>NC_069662.1:69580293-74580293 GCF_027244095.1 Hemicordylus capensis
CTTTAATGAGGAATTGAACAGAATGCAAATGCAATACTTTTTAAAAACCTAGTATTTAAAAGTGTGTTTAATTGTATAGGGCTAAGCACTATTTCAGCATCTTGTGTCATTTCTGTATTCTGTAGCTTTTCTCTCTTTCCACTTTAGTAACTTGCACTAAGTTTTGTCACTGTAACCAACTGTAGAACTGCCATTACTACAAACAATTTGCACTTAACCAAATGATCTCCTTGTTTGTATATACTGAAAGGGGGAAAACTGGAAATACTGTCAAGGTACCTCAGCTATTCAGCTCCTCTAGAAACCTGCTATAAAATTACTCAGAACTACTGTAACTGTTTATATAATTGAAGGAAGCAAAATGTGAGGAAAATTTGCTTGAACTGAAATACTGTTCTGTGCTGGTTGTACTTAAGTGTTATTCTTTAATAGTGAGGTGGTTTTTCCCCCCCTTTGCTTTTTATTTATTTTTTTTGTCCCCAATTTTTATTCCTGCATTTCAGGCTCTCTTCAGAAGTAACTGGCCTGGGGGCTCTGTAATGTGTCCCAGCATGCTCTAGGGCACAAGCTGCCTGACAGGACTTTTCCAAAGCCCCATGAGACAATGCTTTCTATGGACTAATCGACAGAGGAAATAGCTGCCATTTCTAACTTTATTCTTATTGTGAGATCTCAAAATAAATCCGTTTACTCTTTAAGCAACTGTGCTTCCTAACTCCTGTGTTGCTTCCATTACTGTCCTGGTTTTAACCATTTTGAAGTATACAAAGGATTTTTTAAAAACTTTTTTTTTTTGCAGATGTTCATGCTCTGGCTAGTCTGTATGAAGCATGGGCTGTTGGTGTTTTAAATCATTGTATTTCCAGTATAGACTGGCAAACTAAATAAGCTGTTTTTATAAATAAAAAATATTGACTTAAAAAACCAAATCATAGATTTGTGCATACATTCAACTGTTGTGATTTTAACCTTGTGTGTAACCAAGATGTTGAACTGTCACATCAAACAGTATGTTTGTGACTTGTCACCAATAAGTTCAGACATATGGGTTTGTTATGAATTAAAAGTTTGACGCAATTACAATTAAGGCGCCAGTGCTTATTGGAGAAAAGCATTACAATTGTAAGATCACACTGATTAGCATCTCAGAAGCTACTGCACGATAGCCTGCCTGTTGGAAACAGTAATCATGCATCAGCAATCATGCAACAGTTAGCCTGGTTGTTTAAAACATCCTTTTAATACATTGGTTATAAGAGAGGCACCCTTATTCAGCAAGGGTGAGTGGGGAAACCATTTTCCATGCACGAGTTAGTTTTTGGGATATATGTGTGCAAAAGGTGGCTTGGGAGCCCAAGAAGCCTTTAGACTTGACAGCAGCACCAACAGCAATATCACACCTTTTCCCCAGAGAAAGCATTTTATTGGAATTTGCATCCCAATTAACATAGGTTAGCAATATCATTAAAGAAAAGGTAAATCCTTATTTTTGCTAGACTTAAGCATTTTAGATTTGTTTACTCTGTTACTATTATTGACTGCACTCAACTTCTGAGAACAAAACTGATAAATGGATTTTTTTAAAAAACTAGAGTGCAAATTAGGAAAGAAATTGAAGTTTAAGATCTGTGAATAGCTGCTCATGCTTGTAAATACTTAACACAATTTGCATTTATGTGGCATAAAAATTGTGCAAAAAGTATTTAACAGGATGTTTCTAATCCTCTGCCCAGCCCAATCATGATTTTGCTAAACAAACCTAGGAGCTAGGAAACCTAGGAAATAATTCAGTAATACCTATGTTTTGTCTTGGATACAGTGTTTAACCAAGACAGTAAATAGGTATTATTGAATTATAGAAACTAACTAGCATCTATCAGTTAACAACTGCCAGTGAGAGAGATTTAGGGTACAGCAGCTGGACAGCATCAGACGCATTAAGTGATGAAGCAAGCTTATTAGTGAGTAATCTAAGGCTTCAAAATGCAAAATAAAGGGGCATGGATCCAGAGAACCATAACAACTGAGTACATAAGACTAAGTGCGGGTTAGTATTATTTTCTTCAAACAGCAGCCCTCCGTACCAAATGTCAAACAACTCGAGAAACTGAGTTCAAACACATCTTACAATGTGGTAGGCCTGTGCACGTTGGAATAATCGGAATTCCAGTGTCAGAATTTGCCGCTACCACCACCCCGCCGGAGGCATTAGATCATGAGGCAAGTACCCTGGGTAGCGTCCTGGTGGTAGGGGCCATTTAAGTCACCACCCAGGACTGGTGTGGGGACAGCTGGGTGGCACAGAGATTATCTGGAGTTGGGGCAGGCAGGGAGTGCACAATTTCTCCCTGGGAAGTCTGCGTGCTGCTGGGAAAACATGCAGGCTTCTGGAAATTGTAGTTCTGTGCAGGACTTCTCAAAGGTGATGTCAAAAGGTACTGCTGTTGGAGACCAAGTAACTTTGCACTATTTTTTCTTTTCTTTTTAAAAAGCCACATAAATGCTCATCCAGATAAATAGAAAGGAAAAGGTCCTGCACAGGACTACAATCTTCAGAAGCCTGCACATTTCCCCAGCAGTGCACAGGCTTCCCAGGGAGCAGTTCCACACTCCCTGCCCAACCCAACCCTGAACTCATCATCATCTCTGTGCTGTCCCAGCCGCCATGCCACTGCTGGGCAGCAATTTAAATGACAATCACTACCAGGACGCTACCCAGGGCACTTGTCTCCTGGTGGCGAGGGTAGGGAATTTGGACACTGGAATTCTGATTAGTCCAATGTGCACAGGCCTACAATGTGGGGTTTTAAAATCACTGTATATATCCAGTACAGACTGGCACACTACATACGTGAAAGTCAAACAGTCTGCTAGATTAGCACAAACCCCTTGCAGAAGCCTAAGCAACTCTTTGGTTCCTAGCACCTAGTCTCACATCCTTGATTAATGCTGTAACATGGTCTCAACTGTTGGTCAACCATCAATTAAAACAAGCATTTTGAAGGGTAAAAAAAGATAAAACTGACATAGCACAGGCTTTGCTAAACATACGAGAGAACAATGAAACATTTTCTAGATATTTTAATAGGAAACCTACAATTGTCTTTATAAACCCATTTCACAATATACAATTTTTACATTAGCCTGTTCTTAAGGCTGCAAATATATCTTACAGTTGATTCTTAACACCTGCAGAAATAAATACATTAACAAAAGGGTGTCTCATAAGACAATACATGATCAAGGAAGTTATCTTCCCTTTACCAGGGAGCTACAATAAAGTTCCTTTTGCCCTCCAATCCTGAGAAAGCAAGTCTTGCAATTCCCCTTCATCGTCACTACCAATTTCTTCATCTTCTTTGGCCTGTGTGGCTCTTAGTCTCATGGCTTCCTTCAGTTTATCTTTCATTATTTCCTGGCGGTCACGCAACTGTTCAACACGGCGGAAACATTCACTAATGCAAGAGAAAAAATAATTAGTTCAAAGTAGATTGTATTTTTTTGTGCGATCAGCTGAAAAAAAATGTGTATTATAATTTTCCCCCAGACATAGGATTTTATGTATTTGGAAGAATTAGGACTTCAAAGAGCAGCATTGCCACAAAAGCCCCAAGTGTTGCAGAGGATTCTGAGGCATGTTTTAAGGTGCACACTCAATTCATACAAGGTCCTGGCCTAGTAGGTATCACCATCAACCACATGTGTGCGTAGAATACACCCAACGTTGGATTCCCCAAAACACAGTGTCAACGCTGCTGATTTTAGAGAACTGCTGCAAAATACTTTCAAAAGACTTTGGCCACAATCTCTTGCATCTGATTTTTTTCCTTCAGATTACAGAAGCGAGCAGTTTAATTATTCAGAATAACCCTTGCCTTCCTTCACCTCTGCAGGCTTACTTGAACACACTTCTATGCATTAAAGTATTAAGGCACAAGAACCATATAATACTTGCTTGGCACATAGACATAAAATAGTTCACAAACTCTGGCACACATGAAGCACTGATAGAACAGAAACTTGCAAGTATCACTCAGGTGATTTGTAAAACTTTTGTAATACACAAATACAATCCTGTCAATATTAAAGCTGTGTTATCAGAGCTGGCAGCTATAAATTAAGAATGCTCAGAACGTAAGATCCTCCTGACCAAGTGGATCACATTGTTTTGTTATAGGACAGAAAATGATGAAGTGACTGATTCACCAAACACTATATGGACAGAGGCTAAGGGGCATCCACGTAGTCTGCAGTGATCTTCAATCGTAATATAACTATCAAAATCAGAGACAAAGGATAAACTTCCACAATGATAATTTTAAGTTTAAAAAAGACAGCTCTCCCATCTTTTACTTCCTTAAAGTACATTTCTCTCACAGGCTCTTGAGTTTACTCTGGGATTATGCTGGACAAGACCCACACTGGAAACTATGAATAAGCAATAAATCTGAAGTGATCTCAAACTCTCCTTCCTTCCAAGTCTCTGTTTGTGCTTCCACTGAAGCACTGCAGAAAGTTACTGGGGAAAGAGGAAGGATGCTCTAATGTGGAGGTACCAGTGTGCAAACCATGTGAAGCTACACCAATGCCAGAGATTCTTCAGTCCCTCTACTAACTGCATCTTTTAGAAGCAGCTCACTGCATCTTTGCTTAGGGCTGTACTTCAGTTACAGGAAACAGGATAAGTGGCAGCAAGCCAGACCACTGAGAGGCTGGGTGTAGTCGATTCTGCTTGATCACATTTGAGAAGATAACAATGGTTTCAGTTTGGTCTCGACTCATGTAAGTTCCCTGTCAGAGCCATATATGAAAACAGGCTACACCCAAAAATAAATCTGGAAGCTGGCTTTAAACTTCCTCTCACTCCAACCCTCTCTGCCTTTTGCAGAACTGATCTAAAGTTCTGGAATTGACAAATGCCTTAAAGCCATGTAGAACTTCTTAGCTATTGCATCTGAAGTGTTCCTGTAGAACATGGGATTTTTAAAAGACCACCTAGTATAAACATGAAACTGTGCCAGATACTAATCCAATCACAGATGTCTTGAAAAGCAAATCAATGAATACTTGGCCTACCTACAAATTTCATCACTTGGTTCTATATAATTGTTGTGTTTGTCCATGAGGGCACGAGAAGATGCAGAACTGTAATGATGGCTGAAGAACTCAGCTTCCTAATAGTTCTTTTTTAAACGAGTATATTTCCAGCCCTTATTGTTGCCAAGAGATTCTTCCCTTATTGTTGCCAAGAGATTCTTGGAAGTGTGTGAGCAATGCCTGGTGAAATCTCAGAAGCAAAAAAGATTTGCTGGATAAGTTTTCTGGTAGTTATGAGATGGGGATTCAGTGCCCTTCCATTTCTCTAACACAAGCAGAAGGGTAAAAATGGCAGGCAAACTTAGTTGACACAATAGATCCGAAAAACTATCAAGTCCTTAAAGATTAGCACAATTATCGAAGAATATGTTGTCGAGTCTTTCTGGGTAAACTGATGCATACTTAAGGATAAAATTGTTAAATATAAAGAACAGGACTCACTGAAGGAGAATCAGCATAGCATCTAAAAGTTAAATCTTGCCTCACCAATCTTTTGAAGTTCTTTGAGAGAGTCAACAGGCATGTGGATAAAGGTGATCAAGTTGACTTAGTATACTTGGAATTTCAAAAAGCTTTTGACAAAGTTCCTCATCAAGGGCTCTTGAGGAAACTTAGCAGTAATGGGATAAGGGAGCAGGCTCATGTGTGAACTGGTAACTGGTTAAACAACAGGAAACCAAGAGTACGAATAAATGGATCGTTTTTACAACGGAGGGAAGTAAGAGGTAGGGTCCTTCCCCCCCCCCCCCCCCGTGCTTTTAAAGTTTATTCATAAATGATCTAGAAGCTGAGGTAAGCAACGAGATGGCTGAATGTGCATATTACACTAAATTATTTTAGGGTAGTGAAATCCAAAACAGATTATGAAGAGCTCCAAAAGGTTCTCTCCAAACTGGGTGAGTGGGCAACAAAATGGCAAATGCAATCCAGTAAGCATAAGGTGATGCAAATTGGAGCAAAAAAAAAGAAAAAGCACCCAACTTCACAGCCTGAGTGACTGACCAGGAGAGGGATCCTGGGGTTGTGGTGAACAGCTTGTTGAAAGTATCAGCTCAGGCTGCAGCAGCTGTGAAAAAAGTGAATTCCATGCTTGGGATCATCTGGAAGGGGAAATTGAAAAATAAAACTGCTGCTATTATAATGCCCTTATATAAATACATGGTGCAGGCACATTTGGAGTATTGTATACAGTTCTGGTCACCATTCTTTTTTCAGTTACTTTGGCTTTAGTGCAAGCTATTCTATTAAACAGATTTTAGCTGAATAGCATACAGAGGCCAAATCAAACATATAAAATGCATATTTTAGTCAGATTCCAAAATTATGTTGAAATCAGTTGCCCTTTGAGAAGCACATCTACTTACATCTGCTCATCAATTTCTCCAATCTGACGATCGAGTCGCCCTTCCTCATCTTCTTCAGCCACTATAGCTTCTGAAATCTAACTCAGAAAAGATTGGGGGTATTATTTTCAGAATAAGGTGTACTTTAAGAATCAACTCTGAGGTGCCCTTTTCCTGACCTTTAGACTACAGAGAATCACACCACCAGCTGCAGAATTGCATACTTCCTCCCCAAAGCAGACTTCCCCCATCCTGCTTTAAGGCAGGCAGCTGATGTTAAAAACAGACACCACCATTAATAGAAGTTAAGGCTCAGCAGGCTGGCCACTTATGCACATACAAGTCCTTGCTAAGAGGCAACTGGGTTAAAAGCAGGGAGAGGTGGGTGGGAATGCATACCCCTGCAGTCTGCTCCTATTATCTCAACAGCAACCAAGAGTGAGTCAGCTGTCCCCGCTAGTCCATATAGTAAGACATTTTGAAATTGGCAAAGTCAAGCACCACCTCCAAAAGTATCTTTTAACAATATGCAAGGATGAAAACCAGATTTAGGAATTTTATTAACGTTTATTAATCATCACCTCTGAATTTCAAAATATGTTTTAACCTGTTGTTTCTTTCAGTATATACTTTCTCAAGGTTGAATATCTTGGAGATGCCATGCAGCCAGTGGTCAACATGTAATCAAGAGGAGCCCTTGCACATCATTAAAGCTTACAAAATGTGTTCACTGTCTTATATGAGCATCCATAGTGTTTCTAGCACCAAGTGCTTTTCAGAACAGAACAAATGACTGCTCTGCCACCATTTTCTTCAACAATTCATTTATGGGAATTTTTCTACCAACATTTGAAAGCAAGAGACATGAACAAGGCTGGATGTCACATCATAGAACATACTAAGGTTTACCTATGGAAAAACTACAGAATTAGTCAGAAGTAGACACAAGGCAAGTCTCCCAATAAAGTAAAACCACACAGAAGAATGTTACTTCTTGTCAGAAATGTCACCTCAAAGCCAGAAGATTCCTGTAACAGCTATAGACTGAGTAAAGAAATGGACTTAAAATTACAATAGATAATTTTATCAATAACATGCATCAGAGTACAAATGAGAAATTGACATTCATTTCAAGCTAACATTATAGAGTATACACATGGCATCCCTCTTATATAATGAGGAATATAAATACTAATATAATTTTAAGAAGTCAAGACTGCATAAGGAGCAGCCTTCATCATCATCAAATTATCTGTGCCTAATATAATCTATTACCAAAACCTCTTCACTGCATATCTGAGTGTCTTTCCCCTCTTCAAACAATGAAACTGGTTGTTAGTGAAGAATACAGTTGATCTATAAAATGAGTTTCACACTAGGCAAGGGAAGCAGTCAGCAAATGCAGTGTAATGTCATTCAGCCAAGTTCCAGTTCTACACTTAGAGGCATTTGCAAGCAACTCACTGTGTTGACTTGGCGGATGGCTTTCTGGAATTCATCCCATTCTTTGTCCATCTGATCCTTTGGCGCATCAACCTTTCGCACCTAGGAAGCAAACAAAGCCTTTTCATTCATACATTTCCTTTTTTCACCAACAACTTTATCTGTTTCTGCTCTAGAAAAAAAGAAGAATATCCTAAAACACTAGCAACAGAAGCATCTAATCCAAACAATTCCAACCAATGTTTGGGAAGGGAGAAAAAATCCTCACCCCAGAACATGTGCATTGCCCTCAAGCAAATTTAAGTACGTTATGGAACGCATTTACCCCTGCCCTAAATTAGGGGTGTACACGGACCATATGCAGCGGTTCAGTCTGAATTCAGAACAAACCGCTGCTCTGCAAAACGGTTCGTTTGACTGACTGGGCTGGTTGAACTGGTTCAGAGCAGTTCATGATTGAACTGCTCAAATCACCTGGTTCATGGTGGACCAGTTCAACCATGAATCGGTCAACGCACATCCCTACCCTAAATACCATGGAACCTGGAGTTTGTGAGCCATCTGCATTCTGGCATCACAGGAAATTGCAGTATTTATAATTTCAGCAGTGCCTGCATTAACTACTTTGCTCTCTATGGTTGGGCATTGCAAATCTTTTGGTCTTATTACACAAGACATTCAAAGTAATAAACAAGAGGCTAATTCCTGAATTTGCAAGAATTAGCTATCATCCTGGAAACTGAAATGGGATGAAGACATCTAATTGCACTAGGAAAAAATTGTCTCTGAGTAACTGAAGGAAAAATCCAATATCCCCTCCAAAGTTAGGACTCTGCTAGCATAAAAGAAATGCAAGTTTAAACAACACAAAGCAAAAGAGGGAGGAGGAGGTGGAATCTTGTCTTTACATTGTGATAGAAAGGAAGAAAATGAACTTGCCTCTGGCAAAAACTTGCAAAACTTCAAGATTCACTGCTTCATGATGCAGTAGCAGAATATTTAAAAAACCCTCTGCACTTATATAGCCCATTAGAATAATCCAAAAGGTCCCAACAGAATCTTGAAGGCAAGGTCCGTATTACTCTCATACTGCAGACTGGGCACAAGCTGAGGCCAAGAATGGCTTACTCAAGGCAATGTAGTGAAATTATGGCAGATTTGAACCATAAACTTCCCAACTCATAGCTCACATTTCACCACCACCAGTTCCCCAGTATACTTCCAATACTGGAAATAAAATCAAGAAATGGATCCTCCTCCATTGGTGAATAAGGACCAGTAGCACAGCACCCAGCCAGAAAGCTTTTAAACCTTGGTTAGGCTTGCAGAGGACTCAAGTCTCAGGACTGCTTCTCTCTAGGATGTACAAGTTGTGACCCAGAGATTCACTGTACACCTTCAAATCCACCAGCTGAAGCAACTTGTACCCCTTTTTCCTCTGGTCCTTGGGCCTGTGCCTGCCTACTCCGAGTTCTACAGTAAGGGAGGGGCAGAAAAAATGGGCAAGAGAAACTAGGGCTGTCACATTTCCTACTTCACTGGTGAGTTTCAAAGGTTAAATCTCTGTGTTGAAACTTCACAGTTTTAATGCTCTCAAAAACAGCAGCAAAAGACGCAGCTAGCAGTGTCCAGTTCTTTTTCTCTGTTATATGGTAACTTCAAGCTAAACAACACCGTTCAAGGAAAACAAGTGCCCACAGAATTCTTTAAGAGACCTTGATCCTAGCTCTGTTTATGTATTCTTTGTTTCCCCCACCATGAGTAAAACACATTCTATCTATGTAAAAGCAGGTCATATAGGTACTTTACTTCTAAATGAAACTAAAATAGAATATGTAATATTGCAAAGTAACTCACCATAAACACGCAGGATGGATATGGATATTGGCTATGTATTCTAGTTTTTGTAGTACTGTCATGTTTAGACTGAATAAGTTTTGCTGCCTTTTAAACCATTGCATCTCTTATAATAAAAGTTAACAGAAAAAGTTCTCTTGTGAAATCGTTGATCAGTAAGTGGAGATACTTTGGAAGCTATATTGCTATTGGGAGAAAGTATTTGCCCCTTTAACACAGGTAGTTTCAAAGGCCTATAAACAGGTTCCAGTCACAGCATTCTTCATAGCTTTGCACTGGAGCTTCTTCTGAGCTGACCTCAGCAAGGTATTCGGCATCCAAAATATTGAGATACAGAGAAGAAACTATGAAGACTGCCACATAGCAGGAAGTTTCTCCTGTGCAAGCCCCACTGAACTGAATGTGACGCCCAAAAGATCAAGAGCTCTGAAACGGACACAGCTGAACGATAAGAATATCAATGTGCCCTTGTCCAACTTGCAATCAAGGCATAAGCAGCAGCACTTTCCACTGAATTTTGTTCTACCGGCTAGTTATGCAGAAGCCATTTATGCAGAGAAGGGAACTCAAGGTAGAATGAACAAGGGAGGAGAAGCACAGCCAGGACAGAGGAGGACTTTCAAGACAATAAAACTAGCTGAGGAAGTGGCAGTGAGGCTCTCTATAATAAACCTGGTGAGTAAGCACTTTGGAAAGATCTCCTGCTCTTTGTACTCATTGGTATTGGCTACTGGGGGAAAAAGAGGGGCAGGGATAAAGTGAAGTGATATCAACTGTCGGCAGAGAGAGGCCGGATTGTATGCATTCTGTCATAAAAGAAGGAGGCTCCATATGTTACCCCAAGGCACTGTCTTCATGTTGCAAGGCCTTTTCTTAACCATCTTTGATATGGTGTTGATTGTCACCAAACCAGCCCAGAGAATTTAGTGAGTGACAGAACATTCAGCTAGTATTGCAGATGGAGACCACACAGGCAGTTAACCAAGTCACACTTTTAAGAAGTTGACACTGCTGTGCTCTCCACCTGTTAGTACTAGGGATGTGCACGAGCCAGTTTGGTGCCTCCTCTGGGAAGCGCCAAACCGGCTCGGGCACTGGCATTCGAATCGGCTCAGAGGGGCAGGCAGTGGTTCCCTTAAAAAGCAGGGAAGGACCACTTTTCCGGCAGCGGCTCCTGCAGCATCCATGTGGCATTGGCACACAAATGTGCATCAGTCAGGTGCATGCCAAAGCCATGCAGAGGCTTCAGGGAACAGCACCATGAGCGCTGCTGCTGGAAAAGCAGTGGGCTGGGCTGGTAAGGAGCAAACCTGCTTTTTAAGAGAACCGCTTCACACCCCTTGTCTGTACATCTACAGAAACATTACTCTTCTTTAAGTACCACATAATGGAAGATATCTGAAGCAAGCATACCAAAAACTAGCTGCTAATAGAGAAAAATGCTGAAGTTTTACCATATCATTTACTTTAAGACATGAAGGAATATTTCAATAATTATGTAAATCTGTTATTCAGTTACTGCAATCTGAACTAGTTGGATTAATTCCTCAAAGAATTAGTATGGATGAAAAAATCAGAACATATTACACTTGCCTTTGCATCCACTTCAGGATCATCAAAAAATCCCTCTGGCAAGGCCTCTGCTGTGTTCTCTTTCCTGAAACATTAAGATGATTTCTCTTGAGCTAAAGCATGCGGCATTCCTTTTTAATTCCTTCAAAACACTATGACAGCAGATGAAATATTAGCAATGAGAACACAGTGAATAATCCAATGCCATCTACAATGGAGTTTGTTGGGGACAGAACAAAATTAAATGCTGCCTTACAAAATATTAATCAGCATTGTTTCTATAGGTTCATTTAATTGCCCCCAAGATCCAATAAATTTAAGGAAACAGCATGCAATGGTTTTAATTTTTGAAATTGCTAACAGTCCTGTTTACGTTAGAGTGGTTCATCTCATCAAATTGATCCCCTTTGTTTTGTTTTAAGCATCAATAAACTGGATACAACGTAGGGGGAAATGTTGGCCAGATGAGAATCCAAAAACATTTTTCCCCCCAATAAGCAAGCTTAAAATACTATTATCTTCTAGGCTCTCTGGAAGAATGTAGGATTTAACTTTTGCACTAGATACTTTACCGCTCCACAATCTTTTCTTGTGTTTCTGCTTTCTGTATAGAGCCAGAATGGGATACTAGAGGTGTAGCCGCTTTGTTATCCAAGAAATCTGTAAAATTGAGGCACTTTTAGAACGGATGAAAAGTACTGCCCAGGGAATTCACACGTATTTGAGAGCCTGAGCTACTAGAAGTGGGTACATTAATTATAAGTGATATGGAGCACACAGAGAAATGTGTCTCATGCAGTACTCCATAACTTGAGATCACACAATATGACAGGAGGTTAGACACCAATAAAAGGAAGTACTTTCCTTACACAATGCATAATGCACAAAATTCACTATCACACTAAGGTTGCAATCCTATGCACACATATGTTGAGACTGTTTTCAGTGATGGACATCCAGACTTACCCAATGCTGATACACCAGGGTTATCTGTCACATGGAGGAGTTTCAGATCCTTCCCTCCCTTAGCCAAAAAACTGCAGCCCCATCATAAAAAAAGAAAACTCTGGCACAGCAATGCAGGGCTAGCCCAGATGTCAGCCAATGGAATTTAATTCTGAGTAAAAATGCATAGGATCAGGCTGCATGTTAATGAAGACTACTAGATTTTTTAAAAAATTGTTTTTTTAAATGAACAAATTCATGGGTGACAGGTCTCACAAAAGCAACTAGTCAAGACAGCTAAATTGAATTTCCATGTACTAGATGCCGAGGACAATAAGAAGCAGACATCACCTTCAAGCTCTACTTGAGAACTTCTCAAAAAAGATTCTTGCTGGTCACTGCTGGAAACAAAATTCTGAACTAGATCCTTGGTCTGATCCAACAAAGCAATTCTTAATATATAACTGGCAACATGTACGTGAGATTACTTTAACATTTTTTTTTTTAAAGGCTGGGAAACTGTTTGACTGAATCCATCATACTGGAGAACCAACCAGAATTCATTGTGTCAGATATAAGATGTAAGTGTTATAAGCTGCAGGCAAAAGGTTACCAATTCTGGTTTGATATGCGCAGCTGTCTAAGAAGCATGTATGATACACGCAAAGTATACTCCAGTATATACTGACAAGACTAGTTAATGTGACACTGTAAATATGAAAGGGGAGTGATGCTATTCCCCAAGATGAATAAAAATTAAGCAGATTTTATGTGTATCGTGTTAACTTCCAACTGAAGTTTTTGTCATAGGATATTTAGACAGAGTCCCAAACATACCAGATGGTAAAGCAACAGTAGCATCTGCTTTGTGAGGAGGGGCTGGAGTGGCTATGGATGGCAAAGATGGCTTGCTGCTGTTGTCTTTGCTTTTATCTGCTCTCTCCTCTTCATCTGAAGAGTCTCCTAGTAATAAGTTCTGGCTTGAACTTTTTGATGAGAGTCTCTCTGTATCTGCTTGCTCTGTTTTGCCAGAAACATCTGTTGGCAGACTAAGGAAGGAGACAAACATTACATATTCAATCATAACACAAGCCAGGATCTAAACTGCATCTTCAGATAGGGGGAGGTCTCCCCCCCCCCCCGCTTTGAATGGCAGACTCCCCCACCACCATCACACAGACAATGAAACCTCTCTCTGTTTGTGTGTTCCAGGTAGTGAGCCCCACCTCAGCTGTATGGAACTAGTCACACAGTTGTTTGAATCTAGGCCACAGTATCTAAAAATCCAATTGGAAGCTAAAAGGCAGGATCAAAGTATTTTCATAGAGATTTAAAAAACATACACGTTTTGAGCCATAGTCTTTCAAATCTATAGTAAGAGGACAATAATACTAGCCTTCCCTGCGGGGTTACTGAAATTATGAATACGGATTACTGGAATAATGTAAATATAAAGAGATTTGAACACTAATGAGGAATATAATGCAATTTTGTGTTTGGAGGTAATATCATATACAGCTATGTACTAGTATACATGAAACAGCTACCACATGGAAGCTGCCTTTCTATAATGACCTGCTTGTCAACAGGGGTCCCCCCTTTGTCCTCAAGGTCTGCAATGTAACTAATGCCATGATCGCCATTCTGAACCACTGCACAACAGCAGCTTGCCACATGGAAAGAACTGCCAGCAGAAACCAGCCTCTCTTGGGAAGCCATTTTCTTTGCACGATGATTTTACATACTCAAGTGGAAGAGGAAGCACACCATCTAGGAAAAAGGGGGGAAATAAAGGAAGAGCTATTAAAATCCCCACCTTACCGAGATGTGACTGTTTGTGGCTGGTCACTTAAATCTGAAAAACAAAACACAACCTTTATCAGAATTGTGTGTCATATTTTGAATTTCTCACAGTCCCACTCCAAAGCTGAACCTATAGAAATGCTGAGCTGCATAAAGCAGCAGGGACCCAAGCAAATACAGTCGTGTTTCTCATCAAGGAAATGAGAGCACTCATCTCACAACACTGCATACGTCAATTGCAATCCCTTTGTACTGAGATTTCTGCCTGCATTTCAGGTGCACAACAATGTGGATAGTTCCATGGCAGTCAAAATACCTTGAGGACTGAATGCAGATGATGAGCATCCTCTGTTTCTTTCCCACCTCCATCTACACCCATGCAATGCAACAGCTTCATAAAACATTGCATATGGCAACGTGGGCTGTTGCTGGGATAGTAATGACTCCCTATGTTGCCCCAATACAACATTCCAGTCAGCTCCTGATGCTACCTCAACATCATAGGTAATGATTGAGGTCATAATATTCTTCAGTGACAACTTTGCTGGCATGTCAACCTACAGTATGACCATACAAATATGTGTCTTATAGCAGGGATAGGCAACCTTGGATTTCCAGCTGTTGAACTTCAACTCCCAACATCCCCAGCTATACGTTATTGTAGCTGGGGATTATGGGGCTTGTAGTTCGATAACAGCTGGAAAGCCAAGGCTGCCTGTCCTTGTCTTACAGTGTACTAGAAAAATCAGCTTCTTCTTTTTTTTAGGCAGTTAAGATGAAGATGAATCAATTTATTAGGACAGTGTAAAAGAAGCTATTCATAAGACACATACAAAGCATCTGTAATGCAAACAAATGAAACCTGCTTATACGAAGAAACACTGCACCAGTCTTCCCAGCCCCATAAATAAGGGGAGAGTAAAAGGGGATACTCAAGGATACTCTAGAGAGTGTGTCAGATAGACTGGTATTGTATAGGCAACAATAGTGCATGTATACTTATGCTAAGGAATAAAAACAGCATTAGCTATTATAAGCCCTTGAACATTTGATTGGTCATAAAATCCAAATAATTTGTGTAGTCTCCCTGAAATTTCATATGGACCAACTAGCTGACAAGCATGAGCAGCTGTCCCAGTTTAGTGTAGATCCATTTATAAATGACCAATGACATATAAATGAATGCTATATAATATAAAAATATAAATAACAGCAGTTTCAAAACAGACCCCTAAGGAGCTGTTTCCACATGTAAAAGATCTATATTCATCCAAGGGAAATGTGGTGTTGTTTTTTCTTATCCTTTAACATATATTCATAATTGTAGCTCCACACAGTATGCAGTTTTATTATTCAGGAGGGAGTGGGGAAGCACAGAGTATTTCTTGAGTTATATGTTTTTGAAGTCCCCAATGTAACAGGATATTTAAGTCCTGGCACACATCACTGCATATGTTAAATGACCTGACTGACTTTTTACAAATTGGTCTTTCCTCTCAATAAAGATGACCTTCCTGAGCTGTGTGGACTAAATGAATCAGTGAACATGCAAGAAGTGAGAGATGCAGATGTGGTATGGCACATCATGATGTGTCAACATGTGGCAGGGGTTTAAGAGGCAGTAGTAATGTATAGGCTAATGAACCAGAGGCTGGTGGGATGATCATCCCCTAAGTCAGGGATCCTCAACATTGGGCCCCCAGATGTTCTTGGACTTCAACTCCCATAATCCCGAGCCAAAGGCCACTGGGCCTGGGGATTATGGGAGTTGAAGTCCAAGAACATCTGGGGGCCCAACGTTGAGGATCCCTGCCCTAAGTAATGATTTGCAAGCTTGTTGTGGAGACCATATTGACAATTCCAAAATCCTACCCCTAATATCAGTAACCGAAACAGCACCTATAAATAGCAATGCACGCAAGCTCTTCTAGTTCCTATAGCATCTACACCATATAGCAGACCATAAGAAGGTTTGCAATAATTGTCAAACCAATGTGCCATTTGTATTACAGGCAAACTAGCTATTTAGAGTTATAATTCTGAAAAATAATACTACTATTAACATCTTTGCCAAAACTTGCATCTATAAAAAACAAACTCAAGACTCAAAATCCAGCTGCTTTCACAGCTTTTTGACAAACAAAAATTGAACCATAAAGCAATTACAAGTTACAAGTCAGCAAGCACCACAACACATACCTTTTGCTTTCTTTAGTTTTGGAGATTCTATATCTGCAGTTTTCCTTTTGAGAGAAGATGACGTGTTAGGCGTGGGACCTGGTACTGACTGTTTAAGATCTTTTAATTCTGAAAGTTTCTGCAGGAAAAAAGTCCAAGCCAGCAAATGAACATCCTGCACCAAATTTCCAAAGATTTAAGTATTATTATGAGTGGTAATTTGAAAATATTTTTGATAAGTAGCACACTTTTCACAAGCCAAATATACCACTGCAAAAGTTATAAATAAGCAAAATTATATAAAGCCTGACACATCACTTTAAGTGCCAAGTGAGAAATCAATTGTGTCATGTAAATTATTATTAAATAAAAAAATTAAGTAAAAATGTTCTCTTTCAAACCAAATATTTTGTATAAGAGATCTTAGTTGAAAAATCTGAAAGCTGACCTATTGCCTTCTTCACCCAACACTAAACTGCTATAAATTGACAATTATTGAAGTAATCCTGGTATCTCTCTATTGATAACACATTTTACAAAAACTCCAGTGGTTTGGTCTAAATTAAAACCCCTAGAGAAAATGCACAGCTACTAAGCACCACATTTACTTAAGTTTTCAAACTTTGGGCATTTTAACAGAATTCTACTTTTGTCCCAAAACAGCATGAGAACTGCAGGTTAAAAAAAATGTTCTTCATAAATACTAAATAGGTCTTCCACATAGGAAGCTGCCATATACTGAGTCAGATCATTGGTCCAGCTAGCTCAGTATTGTCTACATAGACTGGCAGCGGCTTCTCCAAGGTTGCAGGCAGGAATCTCTCTCAGCTCTATCTTGGAGATGCCAGGGAGGGAACTTGGAACCTAGATGCTCTTTCCCGAGCGACTCCATCCCCTAAGGGGAATATCTTACAGTGCTTACACATGTAGTCTCCCATTTGTATGCAACCAGGGTGGACCCTGATTAGCTAAGGCGACAAGTCATGCTTGCTAGCACAAGATCAGCTCCTATCACAAGACCACCTGCTCTTCCATCAATGAAGCAGCAGAATCCCATTTAATTAGAAATCTGTATAATTACCATCCAGCTTTGGTGTTAACAAATGGTTGAGGAAACAGGCTTTTTACAAATAATCAAAACAATTTTTACTGTTTCAAAGAAAAGTGTTTCTGTCTTGAAAAAGATTAAGTGCAAAGCAAAACAAAAAGTTTAAATACAGAGGTGAAACCTGTATATCCTCAAATACATTTATATTAGCTCAAAGTTCCAATTGTGGCATTAAGGGTGCTATTTTGCCACAAAAGCAGATGCAATGCAGTTCAGTGACTGGTAGTGAGCGACAGTCACACACACACACACAGAGGATGTGCATGAGCTGGCTCAGCAGCCGCAAGCAGGGCAGGGAGGGGATCGGTTCCTTTAAAAATATCAAAAATCATTTGGCTTTAAAATATCACTTAACTAACTATGTCTACTAGGCCAGTTAAGTTACTTACGATTTTCACTCATGCTCTAAAATGTATGGAAATTGCAAGTGAAGGGGATAACCTTAACTTTGTGCCATGTAAGCTGTTTGTATTTGCATTTATTTGTAACTTTGTATTTATGTATTTATTGTTTTATTTAGTATATTGGTATACCATCCCAGACTCATGTTTAGGTGGCCTGCAACAAACCAGACTTATACAGTCAAATATATTATGCTTGCTTTAGAAATGAGGCTCCATGCACCCACATTCTGCCTTGGTCTTTCAGCTTGACATTGGACTTAACTAGGGAAGGCTGATTCTAGGCAGGAATTCAACAGATGCAGCTTCCTCAATCACTTCCAGGTGATGCCCTGATGAATTTCTGCCTGATGCATCTCTATAAGCTACAATGATTCTCCAAAATGCCACCTCCTATAGAAGGTCCACAATTACTTCCTAAAGATACAGCTGATGAACTTCTGCCTGCTGCACTGTGATCATACAAATGGGCTGCTAAGAGAATATTTATTTATTTTTATTTAACACATTTTTATACCATCCAAAATGCAAGTTCTCTGGGCACTTTACAACAATGGGTGGTTTACAACAAATAGGGATGTGAATATCAATAGGGATGTGCACAGAATCGGTTTGGACATCCTTTATGAACCACTGAACTGGTTCGAATGACCGGCGGTTCCTCTGGTTTCAAGGCGGGAGGGGGTTGACTTTAAGGGTGGGGGGGTGCACTTACCTCTCCCTCCGTTTCCCCCCCGCCGGCGCTCCATTGCAAACCGGTCCGGCGGGGCAACAGCGTACCTCCCTCCCGCCCTGTCCGCTCCTTGGACTGGAAGCAAGCAGAAGTAACTGGCACACATGCACATGCCGGCCACGTGCACACTCAGGCTGGGTACTTCCGAGGAGCGGACGGGGCGGCAGGGAGGTACGCTGCCACCCTGCTGGACCAGTTTGCAATGGAGTGCCAGTGGGGGGAAAGCACATTCTTCCCCACCCTTAAAGTCTAACCTACCCACCCTCCCACCTTTGAACTTCCCCCACTCGGTTCCATGCACATCCCTAAATATCAATACTTCGCAAAGATTTGAATTCTCACAGGACCCAGCTATGCATCTGAATATACTGCCCTGGATTCTAGGGGCACTTTTAACCTTGTAAAGTTTTCCGGATTGACACCAGATGTTCACACTTCCACCAAAAGTAGTTAACAGCAACTGTAGGAATTGCAGTGAACTGACTAAGGCTTTGATTCCTCCCAAGTATGTAAGAGAAAAGTTTAAAACCTGATAAGTCATATGTTCATAGCATGTCTGCAGATGGAAGATACTCTATGGTCCTACTATTTATTTTGCTAACTGATCTGTGAAACACAATGCTATTCTATATAATGTAGGCTTGAGCCTGAAACGTTTCAGAGGCCATTATAGAGGCCTCCAAAATGTTTCGGCCACCGGGGCTGTTTTGGCTTTCAGAGGCGGCGGGGGTGTTCCCTTAGGGGTGGGGGAGGGTACACTTACCCCTCCCGCAGCATTTTCTCTGCCAGTGCTCCGTTGTATCAAAGCCCCTCGGGGTAGCAGCTTACCTCCCTGCTGCCCCGTTGCCGTCCTCAGCCAGAAGTGGCTGGAAGTACCAGGCGCTTGTCGCATGCGTGCATGGCAGATGGACAAGTGCATACAAAGGGCGCAAGCACGCCCGGTACTTCTGGCAGAGGACGACAATGGGACAGCAGGGAGATACGCTGCCGCCTCGAGGGGCTTTGATACAACCGAGCTCTGGTGGAGGAAATGCAGCGGGAAGGGTAAGTGCACCCTCCCCTGCCGCCTCCGGAATGGTTCTAGGCACATCCCTAATATAATGTACATTACAAGTTAAACCAAAGCCAAAGAAGGTTTACGGGAGCATGGCTCACAGCCATGTTCATGTCCTCCCCTAAAGCATCCTGAGGTTTTGATTCTTTGGGGGAGTTTGCATTAGCAAGTCATGAGACAATGTCAATCCACAAGCAAAAAGTTTAAATACACACTGGCAGTCTCCCATCCTCTGGCCCTTTATTGGCAACCAAGCAAACAAAACTAAACACAGTGCGCAAAATCAAGAAGAGCATAAACCTGGTATATTTCCTTCTATTTCTCATTCAGATAGAGACTCAAGAAAGCCATTGCATTGCTATTAGACTAAATGGAGGAGGAAGAAAGGTTTCTTCCTGCTAGATTGGTGAAAGTGCTACGGTTGTCTGTATATTTATTATAGTAGGTGGCATTTGGGGGAGCACTGTACCTTGCAGTAGGGATGTGCACGGAACCAGTCGCGGCCGGTTTGACAGTGTGGGGGGAGGTTACCTTTAAGGAGCAGGGAGGGTGCTCTTAACCCCCGCCTTGTTTCACCTACGGGCACTGTCTTTAAAAAATGGTCCCGTGGGGTGGCAGCGTACCTCCTTGCCGTCCCAGTACATGTTGGACCGGAAGTGTCCAGTGCGCATGTAACATGTATGACGTGCGCATACACACCAGGCACTTCTGGTCCAACATACACACAAGGAGGTATGCTGCCACCCCACAGGACTGTTTTTTAAGTCAGTGGCAGTGGGGGAAACACGGTGGGGGGAGGGGGTAAGAGCACCCTCCCTGCTCCTTAAAGGTAACCTCCCCACCAGTGAACCGGCCAAACTGCCGGTCCTTCTAACTCATCTGGAGGTTCGTAACAGGGCCTTCAAAGTGATTCGTGCACATCCCTACCTTGCAGAGATACATCAGGCAGAAGTTAATCAGGGGCATCTCTTGCAAACATTAAACAGATGGTAGAATTTAGTTTTAATTAAACTTCATTAATGAAGGACATACACAATTCTCACAGAGCTACTAAATAAATTTCAGTTTCCCAATTAGGAAATAAAACTAAACTGAAGAAACTTAAGCAACATTAAGAATATTCTCCATTGAGAACAACAGAATTCTATTTTTTTACTGTGCTCTCATATATCTTTTATGTAGCCATCTGCTATACACTGTGCTAAAAATGAACAGACCAAGGAAACCTATTTTGTTATTTTGAATGTTTCCTCACTCAGGTCACCCAGGAAAATGATAAACTACCTACAACTGTTTGATCCAGTTACTACCAGAAGCTACACTTTAACTGAAAGAACACCTACACACCCCAAATTCATGCAACAAAAAAAGCCATAAATACAGTAACCATGTACTTTCACAAAGTAGTAGACATGCCTCTTACTTCTTTATGCTGTTTCCCAAGAGCATGTGTTTGCCACAGCAGTTCATTCTTCACAGGCACATTGCACAGGGAGCAGCTCAAGTTCCCCAAAACATTATATGTAGAGCTTGCAGTTAAGGAAAAATACAGATCATCCACACCTCAAAACCCTAAGGAGATTTACAACATCATTTCAGAGGGAGCATTACACAACATACTTTTAAAAAAAATCCTAGAGTTTAATATGTATTTTTAGCTATTTAACAACATTTTGTCAAATTACAAAATATATTTGGGGTGCTACAAATTGTCTAACCTTCTGAAGAGATCATGAAGGTCAAGACACTATCTGAAGTGATGAAAAAATGTGGATTTAACAACCATTGCTTTATATTTTCTTTAAAGCTACCTATTTAACCAACATACTATCAGTCAGATTTTTTTTTAAAAGCACCTTGACTATATTACACCCCAGATAAGCACAGCGATGACCACTTTTACTAATCCTCTATCACCAGAAAAAAAACCCACTTTTCCGAAGTCGATAAGCAGCTTCTAAGAAAGGAGAAAAGACGCAGGCAAATTTGCTACTTAGTCACAACGGGGTGGGGGAGACCTGTCTCTTCGTTCACGTGCAACCTGGAGATTGTTTCCCCAGGCCTTTCATCCAGCCCTTTCCCCCACCAGGGTTGCGGGGCATCTGGTGTTCTGCTTGCTAATCGGGGGAGCGGAGAAAGAAAGAGACAAAAGAACTGGGGAAAGAAGAGGAAAGCGAGAGAGAGATCGCTGCTTCGCCTCCCGTCTCATAAGCAGCAGTCTTGAAATCTACAGCATAGGCACGGGTTGAACACTGGCAACAACATGAGAATCGAGCCTTTCTTTAGATGTCAGGCTTAAATGAGAATAAGCTTCTTTTTTTAAAAAGACCCTCAAAGCGGCGTACACCCGCGTATCGCGGCCAACACGGCGGGAACAATGTTAACTAGCCAGTCTACAGCCACTCTTGCTTAGCCCTCAATCAAAAGTAGGAGCAATGGGGCGTGGGGGGGAGGCATTGCCGGGGGAGGTCCGCGAGGCTTCCCTCTCCTTCCTACGCGAAGAAACAAGTGACACGGGAGCAAAGGGAACAGTTCCCCACCAGCACCAATGGAGGAAAAAGACAAGACCCAGGATATTTGGCAAAGGGCGAGTCTACTTTCTTCTTCTTCCCCGCCGCCGCCGTTTCGCGCTGCTTCTCCCGCATCAGCCGCCGCAGCTCGTCTTGCCCTACTGGCGTCGCCCGCCGCCGCCCCGCTGAACCCGAAGCAGCTGCAGAAGCCATGACACTTTGTGGTGCTCCTTCTTCGCTTCCTCACACACTGGGCGCATCCATCCTTGCGTCACAAACATTTGTCGTCGCAGATATTTTGCGTCAGGAGAAAACAAGCACTGCACGATGCGTAACTCCCTTGCGGGGTTCCCTTCGCTCCCGCTGAGAGATTCGTGAGGGACACCGAGACTGGGCGCTTTTACGCTAGCGGGACTCTTGAGGCAAAAGCGATTCAAAGAGAAAGCCACACTAATGAGATGGCTCGGCATTAACTTTTTTTTAAAAAAATCCAAAATTTCCTGGCAATGCGTGCGGCTTCCTGCAGCTGGGCAGCAATGCATCGACCGGTGGCAACTTTCGAATGAACGAACTCTCCTGCCACCATAGTGTGCGCGTGTCGAAGTAAGCCCACAGTTACCACCCAATATGGATAGTTATTCAAGAGGAGTTTAAAGGGGCAGTTCTTCCTTGAAGGATGGGTGGGATAAACATGTAACAAATTAAGAACCTGAGTGCATGTATTCATCAGTCTTTAAAGAAGAACTGCAGATGTGTCAGGTATTCATTAGTTTGTCAAAGAGCTCCAGGTGTTGTTTTCTCCCCCTCCCATTTTCAGCACCACCGTGTAGTAAATAAATAAAACGTATTTTATTAAAAAGTAGGATGATTAAAATGTTGAGAGGTAGCAATTGGGCGGAAGGATTTAAACCAAGATTACCTGGGGTTCTAATCTAGCATTTTCCCTATTTTGCAAATGCAATGCTGCTTTCTGTGTGCAGCAAAAATAATCTGTTTAAATCTTAGCAATTTGCTTAGGCACCTCCTGCATTTACAGTCTTTTGATTAAAAACGAACAGTTGTTGCCCATGGCAGGAAAGCACTCTGCCCCTGAAGAGTGACATGGTTATCCAAAAGGAATATAAAGGAACAAATTGAGGGTGGTAATCAGGGCACTTATTGTAAGTGTGCCATCAAGTCGATTTCGACTTCTGGTGCCCAGAGAGCCCCGTGGTTTTCTTTGGTAGAATACAGGAGGGGTTTACCATTGCCTCCTCCCGTGCAGTATGACATGATGCCTTTCAGCATCTTCCTATATTGCTGCTGCTCAACATAGTAGTGATGGGGATTCGAATCTGCAACCTTCTGCTTGTTAGTCAAGCATTTCCCCACTGCACCACAGTACAGTCCAATTCGATTACATGTTTTAACAGTTGCATAGTGTGATATTTTTGGTTAATCCATTCATTGATCCAGGCCAGCTTTTGAATGGCGCTTTATTTTTATTCCAGGCCTGGAGTAGAGGCAGGGCTAACAAACAGCCAGAGGCAGAAGGCAGACTGCCCTTGCCTCCCTGTAAATAATATCTGCCTAATTAAACATTTAATATTCCTGATTCTACTCCAGTGCCTTGTCCTTGCATACCACAACTCTTTCCTTGGGATTCTACACATAGAGGTGCAAGAGTGTCTCTTTCTGGGAGGTCTGCTCCCTTTTTAGGATTGTACAGACTTCTTTTTAGTTTAACATATTTATGCCACAATCGTCCAGTACACTACTGCTTGGGGCAGCTCACAACATCAATAAAATAGATGCAATGTAAAATAAAAGATTAAGTTAAACAAGTTAAAAGACTAGCCTAGAACCACATTTAAAATTAGAAATGTTTCAAAAGTTTCAAATTAAAAATTAGTAATAAAAAGCTAAAAACTGAGAACTATAAAAACTAAAGAATCTACCAGATACATGCAGCAGATTCCTCCATTCCTGAGAAGATGCCATCATATGTTGGGATTCTAACTCATGGAGCATCTGATGATATGGATTTCCATCAGTTGATATATTTCACAGACTACCTTTTCTCATGGATTTCTGTTCCTGTAAAAAGCCTTAGCCTTATCTATAGAACTAAAGCATATAAAACTGTTGTGGAATATTTAAGATCTGCTGGGGAGCTTTCTGGCATTTTCCTTAGTGATTGTTCTTTGGTTTCTTGTGAAGTTGTCAAGCTGTCCAAAATAATGATAGCTTGTTCATTCACGATCTGAGGTCTGTATTTTTCATTCAGTTCTCTGTGATATTTTTGCCTGGAACTTCAGATGAGATGTGTGATAAACAATTGTTAGAAAGCATCTAAGAAAGTCCATTGGATTGAAAAGGCAAATCATAGCATGGCAGTAAAAAGATGAACTGCAGATGACATCCTGTTGGAAATAAACAGGCAGGTTTTGTTTTGGATCAAAGAAATCATTGTGTAGGAACACAACATCGCCAACTACCGTATATCTTCTACCATGTCGACAGCCTGGATATGTGATTAGTAACTCCTTTGAACAAGAGTAAAATGTTTTCATCTATGGCTTGATAAAGAACAAACCTATGTTTTGTGTGTGTGTGTCCTATAACTTCATTATAATCGGGTATATGATATCGTTGCTGTTTTTTCTGTTGTATGTTATTACTGTAATAAACATTTGCATTTTTACTAAATATTTTCTATTATTATATCTCAGACACTTACTGAGATATAAGCCACAGTTTAGTAATATCTTCATTGGGGCCAGCCTGGATGACATGGAGTCTTGGGTGGACTTTTGAGTTCTTCAGATGTCTTCATCAGGTCTGTGAAAGACTGCAAATTATAACTGCATTGGGATGTTGCGGGGGAGGGGGGAGTTGGTCAGACTTGATCTGTAGCTAAAAGGTGTGGCTTTGCTTGAGTCCTGCTGTGCTCTATAACAGTCATAAGATGAGCCAGACTTGTGTAGGTTGGCCCTCCTGCTTGGCTCACTTCACACCATCTGAGGACATAGCCAGCCAGCCCTCTCCTCTTTTTGCTGTGCTTGGCATTCAGCTAGTCTAAGGTATTCAGGAGCTTGCTTGGGGTTTTGTGTCCATTTGGTTGGTCATGCTGGGGTAATTATTGGATTGTGTTTGATTCCCCCCCACTCCCACCCCCACCCATGAATCAAAATGGCTACCTATTTTAGTTGCTTTATTTAGAAGTGAATGGCTTTAAAAACTACTTTAAAATGTTCAGCAATTTTTACAAAGCTGCTGTTCTAACATTAAATTTACATCAGCCAGCATCCCCCCCTTTTTGTTTACATATGTATCTGGTAATTCCTAAAAATCAGATGTAATGTAATAAGCAGTTCATCTCTCAGAGAACATTTTTGGGAGGGTTAGTATTGCATTTTTAAAAAGAGGGGGGATTAGATTCCCACAGCACAGAGGAAATGGGGAGGATGCCTGCATCTGGTTCCTTCCTCATACTTGACAAAAAGGCTGACCATCTTGTTGGTAGTTTGTGTACTACAATTACCATCCCCCCTATTATATTTTAATCTACAGTTGGTTTGAATTTAACCCTGCCCTGGCCATGGGGTTCCCCACTACCCTACATTAACTTACCTGAGATTTTTCTAACTTCCAATATTTCTTTTAGCACCATATTTCAACCAGCTTCCTATTACTTCTACCTGAACCCTGTTTTGCATTTAAAAACAATGGCCCACACAGTGGTTCATGCTGGCATTTCTAATCAGCCTGTGCTGCTGCAGGTGTCTAAGGATGTGCTGGCAGTCTTGAACAAGAGCACAATTGCACTAATACAAGTGTGCACCCACACTTCGAGAGTGCAACTTATATTGGAAGCAGTTTAAGTTGAACTCCTGAAGCATCGGTATACAACTTTTAAGTATTTGTGCACTTGTGCAAAATCACCAGTGCTTAGATGGAAAAGGCTGGTGTAAGCCTGTGCAACATGTGGGCCAGTAAGTCACATCATTACTTTTTGTGAATCATGATTTTCAATGTTGCTGAGGAATATTGCCATTTTATTTTTATTTGGTCAGGAACCAAAGCACTAGTTACTAGTTCCATGGGTCCAAGAGTGTTTGGACTTGTTTCTCCTGCTAACAGAGCAAAGAGGCACTTTTTAAAAGTGGTGATTCTCTTTATTTAGCAGGGGGAGAGATCCCTCCAGTGGCTGTGCTGGTGTCTATCTTATATTTCTTTTTTAGATTGTGAGCCCTTTAGGAACATAGGAAGCTGCCATATACTGAGTCAGACCATAGGTCCATCTTGCTCAGTATTGTCTACACAGACTGGCAGCAGCTTCTCTAAGGTTGCAGGCAGGAATCTCTCTCAGCCCTATTTTGGAGATGCCAGGGAAGGAACTTGGAGCCTAGATGCTCTTCCCAGAGCGGCTCCATCCCCTAAGGGGAATATCTTACAGTGCTCACACATCTAGTCTTCTATTCATATGCAACCAGGGCAGACCCTGCTTAGCTAAGGGGACAAGTCATGCTTGCTACCAAGACCAGCAGGTACATCTAAGAGAAATATATATAAATATGATAATTTAAAAACAAGTGATAGTTTAGTGGCAATGGAACTACTGGTGTCCAACACCTTTAACTCAGCCTGTCCTATATGGACCCAACTAATACTCTGTGACTATAAAATAATATCTCTATTATTAATTAATAATAGATGAAATTTTGGTCATCTAAATCTACTCCGGGTTTCTGCAACTCCACCCAGTTTCTGCAGCTCCACCCTTCATCTTGGGACTTTGGGGAGTGAGCAACAAATTAAAAACAAACTAATAAAATTCTGTTGTGAAAGAGTTACTCCTTCCTTTCATATAGGTTGTCTTTTATTATTGTTTTCCATGAATACCACAATTATGCCAACAGACACCAAGTAATAAGACAATGGCTGGATTATATTGAAAATATGTTAAATATATGCAATTTAGAAAAGAATACATTTGGTATATTATTGCACTGAAAGGATACACATACAAATAAATCTCCTCAAATAGTGCCTCCTCTCTCTCTCCCCTCTCCCAGGAGAAATCTAGAATTTCCCACAATCATGAGGAATATTGTTACTAATCATATTATTGCTTTTGAAATAGATACCAATTCCTCTTTAAAAAACAATAAGAACAGTATTAAGAGAGGATGCTAAGCCAGCCCAAAGAGTGCATTTTTAATTCTGCATGCAAAGGATAGCAACTAGGCTATAATATTTCAGGTACCCTGCAGCAATAGAATGCAACTTTTAAGTTGTATAAAAGAGCTGTGAGAAGGTGCCATTTATTTCCCATGTATTTCTATTGCTTTTGCCCAAGAAAAAGAACCATGGAGGAGGAGTGGTAATGGATAGAATATGGGGGTATCCCTGTTCCTCCTGGTGCTCTGCAGGAGCATGGCCCCCCTTCAGCTGGGCAGCATAAATAGTGGTCTGTACCGCTTCAGCAGCTGTTCCACTGCAGCCAATTACTTCAAACCTTGCCAGCTCTCCCCACTACCAGGCAGATCCTAAACCTTAATACAAAGAATGCAGGCTAGTGTTCTTTGATCTAGTATCCTTTGCAATCCTTGATCCCATCCAACATCATTTACATTACATGGTAGGGGAGGAGCAGGGCAATTGCTAGCAGAGCAGCTGCCCTGCTGATGGTCGAGCAGACACCAAGGCAGCAAGTGTGTCCTCTCACTTCTCTGGCCAAGAATCTCAAGCCAAGGGCTATGCCCTGCAGTGTCAGTGCAACAGCTAAGAAGACTGGGCTTTAAGTTGTCCAAGAACTGTTTCTTTTCTTTCTTTTTACTTTGAACTGTGCAGAAGAAATAATTGTATGGTATAGATCCTCAACTATTTCTCTTGTAGTTGCAGTCCACCGAGTATAGTGCTATTAGTTTTCCTGGATATAACTATGGGCCAAAATATACAATGCATTAAGCAGGTCATTAGAGCTGACCTATAACTTTACTTTACCAAGCAGAAGCTGCAGGCTATCCAGTCTGGATCAGGACAGCATCGGGGAGAAGGCAGGCTTTAACTCTTTGTTCCACTTCCACCATGATCCCAATCCAGACTCTTCCCCCTCCACAGCTGCTATTTGCTTCACAAGCAGGGGCGTATCTAGGGTAGAGCAGGCAGGGCACGTGCCCCGGGCGCCACTTGAAGGGGGGCGCTATTCTTAAATATATATTTTTTTTAAATGGCCGCTGCAAACAAAATGACACCGCACATGCTCAAATGGCCTCTGTGAGGCCCTAGGCCATGCCAGGCCTCACAGAGTGAGCATGCGTGGTGGCCATTTTGTTTTCAGCAGCCATTTTTTTTTTAAAAAAAATATTTTTTAAAATGGCCACTGCACATTCTCAAGTGGTGCCTGTGAGGCCCTAGAGGCCAGAGGGGGGAGGAAAAACCTTTGCAGACCCCCCCCCACAGCCTTTAGGAAGGGGCTACAGTTAAAATATTTTTTTAATTTAATATGTCACTGTACACATATTCAGTTTGGCACTATGTACAGAGAATCAGCATTCCCTGTCCAGCATCTTTTGGTCTGGCTACGTCCACTGCTAAATAGTTTTTGAAATATTAAAAGATTAACGAGCTTGCCTTGTATTTTTTAAGCTGATATTATGGTAAAGTTATCTGAAAGATGGGTGTCAGATGTCTGGACAGGGGGCACAATTTCAGTGCTTGCCCTAGGCGCTATTTTCCCTAGATACGCCTCTGTTCACAAGATAAGTTCCCATTGGTACACTCATAATGTGTTTTATATAGTGTGTAGTTTGGCCCTATGACTCTGTAAATCTGACTGGGTTGGAGCGTGACCTTAAGAATTTTCAGGCACAATGGTTTGTAGATGAATAAGTTCCACCCTGAATTTATGGGACTTACAAAGCCATAGCAAATTGAAAGATTGCACCCAGAATGTGTAGCATTAGATGGTCACACTTCAAGTATACTTTTTCCTACCTTGAAACTGCTCTTAAAAATTACAGAGCAAAAAAATAAAAAAAGGAGCACCTCATGCAGGCACATATTGTGTAAGTCACTGGTATTGTGTAATACAAGATTTCTGCAAACTTTTTGTATGGAAGTTAATCTTTGCACCCACTTCCACAATTGTATTCTGTATCAAACTAAAACAAAACACACACAATGTGGCCATTTGCACCATGTGTAAATACACATTCTCACATTCAAATATAGACCTGGGCATACAAAATTTATTATGAGAAGCATCTATATACCGTATTTTATGGACTATAAGACGCATTTTTCCCCTCAAAAAATATCCACCAAAATTCAGGTGCGTCTTTTACTCGTAAGCCTGCCCAACAGGTTGAAGAGAAAACAAGGAGTGGAGTAGGAGCAATTGAAAGAGGACTTATCTGAGGCAAGAAGAAAGGAGAAGAAACTGAAGCAAGGCTGAGAGTCCTTTCCTGGAGCTAGCAGGACTTTTCGGTACAGTTTTGATAACAGTTTAATATGTTAAAACCCGGAAAACTGGATTAAAATTAAGATGCATCCTATAGTCTGTAGCGTCTTATAGTCCATAAAATACGGTATTCAATTCTCCTGGGTGCGCCTTGGAACTGGATTAAAACTGGATTAAAATTAAGATGCATCCTATAGTCTGTAGCGTCTTATAGTCCATAAAATACGGTATTCAATTCTCCTGGGTGCGCCTTGGAATGTGTGTCTCGGCGCCCAGCTGATTGGCTGGGTGGCAGAGGTGCCTGATTGGCTGAAACGCACCCAGGAGGATTGGTCGGCAGTGGGCCCGGCCGCAGAGGCCAGGTGCCTGTTGGAGGGAAATGGGCAGTGGTACTTCCCTGTTTGCTGCCCGGAAGGAGGAATGGCGGCGGCAGGGCCCTTTCTGGCCACCTGCTGCCTGGTAAGGAGGGCCTAGGGCAAGAGAGAGTGGGCCAAGAGGGAGGGGAAGGGGGGCCAGAGAGTGGGGCAGGAGGGAGGGGGGGACAGCTGGTCCCAAAGAGCATACAGATGCTCTGTGTGGGTCGACTGGTTTTCAAATATTTGTCTAAACCTAGGGCTGTTTGTAATCTTCAGTTAAATACCAGGTTAAAAACTATCTAGAAGATAAAAAAAGAAGAAAAGAAATGGGGGGGGACCCTACCACTTAATTAAAAAAATATGTATGTCTAATCTTGAAAAGTGCAAGCCACAAGGACTAGGACTGTTTTGCTAACCATTTTACATCTACTGAGAGAAATAGAAGCATTTTCAATATGGAATTCACCTTACAAAGAGAGACAAAAATATATACATATTAAAGTTCAAGTTTTTAACACCTTCAAATTCTGATTTTAGTCGGGCACTGAAAATATAAGAAGTATGAAAGGGTCACAGCATAAAGTCTCTGCCATTTAGCACTTCCTTAAACAGGAGCTACCATCAAATAGATGAGGCTTTTTCAGTTAAGAGCCAAACTAACAAAAAAACAGAAGCAAAAAGCCAGCTGTTATTATAGAGATGCTGAAACTGTCAGGCATTTAAACAATTTATACTATGATTACTGTGATAATAAATATTATTCTACTACAACTTCTAAAGAAAGAAGAAGCAAATTGCATTTTGCCCTTAAAACCCAGGTTTGTGGACACAAAAGTAAAAAAATGTCTGAAAGTCTAATACATTTTCAGATTGCCCTGATTATTTTCCACATATTTAATTACCACATACATCTCTATTGCTGCTATAAGGAAAAGTGTACTTGAAAACAGAACATTGGACTTACTGTGAGTATACCTTCTCTTTGGGGGTAAGGAGGGTATTCCCAAGAGGGAGATTCATCTCACTGGACTTTGGAGGCAAAGATAACATAGAAATTCCAGACTTTTCCTGTGGAAGAAATCCCCTCCCCATTCTACTTGCTGCAGCTGGAAAAATAATCTGACAAGGTGCTAGCAAGAAAAGAAATCAGGGTAGGCCAACTCAACAGCAGCTGGAGAGCCAAAGTTGCTTACTCCTGATAGAAATGATAAAAGTATTGCACCTTAAAATTAGAACTGTCTCAACAGAGAACAGAAAAAGGCAAAGGAAACATGAGGAGAGGAAGAAGCGCCTCCCCTGGACTCAGATATACTTTGCAGAAGCAGAAAGTGCTCCTTGCCTCTGCAAAGAAGAAACACTCATGGAAAGGCCCATATTTTCTTCTCCTTCAGAGGTAAAGGATCTATCTATCTATCTATCTATCTATCTGCCTGATATATATATATATATATATATATATATATATATATATATATATATAGCCTGATATATATCTCTCTCACACACACTCTCTCTCTAACACATTTGTATGTGTTAAAAAACACACATCTCAAAACGCAAGTCTCTGGGCAGTTTACACAAAACAATAAAAACAACAAATAAAAAGATTAAAATATTGCAACAATTTAAAATTTAAAATGTTAAAACAATTAAAACACAATTAAAACAGTATCTAATTAAAAGCCTGAGTGAACAAATGTGTCTTGACTGGATCACAAGACCTTTCAAATAACTGCCTGCCCAAAGGCCACGTCAGCTGAGGCAAACAAAGGTGTCCAGCTTAAGAGGAGAGATACATTCTGTTAGGATATCGCCTCTGGACCATATCTGCCTACAAAAAAGTCAGAATGTGGAGGATAGAATCCTGAAAAGCCACAAAGTTCTTCCACTTGCACTACTTAACAAAAGCTTTCCATGTAGCGTTGTATGAACATAGGTCATGTTAGACAAGTGTTGTGAGGCAAGCAGAGTTCTGACCACCTCTTCCAGGTATGCTTGGTCCAGCAACTGGCTCCATTCAATCTCTATGTAGTGAGAAGGCAAGTAGAATAATAGAATTATACAAGTTGGAAGGGACCTTGGAGGTCTTTTAGTCCAACTCCCTGCTCTGTACAAGAAACTGCTACATCATCCCTGAGAGATGCCTGTCCAGACTCTGTATGAAAACCTAGAGAAGGGGAGCCCAGCACTATGTGGGGCAGACTGTCCCACTATCAAACAGCTTTTACAGTTAGGAAATGCTTTCTAAATTAGCTTCCTTGCAATTTAAACCTATTGGTTAAAGGGTCCTGATCTCAGGAGCAATAGAGAACAAGTCCACTCCTCCAACTATGTGACAGCCTTTCCAATATTTGAAGAGTAGTCAAAAGTAAAAAGTACTAAAAAATATAGATTCTTGGGTACTACAGGAGAATCTGGGGAAGTTATAAAGTTATCTAGCAAATGCCACAATAAAATAACAGCAGAGACATGGAAGCACAATATCCATGTTGACTATACATCACAAGCAGAGTATAGGAAATAGATGAGATTGAACTCCTACCACATGACGGTAACTACGGCTGCATTCGCACATAACGTGAAACCAGAGGTTGCCAAACCCACAGTTAATTTTTCAAATCATAAATCGCATTGTAGAAGTTCATCCAACCGCAGCCCAGCAACCTCCATTTTCAGGGCAGGGGAGCCCCTCCCTCTTCCTGGGCTGCTGAGGCTGTATCCCAGCAAGCTGCTTAGCACTCGCATCACCAGACTGCGTGGTTCAGGTCAGAACATCTGCAAGGCGTCAGAACATCTCCAGGGCGGCTGCTGTTGGCCACAATCTTCAGGAGGTGTGCTGAGTGTGATCATGTCTTTTCGGAATGGTCCACCCGCTCTTGGCAGGGAAAGGACACTTAAATCTCTTTAAATGTCATGCAGTTGAAGCCCTTCTTCTGACAGTGATTGCACTGCCACCCTCATAAAAGCCCTGAAACAAAACTGTCTTGCACAAGCACAATTTCTGGTTGGTGTGTGTGTGTGTGTGTGTGTGTGTGTGTGTATGGGTGTGTGTGTCTCGGGGGCACTATTTTCCTGTTACTCAGGAAAGGGAAGGGATCATGACAACATCCTAGAAGGGGATATCTATATGAGGAAGGGTGACAGATCCTGGGGTCTGGCCCACTGTGACCAAGGATGCTCTTTTGATGGCTCAGCCTGGCAAAGCAGTCCATGGAGACCAAACCGCACTCCTGACTCAGCTTGCTGCCAGGAGACTAGCACTCTCATGAGAGGAGACTGCTCACTCATGAGTTGAACTAACCTAAAAAAGGGCCCCCCGCTTGTGTGGGTCCCCCGTTCTCTCTTGTTAATGACAGAACGTTTGCACAGCAACTCCCCCTCCCCCTCCAGGGTAGTCTTTCATGCACCCAAAGGAGGTTTTGACACTCCATGTGTCCAGGCATAGTTGGGTGGGCAGACTACTGGGGAAACACCGGAACTGGGGACAGATCTTTACTCTCATTCAAATTTCTCAGGTTCAGACCAGCATTGTGCCATATTCAGACATTCTGGCATTCTACCGCAATGGGAAATTGCAGGAGAGGGGGAGCCCCGATTTCCAGTGACCCCAGGAGACTGGGTTGCCATTTTGGCCAAAAATAAAGATGGACATGTTCAAATGAGTGGATGGGCTGGCAGAGAGCATGCTTTTACAGCTTCTTTGCCATCCCCACAGCTTGCTAGTATATAGCAACCAGGCCAGGCAGCATTTGCTGTCCGGCTCCCATGAATGTCTCCATGACACTCATGTGAGAGAGCGGTCCATGGGAGAAGGAATGTCGCCATGCATCATTAGTGATTCTGCCCGACACCCCTGCCCCCACAGATGGTTATTCTCATGAAGGGGTATCCCCATGGCCTTACACTTCCATGAGTGAGCAATCCGGTCAGGAACAGAATCCATCATAATCACATATGTTGAATTGTTCCTTTCACTGGGGCAATGTTGATCCTGCTGCCTGGCCCTTCTCATGAGTACATCTAGGGACTGTGAACATTCCCCCAAGGGGAAGGGGCTGGGGGCCCCCTTCCCCAAATTCATTGTACAAAAATTAGACATCAGCCATTCAAGAATTCTTGGTTGGGGCTGCCTTTCAAACCCCACACCAGGTAACACCCCCCTGCCATATGTTGTCATCCCAGCACTCTAATGGGGTTGCCTTGCTTATGTTGCCACCTCAAGTGCATGTGCTTGTGAACATACATCTTTATTGTTTCATTTTCAGAAACCAAAACATGTACTGCCTGTCTTGCCATCCCGTCCCCTTTCTCTCCCGATTGCCAGGAGGGGGGAGGAAGGGACAGAGTGGGAAGGAGGCATGCCCCTGTGTGGTTTTGCCATTTGACAGTCTAACAATCTTGGTATGGGACAAGGCAGCGTCCCTGATGCCAGGCAACTGCTTTGTTGGACAGGAGACAAGAGGCGGGACAAGGCAGCCAGCAAGAAGCATCGCGGGCATGGAGTGGGCGTGATCCTGGGTGGGTCTGCACTGCCATCTCTATTATTAGGGTTCCAGAAAATAAACAAGACCATGGTTATGGCACTGTCTGCATTCAGATGTAACGCTGCTGCTGAAAAACCTCAGGTTATGGCAGTGAAACTCACTACAAACCCAAGGTTCAAACTGGAGTTGGACGAGGCAAACCTCAGGTTCCTTTTGCCACGAAACCATGATTGCATGCATTCAGACATCGTGGAAGTCCAACCTCTGCCCCGTTTAATTGCAGTTTCTCATTACACGCAAATGCGGCCTATGGCTTAATAGGTATTAACTGAGAATTGGAGGGATAACTTCTGGGATTTAAAAAGTAGCAACTGAAGGATAACACATGTTCAAATAGAGTAGATGCAACAGCAAGGGAAGGGGATCAGCATTGTAAGTTAAAAAATGTGTACAATTGCACAGACACCCAAGAAAGTTAACATGATATCTCGAAAACATCTGAATAAAAATAGAGAAGGAAATAAAAACAGCTTTGTAACTGGAGTCTTGTAACTGGGGTGTCTTGGAAGTGGAGTAGCACTGTATGTTAAAGAAGGGATACAATCTAACAAGCTAGAAAACCTAGGTGGACTGGAGTCCTCCACAGAAACCCTGTGGGTGACAATACAAGGCCTGAAAGGGAATGTGCAACTGGGGACGTGCTATCGCCCTCTGGATCAAAACGCTGACAGTGACTGGGAGTTGCAGGAGGAAACCGGGGAGGCATCAAGCAGAGGCAGGGCTGTAACAATGGGTGATTTCAATTACCCACACATAGACTGGGTAAATTCACAGTCAGGTAATGACAAAGAGGTCAAATTTCTAGATACGCTAAATGACTGTGCCCTAGAACAGTTGGTCTTGGAACCAACCAGAGAGGAGGCGACCTTGGACTTAATCCTGAGTGGCACCCAGCACCTGGTGCATGATGTCAGTGTCATCGACCCTTTAGGGAACAGTGACCATAGTGTGATCAAATTCAGCATACATGCAGGGAGAGAATCACCAAGAAGTCTAACACAGACACTTTGAATTTCAGAAGAGGAAACTTCTCCAAAATGAGGAGTATGGTGAAAAGAAAACTGAAAGGGAAAATCAGGAGAGTCACTTCACTGCAGAATGCATGGAGTTTACTCAAATCCACAACACTAGAAGTCCAGTTAGATTGTATACCCCAAAGGAGGAAAGGTACCACTAAGTCCAGGAGGATGCCAGCATGGCTAACAGGTACCGCCAAGGAAGCCATAAAAGGGAAGATTTCCTTCCAAAATTGGAAGGCCTGACCAAATGAAGAGGACAGAAAGGAACACAAACTCTGCCAAAAGAAATGCAAGGTGACAATAAGGGAGGCAAAAAGAGAGTCTGAGGAACATTTAGCCAAAAGTATTAAGGGGAATAACAAAAACTTCTTTAAATACATCAGAAGCAGGAAACCTGCCAGGGAGGCGGTTGGGCCATTAGACAATGAGGGAGTGAAAGGGATTATTAAGGAGAATAAGGAGGTTTCAGAGAATCTAAATGAGTTATTTCCGTCCGTCTTCATGGCAGAGGATACTGAGCATATACCTAAAAAGTAAAAACCAGGCTTTTCAGGGATGGAGGCTAAAGAACTGAGTCAGATAGAAGTGACAAGAGATGATGTTCTAAACTGTCTTGAAAAACGGAAAACTAACAAATCACCAAGGCTGGATGGCATCCATCCAAGAGTCCTCAAAGAACTCAAATGTGAAATTGCCAACCTCCTTGTTATAATATATCACTTATCCCTGCAATTGGGCTCTGTACTAGTCATGTGCACGGACCGGTTCGGAGGCCATTCTAAAGGCCTCCAGACCGGTCCAGACACAGGGTGGTTTTGGTTCGGGTGGGGGGTTCCAAAAGAGTACGGGGGGGCTTTACTTACCCCCTCAAGAATGCCGCCGTATTTCATTGAGTAAGCGGGCGGCATACCTCCCTGCCGCCCGCTTCATTCCCCCTCCTCTCGGTGCGGCTGCTAATCCATTCCTCCTCCTTTTGAATGAATACTCAATCGGGCAGCAGGGTATCTCCCAATCCCTGCCGCCCGGCTCTTCAATGCCCCCGGCTCGGCTGGCGGCCGCCCCCCGCAGCCCCAGGACCCCTGCCGCCCCTTCCCTTCCCATACTCAAGGGGTCGGCAGGAGAACTCCCCTGCCGACCCCGTCCCCTTCCCTGGCTGGGCTGCAAATGGCTTCTAGGAAGCCTTTTGCGCGCCTGCGCAAAAGGCTTCCTAGAAGCCATTTGCAGCCCAGCCGAGGAAGCGGACGGCAGGGAGTTCTCCCGCTGCCCGCTCTCGAGCCCTGCTGAGAGTGAACCAGCATGGCTTCCAGAAAGCTAAATCTGGCCTCACAAACCTTTTGGAGTTCTTTGAGAGTGTCAAAAATGTGTGGATCAAGGTGATCCAGTTGACATTGTATACCTGGACTTCCAAAAAGCTTTTGACAAAGTTCCTTATCAAAGACTCCTGAGCAAACTTAGAGGTCATGGGATAAGGAGACAAGTACATGTGTGGATTGCTAACTGGTTGAAAGACAGGAAACAGAGGGCAGGGATAAATGGAGAGTTTTCACAATGGAGAGAAGTGGGGTCCCCCAGGGATTTGTACTAGGGCAGGTGATTTTTAATTTATTCATAAATGATCTAGAAGCAGGGATTAGCAACAAGGTGGCCACATTTGCAGATGATACCAAACTCTTTAGTGAAATCCAAAACTGATTGTGAGGTGCTCCAAAACTGGGTGAGTGGGTGACAAAGTGGCAAATGCGGTTCAGTGTTGGCAAGTGTAAGGTGATGCACACTGGGGCAAAAAACCCCAACTTCAAGTATACGCTGATGTGATCTGAGCTGTCGGTGACTGACCAGAAGAGGGATCTTGGGGTCATGGTGGACAGCTCGTTGAAAGTGTCGACTCAATATGCGGCAGCTGTAAAAAAGGTCAATTCCATGCTAGGGATCATTAGGAAGGGGACTGAAAATAAAACGGCTAATAATATAATGCCCTTATACAAAATTATGGTGTGACAACACTTGGAGTACTGCATACTAGGGGTGTGCATTTTGGAATTTTCTCATGTTGATTTGTATCTGAATCAAAACACCCGTTTTGTTTGGTACCTGAATTTTCTCAATCCGAATCACCCGTTTCATTTTGTAGGCAAATTTTCAGAATCCAAATCCGAATCGATTTGGATTTTTTAAAGAAGGGTCCCAGGGCAAAAAGAGTGGGTAGTAGTGTCCAATGGGTGGAAGCTACCACCCAAATTGCAGAGGAATTTGGCAAAGGGCTGATATTTTGTGAACTTTTAGTTTATGCGACTTTAAGAATTTTCCCATAGGGAATAATGGGGATTCCAGCAAATGTATCGCTTCACATTGAAGGGAAAGGGGTGGCCCAGAGTGGTGTGTGGTGGGTGGTAGTGCCCAATGGGGACAAGGAAGCTACCAGAATTATTTTAAAGGAATTGGGCAAAGGGCTGATTTTTTGTGATTTGTTGAAGTTTATGTGTCTTTAAGATTTCTCCCATAGGGAATAATGGAGGTTTCAGCAGCCCCATAATTCCACTTGGGGGGGGCACTGGGGTTGCCCAGAGTGAGTGGTTGTGTAGTGCACATAGGATGCCAACCACCCACATACCTACAAGCCCGTGGGGTACTCGGTTTTGTTGTTTCTGAGGTGTTCAGTGTAGATTCTCTGGTAGCATATGAGATTTTCAGTGAAAAACAAGAATCCACTCTCATATGCTACCAGAGAATCTACACTCAGAACACCACAGAAACAACAGAACCAAGCACCCCATGGGTTAGCACCCCATGGGGGTGGTTGGTACCCTATATGCACTACACCACCACTCACTCTGGGCCACCCTGGTGCCCCTCAAGTGGAGTTATGGGGCTGCTGAAACCTACATTATTCCCTATGAATAAGACGCATAAATCTTAACAAATCACAAATAATCAGCCTTTTGCCCAATTCCTTTGGAATCTAGGTGGTGGCAGACTGGCAGGCACCCATTGGGGCACTACCACCCAATCCACTCTTCTGCCCCTGAATCCATTCCCAGGCTGACATGCAGTAGCCATAGCAGGCTTGCAACAAGGCAGGCATAGGCAATGACATGGCATCATGGCAATTTGAGGAATGCAGTGCTGCCAACTAGTTTTCTCTCTCTCTTTCTCTCTTCAATGAGGCAGAAAGGCAGAATGGCGACTACTAACTTACTGAATGAATTGAAAACCCCTCCTTGAACTCCCCCCCACCCTTGCCCCTTCTTCAACCCTTACCCTGGCCAATGTGGGGCCAGTAAAGAGTGGCAAGAAGCAAAAGAGCCAATGGGGAACAAGGAGGGAATTGTCGGCAGGTCAGTCCATGCTTTAGGTCACCGATCGGAAGGCTGGAAGGGTGGGAAATTCAAAGATATGTCAAGCACAAAATGGAGACTGACTCAGAGATCACCACAAAATGGAGGTCCAAAACAACAAAACGTTTTTTAGCTGAAACAGATGTTTTGTTTTGTATACAAAACTTTTGGATCTGGAAAATGGGTGTTTTGTCTACAAAACACCCGAAACGGGCTGTTTTGGGTACAAAACGTTTTGTATCCGAAACGTTTTGCACATCCCTGCTGCGTACAATTCTGGTCACCACATCTAAAAAAGGACATTGTAGAACTGGAAAAGGTGCAGAAGGGGGCAACCAAGATGATCAGGGGCCTACAGCACCTTTCTTATGAGGCAAGGCTACAACACCTGGGGCTTTTTAGTTTAGAAAAAAGACGATGGCGGGGATAGAGGTCTATAAAATCATGCATGGAGTGGAGAAAGTGGATAGAGAGAAGTTCTTCTCTCTCACACATAACACTAGAACCAGGGGTCATCCCATGAAATTGATTGCCAGGAAATCTAGGACCAGCAAACGGAAGTACTTTTTCACACAATGCATAATTGACTTGTGGAATTCTCTGCCACAAGATGTGGTCACAGCCAACAACCTGGACGGCTTTAAGAGAGGTTTGAATAACTTCATGGAGGAGAGGTTTGTCAACGGCTACTAGTCGGAGGGCTATAGGCCACCTCCAGCCTCAAAGGCAGGATGCCTCTGAGTACCAGTTGCAGGGGAGTAACAGTAGGAGAGAGGGCATGCCTTCAACAACTGCCTGTGGCTTCTAGCGGGATCTGGTGGGCCACTTTGCGAAACAGGATGCTGGACTAGATGGGCCTTGGGCCTGATGCAGCAGGGCTGTTCTTATGAGTCTGTTAGAGGCTGTCATATCAAAGAGAAGTTGTGGATGATGCTTCTTGAAACCAACTGCAGACATCTTAAAGAATTAGTAGTAAACGGGACCTAAACTACTTGATATTTTTTGGGAGACAGACTCTTCTGAGTACTGAATCACCAACAGATTGACTCTTCTGAGTACTGAATCACCAACAGATTCCTGAAGTGCCTTGCTGACAACTTCCTTTTTTAGGAGATCTAGGAAGGAACAAGGAAAGCAGCTTTGATCTAAAGCAACAGGGAACTGTTGATCACTGAGGTGGTGGAGGAAACCTTTGGTAAGCATAGTCAAACATGTAGCTTGGTTTCGGGAAAGCTGAAGTTAATACACTCTGAGTTTAGTTAGTGCTAGCTAAACTGGCTAGATAAACAAACAGGAAAAGGAGCCCAGGATGGGTGGGAGTTACTCAAACCATAGTTTGAGTGGGAGTTACTAAAAAGCATGCAATGGATGACAGAGCAGGGAGGGGGTGTGTGTGTTAAAAAGTTATATCTCTCAAGCAATCTAACATGGACTCTTGGGTAAGGGAAACATTCAGCAACTAATACTTGAGCTCTCTTGCTCCCCCAACAAAGGAGGTTCCTTCCTTCTCGCAGGTTAAAGCCACCAGAAAAACATCTGTACATACTAGTTGCTATCTCATCTTATAGATATTGGAGTGCTATAACGTATAATTACAAGAGAGGTTCTTGGGGATTTTACTCCATATTTTTCATGATGCAGAAAAATAAAAATGGAAACAGAGTAATCCTGGATTTCAAATTGCTGAACAAACCATTCAGGTGCAGCGGCTTCTGGGTGGAAATTCTGAGGCCTAGAACAGACACACTTAAACTACATTCTTCCTGGTCTCAGTAAGCTACATCCGTGTGCCCATTAACAAAGCACACTGCAAGTTCCTAAGATTTCCACAGCCAGCACAACAGAAATTTTCAAGTCAAAGCACACCCCTTCAGCTTTGCCTTGCCTATGATCAAGGATGTTCTTCAAGATCAGTGTCCATTGTTGCCAGCCTCAGACTTCAGGGAGTACACATACTGTACACTCCCTAACTAGACAATCTCATCAATCAAAACTGTGGACCACAATATGACTATTAGACCACTGTAATGTCTCCAAATCATCAGTTTCCTCATAAATAGGATGAAGTTCTGAATTTAGCCAGTGCAGTGCTTACAGCACATGAGGATTAAGACCATTCAGGGAAAGATTGTCTCTGCTTCAAAAACAATGGAAGACGCTGAGGAAGCACAGAGTGCTTGGGTGGTGAATTCAAGCAAGGCAGACTTGCTATTCCTGACTCATCATGATTGCCTGTGCAGAAGTTGAATCCCGAATGAACTTTCATTCCAGGCCTCTCTAACAGTTCCTTCTACCCCACTAGGATAACATCACCTCTAGATTACATCTCTGCTTCTTAATCTCCACAGTGATGTGATAGAATCTGCATTGGTGCCTATTAGATTACCATTTTGACAAAGCAGTACTTTTTCAGATCCAAAAACTATTACAAATTGCCACAGTTGCAAGTTTCAGCTCTGCATGCTGAAAGTACCAGGATCAGTCCCTGGAATCTCCAGTTAGGGCTGGGAAAGATCCCTTTTGAAAACCCTGGAGAGTTGCTGCAAGGTAGACAAAATTGAGCTGGATGAATCAATGTTCTGATTCAATAGAAGGTAAGCTTCATGTGGACCCATTGTATCTACCGGTCCTTGCTACATATCATTCAGGGATATTGAGCTGGTGAGAATTGATAAGATGATGTTAACAGGGCTGATGTCAATCAACAGGGTAGCAAATGCTTTGGAGCAACACACTAGGCCAGGGACAGGAAACCTTGGGTCTCCAGCTGAACTACATCTCCCATCATCCCCAGCTACAACTGCAGCTGATTTGAACTGAACTGAGCTCCACCACCTTTCTGTATTGGTGGAGAACATCAGGGAAGTTTTTAACATGTAGCTAGACTGACTCAGCCAATATCAGTCAGATTAGGGGGAACTGTGCTTTGAGGCGTGTGTGTGTGTGTGGTGTTGTTTTGACAAATTGCAGGCAGATTTAGAGTCCCACTAGTTAAACTATTCACCTCCCGTCTCAATCACAGATGGCCCAAGGATCTATGCCATTCACATGACTAATTCCCACAGTGCCAGAAGATATTTTGGGACAGAGTTTATTATTTACCAGCTCAAACAACTCTGTTTCCTAAATCTAGTGGACTCTTCAGACAAATGGCTGTCCAGTGGGTGGGGCGGGGGCAGTAATTCTCCCCTTCCTCAGGTAACTAGTTCCTATTGCTAAGAGGTTTCTTCTAATGTTCAGGTATTTGTCCTCTGCTACCTGACCGTCCTTCAGCTATTTGAAGAGTTGTCTTCTCTTCTCCAGGCTAAAACATACTCATTTTCTTCAATTTTCCTCATAGGGCTTGTTTTTCATTGCCTTTCTCTGAACCCATTCCAGTTTTTCTACATCCTTCTTAAAGTGCAGCCCTCGACACAGTATTCCAGATGAAGTCTGATTACTATAGAATAATGGAACTGCCATTTGGAATTGCCAAGATAAAATGGAGAGCCAGCGTGGTGTAGTGGTTAGAGTGCTGGACTAGGACCACGGAGACCCGAGTTCAAATCCCCATTCAGCCATGAAACTAGCTGGGTGACTCTGGGCCAGTCACTTTTCTCTCAGCCTAACCTACTTCACAGGGTTGTTGTGAAAGAGAAACTCAAGTATGTAGTATACCGCTCTGGGCTCCTTGGAGGAAGAGCGGGATATAAGTGTAATAATAATAACAACAGCAACAACATTGACAATAAAATTCTGGCATCACAGGTCCTTGGAAAGGACTCGATGTCTGGATAAAACAAACCAGTCAATAACACCTGTCTGACTGTGTAAACAAGAAATAATAAATAATAACTATTACTTCTCATGACTTGAAAATTAATTGCATTACCTTTGTTCGCATTTGCATTATGCTACTGTGGTGATTGGCTAGTAAACACTGTCAATTGAGAGGAATTTTAACTTAGGAACCTCCTCTGAGAGAATCCCTAAGGGAGAGGTTTTGGAATGGAGTGAACAGAGGTGTCTATAAAATTCAGTTGGAGTTAACTGACAGTTCAGATAGGGAAGGTTAGGGCTAGAGATAGGATCTCTGGCTAGGGTCTCTAGGAAAGGACTGAGGGTGGAATTGGGAAGTTGGTGGGTGGGTTTTACACAACAGGCAAGACCTCTGTAGAGCAAGTTTGACTATCAAATGTAAATGCTGGCTGGGTGTATATGGTTGATCATACAGAATATATAGCCAGGAGGGTTGCATCCTAGTAAAGGTGTTGAAAGCCTAAAGAAGCTTGTTATTTCTAAATAGTCAGATGAACTTGAAAGCAAAGCCTTTGTTGATGTACTGACACAATCTTGTATAAGTACCTGAGTCTGAATACAAGTTTGAAATATAAGAAGTGGTGTACAGTCTTACTAGTTCTAAGGTAGTTTCTGAGTACTTTGTCTCAGAAATCATAATGCGTTTGACCCTACATTGTAGTGAATAGGAAACCACTGAAGCTATCCATACAAGAATAAAGTTATTTTCTTTGGTTTAGAATTTTAAAACTGTTTCAACTGTGCCTACTTACTTCTCCCCCCTCGGGTACAATACCAAAGTTAGTGTTAGAAACCCAAATTAGGATTTAATTTTGTGGTGGCAGCGTAATAAAGGAAGGGTTTAAAATAAATAAAAGGGTCACAAACATATTGTTTATTTTAACTGTTATACATTTTAAACACTACTCTCCCAGTCCCAACTGTGGGTCCTGACAAGTGGTGGTCCATCACAGTGGGATAAGATCAGTTAATCTGAAGTGACAATTAACAGGAGAATGATAACAGTTGAAAGATCTAAACCAGTACAATAAATTTCTGAGGTAAAAGTTGTTAGGAAAGGGATCCTAAACAAGTGAAAAGTAACAATTAATTATATATATATATATATATATATATATATATATATATATATATATATATATAGGCAGAAAAGGGTGGGGGGGAGATCAGAAATGGTTTCTTGATTTTGATCTATAAATAAGACTGCCTTGATTAAGGAGTGTGAGGAACACAGCTTGGAATGTGAGAGAGCTAGTGTAGAAGAAATGAGAGTACTAATCACAAAACAAGCTATGCCTCAAGAAAAGGTTTTGAGTAAACCCGAGACTGAAAAACAAAGTCTTGGTGGGTGGGGCGGGGGGGGGAAGAATGGGCTTTGGAAGAGAGAGAGAGAGAGCTGATGTTGAAGGAAGAGGGGATTAGGGGAAAAGAAAATCTGAGGGCTACGTTGATAGAGAAGAACAACGGAGAGATCAGGAAGAACATGAGAAAAAAATTGTTACAGTTTAAATTAGCAAAAAAGGAAAAAATAACTCCTAAAGATTTTCCTTCATACACCCAGGGTAAAGATCCCATATTCATTCCTTAACACATCTGAGAGGGCTGCCAAAAGGTGGAAAGTCCTTGAGGAAGAGTTCATGAGATACATACCCAGCCTAGTAAAGGGAGACTTGGCTGAAATATGTAATGAGATCCCAGAAGATCAAGCAGACTCATATGATGTTTTTAAACAGGCAGTTTATAAACGATTTAAAATGGGGCCTGATTTTTTCAGGAAGAAATTTAATTTCTTCAACCTTTACAGGTGGGAAAATCTTACACTGAGTTTTGCTCACAACTCTGTCAGTTGTTGAGAAAATGAATTGAGGGGGCAAGGTATTCACTGGATAAGGCGACTGAATTGGTGGGGTTGGACCAATTCTATATGCAGTTACCTCATTAATTGAGAGCAAAGGTTAAAGACCAGAAACTGTTTTTCAAGCGGCTGAGACTTAGGGGTATGCATGAACCACAGTTTGAGCACTGTTTGGGAGCGGGGACTGGGAGCTTTAAGAAAGAGGAGAGCAGGTTCTTACCTGCTCTCTGCCGCCCCATGCAGCTTCATGCTGGGGTGGCACACATCCCAAGTACTGCACATCCCACATGCGGTTCCAGCACTCACATAGCATCTGTGCATGTGCAGGCACCATTTGTGTGGTCAGCATGGTGTTTCTGACCACGCAAATGGCACCCGCACACGTTCTGCGCAGAGGTACTTGGGTCACAGGCAGCTGCATGGGGTGGCAGAGAGCAGGTAAGGACTCGCTCTCCTTTTTCTTAAAGCTCCCAGACCCCACTCCCAAACAGTGCTCAAACTGCAGTTTGTGCACCTCCCTATTGAAATTGTAGACCAACTAGTATTAAACAAGGAGGAATCCCCATAAAGAATTAAAAGAACTGAGGTCAATAAATCAGGAAACCACATAAGTTATTTAAAGAAACCATTTTAACAAGGATAAAGAGGTTCAGGGAAGGGGGAAAAGCTATGTGCCCAAGACCCCTTTCAAAAAACCCGAGGGAGAATTGCTTTCTGTGTGGGAAAAAGGACATGTGAAGTCAGAATGTACATTCAGAAAGTGTGGTGCTGACAAGAAAGGAGAATTAGCAGTAGAGAGATTTTTCCATATAAAAACTGAACGTGAAACACATACATGTGGTTTTCTAATAACAAATTGTGAGGAAATGAATAATTTCATCACAGAACCTGTGATGGTGGGACAAAATTTAATGACAAGTATGATCAATACAAGGGCAGCAATTTCCTTGATCAGATCAGATCTTGTGGAAGAAAAAGATTTCATTCCTGACAGAACCATCTATGTCAAGGTGTTAGGAAGTAAAAGACCTTTCACAATTCCTGTGGCCAGGTTATCTGTGAAATGGCAAGGAGAAAGAAGATTGTATGAAATAGGTGCAATGGAGGATCTACTTTCATTGTGGGCAGGGACATAATGGGTCGTGAGGTCTGATTATGTTCCCTGATCAGAGCAAAAAGGTATCAGTCACAGAACAAAGATGAGAGACAATGAGAAACTCCTTGCCACTTCACCGCAAAGTGAAATGAAGCTGTCTTTGCAGTAGATACAACTGAGGGGGAAAGGACTGAAACAGAAACCTCTTCCAGTTGCTATGACAACCCTGCCACTGAGCCATGTCCTGATACAGAGCAGTGTGCTATTACAGTAACATTTCCAGCAGTTGATTCACATTCAGTTTGTGAATGAGTGCAATTCAGAGATCATTTTCACACATATTACTGCCAAGCCAGGTATCACCCATCCTATTCCTGTGCATTTGATGATGATTATTTTGCCTAAGAGCTGAACTTTGCATTTGCATCTATTGAACTTCATTTTGTTTGTTTCAGCTTAGTTTTTCATTCCTGTCTTCTGAGGTGCTGGTTATCACTCCCAGTATTGTGTCATTTGCAAATTTCCCTCCTTCTTATTGCTAAAAATGCTAAAAAGTACTGAGTCCAGGAAAATACCCCTTGGCACTCCACCCAAACTCCCTTGAGTCTGATGCAGAGCTCTGTCATATGCTTTGCTAAAATTAAGTTAAATTACTTCCGCAGCACTTCCACAATCCACTGAACTGGTAACTCAGTCCAAAAGAAGAAAGAAGATTAGTCTGGCAAGATTTAATCCTGACAAATCCATGCTGGCTTCTACTACTCACTGCATTGTTAATCAAGATGTGTACAGACTGACTGCTTTATAATCGATGTCAAAACTGACTAGCCCAGACCTCCTAGATCCCCCCCCCCAAAAAAACGGGGATGTTAGCCAGTCTCCATTCTTGTGGCACCTCACCCATTCTCCAGGATTTCTCCAAGATGATTCTGAGAGTATATCAGCAAATTATTTTAGTAGCCCAGGATTCAATTCATCTAGCCCCAAATATCTGAACTTATTCAAGGTAGATGAGTGTTTCTGGCCACAACTTATCTGTCTTCAGCTGCAATTCTGCAAACCTTCACACTGCTTTTGTGAGGTTGCACATAGTTCCTCATTTGAGAGAAGAATTAAAACTGGAGTTGAACAATTCCACCATCTCTTCGTTGCCCGCTTAATATTTCACCATATTTACTGAGATACGGGCTTACTATTTCCTTCCCCCTCTTTTGAACATACCTGGGAAAAGGCATTGGGCTGATGTGGACGATCATCTGTCAGCCCCCATGAGCAGGACAGGGATGTTTAAACAGGGTTTGATGAACCCCACTCTCAGTCTCATGCAATTAAGATAAATGTACCCCAACAGTGCAACAGAACATCCTGCGGTGATGTCAGGATTGGCACACCCTTGGCACATCTCCATCCTGCTCATGTGAACAACTATGCTGGTGTTCATCTGAGCTGGCCCTTTTTTGTTGCTCTTAACATCCCTTGCCATCCTCAACTCATTCTGAGCTATAGCTTTCCTGACAGTCTCACTATAAGTCTGGGCTATTTGTCTGTATTGGTGATCTGCTCTTCCTTCTGTTTCTTTTTCTCGTTTTTCTTTCTCATTGGGATTGTTGTTAAAGGTGCCAATTTGGAACCCCATCTTTGCACTTGACCTGCTGTGCTCCTCTGGGATTCTTGCATAGCTTCTGAGAATTCTGCAACATGGAGCACTTTGATCAGCAGAATTTGGAAATCCTGGGGGTGGTGGACAAAAGGCAGGCATAGGTTTGAAGCTTGTGATCTCAACTTCTTTACCTAAGATAGGATCTGACACCACAGATTCCGCAAGGGGAGGGCTTCCTCATCTTCTGACCATGGAAGAGCAGCAGATGGGACAAATGAACCCTTTCTTGATTAGGAGTGTGTACCTGGTGCCCTGATGATGCTTTAGCTGGGCCATTTGAGGAACCTGCAGCTTTAATGAGGTAATCTCAACCTGGTGCCAGAGACGAGGAAAAAAATAATGAAGCAATGGCATTCTTTCTCTCCATCTGCATTTTTGTAGTGCTTAGCACATCCTGCTTGGCCTTGTAGGCATGGATGCTAATGCCCCTTGCCTCTGTCCATTTGACCCCGTGTGGTTGTGGGAGGATATTAAGTCTGACCTCCTTCACTATGGACTTTCTGACCCGTGCAGAAAACTCTACATGCTGAGAATCCTTACTGGGGTAAAAGTGTCTAGTGAGGAGGATCAGTGTGGGTCATTGGTGCTCCTGACCAGGATCGTTGCTTACTCCTGACCAGGAAAAGTCACTGAACCACCATCTTGTGATCAGCTGGGTCACCTTGCTGGCAACAGCATTTAAGATTCCTGCTCTATTAGCCTAGAATGGTACCAAAGTATTAAATGATCTCTCTCTCCAGGCTAGAGGAGCACTCAAGCTTCTCACAGAGCATGTTCTCTGCTCAGGATTCAGTTTCATTGCCTTCCCCTGTCTTCGCAGGGAGGAACCCCACTTCAGGTAAATCCAAGGAAGAGCAGAAAGTTGTTGGACCAATCAGCAGACTCCTCAGTTCACAAGTGCAGCAGCTGGTGCAGGCCCAATCCTCATGGGGCAATTCCTCTATTGGCTAGGATAGCCAACTCAAATACCTCTTCTTGTGGTTTAACCTTTTCTTTCCCATAACTCTCTCTCCATGACTCCTGCTGCACCAGTTAGTCTCGGGGACAGGGATGAAACATTCCTATTTCATGAAAATAAGTTATGGTCAATAGGCTTGGAACTCTGCAGCAGGTACAGAGCCCTTAAACACGTCACTTTCTTGCCAAAGGCAGGATAAGAACTAGAGTTCTCCAACTAAAAGGGAAAGGAAATTGCACATTAGCCCCGTCTCCAAAGTCTGATAAGATGAATTATCCTCTCCAGGATGTCCTCCTCTTCTGAAGGACGATACAAAATGTATACACAGTATATCACAACTATGTAAAGATTAATATTGAGGAGCTTACTTATGTTCAGCAACTAGTTGAAGAACGATACGATACACCTTATTGTACAATCCAATTTAGGCATCCTGAAAGATAGATAAGACCTCTGCTGAAGTTAAATCTTCCTACATCTGAGAACACATATACATATTTAACAGCATCAGTTACAGTTATTGCTCGAAATTATTTATAAGGTAACACAAGGTTTAGTTAGCTGAAACATGTATTATCATACAAAGGCATGTTATGAATATATTCAAGAAGAACTGCAAGATTGTTTTGTATTACTTTTGAAAAGAAGAGCTTTAAGTCTGAGCAGCACACATGACAACCAGCAAGCAATGACCAACATGCAACAGTCTTACTGGACTCTGCTAAAAATAAAAGTTTGAACACTAAACAGATGCTCCAAAATCAAGAGCAAACTCTTCTTCTTGCTCACAGAGCAATTAATTCTCCAGATTACTTAAAAGAATGCCTTATTCTGCTGTAGCCATATTCTTGGACTGCACTTTATCCATTTCTTGACCAATACTTCCTTCCACTGTATCACACTGTGCAAGGAAAGCCTGAAAATAAAATTAGAGAATTAACAATGAAAAACTTTTATTATTGCATTATCTTTTTAAAAAACAAACAAAAAACAGTGGTACTTTATGGGAAAACCATAAGAACAGGAGAACAGCCCTTCACCAGATGCCTCTTGAGAAGCCCACAGACAAGAGGTGAGGGCATGTCTGAAAACAAAATTAGAGAATTAACAATGAAAAACTTTTATTATAGCATTATCTTAAAACAAAACACAATCATCTATTTTTATTGGAACTTACATCTAAGGTCTGATACAGCAAGAACCATGATTTGCAAACTGAGAGCCAACCATGAGAATGGGTTCCTTCTTTATTGTGAATTGCTTCTTTTCTTCCCAGTGACTTTAACCATGATTTTGCATTGCAACTACATCAACACTAACCAGGACTGATGTTAATTAAGCATGATGTCCATTTTAACCAAGTGTTCAGCATAAGGATGGGCTTCCAAAAGGTATACACATGGTGAGCACCATCATCATCAATCTTTATTACGGTCACAGACCAGCATAAAGTACATTTTAAAACCTAAGTAGCAATAGATTTTACACTCTAAGACACACTACTATCATAAGATGATTTAAAATATACAATAAGACATATAAAAGACACTAACATGCATTACTAGCATAAAATGTATCAGGTGCAGATACATTGCTAACTCATAGTTAAGGCCAGCAAGGAAAAAAAGGGGAGAATTCACACTTGATGTGCATATTCCTATAGCTTACTCCTAGTTTGAAAACAATAGTTTTACAGAGCCTGCATTACAACTGTACAGGACCTAAGAAATTTTTTTTCTTAAGTTCAATATCTATTATAAACAGCAGTGAAACCACTAGAGATCTATCAAATCAACTACTCCATTCAACCACTCCAATACAAAATACTGAAGATTTGACTAGTGAGATCAGGTGTTTTGACTATGGACTTCCTCTCTTTGATATGCTCTGAGCTACAGCCCCATTCCCATGCTCACATGATGCAGCCTCCACACATGCGATTATGAAGGTGATGTACAAAGTTTGAATAAGTACTGGAAGCGCATGTTTAGGGACTATATGGATGAACAACTCCCCACATGATAAAGGGATCCACTGGGATTGTGTTGGTACTTCTGGGGAGGACATCCTGATGGGTGCTCTCTCAGTGTATTCCCTTCTTAATATGTGCCAAGCACTGTATCATGCACACTGGCCCACTGCTTTTCAACAAAAAAAGTTCACAAAGCAGTTTATAAGAAAAAAAGGAAAAAGAAAAATGATGAAAAGATGATTCCTTGTCCCAAAGGAGCTCACAATCTAAAAAGAAATCCCAAGGAACCACCCTTTGCTTGCCCCAGACAAAAGATCTCAAATGTTTCTCTGGCTCCAACAAACAACTACACAGCATGAAAATAAAATAAAAAATGACACACAAGATTCCAGTCCCGGTGTTCAAAAACACTATGTGAAGAGGGAATTACTACTGAGTCCTATTGTATAGGCCCCCTCTCTAGCAACTAGTACTTTATCTGCTCATGTTTTATAAAAGTATAGAATCTTCAAGTTAGAAGGCACCTTAGGGACCATCTAGTCCAACCCCCTTGCTCAGAGCAGGAAACTGATGCAGCATCCCAGCCAGATGGCCATCTAGCCTGTTTAAAAACCTTTACTGAAGGCAGATAGTTACACTGTCAAAAAACTCTTACAGTTAGGAAATTCCTCCTAATACATAAACTGGATCTGCTTCCTTTTAATTTTAAATCAAAGGTCCCAGTCCTGTCCTCAGGAACATAAAAGAATAAACCCACTTCGTCTTCTATGCAACAATCCTTCCGATATTTGAAGACTGCTATCACATCTCAATTTTCTCTTCTCCAGACCGAACATACTCAGCTGATGTTGCTGCTGCTCTAGTCAAATGAGCAGTAATGTTACAAGGAAGTTGCCGATGTTGAGATTAGTAAGCCAAAGATATACAAGCCTTGATTCACCAGGCTCTAGTGGAAATGGACACTTTTTGGTCCATGGAAGTGGATAGGTATGAAATGAACAAGGAATCAGATGTTCTGAAGGAGTCAGTATGTAGGCCTTAAGGCATCTGCATATGTCTAACTTGTGCCAAGCTCATTCTGCTGGATGAATGGATTTTTGATAGAAAGACGGTAATATTAAGTCCTGAGAACACTGAAAAATAGGGGACAAAGGGACAACTTAGGAACAAAGGACAGGTCTGGGATAAGGCGAACAGAGACCAGAGGGGGGGAAATGAAGAGATGTCTATTGATTGACAGGGACTGCAGCTCAGACACTTGTCTGGCTGAGCTGATGGCCACCAAAAATGCAAACATGAATGATAGCAACTGCAGAGGAATAGGTTCAAATGGAGCTGCTTGGTGAGCTCGTAGCACCTTGTGTTCCCAGTTGGGGAAACAATGTGCTGTTGGAGGGGACAAGAGGGTGGGTCCCCTAAGAAAACATGAGGATGCAAGAGAAGACCTCATCTGTTGGAAATCAATAGGATATTTGTCAAAGAAGCTGCTTGCCTCTTTAAGGTGTTGGCCTTCAGACCCTTATCCAATCCATCTTGGAAGAAGATAAGAAAATCAAGGCAGCGCTCAGAAGGGTTCATGAAGCATCATCTTTAACTGTGCACTCCTCAGCCACTGCATCCATTATGGCCTTGGCATTCCTACTGTTTCTACAGTATCAGGCACAGTTTCTACAGTAAAGATTGAGACAGGATGGATTTTAAACCATGCCTGCCAAACTGGAGGTACTTCACTGTTTATGTCAATGGGGAGGAAAGAGGGAGAGGGGTGTTCTAAATCTGCAGTTGTGAGCTGGGGTCTGAGTGGCTCGGGTCTCACCAATGGTGCCTTGGGGGAAGAGCTGTTGATCTCCACCAGCGCAGAGGTTGGTTGGTATGCTTGCTCTTCTCTGCTGGTTGCTCGCTTTTCTCTGTCAGTTTCGGCCCATGTAGAGTGTGGGCAGGCGGCTGAGTTCCTGGATGAACTGAAAGACTCGTGGCCCCCATTCTCAGGCATTGCAGCAGCCCCGATGGATGGAGGTTGGGGCCTCCACCAGACTCCACAGCAAGGACGGAGCCTTTGTTGGATTCCACGGCACTGTCGAGGAGTCGTGGCTGGGAGTGCTATTCGTTCCACTGCTAGGCTGTTTAGGTGGTGGGGGTGGGAGTTGGTGTTTGAGGGGCCAGAGTCACAAGCAGGGGTGCTGCTCATCCCACTGTAAGGCCTTTTTGGTGGCAGCTGATGTAAAACAGCATCTGAAGAGGCAACAGCGCATCCATTCTCATAGCCTGGAGTGGAGAGAGCAAACGATCCCTCCTCAAGATTGGCCGCATCAGCAACTATTTGCAATGACCTAGTGGTGCTCGGTGCGCTAGACAACTTCTGAGGCAGGAAAGCAGAGGTTTTCTTTCCCCTGAGCACCAAAACGTTCCTGATTCTTGGTCCTGGACATTGCATCACCAAAGACTTGAGTAACAGCAAGGATCAGATAGCAAATAAATATACTGGATAGGAAGATAAAGGATTTTTTTTTTTTTTTTTTTAGGATAGCAAGGTTGTGAAGATCACTAAGAGATGAAAGAGTTGGAAAAGTCAAGAAGAAAAACAAAACAGGGCTTTAGACTGACTGTCTCTGGAGTTGGATGCAGGACTCAATGAACTGGGTGGGGTTTTCCTCCACAGGCTCTTAAAACCTTCTGCCTAATTTGCATAACCCTGCCTCTGGAGCACACAAGAAGGATAACCCATACGAGATGTCTTCAGGCAGCAGCAGCAGAGGATAAATAGAATTCTACCCGACACTGTTCTGGCCCCAACATCTGTAATCACTTTCAAATCTTGATTACAGATATTGGGTCTGGAACCCCAGGTTGGTAGAATATGCTGGCATCGTTCAACATGACCAATGCTGGCATATCATCCACCCCTCTCTATCGGAAATTGGGCTCCTGGCTGAGCTCTAGAAACCAGCAGTGCAGCTTTTGCCATGTTACGAGAAGCCACCCAGTGTGTCTCTCTAGTGGCTGTTGCTGTGTGTGTATGTTTGTTTGTTTTTAGATTGTGAGCCCTTTTAGGACAGTGAACTATCTTCTGTTTTCTTTTGCTAAATAAACTGCTTCTACAACTTTTGTTGTAAACACTTTTTTTTGTTACATACATATTTTTAAATAATAATAATAATTTGGGAAATGAACATGAAACCAATACTAATAGTAACAAGAAACATCCAGGTCATCTTTATGTTTTTTCCTGTACATGATTTCTCTCTTTTTTAAAAAAATGTGTCACTCCTTATGAACAATACTATGCATATAAAAGCAATTTTAAGGCAAGAATTTTGGTATGTGAGATTTTAACAGAAGCAGCCCCCTAAAGAGTTACATAATTTCTCCCGAGACTGGAAGTTCCACTTCCTAAGCTTGGCATTATATGAACACCACACTTTAGTGCAGGACTCACCTGAACCTTTTTCACTAGCCCCTTCTTCTTCTGTTTACAGTCACTGAAATTCTCTGGGAGAGTCTGTTGCAAAAGAAAAATAAAACTGATGTTGCTTAGTCTTGAAAGCAACACGTGAAGCTATATGTCCAAATACAGCCTACCTCAATGTTTAACTGAATTGACAACAGACGCATCAACAGCCATATACATTGAACTGGGAGGCAGGTGCAATGGGACAGTGGAGTGGGGTGCTGCCAAGGAGCCCCCTTGCTCAATTACCCCTCCCCTTGTTGTGCTTTCCACCCACCCATCCCACTGCCAATGCCAAGCATGTGGCCAGTGTGGGGAACAGATGGACCATATCCCCTCACTCTCTCCAGTCATGTGCAAGAAAAAGGAAGCATCCAGCTGGTGGAGAAAGCACTCTGCCAGATTGGTGAGGGTGAGGGGCCGCTGCACATCCATTTCCCATGCTGGCCATGCCCCTGCGTTGGGAGGATGGCATAGAGGGAATGGGAGCCAGCACATTCAGCAGTTTGTCCCCAGGCTGCTGGGACTGCCATGCCTCTGCTGAGAGGATTACTGAAACTGAATCAGTCGTAGATGTTTATGCATGTGCTTTTATACTGTACTTCAAAATAGTAATAACAACAACAGTCCAATCGCACCGTTTTTATATCACATTGCATGCCTAACATTCTCCAGAAACCACTACAAAGCTAGTTGATACTCTTTGTATCAAATACTTGATACTCTTTCAAGTATTGATGGTGGAAAGAAACTTGCAGAAGCATAAAATAAAGGAGGCAATGTCTATAGAGAAGTTAACACCAGATATAAAATGTTCCCACCTCCGCAGGAGCGAGGGACCCATTAGAATTGTCCGCCCAAAGAGGCTATTGGATCCATTAAGATTCCAAGAAGCCTTGGAGGGATTTAATGTTGGCTTTGCTGGTGATGCCCTGGTTGAGAACTGGAACAACTTGCTCACCAGGGCAGTAGACACGACTGCTCCCAAGCGTTCCCTCCGACCCGCTTCAAATTTGGCCCCCTTGGTATACAGAAGATCTACGGGGGCTGAAAAGGCAAGGTAGGCGACTGGAGCGCAAGTGGAGGAAGACTCGACTCGAATCTGACAGATTGCGACATAGCGCACATCTAAAGATCTATACTCAGGCAATACGTGTGGCAAAAAGGCGGTTCATTTCTGCCCGTATTGCCTCTGCGAATTCACGTCCAGCGGAGTTGTTCAGGGTTGTGAGGGGATTAGTATCTGCCCCCACTCCCTTGAATCAGAATTTGGAGTCATCAGTTACCCACTGTGATGTGTTCAAAGAGTTTTTCGCAGATAAAATCTCTCGGATTTGGGCCGAACTAGATGGAGACTCCACAATTAATTTGATGTCTGAGCTGGAGGTGCCCAACGACTCCTCTTAAGTGATTCGACTGGATCGGTTTCAGTTTGTGACTCCTGAGGATATGGACAAGCTGCTTGGAGTGGTGAGGCCTAGCACTTGTTCTCTTGACCCTTGTCCAACATAGCTTGTTCGATCTAGCAGGGAGGTTGTTGTAAACAGCCTGGTGGAAATCATAAATGCTTCTCTGAGGGAGGGCAGGATGCCTCCTTGTCTTAAGGAGGCAATCATTAGACCTCTTCTAAAGAAGCCTGCATTAGATCCCTCAGAACTGAGCAATTATAGGCCTGTTTCCAACCTCCCATGGCTGGGCAAGGTAACTGAGAGGGTGGTGGCCTCTCAGCTCCAGGCAGTCTTTGAGGAAAACTATTATCTAGACCCATTTCAAACTGGTTTTCAGGTGGGCTATGGGGTGGAGACTGCTTTGATCAACCTGATGGATGATCTCCAACTGGCAATTGATAGAGGAAGTGTGACTCTGTTGGTCCTTTTGGATCTCTCAGCGGCTTTCAATACTATCGACCATAGTATCCTTCTGGAACGTCTGAGGGGGTTAGGGGTGGGAGGCACTGTTTTACAGTGGTTCCGCTCCTACCTCTTGGATAGATTCCAGATGGTGTCAATTGGAGACTGTTGCTCTTCAAAATCTGAGCTTAAGTACGGTGTCTCTCAAGGCTCCGTACTTTCTCCAATGCTTTTTAACATCTACATGAAACCGCTGGGAGAGATCATCAGGGGATTTGGAGCTGAGTGTTACCAGTACACTGATGACACCCAGATCTACTTCTCCATGTCAACTTCTGGAGGAGCTGGCATATCCTCTCTAAATGCCTGCCTGGAAGCAGTAATGCGCTGGATGAGGGAGAATAAACTGAAGCTGAATCCAGATAAGATGGAGGTACTTATTGTGCGGGGTCAGAGCTCTAGAGATGATTTTGATCTGCCTGTTCTAGATGGGGTCACACTTCCCCAAAAGAACAGGTTCGCAATCTGGGAGTACTTCTGGATTCACACCTCTCCCCAGTTTCTAAGGTTGAGGTTGAGGCCAGGGGTGCTTTCTATCAGCTTCGGCTGATACGCCAGCTGTGCCTGTTTCTCGAGATCAATGACCTCAAAACAGTGGTACATCTGTTGGTGACCTCCAGACTTGACTTTTATAATGGACAGTAATGCGCTCTATGTAGGGCTGCCTTTGTACATAGTCCGGAAACTTCAGTTGGTTCAGAACGCGGCAGCCAGGTTGGTCTCTGGGTCATCTCGGAGAGACCATGTTACTCCTTTACTGATGGAGTTACACTGCCTGCCAATAGGTTCCTGGACAAAATACAAAGTGCTAGTTATATACTTACAATGCCCTAAATGGCTTAGGCCCGGGGTATCTAAGAGAGCGTCTTCTTCATTATGAGCCCCACTGCCCATTAAGGTCATCTGAGGAGGTCCGTCTCCAGTTACCGCCAACTCGTTTGGTGGCTACACAGAGACGGGCCTTCTCGGTCGCTGCCCCAAGATTGTGGGATGCGCTCCCTGCTGAGATACGATCCTTCCTATCTCTGGCAATTTTTTAAAAACACCTGAAAACCCATCTTTTCACTCAAGCTTTCTCAGCTTCCTAAATTTTGGGGGTTTTAATATCTGGTTTATTTTAAAATTAAAAACCCTATTTCGGGGTTTTTAATCACTGTAATTGTTTAATTGTTGTTTTAAAATGTTTTTAAATTGTTAATTGTTATATTGTTTTTTAATTTGTTTTAGCTCTTTACTGTTTTAGTGGTTTGTTTTAATTGTAAACCGCCCTGAGACATTTTGGAAGGGTGATATACAAATCAAATAAATAATAATAAGGAGGAGGAAGAGATGATTCTGGCTATGAAATTCATTAGTCTTTGAATGATGGTAAAAAGTAAAATGTGCCATCAAGTTGATGTCGACTCCTAGCGACCACAGAGCCCCGTGGTTGTCTTTTGGTAGAATACATGAGAGGTTTACCATTGCCATCTCCCACACAGTATGAGATTATGCCTTTCAGCATCTTCCTATATCGCTGCTGCCCAGTATAGGTGTTTCCCATAGTCTGGGAAACATACCAGCAGAGATTTGAACTAGCAACCTCTGGCTTGCTAATCAAGTCATTTCCCCACTGCGCCATTAGGTGGCTTGATGGAAGTTGTGTTAATTATTCTTTCCTCTGCAGCTGTGATGTTTCTCTCCCTCTTTCCTCCCCTGTCTATTGCTTATCTCTCATGGATAGGAATTTGAGAACTGCTAAGACATTCAGTCTGTATTAGCAACCAAAGATGGTATATTTTACATTGAAACTGTTTTGCTTTTAACCTGTAATGTCTGGTAAATGATATCTTATTTTTTGCACAAATAAAGGGGTCTTGGTCTTGGAGTACTCTTTAAAATGCTGTGCAACCCTGGTACATCTGAACTCTGTACAGCTTTGCAGGTATGGTTGTCACACAGACTTATAAAAACAAATGGTCCATTTACAATGGATCAGGGAGCTGCTGCCACCTAGTTTTCTAGAGGGCAGGTCAGAAAAACAGAGTGGAGTGTCAAATACTTTTTCAAACGCACTTTAACGAACAGTTTTCATTACATGCCCACAAGCCAATAAATAACTGAAATTTCCTTTAGTGAGGCTCTAGGTTAGGACTTGAAGGAAAGTATGCCTTCTCATACATTTATTCTGTAGGTGAACCTCCTTTTGTACACCTGAAGAAAAATAATTGTATTTGTTGAACCCCATTTACAACACTACCCTTGAACACTGAAGATTTCTGATACATGGGCAAAACACGTAGTACATAGAAAGCCAATCTCTGTATGTCTCAACTGAATACAGTAATGGACTTGATAAGCTATCAGTATGGTGCCCGTCTGCACATTGGTATATGTGACTATTGATTTCATAGCATAGAAACTCCCATAACAGAACTCATAATCCAATATTTTTGTGCCTGCTATGTAAACAATCAATTCTATTGTTCCAAGGCAAAGACTCACTTAAAATACAGAACCAACTGAAATATCATTTAGAGATCCACAATATGCTACAGCAATTATTTACTCACAATGGCATCAATCTGTTCCAGAATCTTCATAAATTGCTCAGCAGTACCTTTTATTCGCTTATCTAGCTGGTTAAGTGCTTCAGTTTGAAGATTCTTTGCTAAAAAACCCTGAATGGAAAATATATTTTCAAATTATATAAGAAGTGTATTTATTGCATCATAATAGCAACTAATATTGAAATCTAAAATAAAGAAATCATTATCAAAATCATAAATAATAATATCTATCAAAATATTGCCCTACAGCTCATCTGTAGTTTCAGAGAGCCAGCCAAGACATGATCGATTTGGAAACATCTACTTTTATATTCAACTTTCTTCTTTCGTGTGTGTCCCTTGCCAAGGAAGAAGAGAGACATTGCTAAATATATTACAATATTTGCTTTATCCTGTTATTTTGCACCTTTTTAAAACTACACTATAGCCTCTTGATTCCATCTTGCTGACTGTGAGCCTGCAAGAGAAAAAACAAAACAAAACACCACAAAAGGATTTCCAACCAATATTTCAATATTCATTTTACAGATTTCTGAATATGACTATTGCCTGAATTATTTCTCTAGTACTAACATTTATAATTGCATGATTGATTTATTTTTACAAATACAGTATGAATGCATCTTTCTTAGTTTTAAAGCTGTGAAATCAGCAAAGATATAAACCACAGAAGGGGGGAAATCAGTAAATACGAAGTCATTTAAATTCTAAACCAGAAAATTCTGGTGGGAGGAAGCTAATACAAGACTGAGTAACAGAAACAAAAAGGATTTCCTGACTACACCACCACACAATTGAAAGTGTAGGGATGAGACAAGCAGAGCAGTCGTAATATAGTGGATAAAATAATTATTAGTAGTGGTTTCATCCATAAGCAGCTCTCACCCCTTGGAATCTTAAATGAATAGATATTTATTTAGAATATTTCTACCCTGTTCTTTAGGCCAAAACCTCCCAGGGCAGCCAAGTCAGATAAAAACCAACACACCTAAAAAAGTCACAGTATAAAAACTGAAAAACAGCATTCAGTTAAATACCAGCTAAAACCAGCAATTAAAAGCTCTTTGCAAGAGGAGAGTTCTTTTTGCCTACTTAGAAGGGGTGTGACAAAGCTCTCTGGGGAGAAGGTTCCAAACATGAGGTGACACCATCAAGAAAGTCCTGTCTCTAGGACCCGCCAACTAAGTTTGCTTCAGAAGCAGGCCAGAGATAAGGGTTAGAGAAGACAATTACAAGGACCAGGTAAGCTCATATAGGTAAAGGCGTCCTTGAGGTAATCAGGTCCCAACTGTAGGTTGCATCAGTTTAATTTGGAAGTTTATATGCTGTGGCTTCTAATTAATATATCCTAAAGCATTTTCAAAGAAGAGATGCGATCAATAGACTATCTCTTTTCCGATGCAAGTTCAGTTTAAACTAGACGGGCCAGTGAGTCTTTGCAAAGACCTGAAGCGAGCACGGCGACAAATGTAGAGGTGTCCGACCAGCCGTGGCTGCTGCTTGTGCTGATGAGGGGAAGAAGTGCTCTAGTCCAGCAGTTTTATCTTATATCCTCCACTGCCTCTCCCATCTCCTCTCCCTCCTCTTTTTGAAATTCATCACTGAAGTAAGAGAGGCTACTTACCCACCTTCTGGCTGGGCACAACTGATTGCTATGCCAAGTAAGGGTACAGAGGACGGGGGACAAGAGTATGCCACTTCAGGTGCTAAAATATCTTAGGCTACTGCTGAAACTAGGGAAATGTTGTAATAGCCAATATAAACTATAAAGCCAAGTGAACTATTGCAACAAGAAAGCAACTTACTTTCTGAATACCTCCAAGTTCTTTATTCACTTCCTCTATTTTTTTTGCTATTTGCTCTGCTGACTTTTCCAAATCTTTTAATTTCTTTAATTCAGCTTCTTCTTCAGGACTGTTCTGTATATTTTGAAACCAGACAACATAACTTTTTTTATCAGTAATGTCAGAAACCTTTATGAGATAAAATTAAAAAATATGCATGCTAGAACTGGGAAATTTCTAGGCATTTAGGTCCTCTAGTACACGCTTCTGTTCAGCACCGGAAATTGCTACAGCACCCCTGACAGATAGCTATCCAGCCTGTGTGAAAACCTCTAATGGAGAACCCACTGCACAACCAGGGGAGATGTTCCACTGGTGAACAGCTCTTACAGTTAGGAAACTCTTCCCAATGGCTAACTTAAATCGGCTTCCTAAATCTTCAACCCATTAGTTCGAAGTCCTGCCCTCAGGAGCAACAAAGAACAAGACCACTCTTCCTTCTATGTGACATCTTTTCAGATCATTGAAGATGGCTGTCATATCTCTCCTTAGCCGTCTCTTCTCCAGGCTAAACATATGCAGCTCCTTCAGCCATTCCTCATAGGACTTATTTTCCAGAGCCCTCACTATCTTTGCTGCCCTCCTCTGAACCCATCCTAGTTTATAAATACCTGTTCTAAAGTACTGTGCCCAGAACTGGACATAGCAGACAGCTAAGTCAGCCATGACTAAATCCCACTGAAATTAATCAGACTTAAATTAGTCAAGACTAATTTGTTTCAATGGTGCTTAGTCATAATTAACTAATTCAGATGCTGCCCAGTATTCCTAGTGGAGTCAAACCAGCGCAGAATAGAGTGACCAACCTCACCTGTGAAAGTGGAATGGGTTCAGAAGAAGCCAAAGATATATATATATTTGCAACTATTAAATTGTTCTTAAGTATTTTTAATTTGGTTTTAAATTTTATTTATTTATTTGACTTATATACCACCCCTCCAAAAACGGCTCAGAGCAGTTTACAATATAAATAATGTAATGGCTCTTATGGTTTTTATACTGTTTTAAGCAGCTTGTTTTAAATTGTGTTTTTGTTTTTTACTTGTGCACCACCCAGAGCCTTTGGATGGGGTGGTATAGAAATGTAAAAAATTAAATAAAATAATAAAATATTGAGAAACTTGTTATTGTTTCAGTTCAGCAGTCTGGTGTATCTCTGCTTAACTGTAATAATACTCATTTTTTAAAATGATAGGTTCGCCGTTTGAAATCCCCTGCTCATTACAGGAAATGGCTACTGCATCCTGACAGTAGCAGGGGAGCATAGTGGACTGAAACAGCTAAAATTTGCCACCAATATCCACCTATAATTTACTAGTTACAAGGACTAGTTTATGTCCTTGAGCAAAAGAAAAACATCAAGGTAAAACTACAATTAACATTTTAAAAATAAAATGTATTAAATATGAAATGTACAAACATGAATCACAATCCTAAATATTACAATACATCATAATAAAAAAAACTCTATTACAAAAGGGTCTCATCAAATGGCTTAAATCTCTCTTCAACTGTAAATATCATAAGTACAAGATCTTAATAGTTCTCACCCAATTAAAATATAATCCATTATATAAAATTCAATATAAGGTTTCTAACATTGCCTGGATGTATTATTTCAGTAAGAAATAACAAGACTCAAATTCCAAACAAACTACACAGCTTATTCATAAGGGCAACTTCTTGCACCTGCTGTAAACAATCCTGAAGGCGGCAATGGAGTGGGGTGTTTACAACTCTTCATCTAGCAATCATTGTAGTTTTACAATAGGTGCTGTAAGAATCATCCCCCCCCCAATCACTCCCTGAAAATCTTATAAGGCAGATTTGCTCTTAATATCACTTTGTTATTAATGTTCCAGAGATAACTTTTATATCTTCAAATGACCTAATACACTGACCTTTCATACAGTCCTGATATCTGAAATAATTCTTTTCCACCCATTCTGAAAAGTCATTTACAGACCTTGCTACAATCAGTTCTTTAAAGCATACATAGGCTAACATTTACTGAAACGCTCCCCAGATTTTCAGAATCTCCATTAGAAGTTTATTACCCAATTTTTAAAATGAGAGCCAACAAGCTCTATCTAGTCCATAACACCAATTCCCTCAAGGTAATAACTATACCTGCTTGCTTCATAATACACCCTTGGGATTCCAAGTATGTTTACCACCAACTAAAAAAGCTTTACAGCTGCATAAAAGTGTTTGTGATGGCTAAACCTTGATGGGTTTAGCAGTTGCATTGCTTCAATCCTTAGGTTTTTTCCTGCCATACAAATTTGTTAAACATTTTTAGAAAATGCAACTGAGCTACAAGGTTCTCTAAGACTGCATCATATGTACACAGAATCAATTTAAATCCACATGTTCCAGTTCTTACCCCCTCTCAATATTCCCTTCCTTGTTCACTACTTCAACTCAATGCACATATTTCATACTTCAACTCAATGCATCAGTGGAGTGGGGGGGGGGCATCCTTGCCTCACCTCCTACCCTTAAACAGAAATAACTACATTCTTAGCTGTTCAACATGAGCTTTGTTAATGGCTTTTGTTATAACAAGTCTACCCAGGTCAGTAATCCATCTCCTATGTCTAAAAGGTATAAAAGTTCTTTTACAAATCCTCATTCAATTCTGTCAAATGCTTTTTAGGTGTCAAAGAATATTATCCTTGATTTCTGTCCATTGTTGAGTAAAAAGTGGTGATTCTCTTTACAACTGGACCCTGTGATCCGTGGGGGTTCCATTCCATTTGCAGATTTCTGTGGGTAATAAAACCACGGATAACAGGGCATTGAGGCAATGGGAATGGGAGGGGGCTTAGGTTCCTGGGACCTGAATAAATGGCCAAAAATCAACATCAAAAAGCCAGAAAATGGGAAATAAAGTGTCCTACCGTGCTCTGCGGACTCCAGCTATCCATGAATGCCACCCCAGTCCCCATGAAAAATTGCAGAAATCTTTTTTTTTTAAGAGCCCCCAAATGGCTCTTATTCCCAAAATGGTGGCTGAAATGACCTCCGAAGTTATTTCTGGCCACCAGAAACCATGGATACGAGGAACTTAACCCTTTGTAAACTTAACCCTGCATATGCTGAGGTTGGGTGTAAATTACCCAGCCACGGATGAGCGAAGTTACAGATGTTGGGTCCAAGAATGGCAAAGTTAACCTGTATTTAGCAGGGGAAGAGCAACTGGCCATATCCATTCCCAGTACAGCTTCCCTCCAGTGGCTGTTGCTGGTGTCTATCTTATGTTTCTTTTTTAGATTGTGAGCCCTTTGGGGACAGGGCCCTTTGGGGACAGGGCCCTTTGTTGGGGACATATATTTATTTATATATGTGAAACCCACTTTGGGAACTTTTGTTGAAAAGTAGTATATAAATATTTGTCATATTTGCATTTATTAGACAGCTCAATTATTATACTAATAATTTTCTTGTTCTAGATATATCTGCTCTTAAAAAAACCTATCTGATCACATGTATATGTTCAGCAAAACATTTTTATACTGTATTGACAAGAATAGATATAAAAATGTTGTAGTCAGAGTATAATAATACAATAGGTCTACATGAAGCAACTGAGGTTAAGTCATTATTATGTTTTGGTAACAAGGTTACTTTGGTCTGATTCCAAGAAATCTGTAATCTCCAAATGAATCCTCAAGTTTCAAAACCAATTAGTCTTGTAAAATTCACTAGACTATCATGTCCAGGGACCTTGTTAAGCTTCATTATATTTATTGCCCACAAGAATTCCTCCCTCGGATAACCTAAAGATTGCCTGCAATCATCAATTTTTTAATATTAGAGCTTATTCAAAAAAGCATGAATGGAATCAGCCTTTGGTTTGGATAATGTTGACCATTATAATTTATAAATTCTTGCATCTCTAGAAGAAGCAGGAAAAATGCTACCTTCCTTTTTAATAGATAGGGTTATTAAAGTGATCTACCAGCAATCTAAGCAGGAATTTCTCTGGTTTGTCCCTAAGCTCTCTGCTTCTGGTATACCATAAGCTTTCCTTAGCTGCCATGGTCTCTGATGACATCATGCACCCTGACCCATGGTGCCATGCACCCTGATTCAAGATGGTGGCCACATTACAGAAAGTAGGCACTTTAGCTTATACTTGAAAAAAACAGGCTGTTCACTTGTAACTATTGATCTGGTAGAGATCCATTGACATCCATAGGTATGGGTTCTGCTCCTGTGCAGGAACCACGCAGTAGCAATGCCTCAGCTCATTGAGGTGTCCAAGCCCCACCTCCACGCCTACAGCATGCTATTTGAAGGCAGGCTGCGTGCCATGTTCCTCAGTTTTTGGATGACCGCCATGAAGGATGATCATCCAGATAAGCAGTTCATCCATCTGGACGATCATCCAGATAAGCATCATTATCAAAAGAGAATGGCATGCACACTGGTACGCACATAACAGAGCACTACTGCAGAGGGGTGTTTCGGGAGGGTCTTATGGTTGTTGACGTATCTCTGCCAGATCAATAGTTACAGGTGAGCAACCTGTTTATCTGGATTGAGATCCATCAGTATGGGTGTTTAGCTAGCTCCCCATGGAGGAGGCTGCAGCTGTAGCTATTGTAACACCCACTTCAAAACGCTTCTCCCAAAGCTCGCCTCAGCAGCAGAGCGTACATCTATGGCATAATGCTTAACAAAAGGTAACTCTGTGGACCATGTTGCTGCTTTACAGATGTCCGTGAAAGTTACCCCTGATAGATGTGCAGCCGATGAAGTGTAGGCATGGGTAGAGTGGGCCTTGATTGCTTCTGGTGGCTTTATGTTCTGAAACTCATAGGTCAGCAAGATCGGCTTGACCAGCCAGTTGGACATTCTTTGTCTGGATATGCTGGTGCCTTTGGCTGGTCCCTTGTAGGCCACAAAGAGGTGCTTGGTGGTTCTAAAGTATTTGGTACGTGCTAGGTACCAATACCTAGTGCCCTGAGAACATCCAGAGGACATCGAACATCAGCATTGGTATTTGACAATGGGGTGAGACTTGTCTCGATGCCGACAGTATCGGTGTATGCAGAGTCAATGTTGCAAGCGGAAAATGTGGAGCCAGTGTCATCGGTGTCAATGGGATGTCATGGTATCAATCCATTGGCATTGGAGGCACTGATGAAGTGATTGGTGTCGGCGCCAGAGACAGGGAGTGAGCCCTCGATGTCCATCATGTCGGTGTTGGTGGGCGGTCAGCATCAAGAGGCTCTGTCGGTATCAAGGGTACCAGTGACTATCTGAACGTCAAAGAAGGTTTTGTTGATGGGTCGAAGTTGAGGGTAATCTTCGACTTCAACATTGGTAGAGGCTTTGAAGGAAGTTGTTGCAAATCAGATGGAGATGGTGTCTGCTCCCTAGTTAGGTCGATGGTCTTAGACATTTTCGGCTTTGGCGTCGATGGATGAGTGTCTGAAGCCAGTCATTCAGCTTCCGACTTTGAGTGCTTCGGTGTCAAGCCTGCACCTGTATCTGTAGGTGGCTTAGGGTTTTGAAAAGTTGTGGTTGACGTTTTGGGTGACTTTGATGTTGAAGGTGTTTTGGGTGGAGTTTTTGAAGTGGACGTTGTTGGGCAGGGCTCGGCCAGAGTTGGAGGGCTCAGTACTTTGCTGTAAATAGTGACACGAAGCCCAAGTGCCTGATTCTTGCAAGTCTGTTTTGAAAAGAACACACAAACTGTTGTGTTCCTCTCCCAGACAAATGAGACAAAACTCATAGAGGTCTTTAGAAGGGCATTTCACCTTGCAGCCCTCACACCTTTTAAAGCTCCATTTCTCCTCAGCCATACCAGTAATCACTATGCACAAGCCAAAGTCTGTTCCTTAGGTCATAAAACACTAATCTTCGTCTGTCAGCCAGAAACAAGTAAAAAAACACCAGTCATTATCCGTCAGCCATAAATAGGTTGAATTCTGAAATAACAGTCCTTTTAAAAAACAACAACAGATGAACTCACAATTCAAATAGCACTGAAGAACTATTCCAATGAGGAGTGACAGACCGAGGTCCAAATGCAATGGATGTCGAAAAAGAACTGAGGAACATGGTGCCCAGCCCACCTTTACATAGCATGCTGTAGGCATGGAGGTGAGGCTTGCACATCTCGACAGGCTGCAGCATTGCTACTGTGTGGTTCCTGCACAGGCACAGAACCCATACTTATGGATCTCGACCCTACTTGTTATCTCTTTCTTGGGAACAGACCCAGCACATCTTGAAAGATTAAAACAAATCTTTTAAATGCTGACATAAATTATCAAGCTCTCCACTTCTTTAAAACAGTGCAATTTCGAATTGTTCTTACAGTCTCTATTGCCAGTCTCCTCCGCATTGTGCAACAATCCTCCAACTTGATCTTCATGCTGCTCAAAATCTCTTTTTAAAATTTTTACTTTGTCTTCCACATTTTGCATAACAAACTGTTGAGTCTCTTCTATCATATATACCCTCCTGTATAATAATGAAATATTTTTCTTATATTCAATTTCTCTTCAGTTCCATTAGATCTATCTTCTGCTGCATAACTTTGATAAACTCATCTATTATTTGTTGTTCACTGCATTCATTTCTGTAATAATCAGATTGTATTGTCTATTTATTTATTTATCTATCTATCTATCATATTTTTACACCGCCCAAAACTTAAGTCTCTGGGTGGTTTACAACAAGATTAAAAGTAAAACATTAATTAAAAACAAAACCAAAAAAATTAAAAGCAAGACATTTTGGAAGGGCGGTATATAAATCAAATAAATAAATAAATAAATAAATAATTTAAAACACAATTTAAAATTTTAAAACAATATTCTAAAAACAACATTAAAACAATCAAAACAATATCAGTTAAAAGTCTGGGTAAAGAAATGCGTCTTTAGAGACTTTAAAAAAGATGTCAGAGATGGGGAGGCTCTTATTTCACTAGGAAGCGCATTCCAAAGCCTCAGGGCAGCAACAGAGAAGGCTCGTCCCTGAGTAGCCACCAGACGAGCCGGTGGCAAATGCAGACAGACCTCTCCTGATGCTCTCAATAGGTGGTGGGGTTCATAACGAAGAAGACGTTCTCTTAAAAACCCAGGGCCCAAGCTGTTTAGGGCTTTATAGGTTATGACCAACACCTTGTATTTTGCCCGGAAACATCCTGGCAGCCAGTGTAACTCCTTCAATACGGGAGTAATATGGTCTCTCCTGGATGACCCAGAGACCAGCCTGGCTGCCGCATTTGGACTAGTGATGTGCCCGGACCGATCCGGAGGCCATTCTATAGGCTTGGCTGCAGGGAAGACGGGGTGGGGGGAGACTTTTGCAGAGCTACCTAGGAGCAGAGCATGCTTTTGCAGGGCAGGCAGAAGAAGCAGCACGCGGTGTGTGCACGTGGGGTGGGTTTGTGTGTGGGCACGCAGAGAGAGCTTCTTCCTCTTTGCAAGGGCTCTCCAAAGTGCTTTGGCCACCTCCCCTCCTCTGGCCCCCGATCCCGCTGCCAAGGCATTATGACCACTCCTTGTCCTTCTGCATGCCTTCCCCTGACAGATCTCTTGCTGAACTCCGCGGTTCCATGCACACCCCTAATTTGGACCAACTGTAGTTTCCGGACTACGTACAAGGGCAGCCCCACATAGAGCGTATTGCAGTAATCCAGTCTGGAGGTTACCAGCAGATGTACCACTGTTTTGAGGTCATCTCTCAAGAAATGGACGTAGCTGGCATATCACATATCTTTCAGATAACTCAACCAAATGTTGCTGTGAATTTCTCATCATACTTTGAGAACAGTGTGCAGTTCGAGTCTCAGTATAATTTTTCCATCAAAATTGCCCCCAAACTATCAATTTTATCCAAGTCACTATCCATGCATTAAGAGACCCAAATTTCAGAGCTCAAATACAAATGCATTATAAAACAGCAGGCTCTAACAAATCCTATACAACACTCAAACGGTTTTATAAGCAGCCTGAAAAACTATTTTGGAATATTAATTTCCAGGGAAAGAAACACAAAGAATGGATTAAAAACATTTATATTGCATTCCCTCCATACAGTATATATTAAATCAAGTCCTTTCAGCAATGCTGCTCCAATTCCTCCACTAAACATTATTGTCTCAGACAGATAATATATATTACCTAGTTCATTCAAAATATATTAGTCCAGGTGGTGGTGGTCGGGGGAGACCTGAAGCATATGGTTGGAACCATGTAACACATCAAATGCTGTAGTTGTAGACTGTATACAGTGATGTAATGACTACAGGGTTCTGCGTTCAAAAGATGCCCATCCCACCCCCACCAATTTTAACAGTGCGATGAAAATGTTTTAAATTTTATTTTTGGATGGTGATGGCAACAGCCACAGTCATCACCACAGAGCAGCTGCCACTGCTGCCACTGCCAAGCAGCATCCAGTAGCTGCCTCCTCCACTGCCTCCAGCTCGTATGGCACCGGTGGCAGAGCAACTAAACAGCATGCTTGCTTTGCAAAATGTCAGCTGGGAAATGGTGCATGCACACCCAGCACCATTTCCCAGACGGCTTTTTGGCAGGGGCCGAAGGCGACGGCAGCAGTAGCAGCTTGCAGGGACGAGTGTGGCACCAGAGCTCAGCACTGGAGCACATGGGACAGAGGTAAATGAGGGGCCTACGACAGCACACACACACACACACCCCAGGACCCCAGTGAGCTCATGTTCACTGAACACATTGGGATATTGCCTGCTCTGCCCCGATTGTATCATTGTTGGCAGGGCTGCGGGGTGGGGGGATCTTTTTCAGGAAAGGAAGTTGATTTAGATAGCCTTTTGGTTCCTTCCAACATTTGGGATAGGAGGTACAGATTATCACAGATGGGGGAAAATGCACAAAAACCATCAGAGGGGAGCAGAGAAGTGATAGAGTAGGAACAAGACCAATCATATAAACTGTGAGCATATCACTCAGCTGGTGTTTTAGTTGTTTCTAGAAGTTTTTTTTTATAGCATCTTGAATATGATTTGTAGAAGGTTAATTAATAAATTTTCATAAGACCATGACAACAACAAAAAAACAACGAAGTGGGAAGAATGGAAGAGGCCGAAAGATGGCACAAGAAGGGAAAGGAAATACATGAGCTAAAGAAGTGGTGGAATCCAAAACAAATTAGGCACACAACTACCGAGATCAGAAGGATGAGATTCAGATCTTAAACCTACCCCACATGCATTTAAGGTGGAGAAACAGAGAAAAGACAACAAAAGCAACAGGATGCCATAACAAATGGAGAGCCATTCTTTTCTTCCTTTATTCTATTTTGCTCACTTCACTCAGTAGCCTCAACTCAAGAGACAGGGCCAGTAAATAAAACATGGGAGACGGAGATTCAAATTCCTGCTCAGCCAACTTATACACAGAAACAGATGTGGAGTGGGGGAAATTACCCCTGCAAAGAGGCAGCTTTAAAAGTGATGATTCTCTTATGTTCAGCTGGGGAGAGCAACTTCTAAAATCTGTCCAACCCACCACGGCATCTCTCCCAGTAGTTACCTCTCTCATTTCTTTTTATATAGGAAGGCCCTTTCTACAGGGAACAATTTTCACATTTCTTTTGCTATTTGCACTACTTTGAAAACTTTTGTTGTTGAGAAGCAGCAAATTAATATTTCTGACAATAAACTTTGTCACTAAAAGCCCTATTTGAGTTATTAACAAACATTAATAATGCCCTTCACTACAGGTCATTATTTCATATTCCCCGATACCTTACTGATGGCTTTAGCATAATCAGTTTTTCTTGTTACCTTAACTTTGGGAGCAGTATGATCCTTTTTATGCTGAAGCAGCACTAGTGAATGAGCAAATGCCCTATTCAGTCTTAGAGGGAAATATCCCCGCTTATTTTTGAAGACTCCACATATATATTCATCTCTATCTACTTTGGGCCAATCCTCCACTGTCATTGATTAAATAGCTACAAAATTAAATATGGCCTTTATAAAATGAGTGTTACCCTTTTCCCAATCAGCATGATTTTACAACCATTTTTCACCCCAAATGTCGACAATGGTTGTTCCATTTCTTTCAGAGACTTTCCTAGGAGGAAAAAACAAACATACAATCCCACAATTATTTTAGAAATTTGTATCAGAAAAAGGTTATTAGTAAAATTCATCAAGAAATGGAGCCTGGAATAAGTTCTGTGCCTTCTATACACACCTGTATAGAACAGGAAGCAACAATCTGTTTTAATTAAATGGCTCCAAAACTGCTCTACTGATTTGTACTCACAAGGTGGCATTCAAAAGCCCCTATATTAAGTATTGCTTCCATGCAATACTTAATATAGGAGTTTAACAGATGCTGCTCAAAGATGTCACAATTCACATTCTAAGATCTCTACAGTCTCATTCAGCACTCAGTTGCCTAGCTGCCTAACCCCTCAGTGACATCACAGGCTTTGACATTTCTGGCTGGCAAACCACACTGTGACATCAGAGCAGATCGGCCACTTGCTGCTAAAATTATAACCAGTGGTTTATATTCAGGCTAATCATATTTTTCTTTAAGAATCTCTATTTGTTTGCTCATATAAGCAGTACAGAAGTTTTCTTTAAGGGTACACAGCCAGAGTATCTTCAAAATAACAAAAAAATAGGATTTGTAAGTTTTTCAGTATGCCTTTGCTACTCACATATTTTTGAAAATGTGCTTACTTTTCAACAATTCATATGGGCCAGTTATTTTCTCATAAAATCCTTGTATGCCAGATTTTTTAAGGAAGGAGTCAAAGAGCAGCAGGTGTCTTTTCAATACGCATCTACTACAATAATCTTGCAGCATTAAAACCAGACCTGCACAACGTGACCATCAAATTGAGCACATCCCACCAGTCATTTTGATGGTCACCCTGGGCTTAATAAACTTTGTGTTTCTGCTGCTTATTTGGACTGTAAAAATAGGGGGCTTGTAAAATACTTAGTGGGCCACAAAATAGGACTAGTAAGCTGCATTCAGCTTGATCAGTCAAAAGTTTTGCAGGCCTGATTAAAATCCTCACCCAGTCAAATAGGAGTATTTAATAATGACTCCAGCAGACCCTTAATATTTAAATATGTGTTACCTTTATATATCAGTTTCTGAAAAGAAATTGGCACACCAGTTACTTGTTCAATTAAAAGAGCCATATCCCGTACTGTTGGTTGACTATCTTCTTCTGAAGAAACAATCCGAAGACTGTGTTTTTCATTACCTGAAAAGAACCATTATTAAAGCAAGTTCTGATTATACTTCCAGCTGCTCAGCCCCCCTCTCTTGCCTCTGTGGCAGCTGCCACCTGGCAATTGGCAACTACATGCAAGGGAAGACTTGCCTTTATCACAAGCAGAGTGAGTTCTTACTCAACCTTTCTCTTCCCTCAATGGAAACTGCTGCCTGGTATAATGGTGGTGCCAAAGGGCAACACAAAGGAAGTCCAAGGCAGGCAGCATTAATATTTCTAATCAGCTTGTTCATCATTGACCAAGTGAAGCTTTACCTGGCATGAAAACAGACCAACAGGAAACCTTCGCCCACTAAATTTCTGTATAGTAGAAGTCCAACATGGGTTTCAGTCCATCACACAATCCTTTCAACCCATGCTAAGACCTCTGCCTGGATCCCTCATATGCCCATCTTTCCCCTTTTGGGCAAGTGAAATCCCATCTTTTGGCTAGATGTTATTGAGCTCCGTAGAGCTGCCCTCTGAACCACCAATCAGCCTATATTGTATACTAGTAATATTAAGCCCGTTATATTAACGGGCTAGCTCTTTGGGGCTGGCTGTTCCCTTCTCTCTCCTGCCCCACTCTCCCTCCCTCCCTTCTGCCCCACACTCTTGCCTCTCTTCCCCTCCCTCCCACCCCACTTAAGCCCAGCTGAATCTCTTGCACGTTCCTTTCTCGGCTCCGAACTGTAAGCGCAGCTCACGCTTGGGCTGCTGTTGAAAAAAGCGATTCTGACAGCTTGGTTAACCTTCTCACGTGGTGGCGGCGCGCAAAAGCCCAGCTGTGAGTAGCTGCCGAGGACCGGAGGGGAGGAGGCGGAAGAAGAGGCCGCTCCACTGCTCTCTCGCCAGCCCGCCCGCCCGGGCGACTCCTCCCAGGCCAAAGAAGCCGCAGCTCCTCCGTCCGAACAGGCAGAGTGTCGCGGTGGTTTCGGGTGGGGGGGTCCTCTTCCCCCCGCCTGGTTTCGGCGCCGCCGCCAGGCCTCGGCTCTGCCGCCACCTCGGCCGGCTTCCCCCGCTGCCTCTTCCCCCCGCCCGGCTTTGGCGGCGCGGCCAGGCCTCGGCCACAGCTCCGCCGCCGCCTCGGCTGCGCATGCCCAGAACGGCTGAGGGAGACACGGGCGCACACACAGGCTCTTTATTATAGAGGATATTATCAGTGGGTTTTTTTTAAAAAAATTGTTCTGCTCCTGCTAGAATGTCAGTGGTACTCTTACCCTGGACTTTGGGGCCAAAGTCCAGGGCCTACACCTCCTCCTGGAGGCCCCCAAATACTCTTTAGTCTGTCCTGGGTGGTGTGGTTGCTGCTAGCAAGCGTGATTGTGACCTGTGCTGGGTGCTTTAGAGACAGAGGAGGGAGTGGAGGAAGAAATATGTGGGGTGGGATGGGAATATGTTATGGGTTGAAATGTTTCTGTTAAATATTTGCATAAATATATCTGTTTTTTAATCTTACATTCTATTGAGTTCAGTTGCTGTTTGTGCCCTCAAGAACCTACATGTTAAAAATACTGTCTCTGTGTGTGTGGGGGAGATAATGCTCAACTTGCAGCGGTGGGGTGTGTGTGTGTGTGTGCTCCAAAGGCCTTTAGTTCCAGGCTCGAAATTACCTAGGTGCACCTCTGTATAGTGTTATCCTCAGAATACAGACTTTGAAGAGCAGAGATGACAGAACACATGGAACACATGGCCAGCTGTGAAGATGAGTACATGGCAGAGATTTTAACCATCGACTTCCTGATTCACAACTCACAATCTCTCTAGTCACTTCATTAGCTCTTACTCTGCACATGCTCAGAGGCACTCTGGCCTTATTGCGTTAAAAGCTCTGGGGTTCGAAACAGAAGATTCCTAGAATTCCTTGCCTTAGGCAAAGCCACAGCCAACATATACTTCCCTAGCACCATCACCGATGATCTGCCTCGCTCCAATCGCACAGAGACACGGCGATTGTTCCATGGAGAGGAGAGGAGAGGGGGGTAATCCTGGCCAAGGGTTGGGATCGTATCTGTCACAGCGAGAAGGAAGTGAGGAGGATCCGGGGGTAGGGGCCCTAGCGCAGGATAAACGGAAATATTTTTGTTGTAGGCCGAGACCCACGCCACAGTGGCGCCTCTGCCTGGCTGGCCCACGGGGGAAGGGGCGCGTCCTTCTGGCTCTCCTGCCGCTCTGCCTTACACGACCGCAGCAGTCCGCCAGGAGACCGAGACTTGCTCGCCCGCCCCATCCCCATCCCCATCCGTCCTCTGCCGTGGCTGCTCCAGCTCTTACCGTAGGTGACAGTCACCATCAGAGCTAAGCTCCCGCCGGGCACCGCCATCGCCGTCTGCTGCTTGCCTTTTTCGCTCAAGGAGCTGTCTCGGAGTCTGCCTGCTGCCTGGCAGCAGCGCTTCCTCCCGGGCCGGAAACCTGCAGGAACCCGAGAAAAGGGGGCGGGCATGGGAAAGCAGGTTCCCTCCAGAAGCCTACCGAGTCCTCCGAAGCCGACGCCGCGATGGACGGCTGGGGGGCGCCTCGCCCGATAGTCAAAGGGCTATGAGGCAGGCACCCACTGGAGAGAGCCCACGAAAAGTGAGCCTAACCATGTCGGGAATCAGGCAGATACACCTCCCACTGCCCCTCGCCTTTAACAGCAGACTGAGATGCAGGAATGTAGCAAGTGAAGCTTTTCCTGGTACAAAGGGGTGGAGCATGCTTCACTCATTGAAAGAACAAGCTTATAGCTCTGAGCGTATACAAAGGAGGCATGTTTAAAACAAAAACTAGCCCTGTTGCTTCTGAGCCTTTAAAACTGTACAAGACTGCAGCAGGTGCGGCTTTTCGCATCACTTACCTCCATGCCAAAGACAGTTGTTACACCAATTATGTTCCTGTCAGATACAGGAACAGATCCAGTACTCTAGAATACAGTTTTAAAGAGCACTGCCAAAGTTTCAGATTATGTGATTAGTCCTCAGAGTCACCGTCCACTCAGTGCTTTTGATTACACAATACAGTGTCTATTTTTATAAGCTTGTCATTTTAAAGCTATCTCAAGGAAAACTTTCTGTACACCTTTGTTGGCCTCAGAATCATGGAACTTTGGTTACAGAACCCCCATTTCATACAAATATTTCTGGGGCAGAATCCAAGACGTTCGCATAAGTTATTGACCAAGGCAATGAGAGTGCCAGGACAGATTAAGGTTATGAGAGGCCTAAAGCTAGTGGGAGAGAAGGGCCTGAATGAAGGGTCTAAATTTCTAAGAATAGAGGGCCAAAAAAATACAAGGGCCCGCCTAAGACTACAGCCTCATTAACCTATGGGTTAATCTAACCCTGGGGACTGCAGTTTCTCACACACTCCCATGCAGTTGCACTTTTAAGGGAAAGAGTAGCAGCAGACTGTTATGGAAGTTCATTGCTATTGCTAACCTTCTTATTGCAGACCCCTCACAACAGTTTGAAAACTGCTATTGCAAGTTTTTTTAATTGCAAATTGAAGTATACAAACAAAATGCTCTCAATTTACACAGCTTTTGGCATTTCTATCTTCCATATACTGAAGTGACCCTTTAAATGTTATGGGCCATAAGTGATGGTTGGAATGATTAAGTACCATCAAGTCAGTGTCAGCTCTTAGCAACCACATAGATAGATTCTCTCCAGGATAATCTGTCTTCAACTTGGCCTTTAAGGGTCTCTCAGTGGCAGGGGCGTAACTACTATTAGGCAAGGGGAGGCGGCTACCTGGGGGCCCCCATGCCTCGAGGGGCCCCCCAGAGGCAAGTCACATGACTATATATTGTGAAGTGTGTGTGTATCAGCGAGAGGCCCATTTTAAAATTTTGTCTCTGGGCCCACTCCAGCCTTGTTACGCCTCTGCTCAGCGGTGCATTCATTGCTATCGTAATTGAGTCCATCCACCTTGCTGCTGGTTGTTGTCCTCCTCTTCTCTTTAACTTTCCCCAGCATTATGGACTTCTCAAGGGAGCTGGGTTTTCGCATAATGTGTCTGAAGTATGATAGTTTGACCCTGGTCATTTGTGCCTCGAGTGAAAATTCTGGATTGATTTGTTCTATGATCCATTAGTTTGTTTTCCTGGCTGTCCATGGTATCCTCCAAAGTCTTCTCCTGCACCAAAGTTCAAAAGTGTCAATGCTTTTCCTATCTTGCTTCTTCGAAGTCCAGCTTTTGCATCCATAGAGTGTCACAGTAAAAACCATTGTCTGAACTATCCTAATCTTTGTAGCTATAGATACGTCACCACATCTAAATATCCATAAATAGCAGACCACAATCCTCACACTAGCACTTGGAAGAATAAGATAATCAACCTCACTGCAAATAGATGAAGAAACAGCAAATCTTTGTTACAGTCTTGAATATGCATCCATAATATACAAGAGCTTGCTCATGCATTACAGTATTTTGTGTATGCATTCTTCAGTGTCTGAATTGTGTGAATGAATCTGTAACCAATTTATGTATAGAAAATGCTTTTCCCATCACAATGCTATAGAGAAAAAACTACAGTTAGCCCATTGAATTTAAAAGTCCATGCATTGAAATAAGAGAGAATGCTCATTCCCTATTCACTCCTTCCAACTCATGAAGGTAAGACCTTTCAGTTCCTCTTCTGTTAAACAGTCAATGGGGTCTTCCTGGGGAGAGCTATACTCCACTGCCACTTTCCCATTCTCTGAAACAGACAAGTTAACAAGGCCAAGTTTTAACAAAGGAATAATTAGAAGTAAAATCCTTTTGTTTATTATTTTGTAACATTCCTCACCTTTATTAAAGATTTGGAATGAAATGATGATTTTAACGTTAGTCTTTCTAAAGAGTCCATAACAGCTATTTGGTGTTCTACATGCAGCAAAAAGAAGACACGTGCCCTGATCTCAGGCTTACAATCCAGAGTCCAACTAGACAGGACACAAGAGATCTGGCAGCAGGAACTCCTATATCACATCTGGCTTGGCCCTCAGGAAGGCTAGGCACACAAGGGAAGGGGAGTGGAGGAGAGCAAAGGCAAATGCCTTTGCGAATAAGATCTCCTGTATTTGGGCTGACTCCACTATTTCTGCAAGGTCTATGAAGGAGGTGTCCAGCAATCCCTCTTGCAGTATTAGATTGGATGAGTTTCAATCTGTGTCTCCTGAGGATGTGGACAAGCTGCTTGGGGAGGTGCGGCCTACCACCTGTTCTCTGGAGCCTTGCCCAACTTGGCTGCTTCTCTCTAGGAGGGAGATTGTTGGAGGTGGCCTAGTTAATATCGTAAATGCATCGCTGAGGGAGGGTAGGGTGCCCCCCTGCCTGAAGGAGGCAATGGTTAGACCACTCTTAAAGAAGCCTTCCCTGGACCCCTTAGCGATGGACAGCTACAGGCCAATCTCCAATCTCCCTTGGTTGGGCAAGGTGATTGAGAGGGTGGTGGCCGACTAGCTCCAGGCAGTCTTGGAGGAAACTGATTATCTAGACCCATTTCAAACTGGCTTTAGAGCTGGCTATGGGGTTGAGACAGCCTTGGTCGGCCTGATGGATGACCTTTACCAGGGTATCGACAGATGGAGTGTGACTCTGCTGGTTCTTCTGGATTTCTCAGCGGCGTTTGATACCATCGGCCGTGGTATCCTTCTGGATCGCCTGGGGGAGTTGGGGGTAGTGGGCACTGCTTTGCAGTGGTTCCGTTCCTGTCTCTCAGGTAGATTCCAGATGGTGGAGCTTGGTGACAGTTGCTCCTCAAAACAGGAGCTGTTATATGGAGTCCCTCAGGGCTCCATTCTGTCACCAATGCTTTTTAACATCTACATGAAACCGCTGGGTGAGGTCATCAGGAGGTTTGGTGCTGGGTGTTATCAGTATGCTGATAACACCCAAATCTACTTCTCCTTTTCATCTTCAGAAAACAGCACTCATTCTCTAAATGCCTGCCTACAGGCAGTAAGGGGCTGGATGAGGGATAACAAATTGAAGCTGTATCCAAGCAAGACGGAGGTGCTCATTGTGGGGGCTCAGAATCTGAGGGGTGAGTTAGATCTTCCTGTGCTGGATGGGGTTACACTCCCCCAAAAAGAGCAGGTGTGCAAGTTGGGAGTACTCCTGGACCCAGGCCTCACCCTGGTATCTCAGGTGGAGGCAAGATTTACCTTTGAAGAAGCCATGCTGGTTCTCTCCCAGCAGGGCCTCTTCTTTTATGTGCTTTACAATTTGATCCTTGAGGATGCTTTCCATCGAATTGTCTGGAACGGATGTTAAGCTAACTGGCCTGTAATTTCCCGGACCACCTCTGGATCCCTTTGTGAAAATCAGTGTTACATTGGCTACTTTCCAGTCCTCTGGTACAGAGCCCGATCGTAGGGATAAGTCATATATGCTAGCAAGGAGGTCGGCAATTTCACATTTGAGTTCTTTGAGGACTCTTGGATGGATGCCATCCAGACCTGGCAATTTGTTAGTTTTCAGTTTATCCAGACAGTTTAGAACATCATCTCTCGTCACTTCTATCTGGCTCAGTTCTTTAGCCTCCATCCCCTAAAAGCCTGGTTCAAGAACAGGTATATGCTCAGTATCCCCTGCCATGAAGACGGACGCAAAGAACTCATTGAGCTTCTCTGAAACCTCCATATCCTCCTTAATCATCCTTTTCACTCCCTCATTGTCTAATGGGCCAACTGCCTCCCTGGCAGGTTTCCTGCTTCTGATGTATTTAAAGACGTTTTTCCTATCCCCCTTGATACTTTTAGCTAAATGTTCCTCAAACTCTGTTTTTGCCTCCCTTATTGTCACCTTGCATTTCTTTTGCCAGAGTTTGTATTCCTTTCTGTCCTCTTCATTTGGACAGGCCTTCCAATTTTGGAAGGAAGTCTTCTTCCCTTTTATGGTTTCCTTGACGGTACCTGTTAGCCATGCTGGCATCCTCCTGGACTTAGTGGTACCTTTCCTCCTTTGGGGTATACACTCTAACTGGGCTTCTAGTATTGTGGTTTTGAGTAAACTCCATGCATTCTGGAGCAAAGTGACTCTCCTGATTTTCCCTTTCAGTTTTCTTTTCACCATATTCCTCATTTGGGAGAAGTTTCCTCTTCTGAAATGCAAAATGTCTGTGTTAGACTTCCTTGGTGATTCTCTCCCTGCATGTATGCTGAATTTGTTGGCACTATGATCACTGTTCCCTAAAGGATCAATGACACTGACATCACGCACCAGGTGCTGCGTGCCACTCAGGATTAAGTCCAAGGTCGCCTTCTCTCTGGTTGGTTTCAAGACCAACTGTTCTAGGGCACAGTCATTCAGTGTATCTAGAAATTTGACCTCTTTGTCATTACCTGACTGAATTTAGCCAGTCTATGTGTGGGTAATTGAAGTCACCCATTATTATAGCCCTGCCTCTCCTTGACGCCTCCCTGATTTCCTCCTGCAACTCCCAATCACTGTCAGCGTTTTGATCCGGAGGGCAATAGCATGTTCCCTGTAGTACGTTTTCTTTCAGGCCTTATATTGTCACCCACAGGGTTTTTGTGGAGGACTCGAGTCCACCTAGGTTTTCTAGCTTGTAAGATTCTATCCCTTCTTTAACATACAGTGCTACTCCACCTCCAAGGCGCCCCTTCCTGTCCTTTCTATAGAGTTTCTATCCAGGGATAGAAACTGTTCTGTTATGCCCATTATATTCTCACTGTTCTGTTATGTCCATTATATATATTTCTGCATTAGCAACCAAGCACTCCAGCTCACCCATCTTGGCTAGGAGGCTTCTGGCATTGGCATATAAGCACCTATACTCTGAAACTCTCAAATGGTGTATGCTAACTTTCTTTTGACTCTTTGACCAGCTGGCACAGGCTTTTGTCTGCTCTTTATGTGGTTCTGCTCTGTCCCCTTCTATTTTATCTGAATCCTTTGCCCCCACTCACTTTAAAGGATGGCATTTGCCGAACCAGATACTGCCCAGCTCCTGTTGGATACACCCCAGGCGCCATTTTAAAGGCTGCCCTGCAAACCTTTTGATTTTAAGCACCAGCAGTCTAGTTCCATCTTGGTTCAATTGCAGCCCGTCCCTTTTGTACAGGCCTTGCTAGCCCCAAAATGTATCCCCTTGCCTTGCCTAACAAATCTAAACCCCTCCTCCCGGCACCAACGTCTCATCCATGCATTGAAACCCCTCAGCTCTGCCTGTCTCACTGTACCTGCTTGTGGAACAGGTAGCATCTCTGAGGATGCTAGCTTGGGGGTCCTGGACTTCAATACGCTACCTATTAGCCTAAATTTGGCTTCCAAAACTTCCCGACTACATTTCCCCACATCATTGGTGCCGATGTGCACCACGACAGCTGTCTCCTCCCTGGCACTGTCTAACAGCCTATCTAGATGCTGCATGATGTCCGCAACCTTCACACCAGGCAGGCAAGTCACCATGCAGTCAACACATGGTCACAAACCCATCTCCCTATACCTCTAATGATTGAATCACCCACTACAAGGAGGCCCCAGCCCCCGGAGAGGTATCCCCTGTGCGAGAGGATATGAGCTCATGTTCCAATGAAGGGGTCACTCCCAAAGGAGCATTTCCCTCTTCCTCAGACCAATGTCTTCCTTGCCAGAGACCTTCATTCTGTTGGAAGTGAAGGACTTTGCAATGTCTCTTGTCTCAAAGACAGTGGAGGACAGACTAGTGAGTCAGAGGGCTAGAGTGTCAAGACACTGGTAATGCTCTCTCTACTGCTCTGACACTATCCCTTTGGAATGTAGATTGCTATTCTCAGGGACTAACTTCCTTCCTTCCTGCTTTGCACTTCCTCTCCCCCTTCTCTTCCTGTTCCTTCTACCTTGCAACATGCAAGCTCCTCTCCCTGCACCATGTGTGCAGAGATGCAGAATCCATCTGTATCCAGCTAGCTAGCTAGATTAGAGATCCTAACTCCTCACTTTCCTATCTAGAATGGAGTTCTTTAATAAATGGCTTTTATATTGATTGGAAACTATGAACTGGCTCCAAGTTACTTTACTCTCAGCATACACGCATGCCTAACCAAATTCCGCTGTGTTGTGCCTCTGTGCACTCTGCTGTAATGAAAAAGGGATTCTCTTACCAGAGAGAATTCCCAACACTTTCAAGACTGGCCACTGGGGGCTGGGCAATGAGAAACTGCTGCCACCAAGCAGCCTCCTCTCCTTAAGCCCGTACACCAAAGCCTTTCACAGGTTACGTGGGGGTCTCCCCACTGGATCTTCGCAAGGTGCTGGAAGTGCGCTGCTAAGGAGGGGAAGCTGCTATCAGCCTTCTCTTCCTTCATGGTGCCTCTCTCTAGACACTGCGCAAAGGTCCCTATGGGACCTTTGCAAAGCTCTGCAAAGACTCCCCCTGAGGAGGGAGGATTGGCAGCCCCCACCATATCACACCTTTGCAAACGGCTTTGCAAAGTTGGGATGGGAAGCTCCCAATCAGAGCCTTACCCAGCCTTTTGTAAAGGCACCCCGCACAGAGGGAGGGTTGCCAGCACTGCCCCCTCATCTCATGGTGCCTTTCGAAGGCTTGGATGGGAAGTGTCAGCAGCCGGGCCCCCCGGCCGGTGTTGGAGTCTAGCTGACACCGTGCAAAGCGGATTCAGGATCCATCAGCCCTATTAAGGAGACATTTGCTCCTTCTGATAGTCTCCAGCTGGTTTTAGCGTCTTGTAATTCTCCTTTGTAGTGGAGTCAGAGGGGGTTCCCCGTTTAACTCAGGGTCCTGCTCTCCACTTTCCGTCTCCACTGCCTCTGCCTGTTCTGCCTGTCCTGGAATGGCAACCAGTCCTGCTTCAGCTCTTTCTTGTGGACCGACAGCCGGGCTCTGCCCTTCAAGTACCCCTGTGTTGGCTAGAGAACTGACAGCATCCTCTTCCCCTTTGCTATCTGAAGACAGAGGCATGACAGGAAGCTTCTGATCTGAGCCTTGTAAGGCTCTGAAAAGGCACTGCAAGAGGAGGGAAGGCTTTGCAATGGGCTCCCCCCCCCCGACTTGGTGGTTGCCGCAGCAACAAAGCCTTTCCTCTCCTTCCCTGAATCCTCCCGCCCTCTGCCTGTCTAGAAGCTGAGGGTGGGGAAGTTGGAGCAGCAGGAGGTGAGTAAATACACTTCCAGCTGCTCCCTTTCTCTTGCCCTCAGACTTTTGAAAAGGCAGGAGAAGGGAAGACATGGCAGAACTCAGGGAAGAGAAGAGAAGAGCAATGGCAGCAGGGGCACCACGAGAAAGATATGTTTTGGGGTGGTGGCAGTGGTGGGTCAGGCAGGGCTGCAAGCAGCAACCGGGCCACGACTCTCCTGAAGTTGCCAAGCTGCTGCCTGAGGCAACTGCCTCACCTTGCCTCATTAGCAAGGCAGCCCTGCTGCCAAGTGAGCAGAGGAGAGGGCTGAGGCAAGGAAATGCAAGCGAAGACAAGGATTGTTTGGAGGTCTCCACAATCTTACCCTCTGAGCTCAGTTGGATCAGCTGTCCATCCAAGTCAATGATAGATTTTCAATGAGAATGGAAGACTCGATAATGCCTTCAGTTCAAGTTCTCTCTTTTCAGGAAGGAAAAAGATTAACATTCTAATGAAGTTCCTTTAGCAGCTGCTCAGTAGGTCTAAATAGGTCTAAATTCTTTGGTGGGCCACCACCACTGCCACCACAGCCCGCCCACCTGCCACTGGCCTCTGCTCACCACTACAGTCGCAGCCACTTTACTTTCCTTCACTGGCTGTAACATGATATCACTCTGGTATGAGCCCATTTCAGGGATAACAGGCGCTGGGCAGTGACATTATTATACTGTGTTGCAGCTGGCAAAGAGAAGCCAGCAAGCCTTAACAGTGGCAGTGAGCAGAGGTCACAAAGGCCAGTGGCGGGTGGGGGCCTGCAGCAGAGGCAGTGGATGGTGGGGTCAGCGAATGGTGGGTGAGCAAATCCTCAGGCGGATCTGCCCCTGCTGCTGCTAGAGTTTAGATTGTCAAGTAACTGAGGGACAGGAGTATTCTTCCTGCCCTAGAGATAAGCATGGTGCACAGGTCTCCCCATTTCAGAGCAGGAACCAGAATGCTCTACAAAACCTCTGAAGCTTCCAAATGTTGTTCTGTACATAAGCAGAACTCTTGCTGCAGAGACCATGGAGGAGGAGAAGAGGTGTGTCTTTCAGAAGTATGTATTTTTTAATAATAGCAGTAGCAATAATAATAATAATAGCAATAGAAATAATAATAGCAATAGCAATAATAATAATCCTGTGTAAACTATATTAAACATAATGATAACAACATAATGATAACAACAATAGAATAATAGTAGAATAGTACAGAACAGTACACAACATAGTAGAATAGTATAGAACAGTACACAATAGAACATTATTTCAGTGCTCTATAGAAAATATAGCACTATTTACAAAAAAAACAAAGAACTCTTGCTGCAGAGACCATGGAGGAGGAGAAGAGGTGTGTCTTTCAGACGTATGTATTTAATAATAATAGCAATAGAAATAATAATAATAATAATAATAATAATAATAATAATAATAATAATAGCAATAATAATAATCCTGTGTAAACTATATTAAACATAATGATAACAACATAATGATAACAACAATAGAATAATAGTAGAATAGTACAGAGCAGTTCACAACATAGTAGAATAGTACAAAACAGTACACAATAGAACAATATTTCAGTGCTCTATAGAAAATATAGCATTATTTACAAAAAAAACAAAGAACTCTTGCTGCAGAGACCATGGAGGAGAAGAAGAGGTGTGTCTTTCAGACGTATGTATTTAATAATAATAGCAATAATAATAATAATAATAATCCTGTGTAAACTATATTAATAATAATGATAACAACATATTGATAACAACAATAGAATAATAGTAGAATAGTACAGAACAGTACACAATAGAACAATATTACAGTGCTCTACAGAAAATATAGCACTAAATATAGATTTTCCTGTTCCAATCCATCTTTAAGCTTCCCGGATAGGTGTCTCGCATTAAGTTTGCTGATGGTATTGAGCAAAGTGACGGGTCTGTAATTGGCAGGGTCATCCTTCTTGCCCTTTTTAAATATAAGGCAATGATCACTGCCCCCCCAGTCCCTGGGAATTTGGCCACTCGTGTCAACATAGGCGAAGTGCGAAGCCAGGACAGGGGCCCACCAGTCTAGATTATTTTTAACAGCCCCTGGTGGAATAAGGTCCTCGCCAGGAGCCTTCCCCAGTCTTAATTGGGTGACTAGACGGTGAATCTCTGAGGTTGACACTGGTGCCCACGCTGGAGTGTCTTCAATGGCACAGGTGGAGTTTCTGCAAACAGCAGCAGGCTCTTTGTATAGGTCATGAAAATCGTTCTCCCAGATCTCTGGATGAAGATGACAGTCCAGGTGATTTGGATCATAAGTGGGAGAGTGCTTTGTAAAGATGCCAGAACATGGCAGAATCTTTGGCTCTAATGGCCTGAATGAGACCCATCCAGGCATCTTTCATGGCATCTCTTTCCTTACGAAGCAGCAGAAGTTTGTGCTGTCTTTTCTGCAGAAGGAGATTCTGTGCAGCCAACTGTCCAGAACTAGCTTTATAGACTTGATAGGTGTAGGGATGGGCTTTTGGGGCTTTAGCACAGTCCTTATGCAACCACTGCCTGGAGGCCTGTTGGCACTGTGCACATAGCTCACAGATCTTGCGAGAGAGGAGCTGCTGTTATTCCTGGACGAGGGCATTGTAGGACTCCAAAGGTGCAGAAGCAGGGTCGTTAGTTAGTGAGGATGATTGAATATGCTGCAGGTGGTCAGAGGCGAGTAGCTCACTTAGTGCTTGATGCAGTTGTGGAGACCATTTAGCACGGCAATATGCTCCTCCCGCCAAGGATATGGTGGGATGATCATGGTTCTCCATAAGGGACTGATAGATGAAAGGCTTTAAAAGGAGCGAGATGGGGAGATGATCACTGTCAAATTTGGGGACCACCTCAAAACCCTCCACCAGAGGGAGAAGGTTCCCTGAGGCGATAAAGTAGTCAATCAGACACATCCCAGAGCCGGCCAGATAAGTGAAGTTGGCAGGATGGTCGTTTTCAAGCGAGTCCTTCAGAATGAAGAGATTAAGTCTGGTGGTCATTAGACTCAAGCAGAGACCTGCATAACTTGACCTTTGGCCCTTTGAAAGACGGATAAGAGGGAGCCCGTCTGCCTCGGGACTGGGTGGATAAGCCCTCTGTGGAGTGTATGAAGTATGGTCATCAGGGCCCAGCCTAGCGTTTAAATCACCACCCATCACCACAAATGCATTCAGAATGGAGAGGAGGAGATCTGCTACGTAGTTTTCCAGTTCAGTCCACATTGATCTGACCTGAGGCTTCCTCTGTATCGGAGAGAGATAGATGTTAATTTTCAGCAGACTGCAGCAGCCAAATTGAATCAAAACTGCCATCGCATATTGTTTGAGCAGTGGAAGCAGCTTCGAGGATGCGTGTAGAGAGGTAGCAACAAGCACACCCAGGCCACCTTTGCATCTGCCACAGCCTGCCCCAGGTACAGCTCCAACCTTATAAGAGTGAAAGCCATTGAGTAATATCTCCCCGGATGCTTCTGAATAGCAAGTCCTGGGGACAAACAACAGGGCAGGCCTGCGGTCTTAATGTCCTGCTTGTGGGCTTTCATGAATCATCTGGCTAACCACTGTTGGAAACAGGATGCTGGACTAGATGCATCTATGCAATCCATCAAAGCAATTCTTACATTTGTGTTAAGATGATGAAAATGGTCTCTTTATCATTTGGCCACCTGCCTCTCTACCTAGTCCACAATTTCAAATTACAGAAAATTTAATCTACAATCCAATCTTCAGATGCAAAACAAAAGCACTTAAAAACAGAAATAACACCAGCATCCCTGCCAGCCTCTACTATTCAGCACCCCCAGTTTCCTCCCCACACTTCTGAGATTTCACCAGGTACTCGACACACCTTTCAAGACCATCATTACAGCCTTGAGGACTATAGATCTTCTTTTAGAAGAAAACGTCTCAGGACATTGAATTTCTTTCAAAATACTGTGCTTGTGCAATGCAACGGTAGAATCAGGGAGCACATAGACTTCTGGCAGAGGAGTGGTTGGCCTGCTGGATCCAAACACAGCTCTGATGTAATGCCTCATATGACCTCTGTAGTAGGGATTTGCGTTTCGTTTCGGATACAAAACGTTTTGTGAACAAAACAGGCCATTTCGGCTGTTTTGTAACCAAAACAAAACACCCAATGCTCAAAATAGAAAATTTTGTAGCCAAAACAAAACGTTCCTGTTTCGGATACAAAACGTTTTGTTTTTTCGGCTGTTTTGGAACTCCATTTTGCAATCGCAAAAAGTCTTTCTCCTTTAGTCTCCATTTTTAGTTTTGACATATGTTTGAATTTCCAGCCCTTCCAGCCCGCAGATTGGCCAGCAAAAGCATGGGCTGATCTGCTGGCAATTGCCTCATTCCTTTTAAGCAAATTTAAGGGTAAATTTTATCCTCATTGGCCAGTGGGGCAGTGTGCATTTCATTGTTGTTGTTTCACACTGTTGTGTGTAGATCAATTGCATTTTGGGCGGGCAGGGGATGTGGATGTGCATGACCTTTGGAAATCTACCTGATTTTTCCCAAAGCTCTGCTGTTGTTGATGTGTGATGTTGATGTTATTTGGGGTGGATTGGGGGCAGAAAGGGGGCTTTAGGGACAGAAGAGTGGTTCAGGTGGTAGTGCCCCAATGGGTGCCTGCTGCCACCCAGATTCCAAAGGAATTGGGAAACGGGCTGATTTTTAAAGAATTTCTGAAGTTGACATGTCTTTGGGGCAGATTCGAGGCAGAAAGGGGGCCAGAGGGCCAAAACAGTGGGTTGGGTGGCAGTGCCCCAAGGGGTGCCTGCCACAACCCAGATTCCAAAGGAATGGGGCAAAGGGCTGATTTCTTAGGAATTGTTGGAAGTTTACGCTTCTTTAAGGTCCCCCCCCCCCCCCGGGAATAATGGAGGTTTCAGCAGACCCATAACTCCACCTGTGGGGGGGGGCAGTGGGGTGGCCGGGAGTGAGTGGTGGTGTAGTGCACATAGGGTGCCAACCGCCCCCATGGGTTGCTAACCTATGGGGTAATGGGTTCTGTTGTTTCTGAGTGTAGATTCTCTGGTAGCATATGAGATTTTCAATGACAAACCATGAATCAACTGTCATATGCTACCAGAGAATCTGAATCTACACTCAAAACATCTCAGAAACAACAGAACCCAGTACCCCATGGGTTAGCAACCCATGGGGGTGGTTGGCACCCTATGTGCTCTACACCACCACTCGCTCTGGACCACTCTGGTGCCCCCCAAGTGCAGTTATGGGGCAGGAATTATGGAGGTCCATCATTCCCTATGGGGAAGAACTTTACAGACACACAAACTCCATTACATCTTTAAGAATCATCCTTCTGCCCAGTTCCTTTGAAATAATTCTGGCAGCTTCCTTTCCCCCACTGGGCACTACCACCCACCCTACTCTGCTCTGGGCCCCGCCTTCCCCCCCAACATGAAGCTATACTTTTGCTAAAACCTTGATTCTTCCCTAAGGGAAAAATCCAATATTTCAAAAATTTACCAAAACCCAGCCCTTTGCCCAATTCCTCTGAAATTTGGGTGGTAGTTTCCACCCACTGGGCACTACCACCCCCACCCACTAGTTTTTCCCTGGGGCCATTTTTTAAAATACAAAACGTTTTGGATTCGGATTTTGCAATTTTGAACAAAGAACAAAATTGGGGTGTTTCAGATTGGCTGGTTTCGAACAAAGAACAAAATGGGGGTATTTCGGATTCAAGCCAAAAACAAAACAGAAAAAAAGACAAAACGCACAACCCTACTCTGTAGCACAAGATGGAGCCACACTCCAGTAGCTCCAATCATGCAAGCAAAGCATCTCTGATGGGTTTGCCCAAGCACACCCACATCCATGCCATGTTCCAGGCAGGATTGAAGCTCACCTTCCATCCCCACCCCTGGGAGAAGAAGTTTGTGCAAATCTTCTAATACAGGATTCCCAACCTTTTTTAAAACAAGCATACCTTTTCTGCTCACAGACCAGACCTTCATTTCAGATACCCTGTAGAGATTGTGTGTGTGTGTGTGGATTGATTGATTAAGTGCCGTAAAGCCAGTGTCTTAATAGTTGCCAACTTCCTCCCCAGGGATGTCTGCTTGCCCGGCACAAAGCCAGACTCCTCCTCCCTCCAAATTCCCAGTGTGTGGAGAACTCAGGAGTTGAGAGGAGTCTCTCATTTTGTGCTCGCCTACAGTATTGTTGCCAGAAACATTCCTAGTCACTCATGGTGACCTGCAAAACGTTGAGATATAAAGGCAGTTCACACAATGCTCCTGTTTTAGGATTGTGTGCAAAGGAAAGGTTGGAGAGAGAGAAGTGAGTTCTGGGGGAGAGGAGCTGAGTCAGAGAGTGCCTTCCTACCCAGCTCTCATACCCAGCACTTTACCCAGGCAGGCAGAAACATATGTCTGTTCTAATCAGAGCCATGTGAACTGCCTTACAGAGTACCTTGAGGGGGATGAGGGTGGGAAAGGAAGCATGGGATGGATGGAAGTAGTGGGACTTCTATTATTATTATTATTATTATATTTATATCCCACTCTTCCTCCAAGGAGCCCAGAGCTGTGTACTACATACTTGAGTTTCTCTTTCACAACAGCCCTGTGAAGTAGGTTAGGCTGAGAGAGAAATGACTGGCCCAGAGTCACCCAGCTAGTTTCATGGATGAATGTGGATTTGAACTCGGGTCTCCCCGGTCCTAGTCCAGCACTCTAACCACTACACCGTGCTGGCTCTGCCTTTCCCTCTATTGCTCTCAGAATCCCAATTTGAACAGTTTCAGAATATATCTAGTTTTGAAGAGGAGGAGAACAAAGAGGAGGATGTGAGGTCTTCACTCAGGAGCCAATGTCTGAAGTATCTGTGCTATTTAACACAAATGTGTTAAATATATCCACAATGCACTAAATGCACAATGCAATGGGGGATTTGCCTGTCAGATTCTGTATCTCCTAGGGCTGAACTCAGCCCAACGAGACACACAATAACCGGCAGCCAGGTTAAGGGTGCGCTTGCAAAATCTTAGCTAACAGCCGGGTTGGTTTGAAGGGTTAGGTAGGCGAGAAGCATCGGGATCCACGGGGATCCCGGCCTAACATCACCTGGGCTGCCCTTGCCCGCGTTAGGCTGGTCATGAGAACAGTCCCATTGATTCTCAGCCACAAGATACAGCATTCTTCAGACATTCACCCAGCTAGCATTGATTATTAGCTCAATCATTTTCAGCAACAAATTGACATGCCTAGATCTTCCTGTCCAGTCTTCTAGATTCTTGGCTCGGTTAGGATGTTGGATAACAGCTATCTTTATATGCATTGACAGTAATAAACTCAACTCAACTAAAACTAAGACATGCCTATATATCTCAGACCAATCTCTTTTTCTTATAACAGAAAGATATTGTCTTTCAGAGTTTCTTATGGCCGCCAAGAGAGCCCAGAAGCTTGCAGTACATCAAGCACTCTCGGATGCATTTCGAAAGATCCTGCTTATTGTTCTAGGCAAGGCCTTTTCCTTTAAAAAATAAAAACACATTTTTAAAATCCTGCTTCTATCCCACTCTTACCTGGGGTTCCAAGTGGTTTCCATCCACAGGACGGATCAGATCCTCACCTGCTTAGCTGAGTTTCTGCCAGACCATTTTCTGAGTCCTAGGTGGAAGAGCAGAGACAAAAGTTACTGGCTTTAAAGCTTGGGATCTTCTCCAACGATGGTGGGAATTGTGGAGGAGGAGACTCGCCATCCAGAAATGCATGGTGACGAAGGCCAAGGGCAGCAAAGAGTGGGCTAAGGCATTCATCATCCAGATGAGATGGCTCCCCCATGAGGCAAGGTGAGGTGACAGTCTCAGGCGGCACTTATGCCCTAGGATGGCAAGTGTAGGCACCCTGCCCCCCTGCAGGTGTAGTCTCACCTGCCTGCTACCACCGCCTCCCACCAGCTCCTCTACACTCTGTCACCCTCCTTTCAGGTGTCCTCCCCTTTATCCTGGCCCCGCTCCTGATGCAGACAGTGTTCTCTACCTCTTCTCCATTGCCCAGCTGCCTTATCTTTTGAAAATTTATTTAATCTATTTTAATTGATTTTGACATTTAGATTCCGCTCTTCCTCCAAGCAGCTCAGCGTGGTGTACATGCCTTTTTTTATCCTCACGACAACCCTGTGAGGTAGTTTAGGCTGAGAGATATATGACTGGCCCAGAGTCACCCAGTGAGTTTCATGGTGGAAAGGGGATTCGAACTCGGGTCTTCCTGGTCCTAGTCCAACACTCTAAACACTACACTATGCTGGCTCTTCTGGGCATGTCACTGTATGAAACTGCAAGTCAGCAGTGGAGACAGAGAAAATGGTGCTTCTAGCATAGGCCTCTCCTCATTGCTTCTGCTTTGCTAGCTACAGTAGCTGGTTCTCTCCCCCCAACCCCATCAGCAGGGGAGACTTGTGCATAGGAAGAAGAGAACAAGAAGGAAACAGATCCAGCTACTGGAGCAAGAGAAGCAGTGGCAACAAAGAGTCAGAAGCCTACTCTGTGAGGAGCAGACACAGCTTGAGGAGGTGAGCAGGCTTTTCTAAACAGAACAACTAGCCTTCCCCCCTTCAAACCAACTAACAGGAGGAGGGGAGATTTTGAGGGGCTGGTTTCTCTTTAAGGAGTGTGTGTGTGTGTGTGTGTGTGTGTGTGTGTGTGTGTGTGTGTGATTTGCCAGAGCTAGCACTTGCCAAGGCTAGCAAACTCCAGTGTTTTTGTTTGTCCCTACCTGGAGGGGGCACAGTCAGCTAGGGCTGTGGGAGACCCCACATTCCTTTGACATTTCTTGGACCCACATCCTGTGTCTCAGTTGGAAGCCTACTCCCGACATAAGAGGTGAAGGCCCAAGAACATAGCGAACAGAGCATAGTGAACAGGGATAGCAAACAGGACGTTGGCATTTTGCAGGTGGATATATCTAACATAGAAGGACTGGTTGAAGATGCCTACCTACAGAGTAAATAACGCCTTTGTAGTCTCCCATAAAGTGTCCAGAGACTGCATAATCCAACTCAATTCCAAATCTACTCGAGATCGTATTATACAAGCCCATTTCCAAGATAAATGCAAAATTAAGGGTCAAATTATAATGGTGATGAAAGAAATCCCAAGGAGATTTCTTATGAAACGAAAAGATTACAAAGATTTGACTGATATTTTAAAACAAAACAAAATCCCCTTTAGATGGGAGTTCCCTCAAGGGGTTGTCTTTACTTTTAAAGATAAGAAACATAGACTAACCGAAGACCTAAAAGTAAAACAATTTCTTCGTAGGAATAGGAATGATCTTCAGATCTCAGAGGACGTCCAAAAGACATAAGGCATTAAATAAGGGAGGAATTAGCAATATAAACAAATAGTTAGTATGGAATTAAAACTTTTTTCTTTAAATGTAAATGGTTTAAACATAAAAACAAAACACCAAAAAATATTTCACGATTTGAGAAAAAGAAAACTGGATTTGATGAAGTGCATATAAGAAGGAGAGATAGAAAGTATTTACAAAATAAAGCACTAGGTTAGCAATTCGAAACCCTAGATATTAAGAAAAAGAAGGGGCGTAGTCTCTTATACAAAAGACCTTTTAGAGCCAAAATTGTTATATAAAGATGATTATGGAAGAGTATTGGTGGTAGAAATGAAGGTTGGATATCCAAAGTACATAGTAGTGGGCATATATGCCCCCAATGAGGCAAAAGCAGAATTCTATAGAAAATTGGAAAAACAACTAACAGAGATAAGATTGGCAACAGATTATATTAATGGGAGACTTTAATGGAATTGTCTCAATGCAGGGTGATAGAGATACAATAGATTTGAGGGGAAATGATGGGAAATCACCAAGAGTTTTTCTTCAATATGGTTGAGCACTTTGGTTTACATGACATATGGAGAATCAAAACTTAGATGCGAGGGAGTATACTTTCTTTTTAGATAGACATAAAATGCATATGAGAATAGATGTGATTTGGGCCAATGCAGACGTGTTGATAACAATTAAAGATATCATTATATGAACTATTGGGGAGAGAATGATTAACCTATAGGCAAGATCCAGTTATTGTTAACAACACTTGTTCCAAGGATGAGATGGAAGTCCTTATTGTGTGTGTTTGTGAGTGTTTGTACTATTTGTGTTTGTCTTTTGGTGTTGTGAAAATTGAATAAAAAGTATAACCCCCCCCCCAAAAAAAGAACAAGCCCCTGAGATTACAAGGAGTGCAGAGGGGAAGAGAATGTAAGTACGAATCCCTCCATCATATTCTTGAGAAAGGCTGTTTGGAGAGTTAAATAGCTGACCAGTACAGCTATCCCAATAAACTATCTCTAAATACTGCAAACAGCCAACAAAAGCGGTATGGAGACAGAAAGTCAGCAGGGGAGGGGGCACTTCCCAGTATATTGCACAGAGTGCCACATGTATGACTATTTGCCCCATGGGCCGAAGTCATGGGTGTGTGCTCGGTGCAATGAGCTCCTGGCTCTCAGGGAACAAATTTGTTCCCTTGAGACCAAGGTGGTGAATCTGGAGAAGCTCCGAGAGACAGAGAGGCATGCGGACGAGACCTTCAGGGACACGGTAGAGGCATCCCACTCCAGGGCTGATAGCTCCTCTGCTGTCAGGGAGAATGAAGGTCTCTGGCAAGGAAGACATTGGTCTGAGGAAGAGGGAAATGCTCCTTTAGGAGGGACCCCTTCATTGGAACATGAGCTCATATCCTTTCGCACAGGGGATACTCCCGAGGAGCAGGGCCCTCTTTGTAGTGGGTGATTCAATCATTAGAGGTATAGATAGATGGGTTTGTGACAACGTGTTGACTGCATGGTGACTTGCCTGCCTGGTGTGAAGGTTGAGTACATCACACAGCGTGATGCTGACGGGAGCTGGGCAGTATCTGGTTCGGCAAATGCCATCCCGTCCTCGATAGAAAGGACAGGGAGGGGCGCCTTGGAGGTGGAGTAGCACTGTATGTTAGGGATAGAATCTAACAAGCTAGAAAACCGAGGTGGACTGGAGTCCTCCACAAAACCCTGTGGGTGACAATACAAGGCATGAAAAGAAACGTGCTACTGGGGACATGCTATTGCCCTCCGGATCAAAATGCTGACAGTGACTGGGAGTTGCAGGAGGAAACCAGGGAGGCATCAAGAAAAGGCAGGGCTGTAATAATGGGTGACTTCAATTACCCACACATAGCCTGGCTAAATTCAGTCAGGTAATGACAGAGAGGTCAAATTTCTAGATACACTCAATGACTGTGCCCTAGAACAGTTGGTCTTGAAACCAATCAGAGAGAAGGCGACCTTGGACTTAATCCTGAGTGGCACCCAGGACCTGGTGCGTGATGTCAGTGTCATCGACCCTTTAGGGAACAGTGACCATAGTGCCATCAAATTCAGCCTACGTGCCAGGAGAGAATCACCAAGGAAGTCTAACACAGACATTTTGCATTTCAGAAGAGGAAACTTCTCCCAAATGAGGAGTATGGTGAAAAGAAAACTGAAAGGGAAAATCAGGAGAGTCACTTTGCTCCAGAATGCATGGAGTTTACTGAAATCCACAATACTAGAAGCCCAGTTAGACTGTATATCCCAAAGGAGGAAAGGTACCACTAAGTCCAGGAGGATGCCAGCATGGCTAACAGGTACTGTCAAGGAAGCCATCAAAGGGAAGAAGACTTCCTTTTGAAATTGGAAGGCCTGTCCAAATGAAGAGGACAGAAAGGAACACAAACTCTGGCAAAAGAGATGCAAGGTGACAATAAGGGAGGCAAAAGAGAGTTTGAGGAACATTTAGCTAGAAGTATCAAGGGGGATAGGAAAAACGTCTTTCAATACATCAGAAGCGGGAAACCTGCCAGGGAGGCGGTTGGCCTATTAGACAATGAGGGAGTGAAAAGGATGATTAAGGAGGATATGGAGGTTTCAGAGAAGCTCAATGAGTTCTTTGCGTCTGTCTTCATGGCAGAGGATACTGATCATATAGCTGTTCTTGAACCAGGCTTTTCGGGGATGGAGGCTAAAGAACTGAGTCAGATAGAAGTGACAAGAGATGATGTTCTAAACTGTCTGGGGGGAAAAAACAAACGAACATTGACTTGACTTTCAGATGCCTTCAGTTGCTTGTTCTCCCTCCATGCCCCTCCATGCTCTCTTCACTCAGCTGATACCTTCAGTCTCCATAAAATCCCCCATGCTCCAACTCTTTGGGGTAGAAAGCTGGTCCTGTGGTAGCGTGCATGAATTGTCCTGTTTGCTAAGCAGGGTTGACCTTGGTTTGTATTTGGATGAGTGAGCATTATGAGAGGAGAACTGGTCTTGTGGTAGCAAGCATGACTTGTCCCCTTAGCTAAGCAGTGTCCACCCTGGTCGCATATGAATGGGAGACTAGAAGTGTGAGCACTGTAAGATATTCCCCTCAGGGGATGGAGCCACTCTGGGAAGAGCAGAAGGTTCCCAGTTCCCTCCCTGGCTTCTCCAAGATAGGTCTGAGAGAGATTCCTGCCTGCAACCTTGCAGAAGCCGCTGCCAGACTGCAAAGACAATAATGAGCTAGATAGAGCAATGGTCTGACTCAGTATATGGCAGCTTCCTAGTAAGGGTCAAATTCTCCCCTTTGGGTTGGGGCTGTAGTCCTGTGGTAGATCATCCGTCTACATCTCTACAGAGCATCTGCTCTGTAGAAATGCTTTCCCATTTAAAGGAAGAATTTAAATGTACAAGTTCCCAAGTTGAATCCCTGGCATCTCCAGGTAGAGGTGGGTAAGACTCCTGCCTGGAACCTTGGAAAGTGGCTGCAAGTCAGTGTAGAAAATATTGAGCTAGATGGAGAATGGTCGGGTAGAGGCAGCTCCCTATGTTCCTAGGACTCTGCCCATCAACTTGTATTCTACCCTATTATTCAAACTCCTGCCCTCCTGACTGCCCTTCTTCCTAATAAAAACTCTTGACTACACCGACATTTTGTAATGGTTGTTGCACGTTTGCCTTTGCCCTCCTCCACTCCCCTTCCCTTGTGTGCCTAGCCTTCCTGAGGGCCAAGCCAGATGAGATATAGGAGTTCCTGCTGCCAGATCTCTTGTGTCCTATCTAGTTGGACTCTGGATTGTAAGCCTGAGATCAGGGCACGTGTCTTCTTTTTGCTGCATGTAGAACACCAAATAGCTGTCATGGACTCTTTAGAAAGACTAACATTAAAATCATCATTTCATTCCAAACCTTGAATAAAGGTGAGGAATGTTACAAAATAATAGACAAAAGGATTTTACTTCTAATTATTCCTTTGTTAAAACTTGGCCTTGTTAACTTGTCTGTTTCAGAGAATGGGAAAGTGGCAGTGGAGTATAGCTCTCCCCAGGAAGACCCCATTGACTGTTTAGCAGAAGAGGAACTGAAAGGTCTCATCCAGGTAAATTGAAGCCTCATCTCATCATTCGCAGATGAGCCTCATGTTGCTATGATCTAGCAAGCTCAGCTCTTGAACATCTTAGCTTCATGAGTTGGGAGGAGTGAGTAGGGAATGAGCATTCTCTCTCATTTCAATGCATGGACTTTTAAATTCAATGGGCTACCTGTATGTTTATAGGAAACATAGGAAACATAGGAAACTGCCATATACTGAGTCAGACCATTGGTCTATCTATCTCAGTATTGTCTTCACAGACTGGCAGCAGCTTCTCCAAGGTTGCAGGCAGTAGCCTCTCTCAGCCCTATCTTGGAGAAGCCAGGGAGGGAACTTGAAACCTTCTGCTCTTCCCAGAGCGGCTCCATCCCCTGAGGGGAATACCTTACAGTGCTTTACACTTCTAGTCTCCCATTCAGATGCAACCAGAGCAGACCCGGCTTAGCTATGAATACAAGTCATGCTTGCTACCACAAGACCAGCTCTCCTCTCCCGTCAGGTGCTTAGACCAAGGACGGACAGGTTCCTCGGGGGTGGGTAGACTGAAGATAGCCAGAGATAGCTGGGCTGAATGTTAGATGCTTGGAGCCACAGAGAGAGGACTCACTGGTCTCCCGCTGTCAGATCCTGGTTCAATGTGAGTTAACCACAGTGGGTTGACCAGAATTGCCTAGGAAATCTGCATTCTCAAAACTAGCTCCACAGGCAACCACACTAATCACTTTATGGCAACCACACTAATCACTTTATGCAATCCAGATCCCTGTATGTCAGTCAACAAGTGTTAGTTTCACATTCAGTTCTCCACAGAGCCAACAGCTCCAAATAGCTCAAGCCCATCAACTGATTGTCTGTGCATTTGGGCCTACATTGTTGCCATAGCAGTCATGCTCGGAGTTCTGCAAAAATGATGTCACTGCCTTGGAATGCTCAGGGTGCAGACTCTGATGTCCAACCGACGTTGGAGATCAAAAGATGGCAGGAATGGATCAGCTCTGTAGTATGGTCCCTGTTGCAAGCAACACCAATAGCAACTGCAATTTGCTGCTCATGATCTTTTTGGACTTATTTATGGGAGTTGGGCACCGCAGCCATAGGTTGGGTGCAGCAGCCATAGGGAATTACTCCAACCCGTGCCGTAGCACCGTAGAAGTCCTCAAGCTTTGGAAAGTCACCAGACCTCCTAGACTCCACCGTGTGCCACCTCCCAGTGCAGCTTTCCACCTGTGAGTACTTCAACCTCACTTCCAGAACTCGGAGGATCGAACCCTTTTAGGGAGAGCCTTTCATTAGGAGTGATGTAGGTGGGATAAGATACTTCTTATTTCGAGGTAGCTTAGCTGATGCCTTTTAAAAAAAGATTTGATACCCCTCTTTTCATCCAAAGGAACCAGAGCAGTTTATAACTCAATAATAACAATTTCGAAAAAGAAAGAAATGGGAACAGCCGTATAAATGGTATGAAGCACAAAAAGGGACATAGATGGGGAAGGGGAGCCAAAGGGGTGAAGGAAACAGGGATCCCACTGCTCTGTTTAAAAAGGGGGGAAAGGACCCAATGCCTAGAGCGTTTCATAGCCACTGAACAGGCACTTCAGATGTGTCCCGAAAGAGCATTCAGCAGAACCATAGAGCCAAACGAGCAGGCAATGGGGAAAAAGGTACAACAGGGATTCTGACAAGTAACGTCACCCCTTCCTTTGCCCAGGTTGATTCAGGCATACACGTTGACTAGGCACTCGCCTAGACAGAGGCGTAACTAGGGAAAATGGCGCCTAGGGCAAGCACTGAAATTGCGCCCCTATCCAAACAGGGATGATGGGACTTGTAGTCAACAATATCTGGAAATCCCTCTGAAAAGGAACACTGTACCATCTAGACATGGTTGTTGATCCAAACCTGAAAACATGAGCCATCTCAGGAAAAGACTTCAAACAACAGTCGGGAGTTATGCGAGGATTCCAAGTTTCATTTTCTCTGTCTCATCTCATGCTTTTTAAAAAACATGACTTTGTCCTAGAGGATCACCTGCCCAAATAGCCACTAGCAAAATAGGGGAAGAAGAAGCTGGTGGTGTGTGTGTGTGTGTGTGTGTGTGTGTGTGTGTGTGTGTGTGTAAACCAGTGAATGATTCCTGCCAGCCTTTGTCTTATGATGACTGTTGGCTCATGATGGGGTATATGTGCATTCACCACACTAGTGCTTACTTTGACACCAAGAGGGAGGAGGATACATTAGTTTGCCACACTAGACAGAGGAATTTGCAACAGGAGCAGACAGCCAAGTTCTGCCAGGGCCCAAACCAGCCCCTGCCAGACTAAGAAATCCTTGTAATTTGCCCCTTCCTGTCACAAGCAGTGTGCTGTTGACTCTATTATTGACTCTAACTCTCAGATATCCCAGTCATGGATGGAAAATTCAGGGTCAATTTACAAGAGACACATTTTCTACATGGAAGTTTCTTCTGTGCAGGCAGGTGCTGTGCAGAAACCCATGTGTAGTGACCGCCAGGGGCATAGCAAGGTTGGAATGGGCCAAGATGAGATTTCAAAATGGGCCCCCAGCCCCTCAAAGTCCAGGGCCTCCACACACCACAGGCCCCCAAGGATTTAAGTCGGATCTTTCAAAATACGTATGCTGCCTGGAAATACATTTCACTGAATACACACATGCACACTTCACAGTATATAGTGAAATACATTGAGTACTATATATTTGTGCTACTTTTAAAGCCTATAACACACTAGCAACGCTAATGATTAAAATGGCCCCCTCGCTGCGGATTAGCAAAGGAGACTTTCAACCCTGCAGGGTGAGCCAATGTTTGTTTTCTCAGAATTCTGAACAAATTCAGAAAAGTTTGATCCAAGGAGATTTTTCACACTAGGCTTTTAAAGCCCTTTAACACACATCTCCTCTGGAATAGAGGTGCTGCATTCACATGTTGGCCAGATTTACCCTGAAGTCGCTGCAAGTTATTGGGGAGCAGTTCACACACAAGAAAAATAAAATAAAAAAAAAATAAAATAAAAGCACAACACATGCTTCACAGTTCTCACTCAGACCTTCTGGGTTGCAAAACAACTTGAACATAAGTGCATTTATGAATGGTTGAATGAAAATAAATAAAATATACTGTTCCAGAAGGTTTTGTAATTTTCTGCCCTGAAACAAGCCACTTATAGGCCTTTTTAGATCATTTTTGTTTTTAAAGCCAGCACATTTTCCAGTCTGTTTTCAATTAAATATTCAGAGACTTCTCAGTCTCGCCCCACCCACCCCCATATCAAAGCCCTATGGCAAGCAGATTCCTATAGGGGTGGGGGGACCCCAAAAAGGAATTCACAGCCTACCTAGCAATAGCTGTTCTGGATGGTCTGGGCAGGGGGTCTGCTGCTGCTGCTGCTTTGGAGAGCTCTGCCTCCTTCCTTCCTTCCTTCCTTGCTTGGGGCCTGCCCAGTTCAGGCTTCAGGGAGGCCTACTGGGAGGCCTCTCTGGAAGCCCCGCCCACCCGCCGATCAGCTGAGAGGCGGGGAGAGAAGAGCTCTGCAGTTTGCAGGCCTTGCCGATCCCAGGCCGGAGCTGGAGGCAAGTGGCTGGGGGGCCCTGGGGCTGGGCAGGGGGGCAATGGGGTGGGGGTGGCAGGAACTGGTGTGGCGCCCCCACCTCAGTGGCGCCCAGGGCACCTGCCCTGCCTCCCCCCCCCCCAGCTCTGCCTATGCGCCTAGAGCAGCACGACTTGCATTGTGCCTGCACAGGAAGAAGTGTACAAACCAGGGCTCTTGTCTTGTTTCTGAGGTGGCCAGCCTCCTGCACAGAGTGAGAGCAGCATGACCCCGAATACGCTGCCACATCAAGATGTCCTGCCTTGCCCTGCCTGGAATGACAACCGATGGAGCTGGTGCTGCTGCTCCGTGTGTCGCTTAGGCTCTCTGGCACCCCCTATCCTGACCAGCACAGAGAAACCAGGCAACCTTTGCAGAACTTTGGGGAGGCTGCACAGTAGGGTTGCCGTGTGTTTTGTCCCCCCACCCCCGGCAGGAGTCCTCTGCCTTTTAACAGCTGCAACTGGTAGAAATCTTGACGGGAACGTCTTTGCATTACTGTAGCCCTAGGCTTGTTTTTATTTTTATTTTATTTTTTATTTTTTACCCTGCGAAAACAGCTTAATGTGAAAAATCCATCAGAAGATACAACATAAGTCATTGTAATTGTGTGTGTGTGTGTGTGTGTGTGTGTTTGCGCGCGCGCGCGGTGAGGGGAGGGGGCAACGTTCAGGACTTTATCAGCTTGATGTCCTTTAAGGCATCGTTGTCTAGATAGGGGCTTGAATTTACTCACAAGTAGCAGCTCTGCAGGGCCATAATGTGTATTGGGACCAGGATGTGGATGTAGAGGGTGTTTAACCCTTTCTGTGCCCTTTTCTGGTCTAAAATGATGTATCTCAGTGGCTGTTTTCAGAGTTAGATAGCCATGGGGGTGCATTTTTGTTAGTGCAGAAAGAATAGGTGAAACACCCCTAGCTCTGAGCCATGGTCCTGATACAATTTGCAGCTCCACAAAGCTGCTCTTTGTGAATAGATGTAAGCCCCTAACTTGATGAAGACACATTGAATGCCTTGCCTTGTTTGGTCTACACATTTTAGTCCACCACTCTCGTGCCAGTCTTCTAGCTGGTGGTGGGTGCTAGCTGCTTTGCCATTTGGGGTCACACACACTGCTACACAAAATGAACTAGGCAGCACAGATCATTCCTCTCAAGAGGGATTGTGTGGCTGTTAGGGCCTGGGGGGGGACACTGAGAAGCTGGTGCTGGCAGTTGCAGTTGCTGGAGATGGTGGGGAGGGAGGGAGTCTCTCAGATGTTACTTCAGCACTCTCATCCCTCAACCTTGTGGTGGCCGCTTGGCTTATGGTAGGCCTTAGGGCCCCACCCCCCGCCCGTTGTTTTTGGACTACAGTTCCCATCATCCCCAGGCACAGTGGCCAATAGCCAAGGGATATGGGAATTGTAGGCCAGCATCTGCTGGAGGGCCAAAATTGAAGAGCCCTGGCTTATGGCGTCCGTGCCTTATGAGGGCTTCCTTCCCAGAATCCTCCAAGAGAAAACAAACCAGGGCAGCCTAAATCGAGGGGTTCCCACCCTTGGGTCCCCAGATGTTGTCTCCCATCGTCCCCAGGCCACCATGGTGAAGGCCATTATGGCCAACACAATGGAGTTGTAGTCAAACAACATCTAAAGACCTAAGGGTGGAGACCCTTGGCACAGATGACCTTCCTCAAGAGGAATGCGGGGCTGTTAGAGGCTGGTGGAAACACATAAGATGCACAGAAGCACAAAATCAAACTTTGTCTGACTCTTGGGAATCACCACTTGAAGGCATCCCACTTAGGAATATCGATTTCAACATCATTCCCTTGCCCCCGTCTGTTTCTCCCCCCTAGGGATTCCACTGGGAACCTTGTTTCGATTGGAAAACAAAGCTGGACTGCTGGGAGAACTCCTTTTATATTATCAACAATTTTGTAAGTTCACCATGATAAGTTTTGCTAAACCTAAGTGGGCAGATAGCTCAGAACTAATATTTTCTTGCCAGAATGCTGAGGAGATGACTAGATCTACATCTGCCAAGTAGATTGATAAAGTTTTCAAAGCATGGGCAAGACAGAGAGTTTGAGCTTGGGGTGGGGGATACATTTGGTAATACCTTAAGAATGAATGCAGATTCTTAAATATCTTTGGTCATTTTGAATTAGATATACATTCAAAATGGGACAGGGGTAGGGACTTCAAGATGAGATGGAGAAGCTTAAATCTCAGATTTTGTATGGGGTGTTATTATGTAAGCACGCAATTTCCAAGACCTCAGATATATGGATGGGTGGTAAAGATTGTCATCACAATTCAGCAAAGGAGATTGATCCCTGTAAGCAGCCTTCTGCATGCGTAATTGACATGGAAGGAGGTGTGCATTCACACTGTGACACTTACTCAGGCTGGATATTGAACTGGTACTGGTTAGATGCCTTTTGTTGTCTGTGGAAGGGGATGCACATCTCTGTCCAGACTTGTTGCTCATGACTGCAGCTGGACTGGAATTGGAGTGCAGGATGAAAGTATCATGCTTATGCCCAATCCATTAAGACAGAAAGAGAGGCTGTGATCCTGGCTGTGCGATGTTCTCAAACTTCCCTTCACCTCTCCAGGACTTTCCATGGCAACAGTTTGAGCAAACTTCAGGAGGGCTCACTTTCACTTACGCATCGGCGGTAAGTTCTCGTTTCTAGGAGTACGGTGATTGCTGACTCTCTGGGTCAAAACTGCGCACCCATATGTGATTTTCTCCCCGGGGTGAATGGCAGCGGGGCAGATCTTTGTCAGCATAGGGGGAATGGGCTAAGCCCCCTCCCTTACTGTGGTCTTGATCCAGCTCAGGACACAGCTATTTCAAAATGTCATGTAAAGTGGCTAATATGTTGACTATACTTATTAGACCAAGGATGGCCAACTGGAACTCTTGCCAGTTCCCAGGGCAATTTTTATGTGGCCTTACAATATTTTAATAATGGGTGATAAAAGGTTTGCTGACAGTTTCGTGTATAACGAAAATAACAATATTTCCAACTCATAAGGAACAGAATTCTTCTATGCAATTACATCTGTCTCTGATCTTGGATGTAGCATGTCTAGAACACGTTAGTAGTTGACATACTGCACAAGGTTTTTATTATTATTATTATTATTATTATTATTATTATTATTATTATTATTAATTTGATTTATGTGCTTTTCCTGTGTAATGTTTGAGCAGTTTCAGAAGAGCACTTGAGCACTAAATGCATGAATTGTGCAAACACGGTTGTGCAATTGACAACCATTCTTTCCACTTTGTGCAACTACCTTTGTGCAGTTCTTGTGTGCATGAATGTTACATTGCAAGGTGTTAGATTGCAAGATTGTGTCTGAATGCATCGGTTTCATAACTAGGGAGCCTCTTCTGATAGATACATCAGCTTTATTTTGGAGTCTGCCCACTCATGATGGGATCAGGTTGTGCAGGAAAATACACTCCCACTTTCATATTTTCCCCGACCATACTGACCGCCACATGGAGAATAGATTGGCCCTTGAGAATATAGAAGTTGGTCCCTTCCCGCTTAGACAGGGTAATCCTGCATTGTAGAACTCTGGATTTCCATCTAGAAAATGCAGCTCTGGCACAAATGAACTGTTTGACCTTGGGCAAGTTACTCTTGGCTTGGCTTTTCCTGATAGTTCAATGGAGTCAGCAAATGGGATTGCCAGTGACCCACCCTGACATGGTCATCATGAGGGTAAATGAGACCATACATACAAGGCTTGTGCACAAAGTTGCTTCAGCACCGGCGGGGGTAATCCTTTAAGGGCGGGGGAGGGTGCACTCACCCCTCCCGCTGCATTTCCCCCACAGGCGCTCTGTTATTTTTAAGCCCATCGGGGCAGCAGCGTTCGTCCCTGCCGCCCCGTTGTCGTCATGGTCCGGAAGTGGCCCGAAGTAGCAAGTGTACGTGCGCCTGTTGTGTGTGCACGCGTACATGGCAGGTGGGTGCGTGCGCACACGCGCTTGCTACTTCCGGCCATTTCCGGACGACGACGACAACGGGACGGCAGGGAGGAACGCTGCCGGTGGGGGAAATGCGGTGGGAGGGGTGAGTGCACCCCCCCCCGCCCTTAAAGGACTACCCCCGCCGGTGCGGGGGCTATTTGAAAACAGTGGGTCTAACTCTACTCCAAATGATATCTGAGAGAGTGCACAGCTTTCTTGGTGGCCCTTGCTCCTATGCCTTGAACAGTGAGGCTATTCCCAGGATCAGGAGAAATCGGGCTAGGGGAACTTAGCCCGATTTCTCCTGACCGCGAGAACCACCAGGTGGGCAGGCGAGCCCGGTGGCCTCCAGGCGGTTAACCCACCAAAACAACCCTCCCCTTCAACCGAGTTTGCGGAGCGAGTGCTCCGCAAACCCGGTTTTTAAAATCGTGAGTAGACCCCTGACCGGGAAGCTGAAAAGCAGCCTCCCGGCTCGGGGGTCCCTCCAGCATGCCCTGCCAGCTCGCGCCGGGCATGCTGGAGCTTCCAGGGGCCACGTGGCCCCCGAACTCACCAGCCCGTGTGAAGAGCCTCAGTGCTTGCACTGCTGACCTTGCAGGTAATGCTGTTTGTCCCCATGCCATTAAATGCTTCACCTGCTAATTTCTGCAGACCAAGCTGCTATTGAGAGTATGAGAGGAGGCCAAGGTCAGTTGGCAGTGAGGATTTCAGCACTACTGAGGTGTGCAAATCGTTTTATTTGGATTGAGGCTACAGAGCAGAATGGAAACAAACTCAGGGAGAATTGCATTCTCACGCCAAGCTCCCAAGTTTCTAGCAATGCCTTGTTTGCTGAGCCTCAGAGCCAAACTGGACACCCATACATGCAGTTCTGAGCAGGAGCATGGAAGATCTGTTCCGTTTGGGGTTGTGTAGATTCCAGTAGCGGCTTGTGAATGCGCCCCTGGGAGGGGGGCGGCGGGAGGCATCTTTAAGGGAAAAAGTTGCTGCTTACCTCGGCAGCGTGCCTCCCAGCAGGGTAATCACCGCCTGCGGCGGGGAATTGCCGCCACCACTCACCTGGCGTAAATGGAGCCGCGCCCCCGCCAGCAGCCAGGTGAGTGGTGGTGGCGATTCCCTGCCGCAGGGGCTGCTGGGAGGCACACTGTGGAGGGAAGCAGTGACTTTCTTTCCCCTTAAAGACGCCTCCCGCCTTCCCCCCAATGGCGCTTCACGAGCCATTGCTGGTAGATTCTTGTCTTCTCTTCAAGCTGACCAGGCCAGGCCAGGGGCACTGGATGAGAAAAGACAAAACAGAGAAGCTGAGTGCAAAAGGTGGAGTTGGACACACCTTTGTAGTCTCCCTAGTTTCATCATTGCTATGTGCTCTTTTAAACAGGGACTTGTCAAGTAATGCAATCCAGACCATTGAGACGAATTCATGTGAAGCTGTCCTGTTTGTGCAGTTTATGTAAGTCACTAAGCATCCAAACCAGAGGCGTATCTAGGGAAATTGGCGCCTAGGGCAAGCACTGAAATTGTGCCCCTATCCAAACAGGGATGATGGGACTTGTAGTCAACAATATCTGGAAATCCCTCTGAAAAGGAACACTGTACCATCTAGACATGGTTGTTGATCCAAACCTGAAAACATGAGCCATCTCTATTCAAGACTTAGAACAACAGTCAGGAGTTATGTGAAGATTCCAAGTGTCATTTTCTCCCTCTCATCTCATGCTTTTAAAAAAACATGACTTTGTCCTAGAGGATCACCTGCTCAAATAGGCGCTAGCAAAATGGGGGGGGGGGAGAGAAGAAGATGACAGGGTGGGGGTGGGGGAGCCTATAAACCAGTGAATGATTCCTGTCAGTCTTTGTCTTGTGATGACTGTGGGCTTATGATGGGGTGTTGGGAATTCTCTCTGATAGAGAAACTCTTTTTCATTCTAGCAGAGTGCACAGAGGCACCACACAGCGGATTTAGTTAGACATACGTGTATGCTGAGAGGAAAGTAACTTGGAGCCAGTTCATAGTTTCCAATCAATATATAAGGCATTGATTAGACAACTCCATTCTAGATAGGGCGCGCGGCCCCTTCGGCAGTTAGAAGAAGGCTGGTGCTGCTTTCTCTTTCCCTGCAGGGAAGAGCTGCTCCTGGGCTGTGTTGCGAACGCAGCACCAGTCTTAGCTCCTGAAAGGGCCGCGCAGCCCCTTCGGGAGCTAGTGATGCTGGCCCTGCGTTTGCAGCGCGCAGCCAGGAGCGACTCTTCCCTGCCTCCTTTGAACCCGTTGGCCCAGTGGTGGCTCCGCCCCTTCCAGGGTTGCAAAACAACTTGAACATAAATGCATTTATGAATGAATGCATGCATGCATGAATGAATAAATGAATGTAGTATTGTTCCAGAAGCTTTTGTAATTCTCTGCCCTGAAACAAGCCACTTATAGGCCTTTTTAGATAGTTTTTGTTTTCAAAGCCAGCAAATTTTCCAGTCTTTTAAAAATAAAATATTCAGAGACTTCTCAGTCTCCCCCCCACCTCCTATATCCAAGCCCTATGGCCGATCCTAGGCCGGAGGGCAAGGCAAGCAAGATGGCCAGTGGCTGAGGGGCCTTGGGGCTGGGCAGGTGGGCAATGGGTGGGGGTTGCGGGCACTGGCATGGCACACCCCAGTGGCGCCTAGGGCATGTGCCCTGGCTGCCCCCGCCCCCAATTACGTCCATGATAAAAACCATAAATGGGGATGGGGTGGGGGAGCACAGATGGATTCGGTTTCCACCCTGTGGTTCTGGCCCTACATCTCCCAAGCTTGAGAAAAGACAAAACAGATAAGCTGAGAGAGAAAGGTGGGGTTGGACACACCTTTGTAGTCTCCCTAATTTCATCATTGCTATGTGCTCTTTTAAGCAGGGACTTGTCAAGTAATACAATCCAGACCATTGAGACGAAGTCATGTGAAGCTGTCCTGTTTGTGCAGTTTATGTAAGTCATTAAGCATCAAAACCATCAATGGGGATGGGGTGGGGGAGCACGGCTGGGTTAAGTTTCCACCCTGTGGTTCTGGTCCTATATCTCCCAAGCTTCTGCCCTAGAAGCAGTTTCCCTCCAAGAGGGTTCTGGGAGTCAGGCCTGCTGCTAGGGGCCACCGTTTCTGAGTGTGGGAGCTTTGACCCATAATTCCGGGTCTGTATGGGGTTGGGTTATTCATTGCTGAGCGATGTGTACTGTGCATGTGCTTCTTTAGAACTGTTTTCCATTTTTCTGGACTGCACACAGAGTTCTCAAAGCAAGGCTGAGCCAGATCTCAGTCCTGGAATCGATTCTCATATGTGATGCCTTGTTTCTAGAAATCTCTCTGCAAGAAGGCTCACTTGGTACCTGGTCTCGTGGTAGCAAGCATGACCTGTCCCCTTTAGCTAAGCAGGGTTGGATATGCATGGGAGACTAGAAGTGTGTGCACTGTAAGAGATTCCCCTCAGGGGATGGAGCCGCTCTGGGAAGAGCAGAAGCTTCCAAGTTCCCTCCCTGGCATCTCCAAGATAGGGTTGAAAGAGCGTGGCGTGAGCCCAAGATTGCCAGAGTCTGAGAGCGTGGCTTCCAGGTCAGCTTAAACAATGGCACTCTTCTTCATCTTAGAAATAGGCACTGGAGCTTCAGACAAGAGATGAATTAGCACCACTAGATGAGGGAGTTAGGAAAGAGTCTTTGGACATGAAAAAATGAATCCACTTTTTGCACCTTTTGAGGGGCAACCTTAAACTCACAGTAAAGCCTCATGGTAAAGCTTGCTGTTTGAATAACATCCTGGAAACAGCTGCCCCACTGGAAAGGACACCACCTTCATACTTTGCTGCAGGGGCTTCATGTGGCAATTCGACTCCCACCATCAGACAGGAATCTCAAAGGAAAGATAGTTTTTCCTATCCCATCTACCTTTAAAAAACATATTAAAATGTAATGCTTATTTTGTACCATGCAAAATCCTGTGCACAATGCTTGTTTCCAGAGACCTCAGCAGCAATCTCACTGAGAATCTCACTCATGGGTCATTCGAGGTCAGGAATGGAACACAGTTTATCAAGACGTAAGTGAATGCAAATGTGAAAATAGTCAACCTGTTATTGCAGAGTAAGGTACTTTCTTTGACCCCCGGGAAGGTTCAACCCGCCCCCCAACTCTTTTGAATGGCAGAGTTCAACCCTAGAAGATGTAGCATATGGTTATATTCATTCATTCATTCATTCATCCATCCATTCATTCATTCATCTATCATATTTTATACTGCCTGATATGTATATCTCCAGGTATACAGATATTAGATAGATAGATAGATAGATAAGATAGAGATATGTCTATCTCTAGGTGGTGTGTAATGAAAAGAAGCTACGGCTTTGAAGGAGGCTTCCTCCAGTGCTTCTCTCTTTTGAGAAGTTATTAACCGCTGATGCCAGGGCTGGAAATTTGATGCACTGTGCAGGTCAAACATCTCTCCTCAGTGTCTTCAGAGACACTGGGAGGCAAATACCATGTGTGTGTTTGTGTGTGTATAGTGCAATCCAGATTGGGACGATCAGTAGAGCTGGAAGCTTGCTGGTGGCTCAGGGACAGGCTGCTGCCCTTGCACATGTGCCAGCCCTGCCCCCTGTATCAGCGTCAGATGCACACTGACACAGGGACCATGCTAGCTCTGGGAAGGGCGGGGGCATGTGGCTGGGGGGGGGGCATGTGGTGCCTTGCCTGCTCCCAGGCTGCACTTTCTTTGTCAGCTGGGTGCTTTCTTCCTCTCTCCTGCGCGGAAGGAGGGGGTGGCAAATAGCTTAATCCGCCCCTGCCTCCTGGAGCTTCTTCCTGCATTTTGCTCAGCTTGTAACCAGTGGGTCTAATTCCTCCCCACGGCAGGCTTCTCAACCATCATCCGCTGAAAGTCACTGATGATGCCAGTTTTTACAGGCTTCCCTCACTGAAGCTTCTGTAAGTACCTGAAATGAATTAGTTATTACCGTGATCACTGGTTTTTCTGCATCTTAGACGGACACTCTTCTTCAGGGCCACTGGGTGGTCCAGAAGAACTCATCAGACTTTCCCCTTTTCTTCTTCCTCTTCTTCCTCTTCTTCCTCTTCTTCTTTTCTTTTCTTTTTTGGTGATGGTAAACTCTGAGGGTACATTTCTGACTATGTGAAAGTGCCTCTGAGTATATGCAGAGTATAGGGCATTTCCCTGTATCCTGTTTTTAATGCAGGGCTTCAACTCTAAAATGCATGATATAATTAGAAGAAGAAGAAGAGAATTTCTTGGAGTATGTGCAGATTGCCAAGTGTGTTTTGAGCCAAGATTTTGTGCCTGGAAGATAAGAATGAATGATAACGAATTAAGCTCCTTTGATCATGTGCAGGCTGCTTTTGTGTCATCACTGAATAAACTTGATCAGTCCTCATGCATTTGGTACTGGAGGTCCAGCTTGCTGGTCGGAGGCATGATTTCAGGGCAGGCTGAAGCTAGTTACTCAGTGGTGAGAAAAATACACTGTTGACTAAACTGTACTGTTGACTAAACTGTTGGAGATTCTCTTGTGGTGAGAAAATCCATTTCTCAATATAGCAGAGTGCACAGAGGCACAACACAGCGGTAGATTAGTTAGGCATGCGTATGTGCTGAGAGTAAAGTAACTTGGAGCCAATTCATAGTTTCAAATTAATATAAAAGGCATTTATTAAGGAACTCCATTCTAGATAGGAAAGTGAGGATTTAGGATCTCTAATCTATCTATCTAACTAGATGCAAATGGATTCTGCATCCTCTCTGCACAAATGGTGCAGGGAGAGAACCTTGCCATGTTGCAAGGTAGGCGGGCAGGTAGCAAGAGAGAGAGGAAGGAGGAAGTCCCTGAGATTAGCAATCTACACATCAAAGGGATAGCATCAGAGCAGTGGAGAAGTGATGACAAATGTCTTGACCCTCTAGACCTCTGACTTACTAGTCTGTCCTCCACTGTCTGAGCCAAGAGACAGCGCAAAGTCCTTTAACTTTCCAACATAAACAGTACTCCAGAGCTAAGACTCCAGAGCTAAGCCATGATGCTTTCTCCCTTTTCTATTCTGCCTGATGTGGAGTTGTGTGGTTCGAAAGCAGCAAACCCAACAAGCTTCATGAAATCGGGTCTCCCTAGACATTATTTCTGCTACACCACACTGGCTTTCTCTTTCTCTTTGGTATCTTGCATTGCAAAAAGTCTCTCTCCTTATTTCAGAAACCTTAGTTCTACAGAAATGACCCCAAAGATATTGGAGGACCTGATCCAGACCTCCCTGCAATTGAAGACTCTGTAAGTACTATGTACACCCTTTTCCTTTTGCTGGTTGCCAAAGGAGAGAAGAAAAGAGACAAGTGGAAACGGGGAGTCAGCCTTGTTCTAACCCCCTCCTCCTCCTCAGCCCTCTAAGTAGGTCGATAGGGGCAACTTCAGAGGCTGTAGTTTTCCCTGCGAGGAGGACAGGAGGACGGTTGACCAATACTCACACTGCGACCAAGTTGCTAGCCGATCCACACTTCTTGCCCAACATGCTATCAGGCTTTGCTGTGGGAATGGAAGTCATGCTAGAGTGGTGGTTGAGGGAACAGGCATTCCTCAGACCCGTTACAGGGGCTTCTCAGCGAGGTGGTCAGAAATGACAGACAAGGAGGGGACGGAGCGCAGGTACTTCTCGGCTTCTCTGACTGTTGGGGTGTGCATGGCCATGGGGGCTGCCATGGAGAGTGGCTGCACTTCTGCATTTGCAGTGACATCACTGCCTGAAGCTTGTCTACCACTACCCAACTTTCCACTGAAATATGGAGCTACAGGACTGTTGGGTGTGTTCCAAGCTGTACGCTCAGTTCGTGTGGACCAATGGTGAGGACATGCCCCCTGTGTGGGTTGAAGGAGTGCAGGAACATCCCCCAGAATCCTCTGCAAGAGACAGGAAGTGGCAGATATGCAGGGAGTCTGCAGGAGACAAAAAACACGGAAAAGATTCCCTGATGGTAAAAAGTCTGAAAACCACTTAGCTAGAGTCACGAGTATCTTTGGGCATCATTTTGAGACATCTCCCAGTTCCATCTTCTCCGGAAATAGCCCTTCATTAAAAAAGGTTTTCTTTCTTCCTTCTTTTCCTTCACAGGCTGTATGCTTTCCCTCACCAGCACTCAAACACAAATGGAGTGGCACCATAGCTTAATGACAGTGCTCTGCACATGCAGGGTCCCAGATTCACTCTCTGGCATTTCCAGTTAAAATAATCTCAGGGAACAGAGCTAGGAAAGACCTCCCTCTGAAAAATCATTGCCAGTTAGAGTTAGAAAGCACTGAACTCAAGGGGCCAAGGATTTGCCACAGTATCAAGCAGCTTCCTACTTCTTCGGCAAGTAATAATTTCATCAGAAATTATTATCCCTCACAGCAAAGGGAGGAAGATAATATCCATTATCTCCCTCACAGCAAAGTCAGCTCAATCTTCCTCAGTATATGGAGATGGGAATATCCCTTCATAGGGCAGTTTTGTGTTAGAAACATTTTCTGAAGAAATGTGGGGGATATGTGGAGAGCCCCCAAAGTGTGGGTCGGCATGGCACCCTCCTGAAAGGACTGGATTGGTTGTGGGGGTTGCCAGTTACTGTCCTCTCCTGCAAGAAATGCCAAGAAGCTGTGAGGAGTTCTGTCTTTTTCCTTCACAGCATCTTGCCTAACAAGGTGTTCTGCTGTCTTTGCCATCTGAAGGATGACATTGAAGTTTTGTCTGATACGATGAAGTTGGACTGCACCGACACGTGTACCACAAAGGAAACTCTCTGCGGTAGGCTAGTAGTAGTTGATGAAATTCTGTATTGTTTTGAATGTTAAAGAGCATTTCACAATTTCCCCTCTAAGCAGGGGAAAACCTGTTGCAAAATGAGCTCATCGGCAGAATGTGCTAAGAAAGAACACCTCAAATGGCAATGATGCAAACTGCACAGAAATCAAAGTAGGTCTGCAAATGTCTCCTTTTGGGGATAAAGTGATTTTTGGACCTTTGTTTTGATTTCTGGAGTCCTTCCCTTGGTCCAAAATATGTATCCTTCCTCCATGATTCTAATTTGTGCAGAGTGACCTCTGAAAGTGTAAGGGCAATAATTTCTAGAGGCCCTTACTATCCTTTTCGGGGGGGGGGGGTCAGCTTCCTGGGACTCTCATTATTTTTCAGCTTTGATTGCCAAACCAGGAATTGTACTGCAGAGAGTAAGAGTGGGTTCCTTTGACCACACTCCTGCCCTCTCTTTTCCCGGAGAGAAAACCGTCTTTCCCACTATGCTGTTGAGAGAGAGACTGAGCAACTGGGGAAGAGATGGCAGGTGGCGCTCCTCTCTCTCTCTCTCTCTCTCTCTCTCTCTCTCTCTCTCTCTCTCTCTGTGATGGTGAGAAGGATTGGACTACTGGCGCTGCCCCTAGAGAGAATGCAAGCTACCAAATTCTACCCCCTTGCCTGTTGGGTGGGGCAGTGGGGAAGATTGGGCTTGCTGGACCCAATCCCCGCCACATGTTGTCTAGAGAGAAAAGACAGATATGCCAATAGATCAGGCCTGCTCAACTTAGGCCCTCAGCTGTTTTTGGACTACAACTCCCATAATCCCCAGCCACAGTGGTCAAGAGTCAGGGATTATGGGATTTGTAGGCCAACACCTGCAGGAGGCCCAAAGTTGAGCAGCCCTGCAATAGAGGCAGCTGCTTGTAGAAGGAGCAACCTCATCTTTTCACCCACTCTTGTGTACTCTCCCTCGGATCAGAAACTATGGCAGCTGCTCTTGGTAACAATCACCTTGCAGGAGCAGCCATCAGGAGTGCCTTCCTGCCGCTCTGTCTCTAAGCAGCATGGAAGGCAAGCGAATGAGCAGCCACCGCTGCTTCCAAGCACTCACTTACGCTTTCCCTCTTGAAGGCTCTATCTGCTCCCTCACAGATTGAATGAACAACTGACCGAAAGGAAGCTGGGGCGGATGGCAGAGATCGCCTCTGCTTGTTCCTGTTCGTTCTCTCTCTCTCTCTCTCTCTCTCTCTCTCTCTCTCTCTCTCTCTCTCTCTCTCTCTTTCATGCAGTAGGAGAAATGGGGCTTCATCGAGAGGGAGAGGGAGCAGGCAAGCAATCGAGGCAACGGCTCCTTGCATGAGCAGGCCACTTGCACACTCCATCTTTGGTCATCACAGTGGTAGGGATGGGGGAGGAGAGCTGGTTTTCAGGTAGTGAGCATGAATTGTCCCCATTGTAAAGAAGGGCTTGGACTTGGTTGGGTGACTACATGTGAGCACGGTGAGATCTTCCCCTTAGGGAATGGGGTCATAGCTCAGTGGAAGAGCATCTGCATGCTCAGGTTCACTTCCTGGCTTCTCCAGATAGGTCTGGGAAAGACTCCTGCCTGAATCCTCAGAGAGCTGCTGCCAGTCAGTGTAGACAATACTGAGCTAGATGGGCCAAGGGTCTGACTCCCTCAAAGGCAGCTTCCAAAGTCCCCATGTTCTCCTGCTGCACCACCCAGAGAGGAGGGAGGGCGAGCGAATGGACAGCGGTGACTCGGCTTGCGCTTTCTGAGCAGTTCCATGGGGTTGAAGACTCCCTGTCAGGCATCTTGGAGAGACAGAGAGGAGGAACAAGCTCCAGGAGACAGCACGGCCCCCATTCTCCAGAGTCAGGAGAGGCTGCCTCCTTTCCTTGCCTGCCCTCTGAGGAGGAGTGTGGCTATTGGGACACACAAGCAAAAAAGGAGACCGCATCTCACGGGGCTCGCTGTGTAGCATTGATTGAAGCCCAATGCCTTTCAGCCTCAGAGCTCTTCAGGGGCAATCATTAGTCATCTTTCAAAAAGAGCTTGAGTGAAACGCCTTTGCCTGGTTACAAGCTACTTGCTCATAGGGGTGTGCACGAACCGGTCCAGAGGCCATGTAAGAGGCGGTCCGGCACCGAGGGGGGGTCTCCCTTTAAGGGCGGCGGGGGGGATAGAACTTACCCCTCCCGCCGCTCTCCCCCCTCCGGCGCTGTAGCGTTAAGTGAAGATTTTGGGGCGGCAGCCCTGCCCCCGTCCTTGTTAGGAAAGCCTTCGTAAGAGCACTCTCAGAGCAGCACGCATGCCTTTCCTGCAGAAAACATAGCGTACAGTTTGTCACTGAGACTGTTAAGCAACAGCCTCATTTCTTTCTCACTCTCCCCCTCAAGTGTCTCGGCATTTTAGTTGGCCCCCTCCCATGGAAGGTGGGCTCTTTTCAAATTCCAGCTCACATTCTAGCTCCCTCATTGGTTTACTGGAATGAGAGCTGCCTAAAAGGGTTACAGGAGGAAGAAACCATCCCTAGAGCAAGAGATGTTTGTGGGGAAACTGAAGAAATGCATATCAGTAACTGTCGTTTAAAGGTAAAGTGTGCCACTTCTTTGACTCCTGGTTTTCTTTGGTAGAAAGTGGAGTGTGAGATGAAGCCTTTCAGCATCTTCCTCTCTCGCTGCTGCCCGATATAGGTCTTTCCCATAGTCTGGGAAACATACCAGCGGGGATTCACACCTGCAACCTCTTGCTCCCGAGGCAAGTTGCCTCCCCGCTGCGCCATTAGGTGGCTTGAAACCACTTTAAAGGTGTAGACCAATAAAATAGAATAAGCAAGCTTAGACCACGTTCAAGGCACAATGAGCCTCTTTTTATAATAAGTACATGGGCCTGTAGTAGAGCAGTGAATCACACACAGGTCTATCCCTCTTGCTCCACTGGCAAGCAATCCCATCGCCTCTGCCCCCTCCTCTCCCTCTTTCAGGGCAATGAATTCATCTCAGGCACTTGGCTGCAGAGTCCCTTTCTTCTCTCTCCCCACTCCTGTCCCTTGCTTTCCCAGCAGGCAGAAAAGGAGGCAGCAGCAAAAGGAGGCAGGTGAGCCAAGGTGAGCCCAAACTGCACCAAGTGTCCCCAAGAGAGAAGCAGTCCAGCCTTCCTTCCCGCTGCATCTCAGGCAAGGGGCTGCAGCAGGTGGTTTAGTCCCTACCCAGGAGGAGGGAAGGAGGAAGTGGCAGTGGCAGGACTGCCAGCCAGCGCAGAGGAGCAGGATGATAGACCAGTATTCTGGCATGCTCCTTCCACACATCCATTAAGAAGAGGAACCCGTTTAGAAATTGCCTCTGTATGGCTCCCGCTCTGTTGTGTGGTTATGCCTGAAAGTCAAGAGCAGTCAGAGCCACCATAAGTGGCGCAGCGGGGAAATGCTTGACTGACAAGCAGAAGGTTGCCGGTTCGGATCCCCGCTGCTACTATATTGGGCAGCAGCTCATCCTGCGCGGGAGATGGCAATGGTCAACCCCTCCTGTATTCTACCAAAGAAAACCACAGGGCTATGCGGTCGCCAAGAGTCGACACCGACTCGACGGCACAACTTTAAAGTGGTTTCAAGCAGAGTCACTTTCCCCCTTCTGAGGGAACCCTGATAGAATTTTGAAAAGTGGGTGGAAGCTAAGGGTCTCTAATCGACAGTTCAGGTGGTACAAACGGATACAAGTTTGTCACGAGGAGAAAGCCTTGGGGATAGATCAGGAAATGCCTCTACTGGAGACTGTAATTAGTCCTTCAACACAGTGTTGCCAAATATCCTTCAGCGTCCACCTCATGCTTCCGATGAAGTAGATTCTTGCCTACAAAAACTCAGGACATTGTGTTAATGGAGCTACAAGGCTCTTTGTTGCTGTGATTTTGTCAGTCACACTTATAGACTTTCAAACAGCTAGAAACTTCCTTTAAAAAAATAAAGCTGAGATGTATGGTGCTTCCAGCAGCAATAAATTGTGCAACTTTCAGTGGAGTCTTGCTTACACAGACTCCCATCGGCTTCCATGCTGCTGCTTCTTCTCTGGCCACGCACTGATCAGAGACCTTGTGCTATTTTCTCAGTGCCACCTTAGGTTGCTATCTTGCTAACTGGTGCATCTTTGCTCTGCATGTCCTTGACAGGATGAAATGCAGTCACACATTTGTCCCTTTACAACTTCTCTTCTTGCAACTTGCTAATGATCTGAGCATCAGGTGCTTTTGGACATTGGATGATCCTGTTCTTTTCTTCTTGCTTCTGAGCAGAGAAAGATGAGGCTTTGAATAGGATGCAAAAAGAAGTAATGAGGGTGTTGGGAATCAGGAAGCTGAAGACCAGCAGTACACGGGGCAGGCCAAGGACAGCGTCGCTGCACAGGTCCGACCAAGCTGTTATGCAGTCCACACCTAGCATCCCCTGGTCGACAGCTACCATCATCCTGGATGGCGGAGCTCATGGTGAAACTCCCTGGCTTGAGGGAGACCATGATGAGGCTGACCTCAACAAGTGGCGATCTTCCCTTATCCCAGTCACGCTAGTGAGGAGCCGCTTAGCCCACGTGATCCGTAGGCTCAAAGTAGACTGCACAGAGTCCAAGGTCCAGCTGGCCTGTGCTAAGATGATTTCCAGGCTCACGATGCTGCTGAACCTCTTCAGTGAGAGAGAATACGTCAAGGAGACGTCCTCCCTGTGGAAGTCATACTGCCGGCCTATGAAGAATGTCGCCAACCTGGCCACAGGAAATCCAAGAAAACGGGTGAATCCTGAGGTAAGGGGCAAAGCTTGTCAAGCCTGAGGGGTTGTCAAGCCTACTAATGCGTTGTCAGGAGGAGCTTGGGCAACGATCAGCTGACCTGGATGTGGCTCACTGGGCGTGAACAAGGGGAGGCAATGGGAGTTCACCTGGCACTGGCTTCTTGAAAGCATAGAGTCAAGCCATGAAACATTTGGGTTTGTCGTTCATGCTTTCTTTTCAAATTGCAATAAACTCTGTTCCGATTGAGACACGGCCTTTAAAAAGTGGTTGGGTAACCAATTCAGACCATTTGAATTGGTTTTGAATTAATTTAAATATATTTCACGCAGAAAAGATCACACTCTTTTGCAGAATATATCTCATGCAGAATAATATCAATCTCTCACTTCTTTCTGTAAAATAAGTACCACGATATCCATTGCACTTGAGAACGACAATGCATTTGTTCTCACGACCAGCACTAGCCATGCTAGTGCAGCCGCACCTGGGCAGAGCTGCTCATGAGAACTGCCAGGATCGGTCCCAATCCCGGCACTCCTCGACTGGGTAGTCCAGGTGAGGTAGGAGGGTGTACATGCAGCCTCCTCCCTCACCATCTGCTCATGTGGGCAGCTGGGGTGCTGGCAGCTCCCTTCAGGCTTCTGGCAACCATTTTAATGATAGATGCCAAGGGAAGGAGCAACCCAGCCTCTAGGGTTTCTCCATGCACAATGCTGCTGGTGTGGTGCTGCATTGTGGGATTCCTGGAGGCCAGGCTTTGCTTCCCCAGCCTCCAGATTGCTGCGCTGCTGCTCATCGCAGTGGCGATCATGTGGGTGGGGAGATGAATGGCAAGGTTGGGAGGGAATGGAGGTGATGAGGTGAAACCATCTGCTGGCCATTTGCTACCAATCTGTGATGTGAATGGAGGTTCTTACCATTTCTCCATGATGCATTCGGATGATGTCACTAACCATCACACAATTACACAGCACCATCTGCTGGCCATTTGCTACCAATCTCTGATGGTCTCAAAAGACTTGATTCCCACCATGGATTGGTAGCAAATGTTCAGCAGGTAATGCTGTCAAATTTCACAATGGCCAACAAACCCGTCAGATCACCCCTTGGAGAAATTGTGTAAACTCCATTTTCAAATAGAGTTGTTCTCTCTTTGGCAATATACCCCATGTCTTGCATTCAGGAGAGTCCAGGCTTAATCTCTAGCCTCTTAGTTAAGGCTTCAGGGCTGAGAGCAGCTGTAAAAAGGAGTAGACAGTACTGGGCTGAATGGACCAATGTTTGACTTGGTAGAAGACAATTGCATATGTCCATATGAGAGCAAGTTCAATAGAGAGCAGTACAAGTGGTATTTTTTATTCTGAGCGGGGTGGGCGGAGAAAAAGGTAGAAAGACAAAAAAGCCTGTTTTCCCTTTCCCTTTCCTTTGTCCCACCTTGCAGATTGCAAGCCAGGGAATCCCAGAATATGGCTATGGCAAAAGGCTGTTTGCTATTTCAGTGATTGCAGTGATAACGATGATCATGGCAGTAATTTGCCTGTTTGAGGTAAGCTAAAATGCATTTTTAACTTGGATTTATGAACTGCCATATCCAAGGGCTTGGGGTGGGAAGCGAATGTCCCACAAAGACACAGTCCCCTCCAACTGAGGAAGAACTACTTTCACACGGGATATGCCAAATACTCATACTTTGTAGAGAGCTTTCATTTGAGCCAGAGTTCATCCTGCCTCTACCTCTGGTGAACTCAGCTGCTGTTTCTAATCCCAGAGCTCAGACCTGAAGCGTGCAAAGACAGCAGGGCCTCTGAGCACGTTCAGTGTCTTTCCCTCACCCCTGAATACCCACAGGCATTTCCTCACAACAGGGATTAGAGTTGGGAGATCCAAGCAACAATGAGCTCCAACACCTCTCTTTTTTAGGAGCACTATCATGACAGGAATGCTAACAAACCAATTTCTTGGTTGACCACCCAAATCATTGGCTCTGGCCAGCTGCAGGAAATCTTTACGTGGTGGTTGGTTGCTCATGGTCTTTCCTCTCTTTTTCTTGACAAACAGATCTGTTCTCAGCTTTCTGCAACAAAGGATGGCACCCCTCAAAGGAAACGGTAAGCCTTGCGCAGGAATGCCTGGTCTTCTGTGATTCTGCAGTCTTGGGACTCTACGCACAGGACCTGGTCTCAAGCTCAGGATTTGGGTGTCCACTTCCATGTTAAAAAAAGAAAACCATTTTTTAGGCCTTAAGGCAGTGGATGAAAAGTTGAAAGGATGCAAACAGTGTCTGTCAGATCCTCCAGTGTTCAGTGGGCAGAACTTCTGTGTGCTGCAGAAGTCTCTGGCCATGTTCTTCAGCTACCCACACACTCCCAGACTTCATATTCCAAAACCTCTCCTCCTAGTGTCATTATGCCTTCTCCATTTTTGACATTTCAGGGTACAAATCTATCCCATGTGCACCATTTGCACAACCCTTTTCATGTAGGGGGAAATTGGTACGCCAGCTGTGACTACCACTAAAAAACACATATCACCCATTTCTTTGAGAGAACGTTTCATTCAGTTTGTTCCATTCTCTCCCTCCTCCATCTCCCCTGCTAACTTGGCAAAGAGGCACCTTTTAACATGATGGTTCTCTTTATTTAGCAGGGGGAGAGTAACTGGCCCTATCCACCCCCAGCACAGTGCCTCCAGTGACTGTAGCTGGTCTCTGTCTTATGTTTCTTTTAGATGGTGAGCCCTTTGGGGATAGGGATCTATCTTATTTGTTTGTTCTATCTCTGCGTAAACCGCCCTGAGCCATTTTTGGAAGGGCAGTATAGAAATCAAATGAATAATAACTAAATAAATAAGCATTCCAAGGCAATGATCAGGCCTGGGTGTCAATTTCTTCTTTTTATTCTCATTCAAAGGCCCTTTCTAGGCAGAAAGAAGAAAGGTGCAAAACAGGTAAGGAGATAGCTTATGTTCTCCCATCGTCAACAGAGATATGGATTTTCTGGAAACCTTTGCTGGCAATTCATCTGAAAAAATTTCCCAAGCAAATTTCTCCTCATTTGCTGAATATTTGTGGGGGTGGTTTTGCCCCAAAAGCCAATAAATACTGTAGAAATTTTCCTGATTCCCTAAATAGACTGAGATCTCATTTTGCAAGTTATTTGATCTGATTATGCAAGTTCTTGATTTAAAAAACCAACCACTCTACACCATCTTAACTTCCCTTCATTGTACCTCATATGATTTTCAAGTATCCAAACAGAAATTTTAGAAATAGACATTTTTGTCCTCACCACAGCAGTATTCTTCACTTGACCTTTTTTCTGAAGGAGGCGATCTTCCATTCACTTTTCTGTGAAAGTGAATGTTATGTCCACTTAGAAACTATTTGATGATGAGAACTAAAGCTGCTCCTTGTCCCCGCGATGAAGACTCCTCCTCCTGCCCACAGAGGCACATTTCTTCCTCTGTATGGCCCCAATCTGGGTTCTTCCCTTTGGCATTCTAATGTCAAGAAATGGTGGGCATTACTATCATATATCCAGGATGTTTTCTAGACGGCAGTCAAAGATGCTCTGTATAGAACCTGCAAATCAATACAAGCTGAGAGTTTACAGAGAATCCAGACCCTCCCCAAGATTGGTGCTGATTTTTCTCCTGGGATCTGATGGGGAGGTCACGTGGGGAAAAGGCCCTTGGTGCAATGTTTGCTGCACCCCCCTGTTGGCCACTCCTTGCTTTTGGTGATTAGCTCACATTCACCAGCAAATGAATTTGAAAAGGGGTGGGTTAATAACGAGAAGCAAGAGGTGGCCAGCAGGGGGCGCAGTGAAAATCGCACCAGCAGCCTCCTTCCCATGTGACCTCCCCATCAGATGCCAGAAGAAAAAAGCAACCATCTGCAGGAGGCTCTGGATTCTCTGTAAACTCTCAGCTGATATTCATTGGCAAGCTCCGTTTGTAGCATATTTTACTGTCATCTAGAAAACCTCTAAATAATGGCATGATAGCCACCCCAAACCCTGAAGTTGGTTTGTTGTGACTCATTGTCACGAGATTGTGACCCACGGACCCCTTCTTCTGCTCAGTCTTCCAGTGCAGGTTCTCCAGTGCTCGATAAGCCTCTTCGGCTCAAGGATTTGTATCAGAGTGTGGATAAAGTCGGGGGAAAGGAACAGCATGATGAGGAATCCTCAGGAGACAAGGCTATATTCAGCTGGGAGAGGTATAAATGAAAGGAATATTCTCAGATCTGCATGAGTTACAGAACATCCTATCTCTGATTGCTCCCACACTAGCCCTTTCCTTCAGAATCACTCTCTTTCAGTCACTCACTTGTTACAGAGAATCTAGATGACGTCATTGCTAGCCTGTTGCGTTCCGATGTTTTCAGCATCCCCCTCCTGTCTCCCCCCCCCCCGGTGGACAAGCATTGCATTATTGAGGCTGTGCGTGGGAATGGGCTGTGCTTAATATCCGCTTTCATAGCCTGGGCACTGTCCAGATTACATGCTACAACCATGTCACTACTGTCCCTTAAGTGTGCTTCCGTCCTGCCTGTGTTTCGGCATCGCGGTCCCTGCGCTGTCAGCAAGGTGGCGTTCTCGTTTCTGATGTCCAGGGGCGTCCCGCTAATGAGGGAAAGGGAGACGAATGCCTCCTGGCCCACAGCCTCGGAGGGCCCCCCGGCCAGTCCTCGCCCTCTCCATTCTGCCGTGCAGCATGCCTGCAAGGGAGCGCAAAAGCAGCTGCCTGCCTGCCTGCCATCTCTCTCCCTGCTCCCTCGCCCATGCAGCGTGCCTGCGAGAGCGAGAGGGAGCTGCTGGGAGCCCGAGGTCATGGAAGGCGGGAGAGAAGCAAACTTCCCCTTGGTGAAGCTTCCTCCTCCCCGACAGGCTGAGGCCGCTGAGAAGAATGGTTTGGATCGCTGCTGAGCTCTGTCCTGCTGTTGCGGGAGGGGGGCGATTCTATCTGCCTTCTATTGCCCAGGCTGGATCTGGAGCTGGAAGAGGGCGGGAGACACTGTCGAGAAGACAAGAACAATTAAGCCCCCACCCCGTTCATGTTGTTTTGCCCTGGTATTCTCTTCGCTTCAAGAGACAGTTAATGGCTTCCCCATTGGAACCGTTTGCCTGTCATTCAGCTGTAAAGCTGAATCAAATGTGGGACTTCGGCACTGGGCATAGATCTTTGTGCCCTCCCCCTGGCTTGTAGAAGCAGAAGGAATTGTGCAAACCTGGAAAGACATGATGCCATACTCTTTCATGTACGTCATTGATTCCAGTTGCAGGATTTCGCCTTACTTAGCACACCATTTGGATTTGCTCTTTCTAAAAGTGTAGCCAGTACCCTGTTCTCGATACAAGCGGTTCATCGCTAAGGCTATCTCTTTTCGACCACTAACACAATCTTGGCCATGATGGGAACCACTTTTGCAGGGCAAATTGGTGCAGTGTCGCTGTGCCAATACAGCCAGGTTCATAACAGCCAAACAGTCTTGGAGACATGATACCCAGTTGTGAAACCATTGGAGACCCTATTACTGCTCTGCAAGCGCCACATAACTTTGGCTCTTCTCTCTTTGTCAGAGTGCCACCAGCGCCACCTAGCCCACCAGGTCCACCAAGCCCGCCAGCGGTAGAACAATCGCCTCCAAGAAGGCCCAGCTCAAGAAGAATGTAAGTAATGGTGGTATTCTATCCAATGAGGCTATTCTCACGATGGAGGAAAACCGGGCGAAAGGAGCCCGGCCCTGTTTTCCATCCTCGTGAGACTCACCAGGCTCGCGGGTGAGCCCAGTGATTCTCTGGCAGCTAGCCCGCCAATGTAGCCCTCCTTTCAACCCAGCTGAGTGAGTGCTCCACTAACCCGGGTTTTCTGATCGAGTGGCGCCTTGGCATGGCTCCATGCCACGGCCACACACAAGGAGACCTCCGCCAGGAGGCTCAAACAAGCCTCCTGATCCCGGGGGTCTCTCCAGGATTCCTCCATACACTCGGGTGGGTCATCCTGCTAACAAGCAGAAGGTTGCTGGTTCGAATCCCCGCAGGTACTATATCGGGCAGCAGCAATATAGGAAGTTGCTGAAAAGCCATCATCTCATACGGCGTGGTAGGAGGCAATGTTAACCCCTCCTGTATTTTAGCCAAAGTAAACCCCAGGACCCTGTGGACTCCAGGAGTCGAAATCCACTTGACGGCACACTTTACTTTACTTTTATTTTTGTGAGACTGCTCCCCCGTTCTTTACCTTTTGAATGCCATTTTGAATACATTTTGAATGCCAAATCACCACTTTGGGGGCAAATGGCCGCTTTGGTATGGTGGGGCGAATTTTCACATGGATAGAGCACAGTAGGAAAGTCTTGACTCTGCCCCTCGCTGCACAACACATCCCCAGATTGGGGCCCCCTGTGACTGAGAGTTCAAAGGGTCTGATTCCAGGTTGCACTTGTCTTCTCATGATGGCTCTCATGTCATGTGCAGGTTGGCCATCATTTGGTCACCAGGGCGCTTTCCAGATTGTGAGCCGTGCACCGCAAAAAGCGGTGTAAACTGCAACGTTTTGTGGCGCCAAATTCAAACGACATTAGAGAGCCATTATAAGGGGGAAAGCCTCCTACAACGGGCAGACACAGCTATTATTTTATTTTATTTTTGCAATGCAGATGCAACATTATAGGGCTGTGCCACAGCAATAAAATCCAAAAGGCGGCGTCGGAAATAGGAAAGGCACCTTCCTTACAACACAGGGGCTGTGATGTCAAAACACAGGCTCCACAGAAGCACACTGAAGGGACCCTTTGTGACAGTGTGATAGCGTGCAATCCGGAAAGCGCCCTGTTCACACACTTGGAATCAGTTCTGCATTTCAAGCACAATGACAGCAAAGGCTTCTGCTTGCAGAATAACAGTCCCACTTGAGTGCCCTGCCCTTCGCCGGCCAGATGCCACTTCACCTGCCAGCCACTCCTGGCTCCCCGCCACCCTCCCTCCCTGTCTCCGTGACCTCCTTCGCTCTTCCCCATTGGGGATGGGTTTTTGAACTGCAGGTTCAGCAGTGAGGAGGGTGAAAAGGGAGCTTGTTCCTCCCACACTGCTGATCTGCAGTTCAAAGTCCCTCCGCATGGCAGTGAAGAGGAATGGGTGCATGAAAGAGGCAGTTCTGGCCTTGTCCCCGGATGCTGCTGTCAGTGTCAAGGGTGTGGCCAGCAGCGCATGGACCTCACCTCGGGCAGCATCGGCACTGGAGCTGACACTGGATCTAGCGCTACAGCTGAGCGACTTTGGAAAAGCTTCTGTCTTTGAGAAGTAATTGCCAAGTGATGACCAAATGACGAGGGAGGAGAAGAATGCCGCCTCGAACCCCATTAAGTTTCTGAACTAGAGGGACCAATGGTCTAACTCAGTGGAAGGCAACTTCCTATGTAACTATGTTTAGGCCTCTCTTTAAGAGGGAGGAGAGGGCGCAGTGGGAAGGCACCGCAGCCAATCAAATGGAAAAGAGTGGCTGACATCCCGAGCAGCAAGAGGCTGCTCCTAACTCATCCAGAACCTTCCCAAGCAGCAGAGTGTGCATGCAGCAGGAGGGAGGAGCGATGTTCACTGTTCTCCCTGCCTCTGTCATTATCCATTGCCTGCAAAAAGAGGTCCCTGAGGGATTTCTGGAAGGATGTACTTTCCGGATTGTAGGTATGTCTTAACTTTGAGATTCATATTTCAAAACACTTGATGGACATTCTGCCATCCATTGATGTCTCTCCCTCATGTGACTTCTGAACCTCGTGTAAAGTAAAGTGTGCCGTCAAGTCGGTGTTGACTCCTGGCAACTGCAGGGGCGCAATTCCAGTGCTTGCCCTAGGCGCTCTTTGCCCTAGATACGCCCCTTGCGGAGGGGAGCAATTCTTGCTGCTCTTTCCTGCCCGCATCAGTGCTCTTTACCTTCCTATGACGAATCTGTATGCAGTTGATGCAAGAATGCAGCCAGCCAGCAGGGCAGGCAGACGCTGTGTGGCTTGCTGGGCAACAAACAGCAGCACACAGCATCAGGACACAAACTACGGAACAGCAGCATGCTAACACCCAGCAGTTGCTGCTGCTAGTCTGCCTGCCACGTGGACCCGGCTTGGTGCGGGCGGCCCAGACAGCTCTCGGGCCTGGCCTGCGCTCTCCACCATCCAATGGGAGCACCCACCCGCCGCCCCCCGTCCCACGCTGCCCAGAGATCTCGTGTGAGTGTGCTGCTGCTGCTGCAGCCTGTGCAAGTGAGGGGAGGGGTGCGGGTGCCACTGGTCCGCTCGCTGGCCACCTGGGATCCGGAGATACCGGGATCCCCCGGCGGCGCCCGCTGGTTGAATCTTGTGATGGTGGGGCATGGAAATTGTGCCCCCTTCAGGTGTCACCCAGAGCACATGCCCTGGCTGCCCCACCCTGGATCCGCCTCTGCCCTCCGCTCCGGAACAATCTGGCTGAGTTAGGAGCAGATTTTCTGGTTGCTGCTCTGGATATCAGCCTGTAATAAATTTAAGGTGGCGATGATGATGATGATGATGATGATGATGATGATGATGATGGTGATGAACAACTTTGTTAGCTATCCCATAACAAATTGTTGTCTGGGCGCCTCACAACATGAAATGAAAACATATAACACATTAAATCATAAGAAACCAAAAGGGGCAGGGGTGGGGGTGGGGAGAGGAAATACAAAATGCAATACAAAGACATTTTAAAACTCTTTTAAAATCAGTTTTAAAAAATCAAATTTGAAAATCAAAATTTAAAAAGCCCGACAGAACAAAAAGGTCTTTAAGTGGCATCTAAAAGAAGAAAGTGAGGAAGCCAGGCGAAGCTCACTCGGGAAGCTATTCCATAAATGGGGTGTCACCAGCCAAAAGGCCTCTCCCTAGTAGCCACCCGCCTCACCTCCTTTGGCAAGGGCACTCAGAGGAGGGCCTCTGAAGAAGAACTTAAGGTCCTGGTTGGGACATATGGAGCAAGGCACTTTGAACTTTGGGGCCGAAGTCCAGGGCCTCCAAAAGTGTTCTCTCTAACAGGGATTCCCAGATGTTGTTGACCACAGCTCCCAGAATCCCCAGCCAAAGGCCATTGCAGCCAAAGGCTATTGCTGGGAGTTGTAGTGAACAGTATCCGGAAATCCCTGCTAGAGGCAACACTGGCCTCCACACCCCTTGGGGGCCCCCAAATCCTTTCTAGTTTGTTTTGGGTGGTGTGGTCTCCACTGGCCCTCAATGGACCAGGCACTCAAGTATAACTGTGACCTGTTTCATGTGCTTTAGAGACAGATGGGGGAGAGATATGTGGGATGGGAATATGTTAAGTTGTGTGTTGAAACATTTCTGCTAGTGCATATCTGCATAAGTATATCTGTTTTATATTCTTACATTCTTGTGAGTTCAGTTGATGTTTGTGCCCTCAAGAACCCACATATTAAAAATATTGCATGTGTCACAGTGTGTGTGTGTGTGTGTGTGTGTGTGTGTGTGTGTGTGTGTGTGAATGTGTGTGTGTGTTTGTGTGTGTGTAGGGTGGATGATGCTTAAATTGCAGGGTGGGGGTGAGGGGTGGGGAGCTCCAGAAACCTTTAGGTCCAGGCTCCAAAATTACCTAGGTGCACCTTTGCCTCTGATAGAGCACAGACTGTTTGGAGTAAAGGTGTATCTGGTTGGTTTGTGTAGTGCTGTAAGCAAATGTTCTCAGGCTGGCCTAGATGCAGCAGATTCTCTTTAATGTCTGTTTTCATTCTGTCAGGTCCACAACACCACCCCTGTTTGGACCTCCATCTGCACCTCCATCCACACCTCCATCCGTACATCGGTCTGTACGTCCATCTGCACCTCCATCCGTACATCAGTCTGCACTTCCACCTGTACCTCCATCTGCACCTCCATCCTCACCTCCATCCGTACATCGGTCCTTACCTCCATCTGCACCACCGCCTGCACCTCCATCCACACCTCCATCCATACATCTGTCCGTACCTCCAGCTGCACCACCGCCTGCACCTCCTCCTGTACATGGGGTAAGTTAATGTAGAGTAATCTGGTCCTGCTTCTTCCTTTCATTAACCTGGTCATTTTAGAGCTGGTCTGTAAGACAGCCTAGTACAAAGTACGGTTGTCAGATACATTTTTTTCAAGGTAGCTAATTTGCACAACCTTTTATTCATGCCAGTTGACTCTACCCTACATGAACCATCCACTCCCCCTTTGAGCAGACTTAATATGCTCTGCATGCATTGCAATATACTTAGGCTTAAAACAATCACAAATGAATCAGTTCCCACTAAGACATAGTCAGAAAAGAAATGGAATCTCTGCTTGTTAAAGGTGGGCCAGAGAAAGTTGTTTTGAGTACTTCACCCACTCCCAGTCTCTGTCCGGGATGTACTGTAGGAAGGCTGGCAGCAATCCTGGACAGGCAGGTGCCTGCCCTTTTCCTGCCAATGCTGCCAGGCCTGTCCCCCCGCCGCCCGACGAGGTCTCCTCTGCCAGCACCGGGTCTCCCTACACACATACTGCTACTGCCGCTGCCTCCTCCTCTGATGGCAGGCTTGTCCCCGGCTGTGCTGTCCCCGGCCGGCCATACCCCTTCCACCCTGTGTCAGGACACCAATGCAGGAGGCGTTTCTGGGGCTGAGCAGCATGTGTGGCGCATCCAACTGGAGAGTGCATTCTGTGTTGACCCAGCTGGGGGCTTCTTTGCCCTGCTTGCCAGGGAGAGGAAGGAAGAACCCTACAGGGCCGGCGCAGAAAGCACTCGCCAACTGAACGGGCCATGCAGATACGTAATCAGGTTGGGGCAGGCAGGGCACATGCCCTAGGTACCAGTTGCAGGGGGGCGCCAAGTGCCTGCCATGCCCCGCACCCAAGCACCACAGTTGTGTGTGGTTTTTTTCCAGAGTTTGTTTGTTTGTTTGTTTTGGAAAATCCCCCCTGCTGGGTGCCTACTGCCACCCCCACTCACGCAGCCGCACAGGTCACACAACAGAGATCTGAGTCCCAGCGGAGAGCCTGCACCCCCGTCCCTACCCCTCCAGAGCACTGACTTTCCGATTATTTTTAGGGAGCGTTTGCTGCCTGAAAGCGTCTATTCCCCTTTCTCTCCCTCCAGAGAGGGAGAGAAAGGGAAAATAGATGCTTTCAGACAGCAAACCTGCCCTGAAATGAGACTGAAGAGCTCGCTTTAGCTCTTTAGAGCTCGAGGCCACACCCCTTTGCATGTGATGTCATCATGTGATACTTCACATGCAAAAGGGCGTGGCCTAGAGCTCTAAAGAGCCAGAGGGAGCTCTTCAGTCTCATTTCAGGGTAGGCTTGCTGCGTGAAATCACCTCTTCACTCCAAGATGTGCTTCTTATTCAGTAAACAAAATTTTGCAGGCAACCCCTCTCCCCATCCAGCTCAAATCCAATCTTCCTTTCTTTGGGTGGGCTTTTCTCTGTGCTCTGTTGTTGGAGGAGATTAGAGGGGAGGGGGGCAGAAGAGGGTAGGTACTTAGCTGTGCTGGTTTGCCCTTCCAGCAGCTCATGGGTAATAGTTTTGCTGTCTGCTTTCGTGGAATAGGGATTTGCAAAAATAAATTGCTTTGAATTATTTTGTAGAAGGCATAACTCTTATGCCAGTAGTTTTCATGGTTCATCTTTAGTGATGTATTATAAAACTGTATTGAGTTGTTTGCACTGGGTTTTATGCTGTGTGTGTCCAGACAGTCAACAGTTGATGGTGACATGCTAGAGGGCTTTTTTCATCTTCATTCCACAGATTAGCTGTAGAAGCAGTCTCAGGGCTAAGATGTGCCTTCTACAACAGACACATGTAATACTCTCTTGGGTGTGGGTGGTTGTGATTCGAATTACACATGGCCACTGGAAGTTGGAGTTTCAGCAGAGAAATGGGTGGAGTGTTTTTTTACCTCTGGCTGCTTTTTTCTCACATGGATGGAAAAGGAGCCTTGAGAGGGCAACATTAAGGAGGAAAAAAATAACTGCTGGGGGGAAATATCATGATCCTTTGCTTTTTGTCCCTTTGCTCAGATGTATAGTTTTTCACTAGCTGATTTTAATTAAAAAGCAAAACAGTTGAGGTGACTGGTACCTGCATCTATTGCATAATGTTGATTTGCCTCACTGTTCCACTGTAGTGCTGTTAGTGCAACTAACCGTTCTCAGCGTGCAACTGTTGACACTTATAGATGCTCTGCAACGCTTTCTTTTTTCCTTTTGGATTGTAGCACTGTGTTCTGCTTCCTCCTGTTGTGGTCCAGGCTGATTTATATACTGAATGTGCTCATTAACTAGCATACAAAATTAGGCCTGTCTCATAGTGTCACCAAGTGACCAAGTTCTTTTATATAGTGACCATGTGGGATCTGGACGCAAGGAAGAAAGGAGATCAAACCAAACCTAAATAATTTAATATGCTTTATTGAGTATAAAAGAATAACAACATCAATCTAACTGAGCAGAAAGCAGAACATTCTATCAATATTACTAACAGTATTTCAACCCTAACCAGCAACAATATTCACCCAGTGTTCCTAACTAACATATGTGTGTGTATCAAATCTTCCTAGAGCCTAATACAACTCAGATACAGATGGAAAAAGGTGGGGGGGAGGTAATGAAGGCTGAGGGCTGGCATGGTTTGGGGAGATCAGGAATTAGTAGAGGGACGAGGGGAAAGGAGGAGAAGGGGAAAGGATGGAGGGATCCAAGGCTTGTAGAGGCAGCATATTACCAGGATCAGAGGCTTGAAGGTGGTGGATCTTTGAGCTGAAGGAGAGAAGCTTTTGGCTGGAGACAGGAGCTTTTGGATCAAGCATGCAGTTTGCTCAGAGCATGGCTGAGAGTCAGAGCACCATGGCTGGGGAAGTCTTGACTTCTCACTGCGCAGTGGAAGTCACAGACAGTTCCTGCCCATAGACAGAGTTCCTGCCTCTAGCCCCGCGGCTTGGGCAGCAAACCCTTGGATTGCTCATGAGCAGATCTTGCTTGTAGGCACAAGATTGTGTGTAGGCACAAGACTGCCTGTAGGCAAAAGACTGCTAGTTCTCTTTCCAGTAAGCCTGTTCTTTATAGTTGTATTTTCCTTTGATCTCTCATAGAGTCTATTCAAATCTCCTCATCTTTCCCTGGGTCCCCAAAATGGTGACAACTTGCTGTTACCTTCTGGATATCATCTTTTAATTATTCAGCCAGTCCAGAGAGATCTCAAGCTCATCTTCTGTTAGCTGCTATCTTGAGGAGGGGACATTGCCCAAAGCAAATCTGCATCTCTGAGTTGCAAATGGGCCCCTTCTCTTGTCCCTGATTTTCTAGCCTGATCCCAAAAGGTGTTAAAGGTCAGGAGTTAGTGAGAGCATTAGTTCTATTTGTGTGAAACAGCAATGACGTTATTTCTTGTGTACCTCTATCTAGTGTGTCATTCTAACAAGAGAATATTTAAAGTAACATAAACAGGGGTACATGTGTGAGACGAGTTAATCAATACATTTGACTGAGGCAGAAGCATCCTGTCAGTGAGGAAAATGGATAATTTCAGCAGTGTGAGATTGGTCATTAAGCCTGACCCATTGAGTCTCTTGTGAGTTCCACAAACACTGATAACCAATGCTAGATTACCCCTGCCTTTACAAATCATTTACCGGGCAGTCATGAGATCTGGGCATCATGTTCACCTCAAGTTGAGGCATTTAATTGAACTCTTAATATAAAATGAAATCAGACACAGGCCTGAATTCCATAGACTTCTGGGTTGGTACCTCTGAGTCTAAGGTTGGGGTACATGTGCCCCAACACTCCAGGGGGTGTTGAGTGGGTAGTTTACCACTCCACCAGATCTATGAGGCAATTAGAAAGGGCTAAGGCTTCTCTTACAAGGTAAAACCATGAGGGGGGCCAGGGGCGTAAGAAGGCTGGAGTGGGCCCAGAGACAAAATTTTAAAATGGGCCCCTCACTGACACACACACACACACACACACACACACACACACACACACACACACACTTACTTCACAATAGATAGTCATGTGACTTGCCTCTGGGGCGCCCCTCGAGGCGTGGGGGCCCCCAGGCAGCTGCCTACCCTTGCCTAATAGTAGTTACGCCCCTGAGGGGGCCATATGGACTACAGATGGCTTTCTGGGGTTCTGCACCTTGTCTGCAACTTCATTCCTTTATGTGCTTTATTAAGGCAGCCCCCATTCAATCAAGGAGGGGAGGCTTATTCAGTAATTGGCAGTAGCCTGTGGTGGTGCATGTTTATGAAAATAAATGCAAAATCAAAATATGGTTAAGTTGAGAAGAATACATATATTTAACTATAAAGGTCATAAAAAGGAAATATGCTGGAAGCTAACGTTAGCATTTTTAGTTTGTTAAAATTTGATTTTGTGACTTAAGTCTTGTCTTTTAAAAGAGTTGACTATTAAAATGTGCAGTAAATCATGTGTAATTGAAAAAGGGTTGTAACTGTAAACATAAGTGTAAAAGGTTGTTCTACATCTGAAAGTTGAAGACACTTTCTAGAATTTACAATAAGTTTTTCATTTACTGCCAGGCATGCACACAAATGTAGAAACAGACTTGTATTAAGGTACATAAACAATGCAGTCACCAAAAGAAACCTGAAAAAGCTTAATATGCAGAGACCGCTTCTATGAGGTGGATGAATACAGGTGTAATTGATGGATTTGTTTGTGACTTTTCCTGAGAGCTAGCATAGTGTAGTGGTTAGAGTGCTGGACTAGGCCTGGGAAGACCGGAGTTTGAATCCTCATTCAACCATGAATCTCACTGGGTGACTTTGGGCCAGTCATGTATCTCTCGGCCTAACTTACCTCACAGGGCTGATGTGAAGATAAAAAAAACCCCCATGTACACCACTCTGAGCTCCTTGGAAGAAGAGCGGGATATAAGTGTAAATATAAATTTAAAAAATGGGCACATGGATGAACAAAATCTCTCTTCCTATGCTGTTTGCTCTGATTGATTGGAAGGGGAAAGGAGGGGACAGTTTGATTAACATTCCAGAATTATTCCTATGTGTCCCCTTTATGAATTAATGTATTAGTTTCTCTCTCTTCCTTGCCCTAACCTTGAGATTCCCCAGCAATAGCCCTGCCTGCTCATTTTGTGTATCTTACTCTGAAGATGGAGTGGGAGTTTTGTTTGTTTTATTGTGTGTTGTAGCTGTATGTGCATGTAGGCTGACTTGTGTTTTGGAGGAGGCACTGAGGCTGTAAGGCCCCACTCCGAATGCAGGTGTGCGCACACTGCCTCGATAGTGGTTAGAGTGCTGGAGCAGGACTGGGGAGCCCTGGGTTCAAGTCCCCATTCAGCCATGAGACTTGCTGGGTGACTCTGGGCCATTCACTTCTCTCTCAGCCTAACCTACTCCACAGGGTTGCTTTGAGGAGAAACTGAAGTATGTACACTGCTCTGGACTCTTTGGAGGAAGAGCGGGATAGAAAAAACGTGAATGCTGCTGCTTGGTGGCAGATAGCAGCTGGGGGGGGGGGGAGGGGGGTTGCTAATACACACTGCTGGATTTGGAATGCAATGAACATGCTGATCAGGGAATGTAAGGACTCCATCCAGTCTCCAGTCCCTTTCTGAATAGCTGATAGGTGTGGTGATTCCTGCTTTCTGAAGAAGGCTGTATCTGTGCTGCGTCAGCAATTTGCTTCAGTGAAAGCATGTAAGGTGCAGTTTTAATGTTCAGTTAGTGCCATCATTTGTTAATTCAAAGATGAACAAGCTTGACTTTTATTTTTGAGGTGATATTATGGTGAAGTAATCTGAAAGAGGAGTGTCAGATATTTGGGGGGTGGGGGGCGCAATTTCAGTGCTTGCCTTAGGCGCTATTTGCCCTAGCTACGCCTCTGGGGCCATGTCACAACAGGGAAGGAGACAGGTGCAGCATCAGGAAGTGGGGGGGGAGGGTTCCCTGGGGGGAGGCTGCACCTGGGTGGGGCCCACGGCCGAGGGGCAGTCCCCCCTACTCCATTTCCTTCTCAAACAAAATTTGTGGGGTGGAATCCAGAGCTGCATTTCTAGCACCTGAACAGCCTTCCGTTTTTCAGACCTGAGCACCAGATCTAGGAAGGGATCTGAAGAAGACATCTGCTTTTGCAAAACATTTTTCTGACATGTCTTTAGTTATGAAGTGAAACGGGAGCGCACACAGCTCCCAAACCTGGGTAGGACCCATCTCCTACTCTCATTAGAATTGTATAAACCAGCCCACTATGAGGAATTATGGTTTTGCAACAATTTCAGTCCGCAGGAGACCAGGTTTAGAGCGGGAATGCTGCAAGACACCTTGTATGTGTACCTGCAATCCTGTCAAAGATCTGTGAGAGCCAGAATTGGGCTGTGCTGGCAAACCACAAAGCAAGGTTTGAAGGTTATGGAAAAGCAATTGTGAAAACCAGCCCAGAGTTTCTAGTTTGCCATTGTAATGGCAACAAAGAAATGTCTCCCCGATTCACTGGGGGAAACCCAATTTACTGAGTGCATTTTAATTTAATGATTTTATCTACTTCATATTTTCAGAAGTTCGGGTGCAGGAAGCGAGGGGGGAGGAAACGAAGGTGGAAGAATCGCAACTGAGGAGGGAGAAAGTAGATATTGAAAAGACCAACCTTTGTTATTTTTGTAAATTATTATTGTTGTTGTTGTTACTGTTATTGTTGTTATTATTATAATTAAAAATACATACTTCTGAAAGACACACCTCTTCTTCTCCTTCATGGTCTCTGCAGCAAGAGTTCTGCTTATGTACAGAACAACATTTGGAAGCTTCGGAGGTTTTGTAGAGCATTCTGGTTCCTGCTCTGAAATGGGGAGACCTGTGCACCGTCCCTCAGTTACTTGACAATCATAACTCTAGCAGCATAACTCTAGCAGCAGCAGGGGCAGATCCGCCTGAGGACTTGCTCACCCACCATTCGCTGCCTCTGCTGCAGGCCCCCACCCGCCACTGGCCTTTGTGACCTCTGCTCACTGCCACTGTTAAGGCTTGCTGACTTCTCTTTGCCAGCTGCAACACAGTATAATAATGTCACTGCCCAGCACCTGTTATCCCTGAGATGGGCTCATACCAGAGTGATATCATGTTACAGCCAGCGAAGGAAAGTAAAGTGGCTGCGACTGTAGTGGTGAGCAGAGGCCAGTGGCAGGTGGGCGGGCTGTGGTGGCAGTGGTGGTGGCCACGGGGAAGCCCCTCTGACTCCACTAAAAAGGAGAATTACAAGACGCTAACACCAGCTGGAGACTATCAGAAGTAGCAAACGTCTCCTTAATAGGGCTGATGGATCCTGAACCCGCTTTGCACGGTGCCAGCTAGACTCCAACGCCGGCCGGCCGGACCGGCTGCTGACACTTCCCATCCAAGCCTCCGAAAGGCACTATGAGATGTGGGGGCAGTGCTGGCAACCCTCCCTCTGTGCGGGGTGCCTTTACAAAAGGCTTGGTAAGGCTCTGATTGGGAGCTTCCCATCCCAACTTTGCAAAGCCGTTTGCAAAGGTGTGATATGGTGGGGGCTGCCAATCCTCCCTCCTCAGGGGGAGTCTTTGCAGAGCTTTGCAAAGGTCCCATAGGGACCTTTGCGCAGTGTCTAGAGAGAGGCACCATGAAGGAAAAGAAGGCTGATAGCAGCTTTCCCTCCTTAGCAGCGCACTTCCAGCACCTTGCGAAGATCCAGTGGGGAGACCCCCACGTAACCTGTGAAAGGCTTTGGTGTACGGGCTTAAGGAGAGGAGGCTGCTTGGTGGCAGCAGTTTCTCATTGCCCAGCCCCCAGTGGCCAGTCTTGAAAGTGTTGGGAATTCTCTCTGGTAAGAGAATCCCTTTTTCATTACAGCAGAGTGCACAGAGGCACAACACAGCGGAATTTGGTTAGGCATGCGTGTATGCTGAGAATAAAGTAACTTGGAGCCAGTTCATAGTTTCAAGTCAATATATATGGCATTTATTAACGAACTCCATTCTAGATAGGAAAGTGAGGAGTTAGGATCTCTAATCTAGCTAGCTAGCTGGATACAGATGGATTCTGCATCTCTGCACACATGGAGCAGGGAGAAGAGCTTGCATGTTGCAAGGTAGAAGGAAAAGGAAGAGAAGGGGGAGAGAAAGGAAGTGGCTGGAAGGAAAGAAGTGTCCCTGAGAGTAGCAATCTACATTCCAATGGGATAGTGTCAGAGCAGTAGAGAAGGGATGACCAGTGTCTTGACCCTCTAGCCCTCTGACTCACTAGTCTGTCCTCCACTGTCTTTGAGACAAGAGACTGTGCAAAGTCCTTCACTTCCAACAGAAAGGTGGCCAAGGTAATGAGAAAAGGCTGCCAACTAGGAAACGGTCTCCTCAACCTGTGCCCCTTTAAATGCTGTGGAGGGTGTGAGGCTTTCATAGCTTTCCTCAGGTGAACAAGAACCTGGGTCTGCTCCTACTTGGCAGGGAGAAAGTCCCGGAAGAGTAAGCTGAGTTTTGATCAGGGATGCTCAACTCTGGTCCTCCTGCAGATGTTGGCTTCCAACTCCCATAATCCCTGTCTATTGGCTACTGTGCCAGGGGATTATGAGAGTTGTCATCCCAAAACAGCTGGGGGGCCTCAGTTGAGCAGGTCTGCCTTAGAGGTATCAAGTGTTCACAACACCTCTGACCACTGGCCGAGTAATTTGTCCCTCAGAGTTATCCCATAGAGCCATGCCTTGACCCGCCCTGCTGCCACAGGATCAAAAGGAGAGCCTGGCACATGCTAAACATGAAACATGCTTTCTCGTGCTAGTTGGATAGGACTTCATCATGCCAAGTCAGTAATAGACTGTCTGTTACCAGGGCTTTGTTTCTTCCCAGTTTCTGGCCCGCTGAGTGACTAACTGGAGCATAACAGAGTGGCACTGGAGACACATCTCGGTACTTGGAGCGCTGCTCGCAGGAATTTAGATTGTACAAGTTCCAGAGCCACAATGTTGGGGAAGGGGCCCAACTGGGCACCATCGAGAAGCTAGCTAGTGACTGGGCTGTGAACAGTTCAAGGGCCGCTGATACATAATGGCCTCCTCTTGTCGGCAGGCATTTGAGAATGGCAGAGGCACTTCTCTGGACATTTAAAGCCAGGTGTTCTTCATGGCCTTTCCTAGAGCCACCAGAATGGAAAACTACTCCCAAGTCTTTGAAGTGTGCAGCTTGCTCAAGCTTATGCCCCTCAATGTGCCAAGAGTGGATCTTGGGCCTCCTGACAAAGGCCATCATTTTAGTTTTGTGATCATTGATTTCCAGGCAGTTCTCCCTGCAGTGCAGCGTCAGGGCCCTCAGTCTTCTTCTAAGGCCAATGGGGGTCCTTGAGAGGATGGCTGCATCAGCCACGTATAACAGGATTGCAATGTATCTCCCAGCGCGCTTTGGAGGGTGAAAATCTGGGTTGCTGAGCTGGCCCATCATAGAGTTAATGTAGAAGTTGAAGGGGAATAGAGCCAGAATGCATCCTTGTTTGATGCCCTTCAGCTCTTGTGAGGTGGGCTTGGGGGCTACATCTCACCTGGAGTGATGTGTTCGCGTGCAGGGTACGATGAAGTTATAGAAGGCGCCGGTCAATGGAGGAGGCTTCCAGCTTCTCCCTTCATTTGACTCGTGAGATGGAGTCGAATGCTGCCTTAAGGTCGATGAAGGCGGCATAGAGGGAGGTCGCCCGGCAGGAAGAGTATTTCCCCATAAGGTGCTGTAGAACTAGGGACTGGTCAAAAGTGCAGCGCCCTTCCTTTAAGCCCGCTTGTTCCTCAGCAAGAAGATTTTCCTGTTCCAATCCATCTTTAAGCTTCCCGGATAGGTGTCTCTCATTAAGTTTGCTGATGGTATTGAGCAAAGTGATGGGTCTGTAATTGGCAGGGTCATCCTTCTTGCCCCTTTTAAATATAAGGCAATGATCACTGCCCCCCCAGTCCTTGGGAATTTGGCCACTCGTGTCAACATAGGCGAAGTGTGAAGCCAGGACAGGGGCCCACCAGTCTAGATTATTTTTAACAGCCTCTGGTGGAATAAGGTCCTCGCCTGGAGCCTTCCCCAGTCTTAATTGGGTGACTAGACGGTGAATCTCTGAGGTTGACACTGGTGTCCACGCTGGAGTGTCTTCAATGGCACAGGTGGAGCTTCTGCAAACAGCAGCAGGCTCTTTGTATAGGTCATGAAAATCGTTCTCCCAGATCTCTGGATGAAGATGACAGTCCAGGTGATTTGGATCATAAGTGGGAGAGTGCTTTGTAAAGATGCCAGAACATGGCAGAATCATTGGCTCTAATGGCCTGAATGAAACCCATCCAGGCATCTTTCATGGCATCTCTTTTCTTACGAAGCAACAGAAGTTTGTGCTGTCTTTTCTGCAGAAGGAGATTCTGTGCAGCCAACTGTCCAGAACTAGCTTTATAGACTTGATAGGTGTAGGGATGGGCTTTTGGGGCTTTAGCACAGTCCTTATGCAACGAATGCCTGGAGGCCTGTTGGCACTGTGCACATAGCTCACAGATCTTGCGAGAGAGGAGCTGCTGTTATTCCTGGACGAGGGCATTGTAGGACTCCAAAGGTGCAGAAGTAGGGTCGTTAGTTAGTGAGGATGATTGAATATGCTGCAGGTGGTCAGAGGCGAGTAGCTCACTTAGTGCTTGATGCAGTTGTGGAGACCATTTAGCACGGCAATATGCTCCTCCCGCCAAGGATATGGTGGGATGATCATGGTTCTCCATAAGGGACTGGTAGATGAAAGGCTTTAGAAGGCGCGAGATGGGGAGATGATCACTGTCAAATTTGGGGACAACCTCAAAACTCTCCACCAGAGGGAGAAGGTTCCCTGAGGCGATAAAGTAGTCAATCAGACACATCCCAGAGCCGGCCAGATAGGTGAAGTTGGCAGAATGGTCGTTTTCAAGCAAGTCCTTCAGAATGAAGAGATTAAGTCTGGTGGTCATTAGACTCAAGCAGAGACCTGCATAACTTGACCTTTGGTCCTCTGAATGACGGATAAGAGGGAGCCCGTCTGCCTCGGGACTGGGTGGATAAGCCCTCTGTGGAGTGTATGAAGTATGGTCATCAGGGCCCAGCCTAGCGTTTAAATTAGGGATGTGCGAAACGTTTCAGGTACAGAACGATCTGTACCCGAAACGACCAATTTCAGGCGATTTGGAGCCGAACCGAATCACCCCCGATGAACCCAAAAAAATTTCGAATCCAAAACGAATCACCCCTGTTTCAGATCTGAAGTATTCGGGTGTTTCGGACCTCTATTTTGTGTCCCAGAAAGTGCCAGCCTTGCCTTCTTCTTCCCCCTCTATTTTCAGAATGACGTCTATTTGAATTTCCTGCCTTTTTGCCTCCATTGATTTCAATGCAAAAATGGCTTCCCATTCACTTTAATTGAAAAGGTCCGACCTGCAGAGAAATGATCATATAGGGTGTTGATTAGTAAATAACACCCTCCCATTGGCCGGGGGAGGTGGAGGAAGGGTCAAGGGTGGGGGCAATTTTTGGAGGGCTTTGCAGGAGGGTATTTAAAGGGCCACCGGTAGCCATTTTCTTCCTTTCTGCTGCCTTGTGTGGGAGAAGAGAGAGCTCTATTGCCCTGCTTACTCAGCCTTGCCTCCATTTTGCTCAGCAATTCGTGTGGGTGCTATTGTTTAGCATTTATGCCATTGCTCTGCCTTGCCGGTTGCCTGCCTTTCCTGCTTGATTTCATCCCTTTTTTTGAGAAAAGGAGAAGAGGAGGAGATTTTTTTTTTTAAAAAAAAAATCTGCTTTGCCAGCCTTGCCTTTTTCATCCTTTTTTTTGAGAAAAAGAGAAGAGGAGGAGTTGTTGTTTTTAAACAACCTCTGCCTTGCTGCAACGCCAGCCTGCAGCCATTCTCTCTCTCCTGCATTTTCTGCCTTTTTAAAAAATTGAGCAAGAGAGAATATTGGTAGAAAATGAGGGGTTTTTTTCCTCCTTTTAAATCCCCCCCCCTGATTTTTTGCAACTTCTTCCTGCTGTGGAGAGAGAAAATCATCCATCATCATCACTGTGGCCTGTGCCTACACTGCCTGCCTGCACTCCAGGCCCAGTGTGCCATCCTCCTGTGACCAGACCCTCAGAGGTGGACTACAGAGACCCAGCGTTGGAGAAGCCTTCAACTGAGTGAGAGTGGCCCAGCCATTTATATTTTACACACACACACACACCACACCACACCACACCACACCATCACACACACACACACACGTCACACACGGCTTTCTCTAGTCTCCCTTGAATGGTGTATTTGGGGTCTATTAGTTTATCCCTGTTTGGAGGGAGGTCAAGGTTTTGGGGTCTAACTGATCTCTAAAAGTTTTGTGATATTTGGAAGATTGGGTTTTAAATAGGGGTTCTTCAGTGTGTGTAGCCTTAGAGTCTATAGGCTGGATCCCCATTAGCTAGGTAGTAGGTGGTGGTTCAACTGTAGAGTAGACTGGAAGCATAGCCTAGTAGTGCTTTCAATAAATTATTCTTTTCCCCCTCCCAATAAATTCTTTTCAAAGAGGAAAGGAGCCTGAGCCTGTTCCAGTGCTTGCGCTAATAAAGGATAGGATATTATTCAGCTGTCTCAGCACTGACTCCTCCTATCCTGAGTCCTGCGCATATTAAACTTTGTTGTTGCTGCTTTTTCAAAAATATTGAAAGCCCCTAGCCTGCCCAGTGCCCACCCAGTCATTTCTTTGCCCATCATTTGTGAATTGAAACTCACATTGTTTGATTGACTTGTGTGTACAATTCAGTTACTTAGTTTTTTCCTCTTCTGTCCCTGTGACATTGACAGACATCCTAATCTATGTAATTAGATTTTGATACATTTGTAACTAACTTCCATTCCAAGAACCACAGACAGAGAATAACTGTAATTCCCTGTTATTCTTGGTGAGTGCACTGCACTGTGCCAGCCTTAAAGAACTCCTCCACACAGTCACTGCACTGTGCAGCTGTGCGCAGCAGCGCCACAAGCTAAGTGGCATTATTTTTTTATTTCTTGTTCTGTGGCAGCCTGCTTCTGTTGTATCACACACACCCCTAACTCCCAGTAGTCATGTGCACGGACCGGTTCGGAGGCCATTCTAAAGGCCTCCAGACCGGTCCGGACACGGGGTGGTTTTGGTTCGGGAGGATGGGGTGGGGGGTTCCAACAAGAAATGGGGGGGGCGTTACTCACCCCGGAGACAACCACACCGTAATTCACTGAGCAATCGGGCGGCAGGATATCTCCCTGCCTCCCTCTTCATTCCCCGCTCGGCGGCTCCGTCCTCATGTACTCTAAAGAATCCTCCTCCTTAAGCATTTAGACCCTTCAAAGCCCCGCTGGCGTTCGGCTGGCGGGCGCTCGGCTGGCGGCCGCCCCAAGAGGACCCCTGCTGCCCCCAAGAGGACCCCTGCCACCCCCATCCTTAAGAAATAACCTCCCATTGCAAGGGGACGGCAGGAGAGCTGCCTGCCGTCTCCTTCCGATTTGCCGGTCTGGCTGCAAAGGGCTTCTAAGAAGCCTTTCGCGCATGCGATTTTTAAGTCGGGCGGCGGGAGAAGAACTCCCTACCGTCCGCTTTGCCGGTCTGGCTGCAAATGGCTTCTAAGAAGCCCTTTGCGCGCGTGCGTGAAAGGCTTTTTAGAAGCCCTTTGCAGCCAGACCGGCAAAGCGGAAGGGGACGGCAGGCAGCTCTCCTGCCGTCCCCTTGCAATGGGAGGTTATTTCTTAAGGATGGGGGTGGCAGGGGTCCTCTTGGGGGCAGCAGGGGTCCTCTTGGGGCGGCCGCCAGCCAAGCGCCTGCCAGCCGAGCGCCAGCGGGGCTTTGAAGGGTCTAAATGCTTAAGGAGGAGGATTCTTTAGAGTACATGAGGACAGAGCCGCCGAGCGGGGAATGAAGCGGGTGGCAGGGAGATATCCTGCCGCCCGATTGCTCAGTGAATTACGGTGTGGTTGTCTCCGGGGTGAGTAACGCCCCCCCCCATTTCTTGTTGGAACCCCCCACCCCAGTGCCGGACCGCAGCTCCACGGTTCCGTGCACACCCCTAACTCCCAGTCCCTCTAGCTAAACTCTGTGTGATACATTACACGGCAACTTCTGAGATTTAGCCAGCCACAGTATTTGTGTCAACAAGCCTTAAGCAAGGAGGCACTCCACTCCAGTCCACATTCCACAAGTCATCACAGCACAGCAGCCCCTGTTTTTGGCCCTCTGAGTCTACCTGCCCCCTGAGACAACTCCGCCCCCCCACCCTTTTAAACGTTTTAAAAAGAAGCCCCAAAACGATGGCTGGGAGGACTGGTAGAGCAGCAGAAAGAGGGAGGGTGCAAGGAAGGGGGAGGCTTTTCTTCCCTGCTGGTCGTGGCAGGGGGCGGCCAGAGGGGCCTACTCCCCGAGTCACCCCCGGCCCTGCTTCTTGCGCGCAGGCTAGACTTCTCAAGTCAACCTGGCCCTATGCCAGGGCCTGTGGCCGGGCAGAATTTAGCGGGGGGGGGGCTCCCAGCTTGCCAGGGAAGAAGATCTTCCTGTGGCAGCTGAGGAGATGGTGCTGGTGGAGGAGGCTGGCAGTCCAGCCAGATCCATCTTGCCGCCCTCCCCACCGGTCCCTGTGGGGGGTGGGGGCCCCAGGGTTGCATCTGAGGAGGCTCAGGAGGAGGGAAGATCTCCTGTCCCTGGGCCTTCCCAGGCCAGCTCTGAGGGCGGTGGTGGTGGTATACCCGAGAAGGAACCAGCAAAGCTGCCACCAACCAAGCGACCTCGTGTCGCAGGGGAGTCCAGCAGTGTGGTCTGGGATCACTTTGAGCTTCACCCTGGTGATCCCACCCATGCCGAGTGCACCCACTGCAAGGCACTGGTCAGCAGAGGCAAGGACCCTAAGCACTTCACTACCTCCGGTCTGTGGTCGCACCTGCGCCGGCGGCACCCAGGTGTGGAGACCTCTGCTGGCAGGCGACCAGGAGGAGGGGGATGGGTCGCAGCCTGACAGTGCACATCCCACCCCCAGCAGCACTGCCACCTCCCCCCCCAACTTCTTCCCAGTCCAGCGGCGTGGTTTCTCTGGCAGTGGCAGTAGCGCAGCATCCAGTGCGACCTCGAACCATCACCCGGTGGTTCAGGGGCTTTTCTGGTATCCTGTCGGGGAGATGGGAGGAGCCTGCCCCTCGCTCCAGCCGTGCTGAGCAGAGTGTTCTGCAGTACCTGGAGGAGGCGGCAGAAGACGAGGAGAGTGAGCCGTTCCTCTTTTGGGCAACACGTCGCAAAGTCTGGCCGGACTTCGCGACCGTTGCTGTGCGGTGCCTCTCTTGCCCGCCAACCAGCGTCTCGAGCGAGAGGTTGTTCTCCATGGCCGGGGATGTGGTGACTCTTCTGCGCTCATGCCTGGATGCTGAGTTGGTCGAGCAGCTCGTCTTCTTGAAGGCGAACCTCCCCCTGCTGGGCTACCCCGAGCTGGCCGTGGAGGGCGAGTGACTCGCGTCACCCCCCCCCCCATGCAGCGCCTCCCACGCCACGGCGGTTCATCCCGGCCAGAAGATGTGTCACAGTCCATCCCTCCCTGCCCCTTAGTGCTGCTGGCACATCCAGACACGCATGCACACACAGGCACCGCTGCACTGTCAGCCTGGGATGGTGGACTGCTTCTGTCCTGGCAATCAGGGCAAGGGCACGTGAGTGCTCCCTGCATCAGGGAGGGGTTCTCACAGATGTTGCTGAGAGAAACTACAACCCCCATTTCCCACTGTTGCGACGGCTGGCCACCATCGAGACTAGGGACAATTGGAGCTATAGTCGCTGTCTCTGCAGAAGAAATCTGTGGTGGACCCCCTCCCTTTGGCAGGAGCACCCACTTGCCCGGTCCTGACGAGGGCCAGAAGGCGGCACACCATCCGTCTCAGAGACAGGCTGCTGCTGCGTGTGTGGGGGGCCCAGTCAGGAACATCCCTGGGAGTCTATAGTATAAAGAGTACCTGTGTGCAATGGCATGCGCTCATATGTGTGGATTACATCTCTCTTACACACACACATATGGGTGGGTGGGGGAACACTGTCACAGAGAGGGTTTGCTAATTGCTAGCTTTGCTTGCCTGCTTCTTGTGCTTGTCCCCAAACTGCCAATTGCTTCCTCCCAACTACTGTGAACAATTGAATTGAAGCTGAATTCTAAATGTCTGTCTGATGCATTTCTCAATGTAATGTGATTCTGATTTTGATTTGCTGGTGTTCTTCATGCTTTTCTCTGTTCAAATTAAAAAATGTGGCTTGGATTACTTAACTAAGTTGTCAGTAACATTGTCTGCTCTGCTGCTGTCTGAGACTTTAATTGCTTATATGTTTTGCTTGTTTTTTCTGCCCATGAGGAGTACTGTGACTGAAGCAGCAGCACATACACACACGCACCCCCCAACACTCTCCAAAAGCTGTGTTGCCAATGATGAGCTTGATGCTGGTGCAGCCCTCACAAATGTCTGTCTCACGCAGACAGAGAGAGCACACATTGCAACCTGAGGTGACACAGCCTATTTTTCTGCCCTGAATCCACTAGCCCTCTCGCAGAGCGAGCACACCCGCACACACAGGTAATAAATAATATGGTATACTAGTAGTAAAGTGTCATGTGACTGCACAGTCTTTCTCTCCAGTCCAAGCAGTATGCATTGGAATGCAATCCCAAAATGCCTGCCATTTCTAGTTGGCTTTTTTGGAGAGACCTCTTCTCATGGTGTGGGGTGGGGTGGGGGAAAGGACAGGACAGGTGCAATTCACTGTGTCTGTGCGCGTGTGGGGGAATTCCCCCCACCCCCAATGAAGATTGGGTCATATTGTGAGTTGTCAGCATTTTAATTCAAAGATTGCTTGCCTCTACATAGTTGTGCATTGCACAGTGATCACATGCCACTGGTTGCGGAAAAGAAATGTGCCAAAAACGTGCGTGCTGCCATTGTTGTCTGCCATCATCATCAATGCATCACTCTTCAAAGTTGTGTGGGCACTGGGCGCTGGAAGGGGGCAACATGCCAAGCCTTGCTGCTCCACTTGCAGAATGTTGTTTTGCGTCCTCCTCAACGGATGCGTGCTCTTTGCTGTGCCTCTCTGTTGACTGTGGTGGACAAAAAAAGTTTGGAAGAGGGTCAGGGCAGGACACTGTTGTTGGACTTAGGGCCTAGCTCATCTTCTGCTCTACTGCTGCATCTGCGTGACATCATCATGCTTACTGTTGGAATGGAAACCTTTTTGGTGAATTCCTGAAGTGTTGGTGTGTGTCTTGGTGGCAGAAAGTGGGATCTGGGGCAGAAGGGTGGGGTGGTAGTGCCCAATGGGTGGAGGCTATCACCCCAATTGCAGAGTGATTGGGCAGAGGGCTGATTTTTGGTGATTTTTTTAGAGTTTTAGTGTCTATGGGGCAGATTGGGGGCAGAAAGTGGGATCTGGGGCAGAAGAGTGGGGTGGGGTGGTAGTGTCCAATAGGTGGAGGCTACCATTTGGGCAGAAGGCTGATTTTTGGTGATTTCATTTGTTGGAGTTTTGTTGCTTCTGAGGCGTTCTGAGTGTGCATTCTGTGATAGCAAATGAGATTTTCAATGACACACCATGAATCCACTCTCATCTGCTATCATAGACTCTACTCCATTACACCTTATGAGGAAAAACCTAAAAGAAGTGTAAACTTCAGAAATTCACCAAAAATCAGCCCTCTGCCCAAATCCTTTGAAAAAATTCAGCTAGCTTCCTTGCCCTGACCCCGCACTACCACCAAACCCACACCTCTCTAGGCCACCCCTTTCCCCCGACGTGAAGCGATACACCCTCCATTATACCTAATGGGGAAAAACCTTAAAAACACGTAAAATTCAGAAATTCACCAAAAATCAGCCCTCTGCCCAATCACTCTGCAATTGGGGTGATAGCCTCCACCCATTGGGCACTACCGCCCCGCCCCACTCTTCTGCCCCAGATCCCACTTTCCGCCCCCAATCTGCCCCAAAGACACTAAAACTTCAAAAATTCACCAAAAATCAGCCCTCTGCCCAATCCCCCTGAAATTTGGGTGGTAGCCTCCACCCATTGGGCACTACCACCACACCCCACTCTTTTGACCCAAGGACCTGTTTTTTAATCCGAATCGATTTGGATTCGGGTTAATTCAGATCCGAATTGAATCAGGGGTGAATCGGATGGGCCCTATTCAGATACAAAACAGAACAGGGGTGTTTCGGTTCAGATCCTAATCGAAACACTGAAAATCCAAATTGCACACCCTTAGTTTAAATCACCACCCATCACCACAAATGCATTAGGAATGGAGAGGAGGAGATCTGCTATGTAGTTTTCCAGTTCAGTCCACATTGATCTGACCTGAGGCTTCCTCCGTATCGGAGAGAGATAGATGTTAATTTTCAGCAGACTGCAGCAGCCAAAATGAATCAAAACTGCCATAGCATATTGTTTGAGCGGTGGAAGCAGCTTCGAGGATGCGTGTAGAGAGGTAGCAACAAGCACACCCAGGCCACCTTTGCATCTGCCACAGCCTGCCCCAGGTACAGCTCCAACTGTATAAGAGTGAAAGCCATTGAGTAATATCTCCCCGGATGAGTCTGAATAGCAAGTCCTGGGGACAAACAACAGGGCAGGCCTGCGGTCTTAATGTCCTGCTTGTGGGCTTTCATGAATCATCTGGCTGACCACTGTTGGAAACAGGATGCTGGACTAGATGCATCTATGCAATCCAGCAAAGCAATTCTTATATTTGTGTTAAGATGATGAAAATGGTCTCTTTATCATTTGGCCACCTGCCTCTCTACCTAGTCTACAATTTCAAATTACAGAAAATTTAATCTACAATCCAATCTTCAGATGCAAAACAAAAGTACTTAAAAACAGAAATAACACCAGCATCCCTGCCAGCCTCTACTATTCAGCACCCCCAGTTTCCTACCCACACTTCTGAGATTTCACCAGGTACTAGACACACCTTTCAAGAACATCATTACAGCCTTGGGGACTATAGATCTTCTTTTAGACAAAAACGTCTCAGGACGTTGAATTTCTTTCAAAATACTGAGCGATTGGCCTGCTGGATCCAAACACAGCTTTGATGTGATGCCTCATATGACCTCTGTAGCACAAGATGGAGCCACACTCCAGTAGCTCCAATCAAGCAATCATGCATGCCCAAGCACACCCACATCCATGCCATGTTCCAGGCAGGATTGAAGCTCACCTTCCATCCCCACCCCTGAGAGAAGAGGTTTGTGCAAATCCTGTGCAAATACAGGATTCCCAACCTTTTTTAAAACAAGTATAGCCTTTCTGCTCACAGACCAGACCTTCAATTCAGATACCCAGTAGAGATTGTGTGTGTGTGTGGATTGATTGATTGATTAAGTGCCGTCAAGTCGGTGTCAGCTCTTAGCAACCACATAGATAGATTCTCTCCAGGGTGATCGCTCAGGTCTCTCAGTGATGCATTCATTGCTGTCATAATCGAGTCCATTCACCTTGTTGCTGGCTGTCCTCTTCTCTTTCCTTCAACTTCCCCCAGAATTATGGCCTTCTCAAGGGAGCTGGGTCTTCGCGTAATCTGTCTGTAGTACGATAGTTCGAGTCTGGTCATTTGTGCCTCGAGTGAAAATTCTGGATTGATTTGTTCTATGATCCATTGGTTTGTTTTCCTGGCTGACCATCGTATCCTCAAGAGTCTACTCCCGCACCAAAGTTCAAAAGCGTCAATGCTTTTTCTATCTTGTTTCTTCAAAGTCCGCCTTTCACATCCATAGAATGCCATGGGGGAAACCATTGTCCAAACGATTCTAATCTTTCTAGGTGTAGACTCCTCACGGCATCTAAATATCCTTTCTGAGGCCTTCATTGCAACCCTACCAAGTGCTTGTCTGCAGCGTATTTCTTGACTGCTGGATCCTTTACTGTTGACAGTCGATCCTAAAAGGGAGAAGCTATCCATCACTTCAGTGTCTTCAGTATCTATTCTGAGGCTGGTTGCTGTACCCCTTTCTTGTCTTTAGTTTATTCTTCTTTACATGTAATTGTAGTCCCATTTTTTCACTGTGCTCCTTCACTTTCATTACTAGAGCCACATTCTCAGCTCTCAGAGTGGTGTCATCAGTGTAGCGCAGCTTATTGTGTATCTATGCACACACAAATCTAAAAGTTACAGTGATGAAACAGCTTACTCCAGTCACTGGCTTACATCCAGACTCAGTTACTCAAGAGTACTCCCACTGAATTAATCAACTTGTCCCACTAATTTCAAGAAGACTGCTGATGACTAACTTTCTCTGGATGTAGGTCTGTGGCTGGAGTAGCCTGCCTCATGACTGTAGCATTAAAACCTGGCACTAATATTCCGTCGGTCAGAATGAGGGAAGGAGTACGCTGAGCTTCCGCACGTCGCCAGCCAGTCAGAAGCACAGGGAGAGAGGCTTCACCCTCCTCCCTCCCCTTCTACAATAGATACATCACTGAGAAAATGTTGGCTTCCAGCCGGCAGTCCTCAAATGAGGAACACATCGCGTGGCAGGAGGTCTCTGCATACCCCCGGGAGCCCTTCAAGTACCACTAGGGGTACTAGTACCCCCTGTTGGGAACCCCTGTTCCATATACAGAGAGTTCTTTTTTAATTCATATCCAGGTTTCCATCTGTACCAGAGAGAGTCCCTTTCCACAGCAAGTCTGCACAGCTACCAATGGCAAAACGTAACCAATCACTATCTTGGCTTCAAATTGTATATAACAAATGTGTTATATATATATATATATATATATATATATATATATATATATATATAAAAATATATATATCCCCCACAATGCACTACATGCACAATGCAAAGGGGGATTTGCCTGTCAGATTCTGTATCTCCTAGGGCTGAGCCCAACGAGACACACAATAACCGGCAGCCAGGTTAAGGGTGCGCTTGCAAAATCTTAGCTAACAGCCGGGTTGGTTTGAAGGGTCAGGGGCATATCTAGGGTAGGGCAGGCAGGGAACGTGCCCCGGGCGCCACTTGAAGGGGGGGCGCCATTTTGTAAAAAAAAAAATTTTTTTTTAAAAATTGCTGCCGAAAACAAAATTGCCACCGTGCATGCTCAAATGGCCTCTGTGAGGCTCTAGGCCATGCCAGTCCTTGCAGAGGCCATTTGAGCATGCATGGTGGCCATTTTGTTTTCAGAGGGCATTATTTTTTAAAAAATATTAATTTTAAAAATGGCTACCGCCAGCGGGGTAGGGAAAACCTTTGCAGACCCACCATGCCCCCATGGCCTTTAGAAAGCCCCGTGAAGGGGCTACAGGTAAAAAGTTTTTTTTATTTAAAAAAATTAATATAATATAAGACACTGTACACATATTCAAATTGGCACTATGTACAGAGAATCATGGCTTGTGAATACTGAGCTGAAGCTTATGAGTTAGGATTGTATTCATTTGCTCTTGTGATAAGTGAGTTAAATGTGATGTCTTAAGAATATGGCTATTAATGGTGAGTTTGTCTTTGAATCAGTGTGAAATCCTTAGTATTAAGGCCCACTGGGAGTTTCATGCTCTCTTTCTCTCATTTTAACTGTCTTTCTGAAATACTAGAATATATTCCAAGTAGTGACACAGTTTACTCTGCATATCCTTTAATTATTTTCAGAGTATCTGGGAAAAGTCCAATTCTCAATTTAATTTTAAAACTTATGTAATAGTGATGCTACAATGCATAGTAGAGAATTAGACAGGCACTTCTGTTTAGTTTTCCAAGTACACCTCCACATAGTATTTGGGTATTTCATGAGCCCCAGCATACTGAAATTTGTAGTTTTCTAGCATTTTTTGGTCTGGCTACATCCACTGCTGAATAGTTTTTGAAATATTAAAAGATTAACGAGCTTGACTTGCATTTTTGAGCTGATATTATGATAAAGTTATCTGAAAGATGAGTGTCAGATGTTTGGACAGGGGGCGCAATTTCAGTGTTCGCCCTAGGCGCTATTTTCACTAGATTCGCCTAAGTAGGCGAGAAGCATCGGGATCCACGGGGATCCTGCCCTAACATCAGCTGGGCTGCCCTTGCCCGCGTTAGGCTGGTCATGAGAACAGTCCCATTGATTCTCAGGCCCAAGATACAGCATTCTTTAGACATTCACCCAGCTAGCATTGATTATTAGCTCAATCATTTTCAGCAACAAATTGACATGCCTAGATCTTCCTGTCCAGTCTTCTAGATTCTTGGCTCGGTTAGGATGTTGGATAACAGCTATCTTTATATGCATTGACAGTAATAAACTCAACTCAACTAAAACTAAGACATGCCTATATATCTCAGACCAATCTCTTTTTCTTATAACAGAAAGATATTGTCTTTCAGAGTTTCTTATGGCCGCCAAGAGAGCCCAGAAGCTTGCAGCACATTAAGCACTCTTGGACGCATTTCAAAAGATCCTGCTTGTTGTTCTAGGCAAGGCCTTTTCCTTTAAAAAATAAAAACACATTTTTAAAATCCTGCTTCTCTCCCACTCCTACCTGGGGTTCCAAGTGGTTTCCATCCACAGGATGGATCAGATCCTCACCTGCTTAGCTGAGTTTCTCCCAGACCATTTTCTGAGTCCTAGGTGGAAGAGCAGAGACACAAGTTACTGGCTTTAAAGCTTTGGATCTTCTCCAACGATGGTGAGAATTGTGGAGGAGGAGACTCGCCATCCAGAAATGCATGGTGACGAAGGCCAAGGGCAGCAAAGAGTGGGCTAAGGCATTCTTCATCCAGATGAGATGGCTCCCCCATGAGGCAAGGTGAGGTGACAGTCTCAGGTGGCACTTATGCCCTAGGATGGCAAGTGTAGGCAACCTGCCCCCATGCAGGTGTAGTCTCACCTGCCTGCTACCACCGCCTCCCACCAGCTCCTCTACACTCTGTCACCCTTCTTTCAGGTGTCCTCCCCTTTATCCTGGCCCTGCTCCTGATGCAGACAGTGTTCTCGACTTCTTCTCCATTGCCCAGCTGCCTTATTTTTTTAAAATTTATTTAATCTATTTTAATTGATTTTGACATTTAGATCCCGCTCTTCCTCCAAGCAGCTTAGCGTGGTGTACATGCCTTTTTTTATCCTCACGACAACCCTGTGAGGTAGTTTAGGCTGAGAGATACAGGTGAAACTCGGAAAATTAGAATATCGTGCAAAAGTCCATTAATTTCAGTAATGCAAATTAAAAGGTGAAACTGATATATGAGACAGACGCATTACATGCAAAGTGAGATAAGTCAATCCTTAATTTGTTATAATTGTGATGATCATGGCGTACAGCTCATGAAAACCCCAAATCCACAATCTCAGAAAATTAGAATATTACATGGAACCAAGAAGACAAGGATTGTAGAATAGAACAATATCGGACCTCTGAAAAGTATAAGCATGCATATGTATTCAGTACTTGGTTTGGGCCCCTTTTGCAGCAATTACTGCCTCAATGCGGCATGGCATGGATGCTATCAGCCTGTGGCACTAATGAGGTGTTATGGAAGACCAGGATGCTTCATTAGTGGCCTTCAGCTCTTCTGCATTGTTTGGTCTCATGTCTCTCATCCTTCTCTTGGCAATGCCTCATAGATTCTCTATGGGGTCAGGTCAGGCGAGTTTGCTGACCAATCAAGCACGGTACACTGTATACTTTTCGGAGGTCCGATATTGTTCTATTCTACAATCCTTGTCTTCTTGGTTCCATGTAATATTCTAATTTTCTGGGATTGTGGATTTGGGGTTTTCATGAGCTGTACGCCATGATCATCACAATTATTTACACAAAAATTAAGGATTGACTTATCTCGCTTTGCATGTAATGCGTCTGTCTCATATATCAGTTTCACCTTTTAATTTGCATTACTGAAATTAATGGACTTTTGCACGATATTCTAATTTTCCGAGTTTCACCTGTATATGACTGGCCCAGAGTCACCCAGTGAGTTTCATGGTGGAAAGGGGATTCGAACTCGGGTCTTCCTGGTCCTAGTCCAACACTCTAAACACTACACTATGCTGGCTCTTCTGGGCATGTCACTGTATGAAATTGCAAGTCAGCGGTGGAGTACAATGACTTATAGCAATAGCAATAGCACTTACATGTATATACCGCTCTATAGCTGAAGCTGTCTAAGCAGCTTACAATGATTTTAGCATATTGCCCCCAACATTCTGGGTACTCATTTTACTGACCTCGGAAGGATGGAAGGCTGAGTCCACCTTGAGCCCCTGGTCAGGATCGAACTTGTAACCTTCTGGTTACTGGGCGGCAGTTTTACCACTGCGCCACCAGGGGCTCTTTTGTTGTATCTTCTCATGGATTTTTCACATTTAGCTGTTTTTGCAGGGTAAAAAATTAAAAATAAAATAAAAATAAAAACAAGCCTAGGGCTACAGTAATGCAAAGATGTTCCCGTCAAGATTTCTACAAGTTGCAGCTGTTAAAAGGCAGAGGACTCCTGCCGGGGGTGGGGGGACAAAACACACGGCAGGTAGGGGTGTGCATTTCGGGTTTTCGGTGATTCAGCTCGGGACCCGAGCCGAATGACCCTTGTTCTGTTCTGTGTCCGAATTTTGCTGACCCGAATCACCCCCGATTCGTTTCGGATTCGGATTTAATCCGAATCCGAATCGATTCGGATCAGCAAAAAGGACCCTGGAGCCAAAAGAGTGGGGAGGGGTGGTAGTGCCTAATGGGTGTAGGCTGCCACCCCAATTTCAGGGGGGGGGACAAAGGGCTGATTTTTTGTGAATTTCTGAGGGTTTTCTTGGGCGCAGAGTGCTAGATTCATTCATTCATTCATCAAGCAGCATAGTACTCTCAACTCTAAATGACCCTAACACTCTCACTTTCTCTCACTCTCTCCTTTATTACTATGACGAGTATGGGAATGAATCAATCTAGCACTCTGCTGCACCCAAGAAAACCCTCAGAAATTCACAAAAAATCAGCCCTTTGTCCGATCCCCCTGAAATTGGGGTGGCCGCCTACACCCATTAGGCACTACCACCCCACCCCACTCTTTTGTGGCAGATCCACTTTCTGCCCCCCCATCTGCCCCAAAGACACAAAACTTCAGAAATTCACAAAAAATCAGCCCTCTGGTCCACCCCCCTGAAATTGGGGTGGCAGCCTACACCCATTAGGCACCACCACCCCACCCCACTCTTTTGGGGCAGATCCACTTTCTGCCCCCCATCTGCCCCAAAGACACAAAAACTTCAGAAATTCACAAAAAATCAGCCCTCTGTCCCATCCCCCTGAAATTGGGGTGGCAGCCTACACCCATTATGTACTACCACCCCACCCCACTCTTTTGGGGCAGATCCACTTTCTGCCCCCCATCTGCCCCAAAGACACAAAAACTTCAGAAATTCACAAAAAATCAGCCCTCTGTCCCATCCCCCTGAAATTGGGGTGGCATCCTACACACATTATGCACTACCACCCCACCCCACTCTTTTGGGGCAGATCCACTTTCTGCCCCCCATCTGCCCCAAAGACACAAAAACTTCAGAAATTCACAAAAAATCAGCCCTCTGTCCCACCCCCCTGAAATTGGGGTGGCAGCCTACACCCATTAGGCACCACCACCCCACCCCACTCTTTTGGGGCAGATCCCCTTTCTGCCCCCCCATCTGCCCCAAAGACACAAAAACTTCAGAAATTCACAAAAAATCAGCCCTCTGTTCCACCCCCCTGAAATTGGGGTGGCAGCCTACACCCATTAGGCACTACCACCCCACCCCACCCCACTCTGCTGCCCCATATCCCACTCCAAGTCCAGCAACAGTGCCCTGCCCTGAACCTCACCTCATCCAAACTTTTTTGGCCCACTACAGTAAACAGACAGGCACAGCCAGGAGGGAACACGCATAGCATGTGGAGGACGCACGCAAGACAACAACACTCCGCAAGTTGAGCAGCAAGGCTTGGCATGTTGTTGTTGCCCCCTCCTAGCCCACACAGCTTTGAAGAGTAACGGATGATGATGGCAGATAAGAAGAGAATGGCAGCATGCACGTGTCTCTGGACATTTCTTTTCCTGTCTGACTCTGTGGCATGAGATCGCCGCATCTATGTATGGGCAAGCACAATCTTCAAAGAAAATGCTGTCAATCAACTCTCAAACATGACCCGATCTTCATTTGGAAACATAATACATCTCCCCACACACACGCACAGGCACAGTGTATTGCACCTGTCCTGTCCTTTACCGGGCCCCACGCGACCACACCACACCACATCACACAACAACACCACACACCACGAAGAGGTCTCTGCAACAAAGCAAGCTAGAATTTGCAGGCTTTTTCGGATTGCATCCCAATGCATACCGCAGATACTGGGCAGAAAGACTGTGTGCAATCACATGATACAACATTACCACTAGTTTGGAGTCTAGATGCCTTTATTCCCCTGTGTGTGTGCACTGTGCGGGTGTGCTGCTCACTCACTCTGCAAGAGGGTTAGGGCTGAAAGGGCTGTGTCGCCTCAGGTTGCAATGTGTGCTCTCTCTGTCTGCGTGAGACAGACATTTGTGTGAGGGCTGCACCAGCATCAAGCTCATCATTGGCGACACAGCTTTTGGGGGGGAGGGGAGGGGGGTGCGTGTGTGTGTGTGTGCTGCTTCAGGCACAGCAGTAGTACTACTCCCATTGTGGCCAGAAAAAGCAGGCAGCAGCAGAGCAGACCATCTAACTCGCTGGCGGCGGCGGCGACAACCTATAGCTCAGTAGACCAAGGCAAACCACATATTTGGATTTGAACAGAGGAGAGCATGAAGATTAAGAAAGAACATCACCTGACCAGCAAGCCAAAATCAGAAATAAGCACATCACATTGAGAAACGCAGCAGACAGACCTTTTTTAGATTTCAGCTTCAATGCAATTGTTCATGGGAGGAAGCAATGATGACAGTTTTAGCAGGCAAGCAAAAGCTAGCAATTAGCAGCAAGCCCTCTCAGTGACAGTGTGTGTGCCCCCTTCGCCAGGAGGCACAGGCCCATTGCACAGAGGCACTACTCTCCCCCAGGGATGTCCCTTCCAATCCTGACTGTGCCCCCCCCCCACACACACACGCACACGCAGCAGCCTGTCTCTTAGGTTGTGGATGGATGGTGCGCTGCCCTACGGCCCAGCCTTCAGCACTGGGCAAGTGGGTGCTCCCAGCATCGGGGGGGGGGGGGGCCACCACAGATTTCTTCTGCAGAGACAGCGACTACAGCTCCCATTGTCCCTAGTCTTGATGGTGGCCAGCCATCGAGACAGTGGGAAATGGGAGTTGTAGTGGGAGCCACATATGTGGTAACCCCTCCCTCATGCTGGGAGCACTCACCTGGCAGTCCACCATCCCAGGCTGACAGTGCAGCGGTGCCTGTGTATGCATGCGTGTCTGGATGTGCCGGCAGCACTAAGGGGCATGTTTTAGTGGCAGGGTGGTCTTAGAGGGATGGACTGTGACACATCTTCTGGCCGGGATGAACTGCCGTGGCGTGGGAGGCGCTGCATGGGGGGGTGACGCGAGTCACTTGCCCTCCACGGCCAGTTCGGGGTAGCCCAGCAGGGGGAGGTTGGCCTTCAAGAAGACGAGCTGCTCGACCAACTCAGCATCCAGGCGTGAGCGCAGAGGAGTCACCACGTCCCCGGCCATGGAGAACAACCTCTCGCTCGAGACGCTGGTTGGCGGGCAAGAGAGAAACCGGACAGCAACGGACACCAAGTCCGGCCAGACTTTGCGACGCGTTGCCCAAAAGGGGAACGGCTCACTCTCCTCGTCTTCCGTCGCCTCCTGCAGGTACTGCAGAACAGTCTGCTCAGCACGGCTGGGGCGAGGGACAGGCTCCTCCCGTCTCCCCAGCATGAGACTAGCATAGCCCCTGAGCCACCGGGTGGTCGTTCGAGGTCGCACTGGCTGCTCTGCTGGTCCCACTGCCGGAGAAACCACGCCGCTGGACTGGGAAGAAGTGGGGGGGGGGTGGCAGTGCTGCTGCTGCTGCTGGGGGTGGGATGCGCAGTGCCAGCCTGCGACCAAGACCCCTCCTCCTGGTCGTCTGCTGCATCACCTATCCCTAGCCTCCTTTCCTCTTCACGCTTCACATGTTCGACCAGGAGGTCCCTCCACCTGGGCAGCTCGCCAGGAGGCACAGCGCTGCCCTTCATCCTTGGGTCACAAATGCATGCCAGGACATGCCATGCAGATGCGGCCCATGGTGTCTTGAGCCGCTCAACTACCCCAGTCCTCAACCGACCTGCCAGGGCAATCGCAACCCCAGTGGTCAGAGTGGTCTGGAGATCGCTCATTGCCTTCTCCAGGAGAATAGCAGTGGGCAAAGCCAGGCTCAGCGTGGCGGTCTGAGTACACAAGTTGTTCGTAGCAGAATAGAACAGCTCTAGTACTAAGACCAGCTCGCGGATCACCGGCCAGTCATCATAGAGAGACTTGCACAGATCCAAGCAACCACGCGTCCCCAGGCTGTTGAGTGCTCCCTCTTGCTCATGCATGAGCCGGAGCAAGAGAAAAGTCGAGTTCCACCGGGTAGGAACATCCTGGGGGATTTGGTGTTCAGGCAGGCCCAGCTCGATCTGTCTGGCCTTGAGCTGGCGCCTTGCCTTTTCACTCCGGTGGAAATGGCCCGCTACCTGGCAGCAACGCTCCACCAGGGCGGCCACGGGAGCAGCAGGATCCTGACCTAAACTACTAGAAGAGCCCCGAACACGCTGGTGCTCCTTGGCCTTCTTCGGCGCCTCCTTGAGGCCAAGCGCACCCTTCACTACGAGGTTCAAGGTGTGTGCAGCGCAAGCGATGTTCACACTGTAAACTCGCCTAGCAGCCTTGGTGATGTTGGCACCATGAAGTGATGTCCGTCACCATGAAGCCTCGGCGGAGGGTTGGCTCCCCGGCCAGCCACGCCCCCACCTGCCGCTCCATGACGGCAGCCCACTCATCTGAAGTGTGGTCTGTGTCCATCGCCTCCACATGCAACACTTCCCAAGAAGGCGTGCATGCATGGGAGGAGCTGGATACAGCACCAGCAGCGCCAGATGTCCCCTCACCCCCATGCCCCCACCAATGGGCTGTCAGGGACATGAAGGCAGTGTGCAGCCCACTGCAGTTAGTCCAGATATCCGCAGTGAAATGCACACTGGTGTTTGGCCCAGCTGCACGCAGCTTGGCCAACACGGCCCCCCTGCACACACGGTACAGGGAGGGGACCACCCTCCTGCTGAAAGTGGTCCTTGAGGGGATCTTGTACTCCGGAGAAAGCAGCTGGAGCAGACGCCGGAAGCCGACATTGTCGACAATGGAGAACGGCTGGTCATCAAGAGCGATCATCTCACCAATGGCCCGAGTCACGAGATGAGGCTTTGGACGATCAGACCGCTTCCCAAGAGATTGCACCCACTGATGATCGGTCAGCTTTTCCTGCCTGTGGGCAGGAGCCGCTGGCCGCTTGCTGCTGCTGCTGTCACTACTACTGCTTCTGCTACCAGGTGAGGCACCGGGCCTACTGCCAGTGCCAGCAGAGGTCTCCACACCTGGGTGCCGCCGACGCATGTGCGACCACAGCCCCGAGGTTGTGAAGTGCATAGGGTCCCTGCCTCTGCTGACCAGTGCCTTGCAGTGGGTGCACACAGCATGGGTGGGATCACCAGGGCTAAGCTCAAAGTGATCCCAGACCACACTGCCAGACTCCCCAGCAACACGAGGTCGCTTTGTTGGTGGAACTTTTGCTGGTTCCTTCTTGGGCATACCACCACCGATGCCCTCAGTGCTGGCATGGGAAGGCCCAGGGGCAGGAGAAGATCTTCCCTCCTCCTGAGCCCCCTCAGATGCCAGACTGAGCCCCCACCAACCCCCATAGTGACCGTTTGGGGGGTCCGCAAGGTGGATCTGGCTGGACTGCCAACCTCCTCCACCAGCACCACCTCCTCAGCTGCCACAGGAAGATCTTCTTCCCTGGCAATCTGGGAGCCCCCCCCCCAAATCCTGCCTGGCCGCAGGCCCTGGCATAGGGCCAGGCTGACCCGAGAAGAAGTCAAGCCTGCGCGCCGAAGCAGGGCTGGGGGTGACTTGGGGAGTAGGCCCCTCTTGCTGCCCCCTGCCACGACCAGCTGTAGGGAAGACAAGCCTCCCACTTACTTGCGCCCTCCCTTTTCCTGCTGTCCTCCCAACCATTGCTTTTTAAAACATTTTTAAAATTTTCAAAATGTGAAGAAGGGGTAGTTGTCTCAGGGGGCAGCAGGTATACTAGAGGGCCAGAAAAACAGTGGATGTGCTGCGGCGCCGGTGACTTTACAATGCCTCCTTGCTTAAGGCTTGTTGTTGTTGGCACAAATGCTGTTGCTGCAAGATCCCAGTCAGAAGTTGCCGTGCAATGAATGTATCACGACACAGTCAGTCACAGAGGGACTGGGAGACAGTGGGAGTTACTTGATGCGCGATACAACAGAAGCAGGCTGTGCAACAAAAAAATATAAAAATTAAAAATTAAAATATTAGCTCAGCTGCTGTGCAGTGCACAGGTGCAGGAGGAGTTATTTAAGGCTGGAGCCTTGCGCACACAGTGTGCAGTGCACTTAGTCAGTAGAAGTGAAAGTAAGTTTAGTTATATTATCTTTCTCTGACTGTTGGTCACTTTGAATGGAATGGACTGGAGAATTTATTTGTTGCAAGTAACTTGTGTTGTTGTTACTAATGTATCGAACGCACTCCACCACAGGGGAAAGTTACTCTCTCTGTGGTCTGAAAGTAACACACAGTTACAAAAATGTTTCAAAAATTATCTCTGTGTCAATTTCACAGGCAAACACGATGGAAAAGTAACTGTGGGCAGATTAGGCCCTTAAAAAATATTTCTGCAAAATACACGAAAGCAGCAACAGAAATATAAAGTTGCAGCACTACTAGGCCAGGCCACTCTTACAGTCTACTGCTACTCTACAGTTGAACCTCCTCCTAATAGCTAGCTACCGGGGAAGGCTACACACAAATCCTAGTTATTTAAAACCCTATTTATTTAAAACCCTATTTATTTAAAACACTATTTATTTAAAACCCAATCTTACAACTATCACACAACACTTATAGAGAAAAGTGAAAACCCCAAAAACCTAAAAACAGGGAAAAATTAATAAACCCCAAACGCACAGTTAAAGGAACGGAACACTACAGATTAGAACGCCGTGTGTGACGTGCGTGTGTCTGTGTGTTGTGTGTGTGTGTGTAAAATATAAATGGCTGGGCCAATCTCACTCAGGTGTAGGCTTCTCCAACGCCGGGTCTCTGGCGTCCACCTCTGAGGGTCTGGTCTGGTGGTCACACAGGCGGGCCTGGAGTGCAGGCAGGCAGGCAGGGACAGGCAGCAGTGACTCTCCGCAGAAAAAAATTGCCAAAAAAGTGGTTTGGCAAAAAATAGGGTGGGGGGATTCAAAAGGAGAAAAAAACCCCTCCTTTCCCACCAAGGGCTGCAGGCTGGCAATGCTTGCAGCCAGTCAGATGTTTAAAAAAAAAATCTAAAATCTATTCCTCTTCTCTTCACAAAAAAGGATTTAAAAGAATGAGAAGAGGTTTGTCCTGCAAGGAAGAGGTTTCCTTTCCTTAAAAAAAATCTCCCCCTCTTCTAGCCCCAACAAGGATTAAAAAATGAGCAGAGGGTTTGCCTCTGCAAGGCAGAGGTTTAAAAAAAAAAATCTCACCCTCTTTTAATCCAAAAATGGATTAAAAATTGAAAACCGGTTTGCCCCTGAAAGGAAGAGGTTTCCTTTAAAAAAAAAAAAAAATTCTCCCCCTCTTCTAGCCCCAACAAGGATTTAAAAATGAGCAGTGGGAAACCTCTGCAAGGCAGAGGTTTCTTTAAAAAAAATTTCCACCCTCTTCTCTCTTTATTTAAAAAATTGCTTAAATAAAGCAGAAAACCAACCAACAAGGCAGAGCACTGGCGTAAATGCAGAAAAACAGCACCCACAAAAATCCAAAATCAAAATGGAGGCAAGACTTACTAAGCAAGGCAGCAGATCTCTCTCTTGTGTCTCTTCTCCCACACAAGGCAGCAGAAAGGAAGAAAATGGCTACTGGTGGCCCCTTAAATACCCTCCTGCAAAGCCCTCCAAAAATCACCCCCACACTTGACCCTACCTCCACCTGTACCTGGCCAATGGGAGGGTGTGATTTACTATCCAAACCTTATTTGGTCATTTTCCTCTGCAGGTAGGAACTTTTATTTTCAATGGAGGTGAATGGGGAAAATTTTTTGCATTGAAGTCAATGGAGAAAAAAAGGCGGGAAATTCAAAGAGCTGTCAGAATGAAAATGGAGGGGGAAGAAGAAGGCAATTCTGCAGCCACAAAATGGAGGCTGCAGACATGCCCAGGGAGGTCCGAATCACCCGAATCTTTTTTCACGAAATCGGGGTGATTCGGATCGGGCACCGAAAATTTCGGGGGTCCTCAGGGGTGATTCGGATCGGCTCCGAATCACCCGAAATTCGTTGTTTCGGGCACAGAACGATCTGTGCCCGAAACGAAATGCACATCCCTAACGGCAACCCTACTCTGCAGCCTCCCCAAAGTTCTGCAAAGGTTGCCTGGTTTCTCTGTGCTGGTCAGGATAGGGGGTGCCAGAGAGCCTAAGCGACACACGGAGCAGCAGCACCAGCTCCATCGGTTGTCATTCCAGGCAGGGCAAGGCAGGACATCTTGATGTGGCAGAGTATTCGGGGTCATGCTGCTCTCACTCTGTGCAGGAGGCTGGCCACCTCAGAAACAATGCAAGAGCCCTGGTTTGTACACTTCTTCCTGTGCAGGCACAATGCAAGTCGTGCTGCTCTAGGTGCATAGGCAGTACCGGGGGGGGGGGGGGGCAAGCAGGGCAGGTGCCCTGGGTGCCACTGAGGTGGGGGCGCCACACCAGTTCCTGCCAACCCCACCCCATTGCCCACCTGCCCAGCCCCAGGGCCCCCCAGCCACTTGCCTCCAGCTCCGGCCTAGGATCGGCAAGGCCTGCCAACTGCAGAGCTCTTCTCTCCCCGCCTCTCAGCTGATCGGCGGGTGGGCGGGGCTTCCAGAGAGGCCTCCCAGTAGACCTCCCTGAAGCCTGAACTCGGCAGGCCCCAAGCAAGGAAGGAAGGAAGGAAGGAAGGAAGGAAGCAGGCAGGCAGAGCTCTCTGCAGCAGCAGCAGCCCCCCTGCCCAGACCATCCAGAACAGCTATTGCTAGGTAGGCTGTGAATTCCTTTTTGGGGTCCCCCCACCCCTATAGGAATCTGCTTGCCATAGGGCTTTGATATGGGGGTGGGTGGGGCGAGACTGAGAAGTCTCTGAATATTTAATTGAAAACAGACTGGAAAATGTGCTGGCTTTAAAAACAAAAACTATCTAAAAGGGCCTATAAGTGGCTTGTTTCAGGGCAGAAAATTACAAAAACTTCTGGAACAAGTATATTTTATTTATTTTCATGCATTCATTCATAAATGCACTTATGTTCAAGTTGTTTTGCAACCCAGAAGGTCTGAGTGAGAACTGTGAAGCATGTGCTGTGGTTTTATTTTATTTTTCTTGTGTGTGAACTGCTCCCCAATAAATTGCAGGGACTTCAGGGTAAATCTGGCCAACATGTGAATGCAGCACCTCTATTCCAGAGGAGATGTGTGTTAAAGGGCTTTAAAAGCCTTCTGTGAAAAACCTCCTGAAATCAAACTTTTCTGAATGTGTTCAGAATTCTGAGAAAACAAACATTGGCTCACCCTGCAGGGTTGAAAGTCTCCTTTGCTAATCTGCAGCGAGGGGGCCATTTTAATCATTAGCATTGCTAGTGTGTTCTAGGCATTAAAAGTAGCACAAATATCTAGTACTCGATGTATATCACTATATACTGTGAAGTGTGCATGTGTGTATTCAGTGAAATGTATTTCCAGGCAGCATACGTATTTTGAAATATCCGACTTAAATCCTTGGGGGCCTGTGGTGTGTGGAGGCCCTGGACTTTGAGGGGCTCTGGGCCCATTTTAAAATCTCACCTTGGCCCATTCCAACCTTGCTATGCCTCTGAATGGCTCATGTTTTCAGGTTTGGATCAACAAACATATCTAGATGGTACAGTGTTCCTTTTAACAGGGATTTCCAGATATTGTTGACTACAAGTCCCATCATTCCTGTTTGGACAGGGGCGCAATTTCAGTGCTTGCCCTAGGTGCCATTTTCCCTGGTTAGGCCTCTGGGCCTGGGGGTGGGGTGTGTGTGGAAATTCTCTCTCACCAGCTCCTCAGTGAAAGTACACACTCCAGAGCTGCCTGGCTACCAACTTTCTAGCCTGCTGCTACCAGTCTGTGTGGAGAATAGTTAGAAGGATGGATTGGACCAATGGGCTGACTCGGGAAAAGGCAGCTTACTAGAAGGTTGCTAGATCTCTTGTATGCCTTTTCTTCGGTCTTCAGCACAGACAAGTGAGAGCATCAGAGCCCAGGGCAAGAGGGAAGGGGGGAGCTGGCAGGCTCAGGGCAATACACATGCCTCAGGCAAAGAATCTACATTTCCTCTGGCTCTGCTGGCTTTAAACAAAGATCAGCAGCTCTTTTCCTGTTGCACCCTGCTGGCTTTTCTGGTTTCTTTTTGTTTCTGGCTTCTAGCTAAGCTCAGTCTCTGACTAGTTTTACAATATGTGTTTAAACAAATGAGCACATGCAAAGTGCAACTCTCTCTCTCTCAAATCCCCTGGGAGAAGGTAGGAACATCCTTAATTAAACAGAGAGAGACAACAACAGACCTCCTTTGGAGAAAAAGTACTGAAGAAGAGTCTCCCTGTCTCTGGCCAGCAGCCCCACTCCCCAGGCTCCAGCAGCAGTCTCCGTCTCCAGCAGCTCTCCTCCTCCTCCTCCTCCTCCTCTCGCCTCCTGCCGGCTGCCTGCCTGCTTGCGCACCCCAATGTGATCACACCAGGCAGGCAGAGCGGTGTGGGCAGTCGCACGCACCCCCAACTGACTGAGTGGCTGTGAGAGAGAAGGGGAGGCAGAGCAGAGCAGCCCCCGTGTGCGTCCCAAACAACTCACCAGGCCAGGCAGGCTGAGCCAGAAGCCCCGGCGGTGGCTGCTGCTGCTGAGTGAGGGGAGAGCAGGCTGCTCTTGCCGCTCCGCTCACCTCGACCCCCCACCTGCCCAAGGTGTTTGTTTATGCAGATTTACACACACACATATACCCCACGGAGGGAGGAGAGAGAGAGAAAAATAAAATAAAACAAAGGTAGTACCACAAAGTCATTACAGACAAAGTTGGAAGGGGAAATCGCATTTGTCTATTTCCCCCTTCTGACCAAAGGCAACCCCCCCCCCACCTGCACACAATCTTCTTCTCTCGCGATCATCCTGCTGCCAAAAGCTCTGAGGGAAGGAGCCAAAGGGGAAAGAGTCACATGCTGTGGTGCAGGGCTAGGGTTCCCTAGTCATTTATGTTCCCAATTCCCCCCCCCCGCGAAGTTTATGTTAGCCATGGGGGTGCTCGGCAAAAGAAGGGTCTCATTTCTTCCCCCCCCCCACCTGCCCACCCACGTCTCCCTGTACAAGCAGCCTTGAGAACTGCTCCTGCTGAGAGGTGGCCGACTCCCTCCGCTCCAAATCTGCTTTTAGAGCCGCTCTGCACTGCAGGGTAGGGAGCGGAAGTAACTGAGGGACAGGAGTATTCTTCCTGCCGTAGAGATAAGCACGGTGCACAGGTCTCCCCATTTCAGAGCAGGAACCATAATGCTCTACAAAACCTCCGAAGCTTCCAAATGTTGTTCTGTACATAAGCAGAACACTTGCTGCAGAGACCATGGAGGAGGAGAAGAGGTGTGTCTTTCAGAAGTATGTATTTAATAATAATAATAGTAGTAACAGCAGCAATAGCAATAATAATAATATAGCACTATTTACAAAAATCACAAAGGTTGTTATTCTTCAGTTCCACTTCCTCCCCGCTCAGTTTCTCTTCTTCCATCTTCGCTTCCTCTCCCCTCACTTCCTGCACCCGAACTTCTGAAAAAATGATGTAGATAAAATAATTAAATTAAAATGCTCTCAGTAAATTGGGTTTCCCCCAGTGAATCGGGGAGACATTTCTTTGTTGCCATTACAATGGCAAACTAGAAACTCTGGGCTGGTTTTCACAATTGCTTTTCCATAACCTTCAAACCTTGCTTTGTGGTTTGCCAGCACAGCCCAATTCTGGCTCTCACAGATCTTTGACAGGATTGCAGGTACACATACAAGGTGTCTTGCAGCATTCCCACTCTAAACCTGGTCTCCTGCGGACTGAAATGGTTGCAAAACCATAATTCCTCATAGTGGGCTGGTTTATACAATTCTAATGAGAGTAGGAGACGGGTCCTACCCAGGTTTGGGAGCTGTGTGCGCTCCTGTTTCCCTTCATAACTAAAGACATGTCAGAAAAATGTTTTGCAAAAGCAGATGTCTTCTTCAGATCCCTTCCTAGATCTGGTGCTCAGGTCTGAAAAACGGAAGGCTGTTCAGGTGCTAGAAATGCAGCTCTGGATTCCACCCCACAAATTTTGTTTGAGAAGGAAATGGAGTAGGGGGGACTGCCCCTCGGCCATGGGCCCCACCCGGGTGCAGCCTCCCCCCAGGGAACCCTCCCCCCCAACTGCTACCTGATGCTACACCTGTCTCCTTCCCTGTTGTGACTTGGCCCCAGAGGCGTAGCTAGGGCAAATAGCGCCTAGGGCAAGCACTGAAATTGCTCCCCAGCCACCCCGCAAATATCTGACACTCCTCTTTCAGATTACTTCACCATAATATCACCTCAAAAATAAAAGTCAAGCTTGTTCATCTTTGAATTAACAAATGATGGCACTAACTGAACATTAAAACTGCACCTTACATGCTTTCACTGATGCAAATTGCTGAGGCAGCACAGATACAGCCTTCTTCAGAAAGCAGGAATCACCACACCTATCAGCTATTCAGAGAGGGACTGGAGACTGGATGGAGTCCTTACATTCCCTGATCAGCATGTTCATTGCATTCCAAATCCAGCAGTGTGTATTAGCAACCCCCCTGCCCTCCCCCCCCCGCCAGCTGCTATCTGCCACCAAGCAGCACCATTCACATTTTTTCTATCCCGCTCTACCTCCAAAGAGCCCAGAGCAGTGTACATACTTCAGTTTCTCCTCAAAGCAACCCTGTGGAGTAGGTTAGGCTGAGAGAGAAGTGAATGGCCCAGAGTCACCCAGCACGTCTCATGGCTGAATGGGGACTTGAACTCGCGTCTCCCCAGTCCTGGTCCAGCACTCTAACCACTATCAAGGCAGTGTGCGCACACCTGCATTCAGAGTGGGGCGTTACAGCCCCAGTGTCTCCTCCAAAACACAAGTCAGCGTACATGCACATACAGCTACAACATGCAATAAAACAAACAAAAACCCCACTCCATCTTCAGAGTAAGATACACAAAATGAGCAGGCAGGGCTATCGCTGGGGAATCTCAAGGTTAGGGCAAGGAAGAGAGAGAAACTAATACATTAATTCATAAGGGGTACACTTAGGAACAATTCTGGAATGTTAATCAAACTGTCCCCTCCTTTCCCCTTCCTATCAATCAGAGCAAACAGCATAGGAAGAGAGATTTTGTTCATCCATGTGCCCATTTTTTAAAATTTATATTTACACTTATATCCCGCTCTTCTTCCAAGGAGCTCAGAGTGGTGTACATCCGCCTCATTGAAGCGGTCTCTGCATATTAAGCTTTTTCAGGTTTCTTTTGGTGACTGCATTGTTTATGCACCTTAATACAAGTCTGTTTCTACATTGGTGTGCATGCCTGGCAGTAAATGAAAAACTTATTGTAAATTCTAGAAAGTGTCTTCAACTTTCAGATGTAGAACAACCTTTTCCACTTACATTTACAATTACAACCCTTTTTCAATTACACATGATTTACTGCACATTTTAATAGTCAACTCTGTTAAAAGACAAGACTTAAATCACAAATTCCATTTTTAACAAACTAAAAATGCTAACGTTAGCTTCCAGCATATTTCCTTTTTATGACCTTTATATTTAAATATATTTATTCTTCTCAACTTAACCATATTTTGATTTTGCATTTATTTTCATAAACATGCACCACCACAGGCTACTGCCAATTACTGAATAAGCCTCCCCTCCTTGATTGAATGGGGGCTGCCTTAATAAAGCACATAAAGGAATGAAGTTGCAGACAAGGTGCAGAACCCCAGAAAGCCATCTGTAGTCCATATGCCCCCCTCAGGGGCGTAACTACTATTAGGCAAGGGTAGGCAGCTGCCTGGGGGCCCCCACGCCTCGAGGGGCGCCCCAGAGGCAAGTCACATGACTATCTATTGTGAAGTGTGTGTGTGTGTGTGTGTATCAGTGAGGGGCCCATTTCAAAATGTTATCTCTGGGCCCACTCCAGCCTTCTTACGCCCCTGGCCCCCCTCATGGTTTTACCTTGTAGGAGAAGCCTTAGTCCTTTCTAATTGCCTCATAGAACTGGTGGAGTGGTAAACTACCCACTCAACACCCCCTGGAGTGTTGGGGCACATGTACCCCAACCTTAGACTCAGAGGTACCAACCCAAAAGTCTATGGAATTCAGGCCTGTGTCTGATTTCATTTTATATTAAGAGTTCAATTAAATGCCTGAACTTGAGGTGAACATGATGCCCAGATCTCATGACTGCCAGGTAAATGATTTGTAAAGGCAGGGGTAATCTAGCATTGGTTATCAGTGTTTGTGGAACTCACAAGAGACTCAATGGGTCAGGCTTAATGACCAGTCTCACACTGCTGAAATTATCCCTTTTCCTCACTGACAGGATGCTTCTGCCTCAGTCAAATGTATTGATTAACTCGTCTCACACATGTACCCCTTTTTATGTTACTTTAAATATTCTCTTGTTATAATGACACACTAGATAGAGGTACACAAGAAATAATGTCATTGCTGTCTCACACAAATAGAACTAATTCTCTCACTAACTCCTGACCTTTAACACCTTTTGGGATCAGGCTAGCAAATCTGGGACAAGAGAAGGGGCCCATTTGCAACTCAGAGATGCAGATTTGCTTTGGGCAATGTCCCCTCCTCAAGATAGCAGCTAACAGAAGATGAGCTTGAATGTGCAGAACCCCAGAAAGCCATCCATATTCTCCCATCATGATTTTACCGTGTAGGAGAAGCCTTAGCCCTTTCTAATTGCCTCATAGATCTTGTGGAATGGTAAACTACCCACTCAACACCCCCTGGAGAAAGCAGAACACAGTGCTACAATCCAAAAGGAAAAAAGAAAGCGTTGCAGAGCATCTATAAGTGTCAACAGTTGCACGCTGAGAACGGTTAGTTGCACTAACAGCACTACAGTGGAACAGTGAGGCAAATCAACATTATGCAATAGATGCAGGTACCAGTCCCCAGTCACCTCAACTGTTTTGCTTTTTAATTAAAATCAGCTAGTGAAAAACTATACATCTGAGCAAAGGGACAAAAAGCAAAGGATCATGATATTTCCCCCCAGCAGTTATTTTTTTCCTCCTTAATGTTGCCCTCTCAAGGCTCCTTTTCCATCCATGTGAGAAAAAAGCAGCCAGAGGTAAAAAAAAAAACACTCCACCCATCTCTCTGCTGAAACTCGCAACTGCCAGTGGCCATATGTAATTCGAATCACAACCACCCACACCCAAGAAAGTATTACATGTGTCTGTTGTAGAAGGCACATCTTAGCCCTGAGACAGCTTCTACAGCTAATCTGTGGAATGAAGATGAAAAAAGCCCTCTAGCATGTCACCATCAACTGTTGACTGTCTGGACACACACAGCATAAAACCCAGTGCAGACAACTTAATACAGTTTTATAATACATCACTAAAGATGAACCATGACCACTACTGGCATAAGAGTTATGCCTTCTACAAAATAATTCAAAGCAATTTATTTTTGCAAATCCCTATTCCACGAAAGCAGACAGCAAAGCCATTACTCATGAGCTGCTGGAAGGGCAAACCAGCACAGCTAAGGACCTACCCTCTTCCGCACCCCTCCCCTCTAACCCCCTCCAACAACTGAGCACAGAGAAAAGCCCACCCAAAGAAAGGAAGATTGGATTTGAGCTGGATGGGGAGAGGGGTTGCCTGCAAAATTTTGTTTACTGAATAAGGAGCACACCTTGGAGTGAAGAGGTGATTTCACGCAGCAAGCCTACCCTGAAATGTGACTGAAGAGCTCCCTCCGGCTCTTTAGAGCTCTAGGCCACGCCCTTTTGCATGTGAAGTATCACATGATGACATCACATGCAAAGGGGTGTGGCCTTGAGCTCTAAAGAACTGAAGCGAGCTCTTCAGTCTCATTTCAGGGCAGGCTTGCTGCCTGCAAGCATCTATTTTCCCTTTCTCTTCCTCTCTGGAGGGAGAGAAAGGGGAATAGACGCTTTCAGGCTGCAAATGCTTCCTGAAAATAGTTGGAAAGTCAGTGCTCAGGCAGGCTCTCCGCTGGGACTCAGATCTCTGTTGTGCGACTTATGCAGACACATAATCAGGGTGGGGCAGGCAGGGCACGTGCCCTAGGTGCCAGTTGCAGGGGGCGCCAAGTGCCTGCCATGCCCCACCCCCAACCACCACAGTTATGTTTTTTTTCCCCCAGGGTTGGTAAAAGGTTGTGCAAATTAGCTACCTTTAAAAAAATGTATCTGACAATCCTACTTTGTACTAGGCTGTCTTACAGACCAGCTCTAATATGACGAGGTTAATGAAAGGAAGAAGCAGGTCCAGATTACTCTACATTTCCTTACCCCATGTACAGACGGAGGTGCAGGCAGAGGTGCAGATGGAGGTACGCAGGGGCGTAACCACTTTAGGGCAGGCAGGGCACGTGCCCTAGGCGCCGTGGAGCAGGGGCGCAAAAGTGCCTGTCAGCCCCGCCCCCCACCCAAAACAAAACTGCCACAATTTTTTTAAAATTTTTATTATTATTATTATTTTCCCCTGCCACAAAGTCGTCCCAGCCAGCCTACCAGGGAGGACGGTGTTCCGTTCATAGAGCTGCGGCCGCAGGCCTGCACCCCACCCAGTTGCTGCTGTGCTGAATGCTCTCTGCTCTGCCTCAGCGCGCCGCCGCTGCGTGTACCAAACCCCGCCCCTCGCACAGGCTGAGCCTGAGGCACGTCGTCCACGAGTGAGTCCGAGTCCTCGTGAGATCTCTGGGTGGGCCTCGCGTTTGGGAAGCATCGCGGGGCCAAACAGCAGGCCTCAGCGTTGCTCTGAGATATCTGCCATGAGGGGAGGACATACACACACCCACACTCATCCCCGGGGCGTGTGGTGGCGTTGTTAAAAGTAATGGCAGTGATATTGCGAGGAGGAGGTGGGAGCAGGAGGCAGTGGCAGCAAGCCGCCCCACAAGGGAGCTTGGTGGCGGCGGGCCCTGGCAGAGAGGGAGCAGCTGAAAATGGCAGGGAGCCCGGCGGGCAGCAAAAGCGAGAAAAGTAACGGCAGTGGTGTGGGGAGGAGGAGGAGGCGGCAGCAAAAGCAGCCCCACAAGGGAGCTCGGCGGCAGCGGCAGGTTCTGACAGAGAGGGAGCAGGCAAAAATGGCAGGGAGCCTGGCCAGGAGCAAAAGCGTTGCCAGGGGACGGGGACTGCCTTTTGGTATGAGAAGCACGTTGATTTAAAGCACAGCAGAGTGGGGTGTGGGGAAGAACTTTTTTCCGCACAAGCAGTTGAAGGGTGTAATGTTTGCGCCTCTCCATCCCACCCCCGCAACAGCAAGAGTAAACCAGCTTTAAAGGGCAGCTGGGCGGGAGAAGTTCCTGGAGAAGGCTGATTCCATTGCTAAAGATATTGCTTTCGCTTTCTTCTCTGCACAGGAATCTCGCCGTCCACGATCCTTCCCCTAAAGCCCCCGCCATCCCCCACCCTGTATTTTATATGGTTCTCCTAGAACTGTGTGTCCTTCAAAAACAACCCCACCCTTTCCCTGCCACCTCCTTTCCCAGGGCTGGGGTTTTTGTTTAATTCAAGCGCTTGGATTCTGCAAGTCACGGCAGCTCTCCCTCCCTCCCTCCCTCCCTCCCTCCCCAGATAGCTACAGGAGATAAGTGGGTGGGAAGGAGGCTGAATTGTGCCTAAACTGGGGGCAGGAAGGAAAAACTGCAGCCAAAATCAAACCCTGAGCAATCAAGGGATAGTGCCATTTCCTCCGCCAAGAATCGTGCTGCTTGTCTTCCCTTTTGTATGCCTCCCACCTCCTCCTCTTCTTTACCAGCAACTAAAGAGCGCTGGCCCCCTCTCCAGGTAGCTCATCAAAAAATGGGGGGGACAGACGAACAGATTGTCCATCGCTGCCTCGCTTGGACGCCACACATGCTCCTTATCCAGATTGCAAAGTATTGTTAAGCACACCGGGAGCGAGTAGTAAGAACATAACAGATAGCTTTTTGCAAAGGGGTCTCACCTTCAGACCCTACCCCTTTTATTTATCCTATAATAAAGATAACTTAATTGCCAGAGAGCTGGTCCTTCTTTGCGCAAACTTTAAAAGTTTTTAAAAACACACAAGAGAGTGAGAACAAAATAAATAAAAGCAGTGTACCTTTAAGAGGAAAAAGAAAGCCGGAAGTAGCTCGAACGCGGCAAGAGACGTCTCTCACACAGTTTAGTGGATCGATGATTGAAGAGAGCTTGGAAGGAGATTGTTGAGGTATTGTGTTTTTGGGCAAGGTCACTTATATGCTCATTTGGTATCTAGTGCTGTTGGGAGGGAATTAGTGGTGGTTGTTTTTCAAGGAACTACCAAATTTAAGGGGAGCTCCTTTACTCTCCTCTAGATAGAACTACTGGTGCATTGGCAACTTCGTTAGCTTTACATTGCCATGCCTGTGGAAATTGTCCAAAGATAAGCTGAGGCTGCAATCCTAAACACACTTACTAGAGAGTAAGGCTCAGTGGGACTTACTTCTGAGTAAACATGCTTAGGATTGCACTGTGAATGATTTGTGCATTTCCTCCTTTTGTGGGTAGTGGTGCAAGTGCATAACTATTATGTTGTGATGTTTTAGGTTCCTTCCTGTAGGATGCTTTTGGATGCTTTACCGTGTGTGTAAAGATAAAAAAAGTACAAAAGTGGATGTGTTTCAGGGCCAGCAGGTACAATATGAAGCATTTGCTAAATTCATTTAATGGGATGGTGAGGATGTGTGTTAGCAATTGCTAACTTAAATGTCACACTCCTTGGTAATGTCACAACTTAACAATGAATGTTCACTTGCAATCCTTTTCCTGCTTCTAATCATTCTTCCTATATTAAGCATGTTAGTGTAATTTAGATTAAAAGAGGCTGTGCCTCCTGCCAAAAGATTGTCATTTGGATACTTCTGTTGCAAGGAAGGTGCTAATGCACCTCATCATAATCACATTCATTTGCAGTGCACCAAGTATTTTTAATTAATATAAATCCGCCTTCCTGTTGGGCTTGCACAAGAGGCTAAACATATTCTTAATATTATTTGTCAAATGGCCCTTTTAATGTGATGGCTGCTGGGATCCAATATGATCTGCACACATTGGAATCAAACATCCACTGTTGTGTGCTAAAATTGCTAATAGGTTCAGATTTCTCAAAGTACAGAATTCCTGAGAACCTTTTAATGTATACATTCAGAGTTTTGTTCCCCACCCCCTTTCTCTATGTGAAAATAACTCCAAAGGAGAACCCACAGTCAAGAGCCAATTACTCCTAGTGTACTTCTAGAGTAGTGTGAATGATAGAGCTTCTGCAACTCTGTGAGTGAGAGAGAGAGAGAGAGAGAGAGAGAGAGAGAGAGAGAGAGAGAGAGAGAGAGAGAGAGAGAGAGGTGTGAAACAGGGGCGCAATTTCAGTGCTTGCCCTAGGTGCTATTTTCCCTAGATATGCCTCTGGAGGTACGGATTGATGTACGGATGGAGGTGAGGATGGAGGAGCGGCTGGAGTTACGTATGGAGGTACAGATGGAGGTGCAGACATATTGAACCAGGATCTGACAGCGGGAGACCAGTGAGTCCTTTCTCTGTGGCTCCAAGCATCTAACATTCAGCCCAGCTATCTCTGGCTATCTTCAGTCTACCCGCCCATGAGGAACCTGTCCAACCTTGGTCTAAGCACCTGACGGGAGAGGAGAGCTGGTCTTCTGGTAGCAAGCATGACTTGTCTTCATAGCTAAGCAGGGTCTGCCCTGGTTGCATCTGAATGGGAGACTAGAAGTGTAAAGCACTGTAAGGTATTCCCCTCCGGGGATGAAGCCGCTCTGGGAAGAGCATAAGGTTTCAAGTTCCCTCCCTGGCTTCTCCAAGATAGGGCTGAGAGAGACTCCTGCCTGTAACCTTGGAGAAGCCACTGCCAGTCTGTGAAGACAATACTGAGATAGATAGACCAATGGTCTGACTCAGTATATGGCAGTTTCCTATGTTTCCTATGTTTCCTATAAACATACAGGTAGCCCATTGAATTTAAAAGTCCATGCATTGAAATGAGAGAGAATGCTCATTCCCTATTCACTCCTCCCAACTCATGAAGCTAAGATGTTCCAGAGCTGAGCTTGCTAGATCATAGCAACATGAGGCTCATCTGCGAATGATGAGATGAGGCTTAATTTACCTGGATGAGACCTTTCAGTTCCTCTTCTGTTAAACAGTCAATGGGGTCTTCCTGGGGAGAGCTATACTCCACTGCTACTTTCCCATTCTCTGAAACAGACAAGTTAACAAGGCCAAGTTTTAACAAATGAATAATTAGAAGTAAAATCCTTTTGTCTATTATTTTGTGACATTCCTCACCTTTATTAAAGGTTTGGAATGAAATGATGATTTTAATGTTAGTCTTTCTAAAGAGTCCATAACAGCTATTTGGTGTTCTACATGCAGCAAAAAGAAGACACGCGCCCTGATCTCAGGCTTACAATCCAGAGTCCAACTAGACAGGACACAAGAGATCTGGCAGCAGGAACTCCTATATCACATCTGGCTTGGCCCTCGGGAAGGCTAGGCACACAAGGGAAGGGGAGTAGAGGAGGGCAAAGGCAAATGTGCAACATCCATTACAAAATGTTGGTGTAGAAAAGAGTTTTTATTAGGAAGAAGGGCAGTCAGGAGGGCAGGAGTTTGAATAATAGGGTAGAACACAAGTTGATGGGCAGAGTCCTAGGAACATAGGGAGCTGCCTCTACCCGACCATTCTCCATCTAGCTCAGTATTTTCTACACTGACTTGCAGCCACTTTCCAAGGTTCCAGGCAGGAGTCTTTCCCAACTCTACCTGGAGATGCCAGGGATTCAACTTGAGAACTTGTACGTTTAAATTCTTCCTTTAAATGGGAAAGCATTTCTACATGCCAGCAGATGCTCTGTAGAGACGTAGACAGATGATCTACCACAGGACTACAGCCCCAACCCAAAGGGGAGTATTTGACCCTTACTAGGAAGCTGCCATATACTGGGTCAGACCATTGGTCTATCTAGCTCATTGTTGTCTTCGCAGTCTGGCAGCCTGCAGGCAGGAATCTCTCTCAGACCTATCTTGGAGAAGCCAGGGAGGGAACTGGGAACCTTCTGCTCTTCCCAGAGCGGCTCCATCCCCTGAGGGGAATATTTTACAGTGCTCACACTTCTAGTCTCCCATCCATATGCAAACAGGGTGGACCCTGCTTAGCTAAGGGGACAAGTCATGCTTGCTATCGGTTCAGCTCTCATAATGCTCACTCATCCAAATACAAACCAAGGTCAACCCTGCTTAGCAAACAGGACCATTCATGCATGCTACCACAGGACCAGCTTTCTACCCCAAAGAGTTGGGACATGGGGGATTTTATGGAGACTGAAGGTATCAGATGAGTGAAGAGAGCATGGAGGGAGAACAAGCAACTGAAGGCATCTGAAAGTCAAGTCAATGGAAGAAGTTTGGTATCATCTGCAAATCTGGTCACCTCATTGTTTACCCCTACTTCTAGATCATTTATGAATCAATTAAAAAGCCCCAGTCCCAGTACAGATCCCCAGGGGACCCCACTTCTTACTTCCCTCCATTGTGAAAACTCTCCATTTATACTTACCCTGTTTCCCATCCATCAACCAGTTAGCAATCCACAGATCTACTTGTCCCCTTATCCCATGACTGCTAAGATTTTTCAAGAGTCTTTGATGGGGAGCTTTGTCAAAAGCTTTTTGGAAGTCCAGGTATACTATGTCAACTGGACACTCTCAAAGAATTCCAAAAGGTTTGTGAGGCAAGATTTCCCTTTGCAGAAGCCATGCTGGTTCTCTCCAAACTGGGCCTCTTCTTCTATGTGCTTTACAATTTGATCCTTGAGGATGCTTTCCATCGAATTGCCTGGAACGGATGTTAAGCTAACCAGCCTGTAATTGCCAGGATCACCCTTGGATCCCTTTGTGAAAATCGGTGTTACGTTGGCGACTTTCCAATCCTCCGGTACAGAGCCCGATTGCTGGGATAAGTTATATATGTTAGCAAGGAGGTGGGCAATTTCACATTTGAGTTCTTTGAGGACTCTTGGATGGATGCCATCCAGCCCTGGCAATTTGTTCGTTTTTTGTTTTTCCAGTCAGTTTAGAACATCATCTCTTGTCACTTCTATCTGACTCAGTTCTTTTGCCTCCATCCCCGAAAAGCCTGGTTCAAGAACAGCTATATGCTCAGTATCCTCTGCCATGAAGACGGACGCAAAGAACTCATTGAGCTTCTCTGAAACCTCCATATCCTCCTTAATAATCCCTCTCACTCCCTCATTGTCTAATGGGCCAACCGCCTCCCTGGCAGGTTTCCCGCTTCTGAGATATTGAAAGACATTTTTCCTATCCCCCTTGATACTTCTAGCTAAATGTTCCTCAAACTCTCTTTTTGCCTCCCTTATTGTCACCTTGCATCTCTTTTGCCAGAGTTTGTGTTCCTTTCTGTCCTCTTCGTTTAGACAGGCCTTCCAATTTCAAAAGGAAGTCTTCTTCCCTTTGATGGCTTCCTTGACGGTACCTGTTAGCCATGCTGGCATCCTCCTGGACATACTCCTCATTTGGGAGAAGTTTCCTCTTCTGAAATGCAAAATGTCTGTGTTAGACTTCCTTGGTGATTCTCTCCCGGCACATAGGCTGAATTTGATGGCACTATGGTCACTGTTCCCTAAAGGATCGATGACACTGACATCACACACCAGGTGCTGCGTGCCACTCAGGATTAAGTCCAAGGTCGCCTTCTCTCTGATTGGTTTCAAGACCAACTGTTCTAGGGCACAGTCATTGAGTGTATCTAGAAATTTGACCTCTCTGTCATTACCTGACTGAATTTAGCCAATCTATGTGTGGGTAATTGAAGTCACCCTTTATTACAGCCCCGCCTCTCCTTGACGCCCCCCGGATTTCCTCCAGCAACTCCCAGTCACTGTCAGCATTTTGATCCGGAGGGCAATAGCATGTCCCCAGTAGCACGTTTCTTTTCAGGCCTTGTATTGTCACCCACAGGGTTTTTGTGGAGGACTCCAGTCCACCTCGGGTTTCTAGCTTGTTAGATTCTATCCCTAACATACAGTGCTACTCCACCTCCAAGGCATCCCTCCCTGTCCTTTCTATGGAGGACGGGATGGCATTTGCCGAACCAGATACTGCCCAGCTCCCGTCAGCATCATGCTGTGTGATGTACGCAACCTTCACACCAGGCAGGCAAGTCACCGTGCAGTCAACACGTGGTCAAAAACCCATCTATCTATCCCTCTAATGATTGACTCACCCACTACAAAGAGGCCCCCGCCCCGCAGGAGTATCCCCTGTGCGAAAGGATATGAGTTCATGTTCCAATGAAGGGGGTCCCTCCTAAAGGAGCATTTCCCTCTTCCTCAGACCAATGTCTTCCTTGCCAGAGACCTTCATTCTCCCTGACAGCAGAGGAGCTATCAGCCCTGGAGTGGGATGCCTCTACCGCGTCCCTGAAGGTCTCGTCCGCATGCCTCTCTGTCTCTCGGAGCTTCTCCAGATTCACCACCTTGGTCTCAAGGGAACAAATTTGTTCCCTGAGAGCCAGGAGCTCATTGCACCGAGCACACACCCATGACTTCGGCCCATGGGGCAAATAGTCATACATGTGGCACTCTGTGCAATACACTGGAAAGTGCCCCCTCCCCTGCTGACCTTCTGTCTCCATACCGCTTTTGTTGGCTGTTTGCAGTGTTTAGAGATAGTTTATTAGGATAGGTCTCAGCAGTACTAGTGGTCAGCTATTTAACTGTCCAAACAGCCTTTCTCAAGAATATGATGGAGGGATTCGTACTTACATTCTCTTCTCCTCTGCGCTCCTTGTGATCACAGGAGCTTGTTCTTTTTTGGGGGGGCGTATACTTTTTATTCAATTTTCACAACACCAAAAGACAAACACAAATAGTACAAACACTCACAAACACACACAATAAGGACTTCCATCTCATCCTTGGAACAAGTGTTGTTAACAATAACCGGATCTTGCCTATAGGTTAATCATTCTCTCCCCAATAGTTCATATAATGATATCTTTAATTGTTATCAACACGTCTGCATTGGCCCAAATCACATCTATTCTCATATGCGTTTTATGTCTATCTAAAAAGAAAGTATACTCCCTCGCATCTAAGTTTTGATTCTCCATATGTCATGTAAACCAAAGTGCTCAACCATATTGAAGAAAAACTCTTGGTGATTTCCCATCATTTCCCCTCAAATCTATTGTATCTCTATCACCCTGCGTTGAGACAATTCCATTAAAGTCTCCCATTAATATAATCTGTTGCCAATCTTATCTCTGTTAGTTGTTTTTCCAATTTTCTTTAGAATTCTGCTTTTGCCTCATTGGGGGCATACATGCCCACTACTATGTACTTTGGATATCCAACCTTCATTTCTACCACCAATACTCTTCCATAATCATCTTTATATAACAATTTTGGCTCTAAAAGGTCTTTTGTATAAGAGACTACGCCCCTTCTTTTTCTTAATATCTAGGGTTTCGAATTGCTAACCTAGTGCTTTATTTTGTAAATACTTTCTATCTCTCCTTCTTATATGCACTTCATCAAATCCAGTTTTCTTTTTCTCAAATCGTGAAATATTTTTGGTGTTTTGTTTTTATGTTTAAACCATTTACATTTAAAGAAAAAAGTTTTAATTCCATACTATTTGTTTATATTGCTAATTCCTCCCTTATTTAATGCCTTATGTCTTTTGGACGTCCTCTGAGATCTGAAGATCATTCCTATTCCTACGAAGAAATTGTTTTACTTTTAGGTCTTCGGTTAGTCTATGTTTCTTATCTTTAAAAGTAAAGACAACCCCTTGAGGGAACTCCCATCTAAAGGGGATTTTGTTTTGTTTTAAAATATCAGTCAAATCTTTGTAATCTTTTCGTTTCATAAGAAATCTCCTTGGGATTTCGTTCATCACCATTATAATTTGACCGTTAATTTTCCATTTATCTTGAAAATGGGCTTGTATAATACGATCTCGAGTAGATTTGGAATTGAGTTGGATTATGGAGTCTCTGGACACTTTATGGGAGACTGCAAAAGCGTTATTTACTCTGTAGGTAGGCATCTTCAACCAGTCCTTCTATGTTAGATATATCCACCTGCAAAATGCCAACGTCCTGTTTGCTATCCCTGTTCACTATGCTCTGTTCGCTATGTTCTTGGGCCTTCACCTCTTATGTCGGGAGTAGGCTTCCAACTGAGACACAGGATGTGGGTCAAAGAAATGTCAAAGGAATGTGGGGTCTCTTACAGCCCTAGCTGACTGTGCCCCCTCCAGGTAGGGACAAACAAAAACACTGGACAAGTGCTAGCTCTGGCAAATCACACACACACATACACACACACACACTAATTCCTTAAATAGAAACCAGCCCCTCAAAATCTCCCCTCCACCTGTTAGTTGGTTTGAAGGGGGGAAGGCTAGTTGTTCTGTTTAGAAAAGCCTGCTCACCTCCTCAAGCTGTGTCTGCTCCTCACAGAGTAGGCTTCTGACTTTTTGTTGCCACTGCTTCTCTTGCTCCAGTAGCTGGATCTGTTTCCTTCTTGTTCTCTTCTTCCTATGCACAAGTCTCCCCTGCTGATGGGGTTGGGGGTAGAGAACCAGCTACTGTAGCTAGCAAAGCAGAAGCAATGAGGAGAGGCCACCACTCTATGCTAGAAGCACCATTTTCTTTGTCTCCACTGCTGACTTGCAGTTTCATACAGTGACATGCCCAGAAGAGCCAGCAGAGTGTAGTGTTTAGAGTGTTGGACTAGGACCAGGAAGACCCGAGTTTGAATCCCCTTTCCACCATGAAACTCACTGGGTGACTCTGGGCCGTTCATATATCTCTCAGCCTAAACTACCTCACAGGGTTGTCGTGAGGATAAAAAAAAGGCATGTACACCACGCTGAGCTGCTTGGAGGAGGAGCGGGATCTAAATGTCAAAAACAATTAAAATAGATTAAATAAATTTTCAAAAGATAAGGCAGCTGGGCAATGGAGAGGAGGTCAAGACCACTGTCTGCATCAGGAGCGGGGCCAGGATAAAGGGGAGGACACCTAAAAGGAGGGTGACAGAGTGTAGAGGAGCTGGTGGGAGGCGGTGGTAGCAGGCAGGTGAGACTACACCTGCAGGGGGGCAGGGTGCCTACACTTGCCATCCTAGGGCATAAGTGCCGCCTGAGACTGTCACCTCACCTTGCCTCATGGGGGAGCCATCTCATCTGGATGAAGAATGCCTTAGCCCACTCTTTGCTGCCCTTGACCTTCGTCACTATGCATTTCTGGATGGCGAGTCTCCTCCTCCACAATTCCCACCATCGTTGGAGAAGATCCCAAGCTTTAAAGCCAGTAACTTGTGTCTCTGCTCTTCCACCTAGGACTCAGAAAATGGTCTGGGAGAAACTCAGCTAAGCAGGTGAGGATCTGATCCGTCCTGTGGATGGAAACCACTTGGAACCCCAGGTAAGAGTGGGATAGAAGCAGGATTTTTAGAATGTGTTTTTATTTTTAAAAGCAAAAGGCCTTGCCTAGAACAACAAGCAGGATCTTTTGAAATGCATCCAAGAGTGCTTGATGTGCTGCAAGCTTCTGGGCTCTCTTGGCGGCCATAAGAAACTCTGAAAGACAATATCTTTCTGTTAAAAGAAAAAGAGATTGGTTTGAGATATACAGGTGAAACTCGAAAAATTAGAATATCGTGCAAAAGTTCATTAATTTCAGTAATGCAAATAATGAACTTTTGCACGATATTCTAATTTTTCGAGTTTCACCTGTATAGGTATGTCTTAGTTTTAGTTGAGTTGAGTTTATTACTGTCAATGCATATAAAGATAGCTGTTATCCAACATCCTAACCGAGCCAAGAATCTAGAAGACTGGACAGGAAGATCTAGGCATGTCAATTTGTTGCTGAAAATGATTGAGCTAATAATCAATGCTAGCTGGGTGAATGTCTAAAGAATGCTGTATCTTGGGCCTGAGAATCAATGGGACTGTTCTCATGACCAGCCTAACGCGGGCAAGGGCAGCCCAGCTGATGTTAGGGCAGGATCCCCGTGGATCCCGATGCTTCTCGCCTACTTAACCCAGAGGCGAATCTAGTGAAAATAGCCCCTAGGGCGAACACTGAAATTGCGCCCCCTGTCCAAACATCTGACACTCATCTTTCAGATAACTTTATCATAATATCAGCTCAAAAATGCAAGTCAAGCTCGTTAATCTTTTAATATTTCAAAAACTATTCAGCAGTGGATGTAGCCAGACCTAAAAATGCTAGAAAATTACAAATTTCAGTATGCTGGGGCTCATGAAATACCCAAATACTATGTGGAGGTGTACTTGGAAAACTAAACAGAAGTGCCTGTCTAATTCTCTACTATGCATTGTAGCATCACTATTACATAAGTTTTAAAATTAAATTGAGAATTGGACTTTTCCCAGATACTCTGAAAATAATTAAAGGATATGCAGAGTAAACTGTGTCACTGCTTGGAATATATTCTAGTATTTCAGAAAGACAGTTAAAATGAGAGAAAGAGAGCATGAAACTCCCAGTGGGCCTTAATACTAAGGATTTCACACTGATTCAAAGACAAACTCACCATTAATAGCCATATTGTTAAGACATCACATTTAACTCACTTATCACAAGAGCAAATGAATACAATCCTAACTCATAAGCTTCAGCTCAGTATTCACAAGCCATGATTCTCTGTACATAGTGCCAATTTGAATATGTGTACAGTGTCTTATATTATATTAATTTTTTTAAAAAAAAACTTTTTACCTGTAGCCCCTTCAGGGGGCTTTCTAAAGGCCATGGGGGCATGGTGGGTCTGCAAAGGTTTTCCCTACCCCGCTGGCGGTAGCCATTTTTAAAATTAATATTTTTTAAAAAATAATGCCCTCTGAAAACAAAATGGCCACCATGCATGCTCAAATGGCCTCTGCAAGGACTGGCATGGCCTAGAGCCTCACAGAGGCCATTTGAGCATGCACGGTGGCCATTTTGTTTTCGGCAGCAATTTTTTTTAAAAAAAAATTTTTTTACAAAATGGCGCCCCCCTTCAAGTGGCGCCCGGGGCACGTTCCCTGCCTGCCCTACCCTAGATATGCCCCTGACCCTTCAAACCAACCCGGCTGTTAGCTAAGATTTTGCAAGCGCACCCTTAACCTGGCTGCCGGTTATTGTGTGTCTCGTTGGGCTCAGCCCTAGGAGATACAGAATCTGACAGGCAAATCCCCCTTTGCATTGTGCATGTAGTGCATTGTGGGATATATATACACACACACACACACACACATTTGTGTTAAATAGCACAGATTCTTCAGACATTGGCTTCTGAGTGAAGACCTCAGATCCTCCTCTTTGTTCTCCTCCTCTTCAAAACTAGATATTTTCTGAAACTGTTCAAATTGGGATTTTGAGAGCAATAGAGGGAAAGGCAGAGCCAGCATGGTGTAGTGGTTAGAGTGCTGGACTAGAACCGGGGAGACCTGAGTTCAAATCCCCATTAAGCCATGAAACTAGCTGGGTGACTCTGGGCCAGTCACTTCTCTCTCAGCCTAACCTACTTCACAGGGCTGTTGTGAAAGAGAAACTCAAGTATGTAGTACACCGCTCTGGGCTCCTTGGAGGAAGAGCGGGATATAAGTGTAATAATAATAATAATAATAATAATAATAATAATAATAGAAGTCCCACTACTTCCATCCATCCCATGCTTCCTTTCCCACCCTCATCCCCCTCAAGGTACTCTGTGAGGCAGTTCACATGGCTCTGATTAGAACAGACATATGTTTCTTCCTGCCTGGGTAAACTGCTGGGTATGCGAGCAGGGTAGGAAGGCACTCTCTGGCTCAGCTCCTCTCCCCCAGAAATCACTTCTCTCTCTCCAGCCTTTCCCTTGCACACAATCCTAAAACAGGAGCATTGTGTGAACTGCCTTTATATCTCAACGTTTTGCAGGTCACCATGAGTGACTAGGAATGTTTCCGGCAACAATACTGTAGGCGAGCACAAAATGAGAGACTCCTCTCAACTCCTGAGTTCTCCACACACTGGGAATTGGGAGGGAGGAGGAGTCTGGCTTTGTGTCGGGCAAGCAGACATCCCTGGGGAGGAAGTTGGCAACTATGAAGAGCTGGCTACCAAAGCCACTCCACATCTGTAGACCCAGTACATTTACAGTGGACAGCTTCTTACATATTAGATCAAACTAGTTCATCACTTCTCCGAGGTAGTGAATTCCCAGACCATTTGGTTTTAGAAGTGATTAGCAATTGGCAGACTTCTGTCTACGCTCAGCACACAATAGCTACTGGTTTGCTCTCTCACCTACCCATGGAGGGAAGTCAGGACACTTAAATGAAGCATACCTGCAGACTTGGTATGAAAGCTTCTTCTCACTGAAATGACCGTGAAAACAGCAGGTCATCCTTACCGTGATGAGGCAACTAGACAAGCCATTGAAGCCAAGATAGTGATTGGTTACGTTTTGCCATTGGTAGCTGTGCAGACTTGCTGTGGAAAGGGCCTCTCTCTGGTACAGATGGAGACCTGGATATGAATTAAAAAAGAACTCTCTGTATATGGAACAGGGGTTCCCAACAGGGGGTACTAGTACCCCTAGTGGTACTTGAAGGGCTCCCGGGGGTATGCAGAGACCTCCTGCCACGCGATGTGTTCCTCATCTGAGGACTGCCGGCTGGAAGCCAACCTGTTCTCAGCGATGTATCTATTGTAGAAGGGGAGGGAGGAGGGTGAAGGCTCTCTCCCTGTGCTTCTGACTGGCTGGCTACGTGCAGAAGCTCAGCGTACTCCTTCCCTCATCCTGACCGACGGAATATGAGCGCCAAGTTTTAATGCTACAGTCATGAGGCAGGCTACTCCAGCCACAGACTTACATCCAGAGAAAGTTAGTCATCAGCAGTCTTCTTGAAATTAGTGGGACAAGTTGATTAATTTCAGTGGGAGTACTCTTGAGTAACTGAGTCTGGATGTAAGCCAGTGACTGGAGTAAGCTGTTTCATCACTGTAACTTTTAGATTTGTGTGTGCATAGATACACGATAAGCTGCGCTACACTGATGACACCACTCTGAGAGCTGAGAATGTGGCTCTAGTAATGAAAGTGAAGGAGCACAGTGAAAAAATGGGACTACAATTACATGTAAAGAAGAATAAACTAAAGACAAGAAAGGGGTACAGCAACCAGCCTCAGAATAGATACTGAAGACACTGAAGTGATGGATAGCTTCTCCCTTTTAGGATCGACTGTCAACAGTAAAGGATCCAGCAGTCAAGAAATACGCTGCAGACAAGCACTTGGTAGGGTTGCAATGAAGGCCTCAGAAAGGATATTTAGATGCCGTGAGGAGTCTACACCTAGAAAGATTAGAATCGTTTGGACAATGGTTTCCCCCATGGCATTCTATGGATGTGAAAGGCAGACTTTGAAGAAACAAGATAGAAAAAGCATTGACGCTTTTGAACTTTGGTGCGGGAGTAGACTCTTGAGGATACGATGGTCAGCCAGGAAAACAAACCAATGGATCATAGAACAAATCAATCCAGAATTTTCACTCGAGGCACAAATGACCAGACTCGAACTATCGTACTACAGACAGATTACGCGAAGACCCAGCTCCCTTGAGAAGGCCATAATTCTGGGGGAAGTTGAAGGAAAGAGAAGAGGACAGCCAGCAACAAGGTGAATGGACTCGATTATGACAGCAATGAATGCATCACTGAGAGACCTGAGCGATCACCCTGGAGAGAATCTATCTATGTGGTTGCTAAGAGCTGACACCGACTTGACGGCACTTAATCAATCAATCAATCCACACACACACACAATCTCTACTGGGTATCTGAATTGAAGGTCTGGTCTGTGAGCAGAAAGGGTATACTTGTTTTAAAAAAGGTTGGGAATCCTGTATTTGCACAGGATTTGCACAAACCTCTTCTCTCAGGGGTGGGGATGGAAGGTGAGCTTCAATCCTGCCTGGAACATGGCATGGATGTGGGTGTGCTTGGGCATGCATGATTGCTTGATTGGAGCTACTGGAGTGTGGCTCCATCTTGTGCTACAGAGGTCATATGAGGCATCACATCAAAGCTGTGTTTGGATCCAGCAGGCCAATCGCTCAGTATTTTGAAAGAAATTCAACGTCCTGAGACGTTTTTGTCTAAAAGAAGATCTATAGTCCCCAAGGCTGTAATGATGTTCTTGAAAGGTGTGTCTAGTACCTGGTGAAATCTCAGAAGTGTGGGTAGGAAACTGGGGGTGCTGAATAGTAGAGGCTGGCAGGGATGCTGGTGTTATTTCTGTTTTTAAGTACTTTTGTTTTGCATCTGAAGATTGGATTGTAGATTAAATTTTCTGTAATTTGAAATTGTAGACTAGGTAGAGAGGCAGGTGGCCAAATGATAAAGAGACCATTTTCATCATCTTAACACAAATATAAGAATTGCTTTGCTGGATTGCATAGATGCATCTAGTCCAGCATCCTGTTTCCAACAGTGGTCAGCCAGATGATTCATGAAAGCCCACAAGCAGGACATTAAGACCGCAGGCCTGCCCTGTTGTTTGTCCCCAGGACTTGCTATTCAGACTCATCCGGGGAGATATTACTCAATGGCTTTCACTCTTATACAGTTGGAGCTGTACCTGGGGCAGGCTGTGGCAGATGCAAAGGTGGCCTGGGTGTGCTTGTTGCTACCTCTCTACACGCATCCTCGAAGCTGCTTCCACCGCTCAAACAATATGCTATGGCAGTTTTGATTCATTTTGGCTGCTGCAGTCTGCTGAAAATTAACATCTATCTCTCTCCGATACGGAGGAAGCCTCAGGTCAGATCAATGTGGACTGAACTGGAAAACTACATAGCAGATCTCCTCCTCTCCATTCCTAATGCATTTGTGGTGATGGGTGGTGATTTAAACTAAGGGTGTGCAATTTGGATTTTCAGTGTTTCGATTAGGATCTGAACCGAAACACCCCTGTTCTGTTTTGTATCTGAATAGGGCCCATCCGATTCACCCCTGATTCAATTCGGATCTGAATTAACCCGAATCCAAATCGATTCGGATTAAAAAACAGGTCCTTGGGTCAAAAGAGTGGGGTGTGGTGGTAGTGCCCAATGGGTGGAGGCTACCACCCAAATTTCAGGGGGATTGGGCAGAGGGCTGATTTTTGGTGAATTTTTGAAGTTTTAGTGTCTTTGGGGCAGATTGGGGGCGGAAAGTGGGATCTGGGGCAGAAGAGTGGGGCGGGGCGGTAGTGCCCAATGGGTGGAGGCTATCACCCCAATTGCAGAGTGATTGGGCAGAGGGCTGATTTTTGGTGAATTTCTGAATTTTACGTGTTTTTAAGGTTTTTCCCCATTAGGTATAATGGAGGGTGTATCGCTTCACGTCGGGGGAAAGGGGTGGCCTAGAGAGGTGTGGGTTTGGTGGTAGTGCGGGGTCAGGGCAAGGAAGCTAGCTGAATTTTTTCAAAGGATTTGGGCAGAGGGCTGATTTTTGGTGAATTTCTGAAGTTTACACTTCTTTTAGGTTTTTCCTCATAAGGTGTAATGGAGTAGAGTCTATGATAGCAGATGAGAGTGGATTCATGGTGTGTCATTGAAAATCTCATTTGCTATCACAGAATGCACACTCAGAACGCCTCAGAAGCAACAAAACTCCAACAAATGAAATCACCAAAAATCAGCCTTCTGCCCAAATGGTAGCCTCCACCTATTGGACACTACCACCCCACCCCACTCTTCTGCCCCAGATCCCACTTTCTGCCCCCAATCTGCCCCATAGACACTAAAACTCTAAAAAAATCACCAAAAATCAGCCCTCTGCCCAATCACTCTGCAATTGGGGTGATAGCCTCCACCCATTGGGCACTACCACCCCACCCTTCTGCCCCAGATCCCACTTTCTGCCACCAAGACACACACCAACACTTCAGGAATTCACCAAAAAGGTTTCCATTCCAACAGTAAGCATGATGATGTCACGCAGATGCAGCAGTAGAGCAGAAGATGAGCTAGGCCCTAAGTCCAACAACAGTGTCCTGCCCTGACCCTCTTCCAAACTTTTTTTGTCCACCACAGTCAACAGAGAGGCACAGCAAAGAGCACGCATCCGTTGAGGAGGACGCAAAACAACATTCTGCAAGTGGAGCAGCAAGGCTTGGCATGTTGCCCCCTTCCAGCGCCCAGTGCCCACACAACTTTGAAGAGTGATGCATTGATGATGATGGCAGACAACAATGGCAGCACGCACGTTTTTGGCACATTTCTTTTCCGCAACCAGTGGCATGTGATCACTGTGCAATGCACAACTATGTAGAGGCAAGCAATCTTTGAATTAAAATGCTGACAACTCACAATATGACCCAATCTTCATTGGGGGTGGGGGGAATTCCCCCACACGCGCACAGACACAGTGAATTGCACCTGTCCTGTCCTTTCCCCCACCCCACCCCACACCATGAGAAGAGGTCTCTCCAAAAAAGCCAACTAGAAATGGCAGGCATTTTGGGATTGCATTCCAATGCATACTGCTTGGACTGGAGAGAAAGACTGTGCAGTCACATGACACTTTACTACTAGTATACCATATTATTTATTACCTGTGTGTGCGGGTGTGCTCGCTCTGCGAGAGGGCTAGTGGATTCAGGGCAGAAAAATAGGCTGTGTCACCTCAGGTTGCAATGTGTGCTCTCTCTGTCTGCGTGAGACAGACATTTGTGAGGGCTGCACCAGCATCAAGCTCATCATTGGCAACACAGCTTTTGGAGAGTGTTGGGGGGTGCGTGTGTGTATGTGCTGCTGCTTCAGTCACAGTACTCCTCATGGGCAGAAAAAACAAGCAAAACATATAAGCAATTAAAGTCTCAGACAGCAGCAGAGCAGACAATGTTACTGACAACTTAGTTAAGTAATCCAAGCCACATTTTTTAATTTGAACAGAGAAAAGCATGAAGAACACCAGCAAATCAAAATCAGAATCACATTACATTGAGAAATGCATCAGACAGACATTTAGAATTCAGCTTCAATTCAATTGTTCACAGTAGTTGGGAGGAAGCAATTGGCAGTTTGGGGACAAGCACAAGAAGCAGGCAAGCAAAGCTAGCAATTAGCAAACCCTCTCTGTGACAGTGTTCCCCCACCCACCCATATGTGTGTGTGTAAGAGAGATGTAATCCACACATATGAGCGCATGCCATTGCACACAGGTACTCTTTATACTATAGACTCCCAGGGATGTTCCTGACTGGGCCCCCCACACACGCAGCAGCAGCCTGTCTCTGAGACGGATGGTGTGCCGCCTTCTGGCCCTCGTCAGGACCGGGCAAGTGGGTGCTCCTGCCAAAGGGAGGGGGTCCACCACAGATTTCTTCTGCAGAGACAGCGACTATAGCTCCAATTGTCCCTAGTCTCGATGGTGGCCAGCCGTCGCAACAGTGGGAAATGGGGGTTGTAGTTTCTCTCAGCAACATCTGTGAGAACCCCTCCCTGATGCAGGGAGCACTCACGTGCCCTTGCCCTGATTGCCAGGACAGAAGCAGTCCACCATCCCAGGCTGACAGTGCAGCGGTGCCTGTGTGTGCATGCGTGTCTGGATGTGCCAGCAGCACTAAGGGGCAGGGAGGGATGGACTGTGACACATCTTCTGGCCGGGATGAACCGCCGTGGCGTGGGAGGCGCTGCATGGGGGGGGGGTGACGCGAGTCACTCGCCCTCCACGGCCAGCTCGGGGTAGCCCAGCAGGGGGAGGTTCGCCTTCAAGAAGACGAGCTGCTCGACCAACTCAGCATCCAGGCATGAGCGCAGAAGAGTCACCACATCCCCGGCCATGGAGAACAACCTCTCGCTCGAGACGCTGGTTGGCGGGCAAGAGAGGCACCGCACAGCAACGGTCGCGAAGTCCGGCCAGACTTTGCGACGTGTTGCCCAAAAGAGGAACGGCTCACTCTCCTCGTCTTCTGCCGCCTCCTCCAGGTACTGCAGAACACTCTGCTCAGCACGGCTGGAGCGAGGGGCAGGCTCCTCCCATCTCCCCGACAGGATACCAGAAAAGCCCCTGAACCACCGGGTGATGGTTCGAGGTCGCACTGGATGCTGCGCTACTGCCACTGCCAGAGAAACCACGCCGCTGGACTGGGAAGAAGTTGGGGGGGGAGGTGGCAGTGCTGCTGGGGGTGGGATGTGCACTGTCAGGCTGCGACCCATCCCCCTCCTCCTGGTCGCCTGCCAGCAGAGGTCTCCACACCTGGGTGCCGCCGGCGCAGGTGCGACCACAGACCGGAGGTAGTGAAGTGCTTAGGGTCCTTGCCTCTGCTGACCAGTGCCTTGCAGTGGGTGCACTCGGCATGGGTGGGATCACCAGGGTGAAGCTCAAAGTGATCCCAGACCACACTGCTGGACTCCCCTGCGACACGAGGTCGCTTGGTTGGTGGCAGCTTTGCTGGTTCCTTCTCGGGTATACCACCACCACCGCCCTCAGAGCTGGCCTGGGAAGGCCCAGGGACAGGAGATCTTCCCTCCTCCTGAGCCTCCTCAGATGCAACCCTGGGGCCCCCACCCCCCACAGGGACCGGTGGGGAGGGCGGCAAGATGGATCTGGCTGGACTGCCAGCCTCCTCCACCAGCACCATCTCCTCAGCTGCCACAGGAAGATCTTCTTCCCTGGCAAGCTGGGAGCCCCCCCCCCGCTAAATTCTGCCCGGCCACAGGCCCTGGCATAGGGCCAGGTTGACTTGAGAAGTCTAGCCTGCGCGCAAGAAGCAGGGCCGGGGGTGACTCGGGGAGTAGGCCCCTCTGGCCGCCCCCTGCCACGACCAGCAGGGAAGAAAAGCCTCCCCCTTCCTTGCACCCTCCCTCTTTCTGCTGCTCTACCAGTCCTCCCAGCCATCGTTTTGGGGCTTCTTTTTAAAACGTTTAAAAGGGTGGGGGGGCGGAGTTGTCTCAGGGGGCAGGTAGACTCAGAGGGCCAAAAACAGGGGCTGCTGTGCTGTGATGACTTGTGGAATGTGGACTGGAGTGGAGTGCCTCCTTGCTTAAGGCTTGTTGACACAAATACTGTGGCTGGCTAAATCTCAGAAGTTGCCGTGTAATGTATCACACAGAGTTTAGCTAGAGGGACTGGGAGTTAGGGGTGTGCACGGAACCGTGGAGCTGCGGTCCGGCACTGGGGTGGGGGGTTCCAACAAGAAATGGGGGGGGGGGCGTTACTCACCCCGGAGACAACCACACCGTAATTCACTGAGCAATCGGGCGGCAGGATATCTCCCTGCCACCCGCTTCATTCCCCGCTCGGCGGCTCCGTCCTCATGTACTCTAAAGAATCCTCCTCCTTAAGCATTTAGACCCTTCAAAGCCCCGCTGGCGCTCGGCTGGCGGCCGCCCCAAGAGGACCCCTGCTGCCCCCAAGAGGACCCCTGCCACCCCCATCCTTAAGAAATAACCTCCCATTGCAAGGGGACGGCAGGAGAGCTGCCTGCCGTCTCCTTCCGCTTTGCCGGTCTGGCTGCAAAGGGCTTCTAAAAAGCCTTTCACGCACGCGCGCAAAGGGCTTCTTAGAAGCCATTTGCAGCCAGACCGGCAAAGCGGACGGTAGGGAGTTCTTCTCCCGCCGCCCGACTTAAAAATCGCGTGCGCGAAAGGCTTCTTAGAAGCCCTTTGCAGCCAGACCGGCAAAGCGGAAGGAGACGGCAGGCAGCTCTCCTGCCGTCCCCTTGCAATGGGAGGTTATTTCTTAAGGATGGGGGTGGCAGGGGTCCTCTTGGGGGCAGCAGGGGTCCTCTTGGGGCGGCCGCCAGCCGAGCGCCCGCCAGCCGAGCGCCAGCGGGGCTTTGAAGGGTCTAAATGCTTAAGGAGGAGGATTCTTTAGAGTACATGAGGACGGAGCCGCCGAGCGGGGAATGAAGCGGGCGGCAGGGAGATATCCTGCCGCCCGATTGCTCAGTGAATTACGGTGTGGTTGTCTCCGGGGTGAGTAACGCCCCCCCCATTTCTTGTTGGAACCCCCCACCCTATCCTCCCGAACCAAAACCACCCCGTGTCCGGACCGGTCTGGAGGCCTTTAGAATGGCCTCCGAACCGGTCCGTGCACATGACTATTGGGAGTTAGGGGTGTGTGTGATACAACAGAAGCAGGCTGCCACAGAACAAGAAATAAAAAAATAATGCCACTTAGCTTGTGGCGCTGCTGCGCACAGCTGCACAGTGCAGTGACTGTGTGGAGGAGTTCTTCAAGGCTGGCACAGTGCAGTGCACTCACCAAGAATAACAGGGAATTACAGTTATTCTCTGTCTGTGGTTCTTGGAATGGAAGTTAGTTACAAATGTATCAAAATCTAATTACATAGATTAGGATGTCTGTCAATGTCACAGGGACAGAAGAGGAAAAAACTAAGTAACTGAATTGTACACACAAGTCAATCAAACAATGTGAGTTTCAATTCACAAATGATGGGCAAAGAAATGACTGGGTGGGCACTGGGCAGGCTAGGGGCTTTCAATATTTTTGAAAAAGCAGCAACAACAAAGTTTAATATGCGCAGGACTCAGGATAGGAGGAGTCAGTGCTGAGACAGCTGAATAATATCCTATCCTTTATTTGCGCAAGCACTGGAACAGGCTCAGGCTCCTTTCCTCTTTGAAAAGAATTTATTGGGAGGGGAAAAAGAATAATTTATTGAAAGCACTACTAGGCTATGCTTCCAGTCTACTCTACAGTTGAACCACCACCTACTACCTAGCTAATGGGGATCCAGCCTATAGACTCTAAGGCTACACACACTGAAGAACCCCTATTTAAAACCCAATCTTCCAAATATCACAAAACTTTTAGAGATCAGTTAGACCCCAAAACCTTGACCTCCCTCCAAACAGGGATAAACTAATAGACCCCAAATACACCATTCAAGGGAGACTAGAGAAAGCCGTGTGTGACACGTGTGTGTGTGTGTGTGTGTGTGTGTGTGTGTGTGTGTGTGTGATGGTGTGGTGTGTGTGTGTGTGTAAAATATAAATGGCTGGGCCACTCTCACTCAGTTGAAGGCTTCTCCAACGCTGGGTCTCTGTAGTCCACCTCTGAGGGTCTGGTCACAGGAGGATGGCACACTGGGCCTGGAGTGCAGGCAGGCAGTGTAGGCACAGGCCACAGTGATGATGATGGATGATTTTCTCTCTCCACAGCAGGAAGAAGTTACAAAAAATCAGGGGGGGGGATTTAAAAGGAGGAAAAAAACCCCTCATTTTCTACCAATATTCTCTCTTGCTCAATTTTTTAAAAAGGCAGAAAATGCAGGAGAGAGAGAATGGCTGCAGGCTGGCGTTGCAGCAAGGCAGAGGTTGTTTAAAAACAACAACTCCTCCTCTTCTCTTTTTCTCAAAAAAAAGGATGAAAAAGGCAAGGCTGGCAAAGCAGATTTTTTTTTTAAAAAAATCTCCTCCTCTTCTCCTTTTCTCAAAAAAAGGGCTGAAATCAAGCAGGAAAGGCAGGCAACCGGCAAGGCAGAGCAATGGCATAAATGCTAAACAATAGCACCCACACGAATTGCTGAGCAAAATGGAGGCAAGGCTGAGTAAGCAGGGCAATAGAGCTCTCTCTTCTCCCACACAAGGCAGCAGAAAGGAAGAAAATGGCTACCGGTGGCCCTTTAAATACCCTCCTGCAAAGCCCTCCAAAAATTGCCCCCACCCTTGACCCTTCCTCCACCTCCCCCGGCCAATGGGAGGGTGTTATTTACTAATCAACACCCTATATGATCATTTCTCTGCAGGTCGGACCTTTTCAATTAAAGTGAATGGGAAGCCATTTTTGCATTGAAATCAATGGAGGCAAAAAGGCAGGAAATTCAAATAGACGTCATTCTGAAAATGGAGGGGGAAGAAGAAGGCAAGGCTGGCACTTTCTGGGACACAAAATAGAGGTCCGAAACACCCGAATACTTCAGATCTGAAACAGGGGTGATTCGTTTTGGATTCGAAATTTTTTGGGGTTCATCGGGGGTGATTCGGTTCGGCTCCAAATCACCTGAAATTGGTCGTTTCGGGTACAGATCGTTCTGTACCCGAAACGTTTCGCACATCCCTAATTTAAACGCTAGGCTGGGCCCTGATGACCATACTTCATACACTCCACAGAGGGCTTATCCACCCAGTCCCGAGGCAGACGGGCTCCCTCTTATCCGTCATTCAAAGGACCAAAGGTCAAGTTATGCAGGTCTCTGCTTGAGTCTAATGACCACCAGACTTAATCTCTTCATTCTGAAGGACTCGCTTGAAAACGACCATCCTGCCAACTTCACCTATCTGGCCGGCTCTGGGATGTGTCTGATTGACTACTTTATCGCCTCAGGGAACCTTCTCCCTCTGGTGGAGAGTTTTGAGGTTGTCCCCAAATTTGACAGTGATCATCTCCCCATCTCGCTCCTTCTAAAGCCTTTCATCTACCAGTCCCTTATGGAGAACCATGATCATCCCACCATATCCTTGGCGGGAGGAGCATATTGCCATGCTAAATGGTCTCCACAACTGCATCAAGCACTAAGTGAGCTACTCGCCTCTGACCACCTGCAGCATATTCAATCATCCTCACTAACTAACGACCCTACTTCTGCACCTTTGGAGTCCTACAATGCCCTCGTCCAGGAATAACAGCAGCTCCTCTCTCGCAAGATCTGTGAGCTATGTGCACAGTGCCAACAGGCCTCCAGGCATTGGTTGCATAAGGACTGTGCTAAAGCCCCCAAAGCCCATCCCTACACCTATCAAGTCTATAAAGCTAGTTCTGGACAGTTGGCTGCACAGAATCTCCTTCTGCAGAAAAGACAGCACAAACTTCTGCTGCTTCGTAAGAAAAGAGATGCCATGAAAGATGCCTGGATGGGTTTCATTCAGGCCATTAGAGCCAATGATTCTGCCATGTTCTGGCATCTTTACAAAGCACTCTCCCACTTATGATCCAAATCACCTGGACTGTCATCTTCATCCAGAGATCTGGGAGAACGATTTTCATGACCTATAAAAAGAGCCTGCTGCTGTTTGCAGAAGCTCCACCTGTGCCATTGAAGACACTCCAGCGTGGACACCAGTGTCAACCTCAGAGATTCACCGTCTAGTCACCCAATTAAGACTGGGGAAGGCTCCAGGCGAGGACCTTATTCCACCAGAGGCTGTTAAAAATAATCTAGACTGGTGGGCCCCTGTCCTGGCTTCACACTTCGCCTATGTTGACACGAGTGGCCAAATTCCCAGGGACTGGGGGGGCAGTGATCATTGCCTTATATTTAAAAGGGGCAAGAAGGATGACCCTGCCAATTACAGACCCGTCACTTTGCTCAATACCATCAGCAAACTTAATGAGAGACACCTATCCGGGAAGCTTAAAGATGGATTGGAACAGGAAAATCTTCTTCTTGAGGAACAAGCGGGCTTCAAGGAAGGGCGCTGCACTTTTGACCAGTCCCTAGTTCTACAGCACCTTATGGGGAAATACTCTTCCTGCCGGGTGACCTCCCTCTATGCCGCCTTCATCGACCTTAAGGCAGCATTCGACTCCATCTCACGAGTCAAATGAAGGGAGAAGCTGGAAGCCTCCTCCATTGAACGGCGCCTTCTTTAACTTCATCGCACCCTGCACGCGAACACATCACTCCAGGTGAGATGTAGCCCCCAAGCCCACCTCACAAGAGCTGAAGGGCATCAAACAAGGATGCATTCTGGCTCTATTCCCCTTCAACTTCTACATTAACTCTATGATGGGCCAGCTCAGCAACCCAGATTTCCACCCTCCAAAGCGCGCTGGGAGATACATTGCCATCCTGTTATACGTGGCTGATGCAGCCATCCTCTCAAGGACCCCCATTGGCCTTAGAATAAGACTGAGGGCCCTGACCCTGCACTGCAGGGAGAAGTGCCTGGAAATCAATGATCACAAAACTAAAATGATGGCCTTTGTCAGGAGGCCCAAGATCCACTCTTGGCACATTGAGGGGCATAAGATTGAGCAAGCTGCACGCTTCAAAGACTTGGGAGTAGTTTTCCATTCTGGTGGCTCTAGGAAAGGCCATGAAGAACACCTGGATTTAAATGTCCAGAGAAGTGCCTCTGCCATTCTCAAATGCCTGCCGACAAGAGGAGGCCATTCTGTATCCACAGCCCTTGAAGTGTTCACAGCCAAGTCACTAGCTAGCTTCTCGATGGTGCCCAGTTGGGCCCCTTCCCCAACATTGTGGCTCTGGAACTTGTACAATCTAAATTCCTGCGGGCAGCGCTCCAAGTACCGAGATGTGTCTCCAGTGCCACTCTGTTATGCTCCAGTTAGTCACTCAGCAGGCCAGAAACTGGGAAGAAACAAAGCCCTGGTAACAGACAGTCTATTACTGACTTGGCATGATGAAGTCCTATCCAACTAGCACGAGAAAGCATGTTTCATGTTTAGCATGTGCCAGACTCTCCTTTTGATCCTGTGGCAGCAGGGCGGGTCAAGGCATGGCTCTATGGGATAACTCTGAGGGACAAATTACTCGGCCAGTGGTCAGAGGTGTTGTGAACACTTGATACCTCTAAGGCAGACCTGCTCAACTGAGGCCCCCCAGCTGTTTTGGGATGACAACTCTCATAATCCCCTGGCACAGTAGCCAATAGACAGGGATTATGGGAGTTGAAAGCCAACTTCTACAGGAGGACCAGAGTTGAGCATCCCTGATCTAAACTCAGCTTACTCTTCCGGGACTTTCTCCCTGCCAAGTAGGAGCAGACCCAGGTTCTTGTTCACCTGAGGAAAGCTATGACAGCCTCACACCCTCCACAGCATTTAAAGGGGCACAGGTTGAGGAGACCGTTTCCTAGTTGGCAGCCTTTTCTCATTACCTTGGCCACCTTTCTGTTGGAAGTGAAGGACTTTGCACAGTCTCTTGTCTCAAAGACAGTGGAGGACAAACTAGTGAGTCAGAGGGCTAGAGGGTCAAGACACTGGTCATCCCTTCTCTACTGCTCTGACACTATCCCATTGGAATGTAGATTGCTACTCTCAGGGACACTTCTTTCCTTCCAGCCACTTCCTTTCTCTCCCCCTTCTCTTCCTTTTCCTTCTACCTTGCAACATGCAAGCTCTTCTCCCTGCTCCATGTGTGCAGAGATGCAGAATCCATCTGTATCCAGCTAGCTAGCTAGATTAGAGATCCTAACCCCTCACTTTCCTATCTAGAATGGAGTTCGTTAATAAATGCCATATATATTGACTTGAAACTATGAACTGGCTCCAAGTTACTTTATTCTCAGCATACACGCATGCCTAACCAAATTCCGCTGTGTTGTGCCTCTGTGCACTCTGCTGTAATGAAAAAGGGATTCTCTTACCAGAGAGAATTCCCAACACTTTCAAGACTGGCCACTGGGGGCTGGGCAATGAGAAACTGCTGCCACCAAGCAGCCTCCTCTCCTTAAGCCCGTACACCAAAGCCTTTCACAGGTTACGTGGGGGTCTCCCCACTGGATCTTCGCAAGGTGCTGGAAGTGCGCTGCTAAGGAGGGGAAGCTGCTATCAGCCTTCTCTTCCTTCATGGTGCCTCTCTCTAGACACTGCGCAAAGGTCCCTATGGGACCTTTGCAAAGCTCTGCAAAGACTCCCCCTGAGGAGGGAGGATTGGCAGCCCCCACCATATCACACCTTTGCAAACGGCTTTGCAAAGTTGGGATGGGAAGCTCCCAATCAGAGCCTTACCAAGCCTTTTGTAAAGGCACCCCGCACAGAGGGAGGGTTGCCAGCACCGCCCCCACATCTCATAGTGCCTTTCGGAGGCTTGGATGGGAAGTGTCAGCAGCCGGTCCGGCCGGCCGGCGTTGGAGTCTAGCTGGCACCGTGCAAAGCGGGTTCAGGATCCATCAGCCCTATTAAGGAGACGTTTGCTCCTTCTCCAGCTGGTGTTAGCGTCTTGTAATTCTCCTTTGTAGTGGAGTCAGAGGGGCTTCCCCGTGGCCACGATCACTGCCACCACAGCCCGCCCACCTGCCACTGGCCTCTGCTCACCACTACAGTCGCAGCCACTTTCCTTTCCTTCGCTGGCTGTAACATGATATCACTCTGGTATGAGCCCATCTCAGGGATAACAGGTGCTGGGCAGTGACATTATTATACTGTGTTGCAGCTGGCAAAGAGAAGCCAGCAAGCCTTAACAGTGGCAGTGAGCAGAGGTCACAAAGGCCAGTGGCGGGTGGGGGCCTGCAGCAGAGGCAGCGAATGGTGGGTGAGCAAGTCCTCAGGCGGATCTGCCCCTGCTGCTGCTAGAGTTATGCTGCTAGAGTTATGATTGTCAAGTAACTGAGGGACAGGAGTATTCTTCCTGCCCTAGAGGCACGCATGGTGCACAGGTCTCCCCATTTCAGAGCAGGAACCAGAATGCTCTACAAAACCTCCGAAGCTTCCAAATGTTGTTCTGTACATAAGCAGAACTCTTGCTGCAGAGACCATGGAGGAGAAGAAGAGGTGTGTCTTTCAGAAGTATGTATTTTTAATTATAATAATAACAACAATAACAGTAACAACAACAACAATAATAATTTACAAAAATAACAAAGGTTGGTCTTTTCAATATCTACTTTCTCCCTCCTCAGTTGCGCTTCTTCCACCTTCGTTTCCTCCCGCCTCGCTTCCTGCACCCAAACTTCTGAAAATATGAAGTAGATAAAATCATTAAATTAAAATGCACTCAGTAAATTGGGTTTCCCCCAGTGAATCGGGGAGACATTTCTTTGTTGCCATTACAATGGCAAACTAGAAACTGTGGGCTGGTTTTCACAATTGCTTTTCCATAACCTTCAAACCTTGCTTTGTGGTTTGCCAGCACAGCCCAATTCTGGCTCTCACAGATTTTGACAGGATTGCAGGTACACATACAAGGTGTATTGCAGCATTCCCGCTCTAAACCTGGTCTCCTGCAGACTGAAATGGTTGCAAAACCATAATTCCTCATAGTGGGCTGGTTTATACAATTCTAATTCGAGTAGGAGACGGGTCCTACCCAGGTTTGGGAGCTGTGTGCGCTCCCGTTTCCCTTCATAACTAAAGATATGTCAGAAAAATGTTTTGCAAAAGCAGATGTCTTCTTCAGATCCCTTCCTAGATCTGGTGCTCAGGTCTGAAAAACGGAAGGCTGTTCAGGTGCTAGAAATGCAGTTCTGGATTCCACCCCACAAATTTTGTTTGAGAAGGAAATGGAGTAGGGGGGACTGCCCCTCGGCCGTGGGCCCCACCCGGGTGCAGCCTCCCCCCAGGGAACCCTCCCCCCCCACTACCTGATGCTGCACCTGTCTCCTTCCCTGTTGTGACTTGGCCCCAGAGGCGTAGCTAGGGCAAATAGCGCCTAAGGCAAGCACTGAAATTGCGCCCCCCACCCCCCAAATATCTGACACTCCTCTTTCAGATTACTTCACCATAATATCACCTCAAAAAATAAAAGTCAAGCTTGTTCATCTTTGAATTAACAAATGATGGCACTAACTGAACATTAAAACTGCACCTTACATGCTTTCAGTGAAGCAAATTGCTGACGCAGCACAGATACAGCCTTCTTCAGAAAGCAGGAATCACCACACCTATCAACTATTCAGAAAGGGACTGGAGACTGGATGGAGTCCTTACATTCCCTGATCAGCATGTTCATTGCATTCCAAATCCAGCAGTGTGTATTAGCAACCCCCCTCCCCCCCCCCCCCGCCAGCTGCTATCTGCCACCAAGCAGCAGCATTCACATTTTTTCTATCCGGCTCTTCCTCCAAAGAGCCCAGAGCAGTGTACATACTTCAGTTTCTCCTCACAGCAACCCTGTGGAGTAGGTTAGGCTGAGAGAGAAGTGAATGGCCCAGAATCACCCAGCAAGTCTCATGGCTGAATGGGGACTTGAACCCGGGGCTCCCCAGTCCTGCTCCAGCACTCTAACCACTATCGAGGCAGTGTGCGCACACCTGCATTCAGAGTGGGGCCTTACAGCCTCAGTGCCTCCTCCAAAACACAAGTCAGCCTACATGCACATACAGCTACAACACGCAATAAAACAAACAAAACAAACCACTCCATCTTCAGAGTAAGATACACAAAATGAGCAGGCAGGGCTATTGCTGGGGAATCTCAAGGTTAGGGCAAGGAAGAGAGAGAAACTAATACATTAATTCATAAGGGGTACACTTAGGAACAATTCTGGAATGTTAATCAAACTGTCCCCTCCTTTCCCCTTCCAATCAATCAGAGCAAACAGCATAGGAAGAGAGATTTTGTTCATCCATGTGCCCATTTTTTAAATTTATATTTACACTTATATCCCGCTCTTCTTCCAAGGAGCTCAGAGTGGTGTACATGGGGTTTTTTTTTATCCTCACATCAGCCCTGTGAGGTAGGTTAGGCCGAGAGATACATGACTGGTCCAAAGTCACCCAGTGAGATTCATGGTTGAATGAGGATTCAAACTCAGGTCTTCCCAGGCCTAGTCCAACACTCTAACCACTACACTATGCTAGCTCTCAGGAAAAGTCACAAAGAAATCCATCAATTACACCTGTATTCATCCGGCTCATAGAAGCGGTCTCTGCATATTAAGCTTTTTCAGGTTTCTTTTGGTGACTGCATTGTTTATGCACCTTAATACAAGTCTGTTTCTACATTGGTGTGCATGCCTGGCAGTAAATGAAAAACTTATTGTAAATTCTAGAAAGTGCCTTCAACTTTCAGATGTAGAACAACCTTTTGCACTTACGTTTACAATTACAACCCTTTTTCAATTACACATGATTTACTGCACATTTTAATAGTCAACTCTTTTAAAAGACAAGACTTAAATCACAAATTCCATTTTTAACAAACTAAAAATGCTATCGTTAGCTTCCAGCATATTTCCTTTTTATGACCTTTATAGTTAAATATATTTATTCTTCGCAACTTAACCATATTTTGATTTTGCATTTATTTTCATAAACATGCACCACCACAGGCTATTGCCAATTACTGAATAAGCCTCCCCTCCTTGATGGAATGGGGGCTGCCTTAATAAAGCACATAAAGAAGAGCCCCTGGTGGCGCAGTGGTAAAACTGCCGCCCTGTAACCAGAAGGTTACAAGTTCAATCCTGACCAGGGGCTCAAGGTTGACTCAGCCTTCCATCCTTCCGAGGTCGGTAAAATGAGTACCCAGAATGTTGGGGGCAATATGCTAAAAATCATTGTAAACCGCTTAGAGAGCTCTGGCTATAGAGCGGTATATAAAAGTAAGTGCTATTGCTATTGCTAAAGAAATGAAGTTGTAGACAAGGTACAGAACCCCAGAAAGCCATCTGTAGTCTATATGCCCCCCTCAGGGGCGTAACTACTATTAGGCAAGGGTAGGCAGCTGCCTGGGGGGCCCCACGCCTCCAGGCGTGCCCCACAGGCAAGTCACATGACTATCTATTGTGAAGTGTGTGTGTGTGTCAGTGAGGGGCCCATTTTAAAATTTTGTCTCTGGGCCCACTCCAGCCTTCTTACGCCCCTGCCCCCCCTCATGGTTTTACCTTGTAGGAGAAGCCTTAGCCCTTTCTAATTGCCTCATAGATCTGGTGGAGTGGTAAACTACCCACTCAACACCCCCTGGAGTGTTGGGGCACATGTACCCCAACCTTAGACTCAGAGGTACCAACCCAGAAGTCTATGGAATTCAGGCCTGTGTCTGATTTCATTTTATATTAAGAGTTCAATTAAATGCCTGAACTTGAGGTGAACATGATGCCCAGATCTCATGACTGCCCGGTAAATGATTTGTAAAGGCAGGGGTAATCTAGCATTGGTTATCAGTGTTTGTGGAACTCACAAGAGACTCAATGGGTCAGGCTTAATGACCAGTCTCACACTGCTGAAATTATCCCTTTTCCTCACTGACAGGATGCTTCTGCCTCAGTCAAATGTATTGATTAACTCGTCTCACACATGTACCCCTGTTTATATTACTTTAAATATTCTCTTGTTAGAATGACACACTAGATAGAGGTACACAAGAAATAACGTCATTGCTGTCTCACACAAATAGAACTAATGCTCTCACTAACTCCTGACCTTTAACACCTTTTGGGATCAGGCTAGAAAACCAGGGACAAGAGAAGGGGCCCATTTGCAACTCAGAGATGCAGATTTGCTTTGGGCAATGTCCCCTCCTCAAGACAGTAGCTAACAGAAGATGAGCTTGAGATCTCTCTGGACTGGCTGAATAATTAAAAGATGATATCCAGAAGGTAACAGCAAGTTATCACCTTTTTGGGGACCCAGAAAAAGGTGAGGAGATTTGAATAGACTCTATGAGAGATCAAAGGAAAATACCACTATAAAGAACAGGCTTACTGGAAAGAGAACTAGCAGTCTTTTGCCTACAGGCAGTCTTGTGCCTACACACAATCTTGTGCCTACAAGCAATATCTGCTCATGAGCAATCCAAGGGTTTGCTGCCCAAGCTGCGGGGCTAGAGGCAGGAACTCTGTCTATGGGCAGGAACTGTCTGTGACTTCCACTGCGCAGTGAGAAGTCAAGACTTCCCCAGCCATGGTGCTCTGACTCTCAGCCATGCTCTGAGCAAACTGCATGCTTGATCCAAAAGTTCTTGTCTCCAGCCAACAGCTTCTCTCCTTCAGCTGAAAGATCCACCACTCTCAAGCCTCTGATCCTGGTAATATGCTGCCTCTACAAGCCTTGGATCCCTCCATCCTTTCCCCTTCTTCTCCTTTCCCCTCGTCCCTCTACTAATTCCTGATCTCCCCAAACCATGCCAGCCCTCAGCCTTCATTACCTCCACCCCCCACACCTTTTTCCATCTGTATCTGAGTTGTATTAGGCTCTAGGAAGATTTGATACACACACATATGTTAGTTAGGAACACTGGGTGAATATTGTTGCTGGTTAGGGTTGAAATACTGTTAGTAATATTGATAGAATGTTCTGCTTTCTGCTCAGTTAGATTGATGTTGTTATTCTTTTATACTCAATAAAGCATATTAAATTATTTAGGTTTGGTTTGATCTCCTTTCTTCCTTGCGTCCAGATCCCACATGGTCACTATATAAAAGAACTTGGTCACTTGGTGACACTATGAGACAGGCCTCATTTTGTATGCTAGCTAATGAGCATATTCAGTATATAAATCAGCCTGGACCACAACAGGAGGAAGCAGAACACAGTGCTACAATCCAAAAGGAAAAAAGAAAGCGTTGCAGAGCATCTATAAGTGTCAACAGTTGCACGCTGAGAACGGTTAGTTGCACTAACAGCACTACAGTGGAACAGTGAGGCAAATCAACATTATGCAATAGATGCAGGTACCAGTCACCTCAACTGTTTTGCTTTTTAATTAAAATCAGCTAGTGAAAAACTATACGTCTGAGCAAAGGGACAAAAAGCAAAGGATCATGATATTTTCCCCCAGCAGTTATTTTTTTCCTCCTTAATGTTGCCCTCTCAAGGCTCCTTCTCTATCCATGTGAGAAAAAAGCAGCCAGAGGTAAAAAAACACTCCACCCATTTCTCTGCTGAAACTCCAACTTCCAGTGGCCATGTGTAATTCGAATCACAACCACCCACACCCAAGAGAGTATTACATGTGTCTGTTGTAGAATGCACATCTTAGCCCTGAGACAGCTTCTACAGCTAATATGTGGAATGAAGATGAAAAAAGCCCTCTAGCATGTCACCATCAACTGTTGACTGTCTGGACACACACAGCATAAAACCCAGTGCAAACAACTCAATACAGTTTTATAATACATCACTAAAGATAAACCATGACCACTACTGGCATAAGAGTTATGCCTTCTACAAAATAATTCAAAGCAATTTATTTTTGCAAATCCCTATTCCACGAAAGCAGACAGCAAAACTATTACCCATGAGCTGCTGGAAGGGCAAACCAGCACAGCTAAGGACCTACCCTCTTCTGCCCCCCTCCCCTCTAATCTCCTCCAACAACAGAGCACAGAGAAAAGCCTACCCAAAGAAAGGAAGATTGGATTTGAGCTGGATGGGGAGAGGGGTTGCCTGCAAAATTTTGTTTACTGAATAAGAAGCACATCTTGGAGTGAAGAGGTGATTTCACGCAGCAAGCCTACCCTGAAATGGGACTGAAGAGCTCCCTCTGGCTCTTTAGAGCTCTAGGCCACGCCCTTTTGCATGTGAAGTATCACATGATGACATCACATGCAAAGGGGTGTGGCCTCGAGCTCTAAAGAGCTAAAGCGAGCTCTTCAGTCTAATTTCAGGGCAGGTTTGCTGTCTGAAAGCATCTATTTTCCCTTTCTCTCCCTCTCTGGAGGGAGAGAAAGGGGAATAGACGCTTTCAGGCAGCAAACGCTCCCTAAAAATAATCGGAAAGTCAGTGTTCTGGGGGGGTAGGGTCGGGGGCGCAGGCTCTCCGCTGGGACTCAGATCTCTGTTGTGTGACCTGTGCGGCTGCGTGAGTGGGGTGGCAGTAGGCACCCAGCAGGGGGGATTTTCCAAAACAAACAAACAAACAAACAAACTCTGGAAAAAAACCACACACAACTGTGGTGCTTGGGTGCGGGGCATGGCAAGCACTTGGCGCCCCCCTGCAACTGGCGCCTAGGGCACGTGCCCTGCCTGCCCCAACCTGATTACGTATCTGCATGGCCCGTTCAGTTGGCGAGTGCTTTTTGCGCCGGCCCTGTAGGGTTCTTCCTTCCTCTCCCTGGCAAGCAGGGCAAAGAAGCCCCCAGCTGGGCCAACACAGAATGCACTCTCCAGTTGGATGCGCCACACATGCTGCTCAGCCCCAGAAACGCCTCCAGCATTGGCGTCCTGACACAGGGTGGAAGGGGTATGGCCGGCCGGGGACAGCACAGCCGGGGACAAGCCTGCCATCAGAGGAGGAGGCAGCGGCAGTAGCAGTATGTGTGTAGGGAGACCCGGTGCTGGCAGAGGAGACCTCGTCGGGCGGCGGGGGGACAGGCCTGGCAGCATTGGCAGGAAAAGGGCAGGCACCTGCCTGTCCAGGATTGCTGCCAGCCTTCCTACAGTACATTCCGGACAGAGACTGGGAGTGGGTGAAGTACTCAAAACAACTTTCTCTGGCCCACCTTTAACAAGCAGAGATTCCATTTCTTTTCTGACTATGTCTTAGTGGGAACTGATTCATTTGTGATTGTTTTAAGCCTAAGTATATTGCAATGCATGCAGAGCATATTAAGTCTGCTCAAAGGGGGAGTGGATGGTTCATGTAGGGTAGAGTCAACTGGCATGAATAAAAGGTTGTGCAAATTAGCTACCTTGAAAAAAATGTATCTGACAACCGTACTTTGTACTAGGCTGTCTTACAGACCAGCTCTAAAATGACCAGGTTAATGAAAGGAAGAAGCAGGACCAGATTACTCTACATTAACTTACCCCATGTACAGGCGGAGGTGCAGGGGGTGGTGCAGCTGGAGGTACGGACTGATGTACGGATGGAGGTGTGGATGGAGGTGCAGGTGGTGGTGCAGATGGAGGTAAGGACCGATGTACGGATGGAGGTGAGGATGGAGGTGCAGATGGAGGTACAGGTGGAAGTGCAGACTGATGTACGGATGGAGGTGCAGATGGACGTACAGACCGATGTACGGATGGAGGTGTGGATGGAGGTGCAGATGGAGGTCCAAACAGGGGTGGTGTTGTGGACCTGACAGAATGAAAACAGACATTAAAGAGAATCTGCTGCATCTAGGCCAGCCTGAGCACATTTGCTTACAGCACTACACAAACCAACCAGATACACCTTTACTCCAAACAGTCTGTGCTCTATCAGAGGCAAAGGTGCACCTAGGTAATTTTGGAGCCTGGACCTAAAGGTTTCTGGAGCTCCCAACCCCTCACCCCCACCCTGCAATTTAAGCATCATCCCCCCTACACACACACAAACACACACACACACACACACACACACACACACACACACACACACACAGTGACACATGCAATATTTTTAATATGTGGGTTCTTGAGGGCACAAACATCAACTGAACTCACAAGAATGTAAGAATATAAAACAGATACACTTATGCAGATATGCACTAGCAGAAATGTTTCAACACACAACTTAACATATTCCCATCCCACATATCTCTCCCCCATCTCTCTCTAAAGCACCTGAAACAGGTCACAGTTATACTTGAGTGCCTGGTCCATTGAGGGCCAGTGGAGACCACACCACCCAAAACAAACTAGAAAGGATTTGGGGGCCCCCAAGGGGTGTGGAGGCCAGTGTTGCCTCTAGCAGGGATTTCCAGATACTGTTCACTACAACTCCCAGCAATAGCCTTTGGCTGCAATGGCCTTTGGCTGGGGATTCTGGGAGCTGTGGTCAACAACATCTGGGAATCCCTGTTAGAGAGAACACCGGTGGAGGCCCTGGACTTCGGCCCCAAAGTTCAAAGTGCCTTGCTCCATATGTCCCAACCAGGACCTTAAGTTCTTCTTCAGAGGCCCTCCTCTGAGTGCCCTTGCCAAAGGAGGTGAGGCGGGTGGCTACTAGGGAGAGGGCCTTTTGGCTGGTGACACCCCATTTATGGAATAGCTTCCCGAGTGAGCTTCGCCTGGCTTCCTCACTTTCTTCTTTTAGATGCCACTTAAAGACCTTTTTGTTCTGTCGGGCTTTTAAAATTTTGATTTTCAAATTTGATTTTTTAAAACTGATTTTAAAAGAGTTTTAAAATGTCTTTGTATTGCATTTTGTATTTCCTCTCCCCACCCCCACCCCTGCCCCTTTTGGTCTCTTATGATTTAATGTGTTATATGTTTTCATTTCATGTTGTGAGGCGCCCAGACAACAATTTGTTATGGGATACCTAACAAAGTTCTTCATCACCATCATCATCATCATCTTCATCACCACCTTAAATTTATTACAGGCTGATATCCAGAGCAGCAACCAGAAAATCTGCTCCTAACTCAGCCAGATTGTTCCGGAGCGGAGGGCAGAGGCGGATCCAGGGTGGGGCAGCCAGGGCACGTGCTCTGGGTGACACCTGAAGGGGGCGCAATTTCCATGCCCCACCATCACAAGATTCAACCAGCGGGCGCCGCTGGGGGGTCCCGGTATCTCCGGATCCCAGGTGGCCGGCGAGCGGACCAGTGGCACCCGCACCCCTCCACTCACTTGCACAGGCTGAAGCAGCAGCACACTCACACGAGATCTCTGGGCAGCGTGGGACGGGGGCGGCGGGTGGGTGCTCCCATTGGATGGTGGAGAGCGCAGGCCAGGCCCGAGAGCTGTCTGGGCCGCCCGCAACAAGCTGGGTCCACGTGGCAGGGAGACTCGCAGCAGCAATTGCTGGGTGTTTTCATGCTGCTGTTCCGTAGTTTGTGTTCTGCTGCTGTGTGCTTCTGTTTGTTGCCCAGCAGGCCACACAGCGTCTGCCTGCCCTGCTGGCTGGCTGCATTCTTGCATCAACTGCATACAGATTCGTCATAGGAAGGTAAAGAGCACTGATGGGGGCAGGAAAGAGCAGCCAGAATTGCTCCCCTCCCCCAGGGGCGTATCTAGGGCAAAGAGCGCCTAGGGCAAGCACTGGAATTGCGCCCCTGGGGTTGCCAGGAGTCAACACCGACTTGACGGCACACTTTACTTCTCAGCAAGGTTCAGAAGTCACATGAGGGAGAGACATCCATGGATGGCAGAATGTCCATCAAGTGTTTTGAAATATGAATCTCAAAGTTGAGACATACCTACAATCCGGAAAGTACATCCTTCCAGAAATCCCTCAGGGACCTCTTTTTGCAGGCAATGGATAATGACAGAGGCAGGGAGAACAGTGAACATCACTCCTCCCTCCTGCTGCATGCGCACTCTGCTGCTTGGGAAGATTCTGGATGAGTTAGGAGCAGCCTCTTGCTGCTCGGGATGTCAGCCACTCTTTTCCATTTGATTGGCTGCGGTGCTTTCCCACTGCGCCCTCTCCTCCCTCTTAAAGAGAGGCCTAAACATAGTTACATAGGAAGTTGCCTTCCACTGAGTCAGACCATTGGTCCCTCTAGTTCAGAAACTTAATGGGGTTCGAGGCGGCATTCTTCTCCTCCCTCTTCATTTGGTCATCACTTGGCAATTACTTCTCAAAGACAGAAGCTTTTCCAAAGTCGCTCAGCTGTAGCGCTAGATCCAGTGTCAGCTCCAGTGCCGATGCTGCCCGAGGTGAGGTCCATGCGCTGCCGGCCACACCCTTGACACTGACAGCAGCATCCGGGGACAAGGCCAGAACTGCCTCTTTCATGCACCCATTCCTCTTCACTGCCATGCGGAGGGACTTTGAACTGCAGATCAGCAGTGTGGGAGGAACCAGCTCCCTTTTCACCCTCCTCACTGCTGAACCTGCAGTTCAAAAACCCATCCCCAATGGGGAAGAGCGAAGGAGGTCATGGAGACAGGGAGGGAGGGTGGCGGGGAGCCAGGAGTGGCTGGCAGGTGAAATGACATCTGGCCGGCAAAGGGCAGGGCACTCAAACGGGACTGTTATTCTGCAAGCAGAAGCCTTTGCTGTCATTGTGCTTGAAATGCAGAACTGATTCCAAGTGTGTGAACAGGGCGCTTTCCGGATTGCACGCTATCACACTGTCACAAAGGGTCCCTTCAGTGTGCTTCTGTGGAGCCTGTGTTTTGACATCACAGCCCCTGTGTTGTAAGGAAGGTGCCTTTCCTATTTCCGACGCCGCCTTTTGGATTTTATTGCTGTGTCACAGCCCTATAATGTTGCGTCTGCATTGCAAAAATAAAATAAAATAATAGCTGTGTCTGCCCGTTGTAGGAGGCTTTCCCCCTTATAATGGCTCTCTAATGTCGGTTGAATTTGGCGCCACAAAACGTTGCAGTTTACACCGCTTTTTGCGGTGCACGGCTCACAATCTGGAAAGCGCCCTGGTGAGCAAATGATGGCCAACCTGCACATGACATGAGAGCCATCATGAGAAGACAAGTGCAACCTGGAAGCAGACCCTTTGAACTCTGTCACAGGGGGCCCCAATCTGGGAATGTGTTGTGCAGCGAGGGGCAGAGTCAAGACTTTCCTACTGTGCTCTATCCATGTGAAAATTTGCCCCACCATACCAAAGCGGCCATTTGCCCCCAAAGTAGTGATTTGGCATTCAAAACGTATTCAAAATGGCATTCAAAATGTAAAGAACGGGGGAGCAGTCTCACAAAAATAAAAGTAAAGTAAAGTGTGCCGTCAAGTGGATTTCGACTTCTGGAGTCCACAGTGTCCTGGGGTTTACTTTGGCTAAAATACAGGAGGGGTTAACATTGCCTCCTACCACGCAGTATGAGATGATGGCTTTTCAGCATCTTCCTATATTGCTGCTGCCCCATATAGTACCTGCGGGGATTCGAACCAGCAACCTTCTGCTTGTTAGCAGAATGAGCCACGCGAGTGTATGGAGGAATACTGGAGAGAACCCCGGGATCAGGAGGCTTGTTTGAGCCTCCCGGCGGAGGTCTCCTTGTGTGTGGCCGTGGCACGGAGCCATGCCAAGATGCCACTCGATCAGAAAACCCGGGTTAGTGGAGCACTCACTCAGCTGGGTTGAAAGGAGGGCTACATTGGCGGGCTAGCTGCCAGAGAATCACTGGGCTCACCCGCGAGCCTGGTGAGTCTCACGAGGATGGAAAACAGGGCCGGGCTCCTTTCGCCCGGTTTTCCTCCATCGTGAGAATAGCCTCATTGGATAGAATACCACCATTACTTACATTCTTCTTGAGCTGGGCCTTCTTGGAGGCGATTGTTCTACTGCTGGCGGGCTTGGTGGACCTGGCAGGCTAGGTGGTGCTGGTGGCACTCTGACAAAGAGAGAAGAGCCAAAGTTATGTGGCACTTGCAGAGCAGTAATAGGGTCTCCAATGGTTTCACAACTGGGTATCATGTCTCCAAGACTGTTTGGCTGTTATGAACCTGGCTGTATTGGCACAGCGACACTGCAATAATTTGCCCTGCAAAAGTGGTTCGCATCATGGCCAAGATTGTGTTAGTGGTCGAAAAGAGATAGCCTTAGCGATGAACCGCTTGTATCGAGAACAGGGTACTGGCTACACTTTTAGAAAGAGCAAATCCAAATGGTGTGCTAAGTAAGGCGAAATCCTGCAACTGGAATCAATGACGTACATGAAAGAGTATGGCATCATGTCTTTCCAGGTTTGCACAATTCCTTCTGCTTCTACAAGCCAGGGGGAGGGCACAAAGATCTATGCCCAGTGCCGAAGTCCCACATTTGATTCAGCTTTACAGCTGAATGACAGGCAAACGGTTCCAATGGGGAAGCCATTAACTGTCTCTTGAAGCGAAGAGAATACTAGGGCAAAACAACATGAACGGGGTGGGGGCTTAATTGTTCTTGTCTTCTCGACAGTGTCTCCCGCCCTCTTCCAGCTCCAGATCCAGCCTGGGCAATAGAAGGCAGATAGAATCGCCCCCCTCCCGCAACAACAGGACAGAGCTCAGCAGCGATCCAAACCATTCTTCTCAGCGGCCTCAGCCTGTCGGGGAGGAGGAAGCTTCGCCAAGGGGAAGTTTGCTTCTCTCCCTCCTTCCATGACCTCGGGCTCCCAGCAGCTCCCTCTCGCTCTCGCAGGCATGCTGCATGGGCGAGGGAGCAGGGAGAGAGATGGCAGGCAGGCAGGCAGCTACTTTTGCACTCCCTTGCAGGCATGCTGCACGGCAGAATGGAGAGGGCGAGGACTGGGCGGGTGGCGGGGGGCCCTCCGAGGCTGTGGGCCAGGAGGCATTCATCTCCCTTTCCCTATTAGCGGGACGCCCCTGGACATCAGAAACGAGAACGCCACCTTGCTGACAGCGCAGGGACCGCGATGCCGAAACACAGGCAGGACGGAAGCACACTGAAGGGGCAGTAGTGACACGGTTGTAGCATGTAATCTGGACAGTGCCCAGGCTATGAAAGCGGATATTAAGCACAGCCCATTCCCACGCACAGCCTCAATAATGCAATGCCTGTCCACCGGGGGGGGGGGAGGACAGGAGAGGGATGCTGAAAACATCGGAACGCAACAGGCTAGAAATGACGTCATCTAGATTCTCTGTAACAAGTGAGTGACTGAAAGAGAGTGATTCTGAAGGAAAGGGCTAGTGTGGGAGCAATCAGAGATAGGATGTTCTGTAACTCATGCAGATCTGAGAATATTCCTTTCGTTTATACCTCTCCCAGCTGAATATAGCCTTGTCTCCTGAGGATTCCTCATCATGCTGTTCCTTTCCCCCGACTTTATCCACACTCTGATACAAATCCTTGAGCCGAAGAGGCTTATCGAGCCCTGGAGAACCTGCACTGGAAGACTGAGCAGAAGAAGGGGTCCGTGGGTCACAATCTCGTGACAATGAGTCACAACAAACCAACTTCAGGGTTTGGGGTGGCTATCATGCCATTATTTAGAGGTTTTCTAGATGACAGTAAAATATGCTACAAACGGAGCTTGCCAATGAATATCAGCTGAGAGTTTACAGAGAATCCAGAGCCTCCTGCAGATGGTTGCTTTTTTCTTCTGGCATCTGATGGGGAGGTCACATGGGAAGGAGGCTGCTGGTGCGATTTTCACTGCGCCCCCTGCTGGCCACCTCTTGCTTCTCGTTATTAACCCACCCCTTTTCAAATTCATTTGCTGGTGAATGTGAGCTAATCACCAAAAGCAAGGAGTGGCCAACAGGGGGGTGCAGCAAACATTGCACCAAGGGCCTTTTCCCCACGTGACCTCCCCATCAGATCCCAGGAGAAAAATCAGCACCAATCTTGGGGAGGGTCTGGATTCTCTGTAAACTCTCAGCTTGTATTGATTTGCAGGTTCTATACAGAGCATCTTTGACTGCCGTCTAGAAAACATCCTGGATATATGATAGTAATGCCCACCATTTCTTGACATTAGAATGCCAAAGGGAAGAACCCAGATTGGGGCCATACAGAGGAAGAAATGTGCCTCTGTGGGCAGGAGGAGGAGTCTTCATCGCGGGGACAAGGAGCAGCTTTAGTTCTCATCATCAAATAGTTTCTAAGTGGACATAACATTCACTTTCACAGAAAAGTGAATGGAAGATCGCCTCCTTCAGAAAAAAGGTCAAGTGAAGAATACTGCTGTGGTGAGGACAAAAATGTCTATTTCTAAAATTTCTGTTTGGATACTTGAAAATCATATGAGGTACAATGAAGGGAAGTTAAGATGGTGTAGAGTGGTTGGTTTTTTAAATCAAGAACTTGCATAATCAGATCAAATAACTTGCAAAATGAGATCTCAGTCTATTTAGGGAATCAGGAAAATTTCTACAGTATTTATTGGCTTTTGGGGCAAAACCACCCCCACAAATATTCAGCAAATGAGGAGAAATTTGCTTGGGAAATTTTTTCAGATGAATTGCCAACAAAGGTTTCCAGAAAATCCATATCTCTGTTGACGATGGGAGAACATAAGCTATCTCCTTACCTGTTTTGCACCTTTCTTCTTTCTGCCTAGAAAGGGCCTTTGAATGAGAATAAAAAGAAGAAATTGATACCCAGGCCTGATCATTGCCTTGGAATGCTTATTTATTTAGTTATTATTCATTTGATTTCTATACTGCCCTTCCAAAAATGGCTCAGGGCGGTTTACGCAGAGATAGAACAAACAAATAAGATAGATCCCTATCCCCAAAGGGCTCACCATCTAAAAGAAACATAAGACAGAGACCAGCTACAGTCACTGGAGGCACTGTGCTGGGGGTGGATAGGGCCAGTTACTCTCCCCCTGCTAAATAAAGAGAACCATCATGTTAAAAGGTGCCTCTTTGCCAAGTTAGCAGGGGAGATGGAGGAGGGAGAGAATGGAACAAACTGAATGAAACGTTCTCTCAAAGAAATGGGTGATATGTGTTTTTTAGTGGTAGTCACAGCTGGCGTACCAATTTCCCCCTACATGAAAAGGGTTGTGCAAATGGTGCACATGGGATAGATTTGTACCCTGAAATGTCAAAAATGGAGAAGGCATAATGACACTAGGAGGAGAGGTTTTGGAATATGAAGTCTGGGAGTGTGTGGGTAGCTGAAGAACATGGCCAGAGACTTCTGCAGCACACAGAAGTTCTGCCCACTGAACACTGGAGGATCTGACAGACACTGTTTGCATCCTTTCAACTTTTCATCCACTGCCTTAAGGCCTAAAAAATGGTTTTCTTTTTTTAACATGGAAGTGGACACCCAAATCCTGAGCTTGAGACCAGGTCCTGTGCGTAGAGTCCCAAGACTGCAGAATCACAGAAGACCAGGCATTCCTGCGCAAGGCTTACCGTTTCCTTTGAGTGGTGCCATCCTTAATTGCAGAAAGCTGAGAACAGATCTGTTTGTCAAGAAAAAGAGAGGAAAGACCATGAGCAACCAACCACCACGTAAAGATTTCCTGCAGCTGGCCAGAGCCAATGATTTGGGTGGTCAACCAAGAAATTGGTTTGTTAGCATTCCTGTCATGATAGTGCTCCTAAAAAAGAGAGGTGTTGGAGCTCATTGTTGATTGGATCTCCCAACTCTAATCCTTGTTGTGAGGACATGCCTGTTGGTATTCAGGGGTGAGGGAAAGACACTGAACGTGCTCAGAGGCCCTGCTGTCTTTGCACGCTTCAGGTCGGAGCTCTGGGATTAGAAACAGCAGCTGAGTTCACCAGAGGTAGAGGCAGGATGAACTCTGGCTCAAATGAAAGCTCTCTACAATGTATGAGTATTTGGCATATCCCGTGTGAAAGTAGTTCTTCCTCAGTTGGAGGGGACTGTGTCTTTGTGGGACATTCGCTTCCCACCCCAAGCCCTTGGATATGGCAGTTCATAAATCCAACTTAAAAATGCATTTTAGCTTACCTCAAACAGGCAAATTACTGCCATGATCATCGTTATCATTGCAATCACTGAAAAAGCAAATAGCCTTTTGCCATAGCCATATTCTGAGATTCCCTTTCTTGCAATCTGCAAGGTGGGACAAAGGAAAGGGAAATGGAAAACGGGCTTTTTTGTCTTTCTACTTTTTCTCCCCACAACCCGCTCAGAATAAAAAACACCACTTGTACTGCTCTCTGTTGAACTTGCTCTCATATGGACATACGCAATTGTCTTCTACCAAGTCAAACATTGGTTCATTCAGCCCAGTACTGTCTGCTCCTTTTTACAGCTGCTCTCAGCCCTGAAGCCTTAACTAAGATGCTAGAGATTAAGCCTGGACTCTCCTGAATGCAAGACATGGGGTATATTGCCAAAGAGAGAACAACTCTATTTGAAAATGGAAGTTTACACAATTTCTCCAAGGGGTGATCTGACGGGTTTGTTGGCCATTGTGAAATTTGACAGCATTACCTGCTGACCATTTGCTACCAATCCATGGTGGGAATCAAGTCTTTTGAGACCATCAGAGATTGGTAGCAAATGGCCAGCAGATGGTGCTGTGTAATTGTGTGATGGTTAGTGACATCATCCGAATGCATCATGGAGAAATGGTAACAACCTCCATTCACATCACAGATTGGTAGCAAATGGCCAGCAGATGGTTTCACCTCATCACCTCCATTCCCTCCCAACCTTGCCATTCATCTCCCCACCCACATGATCGCCACTGCGATGAGCAGCAGCGCAGCAATCTGGAGGCTGGGGAAGCAAAGCCTGGCCTCCAGGAATCCCACAATGCAGCACCACACCAGCAGCATTGTGCAAGGAGAAACCCTAGAGGCTGGGTTGCTCCTTCCCTTGGCATCTATCATTAAAATGGTTGCCAGCAGCCTGAAGGGAGCTGCCAGCACCCCAGCTGCCCACATGACCAGATGGTGAGGGAGGAGGCTGCATGTACACCCTCCTACCTCACCTGGACTACCCAGTCGAGGAGTGCCGGGATTGGGACCGATCCTGGCAGTTCTCATGAGCAGCTCTGCCCAGGTGGGGAGGCACTAGCATGGCTAGTACTGGTCGTGAGAACGAATGCATTGTCGTTCTCAAGTGCAATGGATATCGTGGGACTTATTTTACAGATAGAAGTGAGAGATTGATATTATTCTGCATGAGATATATTCTGCAAAAGAGTGTGATCTTTTCTGCGTGAAATATATTTAAATTAATTCAAAACCAATTCAAATGGCCTGAATCGGTTACCCAACCACTTTTTAAAGGCCGTGTCTCAATCAGAACAGAGTTTATTGCAATTTGAAAAGAAAGCATGAACGACAAACCCAAATGTTTCATGGCTTGACTCTATGCTTTCAAGAAGCCAGTGCCAGGTGAACTCCCATTGCCTCCCCTTGTTCACGCCCAGTGAGCCACATCCAGGTCAGCTGATCGTTGCCCAAGCTCCTCCTGACAATGCATTAGTAGGCTTGACAACCCCTCAGGCTTGACAAGGTTTGCCCCTTACCTCAGGATTCACCCGTTTTCTTGGATTTCCTGTGGCCAGGTTGGCGACATTCTTCATAGGCCAGCAGTATGACTTCCACAGGGAGGACGTCTCCTTGACGTATTCTCTCTCACTGAAGAGGTTCAGCAGCATCGTGAGCCTGGAAATCATCTTAGCACAGGCCAGCTGGACCTTGGACTCTGTGCAGTCTACTTTGAGCCTATGGATCACGTGGGCTAAGCGGCTCCTCACTAGCGTGACTGGGATAAGGGAAGATCGCCACTTGTTGAGGTCAGCCTCATCATGGTCTCCCTCAAGCCAGGGAGTTTCACCATGAGCTCCGCCATCCAGGATGATGGTAGCTGTCGACCAGGGGATGCTAGGTGTGGACTGCATAACAGCTTGGTCGGACCTGTGCAGCGACGCTGTCCTTGGCCTGCCCCGTGTACTGCTGGTCTTCAGCTTCCTGATTCCCAACACCCTCATTACTTCTTTTTGCATCCTATTCAAAGCCTCATCTTTCTCTGCTTAGAAGCAAGAAGAAAAGAACAGGATCATCCAATGTCCAAAAGCACCTGATGCTCAGATCATTAGCAAGTTGCAAGAAGAGAAGTTGTAAAGGGACAAATGTGTGACTGCATTTCATCCTGTCAAGGACATGCAGAGCAAAGATGCACCAGTTAGCAAGATAGCAACCTAAGGTGGCGCTGAGAAAATAGCACAAGGTCTCTGATCAGTGCGTGGCCAGAGAAGAAGCAGCAGCATGGAAGCCGATGGGAGTCTGTGTAAGCAAGACTCCACTGAAACTTGCACAATTTATTGCTGCTGGAAGCACCATACATCTCAGCTTTATTTTTTGTAAGGAAGTTTCTAGCTGTTTGAAAGTCTATAAGTGTGACTGACAAAATCACAGCAACAAAGAGCCTTGTAGCTCCATTAACACAATGTCCTGAGTTTTTGTAGGCAAGAATCTACTTCATCGGAGGCATGAGGTAGAGGCTGAAGGATATTTGGCAACACTGTGTTGAAGGACTAATTACAGTCTCCAGTAGAGGCATTTCCTGATCTATCCCCAAGGCTTTCTCCTCGTGACAAACTTGTATCCGTTTGTACCACCTGAACTGTCGATTGGAGACCCTTAGCTTCCACCCACTTTTCAAAATTCTATCAGGGTTCCCTCAGAAGGGGGAAAGTGACTCTGCTTGAAACCACTTTAAAGTTGTGCCGTCGAGTCGGTGTCGACTCTTGGCGACCGCATAGCCCTGTGGTTTTCTTTGGTAGAATACAGGAGGGGTTGACCATTGCCATCTCCCGCGCAGGATGAGATGATGCCTTTCAGCATCTTCCTCTCTCGCTGCTGCCCGATATAGGTCTTTCCCATAGTCTGGGAAACATACCAGCGGGGATTCAAACCTGCAACTTCTTGCTCCCGAGGCAAGTTGCCTCCCCACTGCGCCATTAGGTGGCTTGAAACCACTTTAAAGGTGTAGACCAATAAAATAGAATAAGCAAGCTTAGACCACGTTCAAGGCACAATGAGCCTCTTTTTATAATAAGTACATGGGCCTGTAGTAGAGCAGTGAATCACACACAGGTCTATCCCTCTTGCTCCACTGGCAAGCAATCCCATCGCCTCTGCCCCCTCCTCTCCCTCTTTCAGGGCCATGAATTCATCTCAGGCACTTGGCTGCAGAGTCCCTTTCTTCTCTCTCCCCACTCCTGTCCCTTGCTTTCCCAGCAGGCAGAAAAGGAGGCAGCAGCAAAAGGAGGCAGGTGAGCCAAGGTGAGCCCAAACTGCACCAAGTGTCCCCGAGAGAGAAGAAGTCCAGCCTTCCTTCCCGCTGCATCTCAGGCAAGGGGCTGCAGCAGGTGGTTTAGTCCCTACCCAGGAGGAGGGAAGGAGGAAGTGGCAGTGGCAGGACTGCCTGCCAGCGCAGAGGAGCAGGATGATAGACCAGTATTCTGGCATGCTCCTTCCACACATCTATTAAGAAGAGGAACCCGTTTAGAAATTGCCTCTGTATGGCTCCCGCTCTGTTGTGTGGTTATGCCTGAAAGTCAAGAGCAGTCAGAGCCACCTTAAGTGGCGCAGCGGGGAAATGCTTGACTGACAAGCAGAAGGTTGCCGGTTCGGATCCCCGCTGCTACTATATTGGGCAGCAGCGAGAGAGGAAGATGCTGAAAGGCTTCATCTCACACTCCACTTTCTACCAAAGAAAGCCAGGAGTCAAAAAAGTGGCACACTTTACCTTTAAACGACAGTTACTGATATGCATTTCTTCAGTTTCCCCACAAACATCTCTTGCTCTAGGGATGGGATCTTCCTCCTGTAACCCTTTTAGGCAGCTCTCATTCCAGTAAACCAATGAGGGAGCTAGAATTTGAGCTGGAATTTGAAAAGAGCCCACCTTCCATGGGAGGGGGCCAACTAAAATTCAGAGGCACTTGAGGGGGAGAGTGAGAAAGAAATGAGGCTGCTGCTTAACAGTCTAAGTGACAAACTGTACGCTATGTTTTCTGCAGGAAAGGCAAGCTGCTTAAGCATTCTCCGTTCTCCGCAAGGTCTGTTCCTGAAGATTCCCAGTTGCGTGCTCTTTCAGCCACCCCTCTTGTGGATGCCAGGATCCCACCCCATCCAACCCTGTGGGCCTTTGTAAAGGAGGGATTTTCTCCCCCCCTCCCCCCGCCCCATTGTCAGTTATGGTCCAGCTGCTGCTGAAGGGCAGCAGCCCTTGGGAGGCCGGAGTCCCACTGGCCTGTGTGTCGCAGTAAAGGGGAAAGGAAAGATGGTTCGAGTCGGTGTCGACTCCTGGCCACCACAGAGCCATGAGGTCTTCTTGGAAGAATACAGGAGTGGTTGGCCATTGCCTTTCTCCCGCACAGTGCGAGATGATGTCTTTGCTGTTGTCACTGAAGTGAGCATCTGCCTACCGCACCTGCCTATATCGCTGCTGCCTGATAGAGGTGACTCCAGTTCTATGGACTAGGCACAGTCTGGGAAGCACATCGGCAGGGATCTGAACTAACAGCCTCTTGCTCCATATGCAGCTGCTGTGAGTCCCAAAAGCAGACCGGGGGATGGAGACGGACAGGAAGCCCCCAACCAGACCAGCAAACAAGGAGACAAAGTCCCAGGGCACTGTGTAGCATTTCTTGAAGGCCAAGGCGTTCCAGCCTCAGAGGCCTTCTTCAGGCCTCTTTCAAAAAGACCTTGAGCAAGTAGCTTGTAACCAGGCAAAGGCGTTTCACTCAAGCTCTTTTTGAAAGATGACTAATGATTGCCCCTGAAGAGCTCTGAGGCTGAAAGACATTGGGCTTCAATCAATGCTACACAGCGAGCCCCGTGAGATGCGGTCTCCTTTTTTGCTTGTGTGTCCCAATAGCCACACTCCTCCTCAGAGGGCAGGCAAGGAAAGGAGGCAGCTTCTCCTGACTCTGGAGAATGGGGGCCGTGCTGTCTCCTGGAGCTTGTTCCTCCTCTCTGTCTCTCCAAGATGCCTGACAGGGAGTCTTCAACCCCATGGAACTGCTCAGAAAGCGCAAGCCGAGTCACCGCTGTCCATTCGCTCGCCCTCCCTCCTCTCTGGGTGGTGCAGCAGGAGAACATGGGGACTTTGGAAGCTGCCTTTGAGGGAGTCAGACCCTTGGCCCATCTAGCTCAGTATTGTCTACACTGACTGGCAGCAGCTCTCTGAGGATTCAGGCAGGAGTCTTTCCCAGACCTATCTGGAGAAGCCAGGAAGTGAACCTGAGCATGCAGATGCTCTTCCACTGAGCTATGACCCCATTCCCTAAGGGGAAGATCTCACCGTGCTCACATGTAGTCACCCAACCAAGTCCAAGCCCTTCTTAACAATGGGGACAATTCATGCTCACTACCTGAAAACCAGCTCTCCTCCCCCATCCCTACCACTGTGATGACCAAAGTTGGAGTGTGCAAGTGGCCTGCTCATGCAAGGAGCCGTTGCCTCGATTGCTTGCCTGCTCCCTCTCCCTCTCGATGAAGCCCCATTTCTCCTACTGCATGAAAGAGAGAGAGAGAGAGAACAGGAACAGGAACAAGCAGAGGCGATCTCTGCCATCCGCCCCAGCTTCCTTTCGGTCAGTTGTTCATTCAATCTGTGAGGGAGCAGATAGAGCCTTCAAGAGGGAAAGCGTAAGTGAGTGCTTGGAAGCAGCGGTGGCTGCTCATTCGCTTGCCTTCCATGCTGCTTAGGGACAGAGTGGCAGGGAGGCACTCCTGATGGCTGCTCCTGCAAGGTGATTGTTACCAAGAGCAGCTGCCATAGTTTCTGATCCGAGGGAGAGTACACAAGAGTGGGTGAAAAGATGAGGTTGCTCCTTCTACAAGCCGCTGCCTCTATTGCAGGGCTGCTCAACTTTGGGCCTCCTGCAGGTGTTGGCCTACAAATCCCATAATCCCTGACTCTTGACCACTGTGGCTGGGGATTATGGGAGTTGTAGTCCAAGAACAGCTGAGGGCCTAAGTTGAGCAGGCCTGATCTATTGGCATATCTGTCTTTTCTCTCTAGACAACATGTGGCGGGGATTGGGTCCAGCAAGCCCAATCTTCCCCACTGCCCCACCCAACAGGCAAGGGGGTAGAATTTGGTAGCTTGCATTCTCTCTAGGGGCAGCGCCAGTAGTCCAATCCTTCTCACCATCACAGAGAGAGAGAGAGAGAGAGGGCGCCACCTGCCATCTCTTCCCCAGTTGCTCAGTCTCTCTCTCAACAGCATAGTGGGAAAGACGGTTTTCTCTCCGGGAAAAGAGAGGGCAGGAGTGTGGTCAAAGGAACCTACTCTTACTCTCTGCAGTACAATTCCTGGTTTGGCAATCAAAGCTGAAAAATAATGAGAGTCCCAGGAAGCTGACCCCCCCCCCCCCGAAAAGGATAGTAAGGGCCTCTAGAAAGTATTACCCTTACACTTTCAGAGGTCACTCTGCACAAATTAGAATCATGGAGGAAGGATACATATTTTGGACCAAGGGAAGGACTCCAGAAATCAAAGCAAAGGTCCAAAAATCACTTTATCCCCAAAAGGAGACATTTGCAGACCTACTTTGATTTCTGTGCAGTTTGCATCATTGGCATTTGAGGTGTTCTTTCTTAATACATTCTGCCGATGAGCTCATTTTGCAACAGGTTTTCCCCTGCTTAGAGGGGAAATTGTGAAATGCTCTTTAACATTCAAAACAATACAGAATTTCATCAACTACTACTAGCCTACCGCAGAGATTTTCCTTTGTGGTACACGTGTCGGTGCAGTCCAACTTCATCGTATCAGACAAAACTTCAATGTCATCCTTCAGATGGCAAAGACAGCAGAACACCTTGTTAGGCAAGATGCTGTGAAGGAAAAAGACAGAACTCCTCACAGCTTCTTGGCATTTCTTGCAGGAGAGGACAGTAACTGGCAACCCCCACAACCAATCCAGTCCTTTCAGGAGGGTGCCATGCCGACCCACACTTTGGGGGCTCTCCACATATCCCCCACATCTCTTCAGAAAATGTTTCTAACTCAAAACTGTCCTATGAAGGGATATTCCCATCTCCATATACTGAGGAAGATTGAGCTGACTTTGCTGTGAGGGAGATAATGGATATTATCTTCCTCCCTTTGCTGTGAGGGATAATAATTTCTGATGAAATTATTACTTGCCGAAGAAGTAGGAAGCTGCTTGATACTGTGGCAAATCCTTGGCCCCTTGAGTTCAGTGCTTTCTAACTCTTACTGGCAATGGTTTTTCAGTGCTTCAGAGGGAGGTCTTTCCTAGCTCTGTTCCCTGAGGTTATTTTAACTGGAAATGCCAGAGAGTGAATCTGGGAGCCTGCATGTGCAGAGCACTGTCATTAAGCTATGGTCCCACTCCATTTGTGTTTGAGTGCTGGTGAGGGAAAGCATACAGCCTGTGAAGGAAAAGAAGGAAGAAAGAAACCCTTTTTCAATGAAGGGCTATTTCCGGAGAAGATGGAACTGGGAGATGTCTCAAAATGATGCCCAAAGATACTCATGACTCTAGCTAAGTGGTTTTCAGACTTTTTACCATCAGGGAATCTTTTCCGTGTTTTTTGTCTCCTGCAGACTCCCTGCATATCTGCCACTTCCTGTCTCTTGCAGAGGATTCTGGGGGATGTTCCTGCACTCCTTCAACCCACACAGGGGGCATGCCCTCACCATTGGTCCACACGAACTGAGCGTACAGCTTGGAACACACCCAACAGTCCTGTAGCTCCATATTTCAGTGGGAAGTTGGGTAGTGGTAGACAAGCTTCAGGCAGTGATGTCACTGCAAATGCAGAAGTGCAGCCACTCTCCATGGCAGCCCCCATGGCCATGCACACCCCAACAGTCAGAGAAGCCGAGAAGTACCTGCGCTCCGTCTTTGCGCTCCGTCCCCTCCTTGTCTGTCATTTCTGACCACCTCGCTGAGAAGCCCCTGTAACGGGTCTGAGGAATGCCTGTTCCCTCAACCACCACTCTAGCATGACTTCCATTCCCACAGCAAAGCCTGATAGCATGTTGGGCAAGAAGTGTGGATTGGCTAGCAACTTGGTCGCAGTGTGAGTATTGGTCAACCGTCCTCCTGTCCTCCTCGCAGGGAAAACTACAGCCTCTGAAGTTGCCCCTATCGACCTACTTAGAGGGCTGAGGAGGAGGAGGGGGTTAGAACAAGGCTGACTCCCCGTTTCCACTTGTCTCTTTTCTTCTCTCCTTTGGCAACCAGCAAAAGGAAAAGGGTGTACATAGTACTTACAGAGTCTTCAATTGCAGGGAGGTCTGGATCAGGTCCTCCAATATCTTTGGGGTCATTTCTGTAGAACTAAGGTTTCTGAAATAAGGAGAGAGACTTTTTGCAATGCAGGATACCAAAGAGAAAGAGAAAGCCAGTGTGGTGTAGCAGAAATAATGTCTAGGGAGACCCAATTTCATGAAGCTTGTTGGGTTTGCTGCTTTCGAACCACACAACTCCACATCAGGCAGAATAGAAAAGGGAGAAAGCATCATGGCTTAGCTCTGGAGTCTTAGCTCTGGAGTATTGTTTATGTTGGAAAGTTAAAGGACTTTGCGCTGTCTCTTGCCTCAGACAGTGGAGGACAGACTAGTAAGTCAGAGGTCTAGAGGGTCAAGACATTTGTCATCACTTCTCCACTGCTCTGATGCTATCCCTTTGATGTGTAGATTGCTAATCTCAGGGACTTCCTCCTTCCTCTCTCTCTTGCTACCTGCCCGCCTACCTTGCAACATGGCAAGGTTCTCTCCCTGCACCATTTGTGCAGAGAGGATGCAGAATCCATTTGCATCTAGTTAGATAGATAGATTAGAGATCCTAAATCCTCACTTTCCTATCTAGAATGGAGTTCCTTAATAAATGCCTTTTATATTAATTTGAAACTATGAATTGGCTCCAAGTTACTTTACTCTCAGCACATACGCATGCCTAACTAATCTACCGCTGTGTTGTGCCTCTGTGCACTCTGCTATATTGAGAAAGGGATTCTCTCACCACAAGAGAATCTCCAACAGTTTAGTCAACAGTACAGTTTAGTCAACAGTGTATTTTTCTCACCACTGAGTAACTAGCTTCAGCCTGCCCTGAAATCATGCCTCCGACCAGCAAGCTGGACCTCCAGTACCAAATGCATGAGGACTGATCAAGTTTATTCAGTGATGACACAAAAGCAGCCTGCACATGATCAAAGGAGCTTAATTCGTTATCATTCATTCTTATCTTCCAGGCACAAAATCTTGGCTTAAAACACACTTGGCAATCTGCACATACTCCAAGAAATTCTCTTCTTCTTCTTCTAATTATATCATGCATTTTAGAGTTGAAGCCCTGCATTAAAAACAGGATACAGGGAAATGCCCTATACTCTGCATATACTCAGAGGCACTTTCACATAGTCAGAAATGTACCCTCAGAGTTTACCATCACCAAAAAGAAGAAGAAGAAGAAGAAGAGGAAGAAGAGGAAGAAGAGGAAGAAGAAAAGGGGAAAGTCTGATGAGTTCTTCTGGACCACCCAGTGGCCCTGAAGAAGAGTGTCCGTCTAAGATGCAGAAAAACCAGTGATCACGGTAATAACTAATTCATTTCAGGTACTTACAGAAGCTTCAGTGAGGGAAGCCTGTAAAAACTGGCATCATCAGTGACTTTCAGCGGATGATGGTTGAGAAGCCTGCCGTGGGGAGGAATTAGACCCACTGGTTACAAGCTGAGCAAAATGCAGGAAGAAGCTCCAGGAGGCAGGGGCGGATTAAGCTATTTGCCACCCCCTCCTTCCGCGCAGGAGAGAGGAAGAAAGCACCCAGCTGACAAAGAAAGTGCAGCCTGGGAGCAGGCAAGGCACCACATGCCACCCCCCCCCAGCCACATGCCCCCGCCCTTCCAAGAGCTAGCATGGTCCCTGTGTCAGTGTGCATCTGACGCTGATACAGGGGGCAGGGCTGGCACATGTGCAAGGGCAGCATCCTGTCCCTGAGCCACCAGCAAGCCTCCAGCTCTACTGATCGTCCCAATCTGGATTGCACTATACACACACAAACACACACATGGTATTTGCCTCCCAGTGTCTCTGAAGACACTGAGGAGAGATGTTTGACCTGCACAGTGCATCAAATTTCCAGCCCTGGCATCAGCGGTTAATAACTTCTCAAAAGAGAGAAGCACTGGAGGAAGCCTCCTTCAAAGCCGTAGCTTCTTTTCATTACACACCACCTAGAGATAGACATATCTCTATCTTATCTATCTATCTATCTAATATCTGTATACCTGGAGATATACATATCAGGCAGTATAAAAATATGATAGATGAATGAATGAATGAATGGATGAATGAATGAATGAATGAATGAATGAATGAATGAATATAACCATATGCTACATCTTCTAGGGTTGAACTCTGCCATTCAAAAGAGTTGGGGGGTGGGTTGAACCTTCCCGGGGGTCAAAGAAAGTACCTTACTCTGCAATAACAGGTTGACTATTTTCACATTTGCATTCACTTACGTCTTGATAAACTGTGTTCCATTCCTGACCTCGAATGACCCATGAGTGAGATTCTCAGTGAGATTGCTGCTGAGGTCTCTGGAAACAAGCATTGTGCACAGGATTTTGCAGGGTACAAAATAAGCATTACATTTTAATATGTTTTTTAAAGGTAGATGGGATAGGAAAAACTATCTTTCCTTTGAGATTCCTGTCTGATGGTGGGAGTCGAATTGCCACATGAAGCCCCTGCAGCAAAGTATGAAGGTGGTGTCCTTTCCAGTGGGGCAGCTGTTTCCAGGATGTTATTCAAACAGCAAGCTTTACCATGAGGCTTTACTGTGAGTTTAAGGTTGCCCCTCAAAAGGTGCAAAAAGTGGATTGATTTTTTCATGTCCAAAGACTCTTTCCTAACTCCCTCATCTAGTGGTGCTAATTCATCTCTTGTCTGAAGCTCCAGTGCCTATTTCTAAGATGAAGAAGAGTGCCATTGTTTAAGCTGGCCTGGAAGCCACGCTCTCAGACTCTGGCAATCTTGGGCTCACGCCACGCTCTTTCAACCCTATCTTGGAGATGCCAGGGAGGGAACTTGGAAGCTTCTGCTCTTCCCAGAGCGGCTCCATCCCCTGAGGGGAATATCTTACAGTGCACACACTTCTAGTCTCCCATGCATATCCAACCCTGCTTAGCTAAAGGGGACAGGTCATGCTTGCTACCACGAGACCAGGTACCAAGTGAGCCTTCTTGCAGAGAGATTTCTAGAAACAAGGCATCACATATGAGAATCGATTCCAGGACTGAGATCTGGCTCAGCCTTGCTTTGAGAACTCTGTGTGCAGTCCAGAAAAATGGAAAACAGTTCTAAAGAAGCACATGCACAGTACACATCGCTCAGCAATGAATAACCCAACCCCATACACACCCGGAATTATGGGTCAAAGCTCCCACACTCAGAAACGGTGGCCCCTAGCAGCAGGCCTGACTCCCAGAACCCTCTTGGAGGGAAACTGCTTCTAGGGCAGAAGCTTGGGAGATATAGGACCAGAACCACAGGGTGGAAACTTAACCCATCCGTGCTCCCCCACCCCATCCCCATTGATGGTTTTGATGCTTAATGACTTACATAAACTGCACAAACAGGACAGCTTCACATGAATTCGTCTCAATGGTCTGGATTGTATTACTTGACAAGTCCCTGTTTAAAGGAGCACATAGCAATGATGAAATTAGGGAGACTACAAAGGTGTGTCCAACCCCACCTTTCTCTCTCAGCTTATCTGTTTTGTCTTTTCTCAAGCTTGGGAGATGTAGGGCCAGAACCACAGGGTGGAAACCGAATCCATCTGTGCTCCCCCACCCCATCCCCATTTATGGTTTTTATCATGGATGTAATTGGGGGCGGGGGCAGCCAGGGCACGTGCCCTAGGCGCCACTGGGGTGTGCCATGCCAGTGCCCGCAACCCCCACCCCATTGCCCACCTGCCCAGCCCCAAGGCCCCTCAGCCACTGGCCATCTTGCTTGCCTTGCCCTCCGGCCTAGGATCGGCCATAGGGCTTGGATATAGGAGGTGGGGGGGAGACTGAGAAGTCTCTGAATATTTAATTTTTAAAAGACTGGAAAATTTGCTGGCTTTGAAAACAAAAACTATCTAAAAAGGCCTATAAGTGGCTTGTTTCAGGGCAGAGAATTACAAAAGCTTCTGGAACAATACTACATTCATTTATTCATTCATGCATGCATGCATTCATTCATAAATGCATTTATGTTCAAGTTGCTTTGCAACCCTGGAAGGGGCGGAGCCACCACTGGGCCAACGGGTTCAAAGGAGGCAGGGAAGAGTCGCTCCTGGCTGCGCGCTGCAAACGCAGGGCCAGCATCACTAGCTCCCGAAGGGGCTGCGCGGCCCTTTCAGGAGCTAAGACTGGTGCTGCGTTCGCAACACAGCCCAGGAGCAGCTCTTCCCTGCAGGGAAAGAGAAAGCAGCACCAGCCTTCTTCTAACTGCCGAAGGGGCCGCGCGCCCTATCTAGAATGGAGTTGTCTAATCAATGCCTTATATATTGATTGGAAACTATGAACTGGCTCCAAGTTACTTTCCTCTCAGCATACACGTATGTCTAACTAAATCCGCTGTGTGGTGCCTCTGTGCACTCTGCTAGAATGAAAAAGAGTTTCTCTACCAGAGAGAATTCCCAACACCCCATCATAAGCCCAGAGTCATCACAAGACAAAGACTGAAAGGAATCATTCACTGGTTTATAGGCTCCCCCACCCCCACCCTGTCATCTTCTTCTCTCCCCCCCCCCCCCCGCCCTATTTTGCTAGTGCCTATTTGAGCAGGTGATCCTCTAGGACAAAGTCATGTTTTTTAAAAAGCATGAGATGAGAGGGAGAAAATGACACTTGGAATCTTCACATAACTCCTGACTGTTGTTCTAAGTCTTGAATAGAGATGGCTCATGTTTTCAGGTTTGGATCAACAACCATGTCTAGATGGTACAGTGTTCCTTTTCAGAGGGATTTCCAGATATTGTTGACTACAAGTCCCATCATCCCTGTTTGGATAGGGGCACAATTTCAGTGCTTGCCCTAGGCGCCATTTTCCCTAGATACGCCTCTGGTTTGGATGCTTAGTGACTTACATAAACTGCACAAACAGGACAGCTTCACATGAATTCGTCTCAATGGTCTGGATTGCATTACTTGACAAGTCCCTGTTTAAAAGAGCACATAGCAATGATGAAACTAGGGAGACTACAAAGGTGTGTCCAACTCCACCTTTTGCACTCAGCTTCTCTGTTTTGTCTTTTCTCATCCAGTGCCCCTGGCCTGGCCTGGCCTGGTCAGCTTGAAGAGAAGACAAGAATCTACCAGCAATGGCTCGTGAAGCGCCATTGGGGGGAAGGCGGGAGGCGTCTTTAAGGGGAAAGAAAGTCACTGCTTCCCTCCACAGTGTGCCTCCCAGCAGCCCCTGCGGCAGGGAATCGCCACCACCACTCACCTGGCTGCTGGCGGGGGCGCGGCTCCATTTACGCCAGGTGAGTGGTGGCGGCGATTCCCCGCCGCAGGCGGTGATTACCCTGCTGGGAGGCACGCTGCCGAGGTAAGCAGCAACTTTTTCTCTTAAAGATTCCTCCCGCCGCCCCCCTCCCAGGGGCGCATTCACGAGCCGCTACTGGAATCTACACAACCCCAAACGGAACAGATCTTCCATGCTCCTGCTCAGAACTGCATGTATGGGTGTCCAGTTTGGCTCTGAGGCTCAGCAAACAAGGCATTGCTAGAAACTTGGGAGCTTGGCGTGAGAATGTAATTCTCCCTGAGTTTGTTTCCATTCTGCTCTGTAGCCTCAATCCAAATAAAACGATTTGCACACCTCAGTAGTGCTGAAATCCTCACTGCCAACTGACCTTGGCCTCCTCTCATACTCTCAATAGCAGCTTGGTCTGCAGAAATTAGCAGGTGAAGCATTTAATGGCATGGGGACAAACAGCATTACCTGCAAGGTCAGCAGTGCAAGCACTGAGGCTCTTCACACGGGCTGGTGAGTTCGGGGGCCACGTGGCCCATGGAAGCTCCAGCATGCCCGGCGCGAGCTGGCAGGGCATGCTGGAGGGACCCCCGAGCCGGGAGGCTGCTTTTCAGCTTCCCAGTGGGGGGTCTACTCACGATTTTAAAAACCGGGTTTGCGGAGCACTCGCTCCGCAAACTCGCTTGAAGGGGAGGGTTGTTTTGGTGGGTTAACCGCCTGGAGGCCACCGGGCTCGCCTGCCCACCTGGTGGTTCTCACGGTCAGGAGAAATCGGGCTAAGTTCCCCTAGCCCGATTTCTCCTGATCCTGGGAATAGCCTCACTGTTCAAGGCATAGGAGCAAGGGCCACCAAGAAAGCTGTGCACTCTCTCAGATATCATTTGGAGTAGAGTTAGACCCACTGTTTTCAAATAGCCCCCGCACCGGCGGGGGTAGTCCTTTAAGGGCGGGGGAGGGTGCACTCACCCATCCCACCGCATTTCCCCCACCGGCAGCGTTCCTCCCTGCCGTCCCGTTGTCGTCGGCGGCCGGAAATGGCCGGAAGTAGCAAGCGCGTGTGCGCACGCACCCATCTGCCTTGTACGCGTGCGCACACAACAGGCGCATGTACACTTGCTACTTCGGGCCACTTCCGGACCATGACGACAACGGGGCGGCAGAGAGGAACGCTGCTGCCCCGATGGGCTTAAAAATAACAGAGCGCCTGTGGGGGAAATGCAGCGGGAGGGGTGAGTGCACCCTCCCCCGCCCTTAAAGGATTACCCCCGCCGGTGCCGAAGCAACTTTGTGCACAAGCCTTGTATGTATGGTCTCATTTACCCTCATGATGACCATGTCAGGGTGGGTCACTGGCAATCCCATTTGCTGACTCCATTGAACTAGCAGGAAAGCCAAGCCAAGAGTAACTTGCCCAAGGTCAAACAGTTCATTTGTGCCAGAGCTGCATTTTCTAGATGGAAATCCAGAGTTCTACAATGCAGGATTACTCTGTCTAAGCGGGAAGGGACCAACTTCTATATTCTCAAGGGCCAATCTATTCTCCAGGTGGCGGTCAGTATGGTTGGGGAAAATATGAAAGTTGGAGTGTATTTTCCTGCACAACCTGATCCCATCATGAGTGGGCAGACTCCAAAATAAAGCTGATGTATCTATCAGAAGAGGCTCCCTAGTTATGAAACCGATGCATTCAGACACAATCTTGCAATCTAACACCTTGCAATGTAACATTCATGCACACAAGAACTGCACAAAGGTAGCTGCACAAAGTGGAAAGAATGGTTGTCAATTGCACAACCGTGTTTGCACAATTCATGCATTTAGTGCTCAAGTGCTCTTGTGAAACTGCTCAAACATTACACAGGAAAAGCACATAAATCAAAATAATAATAATAATAATAATAATAATAATATAACCTTGTGCAGTATGTCAACTACTAACGTGTTCTAGACATGCTACATCCAAGATCAGAGACAGATGTAATTGCATAGAAGAATTCTGTTCCTTATGAGTTGGAAATATTGTTATTTTCGTTATACACGAAACTGTCAGCAAACCTTTTATCACCCATTGATTAAAATATTGTAAGGCCACATAAAAATTGCCCTGGGAACTGGCAAGAGTTCCAGTTGGCCATCCTTGGTCTAATAAGTATAGTCAACATATTAGCCACTTTACATGACATTTTGAAATAGCTGTGTCCTGAGCTGGATCAAGACCACAGTAAGGGAGGGGACTTAGCCCATTCCCCCTATGCTGACAAAGATCTGCCCCGCCGCCATTCACCCCGGGGAGAAAATCACATATGGGTGCGCAGTTTTGACCCAGAGAGTCAGCAATCACCGTACTCCTGGAAACGAGAACTTACCGCCGATGCGTAAGTGAAAGTGAGCCCTCCTGAAGTTTGCTCAAACTGTTGCCATGGAAAGTCCTGGAGAGGTGAAGGGAAGTTCGAGAACATCGCACAGCCAGGATCACAGCCTCTCTTTCTATCTTAATGGATTGGGCATAAGCATGATACTTTCATCCTGCACTCCAATTCCAGTCCAGCTGCAGTCATGAGCAACAAGTCTGGACAGAGATGTGCATCCCCTTCCACAGACAACAAAAGGCATCTAACCAGTACCAGTTCAATATCCAGCCTGAGTAAGTGTCACAGTGTGAATGCACACCTCCTTCCATGTCAATTACGCATGCAGAAGGCTGCTTACAGGGATCAATCTCCTTTGCTGAATTGTGATGACAATCTTTACCACCCATCCATATATCTGAGGTCTTGGAAATTGCATGCTTACATAATAACACCCCATACAAAATCTGAGATTTAAGCTTCTCCATCTCATCTTGAAGTCCCTACCCCTGTCCCATTTTGAATGTATATCTAATTCAAAATGAACAAAGATATTTAAGAATCTGCATTCATTCTTAAGGTATTACCAAATGTATCCCCCACCCCAAGCTCAAACTCTCTGTGTTGCCCATGCTTTGAAAACTTTATCAATCTACTTGGCAGATGTAGATCTAGTCATCTCCTCAGCAATCTGGCAAGAAAATATTAGTTCTGAGCTATCTGCCCACTTAGGTTTAGCAAAAGTTATCATGGTGAACTTACAAAATTGTTGATAATATAAAAGGAGTTCTCCCAACAGTCCAGCTTTGTTTTCCAATCGAAACAAGGTTCCCAGTGGAATCCCTAGGGGGGAGAAACAGACGGGGGCAAGGGAATGATGTTGAAATCGATATTCCTAAGTGGGATGCCTTCAAGTGGTGATTCCCAAGAGTCAGAAAAAGTTTGATTTTGTGCTTCTGTGCATCTTATGTGTTTCCACCAGCCTCTAACAGCCCCGCATTCCTCTTGAGGAAGGTCATCTGTGCCAAGGGTCTCCACCCTTAGGTCTCTAGATGTTGTTTGACTACAACTCCATTGTGTTGGCCATAATGGCCTTCACCATGGTGGCCTGGGGACGATGGGAGACAACATCTGGGGACCCAAGGGTGGGAACCCCTCGATTTAGGCTGCCCTGGTTTGTTTTCTCTTCGAGGATTCTGGGAAGGAAGCCCTCATAAGGCACGGACGCCATAAGCCAGGGCTCTTCAATTTTGGCCCTCCAGCAGATGCTGGCCTACAATTCCCATATCCCTTGGCTATTGGCCACTGTGCCTGGGGATGATGGGAACTGTAGTCCAAAAACAACGGCGGGGGGTGGGGCCCTAAGGCCTACCATAAGCCAAGCGGCCACCACAAGGTTGAGGGATGAGAGTGCTGAAGTAACATCTGAGAGACTCCCTCCCTCCCCACCATCTCCAGCAACTGCAACTGCCAGCACCAGCTTCTCAGTGTCCCCCCCCCCCAGGCCCTAACAGCCACACAATCCCTCTTGAGAGGAATGATCTGTGCTGCCTAGTTCATTTTGTGTAGCAGTGTGTGTGACCCCAAATGGAAAAGCAGCTAGCACCCACCACCAGCTAGAAGACTGGCACGAGAGTGGTGGACTAAAATGTGTAGACCAAACAAGGCAAGGCATTCAATGTGTCTTCATCAAGTTAGGGGCTTACATCTATTCACAAAGAGCAGCTTTGTGGAGCTGCAAATTGTATCAGGACCATGGCTCAGAGCTAGGGGTGTTTCACCTATTCTTTCTGCACTAACAAAAATGCACCCCCATGGCTACCTAACTCTGAAAACAGCCACTGAGATATATCATTTTAGACCAGAAAAGGGCACAGAAAGGGTTAAACACCCTCTACATCCACATCCTGGTCCCAATACACATTATGGCCCTGCAGAGCTGCTACTTGTGAGTAAATTCAAGCCCCTATCTAGACAACGATGCCTTAAAGGACATCAAGCTGATAAAGTCCTGAACGTTGCCCCCTCCCCTCCCCTCACCGCACACGCGCGCGCACACACACACACACACACACACAATTACAATGACTTATGTTGTATCTTCTGATGGATTTTTCACATTAAGCTGTTTTTGCAGGGTAAAAAATAAAAAATAAAATAAAAATAAAAACAAGCCTAGGGCTACAGTAATGCAAAGAAGTTCCCGTCAAGATTTCTCCCAGTTGCAGCTGTTAAAAGGCAGAGGACTCCTGCCAGGGGTGGGGGGACAAAACACACGGCAACCCTACTGTGCAGCCTCCCCAAAGTTCTGCAAAGGTTGCCTGGTTTCTCTGTGCTGGTCAGGATAGGGGGTGCCAGAGAGCCTAAGCGACACACGGAGCAGCAGCACCAGCTCCATCGGTTGTCATTCCAGGCAGGGCAAGGCAGGACATCTTGATGTGGCAGCGTATTCGGGGTCATGCTGCTCTCACTCTGTGCAGGAGGCTGGCCACCTCAGAAACAAGACAAGAGCCCTGGTTTGTACACTTCTTCCTGTGCAGGCACAATGCAAGTCGTGCTGCTCTAGGCGCATAGGCAGAACCGGGGGGGGGGGCAGGCAGGGCAGGTGCCCTGGGCGCCACTGAGGTGGGGGCGCCACACCAGTTCCTGCCACCCCCACCCCATTGCCCCCCTGCCCAGCCCCAGGGCCCCCCAGCCACTTGCCTCCAGCTCCGGCCTAGGATCGGCAAGGCCTGCAAACTGCAGAGCTCTTCTCTCCCCGCCTCTCAGCTGATCGGTGGGTGGGCGGGGCTTCCAGAGAGGCCTCTCAGTAGGGAAGGAAGGAAGGAAGGAAGGAGGAAGCAGGCAGAGTTCTCTGCAGCAGCAGCAGCAGCAGCCCCCCTGCCCAGACCATCCAGAACAGCTATTGCTAGGTAGGCTGAGAATTCCTTTTTGGGCCCCCCCCACCCCTATAGGAATCTGCTTGCCATAGGGCTTTGATATGGGGGTGGGGGGGGGGCGAGACTGAGAAGTCTCTGAATATTTAATTGAAAACAGACTGGAAAATGTGCTGGCTTTAAAAACAAAAACTATCTAAAAAGGCCTATAAGTGGCTTGTTTCAGGGCAGAAAATTACAAAAACTTCTGGAACAAGTATATTTTATTTATTTTCATTCAACCATTCATAAATGCACTTATGTTCAAGTTGTTTTGCAACCCAGAAGGTCTGAGTGAGAACTGTGAAGCATGTGTTGTGCTTTTATTTTATTTTATTTTATTTTTCTTGTGTGTGAACTGCTCCCCAATAACTTGCAGCGACTTCAGGGTAAATCTGGCCAACATGTGAATGCAGCACCTCTATTCCAGAGGAGATGTGTGTTAAAGGGCTTTAAAAGCCTGGTGTGAAAAATCTCCTGGGATCAAACTTTTCTGAATGTGTTCAGAATTCTGAGAAAACAAACATTGGCTCACCCTGCAGGGTTGAAAGTCTCCTTTGCTAATCCGCAGCGAGGGGGCCATTTTAATCATTAGCGTTGCTAGTGTGTTATAGGCTTTAAAAGTAGCACAAATATATAGTACTCGATGGATATCACTATATACTGTGAAGTGTGCATGTGTGTATTCAGTGAAATGTATTTCCAGGCAGCATACGTATTTTGAAAGATCCGACTTAAATCCTTGGGGGCCTGTGGTGTGTGGAGGCCCTGGACTTTGAGGGGCTGGGGGCCCATTTTAAAATCTCACCTTGGCCCATTCCAACCTTGCTATGCCCCTGGCGGTCACTACACATGGGTTTCTGCACAGCACCTGCACAGAAGAAACTTCCATGTAGAAAATGTGTCTCTTGTAAATTGACCCTGAATTTTCCATCCATGACTGGGATATCTGAGAGTTAGAGTCAATAATAGAGTCAACAGCACACTGCTTGTGACAGGAAGGGGCAAATTACAAGGATTTCTTAGTCTGGCAGGGGCTGGTTTGGGCCCTGGCAGAACTTGGCTGTCTGCTCCTGTTGCACATTCCTCTGTCTAGTGTGGCAAACTAATGTATCCTCCTCCCTCTTGGTGTCAAAGTAAGCACTAGTGTGGTGAATGGACATATACCCCATCATGAGCCAACAGTTATCATAAGACAAAGGCTGGCAGGATTCACTGGTTTATACACACACACACACACACACACACACACACACACACACACACCACCAGCTTCTTCTTCCCCTATTTTGCTAGTGGCTATTTGGGCAGGTGATCCTCTAGGACAAAGTCATGTTTTTTTAAAAAGCATGAGATGAGACAGAGAAAATGACACTTGGAATCCTCGCATAACTCCCAACTGTTGTTTGAAGTCTTTTACTGAGATGGCTCATGTTTTCAGGTTTGGGTCAACAACCATGTCTAGATGGTACAGTGTTCCTTTTCAGAGGGATTTCCAGATATTGTTGACTACAAGTCCCATCATCCCTGTTTGGATAGGGGCGCAATTTCAGTGCTTGCCCTAGGCGCCATTTTCCCTAGTTACGCCTCTGTCTAGGCGAGTGCCTAGTCAACGTGTATGCCTGAATCAACCTGGGCAAAGGAAGGGGTGACGTTACTTGTTAGAATCCCTGTTGTACCTTTTTCCCCATTGCCTGCTCGTTTGGCTATATGGTTCTGCTGAATGCTCTTTCGGGACACATCTGAAGTGCCTGTTCAGTGGCTATGAAACACTCTAGGCATTGGGTCCTTTCCCCCCTTTTTAAACAGAGCAGTGGGATCCCTGTTTCCTTCACCCCTTTGGCTCCCCTTCCCCATCTATGGCCCTTTTTGTGCTTCATACCATTTATACGGCTGTTCCCATTTCTTTCTTTTTCGAAATTGTTATTATTGAGTTGTAAACTGCTCTGGTTCCTTTGGATGAAAAGAGGGGTATCAAATCTTTTTTTTAAAAGGCATCAGCTAAGCTTCCTCGAAATAAGAAGTATCTTATCCCACCTACATCACTCCTAATGAAAGGCTCTCCCTAAAAGGGTTCGATCCCCCGAGTTCTGGAAGTGAGGTTGAAGTACTCACAGGTGGAAAGCCGCACTGGGAGGTGGCACACGGTGGAGTCTAGGAGGTCTGGTGACTTTCCAAAGCTTGAGGACTTCTACGGTGCTACGGCACGGGTTGGAGTAATTCCCTATGGCTGCTGCACCCAACCTATGGCTGCGGTGCCCAACTCCCATAAATAAGTCCAAAAAGATCATGAGCAGCAAATTGCAGTTGCTATTGCTGTTGCTTGCAACAGGGACCATACTACAGAGCTGATCCATTCCTGCCATCTTTTGATCTCCAACGTCGGTTGGACATCAGAGTCTGCACCCTGAGCATTCCACGGCAGTGACATCATTTTTGCAGAACTCCGAGCATGACTGCTATGGCAACAATGTAGGCCCAAATGCACAGACAATCAGTTGATGGGCTTGAGCTATTTGGAGCTGTTGGCTCTGTGGAGAACTGAATGTGAAACTAACACTTGTTGACTGACATACAGGGATCTGGATTGCATAAAGTGATTAGTGCGGTTGCCATAAAGTGATTAGTGTGGTTGCCTGTGGAGCTGGTTTTGAGAATGCAGATTTCCTAGGCAATTCTGGTCAACCCACTGTGGTTAACTCACATTGAACCAGGATCTGACAGCGGGAGACCAGTGAGTCCTCTCTCTGTGGCTCCAAGCATCTAACATTCAGCCCAGCTATCTCTGGCTATCTTCAGTCTACCTGCCCCCGACGAACCTGTCCGTCCTTGGTCTAAGCACCTGACGGGAGAGGAGAGCTGGTCTTGTGGTAGCAAGCATGACTTGTCTTCATAGCTAAGCCGGGTCTGCTCTGGTTGCATCTGAATGGGAGACTAGAAGTGTAAAGCACTGTAAGGTATTCCCCTCAGGGGGTGGAGCCGCTCTGGGAAGAGCAGAAGGTTTCAAGTTCCCTCCCTGGCTTCTCCAAGATAGGGCTGAGAGAGGCTCCTGCCTGCAACCTTGGAGAAGCCGCTGCCAGTCTGTGAAGACAATACTGAGATAGATAGACCAATGGTCTGACTCAGTATATGGCAGTTTCCTATGTTTCCTATGTTTCCTATAAACATACAGGTAGCCCATTGAAGTCCATGCATTGAAATGAGAGAGAATGCTCATTCCCTACTCACTCCTCCCAACTCATGAAGCTAAGATGTTCAAGAGCTGAGCTTGCTAGATCATAGCAACATGAGGCTCATCTGCGAATGATGAGATGAGGCTTCAATTTACCTGGATGAGACCTTTCAGTCCCTCTTCTGCTAAACAGTCAATGGGGTCTTCCTGGGGAGAGCTATACTCCACTGCCACTTTCCCATTCTCTGAAACAGACAAGTTAACAAGGCCAAGTTTTAACAAAGGAATAATTAGAAGTAAAATCCTTTTGTCTATTATTTTGTAACATTCCTCACCTTTATTGAAGGTTTGGAATGAAATGATGATTTTAATGTTAGTCTTTCTAAGGAGTCCATGACAGCTATTTGGTGTTCTACATGCAGCAAAAAGAAGACACGTGCCCTGATCTCAGGCTTACAATCCAGAGTCGAACTAGATAGGACACAAGAGATCTGGCAGCAGGAACTCCTATATCACATCTGGCTTGGCCCTCAGGAAGGCTAGGCACACAAGGGAAGGGGAGTGGAGGAGGGCAAAGGCAAACGTGCAACAACCATTACAAAATGTTGGTGTAGTCAAGAGTTTTTATTAGGAAGAAGGGCAGTCAGGAGGGCAGGAGTTTGAATAATAGGGTAGAACACAAGTTGATTGGCAGAGTCCTAGGAACATAGGGAGCTGCCTCTACCCGACCATTCTCCATCTAGCTCAATATTTTCTACACAGACTTGCAGCCACTTTCCAAGGTTCCAGGCAGGAATCTTACCCACCTCTACCTGGAGATGCCAGGGATTCAACTTGGGAACTTGTACATTTAAATTCTTCCTTTAAATGGGAAAGCATTTCTACAGAGCAGATGCTCTGTAGAGATGTAGACGGATGATCTACCACAGGACTACAGCCCCAACCCAAAGGGGAGAATTCGACCCTTACTAGGAAGCTGCCATATACTGAGTCAGACCATTGCTCTATCTAGCTCATTATTGTCTTTGCAGTCTGGCAGCGGCTTCTGCAAGGTTGCAGGCAGGAATCTCTCTCAGACCTATCTTGGAGAAGCCAGGGAGGGAACTGGGAACCTTCTGCTCTTCCCAGAGCGGCTCCATCCCCTGAGGGGAATATCTTACAGTGCTCACACTTCTAGACTCCCATTCATATGCGACCAGGGCGGACACTGCTTAGCTAAGGGGACAAGTCGTGCTTGCTAACACAAGACCAGTTCTCCTCTCATAATGCTCACTCATCCAAATACAAACCAAGGTCAACCCTGCTTAGCAAACAGGACAATTCATGCACGCTACCACAGGACCAGCTTTCTACCCCAAAGAGTTGGGGCATGGGGGATTTTATGGAGACTGAAGGTATCAGATGAGTGAAGAGAGCATGGAGGGCGAACAAGCAACTGAAGGGATCTGAAAGTCAAGTCAATGTTCGTTTGTTTTTCCCCCCCAGACAGTTTAGAACATCATCTCTTGTCACTTCTATCTGACTCAGTTCTTTAGCCTCCATCCCCGAAAAGCCTGGTTCAAGAACAGCTATATGCTCAGTATCCTCTACCATGATGACAGACGCAAAGAACTCATTGAGCTTCTCTGAAACCTCCATATCCTCCTTAATCATCCTTTTCACTCCCTCACTGTCCAACCGCCTCCCTGGCAGGTTTCCCGCTTCTGATGTATTGAAAGACGTTTTTCCTATCCCCCTTGATACTTCTAGCTAAATGTTCCTCAAACTCTCTTTTTGCCTCCCTTATTGTCACCTTGCATCTCTTTTGCCAGAGTTTGTGTTCCTTTCTGTCCTCTTCGTTTGGACAGGCCTTCCAATTTCAAAAGGAAGTCTTCTTCCCTTTGATGGCTTCCTTGACAGTACCTGTTAGCCATGCTGGCATCCTCCTGGACTTAGTGGTACCTTTCCTCCTTTGGGATATACAATCTAACTGGGCTTCTAGTATTGTGGATTTCAGTAAACTCCATGCATTCTGGAGCAAAGTGACTCTCCTGATTTTCCCTTTCAGTTTTCTTTTCACCATACTCCTCATTTGGGAGAAGTTTCCTCTTCTGAAATGCAAAATGTCTGTGTTAGACTTCCTTGGTGATTCTCTCCCGGCACGTAGGCTGAATTTGATGGCACTATGGTCACTGTTCCCTAAAGGGTCGATGACACTGACATCACGCACCAGGTCCTGGGTGCCACTCAGGATTAAGTCCAAGGTCGCCTTCTCTCTGATTGGTTTCAAGACCAACTGTTCTAGGGCACAGTCATTGAGTGTATCTAGAAATTTGACCTCTCTGTCATTACCTGACTGAATTTAGCCAGTCTATGTGTGGGTAATTGAAGTCACCCATTATTACAGCCCTGCCTTTTCTTGACGCCTCCCTGATTTCCTCCTGCAACTCCCAGTCACTGTCAGCGTTTTGATCCGGAGGGCAATAGCATGTCCCCAGTAGCACGTTTCCTTTCATGCCTTGTATTGTCACCCACAGGGTTTTGTGGAGGACTCCAGTCCACCTCGGTTTTCTAGCTTGTTAGATTCTATCCCTAACATACAGTGCTACTCCACCTCCAAGGCGCCCCTCCCTGTCCTTTCTATCGAGGATGGGATGGCATTTGCCGAACCAGATACTGCCCAGCTCCCGTCAGCATCACGATGTGTGATGTACGCAACCTTCACACCAGGCAGGCAAGTCACCGTGCAGTCAACACATGGTCACAAACCCATCTATCTATACCTCTTATGATTGAATCACCCACTACAAAGAGGCCCCGCCCCGCAGGAGTATCCCCTGTGCGAAAGGATATGAGCTCATGTTCCAATGAAGGGGTCCCTCCTAAAGGAGCATTTCCCTCTTCCTCAGACCAATGTCTTCCTTGCCAGAGACCTTCATTCTCCCTGACAGCAGAGGAGCTATCAGCCCTGGAGTGGGATGCCCCTACCGTGTCAATGAAGGTCTCGTCCGCATGCCTCTCTGTCTCTCGGAGCTTCTCCAGATTCACCACCTTGGTCTCAAGGGAACAAATTTGTTCCCTGAGAGCCAGGAGCTCATTGCACTGAGCACACACCCATGACTTCGGCCCATGGGGCAAATAGTCATACATGTGGCACTCTGTGCAATACACTGGGACGTGCCCCCTCCCCTGCTGACTTTCTGTCTCCGTACCGCTTTTGTTGGCTGTTTGCAGTATTTAGAGATAGTTTATTAGGATAGGTCTCAGCTCTACTGGTCAGCTATTTAACTGTCCAAACAGCCTTTCTCAAGAATATGATGGAGGGATTCGTACTTACATTCTCTTCTCCTCTGCGCTCCTTGTGATCACGGGGGCTTGTTCCAGGCTCCTCCGCACACTTCCCGCTAAACAACTGCAAAATGCCAACGTCCTGTTTGCTATCCCTGTTCACTATGCTCTGTTCGCTATGTTCTTGGGCCTTCACTTCTTATGTCGGGAGTAGGCTTCCAACTGAGGCACAGGATGTGGGTCCAAGAAATGTCAAAGGAATGTGGGGTCTCCCACAGCCCTAGCTGACTCTGCCCCCTCCAGGTCGGGACAAACAAAAACACTGGGGTTTGCTAGCCTTGGCAAATGCTAGTTCTGGCAAAACTCACACACACACACACACACACACACACTCCTTAAAGAGAAACCAGCCCCTCAAAATCTCCCCTGTTAGTTGGTTTGAAGGGGGGAAGGCTAGTTGTTCTGTTTAGAAAAGCCTGCTCACCTCCTCAAGCTGTGTCTGCTCCTCACAGAGTAGGCTTCTGACTCTTTGTTGCCACTGCTTCTCTTGCTCCAGTAGCTGGATCTGTTTCCTTCTTGTTCTCTTCTTCCTATGCACAAGTCTCCCCTGCTGATGGGGTTGGGGGTAGAGAACCAGCTACTGTAGCTAGCAAAGCAGAAGCAATGAGGAGAGGCCACCACTCTATGCTAGAAGCACCATTTTCTCTGTCTCCACTGCTGACTTGCAGTTTCATACAGTGACATGCCCAGAAGAGCCAGCAGAGTGTAGTGTTTAGAGTGTTGGACTAGGACCAGGAAGACCCGAGTTCGAATCCCCTTTCCACCATGAAACTCACTGGGTGACTCTGGGCCAGTCATATCTCTCTCAGCCTAAACTAGCTCACAGGGTTGTCGTGAGGATAAAAAAAGGCATGTACACCACGCTAAGCTGCTTGGAGGAGAGTGGGATCTAAATGTAAAAATCAATTAAAATAGATTAAATAAATTTTCAAAAGATAAGGCAGCTGGGCAATGGAGAAGAGGTAGAGACCACTGTCTGCATCAGGAGCGGGACCAGGATAAAGGGGAGGACACCTGGAAGGAGGGTGACAGAGTGTAGAGGAGCTGGTGGGAGGCGGTGGTAGCAAGCAGGTGAGACTACACCTGCAGGGGGGCAGGGTGCCTACACTTGCCATCCTAGGGCATAAGTGCCGCCTGAGACTGTCACCTCACCTTGCCTCATGGGGGAGCCATCTCATCTGGATGAAGAATGCCTTAGCCCACTCTTTGCTGCCCTTGGCCTTCGTCACCATGCATTTCTGGATGGCAAGTCTCCTCCTCCACAATTCCCACCATCGTTGGAGAAGATCCCAAGCTTTAAAGCCAGTAACTTTTGTCTCTGCTCTTCCACCTAGGACTCAGAAAATGGTCGGGGAGAAACTCAGCTAAGCAGGTGAGGATCTGATCCGTCCTGTGGATGGAAACCACTTGGAACCCCAGGTAAGAGTGGGACAGAAGCAGGATTTTAAAAATGTGTTTTTATTTTTTAAAGCAGAAGGCCTTGCCTAGAACAACAAGCAGGATCTTTCGAAATGCGTCCGAGAGTGCTTGATGTGCTGCAAGCTTCTGGGCTTTCTTGGCGGCCATAAGAAACTCTGAAAGACAATATCTTTCTGTTATAAGAAAAAGAGATTGGTCTGAGATATATAGGCATGTCTTAGTTTTAGTTGAGTTGAGTTTATTACTGTCAATGCATATAAAGATAGCTGTTATCCAACATCCTAACTGAGCCTAGAATCTAGAAGACTGGACAGGAAGATCTAGGCATGTCAATTTGTTGCTGAAAATGATTGAGCTAATAATCAATGCTAGGTGGGTGAATGTCTAAAGAATGCTGTATCTTGGGCCTGAGAATCAAAGGGACTGTTCTCATGACCAGCCTAACGCGGGCAAGGGCAGCCCAGGTGATGTTAGGCCAGGATCCCCGTGGATCCCGATGCTTCTCGCCTACCTAATAATAATAATAATTCGATTATTAACCCTTCAAACCAACCCGGCTGTTAGCTAAGATTTTGCAAGCGCACCCTTAACCTGGCTGCCGGTTATTGTGTGTCTCGTTGGGCTGAGTTCAGCCCTAGGAGATACAGAATCTGACAGGCAAATCCCCCATTGCATTGTGCATGTAGTGAATTGTGGAATATATATATTTAACACATTTGTGTTGAATAGCACAGATACTTCAGACATTGGCTCCTGAGTGAAGACCTCACTTCCTCCTCTTTGTTCTCCTCCTCTTCAAAACTAGATATATTCTGAAACTGTTCAAATTGGGATTTTGAGAGCAATAGAGGGAAAGGCAGAACCAGCATGGTGTAGTGGTTAGAGTGCTGGACTAGGACTGGGGAGACCTGAGTTCAAATCCCCATTCAGCCATGAAACTAGCTGGGTGACTCTGGGCCAGTCACTTCTCTCTCAGCCTAAACTACTTCACAGGGTTGTTGTGAAAGAGAAACTCAAGTATGTAGTACACCGCTCTGGGCTCCTTGGAGGAAGAGCGGGATATAAGTGTAATAATAATAATAATACTACAGGTGAAACTCGGAAAATTAGAATATCGTGCAAAAGTCCATTAATTTCAGTAATGCAAATTAAAAAGTGAAACTCATATATGAGACAGACGCATTACATGCAAAGCAAGATAAGTCAAGCCTTAATTTGTTATAATTGTGATGATCATGGCGTACAGCTCATGAAAACCCCAAACCCACAATCCCAGAAAATTAGAATATTACATGGAACCAAGAAGACAAGGATTGTAGAATAGAACAATATCGGACCACTGAAAAGTATACAGTGTACTGTGCTTGATTGGCCAGCAAACTCTCCTGACCTGACCCCATAGAGAATCTATGGGGCATTGCCAAGAGAAGGATGAGAGACATGAGACCAAACAATGCAGAAGAGCTGAAGGCCGCTAATGAAGCATCCTGGTCTTCCATAATACCTCATCAGTGCCACAGGCTGATAGCTTCCATGCCACGCCGCATTGAGGCAGTAATTGCTGCAAAAGGGGCCCAAACCAAGTACTGAATACATATGCATGCTTATACTTTTCAGAGGTCCGATATTGTTTTCAAGAGCTGTACGCCATGATCATCACAATTATAACAAATTAAGGCTTGACTTATCTCACTTTGCATGTAATGCTTCTGTCTCATATATCAGTTTCACCTTTTAATTTGCATTACTGAAATTAATGGACTTTTGCACGATATTCTAATTTTCCGAGTTTCACCTGTATATTGATTGGAAACTATGAACTGGCTCCAAGTTACTTTACTCTCAGCATACACGCATGCCTAACCAAATTCCGCTGTGTTGTGCCTCTGTGCACTCTGCTGTAATGAAAAAGGGATTCTCTTACCAGAGAGAATTCCCAACACTTTCAAGACTGGCCACTGGGGGCTGGGCAATGAGAAACTGCTGCCACCAAGCAGCCTCCTCTCCTTAAGCCCGTACACCAAAGCCTTTCACAGGTTACGTGGGGGTCTCCCCACTGGATCTTCGCAAGGTGCTGGAAGTGCGCTGCTAAGGAGGGAAAGCTGCTATCAGCCTTCTCTTCCTTCATGGTGCCTCTCTCTAGACACTGCGCAAAGGTCCCTATGGAACCTTTGCAAAGCTCTGCAAAGACTCCCCCTGAGGAGGGAGGATTGGCAGCCCCCACCATATCACACCTTTGCAAACGGCTTTGCAAAGTTGGGATGGGAAGCTCCCAATCAGAGCCTTACCAAGCCTTTTGTAAAGGCACCCCGCACAGAGGGAGGGTTGCCAGCACCGCCCCCACATCTCATAGTGCCTTTCGGAGGCTTGGATGGGAAGTGTCAGCAGCCGGTCCGGCCGGCCGGCGTTGGAGTCTAGCTGGCACCGTGCAAAGCGGGTTCAGGATCCATCAGCCCTATTAAGGAGACGTTTGCTCCTTCTCCAGCTGGTGTTAGCGTCTTGTAATTCTCCTTTGTAGTGGAGTCAGAGGGGCTTCCCCGTGGCCACGATCACTGCCACCACAGCCCGCCCACCTGCCACTGGCCTCTGCTCACCACTACAGTCGCAGCCACTTTACTTTCCTTCGCTGGCTGTAACATGATATCACTCTGGTATGAGCCCATCTCAGGGATAACAGGTGCTGGGCAGTGACATTATTATACTGTGTTGCAGCTGGCAAAGAGAAGCCAGCAAGCCTTAACAGTGGCAGTGAGCAGAGGTCACAAAGGCCATTGGCGGGTGGGGGCCTGCAGCAGAGGCAGCGAATGGTGGGTGAGCAAGTCCTCAGGCGGATCTGCCCCTGCTGCTGCTAGAGTTATGCTGCTAGAGTTATGATTGTCAAGTAACTGAGGGACAGGAGTATTCTTCCTGCCCTAGAGGCACGCACGGTGCACAGGTCTCCCCATTTCAGAGCAGGAACCAGAATGCTCTACAAAACCTCTGAAGCTTCCAAATGTTGTTCTGTACATAAGCAGAACTCTTGCTGCAGAGACCATGGAGGAGAAGAAGAGGTGTGTCTTTCAGAAGTATGTGTTTTTTAATTATAATAATAATAATAATAACAACAGTAACAATAACAATAGCAGCAATAATAATAATACTAATAATTTACAAAAATAACAAAGGTTGGTCTTTTGCAGATCACCATCCTCCCCGCTCAGTTGCGCTTCTTCCAGCTTCTCTTTCTCCCCCCTCGCTTCCTGCACCCGAACTTCTGAAAATATGAAGTAGATACAATCATTAAATTAAAATGCACTCAGTAAATTGGGTTTCCCCCAGTGAATCTGGGAGACATTTCTTTGTTGCCATTACAATGGCAAACTAGAAACTGTGGACTGGTTTTCACAATTGCTTTTCCATAACCTTCAAACCTTGCTTTGTGGTTTGCCAGCACAGCCCAATTCTGGCTCTCACAGATCTTTGACAGGATTGCAGGTACACATACAAGGTGTCTTGCAGCATTCCCGCTCTAAACCTGGTCTCCTACGGACTGAAATGGTTGCAAAACCATAATTCCTCATAGTGGGCTGGTTTATACAATTCTAATGAGAGTAGGAGACGGGTCCTACCCAGGTTTGGGAGCTGTGTGCGCTCCCGTTTCCCTTCATAACTAAAGACATGTCAGAAAAATGTTTTTCAAAAGCAGATGTCTTCTTCAGATCCCTTCCTAGATCTGGTCCTCAGGTCTGAAAAACGGAGGGCTGTTCAGGTGCTAGAAATGCAGCTCTGGATTCCACCCCACAAATTTTGTTTGAGAATCCCATCACAGAGACCAGGTGTGTAGGGATGAAATGGAGTAGGGGGGACTGCCCCTCGGCCGTGGGCCCCACCCGGGTGCAGCCTCCCCCCCCCCCCACTACCTGATGCTGCACCTGTCTCCTTCCCTGTTGTGACATGGCCCCAGAGGCGTAGCTAGGGCAAATAGCGCCTAGGGCAAGCACTGAAATTGCGCCCCCCCCACCCCCAAATATCTGACACTCATCTTTCAGATAACTTCACCAGAATATCACCTCAAAAATAAAAGTCAAACTTGTTCATCTTTTAATTAACAAATGATGGCACTAAAAATTAAAACTGCACCTTACATGCTTTCACTGATGCAAAGTGCTGAGGCAGCACAGATACAGCCTTCTTCAGAAAGCAGGAATCACCACACCTATCAGCTATTCAGAGAGGGACTGGAGACTGGATGGAGTCCTTACATTCCCTGATCAGCATGTTCATTGCATTCCAAATCCAGCAGTGTGTATTAGCAACCCCCCTGCCCTCCCCCCCCCCGCCAGCTGCTATCTGCCACCAAGCAGCAGCATTCACGTTTTTCCTATCCGGCTCTTCCTCCAAAGAGCCCAGAGCAGTGTACATACTTCAGTTTCTCCTCACAGCAACCCTGTGGAGTAGGTTAGGCTGAGAGAGAAGTGACTGGCCCAGAGTCACCCAGCACGTCTCATGGCTGAATGGGGACTTGAACTTGGGTCTCCCCAGTCCTGGTCCAGCACTCTAACCACTCTCAAGGCAGTGTGCGCACACCTGCATTCAGAGTGGGGCCTTACAGCCTCAGTGCCTCCTCCAAAACACAAGTCAGCCTACATGCACATACAGCTACAACACGCAATAAAAACAAACAAAAACCCCACTCCATCTTCAGAGTAAGATACACCAAATGAGCAGGCAGGGCTATTGCTGTAAGGCTAGGGCAAGGAAGAGAGAGAAACTAATACATTGATTCATAAGGGGTACACTTAGGAACAATTCTGGAATGTTAATCAAACTGTCCCCTCCTTTCCCCTTCCTATCAATCAGAGCAAACAGCATAGGAAGAGAGATTTTGTTTATCCATGTGCCCATTTTTTAAATTTATATTTACACTTATATCCCGCTCTTCTTCCAAGGAGCTCAGAGTGGTGTACATGGGTTTTTTTTATCCTCACAACAGCCCTGTGAGGTAGGTTAGGCCGAGAGATACATGACTGGCCCAAAGTCACCCAGTGAGATTCATGGTTGAATGAGGATTCAAACTCAGGTCTTCCCAGGCCTAGTCCAACACTCTAACCACTACACTATGCTAGCTCTCAGGAAAAGTCACAAAGAAATCCATCAATTACACCTGTACTCATCCGCCTCATAGAAGCTGTCTCTGCATATTAAGCTTTTTCAGGTTTCTTTTGGTGACTGCATTGTTTATGCACCTTAATACAAGTCTGTTTCTACATTGGTGTGCATGCCTGGCAGTAAATGAAAAACTTATTGTAAATTCTAGAAAGCGTCTTCAACTTTCAGATATAGAACAACCTTTTCCACTTACATTTACAATTACAACCCTTTTTCAATTACACATGATTTACTGCACATTTTAATAGTCAACTCTTTTCAAAGACAAGACTTAAATCACAAATTCCATTTTTAACAAACTAAAAATGCTAACGTTAGCTTCCAGCATATTTCCTTTTTATGACCTTTATAGTTAAATATATTTATTCTTCTCAACTTAACCATATTTTGATTTTGCATTTATTTTCATAAACATGCACCACCACAGGCTACTGCCAATTACTGAATAAGCCTCCCCTCCTTGATTGAATGGGGGCTGCCTTAATAAAGCACATAAAGAAATGAAGTTGCGGACAAGGTGCAGAACCCCAGAAAGCCATCTGTAGTCCATATGCCCCCCTCAGGGGCGTAACTACTATTAGGCAAGGGTAGGCAGCTGCCTGGGGGCCCCCACGCCTCGAGGGGCGCCCCAGAGGCAAGTCACATGACTATCTATTGTGAAATGTGTGTGTGTGTGTGTGTGTGTATCAGTGAGGGGCCCATTTCAAAATGTTGTCTCTGGGCCCACTCCAGCCACCTTACACCCCTGGCCCCCCTCATGGTTTTACCTTGTAAGAGAAGCCTTAGTCCTTTCTAATTGCCTCATAGATCTGGTGGAGTGGTAAACTACCCACTCAACACCCCCTGGAGTGTTGGGGCACATGTACCCCAACCTTAGACTCAGAGGTACCAACCCAGAAGTCTATGGAATTCAGGCCTGTGTCTGATTTCATTTTATATTAAGAGTTCAATTAAATGCCTGAACTTGAGGTGAACATGATGCCCAGATCTCATGACTGCCCGGTAAATGATTTGTAAAGGCAGGGGTAATCTAGCATTGGTTATCAGTGTTTGTGGAACTCACAAGAGACTCAATGGGTCAGGCTTAATGACCAGTCTCACACTGCTGAAATTATCCCTTTTCCTCACTGACAGGATGCTTCTGCCTCAGTCAAATGTATTGATTAACTCGTCTCACACATGTACCCCTTTTTATGTACTTTAAGGAATATTCTCTAGTTAGAATGACACATTAGCTAGAGGTACACAAGAAATAATGTCATTGCTGTCTCACACAAATAGAACTAATTCTCTCACTAACTCCTGACCTTTAACACCTTTTGGGATCAGGCTAGCAAATCTGGGACAAGAGAAGGGGCCCATTTGCAACTCAGAGATGCAGATTTGCTTTGGGCAATGTCCCCTCCTCAAGATAGCAGCTAACAGAAGATGAGCTTGAGATCTCTTTGGACTGGCTGAATAATTAAAAGATGATATCCAGAAGGTAACAGCAAGTTGTCACCATTTTGGGGACCAAGGGAAAGATGAGGAGATTTGAATAGACTCTATGAGAGATCAAAGGAAAATACCACTATAAAGAACAGTCTTACTGGACAGAGAACTAGAAGTCTTTTGCCTACAGGCAGTCTTGTGCCTACACACAATCTTGTGCCTACAAGCAAGATCTGCTCATGAGCAATCCAAGGGTTTGCTGCCCAAGCCGCGGGGCTAGAGGCAGGAACTCTGGCCATGGACAGGAACTGTCTGTGACTTCCACTGCGCAATGAGAAGTCAAGACTTCCCCAGCCATGGTGCTCTGACTCTCAGCCATGCTCTGAGCAAACTGCATGCTTGATCCAAAAGTTCTTGTCTCCAGCCAACAGCTTCTCTCCTTCAGCTCAAAGATCCACCACTCTCAAGCCTCTGATCCTGGTAATATGCTGCCTCTACAAGCCTTGGATCCCTCCATCCTTTCCCCTTCTTCTCCTTTCCCCTCGTCCCTCTACTAATTCCTGATCTCCCCAAACCATGCCAGTCCTCAGCCTTCCTTACCTCCTCCCCCCACCTTTTTCCATCTGTATCTGAGTTGTATTAGGCTCTAGGAAGATTTGATACACACACATATGTTAGTTAGGAACAGTGGGTGAATATTGTTGCTGGTTAGGGTTGAAATACTGTTAGTAATATTGATAGAATGTTCTGCTTTCTGCTCAGTTAGATTGATGTTGTTATTCTTTTATACTCAATAAAGCCCATTGAATCATTTAGGTTTGGTTTGATCTCCTTTCTTCCTTGTGTCCAGATCCTACATGGTCACTTTATAAAAGAACTTGGTCACTTGGTGACACTATGAGACAGGCCTCATTTTGTATGCTAGCTAATGAGCATATTCAGTATATAAATCAGGCGTGGACCACAACAGGAGGAAGCAGAACACAGTGCTACAATCCAAAAGGAAAAAAGAAAGCGTTGCAGAGCATCTATAAGTGTCAACAGTTGCACGCTGAGAACGGTTAGTTGCCCTAACAGCACTACAGTGGAACAGTGAGGCAAATCAACATTATGCAATAGATGCAGGTACCAGTCACCTCAACTGTTTTGCTTTTTAATTAAAATCAGCTAGTGAAAAACTATACGTCTGAGCAAAGGGACAAAAAGCAAAGGATCATGATATTTCCCCCCAGCAGTTTTTTTTTTTCCTCCTTAATGTTGCCCTCTCAAGGCTCCTTTTCCATCCATGTGAGAAAAAAGCAGCCAGAGGTAAAAAACACTCCACCCATTTCTCTGCTGAAACTCGTAACTGCCAGTGGCCATGTGTAATTCGAATCACAACCACCCACACCCAAGAAAGTATTACATGTGTCTGTTGTAGAAGGCACATCTTAGCCCTGAGACAGCTTCTACAGCTAATCTGTGGAATGAAGAAGAAAAAAGTCCTCTAGCATGTCACCATCAACTGTTGACTGTCTGGACACACACAACATAAAACCCAGTGCAGACAACTAAATACAGTTTTATAATACATCACTAAAGATGAACCATGACCACTACTGGCATAAGAGTTATGCCTTCTACAAAATAATTCAAAGCAATTTATTTTTGCAAATCCCTATTCCACAAAAGCAGACAGCAAAACTATTACCCATGAGCTGCTGGAAGGGCAAACCAGCACAGCTAAGTACCTACCCTCTTCTGCCCCCCTCCCCTCTAATCTCCTCCAACAACAGAGCACAGAGAAAAGCCCAGCCAAAGAAAGGAAGATAGGATTTGAGCTGGATGGGGAGAGGGGTTGCCTGCAAAATTTTGTTTACTGAATAAGGAGCACACCTTGGAGTGAAGAGGTGCTTTCACGCAGCAAGCCTACCCTGAAATGAGACTGAAGAACTCCCTCCGGCTCTTTAGAGCTCTAGGCCACGCCCTTTTGCATGTGATGTATCACATGATGACATCACATGCAAAGGAGTATGGCCTCGAGCTCTAAAGAGCTGAAGCGAGCTCTTCAGTCTCATTTCAGGGCAGGCTTGCTGCCTGAAAGCATCTATTTTCCCTTTCTCTGCCTCTCTGGAATAGACGCTTTCAGGCAGCAAACGTTCCCTAAAAATAATCGGAAAGTCAGTGCTCGGGGCGGGGGGTAGGTGCGGGGGCGCAGGCTCTCCGCCGGGACTCAGATCTCTGTTGTGCGACTTGTGCGGCTGCGTGAGTGGGGGTGTCAGCAGGCACCCAGCAAGGAGGGATTTTCCAAAAACAAACAAACAAACAAACAAACAAACAAACCCTGAAAAAAAAAAAACACAACTGTGGTGGTTGGGTGCGAGGCATGGTAAGCTCTTGGTGCTCCCCTGCAACTGGCGCCTAGGGCACGTGCCCTGCCTGCCCCACCCAGATTACGTGTCTGCATGGCCCATTCAGTCGGCGAGTGCTTTCTGCGCCGGCCCAGTAGGGTTCTTCCTTCCTCTCCCTGGAAAGCAGGGCAAAGAAGCCCCCAGCTGGGCCAACACAGAATGCACTCTCCAGTTGGATGCGCCACACATGCTGCTCAGCCCCGGAAACGCCTCCTGCATTGGTGTCCTGACACAGGGTGGAAGGGTTATGGCCGGCCGGGGACAGCACAGCCGGGGACAAGCCTGCCATCAGAGGAGGAGGCAGCGGCAGTAGCAGTATGTGTGTAGGGAGACCCGGTGCTGGCAGAGGAGACCTTGTTGCGTGGCGGGGGGTCCGGCCTGGCAGCATTGGCAGGAAAAGGGCAGGCGCCTCCCTGTCCAGGGTTGCTGCCAGCCTTCCTACATCCCGGACGGAGACTGGGAGTGGGTGAAGTACCCAAAACAACTTTCTCTGGCCCACCTTTAACAAGCAGAGATTCCATTTCTTTTCTGACTATGCCTTAGTGGGAACTGATTCATTTGTGATTGTTTTAAGCCTAAGTATATTGCAATGCATGCAGAGCATATTAAGTCTGCTCAAAGGGGGAGTGGATGGTTCATGTAGGGTATAGTCAACTGGCATGAGTAAAAGGTTGTGCAAATTAGCTACCTTGAAAAAAATGTATCTGACAATCGTACTTTGTACTAGGCTGTCTTACAGACCAGCTCTAATATGACGATGTTAATGATAGGAAGAAGCAGGCCCAGATTACTCTACATTCACTTACCCCATGTATATACGCAGGTGCAGGCAGTGGTGCAGATGGAGTTAAGGACCGATGTACGGATGCAGGTGAGGATGGAGGTTCGGACTGAAGTATGGATGGAGGTGCGGATGGAGGTACAGACTGATGTATGGATGTAGGTGCGGATGGAGGTACAGACTGATGTATGGATGGAGGTGCGGATGGAGGTACTGACGGAGGTGCCAACAGGGGTGGTGTTGTGGACCTGACAGAATGAAAACAGACATTAAAGAGAATCTGCTGCATCTAGGCGAGCCTGAGCACATTTGCTTACAGCACTACACAAACCAACCACATACACCTTTACTCCAAACAGTCTGTGCTCTATCAGAGGCAAAGGTGCACCTAGGTAATTTTGGAGCCTGGACCTAAAGGTTTCTGGAGCACCCCACCCCTCACCCCCACCCTGCAACTTAAGCATCATCCCCCCTACACACACACACACACACAGACACTGTGACACATGGAATATTTTTCATACGTGGGTTCTTGAGGGCACAAACAGCAACAGAACTCACAAGAATGTAAGAATATAAAACAGATACACTTATGCAGATATGCACTAGCAGAAATGTATCAACACACAACGTAATATATTCCCATCCCACATATCTCTCCCCCCTCTGTCTCTAAAGCACCTGAAACAGGTCACAGTTATACTTGAGTGCCTGGTCCATTGAGGGCCAGTGGAGACCACACCACCCAAAACAAACTAAAAATGATTTGGGACCCCCCAGGGGTGTGGAGGCCAGTGTTGCCTCTAGCAGGGATTTCCGGACACTGTTCACTACAACTCCCAGCAATAGCCTTTGGCTGCAATGGCCTTTTGCTGGGGATTCCGGGAGCTGTGGTCAATAACATCTGGGAATCCCTGTTAGAGAGAACACTTTTGGAGGCCCTGGACTTCGGCCCCAAAGTTCAAAGTGCCTTGATCCATATGTCCCAACCAGGACCTTAAGTACTTCTTCAGAGGCCCTCCTCTGGGTGCCCTTGCCAAAGGAGGTGAGGCGGGTGGCTACTAGGCAGAGGGCCTTTTGGGTGCTGACACCCCATTTATGGGATAGCTTCCCAAGTGAGCTTCGCCTGGCTTCCTCACTTTGTTCTTTTAGATGCCACCTAAAGACCTTTTTGTTCTGTCGGGCTTTTTAAATTTTGATTTTCAAATTTGATTTTTTAAAACTGATTTTAAAAGAGTTTTAAAATGTCTTTGTATTGCATTTTGTATTTCCTCTCCCCACCCCCACCCCTGCCCCTTTTGGTCTCTTATGATTTAATGTGTTATATGTTTTCATTTCATGTTTTCATTTCATGTTTTGAGCCGCCCAGACAACAATTTGTTATGGGATAGCTAACAAAGTTGTTCATCACCATCATCGTCATCATCATCATCATCATCATCATTGCCACCTTAAATTTATTACAGGCTGATATCCAGAGCAGCAACCAGAAAATCTGCTCCTAACTCAGCCAGATTGTTCCGGAGCAGAGGGCAGAGGTGGATCCAGGGTGGCCGGCGAGCGGACCAGTGGCACCCAACCCCCACCACCACTCACTTGCACAGGCTGCAGCAGCACACTCGCACGAGATCTCTGGGCAGCGTGGGACGGGGGCGGCGGGTGGGTGCTCCCATTGGATGGTGGAGAGCGCAGGCCGGGCCCGAGAGCTGTCTGAGCTGTCTGCTGCTGCTGTGTGCTGCTGTTTGTTGTCCAGCAGGCCACACAGCGTCTGCCTGCCCTGCTGGCTGGCTGCATTCTTGCATCAACCGCATACAAACACACACACACTCTCCAGACAAAGTAAACTGCTCCTCTGCTCTAATCTCTCTCTCTCTCTCTCTCTCTCTCTCTCTCTCTCGTGTGTTTGTGTGTATGTCTCGCACGCGCCCTACCCTGCAGTGCAGAGAGCCTCGAAAAGCAGATTTGGAGCGGAGGGAGGCGGCCACCTCTCAGCAGGAGCAGTTCTCACGGCTGCTTGTACAGGGAGACATTGGTGGGCAGTTGGGGGGGAGAAATTAGACCCTTCTTTTGCCAAGCACCCCCATGGCTAACATAAACTTCGCAGGCGGGGGCCCTGCACCACAGCATGTGATTCTTTTCCCTCTTGGCTCCTTCCCTCAGAGCTTGTGGCAGCAGGATGATCACGAGAGAAGAAGATTGTGTGCAGGTGGGGGGGAGGTTGCCATTGGTCAGAAGGGGGAAATAGACAAATGCGATTTCCCCTTCCACCTTTGTAATGACTTTGTGGTACTACCTTTGTTTTATTTTATTTTTCTCTCTCTCTTCTCTCTCCGTGGGGTATATGTGTGTGTGTGTAAATCTGCATAAACCAACACCTGGGGCGGGGGGGGGATCGGGGTGAGCGGAGAGGCAAGAGCAGCCTTCTCTCCCCTCACTCAGCAGCAGCAGCCACCGCCTGGGCTTCTGGCTCAGACTGCCTGGCCTGGTGAGGTGTTTGGGACGCACACGGGGGCTGCTCTGCTCTGCCTCCCCTTCTCTCTCACAGCCACTCAGTCAGTTGGGGGTGCGTGCAACTGCCCAAACCGCTCTGCCTGCCTGGTGTGATCACATTGGGGTGCACAAGCAGGCAGGCAGCCGGCAGGCATGCTGAGGAGGCGAGAGAAGGAGGAGGAGGAGGAGGGCAGCGGCTGGAGACGGAGACGGAGACTGCTGCTGGAGCCTGAGGAGTGGGGCTGCAGGCCGAGACGGCGGGGTTCAGTGTGTGTGTGCTGCTGGCCAGAGGCAGGGAGACTCTTCTTCAGTACTTTTTCTCCAAAGGAGGTCTGTTGTTGTCTCTCTCTGTTTAATTAAGGATGTTCCTACCTTCTCCCAGGGGATTTGAGAGAGAGAGAGTTGCACTTTGCATGTGCTCATTTGTTTAAACACATATTGTAAAACTAGTCAGAGACTGAGCTTAGCTAGAAGCCAGAAACAAAAAGAAACCAGAAAAGCCAGCAGGGTGCAACAGGAAAAGAGCTGCTGATCTTTGTTTAAAGCCAGCAGAGCCAGAGGAAATGTAGATTCTTTGCCTGAGGCATGTGTATTGCCCTGAGCCTGCCAGCTCCCCCCTTCCCTCTTGCCCTGGGCTCTGATGCTCTCACTTGTCTGTGCTGAAGACAGAAGAAAAGGCATACAAGAGATCTAGCAACCTTCTAGTAAGCTGCCTTTTCCTGAGTCAGCCCATTGGTCCAGTCCATCCTTCTAACTATTGTCCACACAGACTGGTAGCAGCAGGCTAGAAAGTTGGTAGCCAGGCAGCTCTGGAGTGTGTACTTTCACTGAGGAGCTGGTGAGAGAGAATTTCCACACACACCCCACCCCCAGGCCCAGAGGCCTAACCAGGGAAAATGGCACCTAGGGCAAGCACTGAAATTGTGCCCCTGTCCAAACAGGAATGATGGGACTTGTAGTCAACAATATCTGGAAATCCCTGTTAAAAGGAACACTGTACCATCTAGATATGTTTGTTGATCCAAACCTGAAAACATGAGCCATTCAGAGGCATAGCAAGGTTGGAATGGGCCAAGGTGAGATTTTAAAATGGGCCCAGAGCCCCTCAAAGTCCAGGGCCTCCACACACCACAGGCCCCCAAGGATTTAAGTCGGATCTTTCAAAATAAGTATGCTGCCTGGAAATACATTTCACTGAATACACACATGCACACTTCACAGTATATAGTGAAATCCATCGAGTACTATATATTTATGCTATTTTTAATGCCTAGAACACACTAGCAAGGCTAATTATTAAAATGGCCCCCTCACTGCAGATTAGCAAAGGAGACTTTCGACCATGCAGGGTGAGCCTATGTTTGTTTTCTCAGAATTCTGAACAAATTCAGAAAAGTTTGATTCCAGGAGGTTTTTCACACCAGGCTTTTAAAGCCCTTTAACACACATCTCCTCTGGAATAGAGGTGCTGCATTCACATGTTGGCCAGATTTACCCTGAAGTCCCTGCAAGTTATTGGGGAGCAGTTCACACACAAGAAAAATAAAATAAAAGCACAGCACATGCTTCACAGTTCTCACTCAGACTTTCTGGGTTGCAAAACAACATGAACATAAGTGCATTTATGAATGAATGTGATGTGTTTTAGAAAACCAAAGAAACTCCATTTTACTTAGAATACCTCACTCTAACTTAAAGTAACCCCAGGCCAGCTCAAGGACACGGCCTCACATGATCAACATCATTTCTCCACTAAATTGTATCTAAAGAAACTTGGTTCTCACCAGATGAATGCTCACTGTTCTTTGCTGACAGTTAAAGAAAACAGGATGTAACCAAATAAGGAGTGATCACCAGATGAACAATGAATCTTTCGCATGCGTACTAGATACTTAGTCCACCATTTTGTTGCCAAGTATACTATGTCTAGGGTGTCAACATCATTCAGATTGTCTGTATAAATGTACGATGCACCTGTAACCAATTTATATTTCAATGCAGAGCAATAGCCCATTGATTTACCTTGCTGCCTGCAGCAGCAAATAAAATTGCCTCTAATTGATCCCCACTGAGTCTGTTTGATTGGCAAAAAGGCGGACCCAGGGACGAACCGGTATTCACATCAACTTGGTGCCGTGACAGTCGGATGTGACTCTGGGTGGACAATCTGACCCGTCACGGGACAATGAGATCCAGCGCGCCTCATAGCATTTTGTCTGTGGAGGATTCTCATGGGCCCGGGATGCACCAGTCGTCACAACGCACCACATCTGGGAATCGAGGCAAGAGTGAATGAAAGTGTGAACAGAGAGAGTGAGTGAGTGAGAGAGTGAAATCCAAAGACATCTTTTGGTTCTCCTCAGCCCAAGAGGGGCAAAGGGGAAAAAGCCCAGGCAGGGGCAATCTTCAGCCCAATCAAGGGGGGAAATCTTACAGCTGAAGAAGGGCTACCCAACAGCCGAAGAAGGGCTGCCCAAGAGGGGCAATCTTAAGCTTACTGCCCAAGAGAGGGGCAACAAGCCAAAAGCCCAAGGGAGGGGCGACTTTGAGTCAAAAATAAACGGCCCAAGCACGAGCAAACGAGGGGGCGGGGGACTATGGGAAGTAGAAATAGCAAGTGCCCCAAGCAGCTTCTCCTTTCCAACATGCTATGGAAAACAAGGGGTCTGGGGAAATTATTAAAGAGGGGAAAAATGATTGTCTTTTGCTAAAATCATGTCTCTGTGTTCTGTTTCCAAACTTTGTCCTTGTGTTGCAAACAGTCTGCAAACAGTCTCTGCCATTGTCCTGTTGTAACCAAGCCAAAAGATAACAGTGTTCTAGCTGCAAAAGTTTCTCTGAACAAAAGGCTGCTTTTGTTCTCTTTTTCTTTTTTTCTATCTCTCTTCAACTACTTGAGTTGGAAAAGAGGAAAGAAAATGGAGTTTTGAATGCATATGGGAATTGCAGACAAAAGGGGGAAAAAACTAGAAGGAGACACGTAAAAGGATTTTGGTTAGAGGTTGTTAACAACAACAAAAAGAAAAATGCTTGAAAAGCACCAGTAAGTTATAAGATTGTGATGTGGAAAGGTAATATAGAATTACAGGTTGTTTTTATGGATGGCTGTGATAAGTTTGTTCTATTTAAGCTACTTTCTTAACTGAGTTTATGGCTAACATATTGAAAATGTTATAAAATTCTTTGTGACTCATACGGAGTTTTCTTTTGTTTAGTCCTTTGTTCTGTGAAATACACAAGACAAGCCTCTCTGTGTGTGCGTGCGCGCATGTTTCTGAGAGGGAGCCCAAAGCTCTGGTTCTGTATAGGAATTCAACCCACATCAATCTTATAGCTCATCTCTGTGAAGATGAGGTTTCTGTTGTATTTATTCTGTTTATTCTGTTGTATTTGTGAATGTATTTATTCTAGTGACATGTGTTTTTTTTCTGTAAACTGCTCCAGACCAAACTTGCTCTGCTCTGACATTGAATTCCAAAATTAGCAGTTATGCAGCAGGGGGAGCTTTCAGCGGTCAGCTGGCCAACTGAGGGCTGAATCTTCCCACCTCTGCAGAAGTGCTGCTTATGGCTAAATGCATTAGGCATGAGAGCAAGCTCTATTTCATTCATTCTTATGTTAAGTTGATTGTTATATTTCTGCCACTACTGAGTATCATAAGCCTTTATATGTTATGTTTACTGATTTCCTTGGCGTGGTCTGTCTTACCTATTTTCTGAAGAAGGGGGGAAAAACAAAAAAACAAGAAACTTTTCTCTAAACCGGAAGTTTCCCTTCCAAATTCTTCCTCACAAATGAAAGCTGATCCCTGATGAACAATGTCAACTCCGCCCATTTCCGGATGGGAGGGGGAAAGAGGTTCTCTGAACAGCAGTTTGTAATTGTGGGTGAGAAGGAAAAATGGATTTTAAGATAAATTAGTCTAATTGTATTACTGTCATGTTTTTGCAAAATCTATGCAACATTTCTGCTAGCTGAATTTGATGTAAACTGAGAACTAATGATCAAATGGTCTAAGGTTCAAAAATTTTTTAATTTGACTCATCCACCAGCCCTGCTTTGCCTTCACAGCAGCTGAATCCTAAAACCCCAGACATGAGATTTAATGAAAGGAATTTTGTTTTGCCAATCCTGCAAGTGACAAGGAGTTCCAAAGCACCGGTTTGTAATTCACCTTGGAAATTTCCCAGCTAAAAGGGATTAGTCTGGGGCAGTAGATGGCTGACTCCCTCACACATGACCGAATATCATGTGACTTTGTTGGGGAATTCTGGGGTTTCCATGGCTACTACTTTATTCTTAATCCAGCTACTTTACTTCCTTTTGAGCCTACAGAAGACCAAGAACATGATTGCTTGCAAGCTGTGGACTGCATCTATGCCAAGCCATCCTGATCTTAAAGATGAACTGTACACAGATGGAGGCAGCTTCATGTAAGATGGACAACGTAAGCTGGCTATGGAGAAGTGACTGACCATGCTCTTTCTCCAGGTATCTCAGCACAGCTTGCAGAGCTCATCACCTTCAAGGTAATTTTTACACAACTCATGGAGCCACTTGGAAAGAAAGAAGATTTTTAACGGTGGGAAACAAGGAAGTATAATATGGGACACAGATATCAGAACTCTAGACTGCTGTTACACTACTAGAAGAGGTTGCAGTCATCCATACCAGAGGTCACCAGAGGGAAATGACCCAGTGACAAAGGGTAATTGGATGGCAGATGCTGCAGCTAAAACCGCTGCTCCTTCTATTTCTGTTTCCAAGCATCTTAGATTCCTGTGCTAACTATCTTGGCACAACCCCCCCCCATATTCAGAAAAAGGACATCGACTTTGCACCACAGCGGGGGGGGGGCGCATTTAGAAGAGGATGGCTGGTAAAGAACAGCAGATGGATGTGGAATTCTTGCAGAACCAATCCTTTGGTTTTTCCTAGTCAATACAAAGACACTTTTGTGCCTCTTGGATGTACCCTTTTGCAGAACATGTGGCAACAGCCTGTGTAATTTGTGTAGTAAACAATCCTACTTTACCAAGGTATAGTATCTCACTGGACATACCAAGTCAGGTAATGCCCAAGCTGTGGGTAGACAGAGGGCAGGGATTGACTTTACCTGTGTGGGCAATCTTTTTCCTTGTCTCGAGAGGTTGTTTTCGCTTTACAGAAATGTCAAACCCAAACTTGAATCCATCAGTGACTTGTTAATTATGAGGCTAAAGATGAAGAACTGGGACACCACAACTATCTACACGTGACCTAGATGAAGATCCCAAAGCCAGATGTTACTGACGGTGGAGAATGAAGTCAGTTATACTGGATGGAGATTGATTGCCCTGACAAAGGACTGTAAGTATGATTGTCAGCCAACGTAGTGCAGTGATTAGAGTGCTGGAATAGGACCGGGAAAACCCGAGTCCAAATCCTCATTCAGCCAAGACACTTGCTGGGCAACACAGAGCCTACAACTCAAATGATTTGGCCTGCCTCACAGGGTTGTTGTAAGGAGGAAGAACAGGATGCAGAAGAGAATGTGAGATGCCACATGGAAACTGGACTTTGTTAGCAGTGACTATGCTTGACCTGAAAGGCTTTAATGCCTCCTCAAAACCCCAAACTCACAAGGGGGGTGAAAAATGTGAATGCCTTTTTCTTTTTGATTTTATTGCTTTGCTTTTGCCCAGGATTGCTGTTTTGTTCTCGTGATCAGAAACCAGCCTACAACACAAGCCACCAAGCCTTAAATGAAGACATCATCCCCTGTTCTGGTCTTCAGGGAAAGGGGCCCCCAAGGCAAACAGGGAAACAAAAATATAAATCGGGAAAAAGGGGGGGAAAATTGCCAAAAGACCAAATTGAATTAGCCTCAGGTTTTGTCCATCCTTTGTATTATTTGCCTTGAAAACTTGACTTTTCCTTTTGTGCTAATGGTTGGCACCCAGAGACTTAGTCTCAGGATGCTGTCCCTACATGGGGGGGGGAGGGAATTGGCAACTCACTTGCCTGTCTTTCTCTCAAGTAAACAGGTTTGCAACCAACAATGCCTTGAATTGTCTTTCCAAGAAGGATTGGTCCTTCCCAGATCGAAGGAATACCTGGATCCATCACCAGAATGTGATCCCAAGGGAGTCTCCATCAACAGTGACCCAGGGAAACCAACCATCAGCAGCAGCAGCTACCAGAGGGCAGTCCCTATCTGCATTTCCAGTCCAACCCAATGGTGACAGGACGTCCATCTACTACCCTGTCCTGTGTTCGAGGAAGAAGGCCTAATGCACAGTTCATCTTCCTGCTCCTAAGTGCTACAGGAGAGGAATAGACAACAAACAAGCAAGCCAATTTGTGACATGCCCAGAAGAGCCAGCAGAGTGTAGTGTTTAGAGTGTTGGACTAGGACCAGGAAGACCCGAGTTCGAATCCCCTTTCCACCATGAAACTCACTGGGTGACTCTGGGCCAGTAATATCTCTCTCAGCCTAAACTACCTCACAGGGTTGTCGTGAGGATAAAAAAAGGCATGTACACCACGCTGAGCTGCTTGGAGGAAGAGCGGGATCTAAATGTAAAAATCAATTAAAATAGATTAAATAAATTTTCAAAAGATAAGGCAGCTGGGCAATGGAGAAGAGGTAGAGAACACTGTCTGCATCAGGAGCGGGGCCAGGATAAAGGGGAGGACACCTGAAAGGAGGGTGAGAGAGTGTAGAGGAGCTGGTGGGAGGCGGTGGTAGCAGGCAGGCGAGACTACACCTGCAGGGGGGCAGGGTGCCTACACTTGCCATCCTAGGGCATAAGTGCCGCCTGAGACTGTCACCTCACCTTGCCTCATGGGGGAGCCATCTCATCTGGATGAAGAATGCCTTAGCCCACTCTTTGCTGCCCTTGGCCTTCGTCACCATGCATTTCTGGATGGCAAGTCTCCTCCTCCACAATTCCCACCATCATTGGAGAAGATCCCAAGCTTTAAAGCCAGTAACTTGTGTCTCTCCTCTTCCACCTAGGACTCAGAAAATGGTCTGGGAGAAACTCAGCTAAGCAGGTGAGGATCTGATCCGTCCTGTGGATGGAAACCACTTGGAACCCCAGGTAAGAGTGGGATGGAAGCAGGATTTTAAAAATGTGTTTTTATTTTTAAAAGGAAAAGCCCTTGCCTAGAACAACAAGCAGGATCTTTTGAAATGCGTCCGAGAGTGCTTAATGTGCTGCAAGCTTCTGGGCTCTCTTGGCGGCCATAAGAAACTCTGAAAGACAATATCTTTCTGTTATAAGAAAAAGAGATTGGTCTGAGATATATAGGCATGTCTTAGTTTTAGTTGAGTTGAGTTTATTACTGTCAATGCATATAAAGATAGCTGTTATCCAACATCCTAACCGAGCCTAGAATCTAGAAGACTGGACAGGAAGATCTAGGCATGTCAATTTCTTGCTGAAAATGATTGAGCTAATAATCAATGCTAGGTGGGTGAATGTCTAAAGAATGCTATATCGTGGGCCTGAGAATCAATGGGACTGTTCTCATGACCAGCCTAACGCGGGCAAGGGCAGCCCAGCTGATGTTAGGCCGGGATCCCCGTGGATCCCGATGCTTCTCGCCTACCTAACCCTTCAAACCAACCCAGCTGTTAGCTAAGATTTTGCAAGCGCAACCTTAACCTGGCTGCCGGTTATTGTGTGTCTCGTTGGGCTGCGTTCAGCCCTAGGAGATACAGAATCTGACAGGCAAATCCCCCATTGCATTGTGCATGTAGTGCATTGTGGGGGGGAGATCTATCTATCTATCTATCTATCTATCTATAACACATTTGTGTTAAATAGCCAGGATACTTCAGACATTGGCTCCTGAGTGAAGACCTCACTTCCTCCTCTTTGTTCTACTCCTCTTCAAAACTAGATATATTCTGAAATTGTTCAAATTGGGATTTTGAGAGCAATAGAGGGAAAGGCAGAGCCAGCGTGATGTAGTGCTTAGAGTGCTGGACTAGGACTGGGGAGACCCGAGTTCAAATCCCCACTCAGCCATGAAACTAGCTGGGTAACTCTGACTTCTGGTTGGGACCGCCAACGCAGTGGCTGCCTCTCTGACAAGGGAGGACTGAGCAGGAAGAAAAAGAGGATTTTGAGTCTTCAAAATCCTCCCTTCATCATCCTAGATCAAAGGCTTGATTCAAGATAACCCACGTCTTCTCATATGCTGGTAATTTGATATATGGATTGGGCTGAAGAGCACGATTTATTGTCTCAAGTTCACCAGCAGGGAAAAGGGGGTCCATCTTTGCTAATCTCCTGCTCAGGAATTTTAAAGCTGCCGAGCGGACAGTGTCTTTGGCTTGGATATAATTAATGTGAAAAGTTCAAAGAAGTTCACCTTTTTAGTGACTCAGTGATTGATGAATTCTCCTGCGTTTCTGGGAAAGCTGTCGCAGATAAGCCTGTAAGTTCTCTTTTGGATTACAATTAAAGAAAGGACTTTCTCTCTTCCCCCCCCCCTTCCTTCTTCTTCTGTTTGTTAACTACTAAGATTGGAAACTTAAGTTGCTGGTTTTAATATCTGGAAAGAATTCTATCAGTGGGGATTGTTGTTCTTCAAGTTTAAAGAAGAGATGTTCTGCTGTCTTTTTTTTTTTTTTTTTTTGATACTCCACGCTACCGTGAGAAAGTTTTGACGGCCACTGATATGCTGCAGAATTGTTTATATTTGAGTACAAGCTCAGGTTTTTACTTTCTGTTTTGAGATCAAGGACAAACATACTTGGGCAAAGAATTTTCTTCTTTAACTCCTTCATGTCATTATGAAAGGCAGGGAGAAACCTCATCTAAGCCAGACACATCTACAAGCAAGGAAACTTTCACTTCCCGATACAAGTGCAGGGGAAGTTAAAGTAGCTGCAGCCATGGACCAGACGTTGATTGAGATGAAACAAATTTTGCAGTCAAACGCAATTGCCTTGGCATCAAATGCCACCGACCTCAAACAGGTCATTTCTGATGTAACCTAAATGAAGCAAAATCTGGCTGAGATAAGAGATAGGACCTCAAATATTGATGAGACTGTCAAAAAATTGGCACAGGACAATAAAGAATTTAAATTAAGGGTTGATGTTGTAGAAAAAGATGTGCAATCACTGAAAAATGACAGAGAAAAATTACTGGATCAAATGGCTTTGTTAGAATTAAGACAAAAAGAGAGATTTTTAAAGTTCAGAGGAATTCCTGAAATTCCTAATGAGAACATTAGGAAATTACTTGGAGTGGAACTTGCATCACTTTTGGGAATTACGGTTGATGAGATGGATGCCCAGATTGAGACAGCCTTTCGTGTAAACTCGGATTTTGCAACAAGAAATAAATTAATCAAAGACTGCATAGTACATTTCCCCACCAAATCAATAGCAGAGAGAATCATTCAGGCTCACTTTACTACAACCTTAACAATTCAAACTCATCAGATAAAATTTTTGAAAGAGATTCCAGCCAGAATTCTAAGAAAACGTAAGGATTACAAATTGTTGGTTGATGCATTAAATGCTAAAGGAATACGTTTTAGATGGGAATTACCAGAGGGAATCTTCTTCTTCTACAAGAGCAAGAGGAATAGATTCACTGAGCTCCTGAAAGCACAAGAATTCTGGCGGAAATACAAAACAGACTTATCTTCTGAACATTCTGCTTCATAAACATATAACTTAAGTCACTCTATATGGATTATAAACGAACTTACAGATTTTTATCTTGGAATATAAATGGAATATAAAAAGAGGAGTAGTATTTTATGTCAAACAACAATTTGAACCTAGATTGATTTTTAAAGATGAAGAAGGTAGGATATTAGCATTGGAAGTTTTAATATCTGGAATTAAAACAGTGATAATTGGAATCTATGCCCCTAATGAAAGGAAAGTTGAATTTTATAACTATTTGGATCAAAAGATGGCAGATCTATCAAATGCTAATTTGCTTTTATTGGGAGATTTTAATGGAGTTGTCTCGACAGTTTTGGACAGAAAATCTGATTTATCAGAAAAGAATTTACAAGGTAAACTTCCTAAAGCATTTTTTGAATTAGTAGATCATATGGATCTCTATGATCTATGGAGAATTAAAAAATCAAATGCAAAAGAATATACCTACTTTTTGGAAAGATATCAGTCACATTCCTGGATAGATATGGTCTGGACATCCCAAACCATTATAACTCATATGAAAACAATGGACATTCTACCTAGGACATTTTCAGATCATAATCCGATTTGTTTTGCATGGAAGAAGGAAGGAGCGACCTCATTTAGGTGGAGACTGAATCAATATCTTTTGAAAAAACCAGATGTGGTTGAGAAAGCCAAAAAGAAGTTAAAAGATTATTTTGAATTGAATTTAAATCAAGGATTGGACAACAAAATTGTTTGGGATGCAAGCAAAGCGGTTATGAGAGGTTTTTTCATACAGCAAAATGCATATTTTAAAAAACAAAGAGGATCGAAAAGAGAGGTACTACTGATGCAGATTTCCAAAAAGGAAAGAGAATTGATATGGACTAAAGATAAGAAGAAGATCTCTCAAGCTATTAAGATCTTACAGCAACAACTCTCTATGCTAATAGCAAATGAACTTGAGCAAAATCTGAAGTATATCAAGCAAAGATCATTTGAATTTGCAAATAAACCAGGCAAGTTGCTGGCTTGGAAAATTAGACTTGAGAGGAAGAAAAAAAAATTATCTAAAATATTTACTAAAAATGGGCTCTCTTATAATGGAAAGGAAATAAGGATGGAATTTTTAAAATATTACTCGGAATTATATCAAGGCAAAATAGTAGAAGATAAAAAAATTAAGCAGTTTCTTAGAACTAAAAATATTCCAAAACTTTCTCTTCAACAAATAGAAATCATGAATGCTCCAATAACAGTTATGGAAATAATAGAAGCAATAAATCAAGCTAAATCCAACAAGGCCCCTGGGCCAGATGGACTCTCAGCTTTGTATTACAAGTCACTCAAAGATCAAATTTTACAACCTCTTCAATGGACTATGAATGACATTTTACAAAAAGGGATTATGCCAGATTCGTGGAAATATGCAAATATTACAATAATCCCAAAGCCAGATCAAGACTTAACATTAGTCAAAAATTATAGGCCAATATTACTTTTAAATAATGATTATAAACTTTTTGCTGCGGTTTTGGCAAGAAGACTGAAAGTGGTACTACGAGACTTTATTCATGAGGATCAAGCTGGCTTTTTGCCAAAGAGACAACTGAGAGACAATGTTAGAACAGTTTTGAATGTATTGGAGTATTATGAAAAACATAATGAAAAACAGATGGCGATGATTTTTTGGGATGCAGAGAAAGCTTTTGACAATATTTCGTGGCAGTTTATGTGGGGTTTATTAGAGGAAATAACGGCCGGTGAACATTTCATTAGAACAATTAAAACTATCTACTCGGAACAATATGCCAAGATTATTGTAAATGGAGAATTATCAGACAATTGTAGAATACAAAAAGGGACTAGACAAGGTTGTCCACTTTCTCCATTGCTTTTTATATTGGTTTTAGAAGTGCTTTGTAGATCTGTTAGGGAAGATGATGAATTACATGGTCCCAAAATCGGGAGACAAGAATACAAACTGAGAGCCTTTGCAGACGACGTTGTGTTATTTTTAGAGAATCCAATCGATAAGATTGAAAGACTTTTGGACAAGATACAGCAATTTGGCCAGTTGGCAGGATTTTACATAAACAAGACTAAAACTAAGGTTCTGACTAAAAATATTGATCAGGAAAGTAAAGATAGATTTGGTGAAATAAGTGAGTTAAAAGTGGAGAAGAAAGTGAAATATTTGGGAGTTTGGTTAACAAATAATAACTCTGTGCTGTTTTCAAATAATTATGTTCAAACATGGAACTCAATGAAAAGAGATTTGCAAAGATGGTCTAAAATGAATTTATCTTTGATGGGAAGAATTTCAGTGGTGAAGATGAATGTTTTGCCTAAAATGTTATTTCTCTTTCAGACTATTCCTATAATTAATAACTTGACTTGTTTTAGGCAATGGCAGAAGGATATAGCTAAATTTGTTTGGCAGGGGAAAAGACCAAGAATAAATTTTAAGAATTTAACAGATGCAAAGGAAAGGGGTGGTCTTACCTTGCCAGACCTAGGGTTGTATTTTGATGCTGTATGTTTGACATGGCTAAAGGAATGGATAACATTGAGAAACCCTAGAGTCCTTGATCGGGAGGGATTTGATAGAAGGTTTGGATGGCATGCTTATCTATGGTATGAAAAAACTAAAGCACATAAAGATTTTTTGAATCACTGTGTAAGAAGGAGTTTAATGAGGGTATGGTTAAAATATAAAAATTGGTTGGAACCAAACACTCCGTTATGGATATCCCCAATTTAAGCTTTATCACGTAAAGAAGTAAATTTGCAGATGTCTGGGGGTACATATAGAGATCTGTTGTATTTTCAGGGAAACGGTTGTAAGTTAAAATCTTTAACTGAATTACAAAACTTGGTTAGAGATTGGTTTCAGTACTATCAGCTAAATGAGGTGTATAAGGAAGACCTTAAAGTTGGATTTGAAGATCAGATTTCGAATTTTGAGAAGGGATTATGTCAAGACGATGAAAAATTAATCTCTAAAATGTATAAATTACTACTTTTGGAGGAGACTAGAGAGGAATTGGTTAAAACTACTATGATAAAATGGGCTCAAGATGTTGGACTTAATATAGAAATGGCAGCGTGGGAGAAGCTATGGAAAAGTGATTTAAAATTTACTGCTTGTTATGCTTTGAAGGGAAATTATTACAAAACGATGTATAGATGGTATCTAACGCCTAAAAAACTGGCATTAATGTATAAAAATGTTTCAAATAAATGTTGGAAGTGTGGGCATACTGAAGGTACTTTTTTCATATGTGGTGGAACTGTGGGAGGGCCAAGGCCTATTGGGACATGATATATAATGAATTGAAGAAGATATTTAAAGTGACATTCCCTAAGAAGCCAGAATTCTTCCTGCTAGGAATAACACAAGGAGCAATTTCTACAAATTTTTATGTATGCTTCTACGGTGGCCAGAATATTATCTGCACAGAAATGGAAGACTAACGAACTGCCTTCAAAAGAAGATTGGCTGATAAAAACTTTAGAATATGCAGAAATGGCAAAACTTACAACACTGATCAGAGACCAAAGTTTAGAACGCTTCAAGGAAGATTGGAAACCTTTTTTGGTTTATTTAAAGAATTATTTTCCTACTATGGATCTTAACAGCAGGATTTGAAATTTGAAGTGCAGGTTGGGCAGATTAATGGTGGTGGAAGGTTTAAATTTGTGTTTTTCCTTTTTAATTAATATTACAATAAGGGTAAAATTTATAGTTGGTATCACGAAAAGAGGTGCGTGGGAAGTCAACTTGTAACTGTGTTTATTATGATTGTTATGCTTACTATTATTGTTAAAAGTTAATAAAAAAATTGAAATGAAAAAAGAAAGAAAGAAACTAGCTGGGTAACTCTAAGCCAGTCACTTCTCTCTCAGCCTAACCTACTTCACAGGGTTGTTGTGAAAGAGAAACTCAAGTATGTAGTTCACCGCTCTGGGCTCATTGGAGGAAGAGCGGGATAGAAGTGTAATAATAATAATAATAATAATAATAATAATAAATAATAGAAGTCCCACTACTTCCATCCATCCCATGCTTCCTTTCCAAACCTCATCCCTCTCAAGGTACTCTGTGAGGCAGTTCACATGGCTCTGATTAGAACAGACATGTGTTTCTACCTGCCTGGGTAAACTGCTGGGCATGCGAGCTGGATAGGAAGGCACTCTCTGGCTCAGCTCCTCTCCCCCAGAAATCACTTCTCTCTCTCCAGCCTTTCCCTTGCACACAATCCTAAAACAGGAGCATTGTGTGAACTGCCTTTATATCTCAACGTTTTGCAGGTCACCATGAGTGACCAGGAATATTTCCGGCAACAATACTGTAGGCGAGCACAAAATGAGAGACTCCTCTCAACTCCTGAGTTCTCCACACACTGGGAATTTGGAGGGAGGAGTCGTCTGGCTTTGTGCTGGGCAAGCAGACATCCCTGGGGAGGAAGTTGGCAACAATGAAGAGCTGGCTACCAAAGCCAATCCACATCCGTAGACCCAATACATTTACAGTGGAGAGCTGCTTACATATTAGATCAAACTAGTTCATCACTTCTCCAAGGTAGTGAATTCCCAGACCATTTGGTTATAGAAGTGATTAGCAATTGGCAGACTTCTGTCTACACTCAGCACACAATGAGCTACTGGCTTACTCTCTCACCTACCCATGAAGGGAAGTCATGACACTTAAATGAAGCATACCTGCAGACTTGGTATGAAAGCTTCTTTTCACTGAAATGACAGTGAAAACAGCAGGTCATCCTTACTGTGATGAGGCAACTAGACCAGCCATTGAAGCCAAGATAGTGATTGGTTACGTTTTGCCATTTGTAGCTATGCAGACTTGCTGTGGAAAGGGCCTCTCTCTGGTACAGATGGAGACCTGGATATGAATTTAAAAAGAACTCTCTGTATATAGAACAGGGGTTCCCAACAGGGGGTACTAGTACCCCTAGTGGTACTTGAAGGGCTCTCGGGGCTATGCAGAGACCTCCTGCCACGCGATGTGTTCCTCATCTGAGGACTGCCGGCTGGAAGCCAACATGTTCACAGCGATGTATCTATTGTAGAAGGGGAGGGAGGAGGGTGAAGCCTCTCTCCCTGTGCTTCTGACTGGCTGGCGACGTGCGGAAGCTCAGCGTACTCCTTCTCTCATCCTGACCGACGGAATATTAGTGCCAAGTTTTAATGCTACAGTCATGAAGTAGGCTACTCCAGCCACAGACCTACATCCAGAGAAAGTTAGTCATCAGCAGTCTTCTTGAAATTAGTGGGACAAGTTGATTAATTTCAGTGGGAGTACTCTTGAGTAACTGAGTCTGGATGTAAGCCAGTGACTGGAGTAAGCTGTTTCATAACTGTAACCTTTAGATTTGTGTGTGTATAGATACACAATAAGCTGCGCTACACTGATGACACCACTCTGAGAGCTGAGAATGGGGCTCTAGTCATGAAAGTGAAGGAGCACAGTGAAAATATGGGGCTACAATTACATGTAAAGAAGACTAAACTAAAGACAAGAAAGGGGTACAGCAACCAGCCTCAGAATAGACACTGAAGACACTGAAGTGGTGGATAGCTTCTCCCTTTTAGGATCGACTGTCAACAGTAAAGGATCCAGCAGTCAAGAAATACGCCGCAGACAAGCACTTGGTAGGGTTGCAATGAAGGCCTCCGAAAGGATATTTAGATGCCGTGAGGAGTCTACACCTACAAAGATTAGAATCGTTTGGACAATGGTTTCCCCCATGACATTCTATGGATGTGAAAGGCGGACTTTGAAGAAACAAGATAGAAAAAGCATTGACGCTTTTGAACTTTGGTGCAGGAGTAGACTCTTGAGGACACCATGGTCAGCCAGGAAAACAAACCAATGGATCATAGAACAAATCAATCTAGAATTTTCACTCGAGGCACAAATGATGAGACTCAAACTATCGTACTTCAGACAGATTACGCGAAGACCCAGCTCCCTTGAGAAGTCTATAATTCTGGGGGGAGTTGAAGGAAAGAGAAGAGGACAACCAGCAACAAGGTGGATGGACTCAATTATGACAGCAATGAATGCATCACTGAGAGACCTGAGAGATCACCCTGGAGAGAATCTATCTATGTGGTTGCTAAGAGTTGACAGCACTTAATCAATCAATCCATCCATCCATCCATCCATCCATCAATACACACACACACACACACACACACACACACACACACACACACACAATCTCTACAGGGTATCTGAATTGAAGGACTGGTCTGTGAGCAGAAAAGGTATGCTTGTTTTTAAAAAGGTTGGGAATCCTGTATTAGATGATTTGCACAAAGTTCTTCTCCCAGGGGTAGGGATGGAAGGTGAGCTTCAGTCCTGCCTGAAACATGGCATGGATGTGGGTGTGCTTGGGCACACCCATCGGAGATGCTTTGCTTGCATGATTGGAGCTACTGGAGTGTGGCTCCATCTTGTGCTACAGAGGTCATATGAGGCATTACATCAAAGCTGTGTTTGGATCCAGCAGGCCAACCACTCCTCTGCCAGAAGTCTATGTGCTCCCTGATTCTACCGTTGCATTGCACAAGCACAGTATTTTGAAAGAAATTCAATGTCCTGAGACGTTTTCTTCTAAAAGAAGATCTACCGTCCTCAAGGCTGTAATGATGGTCTTGAAAGGTGTGTCTAGTACCTGGTGAAATCTCAGAAGTGTGGGGAGGAAACTGGGGGTGCTGAATAGTAGAGGCTGGCAGGGATGCTGGGTGTTATTTCTGTTTTTAAGTGCTTTTGTTTGCATCTGAAGATTGGATTGTAGATTAAATTTTCTGTAATTTGAAATGGTAGACTAGGTAGAGAGGCAGGTGGCCAAATGATAAAGAGACCATTTTCATCATCTTAACACAAATGTAAGAATTGCTCTGCTGGGTTGCATTGATGCATCTAGTCCAGCATCCTGTTTCCAACAGTGATCAGCCAGATGATTCATGAAAGCCCACAAGCAGGACATTAAGACCGCAGGCCTGCCCTGTTGTTTGTCCCCAGGACTTGCTGTTCAGACTCATCTGGGGAGATATTACTCAATGCCTTTCACTCTTATACAGTTGGAGCTGTACCAGGGGCAGGCTGTGGCAGGTGCAAAGGTGGCCTGGGTGTGCTTGTTGCTACCTCTCTACACGCATCCTCGAAGCTGCTTCCACCACTCAAACAATATGCTATGGCAGTTTTGATTCAATTTGGCTGCTGCAGTCTGCTGAAAATTAACATCTATCTCTCTCCGATACGGAGGAAGCCTCAGGCTTCCAGTCCCGAGGCAGACGGGCTCCCTCTTATCCGTCTTTCAAAGGACCAAAGCTCAAGTTATGCAGGTCTCTGCTTGAGTCTAATGACCACCAGACTTAATCTCTTCATTCTGAAGGACTCGCTTGAAAATGACCATCTTTCCAACTTCACTTATCTGGCCGGCTCTGGGATGTGACTGATTGACTACTTTATCGCCTCAGGGAACCTTCTCCCTCTGGTGGAGGGTTTTGAGGGTTGTCTCCAAATTTGACAGTGATCATCTCCCCATCTCGCTCCTTCTAAAGCCTTTCATCTATCAGTCCCTTATGGAGAACCATGATCATCCCACCATATCCTTGGCGGGAGGAGCATATTGCCGTGCTAAATGGTCTCCACAACTGGATCCAACACTAAGTGAGCTATTCGCCTCTGACCACCTGCAGCGTATTCAATCATCCTCACTAACTAACGACCCTACTTCTCCACCTTTGGTGTCCTACAATGCCCTCGTCCAGGAATAACAGCAGCTCCTCTCTTGCAAGATCTGTCAGCTACGTGCACAGTGCCAACAGGCCTCCAAGCAGTGGTTGGATAAGGACTGTGCTAAAGCCCCAAAAGCCCATCCCTACACCTATCAAGTCTATAAAGCTAGTTCTGGACAGTTGGCCGTACAGAATCTCCTTCTGCAGAAAAGACAGCACAAACTTCTGCTGCTTCGTAAGAAAAGAGATGCCATGAAAGATGCCTGGATGGGTCTCATTCAGGCCATTAGAGCCAAAGATTCTGCCATGTTCTGGCATCTTTACAAAGCACTCTCCCACTTATGAACCAAATCACCTGGACTGTCATCTTCATCCAGAGATCAGGGAGAACTATTTTCATGACCTATGCAAAGAGCCTGCTGCTGTTTGCAGAAACTCCACCTGTGCCATTGAAGACACTCCAGCGTGGGCACCAGTGTCAACCTCAAAGATTCACAGTCTAGTCACCCAGTTAAGACTGGGGAAGGCTCCAGGCGAGGACCTTATTCCACCAGAGGCCGTTAAAAATAAGCTAGACTGGTGGGCCCCTGTCCTGGCTTCGCACTTCACCAATGTTGACACAAGTGGCCAAATTCCCAAGGACTGGGGGGGCAGTGATCATTGCCTTATATTTAAAAGGGGCAAGAAGGATGATCCTGCCAATTACAGACCCGTCACTTTGCTCAATACCATCAGCAAACCTAATGCGAGACACCTATCTGGGAAGCTTAAAGATGGATGGGAGGAGGAAAATCTTCTTGCTGAGGAACAAGCGGGCTTCAGGGAAGGGCGTTCCACCATCGACCAGTGCCTAGTTCTACAGCACCTTATGGGGAAATACGCTTCCTGCCGGGTGACCTCCCTCTATGCCGCCTTCATCGACCTTAAGGCAGCATTCGACTCCATCTCACGTGTCAAATGAAGGGAGAAGCTGGAAGCCTCCTCCATTGACCGGCGCCTGCTATAACTTCATCGCACCCTGCACGCGAACACATCACTCCAGGTGAGATGTAGCCCCCAAGGCCACCTCACAAGAGCTGAAGGGCATCAAACAAGGATGCATTCTGGCTCCACTCCCCTTCGACTTCTACATTAACTCTATGATGGGCCAGCTTAACAACCCAGATTTCCACCCTCCAAAGCGCGCTGGGAGATACATTGCCATCCTGTTATACGTAGTTGATGCAGCCATCCTCTCAAGGACCCCCCATTGGCCTTAGAAGAAGACTGAGGGCCCTGACGCTGCACTGCAGGGAGAACTGCCTGGAAATCAATGATCACAAAACTAAAATGATGGCCTTTGTCAGGAGGCCCAAGATCCACTCTTGGCACATTGAGGGGCATAAGATTGAGCAAGCTGCACGCTTCCAAGACTTGGGAGTAGTTTTCCATTCTGGTGGCTCTAGGAAAGGCTATAAAGAACACCTGGCTTTAAATGTCCAGAGAAGTGCCTCGGCCATTCTCAAATGCCTGCCGACAAGAGGAGACCATTACGTATCAGCGGCCCTTGAACTGTTCACAGCCCAGTCACTAGCTAGCTGCTCGATGGTGCCCAATTGGGCCCGTTCCCCAACATTGTGGCTCTGGAACTTGTACAGTCTAAATTCCTGCAGGCAGCGCTCCAAGTACCGAGATGTGTCTCCAGTGCCACTCTGTTATGCTCAAGTTAGTCACTCAGCGGGCCAGAAACTGGGAAGAAACAAAGCCCTGGTAACAGACAGTCTATTACTGACTTGGCATGATGAAGTCCTATCCAACTAGCACGAGAAAGCATGTTTCATGTTTAGCATGTGCCAGGCTCTCCTTTTGACCCTGTGGCAGCAGGGCAAGTCAAGGCATGGCGCTAGGGGATAACTCTGAGGGACAAATTACTCTGCCAGTGGTCAGAGGTGTTGTGAACACTTGATACCTCTAAGGCAGACCTGCTCAACTTAGGCCCCCCAGCTGTTTTGGGATGACAACTCTCATAATCCCCTGGCACAGTAGCCAATAGACAGGGATTATGGGAGTTGAAAGCCAACTTCTACAGGAGGACCAGAGTTGAGCATCCCTGATCTAAACTCAGCTTACTCTTCCGGGACTTTCTCCCTGCCAAGTAGGAGCAGACCCAGGTTCTTGTTCACCTGAGGAAAGCTATGACAGCCTCACACCCTCCACAGCATTTAAAGGGGCACAGGTTGAGGAGACCGTTTCCTAGTTGGCAGCCTTTTCTCATTACCTTGGCCACCTTTCTGTTGGAAGTGAAGGATTTTGCACAGTCTCTTGTCTCAAAGACAGTGGAGGACAGACTAGTGAGTCAGAGGGCTAGAGGGTCAAGACACTGGTCATCCCTTCTCTACTGCTCTGACACTATCCCATTGGAATGTAGATTGCTACTCTCAGGGACACTTCTTTCCTTTCAGCCACTTCCTTTCTCTCCCCCTTCTCTTCCTTTTCCTTCTACCTTGCAACATGCAAGCTCCTCTCCCTGCACCATGTGTGCAGAGATGCAGAATCCATCTGTATCCAGCTAGCTAGCTAGATTAGAGATCCTAACTCCTCACTTTCCTATCTAGAATGGAGTTCTTTAATAAATGGCTTTTATATTGATTTGAAACTATGAACTGGCTCCAAGTTACTTTACTCTCAGCATACACGCATGCCTAACCAAATTCCGCTGTGTTGTGCCTCTGTACACTCTGCTGTAATGAAAAAGGGATTCTCTTACCAGAGAGAATTCCCAACACTTTCAAGACTGGCAACTGGGGGCTGGGCAATGAGAAACTGCTTCCACCAAGCAGCCTCCTCCCCTTAAGCCCGTACACCAAAGCCTTTCACAAGTTACTACCAGAGGCAGTGGTTGGTGGGGTCAGTGGGGGGCCTGCAGCAGAGGCAGCGAAAGGTGGGTGAGCAAGTCCTCAGGCGGATCTGCCCCTGCTGCTGCTAGAGTTATGCTGCTAGAGTTATGATTGTCAAGTAACTGAGGGACAGGAGTATTCTTCCTGCCCTAGAGGCACGCACAGTGCACAGGTCTCCCCATTTCAGAGCAGGAACCAAAATGCTCTACAAAACCTCCGAAGCTTCCAAATGTTGTTCTGTATATAAGCAGAACTCCTGCTGCAGAGACCATGGAGGAGAAGAAGAGGTGTGTCTTTCAAAATTATGTTTTTTTTTAATAATAATAATAAAATAATAATAATAATAACAATAAAAACAACAACAATAATAGGAATAATAATAATAATTTACAAAAATAACAATGGTCAGGCTTTTCCAGTTCATGTTCCTCCCCGCTCAGTTTCTCTTCTTCCGGTTTCGCTTCCTCCCCCCTCGCTTCCTGCACCCCAACTTCTGAAAATATGAAGTAGATAAAATCATTAAATTAAAATGCACTCAGTAAATTGGGTTTCCCCCAGTGAATCTGGGAGACATTTCTTTGTTGCCATTACAATGGCAAACTAGAAACTGTGGGCTGGTTTTCACAATTGCTTCTCCATAACCTTCAAACCTTGCTTTGTGGTTTGCCAGCACAGCCCAATTCTGGCTCTCACAGATCTTTGACAGGATTGCAGCTACACAGACAAGGTGTCTTGCAGCATTCCCGCTCTAAACCTGGTCTCCTACGGACTGAAATTATTGCAAAACCGTAATTCCTGATAGTGGGCTGGTTTATACAATTCTAATTCGAGTATGAGATGTGCCACGCAATCTTGTGCCTACAAGCAAGATCTGCTCATGAGCAATCTAAGGGTTTGCTGCCCAAGCCGTAGGGCTAGAGGCAGGAACTCTGGCCATGGACAGGAACTGTCTGTGACTTCCACTGTGCAATGAGAAGTCAAGACTTCACCAGCCATGGTGCTCTGACTCTCAGCCATGCTCTGAGCAAACTGCATGCTTGATCCAAAAGCTCTTGTCTCCAGCCAACAGCTTTTCTCCTTCAGCTGAAAGATCCACCACTAACAAGCCTCTGATCCTGGTAATATGCTGCCTCTACAAGCCTTGGATCCTTCCATCCTTTCCCCTTCTTCTCCATTCCCCTCGTCCCTCTACTAATTCCTGATCTCCCCAAACCATGCCAGTCCTCAACCTTCCTTACCCCCCCCCCCTTTTTCCATCTCTATCTGAGTTGTATTAGGCTCTAGGAAGATTTAATACACACACACATGTGTTAGTTAGGAACACTGGGTGAATATTGTTGCTGGTTAGGGTTGAAATACTGTTAGTAATATTGATAGAATGTTCTGCTTTCTGCTCAGTTAGATTGATGTTGTTATTCTTTTATACTCAATAAAGCCCATTGAATCATTTAGGTTTGGTTTGATCTCTTTTCTTCCTTGCGTCCAGATCCTACATGGTCACTATATAAAAGAACTTGGTCACTTGGTGACACTATGAGACAGGCCTCATTTTGTATGCTAGCTAATGAGCATATTCAGTATATAAATCAGGCCTGGACCACAACAGGAGGAAGCAGAACACAGTGCTACAATCCAAAAGGAAAAAGAAAGCGTTGCAGAGCATCTATAAGTGTCAAAAGTTGCATGCCGAGAACGGTTAGTTGCACTAACAGCACTACAGTGGAACAGTGAGGCAAATCAACATTATGCAATACATGCAGGTACCAGTCACCGCAACTGTTTTGCTTTTTTAATTAAAATCAGCTAGTGAAAAACTATACGTCTGAGCAAAGGGACAAAAAGCAAAGGATCATGATATTTCCCCCCAGCAGTTATTTTTTTCCTCCTTAAATTTGCCCTCTCAAGGCTCCTTTTCCATCCATGTGAGAAAAAAGCAGCCAGAGGTAAAAAACACTCCACCCATTTCTCTGCTGAAACTCGCAACTGCCAGTGGCCATGTGTAATTTGAATCACAACCAGCCACACCCGAGAGAGTATTACATGTGTCTGTTGTAGAAGGCACATCTTAGCCCTGAGACAGCTTCTACAGCTAATCTGTGGAATGAAGAAGAAAAAAGCCCTCTAGCATGTCACCATCAACTGTTGACTGTCTGGACAAACACAGAAAAAACCCAGTGCAAAAAACTAAATACAGTTTTATAATACATCACTAAAGATGAACCATGAACACTACTTGCATAAGAGTTATGCCTTCTACAAAATAATTCAAAGCAATTTATTTTTGCAAATCCCTATTCCACGAAAGCAGACAGCAAAGCTATTACCCATGAGCTGCTGGAAGGGCAAACCAGCACAGCTAAGGACCTACTCTCTTCCGTACCCCTCCCCTCTAACCTCCTCCAACAACAGAGCACAGAGAAAAGCCCACCCAAAGAAAGGAAGATTGGATTTGAGCTGGATGGGGAGAGGGGTTGCCTGCAAAATTTTGTTTACTGAATAAGGAGCACACCTTGGAGTGAAGAGGTGCTTTCACGCAGCAAGCCTACCCTGAAATGAGACTGAAGAGCTCCCTCCGGCTCTTTAGAGCTCGAGGACACACCCTTTTGCATGTGAAGTATCACATGATGACATCACATGCAAAGGGGTGTGGCCTCTAAAGAGCTGAAGAGAGCTCTTCAGTCTCATTTCAGGGCAGGCTTGGTGCCTGAAAGCATCTATTTTCCCCCTCTGGAGGAAGAGAAAGGGGAATAGATGCTTTAAGGCAGCAAACGCTCCCTAAAAATAATCGGAAAGTCAGTTCTCTGTGGGGGTAGGGGCGGGGGCGCAGGCTCTCTGCCGGGACTCAGATCTCTCTTGTGCGACTTGCGCGGCTGCGTGAGTGGGGGTGGTAGCAGGCACCCAGCAGGGGGGATTTTCCAAAACAAACAAACCAACCCTGAAAAAAGCACACACACCTGTGATGCTTGGGTGCGGGGCATGGCAAGCACTTGGCGCTCCCCTGCAACTGGCGCCTAGGGCATGTGCCCTGCCTGCCCCACCCAGATTACGTGTCTGCATGGCCCATTCAGTCGGCGAGTGCTTTCTGCACTGGCCCAGTAGGGTTCTTCCTTCATCTCCCTGGCAAGCAGGGCAAAGAAGCCCCCAGCGGGGCCAACACAGAATGCACTCTCCAGTTGGATGCGCTACACATGCTGCTCAGCCCCAGAAACGCCTCCAGCATTGGTGTCCTGACACAGGGTGGAAGGGGTATGGCCGGCTGGGGACAGTACAGCCGGGGACAAGCCTGACATCAGAGTAGGAGGCAGCGGCAGTAGCAGTATGTGTGTAGGGAGACCCGGTGCTGGCAGAGGAGACCTCGTTGCATGGCGGGGGGTCCGGCCTGGCAGCATTGGCAGGAAAAGGGCAGCCACCTGCCTGTCCAGGGTTGCTGCCAGCCATCCTACGCCCCGGACAGAGACTGGGAGTGGGTGAAGTACTGAAAACAACTTTCTCTGGCCCACCTTTAACAAGCAGAGATTCCATTTCTTTTCTGACTATGTCTTAGTGGGAACTGATTCATTTGTGATTGTTTTAAGCCTAAGTATATTGCAATGCATGCAGAGCATCGATTATTAAGTCTGCTCAAAGGGGGAGTGGATGGTTCATGTAGGGTAGAGTCAACTGGTATGAGTAAAAGGTTGTGCAAATTAGCTACCATGAAAAAAATGTATCTGACAATCGTACTTTGTACTAGGCTGTCTTACAGACCAGCTCTAATATGACGAGGTTAATGAAAGGAAGAAGCAGGCCCAGATTACTCTACATTTACTTACCCCATGTAAAGGCAGAGGTGCAGATGGAGGTACGGACTGATGTACGGATGGAAGTGCAGATGGAGGTACAGACCGATGTCCGGATGGAGGTGAGGATGGAGGTGCAGATAGAGGTACAGGTGGAGGTGCAGATGGAGGTATAGACTGATGTACGGATGGAGGTGAGGATGGAGGTGCAGATGGAGGTACAGACTGATATACGGATGGAGGTGTGGATGGAGGTGCAAATGGAGGTATAGACGGAGGTGCAAACAGGGGTGGTGTTGTGGACCTGACAGAATGAAAACAGACATTAAAGAGAATCTGCTGCATCTAGGCCAGCCTGAGCACATTTGCTTACAGCACTACACAAACCAACCACATACACCTTTACTCCAAACAGTCTGCTCTATCAGAGGCAAGGTTGCACCTAGGTAATTTTGGAGCCTGGACCTAAAGGTTTCTGGAGCACCCCACCCTGCAACTTAAGCATCATGCCCCTACACACACACACAAACACACATGCAATATTTTTAATACGTCGGTTCTTGAGGGCACAAACAGCAACTGAACTCACAAGAATGTAAGAATATAAAACAGATACACTTATGCAGATATGCACTAGCAGAAATATTTCAACACACAACTTAACATATTCCCATCCCACATATCTCCCCCCACTCCCCCCTCTGTCTCTAAAGCACCTGAAACAGGTCACAGTTATACTTGAGTGCCTGGTCGATTGAGGGCCAGTGGAGACCACACCACCCAAAACAAACTAAAAAGGATTTGGGGGCCCCCAAGGGGTTTGGAGGCCAGTGTTGCCTCTAGCAGGGATTTCCAGATACTGTTCACTACAACTCCCAGCAATAGCCTTTGGCTGCAATGGCCTTTGGCTGGGGATTCTGGGAGCTGTGGTCAACAACATCTGCGAATCCCTGTTAGAGAGAACACTTTTGGAGGCCCTGGACTTCGGCCCCAAAGTTCAAAGTGTCTTGCTTCATATGTCCCAACCAGGACCTTAAGTTCTTCTTCAGAGGCCCTCCTCTGAGTGCCCTTGCCAAAGGAGGTGAAGTGGGTGGCTACTAGGGAGAGGGCCTTTTGGGTGCTGACACCCCATTTATGGAATAGCTTCCTGAGTGAGCTTCGACTGGCTTCCTCACTTTGTTCTTTTAGATGCCACCTAAAGACCTTTTTGTTCTGTCGGACTTTTAAAATTTTGATTTTCAAATTTGATTTTTTAAAACTGATTTTAAAAGAGTTTTAAAATGTCTTTGTATTGCATTTTGTATTTCCTCTCCCCACTCCCACCCCTGCCCCTTTTGGTCTCTTATGATTTAATGTCTTGTATGTTTTCATTTCATGTTTTAATTTCATGTTGTCAGCCGCCCAGACAACAATTTGTTATGGGATAGCTAACAAAGTTGTTCATCACCATCATCGTTATCGTCATCATCATCATCATCATCATCATCATCATCATCATCATCGCAACCTTAAATTTATTACAGGCTGATATCCAGAGCAGCAACCAGAAAATCTGCTCCTAACTCAGCCAGATTGTTCCGGAGCGGAGGGCAGAGGCGGATCCAGGGTGGGGCAGCCAGGGCATGTGCTCTGGGCGCCCCCTGAAGGGGGCATAATTTCCATGCCCCACCATCACAAGATTCAACCAGCGGGCGCCGCTGGGGGGTCCCGGTATCTCCGGATCCCAGGTGGCCGGCGAGCAGACCAGTGGCACCCGAACCCCCCCCCCACTCTCTCGCACAGGCTGCAGCAGCACACTCACACGAGATCTCTGGGCAGCGTGGGACGGGGGCGGCAGGTGGGTGCTCCCATTGGATGGTGGAGAGCGCAGGCCAGGCCCGAGAGCTGTCTGGGCCACCCGCACCAAGCAGGGTCCACGTGGCAGGGAGACTCGCAGCAGCAACTGCTGGGTGTTTTCATGCTGCTGTTCCGTAGTTTGTGTGCTGCTGTTTGTTGCCCAGCAGGCCACACAGCGTCTGCCTGCCCTGCTGGCTGGCTGCATTCTTGCATCAACTGCATACAGATTCGTCATAGGAAGGTAAAGAGCACTGATGGGGGCAGGAAAGAGCAGCCAGAATTGCTCCCCTCCCCCAGGGGCGTATCTAGGGCAAAGAGCGCCTAGGGCAAGCACTGGAATTGCGCCCCTGGGCTTGCCAGGAGTCAACACTGACTTGGCGGCTCACTTTACTTCTCAGCAAGGTTCAGAAGTCACATGAGGGAGAGACATCCATGGATGGCAGAATGTCCATCAAGTGTTTTGAAATATGAATCTCAACGTTGAGACATACCTACAATCCAGAAAGTACATCCTTCCAGAAATCCCTCAGGGACCTCTTTTTGCAAGGCAACGGATACTGACAGAGGCAGGGAGAACAGTGAACATCGCTCCTCCCTCCTGCTGCATGCACACTCTGCTGCTTGGGAACGTTCTGGATGAGTTAGCAGCAGCCTCTTGCTGCTCGGGATGTCAGCCACTCTTTTCCATTCGATTGGCTGCGGTGCCTTCCCACTGCGCCCTCTCCTCCCTCTTAAAGAGAGGCCTAAACATAGTTACATAGGAAGTTCCCTTCCACTGAGTCAGACCATTGGTCCCTCTAGTTCAGAAACTTAATGGGGTTCGAGGCGGCATTCTTCTCCTCCCTCGTCATTTGGTCATCACTTGGCAATTACTTCTCAAAGACAGCCGCTTTTTCAAAGTCGCTCAGCTGTAGCGCTAGATCCAGTGTCAGCTCCAGTGCCGATGCTGCCCGAGGTGAGGTCCATGCGCTGCTGGCCACACCCTTGACACTGATGGCAGCATCCGGGGACAAGGCCAGAACTGCCTCTTTCATGCACCCATTCCTCTTCACTGCCATGCGGAGGGACTTTGAACTGCAGATCAGCAGTGTGGGAGGAACCAGCTCCCTTTTCACCCTCCTCACTGCTGAACCTGCAGTTCAAAAACCCATCCCCAATGGGGAAGAGCGAAGGAGGTCACGGAGAAAGGGAGGGAGGGTGGCGGGGAGCCAGGAGTGGCTGGCAGGTGAAGTGGCAGTGTGGAATGAGGGGGAAATGCCTTTTCTGAAAGCTGCTTTGTAATTACTTTGTTCTCATGGAATGGGAAAGTGTCTTTGCGAAAAGAGTGAGACAGAACTCAGGTTTGCACTGGTCAAGAAATGGTTAATAGAGTTTGCAAGTGTGGAATGGAAAATTCCTTGCTGAGTTACTTATCTGCCAAGGACAGACAGGGTGGGGGAAGAGGGTACGGGTGTTGCAAACTTCATTAGCATAGGCATCGAATGATCGGCTTATTCCAAACTGCCCTGCTTCTTAGAATGTGAAAGAATCTTCTCTTAATTTGCTTATCTGTCTGCTGAAGAACCGAAACTTAGGGCAAAGTCCAGCCTCAAGGCAAACACATGTGTAAATGTAATGAATTAATTGGTCCCTCGGGCTGAATGGGGGACGCCCAGCTGTGTAACAATGCCAAGGTATAAAACCCCAAGGCACTGGGTATTTGGCGCGTCTTTCCTGGTAGGCCACGAGGCACAGGAAAGAGCCACCAGCGCTGGTTTTGGTTCAATAAATGGTGACTATTGCTTCCTTCAATCATCCTTGTCTGTCTGGTTTGTGGTAACTGGGGTCTCCCAGGTAACATAAACTGGTGCCGTGACTCGGATGGTCTGCTGGTGATTTACCTGCCCATCGGTGGCTACTTGGGGGTCCCTTTCTCACGTCGTGGGAGAGCAACCCTTCGGCGCCACTTCTCCCATTGTAAGAAGGAAGGTTTTGACCCCCGCGGCGTGAGACCCAGACTCCCAAGTCCACCGAAGACGGGCGCGGAACGAGGCACACCAACGCAAGGGGTCCGGACAGGTGAAGTATTGGGAGTCCCGGGACGGGTAGGAGACCAAGGGAGTAGCCCACCCTAGGTCAAGAGCCGCTGTGGGCAGAGGGCACTGCCTAAAAGCAGGACAGGCTCTGGGAGGAGGAACAAGGGAGGAGTTGGTGTGAATGTGTGCAGTTTGAAAGTTTGGTGAGTGCAGAGGGGGACCCCAAAGGGGGAAACCCACCCCGAGTGTGGCCCTGCACTGGCAGAGGCGGGACTCCTGAGTACGTTTTCTGTCCCGGCGACGGGAGGAGAGCGGAAACTGGAGGTGCGAAGTGTGAATTTGTCTGTCTAAAATCCTTTTGTGCCTCACTGCGTGGATCCCTTACCCGCAGTCCCCCCCCCCACACTTGTCTGTTTGTTCAGAGTGTAAGAGAGCACGCCTCTGGGAAAACAATGGGAGGGGAAGGGTCGATGCTGAAGAGCTTCAAGCCAGGCTTGGGGGGGCTCTGAGGGACTTCAGGCTACAAGAGTCCCGAGAGCCAGAGGCCCAAGCCTGCCAGGACCGTGTGAAGCACTTGGGGTTCTGTATCCCCAAGGCCAGTGGGAATTAGGAACACGGTAGGAAGGAGGCAGTTTGCTCTCTCCCCCAACTCAGAAATCAGGAAGGCAGGAGATTATGGGATCATCATGATCCTGGCCAACTGAAGATGTTAGTAACCCAGAAGGTGTGGAATATAGTACAGGGGACCCAGGCTAAACCCCTACATAGGTACCAGGTTGGCCCTGAGACCAAATGCCCTCCCCCATGGCTCAGGAGCTGTTGCAAGCAACAGGCAACCCTCTGAGTAGCCATGAGGGCAGAGGCCCAGGCAAGCAGGCTGGGACCATTTGCCCAGCAGAGATGGAGGTAAATCTCAAGAGGAGAAGTGCAAGTTGCAGGAGATTGGCACAGATTCACTTGGAAAGGTGCAGAGAGGTAGAGACGTTTCCGGAGGTTTATTTGGTGCATGTGATGTAAAGGTTGGTTAATTGTTGAAAGGCAGATGGAAAGAGGCTGGTTTAAGGAAAGGAAAAGGAAAAGTGTGAAGTACTGAAGGTTTGGCATGTTGTTTGGAGTTGCTTGTTGTGAAGCCAGGAAGGTAGTGTTTGGGTGGTTGTAGGACAAGGAGGGACAGACAGAAGGTGGAGAAGCAGGGTTGTAGGAGAGCAGAGAAGGAAAGCAGCAGATAGGGGAGAGGAGATAGAAAGGAAGTTGAAGGCGTGGTGGGACGGGAAACCGGAGGCCACCAAAGTCCTGATAGCGCAGGACGAAGCCAGGAGCCTTTCAGTAGGCTTGGGCAGAGAATGCCCAAGGAAAGGCTCATGGCCAGAGACAAAAGGTTAACTTTTGGCGGCCACCACTTCAGAAGGCATGGGTAAGTTGAGCAGGAGAAGGAACAGGTCAGGATAGAGAGGAGGGTCACAGGGAAGGGAAGGAATGCCCCACGAGAAACCGGAAACTCCTGCCTGGGAGGTCGGTGGTCACAACAAGTCTGGCAGAAGGATGCCACAGGGACAGGTGTTGGAAGACCACCATCACAGGGGCCCCCGAGAGGCAGGAGCCAGGAGACTTTGTCAGCCTGGCCTCCCCAAGGAGGGCGAGGACAAACCAGTTACCATCAGCACAGGGGGCCAGAAGATGAGACACAGTAAGGAGATCTTCTGCCTGCCCAAGGTTGTTTGGTGTACCCAGCAAGTGGCTGTTATGCACTGCAGGGGCTACCAAAGGGGGGATGGCAGGAAGGCACAAGGCAACAGGAGGGCTGACCAGGCAGCCCAAAGAGTGGCTGAGGGTCTGCAAGCAGATCCAGCCCGACAGGGGATCCTGTTGTCCAAACTCACAGATCTCTGGGACTCACAGCACCCAGAACACCCAGAGGATGAAACCAGGATGGCTGAGTCACCAGCCAGGGACCAGGGCTGGTCCTTTCAGCCAGACAGCAGGCAGGCAATGCCCAGAGGGTTGGGACACACTTTGGTAGAACACTACCATCAGTCCACCCACAGGGGAAGAAATGGCCCCGCAAGGCTACTGCAGGAATCCCTACATGTCTGCAACATGTCTACTTAGGAGAAAAAAGCTTGTGCACGTTACGTGATATGTGCCAGGATAGGAGCCCGTTATGCTCCTTGGGGCTCAGGTAGTAGAGGCAGGCCTAATTGAGTATATCCAAATTGACTTACTGATTTCCCGGGGCAGGGACAGTTCACCAAGTCCCTGCATCTGCTCACACCAACCCGGGGTGTTGACAAAAGGGAAGTTTTCAACGGAATGAAAAGAATGTTGATTTATAGACCAGTTTGCTAGTGACTGTGTTTTCTTGGGGTTTCTTTGTTCCGCTTGACTGGTTAACTTGCTCATGGGTTAAGCCCTAAACAGACTTAAATGTTATATCACAGTTTATTTTGTTTAAATGCAGTTTGAAATATGTAGCTGTTTATTTTGTTGTGTTTTTAAAATGATATTTAAAATGTGAACTTCCCTGTTTTCCATCAAAAATGTTTGTTTAAATGTTAACTGTGACTGATGCTAATTTCAGGGGAGCTGTGGGTGTGTATATGTGTGTATGTTTCTATGGGTGTCCAGAGATGCTTCTGTGAAGATTCTGTTCCTGAGAACTTTATTTCTGTTCAGTTCTGTTTCTATTAGGCTTTGTGTGAAATTCCACGTTTTGATAAAATGCAGAGGGTATTCTGCCTTTCTGCCTATTTGTTTTGCTGATGGGTGTTTTTTTGTCATATATGTGAGAGTGTTTTGGTAATTTGCTATATAGAGGCTAGGTTGTATATATATGCTGAAGAAAGGGCGAGTTCTGTCCACTCCATTCTCCCAAATGTCTGATTGTGTGTGTCCTTGTCATTCAGATGCAATTGTTTTTGCCAAATGTGATTTTATACTGTAGTATTGGCTTATGGTGATTTCCTTATTACAAACTTGTAATACTTTCTTGAGCTAAAGGGAGCTTGGAGAAAAGTTCTGTATTAATGTATACTTTTAATTTTCTTTACATTTTCTGTATGGCCTATGGCTGTAATGAAATTGCTTGACTAAAAAGAGGGGGCTCTTAGATTCCTCTAACTCTGTTTCAGTTGTTTTTGTATAGACTGTACATGGAAAAGTGTTTCCAACATGCAAATGCTAAATTATGACTGGAGTGTAGTCTCCTCACTCCCAATATTGAGTGAAAAGGAAGATCTCTGAACAGCAACTTGTCATTGTGGGTAAGAAGGAAAAGAGATTTTAAGTCAGATAGTCAAATGCAGTTATTGTTTTATATTTTTGTAATATGTATGAAATGTTTCTGCTAATTGATTTTGCTGTAAACTATTATCAATGGGTCTGAGGCTTCAAAATTTATAAATTTGTCCCACCGCCAGCCCTGCTTTGCCTTCACAGCAACTGGATCTTGAAATTCCAGATCCCAGACATGAGATTTGGTGAAAGGAATTTTGTTTTGCCACTCCTGCAAGTGGAAGGGAGTTCCACAAGACTGGTTTGCATGTTATCTGGAAAACCTCCCAGTTTAATAGGAATCAAGTTTGTGTGTTGTCGTACAATCCGTACCCTGTTTTCACAGCTCCTGACTAGAGATTGGATAATGACTGTGTTTATCACAGGCTTCACTCCTCGGCGAAACTATGGACATTTTTCTTGATGCTATCTTTTAACTAGGAAGCCTGTTTGTTTCATGAGACACTGGACCTCACGTAAGGGGTTTTGATCCTGTTTCAATAGGTATAGTATTTTTCTTGGGGGGCAAGGACTGTTTCTTTTATAGGTTTTTCTGAGGATATTGTTGCCCTACCAAGCTTGCTAGTGATGAGGCTGAAGATGGAGAGCTGGAACACTACCTACACGTGGCTTAGATGGGGGCAGTTAAAATCCCAAAGGCCAGATGTCACTGACGAATAATGAAGTCAGATACACTGGATGGAGATTGATTGCCCTGACAGAAGTCTGTAAGTATGTAGGCAGCCAACGTAGTGGTTAGAGTGGTGGACTAGGACCAGGGAGACCTGAGTCTGAATCCTCATTCGACCACACTGCTGGGTGACACTGGGCCAGCTATTTAAACGGCCTGGCCTGCTTCGAAGGGTTGTTGTGAAAGAGCAGACTTATGCAGTACACCGCTCTGGACTTTTTGGAGAAACAGCTGGATATTCGAGCACTGGAGCTTATGTTGTGGCCTCTCGAGAGACAAGACTGTTTGACCTGTCGGATTTTAATGCCTTTACAGTCAACAAACCCACAAGGGGGTATGGATGTGAACATTATTATTTTCTCTTTTTGATTTTCATTGTTTTTGCCTCCTGCTCAGGATTGCTCATCAGGTGAAGTAAATGAGGACATTATCTTCTGTTTTGGACTTCGGGGGGAGAAAAGAGGGCAAGCAGGAAAACAAAAACATAAATTGGAAAGAAAATGCCAAAAGATCAAATTGAAAATAGCCTCAGGTTTATTTATTGTATTGGGCTACTCAGGAACTCAGTTTCAGCATGTTGTCCCTACCCAGGGGAGGGAAATTGGTAAAACATGCATCTGTCTTTTATTTCTAGCATAAGCAGGATTGCCTTGAAGTGTCTCTCCCGAGAGGGATGTCTTTCTGTTACAGACCAAAGCAGTGGTCAAGTGAAAGGAAGGGGAGCCTTCACAGGATCGGCAGTGTGACAGACTGGGACTTATGGAATTGGCTCACTGGATCTAAACTGGTTGAAATCTGCATTTATGATCTTTCCTATTGTTGTGTTAATACTGCTACTGTTGCCCTGCATAATACTATGTATAACCAGTGCTTTGCAATCCACTATCTCAGCGATAGTAAGAAAAGAAACTGCTCCCCATATAATGGCTATGTACCTCAGGAAGAGAAGCCATAAAATGGCTTCTAAGGGGGGAAATGTGGAATGAGGGGGAAATGCCTTTTCTGAAAGCTGCTTTGTAATTACTTTGTTCTCATGGAATGGGAAAGTGTCTTTGCGAAAAGAGTGAGACAGAACTCAGGTTTGCACTGGTCAAGAAATGGTTAATAGAGTTTGCAAGTGTGGAATGGAAAATTCCTTGCTGAGTTACTTATCTGCCAAGGACAGACAGGGTGGGGGAAGAGGGTACGGGTGTTGCAAACTTCATTAGCATAGGCATCGAATGATCGGCTTATTCCAAACTGCCCTGCTTCTTAGAATGTGAAAGAATCTTCTCTTAATTTGCTTATCTGTCTGCTGAAGAACCGAAACTTAGGGCAAAGTCCAGCCTCAAGGCAAACAAATGTGTAAATGTAATGAATTAATTGGTCCCTCGGGCTGAATGGGGGATGCCCAGCTGTGTAACAATGCCAAGGTATAAAACCCCAAGGCACTGGGTATTTGGCGCGTCTTTCCTGGTAGGCCACGAGGCACAGGAAAGAGCCACCAGCGCTGGTTTTGGTTCAATAAATGGTGACTATTGCTTCCTTCAATCATCCTTGTCTGTCTGGTTTGTGGTAACTGGGGTCTCCCAGGTAACAGCAGGGCACTCAAGCGGGACTGTTATTCTGCAAGCAGAAGCCTTTGCTGTCATTATGCTTGAAATGCAGAACTGATTCCAAGTGTGTGAACAGGGCGCTTTCCGGATTGCACGCTATCACACTGTCACAAAGGGTCCCTTAAGTGTGCTTCTGTGGAGCCTGTGTTTTGACATCACAGCCCCTGTGTTGTAAGGAAGGTGCCTTTCCTATTTCTGACACCGCCTTTTGGATTTTATTGCTGTGTCACAGCCCTATAATGTTGCATCTGCATTGCAAAAATAAAATAAAATAATAGCTGTGTCTGCCCGTTGTAGGAGGCTTTCCCCCTTATAATGGCTCTCTAATGTCGGTTGAATTTGGCACCACAAAACGTTGCAATTTACACTGCTTTTTGCGGTGCACGGCTCACAATCTGGAAAGCACCCTGGTGACCAAATGATGGCCAACCTGCACATGACCTGAGAGCCATCATTAGAAGACAAGTGCAACCTGGAAGCAGACCCTTTGGACTCTCAGTCATAGGGGGCCCCAATCTGGGAATGTGTTGTGCAGCGAGGGGCAGAGTCAAGACTTTCCTACTGTGCTCTATCCATGTGAAAATTCGCCCCACCATACCAAAGCGGCCATTTGCCCCCAAAGTAGTGATTTGGCATTCAAAATGTATTCAAAATGGCATTCAAAAGGTAAAGAACAGGGGAGCAGTCTCACAAAAATAAAAGTAAAGTAAAGTGTGCCGTCAAGTCAATTTCGACTTCTGGAGTCCACAGTGTCCTGGGGTTTACTTTGGCTAAAATACAGGAGGGGTGTACCATTGCCTCCTACCACGCCGTATGAGATGATGGCTTTTCAGCAACTTCCTATATTGCTGCTGCCCCATATAGTACCTGTGGGGATTCGAACCAGCAACCTTCTGCTTGTTAGCAGGATGACCCACGCGAGTGTATGGAGGAATCCTGGGGAGACTCCCGGGATCAGAAGGCTTGTTTGAGCCTCCCGGCGGAGGTCTCCTGGTGTGTGGCTGTGGCACGGAGCCATGCCAAGGCGCCACACGATCAGAAAACCCGGGTTAGTGGAGCACTCACTCAGCTGGGTTGAAAGGAGGGCTACATTGGCGGGCTAGCTGCCAGAGAATCACTGGGCTCACCCGCAAGCCTGGTGGGTCTCACGAGGATGGAAAACAGGGCTGGGCTCCTTTCGCCCGGTTTTCCTCCATCATGAGAATAGCCTCATTGGATAGTATACAACCATTACTTACATTCTTCTTGAGCTGGGCCTTCTTGGAGGCGATTGTACTCCCACTGGCGGGCTTGGTGGACCTGGCGGGCTTGGTGGCGCTGGTGGCACTCTGACAAAGAGAGAAGAGCCAAAGTTATGTGGCGCTTGCAGAGCAGTAATAGGGTCTCCAATGGTTTCACAACTGGGTATCATGTCTCCAAGACTGTTTGGCTGTTATGAACCTGGCTGTATTGGCACAGCGACACTGCACCAATTTGCCCTGCAAAAGTGGTTCGCATCATGGCCAAGATTGTGTTAGTGGTCGAAAAGAGATAGCCTTAGCGATGAACCGCTTGTATCGAGAACAGGGTACTGGCTACACTTTTAGAAAGAGCAAATCCAAATGGTGTGCTAAGTAAGGCGAAATCCTGCAACAGGAATCAATGACGTACATGAAAGAGTATGGCATCATGTCTTCCCAGGTTTGCACAATTCCCTCTGCTTCTACAAGCCAGGGGGAGGGCACAGAGATCTATGCCCAGTGCCGAAGTCCCACATTTGATTCAGCTTTACAGCTGAATGACAGGCAAACTGTTCCAATGGGGAAGCCATTAACTGTCTCTTGAAGCGAAGAGAATACCAGGGCAAAACAACATGAATGGGGTGGGGGCTTAATTGTTCTTGTCTTCTCGACAGTGTCTCCCGCCCTCTTCCAGCTCCAGATCCAGCCTGGGCAATAGAAGGCAGATAGAATCGTCCCCCTCCCGCAACAGCAGGACAGAGCTGAGCAGCGATCCAAACCATTCTTCTCGGCGACCTCAGCCTGTCGGGGAGGAGGAAGCTTCGCCAAGGGGAAGTTTGCTTCTCTCCCGCCTTCCATGACCTCGGGCTCCCAGCAGCTCCCTCTCGCTCTCGCAGGCACGCTGCATGGGCGAGGAAGCAGGGAGAGCAATGGCAGGCAGGCAGGCAGGCAGCTGTCTTTGCGCTCCCTTGCAGGCATGCTGCACGGCAGAATGGAGAGAGCCAGGACTGGCCGGGGGGCCCTCCGAGGCTGTGGGCCAGGAGGCATTCGTCTCCCTTTGCCTCATTAGCGGGACGCCCCTGGACATCAGAAACGAGAGCGGCACCTTGCTGACAGCGCAGGGACCGCGATGCCGAAACACAGGCAGGACGGAAGCACACTGAAGGGGCAGTAATGACACGGTTTTAGCATGTAATCTGGACAGTGCCTAGGCTATGAAAGTGGATATTAAGCACAGCCCATTCCCACGCACGTCTACTCAGATTGAAGTCAATCCCCTTGCGTTCGATGGCATGGACTCCTACATATATGTAGGGAGGGGATTAATGCAGAGGGCAGCTGTTTAAATTCAGCATGAGTTCGGGAGTCAGGAAAAGCTCATTTGCAGGCTCATTCTGGGAAATGGTGGGAGAGAGGCATGGCAATCCACCCTATCAACCCCATCATTTTGTCCTCCATTTCCCAAGTTTATTTATGTTCTTGCACATTAGAGAAAGGTTTCATTTAAAAAACAAAAAATAAAACAATACCAAGCTGCCCAAGGAGTCCCTCAATGCAACTTCCCACATCAGCACCTCAAAGCTGGCAAACCTCTATTGAAAAACAATTGTGGAAGAGACATTGCAGGACATATAGTGGCCACCAGGGCCAGGAAATGGCAGAGCATCATAATCAACCACGTTGTCATCAAACCACTCCTCATGTGCCTCAATAATGCAATGCTTGTCCACCGGGGGGGGGGAGACAGGAGGGGGATGCTGAAAACATCGGAACGCAACAGGCTAGCAATGACGTCGTCTAGATTCTCTGTAACAAGTGAGTGAATGAAAGAGAGTGATTCTGAAGGAAAGGGCTAGTGTGGGAGCAATCAGAGATAGGATGTTCTGTAACCCACGCAGATCTGAGAATATTCCTTTCATTTATACCTCTCCCGGCTGAATATAGCCTTGTCTCCTGAGGATTCCTCATCATGCTGTTTCTTTCCCCCGACTTTATCCACACTCTCCTTGAGCCGAAGAGGCTTACCGAGCACTGGAGAACCTGCACTGGAAGACTGAGCAGAAGAAGGGGTCAGTGGGTCACAATCTCGTGACAATGAGTCACAACAAACCAACTTCAGGGTTTGGGGTGGCTATCATGCCATTATTTAGAGGTTTTCTAGATGACAGTAAAATATGCTACAAATGGAGCTTGCCAATGAATATCAGCTGAGAGTGCACAGAGAATCCAGAGCCTCCTGCAGATGGTTGCTTTTTCCTTCTGGCATCTGATGGGGAGGTCACATGGGAAGGAGGCTGCTGGTGCGATTTTCACTGCGCCCCCTGCTGGCCATCTCTTGCTTCTCGTTATTAACCCACCCCTTTTCAAATTCATTTGCTGGTGAATGTGAGCTAATCACCAAAAGCAAGGAGTGGCCAACAGGGGGGTGCAGCAAACATTGCACCAAGGGCCTTTTCCCCACGTGACCTCCCCATCAGATCCCAGGAGAAAAATCAGCACCAATCTTGGGGAGGGTCTGGATTCTCTGTAAACTCTCAGCTTGTATTGATTTGCAGGTTCTATACAGAGCATCTTTGACTGGCGTCTAGAAAACATCCTGGATATATGATAGTAATGCCCACCATTTCTTGACATTAGAATGCCAAAGGGAAGAACCCAGATTGGGGCCATACAGAGGAAGAAATGTGCCTCTGTGGGCAGGAGGAGGAGTCTTCATCGCGGGGACAAGGAGCAGCTTTAGTTCTCGTCATCAAATAGTTTCTAAGTGGACATAACATTCACTTTCACAGAAAAGTGAATGGAAGATCGCCTCCTTCAGAAAAAAGGTCAAGTGAAGAATACTGCTGTGGTGAGGACAAAAATGTCTATTTCTAAAATTTCTGTTTGGATACTTGAAAATCATATGAGGTACAATGAAGGGAAGTTAAGATGCTGTAGAGTGGTTGGTTTTTTAAATCAAGAACTTGCATAATCAGATCAAATAACTTGCAAAATGAGATCTCAGTCTATTTAGGGAATCAGGAAAATTTCTACAGTATTTATTGGCTTTTTGGGCAAAACCACCCCTAGGGATGTGCATAAAACCGGTTCTCCCGGTTCGGTTCGGATCCGAACCGGGTCCGAACCGGACCAGGGTGGTTCGGTTTTGGTTTTGCCGAACCACCCCCCCGGTTCGGTTCGGATCCGAACCGGTTCGGATCCGAACCGAACCGGTTCGGATCTCAAAAAATAGCTGGTTTGAAAGGGGACCTTGAGTTCTACCTGCCACCCAAATTTCAAGTCGATTGGACCTTCCTCTGATTTTTGGCGATTTTTAAAAGTTTTAGTGACTTTGGGGCAGTTCGGGGGCATAGCATGGGATCTGGGCAAAAGGAGTGGGGTGGGGTGGTAGTGCCTAATGGGTGCAGGCTACCACCCCAATTTCAGGGGGATTGGGCAAAGGGCTGATTTTTGGTAAATTTCTGAAAATTTCATGTCTTTGGGGCATATTGGGGCATATTGGGGCAGAAAGTGGGGTCTGGGGCAGAATAGTGGGGTGTGGTGGTAGTGCCTAATGGGTGGAGGCTACCACCCCAATTTCAGGGGGTTTGGACAAAGGGGTGATTTTTTGAGAATTTTTGAAGTTTTAGTGACTTTGGGGCAGTTTGGGGGCAGAAAGTGGATCTGCCCCAAAATAGTGGGGTGGGTTGGTAGTGCCTAATGGGTGGAGGCTACCACCCCAATTTCAGGGGGATTGGGCAGAGGGCTGATTTTTTGAGAATTTTTGAAGTTTGGGTGTCTTTGGGGCAGATTGGGGGCAGAAAGTGGATCTGCCCCAAAGGAGTGGGGTGGGCTGGTAGATAGTGCCTAATGGGTGGAGGCTACCACCCATCCCCAATTTAAGAGTGATTGGGCAGAGGGGTGAATTATGGTGAATAGAAAAGGTGTGAATTCTCATTCTATCATAGCAAATGAGATATTTTTCAATTAAACAACTCTCATGACCCCACTTTCACTTTTTCACACTTTCCTTTACTATGAATAATATGAGGAAGTAATCAATTTAGCACACTTCACCTTATGAAGACAAACCTCATACAAATAAATTCACCATAATTCACCCCTCTGCCCAATCACTCTTAAATTGGGGATGGGTGGTAGCCTCCACCCATTAGGCACTATCTACCAGCCCACCCCACTCCTTTGGGGCAGATCCACTTTCTGCCCCCAATCTGCCCCAAAGACACCCAAACTTCAAAAATTCTCAAAAAATCAGCCCTCTGCCCAATCCCCCTGAAATTGGGGTGGTAGCCTCCACCCATTAGGCACAACCACCCCACCCCACTATTTTGGGGCAGATCCACTTTCTGCCCCCAAACTGCCCCAAAGTCACTAAAACTTCAAAAATTCTCAAAAAATCACCCCTTTGTCCAAACCCCCTGAAATTGGGGTGGTAGCCTCCACCCATTAGGCACTACCATCACACCCCACTATTCTGCCCCAGGCCCCACTTTCTGCCCCAATATGCCCCAATATGCCCCAAAGATATGAAATTTTCAGAAATTTACCAAAAATCAGCCCTTTGCCCAATCCCCCTGAAATTGGGGTGGTAGCCTGCACCCATTAGGCACTACCACCCCACCCCACTCCTTTTGCCCAGATCCCATGCTATGCCCCCAAACTGCCCCAAAGTCACTAAAACTTTAAAAATTCACCAAAAATCAGCCCTTTGCCCAATCCCCCTGAAATTGGGGTGGTAGACTCTAACCATTGGGCACTACCACCCCACCCCAAAATTTTGCCTCTGGGCCCCTTTTTACCCCCCGAATCGATTCGGATTCAGATTTGGATTAAATCTGAATCCAAACCAAATCAAGGGTGATTCGGGTGACCCAGATTCGGGCACAAAACAGAACAGGGGTGATTCGGTTCAGGTCCGAGCCAAATCACCTGAAATCCCAAATTGCACACCCCTACTAAGCACACACACAGAGAAGAAGCAGGAGGCGGAGTGTGGATTCTATGATAGCATATTAGAGTGGATTGATGGTGTCTCATTGAAAATCTCATTTGCTATCATAGAATCCACACTCAATACCTCAGAAACAAGAGAACCCTGTACCCATGGGGGTGCCCCTACCAGAGATCCCTGTACCCCATGGGTTAGAAACCCATGGGGGTGGTTGGCACCCTATGTGCACTACACCACCACTTGCTCTGGGCCACCCCAGCACCCCCATGTGCACTTATAGGGCTGCTGAAAGCTCCATTATAACTTATTATGAGGAAAAACCTTAAAGACGCGTAAACTTCAAAAATCACTTAAAAATCACCTCTTTGCCCAATTCCTTTCAAATAATTCTGATAGCTTCCTTGCCCACCCTAGGAACTACCACCCACCACACTGCACTCTACGACACCCCTTTCCCCCCGACGTGAAGCTATACATTTGCTGCAATCCTAATTATTCTCTATGAGGAATTCAAAAACACTTAACAATTCACCAATAATCAGAGGAGTGTCCAATTGCCTTGAGATTTTTTGGGTGGTAGGCACCCATGCCTGTCTACCACCCACCCTGCTTTTGTGCTCCTAGGTCCTCCACAACAGGGGATATGGACTGGTTTGGGTCCCATTATACTCAATGAGAAAAATAATTAAAAATATTTCAAATATTCATAAAAAATCATAGGGGTGTCTGATTGCTTCAGGGTTTGCATGGTTGTTGGCACCCATGAGTGCTCCACAATAAGAAATAATGGCCTGGTTCGGGTCCCATTATATCCTATGAGAGAAAAATAAAAATATTTTTCAAAAATTCATAAAAAATCGTACGAGTGTCCAATTGCTTTGGGGTTTGGGTGACAGGTACCCCTGGGTGCCAGCTACCATCTGACCAATTTTCAGCTTTCCGAACCGATCCGAACCGGTCCGAACCGGTTCGAAACGAACCACCCCCAGTTCGGTTCGGATTCGAACCGAACCAGGGGTGGTTCGGTTCGATCCGAACCTCCGAACCGGAACCGGTTCGGACCCGAACCGGTTCGGATCCGAACCGGTTCGCACATCCCTAACCACCCCCACAAATATTCAGCAAATGAGGAGAAATTTGCTAGGGAAATTTTTTCAGATGAATTGCCAACAAAGGTTTCCAGAAAATCCATATCTCTGTTGACGATGGGAGAACATAAGCTATCTCCTTACCTGTTTTGCACCTTTCTTCTTTCTGCCTAGAAAGGGCCTTTGAATGAGAATAAAAAGAAGAAATTGACACCCAGGCCTGATCATTGCCTTGGAATGCTTATTTATTTAGTTATTATTCATTGGATTTCTATACTGCCCTTCCAAAAATGGCTCAGGGTGGTTTACGCAGAGATATAACAAACAAATAAGATAGATCCCTATCCCCAAAGGGCTCACCATCTAAAAGAAACATAAGACAGAGACCAGCTACAGTCACTGGAGGCACTGTGCTGGGGGTGGATAGGGCCAGTTACTCTCCCCCTGCTAAATAAAGAGAACCATCATGTTAAAAGGTGCCTCTTTGCCAAGTTAGCAGGGGAGATGGAGGAGGGAGAGAATGGAACAAACTGAATGAAACGTTCTCTCAAAGAAATGGGTTCTCTCAAAGAAATGTTTTTTAGTGGTAGTCACAGCTGGCATACCAATTTTCCCCTACATGAAAAGGGTTGTGCAAATGGTGCACATGGGATAGATTTGTACCCTGAAATGTCAAAAATGGAGAAGGCATAATGACACTAGGAGGAGAGGTTTTGGAATATGAAGTCTGGGAGTGTGTGGGTAGCTGAAGAACATGGCCAGAGACTTCTGCAGCACACAGAAGTTCTGCCCACTGAACACTGGAGGATCTGACAGACACTGTTTGCATCCTTTCAACTTTTCATCCACTGCCTTAAGGCCTAAAAAATGGTTTTCTTTTTTTAACATGGAAGTGGACACCCAAATCCTGAGCTTGAGACCAGGTCCTGTGCGTAGAGTCCCAAGACTGCAGAATCACAGAAGACCAGGCATTCCTGAGCAAGGCTTACCGTTTCCTTTGAGGGGTGACATCCTTAATTGCAGAAAGCTGAGAACAGATCTGTTTGTCAAGAAAAAGAGAGAAAAGACCATGAGCAACCAACCACCATGTAAAGATTTCCTGCAGCTGGCCAGAGCCAATGATTTGGGTGGTCAACCAAGAAATTGGTTTGTTAGCATTCCTGTCATGATAGTGCTCCTAAAAAAGAGAGGTGTTGGAGCTCATTGTTGCTTGGATCTCCCAACTCTAATCCCTGTTGTGAGGACATGCCTGTTGGTATTCAGGGGTGAGGGAAAGACACTGAATGTGCTCAGAGGCCCTGCTGTCTTTGCACGCTTCAGGTCCGAGCTCTGGGATTAGAAACAGCAGCTGAGTTCACCAGAGGTAGAGGCAGGATGAACTCTGGCTCAAATGAAAGCTCTCTACAAAGCATGAGTATTTGGCATATCCCGTGTGAAAGTAGTTCTTCCTCAGTTGGGGGGGACTGTGTCTTTGTGGGACATTCGCTTCCCACCCCAAGCCCTTGGATATGGCAGTTCATAAATCCAACTTAAAAATGCATTTTAGCTTACCTCAAACAGGCAAATTACTGCCATGATCATCGTTATCACTGCAGTCACTGAAATAGCAAACAGCCTTTTGCCATAGCCATATTCTGAGATTCCCTGACTTGCAATCTGCAAGGTGGGACAAAGGAAAGGGAAAGGGAAAACAGGCTTTTTTGTCTTTCTACCTTTTTCTTCCCCCCCCCCCGCTCAGAATAAAAAACACCACTTGTACTGCTCTCTATTGAACTTGCTCTCATATGGACATATGCAATTGTCTTCTACCAAGTCAAACATTGGTCCATTCAGCCCCGTACTCTCTACTCCTTTTTACAGCTGCTCTCAGCCCTGAAGCCTTAACTAAGAGGCTAGAGATTAAGCCTGGACTCTCCTGAATGCAAGACATGGGGTATATTGCCAAAGAGAGAACAACTCTATTTGAAAATGGAAGTTTACACAATTTCTCCAAGGGGTGATCTGACGGGTTTGTTGGCCATTGTGAAATTTGACAGCATTACCTGCTGACCATTTGCTACCAATCCATGGTGGGAATCAAGTCTTTTGAGACCATCAGAGATTGGTAGCAAATGGCCAGCAGATGGTGCTGTGTAATTGTGTGATGGTTAGTGACATCATCCGAATGCATCACGGAGAAATGGTAAGAACCTCCATTCACATCACAGATTGGTAGCAAATGGCCAGCAGATGGTTTCACCTCATCACCTCCATTCCCTCCCAACCTTGCCATTCATCTCCCCACCCACATGATTGCCACTGCGATGAGCAGCAGCGCAGCAATCTGGAGGCTGGCGAAGCAAAGCCCGGCCTCCAGGAATCCCACAATGCAGCACCACACCAGCAGCATTGTGCATGGAGAAACCCTAGAGGCTGGGTTGCTCCTTCCCTTGGCATCTATCATTAAAATGGTTGCCAGCAGCCTGAAGGGAGCTGCCAGCACCCCAGCTGCCCACATGACCAGATGGTGAGGGAGGAGGCTGCATGTACACCCTCCTACCTCACCTGGACTACCCAGTCGAGGAGTGCTGGGATTGGGACCGATCCTGGCAGTTCTCATGAGCAGCTCTGCCCAGGTGGGGCTGCACTAGCATGGCTAGTGCTGGTCGTGAGAACGAATGCATTGTCGTTCTGAAGTGCAATGGATATCGTGGTACTTATTTTACAGACAGAAGTGAGAGATTGATATTATTCTGCATGAAATATATTCTGCAAAAGAGTGTGATCTTTTCTGTGTGAAATATATTTAAATTAATTCAAAACCAATTCAAATGGCCTGAGTCGGTTACCCAACCACTTTTTAAAGGCCGTGTCTCAATTGGAACAGAGTTTATTGCAATTTGAAAAGAAAGCATGAACGACAAACCCAAATGTTTCATGGCTTGACTCTATGCTTTCAAGAAGCCAGTGCCAGGTGAACTCCCATTGCCTCCCCTTGTTCACACCCAGTGAGCCACATCCAGGTCAGCTGATTGTTGCCCAAGCTCCTCCTGACAATGCATTAGTAGGCTTGACAACCCCTCAGGCTTGACAAGCTTTGCCCCTTACCTCAGGATTCACCCGTTTTCTTGGATTTCCTGTGGCCAGGTTGGCGACATTCTTCATAGGCCGGCAGTATGACTTCCACAGGGAGGACGTCTCCTTGACGTATTCTCTCTCACTGAAGAGGTTCAGCAGCATCGTGAGCCTGGAAATCATCTTAGCACAGGCCAGCTGGACCTTGGACTCTGTGCAGTCCACTTTGAGCCTACGGATCACGTGGGCTAAGCGGCTCCTCACTAGCGTGACTGGGATAAGGGAAGATCGCCACTTGTTGAGGTCAGCCTCATCATGGTCTCCCTCAAGCCAGGGAGTTTCACCATGAGCTCCGCCATCCAGGATGATGGTAGCTGTTGACCAGGGGATGCTAGGTGTGGACTGCATAACAGCTTGGTCGGACCTGTGCAGCGACGCTGTCCTTGGCCTGCCCCGTGTACTGCTGGTCTTCAGCTTCCTGATTCCCAACACCCTCATTACTTCTTTTTGCATCCTATTCAAAGCCTCATCTTTCTCTGCTCAGAAGCAAGAAGAAAAGAACAGGATCATCCAATGTCCAAAAGCACCTGATGCTCAGATCATTAGCAAGTTGCAAGAAGAGAAGTTGTAAAGGGACAAATGTGTGACTGCATTTCATCCTGTCAAGGACATGCAGAGCAAAGATGCACCAGTTAGCAAGATAGCAACCTAAGGTGGAGCCGAGAAAATAGCACAAGGTCTCTGATCAGTGCGTGGCCAGAGAAGAAGCAGCAGCATGGAAGCCGATGGGAGTCTGTGTAAGCAAGACTCCACTGAAAGTTGCACAATTTATTGCTGCTGGAAGCACCATACATCTCAGCTTTATTTTTTGTAAGGAAGTTTCTAGCTGTTTGAAAGTCTAGAAGTGTGACTGACAAAATCACAGCAACAAAGAGCCTTGTAGCTCCATTAACACAATGTCCTGAGTTTTTGTAGGCAAGAATCTACTTCATCGGAGGCATGAGGTGGACGCTGAAGGATATTTGGCAACACTGTGTTGAAGGACTAATTACAGTCTCCAGTAGAGGCATTTCCTGATCTATCCCCAAGGCTTTGTCCTCGTGACAAACTTGTATCCGTTTGTACCACCTGAACTGTCGATTAGAGACCCTTAGCTTCCACCCACTTTTCAAAATTCTATCAGGGTTCCCTCAGAAGGGGGAAAGTGACTCTGCTTGAAACCACTTTAAAGTTGTGCCGTCGAGTCGGTGTCGACTCTTGGCGACCGCATAGCCCTGTGGTTTTCTTTGGTAGAATACAGGAGGGGTTGACCATTGCCATCTCCCGCGCAGGATGAGATGATGCCTTTCAGCATCTTCCTCTCTCGCTGCTGCCCGATATAGGTCTTTCCCATAGTCTGGGAAACATACCAGCGGGGATTCACACCTGCAACCTCTTGCTCCCGAGGCAAGTTGCCTCCCCGCTGCGCCATTAGGTGGCTTGAAACCACTTTAAAGGTGTAGACCAATAAAATAGAATAAGCAAGCTTAGACCATGTTCAAGGCACAATGAGCCTCTTTTTATAATAAGTACATGGGCCTGTAGTAGAGCAGTGAATCACACACAGGTCTATCCCTCTTGCTCCACTGGCAAGCAATCCCATCACCTCTGCCCCCTCCTCTCCCTCTTTCAGGGCCATGAATTCATCTCAGGCACTTGGCTGCAGAGTCCCTTTCTTCTCTCTCCCCACTCCTGTCCCTTGCTTTCCCAGCAGGCAGAAAAGGAGGCAGCAGCAAAAGGAGGCAGGTGAGCTAAGGTGAGCCCAAACTGCACCAAGTGTCCCCAAGAGAGAAGCAGTCCAGCCTTCCTTCCCGCTGCATCTCAGGCAAGGGGCTGCAGCAGGTGGTTTAGTCCCTACCCAGGAGGAGGGAAGGAGGAAGTGGCAGTGGCAGTGGCAGGACTGCCAGCCAGTGCAGAGGAGCAGGATGATAGGCCAGTATTCTGGCATGCTCCTTCCACACATCCATTAAGAAGAGGAACCCGTTTAGAAATTGCCTCTGTATGGCTCCCGCTCTGTTGTGTGGTTATGCCTGAAAGTCAAGAGCAGTCAGAGCCACCTTAAGTGGCGCAGCGGGGAAATGCTTGACTGACAAGCAGAAGGTTGCCGGTTCGGATCCCCGCTGCTACTATATTGGGCAGCAGCGAGAGAGGAAGATGCTGAAAGGCTTCATCTCACACTCCACTTTCTACCAAAGAAAACCAGGAGTCAAAAAAGTGGCACACTTTACCTTTAAACGACAGTTACTGATATGCATTTCTTCAGTTTCCCCACAAACATCTTTTGCTCTAGGGATGGTTTCTTCCTCCTGTAACCCTTTTAGGCAGCTCTCATTCCAGTAAACCAATGAGGGAGCTAGAATGTGAGCTGGAATTTGAAAAGAGCCCACCTTCCATGGGAGGGGGCCAACTAAAATGCCGAGGCACTTGAGGGGGAGAGTGAGAAAGAAATGAGGCTGTTGCTTAACAGTCTCAGTGACAAACTGTACGCTATGTTTTCTGCAGGAAAGGCATGCGTGCTGCTCTGAGAGTGCTCTTACGAAGGCTTTCCTAACAAGGACGGGGGCAGGGCTGCCGCCCCAAAATCTTCACTTAACGCTACAGCGCCGGAGGGGGGAGAGCGGCGGGAGGGGTAAGTTCTACCCCCCCGCACTTAAAGGGAGACCCCCCCTCGGTGCCGGACCGCCTCTTACATGGCCTCCGGACCGGTTCGTGCACACCCCTATGAGCAAGTAGTTTGTAACCAGGCAAAGGCGTTTCACTCAAGCTCTTTTTGAAAGATGACTAATGATTGCCCCTGAAGAGCTCTGAGGCTGAAAGGCATTGGGCTTCAATCAATGCTACACAGTGAGCCCCGTGAGATGCGGTCTCCTTTTTTGCTTATGTGTCCCAATAGCCACACTCCTCCTCAGAGGGCAGGCAAGGAAAGGAGGCAGCCTCTCCTGACTCTGGAGAATGGGGGCCGTGCTGTCTCCTGGAGCTTGTTCCTCCTCTCTGTCTCTCCAAGATGCCTGACAGGGAGTCTTCAACCCCATGGAACTGCTCAGAAAGCGCAAGCCGAGTCACCGCTGTCCATTCGCTCGCCCTCCCTCCTCTCTGGGTGGTGCAGCAGGAGAACATGGGGACTTTGGAAGCTGCCTTTGAGGGAGTCAGACCCTTGGCCCATCTAGCTCAGTATTGTCTACACTGACTGGCAGCAGCTCTCTGAGGATTCAGGCAGGAGTCTTTCCCAGACCTATCTGGAGAAGCCAGGAAGTGAACCTGAGCATGCAGATGCTCTTCCACTGAGCTATGACCCCATTCCCTAAGGGGAAGATCTCACCGTGCTCACATGTAGTCACCCAACCAAGTCCAAGCCCTTCTTAACAATGGGGACAATTCATGCTCACTACCTGAAAACCAGCTCTCCTCCCCCATCCCTACCACTGTGATGACCAAAGATGGAGTGTGCAAGTGGCCTGCTCATGCAAGGAGCCGTTGCCTCGATTGCTTGCCTGCTCCCTCTCCCTCTCGATGAAGCCCCATTTCTCCTACTGCATGAAAGAGAGAGAGAGAGAGAACAGGAACAGGAACAAGCAGAGGCGATCTCTGCCATCCGCCCCAGCTTCCTTTCGGTCAGTTGTTCATTCAATCTGTGAGGGAGCAGATAGAGCCTTCAAGAGGGAAAGCGTAAGTGAGTGCTTGGAAGCAGCGGTGGCTGCTCATTCGCTTGCCTTCCATGCTGCTTAGAGACAGAGTGGCAGGAAGGCACTCCTGATGGCTGCTCCTGCAAGGTGATTGTTACCAAGAGCAGCTGCCATAGTTTCTGATCCGAGGGAGAGTACACAAGAGTGGGTGAAAAGATGAGGTTGCTCCTTCTACAAGCCGCTGCCTCTATTGCAGGGCTGCTCACCTTTGGGCCTCCTGCAGGTGTTGGCCTACAAATCCCATAATCCCTGACTCTTGACCACTGTGGCTGGGGATTATGGGAGTTGTAGTCCAAAAACAGCTGAGGGCCTAAGTTGAGCAGGCCTGATCTATTGGCATATCTGTCTTTTCTCTCTAGACAACATGTGGCGGGGATTGGGTCCAGCAAGCCCAATCTTCCCCACTGCCCCACCCAACAGGCTGTTGGAAGTAAAGGACTTTGCGCTGTCTCTTTGCCTCAGACAGTGGAGGACAGACTAGTAAGTCAGAGGGCTAGAAGGTCAAAGACATTTGGTCATCACTTCCCACTGCTCTGATGCTATCCCTTTGAAATGTAGATTGCTAATCTTAGGGGATTCAACTTCCTTCCTCCTTCTCTCTCTTCCTACCTGGCTGTTGACCTTGCAACATGGCAAGTCTCTTGCCCTGCACCATATGTGCAGAGAAGATGGTGAATCCATCTGCATCCATTTAGATAGATAGATTAGAGATCCTAAATCCTCACTTTCCTATCTAGAATGGAGTTCCTTAATAAATACCTTTTATATTGATTTGAAACTAGCAATTGGCTCTAAGTTACTTTACTCTTAGCACACATGCATGCATAACTAAATCCGCTGTGTTTGTGCCTCTGTGCACTCTGCTATATTGAAAAGGGATTCTCTCACCACAGAGAATTTCCAACAGGTTATGGGCTCCAGCCAGTTATGGGAGCAGTATTTTGAGCTGCGTGTGCTGCAACTAGAGAGTTAGGTTTGTTCCAGGAGATCCATTGAGATCTAGCGTGGACACTTTGAATTGCTAATCTACAGCAACTGCCTTTTGGAGCCGGTGAGCATGGCTGCATACCTGGAGGGAAAACTCAGGCTTACCATCCTGGAAGCGGATAATTACTTGGAATGGAAGACTCGACTGATGATTGCACTGAAAGCAGAGGGACTCCACCAAGTTACTGAGGAAGACCCCCCGCCAGATGGAATCTCGGATACTGAGAAAAAGGAGAAGGAACTCTGGCTAATTAAGGACCGAAAATCACAAGCGATGATTGCAGCTTCCGTGAGTAAAACTTTCCTTTATGCTATTTGTGATCTTGGAACCTCAAAGGAGATGCTAAACAAGCTAGATTCTATGCATATGAGGAAAGGATGGGCATACACGTTTAATTTACGCCGAAAATTGCAAGATCTCCAATATAAAGATGGGGACTGTTTCTCTACTTTTATTGGGACTTTGGAAGATTTCTTTTTTCAATTTAGACAAGCAGGAGAGGAATTTACAGAGAGTCAAAAGCTGGAGACTCTGTTCTTGAGCTTGCCTGCTTCCTATAGCACTATAATTGGGCAATTGGAAACCCACACCAATCTAAACTTTGAAAAGGCTGTAGAAACATTGTCTTCGGAGGCTAACCGAAGAAACCTTTTAAACTCACGCTATGAAAGTGAACTGGCTAGCAACTTTGCTCTTAAAGCAACAATTGATCATTCCAGACGTAACCCGAGATGGGGAGGGAATGCTGGAGGAAATGCTACAAGAGGGAACCGCATGGGCACCTCACATTTGCATACAAAGAGAGCCGATTACACCAGAGAAACTCAGCCCAGAGAGAGAGGTCACATGACCGCCAGTGCTGAAATGAGGTCAGCTGGAAACAAAGCCTTCAGGTGTTTCCTATGTAACGAATTTGGCCACCGGGTGGCGCATTGTCCCAAGAATCAGACCAGGAGGTCTGGGAATATCAGTCAAACAAAGGAGAATGAAAATAGAGATTCCAAGTATACAGACAGACATTTCAACAAGAACTATAGTGTTAATTTAATGAAAAATAATGAAAAGCTGATTTTAGATTCTGGGTCATCTGTCCATATTTCTAAAAATCTAAGTTTCTATACTGAACTGTTTGATATTCCTGAAGAGACTGTTTATTTGGGCAATAATACTACAATTAAAGCAAAGAAAAAGGGCGAAGGAATTGTATATTGCAAATTGCTGGATGGATCTGTTAAACCATTTTTTCTGAGAGATGTTTTGTATATCCCTGAATTCTCAAGCTCCTTGATTTCAATATCCAAGCTAGAGCAACAAGGCTGTGAATTGTATATTAAAAATGGACAATGTGTTGTTACCCAGAATGGAAAAGTTTGCCTTGTGGGCTCGGAATTTCAAGGTCTTTATCATGTGGAAGAGCAATTTACAGACAGAGAAAGACCAGCCCAGTCCAGACCTGAGGCATACCAGCCTAATGTAGTGAACCTAGCCAAGTTGTGTGAGCATGGAAACTGCTTACAATTATGGCACAGAAGACTAGGACACAGAAGTTTTGAATCAATTCAAAACATGAAGGAACAGGGATTAGCTAATGGCATTGATTTTGTACCATGTGACACTGTAACTAACTGTGTTTCTTGTCTTGAGTTCAAAGCAGTAAACAAGCCATTCCCAAAGCAGAGTGAAAGGAAGACAAAAGGACCCTTGGATCTGATCCACAGTGACATATCTGGACCACTACCAGCAACCATAGGTAATCATAAATATTTTCTAACTATAACAGATGATTTCTCACGATACACGTGTGTTTATTTACTGAAGGAAAAATCAGAGATGCTGGAGAAATTAAAACAATATGTGGCGATGGCAAGCAACAAATTTGGCTCGAAGCCAAAGATCCTGCGCACAGACAATGGAGGAGAATACATGTCCAATGCTACACAGCAGTTCTTGAGAGAACATGGAATTGTGCATCAAACTACGGTGCCTTACTGCCCGCCCCAAAATGGAATCGCAGAAAGAATGAACAGAACTCTACTGGACATGGTAAGATGCATGCTTGCTGACGCACACCTCCCACAGAAATTCTGGGGAGAAGGCATCATGACTGCTACATACATACACAACAGAATGAACACAAAACCTATTGAAACAACACCTTATGAACTTTGGCATGGTCATAAGCCGTCCCTGACGCACCTGCGTGTCTTTGGAAGCACGGCTTACTCATACATCCCAAAGGAAAAAAGGACTAAGTTAGGGCCTAGGGCCACAAAAGGGATTTTTGTAGGCTACGCAGCACAATCCAAAGCCTACAGAATTCTGGATCCTGACACCAACAGGATAACCATAAGCAGAGCAGTGTGTTTTGAAGAGGATGAAAGAGCTACACCTTCAGAGGGGGCCTACACTGAAGCAAGCAACCAGACCAAGCACCCTGATGACTGGATTATGCTTCCTGATCTCAGAGGAACTGAGGAGGAGGAGGAGACAGCAGATCCAGATCCAACCACACTTGACACAGAGACCCCCAGCGATCCACCAGACGCACCTGAGGTGATAGAAGAGACCACAGAGGGTGAGGTGAGGCGATCAACGCGCTCAAACAGAGGTGTTCCAGCTCCGAGGCTGTCCTACCTCGCAAGAACAGCGGAACAACCAGAACCTTCATCATGGGAGGAAATATCCCAGCTACCACAACCAGAAGCCCAGAAGTGGAAACAGGCTGCAATTGAAGAGCTTGAGGCTCTACAGAAAAACAAAACCTGGACTCTTACTAAGTTACCACAAGGAAGAAAAGTTATTGGCTGCAAATGGGTTTTCAAACTCAAACATGATGCTGATGGTGAGATTCAGCGCTACAAAGCCAGATTAGTAGCAAAAGGATATTCACAAAAATATGGAGAAGATTATGATGAAACCTTTGCACCAGTGGTTAAACATACCACAGTAAGGACTCTGTTAAGTATTGCTGCTAGCAAAGGAATGCATGTTGAGCACCTAGACGTGAAAACTGCATTCTTGCATGGTGAACTGGAAGAGGACATTTACATGCAACAACCACCAGGTTTCTTACAGGAAGGCAAAGAGGACTATGTATGCAAACTGCAAAAGAGCATTTATGGTTTAAAACAAGCTGCCAGAGCATGGAATATAAAACTGAATGATATGCTGCTTCAAGCAAACTTCAAAAGAAGTGAAGCTGATCCCTGCCTGTACACGAGATGCAGAGATGGGAAATGGACTTACATTTTGGCGTATGTTGATGATTTGATTTTTGCCTATGAAAATCCAGATGACAGCAAGGAAATAATGGATCATCTGAACAAAGAAGTGGAAGTCAAGCAACTTGGCAACATTGCACACTACTTGGGCATTCAAGTACAAAGAGAGAAAGATGGAAGTTTCCTGATCAACCAAGAACAGAAAATTAAAGACTTGATAAACTTGCTCAGACTGGAAAATGCAAATCCTACACCAACTCCAATGGAAGTGAACTACATAAAGCAAGAAGATCAAACTGAGCCACTATCTGACAACCATAGATATCGTGAAGCATTGGGTAAGCTTTTATACATTAGTACACTCACTAGGCCAGATATTAGTACAGCAGTTGGTTTACTTTGTAGAAAGACTGCATCACCAACAGTCAAGGACTGGAATGCAATGAAAAGACTTGTTAGGTACCTAAAGGGTACTGCACACTTTAAGCTCAAGCTGCCAGCTAATAGTGAACCAAAACTAGAAGCATACGTAGATGCAGACTGGGGTGGAGATATAACAGACAGGAAATCCACCAGTGGTCACATAATTTTCTATGGAGATGGAGCGATAAGCTGGTCAAGCAGAAAACAAGACATAGTAGCATCATCAACCACTGAAGCTGAATATGTATCAGCTGCACAGGGCTGTCACGAGATACAATGGCTGTGTCAACTACTGAAGGACCTAGGTACAGAGGTACCACAGCCCATACCAGTGTATGAAGACAACCAAAGCTGCATTCAACTCTCCAAACAAGAAGATGTAAAGAGGAGTACCAGACATATTGATGTGAAGTACCATGTAGTGAGAAGTCTGCAGAAAGATGGACTAATCAAGTTGCTCTACTGCCCGACAAATGAAATGCTTGCAGACATACTCACTAAGCCACTACCAAGACCCTGCTTTGAAAAGCTGAGAGAGAAAATGAATATTGTGAACTGAGTCACGAGACAACGAGAGGGGGTGTTGGAAGGAAAGGACTTTGCGCTGTCTCTTTGCCTCAGACAGTGGAGGACAGACTAGTAAGTCAGAGGGCTAGAAGGTCAAAGACATTTGGTCATCACTTCCCACTGCTCTGATGCTATCCCTTTGAAATGTAGATTGCTAATCTTAGGGGATTCAACTTCCTTCCTCCTTCTCTCTCTTCCTACCTGGCTGTTGACCTTGCAACATGGCAAGTCTCTTGCCCTGCACCATATGTGCAGAGAAGATGGTGAATCCATCTGCATCCATTTAGATAGATAGATTAGAGATCCTAAATCCTCACTTTCCTATCTAGAATGGAGTTCCTTAATAAATACCTTTTATATTGATTTGAAACTAGCAATTGGCTCCAAGTTACTTTACTCTTAGCACACATGCATGCATAACTAAATCTGCTGTGTTTGTGCCTCTGTGCACTCTGCTATATTGAAAAGGGATTCTCTCACCACAGAGAATTTCCAACACAGGCAAGGGGGTAGAATTTGGTAGCTTGCATTCTCTCTAGGGGCAGCGCCAGTAGTCCAATCCTTCTCACCATCACAGAGAGAGAGAGAGAGAGAGAGAGAGGGGGCGCCACCTGCCATCTCTTCCCCAGTTGCTCAGTCTCTCTCTCAACAGCATAGTGGGGAAGACGGTTTTCTCTCCGGGAAAAGAGAGGGCAGGAGTGTGGTCAAAGGAACCTACTCTTACTCTCTGCAGTACAATTCCTGGTTTGGCAATCAAAGCTGAAAAATAATGAGAGTCCCAGGAAGCTAACTCCCCCCCCCCCCCGAAAAGGAGAGTAAGGGCCTCTAGAAAGTATTACCCTTACACTTTCAGAGGTCACTCTGCACAAATTAGAATCATGGAGGAAGGATACATATTTTGGACCAAGGGAAGGACTCCAGTAATCAAAGCAAAGGTCCAAAAATCACTTTATCCCCAAAAGGAGACATTTGCAGACCTACTTTGATTTCTGTGCAGTTTGCATCATTGCCATTTGAGGTGTTCTTTCTTAGTACATTCTGCCGATGAGCTCATTTTGCAACAGGTTTTTCCCTGCTTAGAGGGGAAATTGTGAAATGCTCTTTAACATTCAAAACAATACAGAATTTCATCAACTACTACTAGCCTACCGCAGAGAGTTTCCTTTGTGGTACACGTGTCGGTGCAGTCCAACTTCATCGTATCAGACAAAACTTCAATGTCATCCTTCAGATGGCAAAGACAGCAGAACACCTTGTTAGGCAAGATGCTGTGAAGGAAAAAGACAGAACTCCTCACAGCTTCTTGGCATTTCTTGCAGGAGAGGACAGTAACTGGCAACCCCCACAACCAATCCAGTCCTTTCAGGAGGGTGCCATGCCGACCCACACTTTGGGGGCTCTCCACATATCCCCCACATCTCTTCAGAAAATGTTTCTAACTCAAAACTGTCCTATGAAGGGATATTCCCATCTCCATATACTGAGGAAGATTGAGCTGACTTTGCTGTGAGGGAGATAATGGATATTATCTTCCTCCCTTTGCTGTGAGGGATAATAATTTCTGATGAAATTATTACTTGCCGAAGAAGTAGGAAGCTGCTTGATACTGTGGCAAATCCTTGGCCCCTTGAGTTCAGTGCTTTCTAACTCTAACTGGCAATGGTTTTTCAGTGCTTCAGAGGGAGGTCTTTCATAGCTCTGTTCCCTGCGATTATTTTAACTGGAAATGCCAGAGAGTGAATCTGGGACCCTGCATGTGCAGAGCACTGTCATTAAGCTATGGTCCCACTCCATTTGTGTTTGAGTGCTGGTGAGGGAAAGCATACAGCCTGTGAAGGAAAAGAAGGAAGAAAGAAAACCTTTTTTAATGAAGGGCTATTTCCGGAGAAGATGGAACTGGGAGATGTCTCAAAATGATGCCCAAAGATACTCATGACTCTAGCTAAGTGGTTTTCAGACTTTTTACCATCAGGGAATCTTTTCCGTGTTTTTTGTCTCCTGCAGACTCCCTGCATATCTGCCACTTCCTGTCTCTTGCAGAGGATTCTGGGGGATGTTCCTGCACTCCTTCAACCCACACAGGGGGCATGCCCTCACCATTGGTCCACACGAACTGAGCGTACAGCTTGGAACACACCCAACAGTCCTGTAGCTCCATATTTCAGTGGGAAGTTGGGTAGTGGTAGACAAGCTTCAGGCAGTGATGTCACTGCAAATGCAGAAGTGCAGCCACTCTCCATGGCAGCCCCCATGGCCATGCACACCCCAACAGTCAGAGAAGCCGAGAAGTACCTGCGCTCCGTCTTTGCGCTCCGTCCCCTCCTTGTCTGTCATTTCTGACCACCTCGCTGAGAAGCCCCTGTAACGGGTCTGAGGAATGCCTGTTCCCTCAACCACCACTCTAGCATGACTTCCATTCCCACAGCAAAGCCTGATAGCATGTTGGGCAAGAAGTGTGGATTGGCTAGCAACTTGGTCGCAGTGTGAGTATTGGTCAACCGTCCTCCTGTCCTCCTCGCAGGGAAAACTACAGCCTCTGAAGTTGCCCCTATCGACCTACTTAGAGGGCTGAGGAGGAGGAGGGGGTTAGAACAAGGCTGACTCCCCGTTTCCACTTGTCTCTTTTCTTCTCTCCTTTGGCAACCAGCAAAAGGAAAAGGGTGTACATAGTACTTACAGAGTCTTCAATTGCAGGGAGGTCTGGATCAGGTCCTCCAATATCTTTGGGGTCATTTCTGTAGAACGAAGGTTTCTGAAATAAGGAGAGAGACTTTTTGCAATGCAGGATACCAAAGAGAAAGAGAAAGCCAGTGTGGTGTAGCAGAAATAATGTCTAGGGAGACCCGATTTCATGAAGCTTGTTGGGTTTGCTGCTTTCGAACCACACAACTCCACATCAGGCAGAATAGAAAAGGGAGAAAGCATCATGGCTTAGCTCTGGAGTCTTAGCTCTGGAGTATTGTTTATGTTGGAAAGTTAAAGGACTTTGCGCTGTCTCTTGCCTCAGACAGTGGAGGACAGACTAGTAAGTCAGAGGTCTAGAGGGTCAAGACATTTGTCATCACTTCTCCACTGCTCTGATGCTATCCCTTTGATGTGTAGATTGCTAATCTCAGGGACTTCCTCCTTCCTCTCTCTCTTGCTACCTGCCCGCCTACCTTGCAACATGGCAAGGTTCTCTCCCTGCACCATTTGTGCAGAGAGGATGCAGAATCCATTTGCATCTAGTTAGATAGATAGATTAGAGATCCTAAATCCTCACTTTCCTATCTAGAATGGAGTTCCTTAATAAATGCCTTTTATATTAATTTGAAACTATGAATTGGCTCCAAGTTACTTTACTCTCAGCACATACGCATGCCTAACTAATCTACCGCTGTGTTGTGCCTCTGTGCACTCTGCTATATTGAGAAAGGGATTCTCTCACCACAAGAGAATCTCCAACAGTTTAGTCAACAGTACAGTTTAGTCAACAGTGTATTTTTCTCACCACTGAGTAACTAGCTTCAGCCTGCCCTGAAATCATGCCTCCGACCAGCAAGCTGGACCTCCAGTACCAAATGCATGAGGACTGATCAAGTTTATTCAGTGATGACACAAAAGCAGCCTGCACATGATCAAAGGAGCTTAATTCGTTATCATTCATTCTTATCTTCCAGGCACAAAATCTTGGCTTAAAACACACTTGGCAATCTGCACATACTCCAAGAAATTCTCTTCTTCTTCTTCTAATTATATCATGCATTTTAGAGTTGAAGCCCTGCATTAAAAACAGGATACAGGGAAATGCCCTATACTCTGCATATACTCAGAGGCACTTTCACATAGTCAGAAATGTACCCTCAGAGTTTACCATCACCAAAAAGAAGAAGAAGAAGAAGAAGAAGAAGACGAAGAAGAGGAAGAAGAAAAGGGGAAAGTCTGATGAGTTCTTCTGGACCACCCAGTGGCCCTGAAGAAGAGTGTCCGTCTAAGATGCAGAAAAACCAGTGATCACGGTAATAACTAATTCATTTCAGGTACTTACAGAAGCTTCAGTGAGGGAAGCCTGTAAAAACTGGCATCATCAGTGACTTTCAGCGGATGATGGTCGAGAAGCCTGCCGTGGGGAGGAATTAGACCCACTGGTTACAAGCTGAGCAAAATGCAGGAAGAAGCTCCAGGAGGCAGGGGCGGATTAAGCTATTTGCCACCCCCTCCTTCCGCGCAGGAGAGAGGAAGAAAGCACCCAGCTGACAAAGAAAGTGCAGCCTGGGAGCAGGCAAGGCACCACATGCCCCCCCCCCAGCCACATGCCCCCGCCCTTCCCAGAGCTAGCATGGTCCCTGTGTCAGTGTGCATCTGACGCTGATACAGGGGGCAGGGCTGGCACATGTGCAAGGGCAGCATCCTGTCCCTGAGCCACCAGCAAGCTTCCAGCTCTACTGATCGTCCCAATCTGGATTGCACTATACACACACAAACACACACATGGTATTTGCCTCCCAGTGTCTCTGAAGACACTGAGGAGAGATGTTTGACCTGCACAGTGCATCAAATTTCCAGCCCTGGCATCAGCGGTTAATAACTTCTCAAAAGAGAGAAGCACTGGAGGAAGCCTCCTTCAAAGCCGTAGCTTCTTTTCATTACACACCACCTAGAGATAGACATATCTCTATCTTATCTATCTATCTATCTATCTATCTAATATCTGTATACCTGGAGATATACATATCAGGCAGATTAAAAATATGATAGATGAATGAATGAATGGATGGATGAATGAATGAATGAATATAACCATATGCTACATCTTCTAGGGTTGAACTCTGCCATTCAAAAGAGTTGGGGGGCGGGTTGAACCTTCCCGGGGGTCAAAGAAAGTACCTTACTCTGCAATAACAGGTTGACTCTTTTCACATTTGCATTCACTTACGTCTTGATAAACTGTGTTCCATTCCTGACCTCGAATGACCCACGAGTGAGATTCTCAGTGAGATTGCTGCTGAGGTCTCTGGAAACAAGCATTGTGCACAGGATTTTGCATGGTACAAAATAAGCATTACATTTTAATATGTTTTTTAAAGGTAGATGGGATAGGAAAAACTATCTTTCCTTTGAGATTCCTGTCTGATGGTGGGAGTCGAATTGCCACATGAAGCCCCTGCAGCAAAGTATGAAGGTGGTGTCCTTTCCAGTGGGGCAGCTGTTTCCAGGATGTTATTCAAACAGCAAGCTTTACCATGAGGCTTTACTGTGAGTTTAAGGTTGCCCCTCAAAAGGTGCAAAAAGTGGATTGATTTTTTCATGTCCAAAGACTCTTTCCTAACTCCCTCATCTAGTGGTGCTAATTCATCTCTTGTCTGAAGCTCCAGTGCCTATTTCTAAGATGAAGAAGAGTGCCATTGTTTAAGCTGGCCTGGAAGCCACGCTCTCAGACTCTGGCAATCTTGGGCTCACGCCACGCTCTTTCAACCCTATCTTGGAGATGCCAGGGAGGGAACTTGGAAGCTTCTGCTCTTCCCAGAGCGGCTCCATCCCCTGAGGGGAATCTCTTACAGTGCACACACTTCTAGTCTCCCATGCATATCCAACCCTGCTTAGCTAAAGGGGACAGGTCATGCTTGCTACCACGAGACCAGGTACCAAGTGAGCCTTCTTGCAGAGAGATTTCTAGAAACAAGGCATCACATATGAGAATCGATTCCAGGACTGAGATCTGGCTCAGCCTTGCTTTGAGAACTCTGTGTGCAGTCCAGAAAAATGGAAAACAGTTCTAAAGAAGCACATGCACAGTACACATCGCTCAGCAATGAATAACCCAACCCCATACACACCCGGAATTATGGGTCAAAGCTCCCACACTCAGAAACGGTGGCCCCTAGCAGCAGGCCTGACTCCCAGAACCCTCTTGGAGGGAAACTGCTTCTAGGGCAGAAGCTTGGGAGATATAGGACCAGAACCACAGGGTGGAAACTTAACCCATCCGTGCTCCCCCACCCCATCCCCATTGATGGTTTTGATGCTTAATGACTTACATAAACTGCACAAACAGGACAGCTTCACATGACTTCGTCTCAATGGTCTGGATTGCATTACTTGACAAGTCCCTGTTTAAAAGAGCACATAGCAATGATGAAATTAGGGAGACTACAAAGGTGTGTCCAACCCCACCTTTCTCTCTCAGCTTATCTGTTTTGTCTTTTCTCAAGCTTGGGAGATGTAGGGCCAGAACCACAGGGTGGAAACCGAATCCATCTGTGCTCCCCCACCTCACCCCCATTTATGGTTTTTATCATGGACGTAATTGGGGGCGGGGGCAGCCAGGGCACATGCCCTAGGCGCCACTGGGGTGTGCCATGCCAGTGCCCGCAACCCCCACCCCATTGCCCACCTGCCCAGCCCCAAGGCCCCTCAGCCACTGGCCATCTTGCTTGCCTTGCCCTCCGGCCTAGGATCGGCCATAGGGCTTGGATATAGGAGGTGGGGGGGAGACTGAGAAGTCTCTGAATATTTAATTTTTAAAAGATTGGAAAATTTGCTGGCTTTGAAAACAAAAACTATCTAAAAAGGCCTATAAGTGGCTTCTTTCAGGGCAGAGAATTACAAAAGCTTCTGGAACAATACTACATTCATTTATTCATTCATGCATGCATGCATTCATTCATAAATGCATTTATGTTCGAGTTGTTTTGCAACCCTGGAAGGGGCGGAGCCACCACTGGGCCAACGGGTTCAAAGGAGGCAGGGAAGAGTCGCTCCTGGCTGCGCGCTGCAAACGCAGGGCCAGCATCACTAGCTCCCGAAGGGGCTGCGCGGCCCTTTCAGGAGCTAAGACTGGTGCTGCGTTCGCAACACAGCCCAGGAGCAGCTCTTCCCTGCAGGGAAAGAGAAAGCAGCACCAGCCTTCTTCTAACTGCCGAAGGGGCCGCGCGCCCTATCTAGAATGGAGTTGTCTAATCAATGCCTTATATATTGATTGGAAACTATGAACTGGCTCCAAGTTACTCTCAGCATACACGTATGTCTAACTAAATCCGCTGTGTGGTGCCTCTGTGCACTCTGCTAGAATGAAAAAGAGTTTCTTTACCAGAGAGAATTCCCAACACCCCATCATAAGCCCAGAGTCATCACAAGACAAAGACTGACAGGAATCATTCACTGGTTTATAGCCTCCCCACCCCCACCCTGTCACCTTCTTCTCTCCCTCCCCCCCCTCCCATTTTGCTAGTGCCTATTTGAGCAGGTGATCCTCTAGGACAAAGTCATGTTTTTTAAAAAGCATGAGATGAGAGGGAGAAAATGACACTTGGAATCTTCACATAACTCCTGACTGTTGTTCTAAGTCTTGAATAGAGATGGCTCATGTTTTCAGGTTTGGATCAACAACCATGTCTAGATGGTACAGTGTTCCTTTTCAGAGGGATTTCCAGATATTGTTGACTACAAGTCCCATCATCCCTGTTTGGATAGGGGCACAATTTCAGTGCTTGCCCTAGGCGCCATTTTCCCTAGATACGCCTCTGGTTTGGATGCTTAGTGACTTACATAAACTGCACAAACAGGACAGCTTCACATGAATTCGTCTCAATGGTCTGGATTGCATTACTTGACAAGTCCCTGTTTAAAAGAGCACATAGCAATGATGAAACTAGGGAGACTACAAAGGTGTGTCCAACTCCACCTTTTGCACTCAGCTTCTCTGTTTTGTCTTTTCTCATCCAGTGCCCCTGGCCTGGCCTGGTCAGCTTGAAGAGAAGACAAGAATCTACCAGCAATGGCTCGTGAAGCGCCATTGGGGGGAAGGCGGGAGGCGTCTTTAAGGGGAAAGAAAGTCACTGCTTCCCTCCACAGTGTGCCTCCCAGCAGCCCCTGCGGCAGGGAATCGCCACCACCACTCACCTGGCTGCTGGCGGGGGCGCGGCTCCATTTACGCCAGGTGAGTGGTGGCGGCGATTCCCCGCCACAGGCGGCGATTACCCTGCTGGGAGGCACGCTGCTGAGGTAAGCAGCAACTTTTTCCCTTAAAGATGCCTCCCGCCGCCCCCCTCCCAGGGGCGCATTCACAAGCCGCTACTGGAATCTACACAACCCCAAACGGAACAGATCTTCCATGCTCCTGCTCAGAACTGCATGTATGGGTGTCCAGTTTGGCTCTGAGGCTCAGCAAACAAGGCATTGCTAGAAACTTGGGAGCTTGGCGTGAGAATGTAATTCTCCCTGAGTTTGTTTCCATTCTGCTCTGTAGCCTCAATCCAAATAAAACGATTTGCACACCTCAGTAGTGCTGAAATCCTCACTGCCAACTGACGTTGGCCTCCTCTCATACTCTCAATAGCAGCTTGGTCTGCAGAAATTAGCAGGTGAAGCATTTAATGGCATGGGGACAAACAGCATTACCTGCAAGGTCAGCAGTGCAAGCACTGAGGCTCTTCACACGGGCTGGTGAGTTCGGGGGCCACGTGGCCCCTGGAAGCTCCAGCATGCCCGGCGCGAGCTGGCAGGGCATGCTGGAGGGACCCCCGAGCCGGGAGGCTGCTTTTCAGCTTCCCGGTCGGGGGTCTACTCACGATTTTAAAAACCGGGTTTGCGGAGCACTCGCTCCTCAAACTCGGTTGAAGGGGAGGGTTGTTTTGGTGGGTTAACCGCCTGGAGGCCACCGGGCTCGCCTGCCCACCTGGTGGTTCTCGCGGTCAGGAGAAATCGGGCTAAGTTCCCCTAGCCCGATTTCTCCTGATCCTGGGAATAGCCTCACTGTTCGGCATAGGAGCAAGGGCCACCAAGAAAGCTGTGCACTCTCTCGGATATCATTTGGAGTAGAGTTAGACCTACTGTTTTCAAATAACCCCCGCACCGGCGGGGGTAGTCCTTTAAGGGCAGGGGGGGTGCACTCACCCCTCCCGCCGCATTTCCCCCACCGGCAGCGTTCCTCCCTGCCGTCCCGTTGTCGTCGTCGGCCAGAAATGGCCGGAAGTAGCAAGCGCGTGTGCGCACTCACCCATCTGCCATGTACGCGTGCGCACACAACAGGCGCACGTACACTTGCTACTTCGGGCCACTTCCGGACCATGACGACAACGGGGTGGCAGGGACGAACGCTGCTGCCCCGATGGGCTTAAAAATAACAGAGCGCCTGTGGGGGAAATGCAGCGGGAGGGGTGAGTGCACCCTCCCCCGCCCTTAAAGGATTACCCCCGCCGGTGCCGAAGCAACTTTGTGCACAAGCCTTGTATGTATGGTCTCATTTACCCTCATGATGACCATGTCAGGGTGGGTCACTGGCAATCCCATTTGCTGACTCCATTGAACTAGCAGGAAAGCCAAGCCAAGAGTAACTTGCCCAAGGTCAAACAGTTCATTTGTGCCAGAGCTGCATTTTCTAGATGGAAATCCAGAGTTCTACAATGCAGGATTACCCTGTCTAAGCGGGAAGGGACCAACTTCTATATTCTCAAGGGCCAATCTATTCTCCAGGGGGCAGTCAGTATGGTCGGGGAAAATATGAAAGTGGGAGTGTATTTTCCTGCACAACCTGATCCCATCATGAGTGGGCAGACTCCAAAATAAAGCTGATGTATCTATCAGAAGAGGCTCCCTAGTTATGAAACCGATGCATTCAGACACAATCTTGCAATCTAACACCTTGCAATGTAACATTCATGCACACAAGAACTGCACAAAGGTAGTTGCACAAAGTAGAAAGAATGGTTGTCAATTGCACAACCGTGTTTGCACAATTCATGCATTTAGTGCTCAAGTGCTCTTCTGAAACTGCTCAAACATTACACAGGAAAAGCACATAAATCAAATTAATAATAATAATAATAATAATAATAATAATAATATAACCTTGTGCAGTATGTCAACTACTAACGTGTTCTAGACATGCTACATCCAAGATCAGAGACAGATGTAATTGCATAGAAGAATTCTGTTCCTTATGAGTTGGAAATATTGTTATTTTCATTATACACGAAACTGTCAGCAAACCTTTTATCACCCATTGATTAAAATATTGTAAGGCCACATAAAAATTGCCCTGGGAACTGGCAAGAGTTCCAGTTGGCCATCCTTGGTCTAATAAGTATAGTCAACATATTAGCCACTTTACATGACATTTTGAAATAGCCGTGTCCTGAGCTGGATCAAGACCACAGTAAGGGAGGGGGCTTAGCCCATTCCCCCTATGCTGACAAAGATCTGCCCCGCCGCCATTCACCCCGGGGAGAAAATCACATATGGGTGCGCAGTTTTGACCCAGAGAGTCAGCAATCACCGTACTCCTAGAAACGAGAACTTACCGCCGATGCGTAAGTGAAAGTGAGCCCTCCTGAAGTTTGCTCAAACTGTTGCCATGGAAAGTCCTGGAGAGGTGAAGGGAAGTTTGAGAACATCGCACAGCCAGGATCACAGCCTCTCTTTCTGTCTTAATGGATTGGGCATAAGCATGATACTTTCATCCTGCACTCCAATTCCAGTCCAGCTGCAGTCATGAGCAACAAGTCTGGACAGAGATGTGCATCCCCTTCCACAGACAACAAAAGGCATCTAACCAGTACCAGTTCAATATCCAGCCTGAGTAAGTGTCACAGTGTGAATGCACACCTCCTTCCATGTCAATTACGCATGCAGAAGGCTGCTTACAGGGATCAATCTCCTTTGCTGAATTGTGATGACAATCTTTACCACCCATCCATATATCTGAGGTCTTGGAAATTGCATGCTTACATAATAACACCCCATACAAAATCTGAGATTTAAGCTTCTCCATCTCATCTTGAAGTCCCTACCCCTGTCCCATTTTGAATGTATATCTAATTCAAAATGAACAAAGATATTTAAGAATCTGCATTCATTCTTAAGGTATTACCAAATGTATCCCCCACCCCAAGCTCAAACTCTCTGTCTAGCCCATGCTTTGAAAACTTTATCAATCTACTTGGCAGATGTAGATCTAGTCATCTCCTCAGCAATCTGGCAAGAAAATATTAGTTCTGAGCTATCTGCCCACTTAGGTTTAGCAAAAGTTATCATGGTGAACTTACAAAATTGTTGATAATATAAAAGGAGTTCTCCCAGCAGTCCAGCTTTGTTTTCCAATCGAAACAAGGTTCCCAGTGGAATCCCTAGGGGGGAGAAACAGATGGGGGCAAGGGAATGATGTTGAAATCGATATTCCTAAGTGGGATGCCTTCAAGTGGTGATTCCCAAGAGTCAGAAAAAGTTTGATTTTGTGCTTCTGTGCATCTTATGTGTTTCCACCAGCCTCTAACAGCCCCGCATTCCTCTTGAGGAAGGTCATCTGTGCCAAGGGTCTCCACCCTTAGGTCTCTAGATGTTGTTTGACTACAACTCCATTGTGTTGGCCATAATGGCCTTCACCATGGTGGCCTGGGGACGATGGGAGACAACATCTGGGGACCCAAGGGTGGGAACCCCTCGATTTAGGCTGCCCTGGTTTGTTTTCTCTTGGAGGATTCTGGGAAGGAAGCCCTCATAAGGCACGGACGCCATAAGCCAGGGCTCTTCAATTTTGGCCCTCCAGCAGATGCTGGCCTACAATTCCCATATCCCTTGGCTATTGACCACTGTGCCTGGGGATGATGGGAACTGTAGTCCAAAAACAACGGGCGGGGGGTGGGGCCCTAAGGCCTACCATAAGCCAAGCGGCCACCACAAGGTTGAGGGATGAGAGTGCTGAAGTAACATCTGAGAGACTCCCTCCCTCCCCACCATCTCCAGCAACTGCAACTGCCAGCACCAGCTTCTCAGTGTCCCCCCCCCCCAGGCCCTAACAGCCACACAATCCCTCTTGAGAGGAATGATCTGTGCTGCCTAGTTCATTTTGTGTAGCAGTGTGTGTGACCCCAAATGGAAAAGCAGCTAGCACCCACCACCAGCTAGAAGACTGGCACGAGAGTGGTGGACTAAAATGTGTAGACCAAACAAGGCAAGGCATTCAATGTGTCTTCATCAAGTTAGGGGCTTACATCTATTCACAAAGAGCAGCTTTGTGGAGCTGCAAATTGTATCAGGACCATGGCTCAGAGCTACGGGTGTTTCACCTATTCTTTCTGCACTAACAAAAATGCACCCCCATGGCTACCTAACTCTGAAAACAGCCACTGAGATATATCATTTTAGACCAGAAAAGGGCACAGAAAGGGTTAAACACCCTCTACATCCACATCCTGGTCCCAATACACATTATGGCCCTGCAGAGCTGCTACTTGTGAGTAAATTCAAGCCCCTATCTAGACAACGATGCCTTAAAGGACATCAAGCTGATAAAGTCCTGAACGTTGCCCCCTCCCCTCCCCTCACCGCACACGCGCGCACACACACACACACACACACAATTACAATGACTTATGTTGTATCTTCTGATGGATTTTTCACATTAAGCTGTTTTTGCAGGGTAAAAAATAAAAAATAAAATAAAAATAAAAACAAGCCTAGGGCTACAGTAATGCAAAGAAGTTCCCGTCAAGATTTCTCCCAGTTGCAGCTGTTAAAAGGCAGAGGACTCCTGCCAGGGGTGGGGGGACAAAACACACGGCAACCCTACTGTGCAGCCTCCCCAAAGTTCTGCAAAGGTTGCCTGGTTTCTCTGTGCTGGTCAGGATAGGGGGTGCCAGAGAGCCTAAGCGACACACGGAGCAGCAGCACCAGCTCCATCGGTTGTCATTCCAGGCAGGGCAAGGCAGGACATCTTGATGTGGCAGCGTATTCGGGGTCATGCTGCTCTCACTCTGTGCAGGAGGCTGGCCACCTCAGAAACAAGACAAGAGCCCTGGTTTGTACACTTCTTCCTGTGCAGGCACAATGCAAGTCGTGCTGCTCTAGGCGCATAGGCAGAACTGGGGGGGGGGCAGGCAGGGCAGGTGCCCTGGGCGCCACTGAGGTGGGGGCGCCACACCAGTTCCTGCCACCCCCACCCCATTGCCCCCCTGCCCAGCCCCAGGGCCCCCCAGCCACTTGCCTCCAGCTCCGGCCTAGGATCGGCAGGGCCTGCAAACTGCAGAGCTCTTCTCTCCCCGCCTCTCAGCTGATCGGCGGGTGGGCGGGGCTTCCAGAGAGGCCTCCCAGTAGGGAAGGAAGGAAGGAAGGAAGGAGGAAGCAGGCAGAGTTCTCTGCAGCAGCAGCAGCAGCAGCCCCCCTGCCCAGACCATCCAGAACAGCTATTGCTAGGTAGGCTGCGAATTCCTTTTTGGGGTCCCCCCACCCCTATAGGAATCTGCTTGCCATAGGGCTTTGATATGGGGGTGGGGGGGGGCGAGACTGAGAAGTCTCTGAATATTTAATTGAAAACAGACTGGAAAATGTGCTGGCTTTAAAAACAAAAACTATCTAAAAAGGCCTATAAGTGGCTTGTTTCAGGGCAGAAAATTACAAAAACTTCTGGAACAAGTATATTTTATTTATTTTCATTCAACCATTCATAAATGCACTTATGTTCAAGTTGTTTTGCAACCCAGAAGGTCTGAGTGAGAACTGTGAAGCATGTGTTGTGCTTTTATTTTATTTTATTTTATTTTTCTTGTGTGTGAACTGCTCCCCAATAACTTGCAGCGACTTCAGGGTAAATCTGGCCAACATGTGAATGCAGCACCTCTATTCCAGAGGAGATGTGTGTTAAAGGGCTTTAAAAGCCTGGTGTGAAAAATCTCCTGGGATCAAACTTTTCTGAATGTGTTCAGAATTCTGAGAAAACAAACATTGGCTCACCCTGCAGGGTTGAAAGTCTCCTTTGCTAATCCGCAGCGAGGGGGCCATTTTAATCATTAGCGTTGCTAGTGTGTTATAGGCTTTAAAAGTAGCACAAATATATAGTACTCGATGGATATCACTATATACTGTGAAGTGTGCATGTGTGTATTCAGTGAAATGTATTTCCAGGCAGCATACGTATTTTGAAAGATCCGACTTAAATCCTTGGGGGCCTGTGGTGTGTGGAGGCCCTGGACTTTGAGGGGCTGGGGGCCCATTTTAAAATCTCACCTTGGCCCATTCCAACCTTGCTATGCCCCTGGCGGTCACTACACATGGGTTTCTGCACAGCACCTGCACAGAAGAAACTTCCATGTAGAAAATGTGTCTCTTGTAAATTGACCCTGAATTTTCCATCCATGACTGGGATATCTGAGAGTTAGAGTCAATAATAGAGTCAACAGCACACTGCTTGTGACAGGAAGGGGCAAATTACAAGGATTTCTTAGTCTGGCAGGGGCTGGTTTGGGCCCTGGCAGAACTTGGCTGTCTGCTCCTGTTGCACATTCCTCTGTCTAGTGTGGCAAACTAATGTATCCTCCTCCCTCTTGGTGTCAAAGTAAGCACTAGTGTGGTGAATGCACATATACCCCATCATGAGCCAACAGTCATCATAAGACAAAGGCTGGCAGGAATCATTCACTGTTTTATATATATATATATATATATATATATATATATATATATATATATATATATATATATACACACACACACACACACACACACACACACACACACACACACACCCCACCAGCTTCTTCTTCCCCTATTTTGCTAGTTGCTATTTGGGCAGGTGATCCTCTAGGAGAAAGTCATGTTTTTTAAAAAGCATGAGATGAGACAGAGAAAATGACACTTGGAATCCTCGCATAACTCCCAACTGTTGTTTGAAGTCTTTTCCTGAGATGGCTCATGTTTTCAGGTTTGGATCAACAACCATGTCTAGATGGTACAGTGTTCCTTTTCAGAGGGATTTCCAGATATTGTTGACTACAAGTCCCATCATCCCTGTTTGGATAGGGGCGCAATTTCAGTGCTTGCCCTAGGCGCCATTTTCCCTAGTTACGCCTCTGTCTAGGCGAGTGCCTAGTCAACGTGTATGCCTGAATCAACCTGGGCAAAGGAAGGGGTGACGTTACTTGTTAGAATCCCTGTTGTACCTTTTTCCCCATTGCCTGCTCGTTTGGCTATATGGTTCTGCTGAATGCTCTTTCGGGACACATCTGAAGTGCCTGTTCAGTGGCTATGAAACACTCTAGGCATTGGGTCCTTTCCCCCCTTTTTAAACAGAGCAGTGGGATCCCTGTTTCCTTCACCCCTTTGGCTCCCCTTCCCCATCTATGGCCCTTTTTGTGCTTCATACCATTTATACGGCTGTTCCCATTTCTTTCTTTTTCGAAATTGTTATTATTGAGTTGTAAACTGCTCTGGTTCCTTTGGATGAAAAGAGGGGTATCAAATCTTTTTTTAAAAGGCATCAGCTAAGCTACCTCGAAATAAGAAGTATCTTATCCCACCTACATCACTCCTAATGAAAGGCTCTCCCTAAAAGGGTTCTATCCTCCGAGTTCTGGAAGTGAGGTTGAAGTACTCACAGGTTGAAAGCCGCACTGGGAGGTGGCACACGGTGGAGTCTAGGAGGTCTGGTGACTTTCCAAAGCTTGAGGACTTCTACGGTGCTACGGCACGGGTTGGAGTAATTCCCTATGGCTGCTGCACCCAACCTATGGCTGCGGTGCCCAACTCCCATAAATAAGTCCAAAAAGATCATGAGCAGCAAATTGCAGTTGCTGTTGCTGTTGCTTGCAACAGGGACCATACTACAGAGCTGATCCATTCCTGCCATCTTTTGATCTCCAACGTCGGTTGGACATCAGAGTCTGCACCCTGAGCATTCCACGGCAGTGACATCATTTTTGCAGAACTCCGAGCATGACTGCTATGGCAACAATGTAGGCCCAAATGCACAGACAATCAGTTGATGGGCTTGAGCTATTTGGAGCTGTTGGCTCTGTGGAGAACTGAATGTGAAACTAACACTTGTTGACTGACATACAGGGATCTGGATTGCATAAAGTGATTAGTGTGGTTGCCATAAAGTGATTAGTGTGGTTGCCTGTGGAGCTGGTTTTGAGAATGCAGATTTCCTAGGCAATTCTGGTCAACCCACTGTGGTTAACTCACATTGAACCAGGATCTGACAGCGGGAGACCAGTGAGTCCTCTCTCTGTGGCTCCAAGCATCTAACATTCAGCCCAGCTATCTCTGGCTATCTTCAGTCTACCCGCCCCCGAGGAACCTGTCCGTCCTTGGTCTAAGCACCTGACGGGAGAGGAGAGCTGGTCTTGTGGTAGCAAGCATGACTTGTCTTCATAGCTAAGCCGGGTCTGCTCTGGTTGCATCTGAATGGGAGACTAGAAGTGTAAAGCACTGTAAGGTATTCCCCTCAGGGGATGGAGCCGCTCTGGGAAGAGCAGAAGGTTTCAAGTTCCCTCCCTGGCTTCTCCAAGATAGGGCTGAGAGAGGCTCCTGCCTGCAACCTTGGAGAAGCCGCTGCCAGTCTGTGAAGACAATACTGAGATAGATAGACCAATGGTCTGACTCAGTATATGGCAGTTTCCTATGTTTCCTATAAACATACAGGTAGCCCATTGAATTTAAAAGTCCATGCATTGAAATGAGAGAGAATGCTCATTCCCTACTCACTCCTCCCAACTCATGAAGCTAAGATGTTCAAGAGCTGAGCTTGCTAGGTCATAGCAAGATGAGGCTCATCTGCGAATGATGAGATGAGGCTTCAATTTACCTGGATGAGACCTTTCAGTTCCTCTTCTGCTAAACAGTCAATGGGGTCTTCCTGGGGAGAGCTATACTCCACTGCCACTTTCCCATTCTCTGAAACAGACAAGTTAACAAGGCCAAGTTTTAACAAAGGAATAATTAGAAGTAAAATCCTTTTGTCTATTATTTTGTAACATTCCTCACCTTTATTCAAGGTTTGGAATGAAATGATGATTTTAATGTTAGTCTTTCTAAAGAGTCCATAACAGCTATTTGGTGGTCTACATGCAGCAAAAAGAAGACATGTGCCCTGATCTCAGGCTTACAATCCAGAGTCCAACTAGATAGGACACAAGAGATCTGGCAGCAGGAACTCCTATATCACATCTGGCTTGGCCCTCAGGAAGGCTAGGCACACAAGGGAAGGGGAGTGGAGGAGGGCAAAGGCAAACGTGCAACAACCATTACAAAATGTCGGTGTAGTCAAGAGTTTTTATTAGGAAGAAGGGCAGTCAGGAGGGCAGGAGTTTGAATAATAGGGTAGAATACAAGTTGATGGGCAGAGTCCTAGGAAGATAGGGAGCTGCCTCTACCCGACCATTCTCCATCTAGCTCAATATTTTCTACACTGACTTGCAGCCGCTTTCCAAGGTTCCAGGCAGGAATCTTACCCACCTCTACCTGGAGATGCCAGGGATTCAACTTGGGAACTTGTACATTTAAATCCTTCCTTTAAATGGGAAAGCATTTCTACAGAGCAGATGCTCTGTAGAGATGTAGACGGATGATCTACCACAGGACTACAGCCCCAACCCAAAGGGGAGAATTTGACCCTTACTAGGAAGCTGCCATATACTGAGTCAGACCATTGCTCTATCTAGCTCATTATTGTCTTTGCAGTCTGGCAGCGGCTTCTGCAAGGTTGCAGGCAGGAATATCTCACAGACCTATCTTGGAGAAGCCAGGGAGGGAACTGGGAACCTTCTGCTCTTCCCAGAGCGGCTCCATCCCCTGAGGGGAATATCTTACAGTGCTCACACTTCTAGTCTCCCATTCATATGCGACCAGGGTGGACACTGCTTAGCTAAGGGGACAAGTCATGCTTGCTACCACAAGACCAGTTCTCCTCTCATAATGCTCACTCATCCAAATACAAACCAAGGTCAACCCTGCTTAGCAAACAGGACAATTCATGCACGCTACCACAGGACCAGCTTTCTACCCCAAAGAGTTGGGGCATGGGGGATTTTATGGAGACTGAAGGTATCAGATGAGTGAAGAGAGCATGGAGGGAGAACAAGCAACTGAAGGCATCTGAAAGTCAAGTCAATGTTCGTTTGTTTTTTTCCCCCAGACAGTTTAGAACATCATCTCTTGTCACTTCTATCTGACTCAGTTCTTTAGCCTCCATCCCCGAAAAGCCTGGTTCAAGAACAGCTATATGTTCAGTATCCTCTACCATGAAGACAGACGCAAAGAACTCATTGAGCTTCTCTGAAACCTCCATATCCTCCTTAATCATCCTTTTCACTCCCTCATTGTCCAACCGCCTCCCTGGCAGGTTTCCCGCTTCTGATGTATTGAAAGACATTTTTCCTATCCCCCTTGATACTTCTAGCTAAATGTTCCTCAAACTCTCTTTTTGCCTCCCTTATTGTCACCTTGCATCTCTTTTGCCAGAGTTTGTGTTCCTTTCTGTCCTCTTCGTTTGGACAGGCCTTCCAATTTCAAAAGGAAGTCTTCTTCCCTTTGATGGCTTCCTTGACAGTACCTGTTAGCCATGCTGGCATCCTCCTGGACTTAGTGGTACCTTTCCTCCTTTGGGATATACAATCTAACTGGGCTTCTAGTATTGTGGATTTCAGTAAACTCCATGCATTCTGGAGCAAAGTGACTCTCCTGATTTTCCCTTTCAGTTTTCTTTTCACCATACTCCTCATTTGGGAGAAGTTTCCTCTTCTGAAATGCAAAATGTCTGTGTTAGACTTCCTTGGTGATTCTCTCCCGGCACGTAGGCTGAATTTGATGGCACTATGGTCACTGTTCCCTAAAGGGTCGATGACACTGACATCACGCACCAGGTCCTGGGTGCCACTCAGGATTAAGTCCAAGGTCGCCTTCTCTCTGATTGGTTTCAAGACCAACTGTTCTAGGGCACAGTCATTGAGTGTATCTAGAAATTTGACCTCTCTGTCATTACCTGACTGAATTTAGCCAGTCTATGTGTGGCTAATTGAAGTCACCCATTATTACAGCCCTGCCTTTTCTTGACGCCTCCCTGATTTCCTCCTGCAACTCCCAGTCACTGTCAGCGTTTTGATCCGGAGGGCAATAGCATGTCCCCAGTAGCACGTTTCCTTTCATGCCTTGTATTGTCACCCACAGGGTTTTGTGGAGGACTCCAGTCCACCTCGGTTTTCTAGCTTGTTAGATTCTATCCCTAACATACAGTGCTACTCCACCTCCAAGGCGCCCCTCCCTGTCCTTTCTATCGAGGATGGGATGGCATTTGCCGAACCAGATACTGCCCAGCTCCCGTCAGCATCACGATGTGTGATGTACGCAACCTTCACACCAGGCAGGCAAGTCACCGTGCAGTCAACACATGGTCACAAACCCATCTATCTATACCTCTAATGATTGAATCACCCACTACAAAGAGGCCCCGCCCCGCAGGAGTATCCCCTGTGCGAAAGGATATGAGCTCATGTTCCAATGAAGGGGTCCCTTCTAAAGGAGCATTTCCCTCTTCCTCAGACCAATGTCTTCCTTGCCAGAGACCTTCATTCTCCCTGACAGCAGAGGAGCTATCAGCCCTGGAGTGGGATGCCTCTACCGTGTCCCTGAAGGTCTCGTCCGCATGCCTCTCTGTCTCTCGGAGCTTCTCCAGATTCACCACCTTGGTCTCAAGGGAACAAATTTGTTCCCTGAGAGCCAGGAGCTCATTGCACCGAGCACAGACCCATGACTTCGGCCCATGGGGCAAATAGTCATACACGTGGCACTCTGTGCAATATACTGGGAAGTGCCCCCTCCCCTGCTGACTTTCTGTCTCCGTACCGCTTTTGTTGGCTGTTTGCAGTATTTAGAGATAGTTTATTAGGATAGGTTGCAGCTCTACTGGTCAGCTATTTAACTGTCCAAACAGCCTTTCTCAAGAATATGATGGAGGGATTCGTACTTACATTCCCTTCTCCTCTGCGCTTCTTGTGATCAAGGGGGCTTTTTCCAGCCTCCTCCGCACACTTCCCGCTAAACAACTGCAAAATGCCAACGTCCTGTTTGCTATCCCTGTTCACTATGCTCTGTTCGCTATGTTCTTGGGCCTTCACTTCTTATGTCGGGAGTAGGCTTCCAACTGAGGCACAGGATGTGGGTCCAAGAAATGTCAAAGGAATGTGGGGTCTCCCACAGCCCTAGCTGACTCTGCCCCCTCCAGGTCGGGACAAACAAAAACACTGGGGTTTGTTAGCCTTGGCAAATGCTAGCTCTGGCAAATCACACACACACACACACACACACACACACACAAACACACACACAGTCCTTAAAGAGAAACCAGCCCCTCAAAATCTCCCCTCTTCCTGTTAGTTGGTTTGAAGGGGGGAAGGCTAGTTGTTCTGTTTAGAAAAGCCTGCTCACCTCCTCAAGGTGTGTCTGCTCCTCACAGAGTAGGCTTCTGACTCTTTGTTGCCACTGCTTCTCTTGCTCCAGTAGCTGGATCTGTTTCCTTCTTGTTCTCTTCTTCCTATGCACAAGTCTCCCCTGCTGATGGGGTTGGTGGGAGAGAAGCAGCTACTGTAGCTAGCAAAGCAGAAGCAATGAGGAGAGGCCACCACTCTATGCTAGAAGCACCATTTTCTCTGTCTCCACTCCTGACTTGCAGTTTCATACAGTGACATGCCCAGAAGAGCCAGCAGAGTGTAGTGTTTAGAGTGTTGGACTAGGACCAGGAAGACCCGAGTTCGAATCCCCTTTCCACCATGAAACTCACTGGGTGACTCTGGGCCAGTCATATATCTCTCAGCCTAAGCTACCTCACAGGGTTGTCGTGAGGATAAAAAAAAGGCATGTACACCACGCTAAGCTGCTTGGAGGAGAGTGGGATCTAAATGTAAAAATCAATTAAAATAGATTAAATAAATTTCCAAAAGATGTTGCAGCTGGGCAATGGAGAAGAGGTAGAGACCACTATCTGCATCAGGAGCGGGGCCAAGATAAAGGGGAGGACACCTGAAAGGAGGGTGACAGAGTGTAGAGGAGCTGGTGGGAGGCGGTGGTAGCAGGCAGGTGAGACTACACCTGCAGGGGGCAGGGTGCCTACACTTGCCATCCTAGGGCATAAGTGCCGCCTGAGACTGTCACCTCACCTTGCCTCATGGGGGAGCCATCTCATCTGGATGAAGAATGCCTTAGCCCACTCTTTGCTGCCCTTGGCCTTCGTCACCATGCATTTCTGGATGGCAAGTCTCCTCCTCCACAATTCCCACCATCGTTGGAGAAGATCCCAAGCTTTAAAGCCAGTAACTTGTGTCTCTGCTCTTCCACCTAGGACTCAGAAAATGGTCTGGGAGAAACTCAGCTAAGCAGGTGAGGATCTGATCCGTCCTGTGGATGGAAACCACTTGGAACCCCAGGTAAGAGTGGGACAGAAGCAGGATTTTAAAAATGTGTTTTTATTTTTAAAAGGAAAAGGCCTTGCCTAGAACAACAAGCAGGATCTTTCGAAATGCGTCCGAGAGTGCTTGATGTGCTGCAAGCTTCTTGGCTTTCTTGGCGGCCATAAGAAACTCTGAAAGACAATATCTTTCTGTTATAAGAAAAAGAGATTGGTCTGAGATATATAGGCATGTCTTAGTTTTAGTTGAGTTGAGTTTTTTACTGTCAATGCATATAAAGATAGCTGTTATCCAACATCCTAACCGAGCCTAGAATCTAGAAGACTGGACAGGAAGATCTAGGCATGTCAATTTGTTGCTGAAAATGATTGAGCTAATAATCAATGCTAGGTGGGTGAATGTCTAAAGAATGCTGTATCTTGGGCCTGAGAATCAAAGGGACTGTTCTCATGACCAGCCTAACGCGGGCAAGGGCAGCCCAGCTGATGTTAAGCCGGGATCCCCGTGGATCCCGATGCTTTTCGCCTACCTAATAATAATAATAATAATAATAATAATAATAATTCGATTATTAACCCTTCAAACCAACCCGGCTGTTAGCTAAGATTTTGCAAGCGCACCCTTAACCTGGCTGCCGGTTATTGTGTGTCTCGTTGGGCTGAGTTCAGCCCTAGGAGATACAGAATCTGACAGGCAAATCCCCCATTGCATTGTGCATGTAGTGAATTGTGGAATATATATATTTAACACATTTGTGTTAAATCGCACAGATACTTCAGACATTGGCTCCTGAGTGAAGACCTCACTTCCTCCTCTTTGTTCTCCTCCTCTTCAAAACTAGATATATTCTGAAACTGTTCAAATTGGGATTTTGAGAGCAATAGAGGGAAAGGCAGAGCCAGCATGGTGTAGTGGTTAGAGTGCTGGACTAGGACTGGGGAGACCTGAGTTCAAATCCCCATTCAGCCATGAAACTAGCTGGGTGATTCTGGGCCAGTCACTTCTCTCTCAGCCTAAACTACTTCACAGGGTTGTTGTGAAAGAGAAACTCAAGTATGTAGTACACCGCTCTGGGCTCCTTGGAGGAAGAGCGGGATATAAGTGTAATAATAATAATAATACTACAGGTGAAACTCGGAAAATTAGAATATCGTGCAAAAGTCCATTAATTTCAGTAATGCAAATTAAAAAGTGAAACTGATATATGAGACAGACCCATTACATGCAAAGCAAGATAAGTCAAGCCTTAATTTGTTATAATTGTGATGATCATGGCGTACAGCTCATGAAAACCCCAAACCCACAATCCCAGAAAATTAGAATATTACATGAAACCAAGAAGACAAGGATTGTAGAATAGAACAATATCGGACCACTGAAAAGTATACAGTGTACTGTGCTTGATTGGCCAGCAAACTCTCCTGACCTGACCCCATAGAGAATCTATGGGGCATTGCCAAGAGAAGGATGAGAGACATGAGACCAAACAATGCAGAAGAGCTGAAGGCCGCTAATGAAGCATCCTGGTCTTCCATAATACCTCATCAGTGCCACAGGCTGATAGCTTCCATGCCACGCCGCATTGAGGCAGTAATTGCTGCAAAAGGGGCCCAAACCAAGTACTGAATACATATGCATGCTTATACTTTTCAGAGGTCCGATATTGTTTTCAAGAGCTGTACGCCATGATCATCACAATTATAACAAATTAAGGCTTGACTTATCTCACTTTGCATGTAATGCTTCTGTCTCATATATCAGTTTCACCTTTTAATTTGCATTACTGAAATTAATGGACTTTTGCACGATATTCTAATTTTCCGAGTTTCACCTGTATATTGATTGGAAACTATGAACTGGCTCCAAGTTACTTTACTCTCAGCATACACGCATGCCTAACCAAATTCCGCTGTGTTGTGCCTCTGTGCACTCTGCTGTAATGAAAAAGGGATTCTCTTACCAGAGAGAATTCCCAACACTTTCAAGACTGGCCACTGGGGGCTGGGCAATGAGAAACTGCTGCCACCAAGCAGCCTCCTCTCCTTAAGCCCGTACACCAAAGCCTTTCACAGGTTACGTGGGGGTCTCCCCACTGGATCTTCGCAAGGTGCTGGAAGTGCGCTGCTAAGGAGGGAAAGCTGCTATCAGCCTTCTCTTCCTTCATGGTGCCTCTCTCTAGACACTGCGCAAAGGTCCCTATGGGACCTTTGCAAAGCTCTGCAAAGACTCCCCCTGAGGAGGGAGGATTGGCAGCCCCCACCATATCACACCTTTGCAAACGGCTTTGCAAAGTTGGGATGGGAAGCTCCCAATCAGAGCCTTACCAAGCCTTTTGTAAAGGCACCCCGCACAGAGGGAGGGTTGCCAGCACCGCCCCCACATCTCATAGTGCCTTTCGGAGGCTTGGATGGGAAGTGTCAGCAGCCGGTCCGGCCGGCCGGCGTTGGAGTCTAGCTGGCACCGTGCAAAGCGGGTTCAGGATCCATCAGCCCTATTAAGGAGACGTTTGCTCCTTCTCCAGCTGGTGTTAGCGTCTTGTAATTCTCCTTTGTAGTGGAGTCAGAGGGGCTTCCCCGTGGCCACGATCACTGCCACCACAGCCCGCCCACCTGCCACTGGCCGCTGCTCACCACTACAGTCGCAGCCACTTTCCTTTCCTTCGCTGGCTGTAACATGATATCACTCTGGTATGAGCCCATCTCAGGCATAACAGGTGCTGGGCAGTGACATTATTATACTGTGTTGCAGCTGGCAAAGAGAAGCCAGCAAGCCTTAACAGTGGCAGTGAGCAGAGGTCACAAAGGCCAGTGGCGGGTGGGGGCCTGCAGCAGAGGCAGCGAATGGTGGGTGAGCAAGTCCTCAGGCGGATCTGCCCCTGCTGCTGCTAGAGTTATGCTGCTAGAGTTATGATTGTCAAGTAACTGAGGGACAGGAGTATTCTTCCTGCCCTAGAGGCACGCATGGTGCACAGGTCTCCCCATTTCAGAGCAGGAACCAGAATGCTCTACAAAACCTCCGAAGCTTCCAAATGTTGTTCTGTACATAAGCAGAACTCTTGCTGCAGAGACCATGGAGGAGGAGAAGAGGTGTGTCTTTCAGAAGTATGTGTTTTTTAATTATAATAATAATAATAATAATAACAACAGTAACAATAACAATAGCAGCAATAATAATAATAATTTACAAAAATAAAAAAGTTTGGTCTTTTGCAGATCACCTTCCTCCCCGCTCAGTTGCGCTTCTTCCAGCTTCTCTTTCTCCCCCCTCACTTCCTGCACCCGAACTTCTGAAAATATGAAGTAGATACAATCATTAAATTAAAATGCACTCAGTAAATTGGGTTTCCCCCAGTGAATCTGGGAGACATTTCTTTGTTGCCATTACAATGGCAAACTAGAAACTGTGGACTGGTTTTCACAATTGCTTTTCCATAACCTTCAAACCTTGCTTTGTGGTTTGCCAGCACAGCCCAATTCTGGCTCTCACAGATCTTTGACAGGATTGCAGGTACACATACAAGGTGTCTTGCAGCATTCCCGCTCTAAACCTGGTCTCCTACGGACTGAAATGGTTGCAAAACCATAATTCCTCATAGTGGGCTGGTTTATACAATTCTAATGAGAGTAGGAGATGGGCCCTACCCAGGTTTGGGAGCTGTGTGCGCTCCCGTTTCCCTTCATAACTAAAGACATGTCAGAAAAATGTTTTTCAAAAGCAGATGTCTTCTTCAGATCCCTTCCTAGATCTGGTCCTCAGGTCTGAAAAACGGAAGGCTGTTCAGGTGCTAGAAATGCAGCTCTGGATTCCACCCCACAAATTTTGTTTGAGAATCCCATCACAGAGACCAGGTGTGTAGGGATGAAATGGAGTAGGGGGGACTGCCCCTCGGCCGTGGGCCCCACCCGGGTACAGCCTCCCCCCAGGGAACCCCCCCCCAACTACCTGATGCTACACCTGTCTCCTTCCCTGTTGTGACATGGCCCCAGAGGCGTAGCTAGGGCAAATAGCGCCTAGGGCAAGCACTGAAATTGCGCCCCCCCCCACCCCCCAAATATCTGACACTCATCTTTCAGATAACTTCACCAGAATATCACCTCAAAAATAAAAGTCAAACTTGTTCATCTTTTAATTAACAAATGATGGCACTAAAAATTAAAACTGCACCTTACATGCTTTCACTGATGCAAAGTGCTGAGGCAGCACAGATACAGCCTTCTTCAGAAAGCAGGAATCACCACACCTATCAGCTATTCAGAGAGGTACTGGAGACTGGATGGAGTCCTTACATTCCCTGATCAGCATGTTCATTGCATTCCAAATCCAGCAGTGTGTATTAGCAACCCCCCTGCCCTCCCCCCCCCGCCAGCTGCTATCTGCCACCAAGCAGCAGCATTCACGTTTTTCCTATCCGGCTCTTCCTCCAAAGAGCCCAGAGCAGTGTACATACTTCAGTTTCTCCTCACAGCAACCCTGTGGAGTAGGTTAGGCTGAGAGAGAAGTGACTGGCCCAGAGTCACCCAGCACGTCTCATGGCTGAATGGGGACTTGAACTCGGGTCTCCCCAGTCCTGGTCCAGCACTCTAACCACTCTCAAGGCAGTGTGCGCACACCTGCATTCGGAGTGGGGCCTTACAGCCTCAGTGCCTCCTCCAAAACACAAGTCAGCCTACATGCACATACAGCTACAACACGCAATAAAAACAAACAAAAACCCCACTCCATCTTCAGAGTAAGATACACCAAATGAGCAGGCAGGGCTATTGCTGTAAGGCTAGGGCAAGGAAGAGAGAGAAACTAATACATTGATTCATAAGGGGTACACTTAGGAACAATTCTGGAATGTTAATCAAACTGTCCCCTCCTTTCCCCTTCCTATCAATCAGAGCAAACAGCATAGGAAGGGAGATTTTGTTTATCCATGTGCCCATTTTTTAAATTTATATTTACACTTATATCCCGCTCTTCTTCCAAGGAGCTCAGAGTGGTGTGCATGGGGTTTTTTTATCCTCACCACAGCCCTGTGAGGTAGGTTAGGCCGAGAGATACATGACTGGCCCAAAGTCACCCAGTGAGATTCATGGTTGAATGAGGATTCAAACTCAGGTCTTCCCAGGCCTAGTCCAACACTCTAACCACTACACTATGCTAGCTCTCAGGAAAAGTCACAAAGAAATCCATCAATTACACCTGTACTCATCAGCCTCATAGAAGCAGTCTCTGCATATTAAGCTTCTTCAGGTTTCTTTTGGTGACTGCATTGTTTATACACCTTAATACAAGTCTGTTTCTACATTGGTGTGCATGCCTGGCAGTAAATGAAAAACGTATTGTAAATTCTAGAAAGTGTCTTCAACTTTCAGATGTAGAACAACCTTTTCTACTTACATTTACAATTACAACCCTTTTTCAATTACACATGATTTACTGCACATTTTAATAGTCAACTCTTTTAAAAGACAAGACTTAAATCACAAATTCCATTTTTAACAAACTAAAAATGCTAACGTTAGTTTCCAGCATATTTCCTTTTTATGACCTTTATATTTAAATATATGTATTCTTCTCAACTTAACCATATTTCGATTTTGCATTTATTTTCATAAACATGCACCACCACAGGCTACTGCCAATTACTGAATAAGCCTCCCCTCCTTGATGGAATGGGGGCTGCCTTAATAAAGCACATAAAGAAATGAAGTTGCGGACAAGGTGCAGAACCCCAGAAAGCCATCTGTAGTCCATATTCCCCCCTCAGGGGCGTAACTACTATTAGGCAAGGGTAGGCAGCTGCCTGGGGGCCCCCACGCCTCGAGGGGCGCCCCAGAGGCAAGTCACATGACTATCTATTGTGCAGTATGTGTGTGTGTGTGTGTGTGTGTGAGTGAGGGGCCCATTTTAAAATTTTGTCTCTGGGCCCACTCCAGCCTTCTTACGCCCCTGCCCCCCCTCATGGTTTTACCTTGTAGGAGAAGCCTTAGCCCTTTCTAATTGCCTCATAGATCTGGTGGAGTGGTAAACTACCCACTCAACACCCCCTGGAGTGTTGGGGCACATGTACCCCAACCTTAGACTCAGAGGTACCAACCCAGAAGTCTATGGAATTCAGGCCTGTGTCTGATTTCATTTTATATTAAGAGTTCAATTAAATTCCTGAACTTGAGGTGAACATGATGCCCAGATCTCATGACTGCCCGGTAAATGATTTGTAAAGGCAGGGGTAATCTAGCATTGGTTATCAGTGTTTGTGGAACTCACAAGAGACTCAATGGGTCAGGCTTAATGACCAGTCTCACACTGCTGAAATTATCCCTTTTCCTCACTGACAGGATGCTTCTGCCTCAGTCAAATGTATTGATTAACTCGTCTCACACATGTACCCCTTTTTATGTACTTTAAGGAATATTCTCTAGTTAGAATGACACACTAGCTAGAGGTACACAAGAAATAATGTCATTGCTGTCTCACACAAATAGAACTAATTCTCTCACTAACTCCTGACCTTTAACACCTTTTGGGATCAGGCTAGCAAATCTGGGACAAGAGAAGGGGCCCATTTGCAACTCAGAGATGCAGATTTGCTTTGGGCAATGTCTCCTCCTCAAGATAGCAGCTAACAGAAGATGAGCTTGAGATCTCTCTGGACTGGCTGAATAATTAAAAGATGATATCCAGAAGGTAACAGCAAGTTGTCACCATTTTGGGGACCCAGGGAAAGAGGAGGAGATTTGAATAGACTCTATGAGAGATCAAAGGAAAATACCACTATAAAGAACAGTCTTACTGGACAGAGAACTAGAAGTCTTTTGCCTACAGGCAGTCTTGTGCCTACACACAATCTTGTGCCTACAAGCAAGATCTGCTCATGAGCAATCCAAGGGTTTGCTGCCCAAGCCGCGGGGCTAGAGGCAGGAACTCTGTCTATGGGCAGGAACTGTCTGTGACTTCCACTGCGCAATGAGAAGTCAAGATTTCCCCAGCCATGGTGCTCTGACTCTCAGCCATGCTCTGAGCAAACTGCATGCTTGATCCAAAAGCTCCTGTCTCCAGCCAACAGCTTCTCTCCTTCAGCTGAAAGATCCACCACTCTCAAGCCTCTGATCCTGGTAATATGCTGCCTCTACAAGCCTTGGATCCCTCCATCCTTTCCCCTTCTTCACCTTTCCCCTCGACCCTCTACTAATTCCTGATCTCCCCAAACCATGCCAGTCCTCAGCCTTCCTTACCTCCTCCCCCCACCTTTTTCCATCTGTATCTGAGTTGTATTAGGCTCTAGGAAGATTTGATACACACACATATGTTAGTTAGGAACAGTGGGTGAATATTGTTGCTGGTTAGGGTTGAAATACTGTTAGTAATATTGATAGAATGTTCTGCTTTCTGCTCAGTTAGATTGATGTTGTTATTCTTTTGTACTCAATAAAGCCCATTGAATCATTTAGGTTTGGTTTGATCTCCTTTCTTCCTTGTGTCCAGATCCTACATGGTCACTATATAAAAGAACTTGGTCACTTGCTGACACTATGAGACAGGCCTCATTTTGTATGCTAGCTAATGAGCATATTCAGTATATAAATCAGGCCTGGACCACAACAGGAGGAAGCAGAACACAGTGCTACAATCCAAAAGGAAAAAAGAAAGCGTTGCAGAGCATCTATAAGTGTCAACAGTTGCACGCTGAGAACGGTTAGTTGCACTAACAGCACTACAGTGGAACAGTGAGGCAAATCAACATTATGCAATAGATGCAGGTACCAGTCACGTCAACTGTTTTGCTTTTTTAATTAAAATCAGCTGGTGAAAAACTATACGTCTGAGCAAAGGGACAAAAAGCAAAGGATCATGATATTTCCCCCCAGCAGTTATTTTTTTCCTCCTTAATGTTGCCCTCTCAAGGCTCGTTTTCCATCCATGTGAGAAAAAAGCAGCCAGAGGTAAAAAACATTCCACCCATTTCTCTGCTGAAACTCGCAACTGCCAGTGGCCATGTGTAATTCGAATCACAAGCACCCACACCCAAGAAAGTATTACATGTGTCTGTTGTAGAAGGCACATCTTAGCCCTGAGACAGCTTCTACAGCTAATCTGTGGAATGAAGAAGAAAAAAGTCCTCTAGCATGTCACCATCAACTGTTGACTGTCTGGACACACACAACATAAAACCCAGTGCAGACAACTCAATACAGTTTTATAATACATCACTAAAGATGAACCATGACCACTACTGGCATAAGAGTTATGCCTTCTACAAAATAATTCAAAGCAATTTATTTTTGCAATTCCCTATTCCACGAAAGCAGACAGCAAAACTATTACCCATGAGCTGCTGGAAGGCCAAACCAGCACAGCTAAGTACCTACCCTCTTCTGCCCCCCTCCCCTCTAATCTCCTCCAACAACTGAGCACAGAGAAAAGCCCACCCAAAGAAAGGAAGATAGGATTTGAGCTGGATGGGGAGAGGGGTTGCCTGCAAAATTTTGTTTACTGAATAAGGAGCACACCTTGGAGTGAAGAGGTGCTTTCACGCAGCAAGCCTACCCTGAAATGAGACTGAAGAACTCCCTCCGGCTCTTTAGAGCTCTATGCCACGCCCTTTTGCATGTGATGCATCACATGATGACATCACATGCAAAGGAGTGTGGCCTCGAGCTCTAAAGAGCTGAAGCGAGCTCTTCAGTCTCATTTCAGGGCAGGCTTGCTGCCTGAAAGCATCTATTTTCCCTTTCTCTTCCTCTCTGGAATAGACGCTTTCAGGCAGCAAACGCTCCCTAAAAATAATCGGAAAGTCAGTGCTCGGGAGGGGGTAGGGGCGGGGGCGCAGGCTCTCCGCCGGGACTCAGATCTCTGTTGTGCGACCTGTGCAGCTGCGTGAGTGGGGGTGGCAGTAGGCACCCAGCAGGGGGGATTTTCCAAAACAAACAAACCAACCCTGAAAAAAACACACACAACTGTGGTGGTTGGGGGCGGGGCATGGCAAGCACTTGGCGCCCCCCTGCAACTGGCGCCTAGGGCACGTGCCCTGCCTGCCCCAAACTGATTACGTGTCTGCACGGCCCATTCAGTCGGCGAGTGCTTTCTACGCCGGCCCAGTAGGGTTCTTCCTTCCTCTCCCTGGAAAGCAGGGCAAAGAAGCCCCCAGCTGGGCCAACACAGAATGCACTCTCCAGTTGGATGCGCCACACATGCTGCTCAGCCCCAGAAACGCCTCCAGCATTGGCGTCCTGACACAGGGTGGAAGGGGTATGGCCGGCCGGGGACAGCACAGCCGGGGACAAGCCTGCCATCAGAGGAGGAGGCAGCGGCAGTAGCAGTATGTGTGTAGGGAGACCCGGTGCTGGCAGAGGAGACCTTGTTGCGTGGCGGGGGGTCCGGCCTGGCAGCATTGGCAGGAAAAGTGCAGGCACTTAGCTGTCCAGGGTTGCTGCCAGCCTTCCTACATCCCGGACAGAGACTGGGAGTGGGTGAAGTACTCAAAACAACTTTCTCTGGCCCACCTTTAACAAGCAGAGATTCCATTTCTTTTCTGACTATGCCTTAGTGGGAACTGATTCATTTGTGATTGTTTTAAGCCTAAGTATATTGCAATGCATGCAGAGCATATTAAGTCTGCTCAAAGGGGGAGTGGATGGTTCATGTAGGGTATAGTCAACTGGCATGAGTAAAAGGTTGTGCAAATTAGCTACCTTGAAAAAATCTATCTGACAATCGTACTTTGTACTAGGCTGTCTTACAGACCAGCTCTAATATGACGAGGTTAATGATAGGAAGAAGCAGGCCCAGATTACTCTACATTCACTTACCCCATGTACATACGCAGGTGCAGGCAGTGGTGCAGATGGAGGTAAGGACCGATGTATGGATGGAGGTGAGGATGGAGGTACGGACTGAAGTATGGATGGAGGTGCGGATGGAGGTACAGACTGATGTATGGATGTAGGTGCGGATGGAGGTACAGACTGATGTATGGATGGAGGTGCGGATGGAGGTACAGACGGAGGTGACAACAGGGGTGGTGTTGTGGACCTGACAGAATGAAAACAGACATTAAAGAGAATCTGCTGCATCTAGGCCAGCCTGAGCACATTTGCTTACAGCACTACACAAACCAACCACATACACCTTTACTCCAAACAGTCTGTGCTCTATCAGAGGCAAAGGTGCACCTAGGTAATTTTGGAGCCTGGACCTAAAGGTTTCTGGAGCACCCCACCGCTCACCCCCACCCTGCAACTTAAGCATCATCCCCCCTACACACACACACACACAGACACTGTGACACATGGAATATTTTTCATACGTGGGTTCTTGAGGGCACAAACAGCAACTGAACTCACAAGAATGTAAGAATATAAAACAGATACACTTATGCAGATATGCACTAGCAGAAATGTATCAACACACAACTTAATATATTCCCATCCCACATATCTCTCCCCCCTCTGTCTCTAAAGCACCTGAAACAGGTCACAGTTATACTTGAGTGCCTGGTCGATTGAGGGCCAGTGGAGACCACACCACCCAAAACAAACTAAAAAGGATTTGGGACCCCCCAGGGGTGTGGAGGCCAGTGTTGCCTCTAGCAGGGATTTCCGGATACTGTTCACTACAACTCCCAGCAATAGCCTTTGGCTGCAATGGCCTTTGGCTGGGGATTCCGGGAGCTGTGGTCAACAACATCTGGGAATCCCTGTTAGAGAGAACACTGGTGGAGGCCCTGGACTTCGGCCCCAAAGTTCAAAGTGCCTTGATCCATATGTCCCAACCAGGACCTTAAGTACTTCTTCAGAGGCCCTCCTCTGGGTGCCCTTGCCAAAGGAGGTGAGGCGGGTGGCTACTAGGTTGAGGGCCTTTTGGGTGGTGACACCCCATTTATGGAATAGCTTCCCGAGTGAGCTTCGCCTGGCTTCCTCACTTTGTTCTTTTAGATGCCACCTAAAGACCTTTTTGTTCTGTCGGACTTTTTAAATTTTGATTTTAAAATTTGATTTTTTAAAACTGATTTTAAAAGAGTTTTAAAATTTCTTTGTATTGCATTTTGTATTTCCTCTCCCCACCCCCACCCCTGCCCCTTTTGGTCTCTTATGATTTAATGTGTTATATGTTTTCATTTCATGTTTTCATTTCATGTTTTGAGCCGCCCAGACAACAATTTGTTATGGGATAGCTAACAAAGTTGTTCATCACCATCATCGTCATCATCATCATCATCATCATCGTCACCTTAAATTTATTACAGGCTGATATCCAGAGCAGCAACCAGAAAATCTGCTCCTAACTCAGCCAGATTGTTCCGGAGCGGAGGGCAGAGGCGGATCCAGGGTGGCCGGCGAGCGGACCAGTGGCACCCGAACCCCTACCACCACCACTCACTTGCACAGGCTGCAGCAGCACACTCACACGAGATCTCTGGGCAGCGTGGGATGGGGGCGCCGGGTGGGTGCTCCCATTGGATGGTGGAGAGCGCAGGCCGGGCCCGAGAGCTGTCTGAGCTGTCTGCTGCTGCTGTGTGCTGCTGTTTGTTGTCCAGCAGGCCACACAGCGTCTGCCTGCCCTGCTGGCTGGCTGCATTCTTGCATCAACCGCATACAAACACACACATTATCTCCAGACAAAGTAAAGTGCTCCTCTGCTCTAATCTCTCTCTCTCTCTCGTGTGTTTGTGTGTATGTCTCGCACGCGCCCTACCCTGCAGTGCAGAGAGCCTCGAAAAGCAGATTTGGAGCGGAGGGAGGCGGCCACCTCTCAGCAGGAGCAGTTCTCACGGCTGCTTGTATAGGGAGACATTGGTGGGCAGTTGGGGCGGGGGAGAAATTAGACCCTTCTTTCGCCAAGCACCCCCATGGCTAACATAAACTTCGCAGGCGGGGGCCCTGCACCACAGCATGTGATTCTTTTCCCTCTTGGCTCCTTCCCTCAGAGCTTGTGGCAGCAGGATGATCACGAGAGAAGAAGATTGTGTGCAGGGGGGGGGGTTGCCTTTGGTCAGAAGGGGAAAATAGACAAATGCGATTTCCCCTTCCACCTTTGTAATGACTTTGTGGTACTACCTTTGTTTTATTTTATTTTTCTCTCTCTCTTCTCTCTCCGTGGGGTATATGTGTGTGTGTGTAAATCTGCATAAACCAACACCTGGGGCGGGGGGGGGGATCGGGGTGAGCGGAGAGGCAAGAGCAGCCTGCTCTCCCCTCACTCAGCAGCAGCAGCCACCGCCTGGGCTTCTGGCTCAGCCTGCCTGGCCTGGTGAGGTGTTTGGGATGCACACGGGGGCTGCTCTGCTCTGCCTCCCCTTCTCTCTCACAGCCACTCAGTCAGTTGGGGGTGCGTGCAACTGCCCACACCGCTCTGCCTGCCTGGTGTGATCACATTGGGGTGCGCAAGCAGGCAGGCAGCCGGCAGGCATGCTGAGGAGGCGAGAGGAGGAGGAGGAGGAGGAGGACAGCGGCTGGAGACGGAGACTGCTGCTGGAGCCTGGGGAGTGGGGCTGCAGGCCGAGACGGCGGGGTTCAGTGTGTGTGTGCTGCTGGCCAGAGGCAGGGAGACTCTTCTTCAGTACTTTTTCTCCAAAGGAGGTCTGTTGTTGTCTCTCTCTGTTTAATTAAGGATGTTCCTACCTTCTCCCAGGGGATTTGAGAGAGAGAGAGTTGCACTTTGCATGTGCTCATTTGTTTAAACACATATTGTAAAACTAGTCAGAGACTGAGCTTAGCTAGAAGCCAGAAACAAAAAGAAACCAGAAAAGCCAGCAGGGTGCAACAGGAAAAGAGCTGCTGATCTTTGTTTAAAGCCAGCAGAGCCAGAGGAAATGTAGATTCTTTACCTGAGGCATGTGTATTGCCCTGAGCCTGCCAGCTCCCCCCTTCCCTCTTGCCCTGGGCTCTGATGCTCTCACTTGTCTGTGCTGAAGACCGAAGAAAAGGCATACAAGAGATTTAGCAACCTTCTAGTAAGCTGCCTTTTCCCGAGTCAGCCCATTGGTCCAATCCATCCTTCTAACTATTCTCCACACAGACTGGTAGCAGCAGGCTAGAAAGTTGGTAGCCAGGCAGCTCTGGAGTGTGTACTTTCACTGAGGAGCTGGTGAGAGAGAATTTCCACACACACCCCACCCCCAGGCCCAGAGGCCTAACCAGGGAAAATGGCACCTAGGGCAAGCAATGAAATTGCGCCCCTGTCCAAACAGGAATGATGGGACTTCTAGTCAACAATATCTGGAAATCCCTGTTAAAAGGAACACTGTACCATCTAGATCAGTGTTTCTCAACCACCGGTCCCTGGACCGCTGCCGGTCCCCGAAGGGTTGAGTGCCGGTCCCTGACTGGGAGTCAACCCCGCCCCAACTGAAATCAAGGCACTCACTTCCTCAATTTTGCACATGGCACGGAAGAGGAAGAGTATCACGGAGGCGTGGGACCCTTCTTGTGCCTTGCCTCCACGTGCTGCTGAGATCTTCCTACAGCTATCTTATTCCCTATCTTTACAGCTTCAAACTGTATGCGATGCGGGGGCATGGAGGAAAAAGTATGGCAGTGGGCGCCACTTGAAGGGCTGCTGGTTCTTGCATGGTCATTGTTTGCAGCCAAAGGTTGGTTGATTGAAACCCAGCTGCCTGTTGTGGTCGAGGCGCCTTGAGAGGGAACGCTGTTGCAAGCATCAGTGGGGCTTGCTTGTATGTTGTTTTCATTGGCCCCATGTAACTTTTGAATTTTTCTAATGGCCCAACATCCCCTCTCCATTGAATAATCACAAGCACCTCCACTCCAGACATACTGGAGACAAATTTGTTCACCCAGGCTTTTAGATTCAGGGGTTCTCAACCTTGGGTACCCAGACGTTGGTGGACTTCTACTCCCATAATCCCCAGCCATAATGGCCAAATGCCATTGTTGTTGGGGGTTATGGGAGTTTAACTGAGGGACCCAAGGTTAAGAACCCCTAATATTCCATGTTTGCAAAAGATTCCAAATTTAATTATTTTAATGCTTATATTATTTTCATTCTAAACTGCCCAGAGATGCAAGTTTGGGGCAGTATAGAAGTCTGATAGATAGATAGATAGACAGACTTGAAACCCCTTTACTAACTGCTGGTCCGGGAAATTGCGCATGAAGAATGTAGCGGTCCTTGAAACTCTGCACGAAGAATTTAGCGGTCCTTGACTCCAAAAAGTTTGAGAAACACTGATCTAGATATGTTTGTTGATCCAAACCTGAAAACATGAGCCATTCAGAGGCATAGCAAGGTTGGAATGGGCCAAGGTGAGATTTTAAAATGGGCCCAGAGCCCCTCAAAGTCCAGGGCCTCCACACACCACAGGCCCCCAAGGATTTAAGTTGGATCTTTCAAAATAAGTATGCTGCCTGGAAATACATTTCACTGAATACACACATGCACACTTCACAGTATATAGTGAAATACATCGAGTACTATATATTTATGCTATTTTTAATGCCTAGAACACACTAGCAAGGCTAATTATTAAAATGGCCCCCTCGCTGCAGATTAGCAAAGGAGACTTTCGACCCTGCAGGGTGAGCCTATGTTTGTTTTCTCAGAATTCTGAACAAATTCAGAAAAGTTTGATTCCAGGAGATTTTTCACACCAGGCTTTTAAAGCTCTTTAACACACATCTCCTCTGGAATAGAGGTGCTGCATTCACATGTTGGCCAGATTTACCCTGAAGTCCCTGCAAGTTATTGGGGAGCAGTTCAAACACAAGAAAAATAAAATAAAAGCACAGCACATGCTTCACAGTTCTCACTCAGACTTTCTGGGTTGCAAAACAACTTGAATTTAAGTGCATTTATGAATGAATGTGATGTGTTTTAGAAAACCAAAGAAACTCCATTTTACTTAGAATACCTCACTCTAACTTAAAGTAACCCCAGGCCAGCTCAAGGCACGGCCTCACATGATCAACGTCATTTCTCCACTAAATTGTATCTAAAGAAACTTGGTTCTCACCAGATGAATGCTCACTGTTCTTTGCTGACAGTTAAAGAAAACAGGATGTAACCAAATAAGGAGTGATCACCAGGTGAACAATGAATCTTTCGCATGCGTACTAGATACTTAGTCCACCATTTTGTTGCCAAGTATACTATGTCTAGGGTGTCAACATCATTCAGATTGTCTGTATAAATGTAAGATGCACCTATAACCAATTTATATTTCAATGCAGAGCAATAGCCCATTGATTTACCTTGCTGCCTGCAGCAGCAAATAAAATTGCCTCTAATTGATCCCCACTGTGTCTGTTTGATTGGCAAAAAGGCGGACCCAGGGACGAACCGGTATTCACATCAACTTGGTGCCGTGACAGTCGGATGTTACTCTGGGTGGACAATCTGACCCGCCAGGGGACAATGAGATCCAGCGCGTCTCATAGCATTTTGTCTGTGGAGGATTCTCATGGGCCCGGGATGCGCCAGTCGTCACAACGCACCACATCTGGGAATCGAGGCAAGAGTGAATGAAAGTGTGAACAGAGAGAGTGAGTGAGTGAGAGAGTGAAATCCAAAGACATCTTTTGGTTCTCCTCAGCCCAAGAGGGGCAAAGGGGAAAAAGCCCAGGCAGGGGCAATCTTCAGCCCAATCAAGGGGGGAAATCTTACAGCCGAAGAAGGGCTACCCAACAGCCGAAGAAGGGCTGCCCAAGAGGGGCAATCTTAAGCTTACTGCCCAAGAGAGGGGCAACAAGCCAAAAGCCCAAGGGAGGGGCGACTTTGAGTCAAAAATAAACGGCCCAAGCACGAGCAAACGAGGGGGCGGGGGACTATGGGAAGTAGAAATAGCAAGTGCCCCAAGCAGCTTCTCCTTTCCAACATGCTATGGAAAACAAGGGGTCTGGGGAAATTATTAAAGAGGGGAAAAATGATTGTCTTTTGCTAAAATCATGTTGTCTCTGTGTTCTGTTTCCAAACTTTGTCCTTGTGTTGCAAACAGTCTGCAAACAGTCTCTGCCATTGTCCTGTTGTAACCAAGCCAAAAGATAACAGTGTTCTAGCTGCAAAAGTTTCTCTGAACAAAAGGCTGCTTTTGTTCTCTTTTTCTTTTTTTCTATCTCTCTTCAACTGCTTGAGTTGGAAAAGAGGAAAGAAAATGGAGTTTTGAATGCATATGGGAATTGCAGACAAAAGGGGGGGAAAACTAGAAGGAGACACGTAAAAGGATTTTGGTTAGAGGTTGTTAGCAACAACAAAAAGAAAAATGCTTGAAAAGCACCAGTAAGTTATAAGATTGTGATGTGGAAAGGTAATATAGAATTACAGGTTGTTTTTATGGATGGCTGTGATAAGTTTGTTCTATTTAAGCTACTTTCTTAACTGAGTTTATGGCTAACATATTGAAAATGTTATAAAATTCTTTGTGACTCATACGGAGTTTTCTTTTGTTTAGTCCTTTGTTCTGTGAAATACACAAGACAAGCCTCTCTGTGTGTGCGTGCGCGCATGTTTCTGAGAGGGAGCCCAAAGCTCTGGTTCTGTATAGGAATTCAACCCACATCAATCTTATAGCTCATCTCTGTGAAGATGAGGTTTCTGTTGTATTTATTCTGTTTATTCTGTTGTATTTGTGAATGTATTTATTCTAGTGACATGTGTTTTTTTTCTGTAAACTGCTCCAGACCAAACTTGCTCTGCTCTGACATTGAATTCCAAAATTAGCAGTTATGCAGCAGGGGGAGCTTTCAGCGGTCAGCTGGCCAACTGAGGGCTGAATCTTCCCACCTCTGCAGAAGTGCTGCTTATGGCTAAATGCATTAGGCATGAGAGCAAGCTCTATTTCATTCATTCTTATGTTAAGTTGATTGTTATATTTCTGCCACTACTGAGTATCATAAGCCTTTATATGTTATGTTTACTGATTTCCTTGGCGTGGTCTATCTTACCTATTTTCTGAAGAAGGGGGGGGGGGACAAAAAAACAAAAAACTTTTCTCTAAACCAGAAGTTTCCCTTCCAAATTCTTCCTCACAAATGAAAGCTGATCCCTGATGAACAATGTCAACTCCGCCCATTTCCGGATGGGAGGGGGAAAGAGGTTCTCTGAACAGCAGTTTGTAATTGTGGGTGAGAAGGAAAAATGGATTTTAAGATAAATTAGTCTAATTGTATTACTGTCATGTTTTTGCAAAATCTATGCAACATTTCTGCTAGCTGAATTTGATGTAAACTGAGAACTAATGATCAAATGGTCTAAGGTTCAAAATTTTTTTAATTTGACTCATCCACCAGCCCTGCTTTGCCTTCACAGCAGCTGAATCCTAAAACCCCAGACATGAGATTTTATGAAAGGAATTTTGTTTTGCCAATCCTGCAAGTGGCAAGGAGTTCCAAAGCACCGGTTTGCAATTCACCTTGGAAATTTCCCAGCTAAAAGGGATTAGTCTGGGGCAGTAGATGGCTGACTCCCTCACACATGACCGAATATCCTGTGACTTTGTTGGGGAATTCTGGGGTTTCCATGGCTACTACTTTATTCTTAATCCAGCTACTTTACTTCCTTTTGAGCCTACAGAAGACCAAGAACATGATTGCTTGCAAGCTGTGGACTGCATCTATGCCAAGCCATCCTGATCTTAAAGATGAACTGTACACAGATGGAGGCAGCTTCATGTAAGATGGACAACGTAAGCTGGCTATGGAGAAGTGACTGACCATGCTCTTTCTCCAGGTATCTCAGCACAGCTTGCAGAGCTCATCACCTTCAAGGTAATTTTTACACAACTCATGGAGCCACTTGGAAAGAAAGAAGATTTTTAACGGTGGGAAACAAGGAAGTAAAATATGGGACACAGATATCAGAACTCTAGACTGCTGTTACACTACTAGAAGAGGTTGCAGTCATCCATACCAGAGGTCACCAGAGGGAAATGACCCAGTGACAAAGGGTAATTGGATGGCAGATGCTGCAGCTAAAACCGCTGCTCCTTCTGTTTCTGTTTCCAAGCATCTTAGATTCCTGTGCTAACTATCTTGGCACACCCCCCCCCCCCCCATATTCAGAAAAAGGACATCGACTTTGCACCACAGTGGGGGGGGGGCGCATTTAGAAGAGGATGGCTGGTAAAGAACAGCAGATGGATGTGGAATTCTTGCAGAACCAATCCTTTGGTTTTTCCTAGTCAATACAAAGACACTTTTGTGCCTCTTGGATGTACCCTTTTGCAGAACATGTGGCAACAGCCTGTGTAATTTGTGTAGTAAACAATCCTACTTTACCAAGGTATAGTATCTCACTGGACATACCAAGTCAGGTAATGCCCAAGCTGTGGGTAGACAGAAGGCAGGGATTGACTTTACCTGTGTGGGCAATCTTTTTCCTTGTCTCGAGAGGTTGTTTTCGCTTTACAGAAATGTCAAACCCAAACTTGAATCCATCAGTGGCTTGTTAATTATGAGGCTAAAGATGGAGAACTGGGACACCACAACTATCTACACGTGACCGAGATGAAGATCCCAAAGCCAGATGTTACTGACGGTGGAGAATGAAGTCAGTTATACTGGATGGAGATTGATTGCCCTGACAAAGGACTGTAAGTATGATTGTCAGCCAACATAGTGCAGTGATTAGAGTGCTGGAATAGGACCGGGAAAACCCGAGTCCAAATCCTCATTCAGCCAAGACACTTGCTGGGCGACACAGAGCCTACAACTCAAATGATTTGGCCTGCCTCACAGGGTTGTTGTAAGGAGGAAGAACAGGATGCAGAAGAGAATGTGAGATGCCACATGGAAACTGGACTTTGTTAGCAGTGACTATGCTTGACCTGAAAGGCTTTAATGCCTCCTCAAAACCCCAAACTCACAAGGGGGGTGAAAAATGTGAATGCCTTTTTCTTTTTGATTTTATTGCTTTGCTTTTGCCCAGGATTGCTGTTTTGTTCTCGTGATCAGAAACCAGCCTACAACACAAGCCACCAAGCCTTAAATGAAGACATCATCCCCTGTTCTGGTCTTCAGGGAAAGGGGCCCCCAAGGCAAACAGGGAAACAAAAATATAAATCGGGAAAAAGGGGGGAAAAATTGCCAAAAGACCAAATTGAATTAGCCTCAGGTTTTGTCCATCCTTTGTATTATTTGCCTTGAAAACTTGACTTTTCCTTTTGTGCTAATGGTTGGCACCCAGAGACTTAGTCTCAGGATGCTGTCCCTACATGGGGGGGGGGAGGGAATTGGCAACTCACTTGCCTGTCTTTCTCTCAAGTAAACAGGTTTGCAACCAACAGTGCCTTGAATTGTCTTTCCAAGAAGGATTGGTCCTTCCCAGATCGAAGGAATACCTGGATCCATCACCAGAATGTGATCCCAAGGGAGTCTCCATCAACAGTGACCCAGGGAAACCAACCATCAGCAGCAGCAGCTACCAGAGGGCAGTCCCTATCTGCATTTCCAGTCCAACCCAATGGTGACAGGACGTCCATCTACTACCCTGCCCTGTGTTCGAGGAAGAAGGCCTAATGCACAGTTCATCTTCCTGCTCCTAAGTGCTGCAGGAGAGGAATAGACAACAAACAAGCAAGCCAATTTGTGACATGCCCAGAAGAGCCAGCAGAGTGTAGTGTTTAGAGTGTTGGACTAGGACCAGGAAGACCCGAGTTCGAATCCCCTTTCCACCATGAAACTCACTGGGTGACTCTGGGCCAGTCATATCTCTCTCAGCCTAAACTACCTCACAGGGTTGTCGTGAGGATAAAAAAAGGCATGTACACCACGCTGAGCTGCTTGGAGGAAGAGCGGGATCTAAATGTCAAAATCAATTAAAATAGATTAAATAAATTTTTAAAAGATAAGGCAGCTGGGCAATGGAGAAGAGGTAGAGACCACTGTCTGCATCAGGAGCGGGGCCAAGATAAAGGGGAGGACACCTGAAAGGAGGGTGAGAGAGTGTAGAGGAGCTGGTGGGAGGCGGTGGTAGCAGGCAGGCGAGACTACACCTGCAGGGGGGCAGGGTGCCTACACTTGCCATCCTAGGGCATAAGTGCCGGCTGAGACTGTCACCTCACCTTGCCTCATGGGGGAGCCATCTCATCTGGATGAAGAATGCCTTAGCCCACTCTTTGCTGCCCTTGGCCTTCGTCACCATGCATTTCTGGATGGCGAGTCTCCTCCTCCACAATTCCCACCATCATTGGAGAAGATCCCAAGCTTTAAAGCCAGTAACTTGTGTCTCTGCTCTTCCACCTAGGACTCAGAAAATGGTCTGGGAGAAACTCAGCTAAGCAGGTGAGGATCTGATCCGTCCTGTGGATGGAAACCACTTGGAACCCCAGGTAAGAGTGGGATAGAAGCAGGATTTTAAAAATGTGTTTTTATTTTTAAAAGGAAAAGGCCTTGCCTAGAACAACAAGCAGGATCTTTCAAAATGCGTCCGAGAGTGCTTAATGTGCTGCAAGCTTCTGGGCTTTCTTGGCGGCCATAAGAAACTCTGAAAGACAATATCTTTCTGTTATAAGAAAAAGAGATTGGTCTGAGATATATAGGCATGTCTTAGTTTTAGTTGAGTTGAGTTTACTACTGTCAATGCATATAAAGATAGCTGTTATCCAACATCCTAACCGAGCCAAGAATCTAGAAGACTGGACAGGAAGATCTAGGCATGTCAATTTGTTGCTGAGAATGATTGAGCTAATAATCAATGCTAGGTGGGTGAATGTCTAAAGAATGCTGTATCTTGGGCCTGAGAATCAATGGGACTGTTCTCATGACCAGCCTAACGCGGGCAAGGGCAGCCCAGCTGATGTTAGGCCGGGATCCCCGTAGATCCCGATGCTTCTCACCTACCTAACCCTTCAAACCAAACCAGCTGTTAGCTAAGATTTTGCAAGCGCACCCTTAACCTGGCTGCCGGTTATTGTGTGTCTCATTGGGCTGAGTTCAGCCCTAGGAGATACAGAATCTGACAGGCAAATCCCCCATTGCATTGTGCATGTAGTGCATTGTGGGGGGGAGATATATCTATCTATCTATCTATATATATATAACACATTTGTGTTAAATAGCCAGGATACTTCAGACATTGGCTCCTGAGTGAAGACCTCACTTCCTCCTCTTTGTTCTACTCCTCTTCAAAAGTAGATATATTCTGAAATTGTTCAAATTGGGATTTTGAGAGCAATAGAGGGAAAGGCAGAGCCAGCGTGATGTAGTGCTTAGAGTGCTGGACTAGGACTGGGGAGACCTGAGTTCAAATTCCCATTCAGCCATGAAACCAGCTGGGTAACTCTGACTTCTGGTTGGGACCGTCAACACAGTGGCTGCCTCTCTGACAAGGGAGGACTGAGCAGGAAGAAAAAGAGGATTTTGAGGCTTCAAAATCCTCCCTTCATCATCCTAGATCAAAGGCTTGATTCAATATAACCCACGTCTTCTCATATGCTGGTAATTTGATATGTGGATCAGGCTGAAGAGCACGATTTATTGTCTCAAGTTCACCTGCAGGGAAAGGGGGTCCATCTTTGCTAATCTCCTGCTCAGGAATTTTAAAGCTGCCGAGTGGACAATCTCTTTGGCTTGGATATAATTAATGTGAAAAGTTCAAAGAAGTTCACCTCTTTAGTGACTCAGTGATTGATGAATTCTCCTGCGTTTCCGGGAAAGCCGTCGCAGATAAGCCTGTAAGTTCTCTTTTGGATTACAATTAAAGAAAGGACTTTCTCTCTTTTTTTCCCCCTTCTCCTTCCTTCTTCTTCTGTTTGTTAACTACTAAGATTGGAAACTTAAGTTGCTGATTTTAATATCTGGAAAGAATTCTATCAGTGGGGATTGTTGTTCTTCAAGTTTAAAGAAGAGACGTTCTGCTGTCTTTTTCCCCCCTTTCTTTCTTTTTTTGATACTCCACGCTACCGTGAGAAAGTTTTGACGGCCACTGATATGCTGCACAATTGTTTATATTTGAGTACAAGCTCAGGTTTTTACTTTCTGTTTTGAGATCAAGGACAAACATACTTGGGCAAAGAATTTTCTTCTTTAACTCCTTCATGTCATCATGAAAGGCAGGGAGAAACCTCATCTAAGCCAGACACATCTACAAGCAAGGAAACTTTCACTTCCAGATACAAGTGCAGGGGAAGTTAAAGTAGCTGCAGCCATGGACCAGACGTTGATTGAGATGAAACAAATTTTGCAGTCAAACGCAATTGCCTTGGCATCAAATGCCACCGACCTCAAACAGGTCATTTCTGATGTAACCCAAATGAAGCAAAATATGGCTGAGATAAATGATAGGACCTCAAATATTGATGAGACTGTCAAAAAATTGGCACAGGACAATAAAGAATTTAAATTAAGGGTTGATGTTGTAGAAAAAGATGTGCAATCACTGAAAGATGACAGAGAAAAATTACTGGATCAAATGGCTTTGTTAGAATTAAGACAAAAAGAGAGATTTTTAAGGTTCAGAGGAATTCCTGAAATTCCTAATGAGAACATTAGGAAATTACTTGGAGTGGAACTTGCATCACTTTTGGGAATTACGGTTGTTGAGATGGATGCCCAGATTGAGACAGCCTTTCGTGTAAACTCGGATTTTGCAACAAGAAATAAATTAATCAAAGACTGCATAGTACATTTTCCCACCAAATCAATAGCAGAGAAAATCATTCAGGCTCACTTTACTACAACCTTAACAATTCAAACTCATCGGATAAAATTTTTGAAAGAGATTCCGGCCAGAATTCTAAGAAAACGTAAGGATTACAAATTTTTGGTTGATGCATTAAATGCTAAAGGAATACGTTTTAGATGGGAATTACCAGAGGGAATCTCCTTCTTCTACAAGAGCAAGAGGAATAGATTCACTGAGCTCCTGAAAGCACAAGAATTCTGGCGGAAATACAAAAAAGACTTATCTTCTGAACATTCTGCTTCATAAACATATAACTTAAGTCACTCTATATGGATTATAAACAAACTTACAGATTTTTATCTTGGAATATAAATGGTCTGAATTCAAAAATTAAGAGAAACAGGGTTTTCCACTTTCTTAAGAAACAAAATTTGGATATAGTGTGTTTACAAGAGACTCATATTAGAAAACATGATCGGAAATTTTTGGTAAATAGAGCCCTGGGACAAGAATTTGTTTCTTCAGATAAGAAGAAAAAAGAGGAGTAGTATTCTATGTCAAACAACAATTTGAACCTAAATTGATTTTTAAAGATGAAGAAGGTAGGCTATTAGCACTAGAAGTTTTAATATCTGGAATTAAAACAGTGATAATTGGAATCTATGCCCCTAATGAAAGGAAAGTTGAATTTTATAACTATTTGGATCAAAAGATGGCAGATCTATCAAATGCTAATTTGCTTTTATTGGGAGATTTTAATGGAGTTGTCTCGACAGTTTTGGACAGAAAATCTGATTTATCGGAAAAGAATTTACAAGGTAAACTTCCTAAAGCATTTTTTGAATTACTAGATCATATGGATCTCTATGATCTATAGAGAATTAAAAATTCAAATGCAAAAGAATATACCTACTTTTCGGAAAGATATCAGTCACATTCCAGGATAGATATGGTCTGGACATCCCAAACCATTATAACTCATATGAAAACAATGGACATTCTACCTAGGACATTTTCAGATCATAATCCGATTTGTTTTGCATGGAAGAAGGAAGGAGCGACCTCATTTAGGTGGAGACTGAATCAGTATCTTTTGAAAAAACCAGATGTGGTTGAGAAAGCCAAAAAGAAGTTAAAGGATTATTTTGAATTGAATTTAAATCAAGGATTGGATAACAAAATTGTTTGGGATGCAAGCAAAGCGGTTATGAGAGGTTTTTTCATACAGCAAAATGCATATTTTAAAAAACAAAGAGGATTGAAAAGAGAGGTACTACTGATGCAGATTTCCAAAAAGGAAAGAGAATTGATATGGACTAAAGATAAGAAGAAGATCTCTCAAGCTATTAAGATCTTACAACAACAACTCTCTATGCTAATAGCAAATGAACTTGAGCAAAATCTGAAGTATATCAAGCAAAGATCATTTGAATTTGCAAATAAACCAGGCAAGTTGCTGGCTTGGAAAATTAGACTTGAGAGGAAGAAAAATTTTGTATCTAAAATATTTACTAAAAATGGGCTCTCTTATAATGGAAAGGAAATAAGGATGGAATTTTTAAAATATTACTCAGAATTATATCAAGGCAAAATAGTAGAAGATAAAAAAATTAAGCAGTTTCTTAGAACTAAAAATATTCCAAAACTTTCTCTTCAACAAATAGAAATCATGAATGCTCCAATAACAGGTATGGAAATAATAGAAGTAATAAATCAAGCTAAATCCAACAAGGCCCCTGGGCCAGATGGACTCTCAGCTTTGTATTACAAGTCACTCAAAGATCAAATTTTACAACCTCTTCAATGGACTACGAATGACATTTTACAAAAAGGGATTATGCCAGATTTGTGGAAATATGCAAATATTACAATAATCCCAAAGCCAGATCAAGACTTAACATTAGTCAAAAATTATAGGCCAATATTACTTTTAAATAATGATTATAAACTTTTTGCTGCGGTTTTGGCAAGAAGACTGAAAGTGGTACTACGAGACTTTATTCATGAGGATCAAGCTGGCTTTTTGCCAAAGAGACAACTGAGAGACAATGTTAGAACAGTTTTGAATGTATTGGAGTATTATGAAAAACATAATGAAAAACAGATGGCGATGATTTTTTGGGATGCAGAGAAAGCTTTTGACAATATTTTGTGGCAGTTTATGTGGGGTTTATTAGAGGAAATAACGGCCGGTGAACATTTCATTAGAGCAATTAAAACTATCTACTTGGAACAATATGCCAAGATTATTGTAAATGGAGAATTATCAGACAATTGTAGAATACAAAAAGGGACTAGACAAGGTTGTCCACTTTCTCCATTGCTTTTTATATTGGTTTTAGAAGTGCTTTGTAGATCTGTTAGGGAAGATGATGAATTACATGGTCCCAAAATCGGGAGACAAGAATACAAACTGAGAGCCTTTGCAGACGACGTTGTGTTATTTTTAGAGAATCCAATCGATAAGATTGAAAGACTTTTGGACAAGATACAGCAATTTGGCCAGTTGGCAGGATTTTACATAAACAAGACTAAAACTAAGGTTCTGACTAAAAATATTGATCAGGAAAGTAAAGATAGATTTGGTGAAATAAGTGAGTTAAAAGTGGAGAAGAAAGTGAAATATTTGGGAGTTTGGTTAACAAATAATAACTCTGTGCTGTTTTCAAATAATTATGTTCAAACATGGAACTCAATGAAAAGAGATTTGCAAAGATGGTCTAAAATGAATTTATCTTTGATGGGAAGAATTTCAGTGGTGAAGATGAATGTTTTGCCTAAAATGTTATTTCTCTTTCAGACTATTCCTATAATTAATAACTTGACTTGTTTTAGGCAATGGCAGAAGGATATAGCTAAATTTGTTTGGCAGGGGAAAAGACCAAGAATAAATTTTAAGAATTTAACAGATGCAAAGGAAAGGGGTGGTCTTACCTTGCCAGACTTAAGGTTGTATTTTGATGCTGTATGTTTGACATGGCTAAAGGAATGGATAACATTGAGAAACCCTAGAGTCCTTGATCGGGAGGGATTTGATAGAAGGTTTGGATGGCATGCTTATCTATGGTATGAAAAAACTAAAGTACATAAAGATTTTTTGAATCACTGTGTAAGAAGGAGTTTAATGAGGGTATGGTTAAAATATAAAAATTGGTTGGAACCAAACACTCCGTTATGGATATCCCCGATTGAAGCTTTATCACGTAAAGAAGTAAATATGCAGATGTCTGGGGGTACATATAGAGATCTGTTGTATTTTCAGGGAAACGATTGTAAGTTAAAATCTTTAACTGAATTACAAAACTTGGTTAGAGATTGGTTTCAGTACTATCAGTTAAATGAGGTGTATAAGAAAGACCCTAAAGTTGGATTTGAAGATCAGATTTCGAATTTTGAGAAGGGATTATGTCAAGACGATGAAAAATTAATCTCTAAAATGTATAAATTACTACTTTTGGAGGAGACTAGAGAGGAATTGGTTAAAACAACTATGATAAAATGGGCTCAAGATGTTGGACTTAATATAGAAATGGCAGCGTGGGAGAAGCTATGGAAAAGTGATTTAAAATTTACTGCTTGTTATGCTTTGAAGGAAAATTATTACAAAAGGATGTATAGATGGTATCTAACGCCTAAAAAACTGGCATTAATGTATAAAAATGTTTCAAATAAATGTTGGAAGTGTGGGCATACTGAAGGTACTTTTTTTCATATGTGGTGGTCCTGTGGGAGGGCCAAGGCCTATTGGGACATGATATATAATGAATTGAAGAAGATATTTAAAGTGACATTCCCTAAGAAGCCAGAATCCTTCCTGCTAGGAATAACACAAGGAGCAATTTCTACAAATAATTTAACTTTTTTTATGTATGCTTCTACGGCGGCCAGAATATTATATGCACAGAAATGGAAGACTAACGAACTGCCTTCAAAAGAAGATTGGCTGATAAAAACTTTAGAATATGCAGAAATGGCAAAACTTACAACACTGATCAGAGACCAAAGTTTAGAACGCTTCAAGGAAGATTGGAAACCTTTTTTGGTTTATTTAAAGAATTATTTTCCTACTATGGATCTTACAGCAGGATTTGAAATTTGAAATGCAGGTTGGGCAGATTAATGGTGGTGGAAGGTTTATATTTGTGTTTTTCCTTTTTAAATAATATTACAATAAGGGTAAAATTTATAGTTGGTATCACGAAAAGAGGTGCGCAGGAAGTCAACTTGTAACTGTGTTTATTATGATTGTTATGCTTACTATTATTGTTAAAAGTTAATAAAAAAATTGAAATGAAAAAAGAAAGAAAGAAACTAGCTGGGTAACTCTAAGCCAGTCACTTCTCTCTCAGCCTAACCTACTTCACAGGGTTGTTGTGAAAGAGAAACACAAGTATGTAGTTCACCGCTCTGGGCTCCTTGGAGGAAGAGCGGGATATAAGTGTAATAATAATAATAATAATAATAATAATAATAATAATAATAGAAGTCCCACTACTTCCATCCTTCCCATGCTTCCTTTCCAAACCTCATCCCCCTCAAGGTACTCTGTGAGGCAGTTCACATGGCTCTGATTAGAACAGACATATGTTTCTACCTGCCTGGGTAAACTGCTGGGCATGCGAGCTGGGTAGGAAGGCACTCTCTGGCTCAGCTCCTCTCCCCCAGAAATCACTTCTCTCTCTCCAGCCTTTCCCTTGCACACAATCCTAAAACAGGAGCATTGTGTGAACTGCCTTTATATCTCAACGTTTTGCAGGTCACCATGAGTGACTAGGAATATTTCCGGCAACAATACTGTAGGCGAGCACAAAATGAGAGACTCCTCTCAACTCCTGAGTTCTCCACACACTGGGAATTTGGAGGGAGGAGGAGTCTGGCTTTGTGCTGGGCAAGCAGACATCCATGGGGAGGAAGCTGGCAACTATGAAGAGCTGGCTACCAAAGCCAATCCACATCCGTAGACCCAATACATTTATAGTGGAGAGCTGCTTACATATTAGATCAAACTAGTTCATCACTTCTCCGAGGTAGTGAATTCCCAGACCATTTGGTTATAGAAGTGATTAGCAATTGGCAGACTTCTGTCTACGCTCAGCACACAATGAGCTACTGGTTTGCTCTCTCACCTACCCATGAAGGGAAGTCATGACACTTAAATGAAGCATACCTGCAGACTTGGTATGAAAGCTTCTTTTCACTGAAATGACAGTGAAAACAGCAGGTCATCCTTACCGTGATGAGGCAACTAGACCAGCCATTGAAGCCAAGATAGTGATTGGCTACGTTTTTTCATTTGTAGCTGTGCAGACTTGCTGTGGAAAGGGCCTCTCTCTGGTACAGATGGAGACCTGGATATGAATTTAAAAAGAACTCTCTGTATATAGAACAGGGGTTCCCAACAGGGGGTACTAGTACCCCTAGTGGTACTTGAAGGGCTCTCGGGGCTATGCAGAGACCTCCTGCCACGCGATGTGTTCCTCATCTGAGGACTGCCGGCTGGAAGCCAACATGTTCACAGCGATGTATCTATTGTAGAAGGGGAGGGAGGAGGGTGAAGCCTCTCTTCCTGTGCTTCTGACTGGCTGGCGACGTGCGGAAGCTCAGCGTACTCCTTCCCTCATCCTGACCGACGGAATATCAGCGCCAAGTTTTAATGCTACAGTCATGAGGTAGGCTACTCCAGCCACAGACCTACATCCAGGGCAAGTTAGTCATCAGCAGTCTTCTTGAAATTAGTGGGACAAGTTGATTAATTTCAGTGGGAATACTCTTGAGTAACTGAGTCTGGATGTAAAGCCAGTGACTGGAGTAAGCTGTTTCATAACTGTAACCTTTAGATTTGTGTGTGCATAGATACACAATAAGCTGCGCTACACTGATGACACCACTCTGAGAGCTGAGAATGGGGCTCTAGTAATGAAAGTGAAGGAGCACAGTGAAAAAATGGGACTACAATTACATGTAAAGAAGACTAAACTAAAGACAAGAAAGGGGTACAGCAACCAGCCTCAGAATAGACACTGAAGACACTGAAGTGGTGGATAGCTTCTCCCTTTTAGGATCGACTGACAACAGTAAGGGATCCAGCAGTCAAGAAATACGCCGCAGACAAGCACTTGGCAGGGTTGCAATGAAGGCCTCCGAAAGGATATTTAGATACCGTGAGGAGTCTACACCTACAAAGATTAGAATCGTTTGGACAATGGTTTCCCCCATGACATTCTATGGATGTGAAAGGCGGACTTTGAAGAAACAAGATAGAAAAAGCATTGACGCTTTTGTACTTTGGTGCGGGAGTAGACTCTTGAGGACACTATGGTACGCCAGGAAAACAAACCAATGGATCATAGAACAAATCAATCTAGAATTTTCACTCGAGGCACAAATGACGAGACTCAAACTATCGTACTTCAGACAGATTACGCAAAGACCCAGCTCCCTTGAGAAGTCTATAATTCTGGGGGGAGTTGAAGGAAAGAGAAGAGGACAACCAGCAACAAGGTGGATGGACTCGCTTATGACAGCAATGAATGCATCACTGAGAGACCTGAGAGATCACCCTGGAGAGAATCTATCTATGTGGTTGCTAAGAGGTGATACGGACTTGATGGCACTTAATCAATCAATCCATCCATCCATCAATACACACACACACAGACACACACAGACAGACACAGACAATCTCTACAGGGTATCTGAATTGAAGGACTGCTCTGTGAGCAGAAAAGGTATGCTTGTTTTTAAAAAGGTTGGGAATCCTGTATTAGAAGATTTGCACAAACTTCTTCTCCCAGGGGTAGGGATGGAAGGTGAGCTTGAATCCTGACTGGAACATGGCATGGATGTGGGTGTGCTTGGGCACACCCATCGGAGATGCTTTGCTTGCATGATTGGAGCTACTGGAGTGTGGCTCCATCTTGTGCTACAGAGGTCATATGAGGCATTACATCAAAGCTGTGTTTGGATCCAGCAGGCCAACCACTCCTCTGCCAGAAGTCTATGTGCTCCCTGATTCTACCGTTGCATTGCACAAGCACAGTATTTTGAAAGAAATTCAGTGTCCTGAGACGTTTTCTTCTAAAAGAAGATCTACCGTCCTCAAGGCTGTAATGATGGTCTTGAAAGGTGTGTCTAGTACCTGGTGAAATCTCAGAAGTGTGGGGAGGAAACTGGGGGTGCTGAATAGTAGAGGCTGACAGGGATGATGGGTGTTATTTCTGTTTTTAAGTGCTTTTGTTTTGCATCTGAAGATTGGATTGTAGATTAAATTTTCTGTAATTTGAAATGGTAGACTAGGTAGAGAGGCAGGTGGCCAAATGATAAAGAGACCATTTTCATCATCTTAACACAAATGTAAGAATTGCTCTGCTGGGTTGCATAGATGCATCTAGTCCAGCATCCTGTTTCCAACAGTGATCAGCCAGATGATTCACGAAAGCCCACAAGCAGGACATTAAGACCGCAGGCCTGCCCTGTTGTTCGTCCCCAGGACTTGCTATTCAGCCTCATCCGGGGAGATATTACTCAATGGCTTTCACTCTTATACAGTTGGAGCTGTACCTGGGGCAGGCTGTGGCAGATGCAAAGGTGGCCTGGGTGTGCTTGTTGCTACCTCTCTACACGCATCCTCGAAGCTGCTTCCACCGCTCAAACAATATGCTATGGCAGTTTTGATTCAATTCGGCTGCTGCAGTCTGCTGAAAATTAACATCTATCTCTCTCCGATACGGAGGAAGCCTCAGGCTTCCAGTCCCGAGGCAGACGGGCTCCCTCTTATCCGTCTTTCAAAGGACCAAAGCTCAAGTTATGCAGGTCTCTGCTTGAGTCTAATGACCACCAGACTTAATCTCTGCATCCTGAAGGACTCGCTTGAAAATGACTATCTTTCCAGCTTCACTTATCTGGCCGGCTCTGGGATGTGTCTGATTGACTACTTTATCGCTTCAGGGAACCTTCTCCCTCTGGTGGATGGTTTTGAGGTTTTCCCCAAATTTGACAGTGATCATCTCCCCATCTCGCTCCTTCTAAAGCCTTTCATCTATCAGTCCCTTATGGAGAACCATGATCATCCCACCATATCCTTGGCAGGAGGAGCATATTGCTGTGCTAAATGGTCTCCACAACTGGATCAAGCACTAAGTGAGCTATTCGCCTCTGACCACCTGCAGCGTATTCAATCATCCTCACTAACTAACGACCCTACTTCTCCACCTTTGGTGTCCTACAATGCCCTCGTCCAGGAATAACAGCAGCTCCTCTCTCGCAAGATCTGTCAGCTACGTGCACAGTGCCAACAGGCCTCCAAGCAGTGGTTGGATAAGGACTGTGCTAAAGCCCCAAAAGCCCATCCCTACACCTATCAAGTCTATAAAGCTAGTTCTGGACAGTTGGCCGCACAGAATCTCCTTCTGCAGAAAAGACAGCACAAACTTCTGCTGCTTCGTAAGAAAAGAGATGCCATGAAAGATGCCTGGATTAGTCTCATTCAGGCCATTAGAGCCAAAGATTCTGCCATGTTTTGGCATCTTTACAAAGCACTCTCCCACTTATGAACCAAATCACCTGGACTGCCATCTTCATCCAGAGATCTGGGAGAACTATTTTCATGACCCATACAAAGAGCCTGCTGCTGTTTGCAGAAACTCCACCTGTGCCATTGAAGACACTCCAGCGTGGGCACCAGTGTCAACCTCAAAGATTCACAGTCTAGTCACCCAGTTAAGACTGGGGAAGGCTCCAGGCGAGGACCTTATTCCACCAGAGGCCGTAAAAAATAAGCTAGACTGGTGGGCCCCTGTCCTGGCTTCGCACTTCACCAATGTTGACACGATTGCCCAAATTCCCAAGGACTGGGGGGGCAGTGATCATTGCCTTATATTTAAAAGGGGCAAGAAGGATGACCCTGCCAATTACAGACCCGTCACTTTGCTCAATACCATCAGCAGACCTCATGCGAGACACCTATCCGGGAAGCTTAAAGATGGATTGGAGGAGGAAAATCTTCTTGCTGAGGAACAAGCGGGCTTCAGGGAAGGGCGTTCCACCATCAACCAGTGCCTAGTTCTACAGCACCTTATCGGGAAATACGCTTCCTGCCGGGTGACCTCCCTCTATGCCGCCTTCATCGACCTTAAGGCAGCATTCGACTCCATCTCACGAGTCAAATGAAGGGAGAAGCTGGAAGCCTCCTCCATTGACCGGGGCCTGCTATAACTTCATCGCACCCTGCACGCGAACACATCACTCCAGGTGAGATGTAGCCCCCAAGGCCACCTCACAAGAGCTGAAGGGCATCAAACAAGGATGCATTCTGGCTCCACTCCCCTTCAACTTCTACATTAACTCTATGATGGGCCAGCTCAGCAACCCAGATTTCGACCCTCCAAAGCGCGCTGGGAGATACATTGCCATCCTGTTCTACGTGGCTGATGCAGCCATCCTCTCAAGGACCCCCATTGGCCTTAGAAGAACACTGAGGGCCCTGATGCTGCACTGCAGGGAGAAGTGCCTGGAAATCAATGATCACAAAACTAAAATGATGGCCTTCCTCCCCGTTCAGTAGCGCTTCTTCAGTCTTCGCTTTCTCCCCCCTCGCTTCCTGCACCCGAACTTCTGAAAATATGAAGTAGATAAAATAATTAAATTAAAATGCACTCAGTAAACTGAGTTTCCCCCAGTGAATCGGGGAGACATTTCTTTGTTGCCATTACAATGGCAAACTAGAAACTGTGGGCTGGTTTTCACAATTGCTTTTCCATAACCTTCAAACCTTGCTTTGTGGTTTGCCAGCACAGCCCAATTCTGGCTCTCACAGATCTTTGACAGTTTTGCAGGTACACAGACAAGGTGTCTTGCAGCATTCCCGCTCTAAACCTGGTCTCCTACGGACTGAAATTATTGCAAAACCATAATTCCTCATAGTGGGCTGGTTTATACAATTCTAATTCGAGTAGGAGACGGGTCCTACCCAGGTTTGGGAGCTGTGTGCGCTCCCGTTTCCCTTCATAACCAAAGACATGTCAGAAAAATGTTTTGCAAAAGCAGATGTCTCCTTCAGATCCCTTCCTAGATCTGGTGCTCAGGTCTGAAAAACGGAAGGCTGTTCAGGTGCTAGAAATGCAGCTCTGGATTCCACCCCACAAATTTTGTTTGAGAATCCCATCACAGAGACCAGGTGTGTAGGGATGAAATGGAGTAGGGGGGACTGCCCCTCGGCCGTGGGCCCCACCTGGGTGCAGCCTCCCCCCAGGGAACCCTCCCCCCCCAACTGCTACCTGATGCTGCACCTATCTCCTTCCCTGTTGTGACATGGCCCCAGAGGCGTAGCTAGGGCAAATAGCGCCTAGGGCAAGCACTGAAATTGCGCCCCCCCCACCCCCCAAATATCTGACACTCATCTTTCAGATAACTTCACCAGAATATCACCTCAAAAATAAAAGTCAAGCTTGTTTATCTTTTAATTAACAAATGATGGCACTAACTGAACATTAAAACTGCACCTTACATGCTTTCAGTGATTCAAATTGCTGAGGCAGCACAGATACAGCCTTCTTCAGAAAGCAGGAATCACCACAGCTATCAGCTATTCAGAGAGGTACTGGAGACTGGATGGAGTCCTTACATTCCCTGATCAGCATGTTCATTGCATTCCAAATCCAGCAGTGTGTATTAGCAACCCCCCTGCCCTCCCCGCCCCGCCAGCTGCTATCTGCCAGCAAGCAGCAGCATTCACATTTTTTCTATCTCGCTCTTCCTCCAAAGAGCCCAGAGCAGTGTACATACTTCAGTTTCTCCTCACAGCAACCCTGTGGAGTAGGTTAGGCTGAGAGAGAAGTGACTGGCCCAGAGTCACCCAGCACGTCTCATGGCTGAATGGGGACTTGAACTCGGGTCTCCCCAGTCCTGGTCCAGCACTCTAACCACTATCAAGGCAGTGTGCGCACACCTGCATTCGGAGTGGGGCCTTAAAGCCTCTGTGCCTCCTCCAAAACACAAGTCAGCCTACATGCACATACAGCTACAACATGCAATAAAACAAACAAAAAACCCACTCCATCTTCAGAGTAAGATACACAAAATGAGCAGGCAGGGCTATCGCTGGGGAATCTCAAGGTTAGGGCAAGGAAGAGAGAGAAACTAATACATTAATTCATAAGGGGTACACTTAGGAACAATTCTGGAATGTTAATCAAACTGTCCCCTCCTTTCCCCTTCCAATCAATCAGAGCAAAGAGCATAGGAAGAGAGATTTTGTTCATCCATGTGCCTATTTTTAAAAATTTATATTTACACTTATATCCCGCTCTTCTTTCAAGGAGCTCAGAGTGGTGTGCATGGGGTTTTTTTATCCTCACCACAGCCCTGTGAGGTAGGTTAGGCCGAGAGATACATGACTGGCCCAAAGTCACCCAGTGAGATTCATGGTTGAATGAGGATTCAAACTCAGGTCTTCCCAGGCCTAGTCCAACACTCTAACCACTACACTATGCTAGCTCTCAGGAAAAGTCACAAAGAAATCCATCAATTACACCTGTACTCATCAGCCTCATAGAAGCAGTCTCTGCATATTAAGCTTTTTCAGGTTTCTTTTGGTGACTGCATTGTTTATGCACCTTAATACAAGTCTGTTTCTACATTGGTCTGCATGCCTGGCAGTAAATAAAAAACTTATTGTAAATTCTAGAAAGTGTCTTCAACTTTCAGATGTAGAACCACCTTTTGCACTTACGTTTACAATTACAACCCTTTTTCAATTACACATGATTTACTGCACATTTTAATAGTCAACTCTTTTCAAAGACAAGACTTAAATCACAAATTCCATTTTTAACAAACTAAAAATGCTATTGTTAGCTTCCAGCATATTTCCTTTTTATGACCTTTATATTTAAATATATGTATTCTTCTCAACTTAACCATATTTTGATTTTGCATTTATTTTCATAAACATGCACCACCACAGGCTACTGCCAATTACTGAATAAGCCTCCCCTCCTTGATGGAATGGGGGCTGCCTTAATAAAGCACATAAAGGAATGAAGTTGCAGACAAGGTGCAGAACCCCAGAAAGCCATCTGTAGTCCATATGCCCCCCTCAGGGGCGTAACTACTATTAGGCAAGGGTAGGCAGCTGCCTGGGGGCCCCCACGCCTCGAGGGGCGCCCCAGAGGCAAGTCACATGACTATCTATTGTGAAGTGTGTGTGTGTGTGTGTGTGTGTGTGTGTATCAGTGAGGGGCCCATTTCAAAATGTTGTCTCTGGGCCCACTCCAGCCACCTTACACCCCTGGCCCCCCTCATGGTTTTACCTTGTAAGAGAAGCCTTAGTCCTTTCTAATTGCCTCATAGATCTGGTGGAGTGGTAAACTACCCACTCAACACCCCCTGGAGTGTTGGGGCACATGTACCCCAACCTTAGACTCAGAGGTACCAACCCAGAAGTCTATGGAATTCAGGCCTGTGTCTGATTTCATTTTATATTAAGAGTTCAATTAAATGCCTGAACTTGAGGTGAACATGATGCCCAGATCTCATGACTGCCCGGGAAATGATTTGTAAAGGCAGGGGTAATCTAGCATTGGTTATCAGTGTTTGTGGAACTCACAAGAGACTCAATGGGTCAGGCTTAATGACCAGTCTCACACTGCTGAAATTATCCCTTTTCCTCACTGACAGGATGCTTCTGTCTCAGTCAAATGTATTGATTAACTCGTCTCACACATGTACCCCTTTTTATGTTACATTAAATATTCTCTTGATATAATGACACACTAGATAGAGGTACACAAGAAATAATGTCATTGCTGTCTCACACAAATAGAACTAATTCTCTCACTAACTCCTGACCTTTAACACCTTTTGAGATCAGGCTAGCAAATCTGGGACAAGAGAAGGGGCACATTTGCAACTCAGAGATGCAGATTTGCTTTGGGCAATGTCCCCTCCTCAAGATAGCAGCTAACAGAAGATGAGCTTGAGATCTCTCCGGACTGGCTGAATAATTAAAAGATGATATCCAGAAGGTAACAGCAAGTTGTCACCTTTTTGGGGACCCAGGAAAAGATGAGGAGATTTGAATAGACTCTATGAGAGATCAAAGGAAAATACAACTATAAAGAACAGGCTTACTGGACAGAGAACTAGCAGTCTATTGCCTACAGGCAGTCTTGTGCCTACAAGCAAGATCTGCTCCTGAGCAATCCAAGTGTTTTCTGCCCAAGCCGCGGAGCTACAGGCAGGAACTCTGTCCATGGACAGGAACTGTCTGTGACTTCCACTGCGCAGTGAGAAGTCAAGACTTCCCCAGCCATGGTGCTCTGACTCTCAGCTGTGCTCTGAGCAAACTGCATGCTTGATCCAAAAGCTCGTGTCTCAAGCCAACAGCTTCTCTCATTCAGCTGAAAGATCCACAGTAGTATAGGGGCATACCTGCTGTCAAAAACCATGTGGTTTTGTTTACAAACAAAAGCACGTGGCTGGAGGATGACATCACAGTGACGTCATGGGGGCAGGGGCTTGCAGCTGTCAAAATGCGCTTACGTCACCAGAAATACGGCATCAGAAGGTGCTGAGGAGACCTCCACGTGACAGGAAAGGGTCAGAAGTGGGGGACGCCGTTACCCCCAGAAGTCTGGCACCTACCCTAACACGGCTACCCCAGAATATTTCCAGACATGTCCGAAGGTGGGCATGTGACCCCTCTACGAACACGCCTAGTCAGCCTGGACCAATAGGAACAGTTTCAGGCTCCGGAGAGGCCCGAGTGAGCGGGTGTGATAATGGTCGGGTGGCCATTTTGTGCAACTTTATTGGGCGAAAAGGCACAGAGGAGGCCCCTCGTGGTCGGAAAGGGTCAGAAGTAGGGGTATGCCCTCACCCCGGAAATCTGGCACCCACCCTACTACCCCTACCCCAGAATATGTCCAGACATGTCCGAAGGTGGACAAGTGACCCCTCTACGAACACGCCTAGTCAGCCTGGACCAATAGGAACAGGTTTCAGGCTCCGGAGAGGCCCGAGTGAGCGGGTGTAATAATGGTCGGGCGGCCATTTTGTGCAACTTTATTGGGCGAAAAGGCTCAGAGGAGGCCCCTCGTGGTCGGAAAGGGTCAGAAGTAGGGGTACGCCCTCACCCCGGAAATCTGGCACCCACCCTACCACCCCTACCCCAGAATATGTCCAGACATGTCCGAAGGTGGACAAGTGACCCCTCTACGAACACGCCTAGTCAGCCTGAACCAATAGGAACAGGTTTCAGGCTCCGGAGAGGCCCGAGTGAGCGGGTGTGATAATGGTCGGGCGGCCATTTTGTGCAACTTTATTGGGCGAAAAGGCCCAGAGGAGGCCCCACGTGGTCGGAAAGGGTCAGAAGTAGGGGTATGCCCTCACCCCGGAAGTCTGGCACCCACCCTACCACCCCTCCCCCAGAATATGTCCAGACATGTCCGAAGGTGGACAAGTGACCCCTCTACGAACACACCTAGCCACCCTGGACCAATAGGAACAGGTTTCAGGGTCTGGAAAGGACCGAGTGCGCAGGCGTGATAATGGTTGGGTGGCCATTTTGTGTAACTTTATTGGGTGAAACGGGGTCAAGTGACCCCTCTACGAACAGGGTTAGGGGTGGTGCGTTTAGAGGGAAGCCATTTTACAGCTGTACAGAGACGATGGCTGACGCTAGGACTCCACCGCGTGCCACAGACCTATCATCACCACAGGCACCCACGAAGATTAAGCCTATACAAGCGCGGAGTCTGTCCTTCCCTCCTATGGGTATGAAAACCCCTCAGAGGGCTGATCTTATTGCTGGTGAGGTTCCAGAGACTAATTTTGCAGCAGGGCCCTCGGATGAGGGTGGTAGACTAGAATGTGATTGCGGGCGCTGTGACACCAGCCTTCTAACCACCATGGAAACTGGAGATGAAGAGCCTCCAACTACCATCTCCAAAGTGGGAAACGTGTGTTCCTCAGATTCTGAAACAGAAGAGCCTGTGAAACAAAAGCGGCTTAGGAAAAAGAGAAAATGGGTGAAGAGCAGACCCCAATTTGATTGGTGCGACGAGAGGTGTTGTGATAGCTCATGTGGAGAGTATACTTATTCAGATGAGTGCGGGTGCGAATCTTACTTGTCATCCCGGTCAAGGGTCGTCTATTGCGAGCGTAAGTGCTGCAGATCGAGCAAAGACTGGTCATCTTGAGACTGCCTGACCCCAAGCCCCACCGATCCATGGTCCGATTACTGTAGGGCTGTGTGCTTTACTTCATCATCTGAAAGCGGTGAGGAGGAGGAAACCTTGGATGGCCTTGTGGTTACAAAGCCTGAAGAACCAGACCCCAATGCGGAAACTGGCAAGCTGGTGAGGTATTCACCACTTTGTCACCAACAACGATGTCAAAGCTGCTCTTGTGGAGAGACTGAACCGAACCTTGAAAACACGTATGTGGAGGTATTTTACTGCTCATAACACATTCAGGTATATTGATGTCCTGCCTCAACTCCTAAAGAGCTATAACCACAGCTTTCACAGAACCATACAATGCAGGCCGGTAGATGTCACAACCAGCAACGACCTGTCTGTTTGGAGAAGAGTCTATGGAAGCTGTAGCCATAAAAAAGCAAAGTCTCCAGTGTTAAGAAAAGGAGATCACGTCAGGATTTCAAAAATTAAAGGGGTTTTTGAGAAAGGTTATGAACAGAACTACACCACAGAATTGTTTATAGTGGACCGAGTCATCAGAAAAGCTGAACGCCCGGTCTATCTGGTAAAAGACTACATGGGTGAGCCAGTTATTGGGAGCTTCTATCATGAAGAATTACAGAAAGTTAAAGCAGGAGAGGACAAATTGTACAGGATTGAAAAAATTCTAGCTACAAAAGGCCGTGGCAAAGTAAAACGACATTTAGTGAAGTGGGTGGGGTGGCCTGACAAGTTCAATAGCTGGGTACCTGCTTCAGACCTCTGCAATGGGTGATAGGGTTTTTACATCACACTCCCTAGTAACGCCAGCAAGAAGGCCTTTCCACAGAACGCTAGCTCAGATTTCACCATCCAACTAGCCAGGCCACTGGATCTTCCCGGGGAGTGGGAGGTGGGGCTCTCAGAGATACAGTACCCGTGCACATGGGACACCATCACGACAGACACCCCCTTTCAATATAGCAAGGGGTTAAAGAAATGGACCTTCTACTTACGAAAGGGATATTACTCCAGCATAAACGATTTGCTGCACGATATGAATGAAATCACCAGCACCCAGAAGGCTCTAGAGGGGACTACCCTGCTTTATGACTCTGTTACTAGATATATACAGATTATGAGTCCTAACAATGCATACACCTTTTCTGCCGGGGCAGAATTAGCACACATATTAGGACTCCTCCCTGACACACACCCAAAAGAGCTGTCTTACCCATCAAGCATAGCCAGTGGGGTCAAAACTCTGTTTGTTCATGATACAGCAGGCAAAGGTTTCCCTTTTCCTGCAGATATAACAGGGGGGTTCAACACTCTGTTTGTTTATACAGACATTGTAGAGTATCAGATCGTGGGAGACCACCATGTACCCCTTTTGCGAAGTATCACCGTGAAGGGCCTGAACGGTGAATGTGTTAACATTGTTTATGATAAGCCACACTACATCTCTGTCAGCAAGCACCATATTAGGAATAGCAATAGCACTTAAATTTATATACCGCTTTATAGCCAGAGTTCTCTAAGCGGTTTACAATGATTTAGCATATTGCCCCCAACATTCTGGGTACTCATTTTACCGACCTCGGAAGGATGGAAGGCTGAGTCAACCTTGAGCCCCTGGTCAGGATCGAACTTGTAACCTTCTGGTTACAGGGCGGCAGTTTTACCACTGCGCCACCAGGGGCTCTTGATCGTATATTGATACGATCACGGTCCAGATAAAGACGGATCAGGACAAATGTGTGCCATTCCGTTTTGGCAAGGTTATTGTGAAGCTGCACTTTCGCCCTAGAAGAGGCCTACAACTTTAAGGGGAAAGAAAAAATGCCAATTCTGAAAACTTATGGCGACCCCGCCCTTTACAAGAACTATTACAGGGTCCAAGCCGGAAGCGCTCTTCCTGGCTTCATGGGGGCCCCTGTCATGTATGGGGCTGGAATTGGGGGTATATTTAGGATCCTTTTCAGGAAAGCTGTACCTCTTTTGAGGCGGGGGCTGGAAATCATTAGGCCACACATCAAAACAGCAGCGCGAGGGATTCCCAAAGTTGTAGTGGGCCATGCCTCCCAAGCAGTTCTGAACAGGATGGATCAAGCTTCTTCTTCACAAGGTGGGTCAGGACTGATGTATATCAAAAGAAAACGAAAAGCAGCACGTGTGCAGCTATCGGGACCTCCCCAACCTCTTAAAAGAAAAGGGGTGAACCTGAAAAAGCCTCAGAAGCATCGAAGGCATCCCAAGGGGAAGAGGAAACGTGCTCCCGGTGACATCTTTTAAGTCATAATGGCTTTTATACATTGCAGCTCTGAAGAATGCATGAAATCGGAACTGGACCTTTTCCAAATCGCACCAACACAAACAAGTATTGAGAGAAGCGTATATGTCGAGGTTCCACCGCTTACAGCCCTGACAGACACAGCCCCTCTGGACTTTTTCATTGCGGGGTCTGGAGATTTTTACCTGGATTTGAATAACACGCTTTTATATGTGTGTTGTAAAATTGTCAAGGAGGATGGGACCAACTTGGCACAGGACTCTGCTGTGGGGTTTGTGAACTACCCACTAGCAGCCATGTTTAGCCAGGTGGATGTGACCCTGGGAGACCGTCTTGTCAGTCAGAGCAGTAGCACCTACCCCTACAGGGCTTTCATTGAAGCAATGATGAATTACAGTGAGGCCACTCTATCTACACAGTTTTCAGCAGGATTATTTTATAAGGATGCCCCGGGCTTTCACGAGATAACAGCTTTAGATGGGCAGAATTTAGGATTTTTAGACAGAGCAGCGTTCACATCTGAAAGTCGGAAGGTGGACCTAATGGGGCATCTACACACAGATATTATGTTTCAAGAAAAACTGCTTTTAAACGGTGTAGATGTGAAAATTAAACTAACGCGCAACAAGGACACGTTCTGTCTGATGGCAGGTGGAGCTAACCCCCGCTACAAGCTGCAAATACTATCGGCATCCCTCTTTATCAAGAAATGTTCCCTGAACCCTTCTGTGCGGTTAGCACATGCGGAGGCGTTGCTCACAGCCAATGCAAAATACCCTGTGGATCGTGTGAGTATGAAAGTATTCAGTATCCCCGCTGGAAGCCGTGTCTGCAACCAGGAAAATTTGTATTTAGGGCAGTTGCCAAAAACTGTCATCATTGGTTTTGTGGATAACGATGCATTTAGTGGTTCATATACCAAAAATCCCTTTAATTTCAAGCATTATGACATTAACGTTGCCTGCCTCTATATGGATAGTACTCCCGTCCCTATGAAGCCTTACCAGCCAGATTTTGCAGCGCGTAACTATATCCGTGAGTATGTGGGGTTGCTACAGGTCACAGGCAAGCATCTAGAAGACAGACCCCTGCTCATTAATAGGGAAGAATATGGGAAAGGCTACACACTGTTTGCTTTTGATCTAACGCCCGACCAAGAATGCGGGGGCCACTATTCCCTGATTAAGACAGGGAATCTGAGGGCCGAGATACGTTTTGCCAGACCGCTTCAACTGACCATTAACATGATTGTGTATGCGGTATTTGACAATCTCATCGAGATAAACCACAGACGGGATGTACTGTTCGACTATATGTAATATGGATAGCATACAATTAACACGCGTACTGTCTGCCAGCCCCTGCACCCGAAAGACGTTCTTTGGAGTTTTCCCTAGTGACTGCTTGCCTAGAAAGAGACTGCTACAAAGACCTGTGGGATTAGTAGTGAACACACACCCCCATAAATTCCCGGGAGAACATTGGTTAGCCATCTACCTGCCAGAAGACAACCAGGCAGAGTTTTTTGATTCTTATGGACACCCCCCAAATCACCCACGTTTTCCCAAAGCGATAATGAATTTTTAAAGAAAAAATGCCTCTAAGACTGTCTTTCAACCCCGACAGCTCCAAGCTCACGACTCTGTGACCTGCGGCTACCACTGTTTGTTCTTTCTACTGCAGAGGGGTAGGGGATTAACATTTAAGCAGATTCAAGAATTGTATTCTGGGGATTTAGAAAGAAATGACCAGATGGTCGAACTGTATGTTAAGAAAAAGAAATGCATGCCTAGGCATGTCGCAAATTGTTTTCAAAACACGCAAGGTTGTGGATCTTGTACTGATTTTCACAGAACAATAAAGTAAGCCTTGAGTCTTTAAAAAGTATACGTGTGTGTGCTTGTATCATTCTTACCCGCAAAGCAGCAACTACCACCCTGTAAAATATATTTCAGAGAGAAAATTTATTTGACACTTTTACATGTTTTAATATCTATGTAGCAGGTTACAATTGGAGCCAGTGAGTTCTCACGGGTATTTTAGAAGTCCTGGGTGTAGGTGTTAAGGTTAGAGGGCTAGCTGCAGGGGTAGGATTCTCCATATGCTCCAAAAACTCCCTACTGGTCTGGTTTCCTGCCACAGAGGTAGGCACATTTAACTCTGCCAAACCGTTCATGAACAGATCCCAGCCTTTAGGGAAGCGTTTGGAACGCATGGTATGAACTTGAGTGAATGCCTTGATCAGATCCACCATGTTGGAACCGTCAACAGCCGTCCCCTTATAGACAAAACGCCCCCGCTCATCCCACGCTGTAACTGCAGCATTCTGCCTCAGCTTGTTTAACAAAATCTTTGCCGAGTTCCTAGAATGCACAGGGAGAGTGTCCAAGATTTCCTGAAAGGAGGGATCAGAGCTGTGTGTAGCTTCAGCAGCTGGCATCTCAGGCTGTGGTAGAAACAGGTTTAGTCTTCCCTTTTCGGTATCACCCATTCTCACATGTGTTAAATATTTTTGAAGTAGACCCTCATAAAGTTTAGCCTTTTCATATTCTGTTAAGTCAGACCTCTGAAGAACACCTTGCATTTCAGTGTCTAAAGCGTAGATTGTAGCAGTTCTGATGTTTTCCTCCTTAGGAGGGTTCCCTTTTAGCAGATCTAACTGGTGTTTGGGGACCATGTACATCTTTTCCGCATACTCCATTATTGTTTGGTTAAAAGGCTTGTTATCAGAGGAATTGCAATTCCTAACAGCGATGCAAGAAACCCTCCAGACTGCTTGAGCAAAAGCTTCTTCTTTCTCAGAGATACGCGCTTGTTACTCAGTTTTTTTAATTAATCCACGCTTTTTTCTTAGCACACGCATCTGGTGCGGAGACAATGGAATATTTCCTTTTAAGGTGTTTAGGGCAATCTCGGATATGGCTGATATTAAATCATCAGAAGCTGCACATAGTATGGCTTTCCTCTGCTGTGGAGAGGCATTAATAAGGAGTTTTAAGAGGGCTAAGTTTCTCTTCACGCGGGTAGACATGGCTCTCAGAGCAGTGGGGTAACAGGAATACCTGTGAAAGCATCAGTGTGACCCCCTTTTGTATCCCCCCTTTGATTTTTTCTTGATGTACACGACAGGCCATTTGGGAGGGAAAAGACCCGTTCTGACCCTATAATCCTCAGGAGTTCTAGGGTTTAAATCCACAACTAGATAACCATAAGGCTCCCGTGTGGCATCGTGGTAGGCCTCTGTGAAATACTTGACATCCCCGGGGAAAATCTGACGCGCCAAATTAATGATCTGTAATTTATCCCTTGGGTTTTTAAAGAGCACCATATACTTGGCATTAAGGCTTATGGTGCGGGCCGCTTTTCCTTTGTAGAAAACATTCTGTGTGATGAGAAAAACGCTCAGATTCCTGTGGTGAACAAACTCAGTGAAAGCGCGTTCAATTTGCTGGCTGTCAGATGAAGCACTCATCAGGTCATCCAGAACAAGAAAACAGATTTTATTGGGGGGTAACAAGTCATCATCATCAATTTTCTCAGGCATACCTTCTACAAATTTTATCATAGGGTATTTACAGAGCAATTGTTTGTACAAAGGTTGCCAACAAGAGTAACACCATACGATTTTTTCAGGCATCACAGATAGCACACTGTGTGCATTGTCCAGCATTTTTTTAAGGAAAAACGTTTTTCCGCTATTGCTTGGTCCCGCAAGGATAGCGGAGAAGGGGTGTTGCCATCGAACATCCATTTTAATACCTGTAGGGTATAGTCTTAAAACCCTCAATGATGACGCGCTTATCAAACGCCACTCTCTGTGTCTTCCTCAAAAGACGTGTTTCTATCTCCCATCTCCTCTTATTTCTAACGATGCCATTCTGCTCTACCACAATCTCACGTGTTGGGTTCTGGTCCAAAACGTAGGCAAAAACCAGATTTTTCAGACTGTCAAAATTAATTTTTTGACAATTAGAAAAGTTCAGAGTAATTTCCTTGACTTTAATACACGATTTACCCCCTGACAGCTTGTAGCCGTAAGATTTAGGACCTGTGCTCACAAACCCTGTTATGTACTGGTCTGCTGGTAGTTCGTTTGTCAGCTCCCCTAAAAAGTTTCCAAGGGGTGGGTTGTACTCCCCCTCACGAGACACATAGATCACAGAATCTGTGTCATGGTACAGGCACCGTTCCCCCAGCTTCTCCATGATAGAGTAGAAATGCAGGCGTGCATAGGCGGTTGTAAAGCAGGCCAGAAAAACATTTGTGTGACCTGGCAGAACTATACGTTCTTTTGCATCTTTCGAAGACACACAACATGTATCATCATCATCAAGGAATTCACACATAGAGACCTCATAGCTATCTGAAAAGAGGTATTGGGAAAGCTCATTAGGGCTTTTTACTATGGATGTCCTAGGAAGGTTTGACCTCTGAGCAAATTTCCCCCACAAGGAATTTAAGAAAAGCTTGGCTATCTGGCGTTTAGCAGGATTTGATTCAATCATCTCGGGGCGTAAACACACACCTTCTTTCTTATAATACTCAGCAATGTATTTCTCCCTATCCTCCCTGCTGACATACTCTGCTGGGTAGCCCGAAGCCTCTTGCTTCTGCCTGAGAAATGTTTTGACGTACTCTGAAAAGAGGCTGCCAGAACTCCTTTCAAAATGCCAAACCTCATAGATGTGCCACCCTGTAACCTTTAGCCACAGCAACATTCAATTCTACAGTGCACCATGTACCCACTAAAGCCCTTTCCTCATCATTGTGCCTGCATTGCTCCAACTGCTGTGAGTCTGCACAGAGACTGCACAGCGGAAACATGAGCTTCCCGTTCACTTTGACAGGGAGGACAGGGAAAAAGAGACGGCGTGGTGGGTATACCTTCACCTTGGCAATTCCAAAAGATTCAGAGAGTGGTCTAAAATCGTCATAAATTACTTTAGGGTGTCCTATGGGAAACTGGCGATTTCGCATGATAAAAGGATAGAGAGAGGTAAAATCTGACTAGTGAATCTGTTCTCCCTCCTTCGCCTCATAATACAGATGCACACAGCCTGTCCTGCCCCCAAACAACGCATCTCTAGGTTCCAGAGGTTCTGGAAATCCCTGCTGCTTCAGAAAATCTACCACCTTCTGATCCCCCTTGACCATGTCATGCCACTCATGCTCCCATATACAATGGACTTCAAACCCCAAGGGTTTTAAGACATGTGCTTTCCTCTCACTAGCATTGTAGAGAAAACCATAGGTTTCCGACAACATGGGGTGCTGTTTGTGTGCTGAATAACAGGTTACACACCCGTGATAAAAGCAGCCATTAAATTCAAAAGCACATTTCTTTCCCCCATTCACAGAATAACCATCTAAATAATATGCCTTAACACCCCCCGACGCCTCCTGAAGCTCCTGAGGAATATCAACCTTAAACTCACCCCCTTTCAAAGCATGTTGAATATGTATGTTTTCCCTGTGGGCTATGTATTCCAACCATTGAATGGACATAGTTGAGAATCTTTTGCACTGATGATGGTAGTTATCTGGGGCCGGTATGGCGATCTCTTCATCTTTCAGATACTTGTAGCGGTACATTCTTAAGCACACACTAGCAAGCGTAGGGTATTGGAAGGGGTCGATACCCACAAGAACCCTGGCATTTTTCCTCCCCATAGGTTTATCAACGACATCCCATGTCATCTCAACCAATTCATGTCTATATTTTGTACAGGCCTGCATCAGGATGTCTACATCTTTCTGACAGTAATAGGCCAATTCCTTCTGCATATCAAACATTTTTGATTTGTTTTCCTCATACCACTTCATGAATTCTTCCCTATCTGCAGGCTTCATAGCATCCACACCATAGTCTTGGGGGTCTGGCATATTCCCAACATAACTCTCATTTTCTTTTTTATTAAAGAAATGTGGGAAATAGCCCTTGCAGCCCTGAAAACCCATAGCTTTGGGGAGTTTTGCTAGAGCCATGGGTAGGTGGCATAGGGAATCTATAAATTTTATGTCATTTTTTGTAACTGTTATACACAGTAGTTTTCCCCCCTGTGTGAGCAGCTCTACATCGAGGCCTTCATTGATTAGCTCTCTCAGTATCAAAATGCCATCGTAGCTCCGCGAGTTGTGAGCCAGAAAAGTGCACCCCATAAACTTATTATCTGATGTAAAACATAATACAAAGTCATTCAGACATTTATCTCCCTTAAATTCCCAATAATCCCCTTGGGGCCCCCACTTCTCCCAATCTTTCTGCTTCTCTTGATATGCTTTAACAGGCTCCACAGTCTCCCCATCAAAGGCCCTGGCATAAATATAGTTTGGGACGTGGATCCCATCCTCCTGCCTGCATTCGCAGTCATAAAACACATATTTTACTGATATCTCGGGGTACTGTAGACGTGGAATGTAACACGCGTGTTCTACCCCGGGGGAAAGGTACTCATAACATACATGGCACTGCTTTCCCCTACAGACGCGTTCAGCTTCATGACCCGCCTCGACATAGCGGAAGCACTTTTCACATAGGTCACGCGGGATGCATTCTACCCGCCCCACGGCGGCGAGCTTCATATGCTTTCCTAGACACTCATGTGATCTACACTGCATCTTGCATTTGGGGCATCTGATTACACGCCCCACATGTTTTACACAGCCAGCCTCTAAACAGCGGTGGCACCTCATCAAACAGTCGTGTGTGTGTCTGTAGGGCGTGTAGCAGACATAACAAAAATTTCTGGTCCCAAAAAACCCTTTGATGTTCTTAACCCCATAATAATGATCCTTATGAAGTAACAGAAAACAGGTTTTGAGGTACTTCTGTTCAGGAGTTTTTAAAATACTCCATCCAGAAGTTCCCCATTGCACAACAACAATATTGACCTTCATATGTGTCTCTACGATTTCCACGTCTGCAAAAGACACTTGTTTCTGCTCACTCCACCCAAGATCCTGGTACAACTTTTTTGCTCCCTTTTTTATCTGTGTAGCGGTGGCTCTCAAATCTAGAACAGCCATGAGACTCGCTGCAAAACAGAGGGCTGTGTTAGGCATGGGGACATCTATCAGATGCAGCCTCTTTTTCTGTATAATGCTGCTATAGGGTATTGATTTTATATGCCTGCGACCGGCTCCTCGTGGGGGTGTGATGACAATCACAACCAGTGTTAATACACCATCAGCTAAAATTTGTGCATAACTTTGAAGCAGGTTAGATATAGCGCTTAGGAATGCCTCAGCGTTCAGATGGCCTGCCTGTCTCCTTGCTGAGTAAAGGGGGTTTGAAATCCCTGGCGCTCGCAATCTGAGCTGTACAAAGTCCCCTGGTTCTATATGGTTGTTTATATTATCCAGAACCCTTTGAATAGCAGAATGCATCCCAGATAGCACATCACAAAAGGAGTGTACTCTGTCCAAATTCACAAACTTGAATTCGTAATACATTTCAGTTCCATTAAAGCGTGCATAGCTCCTATTATAACGCTGTATAAACTGAAGATCCACAGGTGGGGTTTCTTCAGAAATGCCTGCTGCTTCTTCAGAAGAGAACTGTTGGGAACCAGCTGCAGGTCCAACATCGAACGCCAAGCCTCCTCGAGAAGCTCCACTGTGGGTAGCCCGCTCTTTGGGGGTGGCATTCGGGCCAACATCAGAAGCCTCACTTAGAGAGGACCCATTCTGGGTTTCACACTGTTCAGTAAAAGCATTCTGAGGACCGGGGCCACTAGGTGACTCCTCGGATGGTTCAAATTCGTCTGAAGAATCAGAAGCATTCCTATACCCTCCTGGCTGGTGGCTAGATGCGGACCCTCCCCCCACCTGTATGCAGACAGGGTATGGTTGATCTTTTTTATTTCTGTCTACGAAATCACACACAGGGTTTGCACGTGTCTTTAGACATTGTAGCTGTTGTGAAGTATCACTAATCACGGCCATTTCTTTAGGTATGATGCGTTTTGCTTGCTCAATGTGTTGCTCAGCTTCGGTCTTGCGTTCAAAAGCCACAGCCCTAGTCCTTATCAATGTCTCTATGTGTTCTGTAACACGTGCCATGCTGGCCAAGAACTCGTTATCTTGGAAGTTCAGCTCTTGGACATCACGGAGCCCCGGTTCATGTTCTGAAACAGATAGATCGGGCGGGGGGGGGCAGGGGGTCACCATGTATGTCTGGAGTAAATCACCCACAGCTAGTAGGTTTGAACGTGTGTGTGTGTGTGTGTGTGTGTGTGTTGTGCCATGGGGGGGGGGGGGGTAGACTTACCAGACTTCTGAAAGGGTCTCTGGGTGTCTTGTGGTTTTGCCCGCTCCTAGGGCTTCCGGGTCAGCTGTCGTCGGGTAGTAGAGGGAACATCTTCAGGAATCCACGCAGACAAGGGGGGTCCTCCCCAACATGACACACAGGTGTGTGCATGATGTGTGAGCGTGTTTGTGTCATGCGGTGCAGAAATGTCTTACCCGCATGGTACAAACATGTGTGTTACTGAAGTATGTTGCTGTTTGTGTCATGTAGTGTGGAAATGTCTTACCAGGTTCCAGGATAGCCCTTCTGGGTTTTTTGTAGGCTGGCTGCACCTCCACGTTGGAGTCCCTGGGCGCCATGTGTCCGGGTTGATGCTGTTCATGGGATACTACATCTGCAGACAAGGGAATCATACGGTTTTATCAATAAAAGCTATACATAAATAAAATAGTTAAAACATTTCATTCTTTCTTTCTCCTACCCTTACTCTTTGCTTTTCTCTTCAATCTGCTTAGACGTGTGGGGGCTGGTTCAGGTTCTTCTGTAGGGGAAAAAAGGGGGGGCATGTTAGATAGAATTAGTCTGAGGTTTCCACACGGCGTATACATTTGCAGGGATGCTTTTAAAATAAAAGCTATTTTACCCTCTAGAGCACTCTCAGTCAGATTCCGCAACCCGTCCTGGGTATTTGTCAGGTCCACTGTGAACAACGTAGGCATGTGTTAACCATAATTATTAATAATTCTATTTGTATACCCCCCCCCCAGCCTTCCAAAATAAATAAATAATAAAAATGGCTCAGGCCTGTTTACACAGAGAAATAATACACAATTTGTTGAATTTTAGAATGAGATATTACAGAGAGATTGGGGGGGGGGGCTGTTCTTACCTATGTTATCATCACTTTTCTGCCCTATGCCATCTACAATAAAGAGAGAGAGAGAGAGAGAGAGAGAGTTGGTCTTACTCAGAAAACCCTTCAAAACAGTACTCATCTAGAATTTATTTTAAATTTTTAAAATGTAATTTACCAGATACTGTGTTTCTAACAGCCTGTGATGTGAGAACCTCATCCTTTGGGATGAGATATGGGTCCGAACCCTTTGAGAGCGAAAAAGTGGCTCTCCCAGACCGAGGGGCTTGAACAACATTTTCTGTAGAACATCAAATATAAATCAGTCATGTATATATCTTCATAACAGTTTAAAACAATCTAAAAAAAGGAGGGGGTTTGGGGAGAGTAGAATATAGCCATACCCATATCTTGAGGGATATTGAGAAGATTGCTCATTTCATCATCCCTTATGCTCATCTTCTTTGGTGGTGTTTTTCTTTCTTTGTTTTGCTGAGTGCTGTTGAATATATACAAAAATACCCAACCAGGGACATGCTCAGACATATCCTCCCCAAACAGAACCTAAACGGGCACCAAGATGGAATATCGGCATGTTTACTCTCTTGCTGTGGGCTGTATCTGGCAGGCCTGTGGAAAACCAGAAGCGGTGGGGATAGGCCCCTTGCTGCTTAAAATGGAGGCCGAACTAAGACCCCACATGGACTCTCTTCACCCTAACAGCTTGCTAGATATTGAGAACTATTTCACATCTGTGATGGCTGCAGAATTTGCAGATGGGAAAATCAATAAGGGCAGATTTTTAACTATTTTTCTGTTCGGTGGTTTGCTTACAAAAAGTCTTACAAAGCGTCTATGTCCTGTGGTGAGCCAGCAAATCATGGACAAGATGGCCCTTTTTATTACAGATTACATTGTGAGGAGTGGCTGGCATGAACACGTGTGCTGGGTGAGTTTATTTAATTTAAACCATTTACAGGATTGTGAGTTGTGCATGCATAACCCTGTTTTATTTATTTGTTGCAGGAGAGCTGTTTTGCAGAGAACAGAAACTGCCCTTGGAATACTAGATTTCTACAGATGTTGAGGCGTACATCAAAAATGCTGTATATAATACTGCCTGTGTAAATATAGGTTTTAAGAATAAAAATTTAAAAATAACAAGGGTCAGGGTTCTCATTAAAAAAAAAAAAAGGCCCTGTGGGTAAGATTCAAATCATTCCTGACCCTAAAACATGCTCTCCAGATATAAAAATAGACATTTACTAAGGAAGCATGCAGATTCAAAAACAGGCCGCATGGCGTAGAGAGGAAAAAATGAAAGAGAAGGGGGGTAAATTACTAAAGTTGCATGCACTTTTAAACCATACAAGGCCCTGAAAACAGGCTCTCCATATATAAAATAAGCATTTGCTAAGGATTCAGGCAGATTCAAAATCAGGCCGCATGGCTTAGAGAAAAAATGAGAGAAAAAGGGGTAAACTGCTAAAGAATCATGCATTTTAAACCAATCCTGGCCCCTAAAACAGGCTCTCCATATATAAAATAAGCATTTACTAAGGATTCAGGCAGATTCAAAATCAGGCCGCATGGCGTAGAGAGGAAAAAATGAGAGAAAAGGGGGTAAATTACTAAAGTTACATGCACTTTTAAACCATACAAGGCCCTGAAAACAGGCTCTCCATATATAAAATAATAGCATACTAAAATATCAAAAGATTCCAAAGATATCAAACAGATTCAAAACCAGGCCCAGCAGCATATTTTAGAAAAAAGCAAGTTATAAAATGGTGGGTAGCCATACCTCAGACTTCTTTCTCTGCAGGGTCCTGCTTCTGGGGAGTGCTTCTGGGTGAAAGAGAAAGACTTCCTGCTTCAAACTAGTTTTATCAACGTGAGTTTTATGCCAACATGGTCTTGCAAGACCTTTCTGATTGGATGTCCACCAGCATACTGGTTAGGGGAGTGGTAAAAGATTCATGATGGCTGATGGGATTATCCCCCAACCTACTACAGAACCCATTGTCTGATGAACGCATCCTCTTGTCGGACCCCAACCTACTACAGAACCCTCAGGGCTGGTGAAGTTCCTTGTAAATATATCTGTAATAGGGTATCCCCAGCAAAAATAAAGCAGTCATTTGTTTAGAGCCAGGGTTATTTTATTTATTTATGAATTGATACATAATAATATAGTATTTTAATAGACATACAAAAACAGTCAGTATTCTAGGAAGAATGTATTAACAAAACAAAAAAAAAAGCAAAAAACACACACCACTAGAGGGCAGTCGTGTACAACATTTCCATTAGACTTTTGCGAGGGAATTTATTCAGGTATCTCTGGAACAAGAAACTGTCTGTATCCCCTTTTTTCGAGGACACAGTTCACAAAAGAGAGCATTCTGGAATCGTTCTGTTGTGGGATAGCTTCTAACACAGCCTGCGGGTCATCAGAACCCTTAACCCTGCTGATGAGGTTTAGAGTCTGATTCACGGTATCACTAGATAGCAATAACATTTTGAAGCTGTAAGCAATTATAATAATTATGTGGAGCACTGCTTTCACACACATCCTTGATGACAATGTTCTAATAAATCTGGAAACATTTCTATCGGTCCAAGTAACACATTCATGGGAGTCTTGCCCCCCTGCTTGAACCATACACCCGTAGCATGAATCATACATGTAATTCTTCAGGCAGTATTTTAAAATTCCATATACCCCCGCTCTGACAAGGCCTTTCATAGCAGAACGTCTTTTCCTTGCTGGTATGTAATCTGAATCATCCACTTGTAGTCCTAGGAAATTCTGCATAGTAACATGGCTGGGTTGATGCGTTCTCACAGCGGGAGGATTCTGTAGGATGGGGAAGGTATGCTGTTATTACTATTTCTTTCTATCTTTCTTTTAAAAGAGATATCCCCACCCCTAAATTCTCCATACGCACCCTGATATGCATGTTCCCGGGCTCTGTATAGTTCCATATTGCTAGAGGCAGTGTGTCAAGGCCGCGGTCTTCACCCTCCTGGGAAAACATTAAAGAACACAGTTTTTATGTTGCAGCCCTGGGAACTCTCACATACTCCCCAAGTCTGTAACACCAACAGTGTTTATTTACCTGAGCTCCAAAAGATTCTGCCGCTGCATCTTCCAAGATTCCCTGCCAGATTTCATAAAGTTCTTGGTCTTCTTCTTCGGGACGCTTAGCTGGTGGGAATTTCTCATCATCAGAACTTGTACTAATATACCGCTTTCTCGGGGTAGGGTTTACAATTGTTTCTTGTACAATATCCTCCAAGGATCTCTCTGGGGAACCCATGATCGCTCAAACCGTGGGTCGGCAAAAACAAAGTGGCTCAGAAAGAAACGGGGTATTCCTACTGAATCAGAATGGCCAGGCGTGTTCGTAGAGAGCTCACTTGACCCCGATACGGTCAATAAAGTTGCACAAAATGGCCGCCCGACCATTATCACGCCTGCGCACTCGGACCGTTCCGGAGCCTGAAACCTATTCCTATTGGTCCAGGCTGACTAGGCGTGTTCGTAGAGGGGTCACATGTCCACCTTCTGACATGTCTGGACATATTCTGGGGTAGGGGTGGTAGGGTGGGTGCCAGACTTCCGGGGTGAGGGCGTTCCCCTACTTCTGGCCCTTCCCGACCACGTGGGGTCTCCTCTGGGCCTTTTCGACCAATAAAGTTGCACAAAATGGCCACCCGACCATTATCACACCCGCTCACTCGGGCCTCTCCGGAGCCTGAAACCTGTTCCTATTGGTCCAGGGTGGCTAGGCGTGTTCGTAGAGGGGTCACATGCCCAAATTCGGACATGTCTGGACATATTCTGGGGTAGCTGTGTTAGGGTAGGTGCCAGACTTCCGGGGGTAAGGGCGTCCCCCACTTCTGACCCTTTCCGGTCACGTGGGGGTCTCCTCAGCCCCTTCTGATGATGTATTTCCGGTGACGTAAGCGGATTTTGACAGCTGCAAGCCCCCCGTGACGTCACTGTGACGTCATCCTCCAGCCACGTGCTTTTGTTTGTAAACAAAAGCACATGGTTTTTGACAGCAGGTATGCCCCTATACTACTAGCCTGGGTAAACTGCTGGGCATGCGAGCTGGGTAGGAAGGCACTCTCTGGCTCAGCTCCTCTCCCCCAGAAATCACTTCTCTCTCTCCAGCCTTTCCCTTGCACACAATCCTAAAACAGGAGCATTGTGTGAACTGCCTTTATATCTCAACGTTTTGCAGGTCACCATGAGTGACTAGGAATATTTCCGGCAACAATACTGTAGGCGAGCACAAAATGAGAGACTCCTCTCAACTCCTGAGTTCTCCACACACTGGGAATTTGGAGGGAGGAGGAGTCTGGCTTTGTGCTGGGCAAGCAGACATCCCTGGGGAGGAAGTTGGCAACTATGAAGAGCTGGCTACCAAAGCCAATCCACATCCGTAGACCCAATACATTTACAGTGGAGAGCTGCTTACATATTAGATCAAACTAGTTCATCACTTTTCCGAGGTAGTGAATTCGCAGACCATTTGGTTATAGAAGTGATTAGCAATTGGCAGACTTCTGTCTACACTCAGCACACAATGAGCTACTGGCTTGCTCTCTCACCTACCCATGAAGGGAAGTCATGACACTTAAATGAAGCATACCTGCAGACTTGGTATGAAAGCTTCTTTTCACTGAAATGACAGTGAAAACAGCAGGTCATCCTTACTGTGATGAGGCAACTAGACCAGCCATTGAAGCCAAGATAGTGATTGGTTACGTTTTGCCATTTGTAGCTGTGCAGACTTGCTGTGGAAAGGGCCTCTCTCTGGTACAGATGGAGACCTGGATATGAATTAAAAAAGAACTCTCTGTATATAGAACAGGGGTTCCCAGCAGGGGGTACTAGTACCCCTAGTGGTACTTGAAGGGCTCTCGGGGCTATGCAGAGACCTCCTGCCACGCGATGTGTTCCTCATCTGAGGACTGCCGGCTGGAAGCCAACATGTTCACAGCGATGTATCTATTGTAGAAGGGGAGGGAGGAGGGTGAAGCCTCTCTCCCTGTGCTTCTGACTGGCTGGCGACGTGCGGAAGCTCAGCGTACTCCTTCCCTCATCCTGACCGACGGAATATTAGTGCCAAGTTTTAATGCTACAGTCATGAGGTAGGCTACTCCAGCCACAGACCTACATCCAGAGAAAGTTAGTCATCAGCAGTCTTCTTGAAATTAGTGGGACAAGTTGATTAATTTCAGTGGGAGTACTCTTGAGTAACTGAGTCTGGATGTAAGCCAGTGACTGGAGTAAGCTGTTTCATAACTGTAACCTTTAGATTTGTGTGTGCATAGATACACAATAAGCTGCGCTACACTGATGACACCACTCTGAGAGCTGAGAATGGGGCTCTAGTCATGAAAGTGAAGGAGCACAGTGAAAATATGGGGCTACAATTACATGTAAAGAAGACTAAACTAAAGACAAGAAAGGGGTACAGCAACCAGCCTCAGAATAGACACTGAAGACACTGAAGTGGTGGATAGCTTCTCCCTTTTAGGATCGACTGTCAACAGTAAAGGATCCAGCAGTCAAGAAATACGCCGCAGACAAGCACTTGGTAGGGTTGCAATGAAGGCCTCAGAAAGGATATTTAGATGCCGTGAGGAGTCTACACCTACAAAGATTAGAATCGTTTGGACAATGGTTTCCCCCATGACATTCTATGGATGTGAAAGGCGGACTTTGAAGAAACAAGATAGAAAAAGCATTGACGCTTTTGAACTTTGGTGCAGGAGTAGACTCTTGAGGACACCATGGTCAGCCAGGAAAACAAACCAATGGATCATAGAACAAATCAATCTAGAATTTTCACTCGAGGCACAAATGACGAGACTCAAACTATCGTACTTCAGACAGATTACGTGAAGACCCAGCTCCCTTGAGAAGTCTATAATTCTGGGGGGAGTTGAAGGAAAGAGAAGAGGACAACCAGCAACAAGGTGGATGGACTCGCTTATGACAGCAATGAATGCATCACTGAGAGACCTGAGAGATCACCCTGGAGAGAATCTATCTATGTGGTTGCTAAGAGTTGACGGCACTTAATCAATCCATCCATCCATCCATCCATCCATCCATCAATACACACACACACACACACACACACACACACACACACAGACAATCATTACAGGGTATCTGAATTGAAGGACTGGTCTGTGAGCATAAAAGGTATGCTTGTTTTTAAAAAGGTTGGGAATCCTGTATTAGATTATTTGCACAAAGTTCTTCTCCCAGGGGTAGGGATGGAAGGTGAGTCCTGCCTGAAACATGGCATGGATGTGGGTGTGCTTGGGCACACCCATCTGAGATGCTTTGCTTGCATGATTGGAGCTACTGGAGTGTGGCTCCATCTTGTGCTACAGAGGTCATATGAGGCATTACATCAAAGCTGTGTTTGGATCCAGCAGGCCAACCACTCCTCTGCCAGAAGTCTATGTGCTCCCTGATTCTACCGTTGCATTGCACAAGCACAGTATTTTGAAAGAAATTCAATGTCCTGAGACGTTTTCTTCTAAAAGAAGATCTACTGTTCTCAAGGCTGTAATGATGGTCTTGAAAGGTGTGTCTAGTACCTGGTGAAATCTCAGAAGTGTGGGGAGGAAACTGGGGGTGCTGAATAGTAGAGGCTGGCAGGGATGCTGGGTGTTATTTCTGTTTTTAAGTGCTTTTGTTTTGCATCTGAAGATTGGATTGTAGATTAAATTTTCTGTAATTTGAAATGGTAGACTAGGTAGAGAGGCAGGTGGCCAAATGATAAAGAGACCATTTTCATCATCTTAACACAAATGTAAGAATTGCTCTGCTGGGTTGCATTGATGCATCTAGTCCAGCACCCTGTTTCCAACAGTGATGAGCCAGATGATTCATGAAAGCCCACAAGCAGGACATTAAGACCGCAGGCCTGCCCTGTAGTTTGTCCCCAGGACTTGCTATTCAGACTCATCCGGGGAGATATTACTCAATGGCTTTCACTCTTATACAGTTGGAGCTGTACCTGGGGCAGGCTGTGGCAGATGCAAAGGTGGCCTGGGTGTGCTTCTTGCTACCTCTCTACACGCATCCTCGAAGCTGCTTCCACCACTCAAACAATATGCTATGGCAGTTTTGATTCAATTCTGCTGCTGCAGTCTGCTGAAAATTAACATCTACCTCTCTCCGATACGGAGGAAGCCTCAGGCTTCCAGTCCCGAGGCAGACGGGCTCCCTCTTATCCGTCTTTCAAAGGACCAAAGCTCAAGTTATGCAGGTCTCTGCTTGAGTCTAATGACCACCAGACTTAATCTCTTCATTCTGAAGGACTCGCTTTAAAATGACCATCTTTCCAACTTCACTTATCTGGCCGGCTCTGGGATGTGTCTGATTGACTACTTTATCGCCTCAGGGAACCTTCTCCCTCTGGTGGAGGGTTTTGAGGGTTGTCTCCAAATTTGACAGTGATCATCTCCCCATCTCGCTCCTTCTAAAGCCTTTCATCTATCAGTCCCTTATGGAGAACCATGATCATCCCACCATATCCTTGGCGGGAGGAGCATATTGCTGTGCTAAATGGTCTCCACAACTGGATCAAGCACTAAGTGAGCTATTCGCCTCTGACCACCTGCAGCGTATTCAATCATCCTCACTAACTAACGACCCTACTTCTCCACCTTTGGTGTCCTACAATGCCCTCGTCCAGGAATAACAGCAGCTCCTCTCTCGCAAGATCTGTCAGCTACGTGCACAGTGCCAACAGGCCTCCAAGCAGTGGTTGGATAAGGACTGTGCTAAAGCCCCAAAAGCCCATCCCTACACCTATCAAGTCTATAAAGCTAGTTCTGGACAGTTGGCCGCACAGAATCTCCTTCTGCAGAAAAGACAGCACAAACTTCTGCTGCTTCGTAAGAAAAGAGATGCCATGAAAGATGCCTGGATGGGTCTGATTCAGGCCATTAGAGCCAAAGATTCTGCCATGTTCTGGCATCTTTACAAAGCACTCTCCCACTTATGAACCAAATCACCTGGACTGTCATCTTCATCCAGAGATCAGGGAGAACTATTTTCATGACCTATACAAAGAGCCTGCTGCTGTTTGCAGAAACTCCACCTGTGCCATTGAAGACACTCCAGCGTGGGCACCAGTGTCAATCTCAAAGATTCACAGTCTAGTCACCCAGTTAAGACTGGGGAAGGCTCCAGGCGAGGACCGTATTCCACCAGAGGCCGTTAAAAATAAGCTAGACTGGTGGGCCCCTATCCTGGCTTCGCACTTCACCAATGTTGACACAAGTGGCCAAATTCCCAAGGACTGGGGGGGCAGTGATCATTGTCTTATATTTAAAAAGGGCAAGAAGGATGACCCTACCAATTACAGACCCGTCACTTTGCTCAATACCATCAGCAAACCTAATGCGAGACACCTATCCGGGAAGCTTAAAGATGGATTGGAGGAGGAAAATCTTCTTGCTGAGGAACAAGCGGGCTTCAGGGAAGGGCGTTCCACCATCAACCAGTGCCTAGTTCTACAGCACCTTATCGGGAAATACGCTTCCTGCCGGGTGACCTCCCTCTATGCCGCCTTCATCGACCTTAAGGCAGCATTCGACTCCATCTCACGAGTCAAATGAAGGGAGAAGCTGGAAGCCTCCTCCATTGACCGGCACCTGCTATAACTTCATCGCACCCTGCACGCGAACACATCACTCCAGGTGAGATGTAGCCCCCAAGGCCACCTCACAAGAGCTGAAGGGCATCAAACAAGGATGCATTCTGGCTCCACTCCCCTTCAACTTCTACATTAACTCTATGATGGGCCAGCTTAGCAACCCAGATTTCCACCCTCCAAAGCGCGCTGGGAGATACATTGCCATCCTGTTATACGTGGTTGATGCAGCCATCCTCTCAAGGACCCCCCATTGGCCTTAGAAGAAGACTGAGGGCCCTGACACTGCACTGCAGGGAGAACTGCCTGGAAATCAATGATCACAAAACTAAAATGATGGCCTTTGTCAGGAGGCCCAAGATCCACTCTTGGCACATTGAGGGGCATAAGATTGAGCAAGCTGCACGCTTCAAAGACTTGGGAGTAGTTTTCCATTCTGGTGGCTCTAGGAAAGGCCATAAAGAACACCTGGCTTTAAATGTCCAGAGAAGTGCCTCTGCCATTCTCAAATGCCTGCCAACAAGAGGAGGCCATTATGTATTAGCGGCCCTTGAACTGTTCACAGCCCAGTCACTAGCTATCTGCTCGATGGTGCCCAATTGGTCCCCTTCCAAAACATTGTGCTCTGGAACTTGTACAATCTAAATTCCTGCAGGCAGCACTCCAAGTACCGAGATGTGTCTCCAGTGCCACTCTGTTATGCTCAAGTTAGTCACTCAGTGGGCCAGAAACTGGGAAGAAACAAAGCCCTGGTAACAGATAGTCTATTACTGACTTGGCATGATGAAATCCTATCCAACTAGCACGAGAAAGCATGTTTCATGTTTAGCATGTGCCAGGCTCTCCTTTTGATCCTGTGGCAGCAGGGCAGGTCAAGGCATGGCGCTATGGGATAACTCTGAGGGACAAATTACTCTGCCAGTGGTCAGAGGTGTTGTGAACACTTGATACCTCTAAGGCAGACCTGCTCAACTTAGGCCCCCCAGCTGTTTTGGGATGACAACTCTCATAATCCCCAGGCACAGTAGCCAATACACAGGGATTATGGGAGTTGTAGCCAACATCTGCAGGAGGACCAGAGTTGAGCATCCCTGATCTAAACTCAGCTTACTCTTCCGGGACTTTCTCCCTGCCAAGTAGGAGCAGACCCAGGTTCTTGCTCACCTGAGGAAAGCTATGACAGCCTCACACCCTCCACAGCATTTCAAGGGGCACAGGTTGAGGAGACTGTTTCCTAGTTGGCAGCCTTTTCTCATTACCTTGGCCACCTTTCTCTTGGAAGTGAAGGACTTTGCACAGTCTCTTGTCTCAAAGACAGTGGAGGACAGACTAGTGAGTCAGAGGGCTAGAGGGTCAAGACACTGGTCATCCCTTCTCTACCGCTCTGACACTATCCCATTGGAATGTAGATTGCTACTCTCAGGGACACTTCTTTCCTTCCAGCCACTTCCTTCCTCTCCCCCTTCTCTTCCTTTTCCTTCTACCTTGGAACATGTAAGCTCCTCTCCCTGAACCATGTGTGCAGAGATGCAGAATCCATCTGTATCCAGCTAGCTAGCTAGATTAGAGAGCCTAACTCCTCACTTTCCTATCTAGAATGGAGTTCTTTAATAAATGCCTTTTATATTGATTTGAAACTATGAACTGGCTCCAAGTTACTTTACTCTCAGCATACACGCATGCCTAACCAAATTCCGCTGTGTTGTGCCTCTGTGCACTCTGCTGTAATGAAAAAGGGATTCTCTTACCAGAGAGAATTCCCAACACTTTCAAGACTGGCAAATGGGGGCTGGCCAAGAAACTGCTGCCACCAAGCAGCCTCCTCCCCTTAAGCCCGTACACCAAAGCCTTTCACAAGTTACTACCAGAGGCAGTGTTTGGTGGGGTCAGTGGGGGGCCTGCAGCAGAGGCAGCGAAAGGTCGGTGAGCAAGTCCTCAGGCGGATCTACCCCTGCTGCTGCTAGAGTTATGCTGCTAGAGTTATGATTGTCAAGTAACTGAGGGAAAGGAGTATTCTTCCTGCCCTAGAGGCACGCACGGTGCACAGGTCTCCCCATTTCAGAGCAGGAACCAGAATGCCCTACAAAACCTACGAAGCTTCCAAATGTTGTTCTGTACATAAGCAGAACTCTTGCTGCAGAGACCATGGAGGAAAAGAAGAGGTGTGTCTTTCAGAATAATGTGTTTTTTAATTATAATAATAATAACAGTAACAATAACAATAATAGAAATAATAATAATAATAATAATAATAATAATAATAATAATAATAATAATAATAATAATATACAAAAATAATCATATTTACAAAAATAACAAATGTTGGTGTTTCAGAGATCACCTTCCTCCCTGCTCAGTAGCGCTTCTTCAATCTTCGCTTCCTCCCTCCTCGCTTCCGGCACCCGAACTTCTGAAAATATGAAGTAGATAAAATCATTAAATTAAAATGCACTCAGTAAATTGGGTTTCCCCCAGTGAATCTGGGAGACATTTCTTTGTTGCCATTACAATGGCAAACTAGAAACTGTGGGCTGGTTTTCACAATTGCTTTTCCATAACCTTCAAACCTTGCTTTGTGGTTTGCCAGCACAGCCCAATTCTGGCTCTCACAGATCTTTGACAGGATTGCACGTACACAGACAAGGTGTCTTGCAGCATTCCCGCTCTAAACCTGGTCTCCTACGGACTGAAATTATTGCAAAACCGTAATTCCTCATAGTGGGCTGGTTTATACAATTCTAATTCGAGTACGAGACGTGCCACGCAGTCTTGTGCCTACAAGCAAGATCTGCTCATGAGCAATCCAAGGGTTTGCTGCCCAAGCCGTAGGGCTAGAGGCAGGAACTCTGGCCATGGACAGGAACTGTCTGTGACTTCCACTGCGCAATGAGAAGTCAAGACTTCCCCAGCCATGGTGCTCTGACTCTCAGACATGCTCTGAGCAAACTGCATGCTTGATCCAAAAGCTCTTGTCTCCAGCCAACAGCTTTTCTTCTTCAGCTGAAAGATCCAATGCTCTCAAGCCTCTGATCCTGGTAATATGCTGCCTCTACAAGCCTTGGATGCTTCCATCCTTTCCCCTTCTTCTCCATTCCCCTCGTCCCTCTACTAATTCCTGATCTCCCCAAACCATGCCAGTCCTCAGCCTTCCTCCCCCCACCTTTTTCCATCTCTATCTGAGTTGTATTAGGCTCTAGGAAGATTTAATACACACACATGTGTTAGTTAGGAACACTGGGTGAATATTGTTGCTGGTTAGGGTTGAAATACTGTTAGTAATATTGATAGAATGTTCTGCTTTCTGCTCAGTTAGATTGATGTTGTTATTCTTTTGTACTCAATAAAGCCCATTGAATCATTTAGGTTTGGTTTGATCTCCTTTCTTCCTTGCGTCCAGATCCTACATGGTCACTATATAAAAGAACTTGGTCACTTGGTGACACTATGAGACAGGCCTCATTTTGTATGCTAGCTAATGAGCATATTCAGTATATAAATCAGGCCTGGACCACAACAGGAGGAAGCAGAACACAGTGCTACAATCCAAAATGAAAAAAGAAAGCGTTGCAGAGCATCTATAAGTGTCAACAGTTGCACGCTGAGAACGGTTAGTTGCACTAACAGCACTACAGTGGAACAGAGAGGCAAATCAACATTATGCAATAGATGCAGGTACCAGTCACCTCAACTGTTTTGCTTTTTTAATTAAAATCAGCTAGTGAAAAACTATACGTCTGAGCAAAGGGACAAAAAGCAAAGGATCATGATATTTCCCTCCAGCAGTTATTTTTTTCCTCCTTAATGTTGCCCTCTCAAGGCTCCTTTTCCATCCATGTGAGAAAAAAGCAGCCAGAGGTAAAAAAACACTCCACCCATTTCTCTGCTGAAACTCGCAACTGCCAGTGGCCATGTGTAATTCGAATCAAAACCACCCACACCCAAGAGAGTATTACATGTGTCTGTTGTAGAAGGCACATCTTAGCCCTGAGACTGTTTCTACAGCTAATCTGTGGAATGAAGAAGAAAAAAGTCCTCTAGCATGTCACCATCAACTGTTGACTGTCTGGACACACACAGCATAAAACCCAGTGCAGACAACTAAATACAGTTTTATAATACATCACTAAAGATGAGCCATGAACACTACTCGCATAAGAGTTATGCCTTCTACAAAATAATTCAAAGCAATTTATTTTTGCAATTCCCTATTCCACGAAAGCAGACAGCAAAGCTATTACCCATGAGCTGCTGGAAGGGCAAACCAGCACAGCTAAGTACCTACCCTCTTCTGCCCCCCTCCCCTCTAACCCCCTCCAACAACAGAGCACAGAGAAAAGCCCAGCCAAAGAAAGGAAGATAGGATTTGAGCTGGATGGGGAGAGGGGTTGCCTGCAAAATTTTGTTTACTGAATAAGGAGCACACCTTGGAGTGAAGAGGTGCTTTCACACAGCAAGCCTACCCTGAAATGCGACTGAAGAGCTCTCTCCGGCTCTTTGGAGCTCTAGGCCATGCCCTTTTGCATGTGATGTATCACATGATGACATCACATGCAAAGGGGTGTGGCCTTGAGCTCTAAAGAGTTGAAGAGAGCTCTTCAGTCTCATTTCAGGGCAGGCTTGCTGCCTGAAAGCATCTATTTTCCGCCTCTGGTGGAAGAGAAAGGGGAATAGATGCTTTAAGGCAGCAAACGCTCCCTAAAAATAATCGGGAAGTCAGTGCTCTGGGGGGCTAGGGGCGGGGGTGCAGGCTCTCCGCCGGGACTCAGAGTTCTGTTGTGCGACTTGCGCAAATGCATGAGTGGGGGTGGCAGCAGGCACCCAGCAGGGGGGGATTTTCCAAAACAAAACAAACCAACCCTGAAAAAAACACACACAACTGTGGTGGTTGGGTGCGGGGCATGGCAAGCACTTGGCGCTCCCCTGCAACTGGCGCCTAGGGCACGTGCCCTGCCTGCCCCACCCTGATTACGTGTCTGCATGGCCCATTCAGTCGGCGAGTGCTTTCTGCGCCGGCCCTGTAGGGTTCTTCCTTCCTCTCCCTGTCAAGCAAGGCAAAGAAGCCCCCAGCTGGGCCAACACAGAATGCACTCTCCAGTTGGATGCGCCACACATGCTGCTCAGCCCCAGAAACGCCTCCTGCATTGGTGTCCTGACACAGGGTGGAAGGGGTATGGCCGGCAGGGGACAGCACAGCCGGGGACAATCCTGCCATCAGAGGAGGAGGCAGCGGCAGTAGCAGTATGTGTGTAGGGAGACCCGGTGCTGGCAGAGGAGACCTCGTCGGGCGGCGGGGGGACAGGCCTGGCAGCATTGGCAGGAAAAGGGCAGGCGCCTCCCTGTCCAGGGTTGCTGCCAGCCATCCTACGCCCCAGAAAGAGACTGGGAGTGGGTGAAGTACTTAAAACAACTTTCTCTGGCCCACCTTTAACAAGCAGAGATTCCATTTCTTTTCTGACTATGTCTTAGTGGGAACTGATTCATTTGTGATTGTTTTAAGCCTAAGTATATTGCAATGCATGCAGAGCATCCTATATTAAGTCTGCTCAAAGGGGGAGTAGATGGTTCATGTAGGGTATAGTCAACTGGAATGAGTAAAAGGTTGTGCAAATTAGCTACCTTGAGAAAAATGTATCTGACAATCGTACTTTGTACTAGGCTGTCTTACAGACCAGCTCTAAAATGACGAGGTTAATGAAAGGAAGAAGCAGGCCCAGATTACTCTACATTTACTTACCCCATTTAAAGGCGGAGGTGCAGATGGAGGTACGGCCTGATGTACGGATGGAAGTGCGGATGGAGGTGCAGATAGAGGTACAGGTGGAGGTGCAGATGGAGCTATAGAATGATGTACGGATGGAGGTGAGGATGGAGGTGCAGATGGAGGTACAGACTGATATACGGATGGAGGTGTGGATGGAGGTGCAGATGGAGGTTCAAACAGGGGTGGTGTTGTGGACCTGACAGAATGAAAACAGACATTAAAGAGAATCTGCTGCATCTAGGCCAGCCTGAGCACATTTGCTTACAGCACTACACAAACCAACCAGATACACCTTTACTCCAAACAGTCTGTGCTCTATCAGAGGCAAAGGTGCACCTAGGTAATTTTGGAGCCTGGACCTAAAGGTTTCTGGAGCACCCCACCCTGCAAATTAAGCATCATGCCCCTACACACACATACACACATGCAATATTTTTAATGCGTGGGTTCTTGAGGGCACAAACAGCAACTGAACTCACAAGAATGTAAGAATATAAAACAGATATACTTATGCAGATATGCACTAGCAGAAATGTTTCAACACACAACTTAACATATTCCCATCCCACATATCTCCCCCCACCACTCCCCCCTCTGTCTCTAAAGCACCTGAAACAGGTCACAGTTATACTTGAGTGCCTGGTCCATTGAGGGCCAGTGGAGACCACACCACCCAAAACAAACTAAAAAGGATTTGGGGGCCCCCAAGGGGTGTGGAGGCCAGTGTTGCCTCTAGCAGGGATTTCCAGATACTGTTCACTACAACTCCCAGCAATAGCCTTTGGCTGCAATGGCCTTTGGCTGGGGATTCTGGGAGCTGTGGTCAACAACATCTGGGAATCCCTGTTAGAGAGAACACTGGTGGAGGCCCTGGACTTCGGCCCCAAAGTTCAAAGTGCCTTGCTTCATATGTCCCAACCAGGACCTTAAGTTCTTCTTCAGAGGCCCTCCTCTGAGTGCCCTTGCCAAAGGAGGTGAAGTGGGTGGCTACTAGGGAGAGGGCCTTTTGGGTGGTGACACCACATTTATGGAATAGCTTCCTGAGTGAGCTTCGCCTGGCTTCCTCACTTTGTTCTTTTAGATGCCACCTAAAGACCTTTTTGTTCTGTCGGGCTTTTTAAATTTTGATTTTCAAATTTGATTTTTTAAAACTGATTTTAAAAGAGTTTTAAAATGTCTTTGTATTGCATTTTGTATTTCCTCTCCCCACTCCCACCCCTGCCCCTTTTGGTCTCTTATGATTTAATGTCTTGTATGTTTTCATTTCATGTTTTAATTTCATGTTGTCAGCCGTCCAGACAACAATTTGTTATGGGATAGCTAACAAAGTTGTTCATCACCATCATCGTTATCGTCATCATCATCATCATCATCATCATCATCGCCACCTTAAATTTATTACAGGCTGATATCCAGAGCAGCAAACAGAAAATCTGCTCCTAACTCAGCCAGATTGTTCCGGAGCGGAGGGCAGAGGCGGATCCAGGGTGGGGCAGCCAGGGCACGTGCTCTGGGCGCCCCCTGAAGGGGGCATAATTTCCATGCCCCACCATCACAAGATTCAACCAGCGGGCGCCGCCGGAGGGTCCCGGTATCTCCGGATCCCAGGTGGCCGGCAAGCGGACCAGTGGCACCCGCACCCCCCCCCCACTCACTTGCACAGGCTGAAGCAGCAGCAGCACACTCACACGAGATCTCTGGGCAGCGTGGGACGGGGGCGGCGGGTGGGTGCTCCCATTGGATGGTGGAGAGCGCAGGCCGGGCCCGAGAGCTGTCTGGGCCGCCCGCACCAAGCAGGGTCTACGTGGTAAGGAGACTCGCAGCAGCAACTGCTGGGTGTTTTCATGCTGCTGTTCCGTAGTTTGTGTGCTGCTGTTTGTTGCCCAGCAGGCCACACAGCGTCTGCCTGCCCTGCTGGCTGGCTGCATTCTTGCATCAACTGCATACAGATTCATCATAGGAAGGTAAAGAGCACTGATGGGGGCAGGAAAGAGCAGCCAGAATTGCTCCCCTCCCCCAGGGGCGTATCTAGGGCAAAGAGCGCCTAGGGCAAGCACTGGAATTGCGCCCCTGGGGTTGCCAGGAGTCAACACCGACTTGACGGCTCACTTTACTTCTCAGCAAGGTTCAGAAGTCACATGAGGGAGAGACATCCATGGATGGCAGAATGTCCATCAAGTGTTTTGAAATATCAATCTCAAAGTTGAGACATACCTACAATCCGGAAAGTACATCCTTCCAGAAATCCCTCAGGGACCTCTTTTTGCAGGCAATGGATAATGACAGAGGCAGGGAGAACAGTGAACATCGCTCCTCCCTCCTGCTGCATGCACACTCTGCTGCTTGGGAACGTTCTGGATGAGTTAGCAGCAGCCTCTTGCTGCTCGGGATGTCAGCCACTCTTTTCCATTCGATTGGCTGCGGTGCCTTCCCACTGCGCCCTCTCCTCCCTCTTAAAGAGAGGCCTAAACATAGTTACATAGGAAGTTGCCTTCCACTGAGTCAGACCATTGGTCCCTCTAGTTCAGAAACTTAATGGGGTTCGAGGCGGCATTCTTCTCCTCCCTCGTCATTTGGTCATCACTTGGCAATTACTTCTCAAAGACAGCAGCTTTTTCAAAGTCGCTCAGCTGTAGCGCTAGATCCAGTGTCAGCTCCAGTGCCGATGCTGCCCGAGGTGAGGTCCATGCGCTGCCGGCCACACCCTTGACACTGACAGCAGCATCCGGGGACAAGGCCAGAACTGCCTCTTTCATGCCCCCATTCCTCTTCACTGCCATGCGGAGGGACTTTGAACTGCAGATCAGCAGTGTAGGAGGAACCAGCTCCCTTTTCACCCTCCTCACTGCTGAACCTGCAGTTCAAAAACCCATCCCCAATGGGGAAGAGCGAAGGAGGTCATGGAGACAGGGAGGGAGGGTGGCGGGGAGCCAGGAGTGGCTGGCAGGTGAAGTGGCATCTGGCCGGCGAAGGGCAGGGCACTCAAGTGGGACTGTTATTCTGCAAGCAGAAGCCTTTGCTGTCATTGTGCTTGAAATGCAGAACTGATTCCAAGTGTGTGAACAGGGCGCTTTCCAGATTGCACGCTATCACAATGTCACAAAGGGTCCCTTCAGTGTGCTTCTGTGGAGCCTGTGTTTTGACATCACAGCCCCTGTGTTGTAAGGAAGGTGCCTTTCCTATTTCCGACGCCGCCTTTTGGATTTTATTGCTGTGTCACAGCCCTATAATGTTGCATCTGCATTGCAAAAATAAAATAAAATAATAGCTATGTCTGCCCGTTGTAGGAGGCTTTCCCCCTTATAATGGCTCTCTAATGTCGGTTGAATTTGGCACCACAAAACGTTGCAGTTTACACCGCTTTTTGCGGTGCACGGCTCACAATCTGGAAAGCGCCCTGGTGACCAAATGATGGCCAACCTGCACATGACCTGAGAGCCATCATTAGAAGACAAGTGCAACCTGGAAGCAGACCCTTTGGACTCTCAGTCACAGGGGGCCCCAATCTGGGAATGTGTTGTGCAGCGAGGGGCAGAGTCAAGACTTTCCTACTGTGCTCTATCCATGTGAAAATTCGCCCCACCATACCAAAGCGGCCATTTGCCCCCAAAGTGGTGATTTGGCATTCAAAATGTATTCAAAATGGCATTCAAAAGGTAAAGAACGGGGGAGCAGTCTCACAAAAATAAAAGTAAAGTAAAGTGTGCCGTCAAGTCGATTTCAACTCCTGGAGTCCACAGTGTCCTGGGGTTTACTTTGGATAAAATACAGGAGGGGTTAACATTGCCTCCTACCACGCCGTATGAGATGATGGCTTTTCAGCATCTTCCTATTATGCTGCTGCCCGATATAGTACCTGCGGGGATTCGAACCAGCAACCTTCTGCTTGTTAGCAGGATGACCCACGCGAGTGTATGGCGGAATCCTGGGGAGATTCCCGGGATCAGAAGGCTTGTTTGAGCCTCCCGGAGGAGGTCTTCTGGTGTGTGGCTGTGGCACGGAGCCATGCCAAGGTGCCACACGATCAGAAAACCCGGGTTAGTGGAGCACTCACTCAGCTGGGTTGAAAGGAGGGCTACATTGGCGGGCTAGCTGCCAGAGAATCACTGGTCTCACCCGCAAGCCTGGTGGGTCTCACGAGGATGGAAAACAGGGCTGGGCTCCTTTCGCCCGGTTTTCCTCCATCATGAGAATAGCCTCATTGGATAGAATACAACCATTACTTACATTCTTCTTGAGCTGGGCCTTCTTGGAGGCAATTGTACTCCCGCTGGCGGGCTTGGTGGACCTGGCGGGCTTGGTGGCGCTGGTGGCACTCTGACAAAGAGAGAAGAGCCAAAGTTATGTGGCGCTTGCAGAGCAGTAATAGGGTCTCCAATGGTTTCACAACTGGGTATCATGTCTCCAAGATTGTTTGGCTGTTATGAACCTGGCTGTATTAGCACAGCGACACTGCACCAATTTGCCCTGCAAAAGTGGTTCACATCACGGCCAAGATTGTGTTAGTGGTCGAAAAGAGATAGCCTTAGCGATGAACCGCTTGTATCGAGAACAGGGTACTGGCTACACTTTTAGAAAGAGCAAATCCAAATGGTGTGCTAAGTAAGGCGAAATCCTGCAACAGGAATCAATGACGTACATGAAAGAGTATGGCATCATGTCTTCCCAGGTTTGCACAATTCCCTCTGCTTCTACAAGCCAGGGGGAGGGCACAAAGATCTATGCCCAGTGCCGAAGTCCCACATTTGATTCAGCTTTACAGGTGAATGACAGGCAAACTGTTCCAATGGGGAAACCATTAACTGTCTCTTGAAGCGAAGAGAATACCAGGGCAAAACAACATGAACGGGGTGGGGGCTTAATTGTTCTTGTCTTCTCGACAGTGTCTCCCGCCCTCTTCCAGCTCCAGATCCAGCCTGGGCAATAGAAGGCAGATAGAATCGCCCCCCTCCCGCCACAGCAGGACAGAGCTCAGCAGCGATCCAAACCATTCTTCTCGGCGACCTCAGCCTGTCGGGGAGGAGGAAGCTTCGCCAAGGGGAAGTTTGCTTCTCTCCCGCCTTCCATGACCTCGGGCTCCCAGCAGCTCCCTCTCGCTCTTGCAGGCACGCTGCATGGGCGAGGAAGCAGGGAGAGCAATGGCAGGCAGGCAGGCAGGCAGCTGCCTTTGCGCTCCCTTGCAGGCACGCTGCATGGGCGAGGAAGCAGGGAGAGCGATGGCAGGCAGGCAGGCAGGCAGCTGCCTTTGCGCTCCCTTGCAGGCATGCTGCACGGCAGAATGGAGAGAGCCAGGACTGGCCGGGGGGCCCTCCGAGGCTGTGGGCCAGGAGGCACTCGTCTCCCTTTGCCTCATTAGCGGGACGCCCCTGGACATCAGAAACGAGAGCAGCACCTTGCTGACAGCGCAGGGACCGCGATGCCGAAACACAGGCAGGACGGAAGCACACTGAAGGGGAAGTAGTGACACGGTTGTCGCATGTAATCTGGACAGTGCCTAGGCTATGAAAGCGGATATTAAGCACAGCCCATTCCCACGCACGTCTACTCAGATTGAAGTCAATCCCCTTGCGTTCGATGGCATGGACTCCTACATATATGTAGGGAGGGGATTAATGCAGAGGGCAGCTGTTTAAATTCAGCATGAGTTCGGGAGTCAGGAAAAGCTCATTTGCAGGCTCATTCTGGGAAATGGTGGGAGAGAGGCATGGCAATCCACCCTATCAACCCCATCATTTTGTCCTCCATTTCCCAAGTTTATTTATGTTCTTGCACATTAGAGAAAGGTTTCATTTAAAAAACAAAAAATAAAACAATACCAAGCTGCCCAAGGAGTCCCTCAATGCAACTTCCCACATCAGCACCTCAAAGCTGGCAAACCTCTATTGAAAAACAATTGTGGAAGAGACATTGCAGGACATATAGTAGCCACCAGGGCCAGGAAATGGCAGAGCATCATAATCAACCACGTTGTCATCAAACCACTCCTCATGTGCCTCAATAATGCAATGCTTGTCCACCGGGGGGGGGGGGGAGACAGGAGGGGGATGCGGAAAACATCGGAACGCAACAGGCTAGCAATGACGTCGTCTAGATTCTCTGTAACAAGTGAGTGAATGAAAGAGAGTGATTCTGAAGGAAAGGGCTAGTGTGGGAGCAATCAGAGATAGGATGTTCTGTAACCCACGCAGATCTGAGAATATTCCTTTCATTTATACCTCTCCCGGCTGAATATAGCCTTGTCTCCTGAGGATTCCTCATCATGCTGTTTCTTTCCCCCGACTTTATCCACACTCTCCTTGAGCCGAAGAGGCTTACCGAGCACTGGAGAACCTGCACTGGAAGACTGAGCAGAAGAAGGGGTCAGTGGGTCACAATCTCGTGACAATGAGTCACAACAAACCAACTTCAGGGTTTGGGGTGGCTATCATGCCATTATTTAGAGGTTTTCTAGATGACAGTAAAATATGCTACAAACGGAGCTTGCCAATGAATATCAGCTGAGAGTGCACAGAGAATCCAGAGCCTCCTGCAGGTGGTTGCTTTTTTCTTCTGGCATCTGATGGGGAGGTCACATGGGAAGGAGGCTGCTGGTGCGATTTTCACTGCGCCCCCTGCTGGCCACCTCTTGCTTCTCGTTATTAACCCACCCCTTTTCAAATTCATTTGCTGGTGAATGTGAGCTAATCACCAAAAGCAAGGAGTGGCCAACAGGGGGGTGCAGCAAACATTACACCAAGGGCCTTTTCCCCACGTGACCTCCCCATCAGATCCCAGGAGAAAAATCAGCACCAATCTTGGGGAGGGTCTGGATTCTCTGTAAACTCTCAGCTTGTATTGATTTGCAAGTTCTATACAGAGCATCTTTGACTGGCATCTAGAAAACATCCTGGATATATGATAGTAATGCCCACCATTTCTTGACATTAGAGTGCCAAAGGGAAGAACCCAGATTGGGGCCATACAGAGGAAGAAATGTGCCTCTGTGGGCAGGAGGAGGAGTCTTCATCGCGGGGACAAGGAGCAGCTTTAGTTCTCGTCATCAAATAGTTTCTAAGTGGACATAACATTCACTTTCACAGAAAAGTGAATGGAAGATCGCCTCCTTCAGAAAAAAGGTCAAGTGAAGAATACTGCTGTGGTGAGGACAAAAATGTCTATTTCTAAAATTTCTGTTTGGATACTTGAAAATCATATGAGGTACAATGAAGGGAAGTTAAGATGGTGTAGAGTGGTTGGTTTTTTAAATCAAGAACTTGCATAATCAGATCAAATAACTTGCAAAATGAGATCTCAGTCTATTTAGGGAATCAGGAAAATTTCTACAGTATTTATTGGCTTTTGGGGCAAAACCACCCCCACAAATATTCAGCAAATGAGGAGAAATTTGCTTGGGAAATTTTTTCAGATGAATTGCCAACAAAGGTTTCCAGAAAATCCATATCTCTGTTGACGATGGGAGAACATAAGCTATCTCCTTACCTGTTTTGCACCTTTCTTCTTTCTGCCTAGAAAGGGCCTTTGAATGAGAATAAAAAGAAGAAATTGACACCCAGGCCTGATCATTGCCTTGGGATGCTTATTTATTTAGTTATTATTCATTGGATTTCTATACTGCCCTTCCAAAAATGGCTCAGGGCGGTTTACGCAGAGATAGAACAAACAAATAAGATAGATCCCTATCCCCAAAGGGCTCACCATCTAAAAGAAACATAAGACAGAGACCAGCTACAGTCACTGGAGGCACTGTGCTGGGGGTGGATAGGGCCAGTTACTCTCCCCCTGCTAAATAAAGAGAACCATCATGTTAAAAGGTGCCTCTTTGCCAAGTTAGCAGGGGAGATGGAGGAGGGAGAGAATGGAACAAACTGAATGAAACGTTCTCTCAAAGAAATGGGTGATATGTGTTTTTTAGTGGTAGTCACAGCTGGCGTACCAATTTCCCCCTACATGAAAAGGGTTGTGCAAATGGTGCACATGGGATAGATTTGTACCCTGAAATGTCAAAAATGGAGAAGGCATAATGACACTAGGAGGAGAGGTTTTGGAATATGAAGTCTGGGAGTGTGTGGGTAGCTGAAGAACATGGCCAGAGACTTCTGCAGCACACAGAAGTTCTGCCCACTGAACACTGGAGGATCGGACAGACACTGTTTGCATCCTTTCAACTTTTCATCCACTGCCTTAAGGCCTAAAAAATGGTTTTCTTTTTTTAACATGGAAGTGGACACCCAAATCCTGAGCTTGAGACCAGGTCCTGTGCGTAGAGTCCCAAGACTGCAGAATCACAGAAGACCAGGCATTCCTGAGCAAGGCTTACCGTTTCCTTTGAGGGGTGCCATCCTTAATTGCAGAAAGCTGAGAACAGATCTGTTTGTCAAGAAAAAGAGAGGAAAGACCATGAGCAACCAACCACCACGTAAAGATTTCCTGCAGCTGGCCAGAGCCAATGATTTGGGTGGTCAACCAAGAAATTGGTTTGTTAGCATTCCTGTCATGATAGTGCTCCTAAAAAAGAGAGGTGTTGGAGCTCATTGTTGCTTGGATCTCCCAACTCTAATCCCTGTTGTGAGGAAATGCCTGTGGGTATTCAGGGGTGAGGGAAAGACACTGAACGTGCTCAAGAGGCCCTGCTGTCTTTGCACGCTTCAGGTCGGAGCTCTGGGATTAGAAACAGCAGCTGAGTTCACCAGAGGTAGAGGCAGGATGAACTCTGGCTCAAATGAAAGCTCTCTACAAAGCATGAGTATTTGGCATATCCCGTGTGAAAGTAGTTCTTCCTCAGTTGGGGGGGACTGTGTCTTTGTGGGACATTCGCTTCCCACCCCAAGCCCTTGGATATGGCAGTTCATAAATCCAACTTAAAAATGCATTTTAGCTTACCTCAAACAGGCAAATTACTGCCATGATCATCGTTATCACTGCAGTCACTGAAATAGCAAACAGCCTTTTGCCATAGCCATATTCTGGGATTCCCTGGCTTGCAATCTGCAAGGTGGGACAAAGGAAAGGGAAAGGGAAAACAGGCTTTTTTGTCTTTCTACCTTTTTCTCCCCCCACCCCCCTCAGAATAAAAAACACCACTTGTACTGCTCTCTATTGAACTTGCTCTCATATGGACATATGCAATTGTCTTCTACCAAGTCAAACATTGGTCCATTCAGCCCAGTACTGTCTACTCCTTTTTACAGCTGCTCTCAGCCCTGAAGCCTTAACTAAGAGGCTAGAGATTAAGCCTGGACTCTCCTGAATGCAAGACATGGGGTATATTGCCAAAGAGAGAACAACTCTATTTGAAAATGGAAGTTTACACAATTTCTCCAAGGGGTGATCTGACGGGTTTGTTGGCCATTGTGAAATTTGACAGCATTACCTGCTGACCATTTGCTACCAATCCATGGTGGGAATCAAGTCTTTTGAAACCATCAGAGACTGGTAGCAAATGGCCAGCAGATGGTGCTGTGTAATTGTGTGATGGTTAGTGACATCATCCAAATGCATCACGGAGAAATGGTAAGAACCTCCATTCACATCACAGATTGGTAGCAAATGGCCAGCAGATGGTTTCACCTCATCACCTCCATTCCCTCCCAACCTTGCCTTTCATCTCCCCACCCACATGATCGCCACTGCGATGAGCAGCAGCGCAGCAATCTGGAGGCTGGGGAAGCAAAGCCTGGCCTCCAGGAATCCCACAATGCAGCACCACACCAGCAGCATTGTGCATGGAGAAACCCTAGAGGCTGGGTTGCTCCTTCCCTTGGCATCTATCATTAAAATGGTTGCCAGCAGCCTGAAGGGAGCTGCCAGCACCCCAGCTGCCCACATGACCAGATGGTGAGGGAGGAGGCTGCATGTACACCCTCCTACCTCACCTGGACTACCCAGTCGAGGAGTGCCGGGATTGGGACCGATCCTGGCAGTTCTCATGAGCAGCTCTGCCCAGGTGGGGCTGCACTAGCATGGCTAGTGCTGGTCGTGAGAACGAATGCATTGTCGTTCTCAAGTGCAATGGATATCGTGGGACTTATTTTACAGATAGAAGTGAGAGATTGATATTATTCTGCATGAAATATATTCTGCAAAAGAGTGTGATCTTTTCTGTGTGAAATATATTTAAATTAATTCAAAACCAATTCAAATGGCCTGAATCGGTTACCCAACCACTTTTTAAAGGCCGTGTCTCAATCGGAACAGAGTTTATTGCAATTTGAAAAGAAAGCATGAACGACAAACCCAAATGTTTCATGGCTTGACTCTATGCTTTCAAGAAGCCAGTGCCAGGTGAACTCCCATTGCCTCCCCTTGTTCACGCCCAGTGAGCCACATCCAGGTCAGCTGATGGTTGCCCAAGCTCCTCCTGACAATGCATTAGTAGGCTTGACAACCCCTCAGGCTTGACAAGCTTTGCCCCTTACCTCAGGATTCACCCGTTTTCTTGGATTTCCTGTGGCCAGGTTGGCGACATTCTTCATAGGCCGGCAGTATGACTTCCACAGGGAGGACGTCTCCTTGACGTATTCTCTCTCACTGAAGAGGTTCAGCAGCATCGTGAGCCTGGAAATCATCTTAGCACAGGCCAGCTGGACCTTGGACTCTGTGCAGTCTACTTTGAGCCTACGGATCACGTGGGCTAAGCGGCTCCTCACTAGCGTGACTGGGATAAGGGAAGATCGCCACTTGTTGAGGTCAGCCTCATCATGGTCGCCCTCAAGCCAGGGAGTTTCACCATGAGCTCCGCCATCCAGGATGATGGTAGCTGCCGACCAGGGTATGCTAGGTGTGGACTGCATAACAGCTTGGTCGGACCTGTGCAGCGACGCTGTCCTTGGCCTGCCCCGTGTACTGCTGGTCTTCAGCTTCCTGATTCCCAACACCCTCATTACTTCTTTTTGCATCCTATTCAAAGCCTCATCTTTCTCTGCTCAGAAGCAAGAAGAAAAGAACAGGATCATCCAATGTCCAAAAGCACCTGATGCTCAGATCATTAGCAAGTTGCAAGAAGAGAAGTTGTAAAGGGACAAATGTGTGACTGCATTTCATCCTGTCAAGGACATGCAGAGCAAAGATGCACCAGTTAGCAAGATAGCAACCTAAGGTGGCGCTGAGAAAATAGCACAAGGTCTCTGATCAGTGCGTGGCCAGAGAAGAAGCAGCAGCATGGAAGCCGATGGGAGTCTGTGTAAGCAAGACTCCACTGAAAGTTGCACAATTTATTGCTGCTGGAAGCACCATACATCTCGGCTTTATTTTTTTAAAGGAAGTTTCTAGCTGTTTGAAAGTCTATAAGTGTGACTGACAAAATCACAGCAACAAAGAGCCTTGTAGCTCCATTAACACAATGTCCTGAGTTTTTGTAGGCAAGAATCTACTTCATCGGAGGCATGAGGTGGACGCTGAAGGATATTTGGCAACACTGTGTTGAAGGACTAATTACAGTCTCCAGTAGAGGCATTTCCTGATCTATCCCCAAGGCTTTCTCCTCGTGACAAACTTGTATCCGTTTGTACCACCTGAACTGTCGATTAGAGACCCTTAGCTTCCACCCACTTTTCAAAATTCTATCAGGGTTCCCTCAGAAGGGGGAAAGTGACTCTGCTTGAAACCACTTTAAAGTTGTGCCGTCGAGTCGGTGTTGACTCTTGGCGACCGCATAGCCCTGTGGTTTTCTTTGGTAGAATACAGGAGGGGTTGACCATTGCCATCTCCCGCGCAGGATGAGATGATGCCTTTCAGCATCTTCCTCTCTCGCTGCTGCCCGATATAGGTCTTTCCCATAGTCCGGGAAACATACCAGCGGGGATTCACACCTGCAACCTCTTGCTCCCGAGGCAAGTTGCCTCCCCGATGCGCCATTATGTGGCTTGAAACCACTTTAAAGGTGTAGACCAATAAAATAGAATAAGCAAGCGTAGACCACGTTCAAGGCACAATGAGCCTCTTTTTATAATAAGTACATGGGCCTGTAGTAGAGCAGTGAATCACACACAGGTCTATCCCTCTTGCTCCACTGGCAAGCAATCCCATCGCCTCTGCCCCCTCCTCTCCCTCTTTCAGGGCCATGAATTCATCTCAGGCACTTGGCTGCAGAGTCCCTTTCTTCTCTCTCCCCACTCCTGTCCCTTGCTTTCCCAGCAGGCAGAAAAGGAGGCAGCAGCAAAAGGAGGCAGGTGAGCCAAGGTGAGCCCAAACTGCACCAAGTGTCCCCGAGAGAGAAGCAGTCCAGCCTTCCTTCCCGCTGCATCTCAGGCAAGGGGCTGCAGCAGGTGGTTTAGTCCCTACCCAGGAGGAGGGAAGGAGGAAGTGGCAGTGGCAGGACTGCCAGCCAGCGCAGAGGAGCAGGATGATAGACCAGTATTCTGGCATGCTCCTTCCACACATACATTAAGAAGAGGAACCCGTTTAGAAATTGCCTCTGTATGGCTCCCGCTCTGTTGTGTGGTTATGCCTGAAAGTCAAGAGCAGTCAGAGCCACCTTAAGTGGCGCAGCGGGGAAATGCTTGACTGACAAGCAGAAGGTTGCCGGTTCGGATCCCCGCTGCTACTAGATTGGGCAGCAGCGAGAGAGGAAGATGCTGAAAGGCTTCATCTCACACTCCACTTTCTACCAAAGAAAACCAGGAGTCAAAAAAGTGGCACACTTTACCTTTAAACGACAGTTACTGATATGCATTTCTTCAGTTTCCCCACAAACATCTCTTGCTCTAGGGATGGGATCTTCCTCCTGTAACCCTTTTAGGCAGCTCTCATTCCAGTAAACCAATGAGGGAGCTAGAATGTGAGCTGGAATTTGAAAAGAGCCCACCTTCCATGGGAGGGGGGCCAACTAAAATTCTGAGGCACTTGAGGGGGAGAGTGAGAAAGAAATGAGGCTGTGGCTTAACAGTCTCAGTGACAAACTGTACGCTATGTTTTCTGCAGGAAAGGCATGCGTGCTGCTCTGAGAGTGCTCTTACGAAGGCTTTCCTAACAAGGACGGGGGCAGGGCTGCCGCCCCAAAATCTTCACTTAACGCTACAGCGCCGGAGGGGGGAGAGCGGCGGGAGGGGTAAGTTCTACCCCCCCCGCCGCCCTTAAAGGGAGACCCCCCCTCGGTGCCGGACCACCTCTTACATGGCCTCCGGACCGGTTCGTGCACACCCCTATGAGCAAGTAGCTTGTAACCAGGCAAAGGCGTTTCACTAAAGCTCTTTTTGAAAGATGACTAATGATTGCCCCTGAAGAGCTCTGAGGCTGAAAGGCATTGGGCTTCAATCAATGCTACACAGCGAGCCCCGTGAGATGCGGTCTCCTTTTTTGCTTGTGTGTCCCAATAGCCACACTCCTCCTCAGAGGGCAGGCAAGGAAAGGAGGCAGCCTCTCCTGACTCTGGAGAATGGGGGCCGTGCTGTCTCCTGGAGCTTGTTCCTCCTCTCTGTCTCTCCAAGATGCCTGACAGGGAGTCTTCAACCCCATGGAACTGCTCAGAAAGCGCAAGCCGAGTCACCGCTGTCCATTCGCTCGCCCTCCCTCCTCTCTGGGTGGTGCAGCAGGAGAACATGGGGACTTGGGAAGCTGCCTTTGAGGGAGTCAGACCCTTGGCCCATCTAGCTCAATATTGTCTACACTGACTGGCAGCAGCTCTCTGAGGATTCAGGCAGGAGTCTTTCCCAGACCTATCTGGAGAAGCCAGGAAGTGAACCTGAGCATGCAGATGCTCTTCCACTGAGCTATGACCCCATTCCCTGAGGGGAAGATCTCACCGTGCTCACATGTAGTCACCCAACCAAGTCCAAGCCCTTCTTAACAATGGGGACAATTCATGCTCACTACCTGAAAACCAGCTCTCCTCCCCCATCCCTACCACTGTGATGACCAAAGATGGAGTGTGCAAGTGGCCTGCTCATGCAAGGAGCCGTTGCCTCGATTGCTTGCCTGCTCCCTCTCCCTCTCGATGAAGCCCCATTTCTCCTACTGCATGAAAGAGAGAGAGAGAGAGAACAGGAACAGGAACAAGCAGAGGCGATCTCTGCCATCCGCCCCAGCTTCCTTTCGGTCAGTTGTTCATTCAATCTGTGAGGGAGCAGATAGAGCCTTCAAGAGGGAAAGCGTAAGTGAGTGCTTGGAAGCAGCGGTGGCTGCTCATTCGCTTGCCTTCCATGCTGCTTAGAGACAGAGTGGCAGGAAGGCACTCCTGATGGCTGCTCCTGCAAGGTGATTGTTACCAAGAGCAGCTGCCATAGTTTCTGATCCGAGGGAGAGTACACAAGAGTGGGTGAAAAGATGAGGTTGCTCCTTCTACAAGCAGCTGCCTCTATTGCAGGGCTGCTCACCTTTGGGCCTCCTGCAGGTGTTGGCCTACAAATCCCATAATCCCTGACTCTTGACCACTGTGGCAGGGGATTATGGGAGTTGTAGTCCAAAAACAGCTGAGGGCCTAAGTTGAGCAGGCCTGATCTATTGGCATATCTGTCTTTTCTCTCTAGACAACATGTGGCGGGGATTGGGTCCAGCAAGCCCAATCTTCCCCACTGCCCCACCCAACAGGCAAGGGGGTAGAATTTGGTAGCTTGCATTCTCTCTAGGGGCAGCGCCAGTAGTCCAATCCTTCTCACCATCACAGAGAGAGAGAGAGAGAGAGAGAGAGAGAGAGAGGGCGCCACCTGCCATCTCTTCCCCAGTTGCTCAGTCTCTCTCTCAACAGCATAGTGGGGAAGACGGTTTTCTCTCCGGGAAAAGAGAGGGCAGGAGTGTGGTCAAAGGAACCTACTCTTACTCTCTGCAGTACAATTCCTGGTTTGGCAATCAAAGCTGAAAAATAATGAGAGTCCCAGGAAGCTGACCCCCCCCCCCCGAAAAGGAGAGTAAGGGCCTCTAGAAAGTATTACCCTTACACTTTCAGAGGTCACTCTGCACAAATTAGAATCATGGAGGAAGGATACATATTTTGGACCAAGGGAAGGGCTCCAGAAATCAAAGCAAAGGTCCAAAAATCACTTTATCCCCCAAAGGAGACATTTGCAGACCTACTTTGATTTCTGTGCAGTTTGCATCATTGCCATTTGAGGTGTTCTTTCTTAGTACATTCTGCCGATGAGCTCATTTTGCAACAGGTTTTCCCCTGCTTAGAGGGGAAATTGTGAAATGCTCTTTAACATTCAAAACAATACAGAATTTCATCAACTACTACTAGCCTACCGCAGAGAGTTTCCTTTGTGGTACACGTGTCGGTGCAGTCCAACTTCATCGTATCAGACAAAACTTCAATGTCATCCTTCAGATGGCAAAGACAGCAGAACACCTTGTTAGGCAAGATGCTGTGAAGGAAAAAGACAGAACTCCTCACAGCTTCTTGGCATTTCTTGCAGGAGAGGACAGTAACTGGCAACCCCCACAACCAATCCAGTCCTTTCAGGAGGGTGCCATGCCAACCCACACTTTGGGGGCTCTCCACATATCCCCCACATCTCTTCAGAAAATGTTTCTAACTCAAAACTGTCCTATGAAGGGATATTCCCATCTCCATATACTGAGGAAGATTGAGCTGACTTTGCTGTGAGGGAGATAATGGATATTATCTTCCTCCCTTTGCTGTGAGGGATAATAATTTCTGATGAAATTATTACTTGCCGAAGAAGTAGGAAGCTGCTTGATACTGTGGCAAATCCTTGGCCCCTTGAGTTCAGTGCTTTCTAACTCTAACTGGCAATGGTTTTTCAGTGCTTCAGAGGGAGGTCTTTCCTAGCTCTGTTCCCTGAGATTATTTTAACTGGAAATGCCAGAGAGTGAATCTGGGACCCTGCATGTGCAGAGCACTGTCATTAAGCTATGGCCCCACTCCATTTGTGTTTGAGTGCTGGTGAGGGAAAGCATACAGCCTGTGAAGGAAAAGAAGGAAGAAAGAAAACCTTTTTTAATGAGGGGCTATTTCCGGAGAAGATGGAACTGGGAGATGTCTCAAAATGATGCCCAAAGATACTCATGACTCTAGCTAAGTGGTTTTCAGACTTTTTACCATCAGGGAATCTTTTCCGTGTTTTTGGTCTCCTGCAGACTCCCTGCATATCTGCCACTTCCTGTCTCTTGCAGAGGATTCTGGGGAATGTTCCTGCACTCCTTCAACCCACACAGGGGGCATGCCCTCACCATTGGTCCACACGAACTGAGCGTACAGCTTGGAACACACCCAACAGTCCTGTAGCTCCATATTTCAGTGGGAAGTTGGGTAGTGGTAGACAAGCTTCAGGCAGTGATGTCACTGCAAATGCAGAAGTGCAGCCACTCTCCATGGCAGCCCCCATGGCCATGCACACCCCAACAGTCAGAGAAGCCGAGTGTGGTGCTCGTCCCTGCGCTCCGTCCCCTCCTTGTCTGTCATTTCTGACCACCTCGCTGAGAAGCCCCTGTAACGGGTCTGAGGAATGCCTGTTCCCTCAACCACCACTCTAGCATGACTTCCATTCCCACAGCAAAGCCTGATAGCATGTTGGGCAAGAAGTGTGGATTGGCTAGCAACTTGGTAGCAGTGTGAGTATTGGTCAACCGTCCTCCTGTCCTCCTCGCAGGGAAAACTACAGCCTCTGAAGTTGCCCCTATCGACCTACTTAGAGGGCTGAGGAGGAGGAGGGGGTTAGAACAAGGCTGACTCCCTGTTTCCACTTGTCTCTTTTCTTCTCTCCTTTGGCAACCAGCAAAAGGAAAAGGGTGTACATAGTACTTACAGAGTCTTCAATTGCAGGGAGGTCTGGATCAGGTCCTCCAATATCTTTGGGGTCATTTCTGTAGAACGAAGGTTTCTGAAATAAGGAGAGAGACTTTTTGCAATGCAGGATACCAAAGAGAAAGAGAAAGCCAGTGTGGTGTAGCAGAAATAATGTCTAGGGAGACCCGATTTCATGAAGCTTGTTGGGTTTGCTGCTTTCGAACCACACAACTCCACATCAGGCAGAATAGAAAAGGGAGAAAGCATCATGGCTTAGCTCTGGAGTCTTAGCTCTGGAGTACTGTTTATGTTGGAAAGTTAAAGGACTTTGCACTGTCTCTTGCCTCAGACAGTGGAGGACAGACTAGTAAGTCAGAGGTCTAGAGGGTCAAGACATTTGTCATCACTTCTCCACTGCTCTGATGCTATCCCTTTGATGTGTAGATTGCTAATCTCAGGGACTTCCTCCTTCCTCTCTCTCTTGCTACCTGCCCGCCTACCTTGCAACATGGCAAGGTTCTCTCTCCCTGCACCATTTCTGCAGAGAGGATGCAGAATCCATTTGCATCTACTTAGATAGATAGATTAGAGATCCTAAATCCTCACTTTCCTATCTAGAATGGAGTTCCTTAATAAATGCCTTTTATATTAATTTGAAACTATGAATTGGCTCCAAGTTACTTTACTCTCAGCACATACGCATGCCTAACTAATCTACCGCTGTGTTGTGCCTCTGTGCACTCTGCTATATTGAGAAAGGGATTCTCTCACCACAAGAGAATCTCCAACAGTTTAGTCAACAGTACAGTTTAGTCAACAGTGTATTTTTCTCACCACTGAGTAACTAGCTTCAGCCTGCCCTGAAATCATGCCTCCGACCAGCAAGCTGGACCTCCAGTACCAAATGCATGAGGACTGATCAAGTTTATTCAGTGATGACACAAAAGCAGCCTGCACATGATCAAAGGAGCTTAATTCGTTATCATTCATTCTTATCTTCCAGGCACAAAATCTTGGCTCAAAACACACTTGGCAATCTGCACATACTCCAAGAAATTCTCTTCTTCTTCTTCTAATTATATCATGCATTTTAGAGTTGAAGCCCTGCATTAAAAACAGGATACAGGGAAATGCCCTATACTCTGCATATACTCAGAGGCACTTTCACATAGTCAGAAATGTACCCTCAGAGTTTACCATCACCAAAAAAAAAAAAGAAGAAGAAGAGGAAGAAGAGGAAGAAGAGGAAGAAGAGGAAGAAGAAAAGGGGAAAGTCTGATGAGTTCTTCTGGACCACCCAGTGGCCCTGAAGAAGAGTGTCCGTCTAAGATGCAGAAAAACCAGTGATCACGGTAATAACTAATTCATTTCAGGTACTTACAGAAGCTTCAGTGAGGGAAGCCTGTAAAAACTGGCATCATCAGTGACTTTCAGCGGATGATGGTCGAGAAGCCTGCCGTGGGGAGGAATTAGACCCACTGGTTACAAGCTGAGCAAAATGCAGGAAGAAGCTCCAGGAGGCAGGGGCGGATTAAGCTATTTGCCACCCCCTCCTTCCGCGCAGGAGAGAGGAAGAAAGCACCCAGCTGACAAAGAAAGTGCAGCCTGGGAGCAGGCAAGGCACCACATGCCCCCCCCCAGCCAATGCCCCCGCCCTTCCCAGAGCTAGCATGGTCCCTGTGTCAGTGTGCATCTGACGCTGATACAGGGGGCAGGGCTGGCACATGTGCAAGGGCAGCAGCCTGTCCCTGAGCCACCAGCAAGCTTCCAGCTCTACTGATCGTCCCAATCTGGATTGCACTATACACACACAAACACACACATGGTATTTGCCTCCCAGTGTCTCTGAAGACAATGAGGAGAGAAGTTTGACCTGCACAGTGCATCAAATTTCCAGCCCTGGCATCAGCGGTTAATAACTTCTCAAAAGAGAGAAGCACTGGAGGAAGCCTCCTTCAAAGCCGTAGCTTCTTTTCATTACACACCACCTAGAGATAGACATATCTCTATCTTATCTATCTATCTATCTAATATCTGTATACCTGGAGATATACATATCAGGCAGATTAAAAATATGATAGATGAATGAATGAATGGATGGATGAATGAATGAATGAATGAATGAATATAACCATATGCTACATCTTCTAGGGTTGAACTCTGCCATTCAAAAGAGTTGGGGGGCGGGTTGAACCTTCCCGGGGGTCAAAGAAAGTACCTTACTCTGCAATAACAGGTTGACTCTTTTCACATTTGCATTCACTTACGTCTTGATAAACTGTGTTCCATTCCTGACCTCGAATGACCCATGAGTGAGATTCTCAGTGAGATTGCTGCTGAGGTCTCTGGAAACAAGCATTGTGCACAGGATTTTGCATGGTACAAAATAAGCATTACATTTTAATATGTTTTTTAAAGGTAGATGGGATAGGAAAAACTATCTTTCCTTTGAGATTCCTGTCTGATGGTGGGAGTCGAATTGCCACATGAAGCCCCTGCAGCAAAGTATGGTGGTGTCCTTTCCAGTGGGGCAGCTGTTTCCAGGATGTTATTCAAACAGCAAGCTTTACCATGAGGCTTTACTGTGAGTTTAAGGTTGCCCCTCAAAAGGTGCAAAAAGTGGATTCATTTTTTCATGTCCAAAGACTCTTTCCTAACTCCCTCATCTAGCGGTGCTAATTCATCTCTTGTCTGAAGCTCCAGTGCCTATTTCTAAGATGAAGAAGAGTGCCATTGTTTAAGCTGGCCTGGAAGCCACGCTCTCAGACTCTGGCAATCTTGGGCTCACGCCACGCTCTTTCAACCCTATCTTGGAGATGCCAGGGAGGGAACTTGGAAGCTTCTGCTCTTCCCAGAGCGGCTCCATCCCCTGAGGGGAATCTCTTACAGTGCACACACTTCTAGTCTCCCATGCATATCCAACCCTGCTTAGCTAAAGGGGACAGGTCATGCTTGCTACCACGAGACCAGGTACCAAGTGAGCCTTCTTGCAGAGAGATTTCTAGAAACAAGGCATCACATATGAGAATCGATTCCAGGACTGAGATCTGGCTCAGCCTTGCTTGGATAACTCTGTGTGCAGTCCAGAAAAATGGAAAACAGTTCTAAAGAAGCACATGCACAGTACACATCGCTCAGCAATGAATAACCCAACCCCATACAGACCCGGAATTATGGGTCAAAGCTCCCACACTCAGAAACGGTGGCCCCTAGCAGCAGGCCTGACTCCCAGAACCCTCTTGGAGGGAAACTGCTTCTAGGGCAGAAGCTTGGGAGATATAGGACCAGAACCACAGGGTGGAAACTTAACCCATCCGTGCTCCCCCACCCCATCCCCATTGATGGTTTTGATGCTGAATGACTTACATAAACTGCACAAACAGGACAGCTTCACATGACTTCGTCTCAATGGTCTGGATTGTATTACTTGACAAGTCCCTGCTTAAAAGAGCACATAGCAATGATGAAATTAGGGAGACTACAAAGGTGTGTCCAACCCCACCTTTCTCTCTCAGCTTATCTGTTTTGTCTTTTCTCAAGCTTGGGAGATGTAGGGCCAGAACCACAGGGTGGAAACCGAATCCATCTGTGCTCCCCCACCCCATCCCCATTTATGGTTTTTATCATGGACGTAATTGGGGGCGGGGGCAGCCAGGGCACGTACCCTAGGCGCCACTGGGGTGTGCCATGCCAGTGCCCGCAACCCCCACCCCATTGCCCACCTGCCCAGCCCCAAGGCCCCTCAGCCACTGGCCATCTTGCTTGCCTTGCCCTCCGGCCTAGGATCGGCCATAGGGCTTGGATATAGGAGGTGGGGGGGAGACTGAGAAGTCTCTGAATATTTAATTTTTAAAAGACTGGAAAATTTGCTGGCTTTGAAAACAAAAACTATCTAAAAAGGCCTATAAGTGGCTTCTTTCAGGGCAGAGAATTACAAAAGCTTCTGGAACAATACTACATTCATTTATTCATTCATGCATGCATGCATTCATTCATAAATGCATTTATGTTCGAGTTGTTTTGCAACCCTGGAAGGGGCGGAGCCACCACTGGGCCAACGGGTTCAAAGGAGGCAGGGAAGAGTCGCTCCTGGCTGCGCGCTGCAAACGCAGGGCCAGCATCACTAGCTCCCGAAGGGGCTGCGCGGCCCTTTCAGGAGCTAAGACTGGTGCTGCGTTCGCAACACAGCCCAGGAGCAGCTCTTCCCTGCAGGGAAAGAGAAAGCAGCACCAGCCTTCTTCTAACTGCCGAAGGGGCCGCGCGCCCTATCTAGAATGGAGTTGTCTAATCAATGCCTTATATATTGATTGGAAACTATGAACTGGCTCCAAGTTACTTTCCTCTCAGCATACACGTATGTCTAACTAAATCCGCTGTATGGTGCCTCTGTGCACTCTGCTAGAATGAAAAAGAGTTTCTCTACCAGAGAGAATTCCCAACACCCCATCATAAGCCCACAGTCATCACAAGACAAAGACTGACAGGAATCATTCACTGGTTTATAGCCTCCCCACCCCCACCCTGTCACCTTCTTCTCTCCCTCCCCCCCCCCCATTTTGCTAGTGCCTATTTGAGCAGGTGATCCTCTAGGACAAAGTCATGTTTTTTAAAAAGCATGAGATGAGAGGGAGAAAATGACACTTGGAATCTTCACATAACTCCTGACTGTTGTTCTAAGTCTTGAATAGAGATGGCTCATGTTTTCAGGTTTGGATCAACAACCATGTCTAGATGGTACAGTGTTCCTTTTCAGAGGGATTTCCAGATATTGTTGACTACAAGTCCCATCATCCCTGTTTGGATAGGGGCACAATTTCAGTGCTTGCCCTAGGCGCCAATTTCCCTAGATACGCCTCTGGTTTGGATGCTTAGTGACTTACATAAACTGCACAAACAGGACAGCTTCACATGAATTCGTCTCAATGGTCTGGATTGCATTACTTGACAAGTCCCTGTTTAAAAGAGCACATAGCAATGATGAAACTAGGGAGACTACAAAGGTGTGTCCAACTCCACCTTTTGCACTCAGCTTCTCTGTTTTGTCTTTTCTCATCCAGTGCCCCTGGCCTGGCCTGGTCAGCTTGAAGAGAAGACAAGAATCTACCAGCAATGGCTCGTGAAGCGCCATTGGGGGGAAGGCGGGAGGCGTCTTTAAGGGGAAAGAAAGTCACTGCTTCCCTCCACAGTGTGCCTCCCAGCAGCCCCTGCGGCAGGGAATCGCCACCACCACTCACCTGGCTGCTGGCGGGGGCGCGGCTCCATTTACGCCAGGTGAGTGGTGGCGGCGATTCCCCGCCGCAGGCGGTGATTACCCCGCTGGGAGGCACGCTGCTGAGGTAAGCAGCAACTTTTTCCCTTAAAGATTCCTCCCGCCGCCCCCCTCCCAGGGGCGCATTCACGAGCCGCTACTGGAATCTACACAACCCCAAACGGAACAGATCTTCCATGCTCCTGCTCAGAACTGCATGTATGGGTGTCCAGTTTGGCTCTGAGGCTCAGCAAACAAGGCATTGCTAGAAACTTGGGAGCTTGGCGTGAGAATGTAATTCTCCCTGAGTTTGTTTCCATTCTGCTCTGTAGCCTCAATCCAAATAAAACGATTTGCACACCTCAGTAGTGCTGAAATCCTCACTGCCAACTGACCTTGGCCTCCTCTCATACTCTCAATAGCAGCTTGGTCTGCAGAAATTAGCAGGTGAAGCATTTAATGGCATGGGGACAAACAGCATTACCTGCAAGGTCAGCAGTGCAAGCACTGAGGCTCTTCACACGGGCTGGTGAGTTCGGGGGCCACGTGGCCCCTGGAAGCTCCAGCATGCCCGGCGCGAGCTGGCAGGGCATGCTGGAGGGACCCCCGAGCCGGGAGGCTGCTTTTCAGCTTCCCGGTCGGGGGTCTACTCACGATTTTTAAAACCGGGTTTGCGGAGCACTCGCTCCGCAAACTCGCTTGAAGGGGAGGGTTGTTTTGGTGGGTTAACCTCCTGGAGGCCACCGGGCTCGCCTGCCCACCTGGTGGTTCTCGCGGTCAGGAGAAATCGGGCTAAGTTCCCCTAGCCCGATTTCTCCTGATCCTGGGAATAGCCTCACTGTTCAAGGCATAGGAGCAAGGGCCACCAAGAAAGCTGTGCACTCTCTCAGATATCATTTGGAGTAGAGTTAGACCCACTGTTTTCAAATAGCCCCCGCACCGGCGGGGGTAGTCCTTTAAGGGTGGGGGAGGGTGCACTCACCCCTCCCACCGCATTTCCCCCACCGGCAGCGTTCCTCCCTGCCGTCCCGTTGTCGTCGTCGGCCGGAAATGGCCGGAAGTAGCAAGCGCGTGTGCGCACGCACCCATCTGCCATGTACGCGTGCGCACACAACAGGCGCACGTACACTTGCTACTTCGGGCCACTTCCGGACCATGACGACAACGGGGCGGCAGGGACGAACGCTGCTGCCCCGATGGGCTTAAAAATAACAGAGCGCCTGTGGGGGAAATGCAGCGGGAGGGGTGAGTGCACCCTCCCCCGCCCTTAAAGGATTACCCCCGCCGGTGCCGAAGCAACTTTGTGCACAAGCCTTGTATGTATGGTCTCATTTACCCTCATGATGACCATGTCTTGGTGGGTCACTGGCAATCCCATTTGCTGACTCCACTGAACTAGCAGGAAAGCCAAGCCAAGAGTAACTTGCCCAAGGTCAAACAGTTCATTTGTGCCAGAGCTGCATTTTCTAGATCGAAATCCAGAGTTCTACAATGCAGGATTACCCTGTCTAAGCGGGAAGGGACCAATTTCTATATTCTCAAGGGCCAATCTATTCTCCAGGTGGCGGTCAGTATGGTCGGGGAAAATATGAAAGTGGGAGTGTATTTTCCTGCACAACCTGATCCCATCATGAGTGGGCAGACTCCAAAATAAAGCTGATGTATCTATCAGAAGAGGCTCCCTAGTTATGAAACCGATGCATTCAGACACAATCTTGCAATCTAACACCTTGCAATGTAACATTCATGCACACAAGGACTGCACAAAGGTAGTTGCACAAAGTGGAAAGAATGGTTGTCAATTGCACAACCGTGTTTGCACAATTCATGCATTTAGTGCTCAAGTGCTCTTGTGAAACTGCTCAAACATTACACAGGAAAAGCACATAAATCAAATTAATAATAATAATAATAATAATAATAATAATAATATAACCTTGTGCAGTATGTCAACTACTAACGTGTTCTAGACATGCTACATCCAAGATCAGAGGCAGATGTAATTGCATGGAAGAATTCTGTTCCTTATGAGTTGGAAATATTGTTATTTTCGTTATACACGAAACTGTCAGCAAACCTTTTATCACCCATTGATTAAAATATTGTAAGGCCACATAAAAATTGCCCTGGGAACTGGCAAGAGTTCCAGTTGGCCATCCTTGGTCTAATAAGTATAGTCAACATATTAGCCACTTTACATGACATTTTGAAATAGCCGTGTCCTGAGCTGGATCAAGACCACAGTAAGGGAGGGGGCTTAGCCCATTCCCCCTATGCTGACAAAGATCTGCCCCGCCGCCATTCACCCCGGGGAGAAAATCACATATGGGTGCGCAGTTTTGACCCAGAGAGTCAGCAATCACCGTACTCCTAGAAACGAGAACTTACCGCCGATGCGTAAGTGAAAGTGAGCCCTCCTGAAGTTTGCTCAAACTGTTGCCATGGAAAGTCCTGGAGAGGTGAAGGGAAGTTTGAGAACATCGCACAGCCAGGATCACAGCCTCTCTTTCTGTCTTAATGGATTGGGCATAAGCATGATACTTTCATCCTGCACTCCAATTCCAGTCCAGCTGCAGTCATGAGCAACAAGTCTGGACAGAGATGTGCATCCCCTTCCACAGACAACAAAAGGCATCTAACCAGTACCAGTTCAATATCCAGCCTGAGTAAGTGTCACAGTGTGAATGCACACCTCCTTCCATGTCAATTACGCATGCAGAAGGCTGCTTACAGGGATCAATCTCCTTTGCTGAATTGTGATGACAATCTTTACCACCCATCCATATATCTGAGGTCTTGGAAATTGCATGCTTACATAATAACACCCCATACAAAATCTGAGATTTAAGCTTCTCCATCTCATCTTGAAGTCCCTACCCCTGTCCCATTTTGAATGTATATCTAATTCAAAATGAACAAAGATATTTAAGAATCTGCATTCATTCTTAAGGTATTACCAAATGTATCCCCCACCCCAAGCTCAAACTCTCTGTCTTGCCCATGCTTTGAAAACTTTATCAATCTACTTGGCAGATGTAGATCTAGTCATCTCCTCAGCAATCTGGCAAGAAAATATTAGTTCTGAGCTATCTGCCCACTTAGGTTTAGCAAAACTTATCATGGTGAACTTACAAAATTGTTGATAATATAAAAGGAGTTCTCCCAACAGTCCAGCTTTGTTTTCCAATCGAAACAAGGTTCCCAGTGGAATCCCTAGGGGGGAGAAACAGATGGGGGCAAGGGAATGATGTTGAAATCGATATTTCTAAGTGGGATGCCTTCAAGTGGTGATTCCCAAGAGTCAGACAAAGTTTGATTTTGTGCTTCTGTGCATCTTATGTGTTTCCACCAGCCTCTAACAGCCCCGCATTCCTCTTGAGGAAGGTCATCTGTGCCAAGGGTCTCCACCCTTAGGTCTCTAGATGTTGTTTGACTACAACTCCATTGTGTTGGCCATAATGGCCTTCACCATGGTGGCCTGGGGACGATGGGAGACAACATCTGGGGACCCAAGGGTGGGAACCCCTCGATTTAGGCTGTCCTGGTTTGTTTTCTCTTGGAGTATTCTGGGAAGGAAGCCCTCATAAGGCACGGACACCATAAGCCAGGGCTCTTCAATTTTGGCCCTCCAGCAGATGCTGGCCTACAATTCCCATATCCCTTGGCTATTGGCCACTGTGCCTGGGGATGATGGGAACTGTAGTCCAAAAACAACGGGCGGGGGGTGGGGCCCTAAGGCCTACCATAAGCCAAGCGGCCACCACAAGGTTGAGGGATGAGAGTGCTGAAGTAACATCTGAGAGACTCCCTCCCTCCCCACCATCTCCAGCAACTGCAACTGCCAGCACCAGCTTCTCAGTGTTCCCCCCCAGGCCCTAACAGCCACACAATCCCTCTTGAGAGGAATGATCTGTGCTGCCTCGTTCATTTTGTGTAGCAGTGTGTGTGACCCCAAATGGAAAAGCAGCTAGCACCCACCACCAGCTAGAAGACTGGCACGAGAGTGGTGGACTAAAATGTGTAGACCAAACAAGGCAAGGCATTCAATGTGTCTTCATCAAGTTAGGGGCTTACATCTATTCACAAAGAGCAGCTTTGTGGAGCTGCAAATTGTATCAGGACCATGGCTCAGAGCTAGGGGTGTTTCACCTATTCTTTCTGCACTAACAAAAATGCACCCCCATGGCTATCTAACTCTGAAAACAGCCACTGAGATATATCATTTTAGACCAGAAAAGGGCACAGAAAGGGTTAGACACCCTCTACATCCACATCCTGGTCCCAATACACATTATGGCCCTGCAGAGCTGCTACTTGTGAGTAAATTCAAGCCCCTATCTAGACAACGATGCCTTAAAGGACATCAAGCTGATAAAGTCCTGAACGTTGCCCCCTCCCCTCACCGCACGCGCGCGCGCACACACACACACACACAATTACAATGACTTATGTTGTATCTTCTGATGGATTTTTCACATTTAGCTGTTTTTGCAGGGTAAAAAATAAAAAATAAAATAAAAATAAAAGTAAGCCTAGGGCTACAGTAATGCAAAGAAGTTCCCGTCAAGATTTCTACCAGTTGCAGCTGTTAAAAGGCAGAGGACTCCTGCCAGGGGTGGGGGGACAAAACACACGGCAACCCTACTGTGCAGCCTCCCCAAAGTTCTGCAAAGGTTGCCTGGTTTCTCTGTGCTGGTCAGGATAGGGGGTGCCAGAGAGCCTAAGCGACACACGGAGCAGCAGCACCAGCTCCATCGGTTGTCATTCCAGGCAGGGCAAGGCAGGACATCTTGATGTGGCAGCGTATTCGGGGTCATGCTGCTCTCACTCTGTGCAGGAGGCTGGCCACCTCAGAAACAAGACAAGAGCCCTGGTTTGTACACTTCTTCCTGTGCAGGCACAATGCAAGTCGTGCTGCTCTAGGCGCATAGGCAGAACTGGGGGAGGGGGGGCAGGCAGGGCAGGTGGCCTGGGCGCCACTGAGGTGGGGGCGCCACACCAGTTCCTGCCACCCCCACCCCATTGCCCCCCTGCCCAGCCCCAGGGCCCCCCAGCCACTTGCCTCCAGCTCCGGCCTAGGATCGGCAAGGCCTGCAAACTGCAGAGGTCTTCTCTCCCCGCCTCTCAGCTGATCGGCGGGGCTTCCAGAGAGGCCTCCCAGTAGGCCTCCCTGAAGCCTGAACTGGGCAGGCCCCAAGCAAGGAAGGAAGGAAGGAAGGAGGAAGCAGGCAGAGCTCTCTGAAGCAGCAGCAGCAGCAGCAGCATCCCCCTGCCCAGACCATCCAGAACAGCTATTGCTAGGTAGGCTGTGAATTCCTTTTTGGGGTCCCCCCATCCCTATAGGAATCTGCTTGCCATAGGGCTTTGATATTGGGGTGGGTGGGGGGGCGAGACAGAAAAGTCTCTGAATATTTAATTGAAAACAGACTGGAAAATGTGCTGGCTTTAAAAACAAAAACTATCTAAAAAGGCCTATAAGTGGCTTGTTTCAGGGCAGAAAATTACAAAAACTTCTGGAACAAGTATATTTTATTTATTTTCATTCAACCATTCATAAATGCACTTATGTTCAAGTTGTTTTGCAACCCAGAAGGTCTGAGTGAGAACTGTGAAGCATGTGTTTTGCTTTTATTTTATTTTATTTTTCTTGTGTGTGAACTGCTCCCCAATAACTTGCAGCGACTTCAGGGTAAATCTGGCCAACATGTGAATGCAGCACCTCTATTCCAGAGGAGATGTGTGTTAAAGGGCTTTAAAAGCCTGGTGTGAAAAATCTCCTGGGATCAAACTTTTCTGAATTTGTTCAGAATTCTGAGAAAACAAACATTGGCTCACCCTGCAGGGTTGAAAGTCTCCTTTGCTAATCCGCAGCGAGGGGGCCATTTTAATCATTAGCGTTGCTAGTGTGTTCTAGGCATTAAAAGTAGCACAAATATATAGTACTCGATGTATATCACTATATACTGTGAAGTGTGCATGTGTGTATTCAGTGAAATGTATTTCCAGGCAGCATACGTATTTTGAAAGATCCGACTTAAATCCTTGGGGGCCTGTGGTGTGTGGAGGCCCTGGACTTTGAGGGGCTGGGGGCCCAATTTGAAATCTCATCTTGGCCCATTCCCACCTTGCTATGCCCCTGGCGGTCACTACACATGGGTTTCTGCACAGCACCTGCACAGAAGAAACTTCCATGTAGAAAATGTGTCTCTTGAAAATTGACCCTGAATTTTCCATCCATGACTGGGATATCTGAGAGTTAGAGTCAATAATAGAGTCAACAGCACACTGCTTGTGACAGGAAGGGGCAAATTACAAGGATTTCTTAGTCTGGCAGGGGCTGGTTTGGGCCCTGGCAGAACTTGGCTGTCTGCTCCTGTTGCACATTCCTCTGTCTAGTGTGGCAAACTAATGTATCCTCCTCCCTCTTGGTGTCAAAGTAAGCACTAGTGTGGTGAATGCACATATACCCCATCATGAGCCAACAGTCATCATAAGACAAAGGCTGCCCGGAATCATTCACTGGTTTATACACACACACACACCACCAACTTCTTCTTCCCCTATTTTGCTAGTGGCTATTTGGGCAGGTGATCCTCTAGGACAAAGTCATGTTTTTTAAAAAGCATGAGATGAGACAGAGAAAATGACACTTGGAATCCTCGCATAACTCCCGACTGTTGTTTGAAGTCTTTTCCTGAGATGGCTCATGTTTTCAGGTTTGGATCAACAACCATGTCTAGATGGTACAGTGTTCCTTTTCAGAGGGATTTCCAGATATTGTTGACTACAAGTCCCATCATCCCTGTTTGGATAGGGGCGCAATTTCAGTGCTTGCCCTAGGCGCCATTTTCCCTAGTTACGCCTCTGTCTAGGCGAGTGCCTAGTCAACGTGTATGCCTGAATCAACCTGGGCAAAGGAAGGGGTGACGTTACTTGTTAGAATCCCTGTTGTACCTTTTTCCCCATTGCCTGCTCGTTTGGCTATATGATTCTGCTGAATGCTCTTTCGGGACACATCTGAAGTGCCTGTTCAGTAGCTATGAAACGCTCTAGGCATTGGGTCCTTTCCCCCCTTTTTAAACAGAGCAGTGGGATCCCTGTTTCCTTCACCCCTTTGGCTCCCCTTCCCCATCTATGGCCCTTTTTGTGCTTCATACCATTTATACGGCTGTTCCCATTTCTTTCTTTTTCGAAATTGTTATTATTGAGTTGTAAACTGCTCTGGTTCCTTTGGATGAAAAGAGGGGTATCAAATCTTTTTTTAAAAGGCATCAGCTAAGCTACCTCGAAATAAGAAGTATCTTATCCCACCTACATCACTCCTAATGAAAGGCTCTCCCTAAAAGGGTTCTATCCTCCGAGTTCTGGAAGTGAGGTTGAAGTACTCACAGGTGGAAAGCCGCACTGGGAGGTGGCACACGGTGGAGTCTAGGAGGTCTGGTGACTTTCCAAAGCTTGAGGACTTCTACGGTGCTACGGCACGGGTTGGAGTAATTCCCTATGGCTGCTGCACCCAACCTATGGCTGCGGTGCCCAACTCCCATAAATAAGTCCAAAAAGATCATGAGCAGCAAATTGCAGTTGCTGTTGCTGTTGCTTGCAACAGGGACCATACTACAGAGCTGAACCATTCCTGCCATCTTTTGATCTCCAACGTCGGTTGGACATCAGAGTCTGCACCCTGAGCATTCCACGGCAGTGACATCATTTTTGCAGAACTCCGAGCATGACTGCTATGGCAACAATGTAGGCCCAAATGCACAGACAATCAGTTGATGGGCTTGAGCTATTTGGAGCTGTTGGCTCTGTGGAGAACTGAATGTGAAACTAACACTTGTTGACTGACATACAGGGATCTGGATTGCATAAAGTGATTAGTGTGGTTGCCATAAAGTGATTAGTGTGGTTGCCTGTGGAGCTGGTTTTGAGAATGCAGATTTCCTAGGCAATTCTGGTCAACCCACTGTGGTTAACTCACATTGAACCAGGATCTGACAGCGGGAGACCAGTGAGTCCTCTCTCTGTGGCTCCAAGCATCTAACATTCAGCCCAGCTATCTCTGGCTATCTTCAGTCTACCCGCCCCCGAGGAACCTGTCTGTCCTTGGTCTAAGCACCTGACGGGAGAGGAGAGCTGGTCTTGTGGTAGCAAGCATGACTTGTCTTCATAGCTAAGCTGGGTCTGCTCTGGTTGCATCTGAATGGGAGACTAGAAGTGTAAAGCACTGTAAGGTATTCCCCACAGGGGATGGAGCCGCTCTGGGAAGAGCAGAAGGTTTCAAGTTCCCTCCCTGGCTTCTCCAAGATAGGGCTGAGAGAGGCTCCTGCCTGCAACCTTGGAGAAGCCGCTGCCAGTCTGTGAAGACAATACTGAGATAGATAGACCAATGGTCTGACTCAGTATATGGCAGTTTCCTATGTTTCCTATGTTTCCTATAAACATACAGGTAGCCCATTGAATTTAAAAGTCCATGCATTGAAATGAGAGAGAATGCTCATTCCCTACTCACTCCTCCCAACTCATGAAGCTAAGATGTTCAAGAGCTGAGCTTGCTAGGTCATAGCAAGATGAGGCTCATCTGCGAATGATGAGATGAGGCTTCAATTTACCTGGATGAGACCTTTCAGTCCCTCTTCTGCTAAACAGTCAATGGGGTCTTCCTGGGGAGAGCTATACTCCACTGCCACTTTCCCATTCTCTGAAACAGACAAGTTAACAAGGCCAAGTTTTAACAAAGGAATAATTAGAAGTAAAATCCTTTTGTCTATTATTTTGTAACATTCCTCACCTTTATTCAAGGTTTGGAATGAAATGATGATTTTAATGTTAGTCTTTCTAAAGAGTCCATGACAACTATTTGGTCTTCTACATGCAGCAAAAAGAAGACACGTGCCCTGATCTCAGGCTTACAATCCAGAGTCCAACTAGATAGGACACAAGAGATCTGGCAGCAGGAACTCCTATATCACATCTGGCTTGGCCCTCAGGAAGGCTAGGCACACAAGGGAAGGGGAGTGGAGGAGGGCAAAGGCAAACGTGCAACAACCATTACAAAATGTCGGTGTAGTCAAGAGTTTTTATTAGGAAGAAGGGCAGTCAGGAGGGCAGGAGTTTGAATAATAGGGTAGAACACAAGTTGATGGGCAGAGTCCTAGGAACATAGGGAGCTGCCTCTACCCGACCATTCTCCATCTAGCTCAATATTTTCTACACTGACTTGCAGCCACTTTCCAAGGTTCCAGGCAGGAGTCTTACCCACCTCTACCTGGAGATGCCGGGGATTCAACTTGGGAACTTGTACATTTAAATTCTTCCTTTAAATGGGAAAGCATTTCTACAGAGCAGATGCTCTGTAGAGATGTAGACGGATGATCTACCACAGGACTACAGCCCCAACCCAAAGGGGAGTATTTGACCCTTACTAGGAAGCTGCCATATACTGAGTCAGACCATTGCTCTATCTAGCTCATTATTGTCTTTGCAGTCTGGCAGCGGCTTCTGCAAGGTTGCAGGCAGGAATCTCTCTCAGACCTATCTTGGAGAAGCCAGGGAGGGAACTGGGAACCTTCTGCTCTTCCCAGAGCGGCTCCATCCCCTGAGGGGAATATCTTATAGTGCTCACACTTCTAGTCTCCCATTCATATGCGACCAGGGTGGACACTGCTTAGCTAAGGGGACAAGTCATGCTTGCTACCACAAGACCAGTTCTCCTCTCATAATGCTCACTCATCCAAATACAAACCAAGGTCAACCCTGCTTAGCAAACAGGACAATTCATGCACGCTACCACAGGACCAGCTTTCTACCCCAAAGAGTTGGGGCATGGGGGATTTTATGGAGACTGAAGGTATCAGATGAGTGAAGAGAGCATGGAGGGAGAACAAGCAACTGAAGGCATCTGAAAGTCAAGTCAATGTTCGTTTGTTTTTTCCCCCCAGACAGTTTAGAACATCATCTCTTGTCACTTCTATCTGACTCAGTTCTTTAGCCTCCATCCCCGAAAAGCCTGGTTCAAGAACAGCTATATGTTCAGTATCCTCTACCATGAAGACAGACGCAAAGAACTCATTGAGCTTCTCTGAAACCTCCGTATCCACCTTATAATCCTTTTCACTCCCTAATTGTCTAATGGGCCAACCGCCTCCCTGGCAGGTTTCCCGCTTCTGATGTATTGAAAGACATTTTTCCTATCCCCCTTGATACTTCTAGCTAAATGTTCCTCAAACTCTCTTTTTGCCTCCCTTATTGTCACCTTGCATCTCTTTTGCCAGAGTTTGTGTTCCTTTCTGTCCTCTTCGTTTGGACAGGCCTTCCAATTTCAAAAGGAAGTCTTCTTCCCTTTGATGGCTTCCTTGACAGTACCTGTTAGCCATGCTGGCATCCTCCTGGACTTAGTGGTACCTTTCCTCCTTTGGGATATACAGTCTAACTGGGCTTCTAGTATTGTGGATTTCAGTAAACTCCATGCATTCTGGAGCAAAGTGACTCTCCTGATTTTCCCTTTCAGTTTTCTTTTCACCATACTCCTCATTTGGGAGAAGTTTCCTCTTCTGAAATGCAAAATGTCTGTGTTAGACTTCCTTGGTGATTCTCTCCCGGTACGTAGGCTGAATTTGATGGCACTATGGTCACTGTTCCCTAAAGGGTCGATGACACTGACATCACACACCAGGTCCTGGGTGCCACTCAGGATTAAGTCCAAGGTCGCCTTCTCTCTGATTGGTTTCAAGACCAACTGTTCTAGGGCACAGTCATTGAGTGTATCTAGAAATTTGACCTCTCTGTCATTACCTGACTGAATTTAGCCAGTCTATGTGTGGGTAATTGAAGTCACCCATTATTACAGCCCTGCCTTTTCTTGACGCCTCCCTGATTTCCTCCTGCAACTCCCAGTCACTGTCAGCGTTTTGATCCGGAGGGCAATAGCATGTCCCCAGTAGCACGTTTCCTTTCATGCCTTGTATTGTCACCCACAGGGTTTTGTGGAGGACTCCAGTCCACCTCGGTTTTCTAGCTTGTTAGATTCTATCCCTAACATACAGTGCTACTCCACCTCCAAGGCGCCCCTCCCTGTCCTTTCTATCGAGGATGGGATGGCATTTGCCGAACCAGATACTGCCCAGCTCCCGTCAGCATCACGATGTGTGATGTACGCAACCTTCACACCAGGCAGGCAAGTCACCGTGCAGTCAACACATGGTCACAAACCCATCTATCTATACCTCTAATGATTGAATCACCCACTACAAAGAGGCCCCGCCCCGCAGGAGTATCCCCTGTGCGAAAGGATATGAGCTCATGTTCCAATGAAGGGGTCCCTTCTAAAGGAGCATTTCCCTCTTCCTCAGACCAATGTCTTCCTTGCCAGAGACCTTCATTCTCCCTGACAGCAGAGGAGCTATCAGCCCTGGAGTGGGATGTCTTGACTGCGTCCCTGAAGGTCTCGTCCGCATGCCTCTCTGTCTCTCGGAGCTTCTCCAGATTCACCTACTTGGTCTCGAGGGAACAAATTTGTTCCCTGAGAGCCAGGAGCTCATTGCACCGAGCACACACCCATGACTTCGGCCCATGGGGCAAATAGTCATACATGTGGCACTCTGTGCAATACACTGGGAAGTGCCCCCTCCCCTGCTGACTTTCTGTCTCCGTACCGCTTTTGTTGGCTGTTTGCAGTATTTAGAGATAGTTTATTAGGATAGGTCTCAGCTCTACTGGTCAGCTATTTAACTGTCCAAACAGCCTTTCTCAAGAATATGATGGAGGGATTCGTACTTACATTCTCTTCTCCTCTGCGCTCCTTGTGATCACGGGGGCTTGTTCCAGGCTCCTCCACACACTTCCCGCTAAACAACTGCAAAATGCCAACGTCCTGTTTGCTATCCCTGTTCACTATGCTCTGTTCGCTATGTTCTTGGGCCTTCACTTCTTATGTCGGGAGTAGGCTTCCAACTGAGGCACAGGATGTGGATCCAAGAAATGTCAAAGGAATGTGGGGTCTCCCACAGCCCTAGCTGACTCTGCCCCCTTCAGGTCGGGACAAACAAAAACACTGGGGTTTGCTAGCCTTGGCAAATGCTAGCTCTGGCAAATCACACACACACACACACACACACACACACACACACACACACACACACTCCTTAAAGACAAAACAGCCCCTCAAAATCTCCCCTCCTCCTGTTAGTTGGTTTGAAGGGGGGAAGGCTACTTGTTCTGTTTAGAAAAGCCTGCTCACCTCCTCAAGCTGTGTCTGCTCCTCACAGAGTAGGCTTCTGACTCTTTGTTGCCACTGCTTCTCTTGCTCCAGTAGCTGGATCTGTTTCCTTCTTGTTCTCTTCTTCCTATGCACAAGTCTCCCCTGCTGATGGGGTTGGGGGGGAGAGAACCAGCTACTGTAGCTAGCAAAGCAGAGGCAATGAGGAGAGGCCACCACTCTATGCTAGAAGCACCATTTTCTCTGTCTCCACTCCTGACTTGCAGTTTCATACAGTGACATGCCCAGAAGAGCCAGCAGAGTGTAGTGTTTAGAGTGTTGGACTAGGCCCAGGAAGACCCGAGTTCGAATCCCCTTTCCACCATGAAACTCACTGGGTGACTCTGGGCCAGTCATATATCTCTCAGCCTAAGCTACCTCACAGGGTTGTCGTGAGGATAAAAAAAGGCATGTACACCACGCTAAGCTGCTTGGAGGAGAGTGGGATCTAAATGTAAAAATCAATTAAAATAGATTAAATAAATTTTCAAAAGATGAGGCAGCTGGGCAATGGAGAAGAGGTAGAGACCACTGTCTGCATCAGGAGCGGGGCCAGGATAAAGGGGAGGACACCTGAAAGGAGGGTGACAGAGTGTAGAGGAGCTGGTGGGAGGCGGTGGTAGCAGGCAGGTGAGACTATACCTGCAGGGGGGCAGGGTGCCTACACTTGCCATCCTAGGGCATAAGTGCCGCCTGAGACTGTCACCTCACCTTGCCTCATGGGGGAGCCATCTCATCTGGATGAAGAATGCCGTAGCCCACTCTTTGCTGCCCTTGGCCTTCGTCACCATGCATTTCTGGATGGCAAGAATCCTCCTCCACAATTCCCACCATCGTTGGAGAAGATCCCAAGCTTTAAAGCCAGTAACTTGTGTCTCTGCTCTTCCACCTAGGACTCAGAAAATGGTCCGGGAGAAACTCAGCTAAGCAGGTGAGGATCTGATCCGTCCTGTGGATGGAAACCACTTGGAACCCCAGGTAAGAGTGGGACAGAAGCAGGATTTTAAAAATGTGTTTTTATTTTTTAAAGGAAAAGGCCTTGCCTAGAACAACAAGCAGGATCTTTCGAAATGCGTCCGAGATTGCTTGATGTGCTGCAAGCTTCTGGGCTTTCTTGGCGGCCATAAGAAACTCTGAAAGACAATATCTTTCTGTTATAAGAAAAAGAGATTGGTCTGAGATATATAGGCATGTCTTAGTTTTAGTTGAGTTGAGTTTATTACTGTCAATGCATATAAAGATAGCTGTTATCCAACATCCTAACCGAGCCAAGAATCTAGAAGACTGGACAGGAAGATCTAGGCATGTCAATTTGTTTCTGAAAATGATTGAGCTAATAATCAATGCTAGGTGGGTGAATGTCTAAAGAATGCTGTATCTTGGGCCTGAGAATCAATGGGACTGTTCTCATGACCAGCCTAACGCGGGCAAGGGCAGCCCAGCTGATGTTAGGCTGGGATCCCCGTGGATCCCGATGCTTCTCGCCTACATAATAATAATAATAATAATAATAATAATAATAATAATAATAATTCGATTATTAACCCTTCAAACCAACCCGGCTGTTAGCTAAGATTTTGCAAGCGCACCCTTAACCTGGCTGCCGGTTATTGTGTGTCTCGTTGGGCTGAGTTCAGCCCTAGGAGATACAGAATCTGACAGGCAAATCCCCCATTGCATTGTGCATGTAGTGAATTGTGGAAAATATATATTTAACACATTTGTGTTAAATAGCACAGATACTTCAGACATTGGCTCCTGAGTGAAGACCTCACTTCCTCCTCTTTGTTCTCCTCCTCTTCAAAACTAGATGTATTCTGAAACTGTTCAAATTGGGATTTTGAGAGCAATAGAGGGAAAGGCAGAGCCAGCATGGTGTAGTGGTTAGAGTGCTGGACTAGGACTGGGGAGACCTGAGTTCAAATCCCCATTCAGCCATGAAACTAGCTGGGTGATTCTGGGCCAGTCACTTCTCTCTCAGCCTAAACTACTTCACAGGGTTGTTGTGAAAGAGAAACTCAAGTATGTAGTACACCGCTCTGGGCTCCTTGGAGGAAGAGCGGGATATAAGTGTAATAATAATAATAATAATACTACAGGTGAAACTCGGAAAATTAGAATATCGTGCAAAAGTCCATTAATTTCAGTAATGCAAATTAAAAAGTGAAACTGATATATGAGACAGATGCATTACATGCAAAGCAAGATAAGTCAAGCCTTAATTTGTTATAATTGTGATGATCATGGCGTACAGCTCATGAAAACCCCAAATCCACAATCCCAGAAAATTAGAATATTACATGGAACCAAGAAGACAAGGATTGTAGAATAGAACAATATTGGACCACTGAAAAGTATACAGTGTACTGTGCTTGATTGGCCAGCAAACTCTCCTGACCTGACCCCATAGAGAATCTATGGGGCATTGCCAAGAGAAGGATGAGAGACATGAGACCAAACAATGCAGAATTGCTGAAGGCCGCTAATGAAGCATCCTGGTCTTCCATAATACCTCATCAGTGCCACAGGCTGATAGCTTCCATGCCACGCCGCATTGAGGCAGTAATTGCTGCAAAAGGGGCCCAAACCAAGTACTGAATACATATGCATGCTTATACTTTTCAGAGGTCCGATATTATTTTCAAGAGCTGTACGCCATGATCATCACAATTATAACAAATTAAGGCTTGACTTATCTCACTTTGCATGTAATGCGTCTGTCTCATATATCAGTTTCACCTTTTAATTTGCATTACTGAAATTAATGGACTTTTGCACGATATTCTAATTTTCCGAGTTTCACCTGTATATTGATTGGAAACTATGAACTGGCTCCAAGTTACTTTACTCTCAGCATACACGCATGCCTAACCAAATTCCGCTGTGTTGTGCCTCTGTGCACTCTGCTGTAATGAAAAAGGGATTCTCTTACCAGAGAGAATTCCCAACACTTTCAAGACTGGCCACTGGGGGCTGGGCAATGAGAAACTGCTGCCACCAAGCAGCCTCCTCTCCTTAAGCCCGTACACCAAAGCCTTTCACAGGTTACGTGGGGGTCTCCCCACTGGATCTTCGCGAGGTGCTGGAAGTGCGCTGCTAAGGAGGGAAAGCTGCTATCAGCCTTCTCTTCCTTCATGGTGCCTCTCTCTAGACACTGCGCAAAGGTCCCTATGGGACCTTTGCAAAGCTCTGCAAAGACTCCCCCTGAGGAGGGAGGATTGGCAGCCCCCACCATATCACACCTTTGCAAACGGCTTTGCAAAGTTGGGATGGGAAGCTCCCAATCAGAGCCTTACCAAGCCTTTTGTAAAGGCACCCCGCACAGAGGGAGGGTTGCCAGCACCACCCCCACATCTCATAGTGCCTTTCGGAGGCTTGGATGGGAAGTGTCAGCAGCCGGTCCGGCCGGCCGGCGTTGGAGTCTAGCTGGCACCGTGCAAAGCGGGTTCAGGATCCATCAGCCCTATTAAGGAGACGTTTGCTCCTTCTCCAGCTGGTGTTAGCGTCTTGTAATTCTCCTTTGTAGTGGAGTCAGAGGGGGTTCCCCGTGGCCACGATCACTGCCACCACAGCCCGCCCACCTGCCACTGGCCTCTGCTCACCACTACAGTCGCAGCCACTTTCCTTTCCTTCGCTGGCTGTAACATGATATCACTCTGGTATGAGCCCATCTCAGGCATAACAGGTGCTGGGCAGTGACATTATTATACTGTGTTGCAGCTGGCAAAGAGAAGCCAGCAAGCCTTAACAGTGGCAGTGAGCAGAGGTCACAAAGGCCAGTGGCGGCCTGCAGCAGAGGCAGCGAATGGTGGGTGAGCAAGTCCTCAGGCGGATCTGCCCCTGCTGCTGCTAGAGTTATGCTGCTAGAGTTATGATTGTCAAGTAACTGAGGGACAGGAGTATTCTTCCTGCCCTAGAGGCACGCATGGTGCACAGGTCTCCCCATTTCAGAGCAGGAACCAGAATGCTCTACAAAACCTCCGAAGCTTCCAAATGTTGTTCTGTACATAAGCAGAACTCTTGCTGCAGAGACCATGGAGGAGAAGAAGAGGTGTGTCTTTCAGAAGTATGTGTTTTTTAATTATAATTATAATAATAATAATAACAGTAACAATAACAATAGCAGCAATAATAATAATAATAATTTACAAAAATAACAAAGGTTGGTCTTTTGCAGATCACCTTCCTCCCCGCTCAGTTGCGCTTCTTCCAGCTTCTCTTTCTCCCCCCTCGCTTCCTGCACCCGAACTTCTGAAAATATGAAGTAGATACAAACATTAAATTAAAATGCACTCAGTAAATTGGGTTTCCCCCAGTGAATCTGGGAGACATTTCTTTGTTGCCATTACAATGGCAAACTAGAAACTGTGGACTGGTTTTCACAATTGCTTTTCCATAACCTTCAAACCTTGCTTTGTGGTTTGCCAGCACAGCCCAATTCTGGCTCTCACAGATCTTTGACAGGATTGCAGGTACACATACAAGGTGTCTTGCAGCATTCCCGCTCTAAACCTGGTCTCCTACGGACTGAAATGGTTGCAAAACCATAATTCCTCATAGTGGGCTGGTTTATACAATTCTAATTCGAGTAGGAGACGGGTCCTACCCAGGTTTGGGAGCTGTGTGCGCTCCTGTTTCCCTTCATAACTAAAGACATGTCAGAAAAATGTTTTTCAAAAGCAGATGTCTTCTTCAGATCCCTTCCTAGATCTCGTCCTCAGGTCTGAAAAACGGAAGGCTGTTCAGGTGCTAGAAATGCAGCTCTGGATTCCACCCCACAAATCTTGTTTGAGAATCCCATCACAGAGACCAGGTGTGTAGGGATGAAATGGAGTAGGGGGGACTGCCCCTCGGCCGTGGGCCCCACCTGGGTGCAGCCTCCCCCCAGGGAACCCTCCCCCCCCAACTGCTACCTGATGCTGCACCTATCTCCTTCCCTGTTGTGACATGGCCCCAGAGGCGTAGCTAGGGCAAATAGCGCCTAGGGCAAGCACTGAAATTGCGCCCCCCCACCCCCCAAATATCTGACACTCATCTTTCAGATAACTTCACCAGAATATCACCTCAAAAATAAAAGTCAAACTTGTTCATCTTTTAATTAACAAATGATGGCACTAAAAATTAAAACTGCACCTTACATGCTTTCACTGATGCAAAGTGCTGAGGCAGCACAGATACAGCCTTCTTCAGAAAGCAGGAATCACCACACCTATCAGCTATTCAGAGAGGGACTGGAGACTGGATGGAGTCCTTACATTCCCTGATCAGCATGTTCATTGCATTCCAAATCCAGCAGTGTGTATTAGCAACCCCCCTGCCCTCCCCCCCACCGCCAGCTGCTATCTGCCACCAAGCAGCAGCATTCACGTTTTTCCTATCCCACTCTTCCTCCAAAGAGCCCAGAGCAGTGTACATACTTCAGTTTCTCCTCACAGCAACCCTGTGGAGTAGGTTAGGCTGAGAGAGAAGTGACTGGCCCAGAGTCACCCAGCACGTCTCATGGCTGAATGGGGACTTGAACTCGGGTCTCCCCAGTCCTGGTCCAGCACTCTAACCACTATCAAGGCAGTGTGCGCACACCTGCATTCGGAGTGGGGCCTTACAGCCTCAGTGCCTCCTCCAAAACACAAGTCAGCCTACATGCACATACAGCTACAACACGCAATAAAAACAAACAAAAAACCCACTCCATCTTCTGAGTAAGATACACCAAATTAGCAGGCAGGGCTATTGCTGTAAGGCTAGGGCAAGGAAGAGAGAGAAACTAATACATTGATTCATAAGGGGTACACTTAGGAACAATTCTGGAATGTTAATCAAACTGTCCCCTCCTTTCCCCTTCCTATCAATCAGAGCAAACAGCATAGGAAGGGAGATTTTGTTTATCCATGTGCCCATTTTTTAAATTTATATTTACACTTATATCCCGCTCTTCTTCCAAGGAGCTCAGAGTGGTGTACATGGGGTTTTTTTTATCCTCACAACAGCCCTGTGAGGTAGGTTAGGCCGAGAGATACATGACCGGCCCAAAGTCACCCAGTGAGATTCATGGTTGAATGAGGATTCAAACTCAGGTCTTCCCAGGCCTAGTCCAACACTCTAACCACTACACTATGCTAGCTCTCAGGAAAAGTCACAAAGAAATCCATCAATTACACCTGTACTCATCAGCCTCATAGAAGCAGTCTCTGCATATTAAGCTTTTTCAGGTTTCTTTTGGTGACTGCATTGTTTATGCACCTTAATACAAGTCTGTTTCTACATTGGTGTGCATGCCTGGCAGTAAATGAAAAACTTATTGTAAATTCTAGAAAGTGTCTTCAACTTTCAGATGTAGAACAACCTTTTCCACTTACATTTACAATTACAACCCTTTTTCAATTACACATGATTTACTGCACATTTTAATAGTCAACTCTGTTAAAAGACAAGACTTAAATCACAAATTCCATTTTTAACAAACTAAAAATGCTAACGTTAGCTTCCAGCATATTTCCTTTTTATGACCTTTATATTTAAATATATGTATTCTTCTCAACTTAACCATATTTTGATTTTGCATTTATTTTCATAAACATGCACCACCACAGGCTACTGCCAATTACTGAATAAGCCTCCCCTCCTTGATGGAATGGGGGCTGCCTTAATAAAGCACATAAAGGAATGAAGTTGCAGACAAGGTGCAGAACCCCAGAAAGCCATCTGTAGTCCATATGCCCCCCTCAGGGGCGTAACTACTATTAGGCAAGGGTAGGCAGCTGCCTGGGGGCCCCCACGCCTCGAGGGGCGCCCCACAGGCAAGTCACATGACTATCTATTGTGAAGTGTGTGTGTGTGTGTGTGTGTGTGTGTGTGTGTGTGTGTGTGTGTCAGTGAGGGGCCGATTTTAAAATGTTGTCTCTGGGCCCACTCCAGCCTTCTTACGCCCCTGCCCCCCCACATGGTTTTACCTTTTAGGAGAAGCCTTAGCCCTTTCTAATTGCCTCATAGATCTGGTGGAGTGGTAAACTACCCACTCAACACCCCCTGGAGTGTTGGGGCACATGTACCCCAACCTTAGACTCAGAGGTACCAACCCAGAAGTCTATGGAATTCAGGCCTGTGTCTGATTTCATTTTATATTAAGAGTTCAATTAAATTCCTGAACTTGAGGTGAACATGATGCCCAGATCTCATGACTGCCCGGTAAATGATTTGTAAAGGCAGGGGTAATCTAGCATTGGTTATCAGTGTTTGTGGAACTCACAAGAGACTCAATGGGTCAGGCTTAATGACCAGTCTCACACTGCTGAAATTATCCCTTTTCCTCACTGACAGGATGCTTCTGCCTCAGTCAAATGTATTGATTAACTCGTCTCACACATGTACCCCTTTTATGTACTTTAAGGAATATTCTCTAGTTAGAATGACACACTAGCTAGAGGTACACAAGAAATAATGTAATGGCTGTCTCACACAAATAGAACTAATTCTCTCACTAACTCCTGACCTTTAACACCTTTTGGGATCAGGCTAGCAAATCTGGGACAAGAGAAGGGGCCCATTTGCAACTCAGAGATGCAGATTTGCTTTGGGCAATGTCCCCTCCTCAAGATAGCAGCTAACAGAAGATGAGCTTGAGATCTCTCTGGACTGGCTGAATAATTAAAAGATGATATCCAGAAGGTAACAGCAAGTTGTCACCATTTTGGGGACCCAGGGAAAGATGAGGAGATTTGAATAGACTCTATGAGAGATCAAAGGAAAATACCACTATAAAGAACAGTCTTACTGGACAGAGAACTAGAATAATTAGAAGTCTTTTGCCTACAGGCAGTCTTGTGCCTACACACAATCTTGTGCCTACAAGCAAGATCTGCTCATGAGCAATCCAAGGGTTTGCTTCCCAAGCCGCTGGGCTAGAGGCAGGAACTCTGTCTATGGGCAGGAACTGTCTGTGACTTCCACTGCACAATGAGAAGTCAAGACTGCCCCAGCCATGGTGCTCTGACTCTCAGCCATGCTCTGAGCAAACTGCATGCTTGATCCAAAAGTTCTTGTCTCCAGCCAACAGCTTCTCTCCTTCAGCTGAAAGATCCACCACTCTCAAGCCTCTGATCCTGGTAATATGCTGCCTCTACAAGCCTTAGATCCCTCCATCCTTTCCCCTTCTTCTCCTTTCCCCTCGTCCCTCTACTAATTCCTGATCTCCCCAAACCATGCCAGTCCTCAGCCTTCCTTACCTCCTCCCCCCACCTTTTTCCATCTCTATCTGAGTTGTATTAGGCTCTAGGAAGATTTGATACACACACATATGTTAGTTAGGAACAGTGGGTGAATATTGTTGCTGGTTAGGGTTGAAATACTGTTAGTAATATTGATAGAATGTTCTGCTTTCTGCTCAGTTAGATTGATGTTGTTATTCTTTTGTACTCAATAAAGCCCATTGAATCATTTAGGTTTGGTTTGATCTCCTTTCTTCCTTGTGTCCAGATCCTACATGGTCACTTTATAAAAGAACTTGGTCACTTGGTGACACTATGAGACAGGCCTCATTTTGTATGCTAGCTAATGAGCATATTCAGTATATAAATCAGGCCTGGACCACAACAGGAGGAAGCAGAACACAGTGCTACAATCCAAAAGGAAAAAAGAAAGCGTTGCAGAGCATCTATAAGTGTCAACAGTTGCACGCTGAGAACGGTTAGTTGCACTAACAGCACTACAGTGGAACAGAGAGGCAAATCAACATTATGCAATAGATGCAGGTACCAGTCACCTCAACTGTTTTGCTTTTTTAATTAAAATCAGCTGGTGAAAAACTATACATCTGAGCAAAGGGACAAAAAGCAAAGGATCATGATATTTCCCCCCAGCAGTTATTTTTTTCCTCCTTAATGTTGCCCTCTCAAGGCTCCTTTTCCATCCATGTGAGAAAAAAGCAGCCAGAGGTGAAAAACATTCCACCCATTTCTCTGTGGAAACTCGCAACTGCCAGTGGCCATGTGTAATTCGAATCACAAGCACCCACACCCAAGAAAGTATTACATGTGTCTGTTGTAGAAGGCACATCTTAGCCCTGAGACAGCTTCTACAGCTAATCTGTGGAATGAAGAAGAAAAAAGCCCTCTAGCATGTCACCATCAACTGTTGACTGTCTGGACACACACAACATAAAACCCAGTGCAGACAACTCAATACAGTTTTATAATACATCACTAAAGATGAACCATGACCACTACTGGCATAAGAGTTATGCCTTCTACAAAATAATTCAAAGCAATTTATTTTTGCAAATCCCTATTCCACAAAAGCAGACAGCAAAACTATTACCCATGAGCTGCTGGAAGGGCAAACCAGCACAGCTAAGTACCTACCCTCTTCTGCCCCCCTCCCCTCTAATCTCCTCCAACAACAGAGCACAGAGAAAAGCCCACCCAAAGAAAGGAAGATAGGATTTGAGCTGGATGGAGAGAGGGGTTGCCTGCAAAATTTTGTTTACTGAATAAGGAGCACACCTTGGAGTGAAGAGGTGCTTTCACGCAGCAAGCCTACCCTGAAATGAGACTGAAGAACTCCCTCCGGCTCTTTAGAGCTCTAGGCCACGCCCTTTTGCATGTGATGAATCACATGATGACATCACATGCAAAGGAGTGTGGCCTTGAGCTCTAAAGAGCTGAAGCGAGCTCTTCAGTCTCATTTCAGGGCAGGCTTGCTGCCTGAAAGCATCTATTTTCCCTTTCTCTTCCTCTCTGGTATAGACGCTTTCAGGCAGCAAACGCTCCCTAAAAATAATTGGAAAGTCAGTGCTCGGGGGGGGGGCGGTAGGGGCGGGGGCGCAGGCTCTCCGCCGGGACTCAGATCTCTGTTGTGCGACCTGTGCGGCTGCGTGAGTGGGGGTGGCAGTAGGCACCCAGCAGGGGGGGATTTTCCAAAACAAACAAACAAACCCTGGGAAAAAAAACCACAACTGTGGTGGTTGGGTGCGGGGCATGGTAAGCTCTTGGTGCTCCCCTGCAACTGGCGCCTAGGGCACGTGCCCTGCCTGCCCCACCCAGATTACGTGTCTGCATGGCCCATTCAGTCGGCGAGTGCTTTCTGCGCCGGCCCAGTAGGGTTCTTCCTTCCTCTCCCTGGCAAGCAGGGCAAAGAAGCCCCCAGCTGGGCCAACACAGAATGCACTCTCCAGTTGGATGCGCCACACATGCTGCTCAGCCCCAGAAACGCCTCCTGCATTGGTGTCCTGACACAGGGTGGAAGGGTTATGGCCGGCCGGGGACAGCACAGCCGGGGACAAGCCTGCCATCAGAGGAGGAGGCAGCGGCAGTAGCAGTATGTGTGTAGGGAGACCCGGTGCTGGCAGAGGAGACCTTGTTGCGTGGCGGGGGGTCAGGCCTGGCAGCATTGGCAGGAAAAGGGCAGGCACCTGCCTGTCCAGGGTTGCTGCCAGCCTTCCTATATCCCGGACAGAGACTGGGAGTGGGTGAAGTACTTAAAACAACTTTCTCTGGCCCACCTTTAACAAGCAGAGATTCCATTTCTTTTCTGACTGTGCCTTAGTGGGAACTGATTCATTTGTGATTGTTTTAAGCCTAAGTATATTGCAATGCATGCAGAGCATATTAAGTCTGCTCAAAGGGGGAGTGGATGGTTCATGTAGGGTATAGTCAACTGGCATGAGTAAAAGGTTGTGCAAATTAGCTACCTTGAAAAAAATGTATCTGACAATCGTACTTTGTACTAGGCTGTCTTACAGACCAGCTCTAATATGACGAGGTTAATGATAGGAAGAAGCAGGACCAGATTACTCTACATTCACTTACCCCATGTACATACGCAGGTGCAGGCAGTGGTGCAGATGGAGGTAAGGACCGATGTACGGATGGAGGTGAGGATGGAGGTACGGACTGAAGTATGGATGGAGGTGCGGATGGAGGTACAGACTGATGTATGGATGGAGGTGCGGATGGAGGTACAGACTGATGTATGGATGGAGGTGTGGATGGAGGTACAGACGGAGGTGCCAACAGGGGTGGTGTTGTGGACCTGACAGAATGAAAACAGACATTAAAGAGAATCTGCTGCATCTAGGCCAGCCTGAGCACATTTGCTTACAGCACTACACAAATCAACCACATACACCTTTACTCCAAACAGTCTGTGCTCTATCAGAGGCAAAGGTGCACCTAGGTAATTTTGGAGCCTGGACCTAAAGGTTTCTGGAGCACCCCACCCCTCACCCCCACCCTGCAACTTAAGCATCATCCCCCCTACACACACACACACACACAGACACTGTGACACATGGAATATTTTTCATACGTGGGTTCTTGAGGGCACAAACAGCAACTGAACTCACAAGAATGTAAGAATATAAAACAGATGTACACTTATGCAGATATGCACTAGCAGAAATGTTTCAACACACAACTTAACATATTCCCATCCCACATATCTCTCCCCCTTCTGTCTCTAAAGCACCTGAAACAGGTCACAGTTATACTTGAGTGCGTTTCCATTGAGGGCCAGTGGAGACCACACCACCCAAAACAAACTAAAAAGGATTTGGGACCCCCCAGGGGTGTGGAGGCCAGTGTTGCCTCTAGCAGGGATTTCCGGATACTGTTCACTACAACTCCCAGCAATAGCCTTTGGCTGCAATGGCCTTTGGCTGGGGATTCCGGGAGCTGTGGTCAACAACATCTGGGAATCCCTGTTAGAGAGAACACTGGTGGAGGCCCTGGACTTCGGCCCCAAAGTTCAAAGTGCCTTGATCCATATGTCCCAACCAGGACCTTAAGTACTTCTTCAGAGGCCCTCCTCTGGGTGCCCTTGCCAAAGGAGGTGAGGCGGGTGGCTACTAGGTTGAGGGCCTTTTGGGTGGTGACACCCCATTTATGGAATAGCTTCCCGAGTGAGCTTCGCCTGGCTTCCTCACTTTGTTCTTTTAGATGCCACCTAAAGACCTTTTTGTTCTGTCGGACTTTTTAAATTTTGATTTTAAAATTTGATTTTTTAAAACTGATTTTAAAAGAGTTTTAAAATTTCTTTGTATTGCATTTTGTATTTCCTCTCCCCACCCCCACCCCTGCCCCTTTTGGTCTCTTATGATTTAATGTGTTATATGTTTTCATTTCATGTTTTCATTTCATGTTTTGAGCCGCCCAGACAACAATTTGTTATGGGATAGCTAACAAAGTTGTTCATCACCATCATCGTCATCATCATCATCATCATCATCGTCACCTTAAATTTATTACAGGCTGATATCCAGAGCAGCAACCAGAAAATCTGCTCCTAACTCAGCCAGATTGTTCCGGAGCGGAGGGCAGAGGCGGATCCAGTGTGGCCGGCGAGCGGACCAGTGGCACCCGAACCCCCACCACCACCACTCACTTGCACAGGCTGCAGCAGCACACTCACACGAGATCTCTGGGCAGCGTGGGATGGGGGCGCCGGGTGGGTGCTCCCATTGGATGGTGGAGAGCGCAGGCCGGGCCCGAGAGCTGTCTGAGCTGTCTGCTGCTGCTGTGTGCTGCTGTTTGTTGTCCAGCAGGCCACACAGCGTCTGCCTGCCCTGCTGGCTGGCTGCATTCTTGCATCAACCGCATACAAACACACACATTATCTCCAGACAAAGTAAAGTGCTCCTCTGCTCTAATCTCTCTCTCTCTCTCTCGTGTGTTTGTGTGTATGTCTCGCACGCGCCCTACCCTGCAGTGCAGAGAGCCTCGAAAAGCAGATTTGGAGCGGAGGGAGGCGGCCACCTCTCAGCAGGAGCAGTTCTCACGGCTGCTTGTATAGGGAGACATTGGTGGGCAGTTGGGGCGGGGGAGAAATTAGACCCTTCTTTCGCCAAGCACCCCCATGGCTAACATAAACTTCGCAGGCGGGGGCCCTGCACCACAGCATGTGATTCTTTTCCCTCTTGGCTCCTTCCCTCAGAGCTTGTGGCAGCAGGATGATCACGAGAGAAGAAGATTGTGTGCAGGGGGGGGGTTGCCTTTGGTCAGAAGGGGAAAATAGACAAATGCGATTTCCCCTTCCACCTTTGTAATGACTTTGTGGTACTACCTTTGTTTTATTTTATTTTTCTCTCTCTCTTCTCTCTCCGTGGGGTATATGTGTGTGTGTGTAAATCTGCATAAACCAACACCTGGGGCGGGGGGGGGATCGGGGTGAGCGGAGAGGCAAGAGCAGCCTGCTCTCCCCTCACTCAGCAGCAGCAGCCACCGCCTGGGCTTCTGGCTCAGCCTGCCTGGCCTGGTGAGGTGTTTGGGATGCACACGGGGGCTGCTCTGCTCTGCCTCCCCTTCTCTCTCACAGCCACTCAGTCAGTTGGGGGTGCGTGCAACTGCCCACACCGCTCTGCCTGCCTGGTGTGATCACATTGGGGTGCGCAAGCAGGCAGGCAGCCGGCAGGCATGCTGAGGAGGCGAGAGAAGGAGGAGGAGGAGGAGGAGGAGGACAGCGGCTGGAGACGGAGACGGAGACTGCTGCTGGAGCCTGGGGAGTGGGGCTGCAGGCCGAGACGGCGGGGTTCAGTGTGTGTGTGCTGCTGGCCAGAGGCAGGGAGACTCTTCTTCAGTACTTTTTCTCCAAAGGAGGTCTGTTGTTGTCTCTCTCTGTTTAATTAAGGATGTTCCTACCTTCTCCCAGGGGATTTGAGAGAGAGAGAGTTGCACTTTGCATGTGCTCATTTGTTTAAACACATATTGTAAAACTAGTCAGAGACTGAGCTTAGCTAGAAGCCAGAAACAAAAAGAAACCAGAAAAGCCAGCAGGGTGCAACAGGAAAAGAGCTGCGGATCTTTGTTTAAAGCCAGCAGAGCCAGAGGAAATGTAGATTCTTTGCCTGAGGCATGTGTATTGCCCTGAGCCTGCCAGCTCCCCCCTTCCCTCTTGCCCTGGGCTCTGATGCTCTCACTTGTCTGTGCTGAAGACCGAAGAAAAGGCATACAAGAGATTTAGCAACCTTCTAGTAAGCTGCCTTTTCCCGAGTCAGCCCATTGGTCCAATCCATCCTTCTAACTATTCTCCACACAGACTGGTAGCAGCAGGCTAGAAAGTTGGTAGCCAGGCAGCTCTGGAGTGTGTACTTTCACTGAGGAGCTGGTGAGAGAGAATTTCCACACACACCCCACCCCCAGGCCCAGAGGCCTAACCAGGGAAAATGGCACCTAGGGCAAGCACTGAAATTGCGCCCCTGTCCAAACAGGAATGATGGGACTTCTAGTCAACAATATCTGGAAATCCCTGTTAAAAGGAACACTGTACCATCTAGATATGTTTGTTGATCCAAACCTGAAAACATGAGCCATTCAGAGGCATAGCAAGGTTGGAATGGGCCAAGGTGAGATTTTAAAATGGGCCCAGAGCCCCTCAAAGTCCAGGGCCTCCACACACCACAGGCCCCCAAGGATTTAAGTTGGATCTTTCAAAATAAGTATGCTGCCTGGAAATACATTTCACTGAATACACACATGCACACTTCACAGTATATAGTGAAATACATCGAGTACTATATATTTATGCTATTTTTAATGCCTAGAACACACTAGCAAGGCTAATTATTAAAATGGCCCCCTCGCTGCAGATTAGCAAAGGAGACTTTCGACCCTGCAGGGTGAGCCTATGTTTGTTTTCTCAGAATTCTGAACAAATTCAGAAAAGTTTGATTCCAGGAGATTTTTCACACCAGGCTTTTAAAGCTCTTTAACACACATCTCCTCTGGAATAGAGGTGCTGCATTCACATGTTGGCCAGATTTACCCTGAAGTCCCTGCAAGTTATTGGGGAGCAGTTCAAACACAAGAAAAATAAAATAAAAGCACAGCACATGCTTCACAGTTCTCACTCAGACTTTCTGGGTTGCAAAACAACTTGAATTTAAGTGCATTTATGAATGAATGTGATGTGTTTTAGAAAACCAAAGAAACTCCATTTTACTTAGAATACCTCACTCTAACTTAAAGTAACCCCAGGCCAGCTCAAGGCACGGCCTCACATGATCAACGTAATTTCTCCACTAAATTGTATCTAAAGAAACTTGGTTCTCACCAGATGAATGCTCACTGTTCTTTGCTGACAGTTAAAGAAAACAGGATGTAACCAAATAAGGAGTGATCACCAGGTGAACAATGAATCTTTCGCATGCGTACTAGATACTTAGTCCACCATTTTGTTGCCAAGTATACTATGTCTAGGGTGTCAACATCATTCAGATTGTCTGTATAAATGTAAGATGCACCTATAACCAATTTATATTTCAATGCAGAGCAATAGCCCATTGATTTACCTTGCTGGCTGCAGCAGCAAATAAAATTGCCTCTAATTGATCCCCACTGAGTCTGTTTGATTGGCAAAAAGGCGGACCCAGGGACGAACCGGTATTCACATCAACTTGGTGCCGTGACAGTCGGATGTTACTCTGGGTGGACAATCTGACCCGCCAGGGGACAATGAGATCCAGCGCGTCTCATAGCATTTTGTCTGTGGAGGATTCTCATGGGCCCGGGATGCGCCAGTCGTCACAACGCACCACATCTGGGAATCGAGGCAAGAGTGAATGAAAGTGTGAACAGAGAGAGTGAGTGAGTGAGAGAGTGAAATCCAAAGACATCTTTTGGTTCTCCTCAGCCCAAGAGGGGCAAAGGGGAAAAAGCCCAGGCAGGGGCAATCTTCAGCCCAATCAAGGGGGGAAATCTTACAGCCGAAGAAGGGCTACCCAACAGCCGAAGAAGGGCTGCCCAAGAGGGGCAATCTTAAGCTTACTGCCCAAGAGAGGGGCAACAAGCCAAAAGCCCAAGGGAGGGGCGACTTTGAGTCAAAAATAAACGGCCCAAGCACGAGCAAACGAGGGGGCGGGGGACTATGGGAAGTAGAAATAGCAAGTGCCCCAAGCAGCTTCTCCTTTCCAACATGCTATGGAAAACAAGGGGTCTGGGGAAATTATTAAAGAGGGGAAAAATGATTGTCTTTTGCTAAAATCATGTTGTCTCTGTGTTCTGTTTCCAAACTTTGTCCTTGTGTTGCAAACAGTCTGCAAACAGTCTCTGCCATTGTCCTGTTGTAACCAAGCCAAAAGATAACAGTGTTCTAGCTGCAAAAGTTTCTCTGAACAAAAGGCTGCTTTTGTTCTCTTTTTCTTTTTTTCTATCTCTCTTCAACTGCTTGAGTTGGAAAAGAGGAAAGAAAATGGAGTTTTGAATGCATATGGGAATTGCAGACAAAAGGGGGGGAAAACTAGAAGGAGACACGTAAAAGGATTTTGGTTAGAGGTTGTTAACAACAACAAAAAGAAAAATGCTTGAAAAGCACCAGTAAGTTATAAGATTGTGATGTGGAAAGGTAATATAGAATTACAGGTTGTTTTTATGGATGGCTGTGATAAGTTTGTTCTATTTAAGCTACTTTCTTAACTGAGTTTATGGCTAACATATTGAAAATGTTATAAAATTCTTTGTGACTCATACGGAGTTTTCTTTTGTTTAGTCCTTTGTTCTGTGAAATACACAAGACAAGCCTCTCTGTGTGTGCGTGCGCGCATGTTTCTGAGAGGGAGCCCAAAGCTCTGGTTCTGTATAGGAATTCAACCCACATCAATCTTATAGCTCATCTCTGTGAAGATGAGGTTTCTGTTGTATTTATTCTGTTTATTCTGTTGTATTTGTGAATGTATTTATTCTAGTGACATGTGTTTTTTTTCTGTAAACTGCTCCAGACCAAACTTGCTCTGCTCTGACATTGAATTCCAAAATTAGCAGTTATGCAGCAGGGGGAGCTTTCAGCAGTCAGCTGGCCAACTGAGGGCTGAATCTTCCCACCTCTGCAGAAGTGCTGCTTATGGCTAAATGCATTAGGCATGAGAGCAAGCTCTATTTCATTCTTATGTTAAGTTGATTGTTATATTTCTGCCACTACTGAGTATCATAAGCCTTTATATGTTATGTTTACTGATTTCCTTGGCGTGGTCTATCTTACCTATTTTCTGAAGAAGGGGGGGGGGGGACAAAAAAACAAAAAACTTTTCTCTAAACCGGAAGTTTCCCTTCCAAATTCTTCCTCACAAATGAAAGCTGATCCCTGATGAACAATGTCAACTCCGCCCATTTCCGGATGGGAGGGGGAAAGAGGTTCTCTGAACAGCAGTTTGTAATTGTGGGTGAGAAGGAAAAATGGATTTTAAGATAAATTAGTCTAATTGTATTACTGTCATGTTTTTGCAAAATCTATGCAACATTTCTGCTAGCTGAATTTGATGTAAACTGAGAAATAATGATCAAATGGTCTAAGGTTCAAAAATTTTTTAATTTGACTCATCCACCAGCCCTGCTTTGCCTTCACAGCAGCTGAATCCTAAAACCCCAGACATGAGATTTTATGAAAGGAATTTTGTTTTGCCAATCCTGCAAGTGGCAAGGAGTTCCAAAGCACCGGTTTGCAATTCACCTTGGAAATTTCCCAGCTAAAAGGGATTAGTCTGGGGCAGTAGATGGCTGACTCCCTCACACATGACTGAATATCATGTGACTTTGTTGGGGAATTCTGGGGTTTCCATGGCTACTACTTTATTCTTAATCCAGCTACTTTACTTCCTTTTGAGCCTACAGAAGACCAAGAACATGATTGCTTGCAAGCTGTGGACTGCATCTATGCCAAGCCATCCTGATCGTAAAGATGAACTGTACACAGATGGAGGCAGCTTCATGTAAGATGGACAACGTAAGCTGGCTATGGAGAAGTGACTGACCATGCTCTTTCTCCAGGTATCTCAGCACAGCTTGCAGAGCTCATCACCTTCAAGGTAATTTTTACACAACTCATGGAGCCACTTGGAAAGAAAGAAGATTTTTAACGGTGGGAAACAAGGAAGTAAAATATGGGACACAGAGATCAGAACTCTAGACTGCTGTTACACTACTAGAAGAGGTTGCAGTCATCCATACCAGAGGTCACCAGAGGGAAATGACCCAGTGACAAAGGGTAATTGGATGGCAGATGCTGCAGCTAAAACCGCTGCTCCTTCTATTTCTGTTTCCAAGCATCTTAGATTCCTGTGCTAACTATCTTGGCACAACCCCCCCCCCCATATTCAGAAAAAGGACATCGACTTTGCACCACAGCAGGGTGGGGGGGCGCATTTAGAAGAGGATGGCTGGTAAAGAACAGCAGATGGATGTGGAATTCTTGCAGAACCAATCCTTTGGTTTTTCCTAGTCAATACAAAGACACTTTTGTGCCTCTTGGATGTACCCTTTTGCAGAACATGTGGCAACAGCCTGTGTAATTTGTGTAGTAAACAATCCTACTTTACCAAGGTATAGTATCTCACTGGACATACCAAGTCAGGTAATGCCCAAGCTGTGGGTAGACAGAGGACAGGGATTGACTTTACCTGTGTGGGCAATCTTTTTCCTTGTCTCGAGAGGTTGTTTTTGCTTTACAGAAATGTCAAACCCAAACTTGAATCCATCAGTGACTTGTTAATTATGAGGCTAAAGATGGAGAACTGGGACACCACAACTATCTACACGTGACCTAGATGAAGATCCCAAAGCCAGATGTTACTGACGGTGGAGAATGAAGTCAGTTATACTGGATGGAGATTGATTGCCCTGACAAAGGACTGTAAGTATGATTGTCAGCCAACATAGTGCAGTGATTAGAGTGCTGGAATAGGACCGGGGAAAAACGAGTCCAAATCCTCATTCAGCCAAGACACTTGCTGGGCAACACAGAGCCTACAACTCAAATGATTTGGCCTGCCTCACAGGGTTGTTGTAAGGAGGAAGAACAGGATGCAGAAGAGAATGTGAGATGCCACATGGAAACTGGACTTTGTTAGCAGTGACTATGCTTGACCTGAAAGGCTTTAATGCCTCCTCAAAACCCCAAACTCACAAGGGGGGTGAAAAATGTGAATGCCTTTTTCTTTTTGATTTTATTGCTTTGCTTTTGCCCAGGATTGCTGTTTTGTTCTCGTGATCAGAAACCAGCCTACAACACAAGCCACCAAGCCTTAAATGAAGACATCATCCCCTGTTCTGGTCTTCAGGGAAAGGGGGTCCCAAGGCAAACAGGGAAACAAAAATATAAATCGGGAAAAAGGGGGGAAAAATTGCCAAAAGACCAAATTGAATTAGCCTCAGGTTTTGTCCATCCTTTGTATTATTTGCCTTGAAAACTTGACTTTTCCTTTTGTGCTAATGGTTGGCACCCAGAGACTTAGTCTCAGGATGCTGTCCCTACATGGGGGGGGGAGGGAATTGGCAACTCACTTGCCTGTCTTTCTCTCAAGTAAACAGGTTTGCAACCAACAATGCCTTGAATTGTCTTTCCAAGAAGGATTGGTCCTTCCCAGATCGAAGGAATACCTGGATCCATCACCAGAATGTGATCCCAAGGGAGTCTCCATCAACAGTGACCCAGGGAAACCAACCATCAGCAGCAGCAGCTACCAGAGGGCAGTCCCTATCTGCATTTCCAGTCCAACCCAATGGTGACAGGACGTCCATCTACTACCCTGTCCTGTGTTCGAGGAACAAGGCCTAATGCACAGTTCATCTTCCTGCTCCTAAGTGCTGCAGGAGAGGAATAGACAACAAACAAGCAAGCCAATTTGTGACATGCCCAGAAGAGCCAGCAGAGTGTAGTGTTTAGAGTGTTGGACTAGGACCAGGAAGACCCGAGTTCGAATCCCCTTTCCACCATGAAACTCACTGGGTGACTCTGGGCCAGTCATATCTCTCTCAGCCTAAACTACCTCACAGGGTTGTCGTGAGGATAAAAAAAGGCATGTACACCACGCTGAGCTGCTTGGAGGAAGAGCGGGATCTAAATGTCAAAATCAATTAAAATAGATTAAATAAATTTTCAAAAGATAAGGCAGCTGGGCAATGGAGAAGAGGTAGAGACCACTGTCTGCATCAGGAGCGGGGCCAGGATAAAGGGGAGGACACCTGAAAGGAGGGTGACAGAGTGTAGAGGAGCTGGTGGGAGGCGGTGGTAGCAGGCAGGCGAGACTACACCTGCAGGGGGGGCAGGGTGCCTACACTTGCCATCCTAGGGCATAAGTGCCACCTGAGACTGTCACCTCACCTTGCCTCATGGGGGAGCCATCTCATCTGGATGAAGAATGCCTTAGCCCACTCTTTGCTGCCCTTGGCCTTCGTCACCATGCATTTCTGGATGGCGAGTCTCCTCCTCCACAATTCCCACCATCATTGGAGAAGATCCCAAGCTTTAAAGCCAGTAACTTGTGTCTCTGCTCTTCCACCTAGGACTCAGAAAATGGTCTGGGAGAAACTCAGCTAAGCAGGTGAGGATCTGATCCGTCCTGTGGATGGAAACCACTTGGAACCCCAGGTAAGAGTGGGATAGAAGCAGGATTTTAAAAATGTGTTTTTATTTTTAAAAGGAAAAGGCCTTGCCTAGAACAACAAGCAGGATCTTTCGAAATGCGTCCAAGAGTGCTTGATGTGCTGCAAGCTTCTGGGCTTTCTTGGCGGCCATAAGAAACTCTGAAAGACAATATCTTTCTGTTATAAGAAAAAGAGATTGGTCTGAGATATATAGGCATGTCTTAGTTTTAGTTGAGTTGAGTTTATTACTGTCAATGCATATAAAGATAGCTGTTATCCAACATCCTAACCGAGCCAAGAATCTAGAAGACTGGACAGGAAGATCTAGGCATGTCAATTTGTTGCTGAGAATGATTGAGCTAATAATCAATGCTAGCTGGGTGAATGTCTAAAGAATGCTGTATCTTGGGCCTGAGAATCAAAGGGACTGTTCTCATGACCAGCCTAACGCGGGCAAGGGCAGCCCAGCTGATGTTAGGCCGGGATCCCCGTGGATCCCGATGCTTCTCACCTACCTAACCCTTCAAACCAAACCAGCTGTTAGCTAAGATTTTGCAAGCGCACCCTTAACCTGGCTGCCGGTTATTGTGTGTCTCGTTGGGCTGAGTTCAGCCCTAGGAGATACAGAATCTGACAGGCAAATCCCCCATTGCATTGTGCATGTAGTGCATTGTGGGGGGGAGATATATCTATCTATCTATCTATCTATCTATCTATCTATCTATCTATCTATCTATAACACATTTGTGTTAAATAGCCAGGATACTTCAGACATTGGCTCCTGAGTGAAGACCTCACTTCCTCCTCTTTGTTCTACTCCTCTTCAAAACTAGATATATTCTGAAATTGTTCAAATTGGGATTTTGAGAGCAATAGAGGGAAAGGCAGAGCCAGCGTGATGTAGTGCTTAGAGTGCTGGACTAGGACTGGGGAGACCTGAGTTCAAATCCCCATTCAGCCATGAAACCAGCTGGGTAACTCTGACTTCCGGTTGGGACTGCCAACACAGTGGCTGCCTCTCTGACAAGGGAGGACTGAGCAGGAAGAAAAAGAGGATTTTGAGGCTTCAAAATCCTCCCTTCATCATCCTAGATCAAAGGCTTGATTCAATATAACCCACGTCTTCTCATATGCTGGTAATTTGATATGTGGATCGGGCTGAAGAGCACGATTTATTGTCTCAAGTTCACCAGCAGGGAAAGGGGGTCCATCTTTGCTAATCTCCTGCTCAGGAATTTTAAAGCTGCCGAGCGGACAATCTCTTTGGCTTGGATATAATTAATGTGAAAAGTTCAAAGAAGTTCACCTCTTTAGTGACTCAGTGATTGATGAATTCTCCTGCGTTTCCGGGAAAGCCGTCGCAGATAAGCCTGTAAGTTCTCTTTTGGATTACAATTAAAGAAAGGACTTTCTCTCTTTTTCCCCCCCCCCTTCTCCTTCCTTCTTCTTCTGTTTGTTAACTACTAAGATTGGAAACTTCAGTTGCTGGTTTTAATATCTGGAAAGAATTCTATCAGTGGGGATTGTTGTTCTTCAAGTTTAAAGAAGAGACGTTCTGCTGTTTTTTTTCTTTCTTTCTTTCTTTCTTTTTTTTTGATACTCCACGCTACCGTGAGAAAGTTTTGACGGCCACTGATATGCTGCAGAATTGTTTATATTTGAGTACAAGCTCAGGTTTTTACTTTCTGTTTTGAGATCAAGGACAAACATACTTGGGCAAAGGATTTTCTTCTTTAACTCCTTCATGTCATCATGAAAGGCAGGGAGAAACCTCATCTAAGCCAGACACATCTACAAGCAAGGAAACTTTCACTTCCAGATACAAGTGCAGGGGAAGTTAAAGTAGCTGCAGCCATGGACCAGACGTTGATTGAGATGAAACAAATTTTGCAGTCAAACGCAATTGCCTTGGCATCAAATGCCACCGACCTCAAACAGGTCATTTCTGATGTAACCCAAATGAAGCAAAATATGGCTGAGATAAATGATAGGACCTCAAATATTGATGAGACTGTCAAAAAATTGGCACAGGACAATAAAGAATTTCAATTAAGGGTTGATGTTGTAGAAAAAGATGTGCAATCACTGAAAGATGACAGAGAAAAATTACTGGATCAAATGGCTTTGTTAGAATTAAGACAAAAAGAGAGATTTTTAAGGTTCAGAGGAATTCCTGAAATTCCTAATGAGAACATTAGGAAATTACTTGGAGTGGAACTTGCATCACTTTTGGGAATTATGGTTGTTGAGATGGATGCCCAGATTGAGACAGCCTTTTGTGTAAACTCGGATTTTGCAACAAGAAATAAATTAATCAAAGACTGCATAGTACATTTTCCCACCAAATCAATAGCAGAGAAAATCATTCAGGCTCACTTTACTACAACCTTAACAATTCAAACTCATCAGATAAAATTTTTGAAAGAGATTCCAGCCAGAATTCTAAGAAAACGTAAGGATTACAAATTTTTGGTTGATGCATTAAATGCTAAAGGAATACGTTTTAGATGGGAATTACCAGAGGGAATCTCCTTCTTCTACAAGAGCAAGAGGAATAGATTCACTGAGCTCCTGAAAGCACAAGAATTCTGGCGGAAATACAAAAAAGACTTATCTTCTGAACATTCTGCTTCATAAACATATAACTTAAGTCACTCTATATAGATTATAAACAAACTTACAGATTTTTATCTTGGAATATAAATGGTCTGAATTCAAAAATTAAGAGAAACAGGGTTTTCCACTTTCTTAAGAAACAAAATTTGGATATAGTGTGTTTACAAGAGACTCATATTAGAAAACATGATCGGAAATTTTTGGTAAATAGAGCCCTGGGACAAGAATTTGTTTCTTCAGATAAGAAAAAAAAAGAGGAGTAGTATTTTATGTCAAACAACAATTTGAACCTAAATTGATTTTTAAAGATGAAGAAGGTAGGATATTAGCATTGGAAGTTTTAATATCTGGAATTAAAACAGTGATAATTGGAATCTATGCCCCTAATGAAAGGAAAGTTGAATTTTATAACTATTTGGATCAAAAGATGGCAGATCTATCAAATGCTAATTTGCTTTTATTGGGAGATTTTAATGGAGTTGTCTCGACAGTTTTGGACAGAAAATCTGATTTATCAGAAAAGAATTTACAAGGTAAACTTTCTAAAGCATTTTTTGAATTAGTAGATCATATGGATCTCTATGATCTATGGAGAATTAAAAATTCAAATGCAAAAGAATATACCTACTTTTTGGAAAGATATCAGTCACATTCCAGGATAGATATGGTCTGGACATCCCAAACCATTATAACTCATATGAAAACAATGGACATTCTACCTAGGACATTTTCAGATCATAATCCGATTTGTTTTGCATGGAAGAAGGAAGGAGCGACCTCATTTAGGTGGAGACTGAATCAATATCTTTTGAAAAAACCAGATGTGGTTGAGAAAGCCAAAAAGAAGTTAAAGGATTATTTTGAATTGAATTTAAATCAAGGATTGGACAACAAAATTGTTTGGGATGCAAGCAAAGCGGTTATGAGAGGTTTTTTCATACAGCAAAATGCATATTTTAAAAAACAAAGAGGATCGAAAAGAGAGGTACTACTGATGCAGATTTCCAAAAAGGAAAGAGAATTGATATGGACTAAAGATAAGAAGAAGATCTCTCAAGCTATTAAGATCTTACAACAACAACTCTCTATGCTAATAGCAAATGAACTTGAGCAAAATCTGAAGTATATCAAGCAAAGATCATTTGAATTTGCAAATAAACCAGGCAAGTTGCTGGCTTGGAAAATTAGACTGGAGAGGAAGAAAAAAAATTTATCTAAAATATTTACTAAAAATGGGCTCTCTTATAATGGAAAGGAAATAAGGATGGAATTTTTAAAATATTACTCGGAATTATATCAAGGCAAAATAGTAGAAGATAAAAAAATTAAGCAGTTTCTTAGAACTAAAAATATTCCAAAACTTTCTCTTCAACAAATAGAAATCATGAATGCTCCAATAACAGTTATGGAAATAATAGAAGCAATAAATCAAGCTAAATCCAACAAGGCCCCTGGGCCAGATGGACTCTCAGCTTTGTATTACAAGTCACTCAAAGATCAAATTTTACAACCTCTTCAATGGACTATGAATGACATTTTACAAAAAGGGATTATGCCAGATTTGTGGAAATATGCAAATATTACAATAATCCCAAAGCCAGATCAAGACTTAACATTAGTCAAAAATTATAGGCCAATATCACTTTTAAATAATGATTATAAACTTTTTGCTGCGGTTTTGGCAAGAAGACTGAAAGTGGTACTACGAGACTTTATTCATGAGGATCAAGCTGGCTTTTTGCCAAAGAGACAACTGAGAGACAATGTTAGAACAGTTTTGAATGTATTGGAGTATTATGAAAAACATAATGAAAAACAGATGGCGATGATTTTTTGGGATGCAGAGAAAGCTTTTGACAATATTTCGTGGCAGTTTATGTGGGGTTTATTAGAGGAAATAACGGCCGGTGAACATTTCATTAGAGCAATTAAAACTATCTACTCGGAACAATATGCCAAGATTATTGTAAATGGAGAATTATCAGACAATTGTAGAATACAAAAAGGGACTAGACAAGGTTGTCCACTTTCTCCATTGCTTTTTATAATGGTTTTAGAAGTGCTTTGTAGATCTGTTAGGGAAGATGATGAATTACATGGTCCCAAAATCGGGAGACAAGAATACAAACTGAGAGCCTTTGCAGACGACGTTGTGTTATTTTTAGAGAATCCAATCGATAAGATTGAAAGACTTTTGGACAAGATACAGCAATTTGGCCAGTTGGCAGGATTTTACATAAACAAGACTAAAACTTAGGTTCTGACTAAAAATATTGATCAGGAAAGTAAAGATAGATTTGGTGAAATAAGTGAGTTAAAAGTGGAGCAGAAAGTGAAATATTTGGGAGTTTGGTTAACAAATAATAACTCTGTGCTGTTTTCAAATAATTATGTTCAAACATGGAACTCAATGAAAAGAGATTTGCAAAGATGGTCTAAAATGAATTTATCTTTGATGGGAAGAATTTCAGTGGTGAAGATGAATGTTTTGCCTAAAATGTTATTTCTCTTTCAGACTATTCCTATAATTAATAACTTGACTTGTTTTAGGCAATGGCAGAAGGATATAGCTAAATTTGTTTGGCAGGGGAAAAGACCAAGAATAAATTTTAAGAATTTAACAGATGCAAAGGAAAGGGGTGGTCTTACCTTGCCAGACCTAAGGTTGTATTTTGATGCTGTATGTTTGACATGGCTAAAGGAATGGATAACATTGAGAAACCCTAGAGTCCTTGATCGGGAGGGATTTGATAGAAGGTTTGGATGGCATGCTTATCTATGGTATGAAAAAACTAAAGCACATAAAGATTTTTTGAATCACTGTGTAAGAAGGAGTTTAATGAGGGTATGGTTAAAATATAAAAATTGGTTGGAACCAAAAACTCCGTTATGGATATCCCCGATTGAAGCTTTATCACGTAAAGAAGTAAATATGCAGATGTCTGGGGGTACATATAGAGATCTGTTGTATTTTCAGGGAAACGATTGTAAGTTAAAATCTTTAACTGAATTACAAAACTTGGTTAGAGATTGGTTTCAGTACTATCAGTTAAATGAGGTGTATAAGAAAGACCCTAAAGTTGGATTTGAAGATCAGATTTCGAATTTTGAGAAGGGATTATGTCAAGACGATGAAAAATTAATCTCTAAAATGTATAAATTACTACTTTTGGAGGAGACTAGAGAGGAATTGGTTAAAACAACTATGATAAAATGGGCTCAAGATGTTGGACATAATATAGAAATGGCAGCGTGGGAGAAGCTATGGAAAAGTGATTTAAAATTTACTGCTTGTTATGCTTTGAAGGAAAATTATTACAAAAGGATGTATAGATGGTATCTAACGCCTAAAAAACTGGCATTAATGTATAAAAATGTTTCAAATAAATGTTGGAAGTGTGGGCATACTGAAGGTACTTTTTTTCATATGTGGTGGACCTGTGGGAGGGCCAAGGCCTATTGGGACATGATATATAATGAATTGAAGAAGATATTTAAAGTGACATTCCCTAAGAAGCCAGAATTCTTCCTGCTAGGAATAACACAAGGAGCAATTTCTACAAATAATTTAACTTTTTTTATGTATGCTTCTACGGCGGCCAGAATATTATATGCACAGAAATGGAAGACTAACGAACTGCCTTCAAAAGAAGATTGGCTGATAAAAACTTTAGAATATGCAGAAATGGCAAAACTTACAACACTGATCAGAAACCAAAGTTTAGAACGCTTCAAGGAAGATTGGAAACCTTTTTTGGTTTATTTAAAGAATTATTTTCCTACTATGGATCTTACAGCAGGATTTGAAATTTGAAATGCAGGTTGGGCAGATTAATGGTGGTGGAATGTTTAAATTTGTGTTTTTCCTTTTAAATTAATATTACAATAAGGGTAAAATTTATAGTTGGTATCACGAAAAGAGGTGCGCGGGAAGTCAACTTGTAACTGTGTTTATTATGATTGTTATGGTTACTATTATTGTTAAAAGTTAATAAAAAAATTGAAATGAAAAAAAAAGAAAGAAACTAGCTGGGTAACTCTAAGCCAGTCACTTCTCTCTCAGCCTAACCTACTTCACAGGGTTGTTGTGAAAGAGAAACACAAGTATGTAGTTCACCGCTCTGGGCTCCTTGGAGGAAGAGCGGGATATAAGTGTAATAATAATAATAATAATAATAATAATAATAATAATAATAATAATAATAGAAGTCCCACTACTTCCATCCATCCCATGCTTCCTTTCCAAACCTCATCCCCCTCAAGGTACTCTGTGAGGCAGTTCACATGGCTCTGATTAGAACAGACATATGTTTCTACCTGCCTGGGTAAACTGCTGGGCATGCGAGCTGGGTAGGAAGGCACTCTCTGGCTCAGCTCCTCACCCCCAGAAATCACTTCTCTCTCTCCAGCCTTTCCCTTGTACACAATCCTAAAACAGGAGCATTGTGTGAACTGCCTTTATATCTCAACGTTTTGCAGGTCACCATGAGTGACTAGGAATATTTCCGGCAACAATACTGTAGGCGAGCACAAAATGAGAGACTCCTCTCAACTCCTGAGTTCTCCACACACTGGGAATTTGGAGGGAGGAGGAGTCTGGCTTTGTGCTGGGCAAGCAGACATCACTGGGGAGGAAGTTGGCAACTATGAAGAGCTGGCTACCAAAGCCAATCCACATCCGTAGACCCAATACATTTATAGTGGAGAGCTGCTTACATATTAGATCAAACTAGTTCATCACTTCTCCGAGGTAGTGAATTCCCAGACCATTTGGTTATAGAAGTGATTAGCAATTGGCAGACTTCTGTCTACGCTCAGCACACAATGAGCTACTGGCTTGCTCTCTCACCTACCCATGAAGGGAAGTCATGACACTTAAATGAAGCATACCTGCAGACTTGGTATGAAAGCTTCTTTTCACTGAAATGACAGTGAAAACAGCAGGTCATCCTTACCGTGATGAGGCAACTAGACCAGCCATTGAAGCCAAGATAGTGATTGGCTACGTTTTGCCATTTGTAGCTGTGCAGACTTGCTGTGGAAAGGGCCTCTCTCTGGTACAGATGGAGACCTGGATATGAATTTAAAAAGAACTCTCTGTATATAGAACAGGGGTTCCCAACAGGGGGTACTAGTACCCCTAGTGGTACTTGAAGGGCTCTCGGGGCTATGCAGAGACCTCCTGCCACGCGATGTGTTCCTCATCTGAGGACTGCCGGCTGGAAGCCAACATGTTCTCAGCGATGTATCTATTGTAGAAGGGGAGGGAGGAGGGTGAAGCCTCTCTTCCTGTGCTTCTGACTGGCTGGCGACTTGCGGAAGCTCAGCGTACTCCTTCCCTCATCCTGACCGACGGAATATCAGCGCCAAGTTTTAATGCTACAGTCATGAGGTAGGCTACTCCAGCCACAGACCTACATCCAGAGAAAGTTAGTCATCAGCAGTCTTCTTGAAATTAGTGGGACAAGTTGATTAATTTCAATGGGAATACTCTTGAGTAACTGAGTCTGGATGTAAGCCAGTGACTGGAGTAAGCTGTTTCATAACTGTAACCTTTAGATTTGTGTGTGCATAGATACACAATAAGCTGCGCTACACTGATGACACCACTCTGAGAGCTGAGAATGGGGCTCTAGTAATGAAAGTGAAGGAGCACAGTGAAAAAATGGGACTACAATTACATGTAAAGAAGACTAAACTAAAGACAAGAAAGGGGTACAGCAACCAGCCTCAGAATAGATACTGAAGACACTGAAGTGGTGGATAGCTTCTCCCTTTTAGGATCGACTGTCAACGGTAAAGGATTCAGCAGTCAAGAAATACGCCGCAGACAAGCACTTGGTAGGGTTGCAATGAAGGCCTCAGAAAGGATATTTAGATACCGTGAGGAGTCTACACCTACAAAGATTAGAATCGTTTGGACAATGGTTTCCCCCATGACATTCTATGGATGTGAAAGGCGGACTTTGAAGAAACAAGATAGAAAAAGCATTGACGCTTTTGAATTTTGGTGCGGGAGTAGACTCTTGAGGACACCATGGTCAGGCAGGAAAACAAACCAATGGATCATAGAACAAATCAATCTAGAATTTTCACTCGAGGCACAAATGACCAGACTCAAACTATCGTACTTCAGACAGATTACGCAAAGACCCAGCTCCCTTGAGAAGTCTATAATTCTGGGGGGAGTTGAAGGAAAGAGAAGAGGACAACCAGCAACAAGGTGGATGGACTCGCTTATGACAGCAATGAATGCATCACTGAGAGACCTGAGAGATCACCCTGGAGAGAATCTATCTATGTGGTTGCTAAGAGGTGACACCGACTTGATGGCACTTAATCAATCAATCCATCCATCAATCAATACACACACACACACACACACACACAGACAATCTCTACAGGGTATCTGAATTGAAGGACTGGTCTGTGAGCAGAAAAGGTATGCTTGTTTTTAAAAAGGTTGGGAATCCTGTATTAGAAGATTTGCACAAACTTCTTCTCCCAGGGGTAGGGATGGAAGGTGAGCTTGAATCCTGCCTGGAACATGGCATGGATGTGGGTGTGCTTGGGCACACCCATCGGAGATGCTTTGCTTGCATGATTGGAGCTACTGGAGTGTGGCTCCATCTTGTGCTACAGAGGTCATATGAGGCATTACATCAAAGCTGTGTTTGGATCCAGCAGGCCAACCACTCCTCTGCCAGAAGTCTATGTGCTCCCTGATTCTACCGTTGCATTGCACAAGCACAGTATTTTGAAAGAAATTCAATGTCCTGAGACGTTTTCTTCTAAAAGAAATCTACCGTCCTCAAGGCTGTAATGATGGTCTTGAAAGGTGTGTCTAGTACCTGGTGAAATCTCAGAAGTGTGGGGAGGAAACTGGGGGTGCTGAATAGTAGAGGCTGACAGGGATGCTGGGTGTTATTTCTGTTTTTAAGTGCTTTTGTTTTGCATCTGAAGATTGGATTGTAGATTAAATTTTCTGTAATTTGAAATGGTAGACTAGGTAGAGAGGCAGGTGGCCAAATGATAAAGAGACCATTTTCATCATCTTAACATAAATGTAAGAATTGCTCTGCTGGGTTGCATAGATGCATCTAGTCCAGCATCCTGTTTCCAACAGTGATCAGCCAGATGATTCACGAAAGCCCACAAGCAGGACATTAAGACCGCAGGCCTGCCCTGTTGTTTGTCCCCAGGACTTGCTATTCAGCCTCATCCGGGGAGATATTACTCAATGGCTTTCACTCTTATACAGTTGGAGCTGTACCTGGGGCAGGCTGTGGCAGATGCAAAGGTGGCCTGGGTGTGCTTGTTGCTATCTCTCTACACGCATCCTCGAAGCTGCCTCCACCGCTCAAACAATATGCTATGGCAGTTTTGATTCAATTCGGCTGCTGCAGTCTGCTGAAAATTAACATCTATCTCTCTCCGATACGGAGGAAGCCTCAGGCTTCCAGTCCCGAGGCAGACGGGCTCCCTCTTATCTGTCTTTCAAAGGACCAAAGGTCAAGTTATGCAGGTCTCTTCATTCTGAAGGACTCGCTTTAAAATGACCATCTTTCCAACCTCACTTATCTGCCTGGCTCTGGGATGTGTCTGATTGACTACTTTATCGTCTCAGCGAACCTTCTCCCTCTGGTGGATGGTTTTGAGGTTGTCCCCAAATTTGACAGTGATCATCTCCCCATCTCGCTCCTTCTAAAGCCTTTCATCTATCAGTCCCTTATGGAGAACCATGATCATCCCACCATATCCTTGGCGGGAGGAGCATATTGCTGTGCTAAATGGTCTCCACAACTGGATCAAGCACTAAGTGAGCTATTCGCCTCTGACCACCTGCAGCGTATTCAATCATCCTCACTAACTAACGACCCTACTTCTCCACCTTTGGTGTCCTACAATGCCCTCGTCCAGGAATAACAGCAGCTCCTCTCTCGCAAGATCTGTCAGCTACGTGCACAGTGCCAACAGGCCTCCAAGCAGTGGTTGGATAAGGACTGTGCTAAAGCCCCAAAAGCCCATCCCTACACCTATCAAGTCTATAAAGCTAGTTCTGGGCAGTTGGCCGCACAGAATCTCCATCTGCAGAAAAGACAGCACAAACTTCTGCTGCTTCGTAAGAAAAGAGATGCCATGAAAGATGCCTGGATGGGTCTCATTCAGGCCATTAGAGCCAAAGATTCTGCCATGTTCTGGCTTCTTTACAAAGCACTCTCCCACTTATGATCCAAATCACCTGGACTGTCATCTTCATCCAGAGATCTGGGAGAACTATTTTCATGACCTATACAAAGAGCCTGCTGCTGTTTGCAGAAACTCCACCTGTGCCATTGAAGACACTCCAGCGTGGGCACCAGTGTCAACCTCAAAGATTCACAGTCTAGTCACCCAGTTAAGACTGGGGAAGGCTCCAGGCGAGGACCTTATTCCACCAGAGGCCGTAAAAAATAAGCTAGACTGGTGGGCCCCTGTCCTGGCTTCGCACTTCACCAATGTTGACACGAGTGGCCAAATTCCCAAGGACTGGGGGGGCAGTGATCATTGCCTTATATTTAAAAGGGGCAAGAAGGATGACCCTACCAATTACAGACCCGTCACTTTGCTCAATACCATCAGCAAACCTAATGCGAGACACCTATCCGGGAAGCTTAAAGATGGATTGGAGGAGGAAAATCTTCTTGCTGAGGAACAAGCGGGCTTCAGGGAAGGGCGTTCCACCATCGACCAGTGCCTAGTTCTACAGCACCTTATCGGGAAATACGCTTCCTGCCGGGTGACCTCCCTCTATGCTGCCTTCATCGACCTTAAGGCAGCATTCGACTCCATCTCACGAGTCAAATGAAGGGAGAAGCTGGAAGCCTCCTCCATTGACCGGGGCCTGCTATAACTTCATCGCACCCTGCACGCGAACACATCACTCCAGGTGAGATGTAGCCCCCAAGGCCACCTCACAAGAGCTGAAGGGCATCAAACAAGGATGCATTCTGGCTCCACTCCCCTTCAACTTCTACATTAACTCTATGATGGGCCAGCTCAGCAACCCAGATTTCCACCCTCCAAAGCACGCTGGGAGATACATTGCCATCCTGTTCTACGTGGCTGATGCAGCCATCCTCTCAAGGACCCCCATTGGCCTTAGAAGAACACTGAGGGCCCTGACACTGCACTGCAGGGAGAACTGCCTGGAAATCAATGATCACAAAACTAAAATGATGGCCTTTGTCAGGAGGCCCAAGATCCACTCTTGGCACATTGAAGGGCATAAGATTGAGCAAGCTGCATGCTTCAAAGACTTGGGAGTAGTTTTCCATTCTGGTGGCTCTAGGAAAGGCTATAAAGAACACCTGGCTTTAAATGTCCAGAGAAGTGCCTCTGCCATTCTCAAATGCCTGCCGACAAGAGGAGGCCATTATGTATCCGCGGCCCTTGAACTCTTCACAGACAAGTCACTAGCTAGCTTCTCGATGGTGCCCCATTGGGCCCCTTCCCCAACATTGTGGCTCTGGAACTTGTACAGTCTAAATTCCTGCGGGCAGCACTCCAAGAACCGAGATGTGTCTCCACTGCCACTCTGTTATGCTCAAGTTAGTCACTCAGCGGGCCAGAAACTGGGAAGAAACAAAGCCCTGGTAACAGACAGTCTATTACTGCCTTGGCATCAGGAAGTCCTATCCAACTAGCACGAGAAAGCATGTTTCATGTTTAGCATGTGCCAGGCTCTCCTTTTGACCCTGTGGCAGCATCGCAAGTCACGGCATGGCGCTATGGGATAACTCTGAGGGACAAATTACTCTGCCAGTGGTCAGAGGTGTTGTGAACACTTGATACCTCTAAGGCAGACCTGCTCAACTTAGGCCCCCCAGCTGTTTTGGGATGACAACTCTCATAATCCCCAGGCACAGTAGCCAATAGACAGGGATTATGGGAGGTGGAAGCCAATATCTGCAGGAGGACCAGAGTTGAGCATCCCTGATCTAAACTCAGCTTACTCTTCCGGGACTTTCTCCCTGCCAAGTAGGAGCAGACCCAGGTTCTTGCTCACCTGAGGAAAGCTATGACAGCCTCACACCTTCCACAGCATTTCAAGGGGCACAGATTGAGGAGACTGTTTCCTAGTTGGCAGCCTTTTCTCATTACCTTGGCCACCTTTCTGCTGGAAGTGAAGAACTTTGCACAGTCTCTTGTCTCAAAGACAGTGGAGGACAGACTAGTGAGTCAGAGGGCTAGAGGGTCAAGACACTGGTCATCCCTTCTCTACCGCTCTGACACTATCCCATTGGAATGTAGATTGCTACTCTCAGGGACACTTCTTTCCTTCCAGCCACTTCCTTCCTCTCCCCCTTCTCTTCCTTTTCCTTCTACCTTGGAACATGTAAGCTCCTCTCCCTGAACCATGTGTGCAGAGATGCAGAATCCATCTGTATCCAGCTAGCTAGCTAGATTAGAGATCCTAACTCCTCACTTTCCTATCTACAATGGAGTTCTTTAATAAATGCCTTTTATATTGATTTGAAACTATGAACTGGCTCCAAGTTACTTTACTCTCAGCATACACGCATGCCTAACCAAATTCCGCTGTGTTGTGCCTCTGTGCACTCTGCTGTAATGAAAAAGGGATTTTCTTACCAGAGAGAATTCCCAACACTTTCAAGACTGGCAACTGGGGGCTGGGCAAGAAACTGCTGCCACCAAGCAGCCTCCTCCCCTTAAGCCCGTACACCAAAGCCTTTCACAAGTTACTACCAGAGGCAGTAGGTGGTGGGGTCAGTGGGGAGCCTGCAGCAGAGGCAGCGAAAGGTCGGTGAGCAAGTCCTCAGGCGGATCTGCCCCTGCTGCTGCTAGAGTTATGCTGCTAGAGTTATGATTGTCAAGTAACTGAGGGACAGGAGTATTCTTCCTGCCCTAGAGGCACGCACGGTGCACAGGTCTCCCCATTTCAGAGCAGGAACCAGAATGCCCTACAAAACCTCCGAAGCTTCCAAATGTTGTTCTGTACATAAGCAGAACTCTTGCTGCAGAGACCATGGAGGAGAAGAAGAGGTTTGTCTTTCAGAATAATGTGTTTTTAATTATAATAATAACAACAGTAACAATAACAATAATAGAAATAATAATAATATACAGAAATAATTATATTTACAAAAAAAACAAAGGTTGGTGTTTCACAGATCACCTTCCTCGCTGCTCAGTTTCTCTTCTTCCGGTTTCGCTTCCTCCCCCCTCGCTTCCTGCACCCGAACTTCTGAAAATATGAAGTAGATAAAATCATTAAATTAAAATGCACTCAGTAAATTGAGTTTCCCCCAGTGAATCAGGGAGACATTTCTTTGTTGCCATTACAATGGCAAACTAGAAACTGTGGGCTGGTTTTCACAATTGCTTTTCCATAACCTTCAAACCTTGCTTTGTGGTTTGCCAGCACAGCCCAATTCTGGCTCTCACAGATCTTTGACAGGATTGCAGGTACACAGACAAGGTGTCTTGCAGCATTCCCGCTCTAAACCTGGTCTCCTACGGACTGAAATTATTGCAAAACCGTAATTCCTCATAGTGGGCTGGTTTATACAATTCTAATTCGAGTACGAGACGTGCCACGAAGTCTTGTGCCTAAAAGCAAGATCTGCTCATGAGCAATCCAAGGGTTTGCTGCCCAAGCCGTAGGGCTAGAGGCAGGAACTCTGGCCATGGACAGGAACTGTCTGTGACTTCCACTGCGCAATGAGAAGTCAAGACTTCCCCAGCCATGGTGCTCTGACTCTCAGACATGCTCTGAGCAAACTGCATGCTTGATCCAAAAGCTCTTGTCTCCAGCCAACAGCTTCTCTCCTTCAGCTCAAAGATCCACCACTCTCAAGCCTCTGATCCTGGTAATATGCTGCCTCTACAAGCCTTGGATCCCTCCATCCTTTCCCCTTCTTCTCCTTTCCCCTCGTCCCTCTACTAATTCCTGATCTCCCCAAACCATGCCAGTCCTCAGCCTTCCTTACCCCCCCCCCCTTTTTCCATCTCTATCTGAGTTGTATTAGGCTCTAGGAAGATTTAATACACACACATGTGTTAGTTAGGAACACTGGGTGAATATTGTTGCTGGTTAGGGTTGAAATACTGTTAGTAATATTGATAGAATGTTCTGCTTTCTGCTCAGTTAGATTGATGTTGTTATTCTTTTATACTCAATAAAGTCCATTGAATCATTTAGGTTTGGTTTGATCTCCTTTCTTCCTTGCGTCCAGATCCTACATGGTCACTATATAAAAGAACTTGGTCACTTGGTGACACTATGAGACAGGCCTCATTTTGTATGCTAGCTAATGAGCATATTCAGTATATAAATCAGGCCTGGACCACAAGAGGAGGAAGCAGAACACAGTGCTACAATCCAAAAGGAAAAAAGAAAGCGTTGCAGAGCATCTATAAGTGTCAACAGTTGCACGCTGAGAACGGTTAGTTGCACTAACAGCACTACAGTGGAACAGTGAGGCAAATCAACATTATGCAATAGATGCAGGTACCAGTCACCTCAACTGTTTTGCTTTTTTAATTAAAATCAGCTAGTGAAAAACTATACGTCTGAGCAAAGGGACAAAAAGCAAAGGATCATGATATTTTCCCCTAGCAGTTATTTTTTTCCTCCTTAATGTTGCCCTCTCAAGGCTCCTTTTCCATCCATGTGAGAAAAAAGCAGCCAGAGGTAAAAAACACTCCACCCATTTCTCTGCTGAAACTCGCAACTGCCAGTGGCCATGTGTAATTCGAATCACAAGCACCCACACCCAAGAAAGTATTACATGTGTCTGTTGTAGAAGGCACATCTTAGCCCTGAGACAGCTTCTACAGCTAATCTGTGGAATGAAGAAGAAAAAAGCCCACTAGCATGTCACCATCAACTGTTGACTGTCTGGACACACACAGCATAAAACCCAGTGCAGACAACTAAATACAGTTTTATAATACATCACTAAAGATGAACCATGACCACTACTGGCATAAGAGTTATGCCTTCTACAAAATAATTCAAAGCAATTTATTTTTGCAATTCCCTATTCCACAAAAGCAGACAGCAAAGCTATTACCCATGAGCTGCTGGAAGGGCAAACCAGCACAGCTAAGTACCTACCCTCTTCTGCCCCCCTCCCCTCTAATCTCCTCCAACAACAGAGCACAGAGAAAAGCCCACCCAAAGAAAGGAAGATAGGATTTGAGCTGGATGGGGAGAGGGGTTGCCTGCAAAATTTTGTTTACTGAATAAGAAGCACACCTTGGAGTGAAGAGGTGCTTTCACGCAGCAAGCCTACCCTGAAATGAGACTGAAGAGCTCCCTCCGGCTCTTTAGAGCTCTAGGCCATGCCCTTTTGCATGTGAAGTATCACATGATGACATCACATGCAAAGGGGTGTGGCCTCGAGCTTTAAAGAGCTGAAGAGAGATCTTCAGTCTCATTTCAGGGCAGGCTTGCTGCCTGAAAGCATCTATTTTCCCCCTCTGGAGGAAGAGAAAGGGGAATAGATGCTTTAAGGCAGCAAACGCTCCCTAAAAATAATCGGAAAGTCAGTGCTCTGGGGGGGCAGGGGCGGGGGCGCAGGCTCTCCGCCAGGACTCAGATTTCTGTTGTGCGACTTGCGCGGCTGCGTGAGTGGGGGTGGCAGCAGGCACCCAGCAGGGGGGGATTTTCCAAAACAAACAAACCAACCCTGAAAAAAACACACACAACTGTGGTGGTTGGGTGCGGGGCATGGCAAGCACTTGGCGCTCCCCTGCAACTAGCGCCTAGGGCACGTGCCCTGCCTGCCCCACCCTGATTACGTGTCTGCATGGCCCATTCAGTCGGCGAGTGCTTTCTGCGCCGGCCCAGTAGGGTTCTTCCTTCCTCTCCCTGTCAAGCAAGGCAAAGAAGCCCCCAGCTGGGCCAACACAGAATGCATTCTCCAGTTGGATGCGCCACACATGCTGCTCAGCCCCAGAAACGCCTCCTGCATTGGTGTCCTGACACAGGGTGGAAGGGGTATGGCCGGCAGGGGACAGCACAGCCGGGGACAAGCCTGCCATCAGAGGAGGAGGCAGCGGCAGTAGCAGTATGTGTGTAGGGAGACCTGGTGCTGGCAGAGGAGACCTCCTTGGGTGGCGGGGGGGGGGGGTCCGGACTGGCAGCATTGGCAGGAAAAGGGCAGGCACCTGCCTGTCCAGGGTTGCTGCCAGCCATCCTACGCCCCAGAAAGAGACTGGGAGTGGGTGAAGTACTTAAAACAACTTTCTCTGGCCCACCTTTAACAAGCAGAGATTCCATTTCTTTTCGGACTATGTCTTAGTGGGAACTGATTCATTTGTGATTGTTTTAAGCCTAAGTATATTGCAATGCATGCAGAGCATATTAAGTCTGCTCAAAGGGGGAGTGGATGGTTCATGTAGGGTATAGTCAACTGGCATGAGTAAAAGGTTGTGCAAATTAGCTACCTTGAGAAAAATGTATCTGACAATCGTACTTTGTACTAGGCTATCTTACAGACCAGCTCTAATATGACGAGGTTAATGAAAGGAAGAAGCAGGCCCAGATTACTCTACATTTACTTACCCCATGTAAAGGCGGAGGTGCAGGCGGTGGTGCAGATGGAGGTACGGACTGATGTACGGATGGAAGTGTGGATGGAGGTGAGGATGGAGGTGCAGATGGAGGTACAGACTGATATACGGATGGAGGTGTGGATGGAGGTGCAGATGGAGGTTCAAACAGGGGTGGTGTTGTGGACCTGACAGAATGAAAACAGACATTAAAGAGAATCTGCTGCATCTAGGCCAGCCTGAGCACATTTGCTTACAGCACTACACAAACCAACCAGATACACCTTTACTCCAAACAGTCTGTGCTCTATCAGAGCCAAAGGTGCACCTAGGTAATTTTGGAGCCTGGACCTAAAGGTTTCTGGAGCACCCCACCCTGCAACTTAAGCATCATGCCCCTACACACACATACACACATGCAATATTTTTAATACGTGGGTTCTTGAGGGCACAAACAGCAACTGAACTCACAAGAATGTAAGAATATAAAACAGATGTACACTTATGCAGATATGCACTAGCAGAAATGTTTCAACACACAACGTAACATATTCCCATCCCACATAACTCCCCCCACCACTCCCCCCTCTGTCTCTAAAGCACCTGAAACAGGTCACAGTTATACTTGAGTGCCTGGTCCATTGAGGGCCAGTGGAGACCACACCACCCAAAACAAACTAAAAAGGATTTGGGGGCCCCCAAGGGGTGTGGAGGCCAGTGTTGCCTCTAGCAGGGATTTCCAGATACTGTTCACTACAACTCCCAGCAATAGCCTTTGGCTGCAATGGCCTTTGGCTGGGGATTCTGGGAGCTGTGGTCAACAACATCTGGGAATCCCTGTTAGAGAGAACACTGGTGGAGGCCCTGGACTTCGGCCCCAAAGTTCAAAGTGCCTTGCTCCATATGTCCCAACCAGGACCTTAAGTTCTTCTTCAGAGGCCCTCCTCTGAGTGCCCTTGCCAAAGGAGGTGAAGTGGGTGGCTACTAGGGAGAGGGCCTTTTGGGTGCTGACACCCCATTTATGGAATAGCTTCCTGAGTGAGCTTCGCCTGGCTTCCTCACTTTGTTCTTTTAGATGCCACCTAAAGACCTTTTTGTTCTGTCGGACTTTTAAAATTTTGATTTTCAAATTTGATTTTTTAAAATTGATTTTAAAAGAGTTTTAAAATGTCTTTGTATTGCATTTTGTATTTCCTCTCCCCACCCCCACCCCTGCCCCTTTTGGTCTCTTATGATTTAATGTGTTGTATGTTTTCATTTCATCTATTAATTTCATGTTGTCAGCCGTCCAGACAACAATTTGTTATGGGATAGCTAACAAAGTTGTTCATCACCATCATCGTTATCGTCATCATCATCATCATCATCATCGCCACCTTAAATTTATTACAGGCTGATATCCAGAGCAGCAACCAGAAAATCTGCTCCTAACTCAGCCAGATTGTTCCGGAGCAGAGGGCAGAGGCGGATCCAGGGTGGGGGAGCCAGGGCACGTGTTCTGGGCGCCCCCTGAAGGGGGCATAATTTCCATGCCCCACCATCACAAGATTCAACCAGCGGGCGCCGCCGGAGGGTCCCGGTATCTCCGGATCCCAGGTGGCCGGCGAGTGGACCAGTGGCACCTGAAACCCCCCCCCCACTCACTTGCACAGGCTGAAGCAGCACACTCACACGAGATCTCTGGGAAGCGTGGGACGGGGGCGGCGGGTGGGTGCTCCTATTGGATGGTGGAGAGCGCAGGCCAGGCCCGAGAGCTGTCTGGGCCGCACGCACCAAGCAGGGTCTACGTGGTAAGGAGACTCGCAGCAGCAACCGCTGGGTGTTTTCATGCTGCTGTTCCGTAGTTTGTGTGCTGCTGTTTGTTGCCCAGCAGGCCACACAGCGTCTGCCTGCCCTGCTGGCTGGCTGCATTCTTGCATCAACCGCATACAGATTCTTCATAGGAAGGTAAAGAGCATTGATGGGGGCAGGAAAGAGCAGCCAGAATTGCTCCCCTCCCCCAGGGGCGTATCTAGGGCAAAGAGCGCCTAGGGCAAGCACTGGAATTGCGCCCCTGGGGTTGCCAGGAGTCAACACCGACTTGACGGCACACTTTACTTCTCAGCAAGGTTCAGAAGTCACATGAGGGAGAGACATCCATGGATGGCAGAATGTCCATCAAGTGTTTTGAAATATCAATCTCAAAGTTGAGACATACCTACAATCTGGAAAGTACATCCTTCCAGAAATCCCTCAGGGACCTCTTTTTGCAGGCAATGGATAATGACAGAGGCAGGGAGAACAGTGAACATCGCTCCTCCATCCTGCTGCATGCGCACTCTGCTGCTTGGGAAGATTCTGGATGAGTTAGGAGCAGCCTCTTGCTGCTCGGGATGTCAGCCACTCTTTTCCATTTGATTGGCTGCGGTGCTTTCCCACTGCGCCCTCTCCTCCCTCTTAAAGAGAGGCCTAAACATAGTTACATAGGAAGTTGCCTTCCACTGAGTCAGACCATTGGTCCCTCTAGTTCAGAAACTTAATGGGGTTCGAGGCGGCATTCTTCTCCTCCCTCGTCATTTGGTCATCACTTGGCAATTACTTCTCAAAGACAGAAGCTTTTCCAAAGTCGCTCAGCTGTAGCGCTAGATCCAGTGTCAGCTCCAGTGCCGATGCTGCCCGAGGTGAGGTCCATGCGCTGCCGGCCACACCCTTGACACTGACAGCAGCATCCGGGGACAAGGCCAGAACTGCCTCTTTCATGCCCCCATTCCTCTTCACTGCCATGCGGAGGGACTTTGAACTGCAGATCAGCAGTGTGGGAGGAACCAGCTCCCTTTTCACCCTCCTCACTGCTGAACCTGCAGTTCAAAAACCCATCCCCAATGGGGAAGAACGAAGGAGGTCACGGAGACAGGGAGGGAGGGTGGCGGGGAGCCAGGAGTGGCTGGCAGGTGAAATGACATCTGGCCGGCAAAGGGCAGGGCACTCAAGCGGGACTGTTATTCTGCAAGCAGAAGCCTTTGCTGTCATTGTGCTTGAAATGCAGAACTGATTCCAAGTGTGTGAACAGGGCGCTTTCCGGATTGCACGCTATCACACTGTCACAAAGGGTCCCTTCAGTGTGCTTCTGTGGAGCCTGTGTTTTGACATCACAGCCCCTGTGTTGTAAGGAAGGTGCCTTTCCTATTTCCGACGCCGCCTTTTGGATTTTATTGCTGTGTCACAGCCCTATAATGTTGCGTCTGCATTGCAAAAATAAAATAAAATAATAGCTGTGTCTGCCCGTTGTAGGAGGCTTTCCCCCTTATAATGGCTCTCTAATGTCGGTTGAATTTGGCGCCACAAAACGTTGCAGTTTACACCGCTTTTTGCGGTGCACGGCTCACAATCTGGAAAGCGCCCTGGTGAGCAAATGATGGCCAACCTGCACATGACATGAGAGCCATCATGAGAAGACAAGTGCAACCTGGAAGCAGACCCTTTGAACTCTGTCACAGGGGGCCCCAATCTGGGAATGTGTTGTGCAGCGAGGGGCAGAGTCAAGACTTTCCTACTGTGCTCTATCCATGTGAAAATTTGCCCCACCATACCAAAGCGGCCATTTGCCCCCAAAGTAGTGATTTGGCATTCAAAACGTATTCAAAATGGCATTCAAAATGTAAAGAACGGGGGAGCAGTCTCACAAAAATAAAAGTAAAGTAAAGTGTGCCGTCAAGTGGATTTCGACTTCTGGAGTCCACAGTGTCCTGGGGTTTACTTTGGCTAAAATACAGGAGGGGTTAACATTGCCTCCTACCACGCAGTATGAGATGATGGCTTTTCAGCATCTTCCTATATTGCTGCTGCCCCATATAGTACCTGCGGGGATTCGAACCAGCAACCTTCTGCTTGTTAGCAGAATGACCCACGCGAGTGTATGGAGGAATACTGGAGAGACCCCTGGGATCAGGAGGCTTGTTTGAGCCTCCCGGCGGAGGTCTCCTTGTGTGTGGCCGTGGCACGGAGCCATGCCAAGACGCCACTCGATCAGAAAACCCGGGTTAGTGGAGCACTCACTCAGCTGGGTTGAAAGGAGGGCTACATTGGCGGGCTAGCTGCCAGAGAATCACTGGGCTCACCCGCGAGCCTGGTGAGTCTCACGAGGATGGAAAACAGGGCCGGGCTCCTTTCGCCCGGTTTTCCTCCATCGTGAGAATAGCCTCATTGGATAGAATACCACCATTACTTACATTCTTCTTGAGCTGGGCCTTCTTGGAGGCGATTGTTCTACTGCTGGCGGGGTTGGTGGACCTGGCGGGCTAGGTGGCGCTGGTGGCACTCTGACAAAGAGAGAAGAGCCAAAGTTATGTGGCGCTTGCAGAGCAGTAATAGGGTCTCCAATGGTTTCACAACTGGGTATCATGTCTCCAAGACTGTTTGGCTGTTATGAACCTGGCTGTATTGGCACAGCGACACTGCACCAATTTGCCCTGCAAAAGTGGTTCGCATCATGGCCAAGATTGTGTTAGTGGTCGAAAAGAGATAGCCTTAGCGATGAACCGCTTGTATCGAGAACAGGGTACTGGCTACACTTTTAGAAAGAGCAAATCCAAATGGTGTGCTAAGTAAGGCGAAATCCTGCAACTGGAATCAATGACGTACATGAAAGAGTATGGCATCATGTCTTTCCAGGTTTGCACAATTCCTTCTGCTTCTACAAGCCAGGGGGAGGGCACAGAGATCTATGCCCAGTGCCGAAGTCCCACATTTGATTCAGCTTTACAGCTGAATGACAGGCAAACGGTTCCAATGGGGAAGCCATTAACTGTCTCTTGAAGCGAAGAGAATACTAGGGCAAAACAACATGAACGGGGTGGGGGCTTAATTGTTCTTGTCTTCTCGACAGTGTCTCCCGCCCTCTTCCAGCTCCAGATCCAGCCTGGGCAATAGAAGGCAGATAGAATCGCCCCCCTCCCGCAACAACAGGACAGAGCTCAGCAGCGATCCAAACCATTCTTCTCAGCGGCCTCAGCCTGTCGGGGAGGAGGAAGCTTCCCCAAGGGGAAGTTTGCTTCTCTCCCTCCTTCCATGAACTCGGGCTCCCAGCAGCTCCCTCTCGCTCTCGCAGGCATGCTGCATGGGCGAGGGAGCAGGGAGAGAGATGGCAGGCAGGCAGGCAGCTACTTTTGCGCTCCCTTGCAGGCATGCTGCACGGCAGAATGGAGAGGGCGAGGACTGGGCGGGTGGCGGGGGGCCCTCCGAGGCTGTGGGCCAGGAGGCATTCGTCTCCCTTTCCCTATTAGCGGGACACCCCTGGACATCAGAAACGAGAACGCCACCTTGCTGACAGCGCAGGGACCGCGATGCCGAAACACAGGCAGGACGGAAGCACACTGAAGGGGCAGTAGTGACACGGTTGTAGCATGTAATCTGGACAGTGCCCAGGCTATGAAAGCGGATATTAAGCACAGCCCATTCCCACGCACAGCCTCAATAATGCAATGCCTGTCCACCGGGGGGGGGGGAGGACAGGAGAGGGATGCTGAAAACATCGGAACGCAACAGGCTAGAAATGACGTCATCTAGATTCTCTGTAACAAGTGAGTGACTGAAAGAGAGTGATTCTGAAGGAAAGGGCTAGTGTGGGAGCAATCAGAGATAGGATGTTCTGTAACTCATGCAGATCTGAGAATATTCCTTTCGTTTATACCTCTCCCAGCTGAATATAGCCTTGTCTCCTGAGGATTCCTCATCATGCTGTTCCTTTCCCCCGACTTTATCCACACTCTGATACAAATCCTTGAGCCGAAGAGGCTTATCGAGCACTGGAGAACCTGCACTGGAAGACTGAGCAGAAGAAGGGGTCCGTGGGTCACAATCTCGTGACAATGAGTCACAACAAACCAACTTCAGGGTTTGGGGTGGCTATCATGCCATTATTTAGAGGTTTTCTAGATGACAGTAAAATATGCTACAAACGGAGCTTGCCAATGAATATCAGCTGAGAGTGCACAGAGAATCCAGAGCCTCCTGCAGATGGTTGCTTTTTTCTTCTGGCATCTGATGGGGAGGTCACATGGGAAGGAGGCTGCTGGTGCGATTTTCACTGCGCCCCCTGCTGGCCACCTCTTGCTTCTCGTTATTAACCCACCCCTTTTCAAATTCATTTGCTGGTGAATGTGAGCTAATCACCAAAAGCAAGGAGTGGCCAACAGGGGGGTGCAGCAAACATTGCACCAAGGGCCTTTTCCCCACGTGACCTCCCCATCAGATCCCAGGAGAAAAATCAGCACCAATCTTGGGGTGGGTCTGGATTCTCTGTAAACTCTCAGCTTGTATTGATTTGCAAGTTCTATACAGAGCATCTTTGACTGCCGTCTAGAAAACATCCTGGATATATGATCGTAATGCCCACCATTTCTTGACATTAGAATGCCAAAGGGAAGAACCCAGATTGGGGCCATACAGAGGAAGAAATGTGCCTCTGTGGGCAGGAGGAGGAGTCTTCATCGCGGGGACAAGGAGCAGCTTTAGTTCTCGTCATCAAATAGTTTCTAAGTGGACATAACATTCACTTTCACAGAAAAGTGAATGGAAGATCGCCTCCTTCAGAAAAAAGGTCAAGTGAAGAATACTGCTGTGGTGAGGACAAAAATGTCTATTTCTAAAATTTCTGTTTGGATACTTGAAAATCATATGAGGTACAATGAAGGGAAGTTAAGATGGTGTAGAGTGGTTGGTTTTTTAAATCAAGAACTTGCATAATCAGATCAAATAACTTGCAAAATGAGATCTCAGTCTATTTAGGGAATCAGGAAAATTTCTACAGTATTTATTGGCTTTTGGGGCAAAACCACCCCCACAAATATTCAGCAAATGAGGAGAAATTTGCTTGGGAAATTTTTTCAGATGAATTGCCAACAAAGGTTTCCAGAAAATCCATATCTCTGTTGACGATGGGAGAACATAAGCTATCTCCTTACCTGTTTTGCACCTTTCTTCTTTCTGCCTAGAAAGGGCCTTTGAATGAGAATAAAAAGAAGAAATTGACACCCAGGCCTGATCATTGCCTTGGAATGCTTATTTATTTAGTTATTATTCATTGGATTTCTATACTGCCCTTCCAAAAATGGCTCAGGGCGGTTTACGCAGAGATATAACAAACAAATAAGATAGATCCCTATCCCCAAAGGGCTCACCATCTAAAAGAAACATAAGACAGAGACCAGCTACAGTCACTGGAGGCACTGTGCTGGGGGTGGATAGGGCCAGTTACTCTCCCCCTGCTAAATAAAGAGAACCATCATGTTAAAAGGTGCCTCTTTGCCAAGTTAGCAGGGGAGATGGAGGAGGGAGAGAATGGAACAAACTGAATGAAACGTTCTCTCAAAGAAATGGGTGATATGTGTTTTTTAGTGGTAGTCACAGCTGGCGTACCAATTTCCCCCTACATGAAAAGGGTTGTGCAAATGGTGCACATGGGATAGATTTGTACCCTGAAATGTCAAAAATGGAGAAGGCATAATGACACTAGGAGGAGAGGTTTTGGAATATGAAGTCTGGGAGTGTGTGGGTAGCTGAAGAACATGGCCAGAGACTTCTGCAGCACACAGAAGTTCTGCCCACTGAACACTGGAGGATCGGACAGACACTGTTTGCATCCTTTCAACTTTTCATCCACTGCCTTAAGGCCTAAAAAATGGTTTTCTTTTTTTAACATGGAAGTGGACACCCAAATCCTGAGCTTGAGACCAGGTCCTGTGCGTAGAGTCCCAAGACTGCAGAATCACAGAAGACCAGGCATTCCTGAGCAAGGCTTACCGTTTCCTTTGAGGGGTGCCATCCTTAATTGCAGAAAGCTGAGAACAGATCTGTTTGTCAAGAAAAAGAGAGGAAAGACCATGAGCAACCAACCACCACGTAAAGATTTCCTGCAGCTGGCCAGAGCCAATGATTTGGGTGGTCAACCAAGAAATTGGTTTGTTAGCATTCCTGTCATGATAGTGCTCCTAAAAAAGAGAGGTGTTGGAGCTCATTGTTGCTTGGATCTCCCAACTCTAATCCCTGTTGTGAGGAAATGCCTGTGGGTATTCAGGGGTGAGGGAAAGACACTGAACGTGCTCAGAGGCCCTGCTGTCTTTGCACGCTTCAGGTCGGAGCTCTGGGATTAGAAACAGCAGCTGAGTTCACCAGAGGTAGAGGCAGGATGAACTCTGGCTCAAATGAAAGCTCTCTACAAAGCATGAGTATTTGGCATATCCCGTGTCAAAGTAGTTCTTCCTCAGTTGGGGGGGACTGTGTCTTTGTGGGACATTCGCTTCCCACCCCAAGCCCTTGGATATGGCAGTTCATAAATCCAACTTAAAAATGCATTTTAGCTTACCTCAAACAGGCAAATTACTGCCATGATCATCGTTATCACTGCAGTCACTGAAATAGCAAACAGCCTTTTGCCATAGCCATATTCTGGGATTCCCTGGCTTGCAATCTGCAAGGTGGGACAAAGGAAAGGGAAAGGGAAAACAGGCTTTTTTGTCTTTCTACCTTTTTCTCCCCCCACCCCCCTCAGAATAAAAAACACCACTTGTACTGCTCTCTATTGAACTTGCTCTCATATGGACATATGCAATTGTCTTCTACCAAGTCAAACATTGGTCCATTCAACCCAGTACTGTCTACTCCTTTTTACAGCTGCTCTCAGCCCTGAAGCCTTAACTAAGAGGCTAGAGATTAAGCCTGGACTCTCCTGAATGCAAGACATGGGGTACATTGCCAAAGAGAGAACAACTCTATTTGAAAATGGAAGTTTACACAATTTCTCCAAGGGGTGATCTGACGGGTTTGTTGGCCATTGTGAAATTTGACAGCATTACCTGCTGACCATTTGCTACCAATCCATGGTGGGAATCAAGTCTTTTGAGACCATCAGAGATTGGTAGCAAATGGCCAGCAGATGGTGCTGTGTAATTGTGTGATGGTTAGTGACATCATCTGAATGCATCACAGAGAAATGGTAAGAACCTCCATTCACATCACAGATTGGTAGCAAATGGCCAGCAGTTGGTTTCACCTCATCACCTCCATTCCCTCCCAACCTTGCCATTCATCTCCCCACCCACATGATCGCCACTGCGATGAGCAGCAGCGCAGCAATCTGGAGGCTGGGGAAGCAAAGCCTGGCCTCCAGGAATCCCACAATGCAGCACCACACCAGCAGCATTGTGCATGGAGAAACCCTAGAGTCTGGGTTGCTCCTTCCCTTGGCATCTATCATTAAAATGGTTGCCAGCAGCCTGAAGGGAGCTGCCAGCACCCCAGCTGCCCACATGACCAGATGGTGAGGGAGAAGGCTGCATGTACACCCTCCTACCTCACCTGGACTACCCAGTCGAGGAGTGCTGGGATTGGGACCGATCCTGGCAGTTCTCATGAGCAGATCTGCCCAGGTGGGGCTGCACTAGCATGGCTAGTGCTGGTCGTGAGAACGAATGCATTGTCGTTCTCAAGTGCAATGGATATCGTGGGACTTATTTTACAGATAGAAGTGAGAGATTGATATTATTCTGCATGAAATATATTCTGCAAAAGAGTGTGATCTTTTCTGTGTGAAATATATTTAAATTAATTCAAAACCAATTCAAATGGCCTGAATCGGTTACCCAACCACTTTTTAAAGGCCGTGTCTCAATTGGAACAGAGTTTATTGCAATTTGAAAAGAAAGCATGAACGACAAACCCAAATGTTTCATGGCTTGACTCTATGCTTTCAAGAAGCCAGTACCAGGTGAACTCCCATTGCCTCCCCTTGTTCACACCCAGTGAGCCACATCCAGGTCAGCTGATCGTTGCCCAAGCTCCTCCTGACAACGCATTAGTAGGCTTGACAACCCCTCAGGCTTGACAAGCTTTGCCCCTTACCTCAGGATTCACCCGTTTTCTTGGATTTCCTGTGGCCAGGTTGGCGACATTCTTCATAGGCCGGCAGTATGACTTCCACAGGGAGGATGTCTCCTTGACGTATTCTCTCTCACTGAAGAGGTTCAGCAGCATCGTGAGCCTGGAAATCATCTTAGCACAGGCCAGCTGGACCTTGGACTCTGTGCAGTCTACTTTGAGCCTACGGATCACGTGGGCTAAGCGGCTCCTCACTAGTGTGACTGGGATAAGGGAAGAGCGCCACTTGTTGAGGTCAGCCTCATCATGGTCTCCCTCAAGCCAGGGAGTTTCACCATGAGCTCCGCCATCCAGGATGATGGTAGCTGTCGACCAGGGGATGCTAGGTGTGGACTGCATAACAGCTTGGTCGGACCTGTGCAGCGACGCTGTCCTTGGCCTGCCCCGTGTACTGCTGGTCTTCAGCTTCCTGATTCCCAACACCCTCATTACTTCTTTTTGCATCCTATTCAAAGCCTCATCTTTCTCTGCTCAGAAGCAAGAAGAAAAGAACAGGATCATCCAATGTCCAAAAGCACCTGATGCTCAGATCATTAGCAAGTTGCAAGAAGAGAAGTTGTAAAGGGACAAATGTGTGACTGCATTTCATCCTGTCAAGGACATGCAGAGCAAAGATGCACCAGTTAGCAAGATAGCAACCTAAGGTGGCGCTGAGAAAATAGCACAAGGTCTCTGATCAGTGCGTGGCCAGAGAAGAAGCAGCAGCATGGAAGCCGATGGGAGTCTGTGTAAGCAAGACTCCACTGAAAGTTGCACAATTTATTGCTGCTGGAAGCACCATACATCTCGGCTTTATTTTTTTAAAGGAAGTTTCTAGCTGTTTGAAAGTCTATAAGTGTGACTGACAAAATCACAGCAACAAAGAGCCTTGTAGCTCCATTAACACAATGTCCTGAGTTTTTGTAGGCAAGAATCTACTTCATTGGAGGCATGAGGTGGACGCTGAAGGATATTTGGCAACACTGTGTTGAAGGACTAATTACAGTCTCCAGTAGAGGCATTTCCTGATCTATCCCCAAGGCTTTCTCCTCGTGACAAACTTGTATCCGTTTGTACCACCTGAACTGTCGATTAGAGACCCTTAGCTTCCACCCACTTTTCAAAATTCTATCAGGGTTCCCTCAGAAGGGGGAAAGTGACTCTGCTTGAAACCACTTTAAAGTTGTGCCGTCGAGTCGGTGTCGACTCTTGGCGACTGCATAGCCCTGTGGTTTTCTTTGGTAGAATACAGGAGGGGTTGACCATTGCCATCTCCCGCGCAGGATGAGATGATGCCTTTCAGCATCTTCCTCTCTCGCTGCTGCCCGATATAGGTCTTTCCCATAGTCTGGGAAACATACCAGCGGGGATTCACACCTGCAACCTCTTGCTCCCGAGGCAAGTTGCCTCCCCGCTGCGCCATTAGGTGGCTTGAAACCACTTTAAAGGTGTAGACCAATAAAATAGAATAAGCAAGCTTAGACCACGTTCAAGGCACAATGAGCCTCTTTTTATAATAAGTACATGGGCCTGTAGTAGAGCAGTGAATCACACACAGGTCTATCCCTCTTGCTCCACTGGCAAGCAATCCCATCGCCTCTGCCCCCTCCTCTCCCTCTTTCAGGGCCATGAATTCATCTCAGGCACTTGGCTGCAGCGTCCCTTTCTTCTCTCTCCCCACTCCTGTCCCTTGCTTTCCCAGCAGGCAGAAAAGGAGGCAGCAGCAAAAGGAGGCAGGTGAGCCAAGGTGAGCCCAAACTGCACCAAGTGTCCCCGAGAGAGAAGCAGTCCAGCCTTCCTTCCCGCTGCATCTCAGGCAAGGGGCTGCAGCAGGTGGTTTAGTCCCTACCCAGGAGGAGGGAAGGAGGAAGTGGCAGTGGCAGGACTGCCAGCCAGCGCAGAGGAGCAGGATGATAGACCAGTATTCTGGCATGCTCCTTCCACACATCCATTAAGAAGAGGAACCCGTTTAGAAATTGCCTCTGTATGGCTCCCGCTCTGTTGTGTGGTTATGCCTGAAAGTCAAGAGCAGTCAGAGCCACCTTAAGTGGCGCAGCGGGGAAATGCTTGACTGACAAGCAGAAGGTTGCCGGTTCGGATCCCCGCTGCTACTATATTGGGCAGCAGCGAGAGAGGAAGATGCTGAAAGGCTTCATCTCACACTCCATGGGGGAGGCAATGGTAAACCCCTCCTGTATTCTACCAAAGAAAACCAGGAGTCAAAGAAGTGGCACACTTTACCTTTAAACGACAGTTACTGATATGCATTTCTTCAGTTTCCCCACAAACATCTCTTGCTCTAGGGATGGGATCTTCCTCCTGTAACCCTTTTAGGCAGCTCTCATTCCAGTAAACCAATGAGGGAGCTAGAATGTGAGCTGGAATTTGAAAAGAGCCCACCTTCCATGGGAGGGGGGCCAACTAAAATTCCGAGGCACTTGAGGGGGAGAGTGAGAAAGAAATGAGGCTGCTGCTTAACAGTCTCAGTGACAAACTGTACGCTATGTTTTCTGCAGGAAAGGCATGCGTGCTGCTCTGAGAGTGCTCTTACGAAGGCTTTCCTAACAAGGACGGGGGCAGGGCTGCCGCCCCAAAATCTTCACTTAACGCTACAGCGCCGGAGGGGGGAGAGCGGCGGGAGGGGTAAGTTCTACCCCCCCGCCGCCCTTAAAGGGAGACCCCCCCTCGGTGCCGGACCACCTCTTACATGGCCTCCGGACCGGTTCGTGCACACCCCTATGAGCAAGTAGCTTGTAACCAGGCAAAGGCGTTTCACTCAAGCTCTTTTTGAAAGATGACTAATGATTGCCCCTGAAGAGCTCTGAGGCTGAAAGGCATTGGGCTTCAATCAATGCTACACAGCGAGCCCCGTGAGATGCGGTCTCCTTTTTTGCTTGTGTGTCCCAATAGCCACACTCCTCCTCAGAGGGCAGGCAAGGAAAGGAGGCAGCCTCTCCTGACTCTGGAGAATGGGGGCCGTGCTGTCTCCTGGAGCTTGTTCCTCCTCTCTGTCTCTCCAAGATGCCTGACAGGGAGTCTTCAACCCCATGGAACTGCTCAGAAAGCGCAAGCCGAGTCACCGCTGTCCATTCGCTCGCCCTCCCTCCTCTCTGGGTGGTGCAGCAGGAGAACATGGGGACTTGGGAAGCTGCCTTTGAGGGAGTCAGACCCTTGGCCCATCTAGCTCAATATTGTCTACACTGACTGGCAGCAGCTCTCTGAGGATTCAGGCAGGAGTCTTTCCCAGACCTATCTGGAGAAGCCAGGAAGTGAACCTGAGCATGCAGATGCTCTTCCACTGAGCTATGACCCCATTCCCTGAGGGGAAGATCTCACCGTGCTCACATGTAGTCACCCAACCAAGTCCAAGCCCTTCTTTACAATGGGGACAATTCATGCTCACTACCTGAAAACCAGCTCTCCTCCCCCATCCCTACCACTGTGATGACCAAAGATGGAGTGTGCAAGTGGCCTGCTCATGCAAGGAGCCGTTGCCTCGATTGCTTGCCTGCTCCCTCTCCCTCTCGATGAAGCCCCATTTCTCCTACTGCATGAAAGAGAGAGAGAGAGAGAGAGAGAGAGAGAGAGAGAGAGAGAGAGAACAGGAACAGGAACAAGCAGAGGCGATCTCTGCCATCCGCCCCAGCTTCCTTTCGGTCAGTTGTTCATTCAATCTGTGAGGGAGCAGATAGAGCCTTCAAGAGGGAAAGCGTAAGTGAGTGCTTGGAAGCAGCGGTGGCTGCTCATTCGCTTGCCTTCCATGCTGCTTAGAGACAGAGTGGCAGGAAGGCACTCCTGATGGCTGCTCCTGCAAGGTGATTGTTACCAAGAGCAGCTGCCATAGTTTCTGATCCGAGGGAGAGTACACAAGAGTGGGTGAAAAGATGAGGTTGCTCCTTCTACAAGCAGCTGCCTCTATTGCAGGGCTGCTCACCTTTGGGCCTCCTGCAGGTGTTGGCCTACAAATCCCATAATCCCTGACTCTTGACCACTGTGGCAGGGGATTATGGGAGTTGTAGTCCAAAAACAGCTGAGGGCCTAAGTTGAGCAGGCCTGATCTATTGGCATATCTGTCTTTTCTCTCTAGACAACATGTGGCGGGGATTGGGTCCAGCAAGCCCAATCTTCCCCACTACCCCACCCAACAGGCAAGGGGGTAGAATTTGGTAGCTTGCATTCTCTCTAGGGGCAGCGCCAGTAGTCCAATCCTTCTCACCATCAGAGAGAGAGAGAGAGAGAGAGAGAGAGAGAGAGAGAGGGCGCCACCTGCCATCTCTTCCCCAGTTGCTCAGTCTCTCTCTCAACAGCATAGTGGGGAAGACGGTTTTCTCTCCGGGAAAAGAGAGGGCAGGAGTGTGGTCAAAGGAACCTACTCTTACTCTCTGCAGTACAATTCCTGGTTTGGCAATCAAAGCTGAAAAATAATGAGAGTCCCAGGAAGCTGACCCCCCCCCCCCGAAAAGGAGAGTAAGGGCCTCTAGAAAGTATTACCCTTACACTTTCAGAGGTCACTCTGCACAAATTAGAATCATGGAGGAAGGATACATATTTTGGACCAAGGGAAGGACTCCAGAAATCAAAGCAAAGGTCCAAAAATCACTTTATCCCCAAAAGGAGACATTTGCAGACCTACTTTGATTTCTGTGCAGTTTGCATCATTGGCATTTGAGGTGTTCTTTCTTAATACATTCTGCCGATGAGCTCATTTTGCAACAGGTTTTCCCCTGCTTAGAGGGGAAATTGTGAAATGCTCTTTAACATTCAAAACAATACAGAATTTCATCAACTACTACTAGCCTACCGCAGAGATTTTCCTTTGTGGTACACGTGTCGGTGCAGTCCAACTTCATCGTATCAGACAAAACTTCAATGTCATCCTTCAGATGGCAAAGACAGCAGAACACCTTGTTAGGCAAGATGCTGTGAAGGAAAAAGACAGAACTCCTCACAGCTTCTTGGCATTTCTTGCAGGAGAGGACAGTAACTGGCAACCCCCACAACCAATCCAGTCCTTTCAGGAGGGTGCCATGCCGACCCACACTTTGGGGGCTCTCCACATATCCCCCACATCTCTTCAGAAAATGTTTCTAACTCAAAACTGTCCTATGAAGGGATATTCCCATCTCCATATACTGAGGAAGATTGAGCTGACTTTGCTGTGAGGGAGATAATGGATATTATCTTCCTCCCTTTGCTGTGAGGGAGATCATAGTCTCCCTTTGCTGTGAGGGATAATAATTTCTGATGAAATTATTACTTGCCGAAGAAGTAGGAAGCTGCTTGATACTGTGGCAAATCCTTGGCCCCTTGAGTTCAGTGCTTTCTAACTCTAACTGGCAATGGTTTTTCAGTGCTTCAGAGGGAGGTCTTTCCTAGCTCTGTTCCCTGAGATTATTTTAACTGGAAATGCCAGAGAGTGAATCTGGGACCCTGCATGTGCAGAGCACTGTCATTAAGCTATGGTCCCACTCCATTTGTGTTTGAGTGCTGGTGAGGGAAAGCATTCAGCCTGTGAAGGAAAAGAAGGAAGAAAGAAAACCTTTTTCAATGAAGGGCTATTTCCGGAGAAGATGGAACTGGGAGATGTCTCAAAATGATGCCCAAAGATACTCATGACTCTAGCTAAGTGGTTTTCAGACTTTTTACCATCAGGGAATCTTTTCCGTGTTTTTTGTCTCCTGCAGACTCCCTGCATATCTGCCACTTCCTGTCTCTTGCAGAGGATTCTGGGGGATGTTCCTGCACTCCTTCAACCCACACAGGGGGCATGCCCTCACCATTGGTCCACACGAACTGAGCGTACAGCTTGGAAGACACCCAACAGTCCTGTAGCTCCATATTTCAGTGGGAAGTTGGGTAGTGGTAGACAAGCTTCAGGCAGTGATGTCACTGCAAATGCAGAAGTGCAGCCACTCTCTATGGCAGCCCCCATGGCCATGCACACCCCAACAGTCAGAGAAGCCGAGAAGTACCTGCGCTCCGTCCCTGCGCTCCGTCCCCTCCTTGTCTGTCATTTCTGACCACCTCGCTGAGAAGCCCCTGTAACGGGTCTGAGGAATGCCTGTTCCCTCAACCACCACTCTAGCATGACTTCCATTCCCACAGCAAAGCCTGATAGCATGTTGGGCAAGAAGTGTGGATTGGCTAGCAACTTGGTAGCAGTGTGAGTATTGGTCAACCGTCCTCCTGTCCTCCTCGCAGGGAAAACTACAGCCTCTGAAGTTGCCCCTATTGACCTACTTAGAGGGCTGAGGAGGAGGAGGGGGTTAGAACAAGGCTGACTCCCCGTTTCCACTTGTCTCTTTTCTTCTCTCCTTTGGCAACCAGCAAAAGGAAAAGGGTGTACATAGTACTTACAGAGTCTTCAATTGCAGGGAGGTCTGGATCAGGTCCTCCAATATCTTTGGGGTCATTTCTGTAGAACGAAGGTTTCTGAAATAAGGAGAGAGACTTTTTGCAATGCAGGATACCAAAGAGAAAGAGAAAGCCAGTGTGGTGTAGCAGAAATAATGTCTAGGGAGACCCGATTTCATGAAGCTTGTTGGGTTTGCTGCTTTTGAACCACACAACTCCACATCAGGCAGAATAGAAAAGGGAGAAAGCATCATGGCTTAGCTCTGGAGTCTTAGCTCTGGAGTACTGTTTATGTTGGAAAGTTAAAGGACTTTGCGCTGTCTCTTGCCTCAGACAGTGGAGGACAGACTAGTAAGTCAGAGGTCTAGAGGGTCAAGACATTTGTCATCACTTCTCCACTGCTCTGATGCTATCCCTTTGATGTGTAGATTGCTAATCTCAGGGACTTCCTCCTTCCTCTCTCTCTTGCTACCTGCCCGCCTACCTTGCAACATGGCAAGGTTCTCTCCCTGCACCATTTGTGCAGAGAGGATGCAGAATCCATTTGCATCTAGTTAGATAGATAGATTAGAGATCCTAAATCCTCACTTTCCTATCTAGATTGGAGTTCCTTAATAAATGTCTTTTATATTAATTTGAAACTATGAATTGGCTCCAAGTTACTTTACTCTCAGCACATACGCATGCCTAACTAATCTACCGCTGTGTTGTGCCTCTGTGCACTCTGCTATATTGAGAAAGGGATTCTCTCACCACAAGAGAATCTCCAACAGTTTAGTCAACAGTACAGTTTAGTCAACAGTGTATTTTTCTCACCACTGAGTAACTAGCTTCAGCCTGCCCTGAAATCATGCCTCCGACCAGCAAGCTGGACCTCCAGTATCAAATGCATGAGGACTGATCAAGTTTATTCAGTGATGACACAAAAGCAGCCTGCACATGATCAAAGGAGCTTAATTCGTTATCATTCATTCTTATTTTCCAGGCACAAAATCTTGGCTCAAAACACACTTGGCAATCTGCACATACTCCAAGAAATTCTCTTCTTCTTCTTCTAATTATATCATGCATTTTAGAGTTGAAGCCCTGCATTAAAAACAGGATACAGGGAAATGCCCTATACTCTGCATATACTCAGAGGCACTTTCACATAGTCAGAAATGTACCCTCAGAGTTTACCATCACCAAAAAAAAAAAAGAAGAAGAGGAAGAAGAGGAAGAAGAAAAGGGGAAAGTCTGATGAGTTCTTCTGGACCACCCAGTGGCCCTGAAGAAGAGTGTCCGTCTAAGATGCAGAAAAACCAGTGATCACGGTAATAACTAATTCATTTCAGGTACTTACAGAAGCTTCAGTGAGGGAAGCCTGTAAAAACTGGCATCATCAGTGACTTTCAGCGGATGATGGTTGAGAAGCCTGCCGTGGGGAGGAATTAGACCCACTGGTCACAAGCTGAGCAAAATGCAGGAAGAAGTTCCAGGAGGCAGGGGCGGATTAAGCTATTTGCCACCCCCTCCTTCCGCGCAGGAGAGAGGAAGAAAGCACCCAGCTGACAAAGAAAGTGCAGCCTGGGAGCAGGCAAGGCACCACATGCCCCCCCGCCAGCCAATGCCCCCACCCTTCCCAGAGCTAGCATGGTCCCTGTGTCAGTGTGCATCTGACGCTGATACAGGGGGCAGGGCTGGCACATGTGCAAGGGCAGCAGCCTGTCCCTGAGCCACCAGCAAGCTTCCAGCTCTACTGATCGTCCCAATCTGGATTGCACTATACACACACAAACACACACATGGTATTTGCCTCCCAGTGTCTCTGAAGACACTGAGGAGAGATGTTTGACCTGCACAGTGCATCAAATTTCCAGCCCTGGCATCAGCGGTTAATAACTTCTCAAAAGAGAGAAGCACTGGAGGAAGCCTCCTTCAAAGCCGTAGCTTCTTTTCATTACACGCCACCTAGAGATAGACATATCTCTATCTTATCTATCTATCTATCTAATATCTGTATACCTGGAGATATACATATCAGGCAGTATAAAAATATGATAGATGAATGAATGAATGGATGGATGGATGAATGAATGAATATAACCATATGCTACATCTACTAGGGTTGAACTCTGCCATTCAAAAGAGTTGGGGGGCGGGTTGAACCTTCCCGGGGGTCAAAGAAAGTACCTTACTCTGCAATAACAGGTTGACTATTTTCACATTTGCATTCACTTACGTCTTGATAAACTGTGTTCCATTCCTGACCTCGAATGACCCATGAGTGAGATTCTCAGTGAGATTGCTGCTGAGGTCTCTGGAAACAAGCATTGTGCACAGGATTTTGCATGGTACAAAATAAGCATTACATTTTAATATGTTTTTTAAAGGTAGATGGGATAGGAAAAACTATCTTTCCTTTGAGATTCCTGTCTGATGGTGGGAGTCGAATTGCCACATGAAGCCCCTGCAGCAAAGTATGAAGGTGGTGTCCTTTCCAGTGGGGCAGCTGTTTCCAGGATGTTATTCAAACAGCAAGCTTTACCATGAGGCTTTACTGTGAGTTTAAGGTTGCCCCTCAAAAGGTGCAAAAAGTGGATTCATTTTTTCATGTCCAAAGACTCTTTCCTAACTCCCTCATCTAGTGGTGCTAATTCATCTCTTGTCTGAAGCTCCAGTGCCTATTTCTAAGATGAAGAAGAGTGCCATTGTTTAAGCTGGCCTGGAAGCCACGCTCTCAGACTCTGGCAATCTTGGGCTCACGCCACGCTCTTTCAACCCTATCTTGGAGATGCCAGGGAGGGAACTTGGAAGCTTCTGCTCTTCCCAGAGCGGCTCCATCCCCTGAGGGGAATCTCTTACAGTGCACACACTTCTAGTCTCCCATGCATATCCAACCCTGCTTAGCTAAAGGGGACAGGTCATGCTTGCTACCACGAGACCAGGTACCAAGTGAGCCTTCTTGCAGAGAGATTTCTAGAAACAAGGCATCACATATGAGAATCGATTCCAGGACTGAGATCTGGCTCAGCCTTGCTTTGAGAACTCTGTGTGCAGTCCAGAAAAATGGAAAACAGTTCTAAAGAAGCACATGCACAGTACACATCGCTCAGCAATGAATAACCCAACCCCATACAGACCCGGAATTATGGGTCAAAGCTCCCACACTCAGAGACGGTGGCCCCTAGCAGCAGGCCTGACTCCCAGAACCCTCTTGGAGGGAAACTGCTTCTAGGGCAGAAGCTTGGGAGATATAGGACCAGAACCACAGGGTGGAAACTTAACCCATCCGTGCTCCCCCACCCCATCCCCATTGATGGTTTTGATGCTGAATGACTTACATAAACTGCACAAACAGGACAGCTTCACATGACTTCGTCTCAATGGTCTGGATTGTATTACTTGACAAGTCCCTGCTTAAAAGAGCACATAGCAATGATGAAATTAGGGAGACTACAAAGGTGTGTCCAACCCCACCTTTCTCTCTCAGCTTATCTGTTTTGTCTTTTCTCAAGCTTGGGAGATGTAGGGCCAGAACCACAGGGTGGAAACCGAATCCATCTGTGCTCCCCCACCCCATCCCCATTTATGGTTTTTATCATGGATGTAATTGGGGGCGGGGGCAGCCAGGGCACGTGCCCTAGGCGCCACTGGGGTGTGCCATGCCAGTGCCCGCAACCCCCACCCCATTGCCCACCTGCCCAGCCCCAAGGCCCCTCAGCCACTGGCCATCTTGCTTGCCTTGCCCTCCGGCCTAGGATCGGCCATAGGGCTTGGATATAGGAGGTGGGGGGGAGACTGAGAAGTCTCTGAATATTTAATTTTTAAAAGACTGGAAAATTTGCTGGCTTTGAAAACAAAAACTATCTAAAAAGGCCTATAAGTGGCTTGTTTCAGGGCAGAGAATTACAAAAGCTTCTGGAACAATACTACATTCATTTATTCATTCATGCATGCATGCATTCATTCATAAATGCATTTATGTTCGAGTTGTTTTGCAACCCTGGAAGGGGCGGAGCCACCACTGGGCCAACGGGTTCAAAGGAGGCAGGGAAGAGTCGCTCCTGGCTGCGCGCTGCAAACGCAGGGCCAGCATCACTAGCTCCCGAAGGGGCTGCGCGGCCCTTTCAGGAGCTAAGACTGGTGCTGCGTTCGCAACACAGCCCAGGAGCAGCTCTTCCCTGCAGGGAAAGAGAAAGCAGCACCAGCCTTCTTCTAACTGCCGAAGGGGCCGCGCGCCCTATCTAGAATGGAGTTGTCTAATCAATGCCTTATATATTGATTGGAAACTATGAACTGGCTCCAAGTTACTTTCCTCTCAGCATACACGTATGTCTAACTAAATCCGCTGTATGGTGCCTCTGTGCACTCTGCTAGAATGAAAAAGAGTTTCTCTACCAGAGAGAATTCCCAACACCCCATCATAAGCCCACAGTCATCACAAGACAAAGACTGACAGGAATCATTCACTGGTTTATAGCCTCCCCACCCCCACCCTGTCACCTTCTTCTCTCCCTCCCCCCCCCCCCCATTTTGCTAGTGCCTATTTGAGCAGGTGATCCTCTAGGACAAAGTCATATTTTTTAAAAAGCATGAGATGAGAGGGAGAAAATGACACTTGGAATCTTCATATAACTCCTGACTGTTGTTCTAAGTCTTGAACAGAGATGGCTCATGTTTTCAGGTTTGGATCAACAACCATGTCTAGATGGTACAGTGTTCCTTTTCAGAGGGATTTCCAGATATTGTTGACTACAAGTCCCATCATCCCTGTTTGGATAGGGGCACAATTTCAGTGCTTGCCCTAGGCGCCAATTTCCCTAGATACGCCTCTGGTTTGGATGCTTAGTGACTTACATAAACTGCACAAACAGGACAGCTTCACATGAATTCGTCTCAATGGTCTGGATTGCATTACTTGACAAGTCCCTGTTTAAAAGAGCACATAGCAATGATGAAACTAGGGAGACTACAAAGGTGTGTCCAACTCCACCTTTTGCACTCGGCTTCTCTGTTTTGTCTTTTCTCATCCAGTGCCCCTGGCCTGGCCTGGTCAGCTTGAAGAGAAGACAAGAATCTACCAGCAATGGCTCGTGAAGCGCCATTGGGGGGAAGGCGGGAGGCGTCTTTAAGGGGAAAGAAAGTCACTGCTTCCCTCCACAGTGTGCCTCCCAGCAGCCCCTGTGGCAGGGAATCGCCACCACCACTCACCTGGCTGCTGGCGGGGGCGCGGCTCCATTTACGCCAGGTGAGTGGTGGCGGCGATTCCCCGCCGCAGGCGGTGATTACCCTGCTGGGAGGCACGCTGCTGAGGTAAGCAGCAACTTTTTCCCTTAAAGATGCCTCCCGCCGCCCCCCTCCCAGGGGCGCATTCACGAGCCGCTACTGGAATCTACACAACCCCAAACGGAACAGATCTTCCATGCTCCTGCTCAGAACTGCATGTATGGGTGTCCAGTTTGGCTCTGAGGCTCAGCAAACAAGGCATTGCTAGAAACTTGGGAGCTTGGCGTAAGAATGTAATTCTCCCTGAGTTTGTTTCCATTCTGCTCTGTAGCCTCAATCCAAATAAAACGATTTGCACACCTCAGTAGTGCTGAAATCCTCACTGCCAACTGACCTTGGCCTCCTCTCATACTCTCAATAGCAGCTTGGTCTGCAGAAATTAGCAGGTGAAGCATTTAATGGCATGGGGACAAACAGCATTACCTGCAAGGTCAGCAGTGCAAGCACTGAGGCTCTTCACACGGGCTGGTGAGTTCGGGGGCCACGTGGCCCCTGGAAGCTCCAGCATGCCCGGCGCGAGCTGGCAGGGCATGCTGGAGGGACCCCCGAGCCGGGAGGCTGCTTTTCAGCTTCCCGGTTGGGGGTCTACTCACGATTTTAAAAACCGGGTTTGCGGAGCACTCGCTCCGCAAACTCGGTTGAAGGGGAGGGTTGTTTTGGTGGGTTAACCGGCTGGAGGCCACCGGGCTCGCCTGCCCACCTGGTGGTTCTCGCGGTCGGCTCGCCTGCCCACCTGGTGGTTCTCGCGGTCAGGAGAAATCGGGCTAAGTTCCCCTAGCCCGATTTCTCCTGATCCTGGGAATAGCCTCACTGTTCAAGGCATAGGAGCAAGGGCCACCAAGAAAGCTGTGCACTCTCTCGGATATCATTTGGAGTAGAGTTAGACCCACTGTTTTCAAATAGCCCCCGCTATAGGTAGTCCTTTAAGGGTGGGGGAGGGTGCACTCACCCCTCCCACCGCATTTCCCCCACCGGCAGCGTTCCTCCCTGCCGTCCCGTTGTCGTCGTCGGCCGGAAATGGCCGGAAGTAGCAAGCGCGTGTGCGCACGCACCCATCTGCCATGTACGCGTGCGCACACAACAGGCGCACGTACACTTGCTACTTCGGGCCACTTCCGGACCATGACGACAACGGGGCGGCAGGGACGAACGCTGCTGCCCCGATGGGCTTAAAAATAACAGAGCGCCTGTGGGGGAAATGCAGCGGGAGGGGTGAGTGCACCCTCCCCCGCCCTTAAAGGATTACCCCCGCCGGTGCCGAAGCAACTTTGTGCACAAGCCTTGTATGTATGGTCTCATTTACCCTCATGATGACCATGTCAGGGTGGGTCATTGGCAATCCCATTTGCTGACTCCATTGAACTAGCAGGAAAGCCAAGCCAAGAGTAACTTGCCCAAGGTCAAACAGTTCATTTGTGCCAGAGCTGCATTTTCTAGATGGAAATCCAGAGTTCTACAATGCAGGATTACCCTGTCTAAGCGGGAAGGGACCAACTTCTATATTCTCAAGGGCCAATCTATTCTCCAGGTGGCGGTCAGTATGGTCGGGGAAAATATGAAAGTGGGAGTGTATTTTCCTGCACAACCTGATCCCATCATGAGTGGGCAGACTCCAAAATAAAGCTGATGTATCTATCAGAAGAGGCTCCCTAGTTATGAAACCGATGCATTCAGACACAATCTTGCAATCTAACACCTTGCAATGTAACATTCATGCACACAAGGACTGCACAAAGGTAGTTGCACAAAGTGGAAAGAATGGTTGTCAATTGCACAACCGTGTTTGCACAATTCATGCATTTAGTGCTCAAATGCTCTTGTGAAACTGCTCAAACATTACATAGGAAAAGCACATAAATCAAATTAATAATAATAATAATAATAATAATAATAATAATAATAATAATATAACCTTGTGCAGTATGTCAACTACTAACGTGTTCTAGACATGCTACATCCAAGATCAGAGACAGATGTAATTGCATGGAAGAATTCTGTTCCTTATGAGTTGGAAATATTGTTATTTTCGTTATACACGAAACTGTCAGCAAACCTTTTATCACCCATTGATTAAAATATTGTAAGGCCACGTAAAAATTGCCCTGGGAACTGGCAAGAGTTCCAGTTGGCCATCCTTGGTCTAATAAGTATAGTCAACATATTAGCCACTTTACATGACATTTTGAAATAGCCGTGTCCTGAGCTGGATCAAGACCACAGTAAGGGAGGGGGCTTAGCCCATTCCCCCTATGCTGACAAAGATCTGCCCCGCCACCATTCACCCCGGGGAGAAAATCACATATGGGTGCGCAGTTTTGACCCAGAGAGTCAGCAATCACCGTACTCCAAGAAACGAGAACTTACCGCCGATGCGTAAGTGAAAGTGAGCCCTCCTGAAGTTTGCTCAAACTGTTGCCATGGAAAGTCCTGGAGAGGTGAAGGGAAGTTTGAGAACATCGCACAGCCAGGATCACAGCCTCTCTTTCTGTCTTAATGGATTGGGCATAAGCATGATACTTTCATCCTGCACTCCAATTCCAGTCCAGCTGCAGTCATGAGCAACAAGTCTGGACAGAGATGTGCATCCCCTTCCACAGACAACAAAAGGCATCTAACCAGTACCAGTTCAATATCCAGCCTGAGTAAGTGTCACAGTGTGAATGCACACCTCCTTCCATGTCAATTACGCATGCAGAAGGCTGCTTACAGGGATCAATCTCCTTTGCTGAATTGTGATGACAATCTTTACCACCCATCCATATATCTGAGGTCTTGGAAATTGCATGCTTACATAATAACACCCCATACAAAATCTGAGATTTAAGCTTCTCCATCTCATCTTGAAGTCCCTACCCCTGTCCCATTTTGAATGTATATCTAATTCAAAATGAACAAAGATATTTAAGAATCTGCATTCATTCTTAAGGTATTACCAAATGTATCCCCCACCCCAAGCTCAAACTCTCTGTGTTGCCCATGCTTTGAAAACTTTATCAATCTACTTGGCAGATGTAGATCTAGTCATCTCCTCAGCAATCTGGCAAGAAAATATTAGTTCTGAGCTATCTGCCCACTTAGGTTTAGCAAAAGTTATCATGGTGAACTTACAAAATTGTTGATAATATAAAAGGAGTTCTCCCAACAGTCCAGCTTTGTTTTCCAATCGAAACAAGGTTCCCAGTGGAATCCCTAGGGGGGAGAAACAGACAGGGGCAAGGGAATGATGTTGAAATCGATATTTCTAAGTGGGATGCCTTCAAGTGGTGATTCCCAAGAGTCAGACAAAGTTTGATTTTGTGCTTCTGTGCATCTTATGTGTTTCCACCAGCCTCTAAAAGCCCCGCATTCCTCTTGAGGAAGGTCATCTGTGCCAAGGGTCTCCACCCTTAGGTCTCTAGATGTTGTTTGACTACAACTCCATTGTGTTGGCCATAATGGCCTTCACCATGGTGGCCTGGGGACGATGGGAGACAACATCTGGGGACCCAAGGGTGGGAACCCCTCGATTTAGGCTGCCCTGGTTTGTTTTCTCTTGGAGGATTCTGGGAAGGAAGCCCTCATAAGGCACGGACGCTATAAGCCAGGGCTCTTCAATTTTGGCCCTCCAGCAGATACTGGCCTACAATTCCCATATCCCTTGGCTATTGGCCACTGTGCCTGGGGATGATGGGAACTGTAGTCCAAAAACAACGGGCGGGGGGTGGGGCCCTAAGGCCTACCATAAGCCAAGCGGCCACCACAAGGTTGAGGGATGAGAGTGCTGAAGTAACATCTGAGAGACTCCCTCCCTCCCCACCATCTCCAGCAACTGCAACTGCCAGCACCAGCTTCTCAGTGTCCCCCCCCCAGGCCCTAACAGCCACACAATCCCTCTTGAGAGGAATTATCTGTGCTGCCTCGTTCATTTTGTGTAGCAGTGTGTGTGACCCCAAATGGAAAAGCAGCTAGCACCCACCACCAGCTAGAAGACTGGCACGAGAGTGGTGGACTAAAATGTGTAGACCAAACAAGGCAAGGCATTCAATGTGTCTTCATCAAGTTAGGGGCTTACATCTATTCACAAAGAGCAGCTTTGTGGAGCTGCAAATTGTATCAGGACCATGGCTCAGAGCTAGGGGTGTTTCACCTATTCTTTCTGCACTAACAAAATGCACCCCCATGGCTATCTAACTCTGAAAACAGCCACTGAGATATATCATTTTAGACCAGAAAAGGGCACAGAAAGGGTTAGACACCCTCTACATCCACATCCTGGTCCCAATACACATTATGGCCTTGCAGAGCTGCTACTTGTGAGTAAATTCAAGCCCCTATCTAGACAACGATGCCTTAAAGGAGATCAAGCTGATAAAGTCCTGAACGTTGCCCCCTCCCCTCACCGCATGCGCGCGCGCACACACACACACACACACAATTACAATGACTTATGTAGCATCTTCTGATGGATTTTTCACATTAAGCTGTTTTTGCAGGGTAAAAAATAAAAAATAAAATAAAAATAAAAACAAGCCTAGGGCTACAGTAATGCAAAGACGTTCCCGTCAAGATTTCTACCAGTTGCAGCTGTTAAAAGGCAGAGGACTCCTGCCGGGGGTGGGGGGACAAAACACACGGCAACCCTACTGTGCAGCCTCCCCAAAGTTCTGCAAAGGTTGCCTGGTTTCTCTGTGCTGGTCAGGATAGGGGGTGCCGGAGAGCCTAAGCGACACACGGAGCAGCAGCACCAGCTCCATCGGTTGTCATTCCAGGCAGGGCAAGGCAGGACATCTTGATGTGGCAGCGTATTCGGGGTCATGCTGCTCTCACTCTGTGCAGGAGGCTGGCCACGGCAGAAACAAGACAAGAGCCCTGGTTTGTACACTTCTTCCTGTGCAGGCACAATGCAAGTTGTGCTGCTCTAGGCGCATAGGCAGAACCGGGGGGGGGGGGGCAGGCAGGGCAGGTGCCCTGGGCGCCACTGAGGTGGGGGCGCCACACCAGTTCCTGCCACCCCCACCCCATTGCCCCCCTGCCCAGCCCCAGGGCCCCCCAGCCACTTGCCTCCAGCTCCGGCCTAGGATCGGCAAGGCCTGCAAACTGCAGAGTTCTTCTCTCCCCGCCTCTCAGCTGATCGGCGGGTGGGCGGGGCTTCCAGAGAGGCCTCCCAGTAGGCCTCCCTGAAGCCTGAACTCAAGTAGGCTCCAAGCAAGGAAGGAGGAAGCAGGCAGAGCTCTCCAAAGCAGCAGCAGCAGCAGCAGCCCCCCTGCCCAGACCATCCAGAACAGCTATTGCTAGGTAGGCTGTGAATTCCTTTTTGGGGTCCCCCCACCCCTATAGGAATCTGCTTGCCATAGGGCTTTGATATGGGGGTGGGTGGGGGGGCGAGACTGAGAAATCTCTGAATATTTAATTGAAAGCAGACTGGAAAATGTGCTGGCTTTAAAAACAAAAACTATCTAAAAAGGCCTATAAGTGGCTTGTTTCAGGGCAGAAAATTACCAAAACTTCTGGAACAAGTATATTTTATTTATTTTCATTCAACCATTCATAAATGCACTTATGTTCAAGTTGTTTTGCAACCCAGAAGGTCTGAGTGAGAACTGTGAAGCATGTGTTGTGCTTTTATTTTATTTTATTTTATTTTATTTTTCTTGTGTGTGAACTGCTCCCCAATAACTTGCAGCGACTTCAGGGTAAATCTGGCCAACATGTGAATGCAGCACCTCTATTCCAGAGGAGATGTGTGTTAAAGGGCTTTAAAAGCCTGGTGTGAAAAATCTCCTTGGATCAAACTTTTCTGAATTTGTTCAGAATTCTGAGAAAACAAACATTGGCTCACCCTGCAGGGTTGAAAGTCTCCTTTGCTAATCCGCAGCGAGGGGGCCATTTTAATCATTAGCGTTGCTAGTGTGTTCTAGGCATTAAAAGTAGCACAAATATATAGTACTCGATGTATATCACTATATACTGTGAAGTGTGCATGTGTGTATTCAGTGAAATGTATTTCCAGGCAGCATACGTATTTTGAAAGATCCGACTTAAATCCTTGGGGGCCTGTGGTGTGTGGAGGCCCTGGACTTTGAGGGGCTGGGGGCCCAATTTGAAATCTCATCTTGGCCCATTCCAACCTTGCTATGCCCCTGGCGGTCACTACACATGGGTTTCTGCACAGCACCTGCACAGAAGAAACTTCCATGTAGAAAATGTGTCTCTTGTAATTTTGTAACCCTGAATTTTCCATCCACGACTGGGATATCTGAGAGTTAGAGTCAATAATAGAGTCAACAGCACACTGCTTGTGACAGGAAGGGGCAAATTACAAGGATTTCTTAGTCTGGCAGGGGCTGGTTTGGGCCCTGGCAGAACTTGGCTGTCTGCTCCTGTTGCACATTCCTCTGTCTAGTGTGGCAAACTAATGTATCCTCCTCCCTCTTGGTGTCAAAGTAAGCACTAGTGTGGTGAATTCACATATACCCCATCATGAGCCAACAGTCATCATAAGACAAAGGCTGGCAGGAATCATTCACTGGTTTATACACACACACAAACACACACACACACACACACACCACCAACTTCTTCTTCCCCTATTTTGCTAGTGGCTATTTGGGCAGGTGATCCTCTAGGACAAAGTCATGTTTTTTAAAAAGCATGAGATGAGACAGAGAAAATGACACTTGGAATCCTCGCATAACTCCCGACTGTTGTTTGAAGTCTTTTCCTGAGATGGCTCATGTTTTCAGGTTTGGATCAACAACCATGTCTAGATGGTACAGTGTTCCTTTTCAGAGGGATTTCCAGATATTGTTGACTACAAGTCCCATCATCCCTGTTTGGATAGGGGCGCAATTTCAGTGCTTGCCCTAGGCGCCATTTTCCCTAGTTACACCTCTGTCTAGGCGAGTGCCTAGTCAACGTGTATGCCTGAATCAACCTGGGCAAAGGAAGCGGTGACGTTACTTGTTGGAATCCCTGTTGTACCTTTTTCCCCATTGCCTGCTCGTTTGGCTATATGATTCTGCTGAATGCTCTTTCGGGACACATCTGAAGTGCCTGTTCAGTAGCTATGAAACGCTCTAGGCATTGGGTCCTTTCCCCCCTTTTTAAACAGAGCAGTGGGATCCCTGTTTCCTTCACCCCTTTGGCTCCCCTTCCCCATCTATGGCCCTTTTTGTGCTTCATACCATTTATACGGCTGTTCCCATTTCTTTCTTTTTCGAAATTGTTATTATTGAGTTGTAAACTGCTCTGGTTCCTTTGGATGAAAAGAGGGGTATCAAATCTTTTTTTAAAAGGCATCAGTAAAGCTACCTCGAAATAAGAAGTATCTTATCCCACCTACATCACTCCTAATGAAAGGCTCTCCCTAAAAGGGTTCTATCCTCCGAGTTCTGGAAGTGAGGTTGAAGTACTCACAGGTGGAAAGCCGCACTGGGAGGTGGCACACGGTGGAGTCTAGGAGGTCTGGTGACTTTCCAAAGATTGAGGACTTCTACGGTGCTACGGCACGGGTTGGAATAATTCCCTATGGCTTCTGCACCCAACCTATGGCTGCGGTGCCCAACTCCCATAAATAAATCCAAAAAGATCATGAACAGCAAATTGCAGTTGCTGTTGCTGTTGCTTGCAACAGGGACCATACTACAGAGCTGAACCATTCCTGCCATCTTTTGATCTCCAACGTCGGTTGGACATCAGAGTCTGCACCCTGAGCATTCCACGGCAGTGACATCATTTTTGCAGAACTCCGAGCATGACTGCTATGGCAACAATGTAGGCCCAAATGCACAGACAATCAGTTGATGGGCTTGAGCTATTTGGAGCTGTTGGCTCTGTGGAGAACTGAATGTGAAACTAACACTTGTTGACTGACATACAGGGATCTGGATTGCATAAAGTGATTAGTGTGGTTGCCATAAAGTGATTAGTGTGGTTGCCTGTGGAGCTGGTTTTGAGAATGCAGATTTCCTAGGCAATTCTGGTCAACCCACTGTGGTTAACTCACATTGAACCAGGATCTGACAGCGGGAGACCAGTGAGTCCTCTCTCTGTGGCTCCAAGCATCTAACATTCAGCCCAGCTATCTCTGGCTATCTTCAGTCTACCCTCCCCCGAGGAACCTGTCCGTCCTTGGTCTAAGCACCTGACGGGAGAGGAGAGCTGGTCTTGTGGTAGCAAGCATGACTTGTCTTCATAGCTAAGCCGGGTCTGCTCTGGTTGCATCTGAATGGGAGACTAGAAGTGTAAAGCACTGTAAGGTATTCCCCTCAGGGGGTGGAGCCGCTCTGGGAAGAGCAGAAGGTTTCAAGTTCCCTCCCTGGCTTCTCCAAGATAGGGCTGAGAGAGGCTCCTGCCTGCAACCTTGGAGAAGCCGCTGCCAGTCTGTGAAGACAATACTGAGATAGATAGACCAATGGTCTGACTCAGTATATGGCAGTTTCCTATGTTTCCTATGTTTCCTATAAACATACAGGTAGCCCATTGAATTTAAAAGTCCATGCATTGAAATGAGAGAGAATGCTCATTCCCTACTCACTCCTCCCAACTCATGAAGCTAAGATGTTCAAGAGCTGAGCTTGCTAGGTCATAGCAAGATGAGGCTCATCTGCGAATGATGGGATGAGACCTTTCAGTCCCTCTTCTGCTAAACAGTCAATGGGGTCTTCCTGGGGAGAGCTATACTCCACTGCCACTTTCCCATTCTCTGAAACAGACAAGTTAACAAGGCCAAGTTTTAACAAAGGAATAATTAGAAGTAAAATCCTTTTGTCTATTATTTTGTAACATTCCTCACCTTTATTCAAGGTTTGGAATGAAATGATGATTTTAATGTTAGTCTTTCTAAAGAGTCCATGACAGCTATTTGGTCTTCTACATGCAGCAAAAAGAAGACACGTGCCCTGATCTCAGGCTTACAATCCAGAGTCCAACTAGATAGGACACAAGAGATCTGGCAGCAGGAACTCCTATATCACATCTGGCTTGGCCCTCAGGAAGGCTAGGCACACAAGGGAAGGGGAGTGGAGGAGGGCAAAGGCAAACGTGCAACAACCATTACAAAATGTCGGTGTAGTCAAGAGTTTTTATTAGGAAGAAGGGCAGTCAGGAGGGCAGGAGTTTGAATAATAGGGTAGAACACAAGTTGATGGGCAGAGTCCTAGGAACATAGGGAGCTGCCTCTACCCGACCATTCTCCATCTAGCTCAATATTTTCTACACTGACTTGCAGCCACTTTCCAAGGTTCCAGGCAGGAGTCTTACCCACCTCTACCTGGAGATGCCGGGGATTCAACTTGGGAACTTGTACATTTAAATTCTTCCTTTAAATGGGAAAGCATTTCTACAGAGCAGATGCTCTGTAGAGATGTAGACAGATGATCTACCACAGGACTACAGCCCCAACCCAAAGGGGAGAATTTGACCATTACTAGGAAGCTGCCATATACTGAGTCAGACCATTGCTCTATCTAGCTCATTATTGTCTTTGCAGTCTGGCAGCGGCTTCTGCAAGGTTGCAGGCAGGAATCTCTCTCAGACCTATCTTGGAGAAGCCAGGGAGGGAACTGGGAACCTTCTGCTCTTCCCAGAGCGGCTCCATCCCCTGAGGGGAATATCTTACAGTGCTCACACTTCTAGTCTCCCATTCATATGCGACCAGGGTGGACACTGCTTAGCTAAGGGGACAAGTCATGCTTGCTACCACAAGACCAGTTCTCCTCTCATAATGCTCACTCATCCAAATACAAACCAAGGTCAACCCTGCTTAGCAAACAGGACAATTCATGCACGCTACCACAGGACCAGCTTTCTACCCCAAAGAGTTGGGGCATGGGGGATTTTATGGAGACTGAAGGTATCAGATGAGTGAAGAGAGCATGGAGGGAGAACAAGCAACTGAAGGCATCTGAAAGTCAAGTCAATGTTCGTTTGTTTTTTCCCCCCAGACAGTTTAGAACATCATCTCTTGTCACTTCTATCTGACTCAGTTCTTTAGCCTCCATCCCCGAAAAGCCTGGTTCAAGAACAGCTATATGTTCAGTATCCTCTACCATGAAGACAGACGCAAAGAACTCATTGAGCTTCTCTGAAACCTCCATATCCTCCTTAATCATCCTTTTCACTCCCTCATTGTCCAACCGCCTCCCTGGCAGGTTTCCCGCTTCTGATATATTGAAAGACATTTTTCCTATCCCCCTTGATACTTCTAGCTAAATGTTCCTCAAACTCTCTTTTTGCCTCCCTTATTGTCACCTTGCATCTCTTTTGCCAGAGTTTGTGTTCCTTTCTGTCCTCTTCGTTTGGACAGGCCTTCCAATTTCAAAAGGAAGTCTTCTTCCCTTTGATGGCTTCCTTGACAGTACCTGTTAGCCATGCTGGCATCCTCCTGGACTTAGTGGTACCTTTCCTCCTTTGGGATATACAATCTAACTGGGCTTCTAGTATTGTGGATTTCAGTAAACTCCATGCATTCTGGAGCAAAGTGACTCTCCTGATTTTCCCTTTCAGTTTTCTTTTCACCATACTCCTCATTTGGGAGAAGTTTGCTCTTCTGAAATGCAAAATGTCTGTGTTAGACTTCCTTGGTGATTCTCTCCCGGTACGTAGGCTGAATTTGATGGCACTATGGTCACTGTTCCCTAAAGGGTCGATGACACTGACATCACGCACCAGGTCCTGGGTGCCACTCAGGATTAAGTCCAAGGTCGCCTTCTCTCTGATTGGTTTCAAGACCAACTGTTCTAGGGCACAGTCATTGAGTGTATCTAGAAATTTGACCTCTCTGTCATTACCTGACTGAATTTAGCCAGTCTATGTGTGGGTAATTGAAGTCACCCATTATTACAGCCCTGCCTTTTCTTGACGCCTCCCTGATTTCCTCCTGCAACTCCCAGTCACTGTCAGCGTTTTGATCCGGAGGGCAATAGCATGTCCCCAGTAGCACGTTTCCTTTCATGCCTTGTATTGTCACCCACAGGGTTTTGTGGAGGACTCCAGTCCACCTCTGTTTTCTAGCTTGTTAGATTCTATCCCTAACATACAGTGCTACTCCACCTCCAAGGCGCCCCTCCCTGTCCTTTCTATCGAGGATGGGATGGAATTTGCCGAACCAGATACTGCCCAGCTCCCGTCAGCATCACGATGTGTGATGTACGCAACCTTCACACCAGGCAGGCAAGTCACCGTGCAGTCAACACATGGTCACAAACCCATCTATCTATACCTCTAATGATTGAATTACCCACTACAAAGAGGCCCCGCCCCGCAGGAGTATCCCCTGTGCGAAAGGATATGAGCTCATGTTCCAATGAAGGGGTCCCTCCTAAAGGAGCATTTCCCTCTTCCTCAGACCAATGTCTTCCTTGCCAGAGACCTTCATTCTCCCTGACAGCAGAGGAGCTATCAGCCCTGGAGTGGGATGTCTTGACTGCGTCCCTGAAGGTCTCGTCCGCATGCCTCTCTGTCTCTCGGAGCTTCTCCAGATTCACCACCTTGGTCTCAAGGGAACAAATTTGTTCCCTGAGAGCCAGGAGCTCATTGCACCGAGCACACACCCATGACTTCGGCCCATGGGGCAAATAGTCATACATGTGGCACTCTGTGCAATACACTGGGAAGTGCCCCCTTCCCTGCTGACTTTCTGTCTCCGTACCGCTTTTGTTGGCTGTTTGCAGTATTTAGCAATAGTTTATTAGGATAGGTCTCAGCTCTACTGGTCAGCTATTTAGCTGTCCAAACAGCCTTTCTCAAGAATATGATGGAGGGATTCGTACTTACATTCTCTTCTCTTCTGCGCTCCTTGTGATCATGGGGGCTTGTTCCAGGCTCCTCCGCACACTTCCCGCTAAACAACTGCAAAATGCCAACGTCCTGTTTGCTATCCCTGTTCACTATGCTCTGTTCGCTATGTTCTTGGGCCTTCACTTCTTATGTCGGGAGTAGGCTTCCAACTGAGGCACAGGATGTGGGTCCAAGAAATGTCAAAGGAATGTGGGGTCTCCCATAGCCCTAGCTGACTCTGCCCCCTCCAGGTCGGGACAAACAAAAACACTGGGGTTTGCTAGCCTTGGCAAATGCTAGCTCTGGCAAATCACACACACACACACACACACACACACACACACACTCCTTAAAGACAAAACAGCCCCTCAAAATCTCCCCTCCTCCTGTTAGTTGTTTTGAAGGGGGGAAGGCTAATTGTTCTGTTTAGAAAAGCCTGCTCACCTCCTCAAGCTGTGTCTGCTCCTCACAGAGTAGGCTTCTGACTCTTTGTTGCCACTGCTTCTCTTGCTCCAGTAGCTGGATCAGTTTCCTTCTTGTTTTCTTCTTCCTATGCACAAGTCTCCCCTGCTGATGGGGTTGGGGGTAGAGAACCAGCTACTGTAGCTAGCAAAGCAGAAGCAATGAGGAGAGGCCACCACTCTATGCTAGAAGCACCATTTTCTCTGTCTCCACTGCTGACTTGCAGTTTCATACAGTGACATGCCCAGAAGAGCCAGCAGAGTGTATTGTTTAGAGTTTTGGACTAGGACCAGGAAGACCCGAATTGGAATCCCCTTTCCACCATGAAACTCACTGGGTGACTCTGGGCCAGTCATATATCTCTCAGCCTAAACTACCTCACAGGGTTGTCATGAGGATAAAAAAAGGCATGTACACCACGCTAAGCTGCTTGGAGGAGAGTGGGATCTAAATGTAAAAATCAATTAAAATAGATTAAATAAATTTTCAAAAGATGAGGCATCTGGGCAATGGAGAAGAGGTAGAGACCACTGTCTGCATCAGGAGCGGGGCCAGGATAAAGGGGAGGACACCTGAAAGGAGGGTGACAGAGTGTAGAGGAGCTGGTGGGAGGCGGTGATAGCAGGCAGGCGAGACTACACCTGCAGGGGGCAGGGTGCCTACACTTGCCATCCTAGGGCATAAGTGCCGCCTGAGACTGTCACCTCACCTTGCCTCATGGGGGAGCCATCTCATCTGGATGAAGAATGCCTTAGCCCACTCTTTGCTGCCCTTGGCCTTCGTCACCATGCATTTCTGGATGGCAAGTCTCCTCCTCCACAATTCCCACCATCATTGGAGAAGATCCCAAGCTTTAAAGCCAGTAACTTGTGTCTCTGCTCTTCCACCTAGGACTCAGAAAATGGTCTGGGAGAAACTCAGCTAAGCAGGTGAGAATCTGATCCGTCCTGTCGATGGAAACCACTTGGAACCCCAGGTAAGAGTGGAACAGAATCAGGATTTTAAAAATGTGTTTTTATTTTTTAAAGGAAAAGGCCTTGCCTAGAACAACAAGCAGGATCTTTCGAAATGTGTCCGAGAGTGCTTGATGTACTGCAAGCTTCTGGGCTTTCTTGGCGGCCATAAGAAACTCTGAAAGACAATATCTTTCTGTTATAAGAAAAAGAGATTGGTCTGAGATATATAGGCATGTCTTAGTTTTAGTTGAGTTGAGTTTATTACTGTCAATGCATATAAAGATAGCTGTTATCCAACATCCTAACCGAGCCTAGAATCTAGAAGACTGGACAGGAAGATCTAGGCATGTCAATTTGTTGCTGAGAATGATTGAGCTAATAATCAATGCTAGCTGGGTGAATGTCTAAAGAATGCTGTATCTTGGGCCTGAGAATCAATGGGACTGTTCTCATGACCAGCCTAACGCGGGCAAGGGCAGCCCAGCTGATGTTAGGCCGGGATCCCCGTGGATCCCGATGCTTCTCGCCTACCTAACCCTTCAAACCAACCCAGCTGTTAGCTAAGATTTTGCAAGCGCAACCTTAACCTGGCTGCCGGTTATTGTGTGTCTCGTTGGGCTGAGTTCAGCCCTAGGAGATACAGAATCTGACAGGCAAATCCCCCATTGCATTGTGCATGTAGTGCATTGTGGGGGGGAGATATATCTATCTATCTATCTATCTATCTATCTATCTATCTATCTATATAACACATTTGTGTTAAATAGCCAGGATTCTTCAGACATTGGCTCCTGAGTGAAGACCTCACTTCCTCCTCTTTATTCTACTCCTCTTCAAAACTAGATATATTCTGAAATTGTTCAAATTGGAATTTTGAGAGCAATAGAGGGAAAGGCAGAGCCAGCGTGATGTAGTGCTTAGAGTGCTGGACTAGGACTGGGGAGACCCAAGTTCTAATCCCCACTCAGCCATGAAACTAGCTGGGTAACTCTGACTTCTGGTTGGGACCGCCAACGCAGTGGCTGCCTCTCTGACAAGGGAGGACTGAGCAGGAAGAAAAAGAGGATTTTGAGTCTTCAAAATCCTCCCTTCATCATCCTAGATCAAAGGCTTGATTCAATATAACCCACGTCTTCTAATATGCTGGTAATTTGATACATGGATCGGGCTTAAGAGCACGATTTATTGTCTCAAGTTCACCAGCAGGGAAAAGGGGTCCATCTTTGCTAATCTCCTGCTCAGGAATTTTAAAGCTGCCGAGCGGACAGTCTCTTTGGCTTGGATATAATTAATGTGAAAAGTTCAAAGAAGTTCACCTCTTTAGTGACTCAGTGATTGATAAATTCTCCTGCGTTTCTGGGAAAGCCGTCGCAGATAAGCCTGTAAGTTCTCTTTTGGATTACAATTAAAGAAAGGACTTTCTCTCTTTTTTCCCCCCTTCTCCTTCCTTCTTCTTCTGTTTGTTAACTACTAAGATTGGAAACTTAAATTGCTGGTTTTAATATCTGGAAAGAATTCTATCAGTGGGGATTGTTGTTCTTCAAGTTTAAAGAAGAGACGTTCTCCTGTCTTTTTTTTTTTTTTTTTTAAATACTCCACGCTACCGTGAGAAAGTTTTGACGGCCACTGATATGCTGCACAATTGTTTATATTTGAGTACAAGCTCAGGTTTTTACTTTCTGTTTTGAGATCAAGGACAAACATACTTGGGCAAAGGATTTTCTTCTTTAACTCCTTCATGTCATTATGAAAGGCAGGGAGAAACCTCATCTAAGCCAAACACATCTACAAGCAAGGAAACTTTCACTTCCAGATACAAGTGCAGGGGAAGTTAAAGTAGCTGCAGCCATGGACCAGACGTTGATTGAGATGAAACAAATTTTGCAGTCAAACGCAATTGCCTTGGCATCAAATGCCACCGACCTCAAACAGGTCATTTCTGATGTAACCCAAATGAAGCAAAATATGGCTGAGATAAATGATAGGACCTCAAATATTGATGAGACTGTCAAAAAATTGGCACAGGACAATAAAGAATTTCAATTAAGGGTTGATGTTGTAGAAAAAGATGTGCAATCACTGAAAGATGACAGAGAAAAATTACTGGATCAAATGGCTTTGTTAGAATTAAGACAAAAAGAGAGATTTTTACGGTTCAGAGGAATTCCTGAAATTCCTAATGAGAACATTAGGAAATTACTTGGAGTGGAACTTGCATCACTTTTGGGAATTACGGTTGTTGAGATGGATGCCCAGATTGAGACAGCCTTTCGTGTAAACTCGATTTTGCAACAAGAAATAAATTAATCAAAGACTGCATAGTACATTTTCCCACCAAATCAATAGCAGAGAAAATCATTCAGGCTCACTTTACTACAACCTTAACAATTCAAACTCATCAGATAAAAATTTTGAAAGGGATTCCGGCCAGAATTCTAAGAAAACGTAAGGATTACAAATTTTTGGTTGATGCATTAAATGCTAAAGGAATACGTTTTGGATGGGAATTACCAGAGGGAATCTCCTTCTTCTACAAGAGCAAGAGGAATAGATTCACTGAGCTCCTGAAAGCACAAGAATTCTGGCGGAAATACAAAAAAGACTTATCTTCTGAACATTCTGCTTCATAAACATATAACTTAAGTCACTCTATATAGATTATAAACAAACTTACAGATTTTTATCTTGGAATATAACTGGTCTGAATTCAAAAATTAAGAGAAACAGGGTTTTCCACTTTCTTAAGAAACAAAATTTGGATATAGTGTGTTTACAAGAGACTCATATTAGAAAACATGATCGGAAATTTTTGGTAAATAGAGCCCTGGGACAAGAATTTGTTTCTTCAGATAAGAAAAAAAAAGAGGAGTAGTATTTTATGTCAAACAACAATTTGAACCTAAATTGATTTTTAAAGATGAAGAAGGTAGGATATTAGCATTGGAAGTTTTAATATCTGGAATTAAAACAGTGATAATTGGAATCTATGCCCCTAATGAAAGGAAAGTTGAATTTTATAACTATTTGGATCAAAAGATGGCAGATCTATCAAATGCTAATTTGCTTTTATTGGGAGATTTTAATGGAGTTGTCTCGACAGTTTTGGACAGAAAATCTGATTTATCAGAAAAGAATTTACAAGGTAAACTTCCTAAAGCATTTTTTGAATTAGTAGATCATATGGATCTCTATGATCTATGGAGAATTAAAAATTCAAATGCAAAAGAATATACCTACTTTTTGGAAAGATATCAGTCACATTCCAGGATAGATATGGTCTGGACATCCCAAACCATTATAACTCATATGAAAACAATGGACATTCTACCTAGGACATTTTCAGATCATAATCCGATTTGTTTTGCATGGAAGAAGGAAGGAGCGACCTCATTTAGGTGGAGACTGAATCAATATCTTTTGAAAAAACCAGATGTGGTTGAGAAAGCCAAAAAGAAGTTAAAGGATTATTTTGAATTGAATTTAAATCAAGGATTGGACAACAAAATTGTTTGGGATGCAAGCAAAGCGGTTATGAGAGGTTTTTTCATACAGCAAAATGCATATTTTTAAAAACAAAGAGGATTGAAAAGAGAGGTACTACTGATGCAGATTTCCAAAAAGGAAAGAGAATTGATATGCACTAAAGATAAGAAGAAGATCTCTCAAGCTATTAAGATCTTACAACAACAACTCTCTATGCTAATAGCAAATGAACTTGAGCAAAATCTGAAGTATATCAAGCAAAGATCATTTGAATTTGCAAATAAACCAGGCAAGTTGCTGGCTTGGAAAATTAGACTGGAGAGGAAGAAAAAAAATTTATCTAAAATATTAACTAAAAATGGGCTCTCTTATAATGGAAAGGAAATAAGGATGGAATTTTTAAAATATTACTCGGAATTATATCAAGGCAAAATAGTAGAAGATAAAAAAATTAAGCAGTTTCTTAGAACTAAAAATATTCCAAAACTTTCTCTTCAACAAATAGAAATCATGAATGCTCCAATAACAGTTATGGAAATAATAGAAGCAATAAATCAAGCTAAATCCAACAAGGCCCCTGGGCCAGATGGACTCTCAGCTTTGTATTACAAGTCACTCAAAGATCAAATTTTACAACCTCTTCAATGGACTATGAATGACATTTTACAAAAAGGGATTATGCCAGATTTGTGGAAATATGCAAATATTACAATAATCCCAAAGCCAGATCAAGACTTAACATTAGTCAAAAATTATAGGCCAATATCACTTTTAAATAATGATTATAAACTTTTTGCTGCGGTTTTGGCAAGAAGACTGAAAGTGGTACTACGAGACTTTATTCATGAGGATCAAGCTGGCTTTTTGCCAAAGAGACAACTGAGAGACAATGTTAGAACAGTTTTGAATGTATTGGAGTATTATGAAAAACATAATGAAAAACAGATGGCGATGATTTTTTTGGATGCAGAGAAAGCTTTTGACAATATTTCGTGGCAGTTTATGTGGGGTTTATTAGAGGAAATAACTGCCGGTGAACATTTCATTAGAGCAATTAAAACTATCTACTTGGAACAATATGCCAAGATTATTGTAAATGGAGAATTATCAGACAATTGTAGAATACAAAAAGGGACTAGACAAGGTTGTCCACTTTCTCCATTGCTTTTTATATTGGTTTTAGAAGTGCTTTGTAGATCTGTTAGGGAAGATGATGAATTACATGGTCCCAAAATCGGGAGACAAGAATACAAACTGAGAGCCTTTGCAGACGACGTTGTGTTATTTTTAGAGAATCCAATCGATAAGATTGAAAGACTTTTGGACAAGATACAGCAATTTGGCCAGTTGGCAGGATTTTACATAAACAAGACTAAAACTTAGGTTCTGACTAAAAATATTGATCAGGAAAGTAAAGATAGATTTGGTGAAATAAGTGAGTTAAAAGTGGAGAAGAAAGTGAAATATTTGGGAGTTTGGTTAACAAATAATAACTCTGTGCTGTTTTCAAATAATTATGTTCAAACATGGAACTCAATGAAAAGAGATTTGCAAAGATGGTCTAAAATGAATTTATCTTTGATGGGAAGAATTTCAGTGGTGAAGATGAATGTTTTGCCTAAAATGTTATTTCTCTTTCAGACTATTCCTATAATTAATAACTTGACTTGTTTTAGGCAATGGCAGAAGGATATAGCTAAATTTGTTTGGCAGGGGAAAAGACCAAGAATAAATTTTAAGAATTTAACAGATGCAAAGGAAAGGGGTGGTCTTACCTTGCCAGACCTAAGGTTGTATTTTGATGCTGTATGTTTGACATGGCTAAAGGAATGGATAACATTGAGAAACCCTAGAGTCCTTGATCTGGAGGGATTTGATAGAAGGTTTGGATGGCATGCTTATCTATGGTATGAAAACACTAAAGCACATAAAGATTTTTTGAATCACTGTGTAAGAAGGAGTTTAATGAGGGTATGGTTAAAATATAAAAATTGGTTGGAACCAAAAACTCCGTTATGGATATCCCCAATTGAAGATTTATCACGTAAAGAAGTAAATATGCAGATGTCTGGGGGTACATATAGAGATCTGTTGTATTTTCAGGGAAACGATTGTAAGTTAAAATCTTTAACTGAATTACAAAACTTGGTTAGAGATTGGTTTCAGTACTATCAGTTAAATGAGGTGTATAAGAAAGACCTTAAAGTTGGATTTGAAGATCAGATTTCGAATTTTGAGAAGGGATTGTGTCAAGACGATGAAAAATTGATCTCTAAAATGTATAAATTACTACTTTTGGAGGAGACTAGAGAGGAATTGGTTAAAACAACTATGATAAAATGGGCTCAAGATGTTGGACTTAATATAGAAATGGCAGCGTGGGAGAAGCTATGGAAAAGTGATTTAAAATTTACTGCTTGTTATGCTTTGAAGGAAAATTATTACAAAACGATGTATAGATGGTATCTAACGCCTAAAAAACTGGCATTAATGTATAAAAATGTTTCAAATAAATGTTGGAAGTGTGGGCATACTGAAGGTACTTTTTTTCATATGTGGTGGACCTGTGGGAGGGCCAAGGCCTATTGGGACATGATATATAATGAATTGAAGAAGATATTTAAAGTGACATTCCCTAAAAAGCCAGAATCCTTCCTGCTAGGAATAACACAAGGAGCAATTTCTACAAATAATTTAACTTTTTTTATGTATGCTTCTACGGCGGCCAGAATATTATCTGCACAGAAATGGAAGACTAACGAACTGCCTTCAAAAGAAGATTGGCTGATAAAAACTTTAGAATATGCAGAAATGGCAAAACTTACAACACTGATCAGAGACCAAAGTTTAGAACGCTTCAAGGAAGATTGGAAACCTTTTTTGGTTTATTTAAAGAATTATTTTCCTACTATGGATCTTACAGCAGGATTTGAAATTTGAAATGCAGGTTGGGCAGATTAATGGTGGTGGAAGGTTTAAATTTGTGTTTTTCCTTTTTAATTAATATTACAATAAGGGTAAAATTTATAGTTGGTATCACGAAAAGAGGTGCGCGGGAAGTCAACTTGTAACTCTGTTTATTATGATTGTTATAGTTACTGTTATTGTTAAAAGTTAATAAAAAAATTGAAATGAAAAAAGAAAGAAAGAAACTAGCTGGGTAACTCTAAGCCAGTCACTTCTCTCTCAGCCTAACCTACTTCACAGGGTTGTTGTGAAAGAGAAACTCAAGTATGTAGTTCACCGCTCTGGGCTCATTGGAGGAAGAGCGGGATAAAAGTGTAATAATAATAATAATAATAATAATAATAATAAAATAATAGAAGTCCCACTACTTCCATCCATCCCATGCTTCCTTTCCAAACCTCATCCCCCTCAAGGTACTCTGTGAGGCAGTTCACATGGCTCTGATTAGAACAGACATGTGTTTCTACCTGCCTGGGTAAACTGCTGGACATGCGAGCTGGGTAGGAAGGCACTCTCTGGCTCAGCTCCTCTCCCCCAGAAATCACTTCTCTCTCTCCAGCCTTTCCCTTGCACACAATCCTAAAACAGGAGCATTGTGTGAACTGCCTTTATATCTCAACGTTTTGCAGGTCACCATGAGTGACTAGGAATATTTCCGGCAACAATACTGTAGGCGAGCACAAAATGAGAGACTCCTCTCAACTCCTGAGTTCTCCACACACTGGGAATTTGGAGGGAGGAGTCGTCTGGCTTTGTGCTGGGCAAGCAGACATCCCTGGGGAGGAAGTTGGCAACAATGAAGAGCTGGCTACCAAAGCCAATCCACATCCGTAGACCCAATACATTTACAGTGGAGAGCTGCTTACATATTAGATCAAACTAGTTCATCACTTCTCCGAGGTAGTGAATTCCCAGACCATTTGGTTATAGAAGTGATTAGCAATTGGCAGACTTCTGTCTACGCTCAGCACACAATGAGCTACTGGCTTACTCTCTCACCTACCCATGAAGGGAAGTCATGACACTTAAATGAAGCATACCTGCAGACTTGGTATGAAAGCTTCTTTTCACTGAAATGACAGTGAAAACAGCAGGTCATCCTTACTGTGATGAGGCAACTAGACCAGCCATTGAAGCCAAGATAGTGATTGGTTACGTTTTGCCATTTGTAGCTGTGCAGACTTGCTGTGGAAAGGGCCTCTCTCTGGTACAGATGGAGACCTGGATATGAATTTAAAAAGAACTCTCTGTATATAGAACAGGGGTTCCCAACAGGGGGTACTAGTACCCCTAGTGGTACTTGAAGGGCTCTCGGGGCTATGCAGAGACCTCCTGCCACGCGATGTGTTCCTCATCTGAGGACTGCCGGCTGGAAGCCAACATGTTCACAGCGATGTATCTATTGTAGAAGGAGAGGGAGGAGGGTGAAGGCTCTCTCCCTGTGCTTCTGACTGGCTGGCGACGTGCGGAAGCTCAGCGTACTCCTTCCCTCATCCTGACCGACGGAATATTAGTGCCAAGTTTTAATGCTACAGTCATGAAGTAGGCTACTCCAGCCACAGACCTACATCCAGAGAAAGTTAGTCATCAGCAGTCTTCTTGAAATTAGTGGGACAAGTTGATTAATTTCAGTGGGAGTACTCTTGAGTAACTGAGTCTGGATGTAAGCCAGTGACTGGAGTAAGCTGTTTCATAACTGTAACCTTTAGATTTGTGTGTGCATAGATACACAATAAGCTGCGCTACACTGATGACACCACTCTGAGAGCTGAGAATGGGGCTCTAGTAATGAAAGTGAAGGAGCACAGTGAAAATATGGGACTACAATTACATTTAAAGAAGACTAAACTAAAGACAAGAAAGGGGTACAGCAACCAGCCTCAGAATAGACACTGAAGACACTGAAGTGGTGGATAGCTTCTCCCTTTTAGGATCGACTGTCAACAGTAAAGGATCCAGCAGTCAAGAAATACGCCGCAGACAAGCACTTGGTAGGGTTGCAATGAAGGCCTCAGAAAGGATATTTAGATGCCGTGAGGAGTCTACACCTACAAAGATTAGAATCGTTTGGACAATGGTTTCCCCCATGACATTCTATGGATGTGAAAGGCGGACTTTGAAGAAACAAGATAGAAAAAGCATTGACGCTTTTGAACTTTGGTGCAGGAGTAGACTCTTGAGGACACCATGGTCAGCCAGGAAAACAAACCAATGGATCATAGAACAAATCAATCTAGAATTTTCACTCGAGGCACAAATGATGAGACTCAAACTATCGTACTTCAGACAGATTACGCGAAGACCCAGCTCCCTTGAGAAGTCTATAATTCTGGGGGGAGTTGAAGGAAAGAGAAGAGGACAACCAGCAACAAGGTGGATGGACTCGCTTATGACAGCAATGAATGCATCACTGAGAGAACTGAGAGATCACCCTGGAGAGAATCGATCTATGTGGTTGCTAAGAGTTGACAGCACTTAATCAATCAATCCATCCATCCATCCATCCATCAATACACACACACACACACACACACACACACACACACACACACACACACAGACAATCTCTACAGGGTATCTGAATTGAAGGACTGGTCTGTGAGCAGAAAAGGTATGCTTGTTTTTAAAAAGGTTGGGAATCCTGTATTGGATGATTTGCACAAAGTTCTTCTCCCAGGGGTAGGGATGGAAGGTGAGCTTCAGTCCTGCCTGAAACATGGCATGGATGTGGGTGTGCTTGGGCACACCCATCGGAGATGCTTTGCTTGCATGATTGGAGCTACTGGAGTGTGGCTCCATCTTGTGCTACAGAGGTCATATGAGGCATTACATCAAAGCTGTGTTTGGATCCAGCAGGTGCCTGAAGTCTATGTGCTCCCTGATTCTACCGTTGCATTGCACAAGCACAGTATTTTGAAAGAAATTCAATGTCCTGAGACGTTTTCTTCTAAAAGAAGATCTACCGTCCTCAAGGCTGTAATGATGGTCTTGAAAGGTGTGTCTAGTACCTGGTGAAATCTCAGAAGTGTGGGGAGGAAACTGGGGGTGCTGAATAGTAGAGGCTGGCAGGGATGCTGGGTGTTATTTCTGTTTTTAAGTGCTTTTGTTTTGCATCTGAAGATCGGATTGTAGATTAAATTTTCTGTAATTTGAAATGGTAGACTAGGTAGAGAGGCAGGTGGCCAAATGATAAAGAGACCATTTTCATCAGCTTAACACAAATGTAAGAATTGCTCTGCTGGGTTGCATTGATGCATCTAGTCCAGCATCCTGTTTCCAACAGTGATCAGCCAGATGATTCATGAAAGCCCACAAGCAGGACATTAAGACCGCAGGCCTGCCCTGTTGTTTGTCCCCAGGACTTGCTGTTCCGACTCATCCGGGGAGATATTACTCAATGCCTTTCACTCTTATACAGTTGGAGCTGTACCTGGGGCAGGCTGTGGCAGGTGCAAAGGTGGCCTGGGTGTGCTTGTTGCTACCTCTCTACACGCATCCTCGAAGCTGCTTCCACCACTCAAACAATATGCTATGGCAGTTTTGATTCAATTTGGCTGCTGCAGTCTGCTGAAAATTAACATCTATCTCTCTCCGATACGGAGGAAGCCTCAGGCTTCCAGTCCCGAGGCAGACGGGCTCCCTCTTATCCGTCTTTCAAAGGACCAAAGCTCAAGTTATGCAGTTCTCTGCTTGAGTCTAATGACCACCCGACTTAATCTCTTCATTCTGAAGGACTCGCTTGAAAATGACTATCTTTCCAGCTTCACTTATCTGGCCGGCTCTGGGATGTGTCTGATTGACTACTTTATCGCTTCAGGGAACCTTCTCCCTCTGGTGGATGGTTTTGAGGTTTTCCCCAAATTTGACAGTGATCATCTCCCCATCTCGCTCCTTCTAAAGCCTTTCATCTATCAGTCCCTTATGGAGAACCATGATCATCCCACCATATCCTTGGCGGGAGGAGCATATTGCCGTGCTAAATGGTCTCCACAACTGGATCCAACACTAAGTGAGCTATTCGCCTCTGACCACCTGCAGCGTATTCAATCATCCTCACTAACTAACGACCCTACTTCTCCACCTTTGGTGTCCTACAATGCCCTCGTCCAGGAATAACAGCCGCTCCTCTCTCGCAAGATCTGTCAGCTACGTGCACAGTGCCAACAGGCCTCCAAGCAGTGGTTGGATAAGGACTGTGCTAAAGCCCCAAAAGCCCATCCCTACACCTATCAAGTCTATAAAGCTAGTTCTGGACAGTTGGCCGTACAGAATCTCCTTCTGCAGAAAAGACAGCACAAACTTCTGCTGCTTCGTAAGAAAAGAGATGCCATGAAAGATGCCTGGATGGGTCTCATTCAGGCCATTAGAGCCAAAGATTCTGCCATGTTCTGGCATCTTTACAAAGCACTCTCCCACTTATGATCCAAATCACCTGGACTGTCATCTTCATCCAGAGAACAGGGAGAACTATTTTCATGACCTATGCAAAGAGCCTGCTGCTGTTTGCAGAAACTCCACCTGTGCCATTGAAGACACTCCAGCGTGGGCACCAGTGTCAACCTCAAAGATTCACAGTCTAGTCACCCAGTTAAGACTGGGGAAGGCTCCAGGCGAGGACCTTATTCCACCAGAGGCCGTTAAAAATAAGCTAGACTGGTGGGCCCCTGTCCTGGCTTCGCACTTCACCAATGTTGACACGAGTGGCCAAATTCCCAAGGACTGGGGGGGCAGTGATCATTGCCTTATATTTAAAAGGGGCAAGAAGGATGATCCTGCCAATTACAGACCCGTCACTTTGCTCAATACCATCAGCAAACCTAATGCGAGACACCTATCCGGGAAGCTTAAAGATGGATTGGAGGAGGAAAATCTTCTTGCTGAGGAACAAGCGGGCTTCAGGGAAGGGCGTTCCACCATCGACCAGTGCCTAGTTCTACAGCACCTTATGGGGAAATACGCTTCCTGCCGGGTGACCTCCCTCTATGCCGCCTTCATCGACCTTAAGGCAGCATTCGACTCCATCTCACGAGTCAAATGAAGGGAGAAGCTGGAAGCCTCCTCCATTGACCGGCGCCTGCTATAACTTCATCGCACCCTGCACGCGAACACATCACTCCAGGTGAGATGTAGCCCCCAAGGCCACCTCACAAGAGCTGAAGGGCATCAAACAAGGATGCATTCTGGCTCCACTCCCCTTCGACTTCTACATTAACTCTATGATGGGCCAGCTTAACAACCCAGATTTCCACCCTCCAAAGCGCGCTGGGAGATACATTGCCATCCTGTTATACGTAGTTGATGCAGCCATCCTCTCAAGGACCCCCCATTGGCCTTAGAAGAAGACTGAGGGCCCTGATGCTGCACTGCAGGGAGAACTGCCTGGAAATCAATGATCACAAAACTAAAATGATGGCCTTTGTCAGGAGGCCCAAGATCCACTCTTGGCACATTGAGGGGCATAAGATTGAGCAAGCTGCACGCTTCCAAGACTTGGGAGTAGTTTTCCATTCTGGTGGCTCTAGGAAAGGCTATAAAGAACACCTGGCTTTAAATGTCCAGAGAAGTGCCTCGGCCATTCTCAAATGCCTGCCGACAAGAGGAGACCATTACGTATCAGCGGCCCTTGAACTGTTCACAGCCCAGTCACTAGCTAGCTGCTCGATGGTGCCCAATTGGGCCCGTTCCCCAACATTGTGGCTCTGGAACTTGTACAATCTAAATTCCTGCAGGCAGCGCTCCAAGTACCGAGATGTGTCTCCAGTGCCACTCTGTTATGCTCAAGTTAGTCACTCAGCGGGCCAGAAACTGGGAAGAAACAAAGCCCTGGTAACAGACAGTCTCTTACTGACTTGGCATGATGAAGTCCTATCCAACTAGCACGAGAAAGCATGTTTCATGTTTAGCATGTGCCAGGCTCTCCTTTTGACCCTGTGGCAGCAGGGCAAGTCAAGGCATGGCGCTAGGGGATAACTCTGAGGGACAAATTACTCTGCCAGTGGTCAGAGGTGTTGTGAACACTTGATACCTCTAAGGCAGACCTGCTCAACTTAGGCCCCCCAGCTGTTTTGGGATGACAACTCTCATAATCCACAGGCACAGTAGCCAATAGACAGGGATTATTGGAGTTGGAAGCCAATATCTGCAGGAGGACCAGAGTTGAGCATCCCTGATCTAAACTCAGCTTACTCTTCCGGGACTTTCTCCCTGCCAAGTAGGAGCAGACCCAGGTTCTTGCTCACCTGAGGAAAGCTATGACAGCCTCACACCCTCCACAGCATTTAAAGGGGCACAGGTTGAGGAGACTGTTTCCTAGTTGGCAGCCTTTTCTCATTACCTTGGCCACCTTTCTGTTGGAAGTGAAGGACTTTGCACAGTCTCTTGTCTCAAAGACAGTGGAGGACAGACTAGTGAGTCAGAGGGCTAGAGGGTCAAGACACTGGTCATCCCTTCTCTACTGCTCTGACACTATCCCTTTGAAATGTAGATTGCTGCTCTTAGGGACTAACTTCCTTCCTTCCTGCTTTGCACTAGAATGGAGTTCTTTAATAAATGGCTTTTATATTGATTTGAAACTATGAACTGGCTCCAAGTTACTTTACTCTCAGCATACACGCATGCCTAACCAAATTCCGCTGTGTTGTGCCTCTGTACACTCTGCTGTAATGAAAAAGGGATTCTCTTACCAGAGAGAATTCCCAACACTTTCAAGACTGGCAACTGGGGGCTGGGCAATGAGAAACTGCTTCCACCAAGCAGTCTCCTCCCCTTAAGCCCGTACACCAAAGCCTTTCACAAGTTACTACCAGAGGCAGTGGTTGGTGGGGTCAGTGGGGGGCCTGCAGCAGAGGCAGCGAATGGTGGGTGAGCAAGTCCTCAGGCGGATCTGCCCCTGCTGCTGCTAGAGTTATGCTGCTAGAGTTATGATTGTCAAGTAACTGAGGGACAGGAGTATTCTTCCTGCCCTAGAGGCACGCACAGTGCACAGGTCTCCCCATTTCAGAGCAGGAACCAGAATGCTCTACAAAACCTCCGAAGCTTCCAAATGTTGTTCGGTATATAAGCAGAACTCCTGCTGCAGAGACCATGGAGGAGAAGAAGAGGTGTGTCTTTCAAAATTATGTTTTTTTAATAATAATAATAATAATAATAATAATAATAATAATAACAATAAAAACAACAACAATAATAGGAATAATAATAATAATTTACAAAAATAACAATGGTCAGGCTTTTCCAGTTCATGTTCCTCCCCGCTCAGTTTCTCTTCTTCCGGTTTCGCTTCCTCCCCCCTCGCTTCCTGCACCCGAACTTCTGAAAATATGAAGTAGATAAAATCATTAAATTAAAATGCACTCAGTAAATTGGGTTTCCCCCAGTGAATCTGGGAGACATTTCTTTGTTGCCATTACAATGGCAAACTAGAAACTGTGGGCTGGTTTTCACAATTGCTTCTCCATAACCTTCAAACCTTGCTTTGTGGTTTGCCAGCACAGCCCAATTCTGGCTCTCACAGATCTTTGACAGGATTGCAGCTACACAGACAAGGTGTCTTGCAGCATTCCCGCTCTAAACCTGGTCTCCTACGGACTGAAATTATTGCAAAACCGTAATTCCTGATAGTGGGCTGGTTTATACAATTCTAATTCGAGTATGAGACGTGCCACGCAATCTTGTGCCTACAAGCAAGATCTGCTCATGAGCAATCTAAGGGTTTGCTGCCCAAGCCGTAGGGCTAGAGGCAGGAACTCTGGCCATGGACAGGAACTGTCTGTGACTTCCACTGCACAATGAGAAGTCAAGACTTCACCAGCCATGGTGCTCTGACTCTCAGCCATGCTCTGAGCAAACTGCATGCTTGATCCAAAAGCTCTTGTCTCCAGCCAACAGCTTTTCTCCTTCAGCTGAAAGATCCACCACTCTCAAGCCTCTGATCCTGGTAATATGCTGCCTCTACAAGCCTTGGATCCTTCCATCCTTTCCCCTTCTTCTCCATTCCCCTCGTCCCTCTACTAATTCCTGATCTCCCCAAACCATGCCAGTCCTCAACCTTCCTTACCCCCCCCCCTTTTTCCATCTCTATCTGAGTTGTATTAGGCTCTAGGAAGATTTAATACACACACATGTGTGTTAGTTAGGAACACTGGGTGAATATTGTTGCTGGTTAGGGTTGAAATACTGTTAGTAATATTGATAGAATGTTCTGCTTTCTGCTCAGTTAGATTGATGTTGTTATTCTTTTATACTCAATAAAGCCCATTGAATCATTTAGGTTTGGTTTGATCTCTTTTCTTCCTTGCGTCCAGATCCTACATGGTCACTATATAAAAGAACTTGGTCACTTGGTGACACTATGAGACAGGCCTCATTTTGTATGCTAGCTAATGAGCATATTCAGTATATAAATCAGGCCTGGACCACAACAGGAGGAAGCAGAACACAGTGCTACAATCCAAAAGGAAAAAGAAAGTGTTGCAGAGCATCTATAAGTGTCAAAAGTTGCATGCCGAGAACGGTTAGTTGCACTAACAGCACTACAGTGGAACAGTGAGGCAAATCAACATTATGCAATAGATGCAGGTACCAGTCACCGCAACTGTTTTGCTTTTTTAATTAAAATCAGCTAGTGAAAAACTATACGTCTGAGCAAAGGGACAAAAAGCAAAGGATCATGATATTTCCCCCCAGCAGTTATTTTTTTCCTCCTTAAATTTGCCCTCTCAAGGCTCCTTTTCCATCCATGTGAGAAAAAAGCAGCCAGAGGTAAAAAACACTCCACCCATTTCTCTGCTGAAACTCGCAACTGCCAGTGGCCATGTGTAATTTGAATCCCAACCAGCCACACCCGAGAGAGTATTACATGTGTCTGTTGTAGAAGGCACATCTTAGCCCTGAGACAGCTTCTACAGCTAATCTGTGGAATGAAGAAGAAAAAAGCCCTCTAGCATGTCACCATCAACTGTTGACTGTCTGGACAAACACAGAAAAAACCCAGTGCAAAAAACTAAATACAGTTTTATAATACATCACTAAAGATGAACCATGAACACTACTTGCATAAGAGTTATGCCTTCTACAAAATAATTCAAAGCAATTTATTTTTGCAAATCCCTATTCCACGAAAGCAGACAGCAAAGCTATTACCCATGAGCTGCTGGAAGGGCAAACCAGCACAGCTAAGGACCTACTCTCTTCCGCACCCCTCCCCTCTAACCCCCTCCAACAACAGAGCACAGAGAAAACCCAGCCAAAGAAAGGAAGATTGGATTTGAGCTGGATGGGGAGAGGGGTTGCCTGCAAAATTTTGTTTACTGAATAAGGAGCACACCTTGGAGTGAAGAGGTGCTTTCACGCAGCAAGCCTACGCTGAAATGAGACTGAAGAGCTCCCTCCGGCTCTTTAGAGCTCGAGGCCACGCCCTTTTGCATGTGAAGTATCACATGATGACATCACATGCAAAGGGGTGTGGCCTCTAAAGAGCTGAAGAGAGCTCTTCAGTCTCATCTCAGGGCAGGCTTGGTGCCTGAAAGCATCTATTTTCCCCCTCTGGAGGAAGAGAAAGGGGAATAGATGCTTTAAGGCAGCAAACGCTCCCTAAAAATAATCGGAAAGTCAGTTCTCTGTGGGGGTAGGGGCGGGGGCGCAGGCTCTCTGCCGGGACTCAGATCTCTCTTGTGCGACTTGCGCGGCTGCGTGAGTGGGGGTGGTAGCAGGCACCCAGCAGGGGGGATTTTCCAAAACAAACAAACCAACCCTGAAAAAAGCACACACACCTGTGATGCTTGAGTGCGGGGCATGGCAAGCACTTGGCGCTCCCCTGCAACTGGCGCCTAGGGCATGTGCCCTGCCTCCCCCACCCAGATTACGTGTCTGCATGGCCCATTCAGTCGGCGAGTGCTTTCTGCACTGGCCCAGTAGGATTCTTCCTTCATCTCCCTGGCAAGCAGGGCAAAGAAGCCCCCAGCTGGGCCAACACAGAATGCACTCTCCAGTTGGATGCGCTACACATGCTGCTCAGCCCCAGAAACGCCTCCAGCATTGGTGTCCTGACACAGGGTGGAAGGGTTATGGCCGGCCGGGGACAGCACAGCCAGGGACAAGCCTGACATCAGAGGAGGAGGCAGCGGCAGTAGCAGTATGTGTGTAGGGAGACCCGGTGCTGGCAGAGGAGACCTCGTTGCGTGGCGGGGGGTCCGGCCTGGCAGCATTGGCAGGAAAAGGGCAGGCACCTGCCTGTCCAGGGTTGCTGCCAGCCATCCTACGCCCCGGACAGAGACTGGGAGTGGGTGAAGTACTGAAAACAACTTTCTCTGGCCCACCTTTAACAAGCAGAGATTCCATTTCTTTTCTGACTATGTCTTAGTGGGAACTGATTCATTTGTGATTGTTTTAAGCCTAAGTATATTGCAATGCATGCAGAGCATCCTATATTAAGTCTGCTCAAAGGGGGAGTGGATGGTTCATGTAGGGTAGAGTCAACTGGTATGAGTAAAAGGTTGTGCAAATTAGCTACCATGAAAAAAATGTATCTGACAATCGTACTTTGTACTAGGCTGTCTTACAGACCAGCTCTAATATGACAAGGTTAATGAAAGGAAGAAGCAGGCCCAGATTACTCTACATTTACTTACCCCATGTAAAGGCAGAGGTGCAGATGGAGGTACGGACTGATGTACGGATGGAAGTGCGGATGGAGGTACAGACCGATGTCCGGATGGAGGTGAGGATGGAGGTGCAGATAGAGGTACAGGTGGAGGTGCAGATGGAGGTATAGACTGATGTACGGATGGAGGTGAGGATGGAGGTGCAGATGGAGGTACAGACTGATATACGGATGGAGGTGTGGATGGAGGTGCAAATGGAGGTATAGACGGAGGTGCAAACAGGGGTGGTGTTGTGGACCTGACAGAATGAAAACAGACATTAAAGAGAATCTGCTGCATCTAGGCCAGCCTGAGCACATTTGCTTACAGCACTACACAAACCAACCACATACACCTTTACTCCAAACAGTCTGCTCTATCAGAGGCAAGGTTGCACCTAGGTAATTTTGGAGCCTGGACCTAAAGGTTTCTGGAGCACCCCACCCTGCAACTTAAGCATCATGCCCCTACACACACACACAAACACACATGCAATATTTTTAATACGTGGGTTCTTGAGGGCACAAACAGCAACTGAACTCACAAGAATGTAAGAATATAAAACAGATACACTTATGCAGATATGCACTAGCAGAAATGTTTCAACACACAACTTAACATATTCCCATCCCACATATCTCCCCCCACTCCCCCCTCTGTCTCTAAAGCACCTGAAACAGGTCACAGTTATACTTGAGTGCCTGGTCGATTGAGGGCCAGTGGAGACCACACCACCCAAAACAAACTAAAAAGGATTTGGGGGCCCCCCAAGGGGTTTGGAGGCCAGTGTTGCCTCTAGCAGGGATTTCCAGATACTGTTCACTACAACTCCCAGCAATAGCCTTTGGCTGCAATAGCCTTTGGCTGGGGATTCTGGGAGCTGTGGTCAACAACATCTGCGAATCCCTGTTAGAGAGAACACTTTTGGAGGCCCTGGACTTCGGCCCCAAAGTTCAAAGTGTCTTGCTCCATATGTCCCAACCAGGACCTTAAGTTCTTCTTCAGAGGCCCTCCTCTGAGTGCCCTTGCCAAAGGAGGTGAAGTGGGTGGCTACTAGGGAGAGGGCCTTTTGGGTGCTGACTCCCCATTTATGGAATAGCTTCCTGAGTGAGCTTCGACTGGCTTCCTCACTTTGTTCTTTTAGATGCCACCTAAAGACCTTTTTGTTCTGTCGGACTTTTAAAATTTTGATTTTCAAATTTGATTTTTTAAAACTGATTTTAAAAGAGTTTTAAAATGTCTTTGTATTGCATTTTGTATTTCCTCTCCCCACTCCCACCCCTGCCCCTTTTGGTCTCTTATGATTTAATGTGTTGTATGTTTTCATTTCATGTTTTAATTTCATGTTGTCAGCCGCCCAGACAACAATTTGTTATGGGATAGCTAACAAAGTTGTTCATCACCATCATCGTTATCGTCATCATCATCATCATCATCATCATCATCGCAACCTTATATTTATTACAGGCTGATATCCAGAGCAGCAACCAGAAAATCTGCTCCTAACTCAGCCAGATTGTTCCGGAGCGGAGGGCAGAGGCGGATCCAGGGTGGGGCAGCCAGGGCACGTGCTCTGGGCGCCCCCTGAAGGGGGCATAATTTCCATGCCCCACCATCACAAGATTCAACCAGCGGGCGCCGCTGGGGTGTCCCGGTATCTCCGGATCCCAGGTGGCCGGCGAGCGGACCAGTGGCACCCGAACCCCCCCCCCACTCACTTGCACAGGCTGCAGCAGCACACTCACACGAGATCTCTGGGCAGCGTGGGACGGGGGCGGCGGGTGGGTGCTCCCATTGGATGGTGGAGAGCGCAGGCCAGGCCCGAGAGCTGTCTGGGCCACCCGCACCAAGCAGGGTCCACGTGGCAGGGAGACTTGCAGCAGCAACTGCTGGGTGTTTTCATGCTGCTGTTCCGTAGTTTGTGTGCTGCTGTTTGTTGCCCAGCAGGCCACACAGCGTCTGCCTGCCCTGCTGGCTGGCTGCATTCTTGCATCAACTGCATACAGATTCGTCATAGGAAGGTAAAGAGCACTGATGGGGGCAGGAAAGAGCAGCCAGAATTGCTCCTCTCCCCCAGGGGCGTATCTAGGGCAAAGAGCGCCTAGGGCAAGCACTGGAATTGCGCCCCTGGGCTTGCCAGGAGTCAACACTGACTTGGCGGCTCACTTTACTTCTCAGCAAGGTTCAGAAGTCACATGAGGGAGAGACATCCATGGATGGCAGAATGTCCATCAAGTGTTTTGAAATATGAATCTCAACGTTGAGACATACCTACAATCCGGAAAGTACATCCTTCCAGAAATCCCTCAGGGACCTCTTTTTGCAAGGCAACGGATACTGACAGAGGCAGGGAGAACAGTGAACATCGCTCCTCCCTCCTGCTGCATGCACACTCTGCTGCTTGGGAACGTTCTGGATGAGTTAGCAGCAGCCTCTTGCTGCTCGGGATGTCAGCCACTCTTTTCCATTCGATTGGCTGCGGTGCCTTCCCACTGCGCCCTCTCCTCCCTCTTAAAGAGAGGCCTAAACATAGTTACATAGGAAGTTGCCTTCCACTGAGTCAGACCATTGGTCCCTCTAGTTCAGAAACTTAATGGGGTTTGAGGCGGCATTCTTCTCCTCCCTCGTCATTTGGTCATCACTTGGCAATTACTTCTCAAAGACAGCCGCTTTTTCAAAGTCGCTCAGCTGTAGCGCTAGATCCAGTGTCAGCTCCAGTGCCGATGCTGCCCGAGGTGAGGTCCATGCGCTGCTGGCCACACCCTTGACACTGATGGCAGCATCCGGGGACAAGGCCAGAACTGCCTCTTTCATGCACCCATTCCTCTTCACTGCCATGCGGAGGGACTTTGAACTGCAGATCAGCAGTGTGGGAGGAACCAGCTCCCTTTTCACCCTCCTCACTGCTGAACCTGCAGTTCAAAAACCCATCCCCAATGGGGAAGAGCGAAGGAGGTCACGGAGAAAGGGAGGGAGGGTGGCGGGGAGCCAGGAGTGGCTGGCAGGTGAAGTGGCAGTGTGGAATGAGGGGGAAATGCCTTTTCTGAAAGCTGCTTTGTAATTACTTTGTTCTCATGGAATGGGAAAGTGTCTTTGCGAAAAGAGTGAGACAGAACTCAGGTTTGCACTGGTCAAGAAATGGTTAATAGAGTTTGCAAGTGTGGAATGGAAAATTCCTTGCTGAGTTACTTATCTGCCAAGGACAGACAGGGTGGGGGAAGAGGGTACGGGTGTTGCAAACTTCATTAGCATAGGCATCGAATGATCGGCTTATTCCAAACTGCCCTGCTTCTTAGAATGTGAAAGAATCTTCTCTTAATTTGCTTATCTGTCTGCTGAAGAACCGAAACTTAGGGCAAAGTCCAGCCTCAAGGCAAACACATGTGTAAATGTAATGAATTAATTGGTCCCTCGGGCTGAATGGGGGACGCCCAGCTGTGTAACAATGCCAAGGTATAAAACCCCAAGGCACTGGGTATTTGGCGCGTCTTTCCTGGTAGGCCACGAGGCACAGGAAAGAGCCACCAGCGCTGGTTTTGGTTCAATAAATGGTGACTATTGCTTCCTTCAATCATCCTTGTCTGTCTGGTTTGTGGTAACTGGGGTCTCCCAGGTAACATAAACTGGTGCCGTGACTCGGATGGTCTGCTGGTGATTTACCTGCCCATCGGTGGCTACTTGGGGGTCCCTTTCTCACGTCGTGGGAGAGCAACCCTTCGGCGCCACTTCTCCCATTGTAAGAAGGAAGGTTTTGACCCTCGCGGCGTGAGACCCAGACTCCCAAGTCCACCGAAGACGGGCGCGGAACGAGGCACACCAACGCAAGGGGTCCGGACAGGTGATGTATTGGGAGTCCCGGGACGGGTAGGAGACCAAGGGAGTAGCCCACCCTAGGTCAAGAGCCGCTGTGGGCAGAGGGCACTGCCTAAAAGCAGGACAGGCTCTGGGAGGAGGTACAAGGGAGGAGTTGGTGTGAATGTGTGCAGTTTGAAAGTTTGGTGAGTGCAGAGGGGGACCCCAAAGGGGGAAACCCACCCCGAGTGTGGCCCTGCACTGGCAGAGGCGGGACTCCTGAGTACGTTTTCTGTCCCGGCGACGGGAGGAGAGCGGAAACTGGAGGTGCGAAGTGTGAATTTGTCTGTCTAAAATCCTTTTGTGCCTCACTGCGTGGATCCCTTACCCGCAGTCCGTCCCCCCCCCCACACTTGTCTGTTTGTTCAGAGTGTAAGAGAGCACGCCTCTGGGAAAACAATGGGAGGGGAAGGGTCGATGCTGAAGAGCTTCAAGCCAGGCTTGGGGGGGCTCTGAGGGACTTCAGGCTACAAGAGTCCCGAGAGCCAGAGGCCCAAGCCTGCCAGGACCGTGTGAAGCACTTGGGGTTCTGTATCCCCAAGGCCAGTGGGAATTAGGAACACGGTAGGAAGGAGGCAGTTTGCTCTCTCCCCCAACTCAGAAATCAGGAAGGCAGGAGATTATGGGATCATCATGATCCTGGCCAACTGAAGATGTTAGTAACCCAGAAGGTGTGGAATATAGTACAGGGGACCCAGGCTAAACCCCTACATAGGTACCAGGTTGGCCCTGAGACCAAATGCCCTCCCCCATGGCTCAGGAGCTGTTGCAAGCAACAGGCAACCCTCTGAGTAGCCATGAGGGCAGAGGCCCAGGCAAGCAGGCTGGGACCATTTGCCCAGCAGAGATGGAGGTAAATCTCAAGAGGAGAAGTGCAAGTTGCAGGAGATTGGCACAGATTCACTTGGAAAGGTGCAGAGAGGTAGAGACGTTTCCGGAGGTTTATTTGGTGCATGTGATGTAAAGCTGGTTAATTGTTGAAAGGCAGATGGAAAGAGGCTGGTTTAAGGAAAGGAAAAGGAAAAGTGTGAAGTACTGAAGGTTTGGCATATTGTTTGGAGTTGCTTGTTGTGAAGCCAGGAAGGTAGTGTTTGGGTGGTTGTAGGACAAGGAGGGACAGACAGAAGGTGGAGAAGCAGGGTTGTAGGAGAGCAGAGAAGGAAAGCAGCAGATAGGGGAGAGGAGATAGAAAGGAAGTGGAAGGCATGGTGGGACGGGAAACCGGAGGCCACCAAAGTCCTGATAGCGCAGGACGAAGCCAGGAGCCTTTCAGTAGGCTTGGGCAGAGAATGCCCAAGGAAAGGCTCATGGCCAGAGACAAAAGGTTAACTTTTGGCGGCCACCACTTCAGAAGGCATGGGTAAGTTGAGCAGGAGAAGGAACAGGTCAGGATAGAGAGGAGGGTCACAGGGAAGGGAAGGAGTGCCCCACGAGAAACCGGAAACTCCTGCCTTGCAGGTCGGTGGTCACAACAAGTCTGGCAGAAGGATGCCACAGGGACAGGTGTTGGAAGACCACCATCACAGGGGCCCCCGAGAGGCAGGAGCCAGGAGACTTTGTCAGCCTGGCCTCCCCAAGGAGGGCGAGGACAAACCGGTTACCATCAGCACAGGGGGCCAGAAGATGAGACACAGTAAGGAGATCTTCTGCCTGCCCAAGGTTGTTTGGTGTACCCAGCAAGTGGCTGTTATGCACTGCAGGGGCTACCAAAGGGGGGATGGCAGGAAGGCACAAGGCAACAGGAGGGCTGACCAGGCAGCCCAAAGAGTGGCTGAGGGTCTGCAAGCAGATCCAGCCCGACAGGGGATCCTGTTGTCCAAACTCACAGATCTCTGGGACTCACAGCACCCAGAACACCCAGAGGATGAAACCAGGATGGCTGAGTCACCAGCCAGGGACCAGGGCTGGTCCTTTCAGCCAGACAGCAGGCAGGCAATGCCCAGAGGGTTGGGACACACTTTGGTAGAACACTACCATCAGTCCACCCACAGGGGAAGAAATGGCCCCGCAAGGCTACTGCAGGAATCCCTACATGTCTGCAACATGTCTACTTAGGAGAAAAAAGCTTGTGCACGTTACGTGACATGTGCCAGGATAGGAGCCCGTTATGCTCCTTGGGGCTCAGGTAGTAGAGGCAGGCCTAATTGAGTATATCCAAATTGACTTACTGATTTCCCGGGGCAGGGACAGTTCACCAAGTCCCTGCATCTGCTCACACCAACCCGGGGTGTTGACAAAAGGGAAGTTTTCAACGGAATGAAAAGAATGTTGATTTATAGACCAGTTTGCTAGTGACTGTGTTTTCTTGGGGTTTCTTTGTTCCGCTTGACTGGTTAACTTGCTCATGGGTTAAGCCCTAAACAGACTTAAATGTTATATCACAGTTTATTTTGTTTAAATGCAGTTTGAAATATGTAGCTGTTTATTTTGTTGTGTTTTTAAAATGATATTTAAAATGTGAACTTCCCTGTTTTCCATCAAAAATGTTTGTTTAAATGTTAACTGTGACTGATGCTAATTTCAGGGGAGCTGTGGGTGTGTATATGTGTGTATGTTTCTATGGGTGTCCAGAGATGCTTCTGTGAAGATTCTGTTCCTGAGAACTTTATTTCTGTTCAGTTCTGTTTCTATTAGGCTTTGTGTGAAATTCCACGTTTTGATAAAATGCAGAGGGTATTCTGCCTTTCTGCCTATTTGTTTTGCTGATGGGTGTTTTTTTGTCATATATGTGAGAGTGTTTTGGTAATTTGCTATATAGAGGCTAGGTTGTATATATATGCTGAAGAAAGGGCGAGTTCTGTCCACTCCATTCTCCCAAATGTCTGATTGTGTGTGTCCTTGTCATTCAGATGCAATTGTTTTTGCCAAATGTGATTTTATACTGTAGTATTGGCTTATGGTGATTTCCTTATTACAAACTTGTAATACTTTCTTGAGCTAAAGGGAGCTTGGAGAAAAGTTCTGTATTAATGTATACTTTTAATTTTCTTTACATTTTCTGTATGGCCTATGGCTGTAATGAAATTGCTTGACTAAAAAGAGGGGGCTCTTAGATTCCTCTAACTCTGTTTCAGTTGTTTTTGTATAGACTGTACATGGAAAAGTGTTTCCAACATGCAAATGCTAAATTATGACTGGAGTGTAGTCTCCTCACTCCCAATATTGAGTGAAAAGGAAGATCTCTGAACAGCAACTTGTCATTGTGGGTAAGAAGGAAAAGATTTTAAGTCAGATAGTCAAATGCAGTTATTGTTTTATATTTTTGTAATATGTATGAAATGTTTCTGCTAATTGATTTTGCTGTAAACTATTATCAATGGGTCTGAGGCTTCAAAATTTATAAATTTGTCCCACCGCCAGCCCTGCTTTGCCTTCACAGCAACTGGATCTTGAAATTCCAGATCCCAGACATGAGATTTGGTGAAAGGAATTTTGTTTTGCCACTCCTGCAAGTGGAAGGGAGTTCCACAAGACTGGTTTGCATGTTACCTGGAAAACCTCCCAGTTTAATAGGAATCAAGTTTGTGTGTTGTCGTACAATCCGTACCCTGTTTTCACAGCTCCTGACTAGAGATTGGATAATGACTGTGTTTATCACAGGCTTCACTCCTCGGCGAAACTATGGACATTTTTCTTGATGCTATCTTTTAACTAGGAAGCCTGTTTGTTTCATGAGACACTGGACCTCACGTAAGGGGTTTTGATCCTGTTTCAATAGGTATAGTATTTTTCTTGGGGGGCAAGGACTGTTTCTTTTATAGGTTTTTCTGATGATATTGTTGCCCTACCAAGCTTGCTAGTGATGAGGCTGAAGATGGAGAGCTGGAACACTACCTACACGTGGCTTAGATGGGGGCAGTTAAAATCCCAAAGGCCAGATGTCACTGACGAATAATGAAGTCAGATACACTGGATGGAGATTGATTGCCCTGACAGAAGTCTGTAAGTATGTAGGCAGCCAACGTAGTGGTTAGAGTGGTGGACTAGGACCAGGGAGACCTGAGTCTGAATCCTCATTCGACCACACTGCTGGGTGACACTGGGCCAGCTATTTAAACGGCCTGGCCTGCTTCGAAGGGTTGTTGTGAAAGAGCAGACTTATGCAGTACACCGCTCTGGACTTTTTGGAGAAACAGCTGGATATTCGAGCACTGGAGCTTATGTTGTGGCCTCTCGAGAGACAAGACTGTTTGACCTGTCGGATTTTAATGCCTTTACAGTCAACAAACCCACAAGGGGGTATGGATGTGAACATTATTATTTTCTCTTTTTGATTTTCATTGTTTTTGCCTCCTGCTCAGGATTGCTCATCAGGTGAAGTAAATGAGGACATTATCTTCTGTTTTGGACTTCGGGGGGAGAAAAGAGGGCAAGCAGGAAAACAAAAACATAAATTGGAAAGAAAATGCCAAAAGATCAAATTGAAAATAGCCTCAGGTTTATTTATTGTATTGGGCTACTCAGGAACTCAGTTTCAGCATGTTGTCCCTACCCAGGGGAGGGAAATTGGTAAAACATGCATCTGTCTTTTATTTCTAGCATAAGCAGGATTGCCTTGAACTGTCTCTCCCGAGAGGGATGTCTTTCTGTTACAGACCAAAGCAGTGGTCAAGTGAAAGGAAGGGGAGCCTTCAGAGGATCGGCAGTGTGACAGACTGGGACTTATGGAATTGGCTCACTGGATCTAAACTGGTTGAAATCTGCGTTTATGATCTTTCCTATTGTTGTGTTAATACTGCTACTGTTGCCCTGCATAATACTATGTATAACCAGTGCTTTGCAATCCACTATCTCAGCGATAGTAAGAAAAGAAACTGCTCCCCATATAATGGCTATGTACCTCAAGAAGAGAAGCCATAAAATGGCTTCTAAGGGGGGAAATGTGGAATGAGGGGGAAATGCCTTTTCTGAAAGCTGCTTTGTAATTACTTTGTTCTCATGGAATGGGAAAGTGTCTTTGCGAAAAGAGTGAGACAGAACTCAGGTTTGCACTGGTCAAGAAATGGTTAATAGAGTTTGCAAGTGTGGAATGGAAAATTCCTTGCTGAGTTACTTATCTGCCAAGGACAGACAGGGTGGAGGAAGAGGGTACGGGTGTTGCAAACTTCATTAGCATAGGCATCGAATGATCGGCTTATTCCAAACTGCCCTGCTTCTTAGAATGTGAAAGAATCTTCTCTTAATTTGCTTATCTGTCTGCTGAAGAACCGAAACTTAGGGCAAAGTCCAGCCTCAAGGCAAACACATGTGTAAATGTAATGAATTAATTGGTCCCTCGGGCTGAATGGGGGACGCCCAGCTGTGTAACAATGCCAAGGTATAAAACCCCAAGGCACTGGGTATTTGGCGCGTCTTTCCTGGTAGGCCACGAGGCACAGGAAAGAGCCACCAGCGCTGGTTTTGGTTCAATAAATGGTGACTATTGCTTCCTTCAATCATCCTTGTCTGTCTGGTTTGTGGTAACTGGGGTCTCCCAGGTAACAGCAGGGCACTCAAGCGGGACTGTTATTCTGCAAGCAGAAGCCTTTGCTGTCATTATGCTTGAAATGCAGAACTGATTCCAAGTGTGTGAACAGGGCGCTTTCCGGATTGCACGCTATCACACTGTCACAAAGGGTCCCTTAAGTGTGCTTCTGTGGAGCCTGTGTTTTGACATCACAGCCCCTGTGTTGTAAGGAAGGTGCCTTTCCTATTTCTGACACCGCCTTTTGGATTTTATTGCTGTGTCACAGCCCTATAATGTTGCATCTGCATTGCAAAAATAAAATAAAATAATAGCTGTGTCTGCCCGTTGTAGGAGGCTTTCCCCCTTATAATGGCTCTCTAATGTCGGTTGAATTTGGCACCACAAAACGTTGCAATTTACACTGCTTTTTGCGGTGCACGGCTCACAATCTGGAAAGCACCCTGGTGACCAAATGATGGCCAACCTGCACATGACCTGAGAGCCATCATTAGAAGACAAGTGCAACCTGGAAGCAGACCCTTTGGACTCTCAGTCACAGGGGGCCCCAATCTGGGAATGTGTTGTGCAGCGAGGGGCAGAGTCAAGACTTTCCTACTGTGCTCTATCCATGTGAAAATTCGCCCCACCATACCAAAGTGGCCATTTGCCCCAAAAGTAGTGATTTGGCATTCAAAATGTATTCAAAATGGCATTCAAAAGGTAAAGAACAGGGGAGCAGTCTCACAAAAATAAAAGTAAAGTAAAGTGTGCCGTCAAGTCAATTTCGACTTCTGGAGTCCACAGTGTCCTGGGGTTTACTTTGGCTAAAATACAGGAGGGGTTTACCATTGCCTCCTACCACGCCGTATGAGATGATGGCTTTTCAGCAACTTCCTATATTGCTGCTGCCCCATATAGTACCTGCGGGGATTCGAACCAGCAACCTTCTGCTTGTTAGCAGGATGACCCACGCGAGTGTATGGAGGAATCCTGGGGAGACTCCCGGGATCAGAAGGCTTGTTTGAGCCTCCCGGCGGAGGTCTCCTGGTGTGTGGCTGTGGCACGGAGCCATGCCAAGGCGCCACACGATCAGAAAACCCGGGTTAGTGGAGCACTCACTCAGCTGGGTTGAAAGGAGGGCTACATTGGCGGGCTAGCTGCCAGAGAATCACTGGGCTCACCCGCAAGCCTGGTGGGTCTCACGAGGATGGAAAACAGGGCTGGGCTCCTTTCGCCCGGTTTTCCTCCATCATGAGAATAGCCTCATTGGATAGAATACAACCATTACTTACATTCTTCTTGAGCTGGGCCTTCTTGGAGGCGATTGTACTCCCACTGGCGGGCTTTGTGGACCTGGCGGGCTTGGTGGCGCTGGTGGCACTCTGACAAAGAGAGAAGAGCCAAAGTTATGTGGCGCTTGCAGAGCAGTAATAGGGTCTCCAATGGTTTCACAACTGGGTATCATGTCTCCAAGACTGTTTGGCTGTTATGAACCTGGCTGTATTGGCACAGCGACACTGCACCAATTTGCCCTGCAAAAGTGGTTCGCATCATGGCCAAGATTGTGTTAGTGGTCGAAAAGAGATAGCCTTAGCGATGAACCGCTTGTATCGAGAACAGGGTACTGGCTACACTTTTAGAAAGAGCAAATCCAAATGGTGTGCTAAGTAAGGCGAAATCCTGCAACAGGAATCAATGACGTACATGAAAGAGTATGGCATCATGTCTTCCCAGGTTTGCACAATTCCTCCGGCTTCTACAAGCCAGGGGGAGGGCACAAAGATCTATGCCCAGTGCCGAAGTCCCACATTTGATTCAGCTTTACAGCTGAATGACAGGCAAACTGTTCCAATGGGGAAGCCATTAACTGTCTCTTGAAGCGAAGAGAATACCAGGGCAAAACAACATGAACGGGGTGGGGGCTTAATTGTTCTTGTCTTCTCGACAGTGTCTCCCGCCCTCTTCCACCTCCAGATCCAGCCTGGGCAATAGAAGGCAGATAGAATCGTCCCCCTCCCGCAACAGCAGGACAGAGCTCAGCAGCGATCCAAACCATTCTTCTCAGCGACCTCTGCCTGTCGGGGAGGAGGAAGCTTCGCCAAGGGGAAGTTTGCTTCTCTCCCTCCTTCCATGAACTCGGGCTCCCAGAAGCTCCCTCTCGCTCTCGCAGGCACGCTGCATGGGCGAGGAAGCAGGGAGAGCAATGGCAGGCAGGCAGGCAGGCAGCTGCCTTTGCGCTCCCTTGCAGGCATGCTGCACGGCAGAATGGAGAGAGCCAGGACTGGCCGGGGGGCCCTCCGAGGCTGTGGGCCAGGAGGCACTCGTCTCCCTTTGCCTCATTAGCGGGACGCCCCTGGACATCAGAAACGAGAGCGGCACCTTGCTGACAGCGCAGGGACCGCGATGCCGAAACACAGGCAGGACGGAAGCACACTGAAGGGGCAGTAATGACACAGTTTTAGCATGTAATCTGGACAGTGCCTAGGCTATGAAAGTGGATATTAAGCACAGCCCATTCCCACGCACGTCTACTCAGATTGAAGTCAATCCCCTTGCGTTCGATGGCATGGACTCCTACATATATGTAGGGAGGGGATTAATGCAGAGGGCAGCTGTTTAAATTCAGCATGAGTTCGGGAGTCAGGAAAAGCTCATTTGCAGGCTCATTCTGGGAAATGGTGGGAGAGAGGCATGGCAATCCACCCTATCAACCCCATCATTTTGTCCTCCATTTCCCAAGTTTATTTATGTTCTTGCACATTAGAGAAAGGTTTCATTTAAAAAACAAAAAATAAAACAATACCAAGCTGCCCAAGGAGTCCCTCAATGCAACTTCCCACATCAGCACCTCAAAGCTGGCAAACCTCTATTGAAAAACAATTGTGGAAGAGACATTGCAGGACATATAGTGGCCACCAGGGCCAGGAAATGGCAGAGCATCATAATCAACCACGTTGTCATCAAACCACTCCTCATGTGCCTCAATAATGCAATGCTTGTCCACCGGGGGGGGGGAGACAGGAGGGGGATGCTGAAAACATCGGAACGCAACAGGCTAGCAATGACGTCATCTAGATTCTCTGTAACAAGTGAGTGAATGAAAGAGAGTGATTCTGAAGGAAAGGGCTAGTGTGGGAGCAATCAGAGATAGGATGTTCTGTAACCCATGCAGATCTGAGAATATTTCTTTCATTTATACCTCTCCCGGCTGAATATAGCCTTGTCTCCTGAGGATTCCTCATCATGCTGTTTCTTTCCCCCGACTTTATCCACACTCTCCTTGAGCCGAAGAGGCTTACCGAGCACTGGAGAACCTGCACTGGAAGACTGAGCAGAAGAAGGGGTCCGTGGGTCACAATCTCGTGACAATGAGTCACAACAAACCAACTTCAGGGTTTGGGGTGGCTATCATGCCATTATTTAGAGGTTTTCTAGATGACAGTAAAATATGCTACAAACGGAGCTTGCCAATGAATATCAGCTGAGAGTGCACAGAGAATCCAGAGCCTCCTGCAGATGGTTGCTTTTTTCTTCTGGCATCTGATGGGGAGGTCACATGGGAAGGAGGCTGCTGGTGCGATTTTCACTGCGCCCCCTGCTGGCCACCTCTTGCTTCTCGTTATTAACCCACCCCTTTTCAAATTCATTTGCTGGTGAATGTGAGCTAATCACCAAAAGCAAGGAGTGGCCAACAGGGGGGTGCAGCAAACATTGCACCAAGGGCCTTTTCCCCACGTGACCTCCCCATCAGATCCCAGGAGAAAAATCAGCACCAATCTTGGGGAGGGTCTGGATTCTCTGTAAACTCTCAGCTTGTATTGATTTGCAAGTTCTATACAGAGCATCTTTGACTGGCATCTAGAAAACATCCTGGATATATGATAGTAATGCCCACCATTTCTTGACATTAGAATGCCAAAGGGAAGAACCCAGATTGGGGCCATACAGAGGAAGAAATGTGCCTCTGTGGGCAGGAGGAGGAGTTTTCATCGCGGGGACAAGGAGCAGCTTTAGTTCTCGTCATCAAATAGTTTCTAAGTGGACATAACATTCACTTTCACAGAAAAGTGAATGGAAGATCGCCTCCTTCAGAAAAAAGGTCAAGTGAAGAATACTGCTGTGGTGAGGACAAAAATGTCTATTTCTAAAATTTCTGTTTGGATACTTGAAAATCATATGAGGTACAATGAAGGGAAGTTAAGATGGTGTAGAGTGGTTGGTTTTTTAAATCAAGAACTTGCATAATCAGATCAAATAACTTGCAAAATGAGATCTCAGTCTATTTAGGGAATCAGGAAAATTTCTACAGTATTTATTGGCTTTTTGGGCAAAACCACCCCCACAAATATTCAGCAAATGAGGAGAAATTTGCTTGGGAAATTTTTTCAGATGAATTGCCAACAAAGGTTTCCAGAAAATCCATATCTCTGTTGACGATGGGAGAACATAAGCTATCTCCTTACCTGTTTTGCACCTTTCTTCTTTCTGCCTAGAAAGGGCCTTTGAATGAGAATAAAAAGAAGAAATTGACACCCAGGCCTGATCATTGCCTTGGAATGCTTATTTATTTAGTTATTATTCATTGGATTTCTATACTGCCCTTCCAAAAATGGCTCAGGGCGGTTTACGCAGAGATAGAACAAACAAATAAGATAGATCCCTATCCCCAAAGGGCTCACCATCTAAAAGAAACATAAGACAGAGACCAGCTACAGTCACTGGAGGCACTGTGCTGGGGGTGGATAGGGCCAGTTACTCTCCCCCTGCTAAATAAAGAGAACCATCATGTTAAAAGGTGCCTCTTTGCCAAGTTAGCAGGGGAGATGGAGGAGGGAGAGAATGGAACAAACTGAATGAAACGTTCTCTCAAAGAAATGGGTTCTCTCAAAGAAATGTTTTTTAGTGGTAGTCACAGCTGGCATACCAATTTTCCCCTACATGAAAAGGGTTGTGCAAATGGTGCACATGGGATAGATTTGTACCCTGAAATGTCAAAAATGGAGAAGGCATAATGACACTAGGAGGAGAGGTTTTGGAATATGAAGTCTGGGAGTGTGTGGGTAGCTGAAGAACATGGCCAGAGACTTCTGCAGCACACAGTAGTTCTGCCCAGTGAACACTGGAGGATCTGACAGACACTGTTTGCATCCTTTCAACTTTTCATCCACTGCCTTAAGGCCTAAAAAATGGTTTTCTTTTTTTAACATGGAAGTGGACACCCAAATCCTGAGCTTGAGACCAGGTCCTGTGCGTAGAGTCCCAAGACTGCAGAATCACAGAAGACCAGGCATTCCTGAGCAAGGCTTACCGTTTCCTTTGAGGGGTGACATCCTTAATTGCAGAAAGCTGAGAACAGATCTGTTTGTCAAGAAAAAGAGAGGAAAGACCATGAGCAACCAACCACCATGTAAAGATTTCCTGCAGCTGGCCAGAGCCAATGATTTGGGTGGTCAACCAAGAAATTGGTTTGTTAGCATTCCTGTCATGATAGTGCTCCTAAAAAAGAGAGGTGTTGGAGCTCATTGTTGCTTGGATCTCCCAACTCTAATCCCTGTTGTGAGGACATGCCTGTTGGTATTCAGGGGTGAGGGAAAGACACTGAACGTGCTCAGAGGCCCTGCTGTCTTTGCACGCTTCAGGTCGGAGCTCTGGGATTAGAAACAGCAGCTGAGTTCACCAGAGGTAGAGGCAGGATGAACTCTGGCTCAAATGAAAGCCCTCTACAAAGCATGAGTATTTGGCATATCCCGTGTGAAAGTAGTTCTTCCTCAGTTGGGGGGGACTGTGTCTTTGTGGGACATTCGCTTCCCACCCCAAGCCCTTGGATATGGCAGTTCATAAATCCAACTTAAAAATGCATTTTAGCTTACCTCAAACAGGCAAATTACTGCCATGATCATCGTTATCACTGCAGTCACTGAAATAGCAAACAGCCTTTTGCCATAGCCATATTCTGAGATTCCCTGACTTGCAATCTGCAAGGTGGGACAAAGGAAAGGGAAAGGGAAAACAGGCTTTTTTGTCTTTCTACCTTTTTCTCTGCCCACCCCGCTCAGAATAAAAAACACCACTTGTACTGCTCTCTATTGAACTTGCTCTCATATGGACATATGCAATTGTCTTCTACCAAGTCAAACATTGCTCCATTCAGCCCAGTACTGTCTACTCCTTTTTACAGCTGCTCTCAGCCCTGAAGCCTTAACTAAGAGGCTAGAGATTAAGCCTGGACTCTCCTGAATGCAAGACATGGGGTATATTGCCAAAGAGAGAACAACTCTATTTGAAAATGGAAGTTTACACAATTTCTCCAAGGGGTGATCTGACGGGTTTGTTGGCCATTGTGAAATTTGACAGCATTACCTGCTGACCATTTGCTACCAATCCATGGTGGGAATCAAGTCTTTTGAGACCATCAGAGATTGGTAGCAAATGGCCAGCAGATGGTGCTGTGTAATTGTGTGATGGTTAGTGACATCATCCGAATGCATCACGGAGAAATGGTAAGAACCTCCATTCACATCACAGATTGGTAGCAAATGGCCAGCAGATGGTTTCACCTCATCACCTCCATTCCCTCCCAACCTTGCCATTCATCTCCCCACCCACATGATCGCCACTGCGATGAGCAGCAGCGCAGCAATCTGGAGGCTGGCGAAGCAAAGCCTGGCCTCCAGGAATCCCACAATGCAGCACCACACCAGCAGCATTGTGCATGGAGAAACCCTAGAGGCTGGGTTGCTCCTTCCCTTGGCATCTATCATTAAAATGGTTGCCAGCAGCCTGAAGGGAGCTGCCAGCACCCCAGCTGCCCACATGACCAGATGGTGAGGGAGGAGGCTGCATGTACACCCTCCTACCTCACCTGGACTACCCAGTCGAGGAGTGCTGGGATTGGGACCGATCCTGGCAGTTCTCATGAGCAGCTCTGCCCAGGTGGGGCTGCACTAGCATGGCTAGTGCTGGTCGTGAGAACGAATGCATTGTCGTTCTGAAGTGCAATGGATATCGTGGTACTTATTTTACAGACAGAAGTGAGAGATTGATATTATTCTGCATGAAATATATTCTGCAAAAGAGTGTGATCTTTTCTGTGTGAAATATATTTAAATTAATTCAAAACCAATTCAAATGGCCTGAATCGGTTACCCAACCACTTTTTAAAGGCCGTGTCTCAATTGGAACAGAGTTTATTGCAATTTGAAAAGAAAGCATGAACGACAAACCCAAATGTTTCATGGCTTGACTCTATGCTTTCAAGAAGCCAGTGCCAGGTGAACTCCCATTGCCTCCCCTTGTTCACGCCCAGTGAGCCACATCCAGGTCAGCTGATTGTTACCCAAGCTCCTCCTGACAATGCATTAGTAGGCTTGACAACCCCTCAGGCTTGACAAGCTTTGCCCCTTACCTCAGGATTCACCCGTTTTCTTGGATTTCCTGTGGCCAGGTTGGCGACATTCTTCATAGGCCGGCAGTATGACTTCCACAGGGAGGACGTCTCCTTGACGTATTCTCTCTCACTGAAGAGGTTCAGCAGCATCGTGAGCCTGGAAATCATCTTAGCACAGGCCAGCTGGACCTTGGACTCTGTGCAGTCCACTTTGAGCCTACGGATCACGTGGGCTAAGCGACTCCTCACTAGCGTGACTGGGATAAGGGAAGATCGCCACTTGTTGAGGTCAGCCTCATCATGGTCTCCCTCAAGCCAGGGAGTTTCACCATGAGCTCTGCCATCCAGGATGATGGTAGCTGTCGACCAGGGGATGCTAGGTGTGGACTGCATAACAGCTTGGTCGGACCTGTGCAGCGACGCTGTCCTTGGCCTGCCCCGTGTACTGCTGGTCTTCAGCTTCCTGATTCCCAACACCCTCATTACTTCTTTTTGCATCCTATTCAAAGCCTCATCTTTCTCTGCTCAGAAGCAAGAAGAAAAGAACAGGATCATCCAATGTCCAAAAGCACCTGATGCTCAGATCTCAGAGCAAGTTGCAAGAAGAGAAGTTGTAAAGGGACAAATGTGTGACTGCATTTCATCCTGTCAAGGACATGCAGAGCAAAGATGCACCAGTTAGCAAGATAGCAACCTAAGGTGGCGCTGAGAAAATAGCACAAGGTCTCTGATCAGTGCGTGGCCAGAGAAGAAGCAGCAGCATGGAAGCCGATGGGAGTCTGTGTAAGCAAGACTCCACTGAAAGTTGCACAATTTATTGCTGCTGGAAGCACCATACATCTCGGCTTTATTTTTTTAAAGGAAGTTTCTAGCTGTTTGAAAGTCTATAAGTGTGACTGACAAAATCACAGCAACAAAGAGCCTTGTAGCTCCATTAACACAATGTCCTGAGTTTTTGTAGGCAAGAATCTACTTCATCGGAGGCATGAGGTGGACGCTGAAGGATATTTGGCAACACTGTGTTGAAGGACTAATTACAGTCTCCAGTAGAGGCATTTCCTGATCTATCCCCAAGGCTTTCTCCTCATGACAAACTTGTATCCGTTTGTACCACCTGAACTGTCGATTAGAGACCCTTAGCTTCCACCCACTTTTCAAAATTCTATCAGGGTTCCCTCAGAAGGGGGAAAGTGACTCTGCTTGAAACCACTTTAAAGTTGTGCCGTCGAGTCGGTGTCGACTCTTGGCGACCGCATAGCCCTGTGGTTTTCTTTGGTAGAATACAGGAGGGGTTGACCATTGCCATCTACCGCGCAGGATGAGATGATGCCTTTCAGCATCTTCCTCTCTCGCTGCTGCCCGATATAGGTCTTTCCCATAGTCTGGGAAACATACCAGCGGGGATTCACACCTGCAACCTCTTGCTCCCGAGGCAAGTTGCCTCCCCGCTGTGCCATTAGGTGGCTTGAAACCACTTTAAAGGTGTAGACCAATAAAATAGAATAAGCAAGCTTAGACCACGTTCAAGGCACAATGAGCCTCTTTTTATAATAAGTACATGGGCCTGTAGTAGAGCAGTGAATCACACACAGGTCTATCCCTCTTGCTCCACTGGCAAGCAATCCCATCGCCTCTGCCCCCTCCTCTCCCTCTTTCAGGGCCATGAATTCATCTCAGGCACTTGGCTGCAGAGTCCCTTTCTTCTCTCTCCCCACTCCTGTCCCTTGCTTTCCCAGCAGGCAGAAAAGGAGGCAGCAGCAAAAGGAGGCAGGTGAGCCAAGGTGAGCCCAAACTGCACCAAGTGTCCCCAAGAGAGAAGAAGTCCAGCCTTCCTTCCCGCTGCATCTCAGGCAAGGGGCTGCAGCAGGTGGTTTAGTCCCTACGCAGGAGGAGGGAAGGAGGAAGTGGCAGTGGCAGGACTGCCAGCCAGTGCAGAGGAGCAGGATGATAGGCCAGTATTCTGGCATGCTCCTTCCACACATCCATTAAGAAGAGGAACCCGTTTAGAAATTGCCTCTGTATGGCTCCCGCTCTGTTGTGTGGTTATGCCTGAAAGTCAAGAGTAGTCAGAGCCACCTTAAGTGGCGCAGCGGGGAAATGCTTGACTGACAAGCAGAAGGTTGCCGGTTCGGATCCCCGCTGCTACTATATTGGGCAGCAGCGAGAGAGGAAGATGCTGAAAGGCTTCATCTCACACTCCACTTTCTACCAAAGAAAACCAGGAGTCAAAAAAGTGGCACACTTTACCTTTAAACGACAGTTACTGATATGCATTTCTTCAGTTTCCCCACAAACATCTTTTGCTCTAGGGATGGTTTCTTCCTCCTGTAACCCTTTTAGGCAGCTCTCATTCCAGTAAACCAATGAGGGAGCTAGAATGTGAGCTGGAATTTGAAAAGAGCTCACCTTCCATGGGAGGGGGGCCAACTAAAATGCCGAGGCACTTGAGAGGGAGAGTGAGAAAGAAATGAGGCTGTTGCTTAACAGTCTCAGTGACAAACTGTACGCTATGTTTTTTGCAGGAAAGGCATGCGTGCTGCTCTGAGAGTGCTATTACGAAGGCTTTCCTAACAAGGACGGGGGCAGGGCTGCCGCCCCAAAATCTTCACTTAACGCTACAGCGCCGGAGGGGGGAGAGCGGCGGGAGGGGTAAGTTCTACCCCCCCGCACTTAAAGGGAGACCCCCCCTCGGTGCCGGACCGCCTCTTACATGGCCTCCGGACCGGTTCGTGCACACCCCTATGAGCAAGTAGCTTGTAACCAGGCAAAGGCGTTTCACTCAAGCTCTTTTTGAAAGATGACTAATGATTGCCCCTGAAGAGCTCTGAGGCTGAAAGGCATTGGGCTTCAATCAATGCTACACAGCGAGCCCCGTGAGATGCGGTCTCCTTTTTTGCTTGTGTGTCCCAATAGCCACACTCCTCCTCAGAGGGCAGGCAAGGAAAGGAGGCAGCTTCTCCTGACTCTGGAGAATGGGGGCCGTGCTGTCTCCTGGAGCTTGTTCCTCCTCTCTGTCTCTCCAAGATGCCTGACAGGGAGTCTTCAACCCCATGGAACTGCTCAGAAAGCGCAAGCCGAGTCACCGCTGTCCATTCGCTCGCCCTCCCTCCTCTCTGGGTGGTGCAGCAGGAGAACATGGGGACTTTGGAAGCTGCCTTTGAGGGAGTCAGACCCTTGGCCCATCTAGCTCAGTATAGTCTACACTGACTGGCAGCAGCTCTCTGAGGATTCAGGCAGGAGTCTTTCCCAGACCTATCTGGAGAAGCCAGGAAGTGAACCTGAGCATGCAGATGCTCTTCCACTGAGCTATGACCCCATTCCCTGAGGGGAAGATCTCACCGTGCTCACATGTAGTCAACCAACCAAGTCCAAGCCCTTCTTTACAATGGGGACAATTCATGCTCACTACCTGAAAACCAGCTCTCCTCCCCCATCCCTACCACTGTGATGACCAAAGATGGAGTGTGCAAGTGGCCTGCTCATGCAAGCAGCCGTTGCCTCGATTGCTTGCCTGCTCCCTCTCCCTCTCGATGAAGCCCCATTTCTCCTACTGCATGAAAGAGAGAGAGAGAGAGAGAGAGAGAGAGAGAGAGAGAGAGAGAACAGGAACAGGAACAAGCAGAGGCGATCTCTGCCATCCGCCCCAGCTTCCTTTCGGTCAGTTGTTCATTCAATCTGTGAGGGAGCAGATAGAGCCTTCAAGAGGGAAAGCGTAAGTGAGTGCTTGGAAGCAGCGGTGGCTGCTCATTCGCTTGCCTTCCATGCTGCTTAGGGACAGCGTGGCAGGAAGGCACTCCTGATGGCTGCTCCTGCAAGGTGATTGTTACCAAGAGCAGCTGCCATAGTTTCTGATCCGAGGGAGAGTACACAAGAGTGGGTGAAAAGATGAGGTTGCTCCTTCTACAAGCAGCTGCCTCTATTGCAGGGCTGCTCACCTTTGGGCCTCCTGCAGGTGTTGGCCTACAAATCCCATAATCCCTGACTCTTGACCACTGTGGCAGGGGATTATGGGAGTTGTAGTCCAAAAACAGCTGAGGGCCTAAGTTGAGCAGGCCTGATCTATTGGCATATCTGTCTTTTCTCTCTAGACAACATGTGGCGGGGATTGGGTCCAGCAAGCCCAATCTTCCCCACTGCCCCACCCAACAGACAAGGGGGTAGAATTTGGTAGCTTGCATTCTCTCTAGGGGCAGCGCCAGTAGTCCAATCCTTCTCACCATCACAGAGAGAGAGAGAGAGAGAGAGAGAAAGGGCGCCACCTGCCATCTCTTCCCCAGTTGCTCAGTCTCTCTCTCAACAGCATAGTGGGGAAGACGGTTTTCTCTCCGGGAAAAGAGAGGGCAGGAGTGTGGTCAAAGGAACCTACTCTTACTCTCTGCAGCACAATTCCTGGTTTGGCAATCAAAGCTGAAAAATAATGAGAGTCCCAGGAAGCTGACCCCCCCCCCCCCGAAAAGGATAGTAAGGGCCTCTAGAAAGTATTACCCTTACACTTTCAGAGGTCACTCTGCACAAATTAGAATCATGGAGGAAGGATACATATTTTGGACCAAGGGAAGGACTCCAGAAATCAAAGCAAAGGTCCAAAAATCACTTTATCCCCAAAAGGAGACATTTGCAGACCTACTTTGATTTCTGTGCAGTTTGCATCATTGCCATTTGAGGTGTTCTTTCTTAGTACATTCTGCCGATGAGCTCATTTTGCAACAGGTTTTCCCCTGCTTAGAGGGGAAATTGTGAAATGCTCTTTAACATTCAAAACAATACAGAATTTCATCAACTACTATTAGCCTACCGCAGAGAGTTTCCTTTGTGGTACACGTGTTGGTGCAGTCCAACTTCATCGTATCAGACAAAACTTCAATGTCATCCTTCAGATGGCAAAGACAGCAGAACACCTTGTTAGGCAAGATGCTGTGAAGGAAAAAGACAGAACTCCTCACAGCTTCTTGGCATTTCTTGCAGGAGAGGACAGTAACTGGCAACCCCCACAACCAATCCAGTCCTTTCAGGAGGGTGCCATGCCGACCCACACTTTGGGGGCTCTCCACATATCCCCCACATCTCTTCAGAAAATGTTTCTAACTCAAAACTGTCCTATGAAGGGATATTCCCATCTCCATATACTGAGGAAGATTGAGCTGACTTTGCTGTGAGGGAGATAATGGAGATTATCTTCCTCCCTTTGCTGTGAGGGAGATCATAGTCTCCCTTTGCTGTGAGGGATAATAATTTCTGATGAAATTATTACTTGCCGAAGAAGTAGGAAGCTGCTTGATACTGTGGCAAATCCTTGGCCCCTTGAGTTCAGTGCTTTCTAACTCTAACTGGCAATGGTTTTTCAGTGCTTCAGAGGGAGGTCTTTCCTAGCTCTGTTCCCTGAGATTATTTTAACTGGAAATGCCAGAGAGTGAATCTGGGACCCTGCATGTGCAGAGCACTGTCATTAAGCTATGGTCCCACTCCATTTGTGTTTGAGTGCTGGTGAGGGAAAGCATTCAGCCTGTGAAGGAAAAGAAGGAAGAAAGAAAACCTTTTTCAATGAAGGGCTATTTCCGGAGAAGATGGAACTGGGAGATGTCTCAAAATGATGCCCAAAGATACTCATGACTCTAGCTAAGTGGTTTTCAGACTTTTTACCATCAGGGAATCTTTTCCGTGTTTTTTGTCTCCTGCAGACTCCCTGCATATCTGCCACTTCCTGTCTCTTGCAGAGGATTCTGGGGGATGTTCCTGCACTCCTTCAACCCACACAGGGGGCATGCCCTCACCATTGGTCCACACGAACTGAGCGTACAGCTTGGAAGACACCCAACAGTCCTGTAGCTCCATATTTCAGTGGGAAGTTGGGTAGTGGTAGACAAGCTTCAGGCAGTGATGTCACTGCAAATGCAGAAGTGCAGCCACTCTCCATGGCAGCCCCCATGGCCATGCACACCCCAACAGTCAGAGAAGCCGAGAAGTACCTGCGCTCCGTCCCTGCGCTCCGTCCCCTCCTTGTCTGTCATTTCTGACCACCTCGCTGAGAAGCCCCTGTAACGGGTCTGAGGAATGCCTGTTCCCTCAACCACCACTCTAGCATGACTTCCATTCCCACAGCAAAGCCTGATAGCATGTTGGGCAAGAAGTGTGGATTGGCTAGCAACTTGGTAGCAGTGTGAGTATTGGTCAACCGTCCTCCTGTCCTCCTCGCAGGGAAAACTACAGCCTCTGAAGTTGCCCCTATTGACCTACTTAGAGGGCTGAGGAGGAGGAGGGGGTTAGAACAAGGCTGACTCCCCGTTTCCACTTGTCTCTTTTCTTCTCTCCTTTGGCAACCAGCAAAAGGAAAAGGGTGTACATAGTACTTACAGAGTCTTCAATTGCAGGGAGGTCTGGATCAGGTCCTCCAATATCTTTGGGGTCATTTCTGTAGAACGAAGGTTTCTGAAATAAGGAGAGAGACTTTTTGCAATGCAGGATACCAAAGAGAAAGAGAAAGCCAGTGTGGTGTAGCAGAAATAATGTCTAGGGAGACCCGATTTCATGAAGCTTGTTGGGTTTGCTGCTTTTGAACCACACAACTCCACATCAGGCAGAATAGAAAAGGGAGAAAGCATCATGGCTTAGCTCTGGAGTCTTAGCTCTGGAGTACTGTTTATGTTGGAAAGTTAAAGGACTTTGCGCTGTCTCTTGCCTCAGACAGTGGAGGACAGACTAGTAAGTCAGAGGTCTAGAGGGTCAAGACATTTGTCATCACTTCTCCACTGCTCTGATGCTATCCCTTTGATGTGTAGATTGCTAATCTCAGGGACTTCCTCCTTCCTCTCTCTCTTGCTACCTGCCCGCCTACCTTGCAACATGGCAAGGTTCTCTCCCTGCACCATTTGTGCAGAGAGGATGCAGAATCCATTTGCATCTAGTTAGATAGATAGATTAGAGATCCTAAATCCTCACTTTCCTATCTAGATTGGAGTTCCTTAATAAATGTCTTTTATATTAATTTGAAACTATGAATTGGCTCCAAGTTACTTTACTCTCAGCACATACGCATGCCTAACTAATCTACCGCTGTGTTGTGCCTCTGTGCACTCTGCTATATTGAGAAAGGGATTCTCTCACCACAAGAGAATCTCCAACAGTTTAGTCAACAGTACAGTTTAGTCAACAGTGTATTTTTCTCACCACTGAGTAACTAGCTTCAGCCTGCCCTGAAATCATGCCTCCGACCAGCAAGCTGGACCTCCAGTATCAAATGCATGAGGACTGATCAAGTTTATTCAGTGATGACACAAAAGCAGCCTGCACATGATCAAAGGAGCTTAATTCGTTATCATTCATTCTTATTTTCCAGGCACAAAATCTTGGCTCAAAACACACTTGGCAATCTGCACATACTCCAAGAAATTCTCTTCTTCTTCTTCTAATTATATCATGCATTTTAGAGTTGAAGCCCTGCATTAAAAACAGGATACAGGGAAATGCCCTATACTCTGCATATACTCAGAGGCACTTTCACATAGTCAGAAATGTACCCTCAGAGTTTACCATCACCAAAAAAAAAAAAGAAGAAGAGGAAGAAGAGGAAGAAGAAAAGGGGAAAGTCTGATGAGTTCTTCTGGACCACCCAGTGGCCCTGAAGAAGAGTGTCCGTCTAAGATGCAGAAAAACCAGTGATCACGGTAATAACTAATTCATTTCAGGTACTTACAGAAGCTTCAGTGAGGGAAGCCTGTAAAAACTGGCATCATCAGTGACTTTCAGCGGATGATGGTTGAGAAGCCTGCCGTGGGGAGGAATTAGACCCACTGGTCACAAGCTGAGCAAAATGCAGGAAGAAGTTCCAGGAGGCAGGGGCGGATTAAGCTATTTGCCACCCCCTCCTTCCGCGCAGGAGAGAGGAAGAAAGCACCCAGCTGACAAAGAAAGTGCAGCCTGGGAGCAGGCAAGGCACCACATGCCCCCCCGCCAGCCAATGCCCCCACCCTTCCCAGAGCTAGCATGGTCCCTGTGTCAGTGTGCATCTGACGCTGATACAGGGGGCAGGGCTGGCACATGTGCAAGGGCAGCAGCCTGTCCCTGAGCCACCAGCAAGCTTCCAGCTCTACTGATCGTCCCAATCTGGATTGCACTATACACACACAAACACACACATGGTATTTGCCTCCCAGTGTCTCTGAAGACACTGAGGAGAGATGTTTGACCTGCACAGTGCATCAAATTTCCAGCCCTGGCATCAGCGGTTAATAACTTCTCAAAAGAGAGAAGCACTGGAGGAAGCCTCCTTCAAAGCCGTAGCTTCTTTTCATTACACGCCACCTAGAGATAGACATCTCTCTATCTTATCTATCTATCTATCTAATATCTGTATACCTGGAGATATACATATCAGGCAGTATAAAAATATGATAGATGAATGAATGAATGGATGGATGGATGAATGAATGAATATAACCATATGCTACATCTTCTAGGGTTGAACTCTGCCATTCAAAAGAGTTGGGGGGCGGGTTGAACCTTCCCGGGGGTCAAAGAAAGTACCTTACTCTGCAATAACAGGTTGACTCTTTTCACATTTGCATTCACTTACGTCTTGATAAACTGTGTTCCATTCCTGACCTCGAATGACCCATGAGTGAGATTCTCAGTGAGATTGCTGCTGAGGTCTCTGGAAACAAGCATTGTGCACAGGATTTTGCATGGTACAAACTAAGCATTACATTTTAATATGTTTTTTAAAGGTAGATGGGATAGGAAAAACTATCTTTCCTTTGAGATTCCTGTCTGATGGTGGGAGTCGAATTGCCACATGAAGCCCCTGCAGCAAAGTATGAAGGTGGTGTCCTTTCCAGTGGGGCAGCTGTTTCCAGGATGTTATTCAAACAGCAAGCTTTACCATGAGGCTTTACTGTGAGTTTAAGGTTGCCCCTCAAAAGGTGCAAAAAGTGGATTCATTTTTTCATGTCCAAAGACTCTTTCCTAACTCCCTCATCTAGTGGTGCTAATTCATCTCTTGTCTGAAGCTCCAGTGCCTATTTCTAAGATGAAGAAGAGTGCCATTGTTTAAGCTGGCCTGGAAGCCACGCTCTCAGACTCTGGCAATCTTGGGCTCACGCCACGCTCTTTCAACCCTATCTTGGAGATGCCAGGGAGGGAACTTGGAAGCTTCTGCTCTTCCCAGAGCGGCTCCATCCCCTGAGGGGAATCTCTTACAGTGCACACACTTCTAGTCTCCCATGCATATCCAACCCTGCTTAGCTAAAGGGGACAGGTCATGCTTGCTACCACGAGACCAGGTACCAAGTGAGCCTTCTTGCAGAGAGATTTCTAGAAACAAGGCATCACATATGAGAATCGATTCCAGGACTGAGATCCGGCTCAGCCTTGCTTTGAGAACTCTGTGTGCAGTCCAGAAAAATGGAAAACAGTTCTAAAGAAGCACATGCACAGTACACATCGCTCAGCAATGAATAACCCAACCCCATACAGACCCGGAATTATGGGTCAAAGCTCCCACACTCAGAAACGGTGGCCCCTAGCAGCAGGCCTGACTCCCAGAACCCTCTTGGAGGGAAACTGCTTCTAGGGCAGAAGCTTGGGAGATATAGGACCAGAACCACAGGGTGGAAACTTAACCCATCCGTGCTCCCCCACCCCATCCCCATTGATGGTTTTGATGCTGAATGACTTACATAAACTGCACAAACAGGACAGCTTCACATGACTTCGTCTCAATGGTCTGGATTGTATTACTTGACAAGTCCCTGTTTAAAAGAGCACATAGCAATGATGAAATTAGGGAGACTACAAAGGTGTGTCCAACCCCACCTTTCTCTCTCAGCTTATCTGTTTTGTCCTTTCTCAAGCTTGGGAGATGTAGGGCCAGAACCACAGGGTGGAAACCGAATCCATCTGTGCTCCCCCACCCCATCCCCATTTATGGTTTTTATCATGGACGTAATTGGGGGCGGGGGCAGCCAGGGCACGTGCCCTAGGCGCCACTGGGGTGTGCCATGCCAGTGCCCGCAACCCCCACCCCATTGCCCACCTGCCCAGCCCCAAGGCCCCTCAGCCACTGGCCATCTTGCTTGCCTTGCCCTCCGGCCTAGGATCGGCCATAGGGCTTGGATATAGGAGGTGGGGGGGAGACTGAGAAGTCTCTGAATATTTAATTTTTAAAAGATTGGAAAATTTGCTGGCTTTGAAAACAAAAACTATCTAAAAAGGCCTATAAGTGGCTTGTTTCAGGGCAGAGAATTACAAAAGCTTCTGGAACAATACTACATTCATTTATTCATTCATGCATGCATGCATTCATTCATAAATGCATTTATGTTCGAGTTGTTTTGCAACCCTGGAAGGGGCGGAGCCACCACTGGGCCAACGGGTTCAAAGGAGGCAGGGAAGAGTCGCTCCTGGCTGCGCGCTGCAAACGCAGGGCCAGCATCACTAGCTCCCGAAGGGGCTGCGCGGCCCTTTCAGGAGCTAAGACTGGTGCTGCGTTCGCAACACAGCCCAGGAGCAGCTCTTCCCTGCAGGGAAAGAGAAAGCAGCACCAGCCTTCTTCTAACTGCCGAAGGGGCCGCGCGCCCTATCTAGAATGGAGTTGTCTAATCAATGCCTTATATATTGATTGGAAACTATGAACTGGCTCCAAGTTACTTTCCTCTCAGCATACACGTATGTCTAACTAAATCCGCTGTATGGTGCCTCTGTGCACTCTGCTAGAATGAAAAAGAGTTTCTCTACCAGAGAGAATTCCCAACACCCCATCATAAGCCCACAGTCATCACAAGACAAAGACTGACAGGAATCATTCACTGGTTTATAGGCTCCCCCACCCCCACCCTGTCATCTTCTTCTCTCCCCCCCCCCGCCCTATTTTGCTAGTGCCTATTTGAGCAGGTGATCCTCTAGGACAAAGTCATGTTTTTTAAAAAGCATGAGATGAGAGGGAGAAAATGACACTTGGAATCTTCATATAACTCCTGACTGTTGTTCTAAGTCTTGAACAGAGATGGCTCATGTTTTCAGGTTTGGATCAACAACCATGTCTAGATGGTACAGTGTTCCTTTTCAGAGGGATTTCCAGATATTGTTGACTACAAGTCCCATCATCCCTGTTTGGATAGGGGCACAATTTCAGTGCTTGCCCTAGGCGCCAATTTCCCTAGATACGCCTCTGGTTTGGATGCTTAGTGACTTACATAAACTGCACAAACAGGACAGCTTCACATGAATTCGTCTCAATGGTCTGGATTGCATTACTTGACAAGTCCCTGTTTAAAAGAGCACATAGCAATGATGAAATTAGGGAGACTACAAAGGTGTGTCCAACCCCACCTTTCTCTCTCAGCTTATCTGTTTTGTCTTTTCTCAAGCTTGGGAGATGTAGGGCCAGAACCACAGGGTGGAAACTTAACCCATCCGTGCTCCCCCACCCCATCCCCATTGATGGTTTTGATGCTTAGTGACTTACATAAACTGCACAAACAGGACAGCTTCACATGAATTCGTCTCAATGGTCTGGATTGCATTACTTGACAAGTCCCTGTTTAAAAGAGCACATAGCAATGATGAAACTAGGGAGACTACAAAGGTGTGTCCAACTCCACCTTTTGCACTCAGCTTCTCTGTTTTGTCTTTTCTCATCCAGTGCCCCTGGCCTGGCCTGGCCTGGCCTGGTCAGCTTGAAGAGAAGACAAGAATCTACCAGCAATGGCTCGTGAAGCACCATTGGGGGGAAGGCGGGAGGCGTCTTTAAGGGGAAAGAAAGTCACTGCTTCCCTCCACAGTGTGCCTCCCAGCAGCCCCTGTGGCAGGGAATCGCCACCACCACTCACCTGGCTGCTGGCGGGGGCGCGGCTCCATTTACGCCAGGTGAGTGGTGGTGGCGATTCCCCGCCGCAGGCGGTGATTACCCTGCTGGGAGGCACGCTGCCGAGGTAAGCAGCAACTTTTTCCCTTAAAGATTCCTCCCGCCGCCCCCCTCCCAGGGGCGCATTCACGAGCCGCTACTGGAATCTACACAACCCCAAACGGAACAGATCTTCCATGCTCCTGCTCAGAACTGCATGTATGGGTGTCCAGTTTGGCTCTGAGGCTCAGCAAACAAGGCATTGCTAGAAACTTGGGAGCTTGGCGTAAGAATGTAATTCTCCCTGAGTTTGTTTCCATTCTGCTCTGTAGCCTCAATCCAAATAAAACGATTTGCACACCTCAGTAGTGCTGAAATCCTCACTGCCAACTGACCTTGGCCTCCTCTCATACTCTCAATAGCAGCTTGGTCTGCAGAAATTAGCAGGTGAAGCATTTAATGGCATGGGGACAAACAGCATTACCTGCAAGGTCAGCAGTGCAAGCACTGAGGCTCTTCACACGGGCTGGTGAGTTCGGGGGCCACGTGGCCCCTGGAAGCTCCAGCATGCCCGGCGCGAGCTGGCAGGGCATGCTGGAGGGACCCCCGAGCCGGGAGGCTGCTTTTCAGCTTCCCGGTTGGGGGTCTACTCACGATTTTAAAAACCGGGTTTGCGGAGCACTCGCTCCGCAAACTCGCTTGAAGGGAAGGGTTGTTTTGGTGGGTTAACCTCCTGGAGGCCACCGGGCTCGCCTGCCCACCTGGTGGTTCTCACGGTCGGGGGGAATCGGGCTAAGTTCCCCTAGCCCGATTTCTCCTGATCCTGGGAATAGCCTCACTGTTCAAGGCATAGGAGCAAGGGCCACCAAGAAAGCTGTGCACTCTCTCGGATATCATTTGGAGTAGAGTTAGACCCACTGTTTTCAAATAGCCCCCGCACCGGCGGGGGTAGTCCTTTAAGGGTGGGGGAGGGTGCACTCACCCCTCCCACCGCATTTCCCCCACCGGCAGCGTTCCTCCCTGCCGTCCCGTTGTCGTCGTCGGCCGGAAATGGCCGGAAGTAGCAAGCGCGTGTGCGCACGCACCCATCTGCCATGTACGCGTGCGCACACAACAGGCGCACGTACACTTGCTACTTCGGGCCACTTCCGGACCATGACGACAACGGGGCGGCAGGGACGAACGCTGCTGCCCCGATGGGCTTAAAAATAACAGAGCGCCTGTGGGGGAAATGCAGCGGGAGGGGTGAGTGCACCCTCCCCCGCCCTTAAAGGATTACCCCCGCTGGTGCCGAAGCAACTTTGTGCACAAGCCTTGTATGTATGGTCTCATTTACCCTCATGATGACCATGTCAGGGTGGGTCATTGGCAATCCCATTTGCTGACTCCATTGAACTAGCAGGAAAGCCAAGCCAAGAGTAACTTGCCCAAGGTCAAACAGTTCATTTGTGCCAGAGCTGCATTTTCTAGATGGAAATCCAGAGTTCTACAATGCAGGATTACCCTGTCTAAGCGGGAAGGGACCAACTTCTATATTCTCAAGGGCCAATCTATTCTCCAGGTGGCGGTCAGTATGGTCGGGGAAAATATGAAAGTGGGAGTGTATTTTCCTGCACAACCTGATCCCATCATGAGTGGGCAGACTCCAAAATAAAGCTGATGTATCTATCAGAAGAGGCTCCCTAGTTATGAAACCGATGCATTCAGACACAATCTTGCAATCTAACACCTTGCAATGTAACATTCATGCACACAAGGACTGCACAAAGGTAGTTGCACAAAGTGGAAAGAATGGTTGTCAATTGCACAACCGTGTTTGCACAATTCATGCATTTAGTGCTCAAGTGCTCTTGTGAAACTGCTCAAACATTACACAGGAAAAGCACATAAATCAAATTAATAATAATAATAATAATAATAATAATAATATAACCTTGTGCAGTATGTCAACTACTAACGTGTTCTAGACATGCTACATCCAAGATCAGAGACAGATGTAATTGCATGGAAGAATTCTGTTCCTTATGAGTTGGAAATATTGTTATTTTCGTTATACACGAAACTGTCAGCAAACCTTTTATCACCCATTGATTAAAATATTGTAAGGCCACATAAAAATTGCCCTGGGAACTGGCAAGAGTTCCAGTTGGCCATCCTTGGTCTAATAAGTATAGTCAACATATTAGCCACTTTACATGACATTTTGAAATAGCCGTGTCCTGAGCTGGATCAAGACCACAGTAAGGGAGGGGGCTTAGCCCATTCCCCCTATGCTGACAAAGATCTGCCCCGCCGCCATTCACCCCGGGGAGAAAATCACATATGGGTGCGCAGTTTTGACCCAGAGAGTCAGCAATCACCGTACTCCAAGAAACGAGAACTTACCGCCGATGCGTAAGTGAAAGTGAGCCCTCCTGAAGTTTGCTCAAACTGTTGCCATGGAAAGTCCTGGAGAGGTGAAGGGAAGTTTGAGAACATCGCACAGCCAGGATCACAGCCTCTCTTTCTGTCTTAATGGATTGGGCATAAGCATGATACTTTCATCCTGCACTCCAATTCCAGTCCAGCTGCAGTCATGAGCAACAAGTCTGGACAGAGATGTGCATCCCCTTCCACAGACAACAAAAGGCATCTAACCAGTACCAGTTCAATATCCAGCCTGAGTAAGTGTCACAGTGTGAATGCACACCTCCTTCCATGTCAATTACGCATGCAGAAGGCTGCTTACAGGGATCAATCTCCTTTGCTGAATTGTGATGACAATCTTTACCACCCATCCATATATCTGAGGTCTTGGAAATTGCATGCTTACATAATAACACCCCATACAAAATCTGAGATTTAAGCTTCTCCGTCTCATCTTGAAGTCCCTACCCCTGTCCCATTTTGAATGTATATCTAATTCAAAATGAACAAAGATATTTAAGAATCTGCATTCATTCTTAAGGTATTACCAAATGTATCCCCCACCCCAAGCTCAAACTCTCTGTCTTGCCCATGCTTTGAAAACTTTATCAATCTACTTGGCAGATGTAGATCTAGTCATCTCCTCAGCAATCTGGCAAGAAAATATTAGTTCTGAGCTATCTGCCCACTTAGGTTTAGCAAAAGTTATCATGGTGAACTTACAAAATTGTTGATAATATAAAAGGAGTTCTCCCAACAGTCCAGCTTTGTTTTCCAATCGAAACAAGGTTCCCAGTGGAATCCCTAGGGGGGAGAAACAGACGGGGGCAAGGGAATGATGTTGAAATCGATATTTCTAAGTGGGATGCCTTCAAGTGGTGATTCCCAAGAGTCAGACAAAGTTTGATTTTGTGCTTCTGTGCATCTTATGTGTTTCCACCAGCCTCTAAAAGCCCCGCATTCCTCTTGAGGAAGGTCATCTGTGCCAAGGGTCTCCACCCTTAGGTCTCTAGATGTTGTTTGACTACAACTCCATTGTGTTGGCCATAATGGCCTTCACCATGGTGGCCTGGGGACGATGGGAGACAACATCTGGGGACCCAAGGGTGGGAACCCCTCGATTTAGGCTGCCCTGGTTTGTTTTCTCTTGGAGGATTCTGGGAAGGAAGCCCTCATAAGGCACGGACGCCATAAGCCAGGGCTCTTCAATTTTGGCCCTCCAGCAGATGCTGGCCTACAATTCCCATATCCCTTGGCTATTGGCCACTGTGCCTGGGGATGATGGGAACTGTAGTCCAAAAACAACGGGCGGGGGGTGGGGCCCTAAGGCCTACCATAAGCCAAGCGGCCACCACAAGGTTGAGGGATGAGAGTGCTGAAGTAACATCTGAGAGACTCCCTCCCTCCCCACCATCTCCAGCAACTGCAACTGCCAGCACCAGCTTCTCAGTGTCCCCCCCCCAGGCCCTAACAGCCACACAATCCCTCTTGAGAGGAATGATCTGTGCTGCCTAGTTCATTTTGTGTAGCAGTGTGTGTGACCCCAAATGGAAAAGCAGCTAGCACCCACCACCAGCTAGAAGACTGGCGCGAGAGTGGTGGACTAAAATGTGTAGACCAAACAAGGCAAGGCATTCAATGTGTCTTCATCAAGTTAGGGGCTTACATCTATTCACAAAGAGCAGCTTTGTGGAGCTGCAAATTGTATCAGGACCATGGCTCAGAGCTAGGGGTGTTTCACCTATTCTTTCTGCACTAACAAAATGCACCCCCATGGCTATCTAACTCTGAAAACAGCCACTGAGATATATCATTTTAGACCAGAAAAGGGCACAGAAAGGGTTAGACACCCTCTACATCCACATCCTGGTCCCAATACACATTATGGCCTTGCAGAGCTGCTACTTGTGAGTAAATTCAAGCCCCTATCTAGACAACGATGCCTTAAAGGACATCAAGCTGATAAAGTCCTGAACGTTGCCCCCTCCCCTCACCGCATGCGCGCGCGCACACACACACACACACACACACACACAATTACAATGACTTATGTAGCATCTTCTGATGGATTTTTCACATTAAGCTGTTTTTGCAGGGTAAAAAATAAAAAATAAAATAAAAATAAAAACAAGCCTAGGGCTACAGTAATGCAAAGACGTTCCCGTCAAGATTTCTACCAGTTGCAGCTGTTAAAAGGCAGAGGACTCCTGCCGGGGGTGGGGGGACAAAACACACGGCAACCCTACTGTGCAGCCTCCCCAAAGTTCTGCAAAGGTTGCCTGCTTTCTCTGTGCTGGTCAGGATAGGGGGTGCCAGAGAGCCTAAGCGACACACGGAGCAGCAGCACCAGCTCCGTGGGTTGTCATTCCAGGCAGGGCAAGGCAGGACATCTTGATGTGGCAGCGTATTCGGGGTCATGCTGCTCTCACTCTGTGCAGGAGGCTGGCCACCTCAGAAACAAGACAAGAGCCCTGGTTTGTACACTTCTTCCTGTGCAGGCACAATGCAAGTTGTGCTGCTCTAGGCGCATAGGCAGAGCTGGGGGGGGGGGAGGCAGGGCAGGTGCCCTGGGTGCCACTGAGGTGGGGGCGCCACACCAGTTCCTGCCACCCCCACCCCATTGCCCCCCTGCCCAGCCCCAGGGCCCCCCAGCCACTTGCCTCCAGCTCCGGCCTAGGATCGGCAAGGCCTGCAAACTGCAGAGCTCTTCTCTCCCCGCCTCTCAGCTGATTGGCGGGTGGGCGGGGCTTCCAGAGAGGCCTCTCAGTAGGCCTCCCTGAAGCCTGAACTCAAGTAGGCTCCAAGCAAGGAAGGAGGAAGCAGGCAGAGCTCTCCAAAGCAGCAGCAGCAGCAGCCCCCCTGCCCAGACCATCCAGAACAGCTATTGCTAGGTAGGCTGTGAATTCCTTTTTGGGGTCCCCCCACCCCTATAGGAATCTGCTTGCCATAGGGCTTTGATATGGGGGTGGGTGGGGGGGCGAGACTGAGAAATCTCTGAATATTTAATTGAAAGCAGACTGGAAAATGTGCTGGCTTTAAAAACAAAAACTATCTAAAAAGGCCTATAAGTGGCTTGTTTCAGGGCAGAAAATTACCAAAACTTCTGGAACAAGTATATTTTATTTATTTTCATTCAACCATTCATAAATGCACTTATGTTCAAGTTGTTTTGCAACCCAGAAGGTCTGAGTGAGAACTGTGAAGCATGTGTTGTGCTTTTATTTTATTTTATTTTATTTTATTTTATTTTTCTTGTGTGTGAACTGCTCCCCAATAACTTGCAGCGACTTCAGGGTAAATCTGGCCAACATGTGAATGCAGCACCTCTATTCCAGAGGAGATGTGTGTTAAAGGGCTTTAAAAGCCTTCTGTGAAAAACCTCCTGGGATCAAACTTTTCTGAATGTGTTCAGAATTCTGAGAAAACAAACATTGGCTCACCCTGCAGGGTTGAAAGTCTCCTTTGCTAATCCGCAGCGAGGGGGCCATTTTAATCATTAGCGTTGCTAGTGTGTTCTAGGCATTAAAAGTAGCACAAATATATAGTACTCGATGTATATCACTATATACTGTGAAGTGTGCATGTGTGTATTCAGTGAAATGTATTTCCAGGCAGCATACGTATTTTGAAAGATCCGACTTAAATCCTTGGGGGCCTGTGGTGTGTGGAGGCCCTGGACTTTGAGGGGCTGGGGGCCCAATTTGAAATCTCATCTTGGCCCATTCCAACCTTGCTATGCCCCTGGCGGTCACTACACATGGGTTTCTGCACAGCACCTGCACAGAAGAAACTTCCATGTAGAAAATGTGTCTCTTGTAATTTTGTAACCCTGAATTTTCCATCCACGACTGGGATATCTGAGAGTTAGAGTCAATAATAGAGTCAACAGCACACTGCTTGTGACAGGAAGGGGCAAATTACAAGGATTTCTTAGTCTGGCAGGGGCTGGTTTGGGCCCTGGCAGAACTTGGCTGTCTGCTCCTGTTGCACATTCCTCTGTCTAGTGTGGCAAACTAATGTATCCTCCTCCCTCTTGGTGTCAAAGTAAGCACTAGTGTGGTGAATTCACATATACCCCATCATGAGCCAACAGTCATCATAAGACAAAGGCTGGCAGGAATCATTCACTGGTTTATACACACACACAAACACACACACACACACACACACCACCAACTTCTTCTTCCCCTATTTTGCTAGTGGCTATTTGGGCAGGTGATCCTCTAGGACAAAGTCATGTTTTTTAAAAAGCATGAGATGAGACAGAGAAAATGACACTTGGAATCCTCGCATAACTCCCGACTGTTGTTTGAAGTCTTTTCCTGAGATGGCTCATGTTTTCAGGTTTGGATCAACAACCATGTCTAGATGGTACAGTGTTCCTTTTCAGAGGGATTTCCAGATATTGTTGACTACAAGTCCCATCATCCCTGTTTGGATAGGGGCGCAATTTCAGTGCTTGCCCTAGGCGCCATTTTCCCTAGTTACGCCTCTGTCTAGGCGAGTGCCTAGTCAACGTGTATGCCTGAATCAACCTGGGCAAAGGAAGGGGTGACGTTACTTGTTGGAATCCCTGTTGTACCTTTTTCCCCATTGCCTGCTCGTTTGGCTATATGATTCTGCTGAATGCTCTTTCGGGACACATCTGAAGTGCCTGTTCAGTAGCTATGAAACGCTCTAGGCATTGGGTCCTTTCCCCCCTTTTTAAACAGAGCAGTGGGATCCCTGTTTCCTTCACCCCTTTGGCTCCCCTTCCCCATCTATGGCCCTTTTTGTGCTTCATACCATTTATACGGCTGTTCCCATTTCTTTCTTTTTCGAAATTGTTATTATTGAGTTGTAAACTGCTCTGGTTCCTTTGGATGAAAAGAGGGGTATCAAATCTTTTTTTAAAAGGCATCAGCTAAGCTACCTCGAAATAAGAAGTATCTTATCCCACCTACATCACTCCTAATGAAAGGCTCTCCCTAAAAGGGTTCTATCCTCCGAGTTCTGGAAGTGAGGTTGAAGTACTCACAGGTGGAAAGCCGCACTGGGAGGTGGCACACGGTGGAGTCTAGGAGGTCTGGTGACTTTCCAAAGCTTGAGGACTTCTACGGTGCTACGGCACGGGTTGGAGTAATTCCCTATGGCTGCTGCACCCAACCTATGGCTGCGGTGCCCAACTCCCATAAATAAGTCCAAAAAGATCATGAGCAGCAAATTGCAGTTGCTGTTGCTGTTGCTTGCAACAGGGACCATACTACAGAGCTGAACCATTCCTGCCATCTTTTGATCTCCAACGTCGGTTGGACATCAGAGTCTGCACCCTGAGCATTCCACGGCAGTGACATCATTTTTGCAGAACTCCGAGCATGACTGCTATGGCAACAATGTAGGCCCAAATGCACAGACAATCAGTTGATGGGCTTGAGCTATTTGGAGCTGTTGGCTCTGTGGAGAACTGAATGTGAAACTAACACTTGTTGACTGACATACAGGGATCTGGATTGCATAAAGTGATTAGTGTGGTTGCCATAAAGTGATTAGTGTGGTTGCCTGTGGAGCTGGTTTTGAGAATGCAGATTTCCTAGGCAATTCTGGTCAACCCACTGTGGTTAACTCACATTGAACCAGGATCTGACAGCGGGAGACCAGTGAGTCCTCTCTCTGTGGCTCCAAGCATCTAACATTCAGCCCAGCTATCTCTGGCTATCTTCAGTCTACCCGCCCCCGAGGAACCTGTCCGTCCTTGGTCTAAGCACCTGACGGGAGAGGAGAGCTGGTCTTGTGGTAGCAAGCATGACTTGTCTTCATAGCTAAGCCGGGTCTGCTCTGGTTGCATCTGAATGGGAGACTAGAAGTGTAAAGCACTGTAAGGTATTCCCCTCAGGGGATGGAGCCGCTCTGGGAAGAGCAGAAGGTTTCAAGTTCCCTCCCTGGCTTCTCCAAGATAGGGCTGAGAGAGGCTCCTGCCTGCAACCTTGGAGAAGCCGCTGCCAGTCTGTGAAGACAATACTGAGATAGATAGACCAATGGTCTGACTCAGTATATGGCAGTTTCCTATGTTTCCTATGTTTCCTATAAACATACAGGTAGCCCATTGAATTTAAAAGTCCATGCATTGAAATGAGAGAGAATGCTCATTCCCTACTCACTCCTCCCAACTCATGAAGCTAAGATGTTCAAGAGCTGAGCTTGCTAGGTCATAGCAAGATGAGGCTCATCTGCGAATGATGGGATGAGACCTTTCAGTCCCTCTTCTGCTAAACAGTCAATGGGGTCTTCCTGGGGAGAGCTATACTCCACTGCCACTTTCCCATTCTCTGAAACAGACAAGTTAACAAGGCCAAGTTTTAACAAAGGAATAATTAGAAGTAAAATCCTTTTGTCTATTATTTTGTAACATTCCTCACCTTTATTCAAGGTTTGGAATGAAATGATGATTTTAATGTTAGTCTTTCTAAAGAGTCCATGACAGCTATTTGGTCTTCTACATGCAGCAAAAAGAAGACACGTGCCCTGATCTCAGGCTTACAATCCAGAGTCCTACTAGATAGGACACAAGAGATCTGGCAGCAGGAACTCCTATATCACATCTGGCTTGGCCCTCAGGAAGGCTAGGCACACAAGGGAAGGGGAGTGGAGGAGGGCAAAGGCAAACGTGCAACAACCATTACAAAATGTCGGTGTAGTCAAGAGTTTTTATTAGGAAGAAGGGCAGTCAGGAGGGCAGGAGTTTGAATAATAGGGTAGAACACAAGTTGATGGGCAGAGTCCTAGGAACATAGGGAGCTGCCTCTACCCGACCATTCTCCATCTAGCTCAATATTTTCTACACTGACTTGCAGCCACTTTCCAAGGTTCCAGGCAGGAGTCTTACCCACCTCTACCTGGAGATGCCGGGGATTCAACTTGGGAACTTGTACATTTAAATTCTTCCTTTAAATGGGAAAGCATTTCTACAGAGCAGATGCTCTGTAGAGATGTAGACAGATGATCTACCACAGGACTACAGCCCCAACCCAAAGGGGAGAATTTGACCCTTACTAGGAAGCTGCCATATACTGAGTCAGACCATTGCTCTATCTAGCTCATTATTGTCTTTGCAGTCTGGCAGCGGCTTCTGCAAGGTTGCAGGCAGGAATCTCTCTCAGACCTATCTTGGAGAAGCCAGGGAGGGAACTGGGAACCTTCTGCTCTTCCCAGAGCGGCTCCATCCCCTGAGGGGAATATCTTACAGTGCTCACACTTCTAGTCTCCCATTCATATGCGACCAGGGTGGACACTGCTTAGCTAAGGGGACAAGTCATGCTTGCTACCACAAGACCAGTTCTCCTCTCATAATGCTCACTCATCCAAATACAAACCAAGGTCAACCCTGCTTAGCAAACAGGACAATTCATGCACGCTACCACAGGACCAGCTTTCTACCCCAAAGAGTTGGGGCATGGGGGATTTTATGGAGACTGAAGGTATCAGATGAGTGAAGAGAGCATGGAGGGAGAACAAGCAACTGAAGGCATCTGAAAGTCAAGTCAATGTTCGTTTGTTTTTTCCCCCCAGACAGTTTAGAACATCATCTCTTGTCACTTCTATCTGACTCAGTTCTTTAGCCTCCATCCCCGAAAAGCCTGGTTCAAGAACAGCTATATGTTCAGTATCCTCTACCATGAAGACAGACGCAAAGAACTCATTGAGCTTCTCTGAAACCTCCATATCCTCCTTAATCATCCTTTTCACTCCCTCATTGTCCAACCGCCTCCCTGGCAGGTTTCCCGCTTCTGATGTATTGAAAGACATTTTTCCTATCCCCCTTGATACTTCTAGCTAAATGTTCCTCAAACTCTCTTTTTGCCTCCCTTATTGTCACCTTGCATCTCTTTTGCCAGAGTTTGTGTTCCTTTCTGTCCTCTTCGTTTGGACAGGCCTTCCAATTTCAAAAGGAAGTCTTCTTCCCTTTGATGGCTTCCTTGACAGTACCTGTTAGCCATGCTGGCATCCTCCTGGACTTAGTGGTACCTTTCCTCCTTTGGGATATACAATCTAACTGGGCTTCTAGTATTGTGGATTTCAGTAAACTCCATGCATTCTGGAGCAAAGTGACTCTCCTGATTTTCCCTTTCAGTTTTCTTTTCACCATACTCCTCATTTGGGAGAAGTTTCCTCTTCTGAAATGCAAAATGTCTGTGTTAGACTTCCTTGGTGATTCTCTCCCGGCACGTAGGCTGAATTTGATGGCACTATGGTCACTGTTCCCTAAAGGGTCGATGACACTGACATCACGCACCAGGTCCTGGGTGCCACTCAGGATTAAGTCCAAGGTCGCCTTCTCTCTGATTGGTTTCAAGACCAACTGTTCTAGGGCACAGTCATTGAGTGTATCTAGAAATTTGACCTCTCTGTCATTACCTGACTGAATTTAGCCAGTCTATGTGTGGGTAATTGAAGTCACCCATTATTACAGCCCTGCCTTTTCTTGACGCCTCCCTGATTTCCTCCTGCAACTCCCAGTCACTGTCAGCGTTTTGATCCGGAGGGCAATAGCATGTCCCCAGTAGCACGTTTCCTTTCATGCCTTGTATTGTCACCCACAGGGTTTAGTGGAGGACTCCAGTCCACCTCGGTTTTCTACCTTGTTAGATTCTATCCCTAACATACAGTGCTACTCCACCTCCAAGGCGCCCCTCCCTGTCCTTTCTATCGAGGATGGGATGGAATTTGCCGAACCAGATACTGCCCAGCTCCCGTCAGCATCACGATGTGTGATGTACGCAACCTTCACACCAGGCAGGCAAGTCACCGTGCAGTCAACACATGGTCACAAACCCATCTATCTATACCTCTAATGATTGAATTACCCACTACAAAGAGGCCCCGCCCCGCAGGAGTATCCCCTGTGCGAAAGGATATGAGCTCATGTTCCAATGAAGGGGTCCCTTCTAAAGGAGCATTTCCCTCTTCCTCAGACCAATGTCTTCCTTGCCAGAGACCTTCATTCTCCCTGACAGCAGAGGAGCTATCAGCCCTGGAGTGGGATGCCTCTACCGTGTCCCTGAAGGTCTCGTCCGCATGCCTCTCTTTCTCTCGGAGCTTCTCCAGATTCACCACCTTGGTCTCAAGGGAACAAATTTGTTCCCTGAGAGCCAGGAGCTCATTGCACCGAGCACACACCCATGACTTCGGCCCATGGGGCAAATAGTCATACATGTGGCACTCTGTGCAATACACTGGGAAGTGCCCCCTCCCCTGCTGACTTTCTGTCTCCGTACCGCTTTTGTTGGCTGTTTGCAGTATTTAGCGATAGTTTATTAGGATAGGTCTCAGCTCTACTGGTCAGCTATTTAACTGTCCAAACAGCCTTTCTCAAGAATATGATGGAGGGATTCGTACTTACATTCTCTTCTCCTCTGCGCTCCTTGTGATCATGGGGGCTTGTTCCAGGCTCCTCCGCACACTTCCCGCTAAACAACTGCAAAATGCCAACGTCCTGTTTGCTATCCCTGTTCACTATGCTCTGTTCGGTATGTTCTTGGGCCTTCACTTCTTATGTCGGGAGTAGGCTTCCAACTGAGGCACAGGATGTGGGTCCAAGAAATGTCAAAGGAATGTGGGGTCTCCCACAGCCCTAGCTGACTCTGCCCCCTCCAGGTCGGGACAAACAAAAACACTGGGGTTTGCTAGCCTTGGCAAATGCTAGCTCTGGCAAATCTCACACACACACACACACACACACACACACACACACACACACTCCTTAAAGAGAAACCAGCCCCTCAAAATCTCCCCTCCTCCTGTTAGTTGTTTTGAAGGGGGGAAGGCTAGTTGTTCTGTTTAGAAAAGCCTGCTCACCTCCTCAAGCTGTGTCTGCTCCTCACAGAGTAGGCTTCTGACTCTTTGTTGCCACTGCTTCTCTTGCTCCAGTAGCTGGATCAGTTTCCTTCTTGTTTTCTTCTTCCTATGCACAAGTCTCCCCTGCTGATGGGGTTGGGGGTAGAGAACCAGCTACTGTAGCTAGCAAAGCAGAAGCAATGAGGAGAGGCCACCACTCTATGCTAGAAGCACCATTTTCTCTGTCTCCACTCCTGACTTGCAGTTTCATACAGTGACATGCCCAGAAGAGCCAGCATAGTGTAGTGTTTAGAGTGTTGGACTAGGACCAGGAAGACCCGAGTTTGAATCCCCTTTCCACCATGAAACTCACTGGGTGACTCTGGGCCAGTCATATATCTCTCAGCCTAAACTACCTCACAGGGTTGTCATGAGGATAAAAAAAGGCATGTACACCACGCTAAGCTGCTTGGAGGAGAGTGGGATCTAAATGTCAAAATCAATTAAAATAGATTAAATAAATTTTCAAAAGATGAGGCAGCTGGGCAATGGAGAAGAGGTAGAGACCACTGTCTGCATCAGGAGCGGGGCCAGGATCAAGGGGAGGACACCTGAAAGGAGGGTGACAGAGTGTAGAGGAGCTGGTGGGAGGCGGTGATAGCAGGCAGGCGAGACTACACCTGCAGAGGGCAGGGTGCCTACACTTGCCATCCTAGGGCATAAGTGCCGCCTGAGACTGTCACCTCACCTTGCCTCATGGGGGAGCCATCTCATCTGGATGAAGAATGCCTTAGCCCACTCTTTGCTGCCCTTGGCCTTCGTCACCATGCATTTCTGGATGGCAAGTCTCCTCCTCCACAATTCCCACCATCGTTGGAGAAGATCCCAAGCTTTAAAGCCAGTAACTCGTGTCTCTGCTCTTCCACCTAGGACTCAGAAAATGGTCCGGGAGAAACTCAGCTAAGCAGGTGAGGATCTGATCCGTCCTGTGGATGGAAACCACTTGGAACCCCAGGTAAGAGTGGGACAGAAGCAGGATTTTAAAAATGTGTTTTTATTTTTTAAAGGAAAAGGCCTTGCCTAGAACAACAAGCAGGATCTTTCGAAATGCGTCTGAGAGTGCTTGATGTGCTGCAAGCTTCTGGGCTTTCTTGGCGGCCATAAGAAACTCTGAAAGACAATATCTTTCTGTTATAAGAAAAAGAGATTGGTCTGAGATATATAGGCATGTCTTAGTTTTAGTTGAGTTGAGTTTATTACTGTCAATGCATATAAAGATAGCTGTTATCCAACATCCTAACCGAGCCTAGAATCTAGAAGACTGGACAGGAAGATCTAGGCATGTCAATTTGTTGCTGAAAATGATTGAGCTAATAATCAATGCTAGGTGGGTGAATGTCTAAAGAATGCTGTATCTTGGGCCTGAGAATCAATGGGACTGTTCTCATGACCAGCCTAACGCGGGCAAGGGCAGCCCAGCTGATGTTAGGCCGGGATCCCCGTGGATCCCGATGCTTCTCGCCTACCTAACCCTTCAAACCAACCCAGCTGTTAGCTAAGATTTTGCAAGCGCAACCTTAACCTGGCTGCCAGTTATTGTGTGTCTCGTTGGGCTGAGTTCAGCCCTAGGAGATACAGAATCTGACAGGCAAATCCCCCATTGCATTGTGCATGTAGTGCATTGTGGGGGTAGATATATCTATCTATCTATCTATCTATCTATATAACACATTTGTGTTAAATAGCCAGGATACTGCAGACATTGGCTCCTGAGTGAAGACCTCACTTCCTCCTCTTTGTTCTACTCCTCTTCAAAACTAGATATATTCTGAAATTGTTCAAATTGGGATATTGAGAGCAATAGAGGGAAAGGCAGAGCCAGCGTGATGTAGTGCTTAGAGTGCTGGACTAGGACTGGGGAGACCCGAGTTCTAATCCCCACTCAGCCATGAAACCAGCTGGGTAACTCTGACTTCCGGTTGGGACCGCCAACGCAGTGGCTGCCTCTCTGACAAGGGAGGACTGAGCAGGAAGAAAAAGAGGATTTTGAGTCTTCAAAATCCTCCCTTCATCATCCTAGATCAAAGGCTTGATTCAATATAACCCACGTCTTCTAATATGCTGGTAATTTGATACATGGATCGGGCTTAAGAGCACGATTTATTGTCTCAAGTTCACCAGCAGGGAAAAGGGGTCCATCTTTGCTAATCTCCTGCTCAGGAATTTTAAATCTGCCGAGCGGACAGTCTCTTTGGCTTGGATATAATTAATGTGAAAAGTTCAAAGAAGTTCAACTCTTTAGTGACTCAGTGATTGATGAATTCTCCTGCGTTTCTGGGAAAGCCGTCGCAGATAAGCCTGTAAGTTCTCTTTTGGATTACAATTAAAGAAAGGACTTTCTCTCTTTTTCCCCCCCTTCTCCTTCCTTCTTCTTCTGTTTGTTAACTACTAAGATTGGAAACTTCAGTTGCTGGTTTTAATATCTGGAAAGAATTCTATCAGTGGGGATTGTTGTTCTTCAAGTTTAAAGAAGAGACGTTCTGCTGTCTTTTTTTTTTTTTTTTTTATACTCCACGCTACCGTGAGAAAGTTTTGACGGCCACTGATATGCTGCAGAATTGTTTATATTTGAGTACAAGCTCAGGTTTTTACTTTCTGTTTTGAGATCAAGGACAAACATACTTGGGCAAAGGATTTTCTTCTTTAACTCCTTCATGTCATCATGAAAGGCAGGGAGAAACCTCATCTAAGCCAGACACATCTACAAGCAAGGAAACTTTCACTTCCAGATACAAGTGCAGGGGAAGTTAAAGTAGCTGCAGCCATGGACCAGACGTTGATTGAGATGAAACAAATTTTGCAGTCAAACGCAATTGCCTTGGCATCAAATGCCACCGACCTCAAACAGGTCATTTCTGATGTAACCCAAATGAAGCAAAATATGGCTGAGATAAATGATAGGACCTCAAATATTGATGAGACTGTCAAAAAATTGGCACAGGACAATAAAGAATTTCAATTAAGGGTTGATGTTGTAGAAAAAGATGTGCAATCACTGAAAGATGACAGAGAAAAATTACTGGATCAAATGGCTTTGTTAGAATTAAGACAAAAAGAGAGATTTTTACGGTTCAGAGGAATTCCTGAAATTCCTAATGAGAACATTAGGAAATTACTTGGAGTGGAACTTGCATCACTTTTGGGAATTACGGTTGTTGAGATGGATGCCCAGATTGAGACAGCCTTTCGTGTAAACTCGGATTTTGCAACAAGAAATAAATTAATCAAAGACTGCATAGTACATTTTCCCACCAAATCAATAGCAGAGAAAATCATTCAGGCTCACTTTACTACAACCTTAACAATTCAAACTCATCAGATAAAATTTTTGAAAAGGATTCCAGCCAGAATTCTAAGAAAACGTAAGGATTACAAATTTTTGGTTGATGCATTAACTGCTAAAGGAATACGTTTTAGATGGGAATTACCAGAGGGAATCTCCTTCTTCTACAAGAGCAAAAGGAATAGATTCACTGAGCTCCTGAAAGCACAAGAATTCTGGCGGAAATACAAAAAAGACTTATCTTCTGAACATTCTGCTTCATAAACATATAACTTAAGTCACTCTATATAGATTATAAACAAACTTACAGATTTTTATCTTGGAATATAAATGGTCTGAATTCAAAAATTAAGAGAAACAGGGTTTTCCACTTTCTTAAGAAACAAAATCTGGATATAGTGTGTTTACAAGAGACTCATATTAGAAAACATGATCGGAAATTTTTGGTAAATAGAGCCCTGGGACAAGAATTTGTTTCTTCAGATAAGAAAAAAAAAGAGGAGTAGTATTTTATGTCAAACAACAATTTGAACCTAAATTGATTTTTAAAGATGAAGAAGGTAGGATATTAGCATTGGAAGTTTTAATATCTGGAATTAAAACAGTGATAATTGGAATCTATGCCCCTAATGAAAGGAAAGTTGAATTTTATAACTATTTGGATCAAAAGATGGCAGATCTATCAAATGCTAATTTGCTTTTATTGGGAGATTTTAATGGAGTTGTCTCGACAGTTTTGGACAGAAAATCTGATTTATCGGAAAAGAATTTACAAGGTAAACTTTCTAAAGCATTTTTTGAATTAGTAGATCATATGGATCTCTATGATCTATGGAGAATTAAAAATTCAAATGCAAAAGAATATACCTACTTTTTGGAAAGATATCAGTCACATTCCAGGATAGATATGGTCTGGACATCCCAAACCATTATAACTCATATGAAAACAATGGACATTCTACATAGGACATTTTCAGATCATAATCCGATTTGTTTTGCATGGAAGAAGGAAGGAGCGACCTCATTTAGGTGGAGACTGAATCAGTATCTTTTGAAAAAACCAGATGTGGTTGAGAAAGCCAAAAAGAAGTTAAAGGATTATTTTGAATTGAATTTAAATCAAGGATTGGACAACAAAATTGTTTGGGATGCAAGCAAAGCGGTTATGAGAGGTTTTTTCATACAGCAAAATGCATATTTTAAAAAACAAAGAGGATTGAAAAGAGAGGTACTACTGATGCAGATTTCCAAAAAGGAAAGAGAATTGATATGCACTAAAGATAAGAAGAAGATCTCTCAAGCTATTAAGATCTTACAACAACAACTCTCTATGCTAATAGCAAATGAACTTGAGCAAAATCTGAAGTATATCAGACAAAGATCATTTGAATTTGCAAATAAACCAGGCAAGTTGCTGGCTTGGAAAATTAGACTTGAGAGGAAGAAAAAAAATTTATCTAAAATATTTACTAAAAATGGGCTCTCTTATAATGGAAAGGAAATAAGGATGGAATTTTTAAAATATTACTCGGAATTATATCAAGGCAAAATAGTAGAAGATAAAAAAATTAAGCAGTTTCTTAGAACTAAAAATATTCCAAAACTTTCTCTTCAACAAATAGAAATCATGAATGATCCAATAACAGTTATGGAAATAATAGAAGCAATAAATCAAGCTAAATCCAACAAGGCCCCTGGGCCAGATGGACTCTCAGCTTTGTATTACAAGTCACTCAAAGATCAAATTTTACAACCTCTTCAATGGACTATGAATGACATTTTACAAAAAGGGATTATGCCAGCTTCATGGAAATATGCAAATATTACAATAATCCCAAAGCCAGATCAAGACTTAACATTAGTCAAAAATTATAGGCCAATATTACTTTTAAATAATGATTATAAACTTTTTGCTGCGGTTTTGGCAAGAAGACTGAAAGTGGTACTACGAGACTTTATTCATGAGGATCAAGCTGGCTTTTTGCCAAAGAGACAACTGAGAGACAATGTTAGAACAGTTTTGAATGTATTGGAGTATTATGAAAAACATAATGAAAAACAGATGGCGATGATTTTTTTGGATGCAGAGAAAGCTTTTGACAATATTTCGTGGCAGTTTATGTGGGGTTTATTAGAGGAAATAACTGCCGGTGAACATTTCATTAGAGCAATTAAAACTATCTACTTGGAACAATATGCCAAGATTATTGTAAATGGAGAATTATCAGACAATTGTAGAATACAAAAAGGGACTAGACAAGGTTGTCCACTTTCTCCATTGCTTTTTATATTGGTTTTAGAAGTGCTTTGTAGATCTGTTAGGGAAGATGATGAATTACATGGTCCCAAAATCGGGAGACAAGAATACAAACTGAGAGCCTTTGCAGACGACGTTGTGTTATTTTTAGAGAATCCAATGGATAAGATTGAAAGACTTTTGGACAAGATACAGCAATTTGGCCAGTTGGCAGGATTTTACATAAACAAGACTAAAACTAAGGTTCTGACTAAAAATATTGATCAGGAAAGTAAAGATAGATTTGGTGAAATAAGTGAGTTAAAAGTGGAGAAGAAAGTGAAATATTTGGGAGTTTGGTTAACAAATAATAACTCTGTGCTGTTTTCAAATAATTATGTTCAAACATGGAACTCAATGAAAAGAGATTTGCAAAGATGGTCTAAAATGAATTTATCTTTGATGGGAAGAATTTCAGTGGTGAAGATGAATGTTTTGCCTAAAATGTTATTTCTCTTTCAGACTATTCCTATAATTAATAACTTGACTTGTTTTAGGCAATGGCAGAAGGATATAGCTAAATTTGTTTGGCAAGGGAAAAGACCAAGAATAAATTTTAAGAATTTAACAGATGCAAAGGAAAGGGGTGGTCTTACCTTGCCAGACCTAAGGTTGTATTTTGATGCTGTATGTTTGACATGGCTAAAGGAATGGATAACATTGAGAAACCCTAGAGTCCTTGATCTGGAGGGATTTGATAGAAGGTTTGGATGGCATGCTTATCTATGGTATGAAAAAACTAAAGCACATAAAGATTTTTTGAATCACTGTGTAAGAAGGAGTTTAATGAGGGTATGGTTAAAATATAAAAATTGGTTGGAACCAAAAACTCCGTTATGGATATCCCTGATTGAAGCTTTATCACGTAAAGAAGTAAATATGCAGATGTCTGGGGGTACATATAGAGATCTGTTGTATTTTCAGGGAAACGATTGTAAGTTAAAATCTTTAACTGAATTACAAAACTTGGTTAGAGATTGGTTTCAGTACTATCAGTTAAATGAGGTGTATAAGAAAGACCTTAAAGTTGGATTTGAAGATCAGATTTCGAATTTTGAGAAGGGATTGTGTCAAGACGATGAAAAATTGATCTCTAAAATGTATAAATTACTACTTTTGGAGGAGACTAGAGAGGAATTGGTTAAAACAACTATGATAAAATGGGCTCAAGATGTTGGACTTAATATAGAAATGGCAGCGTGGGAGAAGCTATGGAAAAGTGATTTAAAATTTACTGCTTGTTATGCTTTGAAGGAAAATTATTACAAAACGATGTATAGATGGTATCTAACGCCTAAAAAACTGGCATTAATGTATAAAAATGTTTCAAATAAATGTTGGAAGTGTGGGCATACTGAAGGTACTTTTTTTCATATGTGGTGGACCTGTGGGAGGGCCAAGGCCTATTGGGACATGATATATAATGAATTGAAGAAGATATTTAAAGTGACATTCCCTAAGAAGCCAGAATTCTTCCTGCTAGGAATAACACAAGGAGCAATTTCTACAAATAATTTAACTTTTTTTATGTATGCTTCTACGGCGGCCAGAATATTATATGCACAGAAATGGAAGACTAACGAACTGCCTTCAAAAGAAGATTGGCTGATAAAAACTTTAGAATATGCAGAAATGGCAAAACTTACAACACTGATCAGAGACCAAAGTTTAGAACGCTTCAAGGAAGATTGGAAACCTTTTTTGGTTTATTTAAAGAATTATTTTCCTACTATGGATCTTACAGCAGGATTTGAAATTTGAAATGCAGGTTGGGCAGATTAATGGTGGTGGAAGGTTTAAATTTGTGTTTTTCCTTTTTAATTAATATTACAATAAGGGTAAAATTTATTATTGGTATCACGAAAAGAGGTGCGCGGGAAGTCAACTTGTAACTGTGTTTATTATGATTGTTATAGTTACTGTTATTGTTAAAAGTTAATAAAAAATTGAAATGAAAAAAAAAGAAAGAAACTAGCTGGGTAACTCTAAGCCAGTCACTTCTCTCTCAGCCTAACCTTCTTCACAGGGTTGTTGTGAAAGAGAAACTCAAGTATGTAGTTCACCGCTCTGGGCTCCTTGGAGGAAGAGCGGGATAGAAGTGTAATAATAATAATAATAATAATAATAATAATAATAGAAGCCCCACTACTTCCATCCATCCCATGCTTCCTTTCCCACCCTCATCCCCCTCAAGGTACTCTGTGAGGCAGTTCACATGGCTGTGATTAGAACAGATATATGTTTCTTCCTGCCTGGGTAAAGTGCTGGGTATGCGAGCTGGGTAGGAAGGCACTCTCTGGCTCAGCTCCTCTCCCCCAGAAATCACTTCTCTCTCTCTCCAGCCTTTCCCTTGCACACAATCCTAAAACAGGAGCATTGTGTGAACTGCCTTTATATCTCAACGTTTTGCAGGTCACCATGAGTGACTAGGAATATTTCCAGCAACAATACTGTAGGCGAGCACAAAATGAGAGACTCCGCTCAACTCCTGAGTTCTCCACACACTGGGAATTTGGAGGGAGGAGGAGTCTGGCTTTGTGCTGGGCAAGCAGACATCCCTGGGGAGGAAGTTGGCAACTATGAAGAGCTGGCTACCAAAGCCAATCCACATCCGTAGACCCAATACATTTACAGTGGACAGCTGCTTACATATTAGATCAAACTAGTTCATCACTTCTCCGAGGTAGTGAATTCCCAGACCATTTGGTTATAGAAGTGATTAGCAATTGGCAGACTTCTGTCTACGCTCAGCACACAATGAGCTACTGGCTTGCTCTCTCACCTACCCATGGAGGGAAGTCATGACACTTAAATGAAGCATACCTGCAGACTTGGTATGAAAGTTTCTTTTCACTGAAATGACAGTGAAAACAGCAGGTCATCCTTACCGTGATGAGGCAACTAGACCAGCCATTGAAGCCAAGATAGTGATTGGTTACGTTTTGCCATTTGTAGCTGTGCAGACTTGCTGTGGAAAGGGCCTCTCTCTGGTACAGATGGAGACCTGGATATGAATTAAAAAAGAACTCTCTGTATATAGAACAGGGGTTCCCAACAGGGGGTACTAGTACCCCTAGTGGTACTTGAAGGGCTCCTGGGGGTATGCAGAGACCTCCTGCCACGCGATGTGTTCCTCATTTGAGGACTGCCGGCTGGAAGCCAACATTTTCTCAGTGATGTATCTATTGTAGAAGGGGAGGGAGGAGGGTGAAGCCTCTCTTCCTTTGCTTCTGACTGGCTGGCTACGTGCGGAAGCTCAGCGTACTCCTTCCCTCATCCTGACCGACGGAATATTAGCGCCAAGTTTTAATGCTACAGTCATGAGGCAGGCTACTCCAGCCACAGACCTACATCCAGAGAAAGTTAGTCATCAGCAGTCTTCTTGAAATTAGTGGGACAAGTTGATTAATTTCAGTGGGAGTACTCTTGAGTAACTGAGTCTGGATGTAAGCCAGTGACTGGAGTAAGCTGTTTCATAACTGTAACCTTTAGATTTGTGTGTGCATAGATACACAATAAGCTGCGCTACACTGATGACACCACTCTGAGAGCTGAGAATGGGGCTCTAGTAATGAAAGTGAAGGAGCACAGTGAAAATATGGGACTACAATTACATGTAAAGAAGACTAAACTAAAGACAAGAAAGGGGTACAGCAACCAGCCTCAGAATAGACACTGAAGACACTGAAGTGGTGGATAGCTTCTCCCTTTTAGGATCGACTGTCAACAGTAAAGGATCCAACAGTCAAGAAATACGCCGCAGACAAGCACTTGGTAGGGTTGCAATGAAGGCCTCAGAAAGGATATTTAGATGCCGTGAGGAGTCTATACCTACAAAGATTAGAATCGTTTGGACAATGGTTTCCCCCATGACACTCTGTGGATGTGAAAGGCGGACTTTGAAGAAACAAGATAGAAAAAGCATTGACGGTTTTGAACTTTGGTGCGGGAGAAGACTCTTGAGGACACCATGGTCAGCCAGGAAAACAAACCAATGGATCATAGAACAAATCAATCTAGAATTTTCACTCGAGGCACAAATGATGAGACTCAAACTATCGTACTTCAGACAGATTACGCAAAGACCCAGCTCCCTTGAGAAGTCTATAATTCTGGGGGGAGTTGAAGGAAAGAGAAGAGGACAACCAGCAACAAGGTGGATGGACTCGCTTATGACAGCAATGAATGCATCACTGAGAGACCTGAGAGATCACCCTGGAGAGAATCTATCTATGTTGTTGCTAAGAGTTGACACCGACTTGACGGCACTTAATCCATCCATCCATCCATCCATCCATCAATACACACACACACACACACACACACACACACACACACACAATCTCTACAGGGTATCTGAATTGAAGGACTGGTCTGTGAGCAGAAGAGGTATGCTTGTTTTTAAAAAGGTTGGGAATCCTGTATTAGAAGATTTGCACAAAGTTCTTCTCCCAGGGGTAGGGATGGAAGGTGAGCTTCAGTCCTGCCTGGAACATGGCATGGATGTTCCAGGCAGGACTGAAGCTCACCTTCCATCCCTACCCCTGGGAGAAGAACTTTGTGCAAATCTTGTAAAACAGGATTCCCAACCTTTTTAAAAACAAGCATACCTCTTCTGCTCACAGACCAGTCCTTCAATTCAGATACCCTGTAGAGAGAGAGAATGTGTGTGTGTGTGTGTGTGTGTGTGTGTGTGTGTGTGTGTGTGTGTGCGTGTGCATCGGAGATGCTTTGCTTGCATGATTGGAGCTACTGGAGTGTGGCTCCATCTTGTGCTACAGAGGTCATATGAGGCATTACATCAAAGCTGTTTTTGTATCCAGCAGGCCAACCACTCCTCTGCCAGAAGTCTATGTGCTCCCTGATTCTACCGTTGCATTGCACAAGCACAGTATTTTGAAAGAAATTCAATGTCCTGAGACGTTTTCTTCTAAAAGAAGATCTACTGTTCTCAAGGCTGTAATGATGGTCTTGAAAGGTGTGTCTAGTACCTGGTGAAATCTCAGAAGTGTGGGGAGGAAACTGGGGCTGATGAATAGTAGAGGCTGGCAGGGATGCTGGGTGTTATTTCTGTTTTTAAGTGCTTTTGTTTTGCATCTGAAGATTGGATTGTAGATTAAATTTTCTGTAATTTGAAATGGTAGACTAGGTAGAGAGGCAGGTGGCCAAATGATAAAGAGACCATTTTCATCATCTTAACACAAATGTAAGAATTGCTCTGCTGGGTTGCATTGATGCATCTAGTCCAGCATCCTGTTTCCAACAGTGATGAGCCAGATGATTCATGAAAGCCCACAAGCAGGACATTAAGACCGCAGGCCTGCCCTGTAGTTTGTCCCCAGGACTTGCTATTCAGACTCATCCGGGGAGATATTACTCAATGGCTTTCACTCTTATACAGTTGGAGCTGTACCTGGGGCAGGCTGTGGCAGATGCAAAGGTGGCCTGGGTGTGCTTCTTGCTACCTCTCTACACGCATCCTCAAAGCTGCTTCCACCGCTCGAACAATATGCTATGGCAGTTTTGATTCAATTCTGCTGCTGCAGTCTGCTGAAAATTAACATCTATCTCTCTCCGATACGGAGGAAGCCTCAGGCTTCCAGTCCCGAGGCAGACGGGCTCCCTCTTATCCGTCTTTCAAAGGACCAAAGCTCAAGTTATGCAGTTCTCTGCTTGAGTCTAATGACCACCCGACTTAATCTCTTCATTCTGAAGGACTCGCTTGAAAACGACCATCCTGCCAACTTCACCTATCTGGCCGGCTCTGGGATGTGTCTGATTGACTACTTTATCACCTCAGGGTACCTCCTCTTTCTGGTGGAGGGTTTTGAGGTTGTCCCCAAATTTGACAGTGATCATCTCCCCATCTCGCTCCTTCTAAAGCCTTTCATCTATCAGTCCCATATGGAGAACCATGATCATCCCACCATATCCTTGACGGGAGGAGCACATTGCCGTGCTAAATGGTCTCCACAACTGGATCAAGCACTAAGTGAGCTATTCGCCTCTGACCAACTGCAGCGTATTCAATCATCCTCTCTAACTAACGACCCTACTTCTGCACCTTTGGAGTCCTACAATGCCCTCGTCCAGGAATAACAGCAGCTCCTCTCTCGCAAGATCTGTCAGCTACGTGCACAGTGCCAACAGGCCTCCAAGCAGTGGTTGGATAAGTACTGTGCTAAAGCCCCAAAAGCCCATCCCTACACCTATCAAGTCTATAAAGCTGGTTCTGGACAGTTGTCCGCACAGAATCTCCTTCTGCAGAAAAGACAGCACAAACTTCTGCTGCTTCGTAAGAAAAGAGATGCCATGAAAGATGCCTGGATGGGTCTCATTCAGGCTATTAGAGCCAAAGATTCTGCCATGTTCTGGCATCTTTACAAAGCACTCTCCCACTTATGATCCAAATCACCTGGACTGTCATCTTCATCCAGAGATCTGGGAGAACTATTTTCATGACCTATACAAAGAGCCTGCTGCTGTTTGCAGAAGCTCCACCTGTGCCATTGAAGATACTCCAGCGTGGGCACCAGTGTCAACCTCAGAGATTCACAGTCTAGTCACCCAATTAAGACTGGGGAAGGCTCCAGGCGAGGACCTTATTCCACCAGAGGCCGTTAAAAATAAGCTAGACTGGTGGGCCCCTATCCTGGCTTCGCACTTCACCAATGTTGACACGAGTGGCCAAATTCCCAAGGACTGGGGGGGCAGTGATCATTGCCTTATATTCACCCTGCACGTGAACACATCACTCCAGGTGAGATGTAGCCCCCAAGGCCACCTCACAAGAGCTGAAGGGCATCAAACAAGGATGCATTCTGACTCCACTCCCCTTCAATTTCTACATTAACTCTATGATGGGCCAGCTCAGCAACCCAGATTTCCACCTTCCAAAGCGCGCTGGGAGGTACATTGCCATCCTGTTCTACGTGGCTGATGCAGCCATCCTCTTAAGGACCCCCATTGGCCTTAGAAGAAGACTGAGGGCCCTGACGCTGCACTGCAGGGAGAACTGCCTGGAAATCAATGATCACAAAACTAAAATGATGGCCTTTGTCAGGAGGCCCAAGATCCACTCTTGGCACATTGAGGGGCATAAGATTGAGCAAGCTGCACGCTTCAAAGACTTGGGAGTAGTTTTCCATTCTGGTGGCTCTAGGAAAGGCCATGATGAACACCTGGCTTTAAATGTCCAGAGAAGTGCCTCTGCCATTCTCAAATGCCTGCCGACAGGAGGAGGCCATTATGTATCCGCGGCCCTTGAACTGTTCACAGCCAAGTCACTAGCTAGCTTCTCGATGGTGCCCAATTGGGCCCCTTCCCCAACATTGTGGCTCTGGAACTTGTACAGTCTAAATTGCTGCGGGCAGCGCTCCAAGTACCGAGATGTGTCTCCAGTGCCACTCTGTTATGCTCAAGTTAGTCACTCAGTGGGCCAGAAACTGGGAAGAAACAAAGCCCTGGTAACAGACAGTCTATTACTGACTTGGCATGATGAAGTCCTATCCAACTAGCATGAGAAAGCATGTTTCATGTTTAGCATGTGCCAGGCTCTCCTTTTGACCCTGTGGCAGCAGGGCAAGTCAAGGCATGGCGCTATGGGATAACTCTGAGGGACAAATTACTCTGCCAGTGGTCAGAGGTGTTGTCAACACTTGATACCGCTAAGGCAGACCTGCTCAACTTAGGCCCCCCAGCTGTTTTGGGATGACAACTCTCATAATCCTCAGGCACAGTAGCCAATAGACAGGGATTATGGGAGTTGGAAGCCAACATCTGCAGGAGGACAAGAGTTGAGCATCCCTGATCTAAACTCAGCTTACTCTTCCGGGACTTTCTCCATGCCAAGTAGGAGCAGACCCAGGTTCTTGCTCACCTGAGGAAAGCTATGACAGCCTCACACCCTCCACAGCATTTCAAGGGGCACAGGTTGAGGAGACTGTTTCCTAGTTGGCAGCCTTTTCTCATTACCTTGGCCACCTTTCTGTTGGAAGTGAAGGACTTTGCACAGTCTCTTGTCTCAAAGACAGTGGAGGACAGACTAGTGAGTCAGAGGGCTAGAGGGTCAAGACACTGGTCATCCTTTCTCTACTGCTCTTCCACTATCCCATTGGAATGTAGATTGCTACTCTCAGGGACACTTCTTTCCTTCCAGCCACTTCCTTTCTCTCCCCCTTCTCTTCCTTTTCCTTCTACCTTGCAACATGCAAGCTCTTCTCCCTGCACCAAGTGTGCAGAGATGCAGAATCCATCTGTATCCAGCTAGCTAGCTAGATTAGAGATCCTAACTCCTCACTTTCCTATCTAGAATGGAGTTCTTTAATAAATGCCATATATATTGATTTGAAACGATGAACTGGCTCCAAGTTACTTTACTCTCAGCATACACGCATGCCTAACCAAATTCCGCTGTGTTGTGCCTCTGTGCACTCTGCTGCAATGAAAAAGGGATTCTCTTACCAGAGAGAATTCCCAACACTTTCAAGACTGGCAACTGGGGGCTGGGCAATGAGAAACTGCTTCCACCAAGCAGCCTCCTCCCCTTAAGCCCGTACACCAAAGCCTTTCTCAAGTTACTACCAGAGGCAGTGGTTGGTGGGGTCAGTGGGGGGCCTGCAGCAGAGGCAGCGAATGGTGGGTGAGCAAGTCCTCAGGCGGATCTGCCCCTGCTGCTGCTAGAGTTATGCTGCTAGAGTTTTGATTGTCAAGTAACTGAGGGACAGGAGTATCTTCCTGTCCTAGAGGCACGCACAGTGCACATGTCTCCCCATTTCAGAGCAGGAACCAGAATGCTCTACAAAACCTCCGAAGCTTCCAAATGTTGTTCTGTACATAAGCAGAACTCTTGCTGCAGAGATCATGGAGGAGAAGAAGAGGTGTGTCTTTCAAAATTATGTTTTTTTTAATAATAATATAATAATACTAATACTAATAATAATAATAATAGTAGTAGTAACAATAAAAACAACAACAATAATAGGAATAATAATAATAATTTACAAAAATAATCATATTTACAAAAATAACAATGGTCAGGCTTTTCCAGATCACGTTCCTTCCCGCTCAGTTTCTCTTCTTCCAGCTTCGCTTCCTCCCCACTCGCTTCCTGCACCCGAACTTCTGAAAATATGAAGTAGATAAAATCATTAAATTAAAATGCACTCAGTAAATTGGGTTTCCCCCAGTGAATCTGGGAGACATTTCTTTGTCGCCATTACAATGGCAAACTAGAAACTGTGGGCTGGTTTTCACAATTGCTTTTCCATAACCTTCAAACCTTGCTTTGTGGTTTGCCAGCACAGCCCAATTCTGGCTCTCACAGATCTTTGACAGTTTTGCAGGTACACAGACAAGGTGTCTTGCAGCATTCCCGCTCTAAACCTGGTCTCCTACGGACTGAAATTATTGCAAAACCATAATTCCTCATAGTGGGCTGGTTTATACAATTCTAATTCGAGTAGGAGATGGGTCCTACCCAGGTTTGGGAGCTGTGTGCGCTCCCGTTTCCCTTCATAACTAAAGACATGTCAGAAAAATGTTTTGCAAAAGCAGATGTCTCCTTCAGATCCCTTCCTAGATCTGGTGCTCAGGTCTGAAAAACGGAAGGCTGTTCAGGTGCTAGAAATGCAGCTCTGGATTCCACCCCACAAATTTTGTTTGAGAATCCCATCACAGAGACCAGGTGTGTAGGGATGAAATGGAGTAGGGGGGACTGCCCCTCGGCCGTGGGCCCCAACTGGGTGCAGCCTCCCCCCAGGGAACCCTCCCCCCCAACTGCTACCTGATGCTGCACCTATCTCCTTCCCTGTTGTGACATGGCCCCAGAGGCGTAGCTAGGGCAAATAGCGCCTAGGGCAAGCACTGAAATTGCGCCCCACCCACCCCCCAAATATCTGACACTCATCTTTCAGATAACTTCACCAGAATATCACCTCAAAAATAAAAGTCAAGCTTGTTTATCTTTTAATTAAGAAATGATGGCACTAACTGAACATTAAAACTGCACCTTACATGCTTTCAGTGATTCAAATTGCTGAGGCAGCACAGATACAGCCTTCTTCAGAAAGCAGGAATCACCACAGCTATCAGCTATTCAGAGAGGTACTGGAGACTGGATGGAGTCCTTACATTCCCTGATCAGCATGTTCATTGCATTTCAAATCCAGCAGTGTGTATTAGCAACCCCCCTGCCCTCCCCGCCCCGCCAGCTGCTATCTGCCAGCAAGCAGCAGCATTCACATTTTTTCTATCCCGCTCTTCCTCCAAAGAGCCCGGAGCAGTGTACATACTTCAGTTTCTCCTCACAGCAACCCTGTGGAGTAGGTTAGGCTGAGAGAGAAGTGACTGGCCCAGAGTCACCCAGCAAGTCTCATGGCTGAATGGGGACTTGAACTCGCGTCTCCCCAGTCCTGGTCCAGCACTCTAACCACTATCAAGGCAGTGTGCGCACACCTGCATTCGGAGTGGGGCCTTAAAGCCTCTGTGCCTCCTCCAAAACACAAGTCAGCCTACATGCACATACAGCTACAACACGCAATAAAACAAACAAAAAACCCACTCCATCTTCAGAGTAAGATACACAAAATGAGCAGGCAGGGCTATCGCTGGGGAATCTCAAGGTTAGGGCAAGGAAGAGAGAGAAACTAATACATTAATTCATAAGGGGTACACTTAGGAACAATTCTGGAATGTTAATCAAACTGTCCCCTCCTTTCCCCTTCCAATCAATCAGAGCAAAGAGCATAGGAAGAGAGATTTTGTTCATCCATGTGCCTATTTTTAAAAATTTATATTTACACTTATATCCCGCTCTTCTTTCAAGGAGCTCAGAGTGGTGTGCATGGGGTTTTTTTATCCTCACCACAGCCCTGTGAGGTAGGTTAGGCCGAGAGATACATGACTGGCCCAAAGTCACCCAGTGAGATTCATGGTTGAATGAGGATTCAAACTCAGGTCTTCCCAGGCCTAGTCCAACACTCTAACCACTACACTATGCTAGCTCTCAGGAAAAGTCACAAAGAAATCCATCAATTACACCTGTACTCATCAGCCTCATAGAAGCAGTCTCTGCATATTAAGCTTTTTCAGGTTTCTTTTGGTGACTGCATTGTTTATGCACCTTAATACAAGTCTGTTTCTACATTGGTGTGCATGCCTGGCAGTAAATAAAAAACTTATTGTAAATTCTAGAAAGTGTCTTCAACTTTCAGATGTAGAACAACCTTTTGCACTTACGTTTACAATTACAACCCTTTTTCAATTACACATGATTTACTGCACATTTTAATAGTCAACTCTTTTAAAAGACAAGACTTAACTCACAAATTCCATTTTTAACAAACTAAAAATGCTATCGTTAGCTTCCAGCATATTTCCTTTTTATGACCTTTATATTTAAATATATGTATTCTTCTCAACTTAACCATATTTTGATTTTGCATTTATTTTCATAAACATGCACCACCACAGGCTACTGCCAATTACTGAATAAGCCTCCCCTCCTTGATTGAATGGGGGCTGCCTTAATAAAGCACATAAAGGAATGAAGTTGCAGACAAGGTGCAGAACCCCAGAAAGCCATCTGTAGTCCATATGCCCCAATCAGGGGCGTAACTACTATTAGGCAAGGGTAGGCAGCTGCCTGGGGGCCCCCACGCCTCGAGGGGCGCCCCAGAGGCAAGTCACATGACTATCTATTGTGAAGTAAGTGTGTGTGTGTGTGTGTGTGTGTGTGTGTGTGTATCAGTGAGGGGCCCATTTCAAAATGTTGTCTCTGGGCCCACTCCAGCCACCTTACACCCCTGGCCCCCCTCATGGTTTTACCTTGTAAGAGAAGCCTTAGTCCTTTCTAATTGCCTCATAGATCTGGTGGAGTGGTAAACTACCCACTCAACACCCCCTGGAGTGTTGGGGCACATGTACCCCAACCTTAGACTCAGAGGTACCAACCCAAAAGTCTATGGAATTCAGGCCTGTGTCTGATTTCATTTTATATTAAGAGTTCAATTAAATGCCTGAACTTGAGGTGAACATGATGCCCAGATCTCATGACTGCCCGGGAAATGATTTGTAAAGGCAGGGGTAATCTAGCATTGGTTATCAATGTTTGTGGAACTCACAAGAGACTCAATGGGTCAGGCTTAATGACCAGTCTCACACTGCTGAAATTATCCCTTTTCCTCACTGACAGGATGCTTCTGTCTCAGTCAAATGTATTGATTAACTCGTCTCACACATGTACCCCTTTTTATGTTACTTTAAATATTCTCTTGTTATAATGACACACTAGATAGAGGTACACAAGAAATAATGTCATTGCTGTCTCACACAAATAGAACTAATTCTCTCACTAACTCCTGACCTTTAACACCTTTTGGGATCAGGCTAGCAAATCTGGGACAAGAGAAGGGGCCCATTTGCAACTCAGAGATGCAGATTTGCTTTGGGCAATGTCCCCTCCTCAAGATAGCAGCTAACAGAAGATGAGCTTGAGATCTCTCTGGACTGGCTGAATAATTAAAAGATGATATCCAGAAGGTAACAGCAAGTTGTCACCTTTTGGGGGACCCAGGAAAAGATGAGGAGATTTGAATAGACTCTATGAGAGATCAAAGGAAAATACAACTATAAAGAACAGGCTTACTGGACAGAGAACTAGCAGTCTATTGCCTACAGGCAGTCTTGTGCCTACAAGCAAGATCTGCTCCTGAGCAATCCAAGTGTTTTCTGCCCAAGCCGCGGAGCTACAGGCAGGAACTCTGTCCATGGACAGGAACTGTCTGTGACTTCCACTGCGCAGTGAGAAGTCAAGACTTCCCCAGCCATGGTGCTCTGACTCTCAGCCGTGCTCTGAGCAAACTGCATGCTTGATCCAAAAGCTCTTGTCTCCAGCCAACAGCTTCTCTCATTCAGCTGAAAGATCCACAGTAGTATAGGGGCATACCTGCTGTCAAAAACCATGTGGTTTTGTTTACAAACAAAAGCACGTGGCTGGAGGATGACATCACAGTGACATCACGGGGGCAGGGGCTTGCAGCTGTCAAAATGCGCTTACGTCACCAGAAATACGTCATCAGAAGGTGCTGAGGAGACCTCCACGTGACAGGAAAGGGTCAGAAGTGGGGGACGCCGTTACCCCCAGAAGTCTGGCACCTACCCTAACACGGATACCCCACAATATGTCCAGACATGTCCGAAGGTGGGCATGTGACCCCTCTACGAACACGCCTAGTCAGCCTGGACCAATAGGAACAGTTTCAGGCTCCGGAGAGGCTCGAGTGAGCGGGTGTGATAATGGTCGGGCGGCCATTTTGTGCAACTTTATTGGGCGAAAAGGCGCAGAGGAGGCCCCTCGTGGTCGGAAAGGGTCAGAAGTAGGGGTATGCCCTCACCCCGGAAATCTGGCACCCACCCTACTACCCCTACCCCAGAATATGTCCAGACATGTCCGAAGGTGGACAAGTGACCCCTCTACGAACACGCCTAGTCAACCTGGACCAATAGGAACAGGTTTCAGGCTCCGGAGAGGCCCGAGTGAGCGGGTGTGATAATGGTCGGGCGGCCATTTTGTGCAACTTTATTGGGCGAAAAGGCGCAGAGGAGGCCCCTCGTGGCCGGAAAGGGTCAGAAGTAGGGGTACGCCCTCACCCCGGAAATCTGGCACCCACCCTACCACCCCTACCCCAGAATATGTCCAGACATGTCCGAAGGTGGACAAGTGACCCCTCTACGAACACGCCTAGTCAGCCTGGACCAATAGGAACAGGTTTCAGGCTCCGGAGAGGCCCGAGTGAGCGGGTGTGATAATGGTCGGGCGGCCATTTTGTGCAACTTTATTGGGCGAAAAGGCCCAGAGGAGGCCCCACGTGGTCGGAAAGGGTCAGAAGTAGGGGTATGCCCTCACCCCGGAAGTCTGGCACCCACCCTACCACCCCTACCCCAGAATATGTCCAGACATGTCCGAAGGTGGACAAGTGACCCCTCTACGAACACACCTAGCCACCCTGGACCAATAGGAACAGGTTTCAGGGTCTGGAAAGGACCGAGTGCGCAGGCGTGATAATGGTCGGGTGGCCATTTTGTGTAACTTTATTGGGTGAAACGGGGTCAAGTGACCCCTCTACGAACAGGGTTAGGGGTGGTGCGTTTAGAGGGAAGCCATTTTACAGCTGTACAGAGACGATGGCTGACGCTAGGACTCCACCACGTGCCACAGACCTATCATTGCCACGGGCACCCACGAAGATTAAGCCTATACAAGCGCGGAGTCTGTCCTTCCCTCCTATGAGTATGAAAACCCCTCAGAGGGCTGATCTTATTGCTGGTGAGGTTCCAGAGACTAACTTTGCAGCAGGGCCCTCGGATGAGGGTGGTAGACTAGAATGTGATTGCGGGCGCTGTGACACCAGCCTTCTAACCACCATGGAAACTGGAGATGAAGAGCCTCCAACTACCATCTCCAAAGTGGGAAACGTGTGTTCTTCAGATTCTGAAACAGAAGAGCCTGTGAAACAAAAGCGGCTTAGGAAAAAGAGAAAATGGGTGAAGAGCAGACCCCAATTTGATTGGTGCGACGAGAGGTGTTGTGATAGCTCATGTGGAGAGTATACTTATTCAGATGAGTGCGGGTTCGAATCTTACTTGTCATCCCGGTCAAGGGTTGTCTATTGCGAGCGTAAGTGCTGCAGATCGAGCGAAGACTGGTCATCTTGTGACTGCCTGACCCCAAGCCCCACCGATCCATGGTCCGATTACTGTAGGGCTGTGTGCTTTACTTCATTATCTGAAAGCGGTGAGGAGGAGGAAACCTTGGATGGCCTTGTGGTTACAAAGCCTGAAAAACCAGACCCCAATGCGGAAACTGGCAAGCTGGTGAGGTATTCACCACTTTGTCACCAACAACGATGTCAAAGCTGCTCTTGTGGAGAGACTGAACCGAACCTTGAAAACACGTATGTGGAGGTATTTTACTGCTCATAACACATTCAGGTATATTGATGTCCTGCCTCAACTCCTAAAGAGCTATAACCACAGCTTTCACAGAACCATACAATGCAGGCCGGTAGATGTCACAACCAGCAACGACCTGTCTGTTTGGAGAAGAGTCTATGGAAGCTGTAGCCATAAAAAAGCAAAGTCTCCAGTGTTAAGAAAAGGAGATCACGTCAGGATTTCAAAAATTAAAGGGGTTTTTGAGAAAGGTTATGAACAGAACTACACCACAGAATTGTTTATAGTGGACCGAGTCATCAGAAAAGCTGAACGCCCAGTCTATCTGGTAAAAGACTACATGGGTGAGCCAGTTATTGGGAGCTTCTATCATGAAGAATTACAGAAAGTTAAAGCAGGAGAGGACAAATTGTACAGGATTGAAAAAATTCTAGCTACAAAAGGCCGTGGCAAAGTAAAACGACATTTAGTGAAGTGGGTGGGGTGGCCTGACAAGTTCAATAGCTGGGTACCTGCTTCAGACCTCTGCAATGGGTGATAGGGTTTTTACATCACACTCCCTAGTAACGCCAGCAAGAAGGCCTTTCCACAGAACGCTAGCTCAGATTTCACCATCCAACTAGCCAGGCCACTGGATCTTCCCGGGGAGTGGGAGGTGGGGCTCTCAGAGATACAGTACCCGTGCACATGGGACACCATCACGACAGACACCCCCTTTCAATATAGCAAGGGGTTAAAGAAATGGACCTTCTACTTACGAAAGGGATATTACTCCAGCATAAACGATTTGCTGCACGATATGAATGAAATCACCAGCACCCAGAAGGCTCTAGAGGGGACTACCCTGCTTTATGACTCTGTTACTAGATATATACAGATTATGAGTCCTAACAATGCATACACCTTTTCTGCCGGGGCAGAATTAGCACACATATTAGGACTCCTCCCTGACACACACCCAAAAGAGCTGTCTTACCCATCAAGCATAGCCAGTGGGGTCAAAACTCTGTTTGTTCATGATACAGCAGGCAAAGGTTTCCCTTTTCCTGCAGATATAACAGGGGGGTTCAACACTCTGTTTGTTTATACAGACATTGTAGAGTATCAGATCGTGGGAGACCACCATGTACCCCTTTTGCGAAGTATCACCGTGAAGGGCCTGAACGGTGAATGTGTTAACATTGTTTATGATAAGCCACACTACATCTCTGTCAGCAAGCACCATATTAGGAATAGCAATAGCACTTAAATTTATATACCGCTTTATAGCCAGAGTTCTCTAAGCGGTTTACAATGATTTAGCATATTGCCCCCAACATTCTGGGTACTCATTTTACCGACCTCGGAAGGATGGAAGGCTGAGTCAACCTTGAGCCCCTGGTCAGGATCGAACTTGTAACCTTCTGGTTACAGGGCGGCAGTTTTACCACTGCGCCACCAGGGGCTCTTGATAGTATATTGATACGATCACGGTCCAGATAAAGACGGATCAGGACAAATGTGTGCCATTCCGTTTTGGCAAGGTTATTGTGAAGCTACACTTTCGCCCCAGAAGAGGCCTACAACTTTAAGGGGAAAGAAAAAATGCCAATTCTGAAAACTTATGGCGACCCCGCCCTTTACAAGAACTATTACAGGGCCCAAGCCGGAAGCGCTCTTCCTGGCTTCATGGATGCCCCTGTCATGTATGGGGCTGGAATTGGGGGTATATTTAGGATCCTTTTCAGGAAAGCTGTACCTCTTTTGAGGCGGGGGCTGGAAATCATTAGGCCACACATCAAAACAGCAGCGCGAGGGATTGCCAAAGATGTAGTGGGCCATGCCTCCCAAGCAGTTCTGAACAGGATGGATCAAGCTTCTTCCTCACAAGGGGGGTCAGGACTGATGTATATCAAAAGAAAACGAAAAGCAGCACGTGTGCAGCTATCAGGACCTCCCCAACCTCTTAAAAGAAAAGGGGTGAACCTGAAAAAGCCTCAGAAGCATCGAAGGCATCCCAAAGGGAAGAGGAAACGTGCTTCCGGTGACATCTTTTAAGTCATAATGGCTTTTATACATTGCAGCTCCGAAGAATGCATGAAATCGGAACTGGACCTTTTCCAAATCGCACCAACACAAACAAGTATTGAGAGAAGCGTATATGTCGAGGTTCCACCGCTTACAGCCCTGACAGACACAGCCCCTCTGGACTTTTTCATTGCGGGGTCTGGAGATTTTTACCTGGATTTGAATAACACGCTTTTATATGTGTGTTGTAAAATTGTCAAGGAGGATGGGACCAACTTGGCACAGGACTCTGCTGTGGGGTTTGTGAACTACCCACTAGCAGCCATGTTTAGCCAGGTGGATGTGACCCTGGGAGACCGTCTTGACAGTCAGAGCAGTAGCACCTACCCCTACAGGGCTTTCATTGAAGCGATGATGAATTACAGTGAGGCCACTCTATCTACACAGTTTTCAGCAGGATTATTTTATAAGGATGCCCCGGGCTTTCACGAGATAACAGCTTTAGATGGGCAGAATTTAGGATTTTTAGACAGAGCAGCGTTCACATCTGAAAGTCGGAAGGTGGACCTAATGGGGCATCTACACACAGATATTATGTTTCAAGAAAAACTGCTTTTAAACGGTGTAGATGTGAAAATTAAACTAACGCGCAACAAGGACACGTTCTGTCTGATGGCAGGTGGAGCTAACCCCCGCTACAAGCTGCAAATACTATCGGCATCTCTCTTTATCAAGAAATGTTCCCTGAACCCTTCTGTGCGGTTAGCACATGCGGAGGCGTTGCTCACAGCCAATGCAAAATACCCTGTGGATCGTGTGAGTATGAAAGTATTCAGTATCCCCGCTGGAAGCCGTGTCTGCAACCAGGAAAATTTGTATTTAGGGCAGTTGCCAAAAACTGTCATCATTGGTTTTGTGGATAACGATGCATTTAGTGGTTCATATACCAAAAATCCCTTTAATTTCAAGCATTATGACATTAACTTTGCCTGCCTCTATATGGATAGTACTCCCGTCCCTATGAAGCCTTACCAGCCAGATTTTGCAGCGCGTAACTATATCCGTGAGTATGTGGGGTTGCTACAGGTCACAGGCAAGCATCTAGAAGACAGACCCCTGCTCATTAATAGGGAAGAATATGGGAAAGGCTACACACTGTTTGCTTTTGATCTAACACCCGACCAAGAATGCGGGAGCCACTATTCCCTGATTAAGACAGGGAATCTGAGGGCCGAGATACGTTTTGCCAGACCGCTTCAACTGACCATTAACATGATTGTGTATGCGGTATTTGACAATCTCATCGAGATAAACCACAGACGGGATGTACTGTTCGACTATATGTAATATGGATAGCATACAATTAACACGCGTACTGTCTGCCAGCCCCTGCACCCGAAAGACGTTCTTTGGAGTTTTCCCTAGTGACTGGTTGCCTAGAAAGAGACTGCTACAAAGACCTGTGGGATTAGTAGTGAACACACACCCCCATAAATTCCCGGGAGAACATTGGTTAGCCATCTACCTGCCAGAAGACAACCAGGCAGAGTTTTTTGATTCTTATGGACACCCCCCAAATCACCCACGTTTTCCCAAAGCGATAATGAATTTTTAAAGAAAAAATGCCTCTAAGACTGTCTTTCAACCCCGACAGCTCCAAGCTCACGACTCTGTGACCTGCGGCTACCACTGTTTGTTCTTTCTACTGCAGAGGGGTAGGGGATTAACATTTAAGCAGATTCAAGAATTGTATTCTGGGGATTTAGAAAGAAATGACCAGATGGTCGAACTGTATGTTAAGAAAAAGAAATGCATGCCTAGGCATGTCGCAAATTGTTTTCAAAACACGCAAGGTTGTGGATCTTGTACTGATTTTCACAGAACAATAAAGTAAGCCTTGAGTCTTTAAAAAGTATACATGTGTGTGCTTGTATCATTCTTACCCGCAAAGCAGCAACTACCACCCTGTAAAATATATTTCAGAGAGAAAATTTATTTGACACTTTTACATGTTTTAATATCTATGTAGCAGGTTACAATTGGAGCCAGTGAGTTCTCACGGGTATTTTAGAAGTCCTGGGTGTAGGTGTTAAGGTTAGAGGGCTAGCTGCAGGGGTAGGATTCTCCATATGCTCCAAAAACTCCCTACTGGTCTGGTTTCCTGCCACAGAGGTAGGCACATTTAACTCTGCCAAACCGTTCATGAACAAATCCCAGCCTTTAGGGAAGCGTTTGGAACGCAGGGTATGAACTTGAGTGAATGCCTTGATCAGATCCACCATGTTGGAACCGTCAACAGCCGTCCCCTTATAGACAAAACGCCCCCGCTCATCCCACGCTGTAACTGCAGCATTCTGCCTCAGCTTGTTTAACAAAATCTTTGCCAAGTTCCTAGAACGCACAGGGAGAGTGTCCAAGATTTCCTGAAAGGAGGGATCAGAGCTGTGTGTAGCTTCAGCAGCTGGCATCTCAGGCTGTGGTAGAAACAGGTTTAGTCTTCCCTTTTCGGTATCACCCATTCTCACATGTGTTAAATATTTTTGAAGTAGGCCCTCATAAAGTTTAGCCTTTTCATATTCTGTTAAGTCAGACCTCTGAAGAACACCTTGCATTTCAGTGTCTAAAGCGTAGATTGTAGCAGCTCTGATGTTTTCCTCCTTAGGAGGGTTCCCTTTTAGCAGATCTAACTGGTGTTTGGGGACCATGTACATCTTTTCCACATACTCCATTATTGTTTGGTTAAAAGGCTTGTTATCAGAGGAATTGCAATTCCTAACAGCGACGCAAGAAACCCTCCAGACTGCTTGAGCAAAAGCTTCTTCTTTCTCAGAGATACGCGCTTGTTACTCAGTTTTTTAATTAATCCACGCTTTTTTCTTAGCACACGCATCTGGTGCGGAGACAATGGAATATTTCCTTTTAAGGTGTTTAGGGCAATCTCGGATATGGCTGATATTAAATCATCAGAAGCTGCACATAGTATGGCTTTCCTCTGCTGTGGAGAGGCATTAATAAGGAGTTTTAAGAGGGCTAAGTTTCTCTTCACGCGGGTAGACATGGCTCTCAGAGCAGTGGGGTAACAGGAATACCTGTGAAAGCATCAGTGTGACCCCCTTTTGTATCCCCCCTTTGATTTTTTCTTGATGTACACGACAGGCCATTTGGGAGGGAAAAGACCCGTTCTGACCCTATAATCCTCAGGAGTTCTAGGGTTTAAATCCACAACTAGATAACCATAAGGCTCCCGTGTGGCATCGTGGTAGGCCTCTGTGAAATACTTGACATCCCCGGGGAAAATCTGACGTGCCAAATTAATGATCTGTAATTTATCCCTTGGGTTTTTAAAGAGCACCATATACTTGGCATTAAGGCTTATGGTGCGGGCCGCTTTTCCTTTGTAGAAAACATTCTGTGTGATGAGAAAAACGCTCAGATTCCTGTGGTGAACAAACTCAGTGAAAGCGCGTTCAATTTGCTGGCTGTCAGATGAAGCACTCATCAGGTCATCCAGAACAAGAAAACAGATTTTATTGGGGGGTAACAAGTCATCATCATCAATTTTCTCAGGCATACCTTCTACAAATTTTATCATAGGGTATTTACAGAGCAATTGTTTGTACAAAGGTTGCCAACAAGAGTAACACCATACGATTTTTTCAGGCATCACAGATAGCACACTGTGTGCATTGTCCAGCATTTTTTAAAGGAAAAACGTTTTTCCGCTATTGCTTGGTCCCGCAAGGATAGCGGAGAAGGGGTGTTGCCATCGAACATCCATTTTAATACCCGTAGGGTATAGTCTTAAAACCCTCAATGATGACGCGCTTATCAAACGCCACTCTCTGTGTCTTCCTCAAAAGACGTGTTTCTGTCTCCCATCTCCTCTTATTTCTAACGATGCCATTCTGCTCTACCACAATCTCACGTGTTGGGTTCTGGTCCAAAACGTAGGCAAAAACCAGATTTTTCAGACTGTCAAAATTAATTTTTTGACAATTAGAAAAGTTCAGAGTAATTTCCTTGACTTTAATACACGATTTACCCCCTGACAGCTTGTAGCCGTAAGATTTAGGACCTGTGCTCACAAACCCTGTTATGTACTGGTCTGCTGGTAGTTCGTTTGTCAGCTCCCCTAAAAAGTTTCCAAGGGGTGGGTTGTACTCCCCCTCACGAGACACATAGATCACAGAATCTGTGTCATGGTACAGGCACCGTTCCCCCAGCTTCTCCATGATAGAGTAGAAATGCAGGCGTGCATAGGCGGTTGTAAAGCAGGCCAGAAAAACATTTGTGTGACCTGGCAGAACTATACGTTCTTTTGCATCTTTCCAAGACACACAACATGTATCATCATCATCAAGGAATTCACACATAGAGACCTCATAGCTATCTGAAAAGAGGTATTGGGAAAGCTCATTAGGGCTTTTTACTATGGATGTCCTAGGAAGGTTTGACCTCTGAGCAAATTTCCCCCACAAGGAATTTAAGAAAAGCTTGGCTATCTGGCGTTTAGCAGGATTTGATTCAATCATCTCGGGGCGTAAACACACACCTTCTTTCTTATAATACTCAGCAATGTATTTCTCCCTATCCTCCCTGCTGACATACTCTGCTGGGTAGCCCGAAGCCTCTTGCTTCTGCCTGAGAAATGTTTTGACGTACTCTGAAAAGAGGCTGCCAGAACTCCTTTCAAAATGCCAAACCTCATAGATCTGTGCCACCCTGTAAACTTTAGCCACAGCAACATTCAATTCTACAGTGCACCATGTACCCACTAAAGCCCTTTCCTCATCATTGTGCCTGCATTGCTCCAACTGCTGTGAGTCTGCACAGAGACTGCACAGCGGAAACATGAGCTTCCCGTTCACTTTGACAGGGAGGACAGGGAAAAAGAGACGGCGTGGTGGGTATACCTTCACCTTGGCAATTCCAAAAGATTCAGAGAGTGGTCTAAAATCGTCATAAATTACTTTAGGGTGTCCTATGGGAAACTGGCGATTTCGCATGATAAAAGGATAGAGAGAGGTAAAATCTGACTAGTGAATCTGTTCTCCCTCCTTCGCCTCATAATACAGATGCACACAGCCTGTCCTGCCCCCAAACAACGCATCTCTAGGTTCCAGAGGTTCTGGAAATCCCTGCTGCTTCAGAAAATCTACCACCTTCTGATCCCCCTTGACCATGTCATGCCACTCATGCTCCCATATACAACGGACTTCAAACCCCAAGGGTTTTAAGACATGTGCTTTCCTCTCACTAGCATTGTAGAGAAAACCATAGGTTTCCGACAACATGGGGTGCTGTTTGTGTGCTGAATAACAGGTTACACACCCGTGATAAAAGCAGCCATTAAATTCAAAAGCACATTTCTTTCCCCCATTCACAGAATAACCATCTAAATAATATGCCTTAACACCCCCCGACGCCTCCTGAAGCTCCTGAGGAATATCAACCTTAAACTCACCCCCTTTCAAAGCATGTTGAATATGTATGTTTTCCCTGTGGGCTATGTATTCCAACCATTGAATGGACATAGTTGAGAATCTTTTGCACTGATGATGGTAGTTATCTGGGGCCGGTATGGCGATCTCTTCATCTTTCAGATACTTGTAGCGGTACATTCTTAAGCACACGCTAGCAAGCGTAGGGTATTGGAAGGGGTCGATACCCACAAGAACCCTGGCATTTTTCCTCCCCATAGGTTTATCAACGACATCCCATGTCATCTCAACCAATTCATGTCTATATTTTGTACAGGCCTGCATCAGGATGTCTACATCTTTCTGACAGTAATAGGCCAATTCCTTCTGCATATCAAACATTTTTGATTTGTTTTCCTCATACCACTTCATGAATTCTTCCCTATCTGCAGGCTTCATAGCATCCACACCATAGTCCTGGGGGTCTGGCATATTCCCAACATAACTCTCATTTTCTTTTTTATTAAAGAAATGTGGGAAATAGCCCTTGCAGCCCTGAAAACCCATAGCTTTGGGGAGTTTTGCTAGAGCCATGGGTAGGTGGCATAGGGAATCTATAAATTTTATGTCATTTTTTGTAACTGTTATACACAGTAGTTTTCCCCCCTGTGTGAGCAGCTCTACATCGAGGCCTTCATTGATTAGCTCTCTCAGTATCAAAATGCCATCGTAGCTCCGCGAGTTGTGAGCCAGAAAAGTGCACCCCATAAACTTATTATCTGATGTAAAACATAATACAAAGTCATTCAGACATTTATCTCCCTTAAATTCCCAATAATCCCCTTGGGGCCCCCACTTCTCCCAATCTTTCTGCTTCTCTTGATATGCTTTAACAGGATCCACAGTCTCCCCATCAAAGGCCCTGGCATAAATATAGTTTGGGACGTGGATCCCATCCTCCTGCCTGCATTCGCAGTCATAAAACACATATTTTACTGATATCTCGGGGTACTGTAGACGTGGAATGTAACACGCGTGTTCTACCCCGGGGGAAAGGTACTCATAACATACATGGCACTGCTTTCCCCTACAGACGCGTTCAGCTTCATGACCCGCCTCGACATAGCGGAAGCACTTTTCACATAGGTCACGCAGGATGCATTCTACCCGCCCCATGGCGGCGAGCTTCATATGCTTTCCTAGACACTCATGTGATCTACACTGCATCTTGCATTTGGGGCATCTGATTACACGCCCCACATGTTTTACACAGCCAGCCTCTAAACAGCGGTGGCACCTCATCAAACAGTCGTGTGTGTGTCTGTAGGGCGTGTAGCAGACATAACAAAAATTTCTGGTCCCAAAAAACCCTTTGATGTTCTTAACCCCATAATAATGATCCTTATGAAGTAACAGAAAACAGGTTTTGAGGTCCTTCTGTTCAGGAGTTTTTAAAATACTCCATCCAGAAGTTCCCCATTGCACAACAACAATATTGACCTTCATATGTGTCTCTATGATTTCCACGTCTGCAAAAGACACTTGTTTCTGCTCACTCCACCCAAGATCCTGGTACAACTTTTTTGCTCCCTTTTTTATCTGTGTAGCGGTGGCTCTCAAATCTAGAACAGCCATGAGACTCGCTGCAAAACAGAGGGCTGTGTTAGGCATGGGGACATCTATCAGATGCAGCCTCTTTTTCTGTATAATGCTGCTATAGGGTATTGATTTTATATGCCTGCGACCGGCTCCTCGTGGGGGTGTGATGACAATCACAGCCAGTGTTAATACACCATCAGCTAAAATTTGTGCATAACTTTGAAGCAGGTTAGATATAGCGCTTAGGAATGCCTCAGCGTTCAGATGGCCTGCCTGTCTCCTTGCTGAGTAAAGGGGGTTTGAAATCCCTGGCGCTCGCAATCTGAGCTGTACAAAGTCCCCTGGTTCTATATGGTTGTTTATATTATCCAGAACCCTTTGAATAGCAGAATGCATCCCAGATAGCGCATCACAAAAGGAGTGTACTCTGTCCAAATTCACAAACTTGAATTCGTAATACATTTCAGTTCCATTAAAGCGTGCATAGCTCCTATTATAACGCTGTATAAACTGAAGATCCACAGGTGGGGTTTCTTCAGAAATGCCTGCTGCTTCTTCAGAAGAGAACTGTTGGGAACCAGCTGCAGGTCCAACATCGAACGCCAAGCCTCCTCGAGAAGCTCCACTGTGGGTAGCCCGCTCTTTGGGGGTGGCATTCGGGCCAACATCAGAAGCCTCACTTAGAGAGGACCCATTCTGGGTTTCACACTGTTCAGTAAAAGCATTCTGAGGACCGGGGCCACTAGGTGACTCCTCGGATGGTTCAAATTCGTCTGAAGAATCAGAAGCATTCCTATACCCTCCTGGCTGGTGGCTAGATGCGGACCCTCCCCCCACCTGTATGCAGACAGGGTATGGTTGATCTTTTTTATTTCTGTCTACGAAATCACACACAGGGTTTGCACGTGTCTTTAGACATTGTAGCTGTTGTGAAGTATCACTAATCACGGCCATTTCTTTACGTATGATGCGTTTTGCTTGCTCAATGTGTTGCTCAGCTTCGGCCTTGCGTTCAAAAGCCACAGCCCTAGTCCTTATCAATGTCTCTATGTGTTCTGTAACACGTGCCATGCTGGCCAAGAACTCGTTATCTTGGAAGTTCAGCTCTTGGACATCACGGAGCCCCGGTTCATGTTCTGAAACAGATAGATCGGGGGGTGGCAGGGGGTCACCATGTATGTCTGGAGTAAATCACCCACAGCTAGTAGGTTTGAACGTGTGTGTGTGTGTGTGTGTTGTGCCATGGGGGGGGTGGGGTAGACTTACCAGACTTCTGAAAGGGTCTCTGGGTGTCTTGTGGTTTTGCCCGCTCCTAGGGCTTCCGGGTCAGCTGTCGTCGGGTAGTAGAGGGAACATCTTCAGGAATCCACGCAGACAAGGGGGGTCCTCCCCAACATGACACACAGGTGTGTGCATGATGTGTGAGCGTGTTTGTGTCATGCGGTGCAGAAATGTCTTACCCGCATGGTACAAACATGTGTGTTACTGAAGTATGTTGCTGTTTGTGTCATGTAGTGTGGAAATGTCTTACCAGGTTCCAGGATAGCCCTTCTGGGTTTTTTGTAGGCTGGCTGCACCTCCACGTTGGAGTCCCTGGGCGCCATGTGTCTGGGTTGATGCTGTTCATGGGATACTACATCTGCAGACAAGGGAATCATACGGTTTTATCAATAAAAGCTATACATAAATAAAATAGTTAAAACATTTCATTCTTTCTTTCTCCTATCCTTACTCTTTGCTTTTCTCTTCAATCTGCTTAGACGTGTGGGGGCTGGTTCAGGTTCTTCTGTAGGGGAAAAAATGGGGGGCATGTTAGATAGAATTAGTCTGAGGTTTCCACACAGCGTATACATTTGCAGGGATGCTTTTAAAATAAAAGCTATTTTACCCTCTAGAGCACTCTCAGTCAGATTCCGCAACCCGTCCTGGGTATTTGTCAGGTCCACTGTGAACAACATAGGCATGTATTAACCATAATTATTAATAATTCTATTTGTATACCCCCCCCGGCCTTCCAAAATAAATAAATAAATAATAAAAAATGGCTCAGGGCGGTTTACACAGAGAAATAATACACAATTTGTTGAATTTTAGAATGAGATATTACAGAGAGATTTGGGGGGGGGGGACTCTGTTCTTACCTATGTTATCATCACTTCTCTGCCCTATGCCATCTACAATAAAAAGAGAGAGAGAGAGAGAGATGATCGTACTCAGAAAAACCCTTCAAAACAGTACTCATCTAGAATTTATTTTAAATTTTAAAATGTAATTTACCAGGTACTCTGTTTCTAACAGCCTGTGATGTGAAAACCTCATCCTTTGGAATGAGATATGGGTCCGAACTCTTTGAGAGCGAAAAAGTGGCTCTCCCAGGCCGAGGGGGTTGAACAACAGTTTCTGTAGAACATCAAATATAAATCAGGCATTTGTATATCTTCTTAACATTTTAAAACAATCTAAAAAGGGGTGGGGGGTGGGGAGAGTAGAATATAGCCATACCCATATCTTGAGAGATATCAAGAAGATTGCTCATTTCATCATCCCTTATGCTCATCTTCTTTGGTGGTGTTTTTCTTTCTTTGTTTTTTGGTGAGTGCTGTTGAATATATACAAAATACCCAGTCAGGGACATGCTCAGACATATCCTCCCCAATCAGAACCTAAACGGGCAGCAAGATGGAATATCGGCATGTTTATTCTCTTGCTATGGGGTGTATTTGGCAGGCCTGTGGAAAACCAGAAGCGGTGGGGATAGGCCCCTTGCTACTTAAAATGGAGGCCGAGCTAAGCCCCCACATGGACTCTCTTCACCCTAACAGTTTGCTAGATATTGAGAACTATTTCACATCTGTGATGGCTGCAGAATTTGCAGATGGGAAAATCAATAAGGGCAGATTTTTAACTATTTTTCTGTTCGGTGGTTTGCTTACAAAAAGTCTTACAAAACGTCTATGCCCTGCGGTGAGCCAGCAAATCATGGACAAGATGGCCCTTTTTATTACAGATTACATTGTGAGGAGTGGCTGGCATGAACATGTGTGCTGGGTGAGTTTATTTAATTTAAACCATTTACAGGATTGTGAGTTGTGCATGCATGACCCTGTTTTATTTATTTGTTGCAGGAGAGCTGTTTTGCAGAGAACAGAAACGTCCCTTGGAATACTAGATTGCTACAGATGTTGAGGCGTACATCAAAAATGCTGTATATAATACTGCCTGTGTAAATATAGGTTTTAAGAATAAAATTTTAAAAACAACAAGGGTCAGGGTTCTCTCTCTCTTTTTTTTTTTAAAAGACCCTGTGGGTAAGATTCAAATCATTCCTGACCCTAAAACATGCTCTCCAGATATAAAAATAAGCATTTACTAAGGAAGCAGGCAGATTCAAACCAGACCGCATGGCGTAGAGAGGAAAAAATGAGAGAAAAGGGGGTCAATTACTAAAGTTACATGCACTTTTAAACCATACAAGGCCCTAAAAACAGGCTCTCCATATATAAAATAAGCATTTACTAAGGATTCAGCCAGATTCAAAATCAGGCCGCATGGCTTAGAGAAAAAATGAGAGAAAAAGGGGTAAACTGCTAAAGATTCATGCATTTTAAACCAATCCTGGCCCCTAAAACATGCTCTCCATATATAAAATAAGAGCATACTAAAATATCAAAAGATTCCAAAGATATCAAACAGATTCAAAACCAGGCCCCACAGCATGGTTTAGAAAAAGCAAGTTATAAAATGGTGGTAGCCATACCTTAGACTTGTTTCTCTACAGGGTCCTGCTTTGGGGAGTTCTCCAGGGGTGAAAGAGAAAGACTTCCTAATTCAAACTAGTTTTATCAACGTGAGTCCTATGCCCACATGGTCTTGCAAGACCTTTCTGATTGGTTGACCTCATGCATGCTGCATGAGGGGTGTGGTAAAAGATTCATGCTGGCTGATGGCTTTATCTCCCCACTGCTAAAGGACCCATTGTCTGATGAACGCATCATCATCCTCTTGTCGGACCCCAACCTACTACAGAACCCTCAGGGCTGGTGAAGTTCCTTGTAAAATATATCTGTAATAGGGTATCCCCAGCAAAAAATAAAGCAGTCATTTGTTTAGAATCAGGGCCATTTTTTTATTTTATGAAATGATACATAATAATATAGTATTTTAAGAGACATACAAAAATACAGTCAGTATTCTAGGAAGAATGTATTAACAAAAAACAAAGCAAAAACACATACCACCAGAGGGCAGCCGTGTACAACAGTTCCATTAGACTTTTGCGAGGGAATTTATTCAGGTATCTCTGGAACAAGAAACTGTCTGTATCCCCTTTTTTTCGAGGACACAGTTCACAAAAGAGAGCATTCTGGAATCCTTCTGTTGTGGGATAGCTTCTAACACAGCCTGCGGGTCATCAGAACCCTTAACCCTGCTGATGAGGTTTAGAGTATGATTCACGGTATCACTAGATAGCAATAACATTTTCAAGCTGTAAGCAATTATAATAATTATGTGGAGCACTGCTTTCACACACATCCTTGATGACAATATTCTAATAAATCTGGAAACATTTCTATCGGTCCAAGTAACACATTCATGGGAGTCTTGCCCCCCTGCTTGAACCATACACCCGTAGCATGAATCATACATGTAATTCTTCAGGCAGTATTTTAAAATTCCATATACCACCGCTCTGACAAGGCCTTTCATAGCAGAACGTCTTTTCCTTGCTGGTATGTAATCTGAATCATCCACTTGTAGTCCTAGGAAATTCTGCATAGTCACATGGCTGGGTTGATGCGTTCTCACAGCGGGAGGATTCTGTAGGATGGGGAAGGTATGCTGTTATTACTATTTCTTTCTATCTTTCTTTTAAAAGAGATATCCCCACCCCTAAATTCTCCATACGCACCCTGATATGCATGTTCCCGGGCTCTGTATAGTTCCATATTGCTAAAGGCAGTGTGTCAAGCCCGCGGTCCTCACCCTCCTGGGAAAACATTAAAGAACACAGTTTTTATGTTGCAGCCCTGGGAACTCTCACATACTCCCCAAGTCTGTAACGCCAACAGTGTTTATTTACCTGAGCTCCAAAAGATTCTGCAGCTGCATCTTCCAAGATTCCCTGCCAGATTTCATAAAGTTCTTGGTCTTCTTCTTCGGGACGCTTAGCAGGTGGGAATTTCTCATCATCAGAACTTGTACTAATATACCGCTTTCTCGGGGTAGGGTTTACAATTGTTTCTTGTACAATATCCTCCAAGGATCTCTCTGGGGAACCCATGATCACTCAAACCGTGGGTCTGCAAAAACAAAGTGGCTCAGAGAGAAACGGGGTATTCCTATTGAATCAGAATGGCCAGGCGTGTTCGTAGAGAGCTCAATTGACCCCGATTCGGTCAATAAAGTTGCACAAAATGGCCGCCCGACCATTATCACGCCTGCACACTCGGGCCTTTCCGGAGCCTGAAACCTATTCCTATTGGTCCAGGGTGGCTAGGCGTGTTCGTAGAGGGGTCACTTGTCCACCTTCGGACATGTCTGGACATATTCTGGGGTAGGGGTGGTAGGGTGGGTGCCAGACTTCCGGGGTGAGGGCGTTCCCCTACTTCTGGCCCTTCCCGACCACGTGGGGTCTCCTCTGGGCCTTTTCGACCAATAAAGTTGCACAAAATGGCCACCCGACCATTATCACACCCGCTCACTCGGGCCTCTCCGGAGCCTGAAACCTGTTCCTATTGGTCCAGGGTGGCTAGGCGTGTTCGTAGAGGGGTCACATGCCCACCTTCGGACATGTCTGGACATATTCTGGGGTAGCCGTGTTAGGGTAGCTGCCAGACATCCGGGGTAATGGCATCCCCCACTTCTGACCCTTTCCTGTCACGTGGGGGGTCTCCTCAGCCCCTTCTGATGACGTATTTCTGGTGACATAAGGGCATTTTAACAGCTGCAAGCCCCCGCGCCCCGTGATGTCACTGTGATGTCATCCTCCAGCCACGTGCTGTTGTTTTTAAACAAAACCACATGATTTTTGACAGCAGGTATGCCCCTATACTACTATCCACCGCTCTCAAGCCTCTGATCCTGGTAATATGCTGCCTCTACAAGCCTTGGATCCCTCCATCCTTTCCCCTTCTTCTCCTTTCGCCTCGTCCCTCTACTAATTCCTGATCTCCCCAAACCATGCCAGTCCTCAGCCTTCCTTACCCTCCCCGCTTTTTCCATCTGTATCTGAGTTGTATTAGGCTCTAGGAAGATTTAATACACACACACATGTGTTAGTTAGGAACACTGGGTGAATATTGTTGCTGGTTAGGGTTGAAATACTGTTAGTAATATTGATAGAATGTTCTGCTTTCTGCTCAGTTAGATTGATGTTGTTATTCTTTTATACTCAATAAAGCCCATTGAATCATTTAGGTTTGGTTTGATCTCTTTTCTTCCTTGCGTCCAGATCCTACATGGTCACTATATAAAAGAACTTGGTCACTTGGTGACACTATGAGACAGGCCTCATTTTGTATGCTAGCTAATGAGCATATTCAGTATATAAATCAGGCCTGGACCACAACAGGAGGAAGCAGAACACAGTGCTACAATCCAAAAGTAAAGAAGAAAGCGTTGCAGAGCATCTATAAGTGTCAACAGTTGCACGCTGAGAACGGTTAGTTGCACTAACAGCACTACAGTGGAACAGTGAGGCAAATCAACATTATGCAATAGATGCAGGTACCAGTCACCGCAACTGTTTTGCTTTTTTAATTAAAATCAGCTAGTGAAAAACTATACGTCTGAGCAAAGGGACAAAAAGCAAAGGATCATGATATTTTCCCCCAGCAGTTATTTTTTTCCTCCTTAATTTTGCCCTCTCAAGGCTCCTTTTCCATCCATGTGAGAAAAAAGCAGCCAGAGGTAAAAAACGCTCCACCCATTTCTCTGCTGAAACTCGCAACTGCCAGTGGCCATGTGTAATTCGAATCACAACCACCCACACCCGAGAGAGTATTACATGTGTCTGTTGTAGAAGGCACATCTTAGCCCTGAGACTGCTTCTACAGCTAATCTGTGGAATGAAGAAGAAAAAAGCCCTCTAGCATGTCACCATCAACTGTTGACTGTCTGGACACACAAAGCATAAAACCCAGTGCAGACAACTAAATACAGTTTTATAATACATCACTAAAGATGAACCATGAACACTACTCGAATAAGAGTTATGCCTTCTACAAAATAATTCAAAGCAATTTATTTTTGCAAATCCCTATTCCACGAAAGCAGACAGCAAAGCTATTACCCATGAGCTGCTGGAAGGGCAAACCAGCACAGCTAAGAACCTACTCTCTTCTGCCCCCCTCCCCTCTAATCTCCTCCAACAACAGAGCACAGAGAAAAGCCCACCCAAAGAAAGGAAGATAGGATTTGAGCTGGATGGGGAGAGGGGTTGCCTGCAAAATTTTGTTTACTGAATAAGGAGCACACCTTGGAGTGAAGAGGTGCTTTCACACAGCAAGCCTACCCTGAAATGAGACTGAAGAGCTCCCTCCGGCTCTTTAGAGCTCTAGGCCACGCCCTTTTGCATGTGAAGTATCACATGATGACATCACATGCAAAGGGGGCGTGGCCTCAAGCTCTAAGGGGCTGAAGCGAGCTCTTCAGTCTCATTTCAGGGCAGGCTTGCTGCCTGAGAGCATCTATTTTCCCTTTCTCTCCCTCTCTGGAATAGACACTTTAAGGCAGCAAACGCTCCCTAAAAATAATCGGAAAGTCAGTGCTCTGTGGGGGTAGGGGCGGGTGCGCAGGCTCTCCGCCGGGACTCAGATCTCTGTTGTGCGACTTGCGCGGCTGCGTGAGTGGGGGTGGAAGCATGCACCTAGCAGGGGGGATTTTCCAAAACAAACAAACCCTGAAAAAAAAAAACACAACTGTGGTGGTTGGGTGCGGGGCATGGCAAGCACTTGACGTCCCCCTGCAACTGGCGCCTAGGGCATGTGCCCTGCCTGCCCCACCCTGATTACGTGTCTGCATGGCCCATTCAGTCGGCGAGTGCTTTCTGCGCCGGCCCTGTAGGGTTCTTCCTTCATCTCCCTGGCAAGCAGGGCAAAGAAGCCCCCAGCTGGGCCAACACAGAATGCACTCTCCAGTTGGATGCGCCACACATGCTGCTCAGCCCCAGAAACGGCTCCAGCATTGGCGTCCTGACACAGGGTGGAAGGGGTATGGCCGGCCGGGGACAGCACAGCTGGGGACAAGCCTGCCATCAGAGGAGGAGGCAGCGGCAGTAGCAGTATGTGTGTAGGGAAAGCCGGTGCTGGCAGAGGAGACCTCGTTGCGTGGCGGGGGGTCCGGCCTGGCAGCATTGGCAGGAAAAGGGCAGGCACCTGCCTGTCCAGGATTGCTGCCAGCCTTCCTACGCCCCGGACAGAGACTGGGAGTGGGTGAAGTACTCAAAACAACTTTCTCTGGCCCACCTTTAACAAGCAGAGATTCCATTTCTTTTCTGATTATATCTTAGTGGGAACTGATTCATTTGTGATTGTTTTAAGCCTAAGTATATTGCAATGCATGCGGAGCATCCTATATTAAGTCTGCTAAAAGGGGGAGTGGATGGTTCATGTAGGGTAGAGTCAACTGGCATGAGTAAAAGGTTGTGCAAATTAGCTACCTTGAAAAAAATGTATCTGACAATCGTACTTTGTACTAGGCTGTCTTACAGACCAGCTCTAATATGATGAGGTTAATGAAAGGAAGAAGCAGGCCCAGATTACTCTACATTTACTTACCCCATGTAAAGGCGGAGGTGCAGGCGGTGGTGCAGATGGAGGTACGGACTGATGTAGGATGGAAGTGTGGATGGAGGTGCAGATGGAGGTACAAGTGGAGGTGCAGACTGATGTATGGATGGAGGTGCAGATGGAGGTACAGACCGATGTACGGATGGAGGTGAGGATGGAGGTGCAGATGGAGGTACAGGTGGAGGTGCAGACTGATGTATTGATGGAGGTGCAGATGGAGGTACAGACCGATGTACGGATGGAGGTGAGGATGGAGGTGCAGGTGGAGGTGCAGGTGGAGGTGCAGACTGATGTATGGATGGAGGTGCAGATGGAGGTACAGACCGATGTACAGATGGAGGTACGGACTGAGGTGCGGATGGAGGTACGGACTGATGTGCGGGTGGAGGTGCAGATGGAGGTACAGACCGATGTACGGATGGAGGTACGGACTGATGTGCGGATGGAGGTGCGGATGGAGGTACAGATGGGGGTGCAATCAGGGGTGGAGGTGCGGACCTGACAGAATGAAAACAGACATTAAAGAGAATCTGCTGCATCTAGGCCAGCCTGAGCACATTTGCTTACAGCACTACACAAACCATCCACATACACCTTTACTCCAAACAGTCTGTGCTCTATCAGAGGCAAAGGTGCACCTAGGTAATTTTGGAGCCTGGACCTAAAGGTTTCTGGAGCACCCCACCCCTCACCCCCACCCTGCAACTTAAGCATCATGCCCCTACACACACACACACACACACACACACACACACGCAATATTTTTCATACATGGGTTCTTGAGGGCACAAACAGCAACTGAACTCACAAGAATGTAAGAATATAAAACAGATATACTTATGCAGATACAGGTGAAACTCGGAAAATTAGAATATCGTGCAAAAGTCCATTAATTTCAGTAATGCAAATTAAAAGATGAAATTGATATATGAGACAGACGCATTACATGCAAAGCGAGATAAGTCAAGCCTTAATTTGTTATAATTGTGATGATCATGGCGTATAGCTCATGAAAACCCCAAATCCACAATCCCAGAAAATTAGAATATTACATGGAACCAAGAAGACAAGGATTGTAGAATAGAACAATATCGGACCTCTGAAAAGTATACAGTGTACTGTGCTTGATTGGCCAGCAAACTCGCCTGACCTGACCCCATAGAGAATCTATGGGGCATTGCCGAGAGAAGGATGAGAGACATGAGACCAAACAATGCAGAAGAGCTGAAGGCCGCTAATGAAGCATCCTGGTCTTCCATAATACCTCATCAGTGCCACAGGCTGATAGCATACATGCCACGCCATATTGAGGCAGTAATTGCTGCAAAAGGGGCCCAAACCAAATACTGAATACATATGCATGCTTATACTTTTCAGAGGTCCGATCCTACTACAATCCTTGTCTTCTTGGTTCCATGTAATATTCTAATTTTCTGGGATTGTGGATTTGGGGTTTTTATGAGCTGTACGCCATGATCATCACAATTATAACAAATTAAGGCTTGACTTATCTTGCTTTGCATGTAATGCGTCTGTCTCATATATCAGTTTCACCTTTTAATTTGCATTACTGAAATTAATGTACTTTTGCACGATATTCTAATTTTCCGAGTTTCACCTGTATGCACTAGTAGAAATGTTTCAACACACAACTTAACATATTCCCATCCCACATATCTCTCCCCCCTCTGACTCTAAAGCACCTGAAACAGGTCACAGTTATACTTGAGTGCCTGGTCCATTGAGGGCCAGTGGAGACCACACCACCCAAAACAAACTAAAAAGGATATGGGGGCCCCCAAGGGGTGTGGAGGCCAGTGTTGCCTCTAGCAGGGATTTCCAGATACTGTTCACTACAACTCCCAGCAATAGCCTTTGGCTGCAGTGGCCTTTGGCTGGGGATTCTTGGAGCTGTGGTCAACAACATCTGGGAATCCCTGTTAGAGAGAACACTGGTGGAGGCCCTGGACTTCGTCCTCAAAGTTCACTGTGCCTTGCTCCATATGTCCCAACCAGGACCTTAAGTTCTTCTTCAGAGGCCCTCCTCTGAGTGCCCTTGCCAAAGGAGGTGAGGCGGGGTGGCTACTAGGGAGAGGGCCTTTTGGGTGGTGACACCCCATTTATGGAATAGCTTCCCGAGTGAGCTTTGCCTGGCTTCCTCACTTTGTTCTTTTAGATGCCACCTAAAGACCTTTTTGTTCTGTCGGACTTTTTAAATTTTGATTTTCAAATTTGATTTTTTAAAACTGATTTTAAAAGAGTTTTAAAATTTCTTTGTATTGCATTTTGTATTTCCTCTCCCCACCCCCACCTTTTGGTCTCTTATGATTTAATGTGTTATATGTTTTCATTTCATGTTTTCATTTCATGTTGTGAGCCGCCCAGACAACAATTTGTTATGGGATAGCTAACAAAGTTGTTCATCACCATCATCGTCATCATCATCATCATCATGGCCACCTTAAATTTATTACAGGCTGATATCCAGAGCAGCAACCAGAAAATCTGCTCCTAACTCAGCCAGATTGTTCCAGAGCGGAGGGCAGAGGCGGATCCAGGGTGGGGCAGCCAGGGCAAGTGCTCTGGGTGCCCCCTGAAGGGGGCATAATTTTGATGCCCCACCATCACAAGATTCAACCAGTGGGAGCCGCTGGGGGGTCCCGGTATCTCCGGATCCCAGGTGGCTGGCAAGCGGACCAGTGGCACCTGAACCCCCCCCCCACTCACTTGCACAGGCTGCAGCAGCACACTCACATGAGATCTCTGGGCAGCGTGGGACAGGGTGGCGGGTGGGTGCTCCCATTGGATGGTAGAGAGCGCAGGCCAGGCCCGAGAGCTGTCTGGGCTGCCTGCACCAAGCCGGTTCCACGTGGCAGGGAGACTAGCAGCAGCAACTGCTGGGTGTTTGCATGCTGCTGTTCCGTAGTTTGTGTGCTGATGCTGTGTGCTGCTGTTTGTTGCCCAGCAGGCGACACAGCGTCTGCCTGCCCTGTTGGCTGGCTGCATTCTTGCATTAACTGCATACACACACACACACACACACACACACACACACTCTCTCTCTCTCTCTCTCTCTCTCTCTCTCCAGACAAAGTAAACTGCTGCTCTGCTCAAATCTCTCTCTCTCTCTCTCTCTCTCTCTCTCTCTCTCTCGTGTGTATGTCTCGCACGCGCCCTACCCTGCAGTGCAGAGAGGCTCGAAAAGCAGATTTGGAGCGGAGGGAGGCGGCCACCTCTCAGCAGGAGCAGTTCTCAAGGTGCTTCTACAGGGAGACGTGGGTGGGCAGGTCGGGGGGGGAGAAATGAGACCCTTCTTTCGCCAAGCACCCCCATGGCTAACATAAACTTCGCAGGGAGGGGGGGGGGGAATTGGGAACATAAATGACTAGGGAACCCTAGCCCTGCACCACAGCATGGGACTCTTCCCCCCTTGGCTCCTTCCCTCAGAGCTTGTGTCAGCAGGATGATCACGAGAGAAGAAGATTGTGTGCAGGTGTGGGGGGGGGTTGCCTTTGGTCAGAAGGGGAAAATAGACAAATGCGATTTCCCCTTCCAACTTTGTCTGTAATGACTTTGTGGTACTACCTTTGTTTTATTTTATTTTTCTCTCTCTCTTCTCTCTCCGTGGGGTATATGTGTGTGTGTGTAAATCTGCATAAACCAACACCTGGGGCGGGGGGGGGGATCGGGGTGAGCGGAGAGGCAAGAGCAGCCTGCTCTCCCCTCACTCAGCAGCAGCAGCCACCGCCGGGGCTTCTGGCTCAGCCTGCCTGGCCTGGTGAGGTGTTTGGGACGCACACGGGGGCTGCTCTGCTCTGCCTCCCCTTCTCTCTCACAACCACTCAGTCAGTTGGGGGTGCGTGCAACTGCCCAAACCGCTCTGCCTGCCTGGTGTGATCACATTGGGGTGCCCAAGCAGGCAGGCAGCCGGCAGGCATGCTGAGGAGGCGAGAGGAGGAGGAGGAGGAGGAGGAGGACAGCGGCTGGAGACGGAGACGGAGACTGCTGCTGGAGCCTGGGGAGTGGGGCTGCAGGCCCAGACGGCGGGGTTCAGTGTGTGTGTGCTGCTGGCCAGAGGCAGGGAGACTCTTCTTCAGTACTTTTTCTCCAAAGGAGGTCTGTTGTTGTCTCTCTCTGTTTAATTAAGGATGTTCCTACCTTCTCCCAGGGGATTTGAGAGAGAGAGAGTTGCACTTTGCATGTGCTCATTTGTTTAAACACATATTGTAAAACTAGTCAGAGACTGAGCTTAGCTAGAAGCCAGAAACAAAAAGAAACCAGAAAAGCCAGCAGGGTGCAACAGGAAAAGAGCTGCGGATCTTTGTTTAAAGCCAGCAGAGCCAGAGGAAATGTAGATTCTTTGCCTGAGGCATATGTATTGCCCTGATCCTGCCAGCTCCCCCCTTCCCTCTTGCCCTGGGCTCTGATGCTCTCACTTGTCTGTGCTGAAGACCGAAGAAAAGGCATACAAGAGATCTAGCAACCTTCTAGTAAGCTGCCTTTTCCCGAGTCAGCCCATTGGTCCAATCCATCCTTCTAACTATTCTCCACACAGGCTGGTAGCAGCAGGCTAGAAAGTTGGTAGCCAGGCAGCTCTGGAGTGTGTACTTTCACTGAGGAGCTGGTGAGAGAGAATTTCCACACACACCCCACCCCCAGGCCCAGAGGCCTAACCAGGGAAAATGGCACCTAGGGCAAGCACTGAAATTGCGCCCCTGTCCAAACAGGAATGATGGGACTTGTAGTCAACAATATCTGGAAATCCCTCTTAAAAGGAACACTGTACCATCTAGATATGTTTGTTGATCCAAACCTGAAAACATGAGCCATTCAGAGGAATAGCAAGGTTGGAATGGGCCAAGGTGAGATTTTAAAATGGGCCCCCAGCCCCTCAAAGTCCAGGGCCTCCACACACCACAGGCCCCCAAGGATTTAAGTCGGATCTTTCAAAATAAGTATGCTGCCTGGAAATACATTTCACTGACTACACACATGCACACTTCACAGTATATAGTGATATCCATCGAGTACTATATATTTGTGCTACTTTTAATGCCTAGAACACACTAGCAAGGCTAATGATTAAAATGGCCCCCTCGCTGCAGATTAGCAAAGGAGACTTTCAACCATGCAAGGTGAGCCTATGTTTGTTTTCTCAGAATTCTGAACAAATTCAGAAAAGTTTGATTCCAGGAGGTTTTTCACACCAGGCTATTAAAGCCCTTTAACACACATCTCCTCTGGAACAGAGGTGCTGCATTCACATGTTGGCCAGATTTACCCTGAAGTCGCTGCAAGTTTATGGGGAGCAGTTCACACACAAGAAAAATAAAATAAAAGCACAGCACATGCTTCACAGTTCTCACTCAAACCTTCTGGGTTGCAAAACAACTTGAACATATGTGCATTTATGAATGAATGTGATGTGTTTTAGAAAACCAAAGTAACTCCATTTTACTTAGAATACCTCACTCTAACTTAAAGTAACCCCAGCCCAGCTCAAGGACACGGCCTCACATGATCATCGTCATTTCTCCACTAAATTGTATCTAAAGAAACTTGGTTCGCACCAGATGAATGCTCCCTGTTCTTTGCTGACAGTTAAAGAAAACAGGATGTAACCAAATAAGGAGTGATCACCAGATGAACAATGAATCTTTTGCATGCGTACTAGATACTTAGTCCACCATTTTGTTGCCAAGTGTAATATGTCTAGGGTGTCAACATCATTCAGATTTTCTGTATAAATGTAAGATACACCTATAACCAATTTGTATTTCAGTGCAGAGCAATAGCCCATTGATTTACCTTGCTGGCTGCAGCAGCAAATAAAATTGCCTCTAATTGATCCCCACTGAGTCTGTTTGATTGGCAAAAAGGCGGACCCAGGGACGAACCGGTATTCACATCAATTGAATGAAAATAAATAAAATATACTTGTTCCAGAAGTTTTTGTAATTTTCTGCCCTGAAACAAGCCACTTATAGGCCTTTTTAGATAGTTTTTGTTTTTAAAGCCAGCACATTTTCCCATCTGCTTTCAATTAAATATTCAGAGACTTCTCAGTCTCGCCCAACCCACCCCCATATCAAAGCCCTATGGCAAGCAGATTCCTATAGGGGTGGGGGGACCCCAAAAAGGAATTCACAGGCTACCTAGCAATAGCTGTTCTGGATGGTCTGGGCAGGGGGGCTGCTGCTTCTGCTGCTTTGGAGAGCTCTGCCTGCTTCCTCCTTCCTTCCTTCCTTCCTTCCTTGCTTGGGGCCTGCCCAGTTCAGGCTTCAGGGAGGCCTACTGGGAGGCCTCTCTGGAAGCCCCGCCCACCCACCGATCAGCTGAGAGGCGGGGAGAGAAGAGCTCTGCAGTTTGCAGGCCCTGCCGATCCTAGGCCGGAGCTGGAGGCAAGTGGCTGGGGGGCCCTGGGGCTGGGCAGGGGGGCAATGGGGTGGGGGGGGCAGGAACTGGTGTGGCGCCCCCACCTCAGTGGAGTCTAGGGCACCTGCCCTGCCTGCCCCCCCCCCAGTTCTGCCTATGCGCCTAGAGCAGCACGACTTGCATTGTGCCTGCACAGGAAGAAGTGTACAAACCAGGGCTCTTGTCTTGTTTCTGAGGTGGCCAGCCTCCTGCACAGAGTGAGAGCAGCATGACCCCGAATACGCTGCCACATCAAGATGTCCTGCCTTGCCCTGCCTGGAATGACAACCCACGGAGCTGGTGCTGCTGCTCCGTGTGTCGCTTAGGCTCTCTGGCACCCCCTATCCTGACCAGCACAGAGAAACCAGGCAACCTTTGCAGAACTTTGGGGAGGCTGCACAGTAGGGTTGCCGTGTGTTTTGTCCCCCAGTCCCGGCAGGAGTCCTCTGCCTTTTAACAGCTGCAACTGGAAGAAATCTTGACAGGAACTTCTTTGCATTACTGTAGCCCTAGGCTTGTTTTTATTTTTATTTTATTTTTTATTTTTTACCCTGCAAAAACACCTAAATGTGAAAAATCCATCAGAAGATACAACATAAGTCATTGTACTCCACCGCAGACTTGCGATTTCATACAGTGACATGCCCAGAAGAGCCAGCATAGTGTAGTGTTTAGAGTGTTGGACTAGGACCAGGAAGACCCAAGTTCGAATCCCCTTTCCACCATGAAACTCACTGGGTGACTCTGGGCCAGTCATATCTCTCTCAGCCTAAACTACCTCACAGGATTGTCGTGAGGATAAAAAAAGGCATGTACACCACACTGAGCTGCTTGGAGGAAGAGCGGGATCTAAATGTCAAAATCAATTAAAATAGATTAAATAAATTTTAAAAAGATAAGGCAGCTGGGCAATGGAGAAGAGGTAGAGACCACTGTCTGCATCAGGAGCGGGGCCAGGATAAAGGGGAGGACACCTGAAAGGAGGGTGACAGAGTGTAGAGGAGCTGGTGGGAGGCGGTGGTAGCAGGCAGGTGAGACTACACCTGCAGGGGGGCAGGGTGCCTACACTTGCCATCCTAGGGCATAAGTGCCGCCTGAGACTGTCACCTCACCTTGCCTCATGGGGGAGCCATCTCATCTGGATGAAGAATGCCTTAGCCCACTCTTTGCTGCCCTTGGCCTTCGTCACCATGCATTTCTGGATGGCAAGTCTCCTCCTCCACAATTCCCACCATCATTGGAGAAGATCCCAAGCTTTAAAGCCAGTAACTTTTGTCTCTGCTCTTCCACCTAGGACTCAGAAAATGGTCTGGGAGAAACTCAGCTAAGCAGGTGATGATCTGATCCGTCCTGTGGATGGAAACCACTTGGAACCCCAGGTAAGAGTGGGAGAGAAGCAGGATTTTAAAAATGTGTTTTTTTAAAAAATGTGACAGAATCTGACAGGCAAATCCCCCATTGCATTGTGCATGTAGTGCATTGTGGGGGGGAGATATATATATATATATATATATATATATATATATATATATATATATATATATAAACACATTTATGTTATATAGCACAGATACTTCAGACACTGGCTCCTGAGTGAAGACCTCAATTCCTCCTCTTTGTTCTCCTCCTCTTCAAAACTACATATATTCTGAAATTGTTCAAATTGGAATTTTGAGAGCAATAGAGGGAAAGGCAGAGCCAGCGTGATGTAGTGCTTAGAGTGCTGGACTAGGACTGGGGAGACCCGAGTTCAAATCCCCACTTAGCCATGAAACTAGCTGGGTAACTCTGACTTCCGGTTGGGACCGCAAACGCAGTGGCTGCCTCTCTGACAAGAGAGGACTGAGCAGGAAGAAAAAGAGGATTTTGAGGCTTCAAAATCCTCCCTTCATCATCCTAGATCAAAGGATTGATTCAAGATAACCCATGTCTTCTCATATGCTGGTAATTTGATACATGGATCGGGCTGAAGAGCGTGATTTATTGTCTCAAGTTCACCAGCAGGGAAAAGGGGGTCCATCTTTGCTAATCTCCTGCTCAGGAATTTTAAAGCTGCCGAGCGGACAGTCTCTTTGGCTTGGATATAATTAATGTGAAAAGTTCAAAGAAGTTCACCTCTTTAGTGACTCAGTGATTGATGAATTCTCCTGCATTTCTGGGAAAGCCGTCGCAGATAAGCCTGTAAGTTCTCTTTTGGATTACAATTAAAGAAAGGACTTTCTCTCTTTTCCCCCCCCCTTCTCCTTCCTTCTTCTTCTGTTTGTTAACTACTAAGATTGGAAACTTCAGTTGCTGGTTTTAATATCTGGAAAGAATTCTATCAGTGGGGATTGTTGTTCTTCAAGTTTAAAGAAGAGACGTTCTGCTGTCTTTTTTTTTTTGGATACTCCACGCTACCGTGAGAAAGTTTTGACGGCCACTGATATGCTGCAGAATTGTTTATATTTGAGTACAAGCTCAGGTTTTTACTTTCTGTTTTGAGATCAAGGACAAACATACTTGGGCAAAGAATTTTCTTCTTTAACTCCTTCATGTCATTATGAAAGGCAGGGAGAAACCTCATCTAAGCCAGACACATCTACAAGCAAGGAAACTTTCACTTCCAGATACAAGTGCAGGGGAAGTTAAAGTAGCTGCAGCCATGGACCAGACGTTGATTGAGATGAAACAAATTTTGCAGTCAAACGCAATTGCCTTGGCATCAAATGCCACCGACCTCAAACAGGTCATTTCTGATGTAACCCAAATGAAGCAAAATATGGCTGAGATAAATGATAGGACCTCAAATATTGATGAGACTGTCAAAAAATTGGCACAGGACAATAAAGAATTTAAATTAAGGGTTGATGTTGTAGAAAAAGATGTGCAATCACTGAAAGATGACAGGGAAAATTACTGGATCAAATGGCTTTGTTAGAATTAAGACAAAAAGAGAGATTTTTACGGTTCAGAGGAATTCCTGAAATTCCTAATGAGAACATTAGGAAATTACTTGGAGTGGAACTTGCATCACTTTTGGGAATTACGGTTGATGAGATGGATGCCCAGATTGAGACAGCCTTTCGTGTAAACTCGGATTTTGCAACAAGAAATAAATTAATCAAAGACTGCATAGTACATTTTCCCACCAATTCAATAGCAGAGAGAATCATTCAGGCTCACTTTACTACAACCTTAACAATTCAAACTCATCAGATAAAATTTTTGAAAGAGATTCCAGCCAGAATTCTAAGAAAACATAAGGATTACAAATTTTTGGTTGATGCATTAAATGCTAAAGAAATACGTTTTAGATGGGAATTACCAGAGGGAATCTCCTTCTCCTACAAGAGCAAGAGGAATAGATTCACTGAGCTCCTGAAAGCACAAGAATTCTGGCGGAAATACAAAAAAGACTTATCTTCTGAACATTCTGCTTCATAAACATATAACTTAAGTCACTCTATATGGATTATAAACGAACTTACATATTTTTATCTTGGAATATAAATGGTCTGAATTCAAAAATTAAGAGAAACAGGGTTTTCCACTTTCTTAAGAAACAAAATCTGGATATAGTGTGTTTACAAGAGACTCATATTAGAAAACATGATCGGAAATTTTTGGTAAATAGAGCCCTGGGACAAGAATTTGTTTCTTCAGATAAGAAAAAAAAAGAGGAGTAGTATTTTATGTCAAACAACAATTTGAACCTAAATTGATTTTTAAAGATGAAGAAGGTAGGATATTAGCATTGGAAGTTTTAATATCTGGAATTAAAACAGTGATAATTGGAATCTATGCCCCTAATGAAAGGAAAGTTGAATTTTATAACTATTTGGATCAAAAGATGGCAGATCTATCAAATGCTAATTTGCTTTTATTGGGAGATTTTAATGGAGTTGTCTCGACAGTTTTGGACAGAAAATCTGATTTATCGGAAAAGAATTTACAAGGTAAACTTCCTAAAGCATTTTTTGAATTAGTAGATCATATGGATCTCTATGATCTATGGAGAATTAAAAATTCAAATGCAAAAGAATATACCTACTTTTCGGAAAGATATCAGTCACATTCCAGGATAGATATGGTCTGGACATCCCAAACCATTATAACTCATATGAAAACAATGGACATTCTACCTAGGACATTTTCAGATCATAATCCGATTTGTTTTGCATGGAAGAAGGAAGGAGCGACCTCATTTAGGTGGAGACTGAATCAATATCTTTTGAAAAAACCAGATGTGGTTGAGAAAGCCAAAAAGAAGTTAAAGGATTATTTTGAATTGAATTTAAATCAAGGATTGGATAACAAAATTGTTTGGGATGCAAGCAAAGCGGTTATGAGAGGTTTTTTCATACAGCAAAATGCATATTTTAAAAAACAAAGAGGATTGAAAAGAGAGGTACTACTGATGCAGATTTCCAAAAAGGAAAGAGAATTGATATGGACTAAAGATAAGAAGAAGATCTCTCAAGCTATTAAGATCTTACAACAACAACTCTCTATGCTAATAGCAAATGAACTTGAGCAAAATCTGAAGTATATCAAGCAAAGATCATTTGAATTTGCAAATAAACCAGGCAAGTTGCTGGCTTGGAAAATAAGACTTGAGAGGAAAAAAAAAATTTATCTAAAATATTTACTAAAAATGGGCTCTCTTATAATGGAAAGGAAATAAGGATGGAATTTTTAAAATATTACTCGGAAATATATCAAGGCAAAATAGTAGAAGATAAAAAAATTAAGCAGTTTCTTAGAACTAAAAATATTCCAAAACTTTCTCTTCAACAAATAGAAATCATGAATGCTCCAATAACAGTTATGGAAATAATAGAAGCAATAAATCAAGCTAAATCCAACAAGGCCCCTGGGCCAGATGGACTCTCAGCTTTGTATTACAAGTCACTCAAAGATCAAATTTTACAACCTCTTCAATGGACTATGAATGACATTTTACAAAAAGGGATTATGCCAGATTCGTGGAAATATGCAAATATTACAATAATCCCAAAGCCAGATCAAGACTTAACATTAGTCAAAAATTATAGGCCAATATCACTTTTAAATAATGATTATAAACTTTTTGCTGCGGTTTTGGCAAGAAGACTGAAAGTGGTACTACGAGACTTTATTCATGAGGATCAAGCTGGCTTTTTGCCAAAGAGACAACTGAGAGACAATGTTAGAAAAGTTTTGAATGTATTGGAGTATTATGAAAAACATAATGAAAAACAGATGGCGATGATTTTTTTGGATGCAGAGAAAGCTTTTGACAATATTTCATGGCAGTTTATGCGGGGTTTATTATAGGAAATAACTGCCGGTGAACATTTCATTAGAGCAATTAAAACTATCTACTCGGAACAATATGCCAAGATTATTGTAAATGGAGAATTATCAGACAATTGTAGAATACAAAAAGGGACTAGACAAGGTTGTCCACTTTCTCCATTGCTTTTTATATTGGTTTTAGAAGTGCTTTGTAGATCTGTTAGGGAAGATGATGAATTACATGGTCCCAAAATCGGGAGACAAGGATACAAACTGAGAGCCTTTGCAGACGACGTTGTGTTATTTTTAGAGAATCCAATCGATAAGATTGAAAGACTTTTGGACAAGATACAGCAATTTGGCCAGTTGGCAGGATTTTACATAAACAAGACTAAAACTAAGGTTCTGACTAAAAATATTGATCAGGAAAGTAAAGATAGATTTGGTGAAATAAGTGAGTTAAAAGTGGAGAAGAAAGTGAAATATTTGGGAGTTTGGTTAACAAATAATAACTCTGTGCTGTTTTCAAATAATTATGTTCAAGCATGGAACTCAATGAAAAGAGATTTGCAAAGATGGTCTAAAATGAATTTATCTTTGATGGGAAGAATTTCAGTGGTGAAGATGAATGTTTTGCCTAAAATGTTATTTCTCTTTCAGACTATTCCTATAATTAATAACTTGACTTGTTTTAGGCAATGGCAGAAGGACATAGCTAAATTTGTTTGGCAGGGGAAAAGACCAAGAATAAATTTTAAGAATTTAACAGATGCAAAGGAAAGGGGTGGTCTTACCTTGCCAGACTTAAGGTTGTATTTTGATGCTGTAGGTTTGACATGGCTAAAGGAATGGATAACATTGAGAAACCCTAGAGTCCTTGATCGGGAGGGATTTGATAGAAGGTTTGGATGGCATGCTTATCTATGGTATGAAAAAACTAAAGCACATAAAGATTTTTTGAATCACTGTGTAAGAAGGAGTTTAATGAGGGTATGGTTAAAATATAAAAATTGGTTGGAATCAAAAACTTGGTTGGAACCAAGGGATTATGTCAAGACGATGAAAAATTAATCTCTAAAATGTATAAACTACTACTTTTGGAGGAGACTAGAGAGGAATTGGTTAAAACAACTATGATAAAATGGGCTCAAGATGTTGGACTTAATATAGAAATGGCAGCGTGGGAGAAGCTATGGAAAAGTGATTTAAAATTTACTGCTTGTTATGCTTTGAAGGAAAATTATTACAAAACGATGTATAGATGGTATCTAACGCCTCAAAAACTGGCATTAATGTATAAAAATGTTTCAAATAAATGTTGGAAGTGTGGGCATACTGAAGGTACTTTTTTTCATATGTGGTGGACCTGTGGGAGGGCCAAGGCCTATTGGGACATGATATATAATGAATTGAAGAAGATATTTAAAGTGACATTCCCTAAAAAGCCAGAATCCTTCCTGCTAGGAATAACACAAGGAGCAATTTCTACAAATAATTTAACTTTTTTTATGTATGCTTCTACGGCGGCCAGAATATTATATGCACAGAAATGGAAGACTAACGAACTGCCTTCAAAAGAAGATTGGCTGATAAAAACTTTAGAATATGCAGAAATGGCAAAACTTACAACACTGATCAGAGACCAAAGTTTAGAACGCTTCAAGGAAGATTGGAAACCTTTTTTGGTTTATTTAAAGAATTATTTTCCTACTATGGATCTTACAGCAGGATTTGAAATTTGAAATGCAGGTTGGGCAGATTAATGGTGGTGGAAGGTTTAAATTTGTGTTTTTCCTTTTTAATTAATATTACAATAAGGGTAAAATTTATAGTTGGTATCACGAAAAGAGGTGCGCGGGAAGTCAACTTGTAACTGTGTTTATTATGATTGTTATGGTTACTGTTATTGTTAAAAGTTAATAAAAAAATTGAAATGAAAAAAGAAAGAAAGAAACTAGCTGGGTAACTCTAAGCCAGTCACTTCTCTCTCAGCCTAACCTACTTCACAGGGTTGTTGTGAAAGAGAAACTCAAGTATGTAGTTCACCGCTCTGGGCTCCTTGGAGGAAGAGCAGGATAGAAGTGTAATAATAATAATAATAATAATAGAAGTCCCACTACTTCCATCCATCCCATGCTTCCTTTCCAAACCTCATCCCCCTCAAGGTACTCTGTGAGGCAGTTCACATGGCTCTGATTAGAACAGACATATGTTTCTACCTGCCTGAGTAGTATAGGGGCATACCTGCTGTCAAAAAGCATGTGGTTTTGTTTACAAACAAAAGCACGTGGCTGGAGGATGACGTCACAGTGACGTCACGGTGGGCGGGGGTTTGCAGCTGTCAAAATGCGCTTACGTCACCGGAAATACATCATCAGAAGGGGCTGAGGAGACCCCCACGTGACCGGAAAGGGTCAGAAGTGGGGGACGCCCTTACCCCCGGAAGTCTGGCACCAACCCTAACACAGCTACCCCAGAATATGTCCAGACATGTCCGAAGGTGGGCATGTGACCCCTCTACGAACACGCCTAGCCACCCTGGACCAATAGGAACAGGTTTCAGGCTCCGGAGCGGCCCGAGTGAGCGGGTGTGATAATGGTCGGGCGGCCATTTTGTGCAACTTTATTTGTCGAAAAGGCCCAGAGGAGACCCCACGTGGTCGGAAAGGGTCAGAAGTAGGGGTACGCCCTCACCCCGGAATCTGGCACCCACCCTGCCACCCCTACCCCAGAATATGTCCAGACATGTCCGAAGGCGGACATGTGACCCCTCTATGAACACGCCTAGCCACCCTGGACCAATAGGAACAGGTTTCAGGGTCTGGAAAGGACCGAGTGCACAGGCGTGATAATGGTTGGACGGCCATTTTGTGTAACTTTATTGGGTGAAACCGGGTCAAGTGACCCCTCTACGAACAGGGTTAGGGGTGGTGCGTTTAGAGGGAAGCCATTTTACAGCTGTACAGAGACGATGGCTGACGCTAGGACTCCACCGCGTGCCACAGACCTATCATCGCCACAGGCACCCACAAAGATTAAGCCTATGCAAGTGCGGAGTCTGTCCTTCCCTCCTATGGGTATGAAAACCCCTCAGAGGGCTGATCTTATTGCTGGTGAGGTTCCAGAGACTAACTTTGCAGCAGGGCCCTCGGATGAGGGTGGTAGACTAGAATGTGATTGCGGGCACTGTGACACCAGCCTTCTAACCACCATGGAAACTGAAGATGATGAGCCTCCAACTACCATCTCCAAAGTGGGAAACGTGTGTTCCTCAGATTCTGAAACAGAAGAGCCTGTGAAACAAAAGCGGCTTAGGAAGAAGAGAAAATGGGTGAAGAGCAGACCCCAATTTGATTGGTGCGACGAGAGGTGTTGTGATAGCTCATGTGGAGAGTATACTTATTCAGATGAGTGCGGGTGCGAATCTTACTTGTCATCCTGGTCAAGGGTCGTCTATTGCGAGTTTAAGTGCTGCAGATCGAGCGAAGACTGGTCATCTTGTGACTGCCTGACCCCAGACCCCACCGACCCATGGGCCGATTACTGTAGGGCTGTGTGCTTTACTTCATCATCTGAAAGCGGTGAGGAGGAGGAAACCTTGGATGGCCTTGTGGTTACAAAACCTGAAGAACCAGACCCCAATGCGGAAACTGGCAAGCTGGTGAGTTGGAGGCGATTTAAGCAGTCTTGTTTTGTTTACTTGTGTTTTTTTAACCTGTTAGTATTAAAATATTTCCCTCTTTTGTGCAGGTACGGGGTGTTGAGAACATGCAAATCAGGGATGTCAATGTGTCCTGCATTTCCTGTGCGTGTACTGATGGGGACCAATAAAAGAAATTTGTTTTAAATATGTGTGTCCATACATGTGTTAAACAGAACCATGGCAGGGGCCGAAGAAGTTTTAAAGAAAATATATTACAAACCTGGGAGAGTGGGGAGTCTTGGAGGTGTAAACCCACTTTTTCAAGAGGCCTGACAGCAGAGTAGAGATCTGCGTAAAAGACATGTTGAGGCATGGCTTTCAGAGCAGGATGCTTACACTCTGCACAGGCCTGCAAGGATTCATTTTAAAAGAAACAAGACTGTTGTTTCAGGGGTGGATGCACAATGGCAGGGCGATTTAGTGGACATGCAGCAATATTGTAAATACCACAATGGGTACAAGTACATTTTGACGGTTGTGGACATTCTATCTAGATATGCTTGGGCTGTACCTCTAAAAGATAAAACAGGGAGGGAAGGGGCCGGTGGTTTTAAAGCTATTTTCAAAGAAGGCCGAGAGCCTGGCAAGCTCCAGACAGATAGAGGGAGGGAATTTTTAAATAAACCTGTAGGGACCCTGTTAAAGGAGCAAGGTATTCACCACTTTGTCACCAACAACGATGTCAAAGCTGCTCTTGTGGAGAGACTGAACCGAACCTTGAAAACACGTATGTGGAGGTATTTTACTGCTCATAACACATTCAGGTATATTGATGTCCTGCCTCAACTCCTAAAGAGCTATAACCACAGCTTTCACAGAACCATACAATGCAGGCCGGTAGATGTCACAACCAGCAACGACCTGTCTGTTTGGAGAAGAGTCTATGGAAGCTGTAGCCATAAAAAAGCAAAGTCTCCAGTGTTAAGAAAAGGAGATCACGTCAGGATTTCAAAAATTAAAGGGGTTTTTGAGAAAGGTTATGAACAGAACTACACCACAGAATTGTTTATAGTGGACCGAGTCATCAGAAAAGCTGAACGCCCGGTCTATCTGGTAAAAGACTACATGGGTGAGCCAGTTATTGGGAGCTTCTATCATGAAGAATTACAGAAAGTTAAAGCAGGAGAGGACAAATTGTACAGGATTGAAAAAATTCTAGCTACAAAAGGCCGTGGCAAAGTAAAACGACATTTAGTGAAGTGGGTGGGGTGGCCTGACAAGTTCAATAGCTGGGTACCTGCTTCAGACCTCTGCAATGGGTGATAGGGGTTTTTACATCACACTCCCTAGTAACGCCAGCAAGAAGGCCTTTCCACAGAACGCTAGCTCAGATTTCACCATCCAACTAGCCAGGCCACTGGATCTTCCCGGGGAGTGGGAGGTGGGGCTCTCAGAGATACAGTACCCGTGCACATGGGACACCATCACGACAGACACCCCCTTTCAATATAGCAAGGGGTTAAAGAAATGGACCTTCTACTTACGAAAGGGATATTACTCCAGCATAAACGATTTGCTGCACGATATGAATGAAATCACCAGCACCCAGAAGGCTCTAGAGGGGACTACCCTGCTTTATGACTCTGTTACTAGATATATACAGATTATGAGTCCTAACAATGCATACACCTTTTCTGCCGGGGCAGAATTAGCACACATATTAGGACTCCTCCCTGACACACACCCAAAAGAGCTGTCTTACCCATCAAGCATAGCCAGTGGGGTCAAAACTCTGTTTGTTCATGATACAGCAGGCAAAGGTTTCCCTTTTCCTGCAGATATAACAGGGGGGTTCAACACTCTGTTTGTTTATACAGACATTGTAGAGTATCAGATCGTGGGAGACCACCACGTACCCCTTTTGCGAAGTATCACCGTGAAGGGCCTGAACGGTGAATGTGTTAACATTGTTTATGATAAGCCACACTACATCTCTGTCAGCAAGCACCATATTGATACGATCACGGTCCAGATAAAGACAGATCAGGACAAATGTGTGCCATTCCGTTTTGGCAAGGTTATTGTGAAGCTACACTTTCGCCCCAGAAGAGGCCTACAACTTTAAGGGGAAAGAAAAAATGCCAATTCTGAAAACTTATGGCGATCCCGCCCTTTACAAGAACTATTACAGGGCGCAAGCCGGAAGCACTCTTCCTGGCTTCATGGGGGCCCCTGTCAGGTATGGGGCTGGAATTGGGGGTATATTTAGGATCCTTTTCAGGAAAGCTGTACCTCTTTTGAGGCGGGGGCTGGAAATCATTAGGCCACACATCAAAACAGCAGCGCGAGGGATTGCCAAAGATGTAGTGGGCCATGCCTCCCAAGCAGTTCTGAACAGGATGGATCAAGCTTCTTCCTCACAAGGGGGGTTGGGACTGATGTATATCAAAAGAAAACGAAAAGCAGCACGTGTGCAGCTATCAGGACCTCCCCAACCTCTTAAAAGAAAAGGGGTGAACCTGAAAAAGCCTCAGAAGCATCGAAGGCATCCCAAGGGCAAGAGGAAACGTGCTCCCGGTGACATCTTTTAAGTCATAATGGCTTTTATACATTGCAGCTCCGAAGAATGCATGAAATCGGAACTGGACCTTTTCCAAATCGCACCAACACAAACAAGTATCGAGAGAAGCGTATATGTCGAGGTTCCACCGCTTACAGCCCTGACAGACACAGCCCCTCTGGACTTTTTCATTGCGGGGTCTGGAGATTTTTACCTGGATTTGAATAACACGCTTTTATATGTGTGTTGTAAAATTGTCAAGGAGGATGGGACCAACTTGGCACAGGACTCTGCTGTGGGGTTTGTGAACTACCCGCTAGCAGCCATGTTTAGCCAGGTGGATGTGACCCTGGGAGACCGTCTTGTCAGTCAGAGCAGTAGCACTTACCCCTACAGGGCTTTCATTGAAGCGATGATGAATTACAGTGAGGCCACTCTATCTACACAGTTTTCAGCAGGGTTATTTTATAAGGATGCCCCGGGCTTTCACGAGATAACAGCTTTAGATGGGCAGAATTTAGGATTTTTAGACAGAGCAGCGTTCACATCTGAAAGTCGGAAGGTGGACCTAATGGGGCATCTACACACAGATATTATGTTTCAAGAAAAACTGCTTTTAAACGGTGTAGATGTGAAAATTAAACTAACGCGCAACAAGGACACGTTCTGTCTGATGGCAGGTGGAGCTAACCCCCGCTACAAGCTGCAAATACTATCGGCATCCCTCTTTATCAAGAAATGTTCCCTGAACCCTTCTGTGCGGTTAGCACATGCGGAGGCGTTGCTCACAGCCAATGCAAAATACCCTGTGGACCGTGTGAGTATGAAAGTGTTCAGTATCCCCGCTGGAAGCCGTGTCTGCAACCAGGAAAATTTGTATTTAGGGCAGTTGCCAAAAACTGTCATCATTGGTTTTGTGGATAACGATGCATTTAGTGGTTCATATACCAAAAATCCCTTTAATTTCAAGCATTATGACATTAACTTTGCCTGCCTCTATATGGATAGTACTCCCGTCCCTATGAAGCCTTACCAGCCAGATTTTGCAGCGCGTAACTATATCCGTGAGTATGTGGGGTTGCTACAGGCCACAGGCAAGCATCTAGAAGACAGACCCCTGCTCATTAATAGGGAAGAATATGGGAAAGGCTACACACTGTTTGCTTTTGATCTAACGCCTGACCAAGAATGCGGGAGCCACTATTCCCTGATTAAGACAGGGAATCTGAGGGCCGAGATACGTTTTGCCAGACCGCTTCAACTGACCATTAACATGATTGTGTATGCGGTATTTGACAATCTCATCGAGATAAACCACAGACGGGATGTACTGTTCGACTATATGTAATATGGATAGCATACAATTAACACGCATACTGTCTGCCAGCCCCTGCACCCGAAAGACGTTCTTTGGAGTTTTCCCTAGTGACTGGTTGCCTAGAAAGAGACTGCTACAAAGACCTGTGGGATTAGTAGTGAACACACACCCCCATAAATTCCCGGGAGAACATTGGTTAGCCATCTACCTGCCAGAAGACAACCAGGCAGAGTTTTTTGATTCTTATGGACACCCCCCAAATCACCCACGTTTTCCCAAAGCGATAATGAATTTTTAAAGAAAAAATGCCTCTAAGACTGTCTTTCAACCCCGACAGCTCCAAGCTCACGACTCTGTGACCTGCGGCTACCACTGTTTGTTCTTTCTACTGCAGAGGGGTAGGGGATTAACATTTAAGCAGATTCAAGAATTGTATTCTGGGGATTTAGAAAGAAATGACCAGATGGTCGAACTGTATGTTAAGAAAAAGAAATGCATGCCTAGGCATGTCGCAAATTGTTTTCAAAACACGCAAGGTTGTGGATCTTGTACTGATTTTCACAGAACAATAAAGTAAGCCTTGAGTCTTTAAAAAGTATACGTGTGTGTGCTTGTATCATTCTTACCCGCAAAGCAGCAACTACCACCCTGTAAAATATATTTCAGAGAAAAAATTTATTTGACACTTTTACATGTTTTAATATCTATGTAGCAGGTTACAATTGGAGCCAGTGAGTTCTCACGGGTATTTTAGAAGTCCTGGGTGTAGGTGTTAAGGTTAGAGGGCTAGCTGCAGGGGTAGGATTCTCCATATGCTCCAAAAACTCCCTACTGGTCTGGTTTCCTGCCACAGAGGTAGGCACATTTAACTCTGCCAAACCGTTCATGAACAAATCCCAGCCTTTAGGGAAGCGTTTGGAACGCAGGGTATGAACTTGAGTGAATGCCTTGATCAGATCCACCATGTTGGAACCGTCAACAGCCGTCCCCTTATAGACAAAACGCCCCCGCTCATCCCACGCTGTAACTGCAGCATTCTGCCTCAGCTTGTTTAACAAAATCTTTGCCGAGTTCCTAAAACGCACAGGGAGAGTGTCCAAGATTTCCTGAAAGGAGGGATCAGAGCTGTGTGTAGCTTCAGCAGCTGGCATCTCAGGCTGTGGTAGAAACAGGTTTAGTCTTCCCTTTTCGGTATCACCCATTCTCACATGTGTTAAATATTTTTGAAGTAGGCCCTCATAAAGTTTAGCCTTTTCATATTCTGTTAAGTCAGACCTCTGAAGAACACCTTGCATTTCAGTGTCTAAAGCGTAGATTGTAGCAGCTCTGATGTTTTCCTCCTTAGGAGGGTTCCCTTTTAGCAGATCTAACTGGTGTTTGGGGACCATGTACATCTTTTCCGCATACTCCATTATTGTTTGGTTAAAAGGCTTGTTATCAGAGGAATTGCAATTCCTAACAGCGGCGCAAGAAACCCTCCAGACTGCTTGAGCAAAAGCTTCTTCTTTCTCAGAGATACGCGCTTGTTACTCAGTTTTTTAATTAATCCACGCTTTTTTCTTAGCACACGCATCTGGTGCGGAGACAATGGAATATTTCCTTTTAAGGTGTTTAGGGCAATCTCGGATATGGCTGATATTAAATCATCAGAAGCTGCACATAGTATGGCTTTCCTCTGCTGTGGAGAGGCATTAATAAGGAGTTTTAAGAGGGCTAAGTTTCTCTTCACGCGGGTAGACATGGCTCTCAGAGCAGTGGGGTAACAGGAATACCTGTGAAAGCATCAGTGTGACCCCCTTTTGTATCCCCCCTTTGATTTTTTCTTGATGTACACGACAGGCCATTTGGGAGGGAAAAGACCCGTTCTGACCCTATAATCCTCAGGAGTTCTAGGGTTTAAATCCACAACTAGATAACCATAAGGCTCCCGTGTGGCATCGTGGTAGGCCTCTGTGAAATACTTGACATCCCCGGGGAAAATCTGACGCGCCAAATTAATGATCTGTAATTTATCCCTTGGGTTTTTAAAGAGCACCATATACTTGGCATTAAGGCTTATGGTGCGGGCCGCTTTTCCTTTGTAGAAAACATTCTGTGTGATGAGAAAAACGCTCAGATTCCTGTGGTGAACAAACTCAGTGAAAGCGCGTTCAATTTGCTGGCTGTCAGATGAAGCAGTCATCAGGTCATCCAGAACAAGAAAACAGATTTTATTGGGGGGTAACAAGTCATCATCATCAATTTTCTCAGGCATACCTTCTACAAATTTTATCATAGGGTATTTACAGAGCATTTGTTTGTACAAAGGTTGCCAACAAGAGTAACACCATACGATTTTTTCAGGCATCACAGATAGCACACTGTGTGCATTGTCCAGCATTTTTTTAAGGAAAAACGTTTTTCCGCTATTGCTTGGTCCCGCAAGGAGAGCGGAGAAGGGGTGTTGCCATCGAACATCCATTTTAATACCTGTAGGGGATAGTCTTAAAACCCTCAATGATGACGCGCTTATCAAACACCACTCTCTGCGTCTTCCTCAAAAGACGTGTTTCTATCTCCCATCTCCTCTTATTTCTAACGATGCCATTCTGCTCTACCACAATCTCACGTGTTGGGTTCTGGTCCAAAACGTAGGCAAAAACCAGATTTTTCAGACTGTCAAAATTAATTTTTTGACAATTAGAAAAGTTCAGAGTAATTCCCTTGACCTTAATACACGATTCCCCCCCTGACAGCTTGTAGCCGTAAGATTTAGGACCTGTGCTCACAAACTCTGTTACCTACTGGTCTGCCGGTAGTTCGTTTGTCAGCTCCCCTAAAAAGTTTCCAAGGGGTGGGTTGTACTCCCCCTCACGAGACACATAGATCACAGAATCTGTGTCATGGTACAGGCACCGTTCCCCCAGCTTCTCCATGATAGAGTAGAAATGCAGGCGTGCATAGGCGGTTGTAAAGCAGGCCAGAAAAACATTTGTGTGACCTGGTGGAACTATACGTTCTTTTGCATCTTTCCAAGACACACAACATGTATCATCATCAAGGAATTCACACATAGAGACCTCATAGCTATCTGAAAAGAGGTATTGGAAAAGCTCATTAGGGCTTTTTACTATTGATGTCCTAGGAAGGTTTGATCTCTGAGCAAATTTCCCCCACAAGGAATTTAAGAAAAGCTTGGCTATCTGGCGTTTAGCAGGATTTGATTCAATCATCTTGGGGCGTAAACACACACCTTCTTTCTTATAATACTCAGCAATGTATTTCTCCCTATCCTCCCTGCTGACATACTCTGCTGGGTAGCCCGAAGCCTCTTGCTTCTGCCTGAGAAATGTTTTGACGTACTCTGAAAAGAGGCTGCCAGAACTCCTTTCAAAATGCCAAACCTCATAGATCTGTGCCACCCTGTAAACTTTAGCCACAGCAACATTCAATTCTACAGTGCACCATGTACCCACTAAAGCCCTTTCCTCATCATTGTGCCTGCATTGCTCCAGCTGCTGTGAGTCTGCACAGAGACTGCACAGCGGAAACATGAGCCTCCCGTTCACTTTGACAGGGAGGACAGGGAAAAAGAGACGGCGTGGTGGGTATACCTTCACCTTGGCAATTCCAACAGATTCAGAGAGTGGTCTAAAATCGTCATAAATTACTTTAGGGTGTCCTATGGGAAACTGGCGATTTCGCATGATAAAAGGATAGAGAGAGGTAAAATCTGACTAGTGAATCTGTTCTCCCTCCTTCGCCTCATAATACAGACTCACACAGCCTGTCCTGCCCCCAAACAACGCATCTCTAGGTTCCAGAGGTTCTGGAAATCCCTGCTGCTTCAGAAAATCTACCACCTTCTGATCCCCCTTGACCATGTCACGCCACTCATGCTCCCATATACAACGGACTTCAAACCCCATGCGTTTTAAGACATCTGCTTTCCTCTCACTAGCATTGTAGAGAAAACCATAGGTTTCCGACAACATGGGGAGCTGTTTGTGTGCTGAATAACAGGTTACACACCCGTGATAAAAGCAGCCATTAAATTCAAAAGCACATTTCTTTCCCCCATTCACAGAATAACCATCTAAATAATATGCCTTAACACCCCCCGACGCCTCCTGAAGCTCCTGAGGAATATCAACCTTAAACTCACCCCCTTTCAAAGTGTGTTGAATATGTATGTTTTCCCTGTGGGCTATGTATTCCAACCATTGAATGGACATAGTTGAGAATCTTTTGCACTGATGATGGTAGTTATCTGGGGCCGGTATGGCGATCTCTTCATCTTTCAGATACTTGTAGCGGTACATTCTTAAGCACACACTAGCAAGCGTAGGGTATTGGAAGGGGTCGATACCCACAAGAACCCTGGCATTTTTCCTCCCCATAGATTTATCAACGACATCCATGTCATCTCAACCAATTCATGTCTATATTTTGTACAGGCCTGCATCAGGATGTCTACATCTTTCTGACAGTAATAGGCCAATTCCTTCTGCATATCAAACGTTTTTGATTTGTTTTCCTCATACCACTTCATGAATTCTTCCCTATCTGCAGGCTTCATAGCATCCACACCGTAGTCCTGGGGGTCTGGCATATTCCCAACATAACTCTCATTTTCTTTTTTATTAAAGAAATGTGGGAAATAGCCCTTGCAGCCCTGAAAACCCATAGCTTTGGGGAGTTTTGCTAGAGCCATGGGTAGGTGGCATAGGGAATCTATAAATTTTATGTCATTTTTTGTAACTGTTATACACAGTAGTTTTCCCCCCTGTGTGAGCAGCTCTACATCAAGGCCTTCATTGATTAGCTCTCTCAGTATCAAAATGCCATCGTAGCTCCGCGAGTTGTGAGCCAGAAAAGTGCACCCCATAAACTTATTATCTGATGTAAAACATAATACAAAGTCATTCAGACATTTATCTCCCTTAAATTCCCAATAATCCCCTTGGGGCCCCCACTTCTCCCAATCTTTCTGCTTCTCTTGATATGCTTTAACAGGATCCACAGTCTCCCCATCAAAGGCCCTAGCATAAATATAGTTTGGGACGTGGATCCCATCCTCCTGCCTGCATTTGCAGTCATAAAACACATATTTTACTGATATCTCGGGGTACTGTAGACGTGGAATGTAACACGCGTGTTCTACCCCGGGGGAAAGGTACTCATAACATACATGGCACTGCTTTCCCCTACAGACGCGTTCAGCTTCATGACCCGCCTCGACATAGCGGAAGCACTTTTCACATAGGTCACGCGGGATGCATTCTACCCGCCCCATGGCGGCGAGCTTCATATGCTTTCCTAGACACTCATGTGATCTACACTGCATCTTGCATTTGGGGCATCTGATTACACGCCCCACATGTTTTACACAGCCAGCCTCTAAACAGCGGTGGCACCTCATCAAACAGTCGTGTGTGTGTCTGTAGGGCGTGTAGCAGACATAACAAAAATTTCTGGTCCCAAAAAACCCTTTGATGTTCTTAACCCCATAATAATGATCCTTATGAAGTAACAGAAAACAGGTTTTGAGGTCCTTCTGTTCAGGAGTTTTTAAAATACTCCATCCAGAAGTTCCCCATTGCACAACAACAATATTGACCTTCATATGTGTCTCTATGATTTCCACGTCTGCAAAAGACACTTGTTTCTGCTCACTCCACCCAAGATCCTGGTACAACTTTTTTGCTCCCTTTTTTATCTGTGTAGCGGTGGCTCTCAAATCTAGAACAGCCATGAGACTCGCTGCAAAACAGAGGGCTGTGTTAGGCATGGGGACATCTATCAGATGCAGCCTCTTTTTCTGTATAATGCTGCTATAGGGTATTGATTTTATATGCCTGCGACCGGCTCCTCGTGGGGGTGTGATGACAATCACAGCCAGTGTTAATACACCATCAGCTAAAATTTGTGCATAACTTTGAAGCAGGTTAGATATAGCGCTTAGGAATGCCTCAGCGTTCAGATGGCCTGCCTGTCTCCTTGCTGAGTAAAGGGGGTTTGAAATCCCTGGCGCTCGCAATCTGAGCTGTACAAAGTCCCCTGGTTCTATATGGTTGTTTATATTATCCAGAACCCTTTGAATAGCAGAATGCATCCCAGATAGCGCATCACAAAAGGAGTGTACTCTGTCCAAATTCACAAACTTGAATTCGTAATACATTTCAGTTCCATTAAAGCGTGCATAGCTCCTATTATAACGCTGTATAAACTGAAGATCCACAGGTGGGGTTTCTTCAGAAATGCCTGCTGCTTCTTCAGAAGAGAACTGTTGGGAACCAGCTGCAGGTCCAACATCGAACGCCAAGCCTCCTCGAGAAGCTCCACTGTGGGTAGCCCGCTCTTTGGGGGTGGCATTCGGGCCAACATCAGAAGCCTCACTTAGAGAGGACCCATTCTGGGTTTCACACTGTTCAGTAAAAGCATTCTGAGGACCGGGGCCACTAGGTGACTCCTCGGATGGTTCAAATTCGTCTGAAGAATCAGAAGCATTCCTATACCCTCCTGGCTGGTGGCTAGATGCGGACCCTCCCCCCACCTGTATGCAGACAGGGTATGGTTGATCTTTTTTATTTCTGTCTACGAAATCACACACAGGGTTTGCACGTGTCTTTAGACATTGTAGCTGTTGTGAAGTATCACTAATCACGGCCATTTCTTTACGTATGATGCGTTTTGCTTGCTCAAGGTGTTGCTCAGCTTCGGCCTTGCGTTCAAAAGCCACAGCCCTAGTCCTTATCAATGTCTCTATGTGTTCTGTAACACGTGCCATGCTGGCCAAGAACTCGTTATCTTGGAAATTCAGCTCTTGGACATCACGGAGCCCCGGTTCATGTTCTGAAACAGATAGATCGGGGGGGGGCAGGGGGTCACCATGTATGTCTGGAGTAAATCACCCACAGCTAGTAGGTTTGAACGTGTGTGTGTGTGTGTGTGTGTTGTGCCATGGGGGGGGGGTAGACTTACCAGGCTTCTGAAAGGGTCTCTGGGTGTCTTGTGGTTTTGCCCGCTCCTAGGGCTTCCGGGTCAGCTGTCGTCAGGTAGTAGAGGGAACGTCTTCAGGAATCCACGCAGACAAGGGGGGGGGGGGTCCTCCCCAACATGACACATAGGTGTGTGCATGATGTGTGAGCGTGTTTGTGTCATGCGGTGCAGAAATGTCTTACCCGCATGGTACAAACATGTGTGTTACTGAAGTATGTAGCTGTTTGTGTCAGGCAGTGTGGAAATGTCTTACCAGGTTCCAGGATAGCCCTTCTGGATTTTTTGTAGGCTGGCTGCACCTCCACGTTGGAGTCCCTGGGCGCCATGTGTCCGGGTTGATGCTGTTCATGGGATACTACATCTGCAGACAAGGGAATCATACGGTTTTATCAATAAAAGCTATACATAAATAAAATAGTTAAAACATTTCATTCTTTCTTTCTCCTACCCTTACTCTTTGCTTTTCTCTTCAATCTGCTTAGACGTGTGGGGGCTGGTTCAGGTTCTTCTGTAGGGCGAAAAAAGGGGGGGGCATGTTAGATAGAATTAGTCTGAGGTTTCCACACGGCGTATACATTTGCAGGGATGCTTTTAAAATAAAGCTATTTTACCCTCTAGAGCACTCTCAGTCAGATTCCGCAACCCGTCCTGGGTATTTGTCAGGTCCACTGTGAACAACATAGGCATGTGTTAACCATAATTATTAATAATTCTATTTGTATCCCCCCCCCCCCCGGCCTTCCAAAATCAATAAATAATAAAAATGGCTCAGGGCTGTTTACACAGAGAAATAATACACAATTTGTTGAATTTTAGAATGAGATATTACAGAGAGATTGGGGGGGGGCTGTTCTTACCTATGTTATCATCACTTCTCTGCCCTATGCCATCTACAATAAAGAGAGAGAGAGAGAGACAGAGACAGAGAGAGAGAGAGAGAGAGTTGGTCTTACTCAGAAAACCCTTCAAAACAGTACTCATCTAGAATTTATTTTAAATTTTTAAAATGTAATTTACCAGATACTGTGTTTCTAACAGCCTGTGATGTGAGAACCTCATCCTTTGGGATGAGATATGGGTCCGAACCCTTTGAGAGCGAAAAAGTGGCTCTCCCAGACCGAGGGGCTTGAACAACATTTTCTGTAGAACATCAAATATAAATCAGTCATGTATATATCTTCATAACAGTTTAAAACAATCTAAAAAAAGGAGGGGGTTTGGGGAGAGTAGAATATAGCCATACCCATATCTTGAGGGATATTGAGAAGATTGCTCATTTCATCATCCCTTATGCTCATCTTCTTTGGTGGTGTTTTTCTTTCTTTGTTTTGCTGAGTGCTGTTGAATATATACAAAAATACCCAACCAGGGACATGCTCAGACATATCCTCCCCAAACAGTACCTAAACGGGCACCAAGATGGAATATCGGCATGTTTACTCTCTTGCTGTGGGCTGTATCCGGCAGGCCTGTGGAAAACCAGAAGCGGTGGGGATAGGCCCCTTGCTGCTTAAAATGGAGGCCGAACTAAGACCCCACATGGACTCTCTTCACCCTAACAGCTTGCTAGATACTGAGAACTATTTCACATCTGTGATGGCTGCAGAATTTGCAGATGGGAAAATCAATAAGGGCAGATTTTTAACTATTTTTCTGTTCGGTGGTTTGCTTACAAAAAGTCTTACAAAGCGTCTATGTCCTGTGGTGAGCCAGCAAATCATGGACAAGATGGCCCTTTTTATTACAGATTACATTGTGAGGAGTGGCTGGTATGAACACGTGTGCTGGGTGAGTTTATTTAATTTAAACCATTTACAGGATTGTGAGTTGTGCATGCATAACCCTGTTTTATTTATTTGTTGCAGGAGAGCTGTTTTGCAGAGAACAGAAACTGCCCTTGGAATACTAGATTTCTACAGATGTTGAGGCGTACATCAAAAATGCTGTATATAATACTGCCTGTGTAAATATAGGTTTTAAGAATAAAAATTTAAAAATAACAAGGGTCAGGGTTCTCATTAAAAAAAAAAAGGCCCTGTGGGTAAGATTCAAATCATTCCTGACCCTAAAACATGCTCTCCAGATATAAAAATAGACATTTACTAAGGAAGCATGCAGATTCAAAAACAGGCCGCATGGCGTAGAGAGGAAAAAATGAAAGAGAAGGGGGGTAAATTACTAAAGTTGCATGCACTTTTAAACCATACAAGGCCCTGAAAACAGGCTCTCCATATATAAAATAAGCATTTGCTAAGGATTCAGGCAGATTCAAAATCAGGCCGCATGGCTTAGAGAAAAAATGAGAGAAAAAGGGGTAAACTGCTAAAGAATCATGCATTTTAAACCAATCCTGGCCCCTAAAACAGGCTCTCCATATATAAAATAAGCATTTACTAAGGATTCAGGCAGATTCAAAATCAGGCCGCATGGCGTAGAGAGGAAAAAATGAGAGAAAAGGGGGTAAATTACTAAAGTTACATGCACTTTTAAACCATACAAGGCCCTGAAAACAGGCTCTCCATATATAAAATAATAGCATACTAAAATATCAAAAGATTCCAAAGATATCAAACAGATTCAAAACCAGGCCCAGCAGCATATTTTAGAAAAAAGCAAGTTATAAAATGGTGGGTAGCCATACCTCAGACTTCTTTCTCTGCAGGGTCCTGCTTCTGGGGAGTGCTTCTGGGTGAAAGAGAAAGACTTCCTGCTTCAAACTAGTTTTATCAACGTGAGTTTTATGCCAACATGGTCTTGCAAGACCTTTCTGATTGGATGTCCACCAGCATACTGGTTAGGGGAGTGGTAAAAGATTCATGATGGCTGATGGGATTATCCCCCAACCTACTACAGAACCCATTGTCTGATGAACGCATCCTCTTGTCGGACCCCAACCTACTACAGAACCCTCAGGGCTGGTGAAGTTCCTTGTAAATATATCTGTAATAGGGTATCCCCAGCAAAAATAAAGCAGTCATTTGTTTAGAGCCAGGGTTATTTTATTTATTTATGAATTGATACATAATAATATAGTATTTTAATAGACATACAAAAACAGTCAGTATTCTAGGAAGAATGTATTAACAACAAAAAAAAAAAGCAAAAAACACACACCACTAGAGGGCAGTCGTGTACAACAGTTCCATTAGACTTTTGCGAGGGAATTTATTCAGGTATCTCTGGAACAAGAAACTGTCTGTATCCCCTTTTTTCGAGGACACAGTTCACAAAAGAGAGCATTCTGGAATCGTTCTGTTGTGGGATAGCTTCTAACACAGCCTGCGGGTCATCAGAACCCTTAACCCTGCTGATGAGGTTTAGAGTCTGATTCACGGTATCACTAGATAGCAATAACATTTTCAAGCTGTAAGCAATTATAATAATTATATGGAGCACTGCTTTCACACACATCCTTGATGACAATGTTCTAATAAATCTGGAAACATTTCTATCGGTCCAAGTAACACATTCATGGGAGTCTTGCCCCCCTGCTTGAACCATACACCCGTAGCATGAATCATACATGTAATTCTTCAGGCAGTATTTTAAAATTCCATATACCCCCGCTCTGACAAGGCCTTTCATAGCAGAACGTCTTTTCCTTGCTGGTATGTAATCTGAATCATCCACTTGTAGTCCTAGGAAATTCTGCATAGTAACATGGCTGGGTTGATGCGTTCTCACAGCGGGAGGATTCTGTAGGATGGGGAAGGTATGCTGTTATTACTATTTCTTTCTATCTTTCTTTTAAAAGAGATATCCCCACCCCTAAATTCTCCATACGCACCCTGATATGCATGTTCCCGGGCTCTGTATAGTTCCATATTGCTAGAGGCAGTGTGTCAAGGCCGCGGTCCTCACCCTCCTGGGAAAACATTAAAGAACACAGTTTTTATGTTGCAGCCCTGGGAACTCTCACATACTCCCCAAGTCTGTAACACCAACAGTGTTTATTTACCTGAGCTCCAAAAGATTCTGCCGCTGCATCTTCCAAGATTCCCTGCCAGATTTCATAAAGTTCTTGGTCTTCTTCTTCGGGACGCTTAGCTGGTGGGAATTTCTCATCATCAGAACTTGTACTAATATACCGCTTTCTCGGGGTAGGGTTTACAATTGTTTCTTGTACAATATCCTCCAAGGATCTCTCTGGGGAACCCATGATCGCTCAAACCGTGGGTCTGCAAAAACAAAGTGGCTCAGAGAGAAACGGGGTATTCCTACTGAATCAGAATGGCCAGACGTGTTCGTAGAGAGCTCACTTGACCCCGATACGGTCAATAAAGTTGCACAAAATGGCCGCCCGACCATTATCACGCCTGCGCACTCGGACCGTTCCGGAGCCTGAAACCTATTCCTATTGGTCCAGGCTGACTAGGCGTGTTCGTAGAGGGGTCACTTGTCCACCTTCGGACATGTCTGGACATATTCTGGGGTAGGGGTGGTAGGGTGGGTGCCAGACTTCCGGGGTGAGGGCGTTCCCCTACTTCTGGCCCTTCCCGACCACGTGGGGTCTCCTCTGGGCCTTTTCGACCAATAAAGTTGCACAAAATGGCCACCCGACCATTATCACACCCGCTCACTCGGGCCTCTCCGGAGCCTGAAACCTGTTCCTATTGGTCCAGGGTGGCTAGGCGTGTTCGTAGAGGGGTCACATGCCCACCTTCGGACATGTCTGGACATATTCTGGGGTAGCTGTGTTAGGGTAGGTGCCAGACTTCTGGGGGTAAGGGCGTCCCCCACTTCTGACCCTTTCCGGTCACGTGGGGGTCTCCTCAGCCCCTTCTGATGATGTATTTCCGGTGACGTAAGCACATTTTGACAGCTGCAAGCCCCCGCCCCCCGTGACGTCACTGTGTCGTCATCCTCCAGCCACGTGCTTTTGTTTGTAAACAAAAGCACATGGTTTTTGACAGCAGGTATGCCCCTATACTACTAGCCTGGGTAAACTGCTGGGCATGCGAGCTGGGTAGGAAGGCACTCTCTGGCTCAGCTCCTCTCCCCCAGAAATCACTTCTCTCTCTCCAGCCTTTCCCTTGCACACAATCCTAAAACAGGAGCATTGTGTGAACTGCCTTTATATCTCAACGTTTTGCAGGTCACCATGAGTGACTAGGAATATTTCCGGCAACAATACTGTAGGCGAGCACAAAATGAGAGACTCCTCTCAACTCCTGAGTTCTCCACACACTGGGAATTTGGAGGGAGGAGGAGTCTGGCTTTGTGCTGGGCAAGCAGACATCCCTGGGGAGGAAGTTGGCAACTATGAAGAGCTGGCTACCAAAGCCAATCCACATCCGTAGACCCAATACATTTACAGTGGACAGCTGCTTACATATTAGATCAAACTAGTTCATCACTTTTCCGAGGTAGTGAATTCGCAGACCATTTGGTTATAGAAGTGATTAGCAATTGGCAGACTTCTGTCTACACTCAGCACACAATGAGCTACTGGCTTGCTCTCTCACCTACCCATGAAGGGAAGTCATGACACTTAAATGAAGCATACCTGCAGACTTGGTATGAAAGCTTCTTTTCACTGAAATGACAGTGAAAACAGCAGGTCATCCTTACTGTGATAAGGCAACTAGACCAGCCATTGAAGCCAAGATAGTGATTGGTTACGTTTTGCCATTTGTAGCTGTGCAGACTTGCTGTGGAAAGGGCCTCTATCTGGTACAGATGGAGACCTGGATATGAATTAAAAAAGAACTCTCTGTATATAGAACAGGGGTTCCCAACAGGGGGTACTAGTACCCCTAGTGGTACTTGAAGGGCTCTCAGGGCTATGCAGAGACCTCCTGCCACGCGATGTGTTCCTCATCTGAGGACTGCCGGCTGGAAGCCAACATGTTCACAGCGATGTATCTATTGTAGAAGGGGAGGGAGGAGGGTGAAGCCTCTCTTCCTGTGCTTCTGACGGGCTGGCTATGTGCAGAAGCTCAGCGTACTCCTTCCCTCATCCTGACCGACGGAATATTAGTGCCAAGTTTTAATGCTACAGTCATGAGGTAGGCTACTCCAGCCACAGACCTACATCCAGAGAAAGTTAGTCATCAGCAGTCTTCTTGAAATTAGTGGGACAAGTTGATTAATTTCAGTGGGAGTACTCTTGAGTAACTGAGTCTGGATGTAAGCCAGTGACTGGAGTAAGCTGTTTCATAACTGTAACCTTTAGATTTGTGTGTGCATAGATACACAATAAGCTGCGCTACACTGATGACACCACTCTGAGAGCTGAGAATGTGGCTCTAGTAATGAAAGTGAAGGAGCACAGTGAAAATATGGGGCTACAATTACATGTAAAGAAGACTAAACTAAAGACAAGAAAGGGGTACAGCAACCAGCCTCAGAACAGACACTGAAGACACTGAAGTGGTGGATAGCTTCTCCCTTTTAGGATGGACTGTCAACAGTAAAGGATCCAGCAGTCAAGAAATACGCCGCAGACAAGCACTTGGCAGGGTTGCAATGAAGGCCTCAGAAAGGATATTTAGATGCCGTGAGGAGTCTACACCTACAAAGATTAGAATCGTTTGGACAATGGTTTCCCCCATGACATTCTATGGATGTGAAAGGCGGTACTTTGAAGAAACAAGATAGAAAAAGCATTGACGGTTTTGAACTTTGGTGCGGGAGTAGACTCTTGAGGACACCATGGTCAGCCAGGAAAACAAACCAATGGATCATAGAACAAATCAATCTAGAATTTTCACTCGAGGCAAAAATGACGAGACTCAAACTATCGTACTTCAGACAGATTACGCGAAGACCCAGCTCCCTTGAGAAGTCTATAATTCTGGGGGGAGTTGAAGGAAAGAGAAGAGGACAACCAGCAACAAGGTGGATGGACTCGCTTATGACAGCAATGAATGCATCACTGAGAGACCTGAGAGATCACCCTGGAGAGAATCTATCTATGTGGTTGCTAAGAGTTGACGGCACTTAATCAATCCATCCATCCATCCATCCATCCATCAATACACACACACACACACACCCACACAGACAATCATTACAGGGTATCTGAATTGAAGGACTGGTCTGTGAGCATAAAAGGTATGCTTGTTTTTAAAAAGGTTGGGAATCCTGTATTAGATGATTTGCCAAAGTTTTTCTCCCAGGGGTAGGGATGGAAGGTGAGTCCTGCCTGAAACATGGCATGGATGTGGGTGTGCTTGGGCACACCCATCTGAGATGCTTTGCTTGCATGATTGGAGCTACTGGAGTGTGGCTCCATCTTGTGCTACAGAGGTCATATGAGGCATTACATCAAAGCTGTGTTTGGATCCAGCAGGCCAACCACTCCTCTGCCAGAAGTCTATGTGCTCCCTGATTCTACCGTTGCATTGCACAAGCACAGTATTTTGAAAGAAATTCAATGTCCTGAGACGTTTTCTTCTAAAAGAAGATCTACTGTTCTCAAGGCTGTAATGATGGTCTTGAAAGGTGTGTCTAGTACCTGGTGAAATCTCAGAAGTGTGGGGAGGAAACTGGGGCTGATGAATAGTAGAGGCTGGCAGGGATGCTGGGTGTTATTTCTGTTTTTAAGTGCTTTTGTTTTGCATCTGAAGATTGGATTGTAGATTAAATTTTCTGTAATTTGAAATGGTAGACTAGGTAGAGAGGCAGGTGGCCAAATAATAAAGAGACCATTTTCATCATCTTAACACAAATGTAAGAATTGCTCTGCTGGGTTGCATTGATGCATCTAGTCCAGCATCCTGTTTCCAACAGTGATCAGCCAGATTATTCATGAAAGCCCACAAGCAGGACATTAAGACCGCAGGCCTGCCCTGTAGTTTGTCCCCAGGACTTGCTATTCAGACTCATCCGGGGAGATATTACTCAATGGCTTTCACTCTTATACAGTTGGAGCTGTACCTGGGGCAGGCTGTGGCAGATGCAAAGGTGGCCTGGGTGTGCTTCTTGCTACCTCTCTACACGCATCCTCGAAGCTGCTTCCACCACTCAAACAATATGCTATGGCAGTTTTGATTCAATTTGGCTGCTGCAGTCTGCTGAAAATTAACATCTATCTCTCTCCGATACGGAGGAAGCCTCAGGCTTCCAGTCCCGAGGCAGACGGGCTCCCTCTTATCCGTCTTTCAAAGGACCAAAGGTCAAGTTATGCAGGTCTCTGCTTGAGTCTAATGACCACCAGACTTAATCTCTTCATTCTGAAGGACTCGCTTGAAAATGACCATCTTTCCAACTTCACTTATCTGGCCGGCTCTGGGATGTGTCTGATTGACTACTTTATCGCCTCAGGGAACCTTCTCCCTCTGGTGGAGGGTTTTGAGGGTTGTCTCCAAATTTGACAGTGATCATCTCCCCATCTCGCTCCTTCTAAAGCCTTTCATCTATCAGTCCCTTATGGAGAACCATGATCATCCCACCATATCCTTGGCGGGAGGAGCATATTGCCGTGCTAAATGGTCTCCACAACTGGATCAAGCACTAAGTGAGCTATTCGCCTCTGACCACCTGCAGCGTATTCAATCATCCTCACTAACTAACGACCCTACGTCTCCACCTTTGGTGTCCTACAATGCCCTCGTCCAGGAATAACAGCAGCTCCTCTCTCGCAAGATCTGTCAGCTACGTGCACAGTGCCAACAGGCCTCCAAGCAGTGGTTGGATAAGGACTGTGCTAAAGCCCCAAAAGCCCATCCCTACACCTATCAAGTCTATAAAGCTAGTTCTGGACAGTTGGCCGCACAGAATCTCCTTCTGCAGAAAAGACAGCACAAACTTCTGCTGCTTCGTAAGAAAAGAGATGCCATGAAAGATGCCTGGATGGGTCTCATTCAGGCCATTAGAGCCAAAGATTCTGCCATGTTCTGGCATCTTTACAAAGCACTCTCCCACTTATGAACCAAATCACCTGGACTGTCATCTTCATCCAGAGATCAGGGAGAACTATTTTCATGACCTATACAAAGAGCCTGCTGCTGTTTGCAGAAACTCCACCTGTGCCATTGAAGACACTCCAGGAACAAGCGGGCTTCAGGGAAGGGCGTTCCACCATCGACCAGTGCCTAGTTCTACAGCACCTTATCGGGAAATACGCTTCCTGCCCGGTGACCTCCCTCTATGCCGCCTTCATCGACCTTAAGGCAGCATTCGACTCCATCTCACGAGTCAAATGAAGGGTGAAGCTGGAAGCCTCCTCCATTGACCGGCGCCTCCATTGACCTCCATTGACCGGCGCCTGCTATAACTTCATCGCACCCTGCACGCGAACACATCACTCCAGGTGAGATGTAGCCCCCAAGGCCACCTCACAAGAGCTGAAGGGCATCAAACAAGGATGCATTCTGGCTCCACTCCCCTTCGACTTCTACATTAACTCTATGATGGGCCAGCTTAGCAACCCAGATTTCCACCCTCCAAAGCGCGCTGGGAGATACATTGCCATCCTGTTATACGTGGTTGATGCAGCCATCCTCTCAAGGACCCCCCATTGGCCTTAGAAGAAGACTGAGGGCCCTGACACTGCACTGCAGGGAGAACTGCCTGGAAATCAATGATCACAAAACTAAAATGATGGCCTTTGTCAGGAGGCCCAAGATCCACTCTTGGCACATTGAGGGGCATAAGATTGAGCAAACTGCACGCTTCAAAGACTTGGGAGTAGTTTTCCATTCTGGTGGCTCTAGGAAAGGCCATGAAGAACACCTGGCTTTAAATGTCCAGAGAAGTGCCTCTGCCATTCTCAAATGCCTGCCAACAAGAGGAGGCCATTATGTATCAGCGGCCCTTGAACTGTTCACAGCCCAGTCACTAGCTATCTGCTCGATGGTGCCCAATAGGTCCCCTTCCAAAACATTGTGCTCTGGAACTTGTACAATCTAAATTCCTGCAGGCAGCGCTCCAAGTACCGAGATGTGTCTCCAGTGCCACTCTGTTATGCTCAAGTTAGTCACTCAGCGGGCCAGAAACTGGGAAGAAACAAAGCCCTGGTAACAGACAGTCTATTACTGACTTGGCATGATGTAATCCTATCCAACTAGCACGAGAAAGCATGTTTCATGTTTAGCATGTGCCAGGCTCTCCTTTTGATCCTGTGGCAGCAGGGCAAGTCAAGGCATGGCGCTAGGGGATAACTCTGAGGGACAAATTACTCTGCCAGTGGTCAGAGGTGTTGTGAACACTTGATACCTGTAAGGCAGACCTGCTCAACTTAGGCCCCCCAGCTGTTTTGGGATGACAACTCTCATAATCCACAGGCACAGTAGCCAATAGACAGGATTATGGGAGTTGTAGCCAACATCTGCAGGAGGACCAGAGTTGAGCATCCCTGATCTAAACTCAGCTTACTCTTCCGGGACTTTCTCCCTGCCAAGTAGGAGCAGACCCAGGTTCTTGCTCACCTGAGGAAAGCTATGACAGCCTCACACCCTCCACAGCATTTCAAGGGGCACAGGTTGAGGAGACTGTTTCCTAGTTGGCAGCCTTTTCTCATTACCTTGGCCACCTTTCTGTTGGAAGTGAAGGACTTTGCACAGTCTCTTGTCTCAAAGACAGTGGAGGACAGACTAGTGAGTCAGAGGGCTAGAGGGTCAAGACACTGGTCATCCCTTCTCTACCACTCTGGCACTATCCCATTGGAATGTAGATTGCTACTCTCAGGGACACTTCTTTCCTTCCAGCCACTTCCTTCCTCTCCCCCTTCTCTTCCTTTTCCTTCTACCTTGGAACATGTAAGCTCCTCTCCCTGAACCATGTGTGCAGAGATGCAGAATCCATCTGTATCCAGCTAGCTAGCTATATTAGAGAGCCTAACTCCTCACTTTCCTATCTAGAATGAAGTTCTTTAATAAATGCCTTTTATATTGATTGTAAACTATGAACTGGCTCCAAGTTACTTTACTCTCAGCATACACGCATGCCTAACCAAATTCCGCTGTGTTGTGCCTCTGTGCACTCTGCTGTAATGAAAAAGGGATTCTCTTACCAGAGAGAATTCCCAACACTTTCAAGACTGGCAACTGGGGGCTGGCCAAGAAACTGCTGCCACCAAGCAGCCTCCTCCCCTTAAGCCCGTACACCAAAGCCTTTCACAAGTTACTACCAGAAGCAGTGTTTGGTGGGGTCAGGGGGGGGGCCTGCAGCAGAGCCAGCGAAAGGTGGGTGAGCAAGTCCTCAGGCGGATCTACCCCTGCTGCTGCTAGAGTTATGCTGCTAGAGTTATGATTGTCAAGTAACTGAGGGAAAGGAGTATTCTTCCTGCCCTAGAGGCACGCACAGTGCACAGGTGTCCCCATTTCAGAGCAGGAACCAGAATGCCCTACAAAACCTCCGAAGCTTCCAAATGTTGTTCTGTACATAAGCAGAACTCTTGCTGCAGAGACCATGGAGGAAAAGAAGAGGTGTGTCTTTCAGAATAATGTGTTTTTTAATTATAATAATAATCACAGTAAGAATAACAATAATAGTAATAATAAAAATATACAAAAATAATCATATTTACAAAAATAACAAATGTTGGTGTTTCACAGATCACCTTCCTCCCTGCTCAGTAGCGCTTCTTCAATCTTCGCTTCCTCCCTCCTCGCTTCCTGCACCCGAACTTCTGAAAATATGAAGTAGATAAAATCATTAAATTAAAATGCACTCAGTAAATTGGGTTTCCCCCAGTGAATCTGGGAGACATTTCTTTGTTGCCATTACAATGGCAAACTAGAAACTGTGGGCTGGTTTTCACAATTGCTTTTCCATAACCTTCAAACCTTGCTTTGTGGTTTGCCAGCACAGCCCAATTCTGGCTCTCACAGATCTTTGACAGGATTGCAGCTACACAGACAAGGTGTCTTGCAGCATTCCCGCTCTAAACCTGGTCTCCTACGGACTGAAATTATTGCAAAACCGTAATTCCTCATAGTGGGCTGGTTTATACCATTCTAATTCGAGTACGAGACGTGCCACGCAGTCTTGTGCCTACAAGCAAGATCTGCTCATGAGCTATCCAAGGGTTTGCTGCCCAAGCCGTAGGGCTAGAGGCAGGAACTCTGGCCATGGACAGGAACTGTCTGTGACTTCCACTGCGCAATGAGAAGTCAAGACTTCCCCAGCCATGGTGCTCTGACATGCTCTGAGCAAACATGCTCTGAGCAAACTGCATGCTTGATCCAAAAGCTCTTGTCTCCAGCCAACAGCTTTTCTCCTTCAGCTGAAAGATCCAATGCTCTCAAGCCTCTGATCCTGGTAATATGCTGCCTCTACAAGCCTTGGATCCTCCCATCCTTTCCCCTTCTTCTCCTTTCCCCTCGTCCCTCTACTAATTCCTGATCTCCCCAAACCATGCCAGTCCTCAGCCTTCCTTAACCCCTCCCCCTTTTTCCATCTCTATCTGAGTTGTATTAGGCTCTAGGAAGATTTAACACACACACATGTGTTAGTTAGGCACACTGGGTGAATATTGTTGCTGGTTAGGGTTGAAATACTGTTAGTAATATTGATAGAATGTTCTGCTTTCTGCTCATTTAGATTGATGTTGTTATTCTTTTATACTCAATAAAGCCCATTGAATCATTTAGGTTTGGTTTGATCTCCTTTCTTCCTTGCGTCCAGATCCTACATGGTCACTATATAAAAGAACTTGGTCACTTGGTGACACTATGAGACAGGCCTCATTTTGTATGCTAGCTAATGAGCATATTCAGTATATAAATCAGGCCTGGACCACAACAGGAGGAAGCAGAACACAGTGCTACAATCCAAAAGGAAAAAAGAAAGCGTTGCAGAGCATCTATAAGTGTCAACAGTTGCACGCTGAGAACGGTTAGTTGCACTAACAGCACTACAGTGGAACAGTGAGGCAAATCAACATTATGCAATAGATGCAGGTACCAGTCACCTCAACTGTTTTGCTTTTTTAATTAAAATCAGCTAGTGAAAAACTATACGTCTGAGCAAAGGGACAAAAAGCAAAGGATCATGATATTTTCCCCCAGCAGTTATTTTTTTCCTCCTTAATGTTGCCCTCTCAAGGCTCCTTTTCCATCCATGTGAGAAAAAAGCAGCCAGAGGTAAAAAACACTCCACCCATTTCTCTGCTGAAACTCGCAACTGCCAGTGGCCATGTGTAATTCGAATCACAACCACCCACACCCGAGAGAGTATTACATGTGTCTGTTGTAGAAGGCACATCTTAGCCCTGAGACTGTTTCTACAGCTAATCTGTGGAATGAAGAAGAAAAAAGCCCTCTAGCATGTCACCATCAACTGTTGACTGTCTGGACACACACAGAAAACACCCAGTGCAAAAAACTAAATACAGTTTTATAATACATCACTAAAGATGAACCATGAACACTACTCGCATAAGAGTTATGCCTTCTACAAAATAATTCAAAGCAATTTATTTTTGCAAATCCCTATTCCACGAAAGCAGACAGCAAAGCTATTACCCATGAGCTGCTGGAAGGGCAAACCAGCACAGCTAAGTACCTACTCTTTTCCGCACCCCTCCCCTCTAACCCCCTCCAACAACAGAGCACAGATTAAAGCCCACCCAAAGAAAGGAAGATTGGATTTGAGCTGGATGGGGAGAGGGGTTGCCTGCAAAATTTGTTTACTGAATAAGGAGCACACCTTGGAGTGAAGAGGTGCTTTCACGCAGCAAGCCTACCCTGAAATGAGACTGAAGAGCTCCCTCCGGCTCTTTAGAGCTCTAGGCCACGCCCTTTTGCATGTGAAGTATCACATGATGACATCACATGCAAAGGGGTGTGGCCTTGAGCTCTAAAGAGTTGAAGAGAGCTCTTCAGTCTCATTTCAGGGCAGGCTTGCTGCCTGAAAGCATCTATTTTCCCCCTCTGGAGGAAGAGAAAGGGGAATAGATGCTTTAAGGCAGCAAACGCTCCCTAAAAATAATCGGAAAGTCAGTGCTCTGGGGGGGTAGGGGCAGGGGTGCAGGCTCTCCGCCGGGACTCAGATTTCTGTTGTGCTACTTGCGCGAATGCATGAGTGGGGGTGGCAGCAGGCACCCAGCAGGGGGGGATTTTCCAAAACAAAACAAACCAACCCTGAAAAAAACACACACAACTGTGGTTGTTGGGTGCGGGGCATGGCAAGCACTTGGCGCTCCCCTGCAACTGGCGCCTAGGGCACGTGCCCTGCCTGCCCCACCCTGATTACGTGTCTGCATGGCCCATTCAGTCGGCGAGTGCTTTCTGCGCTGGCCCAGTAGGGTTCTTCCTTCCTCTCCCTGTCAAGCAAGGCAAAGAAGCCCCCAGCTGGGCAAACACAGAATGCACTCTCCAGTTGGATGCGCCACACATGCTGCTCAGCCCCAGAAACGCCTCCTGCATTGGTGTCCTGACACAGGGTGGAAGGGGTATGGCCGGCAGGGGACAGCACAGCCGGGGACAAGCCTGCCATCAGAGGAGGAGGCAGCGGCAGTAGCAGTATGTGTGTAGGGAGACCCGGTGCTGGCAGAGGAGACCTCGTCGGGCGGCGGGGGGACAGGCCTGGCAGCATTGGCAGTAAAAGGGCAGGCGCCTCCCTGTCCAGTGTTGCTGCCAGCCATCCTACGCCCCGGAAAGAGACTGGGAGTGGGTGAAGTACTGAAAACAACTTTCTCTGGCCCACCTTTAACAAGCAGAGATTCCATTTCTTTTCTGACTATGTCTTAGTGGGAACTGATTCATTTGTGATTGTTTTAAGCCTAAGTATATTGCAATGCATGCAGAGCATCCTATATTAAGTCTGCTCAAAGGGGGAGTAGATGGTTCATGTAGGGTAGAGTCAACTGGTATGAGTAAAAGGTTGTGCAAATTAGCTACCTTGAAAAAAATGTATCTGACAATCGTACTTTGTACTAGGCTGTCTTACAGACCAGCTCTAAAATGACGAGGTTAATGAAAGGAAGAAGCAGGCCCAGATTACTCTACATTTACTTACCCCATTTAAAGGCGGAGGTGCAGATGGAGGTACGGCCTGATGTACGGATGGAAGTGCGGATGGAGGTGCAGATAGAGGTACAGGTGGAGGTGCAGATGGAGCTATAGAATGATGTACGGATGGAGGTGAGGATGGAGGTGCAGATGGAGGTACAGACTGATATACGGATGGAGGTGTGGATGGAGGTGCAGATGGAGGTTCAAACAGGGGTGGTGTTGTGGACCTGACAGAATGAAAACAGACATTAAAGAGAATCTGCTGCATCTAGGCCAGCCTGAGCACATTTGCTTACAGCACTACACAAACCAACCAGATACACCTTTACTCCAAACAGTCTGTGCTCTATCAGAGGCAAAGGTGCACCTAGGTAATTTTGGAGCCTGGACCTAAAGGTTTCTGGAGCACCCCACCCTGCAAATTAAGCATCATGCCCCTACACACACATACACACATGCAATATTTTTAATACGTGGGTTCTTGAGGGCACAAACAGCAACTGAACTCACAAGAATGTAAGAATATAAAACAGATATACTTATGCAGATATGCACTAGCAGAAATGTTTCAACACACAACTTAACATATTCCCATCCCACATATCTCCCCCCACCACTCCCCCCTCTGTCTCTAAAGCACCTGAAACAGGTCACAGTTATACTTGAGTGCCTGGTCCATTGAGGGCCAGTGGAGACCACACCACCCAAAACAAACTAAAAAGGATTTGGGGGCCCCCAAGGGGTGTGGAGGCCAGTGTTGCCTCTAGCAGGGATTTCCAGATACTGTTCACTACAACTCCCAGCAATACCCTTTGGCTGCAATGGCCTTTGGCTGGGGATTCTGGGAGCTGTGGTCAACAACATCTGGGAATCCCTGTTAGAGAGAACACTGGTGGAGGCCCTGGACTTCGGCCCCAAAGTTCAAAGTGCCTAGCTTCATATGTCCCAACCAGGACCTTAAGTTCTTCTTCAGAGGCCCTCCTCTGAGTGCCCTTGCCAAAGGAGGTGAAGTGGGTGGCTACTAGGGAGAGGGCCTTTTGGGTGGTGACACCCCATTTATGGAATAGCTTCCTGAGTGAGCTTCGCCTGGCTTCCTCACTTCGTTCTTTTACATGCCACCTAAAGACCTTTTTGTTCTGTCGGGCTTTTAAAATTTTGATTTTCAAATTTGATTTTTTAAAACTGATTTTAAAAGAGTTTTAAAATGTCTTTGTATTGCATTTTGTATTTCCTCTCCCCACCCCCACCCCTGCCCCTTTTGGTCTCTTATGATTTAATGTCTTGTATGTTTTCATTTCATGTTTTAATTTCATGTTGTCAGCCGTCCAGACAACAATTTGTTATGGGATAGCTAACAAAGTTGTTCATCACCATCATCGTTATCGTCATCATCATCATCATCATCATCATCGCCACCTTAAATTTATTACAGGCTGATATCCAGAGCAGCAACCAGAAAATCTGCTCCTAACTCAGCCAGATTGTTCCGGAGCGGAGGGCAGAGGCGGATCCAGGGTGGGGCAGCCAGGGCACGTGCTCTGGGCGCCCCCTGAAGGGGGCATAATTTCCATGCCCCACCATCACAAGATTCAACCAGCGGGCGCCGCTGGGGGGTCCCGGTATCTCCGGATCCCAGGTGGCCGGCGAGCGGACCAGTGGCACCTGAACCCCCCCCCCCACTCACTCGCACAGGCTGCAGCAGCACACTCACACGAGATCTCTGGGCAGCGTGGGACGGGGGCGGCTGGTGGGTGCTCCCATTGGATGGTGGAGAGCGCAGGCCAGGCCCGAGAGCTGTCTGGGCCACCCGCACCAAGCAGGGTCCACGTGGCAGGGAGACTCACAGCAGCAACCGCTGGGTGTTTTCATGCTGCTGTTCCGTAGTTTGTGTGCTGCTGTTTGTTGCCCAGCAGGCCACACAGCGTCTGCCTGCCCTGCTGGCTGGCTGCATTCTTGCATCAACTGCATACAGATTCGTCATAGGAAGGTAAAGAGCACTGATGGGGGCAGGAAAGAGCAGCCAGAATTGCTCCCCTCCCCCAGGGGCGTATCTAGGGCAAAGAGCGCCTAGGGCAAGCACTGGAATTGTGCCCCTGGGCTTGCCAGGAGTCAACACTGACTTGGCGGCACACTTTACTTCTCAGCAAGGTTCAGAAGTCACATGAGGGAGAGACATCCATGGATGGCAGAATGTCCATCAAGTGTTTTGAAATATCAATCTCAACGTTGAGACATACCTACAATCCGGAAAGTACATCCTTCCAGAAATCCCTCAGGGACCTCTTTTTGCAAGGCAACGGATACTGACAGAGGCAGGGAGAACAGTGAACATCGCTCCTCCCTCCTGCTGCATGCACACTCTGCTGCTTGGGAACGTTCTGGATGAGTTAGCAGCAGCCTCTTGCTGCTCGGGATGTCAGCCACTCTTTTCCATTCAATTGGCTGCGGTGCCTTCCGACTGCGCCCTCTCCTCCCTCTTAAAGAGAGGCCTAAACATAGTTACATAGGAAGTTGCCTTCCACTGAGTCAGACCATTGGTCCCTCTAGTTCAGAAACTTAATGGGGTTCGAGGCGGCATTCTTCTCCTCCCTCGTCATTTGGTCATCACTTGGCAATTACTTCTCAAAGACAGCAGCTTTTTCAAAGTCGCTCAGCTGTAGCGCTAGATCCAGTGTCAGCTCCAGTGCCGATGCTGCCCGAGGTGAGGTCCATGCGCTGCTGGCCACACCCTTGACACTGACCGCAGCATCCGGGGACAAGGCCAGAACTGCCTCTTTCATGCACCCATTCCTCTTCACTGCCATGCGGAGGGACTTTGAACTGCAGATCAGCAGTGTGGGAGGAACCAGCTCCCTTTTCACCCTCCTCACTGCTGAACCTGCAGTTCAAAAACCCATCCCCAATGGGGAAGAGCGAAGGAGGTCACGGAGAAAGGGAGGGAGGGTGGCGGGGAGCCAGGAGTGGCTGGCAGGTGAAGTGGCATCTGGCCGGCGAAGAGCAGGGCACTCAAGCGGGACTGTTATTCTGCAAGCAGAAGCCTTTGCTGTCATTATGCTTGAAATGCAGAACTGATTCCAAGTGTGTGAACAGGGCGCTTTCCAGATTGCACGCTATCACACTGTCACAAAGGGTCCCTTCAGTGTGCTTCTGTGGAGCCTGTGTTTTGACATCACAGCCCCTGTGTTGTAAGGAAGGTGCCTTTCCTATTTCTGACACCGCCTTTTGGATTTTATTGCTGTGTCACAGCCCTATAATGTTGCATCTGCATTGCAAAAATAAAATAAAATAATAGCTGTGTCTGCCCGTTGTAGGAGGCTTTCCCCCTTATAATGGCTCTCTAATGTCGGTTGAATTTGGCACCACAAAACGTTGCAGTTTACACCGCTTTTTGCGGTGCACGGCTCACAATCTGGAAAGCACCCTGGTGACCAAATGATGGCCAACCTGCACATGACCTGAGAGCCATCATTAGAAGACAAGTGCAACCTGGAAGCAGACCCTTTGGACTCTCAGTCACAGGGGGCCCCAATCTGGGAATGTGTTGTGCAGCGAGGGGCAGAGTCAAGACTTTCCTACTGTGCTCTATCCATGTGAAAATTCGCCCCACCATACCAAAGCGGCCATTTGCCCCCAAAGTAGTGATTTGGCATTCAAAATGTATTCAAAATGGCATTCAAAAGGTAAAGAACAGGGGAGCAGTCTCACAAAAATAAAAGTAAAGTAAAGTGTGCCGTCAAGTCGATTTCGACTTCTGGAGTCCACAGTGTCCTGGGGTTTACTTTGGCTAAAATACAGGAGGGGTGTACCATTGCCTCCTACCACGCCGTATGAGATGATGGCTTTTCAGCAACTTCCTATATTGCTGCTGCCCCATATAGTACCTGCGGGGATTCGAACCAGCAACCTTCTGCTTGTTAGCAGGATGACCCACGCGAGTGTATGGAGGAATCCTGGGGAGACTCCCGGGATCAGAAGGCTTGTTTGAGCCTCCCGGCGGAGGTCTCCTGGTGTGTGGCTGTGGCACGGAGCCATGCCAAGGCGCCACACGATCAGAAAACCCGGGTTAGTGGAGCACTCACTCAGCTGGGTTGAAAGGAGGGCTACATTGGCGGGCTAGCTGCCAGAGAATCACTGGGCTCACCCGCAAGCCTGGTGGGTCTCACGAGGATGGAAAACAGGGCTGGGCTCCTTTCGCCCGGTTTTCCTCCATCATGAGAATAGCCTCATTGGATAGAATACAACCATTACTTACATTCTTCTTGAGCTGGGCCTTCTTGGAGGCGATTGTACTCCCGCTGGCGGGCTTGGTGGACCTGGCGGGCTTGGTGGCGCTGGTGGCACTCTGACAAAGAGAGAAGAGCCAAAGTTATGTGGCGCTTGCAGAGCAGTAATAGGGTCTCCAATGGTTTCACAACTGGGTATCATGTCTCCAAGACTGTTTGGCTGTTATGAACCTGGCTGTATTGGCACAGCGACACTGCACCAATTTGCCCTGCAAAAGTGGTTCGCATCATGGCCAAGATTGTGTTAGTGGTCGAAAAGAGATAGCCTTAGCGATGAACCGCTTGTATCGAGAACAGGGTACTGGCTACATTTTTAGAAAGAGCAAATCCAAATGGTGTGCTAAGTAAGGCGAAATCCTGCAACAGGAATCAATGACGTACATGAAAGAGTATGGCATCATGTCTTCCCAGGTTTGCACAATTCCCTCTGCTTCTACAAGCCAGGGGGAGGGCACAAAGATCTATGCCCAGTGCCGAAGTCCCACATTTGATTCAGTTTTACAGCTGAATGACAGGCAAACTGTTCCAATGGGGAAGCCATTAACTGTCTCTTGAAGCGAAGAGAATACCAGGGCAAAACAACATGAACGGGGTGGGGGCTTAATTGTTCTTGTCTTCTCGACAGTGTCTCCCGCCCTCTTCCAGCTCCAGATCCAGCCTGGGCAATAGAAGGCAGATAGAATCGCCCCCCTCCCGCAACAGCAGGACAGAGCTCAGCAGCGATCCAAACCATTCTTCTCGGCGACCTCAGCCTGTTGGGGAGGAGGAAGCTTCGCCAAGGGGAAGTTTGCTTCTCTCCCGCCTTCCATGACCTCGGGCTCCCAGCAGCTCCCTCTCGCTCTCGCAGGCACGCTGCATGGGCGAGGAAGCAGGGAGAGCAATGGCAGGCAGGCAGGCAGCTGTCTTTGCGCTCCCTTGCAGGCATGCTGCATGGCAGAATGGAGAGGGCGAGGACTGGCCGGGGGGCCCTCCGAGGCTGTGGGCCAGGAGGCATTCGTCTCCCTTTGCCTCATTAGCGGGACGCCCCTGGACATCAGAAACGAGAGCGGCACCTTGCTGACAGCGCAGGGACCGCGATGCCGAAACACAGGCAGGACGGAAGCACACTGAAGGGGCAGTAGTGACACGGTTTTAGCATGTAATCTGGACAGTGCCCAGGCTATGAAAGCGGATATTAAGCACAGCCCATTCCCACGCACGTCTACTCAGATTGAAGTCAATCCCCTTGCGTTCGATGGCATGGACTCCTACATATATGTAGGGAGGGGATTAATGCAGAGGGCAGCTGTTTAAATTCAGCATGAGTTCGGGAGTCAGGAAAAGCTCATTTGCAGGCTCATTCTGGGAAATGGTGGGAGAGAGGCATGGCAATCCACCCTATCAACCCCATCATTTTGTCCTCCATTTCCCAAGTTTATTTATGTTCTTGCACATTAGAGAAAGGTTTCATTTAAAAAACAAAAAATAAAACAATACCAAGCTGCCCAAGGAGTCCCTCAATGCAACTTCCCACATCAGCACCTCAAAGCTGGCAAACCTCTATTGAAAAACAATTGTGGAAGAGACATTGCAGGACATATAGTGGCCACCAGGGCCAGGAAATGGCAGAGCATCATAATCAACCACGTTGTCATCAAACCACTCCTCATGTGCCTCAATAATGCAATGCCTGTCCACCGGGGGGAGGAAAGACAGGAGGGGGATGCGGAAAACATCGGAACGCAACAGGCTAGCAATGACGTCGTCTAGATTCTCTGTAACAAGTGAGTGACTGAAAGAGAGTGATTCTGAAGGAAAGGGCTAGTGTGGGAGCAATCAGAGATAGGATGTTCTGTAACCCATGCAGATCTGAGAATATTCCTTTCATTTATACCTCTCCCGGCTGAATATAGCCTTGTCTCCTGAGGATTCCTCATCATGCTGTTCCTTTCCCCCGACTTTATCCACACTCTCCTTGAGCCGAAGAGGCTTACCGAGCACTGGAGAACCTGCACTGGAAGACTGAGCAGAAGAAGGGGTCAGTGGGTCACAATCTCGTGACAATGAGTCACAACAAACCAACTTCAGGGTTTGGGGTGGCTATCATGCCATTATTTAGAGGTTTTCTAGATGACAGTAAAATATGCTACAAACGGAGCTTGCCAATGAATATCAGCTGAGAGTGCACAGAGAATCCAGAGCCTCCTGCAGATGGTTGCTTTTTTCTTCTGGCATCTGATGGGGAGGTCACATGGGAAGGAGGCTGCTGGTGCGATTTTCACTGCGCCCCCTGCTGGCCACCTCTTGCTTCTCGTTATTAACCCACCCCTTTTCAAATTCATTTGCTGGTGAATGTGAGCTAATCACCAAAAGCAAGGAGTGGCCAACAGGGGGGTGCAGCAAACATTGCACCAAGGGCCTTTTCCCCACGTGACCTCCCCATCAGATCCCAGGAGAAAAATCAGCACCAATCTTGGGGAGGGTCTGGATTCTCTGTAAACTCTCAGCTTGTATTGATTTGCAAGTTCTATACAGAGCATCTTTGACTGCTGTCTAGAAAACATCCTGGATATATGATCGTAATGCCCACCATTTCTTGACATTAGAATGCCAAAGGGAAGAACCCAGATTGGGGCCATACAGAGGAAGAAATGTGCCTCTGTGGGCAGGAGGAGGAGTCTTCATCGCGGGGACAAGGAGCAGCTTTAGTTCTCGTCATCAAATAGTTTCTAAGTGGACATAACATTCACTTTCACAGAAAAGTGAATGGAAGATCGCCTCCTTCAGAAAAAAGGTCAAGTGAAGAATACTGCTGTGGTGAGGACAAAAATGTCTATTTCTAAAATTTCTGTTTGGATACTTGAAAATCATATGAGGTACAATGAAGGGAAGTTAAGATGGTGTAGAGTGGTTGGTTTTTTAAATCAAGAACTTGCATAATCAGATCAAATAACTTGCAAAATGAGATCTCAGTCTATTTAGGGAATCAGGAAAATTTCTACAGTATTTATTGGCTTTTTGGGCAAAACCACCCCCACAAATATTCAGCAAATGAGGAGAAATTTGCTTGGGAAATTTTTTCAGATGAATTGCCAACAAAGGTTTCCAGAAAATCCATATCTCTGTTGACGATGGGAGAACATAAGCTATCTCCTTACCTGTTTTGCACCTTTCTTCTTTCTGCCTAGAAAGGGCCTTTGAATGAGAATAAAAAGAAGAAATTGACACCCAGGCCTGATCATTGCCTTGGAATGCTTATTTAGTTAGTTATTATTCATTTGATTTCTATACTGCCCTTCCAAAAATGGCTCAGGGCGGTTTACGCAGAGATATAACAAACAAATAAGATAGATCCCTATCCCCAAAGGGCTCACCATCTAAAAGAAACATAAGACAGAGACCAGCTACAGTCACTGGAGGCACTGTGCTGGGGGTGGATAGGGCCAGTTACTCTCCCCCTGCTAAATAAAGAGAACCATCATGTTAAAAGGTGCCTCTTTGCCAAGTTAGCAGGGGAGATGGAGGAGGGAGAGAATGGAACAAACTGAATGAAACGTTCTCTCAAAGAAATGGGTGATATGTGTTTTTTAGTGGTAGTCACAGCTGGTGTACCAATTTCCCCCTACATGAAAAGGGTTGTGCAAATGGTGCACATGGGATAGATTTGTACCCTGAAATGTCAAAAATGGAGAAGGCATAATGACACTAGGAGGAGAGGTTTTGGAATATGAAGTCTGGGAGTGTGTGGGTAGCTGAAGAACATGGCCAGAGACTTCTGCAGCACACAGAAGTTCTGCCCACTGAACACTGGAGGATCGGACAGACACTGTTTGCATCCTTTCAACTTTTCATCCACTGCCTTAAGGCCTAAAAAATGGTTTTCTTTTTTTAACATGGAAGTGGACACCCAAATCCTGAGCTTGAGACCAGGTCCTGTGCGTAGAGTCCCAAGACTGCAGAATCACAGAAGACCAGGCATTCCTGAGCAAGGCTTACCGTTTCCTTTGAGGGGTGCCATCCTTAATTGCAGAAAGCTGAGAACAGATCTGTTTGTCAAGAAAAAGAGAGGAAAGACCATGAGCAACCAACCACCACGTAAAGATTTCCTGCAGCGGGCCAGAGCCAATGATTTGGGTGGTCAACCAAGAAATTGGTTTGTTAGCATTCCTGTCATGATAGTGCTCCTAAAAAAGAGAGGTGTTGGAGCTCATTGTTGATTGGATCTTCCAACTCTAATCCCTGTTGTGAGGAAATGCCTGTGTGTATTCAGGGGTGAGGGAAAGACACTGAACGTGCTCAGAGGCCCTGCTGTCTTTGCACGCTTCAGGTCCGAGCTCTGGGATTAGAAACAGCAGCTGAGTTCACCAGAGGTAGAGGCAGGATGAACTCTGGCACAAATGAAAGCTCTCTACAAAGCATGAGTATCTGGCATATCCCGTGTGAAAGTAGTTCTTCCTCAGTTGGGGGGGACTGTGTCTTTGTGGGACATTCGCTTCCCACCCCAAGCCCTTGGATATGGCAGTTCATAAATCCAACTTAAAAATGCATTTTAGCTTACCTCAAACAGGCAAATTACTGCCATGATCATCGTTATCACTGCAGTCACTGAAATAGCAAACAGCCTTTTGCCATAGCCATATTCTGAGATTCCCTGGCTTGCAATCTGCAAGGTGGGACAAAGGAAAGGGAAAGGGAAAACAGGCTTTTTTGTCTTTCTACCTTTTTCTCCCCCCACCCCGCTCAGAATAAAAAACACCACTTGTACTGCTCTCTATTGAACTTGCTCTCATATGGACATATGCAATTGTCTACTACCAAGTCAAACATTGGTCCATTCAGCCCAGTGCTGTTTACTCCTTTTTACAGCTGCTCTCAGCCCTGAAGCCTTAACTAAGAGGCTAGAGATTAAGCCTGGACTCTCCTGAATGCAAGACATGGGGTATATTGCCAAAGAGAGAACAACTCTATTTGAAAATGGAAGTTTACACAATTTCTCCAAGGGGTGATCTGACGGGTTTGTTGGCCATTGTGAAATTTGACAGCATTACCTGCTGACCATTTGCTACCAATCCATGGTGGGAATCAAGTCTTTTGAGACCATCAGAGATTGGTAGCAAATGGCCAGCAGATGGTGCTGTGTAATTGTGTGATGGTTAGTGACATCATCCGAATGCATCACGGAGAAATGGTAAGAACCTCCATTCACATCACAGATTGGTAGCAAATGGCCAGCAGATGGTTTCACCTCATCACCTCCATTCCCTCCCAACCTTGCCATTCATCTCCCCACCCACATGATCGCCACTGCGATGAGCAGCAGTACAGCAATCTGGAGGCTGGGGAAGCAAAGCCTGGCCTCCAGGAATCCCACAATGCAGCACCACACCAGCAGCATTGTGCATGTAGAAACCCTAGAGGCTGGGTTGCTCCTTCCCTTGGCATCTATCATTAAAATGGTTGCCAGCAGCCTGAAGGGAGCTGCCAGCACCCCAGCTGCCCACATGACCAGATGGTGAGGGAGGAGGCTGCATGTACACCCTCCTACCTCACCTGGACTACCCAGTCGAGGAGTGCCGGGATTGGGACCGATCCTGGCAGTTCTCATGAGCAGCTCTGCCCAGGTGGGGCTGCACTAGCATGGCTAGTGCTGGTCGTGAGAACGAATGCATTGTCGTTCTCAAGTGCAATGGATATCGTGGTACTTATTTTACAGACAGAAGTGAGAGATTGATATTATTCTGCATGAAATATATTCTGCAAAAGAGTGTGATCTTTTCTGTGTGAAATATATTTAAATTAATTCAAAACCAATTCAAATGGCCTGAATCGGTTACCCAACCACTTTTTAAAGGCCATGTCTCAATCGGAACAGAGTTTATTGCAATTTGAAAAGAAAGCATGAACGACAAACCCAAATGTTTCATGGGTTGACTCTATGCTTTCAAGAAGCCAGTGCCAGGTGAACTCCCATTGCCTCCCCTTGTTCACGTCCAGTGAGCCACATCCAGGTCAGCTGATCGTTGCCCAAGCTCCTCCTGACAACGCATTAGTAGGCTTGACAACCCCTCAGGCTTGACAAGCTTTGCCCCTTACCTCAGGATTCACCCGTTTTCTTGGATTTCCTGTGGCCAGGTTGGCGACATTCTTCATAGGCCGGCAGTATGACTTCCACAGGGAGGACGTCTCCTTGACGTATTCTCTCTCACTGAAGAGGTTCAGCAGCATCGTGAGCCTGGAAATCATCTTAGCACAGGCCAGCTGGACCTTGGACTCTGTGCAGTCTACTTTGAGCCTACGGATCACGTGGGCTAAGCGGCTCCTCACTAGCGTGACTGGGATAAGGGAAGAGCGCCACTTGTTGAGGTCAGCCTCATCATGGTCTCCCTCAAGCCAGGGAGTTTCACCATGAGCTCCGCCATCCAGGATGATGGTAGCTGTCGACCAGGGGATGCTAGGTGTGGACTGCATAACAGCTTGGTCGGACCTGTGCAGCGACGCTGTCCTTGGCCTGCCCCGTGTACTGCTGGTCTTCAGCTTCCTGATTCCCAACACCCTCATTACTTCTTTTTGCATCCTATTCAAAGCCTCATCTTTCTCTGCTCAGAAGCAAGAAGAAAAGAACAGGATCATCCAATGTCCAAAAGCACCTGATGCTCAGATCATTAGCAAGTTGCAAGAAGAGAAGTTGTAAAGGGACAAATGTGTGACTGCATTTCATCCTGTCAAGGACATGCAGAGCAAAGATGCACCAGTTAGCAAGATAGCAACCTAAGGTGGCGCCGAGAAAATAGCACAAGGTCTCTGATCAGTGCGTGGCCAGAGAAGAAGCAGCAGCATGGAAGCCGATGGGAGTCTGTGTAAGCAAGACTCCACTGAAAGTTGCACAATTTATTGCTGCTGGAAGCACCATACATCTCGGCTTTATTTTTTTAAAGGAAGTTTCTAGCTGTTTGAAAGTCTATCAGTGTGACTGACAAAATCACAGCAACAAAGAGCCTTGTAGCTCCATTAACACAATGTCCTGAGTTTTTGTAGGCAAGAATCTACTTCATCGGAGGCATGAGGTGGACGCTGAAGGATATTTGGCAACACTGTGTTGAAGGACTAATTACAGTCTCCAGTAGAGGCATTTCCTGATCTATCCCCAAGGCTTTGTCCTCGTGACAAACTTGTATCCGTTTGTACCACCTGAACTGTCGATTAGAGACCCTTAGCTTCCACCCACTTTTCAAAATTCTATCAGGGTTCCCTCAGAAGGGGGAAAGTGACTCTGCTTGAAACCACTTTAAAGTTGTGCCGTCGAGTCGGTGTCGACTCTTGGCGACCGCATAGCCCTGTGGTTTTTTTTGGTAGAATACAGGAGGGGTTGACCATTGCCATCTCCCGCGCAGGATGAGATGATGCCTTTCAGCATCTTCCTCTCTCGCTGCTGCCCGATATAGGTCTTTCCCATAGTCTGGGAGACATACCAGCGGGGATTCACACCTGCAACCTCTTGCTCCCGAGGCAAGTTGCCTCCCCGCTGCGCCATTAGGTGGCTTGAAACCACTTTAAAGGTGTAGACCAATAAAATAGAATAAGCAAGCTTAGACCACGTTCAAGGCACAATGAGCCTCTTTTTATAATAAGTACATGGGCCTGTAGTAGAGCAGTGAATCACACACAGGTCTATCCCTCTTGCTCCACTGGCAAGCAATCCCATCGCCTCTGCCCCCTCCTCTCCCTCTTTCAGGTCCATGAATTCATCTCAGGCACTTGGCTGCAGAGTCCCTTTCTTCTCTCTCCCCACTCCTGTCCCTTGCTTTCCCAGCAGGCAGAAAAGGAGGCAGCAGCAAAAGGAGGCAGGTGAGCCAAGGTGAGCCCAAACTGCATCAAGTGTCCCCAAGAGAGAAGCAGTCCAGCCTTCCTTCCCGCTGCATCTCAGGCAAGGGGCTGCAGCAGGTGGTTTAGTCCCTACCCAGGAGGAGGGAAGGAGGAAGTGGCAGTGGCAGGACTGCCAGCCAGCACAGAGGAGCAGGATGATAGACCAGTATTCTGGCATGCTCCTTCCACACATCCATTAAGAAGAGGAACCCGTTTAGAAATTGCCTCTGTATGGCTCCCGCTCTGTTGTGTGGTTATGCCTGAAAGTCAAGAGCAGTCAGAGCCACCTTAAGTGGCGCAGCGGGGAAATGCTTGACTGACAATCAGAAGGTTGCCGGTTCGGATCCCCGCTGCTACTATATTGGGCAGCAGCGAGAGAGGAAGATGCTGAAAGGCTTCATCTCACACTCCACTTTCTACCAAAGAAAACCAGGAGTCAAAGAAGTGGCACACTTTACCTTTAAACGACAGTTACTGATATGCATTTCTTCAGTTTCCCCACAAACATCTCTTGCTCTAGGGATGGTTTCTTCCTCCTGTAACCCTTTTAGGCAGCTCTCATTCCAGTAAAACAATGAGGGAGCTAAAATGTGAGCTGGAATTTGAAAAGAGCCCACCTTCCATGGGAGGGGGGCCAACTAAAATTCCGAGGCACTTGAGGGGGAGAGTGAGAAAGAAATGAGGCTGTTGCTTAACAGTCTCAGTGACAAACTGTACGCTATGTTTTCTGCAGGAAAGGCATGCGTGCTGCTCTGAGAGTGCTCTTACGAAGGCTTTCCTAACAAGGACGGGGGCAGGGCTGCCGCCCCAAAATCTTCACTTAACGCTACAGCGCCGGAAGGGGGAGAGCGGCGGGAGGGGTAAGTTCTACCCCCCCGCACTTAAAGGGAGACCCCCCCTCGGTTCCAGACCGCCTCTTACATGGCCTCCGGACCGGTTCGTGCACACCCCTATGAGCAAGTAGCTTGTAACCAGGCAAAGGCGTTTCACTCAAGCTCTTTTTGAAAGATGACTAATGATTGCCCCTGAAGAGCTCTGAGGCTGAAAGGCATTGGGCTTCAATCAATGCTACACAGCGAGCCCCGTGAGATGCGGTCTCCTTTTTTGCTTGTGTGTCCCAATAGCCACACTCCTCCTCAGAGGGCAGGCAAGGAAAGGAGGCAGCTTCTCCTGACTCTGGAGAATGGGGGCCGTGCTGTCTCCTGGAGCTTGTTCCTCCTCTCTGTCTCTCCAAGATGCCTGACAGGCAGTCTTCAACCCTATGGAACTGCTCAGAAAGCGCAAGCCGAGTCACCGCTGTCCATTCGCTCGCCCTCCCTCCTCTCTGGGTGGTGCAGCAGGAGAACATGGGGACTTGGGAAGCTGCCTTTGAGGGAGTCAGACCCTTGGCCCATCTAGCTCAGTATTGTCTACACTGACTGGCAGCAGCTCTCTGAGGATTCAGGCAGGAGTCTTTCCCAGACCTATCTGGAGAAGCCAGGAAGTGAACCTGAGCATGCAGATGCTCTTCCACTGAGCTATGACCCCATTCCCTAAGGGGAAGATCTCACCGTGCTCACATGTAGTCACCCAACCAAGTCCAAGCCCTTCTTAACAATGGGGACAATTCATGCTCACTACCTGAAAACCAGCTCTCCTCCCCCATCCCTACCACTGTGATGACCAAAGATGGAGTGTGCAAGTGGCCTGCTCATGCAAGGAGCCGTTGCCTCGATTGCTTGCCTGCTCCCTCTCCCTCTCGATGAAGCCCCATTTCTCCTACTGCATGAAAGAGAGAGAGAGAGAGAGAGAGAGAGAGAGAGAGAACAGGAACAGGAACAGGAACAGGAACAAGCAGAGGCGATCTCTGCCATCCGCCCCAGCTTCCTTTCGGTCAGTTGTTCATTCAATCTGTGAGGGAGCAGATAGAGCCTTCAAGAGGGAAAGCGTAAGTGAGTGCTTGGAAGCAGCGGTGGCTGCTCATTCGCTTGCCTTCCATGCTGCTTAGAGACAGAGTGGCAGGAAGGCACTCCTGATGGCTGCTCCTGCAAGGTGATTGTTACCAAGAGCAGCTGCCATAGTTTCTGATCCGAGGGAGAGTACACAAGAGTGGGTGAAAAGATGAGGTTGCTCCTTCTACAAGCAGCTGCCTCTATTGCAGGGCTGCTCACCTTTGGGCCTCCTGCAGGTGTTGGCCTACAAATCCCATAATCCCTGACTCTTGACCACTGTGGCTGGGGATTATGGGAGTTGTAGTCCAAAAACAGCTGAGGGCCTAAGTTGAGCAGGCCTGATCTATTGGCATATCTGTCTTTTCTCTCTAGACAACATGTGGCGGGGATTGGGTCCAGCAAGCCCAATCTTCCCCACTGCCCCACCCAACAGGCAAGGGGGTAGAATTTGGTAGCTTGCATTCTCTCTAGGGGCAGCGCCAGTAGTCCAATCCTTCTCACCATCACAGAGAGAGAGAGAGAGAGAGAGAGAGAGAGAGAGAGAGAGGGCGCCACCTGCCATCTCTTCCCCAGTTGCTCAGTCTCTCTCTCAACAGCATAGTGGGGAAGACGGTTTTCTCTCCGGGAAAAGAGAGGGCAGGAGTGTGGTCAAAGGAACCTACTCTTACTCTCTGCAGCACAATTCCTGGTTTGGCAATCAAAGCTGAAAAATAATGAGAGTCCCAGGAAGCTGACCCCCCCCCCCCCCGCCGAAAAGGAGAGTAAGGGCCTCTAGAAAGTATTACCCTTACACTTTCAGAGGTCACTCTGCACAAATTAGAATCATGGAGGAAGGATACATATTTTGGACCAAGGGAAGGACTCCAGAAATCAAAGCAAAGGTCCAAAAATCACTTTATCCCCCAAAGGAGACATTTGCAGACCTACTTTGATTTCTGTGCAGTTTGCATCATTGCCATTTGAGGTGTTCTTTCTTAGTACATTCTGCCGATGAGCTCATTTTGCAACAGGTTTTCCCCTGCTTAGAGGGGAAATTGTGAAATGCTCTTTAACATTCAAAACAATACAGAATTTCATCAACTACTACTAGCCTACCGCAGAGAGTTTCCTTTGTGGTACACGTGTCGGTGCAGTCCAACTTCATCGTATCAGACAAAACTTCAATGTCATCCTTCAGATGGCAAAGACAGCAGAACACCTTGTTAGGCAAGATGCTGTGAAGGAAAAAGACAGAACTCCTCACAGCTTCTTGGCATTTCTTGCAGGAGAGGACAGTAACTGGCAACCCCCACAACCAATCCAGTCCTTTCAGGAGGGTGCCATGCCGACCCACACTTTGGGGGCTCTCCACATATCCCCCACATCTCTTCAGAAAATGTTTCTAACTCAAAACTGTCCTATGAGGGGATATTCCCATCTCCATATACTGAGGAAGATTGAGCTGACTTTGCTGTGAGGGAGATAATGGAGATTATCTTCCTCCCTTTGCTGTGAGGGAGATCATAGTCTCCCTTTGCTGTGAGGGATAATAATTTCTGATGAAATTATTACTTGCCGAAGAAGTAGGAAGCTGCTTGATATTGTGGCAAATCCTTGGCCCCTTGAGTTCAGTGCTTTCTAACTCTAACTGGCAATGGTTTCTCAGTGCTTCAGAGGGAGGTCTTTCCTAGCTCTGTTCCCCGAGATTATTTTAACTGGAAATGCCAGAGAGTGAATCTGGGACCCTGCATGTGCAGAGCACTGTCATTAAGCTATGGCCCCACTCCATTTGTGTTTGAGTGCTGGTGAGGGAAAGCATACAGCCTGTGAAGGAAAAGAAGGAAGAAAGAAAACCTTTTTTAATGAAGGGCTATTTCCGGAGAAGATGGAACTGGGAGATGTCTCAAAATGATGCCCAAAGATACTCGTGACTCTAGCTAAGTGGTTTTCAGACTTTTTACCATCAGGGAATCTTTTCCGTGTTTTTGGTCTCCTGCAGACTCCCTGCATATCTGCCACTTCCTGTCTCTTGCAGAGGATTCTGGGGAATGTTCCTGCACTCCTTCAACCCACACAGGGGGCATGCCCTCACCATTGGTCCACACGAACTGAGCGTACAGCTTGGAACACACCCAACAGTCCTGTAGCTCCATATTTCAGTGGGAAGTTGGGTAGTGGTAGACAAGCTTCAGGCAGTGATGTCACTGCAAATGCAGAAGTGCAGCCACTCTCCATGGCAGCCCCCATGGCCATGCACACCCCAACAGTCAGAGAAGCCGAGAAGTACCTGCGCTCCGTCCCTGCGCTCCGTCCCCTCCTTCTCTGTCATTTCTGACCACCTCGCTGAGAAGCCCCTGTAACGGGTCTGAGGAATGCCTGTTCCCTCAACCACCACTCTAGCATGACTTCCATTCCCACAGCAAAGCCTGATAGCATGTTGGGCAAGAAGTGTGGATTGGCTAGCAACTTGGTAGCAGTGTGAGTATTGGTCAACCGTCCTCCTGTCCTCCTCGCAGGGAAAACTACAGCCTCTGAAGTTGCCCCTATCGACCTACTTAGAGGGCTGAGGAGGAGGAGGGGGTTAGAACAAGGCTGACTCCCCGTTTCCACTTGTCTCTTTTCTTCTCTCCTTTGGCAACCAGCAAAAGGAAAAGGGTGTACATAGTACTTACAGAGTCTTCAATTGCAGGGAGGTCTGGATCAGGTCCTCCAATATCTTTGGGGTCATTTCTGTAGAACGAAGGTTTCTGAAATAAGGAGAGAGACTTTTTGCAATGCAGGATACCAAAGAGAAAGAGAAAGCCAGTGTGGTGTAGCAGAAATAATGTCTAGGGAGACCCGATTTCATGAAGCTTGTTGGGTTTGCTGCTTTCGAACCACACAATTCCACATCAGGCAGAATAGAAAAGGGAGAAAGCATCATGGCTTAGCTCTGGAGTCTTAGCTCTGGAGTACTGTTTATGTTGGAAAGTTAAAGGACTTTGCGCTGTCTCTTGCCTCAGACAGTGGAGGACAGACTAGTAAGTCAGAGGTCTAGAGGGTCAAGACATTTGTCATCACTTCTCCACTGCTCTGATGCTATCCCTTTGATGTGTAGATTGCTAATCTCAGGGACTTCCTCCTTCCTCTCTCTCTTGCTACCTGCCCGCCTACCTTGCAACATGGCAAGGTTCTCTCCCTGCACCATTTGTGCAGAGAGGATGCAGAATCCATTTGCATCTACTTAGATAGATAGATTAGAGATCCTAAATCCTCACTTTCCTATCTAGAATGGAGTTCCTTAATAAATGCCTTTTATATTAATTTGAAACTATGAATTGGCTCCAAGTTACTTTACTCTCAGCACATACGCATGCCTAACTAATCTACCGCTGTGTTGTGCCTCTGTGCACTCTGCTATATTGAGAAAGGGATTCTCTCACCACAAGAGAATCTCCAACAGTTTAGTCAACAGTACAGTTTAGTCAACAGTGTATTTTTCTCACCACTGAGTAACTAGCTTCAGCCTGCCCTGAAATCATGCCTCCGACCAGCAAGCTGGACCTCCAGTACCAAATGCATGAGGACTGATCAAGTTTATTCAGTGATGACACAAAAGCAGCCTGCACATGATCAAAGGAGCTTAATTCGTTATCATTCATTCTTATCTTCCAGGCACAAAATCTTGGCTCAAAACACACTTGGCAATCTGCACATACTCCAAGAAATTCTCTTCTTCTTCTTCTAATTCTATCATTCATTTTAGAGTTGAAGCCCTACATTAAAAACAGGATACAGGGAAATGCCCTATACTCTGCATATACTCAGAGGCACTTTCACATAGTCAGAAATGTACCCTCAGAGTTTACCATCACCAAAAAAGAAGAAGAAGAAGAAGAAGACGAAGAAGACGAAGAAGAGGAAGAAGAAAAGGGGAAAGTCTGATGAGTTCTTCTGGACCACCCAGTGGCCCTGAAGAAGAGTGTCCGTCTAAGATGCAGAAAAAACCAGTGATCACGGTAATAACTAATTCATTTCAGGTACTTACAGAAGCTTCAGTGAGGGAAGCCTGTAAAAACTGGCATCATCAGTGACTTTCAGCGGATGATGGTTGAGAAGCCTGCCGTGGGGAGGAATTAGACCCACTGGTTACAAGCTGAGCAAAATGCAGGAAGAACCTCCAGGAGGCAGGGGCGGATTAAGCTATTTGCCACCCCCTCCTTCCGCGCAGGAGAGAGGAAGAAAGCACCCAGCTGACAAAGAAAGTGCAGCCTGGGAGCAGGCAAGGCACCACATGCCCTCCCCCCCAGCCACATGCCCCCGCCCTTCCCAGAGCTAGCATGGTCCCTGTGTCAGTGTGCATCTGACGCTGATACAGGGGGCAGGGCTGGCACATGTGCAAGGGCAGCAGCCTGTCCCTGAGCCACCAGCAAGCTTCCAGCTCTACTGATCGTCCCAATCTGGATTGCACTATACACACACAAACACACACATGGTATTTGCCTCCCAGTGTCTCTGAAGACACTGAGGAGAGATGTTTGACCTGCACAGTGCATCAAATTTCCAGCCCTGGCATCAGCGGTTAATAACTTCTCAAAAGAGAGAAGCACTGGAGGAAGCCTCCTTCAAAGCCGTAGCTTCTTTTCATTACACACCACCTAGAGATAGACATCTCTCTATCTTATCTATCTATCTATCTAATATCTGTATACCTGGAGATATACATATCAGGCAGTATAAAAATATGATAGATGAATGAATGAATGGATGGATGAATGAATGAATGAATATAACCATATGCTACATCTTCTAGGGTTGAACTCTGCCATTCAAAAGAGTTGGGGGGCGGGTTGAACCTTCCCGGGGGTCAAAGGAAGTACCTTACTCTGCAATAACAGGTTGACTCTTTTCACATTTGCATTCACTTACGTCTTGATAAACTGTGTTCCATTCCTGACCTCGAATGACCCATGAGTGAGATTCTCAGTGAGATTGCTGCTGAGGTCTCTGGAAACAAGCATTGTGCACAGGATTTTGCATGGTACAAACTAAGCATTACATTTTAATGTGTTTTTTAAAGGTAGATGGGATAGGAAAAACTATCTTTCCTTTGAGATTCCTGTCTGATGGTGGGAGTCGAATTGCCACATGAAGCCCCTGCAGCAAAGTATGAAGGTGGTGTCCTTTCCAGTGGGGCAGCTGTTTCCAGGATGTTATTCAAACAGCAAGCTTTACCATGAGGCTTTACTGTGAGTTTAAGGTTGCCCCTCAAAAGGTGCAAAAAGTGGATTGATTTTTTCATGTCCAAAGACTCTTTCCTAACTCCCTCATCTAGTGGTGCTAATTCATCTCTTGTCTGAAGCTCCAGTGCCTATTTCTAAGATGAAGAAGAGTGCCATTGTTTAAGCTGGCCTGGAAGCCACGCTCTCAGACTCTGGCAATCTTGGGCTCACGCCACGCTCTTTCAACCCTATCTTGGAGATGCCAGGGAGGGAACTTGGAAGCTTCTGCTCTTCCCAGAGCGGCTCCATCCCCTGAGGGGAATCTCTTACAGTGCACACACTTCTAGTCTCCCATGCATATCCAACCCTGCTTAGCTAAAGGGGACAGGTCATGCTTGCTACCACGAGACCAGGTACCAAGTGAGCCTTCTTGCAGAGAGATTTCTAGAAACAAGGCATCACATATGAGAATCGATTCCAGGACTGAGATCTGGCTCAGCCTTGCTTTGAGAACTCTGTGTGCAGTCCAGAAAAATGGAAAACAGTTCTAAAGAAGCACATGCACAGTACACATCGCTCAGCAATGAATAACCCAACCCCATACAGACCCGGAATTATGGGTCAAAGCTCCCACACTCAGAAACGGTGGCCCCTAGCAGCAGGCCTGACTCCCAGAACCCTCTTGGAGGGAAACTGCTTCTAGGGCAGAAGCTTGGGAGATATAGGACCAGAACCACAGGGTGGAAACTTAACCCATCCGTGCTCCCCCACCCCATCCCCATTGATGGTTTTGATGCTTAATGACTTACATAAACTGCACAAACAGGACAGCTTCACATGACTTCGTCTCAATGATCTGGATTGTATTACTTGACAAGTCCCTGTTTAAAAGAGCACATAGCAATGATGAAATTAGGGAGACTACAAAGGTGTGTCCAACCCCACCTTTCTCTCTCAGCTTATCTGTTTTGTCTTTTCTCAAGCTTGGGAGATGTAGGGCCAGAACCACAGGGTGGAAACCGAATCCATCTGTGCTCCCCCACCCCATCCCCATTTATGGTTTTTATCATGGACGTAATTGGGGGCGGGGGCAGCCAGGGCACGTGCCCTAGGCGCCACTGGGGTGTGCCATGCCAGTGCCCGCAACCCCCACCCCATTGCCCACCTGCCCAGCCCCAAGGCCCCTCAGCCACTGGCCATCTTGCTTGCCTTGCCCTCCGGCCTAGGATCGGCCATAGGGCTTGGATATAGGAGGTGGGGGGGAGACTGAGAAGTCTCTGAATATTTAATTTTTAAAAGATTGGAAAATTTGCTGGCTTTGAAAACAAAAACTATCTAAAAAGGCCTATAAGTGGCTTCTTTCAGGGCAGAGAATTACAAAAGCTTCTGGAACAATACTACATTCATTTATTCATTCATGCATGCATGCATTCATTCATAAATGCATTTATGTTCGAGTTGTTTTGCAACCCTGGAAGGGGCGGAGCCACCACTGGGCCAACGGGTTCAAAGGAGGCAGGGAAGAGTCGCTCCTGGCTGCGCGCTGCAAACGCAGGGCCAGCATCACTAGCTCCCGAAGGGGCTGCGCGGCCCTTTCAGGAGCTAAGACTGGTGCTGCGTTCGCAACACAGCCCAGGAGCAGCTCTTCCCTGCAGGGAAAGAGAAAGCAGCACCAGGCTTCTTCTAACTGCCGAGGGGCCGCGCGCCCTATCTAGAATGGAGTTGTCTAATCAATGCCTTATATATTGATTGGAAACTATGAACTGGCTCCAAGTTACTTTCCTCTCAGCATACACGTATGTCTAACTAAATCTGCTGTATGGTGCCTCTGTGCACTCTGCTAGAGTGAAAAAGAGTTTCTCTACCAGAGAGAATTCCCAACACCCCATCATAAGCCCAGAGTCATCACAAGACAAAGACTGACAGGAATCATTCACTGGTTTATAGGCTCCCCCACCCCCACCCTGTCATCTTCTTCTCTCCCCCCCCCCGCCCTATTTTGCTAGTGCCTATTTGAGCAGGTGATCCTCTAGGACAAAGTCATGTTTTTTAAAAAGCATGAGATGAGAGGGAGAAAATGACACTTGGAATCTTCACATAACTCCTGACTGTTGTTCTAAGTCTTGAATAGAGATGGCTCATGTTTTCAGGTGTGGATCAACAACCATGTCTAGATGGTACAGTGTTCCTTTTCAGAGGGATTTCCAGATATTGTTGACTACAAGTCCCATCATCCCTGTTTGGATAGGGGCACAATTTCAGTGCTTGCCCTAGGCGCCAATTTCCCTAGATACGCCTCTGGTTTGGATGCTTAGTGACTTACATAAACTGCACAAACAGGACAGCTTCACATGAATTCGTCTCAATGGCCTGGATTGCATTACTTGACAAGTCCCTGTTTAAAAGAGCACATAGCAATGATGAAACTAGGGAGACTACAAAGGTGTGTCCAACTCCACCTTTTGCACTCAGCTTCTCTGTTTTGTCTTTTCTCATCCAGTGCCCCTGGCCTGGCCTGGTCAGCTTGAAGAGAAGACAAGAATCTACCAGCAATATCTCGTGAAGCGCCATTGGGGGGAAGGCGGGAGGCGTCTTTAAGGGGAAAGAAAGTCACTGCTTCCCTCCACAGTGTGCCTCCCAGCAGCCCCTGCGGCAGGGAATCGCCACCACCACTCACCTGGCTGCGGCCGGGGGCTCGGCTCCATTTACGCCAGGTGAGTGGTGGCGGCAATTCCCCGCCGCAGGCAGTGATTACCTTGCTGGGAGGCACGCTGCCGAGGTAAGCAGCAACTTTTTCCCTTAAAGATTCCTCCCGCCGCCCCCCTCCCAGGGGCGCATTCACGAGCCGCTACTGGAATCTACACAACCCCAAACGGAACAGATCTTCCATGCTCCTGCTCAGAACTGCATGTATGGGTGTCCAGTTTGGCTCTGAGGCTCAGCAAACAAGGCATTGCTAGAAACTTGGGAGCTTGGCGTGAGAATGTAATTCTCCCTGAGTTTGTTTCCATTCTGCTCTGTAGCCTCAATCCAAATAAAACGATTTGCACACCTCAGTAGTGCTGAAATCCTCACTGCCAACTGACCTTGGCCTCCTCTCATACTCTCAATAGCAGCTTGGTCTGCAGAAATTAGCAGGTGAAGCATTTAATGGCATGGGGACAAACAGCATGACCTGCAAGGTCAGCAGTGCAAGCACTGAGGCTCTTCACACGGGCTGGTGAGTTCGGGGGCCACGTGGCCCCTGGAAGCTCCAGCATGCCCGGCGCGAGCTGGCAGGGCATGCTGGAGGGACCCCCGAGCCGGGAGGCTGCTTTTCAGCTTCCCGGTCGGGGGTCTACTCACGATTTTAAAAACCGGGTTTGCGGAGCACTCGCTCCGCAAACTCGGTTGAAGGGGAGGGTTGTTTTGGTGGGTTAACCGCCTGGAGGCCACCGGGCTCGCCTGCCCACCTGGTGGTTCTCGCGGTCAGGAGAAATCGGGCTAAGTTCCCCTAGCCCGATTTCTCCTGATCCTGGGAATAGCCTCACTGTTCAAGGCATAGGAGCAAGGGCCACCAAGAAAGCTGTGCACTCTCTCAGATATCATTTGGAGTAGAGTTAGACCCACTGTTTTCAAATAGCCCCTGCACCGGCGGGGGTAGTCCTTTAAGGGCGGGGGAGGGTGCACTCACCCCTCCCACAGCATTTCCCCCACCGGCAGCGTTCCTCCCTGCCGTCCCGTTGTCCTCGGCGGCCGGAAATGGCCGGAAGTAGCAAGCGCGTGTGCGCACGCACCCATCTGCCATGTACGCGTGCGCACACAACAGGCGCACGTACACTTGCTACTTCGGGCCACTTCCGGACCATGACGACAACGGGGCGGCAGGGAGGAACGCTGCTGCCCCGATGGGCTTAAAAATAACAGAGCGCCTGTGGGGGAAATGCAGCGGGAGGGGTGAGTGCACCCTCCCCCGCCCTTAAAGGATTACCCCCGCCGGTGCCGAAGCAACTTTGTGCACAAGCCTTGTATGTATGGTCTCATTTACCCTCATGATGACCATGTCAGGGTGGGTCACTGGCAATCCCATTTGCTGACTCCATTGAACTAGCAGGAAAAGCCAAGCCAAGAGTAACTTGCCCAAGGTCAAACAGTTCATTTGTGCCAGAGCTGCATTTTCTAGATGGAAATCCAGAGTTCTACAATGCAGGATTACCCTGTCTAAGCGGGAAGGGACCAACTTCTATATTCTCAAGGGCCAATCTATTCTCCAGGTGGCAGTCAGTATGGTCGGGGAAAATATGAAAGTGGGAGTGTATTTTCCTGCACAACCTGATCCCATCATGAGTGGGCAGACTCCAAAATAAAGCTGATGTATCTATCAGAAGAGGCTCCCTAGTTATGAAACCGATGCATTCAGACACAATCTTGCAATCTAACACCTTGCAATGTAACATTCATGCACACAAGAACTGCACAAAGGTAGTTGCACAAAGTGGAAAGAATGGTTGTCAATTGCACAACCGTGTTTGCACAATTCATGCATTTAGTGCTCAAGTGCTCTTGTGAAACTGCTCAAACATTACACAGGAAAAGCACATAAATCAAAATAATAATAATAATAATAATATAACCTTGTGCAGTATGTCAACTACTAACGTGTTCTAGACATGCTACATCCAAGATCAGAGACAGATGTAATTGCATAGAAGAATTCTGTTCCTTATGAGTTGGAAATATTGTTATTTTCGTTATACACGAAACTGTCAGCAAACCTTTTATCACCCATTGATTAAAATATTGTAAGGCCACATAAAAATTGCCCTGGGAACTGGCAAGAGTTCCAGTTGGCCATCCTTGGTCTAATAAGTATAGTCAACATATTAGCCACTTTACATGACATTTTGAAATAGCTGTGTCCTGAGCTGGATCAAGACCACAGTAAGGGAGGGGGCTTAGCCCATTCCCCCTATGCTGACAAAGATCTGCCCCGCCGCCATTCACCCCGGGGAGAAAATCACATATGGGTGTGCAGTTTTGACCCAGAGAGTCAGCAATCACCGTACTCCTAGAAACGAGAACTTACCGCCGATGCGTAAGTGAAAGTGAGCCCTCCTGAAGTTTGCTCAAACTGTTGCCATGGAAAGTCCTGGAGAGGTGAAGGGAAGTTTGAGAACATCGCACAGCCAGGATCACAGCCTCTCTTTCTGTCTTAATGGATTGGGCATAAGCATGATACTTTCATCCTGCACTCCAATTCCAGTCCAGCTGCAGTCATGAGCAACAAGTCTGGACAGAGATGTGCATCCCCTTCCACAGACAACAAAAGGCATCTAACCAGTACCAGTTCAATATCCAGCCTGAGTAAGTGTCACAGTGTGAATGCACACCTCCTTCCATGTCAATTACGCATGCAGAAGGCTGCTTACAGGGATCAATCTCCTTTGCTGAATTGTGATGACAATCTTTACCACCCATCCATATATCTGAGGTCTTGGAAATTGCATGCTTACATAATAACACCCCATACAAAATCTGAGATTTAAGCTTCTCCATCTCATCTTGAAGTCCCTATCCCTGTCCCATTTTGAATGTATATCTAATTCAAAATGACCAAAGATATTTAAGAATCTGCATTCATTCTTAAGGTATTACCAAATGTATCCCCCACCCCAAGCTCAAACTCTCTGTGTTGCCCATGCTTTGAAAACTTTATCAATCTACTTGGCAAATGTAGATCTAGTCATCTCCTCAGCAATCTGGCAAGAAAATATTAGTTCTGAGCTATCTGCCCACTTAGGTTTAGCAAAAGTTATCATGGTGAACTTACAAAATTGTTGATAATATAAAAGGAGTTCTCCCAACACTCCAGCTTTGTTTTCCAATCGAAACAAGGTTCCCAGTGGAATCCCTAGGGGGGAGAAACAGACGGGGGCAAGGGAATGATGTTGAAATCGATATTCCTAAGTGGGATGCCTTCAAGTGGTGATTCCCAAGAGTCAGCCAAAGTTTGATTTTCTGCTTCTGTGCATCTTATGTGTTTCCACCAGCCTCTAACAGCCCCGCATTCCTCTTGAGGAAGGTCATCTGTGCCAAGGGTCTCCACCCTTAGGTCTCTAGATGTTGTTTGACTACAACTCCATTGTGTTGGCCATAATGGCCTTCACCATGGTGGCCTGGGGACGATGGGAGACAACATCTGGGGACCCAAGGGTGGGAACCCCTCGATTTAGGCTGCCCTGGTTTGTTTTCTCTTGGAGGATTCTGGGAAGGAAGCCCTCATAAGGCACGGACGCCATAAGCCAGGGCTCTTCAATTTTGGCCCTCCAGCAGATGCTGGCCTACAATTCCCATATCCCTTGGCTATTGGCCACTGTGCCTGGGGATGATGGGAACTGTAGTCCAAAAACAACAGGCGGGGGGTGGGGCCCTAAGGCCTACCATAAGCCAAGCGGCCACCACAAGGTTGAGGGATGAGAGTGCTGAAGTAACATCTGAGAGACTCCCTCCCTCCCCACAATCTCCAGCAACTGCTACTGCCAGCACCAGCTTCTCAGTGTTCCCCCCCAGGCCCTAACAGTCACACAATCCCTCTTGAGAGGAATGATCTGTGCTGCCTAGTTCATTTTGTGTAGCAGTGTGTGTGACCCCAAATGGCAAAGCAGCTAGCACCCACCACCAGCTAGAAGACTGGCACAAGAGTGATGGACTAAAATGTGTAGACCAAACAAGGCAAGGCATTCAATGTGTCTTCATCAAGTTAGGGGCTGACATCTATTCACAAAGAGCAGCTTTGTGGAGCTGCAAATTGTATCAGGACCATGGCTCAGAGTTACGGGTGTTTCACCTATTCTTTCTGCACTAACAAGAACGCACCCCCATGGCTATCTAACTCTGAAAACAGCCACTGAGATATATCATTTTAGACCAGAAAAGGGCACAGAAAGGGTTAGACACCCTCTACATCCACATCCTGGTCCCAATACACATTATGGCCCTGCAGAGCTGCTACTTGTGAGTAAATTCAAGCCCCTATCTAGACAACGATGCCTTAAAGGACATCAAGCTGATAAAGTCCTGAACGTTGCCCCCTCCCCTCACCCCGCGCGCGCGCGCACACACACACACACACACACACAGACAATTACAATGACTTATGTTGTATCTTCTGATGGATTTTTCACATTAAGCTGTTTTTGCAGGGTAAAAAATAAAAAATAAAATAAAAATAAAAACAAGCCTAGGGCTACAGTAATGCAAAGAAGTTCCCGTCAAGATTTCTACCAGTAGCAGCTGTTAAAAGGCAGAGGACTCCTGCCGGGGGTGGGGGGACAAAACACACAGCAACCCTACTGTGCAGCCTCCCCAAAGTTCTGCAAAGGTTGCCTGGTTTCTCTGTGCTGGTCAGGATAGGGGGTGCCAGAGAGCCTAAGCGACACACGGAGCAGCAGCACCAGCTCCATCGGTTGTCATTCCAGGCAGGGCAAGGCAGGACATCTTGATGTGGCAGCGTATTCGGGGTCATGCTGCTCTCACTCTGTGCAGGAGGCTGGCCACCTCAGAAACAAGACAAGAGCCCTGGTTTGTACACTTCTTCCTGTGCAGGCACAATGCAAGTCGTGCTGCTCTAGGTGCATAGGCAGAACGGGGGGGGGCAGGCAGGGCAGGTGCCCTGGGCGCCACTGAGGTGGGGGCGCCACACCAGTTCCTGCCACCCCCACCCCATTGCCCCCCTGCCCAGCCCCAGGGCCGCCCAGCCACTTGCCTCCAGCTCCGGCCTAGGATCGGCAGGGCCTGCAAACTGCAGAGCTCTTCTCTCCCCGCCTCTCAGCTGATCGGCGGGTGGGCGGGGCTTCCAGAGAGTCCTCCCAGTAGGCCTCCCTGAAGCCTGAACTGGGCAGGCCCCAAGCAAGGAAGGAAGGAAGGAAGGAAGGAGGAAGCAGGCAGAGCTCTCCAAAGCAGCAGAAGCAGCAGCCCCCCTGCCCAGACCATCCAGAACAGCTATTGCTAGGTAGGCTGCGAATTCCTTTTTGGGGTCCCCCCACCCCTATAGGAATCTGCTTGCCATAGGGCTTTGATATGGGGGTGGGTGGGGCGAGACTGAGAAGTCTCTGAATATTTAATTGAAAACAGACTGGAAAATGTGCTGGCTTTAAAAACAAAAACTATCTAAAAAGGCCTATAAGTGGCTTGTTTCAGGGCAGAAAATTACAAAAACTTCTGGAACAAGTATATTTTATTTATTTTCATTCAACCATTCATAAATGCACTTATGTTCAAGTTGTTTTGCAACCCAGAAGGTCTGAGTGAGAACTGTGAAGCATGTGTTGTGCTTTTATTTTATTTTATTTTATTTTATTTTATTTTTCTTGTGTGTGAACTGCTCCCCAATAACTTGCAGCGACTTCAGGGTAAATCTGGCCAACATGTGAATGCAGCACCTCTATTCCAGAGGAGATGTGTGTTAAAGGGCTTTAAAAGCCTGGTGTGAAAAATCTCCTGGGATCAAACTTTTCTGAATTTGTTCAGAATTCTGAGAAAACAAACATAGGCTCACCCTGCAGGGTTGAAAGTCTCCTTTGCTAATCTGCAGCGAGGGGGCCATTTTAATCATTAGCGTTGCTAGTGTGTTCTAGGCATTAAAAGTAGCACAAATATATAGTACTCGATGTATTTCACTATATACTGTGAAGTGTGCATGTGTGTATTCAGTGAAATGTATTTCCAGGCAGCACACGTATTTTGAAAGATCCGACTTAAATCCTTGGGGGCCTGTGGTGTGTGGAGGCCCTGGACTTTGAGGGGCTGGGGGCCCAATTTGAAATCTCATCTTGGCCCATTCCAACCTTGCTATGCCCCTTGCGGTCACTACACATCGGTTTCTGCACAGCACCTGCCTGCACAGAAGAAACTTCCATGTAGAAAATGTGTCTCTTGTAAATTGACCCTGAATTTTCCATCCATGACTGGGATATCTGAGAGTTAGAGTCAATAATAGAGTCAACAGCACACTGCTTGTGACAGGAAGGGGCAAATTACAAGGATTTCTTAGTCTGGCAGGGGCTGGTTTGGGCCCTGGCAGAACTTGTCTGTCTGCTCCTGTTGCAAATTCCTCTGTCTAGTGTGGCAAACTAATGTATCCTCCTCCCTCTTGGTGTCAAAGTAAGCACTAGTGTGGTGAATGCACATATACCCCGTCATGAGCCAACAGTTATCATAAGACAAAGGCTGGCAGGAATCATTCACTGGTTTATACACACACACACACTCACACACCACCAGCTTCTTCTTCCCCTATTTTGCTAGTGGCTATTTGGGCAGGTGATCCTCTAGGACAAAGTCATGTTTTTTAAAAAGCGTGAGATGAGACAGAGAAAATGACACTTGGAATCCTCGCATAACTCCCGACTGTTGTTTGAAGTCTTTTCCTGAGATGGCTCATGTTTTCAGGTTTGGATCAACAACCATGTCTAGATGGTACAGTGTTCCTTTTCAGAGGGATTTCCAGATATTGTTGACTACAAGTCCCATCATCCCTGTTTGGATAGGGGCGCAATTTCAGTGCTTGCCCTAGGCGCCATTTTCCCTAGTTACGCCTCTGTCTAGGCGAGTGCCTAGTCAACGTGTATGCCTGAATCAACCTGGGCAAAGGAAGGGGTGACGTTACTTGTTAGAATCCCTGTTGTACCTTTTTCCCCATTGCCTGCTCGTTTGGCTATATGATTCTGCTGAATGCTCTTTCGGGACACATCTGAAGTGCCTGTTCAGTAGCTATGAAACGCTCTAGGCATTGGGTCCTTTCCCCCCTTTTTAAACAGAGCAGTGGGATCCCTGTTTCCTTCACCCCTTTGGCTCCCCTTCCCCATCTATGGCCCTTTTTGTGCTTCATACCATTTATACGGCTGTTCCCATTTCTTTCTTTTTCGAAATTGTTATTATTGAGTTGTAAACTGCTCTGGTTCCTTTGGATGAAAAGAGGGGTATCAAATCTTTTTTTAAAAGGCATCAGCTAAGCTACCTCGCAATAAGAAGTATCTTATCCCACCTACATCACTCCTAATGAAAGGCTCTCCCTAAAAGGGTTCGATCCTCCGAGTTCTGGAAGTGAGGTTGAAGTACTCACAGGTGGAAAGCCGCACTGGGAGGTGGCACACGGTGGAGTCTAGGAGGTCTGGTGACTTTCCAAAGCTTGAGGACTTCTACGGTGCTACGGCACGGGTTGGAGTAATTCCCTATGGCTGCTGCACCCAACCTATGGCTGCGGTGCCCAACTCCCATAAATAAGTCCAAAAAGATCATGAGCAGCAAATTGCAGTTGCTATTGGTGTTGCTTGCAACAGGGACCATACTACAGAGCTGATCCATTCCTGCCATCTTTTGATCTCCAACGTCGGTTGGACATCAGAGTCTGCACCCTGAGCATTCCACGGCAGTGACATCATTTTTGCAGAACTCCGAGCATGACTGCTATGGCAACAATGTAGGCCCAAATGCACAGACAATCAGTTGATGGGCTTGAGCTATTTGGAGCTGTTGGCTCTGTGGAGAACTGAATGTGAAACTAACACTTGTTGACTGACATACAGGGATCTGGATTGCATAAAGTGATTAGTGTGGTTGCCATAAAGTGATTAGTGTGGTTGCCTGTGGAGCTGGTTTTGAGAATGCAGATTTCCTAGGCAATTCTGGTCAACCCACTGTGGTTAACTCACATTGAACCAGGATCTGACAGCGGGAGACCAGTGAGTCCTCTCTCTGTGGCTCCAAGCATCTAACATTCAGCCCAGCTATCTCTGGCTATCTTCAGTCTACCCGCCCCCGAGGAACCTGTCCGTCCTTGGTCTAAGCACCTGACTGGAGAGGAGAGCTGGTCTTGTGGTAGCAAGCATGACTTGTCTTCATAGCTAAGCTGGGTCTGCTCTGGTTGCATCTGAATGGGAGACTAGAAGTGTAAAGCACTGTAAGGTATTCCGCTCAGGGGATGGAGCCGCTCTGGGAAGAGCAGAAGGTTTCAAGTTCCCTCCCTGGCTTCTCCAAGATAGGGCTGAGAGAGGCTCCTGCCTGCAGCCTTGGAGAAGCCGCTGCCAGTCTGTGAAGACAATACTGAGATAGATAGACCAATGGTCTGACTCAGTATATGGCAGTTTCCTATGTTTCCTATGTTTCCTATAAACATACAGGTAGCCCATTGAAGTCCATGCATTGAAATGAGAGAGAATGCTCATTCCCTACTCACTCCTCCCAACTCATGAAGCTAAGATGTTCAAGAGCTGAGCTTGCTAGGTCATAGCAACATGAGGCTCATCTGTGAATGATGAGATGAAGCTTCAATTTACCTGGATGAGACCTTTCAGTCCCTCTTCTGCTAAACAGTCAATGGGGTCTTCCTGGGGAGAGCTATACTCCACTGCCACTTTCCCATTCTCTGAAACAGACAAGTTAACAAGGCCAAGTTTTAACAAAGGAATAATTAGAAGTAAAATCCTTTTGTCTATTATTTTGTAACATTCCTCACCTTTATTCAAGGTTTGGAATGAAATGATGATTTTAATGTTAGTCTTTCTAAAGAGTCCATAACAGCTATTTGGTCTTCTACATGCAGCAAAAAGAAGACACGTGCCCTGATCTCAGGCTTACAATCCAGAGTCGAACTAGATAGGACACAAGAGATCTGGCAGCAGGAACTCCTATATCACATCTGGCTTGGCCCTCAGGAAAGCTAGGCACACAAGGGAAGGGAAGGGGAGTGGAGGAGGGCAAAGGCAAACGTGCAACAACCATTACAAAATGTCGGTGTAGTCAAGAGTTTTTATTAGGAAGAAGGGCAGTCAGGAGGGCAGGAGTTTGAATAATAGGGTAGAACACAAGTTGATGGGCAGAGTCCTAGGAAGATAGGGAGCTGCCTCTACCCGACCATTCTCCATCTAGCTCAATATTTTCTACACTGACTTGCAGCCACTTTCCAAGGTTCCAGGCAGGAATCTTACCCACCTCTACCTGGAGATGCCAGGGATTCAACTTGGGAACTTGTACATTTAAATTCTTCCTTTAAATGGGAAAGCATTTCTACAGAGCAGATGCTCTGTAGAGATGTAGACGGATGATCTACCACAGGACTACAGCCCCAACCCAAAGGGGAGAATTTGACCCTTACTAGGAAGCTGCCATATACTGAGTCAGACCATTGCTCTATCCAGCTCTTTATTGTCTTTGCAGTCTGGCAGCGGCTTCTGCAAGGTTGCAGGCAGGAATCTCTCTCAGACCTATCTTGGAGAAGCCAGGGAGGGAACTGGGAACCTTCTGCTCTTCCCAGAGCGGCTCCATCCCCTGAGGGGAATATCTTACAGTGCTCACACTTCTAGTCTCCCATTCATATGCGACCAGGGTGGACACTGCTTAGCTAAGGGGACAAGTCATGCTTGCTACCACAAGACCAGTTCTCCTCTCATAATGCTCACTCATCCAAATACAAACCAAGGTCAACCCTGCTTAGCAAACAGGACAATTCATGCACGCTACCACAGGACCAGCTTTCTACCCCAAAGAGTTGGGGCATGGGGGATTTTATGGAGACTGAAGGTATCAGATGAGTGAAGAGAGCATGGAGGGAGAACAAGCAACTGAAGGCATCTGAAAGTCAAGTCAATGTTCGTTTGTTTTTCCCCCCCAGACAGTTTAGAACATCATCTCTTGTCACTTCTATCTGACTCAGTTCTTTAGCCTCCATCCCCGAAAAGCCTGGTTCAAGAACAGCTATATGCTCAGTATCCTCTACCATGAAGACAGACGCAAAGAACTCATTGAGCTTCTCTGAAACCTCCATATCCTCCTTAATCATCCTTTTCACTCCCTCATTGTCCAACCGCCTCCCTGGCAGGTTTCCCGCTTCTGATGTATTGAAAGACGTTTTTCCTATCCCCCTTGATACTTCTAGCTAAATGTTCCTCAAACTCTCTTTTTGCCTCCCTTATTGTCACCTTGCATCTCTTTTGCCAGAGTTTGTGTTCCTTTCTGTCCTCTTCGTTTGGACAGGCCTTCCAATTTCAAAAGGAAGTCTTCTTCCCTTTGATGGCTTCCTTGACAGTACCTGTTAGCCATGCTGGCATCCTCCTGGACTTAGTGGTACCTTTCCTCCTTTGGGATATACAATCTAACTGGGCTTCTAGTATTGTGGATTTCAGTAAACTCCATGCATTCTGGAGCAAAGTGACTCTCCTGATTTTCCCTTTCAGTTTTCTTTTCACCATACTCCTCATTTGGGAGAAGTTTCCTCTTCTGAAATGCAAAATGTCTGTGTTAGACTTCCTTGGTGATTCTCTCCCGGCACGTAGGCTGAATTTGATGGCACTATGGTCACTGTTCCCTAAAGGGTCGATGACACTGACATCACGCACCAGGTCCTGGGTGCCACTCAGGATTAAGTCCAAGGTCGCCTTCTCTCTGATTGGTTTCAAGACCAACTGTTCTAGGGCACAGTCATTGAGTGTATCTAGAAATTTGACCTCTCTGTCATTACCTGACTGAATTTAGCCAGTCTATGTGTGGGTAATTGAAGTCACCCATTATTACAGCCCTGCCTTTTCTTGACGCCTCCCTGATTTCCTCCTGCAACTCCCAGTCACTGTCAGCGTTTTGATCCGGAGGGCAATAGCATGTCCCCAGTAGCACGTTTCCTTTCATGCCTTGTATTGTCACCCACAGGGTTTTGTGGAGGACTCCAGTCCACCTCGGTTTTCTAGCTTGTTAGATTCTATCCCTAACATACAGTGCTACTCCACCTCCAAGGCACCCCTCCCTGTCCTTTCTATCGAGGATGGGATGGCATTTGCCGAACCAGATACTGCCCAGCTCCCATCAGCATCACGATGTGTGATGTACGCAACCTTCACACCAGGCAGGCAAGTCACCGTGCAGTCAACACATGGTCACAAACCCATCTATCTATACCTCTAATGATTGAATCACCCACTACAAAGAGGCCCCGCCCCGCAGGAGTATCCCCTGTGCGAAAGGATATGAGCTCATGTTCCAATGAAGGGGTCCCTCCTAAAGGAGCATTTCCCTCTTCCTCAGACCAATGTCTTCCTTGCCAGAGACCTTCATTCTCCCTGACAGCAGAGGAGCTATCAGCCCTGGAGTGGGATGCCTTGACTGCGTCCCTGAAGGTCTCGTCCGCATGCCTCTCTGTCTCTCGGAGCTTCTCCAGATTCACCACCTTGGTCTCAAGGGAACAAATTTGTTCCCTGAGAGCCAGGAGCTCATTGCACCGAGCACACACCCATGACTTCGGCCCATGGGGCAAATAGTCATACATGTGGCACTCTGTGCAATACACTGGGAAGTGCCCCCTCCCCTGCTGACTTTCTGTCTCCGTACCGCTTTTGTTGGCTCTTTGCAGTATTTAGAGATAGTTTATTAGGATAGGTCTCAGCTCTACTGGTCAGCTATTTAACTGTCCAAACAGCCTTTCTCAAGAATATGATGGAGGGATTCGTACTTACATTCTCTTCTCCTCTGCGCTCCTTGTGATCACGGGGGCTTGTTCCAGGCTCCTCCGCACACTTCCCGCTAAACAACTGCAAAATGCCAATGTCCTGTTTGCTATCCCTGTTCACTATGCTCTGTTCGCTATGTTCTTGGGCCTTCACTTCTTATGTCGGGAGTAGGCTTCCAACTGAGGCACAGGATGTGGGTCCAAGAAATGTCAAAGGAATGTGGGGTCTCCCACAGCCCTAGCTGACTCTGCCCCCTCCAGGTCGGGACAAACAAAAACACTGGGGTTTGCTAGCCTTGGCAAATGCTAGTTCTGGCAAATCTCTCTCTCTCTCTCTCTCTCTCTCTCTCTCACACACACACACACACACACACACTCCTTAAAGAGAAACCAGCCCCTCAAAATCTCCCCTCCTCCTGTTAGTTGGTTTGAAGGGGGGAAGGCTAGTTGTTCTGTTTAGAAAAGCCTGCTCACCTCCTCAAGCTGTGTCTGCTCCTCACAGAGTAGGCTTCTGACTCTTTGTTGCCACTGCTTCTCCTGCTCCAGTAGCTGGATCTGTTTCCTTCTTGTTCTCTTCTTCCTATGCACAAGTCTCCCCTGCTGATGGGGTTGGGGGTAGAGAACCAGCTACTGTAGCTAGCAAAGCAGAAGCAATGAGGAGAGGCCACCACTCTATGCTAGAAGCACCATTTTCTCTGTCTCCACTGCAGACTTGCAGTTTCATACAGTGACATGCCCAGAAGAGCCAGCAGAGTGTAGTGTTTAGAGTGTTGGACTAGGACCAGGAAGACCCGAGTTCGAATCCCCTTTCCACCATGAAACTCACTGGGTGACTCTGGGCCAGTCATATCTCTCTCAGCCTAAACTACCTCACAGGGTTGTCGTGAGGATAAAAAAAGGCATGTACACCACGCTAAGCTGCTTGGAGGAGAGTGGGATCTAAATGTAAAAAACAATTAAAATAGATTAAATAAATTTTCAAAAGATAAGGCAGCTGGGCAATGGAGAAGAGGTAGAGACCACTGTCTGCATCAGGAGCGGGGCCAGGATAAAGGGGAGGACACCTGAAAGGAGGGTGACAGAGTGTAGAGGAGCTGGTGGGAGGCGGTGGTAGCAGGCAGGTGAGACTACACCTGCAGGGGGGCAGGGTGCCTACACTTGCCATCCTAGGGCATAAGTGCCACCTGAGACTGTCACCTCACCTTGCCTCATGGGGGAGCCATCTCATCTGGATGAAGAATGCCTTAGCCCACTCTTTGCTGCCCTTGGCCTTCGTCACCATGCATTTCTGGATGGCAAGTCTCCTCCTCCACAATTCCCACCATCGTTGGAGAAGATCCCAAGCTTTAAAGCCAGTAACTTGTGTCTCTGCTCTTCCACCTAGGACTCAGAAAATGGTCGGGGAGAAACTCAGCTAAGCAGGTGAGGATCTGATCCGTCCTGTGGATGGAAACCACTTGGAACCCCAGGTAAGAGTGGGACAGAAGCAGGATTTTAAAAATGTGTTTTTATTTTTTAAAGGAAAAGGCCTTGCCTAGAACAACAAGCAGGATCTTTCGAAATGCGTCCGAGAGTGCTTGATGTGCTGCAAGCTTCTGGGCTTTCTTGGCGGCCATAAGAAACTCTGAAAGACAATATCTTTCTGTTATAAGAAAAAGAGATTGGTCTGAGATATATAGGCATATCTTAGTTTTAGTTTAGTTGAGTTTATTACTGTCAATGCATATAAAGATAGCTGTTATCCAACATCCTAACCGAGCCTAGAATCTAGAAGACTGGACAGGAAGATCTAGGCATGTCAATTTGTTGCTGAAAATGATTGAGCTAATAATCAATGCTAGGTGGGTGAATGTCTAAAGAATGCTGTATCTTGGGCCTGAGAATCAAAGGGACTGTTCTCATGACCAGCCTAACGCGGGCAAGGGCAGCCCAGCTGATGTTAGGCCGGGATACCCGTGGATCCCGATGCTTCTCGCCTACCTAATAATAATAATAATAATTCGATTATTAACCCTTCAAACCAACCCGGCTGTTAGCTAAGAGTTTGCAAGCGCACCCTTAACCTGGCTGCCGGTTATTGTGTGTCTCGTTGGGCTGAGTTCAGCCCTAGGAGATACAGAATCTGACAGGCAAATCCCCCATTGCATTGTGCATGTAGTGAATTGTGGAATATATATATTTAACACATTTGTGTTAAATAGCACAGATACTTCAGACATTGGCTCCTGAGTGAAGACCGCACTTCCTCCTCTTTGTTCTCCTCCTCTTCAAAACTAGATGTATTCTGAAACTGTTCAAATTGGGATTTTGAGAGCAATAGAGGGAAAGGCAGAGCCAGCATGGTGTAGTGGTTAGAGTGCTGGACTAGGACTGGGGAGACCTGAGTTCAAATCCCCATTCAGCCATGAAACTAGCTGGGTGATTCTGGGCCAGTCAATTCTCTCTCAGCCTAAACTACTTCACAGGGTTGTTGTGAAAGAGAAACTCAAGTATGTAGTACACCGCTCTGGGCTCCTTGGAGGAAGAGCGGGATATAAGTGTAATAATAATAATAATACTACAGGTGAAACTCGGAAAATTAGAATATCGTGCAAAAGTCCATTAATTTCAGTAATGCAAATTAAAAAGTGAAACTGATATATGAGACAGACGCATTACATGCAAAGCAAGATAAGTCAAGTCTTAATTTGTTATAATTGTGATGATCATGGCGTACAGCTCATGAAAACCCCAAATCCACAATCCCAGAAAATTAGAATATTACATGGAACCAAGAACGCAAGGATTGTAGAATAGAACAATATCGGACCACTGAAAAGTATACAGTGTACTGTGCTTGATTGGCCAGCAAACTCTCCTGACCTGACCCCATAGAGAATCTATGGCGCATTGCCAAGAGAAGGATGAGAGACATGAGACCAAACAATGCAGAAGAGCTGAAGGCCGCTAATGAAGCATCCTGGTCTTCCATAATACCTCATCAGTGCCACAGGCTGATAGCTTCCATGCCACGCCGCATTGAGGCAGTAATTGCTGCAAAAGGGGCCCAAACCAAGTACTGAATACATATGCATGCTTATACTTTTCAGAGGTCCGATATTATTTTCAAGAGCTGTACGCCATGATCATCACAATTATAACAAATTAAGGCTTGACTTATCTCACTTTGCATGTAATGCGTCTGTCTCATATATCAGTTTCACCTTTTAATTTGCATTACTGAAATTAATGGACTTTTGCACGATATTCTAATTTTCCGAGTTTCACCTGTATATTGATTGGAAACTATGAACTGGCTCCAAGTTACTTTACTCTCAGCATACACGCATGCCTAACCAAATTCCGCTGTGTTGTGCCTCTGTGCACTCTGCTGTAATGAAAAGGGATTCTCTTACCAGAGAGAATTCCCAACACTTTCAAGACTGGCCACTGGGGGCTGGGCAATGAGAAACTGCTGCCACCAAGCAGCCTCCTCTCCTTAAGCCCGTACACCAAAGCCTTTCACAGGTTACGTGGGGGTCTCCCCACTGGATCTTCGCGAGGTGCTGGAAGTGCGCTGCTAAGGAGGGAAAGCTGCTATCAGCCTTCTCTTCCTTCATGGTGCCTCTCTCTAGACACTGCGCAAAGGTCCCTATGGGACCTTTGCAAAGCTCTGCAAAGACTCCCCCTGAGGAGGGAGGATTGGCAGCCCCCACCATATCACACCTTTGCAAACGGCTTTGCAAAGTTGGGATGGGAAGCTCCCAATCAGAGCCTTACCAAGCCTTTTGTAAAGGCACCCCGCACAGAGGGAGGGTTGCCAGCACCGCCCCCACATCTCATAGTGCCTTTCGGAGGCTTGGATGGGAAGTGTCAGCAGCCGGTCCGGCCGGCTGGCGTTGGAGTCTAGCTGGCACCGTGCAAAGCGGGTTCAGGATCCATCAGCCCTATTAAGGAGACGTTTGCTCCTTCTCCAGCTGGTGTTAGCGTCTTGTAATTCTCCTTTGTAGTGGAGTCAGAGGGGGTTCCCCGTGGCCACGATCACTGCCACCACAGCCCGCCCACCTGCCACTGGCCTCTGCTCACCACTACAGTCGCAGCCACTTTCCTTTCCTTCGCTGGCTGTAACATGATATCACTCTGGTATGAGCCCATCTCAGGCATAACAGGTGCTGGGCAGTGACATTATTATACTGTGTTGCAGCTGGCAAAGAGAAGCCAGCAAGCCTTAACAGTGGCAGTGAGCAGAGGTCACAAAGGCCAGTGGCGGGTGGGGGCCTGCAGCAGAGGCAGCGAATGGTGGGTGAGCAAGTCCTCAGGCGGATCTGCCCCTGCTGCTGCTAGAGTTATGCTGCTAGAGTTATGATTGTCAAGTAACTGAGGGACAGGAGTATTCTTCCTGCCCTAGAGGCACGCACGGTGCACAGGTCTCCCCATTTCAGAGCAGGAACCAGAATGCCCTACAAAACCTCGGAAGCTTCCAAGTGTTGTTCCGTACATAAGCAGAACTCTTGCTGCAGAGACCATGGAGGAGAAGAAGAGGTGTGTCTTTCAGAAGTATGTGTTTTTTAATTATAATTATAATAATAATAACAACAGTAACAATAACAATAGCAGCAATAATAATAATAATAATTTACAAAAATAGCAAAGGTTGGTCTTTTGCAGATCACCTTCCTCCCCGCTCAGTTGCGCTTCTTCCAGCTTCTCTTTCTCCCCCCTCGCTTCCTGCACCCGAACTTCTGAAAATATGAAGTAGATAAAATCATTAAATTAAAATGCACTCAGTAAATTGGGTTTCCCCCAGTGAATCTGGGAGACATTTCTTTGTTGCCATTACAATGGCAAACTAGAAACTGTGGACTGGTTTTCACAATTGCTTTTCCATAACCTTCAAACCTTGCTTTGTGGTTTGCCAGCACAGCCCAGTTCTGGCTCTCACAGATCTTTGACAGGATTGCAGGTACACAGACAAGGTGTCTTGCAGCATTCCCGCTCTAAACCTGGTCTCCTACGGACTGAAATGGTTGCAAAACCATAATTCCTCATAGTGGGCTGGTTTATACAATTCTAATGAGAGTAGGAGACGGGTCCTACCCAGGTTTGGGAGCTGTGTGCACTCCTGTTTCCCTTCATAACTAAAGACATGTCAGAAAAATGTTTTGCAAAAGCAGATGTCTTCTTCAGATCCCTTCCTAGATCTGGTCCTCAGGTCTGAAAAACGGAAGGCTGTTCAGGTGCTAGAAATGCAGCTCTGGATTCCACCCCACAAATTTTGTTTGAGAATCCCATCACAGAGACCAGGTGTGTAGGGATGAAATGGAGTAGGGGGGACTGCCACTCGGCCGTGGGCCCCACTCGGGTGCAGCCTCCCCCCCCCCCAACTGCTACCTGATGCTGCACCTGTCTCCTTCCCTGTTGTGACATGGCTCCAAAGGCGTAGCTAGGGCAAATAGCGCCTAGGGCAAGCACTGAAATTGCGCCCCCCCACCCCCCAAATATCTGACACTCATCTTTCAGATAACTTCACCAGAATATCACCTCAAAAATAAAAGTCAAACTTGTTCATCTTTTAATTAACAAATGATGGCACTAAAAATTAAAACTGCACCTTACATGCTTTCACTGATGCAAAGTGCTGAGGCAGCACAGATACAGCCTTCTTCAGAAAGCAGGAATCACCACACCTATCAGCTATTCAGAGAGGGATTGGAGACTGGATGGAGTCCTTACATTCCCTGATCAGCATGTTCATTGCATTCCAAATCCAGCAGTGTGTATTAGCAACCCCCCTGCCCTCCCCCCCCCGCCAGCTGCTATCTGCCACCAAGCAGCAGCATTCACGTTTTTCCTATCCCGCTCTTCCTCCAAAGAGCCCAGAGCAGTGTACATACTTCAGTTTCTCCTCACAGCAACCCTGTGGAGTAGGTTAGGCTGAGAGAGAAGTGACTGGCCCAGAGTCACCGAGCACGTCTCATGGCTGAATGGGGACTTGAACTCGGGTCTCCCCAGTCCTGGTCCAGCACTCTAACCACTCTCAAGGCAGTGTGCGCACACCTGCATTCGGAGTGGGGCCTTACAGCCTCAGTGCCTCCTCCAAAACACAAGTCAGCCTACATGCACATACAGCTACAACACGCAATAAAAACAAACAAAAACCCCACTCCATCTTCAGAGTAAGATACACCAAATGAGCAGGCAGGGCTATTGCTGTAAGGCTAGGGCAAGGAAGAGAGAGAAACTAATACATTGATTCATAAGGGGTACACTTAGGAACAATTCTGGAATGTTAATCCAACTGTCCCCTCCTTTCCCCTTCCTATCAATCAGAGCAAACAGCATAGGAAGGGAGAATTTGTTTATCCATGTGCCCATTTTTTAAATTTATATTTACACTTATATCCCGCTCTTCTTCCAAGGAGCTCAGAGTGGTGTACATGGGTTTTTTTTATCCTCACAACAGCCGTGTGAGGTAGGTTAGGCTGAGAGATACATGACCGGCCCAAAGTCACCCAGTGAGATTCATGGTTGAATGAGGATTCAAACTCCGGTCTTCCCAGGCCTAGTCCAGCACTCTAACCACTACACTATGCTAGCTCTAAGGAAAAGTCACAAACAAATCCATCAATTACACCTGTATTCATCCGCCTCATAGAAGCAGTCTCTGCATATTAAGCTTTTTCAGGTTTCTTTTGGTGACTGCATTGTTTATGCACCTTAATACAAGTCTGTTTCTACATTGGTCTGCATGCCTGGCAGTAAATGAAAAACTTATTGTAAATTCTAGAAAGTGTCTTCAACTTTCAGATGTAGAACAACCTTTTCCATTTACGTTTACAATTACAACCCTTTTTCAATTACACATGATTTACTGCACATTTTAATAGTCAACTCTTTTCAAAGACAAGACTTAAATCACAAATTCCATTTTTAACAAACTAAAAATGCTAACGTTAGCTTCCAGCATATTTCCTTTTTATGACCTTTATATTTAAATATATGTATTCTTCTCAACTTAACCATATTTTGATTTTGCATTTATTTTCATAAACATGCACCACCACAGGCTATTGCCAATTACTGAATAAGCCTCCCCTCCTTGATGGAATGGGGCCTGCCTTAATAAAGCACATAAAGGAATGAAGTTGCAGACAAGGTGCAGAACCCCAGAAAGCCATCTGTAGTCCATATGCCCCCCTCAGGGGTGTAACTAATATTAGGCAAGGGTAGGCAGCTGCCTGGGGGCCCCCACGCCTCGAGGGGTGCCCCAGAGGCAAGTCACATGACTATCTATTGTGAAGTGTGTGTGTGTGTGTGTGTGTGTGTGTGTGTGTGTGTGTGTGTGTGTGTGTCAGTGAGGGGCCCATTTTAAAATTTTGTCTCTGGGCCCACTCCAGCCTTCTTACGCCCCTGCCCCCCCTCATGGTTTTACCTTGTAGGAGAAGCCTTAGTCCTTTCTAATTGCCTCATAGATCTGGTGGAGTGGTAAACTACCCACTCAACACCCCCTGGAGTGTTGGGGCACATGTACCCCAACCTTAGACTCAGAGGTACCAACCCAGAAGTCTATGGAATTCAGGCCTGTGTCTGATTTCATTTTATATTAAGAGTTCAATTAAATGCCTGAACTTGAGGTGAACATGATGCCCAGATTTCATGACTGCCCGGTAAATGATTTGTAAAGGCAGGGGTAATCTAGCATTGGTTATCAGTGTTTGTGGAACTCACAAGAGACTCAATGGGTCAGGCTTAATGACCAGTCTCACACTGCTGAAATTATCCCTTTTCCTCACTGACAGGATGCTTCTGCCTCAGTCAAATGTATTGATTAACTCGTCTCACACATGTACCCCTTTTTATGTACTTTAAGGAATATTCTCTAGTTAGAATGACACACTAGCTAGAGGTACACAAGAAATAATGTCATTGCTGTCTCACACAAATAGAACTAATTCTCTCACTAACTCCTGACCTTTAACACCTTTTGGGATCAGGCTAGCAAATCTGGGACAAGAGAAGGGGCCCATTTGCAACTCAGAGATGCAGATTTCCTTTGGGAAATGTCCCCTCCTCAAGATAGCAGCTAACAGAAGATGAGCTTGAGATCTCTCTGGACTGGCTGAATAATTAAAAGATGATATCCAGAAGGTAACAGCAAGTTGTCACCATTTTGGGGACCCAGGGAAAGATGAGGAGATTTGAATATACTCTATGAGAGATCAAAGGAAAATACCACTATAAAGAACAGTCTTACAGGATAGAGAACTAGAAGTCTTTTGCCTACAGGCAGTCTTGTGCCTACACACAATCTTGTGCCTACAAGCAAGATCTGCTCATGAGCAATCCAAGGGTTTGCTGCCCAAGCCGCGGGGCTAGAGGCAGGAACTCTGTCTATGGGCAGGAACTGTCTGTGACTTCCACTGCGCAATGAGAAGTCAAGACTTCCCCAGCCATGGTGCTCTGACTCTCAGCCATGCTCTGAGCAAACTGCATGCTTGATCCAAAAGTTCTTGTCTCCAGCCAACAGCTTCTCTCCTTCAGCTGAAAGATCCACTGCTCTCAAGCCTCTGATCCTGGTAATATGCTGCCTCTACAAGCCTTGGATCCCTCCATCCTTTCCCCTTCTTCTCCTTTCCCCTCGTCCCTCTACTAATTCCTGATCTCCCCAAACCATGCCAGTCCTCAGCCTTCCTTACCTCCCCCCCCCCCCACCTTTTTCCATCTGTATCAGAGTTGTATTAGGCTCTAGGAAGATTTGATACACACACATATGTTAGTTAGGAACACTGGGTGAATATTGTTGCTGGTTAGGGTTGAAATACTGTTAGTAATATTGATAGAATGTTCTGCTTTCTGCTCAGTTAGATTGATGTTGTTATTCTTTTGTACTCAATAAAGCCCATTGAATCATTTAGGTTTGGTTTGATCTCCTTTCTTCCTTGCGTCCAGATCCTACATGGTCACTTTATAAAAGAACTTGGTCACTTGGTGACACTATGAGACAGGCCTCATTTTGTATGCTAGCTAATGAGCATATTCAGTATATAAATCAGGCCTGGACCACAACAGGAGGAAGCAGAACACAGTGCTACAATCCAAAAGGAAAAAAGAAAGCGTTGCAGAGCATCTATAAGTGTCAACAGTTGCACGCTGAGAAGGGTTAGTTGCACTAACAGCACTACAGTGGAACAGTGAGCCAAATCAACATTATGCAATAGATGCAGGTACCAGTCACCTCAACTGTTTTTCTTTTTTAATTAAAATCAGCTGGTGAAAAACTATACGTCTGAGCAAAGGGACAAAAAGCAAAGGATCATGATATTTCCCTCCAGCAGTTATTTTTTTCCTCCTTAATGTTGCCCTCTCAAGGCTCCTTTTCCATCCATGTGAGAAAAAAGCAGCCAGAGGTAAAAAACATTCCACCCATTTCTCTGCTGAAACTCGCAACTGCCAGTGGCCATGTGTAATTCGAATCACAACCATCCACACCCAAGAGAGTATTACATGTGTCTGTTGTAGAAGGCACATCTTAGCCCTGAGACAGCTTCTACAGCTAATCTGTGGAATGAAGATGAAAAAAGTCCTCTAGCATGTCACCATCAACTGTTGACTGTCTGGACACACACAACATAAAACCCAGTGCAAACAACTCAATACAGTTTTATAATACATCACTAAAGATGAACCATGACCACTACTGGCATAAGAGTTATGCCTTCACCAAATTATTCAAAGCTATTTATTTTTGCAAATCCCTATTCCACAAAAGCAGACAGCACAACTATTACCCATGAGCTGCTTGAAGGGCAAACCAGCACAGCTAAGTACCTACCCTCTTCTGCCCCCCTCCCCTCTAATCTCTTCCAACAACAGAGCACAGAGAAAAGCCCACCCAAAGAAAGGAAGATAGGATTTGAGCTGGATGGGGAGAGGGTTTGCCTGCAAAATTTTGTTTACTGAATAAGGAGCACACCTTGGAGTGAAGAGGTGCTTTCACGCAGCAAGCCTACCCTGAAATGAGACTGAAGAACTCCCTCCGGCTCTTTAGAGCTCTAGGCCATGCCCTTTTGCATGTGATGTATCACATGATGACATCACATGCAAAGGAGTGTGGCCTCGAGCTCTAAAGAGCTGAAGCGAGCTCTTCAGTCTCATTTCAGGGCAGGCTTGCTGCCTGAAAGCATCTATTTTCCCTTTCTCTTCCTCTGTGGAATAGACGCTTTCAGGCAGCAAACGCTCCCTAAAAATAATCGGAAAGTCAGTGCTCGGGGGGGGGGGGCGGGTAGGGGCGGGGGAGCAGGCTCTCCGCCGGGACTCAGATCTCTGTTGTGCGACCTGTGCGGCTGCGTGAGTGGGGGTGGCAGTAGGCACCCAGCAGGGGGGATTTTCCAAAACAAACAAACCAACCCTGCAAAAAACACACACAACTGTTGTGGTTGGGTGCGGGGCATGGCAAGCACTTGGCGCCCCCCTGCAACTGGCGCCTAGGGCACGTGCCCTGCCTGCCCCAAACTGATTACGTGTCTGCATGGCCCGTTCAGTCGGCGAGTGCTTTCTGCGCCGGCCCAGTAGGGTTCTTCCTTCCTCTCCCTGGCAAGCAGGGCAAAGAAGCCCCCAGCTGGGCCAACAGAGAATGCACTCTCCAGTTGGATGCGCCACACATGCTGCTCAGCCCCAGAAACGCCTCCTGCATTGGTGTCCTGACACAGGGGGGAAGGGGTATGGCCAGCAGGGGACAGCAGAGCCGGGGACAAGCCTGCCATCAGAGGAGGAGGCAGCGGCAGTAGCAGTATGTGTGTAGGGAGACCCGGTGCTGGCAGAGGAGACCTCGTTGGGCGGCGGGGGGGCAGGCCTGGCAGCATTGGCAGGAAAAGGGCAGGCACCTGCCTGTCCAGGGTTGCTGTCACCCTTCCTACGCCCCAGACAGAGACTGGGAGTGGGTGAAGTACTTAAAACAACTTTCTCTGGCCCACCTTTAACAAGCAGAGATTCCATTTCTTTTCTGACTATGTCTTAGTGGGAACTGATTCATTTGTGATTGTTTTAAGCCTAAGTATATTGCAATGCATGCAGAGCATATTAAGTCTGCTCAAAGGGGGAGTGGATGGTTCATGTAGGGTAGAGTCAACTTGCATGAGTAAAAGGATGTGCAAATTAGCTGCCTTTATAAAAATGTATCTGACAATCGTACTTTGTACTAGGCTGTCTTACAGACCAGCTCTAATATGATGAGGTTAATGAAAGGAAGAAGCAGGCCCAGATTACTCTACATTTACTTACCCCATGTACAGAGGCAGGTGCAGGTGGTGGTGCAGATGGAGGTACAGACAGATGTACGGATGGAAGTACGGACCGATGTACGGACGGAGGTGCAGATGGAGGTACGGACTGCTGTACGGATGGAGGTATGGACCGATGTACGGATGGAGGTACAGGTGGAAGTGCAGACTGATGTACGGATGGAGGTGCAGATGGAGGTGTGGATGGAGGTGCAGATGGAGGTGCCAACAGGGGTGGTGTTGTGGACCTGACAGAATGAAAACAGACATTAAAGAGAATCTGCCGCATCTAGGCCAGCCTGAGCACATTTGCTTACAGCACTACACAAACCAACCAGATACACCTTTACTCCAAACAGTCTGTGCTCTATCAGAGGCAAAGATGCACCTAGGTAATTTTGGAGCCTGGACCTAAAGGTTTCTGGAGCACCCCACCCCTCACCCCCACCCTGCAACTTAAGCATCATCCCCCCTACACATATACACACACACACAATATTTTTAATACGTGGGTTCTTGAGGGCAGAAACAGCAACTGAACTCACAAGAATGTAAGAATATAAAACAGATATACTTATGTAGATATGCACTAGCAGAAATGTTTCAACACACAACTTAACATATTCCCTCCCACATATCTCCCCCACACTCCCCCCTCTGTCTCTAAAGCACCTGAAACAGGTCACAGTTATACTTGAGTGCGTTTCCATTGAGGGCCAGTGGAGACCACACCACCCAAAACAAACTAAAAAGGATTTGGGACCCCCCAGGGGTGTGGAGGCCAGTGTTGCCTCTAGCAGGGATTTCCGGATACTGTTCACTACAACTCCCAGCAATAGCCTTTGGCTGCAATGGCCTTTGGCTGGGGATTCTGGGAGCTGTGGTCAACAACATCTGGGAATCCCTGTTAGAGAGAACACCGGTGGAGGCCCTGGACTTCGGCCCCAAAGTTCAAAGTGCCTTGCTCCATATGTCCCAACCAGGACCTTAAGTTCTTCTTCAGAGGCCCTCCTCTGAGTGCCCTTGCCAAAGGAGGTGAAGTGGGTGGCTACTAGGGAGAGGGCCTTTTGGCTGGTGACACCCCATTTATGGAATAACTTCCCAAGTGAGCTTCGCCTGGCTTCCTCACTTTGTTCTTTTAGATGCCACCTAAAGACCTTTTTGTTCTGTCGGACTTTTAAAATTTTGATTTTCAAATTTGATTTTTTAAAACTGATTTTAAAAGAGTTTTAAAATGTCTTTGTATTGCATTTTGTATTTCCTCTCCCCACCCACACCCCTGCCCCTTTTGGTTTCTTATGATTTAATGTGTTATATGTTTTCATTTCATGTTGTGAGGCGCCCAGACAACAATTTGTTATGGGATAGCTAACAAAGTTGTTCATCACCATCATCATCATCATCATCATCGCCACCTTAAATTTATTACAGGCTGATATCCAGAGCAGCAATCAGAAAATCTGCTCCTAACTCAGCCAGATTGTTCCGGAGCGGAGGGCAGAGTAGGATCCAGCGTGGGGCAGCCAGGGAACGTGCTCTGGGAGCCACCTGAAGGGGGCGCAATTTCCATGCCCCACCATCACAAGATTCAACCAGCGGGCGCCGCCGGGGGGTCCCGGTGTCTCCGGATCCCAGGTGGCTGGCGAGCGGACCAGTGGCACCCGCACCCCCCCACTCACTTGCACAGGCTGAAGCAGCAGCACACTCACACGAGATCTCTGGGCAGCGTGGGATGGGGGCGGCGGGTGGGTGCTCCCATTGGATGGTGGAGAGCGCAGGCCGGGCCCGAGAGCTGTCTGGGCCGCCCGCACCAAGCCGGTTCCACGTGGCAGGGAGACTCGCAGCAGCAACTGCTGGGTGTTTTCATGCTGCTGTTCCGTAGTTTGTGTGCTGCTGTTTGTTGCGCAGCAGGCCACACAGCGTCTGCCTGTCCTGCTGGCTGGCTGCCTTCTTGCATTAACCGCATACACACACACACACTCTCTCTCTCTCTCTCCAGACAAAGTAAACTGCTCCTCTGCTCAAATCTCTCTCTCTCTCGTGTGTTTGTGTGTATGTCTCGCACGCGCCCTACCCTGCAGTGCAGAGAGGCTCAAAAAGCAGATTTGGAGCGGAGGGAGGCGGCCACCTCTCAGCAGGAGCAGTTCTCAAGGTGCTTCTACAGGGAGACGTGGGTGAGCAGGTGCAGGGGGGGGGAGAAATGAGACCCTTCTTTCGCCAAGCACACCCATGGCTAACATAAACTTCGCGGGGGGGGGGGGAATTTGGGATCATAAATGACTAGGTAACCCTAGCCCTGCACCACAGCATGTGATTCTTCCCCCCTTGGCCCCTTCCCTCAGAGGTTGTGGCAGTAGGATGATCACGAGAGAAGAAGATTGTGTGCAGGTGGGGGGGGGGTTCCTTTGGTCAGAAGGGGAAAAGAGACAAATGAGATTTCCCTTTCCAACTTTGTCTGTAATGACTTTGTGGTACTACCTTTGTTTTATTTTATTTTTCTCTCTCTCTCCTCTCTCCGTGGGGTATATGTGTGTGTGTAAATCTGCATAAACAAACACCTGGGGCGGGGGGGGGGGGGATCGAGGTGAGCGGAGCGGCAAGAGCAGCCTGCTCTCCCCTCGCTCAGCAGCAGCAGCAGCAGCAGCAGCCACCGCTTGGGCTTTTGGCTGAGCCTGCCTGGCCTGGTGAGGTGTTTGGGACGCACACGGGGGCTGCTCTGCTCTGCCTCCCCTTCTCTCTCACAGCCACTCAGTCAGTTGGGGGTGCGTGCGACTGCCCACACCGCTCTGCCTGCCTGGTGTGATCACATTGGGGTGCCCAAGCAGGCAGCCGGCAGGAAGCGAGAGAAGGAGGAGGAGGAGGAGGAGGAGGAGGAGGAGACCTGCTGGAGACGGAGACTGCTGCTGGAGACTGGGGAGTGGAGCTGCTGGCCAGAGACAGGGAGACTCTTCTTCAGTACTTTTTCTCCAAAGAAGGTCTGTTGTTGTCTCTCTCTGTTCAATTAAGGATGTTTCTACCTTCTCCCAAGGGATTTGAGAGAGAGAGAGAGAGAGAGAGAGAGAGAGAGAGAGAGAGAGAGAGAGATGCACTTTGCATGTGCTCATTTGTTTAAACACATATTGTAAAACTAGTCAGAGACTGAGCTTAGCTAGAAGCCAGAAACAAAAAGAAACCAGAAAAGCCAGCAGGGTGCAACAGGAAAAGAGCTGCGGATCTTTGTTTAAAGCCAGCAGAGCCAGAGGAAATGTAGATTCTTTGCCTGAGGCATGTGTATTGCCCTGAGCCTGCCAGCTCCCCCCTTCCCTCTTGCCCTGGGCTCTGATGCTCTCACTTGTCTGTGCTGAAGACAGAAGAAAAGGCATACAAGAGATCTAGCAACCTTCTACTAAGCTGCCTTTTCCCGAGTCAGCCCATTGGTCCAATCCATCCTTCTAACTTTAGTCCACACAGACTGGTAGCAGCAGGCTAGAAAGTTGGTAGCCAGGCAGCTCTGGAGTGTGTACTTTCACTGAGGAGGTGGTGAGAGAGAATTTCCACACACACCCCACCCCCAGGCCCTGAGGCCTAACCAGGGAAAATGGCACCTAGGGCAAGCACTGAAATTGCGCCCCTGTCCAAACAGGAATGATGGGACTTGTAGTCAACAATATCTGGAAATCCCTGTTAAAAGGAACACTGTACCATCTAGATATGTTTGCTGATCCAAACCTGAAAACATGAGCCATTCAGAGGCATAGCAAGGTTGGAATGGGCCAAGATGAGATTTCAAAATGGGCCCCCAGCCCCTCAAAGTCCAGGGCCTCCACACACCACAGGCCCCCAAGGATTTAAGTCGGATCTTTCAAAATACGTATGCTGCCTGGAAATACATTTCACTGAATACACACATGCACACTTCACAGTATATAGTGATATACATCGAGTACTAGATATTTGTGCTACTTTTAATGCCTAGAACACACTAGCAAGGCTAATGATTAAAATGGCCCCCTCACTGCAGATTAGCAAAGGAGACTTTCAACCCTGCAGGGTGAGCCAATGTTTGTTTTCTCAGAATTCTGAACAAATTCAGAAAAGTTTGATTTCAGGAGGTTTTTCACAGAAGGCTTTTAAAGCCCTTTAACACATATCTCCTCTGGAATAGAGGTGCTGCATTCACATGTTGGCCAGATTTACCCTGAAGTCCCTGCAAGTTTATGGGGAGCAGTTCACACACAAGAAAAATAAAATAAATAAAATAAAAGCACATGCTTCACAGTTCTCACTCAGACCTTCTGGGTTGCAAAACAACTTGAACATAAGTGCATTTATGAATGGTTGAATGAAAATAAATAAAATATACTTGTTCCAGAAGTTTTTGTAATTTTCTGCCCTGAAACAAGCCACTTATAGGCCTTTTTAGATAGTTTTTGTTTTTAAAGCCAGCACATTTTCCAGTCTGTTTTCAATTAAATATTCAGAGACTTCTCAGTCTCGCCCCACCCACCCCCATATCAAATAGCCCTATGGCAAGCAGATTCCTATAGGGGTGGGGGGACCCCAAAAAGGAATTCACAGCCTACCTAGCAATAGCTGTTCTGGATGGTCTGGGCAGGGGGGCTGCTGCTGCTGCTGCTGCTGCTGCTTTGGAGAGCTCTGCCTGCTTCCTCCTTCCTTCCTTCCTTCCTTCCTTCCTTGCTTGGGGCCTGCCCAGTTCAGGCTTCAGGGAGGGCTACTGGGAGGACTCTCTGGAAGCCCCGCCCACCGGCCGATCAGCTGAGAGGCGGGGAGAGAAGAGCTCTGCAGTTTGCAGGCCCTGCCGATCCTAGGCCGGAGCTGGAGGCAAGTGGCTGGGCGGCCCTGGGGCTGGGCAGGGGGGCAATGGGGTGGGGGTGGCAGGAACTGGTGTGGCGCCCCCACCTCAGTGGCGCCCAGGGCATCTGCCCTGCCTGCCCCCCCCCCAGTTCTGCCTATGCACCTAGAGCAGCACGACTTGCATTGTGCCTGCACAGGAAGAAGTGTACAAACCAGGGCTCTTGTCTTGTTTCTGAGGTGGCCAGCCTCCTGCACAGAGTGAGAGCAGCATGACCCCGAATACTCTGCCACATCAAGATGTCCTGCCTTGCCCTGCCTGGAATGACAACCGATGGAGCTGGTGCTGCTGCTCCGTGTGTCGCTTAGGCTCTCTGGCACCCCCTATCCTGACCAGCACAGAGAAACCAGGCAACCTTTGCAGAACTTTGGGGAGGCTGCACAGTAGGGTTGCCGTTAGGGATGTGCATTTCGTTTCGGGCACAGATCGTTCTGTGCCCGAAACAACGAATTTCGGGTGATTCGGTGCAGATCCGAATCACCCCTGAGGACCCCCGAAATTTTCTGTGCCCGATCCGAATCACCCCGATTTCGTGAAAAAAAATTCGGGTGATTCGGACCTCCGTGGGCATGTCTGCAGCCTCCATTTTGGGGCTGCAGAATTGCCTTCTTCTTCCCCCTCCATTTTCATTCTGACAGCTCTTTGAATTTCCCGCCTTTTTTTCTCCATTGACTTCAATGCAAAAATTTTTCCCCATTCACCTCCATTGAAAATAAAAGTTCCTACCTGCAGAGGAAAATGACCAAATAAGGTTTGGATAGTAAATCACACCATCCCATTGGCCAGGTACAGGTGGAGGTAGGGTCAAGGGTTGGGGTGATTTTTGGAGGGCTTTGCAGGAGGGTATTTAAGTGGCCACCAGTAGCCATTTTCTTCCTTTCTGCTGCCTTGCGTGGGAGAAGAGACACAAGAGAGAGATCTACTGCCTTGCTTAGTAAGTCTTGCCTCCATTTTGGTTTTGGATTTTTGTGGGTGCTGTTTTTCTGCATTTATGCCAGTGCTCTGCCTTGTTGGCTGGTTTTCTGCTTTATTTAAGCAATTTTTTAAATAAAGAGAGAAGAGGGTGGAAATTTTTTTTAAAGAAACCTCTGCCTTGCAGAGGTTTCCCACTGCTCATTTTTAAATCCTTGTTGGGGCTAGAAGAGGGGGAGAATTTTTTTTTTTTTTTTTAAGGAAACCTTTTCCTTTCAGGGGCAAACCGCTTTTCAATTTTTAATCCATTTTTCGATTAAAAGAGGGTGAGATTTTTTTTTTTTAAAGAAACCTTTGCCTTGCAGAGGCAAACCCTCTGCTCATTTTTTAATCCTTGTTGGGGCTAGAAGAGGGGGAGATTTTTTTTAAGGAAAGGAAACCTCTTCCTTGCAAAGCAAACCTCTTCTCATTTTTTAAAATCCTTTTTTGTGAAGAGAAGAGGAATAGATTTTAGATTTTTTTAAAAAAAAAATCTGACTGGCTGCAAGCATTGCCAGCCTGCAGCCCTTGGTGGGAAAGGAGGGGTTTTTTCCTCCTTTTGAATCCCCCCACCCTATTTTTTGCCAAACCACTTTTTTGGCAATTTTTTTCTGTGGAGAGTCACTGCTGCCTGTCCCTGCCTGCCTGCCTGCCTGCCTGCCTGCACTCCAGGCCCGCCTGTGTGACCACCAGACCAGACCCTCAGAGGTGGACGCCAGAGACCCGGCGTTGGAGAAGACTACACCTGAGTGAGATTGGCCCAGCCATTTATATTTTACACACACACACAACACACAGACACACGCACGTCACACACGGCATTCTAATCTGTAGTGTTCCGTTCCTTTAACTGTGCATTTGGGGTTTATTAATTTTTCCCTGTTTTTAGGTTTTTGGGGTTTTCACTTTTCTCTATAAGTGTTGTGTGATAGTTGTAAGATTGGGTTTTAAATAAATAGTGTTTTAAATAAATAGGGTTTTAAAGTGTTGTGATAGTTGTAAGATTGGGTTTTAAATAAATAGTGTTTTAAATAAATAGGGTTTTAAATAACTAGGGTTTGTGTGTAGCCTTCCCCGGTAGCTAGCTATTAGGAGGAGGTTCAACTGTAGAGTAGCAGTAGACTGTAAGAGTGGCCTGGCCTAGTAGTGCTGCAACTTTATATTTCTGTTGCTGCTTTCGTGTATTTTGCAGAAATATTTTTTAAGGGCCTAATCTGCCCACAGTTACTTTTCCATCGGGCCTAATCTGCCCACAGTTACTTTTCCATCTTGTTTGCTTGTGAAATTGACACAGAGATAATTTTTTGAAACATTTTTGTAACTGTGTGTTACTTTCAGACCACAGAGAGAGTAACTTTCCCCTGTGGTGGAGTGCGTTCGATACATTAGTAACAACAACACAAGTTACTTGCAACAAATAAATTCTCCAGTCCATTCCATTCAAAGTGACCAACAGTCAGAGAAAGATAATATAACTAAACTTACTTTCACTTCTACTGACTAAGTGCACTGCACACTGTGTGCGCAAGGCTCCAGCCTTAAATAACTCCTCCTGCACCTGTGCACTGCACAGCAGCTGAGCTAATATTTTAATTTTTAATTTTTATATTTTTTTGTTGCACAGCCTGCTTCTGTTGTATCGCGCATCAAGTAACTCCCACTGTCTCCCAGTCCCTCTGTGACTGACTGTGTCGTGATACATTCATTGCACGGCAACTTCTGACTGGGATCTTGCAGCAACAGCATTTGTGCCAACAACAACAAGCCTTAAGCAAGGAGGCATTGTAAAGTCACTGGCGCCGCAGCACATCCACTGTTTTTCTGGCCCTCTAGTATACCTGCTGCCCCCTGAGACAACTACCCCTTCTTCACATTTTGAAATTTTAAAAAAAGTTTTAAAAAGCAATGGTTGGGAGGACAGCAGGAAAAGGGAGGGCGCAAGTAAGTGGGAGGCTTGTCTTCCCTACAGCTGGTCGTGGCAGGGGGCGGCAAGAGGGGCCTACTCCCCAAGTCACCCCTGGCCCTGCTTCGGCGCGCAGGCTTGACTTCTTCTCGGGTCAGCCTGGCCCTATGCCAGGGCCTGCGGCCAGGCAGGATTTGCGCGGGGGGGGGCCTCCCAGATTGCCAGGGAAGAAGATCTTCCTGTGGCAGCTGAGGAGGTGGTGCTGGTGGAGGAGGTTGGCAGTCCAGCCAGATCCACCTTGCGGACCCCCCAAACGGTCACTATGGGGGTTGGTGGGGGGCTCAGTCTGGCATCTGAGGGGGCTCAGGAGGAGGGAAGATCTTCTCCTGCCCCTGGGCCTTCCCATGCCAGCGCTGAGGGCATCGGTGGTGGTATGCCCGAGAAGGAACCAGCAAAAGTTCCACCAACAAAGCAATCTCGTGTCGCTGGGGAGTCTGGCAGTGTGATCTGGGATCACTTTGAGCTTAGCCCTGGTGATCCCACCCATGCTGTGTGCACCCACTGCAAGGCACTGGTCAGCAGAGGCAGGGACCCTATGCACTTCACAACCTCGGGGCTGTGGTCGCACATGCGTCGGCGGCACCCAGGTGTGGAGACCTCTGCTGGCACTGGCAGTAGGCCCGGTGCCTCACCTGGTAGCAGAAGCAGTAGTAGTGACAGCAGCAGCAAGCGGCCAGCGGCTCCTGCCCACGGGCAGGAAAAGCTGACCGATCATCAGTGGGTGCAATCTCTTGGGAAGCGGTCTGATCGTCCAAAGCCTCATCTCGTGACTCGGGCCATTGGTGAGATGATCGCTCTTGATGACCAGCCGTTCTCCATTGTCGACAATGTCGGCTTCCGGCGTCTGCTCCAGCTGCTTTCTCCGGAGTACAAGATCCCCTCAAGGACCACTTTCAGCAGGAGGGTGGTCCCCTCCCTGTACCGTGTGTGCAGGGGGGCCGTGTTGGCCAAGCTGCGTGCAGCTGGGCCAAACACCAGTGTGCATTTCACTGCGGATATCTGGACTAGCCGCAGTGGGCTGCACACTGCCTTCATGTCCCTGACGGCCCATTGGTGGGGGCATGGGGGTGAGGGGACATCTGGCGCTGCTGGTGCTGTATCCAGCTCCTCCCATGCATGCACACCTTCTTGGGCAGTGTTGCATGTGGAGGCGATGGACACAGACCACACTTCAGATGAGTGGGCTGCCGTCATGGAGCGGCAGGTGGGGGCGTGGCTGGCCGGGGAGCCAACCCTCCGCCGAGGCTTCATGGTGACGGACAATGCAGCCAACATCACCAAGGCTGCTAGGCGGGTTTACGGTGTGAACATCGCTTGCGCTGCGCACACCTTGAACCTCGTAGTGAAGGGTGCACTTGGCCTCAAGGAGGCGCCGAAGAAGGCCAAGGAGCACCAGCGTGTTCGGGGCTCTTCTAGTAGTTTAGGTCAGGATCCTGCTGCTCCCGTGGCCGCCCTGGTGGAGCGTTGCCACCAGGTAGCGGGCCACTTCCACCGGAGTGAAAAGGCAAGGCGCCAGCTCAAGGCCAGACAGATCGAGCTGGGCCTGCCTGAACACCAAATCCCCCAGGATGTTCCTACCCGGTGGAACTCCACTTTTCTCTTGCTCCGGTGCATGCATGAGCAAGAGGGAGCACTCAACAGCCTGGGGACGCGTGGTTGCTTGGATCTGTGCAAGTCTCTCTATGATGACTGGCCGGTGATCCGCGAGCTGGTCTTAGTACTAGAGCCGTTCTATTCTGCTACGAACGACTTGTGTACTCAGACCGCCACGCTGAGCCTGGCTTTGCCCACTGCTATTCTCCTGGAGAAGGCAATGAGCGATCTCCAGACCACTCTGACCACTGGGGTTGTGATTGCCCTGGCAGGTCGGTTGAGGACTGGGTTAGTTGAGCGGCTCAAGACACCATGGGCCGCATCTGCATGGCATGTCCTGGCATGCATTTGTGACCCAAGGATGAAGGGCAGCGCTGTGCCTCCTGGCGAGCTGCCCAGGTGGAGGGACCTCCTGGTCGAACACGTGAAGCGTGAAGAGGAAAGGAGGCTAGGGATAGGTGATGCAGCAGACGACCAGGAGGAGGGGTCTTGGTCGCAGGCTGGCACTGCGCATCCCACCCCCAGCAGCAGCACTGCCACCACCCCCCACTTCTTCCCAGTCCAGCGGCGTGGTTTCTCCAGCAGTGGGACCAGCAGAGCAGCCAGTGCGACCTCGAACCACCACCCGGTGGCTCAGGGGCTATGCTAGTCTCATGCCGGGGAGACGGGAGGAGCCTGTCCCTCGCCCCAGCCGTGCTGAGCAGACTGTTCTGCAGTACCTGGAGGAGGTGACGGAAGACGAGGAGAGTGAGCCGTTCCCCTTTTGGGCAACGCGTCGCAAAGTCTGGCCGGACTTGGCGTCTGTTGCTGTCCGGTTTCTCTCTTGCCCGCCAACCAGCGTCTCGAGCGAGAGGTTGTTCTCCATGGCCGGGGACGTGGTGACTCCTCTGCGCTCACGCCTGGATGCTGAGTTGGTCGAGCAGCTCGTCTTCTTGAAGGCCAACCTCCCCCTGCTGGCCTACCCCGAACTGGCCGTGGAGGGCGAGTGACTCGCGTCACCCCCCCCCATGCAGCGCCTCCCACGCCACGGCAGTTCATCCCGGTCAGAAGATGTGTCACAGTCCATCCCTCTAAGACCACCCTGACACTAAAACATGCCCCTTAGTGCTGCTGGCACATCCAGTCACGCATGCATAGACAGGCACCGCTGCACTGTCAGCCTGGGATGTGGACTGCCAGGTGAGTGCTCCCAGCATGAGGGAGGGGTTACCACAGATGTGGCAGAGAGAGACTACAACTCCCATTTCCCACTGTCTCGATGGCTGGCCACCATCAAGACTAGGGACAATGGGAGCTGTAGTCGCTGTCTCTGCAGAAGAAATCTGTGGTCCCCCCCCCCCCCAATGCTGGGAGCACCCACTTGCCCAGTGCTGAAGGCTGGGCCATAGGGCAGCACACCATCTATCCACAACCTCAGAGACAGACTGCTGCGTGTGCATGTGTGGGGGGCACAGTCAGGATTGGAAGGGACATCCCTGGGGGAGAGTAGTGCCTCTGTGCAATGGGCCTGTGACTCCTGGCGAGGGGGGCACACACACTGTCACTGAGAGGGCTTGCTGCTAATTGCTAGCTTTTGCTTGCCTGCTAAAACTGTCATCATTGCTTCCTCCCATGAACAATTGCATTGAAGCTGAAATCTAAAAAAAGTCTGTCTGCTGCGTTTCTCAATGTGATGTGCTTATTTCTGATTTTGGCTTGCTGGTCAGGTGATGTTCTTTCTTAATCTTCATGCTCTCCTCTGTTCAAATCCAAATATGTGGTTTGCCTTGGTCTACTGAGCTATAGGTTGTCGCCGCCGCCGCCGAGTGAGATGGTCTGCTCTGCTGCTGCCTGCTTTTTCTGGCCACAATGGGAGTAGTACTACTGCTGTGCCTGAAGCAGCACACACGCACCCCCCTCCCCTCCCCCCAAAAAAGCTGTGTCGCCAATGATGAGCTTGATGCTGGTGCAGCCCTCACACAAATGTCTGTCTCACGCAGACAGAGAGAGCACACATTGCAACCTGAGGCGACACAACCCTTTCAGCCCTAACCCTCTTGCAGAGTGAGTGAGCACACCCACACAGTGCACACACACAGGGGAATAAAGGCATATTACTAGTCTAGACTCTAAACTAGTGGTAATGTTGTATCATGTGATTGCACACAGTCTTTCTGCCCAGTATCTGCGGTATGCATTGGGATGCAATCCGAAAAAGCCTGCAAATTCTAGCTTGCTTTGTTGCAGAGACCTCTTCGTCGTGTGTGGTGGTGTTGTGTGATGTGGTGTGGTCGCGTGGGGCCCGGGAAAGGACAGGACAGGTGCAATTCACTGTGCCTGTGCGTGTGTGGGGAGATATATTATGTTTCCAAATGAAGATCGGGTCATGTTTGAGAGTTGATTGACAGCATTTTATTTGAAGATTGCTTGCCCATACATAGATGTGGCGATCACATGCCACAGAGTCAGACAGGTTGCGGAAAAGAAATGTCCAGAGACACGTGCGTGCTGCCATTCTCTTCTTATCTGCCATCATCATCCATGCATTACTCTTCAAAGCTGTGTGGGCTAGGAGGGGGCAACATGCCAAGCCTTGCTGCTCCACTTGCGGAGTGTTGTTGTCTTGCGTGCGTCCTCCACATGCTATGCGTGTTCCCTCCTGGCTGTGCCTGTCTGTTGACTGTAGTGGGCCAAAAAAGTTTGGATGAGGTGAGGTTCAGGGCAGGGCACTGTTGCTGGACTTGGAGTGGGAGCAGAGTGGGGTGGGGTGGTAGTGCCTAATGGGTGCAGTAGGCTGCCACCACAATTTCAGGGGGATGAGACAGAGGGTTGATTTTTTTGTGAATTTCTGAAGTTTTTGTGTCTTTGGGACAGATGGGGGGGCAGAAAGTGGATCTGCCCCAAAAGAGTGGGGTGGGGTGGTAGTGCCTAATGGGTGTAGGCTGCCACCCCAATTTCAGGGGGATGGGACAGAGGGCTGATTTTTTGTGAATTTCTGAAGTTTTTGTGTCTTTGGGGCAGATGGGGGGCAGAAAGTGGATCTGCCCCCTAAGAGTGGGGTGGGGTGGTAGTGCCTAATGGGTGTAGGCTGCCACCCCAATTTCAGGGGGATGGAACAAATTGTTGCTTTTTGTGAATTTCTGAAGTTTTTGGGTCTTTGGGGCAGATGGGGGGGCAGAAAGTGGATCTTCCCCAAAAGAGTGGGGTGGGGTGGTAGTGCCTAATGGGTGTAGGCTGCCACCCCAATTTCAGGGGGATGGGACAAAGGGCTGATTTTTTGTGAATTTCTGAGGGTTTTCTTGGGTGCAGCAGAGTGCTAGATTGATTCATTCCCATACTCATCATAGTAATAAAGGAGAGAGTGAGAGAAAGTGAGAGTGTGGGGTCATTTAGAGTTGAGAGTAGTATGATGCTTGATGAATGAATGAATGAATCTAGAACTCTGCACCCAAGAAAACCCTCAGAAAAACCCTCCTCTGTCCCATTCCCCTGAAATTGGGGTGGTAACCTATACCCATTAGGCACTACCACCCCTCCCCACTCTTTTGGGGCAGATACACTTTCTGCCCCCAATCTGCCCCAAAGACACAAAAACTACAAAAAATCACAAAAAATCAGCCCTTTGTCCAACCCCCCTGAAATTGGGGTGGTGGCTACACCCATTACCACCCCACCCCACTCTTTTGGTGGTGGGCTCTACCACCCCACCCCACTCTTTTGGCTCCAGGGTCCTTTTTGCTGATCTGAATCTATTCGGATTGGGATTCGGATTAAATCCGAATCCGAAACGAATCGGGGGTGGTTCGGGTCAGCAAAATTCGGGCACAGAACAGAAGAAGGGTGATTCGGCTCGGGTCCTGAGCCGAATCACCGAAAACCCGAAATGCACACCCCTACTTGTCTCCAGCCAACAGCTTCTCTCCTTCAGCTGAAAGATCGATTGCTCTCAAGCCTCTGATCCTGGTAATATGCTGCCTCTACAAGCCTTGGATCCCTCCATTCTTTCCCCTTCTTCTCCTTTCCCCTCGTCCCTCTACTAATTCCTGATCTCCCCAAACCATGCCAGCCCTCAGCCTTCCTTACCTCCCCCCCCCCTGTTTTTCCATCTGTATCTGAGTTGTATTAGCTTCTAGGAAGATTTAACACACACACATATGTTAGTTAGGAACACTGGGTGAATATTGTTGCTGGTTAGGGTTGAAATACTGTTTGTAATATTGATAGAATGTTCTGCTTTCTGCTCAGTTAGATTGATGTTGTTATTCTTTTGTACTCAATAAAGCCCATTGAATCATTTAGGTTTGGTTTGATCTCCTTTCTTCCTTGCGTCCAGATCCTACATGGTCACTATATAAAATAACTTGGTCACTTTGTGACACTATGAGACAGGCCTCATTTTGTATGCTAGCTAAAGAGCATATTCAGTATATAAATCAGGCCTGGACCACAACAGGAGGAAGCAGAACACAGTGCTACAATCCAAAAGGAAAAAAGAAAGCGTTGCAGAGCATCTATAAGTGTCAACAGTTGCACGCTGAGAACGGTTAGTTGCACTAAAAGCACTACAGTGGAACAGAGAGGCAAATCAACATTATGCAATAGATGCAGGTACCAGTCACCGCAACTGTTTTTCTTTTTTAATTAAAATAAGCAAGTGAAAAACTATACGTCTGAGCAACGGGACAAAAAGCAAAGGATCATGATATTTCCCTCCAGCAGTTATTTTTTTCCTCCTTAATGTTGCCCTCTCAAGGCTCCTTTTCCATCCATGTGAGAAAAAAGCAGCCAGAGGTAAAAACACTCCACCCATTTCTCTGCTGAAACTCGCAACTGCCAGTGGCCATGTGTAATTCGAATCACAACCACCCACACCCAAGAAAGTATTACATGTGTCTGTTGTAGAAGGCACATCTTAGCAATGAGACTGCTCCTACAGCTAATCTGTGGAATGAAGAAGAAAAAAGCCCTCTAGCATGTCACCATCAACTGTTGACTGTCTGGACACACGCAGAAAAAACCCAGTGCAAAAAGCTAAATACAGTTTTATAATACCTCACTAAAGATGAAACATGACCACTACTCGCATAAGAGTTATGCCTTCACCAAATTATTCAAAGCAATTTATTTTTGCAATTCCCTATTCCACGAAAGCAGACAGCAAAGCTATTACCCATGAGCTGCTGGAAGGGCAAACCAGCACAGCTAAGTACCTACTCTCTTCTGCCCCCCTCCCCTCTAATCTCCTCCAACAACAGAGCACAGAGAAAAGCCCAGCCAAAGAAAGGAAGATTGGATTTGAGCTGGATGGGGAGAGGGTTTGCCTGCAAAATTTTGTTTAATGAATAAGGAGCACACCTTGGAGTGAAGAGGTGCTTTCACGCAGCAAGCCTACCCTGAAATGAGACTGAAGAACTCCCTCCGGCTCTTTAGAGCTCTAGGCCACGCCCTTTTGCATGTGATGTATCACATGATGACATCACATGCAAAGGAGTATGGCCTCGAGCTCTAAAGAGCTGAAGGGAGCTCTTCAGTCTCATTTCAGGGCAGGCTTGCTGGCTGAAAGCATCTATTTTCCCTTTCTCTCCCTCTCTGCAATAGACGCTTTCAGGCAGCAAATGCTCCCTAAAAATAATCGGAAAGTCAGTGCTCGGAAGGGGGTAGGGGCGGGGGCGCAGGCTCTCCGCCGGGACTCAGATCTCTGTTGTGCGACCTGTGCGGCTGCGTGAGTGGGGGTGGCAGTAGGCACCCAGCAGAGGGGGATTTTCCAAAACAAAACAAACAAACAAACAAACAAACCCTGGGGAAAAAAAAAAACTGTGGTGGTTGGGTGCGGGGCAAGGTAAGCTCTTGGTGCTCCCCTGCAACTGGCGCCTAGGGCACGTGCCCTGCCTGCTCCACCCAGATTACGTGTCTGCATGGCCCATTCAGTCGGCGAGTGCTTTCTGCGCCGGCCCAGTAGGGTTCTTCCTTCCTCTCCCTGGAAAGCAGGGCAAAGAAGCCCCCAGCTGGGCCAACACAGAATGCACTCTCCAGTTGGATGCGCCACACATGCTGCTCAGCCCCGGAAATGCCTCCTGCATTGGTGTCCTGACACAGGGTGGAAGGGGTATGGCCGGCCGGGGACAGCACAGCCGGGGACAAGCCTGCCATCAGAGGAGGAGGCAGCGGCAGCAGCAGTATGTGTGTAGGGAGACCCAGTGCTGGCAGAGGAGACCTCGTCGGGCGGCGGGGGGGCAGGCCTGGCAGCATTGGCAGGAAAAGGGCAGGCACCTACCTGTCCAGGGTTGCTGTCAGCCTTCCCACGCACCAGACAGAGACTGGGAGTGGGTGAAGTACTCAAAACAACTTTCTCTGGCCCACCTTTAACAAGCAGAGATTCCATTTCTTTTCTGACTATGTCTTAGTGGGAACTGATTCATTTGTGATTGTTTTAAGCCTAAGTATATTGCAATGCATGCAGAGCATATTAAGTCTGCTCAAAGGGGGAGTGGATGGTTCATGTAGGGTAGAGTCAACTGGCATGAGTAAAAGGATGTGCAAATTAGCTGCCTTTATAAAAATGTATCTGACAATCATACTTTGTACTAGGCTGTCTTACAGACCAGCTCTAATATGACGAGGTTAATGATAGGAAGAAGCCGGCCCAGATTACTCTACATTCACTTACCCCATTTACATATGCAGGTGCAGGCAGTGGTGCAGATGGAGGTAAGGACCGATGTACGGATGGAGGTGAGGATGGAGGTGCAGATGGAGGTTCAAACAGGGGTGGTGTTGTGGACCTGACAGAATGAAAACAGACATTAAAGAGAATCTGCTGCATCTAGGCCAGCCTGAGCACATTTGCTTACAGCACTACACAAATCAACCACATACACCTTTACTCCAAACAGTCTGTGCTCTATCAGAGGCAAAGGTGCACCTAGGTAATTTTGGAGCCTGGACCTAAAGGTTTCTGGAGCACCCCACCCCTCACCCCCACCCCGCAACTTAAGCATCATCCCCCCTACACACACACACACACACAGACACTGTGACACATGGAATATTTTTCATACGTGGGTTCTTGAGGGCACAAACAGCAACTGAACTCACAAGAATGTAAGAATATAAAACAGATACACTTATGCAGATATGCACTAGCAGAAATGTATCAACACACAACTTAATATATTCCCATCCCACATGTCTCTCCCCCCTCTGTCTCTAAAGCACCTGAAACAGGTCACAGTTATACTTGAGTGCCTGGTCGATTGAGGGCCAGTGGAGACCACACCACCCAAAACAAACTAAAAAGGAATTGGGGGCCCCCAAGGGGTGTGGAGGCCAGTGTTGCCTCTAGCAGGGATTTCCGGATACTGTTCACTACAACTCCCAGCAATAGCCTTTGGCTGCAGTGGCCTTTGGCTGGGGATTCCGGGAGCTGTGGTCAACAACATCTGCGAATCAATGTTAGAGAGAAGCCTGGTGGAGGCCCTGGACTTCGGCCCCAAAGTTCAAAGTGCCTTGATCCATATGTCCCAACCAGGACCTTAAGTACTTCTTCAGAGGCCCTCCTCTGGGTGCCCTTGCCAAAGGAGGTGAGGCGGGTGGCTAAAAGGTTGAGGGCCTTTTGGGTGCTGACACCCCATTTATGGAATAACTTCCCGAGTGAGCTTTACCTGGCTTCCTCACTTTGTTCTTTTAGATGCCACCTAAAGACCTTTTTGTTTTTTCAGGCTTTTTAAATTTTGATTTTCAAATTTAATTTTTTAAAACTGATTTTAAAAGAGTTTTAAAATGTCTTTGTATTGCATTTTGTATTTCCTCTCCCCACCCCCACCCCCACCCCTGCCACTTTTGGTCTCTTATGATTTAATGTGTTATATGTTTTCATTTCATGTTTTCATTTCATGTTGTGAGCCACCCAGACAACAATTTGTTATGGGATAGCTAACAAAGTTGTTCATCACCATCATCGTCATCATCATCATCATCATCATCATCGCCACCTTAAATTTATTACAGGCTGATATCCAGAGCAGCAACCAGAAAATCTGCTCCTAACTCAGCCAGATTGTTCCGGAGCGGAGGGCAGAGGCGGATCCAGGGTGGCCGGCGAGCGGACCAGTGGCACCCAAACCCCCACCACCACCACTCACTTGCACAGGCTGAAGCAGCAGCACACTCACACGAGATCTCTGGGCAGCATGGGACGGGGGCGGCGGGTGGGTGCTCCCATTGGATGGTGGAGAGCGCAGGCCGGGCCCGAGAGCTGTCTGAGCTGTCTGCTGCTGCTGTGTGCTGCTGTTTGTTGTCCAGCAGGCCACACAGCGTCTGCCTGCCCTGCTGGCTGGCTGCATTCTTGCATCAACCGCATACAAACACACACACACTCTCCAGACAAAGTAAACTGCTCCTCTGCTCTAATCTCTCTCTCTCTCTCTCTCTCTCTCTCTCTCTCTCGTGTGTTTGTGTGTATGTCTCGCACGCGCCCTACCCTGCAGTGCAGAGAGCCTCGAAAAGCAGATTTGGAGCGGAGGGAGGCGGCCACCTCTCAGCAGGAGCAGTTCTCACGGCTGCTTGTACAGGGAGACATTGGTGGGCAGTTGGGGGGGGGAGAAATTAGACCCTTCTTTCGCCAAGCACCCCCATGGCTAACATAAACTTCGCAGGCGGGGGCCCTGCACCACAGCATGTGATTCTTTTCCCTCTTGGCTCCTTCCCTCAGAGCTTGTGGCAGCAGGATGATCACGAGAGAAGAAGATTGTGTGCAGGTGTGGGGGGGTTGCCTTTGGTCAGAAGGGGAAAACAGACAAATGCGATTTCCCCTTCCACCTTTGTAATGACTTTGTGGTACTACCTTTGTTTTATTTTATTTTTCTCTCTCTCTTCTCTCTCCGTGGGGTATATGTGTGTGTGTGTAAATCTGCATAAACCAACACCTGGGGCGGGGGGGGGGGGATCGAGGTTAGCGGAGAGGCAAGAGCAGCCTGCTCTCCCCTCACTCAGCAGCAGCAGCAGCAGCAGCAGCAGCAGCCACCGCTTGGGCTTTTGGCTGAGCCTGCCTGGCCTGGTGAGGTGTTTGGGACGCACACGGGGGCTGCTCTGCTCTGCCTCCCCTTCTTTCTCACAGCCACTCAGTCAGTTGGGGGTGCGTGCGACTGCCCACACCGCTCTGCCTGCCTGGTGTGATCACATTGGGGTGCGCAAGCAGGCAGGCAGCCGGCAGGCATGCTGAGGAGGCGAGAGAAGGAGGAGGAGGAGGAGGACAGCGGCTGGAGACGGAGACGGAGACTGCTGCTGGAGCCTGGGGAGTGGGGCTGCAGGCCGAGACGGCGGGGTTCAGTGTGTGTGTGCTGCTGGCCAGAGGCAGGGAGACTCTTCTTCAGTACTTTTTCTCCAAAGGAGGTCTGTTGTTGTCTCTCTCTGTTTAATTAAGGATGTTCCTACCTTCTCCCAGGGGATTTGAGAGAGAGAGAGTTGCACTTTGCATGTGCTCATTTGTTTAAACACATATTGTAAAACTAGTCAGAGACTGAGCTTAGCTAGAAGCCAGAAACAAAAAGAAACCAGAAAAGCCAGCAGGGTGCAACAGGAAAAGAACTGCGGATCTTTGTTTAAAGCCAGCAGAGCCAGAGGAAATGTAGATTCTTTGCCTGAAGCATGTGTATTGCCCTGAGCCTGCCAGCTCCCCCCTTCCCTCTTGCCCTGGGCTCTGATGCTCTCACTTGTCTGTGCTGAAGACCGAAGAAAAGGCATACAAGAGATCTAGCAACCTTCTAGTAAGCTGCCTTTTCCTGAGTCAGCCCATTGGTCCAGTCCATCCTTCTAACTATTGTCCACACAGACTGGTAGCAGCAGGCTAGAAAGTTGGTAGCCAGGCAGCTCTGGAGTGTGTACTTTCACTGAGGAGCTGGTGAGAGAGAATTTCCACACACACCCCACCCCCAGGCCCTGAGGCCTAACCAGGGAAAATGGCACCTAGGGCAAGCACTGAAATTGTGCCCCTGTCCAAACAGGAATGATGGGACTTGTAGTCAACAATATCTGGAAATCCCTGTTAAAAGGAACACTGTACCATCTAGATATGTTTGTTGATCCAAACCTGAAAACATGAGCCATTCAGAGGCATAGCAAGGTTGGAATGGGCCAAGGTGAGATTTTAAAATGGGCCCAGAGCCCCTCAAAGTCCAGGGCCTCCACACACCACAGGCCCCCAAGGATTTAAGTCAGATCTTTCAAAATACGTATGCTGCCTGGAAATACATTTCACTGAATACACACATGCACACTTCACAGTATATAGTGAAATACATTGAGTACTATATATTTATGCTATTTTTAATGCCTAGAACACATTAGCAAGGCTAATGATTAAAATGGACCCCTCGCTGGAGATTAGCAAAGGAGACTTTCGACCATGCAGGGTGAGCCTATGTTTGTTTTCTCAGAATTCTGAACAAATTCAGAAAAGTTTGATTCCAGGAGGTTTTTCACACCAGGCTTTTAAAGCCCTTTAACACACATCTCCTCTGGAATAGAGGTGCTGCATTCACATGTTGGCCAGATTTACCCTGAAGTCCCTGCAAGTTATTGGGGAGCAGTTCAAACACAAGAAAAATAAAATAAAAGCACAGCACATGCTTCACAGTTCTCACTCAGACTTTCTGGGTTGCAAAACAACTTGAACATAAGTGCATTTATGAATGAATGTGATGTGTTTTAGAAAACCAAAATAACTCCATTTTACTTAGAATACCTCACTCTAACTTAAAGTAACCCCAGGCCAGCTCAAGGACACGGCCTCACATGATCAACGTCATTTCTCCACTAAATTGTATCTAAAGAAACTTGGTTCGCACCAGATGAATGCTCACTGTTCTTTGCTGACAGTTAAAGAAAACAGGATGTAACCAAATAAGGAGTGATCACCAGATGAACAATGAATCTTTCGCATGCGTACTAGATACTTAGTCCACCATTTTGTTGCCAAGTATACTATGTCTAGGGTGTCAACATCATTCAGATTGTCTGTATAAATGTAAGATGCACCTATAACCAATTTATATTTCAATGCAGAGCAATAGCCCATTGATTTACCTTGCTGCCTGCAGCAGCAAATAAAATTGCCTCTAATTGATCCCCACTGAGTCTGTTTGATTGGCAAAAAGGCGGACCCAGGGACGAACCGGTATTCACATCAACTTGGTGCCGTGACAGTCGGATGTGACTCTGGGTGGACAATCTGACCCGTCACGGGACAATGAGATCCAGCGCACCTCATAGCATTTTGTCTGTGGAGGATTCTCATGGGCCCGGGATGCGCCAGTCGTCACAATGCGCCACATCTGGGAATCGAGGCAAGAGTGAATGAAAGTGTGAACAGAGAGAGTGAGTGAGTGAGAGAGTGAAATCCAAAGACATCTTTTGGTTCTCCTCAGCCCAAGAGGGGCAAAGGGGAAAAAGCCCAGGCAGGGGCAATCTTCAGCCCAATCAAGGGGGGAAATCTTACAGCCGAAGAAGGGCTACCCAACAGCCGAAGAAGGGCTGCCCAAGAGGGGCAATCTTAAGCTTACTGCCCAAGAGAGGGGCAACAAGCCAAAAGCCCAAGGGAGGGGCGACTTTGAGTCAAAAATAAACGGCCCAAGCACGAGCAAACGAGGGGGCGGGGGACTATGGGAAGTAGAAATAGCAAGTGCCCCAAGCAGCTTCTCCTTTCCAACATGCTATGGAAAACAAGGGGTCTGGGGAAATTATTAAAGAGGGGGAAAATGATTGTCTTTTGCTAAAATCATGTTGTCTCTGTGTTCTTTTTCCAAACTTTGTCCTTGTGTTGCAAACAGTCTGCAAACAGTCTCTGCCATTGTCCTGTTGTAACCAAGCCCAAAGATAACAGTGTTCTAGCTGCAAAAGTTTCTCTGAACAAAAGGCTGCTTTTGTTCTCTTTTTCTTTTTTTCTATCTCTCTTCAACTACTTGAGTTGGAAAAGAGGAAAGAAAATGGAGTTTTGAATGCATATGGGAATTTCAGACAAAAGGGGGAAAAAACTAGAAGGAGACACGTAGAAGGATTTTGGTTAGAGGTTGTTAACAACAACAAAAAGAAAAATGCTTGAAAAGCACCAGTAAGTTATAAGATTGTGATGTGGAAAGGTAATATAGAATTACAGGTTGTTTTTATGGATGGCTGTGATAAGTTTGTTCTATTTAAGCTACTTTCTTAACTGAGTTTATGGCTAACATATTGAAAATGTTATAAAATTCTTTGTGACTCATACGGAGTTTTCTTTTGTTTAGTCCTCTGTTCTGTGAAATACACAAGACAAGCCTCTCTGTGTGTGCGTGCGCGCATGTTTTTGAGAGGGAGCCCAAAGCTCTGGTTCTGTATAGGAATTCAACCCACATCAATCTTATAGCTCATCTCTGTGAAGATGAGGTTTCTGTTGTATTTATTCTGTTTATTCTGTTGTATTTGTGAATGTATTTATTCTAGTGACATGTGTTTTTTTTCTGTAAACTGCTCCAGACCAAACTTTCTCTGCTCTGACATAGAATTCCAAAATTAGCAGTTATGCAGCAGGGGGAGCTTTCAGCGGTCAGCTGGCCAACTGAGGGCTGAATCTTCCCACCTCTGCAGAAGTGCTGCTTATGGCTAAATGCATTAGGCATGAGAGCAAGCTCTATTTCATTCATTCTTATGTTAAGTTGATTGTTATATTTCTGCCACTACTGAGTATCATAAGCCTTTATATGTTATGTTTACTGATTTCCTTGGCGTGGTCTGTCTTACCTATTTTCTGAAGAGGGGGGGGGAAACAAAAAAACAAAAAACTTTTCTCTAAACCGGAAGTTTCCCTTCCAAATTCTTCCTCACAAATGAAAGCTGATCCCTGATGAACAATGTCAACTCCGCCCATTTCTGGATGGGAGGGGGAAAGAGGTTCTCTGAACAGCAGTTTGTAATTGTGGGTGAGAAGGAAAAATGGATTTTAAGATAAATTAGTCTAATTGTATTACTGTCATGTTTTTGCAAAATCTATGCAACATTTCTGCTAGCTGAATTTGATGTAAACTGAGAACTAATGATCAAATGGTCTAAGGTTCAAAATTTTTTTAATTTGACTCATCCACCAGCCCTGCTTTGCCTTCACAGCAGCTGAATCCTAAAACCCCAGACATGAGATTTTATGAAAGGAATTTTGTTTTGCCAATCCTGCAAGTGGCAAGGAGTTCCAAAGCACCGGTTTGCAATTCACCTTGGAAATTTCCCAGCTAAAAGGGATTAGTCTGGGGCAGTAGATGGCTGACTCCCTCACACATGACCGAATATCATGTGACTTTGTTGGGGAATTCTGGGGTTTCCATGGCTACTACTTTATTCTTAATCCAGCTACTTTACTTCCTTTTGAGCCTACAGAAGACCAAGAACATGATTGCTTGCAAGCTGTGGACTGCATCTATGCCAAGCCATCCTGATCTTAAAGATGAACTGTACACAGATGGAGGCAGCTTCATGTAAGATGGACAACGTAAGCTGGCTATGGAGAAGTGACTGACCATGCTCTTTCTCCAGGTATCTCAGCACAGCTTGCAGAGCTCATCACCTTCAAGGTAATTTTTACACAACTCATGGAGCCACTTGGAAAGAAAGAAGATTTTTAACGGTGGGAAACAAGGAAGTAAAATATGGGACACAGATATCAGAACTCTAGACTGCTGTTACACTACTAGAAGAGGTTGCAGTCATCCATACCAGAGGTCACCAGAGGGAAATGACCCAGTGACAAAGGGTAATTGGATGGCAGATGCTGCAGCTAAAACCGCTGCTCCTTCTGTTTCTGTTTCCAAGCATCTTAGATTCCTGTGCTAACTATCTTGGCACAACCCCCCCACCCCAATATTCAGAAAAAGGACATCGACTTTGCACCACAGTGGGGGGGGGCGCATTTAGAAGAGGATGGCTGGTAAAGAACAGCAGATGGATGTGGAATTCTTGCAGAACCAATCCTTTGGTTTTTCCTAGTCAATACAAAGACACTTTTGTGCCTCTTGGATGTACCCTTTTGCAGAACATGTGGCAACAGCCTGTGTAATTTGTGTAGTAAACAATCCTACTTTACCAAGGTATAGTATCTCACTGGACATACCAAGTCAGGTAATGCCCAAGCTGTGGGTAGACAGAGGACAGGGATTGACTTTACCTGTGTGGGCAATCTTTTTCCTTGTCTCGAGAGGTTGTTTTTGCTTTACAGAAATGTCAAACCCAAACTTGAATCCATCAGTGACTTGTTAATTATGAGGCTAAAGATGGAGAACTGGGACACCACAACTATCTACACGTGACCGAGATGAAGATCCCAAAGCCAGATGTTACTGACGGTGGAGAATGAAGTCAGTTATACTGGATGGAGATTGATTGCCCTGACAAAGGACTGTAAGTATGATTGTCAGCCAACATAGTGCAGTGATTAGAGTGCTGGAATAGGACCGGGAAAACCCGAGTCCAAATCCTCATTCAGCCAAGACACTTGCTGGGCAACACAGAGCCTACAACTCAAATGATTTGGCCTGCCTCACAGGGTTGTTGTAAGGAGGAAGAACAGGATGCAGAAGAGAATGTGAGATGCCACATGGAAACTGGACTTTGTTAGCAGTGACTATGCTTGACCTGAAAGGCTTTAATGCCTCCTCAAAACCCCAAACTCACAAGGGGGGTGAAAAATGTGAATGCCTTTTTCTTTTTGATTTTATTGCTTTGCTTTTGCCCAGGATTGCTGTTTTGTTCTCGTGATCAGAAACCAGCCTACAACACAAGCCACCAAGCCTTAAATGAAGACATCATCCCCTGTTCTGGTCTTCAGGGAAAGGGGGCCCCAAGGCAAACAGGGAAACAAAAATATAAATCGGGAAAAAGGGGGAAAAAATGCCAAAAGACCAAATTGAATTAGCCTCAGGTTTTGTCCATCCTTTGTATTATTTGCCTTGAAAACTTGACTTTTCCTTTTGTGCTAATGGTTGGCACCCAGAGACTTAGTCTCAGGATGCTGTCCCTACATGGGGGGGGGGGAGGGAATTGGCAACTCACTTGCCTGTCTTTCTCTCAAGTAAACAGGTTTGCAACCAACAGTGCCTTGAATTGTCTTTCCAAGAAGGATTGGTCCTTCCCAGATCGAAGGAATACCTGGATCCATCGCCAGAATGTGATCCCAAGGGAGTCTCCATCAACAGTGACCCAGGGAAACCAACCATCAGCAGCAGCAGCTACCAGAGGGCAGTCCCTATCTGCATTTCCAGTCCAACCCAATGGTGACAGGACGTCCATCTACTACCCTGTCCTGTGTTCGAGGAAGAAGGCCTAATGCACAGTTCATCTTCCTGCTCCTAAGTGCTGCAGGAGAGGAATAGACAACAAACAAGCAAGCCAATTTGTTCACTTTTCTCTGGAGTCATACATGCAACAGCATTTTCCCAAGCTGTGAAGCCCTGGAACCATCCTACCTGGGTAAGATACCTTGCCAAAGACACTATTTCAAAACTCTGCCAAGGACACTATTTCAGATTGCCCACAAGGGGGGAGTCAAGGCTCCCAAACACATGAACATTTGAGCTTGTCTGTGGACACTAGCCAAACAAGCCAAAACAACACGGATCAGGATAGCCAAAATCCTGCAACGTTGTACAAGAGCATTTGGTTCTCAACTGAAGGACTAAAATGTTTTTCTTACCAAGGACTTTTAGATTTTGAATTCTAAAGCTCTCCATGGCTTCCTTTTTGGCCATGACAGACTTTAGAGAACACTAAGGGGGGTGGGAGTTGATGATTTGCACCACTTTCTTATATTATTTTCTTGTAATGACTATGTGCTATCTATCATTATGTTGAAAACCCTGCTATCTCTTGTGCTGTAATGACATGGACCTCACTTGTTTCACTTACATATTGTGCCAATCATCTCATTGTTTTCAACCAAAGCATTTACCTGAAAGTCTGCACCTATCCCCAAGTTACTGGTTCCCTTTTTTTGCTCTAAGACATTAAGCTGGCCCAAGCTTTACCTGCAATTTTATAGACACTTGTATTAATCAATGTGATTGTACATGACTTGTCATTGCTATCGCTTTCCACAAGCTGATAACCCATTAATTTCCAGAAGCACCTGGTTCCACATTGCTAGACTGTTATTGATACTTTATTTGGGATAAAGATGGTTTAAAACAATGTTGCTTGCTATAAGTTGTATGATCTTTATATGTACACCTTACTGTTATGTATAAAACTTTTTTCTATATCAAATCATGCCAGATATGGGTGGTTAAGGATATGTGTGGGTGATGTATAGAATTATAATAATTATGTTTGTAGCTCTAGGATGTTGTATGCAATGTATCTAGTTTTATTGCCATATGTACAGCCCATTTAGCACATACCATTTCTGTAAAAACTATGCTTAATGCATCACAAATGTTTAAGGCATCCCAAAACCACATGTGCCAAACCCTTTAGCCACAGGAAACACAGAGTTCCATCTAAGAGTTTATGCTATTATTAATATTTCCAAACAGTTAGAACTTTCATTTAACTAATATGGAGAGCCTATTGATTTATGGGCAAGGAAGGTAATTCTGCCACAATGTAAGACCCATACATATAGCTGTACCTTTACAAACCTTAATTAAGGCATCCTGAAGATTCAGGATGATACAGTGTTTAAGGGGGGAATTGACGTGTTTTAGAAAACCAAAGTAACTCCATTTTACTTAGAATACCTCACTCAAACTTAAAGTAAGCCCAGCCCAGCTCAGGCCAGCGCAAGGACACGGCCTCACATGATCAACGTCATTTCTCCACTAAATTGTATCTAAAGAAACTTGGTTCGCACCAGATGAATGCTCACTGTTCTTTGCTGACAGTTAAAGAAAACAGGATGTAACCAAATAAGGAGTGATCACCAGATGAACAATGAATCTTTCGCATGCGTACTAGATACTTAGTCCACCATTTTGTTGCCAAGCATACTATGTCTAGGGTGTCAACATCATTCAGATTGTCTGTATAAATGTAAGATGCACCTATAACCAATTTGTATTTCAATGCAGAGCAATAGCCCATTGATTTACCTTGCTGGCTGCAGCAACAAATAAAATTGCCTCTAATTGATTCCCACTGAGTCTGTTTGATTGGCAAAAAGGCGGACCCAGGGACGAACCGGTATTCACATCAATTGAATGAAAATAAATAAAATATTCTTGTTCCAGAAGTTTTTGTAATTTTCTGCCCTGAAACAAGCCACTTATAAGCCTTTTTAGATGATTTTTGTTTTTAAAGCCAGCACATTTTCCAGTCTGTTTTCAATTAAATATTCAGAGACTTCTCAGTCTCGCCCCCCCCCACCCACCCCCATATCTTACTTTTATTTTTATTTTTTATTTATTTTTTACCCTGCAAAAACAGCTAAATGTGAAAAATCCATCAGAAGATACAACATAAGTCATTGTACTCCACCGCTGACTTGCAATTTCATACAGTGACATGCCCAGAAGAGCCAGCATAGTGTAGTGTTTAGAGTGTTGGACTAGGACCAGGAAGACCCGAGTTTGAATCCCCTTTCCACCATGAAACTCACTGGGTGACTCTGGGCCAGTCATATCTCTCTCAGCCTAAACTACCTCACAGGGTTGTCGTGAGGATAAAAAAAGGCATGTACACCACGCTGAGCTGCTTGGAGGAAGAGCGGGATCTAAATGTCAAAATCAATTAAAATAGATTAAATAAATTTTCAAAAGATAAGGCAGCTGGGCAATGGAGAAGAGGTAGAGACCACTGTCTGCATCAGGAGCGGGGCCAGGATAAAGGGGAGGACACCTGAAAGGAGGGTGACAGAGTGTAGAGGAGCTGGTGGGAGGCGGTGGTAGCAGGCAGGTGAGACTACACCTGCAGGGGGCAGGGTGCCTACACTTGCCATCCTTGGGCATAAGTGCCGCCTGAGACTGTCACCTCACCTTGCCTCATGGGGGAGCCATCTCATCTGGATGAAGAATGCCTTAGCCCACTCTTTGCTGCCCTTGGCCTTCGTCACCATGCATTTCTGGATGGCGAGTCTCCTCCTCCACAATTCCCACCATCATTGGAGAAGATCCCAAGCTTTAAAGCCAGTAACTTGTGTCTCTGCTCTTCTACCTAGGACTCAGAAAATGGTCTGGGAGAAACTCAGCTAAGCAGGTGAGGATCTGATCCGTCCTGTGGATGGAAACCACTTGGAACCCCAGGTAAGAGTGGGATAGAAGCATTATTTTAAAAATGTGTTTTTATTTTTAAAAGGAAAAGGCCTTGCCTAGAACAACAAGCAGGATCTTTTGAAATGCGTCCGAGAGTGCTTGATGTGCTGCAAGCTTCTGGGCTCTCTTGGCGGCCATAAGAAACTCTGAAAGACAATATCTTTCTGTTATAAGAAAAAGAGATTGGTCTGAGATATATAGGCATGTCTTAGTTTTAGTTGAGTTGAGTTTATTACTGTCAATGCATATAAAGATAGCTGTTATCCAACATCCTAACTGAGCCAAGAATCTAGAAGACTGGACAGGAAGATCTAGGCATGTCAATTTGTTGTTGAAAATGATTGAGATAATAATCAATGCTAGGTGGGTGAATGTCTAAAGAATTCTGTATCTTGGGCCTGAGAATCAATGGGACTGTTCTCATGACCAGCCTAACGCGGGCAAGGGCAGCCCAGCTGATGTTAGGCCGGGATCCCCATGGATCCCGATGCTTCTCGCCTACCTAACCCTTCAAACCAACCCAGCTGTTAGCTAAGATTTTGCAAGTGCAACCTTAACCTGGCTGCCGGTTATTGTGTGTCTCGTTGGGCTGAGTTTACGTGTTATATAGCACAAATACTTCAGACACTGGCTCCTGAGTGAAGACCTCACTTCCTCGTCTTTGTTCTCCTCCTCTTCAAAACTAGATATATTCTGAAATTGTTCAAATTGGGATTTTGAGAGCAATAGAGGGAAAGGCAGAGCCAGCGTGATGTAGTGCTTAGAGTGCTGGACTAGGACTGGGGAGACCCGAGTTCAAATCCCCACTCAGCCATGAAACTAGCTGGGTAACTCTGACTTCCGGTTGGGACCGCCAACGCAGTGGCTGCCTCTCTGACAAGGGAGGACTGAGCAGGAAGAAAAAGAGGATTTTGAGGCTTCAAAATCCTCCCTTCATCATCCTAGATCAAAGGCTTGATTCAATATAACCCACGTCTTCTCATATGCTGGTAATTTGATATGTGGATCGGGCTGAAGAGCACGATTTATTGTCTCAAGTTCACCAGCAGGGAAAAGGGGGTCCATCTTTGCTAATCTCCTGCTCAGGAATTTTAAAGCTGCCGAGCGGACAGTCTCTTTGGCTTGGATATAATTAATGTGAAAAGTTCAAAGAAGTTCACCTCTTTAGTGACTCAGTGATTGATGAATTCTCCTGCGTTTCTGGGAAAGCCGTCGCAGATAAGCCTGTAAGTTCTCTTTTGGATTACAATTAAAGAGAGGACTTTCTCTCTTTTTTTTCCCCTTCTCCTTCCTTCTTCTTCTGTTTGTTAACTACTAAGATTGGAAACTTCAGTTGCTGGTTTTAATATCTGGAAAGAATTCTATCAGTGGGGATTGTTGTTCTTCAAGTTTAAAGAAGAGACGTTCTGCTGTCTTTTTTTTTTTTTTTTTTTTGATACTCCACGCTACCGTGAGAAAGTTTTGACGGCCACTGATATGCTGCACAATTGTTTATATTTGAGTACAAGCTCAGGTTTTTACTTTCTGTTTTGAGATCAAGGACAACATACTTGGGCAAAGAATTTTCTTCTTTAACTCCTTCATGTCATCATGAAAGGCAGGGAGAAACCTCATCTAAGCCAGACACATCTACAAGCAAGGAAACTTTCACTTCCAGATACAAGTGCAGGGGAAGTTAAAGTAGCTGCAGCCATGGACCAGACGTTGATTGAGATGAAACAAATTTCGCAGTCAAATGCAATTGCCTTGGCATCAAATGCCACCGACCTCAAACAGGTCATTTCTGATGTAACCCAAATGAAGCAAAATATGGCTGAGATAAGTGATAGGACCTCAAATATTGATGAGACTGTCAAAAAATTGGCACAGGACAATAAAGAATTTAAATTAAGGGTTGATGTTGTAGAAAAAGATGTGCAATCACTGAAAGATGACAGAGAAAAATTACTGGATCAAATGGCTTTGTTAGAATTAAGACAAAAAGAGAGATTTTTAAGGTTCAGAGGAATTCCTGGAATTCCTAATGAGAACATTAGGAAATTACTTGGAGTGGAACTTGCATCACTTTTGGGAATTACGGTTGATGAGATGGATGCCCAGATTGAGACAGCCTTTCGTGTAAACTCGGATTTTGCAACAAGAAATAAATTAATCAAAGACTGCATAGTACATTTTCCCACCAAATCAATAGCAGAGAGGCTCATTCAGGCTCACTTTACGACAACCTTAACAATTCAAACTCATCAGATAAAATTTTTGAAAGAGATTCCAGCCAGAATGCTAAGAAAACGTAAGGATTACAAATTTTTGGTTGATGCATTAAATGCTAAAGGAATACGTTTTAGATGGGAATTACCAGAGGGAATCTCCTTCTTCTACAAGAGCAAGAGGAATAGATTCACTGAGCTCCTGAAAGCACAAGAATTCTGGCGGAAATACAAAAAAGACTTATCTTCTGAACATTCTGCTTCATAAACATATAACTTAAGTCACTCTATATGGATTATAAACGAACTTACAGATTTATATCTTGGAATATAAATGGTCTGAATTCAAAAATTAAGAGAAACAGGGTTTTCCACTTTCTTAAGAAACAAAATTTGGATATAGTGTGTTTACAAGAGACTCATATTAGAAAACATGATCGGAAATTTTTGGTAAATAGAGCCCTGGGACAAGAATTTGTTTCTTCAGATAAGAAAAAAAAAAAAAGAGGAGTAGTATTTTATGTCAAACAACAATTTGAACCTAAATTGATTTTTAAAGATGAAGAAGGTAGGATATTAGCATTGGAAGTTTTAATATCTGGAATTAAAACAGTGATAATTGGAATCTATGCCCCTAATGAAAGGAAAGTTGAATTTTATAACTATTTGGATCAAAAGATGGCAGATCTATCAAATGCTAATTTGCTTTTATTGGGAGATTTTAATGGAGTTGTCTCGACAGTTTTGGACAGAAAATCTGATTTATCAGAAAAGAATTTACAAGGTAAACTTCCTAAAGCATTTTTTGAATTAGTAGATCATATGGATCTCTATGATCTATGGAGAATTAAAAATTCAAATGCAAAAGAATATACCTACTTTTTGGAAAGATATCAGTCACATTCCAGGATAGATATGGTCTGGACATCCCAAACCATTATAACTCATATGAAAACAATGGACATTCTACCTAGGACATTTTCAGATCATAATCCGATTTGTTTTGCATGGAAGAAGGAAGGAGCGACCTCATTTAGGTGGAGACTGAATCAATATCTTTTGAAAAAACCAGATGTGGTTGAGAAAGCCAAAAAGAAGTTAAAGGATTATTTTGAATTGAATTTAAATCAAGGATTGGACAACAAAATTGTTTGGGATGCAAGCAAAGCGGTTATGAGAGGTTTTTTCATACAGCAAAATGCATATTTTAAAAAACAAAGAGGATTGAAAAGAGAGGTACTACTGATGCAGATTTCCAAAAAGAAAAGAGAATTGATATGGACTAAAGATAAGAAGAAGATCTCTCAAGCTATTAAGATCTTAAAACAACAACTCTCTATGCTAATAGCAAATGAACTTGAGCAAAATCTTAAGTATATCAAGCAATGATCATTTGAATTTGCAAATAAACCAGGCAAGTTGCTGGCTTGGAAAATTAGACTTGAGAGGAAGAAAAAATTTTTATCTAAAATATTTACTAAAAATCGGCTCTCTTATAATGGAAAGGAAATAAGGATGGAATTTTTAAAATATTACTCGGAATTATATCAAGGCAAAATAGTAGAAGATAAAAAAATTAAGCAATTTCTTAGAACTAAAAATATTCCAAAACTTTCTCTTCAACAAATAGAAATCATAACAGTTATGGAAATAATAGAAGCAATAAATCAAGCTAAATCCAACAAGGCCCCTGGGCCAGATGGACTCTCAGCTTTGTATTACAAGTCACTCAAAGATCAAATTTTACAACCTCTTCAATGGACTACGAATGACATTTTACAAAAAGGGATTATGCCAGATTCGTGGAAATATGCAAATATTACAATAATCCCAAAGCCAGATCAAGACTTAACATTAGTCAAAAATTATAGGCCAATATCACTTTTAAATAATGATTATAAACTTTTTGCTGCGGTTTTGGCAAGAAGACTGAAAGTGGTACTACGAGACTTTATTCATGAGGATCAAGCTGGCTTTTTGCCAAAGAGACAACTGAGAGACAATGTTAGAACAGTTTTGAATGTATTGGAGTATTATGAAAAACATAATGAAAAACAGATGGCGATGATTTTTTTGGATGCAGAGAAAGCTTTTGACAATATTTCGTGGCAGTTTATGTGGGGTTTATTAGAGGAAATAACAGCCGGTGAACATTTCATTAGAGCAATTAAAACTATCTACTCGGAACAATATGCCAAGATTATTGTAAATGGAGAATTATCAGACAATTGTAGAATACAAAAAGGGACTAGACAAGGTTGTCCACTTTCTCCATTGCTTTTTATATTGGTTTTAGAAGTGCTTTGTAGATCTGTTAGGGAAGATGATGAATTACATGGTCCCAAAATCGGGAGACAAGAATACAAACTGAGAGCCTTTGCAGACGATGTTGTGTTATTTTTAGAGAATCCAATCGATAAGATTGAAAGACTTTTGGACAAGATACAGCAATTTGGACAGTTGGCAGGATTTTACATAAACAAGACTAAAACTAAGGTTCTGACTAAAAATATTGATCAGGAAAGTAAAGATAGATTTGGTGAAATAAGTGAGTTAAAAGTGGAGAAGAAAGTGAAATATTTGGGAGTTTGGTTAAAAAATAATAACTCTGTGCTGTTTTCAAATAATTATGTTAAAACATGGAACTCAATGAAAAGAGATTTGCAAAGATGGTCTAAAATGAATTTATCTTTGATGAGAAGAATTTCAGTGGTGAAGATGAATGTTTTGCCTAAAATGTTATTTCTCTTTCAGACTATTCCTATAATTAATAACTTGACTTGTTTTAGGCAATGGCAGAAGGATATAGCTAAATTTGTTTGGCAGGGGAAAAGACCAAGAATAAATTTTAAGAATTTAACAGATGCAAAGGAAAGGGGTCGTCTTACCTTGCCAGACTTAAGGTTGTATTTTGATGCTGTATGTTTGACATGACTAAAGGAATGGATAACATTGAGAAACCCTAGAGTCCTTGATCTGGAGGGATTTGATAGAAGGTTTGGATGGCATGCTTATCTATGGTATGAAAACACTAAAGTACATAAAGATTTTTTGAATCACTGTGTAAGAAGGAGTTTAATGAGGGTATGGTTAAAATATAAAAATTGGTTGGAACCAAACACTCCGTTATGGATATCCCCGATTGAAGCTTTATCACGTAAAGAAGTAAATATGCAGATGTCTGGGGGTACATATAGAGATCTGTTGTATTTTCAGGGAAACGATTGTAAGTTAAAATCTTTAACTGAATTACAAAACTTGGTTAGAGATTGGTTTCAGTACTATCAGCTAAATGAGGTGTATAAGAAAGACCCTAAAGTTGGATTTGAAGATCAGATTTCGAATTTTGAGAAGGGATTATGTCAAGACGATGAAAAATTAATCTCTAAAATGTATAAATTACGACTTTTGGAGGAGACTAGAGAGGAATTGGTTAAAACAACTATGATAAAATGGGCTCAAGATGTTGGACTTAATATAGAAATGGCAGCGTGGGAGAAGCTATGGAAAAGTGATTTAAAATTTACTGCTTGTTATGCTTTGAAGGAAAATTATTACAAAACGATGTATAGATGGTATCTAACGCCTAAAAAACTGGCATTAATGTATAAAAATGTTTCAAATAAATGTTGGAAGTGTGGGCATACTGAAGGTACTTTTTTTCATATGTGGTGGACCTGTGGGAGGGCCAAGGCCTATTGGGACATGATATATAATGAATTGAAGAAGATATTTAAAGTGACATTCCCTAAGAAGCCAGAATTCTTCCTGCTAGGAATAACACAAGGAGCAATTTCTACAAATAATTTAACTTTTTTTATGTATGCTTCTACGGCGGCCAGAATATTATATGCACAGAAATGGAAGACTAACGAACTGCCTTCAAAAGAAGATTGGCTGATAAAAACTTTAGAATATGCAGAAATGGCAAAACTTACAACACTGATCAGAGACCAAAGTTTAGAACGCTTCAAGGAAGATTGGAAACATTTTTGGTTTATTTAAAGAATTATTTTCCTACTATGGATCTTACAGCAGGATTTGAAATTTGAAATGCAGGTTGGGCAGATTAATGGTGGTGGAAGATTTAAATTTGTGTTTTTCCTTTTTAATTAATATTACAATAAGGGTAAAATTTATAGTTGGTATCACGAAAAGAGGTGCGCGGGAAGTCAACTTGTAACTGTGTTTATTATGATTGTTATGGTTACTGTTATTGTTAAAAGTTAATAAAAAAATTGAAATAAAAAAAAAAGAAAGAAACTAGCTGGGTAACTCTAAGCCAGTCACTTCTCTCTCAGCCTAACCTACTTCACAGGGTTGTTGTGAAAGAGAAACTCAAGTATGTAGTTCACCGCTCTGGGCTCCTTGGAGGAAGAGCGGGATATAAGTGTAATAATAATAATAATAATAATAGAAGTCCCACTACTTCCATCCATCCCATGCTTCCTTTCCCACCCTCATCCCCCTCAAAGTGCTCTGTGAGGCAGTTCACATGGCTCTGATTAGAACAGACATATGTTTCTACCTGCCTGGGTAAACTGCTGGGCATGCGAGCTGGGTAGGAAGGCACTCTCTGGCTCAGCTCCTCTCCCCCAGAAATCACTTCTCTCTCTCCAGCCTTTCCCTTGCACACAATCCTAAAACAGGAGCTTTGTGTGAACTGCCTTTATATCTCAACGTTTTGCAGGTCACCATGAGTGACTAGGAATATTTCCGGCAACAATACTGTAGGCGAGCACAAAATGAGAGACTCCTCTCAACTCCTGAGTTCTCCACACACTGGGAATTTGGAGGGAGGAGGAGTCTGGCTTTGTGCTGGGCAAGCAGACATCCCTGGGGAGGACGTTGGCAACTATGAAGAGCTGGCTACCAAAGCCAATCCACATCTGTAGACCCAATACATTTATAGTGGAGAGCTGCTTACATATTAGATCAAACTAGTTCATCACTTCTCCGAGGTAGTGAATTCCCAGACCATTTGGTTATAGAAGTGATTAGCAATTGGCAGACTTCTGTCTATGCTCAGCACACAATGAGCTACTGGCTTGCTCTCTCACCTACCCATGAAGGGAAGTCATGACACTTAAATGAAGCATACCTGCAGACTTGGTATGAAAGCTTCTTTTCACTGAAATGACAGTGAAAACAGCAGGTCATCCTTACCGTGATGAGGCAACTAGACCAGCCATTGAAGCCAAGATAGTGATTGGTTACGTTTTGCCATTTGTAGCTGTGCAGACTTGCTGTGGAAAGGGCCTCTCTCTGGTACAGATGGAGACCTGGATATGAATTAAAAAAGAACTCTCTGTATATAGAACAGGGGTTCCCAACAGGGGGTACTAGTACCCCTAGTGGTACTTGAAGGGCTCTCGGGGCTATGCAGAGACCTCCTGCCACACGATGTGTTCCTCATCTGAGGACTGCCGGCTGGAAGCCAACATGTTCTCAGTGATGTATCTATTGTAGAAGGGGAGGGAGGAGGGTGAAGCCTCTCTTCCTGTGCTTCTGACTGGCTGGCGACGTGCGGAAGCTCAGCGTACTCCTTCCCTCATCCTGACCGACGGAATATCAGCGCCAAGTTTTAATGCTACAGTCATGAGGTAGGCTACTCCAGCCACAGACCTACATCCAGGGCAAGTGAGTCATCAGCAGTCTTCTTGAAATTAGTGGGACAAGTTGATTAATTTCAGTGGGAATACTCTTGAGTAACTGAGTCTGGATGTAAGCCAGTGACTGGAGTAAGCTTTTTCATAACTGTAACCTTTAGATTTGTGTGTGCATAGATACACAATAAGCTGCGCTACACTGATGACACCACTCTGAGAGCTGAGAATGTGGCTCTAGTCATGAAAGTGAAGGAGCACAGTGAAAATATGGGACTACAATTACATGTAAAGAAGACTAAACTAAAGACAAGAAAGGGGTACAGCAACCAGCCTCAGAATAGACACTGAAGACACTGAAGTGGTGGATAGCTTCTCCCTTTTAGGATCGACTGTCAACAGTAAAGGATCCAGCAGTCAAGAAATACGCCGCAGACAAGCACTTGGTAGGGTTGCAATGAAGGCCTCAGAAAGGATATTTAGATGCCGTGAGGAGTCTACACCTACAAAGATTAGAATCGTTTGGACAATGGTTTCCCCCATGACATTCTATGGATGTGAAAGGCGGACTTTGAAGAAACAAGATAGAAAAAGCATTGACGCTTTTGAACTTTGGTGCGGGAGTAGACTCTTGAGGACACCATGGTCAGCCAGGAAAACAAACCAATGGATCATAGAACAAATCAATCTAGAATTTTCACTCGAGGCACAAATGACGAGACTCAAACTATCGTACTTCAGACAGATTACGCAAAGACCCAGCTCCCTTGAGAAGTCTATAATTCTGGGGGGAGTTGAAGGAAAGAGAAGAGGACAACCAGCAACAGGGTGGATGGACTCGCTTATGACAGCAATGAATGCATCACTGAGAGACCTGAGAGATCACCCTGGAGAGAATCTATCTATGTGGTTGCTAAGAGGTGACACCGACTTGATGGCACTTAATCAATCAATCCATCCATCCATCAATACACACACACACACACAAACACACACACAGAGACAATCTCTACAGGGTATCTGAATTGAAGGACTGGTCTGTGAGCAGAAAAGGTATGCTTGTTTTTAAAAAGGTTGGGAATCCTGTATTAGAAGATTTGCACAAACTTCTTCTCCCAGGGGTAGGGATGGAAGGTGAGCTTGAATCCTGCCTGGAACATGGCATGGATGTGGGTGTGCTTGGGCACACCCATCGGAGATGCTTTGCTTGCATGATTGGAGCTACTGGAGTGTGGCTCCATCTTGTGCTACAGAGGTCATATGAGGCATTACATCAAAGCTGTGTTTGGATCCAGCAGGCCAACCACTCCTCTGCCAGAAGTCTATGTGCTCCCTGATTCTACCGTTGCATTGCACAAGCACAGTATTTTGAAAGAAATTCAGTGTCCTGAGACGTTTTCTTCTAAAAGAAGATCTACCGTCCTCAAGGCTGTAATGATGGTCTTGAAAGGTGTGTCTAGTACTTGGTGAAATCTCAGAAGTGTGGGGAGGAAACTGGGGGTGCTGAATAGTAGAGGCTGACAGGGATGCTGGGTGTTATTTCTGTTTTTAAGTGCTTTTGTTTTGCATCTGAAGATTGGATTGTAGATTAAATTTTCTGTAATTTGAAATGGTAGACTAGGTAGAGAGGCAGGTGGCCAAATGATAAAGAGACCATTTTCATCATCTTAACACAAATGTAAGAATTGCTCTGCTGGGTTGCATAGATGCATCTAGTCCAGCATCCTGTTTCCAACAGTGATCAGCCAGATGATTCACGAAAGCCCACAAGCAGGACATTAAGACCGCAGGCCTGCCCTGTAGTTTGTCCCCAGGACTTGCTATTCAGACTCATCCGGGGAGATATTACTCAATGCCTTTCACTCTTATACAGGTGGAGCTGTACCTGGGGCAGGCTGTGGCAGATGCAAAGGTGGCCTGGGTGTGCTTGTTGCTACCTCTCTACACGCATCCTCGAAGCTGCTTCCACCGCTCAAACAATATGCTATGGCAGTTTTGATTCAATTCGGCTGCTGCAGTCTGCTGAAAATTAACATCTATCTCACTCCGATACAAAGGAAGCCTCAGGCTTCTAGTCCCGAGGCAGACGGGCTCCCTCTTATCCGTCTTTCAAAGGAGCAAAGGTCAAGTTATGCAGGTCTCTGCTTGAGTCTAATGACCACCAGACTTAATCTCTGCATTCTGAAGGACTCGCTTGAAAATGACCATCTTTCCAGCTTCACTTATCTGGCTGGCTCTGGGATGTGTCTGATTGACTACTTTATCGCCTCAGGGAACCTTCTCCCTCTGGTGGATGGTTTTGAGGTTGTCCCCAAATTTGACAGTGATCATCTCCCCATCTTGCTCCTTCTAAAGCCTTTCATCTATCAGTCCCTTATGGAGAACCATGATCATCCCACCATATCCTTGGCGGGAGGAGCATATTGCCGTGCTAAATGGGTCTCCACAACTGGATCAAGCACTAAGTGAGCTATTCGCCTCTGACCACATGCAGCGTATTCAATCATCCTCACTAACTAACGACCCTACTTCTCCACCTTTGGTGTCCTACAATGCCCTCGTCCAGGAATAACAGCAGCTCCTCTCTCGCAAGATCTGTCAGCTACGTGCACAGTGCCAACAGGCCTCCAAGCAGTGGTTGGATAAGGACTGTGCTAAAGCCCCAAAAGCCCATCCCTACACCTATCAAGTCTATAAAGCTAGTTCTGGACAGTTGGCCGCACAGAATCTCCTTCTGCAGAAAAGACAGCACAAACTTCTGCTGCTTCGTAAGGAAAGAGATGCCATGAAAGATGCCTGGATTAGTCTCATTCAGGCCATTAGAGCCAAAGATTCTGCCATGTTCTGGCATCTTTACAAAGCAATCTCCCACTTATGATCCAAATCACCTGGACTGTCATCTTCATCCAGAGATCTGGGAGAACTATTTTCATGACCTATACAAAGAGCCTGCTGCTGTTTGCAGAAACTCCACCTGTGCCATTGAAGACACTCCAGCGTGGGCACCAGTGTCAACCTCAAAGATTCACAGTCTAGTCACCCAGTTAAGACTGGGGAAGGCTCCAGGCGAGGACCTTATTCCACCAGAGGCCGTTAAAAATAAGCTAGACTGGTGGGCCCCTGTCCTGGCTTCGCACTTCACCAATGTTGACACGAGTGCCCAAATTCCCAAGGACTGGGGGGGCAGTGATCATTGCCTTATATTTAAAAGGGGCAAGAAGGATGACCCTGCCAATTACAGACCCATCACTTTGCTCAATACCATCAGCAAACCTAATGCGAGACACCTATCCGGGAAGCTTAAAGATGGATTGGAACAGGAAAATCTTCTTGTTGAGGAACAAGCGGGCTTCAGGGAAGGGCGTTCCACCATCGACCAGTGCCTAGTTCTACAGCACCTTATCAGGAAATACGCTTCCTGCCGGGTGACCTCCCTCTATGCTGCCTTCATCGACCTTAAGGCAGCATTCGACTCCATCTCACGAGTCAAATGAAGGGAGAAGCTGGAAGCCTCCTCCATTGACCGGCGCCTGCTATAACTTCATCGCACCCTGCACGCGAACACATCACTCCAGGTGAGATGTTGCCCCCAAGGCCACCTCACAAGAGCTGAAGGGCATCAAACAAGGATGCACTATGGCTCCACTCCCCTTCAACTTCTACATTAACTCTATGATGGGCCAGCTCAGCAACCCAGATTTCCACCCTCCAAAGCACGCTGGGAGATACATTGCCATCCTGTTCTACGTGGCTGATGCAGCCATCCTCTCAAGGACCCCCATTGGCCTTAGAAGAACACTGAGGGCCCTGACGCTGCACTGCAGGGAGAACTGCCTGGAAATCAATGATCACAAAACTAAAATGATGGCCTTTGTCAGGAGGCCCAAGATCCACTCTTGGCACATTGAGGGGCATAAGATTGAGCAAGCTGCACGCTTCAAAGACTTGGGAGTAGTTTTCCATTCTGGTGGCTCTAGGAAAGGCTATAAAGAACACCTGGCTTTAAATGTCCAGAGAAGTGCCTCTGCCATTCTCAAATGCCTGCCGACAAGAGGAGGCCATTATGTATCCGCGGCCCTTGAACTGTTCACAGCCAAGTCACTAGCTAGCTTCTCGATGGTGCCCAGTTGGGCCCCTTCCCCAACATTGTGGCTCTGGAACTTGTACAGTCTAAATTCCTGCGGGCAGCGCTCCAAGTACCGAGATGTGATTCCAGTGCCACTCTGTTATGCTCCAGTTAGTCACTCAGTGGGCCAGAAACTGGGAAGAAACAAAGCCCTGGCAACAGACAGTCTATTACTGACTTGGCATCAGGAAGTCCTATCCAACTAGCACGAGAAAGCATGTTTCATGTTTAGCATGTGCCAGGCTCTCCTTTTGATCCTGTGGCAGCAGGGCAAGTCAAGGCATGGCGCTAGGGGATAACTCTGAGGGACAAATTACTCTGCCAGTGGTCAGAGGTGTTGTGAACACTTGATACCTCTAAGGCAGACCTGCTCAACTTAGGCCCCCCAGCTGTTTTGGGATAACTACTCTCATAATCCCCAGGCACAGTAGCCAATAGACAGGGATTATGGGAGTTGGAAGCCAATATCTGCAGGAGGACCAGAGTTGAGCATCCCCGATCAAAACTCAGCTTACTCTTCCGGAACTTTCTCCCTGCCAAGTAGGAGCAGACCCAGGTTCTTGCTCACCTGAGGAAAACTATGATAGCCTCACACCTTCCACAGCATTTAAAGGGGCACAGATTGAGGAGACTGTTTCCTAGTTGGCAGCCTTTTCTCATTACCTTGGCCACCTTTCTGCTGGAAGTGAAGAACTTTGCACAGTCTCTTGTCTCAAAGACAGTGGAGGACAGACTAGTGAGTCAGAGGGCTAGAGGGTCAAGACACTGGTCATCCCTTCTCTACCGCTCTGACACTATCCCATTGGAATGTAGATTGCTACTCTCAGGGACACTTCTTTCCTTCCAGCCACTTCCTTCCTCTCCCCCTTCTCTTCCTTTTCCTTCTACCTTGGAACATGTAAGCTCCTCTCCCTGCACCATGTGTGCAGAGATGCAGAATCCATCCGTATCCAGCTAGCTAGCTAGATTAGAGAGCCTAACTCCTCACTTTCCTATCTAGAATGGAGTTCTTTAATAAATGGCTTTTATATTGATTTGAAACTATGAACTGGCTCCAAGTTACTTTACTCTCAGCATACACGCATGCCTAACCAAATTCCGCTGTGTTGTGCCTCTGTGCACTCTGCTGTAATGAAAAAGGGATTCTCTTACCAGAGAGAATTCCCAACACTTTCAAGACTGGCAACTGGGGGCTGGGCAAGAAACTGCTGCCACCAAGCAGCCTCCTCCCCTTAAGCCCGTACACCAAAGCCTTTCACAAGTTACTACCAGAGGCAGTGGTTGGTGGGGTCAGTGGGGGGCCTGCAGCAGAGGCAGCGAAAGGTGGGTGAGCAAGTCCTCAGGCGGATCTACCCCTGCTGCTGCTAGAGTTATGCTGCTAGAGTTATGATTGTCAGGTAACTGAGGGAAAGGAGTATTCTTCCTGCCCTAGAGGCACGCACAGTGCACAGGTGTCCCCATTTCAGAGCAGGAACCAGAATGCCCTACAAAACCTCCGAAGCTTCCAAATGTTGTTCTGTAAATAAGCAGAACTCTTGCTGCAGAGACCATGGAGGAGAAGAAGAGGTGTGTCTTTCAGAATAATGTGTTTTTTAATTATTATAATAATAACAGTAACAATAACAATAACAGAAATAATAATAATAATAATAATATACAAAAATAATCATATTTACAAAAAAAACCAAAGGTTGGTGTTTTACAGACCACCTTCCTCCCCGCTCAGTAGCGCTTCTTCAGTCTTCGCTTTCTCCCCCCTCGCTTCCTGCACCCGAACTTCTGAAAATATGAAGTAGATAAAATAATTAAATTAAAATGCACTCAGTAAATTGAGTTTCCCCCAGTGAATCGGGGAGACATTTCTTTGTTGCCATTACAATGGCAAACTAGAAACTGTGGGCTGGTTTTCACAATTGCTTTTCCATAACCTTCAAACCTTGCTTTGTGGTTTGCCAGCACAGCCCAATTCTGGCTCTCACAGATCTTTGACAGGATTGCAGCTACACAGACAAGGTGTCTTGCAGCATTCCCGCTCTAAACCTGGTCTCCTACGGACTGAAATTATTGCAAAACCGTAATTCCTCATAGTGGGCTGGTTTATACAATTCTAATTCGAGTACGAGACGTGCCACGCAATCTTGTGCCTACAAGCAAGATCTGCTCATGAGCTATCCAAGGGTTTGCTGCCCAAGCCGTAGGGCTAGAGGCAGGAACTCTGGCCATGGACAGGAACTGTCTGTGACTTCCACTGCGCAATGAGAAGTCAAGACTTCCCCAGCCATGGTGCTCTGACTCTCAGACATGCTCTGAGCAAACTGCATGCTTGATCCAAAAGCTCTTGTCTCCAGCCAACAGCTTTTCTCCTTCAGCTGAAAGATCCACTGCTCTCAAGCCTCTGATCCTGGTAATATGCTGCCTCTACAAGCCTTGGATCCTTCCATCCTTTCCCCTTCTTCTCCTTTCCCCTCGTCCCTCTACTAATTCCTGATCTCCCCAAACCATGCCAGTCCTCAGCCTTCCTTACCCCCCCCACCTTTTTCCATCTCTATCTGAGTTGTATTAGGCTCTAGGAAGATTTAATACACACACATGTGTTAGTTAGGAACACTGGGTGAATATTGTTGCTGGTTAGGGTTGAAATACTGTTAGTAATATTGATAGAATGTTCTGCTTTCTGCTCAGTTAGATTGATGTTGTTATTCTTTTATACTCAATAAAGCCCATTGAATCATTTAGGTTTGGTTTGATCTCCTTTCTTCCTTGCGTCCAGATCCTACATGGTCACTATATAAAAGAACTTGGTCACTTGGTGACACTATGAGACAGGCCTCATTTTGTATGCTAGCTAATGAGCATATTCAGTATATAAATCAGGCCTGGACCACAACAGGAGGAAGCAGAACACAGTGCTACAATCCAAAAGGAAAAAAGAAAGCGTTGCAGAGCATCTATAAGTGTCAACAGTTGCACGCTGAGAACGGTTAGTTGCACTAACAGCACTACAGTGGAACAGTGAGGCAAATCAACATTATGCAATAGATGCAGGTACCAGTCACCTCAACTGTTTTGCTTTTTTAATTAAAATCAGCTAGTGAAAAACTATACGTCTGAGCAAAGGGACAAAAAGCAAAGGATCATGATATTTTCCCCCAGCAGTTATTTTTTTCCTTTTCTGCTGAAACTCGCAACTGCCAGTGGCCATGTGTAATTCGAATCAAAAGCACCCACACCCGAGAGAGTATTACATGTGTCTGTTGTAGAAGTGCAGACAACTCAATACAGTTTTATAATACATCACCAAAGATGAACCATGAACACTACTCGCATAAGAGTTATGCCTTCTACAAAATAATTCAAAGCAATTTATTTTTGCAATTCCCTATTCCACGAAAGCAGACAGCAAAGCTATTACCCATGAGCTGCTGGAAGGGCAAACCAGCACAGCTAAGTACCTACTCTCTTCCGCACCCCTCCCCTCTAACCCCCTCCAACAACAGAGCACAGAGAAAAGCCCACCCAAAGAAAGGAAGATAGGATTTGAGCTGGATGTGGAGAGGCGTTGCCTGCAAAATTTTGTTTACTGAATAAGGAGCACACCTTGGAGTGAAGAGGTGCTTTCACGCAGCAAGCCTACCCTGAAATGAGACTGAAGAGCTCCCTCCGGCCCTTTAGAGCTCTAGGCCATGCCCTTTTGCATGTGAAGTATCACATGATGACATCACATGCAAAGGAGTGTGGCCTCGAGCTCTAAAGAGCTGAAGAGAGCTCTTCAGTCTCATTTCAGGGCAGGCTTGCTGCCTGAAAGCATCTATTTTCCCCCTCTGGAGGAAGAGAAAGGGGAATAGATGCTTTAAGGCAGCAAACGCTCCCTAAAAAAAAATCGGAAAGTCAGTGCTCTGGGGGGGGTAGGGGCGGGGGCGCAGGCTCTCCGCCGGGACTCAGATTTCTGTTGTGCGACTTGCGCGGCTGCGTGAGTGGGGGTGGCAGCAGGCACCCAGCAGGGGGGGATTTTCCAAAACAAACCAACCAACCCTGAAAAAAACACACAACTGTGGTGGTTGGGTGCGGGGCATGGCAAGCACTTGGCGCTCCCCTGCAACTGGCGCCTAGGGCACGTGCCCTGCCTGCCCCACCCTGATTACGTGTCTGCATGGCCCATTCAGTCGGCGAGTGCTTTCTGCGCCGGCCCAGTAGGGTTCTTCCTACCTCTCCCTGTCAAGCAAGGCAAAGAAGCCCCAGCTGGGCCAACACAGAATGCACTCTCCAGTTGGATGCGCCACACATGCTGCTCAGCCCCAGAAACGCCTCCTGCATTGGTGTCCTGACATAGGGTCGAAGGGGTATGGCCGGCAAGGGACAGCACAGCCGGGGACAAGCCTGCCATCAGAGGAGGAGGCAGCGGCAGTAGCAGTATCTGTGTAGGGAGACCTGGTGCTGGCAGAGGAGACCTCGTTGGGCGGCGGGGGGTCCGGCCTGGCAGCATTGGCAGGAAAAAGGCAGGCACCTGCCTGTCCAGGGTTGCTGCCAGCCATCCTACGCCCCGGATAGAGACTGGGAGTGGGTGAAGTACTTAAAACAACTTTCTCTGGCCCACCTTTAACAAGCAGAGATTCCATTTCTTTTCTGACTATGTCTTAGTGGGAACTGATTCATTTGTGATTGTTTTAAGCCTAAGTATATTGCAATGCATGCAGAGCATCCTATATTAAGTCTGCTCAGAGGGGGAGTGGATGGTTCATGTAGGGTAGAGTCAACTGGTATGAGTAAAAGTTGTGCAAATTAGCTACCTTGAAAAAAATGTATCTGACAATCGTACTTTGTACTAGGCTGTCTTACAGACCAGCTCTAAAATGACGAGGTTAATGAAAGGAAGAAGCAAGCCCAGATAACTCTACATTTACTTACCCCATGTAAAGGCGAAGGTGCAGATGGAGGTACGGCCTGATGTACGGATGGAAGTGCGGATGGAGGTGCAGATAGAGGTACAGGTGGAGGTGCAGATGGAGGTACAGACTGATATACGGATGGAGGTGTGGATGGAGGTGCAGATGGAGGTTCAAACAGGGGTGGTGTTGTGGACCTGACAGAATGAAAACAGACATTAAAGAGAATCTGCTGCATCTAGGCCAGCCTGAGCACATTTGCTTACAGCACTACACAAACCAACCAGATACACCTTTACTCCAAACAGTCTGTGCTCTATCAGAGGCAAAGGTGCACCTAGGTAATTTTGGAGCCTGGACCTAAAGGTTTCTGGAGCACCCCACCCTGCAACTTAAGCATCATGCCCCTACACACACATACACACATGCAATATTTTTAATACGTGGGTTCTTGAGGGCACAAACAGCTACTGAACTCACAAGAACGTAAGAATATAAAACAGATGTAAACTTATGCAGATATGCACTAGCAGAAATGTTTCAACACACAACTTAACATATTCCCATCCCACATATCTCCCCCCACCACTCCCCCCTCTGTCTCTAAAGCACCTGAATCAGGTCACAGTTATACTTGAGTGCCTGGTCCATTGAGGGCCAGTGGAGACCACACCACCCAAAACAAACTAAAAAGGAATTGGGGGCCCCCAAGGGGTGTGGAGGCCAGTGTTGCCTCTAGCAGGGATTTCCGGATACTGTTCACTACAACTCCCAGCAATAGCCTTTGGCTGCAGTGGCCTTTGGCTGGGGATTCCGGGAGCTGTGGTCAACAACATCTGCGAATCAATGTTAGAGAGAAGCCTGGTGGAGGCCCTGGACTTCGGCCCCAAAGTTCAAAGTGCCTTGATCCATATGTCCCAACCAGGACCTTAAGTTCTTCTTCAGAGGCCCTCCTCTGAGTGCCCTTGCCAAAGGAGGTGAAGTGGGTGACTACTAGGGAGAGGGCCTTTTGGCTGGTAACACCCCATTTATGGAATAGCTTCCTGAGTGAGCTTCGCCTGGCTTCCTCACTTTGTTCTTTTAGATGCCACCTAAAGACCTTTTTGTTCTGTCGGGCTTTTAAAATTTTGATTTTCAAATTTGATTTTTTAAAACTGATTTTAAAAGAGTTTTAAAATTTCTTTGTATTGCATTTTGTATTTCCTCTCCCCACCCCCACCCCTGCCCCTTTTGGTCTCTTATGATTTAATGTGTTGTATGTTTTCATTTCATCTATTAATTTCATGTTGTCAGCCGTCCAGACAACAATTTGTTATGGGATAGCTAACAAAGTTGTTCATCACCATCATCGTTATCGTCATCATCATCATCATCATCATCGCCACCTTAAATTTATTACAGGCTGATATCCAGAGCAGCAAACAGAAAATCTGCTCCTAACTCAGCCAGATTGTTCCGGAGCAGAGGGCAGAGGCGGATCCAGGGTGGGGGAGCCAGGGCACGTGCTCTGGGCGCCCCCTGAAGGGGGCATAATTTCCATGCCCCACCATCACAAGATTCAACCAGCGGGTGCCGCCGGATGGTCCCGGCACCCGCACCCCCCCCCACTCACTTGCACAGGCTGAAGCAGCAGCACACTCACACAAGATCTCTGGGCAGCGTGGGACGGGGGCGGCGGGTGGGTGCTCCCATTGGATGGTGGAGAGCGCAGGCCGGGCCCGAGAGCTGTCTGGGCCGCCCGCACCAAGCAGGGTCTACGGGGTAAGGATAGCTGCAGCAGCAACTGCTGGGTGTTTTCATGCTGCTGTTCTGTAGTTTGTGTGCTGCTGTTTGTTGCCCAGCAGGCCACACAGCGTCTGCCTGCCCTGCCGGCTGCCTGCATTCTTGCATCAACTGCATACAGATTCTTCATAGGAAGGTAAAGAGCACTGATTGGGGCAGGAAAGAGCAGCCAGAATTGCTCCCCTCCCCCAGGGGCATATCTAGGGCAAAGAGCGCCTAGGGCAAGCACTGGAATTGCGCCCCTGGGGTTGCCAGGAGTCAACACCGACTTGACGGCACACTTTACTTCTCAGCAAGGTTCAGAAGTCACATGAGGGAGAGACATCCATGGATGGCAGAATGTCCATCAAGTGTTTTGAAATATCAATCTCAAAGTTGAGACATACCTACAATCCGGAAAGTACATCCTTCCAGAAATCCCTCAGGGACCTCTTTTTGCAAGGCAACGGATACTGACAGAGGCAGGGAGAACAGTGAACATCGCTCCTCCCTCCTGCTGCATGCACACTCTGCTGCTTGGGAACGTTCTGGATGAGTTAGCAGCAGCCTCTTGCTGCTCGGGATGTCAGCCACTCTTTTCCATTCGATTGGCTGCGGTGCCTTCCCACTGCGCCCTCTCCTCCCTCTTAAAGAGAGGCCTAAACATAGTTACATAGGAAGTTGCCTTCCACTGAGTCAGACCATTGGTCCCTCTAGTTCAGAAACTTAATGGGGTTCGAGGCGGCATTCTTCTCCTCCCTTGTCATTTGGTCATCACTTGGCAATTACTTCTCAAAGACAGCAGCTTTTTCAAAGTCGCTCAGCTGTAGCGCTAGATCCAGTGTCAGCTCCAGTGCCGATGCTGCCCGAGGAGAGGTCCATGCGCTGCTGGCCACACCCTTGACACTGACAGCAGCATCCGGGGACAAGGCCAGAACTGCCTCTTTCATGCACCCATTCCTCTTCACTGCCATGCGGAGAGACTTTGAACTGCAGATCAGCAGTGTGGGAGGAACAAGCTCCCTTTTCACCCTCCTCACTGCTGAACCTGCAGTTCAAAAACCCATCCCCAATGGGGAAGAGCGAAGGAGGTCATGGAGACAGGGAGGGAGGGTGGCGGGGAGCCAGCAGTGGCTGGCAGGTGAAGTGGCATCTGGCCGGCGAAGGGCAGGGCACTCAAGCGGGACTGTTATTCTGCAAGCAGAAGCCTTTGCTGTCATTATGCTTGAAATGCAGAACTGATTCCAAGTGTGTGAACAGGGCGCTTTCCAGATTGCACGCTATCACACTGTCACAAAGGGTCCCTTCAGTGTGCTTCTGTGGAGCCTGTGTTTTGACATCACAGCCCCTGTGTTGTAAGGAAGGTGCCTTTCCTATTTCTGACACCGCCTTTTGGATTTTATTGCTGTGTCACAGCCCTATAATGTTGCATCTGCATTGCAAAAATAAAATAAAATAATAGCTGTGTCTGCCCGTTGTAGGAGGCTTTCCCCCTTATAATGGCTCTCTAATGTCGGTTGAATTTGGCACCACAAAACGTTGCAGTTTACACCGCTTTTTGCGGTGCACGGCTCACAATCTGGAAAGCGCCCTGGTGACCAAATGATGGCTAACCTGCACATGACCTGAGAGCCATCATTAGAAGACAAGTGCAACCTGGAAGCAGACCCTTTGGACTCTCAGTCACAGGGGGCCCCAATCTGGGAATGTGTTGTGCAGCGAGGGGCAGAGTCAAGACTTTCCTACTGTGCTCTATCCATGTGAAAATTCGCCCCACCATACCAAAGCGGCCATTTGCCCCCAAAGTGGTGATTTGGCATTCAAAATGTATTCAAAATGGCATTCAAAAGGTAAAGAACGGGGGAGCAGTCTCACAAAAATAAAAGTAAAGTAAAGTGTGCCGTCAAGTCAATTTCGACTCCTGGAGTCCACAGTGTCCTGGGGTTTACTTTGGATAAAATACAGGAGGGGTTAACATTGCCTCCTACCACGCCGTATGAGATGATGGCTTTTCAGCATCTTCCTATATTGCTGCTGCCCCATATAGTACCTGCGGGGATTCGAACCAGCAACCTTCTGCTTGTTAGCAGGATGACCCACGCGAGTGTATGGAGGAATCCTGGGGAGACCCCCGGGATCAGGAGGCTTGTTTGAGCCTCCCGGCGGAGGTCTCCTGGTGTGTGGCCGTGGCACGGAGCCATGCCAAGGCGCCACACGATCAGAAAACCCGGGTTAGTGGAGCACTCACTCAGCTGGGTTGAAAGGAGGGCTACATTGGCGGGCTAGCTGCCAGAGAATCACTGGGCTCACCCGCAAGCCTGGTGGGTCTCACGAGGATGGAAAACAGGGCTGGGCTCCTTTCGCCCGGTTTTCCTCCATCATGAGAATAGCCTCATTGGATAGAATACAACCATTACTTACATTCTTCTTGGGTTGGGCCTTCTTGGAGGCGATTGTTCCACCGCTGGCGGGCTTGGTGGACCTGGCGGGCTTGGTGGCGCTGGTGGAACTCTGACAAAGAGAGAAGAGCCAAAGTTATGTGGCGCTTGCAGAGCAGTAATAGGGTCTCCAATGGTTTCACAACTGGGTATCATGTCTCCAAGACTGTTTGGCTGTTATGAACCTGGCTGTCTTAGCACAGCGACACTGCACCAATTTGCCCTGCAAAAGTGGTTCCCATCATGGCCAAGATTGTGTTAGTGGTCGAAAAGAGAGAGCCTTAGCGATGAACCGCTTGTATCGAGAACAGGGTACTGGCTACACTTTTAGAAAGAGCAAATCCAAATGGTGTGCTAAGTAAGGCGAAATCCTGCAACAGGAATCAATGACGTACATGAAAGAGTATGGCATCATGTCTTCCCAGGTTTGCACAATTCCCTCTGCTTCTACAAGCCAGGGGGAGGGCACAAAGATCTATGCCCAGTGCCGAAGTCCCACATTTGATTCAGCTTTACAGCTGAATGACAGGCAAACTGTTCCAATGGGGAAGCCATTAACTGTCTCTTGAAGCGAAGAGAATACCAGGGCAAAACAACATGAACGGGGTGGGGGCTTAATTGTTCTTGTCTTCTCGACAGTGTCTCCCGCCCTCTTCCACCTCCAGATCCAGCCTGGGCAATAGAAGGCAGATAGAATCGCCCCCCTCCTGCAACAGCAGGACAGAGCTCAGCAGCGATCCAAACCATTCTTCTCGGCGACCTCAGCCTGTCGGGGAGGAGGAAGCTTCGCCAAGGGGAAGTTTGCTTCTTTCCCGCCTTCCATGACCTCGGGCTCCCAGCAGCTCCCTCTCGCTCTCGCAGGCACGCTGCATGGGCGAGGAAGCAGGGAGAGCAATGGCAGGCAGGCAGGCAGCTGCCTTTGCGCTCCCTTGCAGGCATGCTGCACGGCAGAATGGAGAGAGCCAGGACTGGCCGGGGGGCCCTCCGAGGCTGTGGGCCAGGAGGCACTCGTCTCCCTTTGCCTCATTAGCGGGATGCCCCTGGACATCAGAAACGAGAGCGGCACCTTGCTGACAGCGCAGGGACCGCGATGCCGAAACACAGGCAGGACGGAAGCACACTGAAGGGGCAGTAGTGACACGGTTTTAGCATGTAATCTGGACAGTGCCCAGGCTATGAAAGCGGATATTAAGCACAGCCCATTCCCACGCACGTCTACTCAGAATGAAGTCAATCCCCTTGCGTTCGATGGCATGGACTCCTACATATATGTAGGGAGGGGATTAATGCAGAGGGCAGCTGTTTATATTCAGCATGAGTTCGGGAGTCAGGAAAAGCTCATTTGCAGGCTCATTCTGGGAAATGGTGGGAGAGAGGCATGGCAAACCACCCTATCAACCCCATCATTTTGTCCTCCATTTCCCAAGTTTATTTATGTTCTTGCACATTAGAGAAAGGTTTCATTTAAAAAACAAAAAATAAAACAATGCCAAGCTGCCCAAGGAGTCCCTCAATGCAACTTCCCACATCAGCACCTCAAAGCTGGCAAACCTCTATTGAAAAACAATTGTGGAAGAGACATTGCAGGACATATAGTGGCCACCAGGGCCAGGAAATGGCAGAGCATCATAATCAACCACGTTGTCATCAAACCACTCCTCATGTGCCTCAATAATGCAATGCTTGTCCACCGGGGGGGGGAGACAGGAGGGGGATGCGGAAAACATCGGAACGCAACAGGCTAGCAATGACGTCGTCTAGATTCTCTGTAACAAGTGAGTGACTGAAAGAGAGTGATTCTGAAGGAAAGGGCTAGTGTGGGAGCAATCAGAGATAGGATGTTCTGTAACCCATGCAGATCTGAGAATATTCCTTTCATTTATACCTCTCCCGGCTGAATATAGCCTTGTCTCTTGAGGATTCCTCATCATGCTGTTTCTTTTCCCCGACTTTATCCACACTCTCCTTGAGCCGAAGAGGCTTACCGAGCACTGGAGAACCTGCACTGGAAGACTGAGCAGAAGAAGGGGTCAGTGGGTCACAATCTCGTGACAATGAGTCACAACAAACCAACTTCAGGGTTTGGGGTGGCTATCATGCCATTATTTAGAGGTTTTCTAGATGACAGTAAAATATGCTACAAACGGAGCTTGCCAATGAATATCAGCTGAGAGTGCACAGAGAATCCAGAGCCTCCTGCAGATGGTTGCTTTTTTCTTCTGGCATCTGATGGGGAGGTCACATGGGAAGGAGGCTGCTGGTGCGATTTTCACTGCGCCCCCTGCTGGCCACCTCTTGCTTCTCGTTATTAACCCACCCCTTTTCAAATTCATTTGCTGGTGAATGTGAGCTAATCACCAAAAGCAAGGAGTGGCCAACAGGGGGGTGCAGCAAACATTGCACCAAGGGCCTTTTCCCCACGTGACCTCCCCATCAGATCCCAGGAGAAAAATCAGCACCAATCTTGGGGAGGGTCTGGATTCTCTGTAAACTCTCAGCTTGTATTGATTTGCAAGTTCTATACAGAGCATCTTTGACTGCCGTCTAGAAAACATCCTGGATATATGATCGTAATGCCCACCATTTCTTGACATTAGAATGCCAAAGGGAAGAACCCAGATTGGGGCCATACAGAGGAAGAAATGTGCCTCTGTGGGCAGGAGGAGGAGTCTTCATCGCGGGGACAAGGAGCAGCTTTAGTTCTCGTCATCAAATAGTTTCTAAGTGGACATAACATTCACTTTCACAGAAAAGTGAATGGAAGATCGCCTCCTTCAGAAAAAAGGTCAAGTGAAGAATACTGCTGTGGTGAGGACAAAAATGTCTATTTCTAAAATTTCTGTTTGGATACTTGAAAATCATATGAGGTACAATGAAGGGAAGTTAAGATGGTGTAGAGTGGTTGGTTTTTTAAATCAAGAACTTGCATAATCAGATCAAATAACTTGCAAAATGAGATCTCAGTCTATTTAGGGCATCAGGAAAATTTCTACAGTATTTATTGGCTTTTTGGGCAAAACCACCTCCACAAATATTCAGCAAATGAGGAGAAATTTGCTTGGGAAATTTTTTCAGATGAATTGCCAACAAAGGTTTCCAGAAAATCCATATCTCTGTTGACGATGGGAGAACATAAGCTATCTCCTTACCTGTTTTGCACCTTTCTTCTTTCTGCCTAGAAAGGGCCTTTGAATGAGAATAAAAAGAAGAAATTGACACCCAGGCCTGATCATTGCTTTGGAATGCTTATTTATTTAGTTATTATTCATTGGATTTCTATACTGCCCTTCCAAAAATGGCTCAGGGCGGTTTACGCAGAGATAGAACAAACAAATAAGATAGATCCCTATCCCCAAAGGGCTCACCATCTAAAAGAAACATAAGACAGAGACCAGCTACAGTCACTGGAGGCACTGTGCTGGGGGTGGATAGGGCCAGTTACTCTCCCCCTGCTAAATAAAGAGAACCATCATGTTAAAAGGTGCCTCTTTGCCAAGTTAGCAGGGGAGATGGAGGAGGGAGAGAATGGAACAAACTGAATGAAACGTTCTCTCAAAGAAATGGGTGATATGTGTTTTTTAGTGGTAGTCACAGCTGGCGTACCAATTTTCCCCTACATGAAAAGGGTTGTGCAAATGGTGCACATGGGATAGATTTGTACCCTGAAATGTCAAAAATGGAGAAGGCATAATGACACTAGGAGGAGAGGTTTTGGAATATGAAGTCTGGGAGTGTGTGGGTAGCTGAAGAACATGGCCAGAGACTTCTGCAGCACACAGAAGTTCTGCCCACTGAACACTGGAGGATCGGACAGACACTGTTTGCATCCTTTCAACTTTTCATCCACTGCCTTAAGGCCTAAAAAATGGTTTTCTTTTTTTAACATGGAAGTGGACACCCAAATCCTGAGCTTGAGACCAGGTCCTGTGCGTAGAGTCCCAAGACTGCAGAATCACAGAAGACCAGGCATTCCTGAGCAAGGCTTACCGTTTCCTTTGAGGGGTGCCATCCTTAATTGCAGAAAGCTGAGAACAGATCTGTTTGTCAAGAAAAAGAGAGGAAAGACCATGAGCAACCAACCACCACGTAAAGATTTCCTGCAGCGGGCCAGAGCCAATGATTTGGGTGGTCAACCAAGAAATTGGTTTGTTAGCATTCCTGTCATGATAGTGCTCCTAAAAAAGAGAGGTGTTGGAGCTCATTGTTGATTGGATCTCCCAACTCTAATCCCTGTTGTGAGGAAATGCCTGTGGGTATTCAGGGGTGAGGGAAAGACACTGAACGTGCTCAGAGGCCCTGCTGTCTTTGCACGCTTCAGGTCCGAGCTCTGGGATTAGAAACAGCAGCTGAATTCACCAGAGGTAGAGGCAGGATGAACTCTGGCTCAAATGAAAGCTCTCTACAAAGCATGAGTATTTGGCATATCCCGTGTGAAAGTAGTTCTTCCTCAGTTGTGGGGGACTGTGTCTTTGTGGGACATTCGCTTCCCACCCCAAGCCCTTGGATATGGCAGTTCATAAATCCAACTTAAAAATGCATTTTAGCTTACCTCAAACAGGCAAATTACTGCCATGATCATCGTTATCACTGCAGTCACTGAAATAGCAAACAGCCTTTTGCCATAGCCATATTCTGAGATTCCCTGGCTTGCAATCTGCAAGGTGGGACAAAGGAAAGGGAAAGGGAAAACAGGCTTTTTTGTCTTTCTACCTTTTTCTCCCCCCACCCCGCTCAGAATAAAAAACAACACTTGTACTGCTCTCTATTGAACTTGCTCTCATATGGACATATGCAATTGTCTTCTACCAAGTCAAACATTGCTCCATTCAGCCCAGTACTGTCTACTCCTTTTTACAGCTGCTCTCAGCCCTGAAGCCTTAACTAAGAGGCTAGAGATTAAGCCTGGACTCTCCTGAATGCAAGACATGGGGTATATTGCCAAAGAGAGAACAACTCTATTTGAAAATGGAAGTTTACACAATTTCTCCAAGGGGTGATCTGACGGGTTTGTTGGCCATTGTGAAATTTGACAGCATTACCTGCTGACCATTTGCTACCAATCCATGGTGGGAATCAAGTCTTTTGAGACCATCAGAGATTGGTAGCAAATGGCCAGCAGATGGTGCTGTGTAATTGTGTGATGGTTAGTGACATCATCCGAATGCATCATGGAGAAATGGTAACAACCTCCATTCACATCACAGATTGGTAGCAAATGGCCAGCAGATGGTTTCACCTCATCACCTCCATTCCCTCCCAACCTTGCCATTCATCTCCCCACACACATGATCGCCACTGCGATGAGCAGCAGCGCAGCAATCTGGAGGCTGGGGAAGCAAAGCCTGGCCTCCAGGAATCCCACAATGCAGCACCACACCAGCAGCATTGTGCATGGAGAAACCCTAGAGGCTGGGTTGCTCCTTCCCTTGGCATCTATCATTAAAATGGTTGCCAGCAGCCTGAAGGGAGCTGCCAGCACCCCAGCTGCCCACATGACCAGATGGTGAGGGAGGAGGCTGCATGTACACCCTCCTACCTCACCTGGACTACCCAGTCGAGGAGTGCCGGGATTGGGACCGATCCTGGCAGTTCTCATGAGCAGCTCTGCCCAGGTGGGGCTGCACTAGCATGGCTAGTGCTGGTCGTGAGAATGAATGCATTGTCGTTCTCAAGTGCAATGGATATCGTGGGACTTATTTTACAGATAGAAGTGAGAGATTGATATTATTCTGCATGAGATATATTCTGCAAAAGAGTGTGATCTTTTCTGTGTGAAATATATTTAAATTAATTCAAAACCAATTCAAATGGCCTGAATCGGTTACCCAACCACTTTTTAAAGGCCGTGTCTCAATCGGAACAGAGTTTATTGCAATTTGAAAAGAAAGCATGAACGACAAACCCAAATGTTTCATGGCTTGACTCTATGCTTTCAAGAAGCCAGTGCCAGGTGAACTCCCATTGCCTCCCCTTGTTCACGCCCAGTGAGCCACATCCAGGTCAGCTGAGCGTTGCCCAAGCTCCTCCTGACAACGCATTAGTAGGCTTGACAACCCCTCAGGCTTGACAAGCTTTGCCCCTTACCTCAGGATTCACCCGTTTTCTTGGATTTCCTGTGGCCAGGTTGGCGACATTCTTCATAGGCCGGCAGTATGACTTCCACAGGGAGGACGTCTCCTTGACGTATTCTCTCTCACTGAAGAGGTTCAGCAGCATCGTGAGCCTGGAAATCATCTTAGCACAGGCCAGCTGGACCTTGGACTCTGTGCAGTCCACTTTGAGCCTACGGATCACGTGGGCTAAGCGGCTCCTCACTAGCGTGACTGGGATAAGGGAAGAGCGCCACTTGTTGAGGTCAGCCTCATCATGGTCTCCCTCAAGCCAGGGAGTTTCACCATGAGCTCCGCCATCCAGGATGATGGTAGCTGTCGACCAGGGGATGCTAGGTGTGGACTGCATAACAGCTTGGTCGGACCTGTGCAGCGACGCTGTCCTTGGCCTGCCCCGTGTACTACTGGTCTTCAGCTTCCTGATTCCCAACACCCTCATTACTTCTTTTTGCATCCTATTCAAAGCCTCATCTTTCTCTGCTCAGAAGCAAGAAGAAAAGAACAGGATCATCCAATGTCCAAAAGCACCTGATGCTCAGATCATTAGCAAGTTGCAAGAAGAGAAGTTGTAAAGGGACAAATGTGTGACTGCATTTCATCCTGTCAAGGACATGCAGAGCAAAGATGCACCAGTTAGCAAGATAGCAACCTAAGGTGGCGCCGAGAAAATAGCACAAGGTCTCTGATCAGTGCGTGGCCAGAGAAGAAGCAGCAGCATGGAAGCCGATGGGAGTCTGTGTAAGCAAGACTCCACTGAAAGTTGCACAATTTATTGCTGCTGGAAGCACCATACATCTCGGCTTTATTTTTTTAAAGGAAGTTTCTAGCTGTTTGAAAGTCTAGAAGTGTGACTGACAAAATCACAGCAACAAAGAGCCTTGTAGCTCCATTAACACAATGTCCTGAGTTTTTGTAGGCAAGAATCTACTTCATCGGAGGCATGAGGTGGACGCTGAAGGATATTTGGCAACACTGTGTTGAAGGACTAATTACAGTCTCCAGTAGAGGCATTTCCTGATCTATCCCCAAGGCTTTCTCCTCGTGACAAACTTGTATCCGTTTGTACCACCTGAACTGTCGATTAGAGACCCTTAGCTTCCACCCACTTTTCAAAATTCTATCAGGGTTCCCTCAGAAGGGGAAAAGTGACTCTGCTTTAAACCACTTTAAAGTTGTGCCGTCGAGTCGGTGTCGACTCTTGGCGACCGCATAGCCCTGTGGTTTTCTTTGGTAGAATACAGTAGGGGTTGACCATTGCCATCTCCCACGCAGGATGAGATGATGCCTTTCAGCATCTTCCTCTCTCGCTGCTGCCCGATATAGGTCTTTCCCATAGTCTGGGAAACATACCAGCGGGGATTCACACCTGCAACCTCTTGCTCCCAAGGCAAGTTGCCTCCCCGCTGCGCCATTAAATGGCTTGAAACCACTTTAAAGGTGTAGACCAATAAAATAGAATAAGCAAGCTTAGACCACGTTCAAGGCACAATGAGCCTCTTTTTATAATAAGTACATGGGCCTGTAGTAGAGCAGTGAATCACACACAGGTCTATCCCTCTTGCTCCACTGGCAAGCAATCCCATCGCCTCTGCCCCCTCCTCTCCCTCTTTCAGGGCCATGAATTCATCTCAGGCACTTGGCTGCAGAGTCCCTTTCTTCTCTCTCCCCACTCCTGTCCCTTGCTTTCCCAGCAGGCAGAAAAGGAGGCAGCAGCAAAAGGAGGCAGGTGAGCCAAGGTGAGCCCAAACTGCACCAAGTGTCCCCGAGAGAGAAGCAGTCCAGCCTTCCTTCCCGCTGCATCTCAGGCAAGGGGCTGCAGCAGGTGGTTTAGTCCCTACCCAGGAGGAGGGAAGGAGGAATTGGCAGTGGCAGGACTGCCAGCCAGTGCAGAGGAGCAGGATGATAGGCCAGTATTCTGGCATGCTCCTTCCACACATCCATTAAGAAGAGGAACCCGTTTAGAAACTGCCTCTGTATGGCTCCCGCTCTGTTGTGTGGTTATGCCTGAAAGTCAAGAGCAGTCAGAGCCACCTTAAGTGGTGCAGCGGGGAAATGCTTGACTGACAAGCAGAAGGTTGCCGGTTCGGATCCCCGCTGCTACTATATTGGGCAGCAGCGAGAGAGGAAGATGCTGAAAGGCTTCATCTCACACTCCACTTTCTACCAAAGACAACCAGGAGTCAAAAAAGTGGCACACTTTACCTTTAAACGACAGTTACTGATATGCATTTCTTCAGTTTCCCCACAAACATCTCTTGCTCTAGGGATGGTTTCTTCCTCCTGTAATCCTTTTAGGCAGCTCTCATTCCAGTAAACCAATGAGGGAGCTAGAATTTGAGCTGGAATTTGAAAAGAGCCCACCTTCCATGGGAGGGGGCCAACTAAAATTCCGAGGCACTTGAGGGGGAGAGTGAGAAAGAAATGAGGCTGCTGCTTAACAGTCTCAGTGACAAACTGTACGCTATGTTTTCTGCAGGAAAGGCATGCGTGCTGCTCTGAGAGTGCTCTTACGAAGGCTTTCCTAACAAGGATGGGGGCAGGGCTGCCGCCCCAAAATCTTCACTTAACGCTACAGCGCCGGAGGGGGGAGAGCGGCAGGAGGGGTAAGTTCTACCCCCCCCGCACTTAAAGGGAGACCCCCCCTCGGTGCCGGACCGCCTCTTACATGGCCTCCGGACCGGTTCGTGCACACCCCTATGAGCAAGTAGCTTGTAACCAGGCAAAGGCGTTTCACTCAAGCTCTTTTTGAAAGATGACTAATGATTGCCCCTGAAGAGCTCTGAGGCTGAAAGGCATTGGGCTTCAATCAATGCTACACAGCGAGCCCCGTGAGATGCGGTCTCCTTTTTTGCTTGTGTGTCCCAATAGCCACACTCCTCCTCAGAGGGCAGGCAAGGAAAGGAGGCAGCTTCTCCTGACTCTGGAGAATGGGGGCCGTGCTGTCTCCTGGAGCTTGTTCCTCCTCTCTGTCTCTCCAAGATGCCTGACAGGGAGTCTTCAACCCCATGGAACTGCTCAGAAAGCCCAAGCCGAGTCACCGCTGTCCATTCGCTCGCCCTCCCTCCTCTCTGGGTGGTGCAGCAGGAGAACATGGGGACTTGGGAAGCTGCCTTTGAGGGAGTCAGACCCTTGGCCCATCTAGCTCAGTATTGTCTACACTGACTGGCAGCAGCTCTCTGAGGATTCAGGCAGGAGTCTTTCCCAGACCTATCTGGAGAAGCCAGGAAGTGAACCTGAGCATGCAGATGCTCTTCCACTGAGCTATGACCCCATTCCCTAAGGGGAAGATCTCACCGTGCTCACATGTAGTCACCCAACCAAGTCCAAGCCCTTCTTAACAATAGGGACAATTCATGCTCACTACCTGAAAACCAGCTCTCCTCCCCCATCCCTACCACTGTGATGACCAAAGATGGAGTGTGCAAGTGGCCTGCTCATGCAAGGAGCCGTTGCCTCGATTGCTTGCCTGCTCCCTCTCCCTCTCGATGAAGCCCCATTTCTCCTACTGCATGAAAGAGAGAGAGAGAGAGAACAGGAACAGGAACAAGCAGAGGCGATCTCTGCCATCCGCCCCAGCTTCCTTTCGGTCAGTTGTTCATTCAATCTGTGAGGGAGCAGATAGAGCCTTCAAGAGGGAAAGCGTAAGTGAGTGCTTGGAAGCAGCGGTGGCTGCTCATTCGCTTGCCTTCCATGCTGCTTAGGGACAGAGTGGCAGGGAGGCACTCCTGATGGCTGCTCCTGCAAGGTGATTGTTACCAAGAGCAGCTGCCATAGTTTCTGATCCGAGGGAGAGTACACAAGAGTGGGTGAAAAGATGAGGTTGCTCCTTCTACAAGCAGCTGCCTCTATTGCAGGGCTGCTCACCTTTGGGCCTCCTGCAGGTGTTGGCCTACAAATCCCATAATCCCTGACTCTTGACCACTGTGGCTGGGGATTATGGGAGTTGTAGTCCAAGAACAGCTGAGGGCCTAAGTTGAGCAGGCCTGATCTATTGGCATATCTGTCTTTTCTCTCTAGACAACATGTGGCGGGATTGGGTCCAGCAAGCCCAATCTTCCCCACTGCCCCACCCAACAGGCAAGGGGGTAGAATTTGGTAGCTTGCATTCTCTCTAGGGGCAGCGCCAGTAGTCCAATCCTTCTCACCATCACAGAGAGAGAGAGAGAGAGAGAGAGAGAGAGAGGGAGAGAGGGCGCCACCTGCCATCTCTTCCCCAGTTGCTCAGTCTCTTTCTCAACAGCATAGTGGGGAAGACGGTTTTGTCTCTGGGAAAAGAGAGGGCAGGAGTGTGGTCAAAGGAACCTACTCTTACTCTCTGCAGTACAATTCCTGGTTTGGCAATCAAAGCTGAAAAATAATGAGAGTCCCAGGAAGCTGACCCCCCCCCCCCCGAAAAGGAGAGTAAGGGCCTCTAGAAAGTATTACCCTTACACTTTCAGAGGTCACTCTGCACAAATTAGAATCATGGAGGAAGGATACATATTTTGGACCAAGGGAAGGACTCCAGAAATCAAAGCAAAGGTCCAAAAATCACTTTATCCCCAAAAGAAGACATTTGCAGACCTACTTTGATTTCTGTGCAGTTTGCATCATTGCCATTTGAGGTGTTCTTTCTTAGTACATTCTGCCGATGAGCTCATTTTGCAACAGGTTTTCCCCTGCTTAGAGGGGAAATCGTGAAATGCTCTTTAACATTCAAAACAATACAGAATTTCATCAACTACTACTAGCCTACCGCAGAGAGTTTCCTTTGTGGTACACGTGTCGGTGCAGTCCAACTTCATCGTATCAGACAAAACTTCAATGTCATCCTTCAGATGGCAAAGACAGCAGAACACCTTGTTAGGCAAGATGCTGTGAAGGAAAAAGACAGAACTCCTCACAGCTTCTTGGCATTTCTTGCAGGAGAGGACAGTAACTGGCAACCCCCACAACCAATCCAGTCCTTTCAGGAGGGTGCCATGCCGACCCACACTTTGGGGGCGCTCCACATATCCCCCACATCTCTTCAGAAAATGTTTCTAACTCAAAACTGCCCTATGAAGGGATATTCCCATCTCCATATACTGAGGAAGATTGAGCTGACTTTGCTGTGAGGGAGATAATGGATATTATCTTCCTCCCTTTGCTGTGAGGGAGATAATGGAGATTATCTTCCTCCCTTTGCTGTGAGGGATAATAATTTCTGATGAAATTATTACTTGCCGAAGAAGTAGGAAGCTGCTTGATACTGTGGCAAATCCTTGGCCCCTTGAGTTCAGTGCTTTCTAACTCTAACTGGCAATGGTTTTTCAGTGCTTCAGAGGGAGGTCTTTCCTAGCTCTGTTCCCTGAGATTATTTTAACTGGAAATGCCAGAGAGTGAATCTGGGACCCTGCATGTGCAGAGCACTGTCATTAAGCTATGGCCCCACTCCATTTGTGTTTGAGTGCTGGTGAGGGAAAGCATACAGCCTGTGAAGGAAAAGAAGGAAGAAAGAAAACCTTTTTTAATGAAGGGCTATTTCCGGAGAAGATGGAACTGGGAGATGTCTCAAAATGATGCCCAAAGATACTCATGACTCTAGCTAAGTGGTTTTCAGACTTTTTACCATCAGGGAATCTTTTCCGTGTTTTTTGTCTCCTGCAGACTCCCTGCATATCTGCCACTTCCTGTCTCTTGCAGAGGATTCTGGGGGATGTTCCTGCACTCCTTCAACCCACACAGGGGGCATGCCCTCACCATTGGTCCACACGAACTGAGCGTACAGCTTGGAAGACACCCAACAGTCCTGTAGCTCCATATTTCAGTGGGAAGTTGGGTAGTGGTAGACAAGCTTCAGGCAGTGATGTCACTGCAAATGCAGAAGTGCAGCCACTCTCCATGGCAGCCCCCATGGCCATGCACACCCCAACAGTCAGAGAAGCCGAGAAGTACCTGCGCTCCGTCCCTGCGCTCCGTCCCCTCCTTCTCTGTCATTTCTGACCACCTCGCTGAGAAGCCCCTGTAACGGGTCTGAGGAATGCCTGTTCCCTCAACCACCACTCTAGCATGACTTCCATTCCCACAGCAAAGCCTGATAGCATGTTGGGCAAGAAGTGTGGATTGGCTAGCAACTTGGTAGCAGTGTGAGTATTGGTCAACCGTCCTCCTGTCCTCCTCGCAGGGAAAACTACAGCCTCTGAAGTTGCCCCTATCGACCTACTTAGAGGGCTGAGGAGGAGGAGGGGGTTAGAACAAGGCTGACTCCCCGTTTCCACTTGTCTCTTTTCTTCTCTCCTTTGGCAACCAGCAAAAGGAAAAGGGTGTACATAGTACTTACAGAGTCTTCAATTGCAGGGAGGTCTGGATCAGGTCCTCCAATATCTTTGGGGTCATTTCTGTAGAACTAAGGTTTCTGAAATAAGGAGAGAGACTTTTTGCAATGCAAGATACCAAAGAGAAAGAGAAAGCCAGTGTGGTGTAGCAGAAATAATGTCTAGGGAGACCCAATTTCATGAAGCTTGTTGGGTTTGCTGCTTTCGAACCACACAACTCCACATCAGGCAGAATAGAAAAGGGAGAAAGCATCATGGCTTAGCTCTGGAGTCTTAGCTCTGGAGTACTGTTTATGTTGGAAAGTTAAAGGACTTTGCGCTGTCTCTTGCCTCAGACAGTGGAGGACAGACTAGTAAGTCAGAGGTCTAGAGGGTCAAGACATTTGTCATCACTTCTCCACTGCTCTGATGCTATCCCTTTGATGTGTAGATTGCTAATCTCAGGGACTTCCTCCTTCCTCTCTCTCTTGCTACCTGCCCGCCTACCTTGCAACATGGCAAGGTTCTCTCCCTGCACCATTTGTGCAGAGAGGATGCAGAATCCATTTGCATCTAGTTAGATAGATAGATTAGAGATCCTAAATCCTCACTTTCCTATCTAGAATGGAGTTCCTTAATAAATGCCTTTTATATTAATTTGAAACTATGAATTGGCTCCAAGTTACTTTACTCTCAGCACATACGCATGCCTAACTAATCTACCGCTGTGTTGTGCCTCTGTGCACTCTGCTATATTGAGAAAGGGATTCTCTCACCACAAGAGAATCTCCAACAGTTTAGTCAACAGTACAGTTTAGTCAACAGTGTATTTTTCTCACCACTGAGTAACTAGCTTCAGCCTGCCCTGAAATCATGCCTCCGACCAGCAAGCTGGACCTCCAGTACCAAATGCATGAGGACTGATCAAGTTTATTCAGTGATGACACAAAAGCAGCCTGCACATGATCAAAGGAGCTTAATTCGTTATCATTCATTCTTATCTTCCAGGCACAAAATCTTGGCTCAAAACACACTTGGCAATCTGCACATACTCCAAGAAATTCTCTTCTTCTTCTTCTAATTCTATCATTCATTTTAGAGTTGAAGCCCTACATTAAAAACAGGATACAGGGAAATGCCCTATACTCTGCATATACTCAGAGGCACTTTCACATAGTCAGAAATGTACCCTCAGAGTTTACCATCACCAAAAAAGAAGAAGAAGAAGAAGAAGACGAAGAAGACGAAGAAGAGGAAGAAGAAAAGGGGAAAGTCTGATGAGTTCTTCTGGACCACCCAGTGGCCCTGAAGAAGAGTGTCCGTCTAAGATGCAGAAAAAACCAGTGATCACGGTAATAACTAATTCATTTCAGGTACTTACAGAAGCTTCAGTGAGGGAAGCCTGTAAAAACTGGCATCATCAGTGACTTTCAGCAGATGATGGTTGAGAAGCCTGCCGTGGGGAGGAATTAGACCCACTGGTTACAAGCTGAGCAAAATGCAGGAAGAAGCTCCAGGAGGCAGGGGCGGATTAAGCTATTTGCCACCCCCTCCTTCCGCGCAGGAGAGAGGAAGAAAGCACCCAGCTGACAAAGAAAGTGCAGCCTGGGAGCAGGCAAGGCACCACATGCCCTCCCCCCCAGCCACATGCCCCCGCCCTTCCCAGAGCTAGCATGGTCCCTGTGTCAGTGTGCATCTGACGCTGATACAGGGGGCAGGGCTGGCACATGTGCAAGGGCAGCAGCCTGTCCCTGAGCCACCAGCAAGCTTCCAGCTCTACTGATCGTCCCAATCTGGATTGCACTATACACACACAAACACACACATGGTATTTGCCTCCCAGTGTCTCTGAAGACACTGAGGAGAGATGTTTGACCTGCACAGTGCATCAAATTTCCAGCCCTGGCATCAGCGGTTAATAACTTCTCAAAAGAGAGAAGCACTGGAGGAAGCCTCCTTCAAAGCCGTAGCTTCTTTTCATTACACACCACCTAGAGATAGACATCTCTCTATCTTATCTATCTATCTATCTAATATCTGTATACCTGGAGATATACATATCAGGCAGTATAAAAATATGATAGATGAATGAATGAATGGATGGATGAATGAATGAATGAATATAACCATATGCTACATCTTCTAGGGTTGAACTCTGCCATTCAAAAGAGTTGGGGGGCGGGTTGAACCTTCCCGGGGGTCAAAGGAAGTACCTTACTCTGCAATAACAGGTTGACTCTTTTCACATTTGCATTCACTTACGTCTTGATAAACTGTGTTCCATTCCTGACCTCGAATGACCCATGAGTGAGATTCTCAGTGAGATTGCTGCTGAGGTCTCTGGAAACAAGCATTGTGCACAGGATTTTGCATGGTACAAACTAAGCATTACATTTTAATGTGTTTTTTAAAGGTAGATGGGATAGGAAAAACTATCTTTCCTTTGAGATTCCTGTCTGATGGTGGGAGTCGAATTGCCACATGAAGCCCCTGCAGCAAAGTATGAAGGTGGTGTCCTTTCCAGTGGGGCAGCTGTTTCCAGGATGTTATTCAAACAGCAAGCTTTACCATGAGGCTTTACTGTGAGTTTAAGGTTGCCCCTCAAAAGGTGCAAAAAGTGGATTGATTTTTTCATGTCCAAAGACTCTTTCCTAACTCCCTCATCTAGTGGTGCTAATTCATCTCTTGTCTGAAGCTCCAGTGCCTATTTCTAAGATGAAGAAGAGTGCCATTGTTTAAGCTGGCCTGGAAGCCACGCTCTCAGACTCTGGCAATCTTGGGCTCACGCCACGCTCTTTCAACCCTATCTTGGAGATGCCAGGGAGGGAACTTGGAAGCTTCTGCTCTTCCCAGAGCGGCTCCATCCCCTGAGGGGAATCTCTTACAGTGCACACACTTCTAGTCTCCCATGCATATCCAACCCTGCTTAGCTAAAGGGGACAGGTCATGCTTGCTACCACGAGACCAGGTACCAAGTGAGCCTTCTTGCAGAGAGATTTCTAGAAACAAGGCATCACATATGAGAATCGATTCCAGGACTGAGATCTGGCTCAGCCTTGCTTTGAGAACTCTGTGTGCAGTCCAGAAAAATGGAAAACAGTTCTAAAGAAGCACATGCACAGTACACATCGCTCAGCAATGAATAACCCAACCCCATACAGACCCGGAATTATGGGTCAAAGCTCCCACACTCAGAAACGGTGGCCCCTAGCAGCAGGCCTGACTCCCAGAACCCTCTTGGAGGGAAACTGCTTCTAGGGCAGAAGCTTGGGAGATATAGGACCAGAACCACAGGGTGGAAACTTAACCCATCCGTGCTCCCCCACCCCATCCCCATTGATGGTTTTGATGCTTAATGACTTACATAAACTGCACAAACAGGACAGCTTCACATGACTTCGTCTCAATGATCTGGATTGTATTACTTGACAAGTCCCTGTTTAAAAGAGCACATAGCAATGATGAAATTAGGGAGACTACAAAGGTGTGTCCAACCCCACCTTTCTCTCTCAGCTTATCTGTTTTGTCTTTTCTCAAGCTTGGGAGATGTAGGGCCAGAACCACAGGGTGGAAACCGAATCCATCTGTGCTCCCCCACCCCATCCCCATTTATGGTTTTTATCATGGACGTAATTGGGGGCGGGGGCAGCCAGGGCACGTGCCCTAGGCGCCACTGGGGTGTGCCATGCCAGTGCCCGCAACCCCCACCCCATTGCCCACCTGCCCAGCCCCAAGGCCCCTCAGCCACTGGCCATCTTGCTTGCCTTGCCCTCCGGCCTAGGATCGGCCATAGGGCTTGGATATAGGAGGTGGGGGGGAGACTGAGAAGTCTCTGAATATTTAATTTTTAAAAGATTGGAAAATTTGCTGGCTTTGAAAACAAAAACTATCTAAAAAGGCCTATAAGTGGCTTCTTTCAGGGCAGAGAATTACAAAAGCTTCTGGAACAATACTACATTCATTTATTCATTCATGCATGCATGCATTCATTCATAAATGCATTTATGTTCGAGTTGTTTTGCAACCCTGGAAGGGGCGGAGCCACCACTGGGCCAACGGGTTCAAAGGAGGCAGGGAAGAGTCGCTCCTGGCTGCGCGCTGCAAACGCAGGGCCAGCATCACTAGCTCCCGAAGGGGCTGCGCGGCCCTTTCAGGAGCTAAGACTGGTGCTGCGTTCGCAACACAGCCCAGGAGCAGCTCTTCCCTGCAGGGAAAGAGAAAGCAGCACCAGGCTTCTTCTAATTGCCGAAGAGGCCGCGCGCCCTATCTAGAATGGAGTTGTCTAATCAATGCCTTATATATTGATTGGAAACTATGAACTGGCTATGAACAAGTCTTGAATAGAGATGGCTCATGTTTTCAGGTTTGGATCAACAACCATGTCTAGATGGTACAGTGTTCCTTTTCAGAGGGATTTCCAGATATTGTTGACTACAAGCCCCATCACCCCTGTATAGATAGGGGCACAATTTCAGTGCTTGCCCTAGGCGCCATTTTCCCTAGATACGCCTCTGGTTTGGATGCTTAGTGACTTACATAAACTGCACAAACAGGACAGCTTCACATGAATTCGTCTCAATGGTCTGGATTGCATTACTTGACAAGTCCCTGTTTAAAAGAGCACATAGCAATGATGAAACTAGGGAGACTACAAAGGTGTGTCCAACTCCACCTTTTGCACTCAGCTTCTCTGTTTTGTCTTTTCTCATCCAGTGCCCCTGGCCTGGCCTGGTCAGCTTGAAGAGAAGACAAGAATCTACCAGCAATGGCTCGTGAAGCGCCATTGGGGGGAAGGCGGGAGGCGTCTTTAAGGGGAAAGAAAGTCACTGCTTCCCTCCACAGTGTGCCTCCCAGCAGCCCCTGCGGCAGGGAATCGCCACCACCACTCACCTGGCTGCTGGCAGGGGCGCGGCTCCATTTACGCCAGGTGAGTGGTGGCGGCGATTCCCCGCCGCAGGCGGTGATTACCCTGCTGGGAGGCACGCTGCCGAGGTAAGCAGCAATTTTTTCCCTTAAAGATGCCTCCCGCCGCCCCCCTCCCAGGGGCGCATTCACGAGCCGCTACTGGAATCTACACAACCCCAAACGGAACAGATCTTCCATGCTCCTGCTCAGAACTGCATGTATGGGTGTCCAGTTTGGCTCTGAGGCTCAGCAAACAAGGCATTGCTAGAAACTTGGGAGCTTGGCGTGAGAATGTAATTCTCCCTGAGTTTGTTTCAATTCTGCTCTGTAGCCTCAATCCAAATAAAACGATTTGCACACCTCAGTAGTGCTGAAATCCTCACTGCCAACTGACCTTGGCCTCCTCTCATACTCTCAATAGCAGCTTGGTCTGCAGAAATTAGCAGGTGAGGCATTTAATGGCTTGGGGACAAACAGCATTACCTGCAAGGTCAGCAGTGCAAGCACTGAGGCTCTTCACACGGGCTGGTGAGTTCGGGGGCCACGTGGCCCCTGGAAGCTCCAGCATGCCCGGCGCGAGCTGGCAGGGCATGCTGGAGGGACCCCCGAGCCGGGAGGCTGCTTTTCAGCTTCCCGGTCGGGGGTCTACTCACGATTTTAAAAACCGGGTTTGCGGAGCACTCGCTCCTCAAACTCGGTTGAAGGGGAGGGTTGTTTTGGTGGGTTAACCGCCTGGAGGCCACCGGGCTCGCCTGCCCACCTGGTGGTTCTCGCGGTCAGGAGAAATCGGGCTAAGTTCCCCTAGCCCGATTTCTCCTGATCCTGGGAATAGCCTCACTGTTCAAGGCATAGGAGCAAGGGCCACCAAGAAAGCTGTGCACTCTCTCGGATATCATTTGGAGTAGAGTTAGACCCACTGTTTTCAAATAGCCCCCGCACCGGCGGGGGTAGTCCTTTAAGGGTGGGGGAGGGTGCACTCACCCCTCCCACCGCATTTCCCCCTCCGGCAGCATTCCTCCCTGCCGTCCCGTTGTAATCGGCGGCCGGAAATGGCCGGAAGTAGCAAGTGCGTGTGCGCACGCACCCACCTGCCATGTACGCGTGCGCACACAACAGGCGCACGTACACTTGCTACTTCGGGCCAATTCCGGACCATGACGACAATGGGGCGGCAGGGACGAACGCTGCTGCCCCGATGGGCTTAAAAATAACAGAGCGCCTGTGGGGGAAATGCAGCGGGAGGGGTGAGTGTACCTTCCCCCGCCCTTAAAGGATTACCCCCGCCGGTGCCGAAGCAACTTTGTGCACAAGCCTTGTATGTATGGTCTCATTTACCCTCATGATGACCATGTCAGGGTGGGTCACTGGCAATCCCATTTGCTGACTCCATTGAACTAGCAGGAAAGCCAAGCCAAGAGTAACTTGCCCAAGGTCAAACAGTTCATTTGTGCCAGAGCTGCATTTTCTAGATGGAAATCCAGAGTTCTACAATTCAGGATTACCCTGTCTAAGTGGGAAGGGACCAACTTCTATATTCTCAAGGGCCAATCTATTCTCCAGGTGGCGGTCAGTATGGTCGGGGAAAATATGAAAGTGGGAGTGTATTTTCCTGCACAACCTGATCCCATCATGAGTGGGCAGACTCCAAAATAAAGCTGATGTATCTATCAGAAGAGGCTCCCTAGTTATGAAACCGATGCATTCAGACACAATCTTGCAATCTAACACCTTGCAATGTAACATTCATGCACACAAGAACTGCACAAAGGTAGTTGCACAAAGTGGAAAGAATGGTTGTCAATTGCACAACCGTGTTTGCACAATTCATGCATTTAGTGCTCAAGTGCTCTTCTGAAACTGCTCAAACATTACACAGGAAAAGCACATAAATCAAATTAATAATAATAATAATAATAATAATAATATAACCTTGTGCAGTATGTCAACTACTAACGTGTTCTAGACATGCTACATCCAAGATCAGAGACAGATGTAATTGCATGGAAGAATTCTGTTCCTTATGAGTTGGAAATATTGTTATTTTCGTTATACACGAAACTGTCAGCAAACCTTTTATCACCCATTGATTAAAATATTGTAAGGCCACATAAAAATTGCCCTGGGAACTGGCAAGAGTTCCAGTTGGCCATCCTTGGTCTAATAAGTATAGTCAACATATTAGCCACTTTACATGACATTTTGAAATAGCTGTGTCCTGAGCTGGATCAAGACCACAGTAAGGGAGGGGGCTTAGCCCATTCCCCCTATGCTGACAAAGATCTGCCCCGCCGCCATTCACCCCGGGGAGAAAATCACATACGGGTGCGCAGTTTTGACCCAGAGAGTCAGCAATCACCGTACTCCTAGAAACGAGAACTTACCGCCGATGCGTAAGTGAAAGTGAGCCCTCCTGAAGTTTGCTCAAACTGTTGCCATGGAAAGTCCTGGAGAGGTGAAGGGAAGTTTGAGAACATCGCACAGCCAGGATCACAGCCTCTCTTTCTGTCTTAATGGATTGGGCATAAGCATGATACTTTCATCCTGCACTCCAATTCCAGTCCAGCTGCAGTCATGAGCAACAAGTCTGGACAGAGATGTGCATCCCCTTCCACAGACAACAAAAGGCATCTAACCAGTACCAGTTCAATATCCAGCCTGAGTAAGTGTCACAGTGTGAATGCACACCTCCTTCCATGTCAATTACGCATGGAGAAGGCTGCTTACAGGGATCAATCTCCTTTGCTGAATTGTGATGACAATCTTTACCACCCATCCATATATCTGAGGTCTTGGAAATTGCATGCTTACATAATAACACCCCATACAAAATCTGAGATTTAAGCTTCTCCATCTCATCTTGAAGTCCCTACCCCTGTCCCATTTTGAATGTATATCTAATTCAAAATGAACAAAGATATTTAAGAATCTGCATTCATTCTTAAGGTATTACCAAATGTATCCCCCAACCCAAGCTCAAACTCTCTGTGTTGCCCATGCTTTGAAAACTTTATCAATCTACTTGGCAGATGTAGATCTAGTCATCTCCTCAGCATTCTGGCAAGAAAATATTAGTTCTGAGCTATCTGCCCACTTAGGTTTAGCAAAAGTTATCATGGTGAACTTACAAAATTGTTGATAATATAAAAGGAGTTCTCCCAACAGTCCAGCTTTGTTTTCCAATCGAAACAAGGTTCCCAGTGGAATCCCTAGGGGGGAGAAACAGATGGGGGCAAGGGAATGATGTTGAAATCGATATTCCTAAGTGGGATGCCTTCAAGTGGTGATTCCCAAGAGTCAGCCAAAGTTTGATTTTGTGCTTCGGTGCATCTTATGTGTTTCCACCAGCCTCTAACAGCCCCGCATTCCTCTTGAGGAAGGTCATCTGTGCCAAGGGTCTCCACCCTTAGGTCTCTAGATGTTGTTTGACTACAACTCCATTGTGTTGGCCATAATGGCCTTCACCATGGTGGCCTGGGGACGATGGGAGACAACATCTGGGGACCCAAGGGTGGGAACCCCTCGATTTAGGCTGCCCTGGTTTGTTTTCTCTTGGAGGATTCTGGGAAGGAAGCCCTCATAAGGCACGGACGCCATAAGCCAGGGCTCTTCAATTTTGGCCCTCCAGCAGATGCTGGCCTACAATTCCCATATCCCTTGGCTATTGGCCACTGTGCCTTGGGATGATGGGAACTGTAGTCCAAAAACAACGGGCAGGGGGTGGGGCCCTAAGGCCTACCATAAGCCAAGCGGCCACCACAAGGTTGAGGGATGAGAGTGCTGAAGTAACATCTGAGAGACTCCCTCCCTCCCCACCATCTCCAGCAACTGCAACTGCCAGCACCAGCTTCTCAGTGTCCCCCCCCCCCAGGCCCTAACAGCCACACAATCCCTCTTGAGAGGAATGATCTGTGCTGCCTAGTTCATTTTGTGTAGCAGTGTGTGTGACCCCAAATGGAAGAGCAGCTAGCACCCACCACCAGCTAGAAGACTGGCACGAGAGTGGTGGACTAAAATGTGTAGACCAAACAAGGCAAGGCATTCAATGTGTCTTCATCAAGTTAGGGGCTTACATCTATTCACAAAGAGCAGCTTTGTGGAGCTGCAAATTGTATCAGGACCATGGCTCAGAGCTACGGGTGTTTCATCTATTCTTTCTGCACTAACAAAAATGCACCCCCGTGGCTATCTAACTCTGAAAACAGCCACTGAGATATATCATTTTAGACCAGAAAAGGGCACAGAAAGGGTTAAACACCCTCTACATCCACATCCTGGTCCCAATACACATTATGGCCCTGCAGAGCTGCTACTTGTGAGTAAATTCAAGCCCCTATCTAGACAACGATGCCTTAAAGGACATCAAGCTGATAAAGTCCTGAACGTTGCCCCCTCCCCTCACCGCACGCGCGCACACACACACACACACACACACACAATTACAATGACTTATGTTGTATCTTCTGATGGATTTTTCACATTAAGCTGTTTTTGCAGGGTAAAAAATAAAAAATAAAATAAAAATAAAATCAAGCCTAGGGCTACAGTAATGCAAAGAAGTTCCCGTCAAGATTTCTACCAGTTGCAGCTGTTAAAAGGCAGAGGACTCCTGCCGGGGAAGGGGGGACAAAACACACGGCAACCCTACTGTGCAGCCTCCCCAAAGTTCTGCAAAGGTTGCCTGGTTTCTCTGTGCTGGTCAGGATAGGGGGTGCCAGAGAGCCTAAGCGACACACGGAGCAGCAGCACCAGCTCCATCGGTTGTCATTCCAGGCAGGGCAAGGCAGGACATCTTGATGTGGCAGCGTATTCGGGGTCATGCTGCTCTCACTCTGTGCAGGAGGCTGGCCACCTCAGAAACAAGACAAGAGCCCTGGTTTGTACACTTCTTCCTGTGCAGGCACAATGCAAGTCGTGCTGCTCTAGGCGCATAGGCAGAACTGGGGGAGGGGGGGCAGGCAGGGCAGGTGCCCTGGGCGCCACTGAGGTGGGGGCGCCACACCAGTTCCTGCCACCCCCACCCCATTGCCCCCCTGCCCAGCCCCAGGGCCCCCCAGCCACTTGCCTCCAGCTCCGGCCTAGGATCGGCAAGGCCTGCAAACTGCAGAGCTCTTCTCTCCCCGCCTCTCAGCTGATGGGCGGGTGGGCGGGGCTTCCAGAGAGGCCTCCCAGTAGGCCTCCCTGAAGCCTGAACTCAAGTAGGCTCCAAGCAAGGAAGGAGGAAGCAGGCAGAGCTCTCCAAAGCAGCAGCAGAAGCAGCAGACCCCCTGCCCAGACCATCCAGAACAGCTATTGCTAGGTAGGCTGTGAATTCCTTTTTGGGGTCCCCCCACCCCTATAGGAATCTGCTTGCCGTAGGGCTTTGATATGGGGGTGGGTGGGGGGGCGAGACTGAGAAGTCTCTGAATATTTAATTGAAAACAGACTGGAAAATGTGCTGGCTTTAAAAACAAAAACTATCTAAAAAGGCCTATAAGTGGCTTGTTTCAGGGCAGAAAATTACAAAAACTTCTGGAACAAGTATATTTTATTTATTTTCATTCAACCATTCATAAATGCACTTATGTTCAAGTTGTTTTGCAACGCAGAAGGTCTGAGTGAGAACTGTGAAGCATGTGTTGTGTTTTTATTTTATTTTTCTTGTGTGTGAACTGCTCCCCATAAACTTGCAGCGACTTCAGGGTAAATCTGGCCAACATGTGAATGCAGCACCTCTATTCCAGAGGAGATGTGTGTTAAAGGGCTTTAATAGCCTGGTGTGAAAAACCTCCTGGGATCAAACTTTTCTGAATTTGTTCAGAATTCTGAGAAAACAAACATAGGCCCACCCTGCAGGGTTGAAAGTCTCCTTTGCTAATCTGCAGCGAGGGGGCCATTTTAATCATTAGTGTTCTTTGTGTGTTCTAGGCATTAAAAGTAGCACAAATATATAGTACTCGATGTATATCACTATATACTGTGAAGTGTGCATGTGTGTATTCAGTGAAATGTATTTCTAGGCAGCATACTTATTTTGAAAGACGTGACTTAAATCCTTGGGGGCCTGTGGTGTGTGGAGGCCCTGGACTTTGAGGGGCTGGGGGCCCATTTTAAAATCTCATCTTGGCCCATTCCAACCTTGCTATGCCCCTGGCGGTCACTACACATGGGTTTCTGCACAGCACCTGCACAGAAGAAACTTCCATGTAGAAAATGTGTCTCTTGTAAATTGACCCTGAATTTTCCATCCATGACTGGGATATCTGAGAGTTAGAGTCAATAATAGAGTCAACAGCACACTGCTTGTGACAGGAAGGGGCAAATTACAAGGATTTCTTAGTCTGGCAGGGGCTGGTTTGGGCCCTGGCAGAACTTGGCTGTCTGCTCCTGTTGCACATTCCTCTGTCTAGTGTGGCAAACTAATGTATCCTCCTCCCTCTTGGTGTCAAAGTAAGCACTAGTGTGGTGAATGCACACATACCCCATCATGAGCCAACAGTCATCATAAGACAAAGGCTGGCCGGAATCATTCACTGGTGTATATATATATATATATATATATATATATATATATATATATATATATATATACACACACACACACACACACACACACACACACACCACCACCACCAGCTTCTTCTTCCCCTATTTTGCTAGTGGCTATTTGGGCAGGTGATCCTCTAGGACAAAGTCATGTTTTTTAAAAAGCATGAGATGAGACAGAGAAAATGACACTTGGAATCCTCGCATAACTCCCGACTGTTGTTTGAAGTCTTTTCCTGAGATGGCTCATGTTTTCAGGTTTGGGTCAACAACCATGTCTAGATGGTACAGTGTTCCTTTTCAGAGGGATTTCCAGATATTGTTGACTACAAGTCCCATCATCCCTGTTTGGATAGGGGCGCAATTTCAGTGCTTGCCCTAGGCGCCATTTTCCCTAGTTACGCCTCTGTCTAGGCGAGTGCCTTGTCAACGTGTATGCCTGAATCAACCTGGGCAAAGGAAGCGGTGACGTTACTTGTTAGAATCCCTGTTGTACCTTTTTCCCCATTGCCTGCTCGTTTGGCTATATGGTTCTGCTGAATGCTCTTTCGGGACACATCTGAAGTGCCTGTTCAGTGGCTATGAAACGCTCTAGGCATTGGGTCCTTTCCCCCCTTTTTAAACAGAGCAGTGGGATCCCTGTTTCCTTCACCCCTTTGGCTCCCCTTCCCCATCTATGGCCCTTTTTGTGCTTCATACCATTTATACGGCTGTTCCCATTTCTTTCTTTTTCGAAATTGTTATTATTGAGTTGTAAACTGCTCTGGTTCCTTTGGATGAAAAGAGGGGTATCAAATCTTTTTTTAAAAGGCATCAGCTAAGCTACCTCGAAATAAGAAGTATCTTATCCCACCTACATCACTCCTAATGAAAGGCTCTCCCTAAAAGGGTTCTATCCTCCGAGTTCTGGAAGTGAGGTTGAAGTACTCACAGGTGGAAAGCCGCACTGGGAGGTGGCACACGTTGGAGTCTAGGAGGTCTGGTGACTTTCCAAAGCTTGAGGACTTCTACGGTGCTACGGCACGGGTTGGAGTAATTCCCTATGGCTGCTGCACCCAACCTATGGCTGCGGTGCCCAACTCCCATAAATAAATCCAAAAAGATCATGAGCAGCAAATTGCAGTTGCTGTTGCTGTTGCTTGCAACAGGGACCATACTACAGAGCTGATCCATTCCTGCCATCTTTTGATCTCCAACGTCGGTTGGACATCAGAGTCTGCACCCTGAGCATTCCACGGCAGTGACATCATTTTTGCAGAACTCCGAGCATGACTGCTATGGCAACAATGTAGGCCCAAATGCACAGACAATCAGTTGATGGGCTTGAGCTATTTGGAGCTGTTGGCTCTGTGGAGAACTGAATGTGAAACTAACACTTGTTGACTGACATACAGGGATCTGGATTGCATAAAGTGATTAGTGCGGTTGCCATAAAGGGATTAGTGTGGTTGCCTGTGGAGCTGGTTTTGAGAATGCAGATTTCCTAGGCAATTCTGGTCAACCCACTGTGGTTAACTCACATTGAACCAGGATCTGACAGCGGGAGACCAGTGAGTCCTCTCTCTGTGGCTCCAAGCATCTAACATTCAGCCCAGCTATCTCTGGCTATCTTCAGTCTACCCGCCCCCGAGGAACCTGTCCGTCCTTGGTCTAAGCACCTGACGGGAGAGGAGAGCTGGTCTTGTGGTAGCAAGCATGACTTGTCTTCATAGCTAAGCCGGGTCTGCTCTGGTTGCATCTGAATGGGAGACTAGAAGTGTAAAGCACTGTAAGGTATTCCCCTCAGGGGATGGAGCCGCTCTGGGAAGAGCAGAAGGTTTCAAGTTCCCTCCCTGGCTTCTCCAAGATAGGGCTGAGAGAGGCTCCTGCCTGCAACCTTGGAGAAGCCGCTGCCAGTCTGTGAAGACAATACTGAGATAGATAGACCAATGGTCTGACTCAGTATATGGCAGTTTCCTATGTTTCCTATAAACATACAGGTAGCCCATTGAATTTAAAAGTCCATGCATTGAAATGAGAGAGAATGCTCATTCCCTACTAACTCCTCCCAACTCATGAAGCTAAGATGTTCAAGAGCTGAGCTTGCTAGGTCATAGCAACATGAGGCTCATCTGTGAATGATGAGATGAGGCTTCAATTTACCTGGATGAGACCTTTCAGTTCCTCTTCTGCTAAACAGTCAATGGGGTCTTCCTGGGGAAAGCTATACTCCACTGCCACTTTCCCATTCTCTGAAACAGACAAGTTAACAAGGCCAAGTTTTAACAAAGGAATAATTAGAAGTAAAATCCTTTTGTCTATTATTTTGTAACATTCCTCACCTTTATTCAAGGTTTGGAATGAAATGATGATTTTAATGTTAGACTTTCTAAAGAGTCCATGACAGCTATTTGGTGTTCTTCATGCAGCAAAAAGAAGACACGTGCCGTGATCTCAGGCTTACAATCCAGAGTCCAACTAGATAGGACACAAGAGATCTGGCAGCAGGAACTCCTATATCACGATGTGTGATGTACGCAACCTTCACACCAGGCAGGCAAGTCACCGTGCAGTCAACACATGGTCACAAACCCATCTATCTATACCTCTAATGATTGAATCACCCACTACAAAGAGGCCCCGCCCCGCAGGAGTATCCCCTGTGCGAAAGGATATGAGCTCATGTTCCAATGAAGGGGTCCCTCCTAAAGGAGCATTTCCCTCTTCCTCAGACCAATGTCTTCCTTGCCAGAGACCTTCATTCTCCCTGACAGCAGAGGAGCTATCAGCCCTGGAGTGGGATGCCTTGACTGCGTCCCTGAAGGTCTCGTCCGCATGCCTCTCTGTCTCTCGGAGCTTCTCCAGATTCACCACCTTGGTCTCAAGGGAACAAATTTGTTCCCCGAGAGCCAGGAGCTCATTGCACCGAGCACACACCCATGACTTCGGCCCATGGGGCAAATAGTCATACATGTGGCACTCTGTGCAATACACTGGGAAGTGCCCCCTCCCCTGCTGACTTTCTGTCTCCGTACCGCTTTTGTTGGCTGTTTGCAGTATTTAGAGATAGTTTATTAGGATAGGTCTCAGCTCTACTGGTCAGCTATTTAACTGTCCAAACAGCCTTTCTCAAGAATATGATGGAGGGATTCGTACTTACATTCTCTTCTCCTCTGCGCTCCTTGTGATCACGGGGGCTTGTTCCAGGCTCCTCCGCACACTTCCCGCTGAACAACTGCAAAATGCCAACGTCCTGTTTGCTATCCCTGATTACTATGCTCTGTTCGCTATGTTCTTGGGCCTTCACTTCTTATGTCGGGAGTAGGCTTCCAACTGAGGCACAGGATGTGGGTCCAAGAAATGTCAAAGGAATGTGGGGTCTCCCACAGCCCTAGCTGACTCTGCCCCCTCCAGGTCGGGACAAACAAAAACACTGGGGTTTGCTAGCCTTGGCAAATGCTAGTTCTGGCAAATCACACACACACACACACATACACACACATAAACACACACACACTCCTTAAAGAGAAACCAGCCCCTCAAAATCTCCCCTCCTCCTGTTAGTTGGTTTGAAGGGGGGAAGGCTAGTTGTTCTGTTTAGAAAAGCCTGCTCACCTCCTCAAGCTGTGTCTGCTCCTCACAGAGTAGGCTTCTGACTGTTTGTTGCCACTGCTTCTCTTTCTCCAGTAGCTGGATCTGTTTCCTTCTTGTTCTCTCCTTCCTATGCACAAGTCTCCCCTGCTTATGGGGTTGGGGGTAGAGAACCAGCTACTGTAGCTAGCAAAGCAGAAGCAATGAGGAGAGGCCACCACTCTATGCTAGAAGCACCATTTTCTCTGTCTCCACTGCTGACTTGCAGTTTCATACAGTGACATGCCCAGAAGAGCCAGCAGAGTGTAGTGTTTAGAGTGTTGGACTAGGACCAGGAAGACCCGAGTTCGAATCCCCTTTCCACCATGAAACTCACTGGGTGACTCTGGGCCAGTCATATATCTCTCAGCCTAAACTACCTCACAGGGTTGTCGTGAGGATAAAAAAAGGCATGTACACCATGCTGAGCTGCTTGGAGGAAGAGCGGGATCTAAATGTCAAAATCAATTAAAATAGATTAAATAAATTTTCAAAAGATAAGGCAGCTGGGCAATGGAGAAGAGGTAGAGACCACTGTCTGCATCAGGAGCGGGGCCAGGATAAAGGGGAGGACACCTGAAAGGAGGGTGACAGAGTGTAGAGGAGCTGGTGGGAGGCGGTGGTAGCAGGCAGGTGAGACTACACCTGCAAGGGGGCAGGGTGCCTACACTTGCCATCCTAGGGCATAAGTGCCGCCTGAGACTGTCACCTCACCTTGCCTCATGGGGGAGCCATCTCATCTGGATGAAGAATGCCTTAGCCCACTCTTTGCTGCCCTTGGCCTTCGTCACCATGCATGTCTGGATGGTGAGTCTCCTCCTCGACAATTCCCACCATCGTTGGAGAAGATCCCAAGCTTTAAAGCCAGTAACTTGTGTCTCTGCTCTTCCACCTAGGACTCAGAAAATGGTCGGGGAGAAACTCAGCTAAGCAGGTGAGGATCTGATCCGTCCTGTGGATGGAAACCACTTGGAACCCCAGGTAAGAGTGGGAGAGAAGCAGGATTTTAAAAATGTGTTTTTATTTTTTAAAGGAAAAGGCCTTGCCTAGAACAACAAGCAGGATCTTTCGAAATGCGTCCGAGAGTGCTTGATGTGCTGCAAGCTTCTGGGATTTCTTGGCGGCCATAAGAAACTCTGAAAGACAATATCTTTCTGTTATAAGAAAAAGAGATTGGTCTGAGATATATAGGCATGTCTTAGTTTTAGTTGAGTTGAGTTTATTACTCTCAATGCATATAAAGATAGCTGTTATCCAACATCCTAACCGAGCCAAGAATCTAGAAGACTGGACAGGAAGATCTAGGCATGTCAATTTGTTGCTGAGAATGATTGAGCTAATAATCAATGCTAGCTGGGTGAATGTCTAAAGAATGCTGTATCTTGGGCCTGAGAATCAATGGGACTGTTCTCATGACCAGCCTAACGCGGGCAAGGGCAGCCCAGCTGATGTTAGGCCGGGATCCCTGTGGATCCCGATGCTTCTCGCCTACCTAACCCTTCAAACCAACCCAGCTGTTAGCTAAGATTTTGCAAGCGCAACCTTAACCTGGCTGCCGGTTATTGTGTGTCTCATTGGGCTGAGTTCAGCCCTAGGAGATACAGAATCTGACAGGCAAATCCCCCATTGCATTGTGCATGTAGTGCATTGTGGGGGGGAGATATATCTATCTATCTATCTATCTATCTATCTATCTATCTATCTATCTATCTATCTATCTATAACACATTTGTGTTAAATAGACAGGATACTTCAGACACTGGCTCCTGAGTGAAGACCTCACTTCCTCCTCTTTGTTCTCCTCCTCTTCAAAACTAGATATATTCTGAAATTGTTCAAATTGGGATTTTGAGAGCAATAGAGGGAAAGGCAGAGCCAGTGTGATGTAGTGCTTAGAGTGCTGGACTAGGACTGGGGAGACCCGAGTTCAAATCCCCATTCAGCCATGAAACCAGCTGGGTAACTCTGACTTCCGGTTGGGACCGCCAACGCAGTGGCTGCCTCTCTGACAAGGGAGGACTCAGCAGGAAGAAAAAGAGGATTTTGAGGCTTCAAAATCCTCCCTTCATCATCCTAGATCAAAGGCTTGATTCAATATAACCCACGTCTTCTCATACGCTGGTAATTTGATATGTGGATCGGGCTGAAGAGCACGATTTATTGTCTCAAGTTCACCAGCAGGGAAAAGGGGGTCCATCTTTGCTAATCTCCTGCTCAGGAATTTTAAAGCTGCCGAGCGGACAGTCTCTTTGGCTTGGATATAATTAATGTGAAAAGTTCAAAGAAGTTCACCTCTTTAGTGACTCAGTGATTGATGAATTCTCCTGCGTTTCTGGGAAAGCCGTCGCAGATAAGCCTGTAAGTTCTCTTTTGGATTACAATTAAAGAAAGGACTTTCTCTCTTTTTTCCCCCCTTCTCCTTCCTTCTTCTTCTGTTTGTTAACTACTAAGATTGGAAACTTCAGTTGCTGGTTTTAATATCTGGAAAGAATTCTATCAGTGGGGATTGTTGTTCTTCAAGTTTAAAGAAGAGACGTTCTGCTGTCTTTTTTTTTTTTTTTTTTTGGATACTCCACGCTACCGTGAGAAAGTTTTGACGGCCACTGATATGCTGCAGAATTGTTTATATTTGAGTACAAGCTCAGGTTTTTACTTTCTGTTTTGAGATCAAGGACAAACATACTTGGGCAAAGGATTTTCTTCTTTAACTCCTTCATGTCATTATGAAAGGCAGGGAGAAACCTCATCTAAGCCAGACACATCTACAAGCAAGGAAACTTTCACTTCCAGATACAAGTGCAGGGGAAGTTAAAGTAGCTGCAGCCATGGACCAGACGTTGATTGAGATGAAACAAATTTTGCAGTCAAACGCAATTGCCTTGGCATCAAATGCCACCGACCTCAAACAGGTCATTTCTGATGTAACCCAAATGAAGCAAAATATGGCTGAGATAAATGATAGGACCTCAAATATTGATGAGACTGTCAAAAAATTGGCACAGGACAATAAAGAATTTAAATTAAGGGTTGATGTTGTAGAAAAAGATGTGCAATCACTGAAAGATGACAGAGAAAAATTACTGGATCAAATGGCTTTGTTAGAATTAAGACAAAAAGAGAGATTTTTAAGGTTCAGAGGAATTCCTGAAATTCCTAATGAGAACATTAGGAAATTACTTGGAGTGGAACTTGCATCACTTTTGGGAATTATGGTTGTTGAAATGGATGCCCAGATTGAGACAGCCTTTCGTGTAAACTCGGATTTTGCAACAAGAAATAAATTAATCAAAGACTGCATAGTACATTTTCCCACCAAATCAATAGCAGAGAGGCTCATTCAGGCTCACTTTACGACAACCTTAACAATTCAAACTCATCAGATAAAATTTTTGAAAGAGATTCCAGCCAGAATGCTAAGAAAACGTAAGGATTACAAATTTTTGGTTGATGCATTAAATGCTAAAGGAATACGTTTTAGATGGGAATTACCAGAGGGAATCTCCTTCTTCTACAAGAGCAAGAGGAATAGATTCACTGAGCTCCTGAAAGCACAAGAATTCTGGCGGAAATACAAAAAAGACTTATCTTCTGAACATTCTGCTTCATAATCATATAACTTAAGTCACTCTATATAGATTATAAACAAACTTACAGTTTTTTATCTTGGAATATAAATGGTCTGAATTCAAAAATTAAGAGAAACAGGGTTTTCCACTTTCTTAAGAAACAAAATTTGGATATAGTGTGTTTACAAGAGACTCATATTAGAAAACATGATCGGAAATTTTTGGTAAATAGAGCCCTGGGACAAGAATTTGTTTCTTCAGATAAGAAAAAAAAAGAGGAGTAGTATTTTATGTCAAACAACAATTTGAACCTAAATTGATTTTTAAAGATGAAGAAGGTAGGATATTAGCATTGGAAGTTTTAATATCTGGAATTAAAACAGTGATAATTGGAATCTATGCCCCTAATGAAAGGAAAGTTGAATTTTATAACTATTTGGATCAAAAGATGGCAGATCTATCAAATGCTAATTTTATTTTATTGGGAGATTTTAATGGAGTTGTCTCGACAGTTTTGGACAGAAAATCTGATTTATCGGAAAAGAATTTGCAAGGTAAACTTTCTAAAGCATTTTTTGAATTAGTAGATCATATGGATCTCTATGATCTATGGAGAATTAAAAATTCAAATGCAAAAGAATATACCTACTTTTTGGAAAGATATCAGTCACATTCCAGGATAGATATGGTCTGGACATCCCAAACCATTATAACTCATATGAAAACAATGGACATTCTACCTAGGACATTTTCAGATCATAATCCGATTTGTTTTGCATGGAAGAAGGAAGGAGCGACCTCATTTAGGTGGAGACTGAATCAATATCTTTTGAAAAAACCAGATGTGGTTGAGAAAGCCAAAAAGAAGTTAAAGGATTATTTTGAATTGAATTTAAATCAAGGATTGGACAACAAAATTGTTTGGGATGCAAGCAAAGCGGTTATGAGAGGTTTTTTCATACAGCAAAATGCATATTTTAAAAAACAAAGAGGATTGAAAAGAGAGGTACTACTGATGCAGATTTCCAAAAAGGAAAGAGAATTGATATGGACTAAAGATAAGAAGAAGATCTCTCAAGCTATTAAGATCTTACAACAACAACTCTCTATGCTAATAGCAAATGAACTTGAGCAAAATCTGAAGTATATCAAGCAAAGATCATTTGAATTTGCAAATAAACCAGGCAAGTTGCTGGCTTGGAAAATTAGACTTGAGAGGAAGAAAATTTTTTTATCTAAACTATTTACTAAAAATGGGCTCTCTTATAATGGAAAGGAAATCATGAGAGCCCCTGGTGGCGCAGTGGTAAAACTGCCGCCCTGTAACCAGAAGGTTACAAGTTCGATCCTGACCAGGGGCTCAAGGTTGACTCAGCTTTCCATCCTTCCGAGGTCGGTAAAATGAGTACCCAGAATGTTGGGGGCAATATGCTAAATCATTGTAAACCGCTTAGAGGGCTTTGGCTATAGAGCGGTACATAAATGTAAGTGCTATTGCTATTGCTATTGCTATTGCTATTGCTATTGCTAAATAAGGATGGAATTTTTAAAATATTACTCGGAATTATATCAAGGCAAAATAGTAGAAGATAAAAAAATTAAGCAGTTTCTTAGAACTAAAAATATTCCAAAACTTTCTCTTCAACAAATAGAAATCATGAATGCTCCAATAACAGTTATGGAAATAATAGAAGCAATAAATCAAGCTAAATCCAACAAGGCCCCTGGGCCAGATGGACTCTCAGCTTTGTATTACAAGTCACTCAAAGATCAAATTTTACAACCTCTTCAATGGACTATGAATGACATTTTACAAAAAGGGATTATGCCAGATTCATGGAAATATGCAAATATTACAATAATCCCAAAGCCAGATCAAGACTTAACATTAGTCAAAAATTATAGGCCAATATCACTTTTAAATAATGATTATAAACTTTTTGCTGCGGTTTTGGCAAGAAGACTGAAAGTGGTACTACGAGACTTTATTCATGAGGATCAAGCTGGCTTTTTGCCAAAGAGACAACTGAGAGACAATGTTAGAACAGTTTTGAATGTATTGGAGTATTATGAAAAACATAATGAAAAACAGATGGCGATGATTTTTTGGGATGCAGAGAAAGCTTTTGACAATATTTCGTGGCAGTTTATGTGGGGTTTATTAGAGGAAATAACTGCCGGTGAACATTTCATTAGAGCAATTAAAACTATCTACTCGGAACAATATGCCAAGATTATTGTAAATGGAGAATTATCAGACAATTGTAGAATACAAAAAGGGACTAGACAAGGTTGTCCACTTTCTCCATTGCTTTTTATATTGGTTTTAGAAGTGCTTTGTAGATCTGTTAGGGAAGATGATGAATTACATGGTCCCAAAATCGGGAGACAAGAATACAAACTGAGAGCCTTTGCAGACGACGTTGTGTTATTTTTAGAGAATCCAATCGATAAGATTGAAAGACTTTTGGACAAGATACAGCAATTTGGCCAGTTGGCAGGATTTTACATAAACAAGACTAAAACTAAGGTTCTGACTAAAAATATTGATCAGGAAAGTAAAGATAGATTTGGTGAAATAAGTGAGTTAAAAGTGGAGAAGAAAGTGAAATATTTGGGAGTTTGGTTAACAAATAATAACTCTGTGCTGTTTTCAAATAATTATGTTCAAACATGGAACTCAATGAAAAGAGATTTGCAAAGATGGTCTAAAATGAATTTATCTTTGATGGGAAGAATTTCAGTGGTGAAGATGAATGTTTTGCCTAAAATGTTATTTCTCTTTCAGACTATTCCTATAATTAATAACTTGACTTGTTTTAGGCAATGGCAGAAGGATATAGCTAAATTTGTTTGGCAGGGGAAAAGACCAAGAATAAATTTTAAGAATTTAACAGATGCAAAGGAAAGGGGTGGTCTTACCTTGCCAGACTTAAGGTTGTATTTTGATGCTGTATGTTTGACATGGCTAAAGGAATGGATAACATTGAGAAACCCTAGAGTCCTTGATCTGGAGGGATTTGATAGAAGGTTTGGATGGCATGCTTATCTATGGTATGAAAAAACTAAAGCACATAAAGATTTTTTGAATCACTGTGTAAGAAGGAGTTTAATGAGGGTATGGTTAAAATATAAAAATTGGTTGGAACCAAAAACTCCATTATGGATATCCCCGATTGAAGCTTTATCACGTAAAGAAGTAAATATGCAGATGTCTGGGGGTACATATAGAGATCTGTTGTATTTTCAGGGAAACGATTGTAAGTTAAAATCTTTAACTGAATTACAAAACTTGGTTAGAGATTGGTTTCAGTACTATCAGTTAAATGAGGTGTATAAGAAAGACCCTAAAGTTGGATTTGAAGATCAGATTTCGAATTTTGAGAAGGGATTATGTCAAGACGATGAAAAATTAATCTCTAAAATGTATAAATTACGACTTTTGGAGGAGACTAGAGAGGAATTGGTTAAAACAACTATGATAAAATGGGCTCAAGATGTTGGACTTAATATAGAAATGGCAGCGTGGGAGAAGCTATGGAAAAGTGATTTAAAATTTACTGCTTGTTATGCTTTGAAGGAAAATTATTACAAAACGATGTATAGATGGTATCTAACGCCTCAAAAACTGGCATTAATGTATAAAAATGTTTCAAATAAATGTTGGAAGTGTGGGCATACTGAAGGTACTTTTTTTCATATGTGGTGGACCTGTGGGAGGGCCAAGGCCTATTGGGACATGATATATAATGAATTGAAGAAGATATTTAAAGTGACATTCCCTAAGAAGCCAGAATTCTTCCTGCTAGGAATAACACAAGGAGCAATTTCTACAAATAATTTAACTTTTTTTATGTATGCTTCTACGGCGGCCAGAATATTATATGCACAGAAATGGAAGACTAACGAACTGCCTTCAAAAGAAGATTGGCTGATAAAAACTTTAGAATATGCAGAAATGGCAAAACTTACAACACTGATCAGAGACCAAAGTTTAGAATGCTTCAAGGAAGATTGGAAACCTTTTTTGGTTTATTTAAAGAATTATTTTCCTACTATGGATCTTACAGCAGGATTTGAAATTTGAAATGCAGGTTGGGCAGATTAATGGTGGTGGAAGGTTTAAATTTGTGTTTTTCCTTTTTAATTAATATTACAATAAGGGTAAAATTTATAGTTGGTATCACGAAAAGAGGTGCGCGGGAAGTCAACTTGTAACTGTGTTTATTATGATTGTTATGGTTACTATTATTGTTAAAAGTTAATTAAAAAAATTGAAATGAAAAAAGAAAGAAAGAAACTAGCTGGGTAACTCTAAGCCAGTCACTTCTCTCTCAGCCTAACCTACTTCACAGGGTTGTTGTGAAAGATAAACTCAAGTATGTAGTTCACCGTTCTGGGCTCCTTGGAGGAAGAGCGGGATACAAGTGTAGTAATAATAATAATAATAATAATAATAATAATAGAAGTCCCACTACTTCCATCCATCCCATGCTTCCTTTCCAAACCTCATCCCCCTCAAGGTACTCTGTGAGGCAGTTCACATGGCTCTGATTAGAACAGACATATGTTTCTACGTGCCTGGGTAAACTGCTGGGCATGCGAGCTGGGTAGGAAGGCACTCTCTGGCTCAGCTCCTCACCCCCAGAAATCACTTCTCTCTCTCCAGCCTTTCCCTTGTACACAATCCTAAAACAGGAGCATTGTGTGAACTGCCTTTATATCTCAACGTTTTGCAGGTCACCATGAGTGACTAGGAATATTTCCGGCAACAATACTGTAGGCGAGCACAAAATGAGAGACTCCTCTCAACTCCTGAGTTCTCCACACACTGGGAATTTGGAGGGAGGAGGAGTCTGGCTTTGTGCTGGGCAAGCAGACATCCCTGGGGAGGAAGTTGGCAACTATGAAGAGCTGGCTACCAAAGCCAATCCACATCCGTAGACCCAATACATTTATAGTGGAGAGCTGCTTACATATTAGATCAAACTAGTTCATCACTTCTCCGAGGTAGTGAATTCGCAGACCATTTGGTTATAGAAGTGATTAGCAATTGGCAGACTTCTGTCTACGCTCAGCACACAATGAGCTACTGGCTTGCTCTCTCACCTACCCATGAAGGGAAGTCATGACACTTAAATGAAGCATACCTGCAGACTTGGTATGAAAGCTTCTTTTCACTGAAATGACAGTGAAAACAGCAGGTCATCTTTACCGTGATGAGGCAACTAGACCAGCCATTGAAGCCAAGATAGTGATTGGTTACGTTTTGCCATTTGTAGCTGTGCAGACTTGCTGTGGAAAGGGCCTCTCTCTGGTACAGATGGAGACCTGGATATGAATTAAAAAAGAACTCTCTGTATATAGAACAGGGGTTCCCAACAGGGGGTACTAGTACCCCTAGTGGTACTTGAAGGGCTCTCGGGGCTATGCAGAGACCTCCTGCCACGCGATGTGTTCCTCATCTGAGGACTGCCGGCTGGAAGCCAACATGTTCTCAGTGATGTATCTATTGTAGAAGGGGAGGGAGGAGGGTGAAGCCTCTCTCCCTGTGCTTCTGACTGGCTGGCTACGTGCGGAAGCTCAGCGTACCCCTTCACTCATCCTGACCGACGGAATATCAGCGCCAAGTTTGAGTAACTGAGTCTGGATGTAAAGCCAGTGACTGGAGTAAGCTGTTTCATAACTGTAACCTTTAGATTTGTGTGTGCATAGATACACAATAAGCTGCGCTACACTGATGACACCACTCTGAGAGCTGAGAATGGGGCTCTAGTAATGAAAGTGAAGGAGCACAGTGAAAATATGGGACTACAATTACATGTAAAGAAGACTAAACTAAAGACAAGAAAGGGGTACAGCAACCAGCCTCAGAATAGATACTGAAGACACTGAAGTGGTGGATAGCTTCTCCCTTTTAGGATCGACTGACAACAGTAAAGGATCCAGCAGTCAAGAAATACGCCGCAGACAAGCACTTGGTAGGGTTGCAATGAAGGCCTCAGAAAGGATATTTAGATGCCGTGAGGAGTCTACACCTACAAAGATTAGAATCGTTTGGACAATGGTTTCCCCCATGACATTCTATGGATGTGAAAGGCGGACTTTGAAGAAACAAGATAGAAAAAGCATTGACACTTTTGAACTTTGGTGCGGGAGTAGACTCTTGAGGACACCATGGTCAGCCAGGAAAACAAACCAATGGATCATAGAACAAATCAATCTAGAATTTTCACTCGAGGCACAAATGACCAGACTCAAACTACCGTACTTAAGACAGATTACGCAAAGACCCAGCTCCCTTGAGAAGTCTATAATTCTGGGGGGAGTTGAAGGAAAGAGAAGAGGACAACCAGCAACAAGATGGATGGACTCGCTTATGACAGCAATGAATGCATCACTGAGAGACCTGAGAGATCACCCTGGAGAGAATCTATCTATGTGGTTGCTAAGAGGTGACACCGACTTGATGGCACTTAATCAATCCATCCATCCATCCATCAATACACACACACACACACAGACACACACACACAGACACAGACAATCTCTAAAGGGTATCTGAATTGAAGGACTGGTCTGTGAGCAGAAAAGGTATGCTTGTTTTTAAAAAGGTTGGGAATCCTGTATTAGAAGATTTGCACAAACTTCTTCTCCCAGGGGTAGGGATGGAAGGTGAGCTTGAATCCTGCCTGGAACATGGCATGGATGTGGGTGTGCTTGGGCACACCCATCGGAGATGCTTTGCTTGCATGATTGGAGCTACTGGAGTGTGGCTCCATCTTGTGCTACAGAGGTCATATGAGGCATTACATCAAAGCTGTGTTTGGATCCAGCAGGCCAACCACTCCTCTGCCAGAAGTCTATGTGCTCCCTGATTCTACCGTTGCATTGCACAAGCACAGTATTTTGAAAGAAATTCAATGTCCTGAGACGTTTTCTTCTAAAAGAAATCTACCGTCCTCAAGGCTGTAATGATGGTCTTGAAAGGTGTGTCTAGTACCTGGTGAAATCTCAGAAGTGTGGGGAGGAAACTGGGGGTGCTGAATAGTAGAGGCTGACAGGGATGCTGGGTGTTATTTCTGTTTTTAAGTGCTTTTGTTTTGCATCTGAAGATTGGATTGTAGATTAAATTTTCTGTAATTTGAAATGGTAGACTAGGTAGAGAGGCAGGTGGCCAAATGATAAAGAGACCATTTTCATCATCTTAACACAAATGTAAGAATTGCTCTGCTGGGTTGCATAGATGCATCTAGTCCAGCATCCTGTTTCCAACAGTGATCAGCCAGATGATTCACGAAAGCCCACAAGCAGGACATTAAGACCGCAGGCCTGCCCTGTTGTTTGTCCCCAGGACTTGCTATTCAGACTCATCCGGGGAGATATTACTCAATGGCTTTCACTTTTATACAGTTGGAGCTGTACCTGGGGCAGGCTGTGGCAGATGCAAAGGTGGCCTGGGTGTGCTTGTTGCTACCTCTCTACACGCATCCTCGAAGCTGCTTCCACCGCTCAAACAATATGCTATGGCAGTTTTGATTCAATTCGGCTGCTGCAGTCTGCTGAAAATTAACATTTATCTCTCTCCGATACGGAGGAAGCCTCAGGCTTCCAGTCCCGAGGCAGACGGGCTCCCTCTTATCCGTCTTTCAAAGGACCAAAGGTCAAGTTATACAGGTCTCTGCTTGAGTCTAATGACCACCAGACTTAATCTCTGCATTCTGAAGGATTCGCTTGAAAATGACCACCTTTCCAGCTTCACTTATCTGGCCGGCTCTGGGATGTGTCTGATTGACTACTTTATCGTCTCAGGGAACCTTCTCCCTCTGGTGGATGGTTTTGAGGTTGTCCCCAAATTTGACAGTGATCATCTCCCCATCTCGCTCCTTCTAAAGCCTTTCATCTATCAGTCCCTTATGGAGAACCATGATCATCCCACCATATCCTTGGCGGGAGGAGCATATTGCCGTGCTAAATGGTCTCCACAACTGGATCAAGCACTAAGTGAGCTATTCGCCTCTGACCACCTGAGCGTATTCAATCATCCTCACTAACTAACGACCCTACTTCTCCACCTTTGGTGTCCTACAATGCCCTCGTCCAGGAATAACAGCAGCTCCTCTCTCGCAAGATCTGTCAGCTACGTGCACAGTGCCAACAGGCCTCCAAGCAGTGGTTGGATAAGGACTGTGCTAAAGCCCCAAAAGCCCATCCCTACACCTATCAAGTCTATAAAGCTAGTTCTGGACAGTTGGCCGCACAGAATCTCCATCTGCAGAAAAGACAGCACAAACTTCTGCTGCTTCGTAAGAAAAGAGATGCCATGAAAGATGCCTGGATTGGTCTCATTCAGGCCATTAGAGCCAAAGATTCTGCCATGTTCTGGCTTCTTTACAAAGCACTCTCCCACTTATGATCCAAATCACCTGGACTGTCATCTTCATCCAGAGATCTGGGAGAACTATTTTCATGACCTATACAAAGAGCCTGCTGCTGTTTGCAGAAACTCCACCTGTGCCATTGAAGACACTCCAGCGTGGGCACCAGTGTCAACCTCTAAGATTCACAGTCTAGTCACCCAGTTAAGACTGGGGAAGGCTCCAGGCGAGGACCTTATTCCACCAGAGGCCGTAAAAAATAAGCTAGACTGGTGGGCCCCTGTCCTGGCTATGAACTTCACCAATGTTGACACGAGTGCCCAAATTCCCAAGGACTGGGGGGGCAGTGATCATTGCCTTATATTTAAAAGGGGCAAGAAGGATGACCCTGCCAATTACAGACCCGTAACTTTGCTCAATACCATCAGCAAACCTAATGCGAGACACCTATCCGGGAAGCTTAAAGATGGATTGGAACAGGAAAATCTTCTTGCTGAGGAACAAGCGGGCTTCAGGGAAGGGCGTTCCACCATCGACCAGTGCCTAGTTCTACAGCACCTTATCGGGAAATACGCTTCCTGCCGGGTGACCTCCCTCTATGCTGCCTTCATCGACCTTAAGGCAGCATTCGACTCCATCTCACGAGTCAAATGAAGGGAGAAGCTGGAAGCCTCCTCCATTGACCGGCGCCTGCTATAACTTCATCGCACCCTGCACGCGAACACATCACTCCAGGTGAGATGTTGCCCCCAAGGCCACCTCACAAGAGCTGAAGGGCATCAAACAAGGATGCATTATGGCTCCACTCCCCTTCAACTTCTACATTAACTCTATGATGGGCCAGCTCAGCAACCCAGATTTCCACCCTCCAAAGCACGCTGGGAGATACATTGCCATCCTGTTCTACGTGGCTGATGCAGCCATCCTCTCAAGGACCCCCCATTGGCCTTAGAAGAAGACTGAGGGCCCTGATGCTGCACTGCAGGGAGAACTGCCTGGAAATCAATGATCACAAAACTAAAATGATGGCCTTTGTCAGGAGGCCCAAGATCCACTCTTGGCACATTGAGGGGCATAAGATTGAGCAAGCTGCACGCTTCAAAGACTTGGGAGTAGTTTTCCATTCTGGTGGCTCTAGGAAAGGCCATAAAGAACACCTGGCTTTAAATGTCCAGAGAAGTGCCTCTGCCATTCTCAAATGCCTGCCGACAAGAGGAGGCCATTATGTATCCGCGGCCCTTGAACTGTTCACAGCCAAGTCACTAGCTAGCTTCTCGATGGTGCCCAATTGGGCCCCTTCCCCAACATTGTGGCTCTGGAACTTGTACAGTCTAAATTCCTGCGGGCAGCGCTCCAAGTACCGAGATGTGTCTCCAGTGCCACTCTGTTATGCTCAAGTTAGTCACTCAGTGGGCCAGAAACTGGGAAGAAACAAAGCCCTGGTAACAGACAGTCTATTACTGACTTGGCATCAGGAAGTCCTATCCAACTAGCACGAGAAAGCATGTTTCATGTTTAGCATGTGCCAGGCTCTCCTTTTGACCCTGTGGCAGCATCGCAAGTCAAGGCATGGCGCTATGGGATAACTCTGAGGGACAAATTACTCTGCCAGTGGTCAGAGGTGTTGTGAACACTTGATACCTCTAAGGCAGACCTGCTCAACTTAGGCCCCCCAGCTGTTTTGGGATGACAACTCTCATAATCCACAGGCACAGTAGCCAATAGACAGGGATTATTGGAGTTGGAAGCCAATATCTGCAGGAGGACCAGAGTTGAGCATCCCTGATCTAAACTCAGCTTACTCTTCCGGGACTTTCTCCCTGCCAAGTAGGAGCAGACCCAGGTTCTTGCTCACCTGAGGAAAGCTATGACAGCCTCACACCTTCCACAGCATTTAAAGGGGCACAGATTGAGGAGACTGTTTCCTAGTTGGCAGCCTTTTCTCATTACCTTGGCCACCTTTCTGCTGGAAGTGAAGAACTTTGCACAGTCTCTTGTCTCAAAGACAGTGGAGGACAGACTAGTGAGTCAGAGGGCTAGAGGGTCAAGACACTGGTCATCCCTTCTCTAACGCTCTGACACTATCCCATTGGAATGTAGATTGCTACTCTCAGGGACACTTCTTTCCTTCCAGCCACTTCCTTCCTCTCCCCCTTCTCTTCCTTTTCCTTCTACCTTGGAACATGTAAGCTCCTCTCCCTGCACCATGTGTGCAGAGATGCAGAATCCATCTGTATCCAGCTAGCTAGCTAGATTAGAGAGCCTAACTCCTCACTTTCCTATCTAGAATGGAGTTCTTTAATAAATGGCTTTTATATTGATTTGAAACTATGAACTGGCTCCAAGTTACTTTACTCTTAGCATACATGCATGCCTAACCAAATTCCGCTGTGTTGTGCCTCTGTGCACTCTGCTGTAATGAAAAAGGGATTCTCTTACCAGAGAGAATTCCCAACACTTTCAAGACTGGCAACTGGGGGCTGGGCAAGAAACTTCTGCCACCAAGCAGCCTCCTCCCCTTAGGCCCGTACACCAAAGCCTTTCACAAGTTACTACCAGAGGCAGTGGTTGGTGGGATCGGTGGGGGGCCTGCAGCAGAGGCAGCGAAAGGTGGGTGAGCAAGTCCTCAGGCGGATCTGCCCCTGCTGCTGCTAGAGTTATGCTGCTAGAGTTATGATTGTCAAGTAACTGAGGGACAGGAGTATTCTTCCTGCCCTAGAGGCACGCACGGTGCACAGGTCTCCCCATTTCAGAGCAGGAACCAGAATGCCCTACAAAACCTCCGAAGCTTCCAAATGTTGTTCTGTACATAAGCAGAACTCTTGCTGCAGAGACCATGGAGGAGAAGAAGAGGTGTGTCTTTCAGAATAATGTGTTTTTAATTATAATAATAATAACAGTAACAATAATAGAAATAATAATAATATACAAAAATAATCATATTTACAAAAAAAACAAAGGTTGGTGTTTTACAGATCACCTTCCTCCCCGCTCAGTAGCGCTTCTTCAGTCTTCGCTTTCTCCCCCCTCGCTTCCTGCACCCGAACTTATGAAAATATGAAGTAGATAAAATAATTAAATTAAAATGCACTCAGTAAATTGAGTTTCCCCCAGAGAATCGGGGAGACATTTCTTTGTTGCCATTACAATGGCAAACTAGAAACTGTGGGCTGGTTTTCACAATTGCTTTTCCATAACCTTCAAACCTTGCTTTGTGGTTTGCCAGCACAGCCCAATTCTGGCTCTCACAGATCTTTGACAGGATTGCAGCTACACAGACAAGGTGTCTTGCAGCATTCCCGCTCTAAACCTGGTCTCCTACGGACTGAAATTATTGCAAAACCGTAATTCCTCATAGTGGGCTGGTTTATACAATTCTAATTCGAGTACGAGACGTGCCACGAAGTCTTGTGCCTAAAAGCAAGATCTGCTCATGAGCAATCCAAGGGTTTGCTGCCCAAGCCGTAGGGCTAGAGGCAGGAACTCTGGCCATGGACAGGAACTGTCTGTGACTTCCACTGCGCAATGAGAAGTCAAGACTTCCCCAGCCATGGTGCTCTGACTCTCAGACATGCTCTGAGCAAACTGCATGCTTGATCCAAAAGCTCTTGTCTCCAGCCAACAGCTTTTCTCCTTCAGCTGAAAGATCCACTGCTCTCAAGCCTCTGATCCTGGTAATATGCTGCCTCTACAAGCCTTGGATCCTTCCATCCTTTCCCCTTCTTCTCCTTTCCCCTCGTCCCTCTACTAATTCCTGATCTCCCCAAACCATGCCAGTCCTCAGCCTTCCTTACCCCCCCCTTTTTCCATCTCTATCTGAGTTGTATTAGGCTCTAGGAAGATTTAATTCACACACATGTGTTAGTTAGGAACACTGGGTGAATATTGTTGCTGGTTAGGGTTGAAATACTGTTAGTAATATTGATAGAATGTTCTGCTTTCTGCTCAGTTAGATTGATGTTGTTATTCTTTTATACTCAATAAAGCCCATTGAATCATTTAGGTTTGGTTTGATCTCCTTTCTTCCTTGCGTCCAGATCCTACATGGTCACTATATAAAAGAACTTGGTCACTTGGTGACACTATGAGACAGGCCTCATTTTGTATGCTAGCTAATGAGCATATTCAGTATATAAATCAGGCCTGGACCACAACAGGAGGAAGCAGAACACAGTGCTACAATCCAAAAGGAAAAAAGAAAGCGTTGCAGAGCATCTATAAGTGTCAAAAGTTGCATGCTGAGAACGGTTAGTTGCACTAACAGCACTACAGTGGAACAGTGAGGCAAATCAACATTATGCAATAGATGCAGGTACCAGTCACCTCAACTGTTTTGCTTTTTTAATTAAAATCAGCTAGTGAAAAACTATACGTCTGAGCAAAGGGACAAAAAGCAAAGGATCATGATATTTTCCCCCAGCAGTTATTTTTTTCCTCCTTAATGTTGCCCTCTCAAGGCTCCTTTTCCATCCATGTGAGAAAAAAGCAGCCAGAGGTAAAAACACTCCACCCATTTCTCTGCTGAAACTCGCAACTGCCAGTGGCCATGTGTAATTCGAATCACAACCACCCACACCCGAGAGAGTATTACATGTGTCTGTTGTAGAAGGCACATCTTAGCCCTGAGACTGCTTCTACAGCTAATCTGTGGAATGAAGAAGAAAAAAGCCCACTAGCATCACTAAAGATGAACCATGAACACTACTGGCATAAGAGTTATGCCTTCTACAAAATAATTCAAAGCAATTTATTTCGGCAAATCCCTATTCCACGAAAGCAGACAGCAAAGCTATTACCCATGAGCTGCTGGAAGGGCAAACCAGCTCAGCTAAGTACCTACTCTCTTCCGCACCCCTCCCCTCTAACCCCCTCCAACAACAGAGCACAGAGAAAAGCCCACCCAAAGAAAGGAAGATTGGATTTGAGCTGGATGGTGAGAGGGGTTGCCTGCAAAATTTTGTTTACTGAATAAGAAGCACACCTTGGAGTGAAGAGGTGCTTTCACGCAGCAAGCCTACCCTGAAATGCGACAGAAGAGCTCCCTCCGGCTCTTTAGAGCTCTAGGCCACGCCCTTTTGCATGTGAAGTATCACATGATGACATCACACGCAAAGGGGTGTGGCCTTGAGCTCTAAAGAGTTGAAGAGAGCTCTTCAGTCTCATTTCAGGGCAGGCTTGCTGCCTGAAAGCATCTATTTTCCCCCTCTGGAGGAAGAGAAAGGGGAATAGATGCTTTAAGGCAGCAAACGCTCCCTAAAAATAATCGGAAAGTCAGTGCTCTGGGGGGGTAGGGGCGGGGGCGCAGGCTCTCCGCCGGGACTCAGATTTCTGTTGTGCGACTTGCGCGGCTGCGTGAGTGGGGGTGGCAGCAGGCACCCAGCAGGGGGGGATTTTCCAAAACAAACCAACCAACCCTGAAAAAAACACACACAACTGTGGTGGTTGGGTGCGGGGCATGGCAAGCACTTGGCGCTCCCCTGCAACTGGCGCCTAGGGCACGTGCCCTGCCTGCCCCACCCTGATTACGTGTCTGCATGGCCCATTCAGTCGGCGAGTGCTTTCTGCGCCGGCCCAGTAGGGTTCTTCCTTCCTCTTCCTGTCAAGCAAGGCAAAGAAGCCCCCAGCTGGGCCAACACAGAATGCACTCTCCAGTTGGATGCGCCACACATGCTGCTCAGCCCCAGAAACGCCTCCTGCATTGGTGTCCTGACACAGGGTGGAAGGGGTATGGCCGGCAGGGGACAGCACAGCCGGGAAAAGCCTGCCATCAGAGGAGGAGGCAGCGGCAGTAGCAGTATGTGTGTAGGGAGACCTGGTGCTGGCAGAGGAGACCTCGTTGGGTGGCGGGGGGTCCGGCCTGGCAGCATTGGCAGGAAAAAGGCAGGCACCTGCCTGTCCAGGGTTGCTGCCAGCCATCCTACGCCCCGGAAAGAGACTGGGAGTGGGTGAAGTACTCAAAACAACTTTCTCTGGCCCACCTTTAACAAGCAGAGATTCCATTTCTTTTCTGACTATGTCTTAGTGGGAACTGATTCATTTGTGATTGTTTTAAGCCTAAGTATATTGCAATGCATGCAGAGCATCCTATATTAAGTCTGCTCAAAGGGGGAGTGGATGGTTCATGTAGGGTATAGTCAACTGGCATGAGTAAAAGGTTGTGCAAATTAGCTACCTTGAAAAAAATGTATCTGACAATCGTACTTTGTACTAGGCTGTCTTACAGACCAGCTCTAAAATGACGAGGTTAATGAAAGGAAGATGCAGGCCCAGATTACTCTACATTTACTTACCCCATGTAAAGGCGGAGGTGCAGATGGAGGTACGGACTGATGTACGGATGGAAGTGCGGATGGAGGGGCAGATAGAGGTACAGGTGGAGGTGCAGATGGAGCTATAGACTGATGTACGGATGGAGGTGAGGATGGAGGTGCAGATGGAGGTACAGACTGATATACGGATGGAGGTGTGGATGGAGGTTCCAACAGGGGTGGTGTTGTGGACCTGACAGAATGAAAACAGACATTAAAGAGAATCTGCTGCATCTAGGCCAGCCTGAGCACATTTGCTTACAGCACTACACAAACCAACCAGATACACCTTTACTCCAAACAGTCTGTGCTCTATCAGAGGCAAAGGTGCACCTAGGTAATTTTGGAGCCTGGACCTAAAGGTTTCTGGAGCACCCCACCCTGCAACTTAAGCATCATGCCCCTACACACGCATACACACATGCAATATTTTTAATACGTGGGTTCTTGAGGGCACAAACAGCAACTGAACTCACAAGAATGTAAGAATATGAAACAGATGTACACTTATGCAGATATGCACTAGCAGAAATGTTTCAACACACAACATAACATATTCCCATCCCACATATCTCCCCCCACCACTCCCCCCTCTGTCTCTAAAGCAGCTGAAACAGGTCACAGTTATACTTGAGTGCCTGGTCCATTGAGGGCCAGTGGAGACCACACCACCCAAAACAAACTAAAAAGGATTTGGGGGCCCCCAAGGGGTGTGGAGGCCAGTGTTGCCTCTAGCAGGGATTTCCGGATACTGTTCACTACAACTCCCAGCAATAGCCTTTGGCTGCAATGGCCTTTGGCTGGGGATTCTGGGAGCTGTGGTCAACAACATCTGGGAATCCCTGTTAGAGAGAACACTGGTGGAGGCCCTGGACTTCGGCCCCAAATTTCAAAGTGCCTTGCTCCATATGTCCCAACCAGGACCTTAAGTTCTTCTTCAGAGGCCCTCCTCTGAGTGCCCTTGCCAAAGGAGGTGAAGTGGGTGGCTACTAGGGAGAGGGCCTTTTGGGTGGTGACACCCCATTTATGGAATAGCTTCCTGAGTGAGCTTCGCCTGGCTTCCTCACTTTGTTCTTTTAGATGCCACCTAAAGACCTTTTTGTTCTGTCGGGCTTTTAAAATTTTGATTTTCAAATTTGATTTTTTAAAACTGATTTTAAAAGAGTTTTAAAATGTCTTTGTATTGCATTTTGTATTTCTTATCACAACCCCCACCCCTGCCCCTTTTGGTCTCTTATGATTTAATGTGTTGTATGTTTTCATTTCATCTATTAATTTCATGTTGTCAGCCGTCCAGACAACAATTTGTTATGGGATAGCTAACAAAGTTGTTCATCACCATCATCGTTATCGTCATCATCATCATCATCATCATCATCGCCACCTTAAATTTATTACAGGCTGATATCCAGAGCAGCAAACAGAAAATCTGCTCCTAACTCAGCCAGATTGTTCCGGAGCAGAGGGCAGAGGCGGATCCAGGGTGGGGCAGCCAGGGCACGTGCTCTGGGCGCCCCCTGAAGGGGGCATAATTTCCATGCCCCACCATCACAAAATTCAACCAGTGGGCGCCGCCGGAGGGTCCCGGTATCTCCGGATCCCAGGTGGCCGGCGAGCGGACCAGTGGCACCTGAACACCCCCCCCCCCACTCACTTGCACAGGCTGAAGCAGCACACTCACACGAGATCTCTGGGCAGCGTGGGACGGGGGCGGCGGGTGGGTGCTCCTATTGGATGGTGGAGAGCGCAGGCCAGGCCCGAGAGCTTGCTGGGCCACCCGCACCAAGCAGGGTCCACGTGGCAGGGAGACTCGCAGCAGCAACCGCTGGGTGTTTTCATGCTGCTGTTCCGTAGTTTGTGTGCTGCTGTTTGTTGCCCAGCAGGCCACACAGCGTCTGCCTGCCCTGCTGCCTGGCTGCATTCTTGCATCAACTGCATACAGATTCTTCATAGGAAGGTAAAGAGCACTGATGGGGGCAGGAAAGAGCAGCCAGAATTGCTCCCCTCCCCCAGGGGCGTATCTAGGGCAAAGAGCGCCTAGGGCAAGCACTGGAATTGCGCCCCTGGGGTTTCCAGGAGTCAACACCGACTTGACAGCACACTTTACTTCTCAGCAAGGTTCAGAAGTCACATGAGGGAGAGACATCAATGGATGGCAGAATGTCCATCAAGTGTTTTGAAATCTCAATCTCAAAGTTGAGACATACCTACAATCCGGAAAGTACATCCTTCCAGAAATCCCTCAGGGACCTCTTTTTGCAGGCAATGGATAATGACAGAGGCAGGGAGAACAGTGAACATCGCTCCTCCCTCCTGCTGCATGCACACTCTGCTGCTTGGGAACGTTCTGGATGAGTTAGCAGCAGCCTCTTGCTGCTCGGGATGTCAGCCACTCTTTTCCATTCGATTGGCTGCGGTGCCTTCCCACTGCGCCCTCTCCTCCCTCTTAAAGAGAGGCCTAAACATAGTTACATAGGAAGTTGCCTTCCACTGAGTCAGACCATTGGTCCCTCTAGTTCAGAAACTTAATGGGGTTCGAGGCGGCATTCTTCTCCTCCCTCGTCATTTGGTCATCACTTGGCAATTACTTCTCAAAGACAGCAGCTTTTTCAAAGTCGCTCAGCTGTAGCGCTAGATCCAGTGTCAGCTCCAGTGCCGATGCTGCCCGAGGTGAGGTCCATGCGCTGCCGGCCACACCCTTGACACTGACAGCAGCATCCGGGGACAAGGCCAGAACTGCCTCTTTCATGCCCCCATTCCTCTTCACTGCCATGCGGAGGGACTTTGAACTGCTGATCAGCAGTGTGGGAGGAACCAGCTCCCTTTTCACCCTCCTCACTGCTGAACCTGCAGTTCAAAAACCCATCCCCAATGGGGAAGAGCAAAGGAGGTCATGGAGACAGGGAGGGAGGGTGGCGGGGAGCCAGAAGTGGCTGGCAGGTGAAGTGGCATCTGGCCGGCGAAGGGCAGGGCACTCAAGTGGGACTGTTATTCTGCAAGCAGAAGCGTTTGCTGTCATTGTGCTTGAAATGCAGAACTGATTCCAAGTGTGTGAACAGGGCGCTTTCCGGATTGCACGCTATCACACTGTCACAAAGGGTCCCTTCAGTGTGCTTCTGTGGAGCCTGTGTTTTGACATCACAGCCCCTGTGTTGTAAGGAAGGTGCCTTTCCTATTTCTGACACCGCCTTTTGGATTTTATTGCTGTGTCACAGCCCTATAATGTTGCATCTGCATTGCAAAAATAAAATAAAATAATAGCTGTGTCTGCCCGTTGTAGGAGGCTTTCCCCCTTATAATGGCTCTCTAATGTCGGTTGAATTTGGCACCACAAAACGTTGCAGTTTACACCGCTTTTTGCGGTGCACGGCTCACAATCTGGAAAGCGCCCTGGTGACCAAATGATGGCCAACCTGCACATGACCTGAGAGCCATCATTAGAAGACAAGTGCAACCTGGAAGCAGACCCTTTGGACTCTCAGTCACAGGGGGCCCCAATCTGGGAATGTGTTGTGCAGCGAGGGGCAGAGTCAAGACTTTCCTACTGTGCTCTATCCATGTGAAAATTCGCCCCACCATACCAAAGCGGCCATTTGCCCCCAAAGTGGTGATTTGGCATTCAAAATGTATTCAAAATGGCATTCAAAAGGTAAAGAACGGGGGAGCAGTCTCACAAAAATAAAAGTAAAGTAAAGTGTGCCATCATGTCGATTTCGACTCCTGGAGTCCACAGTGTCCTGGGGTTTACTTTGGATAAAATACAGGAGGGGTTAACATTGCCTCCTACCACGCCATATGAGATGATGGCTTTTCAGCATCTTCCTATATTGCTGCTGCCCCATATAGTACCTGCGGGGATTCGAACCAGCAACCTTCTGCTTGTTAGCAGGATGACCCACGCGAGTGTATGGAAGAATCCTGGGGAGACCCCTGGGATCAGGAGGATTGATTGAGCCTCCCGGCGGAGGTCTCCTGGTGTGTGGCCGTGGCACAGAGCCATGCCAAGGCGCCACACGATCAGAAAACCCGGGTTAGTGGAGCACTCACTCAGCTGGGTTGAAAGGAGGGCTACATTGGCGGGCTAGCTGCCAGAGAATCACTGGGCTCACCCGCAAGCCTGGTGGGTCTCACGAGGATGGAAAACAGGGCTGGGCTCCTTTCGCCCGGTTTTCCTCCATCATGAGAATAGCCTCATTGGATAGAATACAACCATTACTTACATTCTTCTTGAGTTGGGCCTTCTTGGAGGCGATTGTTCTGCCGCTGGCGGGCTTGGTGGACCTGGCGGGCTTGGTGGCGCTGGTGGCACTCTGACAAAGAGAGAAGAGCCAAAGTTATGTGGCGCTTGCAGAGCAGTAATAGGGTCTCCAATGGTTTCACAACTGGGTATCATGTCTCCAAGACTGTTTGGCTGTTATGAACCTGGCTGTCTTAGCACAGCGACACTGCACCAATTTGCCCTGCAAAAGTGGTTCCCATCATGGCCAAGATTGTGTTAGTGGTCGAAAAGAGAGAGCCTTAGCGATGAACCGCTTGTATCGAGAACAGGGTACTGGCTACACTTTTAGAAAGAGCAAATCCAAATGGTGTGCTAAGTAAGGCGAAATCCTGCAACAGGAATCAATGACGTACATGAAAGAGTATGGCATCATGTCTTTCCAGGTTTGCACAATTCCTCCGGCTTCTACAAGCCAGGGGGAGGGCACAAAGATCTATGCCCAGTGCCGAAGTCCCACATTTGATTCAGCTTTACAGCTGAATGACAGGCAAACTGTTCCAATGGGGAAGCCATTAACTGTCTCTTGAAGCGAAGAGAATACCAGGGCAAAACAACATGAACGGGGTGGGGGCTTAATTGTTCTTGTCTTCTCGACAGTGTCTCCAGCCCTCTTCCACCTCCAGATCCAGCCTGGGCAATAGAAGGCAGATAGAATTGCCCCCCTCCCACAACAGCAGGACAGAGCTCAGCAGCGATCCAAACCATTCTTCTCAGCGACCTCAGCCTGTCGGGGAGGAGGAAGCTTCGCTAAGGGAAAGTTTGCTTCTCTCCCACCTTCCATGACCTCGGGCTCCCAGCAGCTCCCTCTCGCTCTCGCAGGCACGCAGGGAGAGCAATGGCAGGCAGGCAGGCAGCTGTCTTTGCGCTCCCTTGCAGGCATGCTGCACGGCAGAATGGAGAGAGCCAGGACTGGCCGGGGGGCCCTCCGAGGCTGTGGGCCAGGAGGCATTCGTCTCCCTTTGCCTCATTAGCGGGCCGCCCCTGGACATCAGAAACGAGAGCGTCACCTTGCTGACAGCGCAGGGACCGCGATGCCGAAACACAGGCAGGACGGAAGCACACTGAAGGGGCAGTAGTGACACGGTTGTCGCATGAAATCTGCACAGTGCCTAGGCTATGAAAGCGGATATTAAGCACAGCCCATTCCCACGCACGTCTACTCAGATAGAAGTCAATCCCCTTGCGTTCGATGGCATGGACTCCTACATATATGTAGGGAGGGGATTAATGCAGAGGGCAGCTGTTTAAATTCAGCATGAGTTCGGGAGTCAGGAAAAGCTCATTTGCAGGCTCATTCTGGGAAATGGTGGGAGAGAGGCATGGCAATCCACCCTATCAACCCCATCATTTTGTCCTCCATTTCCCAAGTTTATTTATGTTCTTGCACATTAGAGAAAGGTTTCATTTAAAAAACAAAAAATAAAACAATACCAAGCTGCCCAAGGAGTCCCTCAATGCAACTTCCCACATCAGCACCTCAAAGCTGGCAAACCTCTATTGAAAAACAATTGTGGAAGAGACATTGCAGGACATATAGTGGCCACCAGGGCCAGGAAATGGCAGAGCATCATAATCAACCACGTTGTCATCAAACCACTCCTCATGTGCCTCAATAATGCAATGCTTGTCCACCGGGTGGGGGGGAGACAGGAGGGGGATGCTGAAAACATCGGAACGCAACAGGCTAGCAATGACGTCGTCTAGATTCTCTGTAACAAGTGAGTGAATGAAAGAGAGTGATTCTGAAGGAAAGGGCTAGTGTGGGAGCAATCAGAGATAGGATGTTCTGTAACCCATGCAGATCTGAGAATATTCCTTTCATTTATACCTCTCCCGGCTGAATATAGCCTTGTCTCCTGAGGATTCCTCATCATGCTGTTTCTTTCCCCCGACTTTATCCACACTCTCCTTGAGCTGAAGAGGCTTACCGAGCACTGGAGAACCTGCACTGGAAGACTGAGCAGAAGAAGGGGTCAGTGGGTCACAATCTCGTGACAATGAGTCACAACAAACCAACTTCAGGGTTTGGGGTGGCTATCATGCCATTATTTAGAGGTTTTCTAGATGACAGTAAAATATGCTACAAACGGAGCTTGCCAATGAATATCAGCTGAGAGTGCACAGAGAATCCAGAGCCTCCTGCAGATGGTTGCTTTTTTCTTCTGGCATCTGATGGGGAGGTCACATGGGAAGGAGGCTGCTGGTGCGATTTTCACTGCGCCCCCTGCTGGCCACCTCTTGCTTCTCGTTATTAACCCACCCCTTTTCAAATTCATTTGCTGGTGAATGTGAGCTAATCACCAAAAGCAAGGAGTGGCCAACAGGGGGGTGCAGCAAACATTGCACCAAGGGCCTTTTCCCCACGTGACCTCCCCATCAGATCCCAGGAGAAAAATCAGCACCAATCTTGGGGAGGGTCTGGATTCTCTGTAAACTCTCAGCTTGTATTGATTTGCAAGTTCTATACAGAGCATCTTTGACTGCCGTCTAGAAAACATCCTGGATATATGATAGTAATGCCCACCATTTCTTGACATTAGAATGCCAAAGGGAAGAACCCAGATTGGGGCCATACAGAGGAAGAAATGTGCCTCTGTGGGCAGGAGGAGGAGTCTTCATCGCGGGGACAAGGAGCAGCTTTAGTTCTCGTCATCAAATAGTTTCTAAGTGGACATAACATTCACTTTCACAGAAAAGTGAATGGAAGATCGCCTCCTTCAGAAAAAAGGTCAAGTGAAGAATACTGCTGTGGTGAGGACAAAAATGTCTATTTCTAAAATTTCTGTTTGGATACTTGAAAATCATATGAGGTACAATGAAGGGAAGTTAAGATGGTGTAGAGTGGTTGGTTTTTTAAATCAAGAACTTGCATAATCAGATCAAATAACTTGCAAAATGAGATCTCCGTCTATTTAGGGAATCAGGAAAATTTCTACAGTATTTATTGGCTTTTTGGGCAAAACCACCCCCACAAATATTCAGCAAATGAGGAGAAATTTGCTTGGGAAATTTTTTCAGATGAATTGCCAACCAAGGTTTCCAGAAAATCCATATCTCTGTTGACGATGGGAGAACATAAGCTATCTCCTTACCTGTTTTGCACCTTTCTTCTTTCTGCCTAGAAAGGGCCTTTGAATGAGAATAAAAAGAAGAAATTGACACCCAGGCCTGATCATTGCTTTGGAATGCTTATTTATTTAGTTATTATTCATTGGATTTCTATACTGCCCTTCCAAAAATGGCTCAGGGCGGTTTACGCAGAGATAGAACAAACAAATAAGATAGATCCCTATCCCCAAAGGGCTCACCATCTAAAAGAAACATAAGACAGAGACCAGCTACAGTCACTGGAGGCACTGTGCTGGGGGTGGATAGGGCCAGTTACTCTCCCCCTGCTAAATAAAGAGAACCATCATGTTAAAAGGTGCCTCTTTGCCAAGTTAGCAGGGGAGATGGAGGAGGGAGAGAATGGAACAAACTGAATGAAACGTTCTCTCAAAGAAATGGGTGATATGTGTTTTTTAGTGGTAGTCACAGCTGGCGTACCAATTTCCCCCTACATGAAAAGGGTTGTGCAAATGGTGCACATGGGATAGATTTGTACCCTGAAATGTCAAAAATGGAGAAGGCATAATGACACTAGGAGGAGAGGTTTTGGAATATGAAGTCTGGGAGTGTGTGGGTAGCTGAAGAACATGGCCAGAGACTTCTGCAGCACACAGAAGTTCTGCCCACTGAACACTGGAGGATCGGACAGACACTGTTTGCATCCTTTCAACTTTTCATCCACTGCCTTAAGGCCTAAAAAATGGTTTTCTTTTTTTAACATGGAAGTGGACACCCAAATCCTGAGCTTGAGACCAGGTCCTGTGCGTAGAGTCCCAAGACTGCAGAATCACAGAAGACCAGGCATTCCTGAGCAAGGCTTACCGTTTCCTTTGAGGGGTGCCATCCTTAATTGCAGAAAGCTGAGAACAGATCTGTTTGTCAAGAAAAAGAGAGGAAAGACCATGAGCAACCAACCACCACGTAAAGATTTCCTGCAGCGGGCCAGAGCCAATGATTTGGGTGGTCAACCAAGAAATTGGTTTGTTAGCATTCCTGTCATGATAGTGCTCCTAAAAAAGAGAGGTGTTGGAGCTCATTGTTGATTGGATCTCCCAACTCTAATCCCTGTTGTGAGGAAATGCCTGTGGGTATTCAGGGGTGAGGGAAAGACACTGAACGTGCTCAGAGGCCCTGCTGTCTTTGCACGCTTCAGGTCCGAGCTCTGGGATTAGAAACAGCAGCTGAGTTCACCAGAGGTAGAGGCAGGATGAACTCTGGCTCAAATGAAAGCTCTCTACAAAGCATGAGTATTTGGCATATCCCGTGTGAAAGTAGTTCTTCCTCAGTTGGGGGGGACTGTGTCTTTGTGGGACATTCGCTTCCCACCCCAAGCCCTTGGATATGGCAGTTCATAAATCCAACTTAAAAATGCATTTTAGCTTACCTCAAACAGGCAAATTACTGCCATGATCATCGTTATCACTGCAGTCACTGAAATAGCAAACAGCCTTTTGCCATAGCCATATTCTGGGATTCCCTGGCTTGCAATCTGCAAGGTGGGACAAAGGAAAGGGAAAGGGAAAACAGGCTTTTTTGTCTTTCTACCTTTTTCTCCCCCCACCCCCCTCAGAATAAAAAACACCACTTGTACTGCTCTCTATTGAACTTGCTCTCATATGGACATATGCAATTGTCTTCTACCAAGTCAAACATTGGTCCATTCAGCCCAGTACTCTCTACTCCTTTTTACAGCTGCTCTCAGCCCTGAAGCCTTAACTAAGAGGCTAGAGATTAAGCCTGGACTCTCCTGAATGCAAGACATGGGGTATATTGCCAAAGAGAGAACAACTCTATTTGAAAATGGAAGTTTACACAATTTCTCCAAGGGGTGATCTGACGGGTTTGTTGGCCATTGTGAAATTTGACAGCATTACCTGCTGACCATTTGCTACCAATCCATGGTGGGAATCAAGTCTTTTGAGACCATCAGAGATTGGTAGCAAATGGCCAGCAGATGGTGCTGTGTAATTGTGTGATGGTTAGTGACATCATCCGAATGCATCACGGAGAAATGGTAAGAACCTCCATTCACATCACAGATTGGTAGCAAATGGCCAGCAGATGGTTTCACCTCATCACCTCCATTCCCTCCCAACCTTGCCATTCATCTCCCCACCCACATGATCGCCACTGCGATGAGCAGCAGCGCAGCAATCTGGAGGCTGGGGAAGCAAAGCCTGGCCTCCAGGAATCCCACAATGCAGCACCACACCAGCAGCATTGTGCATGGAGAAACCCTAGAGTCTGGGTTGCTCCTTCCCTTGGCATCTATCATTAAAATGGTTGCCAGCAGCCTGAAGGGAGCTGCCAGCACCCCAGCTGCCCACATGACCAGATGGTGAGGGAGGAGGCTGCATGTACACCCTCCTACCTCACCTGGACTACCCAGTCGAGGAGTGCCGGGATTGGGACCGATCCCGGCAGTTCTCATGAGCAGCTCTGCCCAGGTGGGGCTGCACTAGCATGGCTAGTGCTGGTCGTGAGAACGAATGCATTGTCGTTCTCAAGTGCAATGGATATCGTGGGACTTATTTTACAGATAGAAGTGAGAGATTGATATTATTCTGCATGAAATATATTCTGCAAAAGAGTGTGATCTTTTCTGTGTGAAATATATTTAAATTAATTCAAAACCAATTCAAATGGCCTGAATCGGTTACCCAACCACTTTTTAAAGGCCGTGTCTCAATCGGAACAGAGTTTATTGCAATTTGAAAAGAAAGCATGAACGACAAACCCAAATGTTTCATGGCTTGACTCTATGCTTTCAAGAAGCCAGTGCCAGGTGAACTCCCATTGCCTCCCCTTGTTCACGCCCAGTGAGCCACATCCAGGTCAGCTGATCGTTGCCCAAGCTCCTCCTGACAACGCATTAGTAGGCTTGACAACCCCTCAGGCTTGACAAGGATTGCCCCTTACCTCAGGATTCACCCGTTTTCTTGGATTTCCTGTGGCCAGGTTGGCGACATTCTTCATAGGCCGGCAGTATGACTTCCACAGGGAGGACGTCTCCTTGACGTATTCTCTCTCACTGAAGAGGTTCAGCAGCATCGTGAGCCTGGAAATCATCTTAGCACAGGCCAGCTGGACCTTGGACTCTGTGCAGTCCGCTTTGAGCCTACGGATCACGTGGGCTAAGCGGCTCCTCACTAGCGTGACTGGGATAAGGGAAGAGCGCCACTTGTTGAGGTCAGCCTCATCATGGTCGCCCTCAAGCCAGGGAGTTTCACCATGAGCTCCGCCATCCAGGATGATGGTAGCTGTCGACCAGGGGATGCTAGGTGTGGACTGCATAACAGCTTGGTCGGACCTGTGCAGCGACGCTGTCCTTGGCCTGCCCCGTGTACTGCTGGTCTTCAGCTTCCTGATTCCCAACACCCTCATTACTTCTTTTTGCATCCTATTCAAAGCCTCATCTTTCTCTGCTCAGAAGCAAGAAGAAAAGAACAGGATCATCCAATGTCCAAAAGCACCTGATGCTCAGATCATTAGCAAGTTGCAAGAAGAGAAGTTGTAAAGGGACAAATGTGTGACTGCATTTCATCCTGTCAAGGACATGCAGAGCAAAGATGCACCAGTTAGCAAGATAGCAACCTAAGGTGGCGCTGAGAAAATAGCACAAGGTCTCTGATCAGTGCGTGGCCAGAGAAGAAGAAGCAGCTGCTTAGAAGGAGCATGGAAGCCGATGGGAGTCTGTGTAAGCAAGACTCCACTGAAACTTGCACAATTTATTGCTGCTGGAAGCACCATACATCTCGGCTTTATTTTTTTAAAGGAAGTTTCTAGCTGTTTGAAAGTCTATAAGTGTGACTGACAAAATCACAGCAACAAAGAGCCTTGTAGCTCCATTAACACAATGTCCTGAGTTTTTGTAGGCAAGAATCTACTTCATCGGAGGCATGAGGTGGACGCTGAAGGATATTTGGCAACACTGTGTTGAAGGACTAATTACAGTCTCCAGTAGAGGCATTTCCTGATCTATCCCCAAGGCTTTGTCCTCGCGACAAACTTGTATCCGTTTGTACCACCTGAACTGTCGATTAGAGACCCTTAGCTTCCACCCACTTTTCAAAATTCTATCTGGGTTCCATGAGAAGGGGGAAAGTGACTCTGCTTGAAACCACTTTAAAGTTGTGCCGTCGAGTCGGTGTCGACTCTTGGCGACCTCATAGCCCTGTGGTTTTCTTTGGTAGAATACAGGAGGGGTTGACCATTGCCATCTCCCGCGCAGGATGAGATGATGCCTTTCAGCATCTTCCTCTCTCGCTGCTGCCCGATATAGGTCTTTCCCATAGTCTGGGAAACATACCAGCGGGGATTCAAACCTGCAACTTCTTGCTCCCGAGGCAAGTTGCCTCCCCGCTGCGCCATTAGGTGGCTTGAAACCACTTTAAAGGTGTAGACCAATAAAATAGAATAAGCAAGCTTAGACCACGTTCAAGGCACAATGAGCCTCTTTTTATAATAAGTACATGGGCCTGTAGTAGAGCAGTGAATCACACACAGGTCTATCCCTCTTGCTCCACTGGCAAGCAATCCCATCGCCTCTGCCCCCTCCTCTCCCTCTTTCAGGGCCATGAATTCATCTCAGGCACTTGGCTGCAGCGTCCCTTTCTTCTCTCTCCCCACTCCTGTCCCTTGCTTTCCCAGCAGGCAGAAAAGGAGGCAGCAGCAAAAGGAGGCAGGTGAGCCAAGGTGAGCCCAAACTGCACCAAGTGTCCCCGAGAGAGAAGCAGTCCAGCCTTCCTTCCCGCTGCATCTCAGGCAAGGGGCTGCAGCAGGTGGTTTAGTCCCTACCCAGGAGGAGGGAAGGAGGAAGTGGCAGTGACAGGACTGCCAGCCAGTGCAGAGGAGCAGGATGATAGGCCAGTATTCTGGCATGCTCCTTCCACACATACATTAAGAAGAGGAACCCGTTTAGAAACTGCCTCTGTATGGCTCCCGCTCTGTTGTGTGGTTATGCCTGAAAGTCAAGAGCAGTCAGAGCCACCTTAAGTGGCGCAGCGGGGAAATGCTTGACTGACAAGCAGAAGGTTGCCGGTTCGGATCCCCGCTGCTACTATATTGGGCAGCAGCGAGAGAGGAAGATGCTGAAAGGCTTCATCTCACACTCCACGGGGGGAGGCAATGGTAAACCCCTCCTGTATTCTACCAAAGACAACCAGGAGTCAAAGAAGTGGCACACTTTACCTTTAAACGACAGTTACTGATATGCATTTCTTCAGTTGCCCCACAAACATCTCTTGCTCTAGGGATGGGATCTTCCTCCTGTAACCATTTTAGGCAGCTCTCATTCCAGTAAACCAATGAGGGAGCTAGAATTTGAGCTGGAATTTGAAAAGAGCCCACCTTCCATGGGAGGGGGGCCAACTAAAATTCCGAGGCACTTGAGGGGGAGAGTGAGAAAGAAATGAGGCTGCTGCTTAACAGTCTAAGTGACAAACTGTACGCTATGTTTTCTGCAGGAAAGGCAAGCTGCTTAAGCATTCTCCGTTCTCCGCAAGGTCTGTTCCTGAAGATTCCCAGTTGCGTGCTCTTTCAGCCACCCCTCTTGTGGATGCCAGGATCCCACCCCATCCAACCCTGTGGGCCTTTGTAAAGGAGGGATTCTCCCCCCCCCCGCCCCATTGTCAGTTATGGTCCAGCTGCTGCTGAAGGGCAGCAGCCCTTGGGAGGCCGGAGTCCCACTGGCCTGTGTGTCGCAGTAAAGGGGAAAGGAAAGATGGTTCGAGTCGGTGTCGACTCCTGGCCACCACAGAGCCATGAGGTCTTCTTGGAAGAATACAGGAGTGGTTGGCCACTGCCTTTCTCCCGCACAGTGCGAGATGATGTCTTTGCTGTTGTCACTGAAGTGAGCATCCGCCTACCGCACCTGCCTATATCGCTGCTGCCTGATAGAGGTGACTCCAGTTCTATGGACTAGGCACAGTCTGGGAAGCACATCGGCAGGGATCTGAACTAACAGCCTCTTGCTCCATATGCAGCTGCTGTGAGTCCCAAAAGCAGACCAGGGGACGGAGACGGACAGGAAGCCCCCAACCAGACCAGCAAACAAGGAGACAAAGTCCCAGGGCACTGTGTAGCATTTCTTGAAGGCCAAGGCGTTCCAGCCTCAGAGGCCTTCTTCAGGCCTCTTTCAAAAAGACCTTGAGCAAGTAGCTTGTAACCAGGCAAAGGCGTTTCACTCAAGATCTTTTTGAAAGATGACTAATGATTGCCCCTGAAGAGCTCTGAGGCTGAAAGGCATTGGGCTTCAATCAATGCTACACAGCGAGCCCCGTGAGATGCTGTCTCCTTTTTTGCTTGTGTGTCCCAATAGTCATACTCCTCCTCAGAAGGCAGGCAAGGAAAGGAGGCAGCCTCTCCTGACTCTGGAGAATGGGGGCCGTGCTGTCTCCTGGAGCTTGTTGGTCCTCTCTGTCTCTCCAAGATGCCTGACAGGGAGTCTTCAACCCCATGGAACTGCTCAGAAAGCCCAAGCCGAGTCACCGCTGTCCATTCGCTCGCCCTCCCTCCTCTCTGGGTGGTGCAGCAGGAGAACATGGGGACTTTGGAAGCTGCCTTTGAGGGAGTCAGACCCTTGGCCCATCTAGCTCAGTATTGTCTACACTGACTGGCAGCAGCTCTCTGAGGATTCAGGCAGGAGTCTTTCCCAGACCTATCTGGAGAAGCCAGGAAGTGAACCTGAGCATGCAGATGCTCTTCCACTGAGCTATGACCCCATTCCCTAAGGGGAAGATCTCACCGTGCTCACATGTAGTCACCCAACCAAGTCCAAGCCCTTCTTAACAATGGGGACAATTCATGCTCACTACCTGAAAACCAGCTCTCCTCCCCCATCCCTACCACTGTGATGACCAAAGATGGAGTGTGCAAGTGGCCTGCTCATCCAAGGAGCCGTTGCCTCGATTGCTTGCCTGCTCCCTCTCCCTCTCAATGAAGCCCCATTTCTCCTACAGCATGAAAGAGAGAGAGAGAGAGAGAACGGGAACAGGAACAGGAACAAGCAGAGGCGATCTCTGCCATCCGCCCCAGCTTCCTTTCGGTCAGTTGTTCATTCAATCTGTGAGGGAGCAGATAGAGCCTTCAAGAGGGAAAGCGTAAGTGAGTGCTTGGAAGCAGCGGTGGCTGCTCATTCGCTTGCCTTCCATGCTGCTTAGAGACAGAGTGGCAGGAAGGCTCTCCTGATGGCTGCTCCTGCAAGGTGATTGTTACCAAGAGCAGCTGCCATAGTTTCTGATCCGAGGGAGAGTACACAAGAGTGGGTGAAAAGATGAGGTTGCTCCTTCTACAAGCAGCTGCCTCTATTGCAGGGCTGCTCACCTTTGGGCCTCCTGCAGGTGTTGGCCTACAAATCCCATAATCCCTGACTCTTGACCACTGTGGCTGGGGATTATGGGAGTTGTAGTCCAAAAACAGCTGAGGGCCTAAGTTGAGCAGGCCTGATCTATTGGCATATCTGTCTTTTCTCTCTAGACAACATGTGGCGGGGATTGGGTCCAGAAAGCCCAATCTTCCCCACTGCCCCACCCAACAGGCAAGGGGGTAGAATTTGGTAGCTTGCATTCTCTCTAGGGGCAGCGCCAGTAGTCCAATCCTTCTCACCATCACAGAGAGAGAGAGAGAGAGAGAGAGAGAGGGCGCCACCTGCCATCTCTTCCCCAGTTGCTCAGTCTCTCTCTCAACAGCATAGTGGGGAAGACGGTTTTCTCTCCGGGAAAAGAGAGGGCAGGAGTGTGGTCAAAGGAACCTACTCTTACTCTCTGCAGCACAATTCCTGGTTTGGCAATCAAAGCTGAAAAATAATGAGAGTCCCAGGAAGCTGACCCCCCCCCCCCCCGCCGAAAAGGAGAGTAAGGGCCTCTAGAAAGTATTACCCTTACACTTTCAGAGGTCACTCTGCACAAATTAGAATCATGGAGGAAGGATACATATTTTGGACCAAGGGAAGGACTCCAGAAATCAAAGCAAAGGTCCAAAAATCACTTTATCCCCAAAAGGAGACATTTGCAGACCTACTTTGATTTCTGTGCAGTTTGCATCATTGCCATTTGAGGTGTTCTTTCTTAGTACATTCTGCCGATGAGCTCATTTTGCAACAGGTTTTCCCCTGCTTAGAGGGGAAATTGTGAAATGCTCTTTAACATTCAAAACAATACAGAATTTCATCAACTACTACTAGCCTACCGCAGAGAGTTTCCTTTGTGGTACACGTGTCGGTGCAGTCCAACTTCATCGTATCAGACAAAACTTCAATGTCATCCTTCAGATGGCAAAGACAGCAGAACACCTTGTTAGGCAAGATGCTGTGAAGGAAAAAGACAGAACTCCTCACAGCTTCTTAGCATTTCTTGCAGGAGAGGACAGTAACTGGCAACCCCCACAACCAATCCAGTTCTTTCAGGAGGGTGCCATGCCGACCCACACTTTGGGGGCTCTCCACATATCCCCCACATCTCTTCAGAAAATGTTTCTAACTCAAAACTGCCCTATGAAGGGATATTACCATCTCCATATACTGAGGAAGATTGAGCTGACTTTGCTGTGAGGGAGATAATGGAGATTATCTTCCTCCCTTTGCTGTGAGGGAGATCATAGTCTCCCTTTGCTGTGAGGGATAATAATTTCTGATGAAATTATTACTTGCCGAAGAAGTAGGAAGCTGCTTGATACTGTGGCAAATCCTTGGCCCCTTGAGTTCAGTGCTTTCTAACTCTAACTGGCAATGGTTTTTCAGTGCTTCAGAGGGAGGTCTTTCCTAGCTCTGTTCCCTGAGATTATTTTAACTGGAAATGCCAGAGAGTGAATCTGGGACCCTGCATGTGCAGAGCACTGTCATTAAGCTATGGCCCCACTCCATTTGTGTTTGAGTGCTGGTGAGGGAAAGCATACAGCCTGTGAAGGAAAAGAAGGAAGAAAGAAAACCTTTTTTTAATGAAGGGCTATTTCCGGAGAAGATGGAACTGGGAGATGTCTCAAAATGATGCCCAAAGATACTCATGACTCTAGCTAAGTGTTTTTCAGACTTTTTACCATCAGGGAATCTTTTCCGTGTTTTTGGTCTCCTGCAGACTCCCTGCATATCTGCCACTTCCTGTCTCTTGCAGAGGATTCTGGGGAATGTTCCTGCACTCCTTCAACCCACACAGGGGGCATGCCCTCACCATTGGTCCACACGAACTGAGCGTACAGCTTGGAACACACCCAACAGTCCTGTAGCTCCATATTTCAGTGGGAAGTTGGGTAGTGGTAGACAAGATTCAGGCAGTGATGTCACTGCAAATGCAGAAGTGCAGCCACTCTCCATGGCAGCCCCCATGGCCATGCACACCCCAACAGTCAGAGAAGCCGAGAAGTACCTGCGCTCCGTCCCTGCGCTCCGTCCCCTCCTTCTCTGTCATTTCTGACCACCTCGCTGAGAAGCCCCTGTAACGGGTCTGAGGAATGCCTGTTCCCTCAACCACCACTCTAGCATGACTTCCATTCCCACAGCAAAGCCTGATAGCATGTTGGGCAAGAAGTGTGGGTTGGCTAGCAACTTGGTAGCAGTGTGAGTATTGGTCAACCGTCCTCCTGTCCTCCTCGCAGGGAAAACTACAGCCTCTGAAGTTGCCCCTATCGACCTACTTAGAGGGCTGAGGAGGAGGAGGGGGTTAGAACAAGGCTGACTCCCCGTTTCCACTTGTCTCTTTTCTTCTCTCCTTTGGCAACCAGCAAAAGGAAAAGGGTGTACATAGTACTTACAGAGTCTTCAATTGCAGGGAGGTCTGGATCAGGTCCTCCAATATCTTTGGGGTCATTTCTGTAGAACGAAGTTTTCTGAAATAAGGAGAGAGACTTTTTGCAATGCAGGATACCAAAGAGAAAGAGAAAGCCAGTGTGGTGTAGCAGAAATAATGTCTAGGGAGACCCGATTTCATGAAGCTTGTTGGGTTTGCTGCTTTCGAACCACACAACTCCACATCAGGCAGAATAGAAAAGGGAGAAAGCATCATGGCTTAGCTCTGGAGTCTTAGCTCTGGAGTACTGTTTATGTTGGAAAGTTAAAGGACTTTGCGCTGTCTCTTGCCTCAGACAGTGGAGGACAGACTAGTAAGTCAGAGGTCTAGAGGGTCAAGACATTTGTCATCACTTCTCCACTGCTCTGATGCTATCCCTTTGATGTGTAGATTGCTAATCTCAGGGACTTCCTCCTTCCTCTCTCTCTTGCTACCTGTCCGCCTACCTTGCAACATGGCAAGGTTCTCTCCCTGCACCATTTGTGCAGAGAGGATGCAGAATCCATTTGCATCTAGTTAGATAGCTAGATTAGAGATCCTAAATCCTCACTTTCCTATCTAGATTGGAGTTCCTTAATAAATGCCTTTTATATTAATTTGAAACTATGAATTGGCTCCAAGTTACTTTACTCTCAGCACATACGCATGCCTAACTAATCTACCGCTGTGTTGTGCCTCTGTGCACTCTGCTATATTGAGAAAGGGATTCTCTCACCACAAGAGAATCTCCAACAGTTTAGTCAACAGTACAGTTTAGTCAACAGTGTATTTTTCTCACCACTGAGTAACTAGCTTCAGCCTGCCCTGAAATCATGCCTCCAACCAGCAAGCTGGACCTCCAGTACCAAATGCATGAGGACTGATCAAGTTTATTCAGTGATGACACAAAAGCAGCCTGCACATGATCAAAGGAGCTTAATTCGTTATCATTCATTCTTATCTTGCAGGCACAAAATCTTGGCTCAAAACACACTTGGCAATCTGCACATACTCCAAGAAATTCTCTTCTTCTTCTTCTAATTATATCATGCATTTTAGAGTTGAAGCCCTGCATTAAAAACAGGATACAGGGAAATGCCCTATACTCTGCATATACTCAGAGGCACTTTCACATAGTCAGAAACGTACCCTCAGAGTTTACCATCACCAAAAAAAAAAAAAGAAGAAGAAGAAAAAGAGGAAGAAGAGGAAGAAGAGGAAGAAGAAAAGGGGAAAGTCTGATGAGTTCTTCTGGACCACCCAGTGGCCCTGAAGAAGAGTGTCCGTCTAAGATGCAGAAAAACCAGTGATCACGGTAATAACTAATTCATTTCAGGTACTTACAGAAGCTTCAGTGAGGGAAGCCTGTAAAAACTGGCATCATCAGTGACTTTCAGCGGATGATGGTTGAGAAGCCTGCCGTGGGGAGGAATTAGACCCACTGGTCACAAGCTGAGCAAAATGCAGGAAGAAGTTCCAGGAGGCAGGGGCGGATTAAGCTATTTGCCACCCCCTCCTTCCGCGCAGGAGAGAGGAAGAAAGCACCCAGCTGACAAAGAAAGTGCAGCCTGGGAGCAGGCAAGGCACCACATGCCCCCCCGCCAGCCAATGCCCCCACCCTTCCCAGAGCTAGCATGGTCCCTGTGTCAGTGTGCATCTGACGCTGATACAGGGGGCAGGGCTGGCACATGTGCAAGGGCAGCAGCCTGTCCCTGAGCCACCAGCAAGCTTCCAGCTCTACTGATCGTCCCAATCTGGATTGCACTATACACACACAAACACACACATGGTATTTGCCTCCCAGTGTCTCTGAAGACACTGAGGAGAGATGTTTGACCTGCACAGTGCATCAAATTTCCAGCCCTGGCATCAGCGGTTAATAACTTCTCAAAAGAGAGAAGCACTGGAAGAAGCCTCCTTCAAAGCCGTAGCTTCTTTTCATTACACACCACCTAGAGATAGACATATCTCTATCTTATCTATCTATCTATCTAATATCTGTATACCTGGAGATATACATATCAGGCAGTATAAAAATATGATAGATGAATGAATGGATGGATGGATGAATGAATGAATGAATGAATGAATATAACCATATGCTACATCTTCTAGGGTTGAACTCTGCCATTCAAAAGAGTTGGGGGGCGGGTTGAACCTTCCCGGGGGTCAAAGAAAGTACCTTACTCTGCAATAACAGGTTGACTATTTTCACATTTGCATTCACTTACGTCTTGATAAACTGTGTTCCATTCCTGACCTCGAATGACCCATGAGTGAGATTCTCAGTGAGATTGCTGCTGAGGTCTCTGGAAACAAGCATTGTGCACAGGATTTTGCATGGTACAAAATAATTTTTTCATGTCCAAAGACTCTTTCCTAACTCCCTCATCTAGTGGTGCTAATTCATCTCTTGTCTGAAGCTCCAGTGCCTATTTCTAAGATGAAGAAGAGTGCCATTGTTTAAGCTGGCCTGGAAGCCACGCTCTCAGACTCTGGCAATCTTGGGCTCACGCCACGCTCTTTCAACCCTATCTTGGAGATGCCAGGGAGGGAACTTGGAAGCTTCTGCTCTTCCCAGAGCGGCTCCATCCCCTGAGGGGAATCTCTTACAGTGCACACACTTCTAGTCTCCCATGCATATCCAACTCTGCTTAGCTAAAGGGGACAGGTCATGCTTGCTACCACGAGACCAGGTACCAAGTGAGCCTTCTTGCAGAGAGATTTCTAGAAACAAGGCATCACATATGAGAATCGATTCCAGGACTGAGATCTGGCTCAGCCTTGCTTTGAGAACTCTGTGTGCAGTCCAGAAAAATGGAAAACAGTTCTAAAGAAGCACATGCACAGTACACAACGCTCAGCAATGAATAACCCAACCCCATACAGACCCGGAATTATGGGTCAAAGCTCCCACACTCAGAAACGGTGGCCCCTAGCAGCAGGCCTGACTCCCAGAACCCTCTTGGAGGGAAACTGCTTCTAGGGCAGAAGCTTGGGAGATATAGGACCAGAACCACAGGGTGGAAACTTAACCCTGCCGTGCTCCCCCACCCAATCCCCATTGATGGTTTTGATGCTTAATGACTTACATAAACTGCACAAACAGGACAGCTTCACATGAATTCGTCTCAATGGTCTGGATTGTATTACTTGACAAGTCCCTGTTTAAAAGAGCACAAAGCAATGATGAAATTAGGGAGACTACAAAGGTGTGTCCAACCCCACCTTTCTCTCTCAGCTTATCTGTTTTGTCTTTTCTCAAGCTTGGGAGATGTAGGGCCAGAACCACAGGGTGGAAACCGAATCCATCTGTGCTCCCACACCCCATCCCCATTTATGGTTTTTATCATGGACGTAATTGGGGGCGGGGGCAGCCAGGGCACGTGCCCTAGGCGCCACTGGGGTGTGCCATGCCAGTGCCCGCAACCCCCACCCCATTGCCCACCTGCCCCGCCCCAAGGCCCCTCAGCCACTGGCCATCTTGCTTGCCTTGCCCTCCGGCCTAGGATCGGCCATAGGGCTTGGATATAGGAGGTGGGGGGGAGACTGAGAAGTCTCTGAATATTTAATTTTTAAAAGATTGGAAAATTTGCTGGCTTTGAAAACAAAAACTATCTAAAAAGGCCTATAAGTGGCTTGTTTCAGGGCAGAGAATTACAAAAGCTTCTGGAACAATACTACATTCATTTATTCATTCATGCATGCATGCATTCATTCATAAATGCATTTATGTTCAAGTTGTTTTGCAACCCTGGAAGGGGCGGAGCCACCACTGGGCCAACGGGTTCAAAGGAGGCAGGGAAGAGTCGCTCCTGGCTGCGCGCTGCAAACGCAGGGCCAGCATCACTAGCTCCCGAAGGGGCTGCGCGGCCCTTTCAGGAGCTAAGACTGGTGCTGCGTTCGCAACACAGCCCAGGAGCAGCTCTTCCCTGCAGGGAAAGAGAAAGCAGCACCAGCCTTCTTCTAACTGCCAAAGGGGCCGCGCGGCCCCTTCGGCAGTTACAACTGAGCGGACTCCCAGGCCACGCCCCCTAGGTCTGACGTCAGACACGGGGGGGGTGGCTATTCCCTGGGTCTGACGTCAGACGCAGGGTGCGGGGCTATTGGGGCGTCCCCACGGCCGCACATGGGCCGCCGGCAGGCTAGCTACGCCCCTGAACCCAGGAGGTCTGAGTGAGAACTGTGAAGCATGTGTTGTGCTTCTATTTTATTTTATTTTATTTTATTTTATTTTACTTGCATATTAACTGCTGCCCAATAACTCTCAGGGACTGAAGGGTAAATCTGGCCAACATGTGAATGCAGCACCTCTATTCCAGAGGAGATGTGTGTTAAAGGGCTTTAAAAGCCTGGTGTGAACAACCTCCTGGAATCAAACTTGACTGAATTTGTTCAGAATTCTGAGAAAACATACATAGGCTCATACTGCATGGCTGAAAGTCTCCTTGGCAGCGACGGGGCCATTTTAATCATTAGTGTTCCTAGTGTGTTCTAGGCATTAAAAGTAGCACAAATATATAGTACTCCATGTATATCACTATATATTGTGAAGTGTGCGTGTGTGTGTTCAGTGAAATGCATTTCCAGGCAGCATACTTATTTTGAAAGATCTGACTTAAATCCTTGGGGGCCTGTGGTGTGTGGAGGCCCTGGACTTTGAGGGGCTGGGGGCCCATTGTGAAATTTTGTCTCTGGACCCATTCCAACCTCGCTATGCCCCTGGAGGAATAGTTACATATCCATTGATCACTACACATGGGTTTCTGCACAACACCTGCACAGAAGAAACTTCCATGTAGAAAATGTGTCTCTTGTAAACTGACCCTGAATTTTCCATCCATGACTGGGATATCTGAGAGTTAGAGTCAATAATAGAGTCAACAGCACACTGCTTGTGACAGGAAGGGGCAAATTACAAGGATTTCTTAGTCTGGCAGGGGCTGGTTTGGGCCCTGGCAGAACTTGTCTGTCTGCTCCTGTTGCAAATTCCTCTGTCTAGTGTGGCAAACTAATGTATCCTCCTCCCTCCTGGTGTCAAAGTAAGCACTAGAATGGTGAGGGCACATATACCCCATGTTGGAAGTGAAGGACTTTGCACAGTCTCTTGTCTCAAAGACAGTGGAGGACGGACTAGTGAGTTAGAGGGCAAGAGGGTCAAGACATTGGTCATCCCTTCTCTACTGCTCTGACGCTATCCCTTTGGAATGTAGATTGCTAATCTCAGGGACACTTCCTCTCTCTTCTCTTCCTGTTCCTTCTGCCTTGCAAAATGCAAGCCAGCTCCTCTTCCTGTACCATGTGTGCAGAGAAGGTGCAGAATCCATCTGCATCCAGCTAGATAGCTAGATTAGAGATCCTAACTCCGCACTTTCCTATCTAGAATGGTCTAATCAATGCCTTATATATTGATTTAAATCTATGAACTGGCTCCAAGTTACTTTACTCTCAGCATACACGTATGTCTAACTAAATCCGCTGTGTTGTGCCTCTGTGCACTCTGCTAGAATGAAAAAGAGTTTCTCTACCAGAGAGAATTCCCAACACCCCATCATAAGCCCACAGTCATCACAAGACAAAGACTGACAGGAATCATTCACTGGTTTATAGGCTCCCCCACCCCCTCCCTGTCACCTTCTTCTCTCCCTCCCCACCCCTCATTTTGCTAGTGGCTATTTGAGCAGGTGATCCTCTAGGACAAAGTCATGTTTTTTAAAAAGCATGAGTTAAGAGGGAGAAAGTGACACTTGGAATCTTCACATAACTCCTGACTGTTGTTCTAAGTCTTGAATAGAGATGGCTCATGTTTTCAGGTTTGGATCAACAACCATGTCTAGATGGTACAGTGTTCCTTTTCAGAGGGATTTCCAGATATTGTTGACTACAAGTCCCATCATCCCTGTTTGGATAGGGGCACAATTTCAGTGCTTGCCCTAGGCGCCATTTTCCCTAGATACGCCTCTGGTTTGGATGCTTAGTGACTTACATAAACTGCACAAACAGGACAGCTTCACATGAATTCGTCTCAATGGTCTGGATTGTATTACTTGACAAGTCCCTGTTTAAAAGAGCACATAGCAATGATGAAACTAGGGAGACTACAAAGGTGTGTCCAACTCCACCGTTCTCACTCAGCTTCTCTGTTTTGTCTTTTCTCATCCAGTGCCCCTGGCCTGGCCTGGTCAGCTTGAAGAGAGGACAAGAATCTACCAGCAGTGGCTCGTGAAGCGCCATGGGGGGGAAGGCGGGAGGCGTCTTTAAGGGGAAAGAAAGTCACTTCTTACCTCCACAGTGTGTCTCCCAGCAGCCCCTGCAGCAGGGAATCGCCACCACCACTCACCTGGCTGCTGGCGGGGGCTCGGCTCCATTTACGCCAGGTGAGTGGCGACGGCGATTACCCTGCTGGGAGGCACGCCGCCGAGGTAAGCAGCAACTTTCTTTCCCCTTAAAGATGCCTCCCGCCCCCCTCCCAGGGGCGCATTCACGAGCCGCTACTGGAATCTACACAACCCCAAACGGAACAGATCTTCCATGCTCCTGCTCAGAACTGCATGTATGGGTGTCCAGTTTGGCTCTGAGGCTCAGCAAACAAGGCATTGCTAGAAACTTGGGAGCTTGGCGTAAGAATGTAATTCTCCCTGAGTTTGTTTCCATTCTGCTCTGTAGCCTCAATCCAAATAAAACGATTTGCACACCTCAGTAGTGCTGAAATCCTCACTGCCAACTGACCTTGGCCTCCTCTCATACTCTCAATAGCAGCTTGGTCTGCAGAAATTAGCAGGTGAAGCATTTAATGGCATGGGGACAAACAGCATTACCTGCAAGGTCAGCAGTGCAAGCACTGAGGCTCTTCACACGGGCTGGTGAGTTCGGGGGCCACGTGGCCCCCGGAAGCTCCAGCATGCCCGGTGTTAGCACGCAGGGCATGCTGGAGGGACCCCCAAGCCGGGAGGCTGCTTTTCAGCTTCCCGGTCAGGGGTCTACTCATGATTTTAAAATCTGGGTTTGCGGAGCACTCGCTCCGCAAACTCGCTTGAAGGGGAGGCTTGTTTTGGTGGGTTAACCGCCTGGAGGCCACCGGGCTCGCCTGCCAACCTGGTGGTTCTCGCGGTCAGGAGAAATCGGGCTAAGTTCCCCTAGCCCGATTTCTCCTGATCCTGGGAATAGCCTCACTGTTCAAGGCATAGGAGCAAGGGCCACTAAGAAAGCTGTGCACTCTCTCAGATATCATTTGGAGTAGAGTTAGACCCACTGATTTCAAACAGAGCTAGGCATGACTGTCAGGAGGGTTGATGTTAGCAGTTACAAAGGAACTAAAGGGAAGGGGCTGTAATTCAGATTCTGACGAGAATCTATTCACCCTTGTTTCTGTTCCTCAAAAAACAAAACAATTCCATGAGTTATGTTAAAATAAATAAGACCAGTAAGAGATAATAATCTCTCTTGGCCTCCCACAATTAGCCAGCTCCCCAACAGGACATCCAACACAGGACATCCCCAACAGCTCATAATTCTTCCATTGGTTCTTGTCAATTGTAATCATATATGTTTGGGTTGAAATCTTAACCTCTAAAACATTTTGGCTCGGGGGATCGTTTCGGCGCTTTAGCACCGGGGGGGGGAGTCCTTTAAGGGCGGGGGAGGGTCCACTCACCCCTCCCGCCGCATTTCCCCCACCGGCAGCGTTCCTCCCTGCCATCCCGTTGTCGTTGTCGGCCGGAACAGGCACACGTACGCTTGCTACTTTGGGCCACTTCCGGCCAATGACGACAATGGGCCGGCAGGGAGGAACGCTGCTGCCCCGATGGGCTTAAAAATAACAGAGCGCCTGTGGGGGAAATGCAGCGGGAGGGGTGAGTGCACCCTCCCCCGCCCTTAAAGGATTACCCCCGCCGGTGCCGAAGCAACTTTGTGCACAAGCCTTGTATGTATGGTCTCATTTACCCTCATGATGACCATGTCAGGGTGGGTCACTGGCAATCCCATTTGCTGACTTCATTGAACTAGCAGGAAAGCCAAGCCAAGAGTAACTTGCCCAAGGTCAAACAGTTCATTTGTGCCAGAGCTGCATTTTCAAGATGGAAATCCAGAGTTCTACAATGCAGGATTACCCTGTCTAAGCGGGAAGGGACCAACTTCTATATTCTCAAGGGCCAATCTATTCTCCAGGTGGCGGTCAGTATGGTCGGGGAAAATATGAAAGTGGGAGTGTATTTTCCTGCACAACCTGATCCCATCATGAGTGGGCAGACTCCAAAATAAAGCTGATGTATCTATCAGAAGAGGCTCCCTAGTTATGAAACCGATGCATTCAGACACAATCTTGCAATCTAACACCTTGCAATGTAACATTCATGCACACAAGAACTGCACAAAGGTAGTTGCACAAAGTGGAAAGAATGGTTGTCAATTGCACAACCGTGTTTGCACAATTCATGCATTTAGTGCTCAAGTGCTCTTCTGAAACTGCTCAAACATTACACAGGAAAAGCACATAAATCAAAATAATAATAATAATAATAATAATAATATAACCTTGTGCAGTATGTCAACTACTAACGTGTTCTAGACATGCTACATCCAAGATCAGAGACAGATGTAATTGCATAGAAGAATTCTGTTCCTTATGAGTTGGAAATATTGTTATTTTCGTTATACACGAAACTGTCAGCAAACCTTTTATCACCCATTGATTAAAATATTGTAAGGCCACATAAAAATTGCCCTGGGAACTGGCAAGAGTTCCAGTTGGCCATCCTTGGTCTAATAAGTATAGTCAACATATTAGCCACTTTACATGACATTTTGAAATAGCTGTGTCCTGAGCTGGATCAAGACCACAGTAAGGGAGGGGGCTTAGCCCATTCCCCCTATGCTGACAAAGATCTGCCCCGCCGCCATTCACCCCGGGGAAAAAATCACATATGGGTGCGCAGTTTTGACCCAGAGAGTCAGCAATCACCGTACTCCTAGAAACGAGAACTTACCGCCGATGCGTAAGTGAAAGTGAGCCCTCCTGAAGTTTGCTCAAACTGTTGCCATGGAAAGTCCTGGAGAGGTGAAGGGAAGTTTGAGAACATCGCACAGCCAGGATCACAGCCTCTCTTTCTGTCTTAATGGATTGGGCATAAGCATGATACTTTCATCCTGCACTCCAATTCCAGTCCAGCTGCAGTCATGAGCAACAAGTCTGGACAGAGATGTGCATCCCCTTCCACAGACAACAAAAGTCATCTAACCAGTACCAGTTCAATATCCAGCCTGAGTAAGTGTCACAGTGTGAATGCACACCTCCTTCCATGTCAGTTGCGCATGCAGAAGGCTGCTTACAGGGATCAATCTCCTTTGCTGAATTGTGATGACAATCTTTACCACCCATCCATATATCTGAGGTCTTGGAAATTGCATGCTTACATAATAACACCCCATACAAAATCTGAGATTTAAGCTTCTCCATCTCATCTTGAAGTCCCTACCCCTGTCCCATTTTGAATGTATATCTAATTCAAAATGAACAAAGATATTTAAGAATCTGCATTCATTCTTAAGGTATTACCAAATGTATCCCCCAACCCAAGCTCAAACTCTCTGTGTTGCCCATGCTTTGAAAACTTTATCAATCTACTTGGCAGATGCAGATCTAGTCATCTCCTCAGCATTCTGGCAAGAAAATATTAGTTCTGAGCTATCTGCCCACTTAGGTTTAGCAAAAGTTATCATGGTGAACTTACAAAATTGTTGATAATATAAAAGGAGTTCTCCCAGCAGTCCAGCTTTGTTTTCCAATCGAAACAAGGTTCCCAGTGGAATCCCTAGGGGGGAGAAACAGATGGGGGCAAGGGAATGATGTTGAAATCGATATTTCTAAGTGGGATGCCTTCAAGTGGTGATTCCCAAGAGTCAGACAAAGTTTGATTTTGTGCTTCTGTGCATCTTATGTGTTTCCACCAGCCTCTAACAGCCCCGCATTCCTCTTGAGGAAGGTCATCTGTGCCAAGGGTCTCCACCCTTAGGTCTCTAGATGTTGTTTGACTACAACTCCATTGTGTTGGCCATAATGGCCTTCACCATGGTGGCCTGGGGACGATGGGAGACAACATTTGGGGACCCAAGGGTGGGAACCCCTCGATTTAGGCTGCCCTGGTTTGTTTTCTCTTGGAGAATTCTGGAAAGGAAGCCCTCATAAGGCACGGACGCCATAAGCCAGGGCTCTTCAATTTTGGCCCTCCAGCAGATGCTGGCCTACAATTCCCATATCCCTTGGCTATTGGCCACTGTGCCTGGGGATGATGGGAACTGTAGTCCAAAAACAACGGGCGGGGGGTGGGGCCCTAAGGCCTACCATAAGCCAAGCGGCCACCACAAGGTTGAGGGATGAGAGTGCTGAAGTAACATCTGAGAGACTCCCTCCCTCCCCACCATCTCCAGCAACTGCAACTGCCAGCACCAGCTTCTCAGTGTTCCCCCCCAGGCCCTAACAGCCACACAATCCCTCTTGAGAGGAATGATCTGTGCTGCCTAGTTCATTTTGTGTAGCAGTATGTGTGACCCCAAATGGCAAAGCAGCTAGCACCCACCACCAGCTAGTTAGGGGCTTACATCTATTCACAAAGAGCAGCTTTGTGGAGCTGCAAATTGTATCAGGACCATGGCTCAGAGCTAGGGGTGTTTCACCTATTCTTTCTGCACTAACAAAAATGCACCCCCATGGCTATCTAACTCTGAAAACAGCCACTGAGATATATCATTTTAGACCAGAAAAGGGCACAGAAAGGGTTAAACACCCTCTACATCCACATCCTGGTCCCAATACACATTATGGCCCTGCAGAGCTGCTACTTGTGAGTAAATTCAAGCCCCTATCTAGACAACGATGCCTTAAAGGACATCAAGCTGATAAAGTCCTGAACGTTGCCCCCTCCCCTCACCGCACGCGCGCGCGCGCACACACACACACACACACACAGACAATTACAATGACTTATGTTGTATCTTCTGATGGATTTTTCACATTAAGCTGTTTTTGCAGGGTAAAAAATAAAAAATAAAATGAAAATGAAAACAAGCCTAGGGCTACAGTAATGCAAAGACGTTCCCGTCAAGATTTCTACCAGTTGCAGCTGTTAAAAGGCAGAGGACTCCTGCCGGGGGTGGGGGGACAAAACACACGGCAACCCTACTGTGCAGCCTCCCCAAAGTTCTGCAAAGGTTGCCTGGTTTCTCTGTGCTGGTCCGGATAGGGGGTGCCAGAGAGCCTAAGCGACACACGGAGCAGCAGCACCAGCTCCATCGGTTGTCATTCCAGGCAGGGCAAGGCAGGACATCTTGATGTGGCAGCGTATTCGGGGTCATGCTGCTCTCACTCTGTGCAGGAGGCTGGCCACCTCAGAAACAAGACAAGAGCCCTGGTTTGTACACTTCTTCCTGTGCAGGCACAATGCAAGTCGTGCTGCTCTAGGCGCATAGGCAGAACCGGGGGAGGGGGGGGGCAGGCAGGGCAGGTGCCCTGGGCGCCACTGAGGTGGGGGCGCCACACCAGTTCCTGCCACCCCCACCCCATTGCCCCCCTGCCCAGCCCCAGGGCCCCTCAGCCACTTGCCTCCAGCTCCGGCCTAGGATCAGCAAGGCCTGCAAACTGCAGAGCTCTTCTCTCCCCGCCTCTCAGCTGATCGGCGGGTGGGCAGGGCTTCCAGAGAGGCCTCCCAGTAGGCCTCCCTGAAGCCTGAACTCGGCAGGCCCCAAGCAAGGAAGGAAGGAGGCAGAGCTCTCCAAAGCAGCAGAAGCAGCAGCCCCCCTGCCCAGACCATCCAGAACAGCTATTGCTAGGTAGGCTGTGAATTCCTTTTTGGGGTCCCCCCACCCCTATAGGAATCTGCTTGCCATAGGGCTTTGATATGGGGGTGGGTGGGGCGAGACTGAGAAGTCTCTGAATATTTAATTGAAAACAGACTGGAAAATGTGCTGGCTTTAAAAACAAAAACTATCTAAAAAGGCCTATAAGTGGCTTGTTTCAGGGCAGAAAATTACAAAAACTTCTGGAACAAGTATATTTTATTTATTTTCATTCAACCATTCATAAATGCACTTATGTTCAAGTTGTTTTGCAACCCAGAAGGTCTGAGTGAGAACTGTGAAGCATGTGTTGTGCTTTTATTTTATTTTATTTTATTTTATTTTTCTTGTGTGTGAACTGCTCCCCAATAACTTGCAGCGACTTCAGGGTAAATCTGGCCAACATGTGAATGCAGCACCTCTATTCCAGAGGAGATGTGTGTTAAAGGGCTTTAAAAGCCTGGTGTGAAAAACCTCCTGGAATCAAACTTTTCTGAATTTGTTCAGAATTCTGAGAAAACAAACATTGGCTCACCCTGCAGGGTTGAAAGTCTCCTTTGCTAATCCGCAGCGAGGGGGCCATTTTAATCATTAGCGTTGCTAGTGTGTTCTAGGCATTAAAAGTAGCACAAATATCTAGTACTCGGTGGATATCACTATATACTGTGAAGTGTGCATGTGTGTATTCAGTGAAATGTATTTCCAGGCAGCATACGTATTTTGAAAGATCCGACTTAAATCCTTGGGGGCCTGTGGTGTGTGGAGGCCCTGGACTTTGAGGGGCTGGGGGCCCATTTTGAAATCTCATCTTGTCCCATTCCAACCTTGCTATGCCCCTGGCGGTCACTACACATGGGTTTCTGCACAGCACCTGCACAGAAGAAACTTCCATGTAGAAAATGTGTCTCTTGTAAATTGACCCTGAATTTTCCATCCATGACTGGGATATCTGAGAGTTAGAGTCAATAATAGAGTCAACAGCACACTGCTTGTGACAGGAAGGGGCAAATTACAAGGATTTCTTAGTCTGGCAGGGGCTGGTTTGGGCCCTGGCAGAACTTGGCTGTCTGCTCCTGTTGCAAATTCCTCTGTCTAGTGTGGCAAACTAATGTATCCTCCTCCCTCTTGGTGTCAAAGTAAGCACTAGTGTGGTGAATGCACATATACCCCATCATGAGCCAACAGTCATCATAAGACAAAGGCTGGCAGGAATCATTCACTGGTGTGTGTATATATATATATATATATATACACACACACACACACCACCACCACCAGCTTCTTCTTCCCCTATTTTGCTAGTGGCTATTTGGGCAGGTGATCCTCTAGGACAAAGTCATGTTTTTTAAAAAGCATGAGATGAGACAGAGAAAATGACACTTGGAATCCTCGCATAACTCCCGACTGTTGTTTGAAGTCTTTTCCTGAGATGGCTCATGTTTTCAGGTTTGGATCAACAACCATGTCTAGATGGTACAGTGTTCCTTTTCAGAGGGATTTCCAGATATTGTTGACTACAAGTCCCATCATCCCTGTTTGGATAGGGGCGCAATTTCAGTGCTTGCCCTAGGCGCCATTTTCCCTAGTTACGCCTCTGTCTAGGCGAGTGCCTAGTCAACGTGTATGCCTGAATCAACCTGGGCAAAGGAAGGGGTGACGTTACTTGTTGGAATCCCTGTTGTACCTTTTTCTCCATTGCCTGCTCGTTTGGCTATATGGTTCTGCTGAATGCTCTTTCGGGACACATCTGAAGTGCCTGTTCAGTGGCTATGAAACGCTCTAGGCATTGGGTCCTTTCCCCCCTTTTTAAACAGAGCAGTGGGATCCCTGTTTCCTTCACCCCTTTGGCTCCCCTTCCCCATCTATGGCCCTTTTTGTGCTTCATACCATTTATATGGCTGTTCCCATTTCTTTCTTTTTTGAAATTGTTATTATTGAGTTGTAAACTGCTCTGGTTCCTTTGGATGAAAAGAGGGGTATCAAATCTTTTTTTAAAAGGCATCAGCTAAGCTACCTCGAAATAAGAAGTATCTTATCCCACCTACATCACTCCTAATGAAAGGCTCTCCCTAAAAGGGTTCGATCCTCCGAGTTCTGGAAGTGAGGTTGAAGTACTCACAGGTGGAAAGCCGCACTGGGAGGTGGCACACGGTGGAGTCTAGGAGGTCTGGTGACTTTCCAAAGCTTGAGGACTTCTATGGTGCTACGGCACGGGTTGGAGTAATTCCCTATGGCTGCTGCACCCAACCTATGGCTGCGGTGCCCAACTCCCATAAATAAGTCCAAAAAGATCATGAGCAGCAAATTGCAGTTGCTGTTGCTGTTGCTTGCAACAGGGACCATACTACAGAGCTGATCCATTCCTGCCATCTTTTGATCTCCAATGTCGGTTGGACATCAGAGTCTGCACCCTGAGCATTCCACGGCAGTGACATCATTTTTGCAGAACTCCGAGCATGACTGCTATGGCAACAATGTAGGCCCAAACGCACAGACAATCAGTTGATGGGCTTGAGATGTTTGGAGCTGTTGGCTCTGTGGAGAACTGAATGTGAAACTAACACTTGTTGACTGACATACAGGGATCTGGATTGCATAAAGTGATTAGTGTGGTTGCCATAAAGTGATTAGTGTGGTTGCCTGTGGAGCTGGTTTTGAGAATGCAGATTTCCTAGGCAATTCTGGTCAACCCACTGTGGTTAACTCACATTGAACCAGGATCTGACAGCGGGAGACCAGTGAGTCCTCTCTCTGTGGCTCCAAGCATCTAACATTCAGCCCAGCTATATCTGGCTATCTTCAGTCTACCCGCCCCCGAGGAACCTGTCCGTCCTTGGTCTAAGCACCTGACGGGAGAGGAGAGCTGGTCTTGTGGTAGCAAGCATGACTTGTCTTCATAGCTAAGCCGGGTCTGCTCTGGTTGCATCTGAATGGGAGACTAGAAGTGTAAAGCACTGTAAGGTATTCCCCTCAGGGGATGGAGCCGCTCTGGGAAGAGCAGAAGGTTTCAAGTTCCCTCCCTGGCTTCTCCAAGATAGGGCTGAGAGAGGCTCCTGCCTGCAACCTTGGAGAAGCCGCTGCCAGTCTGTGAAGACAATACTGAGATAGATAGACCAATGGTCTGACTCAGTATATGGCAGTTTCCTATGTTTCCTATAAACATACAGGTAGCCCATTGAATTTAAAAGTCCATGCATTGAAATGAGAGAGAATGCTCATTCCCTACTCACTCCTCCCAACTCATGAAGCTAAGATGTTCAAGAGCTGAGCTTGCTAGGTCATAGCAAGATGAGGCTCATCTGCGAATGATGAGATGAGGCTTCAATTTACCTGGATGAGACCTTTCAGTCCCTCTTCTGCTAAACAGTCAATGGGGTCTTCCTGGGGAGAGCTATACTCCACTGCCACTTTCCCATTCTCTGAAACAGACAAGTTAACAAGGCCAAGTTTTAACAAAGGAATAATTAGAAGTAAAATCCTTTTGTCTATTATTTTGTAACATTCCTCACCTTTATTCAAGGTTTGGAATGAAATGATGATTTTAATGTTAGTCTTGCTAAAGAGTCCATGACAGCTATTTGGTCTTCTATATGCAGCAAAAAGAAGAACGTGCCCTGATCTCAGGCTTACAATCCAGAGTCCAACTAGATAGGACACAAGAGATCTGGCAGCAGGAACTCCTATATCACATCTGGCTTGGCCCTCAGGAAGGCTAGGCACACAAGGGAAGGGGAGTGGAGGAGGGCAAAGGCAAACGTGCAACAACCATTACAAAATGTCGGTGTAGTCAAGAGTTTTTATTAGGAAGAAGGGCAGTCAGGAGGGCAGGAGTTTGAATAATAGGGTAGAACACAAGTTGATGGGCAGAGTCCTAGGAACATAGGGAGCTGCCTCTACCCGACCATTCTCCATCTAGCTCAATATTTTCTACACTGACTTACAGCCACTTTCCAAGGTTCCAGGCAGGAGTCTTACCCACCTCTACCTGGAGATGCCAGAGATTCAACTTGGGAACTTGTACATTTAAATTCTTCCTTTAAATGGGAAAGCATTTCTACAGAGCAGATGCTCTGTAGAGATGTAGACAGATGATCTACCACAGGACTACAGCCCCAACCCAAAGGGGAGTATTTGACCCTTACTAGGAAGCTGCCATATACTGAGTCAGACCATTGCTCTATCTAGCTCATTATTGTCTTTGCAGTCTGGCAGCGGCTTCTGCAAGGTTGCAGGCAGGAATCTCTCTCAGACCTATCTTGGAGAAGCCAGGGAGGGAACTGGGAACCTTCTGCTCTTCCCAGAGCGGCTCCATCCCCTGAGGGGAATATCTTACAGTGCTCACACTTCTAGTCTCCCATTCATATGCGACCAGGGTGGACACTGCTTAGCTAAGGGGACAAGTCATGCTTGCTACCACAAGACCAGTTCTCCTCTCATAATGCTCACTCATCCAAATACAAACCAAGGTCAACCCTGCTTAGCAAACAGGACAATTCATGCACGCTACCACAGGACCAGCTTTCTACCCCAAAGAGTTGGGGCATGGGGGATTTTATGGAGACTGAAGGTATCAGATGAGTGAAGAGAGCATGGAGGGGCATGGAGGGAGAACAAGCAACTGAAGGCATCTGAAAGTCAAGTCAATGTTCGTTTGTTTCCCCCCCCCCCCCAGACAGTTTAGAACATCATCTCTTGTCACTTCTATCTGACTCAGTTCTTTAGCCTCCATCCCCGAAAAGCCTGGTTCAAGAACAGCCATATGGTCAGTATCCTCTGCCATGAAGACAGACGCAAAGAACTCATTGAGCTTCTCTGAAACCTCCATATCCTCCTTAATCATCCTTTTCACTCCCTCATTGTCTAATGGGCCAACCGCCTCCCTGGCAGGTTTCCTGCTTCTGATGTATTGAAAGACGTTTTTCCTATCCCCCTTGATACTTCTAGCTAAATGTTCCTCAAACTCTCTTTTTGCCTCCCTTATTGTCACCTTGCATCTCTTTTGCCAGAGTTTGTGTTCCTTTCTGTCCTCTTCGTTTGGACAGGCCTTCCAATTTCAAAAGGAAGTCTTCTTCCCTTTGATGGCTTCCTTGACAGTACCCGTTAGCCATGCTGGCATCCTCCTGGACTTAGTGGTACCTTTCCTCCTTTGGGATATACAATCTAACTGGGCTTCTAGTATTGTGGATTTCAGTAAACTCCATGCATTCTGGAGCAAAGTGACTCTCCTGATTTTCCCTTTCAGTTTTCTTTTCACCATACTCCTCATTTGGGAGAAGTTTCCTCTTCTGAAACGCAAAATATCTGTGTTAGACTTCCTTGGTGATTCTTTCCCGGCACGTAGGCTGAATTTGATGGCACTATGGTCACTGTTCCCTAAAGGGTCGATGACACTGACATCACGCACCAGGTCCTGGGTGCCACTCAGGATTAAGTCCAAGGTCGCCTTCTCTCTGATTGGTTTCAAGACCAACTGTTCTAGGGCACAGTCATTGAGTGTATCTAGAAATTTGACCTCTCTGTCATTACCTGACTGAATTTAGCCAGTCTATGTGTGGGTAATTGAAGTCACCCATTATTACAGCCCTGCCTTTTCTTGACGCCTCCCTGATTTCCCCCTGCAACTCCCAGTCACTGTCAGCGTTTTGATCCGGAGGGCAATAGCATGTCCCCAGTAGCACGTTTCCTTTCATGCCTTGTATTGTCACCCACAGGGTTTTGTGGAGGACTCCAGTCCACCTCGGTTTTCTAGCTTGTTAGATTCTATCCCTAACATACAGTGCTACTTCACCTCCAAGGCGCCCCTTCCTGTCCTTTCTATCGAGGATGGGATGGCATTTGCCGAACCAGATACTGCCCAGCTCCCGTCAGCATCACGATGTGTGATGTACGCAACCTTCACACCAGGCAGGCAAGTCACCGTGCAGTCAACACATGGTCACAAACACATCTATCTATACCTCTAATGATTGAATCACCCACTACAAAGAGGCCCCGCCCCGCAGGAGTATCCCCTGTGCAAAAGGATATGAGCTCATGTTCCAATGAAGGGGTCCCTCCTAAAGGAGCATTTCCCTCTTCCTCAGACCAATGTCTTCCTTGCCAGAGACCTTCATTCTCCCTGACAGCAGAGGAGCTATCAGCCCTGGAGTGGGATGCCTCTACCGTGTCCCTGAAGGTCTCGTCCGCATGCCTCTCTGTCTCTCGGAGCTTCTCCAGATTCACCACCTTGGTCTCAAGGGAACAAATTTGTTCCCTGAGAGCCAGGAGCTCATTGCACCGAGCACACACCCATGACTTCGGCCCATGGGGCAAATAGTCATACATGTGGCACTCTGTGCAATACACTGAGAAGTGCCCACTCCCCTGCTGACTTTCTGTCTCCGTACCGCTTTTGTTGGCTGTTTGCAGTATTTAGAGATAGTTTATTAGGATAGGTCGGAGCTCTACTGGTCAGATATTTAACTGTCCAAACAGCCTTTCTCAAGAATATGATGGAGGGATTCGTACTTACATTCCCTTCTCCTCTGCGCTTCTTGTGATCACGGGGGCTTGTTCCAGCCTCCTCCGCACACTTCCCGCTAAACAACTGCAAAATGCCAACGTCCTGTTTGCTATCCCTGTTCACTATGCTCTGTTCGCTATGTTCTTGGGCCTTCACTTCTTATGTCGGGAGTAGGCTTCCAACTGAGGCACAGGATGTGGGTCCAAGAAATGTCAAAGGAATGTGGGGTCTCCCACAGCCCTAGCTGACTATGCCCCCTCCAGGTCGGGACAAACAAAAACACTGGGGTTTGCTAGCCTTGGCAAATGCTAGCTCTGGCAAATCACACACACACACACACACACACACAGTCCTTAAAGAGAAACCAGCCCCTCAAAATCTCCCCTCCTCCTGTTAGTTGGTTTGAAGGGGGGAAGGCTAGTTGTTCTGTTTAGAAAAGCCTGCTCACCTCCTCAAGCTGTGTCTCCTCTTCACAGAGTAGGCTTCTAACTCTTTGTTGCCACTGCTTCTCTTGCTCCAGTAGCTGGATCTGTTTCCTTCTTGTTCTCTTCTTCGTATGCACAAGTCTCCCCTGCTGATGGGGTTGGTGGGAGAGAAGCAGCTACTGTAGCTAGCAAAGCAGAAGCAATGAGGAGAGGCCACCACTCTATGCTAGAAGCACCATTTTCTCTGTCTCCACTGCTGACTTGCAGTTTCATACAGTGACATGCCCAGAAGAGCCAGCATAGTGTAGTGTTTAGAGTGTTGGACTAGGACCAGGAAGACCCGAGTTTGAATCCCCTTTCCACCATGAAACTCACTGGGTGACTCTGGGCCAGTCATATATCTCTCAGCCTAAACTACCTCACAGGGTTGTTGTGAGGATAAAAAAAGGCATGTACACCACGCTGAGCTGCTTGGAGGAAGAGCGGGATCTAAATGTCAAAATCAATTAAAATAGATTAAATAAATTTTCTAAAGATAAGGCACCTGGGCAATGGAGAAGAGGTAGAGACCACTGTCTGCATCAGGAGCGGGGCCAGGATAAAGGGGAGGACACCTGAAAGGAGGGTGACAGAGTGTAGAGGACCTGGTGGGAGGCGGTGGTAGCAGGCAGGTGAGACTACACCTGCAGGGGGGCAGGGTGCCTACACTTGCCATCCTAGGGCATAAGTGCCGCCTGAGACTGTCACCTCACCTTGCCTCATGGGGGAGCCATCTCATCTGGATGAAGAATGCCTTAGCCCACTCTTTGCTGCCCTTGGCCTTCGTCACCATGCATTTCTTGATGGCGAGTCTCCTCCTCCACAATTCCCACCATCGTTGGAGAAGATCCCAAGCTTTAAAGCCAGTAACTCGTGTCTCTGCTCTTCCACCTAGGACTCAGAAAATTGTCTGGGAGAAACTCCGCTAAGCAGGTGAGGATCTGATCCGTCCTGTGGATGGAAACCACTTGGAACCCCAGGTAAGAGTGGGAGAGAAGCAGGATTTTAAAAATGTGTTTTTATTTTTAAAAGGAAAAGGCCTTGCCTCGAACAACAAGCAGGATCTTTTGAAATGCGTCCAAGAGTGCTTGATGTGCTGCAAGCTTCTGGGCTCTCTTGGCGGCCATAAGAAACTCTGAAAGACAATACCTTTCTGTTATAAGAAAAAGAGATTGGTCTGAGATATATAGGCATGTCTTAGTTTTAGTTGAGTTGAGTTTATTACTGTCAATGCATATAAAGATAGCTGTTATCCAACATCCTAACCGAGCCAAGAATCTAGAAGACTGGACAGGATGATCTAGGCATGTCAATTTGTTTCTGAAAATGATTGAGCTAATAATCAATGCTAGCTGGGTGAATGTCTAAAGAATGCTGTATCTTGGGCCTGAAAATCAATGGGACTGTTCTCATGACCAGCCTAACGCGGGCAAGGGCAGCCCAGCTGATGTTAGGCCGGGATCTCCATGGATCCCGATGCTTCTCACCTACCTAACCCTTCAAACCAACCCAGCTGTTAGCTAAGATTTTGCAAGCGCACCCTTAACCTGGCTGCCGGTTATTGTGTGTCTCGTTGGGCTGAGTTCAGCCCTAGGAGATACAGAATCTGACAGGCAAATCCCCCATTGCATTGTGCATGTAGTGCATTGTAGAATATTTATTTATTTATTTATTTAACATGCATCCTCCCAAAATAGCAAATAAGCATGTATCTATTCTTTATATGCGGATGATATGGAAATCATGTCCCAAACCCCAATTGGTTTGAGACGTGCTTTGTGCCTCCTTTCAAAATTTTGTTCCCAAGAGTTCATTGAGATAAATTATGGAAAAACTAAAGTCCTAGTCTTTGCAAAACGACCTAGGCAATATTGTTGGTCCATCAATGGTCATAGGATTGCACGGGTCCAGGGATTAAGCTAGTGCGGGGCCTGTAGCATATGTTATAAAGGGGCCCTAAATTTAAAAAATGCACATAAATATTAAAACAAATTATTTACTATTTTATGCAAAGTAAAATAATTCCATATTTGCATTTGCTATAATAGTCGACTTTCTTTTAAAAAGCCCACCCCTTGGCTTTTTCATGAGAACCAACCCGCCCTAAAACAACTGACTTGAAGTAATGCCTATTTATTTCGCTCCAACCTTTCCCAAATTGAGGATTTGGAGACAATCACCTTACCGACTCCAGCCTGGAATCCCCTCCATCCTATTGGTGTCAAGATGGTCATTTTCCGCTCACAAGATAGTATAAGACAGAGTTAGAACCTCTCCCTTTGCCTCGTGGTTTTCTGCAAATCTCCATGAATCTCCTTGTTATGCCACACCCATGTTTGTCCTTATAGAGACCTTTTATAGAGAATTTGGACCAGGGAAGGAACAGCCTGAAAGGATACCTATTGCTAGCATCCCATGAGAGTACAAAACTCCCTCCCCCCGGTCTGAGCCGGCCTGCAGCTGGAGCGTGGTGAGCAGCGCTGCTAGAGCTCCTATGAGCTGCTGCTGCTGTCCATACCAGACGGAGCTGGGAAGCTCCAAGGGGGCCGCGAGAGGGAGGAGGGAAGTCACGCAGCACCTCCTTAGGAGCTAGGCATGTTTGCTTGCTGCAAGAGAATATGACCCGACAGCAAAAGTCAGGCTCCGAGTGCCAAACAGGGCACAGAATTTCCTTCCCGGTGGGGTTTGGCTGACTGCAGAGGGAGGCATGTGTGCAAAAAGTGCGTACAAGCGGCGGCAACCCGCTCCTTGTTTGTTGCCAAGCAGAACCTCCCATCTCGCACCACTCAGCCGCGCTCACATTACAGCGCAGACTGAAAAGCAGTCCCGGTGCATCTAGCTAAACGCCCAGTTCTCCTTCACTCCACGCCACCGTCAGGCAGACAAACGCCCTGCTCTTGGCTGTTTGATCTGCTGTCGCCCCCCGCCCCCCTTCCTTCCTTCCTTAGTTCCTTCCAAAAGGGAAACATTTGCATCTGTGTTGCAAGGGAAACAGACTTTTGGCAGCAGCAGGCAGCGAGGACGGAGAAGCGGCACCAACTCAGTCGAGAGCAGAAAGAAGAAGGGGCAGTTCAAGCTGGGCATGCGGGGCCCTCCGAAACGCGGGGCCCGTAGCAAATGCTACATTTGCTACTCCGTTAATCCGGCTCTGCACAGGTCAACTCCTTTAAATACCTAGGAGTGGTTTTTCATTCATCAGGCTCACGCAATGCCCACCTCAAATCTACTTTGTTGACGGCACAGCTAACTACGAACCTTATGACATCTTTTCATTTCTCGAGGGGGGCTTCTTATATCCCCGCTGCAGTTAAACTATTTGTATCCAAAGTCCACTCTCAAGTGCTGTACGGAGCCCAAATAGGACCTGTTAGCAACTTCACGGCTTTAGAAGCCCTGCAGTCTACATTTCTGAGATCTATATTGTTAGTCCCCCAATGCGTGCCTAATGTTGTGTTAAGACGAGAGGTGAGTATGATTAGATTGGAAACTTGTTATTGGAGGAATATCATATTATTCTGGTTAAAATTTGTCTTCTCTTGTCTAGGATTGGCCCCCCTTATTAAGACTGATTGTTTCAGATTGAAGTGGAAGACCCAAATTATTGACAAATTGGCTCATTGTGGTTTCTCTCAGGATGAGATGATCAAAATGGGATATGATCGAGCCAGGATTGAGATCAAACAACATATCATGGACATGGAACTGCAGGAAGAAGTTGATTCCTTGCCTAAGAATGTCTTTTTGGGGGATCAAATGTTTAACATTCAACCAGCTAGCTTTTTGAGTCTAATTACCATTCCTAAATTTAGACGTGCTTTGACGCTCGCCTGTCTAAATGCACTTCCATCTGCTGTTATGGAGGGAAGATTTAAAGGTACCCCTTTCTCTACTCGACTTTGCCCTTGCGGGTCTGGTCAAGTGGAGACAAGTGCGCATGCCATTTTATAATGTCATTTCTATAGGGACGCCCGCTTAAGATTAGTGTCCCCTTTGCTGCAACGTTTCCCTGGGCATTTGGATGACTTCTATTTGAAGTATTTACTGTCCAGTCTTGATGACGACCTAATTTGCAAAATGGCAAGGTACTGTTATATCATTTGCAACATCCGCTTAGGTTTTCATTAATGTTTTGCCTTCTGTTTTCCGTGATTCCTGTTTTATGATTGTAATGGTGGGTGCTCTGCTCTCTTGGGCTTTCAGTAAGATCTATCTGGAGTTCACCACAACTGTCTTAATTTTAACCTGTCAATATTACAATCTGTTTGATTTATTATGCTGAGTTTTTTGTAAGTATGTATGTTTTACTAAGTATTGGTCTATGACCGCAATAAAGGATGACTGACTGACTGACTGACTGAAACTGTTCAAATTGGGATTTTGAGAGCAATAGAGGGAAAGGCAGAGCCAGCATGGTGTAGTGGTTAGAGTGCTGGACTAGGACCGGGGAGACCCGTGTTCAAATCCCCATTCAGCCATGAGACTTGCTGGGTGACTCTGGGCCAGTCACTTCTCTCTCAGCCTAACCTACTTCACAGGGTTGTTGTGAAAGAGAAACTCAAGTATGTAGTACACCGCTCTGGGCTCCTTGGAGGAAGAGCAGGATATAAGTGTAATAATAATAATAATAATAATAATAATAATAATAATAATAATGATAATAGAAGTCCCACTACTTCCATCCATCCCATCCTTCCTTTCCCACCCTCATCCCCCTCAAGGTACTCTGTGAGGCAGGTCACATGGCTGTGATTAGAACAGGCATATGTTTCTTCCTGCCTGGGTAAAGTGCTGGGTATGAGAGCTGGGTAGGAAGGCACTCTCTGACTCGGCTCCTCTCCCCCAGAAATCACTTCTCTCTCTCCAGCCTTTTACTTTCACACAATCCTAAAACAGGAGCATTGTGTGAACTGCCTTTATATCTCAACGTTTTGCAGGTCACCATGAGTGACTAGGAATATTTCCGGCAACAATACTGTAGGAGATAACAAAATGAGAGCCTCCTCTCAACTCCTGAGTTCTCCACACACTGGGAATTTGGAGGGGGGGGGAGTCTGGCTTTGTGTTGGGCAAGCAGAGATCCCTGGGGAGGAAGTTGGCAACTATGAAGAGCTGGCTACCAAAGCCAATCCACATCTGTAGACACAATACATTTACAGTGGACAGCTGCTTACATATTAGATCAAACTAGTTCATCACTTCTCCGAGGTAGTGAATTCGCAGACCATTTGGTTACAGAAGTGATTAGCAATTGGCAGACTTCTGTCTACGCTCAGCACACAATGAGCTACTGGCTTGCTCTCTCACCTAGCCATGGAGGTAGGTCATGACACTTAAATGAAGCATACCTGCAGACTTGGTATGAAAGCTTCTTTTCACTGAAATGACAGTGAAAACAGCAGGTCATCCTTACCGTAATGAGACAACTAGACCAGCCATTGAAGCCAAGATAGTGATTGGTTACGTTTTGCCATTGGTAGCTGTGCAGACTTGCTGTGGAAAGGGCCTCTATCTGGTACAGATGGAAACCTGGATATGAATTAAAAAAGAACTCTCTGTATATGGAACAGGAGTTCCCAACAGGGGGTACTAGTACCTCTAGTGGTACTTGAAGGGCTCTCGGGGCTATGCAGAGACCTCCTGCCACGCGATGTGTTCCTCATCTGAGGACTGCCGGCTGGAAGCCAACATGTTCTCAGCGATATATCTATTGTAGAAGGGGAGGGAGGAGGGTGAAGCCTCTCTTCCTGTGCTTCTGACTGGCTGGCTATGTGCAGAAGCTCAGCATACTCCTTCCCTCATCCTGACAGACGGAATATCAGCACCAAGTTTTAATGCTACAGTCATGAGGTAGGCTACTCCAGCCACAGACTTACATCCAGAGCAAGTTAGTCATCAGCAGTCTTCTTGAAATTAGTGGGACAAGTTGATTAATTTCAGTGGGAATACTCTTGAGTAACTGAGTCTGGATGTAAAGCCAGTGACTGGAGTAAGCTGTTTCATAACTGTAACCTTTAGATTTGTGTGTGCATAGATACACAATAAGCTGCGCTACACTGATGACACCACTCTGAGAGCTGAGAATGGGGCTCTAGTAATGAAAGTGAAGGAGCACAATGAAAAAATGGGACTACAATTACATGTAAAGAAGACTAAACTAAAGACAAGAAAGGGGTACAGCAACCAGCCTCAGAATAGACACTGAAGACACTGAAGTGGTGGATAGCTTCTCCCTTTTAGGATCGACTGTCAACGGTAAAGGATTCAGCAGTCAAGAAATACGCCGCAGACAAGCACTTGGTAGGGTTGCAATGAAGGCCTCAGAAAGGATATTTAGATGCCTTGAGGAGTCTACACCTACAAAGATTAGAATCGTTTGGACAATGGTTTCCCCATGACACTCTGTGGATGTGAAAGGCGGACTCTGAAGAAACAAGATAGAAAAAGCATTGACGCTTTTGAACTTTGGTGCGGGAGTAGACTCTTGAGGATACCATGGTCAGCCAGGAAAACAAACCAATGGATCATAGAACAAATCAATCCAGAATTTTCACTCGAGACACAAATGACGAGACTCAAACTATCGTACTTCAGACAGATTACGCGAAGACCCAGCTCCCTTGAGAAGTCTATAATTCTGGGGGGAGTTGAAGGAAAGAGAAGAGGACAACCAGCAACAAGGTGGATGGACTCAATTATGACAGCAATGAATGCATCACTGAGAGACCTGAGAGATCACCCTGGAGAGAATCTATCTATGTGGTGGCTAAGAGTTGACACCTACTTGACGGCACTTAATCAATCAGTCAATCCATCCATACACACACACACACACACACAGACACACACAATCTCTACAGGGTATCTGAATTGAAGGACTGGTCTGTGAGCAGAAAAGGTATGCTTTTCTGGTTGGGAATCCTGTATTAGAAGATTAGAAGTAAAAAGGTTGGGAATCCTGTATTAGAAGATTTGCACAAACTTCTTCTCCCAGGGGTGGGGATGGAAGGTGAGCTTCAATCCTGCCTGGAACATGGCATGGATGTGGGTGTGCTTGGGCACACCCATCGGAGATGCTTTGCTGGCATGATTGGAGCTACTGGAGTGTGGCTCCATCTTGTTCTACAGAGGTCATATGAGGCATTACATCAAAGCTGTGTTTGGATCCAGCAGGCCAACCGCTCCACTGCCAGAAGTCTATGTACTCCCTGATTCTACCGTTGCATTGCACAAGCACAGTATTTTGAAAGAAAGTCAGCGTCCTGAGACATTTTCCTCCAAAAGAAGATCTACAGTCCTCAAGGCTGTAATAATAGTCTTGAAAGGTATGTCTAGTACCTGGTGAAATCTCAGAAATGTGGGGAGGAAACTGGGGGTGCTGAATAGTAGAGGCTGGCAGGGATGCTGGTGTTATTTCTGTTTGTAAGTGCTTTTGTTTTGCATCTGAAGATTGGATTGTAGATTAAATTTTCTGTAATTTGAAATTGTAGACTAGGTAGAGAGGCAGGTGGCCAAATGATAAAGAGACCATTGTAATCATCTTAACACAAATGTAAGAATTGCTTTGCTGGATTGCATAGATGCATCTAGTCCAGCATCCTGTTTCCAACAGTGGTAAGCCAGGTGATTCATGAAAGCCCACAAGCAGGACATTAAGACCGCAGGCCTGCCCTGTTGTTTGTCCCCAGGACTTGCTATTCAGCCTCATCCGGGGAGATATTACTCAATGGCTTTCACTCTTATACAGTTGGAGCTGTACCTGGGGCAGGCTGTGGCAGATGCAAAGGTGGCCTAGGTGTGCTTGTTGCCACCTCTCTACACGCATCCTCGAAGCTGCTTCCACCGCTCAAACAATATGCTATGACAGTTTTGATTCAATTCGGCTGCTGCAGTCTGCTGAAAATTAACATCTATCTCTCTCCGATACGGAGGAAGCCTCAGGTCAGATCAATGTGGACTGAACTGGAAAACTACGTAGGAGATCTCCTCCTCTCCATTCCGAATACATTTGTGGTAATGGGTGGTGATTTAAACGCTAGGCTGGGCCCTGATGACCATACTTCATACACTCAACAGAGGGCTTATCCACCCAGTCCCGAGGCAGACGGGCTCCTTCTTATCCATCTTTCAAAGGACCAAAGGTCAAGTTATGCAGGTCTCTGCTTGAGTCTAATGACCACCCGACTTAATCTCTGCATTCTGAAGGACTCGCTTGAAAACGACCATCCTGCCAACTTCACCTATCTGGCCTTCTCTGGGATGTGTCTGATTGACTACTTTATCGCCTCAGGGAACCTTCTCCCTCTGGTGGAGGGTTTTGAGGGTTGTCTCCAAATTTGACAGTGATCATCTCCCCATCTCGCTCCTTCTAAAGCCTTTCATCTATCAGTCCCATATGGAGAACCATGATCATCCCACCATATCCTTGGTGGGAGGAGCATATTGCCGTGCTAATGGGTCTCCACAACTGGATCAAGCACTAAGTGAGCTACTCGCCTCTGACCACCTGCAGTGTATTCAATCAACCTCTCTAACTAACAACCCTACTTCTGCACCTTTTGAGTCCTACAATGCCCTCGTCCAGGAATAACAGCAGCTCTTCTCTCGCAAGATCTGTGAGCTACGTGCACAGTGCCAACAGGCCTCCAAGCAGTGGTTGGATAAGGACTGTGCTAAAGCCCCAAAAGCCCATCCCTACACCTATCAAGTCTATAAAGCTAGTTCTGGACAGTTGGCCGCACAGAATCTCCTTCTGCAGAAAAGACAGCACAAACTTCTGCTGCTTCGTAAGAAAAGAGATGCCATGAAAGATGCCTGGATGGGTCTCATTCAGGCCATTAGAGCCAAAGATTCTGCCATGTTCTGGCATCTTTACAAAGCACTCTCCCACTTATGAACCAAATCACCTGGACTGTCATCTTCATCCAGAGATCTGGGAGAACTATTTTCATGACCTATACAAAGAGCCTGCTGCTGTTTGCAGAAGTTCCACCTGTGCCATTGAAGACACTCCAGCGTGGGCACCAGTGTCAACCTCTAAGATTCACAGTCTAGTCACCCAGTTAAGACTGGGGAAGGCTCCAGGCGAGGACCTTATTCCACCAGAGGCCGTAAAAAATAAGCTAGACTGGTGGGCCCCTGTCCTGGCTTCTCACTTCGCCTATGTTGACACGAGTGGCCAAATTCCCAAGAACTGGGGGGGGGGGGGCAGTGATCATTGCCTTATATTTAAAAGGGCAAGAAGGATGACCCTGCCAATTACAGACCCATCACTTTGCTGAATACAATCAGCAAACTTAATGAGAGACACCTATCCGGGAAGCTTAAAGATGGATTGGAACAGGAAAATCATCTTGCTGAGGAACAAGCAGGATTCAGGGAATGGCGCTCGACCATCGACCAGTGCCTAGTTCTACAGCACCTTATCGGGAAATACTCTTCCTGCCGGGTGACCTCCCTCTATGCCGCCTTCATCGACCTTAAGGCAGCATTCAACTCCATCTCACGTGTCAAATGAAGGGAGAAGCTGGAAGCCTCCTGCATTGACCGGTGCCTGCTATACCTTCATTGCACCCTGCACATGAACACAACACTCCAGGTGAGATGTAGCCCCTGAGGCCACCTCACAAGAGCTGAAGGGCATCAAGCACACTGGGAGATACATTGCCATCCTGTTCTACGTGGCTGATACAGCCATTCTCTCAAGGACCCCCATTGGCCTTAGAAGAACACTGAGGGCCCTGACGCTGCACTGCAGGGAGAACTGCCTGGAAATCAATGATAAGAAAACTAAAATTATGGCCTTTGTCAGGAGGCCCAAGATCCACTCTTGGCACATTGAGGGGCATAAGATTGAGCAAGCTGCACACTTCAAAGACTTGGGAGTACTTTTCCATTCTGGTGGCCAAGTCACTAGCTAGCTTCTCGATGGTGCCCAATTGGGCCCCTTCCCCAACATTGTGGCTCTGGAACTTGTACAATCTAAATTCCTGCGGGCAGCGCTCTAAGTACCGAGATGTGTCTCCAGTGCCTCTCTGTTATGCTCCAGTTAGTCACTCAGTGGGCCAGAAACTGGGAAGAAACAAAGCCCTGGTAACAGACAGTCTATTACTGACTGGCATCAGAAAGTCCTATACAACTAGCACAAGAAAGCATATTTCATGTTTAGCATGTGCCAGGCTCTCCTTTTGATCCTGTGGCAGCAGGGCAAGTCAAGGCATGGCGCTAGGGGATAACTTTGAGGGACAAATTACTCTGCCAGTGGTCAGAGGTGTTGTGAACACTTGATACCTCTAAGGCAGACCTGCTCAACTTAGGCCCCCCAGCTGTTTTGGGATAACAACTCTCATAATCCCCAGGCACAGTAGCCAATAGACAGGGATTATGGGAGCTGGAAGCCAACATCTGCAGGAGGACCAGAGTTGAGCATCCCTGATCTAAACTCAGCTTACTCTTCCGGGACTTTCTCCCTGCCAAGTAGGAGCAGACCCAGGTTCTTGCTCACCTGAGGAAAGCTCTGACAGCCTCACACCATCCACAGCATTTAAAGGGGCACAGATTGAGGAGACTGTTTCCTAGTTGGCAGCCTTTTCTCATTACCTTGGCCACCTTTCTGCTGGAAGTGAAGGACTTTGCACAGTCTCTTGTCTCAAAGACAGTGGAGGACAGACTAGTGAGTCAGAAGGCTAGAGGGTCAAGACACTGGTCATCCCTTCTCTACCGCTCTGACACTATCCCATTGGAATGTAGATTGCTACTCTCAGGGACACTTCTTTCCTTCCAGCCACTTCCTTTCTCTCCCCCTTCTCTTCCTTTTCCTTCTACCTTGCAACATGCAAGCTCTTCTCCCTGCCCCATGTGTGTAGAGATGCAGAATCCATCTGTATCCAGCTAGCTAGCTAGATTAGAGAGCCTAACTCCTCACTTTCCTATCTAGAATGGAGTTCTTTAATAAATGGCTTTTATATTGATTTGAAACTATGAACTGGCTCCAAGTTACTTTACTCTCAGCATACACGCATGCCTAACCAAATTCCGCTGTGTTGTGCCTCTGTGCACTCTGCTGTAATGAAAAAGGGATTCTCTTACCAGAGAGAATTCCCAACACTTTCAAGACTGGCAACTGGGGGCTGGGCAAGAAACTGCTGCCACCAAGCAGCCTCCTCCCCTTAAGCCCGTACACCAAAGCCTTTCACAAGTTACTACCAGAGGCAGTAGGTGGTGGGGTCAGTGGGGGGCCTGCAGCAGAGGCAGCAAATGGTGGGTGAGCAAGTCCTCAGCCGAATCTGCCCCTGCTGCTGCTAGAGTTATGCTGCTAGAGTTATGATAGTCAAGTAACTGAGGGACAGGAGTATTCTTCCTACCCTAGAGGCACGCACGGTGCACAGGTCTCCCGATTTCAGAGCAGGAACCAGAATGCTCTACAAAACCTCTGAAGCTTCCAAATGTTGTTCTGTACATAAGCAGAACTCTTGTTGTAGAGACCATGGAGGAGGAGAGGAGGTCTGTCTTTCAGAAGAATATATTTATTATCAATAATAATAATAATAATAATAATAATAATAATAGTCATAATAGTAGCAATAATAAAAAATAACACTATTTACAAAAATAACCAAGGTTGGTCTTCTCCAGATCCACTTCCTCCCCGCTCAGATGCTCTTCTTCCACCTTCGCTTTCTCCCCCCTCGCTTCCTGCACCCGAACTTCTGAAAATATGAAGTAGATACAATCATTAAATTAAAATGCTCTCAGTAAATTGGGTTTCCCCCAGTGAATCTGGGAGACATTTCTTTGTTGCCATTACAATGGCAAACTAGAAACTGTGGGCTGGTTTCCACAATTGCTTTTCCATAACCTTCAAACCTTGCTTTGTGGTTTGCCAGCACAGCCCAATTCTGGCTCTCACAGATCTTTGACAGGATTGCAGGTACACAGACAAGGTGTCTTGCAGCATTCCCGCTCTAAACCTGGTCTCCTACGGACTGAAATGGTTGCAAAACCATAATTCCTCATAGTGGGCTGGTTTATACAATTCTAATGAGAGTAGGAGACGGGTCCTACCCAGGTTTGGGAGCTGTGTGCGCTCCCGTTTCCCTTCATAACTAAAGACATGTCAGAAAAATATTTTGCAAAAGCAGATGTCTCCTTCAGATCCCTTCCTAGATCTGGTGCTCAGGTCTGAAAAACGGAAGGCTGTTCAGGTGCTAGAAATGCAGCTCTGGATTCCACCCCACAAATTTTGTTTGAGAATCCCATCACAGAGACCAGGTGTGTAGGGATGAAATGGAGTAGGGGGGACTGCCCCTCGGCCGTGGGCCCCACCTGGGTGCAGCCTCCCCCCAGGGAACCCTTCCCCCCCCAACTGCTACCTGATGATGCACCTGTCTCCTTCCCTGTTGTGACATTGCCCCAGAGGCGTAGCTAGGGCAAATAGCGCCTAGGGCAAGCACTGAAATTGCGCCCCACCCCCAAATATCTGACACTCATCTTTCAGATAACTTCACCAGAATATCACCTCAAAAATAAAAGTCAAGCTTGTTCATCTTTTAATTAACAAATGATGGCACTAACTGAACATTAAAACTGCACCTTACATGCTTTCACTGATGCAAATTGCTGAGGCAGCACACATACAGCCTTCTTCAGAAAGCAGGAATCACCACACCTATCAGCTAGTCAGAGAGGGACTGGAGACTGGATGGAGTCCTTACATTCCCTGATCTGCATGTTCATTGCATTCCAAATCCAGCAGTGTGTATTAGCAACCCCCCTGCCCTCCCCCCCCGCCAGCTGCTATCTGCCAGCAAGCAGCAGCATTCATGTTTTTTCTATCCCGCTCTTCCTCCAAAGAGCCCAGAGCAGTGAACATACTTCAGTTTCTCCTCACAGCAACCCTGTGGAGTAGGTTAGGCTGAGAGAGAAGTGACTGGCCCAGAGTCACCCAGCAAGTCTCATGGCTGAATGGGGACTTGAACCCGGGTCTCCCCAGTCCTGGTCCAGCACTCTAACCACTCTCAAGGCAGTGTGCGCACACCTGCATTCAGAGTGGGGCCTTACAGCCTCAGTGCCTCCTCCAAAACACAAGTCAGCCTACATGCACATACAGCTACAACATGCAATAAAACAAACAAAAAACCCACTCCATCTTCAGAGTAAGATACACAAAATGATCAGGCAGGGCTACTGCTGGGCAATCTCAAGGTTAGGGCAAGGAAGAGAGAGAAACTAATACATTAATTCATAAGGGGTACACTTAGGAACAATTCTGGAATGTTAATCCAACTTTCCCCTCCTTTCCCCTTCCAATCAATCAGAGCAAACAGCATAGGAAGAGAGATTTTGTTCATCCATGTGCCTATTTTTTTAAATTTATATTTACACTTATATCCCGCTCTTCTTCCAAGGAGCTCAGAGTGGTGTACATGGGGTTTTTTTATCCTCACAACAGCCCTGTGAGGTAGGTTAGGCCGAGAGATACATGACTGGCCCAAAGTCACCCAGTGAGATTCATGGTTGAATGAGGATTCAAACTCAGGTCTTCCCAGGCCTAGTCCAACACTCTAACCACTACACTATGCTAGCTCTCAGGAAAAGTCACAAAGAAATCCATCAATTACACCTGTACTCATCAGCCTCATAGAAGCAGTCTCTGCATATTAAGCTTTTTCAGGTTTCTTTTGGTGACTGCATTGTTTATGCACCTTAATACAAGTCTGTTTCTACATTGGTGTGCATGCCTGGCAGTAAATAAAAAACTTATTGTAAATTCTAGAAAGTGTCTTCAACTTTCAGATGTAGAACAACCTTTTGCACTTACGTTTACAATTACAACCCTTTTTCAATTACACATGATTTACTGCACATTTTAATAGTCAACTCTTTTCAAAGACAAGACTTAAATCACAAAATCCATTTTTAACAAACTAAAAGTGCTATTATTAGCTTCCAGCATATTTCCTTTTTATGACCTTTATATTTAAATATATTTATTCTTCTCAACTTAACCATATTTTGATTTTGCATTTATTTTCATAAACATGCACCACCACAGGCTACTGCCAATTACTGAATAAGCCTCCCCTCCTTGATGGAATGGGGGCTGCCTTAATAAAGCACATAAAGAAATGAAGTTGCGGACAAGGTGCAGAACCCCAGAAAGCCATCTGTAGTCCATATGCCCCCCTCAGGGGCGTAACTACTATTAGGCAAGGGTAGGCAGCTGCCTGGGGGCCCCCACGCCTCGAGGGGCGCCCCAGAGGCAAGTCACATGACTATCTATTGTGAAGTGTGTGTGTGTGTGTGTGTGTGTGTGTGTATCAGTGAGGGGCCCATTTTAAAATGTTGTCTCTGGGCCCACTCCAGCCTTCTTACGCCCCTGCCCCCCCTCATGGTTTTACCTTGTAGGAGAAGCCTTAGCCCTTTCTAATTACCTCAGAGATCTGGTGGAGTGGTAAACTACCCACTCAACACCCCCTGGAGTGTTGGGGCACATGTACCCCAACCTTAGACTCAGAGGTACCAACCCAGAAGTATATGGAATTCAGGCCTGTGTCTGATTTCATTTTATATTAAGAGTTCAATTAAATGCCTGAACTTGAGGTGAAGCCCAGATCTCATGACTGCCCGGTAAATGATTTGTAAAGGCAGGGGTAATCTAGCATTGGTTATCAGTGTTTGTGGAACTCACAAGAGACTCAATGGGTCAGGCTTAATGACCAGTCTCACACTGCTGAAATTATCCCTTTTCCTCACTGACAGGATGCTTCTGCCTCAGTCAAATATATTGATTAACTCGTCTCACTCATGTACCCCTTTTTATGTTACTTTAAATATTCTCTTGTTATAATTACACACTAGATAGAGGTACACAAGAAATAATGTCATTGCTGTCTCACACAAATAGAACTAATTCTCTCACTAACTCCTGACCTTTAACACCTTTTGGGATCAGGCTAGCAAATCTGGGACAAGAGAAGGGGCCCATTTGCAACTCAGAGATGCAGATTTCCTTTGGGCAATGTCCCCTCCTCAAGATAGCAGTTAACAGAAGATGAACTTGAAATCTCTCTGGACTGGCTGAATAATTAAAAGATGATATCCAGAAGATAACAGCAAGTTGTCACCTTTTTGGGGACCCAGGAAAAGATGAGGAGATTTGAATAGACTCTATGAGAGATCAAAGGAAAATACAACTATAAAGAACAGGCTTACTGGAAAGAGAACTAGCAGTCTTTTGCCTACAGGCAGTCTTGTGCCTACACGCAATCTTGTGCCTAAAAGCAAGATCTGCTCATGAGCAATCCAAGGGTTTTGCTGCCCAAGCCGCGGGACTAGAGGCAGGAACTCTGTCCATGGGCAGGAACTGTCTGTGACTTCCACTGCGCAGTGAGAAGTCAAGACTTCCCCAGCCATGGTTTTCTGACTCTCAGCCGTGCTCTGAGCAAACTGCATGCTTGATCCAAAAGCTCTTGTCTCCAGCCAACAGCTTCTCTCCTTCAGCTGAAAGATCCATCGCTCTCAAGCCTCTGATCCTGGTAATATGTTGCCTCTACAAGCCTTGGATCCTTCCATCCTTTCCCCTTCTTCTCCATTCCCCTCGTCCCTCTAATTCCTGATCTCCCCAAACCATGCCAGTCCTCAGCCTTCCTTACCCCCCCCCCCACCTTTTTCCATCTCTAGCTGAGTTGTATTAGGCTCTAGGAAGATTTAATACACACACATGTGTTAGTTAGGAACACTGGGTGAATATTGTTGCTGGTTAGGGTTGAAATACTGTTAGTAATATTGATAGAATGTTCTGCTTTCTGCTCAGTTAGATTGATGTTGTTATTCTTTTATACTCAATAAAGCCCATTGAATCATTTAGGTTTGGTTTGATCTCTTTTCTTCCTTGCGTCCAGATCCTACATGGTCACTATATAAAAGAACTTGGTCACTTGGTGACACTATGAGACAGGCCTCATTTTGTATGCTAGCTAATGAGCATATTCAGTATATAAATCAGGCCTGGACCACAACAGGAGGAAGCAGAACACAGTGCTACAATCCAAAAAAAAGAAAAGAAAAAAGAAAAAAGAAAGCGTTGCAGAGCATCTATAAGTGTCAACAGTTGCACGCTGAGAACGGTTAGTTGCACTAACAGCACTACAGTGGAACAGGGAGGCAAATCAACATTATGCAATAGATGCAGGTACCAGTCACCTCAACTGTTTTGCTTTTTTAATTAAAATCAGCTGGTGAAAAACTATACGTCTGAGCAAAGGGACAAAAAGCAAAGGATCATGATATTTCCCCCCAGCAGTTATTTTTTTCCTCCTTAATGTTGCCCTCTCAAGGCTCCTTTTCCATCCATGTGAGAAAAAAGCAGCCAGAGGTAAAAAACACTCCACCCATTTCTCTGCTGAAACTCGCAACTGCCAGTGGCCATGTGTAATTCGAATCACAACCACCCACACCCGAGAGAGTATTACATGTGTCTGTTGTAGAAGGCACATCTTAGCCCTGAGACTGCTTCTACAGCTAATCTGTGGAATGAAGAAGAAAAAAGCCCACTAGCATGTCACCATCAACTGTTGACTGTCTGGACAAACACAGAAAAAACCCAGTGCAAAAAACTAAATACAGTTTTATAATACATCACTAAAGATGAACCATGACCACTACTGGCATAAGAGTTATGCCTTCTACAAAATAATTCAAAGCAATTTATTTTTGCAATTCCCTATTCCACGAAAGCAGACAGCAAAGCTATTACCCATGAGCTGCTGGAAGGGCAAACCAGCACAGCTAAGTACCTACTCTCTTCTGCCCCCCTCCCCTCTAACCCCCTCCAACAACAGAGCACAGAGAAAAGCCCACCCAAAGAAAGGAAGATAGGATTTGAGCTGGATGTGGAGAGGGGTTGCCTGCAAAATTTTGTTTACTGAATAAGGAGCACACCTTGGAGTGAAGAGGTGCTTTCACGCAGCAAGCCTACCCTGAAATGAGACTGAAGAGCTCCCTCCGGCTCTTTAGAGCTCTAGGCCACGCCCTTTTGCATGTGAAGTATCACATGATGACATCACATGCAAAGGAGTGTGGCCTCGAGCTCTAAAGAGCTGAAGAGAGCTCTTCAGTCTCATTTCAGGGCAGGCTTGCTGCCTGAAACCATCTTTTTTCCCCTTCTGGAGGAAGAGAAAGGGGAATAGATGCTTTCAGGTAGCAAACGCTCCCTAAAAATAATCGGAAAGTCAGTTCTCTGTGGGGGTAGGGGCGGGGGCGCAGGCTCTCTGCCGGGACTCAGATCTCTGTTGTGCGACTTTTGCGGCTGCGTGAGTGGGGGTGGCAGCAGGCACCCAGCAGGGGGGGATTTTCCAAAACAAACAAACAAACCCTGAAAAAAAACCACACAACTGTGATGGTTGGGTGCGGGGCATGGCAAGCACTTGGCGCTCCCCTGCAACTGGCGCCTAGGGCATGTGCCCTGCCTGCCCCACCCTGATTATGTGTCTGCATGGCCCATTCAGTCGGCGAGTGCTTTCTGCACTGGCCCAGTAGGGTTCTTCCTTCATCTCCCTGGCAAGCAGGGCAAAGAAGCCCCCAGCTGGGCCAACACAGAATGCACTCTCCAGTTGGATGCGCTACACATGCTGCTCAGCCCCAGAAACGCCTCCAGCATTGGTGTCCTGACTCAGGGTGGAAGGGGTATGGCTGGCTGGGGACAGCACAGCCGGGGACAAGTCTGCCATCAGAGGAGGAGGCAGCGGCAGTAGCAGTATGTGTGTAGGGAGACCCAGTGCTGGCAGAGGAGACCTCGTTGCGTGGCGGGGGGTCCGGCCTGGCAGCATTGGCAGGAATAGGGCAGGCACCTGCCTGTCCAGGGTTGCTGCCAGCCATCCTACGCCCCGGACAGAGACCGGGAGTGGGTGAAGTACTCCAAACAGGGAACTGATTCATTTGTGATTGTTTTAAGCCTAAGTATATAGCAATGCATGCAGAGCATCCTATATTAAGTCTGCTCAAAGGGGGAGTGGATGGTTCATGTAGGGTAGAGTCAACTGGTATGAGTAAAAGGTTGTGCAAATTAGCTACCATGAAAAAAATGTATCTGACAATCGTACTTTGTACTAGGCTGTCTTACAGACCAGCTCTAATATGACGAGGTTAATGAAAGGAAGAAGCAGGCCCAGATTACTCTACATTTACTTACCCCATGTAAAGGCAGAGGTGCAGATGGAGGTACGGACTGATGTACGGATGGAAGTGCGGATGGAGGTACAGACCGATGTCCGGATGGAGGTGAGGATGGAGGTGCAGATAGAGGTACAGCTGGAGGTGCAGATGGAGGTATAGACTGATGTACGGATGGAGGTGAGGATGGAGGTGCAGATGGAGGTACAGACTGATATACGGATGGAGGTGTGGATGGAGGTGCAGATGGAGGTGCAAACAGGGTTGGTGTTGTGGACCTGACAGAATGAAAACAGACATTAAAGAGAATCTGCTGCATCTAGGCCAGCCTGAGCACATTTGCTTACAGCACTACACAAACCAACCACATACACCTTTACTCCAAACAGTCTGTGCTCTATCAGAGGCAAAGTTGCACCTAGGTAATTTTGGAGCCTGGACCTAAAGGTTTCTGGAGCACCCCACCCTGCAACTTAAGCATCATGCCCCTACACACACACACACACACACACACACACACACACACACACATGAAATATTTTTAATAGGTGGGTTCTTGAGGGCACAAACAGCAACTGAACTCACAAGAATGTAAGAATATAAAACAGTTACACTTATGCAGATATGCACTAGCAGAAATGTTTCAACACACAACTTAACATATTCCCATCCCACATATCTCCCCCCCACTCCCCCCTCTGTCTCTAAAGCACCCGAAACAGGTCACAGTTATACTTGAGTGCCTGGTCCATTGAGGGCCAGTAGAGACCACACCACCCAAAACAAACTAAAAAGGTTTTGGGGGCCCCCAAGGGGTTGGAGGCCAGTGTTGCCTCTAGCAGGGATTTCCAGATACTGTTCACTACAACTCCCAGCAATAGCCTTTGGCTGCAATGGCCTTTGGCTGGGGATTCTGGGAGCTGTGGTCAACAACATCTGCGAATCACTGTTTGAGAGATCACTTTTGGAGGCCCTGGACTTCGGCCCCAAAGTTCAAAGTGCCTTGCTCCATATGTCCCAACCAGGACCTTAAGTTCTTCTTCAGAGGCCCTCCTCTGAGTGCCCTTGCCAAAGGAGGTGAAGTGGGTGGCTACTAGGGAGAGGGCCTTTTGGGTGGTGACACCCCATTTATGGAATAGCTTCCTGAGTGAGCTTCGACTGGCTTCCTCACTTTGTTCTTTTAGATGCCACCTAAAGACCTTTTTGTTCTGTCGGACTTTTAAAATTTTGATTTTCAAATTTGATTTTTTAAAACTGATTTTTAAAGAGTTTTAAAATGTCTTTGTATTGCATTTTGTATTTCCTCTCCCCACTCCCACCCCTGCCCCTTTTGGTCTCTTATGATTTAATGTGTTGTATGTTTTCATTTCATGTTTTAATTTCATGTTGTCAGCCGCCCAGACAACAATTTGTTATGGGATAGCTAACAAAGTTGTTCATCACCATCATCGTTATCATCATCATCATCATCATCATCATCATCATCATCATCATCGCCACCTTAAATTTATTAAAGGCTGATATCCAGAGCAGCAACCAGAAAATCTGCTCCTAACTCAGCCAGATTGTTCCAGAGCGGAGGGCAGAGGCGGATCCAGGGTGGGGCAGCCAGGGCACGTGCTCTGGGCGCCCCCTGAAGAGGGCATAATTTCCATGCCCCACCATCACAAGATTCAACCAGTGGGCGCCGCCGGAAGGTCCCAGTATCTCCGGATCCCAGGTGGCCGGCGAGCGGACCAGTGGCACCTGAACCACCCCCCCACTCACTCTCACAGGCAGCAGCAGCACACTCACACGAGCTCTCTGGGCAGCGTGGGACGGGGGCGGCGGGTGGGTACTCCCATTGGATGGTGGAGAGCGCAGGCCAGGCCCGAGAGCTGTCTGGGCCACCCGCACCAAGCAGGGTCCACGTGGCAGGGAGACTCGCAGCAGCAACTGCTGTGTGTTTTCATGCTGCTGTTCCGTAGTTTGTGTGCTGATGCTGTGTGCGGCTGTTTGTTGCCCAGCAGGCGACACAGCGTCTGCCTGCCCTGCTGGCTGGCTGCATTCTTGCATCAACTGCATACAGATTCGTCATAGGAAGGTAAAGAGCACTGATGGGGGCAGGAAAGTGCAGCCAGAATTGCTCCCCTCCCCCAGGGGCGTATCTAGGGCAAAGAGCGCCTAGGGCAAGCACTGGAATTGCGCCCCTGGGGTTGCCAGGAGTCAACACTGACTTGACGGCACACTTTACTTCTCAGCAAGGTTCAGAAGTCACATGAGGGAGAGACATCCATGGATGGCAAAATGTCCATCAAGTGTTTTGAAATATCAGTCTCAAAGTTGAGACATACCTACAATCCGGAAAGTACATCCTTCCAGAAATCCCTCAGGGACCTCTTTTTGCAAGGCAATGGATACTGACAGAGGCAGGGAGAACAGTGAACATCGCTCCTCCCTCCTGCTGCATGCACACTCTGCTGCTTGGGAACGTTCTGGATGAGTTAGCAGCAGCCTCTTGCTGCTCGGGATGTCAGCCACTCTTTTCCATTCGATTGGCTGCGGTGCCTTCCCACTGCGCCCTCTCCTCCCTCTTAAAGTGAGGCCTAAACATAGTTACATAGGAAGTTGTCTTCCACTGAGTCAGACCATTGGTCCCTCTAGTTCAGAAACTTAATGGGGTTCGAGGCGGCATTCTTCTCCTCCCTCGTCATTTGGTCATCACTTGGCAATTACTTCTCAAAGACAGAAGCTTTTTCAAAGTCGCTCAGCTGTAGCGCTAGATCCAGTGTCAGCTCCGGTGCCGATGCTGCCCGAGGTGAGGTCCATGCGCTGCTGGCCACACCCTTGACACTGACGGCAGCATCCGGGGACAAGGCCAGAACTGCCTCTTTCATGCCCCCATTCCTCTTCACTGCCATGCAGAGGGACTTTGAACTGCAGATCAGCAGTGTGGGAGGAACAAGCTCCCTTTTCACCCTCCTCACTGCTGAACCTGCAGTTCAAAAACCCATCCCCAATGGGGAAGAGCGAACGAGGTCACGGAGACAGGGAGGGAAGGTGGCGGGGAGCCAGAAGTGGCTGGCAGGTGAAATGACATCTGGCCGGCGAAGGGCAGGGCACTCAAGCGGGACTGTTATTCTGCAAGCAGAAGCCTTTGCTGTCATTATGCTTGAAATGCAGAACTGATTCCAAGTGTGTGAACAGGGCGCTTTCCAGATTGCACGCTATCACACTGTCACAAAGGGTCCCTTCAGTGTGCTTCTGTGGAGCCTGTGTTTTGACATCACAGCCCCTGTGTTGTAAGGAAGGTGCCTTTCCTATTTCTGACACCGCCTTTTGGATTTTATTGCTGTGTCACAGCCCTATAATGTTGCATCTGCATTGCAAAAATAAAATAAAATAATAGCTGTGTCTGCCCGTTGTAGGAGGCTTTCCCCCTTATAATGGCTTTCTAATGTCGGTTGAATTTGGCACCACAAAACGTTGCAGTTTACACCGCTTTCTGCGGTGCACGGCTCACAATCTGGAAAGCGCCCTGGTGACCAAATGATGGCCAACCTGCACATGACCTGAGAGCCATCATTAGAAGACAAGTGCAACCTGGAAGCAGACCCTTTGGACTCTCAGTCACAGGGGGCCCCAATCTGGGAATGTGTTGTGCAGCGAGGGGCAGAGTCAAGACTTTCCTACTGTGCTCTATCCATGTGAAAATTCGCCCCACCATACCAAAGCGGCCATTTGCCCCCAAAGTGGTGATTTGGCATTCAAAACGTTTTCAAAATGGCATTCAAAAGGTAAAGAACGGGGGAGCAGTCTCACAAAAATAAAAGTAAAGTAAAGTGTGCCGTCAAGTCGATTTCGACTTCTGGAGTCCACAGTGTCCTGGGGTTTACTTTGGCTAAAATACAGGAGGGGTTTACCATTGCCTCCTACCACGCCATATGAGATGATGGCTTTTCAGCATCTTCCTATATTGCTGCTGCCCCATATAGTACCTGCGGGGATTCGAACCAGCAACCTTCTGCTTGTTAGCAGGATGACCCACGCGAGTGTATGGAGGAATCCTGGGGAGACTCCCGGGATCAGAAGGCTTGTTTGAGTCTCCCGGCGGAGGTCTCCTGGTGTGTGGCTGTGGCACGGAGCCATGCCAAGGCGCCACACGATCAGAAAACCAGGGTTAGTGGAGCACTCACTCAGCTGGGTTGAAAGGAGGGCTACATTGGCGGGCTAGCTGCCAGAGAATCACTGGGCTCACCCGCAAGCCTGGTGGGTCTCACGAGGATGGAAAACAGGGCTGGGCTCCTTTCGCCCGGTTTTCCTCCATCATGAGAATAGCCTCATTGGATAGAATACAACCATTACTTACATTCTTCTTGAGTTGGGCCTTCTTGGAGGCGATTGTTCTGCCGCTGGCGGGCTTGGTGGACCTGGCGGGCTTGGTGGCGCTGGTGGCACTCTGACAAAGAGAGAAGAGCCAAAGTTATGTGGCGCTTGCAGAGCAGTAATAGGGTCTCCAATGGTTTCACAACTGGGTATCATGTCTCCAAGACTGTTTGGCTGTTATGAACCTGGCTGTCTTAGCACAGCGACACTGCACCAATTTGCCCTGCAAAAGTGGTTCCCATCATGGCCAAGATTGTGTTAGTGGTCGAAAAGAGAGAGCCTTAGCGATGAACCGCTTGTATCGAGAACAGGGTACTGGCTACACTTTTAGAAAGAGCAAATCCAAATGGTGTGCTAAGTAAGGCGAAATCCTGCAACAGGAATCAATGACGTACATGAAAGAGTATGGCATCATGTCTTCCCAGGTTTGCACAATTCCCTCTGCTTCTACAAGCCAGGGGGAGGGCACAAAGATCTATGCCCAGTGCCGAAGTCCCACATTTGATTCAGCTTTACAGCTGAATGACAGGCAAACGGTTCCAATGGGGAAGCCATTAACTGTCTCTTGAAGCGAAGAGAATACCAGGGCAAAACAACATGAACGGGGTGGGGGCTTAATTGTTCTTGTCTTCTCGACAGTGTCTCCCGCCCTCTTCCAGCTCCAGATCCAGCCTGGGCAACAGAAGGCAGATAGAATCGCCCCCCTCCCGCAACAGCAGGACAGAGCTCAGCAGCGATCCAAACCATTCTTCTCGGCGACCTCAGCCTGTCGGGGAGGAGGAAGCTTCGCCAAGGGGAAGTTTGCTTCTCTCCCTCCTTCCATGACTCGGGCTCCCAGCAGCTCCCTCTCCCTCTCGCAGGAACGCTGCATGGGCGAGGAAGCAGGGAGAGCGATGGCAGGTAGGCAGGCAGCTGCCTTTACGCTCCCTTGCAGGCATGCTGCACGGCAGAATGGATAGAGCCAGGACTGGCCGGGGGGCCCTCCGAGGCTGTGGGCCAGGAGGCACTCGTCTCCCTTTGCCTCATTAGCGGGACGCCCCTGGACATCAGAAACGAGAGCGGCACCTTGCTGACAGCGCAGGGACCGCGATGCCGAAACACAGGCAGGACGGAAGCACACTGAAGGGGCAGTAGTGACACGGTTGTCGCATGTAATCTGCACAGTGCCTAGGCTATGAAAGCGGATATTAAGCACAGCCCATTCCCACGCACGTCTACTCAGATTGAAGTCAATCCCCTTGCGTTCGATGGCATGGACTCCTACATATATGTAGGGAGGGGATTAATGCAGAGGGCAGCTGTTTAAATTCAGCTTGAGTTCGGGAGTCAGGAAAAGCTCATTTGCAGGCTCATTCTGGGAAATGGTGGGAGAGAGGCATGGCAATCCACCCTATCAACCCCATCATTTTGTCCTCCATTTCCCAAGTTTATTTATGTTCTTGCACATTAGAGAAAGGTTTCATTTTAAAAACAAAAAATAAAACAATACTAAGCTGCCCCAAAGAGTCCCTCAATGCAACTTCCCACTCAGCACCTCAAAGCTGGCAAACCTCTATTGAAAAACAATTGTGGAAGAGACATTGCAGGACATATAGTGGCCACCAGGGCCAGGAAATGGCAGAGCATCATAATCAACCACGTTGTCATCAAACCACTCCTCATGTGCCTCAATAATGCAATGCTTGTCCACCGGGGGGGGGGGAGACAGGAGGGGGATGCGGAAAACATCGGAACGCAACAGGCTAGCAATGACGTCGTCTAGATTCTCTGTAACAAGTGAGTGAATGAAAGAGAGTGATTCTGAAGGAAAGGGCTAGTGTGGGAGCAATCAGAGATAGGATGTTCTGTAACCCATGCAGATCTGAGAATATTCCTTTCATTTATACCTCTCCCGGCTGAATATAGCCTTGTCTCCTGAGGAGTCCTCATCATGCTGTTTCTTTCCCCCGACTTTATCCACACTCTCCTTGAGCCGAAGAGGCTTACCGAGCACTGGAGAACCTGCACTGGAAGACTGAGCAGAAGAAGGGGTCAGTGGGTCACAATCTCGTGACAATGAGTCACAACAAACCAACTTCAGGGTTTGGGGTGGCTATCATGCCATTATTTAGAGGTTTTCTAGATGACAGTAAAATATGCTACAAACGGAGCTTGCCAATGAATATCAGCTGAGAGTGCACAGAGAATCCAGAGCCTCCTGCAGATGGTTGCTTTTTTCTTCTGGCATCTGATGGGGAGGTCACATGGGAAGGAGGCTGCTGGTGCGATTTTCACTGCGCCCCCTGCTGGCCACCTCTTGCTTCTCGTTATTAACCCACCCCTTTTCAAATTCATTTGCTGGTGAATGTGAGCTAATCACCAAAAGCAAGGAGTGGCCAACAGGGGGGTGCAGCAAACATTGCACCAAGGGCCTTTTCCCCACGTGACCTCCCCATCAGATCCCAGGAGAAAAATCAGCACCAATCTTGGGGAGGGTCTGGATTCTCTGTAAACTCTCAGCTTGTATTGATTTGCAAGTTCTATACAGAGCATCTTTGACTGCCGTCTAGAAAACATCCTGGATATATGATCGTAATGCCCACCATTTCTTGACATTAGAATGCCAAAGGGAAGAACCCAGATTGGGGCCATACAGAGGAAGAAATGTGCCTCTGTGGGCAGGAGGAGGAGTCTTCATCGCGGGGACAAGGAGCAGCTTTAGTTCTCGTCATCAAATAGTTTCTAAGTGGACATAACATTCACTTTCACAGAAAAGTGAATGGAAGATCGCCTCCTTCAGAAAAAAGGTCAAGTGAAGAATACTGCTGTGGTGAGGACAAAAATGTCTATTTCTAAAATTTCTGTTTGGATACTTGAAAATCATATGAGGTACAATGAAGGGAAGTTAAGATGGTGTAGAGTGGTTGGTTTTTTAAATCAAGAACTTGCATAATCAGATCAAATAACTTGCAAAATGAGATCTCAGTCTATTTAGGGAATCAGGAAATTTTCTACAGTATTTATTGGCTTTTTGGGCAAAATCACCCCCACAAATATTCAGCAAATGAGGAGAAATTTGCTTGGGAAATTTTTTCAGATGAATTGCCAACAAAGGTTTCCAGAAAATCCATATCTCTGTTGACGATGGGAGAACATAAGCTATCTCCTTACCTGTTTTGCACCTTTCTTCTTTCTGCCTAGAAAGGGCCTTTGAATGAGAATAAAAAGAAGAAATTGACACCCAGGCCTGATCATTGCCTTGGAATGCTTATTTATTTAGTTATTATTCATTGGATTTCTATACTGCCCTTCCGAAAATGGCTCAGGGCGGTTTACGCAGAGATATAACAAACAAATAAGATAGATCCCTATCCCCAAAGGGCTCACCATCTAAAAGAAACATAAGACAGAGACCAGCTACAGTCACTGGAGGCACTGTGCTGGGGGTGGATAGGGCCAGTTAGTGGATAGGGCCTAACCCTGCTAAATAAAGAGAACCATCATGTTAAAAGGTGCCTCTTTGCCAAGTTAGCAGGGGAGATGGAGGAGGGAGAGAATGGAACAAACTGAATGAAACGTTCTCTCAAAGAAATGGGTGATATGTGTTTTTTAGTGGTAGTCACAGCTGGCGTACCAATTTTCCCCTACATGAAAAGGGTTGTGCAAATGGTGCACATGGGATAGATTTGTACCCTGAAATGTCAAAAATGGAGAAGGCATAATGACACTAGGAGGAGAGGTTTTGGAATATGAAGTCTGGGAGTGTGTGGGTAGCTGAAGAACATGGCCAGAGACTTCTGCAGCACACAGAAGTTCTGCCCACTGAACACTGGAGGATCTGACAGACACTGTTTGCATCCTTTCAACTTTTCATCCACTGCCTTAAGGCCTAAAAAATGGTTTTCTTTTTTTAACATGGAAGTGGACACCCAAATCCTGAGCTTGAGACCAGGTCCTGTGCGTAGAGTCCCAAGACTGCAGAAGCACAGAAGACCAGGCATTCCTGAGCAAGGCTTACCGTTTCCTTTGAGGGGTGCCATCCTTAATTGCAGAAAGCTGAGAACAGATCTGTTTGTCAAGAAAAAGAGAGGAAAGACCATGAGCAACCAACCACCACGTAAAGATTTCCTGCAGCTGGCCAGAGCCAATGATTTGGGTGGTCAACCAAGAAATTGGTTTGTTAGCATTCCTGTCATGATAGTGCTCCTAAAAAAGAGAGGTGTTGGAGCTCATTGTTGATTGGATCTCCCAACTCTAATCCCTGTTGTGAGGAAATGCCTGTGGGTATTCAGGGGTGAGGGAAAGACACTGAACGTGCTCAGAGGCCCTGCTGTCTTTGCACGCTTCAGGTCCGAGCTCTGGGATTAGAGACAGCAGCTGAGTTCACCAGAGGTAGAGGCAGGGTGAACTCTGGCTCAAATGAAAGCTCTCTACAAAGCATGAGTATTTGGCATATCCCGTGTGAAAGTAGTTCTTCCTCAGTTGGGGGGGACTGTGTCTTTGTGGGACATTCGCTTCCCACCCCAAGCCCTTGGATATGGCAGTTCATAAATCCAACTTAAAAATGCATTTTAGCTTACCTCAAACAGGCAAATTACTGCCATGATCATCGTTATCACTGCAGTCACTGAAATAGCAAACAGCCTTTTGCCATAGCCATATTCTGAGATTCCCTGGCTTGCAATCTGCAAGGTGGGACAAAGGAAAGGGAAAGGGAAAACAGGCTTTTTTGTCTTTCTACCTTTTTCTCCCCCCACCCCGCTCAGAATAAAAAACAACACTTGTACTGCTCTCTATTGAACTTGCTCTCATATGGACATATGCAATTGTCTTCTACCAAGTCAAACATTGCTCCATTCAGCCCAGTACTGTCTACTCCTTTTTACAGCTGCTCTCAGCCCTGAAGCCTTAACTAAGAGGCTAGAGATTAAGCCTGGACTCTCCTGAATGCAAGACATGGGGTATATTGCCAAAGAGAGAACAACTCTATTTGAAAATGGAAGTTTACACAATTTCTCCAAGGGGTGATCTGACGGGTTTGTTGGCCATTGTGAAATTTGACAGCATTACCTGCTGACCATTTGCTACCAATCCATGGTGGGAATCAAGTCTTTTGAGACCATCAGAGATTGGTAGCAAATGGCCAGCAGATGGTTTCACCTCATCACCTCCATTCCCTCCCAACCTTGCCATTCATCTCCCCACCCACATGATCGCCACTGCGATGAGCAGCAGCGCAGCAATCTGGAGGCTGGGGAAGCAAAGCCTGGCCTCCAGGAATCCCACAATGCAGCACCACACCAGCAGCATTGTGCATGGAGAAACCCTAGAGGCTGGGTTGCTCCTTCCCTTGGCATCTATCATTAAAATGGTTGCCAGCAGCCTGAAGGGAGCTGCCAGCACCCCAGCTGCCCACATGACCAGATGGTGAGGGAGGAGGCTGCATGTACACCCTCCTACCTCACCTGGACTACCCAGTCGAGGAGTGCCGGGATTGGGACCGATCCTGGCAGTTCTCATGAGCAGCTCTGCCCAGGTGGGGCTGCACTAGCATGGCTAGTGCTGGTCGTGAGAACGAATGCATTGTCGTTCTCAAGTGCAATGGATATCGTGGGACTTATTTTACAGATAGAAGTGAGAGATTGATATTATTCTGCATGAAATATATTCTGCAAAAGAGTGTGATCTTTTCTGTGTGAAATATATTTAAATTAATTCAAAACCAATTCAAATGGCCTGAATCGGTTACCCAACCACTTTTTAAAGGCCGTGTCTCAATCGGAACAGAGTTTATTGCAATTTGAAAAGAAAGCATGAACGACAAACCCAAATGTTTCATGGCTTGACTCTATGCTTTCAAGAAGCCAGTGCCAGGTGAACTCCCATTGCCTCCCCTTGTTCACGCCCAGTGAGCCACATCCAGGTCAGCTGATCGTTGCCCAAGCTCCTCCTGACAACGCATTAGTAGGCTTGACAACCCCTCAGGCTTGACAAGCTTTGCCCCTTACCTCAGGATTCACCCGTTTTCTTGGATTTCCTGTGGCCAGGTTGGCGACATTCTTCATAGGCCGGCAGTATGACTTCCACAGGGAGGACGTCTCCTTGACGTATTCTCTCTCACTGAAGAGGTTCAGCAGCATCGTGAGCCTGGAAATCATCTTAGCACAGGCCAGCTGGACCTTGGACTCTGTGCAGTCTGCTTTGAGCCTACGGATCACGTGGGCTAAGCGGCTCCTCACTAGCGTGACTGGGATAAGGGAAGAGCGCCACTTGTTGAGGTCAGCCTCATCATGGTCGCCCTCAAGCCAGGGAGTTTCACCATGAGCTCCGCCATCCAGGATGATGGTAGCTGTCGACCAGGGGATGCTAGGTGTGGACTGCATAACAGCTTGGTCGGACCTGTGCAGCGACGCTGTCCTTGGCCTGCCCCGTGTACTGCTGGTCTTCAGCTTCCTGATTCCCAACACCCTCATTACTTCTTTTTGCATCCTATTCAAAGCCTCATCTTTCTCTGCTCAGAAGCAAGAAGAAAAGAACAGGATCATCCAATATCCAAAAGCACCTGATGCTCAGATCATTAGCAAGTTGCAAGAAGAGAAGTTGTAAAGGGACAAATGTGTGACTGCATTTCATCCTGTCAAGGACATGCAGAGCAAAGATGCACCAGTTAGCAAGATAGCAACCTAAGGTGGCGCTGAGAAAATAGCACAAGGTCTCTGATCAGTGCGTGGCCAGAGAAGAAGCAGCAGCATGGAAGCCGATGGGAGTCTGTGTAAGCAAGACTCCACTGAAAGTTGCACAATTTATTGCTGCTGGAAGCACCATACATCTCGGCTTTATTTTTTTAAAGGAAGTTTCTAGCTGTTTGAAAGTCTATCAGTGTGACTGACAAAATCACAGCAACAAAGAGCCTTGTAGCTCCATTAACACAATGTCCTGAGTTTTTGTAGGCAAGAATCTACTTCATCGGAGGCATGAGGTGGAGGCTGAAGGATATTTGGCAACACTGTGTTGAAGGACTAATTACAGTCTCCAGTAGAGGCATTTCCTGATCTATCCCCAAGGCTTTGTCCTCGTGACAAACTTGTATCCGTTTGTACCACCTGAACTGTCGATTAGAGACCCTTAGCTTCCACCCACTTTTCAAAATTCTATCAGGGTTCCCTCAGAAGGGGGAAAGTGACTCTGCTTGAAACCACTTTAAAGTTGTGCCGTCGAGTCGGTGTCGACTCTTGGCGACCGCATAGCCCTGTGGTTTTCTTTGGTAGAATACAGGAGGGGTTGACCATTGCCATCTCCCGCGCAGGATGAGATGATGCCTTTCAGCATCTTCCTCTCTCGCTGCTGCCCGATATAGGTCTTTCCCATAGTCTGGGAAACATACCAGCGGGGATTCACACCTGCAACCTCTTGCTCCCGAGGCAAGTTGCCTCCCCGCTGCGCCATCAGGTGGCTTGAAACCACTTTAAAGGTGTAGACCAATAAAATAGAATAAGCAAGCTTAGACCACGTTCAAGACACAATGAGCCTCTTTTTATAATAAGTACATGGGCCTGTAGTAGAGCAGTGAATCACAAACAGGTCTATCCCTCTTGCTACACTGGCAAGCAATCCCATCGCCTCTGCCCCCTCCTCTCCCTCTTTCAGGGCCATGAATTCATCTCAGGCACTTGGCTGCAGAGTCCCTTTCTTCTCTCTCCCCACTCCTGTCCCTTGCTTTCCCAGCAGGCAGAAAAGGAGGCAGCAGCAAAAGGAGGCAGGTGAGCCAAGGTGAGCCCAAACTGCACCAAGTGTCCCCAAGAGAGAAGCAGTCCAGCCTTCCTTCCCGCTGCATCTCAGGCAAGGGGCTGCAGCAGGTGGTTTAGTCCCTACCCAGGAGGAGGGAAGGAGGAAGTGGCAGTGGCAGGACTGCCAGGCAGCGCAGAGTTGCAGGATGATAGACCAGTATTCTGGCATGCTCCTTCCACACATACATTAAGAAGAGGAACCCGTTTAGAAATTGCCTCTGTATGGCTCCCGCTCTGTTGTGTGGTTATGCCTGAAAGTCAAGAGCAGTCAGAGCCACCTTAAGTGGCGCAGCGGGGAAATGCTTGACTGACAAGCAGAAGGTTGCCGGTTCGGATCCCCACTGCTACTATATTGGGCAGCAGCGAGAGAGGAAGATGCTGAAAGGCTTCATCTCACACTCCACGGGGGGAGGCAATGGTAAACCCCTCCTGTATTCTACCAAAGACAACCAGGAGTCGAAAAAGTGGCACACTTTACCTTTAAACGACAGTTACTGATATGCATTTCTTCAGTTTCCCCACAAACATCTCTTGCTCTAGGGATGTGATCTTCCTCCTGTAACCCTTTTAGGCAGCTCTCATTCCAGTAAACCAATGAGGGAGCTAGAATTTGAGCTGGAATTTGAAAAGAGCCCACCTTCCATGGGAGGGGGCCAACTAAAATTCCGAGGCACTTGAGGGGGAGAGTGAGAAAGAAATGAGGCTGCTGCTTAACAGTCTCAGTGACAAACTGTACGCTATGTTTTCTGCAGGAAAGGCATGCGTGCTGCTCTGAGAGTGCTCTTACGAAGGCTTTCCTAACAAGGACGGGGGCAGGGCTGCCGCCCCAAAATCTTCACTTAATGCTACAGCGCCGGAGGGGGGAGAGCAGCGGGAGGGGTAAGTTCTACCCCCCCGCACTTAAAGGGAGACCCCCCCTCGGTGCCGGACCGCCTCTTACATGGCCTCCGGACCGGTTCGTGCACACCCCTATGAGCAAGTAGCTTGTAACCAGGCAAAGGCGTTTCACTCAAGCTCTTTTTGAAAGATTACTAATGATCGCCCCTGAAGAGCTCTGAGGCTGAAAGGCATTGGGCTTCAATCAATGCTACACAGCGAGCCCCGTGAGATGCTGTCTCCTTTTTTGCTTGTGTGTCCCAATAGTCACACTCCTCCTCAGAAGGCAGGCAAGGAAAGGAGGCAGCCTCTCCTGACTCTGGAGAATGGGGGCCGTGCTGTCTCCTGGAGCTTGTTCCTCCTCTCTGTCTCTCCAAGATGCCTGACAGGGAGTCTTCAACCCCATGGAACTGCTCAGAAAGCGCAAGCCGAGTCACCGCTGTCCATTCGCTCGCCCTCCCTCCTCTCTGGGTGGTGCAGCAAGAGAACATGGGGACTTTGGAAGCTGCCTTTGAGGGAGTCAGACCCTTGGCCCATCTAGCTCAGTATTGTCTACACTGACTGGCAGCAGCTCTCTGAGGATTCAGGCAGGAGTCTTTCCCAGACCTATCTGGAGAAGCCAGGAAGTGAACCTGAGCATGCAGATGCTCTTCCACTGAGCTATGACCCCATTCCCTAAGGGGAAGATCTCACCGTGCTCACATGTAGTCACCCAACCAGGTCCAAGCCCTTCTTAACAATAGGGACAATTCATGCTCACTACCTGAAAACCAGCTCTCCTCCCCCATCCCTACCACTGTGATGACCAAAGATGGAGTGTGCAAGTGGCCTGCTCATGCAAGGAGCTGTTGCCTCGATTGCTTGCCTGCTCCCTCTCCCTCTCGATGAAGCCCCATTTCTCCTACTGCATGAAAGAGAGAGAGAGAGAGAGAACAGGAACAGGAACAAGCAGAGGCGATCTCTGCCATCCGCCCCAGCTTCCTTTCGGTCAGTTGTTCATTCAATCTGTGAGGGAGCAGATAGAGCCTTCAAGAGGGAAAGCGTAAGTGAGTGCTTGGAAGCAGCGGTGGCTGCTCATTCGCTTGCCTTCCATGCTGCTTAGGGACAGAGCGGCAGGGAGGCACTCCTGATGGCTGCTCCTGCAAGGTGATTGTTACCAAGAGCTGCTGCCATAGTTTCTGATCCGAGGGAGAGTACACAAGAGTGGGTGAAAAGATGAGGTTGCTCCTTCTACAAGCAGCTGCCTCTATTGCAGGGCTGCTCAACTTTGGGCCTCCTGCAGGTGTTGGCCTACAAATCCCATAATCCCTGACTCTTGACCACTGTGGCTGGGGATTATGGGAGTTGTAGTCCAAAAACAGCTGAGGGCCTAAGTTGAGCAGGCCTGATCTATTGGCATATCTGTCTTTTCTCTCTAGACAACATGTGGCGGGATTGGGTCCAGCAAGCCCAATCTTCCCCACTGCCCCACCCAACAGGCAAGGGGGTAGAATTTGGTAGCTTGCATTCTCTCTAGGGGCAGCGCCAGTAGTCCAATCCTTCTCACCATCACAGAGAGAGAGAGAGAGAGGGCGCCACCTGCCATCTCTTCCCCAGTTGCTCAGTCTCTCTCTCAACAGCATAGTGGGGAAGACGGTTTTCTCTCCGGGAAAAGAGAGGGCAGGAGTGTGGTCAAAGGAACCTACTCTTACTCTCTGCAGCACAATTCCTGGTTTGGCAATCAAAGCTGAAAAATAATGAGAGTCCCAGGAAGCTGACCCCCCCACTCCGAAAAGGATAGTAAGGGCCTCTAGAAAGTATTACCCTTACACTTTCAGAGGTCACTCTGCACAAATTAGAATCATGGAGGAAGGATACATATTTTGGACCAAGGGAAGGACTCCAGAAATCAAAGCAAAGGTCCAAAAATCACTTTATCCCCAAAAGGAGACATTTGCAGACCTACTTTGATTTCTGTGCAGTTTGCATCATTGCCATTTGAGGTGTTCTTTCTTAGTACATTCTGCCGATGAGCTCATTTTGCAACAGGTTTTCCCCTGCTTAGAGGGGAAATTGTGAAATGCTCTTTAACATTCAAAACAATACAGAATTTCATCAACTACTACTAGCCTACCGCAGAGAGTTTCCTTTGTGGTACACGTGTCGGTGCAGTCCAACTTCATCGTATCAGACAAAACTTCAATGTCATCCTTCAGATGGCAAAGACAGCAGAACACCTTGTTAGGCAAGATGCTGTGAAGGAAAAAGACAGAACTCCTCACAGCTTCTTGGCATTTCTTGCAGGAGAGGACAGTAACTGGCAACCCCCACAACCAATCCAGTCCTTTCAGGAGGGTGCCATGCCGACCCACACTTTGGGGGCTCTCCACATATCCCCCACATCTCTTCAGAAAATGTTTCTAACTCAAAACTGTCCTATGAAGGGATATTCCCATCTCCATATACTGAGGAAGATTGAGCTGACTTTGCTGTGAGGGAGATAATGGAGATTATCTTCCTCCCTTTGCTGTGAGGGATAATAATTTCTGATGAAATTATTACTTGCCGAAGAAGTAGGAAGCTGCTTGATACTGTGGCAAATCCTTGGCCCCTTGAGTTCAGTGCTTTCTAACTCTAACTGGCAATGGTTTCTCAGTGCTTCAGAGGGAGGTCTTTCCTAGCTCTGTTCCCTGAGATTATTTTAACTGGAAATGCCAGAGAGTGAATCTGGGACCCTGCATGTGCAGAGCACTGTCATTAAGCTATGGCCCCACTCCATTTGTGTTTGAGTGCTGGTGAGGGAAAGCATACAGCCTGTGAAGGAAAAGAAGGAAGAAAGAAAACCTTTTTTAATGAAGGGCTATTTCCGGAGAAGATGGAACTGGGAGATGTCTCAAAATGATGCCCAAAGATACTCATGACTCTAGCTCAGTGGTTTTCAGACTTTTTACCATCAGGGAATCTTTTCCGTGTTTTTGGTCTCCTGCAGACTCCCTGCATATCTGCCACTTCCTGTCTCTTGCAGAGGATTCTGGGGAATGTTCCTGCACTCCTTCAACCCACACAGGGGGCATGCCCTCACCATTGGTCCACACGAACTGAGCGTACAGCTTGGAACACACCCAACAGTCCTGTAGCTCCATATTTCAGTGGGAAGTTGGGTAGTGGTAGACAAGCTTCAGGCAGTGATGTCACTGCAAATGCAGAAGTGCAGCCACTCTCCATGGCAGCCCCCATGGCCATGCACACCCCAACAGTCAGAGAAGCCGAGAAGTACCTGCGCTCCGTCCCTGCGCTCCGTCCCCTCCTTGTCTGTCATTTCTGACCACCTCGCTGAGAAGCCCCTGTAACGGGTCTGAGGAATGCCTGTTCCCTCAACCACCACTCTAGCATGACTTCCATTCCCACAGCAAAGCCTGATAACATGTTGGGCAAGAAGTGTGGATTGGCTAGCAACTTGGTAGCAGTGTGAGTATTGGTCAACCGTCCTCCTGTCCTCCTCGCAGGGAAAACTACAGCCTCTGAAGTTGCCCCTATCGACCTACTTAGAGGGCTGAGGAGGAGGAGGGGGTTAGAACAAGGCTGACTCCCCGTTTCCACTTGTCTCTTTTCTTCTCTCCTTTGGCAACCAGCAAAAGGAAAAGGGTGTACATAGTACTTACAGAGTCTTCAATTGCAGGGAGGTCTGGATCAGGTCCTCCAATATCTTTGGGGTCATTTCTGTAGAACGAAGGTTTCTGAAATAAGGAGAGAGACTTTTTGCAATGCAGGATACCAAAGAGAAAGAGAAAGCCAGTGTGGTGTAGCAGAAATAATGTCTAGGGAGACCCGATTTCATGAAGCTTGTTGGGTTTGCTGCTTTCGAACCACACAACTCCACATCAGGCAGAATAGAAAAGGGAGAAAGCATCATGGCTTAGCTCTGGAGTCTTAGCTCTGGAGTACTGTTTATGTTGGAAAGTTAAAGGACTTTGCGCTGTCTCTTGCCTCAGACAGTGGAGGACAGACTAGTAAGTCAGAGGTCTAGAGGGTCAAGACATTTGTCATCACTTCTCCACTGCTCTGATGCTATCCCTTTGATGTGTAGATTGCTAATCTCAGGGACTTCCTCCTTCCTCTCTCTCTTGCTACCTGCCCGCCTACCTTGCAACATGGCAAGGTTCTCTCCCTGCACCATTTGTGCAGAGAGGATGCAGAATCCATTTGCATCTAGTTAGATAGATAGATTAGAGATCCTAAATCCTCACTTTCCTATCTAGAATGGAGTTCCTTAATAAATGCCTTTTATATTAATTTGAAACTATGAATTGGCTCCAAGTTACTTTACTCTCAGCACATACGCATGCCTAACTAATCTACCGCTGTGTTGTGCCTCTGTGCACTCTGCTATATTGAGAAAGGGATTCTCTCACCACAAGAGAATCTCCAACAGTTTAGTCAACAGTACAGTTTAGTCAACAGTGTATTTTTCTCACCACTGAGTAACTAGCTTCAGCCTGCCCTGAAATCATGCCTCCGACCAGCAAGCTGGACCTCCAGTACCAAATGCATGAGGACTGATCAAGTTTATTCAGTGATGACACAAAAGCAGCCTGCACATGATCAAAGGAGCTTAATTCGTTATCATTCATTCTTATCTTCCAGGCACAAAATCTTGGCTCAAAACACACTTGGCAATCTGCACATACTCCAAGAAATTCTCTTCTTCTTCTTCTAATTCTATCATGCATTTTAGAGTTGAAGCCCTGCATTAAAAACAGGATACAAGGAAATGCCCTATACTCTGCATATACTCAGAGGCACTTTCACATAGTCAGAAATGTACCCTCAGAGTTTACCATCAACAAAAAGAAGAAGAAGAAGAAGAAGAAGACGAAGAAGAGGAAGAAGAGGAAGAAGAAAAGGGGAAAGTCTGATGAGTTCTTCTGGACCACCCAGTGGCCCTGAAGAAGAGTGTCCGTCTAAGATGCAGAAAAACCAGTGATCACGGTAATAACTAATTCATTTCAGGTACTTACAGAAGCTTCAGTGAGGGAAGCCTGTAAAAACTGGCATCATCAGTGACTTTCAGCGGATGATGGTTGAGAAGCCTGCCGTGGGGAGGAATTAGACCCACTGGTTACAAGCTGAGCAAAATGCAGGAAGAAGCTCCAGGAGGCAGGGGCGGATTAAGCTATTTGCCACCCCCTCCTTCCGCGCAGGAGAGAGGAAGAAAGCACCCAGCTGACAAAGAAAGTGCAGCCTGGGAGCAGGCAAGGCACCACATGCCCCCCCCCAGCCACATGCCCCCGCCCTTCCCAGAGCTAGCATGGTCCCTGTGTCAGTGTGCATCTGACGCTGTTACAGGGGGCAGGGCTGGCACATGTGCAAGGGCAGCAGCCTGTCCCTGAGCCACCAGCAAGCTTCCAGCTCTACTGATCGTCCCAATCTGGATTGCACTATACACACACAAACACACACATGGTATTTGCCTCCCAGTGTCTCTGAAGACACTGAGGAGAGATGTTTGACTTGCACAAATTTCCAGCCCTGGCATCAGCGGTTAATAACTTCTCAAAAGAGAGAAGCACTGGAGGAAGCCTCCTTCAAAGCCGTAGCTTCTTTTCATTACACACCACCTAGAGATAGACATATCTCTATCTTATCTATCTATCTATCTAATATCTGTATACCTGGAGATATACATATCAGGCAGTATAAAAATATGATAGATGAATGAATGAATGGATGGATGGATGGATGAATGAATGAATATAACCATATGCTACATCTTCTAGGGTTGAACTCTGCCATTCAAAAGAGTTGGGGGGCGGGTTGAACCTTCCCGGGGGTCAAAGAAAGTACCTTACTCTGCAATAACAGGTTGACTATTTTCACATTTGCATTCACTTACGTCTTGATAAACTGTGTTCCATTCCTGACCTCGAATGACCCATGAGTGAGATTCTCAGTGAGATTGCTGCTGAGGTCTCTGGAAACAAGCATTGTGCACAGGATTTTGCATGGTACAAAATAAGCATTACATTTTAATATGTTTTTTAAAGGTAGATGGGATAGGAAAAACTATCTTTCCTTTGAGATTCCTGTCTGATGGTGGGAGTCGAATTGCCACATGAAGCCCCTGCAGCAAAGTATGAAGGTGGTGTCCTTTCCAGTGGGGCAGCTGTTTCCAGGATGTTATTCAAACAGCAAGCTTTACCATGAGGCTTTACTGTGAGTTTAAGGTTGCCCCTCAAAAGGTGCAAAAAGTGGATTCATTTTTTCATGTCCAAAGACTCTTTCCTAACTCCCTCATCTAGTGGTGCTAATTCATCTCTTGTCTGAAGCTCCAGTGCCTATTTCTAAGATGAAGAAGAGTGCCATTGTTTAAGCTGGCCTGGAAGCCACGCTCTCAGACTCTGGCAATCTTGGGCTCACGCCACGCTCTTTCAACCCTATCTTGGAGATGCCAGGGAGGGAACTTGGAAGCTTCTGCTCTTCCCAGAGCGGCTCCATCCCCTGAGGGGAATCTCTTACAGTGCACACACTTCTAGTCTCCCATGCATATCCAACCCTGCTTAGCTAAAGGGGACAGGTCATGCTTGCTACCACGAGACCAGGTACCAAGTGAGCCTTCTTGCAGAGAGATTTCTAGAAACAAGGCATCACATATGAGAATCGATTCCAGGACTGAGATCTGGCTCAGCCTTGCTTTGAGAACTCTGTGTGCAGTCCAGAAAAATGGAAAACAGTTCTAAAGAAGCACATGCACAGTACACATCGCTCAGCAATGAATAACCCAACCCCATACAGACCCGGAATTATGGGTCAAAGCTCCCACACTCAGAAACGGTGGCCCCTAGCAGCAGGCCTGACTCCCAGAACCCTCTTGGAGGGAAACTGCTTCTAGGGCAGAAGCTTGGGAGATATAGGACCAGAACCACAGGGTGGAAACTTAACCCAGCCGTGCTCCCCCACCCCACCCCCATTGATGGTTTTGATGCTTAATGACTTACATAAACTGCACAAACAGGACAGCTTCACATGAATTCGTCTCAATGGTCTGGATTGTATTACTTGACAAGTCCCTGCTTAAAAGAGCACATAGCAATGATGAAATTAGGGAGACTACAAAGGTGTGTCCAACCCCACCTTTCTCTCTCAGCTTATCTGTTTTGTCTTTTCTCAAGCTTGGGAGATGTAGGGCCAGAACCACAGGGTGGAAACCGAATCCATCTGTGCTCCCCCACCCCATCCCCATTTATGGTTTTTATCATGGACGTAATTGGGGGCGGGGGCAGCCAGGGCACGTGCCCTAGGCGCCACTGGGGTGTGCCATGCCAGTGCCCGCAACCCCCACCCCATTGCCCACCTGCCCCGCCCCAAGGCCCCTCAGCCACTGGCCATCTTGCTTGCCTTGCCCTCCGGCCTAGGATCGGCCATAGGGCTTGGATATAGGAGGTGGGGGGGAGACTGAGAAGTCTCTGAATATTTAATTTTTAAAAGATTGGAAAATTTGCTGGCTTTGAAAACAAAAACTATCTAAAAAGGCCTATAAGTGGCTTGTTTCAGGGCAGAGAATTGCAAAAGCTTCTGGAACAATACTACATTCATTTATTCATTCATGCATGCATGCATTCAGTCATAAATGCATTTATGTTCGAGTTGTTTTGCAACCCTGGAAGGGGCGGAGCCACCACTGGGCCAACGGGTTCAAAGGAGGCAGGGAAGAGTCGCTCCTGGCTGCGCGCTGCAAACGCAGGGCCAGCATCACTAGCTCCCGAAGGGGCTGCGCGGCCCTTTCAGGAGCTAAGACTGGTGCTGCGTTCGCAACACAGCCCAGGAGCAGCTCTTCCCTGCAGGGAAAGAGAAAGCAGCACCAGCCTTCTTCTAACAGCCGAAGGGGCCGCGCGCCCTATCTAGAATGGAGTTGTCTAATCAATGCCTTATATATTGATTGGAAACTATGAACTGGCTCCAAGTTACTTTCCTCTCAGCATACACGTATGTCTAACTAAATCCGCTGTGTGGTGCCTCTGTGCACTCTGCTAGAATGAAAAAGAGTTTCTCTACCAGAGAGAATTCCCAACACCCCATCATAAGCCCAGAGTCATCACAAGACAAAGACTGACAGGAATCATTCACTGGTTTATAGCCTCCCCACCCCCTCCCTGTCACCTTCTTCTCTCCCCCCCCCCCCCATTTTGCTAGTGCCTATTTGAGCAGGTGATCCTCTAGGACAAAGTCATGTTTTTTAAAAAGCATGAGATGATAGGGAGAAAATGACACTTGGAATCTTCACATAACTCCTGACTGTTGTTCTAAGTCTTGAATAGAGATGGCTCATGTTTTCAGGTTTGGATCAACAACCATGTCTAGATGGTACAGTGTTCCTTTTCAGAGGGATTTCCAGATATTGTTGACTACAAGTCCCATCATCCCTGTTTGGATAGGGGCACAATTTCAGTGCTTGCCCTAGGCGCCATTTTCCCTACATACGCCTCTGGTTTGGATGCTTAGTGACTTACATAAACTGCACAAACAGGACAGCTTCACATGAATTCGTCTCAATGGTCTGGATTGCATTACTTGACAAGTCCCTGTTTAAAAGAGCATATAGCAATGATGAAACTAGGGAGACTACAAAGGTGTGTCCAACTCCACCTTTTGCACTCGGCTTCTCTGTTTTGTCTTTTCTCATCCAGTGCCCCTGGCCTGGCCTGGTCAGCTTGAAGAGAAGACAAGAATCTACCAGCAATGGCTCGTGAAGCGCCATTGGGGGGAAGGCGGGAGGCGTCTTTAAGGGGAAAGAAAGTCACTGCTTCCCTCCACAGTGTGCCTCCCAGCAGCCCCTGCGGCAGGGAATCGCCACCACCACTCACCTGGCTGCTGGCGGGGGTGCGGCTCCATTTACGCCAGGTGAGTGGTGGTGGCGATTCCCCACCGCAGGCGGTGATTACCCTGCTGGGAGGCACGCTGCCGAGGTAAGCAGCAACTTTTTCCCTTAAAGATGCCTCCCGCCGCTCCCCTCCCAGGGGCGCATTCACGAGCCGCTACTGGAATCTACACAACCCCAAACGGAACAGATCTTCCATGCTCCTGCTCAGAACTGCATGAATGGGTGTCCAGTTTGGCTCTGAGGCTCAGCAAACAAGGCATTGCTAGAAACTTGGGAGCTTGGCGTGAGAATGTAATTCTCCCTGAGTTTGTTTCAATTCTGCTCTGTAGCCTCAATCCAAATAAAACGATTTGCACACCTCAGTAGTGCTGAAATCCTCACTGCCAACTGACCTTGGCCTCCTCTCATACTCTCAATAGCAGCTTGGTCTGCAGAAATTAGCAGGTGAAGCATTTAATGGCATGGGGACAAACAGCATTACCTGCAAGGTCAGCAGTGCAAGCACTGAGGCTCTTCACACGGGCTGGTGAGTTCAGGGGCCACGTGGCCCCTGGAAGCTCCAGCATGCCCGGCGCGAGCTGGCAGGGCATGCTGGAGGGACCCCCGAGCCGGGAGGCTGCTTTTCAGCTTCCCGGTCGGGGGTCTACTCACGATTTTAAAAACCGGGTTTGCGGAGCACTCGCTCCGCAAACTCGCTTGAAGGGGAGGGTTGTTTTGGTGGGTTAACCGCCTGGAGGCCACCGGGCTCGCCTGCCCACCTGGTGGTTCTCGCGGTCAGGAGAAATCGGGCTAAGTTCCCCTAGCCCGATTTCTCCTGATCCTGGGAATAGCCTCACTGTTCAAGGCATAGGAGCAAGGGCCACCAAGAAAGCTGTGCACTCTCTCGGATATCATTTGGAGTAGAGTTAGACCCACTGTTTTCAAATAGCCCCCGCACCGGCGGGGGTAGTCCTTTAAGGGTGGGGGAGGGTGCACTCACCCCTCCCACCGCATTTCCCCCACCGGCAGCGTTCCTCCCTGCCGTCCCGTTGTCATCGTCGGCCGGAAATGGCCGGAAGTAGCAAGCGCGTGTGCGCACGCACCCATCTGCCATGTACGCGTGCGCACACAACAGGCGCACGTACACTTGCTACTTCGGGCCACTTCCGGACCATGACGACAACGGGGCGGCAGGGACGAACGCTGCTGCCCCAATGGGCTTAAAAATAACAGCGCGCCTGTGGGGGAAATGCAGCGGGAGGGGTGAGTGCACCCTCCCCCGCCCTTAAAGGATTACACCAAAGTGCCGAAGCAACTTTGTGCACAAGCCTTGTATGTATGGTCTCATTTACCCTCATGATGACCATGTCAGGGTGGGTCATTGGCAATCCCATTTGCTGACTCCATTGAACTAGCAGGAAAGCCAAGCCAAGAGTAACTTGCCCAAGGTCAAACAGTTCATTTGTGCCAGAGCTGCATTTTCTAGATGGAAATCCAGAGTTCTACAATGCAGGATTACCCTGTCTAAGCGGGAAGGGACCAACTTCTATATTCTCAAGGGCCAATCTATTCTCCAGGTGGCGGTCAGTATGGTCGGGGAAAATATGAAAGTGGGAGTGTATTTTCCTGCACAACCTGATCCCATCATGAGTGGGCAGACTCCAAAATAAAGCTGATGTATCTATCAGAAGAGGCTCCCTAGTTATGAAACCGATGCATTCAGACACAATCTTGCAATCTAACACCTTGCAATGTAACATTCATGCACACAAGAACTGCACAAAGGTAGTTGCACAAAGTGGAAAGAATGGTTGTCAATTGCACAACCGTGTTTGCACAATTCATGCATTTAGTGCTCAAGTGCTCTTGTGAAACTGCTCAAACATTACACAGGAAAAGCACATAAATCAAATTAATAATAATAATAATAATAATAATAATATAACCTTGTGCAGTATGTCAACTACTAACGTGTTCTAGACATGCTACATCCAAGATCAGAGACAGATGTAATTGCATGGAAGAATTCTGTTCCTTATGAGTTGGAAATATTGTTATTTTCGTTATACACGAAACTGTCAGCAAACCTTTTATCACCCATTGATTAAAATATTGTAAGGCCACATAAAAATTGCCCTGGGAACTGGCAAGAGTTCCAGTTGGCCATCCTTGGTCTAATAAGTATAGTCAACATATTAGCCACTTTACATGACATTTTGAAATAGCCGTGTCCTGAGCTGGATCAAGACCACAGTAAGGGAGGGGGCTTAGCCCATTCCCCCTATGCTGACAAAGATCTGCCCCGCCGCCATTCACCCCGGGGAGAAAATCACATATGGGTGCGCAGTTTTGACCCAGAGAGTCAGTAATCACCGTACTCCTAGAAACGAGAACTTACCGCCGATGCGTAAGTGAAAGTGAGCCCTCCTGAAGTTTGCTCAAACTGTTGCCATGGAAAGTCCTGGAGAGGTGAAGGGAAGTTTGAGAACATCGCACAGCCAGGATCACAGCCTCTCTTTCTGTCTTAATGGATTGGGCATAAGCATGATACTTTCATCCTGCACTCCAATTCCAGTCCAGCTGCAGTCATGAGCAACAAGTCTGGACAGAGATGTGCATCCCCTTCCACAGACAACAAAAGGCATCTAACCAGTACCAGTTCAATATCCAGCCTGAGTAAGTGTCACAGTGTGAATGCACACCTCCTTCCATGTCAATTACGCATGCAGAAGGCTGCTTACAGGGATCAATCTCCTTTGCTGAATTGTGATGACAATCTTTACCACCCATCCATATATCTGAGGTCTTGGAAATTGCATGCTTACATAATAACACCCCATACAAAATCTGAGATTTAAGCTTCTCCATCTCATCTTGAAGTCCCTACCCCTGTCCCATTTTGAATGTATATCTAATTCAAAATGAACAAAGATATTTAAGAATCTGCATTCATTCTTAAGGTATTACCAAATGTATCCCCCACCCCAAGCTCAAACTCTCTGTCTTGCCCATGCTTTGAAAACTTTATCAATCTACTTGGCAGATGTAGATCTAGTCATCTCCTCAGCAATCTGGCAAGAAAATATTAGTTCTGAGCTATCTGCCCACTTAGGTTTAGCAAAAGTTATCATGGTGAACTTACAAAATTGTTGATAATATAAAAGGAGTTCTCCCAACAGTCCAGCTTTGTTTTCCAATCGAAACAAGGTTCCCAGTGGAATCCCTAGGGGGGAGAAACAGATGGGGGCAAGGGAATGATGTTGAAATCGATATTTCTAAGTGGGATGCCTTCAAGTGGTGATTCCCAAGAGTCAGACAAAGTTTGATTTTGTGCTTCTGTGCATCTTATGTGTTTCCACCAGCCTCTAACAGCCCCGCATTCCTCTTGAGGAAGGTCATCTGTGCCAAGGGTCTCCACCCTTAGGTCTCTAGATGTTGTTTGACTACAACTCCATTGTGTTGGCCATAATGGCCTTCACCATGGTGGCCTGGGGACGATGGGAGACAACATTTGGGGACCCAAGGGTGGGAACCCCTCGATTTAGGCTGCCCTGGTTTGTTTTCTCTTGGAGTATTCTGGGAAGGAAGCCCTCATAAGGCACGGACACCATAAGCCAGGGCTCTTCAATTTTGGCCCTCCAGCAGATGCTGGCCTACAATTCCCATATCCCTTGGCTATTGACCACTGTGCCTGGGGATGATGGGAACTGTAGTCCAAAAACAACGGGCAGGGGGTGGGGCCCTAAGGCCTACCATAAGCCAAGCGGCCACCACAAGTTTGAGGGATGAGAGTGCTGAAATAACATCTGAGAGACTCCCTCCCTCCCCACCATCTCCAGCAACTGCAACTGCCAGCACCAACTTCTCAGTGTTCCCCCCCAGGCCCTAACAGCCACACAATCCCTCTTGAGAGGAATGATCTGTGCTGCCTAGTTCATTTTGTGTAGCAGTGTGTGTGACCCCAAAGGGCAAAGCAGCTAGCACCCACCACCAGCTAGAAGACTGGCACGAGAGTGGTGGACTAAAATGTGTAGACCAAACAAGGCAAGGCATTCAATGTGTCTTCATCAAGTTAGGGGCTTACATCTATTCACAAAGAGCAGCTTTGTGGAGCTGCAAATTGTATCAGGACCATGGCTCAGAGCTAGGGGTGTTTCACCTATTCTTTCTGCACTAACAAAAATGCACCCCCATGGCTATCTAACTCTGAAAACAGCCACTGAGATATATCATTTTAGACCAGAAAAGGGCACAGAAAGGGTTAGACACCCTCTACATCCACATCCTGGTCCCAATACACATTATGGCCCTGCAGAGCTGCTACTTGTGAGTAAATTCAAGCCCCTATCTAGACAACGATGCCTTAAAGGACATCAAGCTGATAAAGTCCTGAACGTTGCCCCCTCCCCTCACCGCACGCGCGCGCGCACACACACACACACACAATTACAATGACTTATGTTGTATCTTCTGATGGATTTTTCACATTTAGCTGTTTTTGCAGGGTAAAAAATAAAAAATAAAATAAAAATAAAATCAAGCCTAGGGCTACAGTAATGCAAAGAAGTTCCCGTCAAGATTTCTACCAGTTGCAGCTGTTAAAAGGCAGAGGACTCCTGCCAGGGGTGGGGGGACAAAACACACGGCAACCCTACTGTGCAGCCTCCCCAAAGTTCTGCAAAGGTTGCCTGGTTTCTCTGTGCTGGTCAGGATAGGGGGTGCCAGAGAGCCTAAGCGACACACGGAGCAGCAGCACCAGCTCCATCGGTTGTCATTCCAGGCAGGGCAAGGCAGGACATCTTGATGTGGCAGCGTATTCGGGGTCATGCTGCTCTCACTCTGTGCAGGAGGCTGGCCACCTCAGAAACAAGACAAGAGCCCTGGTTTGTACACTTCTTCCTGTGCAGGCACAATGCAAGTCGTGCTGCTCTAGGCGCATAGGCAGAACCGGGGGAGGGGGGGGCAGGCAGGGCAGGTGCCCTGGGCGCCACTGAGGTGGGGGCGCCACACCAGTTCCTGCCACCCCCACCCCATTGCCCCCCTGCCCAGCCCCAGGGCCCCCCAGCCACTTGCCTCCAGCTCCGGCCTAGGATCAGCAAGGCCTGCAAACTGCAGAGCTCTTCTCTCCCCGCCTCTCAGCTGATCGGCGGGTGGGCGGGGCTTCCAGAGAGGCCTCCCAGTAGGCCTCCCTGAAGCCTGAACTCAAGTAGGCTCCAAGCAAGGAAGGAAGGAAGGAAGGAAGGAGGAAGCAGGCAGAGCTCTCTGCAGCAGCCCCCCTGCCCAGACCATCCAGAACAGCTATTGCTAGGTAGGCTGCGAATTCCTTTTTGGGGTCCCCCCACCCCTATAGGAATCTGCTTGCCATAGGGCTTTGATATGGGGGTGGGTGGGGGGGCGAGACAGAGAAGTCTCTGAATATTTAATTGAAAACAGACTGGAAAATGTGCTGGCTTTAAAAACAAAAACTATCTAAAAAGGCCTATAAGTGGCTTGTTTCAGGGCAGAAAATTACAAAAACTTCTGGAACAAGTATATTTTATTTATTTTCATTCAACCATTCATAAATGCACTTATGTTCAAGTTGTTTTGCAACCCAGACGGTCTGAGTGAGAACTGTGAAGCATGTGTTGTGCTTTTATTTTATTTTATTTTATTTTATTTTTCTTGTGTGTGAACTGCTCCCCAATAACTTGCAGCGACTTCAGGGTAAATCTGGCCAACATGTGAATGCAGCACCTCTATTCCAGAGGAGATGTGTGTTAAAGGGCTTTAAAAGCCTGGTGTGAAAAATCTCCTGGCATCAAACTTTTCTGAATTTGTTCAGAATTCTGAGAAAACAAACATTGGCTCACCCTGCAGGGTTGAAAGTCTCCTTTGCTAATCCGCAGCGAGGGGGCCATTTTAATCAATAGCGTTGCTAGTGTGTTCTAGGCATTAAAAGTAGCACAAATATATAGTACTCGATGTATATCACTATATACTGTGAAGTGTGCATGTGTGTATTCAGTGAAATGTATTTCCAGGCAGCATACGTATTTTGAAAGATCCGACTTAAATCCTTGGGGGCCTGTGTTGTATGGAGGCCCTGGATTTTGAGGGGCTGGGGGCCCAATTTGAAATCTCATCTTGGCCCATTCCAACCTTGCTATGCCCCTGGCGGTCACTACACATGGGTTTCTGCACAGCACCTGCACAGAAGAAACTTCCATGTAGAAAATGTGTCTCTTGTAAATTGACCCTGAATTTTCCATCCATGACTGGGATATCTGAGAGTTAGAGTCAATAATAGAGTCAACAGCACACTGCTTGTGACAGGAAGGGGCAAATTACAAGGATTTCTTAGTCTGGCAGGGGCTGGTTTGGGCCCTGGCAGAACTTGGCTGTCTGCTCCTGTTGCACATTCCTCTGTCTAGTGTGGCAAACTAATGTATCCTCCTCCCTCTTGGTGTCAAAGTAAGCACTAGTGTGGTGAATGCACATATACCCCATCATGAGCCAACAGTCATCATAAGACAAAGGCTGGCAGGAATCATTCACTGGTTTATACACACACACAAACACACACACACACACACCACCAGCTTCTTCTTCCCCTATTTTGCTAGTGGCTATTTGGGCAGGTGATCCTCTAGGACAAAGTCATGTTTTTTTAAAAGCATGAGATGAGACAGAGAAAATGACACTTGGAATCCTCGCATAACTCCCGACTGTTGTTTGAAGTCTTTTACTGAGATGGCTCATGTTTTCAGGTTTGGATCAACAACCATGTCTAGATGGTACAGTGTTCCTTTTCAGAGGGATTTCCAGATATTGTTGACTACAAGTCCCATCATCCCTGTTTGGATAGGGGCGCAATTTCAGTGCTTGCCCTAGGTGCCATTTTCCCTAGTTACGCCTCTGTCTAGGCGAGTGCCTAGTCAACTTGTATGCCTGAATCAACCTGGGCAAAGGAAGGGGTGACGTTACTTGTTAGAATCCCTGTTGTACCTTTTTCCCCATTGCCTGCTCGTTTGGCTATATGGTTCTGCTGAATGCTCTTTCGGGACACATCTGAAGTGCCTGTTCAGTGGCTATGAAACACTCTAGGCATTGGGTCCTTTCCCCCCTTTTTAAACAGAGCAGTGGGATCCCTGTTTCCTTCACCCCTTTGGCTCCCCTTCCCCATCTATGGCCCTTTTTGTGCTTCATACCATTTATACGGCTGTTCCCATTTCTTTCTTTTTCGAAATTGTTATTATTGAGTTGTAAACTGCTCTGGTTCCTTTGGATGAAAAGAGGGGTATCAAATCTTTTTTTAAAAGGCATCAGCTAAGCTACCTCGAAATAAGAAGTATCTTATCCCACCTACATCACTCCTAATGAAAGGCTCTCCCAAAAAGGGTTCTATCCTCCGAGTTCTGGAAGTGAGGTTGAAGTACTCACAGGTGGAAAGCCGCACTGGGAGGTGGCACACGGTGGAGTCTAGGAGGTCTGGTGACTTTCCAAAGCTTGAGGACTTCTACGGTGCTACAGCACGGGTTGGAGTAATTCCCTATGGCTGCTGCACCCAACCTATGGCTGCGGTGCCCAACTCCCATAAATAAGTCCAAAAAGATCATGAGCAGCAAATTGCAGTTGCTGTTGCTGTTGCTTGCAACAGGGACCATACTACAGAGCTGAACCATTCCTGCCATCTTTTGATCTCCAACGTCGGTTGGACATCAGAGTCTGCACCCTGAGCATTCCACGGCAGTGACATCATTTTTGCAGAACTCCTAGCATGACTGCTATGGCAACAATGTAGGCCCAAATGCACAGACAATCAGTTGATGGGCTTGAGCTATTTGGAGCTGTTGGCTCTGTGGAGAACTGAATGTGAAACTAACACTTGTTGACTGACATACAGGGATCTGGATTGCATAAAGTGATTAGTGTGGTTGCCATAAAGTGATTAGTGTGGTTGCCTGTGGAGCTGGTTTTGAGAATGCAGATTTCCTAGGCAATTCTGGTCAACCCACTGTGGTTAACTCACATTGAACCAGGATCTGACAGCGGGAGACCAGTGAGTCCTCTCTCTGTGGCTCCAAGCATCTAACATTCAGCCCAGCTATCTCTGGCTATCTTCAGTCTACCCGCCCCCGAGGAACCTGTCCGTCCTTGGTCTAAGCACCTGACGGGAGAGGAGAGCTGGTCTTGTGGTAGCAAGCATGACTTGTCTTCATAGCTAAGCCGGGTCTGCTCTGGTTGCATCTGAATGGGAGACTAGAAGTGTAAAGCACTGTAAGGTATTCCCCTCAGGGGATGGAGCCGCTCTGGGAAGAGCAGAAGGTTTCAAGTTCCCTCCCTGGCTTCTCCAAGATAGGGCTGAGAGAGGCTCCTGCCTGCAACCTTGGAGAAGCCGCTGCCAGTCTGTGAAGACAATACTGAGATAGATAGACCAATGGTCTGACTCAGTATATGGCAGTTTCCTATGTTTCCTATAAACATACAGGTAGCCCATTGAATTTAAAAGTCCATGCATTGAAATGAGAGAGAATGCTCATTCCCTACTCACTCCTCCCAACTCATGAAGCTAAGATGTTCAAGAGCTGAGCTTGCTAGGTCATAGCAAGATGAGGCTCATCTGCGAATGATGAGATGAGGCTTCAATTTACCTGGATGAGACCTTTCAGTCCCTCTTCTGCTAAACAGTCAATGGGGTCTTCCTGGGGAGAGCTATACTCCACTGCCACTTTCCCATTCTCTGAAACAGACAAGTTAACAAGGCCAAGTTTTAACAAAGGAATAATTAGAAGTAAAATCCTTTTGTCTATTATTTTGTAACATTCCTCACCTTTATTCAAGGTTTGGAATGAAATGATGATTTTAATGTTAGTCTTGCTAAAGAGTCCATGACAGCTATTTGGTCTTCTACATGCAGCAAAAAGAAGAACGTGCCCTGATCTCAGGCTTACAATCCAGAGTCCAACTAGATAGGACACAAGAGATCTGGCAGCAGGAACTCCTATATCACATCTGGCTTGGCCCTCAGGAAGGCTAGGCACACAAGGGAAGGGGAGTGGAGGAGGGCAAAGGCAAACGTGCAACAACCATTACAAAATGTCGGTGTAGTCAAGAGTTTTTATTAGGAAGAAGGGCAGTCAGGAGGGCAGGAGTTTGAATAATAGGGTAGAACACAAGTTGATGGGCAGAGTCCTAGGAACATAGGGAGCTGCCTCTACCCGACCATTCTCCATCTAGCTCAATATTTTCTACACTGACTTGCAGCCACTTTCCAAGGTTCCAGGCAGGAGTCTTACCCACCTCTACCTGGAGATGCCAGAGATTCAACTTGGGAACTTGTACATTTAAATTCTTCCTTTAAATGGGAAAGCATTTCTACAGAGCAGATGCTCTGTAGAGATGTAGACAGATGATCTACCACAGGACTACAGCCCCAACCCAAAGGGGAGTATTTGACCCTTACTAGGAAGCTGCCATATACTGAGTCAGACCATTGCTCTATCTAGCTCATTATTGTCTTTGCAGTCTGGCAGCGGCTTCTGCAAGGTTGCAGGCAGGAATCTCTCTCAGACCTATCTTGGAGAAGCCAGGGAGGGAACTGGGAACCTTCTGCTCTTCCCAGAGCGGCTCCATCCCCTGAGGGGAATATCTTACAGTGCTCACACTTCTAGTCTCCCATTCATATGCGACCAGGGTGGACACTGCTTAGCTAAGGGGACAAGTCATGCTTGCTACCACAAGACCAGTTCTCCTCTCATAATGCTCACTCATCCAAATACAAACCAAGGTCAACCCTGCTTAGCAAACAGGACAATTCATGCACGCTACCACAGGACCAGCTTTCTACCCCAAAGAGTTGGGGCATGGGGGATTTTATGGAGACTGAAGGTATCAGATGAGTGAAGAGAGCATGGAGGGAGAACAAGCAACTGAAGGCATCTGAAAGTCAAGTCAATGTTCGTTTGTTTTTTTCCCCCAGACAGTTTAGAACATCATCTCTTGTCACTTCTATCTGACTCAGTTCTTTAGCCTCCATCCCCGAAAAGCCTGGTTCAAGAACAGCTATATGTTCAGTATCCTCTACCATGAAGACAGACGCAAAGAACTCATTGAGCTTCTCTGAAACCTCCATATCCTCCTTAATCATCCTTTTTACTCCCTCATTGTCCAACCGCCTCCCTGGCAGGTTTCCCGCTTCTGATGTATTGAAAGACATTTTTCCTATCCCCCTTGATACTTCTAGCTAAATGTTCCTCAAACTCTCTTTTTGCCTCCCTTATTGTCACCTTGCATCTCTTTTGCCAGAGTTTGTGTTCCTTTCTGTCCTCTTCGTTTGGACAGGCCTTCCAATTTCAAAAGGAAGTCTTCTTCCCTTTGATGGCTTCCTTGACAGTACCTGTTAGCCATGCTGGCATCCTCCTGGACTTAGTGGTACCTTTCCTCCTTTGGGATATACAATCTAACTGGGCTTCTAGTATTGTGGATTTCAGTAAACTCCATGCATTCTGGAGCAAAGTGACTCTCCTGATTTTCCCTTTCAGTTTTCTTTTCACCATACTCCTCATTTGGGAGAAGTTTCCTCTTCTGAAATGCAAAATGTCTGTGTTAGACTTCCTTGGTGATTCTCTCCCGGCACGTAGGCTGAATTTGATGGCACTATGGTCACTGTTCCCTAAAGGGTCGATGACACTGACATCACGCACCAGGTCCTGGGTGCCACTCAGGATTAAGTCCAAGGTCGCCTTCTCTCTGATTGGTTTCAAGACCAACTGTTCTAGGGCACAGTCATTGAGTGTATCTAGAAATTTGACCTCTCTGTCATTACCTGACTGAATTTAGCCAGTCTATGTGTGGCTAATTGAAGTCACCCATTATTACAGCCCTGCCTTTTCTTGACGCCTCCCTGATTTCCTCCTGCAACTCCCAGTCACTGTCAGCGTTTTGATCCGGAGGGCAATAGCATGTCCCCAGTAGCACGTTTCCTTTCATGCCTTGTATTGTCACCCACAGGGTTTTGTGGAGGACTCCAGTCCACCTCGGTTTTCTAGCTTGTTAGATTCTATCCCTAACATACAGTGCTACTCCACCTCCAAGGCGCCCCTCCCTGTCCTTTCTATCGAGGATGGGATGGCATTTGCCGAACCAGATACTGCCCAGCTCCCGTCAGCATCACGATGTGTGATGTACGCAACCTTCACACCAGGCAGGCAAGTCACCGTGCAGTCAACACATGGTCACAAACCCATCTATCTATACCTCTAATGATTGAATCACCCACTACAAAGAGGCCCCGCCCCGCAGGAGTATCCCCTGTGCAAAAGGATATGAGCTCATGTTCCAATGAAGGGGTCCCTCCTAAAGGAGCATTTCCCTCTTCCTCAGACCAATGTCTTCCTTGCCAGAGACCTTCATTCTCCCTGACAGCAGAGGAGCTATCAGCCCTGGAGTGGGATGTCTGGACTGCGTCCCTGAAGGTCTCGTCCGCATGCCTCTCTGTCTCTCGGAGCTTCTCCAGATTCACCACCTTGGTCTCAAGGGAACAAATTTGTTCCCTGAGAGCCAGGAGCTCATTGCACCGAGCACACACCCATGACTTCGGCCCATGGGGCAAATAGTCATACATGTGGCACTCTGTGCAATACACTGGGAAGTGCCCCCTCCCCTGCTGACTTTCTGTCTCCGTACCGCTTTTGTTGGCTGTTTGCAGTATTTAGCGATAGTTTATTAGGATAGGTCTCAGCTCTACTGGTCAGCTATTTAACTGTCCAAACAGCCTTTCTCAAGAATATGATGGAGGGATTCGTACTTACATTCTCTTCTCCTCTGCGCTCCTTGTGATCATGGGGGCTTGTTCCAGGCTCCTCCGCACACTTCCCGCTAAACAACTGCAAAATGCCAACGTCCTGTTTGCTATCCCTGTTCACTATGCTCTGTTCGGTATGTTCTTGGGCCTTCACTTCTTATGTCGGGAGTAGGCTTCCAACTGAGGCACAGGATGTGGGTCCAAGAAATGTCAAAGGAATGTGGGGTCTCCCATAGCCCTAGCTGACTCTGCCCCCTCCAGGTCGGGACAAACAAAAACACTGGGGTTTGCTAGCCTTGGCAAATGCTAGCTCTGGCAAATAACACACACACACACACACACACAGTCCTTAAAGAGAAACCAGCCCCTCAAAATCTCCCCTCCTCCTGTTAGTTGTTTTGAAGGGGGGAAGGCTAGTTGTTCTGTTTAGAAAAGCCTGCTCACCTCCTCAAGCTGTGTCTGCTCCTCACAGAGTAGGCTTCTGACTCTTTGTTGCCACTGCTTCTCTTGCTCCAGTAGCTGGATCAGTTTCCTTCTTGTTTTCTTCTTCCTATGCACAAGTCTCCCCTGCTGATGGGGTTGGGGGTAGAGAACCAGCTACTGTAGCTAGCAAAGCAGAAGCAATGAGGAGAGGCCACCACTCTATGCTAGAAGCACCATTTTCTCTGTCTCCACTCCTGACTTGCAGTTTCATACAGTGACATGCCCAGAAGAGCCAGCAGAGTGTAGTGTTTAGAGTGTTGGACTAGGACCAGGAAGACCCGAGTTTGAATCCCCTTTCCACCATGAAACTCACTGGGTGACTCTGGGCCAGTCATATATCTCTCAGCCTAAACTACCTCACAGGGTTGTCATGAGGATAAAAAAAGGCATGTACACCACGCTAAGCTGCTTGGAGGAGAGTGGGATCTAAATGTAAAAATCAATTAAAATAGATTAAATAAATTTTCAAAAGATGAGGCAGCTGGGCAATGGAGAAGAGGTAGAGACCACTGTCTGCATCAGGAGCGGGGCCAGGATCAAGGGGAGGACACCTGAAAGGAGGGTGACAGAGTGTAGAGGAGCTGGTGGGAGGCGGTGATAGCAGGCAGGCGAGACTACACCTGCAGGGGGCAGGGTGCCTACACTTGCCATCCTAGGGCATAAGTGCCGCCTGAGACTGTCACCTCACCTTGCCTCATGGGGGAGCCATCTCATCTGGATGAAGAATGCCTTAGCCCACTCTTTGCTGCCCTTGGCCTTCGTCACCATGCATTTCTGGATGGCAAGTCTCCTCCTCCACAATTCCCACCATCGTTGGAGAAGATCCCAAGCTTTAAAGCCAGTAACTTGTGTCTCTGCTCTTCCACCTAGGACTCAGAAAATGGTCTGGGAGAAACTCAGCTAAGCAGGTGAGGATCTGATCCGTCCTGTGGATGGAAACCACTTGGAACCCCAGGTAAGAGTGGGACAGAAGCAGGATTTTAAAAATGTGTTTTTATTTTTTAAAGGAAAAGGCCTTGCCTAGAACAACAAGCAGGATCTTTCGAAATGCGTCCGAGAGTGCTTGATGTGCTGCAAGCTTCTGGGCTTTCTTGGCGGCCATAAGAAACTCTGAAAGACAATATCTTTCTGGTATAAGAAAAAGAGATTGGTCTGAGATATATAGGCATGTCTTAGTTTTAGTTGAGTTGAGTTTATTACTGTCAATGCATATAAAGATAGCTGTTATCCAACATCCTAACCGAGCCTAGAATCTAGAAGACTGGACAGGAAGATCTAGGCATGTCAATTTGTTGCTGAAAATGATTGAGCTAATAATCAATGCTAGGTGGGTGAATGTCTAAAGAATGCTGTATCTTGGGCCTGAGAATCAAAGGGACTGTTCTCATGACCAGCCTAACGCGGGCAAGGGCAGCCCAGCTGATGTTAGGCCGGGATCCCCATGGATCCCGATGCTTCTCGCCTACCTAACCCTTCAAACCAACCCAGCTGTTAGCTAAGATTTTGCAAGCACAACCTTAACCTGGCTGCCGGTTATTGTGTGTCTCGTTGGGCTGAGTTCAGCCCTAGGAGATACAGAATCTGACAGGCAAATCCCCCATTGCATTGTGCATGTAGTGCATTGTGGGGGGGAGATCTATCTATCTATCTATCTATCTATCTATCTATCTATAACACATTTGTGTTAAATAGCCAGGATACTTCAGACATTGGCTCCTGAGTGAAGACCTCACTTCCTCCTCTTTGTTCTACTCCTCTTCAAAACTAGATATATTCTGAAATTGTTCAAATTGGAATTTTGAGAGCAATAGAGGGAAAGGCAGAGCCAGCGTGATGTAGTGCTTAGAGTGCTGGACTAGGACTGGGGAGACCCGAGTTCTAATCCCCACTCAGCCATGAAACCAGCTGGGTAACTCTGACTTCTGGTTGGGACCGCCAACGCAGTGGCTGCCTCTCTGACAAGGGAGGACTGAGCAGGAAGAAAAAGAGGATTTTGAGTCTTCAAAATCCTCCCTTCATCATCCTAGATCAAAGGCTTGATTCAATATAACCCACGTCTTCTAATATGCTGGTAATTTGATATGTGGATCGGGCTTAAGAGCACGATTTATTGTCTCAAGTTCACCAGCAGGGAAAGGGGGTCCATCTTTGCTAATCTCCTGCTCAGGAATTTTAAAGCTGCCGAGCGGACAGTCTCTTTGGCTTGGATATAATTAATGTGAAAAGTTCAAAGAAGTTCACCTCTTTAGTGACTCAGTGATTGATGAATTCTCCTGCGTTTCTGGGAAAGCCGTCGCAGATAAGCCTGTAAGTTCTCTTTTGGATTACAATTAAAGAAAGGACTTTCTCTCTTTTTCCCCCCTTCTCCTTCCTTCTTCTTCTGTTTGTTAACTACTAAGATAGGAAACTTCAGTTGCTGGTTTTAATATCTGGAAAGAATTCTATCAGTGGGGATTGTTGTTCTTCAAGTTTAAAGAAGAGACGTTCTGCTGTCTTTTTTTTTTTTTTTTTTTTTGATACTCCACGCTACCGTGAGAAAGTTTTGACGGCCACTGATATGCTGCACAATTGTTTATATTTGAGTACAAGCTCAGGTTTTTACTTTCTGTTTTGAGATCAAGGACAAACATACTTGGGCAAAGAATTTTCTTCTTTAACTCCTTCATGTCATCATGAAAGGCAGGGAGAAACCTCATCTAAGCCAGACACATCTACAAGCAAGGAAACTTTCACTTCCAGATACAAGTGCAGGGGAAGTTAAAGTAGCTGCAGCCATGGACCAGACATTGATTGAGATGAAACAAATTTTGCAGTCAAACGCAATTGCCTTGGCATCAAATGCCACCGACCTCAAACAGGTCATTTCTGATGTAACCCAAATGAAGCAAAATATGGCTGAGATAAATGATAGGACCTCAAATATTGATGAGACTGTCAAAAAATTGGCACAGGACAATAAAGAATTTAAATTAAGGGTTGATGTTGTAGAAAAAGATGTGCAATCACTGAAAGATGACAGAGAAAAATTACTGGATCAAATGGCTTTGTTAGAATTAAGACAAAAAGAGAGATTTTTACAGTTCAGAGGAATTCCTGAAATTCCTAATGAGAACATTAGGAAATTACTTGGAGTGGAACTTGCATCACTTTTGGGAATTACGGTCGTTGAGATGGATGCCCAGATTGAGACAGCCTTTCGTGTAAACTCGGATTTTGCAACAAGAAATAAATTAATCAAAGACTGCATAGTACATTTTCCCACCAAATCAATAGCAGAGAAAATCATTCAGGCTCACTTTACTACAACCTTAACAATTCAAACTCATCAGATAAAATTTTTGAAAAGGATTCCAGCCAGAATTCTAAGAAAACGTAAGGATTACAAATTTTTGGTTGATGCATTAACTGCTAAAGGAATACGTTTTAGATGGGAATTACCAGAGGGAATCTCCTTCTTCTACAAGAGCAAGAGGAATAGATTCACTGAGCTCCTGAAAGCACAAGAATTCTGGCGGAAATACAAAAAAGACTTATCTTCTGAACATTCTGCTTCATAAACATATAACTTAAGTCACTCTATATAGATTATAAACAAACTTACAGATTTTTATCTTGGAATATAACTGGTCTGAATTCAAAAATTAAGAGAAACAGGGTTTTCCACTTTCTTAAGAAACAAAATTTGGATATAGTGTGTTTACAAGAGACTCATATTAGAAAACATGATCGGAAATTTTTGGTAAATAGAGCCCTGGGACAAGAATTTGTTTCTTCAGATAAGAAAAAAAAAGAGGAGTAGTATTTTATGTCAAACAACAATTTGAACCTAAATTGATTTTTAAAGATGAAGAAGGTAGGATATTAGCATTGGAAGTTTTAATATCTGGAATTAAAACAGTGATAATTGGAATCTATGCCCCTAATGAAAGGAAAGTTGAATTTTATAACTATTTGGATCAAAAGATGGCAGATCTATCAAATGCTAATTTGATTTTATTGGGAGATTTTAATGGAGTTGTCTCGACAGTTTTGGACAGAAAATCTGATTTATCGGAAAAGAATTTGCAAGGTAAACTTTCTAAAGCATTTTTTGAATTAGTAGATCATATGGATCTCTATGATCTATGGAGAATTAAAAATTCAAATGCAAAAGAATATACCTACTTTTTGGAAAGATATCAGTCACATTCCAGGATAGATATGGTCTGGACATCCCAAACCATTATAACTCATATGAAAACAATGGACATTCTACCTAGGACATTTTCAGATCATAATCCGATTTGTTTTGCATGGAAGAAGGAAGGAGCGACCTCATTTAGGTGGAGACTGAATCAATATCTTTTGAAAAAACCAGATGTGGTTGAGAAAGCCAAAAAGAAGTTAAAGGATTATTTTGAATTGAATTTAAATCAAGGATTGGACAACAAAATTGTTTGGGATGCAAGCAAAGCGGTTATGAGAGGTTTTTTCATACAGCAAAATGCATATTTTAAAAAACAAAGAGGATTGAAAAGAGAGGTACTACTGATGCAGATTTCCAAAAAGGAAAGAGAATTGATATGGACTAAAGATAAGAAGAAGATCTCTCAAGCTATTAAGATCTTACAACAACAACTCTCTATGCTAATAGCAAATGAACTTGAGCAAAATCTGAAGTATATCAAGCAAAGATCATTTGAATTTGCAAATAAACCAGGCAAGTTGCTGGCTTGGAAAATTAGACTGGAGAGGGGAAAAAATTTTTTATCTAAAATATTTACTAAAAATGGGCTCTCTTATAATGGAAAGGAAATAAGGATGGAATTTTTAAAATATTACTCGGAATTATATCAAGGCAAAATAGTAGAAGATAAAAAAATTAAGCAGTTTCTTAGAACTAAAAATATTCCAAAACTTTCTCTTCAACAAATAGAAATCATGAATGCTCCAATAACAGTTATGGAAATAATAGAAGCAATAAATCAAGCTAAATCCAACAAGGCCCCTGGGCAAGATGGACTCTCAGCTTTGTATTACAAGTCACTCAAAGATCAAATTTTACAACCTCTTCAATGGACTATGAATGACATTTTACAAAAAGGGATTATGCCAGATTCATGGAAATATGCAAATATTACAATAATCCCAAAGCCAGATCAAGACTTAACATTAGTCAAAAATTATAGGCCAATATCACTTTTAAATAATGATTATAAACTTTTTGCTGCGGTTTTGGCAAGAAGACTGAAAGTGGTACTACGAGACTTTATTCATGAGGATCAAGCTGGCTTTTTGCCAAAGAGACAACTGAGAGACAATGTTAGAACAGTTTTGAATGTATTGGAGTATTATGAAAAACATAATGAAAAACAGATGGCGATGATTTTTTTGGATGCAGAGAAAGCTTTTGACAATATTTCGTGGCAGTTTATGTGGGGTTTATTAGAGGAAATAACTGCCGGTGAACATTTCATTAGAGCAATTAAAACTATCTACTTGGAACAATATGCCAAGATTATTGTAAATGGAGAATTATCAGACAATTGTAGAATACAAAAAGGGACTAGACAAGGTTGTCCACTTTTGGACAAGATACAGCAATTTGGCCAGTTGGCAGGATTTTACATAAACAAGACTAAAACTAAGGTTCTGACTAAAAATATTGATCAGGAAAGTAAAGATAGATTTGGTGAAATAAGTGAGTTAAAAGTGGAGAAGAAAGTGAAATATTTGGGAGTTTGGTTAACAAATAATAACTCTGTGCTGTTTTCAAATAATTATGTTCAAACATGGAACTCAATGAAAAGAGATTTGCAAAGATGGTCTAAAATGAATTTATCTTTGATGGGAAGAATTTCAGTGGTGAAGATGAATGTTTTGCCTAAAATGTTATTTCTCTTTCAGACTATTCCTATAATTAATAACTTGACTTGTTTTAGGCAATGGCAGAAGGATATAGCTAAATTTGTTTGGCAGGGGAAAAGACCAAGAATAAATTTTAAGAATTTTACAGATGCAAAGGAAAGGGGTGGTCTTACCTTGCCAGACCTAAGGTTGTTTTTTGATGCTGTATGTTTGACATGGCTAAAGGAATGGATAACATTGAGAAACCCTAGAGTCCTTGATCGGGAGGGATTTGATAGAAGGTTTGGATGGCATGCTTATCTATGGTATGAAAAAACTAAAGCACATAAAGATTTTTTGAATCACTGTGTAAGAAGGAGTTTAATGAGGGTATGGTTAAAATATAAAAATTGGTTGGAACCAAAAACTCCGTTATGGATATCCCCGATTGAAGCTTTATCACGTAAAGAAGTAAATATGCAGATGTCTGGGGGTACATATAGAGATCTGTTGTATTTTCAGGGAAACGATTGTAAGTTAAAATCTTTAACTGAATTACAAAACTTGGTTAGAGATTGGTTTCAGTACTATCAGTTAAATGAGGTGTATAAGAAAGACCTTAAAGTTGGATTTGAAGATCAGATTTTGAATTTTGAGAAGGGATTATGTCAAGACGATGAAAAATTAATCTCTAAAATGTATAAATTACTACTTTTGGAGGAGACTAGAGAGGAATTGGTTAAAACAACTATGATAAAATGGGCTCAAGATGTTGGACTTAATATAGAAATGGCAGCGTGGGAGAAACTATGGAAAAGTGATTTAAAATTTACTGCTTGTTATGCTTTGAAGGAAAATTATTACAAAAGGATGTATAGATGGTATCTAACGCCTAAAAAACTGGCATTAATGTATAAAAATGTTTCAAATAAATGTTGGAAGTGTGGGCATACTGAAGGTACTTTTTTTCATATGTGGTGGACCTGTGGGAGGGCCAAGGCCTATTGGGACATGATATATAATGAATTGAAGAAGATATTTAAAGTGACATTCCCTAAGAAGCCAGAATTCTTCCTGCTAGGAATAACACAAGGAGCAATTTCTACAAATAATTTAACTTTTTTAATGTATGCTTCTACGGCGGCCAGAATATTATATGCACAGAAATGGAAGACTAACGAACTGTCTTCAAAAGAAGATTGGCTGATAAAAACTTTAGAATATGCAGAAATGGCAAAACTTACAACACTGATCAGAGACCAAAGTTTAGAACGCTTCAAGGAAGATTGGAAACCTTTTTTGGTTTATTTAAAGAATTATTTTCCTACTATGGATCTTACAGCAGGATTTGAAATTTGAAATGCAGGTTGGGCAGATTAATGGTGGTGGAAGGTTTAAATTTGTGTTTTTCCTTTTTAATTAATATTACAATAAGGGTAAAATTTATGGTTGGTATCACGAAAAGAGGTGCGCGGGAAGTCAACTTGTAACTGTGTTTATTATGATTGTTATGGTTACTATTATTGTTAAAAGTTAATTAAAAAATTGAAATGAAAAAAAAAAGAAAGAAACTAGCTGGGTAACTCTAAGCCAGTCACTTCTCTCTCAGCCTAACCTACTTCACAGGGTTGTTGTGAAAGAGAAACTCAAGTATGTAGTTCACCGCTCTGGGCTCCTTGGAGGAAGAGCGGGATATAAGTGTAATAATAATAATAATAATAATAATAATAATAGAAGTCCCACTACTTCCATCCATCCCATGCTTTTTTTCCCACCCTCATCCCCCTCAGGGTACTCTGTGAGGCAGTTCACATGTCTGTGATTAGAACAGACATATGTTTCTTCCTGCCTGGGTAAAGTGCTGGGTATGCGAGCTGGGTAGGAAGGCACTCTCTGGCTCAGCTCCTCTCCCCCAGAAATCACTTCTCTCTCTCTCCAGCCTTTCCCTTGCACACAATCCTAAAACAGGAGCATTGTGTGAACTGCCTTTATATCTCAACGTTTTGCAGGTCACCATAAGTGACTAGGAATATTTCCAGCAACAATACTGTAGGCGAGCACAAAATGAGAGACTCCGCTCAACTCCTGAGTTCTCCACACACTGGGAATTTGGAGGGAGGAGGAGTCTGGCTTTGTGCTGGGCAAGCAGACATCCCTGGGGAGGAAGTTGGCAACTATGAAGACCTGGCTACCAAAGCCAATCCACATCCGTAGACCCAATACATTTACAGTGGACAGCTGCTTACATATTAGATCAAACTAGTTCATCACTTCTCCGAGGTAGTGAATTCCCAGACCATTTGGTTATAGAAGTGATTAGCAATTGGCAGACTTCTGTCTACGCTCAGCACACAATGAGCTACTGGCTTGCTCTCTCACCTACCCATGGAGGGAAGTCATGACACTTAAATGAAGCATACCTGCAGACTTGGTATGAAAGTTTCTTTTCACTGAAATGACAGTGAAAACAGCAGGTCATCCTTACCGTGATGAGGCAACTAGACCAGCCATTGAAGCCAAGATAGTGATTGGTTACGTTTTGCCATTTGTAGCTGTGCAGACTTGCTGTGGAAAGGGCCTCTCTCTGGTACAGATGGAGACCTGGATATGAATTAAAAAAGAACTCTCTGTATATAGAACAGGGGTTCCCAACAGGGGGTACTAGTACCCCTAGTGGTACTTGAAGGGCTCCTGGGGGTATGCAGAGACCTCCTGCCACGCGATGTGTTCCTCATTTGAGGACTGCCGGCTGGAAGCCAACATTTTCTCAGTGATGTATCTATTGTAGAAGGGGAGGGAGGAGGGTGAAGCCTCTCTTCCTTTGCTTCTGACTGGCTGGCTACGTGCGGAAGCTCAGCGTACTCCTTCCCTCATCCTGACCGACGGAATATTAGCGCCAAGTTTTAATGCTACAGTCATGAGGCAGGCTACTCCAGCCACAGACCTACATCCAGAGAAAGTTAGTCATCAGCAGTCTTCTTGAAATTAGTGGGACAAGTTGATTAAGTCAGTGGGAGTACTCTTGAGTAACTGAGTCTGGATGTAAGCCAGTGACTGGAGTAAGCTGTTTCATAACTGTAACCTTTAGATTTGTGTGTGCATAGATACACAATAAGCTGCGCTACACTGATGACACCACTCTGAGAGCTGAGAATGGGGCTCTAGTAATGAAAGTGAAGGAGCACAGTGAAAATATGGGACTACAATTACATGTAAAGAAGACTAAACTAAAGACAAGAAAGGGGTACAGCAACCAGCCTCAGAATAGACACTGAAGACACTGAAGTGGTGGATAGCTTCTCCCTTTTAGGATCGACTGTCAACAGTAAAGGATCCAACAGTCAAGAAATACGCCGCAGACAAGCACTTGGTAGGGTTGCAATGAAGGCCTCAGAAAGGATATTTAGATGCCGTGAGGAGTCTATACCTACAAAGATTAGAATCGTTTGGACAATGGTTTCCCCCATGACACTCTGTGGATGTGAAAGGCGGACTTTGAAGAAACAAGATAGAAAAAGCATTGACGGTTTTGAACTTTGGTGCGGGAGAAGACTCTTGAGGACACCATGGTCAGCCAGGAAAACAAACCAATGGATCATAGAACAAATAAATCCAGAATTTTCACTCGAGGCACAAATGACCAGACTCAAACTATCGTACTTCAGACAGATTACGCGAAGACCCAGCTCCCTTGAGAAGTCTATAATTCTGGGGGGAGTTGAAGGAAAGAGAATAGGACAACCAGCAACAAGGTGGATGGACTCGCTTATGACAGCAATGAATGCATCACTGAGAGACCTGAGAGATCACCCTGGAGAGAATCTATCTATGTGGTTGCTAAGAGTTGACACTGACTTGACGGCACTTAATCAATCTATCCATCCATCCATCCATCCATCCATCAATACACACACACACACACAGACACACACACACACAATCTCTACAGGGTATCTGAATTGAAGGACTGGTCTGTGAGCAGAAGAGGTATGCTTGTTTTTAAAAAAGTTGGGAATCCTGTATTAGAAGATTTGCACAAAGTTCTTCTCCCAGGGGTAGGGATGGAAGGTGAGCTTCAGTCCTGCCTGGAACATGGCATGGATGTTCCAGGCAGGACTGAAGCTCACCTTCCATCCCTACCCCTGGGAGAAGAACTTTGTGCAAATCTTCTAAAACAGGATTCCCAACCTTTTTAAAAACAAGCATACCTCTTCTGCTCACAGACCAGTCCTTCAATTCAGATACCCTGTAGAGAGAGAGAGAGTGTGTGTGTGTGTGTGTGTGTGTGTGTGTGTGTGCGTGCGCATCGGAGATGCTTTGCTTGCATGATTGGAGCTACTGGAGTGTGGCTCCATCTTGTGCTACAGAGGTCATATGAGGCATTACATCAAAGCTGTGTTTGTATCCAGCAGGCCAACCACTCCTCTGCCAGAAGTCTATGTGCTCCCTGATTCTACCGTTGCATTGCACAAGCACAGTATTCTGAAAGAAATTCAATGTCCTGAGACGTTTTCTTCTAAAAGAAGATCTACTGTTCTCAAGGCTGTAATAATGGTCTTGAAATGTGTGTCTAGTACCTGGTGAAATCTCAGAAGTGTGGGGAGGAAACTGGGGGTGCTGAATAGTAGAGGCTGGCAGGGATGCTGGGTGTTATTTCTGTTTTTAAGTGCTTTTGTTTTGCATCTGAAGATTGGATTGTAGATTAAATTTTCTGTAATTTGAAATGGTAGACTAGGTAGAGAGGCAGGTGGCCAAATGATAAAGAGACCATTGTAATCATCTTAACACAAATGTAAGAATTGCTCTGCTGGGTTGCATTGATGCATCTAGTCCAGCATCCTGTTTCCAACAGTGATCAGCCAGATGATTCATGAAAGCCCACAAGCAGGACATTAAGACCGCAGGCCTGCCCTGTAGTTTGTCCCCAGGACTTGCTATTCAGCCTCATCCGGGGAGATATTACTCAATGGCTTTCACTCTTATATAGTTGGAGCTGTACCTGGGGCAGGCTGTGGCAGATGCAAAGGTGGCCTGGGTGTGCTTCTTGCTACCTCTCTACACGCATCCTCGAAGCTGCTTCCACCGCTCGAACAATATGCTATGGCAGTTTTGATTCAATTCTGCTGCTGCAGTCTGCTGAAAATTAACATCTATCTCTCTCCGATACGGAGGAAGCCTCAGGCTTCCAGTCCCGAGGCAGACGGGCTCCCTCTTATCCGTCTTTCAAAGGACCAAAGCTCAAGTTATGCAGTTCTCTGCTTGAGTCTAATGGCCACCCGACTTAATCTCTTTATTCTGAAGGACTCGCTTGAAAACGACCATCCTGCCAACTTCACCTATCTGGCCGGCTCTGGGATGTGTCTGATTGACTACTTTATCACCTCAGTGTACCTCCTCTTTCTGGTGGAGGGTTTTGAGGTTGTCCCCAAATTTGACAGTGATCATCTCCCCATCTCGCTCCTTCTAAAGCCTTTCATCTATCAGTCCCTTATGGAGAACCATGATCATCCCACCATATCCTTGACGGGAGGAGCACATTGCCGTGCTAAATGGTCTCCACAACTGGATCAAGCACTAAGTGAGCTATTCGCCTCTGACCAACTGCAGCGTATTCAATCATCCTCTCTAACTAACGACCCTACTTCTGCACCTTTGGAGTCCTACAATGCCCTCGTCCAGGAATAACAGCAGCTCCTCTCTCGCAAGATCTGTCAGCTACGTGTACAGTGCCAACAGGCCTCCAAGCAGTGGTTGGATAAGGACTGTGCTAAAGCCCCAAAAGCCCATCCCTACACCTATCAAGTCTATAAAGCTGGTTCTGGACAGTTGTCCGCACAGAATCTCCTTCTGCAGAAAAGACAGCACAAACTTCTGCTGCTTCGTAAGAAAAGAGATGCCATGAAAGATGCCTGGATGGGTCTCATTCAGGCTATTAGAGCCAAAGATTCTGCCATGTTCTGGCATCTTTACAAAGCACTCTCCCACTTATGATCCAAATCACCTGGACTGTCATCTTCATCCAGAGATCTGGGAGAACTATTTTCATGACCTATACAAAGAGCCTGCTGCTGTTTGCAGAAGCTCCACCTGTGCCATTGAAGATACTCCAGCGTGGGCACCAGTGTCAACCTCAGAGATTCACAGTCTAGTCACCCAGTTAAGACTGGGGAAGGCTCCAGGCGAGGACCTTATTCCACCAGAGGCCGTTAAAAATAAGCTAGACTGGTGGGCCCCTATCCTGGCTTCGCACTTCACCAATGTTGACACGAGTGGCCAAATTCCCAAGGACTGGGGGGGCAGTGATCATTGCCTTATATTCACCCTGCACGTGAACACATCACTCCAGGTGAGATGTAGCCCCCAAGGCCACCTCACAAGAGCTGAAGGGCATCAAACAAGGATGCATTCTGGCTCCACTCCCCTTCAATTTCTACATTAACTGTATGATGGGCCAGCTCAGCAACCCAGATTTCCACCTTCCAAAGCGCGCTGGGAGATACATTGCCATCCTGTTCTACGTGGCTGATGCAGCCATCCTCTCAAGGACCCCCATTGGCCTTAGAAGAACACTGAGGGCCCTGACGCTGCACTGCAGGGAGAACTGCCTGGAAATCAATGATCACAAAACTAAAATGATGGCCTTTGTCAGGAGGCCCAAGATCCACTCTTGGCACATTGAGGGGCATAAGATTGAGCAAGCTGCACGCTTCAAAGACTTGGGAGTAGTTTTCCATTCTGGTGGCTCTAGGAAAGGCCATGAAGAACACCTGGCTTTAAATGTCCAGAGAAGTGCCTCTGCCATTCTCAAATGCCTGCCGACAAGAGGAGGCCATTATGTATCCGCGGCCCTTGAACTGTTCACAGCCAAGTCACTAGCTAGCTTCTCGATGGTGCCCAATTGGGCCCCTTCCCCAACATTGTGGCTCTGGAACTTGTACAGTCTAAATTGCTGCGGGCAGCGCTCCAAGTACCGAGATGTGTCTCCAGTGCCACTCTGTTATGCTCAAGTTAGTCACTCAGCGGGCCAGAAACTGGGAAGAAACAAAGCCCTGGTAACAGACAGTCTATTACTGACTTGGCATCAGGAAGTCCTATCCAACTAGCACGAGAAAGCATGTTTCATGTTTAGCATGTGCCAGGCTCTCCTTTTGACCCTGTGGCAGCAGGGCAAGTCAAGGCATGGCGCTATGGGATAACTCTGAGGGACAAATTACTCTGCCAGTGGTCAGAGGTGTTGTCAACACTTGATACCGCTAAGGCAGACCTGCTCAACTTAGGCCCCCCAGCTGTTTTGGGATGACAACTCTCATAATCCCCAGGCACAGTAGCCAATAGACAGGGATTATGGGAGTTGGAAGCCAACATCTGCAGGAGGACCAGAGTTGAGCATCCCTGATCTAAACTCAGCTTACTCTTCCGGGACTTTCTCCCTGCCAAGTAGGAGCAGACCCAGGTTCTTGCTCACCTGAGGAAAGCTATGACAGCCTCACACCCTCCACAGCATTTCAAGGGGCACAGGTTGAGGAGACTGTTTCCTAGTTGGCAGCCTTTTCTCATTACCTTGGCCACCTTTCTGTTGGAAGTGAAGGACTTTGCACAGTCTCTTGTCTCAAAGACAGTGGAGGACAGACTAGTGAGTCAGAGGGCTAGAGGGTCAAGACACTGGTCATCCTTTCTCTACTGCTCTTCCACTATCCCATTGGAATGTAGATTGCTACTCTCAGGGACACTTCTTTCCTTCCAGCCACTTCCTTTCTCTCCCCCTTCTCTTCCTTTTCCTTCTACCTTGCAACATGCAAGCTCTTCTCCCTGCACCAAGTGTGCAGAGATGCAGAATCCATCTGTATCCAGCTAGCTAGCTAGATTAGAGATCCTAACTCCTCACTTTCCTATCTAGAATGGAGTTCTTTAATAAATGCCATATATATTGATTTGAAACTATGAACTGGCTCCAAGTTACTTTACTCTCAGCATACACGCATGCCTAACCAAATTCCGCTGTGTTGTGCCTCTGTGCACTCTGCTGCAATGAAAAAGGGATTCTCTTACCAGAGAGAATTCCCAACACTTTCAAGACTGGCAACTGGGGGCTGGGCAATGAGAAACTGCTTCCACCAAGCAGCCTCCTCCCCTTAAGCCCGTACACCAAAGCCTTTCTCAAGTTACTACCAGAGGCAGTGGTTGGTGGGGTCAGTGGGGGGCCTGCAGCAGAGGCAGCGAATGGTGGGTGAGCAAGTCCTCAGGCGGATCTGCCCCTGCTGCTGCTAGAGTTATGCTGCTAGAGTTATGATTGTCAAGTAACTGAGGGACAGGAGTATCTTCCTGTCCTAGAGGCACGCACAGTGCACATGTCTCCCCATTTCAGAGCAGGAACCAGAATGCTCTACAAAACCTCCGAAGCTTCTAAATGTTGTTCTGTACATAAGCAGAACTCTTGCTGCAGAGATCATGGAGGAGGAGAAGAGGTGTGTCTTTCAAAATTATTTTTTTTAAATAATAATACTACTAATAATAATAATAATAGTAGTAGTAGTAACAATAAAAACAACAACAATAATAGGAATAATAATAATAATTTACAAAAACAATCATATTTACAAAAATAACAATGGTCAGGCTTTTCCAGATCACGTTCCTTCCCGCTCAGTTTCTCTTCTTCCAGCTTCGCTTCCTCCCCCCTCGCTTCCTGCACCCGAACTTCTGAAAATATGAAGTAGATAAAATCATTAAATTAAAATGCACTCAGTAAATTGGGTTTCCCCAGTGAATCTGGGAGACATTTCTTTGTTGCCATTACAATGGCAAACTAGAAACTGTGGGCTGGTTTTCACAATTGCTTTTCCATAACCTTCAAACCTTGCTTTGTGGTTTGCCAGCACAGCCCAATTCTGGCTCTCACAGATCTTTGACAGTTTTGCAGGTACACAGACAAGGTGTCTTGCAGCATTCCCGCTCTAAACCTGGTCTCCTACGGACTGAAATTATTGCAAAACCATAATTCCTCATAGTGGGCTGGTTTATACAATTCTAATTCGAGTAGGAGACGGGTCCTACCCAGGTTTGGGAGCTGTGTGCGCTCCCGTTTCCCTTCATAACTAAAGACATGTCAGAAAAATGTTTTGCAAAAGCAGATGTCTCCTTCAGATCCCTTCCTAGATCTGGTGCTCAGGTCTGAAAAACGGAAGGCTGTTCAGGTGCTAGAAATGCAGCTCTGGATTCCACCCCACAAATTTTGTTTGAGAATCCCATCACAGAGACCAGGTGTGTAGGGATGAAATGGAGTAGGGGGGACTGCCCCTCGGCCGTGGGCCCCACCTGGGTGCAGCCTCCCCCCAGGGAACCCTCCCCCCCCAACTGCTACCTGATGCTGCACCTATCTCCTTCCCTGTTGTGACATGGCCCCAGAGGCGTAGCTAGGGCAAATAGCGCCTAGGGCAAGCACTGAAATTGCGCCCCACCCCCCCCCCAAATATCTGACACTCATCTTTCAGATAACTTCACCAGAATATCACCTCAAAAATAAAAGTCAAGCTTGTTTATCTTTTAATTAAGAAATGATGGCACTAACTGAACATTAAAACTGCACCTTACATGCTTTCAGTGATTCAAATTGCTGAGGCAGCACAGATACAGCCTTCTTCAGAAAGCAGGAATCACCACACCTATCAGCTATTCAGAGAGGGACTGGAGACTGGATGGAGTCCTTACATTCCCTGATCAGCATGTTCATTGCATTCCAAATCCAGCAGTGTGTATTAGCAACCCCCCTGCCCTCCCCGCCCCGCCAGCTGCTATCTGCCAGCAAGCAGCAGCATTCACATTTTTTCTATCCCGCTCTTCCTCCAAAGAGCCCAGAGCAGTGTACATACTTCAGTTTCTCCTCACAGCAACCCTGTGGAGTAGGTTAGGCTGAGAGAGAAGTGACTGGCCCAGAGTCACCCAGCACGTCTCATGGCTGAATGGGGACTTGAACTCGGGTCTCCCCAGTCCTGGTCCAGCACTCTAACCACTCTCAAGGCAGTGTGCGCACACCTGCATTCGGAGTGGGGCCTTAAAGCCTCTGTGCCTCCTCCAAAACACAAGTCAGCCTACATGCACATACAGCTACAACACGCAATAAAACAAACAAAAAACCCACTCCATCTTCAGAGTAAGATACACAAAATGAGCAGGCAGGGCTATCGCTGGGGAATCTCAAGGTTAGGGCAAGGAAGAGAGAGAAACTAATACATTAATTCATAAGGGGTACACTTAGGAACAATTCTGGAATGTTAATCAAACTGTCCCCTCCTTTCCCCTTCCAATCAATCAGAGCAAACAGCATAGGAAGAGAGATTTTGTTCATCCATGTGCCTATTTTTAAAAATTTATATTTACACTTATATCCCGCTCTTCTTCCAAGGAGCTCAGAGTGGTGTGCATGGGGTTTTTTTATCCTCACCACAGCCCTGTGAGGTAGGTTAGGCCGAGAGATACATGACTGGCCCAAAGTCACCCAGTGAGATTCATGGTTGAATGAGGATTCAAACTCAGGTCTTCCCAGGCCTAGTCCAACACTCTAACCACTACACTATGCTAGCTCTCAGGAAAAGTCACAAAGAAATCCATCAATTACACCTGTACTCATCAGCCTCATAGAAGCAGTCTCTGCATATTAAGCTTTTTCAGGTTTCTTTTGGTGACTGCATTGTTTATGCACCTTAATACAAGTCTGTTTCTACATTGGTGTGCATGCCTGGCAGTAAATAAAAAACTTATTGTAAATTCTAGAAAGTGTCTTCAACTTTCAGATGTAGAACAACCTTTTGCACTTACGTTTACAATTACAACCCTTTTTCAATTACACATGATTTACTGCACATTTTAATAGTCAACTCTTTTCAAAGACAAGACTTAAATCACAAATTCCATTTTTAACAAACTAAAAATGCTATCGTTAGCTTCCAGCATATTTCCTTTTTATGACCTTTATATTTAAATATATGTATTCTTCTCAACTTAACCATATTTTGATTTTGCATTCATTTTCATAAACATGCACCACCACAGGCTACTGCCAATTACTGAATAAGCCTCCCCTCCTTGATTGAATGGGGGCTGCCTTAATAAAGCACATAAAGGAATGAAGTTGCAGACAAGGTGCAGAACCCCAGAAAGCCATCTGTAGTCCATATGCCCCCCTCAGGGGCGTAACTACTATTAGGCAAGGGTAGGCAGCTGCCTGGGGGCCCCCACGCCTCGAGGGGCGCCCCAGAGGCAAGTCACATGACTATCTATTGTGAAGTATGTGTGTGTGTGTGTGTGTATCAGTGAGGGGCCCATTTCAAAATGTTGTCTCTGGGCCCACTCCAGCCACCTTACACCCCTGGCCCCCCTCATGGTTTTACCTTGTAAGAGAAGCCTTAGCCCTTTCTAATTGCCTCATAGATCTGGTGGAGTGGTAAACTACCCACTCAACACCCCCTGGAGTGTTGGGGCACATGTACCCCAACCTTAGACTCAGAGGTACCAACCCAAAAGTCTATGGAATTCAGGCCTGTGTCTGATTTCATTTTATATTAAGAGTTCAATTAAATGCCTGAACTTGAGGTGAACATGATGCCCAGATCTCATGACTGCCCGGTAAATGATTTGTAAAGGCAGGGGTAATCTAGCATTGGTTATCAGTGTTTGTGGAACTCACAAGAGACTCAATGGGTCAGGCTTAATGACCAGTCTCACACTGCTGAAATTATCCCTTTTCCTCACTGACAGGATGCTTCTGTCTCAGTCAAATGTATTGATTAACTTGTCTCACACATGTACCCCTTTTTATGTTACTTTAAATATTCTCTTGTTATAATGACACACTAGATAGAGGTACACAAGAAATAATGTCATTGCTGTCTCACACAAATAGAACTAATTCTCTCACTAACTCCTGACCTTTAACACCTTTTGGGATCAGGCTAGCAAATCTGGGACAAGAGAAGGGGCCCATTTGCAACTCAGAGATGCAGATTTGATTTGGGCAATGTCCCCTCCTCAAGAGAGCAGCTAACAGAAGATGAGCTTGAGATCTCTCTGGACTGGCTGAATAATTAAAAGATGATATCCAGAAGGTAACAGCAAGTTGTCACCTTTTTGGGGACCCAGGAAAAGATGAGGAGATTTGAATAGACTCTATGAGAGATCAAAGGAAAATACAACTATAAAGAACAGGCTTACTGGACAGAGAACTAGCAGTCTATTGCCTACAGGCAGTCTTGTGCCTACAAGCAAGATCTGCTCCTGAGCAATCCAAGTGTTTTCTGCCCAAGCCGCGGAGCTACAGGCAGGAACTCTGTCCATGGACAGGAACTGTCTGTGACTTCCACTGCGCAGTGAGAAGTCAAGACTTCCCCAGCCATGGTGCTCTGACTCTCAGCCGTGCTCTGAGCAAACTGCATGCTTGATCCAAAAGCTCTTGTCTCCAGCCAACAGCTTCTCTCATTCAGCTGAAAGATCCACAGTAGTATAGGGGCATACCTGCTGTCAAAAACCATGTGGTTTTGTTTACAAACAAAAGCACGTGGCTGGAGGATGACATCACAGTGACGTCACGGGGGCAGGGGCTTGCAGCTGTCAAAATGCGCTTACGTCACCAGAAATTCGTCATCAGAAGGTGCTGAGGAGACCTCCACGTGACAGGAAAGGGTCAGAAGTGGGGGACGCCGTTACCCCCAGAAGTCTGGCACCTACCCTAACACGGCTACCCCAGAATATGTCCAGACATGTCCGAAGGTGGGCATGTGACCCCTCTACGAACACGCCTAGTCAGCCTGGACCAATAGGAACAGTTTCAGGCTCCAGAGAGGCCCGAGTGAGCGGGTGTGATAATGGTCGGGCGGCCATTTTGTGCAACTTTATTGGGCGAAAAGGCGCAGAGGAGGCCCCTCGTGGTCGGAAAGGGTCAGAAGTAGGGGTATGCCCTCACCCCGGAAATCTGGCACCCACCCTACTACCCCTACCCCAGAATATGTCCAGACATGTCCGAAGGTGGACAAGTGACCCCTCTACGAACACGCCTAGTCAGCCTGGACCAATAGGAACAGGTTTCAGGCTCCGGAGAGGCCCGAGTGAGCGGGTGTAATAATGGTCAGGCGGCCATTTTGTGCAACTTTATTGGGCAAAAAGGCTCAGAGGAGGCCCCTCGTGGTCGGAAAGGGTCAGAAGTAGGGGTACGCCCTCACCCCGGAAATCTGGCACCCACCCTACCACCCCTACCCCAGAATATGTCCAGACATGTCCGAAGGTGGACAAGTGACCCCTCTACGAACACGCCTAGTCAGCCTTGACCAATAGGAACAGGTTTCAGGCTCCGGAGAGGCCCGAGTGAGCGGGTGTGATAATGGTCGGGCGGCCTTTTTGTGCAACTTTATTGGGCGAAAAGGCCCAGAGGAGTCCCCACGTGGTCGGAAAGGGTCAGAAGTAGGGGTATGCCATCACCCCGGAAGTCTGGCACCCACCCTACCACCCCTACCCCAGAATATGTCCAGACATGTCCGAAGGTGGACAAGTGACCCCTCTACGAACACACCTAGCCACCCTGGACCAATAGGAACAGGTTTCAGGGTCTGGAAAGGACCGAGTGCGCAGGCGTGATAATGGTCGGGTGGCCATTTTGTGTAACTTTATTGGGTGAAACGGGGTCAAGTGACCCCTCTACGAACAGGGTTAGGGGTGGTGCGTTTAGAGGGAAGCCATTTTACAGCTGTACAGAGACGATGGCTGACGCTAGGACTCCACCGCGTGCCACAGACCTATCATCGCCACAGGCACCCACGAAGATTAAGCCTATACAAGCGCGGAGTCTGTCCTTCCCTCCTATGGGTATGAAAACCCCTCAGAGGGCTGATCTTATTGCTGGTGAGGTTCCAGAGACTAACTTTGCAGCAGGGCCCTCGGATGAGGGTGGTAGACTAGAATGTGATTGCGGGCGCTGTGACACCAGCCTTCTAACCACCATGGAAACTGGAGATGAAGAGCCTCCAACTACCATCTCCAAAGTGGGAAACGTGTGTTCCTCAGATTCTGAAACAGAAGAGCCTGTGAAACAAAAGCGGCTTAGGAAGAAGAGAAAATGGGTGAAGAGCAGACCCCAATTTGATTGGTGCGACGAGAGGTGTTGTGATAGCTCATGTGGAGAGTATACTTATTCAGATGAGTGCGGGTGCGAATCTTACTTGTCATCCCGGTCAAGGGTCGTCTATTGCGAGCGTAAGTGCTGCAGATCGAGCGAAGACTGGTCATCCTGTGACTGCCTGACCCCAAGCCCCACCGATCCATGGTCCGATTACTGTAGGGCTGTGTGCTTTACTTCATCATCTGAAAGCGGTGAGGAGGAGGAAACCTTGGATGGCCTTGTGGTTACAAAGCCTGAAAAACCAGACCCCAATGCGGAAACTGGCAAGCTGGTGAGGTATTCACCACTTTGTCACCAACAACGATGTCAAAGCTGCTCTTGTGGAGAGACTGAACCGAACCTTGAAAACACGTATGTGGAGGTATTTTACTGCTCATAACACATTCAGGTATATTGATGTCCTGCCTCAACTCCTAAAGAGCTATAACCACAGCTTTCACAGAACCATACAATGCAGGCCGGTAGATGTCACAACCAGCAACGACCTGTCTGTTTGGAGAAGAGTCTATGGAAGCTGTAGCCATAAAAAAGCAAAGTCTCCAGTGTTAAGAAAAGGAGATCACGTCAGGATTTCAAAAATTAAAGGGGTTTTTGAGAAAGGTTATGAACAGAACTACACCACAGAATTGTTTATAGTGGACCGAGTCATCAGAAAAGCTGAACGCCCGGTCTATCTGGTAAAAGACTACATGGGTGAGCCAGTTATTGGGAGCTTCTATCATGAAGAATTACAGAAAGTTAAAGCAGGAGAGGACAAATTGTACAGGATTGAAAAAATTCTAGCTACAAAAGGCCGTGGCAAAGTAAAACGACATTTAGTGAAGTGGGTGGGGTGGCCTGACAAGTTCAATAGCTGGGTACCTGCTTCAGACCTCTGCAATGGGTGATAGGGTTTTTACATCACAATCCCTAGTAACGCCAGCAAGAAGGCCTTTCCACAGAACGCTAGCTCAGATTTCACCATCCAACTAGCTGGGCCACTGGATCTTCCCGGGGAGTGGGAGGTGGGGCTCTCAGAGATACAGTACCCGTGCACATGGGACACCATCACGACAGACAACCCCTTTCAATATAGCAAGGGGTTAAAGAAATGGACCTTCTACTTACGAAAGGGATATTACTCCAGCATAAACGATTTGCTGCACGATATGAATGAAATCACCAGCACCCAGAAGGCTCTAGAAGGGACTACCCTGCTTTATGACTCTGTTACTAGATATATACAAATTATGAGTCCTAACAATGCATACACCTTTTCTGCCAGGGCAGAATTAGCACACATATTAGGACTCCTCCCTGACACACACCCAAAAGAGCTGTCTTACCCATCAAGCATAGCCAGTGGGGTCAAAACTCTGTTTGTTCATGATACAGCAGGCAAAGGTTTCCCTTTTCCTGCAGATATAACAGGGGGGTTCAACACTCTGTTTGTTTATACAGACATTGTAGAGTATCAGATCGTGGGAGACCACCATGTACCCCTTTTGCGAAGTATCACCGTGAAGGGCCTGAACGGTGAATGTGTTAACATTGTTTATGATAAGCCACACTACATCTCTGTCAGCAAGCACCATATTAGCAATAGCAATAGCACTTACATTTATATACCGCTTTATAGCCAGAGTTCTCTAAGCGGTTTACAATGATTTAGCATATTGCCCCCAACATTCTGGGTACTCATTTTACCGACCTCGGAAGGATGGAAGGCTGAGTCAACCTTGAGCCCCTGGTCAGGATCGAACTTGTAACCTTCTGGTTACAGGGCGGCAGTTTTACCACTGCGCCACCAGGGGCTCTTGATCGTATATTGATACGATCGCGGTCCAGATAAAGACGGATCAGGACAAATGTGTGCCATTCCGTTTTGGCAAGGTTATTGTGAAGCTACACTTTCGCCCCAGAAGAGGCCTACAACTTTAAGGGGAAAGAAAAAATGCCAATTCTGAAAACTTATGGCGACCCCGCCCTTTACAAGAACTATTACAGGGCCCAAGCCGGAAGCGCTCTTCCTGGCTTCATGGGGGCCCCTGTCATGTATGGGGCTGGAATTGGGGGTATATTTAGGATCCTTTTCAGGAAAGCTGTACCTCTTTTGAGGCGGGGGCTGGAAATCATTAGGCCACACATCAAAACAGCAGCGCGAGGGATTGCCAAAGATGTAGTGGGCCATGCCTCCCAAGCAGTTCTGAACAGGATGGATCAAGCTTCTTCCTCACAAGGGGGGTCAGGACTGATGTATATCAAAAGAAAATGAAAAGCAGCACGTGTGCAGCTATCAGGACCTCCCCAACCTCTTAAAAGAAAAGGGGTGAACCTGAAAAAGCCTCAGAAGCATCGAAGGCATCCCAAGGGGAAGAGGAAACGTGCTTCCGGTGACATCTTTTAAGTCATAATGGCTTTTATACATTGCAGCTCCGAAGAATGCATGAAATCGGAACTGGACCTTTTCCAAATCGCACCAACACAAACAAGTATTGAGAGAAGCGTATATGTCGAGGTTCCACCGCTTAGAGCCCTGACAGACACAGCCCCTCTGGACTTTTTCATTGCGGGGTCTGGAGATTTTTACCTGGATTTGAATAACACGCTTTTATATGTGTGTTGTAAAATTGTCAAGGAGGATGGGACCAACTTGGCACAGGACTCTGCTGTGGGGTTTGTGAACTACCCACTAGCAGCCATGTTTAGCCAGGTGGATGTGACCCTGGGAGACCGTCTTGTCAGTCAGAGCAGTAGCACCTACCCCTACAGGGCTTTCATTGAAGCGATGATGAATTACAGTGAGGCCACTCTATCTACACAGTTTTCAGCAGGATTATTTTATAAGGATGCCCCGGGCTTTCACGAGATAACAGCTTTAGATGGGCAGAATTTAGGATTTTTAGACAGAGCAGCGTTCACATCTGAAAGTCGGAAGGTGGACCTAATGGGGCATCTACACACAGATATTATGTTTCAAGAAAAACTGCTTTTAAACGGTGTAGATGTGAAAATTAAACTAACGCGCAACAAGGACACGTTCTGTCTGATGGCAGGTGGAGCTAACCCCCGCTACAAGCTGCAAATACTATCGGCATCCCTCTTTATCAAGAAATGTTCCCTGAACCCTTCTGTGTGGTTAGCACATGCGGAGGCGTTGCTCACAGCCAATGCAAAATACCCTGTGGATCGTGTGAGTATGAAAGTATTCAGTATCCCCGCTGGAAGCCGTGTCTGCAACCAGGAAAATTTGTATTTAAGGCAGTTGCCAAAAACTGTCATCATTGGTTTTGTGGATAACGATGCATTTAGTGGTTCATATACCAAAAATCCCTTTAATTTCAAGCATTATGACATTAACTTTGCCTGCCTCTATATGGATAGTACTCCCGTCCCTATGAAGCCTTACCAGCCAGATTTTGCAGCGCGTAACTATATCCGTGAGTATGTGGGGTTGCTACAGGTCACAGGCAAGCATCTAGAAGACAGACCCCTGCTCATTAATAGGGAAGAATATGGGAAAGGCTACACACTGTTTGCTTTTGATCTAACACCCGACCAAGAATGCGGGAGCCACTATTCCCTGATTAAGACAGGGAATCTGAGGGCCGAGATACGTTTTGCCAGACCGCTTCAACTGACCATTAACATGATTGTGTATGCGGTATTTGACAATCTCATCGAGATAAACCACAGACGGGATGTACTGTTCGACTATATGTAATATGGATAGCATACAATTAACACGCGTACTGTCTGCCAGCCCCTGCACCCGAAAGACGTTCTTTGGAGTTTTCCCTAGTGACTGCTTGCCTAGAAAGAGACTGCTACAAAGACCTGTGGGATTAGTAGTGAACACACACCCCCATAAATTCCCGGGAGAACATTGGTTAGCCATCTACCTGCCAGAAGACAACCAGGCAGAGTTTTTTTATTCTTATGGACACCCCCCAAATCACCCACGTTTTCCCAAAGCGATAATGAATTTTTAAAGAAAAAATGCCTCTAAGACTGTCTTTCAACCCCGACAGCTCCAAGCTCACGACTCTGTGACCTGCGGCTACCACTGTTTGTTCTTTCTACTGCAGAGGGGTAGGGGATTAACATTTAAGCAGATTCAAGAATTGTATTCTGGGGATTTAGAAAGAAATGACCAGATGGTCGAACTGTATGTTAAGAAAAAGAAATGCATGCCTAGGCATGTCGCAAATTGTTTTCAAAACACGCAAGGTTGTGGATCTTGTACTGATTTTCACAGAACAATAAAGTAAGCCTTGAGTCTTTAAAAAGTATACGTGTGTGTGCTTGTATCATTCTTACCCGCAAAGCAGCAACTACCACCCTGTAAAATATATTTCAGAGAGAAAATTTATTTGACACTTTTACATGTTTTAATATCTATGTAGCAGGTTACAATTGGAGCCAGTGAGTTCTCATGGGTATTTTAGAAGTCCTGGGTGTAGGTGTTAAGGTTAGAGGGCTAGCTGCAGGGGTAGGATTCTCCATATGCTCCAAAAACTCCCTACTGGTCTGGTTTCCTGCCACAGAGGTAGGCACATTTAACTCTGCCAAACCGTTCATGAACAAATCCCAGCCTTTAGGGAAGCGTTTGGAACGCAGGGTATGAACTTGAGTGAATGCCTTGATCAGATCCACCATGTTGGAACCGTCAACAGCCGTCCCCTTATAGACAAAACGCCCCCGCTCATCCCACACTGTAACTGCAGCATTCTGCCTCAGCTTGTTTAACAAAATCTTTGCCGAGTTCCTAGAACGCACAGGGAGAGTGTCCAAGATTTCCTGAAAGGAGGGATCAGAGCTGTGTGTAGCTTCAGCAGCTGGCATCTCAGGCTGTGGTAGGAACAGGTTTAGTCTTCCCTTTTCGGTATCACCCATTCTCACATGTGTTAAATATTTTTGAAGTAGGCCCTCATAAAGTTTAGCCTTTTCATATTCTGTTAAGTCAGACCTCTGAAGAACACCTTGCATTTCAGTGTCTAAAGCGTAGATTGTAGCAGCTCTGATGTTTTCCTCCTTAGGAGGGTTCCCTTTTAGCAGATCTAACTGGTGTTTGGGGACCATGTACATCTTTTCCGCATACTCCATTATTGTTTGGTTAAAAGGCTTGTTATCAGAGGAATTGCAATTCCTAACAGCGGCGCAAGAAACCCTCCAGACTGCTTGAGCAAAAGCTTCTTCTTTCTCAGAGATACGCGCTTGTTACTCAGTTTTTTAATTAATCCACGCTTTTTTCTTAGCACACGCATCTGGTGCGGAGACAATGGAATATTTCCTTTTAAGGTGTTTAGGGCAATCTCGGATATGGCTGATATTAAATCATCAGAAGCTGCACATAGTATGGCTTTCCTCTGCTGTGGAGAGGCATTAATAAGGAGTTTTAAGAGGGCTAAGTTTCTCTTCACGCGGGTAGACATGGCTCTCAGAGCAGTGGGGTAACAGGAATACCTGTGAAAGCATCAGTGTGACCCCCTTTTGTATCCCCCCTTTGATTTTTTCTTGATGTACACGACAGGCCATTTGGGAGGGAAAAGACCCGTTCTGACCCTATAATCCTCAGGAGTTCTAGGGTTTAAATCCACAACTAGATAACCATAAGGCTCCCGTGTGGCATCGTGGTAGGCCTCTGTGAAATACTTGACATCCCCGGGGAAAATCTGACGCGCCAAATTAATGATCTGTAATTTATCCCTTGGGTTTTTAAAGAGCACCATATACTTGGCATTAAGGCTTATGGTGCGGGCCGCTTTTCCTTTGTAGAAAACATTCTGTGTGATGAGAAAAACGCTCAGATTCCTGTGGTGAACAAACTCAGTGAAAGCGCGTTCAATTTGCTGGCTGTCAGATGAAGCACTCATCAGGTCATCCAGAACAAGAAAACAGATTTTATTGGGGGGTAACAAGTCATCATCATCAATTTTCTCAGGCATACCTTCTACAAATTTTATCATAGGGTATTTACAGAGCAATTGTTTGTACAAAGGTTGCCAACAAGAGTAACACCATACGATTTTTTCAGGCATCACAGATAGCACACTGTGTGTATTGTCCAGCATTTTTTTAAGGAAAAACGTTTTTCCACTATTGCTTGGTCCCGCAAGGATAGCGGAGAAGGGGTGTTGCCATCGAACATCCATTTTAATACCCGTAGGGTATAGTCTTAAAACCCTCAATGATGACGCGCTTATCAAACGCCACTCTCTGTGTCTTCCTCAAAAGACGTGTTTCTATCTCCCATCTCCTCTTATTTCTAACGATGCCATTCTGCTCTACCACAATCTCACGTGTTGGGTTCTGGTCCAAAACGTAGGCAAAAACCAGATTTTTCAGACTGTCAAAATTAATTTTTTGACAATTAGAAAAGTTCAGAGTAATTCCCTTGACTTTAATACACGATTTACCCCCTGACAGCTTGTAGCCGTAAGATTTAGGACCTGTGCTCACAAACCCTGTTATGTACTGGTCTGCCGGTAGTTTGTTTGTCAGCTCCCCTAAAAAGTTTCCAAGGGGTGGGTTGTACTCCCCCTCACGAGACACATAGATCACAGAATCTGTGTCATGGTACAGGCACCGTTCCCCCAGCTTCTCCATGATAGAGTAGAAATGCAGGCGTGCATAGGCGGTTGTAAAGCAGGCCAGAAAAACATTTGTGTGACCTGGCAGAACTATACGTTCTTTTGCATCTTTCCAAGACACACAACATGTATCATCATCATCAAGGAATTCACACATAGAGACCTCATAGCTATCTGAAAAGAGGTATTGGGAAAGCTCATTAGGGCTTTTTACTATGGATGTCCTAGGAAGGTTTGACCTCTGAGCAAATTTCCCCCACAAGGAATTTAAGAAAAGCTTGGCTATCTGGCGTTTAGCAGGATTTGATTCAATCATCTCGGGGCGTAAACACACACCTTCTTTCTTATAATACTCAGCAATGTATTTCTCCCTATCCTCCCTGCTGACATACTCTGCTGGGTAGCCCGAAGCCTCTTGCTTCTGCCTGAGAAATGTTTTGACGTACTCTGAAAAGAGGCTGCCAGAACTCCTTTCAAAATGCCAAACCTCATAGATCTGTGCCACCCTGTAACCTTTAGCCACAGCAACATTCAATTCTACAGTGCACCATGTACCCACTAAAGCCCTTTCCTCATCATTGTGCCTGCATTGCTCCAACTGCTGTGAGTCTGCACAGAGACTGCACAGCGGAAACATGAGCTTCCCGTTCACTTTGACAGGGAGGACAGGGAAAAAGAGACGGCGTGGTGGGTATACCTTCACCTTGGCAATTCCAAAAGATTCAGAGAGTGGTCTAAAATCGTCATAAATTACTTTAGGGTGTCCTATGGGAAACTGGCGATTTCGCATGATAAAAGGATAGAGAGAGGTAAAATCTGACTAGTGAATCTGTTCTCCCTCCTTTGCCTCATAATACAGACGCACACAGCCTGTCCTGCCCCCAAACAACGCATCTCTAGGTTCCAGAGGTTCTGGAAATCCCTGCTGCTTCAGAAAATCTACCACCTTCTGATCCCCCTTGACCATGTCACGCCACTCATGCTCCCATATACAACGGACTTCAAACCCCAAGGGTTTTAAGACATCTGCTTTCCTCTCACTAGCATTGTAGAGAAAACCATAGGTTTCCGACAACATGGGGTGCTGTTTGTGTGCTGAATAACAGGTTACACACCCGTGATAAAAGCAGCCATTAAATTCAAAAGCACATTTCTTTCCCCCATTCACAGAATAACCATCTAAATAATATGCCTTAACACCCCCCGACGCCTCCTGAAGCTCCTGAGGAATATCAACCTTAAACTCACCCCCTTTCAAAGCGTGTTGAATATGTATGTTTTCCCTGTGGGCTATGTATTCCAACCATTGAATGGACATAGTTGAGAAACTTTTGCACTGATGATGGTAGTTATCTGGGGCCGGTATGGCGATCTCTTCATCTTTCAGATACTTGTAGCGGTACATTCTTAAGCACACACTAGCAAGCGTAGGGTATTGGAAGGGGTCGATACCCACAAGAACCCTGGCATTTTCCCTCCCCATAGGTTTATCAACGACATCCCATGTCATCTCAACCAATTCATGTCTATATTTTGTACAGGCCTGCATCAGGATGTCTACATCTTTCTGACAGTAATAGGCCAATTCCTTCTGCATATCAAACATTTTTGATTTGTTTTCCTCATACCACTTCATGAAGTCTTCCCTATCTGCAGGCTTCATAGCATCCACACCATAGTCCTGGGGGTCTGGCATATTCCCAACATAACTCTCATTTTCTTTTTTATTAAAGAAATGTGGGAAATAGCCCTTGCAGCCCTGAAAACCCATAGCTTTGGGGAGTTTTGCTAGAGCCATGGGTAGGTGGCATAGGGAATCTATAAATTTTATGTCATTTTTTGTAACTGTTATACACAGTAGTTTTCCCCCCTGTGTGAGCAGCTCTACATCGAGGCCTTCATTGATTAGCTCTCTCAGTATCAAAATGCCATCATAGCTCCGCGAGTTGTGAGCCAGAAAAGTGCACCCCATAAACTTATTATCTGATGTAAAACATAATACAAAGTCATTCAGACATTTATCTCCCTTAAATTCCCAATAATCCCCTTGGGGCCCCCACTTCTCCCAATCTTTCTGCTTCTCTTGATATGCTTTAGCAGGCTCCACAGTCTCCCCATCAAAGGCCCTGGCATAAATATAGTTTGGGACGTGGATCCCATCCTCCTGCCTGCATTCGCAGTCATAAAACACATATTTTACTGATATCTCGGGGTACTGTAGACGTGGAATGTAACACGCGTGTTCTACCCCGGGGGAAAGGTACTCATAACATACATGGCACTGCTTTCCCCTACAGACGCGTTCAGCTTCATGACCCGCCTCGACATAGCGGAAGCACTTTTCACATAGGTCACGCGGGATGCATTCTACCCGCCCCATGGCGGCGAGCTTCATATGCTTTCCTAGACACTCATGTGATCTACACTGCATCTTGCATTTGGGGCATCTGATTACACGCCCCACATGTTTTACACAGCCAGCCTCTAAACAGCGGTGGCACCTCATCAAACAGTCGTGTGTGTGTCTGTAGGGCGTGTAGCAGACATAACAAAAATTTCTGGTCCCAAAAAGCCCTTTGATGTTCTTAACCTCATAATAATGATCCTTATGAAGTAACAGAAAACAGGTTTTGAGGTACTTCTGTTCAGGAGTTTTTAAAATACTCCATCCAGAAGTTCCCCATTGCACAACAACAATATTGACCTTCATATGTGTCTCTACGATTTCCACGTCTGCAAAAGACACTTGTTTCTGCTCACTCCACCCAAGATCCTGGTACAACTTTTTTGCTCCCTCTTTTATCTGTGTAGCGGTGGCTCTCAAATCTAGAACAGCCATGAGACTCGCTGCAAAACAGAGGGCTGTGTTAGGCATGGGGACATCTATCAGATGCAGCCTCTTTTTCTGTATAATGCTGCTATAGGGTATTGATTTTATATGCCTGCGACCGGCTCCTCGTGGGGGTGTGATGACAATCACAGCCAGTGTTAATACACCATCAGCTAAAATTTGTGCATAACTTTGAAGCAGGTTAGATATAGCGCTTAGGAATGCCTCAGCGTTCAGATGGCCTGCCTGTCTCCTTGCTGAGTAAAGGGGGTTTGAAATCCCTGGCGCTCGCAATCTGAGCTGTACAAAGTCCCCTGGTTCTATATGGTTGTTTATATTATCCAGAACCCTTTGAATAGCAGAATGCATCCCAGATAGCGCATCACAAAAGGAGTGTACTCTGTCCAAATTCACAAACTTGAATTCGTAATACATTTCAGTTCCATTAAAGCGTGCATAGCTCCTATTATAACGCTGTATAAACTGAAGATCCACAGGTGGGGTTTCTTCAGAAATGCCTGCTGCTTCTTCAGAAGAGAACTGTTGGGAACCAGCTGCAGGTCCAACATCGAACGCCAAGCCTCCTCGAGAAGCTCCACTGTGGGTAGCCCGCTCTTTGGGGGTGGCATTCGGGCCAACATCAGAAGCCTCACTTAAAGAGGACCCATTCTGGGTTTCACACTGTTCAGTAAAAGCATTCTGAGGACCGGGGCCACTAGGTGACTCCTCGGATGATTCAAATTCGTCTGAAGAATCAGAAGCATTCCTATACCCTCCTGGCTGGTGGCTAGATGCGGACCCTCCCCCCACCTGTATGCAGACAGGGTATGGTTGATCTTTTTTATTTCTGTCTACGAAATCACACACAGGGTTTGCACGTGTCTTTAGACATTGTAGCTGTTGTGAAGTATCACTAATCACGGCCATTTCTTTACGTATGATGCGTTTTGCTTGCTCAAGGTGTTGCTCAGCTTCGGCCTTGCGTTCAAAAGCCACAGCCCTAGTCCTTATCAATGTCTCTATGTGTTCTGTAACACGTGCCATGCTGGCCAAGAACTCGTTATCTTGGAAGTTCAGCTCTTGGACATCACGGAGCCCCGGTTCATGTTCTGAAACAGATAGATCGGGGGGGGGGCAGGGGGTCACCATGTATGTCTGGAGTAAATCACCCACAGCTAGTAGGTTTGAACGTGTGTGTGTGTGTGTGTGTGTGTGTGTGTGTGTGTTGTGCCATGGGGGGGGGTAGACTTACCAGACTTCTGAAAGGGTCTCTGGGTGTCTTGTGGTTTTGCCCGCTCCTAGGGCTTCCGGGTCAGCTGTCGTCGGGTAGTAGAGGGAACATCTTCAGGAATCCACGCAGACAAGGGGGGTCCTCCCCAACATCACACACAGGTGTGTGCATGATGTGTGAGCGTGTTTGTGTCATGCGGTGCAGAAATGTCTTACCCGCATGGTACAAACATGTGTGTTACTGAAGTATGTTGCTGTTTGTGTCATGCAGTGTGGAAATGTCTTACCAGGTTCCAGGATAGCCCTTCTGGGTTTTTTGTAGGCTGGCTGCACCTCCACGTTGGAGTCCCTGGGCGCCATGTGTCCGGGTTGATGCTGTTCATGGGATACTACATCTGCAGACAAGGGAATCATACGGTTTTCTCAATAAAAGCTATACATAAATAAAATAGTTAAAACATTTCATTCTTTCTTTCTCCTACCCTTACTCTTTGCTTTTCTCTTCAATCTGCTTAGACATGTGGGGGCTGGTTCAGGTTCTTCTGTAGGGGAAAAAAGGGGGGGCATGTTAGATAGAATTAGTCTGAGGTTTCCACACAGCGTATACATTTGCAGGGATGCTTTTAAAATAAAAGCTATTTTACCCTCTAGAGCACTCTCAGTCAGATTCCGCAACCCGTCCTGGGTATTTGTCAGGTCCACTGTGAACAACGTAGGCATGTATTAACCATAATTATTAATAATTCTATTTGTATACCCCCCCCCCGCCTTCCAAAATAAATAAATAAATAATAAAAAATGGCTCAGGGCGGTTTACACAGAGAAATAATACACAATTTGTTGAATTTTAGAATGAGATATTACAGAGAGATTTGGGGGGGGACCCTGTTCTTACCTATGTTATCATCACTTCTCTGCCCTATGCCATCTACAATAAAAAGAGAGAGAGAGAGAGAGATGATCGTACTCAGAAAAACCCTTCAAAACAGTACTCATCTAGAATTTATTTTAAATTTTAAAATGTAATTTACCAGGTACTCTGTTTCTAACAGCCTGTGATGTGAAAACCTCATCCTTTGGAATGAGATATGGGTCCGAACTCTTTGAGAGCGAAAAAGTGGCTCTCCCAGGCCGAGGGGGTTGAACAACAGTTTCTGTAGAACATCAAATATAAATCAGGCATTTGTATATCTTCTTAACATTTTAAAACAATCTAAAAAGGGGTGGGGGGTGGGGAGAGTAGAATATAGCCATACCCATATCTTGAGAGATATCAAGAAGATTGCTCATTTCATCATCCCTTATGCTCATCTTCTTTGGTGGTGTTTTTCTTTCTTTGTTTTTTGGTGAGTGCTGTTGAATATATACAAAATACCCAGTCAGGGACATGCTCAGACATATCCTCCCCAATCAGAACCTAAACGGGCAGCAAGATGGAATATCGGCATGTTTATTCTCTTGCTATGGGGTGTATTCAGCAGGCCTGTGGAAAACCAGAAGCGGTGGGGATAGGCCCCTTGCTACTTAAAATGGAGGCCGAGCTAAGCCCCCACATGGACTCTCTTCACCCTAACAGTTTGCTAGATATTGAGAACTATTTCACATCTGTGATGGCTGCAGAATTTGCAGATGGGAAAATCAATAAGGGCAGATTTTTAACTATTTTTCTGTTCGGTGGTTTGCTTACAAAAAGTCTTACAAAACGTCTATGCCCTGCGGTGAGCCAGCAAATCATGGACAAGATGGCCCTTTTTATTACAGATTACATTGTGAGGAGTGGCTGGCATGAACATGTGTGCTGGGTGAGTTTATTTAATTTAAACCATTTACAGGATTGTGAGTTGTGCATGCATGACCCTGTTTTATTTATTTGTTGCAGGAGAGCTGTTTTGCAGAGAACAGAAACGGCCCTTGGAATACTAGATTGCTACAGATGTTGAGGCGTACATCAAAAATGCTGTATATAATACTGCCTGTGTAAATATAGGTTTTAAGAATAAAATTTTAAAAACAACAAGGGTCAGGGTTCTCTCTCTCTTTTTTTTTTTTTAAAAGACCCTGTGGGTAAGATTCAAATCATTCCTGACCCTAAAACATGCTCTCCAGATATAAAAATAAGCATTTACTAAGGAAGCAGGCAGATTCAAACCAGACCGCATGGCGTAGAGAGGAAAAAATGAGAGAAAAGGGGGTAAATTACTAAAGTTACATGCACTTTTAAACCATACAAGGCCCTAAAAACAGGCTCTCCATATATAAAATAAGCATTTACTACGGATTCAGCCAGATTCAAAATCAGGCCGCATGGCTTAGAGAAAAAATGAGATAAAAAGGGGTAAACTGCTAAAGATTCATGCATTTTAAACCAATCCTGGTCCCTAAAACATGCTCTCCATATATAAAATAAGAGCATACTAAAATATCAAAAGATTCCAAAGATATCAAACAGATTCAAAACCAGGCCCCACAGCATGGTTTAGAAAAAGCAAGTTATAAAATGGTGGTAGCCATACCTTAGACTTGTTTCTCTACAGGGTCCTGCTTTGGGGAGTTCTCCAGGGGTGAAAGAGAAAGACTTCCTAATTCAAACTAGTTTTATCAACGTGAGTCCTATGCCCACATGGTCTTGCAAGACCTTTCTGATTGGTTGACCTCATGCATGCTGCATGAGGGGTGTGGTAAAAGATTCATGCTGGCTGATGGCTTTATCTCCCCACTGCTAAAGGACCCATTGTCTGATGAACGCATCATCATCCTCTTGTCGGACCCCAACCTACTACAGAACCCTCAGGGCTGGTGAAGTTCCTTGTAAAATATATCTGTAATAGGGTATCCCCAGCAAAAAATAAAGCAGTCATTTGTTTAGAATCAGGGCCATTTTTTTATTTTATGAAATGATACATAATAATATAGTATTTTAAGAGACATACAAAAATACAGTCAGTATTCTAGGAAGAATGTATTAACAAAAAACAACGCAAAAACACATACCACCAGAGGGCAGCCGTGTACAACAGTTCCATTAGACTTTTGCGAGGGAATTTATTCAGGTATCTCTGGAACAAGAAACTGTCTGTATCCCCTTTTTTTCGAGGACACAGTTCACAAAAGAGAGCATTCTGGAATCCTTCTGTTGTGGGATAGCTTCTAACACAGCCTGCGGGTCATCAGAACCCTTAACCCTGCTGATGAGGTTTAGAGTATGATTCACGGTATCACTAGATAGCAATAACATTTTCAAGCTGTAAGCAATTATAATAATTATGTGGAGCACTGCTTTCACACACATCCTTGATGACAATATTCTAATAAATCTGGAAACATTTCTATCGGTCCAAGTAACACATTCATGGGAGTCTTGCCCCCCTGCTTGAACCATACACCCGTAGCATGAATCATACATGTAATTCTTCAGGCAGTATTTTAAAATTCCATATACCACCGCTCTGACAAGGCCTTTCATAGCAGAACGTCTTTTCCTTGCTGGTATGTAATCTGAATCATCCACTTGTAGTCCTAGGAAATTCTGCATAGTCACATGGCTGGGTTGATGCGTTCTCACAGCGGGAGGATTCTGTAGGATGGGGAAGGTATGCTGTTATTACTATTTCTTTCTATCTTTCTTTTAAAAGAGATATCCCCACCCCTAAATTCTCCATACGCACCCTGATATGCATGTTCCCGGGCTCTGTATAGTTCCATATTGCTAAAGGCAGTGTGTCAAGCCCGCGGTCCTCACCCTCTTGGGAAAACATTGAAGAACACAGTTTTTATGTTGCACCCCTGGGAACTCTCACATACTCCCCAAGTCTGTAACGCCAACAGTGTTTATTTACCTGAGCTCCAAAAGATTCTGCAGCTGCATCTTCCAAGATTCCCTGCCAGATTTCATAAAGTTCTTGGTCTTCTTCTTCGGGACGCTTAACAGGTGGAAATTTCTCATCATCAGAACTTGTACTAATATACCGCTTTCTCGGGGTAGGGTTTACAATTGTTTCTTGTACAATATCCTCCAAGGATCTCTCTGGGGAACCCATGATCACTCAAACCGTGGGTCTGCAAAAACAAAGTGGCTCAGAGAGAAACGGGGTATTCCTATTGAATCAGAATGGCCAGGCGTGTTCATAGAGAGCTCAATTGACCCCGATTCGGTCAATAAAGTTGCACAAAATGGCCGCCCGACCATTATCACGCCTGCATACTCGGGCCTTTCCGGAGCCTGAAACCTATTCCTATTGGTCCAGGGTGGCTAGGCGTGTTCATAGAGGGGTCACTTGTCCACCTTCGGACATGTCTGGACATATTCTGGGGTAGGGGTGGTAGGGTGGGTGGCAGACTTCCGGGGTGAGGGCGTACCCCTACTTCTGACACTTTCCGACCACGAGGGGCCTCCTCTGGGCCTTTTCGCCCAATAAAGTTGCACAAAATGGCCGCCCGACCATTATCACACCCGCTCACTCGGGCCTCTCCGGAGCCTGAAACCTGTTCCTATTGGTCCAGGCTGACTAGGCGTGTTCGTAGAGGGGTCACATGCACACCTTCGGACATGTCTGGAAATATTCTGGGGTAGCCGTGTTAGGGTAGCTGCCAGACATCCGGGGTAAGGGCATCCCCCACTTCTGACCCTTTCCTGTCACGTGGGGGTCTCCTCAGCCCCTTCTGATGACGTATTTCTGGTGACATAAGGGCATTTTAACAGCTGCAAGCACCCGCGCCCCGTGATGTCACTGTGACGTCATCCTCCAGCCACGTGCTTTTGTTTTTAAACAAAACCACATGGTTTTTGACAGCAGGTATGCCCCTATACTACTATCCACCGCTCTCAAGCCTCTGATCCTGGTAATATGCTGCCTCTACAAGCCTTGGATCCCTCCATCCTTTCCCCTTCTTCTCCTTTCGCCTCGTCCCTCTACTAATTCCTGATCTCCCCAAACCATGCCAGCCCTCAGCCTTCCTTACCCCCCCCCCCTTTTTCCATCTCTATCTGAGTTGTATTAGGCTCTAGGAAGATTTAATACACACACATATGTTAGTTAGGAACACTGGGTGAATATTGTTGCTGGTTAGGGTTGAAATACTGTTAGTAATATTGATAGAATGTTCTGCTTTCTGCTCAGTTAGATTGATGTTGTTATTCTTTTATACTCAATAAAGCCCATTGAATCATTTAGGTTTGGTTTGATCTCCTTTCTTTCTTCCGTCCAGATCCTACATGGTCACTATATAAAAGAATTTGGTCACTTGGTGACACTATGAGACAGGCCTCATTTTGTATGCTAGCTAATGAGCATATTCAGTATATAAATCAGGCCTGGACCACAACAGGAGGAAGCAGAACACAGTGCTACAATCCAAAAGGAAAAAAGAAAGCGTTGCAGAGCATCTATAAGTGTCAACAGTTGCACACTGAGAACGGTTAGTTGCACTAACAGCACTACAGTGGAACAGTGAGGCAAATCAACATTATGCAATAGATGCAGGTACCAGTCACCTCAACTGTTTTGCTTTTTTAATTAAAATCAGCTAGTGAAAAACTATACGTCTGAGCAAAGGGACAAAAAGCAAAGGATCATGATATTTCCCCCCAGCAGTTATTTTTTTCCTCCTTAATGTTGCCCTCTCAAGGCTCCTTTTCCATCCATGTGAGAAAAAAGCAGCCAGAGGTAAAAAACACTCCACCCATTTCTCTGCTGAAACTCGCAACTGCCAGTGGCCATGTGTAATTCGAATCACAACCACCCACACCCAAGAGAGTATTACATGTGTCTGTTGTAGAAGGCACATCTTAGCCCTGAGACTGCTCCTACAGCTAATCTGTGGAATGAAGAAGAAAAAAGCCCTCTAGCATGTCACCATCAACTGTTGACTGTCTGGACACACACAGAAAACACCCAGTGCAAAAAACTAAATACAGTTTTATAATACATCACTAAAGATGAACCATGAACACTACTCGCATAAGAGTTATGCCTTCTACAAAATAATTCAAAGCAATTTATTTTTGCAATTCCCTATTCCACGAAAGCAGACAGCAAAGCTATTACCCATGAGCTGCTGGAAGGGCAAACCAGCACAGCTAAGGACCTACCCTCTTCCCCACCCCTCTCCTCTAACCCCCTCCAACAACAGAGCACGGAGAAAAGCCCACCCAAAGAAAGGAAGATAGGATTTGAGCTGGATCGGGAGAGGGGTTGCCTGCAAAATTTGGTTTACTGAATAAGGAGCACACCTTGGAGTGAAGAGGTGCTTTCACGCAGCAAGCGTACCCTGAAATGAGACTGAAGAGCTCCCTCCGGCTCTTTAGAGCTCTAGGCCACGCCCTTTTGCATGTGAAGTATCACATGATGACATCACATGCAAAGGGAGCGTGGCCTCAAGCTCTAAGGGGCTGAAGCGAGCTCTTCAGTCTTATTTCAGGGCAGGCTTGCTGCCTGAAAGCATCTATTTTCCCTCTCTATCCCTCTCTGGAATAGACACTTTAAGGCAGCAAACGCTCCCTAAAAATAATCGGAAAGTCAGTGCTCTGTGGGGGTAGGGGCGGGTGCGCAGGCTCTCCGCCGGGACTCAGATCTCTGTTGTGCGACTTGCGTGGCTGCGTGAGTGGGGGTGGAAGCAGGCACCCAGCAGGGGGGATTTTCCAAAACAAACAAACCCTGGAAAAAAAACACACACACACACCTGTGGTGGTTGGGTGCGGGGCATGGCAAGCACTTGACGTCCCCCTGCAACTGGCGCCTAGGGCACGTGCCCTGCCTGCCCCACCCTGATTACGTGTCTGCATGGCCCATTCAGTCGGCGAGTGCTTTCTGCGCCGGCCCAGTAGGGTTCTTCCTTCCTCTCCCTGTCAAGCAAGGCAAAGAAGCCCCAGCCGGGCCAACACAGAATGCACTCTCCAGTTGGATGCGCCACACATGCTGCTCAGCCCCAGAAACGCCTCCTGCATTGGTGTCCTGACACAGGGTGGAAGGGGTATGGCCGGCAGGGGACAGCACAGCTGGGGATGAGCCTGGAATATTACATGGAACCAAGAAGACAAGGATTGTAGAATAGAACAATATCGGACCTCTGAAAAGTATACAGTGTACTGTGCTTGATTGGCCAGCAAACTCGCCTGACCTGACCCCATAGAGAATCTATGGGGCATTGCCAAGAGAAGGATGAGAGACATGAGACCAAACAATGCAGAAGAGCTGAAGGCCGCTAATGAAGCATCCTGGTCTTCCATAATACCTCATCAGTGCCACAGGCTGATAGCATACATGCCACGCCATATTGAGGCAGTAATTGCTGCAAAAGGGGCCCAAACCAAATACTGAATACATATGCATGCTTATACTTTTCAGAGGTCCGATCCTACTACAATCCTTGTCTTCTTGGTTCCATGTAATATTCTAATTTTCTGAGGTTGTGGATTTGGGGTTTTCATGAGCTGTACGCCATGATCATCACAATTATAACAAATTAAGGCTTGACTTATCTTGCTTTGCATGTAATGCGTCTGTCTCATATATCAGTTTCACCTTTTAATTTGCATTACTGAAATTAATGGACTTTTGCACGATATTCTAATTTTCCGAGTTTCACCTGTATGCACTAGTAGAAATGTTTCAACACACAACTTAACATATTCCCATCCCACATATCTCTCCCCCCTCTGACTCTAAAGCACCTGAAACAGGTCACAGTTATACTTGAGTGCCTGGTCCATTGAGGGCCAGTGGAGACCACACCACCCAAAACAAACTAAAAAGGATATGGGGGCCCCCAAGGGGTGTGGAGGCCAGTGTTGCCTCTAGCAGGGATTTCCAGATACTGTTCACTACAACTCCCAGCAATAACCTTTGGCTGCAGTGGCCTTTGGCTGGGGATTCTGGGAGCTGTGGTCAACAACATCTGGGAATCCCTGTTAGAGAGAACACTGGTGGAGGCCCTGGACTTCGTCCTCAAAGTTCACTGTGCCTTGCTCCATATGTCCCAACCAGGACCTTAAGTTCTTCTTCAGAGGCCCTCCTCTGAGTGCCCTTGCCAAAGGAGGTGAGGCGGGGTGGCTACTAGGGAGAGGGCCTTTTGGGTGGTGACACCCCATTTATGGAATAGCTTCCCGAGTGAGCTTTGCCTGGCTTCCTCACTTTGTTCTTTTAGATGCCACCTAAAGACCTTTTTGTTCTGTCAGGCTTTTTAAATTTTGATTTTCAAATTTGATTTTTTAAAACTGATTTTAAAAGAGTTTTAAAATTTCTTTGTATTGCATTTTGTATTTCCTCTCCCCACCCCCACCTTTTGGTCTCTTATGATTTAATGTGTTATATGTTTTCATTTCATGTTTTCTTTTCATGTTGTGAGCCGCCCAGACAACAATTTGTTATGGGATAGCTAACAAAGTTGTTCATCACCATCATCGTCATCATCATCATCATCATCATGGCCACCTTAAATTTATTACAGGCTGATATCCAGAGCAGCAACCAGAAAATCTGCTCCTAACTCAGCCAGATTGTTCCAGAGCGGAGGGCAGAGGCGGATCCAGGGTGGGGCAGCCAGGGCACATGCTCTGTGTGCCCCCTGAAGGGGGCATAATTTTGATGCCCCACCATCACAAGATTCAACCAGTGGGAGCCGCTGGGGGGTCCCGGTATCTCCGGATCCCAGGTGGCTGGCAAGCGGACCAGTGGCACCTGAACACCCCCCCCCCCACTCACTTGCACAGGCTGCAGCAGCACACTCACACGAGATCTCTGGGCAGCGTGGGACAGGGTGGCGGGTGGGTGCTCCCATTGGATGGTGGAGAGCGCAGGCCAGGCCCGAGAGCTGTCTGGGCTGCCTGCACCAAGCCGGTTCCACGTGGCAGGGAGACTAGCAGCAGCAACTGCTGGGTGTTTGCATGCTGCTGTTCCATAGTTTGTGTGCTGATGCTGTGTGCTGCTGTTTGTTGCCCAGCAGGCGACACAGCGTCTGCCTGCCCTGCTGGCTGGCTGCATTCTTGCATTAACCGCATACACACACACACACACACACTCCAGACAAAGTAAACTGCTGCTCTGCTCAAATCTCTCTCTCTCTCTCTCTCTCTCTCTCTCTCTCTCCAGACAAAGTAAACTGCTCCTCTGCTCAAATCTCTCTCTCTCTCGTGTGTTTGTGTGTATGTCTCGCACGCGCCCTACCCTGCAGTGCAGAGAGGCTCGAAAAGCAGATTTGGAGCGGAGGGAGGCGGCCACCTCTCAGCAGGAGCAGTTCTCAAGGTGCTTCTACAGGGAGACGTGGGTGGGCAGGTCGGGGGGGGGAGAAATGAGACCCTTCTTTCACCAAGCACCCCCATGGCTAACATAAACTTCGCGGGGGGGGGGGAATTGGGAACATAAATGACTAGGGAACCCTAGCCCTGCACCACAGCATGGGACTCTTTCCCCCTTGGCTCCTTCCCTCAGAGCTTGTGGCAGCAGGATGATCACGAGAGAAGAAGATTGTGTGCAGGTGGGGGGGGGGGTTGCCTTTGGTCAGAAGGGGAAAAGAGACAAATGCGATTTCCCCTTCCAACTTTGTCTGTAATGACTTTGTGGTACTACCTTTGTTTTATTTTATTTTTCTCTCTCTCTTCTCTCTCCGTGGGGTATATGTGTGTGTGTGTAAATCTGCATAAACCAACACCTGGGGCGGGGGGGGGGGATCGAGGTGAGCGGAAAGGCAAGAGCAGCCTGCTCTCCCCTCACTCAGCAGCAGCCACCGCCGGGGCTTCTGGCTCAGCCTGCCTGGCCTGGTGAGGTGTTTGGGACGCACACAGGGGCTGCTCTGCTCTGCCTCCCCTTCTCTCTCACAGCCACTCAGTCAGTTGGGGGTGCGTGCAACTGCCCAAACCGCTCTGCCTGCCTGGTGTGATCACATTGGGGTGCCCAAGCAGGCAGGCAGCCGGCAGGCATGATGAGGAGGCGAGAGAAGGAGGAGGAGGAGGAGGACAGCGGCTGGAGACGGAGACGGAGACTGCTGCTGGAGCCTGGGGAGTGGGGCTGCAGGCCGAGACGGCGGGGTTCAGTGTGTGTGTGCTGCTGGCCAGAGGCAGGGAGACTCTTCTTCAGTACTTTTTCTCCAAAGGAGGTCTGTTGTTGTCTCTCTCTGTTTAATTAAGGATGTTCCTACCTTCTCCCAGGGGATTTGGGAGAGAGAGAGTTGCACTTTGCATGTGCTCATTTGTTTAAACACATATTGTAAAACTAGTCAGAGACTGAGCTTAGCTAGAAGCCAGAAACAAAAAGAAACCAGAAAAGCCAGCAGGGTGCAACAGGAAAAGAGCTGCTGATCTTTGTTTAAAGCCAGCAGAGCCAGAGGAAATGTAGATTCTTTTCCTGAGGCATGTGTATTGCCCTGAGCCTGCCAGCTCCCCCCTTCCCTCTTGCCCTGGGCTCTGATGCTCTCACTTGTCTGTGCTGAAGACCGAAGAAAAGGCATACAAGAGATCTAGCAACCTTCTAGTAAACTGCCTTTTCCTGAGTCAGCCCATTGGTCCAGTCCATCCTTCTAACTATTCTCCACACAGGCTGGTAGCAGCAGGCTAGAAAGTTGGTAGCCAGGCAGCTCTGGAGTGTGTACTTTCACTGAGGAGCTGGTGAGAGAGAATTTCCACACACACCCCACCCCCAGGCCCAGAGGCCTAACCAGGGAAAATGGCACCTAGGGCAAGCACTGAAATTGCGCCCCTGTCCAAACAGGAATGATGGGACTTCTAGTCAACAATATCTGGAAATCCCTGTTAAAAGGAACACTGTACCATCTAGATATGTTTGTTGATCCAAACCTGAAAACATGAGCCATTCAGAGGCATAGCAAGGTTGGAATGGGCCAAGGTGAGATTTCAAAATGGGCCCAGAGCCCCTCAAAGTCCAGGGCCTCCACACACCACAGGCCCCCAAGGATTTAAGTCGGATCTTTCAAAATACGTATGCTGCCTGGAAATACATTTCACTGAATACACACATGCACACTTCACAGTATATAGTGATATACATCGAGTACTATATATTTGTGCTACTTTTAATGCCTAGAACACACTAGCAAGGCTAATTATTAAAATGGCCCCCTCGCTGCAGATTAGCAAAGGAGACTTTCAACCATGCAAGGTGAGCCTATATTTGTTTTCTCAGAATTCTGAACAAATTCAGAAAAGTTTGATTCCAGGAGGTTTTTCACACCAGGCTTTTAAAGCCCTTTAACACACATCTCCTCTGGAATAGAGGTGCTGCATTCACATGTTGGCCAGATTTACCCTGAAGTCCCTGCAAGTTATTGGGGAGCAGTTCAAACACAAGAAAAATAAAATAAAAGCACAGCACATGCTTCACAGTTCTCACTCAGACTTTCTGGGTTGCAAAACAACTTGAACATAAGTGCATTTATGAATGAATGTGATGTGTTTTAGAAAACCAAAGAAACTCCATTTTACTTAGAATACCTCACTCTAACTTAAAGTAACCCCAGGCCAGCTCAAGGACACGGCCTCACATGATCAACGTCATTTCTCCACTAAATTGTATCTAAAGAAACTTGGTTCTCACCAGATGAATGCTCACTGTTCTTTGCTGACAGTTAAAGAAAACAGGATGTAACCAAATAAGGAGTGATCACCAGATGAACAATGAATCTTTTGCATGCGTACTAGATACTTAGTCCACCATTTTGTTGCCAAGTATACTATGTCTAGGGTGTCAACATCATTCAGATTGTCTGTATAAATGTAAGATGCACCTATAACCAATTTGTATTTCAATGCAGAGCAATAGCCCATTGATTTACCTTGCTGGCTGCAGCAGCAAATAAAATTGCCTCTAATTGATCCCCACTGAGTCTGTTTGATTGGCAAAAAGGCGGACCCAGAGACGAACCGGTATTCACATCAACTGAATGAAAATAAATAAAATATACTTGTTCCAGAAGTTTTTGTAATTTTCTGCCCTGAAACAAGCCACTTATAGGCCTTTTTAGATAGTTTTTGTTTTTAAAGCCAGCACATTTTCCAGTCTGCTTTCAATTAAATATTCAGAGATTTCTCAGTCTCGCCCCCCCACCCACCCCCATATCAAAGCCCTATGGCAAGCAGATTCCTATAGGGGTGGGGGGACCCCAAAAAGGAATTCATAGCCTACCTAGCAATAGCTGTTCTGGATGGTCTGGGCAGGGGGGCTGCTGCTGCTGCTGCTTTGGAGAGCACTGCCTCCTTCCTTCCTTCCTTCCTTGCTTGGGGCCTGCCCAGTTCAGGCTTCAGGGAGGCCTACTGGGAGGCCTCTCTGGAAGCCCCGCCCACCCGCCGATCAGCTGAGAGGCGGGCAGAGAAGAGCTCTGCAGTTTGCAGGCCTTGCCGATCCTAGGCCGGAGCTGGAGGCAAGTGGCTGGGGGGCCCTGGGGCTGGGCAGGGGGGCAATGGGGTGGGGGTGGCAGGAACTGGTGTGGCGCCCCCACATCAGTGTCACCTAGGGCACGTGCCCTGCCTCCCCACCCCTAGTTCTGCCTATGCGCCTAGAGCAGCACGACTTGCATTGTGCCTGCACAGGAAGAAGTGTACAAACCAGGGCTCTTGTCTTGTTTCTGACGTGGCCAGCCTCCTGCACAGAGTGAGAGCAGCATGACCCCGAATACTCTGCCACATCAAGATGTCCTGCCTTGCCCTGCCTGGAATGACAACCGATGGAGCTGGTGCTGCTGCTCCGTGTGTCGCTTAGGCTCTCTGGCACCCCCTATCCTGACCAGCACAGAGAAACCAGGCAACCTTTGCAGAACTTTGGGGAGGCTGCACAGTAGGGTTGCCGTGTGTTTTGTCCCCCAGTCCCGGCAGGATTCCTCTGCCTTTTAACAGCTGCAACTGGTAGAAATCTTGACGGGAACTTCTTTGCATTACTGTAGCCCTAGGTTTGATTTTATTTTTATTTTATTTTTTATTTTTTATCCTGAAAAAACAGCTAAATGTGAAAAATCCATCAGAAGATACAACATAAGTCATTGTACTCCACCGCTGACTTGCAATTTCATACAGTGACATGCCCAGAAGAGCCAGCATAGTGTAGTGTTTAGAGTGTTGGACTAGGACCAGGAAGACCCGAGTTCGAATCCCCTTTCCACCATGAAACTCATTGGGTGACTCTGGGCCAATCATATATCTCTCAGCCTAAACTACCTCACAGGGTTGTCGTGAGGATAAAAAAAGGCATGTACACCACGCTGAGCTGCTTGGAGGAAGAGCGGGATCTAAATGTCAAAATCAATTAAAATAGATTAAATAAATTTTCAAAAGATAAGGCAGCTGGGCAATGGAGAAGAGGTAGAGACTACTGTCTGCATCAGGAGCGGGGCCAGGATAAAGGGATGGACAACTGAAAGGAGGGTGACAGAGTGTAGAGGAGCTGGTGGGAGGCGGTGGTAGCAGGCAGGTGAGACTACACCTGCAGGGGGCAGGGTGCCTACACTTGCCATCCTAGGGCATAAGTGCCGCCTGAGACTGTCACCTCACCTTGCCTCATGGGGGAGCCATCTCATCTGGATGAAGAATGCCTTAGCCCACTCTTTGCTGCTCTTGGCCTTCGTCACCATGCTTGTCTGGATGGCGAGTCTCCTCCTCCACAATTCCCACCATCGTTGGAGAAGATCCCAAGCTTTAAAGCCAGTAACTTGTGTCTCTGCTCTTCCACCTAGGACTCAGAAAATGGTCTGGGAGAAACTCAGCTAAGCAGGTGAGGATCTGATCCGTCCTGTGGATGGAAACCACTTGGAACCCCAGGTAAGAGTGGGAGAGAAGCAGGATTTTTAAAATGTGTTTTTATTTTTAAAAGCAAAAGGCCTTGCCTAGAACACCAAGCAGGTTCTTTTGAAATGCGTCCGAGAGTGCTTAATGTGCTGCAAGCTTCTGGGCTCTCTTGGCGGCCATAAGAAACTCTGAAAGACAATATCTTTCTGTTATAAGAAAAAGAGATTGGTCTGAGATATATAGGCATGTCTTAGTTTTAGTTGAGTTGAGTTTATTACTGTCAATGCATATAAAGATAGCTGTTATCCAACATCCTAACCGAGCCTAGAATCTAGAAGACTGGACAGGAAGATCTAGGCATGTCAATTTGTTGCTGAGAATAATCGAGCTAAGCTAGCTGGGTGAATGTCTAAAGAATGCTGTATCTTGGGCCTGAGAATCAATGGGACTGTTCTCATGACCAGCCTAACGCGGGCAAGGGCAGCCCAGCTGATGTTAGGCCGGGATTCCCGTGGATCCCGATGCTTCTCGCCTACCTAACCCTTCAAACCAACCCGGCTGTTAGCTCAGATTTTGCAAGCACACCCTTAACCTGGCTGCCGGTTATTGTGTGTCTCGTTGGGCTGAGTTCAGCCCTAGGAGATACAGAATCTGACAGGCAAATCCCCCATTGCATTGTGCATGTAGTGCATTGTGGGGAATATAGATATAGATATAGATATAGATATAGATATAGATATAGATATAGATATAGATATAGATATAGATAGATATAGATATAACACATTTGTGTTATATAGCACAGATACTTCAGACACTGGCTCCTGAGTGAAGACCTCACTTCCTCCTCTTTGTTCTCCTCCTCTTCAAAACTAGATATATTCTGAAATTGTTCAAATTGGGATTTTGAGAGCAATAGAGGGAAAGGCAGAGCCAGCGTGATGTAGTGCTTAGAGTGCTGGACTAGGACTGGGGAGACCCGAGTTCTAATCCCCACTCTGCCATGAAACCAGCTGGGTAACTCTGACTTCCAGTTGGGACCGCCAATGCAGTGGCTGCCTCTCTGACAAGGGAGGACTGAGCAGGAAGAAAAAGAGGATTTTGAGGCTTCAAAATCCTCCCTTCATCATCCTAGATCAAAGGATTGATTCAAGATAACCCACGTCTTCTCATATGCTGGTAATTTGATACATGGATCGGGCTTAAGAGCACGATTTATTGTCTCAAGTTCACCAGCAGGGAAAGGGGGTCCATCTTTGCTAATCTCCTGCTCAGGAATTTTAAAGCTGCTGAGCGGACAGTCTCTTTGGCTTGGATATAATTAATGTGAAAAGTTCGAAGAAGTTCACCTCTTTAGTGACTCAGTGATTGATGAATTCTCCTGCGTTTCCGGGAAAGCCGTCGCAGATAAGCCTGTAAGTTCTCTTTTGGATTACAATTAAATAAAGGACTTTCTCTCTTTTTTTCCCCTTCTCCTTCCTTCTTCTTCTGTTTGTTAACTACTAAGATTGGAAACTTCAGTTGCTGGTTTTAATATCTGGAAAGAATTCTATCAGTGGGGATTGTTGTTCTTCAAGTTTAAAAAAGAGACGTTCTGCTGTGGTTTTTTTTGTTTGTTTTGGTTTTTTTTTTGATACTCCACGCTACCGTGAGAAAGTTTTGACGGCCACTGATATGCTGCAGAATTGTTTATATTTGAGTACAAGCTCAGGTTTTTACTTTCTGTTTTGAGATCAAGGACAAACATACTTGGGCAAAGGATTTTCTTCTTTAACTCCTTCATGTCATTATGAAAGGCAGGGAGAAACCTCATCTAAGCCAGACACATCTACAAGCAAGGAAACTTTCACTTCCAGATACAAGTGCAGAGGAAGTTAAAGTAGCTGCAGCCATGGACCAGACGTTGATTGAGATGAAACAAATTTTGCAGTCAAACGCAATTGCCTGGCATCAAATGCCACCGACCTCAAACAGGTCATTTCTGATGTAACCCAAATGAAGCAAAATATGGCTGAGATAAATGATAGGACCTCAAATATTGATGAGACTGTCAAAAAATTGGCACAGGACAATAAAGAATTTAAATTAAGGGTTGATGTTGTAGAAAAAGATGTGCAATCACTGAAAGATGACATAGAAAAATTACTGGATCAAATGGCTTTGTTAGAATTAAGACAAAAAGAGAGATTTTTAAGGTTCAGAGGAATTCCTGAAATTCCTAATGAGAACATTAGGAAATTACTTGGAGTGGAACTTGCATCACTTTTGGGAATTACGGTTGATGAGATGGATGCCCAGATTGAGACAGCCTTTCGTGTAAACTCGGATTTTGCAACAAGAAATAAATTAATCAAAGACTGCATAGTACATTTCCCCACCAAATCAATAGCAGAGAGAATCATTCAGGCTCACTTTACTACAACCTTAACAATTCAAACTCATCAGATAAAATTTTTGAAAGAGATTCCAGCCAGAATTCTAAGAAAACGTAAGGATTACAAATTTTTGGTTGATGCATTAAATGCTAAAGGAATACGTTTTAGATGGGAATTACCAGAGGGAATCTCCTTCTTCTACAAGAGCAAGAGGAATAGATTCACTGAGCTCCTGAAAGCACAAGAATTCTGGCGGAAATACAAAAAAGACTTATCTTCTGAACATTCTGCTTCATAAACATATAACTTAAGTCACTCTATATGGATTATAAACAAACTTACAGATTTTTATCTTGGAATATAACTGGTCTGAATTCAAAAATTAAGATAAACAGGGTTTTCCACTTTCTTAAGAAACAAAATCTGGATATAGTGTGTTTATAAGAGACTCATATTAGAAAACATGATCGGAAATTTTTGGTAAATAGAGCCCTGGGACAAGAATTTGTTTCTTCAGATAAGAAAAAAAAAGAGGAGTAGTATTTTATGTCAAACAACAATTTGAACCTAAATTGATTTTTAAAGATGAAGAAGGTAGGATATTAACATTGGAAGTTTTAATATCTGGAATTAAAACAGTGATAATTGGAATCTATGCCCCTAATGAAAGGAAAGTTGAATTTTATAACTATTTGGATCAAAAGATGGCAGATCTATCAAATGCTAATTTGCTTTTATTGGGAGATTTTAATGGAGTTGTCTCGACAGTTTTGGACAGAAAATCTGATTTATCGGAAAAGAATTTACAAGGTAAACTTCCTAAAGCATTTTTTGAATTAGTAGATCATATGGATCTCTATGATCTATGGAGAATTAAAAATTCAAATGCAAAAGAATATACCTACTTTTTGGAAAGATATCAGTCACATTCCAGGATAGATATGGTCTGGACATCCCAAACCATTATAACTCATATGAAAACAATGGACATTCTACCTAGGACATTTTCAGATCATAATCCGATTTGTTTTGCATGGAAGAAGGAAGGAGCGACCTCATTTAGGTGGAGACTGAATCAATATCTTTTGAAAAAACCAGATGTGGTTGAGAAAGCCAAAAAGAAGTTAAAGGATTATTTTGAATTGAATTTAAATCAAGGATTGGATAACAAAATTGTTTGGGATGCAAGCAAAGCGGTTATGAGAGGTTTTTTCATACAGCAAAATGCATATTTTAAAAAACAAAGAGGATTGAAAAGAGAGGTACTACTGATGCAGATTTCCAAAAAGGAAAGAGAATTGATATGGACTAATGATAAGAAGAAGATCTCTCAAGCTATTAAGATCTTACAACAACAACTCTCTATGCTAACAGCAAATGAACTTGAGCAAAATCTGAAGTATATCAAGCAAAGATCATTTGAATTTGCAAATAAACCAGGCAAGTTGCTGGCTTGGAAAATTAGACTTGAGAGGAAGAAAAAAATTTTATCTAAAATATTTACTAAAAATGGGCTCTCTTATAATGGAAAGGAAATAAGGATGGAATTTTTAAAATATTACTCGGAATTATATCAAGGCAAAATAGTAGAAGATAAAAAAATTAAGCAGTTTCTTAGAACTAAAAATATTCCAAAACTTTCTCTTCAACAAATAGAAATCATGAATGCTCCAATAAAAGTTATGGAAATAATAGAAGCAATAAATCAAGCTAAATCCAACAAGGCCCCTGGGCCAGATGGACTCTCAGCTTTGTATTACAAGTCACTCAAAGATCAAATTTTACAACCTCTTCAATGGACTATGAATGACATTTTACAAAAAGGGATTATGCCAGATTCGTGGAAATATGCAAATATTACAATAATCCCAAAGCCAGATCAAGACTTAACATTAGTCAAAAATTATAGGCCAATATTACTTTTAAATAATGATTATAAACTTTTTGCTGTGGTTTTGGCAAGAAGACTGAAAGTGGTACTACGAGACTTTATTCATGAGGATCAAGCTGGCTTTTTGCCAAAGAGACAACTGAGAGACAATGTTAGAACAGTTTTCAATGTATTGGAGTATTATGAAAAACATAATGAAAAACAGATGGCGATGATTTTTTTGGATGCAGAGAAAGCTTTTGACAATATTTCGTGGCAGTTTATGTGGGGTTTATTAGAGGAAATAACTGCCGGTGAACATTTCATTAGAGCAATTAAAACTATCTACTTGGAACAATATGCCAAGATTATTGTAAATGGAGAATTATCAGACAATTGTAGAATACAAAAAGGGACTAGACAAGGTTGTCCACTTTCTCCATTGCTTTTTATAATGGTTTTAGAAGTGCTTTGTAGATCTGTTAGGGAAGATGATGAATTACATGGTCCCAAAATCGGGAGACAAGAATACAAACTGAGAGCCTTTGCAGACGACGTTGTGTTATTTTTAGAGAATCCAATCGATAAGATTGAAAGACTTTTGGACAAGATACAGCAATTTGGCCAGTTGGCAGGATTTTACATAAACAAGACTAAAACTAAGGTTCTGACTAAAAATATTGATCAGGAAAGTAAAGATAGATTTGGTGAAATAAGTGAGTTAAAAGTGGAGAAGAAAGTGAAATATTTGGGAGTTTGGTTAACAAATAATAACTCTGTGCTGTTTTCAAATAATTATGTTAAAACATGGAACTCAATGAAAAGAGATTTGCAAAGATGGTCTAAAATGAATTTATCTTTGATGGGAAGAATTTCAGTGGTGAAGATGAATGTTTTGCCTAAAATGTTATTTCTCTCAGACTATTCCTATAATTAATAACTTGACTTGTTTTAGGCAGTGGCAGAAGGATATAGCTAAATTTGTTTGGCAAGGGAAAAGACCAAGAATAAATTTTAAGAATTTAACAGATGCAAAGGAAAGGGGTGGTCTTACCTTGCCAGACTTAAGGTTGTATTTTGATGCTGTATGTTTGACATGGCTAAAGGAATGGATAACATTGAGAAACCCTAGAGTCCTTGATCTGGAGGGATTTGATAGAAGGTTTGGATGGCATGCTTATCTATGGTATTAAAACACTAAAGTACATAAAGATTTTTTGAATCACTGTGTAAGAAGGAGTTTAATGAGGGTATGGTTAAAATATAAAAATTGGTTGGAACCAAAAACTCCGTTATGGATATCCCCGATTGAAGCTTTATCACGTAAAGAAGTAAATATGCAGATGTCTGGGGGTACATATAGAGATCTGTTATATTTTCAGGGAAACGGTTGTAAGTTAAAATCTTTAACTGAATTACAAAACTTGGTTAGAGATTGGTTTCAGTACTATCAGCTAAATGAGATGTATAAGGAAGACCTTAAAGTTGGATTTGAAGATCAGATTTCAAATTTTGAGAAGGGATTATGTCAAGACGATGAAAAATTAATCTCTAAAATGTATAAATTACTACTTTTGGAGGAGACTAGAGAGGAATTGGTTAAAACAACTATGATAAAATGGGCTCAAGATGTTGGACTTAATATAGAAATGGCAGCGTGGGAGAAGCTATGGAAAAGTGATTTAAAATTTACTGCTTGTTATGCTTTGAAGGAAAATTATTACAAAACGATGTATAGATGGTATCTAACGCCTAAAAAACTGGCATTAATGTATAAAAATGTTTCAAATAAATGTTGAAAGTGTGGGCATACTGAAGGTACTTTTTTTCATATGTGGTGGAACTGTGGGAGGGCCAAGGCCTATTGGGACATGATATATAATGAATTGAAGAAGATATTTAAAGTGACATTCCCTAAGAAGCCAGAATTCTTCCTGCTAGGAATAACACAAGGAGCAATTTCTACAAATAATTTAACTTTTTTTATGTATGCTTCTACGGTGGCCAGAATATTATCTGCACAGAAATGGAAGACTAACGAACTGCCTTCAAAAGAAGATTGGCTGATAAAAACTTTAGAATATGCAGAAATGGCAAAACTTACAACACTGATCAGAGACCAAAGTTTAGAACGCTTCAAGGAAGATTGGAAACCTTTTTTGGTTTATTTAAAGAATTATTTTCCTACTATGGATCTTAACAGCAGGATTTGAAATTTGAAATGCAGGTTGGGCAGATTAATGGTGGTGGAAGGTTTAAATTTGTGTTTTTCCTTTTTAATTAATATTACAATAAGGGTAAAATTTATAGTTGGTATCACGAAAAGAGGTGCGCGGGAAGTCAACTTGTAACTGTGTTTATTATGATGGTTATGCTTACTATTATTGTTAAAAGTTAATAAAAAAATTGAAATGAAAAAAGAAAGAAAGAAACTAGCTGGGTAACTTTAAGCCAGTCACTTCTCTCTCAGCCTAACCTACTTCACAGGGTTGTTGTGAAAGAGAAACTCAAGTATGTAGTTCACCGCTCTGGGCTCATTGGAGGAAGAGCGGGATAGAAGTGTAATAATAATAATAATAATAATAATAAAATAATAGAAGTCCCACTACTTCCATCCATCCCATGCTTCCTTTCCAAACCTCATCCCCCTCAGGGTACTCTGTGAGGCAGTTCACATGGCTCTGATTAGAACAGACATGTGTTTCTACCTGCCTGGGTAAACTGCTGGGCATGCGAGCTGGGTAGGAAGGCACTCTCTGGCTCAGCTCCTCTCCCCCAGAAATCACTTCTCTCTCTCCAGCCTTTCCCTTGCACACAATCCTAAAACAGGAGCATTGTGTGAACTGCCTTTATATCTCAACGTTTTGCAGGTCACCATGAGTGACTAGGAATATTTCCGGCAACAATACTGTAGGCGAGCACAAAATGAGAGACTCCTCTCAACTCCTGAGTTCTCCACACACTGGGAATTTGGAGGGAGGAGGAGTCTGGCTTTGTGCTGGGCAAGCAGACATCCCTGGGGAGGAAGTTGGCAACTATGAAGAGCTGGCTACCAAAGCCAATCCACATCCGTAGACCCAATACATTTACAGTGGAGAGCTGCTTACATATTAGATCAAACTAGTTCATCACTTCTCCGAGGTAGTGAATTCCCAGACCATTTGGTTATAGAAGTGATTAGCAATTGGCAGACTTCTGTCTACGCTCAGCACACAATGAGCTACTGGCTTACTCTCTCACCTACCCATGAAGGGAAGTCATGACACTTAAATGAAGCATACCTGCAGACTTGGTATGAAAGCTTCTTTTCACTGAAATGACAGTGAAAACAGCAGGTCATCCTTACTGTGATGAGGCAACTAGACCAGCCATTGAAGCCAAGATAGTGATTGGTTATATTTTGCCATTTGTAGCTGTGCAGACTTGCTGTGGAAAGGGCCTCTCTCTGGTACAGATGGAGACCTGGATATGAATTAAAAAAGAACTCTCTGTATATAGAACAGGGGTTCCCAACAGGGGGTACTAGTACCCCTAGTGGTACTTGAAGAGAGAATCTATCTATGTGGTTGCTAAGAGTTGACAGCACTTAATCAATCCATCCATCCATCAATACACACACACACACACACACACACACACACACACACACACAGACAATCTCTACAGGGTATCTGAATTGAAGGACTGGTCTGTGAGCAGAAAAGGTATGCTTGTTTTTAAAAAGGTTGGGAATCCTGTATTAGAAGATTTGCACAAAGTTCTTCTCCCAGGGGTAGGGATGGAAGGTGAGCTTCAGTCCTGCCTGAAACATGGCATGGATGTGGGTGTGCTTGGGCACACCCATCGGAGATGCTTTGCTTGCATGATTGGAGCTACTGGAGTGTGGCTCCATCTTGTGCTACAGAGGTCATATGAGGCATTACATCAAAGCTGTGTTTGGATCCAGCAGGCCAACCACTCCTCTGCCAGAAGTCTATGTGCTCCCTGATTCTACCGTTGCATTGCAAAAGCACAGTATTTTGAAAGAAATTCAATGTCCTGAGACGTTTTCTTCTAAAAGAAGATCTACTGTTCTCAAGGCTGTAATGATGGTCTTGAAAGGTGTGTCTAGTACCTGGTGAAATCTCAGAAGTGTGGGGAGGAAACTGGGGGTGCTGAATAGTAGAGGCTGGCAGGGATGCTGGGTGTTATTTCTGTTTTTAAGTGCTTTTGTTTTGCATCTGAAGATTGGATTGTAGATTAAATTTTCTGTAATTTGAAATGGTAGACTAGGTAGAGAGGCAGGTGGCCAAATGATAAAGAGACCATTGTAATCATCTTAACACAAATGTAAGAATTGCTCTGCTGGGTTGCATAGATGCATCTAGTCCAGCATCCTGTTTCCAACAGTGATCAGCCAGATGATTCATGAAAGCCCACAAGCAGGACATTAAGACCGCAGGCCTGCCCTGTAGTTTGTCCCCAGGACTTGCTATTCAGACTCATCCGGGGAGATATTACTCAATGGCTTTCACTCTTATACAGTTGGAGCTGTACCTGGGGCAGGCTGTGGCAGATGCAAAGGTGGCCTGGGTGTGCTTCTTGCTACCTCTCTACACGCATCCTCGAAGCTGCTTCCACCACTCAAACAATATGCTATGGCAGTTTTGATTCAATTTGGCTGCTGCAGTCTGCTGAAAATTAACATCTATCTCTCTCCGATACGGAGGAAGGCTCAGGCTTCCAGTCCCGAGGCAGATGGGCTCCCTCTTATCCGTCTTTCAAAGGACCAAAGCTCAAGTTATGCAGGTCTCTGCTTGAGTCTAATGACCACCAGACTTAATCTCTTCATTCTGAAGGACTCGCTTGAAAATGACCATCTTTCCAACTTCACTTATCTGGCCGGCTCTGGGATGTGTCTGATTGACTACTTTATCGCCTCAGGGAACCTTCTCCCTCTGGTGGACGGTTTTGAGGGTTGTCTCCAAATTTGACAGTGATCATCTCCCCATCTCGCTCCTTCTAAAGCCTTTCATCTATCAGTCCCTTATGGAGATCCATGATCATCCCACCATATCCTTGGCGGGAGGAGCATATTGCTGTGCTAAATGGTCTCCACAACTGGATCAAGCACTAAGTGAGCTATTCGCCTCTGACCACCTGCAGCGTATTCAATCATCCTCACTAACTAACAATCCTACTTCTCCACCTTTGGTGTCCTACAATGCCCTCGTCCAGGAATAACAGCAGCTCCTCGCTCGCAAGATCTGTCAGCTACGTGCACAGTGCCAACAGGCCTCCAAGCAGTGGTTGGATAAGGACTGTGCTAAAGCCCCAAAAGCCCATCCCTACACCTATCAAGTCTATAAAGCTAGTTCTGGACAGTTGGCCGTACAGAATCTCCTTCTGCAGAAAAGACAGCACAAACTTCTGCTGCTTCGTAAGAAAAGAGATGCCATGAAAGATGCCTGGATGGGTCTCATTCAGGCCATTAGAGCCAAAGATTCTGCCATGTTCTGGCATCTTTACAAAGTACTCTCCCACTTATGAACCAAATCACCTGGACTGTCATCTTCATCCAGAGATCAGGGAGAACTATTTTCATGACCTATGCAAAGAGCCTGCTGCTGTTTGCAGAAACTCCACCTGTGCCATTGAAGACACTCCAGCGTGGGCACCAGTGTCAACCTCAAAGATTCACAGTCTAGTCACCCAGTTAAGACTGGGGAAGGCTCCAGGCGAGGACCTTATTCCACCAGAGGCCGTTAAAAATAAGCTAGACTGGTGGGCCCCTGTCCTGGCTTCGCACTTCACCAATGTTGACACAAGTGGCCAAATTCCCAAGGACTGGGGGGGCAGTGATCATTGCCTTATATTTAAAAGGGGCAAGAAGGATGATCCTGCCAATTACAGACCCGTCACTTTGCTCAATACCATCAGCAAACCTAATGCGAGACACCTATCCGGGAAGCTTAAAGATGGATTGGAGGAGGAAAATCTTCTTGCTGAGGAACAAGCGGGCTTCAGGGAAGGGCGTTCCACCATCGACCAGTGCCTAGTTCTACAGCACCTTATCGGGAAATACGCTTCCTGCCGGGTGACCTCCCTCTATGCCGCCTTCATCGACCTTAAGGCAGCATTCGACTCCATCTCACGAGTCAAATGAAGGGAGAAGCTGGAAGCCTCCTCCATTGACCGGCGCCTGCTATAACTTCATCGCACCCTGCACGCGAACACATCACTCCAGGTGAGATGTAGCCCCCAAGGCCACCTCACAAGAGCTGAAGGGCATCAAACAAGGATGCATTCTGGCTCCACTCCCCTTCGACTTCTACATTAACTCTATGATGGGCCAGCTTAACAACCCAGATTTCCACCCTCCAAAGCACGCTGGGAGATACATTGCCATCCTGTTATACGTAGTTGATGCAGCCATCCTCTCAAGGACCCCCCATTGGCCTTAGAAGAAGACTGAGGGCCCTGACGCTGCACTGCAGGGAGAACTGCCTGGAAATCAATGATCACAAAACTAAAATGATGGCCTTTGTCAGGAGGCCCAAGATCCACTCTTGGCACATTGAGGGGCATAAGATTGAGCAAGCTGCCTGCTTCAAAGACTTGGGAGTAGTTTTCCATTCTGGTGGCTCTAGGAAAGGCCATAAAGAACACCTGGCTTTAAATGTCCAGAGAAGTGTCTCTGCCATTCTCAAATGCCTGCCGACAAGAGGAGGCCATTATGTATCCGCGGCCCTTGAACTGTTCACAGCCCAGTCACTAGCTAGCTGCTCGATGGTGCCCAATTGGGCCCGTTCCCCAACATTGTGGCTCTGGAACTTGTACAATCTAAATTTCTGCAGGCAGCGCTCCAAGTACCGAGATGTGTCTCCAGTGCCACTCTGTTATGCTCAAGTTAGTCACTCAGCGGGCCAGAAACTGGGAAGAAACAAAGCCCTGGTAACAGACAGTCTATTACTGACTTGGCATCAGGAAGTCCTATCCAACTAGCACGAGAAAGCATGTTTCATGTTTAGCATGTGCCAGGCTCTCCTTTTGACCCTGTGGCAGCAGGGCAAGTCAAGGCATGGCGCTAGGGGATAACTCTGAGGGACAAATTACTCTGCCAGTGGTCAGAGGTGTTGTGAACACTTGATACCTCTAAGGCAGACCTGCTCAACTTAGGCCCCCCAGCTGTTTTGGGATGACAACTCTCATAATCCACAGGCACAGTAGCCAATAGACAGGGATTATGGGAGTTGGAAGCCAATATCTGCAGGAGGACCAGAGTTGAGCATCCCTGATCTAAACTCAGCTTACTCTTCCGGGACTTTCTCCCTGCCAAGTAGGAGCAGACCCAGGTTCTTGCTCACCTGAGGAAAGCTATGACAGCCTCACACCCTCCACAGCATTTCAAGGGGCACAGGTTGAGGAGACTGTTTCCTAGTTGGCAGCCTTTTCTCATTACCTTGGCCACCTTTCTCTTGGAAGTGAAGGACTTTGCACAGTCTCTTGTCTCAAAGACAGTGGAGGACAGACTAGTGAGTCAGAGGGCTAGAGGGTCAAGACACTGGTCATCCCTTCTCTACTGCTCTGACACTATCCCTTTGAAATGTAGATTGCTACTCTTAGGGACTAACTTCCTTCCTTCCTGCTTTGCACTTCCTCTCCCCGTTCTCTTCCTGTTCCTTCTACCTTGCAACATGCAAGCTCCTCTCCCTGCACCATGTGTGCAGAGATGCAGAATCCATCTGTATCCAGCTAGCTAGCTAGATTAGAGATCCTAACTCCTCACTTTCCTATCTAGAATGGAGTTCTTTAATAAATGGCTTTTATATTGATTTGAAACTATGAACTGGCTCCAAGTTACTTTACTCTCAGCATACACGCATGCCTAACCAAATTCCGCTGTGTTGTGCCTCTGTACACTTTGCTGTAATGAAAAAGGGATTCTCTTACCAGAGAGAATTCCCAACACTTTCAAGACTGGCAACTGGGGGCTGGGCAATGAGAAACTGCTTTCACCAAGCAGCCTCCTCCCCTTAAGCCCGTACACCAAAGCCTTTCACAAGTTACTACCAGAGGCAGTGGTTGGTGGGGTCAGTGGGGGGCCTGCAGCAGAGGCAGCAAATGGTGGGTGAGCAAGTCCTCAGGCGGATCTGCCCCTGCTGCTGCTAGAGTTATGCTGCTAGAGTTATGATTGTCAAGTAACTGAGGGACAGGAGTATTCTTCCTGTCCTAGAGGCACGCACAGTGCACAGGTCTCCCCATTTCAGAGCAGGAACCAGAATGCTCTACAAAACCTCCGAAGCTTCCAAATGTTGTTCTGTACATAAGCAGAACTCCTGCTGCAGAGACCATGGAGGAGAAGAAGAGGTGTGTCTTTCAAAATTATGTTTTTTTAAATAATAATAATAAAATAATAATAATAACAACAACAAAAACAACAATAATAATAGGAATAATAATAATAATTTACAAAAATAACAATGGTCAGGCTTTTCCAGATCATGTTCCTCCCCGCTCAGTTTCTCTTCTTCCGGTTTCGCTTCCTCCCCCCTCGCTTCCTGCACCCGAACTTCTGAAAATATGAAGTAGATAAAATCATTAAATTAAAATGCACTCAGTAAATTGGGTTTCCCCCAGTGAATCTGGGAGACATTTCTTTGTTGCCATTACAATGGCAAACTAGAAACTGTGGGCTGTTTTTCACAATTGCTTCTCCATAACCTTCAAACCTTGCTTTGTGGTTTGCCAGCACAGCCCAATTCTGGCTCTCACAGATCTTTGACAGGATTGCAGGTACACAGACAAGGTGTCTTGCAGCATTCCCGCTCTAAACCTGGTCTCCTACGGACTGAAATTATTGCAAAACCGTAATTCCTGATAGTGGGCTGGTTTATACAATTCTAATTTGAGTACGAGACGTGCCACGCAATCTTGTGCCTACAAGCAAGATCTGCTCATGAGCAATCTAAGGGTTTGCTGCCCAAGCCGTAGGGCTAGAGGCAGGAACTCTGGCCATGGACAGGAACTGTCTGTGACTTCCACTGCGCAATGAGAAGTCAAGACTTCACCAGCCATGGTGCTCTGACTCTCAGACATGCTCTGAGCAAACTGCATGCTTGATCCAAAAGCTCTTGTCTCCAGCCAACAGCTTTTCTCCTTCAGCTGAAAGATCCACCACTCTCAAGCCTCTGATCCTGGTAATATGTTGCCTCTACAAGCCTTGGATCCTTCCATCCTTTCCCCTTCTTCTCCATTCCCCTCGTCCCTCTACTAATTCCTGATCTCCCCAAACCATGCCAGTCCTCAACCTTCCTTACCCCTCCCCCTTTTTCCATCTCTATCTGAGTTGTATTAGGCTCTAGGAAGGTTTAATACACACACACATGTGTTAGTTAGGAACACTGGGTGAATATTGTTGCTGGTTAGGGTTGAAATACTGTTAGTAATATTGATAGAATGTTCTGCTTTCTGCTCAGTTAGATTGATGTTGTTATTCTTTTATACTCAATAAAGCCCATTGAATCATTTAGGTTTGGTTTGATCTCTTTTCTTCCTTGCGTCCAGATCCTACATGGTCACTATATAAAAGAACTTGGTCACTTGCTGACACTATGAGACAGGCCTCATTTTGTATGCTAGCTAATGAGCATATTCAGTATATAAATCAGGCCTGGACCACAACAGGAGGAAGCAGGACACAGTGCTACAATCCAAAAGGAAAAAGAAAGCGATGCAGAGCATCTATAAGTGTCAAAAGTTGCATGCCGAGAACGGTTAATTGCACTAACAGCACTACAGTGGAACAGTGAGGCAAATCAACATTATGCAATAGATGTAGGTACCAGTCACCACAACTGTTTTGCTTTTTTAATTAAAATCAGCTAGTGAAAAACTATATGTCTGAGCAAAGGGACAAAAAGCAAAGGATCATGATATTTCCCCCCTGCAGTTATTTTTTTCCTCCTTAAATTTGCCCTCTCAAGGCTCCTTTTCCATCCATGTGAGAAAAAAGCAGCCAGAGGTAAAAAACACTCCACCCATTTCTCTGCTGAAACTCGCAACTGCCAGTGGCCATGTGTAATTTCAATCACAACCACCCACACCCGAGAGAGTATTACATGTGTCTGTTGTAGAAGGCACATCTTAGCCCTGAGACAGCTTCTACAGCTAATCTGTGGAATGAAGAAGAAAAAAGCCCACTAGCATGTCACCATCAACTGTTGACTGTCTGGACAAACACAGAAAAAACCCAGTGCAAAAAACTAAATACAGTTTTATAATACATCACTAAAGATGAACCATGAACACTACTTGCATAAGAGTTATGCCTTCTACAAAATAATTCAAAGCAATTTATTTTTGCAATTCCCTATTCCACGAAAGCAGACAGCAAAGCTATTACCCATGAGCTGCTGGAAGGGCAAACCAGCACAGCTAAGGACCTACTCTCTTCCGCACCCCTCCCCTCTAACCCCCTCCAACAACAGAGCACAGAGAAAAGCCCAGCCAAAGAAAGGAAGATAGGATTTGAGCTGGATGGGGAGAGGGGTTGCCTGCAAAATTTTGTTTACTGAATAAGGAGCACACCTTGGAGTGAAGAGGTGCTTTCACGCAGCAAGCGTACCCTGAAATGAGACTGAAGAGCTCCCTCCGGCTCTTTAGAGCTCTAGGCCATGCCCTTTTGCATGTGAAGTATCACATGATGACATCACATGCAAAGGGGTGTGGCCTCTAAAGAGCTGAAGAGAGCTCTTCAGTCTCATTTCAGGGCAGGCTTGGTGCCTGAAAGCATCTATTTTCCCCCTCTGGAGGAAGAGAAAGGGGAATAGATGCTTTAAGGCAGCAAACGCTCCCTAAAAATAATCGGAAAGTCAGTTCTCTGTGGGGGTAGGGGCGGGGGCGCAGGCTCTCTGCCGGGACTCAGATCTCTCTTGTGCGACTTGCGCGGCTGCATGAGTGGGGGTGGCAGCAGGCACCCAGCAGTGGGGATTTTCCAAAACAAACAAACCAACCCTGAAAAAAAAACACACACCTGTGATGGTTGGGTGCGGGGTATGGCAAGCACTTGGCGCTCCCCTGCAACTGGCGCCTAGGGCATGTGCCCTGCCTGCCCCACCCAGATTACGTGTCTGCATGGCCCATTCAGTCGGCGAGTGCTTTCTGCACTGGCCCAGTAGGGTTCTTCCTTCATCTCCCTGGCAAGCAGGGCAAAGAAGCCCCCAGCGGGGCCAACACAGAATGCACTCTCCAGTTGGATGTGCTACACATGCTGCTCAGCCCCAGAAACGCCTCCAGCATTGGTGTCCTGACACAGGGTGGAAGGGGTATGGCCGGCTGGGGACAGTACAGCCGGGGACAAGCCTGACATCAGAGGAGGAGGCAGCGGCAGTAGCAGTATGTGTGTAGGGAGACCCGGTGCTGGCAGAGGAGACCTCGTTGCGTGGCGGGGGGTCCGGCCTGGCAGCATTGGCAGGAAACGGGCAGCCACCTGCCTGTCCAGGGTTGCTGCCAGCCATCCTACGCCCCGGACAGAGACTGGGAGTGGGTGAAGTACTGAAAACAACTTTCTCTGGCCCACCTTTAACAAGCAGAGATTCCATTTCTTTTCTGACTATGTCTTAGTGGGAACTGATTCATTTGTGATTGTTTTAAGCCTAAGTATATTGCAATGCATGCAGAGCATCCTATATTAAGTCTGCTCAAAGGGGGAGTGGATGGTTCATGTAGGGTAGAGTCAACTGGTATGAGTAAAAGGTTGTGCAAATTAGCTACCATGAAAAAAATGTATCTGACAATCGTACTTTGTACTAGGCTGTCTTACAGACCAGCTCTAATATGACGAGGTTAATGAAAGGAAGAAGCAGGCCCAGATTACTCTACATTTACTTACCCCATGTAAAGGCAGAGGTGCAGATGGAGGTACGGACTGATGTACGGATGGAAGTGCGGATGGAGGTACAGACCGATGTCCGGATGGAGGTGAGGATGGAGGTGCAGATAGAGGTACAGGTGGAGGTGCAGATGGAGTTATAGACTGATGTACGGATGGAGGTGAGGATGGAGGTGCAGATGGAGGTACAGACTGATATACGGATGGAGGTGTGGATGGAGGTGCAAATGGAGGTACAGACGGAGGTGCAAACAGGGGTGGTGTTGTGGACCTGACAGAATGAAAACAGACATTAAATAGAATCTGCTGCATCTAGGCCAGCCTGAGCACATTTGCTTACAGCACTACACAAACCAACCACATACACCTTTACTCCAAACAGTCTGCTCTATCAGAGGCAAGGTTGCACCTAGGTAATTTTGGAGCCTGGACCTAAAGGTTTCTGGAGCACCCCACCCTGCAACTTAAGCATCATGCCCCTACACACACACACAAACACACATGCAATATTTTTAATACGTGGGTTCTTGAGGGCACAAACAGCAACTGAACTCACAAGAATGTAAGAATATAAAACAGATGTACACTTATGCAGATATGCACTAGCAGAAATGTTTCAACACACAACTTAACATATTCCCATCCCACATATCTCCCCCCACTCCCCCCTCTGTCTCTAAAGCACCTGAAACAGGTCACAGTTATACTTGAGTGCCTGGTCCATTGAGGGCCAGTGGAGACCACACCACCCAAAACAAACTAAAAAGGATTTGGGGGCCCCCAAGGGGTGTGGAGGCCAGTGTTGCCTCTAGCAGGGATTTCCAGATACTGTTCACTACAACTCCCAGCAATAGCCTTTGGCTGCAATGGCCTTTGGCTGGGGATTCTGGGAGCTGTGGTCAACAACATCTGGGAATCCCTGTTAGAGAGAACACTTTTGGAGGCCCTGGACTTCGGCCCCAAAGTTCAAAGTGCCTTGCTCCATATGTCCCAACCAGGACCTTAAGTTCTTCTTCAGAGGCCCTCCTCTGAGTGCCCTTGCCAAAGGAGGTGAAGTGGGTGGCTACTAGGGAGAGGGCCTTTTGGGTGGTGACACCCCATTTATGGAATAGCTTCCTGAGTGAGCTTCGACTGGCTTCCTCACTTTGTTCTTTTAGATGCCACCTAAAGACCTTTTTGTTCTGTCGGACTTTTAAAATTTTGATTTTCAAATTTGATTTTTTAAAACTGATTTTAAAAGAGTTTTAAAATGTCTTTGTATTGCATTTTGTATTTCCTCTCCCCACTCCCACCCCTGCCCCTTTTGGTCTCTTATGATTTAATGTGTTGTATGTTTTCATTTCATGTTTTAATTTCATGTTGTCAGCCGCCCAGACAACAATTTGTTATAGGATAGCTAACAAAGTTGTTCATCACCATCATCGTCATCATCATCATCATCATCATCATCATCATCATCATCGCCACCTTAAATTTATTACAGGCTGATATCCAGAGCAGCAACCAGAAAATCTGCTCCTAACTCAGCCAGATTGTTCCGGAGCGGAGGGCAGAGGCGGATTCAGGGTGGGGGAGCCAGGGCACGTGCTCTGGGCGCCCTCTGAAGGGGGCATAATTTCCATGCCCCACCATCACAAGATTCAACCAGCGGGCGCCGCTGGGGGGTCCCGGTATCTCCGGATCCCAGGTGGCCGGCGAGCGGACCAGTGGCACCCGAACCCCCCCCCCCACTCACTCGCACAGGCTGCAGCAGCACACTCACACGAGATCTCTAGGCAGCGTGGGACGGGGGCGGCAGGTGGGTGCTCCCATTGGATGGTGGAGAGCGCAGGCCAGGCCCGAGAGCTGTCTGGGCCACCCGCACCAAGCAGGGTCCACGTGGCAGGGAGACTCGCAGCAGCAACCGCTGGGTGTTTTCATGCTGCTGTTCCGTAGTTTGTGTGCTGCTGTTTGTTGCCCAGCAGGCCACACAGCGTCTGCCTGCCCTGCTGGCTGGCTGCATTCTTGCATCAACTGCATACAGATTGGTCACAGGAAGGTAAAGAGCACTGATGGGGGCAGGAAAGAGCAGCCAGAATTGCTCCCCTCCCCCAGGGGCGTATCTAGGGCAAAGAGCGCCTAAGGCAAGCACTGGAATTGCGCCCCTGGGCTTGCCAGGAGTCAACACTGACTTGGCGGCACACTTTACTTCTCAGCAAGGTTCAGAAGTCACATGAGGGAGAGACATCCATGGATGGCAGAATGTCCATCAAGTGTTTTGAAATATGAATCTCAACGTTGAGACATACCTACAATCCGGAAAGTACATCCTTCCAGAAATCCCTCAGGGACCTCTTTTTGCAAGGCAACGGATACTGACAGAGGCAGGGAGAACAGTGAACATCTCTCCTCCCTCCTGCTGCATGCACACTCTGCTGCTTGGGAACGTTCTGGATGAGTTAGGAGCAGCCTCTTGCTGCTCGGGATGTCAGCCACTCTTTTCCATTCGATTGGCTGCGGTGCCTTCCCACTGCGCCCTCTCCTCCCTCTTAAAGAGAGGCCTAAACATAGTTACATAGGAAGTTGCCTTCCACTGAGTCAGACCATTGGTCCCTCTAGTTCAGAAACTTAATGGGGTTCGAGGCGGCATTCTTCTCCTCCCTCGTCATTTGGTCATCACTTGGCAATTACTTCTCAAAGACAGCAGCTTTTTCAAAGTCGCTCAGCTGTAGCGCTAGATCCAGTGTCAGCTCCAGTGCCGATGCTGCCCGAGGTGAGGTCCATGCGCTGCTGGCCACACCCTTGACACTGACAGCAGCATCCGGGGACAAGGCCAGAACTGCCTCTTTCATGCCCCCATTCCTCTTCACTGCCATGCAGAGGGACTTTGAACTGCAGATCAGCAGTGTGGGAGGAACCAGCTCCCTTTTCACCCTCCTCACTGCTGAACCTGCAGTTCAAAAACCCATCCCCAATGGGGAAGAGCGAAGGAGGTCATGGAGACAGGGAGGGAGGGTGGCGGGGAGCCAGGAGTGGCTGGCAGGTGAAGTGGCATCTGGCCGGCGAAGGGCAGGGCACTCAAGCGGGACTGTTATTCTGCAAGCAGAAGCCTTTGCTGTCATTGTGCTTGAAATACAGAACTGATTCCAAGTGTGTGAACAGGGCGCTTTCCAGATTGCACGCTATCACACTGTCACAAAGGGTCCCTTCAGTGTGCTTCTGTGGAGCCTGTGTTTTGACATCACAGCCCCTGTGTTGTAAGGAAGGTGCCTTTCCTATTTCCGACGCCGCCTTTTGGATTTTATTGCTGTGTCACAGCCCTATAATGTTGCATCTGCATTGCAAAAATAAAATAAAATAATAGCTGTGTCTGCCCGTTGTAGGAGGCTTTCCCCCTTATAATGGCTCTCTAATGTCGGTTGAATTTGGCACCACAAAACGTTGCAGTTTACACCGCTTTTTGCGGTGCACGGCTCACAATCTGGAAAGCGCCCTGGTGACCAAATGATGGCCAACCTGCACATGACCTGAGAGCCATCATTAGAAGACAAGTGCAACCTGGAAGCAGACCCTTTGGACTCTCAGTCACAGGGGGCCCCAATCTGGGAATGTGTTGTGCAGCGAGGGGCAGAGTCAAGACTTTCCTACTGTGCTCTATCCATGTGAAAATTCGCCCCACCATACCAAAGCGGCCATTTGCCCCCAAAGTAGTGATTTGGCATTCAAAATGTATTCAAAATGGCATTCAAAAGGTAAAGAACAGGGGAGCAGTCTCACAAAAATAAAAGTAAAGTAAAGTGTGCCGTCAAGTCGATTTCGACTTCTGGAGTCCACAGTGTCCTGGGGTTTACTTTGGCTAAAATACAGGAGGGGTGTACCATTGCCTCCTACCACGCCGTATGAGATGATGGCTTTTCAGCAACTTCCTATATTGCTGCTGCCCCATATAGTACCTGCGGGGATTCGAACCAGCAACCTTCTGCTTGTTAGCAGGATGACCCACGCGAGTGTATGGAGGAATCCTGGGGAGACTCCCGGGATCAGAAGGCTTGTTTGAGCCTCCCGGCGGAGGTCTCCTGGTGTGTGGCTGTGGCACGGAGCCATGCCAAGGCGCCACACGATCAGAAAACCCGGGTTAGTGGAGCACTCACTCAGCTGGGTTGAAAGGAGGGCTACATTGGCGGGCTAGCTGCCAGAGAATCACTGGGCTCACCCACAAGCCTGGTGGGTCTCACGAGGATGGAAAACAGGGCTGGGCTCCTTTCGCCCGGTTTTCCTCCATCATGAGAATAGCCTCATTGGATAGAATACAACCATTACTTACATTCTTCTTGAGCTGGGCCTTCTTGGAGGCGATTGTACTCCCGCTGGCGGGCTTGGTGGACCTGGCGGGCTTGGTGGCGCTGGTGGAACTCTGACAAAGAGAGAAGAGCCAAAGTTATGTGGCGCTTGCAGAGCAGTAATAGGGTCTCCAATGGTTTCACAACTGGGTATCATGTCTCCAAGACTGTTTGGCTGTTATGAACCTGGCTGTATTGGCACAGCGACACTGCACCAATTTGCCCTGCAAAAGTGGTTCCCATCATGGCCAAGATTGTGTTAGTGGTCGAAAAGAGAGAGCCTTAGCAATGAACCGCTTGTATCGAGAACAGGGTACTGGCTACACTTTTAGAAAGAGCAAATCCAAATGGTGTGCTAAGTATGGCGGAATCCTGCAACAGGAATCAATGACGTACATGAAAGAGTATGGCATCATGTCTTCCCAGGTTTGCACAATTCCTCCGGCTTCTACAAGCCAGGGGGAGGGCACAAAGATCTATGCCCAGTGCTGAAGTCCCACATTTGATTCAGCTTTACAGGTGAATGACAGGCAAACTGTTCCAATGGGGAAGCCATTAACTGTCTCTTGAAGCGAAGAGAATACCACGGCAAAACAACATGAACGGGGTGGGGGCTTAATTGTTCTTGTCTTCTCGACAGTGTCTCCCGCCCTCTTCCAGCTCCAGATCCAGCCTGGGCAATAGAAGGCAGATAGAATCGCCCCCCTCCCGCAACAGCAGGACGAGCTCAGCAGCGATCCAAACCATTCTTCTCGGCGACCTCAGCCTGTCGGGGAGGAGGAAGCTTCGCCAAGGGGAAGTTTGCTTCTCTCCCGCCTTCCATGACCTCGGGCTCCCAGCAGCTCCCTCTCGCTCTCGCAGGCACGCTGCATGGGCGAGGAAGCAGGGAGAGCAATGGCAGGCAGGCAGGCAGGCAGCTGTCTTTGCGCTCCCTTGCAGGCATGCTGCACGGCAGAATGGAGAGGGCGAGGACTGGCCGGGGGGCCCTCCGAGGCTGTGGGCCAGGAGGCATTCGTCTCCCTTTGCCTCATTAGCGGGACGCCCCTGGACATCAGAAACGAGAGCGGCACCTTGCTGACAGCGCAGGGACCACGATGCCGAAACACAGGCAGGACGGAAGCACACTGAAGGGGCAGTAGTGACACGGTTGTCGCATGTAATCTGGACAGTGCCTAGGCTAAGAAAGCGGATATTAAGCACAGCCCATTCCCACGCACGTCTACTCAGATTGAAGTCAATCCCCTTGCGTTCGATGGCATGGACTCCTACATATATGTAGGGAGGGGATTAATGCAGAGGGCAGCTGTTTAAATTCAGCATGAGTTCGGGAGTCAGGAAAAGCTCATTTGCAGGCTCATTCTGGGAAATGGTGGGAGAGAGGCATGGCAATCCACCCTATCAACCCCATCATTTTGTCCTCCATTTCCCAAGTTTATTTATGTTCTTGCACATTAGAGAAAGGTTTCATTTAAAAAACAAAAAATAAAACAATACCAAGCTGCCCAAGGAGTCCCTCAATGCAACTTCCCACATCAGCACCTCAAAGCTGGCAAACCTCTATTGAAAAACAATTGTGGAAGAGACATTGCAGGACATATAGTGGCCACCAGGGCCAGGAAATGGCAGAGCATCATAATCAACCACGTTGTCATCAAACCACTCCTCATGTGCCTCAATAATGCAATGCTTGTCCACTGGGGGGGGGGGACAGGAGGGGGATGCTGAAAACATCGGAACGCAACAGGCTAGCAATGACGTCGTCTAGATTCTCTGTAACAAGTGAGTGAATGAAAGAGAGTGATTCTGAAGGAAAGGGCTAGTGTGGGAGCAATCAGAGATAGGATGTTCTGTAACCCATGCAGATCTGAGAATATTCCTTTCATTTATACCTCTCCCGGCTGAATATAGCCTTGTCTCCTGAGGAGTCCTCATCATGCTGTTTCTTTCCCCCGACTTTATCCACACTCTCCTTGAGCCGAAGAGGCTTACCGAGCACTGGAGAACCTGCACTGGAAGACTGAGCAGAAGAAGGGGTCAGTGGGTCACAATCTCGTGACAATGAGTCACAACAAACCAACTTCAGGGTTTGGGGTGGCTATCATACCATTATTTAGAGGTTTTCTAGATGACAGTAAAATATGCTACAAACGGAGCTTGCCAATGAATATCAGCTGAGAGTGCACAGAGAATCCAGAGCCTCCTGCAGATGGTTGCTTTTTTCTTCTGGCATCTGATGGGGAGGTCACATGGGAAGGAGGCTGCTGGTGCGATTTTCACTGCGCCCCCTGCTGGCCACCTCTTGCTTCTCGTTATTAACCCACCCCTTTTCAAATTCATTTGCTGGTGAATGTGAGCTAATCACCAAAAGCAAGGAGTGGCCAACAGGGGGGTGCAGCAAACATTGCACCAAGGGCCTTTTCCCCACGTGACCTCCCCATCAGATCCCAGGAGAAAAATCAGCACCAATCTTGGGGAGGGTCTGGATTCTCTGTAAACTCTCAGCTTGTATTGATTTGCAAGTTCTATACAGAGCATCTTTGACTGCCGTCTAGAAAACATCCTGGATATATGATAGTAATGCCCACCATTTCTTGACATTAGAATGCCAAAGGGAAGAACCCAGATTGGGGCCATACAGAGGAAGAAATGTGCCTCTGTGGGCAGGAGGAGGAGTCTTCATCGCGGGGACAAGGAGCAGCTTTAGTTCTCGTCATCAAATAGTTTCTAAGTGGACATAACATTCACTTTCACAGAAAAGTGAATGGAAGATCGCCTCCTTCAGAAAAAAGGTCAAGTGAAGAATACTGCTGTGGTGAGGACAAAAATGTCTATTTCTAAAATTTCTGTTTGGATACTTGAAAATCATATGAGGTACAATGAAGGGAAGTTAAGATGGTGTAGAGTGGTTGGTTTTTTAAATCAAGAACTTGCATAATCAGATCAAATAACTTGCAAAATGAGATCTCCGTCTATTTAGGGAATCAGGAAAATTTCTACAGTATTTATTGGCTTTTGGGGCAAAACCACCCCCACAAATATTCAGCAAATGAGGAGAAATTTGCTTGGGAAATTTTTTCAGATGAATTGCCAGCAAAGGTTTCCAGAAAATCCATATCTCTGTTGACGATGGGAGAACATAAGCTATCTCCTTACCTGTTTTGCACCTTTCTTCTTTCTGCCTAGAAAGGGCCTTTGAATGAGAATAAAAAGAAGAAATTGACACCCAGGCCTGATCATTGCTTTGGAATGCTTATTTATTTAGTTATTATTCATTGGATTTCTATACTGCCCTTCCAAAAATGGCTCAGGGCGGTTTACGCAGAGATAGAACAAACAAATAAGATAGATCCCTATCCCCAAAGGGCTCACCATCTAAAAGAAACATAAGACAGAGACCAGCTACAGTCACTGGAGGCACTGTGCTGGGGGTGGATAGGGCCAGTTACTCTCCCCCTGCTAAATAAAGAGAACCATCATGTTAAAAGGTGCCTCTTTGCCAAGTTAGCAGGGGAGATGGAGGAGGGAGAGAATGGAACAAACTGAATGAAACGTTCTCTCAAAGAAATGGGTGATATGTGTTTTTTAGTGGTAGTCACAGCTGGCGTACCAATTTCCCCCTACATGAAAAGGGTTGTGCAAATGGTGCACATGGGATAGATTTGTACCCTGAAATGTCAAAAATGGAGAAGGCATAATGACACTAGGAGGAGAGGTTTTGGAATATGAAGTCTGGGAGTGTGTGGGTAGCTGAAGAACATGGCCAGAGACTTCTGCAGCACACAGAAGTTCTGCCCACTGAACACTGGAGGATCTGACAGACACTGTTTGCATCCTTTCAACTTTTCATCCACTGCCTTAAGGCCTAAAAAATGGTTTTCTTTTTTTAACATGGAAGTGGACACCCAAATCCTGAGCTTGAGACCAGGTCCTGTGCGTAGAGTCCCAAGACTGCAGAATCACAGAAGACCAGGCATTCCTGAGCAAGGCTTACCATTTCCTTTGAGGGGTGACATCCTTAATTGCAGAAAGCTGAGAACAGATCTGTTTGTCAAGAAAAAGAGAGGAAAGACCATGAGCAACCAACCACCACGTAAAGATTTCCTGCAGCTGGCCAGAGCCAATGATTTGGGTGGTCAACCAAGAAATTGGTTTGTTAGCATTCCTGTCATGATAGTGCTCCTAAAAAAGAGAGGTGTTGGGGCTCATTGTTGCTTGGATCTCCCAACTCTAATCCCTGTTGTGAGGAAATGCCTGTGTGTATTCAGGGGTGAGGGAAAGACACTGAACGTGCTCAGAGGCCCTGCTGTCTTTGCACGCTTCAGGTCGGAGCTCTGGGATTAGAAACAGCAGCTGAGTTCACCAGAGGTAGAGGCAGGATGAACTCTGGCACAAATGAAAGCTCTCTACAAAGCATGAGTATTTGGCATATCCCGTGTGAAAGTAGTTCTTCCTCAGTTGGGGGGGACTGTGTCTTTGTGGGACATTCGCTTCCCACCCCAAGCCCTTGGATATGGCAGTTCATAAATCCAACTTAAAAATGCATTTTAGCTTACCTCAAACAGGCAAATTACTGCCATGATCATCGTTATCACTGCAGTCACTGAAATAGCAAACAGCCTTTTGCCATAGCCATATTCTGAGATTCCCTGGCTTGCAATCTGCAAGGTGGGACAAAGGAAAGGGAAAGGGAAAACAGGCTTTTTTGTCTTTCTACCTTTTTCTCCCCCCACCCCGCTCAGAATAAAAAACACCACTTGTACTGCTCTCTATTGAACTTGCTCTCATATGGACATATGCAATTGTCTTCTACCAAGTCAAACATTGCTCCATTCAGCCCAGTACTGTCTACTCCTTTTTACAGCTGCTCTCAGCCCTGAAGCCTTAACTAAGAGGCTAGAGATTAAGCCTGGACTCTCCTGAATGCAAGACATGGGGTATATTTCCAAAGAAAGAACAACTCTATTTGAAAATGGAAGTTTACACAATTTCTCCAAGGGGTGATCTGACGGGTTTGTTGGCCATTGTGAAATTTGACAGCATTACCTGCTGACCATTTGCTACCAATCCATGGTGGGAATCAAGTCTTTTGAGACCATCAGAGATTGGTAGCAAATGGCCAGCAGATGGTGCTGTGTAATTGTGTGATGGTTAGTGACATCATCCGAATGCATCATGGAGAAATGGTAAGAACCTCCATTCACATCACAGATTGGTAGCAAATGGCCAGCAGATGATTTCACCTCATCACCTCCATTCCCTCCCAACCTTGCCATTCATCTCCCCACCCACATGATTGCCACTGCGATGAGCAGCAGCGCAGCAATCTGGAGGCTGGCGAAGCAAAGCCTGGCCTCCAGGAATCCCACAATGCAGCACCATACCAGCAGCATTGTGCATGGAGAAACCCTAGAGGCTGGGTTGTTCCTTCCCTTGGCATCTATCATTAAAATGGTTGCCAGCAGCCTGAAGGGAGCTGCCAGCACCCCAGCTGCCCACATGACCAGATGGTGAGGGAGGAGGCTGCATGTACACCCTCCTACCTCACCTGGACTACCCAGTCGAGGAGTGCCGGGATTGGGACCGATCCCGGCAGTTCTCATGAGCAGCTCTGCCCAGGTGGGGCTGCACTAGCATGGCTAGTGCTGGTCGTGAGAACGAATGCATTGTCGTTCTGAAGTGCAATGGATATCGTGGTACTTATTTTACAGACAGAAGTGAGAGATTGATATTATTCTGCATGAAATATATTCTGCAAAAGAGTGTGATCTTTTCTGTGTGAAATATATTTAAATTAATTCAAAACCAATTCAAATGGCCTGAATCGGTTACCCAACCACTTTTTAAAGGCCGTGTCTCAATCGGAACAGAGTTTATTGCAATTTGAAAAGAAAGCATGAACGACAAACCCAAATGTTTCATGGCTTGACTCTATGCTTTCAAGAAGCCAGTGCCAGGTGAACTCCCATTGCCTCCCCTTGTTCACGCCCAGTGAGCCACATCCAGGTCAGCTGATTGTTGCCCAAGCTCCTCCTGACAATGCATTAGTAGGCTTGACAACCTCTCAGGCTTGACAAGCTTTGCCCCTTACCTCAGGATTCACCCGTTTTCTTGGATTTCCTGTGGCCAGGTTGGCGACATTCTTCATAGGCCGGCAGTATGACTTCCACAGGGAGGACGTCTCCTTGACGTATTCTCTCTCACTGAAGAGGTTCAGCAGCATCGTGAGCCTGGAAATCATCTTAGCACAGGCCAGCTGGACCTTGGACTCTGTGCAGTCCACTTTGAGCCTACGGATCACGTGGGCTAAGCGGCTCCTCACTAGCGTGACTGGGATAAGGGAAGATCGCCACTTGTTGAGGTCAGCCTCATCATGGTCTCCCTCAAGCCAGGGAGTTTCACCATGAGCTCCGCCATCCAGGATGATGGTAGCTGTCGACCAGGGGATGCTAGGTGTGGACTGCATAACAGCTTGGTCGGACCTGTGCAGCGACGCTGTCCTTGGCCTGCCCCGTGTACTGCTGGTCTTCAGCTTCCTGATTCCCAACACCCTCATTACTTCTTTTTGCATCCTATTCAAAGCCTCATCTTTCTCTGCTCAGAAGCAAGAAGAAAAGAACAGGATCATCCAATGTCCAAAAGCACCTGATGCTCAGATCATTAGCAAGTTGCAAGAAGAGAAGTTGTAAAGGGACAAATGTGTGACTGCATTTCATCCTGTCAAGGACATGCAGAGCAAAGATGCACCAGTTAGCAAGATAGCAACCTAAGGTGGCGCCGAGAAAATAGCACAAGGTCTCTGATCAGTGCGTGGCCAGAGAAGAAGCAGCAGCATGGAAGCCGATGGGAGTCTGTGTAAGCAAGACTCCACTGAAAGTTGCACAATTTATTGCTGCTGGAAGCACCATACATCTCGGCTTTATTTTTTTAAAGGAAGTTTCTAGCTGTTTGAAAGTCTAGAAGTGTGACTGACAAAATCACAGCAACAAAGAGCCTTGTAGCTCCATTAACACAATGTCCTGAGTTTTTGTAGGCAAGAATCTACTTCATCGGAGGCATGAGGTGGACGCTGAAGGATATTTGGCAACACTGTGTTGAAGGACTAATTACAGTCTCCAGTAGAGGCATTTCCTGATCTATCCCCAAGGCTTTCTCCTCGTGACAAACTTGTATCCGTTTGTACCACCTGAACTGTCGATTAGAGACCCTTAGCTTCCACCCACTTTTCAAAATTCTATCAGGGTTCCCTCAGAAGGGGGAAAGTGACTCTGCTTGAAACCACTTTAAAGTTTTGCCGTCGAGTCGGTGTCGACTCTTGGCGACCGCATAGCCCTGTGGTTTTATTTGGTAGAATACAGGAGGGGTTGACCATTGCCATCTCCCGCGCAGGATGAGATGATGCCTTTCAGCATCTTCCTCTCTCGCTGCTGCCCGATATAGGTCTTTCCCATAGTCTGGGAAACATACCAGCGGGGATTCACACCTGCAACCTCTTGCTCCCGAGGCAAGTTGCCTACCCGCTGCGCCATTAGGTGGCTTGAAACCACTTTAAAGGTGTAGACCAATAAAATAGAATAAGCAAGCTTAGACCACGTTCAAGGCACAATGAGCCTCTTTTTATAATAAGTACATGGGCCTGTAGTAGAGCAGTGAATCACACACAGGTCTATCCCTCTTGCTCCACTGGCAAGCAATCCCATCGCCTCTGCCCCCTCCTCTCCCTCTTTCAGGGCCATGAATTCATCTCAGGCACTTGGCTGCAGAGTCCCTTTCTTCTCTCTCCCCACTCCTGTCCCTTGCTTTCCCAGCAGGCAGAAAAGGAGGCAGCAGCAAAAGGAGGCAGGTGAGCCAAGGTGAGCCCAAACTGCACCAAGTGTCCCCAAGAGAGAAGAAGTCCAGCCTTCCTTCCCGCTGCATCTCAGGCAAGGGGCTGCAGCAGGTGGTTTAGTCCCTACTCAGGAGGAGGGAAGGAGGAAGTGGCAGTGGCAGGACTGCCAGCCAGCGCAGAGGAGCAGGATGATAGGCCAGTATTCTGGCATGCTCCTTCCACACATACATTAAGAAGAGGAACCCGTTTAGAAATTGCCTCTGTATGGCTCCCGCTCTGTTGTGTGGTTATGCCTGAAAGTCAAGAGCAGTCAGAGCCACCTTAAGTGGCGCAGCGGGGAAATGCTTGACTGACAAGCAGAAGGTTGCCGGTTCGGATCCCCGCTGCTACTATATTGGGCAGCAGCGATAGAGGAAGATGCTGAAAGGCTTCATCTCACACTCCACTTTCTACCAAAGAAAACCAGGAGTCGAAAAAGTGGCACACTTTACCTTTAAACGACAGTTACTGATATGCATTTCTTCAGTTTCCCCACAAACATCTCTTGCTCTAGGGATGGGATCTTCCTCCTGTAACCCTTTTAGGCAGCTCTCATTCCAGTAAACCAATGAGGGAGCTAGAATTTGAGCTGGAATTTGAAAAGAGCCCACCTTCCATGGGAGGGGGCCATGGGAGGGGGGAGAGCGGCGGGAGGGGTAAGTTCTACCCCCCCCCGCCGCCCTTAAAGGGAGACCCCCCCTCGGTGCCGGACCGCCTCTTACATGGCCTCCGGACCGGTTTGTGCACACCCCTATGAGCAAGTAGCTTGTAACCAGGCAAAGGCGTTTCACTCAAGCTCTTTTTGAAAGATGACTAATGATTGCCCCTGAAGAGCTCTGAGGCTGAAAGGCATTGGGCTTCAATCAATGCTACACAGCGAACCCCGTGAGATGCGGTCTCCTTTTTTGCTTGTGTGTCCCAATAGCCACACTCCTCCTCAGAGGGCAGGCAAGGAAAGGAGGCAGCTTCTCCTGACTCTGGAGAATGGGGGCCGTGCTGTCTCCTGGAGCTTGTTCCTCCTCTCTGTCTCTCCAAGATGCCTGACAGGGAGTCTTCAACCCCATGGAACTGCTCAGAAAGCGCAAGCCGAGTCACCGCTGTCCATTCGCTCGCCCTCCCTCCTCTCTGGGTGGTGCAGCAGGAGAACATGGGGACTTGGGAAGCTGCCTTTGAGGGAGTCAGACCCTTGGCCCATCTAGCTCAGTATTGTCTACACTGACTGGCAGCAGCTCTCTGAGGATTCAGGCAGGAGTCTTTCCCAGACCTATCTGGAGAAGCCAGGAAGTGAACCTGAGCATGCAGATGCTCTTCCACTGAGCTATGACCCCATTCCCTAAGGGGAAGATCTCACCGTGCTCACATGTAGTCACCCAACCAAGTCCCAGCCCTTCTTAACAATGGGGACAATTCATGCTCACTACCTGAAAACCAGCTCTCCTCCCCCATCCCTACCACTGTGATGACCAAAGATGGAGTGTGCAAGTGGCCTGCTCATGCAAGGAGCCATCGCCTCGATTGCTTGCTTGCTCCCTCTCCCTCTCGATGAAGCCCCATTTCTCCTACTGCATGAAAGAGAGAGAGAGAGAGAACAGGAACAGGAACAAGCAGAGGCGATCTCTGCCATCCGCCCCAGCTTCCTTTTGGTCAGTTGTTCATTCAATCTGTGAGGGAGCAGATAGAGCCTTCAAGAGGGAAAGCGTAAGTGAGTGCTTGGAAGCAGCGGTGGCTGCTCATTCGCTTGCCTTCCATGCTGCTTAGGGACAGAGTGGCAGGAAGGCACTCCTGATGGCTGCTCCTGCAAGGTGATTGTTACCAAGAGCAGCTGCCATAGTTTCTGATCCGAGGGAGAGTACACAAGAGTGGGTGAAAAGATGAGGTTGCTCCTTCTACAAGCAGCTGCCTCTATTGCAGGGCTGCTCACCTTTGGGCCTCCTGCAGGTGTTGGCCTACAAATCCCATAATCCCTGACTCTTGACCACTGTGGCTGGGGATTATGGGAGTTGTAGTCCAAAAACAGCTGAGGGCCTAAGTTGAGCAGGCCTGATCTATTGGCATATCTGTCTTTTCTCTCTAGACAACATGTGGCGGGGATTGCGTCCAGCAAGCCCAATCTTCCCCACTACCCCACCCAACAGGCAAGGGGGTAGAATTTGGTAGCTTGCATTCTCTCTAGGGGCAGCGCCAGTAGTCCAATCCTTCTCACCATCACAGAGAGAGAGAGAGAGAGAGGGAGCGCCACCTGCCATCTCTTCCCCAGTTGCTCAGTCTCTCTCTCAACAGCATAGTGGGGAAGACGGTTTTCTCTCCGGGAAAAGAGAGGGCAGGAGTGTGGTCAAAGGAACCTACTCTTACTCTCTGCAGTACAATTCCTGGTTTGGCAATCAAAGCTGAAAAATAATGAGAGTCCCAGGAAGCTGACCCCCCCCCCCGAAAAGGAGAGTAAGGGCCTCTAGAAAGTATTACCCTTACACTTTCAGAGGTCACTCTGCACAAATTAGAATCATGGAGGAAGGATACATATTTTGGACCAAGGGAAGGGCTCCAGAAATCAAAGCAAAGGTCCAAAAATCACTTTATCCCCAAAAGGAGACATTTGCAGACCTACTTTGATTTCTGTGCAGTTTGCATCATTGCCATTTGAGGTGTTCTTTCTTAGTACATTCTGCCGATGAGCTCATTTTGCAACAGGTTTTCCCCTGCTTAGAGGGGAAATTGTGAAATGCTCTTTAACATTCAAAACAATACAGAATTTCATCAACTACTACTAGCCTACCGCAGAGAGTTTCCTTTGTGGTACACGTGTCGGTGCAGTCCAACTTCATCGTATCAGACAAAACTTCAATGTCATCCTTCAGATGGCAAAGACAGCAGAACACCTTGTTAGGCAAGATGCTGTGAAGGAAAAAGACAGAACTCCTCACAGCTTCTTGGCATTTCTTGCAGGAGAGGACAGTAACTGGCAACCCCCACAACCAATCCAGTCCTTTCAGGAGGGTGCCATGCCGACCCACACTTTGGGGGCTCTCCACATATCCCCCACATCTCTTCAGAAAATGTTCTAACTCAAAACTGTCCTATGAAGGGATATTCCCATCTCCATATACTGAGGAAGATTGAGCTGACTTTGCTGTGAGGGAGATAATGGAGATTATCTTCCTCCCTTTGCTGTGAGGGAGATCATAGTCTCCCTTTGCTGTGAGGGATAATAATTTCTGATGAAATTATTACTTGCCGAAGAAGTAGGAAGCTGCTTGATACTGTGGCAAATCCTTGGCCCCTTGAGTTCAGTGCTTTCTAACTCTAACTGGCAATGGTTTTTCAGTGCTTCAGAGGGAGGTCTTTCCTAGCTCTGTTCCCTGAGATTATTTTAACTGGAAATGCCAGAGAGTGAATCTGGGACCCTGCATGTGCAGAGCACTGTCATTAAGCTATGGCCCCACTCCATTTGTGTTTGAGGGCTGGTGAGGGAAAGCATACAGCCTGTGAAGGAAAAGAAGGAAGAAAGAAAACCTTTTTTAATGAAGGGATATTTCTGGAGAAGATGGAACTGGGAGATGTCTCAAAATGATGCCCAAAGATACTCATGACTCTAGCTAAGTGGTTTTCAGACTTTTTACCATCAGGGAATCTTTTCCGTGTTTTTTGTCTCCTGCAGACTCCCTGCATATCTGCCACTTCCTGTCTCTTGCAGAGGATTCTGGGGAATGTTCCTGCACTCCTTCAACCCACACAGGGGGCATGCCCTCACCATTGGTCCACACGAACTGAGCGTACAGCTTGGAACACACCCAACAGTCCTGTAGCTCCATATTTCAGTAGGAAGTAGGGTAGTGGTAGACAAGCTTCAGGCAGTGATGTCACTGCAAATGCAGAAGTGCAGCCACTCTCCATGGCAGCCCCCATGGCCATGCACACCCCAACAGTCAGAGAAGCCGAGAAGTACCTGCGCTCCGTCCCTGCGCTCCGTCCCCTCCTTGTCTGTCATTTCTGACCACCTCACTGAGAAGCCCCTGTAACGGGTCTGAGGAATGCCTGTTCCCTCAACCACCACTCTAGCATGACTTCCATTCCCACAGCAAAGCCTGATAGCATGTTGGGCAAGAAGTGTGGATTGGCTAGCAACTTGGTCGCAGTGTGAGTATTGGTCAACCGTCCTCCTGTCCTCCTCGCAGGGAAAACTACAGCCTCTGAAGTTGCCCCTATCGACCTACTTAGAGGGCTGAGGAGGAGGAGGGGGTTAGAACAAGGCTGACTCCCCGTTTCCACTTGTCTCTTTTCTTCTCTCCTTTGGCAACCAGCAAAAGGAAAAGGGTGTACATAGTACTTACAGAGTCTTCAATTGCAGGGAGGTCTGGATCAGGTCCTCCAATATCTTTGGGGTCATTTCTGTAGAACGAAGGTTTCTGAAATAAGGAGAGAGACTTTTTGCAATGCAGGATACCAAAGAGAAAGAGAAGGCCAGTGTGGTGTAGCAGAAATAATGTCTAGAGAGACCCGATTTCATGAAGCTTGTTGGGTTTGCTGCTTTCGAACCACACAACTCCACATCAGGCAGAATAGAAAAGGGAGAAAGCATCATGGCTTAGCTCTGGAGTCTTAGCTCTGGAGTACTGTTTATGTTGGAAAGTTAAAGGACTTTGCGCTGTCTCTTGCCTCAGACAGTGGAGGACAGACTAGTAAGTCAGAGGTCTAGAGGGTCAAGACATTTGTCATCACTTCTCCACTGCTCTGATGCTATCCCTTTGATGTGTAGATTGCTAATCTCAGGGACTTCCTCCTTCCTCTCTCTCTTGCTACCTGCCCGCCTACCTTGCAACATGGCAAGGTTCTCTCCCTGCACCATTTGTGCAGAGAGGATGCAGAATCCATTTGCATCTAGTTAGATAGATAGATTAGAGATCCTAAATCCTCACTTTCCTATCTAGAATGGAGTTCCTTAATAAATGCCTTTTATATTAATTTGAAACTATGAATTGGCTCCAAGTTACTTTACTCTCAGCACATACGCATGCCTAACTAATCTACCGCTGTGTTGTGCCTCTGTGCACTCTGCTATATTGAGAAAGGGATTCTCTCACCACAAGAGAATCTCCAACAGTTTAGTCAACAGTACAGTTTAGTCAACAGTGTATTTTTCTCACCACTGAGTAACTAGCTTCAGCCTGCCCTGAAATCATGCCTCCGACCAGCAAGCTGGACCTCCAGTACCAAATGCATGAGGACTGATCAAGTTTATTCAGTGATGACACAAAAGCAGCCTGCACATGATCAAAGGAGCTTAATTCGTTATCATTCATTCTTATCTTCCAGGCACAAAATCTTGGCTCAAAACACACTTGGCAATCTGCACATACTCCAAGAAATTCTCTTCTTCTTCTTCTAATTCTATCATGCATTTTAGAGTTGAAGCCCTGCATTAAAAACAGGATACAGGGAAATGCCCTATACTCTGCATATACTCAGAGGCACTTTCACATAGTCAGAAATGTACCCTCAGAGTTTACCATCACCAAAAAAAAAAAGAAGAAGAAGAAGACGAAGAAGAGGAAGAGGAAGAAGAGGAAGAAGAAAAGGGGAAAGTCTGATGAGTTCTTCTGGACCACCCAGTGGCCCTGAAGAAGAGTGTCCGTCTAAGATGCAGAAAAAACCAGTGATCACGGTAATAACTAATTCATTTCAGGTACTTACAGAAGCTTCAGTGAGGGAAGCCTGTAAAAACTGGCATCATCAGTGACTTTCAGCGGATGATGGTCGAGAAGCCTGCCGTGGGGAGGAATTAGACCCACTGGTTACAAGCTGAGCAAAATGCAGGAAGAAGCTCCAGGAGGCAGGGGCAGATTAAGCTATTTGCCACCCCCTCCTTCCGCGCAGGAGAGAGGAAGAAAGCACCCAGCTGACAAAGAAAGTGCAGCCTGGGAGCAGGCAAGGCACCACATGCCCCCCCCCCAGCCACATGCCCCCGCCCTTCCCAGAGCTAGCATGGTCCCTGTGTCAGTGTGCATCTGACGCTGATACAGGGGGCAGGGCTGGCACATGTACAAGGGCAGCAGCCTGTCCCTGAGCCACCAGCAAGCTTCCAGCTCTACTGATCGTCCCAATCTGGATTGCACTATACACACACAAACACACACATGGTATTTGCCTCCCAGTGTCTCTGAAGACACTGAGGAGAGATGTTTGACCTGCACAGTGCATCAAATTTCCAGCCCTGGCATCAGCGGTTAATAACTTCTCAAAAGAGAGAAGCACTGGAGGAAGCCTCCTTCAAAGCCGTAGCTTCTTTTCATTACACGCCACCTAGAGATAGACATATCTCTATCTTATCTATCTATCTATCTATCTAATATCTGTATACCTGGAGATATACATATCAGGCAGATTAAAAATACGATAGATGAATGAATGAATGGATGGATGAATGAATGAATGAATGAATGAATATAACCATATGCTACATCTTCTAGGGTTGAACTCTGCCATTCAAAAGAGTTGGGGGGCGGGTTGAACCTTCCCGGGGGTCAAAGAAAGTACCTTACTCTGCAATAACAGGTTGACTCTTTTCACATTTGCATTCACTTACGTCTTGATAAACTGTGTTCCATTCCTGACCTCGAATGACCCATGAGTGAGATTCTCAGTGAGATTGCTGCTGAGGTCTCTGGAAACAAGCATTGTGCACAGGATTTTGCATGGTACAAAATAAGCATTACATTTTAATATGTTTTTTAAAGGTAGATGGGATAGGAAAAACTATCTTTCCTTTGAGATTCCTGTCTGATGGTGGGAGTCGAATTGCCACATGAAGCCCCTGCAGCAAAGTATGAAGGTGGTGTCCTTTCCAGTGGGGCAGCTGTTTCCAGGATGTTATTCAAACAGCAAGCTTTACCATGAGGCTTTACTGTGAGTTTAAGGTTGCCCCTCAAAAGGTGCAAAAAGTGGATTCATTTTTTCATGTCCAAAGACTCTTTCCTAACTCCCTCATCTAGTGGTGCTAATTCATCTCTTGTCTGAAGCTCCAGTGCCTATTTCTAAGATGAAGAAGAGTGCCATTGTTTAAGCTGGCCTGGAAGCCACGCTCTCAGACTCTGGCAATCTTGGGCTCACGCCACGCTCTTTCAACCCTATCTTGGAGATGCCAGGGAGGGAACTTGGAAGCTTCTGCTCTTCCCAGAGCGGCTCCATCCCCTGAGGGGAATCTCTTACAGTGCACACACTTCTAGTCTCCCATGCATATCCAACCCTGCTTAGCTAAAGGGGACAGGTCATGCTTGCTACCACGAGACCAGGTACCAAGTGAGCCTTCTTGCAGAGAGATTTCTAGAAACAAGGCATCACATATGAGAATCGATTCCAGGACTGAGATCTGGCTCAGCCTTGCTTTGAGAACTCTGTGTGCAGTCCAGAAAAATGGAAAACAGTTCTAAAGAAGCACATGCACAGTACACATCGCTCAGCAATGAATAACCCAACCCCATACAGACCCGGAATTATGGGTCAAAGCTCCCACACTCAGAAACGGTGGCCCCTAGCAGCAGGCCTGACTCCCAGAACCCTCTTGGAGGGAAACTGCTTCTAGGGCAGAAGCTTGGGAGATATAGGACCAGAACCACAGGGTGGAAACTTAACCCATCCGTGCTCCCCCACCCCATCCCCATTGATGGTTTTGATGCTTAATGACTTACATAAACTGCACAAACAGGACAGCTTCACATGACTTCGTCTCAATGGTCTGGATTGTATTACTTGACAAGTCCCTGCTTAAAAGAGCACATAGCAATGATGAAATTAGGGAGACTACAAAGGTGTGTCCAACCCCACCTTTCTCTCTCAGCTTATCTGTTTTGTCCTTTCTCAAGCTTGGGAGATGTAGGGCCAGAACCACAGGGTGGAAACTGAATCCATCTGTGCTCCCCCACCCCATCCCCATTTATGGTTTTTATCATGGACGTAATTGGGGGCGGGGGCAGCCAGGGCACGTGCCCTAGGCGCCACTGGGGTGTGCCATGCCAGTGCCCGCAACCCCCACCCCATTGCCCACCTGCCCCGCCCCAAGGCCCCTCAGCCACTGGCCATCTTGCTTGCCTTGCCCTCCGGCCTAGGATCGGCCATAGGGCTTGGATATAGGAGGTGGGGGGGAGACTGAGAAGTCTCTGAATATTTAATTTTTAAAAGATTGGAAAATTTGCTGGCTTTGAAAACAAAAACTATCTAAAAAGGCCTATAAGTGGCTTGTTTCAGGGTAGAGAATTACAAAAGGTTCTGGAACAATACTACATTCATTTATTCATTCATGCATGCATGCATTCATTCATAAATGCATTTATGTTCGAGTTGTTTTGCAACCCTGGAAGGGGCGGAGCCACCACTGGGCCAACGGGTTCAAAGGAGGCAGGGAAGAGTCACTCCTGGCTGCGCGCTGCAAACGCAGGGCCAGCATCACTAGCTCCCGAAGGGGCTGCGCGGCCCTTTCAGGAGCTAAGACTGGTGCTGCGTTCGCAACACAGCCCAGGAGCAGCTCTTCCCTGCAGGGAAAGAGAAAGCAGCACCAGCCTTCTTCTAACTGCCGAAGGGGCCGTGCGCCCTATCTAGAATGGAGTTGTCTAATCAATGCCTTATATATTGATTGGAAACTATGAACTGGCTCCAAGTTACTTTCCTCTCAGCATACACGTATGTCTAACTAAATCCGCTGTGTGGTGCCTCTGTGCACTCTGCTAGAATGAAAAAGAGTTTCTCTACCAGAGAGAATTCCCAACACCCCATCATAAGCCCACAGTCATCACAAGACAAAGACTGACAGGAATCATTCACTGGTTTATAGGCTCCCCACCCCCACCCTGTCATCTTCTTCTCTCCCCCCCCCCCGCCCTATTTTGCTAGTGCCTATTTGAGCAGGTGATCCTCTAGGACAAAGTCATGTTTTTTAAAAAGCATGAGATGATAGGGAGAAAATGACACTTGGAATCTTCACATAACTCCTGACTGCTGTTCTAAGTCTTGAACAGAGATGGCTCATGTTTTCAGGTTTGGATCAACAACCATGTCTAGATGGTACAGTGTTCCTTTTCAGAGGGATTTCCAGATATTGTTGACTACAAGTCCCATCATCCCTGTTTGGATAGGGGCACAATTTCAGTGCTTGCCCTAGGCGCCATTTTCCCTAGATACGCCTCTGGTTTGGATGCTTAGTGACTTACATAAACTGCACAAACAGGACAGCTTCACATGAATTCGTCTCAATGGTCTGGATTGCATTACTTGACAAGTCCCTGTTTAAAAGAGCACATAGCAATGATGAAACTAGGGAGACTACAAAGGTGTGTCCAACTCCACCTTTTGCACTCAGCTTCTCTGTTTTGTCTTTTCTCATCCAGTGCCCCTGGCCTGGCCTGGTCAGCTTGAAGAGAAGACAAGAATCTACCAGCAATGGCTCGTGAAGCGCCATTGGGGGGAAGGCGGGAGGCGTCTTTAAGGGGAAAGAAAGTCACTGCTTCCCTCCACAGTGTGCCTCCCAGCAGCCCCTGTGGCAGGGAATCGCCACCACCACTCACCTGGCTGCTGGCGGGGGCGCGGCTCCATTTACGCCAGGTGAGTGGTGGTGGCGATTCCCCGCCGCAGGCGGTGATTACCCTGCTGGGAGGCACGCTGCCGAGGTAAGCAGCAACTTTTTCCCTTAAAGATTCCTCCCGCCTCCCCCCTGCCAGGGGCACATTCACGAGCCGCTACTGGAATCTACACAACCCCAAACGGAACAGATCTTCCATGCTCCTGCTCAGAACTGCATGTATGGGTGTCCAGTTTGGCTCTGAGGCTCAGCAAACAAGGCATTGCTAGAAACTTGGGAGCTTGGCGTGAGAATGTAATTCTCCCTGAGTTTGTTTCCATTCTGCTCTGTAGCCTCAATCCAAATAAAACGATTTGCACACCTCAGTAGTGCTGAAATCCTCACTGCCAACTGACCTTGGCCTCCTCTCATACTCTCAATAGCAGCTTGGTCTGCAGAAATTAGCAGGTGAAGCATTTAATGGCATGAGGACAAACAGCATTACCTGCAAGGTCAGCAGTGCAAGCACTGAGGCTCTTCACACGGGCTGGTGAGTTCGGGGGCCACGTGGCCCCTGGAAGCTCCAGCATGCCCGGCGCGAGCTGGCAGGGCATGCTGGAGGGACCCCCGAGCCGGGAGGCTACTTTTCAGCTTCCCGGTCGGGGGTCTACTCACGATTTTAAAAACCGGGTTTCCGGAGCACTCGCTCCTCAAACTCGGTTGAAGGGGAGGGTTGTTTTGGTGGGTTAACCGCCTGGAGGCCACCGGGCTCGCCTGCCCACCTGGTGGTTCTCGCGGTCAGGAGAAATCGGGCTAAGTTCCCCTAGCCCGATTTCTCCTGATCCTGGCAATAGACTCACTGTTCAAGGCATAGGAGCAAGGGCCACCAAGAAAGCTGTGCACTCTCTCGGATATCATTTGGAGTAGAGTTAGACCTACTGTTTTCAAATAGCCCCCGCACCGGCGGGGGTAGTCCTTTAAGGGCGGGGGGGGGTGTACTCACCCCTCCCGCCGCATTTCCCCCACCGGCAGCGTTCCTCCCTGCCGTCCCGTTGTCGTCGTCGGCCGGAAATGGCCGGAAGTAGCAAGCGCGTGTGCGCACGCACCCATCTGCCATGTACGCGTGCGCACACAACAGGCGCACGTACACTTGCTACTTCGGGCCACTTCCGGACCATGACAACAACGGGGCGGCAGGGATGAACGCTGCTGCCCCGATGGGCTTAAAAATAACAGAGCGCCTGTGGGGGAAATGCAGCGGGAGGGGTGAGTGCACCCTCCCCCGCCCTTAAAGGATTACCCCCGCCGGTGCCGAAGCAACTTTGTGCACAAGCCTTGTATGTATGGTCTCATTTACCCTCATGATGACCATGTCAGGGTGGGTCACTGGCAATCCCATTTGCTGACTCCATTGAACTAGCAGGAAAGCCAAGCCAAGAGTAACTTGCCCAAGGTCAAACAGTTCATTTGTGCCAGAGCTGCATTTTCTAGATGGAAATCCAGAGTTCTACAATGCAGGATTACCCTGTCTAAGCGGGAAGGGACCAACTTCTATATTCTCAAGGGCCAATCTATTCTCCAGGTGGCAGTCAGTATGGTCGGGGAAAATATGAAAGTGGGAGTGTATTTTCCTGCACAACCTGATCCCATCATGAGTGGGCAGACTCCAAAATAAAGCTGATGTATCTATCAGAAGAGGCTCCCTAGTTATGAAACCGATGCATTCAGACACAATCTTGCAATCTAACACCTTGCAATGTAACATTCATGCACACAAGGACTGCACAAAGGTAGTTGCACAAAGTGGAAAGAATGGTTGTCAATTGCACAACCGTGTTTGCACAATTCATGCATTTAGTGCTCAAGTGCTCTTGTGAAACTGCTCAAACATTACACAGGAAAAGCACATAAATCAAATTAATAATAATAATAATAATAATAATAATAATAATAATAATATAACCTTGTGCAGTATGTCAACTACTAACGTGTTCTAGACATGCTACATCCAAGATCAGAGACAGATGTAATTGCATAGAAGAATTCTGTTCCTTATGAGTTGGAAATATTGTTATTTTCGTTATACACGAAACTGTCAGCAAACCTTTTATCACCCATTGATTGAAATATTGTAAGGCCACATAAAAATTGCCCTGGGAACTGGCAAGAGTTCCAGTTGGCCATCCTTGGTCTAATAAGTATAGTCAACATATTAGCCACTTTACATGACATTTTGAAATAGCCGTGTCCTGAGCTGGATCAAGACCACAGTAAGGGAGGGGGCTTAGCCCATTCCCCCTATGCTGACAAAGATCTGCCCCGCCGCCATTCACCCCGGGGAGAAAATCACATATGGGTGCGCAGTTTTGACCCAGAGAGTCAGCAATCACCGTACTCCTAGAAATGAGAACTTACCGCCGATGCGTAAGTGAAAGTGAGCCCTCCTGAAGTTTGCTCAAACTGTTGCCATGGAAAGTCCTGGAGAGGTGAAGGGAAGTTTGAGAACATCGCACAGGCAGGATCACAGCCTCTCTTTCTGTCTTAATGGATTGGGCATAAGCATGATACTTTCATCCTGCACTCCAATTCCAGTCCAGCTGCAGTCATGAGCAACAAGTCTGGACAGAGATGTGCATCCCCTTCCACAGACAACAAAAGGCATCTAACCAGTACCAGTTCAATATCCAGCCTGAGTAAGTGTCACAGTGTGAATGCACACCTCCTTCCATGTCAATTACGCATGCAGAAGGCTGCTTACAGGGATCAATCTCCTTTGCTGAATTGTGATGACAATCTTTACCACCCATCCATATATCTGAGGTCTTGGAAATTGCATGCTTACATAATAACACCCCATACAAAATCTGAGATTTAAGCTTCTCCATCTCATCTTGAAGTCCCTACCCCTGTCCCATTTTGAATGTATATCTAATTCAAAATGACCAAAGATATTTAAGAATCTGCATTTATTCTTAAGGTATTACCAAATGTATCCCCCACCCCAAGCTCAAACTCTCTGTCTAGCCCATGCTTTGAAAACTTTATCAATCTACTTGGCAGATGTAGATCTAGTCATCTGCTCAGCAATCTGGCAAGAAAATATTAGTTCTGAGCTATCTGCCCACTTAGGTTTAGCAAAAGTTATCATGGTGAACTTACAAAATTGTTGATAATATAAAAGGAGTTCTCCCAGCAGTCCAGCTTTGTTTTCCAATCGAAACAAGGTTCCCAGTGGAATCCCTAGGGGGGAGAAACAGATGGGGGCAAGGGAATGATGTTGAAATCGATATTCCTAAGTGGGATGCCTTCAAGTGGTGATTCCCAAGAGTCAGACAAAGTTTGATTTTGTGCTTCTGTGCATCTTATGTGTTTCCACCAGCCTCTAACAGCCCCGCATTCCTCTTGAGGAAGGTCATCTGTGCCAAGGGTCTCCACCCTTAGGTCTCTAGATGTTGTTTGACTACAACTCCATTGTGTTGGCCATAATGGCCTTCACCATGGTGGCCTGGGGACGATGGGAGACAACATCTGGGGACCCAAGGGTGGGAACCCCTCGATTTAGGCTGCCCTGGTTTGTTTTCTCTTGGAGGATTCTGGGAAGGAAGCCCTCATAAGGCACGGACGCCATAAGCCAGGGCTCTTCAATTTTGGCCCTCCAGCAGATGCTGGCCTACAATTCCCATAACCCTTGGCTATTGACCACTGTGCCTGGGGATGATGGGAACTGTAGTCCAAAAACAACGGGCGGGGGGTGGGGCCCTAAGGCCTACCATAAGCCAAGCGGCCACCACAAGGTTGAGGGATGAGAGTGCTGAAGTAACATCTGAGAGACTCCCTCCCTCCCCACCATCTCCAGCAACTGCAACTGCCAGCACCAGCTTCTCAGTGTTCCCCCCCAGGCCCTAACAGCCACACAATCCCTCTTGAGAGGAATGATCTGTGCTGCCTAGTTCATTTTGTGTAGCAGTGTGTGTGACCCCAAATGGCAAAGCAGCTAGCACCCACCACCAGCTAGAAGACTGGCACGAGAGTGGTGGACTAAAATGTGTAGACCAAACAAGGCAAGGCATTCAATGTGTCTTCATCAAGTTAGGGGCTTACATCTATTCACAAAGAGCAGCTTTGTGGAGCTGCAAATTGTATCAGGACCATGGCTCAGAGCTAGGGGTGTTTCACCTATTCTTTCTGCACTAACAAAATGCACCCCCATGGCTATCTAACTCTGAAAACAGCCACTGAGATATATCATTTTAGACCAGAAAAGGGCACAGAAAGGGTTAGACACCCTCTACATCCACATCCTGGTCCCAATACACATTATGGCCTTGCAGAGCTGCTACTTGTGAGTAAATTCAAGCCCCTATCTAGACAACGATGCCTTAAAGGACATCAAGCTGATAAAGTCCTGAACGTTGCCCCCTCTCCTCACCGCACGCACGCAGGCACACACACACACAATTACAATGACTTATGTTGTATCTGCTGAGGGATTTTTCACATTTAGTTGTTTTTGCAGGGTAAAAAATAAAATAAAAAATAAAAGTAAGCCTAGGGCTACAGTAATGCAAAGAAGTTCCCGTCAAGATTTCTACCAGTCGCAGCTGTTAAAAGGCAGAGGACTCCTGCCGGGGGTGGGGGACAAAACACACGGCAACCCTACTGTGCAGCCTCCCCAAAGTTCTGCAAAGGTTGCCTGGTTTCTCTGTGCTGGTCAGGATAGGGGGTGCCAGAGAGCCTAAGCGACACACGGAGCAGCAGCACCAGCTCCGTGGGTTGTCATTCCAGGCAGGGCAAGGCAGGACATCTTGATGTGGCAGAGTATTCGGGGTCATGCTGCTCTCACTCTGTGCAGGAGGCTGGCCACCCCAGAAACAATACAAGAGCCCTGGTTTGTACACTTCTTCCTGTGCAGGCACAATGCAAGTCGTGCTGCTCTAGGCGAGTGCCTAGTCAACGTGTATGCCTGAATCAACCTGGGCAAAGGAAGGGGTGACGTTACTTGTTAGAATCCCTGTTGTACGTTTTTCTCCACTGCCTGCTCGTTTGGCTATTTGGTTCTGCTGAATGCTCTTTCGGGACACATCTGAAGTGCCTGTTCAGTGGCTATGAAACGCTCTAGGCATTGGGTCCTTTCCCCCCTTTTTAAACAGAGCAGTGGGATCCCTGTTTCCTTCACCCCTTTGGCTCCCCTTCCCCATCTATGGCCCTTTTTGTGCTTCATACCATTTATACGGCTGTTCCCATTTCTTTCTTTTTCGAAATTGTTATTATTGAGTTGTAAACTGCTCTGGTTCCTTTGGATGAAAAGAGGGGTATCAAATCTTTTTTTAAAGGCATCAGCTAAGCTACCTCGAAATAAGAAGTATCTTATCCCACCTACATCACTCCTAATGAAAGGCTCTCCCTAAAAGGGTTCGATCCTCCGAGTTCTGGAAGTGAGGTTGAAGTACTCACAGGTGGAAAGCCGCACTGGGAGGTGGCACACGGTGGAGTCTAGGAGGTCTGGTGACTTTCCAAAGCTTGAGGACTTCTACGGTGCTACGGCACGGGTTGGAGTAATTCCCTATGGCTGCTGCACCCAACTTATGGCTGCGGTGCCCAACTCCCATAAATAAGTCCAAAAAGATCATGAGCAGCAAATTGCAGTTGCTGTTGCTGTTGCTTGCAACAGGGACCATACTACAGAGCTGATCCAGTCCTGCCATCTTTTGATCTCCAACGTCGGTTGGACATCAGAGTCTGCACCCTGAGCATTCCACGGCAGTGACATCATTTTTGCAGAACTCCGAGCATGACTGCTATGGCAACAATGTAGGCCCAAATGCACAGACAATCAGTTGATGGGCTTGAGCTATTTGGAGCTGTTGGCTCTGTGGAGAACTGAATGTGAAACTAACACTTGTTGACTGACATACAGGGATCTGGATTGCATAAAGTGATTAGTGTGGTTGCCTTACAATTGGAGATTAGATTGGATAGCCTGGTTGTTTGACCTCCCCCAGCTCTACCATATTAATTAATTAATTAATCATCATTATCATTATTATTTATTCAATTTCTATATTAACTCAATCTCTTCAGGCATGTTAACCGCTGAAACAACATTACTGGAACTTGGTTAAGACTAGAAACCTTAACACAAAACAAAACAAAAAACATGAATGTCCACTCAGCATCATTTAGATTAGCTTATAACCAGGCTAATATCGAAAGAAAACTCACATTTAAATGGAAGAAACGCAACTGATTTTCTTTTTAGTAACAGAATATTTGGGGTGGGTGTGTATGGGAGGAAAAACCCAAACTTCATTTACATAAATACATTAAGCCATCTGTTAGGGAAGTATCATTTCACAAAATTTTCACCTCAATCCACTTAACACAATAGAACCAGCTTCCAGATAATATAAAGTGCTTAGGATGGGGCAGGTGCCCTTTCAAAGCACAGAGAGGAAAACTGAGCACAGGTGTAAAATATGCCCCCCCTCCAATACATGGACTCCTCAGACAAGACCTCTTCTTCTCCTTCAGGGTTTGGCTGTGAGAGTGACAAGTCAGTCAGCTGGGGAGAAAAGAAAGGGCTTGTTACTCTGTGAAGTCTGAACACATCTGGCTTACTCAGATTTCATAGACTGAGATTGAATTTCATCAATTCAAATCTCAGAAGTCCACGCCTGTGTAGAGTGCTTTTTGCCTATGTGGCTTCCCTGCCTCAAAGTGGGTCAAGTGAGACCCTTGGTCTCTTAAAAGGGCTTCTGTACTCTTTGAATTTCCCACCCTTCCAATCAGTGACCTAAAACATGGGTTGACCTGCTGATGATTCCCTCCTTGTTCCCCATTAGCTCTTTTGCCTCTTGCCACTCTTTACTGACCCCACATTGGCCAGGGGAAGGGTCGAAGAGGGGGCAAGGGGGGGAGTTCAAGGAGGAGTTTTCAATTCATTCAGCAAGTTAGTAGTCACCTTTCTGCCTCATTGAAAAGGAAGAGAGAGAGAGAAACACTAGTTTGCAGCATTGCATGCCTCAAGTTGCCATGATGCCATGCCATTGCCTATGCCTGCCTTGTTACCAGCCTGAGCCCAGCCTGCTATGGCTACTGCATGCCAGCCTGGGGAATGGATTCAGGGGCAGAAGAGTGGGTTGGGTGGTAGTGCCCCAATTGGTGCCTGCCAGGCTGCCACAACTCAAGATTCCAAAGGAATTGGGCAATGGGCTGATCTTTTGTGATTTGTTGGAGTTTACACATCTTTAAGATCCCCCCCCTTAGGGAATGATGGAGGTTTCAGCAGCCCCATAACTCCACTTGGGGGGGGCACCAGGGTGGCCCAGAGCGAGTGGTGGTAGAAGCTAGCACCCAAATTTCAGAGGAATTGGGCAAAGGGCTGGTTTTTGGTGAATTTTCAAAATTCAAGATTTTCCCCATAGGGAATAATGGAGGTTTCAGCAAAAGCATAGCTTAACGTCGGGGGGGGGGGGGGGGGGATGGTGGCCCAGAGCAGCGTAAGGTGGGTGGTAGTGCCCAGTGAGGGCAAGGAAGCTGCCAGTATTATTTCAAAGGAATTGGGCAGAGGGCTGATTTTTAAAGATTTAATGGAGTTTACGTTTCTTTAGGGTTCTTCCCCATAGGGAATTATGGATGTTTCAACAGCCCCATAACTGTGCTTGGGGGCACCGGGATGGCCCAGAGCAAGTGGTGGTGTAGTGCACATAGGGTGTCAACCGCCCCCATGGGTTGCTAACCCATGAGTTGTTGGGTTCTGTTGTTTGAGGTGTTCTGAGTGTGGATTCTCTGGTAGCATATGAGATATTCAAGGAATGAATCCACTCTCGTATGCTACCAGAGAATCTATACTCAAAACATCTCAGAAACAACAGAACCCAGTACTCCATGGGTTAGCAACCCATGGGGGTGGTTGGCTGAAACCTCCATTATTCTCTATGGGGAAAATCTTAAACATTGAGAATACAGCAAAAATCAGCCCTTTGCCCAATTCCTCTGAAATTTGGGTGGTAGCTTCCACCCATTGGGCACTACCAGCCACACCCACTAGTTTTGCCCCGGGGCCATTTTTTAGAATCCAAAATGTTTTGGATTTTGCAATTTCGAACAAAGAACAAAATGGGGGTGTTTCGGATTCAGGCAAAAACAAAAAGCAAAAAACGGGGGGGAAATGCACAATTCTATTCATTCTCACAATCCTGGTGAACTGAAATTGCTGAGCCCTGTGGAGCTGGTTTTGAGAATGCAGATTTCCTAGGCAATTCTGGTCAACCCACTGCAGTTAACTCACATTTAACCAGGATCTGACAGCGGGAGACCAGTGAGTCTGATCTCAGACTCAATGCTCCAAGCATCTAACATTCAGCCCAGCTATCTCTGGCTATCTTCAGTCTACCCGCCCCTGAGGAACCTGTCCGTCCTTGGTCTAAGCACCTGACATAAACATACCCTTTCAAAATGTACTCTTATATCTAACAAATACAGAAACCCAATCAGAGTATGGTCTATTGTTTGCGATCAAAAGCAGATGTACACATTCCACAATGGTTTTTCCTCCCCTTTCTGTCATTAACCATGATTTCTTATTAACATGTGTGCCAACAAAAGCCATGGCTCCTTTTAGACCAGGCATTTAAACTATGGCTTGAAGTGGATTTCCAAACTACAACATCAATTTGAATCTGTTTTGTGTAAACTATGGCACAACCCTGCTTAAAAGGGAGAGAAATTGTTAAGTAGATTAGAGAAGGGAGGGGGCAAAGCTTGCAGTTTACTTCAATCTCTTAACCAGTCTATACCAGACAAAAAAGATCTTCTATAGTTTTTCTCAGGCCACTATGAGATTCTCAGTTAAAGATTGTTTCTGGCTGAATGGCAGATACGGACCTTCAAGTTCCAGTGTCTTAATAAGTATTCAGTATTCCATTCACTGTCAATGGGCTGTACCCAAAGAAAGTTAGTCATTACTAACTTCCACTGGCTGACATCCTGATTAAGTTTAGTAAAGGAAGTCCTATTGAAATGTAGTAGTCTTAAACTACTCCCAGAGTAGTATTGTTGAGACATTTAGTCAGGATGTCAGCCACTGAAATTAATGGGATAAGTTAGTCACAACTAAAACTTCATTCATTTCAATGGAACTTCATTACATTTAACTTCCTTTGAATACAGTTCCATTCTTCCCGATGTCATTTTTACTAGAACCAAAGCTACACTCTCTTTCTTACACACAAGTTTTTAGGACAGGTGTAAATACTATTGATTTCCCAAATTAAGTGTAATTAGGATCACAGCCTTATTTCTCCTAATGTATAGATACATATACCCCCATAGTAAAGGAAGCTACTTGTGTCTTTTCTTTCTACTGAATTTATTTATTTGTTCGATTTTTAGACCACCCTTACAAAATAGCTCAGGGCTGTTCACAAACATCAAAGACCCTTTAAAACAATTTAAGAGCACTGGAAGACCAGGCCAAACAGGTAGGTCTTTAGGGCTCTCCTAAATTCCAATAAAGAATTCAAATTACGGATGTCTGCAGGGAGCGCATTCCACAGTCCAGGAGCGGCTACAGAGAAGGCCCGCCTCTGGGTCGCCACCAGACAAGCTGGTGGCAACTGGAGCCAGACCTCCTCAGATGATCTTAGCGTGCGGTGGGGATCAGAGCGAAGAAGGCACTCTCTAAGGTAACCTGGACCTAAGCCGTTCAGGGCTTTAAAGGTAATAACCAGCACTTTGTATTTTGCTTGGAAACATATCGGCAGCCAGTGCAGCTGTTTCAAAACAGGCATAATATGGTCTCTCCAGGTTGCCCCGGAGACCAGCATTGCTGCCGCATTTTGAACTACCTGAAGTTTCTGAACTACGTACAAAGGCAGTCCCACGTAGAGCGCATTACATGCATTATTTCCAAAGAAGAAAAAGAAACAAGGCTTTTCATTAAATCTGTGTCAATACAGCTCACAGATCTAAATTTTAGCCAAAACAAATGTTGTCTTATAGAACAAATTTCTTTAAAGGATGTTCCAAACCAGTCATATTTTGTATTGTTAGTTGGCAATCCTCATTTCACATAACCAAATAAAAAGAAAAGTGTTATGCAGGGAAACATACATATACCTCCACAGTATAAGGATATTATAATGTAAAGCTAGTAGTTACACAATATTCCAAATAAAAGCAAGAAAATCAAAGAATGGGAGGGACTGAAATTAGAAACAAGTCTCAACTGCTTACATCTCAATCATCTTATTGATTCCAGTGTAACATTTCCAAGTTGTTGTGCCTAGGTTTAAGCTTGTGAAAGGAAATACTTGTGTTGTTGATTCCCAAAAGGAATTGGCTGGAGGCCTCAGGGCCAAATTCAGCCCCACAGAGGTATACAGAAAGACTATTGGCAATGAGACTCACTGGTACCCTGCTTCAGAGATCTGGCCCATCACTGTCTGCCTTCCTCAAAATGGTCTTTCCCTAAAACTAGTTGCTGATCAGCACTGTGTGTCCTTGAAGTGACAGGCACAGAGAAGGAAGAAATGAACACCAACAATACTGAGAGTCTGACATCTGAGTATTGTCTTAGTAACGGAGACAAAAAGAACAGTGTGTGTATATATGTATATATAACACCACACAACAGAATAAAGCTAGCTACATGATATACATTTTATCATTTTATGTTAAAATGTTTTACACAAGGTAATCTCCTTTGCATGTATGTTACTGCTATAGTGATGGAAAATACAGTAGCATGAGAGTCAAAATTGATGTAATCTTAGAAAATGCATAATTTTATGAGCAAAGTGAGCACAATAAAGGAAACTTTAAGAGAAACCACCACAACTGCCCTTTTGTTTTCCCAAGAGAATTACAATCAAAGAAAACTATAAATAACCAAGTATTTTTCATACAATGCATCTACAAAAGCAATGAAGCCAAAATGTAGAACTTTGAATGGATCCCACTGAAGGAAAAAATTGTGCTAATTTCTTGCTGTTAATACAAAAGCTAGTAATAAAATGTCTTCAAAGAAGGGGTTTGTCATTCATCATCCATTCCGTATTTTCATTATGTAGTGACATCAAGTGGTACTGGAAAGCCATGATCTCCACCACCCTCAAGTGTTTTTGTTAAGAAGTTTGTAAATGAAAAAAAACAGAATTCCCAGTGAAATCAAGAAGTTATGTGGCAGGGATTCGTGGCAATCCAAATTCATCCACCAGTGCACCATCCTGTGAGAAAGAGTAAACATAAGAGTTAGTGGTTTCTCCTTTCGCCAACTGTTAAGAATACCAAAAATCAATCAGTGAAGAGTAATGTTATGGCTCAATCCTGAGATGTCTACACTAGCAAACAGCTAATTGACCACTGCACCACCATTTCATAAACCCTCTACTTAATGTTTATCAACTGCCTAAGACACTTACTCAATGGAACTTACAATAACTGATTATGCTATTATTATTATGTTTGTCTCGCAAAGATAATGGAGAAATAAGGAATGTCTGAAAACTTTTGGCAACAGAACACCATAGACAGAAGAATCAAAAAGTTCAAAAAGAATCAGTGTTGCCAAAGTGGAATTTGAGGAATGCTCAAAGAGGATTTTAATGAGTTTCCATATAGAAGTGAAAGAAAGAGTTGGACTACTTCAATTAAAGTTTATTCTACCACTGAAGGCATAAGTCTCAAACCCAAATGTAGAAGAAGTGTTTCTGTATATATTAGCAACACTAACACAAAAAGTTACACATAACATAAAAGGCAAAGGTTCAGTTCAGACATGTCAAGGCAGGCCCAATTCAGTCATAACGCCAAACTGTGGCTAGGCATACCTGAGGTTAAGTGCTGAAACTGAGAATCATGCCACACACAATCCAGTAATTTTGGTTTTGTTACCTCCGCCTGCTGGCTCCCTCCCTCTTCCTAGTCCTCCCAGGCTCAATTCCAGCATTTGAGGCACTGTTTGCATTGCCAGACTGTGGGCATGGCATCAGCATGTCATTCTTTAGCCACCATTGGCTACGATTCGGAGCAAGGCCACACATGCACATTGTGCTTGGATTCACTCATATCTTCTCAGCATCCAGTGGCCGGGCAAAGACAAATTAACCCTGCCAGAACCAGGGCATGTGAAGCTTTCTTCATATTTATCTGGGTTCTGTTTGTAACCAGTATTTTGGGGGGTGGTTGGGCAGACTTTGGACACGGTTTTCAGCTTCATGGGTAGTGGGGGTTATTTTAGCCTTGGAGCTGAACTTGAGGTTTTAAGGCACTAACGTAACTGCTTTGGGGAAGAAATCCTGCATTCAGACAGTAAGAAATGCCAACCTTGGGTACTGGCCCTAACTATAGTTTGAAACTCAAACCATAGTTTGCAGCTGCTTGTATGCTTTTGCCTTCTGCCAGCAAACTACAATTAACCAGAAACCATGTCTTGCAAATCCATTCCAAACTGTGGTTTTGGATTCTGGTTTACTAGTCGATCACAAACCATGGTTTGACAATTGAGACACCTTGCCAAATCAGAATCATGTTTCTTCACCATTGTATGATGGAGTCTGAGTGAAAAAAATTGCTTTAATATGTTTAAAAATGTATATGCTGCCTTTTCATTAAATACTCAAAGGCACCTACTATATCACTTGCAGTTCACTAGACCCACCCAGCCCCCGCTCCTCTACAGCTGTTTGGTTTTTAAAAGCACATCACTTATATCATCTATTCCTTGGGACTATGATGGAAATAGATGGGACAGGTCTAGCTTCACTATGCCTTAATAAATAAAAGATGGCAAGGACAATAAACCAACAAAAATAGGGTTGCATCTTAAGAACAAAAGTGAATTCTGACTAAGCACCATTGAAATCAATGAGATAAGAGTATTAACTAACTTAAATACCATTTATTTCATGGGACAGTCAAATTCACTTTCTTAGGACAGCTAAGGTTACACTGCAAGTATATTCTGCAAAATAGACAGGTGGGGGGGAGGGAGAGAGAGACACACAGACAGACTCACTTTGTTTTTTGTTTCAGTTGGTGTGCCCTCTGGAATTGATGGAACAGATGCAGCTTCATCCAGATAGGAGCTATCCTCATCTGCCAGAAGTTCATCACCCAGTGCTTCCAGTTCTAAAACAAAAAGAACATAAAATGTGTCACTGATAGGAAAACAGGCAGTAGGAGAGTTTGCCAACACATGGTAAATCCTATTTATAATGTTAATTGCACAAGCATTTGTAAAAATAACAGGAAGAACAGTTATGACCAAGCACCACTGAAATCAATTAGACAATAGTCATGACAAATTTAAGTCGCAGTAATTTTAGTGGGACTTGTGTAGGTGTAGCTCAGCATTTCTGAACACACGGCTCTTGGTTACCACATAGCTTATTTATTTAGCCAATTAATATTCCACCTCTCCAAAAAGCTCATAGCTTTATAATAATTAAAACCAGCTATGTATGTTAGAAAAACTTCATTCAACACAGATTTTTCTTTCCATAGAAAATAACGATCTCACTTTTACCATAGCATGCATTCATTAAGGGGAAGAAACAGTACTTCTTGAGTGGGTTCAGATCTCATACAGAACCCAACATCACACGGAATGTTGGTTCTGCATGACATCGCCTAATATTAAAATCACATGCTCCCTTCTCATCACGCAATTAGGAAGAACTCTACTTCTGAGGAGGTTAGGAACAAATCAAGATCAACAGTGACATTGATCTTGGTTTATTTTACTTGGGGGAAACTGAGATGTGAACAAGTTTTGAAGTGGGTTTCACATCTCTTTTTATTTCAAGTAGATATTGGAGTAGACTTGAAATATATATTTCTTCAAGTAAACTTGAAGTAGACTTATTTAAAATAAACCAAGACTGGTTAGTTCAGTTGGTTTGTTTCTAACTTCAGATGAAAATAGAATTCTTCCAATTAACGCATGGACAAAGGAGGAGGGAGTATGCTCTCCTGATTCAATTAGAACGACATGGAACTGATATTTAACCAGGTTGCGTGTGATATCTGAATCTGCCCTTCTAATCCTCATATTTGAAACTAGAATGCTGGAACACATGATTACACACATTTCCAATATAATCTTCAGTCAGCAACGAAGGTTATATTTGGAAACTGAGCAAAGATTTAAAAGTGATATTCTCTTTATTTAGCAGTGGGAGAGCAACTGGCCCTGTTCATCCCCAGCACAGCATTCCTTGAGTGGCTGTTGCTGGTGTCTATCTTGTGTTTCTTTTTTAGATTGTGAGCCCTTTGGGGACAGGGAGCCATTTTATTTATTTATATCTATGTAAACCACTTTGGGAACTTTTGTTGAAAAGCAGTATATAAATATCTGTCGTATTGGTAGTAATAAGGCTGAATTTGGACATCACACCAAACCACATCTTGTGCTTCTCATGGTTTAGAACCCAAACCATGGCTTGAGCTTTTGTATAGCAGGCAAACCACAGTTTAGAGCTATTTATGTGCTTTCATTGTCAGCTTCATGAGCTCACTCCTGTCTCTATTGTGCAAAAGTTTTGAGAGGTGGAGCAGTAGCTATAACCACAGTTGTTCTTTTCAGACATTATGCAAACACTTGAATGAGCTGAAGACTGATCTCAGATTTCCACTGATTTCCTCCCCCACCACCAAAAGTTGCTTGAGGAGAATCCCTAAGCTCTCTAGAGCTGCATTTCAGTGGGCACAGAAAACTGCAAGAACACAAGAACTGCAAGAAGCAGAAGGCAAGAACACCCCGTTGTGCAAGCAGAACATTGCACTTAGGCCAATCATAGCTAGCACAACCCATGGTTTATCACTCTACTTCAAACCATTGGTTCTAATTCACAGCTGACTGCAAATCATGATCTGTCACTTCAGACACCATACTAAACCATAGTTGAGCTTTCTTTAAGAAGGTTTGGCAAAATGCCTGAAGTGAACCTAAGTTATCTACCTTGTCATAAAAGTTATTTGTGATTAATTCAGGTGATTAAGAATGCATTAAATCACAGTCCCACCACTGTTCCCGCTAAGGCGTGCACATGCTCACAAATTTTCTGATGTCTGCTCAGTTAAAACAGGTTGCTTACCTGTAACTTATGATCTGGATGTGATCCGTTGTAGCCATAAGGAATGGGTTCTGCGCCTGTGCAGGGACCTCGCGGGCTGATTGTCTAGCTCCTCTTGACGCCTCTCCTCCGCCTGCACGTGCTGTGCTGAGACCGTTAAGATTGGCGGTTGGGGCGTCTCCTCCTCAGTTTCTCGCAGACCGCCTCCAGGGTCAATCTGCAAGTTGAATAGTCCCTTCTCCCCCAACTGGTACTGCAGCGGGGATGGTCAGGGAGAGTACTTATGGCTACAACGGATCACATTCAGATCATAAGTTACAGGTAAGCAACCTGTTTATCTGGACTGTGATCCGTTGTAACCATAAGGAATGGGTGATTAGCAAGCTTCTCCGCTCTGGAGGTGGGTGCAGTCGACCCAAAGCCTACGCTAACACCCTTTTCAGTACAGTCCTTCCGAAATTTGCTTCACATGCCATTCTCAAATCAATAGCGTAATGTTTGATAAATGGCTGCTGAGATGACCATGTGGCAGCCATGCAGATATCTGACATCTTGATGCCTGACAGGTGGGCTGCTGATGCCGCATAAGGCGTAGTTGAATGTGCCCGCACTGTTCTTGGTGGTGCAACTCCCTGGCATTTATATGCCTGAAAGATTAGTTCCACTATCCAGTGCGCAAGACGTTGGCGCGAAACCGGACGATCCTTACATCTCTCCTTGTATGAGATAAAGAGTTTCCTACTCCTTCGGAAGGCGTGAGTTGACTTCAAATAATACAGAAGGGCCCTTCGCACATCTATTGAGTGGAATGCTCTTTCCAAATCAGTCTCAGGGTCCTGAAAAAAGGTAGGCAGAATTATCTCCTGATTTATGTGAAAGTCAGTAACTACTTTAGTGCGAAAGCGCGGATCCAGCCTCAAAACTACCTTGTGAGGATAGAATTGAGTATACGGCTTATCCACACGAAGCGCTGTCAACTCGCTCACTCGCTTCGCAGATGTGATTGCTACCAGAAAGGTAGCCTTCAAGGATAGCAGTCTAATGGGTATCGTAGCCAGCGGTTCAAAAGGATGTTCCGTAAGTGCCGACAATACTAAGGACAAGCTCCACTGTTCCAATGGCTGACGCACAGGTGGATACAAATTGTTAAGGCCCTTTAGGAAACGTTTACTTTCGGGATGGGAAAATGCAGTTGAGCCATCCCAACCCTTATGTCTGGATGAAATGGCTGCCAAATGGAGCTTGATAGAAACGTTGGCTAGCCCCATCAATTTCAGTGATGTCAAGTAAACCAAAACCTTGCGTGGCATGGCATGTAAGGGCTTGATCCCCTTTCCTTTCATATAAGTTCTATACCTCTTCCACTTGCACGTGTAATCACGCCTAGTGGACTCACGCCTGCTGTTCAGCAAGCTATCTTTCATAACCTGATTCTCCAGGCTGTCATTTTCAAGCCCTGAACTTCGGGATGCAACACCCTTCCCTGTTCCCTTTGTAACAGGTCCTGTCTTTTTGGGAACCTGTGGAAGGTGCCTCGTGATAACTGCAGAAGCGGAGCAAACCACGGTTGGCGTGGCCACCAAGGGGTCAGTAGAATGCAGTCTGCTCTGTCCCGAATAATTAGTGCTACCACTTGACCCAGAAGAGGTAGCGGTGGAAATAGATATAGGAGACCCACACTCCAGGTGTGTTGAAATGCATCCCCCAGGGACCCCCGACCTATGTCCGCACATGAGCAATAGTTGGCACACTTTTTGTTGGCACGCTTCGCGAACAAGTCTATCGAGGGGACCCTCGATTTGTTGAATACTTCCTGGAGATACATGTCCAGGAGATACATGTCTCCTGGACACAACCTCAAACTCAGCAACATATCAACTACTTAGAGCTCATGGCGGTGTTTCTGGCCCTGAAGGCATTCGAGCCGCTTCTCAGAGGAGAGACTGTGCAGCTGCAATTAGACAACACGACGTAGTCCATCCATGCAATGCACCCCCCATCCTGTTAAGGATGCACCCATTGCCACCCAACAGGTTGGGGTTAATGCTTCGAACAACACCCCTTGTGTTAGATTCTGCACCTCCATCCACCAGTGTAAACTGCTCAAGACTGCCTGTGGCATGGTTAGGCACATGTTCTGACTGTCCACATTGGGGCGGAAGTTGCGGGGGTACCATTGCTGTAACGTGCGCATGTGCAGACGTGTGTACTCCACCGTGGTAGTGCAGGAGGCCATCAGACCCAGCAGCTTCTGAATCCGTACTGCAGATTGACACAGGGTGCCCATAAATTGCTGGATGAGTGAGTGTATCTGGCAAATGCGCTCCTGTGGCAAAAACACTCTCTTTCCTTCCAAATCCAGCACCGCACCAATGAAGTCTACCCGCCTCATTGGGGAGAGCTTCGACTTTTTCCAACTGATGTTGACCCCAAGGTTTTCCAACAGGCCGATCACCTGCTTTATATGTTGGACCAAGATCTCCCTGCTGTGATTGACCAGGAGCCAATTGTCTAAATACAGGTAGACCATCACCCCTTGCGTCCTCAGGTAGGCAACCACCACCACCATAACTTTGGTCAAAACTCTTGGTGCTGTTGATAGACCGAATGGGAGAACCATGTACTGGTATATCTGATTCCCCACCATGAACCAGAGATATTTGCGGTGGTTCTCTTGGATGCCTACATGAAAGTAGGCATCCTTCAGATCCAATGTCGCTGCCCATACTCTGTGGGCCAATAAGGGCAGGATAGCCTGCAGAGTGATCATTCTGAATTTCTTGGTCTCTATGTAATAATTGAGACCCCTCAAGTCCATTATAGCCCAGATCCCACCATCTCTTTTCAGAATCTGGAAATAACGGGAGTAATAACCCGATAGTCTGTTCGCCCACTGCACTGGTGCAATTGCCTGCTTCTCTAGCAGAACCTTGACTTCCTCCTGTAGAACTTCCGTGGCTGGCGTGTATATCAGCCCCGAAAAGGGAGGCTTCTCCACAAATTCCAATGCATACCCCGTCTGTACTATCCTTAGAACCCACCAGTCTGATGTTATGTTGTGCCATGGTTGAACATGGCTTGCCAGTTTGATGGTATTTCTGACAACTACAGGACCGATGGTGGGGGTCCTGGTTAGACTGGCCGGTGGTGTTGGAATCAGGCCAGTGTTCTGAACGTGCAATGGATGAATCGTCCCATCAAAAGCTCTGCTTTGCAGCTTCCTTGTTTTGCCGTGTTGCATTCCTTTTTGTCTTCTGGTTATATCCCCTAGGGCGTTGATAGGGTCGGTATTGCCTCCTATAGTCCTTTCTATCCTGGAATCTGTTGGACCTCTGACGTGAATAAGAGCAGCCCTTTGATGTAGTCCCCGACGCACCAGACAATGCCATAAAGGTACGAGCCGTATACTTCAACTTTTTTAACGATTCCATGGACATGTCCATCTCTTCATGGAACAGCCCTTTCCCATCAAATGCCAGAGATTCCACCCTGTCCTTCATATCTGGCTGAAGAGTGGTGGAGCGAAGCCAGGCATGCCTACACATGGCCACAGCGGTAACCGTCGTACGTGATTCTGTCTCTGCCAAGTGCTTAAAGGCACTCAACTGCTGCCTTGTCACTGCTGTGGTTCTTTGATAGTTTTCATTAAACTTCCACTGGAAGTCCTCTGGTGACATGGAAGTTGAATCCTGCAGCAGTGCATCCCACAACAAATGATTATATCGGGCCATACAGGCTGCATAATTGGCAACTCGAATCGCCAGACTCGCCGTGCTATAAATCTTCCTACCCATGATGTCTATCTTTCTCCCCTCTTTATCTGCAGGTGTTGTATGACAGCGACCACCCTTTGATGTTGAGGCGCAGTCAACCACCAAAGAATTGGGAACTGGGTGATGCAGCAGGTAAGTGTTGTCTTCCTCAGTAACTCTGTACAAATTTTCCAAACGCTTAGAAGTCGGAGATGTGACATGCATCTGTTCCCACGCCGTCTTTGCTGCCTTACTAATTGCCGGAATCATAGTAAGAGCAACCGGGTGTGAGGTCTTCGATTTCCCCATCATGTTATACACTGGGTCCACAAAATCTGTATCTGGAGACTTCAGGTTCATCCCCAGAGCTTCCGCTATATCCCTTATTAGCGTATGATACGCCTTCAACTCCTCCGTTGGTGAGGTAGAGAGACAAGGTGGGACGTCAGAGGGAGGATCTGATATTCTACTGATGTCGTCAGAGTCGGAGCTTGCCGCAGAATCATCATCCTGGCTGTCCCCCCTCCCCACCGGGGAGGAAGGTGGCTCTGAGGGCGAGGGAGAAGATTTCCGCTTCCTTTTGCCACCACGCTTTTCAAGGGGTTGTACAGCTGGCGGCAGATGTTGCAGGGTTTGAGGCTGACGTGGTGCAGCTGGTGAGTGAAGTGACACAGATGACAGTTGGTGTTGCACAGCTGGTGACTGAAGCTGCATGGCCAGAGGTTGCAGCTGCACAGCTGGTGGCTGAAGCTGCATGACTGGCAGGGGTTGAGGTGGTACTACCACCTGCCCTTGAATAGCAGGAACCTGTGGCTGTTCTACAGAGCGTTGGGCACAGGGTAGTTGCATTGCCTTCCAGTGCAAGTAATCTGCATAGTCACCAGGTAACGTGTGCCGGAATCCACAACTGTGGGTTGGAGGTCCAGAAGGTAGTCCCATAGCGGGCTCAACTGCAGATGGCAGGCGAACTCCTGTCGACTGAACACGTACAGGTGAGTAGGAAGGTGTCCCGGGCAGCCGAACCGGATCTCCCTCATCACGCTCATCATCGAGGCCAGTGCTCAAAAAGCCTTGGAAAGTTGATCCAGACGGAGTACTGGAAGCTGAGTCCATTAGGTCACGCAGTTCCGTCCCCTGCCCTCCTTCCTGCACGCCGTAACCCAGTGTTCTAGGAGTAGAAGGAGATTGAAAAGGGGTCTTTGCCGGAGAGAGCAGATGAGGAGCTCTTCCTAAAGCTGCGGCAGTAGCTGAGGCTGATGTCGACGTCGAGGTTGTGCCATAAATTATGCCCTGGTCTGGCAAGGTTGTCGATGCCAATGTCGAAAACAGCAATGGTGCTGTCAATGTCGACCATGGAGGTTGAGCTGTCGATGTCAATGCCAATATCGAAAGAGCCATCGATGTTGATGTGGACCTTGAATGCGGCGTCGCCATGGCCAATGGTGAAGCGGTTGACGCAGAGATAGATTCATCCGAGTCACCTTCAAAAACTTGTGCCGTTGTTGGGGAAGGGGTACGGTGCGCCCTTGCTCTTGGTGCCTCCAACCCCTTTGCACGCTCTCGATGTTTGTGCTTCCCCTTTTTAGAAACATCCTTGGGCTTTTTGAAAACAGCTTCCGAAGATTTCACAGCACTCGCCCCCGCAGTTTTAGACTACTGCTCTGCAGTTCTGCGGTCATTCGACTCCGGAGAGCCTGATGCGCCCGATGTCAATCGGATCCCTGGCATCGAAGGGGAGCCTGATGAGGTGCCCGGCCATGGTGTCGGCGAGCGAAGTGCCTCATCATAACGCCACCCTAAGGCGCAGCGCCCTATTCTGCCTCGTCTGTTTTGAAAAAGAGCAACATACCCTACACGTAGCGGTATTATGCTCCTCCCCTAGACACATTAAACACGCGTCATGGTGATCTGTCGACGGCAGCTTGGCCCGACACTTCTCACATCTTTTAGAAGTTTTCTTCCCCTCCATAGCCAGATTGCTGGTAATGGAGGAAAAGCACAGTCACCAAATCCACTAGTCCGTCACACAAACGCAATCCGATATCCGTTCCGAGGTCAAGTTGTAAAGGCGAACGATCTTTCAACAAATCCGTCCAGCAAGAGTAAATCATAATCAAGTCCAATCCAAGTTCAAATCAAGAGTCCAAACACTTTCTAAAATTTCTCTCGAGGAGCAACAGCTGCGAGGTTTGATCGCAAAGGCAGTCAAAAAGAAACTGAGGAGGAGATGCCCCAACCGCCAATCTTAACGGTCTCAGCACAGCACGTGCAGGCGGAGGAGGGGCGTCAAGAGGAGCTAGACAATCAGCCCGGGAGGTCCCTGCGCAGGTGCAGAACCCATTCCTTATGGTTACAACGGATCACAGTCCAGATATTTTAGATCCCACTTAGGAAGGCCCCACTCTGAATGCATGTGCACACATACTGCCTTGATATTGCTGCCCAGAACAAAACGCATTCCGCACAGAGATGAAAAAATTAGAGGGATGACTTAGTCCCACTAAAGCATGGTTAAAACCCATCAGTGAGCCACTTACCCGCCTCTAAGTCATCTTCATCAATCTCTGGGGTTCCATAGCTACGACCCAATGCTTCCTGGATTTCACCAGCCTCTTCCATCATATCTTCCAATTGGTCTTGCAAGTCCTGAAGTTTATTATAACACAAAGTCAAATGGTGGCAGATAAAAAGGTCCCTTCAGTATGCAGCAGGCCTTCGTAACGAGAGGAGCTCCGTCCGGTAGCTCCTCTCGTTTTTTCTAAAGCATTGGGTGAGTCCTCGGGCGGTCGGGCGGGCAGCTGGGAGGAAGGGAGGGAGGGCTGGCGGGCGACGGCAGGGGTATTGGCAGTTTTAAAGGGTAAATCTGCTCGTGGCGGGGGGGGGGCGGCGGCGGGGGCAGCTGGTTTCCAGCGCCCCGTTTGTCTGTTAAATGCGGGTGCTGGAGGGGGCAAAGAGGCGGGAGGGGTAAGCAAGCCCTCCCGCCCTTAAAGCAATACCCCCCACCCAGACCCGGACCAGCAAGAGCCGAACCGGTCCGGCAGTTCGGCCATTCTTTAGAATGGCCGCCGGACCGGTTCGGACTCACCCCTAATTAAAACCAAGAACTTGCTTGTGAAATCTGGGTGATTATGGTTCAGTTACACATTATTACTATTTTACATTAATATCAAAACTCACCTCAATCTGATCAATTTTAACTTGCTTATAAGCCTTCTTCATTTCCTTCACTCCCACTTTCATGGCATCAACCTAAAAAAAAAAGCAGCCAGATAATGTATATGGAGTCACTACAAGCACCCACAAAATACAAACTTAAAATGAAAACAGAAGCTGGAGTTACCGTTGTTTTTGTATCTTTCAGAGACTGGATGGTGTAATTGGCTTGCTCCATATTGAAAGACTGCTGGGCAAGGTTATCCCGTTGGTTTTCATACCTACATTTAAAACATACAGCCATCAGATACTGAGCCATAACAAGTCACATTCAGTGCTGAGTCTGTCCTCCATCCCAGAAATCCAGATAAGTGTTTGATAACCAACTGAGGCCCTGATCCAAGGCTTGGGGCAGGAATGAACAACTGGCAGCCCACAGGTTATATGCAGCTCCTGAAGCAATATTATCTGGACTTTGAGGGCCCTACCAAATTTGTAATCATATCTCACAAGTTAAGAAAGTGCCCCATGGGGCCAGAGTTTGCCTGTGTGGAGCTGGGGTTGTTGAATCTTCTGTTCATGTTTTATTGTACTGTCCATATTATAGAGATGCTCATTCTCAATGAATTTTACCATTGCTGTCAAAATATCCAGGGCACTCAGATGCTTTCTATTTGCAAATTTTATTGTCTGATATTAATGGTGCCATTTTTTAAATGTGGCAAAATATTGTTTTGCTCTCTGCAAGCTACGACCTGAGTTAACTGGATTACTGTTATTTTAAGTCTCCTTAAAGTCTTAGATGATTTATTTGACATCTATTGCTGCTAATACTGTCTGGTCATTGACTGAATTTTAAATAAACTAAACCAAGTTCACCCTCAGCTCCACTGGTAAGGAAGAGTAAACTGTAAGAAAAACAGGTTGTTTATCTTTAACTTATGATCTGGAGGTGAACTGTTGTCATTCATGAGAAATGGATTACTGCGCTTGCACAGGGACCTTCCGGATGGACTCTCTGGCTTCTTGCACAGCGCCTGATGCTCAGATGTTCTTTGAAGTGTCCAATCAACTGTCCATGTAAGTCATCTGCCAATTTTACAATGCTGCAGCAGGATACGGGTGGGTCTCATGAATGACAACAGATCACCTCCAGATCATAAATTACAGGTAAACAACCTGTTTAACTGGAAGTGATCCGTTATCATCCTGAGTAATGGGTGACTAACCAGCTTTCCCTTCCCCTGGCGGAGGATGCAACCGTTCCACCCACTGATCTAGAACTCTCTTCTCTTCCAAATTTGGCTTCAGTAGCCATACGTAATGGAGACCAGATAAGTGAGCAGCTGAAGTACTGTACACTCTCGTGGAGTGTGCTTTCACCACCTTTGGAGGTTGCTGGTTCTGTAACTTGTATGTTAAAAAAATCAGTTCAACTAACCAATGAGATAGTCTCTGTCTTGATAATGGCAAGCCTTTATTTTTGCTCTTGAACAGTACAAAGAGCAGCTTTATACACCAAAAGTCTTTTGTTCTTTTCAAGTAATGGAGAAGGCAGTGCATGACATCCAATGAATGCAAAGTTCATTCCAGGCGTGTCTCAGGATCTTGAAAAAATGATGGAAGCACAGTATTTTGATCCAAGTGAAAATCTGTTACAACCTTAAGTAAGAAAAACAGGTCGGTATGCATAAGACCTTGTTGGGGAAGAACTCTTACATCCACCCTTAAAGCAGCCATTTTACTAACACAACAGGCAGTAGTTATGGCGATGAGAAAAGCAGTTTTCAGTGTCAAAAACCACAAGCTTGCCTCATGAAGTGGTTCAAAGGGAGATTCCATTAGTGAACCCAGTACTAGAGATTGACTGCACTGTTCAGCTGGGTGGTGTATAGGAGGCTATAGGTTATTAATACCCCACAGAAACCTTTTGCATCGAGGATGAGAGAAGGCGGTCTTGCCTTGCCAGCCCCCATGCTTAGCTGAAATAGCAGCCTGATGCACCCATAAGGATACATTCACCAGACCAGATTCCTTCAGCCTGGTAAGGTACAGTAGGACTTGATCCGTGGAAGCCCTGAACAGGTCAAATCCATGGTCCTTGGCATAGGTGGTAAAACACTTCTATTTACTAGTCTAACTTTTTTGTGTACAAAGTCTACAACAGTTTAGTATAATTCTCTTCAGTAACTGACCTTCCACGCCATGAGCCACAGAGTCCATAGAGTTGGATGTAGTATTATACCGCCGTCTCTTGTTAACAGATCTGAGTCGAGAGGTAGATGGCAATAATTGTTCCCTATCAGTCTGAATAGTGACACAAACCACTGCTGGTGTGGCCATGTCATCACTAAAATAGCTTTTGCACTGTCTTGTATCTGCTTGCCCACAACCCCGCTGACTAGGGGTAGTGGGGGAAATACATATAGTAGATGCTTGTTCCAGTTGTACTGAAAAGCATCCCCCAGAGACGCTCACCCAATGCCCGCTCTGGAAGAGAACCGCGGAAACCTGCGGAATCCCCTACATAGCAGTCAGGATGGTCCAGGCATGCTTTCTTGAGCTCCCATTTGTGATGTTGTTGAGTCCTGAATGTCCTGTTCAAGTCATTCACTAAGATGTTCTCCATACCCTTGATGTGGATGGCCACCAGGAACACATTTTGGGAAATGCACCAATTCCAAAGTTGTGTGCTTAGCGTACAGACACACCTTGAAACTGTGCCTCCCTGATGATTGACATAGGCAATCGCCATAGTATTGTCCATTGGAGCTGAACTGTGGAGTCCTTTATCAGAGGTGCAAAAGGTTTTAGGGCCAGATACACCACCATCAGCTCTAGGAAGTTGATATGCATCTTCCTCTGTTGTGCTGTCCACAAGCCCTGAGTTTGATGACTCCCGCAATGTGCTCCCCACCACTTCATGGAGACATCTGTTGTCACTCACCTTGTTGGAGCTGAAGGTTCGAAAGATATAACTTGAAGTAGGTTCTCCCGCACTTTTCACCTTCATAAGGACTTTAGTACAGGCAGGGGGACTTCCAGCAGCATCAGCTGACTGTTGACATTTGGGTGGAATAACTGCAGAAACCAAAAGTTGTAGTTGCCGCATATGTAGGTGAGTATGGAGGACATGCTTTACAGAAGGCCATTAGGCTGAGCAACCTCTGAACTTGTTCAGCCTATTGGTGCAGTTGGTTTTAGAATGTTTCCACCAATGTGAAGATATTGTTCCTCTGGTAGGTATGCTCGTTTTGCCAGTGCGCCCAGCACTGCTCCAATGTAGTCTATTGATCCTGTTGGTTGCAGTTTCAACTTGGCCCAATTGACCTGGACTCCCAAGTCCTTCAACAGTCGCAAGACATACTGGATCTGGGACTCTTAATTCTGACCTATCCTGGTATACCAGGAGCCAGTCATTAAGTAAAGGAATATGATGATACTCTGCGTGCACAAGTAACCTACAACTGCTGCCATACATTTGGTAAACATGTGCTGTAGACAAACCAAAGAGCTGTAGACGGTGCTGTAGACAAACCAAAGAGCAGGGCTCTGTACTTCCTACAGTGAACCGGAAGTAGTTGCATTGAATTTCAAAATGAAAATACGTGTCTTTGAGATCTAATATAGCAAGCCACTCCTCTTTGGCAAGGAGTGGAAGAATTCCTTGCAGTGCCGTCATGTGGAACTTGCGTATATCAATGAATTGATTGAGGCCCCGGAGATCCATAATCACCCTGATCCGACCATCCTGCTTTGGAATGAGGAAATAACACGAGTAGAATCCCTTCAGCTGGTCTGTCCACCACACTGGCACTATCGCTCTTTTCCAACAGAGTCTCTATTACTTCCAATAAAGTGGGAGTTGGGGGAGTGATCTTCATGCCCTTGAAGCTTGGTAAAGTTTCGAACTCAATTGCATAACCCGAATTGATAATTCTTAAGACCCACTGGTATGTTGTTATCTGGTGACATGTTGGAGTATGACTGGCTAGTGTGATGACACAGGGTGGCAAAAGAAGTGTTATTACAGGTATGTCACCAATAGCCAGTACTTCGGTGTTCAATACTCCAGCAGGTGATGATATGTGTGGTAGACGATCTTGGCAATCAAAGGGACTACTTGGAGGCATCTTTCCCAGGATGGGGTCCCTGATTTTTGTTCTTTTGCCCAAAGCCCTTTTTGTGGTATGGCATGTATTGCTTCTTATGTTCTTTAAGGTCTTGATATTGGAAACCAGAATGTTGACTATTGAAGTTCCAGCAGCGGGGAAAACTTTGTGCAGTTGTAGATGAAAAACTCTTTGACGTAAATCTTGATTTTTTAAAGGTTTCCATTGTTGATTCTGTTGAATCACGAAAGAGACCTTTGCCGAATGGCAGATTTTCAATGCGATCTTTCATGTTGTTCTGCACTGCAGGGTCGAAGACTGTAACCAGGCATGGCGCCTAAAAGAGACTGTGGTGGTCATTGTCATAGATTCAGTTTCCACCAAGTGTTTAAACATACTTAGCTGCTATCTGGTAAATTCAGGTAATTTGTTAAGTACCTCCTCATATTTAGACACAAAGTCTTCTGGTTTCAATGAGGAGAGTTCCTTGTGTAAAGAGTCCCATAGGCAATAATTGTAACGTGCCATACAGGCCACATAATTCGCATTGGGAATAGATAAGCTCTCAGTCGTGTAAACGAGGCATCCAAAAATGTCCAGGTTTCTCTCTTCTTTATAGGAAGGGGTGGAATGACTGTGGTCCGTTTTAGACGAGGCTGCACATTCTATTACTAAAGAGTTCGGAGTAGGGTGCTTTCCCCCCTTCTATTTGATACGGTACAAACTCTCTAAACGTTGGGAAGTCGGACTAGAAGTTTGCAAGACTTCTCAGCTGTTTTGGCTGCTTTAGAAATCACTGGTAACACGGGCAAGGTGACAGGTTGAATCGATTGGACTGTGACAAACATTTTGTAAATGAGGTCGTCAAGGTCTGGAGTCAGTTGTTTTATTTCCAGACCTAGAAACTCAGTCATTTGCTGTATCATTTTAGCGTAAGATTAAAATTCCTCATTAGGAGAGGTGGAAGGTTTCGTGGGTAGATAGGAGGGTGGATCTGAAGGATACTTCGGAATTCTCCCTTCACCATCAGTGTCTGGCTCCAACGAATCGGAGGAATCGTAAGAGTCATCAGACAGTATAGGAACAACTTCTGGAACTGATACTAGAGAACCCACCGGACATGTGGGTGGAGGTGGGTATAAGTGATCTCCAGCAGGTGTTATAATCAGACGCTGAGGTAAGGATAGTGCTCCAGGTGCAACAGGGTCATCCCCTGGAAGAGGGGTAGTCTGAACCCCCTGGCTCATTCCCAATGGTCACCGCAGACATAGGATGAGGTGCAAGGGAGGGCTGCAGGCTGAGGAGGCAGCATATGTTGCTGTACAGGAACAGATTGTATGCCTTTCAGCATATACAGCACCCTCCATAATTGAAATTCAGCAAAGTCCAGTTGAGTAATTGGCTACATTGTGTGTCTAAACCCACATGTGTGTAAAGGGTCCCTTTGCAACCTTTGGTGCCACAAATGTAGAAGATGGCCTCCACAAAGTTGCAGTAGCGGTGGGCGGCAAAGTTGCCATAAACAAAGCTGGCCATACAGGCTGGAAAGAGGTGAGACCCGTTCTAGTCGTTGCACTCGTAAAAGACAACATGGATGGAGTTTTAGGAGTTGAATCTCCTTCCTCATCCACATCAACATCCAAGCCACCACTTAAAACACCCTGGAACACAGAGCCAGAAGGAGCACCTGTGGTAGAGTCCAACATACTCATTAATGACTTTGCAGTGCTCTGACCAAAGGTGGTATCCTCAGTATTGTCAAATAATAGCAGAGGAGACCTCACAGGCATTCATGCTAGAAACGATGACAGAGGTTTGTAGGAATGTGGAGACAACGCTGCCAATGGTGAACGCGGAATATTTCGTTGAGTAGATCCGTGCTCGACCTCGGCCATCGATACTGGCCATATGCTTGGTATTGAGGTTAGCACTGAAGCAAAATATCGACATGGCTGTTGATGTCGACGGGCCTAATAGAGGGCCAGCAGGAAGTAGAGAGGTTCTCAATGCTGAAGAGATTGGTAGTGAAGGATCCATCAATGTCAACGAATCTTGACATTGAATCACTGTAGGTGAGGGAGTCCTTGATCTCGAAGGACATGGTGTTCACCCAAACACAACAGGCACAGATCATGTTCATCAGTAGAAGGTAATTTTGCTCTACATCGAGAGCAACGTTTGAAAGTAGTCTTTTCAAACTAGAATTCCAAACTAACAAGTCCGATGTCCAGAAACCAAAGAATAGTTAACTCACGGTCCGTAGTCAAAAACACAGTCAAATCCATTTGAATAATGCTTTCTTTTCTAATTACTGAGGAGCAATAACCTGAAGGTCTCAACGCATCAGTGGTAGAAAAGAAACTGAATCAAAATGGTGCCCAATTACCGAGAAAAGAAACGCACTGAGCATGTGCACGGCAGGGAGGGGTGCCAGAGTGGAGCTAATTAATCCATCTGGAAGGTTCCTGTGCAGGCGCTGTAACCTATTTCTCATTATTACAATGGCTCACTTCCAGATACAAGAGACAGTCCATCCTTTAGACCTCTCTGTGTGCAATGCTCTACCTATGACTCAGCAAATGTGCTCCGTGATTATGCATTATAGAGCTTGAGCACTTGTGAAGGAGTTCGGATGTGGTTGTTCAGTACAGTTCTTTACCCACTTCAATATGCTAACAGCATGATCCTAAGTCTTCTTCCAGTCCTGAGACCACGTCCTGGAGAATACAGTGCCCCACAAGAATACAGAACTCAGCTGTATTCTACTTCCTGGGGCAGAAAGAGGAATGAGATTTACTATGTTGGATCCCCTGCCTGAAACTACATTGAACAGTCAGTGTAATCTGCCAAATCGTGCTCGGTTCATGAGCTACTAAGCAGGCACAGCTGCACAACTCTTCAAGCATCTTATGCTAACCTAAAATAACATCATTTACATTCTTCAATGGCTGCAGTCCATATTCAGCATCAACTTTCCCTGAGCCATTTTTGGAAGGGCGGTATATAAATCAAATAAATAAATAAACTTTCTCCTATTATTCTGGCTACTTTTTGCACCTGGTTCTAATAATGAGTTTCTATGGCAATTCTATGGCAAATTAAAGCAGGAGAGCTTGCTTCTGAAATTAAACTGGAGCAATTCAGTCCATCCATCCTGGACATGGAAGAGCTAGCTCCAGGTCTTACTGTTGCTCATGCATAACTGCTTTTAACACACAAAACAAGAAGTTGCACAAGCAAAACAGATGTGACCCACTTAGAATTTAAGAATTCCCCTCACCAGGAACAAGTGATCCTCCCAATCTGGCCAGCACCCTGGACCACAATAAAGATTCCTTCTCCAAGTTTCCACACACTGCAGAGCGAGGTGTGTATGTACAGGGCATAATGGACCCAAGTTCTCTGGTGTTTGCAAAGAACTCAGAGGCAGAGCTGTTCTCCACACTGTGCAGGGAAGACACAGAAGGTGAGAGTCACCTTTCGCTTGGAGGCAGTTCCTCAGACACACACTGGAAGAAGAGGAGGTAGCAGCAGTATCAGCAACCTGAACTCAGCATCCAGGCTCAGTCACTGAATTAAGAGGGATGAAGTAGGAGCTGTACACCAGCTGACATTCAGACAGTCCCATGCCAATACAATAAAGTTTCCTGTTGTACAGGGGGTGCAGTTTTCAGTGATCCCTCCTTCCCTGTGAAGTCACCTGTGCCTCCCACAACTATGTCCCTCAAAAAACTAGTTTCAAGAGGCACATGAGGTTGCAAGCTGAAGGGAAGGGATTCATCAAAACCCAGGGATCTCCCCTCACACAATGCAAAACTCTGGCACATCAGCACAGAGTTAGTCTGAACATTGGCAAATGGCTCTGTGCTCACATATGCCCTCCTACGCTTGCACCCACAGCTTAATGAATTGTTTCTGTATTTGATCACATCACTGTTTGCCTGCAAACCACAAGTGCAAACCACCATATATACAGGGCTTGTTCTCTATCATCGAATCACTCTTTGAAGGACTGTCTGAATGCTAAGTTTCAGATGCTTATCCTCCCAGTGTGTCTGAGGAACAAGAGTCGTTCTCCTTCACTCCTCTTTCTGGCATCTGCTCCCATCCCCTGCTGTCTACCATTATATTGCTCTGTCATCAGACAGCAGTGTAGCTAACTGAGATTAAGAACATGTTCACTGCCAGAAGTAGTGCCCACTATGTAAATAGGCGGCTGTGACTAGGGCCAGGGACCATCTTTCTATAACAGCATGAAGCTGTTCTATTCCACAAGTTCTCTGCATAAGTCAGAGGACTTCAGGAAGGGTTGGATTAGTAGAAATGGCGGACAAGGACAAACAGCATCTGTCTACTATGAAAAGTCAAAATGTGAAGACACCCATTTCCACTCCCACCAATTAAGTCAGCACGCAGTTTTAAAAGTAAAGATCTGGAAAAAGGTGAAAAAACTTACATTCGCTTCTGTTTTAACACTCTCAGGGCTTTCTGCTTTACCATGTTCTAGGAAAAAAGGTAATCTAATAAGGATTAACAGTTTAACTGCTGAGTGCAAAACTTCAAGTTATGATTTTTATATTTTTACAATTTATATACCATCTTTCTGCTGCTAATATCCAGGTTGGTTTATAAACACCAGGGTTCGTATTCTTTTGAAACATTAAGTATCACAGCTACAGTATGATCCATGCACCACTGAAATCAGAAAACCTAAAGAGCTCCTCTGTGTTTACTTATTGCATTTACCTTGCTCTTGTTCCATGGAGCTCAAGGTAGTGTACTCCTCATTACACTATTATTCCCACAACAACCCTGTAGTGTAAGTTAAACAGAGAAAGTGTTACTAGTTCAAGGCAACCCAGTGAGCTTCATGGCCCAGTGAGCTTCATGGAATTTGAACCTGGACCTCCCTTGTTAAAGGTCAGCACTTGAGCCACTACATCACACTGACACTTAGATTTGCTTATTTTAACCAAGATGAAGCCAGCTGAAGCGCACACATTCATTTGTGAGTCACAGCTTTAGTACATTATAAGATCTGTTAAAGAACTGTCTAGCTAAGCGACAATGTATTGGTTAGAAATTCTATAATGATATTTAAAATAAGTAATAAGATAAGTAAAATAAGTGCATTACAATCCTTATTCACATTCATGACATATCTGCAAGGGAACTCACTATTGACATTTACAGCCTGGAAACAGAGGATGAGAGAAAATGGTTTACTCAACACCACCCAGCAAGTCAAGCTGAGCTAAGACTTGAATTCAAGACCCCCGGAACAAAGTCTAATCAACAGCCACTTCAGGCTGTAAACTCTGCCCATGTCTGGGGAAAAGAAAAAGAAAAAAGACAGCAGGAGAACTGCAACATGAACAGAGTTTCTGCATATCTACATCAGCATTTGACAAGCAGAAACAAGAGAGGCACACTTATAGGACTTCCCCCAAGTAGATACTACTCATAAAGGTATTTTTTGAAACAGGATACAAGTTTCAGGTACTGAAATGGCAATTACAGGAAGATCAATCACTGGTGCAGCTAAAAACCTGGAGAACAAGTTATAATATTGTGTGGTGTTAGTCATCTCACTCTAAACTGCTCATATCATACCTTTGCAGGTCCCTCCCTCATCTTCTTTATTTGATCTTTATACTTCACCAGTTCTGCATCAAGCCGGGAAATTTTCTTATCAATAGATTCTGATCTACTATCCACCTTTTGCATGGAAAGAAAGAGGAAGAGAAAAAACTGTTTACTAATGACAAAGCAAGGCATCTGTAGACTTTGAAGCCAGGTAAGATAATTATAGCAATTCTGAAATCAAGCTTGCTACACTGAGTGCGCACTTAAATACCACATGATTTAAATGGGAAATGACTGCCTGTGTTTATCTAACAGGAGCAGCTAGTCACATAAAGCACATGAAGTAGGGGTCAGCAACTGGAGGCCCTGGGCCAAAACCACTGGCAGAGTGCTCTTCAGTTGTTAACCTAGACTAGAGGCAAAAAGGACAAAGAGAAAATGGTGTCTGTGGTACAAGAATGTGACAACATTCACTTGAGAGGGTGGTCTTTGACACTGCCTTACCATGTGCTTCTCCTAAAGTATTAAGTTTATATTCAGATCTGGGGTGTATAGAATAAAAGAGGGTTTTTGAAAACAGAAATATGTATCCAAATATACTAAACTTGTTTTGTCTAATAAAAGCTTTAATTCCCACTTATATTGATTCTCAAATTATTCTGAGTGCACAGAGGGAAGGGGGGGGGAATTACACTGGGCACTGCAACATAGAATGCCCTATTTAGAGAGCAAAGTTGCACTGTGAACAGTAGTTCTGCAAACCCACTTTGTAACACATCTAAACAAAAGAAAAGCATCACTTTAATTCTGTAGTTCTTCCTGAATATTTCCTCCTGTGTCCCCATCTGGGCTATGATCCAAAGATCTACCTGTGCACATCCAAAGCCAATGAGATTTATTTTATTTCAGTATCTGAGCAGTATCCCCCTCATGTCAAATTCCAGACAGCTTTTACAAACGCCTCCAAGGTTCAGAAGTAGTTTGCCATGTGACACTAAGGGCTGCTGTTTAATAAAAACAAGTCCAAAGCCATCATGAGTGGATGGAACCTGTTGCACAGTTCTTTGGACAAAGTTCATTGAGCAGAAAAGGATACATGATATTTTAAATTGTGATAAAGGACAATACAGTCAAAATAGGTCAGTAATTTTTTCATTAGACATTTTAGTGGCAATATTTCTCTTTGTCCAGAACATTAAGATTAGAGTCACAGAGGATAAGGAGGGAGGTATGTTGGGCATTTGAGGAGGAAATGGGAGAAGACAGGAAAAAAACAGGACAAGGCACAGAGGTTCTCTTGCCCAATATTTCAAGTAGGGATGTGCACGAACCTGGCAGGAGCCAGCACGCACATGAAATCCACATGGGCGCTGTTTGTGTGGTTAGCAACACCATGCTGACCACGCAAATGGTGCCCACGTATACGCTGATGCCATGTGTGTGCTGGTGTTGGCATGGCGGTACTTGGGACAAGCGCTGCAACAGCAGGAAGCTGCATGTGGCTGTGGTGAGCAGGTAAGGACCTGCTCTCTCTCTTTTAAAAAGATCCTGCTTGCTCTCCTCCTTCCTGTGGCACCAAACTGGTCCAAACCTCATCCAAACTGGTTTGCCACTAAACCTGTGCACAAACCTCGGTTCGTGCACTTCTCTAATTTCAAGGCTGAGTCTTGAACCGAAACTGCCACACACATTTTTCAATGGTTCTCTGAAATCATGACAAGAAATGTGCATTTTTAAAAGGGAAAACAAAGCTGACATTCTCAGAAACCTATGCTGTTCAGAACCCAGACTCATGTGCATGATATGCATGCAAAATTCATATAGCCCAATTAAGATTTCTGCACCATCCTCTAAGTTAATAGCATTCTTTTTAAAAAAAAAAATTGAGTTGGTTAGGAAACACTTAGCAACTACATACATTCCTGAAGCATTCAGCACTCTACTTGGTGCATAAATTCCACCCTGACCCTTCCAAACACACCCAAAAGCCCGCAAAACCAAAATTCATAATTCAGACAGCCCAATAAGACCAGCTGATCAGTGTGCACACTAATTTGACAGACAGCTTACATCACAATTCTGTGCTGAATCATAAATTCAGTTGGAATGCACCTTGACTGTCTTCTTGACCAACCCTTTACTCAAAGCAAGAAACTGCTGCACTATCCCTGAAAGATGGCTGTCCAGACTCTGTTTGGAAACCATGAGCGAAGGAAAGCCCACCACTGCAGGAGGCAGGTTGTTCCACTGTCTAACAGCTCTTACAATTAGGAAATTCCTTCTAATGTCTAGCCTGGATCTGCTTTCTTGTAATTTCAACCTACTGACCCTAGCCCTGCTCGAAGGAACAACAGAGAACAAGTCTGCGGCTGCTATGTGACAGTCCTTCAGATATCTGATGACAGCTATCATATCCCCCTTTAGTCTTCTTTTCTCCAGGCTAAACTTAAACAGCTCCTTCAGCCATTCCTCACAGGACTTCGTTTCCAACCCCCTCACCATTGCTCTCCTCTGAATTGGTTTCAGTTTATCAGTGTCCTCCATAAAATCTGGTGCTTACAACTGAACACAGTATTCCAGGTCTGACCATCACTGAACAGAGTGGAATCATTACTTCTTATGATCTGAACACTATGCTTCTATTAATGCAGTCTAAGAGGCAACTGCTTAAAAAGCTAGACATCACATGGCTGGCTCATTTTCAGCTTGTCCACTAAGTCTGTAACTAAAACCAGGATTTTAGTTGTTCACCCTCCTATTTGTGAACCAATGTGTCTGACAACAGTTTACTTTGGAGTTGTTCAAACTTTCATCTAGGAAGAAAACTTGTGTCATATTTAACTAACCCTTTTACTAACATTGAACCCTTTCAGTTATGATGTACTGCTAATTTAAAGCAGCATACCTAACATGCTTCAGTGTGGTGTGCCTTAAGCATCAACATAAAGACTTTTTCAAACTGCAGTTTGGGTGGACTGATATAACTAAGCCATGCACTAAATTCTTGTTAAATTAACCATAATGGCGGTCAACAAACCCTGTAATACATCCCAAATTTTGGGGAAATAGTTCTTAAATGTATAGTCCACATGAACATTTCGCATTTCAACCAGCGAGAAGCCTGGGGACCAACCTCACTAATCCTCATCATAGATGCATTATGAGTCACAATATGCTTTTATTTCATCAGTGAAGTATATCTTACTATATGTATCCATACCCTAAGACAACAAGGTTTCTTGAGAGAAAGAAGTAAAGAGCTGTCTTGTAAATCACCATTCATCCATGACAACTAAGCATAAACCTCAGGTAATCATGCAGGGAAGAGACGTAGTCTCCTTCCCACCCAAACTCTCTCCGGCTGCCAATGAGCCACAAGTGATTAACTTGGGTATTTATAGATAGGCAGGCTAGTTTATAGTTTTGCACGTAAGTTCACAAAAGTTACTTCGGTCCAACAGAGCATAGGAAACATTATAAGCCTCTTCACACATTAAATTTTTAGTTGTACACTTAAAAACATAGTGAATGAAATCAATATCTATCTGAAAACACGAATATCATCCCTGCCAAGTATAAACTGGGTTGTGAAACTGGTTTGCTGCCACATGCATGTCAAATGGCCCTAAAGAAAATATATTCAGATATGTGGTAGCTCTCCAGGAAATCTGATATCACACACAGGTTTTTGATGCCCAATTATTTAAACAGCAGCAGCAACAAAAAGAGCCCTTAAATTAGGCTTCTGAAAAATGTGATGGAGGGAGCACTTGAAGGGAAGGACTATGATTTCAGCTCTAGTACAGAAAACAAAATCCTGATTGCAACATATGCTCAGGGGCACCGTTTCCTCAATTCTTTGCCTGCCCCACCCCACTCAGTATTCTCACATGGCTCGGGTTGGTGGGGTTTTAGTAGTGCTCCCTCTAACAGGGATTCCCAGCTGTTGTTCACTACAACTCCCAGCATCCCCAGCTGCAATGGCCTATGGCTGGGGATTCTGGGAGTTGTAGTCAACAACATCTGGGGATTCCTGTTAGAGGGAACACTCGTCTTGTGGTTCTAATATTAAAAAAAAAAAAAATCCCACAAGCCTACAGTCTGCCCAACTGTCAAAAGGTATAGTAAATCTGCATTAAGTGTTCCCCAAATATGCAGTGTTGCTTAATAGCATAAGTAGCTACTTGCTGACTAGATCAGACCAAATTATGTCAGTCAATCCAAATGATCAGTCCAGCATTCTATGCACCACATAGATGTCCAGCATTCTATGATCTCACATGGCTGTTAAGATCTTTGTTGGAAACTTGGCTCTGAGAGCTCCCAGCTTCAGAGGTGAGGTAGGTGGTGAGCAACCAGAAACAGGGCATTCTGGGTAGTAACATCTCAGCCGCAGAACTCCCTCTCCATATTTATTTACCTGGAACAAACTTGCTAGACTTCAGACAACAGGTAAAAATTGTCCCATATGCCTGGGTTAAAACTGTGCTTTCAACCTGCTAAAGTAAAGTTGTGGTGCCTAGTCGGTGTGGACTCCTGGTGACCACAGAGCCATGTGGTTTTCTTTGGTAGAATACAGGAGGGATTTACCATTGCCATCTCCCACACAGTATGAGATGGTGGCACCTTTCAGCATCTTCCTATATCATTGCTGCCCAATACAGGTGTTTCCCATAGTGGGTTATTCACTGTATTTATAACTGTTTTATTTTTTATGTCTATGATCTTAACTGTTGCAACACACTTTAGAAGTCAGGAGTTGAAAGGCAGAGTCATTGGAACATAGGAAACTGCCTTCTACCGAGTCAGACTACTGGTCCATCTAGCTCAGTATTGTCTACACAGACTGGCAGCAACTTTTCAAAGACTGAAAACAGGAGTCCCTCTCAGCCCTTTCTTGGAAACGCCAAGGGGAGGAAATCTGGAACCTCAGCGGCCCCATCCCCTAAGGGGGATATCTTAGTGTCAAGTAGTTTACTAATTCCATGGCAGCCAGCGAGATGGGAAGCCCACAGACAAGCAGCAGCGCCTACTTCCTTTCCACACAGCCAGGAGAGGGAAAGGGTGGTGCCCTGGCGACGCCGGCCCTCCTCCAGTTAACTCGCTGCCCAAATTGCCACGCCCGAGGAAGACCCACCGTGCCAATACAGTCCGTCAGATTGGGGGGCGGCGCCTTAGGCTTCGATTTCCCAAAGAAGCGATTCATCGCGGCAGGTGTCTGAGAAGAAGAAAGGACGGTCGGCGGGCGACGTCGAGCAGACCCAACAGTTTCTACCGAGAAGACCTCTCCACACCCGGAAACAAACCCCACTGCGCCTGTGCGCGTGATGCGTTTCCTTTCTCTTCCCCTCACCCGCCTCGCCACAACTAAGCAACCAATCAGCGACTGGCGGAAATGTTACCTAGACTCTTTGTCACTCGCGGCTGAGTGGCTGAACCGTCTAGAAGGGAACTTCTCCGGCCAGGCTTAAGCAGGAACTAGCTGTATGCTTGTGGGCGGGGCCTTTCAGTTTTAATTATTGCTTCTCTTTCCTGAGCAGTGAGGTTCTTTATTCTTGTTTTTTTTAGTAGAAATGAAGGCGGAGAAGCAGTCCTGTCCGCCCCCAAAACAGGAAGTTGGGGACAGACTGAGGAAGGAAGGAGCAGTCCCATTCGCTCATTTCCCAACCTGTAATCTCAGAAGAGCTGTTCGCGAGATTCCTTAAAGCAACACACACACACAAATCCAGCACGTACATACACCTCAAATGGCACTACGTATACTTGAGAGTAAGGCCCATTTAGGGCAGCCTGTTTACTTCTGTGCAAACATGATCTTATACATGTGACACACACACACACTACTATTGCATTGCTCTGGGAACTCGCCCTCAACCTGATGTGTGTACCTCATTCGATTATCGTGAAGTTAGAATAACTACTACTCGCACGTTCTTCTAAGATAAGCACGTGCAAGCGTAACAAAAACACACAAGTGCATATTCTGGCGACTACTCTAAAGTGCACTACAATACCGAAATGAAATAAAACACAAGAGGCATCACTGGCATGCCTTCTCCCTACTTACATTGCACAAACAGCATAGGTCAGTTTTGGTCCACAGTCAGGTATCCTAACACACTATTTAAATTTTAAAAGATTTCCTCTTGAAAGTATATACACCTTAAGTAATAGGAAGTTTGTGGGCCAAAACATTTAGATTGGTTTGTTCCCTGTGTAGTTTAGAGATCTACTGCAGCTGCTATGGTATCACTGTCAAGTGCTCCTCCTAACTTATCCCCCTCAGGAGGATGCCTCATCCTTTATCAGTCACACTCTCCAAACGATCAAGAACATCCCTACATGGATGCTTGACAGCAGTGATGGTCCTTAACGTACTTAGTGCAAGATATGTAAAGTCTGAAACTTGGCAGAAAAAATCAATGGTACTGGATAGTATTATCACTCAGTGTGCCAACTGTGTATTATTTACAATCTATCTATCTTCTATCTTTCTTTTATCTATTTATTTCTCTTAGAGGTACTGGTCGCTAATCCCATGTGTGGCACCTGTTGCGAGAGTTCAGAGAGCTGCTGGACAGCAACAGGGATGGGTAGCCAGCCGTTAACTGCAGCAGCAGGTGCCAGTGTAGCAATACTCCCCCCCACACACACACCCTCTGGACAGCGGGAGAGTGGAGGTGGTGGGCAGGGACTGGGAGGAAACTGCAATGGAGGCGGCCGGGGACTGGGAGGAAACAGTGAAGGGGGCAGGTGGCTGGGAGAAAGCTGTGACAGCAACAGGTGGGCGGGAAGAACTAGAGGCGCAGATGTTCTGCACCCAGCCCAGCTAGTTAGAAATATTTTCTATGGACAGGATCCAGACTAAGTTAGTCATGACTAAGCACCATTGAAATAAATGAAACAAGTTAGTCATGCTTAAATTAATTCCTATTTATCTTAATGAGACTTAGTCATAACTGGAACAAACATGCATTGCTTTTGTGTTTGTCAAAATGATGCAAGGAAGCTTTGTAAACAGTTATTAAGAGGCCCTTGTCACCACTACTCTGCCTGCTGCTGCTCCTGTCCTTGTACTGTAACCTTCCCTTATGCCCAATCTATCTTCTATAAGCCCTGCTGGCCAGAAGAGGTGGGTGGATGGTGGGCAAAGCCCCATTAGCCAGGAGGAGGCAGGTGGATGGCCTGGCCCTGGCCCACCCGCTGGGGTGAGATGGCAGCGGAGGCGGGCCCAGGCCTGGCCACATGGAGAAAACAGCAGCAGGATGGCCTGGCCCGGGGGGATGGTGGGGGGGAGCGGCCAGTCGAAAAGCCAGGCATGCCAGCATGGGGGCGGGGAGACAGCTAGGCACAACTAGAGGCGCAGATGCTCTGCACCCAGGCCCACTAGTTGCTATAAATGCTGGCCTTTTCCTACTCCCCCCAGAGGTGACAAATTGCACAGGTGGACTGCTCTGGGAAGAGCATCTGCATGAAGAAGGTTCCAAGTTCCCTCCCTGACATCTCCAAGATAGGGCTGATAGACACTCCTGCTTGCAATGTTGAAGAAGCCACTGCCAGTCTGTGCAGATAGCACTGAGCGAGTTGGACCAATGGTCTGTCTTGGTATAAGGCAGCTTCCTATGTTCCTAAATGTATTATTTCCCAGAAAAGGTAGACTACATTCCATATATCTCTATATTGTTCCACACTATGCATTAACCTTTATTTGTGGGAGATATTTCGCAACAGACATCCTCACAAACAACTTCATTGGTTCACAGCTTCAACTGGTTCACCAAATGTTACACAGCGTAACTTATGCTTTCAGTGACAGTTATCCCCTGAATTGTGTTGACCTTTAGTGCGTTCTTGGTTTTATGAAAATAGCACTATACAAAAATGCTAATTTGAAGGACAGTTTAGAAAGTGTCTGTAAGCAAGATGAATTAGTATCAGTCATGAGTATATTTGCAACTTACCTATTGTACATCTCCATGAAAAACGCACACTACCACTCAAATAATTCACCAACAGGTTTCATAACAGACACAGGCAACAACACTTGTTGGTTTTATACAATTTATTTTTTTCTGTTCACAGCACACCTATTATGATTACTTAGGACCCAACATATCTTCTGGCTTTACCCACTGATCAAATTGGTCTGATGTAAGAAATCCAAGCTTGATAGCAGTTTCTTTCAATGTTGACCCTTCTTTATGTGCTGTTTTAGCAATCTTGGCTGCCTTGTCATAGCCTAATATAAAGGAAAGAGCATGAGATGTGATAATCTCCATGGTCACTGAGAAACCAACTAAATGTTATTTCGGCTTCTTCAACCAGTAGCAGATTCTGAGAGAGCCAGGAGCACAAAGATGGCAGCAGCCAATAAATTAAGTTAAGGGTGGGAAAATTTGCAGCACAACTATTTCACACTGCAGCCCCTTAAATAGTAGTAGTAGTTTGCAGTGGTAGCCCCATGCCTATTGTAACATTTTCTTTCAGCCTCGGTTCTATAGCAATCAGCAAAATACACTTGGCCGTTAAAAATGTATGTAGAAGGAAGATGTTAATTCAGTCAGTTTTCAGTTTTGTATACTGAAACACTGTTCAGTCATCTGTTGCAAGGAAATTCTGATAATAGATTTTTCTTGAACGAGATGCATCTAGATATTATACACTCTCAGTAGCTTTGTTCATAACTCTGCCTATTGCTGATCACTAACTGGTGGGGAGAAAAAAGCTGAACTAAAGATACTTAACTTTTTAAAGTATGCAGAACGCTTGTTTGTCATTTCCATAATGAACACGCTCAAAACAATAACAAAATCTGGTAAAGGGAAGGCGAACCAGTACTGTTACTGATAATGTTCAACCAGGCAGTTGAACCAAATCTCAATGCAAAAGCTGGTTCAGAGAGGGATCCCACCCTCCACGAATGCCAAACCTAAAATCTCTTGATTGAGTTGAACCTGAATCAAATCCTCACACACAAAGTCGTAACCAGATCAAATAACTGATCACTGGGATTTAAACTGTATGATTTGAAAAATACATACATATACATATTTATTTTCTGGTTTTTATTCTGTGGTATTTTGTTTGTAGAAACTTTAAAAAAAATACATTGCAAGCAGAAGAATTTTATCTTCTTTATCATCCTAAGCACATGTACTGAGAAATAACCTCAACTGGGTTCAACTGAGTTTACTCCCTACACTTAGCATTATAGTCTTACTTGGAAGTAGATCCTATTTAAATCAATGTCAGAAGAGAGTTGGAGGGAGAGAAGGGCTTGATAAAACATTAATGGGATACGTATCCGTGTCCCCTGCTAACGGAGTAAAGAGGCACCTTTTAAAAGTGGTGATTCTCTTTATTTAGCAGGGGGAGAGCAACTGGCCCTATCCATCCCCAGCACAGCATCCCTCCAGTGGCTGTTGCTGATGTCTTATGTTTCTTTTTAGACTGTGAGCCCTTTGGGGACAGGTAGCCATTTTATTTATTTATTTCTGTATGTAAACCGCTTTGGAATTTTGGTTGAAAAGCAGTATATAAATATTTGTTGTAATTGCATCAAGTTTTATTTTTAAAAGGTCAGTAGCGATATTGAGACAGTTGTGAGGAGACAATCTTGGCTGCTCTTGGACATGTCTGATATTCATGAAAACCCTGTGCGATTTTCACTGCATGTATAAATTAAAATCATTCAAAAGATTGCTGCTCTAATTCATGTCTACATTTTAAATTTTCTGTTTTGAACTAAAACTGTTATGAACTGTTTACCAAAATGCCATGCTGCTTAGAAATAAGAACTAGACTTTAGGATCTGAAGTATCTGAATGAAAAAGTTAAAAAATACTGATGAAGCTGAACTGAAACTGAATTTTTAGCAGTTCAGCTCCCTGATAAGAAATTCTGGGAAGTTGCCATCTCTGTCTCCTAGGTAGAAAACAAGTCATCAGCCTGCGAAGAAGCAGCTGCATGGAATTTGTTCCCCCACTCCCTATCAGGGCTTTTCTATTGAAGTTCTGAGAAACAGTAGGAGAGCGAATCCCTGATTGCTACAATCCATGTAGGGGATTTTCTTGAGTGTTGAAGCAACAGTGGAAGTACTTGCTATTGTCCTAGTCCAAACAGAAGTGTCGGAGGTAGAAAGAATGGGATGTATTCTGATTCTCTGTTTTGTTACTACACAACAGTGCATAGGATGGTGTTCTGCTCTGGAACTGGTTTCAGGAAATTTCTTTACTATAATGATCGCTGTGTTTGATCTTATTCCTAAGGAATTATTGTGGCCCAAACTTGGGAAATCCTCGATGGACAAAAGATTGTTCCTGATTATGCAGCTCTATGTCAGTTCTTCCATCCTAGTCAGATATGCTCCTAATGTGGCATTAACTGATTTAATTCCTGAGATCAGGCAGGATTGTATTCTGGCCCCTTCTTTGTTCAATCTCTTTATTAACGATTTAGCCAAGTGTTTAGGATCGGTGAATTTGCATGCCCCCAAACTGGCCGATATTCGTGTGCCAGTGTTGCTATATGTGGATGATGTGGTGATTCTGTCCCAGATCCATCTTGGTCTCAGATTCCTGGGAGCCTTTGCCCAGGGCCGTAACGATAGGGGGGGCAGGGGGGCATGTGCCCTGGGTGCCACTCCCTGGGGTCACGTGGGGGGCACAAAAAAGTGCCCCCGCTGATCCCCGAAAATTTACCGAAAATTTTTTCTTGTTTGAATTGCCGCCGCCGCCACACAGACCGACCGAGCAGGAGGCGTGGGAAGCACGCCGAGCGGGGCGGGGGAGCGCAATAGTCTTCCTGGCCGGCTGGAGGCATCTGACTGACCAGTGTGACTGTGAGGAGCAGCGTGCGAGACCCTCGGCTGGCTCTCGAGGGGGCGGTGGCAGGTGGGGGCGGCGGCGGGTGGGGGCTTCCTCCGGTCCTTTATCTCCCCCCTTTCCCCTTGGAATAAGGGGAATGAACTTCTTGGCGTGGAAGCTGCAAGGCAGGATGATGATGATGAAAGCCCTGTCGGACGGACGGAGGAAGGCGGCGCATCCCAGGGTCTCTGCTGCCCCCGCCTCGCGCCCTACTCGGGGGTGAGTCATTTCCGCAGCCCCGTCCCACCCAGCCCGGCTCCCAGGCTCTGCTGCTGCTGCAGCCGCCCTCTTTGCGCCAGGCTTGCTGCAGCCAACCGCACCACTAGCCGCCTCTAGAGAAGCCCAGCAGGCGGCAGCCGCAAGCAGCAGAAAGCAGGGGAAAGGGAGGGACCGATCTGGGGCGCAGGAAAGGGGGGGGCGGCTCTGTGCGGCTGGATCAGGACTGGCTCCCTCTCCGCCGCCTCCTCCTCCTCCTCGCAGCCTTTGCTGTTGAATTTCCAGTCAAAGCGGGTGGGAGAGCTGGGCTTCTGGAGGGGCGTCCGGCGCTCCGAAACCTCCCACCTCCACGGGGCAGCAGACAAGCGGGAGGAGGAGGATGATGGGTAGGTGTGTGCCCCGCACGGCCTTTCCTGCGCCTCGGATGGGTCGGTGGCTGGCTGCCTCCGAGGACTGTGGGACCAAGCGTCTCCCAGACGCTGCTCGCCGGGGAGGGAACTGCCAAGAGTCCAGGCAGGGGGCTGGGGCAGCGTCGCTGCTGGCTGTGGGGAGTAACGAGACAGGCAGGTGAGTGTGTGGAGAGTTTGAGACTAGTAGCAGTCCGACGGCACATGCCTCTTCTCTCCCCGCCCCCTCGCCTGCTCCCGGCATGGTGCTGGCGAAAGCAGCCGCCGTCTCCCTACCCCAGTAGAGCACTTCTGCTGCCTTCCTTGTTCGCTTTCCTCCTTCCAACTTCTGCACGTGTGTGCGTGTATTGGGTTGGAAGCAATTAAATAACCCCTTCCCCGTGGGGGCTGGTGCAGCCGAAGCTCCTGCTAAAGAACGAAAGAACAAGCAGTGCTTGCAAAGAAGAGCAGAGATTGTGCTGCTAGGAGAGGCCAGCCACAGCTCACTCAGCTTCGGCTGCCTCCCCCCCCCCGCATTTCTTCTACCCACTTCTCTCTTTCCCCAAGGGGTTATTTAATTGCTCCCAGCCCAATACACACACACCCCGCGCTTTTTGCTTCTGGGGTTCGGGTTGCAGACGACCAGCGCTATGCCCCGGAAGAGTATCTCGGAGGTGAAGGTGCTGGATGTGCAGAAGAGGCAAATTCCCAACAAACACTATGTAAGTGTGTGTGAGGGAGCGGGTTGGCGGGGGAGAGTTGAGAGCACTACAAAGTCTCAGCCGTTTCTCTTCTTCCCAAGCTCTCTGCCCTTCTTGGAGTTGCCCTGTTAATCTCCTGGACATTCCATCCCCTTTCCCTCTGGGGTGGCAGGTGATTGGGGAAGCTGGCTGCAGCAGCTACCTGGCAGTCAGAGAGGCGAACGGAATCTCTCTCCCTTCCCCTGTAGTCATTTCTGTGTGGTTTTCTCCCCGTTGGATGCACTGTGTATGGATATTGCAACTGGAATATATTGTGCATATATTGAAATGTCCTCCTGATAAACCTGTCAGGAAGTTCTTGCCGCTTGTGCCTTCTTTCTTTTCTTTTACTAGTGTTGACTTTACAAAGGCAGGATTGTATGTGTTGACTGGCCCATCAGGCAGCAGAAGCAATGCTCTGGACAGCCCTGTTGTGTGGGATGGGAAGGGTTACATCTTCCATCAGTTTGTTTTAAAAGTTTGTTGCTGGAGGGGATCTGGAGAGCATATGCCCTTCTGGCAGAGAATCTGCTACATGAATCTTTGCTCTCAGAAAGGAAAGTAGTGTGTCTTCTGCCAGACTTGTGTTCCCAGCTATGAACTCCACAGCCTGGTTTTATGCCTTCCTTTTTATATGCCTGGTGTAGTGTGTGAAAATTGCTCAGATTTCAAAATACCTGAGGCAAGAAGACCTTTGCTTATTCCCTGACTTCTTGCCTGCTCTGCTATGCAGGCATTGTAAGGCTGTGGGAACCTGGCTGTGATGTGTCAAAACTGCCAGATTCAGTCTGGAGCTTGTGCCCATTGGGGCTGGTGACTGGCAGGCTTGATGCTGCAGCTTGTCATTTCAACTAAAGCAGCCTATGCCTGCTGAATGGCAACCACCCCATTTTGTAAAATCTATTTTCCCACTGCTAATATGTTTAGAATTGGACTGCATATTCCATGGAGTTCATTCCTCTGTATGTGTGCTTGTTTGTGAGTCTTATTTCTATTACCCCAACCTTTGGAGAAGTGCATCCTTTTGTGCGTTTTGTGTGTGTGCGCGTTTTGGAAAATAACGTAGGGAAAAAATATGGTTGTTGGTTTTTTTTAAGGTGGTCCTGGAAGAGGAATAGGGGGCGAGAGGAGTGATTATCAGATGTTGGGAGGGGGGTGCAATTTCAGTGCTTGCCCTGGGCGCCCTTTTCCCTAGTTACGCCTCTGCCCGCTATTGTAATGATAATAATTTATCTATTAATTATGAGAAATCTAAGGTCCTGGTTTTTACCAAAGCTAGGAAACTTTACAAGTGGGTGGTAAACAAGGAAAATATCGAGCAGGTTTATAAATTTAAATATCTTAGTATACATTTTCCATATAATCTTAATTGGAAATCTCAAAGATTGTATTCTATCTCCATTGCATGTAAAACCCTCAATGCTCTCTTGTGATTTTACTATTCCAGAGGAGGCCAGTATATACCTAAAGCTCTCCAGGTTTTTCAAACAAAGATTGTAGCTCAATTATTTTATGGGGTTCCACTCTGGATTCAGGGAGTAACATCTGAGATGGAAAGGGTTCAATCAATCTTCCTTAGGGCTATTTTTGGGATACCCAGATGTGTACCTTATTCAGCAATATGTGTATAGTCTGAATCCCATACTATTTCCTCTAAAGCACGAGACCTTACCTTTATTAAATGACTTAAACTTTGCTTGGAATATCAGGAGGAGACACGTAACCAGGGTGGGGCAGGCAGGGCACGTGCCCTAGGTGCCAGTTGCAGGGGGCACAAAGTGCCTGCTATGCCTGCCCCAACCACCACAAATATAAATATAAATATAAATATAGTTTTTTAAATGGGGGGGAATCCCCCCCCCCATTTCCAGTGAGTGCCCAGCCCACACTCCCTCACTCACGTAGTCAGGGGCAGGCGGACGCACTCTCCCATTGGCTGTGGAGACTAGTGTGTGCGGCGCCCGCACACCCCTGGCTACTAGAAGCCCCACCCTGAATACTTGCCGATGCTTTTCAGGCAGTATTTACTGGCTGAAAGCGTCTATTCCCCTTTCTCTCCTTCTCTAGAGGAAGAGAAAGGGAGAATAGATGCTTTCAGCCAGCAAGCACTGCCTGAAATGAGAGACTGAAGAGCTCGCTCGGGCTCTTTGGAGCTTGAGGCCACTCCCCCTTTTGCATGTGATATCTCCCTCCCTCCAGAGAGGGAGAGAAAGGAGAACAGATGCTTTCAGCCAGCAAACGCTGCCTGAAAAGCATCAGCAAGTGCTTGGGCATAGCTCCTAGTAGCCCGGGGGGCAGGGGTCGTTCGGCCAGAACTGGCCGGAAGTCGCGCCCATGGGCCGCACATGCTACTTCCAGTCAAGAAGGGGGGAAGGAGCGGCAGGGAGAGACGCTGCCATCTATAACATCCCCCTTTCACAACATCATTTATCCCAATTAATCTCCCCTTCTCCACTCAAGTTATCTTTATAACACCCTGATCAAATTCATACATACTTCCTGAAATCTCCACATTTTTTTCTACTGTTGGATGGGCTTTATTTTGTTATTTCTTTCTCTTTCCAGTCAAATCCTTTTTAATTTTGTTTTCTGTGTAAAAGTTTTCATCCTCCCCTCTTCTCAGATTCCCAAAGTCACTGTAACCTCCCCCCACACTACAAACACCCCGCCGATATTTTTACACTAAACTACAAACATACAGCGTGGATTCAGAGGAGTGCAGCAGTCACCTTTCCAGGAGAGTTACCAGAGAGAAAGGGGGAGAAAGTATACCCAGCCCTGCTTAGATAGGCACAGACTAACTGCCATGAGAAGATAGTGTGAGTGCAAACTGGTACCTCTCTCTTGATTCTTCCTTCTTTTACTCCTGTGTGTATGAGTAAAGATTCTTTTGGAAATGGATCATTTCAACGGAGTGATAGTGTTGGTTCTAAGAGTTTTATGTATGAGGGGGACCTGAAGAATTACACGTGTGTGTGTGTGTGTGTGTAGTGTGTGTGTAGCAACAGGTATTTATGAATGGAAAACAGGTTTGGTTTCATGTGTAAACCATGTGCTTCAATAAGATTGTTCTGGCCAACACTTGTTTAATATAACTTTCATGCAACCCTGCCCCCAAGAGCTTGCAGAAAGACATGAAAAGAATGGATCATATGTTGTTGATAGATTTTTTAAAAAATCTATCATATTTTTTTAAAATAGCGTATTTTTGGGATGGATGTATATAAACAGAGATCTTCTTCTGATCTGATCGAGTTGGTGTTGCATATGGTTGCAGTGAATGGGTAAATGTGTGCTCTAAATATAGGCTATAAGAAAGTACAAAAAAACCCCACACATTAATCTTACTACTTTGAGGTTCTTGTATCTTCATATCAATATATTTATATATTTTGTTTCTCTATCATATCTAGAACAACAGATGATAATCATGAACCTTTAAGGAGGTTTTAATATCAGTAGCTCTTTTTTTTAGCTCTTTCCCCCTATTTTTTAAGGAACATCTACATTTTCTCCAGGTAAAGCCAGTTTAAAGAGAATGGATACTGTACTCTCAGTGATGGAGTAAAATTGTGGGTGCTGCCACCACATTAATATTTGTTCTTTTCTCATCAGTTCAAATGTTGAGTTGATGTAATGTTACTTTATATACGGCATACATAATGATTTCCACCCACTGGTGCTTTGGTAATGTTTGCATCCATTTTCTGTTGGGAGGCACAAGTTGCAATATAAAATGCATATAAATGCTCTGCTTTTGTGCTTTTTATAGATTTCATACTAAATCAGCAAATTCATGTGTCTTTGTGACATTTTCTATTGTGGAAACCCACTCAGTGCATTCTTGTAGTATGCTTGCTGCCATTCTCAGGCTAGTCCTTTAGTCTCACAATAATATATGGTATAAGATGGTACTTTTTTTTTTTTTTAGTGTCATCATTCTAGTTTTAAAATACGTAGTAAAGTGCTTAACATTGTGGAAGACCTCCTGCCCTGCTCCCTCCCCATTTCAACTATTCCATTGTGCATACAATCTTCTTAAGGAATGACTGCTGAGAGAGGAAGGGAAGAACAATAGTGCTGAACTGTCATGGAGAGGCTAATATAAATTTGTAAAAGTTTTGAAGTACTTGGCTTTTGTCTTAGATTTTCTTCAAAGAGCTCTCTATTAAAGCAGATAATAATCAAGCACTTCTGATATGAGCTGTATTGCACTAGAAAAGCTTTAAAGGAAAATTAATAATATGGTACTAAAATCAGTCTGCTTGGATATGACCTTTATTTAGTGTTTATTTAGTGATTCATGTCCTTTATTTAGGGTTTGATATTGACTGACTTGAGCAGCAATTTGTATAATTGTCATGTTTTAATATTAGACATGACAGTATTAGAATGCAAGGGTAATCTTATGCTTTTAAACATCTCAGAGAAACTGAACATATACATCTGTATGGCTACTCATGTGATGCTTCCTATTTTAATTAGTGAAATGTTGGTATATGGTCATGGTTAAAAGTTTTGAATATTATGGAACATAGGATTGGCTAAAGACACTTTGTACTCACTGAGTTCTATTAAATATTCCCCTAAGTTCCATAAAAAAGATGTAAAATTCTGCCTTTTAGCTGCACTCAATTAAAAAAAAAACACCTCTTCTAAAGGAAAGAAACCGCTGGTGCGTGCACAGCAGCAGGCACATGCGTGGAAGTTACTTCCGCTTTTAGCAGGCAACAAGGGGGCAGGGGCGGCAGGGAGGAATGCTGCAGCCCAGAAGATTTTGCTTAAAACTGGAGCGTGGGAGGGGGAAAAGTGGTGGGAGGGGTAAGTACAACCTGCCCACCCTTAAAGCAACACCCACCCACCCACCCCGGCAAACTGGTTCGCAGGCGTCTGACATGGCCAGCAAACCAGTCCATGCACATCCCTAGTGGGAACCCTGGCCATGAGCTTGCAAGGCATGGGAGGAGGAAGGCAGGCATAACGCATAGTTAATGTTGATAAGATTTACCAGTGAGTGTCACAATTCTTGGTTGCTTGCTAGTAGCCCAAAATAAAGACTCTCATGAGAATTCCAATTAATTTCAATGAGTACCAAGATTGTATTGCAGCAAAAAAAAAAAAAAAAAGGACCTGGCTACAATATTCAAATTGTACAGGGCTAACACAGATGTGGTGACAGACCAAGAAATATTAGAATAGAAGCAGCAACATAAATCATTAATAATAAAGAAAAAGAGAATTGCATAAGGAAATTATGGGAACAGTTATATGCAGCCTCCAGAGCAAAAGACTCGAGAGCATTGTGTCAGCCAGTTCTAGTGGGAACTCCTCCAGGTTGAGGTGTTACATCTCAGCGGACACCTGGGTGGCACATTTTAAGATCTTTTACTTGGCCAATTATACTAGGGATACATCCCTTTGCTTAATTTAGGAACACAGGAGGCTGCCATATACTGAGTCAGACCATTGGTCTATCTAGCTCAGTATTGTCTTCACAGACTGGCAGTGGCTTCTCCAAGGTTGCAGGCAGGAATCCCTCTCAGCCCTATCTTGGAGAAGCCAGGGAGGGAATGTGGAACCTTCTGCTCTTCCCAGAGTGGCTCCATCCCCTAAGGGGAATAACTAACAGTGCTCACACTTCTAGTCTCCCATTCAGATGCAACCAGGGTGGACCCTGCTTAGCTAAGGGGACAAGTCATGCTTGCTACCACAAGACTAGCTCTTCTCTCAAGATTCACTCCCTGCTTGTCTCCTGTCACCACCCAAGAAATTGTTAGCTTAGTGTCCCAGTTAAAATTGGGCAAGGCACCTGGACTAGATCTGATCCCTGCAATGCTATTAAAAGCAAACATTGAGTGGCAGGCCCCGATATTGGCAAGTCTTTTCTCTTATATTGATCGGATAGCTCGCATACCAGAAGAATGGGGTACTGCAGTTATTGTCCTTATCTATAAGAGAGGTCAATGCTCTAGTCCATCTAACTATCATCCAATAAGCTAGCTGAGCATAATTAGTAAAATGTATGCCAGACATCTCTGTAAAAAGCTTATTGATTGGGTGGAGCAAGAGAATATCCTTAGGGATGAACAGGCTGGGTTCCGAGTTGGGCGGTCCACACTGGACCAGGCCTTGGTTTTACGGCAACTGAAAAATATGCCAGTAAATCCTCCTCCTCTCCATATGCAGCATTTATTGATTTTAAAGCCGCTTTTGACTCCATTCTCAGATTGCAACTCTGGAGCAAACAGGCCAACACCTCCACAGACCCACAATTACTCCTGCTCATCCATATGCTATATGAAGATACCTCACTGAGAGTGAAGTGCAATAATAAAGGTCATCTGTCCAAACCTGTAGCCACACAGAAGGAGGTTAAGCAAGGATGTATCTTTGCTCTTTTTCTGTTTAACCCCTATATTAATCTTTAAATTTTTTTTCTGAATAATCCCAACCTTCGCCTGCCTAAGGTAGCAGGCAGACCCATCTCAATCCTATTTTATGCCGACGATGCAGCTATACTATCGAGGACATTGGTTATCATGAGGAGAGTGCTACAATGACATACACAGTTCTGCAGAGAGGAGTCCCTAGTCATAAATACCCCAAAGGCTAAAGTTATGGCATCTGCCAAAAGTCTGAAAGAACAAATTAATGGGTGTAGGGTTGATCAGATTAGGAGCTGTAAGTACTTGGGCATAGTTTTCCATGCAAATAGTACATGGGATACACAATGCGAACATGCTGCAGCAAGTGCTCAGAGGATTGCATCTGCTATACTAAAATTCTTCCATACTAGAGGGAACTATTTTACCATACAGCTGTCAAGGTATACCAGGCCAAAAACATTGGCACAAATGCTATATGAGGTCCAGATCTATTCCACCTGCAACTTCAAACCCATGGAAGTAGTTCAGTCTACATTCCTTCATGCCTATTCCAGGTGCCTAGATGCCAACCTAAGTTTTGAGATGGGTCTAACGAGAGTCGAGGGCCAGGGGTGGCTTCACACATTACTGGCTCAAATTATATTTTTGCCATCATGGCCTGGCCCACCTGGTATTGAAAGATGAGTTCCATTCCAATTGGTGAAAGAGCATTCATGACAAATTGGGCAGATATGGCCTCTCTCCACAATATCTACTTTCACTGGGACATGATGCCACCAAAGAAGTTATTGAACAACGTATTATGGATATGAAGAAGCAATCTGATATAAGTCATGTTGACCTTAACAGCATTCCAGGTGGCTTCTCATACTACCCTCAGCCAGCAGCATACCTTACAAATTTGACCACTCTAAACCAGAGGAGAACGTTCTCACTGGTGGAGTTTAATACCCTGCCTTCTGCCATTCTGGTTGGCAGACTTAAGAGAATACCATTCAGGAACCAGCTATGTCCATGCGATTCGGGCAATATCGAGTCCATCTCACATGTGCTTTTATACTGTTCATATTATAGGGACATTTGCATTGCCTGGATTGAACAAGGCAATTTTATTTTTTGATTTCTGGTCACTGACTGTAATAAAATTCATTTATTCAATTTCAATGAGACTACTCACAAATAATGTACCCACTATGAGAATCAGTGATTATAATAGTCCCTCACGAAACTATAACATTTAAATTTATATATTGGGTACCCAAAGAGAGAGGTTAAAACCTCTGTTTTACGAAGTTAGGCACATTTATGCCCCTTGCCCCTTTTATTGTATTACTGCATGTAGCCTTTGCATTTCCCACTTGAACAGTCTCTCTCTTGCTCCCTTACATTCCTAATAATCAGACACAATTCAATATCTCTGGAAATCTTCTCAAGCATACTTTTCAAGTTCTTATATTTATTTTAAGTACATCTTATATTTAAGAATAGGCATATGTTTGACACTTACCTATGTGAGGATTAAGGGCAGTCACCAACATCAGTGATTCATTCATTAGCTTGTTGATTCTCTCTGTGTTGGCTTGGATTCCTACCACACAATTGTCAGTGAAAGAAACACAGGCATCTCCCAGGAGTCGTGCAGAATGTAGGACATTTTTAATCTACATTAAAAAAATATATTTTAAAAATCAATGTATTACCATTTTATGGAGCCCACTGAATCAAAACTAATACTATACAAAATTCTTAATGTTCTATAAATGGTGGATACAAAGTGGTTTTGACTTTAAAATCAGGATTTTTGTAGTTGAATCAAATTTAAATCAATTTTTTAAAGCATCATCCTGAATTTGAGGTAGATTTCTATCCCCAGCTGTGTAAATGTACATAAACAAGCAAACCACTCAAGTACCAGCTATGCCCATGTTGCTATATTCTCACGTGCACTTTAGTAACAATATATCTACATATATGATGCCTCATCACTTATGATACCTATGTTATTGTGATGAGGTCTGATGTAGGTTTAAAGAATGTATACTGCTAAATGATTGTTTGGGCTTTGAATGTTATTTGGGCAACAAGGGGTTACAGCCCACACTAAGACCAGAGAAAAGCCCTGCAGCCAAAGCTAGGGAACCCATGGTGGAGAGAGAGGGTGGGGGAGGTTAAAAATGTTCAGTTAGAAAGCAATTCAGAGTTCAGTTGTTAAAGTGAGCAGTTGGAAAAACAGATTTGTAACCAAGCAAGAAGAACCTACTTTTAAGTAGAGATCCAAGGTAAAATCAGAACTTATAATAAACAATCTATTTTATTCATCTTAAAAATCTGTGTTAAAATTCACAGATTCAAAAATCTATGAGTAACTTAGTCTGTATCCCCACATCTACAATACTGCATTACTTCAGCAGAAAACCTTTGCATACTTAGATCCTGTATATTTATATAGAAACAAAGTGGTGGCAGCAAAATAAAGGAACAGCGAGAAAAATAAAAATAAAATAAATTCAAGTGCATTCTAGAACTCCCTCTTCCCACCCCACCCCCACACATACCCATGACAATAAAAAAATATGACACAGGATAGAAAACCTAATATTCTTGTTAATTTTTACATTAAAAATAATGGCAAACATCCAGACTGAAGATGTGTGCATGGAACCAAGTTTCACACATGCAACAGGGGAGAGGCAGTTTTCACTGATTCCCTGCTTCCCTCAGCTGCTTCCACCCCAAATATGTCCCAGAGCATATGCAATCTTCAGGGACATATGGGGGTGGGGGTTTCCCATAGCTCTTGTGAAATGTTCCACACATGTGGATGCAAGCCAATCTTTCTAAGAATTCAAATTATTTTATCATCTCATCCTTGCCCCTGCTAACTTGGCAAAGAGGCACCTTTTAACGTGGTGATTCTCTTTATTTAGCAGGGGGATAGTAACTGGCCCTATCCACCCCCAGCACAGTACCTCCAGTGACTGTTGCTGGTGTCTACCTTGTCTTTCTTTTTAGATTGTGAGCCCTTTGGGGAGAGGGACCCATCTTATTTATTTCTCTGTGTAAACCGCCCTGAGCCATTTTTTTGGAAGGCATTTATTAATCAAATAAATAAATAAAAGATGATTTCACAAAGCATTGGCCACACTTTTTCAAGGCTCTCTCTGAAGCCAGAAGCAATTGCTTTTTAAACAACGAAAATAAAAAGCCAAGCATGTAGGCATGTTGAATTCTGTACCTAGTATCAAATGTTTCACTTGTACAGAACCCACACAGTCCTGCTAAAAATCCAGAAAAAGCAATGTGGCAGAGAATAGTGAACAAAAATAAATCACTAAAGAATGAAGTCTAATTTGAACATCAGAGGGAATAGAAAAAAACAGGTTGCTCACCTGTAACTGATGATCTGGTAGAGATCCGTCGACATCCATAAGAAGTAGGTAGTGCGCCTGCGCAAGGACCAAGCGGTAGCTATGCCGAAGCTTGTCGAGGCGTCCTGGCCACGCCCCACGCTGCGCGCGTGCTATTTAAGGCAGGCCAGGACGCATGTCCCTCAGTTCTTAGACGACCGCCGCAAGGTGACGATCATCCAGGTGAGTTTGTGAAGGTAAGTGATGTTTAATACATGAAGATCCTAGTGGAACAAAGGCTGCACACCTGTCACACTACTGCAGAGGGGTAGGATGGGAGGGTCTTATGGATGTCGACGGATCTCTACCAGATCATCAGTTACAGGTGAGCAACCTGTTTATCTGGTTCGAGATCCGTCGAGCTCCATAAGAAGTGGGTGTTTAGCCAGCTCCTTATAGGAGGAGGGAGCAGTAGTAACTATGGTAGCACCCTTTTTAAAACACTCCTCCCAAAGTTAGCCTCTGCAGCAGAGCGCACGTCTATAGCATAGTGTTTCACAAAGGTAGATTCGGAGGACCAGGTCGCTGCTTTGCAGATGTCCATGAAGGTCACTCCGGAAAGGTGTGCAGCAGAGGAAGCGTGTGCCCTAGTAGAATGGGCCTTGATGGCTTCCGGAGGGGTTCGGTCCTGCAGCTTGTATGTGAACTGGATAAGGTCCACTAGCCATCTTGATAGACGTTGTCGTGAAATGCAGGCCCCCTTGGAAGAGCCCGCATAGGTCACAAACAGCCGAACCGTCTTGCGAAACGACTTCGTGCGCTCCAGATAGAAAAGGAGCACCCTGCGCACATCGAGGCAGTGCGTGGATCTTTCTAGTTGGGAAGATGGGTTCCTAAAGAACGTTGGGAGGACAATATCTTGGTTTAGATGAAAATTGGAAACTATTTTAGGTCGGAAGGTGGGGTCCATGCGCATCAGGACCTTTTCAGGGTAGAAGTGAGTGTACGGGGGGTCACTTCGAAGTGCCACCAGTTCGCTAACACGTCTGGCTGTAGTGATGGCAATCAAGAAAGCTGTTTTCCAGGATACCAATTTCAGAGGTGCTGTCGCCATGGGTTCGAAAGGTTTTCCCGTAAGAGTAGAGAGAACCAGGGAGAGACTCCAGGGTTCTACTGGCGGTTTGATGGGAGGATAGATGTTAGTTAAGCGCTTTAAGAAGGCTTTGCTATCCGGGTGAGAGAATAGAGGCTTGCCATCCGCTCCAGGATGATAGGAGGAAAGGGCAGCCAAGTGTACTTTCAGGGAAACATTGGCTAGTCCCTGAGCCTTCAAGGAGGATAAGTAGAGCAGGACTTGTTTGACAGATGCCTGTCGAGGCAAAAAAACCCTTGCTTTCGCGTAATGATGGAAACGGGTCCGCTTGCTGGTGTAATTTGTCCTTGTGGAGTGTTTTCTGCAATTTAGGAGAACATCCTTTAAAATCCTATTCGCCACACGGTCAACCTTAAGGTGCGAACGTCTGGGTGTAGGATGAGGCCACCGTTCTGAGAGAGCAGATCCGGCTGTGGCGGTAAGCGCCGGTATCTGTTCTGGGAGAGTCTGCGTAGCCGTGGAAACCAAGCCTATCTTGGCCACCATGGGGTCACTAGGATACAGGGTGTGGGGGTTGTAAGCAGAGGGGCCACAACCCTGGCTATTATTGGTAGTGGAGGAAACATGTATGGTAATTCCGTCATCCAGTCTAACTGGAAGGCATCCCCCAAAGATAGCGGGTCGTGTCCCACTCTGGAACAAAAGCGGGCACATTTTGTATTCAGGGAGGTTGCGAATAAGTCTACTGTCGGTTGGCGCCAGTGATTGAAAATGGGGATGATGTATTCTGGTTTGAGCGCCCATTCATGGACTGTGTCCTGAGGGAAGACCTGGCTGAGGTCGTCCACTAGGATATTGTCCACCCCTTTGATGTGGACTGCTACAGGCAAGACTTGGTGACGAAGACACCAGTTCCATATCTGAACAGCGAGGGCACACAGGGTGTGAGACACAGTTCCACCCTGGCGGTTTATGTATGCTTGGGCTGTTGTGTTGTCTAGTTCTATTTGTACATAGGAGCCCTGGAGAAGTGGTTGGAATGCTTTCAGTGCAAGGAAGACTGCTAGCAATTCGAGGAAATTTATATGGAGCCTTGCTTGTGTCGGTGTCCACAGGTCCTGAGTTCGGTGTTGTCCACAATGTGCTCCCCAACCCCGAAGAGAGGCGTCTGTTAGCCACACTGTCAGAGGCGATGTCTGGAAGGGTACGCCTTCGAGGAGATTCCTTTTCAAAGTCCACCAGGTGAGTGAGTCCAGTACCGTGGGTGGCATTGTCAATCGTTTGTGTTGGCTGTGCTTGGTGGGTCGGAAGACTGAGAGGAACCATAGCTGGAGCTTCCTCATTTTCAAACGTGCAAGGCGAATGACATTGTTGCATGACGCCATCAGGCCAAGGAGGCGCTGTATCGTAAGTGCCGGTTGAACGGGCGATTGGTGACATACTTGTATTAGGTCTCGGATGCGGAGATACCGGTCTTCTGGTAAGAACGCCTTCTGGACGTTTGTGTCCAGGATGGCACCAATGTAAGTGGTCACTGGGACTGGGTCCAAGTGAGATTTTTTCCAGTTCACTTGAATGCCCAGGTTGTTGAGGAGATCCAATACACAACGGATGTGCGAAAGTAACTCGTCTTTGTTTGTTGAGGCCAGGAGCCAATCGTCCAGGTAAGGGTATATCGAGATCCCCAACGTCCGTAAGTGGGCAATTACTGGGGCCATGCATTTTGTAAAAACTCTCGGGGCAGTGGACAGCCCGAAGGGTAAGACATTGTATTAGAACACTTGGGTTCCTACGGTGAATCTTAGATATTTTCAATGTTGAGGCCTGATGCTGACATGAAAATAGGCGTCTTTGAGGTCCAGCGTTGCAAGCCACCTCTCTCCTTGTAAGAGGGGGAGAATTTGATGCAACGCCATCATACGAAACTTCCGAACGCGCACAAACTTGTTCAATCTGCGGAGGTCCATAATGGGGCAAAGGCCTCCATCTCGCTTTGGGACTTGGAAATAGCTGGAATAGAAACTGTTCCGCCGGTCCGCCCACGACACCGGGGCTATTGCTCCTTTCTGCAACAGCTCCTTCACCTCCTCCCACAAGGCACTTGTTGGAGCAGTGTACCTCATAACCGTGAACCGTGGTATTGTCTTGAATTCGATGGCATATCCTGAGGATATGATTTTCAGGACCCAACGGTCTGATGTTATGTGGCGCCATGCGGGGGCATGGCTCGCCAGTCTGATGTAGTGTGGCGGCTGAGATGGTGTTTGATCCCTCAGAGGCAGGGATGGGGAAAGAGGTGGTGTCAGTGAGCGGACAGGTTGTTCAGGGACGCTTTTGTGCGTCAGTGGACTTGCGCTGTGCCTGGCCTGATTTCGATTTGACCTGGTAACTGCGTCTCTGGTATTGGTTGTAGGGTCTACGGTAATCCCGGCATTCTTGGCGGTGGTATAAGGGCCTTTGGCGTTGGAAAGTTGAACGGAATCGAGACTGATAAGAAGTTGAGGCGGAGGACTGATTTGTGAAAGTCTTCGCCGTAAATTTCGATTTCTTTAGTTGTTCCATCGTTGAATCAGTTGTCTCACTGAATAAGCCCGTGCCATCAAAGGCGAGTCCTTCAATTTTATCCTTCATATCAGGCTGTAGGTTGGTGGACTGCAGCCAGGCATGCCTGCGTAGGGTAATCGCAGCAGTCATTGCCCTGGATTCGCTTTCCGCCAGGTGTTTTGCGATGCTTAGAAGTTGCCAGGTTAGGTCACCCAATCTTTCCAAGGTATGACAGAACTTTTCCGAAATTCAGCTGGGGGCAATGTATCAAAGTCCGATAGCAAAGTTTCCCAGATGCAGTGGCTATATTTTGCTGTGCAGGCAGAATAATTTGCCACTTTAATAGAGAGGCAGGCAGTGGAATAAACTTTTCTGCCTAAAAGGTCCAATTTTCTGCTCTCTTTGTCGGGTGGAACTGTGTAACGTTTTCCTGTTTTGGATACGGCAGCGCAGTCAATCATCAAGCTATTGGGCGCAGGATGTTTGTGGAGGTAAGTGTTATCTTTGTCTTGTATTCGATACAAGCTCTCTAGGCGCTTAGACGTCGGGGTTGAAGTGTGCAGCACTTCCCAAGCACATTTTGCGGCCCGTGTAATTACTGGTAGCATTGGTAAGGCTACCGGTGCCGTAGCTTGAGTTTTAAGCATAAAATTATAAACCGGGTCGTCGATTGTAGCTAGCTCTGAGCGAAGATAGAGGCCCAACGCTTCTACCATGGCTCTCACATGTTTTTGGTAAGCTTTGAGCTCTTCATTTGGAGATACGTAAGTAGCGGGAGCCACGTCAGCCGACGGCTCCACAATAATTTCTTCCCTATCCTCTTCTTGGTCTGAGACAAAATCTGAGAAACCAGCATGCTCAGAGATCGAGGAGGCAGGTGAAGCTGGAGTAGGGGTTTGTGTTTCTACTGCCGTTGCTTGGAGAGAAGGAAAATCTGTCTGAGTCGATATGGAGTGCATCGCTATCGACTTAGTTTGCGAGGCTCAATGTTGAATAAGAGTATTTGCAGTCTGTGTTGAAGACGTAGCAATCTGAGGAAAAGATCTCCACTGTTCCGGTGGGGGGTTCACAGTGGCAACATTTTGGGCAGACGAATCCAGACACTGAACGGAGTTTCTATGGGAAAAACCGCATGTGTGCCAAGAAAGGGGAGTGTGCAGATGTGCCGCTGTTAAGGTTGAAGGTTGGCGAGGTAGGGACGATGGAGTTTCTGTGTTTTGTGGTAGAAACCCCAGTAACATCAACGTCGACGGGGTATTCTATGTCGAGTCCAATAAGGTCAGTAAAGTATTATCTAGAGGTATGGTCGGATCAGTGGGAGCATCCGTCTCGACATCGTAGGTTGATGGAGGTGGACATCGAGGAGACACCTTCCTGGAGACCGACAGAACTGGAGTGTTGAGTGTCGATGCCGAGGTCCTCGGCATTGGTGGAGGAGAGGAGGCGATAGGTGTCGGGGCTGGTGAAAGGGATAGAGCCCAGTGAACTGAAGCGTCTGGTAAAAGGTCATTTTCTGCCGGCGCCGCTGGCTCAGTGTCGATCGGAGGTTGGTTGTGCACGTCGATATCGGTAGGTCTTGGGGAATGTATCCCTGATGGTGACGGGGTGCGCTCTGTCGTGAGGTCGATAAGCCTCTGGTGTTTTGCTTTCAACGCTGAATGATGGTCGGCTTGCTTGCATTTTGGAGCAGTCGGCGTCGAAAAGGTTTGTTCTACGACGGTAGTCGACGTCGACATCGAGGCGGGAGCTATCGATACCGATCGAGAAGGTGTTCCAGTTTCCGCGGTCGAGGTCGATGGAACATTCAATTTCGATGCCGACACTTTAGTGGACGGCGAAGGTCTTGTGCATGGAGTCAAGGCCGGTGTCGTAGGTCGTTTTAAAGATTTATCTGGAGCCGATTTCGAACGCTGAGCCGGGCTCGGTGTCGAGGATTGCCCAGCACGGGACTTACATTCGTGTGAAGTGGATATTGAAGGCGGAGCTGAGGAGGACTTCGGGGGCGTGCGCTTTCCTGATGTCGAAGGGCAAGGCGTCCCCGGTGTCGAAGGGCTGAGCATGTCATCATAGATAGCAGCCCGCAGACGAAGTGCCCGATTCTTACGGGTTTGCTTCGAAAACAACAAGCAAATTTTACACGTAGCCACATTATGTTGTTCACCCAAACAGATTAGGCATAAATCATGTAAGTCTTTTGAGGGGAGTTTCGCTTTACAGCGCTCACACCTCTTAAAACTTTTCTTTTCCTCAGCCATCGTCCGCGAAGATTCTAGAGTGTTCCGTTAGCCAATTCCAAGTATGAAGAAGGAGGAGATTCCGTCAGCCGGTCCGAGTGTCAATGAAGGGGAAGGTAAGGCAGCCAGTCCAAGTTCATAAATCCGATAAACAATCCAAAGAAGAAAGAATTTTTCACAAACTCAGCGATAACTCAAAAAGTCAGGAGAGGAACTTCTTGAGCAGCAAAACCGAAGGTCTTTCCGCTAAGGCGGTCGGAGAAGAACTGAGGGACATGCGTCCTGGCCTGCCTTAAATAGCACGCGCGCAGCGTGGGGCGTGGCCAGGATGCCTCGACAAGCTTCGGCATAGCATGTCCTTGCGCAGGCGCACTACCCACTTCTTATGGAGCTCGACGGATCTTGAACCAGATACTTCATTTCAACCTAAGCTCCTGTCACAGATGATATCCTTACAGCAGATGTACTTGCCAGGTGATTGTGACTGCTTTAAGGATGAAATAGAAACTAACGGTCAAAAACTAAAATGGGTTTGTGGGTTGGATAGTTATAATTCAGGGACATTGATGCTACAAAGTACAACTGTGCACCATCACTAATATTTTTACCCTTATGTCCACTGAAATTATTCCACAGTGCCATCTCATTTATATTTTCAGAACTTCATCTAACTTACAATCATGGGCTTGAAGACATTCAACTCAAAATGGCCATTGCTGCCTCCTACTGTAACAGCAACATGATTTCCCATCACCTGAGCTGCCACCATGGTTATGGCCTCGCACTGAGTCGGATTCACTTTTCCTGGAGATGAGAAGAAAAGAATTCCCAAAATTAATCTTTGACTAGTTACTTTTAAATATTTCTTTAAAAGCAAACTTTTACATATGAGTAACTAAAGTATGATTTAAGGCTATTGTACCAAAATGGTTTGGATGTAAATATGGGTTCACTGATGTGGCCTGCTGAATTATCCCAACAAGAACAATTCTTATGAAAGCAGGAAGCCCAAAATCACAGTGATTTTATATTCTCAAGATGCTTCAAGAACAGATTCAAGATCCTATATGGATAACAATAATGTAACAATACATTGAGCAGAACCATGGTTTATTCTAATTGAGGTTTAAAAAAAATCTTGATTGGTGCCACGGATCATCCGATCTCGGTTTGTTTCACTGTAGCATTGTTTATTCATGTTGTGTTCCTTCTCTTTGCCCCCGATGCAGAGGTGCTCTTACCCCTGGACTTTTGGGCCAAAGTCCAGGGCCTCCACAGCCCCTGGGGTACCCCAAATCCTTTTTAGTCTGTCCCAGGTGGTGTGGTCGCCTGGCCGATCATGATGATGCTAGGGTTAGGGGGAGTGTGGCGAGGCCTTTAGGTCCAGGCTCCAAAGTTTCCTAGGTGCATCTCTGCCCCAATGATGTCCCCAAATTCAATCCCAAACTGCTTTGCTCTACCTTCAGCAATACACCTGTAATCTGAGCAATGATATCTAAAATGACCAAGCATAACATTACCAACAGAGATGGGTAAAACCAGCATAGTTGGAAACACTTCCAGTGATCTGTACGATACTAATTCTCTGTGAAGCCATGTACCAGCATTAGTATATCCTGATAGCTTGCTTGCTTTCATTTGTAACAGCGAAATATTCTTAATGCCACAATTAATCAAAAGATTAATTCCCAGAACAAAGCAACATTAACATATTTTGGATGATTCACAGGTTATTCATGAAAAGAAATGCCCTGCCTTGGATATACAGTATAATCCGTTCCAAGATTAGGATAGTAAGTTGTCGCTAAAACAAAACTGTTCCTTAGCTCCTTCCCTGGTATTTGAAAATACAGGACACTGACAGACACCAGTGGTCATATGCACAGTATATCAAATTGTTTCACTATTACAGTTTCCACAAGGGATTTCACTCATTACCAGGAGATTTTAATCAGGAATTCCTGGTTTTTTCTACTAAAGGTTGCTCTGATCCTACTTGCTCTACCTGCCATGGAGAACCATCCATGAAATGCCAAGACCATAATACCACTTTCAAAAGTGCTGTGTAGTGTTCTCTTCATACAGGGGACTGCCACACCTTCTTAAGATAGACTACTGTAAAGTTTTTGCTTTCACCCCGGTGTCTTCCAGTTCCAGATACATTTACCACTTATAGTGTGAATTTTATCTGGAATGTTATGTTAGATTTCTAATGGTAATGAGGTAATTTGATATTGATTGATTAAGTGCTGTCAAGTCAGTGTCGACTCTTAGCAACCACATAGATAGATCTGATATACCCTATAATAAAATTATGCAAGACCATTCATCTTAACTACTGCAATTATACTCGCCCATACAAGTCAGAATCTAGCCCATCTTCTCAATAATTGAGATGAAACTGTTCTTCACTAAGGCCCCAACATCTTTTGATATGGAAATATCAAGATAGCTAGTTGTAAATATTTAAATAGTGAGTATAACAACCATTTTATCTCCCAGAATTAATAAAAATTCATCCATTTCATCTTCTCCCTATTTTTAACCTTGATATTAGGAGCAAGATTTCAAAAAACGTATTCATGCTCAGCAGAGGCTCAACTCGACCCTATTCCCATATTTTGCAAGTCAAAAAAGTGTCACACACCGTACATATATTTGAAGGCACAAATTGTCTTTAAACATATGGTACAAACACACTCTCTCAAGACCTCTTAACTTTATAAGTTACTTTTGAGTACATTACCAGGCATTATACTGCTTCCAGGTTCATTTTCAGGCAAGATTAGCTCCCCTAGACCAGAACGTGGCCCGGAACCCAGGAAACGAATGTCATTGGCTATCTTCATCAAGCTGCAAGCCACAGTGTTCATTGCTCCACTCAGTTCAACTAGAGCATCATGAGCAGCAAGGGCTTCAAATTTGTTTGGAGCAGTAACAAAAGGCAAACCTAAGAAAAGTACATTATAAAGGATATAAGCAGAACAGCAGTCCACTCACTCACTCTTACACCTGCTGCACAGCTTATAGAACATGTAAGTAGTCAACTATTAATTGATTTATATACACAGTCCAGTTCTGGGTGGGTATCATTAAATACAATTATACATCCTTTGTTCTCAAGGGATCACAGACTACTTAAAGGACAAACAGAAGAAGAAAGTTGTGAAATTACACAAAAAAGAACAACGACACCTTGAACTTAACATTTCATACAAGGTTGGAAACAGACAATCTAGGTATTTGGTGTTTCATGGCGGTGTTTCATTTGGTGTTTCATGGCGGCACTATTATAGCTAGACCCTCCTTCTAGTCAATCCTCCAAAGTCTCTAGAGGGGGTAGTCAGCAGTTAGGATGACATGTGTGCAAAGATTCACTGAGACAATTGGACTCCATAACACTCAGGGCATATATTAGCATTGACAGCTTCCCAACTGACAGCTTTGCTGACTCGAGAAACAGAAAATGCCCTTCACATAGTGGCTCTGCTACTTTGCTGCTGTTGTTGGACCCCGATTTAAAGAAGTTGAGAGGGGTAAAATGGGTCAGAGAAGGGTAGGGAATAGCCTTGTTTTTTATTGCTAGAGGGAACCAGGAAGTCCCTGCCTCATCTAGCTTCCTATCTTGCTTCTTCCAGCATCCTTGCTTCAATTCTCTTATAATGAGCTGGGAATGAGAATGGTAGTTTCTTTCTTACCTGTGAGTGTGGCCACCTTAGCAGCAATCTTCTCACCAAAACCAATTCTTGTATTTAATCCTGTGCCAACTGCAGTGCCACCAGCTGCCAGCTCATAGACCCTTGGCATGGCCGCTTTGATTCTAATGATACCATTTTTTACTTGCTGCACATAAGCACTAAATTCCTTGGAAGAGGGAAAAGAGAGACACAAACAAGATAATATTATCAGCTGATTTATTTTGAATATTGTGTTTCATGTGAAATGAAAATGAGCCACTATTCACTAAGCAAAGATATGATGAGTAGCAACAAATTATTAGCATCTGCAGTCTCAACTCCCTTAAAAAGAAAAGAATTTTCAAGCAGAGTTAAACTGCAATTATTTGTACCTGCCCAAGAGTAAGGGGAACAGCATCCTGTGTGTGAGTACGTCCAATTTTAATAATTTTGGAAAACTCTTTCGCCTTTGCATCAAGGGCATCCTGAAGCTTCTGTAGCCCTGGTAAAAGCACTTCATGAACTTCTTGTGCAGCAGCAATATGCATTGCAGTTGGGAATGTGTCATTTGAGCTCTATTAGAATCCAAAAATAAGAAATATGCATATTATAACTCACACCAGTAGCAAAATCAGCAACACAAATCAGAAGATCCAGTCTTAAGTCCACAGTTAATTTAGGAAAAGGATTTCCACCTAAATTTGCTAGGACAGCCTGTTTGGGGCCTACAAACAGGACCCCACTATGTGATTTGGAACTGCAGGCTTACAATCTCCATCTTGGCTATGAGCTCACGGGACCATGAACTCTGCACATGCCCATATGTGGCAAAACTCAAGTTGGTTGCTTAGAACAAGCAAACATGGGACAACTATTACCCAAGGTCCGGATAAAAAGCAACTGTAAGGTGACTCCTCTCTGATCAGAGAAGGAAGCTGGCTCAGCAGACACAAGTTAAGGAGAGACTATTTCTCAAGGGAATAGAAAAACTCCATTTTGCGCATAAAGGATTAGTTACACTAATTGTCTTCACAGATAAGATAAGGTAACTAAGATAAGGCTGATCACTCCCACTCTTGCTGCGCTAATGGCCTAGCACAGACCAGAAAGAATAATAGTGGGTATCAAAAGAATCATTATCTCCCCACCTGGAAGATTTGGTGTGGCAGATAAGCTTTCAGCTCACCCATTCACTCCAGCCAGGAGCGGCTGATGTGGGCGCTGCCGGCGGGGATGGATGGGTGAGAGCCACCTTTAAGCACAAATTAATAGGTGCTTATCTCCGCTCTGGCTGCAACTGCAAACTACTCCGAGCAGCAGCGCACTGCCTATCACTCCTTGTAGTGGTGGATTAACGCCACCATTCATCTGGCTGCTGGTGGGGAATGGGCTCCATGGAAGCCAAGTGAGTGGTGAAGCTGATCCGCCACTGCAAAGAGTGCCAGACAGCCACGCTGCTGTTCAGAGTAGTTTGCAGCTGCAGCCACAGCAGAGGTAAGCACCTATTAATTTGTGCTTAAAGGTGCTTCCTACCCACCAAAACCCCCGCCGGGAGTGCCCGCACTAGCCGCTCCTGACTCCGGTCCATACAATTTGTTCAAACCATTTTATTTTATTGCTCATCAAGATCACACCTACTGGTGAGCAAATCAAGCAATATGAATTATTTTGTCAACCATGGATGTCAGCCCCAACAGCAAGGAGGTACGACCCATGTATGTCCTGAAGACATGATTTTGCCTATTTTTAGCCCAAATGCCAACAAATGTTGTGCTCTGGCTTTAGGTATCAACTACAGCTTTTGCTCCAGCCTTGATTCCAGCTTGGATCCCAGCCTCCGGTTTGGACCCGTCTCCAGGCCCAACCGCACACAACACGTGGCTGCTCTAGACTAGAATTGGACCCTAGAGACCCAACCACATCTGTACTTTTCTTGGAACAAGACCCTATCCTGGTTTTCCTGCTTGCGAGGGACACACTTGCCTCTTTCCTCTGCCTTCCCACCTTGTCCCAACAAGGAGATCCACCAATGCATCCCAATCTGCAAGTGTAACCAGCACACCGACAGATTTGGGATCCGATAATACTAACTGCCTATCCTTTTAACCTCCTTGTCCCACTCTCTTTCTGCTCTTTAAGCCTACATCTTGGTCCTTTCTCAGAGTAAAGCCTTGAGGTAATTAATTGACAATTTGGACCTTAAGCTAAAATGCCTCTACATGAGACTCCAGTGATTCTCAAACTTGGGTCCTCAGGTGTTATTGGACTTCAACTCCCATAATCCCCAACCAAAGGCCACTGAGGTTGGGGATTATGGGAGTTGAAGTCCAATAACACCTGAGGACCCAAGTTTGAGAATCCCTGCTCTAGTTAACACTGTTAGTTAAGATTTTGTTGCCTCCTCACCTTGCCTAATCAATCTTTTTCTTTTTCTTTACCCCTATAATCCCTAAAAAAAAAAAAATCTTGTTGTACCATATTTCTTTCTCTCTCATTATTTCCAGACCAAACCTTTGCACAAATTTATTCTGTAACTGACTGTTCATTATAGTTGCGCTAATTCCCCACACAAGCCCAAAAGTAGTTTCAGGGCGTTCCACCAGTGCTCCAAAACAGCTCTGTTAACACTAGGAAATAATGAGGTGATTACACAAATGTGTGTTTCATGTGTATGCTGTAAAACACAACACTGGGAAGAAGTGGTCAATGCCCAAGTCACTATTTTTATACAACAATGCGAAGCACAACTCAGCACTGCAACAAGTCGTCTGAATAGGTTTAAAGATTAGGTACAACTGCTCATTTTGTTCACATTTTGGAAGGCTGGCAACAAAATGGCCGTCAATGCAACATGTGAAAAATCAAGTTTTTTCTCTGAAACACCTTTAACATTTAATGCCTAGTAAAACAAAATATTTTGCCTTCCTATAGAAATTATCTCTAGTGTAAAAATAGCAAAAATGTTTGAAAAACCACAGTGACCTGGCTTTTATTAACGTGGTCATTTGGATGCACTGGGTCCTTGCTCCCCAGTTTACCTCCCAGGATCTCAATGGCTCTGTTGCTGATTACTTCATTGACATTCATATTAGTTTGAGTTCCAGATCCAGTTTGCCACACCACCAAAGGAAAATGATCATTCAATTTACCTTCAGATACCTACAAAACACAAACATTATTATTTATAGTACCAAGGTGAAACAGATTGCAATGGGCAGTGGACTTTCAGGGACACTAGATTTATTTCATTTATATCTCATATTTCTTCCTCTGTGAAACTCACGGCAGCCTACATGGGATTGTGACTCTGCACCCTAGCAATCAAAGCTGTCTTCCTTGATCTGCTGTCACAATTTATTCACTACAGTCTTCACCTAAAATATTTTCCTCTTCAATATTCATTGCTCTCGATAGGCGATAAGTGCTGTAGACACGGAGTTACGCACAAAAAAGCCTATTCAAATTAAATAGTAAAGAGACTTTATTGTTTCTCCAAAAGATGTTCCTTTTAAATTAATAAGTAACTATTTACAGTTATCTATATTTCTTTAGCCTCTGATTCTGTTTGGTTATTTGCTACTCTGAGTTCCTATGTAATTTTGCCTGGTACTAGGATTAAAAAAAGGAGCAAGAGAGCGTCGGTTAAGTGGTTAGTCTTACCTCATTTGCTGCCTTTATAATAGCATTAGCAATCTTTGGATCAAGGCCATAATCCTGATTTACTTCAGCAGCTGCTCGTTTCAAGATACCAAAAGCTCTTATTACCTGGACCTACAATTTAAAACAATAATCTTGAGTGAAATTTTAGATACACTTACATTATAAGAAGCCATTTTATTTGTTTAGTTCTATCTAAACTGGTCCAATTCACACAACCAAGCGGATTATACTTGTCCTATAAAACCAACCAAAAGAACTCACCACTGTCAAACCACATTAAAACTGCAATTTGAAATAATATATATGCATGGAAGATGGCAAAAACTGACAGAGCTGCAAACAGGAGAAATGTCTAATATTCATAAAAACATGGGATGGAACAACTGGATATTTAATAAATATACTGACCTATACATATTAACAATACATATCCCCTAACAATAATACATATCCATGAAACGACATAAATTTTACAATCAATCTAACCATCGGAACCACTAATATAAATATATGAGAAATATGAGAACTTGCAAATCAGTCTTTCATACACAGCAAGTAAAAACTGATTGTAAATATTTATGTCTTTTCATAAATTATGTCTTTTCAACATTTGTGTGTGTGTTAGGTGATATGTATTGTTAATATTTATGGGTCATAAAAGTATATTTATTAAATATCAGATTGTTCCATCCCATATTTTTATGAACATTAGACATTTCTACTATTTGTAGCTCTGACAGTTTTTGCCATCTTTCATGCATATATATTTTTCAAATTGCATTTTTAAGGTGGCTTGACAGTGGTGGGTTCTTTGGGTTGGTTTTATGCTTTTGGTTGGACCCACCTAGGTGCTTTTAATTCCTTTATACTTATCCTATCCCACCTCACACCCCACTGATGGGACTATATTCACATGATTGAAATCTATCTAGAACAAGTTCCTAGCTTATTGTAATTTTACAAACAGTTGCAGTTATGTGAGAAACTTGGCCATGTGAATCAGTCCATATTATTCAGAAAAGAAAGGCAGTTCAAAGAGGTCACAATCAATGGACAAGCTGACCTGATTAAGCCAACTAGCTGCAAAGGCATCTGTAGAATCAGTAAGCAATTATTTATTTCACAGTTACAATGTTGATATTTCTGGCATATGGCCTAAAAATAGACAATTTACCTTAAAACAAAATATTTAGTAGTTTAGGAAAATAGCCTCATAACACTTAGTTGGATTTCATGAAGACCACAGAAAATGTTAAAGTCAAATATGATAATGTAGCAAAAATATTCCATGCAGTAAGACACAGTATATAACAAAACGTATTCTTTTTTATTGTATGCTAACACACATGCTTTTGCAATATGTGAAAATGATGTTAGGGCAACATGTTCCTATGACAACTGAAACTGTCCACTAATGCCTCATCCACTTCCCTATAAAACAAGCACTCTTAGATTTCACCCCGCCCCCCTGCATTTTAAAAATATTGCATATTTACCTACTTTGCTGGGTCATTTAACATAATGTAGATAAAGTAAAGTATGTTGGAAAAAATTAAGATCAGTAAAGTTAGGTCTGGTGCAGATATAGTCTGGAATCAAGGTTGAGGAGTTGAGAGTGGGCTGCAGATTCATGCATTCCCTACCGATGTCCTAGTTTTTCATCAGTCTGCCCAGCTCACTCTACCAAAGTTCATCTGTGAAAGGCAGGCGAGGTGGGCATGATCCTATGGCCTGGGCCTCAACCAATTTTCTTTGGAGCTTTGAGCCAGCTCAAAATTTCAGGAGCCAGAATGCCCTTTGCTCCATGAGGACAGGGGTGGGGAAGAGGCAAATTCACCGCCTGCCATCAGCAATGCCCTCTGCTACATGGGAGGAGGGGGGCAGAGTCACTGTTCACCCTCAACCATGACCCGAGGTCCCTGCCTTGCTTGCTCACTCTTCCTTCTCGTTGTGTATGTCCATCGCCTGCCTGAGTCAGACACATGTGACTAAGAGGAGTGAACAAGCAAGGCTGGGGGCAGGTTGCTCTCTCCTCTTCTTGGTCACGTATGTCTGGCTCAGACAGGGTGATGGATAAGCAGGAGGAGGGAGCAACTCACCCCGCCTTGCTTTTTCACTCCTCCTCCTGGTAGCATCTATTTGACTAAGGCAGGCAATGGATAGATGCAACCAGTAGGAATGAGCAACCTGCCCCTGCTCCTAGTCACAGCCATCGGCTTGGGTGTCACGCTTATATTTCCAGGCGCCATGGCAAGCTGCACCTGGGAACTGTTGAACCTTGCTACAACCAACCTGTTATCCCTTAACTCTGAGTAACATTACATCTCTATCACACAAACTTGCTTTTAGAGAATAAATTCAGTTTTGAATTACTTACAGGCATACGTTCAGTCACACCGCCAATCTTAAAATTCATTGTGGATCTCACAGTCTGTGCACCGTAATACTTGTCATTTGGAACTTTGAGTTCACCAAAGGTATCATATTCTATTCTAAAAGAGTCATGACTAGCCTGAAGCAGGAGATGGAGAGAAAACACAGTTAAAATGTAGAGGCCACTTTTCTAGTATAAAGGTGGGGGGGGGATGCCAAGATATATAAATATATATATTAGCATTGTTGTCAGAATTTTGTTTTATTATCTCATCAGAAAAATAATGTGTGCCCTGCCCTAATAAAAGCTGCAGTTCATATACAGTGGAGCAACTAGCAAAAGTAGTACACAGAAAATGAGTCCTTTTCTGCCCCAATTCTGATGCTAGCGGCCAGAATCCAAAAGACTGCATGATAAAGCATGATAAAGGCAAGGCTACAGCATCTGGAAGCCACCTAATGGCGCAGCGTTGAAGTAACTTGCCTAGCAAGTAAGACCTTGCTGGTTCGAATCCTCACTGGTATGTTTCCCAGACTATGGGAAACACCTATATCAGGCAGCAGTGATATAGAAAGATTCTGAAAGGCATCATCTCACACTTCATGGGAGATGGTAATGGTAAACCCCTCCCATATCCTACCAAAGAAAACCACATGGCTCTGTGGTCGCCAGGAGTCAAGATCGACTTGACAGTGCAATTTTATCTTTACAGCATCTGGGGCTTTTTAGTTTTGAAAAGAGGTGACTATGAGGAGAAATGATAGAGTTGTATAAAATTATGCATGCAATAGAGAAACTAGACAGAGGGAAAATATTCTCCCCCTCACACAAGACTAGAACCAGGGGTCATCCCATGAAGCTGAAGGTCAGGAAATTTAGGACTGACAAAAGGAAGTACTTTTCACACAATAAGTTCCAGGGCTGCTCAACTTCGGCCCTCCTGCAGATGTTGGACTACAATTCCCATAATCCCTGGCTATGGGCCATTGTGGCCGGGGATTATGGGAGTTGTAGTTTAAAAACAGCTGGGGGGCCAAAGTTGAGCAGGCCTGCCTGAGTAAACACAATTTCACACAGAACATAGTTAATCTTCGGAATGTTCTGCCATAAGATATGGTGACAGCCACCAGCCTGGATGGCTTTAAAAGGGGCTTAGCCATGTTTAACAATGGCTACTAGTCTGGTGTCTAGGGGCAACCTCCAGCCTCAGAGGCACGATGCCTCTCAATACCAGGTGCAGGGGAGCAACAGCAAGAGTGAAGGCATGCCCATACCTCTTGCCTGTGGGCTTCCCAGAGGAATCTGGTGGGCCACTGTGTGAAACAGGGTGCTGGACTAGATAGGCCTTGGACCTGATCCAGCTGGGCTGTTCTTATGTTCTAATTCCATTTCAAGAAGGTTTGGCTTTATTTAAAATCTACAGCAAAACTCTCCCCATTAGCTGTATGCCAAACTGATTTAGAAACTGAGGAGAGTTTCAAAAGCAGTTTATTATAGGACAAAGAAAGGGGTCAGCTCTTCAAAGTCAACAGTTCCTCTGGGGTAAAGCACATTCCTTATCTAAGCAGTTCTTTGGATCCCAGCCAGAATACAAGTGATCCAATATGAGCCAGAATGCTTATTCCAACCAAAAATTGGTCTATCCTTACTAAATAAGTAACTCATTCAACTTAAAAAGCAATTGAACGATACTTTTTCAATGTTAGTCTCTTACTGTATCGGAGGTATTCTAGAAATAAAGGAAGCAATTAGGGATGTGCATGGAACCGGTTCTGTGCACTCCCAGGAGGGTGGGGTTGCTTTAAGGCGCGGGGAGGGTTTCCTTACCTCCCCCGCTGCATTTCCGCCAGCACTGCTGTCTAAATCACCGGGGCGGGGCTGCTGTATACCCACTTGCACGCACGCCAGCCACTTCTGGTATTACGCTGACCAGGGCAGCAAGAGGGTATACAGCCGTCCCGTGCCAGCGATTTTGACAGCAGTGCCAGCAAGGAAGGGAGGTAAAGACACCCTCTCCACGCCTTAAAGCAACCCCCTCCCCACCTCAAACGCCGGTCTTTCGAACCAGTTTGGCGGTCTGTGAATAGACTGCCCAACCAGTCCATGCATACCTCTAGAAGCAATTATTACCAATATGCACACAAACATATAGTCATTGTCCATTTTGTTATAAAACTTCCCAGCTGCAATATAAACATCACATCAAATGTTTTCTTAATGACTTATTAAGAATTTCAGGTTGCTTGTTAAAATAAAAATGAGTTAGTTAGGGATTTGTAACTAAAACGAACCAATATCCCACTATAACCCATGAAACTACACCATAGGGGATGGGGGAAGAGGCAAAATTCTGAAGGAACACAATGGAGAGGAGAGCTGGTCTTGTGGTAGCAAGCATGACTTGTCCCCATAGCTAAGCAGGGTCTGCCCTGGTTGCATCTGAATGGGAGACTTGATGTGTGAGCACTGCAAGATATTCCCCTCAGGGGATGAAGCTGCACTGGGAAGAGCAGGTTTCAAGTTCCCTCCCTGGCTTCTCCAAGATAGGGCTGAGAGAGATTCCTGCCTGCAACCTTGGAGAAGCCGCTGCCAGTCTGTGAAGACAATACTGAGCTAGATGGACCAATGGTCTGACTCAGTATATGGCAGCTTCCTATGTTCCTAAGCTGCGAGAAAAACATCTGAAATTTTTTAGTTTAACTCCCCTACACAGGTCTCTAACCACTCCAGATTGTCAGTTATGTTGCTTTTCACAATTGATAATTTCAAATACTGTATGTATTTACCTGAATGCAGGACTAGGGTTTTGGGGTTGTTGTTTTTAACAAGTTGCTTTAAATTAGAAATTGGGAGGTCATCTTAAATTCAGAGTCCTGCTCCTTTTGAGTATATGCAGGTATAACTGGTGTTTAACCTCTACATTTTAAGGGGTCATCTTAAATTCAGAGTCATCTTCAATTCAAGTAAATATGGTACCATTTTAAAAGTAGTCTTGTTGATATGCCAAAGAGGATACATTCAGGGTCTCCTTCCTTCACCAGACCAAAAAGCAAGTTAGCAATGTTAACAAAAATTTGCATTCCAAACTTTGCTAAAAATGAAATTTAAATACTTGGGTGCTAAGCTAAACCTACTGCAGTCTTGTCATTAAGCTTACAAAAATGATCAACCTGAAAAATGTTTGTCTGGTTACTGAGCGCGGTAGTGGCAGTTGCCTGCCCCGCCCCCCACCCCCGACTCCCTGCACTGTCTTTTCTTTGGGTTGCCTCCAAATGGCAGCTTTCCAATGCACTCCCAGGGGTGCTATACCTGGGTACAGAGTCTGTGTTTTAACTTCTGAAGAGGCTTACTGTTATGGTGCAATCCTATGTATTGGCACAGTCAAAATTTAAAAGCAAAAGTGCAAATAATAGTTTAATAAATTGCTTAAGCTCTGAACCCCTGCTAACTAGGCGAAGAGGCACCTTTTTAACGTGGTGATTCTCTTTATTTAGCAGGGGGAGAGCAACTGGCCCTATCCATCCTAAGCACAGTACTCCTCCAGTGACTGTTGCTGGTGTCTATCTTATATTTCTTTTTAGGCTGTGAGCCCTTAGGGGACAGGGATCCATCTTATCTATTCTTTCTCTATGTAAACCGCTTTGGACACTTTTGTTAAAAAGCAGTATATAAATATCAGTTGGAACTTAAAACTTGAACTGTGGCCAGGCTTGGCAAGAAGGCATCACAAAGGAACCTTTTGCTAGCTGGTGTTTGTTCTCTGAGGCTGGGAACAGCAGCTACTAAGAGAATCTGTGGCTGTAAGTGGTAAATTCCTAAGTTCTGAGAACCTCTCTAGATGCTCATCAGCAAAATGTTCTTGTGAAGTTGTGTGCTGTTGAGATAATCAAATATTTTACATATATTAGTGACCTCTATAAGTAATCATATGTGTAACTTTGAGATTTTCACCCCATCATCTGTTAACAGAATATACTGCTCATTAGTGAGCCTTACTTTCTTACAGCGTCTGCTTGACTGTGGTCAAGCAAAATAAAGCCATTAATAATGATGATGCAGAAACTCTTGGCTGGGGCAAATTTTAAGAGCCAAACTAGATGTGATGGGGCAACCATGTTAGTTCATATGTAGTGGTTAGAGTGCTGGACTAGGACCGGGGAGACTCGATTTCAAATTCCCATTCAGCCATGAGACTTGCTGGGTGACTCTGGGCCAGTCACTTCTCTCTCAGCCTAACCTACTTCACAGGGTTGTTGTGAAGAGAAACCTAAGTATGTAGGTTTCCTCTGGGCTCCTTGGAGGAAGAGCGGGATATAAAATGTAAAAATAAAAATAAATAAAATTCACATATGAAGTGTGTCTTTATGTGTATGGGAGAGGGTAGGACCTAATATTTTTTAATGTTCAAAGAGAAATTTTCTCCTGTCTTAACTCCCCATGCTTGGTTGCTTCTGGTACATTTGTCCCAGCTTGGCTTCCTTCAGAGTTTTTCCTCTTCTCCCTCCCTTATGGTATAGTTCCATGGGTTTTAGTTGTATTGGAGTTGGAGGGGCCAGATTCCAAATAATAGACAACCAGATGCAATGTAAAAGAGAAAAAAGAATCTCCAGTACCTTGTAACCAGTGATCCCTCTAATTTTTCTCATCTGTGTGCTGAATGAATTTTGTTCTGAGTGGCAGTATGTGTGCACATGCATTCAGAATGCGGCCTCCCTGATTCCACCTGAGCAGCATCTAAAATCAACTGAGCGGACATCAAAATGTTTGTGTGCACACACACATGTGCACACCTTAGAGGGAACACTGCTTGTAACAGTTACATAGGAGAAACTTTCTGTAGATAACTTTTTTTTGCAAGATGACACATTTCACCTTCATATCTGCAGAAGTCATGAGAGCTGAAAGCCAAGGAACCCCGGATCATGTCTCAGCATACCCATACAGTCACTGAACCACTCTATGTCAGCTTCAGCACATATACATAGCCAAATAATAAATTAGTTACAGTGGGTTACCTCTGTGCATCCTAAACCAGTGTGGTGTAGTGGTTAGTACTGGTTAGTGCTGGACTAGGACCGGGGAGACCCGAGTTCAAATCCCCATTCAGCCATGACTTGCTGGGTGACTCTGGGCCAGTCACTTCTCTCTCGGCCTAACCTACTTCACAGGGTTGTTGTGAGGAGAAACCTAAGCATGTAGTACTCTGGGCTCCTTGGAGGAAGAGCAGGATATAAAATGTAAAAATAAATAAATAAATAAACTTTTGATACCTGGGACACGGGTGTTTTCTGGATTAAAAGTGGGGGATGCTTCACTCAAAGAGCTGCATATGCATTTTCAAGATATGCCAAGGGCAGTGGACAAGCATCCTCCTTGCAGCTACAGAAAGGTGCATTTAAGGGAATAGTCCATTTAACCAGAGGACCTACTCTTCTTCCCTTTGCCCAGCTGAGAGGGAACACAACTCTCTGACCAAGGAGATGCTTGTGGAATTACCCTTCACCTTCCTGTTGTAGGTAGGCTGCACCAGAGAATCCCCAGTGCATTATTCCTCCCAACCCTCAGACTGCTGATGGTACTGCTCATATACTGGCAGAGAGTGAGGAAAAGACCAAAGGGACCTCCTTGCTCCGAGGCATAGTCCTGTGAACACCACCAAACCAATGACCAGCATTGCTGGTTTTGGACTGTTTTATCCTTGTATGCGGTCGGGTTGTCAACATTTCATTGCCAGAATGAGGGACACAAGTTTAAGGGGTCTGGTGGGGGGGGGGGGGAGGTGTATGCTGTGGTAATCAAGAGCCTGAGTATCATTGACATATATGTAATTGAATTATTTGCTATTGAATAAATGGAGGGACAAGTGCTGTCCCTGTAAGAACCAACATTTCATCCCTGAAATGAGGGACATCCTGAGCAATGAGGGGCAGTTGGCAACCCTAGCTTTCATATGCAACTTAACTAGTCAGATCGTATCATATTTCGATTAAGTATTATGTTGAGCAGAGCATAGTTTTGAGTATTTAATCGGAAAAACAGTATACACATCTAACAAACAAACAACTAAACCACATCGTTTAGTTTAGTTGCACGTGTATTCCGAGTGGGGCCTTCCTGATCCAACCTCAGCGAGATCTAAAATTAACTGAGCAGACCTCAAAAAACTTGTGTGCGCCTGCACATGCGCATACCTTAGGGGAAACACTGCTCCCTACACTGTCAGATGATGCCATAACGTCCACCTACAACACTTAGGACAGCAAGGAAGGAAGAGAAGCCCAATTCACCTTCTGCAGCTGCTCCCCGCGCCTTCAGACGGATTCCCTCCCTCTTCCCCCTTCCGGAAAATGCTCCGAGACCGAGAGGCATTCTGCAGCGGCTACTAAAGGTCACCCCTCAGAGCAACTCTCCACCGCCCCGGCGCGAAAGACGCGACCGCGCGCTTACCATTCTGCGTTGCTGGGGAAGACGCTGGCCAAGCAGCAAGACAGCACTCGAGGGCAAATAGTGCGTCTGGACTCCCCTCCTCGCGTAGCTTAAAAGCTGAAGAGAGCGGTACATGGTTGCTGCTGAAGGGGAGGCAGCTCGCGGGAGGCGGAGCTAAGCGGGTGAGACTGCGGGTAGCCAATGCGATGAAAGGAGAACATCGGGCAAAGAAAACCCTGACCTCACCCCTTTCTCGCAGGCCAATCAGCAAACCTAAGCTGGGTTTAAAAGGCGGGGTTAAGGAGAACAACCCAATTAAACAGCGTCGGGAGGGAAAGAGCAAAGGGGAAAGTGAATCTTTGCGATAGACATAAGAAAATGCCAGATGCGCAAGAAAAACTAGCAAGTCCCGGGAAGCGCACCAAAGCTGAAGCTTCTCCACTAGGAGAAGCAAAAAGCAAAAGCAGCTCTGATTCCTAGTAGTATTCCTAGTAATGGAATTTCATCGGATATTTCCGAGTCCAAATTAAAAAACAGCCCCAAATTCACCCTACATCTATGAAACGGGGTGGCTTCTTGTGGAAAACGTTCGTGGTAGGACTGCTGCCTTCTGTTCTGAATACAACCCCCGCTCCCTCTCGTGTAGGCAAGTGCCCACAGTTAGCACTTTAGGTGGTAACATGAATATACAGTCTTCTGTGGTGGAAGCTGAAGCTTTGTTTCCAGAATTAATTGTGTAACTTTATTCCAGCATAATTGCAAATAATGCCTCTTCTTCACTGTGATTTATGCGTAATGTACCGACATGGACAGTAGAAGCCAAATGAGAGGACTTCTCAGTATGGATCTCTATGTCTCTGCCCTCATCGTTTCCATCAGTTTGCTTTTGTGTGCTCTAAGTGTGCAACTTAGAGCATACAAACGGCAAACTGATGGAAACTTTAGAGAAAGATCACTGTGCAGATAGCCAGCTGCTTTTATGGAATGGGCACTTTGCTAACACCACGTCTTCTAAGCGGGGCAGCCTCAGATGTCAAGTGCAAGGCCCCCACCTGCTCTCCCACAGATATCGCCTCATCTGCCTCCTGCTGTTGCTGCCGCTCCCCACCCCCCACCCCCATTTTCATTATCACCCCTGCCCTGTTCTTGCCTCAGCACGTTTTCTCACTCACTGGCCCAACCCTCAATCGCCCGACTCACTGCTCCTGGGCTGAAAGCCTAGTCCTCCTCTCGTTGACTTCGTCTCTGCAGCATGTAGCGCTCTGTTCTCTAGCACGCTGCCGGCGGCCATTATGTTCATAATGTTACCGGTCGACCTGCCGCTCTTGCTCACCCTCTCTCTACTTCTTTCCTCCAGGAAAGCTGTCCACTTCGCCTGCTCCACTTTGGGAGCAAATTACACAAGTTTGTTGAGGGGAGGGAAGCGCACCAAGCAGCCGGCACTGCTGTAGCTGTGACAGAGACTGCCAGTGCTGCCTGCTATAGCAAATGGCAGCAGCGACTAGAGGCCCTGAGGACCGCAGGCCCGTCACAATCCCTTCTCCTCTCCAGTAAGAAACGTGTGTATTTTGGCTTTGTCTGCTCTGCAGACAAGTTTGCCGGAAAGTGAGCGGCGCCCCAGAAGCATCGAGTTGGGGTAGCTGGGGGTGGAGCCAGCAAAATAGGTGGTGGGGCGGCGTCAGCTATAGGCTCACACAGGGGGCGGAGCCAACAAGGAGGGCGAGCAGTGATCCTTACATCACCTTGAGCAGGGCCCAGAATTTAAGCAGCTGGTGCTGTAAGAGGCACTGTGCTTCAGGGCTCCAGACAGAAACACCCAACGAAGCAGGCAGGCAGACTTGAGAGAGCTGGTCCTGTGGTAACAAGCATGAATTGTCCCCTTTGCTAAGCAGGATCTAACCTGGTTTGCATTTAAATGGGACTATATATGTGAGCACTGTAAAATATTCCCCTGCCACTCCAGGAACAGCATCTGCATGCTTTCATGCAGGTTCCAAGTTCCCGCCCTGGTATCTCCAGAGAGCTGAGAGAGATTCCTGCCTGCAACCTTGGAGAAGCCGCTGCCAGTCTGTGGAGACAATACTGAGCTAGATAGATCAATGGCCTGACTCAGTATAAGGCAGCTTCCTATGTTCCTAACACCTCATACAGGTAAGCAGAGTCAGGTTGTCATAGCTCGGAGGTGGGGGGGGGGAGTTCACTGCAGTGTATCCTTGACAGGAAGAGATTCAGAGTAGGCTGCCACAAACCACTCTCTTCAAATAAGATTCCTGTGGGGTAAAGTAGCAAAATTCTCCCTAAGGGGCTAAGCATTCCTGGGCCTCCAGAGGCATGTGATTAAGGTAGATCCAAAATGAAGAGTAAGTAAAGTTGTGCTGTTGAGTCGGTGTCTACTCCTGGTGACCACAGAGCCATGTGGTTGTCTTTGGTAGAATACAGGAGGAGTTTACCATTGCCATCTACCACATAGTAGATTATGCCCTTCCGCATCTTCCTATATCACTGCTACCCAATATAGGTGTTTTCCATAGTCTGGGAAACATACCAGTGGGGATTCAAACCAGCAACCTCTTGCTCCCTAGACTAGTTACTTCCTCGCTGCACCATTAGGTGGCCTTCATAATAAACCCAACAAAGGTTTATTATTAGATTAAAATAAAAACTATGCAATAAGAAATGTTTCTTCATAAAGCAGATTGTGTGAGAGAGAGAGTTTTCATTAACTAGGCAACTCAGATTCAAGCAATACAATACAGGAAAATAACTTCCCTAACACATCTAACGGAACTGATCCCTAACATATTACTCATAGTTAGGGATCTTCCTGCTGCCTCCAGCATCCAAGCTGTGGCTTCCCATTTCCCCAGCAGCCAACTGCTTCCTCTGGGCACTCTTGGGACAGAACAAAGCTTTCTTTTCTTCTGCTGGTGGCTGAGTGTAGTTACCCTCCAAGCAGCGTTCCCTCTAACAGAAAATCCCAGATGTTGTTGACTAAAACTCCCAGCATGCTCAGCCAAAGCCCACTGCGGCTAGGGTTTCTGGGAGCTGTAGTCAACAACATCCGGGATCCCCTCTTACAGAGAACACTGTGTCCAATCGTCTGGATTGGTCCTGTTTGCTTTTCTCAGGCTTTTCTCCTTATTAGGAAAGCTGCACACTCTCAGCAGTTGCTCTAAGTGAGGCCTAATCCTCCTTTCCATCACTAAACAAGCAGGAAGGAACACCCCACACAGGTAAGCAAAGAATGAGAGAAATATACATCCCTCAAAATATAGATGCTAAAAATGTCATAGGCTAGTTCATACAACTGAAAGCTGGGTAGGAGTGCCCAGCCAGGATAAAAGAGCTGGACATGCTCCCAACCAGCAGTCATGTGAACTTCAAGATCAAAGTAGGAGGACAAGAGAGTGATTGTGTGGAAGGCAGGAGCTGGCTCAGATGGGGGCACAGATTCTTTCCCCAGCATTTTACCACAGGTGGAGGAAAAAACTGTCCTGCACTGCTTCCTTCTGTCCTGAAAAGTGCAGGAAGTAGATTTTCTTTACCACTAACTTGGATATTCAAGAAAAATAGATAAAGAAGTTATGAGTTGACTAATCTCCTATTTTCAGTAATATAGTGTTCTCATCATAAGGGTGCAGCATGAATCCTATGTATATATGTGAAGAAACATACAAACAAAGGCTGGAGAGAGAGAGAGAGCACGAGCGAGCAAGCTGAGGTTGTCAAGGAAGCCATGACGGGCGGGATTTAAATGGTGATAGTTTGAAGCAGTTGGGAGTTGGACAGAACAAAACTTAGAACAAGAATAGTTCTATGTGGTGACTGAACAAGGGAGATGGTTCAGCTTTTGTGAGAGTTCTTGGTCAATGGATGTACAGAGACTGACTAGCCAGTGGTGCACAGGTACACTACTCTGAGAGTCTGGAGTAATAAGCCTGAGGGGGAATCCTGTGAGTAAAGGGTGCCCAGAGGCAAAAACTCCTGGTAAAACAGATGAAAAGGTCTGGGTCATTACACCAAGTCCCACAAAGGTTAACCAAGTCCCACAGATTCTGAACTGAGTTATTTAACATCCCTAAGAGCTACATTTGTAAAGAAGGTCAACACACTGAGTCTAAACTGACCTATTGGCAACATTGCGGTTAAGTTGGTGTGCCCTGCTTTGCAGAGATCTTTATTTCAATCTCTTGTAAATGGTAAACTTGTTCTTATTTGTTTCTACACTTTAAACTTTGTTTCTTTTTATGCACTGAACATACATGCCTGTCCGGTGCTCACAAGGCTACATGACCAAAGAGTTAATTACTGAGAGCAGAGTAATAACCATATGGTGGCAGTGAAAGAAAGTAATAACTTATTGATATAAAAATCATATAAAAGAAATCCCTGGACTTGGGAGGGGCATCAGGGTAGATTCCTGACAATGTATTACAAGGACTGAAGTCTCTATACAGTTATGATTCCATATTTTTTCTTCTATGAGTCAGGGGTTCCCAACGGGGTACTGCTACCCCTAGGGGCACCTGAAGGGTTTCCAGAGTCCTCCTGCCGCCTCACACTGCAGCTGTGTTGTTTGTTCCATTTGAAGATCACAGACACCTCAGTGTGTTCTCTGCAGAAGGGGAAGGGTCGCTCTCCTCCTCTGCTCCTGATTGGCTGGCTATGTGCTGAAGCTCAGCATACCCCTCCCCTCCACCTGACAGGCTTCAGGAAATTAGCACTGAATATTTCCACTGAAATTAATAAGACAAGTAAACTTGTCCCATTAATTTCAATGGGAGTATCACTCTCACACACATTCACAGATATATATATAGAAAGAGATATAATTGTTTCAGAAACAGAAGTTGCACATAAATTATTTACCTGCTTAATGTACTGACTTTGTACAATGCATAAGAACAGTTTAGAGTAGGCTTCCCCAACCTGTGGCCCTCCAGATATTGCTGGACTACAACTCCCAGCATACCCAGCCAAAATAAATTTGTGGCTAGGGATGCTGCGAGTTGTAGTTCAGCAACAGCTGGAAGGCCACAGGTTGGGGAAGCCTGGTTTAGAGCATGGGCTCTCAATCTTGTGTGCCCAGATGTTGTTGGAATTCAGCTCCCATAATCCCCAGCCTAAGTGGCCTTTGGTTGGGGGTTATGGGAGTTGAAGTCCAATAACATTTTGGGACCCAACATTGAGAATCACTGGTTTAGAAAATGGTTTCTAAGCCTTAGGTGCCCAGATGTTGTTGACCAACTCCCATCATGGCCTTTGGCCACTGTGGTTGGGGGTGATGGGAGCTGCAGTCCAACAACATCTGGAGAACCAAGGTTGAGAACCCCTGGTTTAGAGGAATATGCATCCATGAAACAAGAGATCAGAATGTATTTAACAGACAGAAAAACTTTGTAACATACTTTCCTTTTTCAAAATCGAAGTACAAATGGTGCTGATGATATAGCATTGATGCAACTGACAAAAAGAAAAAAAAATCGATCTATAAAATCAGGTCCTTCTTAATGACATACTCTCAACAACCTTGCTTGGGTATCAAATGCTAGATTTAATATGACTGTCGTAAAATACATTTATGGTATACACCTCCAGATGTTTTAGCAATAATGCTGTGCTGCTCATTGCCTTGGTAAAGATACTTGAGAGAAATTGCTTTTTAGAATACTTAGTATCTCCCAAGAAACTGAAAAGCCCTACTGAGCTTTAACACAACTGCTATGGTAATCCCCCCCCAAACACAGCTTAAATTACAATTATCACTGTTATGCTTTCTGAATAGTACACAATGTAGAAGGTAGAGAATGACAACATTCTAAAGCCATAACTAAATGTTTAAACTTTTTTATATCAGTGCACATATTTCAACTGGATTATGCCCTAAAAGCTGCTGTTTCTTTTAAACAGACAATCTGTAGTTTTCAATAACCATACTGCACATGCCCTTCAAATGTTATTTGGTGTCCAGAGCGTAAGATAACAAAAAATAGCTAGAAATCGATTTGCATGCAAAGATACTATTTGCTTTATTGAGGCATGAACTGTGTATTGCCAAATCTATTACACGTGAAGCAACACCCAGGACATAAATCTTCCTGCACTATGCTGCTATGAAGAGGTCTCTCAGAGTTAGTGTATTATCTACACCTCATATCATGAATAACAGTTGCTTGAAAATGTATGATGTCCACCTATACCAAGACATTTCCAGACAATACGATAACTGAAGCTGAATGAAATCACTAATAGGAGCGAATTGCAGGTGGAACTGTAGCACAGTCTTCTTCATTCAGGGTTTTGTCAATTACAGGTCTGTATTCTAAAGTAACCTTTAAAAAGACAAAAAAGAGAGACAGTTGCTCCATTAAAGTGCATTATTGAACCCTAGAAATCAAATGACTATATTTCTCTCATTCACCTCACAAACCAAATAAAATATGTTCTTATTTAATTTTTTTAAACAACATTTAGGGTTTGTTTGTTTGTTTTGAAGTGGGGGGGAGAGGCTAAGACCATGGGAGAAACAGCCTCAGTCATGCTAAAATTCAATTTTCTATTTCCATAAGTTGGAGTTACACAAATTCTTGGTGTGAAAAAGACCAGGGATGTGCACGGAACCACGGAGGCATGGTCTGGCACTGGGGGGAGTGTGTCTTTAAGGGGGGAGGACAGCACTCCCCCCCCCCGCCGCTCTTCCCCCTCCGGCGCTGGACTTTCTTAAAACGTTCTTGGGGCGGCAGAGTTCCTCCCTGCCGCCCCTGCCCCCGTCACTGTCTTTAAAGTTAGCAAGCTGAAAAAGCTGGAGCCATGCCTTCGCGGCACGTGCACTCATTGTCGCCGCTGGCGTGCGCGCGCCACATACATCACAATGACTATGCTGCGCGCACGCCGCAAAGGGTGCATGCGTGGCTCCAGCTTTTTCAGTTTGCTAACTTTAAAGACAACAACTAACTAACATGAAAGGTTTATAATAAGGGTTCACAAGGGGCAATGAAAACAATTTCCAGCCTGTTTTAGTATATGAAAAAAACTAAATTTAAAAAAAATTGTTGTTCAATGAGCAGCTGTGTGACCTTTCCTTCCTAGAATGTCTAAATCAGTGACCTTGAGCATCTGTGTTCAAGGGTAAAACTCACAATCCTTCACCCAACAGATATCCAGGGGTCATATCCTAAGATGGTTCCATAATTTATGTGAAGTAAGCCAGGGATGTAATGAGCCACTTTGACCCAAAAAGCACTTTGACACTCCTGATATAGACCAACACTTCTCGTTTAGGCACACAGAGGCAATTTCTTGTTACAAGTGTTTGTACTTTCTATTCCATATTAAGTCTCATGTAACTAGAACAGCACACAGAATAGGAAGAATGCCAATAGATCATGATCCAGATTAGGAATTTGATCTAATTTCAAAGTGTGTGCTCACATACCTTCCCCGTGTTGACATCTACATAAGAGAGAGTATGCTTTCTCCAATGCTGTTCGAATGGTTTCTTCTGTTGTCCTTGGACTGGTTTGGAATAGTCGTATTCATCTATCCTTACCTAAGCATACAACATAAATGTTAGAAAAAACCAAGAGTTTCAAGCTCTTCCACAAAAAGACACACAGTAGTAGATATTCAGAACAGCATTTAGTATTTCAGAAAACACTAGAAAGCTGGTTTCACACTGGAATTTTTAAAAGCTAGAACCGAATGATTATTAAGCATGCGTCTTGAAATACTGAATCACATGCAACATCAATTATAGAACCACTAAGCAGTCTTGTAACAGAGCCATCAAGCTATAGTCTTAAACCGCTTTTCACAACAGGTGATCAGCTCAAACCAGACCTGCCTTTAGACCTGTTAGTTCAGACCCAATAAGGAGGAGGAACCTCCAGTTGGAGGAAAATCTCAACCCTACAGAAATCTCCTACGACTAGTGTTACATCAGAGATGTGCTGGCTCTTTTCACTGGATCCCAGAGATGTCCATCTCTGAAAGAGTAGGAAAGCTTTCCCCCTCTTTAATCACTATAAAATAGGGGGCCCAGTTGCCCACCATTTTGTCACCCATACAGTCATGAATTGCCAGTAACCATGTCATCAGCTGCTACTAGTGTCCCTTATAGATAAACGACCTTTAAAAAGGTGCAAATGCTGGTAATGCGCAGGCTTGACTACTTCAATGTGCTCAACATTGGGCTGTATTTGTATGTAGTCCAGAAACTGCAACTGGTGCAGAATGCAGCAGCCAGGCTAGTCTCTGCAGCTACCTGAAGAGTACTGTCGTACTCTTTACTGTCCACATTACTGTCGTCCTATTTTAAAATAACTACACTGGCTGCTAATAAGTTCCTGGGAAAAATACAAAGTGCTGGTTATAAGTATCTGGGGAAAATACGAAGTACTTGGAAGAGAAGTACTGGATGTCTCTTCTTAAAAGGAGAATGGCAGCACATAAGAGGCAGGATCCAAAATCACACATGCATACTTTGTAGTCCTCCCGAGCATGAGCACCACGTGACTCTTTCCGAGCTTCCGCACCATAAATAGTTTGTAAAGCACAGAGCATCAGGTTTTGTAGTTCCAAAGTCTCCACCAAGTCAGTATTCCAGACAATTCCTAGATTTCAACAAAAGGATTTGAGAAGAGTTTTACAAGTTTTAGGGAAGTGACACTCCAGCAATTTAACTGATCAGATCATGCATCTTTTCAATAAAGTTCAACAGTGTTAGCTCCTGAGAGAGACAGAAGCACAACACTGAGAAACTCAGAATGAGTTTATAGAGAGACATATTTCATTCTAATGATCTATTTCTATTTCTATTTCATTCTAACATGGTCTGTAAAGCAACATCTCATAGCAGCAAGACAGCGCTCTGTCATACACTCTTCTCTAACAAGGTCAGAAGAAAGTTCAACAAGCATACAAAGAACATAATAGACTCAGATTCAGTTGTACCATGAATTCTTTCAAATCAGATACAACTATGCATTTGTCCAACTGAGTCACTAGCTTACATGATAACCTTCCAACAGGGAAGGGTGTATTATGTGCAAGTGCAGAAGTGGCACAGAATGCAGAATTCCAATTCCTGAGAATCCGCTTTTAAAAAGGAAAAAAGGGGGCAGGGGAGGGGGAGAACAGCCAATGTCTAGACCTTATATTTACAAAGACAGGCTGAAATGTATGTAGTTAGTTCCTGATGACATTCCCAAAGCCAAAAAAGGGTGACTGAATGAGAGCCAGGGCTATGGTGCCCTACATAGCTCTTGCCTCTCCCTATGACAGCATAGCAGAATTCTACAAGTTAAGGGGGAGGAAGCAGTCTGTTTAACTCAGCCTTTTAGCTGATAGTGTGCTGCTTAGCAGTATTTTAAAAAATAAAATAAAAGCCACAGCTTATACATAATTCAGGTCTTTTAAAGAGTGGTTTTCAAACTGTGTCCCAGAAATCCCAAGATTCCTCAGAAACTTTATCAAAAATTCTTCAATGAGAAGATCTCCAGCTTCTCAAAAGGCAAACCTGTCCAGTGTTACCAGTGGAAATAGCTGCAATGAAGGAATCAGGACCATGAGTGCCTTTTTTTCTTCGCCATATACCCCCATGCTGTAGTCCCAACAAAAACTGCCTTCCTACTTTCCATGGTTACTACATGCTTCTGGAGAGAAGCTGCCAAAAGGTTTCCTCCCAAATAGCACCACAGCGGGGGTGGGGGGGTGGGGGGGGCAGTTTTGCCAGGGTTGTGTTTGGAATGGAGGGAGGTGAAAGCAGGGGAAGACACCCTCTCCTACACCACAATTCTAATCTTTCCTATCCCCGGACTGCCATGACAATGTGATTCAGAATGTGTGTCAGGATGTGATCTTCAAACATGTCACAGAAGCCTTAAGAGATAAGTCAGTGTGGGAAGAGTTCCCTGAAAGTAAAAACTATGAAAAATTTGGTGTGTCAAAGAGATTTACATTGTTACCTCTGACTTATTTAAATGCAGATCTGTTGCAACACTGCATCTTCTTTAGAGTCAATCAATTGATGGTACATTTCTTATTTATTTAAAATATTTATACCCCACCCCTCCATTACATTATTCTTCAGGGCAGCTCACAACATTAATAAAATAGATACAATATAAAATGAAATAAAAAGTAATACAATTTAAGAAGTTAGTAGCCAAAGGTTTAGCACAATCATATATACTGATACTTGCCACAAAAACATTTATTTTCAAGCTTTGGGACACGCAAGATAACACAAGGGTGCACAGAACAGTATTCCACTATCAAACAATTTACCTCTGTCAAATGTCTTTAGATCATCCAAGTCGCTATAGATGCTGCTAATTTTTTCACAACCTTCCTGTAGGACAGGTCCTGTACGGAACACAGCAGCATGGCTTTGCATTGTCTGTAGACATGCAAGTTTTAGAATAAAAAATCATTAATGAAAGTTCTGAATATTGTTGCAAAGAAGTTGCAAACAGCTGCTAAAACACGTACAATCAAATTATGTCAACATATATTTAACATAGGCACATCTGTTTCTACTAGTTTTGCATTATATAATCATGTTCTTAACGTAATCTTTTGCAATTAACTGCAGTCTCTACCAAACACTAGTCCAGTATGGTAGATAGTATTTCTCAATTGCTCCATTAATTTCCATAACATTTAGATTGTCTGCATTGCATGGCCACTGCTACATAATAAAACTGACAACTGTGGTGTGGGTCAGAGATTCTATAGACAGAAATCTCACTCTAATATTTATCTCAAACACTTCTGCATAGTCAGCAGTCACAAATATAAAAAGGAGGAACGAAGAACAAGATGGGATAAAAGTGGAAAGTGTGATTCTGAGCAAGGAAACAAGTTTATCTCATTCAGTAAAGTAGCCTTTCAATCCTTGTTGGTAGAAGGGCAGATTCCAGTTTCAGAGAAGTGCCATATTTGCACCATCTCCAATACAGGGTTTTTAAAAAAATCAACTTAGGAAAATACAGAATTTAATAACACAACACATACACAAACAGCAGCAAAATTTAAAATTCTGATAAGAAATTCTGGTGAAGCATTCATACACTTAAGTTCATACTATAAAGTTATAATTTAAGTAGGTAAGCATACCGTAGATCTCCTTATTGCAAAACCTAGTGACTGTTTTAACCTATTTCCTCAGTTTAGGTAGCAAGGTCTTCTCCTTAACTTGCTTTAACACTCCATCAAGTTTACCAAATTGAAATGCATACAACTAGGGATGTGTACAAATCATGATTCAAAGCAAAATTCGTAACACATCCCCGGCACCTTTAAAACCGAGGAGATGGTTGCTGACCACACAAATGGCCGCCACACATGCTCGGAGGCCATGTGCATGCCAGCATCGCACGAGGGCAGTTAGCGAAGAGTGCTGCCAGGGCATGAAGATAGCTGGGAGGAGCGCCACTGATTCAAGAAGTGGCAGTGAGTGGTGGCGGAGCAGGTGTGTACTTACCCTCCTCCGTTTTAAAGGTGCCTGGAATGTGTTACAAATTGTACTTTGAATCGTGATTCGTTCACATCCCTAAACAGAACGCTTGCCCCACCCCAAACACCACCAGAATCTAGCCATTATGCCCTTTATCACGAACTATCCATTAAGTATGTTTAACTTTAAGCACTTTATTATTTTCCAACACTTAATTGCACAACTGATGGTAATTCACCTTTCTTGCAATACTGGCCTATTATTCTTGCAGCAGTTATGGAAAATGTACCTTGTTTTTTAGCCTAAATCCTCTAGTTACCCCAAAAGTGCCATAATCTGAACTAGTAGAATCTGTACTGAATTGTAATTTCCATGATCTTAGCTAACAGCTGGCTCCATAAGATTTGAATCTGTGGACATACCCACCATAGGTGAACCAAGCACTGTTAATGCCACCCAAATGAGGGAGATCAAGTTGAGAGATACATACAGTTTGTTATGAATGATAATAATATTATTGTTAAAATCAATAAAAATTGAATTTGGGGAAAAAAGAGAGATACAGAAGGTCATCTAGCAAGCTTCAAGGCTGAACAGGGGTTTTCGCATGTGTTTGCTATGCTCAAACTCAGCATTCTAACACCACATCAAATTAGGTCTCATTGTAATTTATCTATTGTAGCTTGTGGAGGGGTGCCCTTTTTGTAGGAGATGCGAGTAGATCAACTTTAGAAAGAAAGAAAAAAACTTTAACAAATTCAACAATTCAGATTTCAAGATAATAGACTTCTCTATGTTCTCATTACATTTTATTAGCAATCTGGCCTCCAGTCACTGAACTCACTTACCTTCTGCATATTAAGCCTCAGATCTGAAGTTCTTGTGCTTCCATTGGCAAAGCGCAATTTGTCAAGGTTTGCTACAGATTCTTCACCTGCATTTGGTTTAATTGATGGAACTGGTTCTCCTAATCAGAGGAAATAGAAGTATAATTTAATTACATTTAAGCCTGTAAGAAGGGGAGGGGGAGAAAGTGGCATCACCAATCAGCAATTTTATGACTCCCCTGGTAAAAATGCCACAGCCTGGCCAGCTGCTTTGGACAGAATTGGAGGGAGGGGAGAGAGCTTTTTCAAGGAATCTATTTAGCTTCTTGATATTTATTCATTCCATTCATATTCATTTAGCAGCAAATCTAGTTTACTCAGAGGAAGATCTTCACTTGGTTAAATTTTGTTCTTGTTTGTCCTACGCGACTTCCGGTTTCTTTTGTTTGGTCATCGACATGATAAAAGGTTTTCCCCTAGATAACAGTAATTTCCTACTTGATCTAGGTTTCTGTTATTGCATTGTATTTAGAGAAGAATTATTTTACTTATGCACATTGTTTTAGTCTTGGCCAGTGTACAGTGTAGTCACTAAAAGGTCATGTTAAGGTGTGCAACCAGGGCTTTTCAGTAAAGCAGTCCCTGAGTTGCCTGGGAAACCATGTTTTGGGATGTTGGGGGAAGAGAATGACAGTTTATTGGCTGTGTTCAAGAGGGAAAGCAGTTAGTTGTCAAGATGGTTGTTGTGGGAGTGGGGCTATGTTTGGGGAAAGTAAAATAGAATAGGACTGAACAAGAAAATAGCTTATCTAAAGAAGGGAGTAGAGTGGGTTTGATGTAGAGGCAGAGGAGGTTCTGCACTCTAAATGGAAAGCCCATTTTCTGTCCCCAGAGACCTGGGGAGTCCTCAACTGGGAGGCAGGTCTGAAACAAATCAAAGCAAGGCACCCTAATCCTAAAAGAGAAGAATCCCAGAGAAGGAATATTACCAGTAAAACGTAATAAAACTTCAACATGTACAAGTTTATGTTGATATCTGAAATCATTACGCTTATAAGTACCTTCTCAACATCTCCTGAGCAAGCCTAAGTAAAATATAACTTGTTATTTCAATGTTACCAAAGTGCTAGAATGTTTTCCTTCCCTCATTCACTAGAAGCATTTTACCACACTACAGTACAACTTATATTGAAAAACTATAAAAGAATAAGTTCTGTCACAAGTTACAAGACTTGTGATATTGGTCTCAGATGTGTCAAAAAGAGTGATTGGTGGCTGTGGCGGCAGCAGGGTTACCTAGCAAAAGGGCAACCACCACCTTCCCACTCCCAGCTGGGCTGGTTTAGGCCACTACTGCTCTTGTCCAATGCTTATGAGCAACGCTTGTGCCCTGCCTGTGTCTCCAATTTCTGCTGCTGCTCTTTTGTGACCTCTGCAGTCACACCTATGGGATTCTACACCTGTTCAAAATGCTCTGAGGCAAAGCTCTACAAGATCCTGGAGGAAATCCACCCATTCAGCATCCCTGTATACCCCACTAGGCTATATAGGCATCTCCAAGCCTAACCTCCCTCAATTCCTCTTTGACTGCATCCAAGAGGAATCCATGCAAAGAACTGGACTAGACTTCATTCATCCAGAGCTTCACAGGAAGTTTTTATTGGCATTCTTCTCCAACATCACAATCAATTGACTGGCCTTTAAAAACATGAGGTTTATTGTAAGAGTTGTTGGTGTATGGCTTATAGTGGATTCTATTATCTTTTGAGAATCATATGTGAAGATTTTACTAGCGTATACAATATCTGATGTATGAGAGTGGTTGTTTTATAGGTTATATGCTGGATTAGATAAGGATTTGTAGTTGAAGATTTAGAGTCTATCTGGGGTTCTTGGTGTATCATTGCCATCTTTTTGGAACCTGTATAAGGTTTTCATTAATATACATCCAACACAGTGCTTAAGAGATGCAATGTAAGGTGCTGAAAACCACAGAGAGACCTACCTGGTTTACAGGATTCTGCAATAGTAAGAGCACACGCACGGCCAAAGACCACTAAGTCCAAGAGAGAGTTTGCTCCAAGACGATTAGCACCATGAACAGAGGCAGAGGCTGCTTCACCACAAGCATACAAACCAGGTACAACTTGATCTCTGCCATTTACATGTGTAATCACCTGCCAGAAAAAAATAAAATAAAGTTAGGTATGGCCCTGTCTCTTTCTTGTAGTGATAAAGAGCAGATAAAGGGAAGGATGCAAAGATAGAGGAGAAGGGAAGAGGTAGGCAAGAGCAAAGCTGGGGGCAGGTCTATCCTCCTAACAGTTTATTTTTAAAGCTGTATCAAAAATAGTATACAAGAGGCGGGGGGGAAATAAGACCTCCTATATATGAAGAACATTAATTTTGAAAAATTACCTGTCCTTTGTAGTTTGTAGGGATACCTCCCATATTGTAATGCACAGTGGGCAGAACAGGAATAGGTTCTTTGGTGACATCCACTCCAGCAAATATCATAGCTGTTTCCGAAATCCCTGGCAGACGCATTGCTAGCTGTTGAGGTGGCAAATGGTGTAACTGCAAGTACACATGATCCTTGTCAGGTCCACATCCTCTGTTTAAAAAAATAAAATAAACGCTTTTAAAATTCTACCTAAATGCAAACAATTTAAGCCATCCATCATCTTATCTCGATTGTCAAAAAGCACAGTCACAGCAATGGCAACTGTCTTTTACAATCCATGGTTAGCAGATAATTTTTTAATTAAGCAATAATGTGAATACATTTAAATACATTAAGTTGATTCCTTGCCAGTAGGGCTAAGGTACGAGAATAAATCCTTGGTCTGCTCATATGCCAAGGGATAGAATATATCATACAAATAATTACATACATCCCTATGTTGTTAGCACACCCCACTCTTGCAATCTATCCCTAGTGTTTTGTGGGAGATGGATTCTGTGCGCATAAGTATAAATGTACTAGATGCTTCATCACCCAGCATGGTCTACAAAGATGAGATAGAGAATTTGTCTCTGCAGAGAACTGGCCTTATGTTTTGAGGGTTGCCTAACCAGAGGCCTAACAATGTGACATTGTATTTACTGTATACAGGCCTGTGAACTGTGTATGAATAAAGAAACCTCTTTTGGAGTGGCTGGTTACTAGTGTTGCTAGGGATCCATTTTGGTTATTAAAGGTGAGATATCAATGGCTAAAGATTTGAGAATGTTGTAAGCTTACACCAGAGTCCCATTAAAACAGGTAAGCCAGAGCAACTGAAAACCCCCTATAAATGATTGCCCAATGTTTGAGCCTATTTAGATGGTCCTCAAACACTAGACAACAAGTTCAACAGAGACAAATGTGAAGTCCTACATTTAGACAACAATCAAATGCACACATATAGGGTGAGAGAGACCTGGCTTGGTAACAGTACATGAAAAAAATCTAGGTGTCTTCATGGTCAACAAGTTGAACAGGAGCCAGCAATGTAATACAGGTGCTAAAAAGGCCAATACAATCTTGGACCACATTACCAGAGGCAAAGTGTTCAGATCTCAAGAAGTAGTAGTTTCGCTCTATTCTGCACTAGTCAGACCTCACCTGGAATATTGTGTCCAATATTGCGGCTTTGCATTTTAAGAAGGACGTCAATAAACTAGAAGGGATTCAGAAGAGGGCAACAAAGATAGTGAGGGCAGTGGTCTGGAAACCAAATACTATGAGGAATGCCTAAAGGAGGTGGATATGTTTAGCCTGGAGAAGAGAAGACTAAGCCAAGATATGATAGTCATATTCAAGTATCTGAAGGGTTGTCCCATAGAAGGAGCTGACTTCTTCTTCTTGCTTGAGGATAGGACTTGTGAGAGATGCTTGAGATAGATCAGGTGGATGTCTCAGTGTTGGACAAAAGCCTTGGAAAGAAGGCTGAAGAGGAACCTGAAGACAGAGACAGAGCTGAAGAGCAAAGAGCTTGTCACTGGGAACTGAGGTGCCTATTTTTCAGGAAAATGACTCACCAAGGAAGAGAGTTGTTACTGGCTGGAGACTGGAGGCTTGATGGAAGGCTAGCCAGTGGAGAGGGGACTGGAGTGAAGACTGCAGGATTTCAAGCAAGTCATCAGGGAAGAGCAGCCAAGACTGAGTTGGAAGATTCCACCTCAATTGCCAGGGGGCAGAGCTTAGAATACCAGGAAGCCTTTAAGGGACAGAGTATTTTGTCATCTGCTTATGTGAGTACTACTTGGAAGGAGAATTAGGGGAACTGGCAGAAAGGTAATTTAGGGATTCATACTCGTACGTTACTCTCAAAACTCCTTTAAGAGTCCAAATACCATTCTATAAGAATAACAAGGCAGTGTTCATTTTAAAAATCTTTCAGGTCTCAAAGCTTGGTTCGTCCATACTCAAAGCCAACACAATAGTTTATGGGGAAAGAGGCAAAGTGTATTTATTTTGCAGATATGGATGTATGATAGTGGGGCACACTGAGGGAGGATGCTTAATGTTACTAAATAGGGAGGCCTCCAGATGCTGGAAACAAGGTGAGGATCTTCAAGGTCCCATTCTCCACACTCTTCTCTGCACACATCTAGCTCCATGTGCAGTCTAAAAACCAGTGTAGCTCAAGTCTATAAATATTTTCAGAAAAGTGCTCTTATTCTTTAGGATATATGGATCAAATTTTACAAATAAATATTAAGAGATTAGGCAATTACAGAAAGCTAGACTTGCCTGCCTTCGCGGATTTCAATAGTCATAGAACGAGACACAACATCCCTGGAAGCTAGATCCTTGGCAACTGGAGCATATCTCTCCATAAATCGTTCACCTTCACTATTAATAAGAATGCCTCCTTCGCCACGACAGCCTTCTGTAATAAGGCAGCCAGCACCATAGATCCCTGTAAAACAGGCAAATCATATTATAAACCATTTACAGCTACTATATATTTCACAGATATTCTTCCATATCATAGAAACAGGAGGGGGGCACCAAACTAAGAGTTGATGTAATACAGGGGCTAAAAAAAGGAGCTACAAGCTGAAAGTATCAGCTTCAAGCTTGGGCTTGGCCATAACTCACTTGGTGGCTTTAAGCAAACCACTGTTCTTTCAGCTCCACATCAGCAATACAGGGATAACATGGCCTGTCTTACAGGGCTCTTACAAATACTAGTAAGAATATAGGTGAAGTACTTTGAATACAATAAAGGAAGACAAAAACACTCTGTATTATATTAATACTGCATTTGCCTTCTAGCAGCAAATTAGTCACAAGCGTCCCTCCACTAAGCTAACTCAAACCTGTACTCCATCCTTCTGTAAATGGCCATTTTAGTCTTCACTTTAATCAAAGTTTACTGGGGGTCGGTGGTGCTTTCTTGCCTCCCAGAGAGATGGCAGAACATGTCACAGAGCATTTCAATTGATTATGCACTGCTGATCTCAACACTATCATATTTCACTGGGTGGTATCAGCATGAAGCAAAAAACTATCATTTATCACCAGTGGTTGCTTTTTCGAGTATATCAATCCAATTTTATCTTGTAAACATTTGGGCTGTGCACAGAAGTGACATGCTTACTGTTACCTCATGCAATTCACAGGATTCTCTCTCCTCCTCAATACATTATCTCACCAATTTAAAACAGCACTTTATGCATCCAATGGTCCAACTGAGTCCACAAAAGCCTATGCCACAATACAATTTAATTCCCAGAAACTGTGGTTTGAGTATCCCCAGGAATACTTGAGGACTTTCCTGTGGGTATGCTGTAGTTCCCCATAGGCCAGCCTCTCTATGTTCCATGTAAAATGTAGATTTTTAAAAAACCTGTTATTGCAGCAAGACTGTTTTAAAAATTGCAAGTACTTGCAACCACTGGTCTAAGGTACTATGGGAGTTTGCTACAGCAGATTAACACAGTCCCTCTACAGCAGATTAATATTGTCCCTCTGGAATCAAACAGAAAGCAATCTTTGGGGTGAGAAGAAGGAGACGAGACTGATAGAGGGAGAATTTCAATCTTGGTTTCCATGCTGGCTCAAAAAAAAAAGTGTATTCACACTGAGTGAATGGTAAAAGAGGATTTGAACTATCACCAACTGCTGAGGTCTTGCCAGTCCTGTTTCCAGCCTCTTGCTGCCTACAGTTGGAGGCACTGTGGCATCCCTATGCCAGGCAGGTTGGACATTTTATGTGCTGATGTTTTTATTGCATGGAGGTGGGGTTATGCCTCTTATTCTTCTGTGGCATTTCCTCCAGCCTTTCCCCTCCCACCTTGTGCTGTACTGGAATAGGAACCCAGCTATGTGACGCTGACATCAGGATGCCATAACCTGGATGCCAGTGTAAGTGAAGTAAAGGATTGCTCAGTTAAACTCCCTGCTGTTCAAAAGTCAATCAATTATTTCTTTACACAAAGATTGGATATAAAGGAGAACCTCAGTATTCGCAGGGGTTCCATTCTCCACAATTGCCATGGATAAGGAAACCGCGAATACTGAGTAATTTGAAGCACTGGGATTTGAGAGGCTAGGTTACTGGAGATTTTTTTTAAAGGTGCCCAAAATGGGCAAAATTGCCTGAAAATTGGGGGGGGGGGGGTGTGCTCTAGTGTGCCCAGTCTGTCCCCAGCTATCCAGCAATGCTTCCCAAATGCTACAATTTGAAGGATTTTTTGTAAAAAAATAATAAAAAAATCACATTTTAAAAAAAAAAGCACTATAGCTTCCCTAGAACAGGAAAAAGTTGGCTAAAAATCATGGGGGAAGGTGCCCTACCATGTTCAGTATGTCCCCAGCTGTCCAGCAATGCCCTCAAAATGCTTCCATTTGCAGTTTTTAAAGTCCAAAAATTGTGGTTTCCCCTCCTTAAAAAAAAAGAAGAAGAAGAAGAAGCCAAAAAATGGCTCCCTTACACAAAATGGTGGGCAGAAATGATCTCACTGTGGTCATTTCCGCCCCCAGCCCCAACCCACAAGTCTTAACCCCTTTTCTGCTGGTTTTTCCCATGTAGACTGAGGTGAGGTGCCAATTACCAGATCGCAGATACACAAAACTGCGGGTACTATCCATGATTAACAAGGTTCTCCTGTACTAACACTAACTAAAAAGCTTACCCACTAATCTGTGAATTTTGGTTGATGCTAATAAAAAGTATTGTTAGTTCTGCTTGGATTGAAATAAGCTTAATGAGTGGCTGCTTCTCACAAGCTTTAGTTGTCTAAAACAATACAGGACAATTTTTACCTGTGGGATGGAACTGCACAAACTCCAAATCCTGACAAGGAAGGCCAGCCCGTGTGATCATTGCTGTGCCATCTCCCGTGCAAGTGTGTGCAGATGTGCAGCTGAAATAGGTACGCCCATACCCTCTAGGAAAAAGTTCACAATGGGTTATCTGCCTCATATCTACACCCACAAGAAAAAAAAAAATCATGAGAAACAGTGGCCCCAATCCATTTTTAGTACAAACATCCCCATCAAGAGTACAGCCGGCCAGCTGAATGGAGCCCAGTATCACTATGCAGTTGGGGGTACACATACAGATGAGCAAATGGCATTCTGTATCAGCTAAGCATATGGAAGGCTGCTTCCCCAAAAGCATCTCTCTTGCTGGAGTGGGATGAAGATCTCCACCCCACCTCCGGCCACATACACAATTAAAATGTTTATATGAATTATGTTGGTTTTAAATAAGGTCACTGCTCATATTAACTTAGTTTTAGTAAAAACAGGTGTCAAGTTGGGATATGACCTGACCAAATCTTCTACCAAGGCCCTATTCAGGTGGCAGCAGTGGCCAGAAGTGCCTATTTTCAACTCAAGCTTGTCCGCCAGCTACGGCCCTTTCTGGACAGAGATAGCCTGGCCACAGTGATCTATGCTCTGGTAACCTCCAGACTGGACTATTTTGATGTGCTCTATGTGGGGCTGCCCCTGAAAACTGTTCAGAGGCTGCAACTAGTGCAGAATACAGCAGCAAGACTGCTGATGGGCTCTTCTGGCTGGATGCACATCACGCCAGTCTTACGGGAACTGCACTGGTTGCCAATATGCCATCGAGCCCAATTCAAGGTTTTAACATTGACTCATAAAGCCCTGAATAACCTGGCCCCCAGATACCTGAAGGAATGCCTTCTCCCATATAGACCTGCCCATCAGTTAAGATCTGTAGAAGAAGCCCACTTGGAAGTGCCAACATTGTCAGCAGTTAAAAGGGTAGGGGCATGTGAGAGGGCTTTCTCTGTGGTGGCCCCTAGGCTGTGGAATGCCCTCCCCTCTGAGATGCACCAAGCTTTGTGCACATTCGGGAAAATGGTGAAGATGCACCTCTTTACCCTGGCCTTTGACTAGAGATGTAATGGTTCTTTCCCTCTCAGGCACTGTATTTTTTACTGTATTTTTGTTTTTATGATGTTGTATTATAATTATATTTTATACTGGTTTTATTGTAACCCACTCTGACACCTTTGGGTATAGGGCAGGCTAGAAATATAAACAAACAAACAAACAAACAAACAAACAAACAAATATAAAATAAAAATAAAATAAAATAAAAATAAAAATAAATAAAAATAAATAAAAATAAATAAAAATAAATAAAAATAAATAAAAATAAATAAAAATAAATAAAAATAAATCTCCCTGCTCTCTGAAGTACAGTGGGTGGGCATGAGAAACAGGATCTCTTCTATTGTGGAATGTTCTTGCCAAGAGAAGTTCACCTGGCCTCATCATTGCTCACATTCCAGTAAACAGTCAAGACTAGGAAGATACTTGGTTAGTTACTTATTTTCAATACTTCTGTCCCACCTTTCTAAGAGATATTCAAAGCATCAAATAAAGTCAACAAATTTTAAAAAATTAAAATCCAGTCCAAAGAACAAAGAGAACTACAATGAAATGGACAAAATCAGTGCAAAAGAACAGCAGCAAAGATCACAATTCATAAAACAGTTTCTAAAAAGGCCAGCTGCAAAAGAAAAGTCTTGGCTGCTACTGAAATGGGAGTTATAAGGTCAGGCAAACCTGTCTTAGCAATGGTGTTTCACTGTCTTGCTGCCATTACAGAAATGATCTTGTCCTTCATGTGCACCCATCGTGTACCATGTGGCAGGAGAACAGTATAGGGCTTTGACAAGAAATCTGGTCAGGTACTAACAGCTAAAGCCTATGGCTAAGATAAATTACACACTTCTTCCAGAACTGCCACACAATGCTTATTTCCAAAATAATTTTCACTGAAAAACTATGAGAGCTTTTGACATTCCATGAACAGCCATTCTCCAATTCACAGAAAAACACCTGGAAAGAACAGCTTTATAAGAAGCCCTTTTATACAGCTAGCAATATACTACCAGTCCATCTACCAGAGGCAGGGAAACACATAAGTAGAGCTTCAAACAGGTGCACTTTAATTCTGAGCTCTCAGTTACATGGCGTCCATATTTTTTTTTACAAACATAGACACAACAATCCCAAAGTCATGTTGAACAGCAGCTTGTCAGCTCAATCACTCAAAAGTACAATTTCTGGGTGTGTGTTTTTTTAGGGGTTTGTTTTTTAGGGATTACGAAGAAGAAAACCCATCTACAGAGTCTGTGTGCCAGAGATTGAGATACCTCAAGTCAAAAGAAGCTGGAGGATCAGCTGACAGAGCAACTGATCAAAACTGATTTCATCTTACAAGAAAAACATAACACTCCCAACCCCATATTTCCCAAGGCAAGTACTACAGAAGGTGGCATTTAAAAAATATTTTCCCCAGTTGGCCCTAACACAGTCCCCAGCTGGCCCTAACACAGTTCTCTGGTCCAACAAGAGAAAATGATCTCAGAGAATATTTACAGAAGTGTACTGCCTGGGAAGGAGGGATTACATACTTCCTGCCTCCCAACCTCATGCTCTATTCCCCGCCCCTCCAAACAATGTAGTGTATTAGAACAAAAAGTGTTATCAAATAGAATTTTCCAGATAATGTCAAAATGAAGGCACTTCACATATTTGTCAGTTCATGTGAACACCTTATGAAGAACTTCTAGACTAGAGAGATATGTTCTATGAAATTCTGTTTTTAATATGCAAGTGTTCCTTAAAATAAAAATGTGGCTTTAATCTCTTTAAGCCCCCACCATCTCTGTACTCCCTTTTAACTTGGCAACTGTGGTGTTAGGACCACACATTTGCCAACAAAAGTCTAGCTGGGCCATCACAGTCAAATGAGAGATGGAAAAGGACTTTGCAATGGAAGTGGTTACAAGATTTCAGGTAATAAAAGGGCAAGAGAGCTTAGAAAGCTTCCTGAGGAGTGCTGGTGGAAATAATTTGGCCACCGAGGACAATGTTGAAGACCCTTGGGCTGAACCACAACACTCTTTCTCTCTTTGTATGCAAGGAGAAGAAAAGGAGGCACAGGATGAGTTAACAATTCTTCCCCCATCTAGTCTTCAGGCCAGTGTAAGGACAAGTGGAACATAATGCATCTTCAATAGGATTAGTAGTTTATTACCCAGTAGCAATGACTGTATTCTTGGCTCTTAAACGATGTATGGTGCCATCTTCTATGCAAAGTGCAATCACACCACGACATTCACCATTTTCCATAAGGAGGTCCAGGGCAAAATATTCCACAAAGTAACTGGTGTCATACCTGAGAGACTAGAAGGGGGAAAGTGCACATTCAACAGTTAAGGAGCACAGAGAACGAAACAAACAATGTTAATTTCATGGCATGGTTCCAAAATGTTTTGTTAGCTTGTATCTGCAAGCAGAGCCGTGCTAGTTTAGGTACATTAATTCTAATAGATATACTGGAATAAATACTTATAAACATAATCATGCTATATATATCACTTTCCACTTTCTAGGTTAGAGAGATTACATGGTTTATGAAATTCTGCCTTTAATATTCAGAATGTCTGTCTATGATGTATGTGCACCTACCACAGTAAATGTTCTTGCTGCCAAATCAACTGAGGTGATACTATTTCAATATCTGTACAGATAATGGCTGGCATCCAAAAAACCATGAGCAGAAGGAGAAAATGACTTAGTGTTCTGTGGTAGGAATGTGCACAAAGTGTTTCGTGAACATCTGGGGGTGGGCGCAGAGAGCAAGAGCAAGAGCTTTAAGAGGAGGGAGGAAGGCCTTACCTGCCCCTCCATGGCCTTTCCACTGCCCCAGCACGGAGCTATCAGGATTAAATGCCTCATGCACGGCTGCAGGGCTGCTCCCAGCAGCCCGTGGGCAGCATCAAACAGAATGACATCGGCACATGCACGATCTTGAATGGTCAGAATAGTGTTGCTGACCACTCAAGGTCGTGTTGGCGCACACGTAGACATGATTTCCATGAAGACACCGCCCACGGGCTGCTGGGAGCAGCCCTGTAGCTGCCCGCAGAGCATTTAATCCCTACAGCGCCACACTGGGGCAGCAGAGGGGCCACAGAGAAGCAGGTAAGACTTGCCTTCCTCCTTTTAAAGTGCCCGCTCGCCCCTACAGAAATGATTTAGCGGGAGCAGCTCGAAGCATTTTGGCGCCTCAAAATAGAGGTGCCAAAATGCTTTGTGCACATCTCTATTCTGTGGATTCTTGCACTAGTAGAATATTCTTCACAGAGCAGAGCCATCATGTATTGGTAGTTGCATAACAGTAGAAAAAAATATAGTGAACAAGTTAGATACAGGCTCTAACAAAAATTCTAATGCAATGCAATATATAACATTCATAATAGTAGTGGGCCATAAAGTCATGCCAAAATTACTCTATTTCCAATTTTACCAGAATACACTTAACCAGGGGCATAGCTATAATTGAGTGAAATTCTTTGAACACGGGCCCCCAGCTCCTGAGGGCCCTCCAGCTCCATCCCTCCCTATTTTCTTCATAATCTCCCTCACTCTGGGGAGCCGCCAGAGAGAGGGATGAACATGGGCCCCCTCTCCCCTAGCTACGCCCCTGCACTTAACTGACATCCAACAATACCAAGTACAGTCAAAATTCAGTTTAAGTTCAAGCAAAAATTCCTAACATATTCTTTCTAATTTCATTCACACACCCAATCCGAAAACCTAGGAGCATAATCCAATGAAGCAAACGCTATGGTGTTCAGAAAGGAAGTAATGGAAGGGTGTTTTAACCACCGACATTAGTCTGGAACTCTTCAGAAGCACTGGTCTTACACCAGTGCTTCTCTTGTTTCATTGGTGCTTCATTAGTCTAGATGTGAGCTTCATTTTCCCTTCCCCTGTAGCATCTTACCCGGCCGTAAAGCGTGTGCAGCAGAGAATGTCCTGTCCTGTCAGCCACACAACAACACCGATGAGCCTGTCCCCCTTTCCCAAACTTAAGGCTCTGTCCCCCAAAGGCTCGTTGGTAGATCTTCCCTTCTTCTGTCCTGCTAAATGGCATGCCATAATTCTCCAGCTGAGGAATCCAAACAGAATTATTAGCCATTTAGTGTATACATAAAAACAAGAAAGCGAGCAGGTAACAACTGTAGTCAGCATTGTAAAATATTAAGTTTCTGAATGAAACCTGTCATTTGAAAAACAGCTTTAATATAAACTGAGCAATTTTTTATTCTGTATAGTGTGTCTCATCCCCAAGGAAATGGGCTACTATAAGGGCTAACGAAATGTCTAACACAAATTTAGGAAGAGGGGATTAGTTAAGCCCAAGCAGAAAAAAGAAACACACCCTTAGCGTGAGTTACTTGTACCTTTTGTCACTATCAGAAACAAAACAGGAAATGCAGCTGAAATGCAGTATTAAAAATACTTTCTCCTGCAATAAACTTCCAAACACACCAGCCTTGGCTTCCCTCCTCACTTGAATCTCACCAAAACCCTGGCGAGAACAAGCCCCCTGCAATTGTCTCACAAGAATTTGCAGATTCACCCCAAGAGAATTTGGCCAGACTCCATTGTTCTTCTCATCTGGGTCACACCCTTCTTCTTCCCAGAAGCCTCTCCAGAGCCCTCTAGTCCTGCCCACCTGGTTAACTGATTGGGCCATGGCCTAGGGTCTCCAGTCTGTCAATTAAGGTCAGCTGGTTTTTGTTTTCAGTTAACTATTCGTGCTGACTGCTTGTCTACTACCGGCACATCATGAATTCTGGCATATACTTGCTTAACTTTGATAACAGGAGGGAGGACACAAAGTTACAAGTTGGATTATCACATATGGGAAGAAGAGAGCTCACATTCCTTCCTCTTTTTGTCTCTTTTCAACTCTAATTTTGGTCTGCCCTGCATTTGTCTCTGCCTGTGCTCAGAAGCAATCAGAGAGGGCATTTCCTTCAGTCTCCTGCAGATGACCTGACAGGCACCTAGGGGCACACTGGCTGCATTTCAGACAAAACATAGTTCTGGCAAGGTGTTTCTCTCCCAAACAAGCTGAGGAAAAACAAAATGGCTAAGTGGCTGCGTTTGGGAGGTACACTGAAGCATAGCAAGCGTGGCTAGTAACAAAATATTATGAAAGAGTCTCTTTTTCAAAAACCCACATTTCTATTCATACCTCAATAACTGAAGCAGGGGCATGCTCAGTCATGTAATGAATTGCATCCTGGTCTCCCAGCCAGTCAGAGCCTTTAACAGTATCATAAAAATGCCACCTCCAGTTATCTTCTTCCATATTTCCCAAAGCAGCATTGATTCCTCCCTGGAAAGTGAACATATATAATGAAGGGTTCACTCAGAATAAGTTTCTTCAGGACTGCATGAGCTGCTTACTTTTTGTTTCATTTTCTATGTCTCTCCCCTGTCCCTTGTATTTACATCCAGACTGCTCCTCCTGGCTCAGATCTACTCCACCACCCCACCTCCACAAAACCTCTATTCATTGACCTTCTTTGTCTTTGTACTTTTAGACAGAGAGGTAAGGGTTTGACTGCGTGTGTGTGCACACATGTACACCATCTGCAGAACAGATCTGATCTGATCTCTCATATCCATATACTTTTTAGCAATATACTTTACAAGTTGTTTTAAAATTTTAAAATCCAATTTAAATGAAAAATCAGATTTTTTAAAAAAATCATTTATTTTTATCCACCCAGAAAAATAGTATGAAAGATACATTTAGAATGAGAGAGGCTTGAAGAGTCTGCATTTTCAAGATCTGTGAGGATTTTCCCTGGAATATCAGGGCAAGGAACTGGCCATCCTAAAAACAGAGCTTTAGACCTGAGGGTGTTCAAAGGACTGATAAAAATCTTGGATTTGCTTTGTAACGGGGTAAATAATTAATCAAACTTGCATTGCTTGGCTGTTAATTAGGCAGGTATACTGTGTAGCAGCTAATGTTTTAGAAACAAATACAAGGAATTGAACGCCCACAACTCCTGGGAGCAAGTTGCAACACCACAGGAAATTATTGCCCTGCCTTCAGCCCTCTTAGAGGGCAGATATAGAGGGATTCCCTACGGGGAGAGGTTCTGCCCATGTGGGGAGGGTCAAGTGGAAACAGTCACACATGTGCTATTGGAATGTTTGTTTTATAGAGACCTGCATTGGGATCTCATTTACCCTTTGATAGCTAAATAACTAGGTCTTGATTCTCCTCAGATGATTGGCAGGCTGTTGGAAGGAAGTAATTCCTGTGCCACCAGACAGGTAGCTAAATTTTGTAGTGCAGCCCTCTGTTTGTGTAAGAGCTTAATAACGGGAAAATAGGTGATGGATTTAAGGCCAGAGCAACTTTTGTAGCTATAATGTAGCGAACTTCAGGTGGGCACACAGGTATTGGTATCACCTGTATATCATCAGTAAATCTAACATCAACATTTTCCCAAGCTCCTGAATTATTTAACCCCTCTCAGATTTAGGAGTCGAGAAGGCAACTGTTTGAGTTTTGATTTGTGTGTAATATAGTCTCATAAGTATGAAATACTGCTGCCTCCTTTTATTTTTAATTATGTATTTTTAGTAGTATTTTCAGTACCTTGATCTGTGCTGAGGAGGACTTTTAAAAATTTATTTGGTTTTATTGTCTGTAGTTGAAGTTTGATTGTCTTCTCTTCTACATTTGTTTTAATCTCATGCTGGTTGCTGACCGAAATAAAGAGAGACAGGAAATTATGGAGAAGGTGAAGCTAGAGCATTCCTCTCCAACATGGTAGTTCTCTGGATAGGTGGTTTGTGTTTGTTTGAATATATACACATGAAGGAATGTTTAACCATGTGAATCCCCATCTGGAGTCTGACGTGGGACAGCCTAAGCACAAGTTCACTAACTCAAGGAGAGCTTGTCCTGAGAGCTCACAACCCACAGCAAAGTAAGACACATGAAACCAATTGGGTTGGCCATTACCATCACAATTTAAGCCATAGAGTATCATAGCTATACTAGCAGGTAGCTGAAGTTAGCACTGGTTCCATATGATGTCACCTAAATCAGACAATAAATCTTGATAGCAGCAGGCAATTCCTCTTCCCCAAGCTATGAATTCTGGATTGGGATCAAATGGACTCTTACCTGTGCAGCAACTGTATGGGATCTAGTAGGAAACAATTTTGTAACACATGCTGTGTTAAATCCAGCTTCAGACAAGCCAAAAGCAGCTCGCAAACCTGCACCACCTGCACCCACCACAACGGCATCAAATTCATGGTCCACTACAGGATACTGTGTTGAAATCTAGACAAAGAGGGGGGAAAGATGGAACACCTATTTTATCTGCAACATCCATTAAACTAGGCTTGCAGTACAATCATTATGAAGTATTGTACATGTTCATTTGGGAAGCACCAGTCTAGCTATCCACTGTAAACTTCTTAGGAAATTATGTTTTTATTTGAAATAACAATAATATTCAATATTATTATGTTATATTACATCAATAATATTGATATTAAGCAAGGGGAGATTTGAACTTAGTTTCACTTTATGTGAATACCATGCAGCCAACTGAGCAGCAATTAAGTTGTTAATATGCATCTTACTTTCCCAAGCTTTATTAAGATACATAGGCTGCTAGGAAAATGAATCTTTAGCTCAGATTTTCCTGCTTGGATTAGTTTATCTGGATGGATTAATTTATCTGGTGCATTTCAAAAATATATAGATGCAAGTTTTGAAGCTTTATTCATATTAGGGAGGCTCAAACCATCATTCCACCTGTCTTTATACAGAACCTCTTGGTGGTTTATTTTCCCAGATGTCATTTAGGAAGCGTTTTTGCCATTTTTAATAAGCGTATATCCACACAAAAAAGGAATATTCATAAGCAAAAATAATATTTTTGCAAATTAACCATTTTGATCAAAGCTATTTTGTTAAGCCAAGATATTTTTGATCAACTCCATCTCTCTAAATCCTTTAAAGTGTCATCCACCAATTTGCTATAGTTATGGACACATGTAAAAAATATTCAAGAAACATGCCTGATAATGACTTCAAATGTATTATGCAAAAGATAGAACTTACAGCATATTTCACCAAGCCTGCATGTTTGCTTTTTCTTTCAATTTGTAATACTGTACTGTATTACCCTTCATTCTTCTCAATATGTTAAAGAGTTTGAGGTTTATCTTAGCTCCATCTCCCCCCCGCCCCCGCTACTCCCAATTCAGATTTAGCTAAAAGTCTGCTGGTTCTCCCTCACTATTTCTGAAGTTAGTCCATCTTCAGACACTTACTCGGAGCTAGGAATGTGCACGAACCTATTCGGGGGCCCTTTTACGGGCCTCCAAACAGGTTCGAACACTGGGAGGTTTGAAGGTGGGTGGGTGTCGGATTTTAAGGGCGGGGGCGGTTGCACTTACCCCTCCCTCCACTTTCCCCCTGCTGGTGCTCAGTTTTTGTAAACTCCTTCAGGGCGGTAGCGTACCTCCCTGCCTCCCCGTCCCCCCTTTTATTTATTCATTTATTTATTTAATTTAACATATCTTTAGACCACCCAAAACTTACATCTCTGGGCGGTTTACAACAAACCTCTTGCTCGGTGCATGAGTGCTAGGTACTTCCAGCCACTTCCAGCCGAAGAGGGGACGGGGCAGCAGGGAGGTACGCTGCTGCCCCGAAGCACCGATGGGGGGTGGGAGCGGAGGGACGAGTAAGTACACACTCCCCCACCCTTAAAGTCCGACACACACACACCCGCCTTCAAACCACCCCTGCCCGGTTCCGTGCACATCCCTACTCGGAGCCTCACTCTATCTAGTGTGGACTACTGTAATGTTTTGTTGAGCAGCTATGCTGGTCATAGACTGAAATAAATTGAATTGTTCATCAGTCTTGCCATCTCTCAGCTTAAAATGATGATCTCTCTTTCCATCTCTTCTGCTCATTTAACTTTTCTTTCTTCACACCCTTTTCTTTCTTCACATTTCAATTGTGTTAAACTTCTGTTTCTTCACTAGCCTCCTCTACTGTTCTGTCTTAAGTACACAATTCTCCTCCAGAAAAGCTAAGAGAAGAAATGTAAGTAAGACCATAGCATGATCTCCTTATCAGTTCCTTTCTTTTTCTATACTATTATTTTTTCAGAAGCTTCCAGCCCCCTCCCCCCACCCTTGTCCTTTTCAGTCAAATAAGAATCTTCTTGTTAAACCTACACTACTTTGTGTTATTTCTCATCTCTATGCTCTCCCTCTCTCCCCCTCCTTTTAAATATTTGACTGGGCTCCTCTTTGTCTCACTTTAAAAAATGATTAAAGTTTCTTATTTTTTCTCTTGTATTTCCTTTTATATACATTTTTTTGTTTGTTTCTTTTCTACTCCTAGGCTGATTGTTGCACTTAATTGCACTCAATGTTTGCACTTTCTTCTTTCACTTTCTTCCAACTACAGCAAAGTTCTCCCTTTTCTTCCCTCTTCTGTTGTCTCTTGTTTTTTAGATGATAAGCCCACTGGCAGGAATTTGCTTTTTCTATTTTTGTATAGTACCTAATACACATTACTTGAATAAAGATGAATTAGTAGCTAAATTAGTAGCGAATTAGTAGCTGGTTTCTAATATTATCGAAAATATCTAAACCCTAATATTTTGCACTGCCTTTCTGGCACCATTCCCAGTTGTCACCTCAGTACAACGCTGTGCATTCCCAAGCACCAGAGCCCAGCTGAGCCCCAGCGCCATCTATGAAAGTATGCTGGGAAGTAGGGATGTGTGAATCGATTCGGGTACAAATCAATTTTTACCCAAATCTAGCTGATTCGGGCGATTTGGAGACAGAACAAATTGCCCGTCGTCCATTGGCTAGATTAAGGTCCAAACTGAATCTCACCAGATTCTATTCTAATCAGTTCAAGATTCCTCCTATTAATTCCCCCAGATTCCCAGTTTTCATTTTAAAAACAAACTAACTAAGCTCTAGCCCTTGTATAGAAATGGAGTTATGGAGCAAAATGTGTGGTCAATATTTTTCAAGTGTTTGGATTCTTTGGTGTATAATAACTTTCCCTCAATGAATCCCTATGAGGATTCATTACACACCTTCATTTCTTATCTTCTGTTCATTGTCTTCGTACAGTGCCAGCTATCAACTGCCATGTGCCAACTACACCCTCTCCCACCTGCAAGGCAGTGAGGTACTACTCAGTTCATGTTCTGGGAATTTTTTCAAGTGTTTAGACTCTTTGGTGTCTAATAACCTTTCCTCATAATGAATCCCTATGAGGATTTATTACACACCAAAGAATCTAAACACCACAAAAATGCCTAAAATATAAACAGAGTACCCAGTGGCTTGCGGGTTGGGGTCAAAATGAACAGAAGAAATGAAGGTGTGTAATGAACACAGCAAAGAATCTAAACACTTCAAAAATTTCTAAAAAATAAATTGAGTACCCCAATGGGGGGGGAGGGGCTGTAGTTGACAGTTGGCACTGTCCAATGACAGTCAAAATGAACAGAAGAAATGAAGGTGAGGAAATGTTATTAGACACCAAAGAATCCAAACACTTGAAAAATAGTGACCACACATTTTGCTCCATAACTCCACTTCTACAAGCTTTAAAAAAAAAAAAAAAAAGCTTAGCTTTTTTAAAAAAATTAAAGCTGGGGATCCATGTTAGGATTAGGATAGGGTGACTTCAAATCCCCAATATTTCCTATGGCGGAGATATACAAAAGCAGTAAAAACTTTTTAAAAATCATTAAAAATCAACCAAGTGCCCCACTGCCTTCAAATTTGGGTGGCAGGTGGCACCCATGGAGACCTACCCACCACCAAATTTGGTGCTCCTAATCAATTTGGTGGTCCGAATCAATCTGAATCCGAATTGAATCCAATCCAATCCAAATTGAATCTGGGGTGATTCAGTGAGACAGATTTGGACACAAAACAAGTCAGGGGTGAATCGACTTCGGCACAAATCTAATCCAAAACATCAATTTGTACACATCCCTACTGGGGTTTGTATTCCTTCCCAGTACTTTTCCCATAGTGGCCTATGGGGAACGTTGGGAAGGACTACACTGCACAGCACTCCCAGTACTTTCCAGATAGCACGAGGGCTTGGCAGGGCTCTCTTTCACTCTAGGCGCCCCCACTAGTGCTGGGGAAGGCACAAAGGTGACCAGTGCCAACAGTCACTTCAGTGCAGTGCCAGGAGGGCAGCTTTCAATGTTCAGAGCTGAAGATTTCCACCGGCCTAGCATGCATCACTGACTTACCTTTCTTAGAGGTGCCCATCTGAAAAAAGTATTACTGACTTGTGTACTGGTTAAAATCAGATAATGCCTACGAATGAGACCAAGAAACTTACTGAGTCAGATACTTTAGCAGATACATTTTTATGTCCATAAACTGTGAAGTGAAAGTTTCGAAACAGAGCTGCTGGCCCCTGCTGAATTAAGACCAAAAAAAAAAAGTGTTAACACTGATGTGACCAAAACATTTTAACCATAAGATTTTATCATTAAAGAGAGAGAGTACACTCCCTTGTCAAAGTGCACTCACTCAAAATTATATAATATTGAATAGGATGTAAATGCATGCTTTCAGGTTGCAACTGGATTTGCCACCTTTTGTTTCTGCTATAGTTACACAACAGGTGGAAATTCAACAGCTGAAGTTTCCCCCACTGGTCAAGAACATCTTGAAAAGCCAAACTGTTAGAACATGCACAGATTCCATTTCAATCATTACTTTTATTTTAACAAAAATTGGGAGTTTTAATTCCAGATTGTCCAGGTACAACTTGCACACCTGTATAACTGCTACCTTTAAAAGTTTACTCTGGAGAATACAGATCTATTTCTGGGCTCCTCCTAACCTGGAACAGCCTGAACAAATATATTGTAATGTATATGATGCTTTTGATCCAAAGTAATTTAATGAAGTTTGATATTATGTTTTACTGTGTTATCGTATTTGCTCAGATAAAGCTAACATAACTTTACTTTGCTTTATTGCTTGAATTGATTCACATCAACGCATTTCACTGCAGAAAAGAAAATCATTAACCAACAGTCAAATTATTTCAAGCACTCCAATGCCTGTCTACATTACTAGATATTTCAAAAAATCAAGTATTGGCATGTAATTATGTGTCTTTCTGTTGCTGTGGCTGGGTGGTTAGAACACTGCTCTGTAGATTGGGCAGAACAGGTTTGAGAATTGCCTCCTCCCATGTCCCCTCCTGACATGGACATTGTTGGCCAGTCATGCAAGAGGTGAGTATGGCCTTAATTCTACCATTTTCCCTGGGCTTGATTTAACCTGGCTTCCATTTCAGGTCTTTGTGTAGTGAGCTACTTGTATTTCTCCTTGCCAGAGTGCAGTTGGGGCTTCTGGGGTTGCAGGAAAAGCACTTTTGCCTCCTCCCTCCAAAAGCAACTATCTTTCTTCTCTTTAGGTTATGCATGGAAAAAGGTGGTTATTAGTGTTCTGTGTGTCCGTGCATGCACACCCACACATGTGCGTTTCTGGTATATGGGGATTCAAACCCCTGTGTGGCGAGGTACCTGGCAGCTTTCTGTTTCTGACTTCTTACTCCTTCTACTACACTAATTCATGCAGCAATAGAATGTGCTGTTACATCCATGTGTAAGGTGGGTTATCTATTTTAGATAATGGTTTGTTTTTTCACTGTATGGTGATGTCATTGGGGCTTCCGCTCCACCCCCCCCCACCCCCGCCGATCACCATGAGTGGATTGGCTCCACCATACTTTCCCATTTAGGGAAATCATCAGCATGCTGTCCTGTTGGTAGCGGATGGCAGGATTGCAACTTTCTGGTTTTATTTTGGTTTTTCTCCTCTCATCTTGTTTTGGGTTTGCTGAGGAGCCAATTAAGTTACACTGCTGTTAAGTGATAAGTGGATCTATATGATTACACAGCAAAGACTCAAGATAGGTGTCAGAAATTGAAAACTATGAACAGAAGAATCCAAACATCTACTTGGTAGAGGTATCATAATCCAATAGTAAGAATATTCAATTATGTACCTGTAAATTCAGCCCTCTGAAGTGAGGGAAAGCCCCAACATTCACTAAACACACCCTGCCTTCTATAAGCAAAACAGAAAGAAGAAGCATTCCTATGATAAACAAGCTTATTTTACAGAAGTCACAGAATTTCCTGAACATATAACTGGTTAATAAACAGGAATAGTTAAGACCTCCCATATTTTAAGGAGAAAAGCCTAGCCCACACACTTGGATATTATTTTAGCATTCACTTTAGATGATAAAGTGGCTCAGTGGGGAAATGCTTGACTAACAAGCGGAAGGTTGCCGGTTCGAATCCCTGCTGCTACTATATCAGGCAGCAGCAATATAGGAAGATGCTGAAAGGCATCATCTCATAGTGTGTGGGAGGCGGCAATGGTAAACCCCTCCTGTATTCTACCAAAGACAACCACAGGGCTCTGTGGGTGCCAGGAGTCAAAAACCGACTTGATGGCACACCTTACCTTTACCTAGATGATAAAACATAGGCTAATGGACTATTTCTCAGGCTTCAGACCAGGCTCAGTACTATGCTTTCAAGTGTTTCATAAAAATACCTGAAAGACCCAGTAAAACTTCCAGTAAAGTTCTTACAAATTTAGATATCAACATTTACAATCAAGGCCTATGCATGTTCTTTTAACTGTGCAGCTGTGCTTGTCATATAAGGGGCTGCAGTTTGCAGAGAAGCAGGTTACCAGGGTAACCTTAGAATGAGTCTTTAATCAGACCAAAATAGCAGTTAGTTGTCGATCATTCTGCAGTTAGTTTTTGATGAGCCAAGAGGAAATGTGTGTTGTAGGGATGTGCATGAACCGGTTCATGCACAAGGTCCAAACTGGTTGGTGCCATGAGAAGGGAAGCAGCAAGCGGGATCTTTAAAAAAAAAAAAGAGCATGTAAGGCCCTTACTTGCTCTCCGCTGCTGCATGCAGCGCTGCCCCCATGAACCCATGCGTGGTGTCAGCACACACAGGACTGGATCCCCTTTTTTGATATCTGAATTTGCAAGGACTTTATTGGAAGAAAGCTTTAGCATGAGGAATCCCATTTCATCTTGGTCTCTCAACATATATAGTTTCTAATTCATGCATTACATCATTTGCCCCCGTTATCTTCAACTGCTCCTCTGATTGTCATGCGCATTATTTCTCCAGACAATGGACACACATTCCAACCAAGAAGGCCCTCCCCTGCATACCCGCCTGCTATTCCTCAGATTGTGGAGGGACAAAGAAAAGGGCCAATGATATTGATCAAAGTGGCTGAGTAAGTACACCTAGGTAGAGATTATTCTTAAGGCATCCACAGTCTCAGACTGTTTAGAACTATAGCAGTTAAATAAAACTTTTTCATGGGGGAAAATGCGTATTTTATTCAGAATGTTTACATATGGCTTTTCAACAAAAAAGTTCTCAGTGTTGTTTACATAGTAAAAGAAATGGGGGGAAATGGCTCCCCATCCCAAATGGACTAAAAGAGAGAGAGAGCAGCAAACAGTCACAGGAAAGTCAGCATGCTTTCAGGAGTCGACACCGACTAAACAGCACACTTTACCTTTAAGATGGAAAGACAGTGTGCTGGGATTAGCAAGAACACTAGCTAACCCCTTGCTAAATTTAAGAGAATCCACACTTTGTCCAGATCCCTACACCTAGAAAACTAGTATGTCAAAGAGAAGAATTTTAGCCTAGCCTAGACTTCTCCATGATATACTAGATTTTATAGGCACATATTTTTTCAATATACAGAAGTTTATTCAAGTACATGAACCCCACACCCACAGTTGTGGTACTGCCCAGACACAGGTCTACCAATTCAGTGACAAGTAGGTCAAAGAGAATCTAACAACTGTCTTAGTGATGGTATTACACCCAACACTTCCAAGATGTTTGTGTTTATGAAAGAAAGAAAAACTTATCTTTGAAGTACTACACTAAGCCTTAAACAACAACAGTACTAACAGTGTCAGTTCTGGCCTAGTGTCCTCAAGCCAGGTAAAGGAAGAAGTCTTAGCCCTGTGGCAATGCCAACCTGCCAGAGAGGCAGCCGAAGGCTCTGCACTATAGCAGCAACTCCAAACATTCCAAATGGATACGATACCCTGCAAAAGATAATGTATCAAGAATACCTAGAGAGGGGAAACATTTCCTTTCTGCAGCATGAGAGGAACAGGAGCATAATTTGATCTAAACACCTTTGGGTGTTGTCAGCAGTTTGTGCACCTTCTACAAGTGTGTAACAGGCACAAATTCAACAGGTACAACTTCCCCAGCATGAAAGAATACTGATGGAAGTGGGGAAAGCTTCACCTTTGAAGCATTCACCAAATGTCTGCCAGCCCCTAAGCAAAGTGTGCCGCCAAGTCGATTTCAACTCCTGGCACCCAGAGAGCCCTGCAGTTTTCTTTGGTAGAATACAGGAGAGGTTAACCATTACCTTTTCTCACACAGTATGAGAGGATACCTTTCATCATCTTCTTATATCGCTGCTGCCCGATAGAGTGCCAGTGGGGACTCAAACTGGCAACTTTCTGCTTGTTAGTCAAGCATTTTCCCGCTGCACCACTTAAGGTGACCTGCCAGCCCCTACATGTATTGAAATTAGAGCAGCCCTGCTTGGGGCTGGATAGGTAGCAACCACCAAAAAAAGGGGGTGGGTGGGGTGGGGAGGGGATAGAGAATAACTTTTGGCCCAGTGAGATTTCCACAATTTCTTTATCTTGGAGTTCACAACTAAATGCATGAGCATCACCATCTTCTTGATCATCATGCAGCAGTCAGGAGAATAAAGCGACGACAGTCTTTCCCCAACTGCCATATAAAATAATACTATCGTACTTTAAGGGATTGCGATAAGAATTACATTTGCACTGCAATGCCAGGGTGTGTGATGAATAGTGTGCCAAGAGTTGGAGCGAGAAACTCGAGTTTAATTCCTCACTCAGCCAAGAATATCACTGGGTGACCATGAGCCAGTTACTCTTGCTCAACCTAGCCTACCTCACAGGACTGTTGTGACGGCACAACCGGGAGACCGTTAATAACGCCCTGGGTTACTGGAAGAGCGGAATAAAAATATAACCACGTAAACAAATAAATAAACGAACAAGCTAGTGTATGCGCGGAGCTCTGAACACTTTAAACGAGTGCGAAGTCTTATGCTTAGCATCACCGTCCTCGACCTGTCCCTGACCGCTTGTCCCGAGATCCTCCCCTACGATGGCGGAAACTCCCAGCCTCCACCCGACAGCCCAGTGAGAAGCAGGGCGGTCCTCCTCTCCACGCCCCATCACACACTTACTGCACGGAACAACTGCAACCGACGCAGCCCCTGCGAGGCCGTTGCAGTCAACGCAACAGTAGCCGCCATTTTGCACTTGGCTGGGGGAGTGAGTGATCAGTGAGGGAGGATAGGTATCGCAGATGAAGCTACTGCGCGTGCGCAGAGGAGAAGAGTGCCCTGGCGGAACAAACGTCACCGGCGAGACAAACTAACCTCAGAAAGAGGAGGGGGTTAGAAAGCGACAAGTCTTGAAAGCATAAAAGAGGAAAGATTTTTTTTCTAACCATAACAAAGCGAACCCCATCTCAAGACAGAGGAATGGTCAGTCCTGTGCTTTTGTAAGACTAAGCTGAAAGAGTCTGTGAGGGACACAGCAATGTCTTCCCTGCGCGCACGCCTTCCCTTTGGAATGGTTCATTCCCCAAAATGGGCGGGGCAGGAGGGCAGTCTGCGCCGGCGCAATAAAAACTCGTCTAGCACAAACGGCCGGCTGAAGATGGCGGGGTGTTGTTAGTTTTTGAGTCCTGCGAAGATGGTCTTTGAGTCTGCCCGCGTCTCCATTTATCTGTGGTCTGTGAGGCCTTGTTTGCCTAGATTTGTATTTATTTTGTTTGACAATGTATACGTGGCTATTCGGGCTAACGAGGAGAGTTTTCAGATGAAAAACGTGGCGGGGAACTGACGGAGAGAGAAATGTGGGCCCTGCGGATCCCGCACTCCGCTCTGATTGGGGAGGTAAGCTGGCGCCTGGTCTGTTCGGCTTCCCCTTGTAGGTAGGTGCCCCTAAGCAAAGGTTTGGGGGGGGGGTGTCAAACTGGGGACCCAGTTTGTTTATACGTTTATATTCCACTTTTTTTCCACTGAGTCCAGAGTGGTGTACATGGTTATATTTTTCCTCTCAACAACCCTGTGAGAAGGTTAGGCTGAGAGAGAAGTCAGAGTCCAGAAGTCAGGCCCAGAGTCACCCAGTGAGTTTCATGGCTGAGTGGGGATTTGAACTCGGGTCTCCCTGTTCTTAGTCCAAGACTCTCTAACCATTACCAAATGATCTTAGTTTGGCTAGGCGATGGATTCTAGTCTAGCCTTTTCTTTGGTATGCTAGATCTCTGCCCGCAGGGATTTTTCTCTTTAGAGTAGAGGAGTATTCAATGAATCTCTGTCTACAGTCCAGAGTGGAAAAGCCCAGACTTGCTGTCTCAGTGTCAACTGTGCCAAAGTCCCTGCTGTTGAGGTTGAGGTTGATGAGAAAGAGTAGATCCAAATGATTCAGTGGTACAGTATAGCAGGTATCTGTGAAAGCCTGTTGAAGTGCAGGGATCTGTATAAACAACACAGCACTGGCTGTAGGGAGCTGTCAGCAAAGTGCCCTCTCCCATCTCAGTAGACCTTGCTATTACTTATTATTTATTTAACACATTTGTATAAGCTAAAGCTTAGGCTGGGGTTTATCTTGAGAGAGGGTATGGGCAGGGCTGTGGTGAGTGAAAAATGATGCCTGATGAGTAATGGACCAACATAGCTTGAGGAACCATCTGACAAGTAAAATATTTAGTCTGGCTGATAAACTGAGCCAACATTTCTTCACCCCTGTGTATGGGAGAGAGGAGGCTATGTTGACCTTCTTTGTCTTTTGGAGAGAGAGGTAAGGGCTGTGTGTGAGAAAGAGAGGAGAGCTGGTCTTGTGGTAGCAAACATGACTTGTCCCCTTAGTTAATCAGGGTCCACCCTGGTTGCCTGTGATTGAGGAAACTTGATGTGGGAGCACTATAAGATATTCCCCTTAGGAGATGGAGCCGCTCTGGGAAGAGCAGAAGGTGCCAAGTTCCCTTCCTGGTATTTCCAAGATAGGACTGAGAGAGATTTCTGACTGCAACCTTGGAGAAGCCGCTGCCAGTCTGTGAAGACAATACTGAGCTAAATAGACCAGTCTTTGTAAACAATATTGAGCTCGAAGGACCTATGTTCTGACTTGGTATATTATTATTATTTACACTTTATATCCCGCTCTTTCTCCAAGGAGCCCAAAGCGGTGTATTACATGCTTGAGCTTCTCCTCACAACAACCCTGTGAAGTAGGTTAGGCTGAGAGAGAAGTGACTGGCCCAGAGTCACCCAGCAAGTATTTGGCTGAAAGGAGATTTGAACTCAGGTCTCCCCAGTCCTAGTCCAGCACTCTAACCACTATACCACGCTGGCTCTTTATCCTGTTATCAGTATACTTGATAGCATATAGTAATCCCTTTGGCTAAAGTACAGATCCGCTGTCTACTGTAGTTTGCAGCATAAATCTAGTCACATCAAGGAAGTTTCAAATTTGAATTCGGGTCTCCCCAGTCCTAGTCCAGCACTGGCAGCTTCCTATGTTTCTCTGTGTGTGTACATGTACATGACTTGCAGAATAGATTTGAGCAGGTTTGTTGTCATGTCCATATACTGCTGCTAATATCATCTTTGACCTAGGTTCATCTGTTTAAGAAAATTTTAAAATCCAATTTAAATAATATCTAATGTAAATTTTTAAAAAATGATTTTTTAAATCAAAGGTTATCATTGCACACCCAAGGTTATAAAACCAGTGGCCTATAACCTTGTGCTTAAGAGAATGAGCTTGTCTTGAAGCGCCCTCTGCTCGTTAGTGGGGTGTGTGTGTTTGTGTGCACTATTGTATTTCTCTGCACATCAGACTGGTTCACACCTGTATGTTCACCATCTGATGTTTATGAACTGATGTGATATTACCTTGAGTTCTCTTATACTACGTTTCAACATCTCCTGAGAACTATTAATTTATATTGTTCCCATAATTCTAAATTTTGTGAAGACTATGTTGGTCGATACAGTAAAATGAACACATACTCTAAATGAAACTGAATCTATGTAGCTAACATCCCCAGAACAACTTTAATATCGCTTTGTCACCAAAAACATGAGTACTCTTCAGTGGCACTAGTTTGCATGTTCGGTTGTGAATTGTTGAGATGTTGTACATCTGTCCTACACATGTAGCCAAATGAATTGGTGGAATGGGCTGCACTGTTTCAGATTGCAGGCTGACATGTTCAAATACTCCTGCATACCTGAGTTCCCTGTAAGTAGAAAACTAGCAGACAGGACAGAACACTCGTCCCTGATTGCAAGGAAAAACTAGCACGAGTGTTACAGGGAACAATCTAAAATGTCACCCTGCATTTGCACAATACAGTCCATTCTTCTGCTTCATTCTACTGCATGCATAGGCCAGGGCAGAGTGTAGAGAAAGCAAATCATGTACACATGAAACACTCGTTGATGGCTATATGGTTGAGGCTGAACAGCTTATGTGAACTGTCTCAATTGAAGAGAACTGTTTTGGGTGACATCTTGGCTATAAATGTTCTGTTTAGGACTTAACATTGCAATGTCAATGTTTTCATGTGTGAATCAAGTGATAAGTAGTCCTGTGTAAAACCAGTCCTTAGTAGGTAGCCTATTGATCTTTTCAACCATCACCCATGTACGTAGACTACCCCAGGCAAGATGCAGGAGCAAACCTCAGTTTGTGTAAGAACATAAGAACAGCCCTGCTGGATCAGGCCCAAGGCCCATCTAGTCCAGCATCCTGTTTCGCACAGTGGCCCACGAGATGCCGCTGGAAGCCACAGGCAGGAGTTGAGGGCGTGCCCTCTCTCCTGCCATTACTTCCCTGCAACTGGTACTCAGAGGCATCCTGCCTTTGAGGCTGGAGGTGGCCCACAGCCCTCCTACCCTCATGATACAATAGTCACTGAATAACTAGCAAACCTTGCAAGTATCTTTGTGATCCATCCTGCCTTATTTTGTAGTGGTTAAACCATGTCTTATTAAAGAAGAAATAAAGCAGTACAAGTGCTATGTCCTAAGCAGTTCTGAAATGACTGTTAGAGAAATCCCTACGTGTACACACACCATCAAAATAAACTACATGTATTTTGTTCTTAATAGTGCTGCCAATCACAAGTTTGACAAAACTGAAAAGGCACTCAGGATAATAGCCATAGATGATCATATGTATGGATTTTTATTCTTAGACAAGATACTGTCCCTTTGGCTGTAATATAACAGCCAAGGGATAGTATCTTGTCCAAGAATTTTTAAAAAATCTGTGGTATGTTAGATTTAAAATACCCCAATTTGAAGAGGAAATGAAGGTCTGTGGGCTTGCATTGAGATGAATTTGGATCTCCGTGTATTCTTTTACTTGGGGTGAGGGTTGGGAGAAGGTGACTGTGCTTTCTCCATCAGTTGGACTCTATTATTGTTTTTAGCAAGTAAAATTCTGTCTTGTACAACAATATCAGATTAGGAGTTCAACTAAATAACCATTTATTAACTTTAACTCCAAGACACTAACTCCATTCTGTCATTAACTTTAGTTTTAGAATGGCTTTGATCAAGAGGCTTCTTTCTTGGTCTTCTGAATGACCAAATTTGCTTAGCTGTTAGAGAAATTAAAGGTAAGGATTTATTCCATTATCTTTTGTGTTGGTGGTCTTATATATATGTTTAAGACATTGCTGTGAATATTCGAAAGTGCCATTTTAAAAATGAGTCTGAAGAGAAAGTAATGGGCTGTGTGCTAGGGAACCTGCATCTTCTTATCTGGGAAAAAGCCCTCTGGATGTCCTTTACTCCTAGGTAATCCAGTGGGGGGAATCGCCACAAGGGTGACAGAGCAAGGAGAACTACAGGAAGGAGAAAGTGGGGAGAAAAGTCTGCTAGGGACACATAAGGGATTTGAGGCTGGTCTCACCAGCTCTCTTAGTTGTTGCCGATCTTCCTAGTGGCTCTTCCATTCAGGTCTCTGTCATTTGGTGGACATATATTGCTTGCTTTTCAGAGAACTGTACTGGTAAGTATGTAGATTAAGAGATGACAGTGTTTTTTATAATTAATCTTGGATACCAAAGTTTGTTTTGTCTCATTTTAAGGATCGTCCATGAATAATTTAAATGACCCTCCTAATTGGAACATCCAGCCCAATGCCAGGGATGATGGAGGCCATGGAAGCAAATGGAATTATGCTTTGTTGGTTCCAATGCTGGGGCTGGCTGCCTTCCGTAAGTGACACTTGAAATAAAGCCAGAATATCTCTTTTTACCTTGCAGTTTGTAATGTGCTGGTTTGGCAAGTATTCACGCAGGCAGAACTGAGCTCCTTAGGCTAGGAAGTCCATAGAAATCTGCCATTGGAATGGACCCAACTTAAAATGGGATGACAATCAAGGTCAAAACGAACAGAGGAAAAAAGCATTGTATGCAGGCCTTGTGCAATCGAGGTCATTTATATGAAATGGGAATTATCTGTTACTATCTGTATCTTTGCTCCCAAGGAGTATATTGTATTCAGGTCCTTAATACAATCTCTCCCAGAAATATGGGAAAGTGCATTTGTAGGACACTAGCTTCAAAATATTTGTGTACTATTGCTGGCTTCTGCATAAGGCTCCAGTGGAGGCAATATTAAAAACAATGGCCAGGATCCAAAGAACAGCACAGCTAGATGCACACACAGGGGTTGGGGCTTGTGTTTTGCCAAAAGCAGCTCTTCATGCTACATGGCAACCACTCTTGAAGAAAATTGGGGTCATGTGTATTAAATTTTGGCCGGTCTTGTTATAGCACTGATTGGCAAGCAGTTCTTTCAAGGAGTGTATCTTGACTCTAACAAAGGCCAGCAACATTGGCTCTACTCACTGGCTCATTCTTCTGCAAGCCATGGCACAGCACTCGTTAACCCCTGCCTCCCCAGTGGGAACAGCAATACAGTCTTGGTCAAGTTTTGGCATAACTCACTCGCCTATCAGTTTCTTGGTGGGGGTGGAGAAGGTACCCATAGATTGGGGGGGGGGGTGTTAGAGGGAGACTTTTTAAATTGAATATTACAGTGAGATTTTTGTGCATTGCAGGGTGGATCTGGTCCAGAGAGTGTCAGAAAGAGATAGAAAGAGAGAAAAAAGACATGTATAGAAAGCTATCATTAGTACAAAGAGAACTTGAGTCTAAATATCGTGATATAATCACAGAAAACCGCCGTACAGTTGCCCACTTAGAGCTGGAACTAGAAAAGGAACAGAACAGAACACTAAGTTATCGTGAAGCCCTCGTCTCCCAGAGTCGTAAACTGGTAGAAGAAAGGAGGACTCTGGAACAAGAACGTGCAAAACTGGAGCAAGAAAAGCGGATTCTGCAGAATTCTGGAGCTGCTGGTGCTTTGTATCAGAATTGCCTGGAGAAGGAAGAGCAGTGGCGCAAGAATGCTACCTTCCTAATAAAAGAATTTGAAAAGGCACTTACAGAAAGGCAGGACATCTACTGCAGCTTAGTACTGCCAAGACAGCGGCGACTAGAAATTGAGAAAAACTTGCTGGTTAGAGCAGCAACTGACCCAGTTGCTTTGGATCTGGAAATGGAAGCTGGCTTAAAAGAAATCTTCCGATACGATACCTATTGCAGCAATTTGCTAAACACCAATAAACGTCAGAATGGAAGGCTAATGTGGCTTTATCTCCGATACTGGGAATTATCTGTTGAGCTGAAAAAATTCAAGAGGGTGGAGAAGGTTATGTTGGGAAGTGGTGACTAAAAGATGTGGCCATGCATACATTACAGGTTATCGGATATGGGTTATTTCCTCTGGTATGTATATTAGTCTTCCCTCTTCACTGTCACATTTGTGTGTCTTCACCTGAGACAATATGTGATCAGTGCCTCTTCTTCTGACTGGCCAAGACACATGCCACTTGAGTAGAACCACAGTGCTCTGTGCATGGAGTGACTTCTGACTTGACTTTGCCAGGGTACTCGGCTAAAGGAGAAGACTTCAACTTGCAAGACAAAGCAACTTGCAAAGGCAACCCTTTTTCTGGACAAAATCTTCCCACATTTCTTGAAAATGACTACTGTCAAATTGAGGGGGAATGGCTACAGCATTAAGACTGAGAAATATGAGAGCCAGCGTGGTGTAGTGGTAGAGTACTGGACTAGGACCGGGGAGACCCGAGTTCAAGTCCCCATTCAGCCATAAAACTAGCTGGGTGACTCTGGGCCAGTCACTTCTCTCTCAGCCTAACCTACTTCACAGGGTTGTTGTGAGGAGAAACCTAAGTATGTAGTACTCAGGGCGCCTTGGAGGAAGAGTGGGGTATAAAATGTTGATGATAATAATAAATACCTCTGCCAGTGTACAATCAAGCTTTAAAATAAGTTGTTTCTGATCTGAATTAGGCTAGATTTAATGGCAGTAGTGGCCGGGGGTGGCGAGAGGCACCTTTCAGCATAAATTAGTAGGTGTTTACCTCCACTCCGGCCACACCAGCACTCTCTGCTGCTCACCTGGCCGCTGCCAGAGGATCGACTCCACAGAAGCAGGTAAGTGGTGGAGCCAACCCCCCTTCCCCCCTCCCCCCCGGGAGTGCCAGGCGGTGCACTGCTGCTCAGAGCAGCTTGCAAGTGTGGCGGGAGTGGAGGTAAGCACTTACTTATGTAGGCTTTAAAGCGTCTCTTGCCATCCCCACCCCACCCAGCGGTGCCCGCACCAGCCACTGCTGCTTAATGGGTAGCCTACAGTGTCGTACCTCTCTAAACAGAAGAAGTTCCACTTGTGAGGGGGAGTGACTTTCACCAACTCCCTCCCTTCTGTGCCTCCGAAAATGAGGATTGGGGAACCCTTGGAAGCAGATTTTTGGGATACACGGAATAAAAGGGGGAGTGGATCAGTTAAAATCATTCCTCCCCACCCCCAAACTACATGAGTGGAACTTCTGTTAATGGAAGTATTATTCTGGCTGCTACCCAATGCTTGCAAATAGCACTTGACTGATTGTGTAGCTGGGCTGGGAATAGCCAGTTGATACTAACTGGGAAAAAGCTGCAAGAAGTATGGGATCAGGGTTTAATTTGAACCAGGAATCGATCCTCTTGTGCTCTGACATGAAAAATTGGTTTGACCTTGCAGCATGAGAAGTAATCAGGAAGATAGTGCCCCAAGCAAGTGACGAGTGCCTTTATCACTGGAGCAACCACAAGCCCCCATATGTCTAGGATGAGGGGAAGGCTTTCCAGCCAAGAAGGTGCCTATCAGGCAGGCTTGAATCCTGGCACCTTTTTTTTTTTTTAAAAAAATAAGCATTGCATCTGAACTTCCTGCCTGAATTTAAAGTGGATGTGATTGGTGCCACATGTCATTCAGTGTAGGTTTGTAAATAGCCAGATATTGTAAATAGCAAAGTAAGAGTCTCCTGGTGAGCAGGCAGGGAAGAGTTGTGGGGTGGGCAGGGAGAGGAGTTCAGTCTATTGACATGCTGCAAATGACATAGATGTGTGTGGGCAGCTGGCTAGTAAATGTGTTTTTATGGACTGGTAACCTGTTGTGGATTTATTTGCAAGGCTAATTTAAGACATTTCATGTAAGGGGAAAATTGCTTGTTTGCCATTTCATGTATAGTTGAAGATGAAATCATGTAATACTGGCACCTATTAGCTATAAGTTTCACTTTAACTGATTTTAAATTTCAGTTATACACCTCTCTATCATTAGACATGTACACAAAAAGTCTAGTAGAGATGTCTCAGTACATACTCCTAGAGAATTGTCTTGAGGTTACATTTGGGGAAAGCTACTCTGCATGCATGCATCCATTTTTGGAAACCATCTTTTCCATTTCAGATCTGATGGTACATTTGTCTTCTCACAGATGGTCTGAAGCAGTATTTTAGATTTTAAAAAATTCATATGGAGTTTACTAGGATTCTGATTTAAATTAAAAAATCAAATGTACTTGGGTTTAGATTGAACTTTTTTCTTCCCAAAACATCTAGGCCTAGAATCACTTGCCCTCTTTCTAATGAAAGAATCTAGGACTGCTCAGCTGATCTGTGCTGCCAAGGTGTCATCCACAAAACACATGTACTATCTACAGGAGATGAACTTCTCATTATGCTATGAGATGCCACATATAAATTGTATTTGTTGGCAATAGTGAAAATCTACCATCTCTGCCCGGCTGAGAACACTTTTGCTGATACATGACAAATCCTGTTTTTTTCAGTATAGAGCTGCTAAATGCATTGTCTTGTCGCCCTCAAGCTATCCTTGCTCTCCAGCCTCACAGACCAGCCTAGGATAGGTGTACAATTATGACTCTCTCTTTTACTCGCTTTCATCCCTCATCTCTCTGCCTGCCCTACTATGATAAGATCTGCTCAAGTTTGTATTGGTTGGTATTTGGTATTATTCTTAAGGACCAGCATCCTGTAGTTGAGAACTGACTTGATCTGGATAGTGGTTCCATCATTCATAAGTAGTGGGTTCTGCGCCTGCGCAGAGAATTCGTTTGCTCCTCACGACGCCAACCGCCTACTGCACATGACTGCAGTACCCTCTAGTGGCGGTTAGGCGTCTCAACGTTCAGTTTCTTTCTGACTGCCATAGCGATCAGTGTTCAGAGACTGTTTGCTCCTCATGTGGAAAGTTTGTAATTTGTTCTAAAGGTTTTTGGACTTCTGGTTACGGCTTTGGACTATTCTCACAGACTTCCCTCGGTTTTTGCGTTACTTTGGACTCTGATTTGAACTTTGGAACATTTTTTACTACTCTTTCTCTAACTCCTTCGGATTTGACCGCGATCTCGGAACTCCCCCCTCGACCTAGGAACAGAGCAACTACTGTTTTTCTCGAAAGGAGCAGCCAGGGAAGCCTGGTAAGGTGAGTAATTCTGGCAAGACTACCTTTAAATGGTGTACTAATTGCCGCGGAAAGATTCCCTCAACAGATGGTCATACTCTGTCTGTTTTGCCTAGGGGAGTCGCATGATATGAAATCCTGCTCCGTCTGTGTAACTTTTAGTAAACAGACTTTAAAGAATCGTGCTGCACATCTAAAAGTGTTTTTGTTGGAGCAGGCTTTGCTGCCTAAAAAACCTGCCCCGGTGACTTTGGCTGCGGGTCTGGTGTCGAGTACACAATCTAAGGACCTTGGAAAGTCGAATAAAATCTCGACGTCTGCCACTTTGCCATCTGCCGCTTCGACATCGAGGGCCACGGCGTTGAGTATTTTGGCATTGGACCCTTCAGGAACCTTTAAGTGTCCAGAGGAGCGCTGGTGTGGTCAGAAAAGGAAGCACAAGGAGAATTCTTCAGCACACGGATCTACCCACAAGAAGTCTAAACATAAGCATTGGGATCAGGCTGTGGAACTTACTCCTTCTCCCTCAGGACTACAGGACTATGTGATCCCTCGGCGTCGAGCAGCTTCCCTATCTCCGGCTCCGATGCCCTATCATTCACCACTGACTTCTGTGCCCAGAGTGCACACCGTTCAGCATCGTGACCAGTCAACATTGAAGACATCCCGGCAGGAGTCTGGAGGTCACTCTTCAGAATCGAGGACTCTACCTCAAGACGATGTTGCAGTGACCGCTAGCGCGGCTCTCCCATCGTCGTCAAGGACGACAGCGTTGGAGTAGACGGTCGCCATCATTTTGGATACAGAGCTCGACGCAGACCCCGATGTCGAACTCGAAATCGAGGATGATGCTGTAGCTGTGGATCCTATTGTTATAGAAGAAATTATTACAGAGCTGTCCCCAGCGACACCTGGCAATGTGGAGGAGCGTGATGCTAGTCGCCTAAACCAGATGCTGCTTTCTGAGGAAAGTACACCCTCTGCAGGAACCTTTACAGGATTTCAGGAGATTGACTACCTCCCTGGGCCAGTACTCAGGACTCCAATACCCAAGACACCATCCTTTTCAGCTAGGGGCACACCAGTCACTGGACTCTTACCCAGTGCTGGTTGGGATGACTTGGTTCGCCTGTCAGGCAGAGATTACGTTTTGTTTAGGGAGTGGTTGTGAGAGAAAGAACAGACCCTCAGGGTCAAGAAGGAGACAGCTGTCCAGACAGCTTTCACACCTGTGCAGCGTGTGGAGATGGCAGTTCAGGCTACAGCACCATTGCCACGACGGCATACCGTTTCTTTGCAAGCTAATGTGCCACGGCCTCAGCCGCCTCTTGCACCCACACCACCCCAGTTGGCAACACAGACAACACGTGCTCTTATATCGACTGCTGTGGGCAACTCACCTGCACCCTCGGATGACGGTGATGTTGAGAAGGAGGAGGATGGCTATACCTCTGATTCAACTGCGCCTGATCCGGACGATCCCAAGGCTTTACCTGATCCTGATTCGGATGTTGCGGCTGTTCCATCAACGTCGCCTAATGAGGAGATGAAGGGCAACCATCAGCAGATAGCTGAGATGGCTCAGATTTTGGGTCTATCATTGAAAGAAAAGACCACTGACCTGGAGGACCCGGTTTATAATATCCATCCATCCATCCACTTTATTACGGCCAAATAACAGTTTATAATATGATGCGAGCTGGTTTGAAACCAGTCTATCTGCCTATGCTGCCTCATATCACCAGGGCGGCGAAATCAGCGTGGGAGGTGCTCCAGACTTCAGCGCCCACCTCAAAATGCTTAGAGGCTCTGTATCGTATCCAAGAGGAGGAGAATGCTTATCTGGTGCGTCACCCTACTCCCAACTCTTTGGTGGTGGACTGTGCTATGACTTCTATGGATGGCAAGAGGCACACCACACTTGCGGACAAGGAGGGCCGTAAGCTGGACGTTCTGGGGAGGCGCACGTATTCGATGGCGTGTTTGTCCATCAAGATTGCCAACTATGTAGACTGTCAAGTGAGGTATACGCATTTCCTCTGGGAGGCATTGTTAGATCAACGTGCTAAGCTGGAACCAGGTGAGTTTGTGAAGAAATTTGAGTCTGTTTTTGCAAAATCTACAGCGGCTACCTGTCAGCAGTTGGCTAATGCCAAGCATTTGGCTGAGTCTGAATCCCACACGTTGATGTCATCCATAATTCTGAGGAGGCATGTTTGGCTGCGCGCTACAGGTCTCCAGCAAGATATGTGCAGTCGCATTGAGACTCTTCCTTTTGACGGAGTGGGCTTGTTTTCAGACAAGACAGACGACATGGAGCAATGGAAAAAATCACAGGTCACCGCGGACCAATGGATCTTACGCATAGTCACGATGGGCTATGCGCTAGAGTTTGAGGAGTATCCTCCGTTTCTGGGCGTGAAGTACACTCCGGAAACCCCAGTCTTGAGGGAGGAGGTACAGAAGCTTTTGATGAAGGAGGCGATATCGCCGGTCCAGTGGGCTCTCAGCCAGTCAGGATTTTATTCCTGTTATTTTCAAGTTCCCAAGACCAATTATGGATCTCCGGGGCCTGAACCAATACATCAAGGTACAAAAATTCAGGATGACAACATTGCAAGCCATCCTTTCACTCCTCCACGGGGAGAATCGGATTGCAATGCTCAACTTGAAAGATGCATACTCTTATATAGGCATCCAAGAGAACTATCGCAAGTATCTCCGCTTCACCATGGGAAACAAGATATATCAATACAACGTCCTACCCTTCAGCCTGGTCACCGCCCCACAGGTATTCACGAAGTGTGTTGCAGTAATAATAGCCTATCTCAGAACAAAGGGGCTGTCCATTTATCCATATCTAGACGACTGGCTGCTGATGGCCGGTACACGGGAACAACTGCAAAAGGATGTGCATTTGGTGACGTCCTTGTTGGACGACCTGGGTGTGAGGATCTGGGAGAAATCCTTTCTTCAGCCTGCAAGACACCCCTGTTATATTGGGGCGCTGTTGGACATGTCAGCCCAGAGGGTGTTTCTACCAAAGGAGTGGTTTACCCGCCTGAGGGTGCTTGTCCTTTTGTGCCAAGGGCAGCCGGTGCAAAAGGCAAGAACTGTTCAGGTGATACTTGGTCTGATGGCGTCTTGTACCACCACCGTATTATATGCAAAGCTGCGAATGCGCAAGCTGCAGCTTTGGTTTCTAAAAGCTTACAAGCTGAGACTAGAACTGCAAGGACCTCCAAGACCAAGGAAAGGTGGTTCACCCCAACTTATCCATGCTGAATCTCACTGTATGGAGGTTCGGCTGCTAAGGAGAATTCTCAACACACATAAGCTCACCATGAGGCACAGCTATCGAGCAAAATGGCGTTGATTTAAAGCACAAGCCACTTCTAGGGGATTTGACCCCAAAGAAGCAAGCCTTAAGGCAGTTCTTCTCTACCTAACCTCTCTGAAACAAAGCGGCCTGGCAAATGTCTCTATAAAAGTGCATATGGCTGCTATATCGGCACACCATGATGGGTGGGACGGAAAGACAGTCTTCATCCATCCAAGATGTAAGGACTTTCTGAGAGGCATCAATAATCTATACCCGCCAGTTAGACTGCCGGCTGAAAAGTGGAGTCTCTCTTTAGTGCTCTCGTCACTGACGGAATTGCCCTTTGAACCACTGACAGCTGATTCATTGAAGCTCTTAACCCTGAAGACTCTCTTCTTGGTGGCCGTCACCTTAGCAAGGTATGTGGGTGAGCTGCGTGCGCTCTGCATAGATGAGCCTTATACAAAGTTCTATCCAGAACGGGTTATCATGCATTGTTTCAGAAATTGTGTTGCCTACCTTTTTTCAGAGAACTATCAACCGCGCTCGAGCGGGCAATGCATTCATTGGATGTTCGAAGGGCCCTGCTCTATCTGAAGGCCACTAAGGAAATTCGTAAGACACCACAGTTAGTTATTGGCTTGCAAGGCAAATTTAAGGGGTATTCTCCTACTCGCCAGAAGTTGTCTTTCTGGTTAGTTGAACTGATTAAGATGGCATACAACCAGCAAGGGGTCGGCACACCAGCTACCATCAGGGCACACTCTACTAGGTATTACGCCACGTCTGCAGCACATCTATCAGGCATTTGATTCATGGATATCTGCACAGCAGCGACATGGTCGTCTCGCCAGACGTTTGTAAAGCACTATGCTGTGGATCTGCGTACTGCTAGGGCTGCAGATTTTGGACGGGATGTCCTTAAGAGGGTGTTACAGTGACTTGCAGGGCTTACCCACCTCCTACTGGGTAGCTCGTAATTCACTCACTACTTATGAATGATGGAACCACTATCTAGATAAACAGGTTGCTTACCTGTAACAGATAATCTGGTAGTGGTTCCATACATTCATAACACCCGCCCGTCCATCCCTGCTGGCAAGCCACTGCACTCTTTTCATCTTACACAAGATACTATGCCAACCAGACCTGGCTGCTATGTCGGCCATCTATAAACTGAACATTGAGATGCCTAACCGCCACTAGAGGGTACTGCAGTCACGTGCAGTAGGCGGTTGGCATCGCAAGGAGCTAATGAATTCTTCCCGAAGCTGATCTACGCAGGTGCAGAACCCACTACTTATGAATGTATGGAACCACTACCAGATCATCTGTTACAGGTAAGCAACCTGTTTGTCCTCTGGGAGACAGCCAACTACTGCTTTTTGTAAATTTCTGTTCTCTAATCTTAGTCTTTGTTCTTTTAAAAGCAAAAAAACAAAACCATCTTGACTCCACTGTAGCCATCTGGGTACCCTGATGCTGTATGTACCTGCAGCCAGCTTTCTGACTGCGTTATAAAGTATGGCTGTATACATGTTTGCCCCTATTTCATGCAAAATACATAGGAAATCTGACTTTTTAATTTGCTTAGTTAAAAAAGAAACAGTATGTTGGTCTTCTGTTGCTGGTACTAATGGGGGAAAACACTTCTTGATAACTTGATGTTCCACATGGTTGTGTAGTATGCTTACACAAAAGCCAAGTAGTTTGAAAAAGGACTTAAATGCAGGTAGTATTAGCAAAATGAAGACTGGGGACTACTTCAAAATCACTTTGAAACATAGACGCCCAGACTTGCTAGTGACTTATCCATCTGTGCTTCGTCGTCCTTCAAAATGTTTGCCTTGGCTAATGAGTTGTCATAAGACTCAGCCTTTTCATAGGTGTTTGATCAGATTAAATAATCTGAAAACCTTGTCAGACTTATGTTAAATAACAGAAATATTTGTGAAAATTCTTAATGGTGAAAGCAGTTTGGCAATGGAAGGGAGTTGTGGGCTTTCCTTTGCTAGAGTTGTTATAGCAATGCCTATGCAGCCATTCATTGGGGATGTTTCCAGCATCAAGCTGGAGGCCAGGGGGAGGTGTTGCAAAATAGCCTACAAGCAGTGTTCCCTTAAAGAGGGATTCCCAGATGTTGACTACAACTCCCAGAATCCCCAGCTATAATTGTTTTGATTGGGGATTCTGGAAGTTGTAGTCAACAACATCTGGGAATCCCTGATAGAGGGAACACTGCCTACAAGGTCTCTCTGTCTCTGTGATTCTGTGAACTTCCCAGTGTGCCAGAACTTGCCAGAAGTGACTGGGTGCTCCACTGACTTGCTGTGTTTGTGGAGTTATCCTTGTAGCTCTGTACTGGAGTGGACAGGCCCACTTTCTTTTTTACGAGAACATAGGTCCAACAAATGGATGGCAGGTATAAGAGTAGCTTGTTGGATAGACTTAAAATTAAGAAGCAGGATGGCAGAGGCTTAATCCAGGAATCTGCTCAAGACCAGAATTGAACCCACAGCTATTGTCACTTTCTTTCAGCAGTCTAATTTAAGGTGTGGGGGAAGCCTTCTTGTTGCTGTTAACAAATTGTCCAGAGAACTAGTAGATCTCAACCTGCCTGCTTCTGCTTTAGATCTTTATTGTAGGCTCTGGGCCTAGGCTGTGATCCAGAAAGTAATTGCATGAGTTGACACTGATGCAGTTGCTGGTCTGCATTCGTAGACTTCCAGGCCTAGATCAGTCCATGGCTCGAGGAATTCTCCATATCATTATGATCCCAGAGCTATCTCTACTCAACCTCCAGAACATCAGTACTTCCTGGCTGGTGTGGGTGGGTGAGTGGTTTGCCATCTGTCTTCATGTGCCTTCCAGCACATAGGAAGCTGCCTTTATCCCAAGCCAAACCATTGGTCCACCTAGCTCAGTATTGTCTGCTCTCACTGGCAGCATCTCTCCAGTTTCAGGTGAGAGTCTTTCCCAACCCTCCCTGGAGATGCCAGAGATTGAACCCAGGACCTTGTGTGTGCAAAACAGATGCTCTACCACTGAGCTTAATGAGAACTCACAATACTTGAGCATCTTTTTTTTTTTCCCTTCAACCTTTTTTTTCAACAACCTTTTTTGAGTATGCAAACCAAGCTTCTTTGCACCTCTTATTCTGTTGTACAGGAGTTATCTAGATATAGGAAACTATTAGTGTGAGATTTGATGGTGATAAAATATCCCCTCTTGCAGGAATTGTGTTATAAATCAAAACATTAAATCTGCTTATAATGGTGAATCCTCCTCCTTGTACCACCTCCCGTACTCCTTCTGCTTGCTGGCCTGCCAGTATTTTTATCTTCTTGGCATAAGAGTCATTGTACTTAGTGCACATATTTGCTCACTTTACTGTAACCATCTCTAAATAAATTATTGTGCAAAATTCAAACCTTTGTCTTGCCAATGCTTTTTAAGTCTGCAAGTGAGCACTGTAGATGCAAGTTGCATAACTGAGCTGCCTATCAACCATATAAAATAAAAGCATGTAAAATAAATGCTAATTTTGTAACCTCCTGAAAGCACTATCACAGAGAACATTGAGTGAAGACTGCTGGCCTGAATCAACATTTGCTGTCCCATAAATCTCAAGATGTGTTAACTTGATTTCCTTGCTAGGATAAAGAGCAATGTGTGCACTCAGTTCTGAATCGATTTACCACCTCTGCCTGGAGAACATTTTCTGTTGATACAGGATCACAAATCCTGTTTCATTTTAGTACAGAGTTGCTAAACACACTGCATCTGTCTCCTACAACTGAGTATCCAATGCCTTGATTCTGTAGACCAGGGGTGCACAACTCAAATGCCCATGAGTGTGGAACCAGCCATGAACTGGTGTGTGGGGGCCGAGGTCAATTTTCAGCACACAATTTATTAAAAATAAAGTGGACCTAGTAACTTGTCAACCTGCCCCCAGCTTAAGGGACTCACACTTCTAAACCATGGAAATCAGTCTTATCCCTGCTGAGTTGATGGGGCACCTGGAGTGCAGGCCTGCCCTAGATAAGTGCCTTCTCTCCCTAAATCACTGTCACTTTCAGGCATACGTACTGGGAAGTAAGCCTCACTGGTTACACTGTGGGATTTGTTTGTGAGTAAACATGCTTAGGAGGGCAGTGTCCAGCTCCGATGCTGCTGCAAGATATTCCTACCTGGGGGCTAGTGTAAAAAATAAAAATAAAAAAGCAGTTCCAGCCCCCAGGCCTTGTTGTGGAGGACTGCTGGAAACAGATCAGAGGCTAAAAGAAAACTAAGCATGATCTTTGAAAACAGCTATATAAATGGGGCAGAGGCTTCAAATTCTTCAGTTAATTACAGCCCAGTCAGTTTCTGTTCCAACCACAAGAGGGCACTTAAATTTGTTGACTTTAAAATGTGCTCTAAGTGTAGTATAAGGGGGTTGTGGATCACAGTAAACATGCTTTGTACAAGGAAATGATAATTCTTGGGACAAGCCTAAGCAGGGTGTGTGTGGATATTTATATCCCACTCTGTAGAACTTTTAAAAGCTTTCTTTTCCCAATGCTTTATCTTCAATATATCCTTTTGAACCTTGCTGTGAATCTTGTCCTCTTAAGAAATCTCTTGTTCCTCTCTCCTAGAAATGGCACCCTACCTTCACATCTCTAAATTTGCTATCCAGGGACTTCTGCTTTTTAAATTTATTTATTATGATGAGTTAGATCTCACCTTTGTACAATAAGGGTTTAAAATGTTTAAAGATAGATCCCAACCAGAGTCGTCGTCATCCTCTTGACCTTGTAGGCCTAATCAAGATGAGAGGCAGCACAGCTCTTCCAGGGAAGGTGCTCTGTTTGCTGGGAGCTGTGTGGACTGCCCACCTACTGTCTGATGTGGCAGGGGAAGCACTTAGTTATTTCTAGGAAACGTTTGCCTAACCACCAGAAAAATGCATTTGTCATGTCCATTGCTTGTTTGTCTTACAGTACAGTACTGGTATTGTATAAATATATACAATCAAGAAAATCTATCTTGCATCCTATTGCTGCATGACTTGTTCATGCTCTACCTGTTAGTTTTGGCTATACTGGCTCTGCAGCTGGATAAGCTGTCAAATGGAGAGAGAGAAATCACTTAGGATGAACTTTCAGTGTATGCAAGGATTGCTGCACAATTCACAAACACATATCCAAACAGCAGGATGCTCCAAATGAAAATGAAGCCGCCTAGAATCATGTCTGTTTACTGCTGCCATGGCGACTTCATTATAACACATTTCTCAATATAGCTGAAGAAACATGACGCTACAGCCATGGACCTAAACTCTGCCAGTTGAAAGAGATCTGGATGTGGGCTAGTCAGCCACTGCAGAATTTGAGAAACATCTCGTCTGATGTGCATTTGTTTAGATGAAGGTTGCTCAGTAGATGGTTGGCCAGCATCTTCAGATCATGGTTTGCTTTCCAGACCCCTGCTAATCTATCCTGTGGCCCAAAGAAGCACTGAGATTACATGTGTGGCCTTGACTGAGCATTGTCTCATAGAGACCCATTACAGAAATTATACTTTATCACCATTTTTATTAGATTTTCCCATCACCTTGAGGACAGATATCCAGAATATCATTTGATACTGTAATCTGAAATGTAATTTAAATGAGAAGAGATTGCGAGTAACCAGATGCATTAAATAAAGAGCAAAGTCCTTCATAAAAACAAAATATTCTGTACAGTCTCCCCAAGAGTGTGCTCTAAAGCCCCTCCCCTATGCTATTACTCTCAGAAGCCTCACCAGTCCCCGGTTACAGCATTTGTCTACGGACACAAATGTTGTACCCTTGGTAAATTCTTTCCAAGATTCACAATGCTGAGGTACTTCTGATTATGAGAAGTATCTGACCGTGAGTACACAGTGTTTCTCTGCAGACAAATGCTGTAATGGGGACAGTATGAAGGTGAAGCTTCTGCATGCATCAACACAAGGACACAGTTTCATAGCATGCTCTTGTGTACAACAGCCTCACTTTATAACATCTGAAGAGAGCAACTATGGTCTTTCTAATGCCAACAGATAGCACCGTGGTATATTTTTGCAAAGAGAAAAAGATATCAGTCTTGAAAATGGTGCATCAATTTTTCTGTTTGCAAATATGGGGCAGCATCTACCACAACTCTTGTGGAATGACTTTGTGTTTGGAGAGCTCGGCAAAGTTGTGGCTAGTGCTAGCAGAAGTGTCACCACCCAAGTGCATATTTCTCAAGTACTATCTAATTTGCATATATACAGGCTTGTGCAAGAGATTGTGCAATAACTGCAAAGTGTTGTGTCGCTTAAGAATTAGTCAAACAAAAGGTGAATTTCTTCATGCAGTGACCATGTGCTATGTCTTTACATGAGCATAACAACATTTACACTAGTCTGGATGCTTTCCATTGACTTTGAAACTTATAGCAATAGCACAAAAATGAAGAGAAATCATTGAACGATGATGGAGGAGAAAGAAAAGCTTCAATTTCTAGGCCATGTTTCCATTACCTTGAATATTATCCCAAGCAAATTATTTTCTCCTCTGTCATATGGAGTTTCACATTATGTTATCTAATGTTATTCTGGATATTTATCCCGCAGAAAAATCAAGTGGGGAGGGGGTGTAATACACTATGGATCTCTATGGAAATATGGTCAGTCAAGGCCACACATATAGTTTTGGCGCCATACCTTGGACACATGACAGATTACAGACTGCAATGTAAAGAAGGAGACCAAACATCCAATAAGTAACCTTCATTGAAGCAAATAAGTCACAGCAAGTAAGCTCCAAATGGGGAATATATAAACATCAAGACTTGGGATTTCTGAGGGAGTGACAGCAACTGCAGAGCTCAGAGTATTATTTTTGAAAGATCTATGCTGCAATGAGGCATATGTGGGGCAAAGTGAAACCACACCTGTTATCAATCATTCTACTTACCTAACCCCCCAGTATCAGCTGGGGTGGGTGGGTGTCACACACTGACAAGAAACAGGAGACAATACTTGAAAGCACCTGCTTGCCATCCTGTTATCAGTATACTTGATAGCATGTAGTAATCCCTTTGGCTAAAGTACAGATCCACTGTCTACTGTAGTTTGCAGCATAAATCTAGTCACACACAAAGAAGTTCCCAAATAATTTATATATATCAATCACATGGGAGCATTAAGCAACAGAAGCGTAAGCTGTGGGAGAAGGAAATAAAATGATTGTCTAGAAATTACCATTAGAAAGTACTTGCTTTAAATCCCCCCATGCTAAATGTTTTTAAAGTACAGATTTTTGTGAACTGACTAGAGCCTTTGGAGTCAGGCAGTATAGAAATTAGATAATTAAATAAATAATCATAATAATAAAATAAATAAGCAATTAGATGCCAATTTAGGAGCTGATCCATATAAATCTGACTTGGTAGTATATTCTGTTCTGTCATTCAGTCCAACTTCCAAATGATTGGTTCTTCTACCCAAGTTCACTCAGACGGTTCTAATGGATAAGGTTGCCTGTGTTTTTCCGTATATGCCAGGTTGCACCAAGGTCTATGGTAATCTGGAAAGATGCTTCATAGTCCAGCTCTATCAGTAAAAACTACAATTCCTAGTCCTCCTTCCCAATTCACCAAATGTGTGCTTTGTTGCTCTTCTGTTACTCTTTGTTGCTCTTCCCTGCCCCATATTTTGCACTAAACAACTTGTCAAAATGTCTTCTCATCTTTAGATTTCTTTGCTTCATAGCACTTTCCCAGTCCCTGCTGTTTCCTTCCAGTTTTGTTCCTTCAGAACTTAGCTCCTGCCTCACTGATCCCACATACAATTCACCATGTCACTTTTAATACCTGCCCCCAAATAAAGAGTTCCTTAGCCTGTAAATTACGTTTTCTTTATTCTTCTCCTGAATAGAGATGTCCATGAAATGAATGTTTTTATTCATTTCAAATTGAGCTATGAAAATTCATTTTGAATTTGAATCAAATTCAAACCTGGTCTGAAAATTTAATTTGAATAGATTCAACCCTTTTTGGGCCCCTTTTTCAGCCTATCAGGGGGCCTGAATGGTTTTTAAAGGGTTTTAAAAATGGCTCTAGAATTAAATTCAAATCAAATTTTTAAAAATTCAATTAACATTTGAACCAAATTGCCCCTTTTTAAGGGGTATTGAATTTGAATCACTTGAATTACCCAGATTCGAGTCGAATTGATTTGAATTTGAATCAATTTGCACATCCCTACTCCTGAACACTGAGAACTATGCAGCTCACTCCTATGCATGTTTATGCAGATACATATCCCACTGGGGGTTTACACTGGGATTTACTCTCTGGTATGTGTGCGTAGGACTGCACTGTTAATCACATTATATTAGCATATATGTTTTAAAGCATGCACTTAAGGAAGTAGGCTCTGCGCAGGCATGCAGCAGCAGCCCTCGCTTAGGAAGATCAGAAACTCATCGCTGACCCTCCATGATTTGTTTCCAATCTTACAAAACAATTCCAGAGCACGAGAAGCACTCTAGTCTGTGCAAGAACCCAACAGTGTGAGTGCACAGGAGGACAGAGGGAGTTGTGTGTGGGGTGCTGCTACATGCCTACAGCTCCTGTTGACCTGAGCACTTCATTAGTTAGGCTGTCTGCTGCTTTTCTTAAGTGCATTTGGAGCTTTAACTCTGGTATGATATTTGCAAATCATGTGGGGCTTTTGAAGTCAGCATAGTCAAATAATGATGCTCTCATCTTTCTAAATATAGCCAAGGACTCTGAGGAATAATGGGCACCAAACCAAATTGTTGCCCTGCTTCTTCAGCAGTCCAGATACCGGGCAATCCCTAGTGTAAACCAGAGCCTTCTGAACGCTTCTTTAATTTCTACTGGCAGACAACAGTCCCCCCCCCACCTTTTTTTGTCCACACCTTCATTCCGTCTTAGGGTCATCTCCCTAGGACTGGTTTAACCTTTAGATCTTATTTGCTTATAAATAATTTCCATTCCAGGGTCTGATTTTGGCATTTCAAAGAGTGCTTCTATTTTCAAGCCAACATTGCAAGCTGTGTTGATTATTTAATAGTTCCATGTTGCTTACTCTTCAGATGTTGATGCTCTTTCAGCTAGGATAACTGAGGATCAATTCTGCTTTTTAAAAATATAGAAAATGTCAAAATAATAATGTATGATGCTGAAGGTTGTGTTTTCTTTTCTCAGAAAGGGATGCCTCATTAAAGAAAATATTGTGATGCCAATACTTCAAAAGTGGACAGGTGCAGAGTACTAGCCAAACATTTCATTCAAATTCATGAATTAGCTCATAGTACTGGCAAAACTTGGATTATAATGCAATCCATTTTAATCACTAGATATGAAAAGGTTGATGTTCTGAATACAGACTTCTTCTTCCTCTTCCTGAAATATTTGGATCCAGGTTTTCTTTTGGGATGGCAAAGAATGCTTTCAATGCTTATGGCCTGATCCAATAGAAGAGATCCCTGCACAAAACCAGCCCTCCACCTGTATAGCTGATTTAAATATACAGCTGGGTGCACTTCCCTGTTGGCATCACTATGATCATTCAGGCCCCAATGACCTGGCTCATTGGCTGGATACGCTTCTGCTGCACCTGAGAGGTGTGTGGTGGTTTTGGCTAATCCATTCCTTGATCCAGGCCAGCTTTTGAATGGGACTTTAATTACTTGTATTCCAGTCCTGGAGTAGAGGTGGGGCTAACAAGCAGCCAGCAGCCAGAAGCAAGAGCACTGAAAAGCAGTCTACCCTTGCCTCTCTATACATAATATCTATCTCATAAAACTATTAATATTCCTGATTCCACTCCACTGCCTTGTCCTTGCATACCAGATCTTTCCCTTGGATTCTCCAAGGTGCACATCTCCATCTGAGGTCATCAGTTGTTATCACAGCTAGTTGCCTGCAACTAGAAAAGGTTCACGTGGACATTTTTTAATGATAATTATTGGACTACTTACATCTAAAATGGAGCTTGAGTGTGGCAGTCCTACCACTACAAGTAATAGCATAATTTGACAAGAATAATCATATATAGCTTGTGATAGCAATTAGTGCATTGATGGGCACCTAATATTTTGCCGAGTTATAAGGTTGGAAATCTGGAAACTTGGCTTGGCAGGCTGAAGAACCTTTGGAGCTTGTCTGATCTCCCTTGTTTCAGAAGTAGAACCATTTGTCGAGACTTCTCTTCTGACTTGAGGTTCATAATTATGTTTGCTTGGTAATTTGCTTGGTGTAAACAATGGAACGGGGAGCACATGATTGTATGGAAGGTGGTATACTTTCATCTTTTCTCTAAGTCTGCCCATCTGTATCTTCAGGTTGGGTGATCTCTGCACAAGAAAGATATCCTGATGTTGCTTTTCATATCTCTCATGATGGAAGCTGTTCCATTCCAGCAGTGTTGTCCTATAGGAAATATAAACCCATGCTAAACATACAGGCTATGTTTTCACAGCATGGATTGTGTTGGCAAGTGGCGCTTAGCATCCCTAGCCCAGCACTTTTAACCCAACCTGCGGGATGGAGTCTACTTTATCATATAGGTTAAGCTTCCCTTTACTCTCCTGATCTGTCCTTTCCTTCCTCCTTTTATCTCTCTTTCCCTCTTATCTTTCTCCTTCTCTCTCTCTCTCTCTCTCTCTCTCTCAAAAAAGATGATCATGGTGTTGCCAATGCAACCAAGTTTAAATAAGATGATGACCTTAGTTGTGGGTTGTAACCCATCAGTTAAAGAACAATGTTGTCATTGCAATTCACCAGTTAAAGATCCAGAGTGTAGAAATGATACTTCCCCACACTTTGAACTGTTCAAGTACATTGACTTAGGGCTAAACTATATACATTACATCAAACGCATCATTGGCTTTGATGCACAAATTTTATCTACAAAATAGCAGGTGATGGGAACCCAGTTTAAATTGAGACTGCAGTGGGGTCAGCATTTACAACACCCCCCCCCCGAGCTCCCCATCTGGATTGAGCTTCCTGCAGCAGTTATTTTGTAAAGAAAAATTAAGTGTGCCATAGCCAATTATGCTTTTAGTGTAACATGTAGTTTGTCCCTTGGTGACAAAGGTGACAAAGCCCTTGGTGACAAAGTAAGTTACACCAATAGGTGATGCATACTAGGTATCCATCTGTTGATCTGTAAAACAGATCTGTGCAACAGGGAACGATGTGGTGACAATTACTAAGCCATTCAAGCTGTGCACAAATAACTTCTTTATTCTGTGAAAGCCTAAGCAACTATTTCTTGGGCTGCTGTCTTAAAGTCACTTGACTCCTAGTATTTGCTATTTTCATTAAGATAATTAATGTGTCTTAATGAAAGAGGCATTAAGAAGATATTAACAGAAAATAATAATTTTTCTTTCTTCTCCCAGTTCTAAAGTACATGATGATTTATAGACAGCTTAATTTCTGCAAATCTTTGGAAAAACTGAATCAATTATTAGTCCATTTTCTTTTTTTCTCAGTAGCTTCTGGCTAGGAATGGCAAAACAACTTCTGTCAAACTTGCCATGACTGGAAAGTGTGGACTAAATCATCTTAATTAAAACAACTTATTATTGTAACTAAATATTTAATGTCATGCACAGTGGTTTGAAATACAGATGAGAATCCTTAATCATATTCCTTTCACTATGGTTTCTTCAATTGCTATTCAGTTGGGTTTCAATACAAATCAAAGCTGAAATATAAAACAATAGTGATAAATCCTATAAACTCATATGCAATCAACTATGTAAATTAAACATAATTAAAACACAATATGTCATAATATCATGTTAAAATCACAGTTGATGGACTTGTACCTCTCTTGCCGTCTTATTTCCATAGACAGATCCTCCCACAGTAAAGAGAAAGTTTCCCTCTTGGCAACGTTTCTCTCTTCTACATCACAGTTAAGAATACTGACTTGCAATGTGTCTGGACTTCTTAGCACAGGAGTCCACATTGCAAAATGTTCTTTATTACAATAAATGATCAAAGTGCCTTCTTGACCAGAGAGTCGGCTTCTTTAATCTTTTGATCTCTGTTTTGTTGTGAGAGTGCAGTTTGGATTACCACGGCTTAAGTATTTTAGTCCACCTATTTTTATGTTTATGAATCACTTGGGGATGATATGATGGATAAGCTGGCAAGCCAAATCCTCTGGAGCATTTCAATGTTAGTCTTTCAGTGGCTAATTGAAGAAGAATGTGACATTTGTCAGTACGTAACTGACACAGACATTTTGCTACGTAGTCTGGAGCCTTCAGGATTCTGAACCAGACTCCTCTAAAAACATGAAAACAGGACGGGATGCCAACTCAGTACTCCTGCTCCACATGAAGTAGAGTCTTATTTCCTTTCTCCCACCCGTGCTAGGCTGGCTCTTGGCAATCTGAACATAATGTGCAGGATAACCTTTGCATTAGTGGCGAGTGATGCCTGTGATGGGCTTTCTGGAGCGATTTGACCCACCTGACTTTCCCTTTCAGCTTCATTTTTACCCATCTCCTCATTTTTGAGAAGTTTCCTCTTCTGAAGTCCAGTGCATCTGTGTTGGGTTTTCTTGACAGTGCTTCATTCACATATAAGCTGAACTGGATCACACTATGGTCACTATTCCCCAATAACTCTGACATCTCACACCAGGTCCTGGGCTCCACTCCAAGGTCACCTTCTCTCTGGTTGGTTCCACGACCGATTGTTCTAAAGCACAGTCATTTAGTATGTCTAGAAATTTGGCTTCTCTGACAAATTCCGAATGTGAATTTGCCCACTACTGCACAAGGCAGACTGTTTTACTGTTGAACAGCTCTTATACTTTGCTCTTACTGTTTACCCAAAATCTCCTTTCTTGAAATTTCAAGCCATTGGTTCTTGTTCTGTCCTCAGGAGCAACAGAGGACTTTGAAAATGTGGGGGATCTGCTTAAGGAAAGCACTGTCTGTCTTCCACTTGGCCAGGTGGCCTGCAGTAGACTCCCATGATGGTATTGCTTTTATTTCTCTCATCCCCTGCCTCCCCCCCACCCCCTTTCCTTTTTACCCAGACACTTTCAACCTGACTTCCATGCTTGGATTAATGGGTTTCTGTGCAAGTGTATACCGTATTTCTGTGAATATACCCAATGGGGTATACAAGTTTTTGCATCCCAGGAGGGGTGAGTGGGGAATTAAGTGGATGTGGCATATACAACACAATTGTTACTTACTGTAGGAGCAGCTATATAAACATCCCCATTTGCACTCCAGAGCACAGAACAGCCATTTACAGATAGGATAGCCAATGAGGGCACTTCTCCTCTCAGCAGGGAGGCTGCTAGCTATTTAGGTGTAAATATTTTCCCTAAAGCAGGGAAACTAAAAATATTTGAACAGAAAGATCCTTTTATTGTAAAGCAAATAAAAATAAAGCAAACTGTAAATAAAAATAAAACGTGAGTCAAAGTGGGGTATGTCCAGCAGCTCTTTCATATTTTCAATTACTTTGCAGTAGCACCGGAGCACAAGCATGCCATATCAAATAAACAAACAGAAGTCCTTTAATCTTCTGGTGCTGATGAGAATCCAGCCAAATTGGAGTCATCACACAGCTCTGGGGACTGATCAGCTTCCATGTCAGTTTCAGAATCAGATGCTTGTAGCCCATCCTTTGCAATCACATAGTTGGTTATGTGGCTTGTTATGCTGCTTGTCTTCACAGCCCTCCATAATGTTCAAACCCAAAGCTCAGCTGCATATTTCTGAATGTGATCAGAATACTATCAGCATGATGCTGATGCCCCAACAGAGTGAAGGAGTGCACACTCTCACTCATCCATTTCCCCCAGTGTTCCCTCAAGGCACTTAATACTGCAGAGGCTGAAAATGCGGGTAATATTCAGGTGCGGGCAATACAAGGATTTTTTTAACACAGCCTACGATCAGCTGCAGTTTATTCTCTTGTGCAGGTTATTCTCATGTGCAAAAATTCAGTACATACTTTACATATAATGCAACTCCCCTCCCATTATCTTGGGAAAATTCCTTGTGAGTAAGTTATACCTTTCAAACACTATATTCCTGTCAAGAGTCTTATCTCAGTGATACCTATCAGATCATTTTTACAAGGCAAGTTCTATGATAAATTCCAAGGTACATTCCATCATAGGTTCTGTGGTGAGTTTATGGTGTGTTCTATGACAAATTCTGTGTTGGGTACCAAGGTTAGTTCTATGATAAATTCTGAGGTAAGTTCTATGGTAACTTCTATGATATGTTCCAAAGAAGGGTCTATGTTGTTCTTTGGTAAGTTTAAAAAAAAAAAAAGGTTTTATGGTGAGCTCAGAGGTTAGTTCGATGGTAACTTCTATGTTATGTTCTATCATAAGTGCCAAAGTAAGTTAGGAACATAGGAAACTGCCATATACTGAGTCAGACCATTGGTCTATCTAGCTCAGTATTGTCTGCACAGACTGGCAGCAGCTTCTTCAAGGTTGCAGGCAGGAATCTCTCTCAGACCTATCTTGAAGAAGCCAGGGAGGGAACTGGGAACCTTCTGCTCTTCCCAGAGCAGCTTCATCCCCTGAGGGGAATATCTTGCAGTGCTCACACATCAAGCCTCCCATTCATATGCAACCAGGGCAGACCCTGCTTAGCTATGGGGACAAGTCATACTTGCTACCACAAGACCATCTCTCCTCTCCAAGTTCTATGGTAAGTTCTAATGTAACTTTTATGGTAAGATCCAAGGTAAGTTCTGTAGTAAGTTCTATGGTAAGTTCCATTATACGTTCTAAGCTAGGTTCTACGATAGGTTCTATGGTAAGTTCCAAGGTAAGTCCTATAATGAGTTCCAAGGTTAGTTATATGGTAATTTCTATGATAAGTTCTGAGGTAAGTTCCGAGGTACATTCCATGGTAAGGTAAGTTCTATGATAAGTTTTATGGCAACCTTCGAGGTAAATTCTATGGTAAGTTCGAAAGTTGCCAAGTTAGCTCTATGATATGGCGAGCTGCCAAGTTAGTTCTATGATAATGTCTGTGATATGTTCTATGATAAATTCTGGTGTAGGTTCTATGACAAGTTCTTTAGTAAGTTCAGAGGTATGTTTTATGCTAAGTTATATGGCAAGTTCCAACTTATCTTCTATGATAAGTTCTGAGGTAGGTTCTATGGTGAGTTTCAAATTCTGTTCTATGTTAAGTTCCGAGGTTAGTTTATTTATTTATCATATTTATAGACTGCCTGATATGTGTATCCGTAGGTGGTGTACATAATTTAAAATACAAGTATAAAACAGAATAAACAGTTAAAATACAGTAATTTTACAAAATAAAACAAGTAATTTAAAACCAATTAACTAAAATCCTGAGAAAACAGGTGTGTCTTATGGGTCTTCTTAAAAGCAGCCAGAGATGCAGAAGTTCTTATTTTGGCAGTGAGTATATTCCAGAGTCCTAAGGCAGCTGCAGAGAAGGCCCAATCCTGAGAAGGCCCAATCCTGAGTTTTCTAAGTTATATGATACATTCTATGATGAGTTCCAAGGTTAGTTCTATGGTAACTTTTTATGATACATTCTATTATAGGTTCTCAGATAGGTTCTGGGATAAATTCCAAGCTACACTCTGTGGTAAGTTCTGTGATACATTCTATGGTAGGTTAACATAAGAACATAAGAACAAGCCTGCTGGATCAGGCCCAAGGCCCATCTAGTCCAACATCCTGTTTTGCACAGTGGCCCACCAGATGCCGCTGGAAGCCACAGGCAGGAGTAGAGGGCATACCCTCTCTCCCGCTGTTACTCCCCTGCAACTGGTACTCAGAGGCATCCTGCCTTCTTCTGAGGTATGTTCTATGGTAAGTTCAAAGTTCTGTTCTATGATAAGTTCTGAGGTAGGTTCTATGGTAAGCTGTATGGTAAGTTCTGAGATAGGTTTTTTGAAAGGTTCCCAGGTAAGTTCTATGATACATTCTATGATGAATTCCAAGGTTAGTTCTATGGTGCCATCTACAATACATTCAATGATAATTACAGAAGCAAGTTCTATAATATGTTCTATGTTACATTCTGAGGTAAGAACTATTATAACTTCAGAGAGTTATGAGATGTTTTATGAGACGTCCCAAGGTAGCTTCTATGATATGTTATTTAGTAAGATGCAAGATAAGTTCTATGATAGATTCCAAAGTAGCTTCTATGGTGAATTTCTGAATTAAGCTCTATGGTGAATTCCAAGCTAAGTTATTTAATAAGTTCTATGCTATGTTCTATGGTAAGTTCTAAGGTGTGTTCCAAGGCAGGTTCTATGATAACTTCTTTGGTAAGTTCCAAAGTAAGTTCTATGGTAAGTTCCAATGTAGGTTCTATGATGAGTTTCAAAAGAAGTTCTGTGGTAAGTTCTATGGTGAGTTCCCAGGTAGGTTCTATGATAAATCCCAGGGTAAGTTTTATGATATGTTGTCTTATTATAAGAAGTTATTATTATAAGTCTTATTATAATATGTATATAATAATGTTGTCTTATAACTTATAATTATTAGAATAAGTTCCAAGGTAGGTTCTATATGTTCGATATTAAATTCCAAGATAAGGTCCATGGTAAATTCCAAGATAAGCTCTATAATACGTTCTATGCTAAATTCCAAGGTATGTTATATTATATGTTCTCCGGTACATTCCAAGGTAAGTTCTATGAAGAGCTAAGGTATGTTCTGTGATAAGTTCCGAGGAAGTTCTATGATACTTTCTATGGTAAGTTCAAAAGTATGTCCTATGTTGTGATCTATGGTAAGTTCTATTATCAGCTTTATGATATGTTCTATGGTAAGTTCCATAAGATCTATGGTCAAGGTAAGTTCTGTGGTGCATTCTATGATTAGTTCTTTGATAAGTTCTATGGACAGTCCTATGGTAATTTCTATGATACATTTTATAAGTTCCAAAGTAGGAACTTCCAGCGTAAGTTTCAAGGTAAGTTCTGTGATACATTCTGTTGTAAGTTCCAGGGTAAACTTATGATACGTTCTGTCATAAATTCCATATAATAAAACTCAGATTAAATACAAATATTAGAACATAAGAACAGCCCTTGTTGGAGACCCCCTTACCCCAACATTAGACCCAGAGGTACCAACCCAGAATTATATGGAATTCAGGCCTGTGTCTGATTCCATTGTATTAATAGATCAATTAATGCCTGAACTCAAGTTGAACTGACACCCAGGTCTCATGACTGCCTCTGCTAACTGCTCTGTGAAGGAAGAGGCAATCCAGCATTGTATTGTGAAAGGGGTCCTCAAAGAAACACAATGGCCAGGCCTGAGCGATCCAAATGCTAAAATCTAACACATTATCAGATAATGTCTGGAAGAAGTGAGAAGCTGAGGTCTCACTTCCTCCTGCAAGGTTTATGTTAATCCTTGTCAATGATTGCTCTGCTATGCCCAAAGGGGATACTCAATTGCTGTCTATAGAAATTCCACTCTAGGTAAATGCACACAAAGAAAACACCTACAGATTTTAATTCTTATTTTACTAACATCTTTTAACACCTTCTGGGACCAGGCAGAAATCTGGGGACAAGAGAAGATGCCCATTTGCCGCTCAGAAATGCAGATTTGCTTGGGGCAAAATAGAATGTCCCCTCCCCTAAAGAGCAGCAAACAGAAGATGGGATTCAGATCTTCCTGGACTGAGCTAATATCCTGAATAATTAAAAGACAATATCCAGAAGGTAACAGCAAATTGTCACCTTTGGGGACCCAGGAAGAGTGAGGATATTTTGAATAGACTCCATGGAGATCAAAGGAAGATATAACTATAAAGAATGAGGCTTACTGGACAGAGTCAGCAAGCTTTGCCTAACAAGCAGATCTTAGCTCAAGAGCCATTCGAGAGTTTGCTGCTATAGCTGCGGGGCAACAAGCAGGAACTCTGTCCATGGACAGGAACTGTCTGTGACTTCTGCTGCGCAGTGAGAAGTCAAGACTTCCCCAGCCATGGTGCCCTCACTTTCTGCCTCGTTCTGAGCAAACTGCCTGCTTGACTAGCCTGCTTGACCACCAGAAGCTTGACCATCGCTCCCAAGCTGCTGTTCTCAGCTACAGCATCTCCCCTTCAGCTGAATTCTCACCACTCTCAAAGCCTCTGACCCTGGTAATATGCTGCCTCCACAAGCCTTGGATCCCTCTTCCCTCCTCTCTACTAATCACTGCCATCTCTCTCCTAAGCCCTCCCTCCTTCCTTCTTTCTCTGCTTCTCTCTAAATGTTTTATTAGGATTTATTAGATTATTAGATAGCTGTAATTACTGATTGCACACACATATGTTAGTTAGGCACATTGCACCACACCTTGAATTGGAAACATGTCTTTAATTTGGATTATTTGATCTTGATGAGCAACTTTCTATAATAAAGCCCATTGAACTTTCTGAGTGTGTCTCTATCTCTGTCTCTGTTTGCACACCCAGATCCTACATGGTCAGCGTATATAAGAACTGGTCACTTTGTGACACTGATGAAACAAGCCTAATTTTGTATGCTAGCTTCTGAGCATATCTAGTATACAGATCAGGTTTTGTTCACCATCCCTGCTGGATCAGGCCCAGAGCCTATCTGATCCAACATCCTGTTTCTCACAGTAGCCCACCAGATGCCTCAGGGTAGCCCTCAGGCAAGAGGTTAGGGCATGCCCTCTCTCCACTGCTGCTCCCCTGCAGCTGATATCTCGAGGCATCTTGCCTCTGAGGCTGGAGATGGCCCATAGCCCACAGACTAGTATCCACCTGTCCTCCATGAATTTATCTAAGCCCCCCTCCCGCAAGCCATCCAGGCTGATAACTGTCAACATATCTTGTGGCAGAGAATTCCATAGGTTAATTATGCATTGTGTGAAGCTATTTCAGGTGTGGTTCACTTCTGTGGCAGCTGCATACTTCAGTATGGCTAGGGTTGCCATTCTCCCCGGATTGCCAAGTATTTCACAGATTTTAGGCTTGCCACCTAGTGCCTGTTTAGCCCATTACCTAGCATGAATTCCCAGCTTTCTTTTTTTTTTTAAGCTAAACTTTGTAGAAGCTGAGATATGGAGCAAAATGTGCAAGTAGAATTCTGCTCAATCAGACTTAGAGAAAGGCAAACGAAACCCAAGCGCCTGGCTGGGAGAGGTTCACAATAAGGAAGCCTCCTGAGGAATGTTGCCTTTGTTTTTCCCCAGCAAGAGATTTTGATGTAAGTCACTGCCTACCTGTGTATTGTAATTTGTAATCTGGAGTGCACTTATGTAAGTCAAGCCCCGCCCACAACCTTGAAAAGTACCAGCTGGGAATATTAGTGATGTAATATATGCCTTGTAATTTGTTTTTTTAAATGGCTCACATATAGCACAGAGAAACACAGGATGTTCAGCAGCAGACACACTGCTGCTGTGTCTAAACCATTGCAGCATGTGTTGTTACCCACTACTTCCATCATTTCCAACAGAGGTGGTATCACACAACTGTGACTGCTCCATTTTAAGTTGCAGCAGAATACGTCATGGCACTGTGCTCATTACAACACTTCAGGTAAACCTTAAATGTGTGGGTTTCAGGGCAAAGTTAAGAGTTTAATCATTTAAACATTGAGTATCAAGAGGTGTGTATTTAGGCATACAAGATTACTAGTTTCATGTATCTTTCTTTGTCTTATTTTTCACAGAGACTTGTAGTTTCAAATGAGTTAACCAAATTACTAGCCCAGGAGTTCCTTCTACCCTTCATCTTAAAAAAAAAAAAAAAAGATTGTGAGCCCTTTGGGGACAGGGATCCATCTTGTTTGTTTGTTTGTTTTCTCTCTTGCTTTGGAAACATTTGTTGAAAAGTGGTTTATAAATATGTTGTTGTTTATCCCCAGCTCCATATTGTGCCCATCATTCTGCCCTCCAAGAGCCCTCCCCCTCCCTTATCTGAGTGAATCCTCCATCCTGCTCCATCCCTCCAGACCACAGTTCACTACAAGGCAGTTCCCTGCCTTAAAGGGAATGTGCCCCCATTGATTACAGAAATCTCACAGTCATGATGAAGGTCTCCAATAGCACTAGGGTGGCCAACTCTGACTGAATCTATTACCGGAGATTCCTCCCCAGTATTTTTCATTAATTTCAAACCACTAAAATCTCTAGGCTAGCTTTCAGGAGTGACATGAAGAATCATGCTAGCTCCTGGGGATTCCAGGTCAGTTCTGGAGGGCTGGCAACTCTAGATGCCACACAGATCAAGCTGACAGTCCTTGTTCTAGTGTTGTCTCTGCAGGATGGGAACACCCTCAGTTTCAGGGTGACTCCTGGTGCTGTCACTGACTCCATCATGTTCTCTCTCTGGCCTTCATTCCACATAGGCTGTAGGAACTCTCCCGCCATATCTGGTATCAGGCTATGGTTTCTGTATATTCAAACTCCCTGCAAATGCAGGGGAAATGCACAGAAACCTGCCTAGGGCACTGTTTGATGGTTGGTGTCCCTGATGTTACTCTGATGCTTGACCCAATTTGGTGCATCTCAAGTCATGTCTCCATCTACTAAATATCTCTGAGTATGTTAGCAAAGCCTGCTGCACTATTTCTAATAGTTCTGGTCCAGTTTAAACTCTTTCCTAATCTGATTTTAAACTTCTCCATAAGCTGACCTTATGGCAATATTATTCCCCAATAGCATTTGAGTTTGTTGAGGTACATCTTCCTGGCATTCCCCTTCACTGTAGTTCAAACATGGCAATGGCAGTGCCCTGATATAAGTGCCCTGATATAAAGCCTCTAGTTCTGATGTTGAACTGGCAACCCAGACTGCTGCTTTGTTATCCTAGACCTTGTTAACAGGCCTCCCTATTAGGGATGTGCAAACAGGTTTGACGTCGAACATGTTCCAGATTATTAAAACTTTCGAGATTATTAAAATCTGCATTTTATTCTCAGCTCAGCAGCTGATCTAATGTCAATATTGTGCTCTACTGAGACATGCAATTGGCCTCTGCATGACCCAGGCAACCCAATCATCAATTGCGCAAGTGCAGCGGCCTCTTATTTAAAAAAAAAACACAAATAGTTGACTTCAAGAGCAGTTCTCCCCTGCAGCAATGGCATATCTCAGTATAGTACACTACTGGCATTAGATCAGCTGCTGGGCTGGGACTAAAATGCAGGTTTTAATAATCTGGAAAGTTCTATAAAGAACAAGTCGAGAATCTGCCTTCTTTCCTTTCACTATCCCTACAACTGGACTAAATTTGGTCCAAATCAGTTAGGCAGTTCACAAGTTAGCCCATGTGTGCCTCAAACATTCACACATCTGCCATCTTGAATTGAGGTGGATGACATCACTACAAACTATGCCCTTGAGTTATCCCTATGTGTCCCTACTGCTGTAGCAAATTTGGTTCAAATCGGTTAGTCAGTTCACTTGCGCCTCAAATGTTTACATGTCCACCATCTTGAATTGGGGTGGATGACATCATCACAAACTACACCATTGTGGTGTCCCTACAGCTGTACCTGATTTAGTTTATATTGATCCAGGCATTGAGATGTTGATAGGGACACACATACAGTACACATACACAGATACACACACACACAATGCCTGGTAATCTCAAAAGCTTACTTTCCTTAAGGAAAGTAGGCTAAGAATATACAAGGACAAAATTTTTATTGGAGTGGTACTGCCCTCTAGTGTTCCAAAAGACATATTGAATATCCAGAGGAAAGAGAACTCACGGGTTTTTTTCTTCTTCTTCAAGGAAGGCTACAAACTCACACCCTTTGTACTCCAGTCGGACATCCACGATTCATATGAAAGTATGTTCTCTATATGAAAAATGCTCATGGTTAAACTTAGGGTTACTCTATACATCCAGCTCTCTCACGGTGATGATAGGTCCAGATGATGTCTCACTGTGCTTTTCCACCTCTCACTGGTACCATCTTGGGCACTTCACAAATACTACCTGTTCTATTTAGACTTTCCTTACCAGGACTGGGTGTCCTATTAAGGTACTCTCCATCTGGAGAGGCAAATTATATGGTAATTGCCATGTACAACAGAGTCACCAGGAGCTTTCCCAGACAGCGACTTTACTCTGGGAGGGTGAGTGTGTGTTCACATATTGGCCAGATTAACCCCCAAGTCCGTGCAATATTTCAGAGAGCACTCCATACACAATATGGGGTTTCCCCTTCATATTGGCGCTTAGCTCGATTTATGTCCAGGGTAAAAAAAAAATCCACTTTTTGCGTCAGGTGTTTTTGGCAAATTGAAAGTTGCTGTAAAGCCGTGGTAAAGCCTGCTGTCTGCGAAAGGGCACAGATAAGGCAACATTTGGACTGGCTCCTAGATACACAGAATCTAAAACTCCTCTACTTTTCTAAACTTGTTTGCACCATTTAGAACATCTAGAGCAGTGGAGCAGGGAAAGAGTATCAAAAGTTTAAACTACCAGTGGCCCATACTAGCAAGATTCTCCAACCACCATCCAGAAATAAGCAAAGTTTTTACAATGTAGCATCAGTCCTTTTGAATGATTTTTCTCCTCTCCACTAAGGTACCAGCAGCCACTGATTTACATTGGTTAAGAGTTCTTTCTGCACTCACCCAGCCTGCCATACTCCCATGGGGTCTGGAATTGATCAGCAGATTCCCCCCCGCTTTTAGAGAAGGTGGGGATGTTATTGTTTTCTCTGTTTTCTTGTTCTAAATTTGAATGTCTTAACACATTGATAATTAAAAATCCTTGATGCTAAATAGTGGCAGAGAGACAGAAAACAGAAAGCAACATTGCTAAGAGACAGTAGGTTCAGTTCTAATTCATAATTGTTTTTAATTATGCCATGGTATTATTATACATACAAGAGCATGTCAAAAATAAAGGGAAAACAAAGAATGAAAGACATCTAAAATCATTCTGCTTTTATTTTGCAAATTCAGCACACACTGGCTGACATAAGGAAAATTACTCTGAGTAGTCCCATTAAAATTAAAGACAAATTAAGCATTGCCTCACTTGTCCTTTTAATTTCAATGGAACTACCACCTGAAGTGGCACAGCAGGGAAATGCTTGACTAACAAGCAGAAGGTTGCTGGTTCGAATCCCCACTGGCACTATATCAGTCAGCAGCAATATAGGAAGATCATCATCATCATCATCTCATACTGCGCAGGAGGAGGCAATGGTAAACCCCTCCTGTATTCTACCAAAGAAAACCACAGGGCTCTGTGGGTGCCAGGAGTCAAAATTGACTTGACAGCACACTTAACTTTACCTTACCTTCTGTCAGCCAGCGTACACAAAACCTGATGCAGATCCATTTCTCTCCCCCACCAGCCCACCAAATACTACAGGACTACAATAGTAGTCCAGCTCATTTGTGCATGGAGATAAGATCTCCCTCCAGCTTGTTTAGGAGGTTGCATAGGCCTATCCATGGAATAGGATCCATATTGTAGGGATCCTTTGCTCGTCCTCTGCTAACTGAGCAAAGAGGCACCTTTTCAAAGTGGTGATTCTCTTTATTTATCAGGGGGAGAGCAATTGGCTCTATCCATCCCCAGCACAGTACCTCCAGTGGCTGTTCCTGGTGTCTATCTTATGTTTCTTTTTTAGATTGTGAGCTCTTTGGGGACAGGGAGTCATTTTTTTAAAAAAATGTATATATTTGTAAACTGCTTTGGAGATTCTTGTTGAAAAGTGGTATATAAACATTTGTCGTATTCGTATAGAAAGGGTGAGGCTGCAAGAAAATATCACCTAATGTTGAATACCTAGACAGTTATGAAGTTGTAAGTTCAGATGAGAATCTTGCCTGTACTATGGATGGAATTCCTCCTGGATGTGAAATTCTGTAGTGGTGATCAATTCAGTATCAACATTGTGGTGTGACTTGCAAGAGAAGGACTTCAGCTTGCTGCTTCAAATAATGGGCTGCAGCCTGTTCCGAATACGAACAACAGAAGGCTTCCAGTAGATCTGTCGAGGAAGAGAAAGAAGGCTACAGCTTGCTCTTTTGCTCCAAAGTGGGTTAGGTGATGGGGAGAGGGGAGGTAAGGAGGCAGCATCTTTTTTCTTTTTGCAGGTCTCTCATGGAGGCTTGTTGAGGAAAAAGCACATTTCGGGCACGGTCAACTGGGCCTATCTAATCAAAAACAATAAACGAATGCTTGAATTTGAGAGGCATTGTTGGGTTCAGTCAGACTTCAGTTCATTTTCTGTAGAGCCATGCTGAAGCCTTCTATGGCATCTCTGAAAGACTGGAGCAGGAAGGACCCCAGTTCATTGCCTATTTCTTGTACCACTGCATCATAACTGCCAAAGAGTGGGGTCGAGGCCTTTATGTCCTCCCGCTTTGCCTGCAGTAGAATCATGTTAAGTTCCTCTGCTATACTCTCGTATTTTGAATGATCAAATTTTGAAAGCTCAGTTTCATCAATGGGGTAGCTGATATCACTTGGATAACAGTCTCTTGGAACTGGGAATTCAACATATTTCAGCCTGGAAAAATCAATGAAAATGTTGAAAAGGCATTTCAGTGCTCGAGAAGAGAGAGGATTTCCAAGGAATCGCAACTCCTCTAGTTTCCGGCAGGGGACCAAACCCAAAATCAGCATATTTACATGAATGTCTTGAATGTTGCATTCCTCAAGGGTGAGCCTCTTCAGTGTGCTGGATGAATGGTTCAGAAGTTTGAAGAAGGTGGATGGGTACAAGTCAGCCACATCATGTCCACTAATATCAAGGGCTTCCAGGTGGTTGGAATGGAGGCTATTGGCTAAGTAAGCCATGTCAGCATGGTTTAAGGAGCAGTTTGAAACATCCAGTACTTTCAGAGGGGATTTCAGGGGGCTGGAGATGAGAGTTAAATACAAAAAGAAAGTAATCAATTACAGAATTCAAGTGCATTCAGTATTTATCAAAAATACATTTGCAAACAATGGCTGCAAATCATCATTGATTTCAGTGGGACTTGTGCATGGAAAACTAGGGGCAGAATTATAACGCTGTGAACATGGACATAGAAACATAGAACTCCTGAGCTGGAAGATACCTCAAAGACTTTGAGGGAGGAGATCTGGTCTAATGAGAGGAAAGCTGGTCGTGTGGTAGCAAGTCCCCTGCTAACTGAGCAAAGAGGCACCTTTTAAAAGTAATGATTCTCTTCATTTAGCGGAGGAGAGCCATCTCCATCACAGCATCCCTCCAGTGGCTGTTGCTGGTGTTTTTTATGCTTCTTTTTAAGATTGTGAGCCCTTTGGAGACAGGGAGCCATCTTATTTATATTTATATTTATGCAAACCGCTTTGGGAACTTTTGTTGAAAAGTGGTATATAAATATACGTAGCAAGCATGAATTGTCCCCTTTGCTAAGCTGCCCTGGTTTGCATTTGAGCGGGAGACTACATGTGTGAGTACTGCAAGATATTCCCCTCAGGGGATGGGGAAGAGCATTTGCATGCTTGCATGAAGAAGGTTCAGTTCCCTCCCTGGCACCTCCAGTTAGGGCTGGGAGAGACTCCTGCCTGCAACCTTGCAGAAGCTGCTGCCAGTCTGTGTAGACCAGGCTTCCCCAAACTGCGGCCCTCCAGATGTTGCTGAACTACAACTCCCAGCATCCCTAGACACAATTTTTTGTGGTTGGGTATGCTGGGAGTTGTAGTTCAGCAACATCTGGAGGGCTGCAGTTTGGGGAAGCCTGGTGTAGACAATACTGAGCTAGATGGACCAATGGTATAAGATGGACTCGGTAGAAAGCAGCTTCCTATGTTTGGCACTGAACTAGGATCTGCTGCAATGATACCATCCTAAATTATTTAACCAATAGATTAGATTAAAGATAGTATGGCCGTGCCCACGACCATTTGGCACTGGGTTGGGGAGGGCCTGGGGGAAGGCAGGACATTGCCTACCTTCCTCCACACTATCTTTGCTGTTCCCAGGCTCCACCATGTGGTTTGCCCACCTGAGTGGTGCACAAGTGAGTGGCAAGCAGGCAGGGAGAAACAGGCTGCATTTTCCCATATCCCACAATGCAGTGCATGAGGGTGTATTTCCCCACTGCTCCTTTCGTCCAGCTCTATGGAAGCTTGGGCTGCTGGCAACCTGAGCTTTGACACAACTAAGAGGTGAGGTAGGAGAGTACACACATGCCCTCTTACCTCACTTTTAGTCTAGGTACTAAACACGGGCTACCCTGTGGAAGATCGCCAGCATTGGGACCGATCCCGGCAGTTCTCACGAGCAGCCCTACCCAGGTAGGGCAGTGCTAGCCCAGGTAAGGAGGGTTGTGAGAATGGCCTTATAGCAGCTTTACTGCAAAGAGCAAGTCCAACTAAGAAGAAGGCAACACACCATCTTCACAGTGATGCTGACTTGGAGGCCAGGGAGGAGATTCCCCCCACCCCCATATTGGGGATCACTTAAGTCTTGAATATGTGCAGTCAAGGTGCTAGGAGTTAAACTTCCATCACGTTTCCCAAGGTAAAGTCATCTTCTGTGATTTAGCAGCAAATGACACAAGCCAACATTCCATTTTTCCTTGATAAACAGACCTAGGATTGTTCCTTAGCAGAACATCACTTTGGGACCAGGTCTGACAAAATATATACTAAGCTGCAATGGGGGCAGGAGCATTAAACTCTGCTGTTGCTGTCCTATGCCCTCAGCCATGGATTCAGGAGTGTCTTTTGGGCTCAGGCACAGTGTTCCCTTTCACAGGGATTCCCAGATGTTGTTGACTACAACTCCCAGAATCCCCAAGCAAAGGCTATTGCAGCTGGGGATGCTGGGAGTTGTAGTCAACAACATCTGGGAATCCCTGTTAGAGGGAACACTGCTCAGGCATGGCAACAGTAATGATAAAAATATTAGGAATGAATAAAGGCCCTATGCATTTTGCACACTGAAGGGACTTTGTAAATGACATACAGGGAGGTTGTGCACATGACCACTTGGCTGCCGCTCTGGAGGACTGAGGGGAAGGCAGAAGCTTGGCTGCCTTCCCAAAAGATGAGCGGTGGCCATTCTTGTCTTCACCAGCAGCCATTCTTGTCTTCATGAGCTGCGGAGTGGCGAAGCCAAGATCTGGGAGTGGGAGGACTTTATTTTTATTTTTATATTTGTATCTGCTCTTCCTCCACGGAGCCCAGAGAGGTGTACATAGTTAAGTTTCTCCTCACAACAACCCTGTGAGGTAGGTTAGGCTGAGAGGGGTGACTGGCCCAGGGTGTCCCACGTCACGGGTGTGGTGGCTGCTCACATTAGAGCAGCTGCCATGCTCAGTGTAACCGCTCCTCCCGCCCCCAGCTCACTGCCGTAAATGGTGGTGGAACGGGGTGGAGTGGGGAGCTTTTTAACCCGGTGGCGATTGTTCTCATGATTGCCTGCTGAGGTTAAATGAACCTCAGGTTTGATTAACCTTGGCTAAATGCTGGGTTAAAAAGTCAGGCTAGCGGGGGCAGAAGTGCCAGGATCAGGAGTGATCCCACTACTCCACATGAGCAGCCCAACTCAGGTTGGGCTGGGCTGCTTGTGTGAATAGCCTCCGTATGTTTTCAGTGTTTCGATGTTATACACCACACCAATGCCCTTGAATAGAAACAAGGCTGAGATACTGTTGTCACATGTGAGGCACACACATTTGCAACCTTTTTAGGTGCTCGACACAATCAGGCTGCATCCACAATCTGGCTTCTGGGAGGAAGAAGTCATTGCTGTTTCTTCTTTGTCCCACCAGCCCTGGGTATAACTTGATCAGTGTCTGTCTAGCACCTAGAGAGGCTGATTAACATGACTGCATAATGCTTTCTGACTCCATTGTAAGACTCATAAAATGCAGACCTTTAGGGGCCACTGAACTGGACCCAGCTTTTGTTTTTCTTACCATCCAGCCTGAGGAAAGGTTTTGTAGAACTCAAAAGGTTTTGTGGCTTTTTGGTTAGCCCTAATAAAAGAACCTCTGGCTTTTGCACTTTTTCTTGTGGACTTGCAAGGCTACCTATAAGTTTTATTCAAAACAAGTTACCTGAGCAGTTTGCGTATCCTTCCCGTGAGTGTGGAAAATGCCAGGCTCAGCTCAGTCAGTTGGGTCATCTGGCTCAATTTTTCTCCAATTTTTGTAAGAATGGCTTCATCCTCTGGGGTGAACCTTCTCACATCGAAAGTCCTAGCCGGGAGTGTGAGTGATGTCAGCTGAGGAAAGTGGATGTTATTGAACAGCACTTGCAAATGCTCCATTTCCAACCGAACATTGTGGACCACTTCAAATTTGCGCAGCGAAGAGGGCTCTGTGAGCTTGATGATGTAGAAGAGCTTTCGCAGGGCCAGATTGTCTGCTCTGAAGCCTATGCAGCGAATTTTGAGTGGGCAATGGCATCTCATCAGCAAGGCCTGGACAACCAGTTCATAGCTTTTTTCCGTAACAAAAATATCAACGAGAACATCAATAGACATCTCAAAGACACCGGGATCAACCTGCAGCCTTTCCATATCAACAAGCAGTTCATAGCAGATTTTGGAGAGCAGCTCTGTCCTGGCCCATCGTCCCATTGTCTTCCTGCACTTGCAAAGCTGTATTTTGACATCCTTTATGCCTCTTAAATCCACTGTCCTGAGTCTCTTTGCATATGGAGATGAGCAGTTCAGCACGTAGTCTCTCAAGCCAGTTAGACAGTTCACCAGGCACACACAGCACGCTCTGCTACTCAGGTCTTCCTGATGATCTGCTGTCTTCCCCAACAGTTTCCCAATATTAAGTTCTGGCAGAGGCCAGTTTTCCACCAGGTCATGAATCACTTCACCCTGTTCGTGTAAGTAACTGGCCTTAAAAAGAAGAGGGAAAAGGTTGTGTGCCACACTGTCGAGATGGTCTCTGACAAGTTGCGCATTGGATACCAGAGCTTCGGCACTTACAAAGCGTAGTGAGTGCATTGCTGCCTTCTGATTCTTTCTGTCCCTGAGAACCTGAGGTCTCAACAGAGAGACTCTTTTGCCTTATCATTCTCTATTTTTAGCCGCAGCTGCTGCTGTGGGGAGTAGGTGAAGCGTATTTGCAAAGTGCATGCTGAACTCAAGTTGCTATTTTGGTACTAGTAGATGCCCTATTCAAAACTTAATAGGAACATTGGAAGCTGCCTTATACTGAGTCAGACCATCTAGCTCAGTATTGTCTACACAGACTGGCAGCGGCTTCTCCAAGCATACAGGCAGTGTTTTTCTCAGTGTTTTTCTTCTCTATCTTGGAGAGGCCAAGGTGCGAACTTGGAACCTTCTGCATGCAAACATGCATGTGCTCTTCCCAGAGTGGCCCCATAACTTACAGTGCTCACACATGTAGTCTCCCATTCATATGCAACCAGGGTGGACCCTGCTTAGCAAAGGGGACAAGCCATGTTTGCTACCACAAGACCAGCTCTCCTCCCTTCAAATGCATTTAATATATGCATGCACCAGTTCATTTGCGTAATCTTTTGTGAATGAAAGGTTTCAGCCTACAAATAACAAAAGTTAGAAACACCCCTCTGCCACAGTGGAAAATTCACACAAAAAGGACTATTTGAATTCTGACAAGAGCAACAGGTTTTTAAGCAAATTTGTTTAGCTAGTGCGGAACATCTAAAAAACCAAAGCAGTACCATTTTAAAAGCCCCTCGTCAGACTATGTCATGTTGATAAGATTATCAGAAGAGTCCTCCTCGATCAGACCAAGGGTCCATCAAGTCCAGCACTCCACATCCAGCAACAGCCAGCCAGATGCTTCTGGGAAGCTCACAAGAAAGGCATGAAGACAACAGCCCTCCCCTGCTGTTTGTCCTCAATATCCGACATTGAGGTAGCAGACCGCCTTTGAACATAGAGGCTCCCTTCAGCTATCATGGCTAATAGTGACTGATGGATCCTTCTGAATTTGTCTAATCCTTTTAAAAAGTGATCTAAGCAAGACAGAAGTTTTGGGAATTGATGGCACAATAATTTTGTTTTTAAAAATGGCAATAAAAGAAATACACACTGAAGTAGTAAAAGGTTATACAACTTTTTCTTTATTATTCCATCTTGAAAAGGCTTTATACATGGCGATATTTGACTAACAAGATTAAAAACCCCTAAAGAGCATATGAAAAATTCTGTTTTCATATTTAGATTCACATAAACCAATGGTTCTCAGAACATCTGGCAGGTCTCCTTAAGAAGGTGCAGCCATTCACTAATGGAAGCTTAAGTCCCTTACTAAAGGAGGCTTGAAGTCCATCTTGTATGTCTCCTGGTTAGACAGGGACACAGACTACCAGACTGCCAAAGTAACACAGATAGCAGAGTGAGCTTCCTTGGGAGGCTCAGCTCTAAAACCTTGTGCCCTGTGTATAAGAATTCATTGTCTGGGTGATGAACCTGTTCAGTACAGGAAATTCCTGTTCTAGACAGATGCAATATTTAAAGATCTCACAGTAGGTTCATCACCTATTGTGTGATAGGGATGTGCATGAATGTTTTGATGGGATGCGGTACCTTTAAGCATCAGTAAAGCAGGTTCTTACCTGCTCCTTGGCTGCCCCACTGCTTTTCCAGGTGTGTCACTGTGCCACTCAAAAGTTCATGTGCAGCCTCAGGGCTTCACTCAGCAGCCTGTGGATGGTGGTGAGATGCACATGGCCACTGAGCATGCGTGCTGGCCATGCGTGGTCAGCATGGTGTTGCTGACTAAGCACATGGCTGCCGGACATGCATGGTGGCCATGTATGTCCTGCCGCTGAACACAGGCTGCTGGGTGAAGTCCTGTGGCTGCACTCGAACTTCTGAGTGGCACAGCACCACGTCCAGAAAAGCAGTGGGGCGGCAGAAGAACAGGTAAGGATCTGCTTTACTCATGCTTAAAAGTACTGCTCCTCAACCTGCTGAAACGATTCGGCACATCTATACTGGATGAACTGAATCTATTTGTGCATATACCTATTGTGTGAGCTTGAATTCCTCCCAGCTTTGGAATTTGCAGGAAAGATATGCATTCTATCCAATTAGTCTTACCTTTCCCCCATTCTTCAGGCAGACTTTATAAGTGCCACATGAATAGGTATCCATGATGATACAATCATAATTAACCTTAAAAATTTAGAAACTTAAAAAAAAAATATTACAGAATTGCACCAGAGATGAGGTGTATGCATCTTAACATTATGCACATTAGCCAGAGCTGTCCACAGCCAGCCAGCTGCTGCAAACGTGCAGAACAATTTCCCTCCTCATAGGTTGTATCTGGAGAGAATAAATGTATGTTTGTGCTTAATATAGAGAGAGCACTTCCAGCCAGCCCCACTATTCTACAAATGTTACATCTGTCTTCAATGAACATATTTCTGTGATCATCACAGAATTTGTCACAAAATTTAAATTTGTCTTTAAAACACAAGTACAAACAAACATTGAAATTCTCAGGTTTCTAGAAAGAGTACATAGGTGTAGTAAATGTGTTTCAGGGCTACATATATTTTGTGTGTGTGTGAAATTCTGTAGCATGAATAGATGCATTCTGTAACCTATATAATTATGCTATGACTATAGTCCTGTATTTGATAGGCATGAGAATGGGCAAGAAACTGAAATGTTCCAAAGCCCTCCCCTTGGGTTGAATATTATCAACCCTCTGGTTGCCCAGCCTATCCTTCACAAAGGACTAGAAACATAATCCTTTTTTTTAAAAAAAAGGCAAGCAAGAAAACTATGAATCTCAGGAAGCTGACTTCTGCAACAGATACCACACTTGACACTTTTTCTGTGCTTGCACAGAATCATGGAATATACACAGCCATAAGGTTTTGACCTCTCTCATAGTATCCTTGGATGAGTGTGTGACTGTCAGCCAGTCTACTGGGCTGAATGCGCTCTAGGTACTGTGGACACAAATAAGTTTTGTTTTCTATATGGAGGCCTGTTCTGAAAATGTTTGAGACCCTCCAAGACAAATGGTTACAAATACTAGTTATTTTCACGGTTTAGAAATATTCCTATATTCCAAACACTTCAGCTCTTATAAACACTCACTTTTGCCATAGAGGCCTACTGGAGTGTATGCTAGTAAGATTTTTTAAAGTGTGCCATAAAAATGAATGATTTATAATTCAAGACAATAAAATATATATTTACAAAGGGGTTCAGCACAGTTCGTACATTTTTTATTTGTACACATAATGCTTTCTGCATTTACAAGATTTCCAAAAATATAGTAACATCAAAATCTCAGCTGCTATATACAAAAAATTAGGTCAACATGAAAAAAATGGAAGACCATATTTCTTACATAAAACAAGGATACATTCCCTTTTCAGAACAGAAGAATGTGACTCAAAACCGAGAGAGTTGGAGGTGTTGAGAGGTTCATGTTGAGAGATTCATGTTCTCAAAGTTCATATTACATACTCTGCTCCAAATCATCCTGGAAAATGACAAAATAAATTCATCTTGTAATTCAGAACAAGCATGACAAGGTTGAGGAGGAACTATTTGTGAAACTGAGGCTCGGATGAGATGTATGGGATTGCTCAGATGAAAGTGGAATAACCTGCAGTACCCGGTAATTTTTAATCCAGCCAACCAGATCCTGCTCCCTATTCTCCATGCATGCAAACAGGGGATGATTGTTCTCAAGTGCTGTTTTTGCATCGTCTTTTAAAATCTGGAGTTCCTTGAAAATTTATTTTTTTGTAGAATTCTGATTTTGTAGGCCAATGGATTGTGTATTGAACTTATTTATTTATCATATTTTTATACTGCCTGATATGTACATCTCTAGGGTTGGATGGAACCTCTCGGGCCGGTTTGGGCCTGGTTCAAAGGTGGTGAGTGCGGTTAAAATGGGTTTTTAAAAAGACCGACTTACTGCTGCTGAGAGCTTTGGGGGCCTCAAGGGGTGCTGCGATGGTCACGGGGGGTCTCCGGTGGCTCTCCCGACCCCCGCCAACCTCACCTCAAGTCTCCCCGAGCCGGTTCATCCTGTTTTGGGGCCATTTCAGCCCTGTTTCTGTGCATGCATGGCAGCCAAACTGGCCCAGGGAGACTTGGGGGAGGGAGAGCCAAAACCAAATTTAACCGCACTCACCACCCTCAAACCGGGCCTAATTCGAGCTGCACCAGGCGTCCCATTCGAGAGTGCAAAACTGAACATGCCCAGCTTGGTTCAAAGTGAAAGGCAAACCGGTTCTGTGCACATGCCCACTTCTCCATTCTCATCCCATTTAGCCACAGTCTTTGTCAAATTGCTTCTCACCTGATGAATCGCGCCCTCTCTCACAACATTATTGTGTGGATGGATAAATTAGACATGTAATTTTCCCCTCACGGAGGCACTCAAATACCTCCAATGCAATACCCCACCACTTCCTGGGGCTGGATTTCCAGGCACACAGCATAGCAATGCTTTCGGATTTTTCCTGGCTTTCTGTTGCCTTCTGGGAAGGCTTTTTTGCAAGTGGGGAAAACAGTTGTTCTAGGTCTTACACATGGAGGGGACTGTGTTTGAAAACGCAAGTTCATTTCGGTTATCCACTGCACATACAGATGATGTACTTCTACATTGTGTAATCCCACACCACTATCTGCTGGCTATTTGCTGCCATACTGTGGTGAACATTGCATCTTTTGAGATCACCTTAAAAGTACTTTTCATGTGGTCTGAAAAGATATGGTTTTTATCACAGGTTAGCAGCAAATGGCCAGCAGGTGGTGCTGCAAAACAGTGTGATGGGGAAGTATGGGTAGGTGACTGGTGGCGATGGTGGGAATCTTGCATTTTCAAATACAGTATTTCTCTGTCTAGAAAGATACTTAAAAAGGGCCTGCTTGGGGGCACGCATAAAGATGCTGTTTTTGACCTATGAAACTGAATAATGTGGGGCAAACATAAATTAGAGACCACTTCCCCAAATCCTATTGTGATCACAATCCATGGGGAATTTCTCCTGTGCAAACCTCATGGAAATGAGTTCATTTCCATGAGGCTTGTGCAGGAGAATTTCCCATTAAAGCATCCTAGATCTTTAAAATATAATTCTGGGCCAGTCTGTGTATAACCTCATAATCCAAATCTTGTGTGCCAAGCAGTAATGTGACCTCACAATACAATCTCAGGCCATAATGATGCAACAGTAATATGTTGCTAATAAAAAAGCAAATATTTGATGATAGAGAGAGAGAGGAATCAATTGTAGAAGGAAAGGGGGGGGGGTTATTATAAAAATTCATTTGTAGTATCTTCACCGAGAGTTAGAACATGCAAATCGCGTTTTCAAAAATTATCTCATGCTCCAGTTTGATTAGTTTTGGGTACGTGTTTTAAAAGGAAATTAGAATATCTGCCTTGTTTATTATTATTATTAATTATTATTATTATTAAAATTAAATGGATCAATTTAGCATAAAACTGAGCTGAGAAAAATTCACTTACATTTAACAATACAAATGTCTGTCTGTCAAACCATGGTTGAGAGGCCTAATAATTGGGAGGTTTTGCTCTGATAGAGAAGGGAGGGAATGTTAATTAAAATCAGCAAGAATATTCTAGACTCCACTTACAATTATAAACCATTTTCTTCACCATTAACTACTTTGTAATATTCCTTAGTAGATGGACCTATTTACTAATCACCCAATAATTTGTAGGAGATAGGTTAATTTTATACTTTTATTTGAGGCAGTAAAGAAGTTACACTTTAAAGTCATTTTTGTCCAATCTTTGCCAACATTTGGAGAGAAACAGTAGAAGACAGTTAGCCCCAAATGATCACTGTAGCCTCTTAATGAAAAAAAATGTATGGAATTAAGCCTCTGCTGATGGTTCCACTACTGGAACACATGAAGAACAGCCTTCTTTGGCTAGATGCTGGAGACTGGTTCCAGCATTTCCCTCTCCAGAAGACAGAAAGCAAATGCCAGGAAATCGCTTTTAAATAATTACTGGACATTGTGCTGTAAATAATCTAAGATAACTGTAAAAATATTGAATGTAATTGCCCCATATGTGTTATCACTAGGTGCAATCCAGTCAAAATTAAGCACTTTCAAGTCCCATTCATTTCATGTGCTTTGTTCTTTCCTGTTGAAATAGGTGGAACAGATAACTTTACTTCGTCTGGATTAGGGCTGCCAGGAGGATTTTCAGACAGGAGGCTTTACCACGAGGCTTTACTGCAAGTTCAGAGCATAATGGATACTCTGACACAAAAGGAGGATTTTTAAAACCCCAGACATAAACTGGGCTAGGTTCCAATATGGAGAGGAAAACCTGAATCGTGTTTGAAGTGCTCTCTGAAATATTGCATGGATTTCAGGGTAAATCTGGCCAATATGTGAACACACACACACCCTCCCAAAGTAAAGTCACGATAACATTGCCATCTGAAAAAGCTCCAGGTCTCCTAAGGCTCAGTTCCTGAGATACAGGAGGTAGTGAGATACTGGGAGTTAACGAGTGGTATCTGGCAGATCAGGTGTAGAACCTGGCAGGGGCCGAGGTTACCACTTGGTCTCAGGGTGGAAGATTAAAGTCATAGGAGGAGGAGGTTAAATGGCAAAACTTCTCAAGCCAAAGCCAAGTTGAAAATAACCTGTTCCTTTGTGTCTTCTCACCCTGAGATTCTAGTTCTTACCTTAGAGACCTCTGAAAAGAACGGAACATTTTGAAATATCAAGTCAAACTTGAGACCTAGCACCCACAGATTGCACTGTGCCCCTTGTTCTTGGCCACCATCAGCCAAGGAAAGTCTCAAGGACTGGCCTGGCCATATGCAGTGCTCATCCTATCAAAATAAATGCAGTAAGGGCACTTAGGTGGGCCTCCACTGGAAGACACTGTTGTCCCTGCCCTGAGGTATTCTTCTGCTTGCTGAGAAGAGGGTGCAAAGGGGCAGAAGAAACGGTTAGGGAGAGGAAGCTATTTTATATGAGAATGCAGGAATACAGTCACACAAAGATATTACAGAAATGTCATGCTGAATCTCTTCAGCATTTCAAATGTGTACATTAAAAAAGTTTGTGCATGCTTGTGCATCTGTGTGCACACACACATATATAGCTAGAAATCAGTGGTTTTCAAACTGTGTTCTGAGGAATCCTAGAGTCCCTAGGAAATTTGTCAATGAAAAAATTCATAATGGTGTATATGGTTTCCTGAAAGATAGAATGGTCACCACTACCAATCTCCCCCTTGCAATGAAGACCTGCATAAGAATAGTAGATGTGTGCATTCTCAGTTCATAGATGATGCTGACAGGCTTGGACAGCGTTCTGTGGAATCTTCCAGAATCCTCTGCAACGTGGCAGACGTCCAGGAGCTCAAAAAATAAGTCAATATGAAAAGTGTTCCCTGAAAGTGGAAAGCGTGAAAATAACAAACACTGGTCTAAGTTTAATGGACCAATATGACAAATTTCTGATGTGATTTTAAGATGCTTCCTATTTAGTGTGAGGTAAAAGAAACTGAATTGTGTATTCAGTTAACTGAAAAACATGGGGTGCGGGATTAGATTTTTAAAAGTCTGTGCCTTATGGACAAGCCAATTTATTTTCTGTGACAGTATGGAATAGTAGATTATTTCTAGAGCCACAAGCAATGGGCAAAGACTTGTAGCTTCCAGACTTTATCTCTTACTCTTCCCACAGCATAAAGTGGAGATGCCCAATCCAGTATCAAACTGAACCATAGTTAAGAAAACATAACCATAATTTGGTGTGATGTCTGAATTGCACCGCCTGAGGCTTGTTCACACATGATGTTTGAATCTATGCTTAATGTGGTTTACCAACATTAGTGTGATTGTGTGAACCCACGACAAGGTGGTTTATGGCCTGAGACTGCTGCCTTGACATGGGTTCACACAATCACACTAATGTATAAAATAGGGAGCTATTTTATATGAGAATCAGGAATACAGTCACACAAAGAGATTATGGAAATGTTAAACCTAGATTCGAAGGGCTGTGTGAACCAGGACTTGGTCTGCAAAAAGCCAGCAAACCCAAACTAGAAATCCTGATTTGGAAACAATGGTTTCTGTTACCTATGGTTTGGCATGATGTCTTAACTGAGAAATCATAGATGCAGCCAGTGTTTCATCACTGGAGGCCCCCGCACAATGGAAAAGGGAGTGCTAAGCAGATGCTAAGAGCAAACAGCTCTAAATTGTTGTTTGCCTGTTTGTACATTATGTCTGAATTCAGCCATGGCATGGGATTTGTGTTCCTACTTCCCAAGTGGTGGTGGCATTTGGATTTGGTGAGCCCTCTAGTGCTGGACAACTTATTGATATAATAGCAAAATGTTTATTACATAAGTCCACTATGATTTTCCCCTGAATGAAGAAGGTACTTACAGCTGAAATGCACAGAGTGCTGGCTTTTGATCTGAGACTCTTCTCCAAGAGGGCAGGAGATGTGTCTTGTGTTGGAGACTTAAGAGCAAGGTTTGAAGTGCCTTCATCCAGAAATGTCTCTGTAAGGAGTGGGGAGAGCCCAGCCTGGACAGAGCTGCTGATACCACTCACACTTTCGCCTGATGTGCACTGGGATGATTCAGAACTCTCGGTAACTACAGGAAGGAAGAGACCATTGATCTTAGATGTCCCTGTAAGCCTATTGTTCAACAGGAATTCCAGTGACAAATCTAAAAGAAAATACGTCTTGCCATCTGTAATATTTAAGACTAGAGTTCTTTGTAAACTGCAAACACACCAGCTGCTAACATTCCAACAATATATAGGGCATTCTTAGCCTGTACAACATCATTTGGTGAGAATCTTGAACTAGTGACCCGAGGCAAGGATTCAGCCTATGCACCAGGACCAAACTTGGGCCAAATAAGGGAAGGGAGCTGGAGAAAGATCAGCAGGTCATGTTGTGAACCGCCCTGAACCATTTTTGGAAAGGCAGTATATAAACCAACCAACCAACCAACCAACCAACCAACCAAATAAATAAATAAATAAATAAATAAATATAAAATACTTGCTTGTTGATCTAAGTTTTTTCTCTAGTTTTGCCCTGCTTTGTCTGAATGCAAAAGGAATGGGGTACAGGACAGAGAATTCAGAAAAGAATGTCATTTAAAATATAAAATAAAAGGCACGTTTCTAGATCTTATGTCTTTGAATATAAAGTGGTGAATGTGTGAGCAGGGCCCAAACGCGCTCTTAGCCTTGGACTTTGGGACTGAAGTTCAGGGCCTTCACAGCCCCGGAGCCCCCCAAATCCTCTTTTGTCTAACCCAGGTGGTGTGGTCACCCAGTGGAACATGATGATACTTAATTTGGAGGGTGTGTGTGCGTGCTCTAAAGGCCTTTAGGTCCAGGCTCCAAAATTACCTAGGTGCACCTTTGGCAAGACCTGTTGAATTTTAGAAACCAAAATAATTGCCAAGTCAGATTCGCTGCTCGGCATAACAACTTGCCCCTTCCAGGGTCAACAGAAGTGCAATTATACAAAGTAAGGGATACCCTTTCCCCCTTAATTTGCATAGTTCATACAAGGTGAAAAATGTAGCCTTCCTTGGTGCAAAATGTTTTGTATTTATTTTATTCCTGAGAACACGGCCCTGAGTATATTTCTTTTACTTTTTAAGAAAACATTTAAAAAGATTTTAGAAACCCAGGAGATTTGCAGTGGGCTCAGAGCTACTGATAGAGTTTTGGGTAAATACTTCCTTTTCAATTTGATAATGCAGCAGATATTGAAAAGTCTGGAATCTGGAACAGGGTTAACATTTCCTGCTTCTAACGGCTGGTACAGACGTTAACTGCAATTAATTGCAATTATTAATTAATATGAATAATATTAATTAATATTAATTTCATGTAATTGCTCATGAAAGTCATCTATTCACATTAGCAGGCTAACATCTGAAGTGGGGACATGCAAAAGGTTGTAACAGTGCTTACAGACATAGGTGTGTCAACAATTCAGACCTTAATGTATACATGGGAAAACAACCAGAAAATCTTTCTGTTTTAGTAGTAGTTCTCAAAGACTACTGCAGTGATTTTCACCATGGATCCCTGGAGATTCTCAGAAACTTATCAAGGGCTCCTCAATGAGTACATCAGTAATGGCAAGCAAACTTTGCTGAAAGATAGCTTGCCCTCCATTATCAATCTCCTCTTGCATTATCAATCTCGCCGTGCAGTTGCAGGCAACGGCAGCTTGTCAGTGTTCATGGAGAACAGCAACACCCAGCCTCACTGGCTCTGTCCCTAGGCAGGAGCCGACACCAGTGCCGTTCCACTCCGCTCCGCTCCCTTCTTGGTCCTGCCTCTTTTGCTGGCCCAAGCACGGCTTGCCCCGCCCACATCACCTGGGCTCAGCTGCTGGAGCTCATCATCAGTTCTGGGTATTTGCACAGCACAAGGCAGAGTCCTGCCTTCAGCACTGCTGACTGTCCCCTCCTCTTCTGCACTGCTATTTTTCACACTCTTTTCCCTCCAGTACCAAATTTGTCCAGAGACAAAGTGTACAAATCTGAAGGTAAGTGACAGCAGGCAAGACAGAAGACAAGAGCTGCTGTTGGGACAGCAGTGCAGAGGAGAGGCAGAGCAGCACTGCTGGAGGGACCCTGCCTCACGCCATTCAAACAGCCAGCTGCAGCAGTGCGCTCCAGCTAAGGCCAGGCAGTGACGGGGTAGAGAGGCAGGTGACCTGGACTGGAGAAGGAGGTGGGGCACCGGGGTGGGGTGGGGAAGGCCAGAGAAGGGGAAGCAACAGTGCAGAGGAGGCGACAGCGACAGGTAGATGAAGAGAAAAAGGCAAGATGCCTGCACCCGCCACCCCATAAGCAGCCTGAGCCTGTTGCCTCACCCAACCTCAAGGAGGAGCCGCCTCTTTGAGGTCTGTGCTCCACATGAGCCAAGCATATGCCCTAAAAACACCCCAGAAATCTCTGCAATGTAGCAGCCTTCCTCCGTAAATGGGTTGATGTAGAAAGGGTTCCCTTGAACCAAGAAGTTTGCTAGCTACTGGATGAGCACATCTAGTGTGAGTGCAGGAATTACACTTTTGCCCTGTATATGGACATGTCTACTAATTGCACATCCCTGCCTTGAGTGTGTCACAACTGTATCAGCTTCACACCTTGGTTTCTATAACCCCAAATTCAGTAGGTCTAAGCAATTAATGGTGCAATTTGAAGATATTCATCACAAAAACCCACCACCATATTAGCATATACAGGAGATCCCCATTATTCGCAGGGGTTCTGTTCCAGGCCCCTCCCCTCCACAGATAGCAAATATGCAGATAATGGATCACTAGGGCTATGGGAATCAGGGTGTTAGGTTTCCAGACTGCCCAAAATTGCCCCCAAATTGCCCCCCAAACCAGTAAATGGGCCAAATAAAGTGCCCTACCATGCTCTTCAGTCGCCTACAAGTGAAAATGGTGCTGAAAATCTGCTGAAAATCACACACCCCATATTTTTAACAGTAAATGAACCATAAAATGGCTCCCAAACACAAAATAGGGACCAGAAATGACCTCCAATGCCACCCCAACCCATGGATTCATGAGTTTAACCCTCCCCCCTGCCCCATTTCTCCACATATATACTGAGGTCAGGTGTCCATTACCCGACTGTGAATACATGAAACTCTGGGTGCTAAACCCATGATTAAGAAGATTCCACTGTATCTGTTAATCAAAATGGGTATTGTAAATGGTCATTTAAATGCTCATCCTCAGTGCAGGCAGTACACTCACTCATGGAGGGCTGGCTCCCAGTTTCCTGTTCCAGCTCATCTTCCTCAATACAGGCTCTGACATCATATGACCAGTGGTAGAAAGGGGGTCCTACTAAGCCAGGATGGGTTGGGGTAGAATAAACGTGCAGGTTTAGCGAGCCCAGGATGGAAGAGGAAGACTGACTGCTTGACGAAGAGGTACTGCTGTTTGAGATTGTGGAATGAGGCCTCTTAAATGGCGTGGAATGGTCGAATGAAGAAACAGCTATTGAGGCACGAGTCCTTGACTCTGGCAAAACAAAAATACATCTGTTAACTCTAACACCACTCATAAAGAACAACATAGAAAACATAAAAAGCAACTTGGAGAAATTGTTGGAAGGGGTGGAACCTCAGTGGAATCTCTATGTCAGTGGCAGAGCACATACACTGCATGCAGAAGGTCCCAGGGTCAATCCCTGGCATATCCAAGGAAAAGAATCCCCAGCACTAGGACTGGGGAAGTCCTTTGCCCAAGACCCTAGAGAGGTATTGCCGGTCAGTATGGACAGGACTGGGTTAGATGGACCAGTGGTTTGACTCAGTATAACAGTTTCATACATGCATACTAAGATGACTTTCAAAGGCCCCAGAACGGGCTCTAACTCACTGAGCTTCTCATTCCTTGATTCTGTTTATTCACTAACCGCATGGTAAGACCGCATGGAAAGGTGATTACATGTTAGGCTGGACCAAAGCTCATTTTAAACACATTAATTCATATGATGCATACATTTATTTTCTATTTGAAAATTCTCTAAGTAGTGAGTATTGTAATGTGACTATGGTGATGAATCCTTGTCATGAACAGCTCGTGAATGACCAGAGCAACCCAGCACCTCCTCTTTTGCCCTGTTTGTAGCATTCATGGGTTTTAAAGCAGCATTTGATTCGATAGCTAGGGACAGACTATGCAGGAAATTGGCAGTCTCTTCCATAGACCATCGCCTCTTGGCGCTGATACGTATGCTACGTAACAACAACTGGCTTATGGTGAGATACAGTACCTAGGGCCATTTAAAGCAGAGGATACCCATTCAGCAGGGAGTGAGACAGGGTTGCATTTTGGCACCTCTCCTCTTCATTTTTTATATAAACTTATTGACACAAATTAACTATCTGAAGACTAAGATTATGGTATTTCAGAAGAATTTTGTGCAGCTTAAGTTGCAAATTGATGGCCAAGATATAGAACAAGTCAAATTCTACAAGTATTTGGGCACGGTTTTCAATTTAATGGTTATTGGAGAGCACATCTGCTCCAGATTACACAAGAGGCACAAAAGAGTGCAATAGTGCTCATTAGATTTTTCCCCCCGGGAAGGGAGGTGGTTACGTCCCCACGGCAATTCAGGTCTTCAAAGGGAAAATATTAGCCCAACTACTGTATGGCGCCCAGCTGAGTAATTACAAGGATTTCTGCACCCTAGAGTTGGTACAAACCAAATTCATTAGAGCAATCTTTGGGGTGCCAAGAGGGACGCCCAATAGCTGGAACTGGGGTTAGTACCAATAGAAGCCCATGTCTGGGTTGCAAAGATCTCTAATATTTGAAATTACATCTTGGTCAAGCAGGCCTAGCTCCCTTGGTCCTGAAGGACAACTTTGCATCTGCATGGAAAGAGGGAGTGGAGAGGAAATTAGAAGGTTATGGGCTAAGTATCCCCATGTTGGTCTCCTTAGGGATCTTAATGGCCAAGGAGATAATTAGGCAGTGGATTTGGGTCATAGTGACTCAGGAAGACAGGGCCCGAGTCAGACATTTACCTTTCTTAGGTAATGCAACCAGAGGCATATCTAGGGAAAATAGCGCCTAGGGCAAGCACTTAAATTGTGCCCCTATCCAAACAAGGATGATGGGACTTGTAGTCAACAATATCTGGAAATCCCTCTTAAAGAAACACTGTACCATCCAGACATGGTTGTTGATCCAAACCTGAAAACATGAGCCATCTCTGTTAAAGACTTAGAACAACAGTCAGGAGTTATGTGAGGATTCCAAGTGTCATTTTCTCTGTCTCATCTCATTCTTTAAAAAACATGACTTTGTCCTAGAGGATCACCTGCCCAAATAGCCACTAGCAAAATAGGGGAAGAAGAAGGTGGCGGCGCGGAGGGAGTCTATAAACCAGTGAATGATTCCTGCCAGCCTTTGTCTTGCAATGACCGTTGGCTCATGATGGGGTATATGTGCATTCACCATTCTAGTGCTTACTTTGACACCAAGAGGGAGGAGGATACATTAGTTTGCCACACTAGACAGAGGAATTTGCAACAGGAGCAGACAGCCAAGTTCTGCCAGGGCCCAAACCAGCCCCTGCCAGACTAAAAAATCCTTGTAATTTGCCCCTTCCTGTCACATGCAGTGTGCTGTTCTTTTATTATTGACTCTAACTCTCAGATATCCCAGTCATGGATGGAAAATTCAGGGTCAATTTACAAGAGACACATTTTCTACATGGAAGTTTCTTCTGTGCAGGTGCTGTGCAGAAACCCATGTGTAGTGATCAATACATATGTAACTATTCCGCCAGGGGCATAGCAAGGTTGGAATGGGTCCAGAGACAGGATTTCAAAATGGGCCCCCAGACCCTCAAAGTCCAGGGCCTCCACCCACCCCAGGCCCCCAGTGATTTAAATCGGATCTTTCAAAATAAGTATGCTGCCTGGAAATGCATTTCACTGAATACACACACACACACACACACACACACTTCACAATATATAGTGATATACATTGAGTACTAGATATTTGTGCTACTTTTAATGCCTAGAACACACTAGGAACACTTATGATTAAAATGGCCCCCTCGCTGCAGATTAGCAAAGGAGACTTTCAACCATGCAGTGTGAGCCTATGTATGTTTTCTCAGAATTCTGAACAAATTCAGTAAAGTTTGATTCCAGGAGGTTTATCACACCAGGCTTTTAAAGCCCTTTAACACACATCTCCTTTGGAATGGAGGTGCTGCATTCACATGTTGGCCAGATTTACCCTGAAGTCCCTGCGAGTTATTGGGGAGCAGTTCACACACAAGAACTGGGTTGCAAAACAACTTGAACATAAATGAATTTATAAATGAATGAATGAATGAATATAATATTGTTCCAGAAGCTTTTGTAATTTTCTGCCATGAAACAAGCCACTTATAGGCCTTTTTAGATAGTTTTTGTTTTTAAAGCCAGCAAATTTTCCAATCTCTTTTAAATCAAATCAAATATTCAGAGACTTCTCAGTCCCCCCCCTACCTGCTAAATCAAAGCCCTATGGCAAGCAGATCCCTATATATGGTGTGGGGGGCAGGGTGGTTAACCACAAAAAGGAATTCACATTCTACCTGACAAAAGCTGTGCTGGATGGTCTGGGCAGAGGGTCTTCTGCTGCAGAGAACTCTGACTGCCTGCCTCCTTGCTTGCTTGGGGCCTGCCAAGTTCAGGCTTCATCAAGGCCTGCACAAAGGCCTCTCTGTAAGCCCTGCCCACTCACCAATCAGCTGAGAGGCAGGGAGAGAAGCGCTCTCCAGTTTGCAAGCTGATCCTAGGCTGGAGGGCAAGGCAAGCAGGACGGCAAGTGTCTGAGGGACCCTGGGGCTGGGCAGGTGGGCAATGTGGTGGTGGTAGGCAGGCACTGGCATGGCATCCCTCTCAGTGGTGCCTAGGGCACGTGCCCTGGCTGCCTCCCCCAATTACGCCCATGAATGCAACTCACCCTCATAGATCAGCTAAATATTTACATGAGCTTGTTCTAGCCAAATCGAGAAGGGCATTTGTCATGGCACACTTGAATGCACTGCCCTCAGTTCTCTTGGGTCACTATCCTGGTATTCCTTTTGCTCAGTGTTTATGTCTGTGTCAGTCAGGAGCGGTTGAGACAATTGATCATATGTTGCTTCACTGCTTGCTTTATAGAGATATTCGGCTAGTACTTTTGTCACCTATTTTGTCTAGATTCCCAGGTAGGCCATTGGCCTTTTATGTGTCTCTCTTTTTGTCTAACAGTAATATTAATGTTTCCACCAAGGTGGCAAAATTTTGCCAGCTGTGTAAGGAAGCAATTGGTAAAATCATGTGTGTCTATTGTACAATATATTGCTCTATTGTAAATGGTGTTTTGTAAGAAATTACTGGCAGAATCATGATTGCTGGAGATTACTACTTATCTATTGTATTGTATTTTTTTCTGGTCGATGACGGAAATAAAAACGTGAAGCTTTCACTTGAGGCAAAGGGCCTGAAGTAGGAGGAGACTGAGCGGTTTTTCCCTTTCTGCATTAAGAGAACATAGGAACACAGGAAGCTGCCATATACTGAGTCAGACCACTGGTATATCTAGCTCAATATTGTCTTCACAGACTGGCAGCAGCTTCTCCAAGGTTGCAGGCAGGAATCTCTCTCAGTCCTATCTTGGAAAAGCCAGGGAGGGAACTTGGAACCTTCTGCTCTTCCCAGAGCAGCTCCATCCCCTGAGGGGGATATCTTGCAGTGCTCACACTTCTAGTCTCCCTTTCATATTCAACCAGGGTGGACCCTGCTTAGCTAAGGAGACAAAGTCATGCTTGATACCACAAGACCAACTCTCCTCCTCCTGAAAGAATCAGGATCACGGCCCTCCCCTCTTCAACATATCATGGAGGAGAAGGGGTGTGCCAGGTTTCCAGAAAGTGAGGGCGCAACACATTTTTCTCCTCTTCAGGCAGCCTCCTACCCCTGGCTGCTGATCCTGGGGCACTTGCTTCACCCCACCCTCAGCTGACGGGAACTGAGGGTAGGGAAGGGGCGTCTCCCCGCCTCCACTCACCCCCAATTCCTTATATTTTGATAGCAGTACTCCAAGGTTTTACTACCTAAAGAAATGTTGGAAGTGGAGGCACTGTAGTCCAGGGAGACTCAAGAGGGGAGTTACAGCTGGAGGAAGTTGAATTTCATATATTGAGTGTTGACCAGCCAATTATTTGGCTGCAGGCTTTTAGTAAAATATAGATTTAAAAAATGGATTCTTATTTTCTCTTTTTCACTTTGGTGTGTTTAAGGATGCAGCAAGTGTAAGGAGAATTGAAAAGGGGAAATATTACTGCTCTTGCCAGGATCCACTTTAGATATGCTCAAGGACTTGGGAATGCCTAGTAAATGATCTTCACTATTATTAACCAGGGACCACTTTGGCGCTACGCTTCCCAGCACTCCATCCATGCCTTCCAAGATGGCGCAGGGGCCTAGTAATATCTTTGACATTTTTTCTTTGAACAGCAGATCCCCATGCATATTTCACCAACTGCTTCTGAAATCCCCCTCAGTTTAAAAAGCAGCTTGGAATGTGGCATGAATAGGCTACAGTTGAGAATCACTAGCCCAAAGCTCCCTTGAACATATATAGAACAAGCTGCGTGTTTCTCTACACCTAGAAAAACTCAATGCAGTAGATTTTGTTTTTAAAAGCAAACAAATACTTAGGCTAACCAAAGAAGTGAGGATAAGGGCCAAACCATACCTGCTCCTTTCATGATATAATCTATTGCTCGATCACATATAGCTGCGTCACTGGGCTTGATATCCATGAATGGTTTATTCCCTATGCCCATAGACACCATTTCTTGCATTCGAAGTTCTAAAACAAACACATACATGAAAGAAAGATTATTGAATAATACCTTATATAGGATTGGAAGTGTTATGTACCAAGGAGATCCAAAATTGGTGCAAAAGAAAATTATACTAATAAGGCATATTATGCAAATTAAAACTAAAAAGTGCAAATCTTGCACCTTAATTGCACTTGAGCCCTTTGTTAGTTCTTTGGGTTTTAATGGAACAAAGGTAAAACATTGCACTTAGATATTAACACCATCAAAGTTAAGATTATTTGTACAAAAGGAAATATGACACAGACATTGTTTCTTTTAGTGAGAAAGATACAATTTTGTGTCTAGGACACCCCAATTCTGCTAGAAGAAAACTCAAATCCCCATGTTATTTGATTATTCTTAGGCCTCATGCCTCATAATTATTCTCAGGCCTATGCTCTTGTTCAGACTTTGCACTTACCGTGTTTCCCCGAAAATAAGACAGTGTCTTATATTAATTTTAGCCCCACCAAATGCACTAGGGCAATTAGCGGTACATCAGAAATTACTGCTAGGTCTTACTTTCGGGGTAGGTCTTACTTTCGGGGAAACAGGGTATTCAGTGAGGTATATTAAAATAGCTGATGCATGATACTACACAATTTAACTGGATCCAAGCCAAGATCCAAAAAGGCCTGTGTACATGCAGACAGGTGTGTGTGCATACGCATGTGCCAATTAGGGATGTGCAAACTGATTTGGGTACAAATCGATTTGCACCCAAATCTAGCTGATTCGGGTGATTTGGAGACAAAACAAATCACCCCTGTGGTCCATTGGCTAGATTCAGGTACAAATCGAATCAGGCCTGATTTGATTCGAATTGATTTGAGATTTGGATCCCTCCTATTAATTCCCCCAGATTTCCAGATTTCTTTATTTTCTTTTTTTTAAAAAAGCTAAGCTCTAGCCCTTGTACAAGTGGAGTTACGGAGCAAAATGTGTGGTAACTATTTTTCAAGTGTTTTCATTCTTTGGTGTATACCGTAATAACTTTCCCTCAATGAATCCCTATGAGGATTCATTACACACCTTCATTTCTTCTATTCATTTTGACTGTATTTTCGAGAGTACCAACTGTCAACTGCCATTTGCCAACTACACCCCATTGCCACCCGCAAGGCAGTGGGGTACTACTAAGGTTATGTTCTAGGACTTTTTTCAAGTGTTTAGGCTCTTTGGTGTCTAATAACCTTTCCTCATAATGAATCCCTATGAGGATTCATTACACACCAAAGAGTCTAAACACCTCAAAAATTCCTAAAATATAAACTGAGTCCCCAATAGCTTGTGGGTTGCGGGGTAGTTAGAACATGGGATGCCACTAATTCCCCACCCCCACCCGCAAAGAAGTGGGGTCAAAATAAACAGAAGAAATGAAAATGTGTAATGAAGACACCAAATAATCTAAACACTTCAAAAATACCTAAAAAAATAAACTGAGTACCCCTGTGTGTGTGGGGGGGGGTGTAGTTGACACATGGCCTCATAGGGATTCATTATGAGGAAAAGTTATTATACACCAAAGAATCTAAACATTTCAGTATTCCTAAAAATTAAAATGAGTATCCCACTGCCTTGCAGGGGTGTGTGTGTGTATAATTGGCACATGGCAGTTGGCACTGTACAGTGACAGTCAAAATGAACAGAAGAAATGAAGGTGTGCAATGAATCCTCATAGGGTTTCATTATGAGGAAAAGTTATTGTACACCAAAGAATCTAAACACTCAAAAAATAATGACTGCACATTTTTCTCTATAACTTCACTTTTACAAGGGCTAAAGCTTAGCTTTTTTTTTTTTTAAATGAGAGCTGGGGATCCATGTTAGGGTTAGGATGAATCCTCATTGTTTCCTATGGTGGAAATGTTCAAAATCAGTAAAAACTAAAAAATTCATTAAAAATCAACCAAGTGATCAACCAATCAACCAAGCCTTGAAATTTGGGTGGTAGGTGGCACCCATGGGGATCTACCCATCACCCATATTTGGTGCCCCTAGGACCTTGTTAAGTGGTCCAAATTGGTCCAAATCCAAAGCAAAGCAAAGCAAATACAAATCGAATCTGGGGTGATTTAAAGGGGGTAGATTTGGATACAAAACAAGTCAGGGGTGATTAGTTTTGGGCACAAATCAAATTAAAAAAATCAATTTGTGCACATTCCTAATGCCAATTTCCCTTCTGGCTCACTCCTTTAGGGAGGGGCCATAGCTCAGGAGCAGAGCACATGCTATGCATGGCTATAGCACCATCAGTGTACATGGTGCTTTACAGAGTAACATGAGCAGGAGATTGGACTAGAAGATATCCAAGGATCCTTCCAACTCTAATACTCTATACTGTATAATCCCAACTGCTTATGATCTCAATTTAGATAATGGGGTAGGCAACACAGAAAAGGGAGTTAAAAGCAAAAACAACAGAGTATAAATATGTACAAATGCTTTGGTTCATTCTGGGATGAGGACAGAGGGAAAAAACCATAGTCTTCACAGAGGTTAAATATTTGAGAAGGGTTTTAAAGGATAATAAATATATGTCATCACACAGGCATAAGAGGCAGTGAGCTGGTTCAGTCACTTGGAGGCAAGGTTTATTGTAACCTAGGTTTACATTCAACAAATCAGATTTGACTAGCCGACCCCGCACAGAGCATCTGTGTGCTCTTTGGGGCCGGCGGTTACCTCTCCCCCCCTTCTGCCCCAGTCTCTGCTTCCAAGCCCAGCCACCTCTCCTCCCCACTGCCACTTCTGCCCCCCCTTCTCCCCCCCTCCTGGGCCTTGCCTCCATGGCCTGGCCGGGCCCGCCACCTCTGGCCTCCATGGCCAGGCTGCCACGGCGGCAACCAATCCTCCTGGGTGCGCCTCAGCCAATCAGGCGCGCCTGCCACCCAGCCAATCAGCTGGGCTCTGGGATGTACATTCCAAGGCACACCCAGGAGAATTAATATAATAGATGCCACAGACAATCATCAAAATCTGGTTTGTTTAGTTGCATTTCAATTTGTTTGGGTCCTGCCCTCCCATGAAGTGCCTCGATTCTGTCCCAGACTGCTTTGCCCTGCCCTGTTGCTGACAAGGTGCACCTTGTCAGTGGAGAGAGAGTAACTCACTGAGAGAATTCTCTCACCATTGTTCCGAACAGAAATGGGTTGTGGACTCTGAGCAGGAGCTCTTCTAGAAACACAGAAGCTCCTGTCAGTTCCCTTCCGCTTCCACATACATTGACAAGCATAGTTAACCAGATTGGGAAAGGGGGCTTGAAGTTTTTAACTTTCATATACTGAAGTTTATTGAAGGTCTTCCTTTCATAGTCTGACAATTGCAGGGACTGGCAGAATAACTGTTACAACAAAATTGTTCGTTAAAAGCTGTTTTCCTGTGGCTTGATGACTGAAATCTGTATCAAGACTAACTGAAAGGGTAGGTTTTCCTTGCAGAACCACAAAAGAGCCCCATGATGAACCCTTTGGTCTTGTGGATTATGCTGCAGGCACACCTCGGTTTCGCAAGGCTTGTCTCCAAAGAATCTTTCCTATTATATTAGTCCACACAATCTTAGTTTCTGCAGAATTTGCTTGAAGGATGTACGTGTCCTGGGATTTCCTTCGCCTACGGAACCAGATTTCAAATCTCAGACCACTATCTCCAACATTTTCTGTCATCCCAATCTCAGCTGTCTACAAACAAACATGAAAAAAGAAACCCACAGAATGCTGTTTAGCAGCATGATAATATATCAGACTTCAAATAAAGAGTTAAATATGGATCAATCTATGATAGCTGAAACTTTGTATGAATATCAGGGCTGTGACCGTTAATCGATCAATTGATTTAAACTCTTTTAAATTGACCAAAAAGGCATCCCTAATTAATTGGGAAACATTTTAAACATATGTTAATTATGTTACTTTACTAACAAAAACTGTGCATGGCAGGCACCATCTTAGAAGAGGAACTCCCTTTCACTGACACATAGGAAGGAATGCTTCTTCTAAGATGGTGCCTACTGTGACATAAACACGTACTATTTGAAAACAAAAACCAGACTCTTTCTTCAAAAGTGTTTTAGTCAATTGCAAATATATGCAGTGTTTATTGGTCAATAAAAACTATGATACAATAAGATAATTCTTTATTCGGTCACGGACCAGAAAAATAAAAATAAAAATAAAAAAATGCATCAAAACATCAGAGCATATCAACACTATCCAACAGCTATAAAACAGAGAGGTTAAAGGGCTGTAAAAGATGTCATAACTTGTTTGATCCGATTAGCAATCAGAAGAAATTTGGCCACATTATATGTCACCTCAGGTCTCAGTCTGAAAATAAATTGATAATACAAGGTTGATGTGAATGAATGAGATTTCATCACATGCTTAACTCTTCCTTTGAAATCAAACACATTTAAGTCTGGATCATGCCCACAGTCTTCCTGACCAGTAAAAGCATTAGGGAGTGGGCATGCAACATTGTTAACTAGGCTTTCAAATATCAAGGACGGATTTACCTTGAATGACTGCTTGTACATGTAAATGTCATATCCTCCATCAATCTTTTTTGTTTTGCTGAATAAGATGAGGTCCTCAAAAAGGAAGACATGCCGCAAATACTTCTTTCTGCCACAGCACACAATAAATTCATCCTGACATCTCAGCTGTCCTTGTTCTTTCAGATTAACCTGAGGAGAGGGAAAGGAGGCAATTGGATTTTTTGATTTTTAAATAGTTGGGTTAAGTTCACTAGGCCTGAGTGTTGGGAATTCTCTCTGGTAGGAGAAACCCTTTTTCATTATAGCAGAGTGCACAGAGGCACAACACAGCGGGATTTAGTTACGCATGCGTGTATGCTGAGAGTAAAGTAACTTGGAGCCAGTTCATAGTTTCAAATCAATATAAATGGTATTTATTAGAGAACTCCATTCTAGATAGGAAAGTGAGGAGTTAGGATCTTTAATCTACCTATCTAGCTTGATGCAGATGGATTCTGCATCTCAGCACACATGGTGCAGGGGAGAGGAGCTTGCATGTTGCAAGGTAGAAGGAAGGGAAGAGAAGGGAGAGAGGAAGGAAGTGGCTGGAAAGAAGGAAGTCCCTAAGATTAGCAATCTACATATCAAAGAGATAGTGTCAGAGCAGTAGAGAAGGGATGACCAATGTCTTGACCCTCTAGCCCTCTGACTCACTAGTCTGTCCTCCTATGTCACTGAGACAGACAGCGCAAAGTCCTTCACTTCCAGCACTGAGGCTAATCCAGACTAGTGTTCTCTTAACAATATGAAATAATATTAGCATTTACACAACACTGTTACATTACCTCATGTCACTCCTGTACCCCCCTATTTCTCTTGCCCATGGCACCCTCCATTTGGCTAGAACCCGACTCCCTGTCAGTGGGGAATAGAATCAGTCTTTCCTGATGCCTTGGATAACAATAGACTCGCAATGGGCCAGGAAGGAACCATATTAGCATTAAGCTGCCTGCTGGACAGGCTAACTGAACAAAAGACTGGAAATTTATTAAATCAGGGTTTCTTAACCTTGGGCCCCCATATGTTGTTGGACTACAACTCCCATCATCTCCAGACATGGCCTTTGTGGCTGAGGATAATGGGAGTTGTAGTCAAACATCTGGGGGCCCAAGGTTAAGAAACCCTGGATTAGATAAGATATATCAGGACAGACTGGCTTCCTTCATAAGCTTTGATAATTTTTAAAGAGTGGGCACCTAAAGAAATGCAAAGGTTATTGAATTCTTCTTGATGAGAGCCCAAGAAACAGCTCTGATGAGTCATGCTTGAGAAGCACTACTCCATTTGCACCAAGCACCTTGGAGGAAGAAACCTGCTCCTGTCCCTTTGTCTTTTGGGATGCCTGAATAGGATCAGGATCCTTGTGATCCTCAGACTCATCAAATCTTTTGTTTAATTATCCTGGTGATGATTATGGATCATTACCAGGATGGACTTACATCCAGTCATCCCCCAAAGCCAATTTTGTTTTGGAATCCTGCTTTTTGCATCCAGTGTGCACAGCTCCAAGAAGTTAAAGGATTATTTTGAATTGAATTTAAATCAAGGATTGGACAACAAAATTGTTTGGGATGCAAGCAAAGAGGTTATGAGAGGTTTTTTCATACAGCAAAATACATATTTTAAAAAACAAAGAGGATTGAAAAGAGAGGTACTACTGATGCAGATTTCCAAAAAGGAAAGAGAATTGATATGGACTAAAGATAAGAAGACGATCTCTCAAGCTATTAAGATCTTACAACAACAACTCTCTATGCTAATAGCAAATGAACTTGAGCAAAATCTGAAGTATATCAAGCAAAGATCATTTGAATTTGCAAATAAACCAGGCAAGTTGCTGGCTTGGAAAATTAGACTGGAGAGGAAGAAAAATTTTGTATCTAAAATATTTACTAAAAATGGGCTCTCTTATAATGGAAAGGAAATAAGGATGGAATTTTTAAAATATTACTCGGAATTATATAAAGGCAAAATAGTAGAAGATAAAAAAAATTAAGCAGTTTCTTAGAACTAAAAATATTCCAAAACTTTCTCTTCAACAAATAGAAACCATGAATGCTCCAATAACAGTTATGGAAATAATAGAAGCAATAAATCAAGCTAAATCCAACAAGGCCCCTGGGCCAGATGGACTCTCAGCTTTGTATTACAAGTCACTCAAAGTTCAAATTTTACAACCTCTTCAATGGACTATGAATGACATTTTTTAAAAAGGGATTATGCCAGATTTGTGGAAATATGCAAATATTACAATAATCCCAAAGCCAGATCAAGACTTAACATTAGTCAAAAATTATAGGCCAATATCACTTTTAAATAATGATTATAAACTTTTTGCTGCGGTTTTGGCAAGAAGATTGAAAGTGGTACTACGAGACTTTATTCATGAGGATCAAGCTGGCTTTTTGCCAAAGAGACAACTGAGAGACAATGTTAGAACAGTTTTGAATGTATTGGAGTATTATGAAAAACATAATGAAAAACAGATGGCGATGATTTTTTTGGATGCAGAGAAAGCTTTTGACAATATTTCATGGCAGTTTATGCGGGGTTTATTAGAGGAAATAACTGCCGGTGAACATTTCATTAGAGCAATTAGAACTATCTACTTGGAACAATATGCCAAGATTATTGTAAGTGGAGAATTATCAGACAATTGTAGAATACAAAAAGGGACTAGACAAGGTTGTCCACTTTCTCCATTGCTTTTTATATTGGTTTTAGAAGTGCTTTGTAGATCTATTAGGGAAGATGATGAATTACATGGTCCCAAAATTGGGAGACAAGAATACAAACTGAGAGCCTTTGCAGACGACGTGTTATTTTTAGAGAATCCAATCGATAAGATTGAAAGACTTTTGGACAAGATACAGCAATTTGGCCAGTTGGCGGGTTTTTACATAAACAAGACTAAAACTAAGGTTCTGACTAAAAATATTGATCAGAAAAGTAAAGATAGATTTGGTGAAATAAGTGAGTTAAAAGTGGAGAAGAAAGTGAAATATTTGGGAGTTTGGTTAACAAATAACTCTGTGCTGTTTTCAAATAATTATGTTAAAACATGGAACTCAATGAAAAAAGATTTGCAAAGATGGTCTAAAATGAATTTATCTTTGATGGGAAGAATTTCAGTGGTGAAGATGAATGTTTTGCCTAAAATGTTATTTCTCTTTCAGACTATTCCTATAATTAATAACTTGACTTGTTTTAGGCAATGGCAGAAGGATATAACTAAATTTGTTTGGCAGGGGAAAAGACCAAGAATAAATTTTAAGAATTTAACAGATGCAAAGGAAAGGGGTGGTCTTACCTTGCCAGACTTAAGGTTGTATTTTGATGCTGTATGTTTGACATGGCTAAAGGAATGGATAACATTGAGAAACCCTAGAGTCCTTGATCTGGAGGGATTTGATAGAAGGTTTGGATGGCATGCTTATCTATAGTATGAAAAAACTAAAGTACATAAAGATTTTTTGAATCACTATGTAAGAAGGAGTTTAATGAGGGTATGGTTAAAATATAAAAATTGGTTGGAACCAAAAACTCCGTTATGGATATCCCTGATTGAAGCTTTATCACATAAAGAAGTAAATATGCAGATGTCTGTGGGTACATATAGAGATCTGTTGTATTTTCAGGGAAACGATTGTAAGTTAAAATCTTTAACTGAATTACAAAACGTGGTTAGAGATTGGTTTCAGTACTATCAGCTAAATGAGGTGTATAAGGAAGACCTTAAAGTTGGATTTGAAGATCAGATTTCAAATTTTGAGAAGGGATTATGTCAAGACGATGAAAAATTAATCTCTAAAATGTATAAATTACTACTTTTGGAGGAGACTAGAGAGGAATTGGTTAAAACAACTATGATAAAATGGGCTCAAGATGTTGGACATAATATAGAAATGGCAGCATGGGAGAAGCTATGGAAAAGTGATTTAAAATTTACTGCTTGTTATGCTTTGAAGGAAAATTATTACAAAACGATGTATAGATGGTATCTAACGCCTAAAAAACTGGCATTAATGTATAAAAATGTTTCAAACAAATGTTGGAAGTGTGGGCATACTGAAGGTACTTTTTTTCATATGTGGTGGACCTGTGGGAGGGCCAAGGCCTATTGGGACATGATATATAATGAATTGAAGAAGATATTTAAAGTGACATTCCCTAAGAAGCCAGAATTCTTCCTGCTAGGAATAACACAAGGAGCAATTTCTACAAATAATTTAACTTTTTTTATGTATGCTTCTAGGGCGGCCAGAATATTATATGCACAGAAATGGAAGACTAACGAACTGCCTTCAAAAGAAGATTGGCTGATAAAAACTTTAGAATATGCAGAAATGGCAAAACTTACAACACTGATCAGAGACCAAAGTTTAGAACGCTTCAAGGAAGATTGGAAACCTTTTTTGGTTTATTTAAAGAATTATTTTCCTACTATGGATCTTACAGCAGGATTTGAAATTTGAAATGCAGGTTGGGTAGATTAATGGTGGTGGAAGGTTTAAATTTGTGTTTTTCTTTTTTAATTAATATTACAATAAGGGTAAAATTTATAGTTGGTATCACGAAAAGAGGTGCGCGGGAAGTCAACTTGTAACTGTGTTTATTATGATTGTTATGGTTACTATTATTGTTAAAAGTTAATAAAAAATTTGAAACAGTGTGCACAGCTCCAGCAAAACCCTCCGGTTCTGTATGGTGTTCTAGAGAAGGTCCTGGTTCCTGTCTGCTGTAGCTTCAGAGATATTTCTCTCTCATCCGGCATGTACTGTGCTGGAGAGAAGTCCTGTTCTCCAGCGCAGGGTGATTCACAATTGCTTTACTGACTCCGGAGATACCTCTGAGTACTTCAAGTTAGCATTCTCTGGCAACCGGTAGTCAAAGGCATGCTGCCTTCTCCTTATGCCAGAAGCCTCGCTGACTTGGGCTGCCCTCCTTGCAACAAAAGGCCTTTGTCTCCTCCCATCTCAAAGAAGGAAATCAGCAACTTTGCTATCCTTGCTCTTCAGCCTCACAGACCAGCCTAGGATAGGTATACGATTATCTCTCTCTCACACACACTCTGCCGTTCATCCCTCATCTCTCTCTCCTCATCTCTCTACAATGCTATGATGCTCTCAAGTTTGTATCCGTTGGAATTGATAACACTGATGCTGTATTTACCCACAGCCAGCTATCTGATTGCCTTATACATGTTTGCCCCTTTCTGACTGCTGTATACACATTTGTCCCTAATTTGAGTTAATTCCCCCACTTAAGCCAAAGCATTGTCATGAAGCATGGTAACAATCATGGATCAAAGCAAATGTGGTAGCAACACATTGCAAGGGTGGTAAAAGGAGCTCTCACATATATTAACGTCATGACTGGCTATATCCAGGTAGGGCTGCCCTACTTGAGCATAGCCAGCTATGAGAAGGGCCGGGATCGATCCTGGTCCTGGCACTCTGTGACAGGGTGGCCTGGGTTTTTTACCTGGGCTAATAGTGGGATAGGAGGGTGTGCAAGCTTCTACCCCACTCCCCCATCGTGCAGCAAGAGTGCCCCAAAGTGGAAGAATTCCCCCAATGCCATGCTCCCAGCGCAGAGCATTGTGGGATTCTGGAGGACATCCTCCTCCGGTTCCTGGCTCTACCACTCACTGTGCTGCTGCTCATGTGTCAGGCAAGCAACAGAGCTTAGAAGGGCAGGGGGATCATGTATGGAGAGGCAGACAGAAGCCTCTCTCATTGTCCATCCTCCCCAGTGCGGTCGTGAGAACAACCTCATTATCTCAGTAATCATTACAACTCTGTTCAGCACCTGGTGTTCCTGGGAGGCCATTTTGAGAAGAACATGAAATATGGTGGGCCAAGGCCTAAGAGTTAGCCTGCTAGCTAGTTCTATAGACACTTTCTTCACACCTCTTTGCCCGGTAGTTGTTAACTACAGGACTCAGGCAGCACCTTTCAGGTGTCTGGGTGTTGCCTAGAGGTCTTCAGTTGCTGACTCAGCCAGCCTTCAGTAAGACAAGTAAAAGGTAGGCCCCTATATTCCTGAAGAAAAACCCCCTCACTTTTTATTGCAATCAAACAAACATGCTTCTTTACTGCTGGGCACAATACCCTAACTGAGAAATTGAAAGGAACAAGAAAGAACAGTCCAAGGGTGGAGTTTAATATCAGTTCATAATGGAAGGCTCTAATATTTAACTCTTTAATGGCCATGTTATATACCGATGTGGGGCTGTGAGCGAGTTGCTTGCCTAAGGCCTCCTATATGAGCCCATGACCAAAGGGAGATGTGAAGTGGGGACTCCTGGGCTCATACTTCACGCCCTCAGCAACTCTGTTACACCAGACAATTGAAACTAAAAAAAAAAAAAGAGCTGTTTGAAACACAAAACTAGGGGTGTGAGGCGGGATATGGGTGTGCTTACATCACATCCTCTGATGGCATCCATTGCAAGCAAATCATTCCCATGGCGAAGCTGAAACTTGACCATTTCTTCAGCAGCACGGAGGGCACTAAGCTCCCGATCTTGTGCTGCTGAGCACTCCTTGATCAGATCCTTCAAAAGGAGAGCGTATTTGCTCATTCTCTGGATAGGTTTCAGCAGATAGGAAGCCAGATCCATTTTATCACCCAATTCCTGCTGCTGATTCTGTGGGAATATAAGAGGTACATATAACATTAGATGATTGAACACCACAAAAAGTTATTAAATTCTATGGACACTTCAGTCCTATTCACATGTACAATCTGTGTACAGGGTACCCACTCCTTCAGTTATTCACACACTGAGGTTATGCACAAGGCCTCACTGGGGAGGGCTGGTGTGCTGCAGGGAAGGCAGGACTTTGAGTAGCCGCCATCTTCCCCTCTGCTGTGCTGTCTCTTCTCCATTGTGCTACGTGCCCACATGAGTGGCAGAGTGGCGAAGGGAAACGCTGGCAGCGAGAGGACTTCCCCCTCCCTCATCCCAGGGTACCCCAGGGCATGAGTGTGGTGGCTGCTCTCCTTAGAGCTGCCGCTGCTCTTGGTGTGGTGGCTCCTTCCCCCCAGCTCACGGCTGGAAATGGCAGAGGGCTGGGGTTGGGGAGCCGTTTAACCCACCAGTGATCACCCAGATGATTGCCGGCCGAGGCTACGCAAACCACAGCTAAATGCTGGGTTAAGAACTGGAGCTTGGTGTGGGGGCAGCGCCAGGAGCGACCTTGCTCCTGATGCTTCACATGCGCAGTCTAAGTCAGGCTGGGCTGCAGTAGCCTGGGTTAGGCTGCACGTGTGAATATCCTTACGATGTTCAACACATGCACAGTAGTCCACTTCCTATCGACTCTGTATTTGAGGGCGCCTGTATCCACTTTTAAAATGATCACATGTATAGTCATTTACACACAAAATGTACATGTGTACAGAGGTCTGTATATGTGTACAGAGATCTGTACACTGAGAAGTTCAGTGTTAACTCAGTGGTAATTACTTTAAAGAAGGCATTTCCATGGCTTATAAGCAAAGCATCCGACTGTGGTTTGTTCTTGCTGTATAGTGCATACATCCCAAACTGTTCTTCCTGAAATAATGAAAGAAAAATAATTGACATTAATGTGTTAATTAATGATGCAGATCAAAGATGTTTAGTGTCATGGCAGGATCCAGACTAAATTAGTAATTTTAGTGATGCTTAATCACAACTAATTTAGTCTGAATCCTTCCCACAGATACCTGTTTTCTTATTTTGATGGCCAGGGAGATACTTAGAAGTAATATAAAATGATTGTTCTTGGACTGGGTGCTGCACACGATAGCATCAGTAGCTGAGCTGAGCGCTGCTGATTCAGGAAGCAGCGATATGTAGGAGGAGAAGGTATGCACCCAGTCTCCTCCATTTTAAAGGTGTTGGGGATGTGTTTCAAATCATGCTTCATGAACATCCCTATTGTGCAATGTGCTGTGCAACAATTAGCTAATGCCCCATGTTGTGCTAGAGGTAGTGCTATCTGTTGCAATTGTCTCAGATGGCACTAGCAATTGTCTCAGATGGCACTAGAGCAGGGGCAGGCAACCTGGCTCTCCAGATGTTGCTGAACTACAATTCCCATCAGCTGGGGATGATGGGAACTGTAGTTCAGCAACAGCTGGAGAGTCAAGGTTGCCTGTCCCTGTGCTAGAGGAAGTACAACATCTTCCTGTTGGAGATGAACTTCCAATGCATCAACCTTTTGCACCAACTATCCTAATGACCACTAGGAGCATTGGGAGTAGAGACAGTGAGTCAGGGTCTCCCTATCTGTCTCTAATCTATGACCCTGAACTGACTCTGCAGCACTTCCTGTGCTGAATCACAAACCTTCCTTTCCTCCTAGAGAGCAGATGGAAACATCTCTCTCTCCTTAACTATCCACTATGTAGTCCTTTAGATTAGAGATAGGTCTTTCCTATCTAAGGTATTTAACCAATAAATATTTAGTGTTTAGTCATACAAGGATCTCCATGTGTTTTCTCCAAATAGTTGCAATATCCAAACCATCCTCTGTACCTACTCTGTAACTGGAGTGTGTACTCATTTCTTAGTGCTCTGCTGTTCTACCTATTGTGGGTAAAAATCAACAACCTCTAACACTTCCACTTGAGCAAGAACTAGTCTGGAACAGAGGTTACTGCCTTTGTGAAATGTTCTTAAGCAATGTCCCTACACTAGCAAAACAGCTTTACGCTAGCACAAGTTACACTAGTTTGGATCCTGCTCTGCATAAGTGTAAAAAGAAAAACTGATATTTGTCAAGAAAGACAGTGTCTTTTTATCAATTACTAGACAAATCAAAATCTGTATAACATAAATGTGGCAAATTGTTTTCTTTTATAGATGTATTGGTGTCAGGCTGAGCTGTGGGCAGCAGCTGCTACATGGCCTATGGCTCAAAGTCAGGACTGAGACAGCCAGGCAGCCAGCCAGTGACCAGGGCTTAAAGAAGTAGCCAGAGGCCAAGAACATGCCAGCAGCAGAGTCAAGGGGATAGTCAGAAACCAGAGGTGAGCAGTGGCCAGGAATCAAGAACACACTATAGACTGAAGAAGCGGAGTAGACAGACCAATGAGTAACCAAGAACACCAGGAAGAGATGTTGATCCTGAGACAAGGTCTGCCTTGGACAGGAAGCTTTTCATCTTCTTCCTGCTATGGTGGGTGGGGAGCAGTGGTCCCTCTATTATTTTTTTCCATTTCTGTGCAGAATGAGTTTTGTTCTGGGCGGCAATATCAATGCACTGTGCACGCGCATGCATTCAGAGTGGGGCCTTTCTAATTCAATCTGAGCAGGATCTAAAATTAACTGAGTGGACATCAGAAAACTTGTGAGCGCACGCAGGCATGCCTTAGAGGGAACAGTGGCGGGGAGAGGGGGCAGCAGTTGATCTCAAAGGGTGGGGCATGCCCAGGGCTCAGAGGCTTAAAAAGCTGCTTCAGTGCAACAAGCTGCCACAAGGGGCAGCAGCATACAAGAGTGTCAGACCAGGTCAAACATAATTAATGGTGAATTCTGTTCCTGTAAACCCTCACGGTTGGTGAATTCATGGTAGACGAGACATAGACTTTAATGGGAAACAGTGGATATGGGGAATTCCAAGAGGTAAAGTGCCCCAAAATAAAAAAGTGAACCCCCCGACCTCCAGAAAAGAGCCCCTGACCCCCAGAAATGACCCCAGGACCCCCCATTCACCCCTGACCCCCCAAATGACCCCTTGATCCTCAGAATGACCCTGTGACCCCAGAAATTGGCCCCCCAAACCACCCAACAGTTGAAAAAATGGTGCCAAACCATTAATACTTGGGTCGCAGTTGGCGAGGGTGGTGACAATTTTCCAATCGCAGATACTCAAATCCGGAATTGGCAAACCCGCGATAGGTGAAGGACAACTGTATTTTATTATGGTGAATATGATTTTGCTGTTCTGGTGGGAATCTTATTTTGTAAGTACTGATACACATGTAAATAAGTAAACTGACTAACTGTTCCTAAATTTGTTGATTCCCATTATTAGTTCAATCCCTGTAATACATCAGTCTAATTTGTATGGCTGGCATTGGTTCCTCTTGCTACTTGTTTCTAGCATGAAAGAATCTGAAATCCTAGGGATTAATTTGGTAGGAGTGGCCTATTTCATTATCTATTTCACTACTGTGCAGGGAAGAACCCGTGGCCATGATATATATATTTTTAAACAAACTTTTTTTGGCAGTAAGCCAGTATTATGTAGTCATACACTGGTTCAAATCCCCACTCAACCAGTGCCTGAATTACAGAAAGGGTGGGAGGTGAACCCCTGCTCTCAGCTTTTGTGATGGTCTACTTAGCTACTATTGTAGGAGGATACCTGGGGGTAGAGGGCATGATTTCCCCCTAACTGGATCTCTACACCATTTCTTTTCATGGCAACATATCTGGCTGGAGGACAATCTAGTCTTCAGCTCTGCATAGTTTGGTTTCCTTGAACTTGTCTGTCCTAGTCCACCGACATAAGTCCCTCCTCAGAAAAGACCTCTTTCTCGTAGCTGTCTGCCTGCTACCCCTCTTTCTCCATGCACCTGGTTTGGGCAGATACTCCCTCCTGTCAATCAGGGTCTCCTTACATACTCCAAGGAACCCACCTGCTGTAGAACAGACCTAGAGTGGCTGAAAGAACTTTCCACTCAAGTGGAATAGCCTCTCTAACTGCCTTAAAACTTGCCTTATTTCTTGAGCAATGCCAGGATCCCAAAGAACCTTGGCCCCAAATTGAACACATTCTTGGACTTCAGAAGGGAGGAACAAGAGAGGGTAACAGAGGCCAGCTCAGATCACCACCAGGAACCACACAGGAGAAGGGGGTTATTTTTGACGGGATGTGTGTGTATGTGTGTGTGTAGCGGCTACAGGTGAGGCAACATGGAAGGCATGGAAACAAACAAATACACATTTCTGAAAATTCCCATGTGAAATCAATGCAGGAGGATACATTCCTGCCCAGAACAAATCCAGATTCTTCTGAATAGTATCTCTAGCCCTGCTCACATATTGGCCCTCTTCAGACTTTTTTTTTTAATGGTGTCCACAAATATAGCATCTTGAAAACATATCTGGAAACCCCACCTGGCACTGACATGCTCAATAAGCCTTGCTCTCTGCACTTATGGCATTTGTCGGAAGAGGCAAGTGTCATAAATGTGATAGTGCTTTGTTTTATAGTTGCTTTCCTCATAAACACAAATCGTAATCGTAAGTAGATTTAACCAAGGCTTTATTCAGAACCAACTCCATTTTCTCCATTCCCTCCCTTTCCCTTTTTGACTCCATCCCCCACCCCACTACAGGATCCCCACTGGGACAAATCTCTAAACAACACAACATAGACGATTACTAGATAGAATACATGATGGCTGATTCTATGCTCTAGCCTTCCAGTCATGGAAACAACTGCCAACACACTCTCAACACTTGCCTCTTCAGACAAATGCTGCAAACATGGAGGGTACAGGCGCGGTGGTGGTGGAGCTTTTTGAGCATGTCAGCACCAGGGAAGGGCTTCTGAGTGCATTCTTGGGATACCCTATGTGGGTACATCATCCCTTTTTTGAATGTCTGAAGAGGCTAAATGGCAAAGAGCAAAATAACTTCATGGGTCCCTGCTGTCTAGAATCTTCCACCTTGTTTAATGGTAACATGAAAAAACTGCTTGTGGCTAACCCTATGAAGGAATGAGGAAAACTGGAAAATTGGCACCTGCACTCAACATACATCAAACTGAGGCTGCATTACCATGATTGCTTTCCTGCCCCTGGAGGTTAGCCAGGATTGATGGGTGAGCGCGGCACATGATCACTACTGCTGCTGAGTTGCTGCAGTAGCACACTCACACAATTCTTGTTAGTGGCTCCAGGGAAGCGGACTGTGGGGGCCATTAGTCTCCAGGGATCCAGATGCAATACTGGCAGCCCTCACGCTGCCCTCATATCGGGAAAACTTCATTTCATTGCCAGCTATACTCCTATTGGTCCCGATGCCAGAGTGAGCAGTTGCAGCAGCTCTGAGCGTTCTCAGCCATACTCAGCAATCCCTGGAGCGATCGGAGCTGCCCAGGCTGCCAGGGAAGCAGGGGAGCTGCGGAAGTGAATGGCGGCAGCTGCAGTAAGCTCTGGGATGATCACCCACGTTGTGACCCAGCTGAACCTGGCAAGGAATGGGGGGAGGCTGGAAAGGGCTGTCCAGGACTGGACGGGCAGGCAGGCTGTGCATTCCACAGCTCTGCTTCAACCCCAGGGTTGGATTAGGCAAATCCAAGGATGCTAGGGCATATTGGGCAGCATCGTCTATAGTGCCTACTGACGTTCCAGGAGCACTAACTGTGCCCATGATGGGCAGGTATGTCTCCGGAGGGGGGGGGGCAAGGGGAGACTGTTCCCCACAGCCAGCACTGTAAGTAGAAAGTTGGCAGGTGAGGAGACCCATTGCTATCTGGCTGGGTTAGCTGGGAAGAGTATGCCCACTCATCAGTTTCCCCCCTCCCATAAACTTGGCATTTCCTTCCTGCTCTGGCAAAAATAACTGTCCTCCGCCTGTCTAGTGGCAACCCCTGGGCTGCAATGGGGATCACAATTTTTAGAAGGGGGTTTCACCGTCCAATTTCCACTGGTGAAAAACGGAAACATAGAAGGGGAGCTCTTTCTGACCAAGGGCAAGCTTGGCGAAGGGGTGTTCAGGAGCCACTCGTGCAACCCTTCCCAATCCCATCTCTTCCTGTTCACATGTTGCACAATCACACACACACCTCCCCACATTCTCCCAAGGGGGCAAGCAGCATCCCAAGGCACTGGATCTGACCACTGTTAGTCATCTGTCAGTGGAGTGTGGCACTGCTGGCCATGTCTGGTTGGCCATGGAATGCTCTGCAGGAAGCTAGAATGTCAGCGGGCATGATCCATTCTGGGCACAGGAATATATGAGCAGCATGCGTTACTCAGGATTGGCATGGGGTACAGGTTCTCACAGCCAAGGGATCTTGATCAGGTTGTCTGGCCAGATGACTTGCCTAGATCTAATTCTGGATTAAATATCATGGTTAATGTTGTCAAACTGAGCCAGGATTCCCACTACACGCAGATTCTCATGATCACACGGATGTTGGTCAACCCCATTTAATCAGGATTAACACTGTTGTGAAAATGTGGCCAGAACTGAGTAACAATAACATAGCATACCCCAGTTATCCTCATTGCCATACGCTTCTAAGGGGAACAATATGTGAATATGATTTTGTCTTTAAGGTAAAACACACCAAGAAGTTTCCAATATATATTTTTCCCCCTTAATCTGTACACAATTTTTAACTGATTAATGAAGATCCCCCGAGGCTAGAGAAAAATGAATTAAAAGGAGATGGGAGAGGTGGTAATAATCAGTTTTCAGCTCAAAAAAAGGCAGCAGTATACAGTGCAGGAATGTAGGACTCTAGATAGTCTCTTGCATTTTCTGGTCATCAACAATAGGCAGAACTTCCAAAAAGCACTTTATGAGCACTAATTAACCTTTACAACATCTCTGTTAGAAAAGTAATAAAACTCAAACCACTTCCTTCTAGATAATAGGTTATTGCAGCTGTGTCACCAGGTGAGGGGATTAAAGTCATGACTGGCAACATTTTTCTTGTTTAAAAACTCACCCTTATGTACAGTATTAGCTAAACCAAAGTACATCTATTGAGGCTTAAGCATAGTAAACCCTGGACACCACCCAGTCAAAGTTAAGCATGTTCAGGTCCAACTGATTTCCGTCATAGAGTTAAGCACATGCTTGTCTCACATGGCAGTCGGTGAAATAAAGTACAGGATTGTGCCCCTTCCTTTCAGATAGTAATTTGGACAGCCCAAAGGAAGTTGCATTTAATTTATCTCCTGGTTGTGGTTCCCCTCCCCTCCAGGTAAAACTATTAATGTCCCCCAGTCTTCCATGCACATTAACAAGATCTTATAGAAGTAAAGACTGAGCAGAACTAAGATTTCTGGCCTGACAATAGTACAGTATCTGACAACAACAGTATACCCCTCCTTGGAAAATGAGACTTACATGTCTGAGGAAACAGTGGCTGACTCTCAGGGGGAAGGCTGTGCAGTGTTCCAGATCTTTCAGGAAATACTGACAATGGAAATCATAGAGTTTTTCCAAATTTCCAAATATGATGTTTCGCTTCCCTCGCAGATCCTGAGGTAAGTCAATTCTTTCCATTTCTGGAAAATAGCTGTCAATGATATAGCCTAATGATCTGACATATTCCCTCTCCGTTGTGATCATCTCATCCATTATGTGGTTCACTTTCCTGCTGAAAGAGACAGAATTGTATGGAACACATATGAGGACTCTTAAAGTACAGTTACTAGGGAACTGAGGGAGCGCTGAACTTATCACAGAAGGATTTCTCTGAGCTAATCCTATATAAAATGTGCAAGCCTTGAGAGAATAAAATTCACTGTAACTGGCTCCCAAGCAGAACTGGCAAATGCCCTCTGGAAAATGGTAGTTCACAGAACTGTCCTGTCTACCTTTGCACATGGAAGTGGAAAAGGTTCTCAGGAATGATACTGAAGGTTTCTCAGCATAACTTGAGAGGCAGTCCAGAAGTGATCTTTGTAGAAAAACAAGGCCCACTCTGGAAGGTCAGGCAGTTGCCAGGGCCCTAATAACAAAGCCCACTGCCTCAATACTAGCACCATTCTTTCTATGCAGAGCACCTGACAAGGTCAGAGGCCACTTGAGAGAATTCTTGGTTTACAAGCTATGTCTTTTCCAGGGGGCCTTGCCCAATGCCTCAAACCTCTGGAGCTGGCACTATAGAAAGAGTCTGTCCAGTTATTATTGCTAATTTATGAACACCAAGTACAACACATGTATGTTTCTACCAGTTTGCTATAATGTCAGCTTGCAAATTTCAGACTCTTGCCTGCTGCACTAGTTCCCTTCCCACTCCCCGCACACAGTGACATTAGTGAGTATTCACTGTTCACTCCCAATAGTCAACAGAAGCTGTACAAGGACAATAACTAGCCAGGAAGACAAAATAATGTTCTTTGAAGATTTCCTCACAGTATAGAAAGGTTTCCTGCTACCATCTGTGAAAATATTGTGACCTTTTCTGTGTTTACATTCTGTTGGAAAACAGATGAACATTCCTGAGATGATGTACAGCTGCTTTCTCATGAATTCCCCTAAACAACTCAGTTTCCAGAACACAGAGAGTTCCTACTGGAAGAGCAGTTCAGAGACTGAAAGAGTAAAATAGAAGCAGTCATTGGAAGAGTTATGCAGACTGGGATCCAAAGAGCTACTGACATATCCTGTGGGGATTTTAATTTTTTAAAAAACTTTGATACTAAAACCTCCCTCTATACAACAAACTGCTTTTGAAACTCTTCTCAGAGCCAAATGACTCATGACATTGGTGCTTCGTAACTGGAAATCCCAACATCCTTTTTGTAAAGGATGTAAGAAGGATGTAAGGAGGAGTTACACAGTCTGCCAATATGTTTCCGGGCAAAATACAAGGTGTTGGTCATAACCTATAAAGCCCTAAACAGCTTGGGCCCTGGGTTTTTAAGACAATGGCTTCTTCGTAATGAACCCCGCCGCCCATTGAGATAATCAGGAGAGGTCCATCTGCATTTGCCACCGGCTTGTCTGGTGGCTACTCAGGGACGGGCCTTCTCCGTTGCTGCCCCAAGGGTTTGGAATACGCTCCCTAGTGCAATAAGAGCCTCCCCATCTCTGACATCCTTTAAAAAGTCCTTAAAGACGCATTTCTTCACCCAGGCTTTTAACTGATATTGTTTTGATTGTTTTGAATGTTATTTTTAGAATATTGTTTAAAAAATTTTAAATTGTGTTTTACATTTCTTGCTTTTAAATTTTTGTTTTGTTTTTGTTTTTAATTAATGTTTTACTTTTTGATCTTGTTGTAAACTGCCCAGAGATGTAAGGTTTGGGCGGTGTAAAAATATGATAAATAAATAAATAAATAAAAGTAGCCTAGCTCCTTCCAGTGTGGATCAGGGCCATCATGAAGTGCAGGAAGAAGAGGATCCAACCCTTACTCTTGTGCCATGGCACCAATTAAAATCACCCTCCCCAGCTGCTATTAGCCAAACAGAAAATGGATGTTTTCCTCTCTGTGACTAATAGCAGCTTTTAGTATGTCCGGTTACATATGATAGATTGAAGTAGGGAAATCTTCATGAAGAAAAGTAGTGATTCCTTCTCCCACCATGTTGTAGCCCCAATCCAAATTGGAGCCCTCCATACCTGCTTTTTTGATTGATTGATTGATTGATTGATTAAGTGCCGTCAAGTCGGTGTCGACTTTTACAAGAAGAAAATTACAATGGGAGTTCCTGGCATGGAGCTCCAAAGTAATGTGCAGTTTGGCCCTCTACCATTCAAGTAAGCCTAAAAAGTCTGCATGCTTAAGGAGGCAAGTTTGGCTTAATTCTGTTGATTTTTTTTTTTTAAGCAATGATTTTTGCTGAAATGGGAGACTACTGATTTATGTCCTTGGCAACATCTTTCCTTTGAGGAGAACATATTGTGATTCAGTGCATCTTTGCATCAGATGTGGATCTGATTGCATCAGTTGTGGATCATTCAATCACCCATGAAGCAGAAAGACTACAGAATTTCCTGCTCTTGTAGCAGGAAGGAGGAACTGGAAGGAGGCCTAGAGTCTCCAGGAACATTTAACTGATTGATCTATGTCTACAGCACATTGAGGTCATCTCACACCACACTCAGGGGTGTAGCTATAATTGAGCGGATGAGTTCAAAGAACCTGGGCCCCCCAACTTCTGAGGGCCCCCCTCAGCTCCACCCCTCCCTATTTTCTTCATTACCTCCCTCACTCCACCAGGCCACTGGGGAGAGGGGCAAACACGGGCCCACTCACCCCTATCTACGCCCACTAGAAACACACTTGAGGAATGGCTTCATTGTTCCAAGATGGGTGGCTAAACACACTTTTATATTTCTGTGCCATTTAATAAATCTTTTATCTACCCTAACATGTGCTATGTGATACCTGGCCAGGGCACCATAGTTGCACACCACCATAGGTCAACTCAGGAGGGCAGATTACAACAATATGCTACTGCAGAAGTTGCTGCACTCAATCTTAAGAATATATTTGCCAGTGCAAAAGTACATAGCATCAGCCTTTTTAGTTTCCATTGCACATTATTCTTTTTCTACCATAGACACATTAAATAAGGCTAAACACAGTAGAAATAACAAAAACAGGAAGAGTTTAATCTCATATATCTAGAGCACCAAATCCACAGCCAGTCCCTGTAATACATTTGTCATGTTAGGTTGAATTGAGTTAAAATACAGGACACTAGATAAGATGCAACAGAAATGTTCACTTTTTTAAAAGGCCTCTTTTAAAAAAATGACGAGAATGTCTTACTCTGTACTTTGCATGTTAACCTGAACTGTGCTTTGTATATGTTAACCTGAACTCAGGTTACAAGAGGGCACAATATGGAGACAAGAAGTGGAAGGGGGAGGAGTACTTACCCCTTCCCTGCAAGTCTCTCCCCTCGCCCCCAGCCCCATCCATTTCCCCAGCTTGTAATTTTCCGGTGCATGTTTGCCATGACTTGAAGAAAAGCTGCTGGGGGAGGATTCCAAGAGGATTCAATCAAAAATTCCAGCTACATTACCTCTGCATTCTGTCCTTCGGAATGTTTGGAGAAGAATGGTGCTATTTTGAATATCACAGTGCATGATGTGCATGATAAAAATTAAGGTGACCATATGCAGGGTTCCAGTTCTAAACATGAAATTCTACTATTTTCCTTTCAGTTTGCAATGCTGAAGATTACTTTTCTTGCTAGTATGGACCAAACATCCACAGAAAGGGGTTACCAAGGAGGATATAACATATGAGAATGCCGCTTTGACTGGCAGTGGAAAGTATCTTGTTGAGACCATTCAGGTCCAGAAGAGCAAGCATCTTCTTGCTTAGATAGTGCAATGGGTACAAAGGAACACAGAAAGCTGCCTTATACTGAATCAGACCATTGGTCCATCTAGCTCAGTATTGTCTGCTCTACATAGACTGGCAGAGGCTTCTCCAAGGTTGCAGGCAGGAATCTCTCTCAGCCCTATCTTGGAGATGCCATGGAGGGAAATTGGAACCTTCTGCAGATGCTCTTCCCAGAGCAGTCCCATCCCCTAAGGGGAATATCTTATGGTTCAATGTGTGGTTTGCTGTAGTGAGAAAACTAGAGGAAACCATTTTTCTTGGCTAACTGGTTTCAAGCAAATGCAACATGAGGGCAGTGATTCTTGAAAGTTGCTGACTCAGTAGGTACCAAGGAGGTACAAGCCTTTTTCAGTCATTTCAGATAGTGGTGTATTTCACAAATTTTCCCCCTCCATTTTTAAAACATAAAATACTCTAATCAGCAGTGTGTTGTGTAGGCTGCAATGACCCAAGAGGAACCCAAGATCAACCCATTGTCAAAGAAATGAATGAGGGCCATCTTCTTATGTTGCAAACATTTAACAGAAGGGCCAACACTGAGAGATGCTCACCAAATGGAACTAAGATGCTGTTGACATTATTCTTGTATGTTAGTTCACATGAACTGATAACAGAAATCTTTACTGAAGTGACTGAAAAACATGCAGCTTTGCTTTAACTAGCCATTATTACATTTTGTCTGATGAAATGTTCTGTCAAACTCTATAACTTCATGTAAACTCATATGTACAAGAAGTGCAGGTGTGTAATTACTGTGCCCATTTGTACTCAAAAAGGGTAAACACACAGTGCCAATCACTATTCCCTCTAACAGATTCCCAGACGTTGCTGACTACAACTCCCCGAATCCCCAGCTGCAATGACCTTTGCTTAGGGATTATGGGAGTTGTAGTCAACAACATCTGGGAATCCCTGTTAGAGGGTACACTGGTGCCAACCATTTTATATCAAACATTGTGGGGTCAGTGTAATTTACAAGACTCATTTTGAATATTAAAATCCTGCAGCTGTTTTAATTTAAAAACAACACTGTCGTCTTCTGTTTGTAAGTCACCTTCTTTTTAGCTAAACAAATAATTTCAGAATGGGATCAAGTCTATCTGTATAATTCTCTAAGGCATGCCTGTGGCTAATCCTGTGCGTGGCAGCTCTCGTGAGAGTTCGAAAGCAAAAGCACAGTGGTGATTGGGCAGTGGAGATTCCATATGCAGATATGGTGGAGGAGCCTGTGGCACCGTGGTGATTAGGCAGTGGGGATTCCATATGCAGATAGGGTGGAGGAGCCTGTGATGGTTAAGGTCAGTTGGAATGCAACTGTTACTGGTCGCAAGATGTTCTTGATTGTAGAGGAGAGGAATCTATGTATATAAAAGGATAGTGGGCAGGGGTCTGCAAAGAAAGGGGTCATGAGAGAGGAAAGAGCCCCTTCAAGAGGAGACTGCTGCTGTGTGAATTAGATGAGGAAACAAGATGAACAAGATCTAGCACTAGCATGAAAGGCATTTTGGTTGGGAGATATTCAAAATCTAAAATCTCATTCTTTATAGTTGCTCCTTTTAACTTCCTAAGGACTTAGTTCAGCATATTGTCTATTCAAATAGATGTTTAAATTGCTGCTTAATGTTCTATGAGCTTTTCGGCAATTGGTTTATACCTAACAGTTGCCCTTTTCAGGATGGTTGGCTTCAGTGTAATCACACATCAGTACACAAATATCAGCTGATCCCTAGATATTAATAATAAAGAGAGCCTCTAATCCATACAGGTGCTTACAAAGAAGCCCAGAAGAAGCCTCTGCCTGCTTGGGTAGTGGATGTAGAACTCAAGGGAAAGAGTTCTTGGTGGGTCACCTCAACTTTAGCTCCGGCAATCTATCTTTATAATCTGACATGCCCAACCCATTGGAGAGCCTTCACCTTAGCTCGTTATAATGTTTTCCCATCAGCTTGGTTGGAGGGGAGATACAAAAACATCACCTGCGTTAAGTGTTCCTGTGGATCAGATGAAGTTGATAATTTGGCTCATATTTTACTTCACTGTAAATTTTACAGCACTCCATGTAGCAAATTGATTTTACCTTTTTAAAAGAACCTTCAGAGAAGACCAGTGGATTTTTATGTAACTTATCTTCTTGCAGATAAGATTGTGTGCTATTGCATACAAGATCCATCAAGCAGTGGTGAAGGGGGGGGGCGGCGGGCGCATATCAGTTAGGTAAGGATGTCCCTGATGGATAAACTCCCTCTACCCACCAATTCTTCATGCAGGTAGGGAGTTTGCTTCTCTCTTCTTGTGAGTCAATATCTAAGAGATGTTGTTCTATAATTCTATTGGCTTGATCAAACCTCATAGCAATTATAGATTCAGAAGAGAGTCCAACCATCTGGAGTTTCCCCATTAATTTGGGTAACCACTTAGAGTGGGTGTGATCTTCCAGAACTAGGGGGGCCAACTCACTTGGTTGAAATTATCGCTTTAGCCAATGTTTAAAGACTGCCAAGTTGCCAACCACACTCTGGTCTCCACCTTATTCACCCCAGCCTCCAGCCTCAAGGCTGAGTTGGATACGCCTTTTGGCATTTTAAGAACCATTCTTAGAAATTTAGTTTAGACAACCTTCATGGGGGTAAAGTTCAAATGCAGACCCAGTTGAGTTCCAAAGAGCAGCTGGGCCATTGACTTGGCTTGAAACAGCCTAACAGCTGTTGGGGCAAATTGTCTCCCTTTGGAGTGATAGAACCCTTGTGTTCTAATTAACACAGGCATACAATGACACAGTTGCCCCACTTGAGTAAAGACCTTTCCAGATATAGGGGCCATTCACATGACCTACTGTACTGGGGGGTTGGGTGGTAGGTAGGTAGGTTTGGGGGTTGGGTGGTAGGTAGGTTGGGCCACGCCCTAACACCCAGTCCACTTAGGTATCCCTAGGACCTACCCATGAGGAACAATGAGGTGATTCCCTATTGTTCCCTATGGATGATTTGTGAATATTTCACTAGTTTCCAATTCAACGAATTGGATTTTTTGTTATTCTGTTTGGGGTCAAATCAAATTGCAAAAAACTATCCTTGCACACCTCTATTAAGTAGCAGCTGAGTTAAAGGGGCTCCCTTTTACCTAGCAGCTATACCCAGAAGGAAAAGCTCTCTGACCCAGCTGCTGCTTAGTACACCATCACTACACATGCTTCCAACCTGGTTTTTAACTCTCATACACAAGCAGAAAACAGGAGCATACACAGCTCCCATACTAGACTAGGAGGCTTCTTCTATCCTCTTCATAATTGTGAGAACGAGCCTATGTAAATCTGCTTCCTACTGTTAAAAACAAAAACCTCCTTTGTTCCTTTCTTCCTTTCCCCAACTGTTTCTCCTTTGTTTACCTCTTGGGGTTTCCAATATCTGACTCCTTCCTTCTTTACACACACTTTTATCCAGCAGTTTCCAACATATGCGTATTTTCACACTCTGGACTGGAAAGGGTGTTTTCTGAGTAATATGATCTCACAGGAGAACCCCTAGTTGGTTACATGTAGCTGTAGTTGGAACATTATTAGGGTAAACACTTCATGCACATGTTCAAGATATTCTCTGCAATCAAAGAAATTTTCTTTTTGATTGAAGCTGATTCTCATTCTTACATATATTTTGATTATCCATGTAAGGGTTTCCTTTGTTAGGAGTCGTTTCCTTTGTAGTTTTCTTCTTTGGTAGGTGTTGTTGAATCAGTTCAGCTAGGTACTGTGCAAACACCACTAATACACTTCCCAGCCAATCAAACATTAGAGGTCTTCAAACAGAGGCTGGACAGTCATTTGTCAGGGAAGCTGTAGCAGTTTCTTCCACTGAGCAAGGAAGATCTCCAAAGTTTTGAACTCCCATATCTCCATCCCCAATAGCCAGGGAATATGGGAAATGTAGGCCAACATCTGCAGGAGGGCCGATGTTGAGCAGCCCTGAGCTATACTGAAGTTAAACTATGTGGGGATGTCGCTTGATGTGGTTATTTCATTACACAATGAAGTAAAATGAATGGCATTCTGCACCAAGGAAAAAGAAACATTCTATGAGGCTGTTCTCACAAGCAGACAAGCCCAGGCTTAGGGCTTAGCCTGGGCGTGGGTACCCGTGAGAACTGCCGGGATCTGCACAGATCCTGGCAGTGTTGCAGTGCCAGACCCAGCACTGAAGCCCGGCTCATAGCCAAGGTTAAGGGTGCAAACGTGCCCTTAACCCAGGTCCCAGGATTGTGTGTCAGTGCAAGCTGCTTGCAGCTCACGCTAACACAGACAAGTGCCTAGAGCATCTGTCCCCTGAGGGAATCCTCCAGTGCACTGCACTCAGTGCATGGTGCACTGTGGGATGCTCAGAAGCTGGGATAACGAGTGCCAGCCTCATAGCAATCTGCCCTGCTCTGCACTGCATAGAGCAGGGCTGATCTTGTGGGAGCACACTCTACGCTCCCACCAAGGACAGGTCAATCATCTGGTCAAGCTTTGTGAAGTCATCCCCCCTCCCGACCAGCAGGTCATGTGAATGGCCCCTATATCTGGAAAGGTCTTTACTCAAGTGGGGCAACTGTGTCATTGTATGCCTGTGTTAATTAGAACACAAGGGTTCTATCGCTTCAAAGGGGGACAATTTGTCCCAGCAGGTATTAGGCTGTTTCAAGGGACGTTGCATGAGTATGGATAGGACTAGAGTGAGGTCCCCGGCTGGGGCCATGATGGGTGGGTCAGGATATATATGTGAAAGTCCCTTGAGGTATTGTTTCACAGTTGGATCCTGGAACCAAGATGGAGAATTAGCCGGGGAATGAGCCACTATGGCTGCTAGATGTACTCGTAGAGACGCCAGCTTGAGTCCTGTCTCTTTAAGTGCAATAAGATAGGCACAGACATGTTTGACAGAGACTAGAGAGAGTGGGATGTTTTGATCGTCTAAGAATCTTTGGAAGCGTGTCCATTTATGACTATATCATTTGACAGTGGAAGGCTTATGAGCCGCTGCAAGAACATGCTGGAGGTCTACTGGAACGGTGGACTGATCAGCCAGGCTGTGAGCTTCAGGCAAGGTAGGCCGGGGTATAGGATACACCTGGCTTGTTGGGTGAGGTATGGAAGATGCCATACCTGGAAGATGCCTGTAATGGTATTTGGACAGGTAAAGGAGGCAAGGAAACCAAGGCTTCCTGGGCCATCAGGGGGTGAGTCGTATGCAAAACAGTTGGTCCTGCAAGATCTTTTCTAGGACTCGAGTCAGTAGAGGTATGGGAGGAAAGGCGTAGGCCGAGAGGTTCGACCAGGGGATGGCAAATGCGTTGCCTAGGGAGTGGTGTCCAGCTCCCACTTGGGACCAGAATAGGTTGCATTGGGCGTTTGTTGCCAAAGCAAACAGGTCAATTTTGGGAGTGAACCACAGGCGGAACAGAGATTACAGTGTTGGGCAGTGAATCTGTCATTCGTGGGAAGTTGTACCTGCTCTGCTGAGTGTATCTGCTGTCACGTTGGCTGTGCCTTATATGTGAACCGCCAGGGATGTGATGTCATGTTGAATGGTCCACATCCAGAGATCGATGGAAAGATGGAGTAGCGTCTTGGATGAGGTGCCTCCCTGGCGACTGAGGTAAGCCTTCTCAGTAATGTTGTCCATCTGTATGAGAATGGACGAGTGAGCAATGAGAGGCAGGAAACCCTTGAGTGCCTTGAAGATAGCAAGGAGCTCCAAATAGTTTATATGGTGTGATGCCTCCTCCGGGGACCACAGGTCTTGGAGATGGTAATTCTGATCGTGTGCCCCCCGCCCTTACATGGAGGTGTCCATGGTAAGTACAAGAGTGTGGCAGGCTGTGTGTGTGGAATGGGGCACCTACGCGGAGGTTGGCTCGATCGTTCCACCAGAAGAGGGAGTCCAGGGCATGAAGAGGGATTAATAGACATAGCAGCATGGAATCTGTTTGGGGGCAAAACACATGGAGAAACCAAAGCTGGAGCGCCCTAGCCTTAGAGTGGCAGAACATATGTGGTGGAGGCCATGTGCCCCAGCATCTGCTGTATGACTTGAGCTGGCTGATGAGGATGTCAAAGTAGTTCGGAAGGAAGGTCCAGGATGGCTTGGACCCTTCGATCTGGGAGAAAGATTTTGCCCTGAGTCAAATCAAAGAGGATGCTTAGGAATTATATCATCTGTGAAGGGGTCAGTTTGGATTTTTCGTGGTTGACCCGCAGGCCTAGAGATGAAAGAAGAGCGATTGTGACCTCCAGGTCCACCAACAGTGTTTGTGTATCATTTGCCACCAAAAGCCAATAGTTCAGGGATGGGAATACCTAGACACATGTCTGTTGGAGGTAGGCAACTACCAGGGCCATGCAATTGGTGAAAACCCTCAGTGCTGAGGTGAGGCCGAATGGTAGGGCTTGGAATTGGTAGGTGGAGTTGGAGATAGCGGTGGTGTTGAGGCCGAATGATGATATGGTAATATGCATCACGTAGCTCGATGGAAACAAACCATTGGCCATTGTGTAGTAGAGAAATGATGGTGGGAATGGTAACCATCCAGAACTGACGGTATGTGACATGTTGGTTTAAATCGTGGAGATCCAGAATTGGTAGGAGGGAGCCATCTGGCTTTGGGACCGTGAAGTACCGGGAGTGGAATCCAGGGGAGTGAGGGTTGTGAACCGGTTCTATGGCGGCTTTGGAGAGTAGGGATCATCCTTCTGTGAGAAGGGCCAGAGTGAGCGGTGTGGAAACTGGAAGATTGTGCAGAGGGGGCGATGAAAATTTTGTGACGCAGCCAGTTCTGATTATAGGCAGTGCACAAGAGTCCATGGTAATTTGTTCCCAAATTTGCATGAATGGGGAAAGTCTGGTGCCCCACCTGGGTGGAGGCAGTAGGTCATTGTCGTTTAGCAGGAGCTGGTAGCACCCTGGAATGCTGCTGGTGTGGTTTGTTGGTGGTGAATGAGGAGCACTTCTTATAAGGCTGATATTGCGAGGTCCAAAAGGACTGCTCAGGTTGCTGATACTGTTGTTGTGGGCGAGAGAACTGTTGTTGTTGCCAGCATTGAGGTTTATACGAACGAAAGGCTGGTTGTTGGAGACTCATGGAGCAAGCGGCGTTCCTTAGCTGCTGAACCTTCTGAAGGGTCTCATCCGTTTTCTCCCCAAATAAGATGTCACCCTCGAAAGGAAGGTCTTCTATATGGGATCTTGCATCTGGGGCAAGGCCAGATGAACGCAACCAGGTGTGTCTACGAAGCGCCACAGAGATGGCCATAACTTTAGCTGCCCCTTCAGTGGTGTGATGTATTGCATGTAGTTCTTGTTTAGTGACCTGGGTGGCCTCACGCAAGAAGACTTTAGCTAGCAGGGCCCTTCTCCTCCCGAGGAAGGTGTCTGAGGAAAGGTGTTATATGGTCCCAGAGAAAAGTCTGGTAATGGGCACAATATGCTTGGTAGTTAGCTATGCATGTCAGGAGAGAGGAGATAGAGTACAAGTGTCTCCCGAATGCATTCAGTTTTCTCCCCTCATCTGGTGGCGTGGAGGTCGCATATCCCCGGTTCTTTGACAAGGAGGACTCCACTACCACTGAGTTGGTAGAGGGGTGCTTCCTGAGAAAGGAGTCATCTTGTTCTGTGGAGGCATGCACCTTGTAAAAATTGTCCAATTTTTTAGAAGTCTGAGGTAGGGAGGAAGGTTTCTGCCAGCATCCCTTCATGACCGTTAAGATAGACCCATTAAGTGGGAGCGGCACTGGAGCATGAGTGTCCTCTTCTATGAGATAGAATAAGGGATCAGGGTCAGCTTTATCCTGCTGAGAAAGCTAGACACCCAAGGATGACGCCATACGAGAAATAAAATCTGCATAGACTTTTTAATCCTCCAAAGGTGAATTAGGTCTATTCTCGGGGACCAGTTCTGGTGGGGAGGAACCCAAAAAGAGGACATCTGAGTGGATAGAGCCCTGGTGTTCGTCATCCGAGGAGGAATGGAGAAGTCATCTTCCACAGGTAGAGGAGAGGGAGCTTCCCCTGAAATACCATATGTCCTGTTGCATCTAGAGGCTGGTAGCACCGTAGCTTTAGCAGCCTGCACAGGGTGCTTTGTTGGTGGGACTCTAGGTGGGAGGAGCGAGGTAGTTCGAGGAGGCGGCAAAGGAGGTCTCTTTGTGGACACCGAACGTCTCATCAGGATCATGGCTATCGAAACCATGCGTATGGGCAATTGAGAGTGCTCTCTTGAAGTTGAAGTTCTTCCCAAGGTGACTTGTCGTTGTGGATGATCATATGAATCCCATTGTCCACAACAAGAGCCCTGTTCTGGAACAGAATGGTACCGGCTCCGGCCTTGGGTTTGGTATCTGGCTTCATAGCCACATTGCTGGGGAAAACGCTCGTCAAATTCGACCTCGAAGTCATGTTCAGTCCACTGGTGTGGCTGTTCATCCTCTTCCGGTTCAGAGTATTGCTCAGATTCATATATGGGATCGTCAGGGCCCAATATATTTTCCGATCTGTCATTGGTCTCGAGGACGGTCTCGGTTTTGAGCATCCATTGTTGCCGTTTGGGATCAGGGACTTGAGTTGAAAGCACCCTTTGTTTCTTTTTGGGAGGTGGAGCTAGGAGTGTGTGGGGCTTCTTTGGGGGAAGCCATTCCGACTCCCGCTCCTGACAATCCTTCCTCTTTTTCCTTTTTATAGGTCAATCTGCCAGTTTCATAGTTTGAGCAGTCAGATTCGATACGGATGCTGACGGTATCGAGGAATTCACCGGGATCGAGGTCGAAGCCTGAGCCAAGGAATCGACAGGTAAGTTTGTCTCAGACGTTGAGATGACAATCCCCGTAGGGGAAGAGACAGGCTGTGAGCCCAGAGCAGGTGGGGAACTGCTAGCCACTGCCTGCATGGTCATTGTGGAGACCAAGGATTTAGATTTTGCAGAATCCAAAGATTTTAGAGCTTGTTCCCAAAGCCAGGACTTCAGCCAAGAGGCGTGGGTTTTTCTGGCTTGCTTCATAAATACGGAGCAATGGGCACAGGATTCAACCTTTTGGGCTTCTCTGAGGCAAAACAAGCAGTGTTTGTGCCTGTCCATAGAGGGAATTTTTGCCCTACAACGGACACACTGCTTAAATTTAGTAGTTTGGGCCATAGGCCACCAAATAAGCGGAAAACGCCAAGTCCAAAGGGCGAGGTGTAGTGGTGGTGGTACCGAAGACGAAATGAAAATGCTAACAAAGGGGAAGGATACAAACTTAAATAAGGATGGAAAGAATAAGGGTAAGGTAAAAGATATTACTTGAGGCGAGATGTAGGACGAGATAATCTCCAACGGTGTTGATCTGTCCGTGGACGAAGAAAGACTGAGGAGGGGAGCCCGCGCAGCTGCATATATACTGTGGGAGCAGGGTTATCGCTAAAAGACTGAGAATCTAGCTTGGAAAGCTCTGACAAGGTCCCTGTGCAGGCACAAAGCCCATTCGTGTAAAGCATAGAGACCACTTCGAAGAACTGGGAGCTTCTGCATTTGTAGGTAATGAAAAGAAACCACTGGGAAAATACTGTTGCTTACCTGTATGTAGTTCTTCAAGAATGCCCCCACCCCCACCATTCATATGGGTAACTAATGTTCATGGGGAAACTCTTCTAGAGCACTGTCATATTGATCTGGGGCTTCATGAGGCAATTGTGGACAATGATCTTCAGAGGTCATTATCAGAATCAGGGCTGCACTGGCAAGGATGCTGATAGCTGCTGCATTTGGCTGCATGGAGGAGGGCTTTCTGTCCCATGCATTGTTAAGGATTGCTTAAGAGAGGAGAGGCTCTAGCAGCCAGATCGGTGAACAGTTTGGCATTAAGATAGGACTTGTCTTGATCCTCTTCCGAGGTAGGAAACCTAAGAAGAGGCTTGTATCTGAGGAAGTGGACTTGCTTTTGGACAAGCTGACACTACAAGATAGTCAGGAACTGAACTGCCTCTGAGCTGCCAAGTGTCTTGAAAAGCATTATCCAACCTCAGTCTGGCACACACCCTCCAAACAGCAAGAGGCTGAGCAGAGCACATTCCATAAGGAAGCAGAGGAGGTCTCTGGGGACATAGCTCTTGACAAAGACAACATTAAAAGGCACGCAGAACCCCCTTGGAGTGACAAAATCCTGGTGAAGCAAATGACAAAGGTGTGTGCAGCACTTTGGAACTATATATGCCCTGTTACAGACAGCAAAGGTGCCCATCTGCACTTTATAGCCTGCTATCCAAACAAAAGGATAACGGCAAATGAAGTTGCTTGAGAACTTTCCTTTGGTCTTCTGTCCAATGTCCAACTTCATATAGATCACACACACCCCAACACACCTGTCTCAGATACTTTAGTAATAAAGGAGGGGCCTCCACATCACTAATGCTGCTTTTGAAGGGCTTTCTCTTGAGTGCCTCTCTGGACTCTCACATGGAAAACTTGTGTGGGATTCTGTATAATGAAATATATGGGGAAGAGGCTCTGGGTGCTTTTCTGGCAGACAATATTTGAAATATATATTTTTAAAAGTCAATATAAGAGGCCAGGACAAAACAATGCATGAATTAGAGGTATATATTGGGCTATCATTTTATATTTGAGGATATTTAGTAATTGGTCTTGATGTTCTAAGAGAGTAGTTCAATTTTCATCTTATCTGTATGGTTATTACAGCATCAAGTAGTCCCTCCCACAAAGTGTATTAAAATCAAATGTATATTCAAACATTTTAATATCAAATAACTCACTTCTCCTTTTCTTCCGATGATGCTAAAGCACCAATGTCTATAATTTAGTGCCTATCCTATCCTTCCTAAGACTTGTGGACAATTGGTGGGTGTATCATGTAATATATTGCCAACTAATATGTGATCAAGAACTCATAGTGCTCACAAGTTATATAAGTCTATGCATCAATCCCATACTTCAAATATTTATAATACAGGAGAACCTCATTAACTGTGGAACCAGCATCCACGGTTTCATGTATCCGTGGTTGGGTAATTGCCATCCAACCTTGGTATACATGAAAAAATTAGACATTTAAAGAGCTCTCATATCCGTGGGTCAGGGATGGGTAGAAATGGCCTCTGAGGTCATTTCTGCCTGCCATTTTGAGGACAGGAACCATTTTGCAGCTCCTTTTTGGAGAGAGAGAGAGAGAGAGAGAGAGAGAGAGAGAGAGAGAGAGAGAGAGAGAGAGAGAGAGAGAGAGAGATTTTTCATGGGAAAAAAACCACATTTTTTTTTAAATAAATGGGGGGCATTGCTGGACAGCTGGGGGATATCATAGAGCACAGTAGGGCACTCCCCCCCATTTCTCCCATTTTCAGTCCATTTTCCATCTCATTTTTGCTAGTCCCTTTGCACTGTTTTTGCCAGCCATTTCGCCATGCTGCTTCAGGAACCTAACCCCTCAATTCCCATTGCCCTAATGCCCCGTTATCCATGGTTTCATGCACAGAGGGCATTTAAGGGGATAGCCTGTGTTTTTTCACTAGTGTGTTCTAGCTAAAAGAACACCAAGCTATCCCTTTAAATGACCTCCCCACACGTGTGCAGAGGCCATTTCAAGGGTTAGCCCAGTGAGAGTGGCTGGGCCTTGGAGAGGGATGGTGGGTCAGGTCGCCACCTCCCTGCCGCTGCTAGCTCTGCAGTTATTGCTCCCAGGAGCATTTCATAGATGCCTTGTTTGTAAAAGCAGCCACCGGGGGATGGCAGATCAGGTTGTGTCCTCACTCCTGTGGGACACCCCTGCTCTGCACAATAAAGGTAATTTCCCAGAGACTCTTTTTTTTTTTTTTTTAAGAAAAGACTGAAAGGAGGCTCTCCCCCACCCAATACTATACAGGTCAAATCGATTTGAATTCTATTAGAACAGAATCAAGTTGAAATTGAATCAGCCTCTTTAGGGCTGATTCAATTTGTGTTCAAATCAAAACAACACATTTTGATTCAAACTCGAATTGAATCAAGGTTTTCAATTCATGCACATCCCTACTTCCCTCAGTTTCTCTCTCGCTTGTGTCTCTTAGATTGTGAACTCTTTGAGTCAAGAGACTATCCTTTCATTCCATGTAAAGCACCAATGCACACAGATGGTGCTATATAAATAACACACATTGACTCGGGCTGGTAAAGAATGTTAAACTGTTCTCGAATGACAATGTGCAAGGATTTATATATGCAGGAGGAACCACCGTGGGCCAGGTTGGACAATACTTCATCTGATCAGTGCACCTTACATAATTAAGATGTGAGCATGCTGTGAGAGTGCATGAGGGCTAGTTTGTATAAACCACCCCTTTACATTCATGCAGCAGGTTGGTACAGATGAACCCTATCCCCATGCAGATAAGGAATGATGTGCTTGGGGAAGGTAAAGTGCTCACAGCGCGCTCACATTTTAATCACATGGGGTGGGCCAGTTGGGTAAAGTATTGTCCAAAATGGCACATTGTTAAATTTTAATGCCACAAAACAGAAGCCCATGCACACATGGAGCTTCTGCACATGTGAGCATTCCTATTCATTTCAACAGAGGGGACACTGTGGCCCCTCCTTTGGAATGAGTGGAAAAGCTTTTGCATTCAGAAAAGCTCCATGTGCAAAACACCAAGGCTTGCATTATGACGATATTCTTTTCTTCAGCACTAAATTATGGGCCTAGAACTATCAACAGTATCCTTTTGAAGTTAACGGCATGTTATATTTTACTGTAATTGCTCTAAAAACATGGTAAGTTTGCTTAATACCTCAAGCCAAGATTCATAATGCATTTTTTTTAATGGTTGTTAACCATCCTGAGCAGTCTATGGAGCCAATATGTGGCGGGATATAAATTTTTGAAGGAGATTCCTTTGATGTGTAGCTTAGTGCACAAGGTAATGTTGCAAATAAGCCTTTTGCCTGTTCATGAACAAAAGAAATTTCCATTAAAGAAAATGCCCCCAAAACATGTTCTGTACTGAGATGCTATAATTTTTAAGCTATAATGAGATGCTATAATTTTTAATCAAATTGAGTGATTAAAAGCAAGATGGTAATTCACTGAAAATATTTAATTAGCTAACAACCCTACTGGGAACATTTTCAGATATTTACAGGACTTTTCAGGTGGATGTTGTTCACTAAAAATAGAATCTGTATGCTGCTATTTCTCACCTTCCCCCTCTTTTCTTCTCTTCTTCTTCATCTTCCATGTGGTACATTCTTGATGGAGAGGACAAACTTCTATTTCTACACAGCAAAGGGCTTTTAATATTTGGGCGCTGTGTGTTTCTCTTCTCTGCAACAACATTACTGGCTACCTCCAGTCCTCTGATGTAAACTCCAGTGTATCCAGGGTGATGTAGTTCACAGCAGTTGTTCTCATGCTGGGCCAAATCAAAGCTCTCTGTCTTCTTCATAATCTTCTTTAATGGGTGCTTCTTGTGATGGGTGGTGGGTGTCTGGATTGGCTCTGAACAGCAGGTAGAAATACTGTCCAAATCTTCTGAAACACGGCTAGTCCTACACCTACCCAACAGTGGAGTTAGTCTTTGTGACAAGGAAGGATTATCAGAAGAAAACACATTTGTGCCCTGAGTGGTGCCCTTCTTACTTAAAGGAGGGGAGACATCCAGTAGCAGGCTGCTATGCTTAAATGTATCAAGTGACTTACTATCCCAGATGTTATCATCAGTTCTAGAGCAAAGACTAGAAGAACAGCTGGGTTGTGTTCCAGATTTTCTTCCAAGATTACGGCTAATCTTCTGGCCAATCTCTCTGACAGTACTGCTGGTTCCTTCTCTGCTGTAATCTTTAATTGCTTCGGAAAGGACCTCTTCTAAGTGGTGCCGGGTCTGCAGACATTTGAGCCATAAAATGTTCCATTGTTTTAGTTCCTCTTTGTTACCCAAAGCAATTATAACCTCAATGACTTTCTGAAAGTTTTCTGCAGAAACTTTTGAAGCTTCTTGGTGATAGCTTTGCAAACAATGAATTGCTGATTGAGAACATCTGGCCTCTACTGAAAACTGCTCAAGATACCCATTACAATGAACCATCCACTTGTGAGCCTGGATTATGAGTAAACAAAATTGAACAATTAAATAAAGGATAGCATGTAATCATTCATTCATTCATTCTTATATATTTATTATTTCTTTATGGACATATGCAACAATCCATGAGAAAAATCTAAAGAGGATAAAGAACAGTTGAAAATCTCAGTACTTCTACTAGAACTGGTTGGAGAACATTATAGTATGCAGAGATCCAAAAAGTCAACACAATATTTAAATTTTAGTTCCCCCCCCCACCCAAAAAAGGAATAAAGTGAGAGTTTCGGCAGGATGAACTTACAAAAAATAAAAAAATCTAGTCTATATTTTACTATAACCCAGCAATGGACAAAAATGTGGATTATAGGTTGGAAAACTGTTGTATTTCAGCAGGGCATCATAATGTAAACGAACTAATATCCCTCTAGTCCAAGGCTATACTCTGGGTGAGCCCTTTCTCAGTTATAAACATGCTTACATAATACTTAATGTATCATTCCCATTATTCATGAAGTAAGCAACCTGACATAAATAAGTCAACTTATGATGCCACCATCTTTTTAATTTCTCAGAAAACAAAACCACCAAATTAGCCTTTTGGGATAGAGCAATTGCCTGCCCTCCCATTGTGCAGTCTCTTACAGTTTCCAAGTCATAGATGCTGTGAAGTGAATGTGCAAAACCACCAGTAATAAAGGCATTTGCTGCCCTTCACTTCATGCTCCCCCAGTCCTGGCACCATGAACAAACAAATGCAATAGTTGATCATACAAATAAATTGTGGTTTATAGTTCCTCTTCCAGGAGTTTGTGAGCTACACACAGGTAAAAACAGTTTAAAAGAGCATCAGCTCTAGTGACTTTGGGGCTATCTCCTGAGACCCTGCCAACATTTGATAGTGTAACACATCTCAATCTAAAACTTTCATCTGCGGGTGAGTGGAGGGGGTTGTGTGTGCATGCCAACAAGGACCCATCACTATGGGAGGGCTGCACACCATCACAAAGGGGGCTGTGCAAACACAGGCCTCTTCGGCACTAGCTACAGCAGTGGTGGAAAGGCATACATGAAGCTTTCAGGTCCACTGCAGAGGAGCAAGAAATATATGGGCTCTTCTGTGGTGTACTACTGAACACAATATTCATAGTGCTGAAATGCAATACACTCTGAAATCAAAAGAAAATAAACATTTATCTTACTGTTTCATAAAATTCATACAACTTGACCAGCCTCTCCAGTTCACTTTTCCTCTTCTCTGTTTGAATAGAGATATTATTCAGATACCTACTGAAGGCCTGAAATTCTTCTTCCGATTGTAATGCAGAATTCTCCTTGATGAACTGTAGCCCTTTCTGGGAATATTGCTGTAGTATAAAACATGAAACACTCCAAGTAGTATGTTGCCTTTCTTCCTGCCCAAGTTCTTCCTATTACATGAGGGAAGGAGAAGGATGGGGGAAGCTGTGATGTTCACAGGGAGTTTATTAGCTGATACATAGAAACTGTTTTCACCTTTTGGAAATGGCTAGGCTCTTCTTTGGAAAAGACAAAATACAAAACCTCCACTTTGCTACGAAGTGGTGCCACACTCTTTTGTTTATAGTAAGGGAGGCAATATGCGGCATGCCACACCAGTATTACAGTCCATGAGCACTGCATTGTGAGTTTCACATACTACACTATGAGACACTAGTTCTTCTTGCCTTGGGCTCCATTAATTTTTCATTATGTCTGGCAAGCTAGTGAGGTCACTGGCAGTAAACAGCTTATTCTGATAAGAACTAATTTACCTATGTTCCTTTCACTGTAATCTTAACTGATAATTACCATCCTGACAAGTTAGCCCACTTCAACCTTAAACATTCACAAATCTGCCATCTTGAATTGGGGTGGATGACATCACCACAAACTATGCTGTTGAGGTGTCCCTGTGTTTTCCTACACCTGTAGCAATTTGGTTCAAATCGGTTAGGCAGTTCACAAGTTAGCCCACTTGCACCTTACACGTTCACACATCTGCTATCTTGAACTTGGGTGGATTACATCATCACAAACTACTGACCATGGAGCTCTGAAACCAGGCACAGTTGTAGCACAGGATAGCAGGACTCAGTGTACTAAATTTGTACAGTTGTAGCACAGGATAGCGGGACTCTGTGTACTAAATTTGTACAGTTGCAGCACAGGACAGCGGGACTCTGTTTACTAAATTTGAAGCTGATGGGTCAATAACATGATTTTTAATAAAAATTTTAGACAGGGAGAGTGTTTCACGTTTTTAATATTAAGTCTTGTGCATGCCTGCTACCTAGTGGCCGATCACAGTCATGCACAAGATCAACAGGGGAATTTTAAAAAACCAAAAAAAAAAAAAAAAGGAAATACCCTACCTAAAAAAAAATTAAAAATCAATTGAACAATCAGCTCAAAATTTAGAACAGAAAGTCCTGTTCTCCTGAGCTACACCTGTGCCTGCTTTCATGATCAGCCCTTCCCACTGATCTCTATGTAAAAAAAAAAAAAAAACACCCTTGTAGCTGGCTGTAGATATGTGGCAGCCTTGTGCAAGACCCACGGCAAATTGTTTTTTTTTTAAATGAGTCAAACTTCTATGCTGTTTTTTAAAATAAAAGTTTTAAAGGATGCAGGATCTCCACCACAAATGCGCACATAACTGCTCCTTATCTACCTGCACACTTGAATACGGAGGAGTAGGCAGGACACCTGCCTCCTCTGCAATCCTATTGGCCAAAAATTGATTAGGATGACGGCAGGGAGAGCATGCAGAATGAAAAATCCCTGCTTGGAAAAAACTGAAAGAACTATAGTCAAACTTCATTAGATATAGGAATATGAACAGCCCCAGTTTTACTCTGAATTATGCCTGAGGACGTTTATTTCCGCTTTGACTACTCTCATCCTAAGATATCTGATGTTAGACCACTTTCTCCTGAGCTAAAACTGGCAGTCTGGAAAGGCTTCTGGCTAAATTAACAAATAACAGTGATATAAATGGTCTCATTAGAGCAGAAGTTCTCAAACTTGGGTCCCCAGAAGTTGTTGAATTTTAATTCCCCCAACCCCCAGTCACAATGGTCTTTGGCCATTGTGGCTATACAAATAAAATTTCAGAAATTTCAGCAAAGGTTCCTTGATCAAGCACTTACCATTGCTTTTTCATTGAAAATGATGAATTCTTCCTGCTGCCTTTTCACATTTTCAATTGAAAGCTGTTCTTGGTCCAAAGGCCTAAGATATTTTTCTTTCTCATGCTCAAACCAGACTTTTATCTATAAAGAATGCAACATTTTATATGTAAAAGTAAAAAGCAATTCATCCAACACTCTTCAGCAAAAAATGAGCAGCTTCATAAAAATCATGTCTTTTAAAAAGACAACCTTTCTCCTCCTTCAGTAGTGCATGATGCTGTTATAACTTTTTTTTCCACTTTAAATTTTTATTGATTTTAACAATATCTTAACATTCACATCACATTACATAAATGTTGACTTCCCGCTCACACCTCCTCGTGAATCCCCAACTATAAAATTAACTCTTGCTATAACAATGATTCAAAACATATATCTTGAACCTTACAAACTCGATTTTAATCCACTCAACCTGCTAATATTACTAAATTTCAAACCCTGCTGAAAAATCAATATTAGGAAAATAGTTCTTTAAGTATAATAAGAATGGTTTCCAATCTTCTTTAAAGCATTCCAAATTTTGGTCTCTTATCAGTACTGTAAGTTTTGCCATCTCCGCATATTGCAAAATTTTTATCAGCCAATCTTCTTTTGAGGGGAGTTCATTGCTCTTCCATTTCTGCGCATATATTATTCTGGCCGCCATGGTAGCATACATAAAGAATGTTAAATTTGTTGTAGAAAACACTCCTTGCGTTATTCCCAGCAGGAAGGATTCTGGCTTCTTAGGAAATGTCATTTAAAATTTTTTCTTTAGCTCATTATATATCATGTCCCAAAAGGCCTTAGCCTTCCTACAAGACCACCACATATGAAAAAAAGTTCCTTCAGAGTGTCCACATTTCCAACATTTGTTTGGAACATTTTTATACATTAATGCCAGTTTTTTAGGTGTCAAATACCACCTATACATCATTTTATAGTAATTTTCTTTTAAAACATAACATGCAGTGAACTTTAAATCAGTTTTCCATAATTTTTCCCAGGTTGCCATTTCTATATTATGCCCCACATCTTGAGCCCATTTTACCATAGTCGTTTTAACCACTTCATCTCTTGTCTCCTCCAAAAGCAAGAGCTTATACATTTTAGAAAGTAATTTTTCATCATTTTCACACAGCTCCTTCTCAAATCTTGACATCTGATCCTCAAATCCAACTTTAAGATCCTTCTTATAAACTTCATTTAACTGATGGTACTGAAACCAATTACTAACCAAATTTTGTACTTCAATTAAACTTTTTAACTTACAGCCCTTTTCTTGAAAACATAACAAATCCCTATAGGTACCCCATTGCGATTGCATATTTCTCTCTTTACGTACTAGAGCTTCAATTGGGGATAACCATAACGGAGTTTTAGGTTCCAACCATTTTTTATATTTTACCCAAACTCTCATTAAGCTCCTTCTTATATAGTGGTTAAGAAAATCTTTATGTACTTTACTTCTGTCATACCACAAATAGGAGTGCCACCCAAACCTTCTGTCAAATCCCTCCAGATCAAGTATATGCTGTTATAACTTTTATAGTTAAAGCCATCCCATTTAAATTAAACTAGCTGACCCCTCTGACCTCCACAGCTGGGCCGCCGCGGTGGCAACCGATCCTCCTGGGTACACCTCAGCCAATCAGGCGCGTCCGCCGCCCAGCCAAGCAGCTGGGCTCTGGGACGCACATTCCAAGGCACACTCAGGAGGATTAATATAATAGACTAGTATTTTTAAAGCCCGTTAAAATAACAGGCGCTAGTAGGCTGGTCCTGCCGCCGCCGTTTCTCTCCCTTCCAGGTCGGGTCCGGTCCCGTTGCCGCCGTCTCTTCCTTTCCTGCAGCTGGGCCGGACCCCCCGCCGCCGCCTCTCCCTTTCCTGCGGCCGGGCTGGTCCCGCCGCTGCCGCAGTTCCCCTCCCCGCGGCCGGTCCGATCCCGCTGCCGTCGCCTTTCCCTTTCCTGCAGTCGGGCCGGACCCCCCGCCACCGTTTCTCCCCTCCCCGCGGCCGGGCCAGACCTGCCGCCGCTACTTTCCCCGCAGCAGGGCTGGTCCCGCTGCCTCTGCCCTCCCCGCAGCCCGGCTGGTCCCGCGGGTGCCGCCTCCGGCCTCCCCGCAGCCAGGTGACCAACCGACCAACATGGCCGCCTGGTGCCTGCGGTCGTGTCTGCGCATGCCCAGAACAGCCGAGGGAAACACAGACGCAGACACCAGAGACACAGGCGCACACCCTGGGTTCTTATTATATAGGATTGTACTTATTCAGGCACATCTGAGCACACACACCGTTCTTGAGATGATTTTCCAAAAGTTCATCTGCATATGGTCAGGAGGATATATGTGCGTAAAGCAGAGGCATGAACAACATCATTTACCCTTAGCATTTCTGCACCCCCACTCATTTTCATTGTCTACTGTGGAAGCTGGAGACAATGCTTGGCACAATGACAGAACATCACATATCTCCCCTAACCAAATGTTACTGGGAGATGTAGCTTAGTCTCAGCCGTGCACTTCAGGATCAAACTAGACGAAGAGAGAACAGAAGATCCATGATCAGATCTCCCGTGTTTGTTTGTTTTTAAAGCACCTGCTATCTATTCCATATAGCATACACAGGGAAAACACAAAGGTTTCCATTAATAGTGCTAACCTGATCACAGCCTTCTTCAAACTTTTTCATTGCCAAGAGACTCTCCAGTTGTTGCAAGGACTTATTAGACAACAGAACCAGCCTATGGACTTCTTCATCTACTTGATTGTATAGCCTTGTCACAGTCTCCATGGAATCTCTTTTGGAGAGAGAGAAAGGAACACTCATCAATCTTTGTCCTGTAAATGCTTTGTCCTGTAAAACCTTTGTCCTGTAAATGCTATCAAAAATTAACACATTCTCAGCACATCCCCTTCCCCCCAACCCATATTCCTGTGCAAACAATATCACACATTCTCCACACACACAGGCGCTCTCTCTCTCTCTCTCTCTCTCTCACACACACACACACACACACACACACACACACTTGTGCACATGCATTCCCCAGACTTATAAACATTTTTAAGCACATATACCTACGACAATCATCTCATGCATTCATACAAGATTAACAAACTTTTGTCTTTCTTACTCACCTCACACTCTCTCATGCACACATACACACAAGTCAAAGTTTTCCATATGAAACTGAGTCTTAGATATTGCCCCAGGATAGAAGGGTCAACTAAACTCAGTTGCTAAAGAATATTGGTGACGGGGGAGCAGAGAATAAATGGTTTCACCTTGTTCTTTTTAATGAGGACAGGATGCTAAAAGGGTCCCTAAGAACGGACCATGAGCCAAACAGCACACCAATGAGTCAGGGGAGGGGGGAGCGCAGGAAGGGGAGAGCAAAGAATGAGCTGCTGCCCCACTGGTGGGGGTGGGGCTCCCTCCTGGGCCCAGGGGGGCATTTGTCCCTCTCTGTTCAAGTATAGCAATGCCCCTGCACTGTAGCCCTGCTTCCTTTTCACATTTTTAACTAGAAGCTGGAGGCTGAAACTCAGAGAGTATAGTGAAGCTGTAGAGTGAAGCTCTGGACTTTGTCTTCTGTTTTCTGCTCATTCATACATTTATGAGTCACCTATTAAAAATATCCAAAGTGACTTACAACCTTATGCTTTCTTTGTATGTGGTAAGCAGCTTCCCACTGACATAGTCTGTGGAAGAGGCTTCAACCGCATCTGCATAACCATTGAAAACAAGTGGTGTGCCAGTGTGGTCAACTAAACCACATAAGCCTCTAAACCACATAGGGAGCTAGTTCTTCTGAAACTTGTCATTTGGTTCTCCCCACCCACATAACTCTCTTTTCCAGAAACAATCATGCCATGAAGATAACTCGGACTATCAGTTAGTCTTTGATACCATAACTGAAAATAGAAAGCTATTTAATTTTAGAATGTTCACCTTCAACAGAGCCCTCAGGGTAGCTCACAGCATTAAACATATAAAACAACAGCAGAGGGTATTGATTTAGAGATTAAAGTAACTGACACCAAGCCTCAAATATTGTGAAGCTCCTGCTAAATAAATCTTTAAAATGGTGTATAATAAATAATTATACAAAATAATAGCTCCTTCAAAGTACCTTCCACATGGTTCCCTATTGACTTCACTCTGGGAGTTACACCAGTATGAGCTAGGCCTAGGCTAAATCCAGATCTCTACCCATAGATTTTCATGATGGGAAAAATGGCACAAATGTGAGTCCCAACCTTGGTAGATTCAATTTGGCCCAAATGATGGGGTTTCAGTGGTATCCAATATTTGGAATGTTCAACTCAATTGCTGATGGGTTTTTGAATTATAAATTAGCAGAGGTGAACCATGGATGCAATGAGGGCCATGCAAGATGAAGAGTTTCCTTTGCATCCATAAACATTTGCCTTTCCTTTGGTGGCAGTAGGAACCCTGTGAACTTCCAGCAATATCCAATATTTCTGAACAGGATTTGGGGACAGGATGAAATTAGAAAGAACAAGACTTGGGCTTGATTGTTAGTGATACTTAATTTGACCCAGAGCATAAATATAACAGATTTACATATTATTATTTTTTTTAAAAAGCCAGATAGTTTAAACTAACATCCATGATCTTTCTGTTTTTACCAAGAATTATAAATATGCATAGTTGGCATTTAAAAAGTACACACACACACAAAAGTGATGGTTGTATTTATTTATTTAGAGGGGTTTTCCATGAAGCCAAGTTCCTACTCATTTGATCTCACCACTTTTTTTATTATGGTCCCTCAAAGTTTCCACCAAACATCACTACTTTTGAAACTTGGGATGGTTTCAAAAGTGATTAATGAGAGAGTACTGGAGGAGGGGGAGACTGCTCTCTGAAAGGAAAATATCAAATTTTCCAAAATACATGTGCAAGCACTTGCACATGCTGATATGTGTGTGGAGTCTACCTTCAGCACAAACAAAACATTACATTTATGATAATCTTAGATTTCTTTCCAATAGTTCATCCAAGTGAGACTACTAAACACTAGCTTTTCCTGTCTAATCAACAGAACCACACATTGGAACTGTCTTTTGCAAACACCTACAGCGGCACATGAAATCTTGGCCTCTTCCAATGGGCAGAGATTTCATTTCTGAACTAGCATAATTAAAATAATGAAAGCGTACAAACCCTTAGGAATCTGTACTTATAATGCAACAATATTTGCAAAGCAAGCACCTACCGATAATCTTCTGTATTGCAGAATTCCTCCTTCCTGAGTCTTGCAACGACTGTCCCACCCTCAAGTCTTAAGGTCACTAACAGTTCATCTTCTAGAACAAGTTTCATCATTGTCTTGTGTTTGTTCATCAAGTCTTTCATCTCCTATCCAAAATAAACGCTACACTTGTTATTTTGCTAGTAATTCTACAGAGAATGTATCTGAAAATTTAGCACTGACATCCCTAATCATTATAGGGTGGATTAAGGCATCTGTATCAATCACCTGATCACGTGCATATATGAATGTTCCATTTCAGATCTACCATAACAGATAGAACTTTATCAAAAAATACACATTATTCCTCTATGGAGTCAGCTCACATATTCAGCTCTAGTCATCATGTACAGAAATCAACTCGTGTACATTCATATATATATTTTAATTTAATTTTATATTTCTATAATGCTCTTCAACAGTGACATCAGGACAGTCAACCAAATTTCAAATATCAATAAAATACATTTAAAACAACAAAAACCTAGTTAAAAACAGCAGACACAAAGACATCAAAAAACAGTGTAGAACGAGATCTTCACACTCCTTGGACAAAAGCCCAGATAAACAGGGTGGTCCAATTGCTTCCAGACTACCAGGGAGGAGAGTACAGACTAGATATTCTCTGGGATGGAGTTCAACAGTCTGGGGGCCATCATAGAAAGGCCCTGTCCCATGTATGTGAAAGCTAAGCCTTTGCAGGCATCAGGCCCTCCCAGCAGCTCGTTAGGAGGATAGATTTACTTGGGAGAATATGGTCCTTCAAGTACCTGGGGCCCAAACAATTTAGGGCTTTAAAAGTAATAAGCCACACCTTGAATTGAACCAGAGACAGCTTGGCAACCAGTGCAAGTTGCTTAGGACCAGTGTTCCTTCTAACAGGGATTCCTAGATGTTGTTGACTACAGCTCCCAGAATCCCCAGCTGCAATAGCTTTTGCTTGGAGATTATGGGAGCTGTAGTCAGCAATATCTGGGGATCCCTGCTAGAGGGAACAATGCTTAGGAGAGGCGTTCTATGTGTACAGTGAGTGCTCCCAGTCAATAATCTGCACCACCTGCAGTTCCCAAATGCTTTTCAAGGGCAACCCCATGTAGAGTGCATTGTAGTAATCCAACTGGGGTGAGACCAAGGCATGATTAACCATGGCCAGGTCTGCCATCTCAAGGAAGGGCCATAGCTAATGCTCTGGCTGAAGCTGTACAAAGGCACAGTTGTCACCTGGCACTCTAGGAACTAATCCAGGGTCCAGGAGAAACTCCAAGCTGCACACCTGTTCCTTCAGAGGGTACATAACTGCACCCAGAACAGGTTGAATCCACTTCCCTGAACAGTTCTGCAAGTGACCACTACCATCTCTGTCTTGTTTGGATTAAGCCTTGTTGGTCCCCCTCCATAGTCATATGTGAACCCTCAATTATCACAGAAATATACACAGGGTCTTGTTACCATGCCATTCTGGACTACCAGTCGATGCTGAAAGAGCACAGCAGGACAAGGCAGTCTGAACAGAGAAACTACAGACCTCTCTGGATTGGCAGTTGACAAGTGACTGTTGAAAGAGGAAAGAATGGTGTGGAGTTTGGATTTACAACACTAAAAAATATCTGTTATGAGGTGACCATGATCTGTGAAAAAGAGATTGCAGGTAAGGACAAAGCGGAACAAAGGAAAATCAAATATAGTGCCACAGCAGTAAGAACAGACACACCAGAAACAGCATATTACATTAAAAGGGAAGTTGTAGCTAGAAATGGGATCCTCAGAAAGAGAAGGGAACAAAGATAACTGAGGGCCAATTGTGATATCAAGGCTTTGATGTTAAAAAGGGATCCCACAAAGCATGAAATATGGAAGCATTATGTGGGAATTTGTTGCCCATGAAATCTTTATTTGCATCCAAATTTTAATATTTCCAAAATATTCCTGTGAGCCACTACATGTGAAGATGCTATGTTAACATTGTATTTTTTTTCCTGAGTAAAAAACCACAATGAGCAGTAAGCAGTATTACATTTAAGAACAGTAAACAAGCCTAATACTTACTTGTGCAGTACTTGGAGTTTGGGTATTGCTGAGTGAATGTATAGAGTACTGTAAGAAAACAACAGCCTCTTTGCAGTTGGTAATGAACGGCTCAAGTTTCTGCAAGCATAAGTACAACAATCAGACAAAACACTAAAACTAAGTAATTTTTGCTGTACCTAAGTGTTGCTTGTCATAGGATGCATCCTCATGTATAGAACTTTAAGATTAGGTACTTTATCGGAGGAGGGGGGCAACAGTGATAATAAACCACAAATTTAATTAAGAGTACCCTTCATGTCTCTAGCTTAAAATGGTTTTAGCAGTGCTGTCCATCAATATTAGTGCTTGTGTTGCCTACTACTTACCTTGCATCAGCTCACACACAAACAGTCTGCTCATTTTGATTCAGCACATGCCTAGTGATCAGTCACTAGGATCTGCTAACTGGGCAAAGAGGCACCTTTTACCGTGGTGATTCTCTTTATTTAGCAGGGGGAGAGTAACTGGCCCGATCCACCCCCAGCACAGTACCTCCCGTGACTGTTGCTGGTGTCTATCTTGTGTTTTTTTAGAATGTGAGCCCTTTGGGGACAGAGATCAATCTTATTTATTTATTATTTCTCTGTGTAAACCGCCCTGAGCCATTTTTGGAAGGGCATTATAGAAATCTAATTATTATTATTATTATTATTATTATTATTAACAACAGTAGAGGAGGAGAAAAGAGGCCTTGAAGAATATATCAAGGACAGTGAAGAAGATGCACTTCAAATGGTCAATAACGCGAAACTATTCAACACCAATGAAACAAAGCAGGCCTACGAGAAAGAACAAGTCAAGAACCGAGCAGAAAAATGGAGAAATAAGCCACTGCATGGTCAATATTTGCACAATATAAGTGGAAAATCAGACATCACCAAGACCTGGCAATGGCTTAAGAATGGCAACTTGAAGAAAGAAACAGAGGGTTTAAAACTGGCTGCACAAGAACAGGCACTGAGAACAAATGCAATAAGAGCAAAGAAAATGAAGATGCAAAAATATTATGGGACTTCCAGCTACAAACAGACAAACATCTGCCACACAATACACCAGATATAACTGTAGTCGAGAAGAAAGAAAAACAAGTTAAAATAATCGACATAGCAATACCAGGGGATAGCAGAATAGAAGAAAAAGAAATAGAAAAAAATCACCAAATACAAAGATCTACAAATTGAAATTGAAAGGCTGTGGCAGAAAAAGACCAAAATAATCCCAGTGGTAATTGGCGCCCTGGGTGCAGTTCCAAAGGACCTTGAAGAGCACCTCAGCACCATAGGGGCCACAGAAATCACCATCAGCCAATTACAAAAAGCAGCTTTACTGGGAACAGCCCCATATTCTGCGAAGATATCTATAAAAACAGCAACAACATTGACAATAAAATTCTAGCATCCCAGGTCCTTGGGAAGGACTCGATGTCTGGATAAAACAAACCAGTCAATAACACCTGTCTGACTGTGTAAACAAGAAATAATAATGCCATTTCCTGATAGGAATGTGAATGAACCTGTTTGGAGGCCCTTTTAAGGGTCTCCGAACCAGTACAAATAACCGGCTGTTTGTCTGATTCGAAGGTAGGGGGCACACATTTAAGAGTGGGGGAGGGTGCCCTTACCCCTCCCGTCGTGTTTCCCCCGCCGGCGCACCATTTTCAAAGAGTCCATCAGGGTGGGAGTGTACCTCCCTGCCACCCCGTGTCCTCTTTGGCCAGAAGCAACAAGTAATACATTGGGCATGCAAGCCCAGTTAAAGAGATTATTTGTATTAGGAGTTAAAAATCTTAACTTACTCTTCGGAAACATATCCAGTCTTCATGACTGTAAGGGAACGTTCCATCAAATTCTGCTGTCAGTTGGGTGCAGTCAATGAATCTATGCAAAGCCTTCAGTGATGTGAGAACTTCACACTGTCAAACAAAGTTAGCAGCTGCATATAAATTTTAGACATCAAACTTTTAACATTAGCACTGTGTTAAATAATTAAAAATACAAGTCTTTCAAAATATGCATAGGGGCTGACATGAGGACTAAATTGCTCAATGGAAGTCCAATTGAAATGAATAGGTCACGTTAGGGATGACTAACTTGTCCTATTAATTTCAATGCCATCGAGAAATTTAGTCAGGATGTCAGCTGATATCTCTAACATACAAGGCTTGTGCACAATCAGATTGGTAAAATTGGACATGGACTGATTTTACCAAATTTGAAGGAGTTTGGAGAGAGTCTGAACCTGAACTTGTCCAGCCCAGTTCGGATTGAACATCTCTGACCCCTTTCCACTCAAATCAGAGCTTTCCAGAGCTCCAGAACTGTTTTAATTTTTTAGTGATCATGGCTGGTGGGGGAAATCTCATCTTCTGCCCTCTGCCTGCCTGCCATACATATCTTTTTTAAAAGTTTTTTTCAAGTTTCAGAAGAGGTTTTTCAAATTTCAGAAGAGGAAACTTCTCCAAAATGAGAAGTATGGTGAAAAGAAAGCTGAGGGGGGAAATCAGGAGAGTCACTTCACTCCAGAGTGCATGGAGTTTACTCAAAACCACAATACTAGAAGCCCAGTTAGATTGTATAGCCCAAAGGAGGAAAGGTACCACTAAGTCCAGGAGGATGCCAGCATGGCTAACGGGTACCGTCAAGGAAGCCATCAAAGGGAAGAAGACTTCCTTCCGAAATTGGAAGGCCTGTCCAAACGAAGAGAACAGAAAGGAACACAAACTCTGGCAAAAGAAATGCAAAGTGACAATAAGGGAGGCAAAAAGAGAGTTTGAGGAACATTTAGCCAGAAGTATCAAGGGGAATAACAAAAACTTCTTTAAGTACATCAGAAGCAGGAAACCAGCCAGGAAGGCAGTTGGACCATTAGACAATGAGGGAGTGAAAGGGATTATTAAGGAAGATATGGAGGTTGCAGAGAAGCTGAATGAGTTCTTTGCATCTGTCTTCACGGCAGAGGATACTGAGCTTATACCTGTTCCTGAACCAGGCTTTTTAGGGATGGAGTCTAGAGAGCTGAGTCTGATAGAAGTGACAAGGGATGATGTTCTAAACTGTCTGGAAAAACGGAAAGCTAACAAATCACCAGGGCCGGATGGCATCCATCCAAGAGTCCTCAAAGAACTCAAATGTGAAATTGCCGACCTCCTTGCTAAAATATTTAACTTATCCCTGAAATCGGGCTCTGTACCAGAGAACTGGAGAGTAGCAAATGTAACACCGATTTTCAAGAAGGGATCCAGGGGTGATCCGGGAAATTACAGGCCGGTTAGCCTAACGTCCGTTCCAGGCAAACTGATGGAAAGCATCCTCAAGGATAAAATTGTAAAGCACCTAGAAGAACAGGCCCTGCTGGGAGTGAGCCAGCATGGCTTCCGCAAAGGTAAATCTTGCCTCACCAACCTTTTGGACTTCTTTGAGAGTGTCAACGAGTGTGTGGATCAATGTGATCCAGTTGATATAGTCTACCTGGACTTGCAAAAAGCTTTTGACAAAGCTCCCCATCAAAGACTCCTGAGGAAACTTAGCGGTCATGGGATAAGAGGACAAGTACATGTGTGCAGGGGCGTAACAAGGCTGGAGTGGGCCCAGAGACAACATTTTAAAATGGGCCCCTCGCTGATACACACACACTCACTTCACATGTGACTTGCCTCTGGGGGGGGCCTCGAGGCTTGGGGGGCCCCAGGCAGCCGCCTCCCCTTGCCTAATAGCAGTTACTCCCCTGCATGTGTGGATTGCTAACTGGTTGAAAGACAGGAAACAGAGGGTAGGTATAAATGGAGAGTTTTCACAATGGAGGGAAGTAAGAAGTGGGGTCCCCCGGGGATCTGTACTGGGGCTTTTTAATTGATTCATAAATGATCTAGAAGTAGGGGTAAGCAGCAAGGTGGCCAGATTTGCAGATGATACCAAACTCTTCCGGGTAGTGAAATCCCAAACGGATTGTGAGCAGCTCCAAAAGGATCTCTCCAAACTGGGGGAGTGGGCGACAAAATGGTAAATGCGGTTCAATGTTAGCAAGTGTAAAGTGATGCACATTGGGACGAAAACCCCCAACTTCAAGTATATGCTGATGGGATCCGAGGTGACGGACCAGGAGTGGGATCTTGGGGTTGTGGTGGACAGCTCATTGAAAGTGTCGACTCAATGTGCGGCAGCTGTGAAAAAGGCAAATTCAATGCTAGGGATCATTAGGAAGGGGAATGGAAATAAAACGGCTAACATTATAATGCCCTTATACAAAACTATGGTGCGACCACACTTGGAGTACTGCGTACAATTCTGGTTACCACATTTTAAAAAGGACATTGTTGAACTGGAGAAGGTACAGAAGAGGGCAGCCAAGATTATCAGGGGCCTAGAGCACCTTTCTTATGAGGCAAGACTACAACACCTGGGGCTTTTTAGTTTAGAAAAAAGACGACTCCGAGGAGACATGATAGAGGTCTATAAAATCATGCATGGTGTGGAGAAAGTGGAGAGAGAGAAATTCTTTTCCCTCTCACACAACACTAGAACCAGGGGTCACTCCATGAAATTGATTGCCAGGAGGTCTAGGACCAACAAATGGAAGTACTTTTTCACACAACGCGTGATCCACTTGTGGAACTCTCTGCCACAGGATGTGGTGACAGCCAATAACCTGCATGGCTTTAAGAGGGGTTTGGATGATTTCATGGAGGAGAGGTCTATCAATGGCTACTAGTCAGAGGGCTGTGGGCCACCTCCAGTCTCAAAGGCAGGATGCCTCTGAGTACCAGTTGCAGGGGAGTAATGGCAGGTGAGAGGGCACACCCTCAACTCCTGTCTGTGGCTTCCAGCAGCATCTGGTGGGCCACTGTGTGAAACAGGATGCTGGACTAGATGGGCCTTGGGCCTGATCCAGCAGGGCTGTTCTTATGTTAAGTTTTTAAATCCATTTTCACTCACAAGAAATCAATTTCTGAGTTTCTCCTGTTTCCTCTTAGAGTCTCTGATGTTATCTCACTTCCTTTGTGATTCTCTGGAGTGAGATAACTTTTCTTTCAGGTTCACAGTGAGTATATCCGTGGTTAATTTGACAATATGCTTAAGGTTTGTCCAACTCCAACCTCGGTCCAACCCCAATCCTGGACTCAAAGTTAAGAAGGGTCCAAAGGACCCTGAACTGACATATTTGGGGTTGGATTAGATTGGGTCGGCTCTTATCCCGACTTATGTTTTAATTGTGTTTTTAATAGTTTTAACATTTTAATTTTTAATTGTCGTATCATCATCAATTTTATTATGGCCATTGGCCAGCAGAAATAGGAATAACAAATATATCCAATACAATGATCAATAAACAATGCTAAAACACAATAAAACAGAATACAATCACTCATAATAAATTACTTAAAAACAATAAACAGCTCTCGCAATTAAGAGCTTAACAGGGACCTAATTGTTGTAATGTTTTAATCTTTTTATCTGTTTTTATTATTTTGTTGTAAATTGGCCAGAGACTTGTGTTTTGGATGGCATATACATGTTCCAAACAAACAAACAAACAAACAAACAAAACAAACAAACAAATGTATGTGTCCATATACAGGCCTATAACATACATATTAACTTTTAACAGAATCTTGAAGAAAAAAAGAGGGCACACTGGTCCTGGAATGCACATTTCTTCCTGTGTACTATTTGTCTTTATGAAACCTCCAAGAACTTTGGGAATTTATTGTTGGAGATAGAGTTCCAGTGCATCGACCTTTTGAATCCTCAAATACTGCCTGTAGTGAGCCAGTCCTCTTCCTTTCCTCCTAGAGAGAAGATGAAAACTTCTCTCTCTCTCCCTATTCATTATGTAGCGGAGAGTTAGGTCTTTCCTATCTCAAATGTACTTCACCAACAAATCAATTTAGTTTACAGTCATCTCCACGCGTGTCACTTAAAATGTTTGCAACAACTACACTCTGCACTCTGTAACTGGAGTGGTAGCTTCCTTGGTGCTTTGCTAAGTAACCACAAACACCAACATTTGCATCATCTGAGCATCTGGCTAAAGCAGGAAAGCTCATTTGTGAAAAATGAAACATCATCAAGCAGGTATCTACCCACCCAAATAACGTGATACAGGATTTGTAGTGGGGGAACCTTAACTCAATACCTACTTTAAATTCTGATCCTCAAAGCATTAATATTAAGTGCTACTAAAATTCACTAAATGAAAAGCCTGGTGTACGAGAGAATATTAAAAGATACCCCTGCAAATAATCCATTCTCCCCAAGAAAGTGGAAAGGAAGAAAACCAAAAAGGATCACTTCCTTTTAAAACAAACTACTGTACTTGCCACAAGAAGCTTCACACACACACACACACACACACCCAATCCAATACATGCTTATTTGGAAGTAAGTCCCATCAAATTCAATGGAGTTGCAGCCTTAGCTTTATAGAGCAGAATGATGATGGTTATACACTGACTCCCTTTTTCTTCTTCCCTTGGTCCTAGGAGCCCAAAGCAGCAGCAGGTAAAGTCCGAAAAAGACAATGGTATGGCAGTGTGATTTTCTTCTACTAAAGAGACACTAGTCTTTAAGTAGGGAAAAGGGAGACTCAACAGCCGGAAGTATTCTATGGCTGTTTATATACACTGGCTGACATTCTCATGAATAAAGATGAAAAGCCAAAAAAGCATGCACACAGTGCTAGCAGCCCCAATTCTGATGCATGCAGGTGGGGAGGGGAGATTTTTGCTCCATTTAAAAGTGCTCCATGTGATCTGGAAGTACGTCTCGAGGGCCACTAAGCTGCTAGCTGCTAGTGTGTGCTCAGCTGACCACAGCTGCCTTTTTGGGATGCACATGTGCACTGTTAGTGGGGATATCCGCTTCTAAAGTACAACACAGGTTGCCATTTGGATCATTGCTACTGAATCTAGATGAGTGAAAGGCACATTATAAAAACAATTTAATGCATTTTCATTTTTACCTGAAATGCAACTTCTTTGTCAGGCCTAAAAGTAGATTCTTTATCAGTCAGAATCAGAACACTATGAATGGAATGAGGAACTGCACTCTAAGACAAAACAAGATAAATTTGATGAAACACTATTTATTTATTTATTGAACTTGATGTCCTGCCTTTTAACTGCAAAGACCTTACAAAAGACCATACAAAAATGACAATAAAACATCACAGTAAAAATACAGCAAGAAACACACCAAACAATGTTGCAGTAAAGCCACTGGTCATAAGAGTCAGAATAATAGCAGCAATTAAGACCTACACTTGTTATAAAAGATTCAGTTAATGGCATCTTCCAGTTAAATGGAAGAGAAGGGTCTTGATGGCCTTCTTAAATACTGCTAGTAAGCCAGGGAAGGCATTCTACAGTTGCTGGGACTCCACAGAGAAAGCCCTACTTCTAGTAATCACCAGCCAAATCTCTGCTGTTGGCGGGCCCGTAAGCAAGGCTTCTGAAGTCAATCTCAACACCTGGACAAGTTCAAATGGGCATAGGTATTCCTTCAAGTAACCCTTTCCCAGGCAGCTTAAAGATGAAATGGTTAACCCCACCATTTTGAATCGGTCTTGAAAGTGCACTGGTAACTAGAGTAGCTAGCACAGAACAGATGTCACACAAACATACTGCAATGTTCCTACAAGCTTCTGCACAGCTTCATTCTGAACCAACTAAAGCGTGGTGTAGTGGTTAGAGTGCTGGACTAGGGCCAAGGAGACCCGAGTTCAAATCCCCATTCAGCCATGACACTTGCTGGGTGACTCTTGGCCCGTCATTGCTCTCTTAGCCTAACCAACTTCACAGGGTTATTGTGAGGAGAAACTTAAGTATGTAGTACACCGCTCTGGGCTCCTTGGAGGAAGAGCGGAATATAAATGTAATCATCATCATCATCATCACCATCACCATCATCATCATCTTCAAAGCCAGCCCCACCCAAAGCATATTACTGTAATTCAACCTGGATGTGACTGAGGTTAAGGCTGCCCCCACCGCCGGTATGGCCACAGTTGGCATACTAGCTAAAGCTTGTAAATGGCACTCCAGACTTCTGATGCTATCCGGGTGTCCAGTAGGGATGGGCCCGGACCGGTCCGGACCTGGGTGGTTCGGATTGGGGGTGGGGGGTTGCTTTAAGAGCGGCAGGAGGGTTTACTTACCCCTCCCGCCGCTTTCCCGCTTGGCACCGTAAGTAGTAGAGTAATTGGGGCGGCAGGATCCCTCCCTGCCGCCCCTTCCCTGTTGCGGCTCTGCAAAGCTCTGCGCGTGCAAAGCATTACTGGGAGCTTTGCAGAGCCGCAACGGGGAAGGGGCGGCAGGGAGGGATCCTGCCACCCCAATTACTCTACTACTTACGGCACCAAGCGGGAAAGCGGCGGGAGGGGTAAGTAAACCCTCCCGCCGCTCTTAAAGTGACCCCCCACCCCAGTGCCGGACCGCAGTGTGGCGGTTCCATGCACACTCCTAGTGTCCAGACATAACACTGGGCCTAGGAATATCTTTGTGGACTTGGCCCTTCAGGGGAAGTGAATCAGTTGCACATCTTTGCCCAAGCAGGTTTCCCAAGCCAGAGCACCTCTGTCTTTTCTAGATACAATTTCATAATGTTTGCTCTAATCTAGAGCAGTACAACTTCCTGACCTTGGTTTAGGATTTCTACTGCCTTCCCAGCATTAGCTGACTTTGACAGGTAGCCAAGTGTCACCTGCAGACTAGTATGGTGATGGCATACAACCGGAAGACCTTCCCCAGCAGTTTCATGTTGAACTGCATGGGTTGCAGAAGTTGCACACTATCTTGAGGGGCTGAAAGATTGTACTAGGCAGGAGTTAGTGGTCATGGTACACATTGGCACTGACTGATACTGGGAAATATAGTCAGGTGTTCCTGGAAGCCAAATTTAGGTTGTTAGGTTGGATGTCAGGAGCTTCAAAATCTACTAGAATCTAGTAGGGTTCTACAAGGGAGAACCCGACTTGGGGTGGAGAGCTGGTCTTGTGGTAGCAAACATTAATTGTCCCTTTTGCTAAGCAGGGTCTGCCTTGGTTTGCATTTGAATGAGAAACTACATATGTGAGCACTATAAGAAATTCCCCTTGGGGCAGTGGTCCCTCTATTTTTTTCATCTCTATGCAGAATGAGTTTTGTTCTGGGCAGCAGTATCAAGGCAGTGTGTGAGCACATGCATTCAAAGTGAGGCCTTCCTGATTCAACCTGAGCGGGATCTAAAATGAACTGAGTGGACATCCAAAAACTTGTGAGTGCATGAACGTACACACGCCTTAGAGAGAACAGTGCTCAGGGGATGGGCCCACTCTGGGAAGAGCACCTGCAAGTTTGTATGCAGAAGGTTTCAAGTTCCCTCCCTGGCATCTCCAAAATAGGGCTGAGAGAGATTCCTGCCTGCAACCTTGGAGAAGCCGCTGCCAGTCTGTGAAGGCAATGCTGAGCTAGATGGATGGATCAACCGTCTGTTTTGGTAAAACGAAACTTCCTATGTTCCTATGTCACCAGGGGCCATCCAATGAATCTGACTGGTAGAAGATTTAGAACAGACAAAAGGAAGTATTTCTTCACACACCACATAATTAATCAATGAAATTAGCTGCCAAAAATGTGGTGATGACCTTCAGCTTAGATGTCTTTAAAAGGGGACTAAACACAGAGATGTAAGTTTTGGGCGGTATAGAAATATCAATGGTTATGACTTTTAGTCATGATGGTCTTATACTACCTCCAGGTTCAGAGGAAAAGCCATAGCGGAAGTATGCCTCCATCTCCTGTTTGTAGGCTTGTCAGAGTCACCTGGCTGGTCACTATGGGAAACAGGATGTTAAGACTAGACAGGCCTTTGGTTTGATCCAGGAGGTCTCTTCTTAGGTTATGTTCTTCTTACGTTAAATTATTTGTACTTAGTACCAGGTTAATTGGCAGCAGGATCTAAATTTCATTAAGCTTCCCAGTATTCCTGTGAAGAAATTAGTCATTATCATCAAAAAGGGGCTGCTGAGAACACCTTAGTTTCATGGGAAGAAATATTGCTCATTTTTTCTGGACAGATGCACTAAGTGCCTAATTATTACATTTTAGTTTGTGATATTAAAAACCTCCTGGTAACTACCTGCACTTACCTGTAATGCTGCCAAGGCTTTGAAAAGGGTATGTACATTCTGACTTTTGCGAGCATCCACCAAAATAAGCAGTCCCAAAGAACAGACATCCTTTCTAAAACAAAAAAGCAGGAGTTCTTTAAATTGTATTTACTAAATGTTTATACAGTAGCAAAATGAAAATGAAAGATACGGCAATGGATAAAGCAATGGCTGATAAATCACCCCTTCCACTAAAATAAGCTAGAACTTCCAAGGATGAGAACAAGCAAGCATACAGCGCTGTTCTTGGTGGGCAGGGGGAATTGGGGCCATTGTCCCGAGCCCCATGTTATCTCTGGCCCCACACAAGTGGAGGTGCTGAGATTCCAGCCTGGAATCTCTCTGTCCACACTGCTGCTGGCTCTGGAGCATGGCTCCTGCCACAGGAGCTGGGCTTCTGACCCAACAGGGCCTCTGCAGTGTTCTCTGCTCAGCTACACATACTGCAGGTCTGGTTAGACTGCTCTCCTCTCTGGTTTGCCCAGCTGGAGTCACCACAGCATGCAACCATGTAATAATATGCACCATAACAGATGAGATGGGGTGCAACTGAGGTGGTGGGAGCTGCATTCCAAGGGCTGGCAGCTGTGAAGACAGACAGAGAGACTTCAGGCAAGAATCTCCCTGCCGTTGCTGTGTGGGGGCCCCACACTGCCCAATCGTGTGGGGCCCCTGACCCTACCAGGGACAGTCTTGCAAGTACATATCAAGAAAACAGTTGCTGTGGATTTTTTCTTCAGCAGGGTAGACCTGGGTTTTCTCTTCTGCTATCTTTTAAGTAGAAGATAGATCAGAAATCCCAACATAAATTCAGTCCTTACCCTTCCCACCCCCACCAATTCTTCAGACAGGTTGTCAGAGTTTTTTTTTTAAATGTTGCTTGTATATTTATTCATTTGTTGCATTAATTTTTTAAAAGAACAATAAATAATTAAAAGATTACTCTGGGATTAGGAGGAGGGAGATGAAATAGTGACATCATAGTGTCTAGCCAATCAATAGTGTGCACAGGCTTCTGCTGCAAGATTCTGCCTTCAGAATCTGTTCCCCATGCTTGATTCTGAAGAGAAATATGTAGTCTGATCAGAAAGTGGTGAGTGCCCTTCAACTGCTGTTTTTAGTTATGCTTGTATGTCTCCTGCCATTCCTTCTTTGAATAGGTAAGATGCCATAAGAAGATGGGAAAAGAGGTTATAGGTCAGGATAGCAAATAATGATTGGAATTCTATTTTTACTGGTCCTGCAGCAAGAACTATACATATCAACTTAAAAGCTAATTATAACATGCTTTACTGTTGGTATATTACCCCTCAAATGTTAAATAAAATGTTTCTAAAGAAAAACAATAATAAACACCCATTTTGAAACATCTACATTGGCTGCCAATTTGTTTCTGGGTCTAATTCAAGGTGCTGTTTTTGACCTTTAAAGCCCTTAAGGGTTTTAGCCTTGGATAGCTGAGGGACCGCCTGTTCCCAAGGGTTGCTGTCCACTTCACAAGGTCATTGGAGGGGGCTCTGCTCTACATGCGGGCAATGAGGGAGGCTCAGCTGCTGTGCATGCGGGACAGGGCCTTCTCAGTTATGGTCCCCAGACTTTGCAATGCTCTCCCAGTGGGCATCGAGTCACTCCTCAGTCTCCATTACTTTTTAGAAACCAAGTTAAATCTTGGCTTTTTACTCAGGCTTTTATATGAGTGCTGTTTTTGCTGCTGCTTCTTTGTATTTTATGGTTATATCATGCATAAATATATGTGCATATTTTTTAAACTTTTAATTAGATTTGTATTTTTATATTCCAATTTATTTTTGTTGTGTAACTTTTATAGTTTTATATTGTTTTAAATGTTTTGTAAACTGCCTTGAGATATTTTTTAATGAAGGGTGGTATACAATTAAACAATAAATCAATAAATAAATGTTGGAGATGTGGTTCAGAAATGGTAGATATCTTACATATTTATTCATTCATGTATTAAGTTTGCAATAAATTTATAAATTGTTACATATATGGTGGACATGTCCAACAATACATAAATTTTGTGAAGAGATAAAAAAACATATAAAAAGAATGACTGGATTTGAACTTCAGATAGATCCCAAAGTAATGCTATTAGAATTACTTGTTTCAGTACCCAAGCATTACAGAGCAATGAATGAATGAATGAATACTTTATTACGGTCCATGACCAGAAAACACACACATATAATCAATCCAATGTATCCAGCTAGTGTAAAGAAGAAGGGGATAGATAGATAGATAGATAGATAGATAGATAGATAGATAGATAGATAGATAGATAGACAGATAGATCACAAGAACCGTAATTCACAGATCTCATCTTACAAGCAGCTGCACAGAATTTGGCCACTTTAAAATTAATCTCAGAATTTGCTCCAAAAAGTAAATAGGCAGAATAAAATAACTGAATGCCCAAGGAAAGGCAATAAAGGAGTTATAAAGGAATTTCTTATTAACTGATAAAATATACAGTTTAGGAGGTACCAGCTGGTCTCTGATCGTAATAAAGCTTGACTTGACTTGACTTGAGTTTAGGAGGACATGTTCAATTGACTCAACTGCACCAGAATTAGAAGGACAAACTCTTGCATCATCTGGAATATTCCAAAACTTCCCAGACAAGATTGCAGAAGGTGGGCATTCCAGCGAGCTAAGGAAAAAGCCCTGCAATGGCTGGGGACTGTCAATTCATAGAGATAATTTGCTGGTTTAAGCTGTCTGTTAATTCTTTCCAAGATAAGTTGTTATTATTTTTTGGCAGGGGGTGGAGGAGGACCGAGGATATCATTGGATATCTAATTTGTCAACTAGAGCAAGATTAGTCGTTGCTAAAAACTGGGCGGGAGGGAGTTGTCCATCTACTTGCAAAGAATGGGTTAATGCAGTGTGGACTATAGCACAATGGACTAAACTTACAGAGGTAGCCAAGCAACCTTTTACTGAATACTGGAAAACAAACATAACAGACTGCAATATGTATAACTTTTTCTTTACCAAGATATCCTGTTGTGCTCTTCTTTCTTTTATGCTTATTTTAAGTTCGTTTTTACACTGAAATACTTTTTTAAAAAAGCATTTTTGAAAGGAAAGGTCATGTTGCTGCTTCTTCATACCTGGGAATATTGTAGAAGTATACTAGAAGTTGAGTGAGCTCATTGACTCGGGAATGTTCACTTAACCAGGCACTGTTTTTTATGCAGACCTGAACCACGGCTCTTCCACCACGATCCCGGTTTCCTAACGAGAAATTATACATGAATGAATGAATGAATGAATTATAATAATGTCCCTAATCTGCCTGCTTACCATCTTGCCGCCGCATCCTCCTCCTCCTCTTTCCAAACTACCTTGCAAGCATTGATGAAAGAGGTATGTTTTGAAAGCTGAAAGGGAATGGAATGGCTAGAGGGAGGGGCAACAGCTCAACCGTAGAGCATCTGCTTTGCATGCAGAAGGTCCCAGATTCAATCCCTGCTATCTCCAGGTAGGGTTGTAAAAAACCTCTACCTGAAACCTTGGGAAGCCCTTACCAGTACTGATCACTACGATACTGATCTAGATAAACCACCATTGAACACTGGACTGGGGGAGGGGATGAATATTTTTGGGCTGCCAATGTCCAGGAGCCAATCAAGGGTACTCTCTTGCCTCCCTTGGGAACATCTAGTCCCCCACACAGCACCCAGCCAGTAGGGATGTGCACTCCCTGGGCCAGCACAGGGGATGCCTTTCAATGAGCAGATAAAGCGCTCCTTATCTGTTCACGCCCTCCCCCCCCACCCTTTTCCCCTGCAGGTGCTCGATTTTGAAAGAGACATTCTGGGCCGCAGTCTTCCTTCCTGCAGCCCCAAATGGCATCGGCACACACAAACACACTGCCCATCGAGCTGGCTCAAATGCCAATATTAGAACAGATTCAGTGCTCCAGAAAGGGAGCACCAAACCTGTTCATGCATGGACATCTCTACCAGTGCAGTGAGCAAACAAACCACTTGCTGGTTGGGAGGGTGACAAGAGATGCTTCCATGTTTGGATGATGGCCACGCCTCTTGTGTCAGTATCAGAAGCACATCAATGCAGGGGACATGACCAGCATAGGTGCATGGGCGCACCACCCATTGCCTTCTCAGAGTCAGCAAGTGGTTCCTCCTCCCTCACTTGGGTGAGGATGCCTCCTTTCTCTCCCTCACATTGGAATGAGGGAGAGAAAAGAAGCATCAAGCCAGCAAAGGAACCACTCACCACCTGCAAGAGGGTAATGGGCTTGATGCTGGTCACATTCCCTGCATTGACATGCTTCTGCCACTGGCGCAAGAGGAGTGGCAAGCATCTGAACATGGAAGTGCCATCTGCCATTCTCTCCCAGAGCTAGGCGGGGAGGGGGGAAGGTGATGGGCAGTAGGGTGGGCACTGCCAGTCTCCCTGCATACATGGCTCCAGTAATATAAGGCTGTGTTGGAGGAACCTATGTTCTTAAGAAAAAGCTCCCTCCTTCAAATGAACCTTCTCCCTTCAAATGAATAGCACCACTTTTCCCAGCTTAAGGGAGACATTAGCAGTGGAACATAGGAAACATAGGAAACTGCCATATACTGAGTCAGACCATTGGTCTATCTATCTCAGTATTGTCTTCACAGACTGGCAGCGGCTTCTCCAAGGTTGCAGGCAGGAATCTCTCTCAGCCCTATCTTGTAGAAGCCAGGGAGGGAACTTGAAACCTTCTGCTCTTCCCAGAGCAGCTTCATCCCCTGAGGGGAATAATTTGCAGTGCTCACACATCAAGTCTCCCATTCATATGCAACCAGGGCAGACCCTACCTAGCTATGGGGACAAGTCATGCTTGCTACCATCAGACCAGCTCTCCTCTCCTCAGTGCCTGTGACATCAGCTGTCATCACACCTATCCCCACCCTGGACCTAAAAAGGAGAAAGAAGTCTTGCGTATGAGTGCAGATTGTTGTAATGGCTGCTGCAGTCATGAAGGTACTGCTTCCTCCTCCTTCTCTTCCTTCTCCATGTGCCTCTAGTAACCATAGCGAGCCTCTCACCAACATGGAGGTTTTCCAGACTGGAAAGTTTATGTGGGAGGAGGTGTGATATATGCAAACTGGAGTCACTCTGGATTGCCCACACAGACTGCCTCTTTCCTCCCTCCCTTCCTGTTGCAGAGGAGAAACAGCAGGAGAGAGGGTATGCTCGCAGCTCCTGCCTGTGGGCTTCCCAGAGGCATCTGGTGGGCCACTGTGTGCAACAGGATGCTGGGCTAGATGGGCCTTGGGCCTGATCCAGCAGGGATGTTTTTATGTTCTTATGCTAAGAGGCTTTCATATTGGAAAATAGTGGGTTTCATCTCTCTGCCTTCCTCTTCCCCTACCCATGATATTCTCTCTTAAATCCCCACTCCTCTCATTGCCTAGACATCATTCCTTCATTTCCACTCCCAATAAGACATGTGTGCGCGCGATACCAATGGATCACCCAGATATATTGCTTTGATGCTGATTATATATTTTTAATTTAGAGTTCTTTTGAGAACTTGCACACTTGCACTGGGTGCCCCAGCTTCAGCTCTGAGATTTCCCCTGGCTTGCATGCCTTGTAAATATCAAACATTTAAATATAAATATCCCTTTATATTCAAAAACACAATTTTACAGAATATTTGCACTAATACACCTTTGCACAAGCCTGGAAACTCACTTCAGCTGCTCAGATAGCTGCAACGTCTCTTCTTTTGGGGGGCGGGGGATGACCGAGCTTTAGCTCTGGGATTTTAACCTGAGCACCCGGGCCTCCCACCCACTTTATTATTTTTTTAGAATTATTTTTATGGGATTTTTGCACCAATACATCTTTGCACAAGCCAGCAAACCCACTTCAGTTGCTGAACATTCCACCTTCTGCAGCCAGGCATGCCCCTTGCGTCTGTGCTTGGACACTCTTGAATCCCCTGAAGGCAGAAGAGGCAAGTATAAAATAGCCATGGAGTGAAGGTTAGAAATGGTGGGCACAGAACTACTGCTGCACTACCCTCCTAATGCAGGAACGAAAAGAGCACATAGAGCAGCGCAGCATCCCACCCAGTTAGCAGTTACCTCGCTAACTGAGCAAAAAGGCATCTTTTAAAGTGGTGGTTCTCTTTATTTAGCAGGGAGAGAGCAACTGGCTCTATCCATCCCCAGCACAGCATTCCTCCAGCGGCTATTGCTGGTGTCTATCTTATGTTTCTTTTTTAGATTGTGAACTCTTTGGGGACAGGGAACCGTTTGATTTAAAATTTATTTAGATCTGTGTGAACTGCTTTGGGAACCTTTGTTGAAAAGTGGTATATAAATATTCGTAGCCCTTTTCCAGTGTCTTAAATCATACCCAAAGTTAAAACCACCAAAGCAGCCTCCACCTGCACCCCAAGAAAACAAACCAGAGATGTGATGGCTATAGAAGGTAGAATGTTCAGCAACTGAAATAGGTTTGCAGGCTTGTGCAAAGGTGGACTGGTGACATATCGTTAATACTGTGATGCTGAGTTAGGAGAATGGGAAGCTTCGATATGGACATGCCTTAAGAGATCCATAAATAATATGCATACAGTTCTTTAAACATGCCATAATCTACATACCACATAAAGAAATTATTCCAGACTGTATTAACTCTTGATTAACTTGAAGCAGCTGGTTTGGTAACAAATGATCAGGGTCCCCAGTGTTTGCAGATAGCAGGTCATTTCCATGGTGAGGCAGCAGAGGTGATGAGTTTACATTAGATTTGCAATCCTGGGAACTGGTTCTGGAGTCTCTAGATAAGTCTGGAGAGCATACAAGTCAAATGAAAGAAGACAGCTTCGATCTCTTTCTCTTTCTGGTTACTAGGATTATTTTTGTTTGTTTATTTATAAAGTATTTATACCCCACTTCTCCAGTACACTACTGCTCGGAGTGGCTCACAACATAATAAAAAGAAACAATGTAAAATAAGACTAATAAATTTAGCCAAATTTAAGTTAAATAAGTTAAAAGACCAAGCAAAAACTACATTTACAATTTTTTTTAAAAAAAGTTTCAAATTAAAAGTTATTTTAAAAGCTAAAAAGTGAGAACGATATAAACTAAAGAACCTACCAGATATAAACAGAGATGAAACATTTAAAAGCTTCTTTTAAAAGAAGTGTTTTCAGTTTAAAAAAAAAATGAGGAAGAGAGCATGGTAAAGCTCTTCAGGAAGGGTGTTCCAAAGCTGAGGGGCCACAACCGAAAAGGCTCTATCTCTAGTCCCCACCAACCAGATCTCTGTTAGTGGCAGGGCCATGAGCGGAGCCTGAGATGCTGAGTGGAGGGCCATGGAAGGTACGTATGGGTGGATGCGGTCTGACAGGTACTCCAGCCCCAAGCCATGTCGAGCTTTAAAGGTCAAGACCAGCACCTTGAATCTAGCCAGGAAGCGGAGCAGTAACCAATGAAGCTGCCAGAGAATGGGTGTGACACCCGTGAAGTGATTTGTGTCCACAAGCATCCTTGCAGCAGCATTCTGGACCCTACTTTAGGATAATTTATTTATGTATTAAATTTATAGACCATCCTAAACTTCCATCTCTGGGCAGTTCACAGCAACATAAAGCAAATCAAAACAAAAATGAAAACCTTAAAACAATTTAAAACACAATTTGTTTATGTTCTGGGGAAGCATTACACAGACAACAACTATTAGAAGATGGATTAAGTGAAAAACAATTTTCACGTGAGTTTCCAACATGAGGAAATGTATTTTAAGTATTCTTTAGTAGCTCTTCTTTCTTCTAACTGCCAGGATTCTGAGAGGAGAGGGAATGATTATTAAATCAGTTTAAACCTCTTGTGCAAATAATATCCCTAGAGACCTGTCCATAGACCAGCTGATCTAAAGTACTTATAGTCAAGTCGATTAAGGTGAACTACGCAGTCATCTTTCACTGCTGAAAAGTGATTTTTCCATCACCTTGTGGTAGGATTCAAATGGAAATGCACTGTTAGGAAGGATCTAAAATATGTTCAAAACCAATTTATTCATTTTGGCTTTTGATCAGAACATGTATTCAAAGCTTTTGACCAGCCAGTTTCATTTGAATCTGATTGAAATAAATTTTAGAATGCGAGAAAAGTAGTTTTCTAAAACAGTTCTGCCTACCGAGTTCAATGGGGCATATTGTTCATCATATACATTTTTAATTGCAAGTAAGTTCCACTGAGTTTGGTGTAAGTGTACCTAGAATTGCAACCTAAATTTTCTTAAATCCAAGTCCTTTCCTCAATTTAGCTGGTTTCTTAACACATCAAGAAAAGAGTGAACAAATGGAAGGCTCAAAATGCTATTTTTAATTGCTATTATTGCTGCTTTTTAATTGCTAGTTGCTTTTTAAAAAAAACTTAAAAATCTGCTGCAATAAGACTGGAAACTATACCTAATCAACATAAATGGCAAGCATAAGACTATAGATTACAAAATGATTTTAGATAAAACAGTATCTTATATGCCAAATGTCTTATTGAACATAATTTAATTAATTATGAAATAATGTTCTTGGCATGGAGAAAATTGGTTCCTAGTGTTGTAAAATAAAAGCAATCAAAGGCTTTTGGAGTTAGTTGTCCCCAACCCAAACTGCAGCACCTAATCCCCTAAAAAGAGAACAAAACGCATCAACTTGCCAGAGCCAGGAACTGAGGATTAGGGGACTTTGCATTAAAACCACTGCAAAAACTAAGCAGCTAAATGAGGCTCTGGCATTCTTGTCTCAACCACAAAGCAAAAATCTTATTTCAAAAACATATAGCAGGCATCATTCCCTTACATCAAAGGCATGGATCATGCTGAAAGTAAGACCTGGGAATCTGGTCTTTTGCAAACATGCATCTGGTTAAAAATAGTCTTAAGGGCGCTTCACATATTATCAACTTCTGACATGGACGTTTCTTATTACTTTCTCATTTCCTAGACAGAAGTGGGAAATGGCACAATTTCCACATCTGTATTATAACACACGATAATCCTGTGTGTGTTTAAATTGCCTCTTCCCACTGTGGACAGGCAATGATTTCACATGTGGGTAGGATCACCACATACAACCTACATATGGAAATCATGCAAACACAGAACTAGCTTTTGTGTAGGAATGTGGTATGTGAACAAATATCTTTAAATAGATAGCAAATATATTTTCTTTCAGTTTCTTTTCAATACACTCCAGTCTAATAATGAAACAAAGAGGTCATTCACACCATCAAAAACTGTGTTCTACCTGTGTTTGAGAGCTGTCCCAATTCTCAGTTGTGTGGAAGCAAGGTAAGAGGCAAACCTGGGTAGATCACAGTTTTTGACTGTGTGAATGACCTCAAAGTTTCACTTCCATTGTATATTTTACAAATACATTGTTGAGAAAATTCCTTTGTAATTTGGGGGGTTCTTTAGACTGATTGTGCTCCCACCAACAAGTAGACACCTCAACAGATTGTATTCTTCACTAGGAAAGATCATGCAACTAAACCTATAGAATGTAACTAGAGTGTGGGTTGACTGGTTAAGTAGTGACAGAGAAGAGAAAAGGGAAGGGGACAGAGAATCTATGGGTGGTTTCACATATTACTTTAAGTGGCAGGTTTGCTGCTGAAGCCAGAGCCCAGGAAACACATGAAAGCCAAATTACCTTGCATAAAGGTAATGCCCACAGAGGCTGTGCCGTGCGAACCTACCAATGTCAGCATAACAATGTCAGCATATTCTGCCCAACTTTCTGTCCGGACCCAACATCTGTAACCCACTTCAATTCTTGGTTACAGATGTCAAGTCCAGAATTACAGATTGGGTGGAACATGCCAGCATTGGCACGTTTGCATGACACAGCCAACATTGGCTGTTGGGCTTGCATGGGTTCCCAAAGCTCCAGTGGCGAACCTGACATTAAAAGTGATGCATGAAGCTGCCCTATAATGTTTCAGGGGACAGGGGATGAAGAGAAATCTTTCTAGTTTATTAATAAACAGGGGAAATGTTTATATTTTCATTTTGACAGCTTATGACAATCAAACACAGAAAGCAACAGGGCAAGTAGCATAGCATTGGGCAGGTCTGAGAATTTGTCAGTAAGAGGGGGTCTTGCTTCATTGGAAAATAATGACAAAAGGTCCAAATAGAAGAGCATTACACTTTCTAAATTAGGATACAGAAAACAGAGGGATGGATTTAACAGGGGAATTCCCATTAGCAAAGTACCTACCTATGCAAGTGAAATTAACCTCTAGGTATCTGCATGAAATGCTTCATGGACGTCCCAGGGGGCGGTGAGCTGTACCTTTAAAAGGAGGCAGGCAGGTCCTGCCTGCTTCTCCCATGAGCTTGCTGCAGCCACAGCCTCCCCGTCACAGTGCTGTCCTGCTTCAAAGTTAACTTCAAAGCAGTAGCCATGCTGCTGTCCTCTTTAAAACACTGTGCCGATGGGATGCTGCTCCCAGTAGCCCTCATGTGGTGGCGGCAGCAGCATGCAAATGGCATCAACGCATGCAACAATGCCATTTGTATGGCCAGCATGGTGTTGCTGATCACGCAAATGGCGTTGGCGCATGCGTCAATGCCATTTGTGTGCCGCCACCATATGAAGTGGGGCACAGTGATTTAAAGAGGACACGCTTTTAAAGGTAACTGTGAAGCACGGCAGTGCCACAATGGGTGTGTGTGGGGGGGGTGGCAGCTTATAGGAGGAGCAGGTAGGACCTGCCTGCCTCCTGTTAAAGGTGCCCCTTGCCCGTGCCAAAACATTTCAGCTGCAGGGGCCTCAATCATTTTGGCACCTCTCCAAAAAGGGAAGGGCTGCTTCCCTCAATGCAGCAAGTGTACTTTGAAGTGGCTTCGCTCCATGTTTATCCCGAAGCCTGAAACCAAGTGCGAATAACTCCCAGAGGGCTGATTTGAAGAGCTCCTCTTGGAAAATGGGGGAGGAGAACCTCAAGGGTCCCATGTGGGGTAAGGCTTTTTCCTACCCCCCCATTTCCCCAAGGGCAGCCCCTAGAAAGACAATGGAGAAACTCTCCCTTGCTTTGCCAGGTGGCTATGCTTTTTAGTCTCAAATTAGCTCAAACACTAAACCAAGTTATTTCCAAAGCAATTGCTGAGTTCCTTTGTAGCTGTTTTTTTGTTCCCTCGGTCCATTTATTCTGCTGCTGTTCTGCTTAAGGGACATGGACCCATTTACTTTGTTCAAAACAAAGTAAGCCTCCTTGAGATCTCAGGATACAGCAGGATAGCAATCAAAGAGAAAGGAAAGACACATACCTCACTGGTATGTTTCCCGGACTATGGGAACACCTATATTGGGCAGCAGCAATATAGGAAGATGCTGAAAGGCATCATCTCATACTGTGCAGGAGAAGGAAATGGTAAACAACTCCTGTATTCTACCAAAAGAAAACCACAGGGCTCTGTGGCTGCTAGGAGTCAAAATTGACTTGACGGCATACTTTATGCTTCTAAAGCAGAGTAAAGTAACTGGAGGCAAAGAGTTTTGAATTAAAATAGGCTTCTTAAAAAACATACAATGAGTTATTGATTTTACATCTATTTTACCTTCATCCTCTTTGCTTTTTGATGGGAATTCATGAATATGTGAATCCAGCTTTACAAAACTTTTGGGATTTATACTGAACACGCCATCTGAGGATATCCTGGGTTTACAGTCTTTACTTTGTGAATTCTTATATGCATTTTCTAAAGATCGGAATCTTCTTGAACCTGACCGGAAACCTGCTATTGGAGAAGTCTCATGAGACAAAAGCAGTTTTTCTGAAGCCTGGAAACTATCCTCAAACTCTCTTGTTTCTACCAGTTTTGAAGGTTTCTCAGACCAAGAGCTTTCTTGCTGAATATTGTTCACACAGATTTTGTTCTTGGTGGTCCTGGAATCATCACCTGGCTCTCCTGAGTCTATTCCATGCTCTAAAGGTTCTTCTTCTGCAATGGATTCCTCAGAACTGGAACCCAGGATCATTGGATTTTGCAAAGCTTCTATGTAGGACTTTCTAAATAATCGTTTTGTTTCGAAATACACAGAATCCCGCCCTCTCTGATGTGGACTGCTCACTGTACCAAAAGATATGCTTTTGGTGCCATTCTTTTTTACCACATCTCCTTCCATACATTCAGATGTCAACTCAGATGTCTGTTCAGGTTCCTTGAAGGCTTCTTCTGCAACTGAATCCATATATGCGTATCCCCCAGGAAGTGTTTTCTCATTTAAGTCTTCAACTGCTCCAGCCTCAACTGAAGCTTCTGAGCTTTGCATCTGATCATTGCATCCAGGGACATGACATAACCCAGAATCCTCATTGCCCTGGTTCCCATGATTGCCTGAAAGTGCTGACTCTATCACAGTAGAGCCAGTATCATTAGAAGTGGAACTCTCACGTGAGCTGCTGCTTTCCATGGTCTGTGTCGTGCCCTTAGAATTAGGGTTGCTCGGTATTAATTTTCCAAGCAGAGAATTATTAGGATATTTTTGCAGGATTGTTTCAGCTGTAGGAACAAAGATGGGATTCACAATATTCTTCCAAGGGGTCCTATATATGGCTGGGCCCGTGGTCAGCAAGCAGCTCTGCAAGGGACAGCCATTACGTTCACCATTCACATTTTCCAAAAACTCTGTTGTGAAAATATGCCCATACATAGTTTCAGGTATAATAAGTTCTTCCATTCCTTGCCCATGTCTGGAGAGGCATTTTAATACTAGGTTAGCTGACTGCTTTCCCAGCGGCACAATCTGAAAGTAAAAATCTCCTGGTTTTAAACGGACTTTGTGAAGAGATGCTAGCTGTACTATGACTTTCTCATGGATGCACAATGGCCATCCTTCATGGTAAAAAATTAGACCAGTATAATTTCCCTGTAATAAAAGAGAGGAAATTAAATATTTAAAAAGAAATATTTACCTTGTGTTATTTACCTTTATCACTTACTATGGCAGATTTCACCCATACTGACCTTCTACTACAACAGAAAATGGTAGTAAATCAATACAGTATTTGATTCTTAGTGAAACCAGCAGGTGGGGGATTATAAAACAAAGATGCTATATATTCTAGAATGAACAAATTTCAGAATAAGTAGTGCCTCTTTATGCAATATACTCTTGGATAATGTAAATAAACCTTACTCTTAAGTCATACCTTTTACACAAACCAGCATTAAATATAACAATGTAAGTGTTCCTCTTCTCTCTTTATAATTTCCCCCCCTTATTTATGATATTTATATCCTGCCTCTTCAGCACACTGCTGCTTGGGGCAGTTTACAATAAAAGAATAAAAACATAAAATCCACAATAAAATAATAAAAGGCAATAAACACAATGAATCATCATAAAATGCAATAAAAGACAGAAGCAGATAATATGAGTCCTACACAAGATAAAACAATCAAGATGAAAACTAACTAACACTGGAGACCCAATTACAAGCAGTTTCTAAAAGCTTCTTTAAAAAGGAGGGGCTTAAAGTTCTTTTAAAAACTAGACAAGGGAGTCTGGCTACACCCTTCTGAGAAGATATTCCAAAGACTGGGAGCCACTGCTGAAAAAACCCAAATCCCTAGTGCCCGCCCATCAGATGTGTGTCAATGGTGAGGCCAAGAGAACGGCTCAATTTGACCATCTAAGGGCCTTGGTAGATTCATATGAGTGAATGTTGTCTGACAGATACCCTGGCCCCAGATGTGTAGGGCTTTAGAGGTCCAGATCAGTACTCTAAATCTAGCCTGGAAGCAAACAGGCAAACAGTGAAGCTGCTGCAGGATAGGTGTAGAACTTGTGTAGTGGTTAGTGCTCGCAAGCATCCTTAAGGCAGAGTTAAGGCAGAGATCTGAACCAGCTAAAGTTTCCAAACAAGGCAGCACCACATAAATTGCATTATAGTAGTTCGATCCAGATGTGACCAATGTGTGAGTGACAAAGGTCAGTTCTGGTTTCTTCAGGTAGGGTCACAGCTGATGTACCAGCCAAAGCTAGTAAAAGGCACTTCTGGACATTGCCTTGGCCTCCAGGAAGAGCAGTGAGTCCAGGAGAATGAATTTATTTATTTATTAATTATTACATTTCTATACCGTCCCAACCAAAAGGATCTGGGTGGTGCACAACAAGTAAAAAACAAAGGCAAAACCATTTAAAACAAGCTACTTAAACAATGTAAAAACAAATTTAAAGCAACTCAGAATCATTAAAAACCAATTAAAATACCTTAAAAAAAATTAAAACTAGCCAAACAAGTAAGTCTTTAGGGCTCTCTTGAAACTCAACAACTTGTCCAAACTATGGATATCTGCTGGGAGTGCATTCCATAGACCAGGAGCAGCTACACCAGAAGGCCCGGTATTGAGTTGCTACAAGACGTGCCAGTGGTAACTGGAGATGGACCTCTCCAGAAGTCCTCAGCATGCGATGGGGATCATACAAAAGAAGGCGCTCTCTAAGATAACCTGGACCTAAGCCATTCAGGGCTTTAAAAAGGTAATAAACAGCACTTTGTATTTTGCCCAGAAACATATTGGACTTGGACAAGCCCCCTGATAGACCAAGATGAGATTTACCTCACGACTAGGATGACCAATTTTATTAATCTAAAGCACCCCCATCTTATCGGGATTCAATTTCAATTTGTTTGCCCCTATCCAACCCAGAAGAGCCTCCAAATACTGACTAAGGATATCCTCCCTGGTATCTGCTGAGTTAAATGATAGATAGAGTTGGGTGTCATCAGCATACTGATGACACCGTAGTCCACACCTAAGGATGACTTCTCCCAGTGGTTTCAAGTAGATGTTAAACAACATGGGAGACAAAACAGAACCCCACAGAAAGTGATCTTGTGGAAGGCGGACTAAGGTTCCAACAGGGTTTCCTTCTACCTTAGCGATATTCTGAGTAAAAGTACAGGGTAGGATGATGCAACTGGACCTGCTCCCACATCCCACCTGATCTCTTCCCCTCCTTCAATCTATTTTTTAACTCACACACAACCAAAAACCAGGAGTGTGCACAACTTCCAAAGCTGGTTAATGGTAATGAGAACAGCCCTACTGTCATTCACAAAGGAGGGGGAAAGAGGACTGGCACTCTAGCCACAGGAAAATACCCCATTTAAAAAAAGATAAACACACCACTGAAAACGGCATACAACTAGAACTACTCAATGGTTTATGTGAATCATTACTCAGCACAGCTGATTAGCTAAAGAAGACTAAAGAAGTGTATAAGGACCATTTTATACATTTCAGACAAAACATCAAACTGGAGTGTTTGCCTGAGGTTAGCATGCCTGAGGTTAGCATTTCTAACCATTCAAATGGATTATTTCTTCCCAACCGTGGTTCCATTAGTGCCTGGAAACCTCCATTTGAAACCTGTTTTAAGTTGGCCAGGCTGTTGAAACCAAAAGTATGTTGGCTGTATTGTGCTGTTAGAACTGAGTGCAGGATGCAGTCTGGGGTTCATGCTGAAGCTCCTCCCACAGCCACAGAGAGGAAGGTGCAGAGCAGCTCCAAAATGCATCCACTCTCAGCAGCCTGCTTCTCTCACTGGCTGTTTCTTGGAGAGCATACTCTGCCTTCTACTACCTAGCAAACTGCAGCTTCAATTTCATCTGAAAAGATATGCTGTGACTGACTTAAAGGCAATCTGGGAGCTTGTCAAGTGCATTCTACAGGCCAATCACCCACAATCAGCACATCTTTTGCTTGGTTTCTACTCACCTGTCCTGGGCACAAACATCCTGGGTACACACAATACCGTCTTCTGTCCATCCAAGCCAAACACAGCTGACAGTGCTTCCCTTTGTGAATGTGGTTACATCTCTGGGGATATGTCTAGCTTGTTGTGTTTTGTAGTGCCTATATAGGTCAATCCCTCATTCAGGAGAACCTCTGCCAGCTATACACTGGGGGGAAAGGTTATTCCTCACCACAGTTCTCTGAGGGCAGATTCAGATGAACATTGACCTGCACACGCGAGAACATCAGGACACCTGCCCTGATGTCAGTGGTGGATGTGTTGATACACTCTTGGCACATCCTTTAAATGCATGAGGAATGCTGAATCACCACTCTAAATGCACTTCTGCAACCAGCCCCAAGTGTTGTTCCATGGCTGTACACATTGCTGCACAACTTGCAGGCCTACTTGTCTTTGTTGCAGTCCTCCAGTTTGCTTAATAAATAATAATAAATAACAACAACAACAATAATAAACTTTATTTGTTAGCCACCCCATAACAAATTGTTCTCTGGGCAACTTACAACACATTAAAACATAAAACAAAAACACCGCTTAAATCCTAAACGTAAAGTGTTCCATCAAGCTGATTTTGACTCTAACAGGCTGCCCCCAAAAGGGGGGGGGGATACAAAACAAAAACAATTTTTAATTAAAAAAAATCAATTACAATCAGATTAAAAAATTAAATCTAAAATTGAAAAGGCCTGATTGAACAAAAAGGTCTCTACCTGGTTTCTAAAAGAACAAAGTGATAAAGCCAAGCGAACCTTACTGGGGAGGTTCCCAAGGTAAACATATCCTGTCAGTGGGCAGGATGTTTCTGCATCACAGCACCACCATATTTTCAAAGTGTATTTCTTTGGTTTGCTTGGAATGTGTTGCAAAAAGGGGCAGTATCTTGGAAACCTAACTGCTGCACATGAACTGCTAGTCAGACCCAGGTATGTAGCTGTGTTGCAGCTGCTGCACAAAGGTCCAGATATCTGTATTGGTTACCAGCTTGGCAATCACTCTTCTCTCCTATCATGTGGCTAGGTCATTGAATATTAAATTACTTTCAGTGTCCTTATATCATATCTGCTGCATTGTGACATAGAAGTAGAAAGACTCCAAATGTCTTTGGAGATACAGTCCCTGCAGCACTTCCTGATTGGCATGAAACACACCAGCCAGGACCAGCAGGCAGAGATGCACTTTCAGTTATGTTAAGTCAATGTGCTTCTATCAGAACATAGGAAGCTGCTGCCTACTGAGGTCCATCTAGAGCAGCATTGTCTACTCTGACTGGCAATGGCTCTCCAGGACTTCAGGCAGTATTCAGATTCCTCCCTCAGGTTTCGCAGCGGTCCCCGCAGCCCGTCTCTCTCAGTCTCAGATTGCAGGTGAGGGAGTTGCTTCACTCACCGTCTCCTCCTGCTGGACAAAACTTCTCTTGGTCTTGTCTCTCACTAGAGGATGTAGACACCACCTCTGCAATGTGCAGAGGATGAGTAATAGACTGGTTGTAGACCAGGTATGCTGCTGGACCATTTGGAAGTGCAGCACTGGCAGGGGAAACACGACGGGAGGAGTAAGAGCACCCTCCCCTGCCCTTAAAGGTATCCACCCCGCCTTTGAACTGGCCGAACTGCTAGTCGTTCAAACCTGTTCAGAGGCCCATAAAAGGGCATCTGAACCGGTTCATGCACATCCCCAGGGCCATACTTGTGGATATACTGTGTACCAGAGTGCAGGTAAGAGATTGACAACAAGAGCATAGCTGGGAGCGCAGTGGTTTGCTTGTTTATGCACCTTTACGCAGCTGGGGGTGGAAATCTACCCCAAGATCTGGATGAGGGTTGACAGTGAAGTTGGTGTCACTGCAAAATTATTGACTACCAGTTTCAGTTCCAGAGAACTGAGTAAGGGTTTGGAATGAGTAATATATTAGCAAGTGAATAAAGAGGCTACGTACTATAACATACTATAGTACTATAACGTACTATAATGTGCATTTTCGGAATTTTAATCAACATAACCTAATGCTTTAACTGTGCACTGAATGATTTTTTTTTCATGCTGAACAATACTGTATTTAAGTTATCTTCCTTTCTGTCCCCTCCCACAACTGTTATTATTTTTGTGACTCCTCTGCTGAGGCCCTCTTTAAACACTGCTTGCCTATGAGATAACATAAGTTGATAATGGACATTCCCTAAAACAAGACATTGTTGGGGATTTCTTCAAATGCCATTTGCAGCATTCTGGGAAAGAAAGAAAGCTGTCCTGGGCTGCTGGTCCTTCATGATATATGCTATACCCCTACAGAGGTATAGCATAGATGGAGTGGACCCCGGGGTGTGTGTGTGTGAAGATGGACCATGACCCTCTCTTCTGCTTCAGAGAAGCAGGAGGGGGAGAGTAAAGGGCAAGTTGTTGCCCAGCTGGTCGTCCTTTTCTCCCTCAGGAGCCAGGAATATTTGTCCCCTCTTTGTTCAGTTAGAGATTTGACCCTGGTGTTTTGTCTGCTTTGCAATGCTGAAACTTGATCATGGAATTCAAACTCTATACAGGTGTTGGTAATGTAACAGGCTTATTAACAGCATCATCTGGGGCTCTCTGACAGGCCACAGAAGATTTCTCCTAAGCCAAGGAACGGGGAGAGAAAGCTTTTGGATGCTGGCATGTACTTAAGGTATCAGTTAATTCAATGTGCCTGCATACAACACACTTGGAAGTGGAAGGAATGATGCCTGGGCTATCGTTTGTTTTAGTCTTAAAATGATCATAAAAATGACCAGAGACAAAGTTTTTGGAGACCAAACAAGAACTTTACCTTATTTCTTTAAAATATTTCCATCTAATCTTTTTTGTCAAGGTACGTTTCCAAAGCAGTTTGTGTAAGATATTAATAAGTAACATTGTAATAAAATGACAAAACAGTCCAATTCTTGCTTGTTCACATGGTCTCAAATTGCTATTACTTTGAGGTACAGATAATCTAATTAGGATTTACTCTTAGGAAAGTGTGTTCTGAGAATTTCACTTCAGAAAGATCTTTGTTTTTAAAGAAGTATCAGTATTTTTAAACTAACCCTAGAAAAGGTAGCCTCAGTCAGCGAAGTCTTGCAGCAGTTAAACATTCTACATGCAAGAGTATTTTCCAGCAAAATAATGTCCTAGTATACTCTGAACTGTTCTACAAATAAGCAGTTCCAAAGCTTCTGTGTATGGTTTAATTCAAACCTTTCTTCTATTTGTAGAATTATTAGGTATTTGATATGTGCTGATGTAATGCTCAGTTTTGAACACTTCCAGTGCAGGGTCAATATTCCCTGGAGGAACAGACAGCCTTTGTGGTTGTCTGACAGTTAGTCAGATGAGCGTTCTTATTAGTTCCTAAAGGTATGTGTTTACTGAAACAGTCAGCAGGTGAGCCTCAAGAGTTCTCTTCCTCTTTCAGGTCTGGACAGGTGCTTTGCATCTACCAACTGCTAATTATATTTCACTGGCAGGCATGGGCATGTGTGTTTGTATGTACATGTGCCTATGTTAACAAAAATGCCACCATCTGAATTTATTTAAATATTAGTTACATTGATTTATAGGGTGCATGCTGATGTAAAGGTTGAACTATATCATTACTTAGTAGCATGCCTGGATTTATAGTTGTTTCTCAACTACACTCTGTTTTTTTAACAAAAAATTCAACATTTGTAAAACCAGCAATGGAAAGTTTCTTTAGAGAAGTCTATGCGAAGAATTGACTATAATTTACTTGTATTTTAAGCTAATTGTTTTATTATAAGTCAAAACTAATTTAGAAGTGGGGGGATTACAACTTTGATTTTAAAAACAGAAAAATAAACAAGTATTATAAAAACCGAGAAAATAGACAGGAAATCTGAAACAAAAGGGATGTTTATTCAGCCAGCATGAACCACAACGGCACAAAACATTCTCAAAAAAGGACAAAAATTTAAAAGCTGCAGTGTGGTGCTCAAGCTATACAAAATCCAGAGAACTATCACGTTACATCTAGAGTGTCACCCTTAGGTGCACTCAGTTCACAGCAGTTTGTCACTCACTGACATTTAACAGTTGAAGTAGCTGCTTCTCTCCTACTGTAACTAGGGATGTGCAAAACATTTCAACACTGAAACAGTTTGATTCCAATTGGGCTGTTTTGAACTCAGAACATAACATCCCTGTTTCAATCAAAATATTTCAACCTTTCGAGCACCATTCTGGAGGCATGTTTTTCCTTGCTGATTGGTTTTCTGGCACTGGCTTCCAATTGGCTTGTGATCTCCTTGCTTCTTGGTTGGCTTATCATACAATAATAATAATTCAGCATAGTGTAGCAGTTAGAGTGTTGGACTAGGACCAGGAAGACCCGAATCTGAATCCCCATTCAACAATGAAACTCACTGGGTGACTATGGGCCAATCATGTATCTCTCAGCCTAACCTATCTCCCAGGGTTGTTGTGAGAATAAAAATAAGCATGTACACCGCTCTGTGCTCCTTGGAGGAAGAGCAGGATATAAATGTAATAAATGAATAAATAAATATTTAAAATTAAAATAAAATAAAGGGTTGTCATGGGCAACTGTGCCCCCATTGGCTGGGGGGAGGGAGAAGGGGGGAACACAAAGAGGGAATTTCAAAATGTATTCAAAGGGACTGGGAGGCAGGGTCCCTTTATTAGTCCTTACATCAGGAGAGGAGGAAGGATTCAAGGAAGGTTTGATTTTGTGGTTTTCTTTTCTCAGCACTGAGTATAATATGTTGTGCTATTGTTGCTATAACTATCTGGTTTTGCTGGATCTCAGACTGACAAAGACAGAACTTGGGTGCCTGCCTTCCCTGAGTTGTGGTTTGTTTTGTTTGTGAGATAGTGTTGTGGCGAGAAATGGACAGTGGCAGCTGTGTGTGTGTGTGTGTGTGTGCATGTGCGCAAGTGATAGTTCTTGGTGACCCGGGCACACAAATGGCTGCCATGAACAGGGAGAGGGACAAAAAGGCCCGTAAATGCGTGGAGGCTGGTGGTGGGTGGCCAGCAGGGGGAGCGGGAACTGTTGGAGACTCTCTCACAGCAGCACCCACAGAGACAGTAACTTTTCTTTCTTTTATTTTTTAACTTGTAGATCCCCAAGCCAGCCGGGGGTGGGGTGGGGTTGGCTCAAGGTGGAGCCAAATCAAACCGAACCAGACTTGGTTTGGTTCGAGGGCAAGCCAACTGTCTCGACTTTGAGCCGGTTCGCACATCTCTACCTATCACTTAATCCACAAATGAAATGGGCAAGTGTATGATTTTTAACCTTTCCCCAAAACCTCCATAGGAACCTATGGAAATAGCCATTCACCTCTAATGTTCTGTGTAGTTGTAATGTGCTAGACAAGAGAGAAATACAGTGAGGGAAATAAGTATTTGATCCCCTGCTGATTTTGTCCATTTGCCCTCTGACACAGAAATGACCAGGCTATAATTGGAATGGTAGGTTTATTGTAGCTGTGAGAGACAGAATAACAACAAACAAACCCTCAAAAGCCCAGTGCCCAAAAGTCAGCGATGGAGTTGCATTGTAGTGAGGGAAATAAGTATTCGATCCCTTCACAAAAGATGTCTTAGTACTTGGTGGCAAAACCCTTGTTGGCAATCACAGAGGTCAGACGTTTCTTGTAGTTGGCCACCAGGTTTGCACACAACCCAGGAGGGATGTTGTCCCACTCCTCTTTGCAGATCCTCTCCAAGTCAGAAAGGTTTTGAGGCTGATGTTTGGCAACCCGAACCTTCAGCTCCCTCCACAGATTTTCTATGGGATTAAGGTCTGGAGACTGGCTGGGCCACTCCAGGACCTTCATGTGCTTCTTGAGCCACTCCTATGTTGCCTTGGCTGTGTGTTTTGGGTCATTGTCATGCTGGAATACTCATCCACGACCCATTCTCAATGCCCTGGCTGAGGGAAGGAGGTGCTCACCCAAGATCTGACGGCACATGGTCCCGTCCATTGTCCCTCGATGCGGTGAAGGTGTCCTGTCCCCTTAGCAGAAAAACACCCCCAAAGCATAATGTGTCCACCTCCATGTTTGACGGTGGGGATGGTGTTCTTGGGCTCATAGGCAGCATTCCTCCTCCTCCACACACGGCGAGTTGAGTTGATGCCAAAGAGCTCGATTTTGGTCTCATCTGACCACAACACTTTCACCCAGTTCTCCTCTGGATCATTCAGATGTGCATTGGCAAACTGCAGACAGGCCTGTACATGTGCTGCCTTGAGCAGCGGGACCTTGCGGGCACTGTAAGATTCCAGTCCTTCACGGCGTAGTGTGTTACCAATTGTTTTCTTGGTGACTATGGTTCCAGCTGCCCTGAGATCATTGACAAGTTCCCCCCGTGTAGTTCTGGGCTGCTTTGTCACCGTTCTCATGATCATTGCAACTCCACAAGGTGAGATCTTGCATGGAGCCCCAGACCGAGGGAGATTGACAGTTATTTTGTGTTTCTTCCATTTGCGAGTTATCGTGCCAACTGTAGTCACCTTCTCACCAAGCTGCTTGGTGATAGTCTTGTAGCCCAGTCCAGCCTTGTGCAGGTCTACAACCTTGTCCCTGACATCCTTCGACAGCTCTTTGGTCGTGGGTATGGTGGTGAGTTTGGAAGCTGAGTGATTGCTTGCTTCTATGGACAGGTGTCTTTTATACAGGTACTGTAACAAGCTGGGATTAGGAGCACTCCCTTACAGAGGGTGTTCCTCATCTCAGCTCGTTACCTGCATATAGTGAAGACACCTGGGAGCCTGAAATCTTGCTGGTTGATAGGGGATCGAATACTTATTTCCCTCACTACAATGCAAATCCATCGCTGACTTTTGGGCACTGGGCTTTTGAGGGTTTGTTTGTTGTTATTCTGTCTCTCACAGCTACAATAAACCTACCATTCCAATTATAGCCTGGTCATTTCTGTGTCAGAGGGCAAATGGACAAAATCAGCAGGGGATCAAATACTTATTTCCCTCACTGTATTTCAAAATAAAGGACATATGACAACCTAACTTATTACATACAAACCATTTAAATAGATACTGTTTAATGTTGGTGTGGAGAGGCTGAGGTTGAGCTTCAGAGATTCCTAGGAAATACAGCATGCTTAAGCACCTCCCAGTAAGGACACAAACTGTGAACCTGAAGGACCAGGTTCGCAGTTTGGGGGTGCTCATTGATCCAGCACTGTCACTAGGGGCTCAAGTGGCCTCTGTGGCTCGGAGGACCTTTTTATTAGCTTCGGCTGATATGTCAACTGCGACCTAATCTGGACAGAGATAGCTTGGACACAGTTACTCATGTTCTGGTAACCTCTCATCAAGATTACTGCAATGCATTGTACATGTGTGGGACTGCCTTTGAAAATGGTCCAAAGACTGCAGCTGGTGCAAAATAGGGCTGCAAGTTTATTAACTGGGACTGGGAGTTTTGATTATATTACGCTAGGGCTTCATCAGCTGCACTGGTTCCCAGTCTGTTTCTGGGCCCAATTCAAAGTGTTGGTTTTAAAACCCTAAATGACTTGGCACCGTGTTACCGCCTTGCCTCATATGACCCGACCTGGACCTTAAGACCTCCTCCAAGTGTCCCTGCCAAATGAGGTAAAGTGGGTGACTACCTGGGAGAGGGCCTTTTCGGTGTTTGCACTCTCTTTATGGAATAGCCTCCCTAGTGAAGTTCACCTGGCTTTATCACTTTGTTCTTTTAGATGCCAGTTAAAGACCTTTTTTGTTCACTCAGGCCTTTTAAATTTTGATTTTCAATTTTGATTTTTAACTTATTTTAAAAGAGTTTTTAAATTGCTTTGTATTGTATTTTGAATTTTCTCCCCCCCCCCTTTTGGCTGGTTACGATTTAATCTGTTGTGTTTTTATTTCATGTTTTATGTTGTGTTGTAAGCTGCTCAGATAACAATTTGTTATGGGGCGGCCAGCTAACAAATAAAGTTCATTATTATTATACTTAAGTGCTGCAAAAAATTACACACAGTGCCAGATGCAACACATATTTATACTTGGAAATAAATCTGCCTGAACATAATGAGAGTTCACCTAAGGAAGCACGTATAAAATTTTACCCACAATGGAACTTACTTCTAAACAAATACACATAGGATTGGGATGTGAAAGGCTCAACATATAACATGCAAAGCAGCATAAAACCCTCTCACTTCTGACAGTGCCTAGTGAAGCCTGCTCTTAAGGAAATCAATTTTCTGCCAACAATCTCAAGGGTGTTATTAACATATTACAGTGACATCATCACTGTAGTGATAAAAGAAAATAAATTTCGGCAGCTTGAAGATTGCGTCAGTTTTTAATGAATAATTCTTGTGCTGCCCTATAACCTTTCAGTTATAATATTCTTGGTGGGTTAGACTGTTGACTTGTTATCCTTTTATTTGTTATTTATATTTTAATTGTATTTTTTTCCTCCCTTGTTGTGCTGGTCATAGACCGTAATAAACGTTGATTGATTGACTGATTGATTGAAAATAAATTTAATCTGCTTCTAGATTACTATACACCAAGACCTCCCACCACCCTGCCCCAGTCTGTGCAGTTAATTGGACTAGAAAAGATGTTGCTGTTTTTGTTTTTATTTTAGCAGAGTCCAGTATAGTTTCCCAGTCAAGAAACTGAAAGTTGTCAGCAAAAGAGCGGAGAAAGAAATACTTGCTGAGGCAAATCAGGAGAAGAATGTCATTTGAGGACTGAAACTTCTGTCATCAGGGAAATGAATAACTGTATATTATGCAGTGGAAACAGAACTGTCCTTATGTGACTACAATTAAGCAGTAACTAAACCCCCTACCAGGGGCCTAGCAAAGTCAGTCCTAGGTCCAAAACACCGCCGAAAAACACATGAAGATGTGCACCCGAGCCCTACCCTCTCCTGCCCTGCCATGTTTTCACTGCAGAAAAACTATATGGACATGGTGAACAACAAAACATTCTTGGCACAACCTTTCTTTTACTCCTCTGCAAATAATATCACACACTCCCCAATGAACACTGACACTTTTTGCACATATATTCCCATGGCTCAGAGAGAGAGAGAGGGAGAGACACTATAGTAACCTCATAACATCATCAACAACACAGGGGAGAGCTAAGAGTGAGCTGTTGTCTGCTTGGTGCCTGCTCCCTAAGTCTGGGGACATGTTCCCTCACCCCGTTCAATTATAGCTACACCCCTGCTCTTACTCTGATTCCTGTTAAGGCTCTGTATGTTGCACAAATATTGGGTTATAAATCCTTTGGCCTCCCCACTGAGATGTAGTGTGAGGGTTGTAAATCTTCAAGTGATTTCCTGAATCGTTGCATTCCTGAGACACTCGTAGTTCGCAAAGTCTAAATGCTGTTGACCCCCTTCTCCTTCCACTTCACTCCCTGTGAAGAAAGTGATCTTGCTCACATAGAAGCCAGCTGAAGAACTCACTGATTTCAGTGGAAGAAGGAAACTGTTAAGGTTATTTGTTTCAATGAACAATTCAAGTTCTCAAGTAATATTTTGCCATTGAAAATGACTACAGCCTTGTTTGAACAACCTCCTGTTTTCTAGTCTTTTTTTGCTGATAATATGAAGTTGCCATTCAGCTACTACATGTTATTTTAATGCTGTGTTAGCAGTCTTACATCATGCTCACACTTTGTGCTACCCATCCACATGTGCTGCCATTAATGTTGAAGTCCAGATGTGAGTAAAATATCCATGTTGAAATTATTAGATAAATATGCTTACTTGCTAAACCACCTAAACTCTCTAAACTCTCCCAACCTTTTTGTGCGTGGACCCTCTCCCCCAACTGGGGCACCCTTTTCCCCACTTAGCAGCAGTGAAACTGCTGAATGATTATTATTTATTATATTATACAATGAATTATTATAATGAGGAAGCTGCAAAGGGGTGGTGGTGGTGGTTAAATGCCCCACATTTGGCACTAATTTGCTCCTTTATGCCCCAGAAAGGAGAAGCCCTCATCCCAGTGTGCAAAGGAGTGAGTCAGCGGCAAACACAAGGATTTAAACTCCTCACTTGGAGATAATTTTGCTCTTATGGGCATCTGGATGGGTCAGCCCTAACCAGTATATCATGGGGTATGTAAACTCCAAGTACAGCCAGTATTCAGCAGTGCGAAGCTGGCTCCAAGCAAGAGGAGCCTGAACTCCCTGCATCTTGGAGCCAACTTCACTCTGATGTGCACTCAAGCAAGGCTGCCCCACATCATCATGCTAACTGGCAAAGGGGCACCTTTTAACGTGGCGATTCTCTTTATTTAGCAGGGGGAGAGTAACTGGCCCTATCCACGCCCAGCAGAGTACCTCCAGTGATTGTTGCTGGTGTCTATCTTATGTTTCTTTTTAGATTGTGAGCCCTTTGGGGACAGGGATCCATCTTATTTATGTGTAAACTGCTTTGAGCAATTTTTGGAAGGGAAATTGAATTCATCATCATCATCATGCAGCACATAAACTCCCCAAGGCTTGGAGGTGGTTTAGCTTTACTCTGCACCCAGCTGGACTGGCCAGGTGGCACACAAACATGTGATTCAGGGTACGCTAGTGTGCTATGGCACACTGGTTGGAAGAGCCTGCTCTAAACTATGTATTTCATGGTTTTCTTGGTTTCTAAATGGCTGTGTCAAATATTGAATGCAGTTCTCCTTACCCAAGACTGTAGCCCTATTCATATGTTATGTTCACCATTTGTATGATCTGTGTACCGCATATTCAGGTACAGATTTGTACGAACGCACAGATATTCACATGCTATGTTGAACACAGGTACAGCAGTACTCTTATTTGTATCCTTCATTTGAAGGCTCACTTTTAAAATGAACACTGGTATAGTTATTCACACACAAGCATGTATGTGTGTACAGACGTGAATAGAGATATGCATGAATCATATTTTGTGATTTGATTTGAGGTCAAATCAAATCACAAAATATTTGAATCGGTTCATGGAAACAGTGGCCATTGCCAGCAGTTTCAATGAATCAACTTATTTGTTTACATTTATATCCTGCTCTTCCTCCAAGGAGCCCAGAGCAGTGTACTACATCCTTGAGTTTCTCCTTACAACAACCCTGTGAAGTTGGTTAGGCTGAGAGAAAAGTGACTAGCCCAGAGTCACCCAGCAAGTATCATGGCTGAATGGGGATTTGAACTTGGGTCTCCCCGTTCCTAGTCCAGCACTCTAACCACTACACCACACTGGCTTTACTTGAATCAATTAGAGTGATTCAGCCAGAGGGAACAATGGGGAACTAGAATCACCCCATTGTTCCCCATGAGTAGGTCCTAGGGACACCAAAGTGGGTTGGGTAGTAGGACATGGTGGGTGCTACCTAACACCCAACCCACTAGGAAATGGGTGATTAATTTTTTTTTAACCTTTACCAAACAAACCCCTGAGCTTTCAAAACACATGCATGCACACACACGGGTGCATACACACACCAGCAAGTTTCTAACTATTATGATCTTGAACGTAAGCTTGAAAGTGTGTGTGGGCAACAGGCCTGCTGCAATTTCAAAGGTTGGGAGAAGGGCTCCATTGAACAAGCCAGCTCTTTTTATTTATTTTGCCCCACCTCCATAATTATCAGAAAGAGACTAAAACTATACAAAAAGTGATTCATTTTTGTTTAAATTTGCATTATAGGCCTCATGATTCATTTTAGAACAGAACTTTAACATTGGTACAGATCATACACACACAGAGACCTGTTTAACTGAGATGAGCATATATGCAAAGAACTTGTTGAACTATTCACTTATTGAGTGGTCAGCAAGGCAGCTAACTGCTGTGCCAACTGCTCTTCTAGACGTTGTGCATGTGTGGCGGCCATCTGAGCCGCAGGGGCAGGGCAGCCTACCCTGGGCTTAGTGTCCCCTCGTGGGCACGTGCATGCGCTCACACATTTTTTGATGTCCACACAGTTAATTTTAGAATCCGCTCAGGTTTAATCAGGAAGGTCCCACTCTGAATGCATGTACGTGCACACTGCCTTAATACTGCCACCCAGAACAAAACTCAATCCGCACAAAGATGAAAAAAATTAGAGAGAACACTGCCTGGGCTGCTTGGTTAGTAGGAGATGCTACTGGGTGCCCATGGTGGCAGCAGGGAGAGAAGTGGTATGGTGCAGGGGCTGCTGCTGAGTGCCTGTCACATGAGCAGCAGCCATTTTGAAGGCGGCCGTCCATGCCCAAAGGGCCTCTGTGTGGCCTGGGTCATGACCTGGCCACACAGAGACCCATTGGGCATGTGCAGCAGACTCCAAAAATAGCCACTGCAATAAGGGTGAGGCCCAGAATGGGCCGAAGACCATCAAAACAGGCCAATTTGAGCCATAATGGAGGCCCATGGGGGAGGAGGAACCTCTGAAGAGACCCCCTATGCCTCAGAGAAGCCCCCCGGAGGAATTAAACCGCCCTGAGCAATGTAAACTGCCCTGAGTCTTTTGGAAGGGTGGTATAAAAGTTTTAATAATAAATAAATAAATTAAATAAAGTGCTCAAATTGTAAAGATAATGAAAATGTTCGCGACCCCACCCCCCCAATGGCTGGGGGTGGTGGTGTTTCAGTCCCATGTCGAGCCAAACCGGGGGTAGTTCAGCTCCACATCAAGCCATCGAACTGGTTTGCACATCCCTACCCTCCAGCTGTTGTTGAACTACAATTCCCATCATGCCTAGCCACAATAAATGATTTTTGAATTTGTGTCTGGGGATGATAGGAGTTGTAGTTCAACAGCAGCTGTCAAGGTTGCCTATCCCTGACCTAAAGAAACCTACACAATTGTATGCACTAGTACAGGGCTATACAGCCCTCCAGTTGTTGTTGGTCTACAACTCCCATCATCTCCACCCAGGGTGGCCAGTAGTCAGGGATGATGGAAATTGAAGGCCAACATTTTCAAGAGGGGCAAAGTTGTGCATCCTGCTCTAGTAATAAAGGTGCTACTAGAGTAAATCTTTCAGAACCTAAACCAAATTCTGATGCTTAAAAAGTGTAAGAAATGTTTCTCCTATCATAGAAAAAATACTTTTGGTCTTTTGTCACTTCTCTGTCTAGCAATAAATTTTTCTTAACTTATCAGTGCAAAACATAAAAATCTTTTTCTACCTTTCTTAAAATAAATCATGGTTGATTTCCACGGTTGACAATCTGACAACAGTTTAAGGTTAAGGATACATGGAATTTTATTTACAACAGAACGTAAAGGAAGTAGTATACTTTTCCTCTCTTGCCAATGCTTCCCTTTGTCTTATTAAAATGTACACTTTCCCATGATTATCTAAGGATTTCATTAGCTAGGTTTAGAAAACTTAGTAGTTAAAAGAGTAAACCCCACCTTATCTTTTTTAAAATTCTTAAATCATGAACAAAGGAAACCTCTGTTTTGTCAGCATAGGTACAAATATACTTACACAGGTTTCTTGCTGGATACACTGTAAGACTCTCTTGGCAGGGACGAGGAAATCAATTAGACATCTGAGACCATCTCCATGATAGAACTTTTCAACAATACTGAAAAGCTGCCACAGAACAGTAGCAGCTGTAGCTTCAAAAGGTGGGTAGAGAGAGGAAAGTGTATTCTGGATGTAGGTATCAAGGGATTCAGAGTTCTGAAATAAAGAGTTACAGGCTGTTAACATGTGAGGAAGAAAATACTTCAGTGTAAAGCAATAAAATAAGATATATGAAAGCAGTTTGCTGGGAAACCCAAGTTTCCTCAAAAGTTTATTAGACACTAGCTGGGCCAGGTGCAGAGCATCTGCGCCTCTAGTTTGCCTCAGCCATTTTCTCACCTGCTCACCCGCCGGCGCTTATTTTTCTCGCCGCCACCCGCCAGAAAGCTACCTGCCCTCCCACCGGCCGCCTCGACTCACCACCTCCTACCACCCACTGTCCAGCTCGGCACCTCCCATCAGTGGCTGCCTTTTTTCGCCAGCCCATCAGCTGGCCTGCTGCTTCCTCCGGCCCGCAACCGCACTTCCTCTTGGCGGCCAGCCAGCCCGCCTCCTTCCCTGGCCCACCACTGCACTTCCTCCCAGCAGCCTGGTGGCCCGCCTCCTCCTTTGGCCTGCTGTCGTGCTTCCTCCTGGCAGGTGGCCCACCAGCCATCCGCCCAGCCACCATTACCGTTTCCTTCCCCGTTGCTATCCAGGCAGTTGCTCGTGAACTCTTGCGAGAGCTGTCACACATGAGATTAGTGATGGGTACATAGGAACATAGGAAGCTGCCATAGACTGAGTCAGATCATTGGTCTATCTAGCTCAGTATTGTCTACACAGACTGGAAGCAGCTTCTCCAAGGTTGCAGGCAGGAACCTCTCTCAGTCCTATCTTGGAGATGCCAGGGAGGGAACTTGGATCCTAGATGATCTTCCCAGAGCGGTTCCATCCCCTAAGGGGAATATCTTACAGTGCTCACATGCAACCAGGGTGGACCCTGCTTAGCTAAGGGGACAAGTCATGCTTGCTACCACAAGGCCAGCTCTCCTCTCCAGTACGTTTCGGAGAATTATATATATAGATTATATATATAGATTGTCCAATGAGAAGAGCAATAGTGCTGGAGAAACATCCACAAAAGACAACTTCTCTGCCATTAACAACTGCCAGCTGCAAAGTGTAGCAGAGATGAAGGTGTCTTCTAGGATCTAGAGTCCTTTGAAAAAGAAAGGGTTCTTTGGCTGACAAGTAATGTGAGAGTTCCTTGGACACAGAAAGTTTGGTTCATGTAAGATGATGACAGAAATGGCTGACTGTGCAAAGGAGATTCTCACGATTTCTCTGTGCTTGCAAAGCCCAGCACAAAGTGAGAAGCTGACTTCTCCCCTTCCTCAAGTCTTCTGTTCATGCCTGCAACCATAAATAATGGTTAGTTATCAATCAAAGTGTATTAACCTCTGACCGTCTACATATCAAGATGCACTCAGGATAGCTATCAAGACCAGCCAAGATGAGTATACACCGCTCACTGAACAATACAGTAACGAACATTTGGAACACACAAATACAAACACCACTGCTTCAATATCATCAGATGACAGCTCAGCAGCTGCTAACTGTGACTAGCATCAGGCTGGGCAAATAAGCTAGTAAAATGATCTAGAAGCAGCTCTGAACTGGTGTTCCTTCTAAATAAGAGTGAATGCAAGTCCAAAGATCTTACTTTACATTGTGATGGTACCTCCAAAGTCTTGGGGGAGGAGGATCTACATATGCAGCAGAATGAGGTGGGAATAGGACAGGCCTGTTGAACATTGCCCCCCTTGCCATCTGTTTTTGGACTACAACTCCCATAATCCCCAGCCACAGTGGCCAATAGCCAGGTATTATGGGAGTTGTAGGCCAACATCTGCAGGAGGGCCAACGTTGAGCAGGCCTGGAACAGAGTAACTTAATTCTGAAACGGGACAGAGGTCTGTTCCACTTCAGACTGCAGGAGAGGATGAGCACATTTTTAATGTTCTCCTATACGTTCATTTAAAAAAAAAAATCTCTGCAAGCAGAAAATCACAATGTTAAGCTAGAATCTATTTTCCTGTTATGATAATTCTCTCTACCACCTTATCCTGCTACATATGTAGACCAGCAATTAGTGGCAGGAGAGACTCCAACTGGATATTAATGTAGTTGCAGGACTGTTGCTGCAGGGGCAGAGCTCTAAGAATAGTAGGGAGGTGTCACTTAGACTTCAGAACTGTATCCCACTGATCCAACTGCCTTGGAACCAGTGTTCATATGTTTTTTGAAGTCCGTTCAGTTAATTTTAGATCCCACTCAGGTTCAATCAGGAAGGCCCCTCTCTGAATGCAAGTGTGCACACACTGCCTTGATACTGCCGCCCAAAACAAAACTCATTCTGCACTCAGATGAAAAAAATTAGAGAGAACACTGCATGGAACCCTCTTAACGGCTGACTTTGTTCAAACCCATCCCTCCCACTGGCTGGGAAGTCTGCCTATCTATAACTTCTTTAAATGGAACACTTTTCCAAATTTGATCAAGGTTTGATAAAAATGCAGTTATGAAGGCTGAACCTGGTTTTCATGAGAACTACAAGTAAAATACCTGAATACTTCAATTGTGTCAATTTAATCCCAATTAGATTTATGAGACTAAAATAAATTTATATCCATGAATAGCATCTTAATTTGCTTGCTGGTTCACAGCCCAAGAACATGCTATATAGGGTATTAAGAACAGAGCAAGTTTAACTCTGGCCAGATGCTTATCCATCTAAACACTTAAATATATATATATATATATTTCCAGTGAAAGGAACTCCAGGTTCCAAGTTCCCTCCTGGCATCTCCAAGATAGGACTGACAGAGACTCCCGCCTGCAATCTTGGAGAAGCCGCTGCCAGTCTCTGTAGACAATACTGAGCTAGATGGTCTGACTAAGTATAAGGCAGCTTCCTATGTTCCTAGCATTGTGCTGTCCGCCATCAATTTTCCATTCTTAATATCAAGATGTTGGAATGTTGCCTAAAATCACAAAGCTTGGAAACGCATTTAGAACATTGCACAAGAGCATGTATATGTTGTGGGACCTTCCAACACCACTATCTTCTGAAATAAATGACAGCCAGTGTAAGAAACATGAGGCTACAAGGGACATACAAAAGATGTAATCTAATGTCTTGTCAAACAATAAATTAACTCATATATATCACTGCCTGGATTTATTCTTTATGTTAAGCTTTCAAATATCATCTATGGAAAAATGCATCATACTACAGAAAATCTAATTATGATAACTATATAGCACGCACACAAATTCATCCAATATTAAATACCTGCAGCCGTGTGTTAGAACTATCTCCAGAGTGGGACTAAGGGACAGTTCATACCTGCATATTTCCACTCAATGATTGTATAGTACTTTTGTGGCACATAATCTATGAAGCTGCCTTGTTCTGAGTCAGCCTATTGGTCAGTCTAGGCCACACCGCTTACACTGACAGCAGAACTCCGGGGTCCTAGGCAGATGTTTCTCATCACATCTACCTGATCATTTTAGCTAGAGATACCAGGGATTGAACCTAGGGCTGAACTTCATGGCCCAACCCATCACAACCCCTGTTCACAATACTGACTCTAAGTCAGATGCTTAGGAAACAGAAGCAGTACTAGCCCCAGCCCTAGATCATAACACCAGACCAGAACCAGACAGAGCCCTGGAGCTAGAGTCCTCTGAGGAAGCTCCTTCAAGACCTGAGCTCCCTGGGGCAACACTCCTGGAACCCGAGTCCACTACAGAGTCAGCCTCTCTCTCACCATTATGCCCCTCCATATCTGCATGCCAGTGCTTACAAGCTTAGCAGGAGCAGAAAGAGCAGAGGAGAAGTGCCAGACTCCAGAAGGCTGCCTCTTTAAGGCTCCTCTCTAGGCAGGAAGGTGGAGTCCAGGAGGGGTAGTCACAGATCTTTAAGGGACTTAAGGGCTCAGTTTGCCTCTGGCTGGTGTTGAGTCAGCTTGTTCCCTTGGACAAGGTCCTGCAAGCTGGCCTTTACCTCACCTCACCTCCCCAAGCCTAGCCATGCTGACAACCAAGACAGGTCATTGCTGTGCATGTGGTCTACCAGTGAGCTTATGTGCTGAGTGCCTGAGGCCATCCAGCACCAAAACTGCTAACTTCAGTCCCCCCAAAGAGGCCTCTGTCTTTCCCTACAGTGATGCACCAGTCTTCGTAGGACTGCCTTTGCACATGGGTCCAGAAACTTCAGTTCAAAATGCGACAGCCTAATTTCTCTCCAGGGTAATTTGGAGACACCAAATTATGCCTGTATTTAAACAATTGCACTAGCTACTGATAGGTTTCTGGGCAAAATACAAAGTGTTGGTTACTACATTTAAAGCCCTGAATGACTTGGGTCCGGGTTACCTGAGAGAGCACCTGGTTCTGCATGAGCCCCATTGCACATTAAGGTCATCTGGAGAGGCCTGTCTCCAGCTGCCACCGGTTCATCTGATGGCAACCAGGATCATCTAGTAGCGACCAAGAAGGATCGGGCCTTCTTCACAGCTGCTCCTAAGCTGTAGAATGTTCCCTGCAGAAATCTGAGGCTTAACAACATTACTGGCCTTCAAGAGAGTCCTTAAGACGTCTTTTTTTTTGGGTCTGGCCTTCCAGGGTTTTTTTAAACTGTTTTAAAAGACCACCCAGAACTGATAGATGGGGTGGCATAGATAGATTAAAAATTCTGAATTAATACTGTACTTAAAAAAGTCTGCTGGGGCCTATTGATGCAGATTATGTATCAATTCAAGCTACTGGGGGGAAGCCAGAGAACAAAAACATTTTGCAGTTAAGCTGAACTCATTCAAAAGCTTGGTCTTCTGCCATGTTTCACTTTTCTGTTTCACAATAATGAAGATGGGGTGCTCAGATTTCAGCCTTGCTGTGATGATACACCCCTTTGACTCTTTCTGCCCCCTCCCCAGAATACATTAGTTCTGTGACAGAATCTTCATGGTACCAAAGCATTCCAGGCACAGACAGCTCACTGCTGGCCAGCATCCCAATGATTTATTTTTGATTAGCTAAGTCCTTACTCCCAACATCAGCCTGTGTTAGAAGTGGAAATGTAAAACTAACTTGCTCACAGAGTTGGTGTATAAAATTATACATGGAGTAGAGAGAGCGGACAAAGAGAAATTTTTCTCCCTCTCTCACAACACTAGAACCAGGGCTCATCCCATGAAACTGGAGGCCCGGAAATTTAGGACCGACAAAAAGAAGTACTTTTTCACATAGCACATAATTAATCTACGGAATTCTATGGAATGGGAATTCTTGGCCACTAGTTTGGATGGCTTTAAAAGAGGCTTAGACAAATTCACGGAGGACAAGTCTATCAATGGCTACTAGTCTGAGAGCTACGGCCACCTCCAGCCTCAGAAGCAAGCTGCCTCTAAATACCAGTTGCAGGGGAGCAACAGCATGAGAGAGGGCATGCCCTCACCTTTTGCTTGTGAGATTCCCAGAGGCATCTGGTGGGCCACTGTGTGAAACAAGATGCTGGACTGGATGGGCCTTATGCCTGATCCAGCAGGGCTGCTCTTATGTTCTTTTGACATCTGGAGAAAAAATTCGAAGTGTTTTCCTACAAAAATTGCTGGATCAGAGGAAAGGTCAATTGAGCCCACAATTGTGTATCCAACAATAACAAAAAGAAAATGGAATAAATGGCTATGTAATCAATGGGACATCAGACTGTGATGCATTTTGAGAAGAGGCTCACTTCACCATAGGACATTTTAACAATTGTTATGCATGTCTCGGATACAAAGATGAATGGTTTCCTCCACCACCCCAACTACTCAGGCCTCTTACACAAAGCCCATCTCCATCCGCATTCAGTTTCCAACTGTGGCCAGTCAGGTATGTCTGAGAGGCTCACAAGGAAGGCATGATGTTGCATGTATTATCCTCACCTGTTTTATCCTCAGCATCTGATTCTCTGGTACACTCTCTCTGCATATGGAGATTCCAATCAGCTACTATGGCTGTCTACTTTGAATTGGTCTACCGCTTTCCCAAAGTCATCTAAGTGAATGGCCATCATGCCACCTTGTTAACAGTGAATTCCATATGTTAATTATGCATAATTATTCAAAAAGTAATTGTGTGGATTTAAATCCATTATTTTCAGCTCTGGGTTTCCAGCACAAACACTTCTGCTGCCTCAAGCAGTCTGTAGATAACACACTGGCAGAATCTGTCAAAGGCTGACAACTTGAAATTCTGGAAGTTCTTACTGTTTTTGGCTAGGGCCATTTATAGTATGGGAGCATGCACAATGCCATGGGACTTATGTGAAGAAAGCAATCCACCTATACAGTTCTCTTCAAAATACCTCAAAGAATAAGAAAAAAACATGTTGGCAATCTGAGAATCTGCTCTGACTGTCCTGCTGATTTGTGAAAGTTGTTAATGAATAATTAAATGATAGATAATAAACATTTTGCATAAGTGACTTTACAACAAGTTTTGCATAAGTGTTTTTTAACAACACCTAATTAATATTACAGCATATGAAAAATGTTCATAATTAATTTTTTAAAAGTTTTTTTTGCATGCTGGCGCATCATATTATGTATATTAATTAGCTTCTTCGTAGAGATCCTCATCATCTTCTTCCTCTAGTTCCTCATCCTCTGGCTTTTCATTCTCCATCATGCTGTCACAAGCATCTTCTTGGTTCTGTATCTTTTGAGATGCACAGGAACACATGTCGCAGCAGATCAACCTGCTTTATGACAGATACATCTTCCTCCCTGGCATCTGGAGGTATTGCATCCACACCCCACCAATTGAAGTACAGCTTTTGGAGCTGGAAGTTGATCGGTCATTATTGGTATCCAGACATCCCCTCCCATTTTCCAACCATATTTTCCAGGGGATGAGATTACACACTTCACATTCGTATCATGTTTCCAAATGATTGCTTGATGGTGTGCTCGTAGTATTGCATGGCGTAATATATCTCTTGTAGGTAGAAGGCTCTCAGATTGGGCTTGTTTCTTAGTGAACAGCCACCATCTGTGAGCTATCAACCTGTGAGATCTGTGTACAAGACAAGTAAACCTGACATATAAATTCCTCAGGGGCAGCAAATGTACCATCACTGGGGAGTAAATCCTTCCCCAGGCTTGCAAGTGCACTTATAATAAGGTCATTGGCATTCATGAAAGCTTTCCAGAAACTTAGTTTGCCTTTCCCTGCAAAACCAGTATTGTCTGCACCACTGATAGCATGTAAGCCAGGCAAAGCAGAAACTTTGCTGGGTCCAAGAGCTTCATATATGGGCAGTAGAGGAAGTGGCAGGGGTTTGCTTGCCATCTTTGAGTCAAACTGATTGATCTTTTCCAAAACACTATGTGATTTGATCATCTCCTCCAGGTTTGTGTGTGCTTCTTTAATTAGCTCAGGATTTAATTAGCTCAGGACTTTCAGCTGCAGCTGTAATTATTGGCAGTAGATAAGGAAACTCTCCAAAGAAGGCATCTTGGTAGACGTTAAAAAGAGCTTCTCGTGTGACCATCACATGCTTGCCTTCGTTTATCTGCTTTACTGTGAGTGGTCCATACAGATTAACCTCTGTCCAACATAGGTCAAGTCCACTGTTTTCAATATAGGCCCCAATATAATATAGCTGGGCCATCACTATACAGTGGTCCCTCGACTTACGAACTACTCAACATCTGAAGTTTTCGACTTACAAACGACAAAAATGACCGGAAGTCGTTGCCGGTTTAGATGCGGCTTCCTCGACTTACGAATTTTTAGATGCGGTTTCCTCAACTTACGAATGTTTCCAGACCTCCGTGGTGCGCTTTTCGACTTACGAAAATTTTGACCTACGAACGTGCGTTCGGAACGGATTAACTTCGTAAGTCGAGGGACCACTGTATGTAGTTCTCCAGGTCGGAGTATAATATTAATAATATTAATATTATCCAGGCAGTTTTGTATGATGCAAATGATCTAGACCCATTTCAAACTGGCTTTTATGTGGGCTATGGGGTTGAGACTGCCTTGGTTGGCCTGATGGATGATCTCCAACTGCCTATCGACAGAGAGAATGTGACTCTGCTGATGCTTTTGGATCTCTCTGCAGCTTTCAATACCATTGACCATGGTATCTTTTTGGACTGCCTGAGGCGGGTGAGATTGGGTGGCACTGTTTTACAGTGGTTCCCCTCCTACCTCTCTGGCAGATTCCAGATGGTGTCGCTTGGAGAATGTTGTTCTGCTAAGCGAGAACTGAAGTGTGGAGTTCCACAAGGCTCCATACTGTCTCCAATGCTGGGAGAGATCATCAGGAGGTTTGGTGCTGGGTGTTATCAATATGCTGATGACACCCAGATCTCCTTTTCCATGCCAACCTCATCAGTACATGGCATATCTACCCTAAACACCTGCCTGGGGGTAGTAATGGGCTGGATGAGGGATAACAAACTGCACCCGTTGTTGCCCGGCAGTCTCCCTCAGAGTAGTATGCATGCGTGCGCGGCGACGCACGCGCGCCTGTTACCGCCGTGCGCGCGCCGCATGTGTACTACTCTGAGGGAGACTGCCGGGCGACGCCGGGGGCAGGGGCGGCAGCGAAGAACGCTGCCGCCCCAAAATCTTCACTAAAAAAGACAGTGCTGGAGGGGGGAAAGCGGTGGGAGGGGTAAGTTCCACCGCCCCACCCTTAAAGGGAGACCCCCCCTCGGTGCCGGTCCGGACTGGTCCAGACCATGCACATCCCTAATCATGAAAGACCCAGCAAAAGGTGCAGTTCCAAGTAATTATAGACCGATAACCTGTCTGCCAACCATGTTCAAATTATTAACTGGAATAATAGCAGATGAAGTGATGCAACACTTATTAACTAACAAACAGCTTCCAGTTGAACAGAAAGGAAATTGCCCAAACACCAGAGGCACAAAAGACCAGCTGCTGATTGACAATATGGTTTTAGAAAATTGCAAGAGAAGAAAAACCAGTCTAAGTGTTGCATGGATTGACTACAAGAAAGCCTTCGATTCATTGCCTCACACATGGATACTAAAATGTTTAGAAACAACTGGTGTCAGCAAAAACATTCAGATATTTATTTAAAAAGCAATGAGCATGTGGAGTACACAGTTAACAATCAATGGCGAGACACTTGGACAGGTTAGCATTAGAAGAGGCATTTTCCAAGGAGACTCACTATCCCCTCTGTTGTTTGTAATTGCCATGAGCCCACTTTCACAAATACTAAACAAAACAGGCCTCGGATACCAAACATCTAAAACATCAAGTCAAATCAACCATCTGCTGTACATGGACGATCTGAAGTTGTATGGAAAGTCCCAGGCAGAAATCGAATCACTGCTAAACACTGTCCGTATATTCAGTAGCGATATAGCAATGGAGTTTGGACTAGACAAGTGTGCTGCATTAATAATGAACAGAGGGAAAATAAGAAAAACAGAAGGAATAGAACTGCCCAATGGAAGCAAGATCAAGAACCTGGAAGAGAAAGAACCTTACAAATACTTAAGCATTCTCCAGGCTGATAACATTGCACATACTGAAGTTAAAAGAAAAATTGGAAGTGAATACATCAGGAGAGTGAGAAAAAATCCTCAAGTCCAAACTCAATGGTGGGAACAGGCTATACCTGTTATCAGATACACTGCAGGAATAATAGACTGGACCCAGGCAGAGCTAGAGATGCTAGATCGTAAGACCAGGAAAATCATGACCATCAATCATGCTCTGCACCCCCACAGTGATGTCGATAGGCTATACCTCCCTCGCTGCTCTGGTGGAAGAGGAATGCTGCAAGTCCATCAAACAGTAGAGGAGGAGAAAAGAGGCCCTGAAGAATATATCAAGGACAGTGAAGAAGATGCACTTCAAATGGTCAAGAACGAGAAACTATTCAACACCAATGAAACAAAGCACGCCTACAAGAAAGAACAAGTCAAGAATTGAGCAAAAAAATTGAAAAATAAGCCACTGCATGGTCAATATTTGCACAATATAAGTGGAAAATCAGACATCACCAAGACCTGGCAATGGCTTAAGAATGGCAACTTGAAGAAAGAAACAGAGGGTTTAATACTGGCTGCACAAGAACAGGCACTAAGAACAAATGCAATAAGAGCAAAAGTCGAAAAATCCACAACAAACAGCAAGTGCCGCCTTTGTAAAGAAGCAGATGAAACCGTGGACCACCTAATCAGCTGTTGTAAAAAGATCGCACAGACTGACTACAAACAAAGGCATGACAAAGAAGCAGGGATGATACACTGGAACATCTGCAAAAAATACAAGCTACCTGTAGCCAAACATTGGTGGGACCATAAAATTGAAAAAGTTGAAGAAAATGAAGAAGGAAAAATACTATGGGACTTGCGACTACAAACAGACAAACATCTGCCACACAATACACCAGATATAACTGTAGTCGAGAAGAAAGAAAAACAAGTTAAAATAATCAACATAGCAATACCAGGGGATAGCAGAATAGAAGAAAAAGAAATAGAAAAAATCACCAAATACAAAGATCTACAAATTGAAATTGAAAGGCTGTGGCAGAAAAAGACCAAAATAATCCCAGTGGTAATTGGCACCCTGGGTGCAGTTCCAAAAGACCTTGAAGAGCACCTCAACACCATAGGGGCCACAGAAATCACCATCAGCCAATTACAAAAAGCAGCTTTACTGGGAACAGCCTATATTCTGTGAAAATATCTATAACAATTGACAAAAAAACTCTGGCATCCCAGGTCCTTGGGAAGGACTTGATATCTGGATAAAACAAACCAGTCAATAACATCTGTCTGACTGTGTAAATAAGAAATAATATCCAAATCCTTTCGAGCCATTTGGAGCTGCTTTGCTGGCTTGTAAAGACCCTTGTTTATTGTGATGACCATTTTACCATCAGGACCTATGACTTTTGTGTTGATACCCTGTGCCTGCATAAGTATAGCCAGTAATGTCTTCCACTTGTGGGCAGGTGCTATAATTAATGGTGGTGTACCAACTTGTATTTTTGGGAGTCCATGTTGTAACAGTGAATTGTATCCAGATCATGTGGGAATGTTGTATTTGCTAAATAAAAATAATAATAGTGTCTGTTACTTTATCTTCATCATTAGCTTCATTACCTACTCCACTGTTTTCGCCTGTACAAGGAATGCTGCTTACATTCAGTTTGTGAGACCTAACCACTGATTGTCCCATAAGCCAGGTAATGTCTGCAAGACAGGATTCTAGTAATTGTAGTTGGGAGTGTTCTTTTAAATTGAATGAGGTGTATACCGGACTCATTGGTTTTGCTGGTGGTTTATGACAATCCAAAAGTTTAGTTATTGTACTTGGGAGTTTCTTCAGCAAGTGGTTTTGAGTTCTCCCTGTTAGCTCAGTTATTGGTGCCTCATCTTCAGCCTCACATCTCTGACATATAGCCATTGCTGTTTCCATTTACCATCAAGTGTATCTTCAGCAAAATCAATATTTTCTATTGCAAAGAATATGAATCTTCCTTCAACTACACCAAGAGGCAGACAGATACCATCATTGACCAGCATTCTTTCTATAACAGTTGTAGCTACAGGTGAAACTCGGACAATTAGAATATCGTGCAAAAGTCCATTAATTTCAGTAATGCAAATTAAAAGGTGAAACTGATATATGAGACAGACACATTACATGCAAAGCGAGATAAGTCAAGCCTTAATTTGTTATAATTGTGATGATCATGGCGTACAGCTCATGAAAACCCCAAATCCACAATCCCAGAAAATTAGATTACATGGAACCAAAAAGACAAGGATTGAAGAATAGAACAATATCGGACCTCTGAAAAGTATAAGCATGCATATGTATTCAGTACTTGGTTTGGGCCCCTTTTGCAGCAATTACTGCCTCAATGCGGCGTGGCATGGATGCTATCAGCCTGTGGCACTGATGAAGTATTATGGAAGATCAGGATGCTTCATTAGCGGCCTTTAGCTCTTCTGCATTGTTTGGTCTCATGTCTCTCATCCTTCTCTTGGCAATGCCCCATAGATTCTCTATGGGGTCAGGTCAGGCGAGTTTGCTGGCCAATCAAGCACAGTACACTGTATACTTCTCAGAGGTCCGATATTGTTCTATTCTACAATCCTTGTCTTCTTGGTTCCATGTAATATTCTAATTTTCTGGGATTGTGGATTTGGGGTTTTCATGAGCTGTACGCCATGATCATCACAATTATAACAAATTAAGGCTTGACTTACCTCGCTTTGCATGTAATGCGTCTGTCTCATATATCAGTTTCACCTTTTAATTTGCATTACTGAAATTAATGGACTTTTGCACGATATTCTAATTGTCCGAGTTTCACCTGTATCTGTGCCTCAAGTCTTAAAATCCTGTTATAGAAAACACAAACCAAACTGATGCAACGCAGACAAGCTGCTTGCTCGAAAAAGCTTAGCAAACAAGTTGAAGGGAAGAGAAGAAGAGGATGACCAGCAGCAAGGTGGATGAACCCAATTACGACAACAATGAATGCACCAATTGAGAGACCTTAAAGGCCAAGTTGAAGACAGATCATCCCGGAGAGAATCTATCTATGTGGTCGCTAAGAGTTGACACCAACTTGATGGTATTTAATCAATCAATCGCAATTTCCAGTTGTTGAGGAATTTCATGGATGGTCCTTGGAGTCTGTGATTTCTTGTTTTGGACCCAAACCTGGGATAGAAACAAAGACACTGTAGTCTGAGCTAAACTCATGGGCATGCTAGTTGACTTCACAGTCTCCCCCCACCCCATGTTTGGTCCCTTGAGAACCCAACGGAAGAACCTATACAATTCACCTAGAACATTCTGATCTATAACTTCTGTAAGTGAACCAGAAAATACCCATCTCTCTGCTTTGGTAATAAGTTTTTGTAGAATCCTAGCATCATAGGGTATTTTCATGTCGTCATTTCCATCAGTGTTGCTCTCTTCTGCTAACTGAATTGTAGCATCTCTTAAAATTTTGATAGAAACATGTTCTGATTCATTCACTCGTTTTGGTTTATGGAATTCTACACTTGGTATATCATGCTGTATAAGTTGCTTTATTCTTTTTTTGCGGATGGGATGGCTGTCCACATTATTTGCCATAAAGATTCCTGTGTATGCCTCTTGAAGATGAGCCATGGTGACTATATTTCCATCCAACAATGTATTTTCAAGCAGATTATTACAGAATTTGATTTTGGCTGCCACCTCATTCACCTTGCTTGGTTTTTGTGGGTTGAGTGCTGAGCGATTGACATTTGTTACATGTGTTGCCAAGCTCCATTCATGTTATTCAATGTTATTTAATAGCATGTGCATCTTGAGGATCAATGGTTGTGCAAAGCTTGACAAGCAGTTTCTCATTCCCACTTCTTTCAACTGCAACTTTAAGTGACTAACCAGCATTTTCTGTAGCAACTAAAGGCAAATGGTTCTTGTAACCTGGTCCATTCTCACAAAAGAAACACAATTCCCTTTTGTAAGGTAGTGATTGAGATAGAGTGAAGGTACTGCTTGACGGTATTGGGTCTTCCTCAATATTCAGTTTTATCTTTCTTTCATATTGTTCTTTGGCATGTTTGAGCATTTTGGTATGAACAGTCTCTTGATAACATTTTCTATGCCACGAACATCCTTTTGCTTGAGGATCTTGCCATATGACATCACCAAAGCGCCTACTAATCTCAGGAAAACATTTGTCTCCATACTGAGACAAATCCCTGATAAAGCTCAGTAATTTTTCATAGGATATAGCAACAGGCTTCTCCACCAATGCCTCATTTGTCTGTCTCTTACAGATGGCAGTCATTGTAGCTAACATCACAGCCTATCCCTTAACAAAAGCATAAAGAGCATCCTTCCACTTGTGCAGGATGGCTACCCTTCCAATGCATTAACATGGGGACAGGATACTGCAGCACTGCATGGGCTCCAGCACAAGCACAGTGCAAATAATTAAATTCTATGACATGTGCATACTCAGGTTTTTCCACACCGGTTGTAGCCACTAAACCCCTCCAGTTTCAAAAGAGATGGCAGATGTTTTGCTTCATATTCAAATCAGTGAACAGCATATTGGAGAGCACCATAAATACAAAATTAAAATTAAAACATGCAGTTCATTTATACAATTACATGATTTAAAAAGAGCAGCAAAAAGTAGTAGTTAAAAACAATGGTAAATTTAGTGATGTGTGTGAGGAATATACAGCAAATCAAATCATCTCTCAGAAGAATGAACCGGACAGATTTTGCCTGGCACCTAAAAGGTAGCAACAATAGTGCTAGATAAGTCTCATTTGAGAGGCATTTCCATAATTACAGTGAAGTCACACACTCCAGAATCCAGACTTATTCCCTGCATGTGAGGACACTTGGAAAAGCAAACTCTGATGGTGATCTTAGCTGTTGTGCAGGTCCATGAAGGAACACATGGTCCTTTCATTACCCTAGTTCCAGACCATTTCGGATTTTAAAGGTCAAAAACCAGAATTTTGAGCTGTGCTCAGAAACAAACAAAGCCCATGAAGCCCTTTCAATATATGCAGAAAGAGCTCTAAGCTATGGATATCCAACAGAAATTCTAGATACAGGAGCATCTCCAGGCTGCAAACCTTATCTTTGAGGGGGACTATAATGTAGGTTGCATAGAACCAGAACCATAAGAGTACAGTGCCTCTCACTCCCATCCCTGAAAGACAGTCCAGAAGGATACTATGGCTGATTATATCAATAGCTATTCAGACGTTCAAGAGAATCCAAAGGATCACACTGCCTTTCCATCTCCAGCAAATGTCATCAACCAGAGCAATCAAAGTGGTTTATCTCCAAAATAGGGATGAAAACCAGAAACAATGACTATTGCTGCAACACTGCTGCTGAAACTCTATATGGAATATGTTATCTTACCTAAGTGAATAATGACTTACAGTTGACCTTTAAATACTGAGTCAGAACAGTTGACAAAGAATGTTCTGAAGCAGACAGACTTAACAGCGTATCATCAAAAAGCCAAAACAGTACATCTCTGTTTCTTATCACTGCAACAGTTTTTGTGTTTTTTTTTAAACTCAAAACACATACAAAATGCCCTATGGAACAAGTACATGCACATGCTAAGGAATAGGCATGTGCCCGAAACGTTTCAGAGGCCATCATCATCATCATACTTTATTTACGGTCTTTGACCAAAAAAGAAATAAAAATCCTCCGAAATGTTTCGGCGCTGGGACGGTATTCGGTGCTTCGGCACCGACGGGGGTAGTACTTTAAGGGCGGGGGAGGGTGTACTCACCCCCCCCCGCACGTTTTCCCCGCCAGCGCTCTGTAAATTTGAAGCCCCTCGGGGTGGCAGGGTTCCTCCCTGCTGCCCCATTCCTCCCGTTAGCCGGAAGTGGCCAGAAGTTGCGAGTGCACGCACGCATGACAGGCGCACGCGCACTCACAACTTCCGGCCACTTCCGGCCGACGGGAGGAATGGGGCGGCAGGGAGGAACCCTGCCGCCCCGAGGGGTTTGGAATTTACAGAGCGCCAGCGGGGAAAACGCGGCGGGGGGGGGTGAGTACACCCTCCCCCGCCCTTAAAGTACTACCCCCGCCGGTGCCAAAGACCATTTGTGCACATCCCTCCTAAGGAATACTACAGGAGGGCCTCGATATCCGCAGATTCGTTATCTGCAGATTTGCATATCCGTGGTTGGGTAAAAGACACCCAACCTCAGCATACCAGGGGACGGGGGGAGAGGGACAGGACAACCATGAGTATCCATGGGTCAAGAGATGGCCAGAAATGACCATGGAGCTAATTTCCAGCTGCCATTTTGTGTTTCAGAGTCTCAAAATGGCAACATTTTTTTAAAAGAAAAGTAAAAACTGATGATTTTTGGCTGATTTGGGGGCACAGTGAAACTCAAGGAGAGCAGCAAAGCAAGGTAGGGACCGAATCCCCCCCTCAAATTTGGCCGGTTTTGGGTATTTAGGGGTTCATTTCCCTGATGACTGGGGACCTAATCCCCACGATCTCATAGTCCCTAATGACTCGATATTCACGGTTTCAGTATCTGCGATTGTAGGAAGGAACAGAACCCCCGTGAATGTCGAGGTCTTCCTGTATATACAAGTGTTTTAAGAACTTGGAAAGCTGCATCTACTGTGTGTGAGCACTGTAACATATCCCCTTTAGGGGATGGAGCTGTTCTGGGAAGAGCACCTGCATGATTGCATGCAGAAGGTTCCAAGTTTCCTCCCTGGCATCTCCAAGATTGGGCTGAGAGAGACTCCTGCCTGCAACCTTGGAGAACCTCTGACAGTCTGTATGGACAATACTGAGCTATACGGACCAATGGTCTGACTCAGTATATGGCAGCTCTCTATGTATACAGCTAGGTATTTTTCATATCGTTATACACCAGCCAGTGTGGTGTAGTGGTTAGAGTGCTGGACTAGGACCGTGGAGCCCCGAGTTCAAATTCCCAATCAGCCATGATACTAGCTGGGTGACTCTGGGCCAGTCACTTCTTTCTCAGCCTAACCTACTTCACAGGGTTGTTGTGAGGAGAAACCTAAGTATGTAGTACACTGCTCTGGGCTCCTTGGAGGAAGAGCAGGATATAAAATGTAATAAATAAATAATATGAAAACCTCAGTATATGGCAGCTCTCTCTATATACAGCTAGGTATTTTTAATATGGTTGTGTTTCTATTGCTTATATCACATCTGCTTGCATCATCTGCTTCTCCTCAAGCAACCATACCTAGTGCTCATTTTCTTCCTTTATATGCATGCATGGGTTTATGTCAGAGTAACAAAATTGACCTTTAGCATGCATGGGCAAGGTGTGAGAGGGCAACAGTTTCTACTCAGCATTGCCTGTCCTTCAGTCCTATATATAAAGCAACGATAACTTCTGGATTTGGATGATATGGATTATTTTCAAACATTTTAGTCTGGCTTCCAACTTGGGTTTGGGATCAAAACTGCCTTGATTGCCCTGGTGGATGATCTATGGCAGAAACCTGACAAGGGGAGTGCATCCCTGCTGTTTCTGCCAGACGTCTCATCAACTTTTGATACCATTTGATTATTTATTTACTACATTTATATACTGCCACTCATTGAGCCTGTTCTCACAACCATATGGGGGTAGGCTGTAGAGGAGGCACATTCCTACCCTGACCTTCCCAGACAACCCAAGTCCCTGGTTGGGTTTACTTATCCATCACCACACGATCAGGCTTCTACATGATCTGGGAGGGAAGAAAAAACTGAGCTGGGTCTGCCAGTATCGCACAATGTAATGCATGAGTAGCGGAGGAGGAAGCCCTTAGTACATTAACAGCTCTCTTTTCACCCAATTCCATGGTTAACATGGCCACCAGCAACCTGGGAACAGTTTAAAACACACCAGTGCTGCAGACAACCAAAACAAAAAGTTAGGACAGGCTTCATTTTAGTCCTACCTCACTTTTAACTCGGGTAGCATATCTGGGCTACCCAAGTTCAGAACTGCTAGGTTGGGAGGCCTCCTGCTGCCTCAGACAACCATAGTTTTCTGGGTTAGCCATCTCCTACCCAGGAATCTGTGGTCATGAGAACAGGCCCTATGAATCTCATGGTGGTTTACAAACAAACAATAGAAGCAGTTAATACAATTAAAAACCAACTAAAAGCCTGCCAAAATAGATGTGTCTTCAAGGTCTTCTTGAAGATGTGGTATCCATGACAGGGAACTGATGGAAGTATTTATTATTATTTAAAATCACCAGATGCCATTATAATACATTTTTTAAAACCATCGTCTATCTATCTATATAATTCTGTTAGACATACCCGCTGCTAATCCCATGTGTGGCAGTTCTCACGAGAGTTTGCAAGTGAGGGGAGGGGGGAGAAGAAAGCGGCAGTGGAGAAGATAAGGCCAGGACGGCGGGCGGGGAGAGAAAGCGGTAGACAGGCTGTCCGGCAGGCAGGGAGAGAAAGCTGCAGCCAGGCCACCGTGAGAGAGAGTAAGAGGGAGGAGGGCCGAGAATGAGGGAGAACTAGAGGTACAGATGCTCTGTGCCCAGGCCAGCTAGTTATAATGATTTTTAAAAAGAGCACAAGCTTGTAATTAAAAAACATTAAAAGATGATGGAAGTATTCAACTTAGAATCAGAGGCAGTGATGGGCTAGATGCGGGCAATCTGAGACTTAATCCAGATTAAAAGAGGTGTTGGTGGTCAGTAGGAGAGCAATAAAAAAGAAAGGGTTCAACCTGTTCTAGATAAGACTGCACCTCCTCTTTGGTGTGTGCAGTCTGCTCTGAATTGTGCTGGTCCTGGATGGCTAGGTGGCAGTGGTGGCCGGGGTGCCTCTGCATAGCTCCAGCTTTTGCACCTACTACAACCTTTCCTAGAAAAGAGAAGGAAAATTGGGCTTCTCTCACCCATGCTTTGGTCACATTGAAGTTGATGGGACTGCACTTGGAAGATTATTTGGAACTCCATTTAGTGTAGAATGTAGTGGCCAGGCTACTTTCTGAGGTCACTCAGAGCAACCATATTTCTCTGGTTTTAAAAGAGCTGCACTGGCTGCTGATTAGTTTCTGGTCTCAATTTGAGGGGCTCATTATTACCTTTAAAGCCCAAAATGGCTTGGACCCAGGTATCTCCCAAGTGATTCTATCCTCATGACAAGATCCGCATACAAGGGGTTCCCTGTTCCATGTGCTGATATCTATAGAGGCTTGATTGTCATGCACATAGGATAGTGATTGCCCCCATGTTATAGAATTTCCTCCATGGGGAGATTTGCTCCCTCTCCCTGTTTTCCACAGGCAACTTCTATTCAAACAAGCTTTTGAGAGGAAGATCTGCTACATGGCCTTTTATGATTTTCTGTGCTTGTTAATGGAGTTTTAATGGTGGTTTAGAATGGTGTTTTTTTTAATTGCTGCATTTTAAAATTAATTTTGAAATCCTTATTTGAAAATAATAGAAATTAATATTGATTTTAAAGCATAATATTCACTCTATTCACAACATCTGATTCAGCTGCAGGCACAAGACTATAAAGAAAATAACCTTGCAGAAAATCATCAGAGGAATTCTTGCTCTCTCCATAGGAACACAGTTCACTCATGCTACAAATTTAATCTGTAATTACACTGTCCGGTTCAGACTTGTACTGGACAGTTGAAAGTTGTTAACAAGTAATGTAAGTTTGCATTTCCAGCTGATTTATAAGATCAGAAGGTGAAAAGGTTACTTTGTTCTCGCATTTTGATCCAGTCACAGATTAGATGTGAAGAGGAAAAGGTGGAGCACCACATGCGTCAGTTTATAAATAACAATTTGGCTGAGCCCTTGCATGTGCTTGGGGCTTCAGATAAGGGCCTTGCCACACTAACCTTCCCCTGGATTCTTATTTTCCTAAAGCAACTCTTGATATAGTTATTTTATGGTGGTGCTGGTACCAGGATTTCCCCTTGCCACAAGAAAGGAACACACATTCTTTACCTTTCAATTGCTCAGAGATCTCATTTTTGTACTGAGTGACACCTTCAACATCAACAATATAACAACAGGTCCCACCCAGGTCCTCATTCCAGTCTTTTTACTTGCATGTTAATGCACATAGGTTTAACCTTTAGATTGCTTACTGTCTGCTATAAACTACTGAGATCATGCACACGTTCACCCTCCCCAGTTCGCTCTGTCACTTGCCGCAGCACATGAGTGGCAGAGGAAGAAGTCCTCCAGCATCCCTCAAGGCACTGTACCAGGAGCATTGTGCATTGAGGGATCCTCCCTCAGTTGGGTGCTCTTGCTGCTTGACTATGTGCACACAGCCCAAGCACACTCACGACCCCAGCTCTAGAGTTAAGGGTGCGCTCACACCCTTAGTCCTGGCTGAAGGTCAAGGTAAAATGTTGGGCTACCCGCAAGGGCAGTACCAGGATTGGACTCGATCCCGATGCTCAACACAAGCAGCCCAACCCAGGCTGGGCTGCCATAGCTTGAGTTGGGCTGCTCATGAGGACAGCCTCATTGTCTGTCAATAGAGTGGTGCAAGAGATAAAATAAGCCTTTTTCCTCTGTCAGCAGACAAAGAGCTGCTCATCTGTCCAAGACAAAACAACATTAATTAATTAATTAATTAATTAATTAATTATCATATCTACATACTGCCTGATATCTATCTATCTAGGCAGTGTACATAATCCAAGTTACAATATAAAATAAAATTAAAACACTTTTACAGAATAAAAACAATTAAACACAACTCACATAATAAAATGATTAAAATAATTAAACAGTTTAAAAATAGTTTTAATTAAAAGCCTGAGAAAACAGGTATGTCTTAATGGTCTTTTTAAATGCAATCAGAGATGGAGAAGCTCTTATTTTGATAGGGAGTGCATTCCAGAGTTCTGGGGCAGTCACAGAGAAGGCCTCGAGTCACCACCAGATGAGCAAGCTGGCAACTGTAACCGGACCTCCCTAGATGATTTTAATAGGTGGCAGGGTTCATGACAAAGGAGGCATGAAATTAATTTCATGACATGGAAATTAATGGAAACACAGATACTTTGAAATATTTTCAAAGTGTGATGCAATTTCAAAGTGTGAGGCAAGTTTATTCTGTAAGTGACCTTCTCAACAAGCTACTCATACAAACCGGGCTAAACCTAAGGCACTGCTGAGAATGCACATAGCAGGGAGATTCTCCATGAAGCCTTAGTCTTCTCTGGCAGGGAGAGTTTCTTTTAGGTCTAGTTCTCTCAGAGGCGATGACTGCAGTTGAGGGCTCACTCAACTGAATGCTGCTGCATACAAAAAGTTCCACAGACGTATAAAACTAAGGGCCAAACTAGATGTAATGCATGAGATCTACAAACAGGATTCCCTACAGGCAGAGGGGCCATTGGGGAACTGAGGGTGCGAAATCAAACCATTCTCCCCATTCCATTTTCCCAGCTAAAATCCCATGTTACATTTAATTGGGTCCTAATATGCCAATGAGAAGGGCTCTCACTTAACCTTCTCCCTGGCATGTTAATTTGTGATGTAAAGGGAATGTTTTGTATGGAGGAGCACACAAAAATACAACAAAGTTTCAAGCAACACAGCAAAAACAAGTTTACTGCCTCCATGGGAGGAAAACCATAATTTACTACATATCCACAGTAAACAAACTATCCATAGTAAACCCAGGATGCAAATTTCCCAAAAGGGATCAAATTAGGGGTTTCCTGAGCATTTATCTTAATGAAATACATAGCTTCTTCAGATTCCACTGCTCCCTGTCAACAGCAAAGTGATATGGGCTGTGTTCACATGATCATGCCAGTCCTGGTTAAATGGGGTTGACTGGCATCAGTGTGATTGTGAGAACACATATGCTGAGGAATTCCTGGCTAAGTTCCACAGCATTAACTAGGATATTTTACCTAGGATTAGATCAACTAGTCATCCCGCCAGATGTCCTGACAGTCCTTGGTTGTGAGAATCTGCACCCCATACCGATCCTAGCTACTTACATGCTCTCTATAGATCACAGTGCCTAGAGCGGACCACACCTGCTGGTGCTCTAGCCTCCCCACCCACACTCCATGGCCACACAGCCACACTGCCTTCCGCTGAACTCTGCCTGGCAACATACCACGTAATCCATACCTACAATGCCCACCTACACCTGCCTTCAACACTCCATCACTTGCTCTTAAATGCAGGTCCCAGCCGGCAGCACAGGTAATGCAAACACACTCCACCCATGCTTCCTGAAGCTGGACCCATGCACTGGTAAACAAGGGCAAAGCCCAGAATACCACACCATACACTCCTGGGGTCCACAGGAGTGAAACACAACAATGCATACACACACACCTAGCTAGCTCTTGGAAAGCCCAAGAGGCAGCATTCCACAACTGTATTTTATTCTTGACAGATCCTCACACCAGGATGGGACCACCTGCAAGAGAGGGACAGAACCTGGCCTCACCCAGGAGCCCCACCACCATTGAGGCCCGGGTTACAGACCAGCACACAGCAGTTCAGCACCTGCTTCACATGCAAAACACCTCAGGTGCCATCTCTGTCATTGGCAGGTAGGACTTTGAAAGACCCCTGCCTGAAACCTTGTGGAGCCGCTGCCAGCCCACATACACCTGGCCGGCACCATTTTGGCCCTTCAGTGGTTCTAATCCTGCAGTGGGCAATAGTCAGGGATGATGGGAGCTGTAATTTAATAGCAGCTGGAACGCTGAAGTTCTGCAGCCATGGTGTGGATAGTCCTGATCTATAGAGGCAAACAGTCCAACTCAACACAAGGAAGTTTTTTCTGTTCCACACTCCCCTGGGCCCCCAAGTGATCTTCAGCCATCGTCCATCATGCATACAAAAGCACACAGCTTCAGCCTGAGAAGCCCATGGCAGTAGCCTATTGCTCACTCTCACTGCACAGAAAGTGCTGTGCTGATTAAACACATTCCCTCTGAGGAAACAACCCTTGCATGGCAACACACTAAACACTCAATGGCTTATCCGGAGACTTGCCCACAGCAGCCCCACCTCCACAATCCACTGCATAGGGCAGCATCTCATGGCAGATCCCCTGGACATTTCCAGGCTGCAGCCGCAGTACCACAGCCACAGTAGGCCAAAAGTAGGTCCCCACCAGAGCCAAGCAGGGAACAAGAGTGGCTGTGGTAGCCCCTCAACAACTGACACCAAAGAAGCCCCAGGCCATGGGCTCAAGAGGAAACTGCTACTCTGGTAGGTCACTGGATGGAAGAGGGGGTCCCAGACAAGACTTAGGAGTTATTCTACAGTGCACTCATGTACTGACATACTGCACAGGAGATGGCCTGTTATGGATCTGAGTGAACAGGGGAACAGTGCTGTGAGTGCATAACTGTCCTCCACTAAAAGTTCAGGGTGGTCATGGAGAATAACAAATGTGCAAGGGCAAGAAATCCAGCAGAGCATGGGAATGCCGGAATGTGAAGAAATGCTACCGTATGTGCCGCAAAGGGCCACCCTAGAGTCAGAGGATCCCATCCCATGGGAATCGTACCCTGTGCAGACTACCCCTGTGGAGTCCAAAGGCATTCAAACCACTCCATTACAGCTGCCACAGAGATAAACCCAGATATGAAGCAGACCCAGAGTCAGCAGGAGACAAGGTGGGCATAGGCCACACACCCCTTATCGCACCTCATGGGACATAGGACTGTCATATATGCCCAGACAAGGTAGGCAATGCATGAGGACCCAGAAAGTAGCCATCTCTAATCGTTGCCCTCATGCAGCTCTGTGTTTGCAAGATGCCCCATAGGGAACAGACTGCATGACGTGTCCTCTCCAAATCAGGGCCTCACACCTGCACATGAGTAGCACCCCCAATCACATTTGTTAATAGTTTTTGCACAACGAACAGGCCTTGTGAGCATAATCAGAAACAAAGCAGGAATAAGTAAATTACACTTCTTAGTGTTTTTCTACTCACAACAGTCTATTAGCCTTTTTCAGGTTAGTTTATGGTTTCCAGAATGATTCCCTAAAGTAGCCAAGAAGTTCTTTGGCTTCTGTTAAGACTTCCTTTATTATCTACAAGGTCTTTATAGTTTAGATAAATGTAAACAAACAGAAGCTCTTGGCATCTGCAAAACCATTTTGCTCTTCAGAGATAAAGCCCACATCCGATATGGAAATCCCCATGCAAGTTGAAGCATTTTTTTTCCCCAGGGAACAGACAGGAGCTTTAAAAATCCATCTGGCTCCCAAAGAATATGAACAACTAAAAGCAGCGCACTGCTAAACAAGCCTCAAATACCTTTGTTCTGCAACAGCAGCATGTGGATTCCAAATTTGGTCGAACACAAAAGGATTCTTGTCTCCAGTCAAGAACCACTGGTCAATTTCAGTTCTTGTCCTAGAGGTCAAAGTCCTTTAACTATTTGCATTGCATTACACCCTGCCACCCCCAATAATTAATGCCACGATGAGCTACTTTCAAGTCTCTCAAAACCCACTGAGGAATCCCAGGCCACCACCTGCAGATCTTCCCAACACTATCCCCATTCTATAAGAAGAGGAAATAGAAATGAGATGATCAGGTACTTTCAAGATCAAGCAAGTTTGGTTGATTTAAATAAAATTGTAGCTATTTTCTTTTTCATACATCTGCCTGTTGAACATATGTAGCTACTTTATACTAGCTATATCACTGATTCATTTATCTCAGTATTGTCTACACTGATTGACAATGGCTCTCTAAGGTCTCAAGCAGGGGTCTTCCCCTACTTCTTGACATCCTGTAACCGGAGATACCAGAGACTGAATCTTGGACCTGGTCTATTAAAAACCTGGGCTCTGCCATGGAGCTATGCCCCCCCCTTTGTCCCTCTTAATGAAGCTTCATATGGAAAAAAGTCCCCCCCCCGCAACCATTGTGGTGGCTGCTGGCCCCCAAAGCAGCTACGGGCAGTCATACCTTAGATAACCCCTTGAGCCCTCTGTGCTTCAGTCAAAGAGAGAGAAATTGCTACTAGTTAACTCACCCTCACAGCAAAACAGGAGCTCACAGATGGATAGCAGTAGTTGTTGTTGGGTGGGGGGGCTTAAAAAAAAGAAAGAAAGACCAAGTCCTGGTGCTGTTCCCTCTAACAACAATTTGCTAGAGAGAACAATTTGCTTGTTCCCTCTAGCAGCAGACATTAAAGCACTGCACTGATGTAAGGGTGAGTGGTCAGTGGCAGCTCTCCTTGCCTGGAGGAGAGCCATTTTTGTAACTAGCTTGTACAAAGGAATCTAAGCAGGGCCCCACCTATGCGAAGCCAAGTGGACCAAATGAGCACAGCAAGTCGGGACATAGTCCTACTTGGCTCAGGTGGCTGGGAAGCACATCATGGGGCCTTCCTTCCTTGCAATGCCTTGGGCAGCTGCTTTATGAATAAGAGCAAACATCTTCTCAGACTACATGAAGACAGGACAAGCTGAGAATTCTCTAATGCAACAGAGTAATCCTGATCTTCTTATTTGACTTGCATTCCCCTCACCTCAATTACTGCATCTTGTTCTTAAAACAGCATGGCGTAGTGGTGGACTAGGGCATGGAAGATCCAAATTTAAATCCCCATTCAGCCATGAAGCTCACTGGGCAACTCTAGGCCAGCCACTTATTTCTCAGTCTAACCTACCTCACAGGGTTGTTGTAAGGATAAACATAACCATGTACACTGCTCTGGGTTCCTTGGATGAAGAGTGGGATATAAATGTAAAAAAACAAAAACATGCTTAGAAATGGTGGTAGAAATAGAAACCCTTTTGAAGGGGAACAGAAAAGTTTCTGGTTAATGCAGGGACTTACCAAACTTGCCTGGGAAATCTTTTCAAAGAAAATGCAAGAGGAGCTGGAGCAAGGGAAAGAAAAAGAGGAGTGATTAAAAAATAGAGGTGAGGAGAAGGGGGCTGTATCAGGCATGGCACAAGGATGCCAATTAGGAAATTGAGATTTTAAAAAGGAGGCAGTTTGGCAGAGATTGTGCTCATCTCAGGCTTTCATTATGTGGTGTCTGCCTTTCCTGGGGGGAAAAAAAAGACATTGGCACACAGCCCACAGACAAGCAAACACACACAGCAAAGGCTGTGCTATATCGAGAAAATACCATAGATGTGTCATACTGCTAAGAGGGCTGCCAAAAGACAAGGCACCTCAGCTGGTCTCTGGCTTTAAAGGAAACACCTGGACATTCTGAATGTTGCTTTCATGGATGTCCTAAACAACACAAGCTTAAAAGCAAGACAGGGTGGGCCAAGACTGCTAAATGGACTATATTTATCTCACCACCATTATCAGGGACTTCCTTGAGTCATAGGATTTCATCTGCAATTTGTTCAGGCAACAGAGAGTACAAGCCACTTGAGCACTAAAAGGTGCAGGGCTCCTCAGGAAGAGGTGTGTGTATGGCAGGGGGACTTCCTCACATCCTCTCACTTGTGCAGTCACATCCTGCTAGAAGATGACCCTCTTAAAAATATGGGTTAAATACAGGTTATACTCTCTACTCAAAAGGAAGCGGACCCAGAATTTAAGATGACCCCCCTCCATTTCTAACATCAAAGTACTTGGAAAAACCTAATGTTGGATTCAGGTAAATACAGTACATATCTTCTAACTAAAATACCTGCAGTCCACAGTTAAAATCAAATAATTAGTGGCTTCAGAAGAATTCTATCACTTGAGAGGGTTTTTTCTGCATTAAAAATCATCACATTTGTTGGGGTCCTTCCATAGTTCTGGCATTTTAAAAAACATTTCTCACTTTCCATCCGCATCAGTTTATTATTTATTTTGTTTTAAATCTTTCTCACCAAAGGCAACCCAAAGCAGCTAACAATAAAACCAAACAACACACATAACACAAAACACAGCAAACATACATTTTAAAAGGCAGCTAAAAGCAACAAGTCCACAACTAAGAAAGTCCACTATTATCATCCAACAACTACCAACCCGTAATTAAATGTTACCCTCCCACAAAAGTAGAATGAAGCTGGGTTGTCATGATCACATTAATCCTAGTTAAGAGTTTACCAGCATTGATGTGATCATGTGAACCTGCGTGCAGTGGCAATCCTGGCTAACTTATGTGGCGTTAACCGGGATATTTGATCTAGGATCAGATCTGGGCTAGTCATCCCCCCAGCCACTTTAACCAGGATCCACTGATCGTGAGAACCCACACCTCTTACCAATTCTTACTGCTGGCACATCACACACCCTTACCTATGTGTCCTGTGGTGGACGCAAAGATGAGGGTGTATGCTGTGGAGGTGGCCAAAATTGGTAAGAGGTGTGAGTTCTCACGATCAGTGGATCCTGGTTAAAGTGGCTGGGGGGATGATTAGCTCAGATCTGATCCTAGATCAAATATCCCGGCTAGCCAGAATTGCCACTCAATTATGCTTGCCAACGCTCTAGCCTCCTGTCAACCAGGGGTGTCATTGGAGGATGGCCCAAGGGGCACAGGCCCTCAATAAATTGCTCAGAGCCTCAAATCTCATCAGCTACCTCCCTCCTCAATGACCTCTTCCAGAAAGGAAGTGCAGCAGTAGAGGCACCTGCACAGAATCCTTCAGTATCAAGGGGTTCTTAGATTATATGTTTAGTGGGAGGGGGCGTCCCACCTGCCCTTACTGAGGAGCCTCCCCTATCTATGCAGTTGAACCGGGGCACATCCTATTCACCCTGTTAAATATAAGAGGGTCACCACATTAAAAGATGTCTTTCTGCCCAGTTAACAGGTGCCAGATGCTAATTTCAGAATGCACTCAGGGCTACTGGGACAAAGAAACAATAAGGTCTGTTCCCTCATTTTTAGAAAATATAAAATCTACAGGTTACTCATCCATAATGTTGGTTCTTCTAGAGATCATCTGTCCTTTTATACAAATGGGCTATGCGTCTGCGCAGAGACCTCGCTGGAACCTAACAAGCTCAATTCTCCTGCTTTGGGCAGAACCCCACCCCCAGCCACTCTTCATCTCCTCAGTCACGGAGTCCAGCTTCAGTGAACCCGGCAGGGAGGATGGGAGGGCATGTAAAAGGACAGATGATCACTAAAAGAACCAACCTTACAGATGAGTAATCTGTAGTTCTTTGACGTGGTCTCTGTCTTTTAAACAAATGAGCGCATGACAAGCTAGCACCCAAGGAGGAGGGAAGAACAGAAACAATGAATAATCTGCCAGAAGTATTTATTTCAAAAAATGGGCACATCAACTGAAAACTGACATCAGGACACTCCTCCCAAATACAGCATTATTCCGTGCTCTGGCATCAATAGCATAATGACGGATAAACGAGTGGGGCGAAACCCAGGTAGCTGCCTGGCAGATAGCGTCCAATGGGATCGCACAATCAAAGGTGACAGAGGCCGCTACAGACCTAACTGAGTGCACCTTAATGGTTGCAGGCAACTGCTTATGAGCCAATTGATAACAAAGTTCAGTAGTGGAAACCACCCATCTAGACAAGGATTGGGCCGAAACTTGGAGACCCTGGAGTGAGTGGAGATGACTGGTGAAACATAGAAACCACTTCGGGCAGGAATTGGACATCTGACCTGAGTACAACCTTTTTCTTGTGGAACTGAAGGAATGGTTGGTCAACCTTCAGGGCCCGCAACTCACTCACCCTCCTAGCAGAGGTAACAGCCACCAGAAAAGCGACCTTCCAGGTCAGAAGATGAGGTTCAATTGAAGACAAAGGCTCAAAGGGTGGTCGAAGCAGACCTGGCAAAACCACTAACAGATCCCAAGCTGCTGACATGACTGGATTGACTGGAAAAACATGGGACAAGTCCTTCAGGAAACTCTTGACCACCGGATCCTTAAACCATGAAGGCTGGATGGTCGGGGAATGTGCCACAATGGCAGCCAAATGTACCTTAAGGGATGAAAGCTTTAAACCAGACTCCTTAAGAGCCAACAAATATGTGCATATATTTTGTACAGAAGGAGTAAATGCATCAAACTCATGTAAAAAAGCAAATGAACATAAACAAGGCCACTTATGATCACAGGACTTCCGTGTGGACTGCTTCCTGGCTGCAACCAAAACTTCCTTGAGTTCTAGTGGGAAGTCAGCAGGACCTTCCAAGCCGTCACATGAAGGGGCCAAACATCTGGGTTTAGCACCCGTCCCCCCTCCCATGACAGCAGGTCCGGTAGGGTGGGCAGGCATACCCAATCTACCGCAAACTGCCTCAGCGTCAGAAATCAAGGCCTCCTGGGCCACCACGGGGCTATCAGGATAGCCCGGGCCCAATCCACTCTCAGTTTGTGGAGCACCCTCAGAATGAGGGGAAACATGTAAAGTAGAGGGCCCGTCCAAGATAGGAAGAAAGCATCTCCTAGAGAGACCTCGCCTTCTCCTCCCCTGGAGTAATAGAGGGCACATTGCACATTGCCTCAGAAAGCAAAGAGATCCAGAGTTGGGACTCCCCAATTTACAAATATGTCCCCGAGAACACGACGGTCCAAGGCTCACTCGTGGGAGACCACCGTCAACCTGCTCAAGGTGTCTGCCTGGACGTTCAGGGAACCTTGTATATAGACCGCCTGAGGTGATACAGCATGTGTCACGCACCAATACCAAAGGTCCAGAGACAGGAACAGAAGGCTCCTCGATGATGTGCCACTCTGTTGATTGACGTAGGCCTTTGTCGTCGTATTGTCTGTTTTTATCATCACTGAGCAACCCCCAATCACAGGCAAGAACCCCTTGAAAGCATTGAATATGGCCAATAGCTCCAAATAATTGATGTGGTGGGTCCTCTCCCTGGGGGATCAATGTCAGTTCAGATGAAACCCTTCCAGGTGCACTTCCCAACCGAGCTCCAACACGTCGGTTGTAATCACCCACCGGGATAGGGGAGCCTGGAAAGGGGCATCGACTTCTAGATGCCAAAACTCGGTCCACCACACCACACTTGCTCGAAACCAGAGAGGGGGCATGAGCTCCAAGTGGCCCAGGTCCATCTGGTGGGCCACTGTGTGAAACAGGATGCTGGACTAGATGGGCCTTGGGCCTGATCCAGCAGGGCTGTTTTTATGTTCCGAAGGGGATCAAATATGTCCAGGAACCACCTCTAAATAATGCGCATTTGAAGGCGCACTTGAAGCAGCACATAAGTGGTGGCCGCCATATGCCCCAATAGATACTGCACCGAGCGCATTGTCTGTGGGCCTCCTGCCAAGAAGGCGACAGCCAGCGTCCTGAGAGCACAGATGCAGGCGTCTGGAAGAAAGAGCTTTTCCAAGGTTGTATCAAATATCAATCCTATACACTGTATACTGCAGGTTGGTTCCAACTGAGATTTCTTGAAGCTGACTTGGAAACCCAAACCATGCACAGTATCCATGACCACCTTGAGGGTGTCCAAGACTACATGCCTGGTGCTCGCTAGGATAAGCCAATTGTCCAAATATGGCAACACCTGCAACCCTCTCTCTTGCAGGAAAGCCACTACCGGGGCCTTACATTTTGTAAAAACCCTTGGCACCGTCGTAAGACCGTATAGCAAGGCTTTGAATTGATAGGGGATTCCCCCGATCTGAAAATGAGGGAAGCGTCGATGCTGAAGGTGTATTGAGATCTGGTAAGTCCAGAGAGACTATCCACATGTCTTTTTCCAGGATGGTCATAATGGTTGGTACCATTAGCATCCAAAATCGTTTGTACATGAGGTGCTTGTTCAGGGCCCTGAGGTCCAATATGAGGCACCTACCCCCGTCCAGTTTCAGCACTATAAAGTACTGGGAATAAAAACCGGGACTCTCCTGGTTGGTGAACTTCTTGATTGCATCCTTTAACAGGAGAGTGGCGATCTCCTGAGCCAACTCCAGAGTGCACGGCATAGTTACAATCCTGGACTCAGGCGGTGTACCACAGAACTTGAGGGCATAGCCCAAACATATGATTGTAAGGATCCACTGGCCCATAGTCACTCTGTCGGAGCTTGCCGAAAATGGGGCCAGGCAAGTCCAGAAGCATCTCGAGTCATTGTTTCTTTTGGAACGTGTTTGGGTGCTGTTTCTGAAAGGCCGGTTTACTAGGCTGCAGGCCCGACTTGTATCTTGACTGGAACTTGTTACCACGAAAGGAATGTTCCAAGGAAGATTGATGCTGAGAAGGGGTCTTCTGTGGTTGATAAGGAGACCACCTGGAAGTCCTCTGTGGTTTGGAGGTTGAGGATGAATACGACATCTATCGCAAAGTGCTCCGCAGCTTCTGGACCTTCTGGAGCATATCATCCTCTGCAAATAAGCTAGAGCCCTCAAAGGGTAGGTCCTCATAGCACGGGCCTTGTAGTTCAGTCCAGATGACCACAGCCAATCATGTCATCTAAGCGCCATGGACATGGCCATCACCTTGGCCACACACTCCACCGAATGCCTGCCAAATGTGTTTGGCCACTTGAATAGCCTCATGCAGGAACGCTTTAGCCAGATCCCTCTTGTCCTGTGGCAGGAGAGCCAAAAATGGAGCCACAAAAAGTGGTTATATTGTGCGTTATAGGCCTGATAGTTGGCCACCCTTAAGTGGAGGGCCAAGGCTGAGTAAAGCCTTCTTCCAAAGGAGTCCAATTTTCTGCCCTCTTTGTCACTTGGTGCCAACTGGCCATGACCCCTGGTCCTTTGCAGAGACGCCTCCACAACAATCCAATTAGGGGTAGCATGATACTTTTAAAAGGCCGTATCATCCTGTAGTTGCACCCTTAAAAATTCTCTAAGCATCTATTAGGCTGAGAAAGAGTCGCCTGCTTCTTCCAATGACCCCGCATGATCCCCAGCAAGGCCAAGATAAGGGGTAAAGCAGGTGATACCTTGGCCATGCAGGCCACAAACAGTGAGTAATGTTTGAGGTCTTCTGACAGGGAAACCGGCTTTGAATCCAATTGTATGTTGAGCGGGGACAAACTGCAGGACATGCCGTCAGATTCCTGAGAGCTGGTATCACTCTCATATTCTGACTCAGGCGGATCCAGAGAGTCCTGAGCCAAGGGCGTCAAACCCATTGGGGAGCCCAGTTTGCCAACCGAATCGTCCGGTACTGAAGCAGGAAGCTCTGCCAGCAGCACCTGGATAGGCACAGCAGCCTGTTGTAGCAAAGGAGCCGGTTCACGATGCTCAGTTCGATCTCAAGGGGAGCATTGCGGTGAGCGGGAACGCAGCCTCCCTTCCAAATGTGATGGGGGCTCACATCAGCTCCTCTTAGTTCCAGACAGCCCATATGAGGGAGCTTCCATATAACGAGGGTCATATCGAGGCCTACCATAGTCTGAATAGTCCTATCGATAGTCCATCTGATATCGATCACCTGACTTAAGAGTCCTGGCGCTGAGCGCCATAAGAAAGCTTGACCAAGATCAAGGGAGAACAGTGTTCCGCCATCTGGTACCGATCTGAATATGAGGGCTCATGACAGTCCCAAGCCTGGTCTTGCCTGTAATCAAATGAGCGCTCTTCCAAGTCTCAACGAGCACTGTGGTCCTTAAGAGAGATGTGCTCCAGGCGTCTTTGAGAGGCAAACACCGTCTAGGGGAATATGCCTCCCTCTCCAATGAAGCATACCCAAGTTCATCCGACGCCACAGAGCGTTCTCTACTTGAATGAACCCGAGCAGGAACCAAGTTCAATGAATCCTCCTCCAAAGAGGAACCAGGCTGGACTGAGACCAAAGACTTCATTGTATTCACTTCAATTTCTTCTTCTTCCTCTTCGGTATTGGTGCCATGGGGATCGATGAAGACTTCGGTACCACGGGTGCCGAACGCTTAGGAAGATCCTCCGAGCGCATAGGCTCACTTGAAGCCATCAAAGTAACAGCACTAGGAAGTGTGGATTGAGTACGGATTGAGTCCGGATTTTTGGAGGGCTGTGGGCCACCTCCAGCCTCAAAGGCAGGATGCCTCTGAGTACCAGTTGCAGGGGAGTAATGGCAGGAGAGGGGGCACACCCTCAACTCCTGTCTGTGGCTTCCAGCGGCATCTGGTGGGCCACTGTGCGAAACAGGATGCTGGACTAGATGGGCCTTGGGCCTGATCCAGCAGGGCTGTTCTTATGTTCTTGGCCTCCACAGGAGCAGAGACCGAACGCTCCGATGTCACCGATGAAGCCATTTTAACGTATCGCTTCAACGATAAGGCTTCCAATGAACAGAGAGCCAGAACCCACAGGGCTGCACGCAGGCAAGAAGCCCTATTCTTGCCAGCCTACTTCATAAACTTCTGACAGTGAAGACACATCTCGACAATGTGGGATTCCCCCAAGCACAAGAGACACCAACACCAAATGAAGTTCATCGTGCCCAGCTTAAACACCAAAGGCTGGCCAGCTATCGCGCTCCATCCAAGCCGGGGCTGGAGTTCCAAAGAAGGGAAAGACCCCCAAAAACCAAAATGCCAAGAAAAACCCACGACTACACAAAGAAATAATAAAGAAAAGAAAGGAAAATGAAAAGCAGGGAGAAAAATAACATGGGGACAGAAAGATCCTACTTGTTGTCGAGTTGCAGACTCCACAATGTTCACTGAAGTGCAGACGAAAGACTGAGAGGATGAGGAGTGGCACAGCCGCATATAGTGGCTGTGATCAGGGTTCCCGCCCAAAGCAGGAGAATTGAGCTTGTTAGGTTCTGACGAGGTCTCTGCGCAGACGCATAGCCCATCTGTGTAAAAGACAGAGACCAGGTCGAAGAACTAGCAGTTACTTGGTTATGCTGCAACATTAAATGAGATACATGAACCCCATGCAAGAAACAGTGCAACATTAGAAAGAGCCATGAGAATCTTTATATTACCAAAGCTTGAGATTAATTTTTGGTGGTACATTAGGAGGTACAGAGTGAATAGAAGCCAAATTGGGCTGTATGACCTAATGATTTGAGGGGATTTAACCTCCCCCCTCCACCAGCGGTAGAAGATTTTTCTCAGGTTTCATAATCCATCTGCTGTAAGGCTAAATCTGGTAGCTGTGTTGGTCTACCAGAAAACAATTCCAAAGACATAATCTGGCAATGCCTTAATTAGGCTCACCCAAAGGGGCACAAAATGATATGCACCAAGCTTTTGAATTCTCCCAAACTCTTCATCAGGCTGAATGAAAGGATTTGAATTGGTCTCCCACATCCAAACACAACACTCTAACCCTTTGCTCCCAATCACCACCTCTACCACAAATGTCAGTTGCTGACTTAAACTTTATAGCATGATAGTTTTAAACTCCCTTCTCAGCAGCTACAGGTTAAGTGTTATAGCTCTGGCTGATATCAGCTATAGCCCCTTTGGTTTTTGGAGAGCGTTATCACAGCCTGGCCCAATATGGTATGAAAACAGACTCTCAAAAGTAAAAAGTAATACTTTCTGCTTTCATTTAATGTCCCCTTCTTCTTTCATTAGATGCCAGAGAACAAAGAAGCTCCTATGCAGTACTGCACTTTCAATATCAGTCCCTGCATTATCATATCGGCCTTTGATTGATTAAGTGCCGTCAAGTTGGTTTCAATTTTTAGTGACCACATAGATAGATTCTCTCCAGGATGATCTGTCTTCAACTTGGCCTTACTCAACTGTCCTTATTAGTCTTTTTTCTCACAGGAATATTCCTAACATTCTTTTATTTCTCTTCACTGGTTTCTTGACATCTTACTCATTCTTGCTGCCTTTCACCAAACTTCCTGAAATAAACTTTTTCAATGGGGGAAAATTATTATTGCTCATTTGAAATACTCTGGAAGTCTCTCACAGAAAACTAAAATATTAAAGATGCCAAAAACTATTATGATTTTTTGAGTTAAGCTCAAGCACAAAAATTTAGGAGGGGGAGCAATAGCAGCAGCAGCATTCAAAAACCATGCTTCTCAAATGTACTTTGTCCTTCTAAGGAGACAGTCAGACTGCATGTATAGTTTTAGGTGACAAATTGACACTGCTTTATATCCCAACCCATCAAAGCATGTAAGTTTATGGTCTGCTAATTTGTGTTCAAAGAACACAAACATGTAAATTGTCCTTCTCTGCACCCCTTTTGTCTGTACCTCCACAAAAACACAAGCTATAAGAACACTATTGAGAGCATGCTACTGAAAGAAGGCAAAATTATTGATGCGAAAGTGAATTGTTTCCTTGAAATAGCTTTCCAAGTGCTTTGCCCCCCATAGATGCTTTCCCTCATGCAGAGTTTTCTAACAAAAACATTGTTTTTGTAGTACTTACTTTCTTGCCCTCCTTGCATGCACAGTACTCATCTCCAACCGCAAATGCTCCACCATTGGGCCTCCCCCACTGTATATGGGGAAAGCTGAACCTAATAAGTTTCTTGTGGTCTGCAACTATAGGAGAACCTCGCCATTCATGAATCCAGAATCCGTGGTTTCATGTATCAGTGGTTGGGTAACTGACACCCTGACCTCGGCATTTGCGAGGTGAAAAAAGGTTAATTTCGCTTATCCACAGGTTCAAGCTGGCTATGCCATTTTGAGCACAGGAGCCATTTTGTAGATCATATTTTTAATGGAAAAATTTTTAACCACAATTTCCCATCAACAAATGGTGGAATTGGGACTTTTGGGGGGGAATCGCTGGACATCTGGGGACCTGCAGTGTGCAGTACAGCACTTTGCGTTATTTTGACTGTTCTGTTTTTGTGTTTTGCATTTTGACATCTCCGCACCTCCAGGAACCCAACCCACTGAGTCCCATTGACTCACTGCCTCGGTATCCATGGTTCTGTTATCTGCAATTGTAGCAGAGAATAGAACCCCCATGATACCAGGGTTCTTCTGCACCCCACATTAACAATTTGGCAGTTTACCCCAAGAACTCTCAAGTGATGGGTTTTGTTTGGGTTTTTTTGCTGACAACAATAATTGCTTGTGAGAGCCTTCTGAAAAAGGGACAAAAATTTGGCCTTAAAGTCATACTTCCCAAAGGAAACCTTGCCCACCCACCTGCTTTCTCAAGCCAAATTGCGGGGGGGGGGGAACCACACACCGTTTTATTTTCTGATCCAGATACAACACAAACATTTCCCTTTGTTTCAGTGTGTAACAAAACATTCCACTTTGCCTAGTTGTTTTAAGATTGCTACAGACTCTTTTTGAAAACTAGATGCCAATGTTGTTGTGATTATATACAGATAATTAAGCTCCTGCTTGTGTGAAGAGAACAAACCAAACCCAAGGTGCCATAAGAGATGTTTTGAATAGACAAGCTGTGCCATACTGAGTAGGAACAGCAGATTTAAGTGACCGGGTTAAAGTCCCCGATGCAATTTGTACAGTTTCCTTCCAAATTTCATTTCTACAGTACATAAGAACAGCTCTGCTGGATCACGCCCAAGGCCTATCCAGTCTAGCATCCTCTTTCACATAGTGGCCCACCAGATGCCTCTGAGAATCCCACAGGCAAGAAGTGGATGAGGGCATGCAGTCTCTCTTGCTGTTGCTCCCCTGCAACTGGTACTTAGAGGCATCTTGCCTCTGAGGCTGGAGGTGGCCTATAGCCACCAACTAATAGCCATTATAGACCTGTCCTCCATGAATTTGTCTAAGTCCCTACTAAAACCATACAAGCTAGTGTCCATCACCATATCCTGTGGCAGAGAATTCCATAGATTAATTATGTGCTGTGTGAAAAAAGTAATTCCTTTTGTTGGTCCAAAATTTCCTGGCCTTCAGTTTCAAGGGATGATCCATGGTTCTAGTGTTGTGAGAGAGGAAGAAAAATTTATCTCTGTCCACTCTCTCTATTCCGTGCATAATTTTATACACCTCGATCGTGTCTTCACATAGTTGCCTCTTTTCCAAACTAAAAAGCCCCAGATGCTGTAACCTTGCCTCATAAGGAAGGTGCTCCAGGCCCCTGATCATCTCGGCTGCCCTCTTCTGCACCTTTCCCAGTTCTAAAATAATCCTTAAGATTCAGTGACTAGAACTGAACACAGTACTCCAAATGTGGCCGCACCCTAGATTTATATAAGGGCATTATAATATTAGCATTTTTTTTCCAATTCCCTTCCTAATTGTCCCCTACCATAGAATTTGCCTTTTCTTTGCAGCTGCTGTGCACTGAGTCAACACTTTCAACAAGCTGTCCACCCAAGATCTCTCTCCTGGTCAGTCACTGACAGCTCAGACTCCTTCAGTGTATATTTGAAGTTGGGGGGGAGGTGGTTTGCTCCAATATACATCACTTTACACTTGCTTACATTAAACCACATCTGCCATTTTGTTGTCCACTCACCCAGTTTGGAGCTCCTTTTGGAGCTCCTCACAGTCTGTTGTGGATTTCACTACCCTAAATAGTTTAGTGTCATCGGCAAATCTGGCCACTTCACTGCTTACCCCAACTTCTAGATCATTTATGAACAAGTTATGGTCCCAGTACAGATTCCTGGGGGACCCCACTTCTTACTTCCCTCCATTTTGAAAATTGTCCATTTATTCCTACCCTCTGTTTCCTGTCCTTCAACCAGTTACCATTCCACATCTGAACCTGTCCTCTTATCCTATGACTGCTAAGTTTACTCAAGAGCCTTTGGTGAGGAACTTTGTCAAAAGCTTTTTGGAAGTCCAAGTATCAACCAGATCACTTTTATCCGCATGCCTGCTGACACTCTCAAAGAACTCCAAAAGGTTAGTGAAGCAAAACTTGCCCTTGCGGAAGCCATGCCTTCAGCAAGGCCAGTTCTTTTATATGTGTAACCATTTTGTCCTTATTTATGCTTTCCATCAATTGACATGGCACAGAAGTTAAGCTAATCGACCTGTAGTTTCCCAGATCCCCACTTGGATCCCTTTTTGAAAATCTTTACTTTTGCTACTTTCCAGTCCTCTGGCACAAAGCCTGATTGTAGGGACAAGTTGCATATTTTTGCTAGGAGATCAGCAATTTCACATTTGAGTTCCTTCAGAACGCTTGGGTGGATGCCATCTGGTCCTGGAGATTTGTTAACTTTTAGTTTTTCAAGGAAGTTTAGAACATCCTCTCTCATCACCTCAAATAGACCCAGTTCTTCAGCCGCCAAGCCTGAGAAGCTCAGTTCCAGAGCAGGTATATGGTCAGTATCCTCCGCCGTGAAGACAAATGCAAAGAACTCATTGAGCTTCTCTGGAATCTCCTAATCCTCCTTAATAATCCCTTACATGCCCACATCATCTAAGGGTTTTCCCTGTCAGATTTTCTGACAGGTTTTCTGATTCTGATATATTTAAAGAAGTTTTTGTTATTCCCCTTGGCACTTCTAGCTATATGCTCCTCAAACAATCTGAAGCTATTCACACGACCGTGCGAAAGCGGGCTAATGCAGCCCAGCCCAGTGAAAATGTTTCTCTGGTGGAAAGCCCGCCTAAAACCCCCTCCCCTTAACCTAGGTTTTTGGGTTGCGGGATGCTGTGGCGCATCTCAGTGACTCGTGAGGAGACTTCCTCCGGGAGCCTAAAACAAGCCTCCCGGCCTCAGAGGTCTCCCCAGGATGCCTCGTGTGGGGCATCCTGGGACTTCTGGGTGCCATGCGGTCCCTGATCCCTGCCACCCCTACTGGCTCCCTGACCTCAGCCCCTACCAGCTCCTTTGGTCAGAGGCAACTGCCACATGAACACCCACTAATGTCTGTCAGCCAGAGGCGCAGCAAGGTTCCTTCCCAGGAGTAGGGTCCACTATGGTGTGTTAGTGGAGGAACAGGTATGGGGTGCTGTGCCCAGGATGGTTTGTGTAGAGGGCCAGTGTCCCAGAGCATGGCTTGTGCACACATACTCCCATGGGGGCCATCTGCCTGAGGGTTGTGAGGGGACTCTCTACTCATAGTGGGCATGTGCAGGGAGCTTGCTTGCATGCATCAGTGGGGGGTGGTATAGGGAACATAGGAAACTGCCATATACTGAGTCAGACCATTGGTCTATCTAGCTCAGTATTATCTTCTCAGACAAGCAGTGGCTTCTCTAGGGTTGCAGTCAGGAATCTCTCTCAGTCCTATCTTGGAGATGCCAGGGAGGGAACTTGGAACCTTTTGCTCTTCCCAGAGCAGTTCTATTCCACCATGTTCCTTCCTTGCAAAGGGGGTGTGAGCAAGCAGCTGGTGAGAGAGCTCCCCCCTTCATTTCAGGCAGTCATTTGCTGCAGTCATGTGATGAGGGAGAGAAAGCTAAATAAATGGCATTCAGGCAGCAAATGGCTGCCTGAAATGAGGGGGAGAGCTCGCTCACCGGCTGCTTGCTCACGCCCCCTTTGCAAGGAAGCGATGGGCCGGATGTTACTAGAGGGGAGGGGCTGCTGCACCACCAGCGAGAAAAATCATGGGTGGCACTTTAAGAGGTAACAGGAGGTACTCTTCCCTCCTTGCCCCCCTCCACCCTCCCTACAGTTAGCCACTGACAGCACACCCCATCCCACCATGACAATGGCAATTTTTATAGACAAAAGCCAAGGATTTTATAACCAGGGATTTCCCCTTGTGTCCCCCCTCCCTGCAGTTACCACAGCCCCCAGAGGTGCCCGGCAAAATTTGAGAAGCGGCAACCTGCCTATGCCTTAATCCGCCTATGGTCATGGAGCATGTATTTAGTGTCCTCCTGGCCCTAGAGGTTGACTAGTGTGACTGTCTTGTCTTTCCAGAACCTGGACCCTTGCCCTGCTGTTCTGGGGCAGTGAGGGTGCCCCAGCCTTCTGGTCTCAGAAACACCATGAGTGCCAAGGAGCCAGGGTTCAGTGACATGACCAGGGCAGGACTTCCAGCCCTATTTTAGACACTGTACATGAGTACATCATGTTATATTTAATGTCTGAACAGGCTTTAGTCTTGATTGCTAAATGGAACCTCCACGTTCTGAGGCAATATACTTCTAAACGCCAGATACTATTGACAATCATCAGGGGTGACAATCACCAGGTACCCTTCATTTCCTGCATATGGGCTTCTAGAGACATCTAGATGATCATTGTTGAAAACAGAATGGTGGACTAGGCTGACCTTTGCCTGATCCAGTGGTTAATATCAGGCATTAACATCTAGTTCCCCTGACTACTAGGTATCCTATTCAGCACTACCACTGACCAACTTCTATTTTCACCATGCATTGCCCCAGAAGTGAAAGTGATTGAGACAGTCAGGGATAGTACCAACATAAGCTTTATCAATGGAAGAAAACCTCCATAAGTTATAAGCTTCAAAGTTCTCCAAAACAGGCCTTCATGGTAGCCCTGCCATCTGCCCTGGAAAGAAGCCCTTCTTCAAAGAAGAGCCATGGGGGAGAAAACGCCAATAGGTATGGCTAAAGAAGGTGCGGGTTACAAGATCAATATCCACAGTAAGCATTTCTCCCCACTCCAACCCCCACTAATATCAATACATTATCATTACCAACAACTTTCGATCTAATTTATACGTCTTGGGGCTAGACACAAGCAAAGCAAAGCAATCCGAGTTTCTCAGTATTCTTAATTCTCTGCCCACTGCCAAATACCACACATGTGCAATTCAGTCAAAGAAACACAGAACATAAAATGTTCTAAAATCTAACATTAGAAATTAACAGTTCATCTTTGAGAAAATGCAGTGCTAAATATTTTGAGGTGCAGTATTATATAAATACAAATATAAATATAAAAACTATATTTTTATAAAATGGACAAAAATGTTTTCTGAGCCAAAATTATTCCTTTCCCAATATTAATCTGTGTGAAAATAGTCTCCACAGATATCTTAATCCACATTCATCCTGATGTGTGTCCCAAAATTATCAGCTGTAATTTGAAAGCAACACAGGAAATCAACACAAGAACTGCCAAAGAAAATTTTCCATCAATTCTCTCAATAAAAAGTTGCATAAAATAGAAGCCCAAACCTCTTTTAACAATTTGCATAAGATAACAAAGGCACTTCTGTAATTTTTATCGGTTTCTCAAAAGACTGTCTTGTTGAACTAAACCCCATTGCTAGCTAACATTCTTACATAAAAGTTGCTGCATATACTACTAAGAGAACAAATTCCATGTCTCCCACACAATAAGAAATAGTACACAAGTTCATTTTGCATAACTACAAACTCCTAGCATTACTACAAAATCCTATTTATCAATCAATATCAAGTTAGAGGCAAGAAAGGGGGACAAATTCCAGATATTTCAACAAGTTGACTCCAGTTTGGTAAAGGCACTACCAAAATGTATACTTGCCTTACATTTATATTTAACAATTATTTAGGAAGGCTGGTTTGATCACAACAGGAAGCATATAAAATTTAAGGATTGCTAGAATATTCCACAAAGTTCTTAATTACTTTTGCAAATAACTAAGCCATACTTGGAAACAGCTAATTAGAAACAAATATACCACATATTAGAAAGATGTTCTGTAATCTTGCAAGTTTGTATTATTATTGTGTCTGCAACAAACATACCTTTATGCTCAGACAATTATCACCTCTTGTCTTTGGAGCTGCAGCTCGATGATTCATAATGACACGTCCTCTGTTCTGATTTCAATGCAAAAAAAGTAGTCCATAAAATCAACTGTGTTGAGACAATACAGACTGTAACTCAAGACCATGCCCTTCTAATAATTTCACTTGACGTTTCTGCCAGATTCCCTTCACCCTCTTTTACATGTGAATTTTATACACTCCCTAAAAGTTCTCAGGAAGTTTTCTGCACTGCCAGTTGTACACTTATCAGACCGTGAGAACAGATTAACAGTGCACTTCCAAACAGCCCAGACTGCTCTCCCATTGCTTCATTATGCATACTGATGTAACTTCCTCCATCTAAAAGAGAGAGAGAGAGAGAAAACAAATCTACCTCTAGCACAAGAACAAAGCTACTCTGAGTGCCCTGCAGGGAGCTGGAGGATCACTACACTTCCCATTTCACAGATAAAAAACAGCAGCAATAGAACTTCTTACAAAGTCAATCTACAAGCTGAATTTGCAAATATTCCCATTTATAAGGAGAATAGATTCTCTTTAGCAGCCTATCACAGTACACTACGAAAAGCATTTCTGTTTGTTATGCAGGTTTACTTTAATTTAGGCAGACACTTCATGATTTGAATAACTAGTAAAAGCATACATTCATGCTTGAGGCTAAGTTTCTTTCCCCTACCCAGAGACTGCGGGTGGGGGGGAGGGAATACATTACACTATAATGTGTGAAGTGCAGCATGGCATATCTGCCATGAGTAAATCATCAGGAAATACAAAGACTAGTCCATGTACTAATAGCAAAACATACACTTGTAATTGCACTTTATAGACATGAGGGTGTACATTCTGTCCCCACCCTGCCCCCACACAAACACAACATGTAGTCTTTATTAGGGAAATAAATGGCCTTTGCATTTTGAGTAGGGCTTCTTCATCAGGGGCAAAATCAATATAAGTTTCTGTATTCTAGTTAACAAATGCAATTCTAATAGAACAATTCTAATAAAAACAAATGCATTCTAACAGAACTTTGAACTAAAGACAAAATAAGGAAGATCATAACCCTCAAAACTCTGAGGATGATCTCTGAGAGGGAGGGAAGGAGATTAGGCAGTATATAAATATGATAGATAAATAAAATAAATAAGATGGAGAGAAAAATCAAAGAGGTAACCAAAGTAGAAAAAGTTGTAACAATGGGTAGCTTCAACTACTCTCACATCAATGTAAAAGCATGTTAGGGTCATGACAAATATGGAACTGACCCTGGACTTAAAACTGAGTAGTGTCGAGAAGGTTTCCAAGGAAGTATAATATGTTACATTTAATTTCAAAAGACAAACTTCTCCGAAGTGAGAGAGTTCATTAAACGGAAGATGAAGGGAGAATCAAATCTCACTATTATTATTATTATTATTATTATTACATTTATATCCCGCTCTTCCTCCAAGGAGCCCAGAGCGGTGCACTACATACTTAAGTTTCTCTTTCACAACAACCCTGTGAGGAAGGTTAGGCTGAGAGAGAAGTAACTGGCCCAGAGTCACCCAGCAAGTATCATGGCTGAATGGTGATTTGAACACGGGTCTCCCCAGTCCTAGTCCAGCACTCTAACCACTACACCACGCTTCATCACTATGACACTTGGAGGTATTTAAAACAGCAATAGAACCTCAGAAAGGTGCTAAAAAGCACCAAAAGGTCCATGGTGATGCCAGAGTGATTAGTAAGCAAGGCCATGGAAGCCTTAAGGGTAAGACGAGTTCCCTCAGAAAATGAATTTCCCCCCTAAATGAGGAAAAAACAAAGCACAAATACTGGCACTATAAATGTAAGTTGATGATAACACAAGCAAAAAAGATTATTTGAAGAGCATATTGCCAAAAGCATTGGTTCACATTCTCTGCAGCTTTAAGGGAGGGGAACTCATGTTCTGCCCTTGCAGGAAGCCAAGTCACTAGCTGCACTGCAGTGTTGCTCCTCAGGATTTGGGAAGCAATTATTGCTTCTCTCCCCTCTCTGCAAAAGCTGTGTTCCTTGCTAGGAATATGCCCCTGAGAGCTGTGCAATCCTAAGGAACATATTCCTGCCAGGGAAAATGGATTTGTTAGGTCAGAAAGAGCAGCGAAAATCAATTCCGGATTCTCCTCCTTGTGTGGTGGGTTAAGGAGCAAGGCTACAATGCAGCTTGTATCCTGGCTCCCTATTAAGGTTGATCCACCCTTGTAAAGCTGTGGAGAATGTGGGTCATTAAAACCAACAATAAAAAAGAAATTTTTACTGTTGATTTTAATGGCCCACATTCTCCACAGCTCCACCTCCCTAGCTGGTTTCTTACTTTTGATGTCAAAAGCAAGAAACCAGCTAGGGAGGTGGTTGGACCATTAGCTGATGGAGGAAAGGGAGATAACAGAGAATCTGAACTAATATGTTTAGAATCAGAGCATTAATGTGAAATACAGTACACAATTTCTCTTTCAAAAACCTAACATGGGACAAAGCTTATGCCTTTCAGAAATGCACATTTGCCTTTCTGTGCCCCTCCCCCCATTATTGTTTCTGGTGCTGCAGCTTCCAGCACTGAGTCCCATACCCCATAGGACAACCACTCAATTCACAGGGCTTTTGCTTACATGAAATCTCACTATTTGGAACTTTAAAGCACGCCACAGACCTGCATTAGGCTCTGCCCTTTCATTTCCCTTTGATTACCCTGCCCTCAGGCACAGAACAAAAGCAAGTACCATAAACTCACCTGCCTTTGTTTACTTTTAGATACAGTTGGGGAGGCTCCAGCAATTCCTCCTTAACTTAGAGACTTCACTATGACATCGCCTCAGGGACAGAATTTTATAGAAGTGGCCACCTGCATCTTCATTGTAACATTTTTTTTTTTTTTTTTGCTGCCAGTATTCACATGTGAGTTAAAAAAACAACTCACTCCTAATAGCCATTTTAATAATCAAAATGTTTTGTTTGATTTCCTCAGTCTTTTGACAAGGTATGCTATGCAGAAAATTGTATTTAAACAACATTTCCAGTGTCAAAAACCTGAATTCTCTATTTAGCAGTTAAGGAAACTCAGTTTCCCAGTAGTAGTGGTATAACAGAAACCTGAAACCAAATCCACAAACAATGTATTCACAGTATAAAGAAATGTAAGCTGTGCTGCCTCAAGAGACACACTGGATTGTTCTTATATTAAAGATCATTTGGCACCATGATAAAAGGTTTGATTAGCATCCTTTGATCTCTTATCCCATTGTGATCTTTCACTAAACCATTTAGAAAAACTGAAAAGAAGGACAAAAGGGTTTTGGATTTGACAGAGTTTACTCCTTTAGTTCTGCTTTCTACTAATTATTTTAATGGGATTCCAGAAACTCAGCGCAGACAAAAGAAGAGCAGATCTCAAAATATTTATTCCAACAATCCTGATGTTGGAGGTTTTTTGTGTGTTCAGCTATAGACAGACATACACAGCTACTGCTGAGGGAAGAAAATACTCAGCTGCCAAAGAATTCAATTATTTCAGAGCCACTAAAAAAAGAAAGCTCATATTTACACAGCCACACACACTAGAGGTGAGTCAATCTATCCTGAAGGAGTGGTTTACACATAATTAAAATATGACTGTTAAGCTATGGAATGCCACAGCTAGATTGATCAATGGGATTCTGGACCCTCCAAATCAATGTGGTATGATCAATAGAATGCTGGATCAGAGAAGTCTAAGTTTTGATCTCTCATTGGCCATGAAGCTCACTGGGTGAATAAGTTACTATCTCACAGCTTTCAGGGGTGGGGAACCTTGGCACTCCAGCTGTTGTTGAACTACAACTCCCATCATCCCCAGTCACAATAATTGTTGCTGGGGATGATGGGAGTTGTAGTTCAACAACAGCTGGAGTGCCAAGGTTCCCCACCCCTGGCTAGGTAATTGTAAGAGTACAGAGGAATAACCACATGCATGTTTAAGTAAATACTTAACCCATGTGAGATCTGGAAGCATGAACATGTATTTACTTATATCTGAATACCATCCCAAACCCTGGGCAGTTTACAATATAAAACAAATAAAACAAAATTTAACACACAGATGGGTGTCTCCAAGCAACACTATATGGAATCTGCCCAAAAGGTAGGAGCAGAACCACTGCAAAGCAGTGCCTCACACTCCCAACCCCCTCAGATAGTCCAGAAGGATACTATGGTTAATAGTCGAGAAAGCCACTGAGGGATCCAAAAGGACCAACATAGTCACACTCCCTCTTGTCAATTCCCCATTGGAGATCCCCATCAGGCTGACCAAGTCACTCTTCACCCCATAGCCCACCCGAAAACCAGTTTGAAATGAGTCTAGATCATCAGTTTCCTCCAAGACTGGAGCTAGAAGGCCACCATCTTCTCAATTACTTTGCCTACCCATGGAAGGTTGGAGACAGGCCTATAGTTGCTTAACTCTGAGAGATCCAATGTAGGCTGCTTTAGAAGAGGTCTAATAATTGCTTCTTTAAGACAGGAAGGCATCCTGACCTCCCTCAGATAAGCATTTATATACAGGTCTTCTACAACAATGCCTCTGCCAAATAGTATAAGACATGTTGGAGAAGAGGACAGCTGGCAGGCCGCACTATTCCAAGCTGCTTGTCCACATCTTCAGGACAAGCTGCTTGAACAAATCGAAACTGATCCAGCCTAAGCTCATAAGAGGAGTTGCTGGACACCTCCACATTAGACTCTATGATGATTCTGGAATCCAAGTCAGCACAAATATGAGAGATTTTACCCACCAACAACTCATTAAAAACATCACGATGTGTAACTGATAGTTCCAAGTTCTGATTCAAGGGATAGTTCCAAATTCAAGGTAATAGCCCTTTCACAACCCTAGACAACTCTGCTAGATGTGAACTTGCGGATCCAATGCAGGCAGAAAAGAATTGCTTATTTGCCGTACATTTTGCTTGAGAACAGGTCTTCAAATGTGCTGTATGTTGTCATCTGTCAGATTCAAGTCAAGTTTTTCCTTCATTTGTGCTCCAGTTGTCTACCTTGCCACCTTAGCTCCTATAGTTCTTCCATATACCAAGGGGCCAATTTTGAAGTGGGTTGGAGAGGAGGCTTACGAGAGATCATGTCTACTGCCCTGGTAAGTTCACTACTCCAGTTTCCCACCGTGGCATCAACAGAATCACTGGCAGAGCCAACACTAAATTCTTCCAAGCAGTGTTCTCTTTAAGGCGTGTACATGTGTGCGTGCTCACACATTTTCTGATGTCCACTCAGTTAATTTTAGATCCCATCACATTGCCTTGATACTGCTGCCCAGAAAAAAACTCATTCCGCACACAGATGAAAAAAATTAGGGAGAACACTGCTTCCAATCACCTTCTCGGGAGGACCATTCTAACAGGCCCCTCCCCCTTGTGGAGATGGGATGGGATTGTAAATCCATTCTTAAGCATTTGACACTAAGTCTTGTTCATGAGGCATAATGTATTTGACATAAACCAGTAATTTTTAAACTGGGATCCGTTGGAAGTTTATTAGGGGTTCCCTAAATGACAATCTGATCACCACAGAACCAGTCTTCCCCTGCAATGTTCAGTACAGGAGAGCACTGGGCATATTTCATTCTCAAATAATGTGGCCTGAAAGAGAGATTCAACATGACTAGCAAGTTAACAAGAACATGCCCCAGAATTCTCTGCCAAAGCACAGATGGGGCAGGAGTACAGAGCTTTCTTGGCATTCAAACTGATGTGGAAAGGGTTCTCAGAAGGTAGAAAGTTTAAAAATTATTGCTCTAACATTGTGACTAGAGTGAAATTTTTTACTTTTCAAGCACACAGATAAAGGTAATATTTTCTTGTGTTTTGCTAAAAGGATCCTGGATACTGAACATACAGATATCTAGCTAAGCAAACACTACCTTGCTGACAAACTGGGAAACAGTTAGGTGAGGAACCTATCACCCATTTTCACAATGCATGAATATGCAATAGTCTACAGAGAAAAAACTAACCCAAATAGTGGTTCTCAAGTTTAAGCACCACTGTCCTTTGGTTACTCCATTGTGCAATAAGTTGATTTTGCTCCAAAAGTCCATTGGCCTTATCTTAAGGCTTTGATGCACCAACAGTCAGAAAATACAGCCAGGGGCGTAACTATAATAGGGCAAGGGGAGACAGTTGTCTGGGGGCCCACTGCCTTGGGGCGGCCCCCAGAGGTAAGTCACATGATTGACTCCCCCAGTCGCGCACCTGCCTGTGCTTCCTTCAGTTTTATTCATCCTCTGAAATTGATGTGAGTGTTAAAACCTGGAGCTACTAGAACAGCATGTCTTTCTCTAGTACCATTAAATGACTTGCATCATCCACAATTTACAAAACCTTTTAAAAAACAATTTAGGATGATGTTCTATTGTGGCACATAGGAGATACAGACACACACACACACACACACACACACACACTTTTTGTTACCACTATTCAGCCTCATTTAAGATTCTTTACTTCATGAGCTGAGGTTCGGGGGGGGGATATTAAAATCTTGTCTCTGGGCCCACCACAACCTTGCTACACCCACAGAATACAGCACTATACCGGGACTGCCCATGGGTATGTTAACTCAAATATTTAGAACCTTGAGCATAGACAGATGTATAATGCATAGATAAGTTACCCCTTCTAACTTGGCAAAGAGGCACCTTTTAACATGGTGATTCTCTTTATTTAGCAGAGAAGAGTAACTGGCCCTATCCACCCCCAGCACAGTGCCTCCAGTGACTGTTGTGGGTGTCTATCTTAGGTTTCTTTTTAAATTGTGAACCCTTTGGGTACAGAGATCCATCTTATTTATTGTTTGTTTGTTTGTGTAAACCGCCCTGAGCCATTTTGGGAAGGGTGGTATAGAAATAGAACAAAAGCGTGAGCCAGCGTGGTGTAGTGGCTAGAGTGCTGGACTAGGATGAGGGAGACCTGAGTTCAAATCCCCATTCAGCCATGAGACTAGCTGGGTGACTCTGGGCCAGTCACTTTTCTCTCAGCCTAACCTACTTCACAGGGTTGTTGTAAGGAGAAAACCTAAGTATGTAGTACACCGCTCTGGGCTCCTTGGAGAAAGAGTGGAATAAATAATGTAAAATAATAATAAAATAATTTTTTTAAAAAATAATATAAATAATATTGGAAGTGAATACATCAGGAGAGTTAGAAAAATCCTGAAGTCCTAACTCAATGGCGGGAACACCATACAAGCCATGAACACCTGGGCTATACCTATTATCAGATACACTGCAGGAATAATAGACTGGACCCAGGCAGAGCTAGAGACGCTAGATCGTAAGACCAGGAAAATCATGACCATCAATCATGCTCTGCACCCCCGCAGTGATGTAGATAGGCAATGCCTCCCTCGCTGCTCTGGTGGAAGAGGAATGCTGCAAGTGCATCAAACAGCAGAGGAGGGAAAAGAGGCCTTGAAGAATATATCAAGGACAGTGAAGAAGATGCACTTCAAATGGTCAATAATGAGAAACTGTTAAACACCAATCAAACAAAGCAGGCCTACAAGAAAGAACAAGTCAAGAACCGAGCAGAAAAATGGAAAAATAAGCCACTGCATGGTCAATATTTGCACAATATAACTGAAAAATCAAACATCACTTAGACCTGGCAGTGGCTCAAGACAGGCAACTTGAAGAAAGAAACAGAGGGTTTAATACTGGCTGCACAAGAACAGGCACTAAGAACAAATGCAATAAGAGCAAAAGTCGAAAAATCAACAGCAAGTGCCACCTTTGTAAAGAAGCAGATGAAACCGTGGACCACCTAATCAGCTGTTGTAAAAAGATCGCACAGATTGACTACAAACAAAGGCATGACAAGGTAGCAGGGATGATACACTGGAACATCTGCGAAAAAATACAAGCTACCTGTAGCCAAAAATTGGTGGGACCATAACACTGAAAAAGTTGTAGAAAATGAAGATGCAAAAATATTATGGGACTTCTGACTACAAACAGACAAACATCTGCCACACAATACACCAGATATAACTGTAGTCGAGAAGAAAGAAAAACAAGTCAAAATAATCGACATAGCAATACCAAGGGATAGCAGAATAGAAGAAAAAGAAATAGAAAAAAAATCACAAAGATCTACAAATTGAAATTGAAAGGCCGTGGTAGAAGACGACCAAAATAATCCCAGTAGTAATTGGCACCCTAGGTGCAATTCTAAAACACCCTGAAGAGCACCTCAACACCATAGGGGCCACAGAAATCACCATCAGCCAATTACAAAAAGCAACTTTACTAGGAACAGCCTATATTCTGCGACGATATCTATAATAATAATAATAACAATATTGATAATAAAATTCAGCCATCCCAGGTCCTTGGGAAGGACGCGATGTCTGGATAAAACAAACCAGTCAATAACACCTGTCTGACTGTGTAAACAAGAAATAATAATAAAATAATAGATGATGGGTACATGGAATACTGACCTTCAGCTTTCGTGTTTACATAAGCCTGTTTAGGTGTTATAATCTCTAGAGAGAAAGAAAGTATGGTCAGCAGGATCGCACCTACTAACCATGTCTCCCGCCAATGACAAACCATGCTCCTGGGTGTCCCTATGCCCAAGTTGCCTAACCCTTTACACTCCAGTATTTAGATAAGCTGTAAGCCAGATCAGGAAACTGTTTTGCACAAGGCTCCAATTCAGAAATCAAACTACATGTGGGTTCATATTCCTTACAAGGGTATTGTAATGACAATATTTACAGAAATACTTGGGAGAAAAACTTCTTTAAAAACACTAGTTCACTTATACAGGAGAAAGTATTGCAAAGGTTCTGTTCTCCGCTACTACTGTGCATACGGAAACTGCAGATACTGGATCATTGGGGCTATGGAAATCCAGAAGTTAGGTTCTCGGAGATCAGAAAAATGTTCAAAAAGGGGTAAAATGTCCTATAAAAAGGGGGGGACGTGGCCTACTGTGCTCTGCAGGTCCCCAGCACTCCAGCAATGCCCCACAAGAGTGAAGAACTGGCCAAAAATGGGGGGGGGGGTTGGTGGTTTGGCGCTTTTTTTTTTTTAAGAGCCATGAAATGGCTCCCAATCTCTGCTGAACTCAAAATGGAGCTAAAATGATCTCCAAAGTCATTTCCAGGCGGCCCCTACCTGCAAATACGAAGGTTTGACACTCTTTATGCCTTTTCCTGTGTATACCGAGGTTGAGTGTCCATCACCCGAGCATGGATATGCAAAACTGCGAGTGCTAGACCCATGATTAATGAGGTTCTCCTGTCTAAATTTTAGTACAGCATATATAGGCACATAACATAGACAAAACTTAAGACCTCAAAACATAGCATTGATAATACAGGGCATTCGATGAAAGATAATTTCAAGGTGCACAGGTTCAAGGAGCTTTCTATTTACTTACAAAATGATAAGAAAGAAAAGTGACTATGAAGGATCCATTAAAGACTACTGGGGCACAACAACATTTAGAATATGTTAAATTAAGAAAAGGAAGAATTATATGAATTTAAATATAGATTTTGGAATTCCTATAGATGAATCAGATAAAGAAATATTAAGATACTAGCTGATCCGGCGCAGAGCATCTGCACCCCTAGTCGCTGCCGCTGCTTTCTCCCCCACATCCACTTTTTTGCGTGCCCACACCCACCAAATTATTCCCCTGCCCGTCTTCTTCCTCGCCCGCCCCCCGCCTTCTTCTTTCCCCACCTGCTGGCAGTCTGTTTCTCCGCTTCCACCCGCCGTCTTGTCTCCCCACCCACCCCCTGCCTGCTGTCTGTCGTCCTTCCCTGCCTGCCCGCCATCTTTTTCCCAGCCTGCCACAGTTTTCTTTGGTCCGGCTGGCACCATTCACCGCCTTTTTTTTGCCTGCCCACCAGCCGCCACCATTTTCATTTTTCCCCACCCATCCCGTGGCGGCTCTCCAAACTCTCGCGAGAGCTGCCACGCATGGGATTAGCCACTGGTATGCCTTAGAGAAATATATATAAAGAAGGTGTGTTATTCCACAATGGGAATATTGAAGGGAGTGTCTCCCTTTTGATTGCTACAATAAAGTATCAACAGAACCTATTGTAGTCACAAACTTTCAAGAGTAGGATCAGAAGATTTCCACCCAAAAGAAGAATTGTACAATGGAAAACATGTAGCAGCAAAGGTTGTAGGTAAAAAACGGTTACAGGTAGCTCATTATCTTTAGGCCTAGCTGAATCAAATGAGATAAGGAAAAACAGGGTGATTTCATTCCAGTATCCATCACACCAATGTTTGGCATTTGCCTGCAGAGGAAAGTGCTGCATGTAGGGAGGGTTTCTGCCTGTGTCTAAGAACCACATAATGCTCAGGGTTCTGAATTATGGAGAGTAACCCTCCCTTCAGAACAAAATGCCTGGACAGGGTTATATCCTGGATTTAATTCAGAGAAGCACATCCTATTTCAGCCTGCAGTAGACACCTAGGCCTAAATGGAGAAAAACCATAAATACGCACTTAATATTTCATCTAAAAAGTAGACTGAAAACCCCCTCTTTGTTTTGCAACCTGCTTTGAGATTCTGATTTCAAAACTGGAGTGCAAGGCTACTAAAGAGAACTGGGCAAAACTATCTTCTTTCCATGGCTGAATGCTATAACAAAACAACAACAACAACAGCATAACAAAAATAGGTTTTTGTTTCACAAGGAAGAAATGCAGTATGAAAAAATATTTCAATTTTAAGTTATAAAATAAAACCAAGGGCCTCTTTTCTTTGAAGCTTAATTCCAAATTTTAAAAAATACATATATTATGGAACAATTTCAAATTGATGTTTCAGGCTATAAAAAAAGTAACAGGCAGGCAAACAAAAAACAGCTAGGATCACCAGCTTAAATAAATAAACAAACAAACAAACAAACAAACAAATCTCAGAGCATTGCACATAAATACTCTTTATGAAATGTTCCCCAGGTTCGCTGAAGAACATGCCAGAGCTGTTACTCAGATAGGCTTTATTTAAGCTGGCTGATTCATCAACAGTTTACATCTATACCTTATCCTGATACCATTGCTTTGGCAGTGAAAAACAAAGACTATGCCTCTTCAGTATCATACTTCATGGCTGGGAACATTAAGACAGATGTTCTGTGTGTGGGTCAATCCCAAAACTTGCCCAGGCTTCCAAATAAGAGGAAGGAAGTTACAACCTATAAACCGGGCTCAGTAATAAATATTATCAGGTACTGCTGCACATAAACTTAAACTTGCTTAAATAAATAAAATGCTTAAATAAAGTGCCTCTATGGTTCTGCGCCCTTGAGATACTCGGGTAGAGAGCAAGCCTGCCTGATCCAAGCTTGAATGGCCATGCTAAGTTTCTCCATTATTGGCTCTGTGCTTTGATAAGCTTCCTGCTTAAGTTATGCTCTGAACAACTGTAGGAGTAAAAGATATACTGCTATCATGAACCATGTCTGTCCTTTAATTGCCTGGCCCAAGACTAATTCCAGTCCAAAGCCTTCCTCATCGCCTTTTTCTTTTGGCTAGCCCTTGCTTCCTTTCCTCCACATCTCTTGTGGCTTGTATTGATGTATTGTGTTGTGCCTTGTATTGAGTCCTGGCTACCTTTCTCCAGCCTTGCCTTCTCCACAGGGAAGCCAGCCCTCTTCTCCTCACGCAGCACCCCAACCAAGCCCTCAGTACTAGATTTCTCCAACATCTGATGGGAGCTCTCTTCTTTTTCTTTCCTTTTTTTTTTAAAATGCCACTGGCAAATCTTGGCAACATTCAGAGATCTAGAAAATGAGGGGGAAAGTAGGAGATATGGTCGACTGGCCCTTCCTGTGAGTAGTTTTTTTACTAACAGACACGCAGCCCCCTGCCTTCGCTATTGTTCTGGGACTTTGAGCAAAGCCTTTTGCTAGCTCCCTTCTTTCTCTTACTCCCTCACCTCTCTTGAGGTGAAAAGGTTATGAGGGAAGAGGTTATGGCTTCCAAATAAAACAAGGCATTTTAACTGAAATTACTAATCTGACAGCTTCAAACCTATCTTGTTTGAAGTGTGTGTCTTTTATTTGTTTTTCTTTTGTAAGGATTCTGAGATTGACTTCTCTTCACGGGCAACCTAAGAGGCACAGCTTGGAAACCAGGCTAGTCCAAAATAGCCAAGTAGCTCCACCACTCTATAGTCCTTATGCCAGTTCTTGTTTGCTATTGGTTGGTTATTTTGTGTTTTGTGTGTGTGTGTGTGTGTGTGTGTGTGTGTGTGTGTGTGTGTGTTAGTAGTATTGAAATGACAGGTCCTCAGCATAAGTTATTTGGACAGGTTTGTGGTTTATATGGCTTAATTTTCAAATCTGATAAAGGATTCTCTTAAGTAAATGTTGCATAGAACTGTAGCCCATTCTATATAGTCCCCCCCCCAAGTAAAGCCTCAATGAACTGATTGGGGCTTACTCCCAAGTAACTGCTGTATGCACTGGATTGCAGCCCAAGGACATATCCCAGAAATGTTTATATTGTAGGAAAGGGAGAAATAAGGCTTGCTTAAAAACAAAAGGGGGAAAAGTACCATATGTACATATTTGTGAGAAGAAAAGAAACCAGTGGGATCTGTGTGTGGCCAAATACATTGTGGTATTTTCAAGTGGTGTGAAGTGTGTGTGTGTGTGTGTATAGGAGGAGAGGGCTGAGATTGCAAGGAGGGGGAGAAATGGAAGCAATGCTGATAGAAGAATGGATGCAGCTACTGAGGGGTAGAAGAGGCAGGGGAACTTTAGAGTGAGAGGGCATTGCTAGTTTCCACACTGACACCTACAATAAAGCACTCTAAGGGCAGTATTCCTTTATTCATAAGCAAACAAGGGGCAGATTTAGCACTAAATAGCCAGTTGCCAAGTACTGGTGTGAATTATGGAGATTTTGGTTGAGACACAAGGAAGCATGACCCTTCTTCTGCTGTTGCTCCTCTGCAACTGGTATTCAGAGGCATCCTGCCTCTGAGCCTTGAGGTAGTCTATCAAGACTAGTAGCCACTGATAGACTTGTCCTCTAAGTCCCTTTTAAAGCCATCGCTGCCTCCTGTGGCAGAGAATTCCACAGTAATTATGTGCAGTGTGAAAAGTCCTTCATTTTGTCGGTCCAAATTTTATGGCAATCAGTTTCATGGCTTCACCCCTTGTTCTAGTGTTGTGAGAGAGGGCAAAAAAACACAGCTCTCTGTCTCCACACCATACATCATTTTATAGATATCTATCATAGCTATTAAAAACTGCCTGCTCAGATGTCACCCATTATGTCTCCAAGTCATCAGCTACTGCCAGCTTAATCAAATAACAGGGCATGACTGAAGCTGATCCTAGGGGCTTACCATTGGGACAGGGTACACCTTTGCTATCCACCACCACCACCACCAGTCTCCCATGTGAGGTCTACTGATGTTCTCAGCATGTTTAGTTGCCTCTCTTCCTTTTTCTTCTCCTCTCTAGCAGATTTTCTGTGTATGTGTGTGCATGCACAACGACTAAAAATCCTCTGTCTCACCTCTGGGACATCCCCACAAATTAGGAGTGAGTCACTTGCTTGTATACTGCACCACCTGTCACTGGACAAGGAATGTGGGCTTCAGGAGGTAGGGCCTCAGACCCCCTTCTAGAGTTTAGCCAACTCCCTGTCTGTCTCCCTCCCTCCTTCCGCCCCCCCACTTTTGAATGACTGGTGTGTGTGCAGACCTTAAGGCACTTACAGTTTTTAGACGTTTGCCCCTGAGAAGGGCTGCCTACCTTGCTAAGGCTCAAGATTCTTAGCTCTCTGTCTCTAGGGGAAGGGTTTCACAGGGAATGCTGTTTGAGAAGCATTCTTGCCCAGTTCCAGGCTCTCACTGCTACTGAAGTCAGAGTAAAGAAGCTCTCAGAAGCATTGCTGTAGCCTTGCCAACTCCTCCCTCTGCTGCCTACTGGCTTACCACTGGGTCTTCTCACACATAACTCAGGCGTTCGTGCTGTGGCTATACTACCTCCTTGAATTCCCTTAGAGGAACGTTTATAAGGAGCAGGGGAGAAGCTTGGCCATCTTCACTTCCAGCCAGGTCAGCTGGATCATGGAGCTGAAGGGGAGATTCTTTATGACAACTTATTCAGGAACTCACTCCCTTCCATTGCCATGAAGAGAATCACCCTTTCTTTCCTTCAGTTATTTGATAACAACTGGCCTTGCAAGGTTTTTAAATTGTTTTTAGTATTTTAATTAGTTTTAAATGGTCTTGAATTGTGTTAAAATAGTTTTTATATTGCTTTAAGCAGTGTGTTTTAAATGGTGTTTGTTTTTATGTCTTTTTAAACTTCTTGTGCACTGCCCAGAGCCTTTGGATGGGGCGGTATATAAATGTAATAGATAGACAGACAACTCTGGACTAGAATGGCCTTCTTACCTGTAAACATTTTACCTGAAACGCAATGTTTTTCAATATGTTTTCATGAATCAGATTTTCAAGATACAGTAGTGACCTAGTAGTTCTCTGTTCCTCAAATATAAGGATTAGTGAAGGAATTTTACATCTACATGAAAGCCATTAATGATATATACTGAACCTTTATTACATCAAAGAAAGATGTAAACAAGAGTGTTTTCTGTTAAGAAAAGGATTGGAATGCTGCCATATTTCTCAAAGTTATGATTTTCTGCTTGATCATGAAAATCTTTGGAATAAAAAAAAATGTAAACTTAGATGGAAAATCAGGTTGTCTGCTGAAACCTGTCTGATTCCAGACTGCTTCAGAAAAGTAATAGATACAAATGACAAATATTTATATACTGCTTTTCAACAGAAGTTCCCAAGGTGCTTTACATAGATATTATTAAATAAAATGACTCCCTATCCCCAAAGGGTTCACAATCTAAAAAAGAAACATAAGACAGACAACAGCCACTGGAGGGATGCTTTGCTGGGGATGGACAGAGCCAGTTGCTCTCCTCCTGCTAAATAAAAAGAATTATCAGTTTTAAAAGGTGCCTCTTTTGGTCAGTTAGCAGGGATTTTGAATTAAAAACTAAGCACCTTGAAATTATATTATATATAAAGCCCTTTGGAATCAATGGGGATGTCTCCTATTATATATATATATATATATATATATATATATATATATATATATATGTGTGTGTGTGTGTGTGTGTGTGTGTGTGTGTGTGTGTGTGTGTGTGTGTGTGTTTCAGTTCTCACCAAAAAGCGATTACAAGTCAATTCATTTTTGCTGAAATCAGCTTATATGCAGCTGAAATTAAGGCTTGAAATTCCTATTTGGCCATGCCCCTCAAAATAGACAGCTGCCATGTTGGCTCTGTTGTGACATCATTGCTGCTCTCTTTGTTTGAGGCCTGGTCATTCTGAGTACAGAGAGTGAAGTTTCCTGCAGTACTCTGACACAAAACAACTGTCATTTTGAGAAGCCCAGAAGGTACAAATGGTGTCTAATACCACTGTGCAAGAGCATCACCCCCCACCCACCCCCAAAACCCCACCTAATTAAAGGCAATCTGCAAAACCATGACCATCCAGGCTGGAGTGCTCCAACCTGTGTCTATTTGGAAATGAGCTGTTACCCCAGACTTGCAGAATTAATGTGTAAGGGGAAGTAGATCTAACTGAAAGGAAGAGAGAAAGCTTGGGCGGGCCACTGACTCTTGTGTTTGCCTCTGCCCCACCTCCTCCACATGTGTCATCACTGGGGCTGCTGCTGCTCCTGCTATAAAGAGAAGGCTGGGCCAGGGGTGTGAGCCTTTTGGTGCAAACCGAAGGGCGATAGCACAAGGGCTCTCATCCTTGTGGCTCTCAGCCTTGGGGTGAGCAGCCTGGGGCCCCCAGAAGACCTTCCTCTTTCCATCAAGAAGCCAGCAAGAGAGTATACTGAGAGAGTCTGGGACCTGGTTTTTTATCTAACAGAGGAGCTATGGTTGGTTAAGCAAAGGAGATGTGTCTGGGAGAGCAGAAAAATGGGGATGGTCTGGGGACAGCTATATCATAGGTAGTGGGCACAGGGAGGTATGGCGGTGGGAGTTGGGCAGGCCGTTACGGGGGAAACGGTCCAGGCAACTGAGGCCTGTTCCTTTTTCCATCTCTTTTTCCAACCCTGCAGCCCCAGGTAGCTCTGAGAACACAACCTCGAGGATTAGGGTGCTGCTGTTGAATTCCAGATCAGTAAACGCTAAAACATCTCTCCTCCACGATTTGATTCTGGATGAGCATGGTGACCTGGTATGTGTGACGGAGACCTGGTGGGATGAGCTGGGTGGGGTTGGTCTCTCTCAGCTCTGTCCTCCAGGTTTCCTGATCATGCAGCAGCCCCACCTCGAGGGTCAGGGAGGGGGCGTTGCATTCATCTATCACAAGACCTTTCCCATTTCCAGGTGCCTGGTCAGGCAATCTCAAAACTTCGAGTGTTTGTCCTTGAGGGTGGGCCTCCGAGATAGGCTGGGGATTCTGCTGGTGTACCGACCACCCTGCTGCACTTCAGTCTCCCTACCTGAGCTGGTGCGGGTGATCTAGGAAGTGGCCTTGGGTTACCCCAAACATTGTCTTGTGGGATTTCAATGTCCACACTGAGGCCCCCCTAGTAGGAGCGGCTCAGGATTTCATGGCCTCCATGGCAACCATGGGCCTATCTCAGCTGGTATCTGGCCCTACCCATATGGCAGGGCATATGCTGGATCTGGTTTTTGCTGACTGGGGAAAAAATGATCTGGAGGTGGGGGAGTTTGAGATAACTCCTGTGTCATGGACAGATCATCATCTGGTAGGGTTTAATTTGATTGCTCCGTCTGCCTTCTGCAGGGGTGGTGTATAATTAGAATTGTCCGCCCCTGGAGGCTTATGGATCCGCTTGGTTTCCAGACAGCCCTCGGGGAGTTTCCAGTGTCCAGAGCTGGTGACACTGTCGAGGCCCTGGTCAAGCTCTGGAACAGAGAGACAGCCCAGGCTGTTGACACAGTTGCTCCTAAATGCCGGCTTGCTGGAGCCCGTTCTGCTCCTTGGTTTTCCTCAGAGCTTAGGGCGATGAAACAACTCGGGCAACGGCTGGAACAACACTGGAGGAATAGTCATGATGAATCGAACCAAACATGAGCTAGAGACCATTTTAGGGACTTTTTCTCAGTCTCTTTTGTATCTGCTCAGTGCAGACTACAAAGCTGTTCTGTGTAGCAAATACATTGCTCCGCACATTCCCCCAGATAATGGAGACAGAATCATCTACAGTCTGATGTGATCAGTTTGCATATCACTTTGCACATAAAGTTGCTCGCATCATTTGGACTCCAGAGTTCTGGCAGTTCTGGCAGATGTACCTCAGGTACCATCTGGTCCTATTGTATTGGATTCTTTTCAGTTGGTGCAGTCTGAGGATGTGGACAAGATCCTGGGCATTGTGCGGGCAACATCGTGTGCTCTTGACCCTTGCCTTTCATGGCTAATAAAAGTTGCCAAGGAGGGTACTGGCTGATGGTTGGAGGTTATTATTAATGCTTCATTAATGAAGGGCAGGATGCCATCATGCCTCAAGGAGGCAGTTGTAAGACCATTATTCAAAAAGTCCTTCCTGTCTCTAAACTTCCCTTTTTGGGCACCGTGATAGAACGTGTGGTGGTGTCCCAGCTGCAGAAGGTCTTATTTATTTAATTTATTTATTTTTACATTTATATCCCACTCTTCCTGCAAGGAACCCAGAGCAGTGTACTACATACTTGAGTTTCTCCTCACAACAACCCTATGAAGTAGGTTAGGCTGAGCGAGAAGTGATTGGCCCAGGGTCACCCAGCAAGTATCAAGGCTGAATGGGGATTTGGACTCAGGTCTCCCCGGTCCTAGTCCAGCACTCTAGCTACTACCTGGACCCTTTTCAATCTGGCTTCTGCCCTGGATATAGGACTGAAACTACCTTGATCACTCTACTGGATGACCTACACCGGGAACTAGACAAGGGACTGTGTCCCTGTTGGTTCTGCTGGACCTCTCAGCGGCATTCAATACCATTGACCATGATATCCTTCTGGACCGCCTCTTGAGTATGGGAATTGGAGGTACTGCGGAGTAACTCCGGTCCTTTCTTGGGGGGAGGGTCCAGAAGGTGGTGATGGGGGACTATTGCTCAGCTCCATGGCCACTGGCCTGTGGGGTTCCACAGGGTTCAGTTCTGACCCCCATGCTGTTCAACATTTACATGAAACCGCTGGGAGAGGTCATCTGGGGACTTGGACTGAGTTGTCAGCAATATGCAGATGACACTCAGCTCTATCTCTCCTTGTCACCTCATTCTAGGGAGGCAGAGGATGTCCTGAACCAGGGACTGGAGGCCGTGATGGGTTGGATGTGGGTTAATAAACTGAGCCTGAATCTGGACAAGACAGAGGTAATGTTGGTCAGTAGGAGCCAAAAGGGATGAGGAGATTCTACCAGTTCTTGTCGGGGTTGCACTCCCCTTGAAGGAGCAAGTACGCAGCTTGGGGGTATTGCTGGACCCGGCTCTGCTTTTGGAAGCTTGGCGGAGACAGTGGCCAGGGGTGCCTTTGCACAGCTTCAGCTAGTGTGCCTTTCTCGAGAACGCAGATCTGGCTACAGTTACCCACGCCTTAGTCACATCACGGCTGGATTACTGCAATGTGCTCTATGTGAGGCTGCCTTTGAAGAATATTTGGAAACTGCAGCTAGTGCAAAATGCAGCAGCTAGGATTTTATCTGGAGCTGCCCACTGGGATCACATCACACCTATTTTGAAAGAGCTGCACTGGCTGCCAGTTTGTTTCTGGGTCCAGTTCAAGGTGCTAGTTTTGACCTTCATAGTTTGGGCCCTGGATACCTGAGGAACCACCTCCTCCCAAGGGTTGCTGCCCATTTGACAAGGTCATCTGAGGGGGCTCTGCTCTAGGTGTCGACAATGAGGGAGGCTCAGCTGTCGTGCACATGGGACAGGGCCTTCTCTGTTGCTGCCCCCAGACTCTGGAATGGTCTCGCGGTAGCTATTCACTCCTCAGTCTCCATCACAATTTTTAGAAAGCTTGTGAAATCCTGGCTTTTTACCTAGGCTTGTCTCTACCACTGCTGCTTTGTATTTTTGAATTGTTATATTGTGCTTGTATTTTAAATCTTTTTAGTCAGTTCTATGTTTTATATTTTTAACAATATTTTAATTGTGTAATTTTTATAGTCTTTTTAATTTTTTGGTGTGAACCACCCTGGAATTGTTTTAATGAAAGGTGGTATATAAATTCAACAATTAAGTAAGTAAGTTAGTAAGTAAATAACTGAAGAAGCCCTGAGCTTGTACACATCTTTTGCTAGATTCTCTATCTTCAGCTCTTAGTTCTAAAGAACCTAACTCTGAGGGCTGTGCCCAGAGGTACATACTCATTTCCAAATTGTATATTGCAGAAACAGCTGCTCATGTACATATTTTCATCATCATTATATTCCAGATGTGTGAGATGGAGAGAAGAGTCACTGCAAAGAGGGGCGTAGCAAGGTTGGAGTGGGCCCAGAGACAAGATTTTAAAATGGGGGCTCCCCCTCACTGAAGCTCAGCTCATGAAGTAAAGAAATCTTAAATAAGGCTGAATAGTGGTAACAAAAAGCATAGTAAAATCTATCGATCTATCGATCTATCATGTGCCACAATAGAACATCATCCTAAATTATTTTTTAAAAGGTTTTGTAAATTGTGGACAATGCAAGTCATTTAATGGTACTAGAGAAAGACATGCTGTTCTGGTAGCTCTAGGTCTTAACACTCACATCAATTTCGGAGGATGCATACAACTGAAGGAAGCCTGGGCGGGTGCGTGGCTGGGGGAGTCAGTCATGTGACTTGCCTTGGGGGGGGCAAGGCAGAGGGCCCCCAGACAACTGTCTCCCCTTGCCCTATTATAGTTACGCCCCTGTTTCACATGTTATCAGCCCCCTGAGCCTGGGATACATACACTGGGTCATGTCTTTGGAGGCCAGTCATATTCGGGCCGACTTGGACTCCACTATTTCTGCAGGGTCTGTGAAGGAGGTATCCAGCGATCCCTCTTGCAGTGTTAGATTGGATCAGTTTCAATCTGTGACTCCTGATGACGTGGACAAGCTGCTTGGAGCAGTACGGCCTACCACTTGTTCTCTGGATCCTCGCCCAACCTGGCTGCTTCGATCTAGCAGAGAGATTGTTGGAGATGGCCTAGTTAATATCATAAATGCATCACTGAGGGAGGGTAGGGTGCCTCCCTGTTTGAAGGAGGCAATAGTTAGACCTCTTCTTAAGAAGCCTACCCTGGATCCCTCAGCGATGGATAGTTATAGGCCAATCTCCAATCTCCCCTGGCTGGGCAAGGTAATCGAGAGGGTGGTGGCTAGCCAGCTCCAGGTGGTTTTGGAGGAAACTGATTAACTGACTAGACCCAGTTCAAACTGGCTTTAGAACGGGCTATGGGGTTGAGATAGCCTTGGTCGGCCTGATGGATGACCTTTACCGGGAAATCGACAGAGGGATTGTGACTCTGTTGGTCCTCTTGGATCTCTCGGTGGCGTTCGATATCATCGACCATGGTATCCTTCTGGGTCACCTGGGGGAGTTGGGAATAGGGGGCATTGCTTTGCAGTGGTTCCGTTCCTATCTCTCGGGTAGATCCCAGATGGTTGAGCTTGGTGACAGTCGCTCCTTAAAGCAGGAGCTGTTATATGGAGTCCCTCAGGGCTCCATTCTGTCACCAATGCTTTTCAATATCTACATGAAACAGCTGGGTGAGGTCATCAGGAGATTTGGTGCTGGGTGTTATCAGTATGTTGATGACACCCAAATCTACTTCTCCTTTTCATCTTCGGGAAATGGCACTCACTCCCTAAATGCCTGCCTACAGGCAGTAATGGGCTGGATGAGGGATAACAAATTAAAGCTGAATCCAAGCAAGATGGAGGTGCTCATTTTGGGGGCTCAGAATCTGAGGATTGAGTTAGATCTCCCTGTTCTGGATGGGGTTACATTCCCCCAGAAGGAGCAGGTGTGCAGCTTGGGAGTACTCCTGGACCCAGGCCTCACCCTGATTTCTCAGGTGGAGGCCATGGCCAGGAGTGCTTTCTATCAGCTTCAGCTGATTCGACAGCTGCGCCCATTCCTTGAGGAGGATGACCTCAAAGCAGTGGTGCACCAGCTGGTAATCTCCCAGCTTGACTATTGCAATGCGCTCTACGTGGGGCTGCCTTTGTACGTAGTTCAGAAACTTCAATTAGTTCAGAATGCAGCTGCCAGATTGGTCTCGGGGGTAACCCGGAGAGACCATATTACGCCTATTTTGAAACAATTGCACTGGCTGCCGATATGTTTCCGGGCAAAATACAAAGTGCTGGTTATTACCTTTAAAGCCCTGAATGGCTTAGGCCCGAGTTACCTTAGAGAGCGCCTTCTTCTGCGTGAACAAGCCACACATTAAGGTCATCCGAGGAGGTTCATCTCCAGTTACCACCAGCTCGTCTGGTGGCGACTCAGGGGTGGGCCTTCTCTATGGCTGCTCCGGGGCTCTGGAATGCGCTCCCTGTAGAAATCTGCAATTTGAATTCTCTATTAGTCTTCAGGAGAGCCCTTAAAACGTGTTTGTTTGGCCTGGCTTTCCAGGGTTTTTAAATCTGTTTTAATATTTTAACCCGATTTTGGGGCTTTTAATCACTGTAATTGTTTAATTGTTGTTCTAGAATGTTTTTAAATTGTTAACTGTTGTTATATTGTTTTTAATTTGTTTTAGCTTTTTATTGTTTTAGTGGTTTGTTTTAATTGTAAACCGCCCTGAGTCATTTTGGAAGGGCGGTATATAAATCAAATAAATAAATAAATAATATAGGCCAATACCTTCCAGCCATCAGCATGCTGACAGCATTCTCTGCAAAGTCAATCTGGGAGGTCAGATCATGGTGGCACACCTAAATCAGTTACCATGAACCAGATAAGCAGGCAGGAAGCCTGAACAAGGAAGGAGGCAAAGCTAACAACAGAAAGCACAATGTTCAGTCACTTAAGATAAAGGACTTATGTTGACCCAGGATGTAATACAATGTTTGCAAACCCAGATCACGCATACAAAAAAGGTAGAAAACCAAATCTGGCTGAAACGGCATGTTACTTGAGCTGCAGAGACACTGGTTCAAGACCCACAAGGCCATCAATCCCTTCCCAAAGACTCTCTAACATTCTGCTTCCAAGAGCACCTAACTTAAAACTGCTACAGTCATCCCCAAGCTTTCCAAGAACTGGTCTGTGGTTAACCCAACATTCAAAGCTGAAATGATAAGAGCAGAGATAGCATAATTTTTTTTTAAAGGATTAATATATCAGTAGTGGCACTTCTCCTTGCCAGTAGAACCACTGGAACAGTTATCTTCACTATTTTTCAAGCAGAGGTCATTTTGGTTAAAAAAAAACCAACAACTTCAGTGAGAGCCATTTGCCACCACACTGACCTCTACACAGTACTGCACTAGGCTCTTTAAGAGAAAAAGAGACTTCTCAACCTCCACCACCATCTTAGAAGGCGCACACAGAGCACTGGGAAGTGTAGTTTCTTGCCAGCACTTTCCTGGGAAGGACTACACCCCGCCCTCCAGTTCTCTGTGTGCACGCTCCAAAATGGCACTGGGCTCAAGAGGGCTCTGTTTTGCCACAGGCACTGGACAAAGTACAGCACTGTGTGGTGGGAATGGTCACCTCCACACAGTGCCAGGAGGGCTGTGTGGAGTGTTCAGATAAAGCTGAAGTTACACACAGACCTAACAATTAGGGAGCCGCACTTACAGTTGCTGGGAGCTGACACTGGCTCCTGGGCCTTGCTATGAAGAATACTAAAGTGGAGAACAGCCTGTCTCAAGCACTGACAACGTATTTAAAACCTCTATTTAACAACTCATTACTAGGGATGTGCAGAACCAGTTCATGATCGAAATGGACTGCTGCAATTGAACCTGACCGCTGCCAGTTCGATCGCAAAGTGCTCTGAACCTGTCTGGGCTGGTTTTTCAAACCTACCGGCCCAGCCGATAGATTCATCCAAACCAGTCTGCATACCCATGGTTCGGTCTGAATTTGGACCAAACTACACCAATCGGTTCGGCACACCCCTACCCATCATCATCATCATCATCATCATCATCATCATCATCAGAACAATAGTATGTAAGAGCCTAATCGGGGTGCACCTAGGTAATTTGGGCACCTGGACTGCAGCGGCGTATCTAGGGAAAATAGCGCCTAGGGCAAACGCTGAAATTGCGCCCCCTGTCCAAGCATCTGACACCCATCTTTCAGATAACTTTACCATAATATCAGCTGAAAAATACAAGTCAAGCTCGTTAATCTTTTAATATTTCAAAAACTATTTAGCAGTGGACTTAGCCAGACCAAAAAATGCTAGAAAACTACAAATTTCAGTATGTGGGGGTTCATGAAATACCCAAATACTATGTGGAGATGTACTTGGAAAACTAAACAGAAGTGCCTGTCTAATTCTCTACTATGCATTGTAGCATCACCATTACATATGTTTTAAAAATCAATGGAGAATTTGACTTTTCCCAGATACTCTGTAAATAATTAAAGGATATGCAGAGTAAACTGTGTCACTGCTTGGAATATATTCTAGTCTTTCAGAAAGACAGTTAAAATGAGAGAAAGAGAGCAAGAAACTCCCAGTGGGCCTTAATATTAAGGGTTTCACACTGATTCAAAGACAAACTCACCATTAACAGCCATATTAGCAAGACATCACATTTAACTCACTTATCACAAGGAGCAAAGTAAGAGCAAATGAATACAATCCTAGCTCTTAAGCGTCAGCTCAGTATTCACAAGCCCTGATTCTCTGTACATAGTGCCAATCTGAAGATGTGTACAGTGTCTTATATTATATTTAATTATTATTATTTTTACCCGTAGCCCCTTTGGGGGGCTTCCTAAAGGCTGGGGGGGGTTGCAAAGATTCCCCCTCCCCCCTCTGGCCTCTAGGGCCTCGCAGGGACCATTTGAGAATGTGCAGTGGCCGTTTTTAAAAATAATCTTTTTTTTTTTTAAAGGCCACTGAAAACAAAATGGCCACCATGCAGGCTCAAATGGCCTCTGCAAAGCCTGGCATGACCTAGAGCCTCACAGAGGCTATTTGAGCATGCACAGTGGCCATTTTGTTTTTGGCAGCCATTTTTAAAAAAAAATTAAATGAAGCCCCCCTTCAAGTGGCGCCCAGGGCACGTGCCCTGCCTGCCCTACCCCTAGATATGCCCCTGCTGGACTGCCCCCCATGGAGCCCCCTTGAAATCTCCTTTTGGGGGCCCATTGCCAAACCTCCATTTTTAAATTATTATTACAGCCGCCGCACGCCCTGCTAAACCTCCCCCCCCCATTTATTATTACTGCAGCCAAGGGGTGGCTGCTGGAGATTGGCAAGCAAAGCAGTCCTTCTCCCTTCTCCCGGTAATGGCAGGGTCCAGAGTGATGCTGGGACGGTCCATTCGGGCCAGCATCTTTTGCCAACTGCAAGGCATGCCTGCAATGATCTCTCAATTGCGCAGGCGCACACTGCAGTTGGCAAAAGACATTGGCCCGAATGGACCAGCCCAGCATTGTTCTGGCTCCCACCGCTGCTGGGGGAGTAGGGAAGAGGGGAGAAGGGAGAAGGACTGCTCCACTCCCTGCCGGCAGCCACCCTTCGGCCGCAGTAGTAGTAGTAGTAGTAGTAATAATAAATACGGAAGTTTGGTGGGGCGGGCATGGGGTGACTGCCAAAGGCCCCCGGCCATTTGGCGCCCCCCCGACCTTGGAGGACTGGACTGGATCCCCAAGGTCCAGGGGTTAGAGCACCTCTGACCCTAAACAGACTAATCCTCAAATTAGTGGAATAATGTATTGAGGAAAAATGGTTAACTTTCCTAAATGAAGGGCCCTTAAAACATTACAGAATCATCTTGAGAGTTGCTTTCCCATGAATTTGCCCATAACCCTGTGGTAATGTTTAAAGGTCTGCAACTACATGGACAGGACTGAAAATGATACAGCTGTTATCCTTCCCATGGAATCGACGGCAGTACTGTGGGATGAACCACAGCACTCCCCCATAGTTCCGGTAATGTTTCGAAGGAAGATTTCTTTATCAGCCCCAGCTACAATGGAAGTGCACAGCTAAGGGAGCACTGCTCATTGATATTGTCTGGAGACACAGAGTTAATGTTCCAAATAAAAAGGTTTATTTAGGAAATGAATCATGGAAATAGATTGAGAGTTATATGCCTCATTGCTAGCTACATACAGGAAGGGGGGAGGGAAGAAGGAGGAAGTCACCCCAGGTGAGAGAAAGAAACCTTAGACTATCAGTCTAACAGAGGGGGAATATCATGGTCAGCAGAGGAATGCCCTTACTGGCTGTCTCTATCCCTAATGCCCTTAGTGGTCAACAGGGTTGCTGGGGCTGCCATGCAGGAGCTGCATCTCCAAAACAGATGTCTCTCGCTGAAATGCAGAAAGGAAGCAGCAAAGTGCTGGGCTGGCCCTGATAAGGGACTCTGCATGCCAACAAGTCTGTCAAGCAAGCACTGGGTTCCAAGGCAGTAAAGTTCTGGGGCTAGCTCATAGAAAGCCTACATGCAGAATGGCCCAGTCTCAGTGATCATGCAGTTAAAACACAACAAAATAGCCATCTGAAAATAACTGCCAGGACACCACAAAAAACCAAGTGACATTAACATATTAGTGTCTGATGAGGGCATTCTGATAAAGACTTAGCTTAGGAAGTTAATGCAAGTTTTCCCCCTTTGGATCATTCCTTCCCACCCCCATTTCTATATACTCTGAATTTATTGTTCTCAAATAAAACATAAAATGGACTAAATAATATATTTATTTTGAAAATGAACTCATGCAGCAAAAATTGTTTCCACTCCCAATGAAATCTGGAACCATTTGAAGGGTTCCTCCATTTTATAACTCTGATCCAGCAAGGCTTCTGCATGTGTAGCTGATCCAATTGTAAATGCGGATCTACATCAACATGCTCATCGGGGTCTCACAAGCTAGCTAAATAGTCCTTTTATGTGAAATGGAATGCACAGCTCCTGGGGGACGCCAGGCACTATGGGTAATTAGATCTCTCCAACAGTCAAAATGGAGATAAAAATAAGCATATGTTTCATGTCAAATTGAAATTTCTTTTAGATTACATTGGGAAAATAGAGCCTATAAAGACACCTACCTCTGTGTTACCTGTGCCCAAAGGGCAGATTGCCTGTTACAACATCCTTTTTTCTTTCTTTCTTGCTGACACTGCTGAATATGTCAAAGCCTGTAATTGTCTTGTCATTTCTCCAAGGGGCTCTGGTAATCAGAAGTGAAAACCAAAGAACATTTGCACTGAGATAATAGGGACAGCTAACTTTGATCCAGTTTCTAGAACAACCAGCAAAGTTCACAAAGATTTTCAGCAATCTGCACATCATCTTTAATCACTTTGACACATTTGCTACCTTTCCATCGAGAAATATAGATCCTGAAGAAAACAACATGTTGCAGCAGGATCTCTACTATATACCACCATTTTAAAATCAGTGTCCAACTTCCAGAACAATGAACCACATGCAGAAGGATGTTGTGCCAGCACAAAGCGGTTGGGCCAACTAGTTGTGCTAAGCCTGGAACTTACATTCCTTAGTGTTGCACAACTTCAAGCAGACTTGCAGTTGTGCAACAGTGGCACACCGCATTTGTTTTAATGGGAATTTTCGTGCAAGAGTGCTATAGCTCTATAGCGCAATTCTTCCATTTGCTCACTGCACATTCAGTTCATTGCTCTGGATGTCAGTCAGTATGTTTTCACAAAACCCAAAGTAGTGTTTCATTTGAACACTGATGTGAGTTAATGGCTCACAATCATCCTTTGTTGCCCTTTACTCTCTCTATTTTCCTTTCCTATGTTGCCTTCTCTGCTGCTGAAATGGCCACACTTTCCAAGAAGATGGCAGTCACTTAGAAGACTGCAAGGTCATTCTTATGACCACTTACCAGAGCAGTGGGGAGGCAGGCTCTACCTGCCTCCCCGCAGATGATCCAGAGGTTTCTCAAACCTCTGCCGCTCGAGCACCCACATGCATGCAGGGTGGCAAGCATCTTCCCCCTCCCCCTGGCACACTGCCCAAAATGGTGGCAGGTTGTGGGGGAGCACAGCTACACAGGGCAACCATTCACAACAATCACCTGAGGTAGAATGAACCATCGGTAGAGCCAGGTAGAAGAGTCAGGCTCTGCAGGTCTGGAGCAGCGGGGACCAGCGGGCTCCCAGTGCTCCAGATTACACAAGCTGCCTGGAGTAATGCCGAGTTCTGGGCACCACATTTTAAGAATGATATTGATAAACTAGAACAGGTTCAGGTGGGCAACAAAAAAAAAGTGAGGAATCTGGAAACCAAGTCCTACAAGGAATGGTTGAAACAGTTAGGCGTTTCCAGATCCCTCACCATCTTTGTTGCTGCCCTCCTGAGTCTGTTCTAGTTTATCAATGTCTTTCTTAAAATGTGGTGCCCAGAACTAGACACAGAGCCTATGTGCACAACATGAGCTGCCTGGATTATCCCAGGCAGCTCACATCATCTAGAGCATGGGTTCTCAACCTTGGGTCCCCAGATGTTGTTGGACTTCAACTCCCATAATCCCCAACCAAAGGCCATTGGGGCTGGGGATTATAGGAGCTGAAGTCCAGTAACATCTGGGGACCCAAGGTTGAGAATCCCTGATCTAGAGCACCGGGAGAAGATAAAACTAAGGGAAAATATGACAGCTGACATCTTGCAATTTTCAGAAAACACCTGAAAACACATCTCTTCAGCCAGGCTTTCTCAGCTTTTTAAAAATTTGTTTTTAAATTGTTTGATTGTTTAATTGTAGTTTTATGATGTTTTTAATTGTTAATCATTGTTATGTTTTATAATTTTTATTTTAATTATTAACTGATTTTAAGGTGTTTTAATGTAAACCGCCCTGAGCCTTTTGGAAGGGCGGTATAAAAGTTTTAATAATAATAAATAAATAATAATAAATAAGTTATCTGGAGGGCTGTCACACAGGAGAAGGAGAAGTCTCATTCTCAATGGCTCCTAAGGGTCGGACTAGAACTGGTCAGTTGAAACTTGAAGGAAGCAGATTTAGACTAGATATTAGGACGAATTTCCTAATTCTAAGAGCCATTGGATTGTGGAAGAGTGCCTCATGCAGTGGTGGGCTCTCCCACACTGGAGGTTTTCAGCCAGAGGCTGGACAGTCATCTGATAGAGATGCACCAATGATCCGACTTGTACAAGGCAGCTTCATATGTTGAGTAGCACTGATAAAGGAGATTTTTAAAGTGCAACCTGAGGCTACAATCCTACGTAGTCAGCTGGGAGTAAATCTCATTGATTTGGGGCTTCAGCTATGAGTAAGCAATGCATACATAAGACTAGGTTTACCATGCAGGGCTGAGAAGAACACCACTTGCTGAAAAATCCCTCCTTCTACACAGGCCCTGTGGTGTCCCTACCCTTTGCATTTAGTCACTGTACTAGTTAGTGGACTGGTCCTGTCTGCACAACCAACAACCCATTTCATTTCTTTAAAAATGTTTTTTATTTGTCAAAACATTTTGCTGGCTTTGCAGAAATTTTTAATAAAGTGTTTAGGTACCTCTTTCTATTAACATGAAAAAGGTCTGTGTGAAAAGGCTGTTGAAACAAATGAGTATTTTAGTCAGCTTCCCCCACTAGGCTACATACAGATTTAATTACAGCAAGCAACTCAGGGTCATTCATTACCAACAGAAAACTTGACAACTCCAGCAAGGGGCTGAATATTTCTAACAAAAGCCCTACACAATTGTTCTTTGTTTGGCAGCTGACTGTGGCTAGGAGGCTAGGCTACAGTGAGCTATATTATTAGAAAAATTAAGGTGTGTGCTTTTAACTCTTGCAGCTATAAGGACAATGTTTTAAAATGATTGTTCAAGTAAGTCAAACCAAAACGTTAAACCAAAACTCCATATTCACTTCTTCTAAAGTCTCTCTGTAATGTAGGAAACAGACACACTTTTTAAAAAGGCTATTTGAAACCATCACATCAGTGTCTTCTAAGGCAACAGAAGGGTTAGAAGGTTATATATTACAATTCCCTGTGATATTTATTTGTGTAAAATATTTCTGCTATGCTTTTTAACCATAATATTTTGTAAGCCATCACCTTAACAACTAATTAAGAACAGTGGCTGACATCCTGACTAAATGAACTAGAGGAAGTCCCACTGAAATTAAAAGGACAAGTTAGGCATGCCTAAAACAAATACTTTTCAAAAGACAAAGTCAGGAGCAGATTAAGTCAGCTGCAAAATTCAGCTAGGCAGTCACACAAACTGCCAGTAACTGTCCAGAGGAACAATTTCAGCCTAGCACCAAAAGCCATTCAAGCTCATGCAAGTTGAATGGGGAGAGGTACTAATAAGGTACCATCACCAAAAGGCCCTATATTGACCATGGTATCTCCTTCTGGGTTGCCTAACTGGATTGGAACTTGGGGACACAGTTATATGGTGGCTCAAATCCTTCCTGGAGAATTGTACTCAGAAGGTGGTGTAGGGGGATGCCTGCTCAACTCCTTGGCAATTGGCCTGGAGTGCTGAAGACTTAATGGCCCACCTTTTCAAAGAGGCTTTCTGGTTTTTATTCCCAGTACCCAGTGGGGTTTTAAATTTATAAATCTGATTTTAACTGGGTCTCATTTTTAACTGAATTTCATTAATTTTATATTGTTTTATCAGTTTTATTGTCTTTGTGAGCCATGCTGAGTAGTATGTCATTGGAGGGGTGGGATACAATATTCCAAGGTAGCCACCTCGCTTCTGCAGGTGGGGCACCCAAAGCCTGGTCTCCAAATAATGATCTTAATAACCAAATAAGTTCATATGGGAACAGGCTGCCTTTCAAAGTCCCCAGTCCCAGACTTAGAGCTGGGCTACGCAGCTTTGGCTCTCCAGCTGTTGTTGAGCTCCAGCTTCATCATCCTCAGTCAGAATTTATTGTGGCTGGAGATGGCGGGAGTTATAGTTCCAACAAGTTATAGGACCAACAAACGGAAGTACTTTTCCACACAATGCATAATCAACTTGTGGAATCCTTTGCCACGAGATGTGGTGACAGCCAACAACCTGGATGGCTTTAAGAGGGGTTTGGATAACTTCATGGAGGAGAGGTCTGTCATCGGCTACTAGTCGGAGGGCTACAGGCCACCTCCAGCCTCAAAGGCAGGATGCCTCTGAGTACCAGTTGCGGGGAGTAACAGCAGGAGAGAGGGCATGCCCTCAACTCCTGCCTGTGGCTTCCAGCGGCATCTGGTGGGCCACTGTGCGAAACAGGATGTTGGACTGGATGGGCCTTGGGCCTGATCCAGCAGGACTGTTCTTATGTTCAACAACAACTGAAGTCTGGAGAGCCAATGATGCCAAGCCCTGGTTTAGAGCTTTAAAGGTTAAAAAACAAAAACAGTACTCTGAATTATGCCTGGAAAGAGATTGGTTGACAGTGGAATGCTGACAAGATGTGTTCTCTCTTACTTGTTTCAATTAACCACATCCCAGTTGTGTTCTGAACAGGCTGAAGTTTTTGAACAATCTTCATAGCCGAACCCCACATAAGAAGCAGTTCTCAAAAACAGCCAAGCCTGGGCTTGGCGGCCTGTGAGAATTGCCAGGATCTGTGCAGATCCTGGTGGTGCCATGGTGCCAAACCCAGCACCAAAGCCTAGTGCTTAGAAAAGGTTAAGGGTGCAAATGTGCCATAACCCAGGATCATGCGTCAAGAACCATGCCCAATGCACTGCACTCAGCATGTGGTACACTGTGGGATACGGAGGCCGGGATAACAAGTCCTGGCCTCAGAGCTATCCACACTGCATGGAGCAGCACTGATCATGTGGGAGTGTGCTCTGAGCTCTCAACAAGGACAGATGATCATCTGTGGGGGGAGGCAAGGTTTGTGAAGCCTTGGAAAACTATGGCCAGATTATGTTTTTACATAAGGGCTGCAGCTGACATACCAGCTGAAGATGGTTAAAAGCACTGTATGCCATGAACAACACTTTGACGCCCAACTGTACAGTCAGATCCAATTGTACTCCCAAAATTCAGACCCGATTCTTTAATAGGGAGTGCAGTCCCATCTAGAACAGATCAGATCTCAATTTCTTGGTCAACTATATTACTAACAACAGCTTGGTCTTATCTGTACTGAGCTTCAGTTTATTGGTGCCTTATCTAGCCCATTGCCTACACCAGACACCTCCTCAAACATTCAGTCTCATCTGTTTGACCAAAACATCGTGACAAATAAGTCATTTTGAGTGTTGTCACCATCATTGCCACAGAATAGGCTCTAAACATAGGATATAACTCACATTCAATAATGTTCATTGCCAAGTTGTCTTCCCCTTTGCATGAGCTGTTATCCCAACCACTCAGACTGGAAATAAGGGCTACATTTTACACTGGTAGAGTGAGGTGGATTGAATCTCACCACTCTCTCTCAACCTCAGGTAATGGAATAGCAACACTGTTCTACAAATATTATAACAATATATGTAAAGTACTTTGCACACAAAATGTTATATAACTGCTAAATAATTATTATTCTGTATTTACATTTAAATGTTTTTAAAGGGATATGTACCCTTCCTTTCAGCTTAAGAGTCTTTAAGGCAGCTTTTGAATCAAATTTATACAATACAAGTGAATTTCAGCCCGCTGAATAACGGGCGCTAGTAATGGCGCTCCTGGCCTCCCGCCGCCATTCCCCCTCCCTCCGCCGACCGGCTGCCCGCCCTCCCAGATACTTTGTGATCCAACCCCCCCCCTCGATTAAGGGCCAATTCGGCCCAGGCACTTGCCCCCGCGGCTTCCGCCGCCGACTGGCCGACCGCCCTCCCAGCTGCCGATACCTCCTTACCCCCGGACCACGTCCTTCGCTTGATCGGAATATCTATTTACAGGAGAGAGGAGCTTGCATGTAGAGCTCCTCTCTCTTTAAAGTCTCTTTCCGAACTGGCGCTTTGGGTGCCAAGGACGCCTATTGCGTCCTTCGCGTCCATAGCGCCAGTTAGGGAAGAGACTTTAAAGAGAGTGGAGCTCTGCATGCGAGCTCCTCTCTCCTTCTGTAAATAGATATTCCGATCAAGCAAAGGACGTGGTCCAGGGGTAAGGAGGTATCGGCAGCTGGGAGGGCGGGCGGGCGGGCGGCGGCGGAAGCCGCGGGGGCAAGTGCCTGGGCTGGTTTGGCCCTTAATCGAGGGGAGGGCTTGGTTCAAAAATCAGCTGGGAGGGTGGACGGGCAGCGCCGCGGGGGCCAATACATGGGCCAATTTGGCCCTTAAACTTAGCCAATATGGCCGCCCGTGTCTGGGCGGCTGTATCTTTTTTAGCAGTTCTGAGCATGCGCTCTGCGCATGCTCAGAACTGCCAAAAAAGACACGGGCGCACGGGATCACACTCAAGCCTTTTATTATATAGGATACAGTGAAATACCACAGCACATTTGAATCATCAATAAAAACTCATACATTACAAGCAGCAGACTAAACATGCTATCTGTCATCCCCCAAACAGAATTCAAGATGTCTGATACAAGCCCCATAGTGAGGCTATGCAGTCCAAACATGGCACATGCTCCAGCCCTCCCTATTTCCTCAACCTTGCCCTTATTTTTTGCCTTTTGGAGAATGCTATGTTAAACTCCAGTTGAGAATGTAAATAGTAGCAACACCTATTAAGGGTTTAGCTCCCTCCTCTAGGTTTTGAGAAGTTAAGCCTCTGAATGGGTAATGAATGCATCTTGTTTCTAATGCATATGTAGACAAATGTGTACACAAGAGCATGAAAGCACTGTGCAGAGCATGGCCTACATTCTACTCACTGCAACTACCAAGGTATATTTTGAACTGTTGATAATATCTTGTAGGTCAATTATTAGTATCAATTCAAGCCAAAAATAACCGTCTTGGCTTTTACACCAGTGGGTAGATGTTTGCAGAGTAAATGAATACAGCATCCAGCAGGTGCAACAGAGCACAATTTCTCAACCTGTGGAACATATACCCTCCCTGGGGGTACATGAAACACAGGCAAGAGGTACAGGACAAGAGGAAGAGGGGAAATAAGCCCAGCTAGCAGGATGCAGAGAAGAGTTCCAGCTTGCCTTTGCTGCTGGGTACTGCCTAGACATGAGCAACAAGGTCTGGGGAAGGAAGGGAGGGAGCTTGCGGTGGTGGGGGGGAGAGATACAGACTACTGATTGGCCAATAGCAAATGGCAGGAGGAAGTCTGCCTCAGAGATATTGGTCTTGACTGGCCAGAAGCTGGCTGCCGAAGTTGGGCACAGTCAATAAAAGACAAAGGTGAATCCTGTGCTTGTGCCTGAACTAGATCTGTTGCTGTTGAAAAGAGAATATGCAGATGGTCCTTGTTATTCATGGGGGTTCCATTCCAGCCTACAACTATGGATAAAAGTGAATAACGAGACCTTAAGTCTATGGGAATTGGAGGATTCGGTTCCTTGAGCCTAAAAAGGGTCCAAAAAGTAAAAATAAAAGGAATAAAGCAGCATACCTTGCTCTCCAGGCCTCCAGCTCTGCAAAAAGCACTCCCCAATCCACAAGTCATCCAAATTTTTGAGAATGTTTTCAAACATTCTTGGGGGATTTTTTATTTATTTTAAGAGCCATAGAATGGCTCCATGCTGCAAAGTAGTGTCTGGAAATGACACTGGAAGTAATTTCCAGCCACCCACGAACCATGGATAGGTGAATTTTGCCTGTTTTTAAAGCTGCCGATAACAAAGTCAGGTCTATATTGCCCGACCATGGATATGCAAAAACATGGGTGCTGGAACCGCGGATAACAAGGGCCACCTGCACACAGAATGGGAGTGATCCTAAAAATAACAGTTGGGGGATTTGTTATAGAAATGAAAATATTTACATGAGAGCAAATATGGATGTTGCAGTATAACTGTGTTGAAAGATGAACAGGAAGTCACATTGATATATTATATTATAATATATATAATTTTTATATACATTTATATATTATATAAATAATATTTTTTAATAATAAAAATAAAGTGCAACAGAACAGAATGGGAGTGATCCTGTAACAACTGTGGGCCATTACTACCGTATTGGAAGTTTTAAAGACCATAACAATTCAGACAGAAAGCTGCTCTTCTTTTCTTTAATATTCAACACCAACCTAAGGAAAAGTGGAATTTGTAAATATCTATATATTTTATTCTTTTGGGACATGCGTGCCCAGGATTTGGCGGTGGAACTCTCGCGACACGCTGCAAGAGTTCCAAAGTGAAGACTGAGAAGGAGAGGGGGAAGAAAGTGCCGGCGGTGGAGGGAGGAGAGAAAGGCAGCAGTGGGCCGCGGGCGGGTGGAGAGAAAAGCGGTGGCAGGCGGATAGGGGAGAGGAAAAACGGCGGGGGCGGGGCCCGTCTTGGCCATCTGCCGCGGGTCTGTGTGGGGGGAGGAACGGGAGGGGAGGAGGGCTGGAGAGCGTGGAGACGGAGGGAAGGGGAAGAGAGGAGAGACTGGGGCAGGAGGAAGAGGGAGGGGAAAACAGCCGGCCTCAAAGCGCCACACAGATGCTCTGTGCGGGGTTGGCTAGTAGGTCTGGATTTTCTCTCAGTGCTCATCAAATGTGTGTATTGCTTATCAATATGAAAGGCTAGCAGTGTGTTTCAACTCTCTTTCGACCAGGTGCATAGGAAGCTGCCCAGTAGCCAGGGTGCAATGCCATAATGGTCTCTGGCGCCCTAGCTACGCTCCCTGCATCTGACATCAGATGGAGGGACATGGCCATATGCGGAAACTGAGCTGCAAAGTCCCCTTTGCAAGGTGCTTCAGCCAGCGCGGGGTTTGCAGCATGGCTGGAGCACCCTTCCTTGCCTGGAAAGGTGCTGAAGCGCATTGTGAATGGGGCTGCACGGCTCCATTTCAGCATATGGTCGCATCCCTGCATCTGATGTCAGACACAAGGGGCATGGCTAGGACTCCAGGGAAGTGGCAGCCCAGCTTCATTAGACCCATCTGTACAATGGTGGCTCCACCCCTCCTCTCGACAGATGGCTTAGGATTTTTGGTTTCTTGAAGGATTTTTCTCACAACCATCAACAAAATCTGCTGTTGCTCCAAGCTAATGAGGCTAAATTAACAACCCTCCTCCAGCTACAACCACTGGTTCAGGGATTTCTTGGCAGGAGCTGAACCCCACCGCCCACTGAGATTCGCTGGAGCAGTTGCCACCAGCTCCTCTGGTGGCCATCAGGGACGGGCCTTTTCCACTGCTGCCCCGAGGCTTTGGAATGCTCACCCTAGTGAAATAAGAGCCTCCCCATCTCTGACAGCTTTTAAAAAGTCTTTAAAGATGCATCCGTTCACCCAGGCTTTTAATAAATATTGTTTTAATGGTTTTAATGCTGTTGTAAAATATTATTTTAAAATTTTTAAATTGTTGTAATGTTTTAAACTTTTCATTTTTTGTTTTAACGAATGTTTTACTTTGTTTTTATTTTCTTGTAAACCGCCCAGAGACGTAAGTTTTGGGCGGTATAAAAATATGTTAATATATTTTTTATAATAAATGAAATAAGACAAAGGGAGAGAAATGTATCCTGGCCTACAGCCTCTGAGGGGCCCCCAAGGCCAGTCCTTGACATCTCTCCACAAACAGGGCCATCTGAGGCAGTGGAGGGAAGGGAAGGCAGGAAGGGAAGAGGCACGTGTTCCGGAGACGAGTGTGGAGACAGAGCAGAGCAGCCCATAGCAGAGACTTTGTAGTCTCTCTTTCTGTGTGTTTCTGTGTATTTTCCCCTCCCTCCTCCCTTGAAAACAGGTGGGTGAAGTGAGGTGAGGTGAAGTGAGATGAGGTGGAAGCCTGGCACAGACACTGTGTGTTTCTGCCACCACCAGGCCGCGGCCTGCATTGCCCATCCCTCTGAGCTTGCTCGGGCACCTCACAGCCCGGGAAAGAAAGTCCAGACTCCTGTGCAAGCTGAGGGAGGGAGGATGGAGGAGGCGGTGGCGGCAGCACTTGCACTTTTGTTTTTAATTCTATATGCGCTTGTGGAGGAGGGAAACCTCGCCCCTCCTTCTCTTCGACCACCTTCAAGGGCCCCTCCTTCTTCCCCCACCTCCTTTTCTTGACAGCAACCGTTGCTCCTCTCCCTCCTCCTCCCCAGGTGTTTTTCTTCTGCAGGGACCCTCTGTCCCATCCCCTCTTCGCTGCAGCTGCTTTCCCGGCTCTTTCTTTTCCCCAGTCCCTGAGGCAGGCAGGGCTGGCATGAGTATATTGTTGCTTCAGGCAGCCAATGGCACTAAGTATGTGCGTGTGTAATGATAATTATAAGCTCGTAAGAAGATGCAGGCTACTCTCTATTTACATCCCCCTCCCCCGCTTCCGAGTAAATTATAGTTGTAAGAGATTTTGAATACATGAACGCAATTGGACATAAGGAGGGTTAAGGAGTAGTGGTGGGGAGATGTAGAATGTAACTTGTGCTTTACAGTGATCAAAAAGTGGTATGCAAATCTAACAAACCACTTGACAAGTCTTGTGGCACCTTGGATATTAAAGCTTTTTGGAGCATAGGCTTTTTGTGGACTAGAGCCCAAATGAAACCTTTGGGACTCTTGGGTGCCTTTGCTGCTAGAAAGGCTGTCCTCTGTTAATCTGCTACACTATATTACACATGTCCTTAATGTTCTTCTACAGCAGAGACATGGGGCCAGGAGAAGGAGAGGAAGACAGCAAGGAGCCCATTTTAAAATCTCATCTCTGGGCCCACTCCAACCTTGGTACGCCCCCGGTAATGCCCACAATTAGGTTTGCCACCTATTCCCTCTCCCCCACCTTCCTGCTCTTGGCACCCTCCCCCCTCCACTGTCTTGCATTCTCTCTCAAATGCTCTCTCACTCTCTCTTCACATCTTGCTCCCCCTCTCAACATGATGGCAAAAATATTGGCACGCTGTGTTTTATATTTTTTTAGCAATAGTTTGGCATGCCACACTTTGTGCAGCACTACAGCCCTCCTAACTTTGGCCAATATCACCTCTAGCCCAGATACATACTCAAGTTGTTGCACCCCTGGTGTAAAAGGTGGCAAGCCTACCCACTCTAGATCGAGTGTCTTCTTATATCATGGCTGCATATACACAGCCCTTCTCCCAAAATACGAGATATACTAAAGGTGAAGTAAAGTGTGCTGTCAAGTCCATTTCGACTCCTGGTGCCCACAGAACCCTGTGGTTTTCTTTGGTAGAATACAGGAGAGGTTTACCATTGCCTCCTCCCACACAGTATAAGATGATGATGCCTTTCAGCATCTTCCTATATCGCTGCTGCCCAATATAGTACCAGCAGGGATTCAAACCGGCAACTTTCTGCTTGTTACTCAAGCATTTCCCCACTGCACGAAATATACAACTGTAATGATAAAACCCACTGGAAATTTTGAGGTATCACATTTTTCAAAAGTTAGGGGGCACTTGCTACTTAAAGAGATTGAGAGTCCCTGGAGTAAGGCCTTCAGCAATGTGCAGGGTAGTGGGGGTGGGAGGAGGGGAGCACCTGAAGGGTTTTGGCTGCCCCTGGGAGGATGCAGGACCCAGGACAAATCAGAGCATGCATCCCTCTCCCTTCACACACACTCTCACACACACACACTTACTCCAGAGTTATTAACTTGAATAAATCTCCAAACAAATGTGCTTCCTTCATACTCTCATTGATGGAAATGAGTAGTTTTGTGACCCCTCACCACTTTCAGCCTGTACAGACAAGCCACTGCTTGCTCAACCACTTCACTCACTGAATGCCCTAATGTGGCAATTACTCCTTCAACACACGTGCAGTCTGCCTTTTTGCAGTGCACATGTGCAGGAGCAAACAGACAGTGGGGAGCTGGCTGGGCCAGCACAAGAAGAAGAGGACAAACAGCCTGGCTGGGAGGAGCTATGAATGACTGGGTGGGTGGCATGGCAGCACAGCAGCAGGGCAACAAGCCTGCTCGTCCGCTTTCTCTACTGCTGCTTGCCCCCATTTGAGCAGCAAGAGCAGCTGCAGAATGAGCAGGCAGCCCCATGGCCAGCAAATCACCCTTGGAGATGGCCAGCAGTGGTGCCTGATGCATTTCGGCCACCTTGAAATTATCTGTGTCCAAAGTTAGGAGCCAGTAGGGCACAACTTGGTCCTTTTCCTTCATACAAGTCTATGGATGTGGTTCAAAATGACTTCCTTAGGGCTCTACTTAGAGTACCTAGATGCGTCCCCAACGTATTGTTAAGGTTTGAGTTGGGTGTTCTGAAGATCGAGGTCTGGGCCTGGTTGTCCATTTTGACCTATTGGCTTCAAGTCAGATGCCCCCCACCCCTGAGGATGGATTTCTCTTATCTTGGCTGATATATTCCAGCTCACTTGGGCCCAGGCTATTCACGACAAAATTGTGTCTTTGAGTCTGTCTATGGACTACCTGGTCCTGTTAAGTCACGACCAGGCTAGGCAGATCCTGAAACAAAGACTCTTGGACTTTGAAATCCAACAAGAACTCTCCCGAATCCCTGATTATACTAAAAGGAGGCTGGGTGTGAGCAGTTCGAGTTAGGGCCCTGCTGCTTATTTGAATGCCTTGAGCATGACGTGCCATCAGAGGGCCTTTTTCAGAGCAAGACATGATATGTTAGCTTCAGCCGTGCTCTCAGGGAGGTTTCTGGGGATTCCTAGGGAGGACAGATTATGCCCATGTGGTATGGGGGGGAAGTCGAATCCATTCAACATGTTTTGTTGCACTGTCCATTATATAGAGATGTAAGATGTTCCTTATTAACTCCTCTTCTGACACCCTTCCCTGGTTGCTCAGGAGATTTTTATGTTTCCTATCTTCATGTGGATAGAACTTTAGATGTCACCTTTAAGGTGGCCAAATTCTGTTCCATTGCAGTATTGTTACAGCAGCGAGTTTTTCTTTAATTTTAAAATTTTACTGATTACTTATTCGTGGATATTTATCTATATATTTACATATTTCCTTTTCCCAATTGTATCTTTCTATGTTATGAGATGTTTTGTTTATCTTATGTTATGCTGACCTTGGGTTGCAAATAAAGAACTTTGTACTGATGCAAGGGGCTTCCCTAGGCACAGGGTGCAGGGTTATTGCCCCAACTCACTATACCATAAGGAAGGCCTTGGGGGCACTGCTCCTTGATGTGAGAACTGGAGTGCTAAGAACATGTCTCTATTCTCATCTATGAAATGTTGAACAGTGTAAGATAGTGGCCCAAACAGATTCCATATCACTGCCAGAAGGAATTAGAGCAAATTGTGGAGCAGGAAGAAGATGAAGCGTTGTCAAGCACCATCTCTGCACTCCTAAATTTTCTTCAAGCAGCGATATTGAGTCCATTTGGGCCACTGTCTTATACAAAGCTGGTGGCCTACATTGAGTTTGGTAAGTCTTAAGTTGTACAGAGACCTGAATAAACCCTCCATTTCCCCTTGCATGCAATCACATAATCTAAGATCAGTCAAGAAAGAACTCAAGAGTTCTCCCACCTATAACTCTAATTTTCTGTTTAATCTTTTTTTCAAGATTTTTCTTTCCTCTTCTATTCCCCAGTTGTGCTCCTTCAGACTGCATTTTTAGCATTAATTTACCAAACACATCCATTAAAAAAATGTTCACCAAACTTTCAGCCTCTAATAGCATTCTTTAACAAGCCTTTTATCCGAGTGTGTGGTCCAATCAAGATCACTGGTATAAGCACTAACAATGAGAGTGACAGCTCTTTATTATCATATTAAATTACTTTGCCAGCTCCCAAGCAGTTCAGGCAGAAGAAAATAGATAAATAGTCCCCCTAACTATTTTCTAATAGCAGCAGATCAACACCTGCATTTTAAAACACTTGCTTCCAAAACAAAACAAAAAACCCCTCAGTATTATCTGTGGACACTTCTGAATAGTTTATGATGCAACTGGAAACTGCTGTTAGTAATGTCCCTATAAGAAATAATTATTTTTCTGGTATCAATGCTACACTTAGCATTGATACCGGAACCCAGATTCCGGAATGATTTGTTCATTAGTATTTGATTATTAATTGCAGGTGTGGTTTTAAATCAAACGTTAATCATATTGCAAAAAGGATGTTCAGTGTTGTAGACATTACTGTGAATAATCTATATGCCTCAAGTGATTTTCCAAATAATAAAATAAATTTGGTTAGTTTAAGTTAGTCAATACCTTGATTATAAATACCTGAAATGATATAACGGAAGATAACAGGTTTTTCACACAACCAAAATCCCTAGTGGCTAGGGAGCACTGCGGGGAAGACAGGAGTATACCTACCTTCCCCCATGCAATCTTCAGTAGTCTTGTGCTGTGCCACTGCACACATGATCACCGCTGCAGCAAATGGAGCTGCGTTCTAGAGGCTGGGAAAAAGCTGCCCAGCCTCCAGAAATCCTGCAATGCACTGCATGAGGAGCACGGTGTATTGAGGGGTTCCCCCTCAAGTCAGGAGCTCTAGGCACCCAGCTCTGGGTCTGATCAGGATACAGGAAGCCGAAGCTGAAACACAATCAGAATCCCTGATGGTGGGGTGCATTCCCTGGTAATAGCCCAGGGAAAATTCCTGGGCTTCCCGGTGGGGCACTGCTGGGACTGGCCACAATCCTGGCGCTTCACATAAGCAGTCCAACCCTGGTAGGGCTGCACAACCCAGGGAACGGCTGCTCTTGTGAACATCTTCAATACATCTTAACATATGATCCAAAAATAGTACTCTTTGGTAATGTCAAAGGGGTAGTTCTAGAGGATTATTTAGAATTGGTTTTTTGTTTGTTAGCCACAAAGCTCTGTATTTAATCTTATTGAAAATGTTGACATCCACCCTCATTAACAGATTGATATAAACATACTTAGGACATTGCTCTAATTACAAATTTGTACAACAATGGATTCTGTTCATTACTTTGTAGAATTCAAAATTTAATGATGTATTTCATTACTCTTTGTTTTCTTTGTTATGACTGTACTGTATTTTTATATTAAAATATTCTCTAGCAGGCATCAAGGATTTCTAAACCAGGAACTCTGGTAGCAGGTTCCAGGTGCCTTACACCTCACAGGAAAGAGGACTAGCTGACCTAAGTCTTACTGGTCCACACTGTCCCCGACAATGGTAGGAAGACTGCAGCCAGGTAGTCCACCAGCCCATCCATGAAGAATAAGGTACCTAGGGTTGGGAGCCCTATATTCACCTCCAACACAACTATTCACTAATCTTTAGGGTTTGCTACAAAATCACCTATTCAGACATTATAGAGGATGTGTGGTTGCCAATAACCCATATTTTCCACATACATCTTCCTGGTAGTATTGAGTGTGTGTGACATCACCACATTTAGTGTCTCCCACCCCACTCCAGTTCCCTGGCTCCTGCAGACAGGGGCCAAGGAAAACCTGAGCATAATGATGTCACATCACACCTTCCTTTTACTAGGAGGCATTAGCAGGAAGATGTGTGTTGGCGACAGCCTCAAATCCATTACTGAACCAATTTAAATGTTATGGAGGTCATCCCTGCCACTGACACATAACTCCTTGGTAACACCTAGTAAAAAAAGAAAGGGGTGGCATGGCATCATGTTCTGGTTTCTCCACCACCCTGCAATCAGTAACCAATGAACTGGAATAGGGCTGTAGAAATGCTGGACTTTATGTCAGATCGTATCTTGTTGTGATACCAGGGATAAGTGTGTCAGTGGATGTCACATGTCCCCAAAGTTCAGTTCGGCTAGATTCTTAGCAACCAGTCAATTCAATTCCTTTATTACAATCACAGACCAGCAAAGTTTACAAACAGAAGTCCAACCAAAAAAAAAAAAAACCCTACATAATCTACAATTTATGATACAGTGGTTAAACACATACTTGAGCACAAAGATCAGTTAACAATGATTCTTAATGAACTCCTAGTGGATTTTACTGGCTATCAAACAGATCTTAGCCACATTATAAGATCTCAGGTCATTCTGGTCATTTAAAAGATAATCAAAATAAAAAGAGTCTGTACAACCGAGGTGGCAGGATGGCAACTAATAAAAGGGGTTATTTGTTTACACCGTATATCTTGGTAAAATTGACAATAAAGGAGCACATGAGCCATTGTTTTGATATCTCCCAGTTTGCAGAGACAAGTGTGTTCTTTGTAGGGGATTTTCTGATCTCTCCCCTCCAGCACTACTGATTGCAAGGCCTTGTATCGTGCCTGTGTCAGATGGCACGATTATCTGGTTTAGGTATCTGGAAGGACTGAAACTCAAAACTTGGTTGCCCAAATGGACACCAACAGCAATTGAGCCCTGATCAGTTTTATGATCCATATCGTATATTCTTTGAGTTTGACAAAGGCATTTTCATGCCCCAGAGTTATTAATGCAAAGGGGGAGAAACCATAGTGATGCAACCCTTCATCCAGCTCTCTTTTCCACCTGGAATGATAGCTAACACAAGTGGAGGTAGGCCTGCAGGGCGGAAAACCACATTCAGCCAGAATTCAAAGATATTAATCCATGCTCTGGCCTCTACTTCAAGCAATCCTGCTTCCAGATGAAGGACAACACTGGGCACACACCAGTGTTGAAAAATGTTCAACACTGAAAAATGTACCTGAAAAATGTTCCTCAGCAACTTAGATTGCACGGCCTCTACCCTAAAGAAGTTAGAGTACATGCCAAGTTGAGCTCCATATAGGAGCTGTGTTTGCACTTTGGCCAAAAAGAGCTTTTTTGCGGAGGGGATAAACTGGGCACCCCTGGAGCGATGGAAAGATTGAATTGCTGGTGTACTCTTGTGTGCATTCTGCCTCACATATTCTCTGTGTGCACCCCTTCTGCCTGAAGACTGGAATATTACACCAAGGTATTTGAAATACTGAACTTGTTCTAACCTGTGCTCATTTAGTGACCAGTTCTGAATCTTTGGTCTCTTTGCAAACACCAGGATCTTAGTTTTGTTATAATTAATTTCTAAAAGTTGTTCTTCGCAACAGGTAGCAAGAGAGCGCAAAGCCCTTCTTAGGCCTATTGGAATTTGCGAGAGAATGACAGCATCATCTGCATATAGAAGTATAGCAAGATGTCTGTCTGCTAATTTTGGTGGATGATGGTCTAGATTATCAAAATGGAAGACAAGGGAGTTAATATAAAAGTTAAATAGCAGCGGAGCCAAAATACATCCCTGTCTGACTCCCCTAAATGTTGGTGTTTCCTTGGTGAGGTGTCCCTGAATGATGCAACGCACCCTTACACAAGAGTTTTCATATAATCTGAACATCAAAAGAAGTAAATGGTGATCTACTGATGATCTCAATAGTTTACACCAAAGTTTCTCTCTGGGGAGCAGGTCAAAAGCAGATCTAAGGTCAACAAATCCTGCATACAGAGCAGAGTTGGATTTGGAAGCATATTTTTCTACTAGGAGTTGTGGTATTAAAGCAGGGTCCATAAACAGAACAGCCTGCACATAAGTCAATTTGCTCCTCAGCCAGAATATTTTCAGAATCCATCCAGTCCAGTAAATCCTCATATAGATGCCTTGCATATATCTTGCTCACTATATACTAAGACTAATTGGTAGGCAATTTTCAGGTAGCTTCCTTTCAGCCTTTTTATAGATTGGAATTCTTATTGCCATTCCCCAGTCCTTGGTTCTATCAGTTCTATCTATAGAGCCCAGTTCTATCTATAAAAGAAAAGAGAGAGGCCAGGACCAGGGACGACCACACCAGAATTCTTCTGATTACTTCCACAGATATGTAATCATTGCCAGGGGCTTTGCCAGGTTTAAGCTGCCTCGCCAAGGATTCTATTTCAGTACAAGACACTGGTGGCCACTCTGGCAACTGATCTGCATCCAGATATAGGTTTGTGGCAGTTACTTCATCTCTTTTGTACAGTATTTGGTAATACTCCTCCCATACAGGTACAGGTAGCATACAACTGAGGTAGAACAACCCACACGACAGATGGGAGGCAACCATACTCCAAAACAGGGATGGACTTTTTGATCTCGATGCTACTATCAATTGTTGCCACAACAGTCTCATGGCAACTCTCTTTTTAGTTTTCAACAGCTGTTTGTATTGTTTTTTTCTGTTTTATAATGCTCTGGGAGGAAGAAAACGATGAAGGATCCCTATATGTTTGATATGCATTGTCAAGCGCCTTTTTAGCATTTACATTTTACATCCCACTCTTCCTCCAAGAAGCCCAGAGCGGTGTACTACATACTTAAGTTTCTCCTCACAACAACTCTGTGAAGTAGGTTAGGCTGAGCGAGAAGTGACTGGCCCAGAGCAAATATCATGGCTGAATGGGGATTTGAACTTGGGTCTAATGCAATCCATATCAAACCAGCTCTTAGAGCACAAAGTAGCACCATGGCCCTTCAGAGATTTGGTAAAAGTTAACACTGGATGTAGTGCCTGGACAATTTTGCTATAGTGCTCTACGATGCTATCGTCCATCCAGTAGCAAGCAATATTGAGTGGAGAAGGGTAAGATTTTTAGAACTGAGCGTTGAAGTGACTTGCTGTTCTGTCCTTTCAGATCATCTTACACAAGAGGCTCGCACTTCTAACACTGAATTTGTAAAATAGGTTGATTCTGCAAGTAAAAAGCTTCCAGAGAGATTCAAATGTAACTCTCCAGGGAGATGGTCACTATCTGGGCGGCTAGCATTTTTAAATTACCCTAGATGTGCTGGTAAACCTGTTGAGATTGCTATATAATCAATTGTGGAGAATCTACAACCAGCCCAGAAGGTATACTCAGCGGGATCATCATCAGCTGTGGCAGCATTTAACAGATGGAGATTTAGCCTATCAAAAGTTTGAGCCAAACATAAACCTGCATAGTTCCCTACACTATGCTTAAAATGACAGGAAATTAGAGGTATAGGGACCTCATCAGCAGGAAGGAACTAGCAAACAGTCTGATTTACATGTATATATAATTATGAAATGTAATATGTAAAGCACTTTGAGAACTTTTTGTTGATGGGATGGTAATAATGAAAAACCATCATAATTCATGACAGTGATTCAGGCCTTTTGCTATGGCAGCAGACGGTTCTTGCTGTAGCATTCCATCACCATCCCTTCGGCCAATGGACCCTGAAAGGAGTAAACTGTCAATGCTGCATTTCAAACTAACAGAAAAGAAACTCAGTACAGAGTTTTAGCCTTTCAGCTTTCGGTCATGATCAAAGATTAAGCAAGGCAAGGCTATACTTGTCATGCCCAACCACATTTGAATGCAAGAGATTAGGTAACAATTGGATTCAGACATGTCAATGTGTTGCTGCAAAGCTTACAAAACAACTATTAAAACCTTAAAACCAATCTGTTTGGCCCGGTCCTCCAGGGTTTTTAAACTGTTTTAAATTTTTTAATTGTTAATTGTTTTTATGTTTTTATAGTTTTTGTTTTTAATTGATTTTAATTGTTTTTATTTTTAATGTAAATTGCCCTGAGCCATTTTTGGAAGGGTGATATATATAAATTGAATAAATAAATAATAAAATAAATAATCACTTCAGTTTATTTTAGGATTCTCTGCTTGTTTAGAACTCTGAAGATTCCCTCCCGATCAGTTATCCCTCTAGGCAGGGGAGGCTGGAGAAGCTAGAGGTATGGTGCACCTAATCTTCCCTAGCAGGGGAGAGGAGGAAAAACAGGAGAAACTGCTGCATCCATGACCAAGAGAAACAAGCCTGGCCAGTGCTCCTGTCAAGGCTGGATTTGAAATGGCTGGGACTTTCTGCTCTCTGGGGGAAAGAGGGAAGGAGAGTGGCAGCACTTCAAGCCCTCAGGCTTTCCACTCCAGGGGGGCAACAGCTAGGAAGAAGGAGCCTCCTGGATTCTAAACACACACAGTGCAGGTGCCCCTCATTATCTGGACACTGTATTCATGGTTTTGCATATCCACAATTGGGTCTTGGAGACCCAGTTTCATCATCAGAGGGTAGAAAAATAGGTGACATTTGCAAAGGTGTGGTTTTGAGTGGCTGAAAATGACCTGAAAATGACTTCCGGTGTCATTTCCAGCAGAGAGCGATTTTTGTGGCTTTAAAAAAAAAAAGATTTTTGGGGGGTGAATATTTGGTTGTTTGGGGGGCATTGCTGGAGAGCTGGATACCTGGAGTATAAGGTACTGTCATTTTCTACTTTTATTTCTGCCCCCCTTGCTTTTATGGCTCTTTTTTCTGTTAGGAACCTGAACCACCCCCCCCCCAATTCCCATTAACTCAAGGTTTCGTTATTTGTGGTTTCTGTATTCGTGCCTATAGGTGAGCACATAACCCCTGCAAATAATGAGGCCCCCTTGTATGGGCTGTTTTAGTGTGGTCAGTGCAATGTACAGCTCAGCTCTCAGACTTCTGAAGATCAGCTCCTAAGACTCTCTCCAGCTTGCACTTCTATCCCATGGAATTTTTATCACTGCATTCTTTACAACATCTAAAGAATTCCAAAATACCTATAGGATGATCCAAAAGGAATTCCTAACCAAGAACAGGTTTTATCAAAAAGTGAAATACTTATGATGTAGCAAACTCCTAGAAAAGTTGCCTCAGTTCATCATACCGTTAGGTGCAGCATTGAAATAGCATGGTGGTGGAGTAATGTGAGGCCCTCCACCATGTAGATAGAGTTTAGTGTGAACCAAGATCTGGTTCACAAGATTCTTCCCTTCATTTCCAAGAGGGAATACTAATGGAGGGAGGGGCATGCACTGCTTCGCCATCACACCATTTCAGTACCAATTGTAGCAACAATAAACTAGGGATAGGCCCGGACTGTTCCGGAGGCCATTGGAAAAGCATCCGGGCCGGTCCGGACCTTGGTGGTTCGGTTCGGGGGGTACCTTTAAGAGTGGCAGGAGGGTTTACTTACCCCTCCCGCCGCTTTCCCGCTCTGGCGCTGTAATCCTAAGAGTAATTGGGGCGGCAGGACACCTCCCTGCCGCCCCTTCCCCGATGTTGCTTGAAAAACCTCCCAGCAGTCCTTTACGCACGCGCACACATGGCACAGAGACGTGACGTGCGCTCGTCTCTGTGACGTGCGCGCAAAGGACTGCTGGGAGGTTTTTCAAGCAATGTTGGGGAACGGGCGGCAGGGAGGTGTCCTGCCGCCCCAATTACTCTTAGGATTACAGCGCCAGAGCGGGAAAGCAGCGGGAGGGGTAAGTAAACCCTCCCGCCGCTCTTAAAGGTACCCCCCCACCCCAGTGCCGGACCGCAGTTGACGGTTCCGTGCACACCCCTATAATAAACACCACCAACTTTGTTAGCTGCTCCATAACAAATTGTTCTTCTCTGGGCAGCTTTCAACACAAATGAATGTAGAACCAGGGCATAAAGTTGGGAAGGACCTCACAGGTAAATGTGTCTGATCACCTGTCAGGAGCGGGAGTCTTGCCTGTGAACAGAACTATGTACACTCATCTGCAATGAAGTGTGCCTTGGATGTACCACCAGAAACAACTTTAGGTGGTCTCTCACTTGATCACTCTGCCTCAGGAATGGAATCCACCTAATTGAAGCCTAGTAAGTGCTTGCCTAGCCTTCTGTCAGAGATGCTGCATGTGTTACTCACACCCTTTCCTTCTTACAATGGATGTAAGAACACAGAAAGACAAGGAGATGAAAGACAGTGAGATAGTGATGGAAGAGTAATGGCTAGTGACAGCAGCAGACCCTTATCTCCTTTGACTGGTGCCACTTTCATTAGTTCAATCTTAACTCCTCTTGGATTTGTCTGGTAAATATTTCTTAGAGCATTTTCTCCAAACTTCAAGTTCTTTGGTTTCACTTTCTGTTTTGGTGCAGATAATGAAACTGTACACATAAGTGCTAGTGAAACCAGACATTACTTTTAGGGGCTAATTTGATCCTTTGTTGAAAAGGAAAAGACCAAGACTGATGTAAGAAATGTTGAGGAGGCTTCTCCCCTAGGTGAGAATAGAGCATGAGGCCAGCTGTCTCCAGCCAGAGAATCTTCAACAGCTTTCTAATAATCGGCTCAGATCCAAAGAGCTATTTTAGCTCTTGCTCAGTGGAATTTTATTATTATTTATTATTATTATTATTGAAAGATATAAATTCAAAGTGACTTGGGAGGGAAGAGGTAGAACATATTACTAACTAATAAAACTCCTGTCAAGGTTTAGGACAGCCAGGCCTCATCCAAAAGCCAATGAACAAACAACTGCTTAGAGCCTTGACACAGATTCTCAGCACAGAGTCCACCAGCAAGCAAAGACAGCAAGTCCTCACCACTAGCCAAAGGTCTGAGAGTTGCTGTGAGTTTGTATCCTCTCCTTAATACAAAACTGCCAACTTTTTCCTGATTTGCTACAAAAGATTGTTTATGGAATGAGAAGAAAGCTCTATTTCTTCTCTCCCCAACACCACTTTAAAATGTAAAACTAGTAGTGGAGGGGAGTTGGTTTTTATTTCATCCCCTTTTGAAAAATTGGTGCTTGTATATAAGCCACCTTGAACCTTAGGACTAAGGTAGGATAGAAATATAAAAGAAAGAAAGAAAAAGCCGTAGCTCTTAGCTCCAGAGGCATAGGAAGGCTGTCAGTGGCCCTGGAATAGGATGTGATGCGAGGGTGGGCACCGTGCCTGTTCCCCTCGCTGTTGCCACCGCATGTGCACCACCCCGATACCCCTCACTGACCACACCCCTCCCATCTGCATTAGGGGCATTGCTGGCACCAGCCATGGATGCTTGGCCCATCTAGCTAGCGAGGGCTTTCTTCACCATCCAGCTAGGTGCGTCTTTCCTCTCCCTCATGAGCAAGGGAGAGAAAAGCACCACCCAGATGGACCAGTGAAGAAAGCAGTCACCAGCTGGATGAGCCGTGCATCCATGCCCAGTACCAGCAATACCTCCTGTGTCTGTTGAAGGAACGTGACTGGCAGGGGGTAGCACACTTAGCAATGATGTGGTACCCACTGATGGCACCTAGTGGTAGTGGCAAATACACACAGCACCCATCAGTGGTGGTTGCACTGGGGAGGCAAGGGAGTGGCCTGGCAGCCCCGCACCCCAGGGACATTTGTCCTCCTTCAAGGGTGGCCATGCCACTGTTCAGCTCCCATTTTGTCAGCAGCATCTTTGTATGCACTTGTCCTCACATAACTAACATTTTTAAAGACACTTTTTATAAAATATTATTTAAGAATAAAGTCAAGACGTATCTCGTCTGAAAGTAGTTTCTATGCATTTCACAGTAATAATGCACAAATAAATATTTGCAATATTGAACTACTGACAAACTACTATTCCTTGCAGCTTAAGAGTTTTTAAATGAATATATTCCATAGTTTCTCAGATTTTCTCTGTGCCTGAATCTCTGAAGTCAACATTCCATTAAAGCTGAGAGGAAAGAACAATCAGTATTTGGACAAGTCTCCATTAAATATGAGGGCTCTTTTTATCCTTGACTTCACACATACAGACACACACCCTCTCACTGCTCCCCTGAGTAAACCCAGCTTCTAAAGAATTCCTTGACACCTTGGCAAACATATTCACAGCTGCTGAACCAAACACGACCCTGAGGCACCGCATGGTCCAGCCTTATCAGTTCAGACTGGAATCTAAGTTCACCACAGAGTGTAAATCTCAAAATAAGTCATTTAAAAAAACCTTTAACTTATTTTCTTACTGATGACATGGAGAGACAACATTATAGGAATAATCTTGCCACGACAAATTATTAAATATATATGGATAAAATTATCTGTACTATAAAAGTGTTGAAGCCAAAAGAAAGTACTATTCACAAAACAGAATTTACACAGATAAGACTCAAGGGACCATTTTCATGAATCGTTCTGAAATGACAAGAGTAATCTGTAGAACCCTGGGAACCAAGGTCATTTCACAATTTCTACATAATACCAAAGGGAACATTGCTTACACCAAGTCTGAAACACTCCCCAATCACTGAAATGGATAAGAAACTCCAAGAGTTTGAAGTGAGGCAGATAAAATATCCAGAAAATCTGAAATAACTCAATTCCTCATCTGAACTAATCAGAGGTTCGAAAAGCAACCCTCAGCAAGGTAGAGAAGAAATATCTCTCTCTAACTTGTCTAAGAGACTACTTGTAAAGGGGTGCACCCTAGAGAAGAGTATGAGGAGAGCTGGTTTTGTGGTAGCAAGCATGAATTGACCACTTTGCTAAGCAGGGTCCACCCTGGTTTACATTTGAATGGAAGACTACATGTCAGCACTGTAAGATATTCCCCTTAGGACAGGGGTGGGGAACCCTGGCTCTTCAGCTGTTTTTGAACTACAACTCCCACACTCCCCAGCCACAATAATTGTGTCTGGGGATGATGGGAGTTGCAGTTCAACAACAGCTGGAGGGCCAAGGTTCCCTGCCCCTGCCTTAGGGGATGGGGCCACTTTGGGAAGAGCATATGCATGCAGAAGGTTCCAAGTCCCCTCCCTGGCACCTCCAAGACAGGGATGAGAGAGACTCCGGCCTGTAACCTTGGAGAAGCCACTGCCAGTCTGTGTACTGGTCTGACTCGGTATATGGTAGCTTCCTATGTGTCTATGAGGAGAGGAAAGAACATTACCATGGGGGTCCCTCAAGGCCACAGTCATCTACAATGGGTTGCCTTTTCCTGGGATTCCGCTGGGTTGGAAACCTGACACACAAAATTTTTACAAGCCTTCTAGTTTAAACATATCAAAATAAAGCCACACGATCCAAAACCTCACCTACCTCAAACTTCTTTGAAAAACTCCTAGCAACCAGATTGGCCTCACTTGTGGACACCACTATGATGTCACCATTATGTCAGGAGTTATTAAATAAACTCTCTCTTGGGCTTGTGGTTTTAAGTGTAAGCTAGAAAATGTTCACAGAATCTTTGAACAGAATCAAGTAAACCTTTTTTTGCTCCAGCAATTTTTGCTGAACAATTTTGAACCATTTCTAAATCAGCCCTAAGCCCACCAGGGAGTTGTTCGCACATGGCTTCATGCTGCGGGATAAATGTTGAGCGAAGCCACTTCGAAGTACACTCGCAGCATTGAGGGAAGCAGCCCCTCCCCTCTGCTCTCAGGTTTGCTTTTGATGCAAGTTCTAGCCAATGGGGGTGGGGGGGGTGGGAGAGCGATTACTAAACAGCTACATCTGCATTTGTAAAGAGAGTATCCTTATCATTCTACTGATTCTACCTCAGTGCCTCTTTCTATTTGTTCCAGCGTCTTCAGAAAAAGTAGCTTAAAACCCGTATTTTAAAAACTCAGAAATACCTCGAGATCAGGGGTGTAGAGTCCGTTAGACAATGGGGAACAATTGTCCCAAGGCCCCTCGGGAAGCCCCCCTTGCCTGCTCACCCTCTCTCCTGCTCGCCCCCCTGCTCTGGCCAGGCGAGCTAAGCAGTCTCCAAGCTACTGCAGTTCCTTCAGTCTCCGCCTCTTAGTTGTTGGGTGGGTGGGGCTTCCAGAGAGGCCTCCATGCAAGCCTCCATGCAAGCCTGCCCTTGCCCACCACAGCTCTGCCCAGCCTTTGACTCCTCAGGCTTAGTAATGGAGATAGGATGTGATTTCTTTTTTGTGGTTATTCCTCCCTCCTTGGATATTTAGGGATTGGCTTGCCATATATCGGGATTTGATATAAAGGGTGGGGGTGTAGGGCAGATTGAGAAGTCTCTGAATATTTAATTCAGAGATTGAGGAATTTGCTGGTTTTTAATTTTTAAAAAAAATTAAAGAAAAACCATCCAAAAGTCCTCTAAGTGGCTTGTTTCATGACAGAACATTCCAAAAATGTCTGGAACTGAAGCCCTACCCCCTTAGACCATCATTCCACCCCCATATGGAAGAATCTGCCCTTTGCCTTCATTTAAAAAAAAAACTCCCCTCTCTGCCCCAGCCTTTAGATCATCTGGAATGACTTGCCATAGGGCTTTGGTATTGAGCAGACAGACGTAGGGCAGGGAGGGAGGAATATGCATATTTAAAATGAAGTGAATTGGACAAATTGTTGGTTTTTAACATTTTTTCAATAAAAAAGCCCATCAAAAATTCTGTAAGTGGCTTGTTTCATGACAGAAAATTACAAAGCCCTTTAGGTTTCAGTGAAATGTGCTTCCAGCTAAATGTGGTTAGATTTGCTGCCTGAGGCTGGAATTCTCCACACACCTATCTGGAAGCAAACTTTACTATATTTGTTAGGATTTCTGAGAACACATACATAGGATCACACTGCATGGTTGAAAATCTCCTTTGTTAATCAGCAGTGAGGGGCCCATTTTAAAATCTCGTCCCCAGGCCCACTCCAAGCTTGCTACACCCCTGCTCGAGATCAGCTAGAATTCGCAAGACAAAGCCCGACTTGTGTGTGGAGCGGGTCCAAGGATCTCGAGGGGACTTCGGGGTACGTTTGGCTGGTGTGTGAACACACACTCTCTCTCTCCTGAAGGAGATTTGGGGTAGAAGCCCTGTGTTTAAAGCTTCAGGTTTACTAACCCATTAAAAGACATACACCATTATTCAGATGATATCACATTACATAGCTACACACTCCTGAGTTACACTCATTTAAGAGAACTGTGGCAGAGCAGTACGGCAGGAGAGTTTCTAATGTGTAGACAGAGGCAGACAACTGTACTGCACTGGCCAGTTTGAATTTTGAAGACTTGGACATACTTATAGACTAAATTTGGTCTAACCATCATTCCCTCTCCCAAAAATCACTGGGAACTGTAGTTCTCCAAGATAAGCTAGAGAATGCTTTCCAAAAAAATTGCATACTACAACTCCTGTGATCCTTTGGGAGAACATAACTGATTTAAGTTTGTAGTAAATGTTTAACTACAGAGTTGAAGGAACCAAAAAGCTTATCTAGTCATCTTGTTTCCTGTGAAGTGGCATCATCCAGTCATCATAGGAACACAGGAAGCTGCCATAAGTCAGACCATTGGTCCATCTACCTGTAGCTCAGTACTGTCTTTACTGACTGGCAGCAGCTTCTCCAAGGTTGCAAGCAGGAATCTCTCTCAGCCCTATCTTGGAGAAGCCTTCCACTCTTCCCAGAGCAGCTCCATCCCCTGAGGGGGATATCTTCCACTGCTCACACTTCTAGTCTCCCATTCATTTGCAACCTAGTCTCCCATTCATTTGCAACCAGGACTCTGCTAAGCTAAGGGGACAAGTCATACTTGTTACCACAAGACCAGCTCTCCTCACCTCATCCGCCCCACCCTGCCAACACCGACTGAAATCTAGTATGGTGTTATGTTTAAGCTGTTGGCCTTGGACCACTGAAACCCAAGTCTCAAATTCTCATTCAGCCACAAAGCTTCCTAGGTGACCCTAGGCCAGTCATATCTCAGTTTAGCTTACCTAACATGTTGTTGTGAGGATAAAATAGAATAACTTTGTGTACCCCACCCTGAGCTCATTGAAGGCAGGTCAGGAAAGTAATAATTAAATATCAGTCACCATAATCCAGACCACAATTTGCCACAAGCAAGGTGGTTGCAGAACAAGTCACTAAGTAACAATTTACATTCATTTTTAAAATGGCATACTGTACCAGCACAGCATAGTGGTTAGAGTGTTGGACTAGGACCGGGAAGACCCGAGTTCAAATCCCCATTCAACCATGAAACTCATTGGGCGACTCTGGGCCAGTCATGTATCTCTCAGCCTAACCTACCTCACAGGGTTGTTGTGAGGATAAAAATAAGCATGTACACTGCTCTGAGCTCCTCGGAGGAAGAGCGGGATATAAATGTAACTGCTAACTGGGCAAAGAGGCACCTTTTACCGTGGTGATTCTCTTTACTTAGCAGGGGGAGAGTAACTGGCCCTATCCACCTCCAGCACAGTACCTCCAGTGACTGTTGTTGGTGTCTATCATGGTTTTTTTAGAATGTGAGCCCTTTGGGGACAGGGAGCCATCTTATTTATTTATTATCTCTCTGTTTAAACCGCCCTGAGCCATTTTTGGAAGGTATAGAAATCGAATTTAATAATAATAATAATAATAATACATCATGCCTATATTTATTGTGCTACTTAACTCTCAGCATGAGAACATTCTTACAAAAATTTAAGACAGAAACATGACAGTTGATGGTTTCAAGTGATTTAACATTTACCCTAACGTTTTATCAAAGCAATAATCAACTTGTAGCAAGTGTGTTGCTAGGTATGAAAAAGATTAGGGGTCTGGGCCCACAGGTTCTGGGTCAGGTTCCAGCTTCCACCCTCCTAATAGTAACTGTTTTGCAATGGAAAGCTACTTCATTTACTTACTTATTGTGCCTCCTCTATATTCCCACCCCCTTCAGCCCCCCCCCATTTTTCTTGATTGCTGCTGCAGCAAAACCACCATGTATTTTTTGCATTTATTTTTTACTACCACCCTCCTCCTCCACCACCACCACTTCCTCATTTAGTCATTGCTGCTGGGCACAAATTGCAGGACTGCCAGGGCACTGAAGAGAGTCCACGGCCCCAGCAACACCTCCTCAACCTGCCACCCCAAGAGCCCACACAGTGTCACAGGACTGCTGGGGCCATTGCCCCAAGAGAGCCCACGGCCCTATGATTTCTGCCACCTCTTTCCAAGTCCATGCATGCTGTACGAGAGGAACAGATACAACACTTTCTCCCAGACATAACAGACATGATGGAGGATGATAGAAGATGGGCAGAAGAGACGGTGACAGGAAGTGCCTGCTGGGATTGAATTAAAAAATCAAAACAAGGTTGGTGGAGTAGGGGGCATGCAACAAAATTTTGGGGCATGTGTTCCAGCAGCCTGGGGCTAACAATGCCCATGATGGTAGTAAGGATATCACCCTCTGGTTCTGAAATTCAGAACAGTAGAAGTCGTAACACATTCTGCAGCAACACCCATAAGATGCCAGCCTAAGAAAATGTGGTTCCTCCCTTTGACCCCTAAGGGGGGGGGATATTGTGTGTGTGTTAACCATAAATATTTCCAAACTTCCCTTCAAAAGAGAAATAAATCCTTAACTTGCAATCTAATGGTATTCACTATTCTCAGGTTTTTTGTATTTCAGCACTATGCCAGCAATTCTTTGTATAAACATTCTTCTTTCAGCAACACCACCAGGACAGACACAGAAAGGAAAAGGCAATTCAATACCAACCATATGTCCTCCCTTACTCATACTTAAACAGCACCTAGCTGTTTAAGTATTAAAAAGAAATCTTAAATATTTGTTTAAATAAAACTTTTCAGAATTGCATGGGCTTCTGGGATCACAGGTGTACCTTTGGGATGGTATCCTAGGACATGGACAGAGATGTAGGGTGGACATTTTTCCAGGAAAAGATCCCATATTTTTATTTTCTGTAAAACATTTCCATTTCTAAAGTTTCTACTTGGCTACCTGAAAAACTTTTGAGATACAGTAAAAGGAAAATAATATTGTAGAAAGTTTTTAAAAATAAAATAGGCCATCATCTCAGACCATAGTCTACTTAGGGCATCAGGAAAATTTGTATAGGATTTGGGGTTTTTTTTAAAATGCATGTTTATGCAAATGAGGAGACAATTTGAATGGGAACATTTTCCAGAAAATTTCCCAATTCAAAAATTTATGTAAAACCCGCATCTCTGCACATTAGACCTAGAGCAGGTGAAAGCCATCTGCCAGACACAGGCTTATATCATTGAGTTAGAAAACCTGCCTAGACTGTACCATTTCAAATTGCAGTTTTGAATACTCACATTGAGTGCTCCTACATACCACAACAAAACAAAATTAACGAGTCTGCAGTTAGGAAACAAGCATACAACTGAGATTATGTTTTCTATGTAGATAATTTGATATTTTGCATGGAGGAGCATCCAGTCATTTAAGCCTCCACCTGCAGTTTAAAATGATACAATCCGGACACAGGTATATCAGTGGTAACTAGGCTAGATTTCAGTCTATAAATATTTTAGTACACAATAGGTAACATCCGGAGTAAACACTGTGGAAGAAGAACACTTAAACAATGGAGGAGGGATTTTCAACAATTCCCCTTTCCATCTGGGAGACTCTCAGGAACATATTTTGTGAGGCACAGCTGGTCTTGTGGTAGCAAGCATGACTTGTCCCCTTAGCTAATCAGGGTCCACCCTGGTTGCATATGGATGGGAGACTAGAAGTGTGAGCACTGTAAGATATTCCCCTCAGGGGATGGAGCCACTCTGGGGAGAGCAGAAGGTTTCAAGTTCCCTCCCTGGCTTCTCCAAGATAGGGCTGAGAGAGATTCCTGCCTGCAACATTGGAGAAGCCACTGCCAGTCTGTGAAGACAATACTGAGCTAGATAGACCAATGGTCTGACTCAGTATACGGCAGCTTCCTATGTTCCTATGACTGCATAGGGAAGCAGGAACTACTGAATACTGCCCATCTGCTTCCACAACTTTTACTCTGGATGCTGCCCCCAATATGTTTTATCTCTTTGGCTAAAAACCATAGCAATAATACTAAAATGTCAACACAAAATAAAACCAAAAACAGTACTTTCTTAGGTATATCTTATCTAGATTTTTTTTAAGACCATAGGTCATGACAAAATCTATTATCTAATAAACAGGATTCCATCATGATAAATTCTGAAGTCACTTATCACTAAAACCATCAGCTACAGACACAGAAAATCAAGTGCACAGAAGTATTTTCACTCAGTCAACACACAGTGCGCGCACACACACACACACACACACACACACACAATTCCAGTTTGATAAATATGCAACCTGGGTAATTTGTTTCAACTTATTAAAATACAATTCAGTTTTTATTTTTATATCCCTAAGTAGAAAATTGTACTTTCCTGACAATCATTTCTATCTCAGAAACAGATATACAGTATAATTAAAGCAACTGACTACCTTTCAAATTATTTGAATAAACTTATATAAGATGTTATGACAGGTTCAATATTTGTGATTTCAATACTGAAATAATTCCAGTTTTAAAAACGTTTAGCTACTAGTTTTTCTTCTCTACATCTAACTTAGTCATCTCTTAAATTATTCTAACATTGCCCGTTCCATATTGCACCTACAGCAATTTTAGCAATTAATTTTAACTGATAATTGCTAAAATTGCTGACAATGTTAGAATACATAAAATAATACACGAAGTAGGGAAAGCCTTTACCAATCACAGTTCTCCTAAATCAAACTAAATATGAACAATGGGATACCAACACAAACTTGGCTCAGATTTCACATTAAAATGCAGCTTTCTATATCCCGATAAACTTGTAAGGTTCAAAAAATTAAACTTATTTTTATCCCATTCTTTGGAACACTTGCCAATCAACCTGATGGCTGATTGTTACTGCTACAGACACTACTATGAAGTCATCATGCTGCAGAAGTTAAATAAGATTAAACCACCTCTTGGGTGTGGTTACTGGTTTAAACTAGAAAATTGTTTTCAAGATTATTTCACAGCTTCAAGCAAAACTCTGTTACTGAATTTGTACCAGTTAATAAGTTGGTCTCCAAGCCAGGCCAGCACCAAGTTAGCTTTTTCTGCTGCCCAATTGAAACACAAAGAAGTGAGGTTTAATCAAGTGAAGAAAAGAATGCTGCAATTGTTTGCAGAAAACCTCTTGTGCCCCAGGGGTGTCTTTGATGTGGCCCTACAGGCACACAATTTGCTACAGAGAAACTAGCACATCACCATTTACTCGACTGAGCGCTTCCATTTGCCTGTAGAAAGCAAGGAGGATGCAAAGAACAGCCAAACAGAGCTGGTGACTGAGATGGCAAGAATCCACACATTTAGGATCTCCTAAATGAGCACAGCTACACCTTATTACGAAGGAATGGCTTTTAACTAAACCCCAACTCGAGGATACAAAAGGGAGCATCCCTTTATTCAGAGAGAACTCCAAAAAGAGACCCCGCCTCCCATTAGGAACACAGTCTCATTTGGGATTCATTAACATTCTAAATGGCACAACCTGAACAGGTGGATTTGCTGCCAAGAGCACCACGAGAGGAGAAAAAAACCCCAAAACAAAACACCCCCCAAACGAAAGAAGGGAATGAAAAAAATAGCTTACTATGTCAGGGAGAGGGTGAAACAGTCCTTCCGCCGCTATAACTTTGTGCCAGAAAGACAAAAAGAAAGCAAGCAAGCGGGGAGACCCATTAGAAGTCATATATTTGGGACAGACAGGCAACAAATGCGCACCTGAGAGAAAGACGAGGATAAAGGGGAAGGGAGTATAGGGATTGTGGGCTCTCTTCTCCTCCTCCATCAAGCTTATGGGCTTTTTAGCTCCCCACAGGGGTGCAATGTGTGCCCAGAGCTCGCCTCTCTCTCCTCTCCCTCGAAGCACTATGAATAAAGGCTGCAGGTTGCCCAGGTTTAATAGAGCCGCAGAGCAAGGGAAGCGGCGCGCGGTTGGTTTGTTGCCCGCCCGCCGCGCGCTACTTCCTTTGCTCCGTGCGCAAAGAAGGCGCCCAAAGAAGACTGGAGCAGCGGCTCCTCCTCGTCAGTCCTCTCACTCAGGCAGGCTGGCGCCCCAGGAGCACATAAAAGTGCTCGCGGGCTCTTCAGGTCCAACGGTTCTGGGGGTTGGCTGTGGAAATAGGAGCTACCTGTTGTGGAGAACGCACCGCGGTCCGTTCTTGGTAGTCCTTTGAGTCCCAGGACCTGAGCACGACTCCCGCGGCTAGCTCTGTCTCGCCACACTCAGGACTGAAGGAATGAATGAAGGAATGGAATCGGGGGAGCGCGGGGGGGGGGGGGAAGCCCACTACGAGGACGGCTCGCTCCGCCCAGGCACAACTCAAGGCAAGGTGGTGTGAGTGACTGAGCGGGCTGCGCACTCGCCGTCTCGAAGCCCAGCGAAGGAGGGGCCTCCTGGCGCTCTAGTCCCCGAAGCTTGTGCCACGAGCAAATCAGATGTGTCGTTGTTCTACATAGGTGCTATAGGCAGCCGATCCTTCTGGAATTTGCCTCACTGGAACCTGTTGGCTTCAAAGTTGGGTATTTATTTTTGTCCCGGGTTCTGTATCCAGTTGTGTATTGTTGGAGAAACCAGAAATGTTTTGAGTCAAAAACAAAAGGTGTTTTTTTTCTTTTCCCTGTGGGTCCAGGCTCCACCCCCCTGTAAAGTGCAAGACTCCACCCATCAAAAGTTCCTCACGCTGTGCTTCATTCCGGCAAGTGCTCACCAGGTTCCAGAGGCAGGGCATCGAAAATCATCCCCCGCCCTAGCCCCACCAGGTAACTTGGAAAAACTCAAGTTAGCAACTGCGTTCAGTGTCTATCAAGCAGACTGGGAGTGGGAGGGAATTGGTGCTTCTCCCCATGAAGATTTGGTGCTTGGGAGCCCACACAAGCTCCAGTTTGCTAAGCTGGGTGGAAATACCAGCTGAATCTGGGAAAGCCCTGTCACTTCTAAACCCAGATATGTAGGGATTCCTTCTAAGGCAGCTATCTGGAGAAGTGTAAGAACGAATGGATAAAATTAACCTCTTTAAGGTTTGTTTTTATTTGTGCTTATTTTTATATAAACCTTCCCCCAAGCAACCTAAAGGCAGCGTGCAGCATATTTAAAATCCATCCAAAATAACTGAGATAAAAAACTGCAAAACGTAAAATGTAGTACAGCAATGAGAGAAACCGTCCCAGCTAGTTGCCAACCAATCATAATGTTACTGGCATAGCCAGAATTTCACTCCAATATTAAACTGGTAAAACCAGAAAATAGATGCAGTGTGTTGGCTGCTAGTGCATAAAGGTGCATCCAGATTCCAGCAATGTGTGCTTTGAGGACATATTTTGTTAAGGACAAAGCACCACTGGATATGCAAAGCAGTGCCTCCTTGAAGGCTACCCGCGCTTTAAACTATTTCTGTTTGCAGAGGAGGTTTTCCAGAAGAGGAGGTTTACTGCATGAGGGTTTGTGATAATGCTAAGCAGAATTACTATGGGCTGTCCACATAGACTCTCTATCCACTTTGTTCTCCATTAGAAAACATCTCCCAGCATTCATTGGCATTTTCTAATGGAAGCTTTAGACATTAGTGGTGTGCACAGAACTGGCAACTGCCAGTTGGAAAGTGGGTGAGATACCTTTAAGGACCAGGGAGGGTGCTTCCCCCCCCCATCCACCACGTTTCCCCCACCAGTGCTGTCCATCAAAATGGTCCCACGGGGTGGCAGCATACCTTCTTGCCACCCCGGTACATCACAAACTGGAAGTGGCCGGAAGTGTCCACTGCATGTGCGTACATTGCACTCACTTGCGTGCACATTGCAGCAAACACTTCCGGTCCACAACATACCGGGGCAGCAAGGAGGTACCTGCCGCCCCACAGGACCAGCGCCAGTGGGGGAAACGCAGCGGGGGTGTAAGAGCATCCTCCCCAGTCCTTAAAGGTATTCCCCCCCCCACCCTCAAACCGGCAGAACCACCAGATATTCGAACTGGTTCAGAGATCGGTAAAAGGGCCTCCAAACCAGTTCCATGCACATCCCTATTAGACATGTCTATGGAACTCCAAAGTCCATTTGTGGATTTTGACTGCATAGATTGGGGCACACCAAAAATATAACTTTGGACTTTTTAGAGACTTTGTTTATGTATATAAGCATGCTTTTTGTGTGTGTTTTTAATGTGTGAATATTTGATAGGACTTTTAGTATTTGGGATCAATATTTTGATATTAATGAAGTGATATTATTCAACACTAATATTTGATTAAATTGTGGTATCTTATGATCTAAGCTATTTATATATTTGAACTGAGAGTTTTCACTTGGAGTTTTTTTGCATTATTATTTTCTTTGTGAACCTCCCAAAAGGTTTTCATGATGATCACATCATGGGCGCACAAGACCAGATGTCCAATCTGTGTTGTACTGTTCTCTAAAATAATAATCATAGGAGCACAATTGGATTAGGTCCTTCATGCTTCAGTCCCCTACCTGCTTAGGCTGATGGCAACAGCAACATTGTTACAGCAGTGTTTAAGAAGAATTTGGTAATAAGTGACTCTAGGCATGTGATGATGCCTTAGCAGGCCACAATTATTGTAAGCACAATTAGTAAAATAAAACTAGAGAAGGGATGGGTATGTTTACCACAAGGATGGATACCTTAGGGTTGAATATGCTATCACATGAATAGAATGGATGCTTGTCTTATTTTTGAAATGTAGAAAGATCCTTTTCTCTGTTACTCTCTCACAAGAGTGTCAGGCCATTGGGGCTCTATATCAAGCCAGGTTGCTGTACGGACAGGGGTGGATGATGATGATGATGATGATGATTAATTTGATTTCTATACCGCCCTTCCAAAAATGGCTCAGGGCAGTTTACACAGAGAAATAACAAACAAATAAGATGGCTCCCTGTCCCCAAAGGGCTCACATTCTAAAAAGAAACATAAGATAGACACCAGTAACAGTCACTGTGCTGGGGGTGGATAGGGCCTTTTGCCGCCTGTAGGCAGTGAAGGTAGGGGTGGTAAGGGGGAAGGCCCCCCCTTTTTTATTCTAAAAGCTTCTGGAGCGATGGGATGGAGGGCAGCACATGTGGAGAAAGGTCCAACATGGGCTACAACAAGCAGGCGGGGGGAGTGTGCACTCATTTGTGCGGGAGGAAGGGACCTGGAAGGAGCTCTCTCTTGCCTCTCCTCTGCGCAATGGCAGCGGACACTGCTTTAAGCTAAACGGGGGAGCTTTCCCCCCACACACACACACACCACAATCCTCCCCATTGCAACCACTGCCACCCCATTCCATCCGTGCGCGAGCTACTTCCGCCTGCTTCTAGTCTGAAGAGTGGACGGGGTGGCAGCGAAGGACACTGCCGCCCCGCCGGACCAGTTTTCAAGTGAGCGCCAGCAGAGGGAGAGGGGTAAGTGCACCCTCCTCTGCCCTTAAAGTTGTCCCACCCCTGCCTTTGAACCAGCCCCCACCGCTTCCGTACACAGTGTGTGTGTGTGTGTGTGTGTGTGTGTGTGTGTGAGAGAGAGAGAGAGAGAGAGAGAGAGAACCTGAAAACAGTTCTCAAAAGTGCAAGCAGCACTACTGTGAGAGAGGTATGTATACAATTATGTGGCTGTCATTGGCAACTATTTGATATTGTCTATGAAATATGAAATCGTATCACTCTGCTATTGTAGGTTGGGATCATAAGTGCTCGCAAAGCACTTTGTTTTAAAAAGATAGAGGCGGTAACATTTACAACACAATCCTGTTGCATTCATAGATTTTAAAGGAGCCTTTGATTTCATCTCAAGGGATAGATTATGGGCTAAATTAAAGGAGTCAACTATTGAGTCGTATTTATTGCTACTAATACATAATCTCCACGTTAATACCCGCCTTAGAGTTCACTGCAGTGCGAAAGGACATCTTTCTGCAGAAATACCTACGTATAGAGGAGTGAGGCAAGGGTGTATTTTAGCCCCATTTCTCTTTAATTTTTATATTAACTCTTTAGTCTCCCACCTGAACAATCCGGCCCTCCACCCTCCTAAACTGGTGAATAGACATGTCCTGGTACTACTTTACGCAGATGATATAGTGCTACTCTTACAAACGAAAATAGGGCTAAGGCGTGCCCTAGCATCTCTGAGTTCTTTCTGTGCTAAGGAGGCCTTAGAGATAAATTGTTCCAAAATGAAGGTCCTGGTGTTTGCAAAGCACCCAAAAAACTTTAGATGGTCTATAAATGGGCAAAGAATCGAACAGGTGAAGATGTATAAATATCTTGGGGTGGCTTTCCACTCTAGTGGGGGTTGTAAAGCCCACCTTAATACTGTTTCTCATTGCGCGCAGCAGTCGGTGAGTGCCATTAAATCTTTTCATTTTTCAAGGGGCGCCCTTTTCGTCCCAGCAGCTATCAAACTCTTTATAGCTAAGGTATACCCTCAGATTTTTTTATGGCGCACGGCTTGGTCCTTATGGCAACTTTACTCCTTTGGAAGTAATCCAGATGAAGTTTCTAAGGGCTATTCTCCAAGTTCCCTATGGTGTTACTAATACTGCTCTCCGAAGAGAGGCTGAGGTCACCACGTTAAAGCTGAAAATTTGGTTGTGTATTATCAAACTTTGGTTGAACCTGGTATTTTTTCCTATTGGCCTTGCCCCTCTAGTATTAATTGATAGCTTTACATGCAAATGGAAAACAGCATAAAAAATGAAGTTGCATCATCTTGGTACATCCCAGGAAGAACTTATAGGGCAGGGATTCAAACAGGCTATTCAATTTATCAAACAACGAACTCTTGATATAGAGCTGCAAGAGGAATCGTCACGCTTGACAAGAGGGCTATATATAGGCCCTCAAGGTTTTAATCTTAAACCCGCCAATTATCTAGATAACATTTTAGTATCTAAATTTAGGAGAGCATTGACCCTGGCCAGCCTCAATGTACTTCCTACCATGGTCTTGGAGGGAAAATACAAGCGGGTAGCTTAAATAGAGACCAGGGTGGATTTGATTTAAATCAAACTGATTTAAATCACTAGCAGGGTGGATAAAAATAAAAAAAATCCGATTAAAAAAAAATTGGATTTTTTTTATTTAAATCGGATTTTTTTTATTTAAATCGGATTTTTTTTATTTAAATCGGATTTTTTTTATTTAAATCGGATTTTTTTATTTAAATCGGATTTTTTTGATTTTTATCCACCCTGCTAGTGATTTAAATCGTGATTTAAATCAGTTTGATTTAAATCAAATCCACCCTGATAGAGACTACTGCCCATGTAATTCTTTACTGTGAATTTTATAAGGATAGCTGTTCTAAGTTTATTTTACCTTTGCTAAAGAATTGTCCTGGCCACACCAATAATTTCTACTTGGAGTATCTGCTGTCCAATTTTAAACCTGGGATGTCTGTTAATGTGGCCAAATTTTGTTTTACTGTAGAACAAAAAAAGTCTGTAATAGTCGTAAAATTTGTATTACTCAATCAAATATTTTATAAAATGTAAAGATTAGCTGGTCTATGACAGTAATAAACTCTATCTATCTGTCTGTCTATCTCCCAATGAGTTGAGTTAGGCATACTGCTTATGGAGAACTCAGTGGCAGTGGGTGGGGTGGAGAAGGAAGGCATGATGTAGCATTGGGTTTTCGTGCTTGAGCATCACTCTTTCCTCTCTGTGTACGCTACCTATCCAGTGGGCCACAGAGACTCCCTTCCTTACTTCTGCTGAGTAGATGGGCACAAGCTTGAGCGTACTGGTCTCATGTAGCTTGTGGAGACTGGGTGCATGAATGGATTCCTGTGATCTTTGGAAACTGCCTGCTGTGTAGATGCAATCTTAAAATGTGTACCATCAAGTCGATTTTGACTCCTGGCGCCCACAGAGCCCTGTGGTTTTCTTTGGCAGAATACAGGAGGCGTTTACCATTGCCTCCTCCTGCGCAGTAGGAGATGATGCCTTTCAGCATCTTCCTATATTGCTGCTGCCCAATATAGTACCAGTGGGGATTCGAACTGGCAACCTTCTGCTGTTAGTCAAGCATTTCCCTGCTGCACTACGTTATTACTGAGCGGCAGATGCAGACCTCATTTGGGCAGCTAACAGAATGTTGAGGATGTAGAGAGGGATAGATTTGGTACGGCCTGTTCCTTCTCTTTCTGTCAGTTTGGCTTGGGGACAGAAATAGTACAGGGTGAGATCAACACTGGGTGAGATCAGTGATCAGTACTGATTTGCCAGTTTATGGGGGCAACACTGGAATAAACCATGATGCCACTAATAGTTTTTCCCCTTTCTAAACTAGTACTGGCAAAAATGACAAATCCAACCTCCTGTCCAGAGAAGTCCCATGGGAAGAAGCAGGGTGGATTTGATTTAAATCAAACTGATTTAAATCATGATTTAAATCACAATTTAAATCACTAGCAGGGTGGATAAAAATAAAAAAAATCCGATTTAAATAAAAAAAATCCAATTTAAATCCAAAAAATCGGATTTTTTTTATTTAAATCGGATTTTTTTAATTTAAATCGGATTTTTTGATTTTTATCCACCTTGCTAGTGATTTAAATCGTGATTTAAATCAGTTTGATTTAAATCAAATCCACCCTGCGAAGAAGTAAAGTAAAACCCACTATATTGTAGAAGGCTTGAGACTGGAAGCCCAAGAATGCTTCTGTTTCGAGTGCTCCCAGTTCATTTCAAATTCCCACCCCATGTCCTATTTATCTCAGTAATTTAAGCAGGAAGCCTCCCACAGCTTAGGGATGGAAGGCACTCTTTCTTTTTCTTTTTTCTCATGTCCAATTGCTTATTCATGCTTCAACTCTTTGTCAACTCATGTTTAAAAACACATCCTTTTGTCTCCTGCATCCAATGAATGCATTTTCTTGGGTAAACTGTTCACCAACTGTAGTGTGAGGTTATTTTCTGTGAATGTTTCTTCAGTCACAGTGTCTTATATGTTCCTTTTCCATATGTGAATGTTTTATACAAGCTAGTGTTATTTTGCCTCCCTTTATTCTCTTTCTCAACATCCACATTGTTTCAGACATCCAGCTTAAAACAGAGAGAGAATTTAGCAGTTTCTCAAGGCTCTGTTCTGTTAAAAATGGTTAACAGTTAACTTAAGTTTTATAAACCTCAAATATTTGCACATTTTACAAAATTAATAACAGATAAGTCTTAAATGCATTGATAAAATGCATTGAACAATACATGTAAAATTATTAACAAATATAAAAATGACATAAATTGCAATAGAATTGCTATCATCTTAATCATCATTACCTAGATCCTTGACCCTGTAAATGGTGCATACTCTTGCTTATCCAAACTTCTGATTATATGCAGTGTTTGGAAAGCCATTGCTAACTGCTCCCAGCACTTTTAAAGGCAACAGCTGCCTGTATGTACCATGCATACTAGCGCCTGGGCCATATATTAGGCTATTCCAATCTAAATAATAGTCCAAAAGTAACAAGGGGGCAATATCTTTATTATGACAACTGAAAGATCACAAAGAGGTAAGCAAGCTTTCAGATTCATTAACAAATCTTCCTAAGGCATCTCTTGTCAACACCACCATTTTCTATTGTTTATTAATAATATTATTATTATATTAAACATCCAGTTTATAATGATAAAAAATAAATAATATTAATAATAATTAAAAAGTATTATTATTAATAGAAAATGGTGGTGTTGAGCAGATGAAAAAGCCCTTCTGCAGATTACAAAATGGGATGCAAGAGATGTTACACAGACTAGATTAGGCTGTGCTTGGTGCAAAAATATCTTGAGCAGCACCAAAAGCTATCAGAACACAAACACATGGCTGCTTTTTTCCTTTGAAAATATGAACATGAGCATTATTCAGCTCTGTTTCTAATGGACCAATATGTCATGGCCCAGGCTGCCAGTGACAGCAAGGACTTGGATCTCAAGAAGGGAGAGCCAAGCAAATCCCCTCAAATCCCCAGCAGTTGAGGTACAGCAGACCCCAGAAGCCAAGATGTATCAGAATCGGGCAATGAGGAGTTCTAACTTAGAGCCCAAATCCAAATCCTGGGAAATGGTCTCCCTTGACATGGAGTTACCCAAGGGGTCAAATCAACTTATTCCCTCAGAGCTGTCCACAGTCTTGCAGACAATCAGGACAAGATGCAACATGGCTGTCTGCATTTTAAATCTACATAGTAATGTTGTTAAACATGTGTTGTTTGTTTTAAAAGTTAACAGGCTTTTCCGTCCATGCCAGAGATTAGTAAAGAAGGTGTGGTGGGGGATGAGGAAATGTAATTATGATGCGGAGAGCTCTGTTTATATCCCAGTCATAAGGAATAACAGCTTGAAGAACTGTGATCGCCAAAGAAAAAGAAACTTTCAGATGCATGTACAGTAGATAGGCATGTACAGATATATCTTACAGAAACTCAAATTGTTATGATTGGAGCTGGTACAGAAGCAGGAAGTAGCCTGCTGGGCCTGAACAAACTAAGCTATTCTGCACTGCATCTCATAATTAAGAAACCAGGTGTAATGAAGAATTACTGGAAGTGATTCAGTAACTGAGTAAATAATTGTAGACACAGAGAATGGCTCACTGCATCATGTGTAAATATATTTTGTCACAGACGAACTGTAGTGCAATATATTGCTCTCATCTGCATCTTTTAATATGGAGATATCCTGCAAACTGTTATGTTCACAGACCAGATTAACAATTGATAACAATTATTTATTATTATTATTTATTATTATTTTACACAGTCACGCAGGTGTTATTGACTGGTTTGTTTTATCCAGACATCGAGTCCTTCCCAAGGATCTGGGATGGCTGAATTTTATTGTCAATGTTGTTGCTGTTATAGATATCGTCGCAGAATATAGGCTGTTCCCAGTAAAGCTGCTTTTTGTAATTGGCTGATGGTGATTTCTGTGGCCCCTATGATGGTGATTCCTGTGGCCCCTATGGCACCCCCTAGGTGCTCTTCAAGGTCTTTTGGAACTGCACCCAGGGCGCCAATGACCACTGGGATTATTTTGGTCTTTTTCTGCCACAGCCTTTCAATTTCAATTTGTAGATCTTTGTATTTGGTGATTTTTTTCTATTTCTTTTTCTTCTATTCTGCTATCCCCTGGTATTGCTATGTCGATTATTTTGACTTGTTTTTCTTTCTTCTCGACTACAGTTATATCTGGTGTATTGTGTGGCAGATGTTTGTCTGTTTGTAGTCGGAAGTCCCATAATATTTTTACATCTTCATTTTCAACCACTTTTTCAATTTTATGGTCCCACCAATGTTTGGCTACAGGTAGCTTGTATTTTTTGCAGGTGTTCCAGTGTATCATCCCTGCTACTTTTTCATGCCTTTGTTTGTAGTCAGTCTGTGCAATATTCTTACAACAACTGATTAGGTGGTCCACGGTTTCATCTGCTTCTTTACAAAGGCGGCACTTGCTGTTTGTTGTGGATTTTTCGACTTTTGCTCTTATTGCATTTGTTCTTAGTGCCTGTTCTTGTGCAGCTAGTATTAAAACCTCTGTTTCTTTCTTCAAGTTGCCATTCTTAAGCCATTGCCAGGTCTTGGTGATGTCTGATTTTCCACTTATATTGTGCAAATGTTGACCATGCAGTGGCTTATTTTTCCATTTTTCTGTTCGGTTCTTGACTTGTTCTTTCTTGTAGGCCTGCTTTGTTTCATTGGTGTTGACTAGTTTCTCATTATTGACCATTTGAAGTGCATCTTCTTCACTGTCCTTGATATATTCTTCAAGGCCTCTTTTCTCCTCCTCTACTGTTTGATGGACTTGCAGCATTCCTCTTCCACCTGAGCTGTGAGGGAGGTATAGCCTATCGACATCACTGCGGGGGTGCAGAGCATGATTGATGGTCATGATTTTCCTGGTCTTACGATCTAGCGTCTCTAGCTCTGCCTGGGTCCAGTCTATTATTCCTGCAGTGTATCTGATAACAGGTATAGCCCAGGTGTTTATGGCTTGTATGACCCACCATTGAGTTTGGACTTGAGGATTTTTCTGACTCTCCTGATGTATTCACTTCCAAATTTTCTTTTAACTTCAGTGTGTGTGATGTTATCAGCCTGGAGAATGCTTAAGTATTTGTAAGGTTCTTTCTCTTCCAGGTTCTTGATCTTGCTTCCATTGGGCAGTTCTATTCCTTCTGTTTTTCTTATTTTCCCTCTGTTCGTTATTAATGCAGCACACTTGTCTAGTCCAAACTCCATTGCTATATCGCTACTGAATATACGGACAGTGTTTAGCAGTGATTCGATTTCTGCCTGGGACTTTCCATACAACTTCAGATTGTCCATGTACAGCAGATGGTTGATTTGACTTGATGTTTTAGATGTTTGGTATCCGAGGCCTGTTTTGTTTAGTATTTGTGAAAGTGGGGTCATGGCAATTACAAACAATAGAGGGGATAGTGAGTCCCCTTGGAAAATGCCTCTTCTAATGCTAACCTGTCCAAGTGTCTCGCCATTGATTGTTAACTGTGTACTCCACATGCTTATTGCTTTTTAAATAAATATAGCAATAGCAATAGCACTTACATTTATATACCGCTCTATAGCTGGAAGCTCTCTATGCGGTTTACAATGATTTAGCATATTGCCCCCCAACATTCTGGGTACTCATTTTACCAACCTCGGAAGGATGGAAGGCTGAGTCAACTAAGGATGGAAGGCTGAGTCAAATATCAGTTGTTTCTAAACATTTTAGTATCCATGTGTGAGGCAATGAATCAAAGGCTTTCTTGCAGTCAATCCATGCAACACTTAGATTTGTTTTTCTTCTCTTGCAGTTTTCTAAAATCATTTTGTCAATCAGCAGCTGGTCTTTTGTGCCTCTGGTGTTTGGGCAATTTCCTTTCTGTTCAACTGGAAGCTGTTTGTTAATAAGTGTTGCATGACTTCATCTGCTATTATTCCAGTTAATAATTTGAACATGATTGGCAGGCAGGTTATCGGTCTATAATTACTTGGAACTGCACCTTTTGCTGGGTCTTTCATGATGAGATGAGTTTTCCCAGTTGTTAGCCATTGTTCAATATCACCTCCTTGCAAAATGTGATTGAACTGTTTTGATAGTTGTTTATGAAGGCTTGTTAGGTGTTTAAGCCAAAAGCCATGCAGTTCATCGTCGCCTGGCACAGTTCAATTTTTAATTTTCTTTGCTCTTTCACTTATTCTGATGTTATTATTAGATCTTTCATTTGTTGGTTACATTTTTTGACCTCTTTCATCCAGCCTGCTTTTTTATTATAATCTATTGGATTGTCCCATAATTTCCCCCAGAATTGCACTGTTTCTTCTTTATTTGGTGTTTCTACATTTCTCGCAGTTTCTCCTTCTATGCTTTGGTAGAAACATCTCTGATTCGACTGGAATTGGAGATTCTGCCTGTGTTGTATAATTCTGGCTTCATACCTGCTAATCTTCTTTGACACTGCTGTTATTTGCTGCTTTATTATTTCCAGGACTTCTCTAATTTTCCTTGAACCTAGGTGGTATTTTTGGATCAGATACTGTTTGGTGTTTTCATTCTTCAGCTTCTTGTCTTTCATATCTCTCAATTTACCAGCATCTGATCTAAGCCTGGAGATTTTATTTTCTAATCTAATCTTCCATTTAGGTGATGTACTGCTTTCTTTTTTTACAGGTCCACTGATCTAATATCCAAGCTCTTGTGTTGGTGTTGTTGTTGCTGAACTGTACATTAGTTGGTTTGTTTCTTGCAAATTCTTGGTTGTTGTTTCTGCAAGTGCAGCATTGACATCTTTTAATGCCTGAGCGAGTTGTTTTTTGGCAACTGTTTTTAGAGCTGGAAGTCGAACCCTGGTGGTTGTTTGGTTCATGTGCTCAGTTATTTTTTGCTTTGGTTCTTGTTGCTTTTCTGTTAAACGGCATTTGGGTTTTTGAGGTGAAGGCAAAGGGGTTGTTGTTGTTGTTGTTACATTTATATCCCGTTCTTCCTCCAAGAAGCCTAGAGCGGTTACTACATACTTGAGTTTCTCTTTCACAACAACTCTGTGAAGAAGGTTGGGCCGAGAGAGAAGTGACTGGCCCAGAGTCACCCAGCTAGTTTCATGGCTGAATGGGGATTTGAACTCGGGTCTCCCCAATCCTAGTCCAGCACTCTAACCACTACACCACGCTGGCAATTAATAACATTAATAACAAAGTTCAAGAAAATTCAAAATTTACAAAATTACAAACTGTTCAAATTAATAATACAGTCTTTACGGAGCTTTACAGAACTTGCCACATTATCTGAAATTACAGGTTTGAAATTTGACAGCATAATTTCCAAATAAAATTGGTCTGTGTGACCAGGATAAATGGTTAAAATGGGTGCAATAAATCTGGTGTGAGCATCGCTATAAAATTGGCGATAAAGAATAACATGGGTGATAGACTCTATATGCCCCGAGCCACAAAGGCAACAGCACTGATCGTAAGGAAGTCATTTGAATTTACCATTAAGTACTGCTGAAGGGAGAGCATTCAATCGCGTAAGGGTCAGAAATCTCCTAAATTTTGGTACCAATACCTGGTCTAAATATTCAGCCGGTTTATAGTTACAAATTTGAAAACCTAAATATATTCCCTTGGGCAGCCATGCAGACTCCACCTGCACATCTATATCTCTGAGCCGTTGCTTCACAAAGCAAAGCACCTGCTCAAATCCTCTCCCAATAAGAGCTTCTTGAGATGTGCCCAAGTGCTGCAATTTTAATTTCAAAGCTGATTTCCATTTGGAATTGAAATGTGTATGTTTATCAGTCATAAAGACTAAAAATGATTTCACACATGCCACTTAAAGTGCTTTTGTGTCTCTCTGTGATGTTGGTGTGCTTGGATATTTCCAGACTAAGTGGTCTGGAATTGCCATTCTTTGCTTGCTCACTTCTTGTGGTGTGTTTCCTTGTGTGCTTCTATTTCTTTTGGGAGCTCAGAAAATCTGGCTTTAAAAAAAGAGAGGTGTAGATCACTTAGTATGCTACCTTTCTGTCTTTGTGGTTTTGATAAATGCAGTACAATTTCAGGAGGTTGAGCTCTGGTAACACCCCTTCATTTCCATATTCACCATTCACCTACACATTCACCATTACCTTTCTAGTTGCCATTAGACGCCTCTTTAGCTTTGGGATTTTAAAGTGATGCTTTTAATTTGTACCAGAATGCTTTGTTGCTATTAGCACTTAATCATTGTTTCACTAAAATGTAATTGAACATGTTAAAAATTCAATTTTAAAAAGCATAGGGCTGCCATCCTCCGCCAGGGGCGGCAGATTGGGGCCGGGCAGCCTCTCCTCCGGTGGCTCCTGCATGGTGGCCAGGGGGTGGAGCAGTGGTGAGGGGTGGTCTGCTGGGAGGAGGAAGCGCAAGGGGAGAAGAAAGGAAGCCCCTGCACACTTCTTTCCATTGCATGGATGCAAAGTGCCATGTGCCCCAGCTGCAGGGCACCAGCGCCCGACACAGAAAGGGCAGTGGCAGGGCACACCCTGAGCCTTGTGGGCCTCCAGGCCTGGGGACATTTGTCCCTGCTTGTCCATTGGATACTATGCTCATGTTCTAGGGCATAAAGTCCCTCTGTATGCCTGGGAACAAAATCCATAGGGAAGGCTGGGGAGGTGGGCTGTTATGCCCACTAGTATACTCAGAACCCAACAGGATGTAAGTGCAGCAGCCACTGGCGTGATCTTCCACTTTCCAAAGAGCAGGATGCTTGTGAATGAGTGGAGTGCAATCCTCATATGCCTTGGGCCACACCACCACCAACAAAAAGGTATCCCTGCATCATTGTAAGGATTACTGGAATTATCTCCTTTTTCTCCCTTGAGAGGTGTGCCCACCAAATGCATATTAGCCTCCTGATAAAGGTATGGTAGTACAGTAGATGCTAGCCAGATAGTGAAAGGAGAGCCCTGAAGATCTCTTGCCAGGGCTTCCAAAAAGCCAGGAGACAGTTGCATCTAACTGTATCTGCTCATTTTTACTATTAATGAAGGTATTCCTTTCAAAACTATATACTTGTGAAGGATTTTAACTAAGTCACTCACTTGGATTCACTTAGTAGTGAATGTTGTAGAAAAAAAATATTCTTTTTGGCAATCAGCTACAGAATAAGGTCAAAAGGTTGACTCAGGAACAGAGGTCAAAAGGGAGAAATGAAATCTAAAGTCCATACAGAACAAAAGCGATGAAAGCCAAGTCTATTATCCTGATTGGCTAGGTTTTAGAGGGGTGTGTTATAGCTGCTTCCCTCACAAACACAAAGTAATCTTATGTAGATTTAACTAAGAGTTTGAGAAACAACTCCATTTTCTCCTTCTCTTTTCCTTACTGACTCCCCACCCCCACCCCACTCTCCACACGATCCCCATTGGCACAAACTTCTGTATTAAAAACAACAACATATCCCTCCCCTTTGTAACAACCTGAATAGAATTAATTTAAAATTAATTAAATTTTAAAATTTTAATTAAAATGGCATTTCACACCATCCATGGGGGGAAGGAAGTAGAATGGCTGGCTGAGGAAGGAAGAGGAGCCACAGAGAGAATGAGAGAGTCCAGAAGGAGAGGGGGAAGGAGAAATTCCTGAGTTAAACGCAAGATGTAACCTGAGCTCTTGTTCGCTTGCTTGGTCTTGCAGTCTTTCATAACTAATTGTCAAACTAATAAATAAAGCTTTCTCGCCTCCTCCTGATGGGATTGGTTGGATTAAAAAACCTGGAGCAATTGGTGGGAACGCACACAGGAAAATGATCTGCAGGGATTGCGGAAAGGAGCCGACCCTATGTGAACTGTCCATTTAATCCCCCAAATTAAACATCTGTAAATCTGCTGCGAAGCAGATTCACTTTTCAGATACCCCACAGCATGAAGCCATGTGTGAATAACTAGTTCCCTGGCAGCTTCAGATATGGTTGGATAAGAATCCTGCCTGAAACCCTGGAGTGCCACTGACAGAGTAAACAATACTGAGCTAGATGGACCAATAGTGTGACTCCGTATAAGACAGCTTCCTATGTTCCTATGAATAGACTGCTGGGAAGGCTGAGGAATGGTAAAGCTGGCTGAATAGGGACCTAGATAGATAGCTGGATGCAATTATCTCTGATTTGTCATTCTTTTGCTCATATTGGACTCCCCCCCCCATATAGTTGGGGGGGGAATGTTTAGGTAACAATTATTAAGGAAATATAAATTGGATTAATGTTTGTTTTTCTTTCTAAGTGAATGTATAAATTTGTTCAGAAATCTGATAATTTGTGTTTTGTTTGCCATTATATGTTTATTTGCTGTTTGCCTTATTTGCTGTATGATATTGGGAGACCAGGAAATACTATGGGCTATTTGATGAAGGAGCCTGGGAACAAATACTTCAACTTAGTGAGAGCCATTGGTGTTGTGCTTGAGACAGAGACACTTTATTACTGATATAAATGCTCAGGGGGTCCAAATATAAATGCTTCAGGGGGTCCAAATATTGGCATCCTTTGTGTGACTCTGTTGGGGAAGTTTTGTTAATGATCGTGACTGACCAATTTCACTTCCCAGTAAGAGAGAACCACGTTGTCTTTAAATTGCAGATATTCTGAACTGCTTAGAAATAGCCAGATGCCTGGAAGTCAATGGCAAGTAATAGAGTATATCTCTACAGGTAACGAAACAGGGAAGCCTTTGTAAATTGAAAAGCAATTAGCTCTTTCCCCTTGCTTCCCGTTTGCAAAATATTGATGTGACACAAACATGGGTGAGTGGGTGGGCAAGATATTAAACAAATAATGTGGTCTGGTGATATTTGTGTACTAATACAAGCCTGTACCAACACCAGATTTTTAAAAAATAAGGGTTGTTGGGGGGTTTTCACACTGTGGCACACAAATAAGCACATTTATTGTTGTTGTAAATATATTGATGAAAGTACATGTCTTTTGTTACTTCTTGAGATATTCCACAGACATGTTCAGATATTTGTCTTTAAATTTCTTCACTAGTTTCTTAAGTTAACTGTTGATAGTGGTGCCAGGTTGTGAAACCTATTCATGGGACATTTAACAACAACAAGAGTAATTAATTTTGTTTATCTGGAGTCTTGCTCAGATCAAGTGAATCAATATGTTCATCAGACTCCAAACTAATTAAATATTTTAGCACGCAAGACTGAAGAAAAAGAAATAACCGTAGAAAGGCTGTCCAATGAGGACTTAAATGAGTGCTATTGGCCAAGGCATTGTTAGTGCAGGAGGTGAAGGAATTAGGCTGTATAAAGGGAGGATTAGCTAGAATAAAGGTCACACATCCCTGAAAAATGGGATTCCCTCGCACATTTAGCATGGTATTTATAGAAACATGGTATTTATAGAGGTGGTAGCCACTAGTTTGGATCGTTTTTAAAGGGACTTGGACAAATCCATGGAGGACAGGTCTATCAGTGGCTACTAGTTTGGAGGCTATAGGCTGCCTCCAGCCTCAGAGGCAAGATGCTTCTAAATACCAGTTGCAGGTGAGCAACAGCAAGAGAGAGGGCATCCCCTCATCTTTTGCTTGTGAGCTTCTGAGAGGGCCACTGTATGAAACAGGATGCTGGACTAGATAGGCCTTGGGCCTGATCCAGCAGGGCTGTTCTTATAAGATGTCATGACTCAGAAGTAGAAGACTTTAATGATGTATGAATCTTAATTTTTTTAAAAAAATATTGCTTTCATATTCCAGTATTTTTTCAATTTTATGAATTAAAAACCAATTATTGCCACTTTCTTCTTTAAGAGAAGAATAATTGCTTAATAGAATCAGGGTTTTCAAGATCCAGCTCATTGTATATATAAAATAATTCCTACCGAAAACATGTTTGATAGATATCTTCTATTATGAATAGGGAACCTTAGTCCTATGGTTCTAGAGCAGGAGTGGGCAGTCTTGGCCCTCCAGCTGTTGTTGAACTACAATTCCCATGGCTAGGGATGTTGGGAGTTGAAGTTCATTGACAGCTGGATGGCCAAGATTGCCCACCCTTGCTCTAGAAGATATATTAAATATCTCTGTCTCTCTCAGAAGCACCATAAAATGATGTTTGAAACATAATTACAATTGAGATCTGTTGTATTCTATCTAGTAACCTTTTGTGTTTTGTTGTTTGGAAGTTTGTCCCAGTAGGGATCTGTAGAGAGAGTATAGGGGGAGGAACCAGAAAGAAAAGGGTGGGGATGGAGAAGGAGAAAATGGAGTTGTTTTTCTGACTAAAGTCTTAGATAAAGCAACATAAACTACTTCATGTTTATGAGGGAAGCAGTCATAATGTGGTGAGATTTTGAACCAGCTATTTGACCAGTTTCATTTCCCAGTAAGAGAGAACCATGTTGTCTTTAAATTGCAGATATTCTGAACTGCTTAGAAATAGCCAGTTGCCTGGAAGTCAATAGCAAGTAATTTGCCAAGCTTGTAAAAGTTCCTGCATTTTCCTTTGATTGCATTACTGGGCCTACTAGGGGTGTGCAGAACGTTTCAAGCTTGGAACATTTCGACTCAAAACAAGCCATTTCTAGTGTTCCAAACTTGGAACAGAATGCACTTCAAATGAAGATCTTGTTCTGAGCTCTGAACAGAACAACCTCATTCCAATTTGAAATGTTCCAAGTGTCTGGCTGCCATTTTGGACTCCAAAATGGAGCTCTTCTGGCCTCTGCACACATGCAGCAGCAATTTACATGGTCAGCACCATGCAAGTGGCGCATCATGTACAGAGGCCAGAAGAGTGCCATTTTGGACTCTGAAATGCCCGTCCTCTCAATTGCTCAAGAGAAGAATGATCCCATTCAGCCTCTTAAGGTAAGTAGTAGAAGGAGGAGAGTGGGAGAGCAAGCAAGAGTGGCAAGGTGTTGCATAGGCAATGTTATTGGCGGCGGCGGGGGCAAGGGGTTGACGGATTTTTGCAGCAGCCACCAAGAATAAAATTATAAAAATTCTGGCAGCACAAAAAAGAATGGGGGAGGGAATAATCATTTATTAAACACAGGCCCCTTCTGACCTTGTTATGCGACTGTGTGCGCGCGCATGCCTGTTCATGTGCTACCAGTTCTCCCCTATTGCTTTCTTTAGCCCCACCCCAAGTTGCTGTCAATATTTCAATCTCCACAAATGTTACTTTTGTGGCTCTGGGAATCCTAAGAGCTTCACTAGTACAGTTTTGGTGAACTTAAGATAGTAAGAGATAAGGAACCAGAAAAATAATAGAAAAGGTGGAAGTACACTATATAATGCACAGTGGGTGGGTGCAGAGATGGCACTGCTAAAGATTTCTTGTGTTAGGCTCAGAGTTAGGTTCTTTTCCATAAGACATCTTGCATTCTTGGCTCTGTTCTACTGTTCCTGCTAGCTTATATACTGTGTAGGGGTCTGCTGATCTAACAGTTCAAGGTGCCCACACTGCCTCTGTCCATCTTAAAACCACATGCACACTGCTCGAGCGGCGCTGTGGCTATTAAGAATAGCATCAGCATGGAAGCAACTCTCTCCCCACTAGGGATAATGGGAAGAGATTCACTTCAGCACTGATGCTATCTTTAGCAGCCACGGAGCCACTCCAGCAGTGTGCACACAGGTTTGAGACTGATGGATGCAGTGTGGATGCCTCACTGTTAGATCAGTGGGCCTCTGTGTGGTATGTAAGCCACTATTTATTGTTGATCCCTATTCCCTACTGTTCATAATTCTCAATTCCCATTCTTTATTAAAAGAAGCTCTCTAAAATATGAACAGGCAAAGTTTCAAATAAGTTCACCAGATGTTTGGATAGAACAGATATGAATCATGGGGTCGGGGGGGGGGGCTGCATGTGTGTTCAAGGCTGCCAAATCCAACCTTTCATCTTAGCTTATAAACGTAGCATTTTCTGGTTTTTGGCATGTGCTCTGTCCTTCAGCCTGTGCCTTCACAAAATTTCTACTGGGACCTGCTGAAAATCCCACATTTGCCCTCCTCTTTTGTATAGCCTAGCTACTGTCATGCAGTTCATTTAAATAATTTATTCAGTTATATAATGCAAGGAGTCTTACTCATTGGCTATCAGATTTGGAAGAATGATTGCAGTCTAATTTTGCAAACACTGCAAAGTTGTGCTTCTAATGTTTTAGAAAAATTAATTCAGAATCACAAATGCAAAGGTCAAAATGCCAAATTTTGTAAAAATTCAATTTCCCACAGTAATTAGAACATTGTTTTGGGTTGGCAATTCTTTTGAGGAAGAGACATAATGTGGCATAGTGACTGCAGTGTTGGGCTTGGATGCAGGAAGCATACTATAGAGGTTTTAATATGGCATTTATTTTGTAGGATTGACCATTGCACTGGAAAAGATGCCTTGGCAATTTGTTTTAAAATCTTACTGGTGTCTTAGTGGTGTCTGGAAGGAAACTTTATTCAGTGAAACCTTGCTTCAGGAAACATATTTTCTAGAGAAAAACTAAAGGTTTCATTAGCATTTAAAAGGATCCTGGTCTAGTTTAGCATCTTCTGCTACTTCACCACACTGTCCTCAGCTAACAGAAGCCTTTGGCGGTGGGTTGCCAAGACAATATTTGGGAGTTTATCCGAGTGAGATAGGAACATAGAAAACTGCCATATACTAAGTCAGACCATTGGTCTATCTTGCTCAGTATTGTCTTCACAGACTGGCAGCAGCTTCTCCAAGGTTGCAGGCAGGAATCTCTCTCATCCCTATCTTGGAGATGCCAGGGAAGGAACTTGGAACCTAGGTGCTCTTCCCAGAGTGGCTCCATTCCCAGAGGGGAATATCTTACAGTGCAAACGCTTCTAGTCTCCCTTTCATATGCAACCAGGGCGGACCCTGCTTAGCTTAAGGGGACAAGTCATGCTTGCTACCACAAGACCAGAGATAAATCCCAGAACTGAGGAAAAGTCACAAACAGCAGAGCAGTCAGTGTTGGGGGTAATTAATAATATAGCAGAGTATTTCAGGAGCCCATTACACTTGCATTACAGCAGGAGTTAACAGGGTCTCGGGGCAACAGCTTGTAAATTATAAGCGTGGAGATTATGTAAGGTTAAACTAATCTGCTTTATTCAGAAGTACATTATGATAGAAAAGACCTATATCTAAAAGCTGGCTACATGTTGGTCAGAGAGCAACCTATATAAGCATTCTGGGAGGAAGAAGGAGGAAGTCACTCTCAGAAAGTTCCTGAGTACATTCTATTAATAGAGGGGTCATAGAGGCAGAGATAAACAGGAAAGAGGATAACCTACCTGTCTGTCTCTACTCCCAATGCCCCTAGTGGTCATTAGGGTTACTGGTGCAAAAGGTCAATGCCGTCTGGAGCTGGATCTCCAACAGTCAGAAGTTGCTGCGTTATGGGCTGTCCTAACTCCATCTCTACTGAGGGAGAAATCTTGACGAACTCAGGAAACTTATCCAGAAGCGATACTGCAATGGTATCATACCAAGGGAATTGATAGATCCACATATGAGAGAATTTTGTTTAGTGCCACAATTGTCAAGAGATAAAACAGCACCCAGATGCATAGCAAGGGGAATGGGGCCCCATGTTCCCCCATCCCTGGTGTCCCTCATGGAGAGAACAAACAAATTCACACCCAGCAACAAGCATGACTGGGAAATTAGACTGGGGGTGGGGGACAAGTCAGGTGGCTCCTCTGGGTAGTGTGGGTTCTTTGAACCCATCCACTCTATTATAGCTCCATCCCTCACAGCACCCCCTAAGGCAGTGTAGGCAGTTCTTAGAGGAGGTATGGACCCTTCCCACCTTAGGGCTAAACTAGATGTCATGGGAGCAGCCATGTTAGTTGTTCACACATCTGCCCTGTCCACATGTAAAACTGTATATATCAGATTTTATATTTTTATATCTCTATCTCTATCTCTATCTCTATATATAAGCTATAAGGGGGTTTACTTCTGATGCCAAAAAAGGGCATGGAGGCAAAGAGAACTGAACCCTTCCCTGCACTCCATTGTAAGCTGGTTGAGGACAAAATCACCTGAAGTGATAGAGTGTGGGGAAGAGGATGGGAAGGGAGAATGATCTCTGTGCCCCAGAGTGTAAGAATAAGATCCCCTGCTTTGTACACAAATGGTGGAGACACATGAACAAGCCAACATGGTTGCCCCTCTCATGTCTAGTTTGGTCCTTAGTTTGTTTTATTAGTCTAGATTTGCACAGGATAGTAGTTCCTAAACTGTGTTCTAGGAGAGAACAGCTAGTGTCCCACTAGTGTGCATCTAGTGTCCCACAAGATATAAACCAATTAAACAATGGACAGCCTAATGCATCCGTCTATAGAGAGGAATCAGTCTGCTACATCTCAGCGTGTTTTTCTGGTCTGGCTTTACTTCTTTCTAATCGGCCTCTGCTGGGAGTGGGTAATTCTCCTATATGTGCATCAGATGTGACTGAATTACCCACCCACAGAAAGGGGTCTGTTGTACCTCCTACGTGAGTCATCACACTGGATGAGCTTCTAGACAGGAGTACCACCAGTGCTGTATTATTATTATTTTATTTTATTTTATTTTATTTTATTTTACATTTATATCCTGCTCTTCCTCCAAGGAGCCCAGAGCAGTGTACTACATACTTGAGTTTCTCTTTCACAACAACCCTGTGAAGTAGGTTAGGCTGAGATAGAGGTGATTGGCCCAGAGTCACCCAGCTAGTTTCATGGCTGAATGGGGATTTGAACTCGAGTCTCCCCGGTCCTACTCCAGCACTCTAACCACTACACCATGCTGGCTCTCTCTAATGTATCTAATGGAGAAACCTATGGGGGGCTTCCTCTGAAGATGGAGAATTCTTTATACTCCCTAAAAGTAAACCTTTTCAGATGTAAGGCTGACACGTACCTCCAGTTTTAATTCAGCGGGGAAATGTGTCTCAGCTTTCAAAAGCAGAAGTATTTCAAAGATGCTGCTGACAGGGCTAGTCTAATTTCTCCAGCTTGAATGGTTGTGTAGCTTGGTGTGCTGTGCCAAAAGAAACATAGCTCCTTCAGTGTGCAGCTGACCTCGTCTGCCACCATCACAGCTAGTTAACCCCTCAGTAAGAACATGTTGCAGAGGAAGTCATTTTTGACTTAGCTAGCTCTGTATCATGGGATCTCCAATTCAAAGCCCAGCATTATGACATAACCTGTTAAGTCAGCACTGTATTTGAAAGAGAGAGCAAGCTGCTAGTGACTCTTGCCCCGGCTGCTTTTTTTCTGAAGGCAGATGCCCAACCTGATCACCTGTTCCACGAGGTCACTCTTAAGAATCCATGGGAAAGAGTTGTGGTATGCAAGGACAAGGCAGTGGAGTGGAATCAGGAATATTAATGGCTGAACTGAATAGATATTATTTACAGAGAGAGAAGTGGAGACAGCTTTTCAGCACTCTTGCTGCTGGCTGTTTGTTAGCCCTGCCTCTATTCCAGGACTTGAATACAAGTAACATTCAAAAACTGGCCTAGATCAAAGAATGGGTTAACCAAAAATGCAACTCTCAAGGCACAAGTGAAAAAGGAAAGAAAAAACTGAAACGTTGATGGTATTTTAATTTAACAGTTGTATAGCCCACCTTTCCTGTCCCACATTACCTCAAGTGATCACCCTGGAGGGGAAGGGCATGTGGAGGAGAAACGGAGTGCTTCCAGATAAGGTATTTGCTTTGGAATTGCCACTCTTCATTCATTCACGTTTCACGAGAAACCTATATGATGTTGTCAATATGCTGTTGTTATCCTGTGTCTTTCTTGTGCTATTTCTGTCTCTTTTCAGGCTTCAGAAGATCTGACTTTTTTGAAAGAACTGAACATTAATGCTGTGTTCTCAGACATAAGTGCTGCTGTTCTGGCTTTTTAAAATGTGTGGTATTGATGTATGTGGCAACATTTTGGATAATCAAACCCTCTCATCACACCTCTTCAGTTCTGTACATGGATGCACCTTTACTATAGCATTTCTGGTGATTATAGGGTACTATTTTAGCAGGGTTGGTTTTCTAAAATCAATGCTATAAGGTTTTAAACCATTTTAAAAAAAGAAATTCAATATTCAATATATTTAATAGTGCGAAGGTATAATTGGTACTAATATAAATTAAATTAAACAACTCCATGTTAAGGAAACAAATAGTTAAATGGTAGATGGGGCAAGAGGAAACAATTTCTGGGGATGCTTACTATAGTTGTTTCAACAATTGTTTCAATCTTATGCAAAGGAAGAGGCACTTTAAACAATAGGGTTGTTTTCTGTTCATGCCTGAGAAAATAGAACTACTGTGGTGGGGAGAGGAAAGGAAGCAACACACTTACACTGTCACACCCACTAGTGTGGATGAAACATTTTTGTGTGATGTATACACAGAAAAAATGCTATATTCATGGAAATGTGGAAAATCATGTATAGGATTTAGGGAACCTTTCAGCTAGGTGGACAGATTATAGCTTTTCCCAATGGAGTATATTATTCCCGCCCCCTTATATTCAAATTATATAGATACAGGACTGCCTAACAGCATTCTATCTAAGGATGTGTACGAATTGTTTTGGTGCCTCTAATTAGAGATGCCAAAATGATTCAAGTTCCCCCTCCCAAAACATTTTGGCTGGGGGCAAGCAGGTGCTTTAAACGGAGGAAGACAGGTCTTACCTGCTCCTTTGGTGCTTCTTCACCGCCCCATTGCGGCATTGTCACTTCCAAACGCCTGTGCTGTCTCTGCAGGTAAGCTGCACTGCACCCGGGCTTCTGCATGGGAACAGGAAGTTCCCTGTTTCCAGCATCCTGCGGAGTGTCGTCACATAAATGGTGCACATGAATGACAAAGACGACGTATAAGCTTATGGCACTTTTGTTATATAATGAAGCACAGAACAATATTTTTTTTTTTAATGTAATGATGCACAGAACAATAGTTAATATACTCTTGCACTCCATTTAAAACAAGCCACAACTTTATTTGTCAAAGTTGAGGCTTGTTTTAAACCCAAGCACTCATGTCTGCCTTTGAATTATGCCTGGCAGTGCTAAAGCATTATTTTCATATTCCTTGTCTTGAACACACTTATATTAGGTGTGGTAAATATAGGACCCTCAGTTTTAAAAACTGAAGAAATTTGATTAAAGCAAAAAAACAAAAACCCTTTGCTTTACAAGGATAGTTATGGATGTGGCAGCTCCAAGTGGAAAAAAATGAGGAAATTCAATGGCCCATAATGTTCACACTGTGGGGCATGAGACCTGATGCCTAGTCCAAGCTATTGTACTATCCTACAAAACCATAATCATGGGGTCACAATTTGGCTAGGTCCTCCATGCAGAGGCGCTATTACCCCTGGACTTTGGGTCCAAAGTCTAGGGCCTCCACAACCCCTGCCCCCCCCCCAAATCCTCTTTAGTCTGTCCCAGCTGAGCATGATGATGCTTAATTCTTTAGGTCCAGGTTCCAAAATTACTTAGGTGAACCTCTGCTTCCATGCTCCAATCCTCTAGCTGCATAGGCTGGTGGCAACAGCAAAAGCTGAGCCACCAGCTTACTTGGGATGTGCAGAATGTTTCAACTCAAAACTGGCCATTTAGAGTGTTTTGAGCTAAAACAAAATGTGCTCTTTTAAAAGGGCCTTTTTCAAGTCCGGAACAAAACAACCCTGTTCCAAGAGAAACTTTTTGACATTTAAAGAGCCATTTGGAGGCCTATTTTTCACTTAGTTTTCTGGCACTAGCTTCTAAATGCCTTGCAATCATCTTGCTTCTTGGTTGGCTTCTTATCATACAAATCAAGTATTGTCATGGGCAACTGTGCCCCCATAGGATCCTATGGCATTTGGGGGATGTTTCATTTTAAACACAGATTTAAAATGTGTTAAACATCGCCTACCTGCTCATTTCTTTTGTGGGCTGGGTGGTAGATATCACCCATCATTCCCTAGCACACAACCCACTTTGCTGTCCCTAGGCCCATGGGGAACCATGGGGTGTTTCGGATTTCCCCATTTTCCCCAATGGCTGAAACACTCAAAATGTTTTGAGTTTTGTTTCATCAAAACAGCCGTCTTGACCGCTGTTTTGATGAAACGTTTTGGCTGTTTTGTGTTTCATTTCAAGCTCGAAACAAAGCTCAAAATCTGTTTCATGCACATCTGTATAGCCTACACAGATAGTAGATTTGATACCATGTCTCTGAGTATATGGCGAACGCTTGGACCTCTTTCTCTAACAGTGCTGATTGTAGTTGTTGCCTGTTGAGGTAACAGTACTCCCCATCTATATATATATAATTCTCGTAAACGTACCCATTGCTAATCCCATGTGTGGCAGCTCTCGCAAGAGTTTGCGAGCAACTGCTTGGGGGATAGTGACAGGGACAACAATGGCGGTGGCAGCCGATCAGCTGGAGGCGGCGGCAGCGGGCTGGACCAGCTGGTGGGAGCAGGAGGAGATGGCAGGCCACTCAGCCACTGGCAGGAGATGGCAGGCCAGCCTGGCCCAGCCGGCAGAAGGTGGTGGTGGGCTGGGCCGGACACTAGCAGGAGAAGGTGGCGGGCTGGCTTTCTGGCCATCCCACCAGCCAGAAAGCGTGGGGGTGGGGCGGAGAAGAAGTGGGCCGGCCGCCCGAAACCACAGGGTGGGGGTGAGAAGCGGACAGGGGGAGAGGAAGTGTGCTGGCTGGCCGGCCCACCAGAAAGCGTGGGGGGGGGGGTCCAAAAGTAGGCTGGCGGGGAGAAGCGGCTGGTTGGTCAGAAAGCCAGGTGTGCGGGTCGTGGGGGAGAGAAGCAGCAGTGGTGGCTGGGGCTGTCCCGAAGTGCAGATACTCTGCGCCTGACCCAGCTAGTATTACCAAATTCACATATTACCAACGTCGTCTTAAACACTGTTGTAACACTAGTCCCCAGCAGGGGGTTTTGTAGGCCAGAACAATAGCTCAGACTGGACATCAGGTCTTATGCCCCCATGGCACCATGATCATGGGCCATCAAATCTCCATCAAAAAAAAATCCCAAAACTATCCCTGTAAAGTACCAAAGTGTTTTTTGTTTTAATTCAATTATTATTTGTATAGCACCATCAATGTGTTTTACTAATGCACTGTTCTTTATTGTAAGACCTGGGAGCCAGTAGCAGCCCCTATCAACACAAAGTATGGCTTCCTGACTAATTGTATATTGGGCCTGTGCAAAGCTGAACCTGAATTATTTATTATTATAATTTCTTGTTTACACAGTCAGACAGGTGTTATTGACTGGTTTGTTTTATCCAGACATCGAGTCCTTCCCAAGGACCTGGGATGGCTGAATTTTATTGTCAATTGTTATAGATATCGTCGCAGAATATAGGCTGTTCCAGTAAAGCTGCTTTTTGTAATTGGCTGATGGTGATTTCTGTGGCCCCTATGGTGTTGAGGTGCTCTTCAAGGTCTTTTGGAACTGCATCCAGGGCACCAATTACCACTGGCATTATTTTGGTCTTTTTCTGCCACAACCTTTCAATTTCAATTTGTAGATCTTTGTATTTGGTTGTTTTTTCTATTTCTTTTTCTTCTATTCTGCTATCCCCTGGTATTGCTATGTCGATTATTTTGACTTGTTTTTCTTCTCGATTACAGTTATATCTGATGTATTGTGTGGCAGATGTTTGTCTGTTTGCAGTCGGAAATCCCATAATATTTTTACATCTTCATTTTCTTCAACTCTTTCAATTTTATGGTCCCACCAATTTTTGGCTACAGGTATCTTGTATTTTTTGCAGATGTTCCAGTGTATCATCCCTGCTACCTTGTCATGCCCTTGTTTGTAGTCAGTCTGTGCAATCTTTTTACAACAGCTGATTAGGTGGTCCACGGTTTGATCTGCTTCTTTACAAAGGCGGCACTTGCTGTTTGTTGTGGATTTTTTGACTTTTGCTCTTATTGCATTTGTTCTTAGTGCCTGTTCTTGTGCAGCCAGTATTAAACCCTCTGTTTCTTTCTTCAAGTTGCTATTCTTAAGCCATTGCCAGATCTTGGTGATGTCTGATTTTCCACTTATATTGTACAAATATTGACCATGCAGTGGCTTATTTTTCCATTTTTCTGTTCGGTTCTTGACTTGTTCTTTCTTGTAGGCCTGCTTTGTTTCATTGGTGTTGAATAGTTTCTCGTTCTTGACCATTTGAAGTGCATCTTCTTCACTGTCCTTGATATATTCTTCAAGGCCTCTTTTCTCCTCCTCTACTGTTTGATGGACTTGCAGCATTCCTCTTCCACCTGAGCTGCAAGGGAGGCATAGCCTATCTACATCACTGCGGGGGTGCAAAGCATGATTGATGGTCATGATTTTCCTGGTCTTACGATCTAGCGTCTCTAGCTCTGCCTGGGTCCAGTCTATTATTCCTGCAGTGTATCTGATAACAGGTATAGCCCAGGTGTTTATGGCTTGTATGGTGTTCCCGCCATTGAGTTTGGACTTGAGGATTTTTCTAACTCTCCTGATGTATTCACTTCCAATTTTTCTTTTAACTTCAGTGTGTGCAATGTTATCAGCCTGGAGAATGCCCAAGTATTTTTAATGTTCTTTCTCTTCCAGGTTCTTGATCTTGCTTCCATTGGGCAGTTCTATTCCTTCTGTTTTTCTTATTTTCCCTCTGTTCATTATTAATGCAGCACACTTGTCTAGTCCAAACTCCATTGCTATATCGCTACTGAATATACGGACAGTGTTTAGCAGTGATTCGATTTCTGACTGGGACTTTCCATACAACTTCAGATCATCCATGTACAGCAGATGGTTGATTTGACTTGATGTTTTAGATGTTTTGTATCCGAGGCCTGTTTTGTTTAGTATTTGTGAAAGTGGGGTCATGGCGATTACAAACAACAGAGGGGATAGTGAGTCCCCTTGGAAAATGCCTCTTCTAATGCTAACCTGTCCAAGTGTCTCGCCATTGATTGTTAACTGTGTACTCCACATGCTCATTGCTTTTTTTATAAATATCTGAATGTTTTTGCTGACATCAGTTGTTTCTAAACATTTTAGTATCCATGTGTGAGGCAATGAATCGGAGGCTTTCTTGTAGTCAATCCATGCAACACTTAGACTGGTTTTTCTTCTCTTGCAATTTTCTAAAATCATTTTGTCAATCAGCAGCTGGTCTTTTGTGCCTCTGGTGTTTGGGCAATTTCCTTTTTGTTCAACTAGAAGCTGTTTGTTAATTAATAAGTGTTGCATCACTTCATCCGCTATTATTCCAGTTAATAATTTGAACATGGTTGGCAGACAGGTTATCGGTCTATAATTACTTGGAACTGCACCTTTTGCTGGGTCTTTCATGATGAGATTTCCCAGTTGTTAGCCATTGTTCAATATCACCTCCTTGCAAAATGTGATTGAACTGTTTTGATAGTTGTTTATGAAGGCTTGTTAGGTGTTTAAGCCAAAAGCCATGCAGTTCATCGTCACCTGGAACAGTCCAATTTTTAATTTTCTTTGCTCTTTAACTTATTAATTCTGGTGTTATTATTAGATCTTGCATTTGTTGGTTACATTTTTTGACCTCCGACATCCTTACCTCTCTGGCCCCCGGTCACAATCTATGAAATAAAATGTTTAATTGCACAGCTGAAGAGAAGGAAATCGCCTGGCTATGATTATATCCCCCCCTGATCTCTTGCTGTCTAATACAGACTGGTGGGGCCCCTATTCTGGCAGAACTATTTACATATATAGATGGAACGCTCACATCCCTGAAGATTGGGGTCTTGCCATTGTTGACCCAATACACAAAAAAGGAACGCGGGACGACCCAGGCAATTATAGACCGATAAGTTTGCTCAGCGTAATAAGTAAATTGTATGCAAAGCACTTATGTATCGAGCTGTGTGAGTGGATGGATCAGGAGGGCATTATAGAACCGGAACAGGCAGGGTTTACTGCTGGTAGGTCAGTAATGGATCACTGCATCGTATTACAACACTTAATAGAAAGATACGTGCATAAGAGGAAAACACCCCTCTATGCAGCCTTCATGGACTTCCGAATGGCTTTTGACTCTATATCTAGAGGAATTCTCTGGGCCAAGTTATCTAAAACTTCAATTGACAAAAGACTATTGTTACTAATATATAAACTATATGAGAACTCAACCCTCTGTATATGGCTTAATTCTACAGGTCAACTTTCAAGGAAGATACCCATAAATAGGGGATTTAGACAGGGTTGCATCTTAGCTCCCTTCCTATTCAACTTTTATGTGAACAGTTTAATCCAGCAGCTGCAAGGTTCGGACATACATGCACCTAAACTGGCGGACAAACATCTCCCTATACTCATGTATGCCAATGACGCTGTAATTCTATCACAAACTAGAATAGGTTTAAAAAGAGCTTTGGGTGTTTTAGTAAGCCACTGCAAGAAGGAACAATTAGTAATAAATTATTCTAAGACAAAAATTCTTCGCTTTAGTTCTAAACATCAGAATTTTAACTGGTCAATTGAAGATCACAATGTAGACCAAGTAAAGCAAATCAAATACCTTGGGATAGTGTTTCAATTCAACGGCTATAAAATGGGCCATACTAGATCGGTAGTTGATACTGCCAAATGCAGTATTATAGCCATTCTTAAATTCTTCTGGTCCCAAGGAGGGAACTACATTCCTGCTGCCATTAAACTTTATAAGGCCAAAGTGATTCCCCAACTCCTTTACGGGACACAATTGGGACCGTATACCAACTTTAAAGATTTGGAAAAAATTCAAACCAGTTTTTTAAGAACTATATTTGGTGTACCCAACTGCGTTTCCAATTCGGTGATACGCATGGAGGCGGGCATACTGAAATTGGAAACCAGGGCTTGGCTCCTAAGGATATTTTATTGGCTTAATCTTCATCTGCATCCGTCAGGGCTAATTCCAAAGCTTCTTGCGGCTGAGCCTCGGGCATCGTGGTCTAACAAAACGATAGATAAACTTTGCCAATGCGGCCTATCACCCACTCTATTATTAGAGAGTGGTGAGAACACAGCCCACAGTCTAGTACGACAGAGATTGGTCGATACAGACATCCAGGAAGAGAAGTCTTGTTTACCATCTCTTTATAAACAAGTATATGCTAAGACAGATCTTGTTCCAGCAACGTATTTATTTACGATCACTTTGAGTAAATTTAGATGGGCCTTCTCCAGGGCTAGGTTCAATGCTTTTCCATCTGCAATGCTGTATGGGAGGTATTTGAAGCTATTACATGAAGAACGGAAATGCCCCTGTGGATTGGCAATTGAAACCATGGCCCACATACTTTTGAAGTGCTCAATATATCAAAACTTGATCTCAGTTAATCAGCCCACTGTTAAATGATATGAGGGAACAACCTGAGGATCTTGTTGTTGCATAATTATTAGCAGATAATGATGCAACTATTTCATACGTTGTGGCTAAATTCTGTTATGTGGTCACCAGATTAAGAACTTCAAAAGAATAGAATGCAAGTTTGGGTTCCTTACTGTTAATTTTAAATTATGCCTATACACTTAGGCCTTACCAATGCCGTTATTTTATTTTTACATGTAATTATTATTAATCAAAAGCTGCTAGCCATTTATGTGTAACAGACTTTCTATTAATATTTTTCCTTTTAATTATGTAAAGATTTTTATTTCTTTTTTGGTCAAAGACCGTAAATAAAGTATGATGATGATGATCTGAAGTTGTATGGAAAGTCCCAGTCAGAAATCGAATCACTGCTAAACACTGTCCGTATATTCAGTAGCGATATAGCAATGGAGTTTGGACTAGACAAGTGTGCTGCATTAATAATGAACAGAGGGAAAATAAGAAAAACAGAAGGAATAGAACTGCCCAATGGAAGCGAGATCAAGAACCTGGAAGAGAAAGAACATTAAAAATACTTGGGCATTCTCCAGGCTGATAACATTGCACACACTGAAGTTAAAAGAAAAATTGGAAGTGAATACATCAGGAGAGTTAGAAAAATCCTCAAGTCCAAACTCAATGGCGGGAACACCATACAAGCCATAAACACCTGGGCTATACCTGTTATCAGATACACTGCAGGAATAATAGACTGGACCCAGGCAGAGCTAGAGACGCTAGATCGTAAGACCAGGAAAATCATGACCATCAATCATGCTTTGCACCCCCGCAGTGATGTAGATAGGCTATGCCTCCCTCACAGCTCAGGTGGAAGAGGAATGCTGCAAGTCCATCAAACAGTAGAGGAGGAGAAAAGAGGCCTTGAAGAATATATCAAGGACAGTGAAGAAGATGCACTTCAAATGGTCAAGAACGAGAAACTATTCAACACCAATGAAACAAAACAGGCCTACAAGAAAGAACAAGTCAAGAACCGAACAGAAAAATGGAAAAATAAGCCACTGCATGGTCAATATTTGCACAATATAAGTGGAAAATCAGACATCACCAAGATCTGGCAATGGCTTAAGAATGGCAACTTGAAGAAAGAAACAGAGGGTTTAATACTGGCTGCACAAGAACAGGCACTAAGAACAAATGCAATAAGAGCAAAAGTCAAAAAATCCACAACAAACAGCAAGTGCCGCCTTTGTAAAGAAGCAGATGAAACAGTGGACCACCTGATCAGCTGTTGTAAGAAGATTGCACAGACTGACTACAAACAAAGGCATGACAAGGTAGCAGGGATGATACACTGGAACATCTGCAAAAAATACAAGCTACCTGTAGCCAAAAATTGGTGGGACCATAAAATTGAAAAAGTTGAAGAAAATGAAGATGTAAAAATATTATGGGACTTCCGACTGCAAACAGACAAACATCTGCCACACAATACATCAGATATAACTGTAATCGAGAAGAAAAACAAGTCAAAATAATTGACATAGCAATACCAGGGGATAGCAGAATAGAAGAAAAAGAAATAGAAAAAATCACCAAATACAAAGATCTACAAATTGAAATTGAAAGACTGTGGCAGAAAAAGACCAAAATAATGCCAGTGGTAATTGGTGCCCTGGGTGCAGTTCCAAAAGACCTTGAAGAGCACCTCAACACCATAGGGGCCACAGAAATCACCATCAGCCAATTACAAAAAGCAGCTTTACTGGAACAGCCTATATTCTGCGACGATATCGGCATTATTATTATTATTATATTTTATATCCCGCTCTTCCTCCAAGGAGCCCAGAGCGGAGTACTACATACTTAGGTTTCTCCTCACAACAACCCTGTGAAGTAGGTTAGGCTGAGAGAGAAGTGACTGGCCCAGAGTCACCCAGCTAGTTTCATGGCTGAATGGGGATTTGAACTCAGGTCTCCCCGGTCCTAGTCCAGCACTCTAGCCACTACACCACACTGGCTCACTTGCACAGCTCCCCAGCCTCATGCAGAGGCAACCATTCCCACCAGCACTTTGCCCAGTGCCAGTGGGGCTCCTTTAAGGGAAATAGAGCTCTTGTGAGCCTCTACACCATCTTGGAAAGCATGCACAGAATGCTGGGAAGTGTAGCCCTTCCCTGTGCTTTCCTTCTGGACCTCTTAACCTCTCTTAAAGGGCCCTCCCAACACTGAGAAAATTGTAGTACTGTGCAGAGGTCAGTGCAGTGGGAAATGGCTCTCTAATTGAAGTGTTTTTGCCAAAAGTGGCCCCTACTTGGAACATAGAGAAGATTGTGCTAATGGCATTACAAAAAGACAGGTCCCTGTGGCAAGGGGTTTACAGTCTAGAATTTAGTACAGGGAAGGCAATAGAGGGAGCGGTGGGGGTCTTTCAGTATCTCTCTGCCATACCTTATTATACTGGGGGCATCATGTGTAACCTACTAATGACATCTTTTGAGTGCATCACTGAGATAAGTTTCAGAATAACTGAAGTGCATGGCTAGATTCAAAATGTATGGTCTGTTTGAGAAAGTCTAAGCTTGGCTGGAAAATGTTTTAAAACATCTGGCACCTGTGTTTGTTTTTATATAAAGGACTCATTTACTGCCAAAATGGTTCTATAGTACTTTTATTTATATAAATGTACCTTAAGTCCCAACACTAAGCTTTCATACACTGTGGTGAGTGATTAACAATGAATAGTTTTCATATCCTAGCCATACTGATGTTTTATCTTCAACATTTGTTTCCGATTATGAATCAGTTTCCTTTAATGTGGCTAAATTTTTGTTTTGTAGCTTGTAAAATTCATAAAGAGATACTTACTTGATGTAGGTATCCCCTTTCCCAGTTTATGTATCCTGATTACTGTGTGGTGGTGTTTAGCTGGTTGATGACTGTAATAAAGGAATCACAATCATCTTCAGACTCCTTTAGCAATAACAGTATTAAAGATCTCTATAATTATTATCTTCTGTATATTTAATTCTTTTAGCCAGCATGCGTGTCCTCCTGGATTTGGTGGCGGAACTCTCCCAAGAGTTCCTAGCATTGGGCAAGAGTTTGGTGCAAAGGAAAAATGGCGTGCGGCGGCAGGACGGCCTGGCCTCAGAGGCGTATCTAGGGAAAATAGCGCCTAGGGCAAGCACTGAAATTGCACCCTTGTCCAGGGGCGTAACTATAGGGGGGGCAGGGGGGCACGTGCCCCGGGCGCCATCTTTTTGGGTCACGTGGGGGGCGCCGCCATGACCAAATTTTTTAAAAATTTAATACAAATTTCTCCTGCTCAGTGCAGCAGCGCTGCAGCAGTCAAGGGAGCCCATCAGCGCCCCCTCCCCCACGAGCGGTCCCTTCCGCGCTGCCCGCACCCCACCCCCCCATTGCTTTGCTGGCGGCCAGTCAGTGGCCTGGCTTGGCGGCGGCAGGCGCCGCAGCGGACGCCTTTAATGCTGCTCGCTGCGCCTACCCACCCGCGCCCCCCCCATTGCTTTGCTGGCGGCCAGTCAGTGGCCTGGCTTTCCGGCGGGCGCCGCGGCGGGCGCCTTTCATGCTGCTCACTGCACCTGCCCTTGGCTGAGGCTCGCTCGTTCCGTTGCTCGCTTAGTCTGGAACAGCCAGAAAGAGGCCCTCTAGTGGCTTGCCAGCCAGAGGGTCTCTAGTCAGTGACGCACGCACACGTGACTCGGCCAGCGTGCTGAGTCGCGCTGCGCATGCGTGCGGTGCGTCCGTCCGTCTTCTGTTCGCCTGCACGTGGTGGCGCCGTCGCCGTCGCGGAGGAAAGCATTGTGGCTGGGGTTGGGGCTGGGGCTGCACTGCAGCAGGCGCAGGCAGGACAACGAGGACACACCCGGACACCCGGCACGGAAGAAAGGATTCGGCGGCGGGCGGGTGGAAGCAGCAGACCAAGTGTCAGGGTGAGAATGAGTTGCAAAAACGACAGAAGCCACATGTGGGGAAAAAACATATTAAAGAATCAGGCTTTTATTTAGCTGCCCAACTATGGTCTCAGGTGCCTAACAGGTGTTAATGTTTGCATTATACACTCCTTTCTCCGCCCCAAAAGAAAGAAAAACAATCATAAAGATTCTTTGGCACTCAATCTTAAATGCATGCATGTATATGGAACTGAGAGTCAATTCCTACAGCCTGGGTAGTACAGCAGTGTGAGTTGACTCAAGCAGTGTAACATAGCTGCCAGTGCATTGTTACAAGGTGTTTCAAGAGAATTTTACCATGAGTTCTGCTTTCTGGCATGCTCGTTTTTGCACTGTGAAAGCTTGCCTTGTGATCTCAGTTTACGCTGAAGTGCTCCTATAACAGCTCCATCTCAGAAAAACCTGCAGTGTTAGCTTTAACAAGTGCCTGTGGTATCCTGCTAAAGACACAAAGTTTGGCAAGAAAAATGGGGGAGGGGTTTATATGCCAGGACCTTTGGAGATTGTCTCTTGCTTGTGAAGAAAAACCTAAGTAGAATGTGGTGTGTATCATCAATCATTGCATCATAATTCTGTTGTTTGAGATACAGGCCAACTCCACAGGGTTGTTGCTTGTGAGGAAAAACCTAAGTGTGTAGTGCACCACTCTGGGCTACTTGGAGGGAGAGTTCACATTTTTGGTTATTTATCGCATTTTGAAATTTTTGGCAATTTTTTAAATTTTTTAAATTTTTTAAATGTTTTCTGAAACATGTGTGTCAGTCAGATGTATGCTGGGGGGGGCGCGGCGGGGGGGGGGGCGCAATTTCAGTGCTTGCCCCGGGTGCCGTAATTTCAGTGCTTGCCCCGGGTGCCGTTTTCCCTAGTTACGCCTCTGCCCTTTTCTAGACAGGAATGATGGGACTTGTAGTCAACAATATCTGGAAATCCCTCATAAAAGGAACACTGTACCATCTAGGCATGGTTGTTGATCAAAACCTGAAAACATGAGCCATCTCTGTAAAAGACTTAGAACAACAGTCAGGAGTTATGTGAGGATTCCAAGTGTCATTTTCTCTGTCTCATATCATGCTTTTTAAGAAACATGACTTTGTCCTAGACTAGAGGATCACCTGCCCAAATAGCCACTAGCAAAATAGGGGAAGAAGAAGGTGGTGGTGGTTTGTGTGTGTGTCTATAAACCAGTGAATGATTCCTGCCATCCTTTGTCTTATGATGACTGTTGGCTCATGATGGGGTATATGTGCATTCACCACACTAGTGCTTACTTTGACACCAAGAGGGAGGAGGATACATTAGTTTGCCACACTAGACAGAGGAATTTTCAACAGGAGCAGACAGCCAAGTTCTGCCAGGGCCAAAACAAGCCCCTGCCCGACTAAGAAATCATTGTAATTTGCCCCTTCCCATCACATGCAGTGTGCTGTTCTTTTATTATTGACTCTAACTCTCAGATATCCCAGTCATGGATGGAAAATTCAAGGTCAGTTTACAAGAGACACATTTTCTACATGGAAGTTTCTTCTGTGCAGGTGTTGTGCAGAAACCCATGTGTAGTGACTGCCTGGGGCATAGCAAGGTTGGAATGGGCCAAGATGAGATTTTAAAATGGCCCCCCCAGCCCCTCAATGTCCAGGGCCTCCACGCACCCCAGGCCCCCAAGGATTTAAGTCTGATATTTCAAAATAAGTATGCTGCCTGATAATACATTTCACTGAATACACACACGGACACTTCACAATATATAGTGATATACATTGAGTACTATATATTTGTGCTACTTTTAATGCCTAGAACACACCAGAAACACTAATTATTAAAATGGCCCCCTCGCTGCAGATTAGCAAAGCAGACTTTCAACCATGCAGGGTGAGCCTATGTTTGTTTTCTCAGAATTCTTGAACAAATTCAGTAAAGTTTGATCCCAGGAGGTTTTTCACACCAGGCTTTTAAAGCCCTTTAACACACATCTCCTCTGGAATGGAGGTTCTGCATTCACATGTTGGCCAGATGTACCCTGAAGTCCTGTGATGGAGAGCAGTTCACACACAAGAAAAATAAAATAAAAGCACAGCACATGCTTCACAGTTCTCACTCAGACCTTCTGGGTTGCAAAACAACTTGAACATAAGTGCATTTATACATGAATGAATGAATATAATATTGTTTGTTTCAGAAGTTTTTGTAATTTTCTGCCATGAAACAAGCAACAGGCCTTTTTAGATAGTAAAAAGCCAGAAATTTAAAGCCAGAAATTTTTCAATTTGTTTTAAATTAAATATTCAGAGACTTCTCAGTCTCCCCACCCCCCATATCAGAGCCCTATGGCAAGCAGATCCCTATATACCTGGGGTGGGGGGAGGGTAACCACAAAAAGGAATTCATAGTCTACCTTGCAAAAGCTGTGTTGGATGGTCTGGGCAGAGAGTCTGCTGCAGAAAACTCTTCCATCCTGTCTCCTTCCTGGCTTGCGGGGGAATGCCAAGTTCAGGCTTCAGGGAGGCCTACACGGAGGCCTCTCTGGAAGCCCCGCCCACCTGCCAATCAGCTGAGAGGCGGGGAGAGAAGAAGAGCTCTCTGCAGTTTGCAGGCCGCTTGGATCCTAGGCCAGAGCCGGAGGGCAAGGCAAGCAGGATGACAAGTGGCTGAGGGGCCCTGGGGCCGGGCCGGTGGGCAATGGGGTGGGGGTGGCAGGAACTGGTGTGGCGCCCCCTCCTCAGTGGCGCCTAGGGCACGTGCCCTGGCTGCCCCCCCCAAGTTCCACCCTTGAATGTAGGTGGTGTGCCTTTCTCTTGACAAGATGCGTGCTTTCTTGCCTCGTTGCAGGCACTGTCATGGTTAGGTGTGCAGTGGCTTGTGATATCCATGTTGAGATCTGATTTGGCAATTTTGCTGAGCCAAGGCAAAGGGATGTGTATTAGTTGCTAGGCAACAGCAAGGGACTTTCAGCTGCTGATTTGTTGGCTCCCCGACCCCTGGGCCAAATATCCCATTTACTTTTGGAGTTGGCCCTGGGCTGGCATATATTAATACAGATATGAACTATTCTCTATCAGAAGATAAGAGAGAGAGGGAGAGAGAGAGAGAGAGAGAGAGAGAGAGAGACTATTTGCTAAATGTGCTTTCAACATTCAGCTATCTGGTCTTGGTAAAATAAGGAAATTCTGTAAAAGTAGTTCCATTTTTATTAAGGGGCATCCAAAACAGTCATATCTCCTGGAGCTGTTTATTTCTCTTAAGTTAAAACAATTAGTAGACTAAATGTTGGTCACTCTGGCCAGGAAATTGAATCCTTTTAAGAAAATCAATGTATGACCATCCAATTAGCATAATGTTAATAAAATGTAATAATGGTGTCAGGATTACAGAAACTCTCTCTTCACTTTTAAAAGGAAACTGACAATGAAGATTGGGTGATATTCCTGAATCATTGCCAGAGTATCAAGCTTGTTGCCTAGAGCTGTTTGAATCAGGCGCACCATTTGTTTGAAACATCACCTCTTTGCATTACTGCATTCATGGGCACAGCACTCCCATGGTGATGTGTTGTTCTAGGTGCAAACACTCAGCCCAATGTATCCCATTAAGAAGGCATCTTCTGTTGATTCTAATGATTCTTCTCAGTGCATGCACAATGAGCCTCGAGCAAACATATTCTTGTCCTTACACTTGACCATCTTTAAGGGCTGTTAGAGATGGTCAAGGACAGGCATTCGACCACTGAGTTGTGTAGCTAATGCAGTGGTCCCTGCATTGCTGTCTTATTTCATTGTCATATCAAATCTAACATCTGCAGTGACAAGTGCTCTCTTTCAGGCTTTCCTTCTTCTCTCTTCTCCGGCAGAAAAACAGCCTGGAGGCTGAAGGTCTAATCTCATTGCTGATCCTGCATTTGGGAGGAGGCCTGCTATGTAGGGGGCATCTTCATTCTCTTTCCCTGAAGTATCAGCAGGGATGGATTGCCCTGGGTGGAGGTCTGATACAGAGCTCTCATGATATAAAGGTGGTCTCCTTGGGTTCTTCTGCCAGAGTACAAGCAAGGCTGGAAGGTACTGGGAGGTGGCCTGATATGGAGGCTGCCTTTTTTGGTTCTTTCCTGTCATGCTCTACAGAGAGCCACCCCCACGGCTTTTCTTCCTGCAAAGGAAATGGAGGTGCCACCTCCTAGCTGTTCCCCCAGGGCCAAATCAGTCACTCAGTTTGACTCTGCCTGGATCTAAGCCTCCAGCTGCTGCTTTGGCTCTTGGTGGAAAATAAGAGGGCTGGAGAATAACATTTGGCCTCGAACTTGGGCCTTCCAGCTGTTGTTTGATTACAGCTCCCATAGTCCCCAGTAGTCACAGTAGCCAATAGTCAGGGTTGATGGGAACTGTAGCCAAACAGCAGCTGGAGGGCTGGAGTTGTGCAGCACCCTAAATCAAGCTTCCTCTTCCACATCACCATTCCATTCTCTTCCACATGGGGCAGATCCCTTTTTCAGGGCCAAAATCCAGCCTCCTAGCCATACATGTTGGGGCAGACAAGCTCTGTATGAGTCTCCTGGCAAGGAACTGTCTATCTTGAGCTACATCTTGAACCTCTCAAACATCTCTTGGCCCTGAGTGGACTGGCCAAGAGAGTCTTTTCTGTAGCTGAGTTTGACCCAAAGACCTTTTTACCCAACTCTACCCAAAGAATATTCAAAGCAAGACAAATGTATTTTCTTTAAAATAAAACATTTTATTTTTAAAACAATAAATATGCTAGTTTTATTGCTGTTCTATCTCTACATCCTATTAAAACAAATATTTAATTTTTAAAAAATATATACACAGCATTTTATTGCTACTTATGTAAATAGTAGCACAGTTGTCTTGTTTAATTTGCCTTCCCCTTCTTCCTCAGCAACGTCCAGCTCCCTTGGAGGAACCACGATCCCCATAGTGGCTTCCACCCTGGCCAGTCTGCTCCTTAGCCGCCTCAATTGTTCCCTCAGTGCCTTGAAGCTTTGTAAGCATTCCTGGCAGCTGCGGAGGTCTCTTTGGCCTTGAAGGAGAGAAAACAAACAGGGTGAAGGGGCCTGTCCTCCACCATGTCAGTCCCTGCACGGACTTCTAGTCCCCTTCCATGCCCAGCACAGACTCCTCCTCTCTGTCTTGAAAACCCTCCATGGCTATGTACCACCCCCCCCCCCCGGTGAACTTGTACCAGGTCAGATTGATTTTTGCTCTTCCAGCTTCTCTGTCTTCAGGAGCCACCTGAAGGTCTCCTGCTCTCTAAAACAACTCTTTCTCTTCCCTCTTGCTGACCCTTGGGTCTGGAACAGCCACTCAGATGTGGCCCCTCGTCTCTCTCCTATCCCTCCAATGATACCTGAAAACCCACCTCCACTGCGCAGCCTTTGGTATAATGCCTCAGTAGAGGCAGCTCCATCGGCTTGAATTGAATGCCCCTTATGCTTTCCTCTCCCATTCCTCCTCTTCCTCACTTCTCTCTCCAAAGCCAAACTTTAGACTGTATGCTCCTGGTGGCAGGGAACTTTTGCTCATGTACATTGATGACACTATAAGGAGGATTTGCAATATGCACAATTGTATATCATCCTCCTTGGTTTCCTGTTTCATCTCAGCTTAGACTCAAAAGGGCTGATATTTGTTTTCCTTTTAGCATTCATATTCTGCTCTTCCTCAAGCAGCTCAGGGAGGTTTATACATGGTTATTTTTTCCTCACAATAACCCTAAGAGGTAAGTTAGACTGTGGGACAAGTGACTGGCCCAAAGTCACCCAGAGAGTTTCATGACTGGATGAGAATTCAAACCTGGCTCTCCCTGGTCCTAAGGAGGTGCAGCTGAAATACATACACATCTTTCCCCCACTTGCCCCCACCTCAGCTTCCTTCTACTTCTTCTATTGTATCCCTGCCTCTGTTTTTAGACTATAAGTTTTTTAGATTGTAAAATCACAATGAGGATGGAAAAGGTAGAGGTTATGGAGTGCTGCCTCTGTGAGACTTACGGTCACGCAGCTGATGGACCTGAATCTCTACCAAACTCTGCAGAGTTTCTTTCACATTGCTGAGGTCTGGCTCCAGAGGAGGTGGGGAAGGAGGTGGAGAGGGATGCAGGAGGAGGGAAGAGGTGGAGGTGGAGGGTGGGATGGAGGCAACCTCAAGTGAGGCAGAGGACAATGATGAATCAGACCCAGAGGGCTGGAGAAGTGCAGCAGGGCCTGCAGGAACATCTGCAAGAGAGAAGAAGCAGGAGGTCAGCTGCAAAGGCTGACATCCTACCACACCCTCCATCACTTGCCCTCACTGCTCACTCTGAGAAGCTGCTTGGATTACAGGCACTGGAGCTTGGACACATGAAAGACAGAAAACGAAGGAACACTTCAGCAAGCACTGACAACCCACTCACAGGCCTCCCCCCGAAACCTTAGATGCAGACTCAAATCAAGCATTTCAACATGAAATAAACAAAAGAGCCGTTCTTAGCCCAGCAGCAATTTCAGGGGCATGCTGTGAACATACCTTCCCTTTCCCACCGCTGCAGCCGAACTTCACTGCGGATGAGCCTTGTCCGCATGTGTCCAATTTGCAGGTTGATGGCCCGGAGAGAACGAGGGAACTGTTGGGAAATGCGGCGAACCCTCAGTTCTGCAACAAAGAGAACAAAAAGGAACAAATGTTGTATGTGCTGACCAGGCTGAGTTCTCGTGACTTGCAAAAAGGGCAGTGTTAGGGCTTAGTCCATCATCTGGGCTGGGTATCAAAACTGAAAAGTGGGGAAACTACACTGGAGAGGGGTGGGAAAGCTGGCCTCATGACTGTGAACTACGAGAGCAGGCCCACCCCCCCGCCCCACCACAACCAGTCAATCCTCAATGAAAAATACTCTGAGCAAAATGCAGTGAGTGACATTCAACGGCAATTACATTCACTGCTCCCAACTATGGAATCATCCAAAATTAGCAGGGCCAGCTAGAAGGATTAAGGGAGGGGACATACTTGGCTACATGTGAATTAAAATTAGAGGGAGGGCACATACTAGTAATACCCCTAGTAATACCCCTAGTATTACTGGGGGAGGAGATCCTCTCTTTCCTGTGATTTGCTACTAAGAATATTTCTCCTTATCTCTGCAGGGATGAAGATGAAGAGGGGGCACTGACAGGTAAGTGGATGATGAGAGTGCCTGCTTCTCCTCAGGGCTCCCCAGCCCCCCAGGGAAAGCCTCCTTGGAGAACTGTTTCTCTTAGACAATGGAGAGAGATGGGCAGACATCCATCTGATGGATGGATAGCAGGAGGGCAGGTTCAGCCACCTCTATCCTTTGCTGTTGATGCAGCCGAAGGTATTAGAGGAGACTGGGGGGGGGGGCTCTGTGATTCACATCTAGCTATCCTCAATTCGAGGAGGAGATGGGGAAGGGCTGTGGCAGGCAGGTAGGTTTGGTCATTCTCCTTTAGAGGTTGTGCACTTTTGAAAAAGTCCTGCAAGAACCCTTTGCCCACACCCAGCCCCAAAACATCCTCTGGGTCTTTTTCTCCCTGCCTTCAAGAAGAGGAAGCTAATTATTTCCAAAGTATCTCATTTTTTGACAATTACATGGGTCAAGATGGAATTGGAGGATCACCTGAAAACAAAGGCAACGTTTCCTGGCCAATGTGCTCTGAGCTTGGTCCAAAGAGACTAAATCACATTCAGCACTGAGGCCCGTCTCTGTTCAGAATACACAAAAAGAAAGCCAGTTAACTTGTGGAACTCACCACCTCTAGATGCGGTGATGACCACTGGCTTAGATGGGCTTGAAAGGGGTTTAGAAACATTCACGGAGGAGGAGAGATCCCTCTGTGGCTATTAGTCACGATGGCTATAGAGAACCTCCAGGTGCACAGGCAGAATCCCAGATGCTGGGGACATGCAGTGGGTGCGGCTGTTGCCTTTGCATTCTTACATGTTACAGAGGAAGCATGCAGGTTTATTATAAAATTTGTGTCCAACTGCACAAGCAGCGGCTGCAGCCCACCCCTACCCACAAGCATCCCCTTCCTTCAGAATTTGCTTACAGAAGGAAAAAGGCGAATGAATCGAAAGTGACCGAGAGGGAGGGAGGGGAAATAAGGACAAAGAAAGAGGGGAAGCACAAAAAATGAAGATGGCCCACAAAGAATGAGAGGGCGCAACAGAAGGCTGTAATGTACTTTTTGTATAAGGTTATGACAATGGAAAGCAAACAATTATCCCCGCCCCCTCTGTTTCTTCTTAGAAAACAACCCACATCCTTATTAAACTCAATAGGCCCAACTGTACAAAATCTTAGTTTCTGCTGCATATAGTTTGATGTACTGCACATTAAAATGAACATTGGACAAAGGGACCTCCTCTCTGTCCTCTCAAAAGACCCACCATGGTAGCTCATGGCCCCACAGGGGATGGATGAATCCTGCTAAAGATGCTACTCTTACATTTTTAGGCATTCTAGCGATTGCCTCCTTACAGCTATTATTTCTGCCACTATAGTTAAACCATATGTTGTTGTTGGATGTGCTTTTGCTTAATGTTTTGTTGACATTCTGTCAGCTGGTATGTATCCCTGGCTGCTGCCACCACCAACAGCACTGCAATTACTCTCCAGTATATTATTTTATCAGAAAGCAAAAAGGTGTCACATAGAAATACGGAAGCACTCAGTTGCTGTTGAAAGTCACTTTGCTCAGAGTGTTTTTTGCTCAGAATGTTTTTCCTTGAGGATTGACTGGTTGGTAGGGTGGGGGCAGAGGCGCTCTTACCCCCGGACATTGGGGCCCTGTTCCGTGGCCTCCAGGGGCAGACTCCAAACCACCTGTGCCCGCCTCGCCACACCGTACGTCCGGTGTTTTTGTTTTGTATAATTTAAGCAAGGAGTGGCAGCTGGGGAGTGAGCTTAGCAAGACTTGCCTACCTGCTCTCCCAGTGTTGTCCGAAGCGACCGCTGGGCTTGTCTGTTCAGCCCAGTGGCTCTTGATAACTGCGAGGCGCTCCAGCACGTGGCATCATGGGCTTGTGGCAATCTATTTTAACTGCACTGGTGCGCTGTAGCACCTCGCAGTAAACAAGAGCCTCTGGGCCAAATGGACAGGCCAAGTGGTCACTCGGGTCACCACCACCGGGGGGGTGGGAGGCAAGTCCTGCTCAGCTCACCCCCCAGCCCACCCCTCAGCCACACACATGCCATGGTGGCTTGAATTATGCAAAAACAAAAAACAGAGGCATGGCATGGCGGGCGCAGGGTGGCTGCTGGAGGCACCCCAATTGCCTAGGTGCATCCCTGGCATGGGGAAGGGCGGACCTGCTCTCATAGTTTACAGTCATGAGGCCAACTTTCCCACCCCTCTCCACAGAAGTTTTTCAACTGTTTAAAGAGTCCCCCCCACAATAAATAAATAAAAATAAAGGACATGTTTCAGGTGAAAGAATGGCAACAAAAAGAAGAAGGACCTAGGTGAGTCCAACAGAAACTCTATATTGCACCACAAGAACCCACCCACACAAAACCTTTGCTGTATGCAATATTAAATAAATCTGTAAAAAGACATTAAGGGGACACATTCAACTGCAACCTAATATTGTAAGGATTTTTCTCAAAACATACCAAAGGATGAAAGTTGCTGGATATTTAATATCTACTGTTTTAGAATTACCCACATATATACTCAAATCAATACATAAATCCTTAAAATCATCAAAATTCACATATACATACACATTAAAATAACCAATAATACCCATTATGTTAATATTTCATATGGGCTAATACATAAAATCTAAAAGCACCCAACTATTCTTTCAATAATCCCTCCGTTTTATAGCTTCATGAGTTCCAAACTTCCAAAAAGTGCACAAATGCAAAGAAGAGGTCACAAAACTCTATATGGACTTCTTGTACCACATGTGCTGATGTTTTAAAATCCACATCCATAAGTAGCTTCCTCTGTCTCAAAAAGGAGATAAAACCAGCTCCACATTCTACAATGCATGTGTAAGCACTCCTTTCTGTACTGAGCTGAAAATGCCATCAGATAAATTCTGATTGTATTTATATCTATAGCCCTATTCAGATGTTAGATTATGTTCAGATGTTACGGATACTACACATGTACACATTTTTCTGTGAATGCTTGTACATGGATTCATTTAAAAGGTGGACCTGAGTACAGGCCCCTCAAACACAGGCTACAGATATGAAGTGTACCATTGTTTGTGCATTGAACGTAACTTGTGAATAGGGCTTATTTGTACACATAATATGCTTTCAAGGACAATGATTCCAAGTATGCTTACATGGCAGCCCAAGGAGCACACTTCAATTTCCTTAAAAGGAAACAGCACTAGCATTTTTTGCTGTTTTTGTAATATCTTTTATTGACTGACCAATCAATCAAACTATATCAGGGGCTATCAATGGCCAGTTATGGAGAAGATGGCATGATTCTGTCATGAATACAATGTAGCAACACATGTATTTTGCCATAGGAATGTTTACAAAATATATAATGCATAAAGGTGGCATAAAGACACTGGTTGATACCAATGCTGACAAGGCACATGTGAATCCATGTCAGCATACAGACTGCTGCTGCTCCATTGCACTCATGGGAGCAGGGGCGTATCTAGGGTGGGGCAGGCAGGGCACGTGCCCCGGGCACCACTTGAAGGGGGCGCCATTTTTAAAAAATTTTAAAAAAATTAAAATGGCCACTAAAAACAAAATGGCCACCATGCATACTCAAATGGCCTCTGTGAGTCCCTAGGCCATGCCAGGCCTCGCAGAGGCCATTTGAGCATGCGTGCAGGCCATTTTGTTTTTAGCCATTTTAAAAAAATATATTTTAAAAAATGGCCACCACACATGCTCAAATGGTCCCTGCGAGGCCCTAGAGGCCAGAGGGGGGAGGGGAACCTTTGCAGACCCCCTCATGGCCTTTAGGAAGCCCCTCGAAGGGGCTACAGGTGAATTGTTATTTTAAAAAATTAATATAATATAAGTCACTGTACACATATTCAGATTGGCACTATGTACAGAGAATCAGGGCTTGTGAATACTGAGCTGAAGCTTATGAGCTAGGATTGTATTCATTTGCTCTTATTTTGCTTCTTGTGATAAGTGAGTTAAATATGATGTCTTAATAATATGGCTATTAATGGTGAGTTTGTCTTTGAATCAGTGTGAAATCCTTAGTTTTAAGGCCCACTGGGAGTTTCTTGCTCTCTTTCTCTCATTTTAACTGTCTGAAATACTAGAATATATTCCAAGCAGTGACGCAGTTTACTCTGCATATCCTTTAATTATTTTCAGAGTATCTGGGAAAAGTCAAATTCTCCATTTATTTTTAAAACTTATGTAATAGTGATGCTACAGTGCATAGTAGAGAATTAGATAGGCACTTCTGTTTAGTTTTCCAAGTATATCTCCACATAGTATTTGGGTATTTCATGAGCTCCAGCATACTGAAATTTGTAGTTTTCCAGCATTTTTGGGTCTGGCTATGTCCACTGCCATATAGTTTTTGAAATATTAAAAGATTAACAAGCATGACTTGTATTTTTCAGCTGATATTATGGTAAAGTTATCTGAAAAATGGGTGTCAGATGTTTGGACAGGGGGCGCAATTTCAGTGCTTGCCCTAGGCCCTATTGTCCCTAGATATGCCTCTGCGTGGGAGACTGTCCAATGACAGTCAAAATGAACATTTTGACTTCCCCTTCCCTCTGAAGCCCACTGTGTGTCCCCAAAAGATGTCCCTGAGGGTTTCACAGCCCTTTGGAACATATTTTTCTGATGCACAAGGGGCTTCATAAGGTAGGGGTGATTGTCAAATACTGCTGCTTCCCCCATGCACAAAATGACACAGTGGTACTCTGGATCTTCAAATTTCAACAAATATTTATATACCATTTTAAACAAAAGTGTTCAAAGTGCTTTACATAGAGAAATAACAAACAAACAAACAAGATGGATCTCTGTCCCCAAAGGGCTCACAATCTAAAAAGAAATATAAGATAGACACCAGCAACAGTCACTGGAGGAGTACTGTGCTTAGGATGGATAGGGCCAGTTGCTCTCCCCCTGCTAAATAAAAAGAATCACCATGTTTAAAAAGTGCCTCTTTGCCTAGTTAGCAGGGGTTAACTAGGCAAAGAGTTAATCCTGGCACTGCTGCATGAGCACAGTGCTAGTCAGGATGTCAGCCCCTGTTAAGAAACTTATCAAGTATGTGTGTGTGTATGAATAAAAATCCAAAAACCTTCAACCTGAATACATTATTTTAAGCAAATGCGCAGGAGAAAGCCCACTGGCTAAGGAGAAAGCCCACCAGCTGCGGCTTTCTCCACATCTGAGCAGCTGTTTGGTTCCAATCTGACCCTTGTGATCTTTTGCAAGAAGTAACTGTCCTCACATTCCTTGAAAAGCTTGAAGTATGCCCGAGGAAAGAAGAGGAGGCTGCTGGCAACCTGGGTGCTGTTGGGAATTCTCTCTGGTAAGAGAATCCCTTTTTCATTATAGCAGAGTGCACAGAGGCACAACACAGCGGAATTTGGTTAGGCATGCGTGTATGTTGATAGTAAAGTAACTTGGAGCCAGTTCATAGTTACAAATCAATATATATGGCATTTATTAAAGAACTCCATTCTAGATAGGAAAGTGAGGAGTTAGGATCTCTAATCTAGCTAGCTAGCTGGATACAGATGGATTCTGCATCTCTGCACACATGGTGCAGGGGAGAGGAGCTTGCATGTTGCAAGGTAGAAGGGACAGGAAGAGAAGGGAAAGAGGAAGTGCAAAACAGGAAGGAAGGAAGTTAGTCCCTAAGAGTAGCAATCTACATTCCAAAGGGATAGTGTCAGAGCAGTAGAGAAGGGATGACCAATGTCTTGACCCTCTAGCCCTCTTACTCACTAGTCTGCCCTCCTATGTCACTGAGACAAGAGACAGCGCAAATTCCTTCACTTCCAACAGGTGCCACAGGTAAGCATGATGATCACCAGTCATGATATTTATGGCACTGTCCCCCTCCAGACAAACAGTGCTGTAAGTATGGTTGTTGCGTGCAGGGAGGATGAGTGACAGCAGGGGGCAGAACATCCTCCCTGCTTCCCCACTCATGAGCAGTGCTCAGTTATGATTAATAAAGTCTGAAGAGGGCTAGTGACAGCTTCTTTTGTTGGAGTTGCAGCTCCAGTTGCATCGTCTGTTTGCACCTTTTGTCCTAGTTCCCACTAGCAACATTAGGAATATAGATAGTAAGCAGGGGTCTCACTCTTTGTCTCCTGCCCCCATTTCTGGCATCTCTTTGCTCTGCCTTCTGATTGGTACACCGAATTGGTATTGGTATTACCCCCCGTGCCCATGTGTCAGGTGGAGTTAGAAAGGGAAAGGAGGAGGAGAAAATGGAGTTATTGCTGAATAAACTCTTAGTTAAATCTATATAAGATGACTTTGTGTTTGTGAGGGAAACAGCTATAACAATTGCCAATGAGATTTTGAACCAGCTAAGAGTGTGAGCCTGCAAAGCTTGTGAATGTTCCTGCAACTTCGTTTCATTGCATTACTGGGCCTGCACTGCTTTCTGCTGCTACTGCTGCTGATTGTTTCTCTAGTTTCCTGTCCTGCACAGTCCCTGAAGGTACTTTCCCCTTATCAATCCTAGACTCCGTTGTTCCCTGGATGCCCACCGTAGTGGCCAGGCCAGGCCATGCCATCCTGGGTATGGAGGGGAGGCAGCAGTGGCAGCAAAGCCCGGCCTGCCCGCAGGAGGCGTGAGGCAGCGGTGGGACGGCCATCCCAGGTAAGGGGAAGGCAGCGGCAAAGCCTGGTCTGCCTGCAGGAGGCGGGAGGCGGTGGCGGGACGGCCATCGCGGCAGTCCCAGGTAAAGGGGAGGCGGGGGCAGTAGTGGCGAAGCCCGGCCTGCCGGCGGGAGGCTACAACAGAACGGCCAGGGCTGCCGTTCCAGGTAAGGGGGAGGTGGCAGCAGCAAAGCCCGGCCCACCCACAGGAGGCGAGAGGCAGTGGCGGGACGGCCGTCAGGTAAACGGGAGGCGGCGGCAGTGGCAGCGAAGCCCGGCCTGGCCGCCAGGGGCGGGAGGCGGTGTGCCAGGCCGGCAAGACAAGAAAGTGGTGGGGAAGCAGCGGAGAGACTGCAAGGGGGTTGAGTGGGAAAGAGAGAGTGCAGAGTGGGGCAGGAGAGAGGGGGAGGGGGGCAGGAGAGTCCGGGGCAGGAGGAAGGGGGAGGGGGTAAGAGAGTGGGGCAGGAGGGAGGGGGAGGGAGAGTGGGGTTAGGAAGGAGGCGGGAACAGCCAGCCCCAAATAGCACACAGATGCTCTGTGCGGGTAGGCTAGTTTTTAGTAATTATAAAAAGTGCTAAATTGTGCAAAGGAAATGGTATGCCTCAGTCAAATACAAATGCACGTTAATCAAAGATAAGGTAAAATTAGGTGTATTAATTACTTGGAATTTTAAAATACTGAATGAAATATGTTCAAAGTTCTGAAAGGTTTGCAGGTAGTATGGATTTTAATGGAAATAATGTTTACATGGTTGGAGTGATGTCCCACACCTCCAGAATAAACCCACTGCTTCCAAAAACAAAGGGCTAATCCATACAAGGATGTCAAATACTTGCCTTTGGCCCTGTTAGTATTCTTGTTAGGAAGTTTGAAAGACTTTGCAGCTGAAAAAGATCTAAGAATACTTGCAAACAGATGTTGTGACATAGTTGAAAGTACTGAATGTTCTGAATCTGAAACCTTATGGAAAATATGGATTGTAGCACAACTGGTGAAGCTGAAAAACATGGAAAGAAATAGAAATGGTAGGAGGGCAAATAAGTCTGACATTAAATTGACATTCGTTTTGAATTCCTGGAATGGATACTTGAATTATCAAGAAATATTTCACACATCATTTGTACTAAAATAAGGATCAGGGACTGCCTCTCAACATAAATATGTTTCATATACAATAAAAGTATGGTGCAGATTCCGACTACAGCTTTTTAGGTTGTAGTGTTTTAAGGCTGGTTTCACACAATCACAAGGATACTGATTAAAAAGTTCATCAGGATTAGTGAGCCCAGTGGAGCTAATTGTGACCCCAGAATTTCAGGGCAATCTTGGTTAAACGCTACAGTTAACCAATAGATAACCAGGATTAAAGCATGGCAAAGCTGAATAGCTGTAACTACCAGCTATGGAAGTTTAAGATGGAAATAGTCCTTTTCAAAGATGACCTGTGGGAAGTGGTCAGCACAGATGGACCATCACAGAACCAAGAAGATAGAAAAAAGAGACAGACAAGCCAGAGCTAATGTAATCAGCGTACTTGTGGAGCATGACCAACTGCTTCACCTCAGAAATGAACAGAGTTCAAAAGGTACGTGGCTAGTCCTCCAGTAACTGCCTGAGCATGCAAATCTAAACAGTAAATTGTACCAAATACATAAGCTGCATGAGATAAAGCTACAGAAATCCCAAGAGATGCAGGAGCATTTGGATCTGGTGCTGGATATTGCAGAACAACTGAGGGGGATGGGAGAAGAAATGAAAGACAATCAAGTTGTAACAATGTTGTGCAGTGAGCCAGAATCTCGTGAGGCAATGCCACTGAAACCAAACCTGTGTCAGAACTCACGTTGGAATTTGTGAATTGGAAGCTGATTGATGAATACAGTCACAGAAAGGAGACCAGGGCTGGCAGAGAGATTGGGGGACTGGAGACAACCTCCTGGGCAAGAGAAGGCTCAGGAGGGAAGGCAGAAACCAGACTGTGTGTTAACTGCAAAAGGCCTCGGCACCTAAAGAGGGACTGCTCAATTTGAAAAGCTGTCAATGCAAGCAAATGAAGAGGGAAGGGAAGGAGAAGGCTGAGTCAGCCATAAGTGTAAACGCACATCGATACACTGATGCATCTCAGAGTGGGTGTTTTAAAGCTACCCAGAGAGGCAGCTTGCAAGGCTGGTGCATTCATTCAGGGGCAACAAACCACATGACCTTGATAAAGGACTTTTCACTGAAATTGACTGCAGCACAAAAGGCAAAGTCTTCCTTGCAAATGGGAAGGTCATGAAAGTAGTGAAGACTGGGCAAGGGTTCCTGAGATGTGCCATGTTCTCCAGAAGGAGACGTAAGATCCTTGTAAAGGATGTTTTGTGTGCCAGACCTTGATGTAAGCCTACAATCAGTGACATGCCTAACCAGTAAAAGCCTCTCTGTGTGCTTCCATGGACAAAGTGTGCAGGTTTCAGAAGGCGGGCGGAGACCCCAGCCCAGGGAATTGCAGATAGCCATGTGTACAGGCTCCTCAGCAGACATGAGAACACTAAGCAGCCACCCAACTTCTTCATCAGAAGTACACCGACACAGAGCAGACACCCAAGATACAGAAACAGGAAGAGCAATCCAGCAGTGAGGCAAGAGGATATCTCTGCCAATATTCTGCAAGATTGGGGAGCAGAGGGAATTGTTGCAGCTGGATCAGAACCTGAATGCAAGATCTGTTTGGAAGTAGCAAGTTGACACCATGTTAAAGGTGCAAGACATAGGCGCATGTGTTTCAGGATCTGAAGCATGGAATTGAAGCATGAGGAATTGAAGTTTTCAAAAGCTGAGTCCAACAGGACCATTGCTAGCCAGAAGTAGAAAAAGGAAATGCTGAACTCAAGATCATTTCTAGGGCTAGATGAGCCAGGACAGGGAATAATTCCTGGGTATAAGATTGTTCTGGGAATTGGTTAAAGCCAGAAAGACCTCAGACAAAGAACCCAGTGAAACAAAAGACTTGTACACTGTCAGGGCAACAAAGATATTACAGGGACAAGGGGCATAGCTATAATTGAACAAGAGGGAACAAATGTCCCTAGCCTGGGCTTCTGAGAGAGAGAGGGCCTTTGCTCTTCACTCTCCCTCTCCTACCCCTCTGAAGAGAAAGGTAGGAGGAAAGGGGCCTATCTGCACTTTTTATCTCGGATCCCACTCCAACGTTGCTATGCCCCTGACTGTTGGGGTTTGTGATTATTTAGCAGAGCGCCAACAGGAGAAGCTACCCACTCCAGTTACAGAGTACAGTGTAGAGTTTAGTTGAAGAACTAAAACTAAGACTTAAGAACTAAAACTTAAAGAACACACATGGAGATTGTACAACAATCTAAATACTAAGTTGATTTATTAGTTAACTACATTTGAGACCTATTCTATCTATCGGCTACATAATGAATAGGTAGGGAGAAATAGATGTTTCCATCTTCTCTCTAGGAAGAAAGGAAGAGGACTGACTCACTACAGGAAGTACCTTAGGAGAAGGCAGGGGTCATAGAGTAGAGGCAAGCAGGGACAGGTAAGGAGACCCCTCACTAACTACCTCTGCTCCCAATGCCCCTAGTGGTCATTAGGATAGTCGGTGCAAAAGGTTGATGCACTGGAACGCCATCTCCAACACACTGACAGGAACCCAAAGATTTGCAGCAAAAACTTTTAGTATTGCTTTTCAGGGAATTCCCTCTGCTACAGAAAAAGCCAGTGAAAATAATGTTTCTCTTCCTTTAGAAAAGAAAGAATCCATAGCCAGAGGAGAATGGCCCATGTTCATGTAGTGGACACGGGCAGCTTCCTCCTCATGGTGGCTACCCCCATGCAGTAGAATGTCCTCTCATGCATGCTTGCACCCCCACTCACACACCCAAACACTCTAATTCTGCCCTTTGGCACACCTTCCAGCTGGACAGGAAGCACCCCTGCTGCTATATCTCCTGCCACTGCTGGCCACCACCATGGCCTCCTGCCTCTGCTTGCCCAGCTCCCAGGCCCATCTTCCTTCCTTCCAAAGCCTACTGGGCCCAAAGGAAGGAGGGTGGGCCTGGGAACCAAGCAAGAGGAGACAGTAGGGTGCCTCATTCCCCTCTTGACTCTTCCCTCTGGCTGGCCAATTGATCCAGCTGATGAATCTGACCAGTGCCCCCACCTCCTCCACCTCTTCCCACCACCACTCACAAAGCTCCCAAGCCCATCCTCCTCCTTTTGGGCCCATAAGCCAGTTGGGGTGCATGTGCACCCTCTTCCCCAGCATGCTCCTTGGCCCAAAGAAAGGAGGATGGGCCTGGGAGCCGGGCGAGCAAAAGTTGGAGGATGTGGTCAACAGTGGTGATGTCAGGAGCACTGGGCAGCCAGCCAGCTGGAGAGGGAGGTGAGCAAAGTGGTTCCCAGATGCTGGGTGGCTTGTATTCTTTGAACATATCTATCCAATGATCTCTCTGCCCTTGAATGAATCAAAGATTGCTTCCAGAGTTTGCCTTGTACCTGATAAAAATTCAGTTTCATTCAGGAGGAACTCAGGGTTATGTAGCCAAGGAAGCATCAAGCAATTGACTCTGTTCACCAGAGGGATGTTCTAGAGAAAAGTCTTAGACCTGGTTTGTATTACAGAGACCTGTGTGGAGGGACTGGGAGAGATTAGTCTTCCCCAGCTGTGTCCACTTGGGTTTTTAGTGCAGCATCATCATAGGCCAGAGGGCTGAGAGGCGTGTGTGTTGCTGTAACTTATAAGCTCTATTTTCCTCTCTAGGCCCCCTATCCAAGTCATTACTGGTTCAGAGTGTTGGTACACAGTGGGAACTCTGTTGGTGTTCCGCCCATCCTACTGCCCAGCTGTCTCCCTGCCTGAGCTCATGGAGGTGGCCTCAGATATGGTGTTGAGGACTCCCAGAGTGATTCTTCTGGGTGACTCCAACATCCATGCTGAGGCTGCCTTGTCTGGGGCAGCTCAGGACTTCATGATCACCATAACAACCATAGGGCTCTCCCAACATGTTGTTGGCCCAACACATGGATTGTGTTGGGCACACTCTGCATCTGGTTTTTTCAACTGGGCAGGAGGATGGTGATTTGAAAGGGGTTGATATGTCATCTATGCCCTTGTCATGGTTAGATCACTTCTTTCTGAGGTTTAGAGTTTCTGTGGCTACACCTTTCTGCAAGGGGACCTATAAAACGGTCCACCCCCGGAGACTGATGGACTCCAATCGATTCCTGAGGGCTTTGGGGGATTTTTCAGCTGGTATGGCAGGCGCTCCTGTTGATGCTCAAGTTGCTCTCTGGAATGGAGAGATAGTTCAGACAGTTAACACGATCAGTCCAAAGTGTCCTCTTCCACAAAGCAGAGCCCATGGAGTGCCTTGGTGTACACCTGAATTGAGGATAATGAAGCATTCTGAGAGATGACTAGGATGTACATGGAGGAAAACATGGGGGGAGTCTGAGCAAACACAGGTTAGAGATCATTATCAAACCTATTCTGTGGCAGTGATGGAACAGAAGAAGCCTATTCATTCATTCATTCAATTTTTATACCGCTCTTCCGAGCTGGCTCAGGGCGGTTTACAGTTAAAAAACAGAAATCATTAAAAACAATTAAAACAGAAATACAAATATAAACACCAATTTAAAAACATCTTTAAAACAATTAAACAATCAAAACAATTAAAACTCTGAAAGGCCAGGCCAAACAGCCGCCTTCTCGCAAACTCAGCGAAGAGCATTTTTGTTCTTTTAGAATATACAAACCATCTGATCAACACAGTAGATGAAGAAATCCCATAGGGGGAAAGGGAGATAACTCTTCAGAGATACCCATAAAGATGTTCAAGGGGATTAAGCCCAATTCCCCAACTTCTTGGAGCAGCACACACGAAGTGTAGCAGGGTGTGTGTGTGGTCCTGGCAGAGTGCTCTGTGAATGTTGGCTCTTACTTTGAAACCAGTTATGAGTTATGAGATTTGTGGATTTTTTAAAAAGAAAAAGTCTACTTCTAAAGCTTTTCATTTTGAAATGTCATTTTAACAGGTCTGCAATAGATCAAAGACTCAGTATACAGGTGTAAAGAACAACCAAGGCAAACATATGGTGTTCGCTATGTGCTTGGCAGCTTCCTATGGTATGTAGGAGGAGATAATGGGAATATCTTGCAATCATTTATGTAAATATGAGAGGAAAATCAGTATAAGATTCTGCTTTCTAATGTAAAACCAAGACCACATGAACTTTTAAAATTTGCTATGTGCTTTTAAAAGTCATTTTTAAAAGAATGTTTTCAGTCTGAACTCTAACTGCTTTTTCATTTATTGAAACAATTACTTGCTCACCGGCATGGTGAACCTAATGTGAGTTCTATCCAGTTCTGGTTTACTTGCTTTGAAAAGTGGTAGTGGTAGGAAAAGTGTTTAATATTCTATTCTTAGTCCTTTTGTAGGCAAAAAATGTCTTTTCTTGAAAAACAGGTATATCCTCCAGAACATGCCAATATTTCAAAAAACCCTTTTGTTAGTTAAATTTAATGTTATGTCTAGTGGAGTTGGGGGTGGGGCTGCAGCTCAGTGGTAGAACATCTGCTTTTGCATGCAGTATGTTCCAGATTCAATCGCTGGCATCTCCAGGTAGGACTGGGGGAAACTCCTGTCACCTTGGTTTCACCTTGGTGAGCTGCTGCCCATCAGCATAGACAATAATGAGCTAGATGGACCAATAGTTTGACTCAGTAGATGGCAGCTTCCTACGTTCCTATGGAATTGGAGCAGAGGCAGCGCCACCATTGTGTGGTAGGGTTCAAAAAATCCTGGTCACCAATGAAAAGGGCCACTGATAACCTCCTTGTGCATGAGGTTATGCACAAAGGGGATGTGGCTCGATAGCCAGAGGCCTTCCCCAGCCCTCCTGAGCTAATTTCCAGCCAGCATTTGCTGACTGGATCAGTTTGTTTCCCTTTCTCTCCCTCTAGCGAGGAAGAGAAAGAGAAATAAATGCATCCAGCCAGGATGAGCTCGGGAGAGCTTGAACAGGCCCTCTGGCTATTGGGCCATGCTTACTTTGTGTGTGATGTCACGCTTACGGACATCATGCACAGGGTAATCGGGCCATGCCCCTCCTTGCACATGATGTCTCATGCACAGATGTCACGCACAGGGGCTGCTAGTGGGAGGGACACAGGCCACCCTTCTGCTGGCTACACCACTGGGTTAGAGTTAGGTGCCCAAATATGCTGACTGCTTACCCCAATGTCCTTTTGCCGTGCCATACCAATTCTTCTTTACAGGGCATGAGCAACCTCATGGCCCATCCTCCTGTTTCCTATGAGCAGCAGCCTCACCAAAAGGCAATGTCAGGTAGTAGACTTGGTGATTGGTTTTGGACATTTTTAAAGGTTGCATTACTGAGACTGGTGGAGGTGGAAGTGGCTCCGCTTACTTATGCTGACCATAATCCGTTAATAATTAAACTCAACAAAGAATATACAGGACCTAGAAGGTGGAGATTGAATAACCTTCTGTTACAGCAAGAGCAAATTAAGTTGAAGTTCCAGGATGAATTAATGAGGTTTTTTTCAGAGAAACATGACATCAGAAGCCTCAATATATTCTGTATGGGACTCTAGTAAAGCTTTTATGAGAGGAATGTTTATTTCAGAGGCCTCGAAGAGGAAGAGGGATTCACAAAAGCAGAAGGAGTTGTTACTAGATTAACTGAACCGCCTAGAAATGACCCATAAGACGAATCCCAAGAAAGACATATGGCAAAGCATAAACAAGCTCCATAAACAAATGGATCTTATAGAAGCAAGAGAGATGTACAAGAACATGATTTATGCAAAACAAAAATACTTTGAGAAGGGCAATAAACCTGATAAACTATTGGCATATCAACTGAGAAAAGAACGAGAGAAGAGAGTCATCACCTCCATATGGAATGGAAGAGAGTTTGTCTCAAATACAGATAAAATGACTGATCCATTTGTAGAATACTACACTCAATTATACAGAAAAGAGAGACCCGGAAGAGATTGCGCAGTTGCTAGAAAAGTTACAGATATAATCATTTACAGATAAACAGAAAGAACTGCTGAATAAACCGATCTCTGAAGAGGAAACAAGAGAAGCAATACGATGTTTAAAAAATAACACCCCAGGCCCAGATGGACTCTCATCTCAGCATTATTACAAGCATTTTATTTATTTTATTATTTATTTATTTAATACATTTCTATACCACCCAAAACTCAAGTTCTCTCGGCAGTTTACAAAACAATAAAAACAGCCAATAAAAGATTAAAACATTTCAGCAATTCAAATTTTCATGAAATATTAATTGGCCCATTAATTCAGGTAAAGAATGAAATATTACATTGTCACGCTTTGCCCTCTTCCTGGCAAGAGGCGTTCATTTCTTATCCACAAGGGAGGAAACGATGCAACTCAACCTGAGTCATATAGACCTATCTCTTTGTTGAATGTGGATTACAAAATTTTTGCAGCACTATTGGCAGGAAAGTTGAAGGGCTTCTTAACCAATATAATTCATCCAGATCAAACAGGATTTATGCCGAAGAGATACATGAAAGACAACTTGAGATTTGCATTAAATGCAATAGACAACATTACAAAGAAGAAGAGTAAAGCTGCGATGATCTTCCTGGATGCAGAAAAAGCCTGCGACAACTTGGATTGGCCCTTCTTGTTCACAATTTTGGAAAGAATGAACTGCGGATCAAATTTCCTTTATTGGATTCAAAATATTTATCAGGAGCAGGAGCAGTCGGCAAAGATAATAGTAAATGGGACCCTCTCCAAAAAATGTGCCATTTATAAGGGTACTAGACAAGGGTGCCCTCTTTCTCCACTGCTGTTCATTCTGGCTTTAGAGCCTTTGGCAAAGAAGATTTGGCAAGAGCAAAGAATCTACAGGATTAAGATGGCGAGCCAAGAACATAAAATAAAGCTGTATGCCGATGACAACCAAAGAACTCGTTAGATGCAATAATTGAGCAAATAGAACAATATAGTAAGATCTCAGGTTATAAGATTAGCAAAAGTAAAACACAGATTATCACATGGAATTTGCCTGATATGGAATTATGTTATTTGCAAGACAAGACCGGATTTCAGATGATAACAAAACCTATTAAATATTTGGTGATTAATCTAACCAGGAATAATAAAGACTTGCTTAAGAACAATTACTTACCAGTATGGAAACTCATTTTAGCAGATCTAGAAAGGTGGGAAAAAATAAATCTTTCTTGGCTAGGAAAGATAGCATCTGTTAAAATGAATATTTTACCAAGAATGAACTTTTTATTTCACATGATTCCAATTAAGATTGAAGATAAAATGTTGAATACATGGCAGAGACATACAAATTCTTTCATTTGGGCTTACAAAAAACCAAGAGTTAAATTTAAGATCATGCAAGATTCAAAAGAATGGGGAGGATTGGCTGTTCCTAACTTGAAACTATATTACCATGCTAGCTGTTTGACATGGATCTCAGATTGGATCAGAGTACCATATGGCTCATTTATGGATATGGAAGGATCAGACTTGTTAGTAGGGTTACATAAATACTTATGGACTAATATAAAAAGAAATAGCCCAGAAATAAAATCCCATACAATCAGAAACAGCTTGTTAAGTGTTTCGGACAAGTATAAGAAAAGAATTAGCCCGGATTTATCACCTTTAAGTATCTATTTGGATTTTTTTTTTCTATGAAGAAGAAAAATCTAATAAGTGTGACCTTTGGAGGGAGAAGGCATATAGTTTGCAAAATTTAACTGCCGGAAAAGTAAAAGCTAAATCTAGCCAAACTCTTACGTTGGAGTGGTCTGAGGAACCTCCATGGTTTCAGCATTTACAAATCAGTTCGATAGTGCAGAAAGAAATACAAAATCGAGGTGGAAAGCTCAGAGACTTTACTGAATTTGAAGCATTAGTAACCAAAAACATTGATCATTTATTGGGATTGATATACAAGTTGCTGCTGAAACATGATACAGAAACAGAACAGATTAAAGATTGTATGATCAAGTGGATGTGAAACCTAAATATAACAATTGATATGCAAGAATGAGAATATCAATAGAAGGTGAATATTAAATTTACAGCAAATAGCATCCTAAGAGAAAACTGGTATAAAATGTATTTTCATTGGTATATTACCCCTGTGACCATTAGTAAGATGGACAGTAATTACCCAGGAGATTGCTGGAAATGCAAATATCATGCGGGAACACTTTAACACATGTGGTGGACTTATAGCAAAGCACAACGATTCTGGGGGGAAATTCACTTTAAGATGCAGCAAATTTTAAATACAAATTTCCCTTACTTACCAGAGCACTTTCTGATAAATGTGACTAAACCCAGTATACCCACCAAATATATAGTGTTCTCTCCATATATAATTACCGTTGCTAGGATTCTTTATGCTGCTAATTGGCGATCACAGACAACCCTGACTTTGGATGAATGGCTATTAAAATTATGGGAATATGCTTTGATGGCTAAGGTTCTGGCTATTCTGCCTACTTGCAGAATAACTCAGATGAAACATTTGTGTTAACTTGGGAACCTTTTATAAATTTTAATATAGCGCAAGGTCACCACCCACACCCAAGATTTGGCTTTTTTTAAATTTGAGGGCTGGTTTGTGTATTATTCATATTTTTTACTTTTCTGCAATTCTTGTTACGGGATAAAGGCTGGCAGAGGGTGGAAGCAGAATTGTGGATTGTTATTTGTAATACTCCATATATAATTACTGCAAATCGGAAGTTCAAGAGATAATGTAATAATTTTTTTCCTTATTTTCCAAATAATAATTAAAAAATTAAAAAGGTTGCAGATTTTTTTCCCCTGGGTTTGGCGTGGGGGAAAAATAAAGCTGTTAATAGAGTGGCAGTAGCAGTGAAGTAGTACCTTTTGAAGTGGAGCCGGGCCTACATATTGTTCATAGATTTGGTCGAGTTATTGTTTTGGGGTGATGTTGCCATGAATATGAATGCTTTCTGCCTAAAGGTGTAACCTCTGCCAAGGAGGTTATCTTGACTGAAGGGAATACCAGTAAAATAGATTGACCCTTTGGGATTTTCCCAAAGAATATCTAGACGGATCTTTAAGAGATGTGGACTCTTTTCCTTTCTCTTAGTTTACAAAAAGCATATAAAAGATAGTTCCAAATCATACAGTATATAAGATATACCAAGGCAGTTTACTTCAAAGAGAGTTTGCATACAAAAAGCTTACTTCAAAGCAGATGCAGTTCAAAAAGACATAGTGGAAATCGCCAGGCACAAACTTGGATCGATAGTTTCTTGGAGATGTGCTCTGCTCTTTCAAGACAGCATTCAACAGAATATTAATTTAGTTCAAGAGGGCTAGGCACAAACATATGTTTTCCATGATGTGCAGCAGATATTCTGCTCTGCTCTCTCAAAATACATCTAAAAGGAACTTAAATTGGCTCTAGAGAGCTAGGCATAACCTTGGCTGGCTTTTAGGAGATGCTGCTGTTGCTGATGCTTTGCTTTCTTTGGTCTGTGTCCTACCTTCTGTTTATTCTCCTGAAATCACTTCAGTTATACAGTCTCACCTCGTGATTCCCTCCTTCCCTTCCATGCCAATCTTGCTGATCGAAACTGGGAGACTGGGTCCCTTTATTGAAGGTCAAACATCATATGCCCAGCAGAGACACGTACTTTGAGATAAGTACCAGAGAAACAGGGAAAATTCAGGTTGTCTCAACATACTACCTGAATTTTCATGCAAAAAATTGCATGCTGTATCTTTTGATTCAAAAAGCAAAATAGCTACAGTAAGTGTGGGTATTTAATATTTGATCAAAATAAACATTGATTGATTGCTAAGGGTGGTGTTTTTAGTTTATCCATTCCTTGATTCAAACCAGCTTTTGAATGGTGCTTTAGTTACTTTTATTCCAGTCCTGGAGTAGAGGCAGGGCTAACAAACAAACAGCTAGTAGCAAGAGCACTTAACGGTAGTCTGCACTTGCCTCTCTGTAAATAATGTCTTATTAAATCATTAATGTTTCTGATTCTACTCCACTGCCTTGTCCTTGCATACCACAATTCTTTCCTCTGGATTCTGCACTAAGATGGCTTCCCTATGGCCCAGAACTAATGTCCGCTGGCTCCAAAATAGTACTGATACATCACAACATCTAACTGGGAGGCTAACCTGTGGGGTGTGCCCCCTATCTTGCCAGTGATAGAAGAAAGAGTCAAGCAGATTGGGGGTGGGGGCAGCAACAGCAGAGGTGAGGCCAAGCCTATTTTGCATCAAACTGGGAAAAGGGCTAAGGCTGGTGGTTTCATAGTTTATCTTGGAGATATTAAGTGTTTCTGAAAGAACACCTATGTCTTTAATTATTACTACCTACCACAAAGGGTTACTACTTTTTGCTGTAGTTTAAGCAAGTTATCTGTAGTCAATCAGCATGGTATAAGTGAACTAAAACTTAGAAAGGGGCTAATTAGAAGGAAGTAATTGCCAGAATCAAGAGTGATAGAGTAGTATGATATAGATAAGATGCCTGTTGAAATAATCTGGAAATCAGAGGGGTGGAGGAAATAACAAATTACTGTGAAAGTGGACTGGGTAACAGGGGAATTGCTAGAATTCACTTATATTACAGAAAGGGTTCTAAATCTTGTATTCCATACCAATAGATTGTAGTGGTTAACTTCAGTTAGCATAAAGTTAAGGAACAGCAAAAATGTTCTTATACAATATATCGCATCTCCTATCTATTTTGAGACCTAATTGGTGGTGGTATTATTATCATTACTAGTATTTTGAAGCCCGTTAAAATAACGGGCGCTAGTACCTTTATGGAGTGTGTGACTGGCAGCTCAGCAGCGACCCAGCTGCCGCCGCCTCCTGTCCGTCCCGCCGCGGCCCCCGCCCCCTCTTGCCGAGGCCGCGGCTTCGCGGCGGCCTCCATTGGGGCCAGTCACCCCGCCGCCGCCTCACCTGCACTCCCACCGCCAGTTGCCCCGCCACGGCCACCACCACCTCTGGCCGTGGCTCCGCTGCCACCTCGCCCACACTCTCCTCCCGGCGTGGGCGGCGGAGGCTGCTTCTCCTTCTCCCAGCCCCAACATGGCCGCCTGGTGTCAGCGGCTGTGTCTCCCTCGGTCTGTTCTGGGAGGCACGACAGACGCCTTGGTGTCCGTCCATGGACGGACGCCAAGGCTTTTATTAGAGAGGATTATTATATCATCATCAATTTATTTATTTGTTTGTTTGTTCTCTGCTATTATCAAAATTATTCAAACATTTTGAACTCTGGCCCCCTTCTAATTTATGCTAACTTCTAGGGCCCAGCACAATCATTTGTTCCGCAGGTGGATGTGCAGATAGCTTTGCATACAATGATGCAATCACTTTTACTGTTACTATGTGCATGGCTCTGCAGACTAGACCTATCTCTTCTTGGAAAATAATTGTCTACATGCCCATTGCAACCCAAGAGGGGGGCACACCCCACAGGTTTGCAACCCTCTGAGTCACAAACAGCACGTTCAGGATGCACAGTATTTGCATTCTGTGACTGACATGACAAGCAGTGTTCCATCGATGGAAGCAGAGCTGTGTCAAGGCAGGGAGCCTTCAGGGTATTTGCCACGCGGGCTTGATAGGCAGGGAACTGTTTCTGAGAAGAAGTTAACTTCAGCAATTATTACAGCCAGAAGTAAGGCGTAGGTTAAGCCAGAGAGCAGAACAGCCCTACAATGGATTTTCTATAATATTATACAGGGGCAGCATGTGGGGAGGCAGATTGGGATGCAATTTTAGCTTCTCTCCCCTCCTCACAGAAATATTCCTGGCAGCAAACAGCACTTTTGTGGGGAGGGGAGAGAAATGAAAATCGCTTCCCCGTCTCCCTCCCCATGCCTATCAAGCCTGCGGAGCAACTATTCTGAAGGCTGCCTGCATCCAGCTCCATTTCCATCGATGAAACTCTGCCCATCATGTCAGCCCATCTTATTATTAATACATGTCTCCAAAACTTTATCCAGAGTTTTGTGCTGTTTTGGGCTGCAAACCCCAAGTTTAAGATCAAACCAGAATTCCAGATGATCCCACCCCATGATGTAGCAGGCCACCTTTGTCTGTATCTCCTGAATTTCTAGATGCCTCAAAGGTAGCTCCATTTAAAGCACATCACAGTAATTTAGGCATTACCATGATGATCAAGTCCTCATTTGTCAAGAAGGGTCGCAGAGCCTTCTTTCCAGATGGGGTTTAAGTATTACTTTGGATTTAAGCCAGAATATAAGAGAACAAAATCTGAACCCTGCTGGTAGCATGAATGCAGTACATCGTTTGTTCAAGCTGTGGTTCTGCAATGTCCATACCTTGAGAAGAATGTATTGCAACCATTTATCTTAAGCATATGTCTGTGGGCATGTGTTGTTAATGGACCACGGCCAATTCAGTTTCCTCCCTTGTTTCTCATGTTATTAATACAACAGGAAATGGGAGGTTGTGTTTCATACAGCCTTTCTGGTGATCTCCTCTGTACAAGGCCCTTATTTCATTCCTAAATGGAGATAGCAATTCAGCAAACATTTCCCAAAGCCTTAGGAATGTTTCCTGATGGCCTGCCAGATGAGGATATGAATACAAGAAATACCCATGGAACATTATGACTATCATGTTTTTTTTTAAAGAACCATAGCTTTAAAATAGTTATTCATAACAACTGAAGGACAAAATATAGAGAATCACTCTAAAGCAGGCCTGCTCAGCTTTGGCTCCCCTGCTGTTTTTGGACTACAGCTCCCATAATCCCCAGCCACAGTGGCCAACAGCCAGGGATTATGGGAGTTGTAGGCCAACATCTGCAGGAGAGCCGAAGTTGAGCAGCCCTGCTCTAAAGCCACCCTTTAAGACAGGGGTGGGGAACCTTGGCCCTCCAGCTGTTTTTGAACTATAACTCCCACCTTCCCCAGCTGTGGTTGGGGATGATGGGAGTTGTAGTTCAACAACAGCTGGAGGGGCAAGGTTCCCCACCCCTGCTTTAAGAAGAGCAGGGTATGTGGTGGCTTCAATTTCTTGGTTATTTGGCTCAAATTTGGATACAGCCAGTCACCTTGTTTGACCATTCCCTTTTCAGGAAGGCTTGCTTAGGAACCAGTTACCTTACAACTTCAGTCATCTGCTTCCTGCTGCTAATTGCACTTTCAGTCTGTGATTACTTCACATTGCTTTTCTTGTATTATAGTTCTCAATAGCTCTCTTTTAACATTTTTTTAAGCTCATAACAGCTTTCCCCCTGAGTTCAGTGTGCAGCTCATGTAGAACCATTCAGGTGTTCAGAGGCCAACTGAACAATGAGAGTGGGGCAGCCTCCCTAAGGGATGCCAGGTACCTCCACCCCACAAAGCATTCTCGGTACTGATGGTAGGTAGGTTTGTTGCCATTTAAAGTGACAATTTCCTGCCCTCACTGCCCACCCACCCCCAAGCAGCACTCACTGACTGCTGCTGGCCTTGTATCACATTCCCTATGTTAAGCACATCTATTTATTTGCATGTTTTCAGTATCTTCCAAACATTTAGATAAATGAAGCTGTCCTGGATGATTCTTGTTCCATGGCTTCTGTATTAACAGGTGTTAAACGTGTTAAGATTTAACCAGGAAGATATAGCTTGCTTTCTCCCTCCATCCTTTTTTAAATGCATGAAAGAAGTTTACAATATCAACTATAAGGAGGGTCAGTCTACCTATAGTGTAGTTGCCTCAGTACCAACTGACACAAGTAAAAATATTCAGGGAATTCTGAATAGGTTGGTGATCCATATAGACACAGACAGACATGATATTTCTCAGTAAATATGCATAGGATCATATTGCTAGTGCTTCTAGCCTAACTTTCTGGAACTGATTAACATTTCTCTATTAATTCTCATGGCTTAAAAGCAGCTAGAGGAAGTTGCAAGTTATGCTGCTGCCCCAAGATTGTCTCATCTGTTCTTCCCAGCTGGGAAAGAGTACTCTTCCTCTGTGTGTGTGTGTGTGTGTGTGTGTGTGTGTGTGTGTGTGTGTGTGCGCGCGCGCGCGCACACACGCGTGCTAAAAAAAGGAAAAACATTTAGATATTTAGATTACTGTTAATTTAAAGGACATTGCCTTAAGTTATTAGTGCCCATCAATTAATGATTTATGGCTGTTAAAAATAGCTCTTATCTTTCACCTTGGGAACTGTACCTTTATAAGAATACTTTTTTGTTACCCGAGTTAAGTGTCTGATGGGAATTTTCACGAGGCTCATGGGATCCTTTTATATTCCTAGAGAGAGATCAAATTAGGAACTTCCTTCCTATTAGTCCAGCTGAAGCCAACAGAATAAAATAAGGAATGTGCAGAACGTTCTGGCAGTGAAACATTCCAACATGAAATGGGCCGTTTCGAGTGTTTTGAGCTCAAAACAGAACACCATCCTGAAAAGGGGCGTGTATTGAGCTCTGAGTAGAACAACCCCATTTCAATCGAAACGTTTTGACATTTCAAGCGCAATTTTGGACGCCTGTTCTTCCTTTCCTGATTGGTTTTCTGGCACTGGCTTCCAATTGGCTTGCAATCTCCAGCACCTTGGTTGGCTTATTATCATACAAATGTTGTCATGGGCAACTGTGCCCCATTGGCTGAGGGGAGGAGGAACACGAAGGGAGGGAATTTCAAAATGTATTCAAAGGGACTGGGAGGCAGAGTGAGCCCTTATGCGTCTCTAATGGGTAAAGGTAAAGTGTGCCATCGAGTTGGTGTCGACTCCTGGTGACCAGAGCCCTGTGATTCTTTGGTAGAATACAGGAGGGGGTTACCATTGCTGCCTCCTGTGCAGTATAAGATGATGCCTTTCAGCATCTTCATATATCACTGCTGCCCAATATAGGTGTTTCCCATAGTCTGGGAAACATACCAGTGGGGATTTGAACCAGCAACCTCTGGCTTGCTAATCAAGTCATTTCCCCGCTGCGCCATTAGGTGGCTCTCTCTAATGGATTGGAATGTGCAAACAGGTTTGACGTTGAATGTGTGCAACATCAAACTGGTTCAGTTTAACTGTTGAGGGTTGAGTCCAACCACCCCCTGTTTGGTCTGAACCCAGACTGAATCCCCCCCCCCCCGCCCAGTTTGGAGGGTTCACAAAAATTTTTTAAAAGAAAATAATTTCAAATTTACTCCCTCCAGGTGAGTTATCAGAGGCCCAGGCCACGAAGAGGTCCATTGCCCAGGCACAGCAGCCTCCAAAGTGCCCGCCGCGCTGGGGGAGAAAGGCCCAAAAGCAGGCCGCAGAATGGCTGAATGGGAACTAAGGGAGGCCAGCGAGGGGGTGGGGGGCCTCCACAGACACCCCACCACCATCTCAGATAACTCATCCGAAGGGGGTTAGTTTCAGGGGGGAAACTTGTGGACCCCTCCCAGACTGGGGGTGGGGGGTTGAGGGGGTTCCAGACTGAACTGGCACAGTCTGATTCAGGTCCAGTTCAGTCTCGAACTGAACCAGACTAGCCAGTTCCGTGCACACCCCTACTAATGGGCAAGTGAGTGGTTTTTATTTTATTTATCTGTCCCAAAAGAACTCCATAGGATCCTATGAACATTTAGGTTAAAACATTTTTTAAAATTGCCCCTTGCTCATTTATTGTGTGGGTTGTGTGGTAGGTAGTACCCATCATGCTGTACTACCCAACCCACTTTGGTGTCCCTAGGATCTACCCCTGGGGAACAATGGGTTGATTTGCATCCCCCATTGTCCCTGTGGGCGAAAAAAGGGGTGCACTGCACACATTTTGCAAACCTGCCTTGAAAAACAACAGTGCAGCACAAACAGTACCTTCCAACACAGAACAGCACATTCTGCCAAACACACAGTCCAAAGATGGCCAAAAAAGAATGCTAATCCAGAATCTACAGCCAGAATATTCTGCAGTAACATCATTTGCACAAGTGGCTCTCTCACACACAATTATAATTCCTTACTTCAGCATCGCTACAGCTGCCACAGCAGCACCCTAAGCAGCCAGCAAGCATAGCCATAAGCTGAACTACAGCAACGTCTTCAGCCACATTTTGACTTAGTGAGTACACCTTGCAATGCAGATTGCAGACCAGACCAGAACAGAACAGTGGATGAAGCACAAGTTAGTCCAAGGCCAGACATAGAGCTCATCACAGCAATGACTAAGAAATATTACACACAGAGAGAAATGGGCTGCCACTGTCCCATTTCCCACCACAACACCATCCCACAAACAGACCAGGCCACAACTCCAGGCAGGCAGGCAACCAAGTTCTGCCTTTGTCAATCTGAGATCAGCAAAACCAGATAGTTAACAGCAAGCAATAGCACACTAAGCATAGCAAGCATATTATACTTAGTTACTTAGTGCTGAGAAAACCACACAATCAAACCTTCCTTCCATCCTGCCTGCCACAGAGAGACAGGAGGACAGAGCAGCAGTCATGAACTGATGGACCAATGGTCTGACCAAAAAAAAAAAAAAGCCACTAGACTCTTACCGTGAGAAGTCTTATTTCATCCTCTCTTCTTCTCCAGCATAAGTGTACATGCCTGTCTGTGTCTGGATAACACCATGACCTCAGATCAATGCTGGACCCCGGCTGACAGCCTGACACATGGGTCAGGGCACCAGTCCATATCTCATAATCAGCCTTGGCGGCCGGCCATATGCATGCTTGCATGTCTGCTTGTGTCAGCAGCACTAATGGGCAGACTGTGACACATCTGGGGTTGGCCACTGCCAGTGGTGTTGCAGGGGTTGGGATCCTTGGCCAGCTTGGGATAGGTCAGCAGGGGGTGGTTGACCTTCAGGAAGACCAGCCACTCCTCCATCTCAGCATCCAAGCATGAGCGATGGGGTGTCACTACTCCCCTGGCCATAGAGAACACCCTCTTGTTCTGGGTACTGCTTCGTGGGCACAAGAGGAACTGTACGGTAACTGCCACCAAGTCCTACCAGACTTGGAAACACATTGTCCAAAACTGGATCAACTCCACCTCATGGCCTGCCACCAGCTCCTACAAGTACTGCAGCACACACTGCTCAGCACTGCTAAGCAGCACACACTGCTCAGTACCGAGCCTGATGCAGGGCTTGGTGGGCTCCTCCCTTACCCCTGGCAAGGCACCAAGGAACCCTTCCATGAACCACCAAGTGGAACACATGCAAATTAAAAGGATTTTAAAAATACTCAGATAAGCCTCAGTCTCTCCTTCCACTCACAGTGTGGGGGCCAGCCAGTCTTGCAGGCCCAGACCACCACTCTGCTCAGTGCTGCTGCAGTCTCTCTCTATGACTGAACTTTGTTCCTATCCTGGGGCACAAAAGCAATGGCTCTCTCTGCCTCCAATCAGCCCCTTATCTACATTTTGAAACTCCCTCCGTTGGCCTTCCCCACACTTCCTCCCCCAGCCAATGGGGGGCACAGTTGCCCCTGCTAACACTTGATTTGAAAGACAACTAGCCAACCAAGAAGCAAGGAGATCTCAAGCCAAGCCGGTGCCAGGAGACCAATCAGCAATTAAAAAACAGAGAGACAAAATGGTGTCCATTAAATGAATCGCTAGCGAATTGATTCACACAAATTTGGGGTGATTCTACTTGCAGTCAAATCAGCCCCTTTATTTAAGGGGGTGATTTGATTCATGAATGAATTAGCGAGCCAACCCCAATTTATGGCAGAACAATTTGCTAGTGAATCAATCTGCACATTCCTACAATGCACCTGTGCAATTAGTTGGGAAGTCTGTTAGACTGCTCTCTCAGTGTGCTGGTGCTTCCTTGCTCTGAAAGTCAGCCACTACGTTCAACAGTGCATTTTGGACTGGGATTCATGTTAATTTTCCAGATACACAATTTACTCTTCTTGCTCTAAAACATAGACAGATATAACAGAATTAGCTGGTGGTAACCTGATGCTGCTGTTTATGTATTTTGTTTAGTTAGTTAGTTAATTTATATACTGCCTGGCTCCAGGCAGTTCACAAAAACAAAGACAAACAAAACCAGCTATTAAAAAATCGAACACATTCAGAAATTACAGCAATTTAAAAAATCTAAACAGCAATTAATAATTTAAAACTTAGACATTACTAAAAGCCTGGCTTTAAAAATGTGTCTTAAGGGCTCTTTTGAAGGCTTGTTAAAAAAAAAAAATCGTTAAACCACAAATGTCAGTAGGAAGCACATTCCACAGCCTAGGAGCAACTACAGAAAAGGTCCACTCCCAAATCACCGCCAGACTATCTGGCAGTATATGGAGACAGACTTCTCTCAATGATCTTAGTTTGCTATGGAGATCATGCAGAAGGAGGCGCTCTCCCAGGTAACCCAGTCCTAAGCCATTTAGGGCTTTAAAGGTAATTACCAGCACTTTGTATTTTCCCCAGAAACCTATTTGCAGCCAATGCAGTTGCTTTTAAAACAGGAGTAATATGGCCTCTCCAAGACACCCTGGAGACCAGTCTAGCCACTGCATTTTGAACCAGCTGAAGTTTCCGAACTACATACGCCCTCTGGTCGTTCTCCCATGCAAGAAGACTTCAGTAGCTGTCCCAGCAGCCCATCTTGCCTGAAGGTGGTGCTATTAAATGCCAAGTCCATAAATGCAAAGACCACAGCCATCCGGGAGATTATCCTGGATGAGCACAAGGACCTGTTGGCCATTAGAGAGATTTGGTTGGATGAGGGGGGAGATGTAAATCTCTCCCAGCTGTGCCCAACAGGTTTCCGGGTGCAGCATCAGCCAAGGCAGGGTGGGCAGGGAGGTGGGGTTGCCCTGGATCATCAAGAGATGATCCCCCTCACCAGATGCATTGTCTGCCATTCTGACCAGTTCGAGAGCCTCCATGCAGTGATGGGATCGCAAGACAAAGTTGGCATTCTATTGGTATACCACCCACCCCACTGTCTAACAGTCTCCCTGCCTGAGCTGCTTGAGGTATCTCAGATGTTACACTGAGGACCCCGCAGCTGTTAGTCTTGGGAGACTTTAACATCCATGATGAGGACACCTTGTCTGGTGCAGCTTGGGACTTCATGTCAGAGAGAGCCAGCATGGTGTAGTGGTTAGAGTGCTGGACTAGGATCGGGGAGACCCGAGTTCAAATCCCCATTCAGCCATGAAACTAGCTGGGTGACTCTGGGCCAGTCACTTCTCTCTCAGCCTAACCTACTTCACAGGGTTGTTGTGAAAGAGAAACGCAAGTATGTAGTACACTGCTCTGGGCTCCTTGGAGGAAGAGCGGGATATAAATGATAATAATAATAATAATATAATATAATGTCCTCCATGACAACCATGGGCTTGTCTCAACTGATTTCTGGTCCCACACATGTGGCAGGCCATACGCTTGACTCGGTCTTTGGGTCAATGGTGGACAGTAGTGCTCCATGGATAGTCCAGGAGGCTTTAATACTGTTGTCATAGATGGATCACTGTCTGGTGAAGATTGAGCTGAGTGTGGGCCCAATACACCTCTGCAGGGGTGGGGGACCAGTTAGGATGGTCCACCCTTGGAGGCTTATGGATCCTAATGGATTCCTGATGGCTCTGGGGGAATTTCCTGCTGAGAGAGTGGATGCACTGTTGGTGCCCTGGCCTCTGTCTGGTATGAGGAGATAGGTCGGGCGATTGACATGGTCACACCTAGGCATCCTCTCCCAGTCCACCAAGCCCAAGCGACTCCCTGATATACAGGTGAGTTGCGGACAATGAATCAGGCTGGTAGACAGCTTGAGCATTCTTGGCAGAAAACTCAGAATAAATGTGACTGAACACAGGCTTAAGCCCATATTAGGGCCTACTCTATGGTGGTGATGGTGTCAAAGAAATGCTACTTTTCCACCACCATCGCATCTGCTCAATGTTGTCCAGCAGACTTTTTCAAGTGGTTTGGGGCCTCCTATGTGAGGATCCCAAAGACCATCAAACAGAACCCTTGGCAGCCCACTGTGACCAATTTGCATTACATTTTGCAGATAAAATTGCTCGCATCCATTGTGACATGGATGCTAAGATTTTTGCAGTACTGGAACTGGATGTTGCCAATGCACCTTCTGGTCTTGTTATATTTGATGGTTTTCAGACTGTGTTGCCTGAGGAGGTGGACCGGCTGCTTGGCAAGCTGAGGCTTACCATGTGTGTACTTGACCCTTGCCCTTCATGGCTGGTGAAGGCTTCTAGGGAGGGACTGGGCCCATGGATAGCAAGGGTGGTGAATGCCTCTCTAAAGCCAGGGGTGCTGCCCTCTCAGCTGAAGGAGGCAGTCATTAAGCCCCTCCTTAAAAAGCCATCATTGGACCCAGATGACCTGAATAGCTTTCCATCAGTTTCTAACCTCGCCTTCTTGGGCAAGATGTTGGAGAGCGTGATGGCGTCTTAGCCCTGGTGGATTACCTACGCCAGGAGATAGAAGGAGTGTGACTGTTGATTCTCCTGCACCTCTCAGCGGCTTTTGATACCATCGACCATGGTAACTTTCTGGGACGTCTTTCCAGGCTGGGACTTGGGGGCATGGTTATACGATGGTTCTGCTCCTACCTTGAGGGTCGTACTCAGAAGGTGGTGCTGGGGGATGCCTGCTCCACCCTCTGGCCTTTGGCGTGCCACAGGGGTCCTGCCCTCCCTTAATAAGGCATTTATGATGTCAACTAGGCCATCTCTAACTACCTCCGTGCTAGATGTTATGAGCCACGTTGGGCGTGGATCCAAAAGACAAGTGGTAGGCCAAACACCTCCAAGGCATTTGTCCACATCCTCAGGAGTCACAAATTGAAACTGATCCATTCTAATTGAACCAGAGAAGATACTGGACACCTCTGCAATTGACCCTACCATAGAGTCCAAATCCGCTTGAATGCGAAATATTTTATCTGCAAAAAAGTTGTTAAAAGCATCACAGTGGGATAATACAGATCTACGTTCAGAGAAGAGGGAATCTGAGTCAATCCCCTCTGAACAACTCCACTGGTTGAGAACCTGCAGATGCAATACATGCAGAATAAAATCGCTTCTTCACTTACCTATTGCCACAGAATAAGCTTTCAAATGGGCTTTGTGCAGTGTCTTATCAGATTCAAGTCTAATCTTCCTCCACTTATGCTCTAGTCTTCTCCCCTAGCTGTTCAGTATACCCTGGAGCTCATTTCAAAGCAGAATGGAGAAGGTACTTAGGACCGATAGTGTCTGTTGCCCCTGTAAAGTTCTCTTTTCCAGGTCTCTACCAGGGCATCAACAAAATCAGCAGCAGAACTAATGCTAAAACTCTCCAAGTTCTCTTGGAATCCTATAGGATCCAACAGCTTTCTTGGGCAGACCATCCTAATAGGTCCTGCACCCCAGAAGAGGTGGGCTGTGGCCATGAGACCAACTTTAACCAGATGGCAGTCTGTCCATGACAATGGAGACACTCTAGGAGTCTCCACCCATGGAACACCACCTTGATCTGAGCAAAAGACCAAACCGAGAATGTTACCAGCAATGTTCCCTCTAACAGGTATTCCCAGATGCTGTTGACTACAACTCCCATAAACCCCTAAGCAAAAGCCATTGCAGCTGGGAATTCTGGGAGTTGTACTTAACAACATCTAGGAATCCCTGTTAGAGGGAACATTGGTTACCAGCAGTGTGTGTTGGCCCAGTAACCAATTGGGATAGGCCCATAGTTGTCATGTCCACTATGAACTCTCGGGCTGCACCAGACAAGCCGGCCCCAAAGTGAACATTGAAGTCACCCAACACCAAAAGCCTGCACAATTCCAACACTGCGACCAACTCAGTCAGCTCAGTTAGGGATTCCACTGGGCAACAGGATGCTTCGTACACCAATAGAATCCCCAATCTATCCCGAGTCCCCAGGCCAAAATACACACACTCAATATGGCCCAATTGTCTCACAGGGATCCTGGTAGGGGATATGTTATTCCAATTGATCACATCCACTCCACCCCTCTCCCCACCTCCTTTCCCTAACCTGTTCCATCAGAGAGTACCCAGTAGGAAGCAGCTGAGCCCATACTGGGCCAGTAGCCTCCCCCAACTACTTCTCAGTTATACAAGCGAAGTCGGCTCCAGCATCCAAGATCAAATCATGGATGATTTTGGTCTTATTTTGAACCAACCTGGCATTAGAAAAGAGCAAGGTCAGGTTCTGGGGGTGGATGGAACTTCTCACTGATGCCTGAGAGCTGACAGGAAAGCTGGAAGGGGAAACAGCTATTAAATTTCTGGTCTCCCTTCCCCTGTAACAGCCGCTAACCTGCCAACACCAAATCTTCTGTTCCCCAACACTACTGTGATAGCTACTCCAGAACTTCTGGAAGCACCCCCTATTACCCCACTGATACCAGAGCCCTGACACATAGCTGTAAATAGCCGGGCAATAAGGAGAAGCTGGCACTATAAGGAGGGAGTCCAAGAGAGTAAATAAATAGGCCTCAGCCCCACCCCTGAAGGCCACCCTCAAGGGCTGGCCCCCTTTGGCAGCCAGTTTCAGCAACTGCCTGCCAGCAGCCTCCACCAATGGCTGTGTCTCTAGCACTGCCTGCCTGCCTTCTAAGGGCCCAAGAGTTTAAAACAAACTCTTTCAGCTGTCTCACTCAGCCAACAGAGGCAGATTGACCTACCTGCTCAGTGTTAGAGCAATTAGGAAGGACCAGCAACTGAGGGGTGAGAGAGGAAGGCCCCAGCAGAGCCTAGAGCCAGCTTGCTCACCCCCAAGAAGGAGAGGGGCAGGAAGGGAGATTGGATGCACACAAACCTCTCAGTGTCTGCTGCGGTGCTTCTGGGTAGTTCCCAGCTAGTACAATGCAGATAATAAGTTGCAATTGGTACTGAAAGAACACTTTTTATAGCATTCTTGGCTAGTGACTAAAACTGGGTGCTGCTGGGGCTGCGGCAGGAGGACGTACCTTTAAAATTAAATTAGATAGTGCTTGCCAGCATTACCTCCACACCTTCAAGGTGCGGCGAACAGTAGCACCGCTTGGCATCCTGTGCAGTGGCTCCAGAACTCACCTGCCTCAGTGCATGCGTGGAGGCCATTTGTGTGGTCAGCAATACCATGGTGACTACTCAAATGGCCTCCACATGTGCCAGTTTTAGAGTTTCGGAGCCACCCCACTGCCATGCGGGATGCTGACCACAGCGCCGATGCTCAACACACTTTGCAAGTGCGGAGGTAACACTGGCAACCACTATCTAATTTAGTTTTAAAGGTTTAGTTTCCCACCGCCCTGTCCCCCAGTGGTGCCCTCACTGACTGAATGTTGTTAATGATGTTGTGAACTCCCTTGGATGATCTTGGAGTCTGAGTAGTAGAATGTACATTTTAAATTAAGATCAGTAATTGAGAAAAAAGTATATACAGTACTGCAGATGTGGCCTGACGTCTTGCTCACATTTTGAGAAATTATAACCTGGAGTCTAAGTGCTCCTTTGATTTCTTGTCTAACAAAAGCAAGACATTTTCTTAATTTAATAATTTTACAAATTTAATTATTGTAAAGTAGCCATTTGGAATGTTATAAAAAGCTATTAAATTGAAGCATTGTAGATCAATTAATAATGATGCTTAATATTTATCCAATACCTCAATGTGAAGTGTTTTGAATATTCTGTCTTAGAAAGCCTTATAACCCTTATAGGTCCGCAAATAATAGTTATAGGTCCCCCAAATAATAGGTCCCCAGATAATAATATCTCCATATCTGCTTTTATATAATTCATTCCTGTGATCACTGCATATGTATAAGTATATTGCTCTTAGGAACAAATTCTTATGTCATGAGATTAATTCAACATAAGGTTCATATCAGCCTCCCTGCAAGTCACAGGTCTCCTATTTGTAGGCCTGGGATCTTTGTAGATACAATGATACAGTTGTTTTCATGCTAATTAATCAGTTCCATTCCTTATACATGCTGAGTGGTTGTATTACCCAGCTGTGCTTCAGTTACAGTGTCAAATGTAAGTCAACAAAGTCACTTAATCTTTTCTGTTTCTTTCTTGTTTGTTACAGATGAGGACAACTGGGTTTCACCTTGCAATCGAACACCACAGGAAAGGTAGCATTTTCAGGTGCAGTAGGTGAACTTTGGTTTAGTCAGGGTTGGGGTTTTTTCAGTCCACATCCAGGTACAACTAATGTGAGTGACTGGAGAAGCTGTGCCCTCTTATTCCTCTGACGTCCTCTTCTATTCCTTTTATGGAAAGGAGCCAGAAAAATCTATCATTCTCCTTTGCCTACTTCAATAGTCAACTCATATTAGTACATTACAATGGCTTGCACTTGAAACTCCAAGGTCAAAATTAAAGAGGCTTGAGGCCTTGTGGGTAAATTTTTTTTTTTTTTAAGGAGAAACATTCTTGCTATAGGAAGCCACCATAATTTACAGATTTTTGTAGATAAATCCCAAGCTTGTCTAGACCAATTTATAGCAGGATAACAGGACTCACTGACTACTGGAGTGGGGGCAATTCACCAGAATAGGAGTTCTGATAAAACATTGCTATTTATCTCCCAGCACTTAACAGGAGTCATGATAATAAACAAAACCTTTTTACAGTTGGAACCAAACAGCTTGGGCTGCTCTTGCACTCCTCCCACACCTTACAAAGATCAGCTCTTGAATATTATCTATCCATAGTCAAAAGGTAGAATGTTGATTAAAAGCCAGTAAATATTTTGGAGATGAAAAACGGGTACTTAAATCTAAGGGGTGACAAATACCTGGAGTGGATAGCACAGAGGGATAGTTTAGTGGCTTTGCTCAGCAAAATGTAGCCTATGTTGGGACATGTCCAGGGGGTCAGGGAGCTCAGACAGACAGCAGGTCAATATATGGCTCTTAGGAGCCAGAGGATACTGCGTTGTGATGCTATTGCCCCATCTTGAACTGCTTGCAATACCTTCTTCTGGTGCCAGTAGCAGCAAACCAGTGCCTGCCCCACTCATAAGGCTCCTCGTTCAAGCCCTGCAGCACCTGATGCTAGCCATTACCATCATCATTAAACTTCTGTACCTTTTTGGACCCATGTTTCTACAATCATGTGGAATAGCCACTATGTGGAATATGTTCCCTGTAGAAAAGCCACTTTACCCTCACCCCCAAGATCCAGCATTGTTTCCCACTTCTGCCCATTCCTTCTCATTTCCTCTCATATTTTCCTATTCCACATGTCTTTACCAACCTATTCTTAAATCTGTTGGAGAGATTTAGCTCCTGAGGGCATCGACTCTTAGCACCAGTAACTCTTTTGACCACAAGGGGCATTAGGGGTAGAGACAGCCAGTAAGGGTATTCCCCCTCTGACCATGCTTTCTCCTCTACTTCCCCCTTATTAGACTTAGTCTTAGGTTCCATTCTCTCACCTGGGTGGGGAGAGAGAGAGAATTCCTTCTTCTCCTTTCCCGACTTCCTTTATCTAGCAAGCACCTAAGCAAGTAGGCATAATCTATCGCCATGATGGATTTCCTAAATAAACTAATATATTTAGAACTTTAACTCCATGTCTCCAGACAATATTAATTTAGCAGTTATCTCCTTACATGTGCAATTCTGCTGCAGCTGGGATAGATAAATAAATCTCTCTTCCAAAATTCTCTAAAAGGTTCATGGGCCCAGTGAATCCAGAGAATCTAGGGAAAGCACCCAAAGGCAAACAAAGCCCAGGGAAAGCAGACAAAGGGGGGCACAGTAAGTAAGTGGAAAGTCTGCTTGATTGGAAAGGCAGAGAAAGAGGCAAGGGGCCTTTTTGCCATGGAGACAGCAGCACAGGGATAGCCAACAATATTTTAATTATGAAATGTGGTCATTCAGGACGGAGTCTTTTCTCATGGCTCAGGGGCTGGAAAGTGTCTTGGAAGAGGACAGACCAGAAGCAGCTGGAGAACAACCAGCATGGGATGCTAAAAATAGAACAGTTTACAGACTCATCTGCTTGCATGTGAGTGACCCGATCACGCATTTGAAAAAGACCAGGATAGCTAAGCAAACTTGGGAGACTTGAAAATGCCTGTGTGCTAAAAAGACACTAATACTAGTATTGATCTAATTGTCAGACGGTGTAATATGAAACTCAGAGGACAACAGAATTTAACTGAGCATGTTTAATCAGATCCTAGACATTGCAAGGAGATGTGCACAAGAAAATGAAGGACGCCCAGATGAAGCCATTGGGTTTATTTTGAATAGTCTGAGAGATTTCAAGTGATACATCTTGTTTTTGAATCAAAAGAGAAGATTGATTTGGAATTTGTAGTTTCTAGACTTCAGGATTTTGATATGACCAAGAGAGTCAGGTTACAGCATTTCAAACCAAACAAAAGAGCAAGGTGTGTTGGATGTGTTGGAAGCCAGGCCATTTGCAAGTGAATTGTCCTCAGAACAAAGGCCCTGGCCACAGCAGAGCTGCAGAAAGAAATTCCAAGAGGGATGACTCATCACCCAAAATCTCTCCAAACCTGAAAAACAGGGCTAACAAGGATTCAAAGAAAAGGACAAAAAATGGGCCCAGAGCAGCCTTTGAAACTTTTGAATCTGTTGAAAGTGATCTTAAAAGTAACTGCAAAAGTGACTATAGGAATCTAGTTGTTGATAGTGGTGCAACTGCAAAGCTAATTACAGACAAGAAACTGTTTAGTGAGCTGGATTTGAATTTTAAAACTCCAATAAGCCTGGCAAGTGGCAGAAAGATCATGGCAGAGGGAAAGCAAAAATCAGATTCAAGCTGCCATAGGGAAGAAGCATAACCTTGAGAACTAAGGAAGCTCTTTATGTCCCCTCCTGCACTTGAAAGCAGTTTTATTTCAGTCAAACAGGAATTGTTAATGAGAAGTTCATTAAGAGAAAATGGCTTCTTTGAAATTTATTGCATTAATGAGAAAGCCAATATTACAAAAGGATGTTTGCATAAACAATGTGAAACATTGTGGCACAGAGGATTTGCACACAGAGAATTTAAAGTAATTTCTCAACTTGAGAAGGGGGGGGGGGATTAGCAAGAGGCTTGAGAGTTCAGCCCTGCAAAAGTAATGACTCACAATGTGTGTGCTGTTTGAAAATCAAAGGAATCATAAAAGCTTTCACCAGAAAACATAGAGTCACAGGTCCCCTAGAGATGATTCACAGTGATGTCTGTGGACCAATGCAAGTTGAATAATCACGAGGAAACAGATATTCCTTGACTCTCATAGATGACTACTCCATATACACTTTACTTATATGCTAAAAGAGAAAAGTCAAGTTCTGGAGAAATTTAAGGAGCATGTTGCAATAGTGAACAACAAGTTTGACAGAAAACCTCAAAGACCAAGAAGTGATAATATGGGTGGCCAATTATCTAAAGGAGCAAGGCACTGAACATGAATAAACAGTGCCTTACACTGCATAACCAAATGGCGTAGCAGAAAGAAAGAATAGTTCCCTATTAGAGATGACAAGGTCCATGTAGGGATCGGCAAGCAAATTTTGGGGAGAAGCAGACACAACTGCCAATTACCTACAGAACAGACTGCCAACCAAAGCAACCAATGTGATGCCTTTTGAATTATGCCATGGCATGGGAACAAACCCAACTTAGGATTTATCAGAGTGTTTGGATCAAAAGCATATACATATGTTCTAAGGAGAAAAGATAGAAATTGAACTGCAGATGTGAAGAAGGAATAGGAGGAAAAGGATACAGAATCCTTGATGTGGTCACTGGAACAGTTTGAATACACAAGTATACTTTGAAGAAAGACAAAGGCCAATCATAAGTGAAGTGCCAGAAATTGGGCCAGAAATCCAGATGGAAAAAGAACCAAGAGAATAAGAAATAAATAATTCCCATAAGCCTGGAGCTAACCAGAGACTCAGGAACCCTACAGATGGGGACATTGAAAGACTGTCAACACGTGAAGCAGAAAAAGAGATAGAATCTCTAATTAATAAATAAAAATAAAACTTGGACACTTGTGGAACTACTGACTGGAAGAGAGTCAGTAGGATGCAAATGGATCTTCAAAACCAAATACAATGCAGAAGGAAACATCAAAGCCAGACTAGTAGCCAAGGGATACTCTCAAAAGTATGGTGAAGACTATGACAAAACATTTGCACTTGTGAAGCATACTTCAGTGAGAACACTTCTCAGCATAGTAGCAGCAAGAAAGACGCAAGTTGACCCTCTAGATATGAAATAGAGGAAGACATCTACATAGAGCAACCCCCAGCATTTGAAGATCCTGGAAAAGAGGGGCTTGTATGCAAACTCCAGAAAAGCATCTATGGCTTGAAGCAAGCTGCTAGAATGTGGAACGAGTTGCTGAACCAGATGTTACTTAAGGACAGGTTCACACTAGGGATGTGCGAACAGGTTCTTATCCGAACCTGATCAAAGTCGAATCAGTTTGGTTCAATGACTCGATGTTGAGCCGTACACACACACACACACACACACACACCCTGGTTTGGCTCGATATCGGACTAACCCCCCACCAGCTGCTCAGGGGGTGCTGTGGGTTTTTTTAAAATCTTAAATTTGTTGTAATTATCCACTCTGGGAGGCTATGGGGGTGCGGGTTCCATAGATTTTCCCCCTCCCCTCACCAGCCTCAGTTTTGCTAAAAGGCATCTGGTTCAGGCGATCTTTGGCCCTTTCTGGGCTTTTCCCCATTGCAGTGGCCATTTTGGAGGCTGCCGCAGATGCGCAATGGGCCCCTACATGGCCTGGGTGATGACCCAGCCACACAGGCCCATTGTGCATGTGCAGTGGCCTCCAAAATGGCCGCTGTGATGGGGGAAAGGCCCAGAAATGGCCAAAGATCACCAGAACTGGGTGCAGCCTCGGAGAAGCCCCCCCCCCATCTCCATTACTTCCAGAGGAGGTAAGTACAAAAAAAAAAATTCACAAACCTCCCTGGGCTTAACTGGGAAGTTCAAGGGGGGCAAAATCGAACTGGCCCAGTCTGGTTTTGTGCACATCCCTCGTTCACACAAACCATTTTTGTGCACATCCCTTGTTCACACGAACTGGTTTTCTGCACATGCCTCGTTCACACAAGGAAATGCTGGCACCTGCCTGAACTGTAGATTCAAAAATGACAAGCTGTGAACAAAGAAGTAGAAGTGAAAGAACTAGGAAACATTTCTTGTTATCTTGGCATTCAAATAGAAAGAGAAAGAGGTTGGAAGTTACTAGGGATGAGCAAAACATTTTGATATTGAAATGTTTTGATTCAAAAAAGGCCAATTTGAGTGTTTAAAGCTCAAAACAAAACACCCTTTAAATAAAGGGCCTATTCGAGCTTGGAACAAAACAACCTTGCATTGCAAGTTGATGTACGCAGTCAAAATGTGGCTGAAGTTTCTCTAGCTGAGATTATGGCTATGCTTGCCTGCTGGTAAGTAAGGATGCTGCTGTGGCAGCTGTTGCAATGCTAGGAAGTAAGTAGTCGTAATTGTGTGTGAGAGAGCAACTTGTGCCAGTGATGTCACTGCATTGCAGGCACTGTAGCTGGCAGTGGATTTGGGGTCAGTGATTTTTTTTTGGCCATTTTTGGACTGTGTGAAATGTGTGTTCTGTGTTGGGGGGAATTCCCTACCACACAACCCACTTAGGTGTCCCTAGGGGTTTCAGGTTTCTCCATTGTCCCCTATGGTCAAAACACTAGAAACATTTCAAGTTTTGTTTCATTGAAACAGCTGGTTCGACCACTGTTTCAATGAAACGTTTCAGCCATCAACGTTTTTGTTTTGAGCTTGAAACAAAACACAAAATATGTTTCATGCACATTCCTAGAAATTACCATCTCAACCATAAATAGAAGATAAAGGATCTCCTAGAATGCCTGAAACTGACAGAAGCCAAATAGGTTAGTACACCAATGGAGACAAACTTCCTGAAGCAAAATCAAGACAGGGAGCCATTGCCAGACAATAGTCTATACAGAAGAGCATTTGGGAAACTTCTGTACATAGCAACATTCACAAAGCGAGACAGCTGCAGCAGTGGGAATTATAATCAGAAGAGTAAGTGCACCAACCAAGAATGACAGGATCGCAGTCAAGAGGTTGTGAAGATACCTGAAGAGTACAGCGCACTTCCAACTCCTGATACTAGCAAGCAGCAACTGCAGACTAGTAGGATACATGGATGCAGATTGGGCTGAAGACAAAACTGATTGCAAGTCTACAATTGGATACCTGTTCTTCTATGAAGGCAGAGCCATCAGGACTAGCCAGAAGGAGCCAATTGTTGCATTTTCATCCACAATGTAGAATATGTTCCCTGAATAGCCATTTTACCCCCACCCCAAGATCCAGCATTATTTCCTACTTCTGCCTGTCCCTTCTTAGTTCTTCCTATATTTTCCTTCAGTGGCCAACTATTATGTCTTTAGTCTTAAATCAGTTGGAGATGCAGCTCCTTATGGCATCGACTCTTAGCACCAACAACCCTATTGACCACTAGAGGCATTAGGGGTAGAGAGAGCCAGTAAGGGCCTTCCCCCTCTGACCATTCTTTTTAGACTGATAGTCTCAGGTTTCATTCTCTCACCTGGGGAGAGAGACTTCCTTCTTCACTACTACTGTTACTACTACTACTACTATTCCCCCCTTCCCAATTTCCTGTATCTAGCAAGCAGCTAAGCATGTAGGCTTAATCTATCTCTTTGATGGATTTCCTAAATAAACCACTTTATTATTTAGAGTTTTAACTCCCATGTCTCCTGTCAATATTAATTAGCACTGTTCTCCTTACCTGTAAAATTCCGCTGCAGCTGGAATTGCTCCTCCAAGCTCTCTAACAAAGTCTTCATTCTCATTTTTCAACTTTACTTTTAAAGTTAACACACTATGAGTTCTTTTCCTCCTCAGCTTGATCCTGTCCATGTTTACACAGAAGTAAATTGCACTCATTTCAAGTAAATGGGCTTAGATGGCAACCACTGATGCTTTCTCTAGGCACACTGGCTGCTTTGCAAGGTACTTGCAAAAAGTAAGCCATCTTATTTATTTATTATTTCTCTGAGTAAACCTCCCTGAGCCATTTTTGGAAAGACGGTATAGAAATCAAATTATTTATTACTACTACTACTACTACTACTACTACTACTACTATTACTATTACTCAGGCTGTCAAATCAGTTCAAGCACTGGCTGGTCTTGGAAGCTTCCTCTTCATATATCTTTTGCTGCAGGCTGATGAAGTGCTCCTCCTGTGGTTGCTGACAGACCTCTATAGTCAGTGAGGCTGTTCACAACTGAAAAATGGGCAGGACAAGTGTCCTACCCAGGTTTGGAAGCCATACATGTTTCGGTTGTGTGGGAGCAAACCACTAAGTAGGAGAAGGGAGAAGTGATTGTGTGGGAGACAGGAGCTGGGTAGGATAGCACCATCCTACCCAGCTTTCATACCCAGCATTTGACCAAGGTAGGAGGGAAAGCAGTCCTACCCAGCTCCGGTCCCCCACACAATCACTTCTGCCTCCTCCTACCTAGTTCTTTGCCTTCCATACAACTGAAAATTGGGTACCTCCACAGCTCTCAAACCTGGTTGATTGTGTGAACAGCCTCTGTGTTTGGTCTCTGAAAATACAGGAAATCTTTCTGGAAATCACACTTGGACCAGGACGCTCTTCTCCTAAATGTTAGAACTGTGCAGGCTGGTTGTCATGATTACTTTGTGGTGATGGGAAAGCGCTGTGTTAAAATTGTTTCACATTTTTCCAAGGTGGTCCTGATAGAAACAGGTTCCAATGATATGCCTGAGTGATCCCTACCTCAAGTTAACTACAGTCTTCAGTCACGCTTCCTGCAGTCAAAGTTTATTTGGTTTGTGCAAAGACACAAAAGGACCTAGGAAAATGATCCATATAGTCCATCTGAAGTACAGCAGGCGGCAATGAAAGATAGAGCATTCTCAGCTGGAGTACCTAGGTTGTAGACACAAAGATGGGCCTGACTAGCAGCGGCTTCTCCAGGGTTGCAGGCAGGAGTCTCTCTCAGCCCGCTCTTGGAGGTGCCAGGGAGGGAACTTGGAACCTTCTGCAAGTAAGCATGCAGGTGCTCTTCTCAGAACAGCCCCATCCCCTGAAGGGAATATCTTACAGTGCTCACAAATATAGTCTCCCATTCAAATGCAAACCAGGATGGGCCCTGCTTAGCAAAGGGGACAATTTATGCTTGCTACTACCAGACCAGCTCTCCTCCCATAATGCATCTATTATTAACGTGAATGGATCTAAGAGCAGGCCTTAAGATGTTGCTTAAAGTCTGTGGCGCTTCTTCCGGAATTTCAGCGATTCTAGAGCGGGCTTGGCTGCAGTTGAGAGGAGCACTGCCAATCCCCTCCCCCCCAGTTGAGCTTCGAGACAGAAAAGGAGAAAGGGCCAAAATCTCATGACAGGTTCCCGACCTTTTCGTGACATGCTGAGGCTTCCAGGAAGTATTTATATGCCCAGCCAATGATGACATGGCCAAATAAGAAGCGGTGATGATAGAGGGTTTCTGAAGGCTTCAAAGGTTGGGGAGAGAGAGGGAGTGAGAAGAGCCCCCACTGTTTGTGGAGACAGGAGTCCAGGGGAAGAAACCTCCCCATTCCCCCCACCTCTGTTGCCTGCTGAGGCTGCGTGCATCCACCTGGCAGACACACGGAAGCAGTCTGGGAGGATTGCTCTCGGCGTGGAGCTGGCCGTGAGTGCTCACACTACCATTAGAATCTCTTTGCTAACCCCTCATGTATCCTAAAGTCTGCTCCATGATTCCTTGGTTAACTCACAGGAATGTATTTAGGTGTTCGGCGGGGGCGGTTGGGGTCGCAGATTCTGTTGCTGTATCTCCCAAACATTTTAATAAACCTTTCTGGAATAAAATGCAGCCCCTCTTTCAAAGCTACAGTGATTTAGTGAGCACTTAATCAGGTTCTAGTTTGCTTTCGTCTCAGCAATGGGTTGTGCCAAGTACTCTCTTTGTGCACATGTTGTTGAAAGACTGAAGTGTTCTTGCCCTAATTCCACCCTTTCTGTTTTGCTCACCACCCTTGTTTTCTTATGGCAGCTTCTCTCTCCCCACTTCCTTCTGCTCCCTCTTTTTTTAACCTCTTTGTGTTGCACGGCTGGCTATTGTCAGAAGTTTCCTTGGTTGCAGCAGGCATTACTACAGAATGTGCGTGCCAAAGCCCAACAGTGTGTCTTGCATTCCAAACCAGAATGGCCATCCCACCACCCTTGCCGTTCTAAAAACCACAAGCCTGGGACTCTTTCTTAGCTGTGCTCCCAAGTCTTGCATTTGGAGACGGACAGGGTCATAAGGTCACTGGGCCCAAATCTGCTGTCACTGTAATGGGATAAAGTGATCACCCTTCTCACTTTAAAATTAACCTAATTATGAATGACATTATTGCCAAAGAATTCAACAGAATAATGCAAAAACAGAGAAACAGGAAGCAGGATCTCAGAATGGAAAAAGCAGCTAAGCCTATTTGGCTTATTCAGATGGGATTCTATATACACATTTATTTCTTTAGATATTTGTAGACAACTTTCAATTCTCACAAGGCCCTCCAAGGAGATTCACAAAATCAATTACAAGGAAAGGGCATTTAAATATCTTATTCTGATTGCACCACCGCCTTTGTTAGAGCCCCAAAACAAAACTATCTTGCACAAGCATACTTTCTGTCCGGGGAGGGGATCATTGGGGGAACTATTTTCCTGTTACTCAGGGAAGGGAACAAGATGAATTCCTAGGAGGGGATATGTATATGAGGGAGGGCAAAGGATCCTGGGGTCTGCCCTGCTGTGACCAAGGATGCTCTTGCAAGGGCTCACCCCAGCAAAGCAATCCATGGAGACCAAACCAGACTCCTGCCATCTTGGTGACTTGCCTCCAGGGGACTAGCACTCTTATGAGAGGGCTGATCTACTGGGGAGGACCTTAGGCTTGCAAAAACCTTTGATCTTTCATTGGACTGTGCACGCATGAGTTGAGCTAACCCAATAAGGGGTCCCCACTTGCGTGGGGCCTCCATTCTCTGTGCTTAATGATAGAACCTTTGCATAGTGACACACACACCCCGGAAGTCTTTCACGCACCCAAAGGATACTTTGAAGCTGCGTGTGTTTGGGTGTAACCAGGTAGACAGATTGGGAAAACATCAGGACTGGGCACAGATCTTTACTCCTGTTCAAATTTCCTGGGTTCGGACTGGCATGCTGCCGTACGCAGATCTGCTACCATGGGGAATCAGAGGAGAGGAGAGCCCTGATTTCCAGTGACCCCAGGAGAGTGGGGTCACCATCCCGGTCAAAACCAAAGTTGGACATGTTCAAATGGATGATGGGCTGGCAAGGGGCACACTTTTCGAGACAGGGAGAGCTGTTGCCGGGGTACCCATCCCCAGAGCAACCAGGCTGGGTGGCATTTGCTGTCCAGCCCCAATGGCCTCTCATGAGAGAGCAGTCCATAGGAGAAGGGGATGTCATTGCACATTATTAGCAATTAAGTTTGACACTCCTGTCCCACACAGACAGTTCTTTTCATGAGTGGTGGAGTGGAATGGTATCCCCATGGCTTTATGCTCTCATGAGAGGTCTTCTCAGGAACAGCATCCATCATCATCACAGAGGAGGAATCTCCCCTATCAGTGTTGGCAATGCTGATCTTGCTGCTTGGGACTTCTCATGAGTAAGCCTAGGGTGTTCTTCATGTTCCCCCAAGGGGAAGGGGCTGAGGCCTCCTTCACCAACATCATGGTACAAAAAAATAGACCTCAGCCATTCAAGAATTTCCAGTTGGGGCTGCCTTATAAACATGGACCTTGGTATCGCCATCCTGCTATATTTTGCCAGACCAGTGCTCTACTGGAGTTGCCCTGCTTATGTTGCCAACTCAAGTGCATGTGCTTGTGAAGATACATCTTTGTTGCTTCATTTTCAGAGAGCAAAGCACATAGTGCCCGTCTTGCCATACTGTCCCCTTTGTTGCCTGTTTGCTAGCAGAGGGGAGGAAGCAAGGGACATGGTGTGAAGAGTGTGACTTAGTCATTTGACAGGCTGACAAGTTTGGGATGGGACATGGTGGTGTCCCTTTTGCTAGGGAACTGCTTTGTTGGATCAGAGACAGGGGGCGGGGCAAGTGCTCGGAGAGGCAGTCAGCAAGAAGCACCACAGGCATGGAGTAGGCATGGAGTAGGCATGATCCCAGGAGGGCCTGCACAACCATTCCTATTATTATGGTTCTAGAAACTGAATGAAACCATGGTTATGTCACCATCAGAGTTCAGATGTAATGCTGCCAACAAAAAGCCCTATTTACAGCAGCAAAACTCACCACAAACCAAAATCAGTTCAAAATCAGTTCAAATTAAGAGTCCGGCGAGGAAAACCTCAGATCGTTTTTGCTGCAAAACTGCAGTTGCATGCATTCGGACATAATAGAGTTCCAACCTTTGCCCCATTTAACTGCAGTTTCACATTAAATTTGAATGCAGCCAATCTCTTAAATTTCTCATGAGGAGAATATGGGAGCGGGGGGAAGTTAAGTATATCTATCTCTTAACAGTCTCCCCATTTCACTTATGTAGAAAGAGGAGCACACTCTATCTTATAAATAGATAAGAGTGTCTTACAGAGTAAATAAAAGGAGAGAGGGTTAGTGTAGTATAAAGAGAGTGATATATATAGTATGTCCAACAAATGCTCACTCTATCTATCTCTTAACAGTCTCCCCATTTCACTTATGTAGAAAGAGGAGCATTCCAGACGCTCTATCTTATAAATAGATAAGAGTGTCTTACAGATAGAGTAAATAAAAGGAGAGAGGGTTGATGCAGTACAGGCCTGGTCAACTTTGTCCCCTCTGCAGATGCTGGTTTACAACTCCTGTAATCCCTGTCTACTGGCTACTGTAATTGGGGATTATGGGAGTTGTAGTCCAAAAACAGCTGCGGGGCCAAAGTTGAGCAGGCCTGGTGTAGTATAAGGGGGGTGATTTATGATAGTGTCTGGAATGTTTCTCTTTCTACATAGGTGAAGTGGGGAGACTGTTAAGAGATAGATATAGTGAGCATTTGTCGGATATGCAATATAATGGGAGCAGTACTAAGCCATGCTCTATACATATGAAGGAGGGCATGCTGGATGAGTGGTGGGAACTAAGATAACTATATTGGCAATGGAAAGAAATCTGCAGAACTGTAAAATAAAGGAGGCAATGTATATAGAGAAATTAAAACCAGATATTAATGTTAAGGAGGAGATGGTTTCAGCTATGAAATTCATTAGTCCCTGAATGATATAAGTTGAGTTAATGGTTCCTTGTTGCAGCTGTTATGTTGTCCTCCCCATTTTCTCTTTGCTGCCTACTACTTGCCTCATGAGAACTGAATTTAAGAAATGCTGAGACATTTGGTTTGTTTAAACAACTGAGTTTATACAACTGATACAACTGAGGATGATGTATTGACATTGAAACCAGTTTTGTTTTTAATCTGTAACATCTAGTTGGTGGCATTTTATCTTTTATCTTTATGGTCTTGGTGGAAGAAGACCACAGGTCTTGGTGGAAGAAGGGTTTAGAATTAATACGTGCATAGCATCACCAACTTATCAACTTGTTTTAATATATGTTGACATTTTAAAAGAAATTGGATGGTGAAAAGGTTTCAATAAATTACTTTTAATGCTGACTTTTTTGTAATATGCAACCTTGCTAAATATATAATTTATGTTCCTGTACAGTACATTGAAGTCATACAACTCATTGTCTAGTGTCCTTGCACAATCTGGTGTTCAAACATGATTTTATAAAGACATTTATTTCCCAAGCAAAATAGCCATTAAAAACATCACAAAGAAAGCTAAGACTTGTAAGTGACAAAAATCATCAAGGAGCACCAGCTCTGTATGGAATGAGATTTTTAAAGGCACATTATTGTGAATATTTTACAATTTCCCCTACATAACATTCTGATATGTTCACACATTTCATACAGGTTATTCATATCTTCACAGCCCAGCACATTAATTTTCATAAAGACTGTATATATGTATATGTGTGTGTGTGTGTACACACACACACACACACACACACACACACACACATCTTCAAGGTGAATAGTGCAACATAGCAAAATGTATAGAAAATACATCAAATATATTATCTTTGCATAAAATAAGCATGAGCACGGTTTCATGTTAAATAAAAAGCAAAATATCCCACCGACTGACATACTCACTTTTAATGTGCCCTTTTATTAGTCCGCAACAACCCCAGGTTGGACTCCAGCCTTATGGTTCTGTCCAACTGCACATCATGTCAAATAATAATAATGTGTGAATGAGCTATCAGAGATCAAATACTAGAGATGGAATTTTCATTGTAGTTCACATCAAATGCCATGCTTTTCAAAAGAATCTATATAGGCATATTGGTGTGTGTGTGTGTGTGTGTGTGTATGTGTATGTATGTATGTATGTATGTGTGTGTGTGTGTGTATGTGTATGTATGTATAGATAGATAGATAGATAGATATGTATATGCTGGCCTTGGGCCGAAATAAACCAATACATACATACATCTATCTAGGCAGTGACAAATGATTAGTTAATGAACGTGTAAGTATGAAATGGCCTAATGTGGTATTTAAGATGAAGTTTTCTGGGAGCTCTGGGCCACTGCCTAGATAATTTTTTTGGCTTGCAAGAGCAGGTTGAGAGAAACAAAATATGCGAAAGGATGGTAGAATGCTTCCTTTTAGTGAGTGTTAGGAATACATGCATTTGAAACACTGCCGAAATGCAGCAAATCACTGCTGTGGGGACAAATAGCCACTTGGGGAAAATTTTCAGGCAGAAATGATGTGTGGGACAAGTCCAAACTGCCCCATCACACCCCACACCCTCAGCCCAGACCAAGGACCACTTCTGGTCCACTTCCATATTAAGTGGTTGATATACTGTGCATGCAATGCACTGCCCATAGAAAGGCGATGCGCCCGCATAGCTTCCACAGCAGCCGAGAGCCCATCCCTGCTGCTAGCAAGGATGGCAGCTGCTGCATCCACACTAAGCCATGCATCTTTGCTGTGCTATGCCTATCACTGGGAATAATACACAGCAGGGTCAGGCTCTCAGCTACTGCAAAAGCCATGCAGGCATATCCCCTTTCCGGGGAAGGGAGCATGCTGCACTGAATGTAAACCAGTGGCTGATATGTAGAGCAAGGATCATAGGTGCGGTGAGAGAGCAGACTAACAGAATTTCCCAAGTAACTGCACCACTACTGTGGAACACAGGAAGCTGCCTTATGCCAAGTCAGACCATTCGTCCATCTAGCTCAGAATTGTCTACACAGACTGGTAGTTGCCTTCCCTTCTCCAAGGTTGCAGGCGGGCATCTCTCCCAGCCTATCCTGGAGATGTCAGGGAGGGAACTTGGAACCTTCTGTATACAAGCGAGTGCTCTTCCTAGAGTGCCCCCCCATCCCCTCAGGGAAAATATACAGTGCCCAAACATGTAGTCTCTCATTCAAATGTAAATGAGAGTGAATCCTGCTTAGCAAAGGGGACAATTCATGCTTGCTAACACAAAACTAGCTCTCCATAGCAGCAGCAGCAGCACTTTTGAAGAAGTGGCCATTGTTGACATCTTCCCTTTCCCTAGGAAGCCCTCTGTGCCACCTAAAAATATGTCCTAGAATGTTGTGCAATCCTGTAAAACATATTTTCATGTGGCACAGAGGGCTTCCAGGAGAAGGGGTGAAATATTGTCACTTCCTCACTGCTCTGGTACATCCTTGCAAGGGGTATGCAATTTGATTCGCTGTTGAATCAGGGGTGATTTGGGAATTCCAAATCAAATCACCCTTAAAATAGAGGGCCTGATTCAGTTCAAGGAGAATACTCCCCCCCCCCGATTTGACCGAATCAATCTGGATTACTTGAATGCCATTTTGAGGCCCATTTTCCTGGAGTGGAGGTCTGGTCTACTCACCAATCCCAATTTGTAGACCAGCTCTCCCTGGGGAAAAGCGCCATTTTGAGGCCTGTTTTTCCAGCAAAACAGGCCTCAAATTAGCATGTCAATCACCTGAATCAATTTGGGTGATTCAGGGCCAATTCATTGAGGTAGCCAGCCAAGCCAGCTTCTTTTGATGAATCAGTTCAAGGGATCTTCAATTCAATTCAACCTCAAATTGAATCACAGATTTTGATTCGTGCACACTCCTAATCCTTGCTCTGTATGTCAGTCAGTGTGTGCTCTAAAGACATCATGATTAATGTCACATGTGGTTTGGTCCTTAGGGTACGATGTATCAACAAAGTGAAACATTTTTGATCTGCTCATTTCAACAGGATAGTTTATCATGTTCTTAAATGTAGTCCATTGAAATTAAAAGGGACATAAATGCTTAACTTTGGCTCTGTAGAGACCTTTAGTAGGGAGCCATTTTGTGACAGGTACAGCCAGTTGTTTTTCTCCTGTGTTTATTAAAGTGATGGTTTAGTTTTGCTGTTACAGTTGTTTACTTTATTCTTACAAAGAAGAAGAGGTGGGAAATAGCTTAATTCATTTCCATCGCATGCAAATGCACACCTGCACAAACACCAAATTTGCAAATCAATTTATGTACGTTTAGCTTGTAATAAGGATGGTGAAAAGGACTTTTTGTCAAGGCATTTTGAATATCTGATACATAGGGGACCAGTGGGATCGTAGGGGATCTGATACATAGGGGACCAGTGGGATCGTAGGGGATCTGATACATAGGGGACCAGTGGGATCGTAGGGGATCTGATACATAGGGGACCAGTGGGATCGTAGGGGATCTGATACATAGGGGACCAGTGGGATCGTAGGGGATCTGATACATAGGGGACCAGTGGGATCGTAGGGGATCTGATACATAGGGGACCAGTGGGATCGTAGGGGATCTGATACATAGGGGACCTATCAGATACATCGGAAGCCAAGAGTTCTGTCACACATACACTCAGGAAAATCATGAGGGCAGTTGTGCCGCCATCAGAGCCACTGCATACACAGAGGCTAGGATCCTGAGCAGTTAAGAAATTAGCAAAGAAGCAGCTTTAAAACCATGATTTGCTTGTATGTTTGGAAGCACAAGCCATGGGTTTTAAACTATGATCAGGATCAAGGGTGGTATTAGGTTGGGGGGCATGGGCCACTCCAGAGGGGGACATGCCCCCGCCAAAGTGGCTTGCCCTTCCCCACTGCCCCCATTTCTATTTCAGAACTCTAATACGTGGGGCAGAGCTTGTCCACCAATAAATGTACTTTGCCTCTTCTGTGCCCCTCCCCTCAATTTTTATTTTCTGATACCACCACTGCTCAGGACAAACCACTGGTTGGTGTGATGTCTGAGTCACTTTGTAATGGGCTATCTCTATTTTCAAGGCAAACCAATCCAATTATGGCTTATTCTATTTCAGACATGCTCTGAAAAGTGGTTGACCTACCCGCAAAATCATAAGTGGCATAGAATTACTATCCTTTGTAATTAGTGTTTTCTGCCAAACTTATGTACTGGGGTATTTTGGAAAGTAACACCAATTTCAGAAACTCACCAATGTCAGAATACAGAGCAAACACTCATTTTGCTTTACTTCTGCAAATTTACTTGCAGGTACATATCCATTATTTAGTCACAAAATGGGCCCTCCATGACAATCTATTTAACATGAAAACAAAACGCAAGAGCTCATTCTGAACAGTCAGACAGACACACAGTGTATACATCATATCTAAAACACAAATATACAGTACTAGGAAGCATAAGTGACCTGAGTTGTCATGGCACTTAAATAAGATATCAAAACACAGAAAATGACAGAATTTGAGGAAATCGTTATGTCAAAAATATGGACTCATTCTGATAAATTCACCCAATAACACCATGTGTCTAATTTGTGCTTTTTGAAATGATGTGAAATGGATCGACTTAATTTAAAACAGGAAATGAGATGCTTCCTCCCATATGCACTAAAATTCTATACACGTTTTGTTTTTAAAACATGATTTAATTCCCTGCAATATTGATTACAGAAAACAAATAGAGCATTAAAACTCCACAGCTACATTAGCTTATTCACAAATGACAATAGGCAACATTAGGAAAATATATCTTCTTTAACTTTCACAGTTGATACAAAAAGGCACTGATCCATTCCACCCAGTTCTGGATATCAGTGTTTGTAATGGAAATATGGCATAATAATACACAATTTAAAACTGTCAGGGATTCCAGGGTTTTAACCAGGAACCTCGGGGTCTAAGGCTGGAACGTAACCTTGCAAGCTACTGTGTGTGGCCCCACTTAAGTTATAGAAGGAAACGGGGGTCATACTACTATTACTACTACTGCAACATGGTCCCTTTCAGGCTGCTGGCAGTATAAAGCCTCCTGATTGACCAGGTCTGAAATCAAAACTAGGAGCCAGGGCCTTGTGCCTTCGCTGTTGTGCTGGCCAGCTTATTCTGCTTGCTGTACTTAAACTTCCATCTCAAAGTAAAGATCTTAGAGGATCAGGAGATGAAGAGCACACCTCTAGATCTAGGTTTGGGCATACATGCCCATGGCCCTGACAAAAATATTAAGAACAGCTTTACTTTCTATTTTGGAATCTTCCTATCACAAATCTCTAAAAAGGCCTGTTTAACAACGAAGGAACTCCATTGTATAACCCATTGTATTTTCTTGATCACTTGGATCATTTCAGTGTGAATTAGGGAGAGCTGGTACATATCCAGCTGAATGCAGAGTTTTGGTATTTCTAAGAAAATGTTCCACAAAAGTTTTCTATTACTTTTTTAAAAAAATACAAAGTCTATACAATTAATTCTCTCTCTCTCTCTCTCTCTCTCTCTCTCTCTCTCTCTCTCTCTCTCTCTCATTTGTTCATCCAACTCAAGTCAGTCAAGACTCACAGCTGAGTTTCTTCCTGTTCCCAAGGATGTGGAGGGATGTGAAAGGATGCTGGAAGGGATGCTAGTTTTTGAAGTTTTGGATGTTGCACAGGTTTCGGCCTATGGAAAGAACGCCGACTCTGCACACGCCTTGCTGCTGCAGATCTATGGTGCGCTTGTGCGTTAGGCAGCCATTTCTTTTCTCGAGTGTTCCAAAAAATAGATTCCTCTAGCTCTCCAGGCTCAGTAATTGAATGGTCTAGCTGTAGACCCATGGGCTCGTAGCTAGGTTTGGTAAAGTAATCTGTATTTAAACATCCTTGATTGCTTGTATTTGAGACTGCTTGCCAGCAGAGATCAGGGAGCTCCTGGTGAGAAGGAGTCAAATACTCAGAGAATATCAAATTGTCCCTGTCTTCCAAGGGTACATAGTTTTGTTGCCAAGAACCTTGAAGGTGCATTGGACTCACGCTGATGTGTTTCTCTGACAAAGAAGCATCTGGTTTTGTTTGTTCATGTCCCCATGGAGGGAGCATTTCTTCAGAAGAATATCCTGACAGCATAGCACCAAAGGTTGGGTCACCTGTTTTAGTGAAAAAGTTGGAAATCAGAATTAGGTTGTGTCTAGAAGCAAAACCAATTATAGCTGAGTCATTTAAAAATAATCTCCCCATTGGTTCCTAGTTATTGTAGTTTTCTTTACTGCAATACTGCTTTTAAGGAAAATGCATTCTAGAGGATATAAAGCTAGGAGCAGACAGCTCCAAATTTCTTATATTGTGGTGCCACCAAGTGGCCATTTAACTTCTTTGTAATGAAATATGAAATTATTCATACCTACATTTGGGGCATAATCCTGTCCCATGGAGTGCAACACCCATGCCCTGAGAATCTCCATAGGGTCAAGAGAGCCCTGTTTTCGCCTCTTTCCAGCTTATGCATGTCCACTGGGGGAATGAGAGGTCTGTGCACACCTCTTATACACTCATCCAGCCCTCCCTTTCAGACCTGCCTCATCATTCACCTCATCAGCTGCCTTTGTGTTCAGAGGTGGGAAACAGCTCTCTTGATGTAGGAAATTGTCCACGTGAAGAGGCTGCACCCACAGTGGAGTAGATCTTGCCTTTATTTTATTAAAACCAAAGGTATGTAAAATTAAAAATACTCACTAATAATAGATAGTTTATATAATATATGATGGTTGGGATAAATGTTTATGTTTCCAAATTGGTGTATTAGGGTTTGTGAGAAAAGTAATAATTGTAGAAATATATCCTGAGGGCTCTGCCCTGACCAACATTCTAAGATTCTCATGTATCCACCAGCATACACTACAAACACACACGTTATTAGCCCCAAGAAATTTCAAGGGGAAAGGTAGTTTAAGAGAAAGAGACAGAATAGAAACCAGAAACCGAACAGCTTCCAAAAAAGAGATTTTAGCTTTGTGTACAAGAGACCCTCCGTGACCCTGCTCCACTGTGCTGTGTAGCAGCCTATCGCCCCCCCCCCTTTCATGGGTACCAAGAACACAGCTTCCAATCTTGCCCTGCTGCTGCTGCTGCTGCATGTTTTCAACTATTTCTAGATAAATAGGAAAGGGGCTTTTGATCAAGAAAATACAGAAGTATAATTACATTCAAATATGATCTGCTCTGAGGCAGATAAAATACCTTCTCACCTTTAAAGACAGATCCAAATCTTTTTTTCTGTTGGGTTCAGAATAGAAATGATTCAGTGAGCAGTAGAGATTGCCAGAGAGAATGAAAATAAGAAAAGGATATATGAAGAAGATTGGACTGTCTTTGTTCCTAGGGAATTTTTAGAATTATTGGCTCACATAATGAGGAAAATTATTCAAAGAAGTCCCATTCAAATTAAAAGAAAAAGCTAGACATTGTTTAACTTGTCCTTTTAGTTTCAATGGGACTACTTTGAGTCATGTTCCTTATGTCAGCCACTAAATCAAAAGCCAAGTGCTGAAACTAGTATAAGTAAATTCTGACCCTTTAAGGGTTCACTGGAGCCTGTTCACCTCCCATAATATAAGGCAATTTGGCGATGCCTTCCTTAGTGGTTCAAAAGAAAACAAAGAAAGGATGATGAAACTGAAAAGGGGTGGGAGGAACCCAAGGATTAGAGAACAGCTGTTGCAGGTTGGCCAGAGACCATAGAGAGATTGATTGAAAAATAGAGACAACAGGCATGTTTAAAATATTACATGTGAGTTGATTCTGGAAGGAATGCTCTGGGTCGTTCTTCAGGGCCATCAACTAGCAAAAAGGAATCTACAGATCTATTGCTGATTCTGAATGGGGCAAGCCGTTGAAAGTTGTTTGGAGAATAAGGTATCTGCACTCTGGCCCTTTGGGATGGTACCACCATCTCTTCATATGATAGCCAAGGCGGAAACCTCATGGTGGCGTTTTGTTCGACATCAGCTGAAAATACTGGATTATCAATTCCTATAAAAAGTCCATGAGTGACAAATTCAGTTGCTAAGTTAACAGAGGGTTTCCCTGGCAATCAACAATGTCACTGTCACACAACAGCCTTCATGCTGAAATTAGGAAGATTAAGATGGAATTCTGCTGGGCAGCTTGCAAATGTGGTTCATCAAATGCTCTCAACAGGAAACTGAATCTCCATTCTAGGCTCCAAGAATGGATAAAGCAAGACTTGCCCAAACTACCTGGCAGTTTAATAAATGGAGGTTACTCTCTCTGGAAAGATGGAGGCTTCCACTTTCCTCCCCCTCTTTCTAGGGATGTGCACAGACTGATCCGGAGCCCATTCTAAGGGCCTCTGGACCGGTCTGGATCTGAGGCCGGTGCCAGGGGAGTGGACCTTTAAGGGTGGGGGAGGGTGTACTTACCCCTCCCACTGCTATTCCCCCTTCAGCACTCCTGTTTTTTAAAGCATTTGGGGTGGCAGGGTACCTCCCTGCTGCCCCTTCCCCCATTCCTCAGCAAAAGGCTTCAAAAGCCTGACTGTGAATGTGCATGTCACACACACGTGTGACATCCATGCGTTGCACGCATTGCATGCTCATCTCTGCCGTACACATGCACGTGATGCATGCACATGATGCACACAATGTGCGCATGCACAGTCAGGCTTTTGAAGCCTTTTGCCGAGGAACAGGGGAAGGGGTGGCAGGGAGGTACCCTGCTGCCCCAAATGCTTTAAAAAACGGGAGCGCTGGAAGAGGAAAAGCGGTGGGAAGGGTGAGTACACCCTCCTCCACCCTTAGAGCCCCCCTCCCCAGTGCCGGACCACAGAGGTGCGGTTCTGTGCACACCACTATCTCTTTCTGCCAGCCCTGTAGGACAACAGTCCATCTCCTGTAGTTGGACTTAATAGGAATGCTTTTCATTCTCAGTCCTATTCAAGGCTGTTAAGAATAGACCGTATATATATATATATATAAACCTGATATAGAATTATGTGATAAACACCCAGACCTTTGATCTAAATTTTTTGCTATTTGCCTTAAAAATCAGATCACCTATATAACTTTCCCTTTTGCCAGTAGCATAAATGTCGTCTTCTTTTTCCAGGAACAGAACTTAACATTAATGTAGGAAAATAATTTTCTTTGAGATTGTGTATTATAATTGTATTAAATTTCAAGTGAAATTCACCCTTGTCACAAAATTCTGGCCTCTCTAGAGAGCCGAGAAACTGAAGTTTTGCAGTACTGGGAATCAGTTTTAATACCTGCACCCCTGCTTCACAGGCATTTAAGCTTTCTGACTGAATCTACATTCAAATTTAATTTCAAATGAAGGCAATTAATCAAATTATAAACCTGTGTGATTTCTAATTTGAGGACAAGTTATGAATTCATGAATTTCCAGCCACTTATGATGATTTATTATTTTTATTATTTTTAAAATTTAAAATATTTCTATACCACCCAAAACTTGCATCTCTAGGCGATTTACAACGATGATGATTGACATACTAAAGCAATTAATATCATAATAAAAGCAATGCTTTTATAATACTACAGAGCTGAAATAATATACTCATTTCCTTACCACTTGTTTCAGTGAAATTCTGCCTGGTGACATTAGCTAGGAAGTCCATCGCTCGCCCTGTCTGCAGATAATCATAATCATTCTCCTCTAGTTCAGAAAACTCAATTTCTAGAAGGGAAAAAAATGTACAGCAGAGATTCATCAATGATTTGATATATATGGAGGGATTTTAAAGAGGTATAGTAGCTTACTGACATGACACCCAAAATAAATTGCTAACATAGTTAATATTGATGTAAATATTGATGTAAATATTGAAATCTCGATTCCCCACAGCTACTGCCACAGCTGCCCCTCAAATTTTGCTGCTGTAGGCAGATGCCGCCTCTGCCTCTTGTGTTAATCTGTGCCTAAGTTGAGTTAGAGGTCTGGAAGATGTCTCTAGTGACTGCAAATCCATCATCTGCTCACCCCCTATTCCATGTGCTTTCACATTTGCCTCCACCTCCAACAGATTCTCTTTCTCAAAAGTGACAACTTCGAGCAATGCCTCAGAGGAGGATGAGGATTCCTCTGCAGAAAGAATTGGGGGATGCACATCATGTAACTCCTGAATCTGTTGATCATTAGATATAACTTCTTTATCATTTCCAAATGATCCACTTCTTCTCCACCATCCAACATTATCAAGAAAGACTCCATACTTCTAACATCTTCACCTGCACTGCCTTGAAGAGAGATTTCCTTTTGCAAGTCAATTGGCACATCGAGGCAAATTTCCCATCCTGAGAATGAACTTCCACCACTTCCAGCCCATGCCCAGATTCTAACCCAGAAATTACTTTAGGACTGGCGTTTACTCAAAACCACAATACTAGAAGCCCAGTTAGATTGTATACCCAAAAGGAGGAAAGGTACCACTAAGTCCAGGAGGATGCCAGCATGGCTAACGGGTACCATCAAGGAAGCCATAAAAGGGAAGAAGACTTCCTTCCGAAATTGGAAGGCCTGTCCAAACGAAGAGAACAGAAAGGAACACAAACTCTGGCAAAAGAAATGCAAGGTGACAATAAGGGAGGCAAAAAAGAGAGTTTGAGGAACATTTAGCCAAAAGTATCAAGGGGAATAACAAAAACTTCTTTAAGTACATTAGAAGCAGGAAACCTGCCAGGGAGGCAGTTGGGCCATTAGACAATGAGGGAGTGAAAGGGATTATTAAGGAGGATATGGAGGTTGCAGAGAAACTGAATGAGTTCTTTGCGTCTGTCTTCACGGCAGAGGATACTGAGCATATACCTGTTCCTGAACCAGGCTTTTTAGGGATGGAGGCTAGAGAGCTGAGTCTGATAGAAGTGACAAGGGATGATGTTCTAAACTGTCTGGAAAAACTGAAAGCTAACAAATCACCAGGGCCGGATGGCATCCATCCAAGAGTCCTCAAGGAACTCAAATGTGAAATTGCCAACCTCCTTGCTAAAATATTTAACTTATCCCTGAAATCGGGCTCTGTACCAGAGGACTGGAGAGTAGCAAATGTAACACCGATTTTCAAAAAGGGTTCCAGGGGCGATCCGGGAAATTACAGGCCGGTTAGCCTAATGTCCGTTCCAGGCAAATTGATGGAAAGCATCCTCAAGGATAAAATTGTAAAGCACCTAGAAGAACAGGCCCTGCTGGGAGTGAGCCAGCATGGCTTCCGCAAAGGTAAATCTTGCCTCACCAACCTTTTGGCGTTCTTTGAGAGTGTCAACAAGTGTGTGGATCAAGGTGATCCAGTTGACATAGTCTACCTGGACTTCCAAAAAGCTTTTGACAAAGTTCCTCATCAAAGACTCCTGAGGAAACTTAGCTGTCATGGAATAAAGGGACAAGTACATATGTGGATTGCTAACTGGTTGAAAGACAGAAAACAGAGGGTAGGTATAAATGGAGAGTTTTCACAATGGAGGGAAGTAAGAAGTGGGGTCCCCCAGGGATCTGTACTGGGACCGGTGCTTTTTAATTTATTAATAAATGATCTAGAAGCAGGGGTAAGCAGCGATGTGGCCAAATTTGCAGATGATACCAAACTCTTCCGGGTAGTGAAATCCCAAACGGATTGTGAGCAGCTCCAAAAGGATCTCTCCAAACTGGGGGAGTGGGCGACAAAATGGCAAATGCGGTTCAATGTTAGCAAGTGTAAAGTGATGCACATTGGAACGAAAAACCCCAACTTCAAGTATATGCTGATGGGATCTGAGCTGTCGGTGACGGACCAGGAAAGGGATCTTGGGGTTGTGGTTGACAGCTCGTTGAAAGTGTCTATTCAATGTGCGGCAGCTGTGAAAAAGGCAAATTCCATGCTAGGGATCATTAGGAAGGGGATTGAAAATAAAAGGGCTAACATTATAATGCCCTTATACAAAACTATGGTGCGACCACACTTGACGTACTGCGTACAATTCTGGTCACCACATCTTAAAAAGGACATTGTTGAACTGGAGAAGGTACAGAAGAGGGCAACCAAGATGATCAGGGGCCTACAGCACCTTTCTTACGAGGCAAGACTACAACACCTGGGGCTTTTTAGTTTAGAAAAAAGACGACTGCGGGGAGACATGATAGAGGTCTATAAAATCATGCACGGCGTGGAGAAAGTGGAGAGATTGAGATTCTTTTCCCTCTCACACAACACTAGAACCAGGGGTCACTCCATGAAATTGATTGCCAGGAGGTCTAGGACCAACAAACGGAAGTACTTTTTCACACAATGTGTAATCCACTTGTGGAACTCTCTGCCACAGGATGTGGTGACAGCCAACTACCTGGATGGCTTTAAGAGGGGTTTGGATGACTTCATGGAGGAGAGGTCTATCAATGGCTACTAGTCAGAGGGCTGTGGGCCACCTCCAGCCTCAAGGGTGTGCCTCTGAGTACCAGTTGCAGGGGAGCAATGGCAGGAGAGAGGGCACGCCCTCAACTCCTGCCTGTGGCTTCCAGCGGCATCTGGTGGGCCACTGTGCGAAACAGGATGCTGGACTAGATGGGCCTTGAGCCTGATCCAGCAGGGCTGTTCTTATGTTCTTATGATTGGGACATGTAGAAACTCTTGGGAAGGTGATTTTCAGAGCAGCAGGGCAAGAGTCCTCCAGACCAAATATTTACAAGTCTTTGTGATTATCGTCTCTTCCATTATTTGACTCCAACTCAGAAATTATATTAAGGCTGGAACACGTAGAAACTCTTGGGGAAGTGACTTTCAAAGCAACAGGGAAAGTGTCCTCCAATCCAGATTTTAGTGAGTCTTCTTGACTACCATTTCCTACATTATTTGATTCCTTTAGCCTAATCTTAAGCCACCTAATGGCGCAGTGGGGAAATGACTTGCCTAGCGAGCAAGAGGTTGCTGGTTTGAATCCCTGCTGATTTGTTTCCCATAATTCAGGAAACACCTATATCAGGCAGCAGTAATATAGGAAGGTGCTGAAAGACATCATCTCACACTGCATGGGAGGAGGCAATGGTAAACCCCTCCTGTATTCTACCCAAAGCAAACCACATGGCTCTGTGGTCACCAGGAATCAACACTGACTCAAGGGAACAACTTTACTTTACTTTAGTCCAATGTTAAGGGGCTTTGCTATTTCCTTGTCCATAATAACAGAACTGTCAGTATCTTCAAATGCAGCAGTAAGTTCATTTAAACACTTTACATTTTGCAGAGGGAGAAATTCATTTTCCACATAGTCCATGACTAAATTAAGTTATGTGACCCCCAAGTACACTGTTTTAATTGTTTATTTTATTTTTCTATTGTAACTTGGATTATGTACACCTCCTAGATATATAGATATATCAGGCAGTATATAAATATGATAAACAAACAAACAAATCCTGGGGTTGCCTCAGCTTCTGCTTATCCTCTCTGGTCTGTAGAAAAGTTTTCTTGTTGGCAATCTGCCCAAGCACCTGGGCTATTTCACTCGCTTTGTTTCCCTTGCCAAATTTGTTGGCCATTTGCCCAGTCAGCTGAGCTACTTCATATATCTTATCTACTGCACTGTATTTAAACTTAGCATACCCCATGTTAGATTTATCCTTGCTTAAATATAGTGAAAAGTTGATATTTTCATGGAAATCTCTGGTGAAAAAAATCTGGAACTCAGCTTAATAATTTTGCATTTTAATTAGCATGGCAGTAATAGTAGGTTGCTCAAATGTAAGTACCATTATTGTAGTTATGGTCTCTAGGAAACCATTCGATGTGGGCGAGGTCCACTTGGGTTGGAGAAACGTGCAATAAACTACTTAAAGAAAACTTTACTATCTTCCAATGTGACCAACAATATTTGTTTAGTTCATACAAATAAAAAGGGCCACCTGTTTGGGTTGCCAAGTCCATGAGTTATTTATTCCTTTTTTCCAATTCCTTATGATAAGGACTCTGCGGAGTCTCCTTAGGGGATTAATCACCAGATTGTATAGGCAATTTTGCTGACCTAAAAACTCCCACTTGCGTCTTCCTTGCTTTCTTTCTTGATTACCATTTTCTTCCATAAAACAATCTAGCAATTTTCTAATTCTATCTAGCTCTCCTTCAACACAGTGAAATTTTTCAAATAAATTTATAATTGTCTTACTAGTGAGTAGACAGTGTTCTGCAGTGAATTGTGAATTAGATGTTAAATGTTCAGATATTTCCATTTGCCCTCCTTTCTTAGGGCAGTTTTCTTGTTGTTCACCATCAGTTCTTAGTATTACATCCTGACTATTTGTTCGATGTTACAAAACTATCTATAACACCATCCAGCTCTTTCCCCAACAAAAACTGGTTTGTCTTGAGTTGCTTCCCAGCTTTTAGCGGTTCTTGATGAGGAGAAGTGTGTGTAATTTCTTTTTACTTTTACTCCCCATTTTAAATTCACTAATAAGCAACAACCTAAATAAAGGATAGTCTGCAGAAGACTGAAGAGCTTAATCACAGCTTCTTTAAAACATCTTTCACCGTTCCATTATCAGAGTCGTCCGTCAACAGCCTCCAAGAACATCATCATAAACACAACAAATAATCTCTTTCCAGTCCAATCTTAACCACTAGAGTCCTCTAATGATTTGTAGTTATTCCAAAAATCCAATATTTCCAAAACAAGATTATTAAAAATCATTAAAAGTATACTCCTTTCCTTTTTCTGACTGCTTATTTCCAGGCTCTCAGATGTGGCTGAGCACATCATAGCTGGGGGGAGGAAGCGGGCAGGGAAAGGCTCAGCACACACCCCAATCCCTTCCCTGCCTTAAATCACCCTCACAGTTCCCACTACAGCTGTGCAGCAACTCTAAAAGCCACACATACAGGTCTGCTGATGTCACACCTAGTTAACCTCTGAGAGATGGAGAACTTAGCACATCACTGACTTCACTGACATGGCTGTCTGGTCTGATTAACACGATGATAGTCTCATTAATACAAGTCTGCTTGGTGGGTACTATTTGTTGTGTGCTGAGAAAAACAAATTTTAGATTTAGCTCTTAAATGGTAGATATGGTATTTGCATTAATAAAATTTAGGCCCTCTTTAGACACATAAAAGCCAGAAATTAGGCAACTTATTCTAAGAACCTGAGAGCTGATACCCACAGTGTGGCTTTCAGGACATGGTTTTGCCAACCATGAGCGAAATTAGTACAACATCTATATGCCGTAAAATCATCATCATCATCATCTGATAATAATAATAATAATAATAATAATAATAATAATAATAATAAGAACTAAAGCAAAAAATAACTGAGCACATGAACCAAACAACCACCAGGGTTCGATTTCCAGCTCTAAAAACAGTTGCCAAAAAACAACTTGCTCAGGCATTAAAAGATGTCAATGCTGCACTTGCAGAAATAACAACCAATAATTTGCAAGAAACAAACCAACTAATGTACAGTGCAGCAACAATAACAACACAAGAGCTCAGATATAAGATCAGTGGACCTGTCAAAAAAGAAAGCAGTACATCACCTAAATGTAAGATTAGATTAGAAAATAAAATCTCCGGGCTTAGATCAGATGCTAGTAAATTGAGAGATATGAAAGACAAGAAGCTGAAGAATGAAAACACCAAACAGTATCTGATCCAAAAATACCACCTAGATTCAAGGAAAATTAGAGAAGTCCTGGAAATAATAAAGCAGCAAATAACAGCAGTTTCAAAGAAGATTAGCAGATATGAAGCCAGAATTACACAACACAGGCAGAATCTCCAATTCCAGTCGAATCAGAGACGTTTCTACCAAAGCATAGAAGGAGAAACTGCAAGAAACCTAGAAACACCAAATAAAGAAGAAACAGTGCAATTCTGGCGGAAATTATGGGACAATCCAATAGATTATAATAAAAAAGCAGGCTGGATGAAAGAGGTCAAAAAATGTAACCAACAAATGCAAGATCTAATAATAACAACAGAATTAATAAGTGAAAGAGCAAAGAAAATTAAAAATTGGACTGCGCCAGGTGACGATGAACTGCATGGCTTTTGGCTTAAACACCTAACAAGCCTTCATTAACAACTATCAAAACAGTTCAATCACATTATGAAAGGCGGTGATATTGAACAATGGCTAACAACTGGGAAATCTCATCATGAAAGACCCAGCAAAAGGTGCAGTTCCAAGTAATTATAGACCGATAACCTGCCTGCCAACCATGTTCAAATTATTAACTGGAATAATAGCAGATGAAGTCATGCAACACTTATTAACTAACAAACAGCTTCCAGTTGAACAGAAAGGAAATTGCCCGAACACCAGAGGCACAAAAGACCAGCTGCTGATTGACAAAATGATTTTAGAAAACTGCAAGAGAAGAAAAACCAATCTAAGTGTTGCATGGATTGACTACAAGAAAGCCTTCGATTCATTGCCTCACACATGGATACTAAAATGTTTAGAAACAACTGGTGTCAGCAAAAACATTCAGATATTTATTAAAAAAAACAATGAGCATGTGGAGTACACAGTTAACAATCAATGGCAAGGCACTTGGACAGGTTAGCATTAGAAGAGGCATTTTCCAAGGGGACTCACTATCCCCTCTATTGTTTGTAATCGCCATGACCCCACTTTCACAAATACTAAACAAAAGAGGCCTCGGATACCAAACATCTAAAACATCAAGTCAAATCAACCATCTGCTGTACATGGACGATCTGAAGTTGTATGGAAAGTCCCAGTCAGAAATCGAATCACTGCTAAACACTGTCCGTATATTCAGTAGCGATATAGCAATGGAGTTTGGACTAGACAAGTGTGCTGCATTAATAATGAAAAGAGGGAAAATAACAAAAACAGAAGCAATAGAACTGTCCAATGGAAGCAACATCAAGAACCTGGAAGAGAAAGAACATTACAAATACTTGGGCATTCTCCAGGCTGATAACATTGCACACACTGAAGTTAAAAGAAAAATAGGAAGTGAATACATCAGGAGAGTTAGAAAAATCCTCAAGTCCAAACTCAATGGTGGGAACACCATACAAGCCATAAACACCTGGGCTATACCTGTTATTAAATACACTGCAGGAATAATAAACTGGACCCAGGCAGAGCTAGAGACGCTAGATCGTAAGACCAGGAAAATCATGACCATCAATCATGCTCTGCACCCCTGCAGTGATGTAGACCTCCCTCGCAGCTCACGTGGAAGAGGAATGCTGCAAGTCCATCAAACAGTAGAGGAGGAGAAAAGAGGCCTTGAAGAATATATCAAGGACAGTGAAGAAGATACACTTCAAATGGTCAAGAACGAGAAACTATTCAACACCAATGAAACAAAGCAGGCCTACAAGAAAGAACAAGTCAAGAACCGAGCAGAAAAATGGAGAAATAAGCCCCTGCATGGTCAATATTTGCACAATATAAGTGGAAAATCAGACATCACCAAGACCTGGCAATGGCTTAAGAATGGCAACTTGAAGAAAGAAACAGAAGGTTTAATACTGGCTGCACAAGAACAGGCACTAAGAACAAATGCAATAAGAGCCAAAGTCGAAAAATCCACAACAAACAGCAAGTGCCGCCTTTGTAAAGAAGCAGATGAAACAGTGGACCACCTGATCAGCTGTTGTAAGAAGATCGCACAGACTGCCTACAAACAAAGGCATGACAAGGTAGCAGGGATGATACACTGGAACATCTGCAAAAAATACAAGCTACCTGTAGCCAAGAATTGGTGGGACCATCAAATTGAAAAAGTTGAAGAAAATGAAGATGTAAAAATATTATGGGACTTCGGACTACAAACAGACAAACATCTGCCACACAATACACCAGATATCACTGTAGTCGAGAAGAAAGAAAAACAAGTCAAAATAATCGACATAGCAATACCAGGGGATAGCAGAATAGAAGAAAAAGAAATAGAAAAAATCACCAAATACAAAGATCTACAAATTGAAATTGAAAGGCTGTGGCAGAAAAAGACCCAAATAATCCCAGTAGTAATTGGCACCCTGGGTGCAGTTCCAAAAGACCTTGAAGAGCACCTCAACACCATAGGGGCCAAAGAAATCACCATCAGCCAATTACAAAAAGCAGCTTTACTGGGAACAGCCTATATTCTGCGACGATATCTATAATAACCAACAGTATTGATGATAAAATTCAGCCATCCCAGGTCCTTGGGAAGGACTCGATGTCTGGATAAAACAAACCAGTCAATAACACCTGTCTGACTGTGTAAACAAGAAATAATCTGAAATTTGGTGAATGTTCTCCTTCAAATGTGAACGTTGATAATTCCATACAACTTTGATGAAAGTTAAGAGATGCACCAGTGATCATGAATAGTCATCTAAATATAATGCAAGCTTTTGCCTGTGTAAGCATGTCCAAAAAGAGTTTGGGACATTAATTAGATTTATCTGGGTTTGTCAGTGTTTACATATGAACTGAACTCATTTATTTACGGTCAACGACCAAATAACATGAATATCATCACATTTTAGATATTCATTGTAACATGTACACTCAACTTAGGATGTCTGACAAAATCAATACAAGTGGGGAAAGGTGGGGAAATGATTGTGTGAATTATTCCTGGGATGTCACCTGTGTAAAAATTTCCCTCAAGATGTGTCCAGATCACAGAATTATATATCAAATGATTAACAAGCAAATGATTAACAGATGCATTTCCTCCATTCCTTATCTGAATTTTACATGTCTTAGTTATGAGCAACATAAACAAGATATAAGGCATAATATATTTGTAAATATGAGCAGAAATATTTTCACTGCTGAGTTTTTTTAAAGGTACAGTCAGCTAACATTATTTTAACAGTGCATTTACCTTTTTCCTTTCTGGCTTCTGCAGATATATTTCCATTTGGTAGAACATTACTATTTCTCTGAAATAAATAAGTAATACAAACATATTTTATATATCGTATATCAAAGTAGTATAAGGTGTTATCTTTTAGTGGATCTAAATTTTGTAATAATGAAATAGAATGTAAACATTCATGTATCACGTGATGGGGGGGAAGTATTGTGAGGTATACATTTTATTTCATGACAAAAATATTTAGCCCACAAAAAGGTTTCACCTTGACTGGCACTTTTTCTGTTACATAAAAATCACTCAGATATACAGGGTTGCTATCTTCTGAGTGGAAGGTATACTGCTGTGTAGACCACTAGAGGTAAATTCCTCTATCCTCTGTCACAGCTTGGCAGTGGGAGATGCATTACATTATTTCACAGTAACAGCTCTTAGACATAAAATGCTTCAGGTAAGAAAGTGGCAAGAAATTTTTTTTTTTTAAACACATTTATATTCCGCTCTTCCTCCAAGGAGCCCAGAGCGGTGTACATAGTTAAGTTCCTCTTCACAAAAACCCTGTGAAGTAGATTAGGCTGAGAGAGAAGTGATTGGCCCAGAGTTGCCCAGCAAGTATCATGGTTGAATGGGGATTTGAACTCGTCTCCCCAGTCCTAGTCCAGCACTCTAACCACTACACTGTGCTGAAGTTATCCTTCAGGTAAGAAAGTGGCAACCCTATAGATAAACATACAACCCAATCCTATGCATGTTTACTCAGAAGTAAGTTCCACTGAGCTCCATAGGCCGTACTTCCAAATAAATACATACTGGATTGCAGCCACGGCTGTAAAGTATACCTTATAGGTCCTGAGAAGTTTCCATTCCCATAAATTTGCTTTCAAAGTTCCAGGTATACCTCAGTCTAAATCTATAAGCAGCAGTACACTGTGATTCCATTTTCTGTTGGTCTTTCCACAGATGACCTAATGATGGCAATAAACTCCCAAATATGCTGAGAGAGAAAATTACTGAAGCTTACTACTTGCTTTTATTGAGGAGGCTAAATTTCTTCTTTCTCGCCTCCTCCTTGAAGAAGCGGCCATCTCTTGAATAGCATGTGGAGGACCCAACCAGAAACCAGCCGCCCTTATAAACCCGCCCTTATAAACCTAAACCACAAACCTTTGATTATGGAGCCAGGAGCTGCCAAGTTTCCCCCAAAACCCCAACACTGTAAGGGTAAGTAAAAATATGCACAGCCCTTCATTGCCAGAAGGTGAGCTGTGGATCTGCAAGAACCCTTCAGCTGTGCTGAGGGCTTCTTTCTGCAGTGGACTAGGTGCGAAGGGAAGGGAGGAATGATTTCTGTGTCTCTCCCCTCCCTTCAAAAGCCCTTTCAGCTTGTATAAATCTATTCCTGAGCCCTCAGGAGCAGATTTATATGAGTCGAAAGGGTTTCTAAAGCAAGGGAGAGATGTAAAATCACCCCCCCTCCCCCCTGTGCACCCAATCCAGTGTGGAAAGAAGCCCTTAGCACAGGGAGGCTGAAAAGTTCTTGCGGACCCACCGCTCTCCTTCTGGCCATGAAGGGCTGTGCATATATTTTAAATATTTAGAAAGTCACATGCAATTTTGAGGAGTAAAACTCTATGTGAATGGCAACACACAAAGATTACTTCAGGATGAAATGGTACAAAGAGAGTGAAATGAATGGAAAGTAGAGGAGTACTGGTGCTAACACATTTATAGGAAGGTCATCTAGGTGAATGCCAGTTGGGTGGGAAAGACTCACATTACTGCCCAATTGCTTAATTTGTACACATTCTCCAGTTGTGTGGAATTGTGCCATGGAAAAATTGATCAGAGTGTGTGTGAGAGAGAGGGGAGTGTGTGCTCAAGATAGTTTCTAGCACAGCCAGGGTTCAAATAAGACCTGGCCTATCTTTCCTGTCACAAGATGACAGGGTTTCACCTAAAGTTTCAGGGTTTTAGATTCCTTCCGAGTAGCTCTTTCTTTTTCTGTGGAAGAGAGTGACTGAGATAAATAAACCGTTATAGGTTTGACTACTGTAGATAGCTCTGTCACTACAAGTTTGCCTTAAAGCCATGCCTGATCAGAAAAAGCATCTAAGATTTAGAATATGACAAAGCAATTGTAATGTTCCTTAATGGTTAATAGATGTCTTTTTAATGGGAATGATTTTTTTAGGATACGGTTTCTGGATACACAGGTCTCTCTGGAATGTTTGGAACAGGGACAGCCAGGGTGAAACATATCCCACCTCCCTCTGACTAAAGGGAGGAGGCTGGTGTAAGATTTCTATGAGAGACGAAAAGAGCAGTTTGCAGTTTGGGAACAGAGAGAGAGGGGGAGGGAGGGAGCTATGAACTGGAAGCACATTGTGGGGGGCAGGAGCATCTCTCTCTGGGGATCTAATGCCTTATAGGAGTGCCTGGTGTTTGCCTCCATCTATGCTGTACTTGTATATTTGTAAATAAAGCAAATTTTACTAAAATGCCATCATTCTCCAGTGATCTCTTATCCAAACTCAACCACCACTACACCTGAAACTTCTCACTGCTTAGGGAACTACACAACCATATTTTAAAACAAATGGGAAAGAGGGCAGTAATCCTGAACTAGAGAACAGTTAGGCTTTTTAAAAGTCACCAACTGGTGTCAGGATGTGCCCAGCTCCAACAGACCCTTCCAGGCTCTGTCCCTCTGAGTCTGTGAATCTGACCCTCAAACTCCCATGGCAACAACTCTAAATCATGGACATGGATGTCCAGATCCTCCATTCCCCTTGTCTACATTCATAGTGCAACCTCAAACACTCTGATCTTACTCTTTTTTGGCCCCGGTCTCTCTTGTGGATTTTATTCAGCTTCTTGGCATGGTTCATGCCTAGTTTGGTGCTCTTGAAAGACTCCAAGCGTTTCCTCATGGTTCTCTGGAAAATCTCCTTGGCTTGCTTATCATCTTCATTCGGAGTTATTTCATGCCGACTATACAGAAGTTTGTGCTGTAGCCAAAATACAAAAAAGAATGGGAGGTTTAAGCAGATTTGAGACATAAAACATTAAAACAAATCTTTTTTCTGTAAATGTTTATTAATAACACTGGCTGACATCCTGACTAAGTTACTCAAGAGCAATGCTGCTGATATAAATGGGACAACTTACTCATTAGATTGTCTCATAAATTTCAATGGGACTACTGAGTCTGGCTGTTAGACACTGCCTGCTAGACACTGCCTGCAACAGCTGGGTTTTTTTTAAAAATAAAACTCCAGATTTCTCCTCTGTCCAAAAAGAAAAAGGTAAAGGTAAAGTGTGCCGGCAAGTCGGTGTCAACTCCTGGCGACCACAGAGCCCTGTGGTTGTCTTTGGTAGAATACAGGAGGGGTTTACCATTACCTCCTCCCACGCAGTATGAGATGATGCCTTTTAGCATCTTCCTAGATCGCTGCTGCCTAATATAGGTGTTTCCCATAGTGTTCCCATAACACAAATCAGATTCCCAAAGGGAGGAAAGTCATATACAATTTATAAGCATGTGTGTATTTCAAAATCAAGCTCCTAAGCAGAATGCAGACAGAGGCATTTTACATGTATTTATTTTTACATTTATATCCCGCTCTTTCTCCAAGGAGCCCAGTACATGTAATTAATTATAGATTCACACAGAGCTCTACCAGACGAGGTCCTTTAGCCATTCTCATGCTTCCACTTGCACAAGTGGCACTCAAGTTCTTGCACAAACAGTAGAGCATATTTGTATTTAGCTTCACTTTCCCTGCACAATGCTCTAGTGAAAAACAGCTTTTCATGAGCAGAACACCTATCCTGCTTACAGAAGGGCACCCGTGATCCAGCCCAATGTCGGTAGGGCTGATGTTGTGACTGACAGCTACTCATATTGACTGGTTAGGATGCTTCTCTTTCCCCCGAACATCTATACATTGCATTCTTAGATTCCTCTGTTTCTTACCTCTTGCCTGGGCTTGTATAGATACTGCTGTAGAGTGTGGTGGGTGAACATATCCTCTGCATCTCGGATGCTTTTTCTTCTCTGCTCTAGTGCTTGCATATCAAGACAGACAGAACTGGCAGTTTCTCTCCTAAGGCAAAAAATAAAAAAATAGATGGTTTCTTTTTTGCTTTGTGCTCATCAAATAATAGAACTGGCAAGCTTGAGAACATTATATTTCACCAACAATAGAATCCATATGATACAACCCCCTGATCAGCACCCATTGTCACATTCAGAAGTGATATTAGCGGGCCCTGGGAAACATGGAAAGCAAGAGGGAACACTTGCCCTTCCCCCCAGTTAAGCCAGTCCCATTGAATTCAATGGGGCTTACTCTCAGATAAGTGGGTATAGGGTTGCAGGCTTCCCCCCTGCCCTGGAAAAAGTCCTGCGGACACCCATGCTGAAAAAGCTAGTAGAGTGACAAGCTAATAGCTGCTTCCCCTGTTATTCTGAGCACCTGCACACAGGTGGAGCACTTTAAATGTAAACCTGTGTTTATTCTGAAAACCCACTAGGCTTGTTTAGACAACCATGAACACTTTGGGAGTTGTACACACTTCTGATTTTCAGCCATGTGCAAATAAAAAGTAAGGTAGGAGGCAGAGAGCATAATCGTCTACTAAGCATCAGCTGGGTAGGATGGTTTTTCCACCTACCTCATTCAGCAGATGATCATGCTCTCTGACTCCTCCCTTGCTATTTACTCACACGCAACCAAAAACTATAAGCACACACAGCTCCTGAAGCTGGGTAGGACACTTGTCTGACGGTGATGTGAACAAGCCTCCTGTATGTGATAGATCATCCATAATGCCTAGTTCTAGTTCTAGTTATTTATTTTTATTATTTATTTTTATTTATTTAATAATTTATATTCCACCCCAAACCAAAGTCTTGGGGCAGTTCACAATCATAAAACAACAATACAAATAAATAAAACATTAAAATCAATTAAAACTCCAAAAAGCTGCTTAAAATGAAAACAGTTTACAATATTTAAAATTACAAAAGCTAAAAGGCCTGGTTAAAAAGATGAGTCTTCAAAGATCTTTTAAAAACCGCTAGAGATGGCGAGAGTCTTATGTCAGTGGGAAGTGCATTCCAAAGTCTCAGAGCGACAACTGAGAAGGACCGTCCCTGAGTGGCCACCAAACGACTTGAAGGTAGCCACAGACGGGCCTTCAAGGGAGTAACATTTATCTGCGAGGGAGTAACATTACCCTGTTCTAAGGCTTCTTTGAATCTTCTGTCATGTCAGAAGTTCCCTAGGTATACAATACCAGTACATCAGGGAGATGGAACAGTTTTCACATGGCAGAGAGATCAAACATGCTATCAGGACAGGAACAGCTGGGCTAGTGGATACAGGGGGCATGAGCCATCCAAAGCAAGTACATGGAATTTCCATTTATCTCAGTGAGAGAGTTGGCAGGAGATGAACTCTCTCCCACTGAAATCAGTGGAACATAATTTTGACTGGACTGCACCCAGAATGTACACTTCTATATTTTTCCACCCACTGTTGAGTTGTGTAGCACCATCTTTTGTATTGTTGACAAACATAAAACATAAAAAGAAGACTGAGGAAGCACACAATAGTGTTCTCAGTACCCATGGGCTTATGAAAGCAGAGGGTATAAACTTGTTCTCTGCTGCCCCAGAGGGCAGAACCAAATCTAATGGACTTAAGTTCCAGGAGGGTAGATTTCAGTTCAACATTAGGAGAGATTTCTTGAAAGTAAGAACAATTAAACAACTGGACCAGTTACCCAGGGGGTGTGGTGTGGTGTGTGTGCTTTCCCTCACTGGAGATCTTCATACAGAGGCTCGGTAGTCATCTATTGGGAATGCTCCAGCTCTGGCTTTCCTGCATTGAGCAGGGAGCTGGACTACAAGGCCCCACTCAATCCTATGATTCAATGTATTTTTAAAAGATGGGACAAACTTCTAACTCACTTACAGCAACTGGGAAACAGAGGATTCTCCATTCATTTGATTAATAAGTCTGAAGTCCACATTGGCCGTGTTGTCAATACTTGGAGAGCGGATGAATGCAAGAGAACCTCTTCGTTCTCCCTGTTCAAGAAAGACACACTCACTTTGATAGTGTAGGGTTTTCATTCAGAAGATTTACTATGTTTTTAACATGAAAAGACAAAAACTTTGAGCTACATAAAAAGGGAGGTTCGTTTCAAACGGCTTCTCCAGTCCAAAGGATAGACTTCATGGGGCAGCACTTCATGTTTCTTTGAAAGCTTTGCACTTCAAATATCTAATTATCTATGTGGCAGGGATTACATTGCGTATGCAAATCAAGATGAGGTTATTTCCTGGATTCCATCATGGAAATAAGAACATAAGAGCAGCCCTGCTGGATCAGGCCCAAGGCCCATCCAGTCCAGCATCACATTTCACACAGTGGCCCATCAGATGCCTCTGGGAAGTCCACAGGCAAGAGGTGAATGTATGCCCTCTCTCTTGCTGTTACTCCCCTGCAACTGGTATTTAGAGGCATCTTACCTCTGAGGCTGGAGGTGGCCTATAGCCACCAGACTAGTAGCCATTGATAGATCCATGAATTTGTCTAAGCTCCTTTTAAAACCACTCACGCTAGTGGTCATCACCACATCCTGGGGAAGAGAATTCCATAGATTAACTGTGTGCTGTGTGAAAAAGTACTTCCTTCTGTTGGTCCTAAAATTCCCAGCCTTCAGTTTCATGGGATGGCCCTTGGTTCTAATGCTGTGAGAGAGGGAGAAATATTTCTCTCTGTCCACTCTCTCTACTCCATGCATAATTGTATACACTTCTATCCACTGCAAAGAGGCACCTTTTTCAATTGGTGATTCTCTTTATTTAGCAGGGGGAGAGCAACTGGCCCTATATATCCCCAGCACAGCATCCTTCTAGTGGCTATTGCTGGTATTTATCTTATGTTTTTGCTTTTGCTTTTTTTTTTTTTTTTAAGATTGTGAGCCCTTTGGTGACAGAGATCCATTTTATTTATTTATTTATATCAATGTAAATTGCTTTGGGAACTTCTGTTGAAAAGCGGTATATAAATATTTGTTGTATTTGTTGTATCATGTCTCCCTGTAGTTGCCTGTTTTCCAAATTTAAAAGCCCCATAATCATAGTCAGGTCATAAAAGCAAATCCTTATGGTGACAACTGACAATACAGTTTACACAAATGGTGTGCTCTTGCCACTGCAACCGAGGCTAGGTGCACAAGTTCCAGATTTGCGTGAAATTCATGTGCCATGCAGCTGGAGAGATGCATTTCTCTATGTTACACCAAAGTCATTTCTCTATGTTAAACCAGAAGTGTGAACAGTCACTTGTACTTTTTTTGTTCCCTGCAATGTGCAAATCTGCTTAGCTAACTAGATTCAGTCACCAAGGAATCCTTCAATGATTATGAAAGCAATGGGCTTTGAAGTCTAGGGATACTAGAGTCAAGGTTTAGAGAAACCAACATTGTATATGTGACCAAAAGGAATCATAAAGGGTTAAAAACATTAATCTTTTGATCCCAATAAATCTGAGATAATAAAAGGGAGTTTTAAACATTTTTGTTTAACATTGAACTTTTTCAGCTTATGTCAACTCTAATTCTTCCCAGTTGCTACACCTACAGTCTTATAACGCTTCTGCCAAACTGCAATGAAAATTTACTAGGGATGTGCACAAAACGGATTTTGCATTTTGGTTTTAGCTCGAAACAAAACACAGACAACTGAACAGGGGTGTAGCTGTAATTGAGCGGATGTGTTCAAAGAACCTGGGGGCCCCAGCTCTTGAGGGCCCTCAGCTTTACCCCTCCCTATTTTCTTCATGATTTCCCTCACTCTGAGGGGCCACTGAGAAAAGGGACGAACACGGGCCTCCTCTGCCCTAGCTATGCCCCTGCAACTGAAAATTTTAGTCAAAACAGTGATCGACCTGCTTGTTTCAACAAAAACAAAACATTCTGAGTGTTTCAGCCATAGGAAACAATGGGGAAACTTGAAACACCCCATTGTTCCCCATGGGTAGCTCCTAGGAACACCAAAGTGGGTTGTGTGATAGGGCATTTTGGGTGTGACCTATCACCCAACCCACAAAGAAATGGGCAAGCAGTCAATTTTAAACAAATTCTAAAACATTTCCCCAAAGCCCCCGGAAGCCAGTGCCAGAAAACCAATCAGCAAGGGAAAAAGAGGCCCCCACAAAAGGTGCTTGAAACATTTTGAATCCAAATGGGGTTGTTTTGTTCCAAGTGCAAAATAGGCCCTTTATTTAAAGGGTGTTTTGTTTCAAGCTCAAAATGGCCTGTTTTGAGTCAAAACATTTCACGTAGAAATGTTTTGCACATCCCTAGAATTTACATCTCATGCACTCTCTGTATTGCCTGGCACACAAGACCATAGGCATAATCCAAACGAAGTTAAGCACCTTTAGATCCCATTAATAACAAAAGAAAAGAGTTTGGCATTTGCTTTGAAATCACTGGGATGAAAAGTGTTTAATTTTGGCTGGATTGTGCCTTGTGAGTGTCAGTGATTTACTAATATAGTACTGGGTTAACACCTTGAAGAAACACACACAAATAAGACAGTCCTAAGTTTCAACATAAAATCCATTTAGAATTACCTCAGCCACATAGCTAATGGCATCCTTCAAGTTGAGCTCACGGAAAACTTTAAGAATCTGGTCCCTGGTTTTCTGAGCAGACCTTCTCATCAGTGCTTTGCTGAGGACCTGTCTGTCAAACTTGGTCCACCTAATGATTTAAACAAACAATATGTAGCAGCCACAAATTCAATGGGCATGTTTGGCATTGTTTAGGTCAGGGATGCACAACTTCGGCCCTCCAGCTGTTGTTGGACTACAGGTTGAGTATCCCTTATCTGGACTTCCAAAATCCAGAATGCTCCCAAATCCGGACATCACGCCGTAACAAAATCAAAAAACAAAACAAAGCCTTTCAGAAGGCTCTCTAGTAGTAGTGACAGAGGGTTTGTCTGTAAATTTGGACAGCAGCAGTGCCATGCATCACCAGACCCTGCACTGGCAGCCTTTTGGCATTGGAACAGATAAGCAAGATGTTTAAAAAGCCCTACTGGGGCCTTTGTGCGGCCGCTGTTTGCACCGGGCGCAATTGCACCGGGCCTGGCCGCCAGAAGCCCAATTGGGGCATTTGCGTGTCCAGCCAACATGGCCCACTGCAAACCATTCTTCCCCAAGCAGAGAGAGCTCAAGGGATGGGGAAGCATGACGGAGCTGACCAAGGCGGGAGGGCGGTGTGCAGCCAGACTCCTCCACTGCCCCAGGGCTTGCAATGCACCGTCAGGCCTGGCCGGCAACAGCTCCATGAGGCCCTTGCTCGCTCACCCGCTCTCTCCCGTCCCGGGGGTGGTGATAGCTCAGGCTGCAGTGGCGGCAGCTCCTCCTCCCCACTCTGCTTATTTCCTTGCCTCTTCCACGGTGACAGAGATGCCACGCGGCGGCTCCTCCTCCTCCTCCCCCGGTGGCGGGGCTCCTCCAACTGCAACTGCCACTCTCTGCCCCCACTGAGCGCAACTGCATTGGGCTCGGCTGCCATTGGCCCGGCTGCCAGAAGCCTGACTTGGGCATTTGCAAGGTCAGCCAACACGGCCCACTGCAAACCGCTCTCCCCAAACAGAGAGAGCTCAAGAGGCGTGGAAGTGTGACAGAGCCACCCCAAGGCATGAGGGCAGTGACCCCCAGGCTTGCAACGCACCGCCAGGCCCGGCCGGCAACTGCTCCGCAGGACCTTTGCTTCATTATGTGAATATTCTAAAATCCGGAAAAGTCCCAAATCTGGAGCACTTCTGGTCCCTGGATAAGGGATACTCAACCTGTACAACTCCTGTCATGCCCAGCCACAGTGACCGGTAGTCAGCAATGATGGGAGCTGTAGCCCAACAACAGCTGGAGGGCAGAACTGTGAAGCTCTGGTTTATGTAAATGAGATAAAAAGTTAAACAGAAAGTAGGTTGGAAAAGATGAATCCGTGGTGCTGAGTGAAGGGAGCTGAAGGATATTTAGAGCACATTTCAGAATGATAAAGAAGGTACCTCCCAAAGATACCTCCAAAATTATTTTTAAAAAGGTACCTTCCCAAAGAAGGTAGCTCACTTCTTTGGCTCTATCATACAATATATAACTGAGAGGAAATGGGGGACTTTCCACATAGGCCCACAACATTATATATCAGGCTAACAGAGAATCTTATGGCCACTTTCGTAACAGAAAAAAAGCAAAAAATATATATGGTAAACTCACCAGAGAGAGAATCTTGCTCTGAAAAAAAGATACTGGAATCTCTGTAACGGGGTGGGATCTCCACTCTGTGAACCAGGTGCTCTTTTATTACTCCTTTATAGATCAGGGATTTGTCTTTCTCTTATTTAAGAGATGACCCACTCCCTTGACATCAGGACATCTGCTGTTCGGTTCTGCATTGCAACTTACATGAGTTTTCATGCTGCCCCAAACAGGCACCACACCTTCCCTTCCATTGGTCTGAAGAAGGTGCAGTTATGCATGGGAATCTCTTGTGCAGGGGAAACACTCTAAGTGACTGTTGCTGGTGTGTGTCTTATGTTTCTTTTTAGAATGTGAGCCCTTTGGGGACAGGGAGCCATCTTATTTGTTATTTCTCTTTCCCTGAGCCATTTTTGGAAGGGCAGTATAGAAATCGAATTATTATTATTATTATTATTATTATTATTATTATTATTATTATTATTATTATTAAGCCATCCTTTCAGTCATCTGACAAGTGGCAAAGCCAGCCAAGCTTGTGGCAACAGTAGTGAGCAGCCTGGTCCAGTGATCATGCTGAACTGGGAGATGGATTCCTCCCTGTGTTGTTAGTCTAATCAAGTGCCAACCATGACATGTGAAGGTCACAAAAGGTCACAAGACTTTTTCAAGGTAGATATTCTAGTACGGAAGTCTTTTAAAGTCTTCTATCAAGTGATACTATGTTAATAAAAGATCATAGAGTTTAGTTTTTAATTTCCTCACAAGTTTGCCTTCTCAAGCTGAGTAAAATACAAAATATGAAAAACAGTCTTTGGTGCTAATAATAAGGGAATGCAATATGCAGTTTTTTGAATTGTGTTTACTGGCACAGTTAAATGCAAAGAACTGTAACTGATTTCAAGTGGGAAGAATTCCATCACTACCAGGACTTGACAAAAACGGTTTTCCTGTCTGACTACCAGCACTAACCTGCATCATTGACTATTAGTGTGGTTATTAAATGGCTGTATGTCAAACTATCATATGTTGTTACTTTAGTCATCCTTTCCATTCATTTATAACTCTTCCATTCCATTAAGATAAGAGTATCCAACTCACTTGTCCCTCAAGTAATTATGTCCTATTTGACCAGATATATCTTCAATCGCTGAAAGAATGTGATCAAATGCCTGTGAAAACAAAGAGCATACATTTAACCTCACTTGGATAATTGAAGATGCTGCAAAAGAAAAGTCTAAATGTAGACAGGGGCCAATTTGGGACAGTGTACACACTCCAAGGATAAAGCAATCAGCACTGTGCAAATTACTCTTGGTTTCAAGCAATATAATTGATCAGAACCTGGTCTTGGAACCTAGGATAAAAATCTTGCTCCCTCTGCATGGTGGACAGAGGAGTGTCAGGGAGGGCTCCTCATAAGTCTGCATGATAGCCCTCCTTCAGGTGTATCACTGTCCCCTGCAGCACATAGGAACAAACCAGGCCATTCCCAAGGCCTCCCCACACCTCAGCCTAAAGCACACGGCAGCTCACTTTCCCCCTGCTCACCAGGATGCAAGCAGACATGCCAGCAAAACTAGGTGCTAATCAGGGGTGTGGTCCTGCCTGAACCTAAGGGGTATACTCGTGAGTCAAATGGGCCGTAACCCAAAATTTGGCTTTAAAAAAGCCATATCTGGCAACAGAGCTGCCCGCACATCTCTGATTAGCACCTAGCTTTGCTGGCATGTCACTCTGATTTGTGGCAGGGAGGGAGGCAGTCTATCTGCTCCAGATGAGAGATGCTTCTCAATTGGGGAAGCAAGCCCTAGTGGGAAAGATTTGGCCCAGAGACTTCCAATGGCTGATCCTCATCTTGCAGCTGTCCTTCAAAACCCACAGTTTCACTATCACTACAGCACAGTCTGGTAAAAAGCTAAAATCTGATGGAATCTGAACAGCAAGTAAATTAGAAGACAGCAAAGCTACTGTTCAGCTTTATCCATGTCAGAAACCTATAAGCTGCTGATAGCACTTCTTCTGAATCACCTTCTACTGTTTTGTTCCTACTTTACCATTGAGCAAAAATGCAGTCCTGTGCCAGCCTCATAGAAATGAATGGGAGCTACACAAGAGCACTACCATGCTCACACATTCATTTCCAAGAGACTGGCACAGGAGCATTCCTTTGTGGGCCGTGACTTTAAGAGTTTATTTTTTCACCCTCTTACTATTTTCACTGGAGATACCGCCCCCACCCACACTCAAATATGAACTGATGTGGCAGTGTAGCTTATTAGAGACTTGCGTTTGGGGCAGTATACAAATATGTTACATACATACATACATACATACAGGTCGTATTCAAATATTGTTTACCAGTTTTTTTCTAAGAGAAGCACAGGTTGTAGCAAAAGTCATAAACGCATTTTATTTTCTCATAACTTTGGAACTATAATAGATCTCATTGCCTTCTTTGATTCAGGTAATGGTCTAAACCCTTGAGTTTCAAGACATAGAAAAGTGGACAATTCAAGAATGCTCTGCTATAGTGGAGCTCGAACATGGATTTAAACAGGGATCCTCCCTCATTGCTGCAAAAAAGCCCCTTCAAAACATGTCTTCAGAACATTTGAGTCCAGATTCCATGAAGATGGCACTGTGGCAGATGCATAATGGTCAAGTAGACCATGCTCTGCCAAAATAAAAACATTGATTAAGTGCATAAAAGCATATTGAACAGTCCATCAAAATCAATAGGTTGACAATCTTTGGAGCTCCAACTGTCCAAAAGATCTTTAAGACAAGTTTTGAAATGTGATTTGAATTGCTTTCTGTATAAAATTCACTTAGTCCAAGAGTTGCAGCAGGTAGTGGACATTTAAATGTAATTATTTTTCACAAGTAGCCTGTAAAAAGGAAATCTTTGAACTGGTGATTCTTAATATATGTAACAATCTGTCAAACCCCCAACATTTTATTTATTTATCAATAGAAGGGGCCCATGACCTTTGCCGCACCCTGTATAATAGCAGTGACCAAGGAATAAGTGGAATTTCATATCTAGTAAGACCTCCTGAAGTAGAACATCAGCAATGCATAGCTCAGGGTTAGCGCTCATGCTCTGTGTGCTAGGTTCCAGATCCAATTTCCCTGCATTTCCAGTTAAAAGCTCTGGTTCAATTTCCCTGCATCTCCAGCCTGAAACCTGTCACACTGATAGTGAGATTAGACAGTACTGGGCTAGATGCACTTGGTAGTTTACTTCACTATAAGGCAGTTTCATAATTCATGTTGCACTTTAAAATAAGTGGTGGGATCACCATCAACACTGGAGAAAGGGATCGTAGCTCAGTGGCAGAAGGGCCAAGGTTCAATCTCTCCCCAGGATACATCCCAAGCAGCAGGGCTAGAGAAGACCTCTGACTGAGAGCTTGGAGAGCTTCTGTAAGTCAGAGCAGAAAATGCCGAGCTAGACAGACAAGTGGTCTGGCAGCACAACGCAGTTTCATATCTTCAAACAAGACTCCAGCAGGGGGCCACATCAACACAGGGAAGACTTAGACGCTGCTATAACAGCAGCTGTGAACAAAGAGGATTTCCTTGACTAAAAATACCATCAAAGATAAGAGCCATAGCTTGGTGGGTGGAACAGATGCTCTGAGTACAGAAGGTACCAGGTTCTCCCCCTAGTAAATGATCTAGAGATCTGTTGCCAATAAGATAGACAACACTGGATTAGATGGACCAATTGGTCTGGTTCAGTACAAGGCAGCTTCATATATTCATATGAAACAGATATATACCTAGTCAGCTACCTCCTGGTTTGAATCATTGCTAGTGTAAAGCCTTGTCTGTGCTTTTGTTTTTGCCATCAGTGATAATCTTGCCAGTTTGCATCAGGTCAATTAAAAACCTCGTTGCTCTACTCCACTGGGAATGTATATACAGTCAATAAAACAAAATATCACTGATGCTCTTTCTTCACCTAGAGTTTGATTGTTTATAAGCCCACAGAGTGATCTAATACTTTGGGAAGTAACATATGATGCTGCCTTATACTGTCAGATCATTGGCCCATGTAGCCAAGTATCATTTGATTGGCAAGGTGACACCTCTTCAAGGTGACAGCAGAGCCCCTCCCCAGAATGACTACACAAGAGCCTTTTAGCTGTGGTTGCTGGGTGTGTGTGTTGAGCCGCAGATTTTCTGCATTCAAAGCATGTACTCTACCACAAAGTCATAGGCCAGGGCTGCACATTTTCAGCCCTCCAGCTGTTGCTGGACTGCAATTTCCATCATCTCGAGCCACAGTGGCCAATAGTTAGGGATGGTGGGAGTTGTAGTCCAACAGCTGGAGGGCTGAAGTTGTGCAGCCCTGCTATAGGCTCCAGTGGTGCTCTGGCGGCTATCCCACCAAAGGAGCCCTCCCCTTAGCCCAGGTTAGCGGAGCAAGTGCTCCACTAACCTGGGTTTCCTGATCATGTGCTGCCATGGTGCGGCTCCGCATCACGGTGACACATGGGAAGACCACACTGGGAGGCTGCAAGCAGTCTCCCAGGGTCGGGGGTCTCTCCAGGATGCCCTGCACGCTCATGCTGGGCATCCTGGAGGGCCGCGTGGCCCCCAATCCCCACAGCCCCCGCCAGCTCTGTGACAGAGCTGGCAGTTGTGTGGGTGGCCGATTCGGCCGCCCAGGGCTGCCTCTTGATCGTCTGTGGGAAGAGCGGGCTAAGTCTGCTCTCCGCGCAAACCTCCTCTAGGCACTTCCCACTGCTTGTGAGAAGCGCCTCAATCTGTTTCTGCTGGCCTCCAGCAGAAGGTAGAGTGGAATGACCCACTAAATTCTGGAGACTGTTCAGAAAATTCAGTTAGTTTAGAATTCAGCTGCAAGGCTGCTAATGGGTCCGGCTATAGGAATCACATCTTTCCAGTTCTTAAATTCCATTGGCTGCTGGTGTGTTTTGCCAGTTCAAAGTGCTCCAAACCCCACAAATAGCCTGAAACCTGGATATTGGAAGGATGGTTGCTTCCCACATGAGCCTGCTTGAATTCTTTGCTCATTATCAGAGACCCTTCCTCAAGTCCCCCCACCTTCCGAAGGCGGATGATGACCAAAGACAGGGCCTTTTCTATTGTGGCATTCCATACCTGGAATGTTCTTTCCAAGAAAGCTTGCCTAGTGCCAAACACATTGTCATTTGGGGGTCAGGCAACAACTGCTTTATTTGCCCAAGTGTTCCAGCATGGTTTGTAATTTGTTGAGTTTTTTGTTATCCTGGTTTTTATTACATCATCATCACCATTACCACCACCACCATGTTGCTCTGCTGTGATACATTGTAAGGATGTGTTTGAAATGTGATTCAGCTTCTGAATTGCTGCACAATCCCTTTTAAAAGGGTTTACCCAGGCCCTTTAACGCAGAGGAGAGCAGGTCCATCCCTGCTCCTCCTCTGATCACTGCCATGGCAGTAATCCTGGCACTCTCTCCAGCTATGCCCATGCACCAGTGGCGCTCTCCCCCAGCAGCCTGATCACGACGCCATCATGCAGGAGCAGCTGGGAGTTGCCCCGCTGGCACACGTGCATAGCTGTGGGGAGTGCTGGGATTACTGTAATAGCAGCGATTGGAGGAGATGCAAGGATGGACCTGCTCTCCTCTGTATTGAAGGGACTGGGTAAGCCCGCGATTTTAAAGGGATTGTGCCACGATTGGGAAGTCAAATCACATTTCGGCACATCTCTAATACATTCTATGTTATTTGCATGTTTTACTGTTGTTTTTTAATGTTTATGATGAAATGATGTACTGCTTTGAGAGCTTTGCCAGCTGAAGAGCAGCATATAGAGTTAAATATAAACAAACTACAAGCTGATCATCCTCATCCCATCTTTAAAAGATATGTGATTTTCTCTCTTCGCTGAATAGGAGAACATTCGGACCCTTTCTCAAAAATGGATTTTGAGATTTCCAGCACTCAAATAAAACAGCTGGAAAGATGCAGGCATTACTCTGCAACTGAACAGATCCTACCTCCGTAACTCCAACTTCCAGCACCCCGATGCCAATTCTACCTAATAAATCCCATGTTGTGAGAGAACGAGAAATACAGATCATGGAGGGGCTGGAATTTTCCCAAGGTAATAATATTCATACAGTATTATGAAAACATAGCTGGCTTTGAATGAAAATATATCCAAGATTTTTTTCTCACTTTTAAAAGTGACCATGCTTACCCTGCCATGAAGCTTCTCATTCAAGGTGGGCTCGCGGTGCTCACTTTTTTTCACTTTCAACCACTTCACCAAAGGCTTGATTGTCAAACCCTGTGGAAGGACATGGACACATTCCGCCTCATTTTAATTTTTTAAAAATTTTGTCCACTTTTTAAAATACTGAGATACTAGAGCTAGAAAACACGTGACACTCCATCTGCATACTCAAAATCCTGAAATCCTGAAAGTAAAAGAAATGTTGCCATTTTTCTTTTTAGGTAACAGACTGTGCAGTGTTATATGCATGCGGTGGGATGCAATGTTTGCTCAGTTGTGCAAGAGCAAAACTTTCACAAATAGAGGTTAATGACAGTGAAGCCATTTATACACACACACACAACACCATTGGTGCAATTTGCGTGCTTGCATAGCAGTGCTCTTACACAACTGTGCACACATTCCATCTCATGCACAATGTTGCCCAGTATGTCAGCCATTAACTGTTATCACACACTATTAAATTGGTGATGGCCGGGCTATGTATTTGATACATACAACATAAGATCTGAAGATGGGTGAACAATTACGTCTGTGGTACACTGCAGGCACACTGACACCTTGCCTGATAATAAATTGCTCTCAGTCAATAGTGTGTGCTTTATGTGATCACAAGCATCTCCTACTCACCACATCCTGTTGACAGAACTCTCAGTACTTAATTAACTGTACTGTGACACTGGCACCACTGTTCACTAGGTCCGCTCTCTCCATGATGCCAGCCCCTAATAAAAGGAGTTCTGAGAGTGGGAAAGGGTAGTCCGATCTATCAGCTGCTGATGTCTTATTGTGGCACCACTTGGCTCTTTCCCATAAAATCAGCAGAGAGAAAGTTCTTACACTACCTGTGGCTGCCACTTCTGTATGCCCGTGGCCATGCCACTCTAGAAATGTTTCAAATGTGGAAACCATTCAAGTTCTTTCCCAAGTCACTGCTATGTGAACCGACAGTACTAGTACTAGCACTGGGAATAACAATTCCATCCCCTGCTAACTTTCCCCATCTCAAACATGGCATGGAATACAATGCCACACTGAACCATGCAGGTGAAGTAAAGCTGACCCTTCGCAGCAGAGGATTTGCCACAATACATCCCACCCCACCCCCTTGTGAAGCACTTAGAGCTGACTATTAGTCACCAGTCCACTACAATCACATTCCTGCCCAGAACCCACTGCAACACTGTGGGTTTGGCCCTCCCTTACCCTAAACAGTGAACTGGCAGTGAAACCTGTCTTGATTGACAGGCAGCGACCTCTAGGGATCAGCCACTCAGCACACGGTGGGTGGGACCTTGAGGGCCTTATATCAGGAAGAGAAGGGGGTTCTTTGTCATCAGTTGGAGGAGCTTTCAACAGGATGAGTAGCCATGGAGGTGGCTACTGAAAAGGACTGCAACTCCTTGAGAGACAGGATTGCAGGATACTTGAAGCTCATCATGTGAGGGGTGAGTCTCCAAGGAAAAGGGGATTTAGTGTAGGGAACAGTTTGCTAGTTAGTACATGTCATAAACTTATTTTCCTTTTTGTGCTTTGGAAATCCTTACAACTGGTCTATTGTGTTTTTCTCCTGTAACGTAACTAAGCCAAGGAAAATGAACCAGTGCCCCTTTCCAACTACGGTGTTGCAAAAGTCTCTGTAGACTCTCAAAGGTGCTTTTTGCATTTTCTTACATTTGGGTTCTTTGCAACTGAAGAACCATGATTTTTAAAGTGTGCTGCCCCAATATCATCTGAGGGTGCTTTTTGAAGTATTCTTGTAGTTACTGAGTGTTCCTTTTTCCTGTAACTAAAAGCTGAGGAAGACTGAAGCAGTCTGTAGTATTTTGAATAAAGTTTTCTCTTTTTGTTCTTTATATTTTACCTGCTTCTGAGTGGATTTTTAACTCAGGGAAAGGGGTTTTTTACTCTGGTGCAAACACGTCCCAAGTTTGATTGCTCAGCAATTCACTCTACCAAGTGTGCTCATCACATGTAGGCTGCATCACGTGTAGACTCTAATAATTAGGGTGTGGTGACAGCGAATCAGCTAATGAGGATGCAGTTTAAGTTTTAAAAGGAACAGCCTTTTTTGAGCAAACATGGAGGGAATGATTCAGCATTTTTCTTCCCCTCACATGGACAAAGGCTGGGCTTAAATCCACTACAAACACAAATCCTGAAATAAAGGCAACAGTGATCTGATATAAACCACTATAATTATATGTGAACATATGGATATTTTTCAAATTTCAGAATCTTTTAAAGGAAATCATGATTTTAAAGGGCTGATTCACAATTCTGAATCAGAGCTTTTAGTCATATCTGCCTTTCAAAGGACTGCTACAGAGAAATCAAGATTTTTCTGACTCATCATTTAGTGGGCCAACATTACAGAAATCAATGTCCAGTTATTAAGCAGTGGCATAAGCACATCATTTCCCCTTGTTCAAAACTGTTGTAAAGATTTTTGAATGGCAAATAATATTTGCATTTGCAAGTAAGTGAGTGGGCTTGACTTAGTTATATGGCTCTCTTATGAAATATTAACTTGAGATCCATTAATGCACGGAGATCTGACATGGACGCTTTAAGTTTAGTGAAGAGCAAACTGTGTTTTGTCCCAAGTGGTGCCTTCTGAAAACATAAAATAGGATCACTGTTACTAAAATTATGAAGATAATTATAGTCTCAGTTCACTGACATAATATAAAACCTGCAGTTAGAGTCTGCTTTTAACGTTTCTTTTGCCCTGGTGAGACTTTATTTCCTAAAGATAATATAAGAGAGGGCTTGCGCATGTTCAGTGCCCTGCCCTCCCAAGCTGCCCTCCTCTTCCCGAGTAAAAAGAGATGTCTGACCTAGATTGCATTCTAAACACAGATAGCATCCCTGCCAACTTGTCACTATTTTTTCATTCACCTGAATAGGAAAATAGGGACATGTTGGCAGGTATGAGATAGCATGCAGATGAGCAGCACCTTCATCTAAGTCAGGCGGAGAAGAGGAGGAGGGAAGGGCATGGGTATGCACAAGCCTGAGGTTTCCTTTCATATTGGATTCAGAACCCAGAATGTCTGACCAGGTCATTGTCTCCTTTTTCTAAGCCAACAAACCCCAAAAAGCTGAGCAGTTGAAATTACCTGGAATATAACAGTAAAAAACACAACAATGATAGTAGTGCTGACAAATAGGTTTCGGTCTCCAACTTTGTCCGCATCCAAAAGTACCACCAAGGCAAAGGCGACAGCACCACGGAGACCACCATATGACATCACCACTTGGTCTATTATTCCCAGCTGGACCATTCGGTAGTGGTTTAGAACCCATGTCTGTAGAATTACACCTGTTAAAACAAATATCACCGTCACAAGCTTGCATAACCACATTTCTTTACGAAGGAGGAAAGGTATTACTACTGAAGCATCACAGAATAACACTAACTGTTGAAATACAATGCTTCTTTTCTAGGAATGGCAATGTTGTCTATCACAGTGATGTGACATACTGGGCAGGGTCCAAATTAAGTCAGTCATGACTAAGCACTATTGAAATAAAATTAGGCATGATTAACAAGTCCCATTAATTGCAGTGGCACTTAGTCAAGACTAACTTAGTTTGGAGGCTGGTCACTGAATGCAACAGAAAGCTTATTGCCACATTCCAGCTCTGGTTATGTTTTTTTACATTGAAGAGGTTCTAGGCTATTTTGTCACCCAACTGATAAGATAACCCACAAGATTCCAGTAGTCCTAATTAATTAGCAATCTTAGCAGGAGGAAGAACTACTTTTCTTACCAATGATTCTGTAGACAGAGATGAAGACCAATGTCAAAAGAATGAAAGCTGTGTTCCAGGTCCAGATGTTAGGATCAACAGCTGAAATTCCCAGGAACATGAAAATAATAGTCTCTGAACCACTCGCTAACATCTTCATGGTGTACCTCACAGTGGTAGAAGACTGCTCAGAAATATTTGCCTTGACGTATTTCTGACAGCAGATACCACAAAACGTTATACTGGAAAAAACAAACACAGCAGACATCTTCTCAATACATTCATAGAACAGGGCCAACGTCAGGAGTTAGCATCCTTGGAAAGCTGTCCAGGGCCCTTGGAAGTCCTTCCTGCTGATCCATAAGATCACTTCTGTGCCCACAGCATTTATGTAGTGGCAGAATGACCCTCTCAAGGTTCATCCAGTAGAAGGGGGCCCATCAAGGGCAGTTTGCTGAGGGCCTACCAGCCTCTCTCTATAGATCATAGGCCAAGCTATCTATTTAGTCTCCAGAGCCATACCTGGCCTACCTAGGAAATAGTTGGCTATTGTCTGAGTGGATATCTGCTATAGAAATTAAGAGTCCATTCTATAAGGCAGTCCATATTACAAGGACTGTCTCATTGTGTCTCAAAAGAATGGTACCATCTCAAATAATCCTCAAGCAGTGATGTTTATGTTCCATCCAGATGTCAGGAGCTGGCCAAGTCAGGTACTTGCCAGGCTACTCAGACCTATTAGAGGGCCCACAGTCTATCCCAAGGCTCTGCCTCTTGCCCACCTTTCTACTAAGTGCAGTTCTTTCAGCTATGACTATCATGCCATTGCTGCCTTCTCCTCATCTTTCCCCGAGAGGCTCCTGAAATAATGCAGGAGCCTCTAGTGGAAATGCATCTGTGGGTGGAGAGGGTGAGAGGAGATGGTGGTAAAGCAATTTGCTCAGTCATTCATCCTTTCCAGTGACATTTAGATCTAAAATGGTGCCACTGCTTCAGCTGAGAGCTGTTACACTGAAGGGCAGGCCCATTGCTACCCACTGCTACTTGGTAAGCCCCCCCAATGAGCCTGGCAAGCTAACTAGGCAGTAGTGGATGGTAACAGATTGCAGTGGGTGTAGCATTGTCTTTTTAGATTCCCTGTCTTCTGATGTTAGGTTTCCTGTCAGATGTTAGATGAACATCTGCTGCTACCCACCACTGTAGAATCCAAGGGAAAGAGTTGTGGCATGCAAGGACAATGCAGTGGAGTGAAATATTAACAGTTTAATGAGATATTATGTACAGAGAGGCAAGTGCAGACTGCTCTTCGGTGCTCTTGCTGCTGGCTGTTTGTTAGCCCCACCTCTACTCCAGGACTGGAATACAAGTAAGTAAAGCCCCATTCAAAAGCTGGCCTGGATCAAGGAATGGATTAACCAAAAACACCACAGTAAGCTTGCCAGGGTCCAATGGGATGTCATGGGGGTCCTCATGTCTCCCCTCATGGGAGAGGGAGGCCAGTGGAGGGCTTTACCCAAGGGCCCCCCAAAAGCCGACACTGGCTTTGTTGATGTCATGTGTTTAAAAAAAGGCTTAGCACTTTTGGACACTTGAAAGAGTAGAGCTGGGATTGTATGACCTAATGTATTGCCTGTAATTCATTTGTTTCTGTCTCATGCAGAGCCAGGCAAGACAATTTGCTGTGCCAAGACTGCTGTAACGCTAATCTGAAAGGTGTGCCCTTGGCCTGCATCCCTTGCCATGCCACAGGATTTGCTGCAGCTCAGCTCTCAGGTATTGTGTGGCTGCAAAAGATCCAAGAGTTGCACTCAGATGTGCTCTATGACATCCAAGGACTCTTGATGTGCCCCTCTTGGATCACCTTCTTGGATCACCTTGTATAGGGCACCAAGGGGACTCTGACAATCAGACCCAGGAGCCTGTTGTATTCTGTCTAGTAGTCCTTTATGTTGTGTTGCTGGGAACCCACGCTCCTGTTGAGCCTGAAGTGGGCCTGAAGTGGGCCTGAAGTGGCTCCTTAGACTGTGCAAATCTACCTACCTACACTATTACTCAGTGCAGGTTGTGTTGCACAACAGATTCTTTAATGTCCTCCTAACCCTGCTATTTGACACCCTGCTTTGACACACCACCCAAAGGTTATGGTGTACCATACGTTGTAACTGCCTGCCTGCTTACCTAACTTTTGGCTGCCAGCCCTGACATTATGTTAGCAACCCTAAAAGTAGTGTACTACTATGCCAAGCTTTTACTATCAGAGCAGCCTTGGTATCACGAAACAAGATGATGAACATGGGGCAATACATTAGGGATGTCCACGAAGCGTGCATGAACAAGGGCAGCAACCAGCAGGTGTTTTAAATGGAGGGAGGCAAGTCTTACCTGCCCCTCCATTGCTCCTCTGTTTCCCCAGTGTGGTGCTGTCCACAACAAGCAGCTCCACTGTCTGTTCTTACAAGCAATGTTGTGAGAGGGTTTCTTGTTTGGGAACAGGATGTTCCCAATATCCTGTGGGGGGTGTCATCACATGAATGGTGTCTGTGTGTGCATGGATGCCATCTTAAGTGATGAGCAGTGTTGTTGAGCACTCAAGATGGTGTCCACGCACACAAAGATGCCATTTACATGTATGCCACCCGTGGGATGCTGGGAACAAGGAATTTCCTGTTCCCAAACAGGAAGCCCCCGCACACCATCGCTTGTCAGAATGGACAGCGGGGCTGCTTGTTACGGATAGCGCTTGCAGGGGCAGCAGATAGGAGGAGAGTGACAGAGGGGCAGGTAAGACCTGCCTCCCTCTATTTAAACCTCCCACTCCCTCACCCCACTGAAATGTTTTGGCCAGGGGAACTTGAAGCATTTTGGCGCCTCGAATTAGAGGCTCTGAAACACTTCGTGCACATTCCTACAATATATGCCATTTGCCCATGGAAACAATTTATGTTTTATTGCACTCTGCAGCCTCCTTTTATGCTGTATGGCTTATTGTTATATAAGAACAATTACATAAGTTACATAAGATCCAACCAATTTTCAGATGTGGCCCTTTAAAGAGTAATTGTTACAAATAAGGCATAGGGTTCTCCAGACCCCAAGGGTGGGCTCCAGCTTCCAGCAAACCTAATGGCTTTAGGACATTCTCCTTCCAACATGCCATGAATGAGTTGGCCCATTTTTTTCAACTCAGTTGGAAATTCCATTCATTTTCAAACTACATCCTTCACTGGCAACACTACACGGAATGATAAGTTAATTAACTGAAACTTACGCAAGGATGGCAGAAAGCGAGAGCATCTCAGCTGTCAGGTAAGACAGGTAGGAAATAACAAACACAAATCCAGGCTCAATTATTCTGACATGTTTTGTGAAACGAGTGACGAGGGAGAGCAGGAACGCAAAGACAACACCAACTAAAGTCCCTCCTAGGCTCACCACAAAGAAAGACACTGCAACAAAAAACATACAAAAATTTCATTGAATTTGTAAAGGCAATGCTTGTGGGTTTAATGACTTCTTACCATCCCTATCTGTTGGTAGGGATGTGCATGGAACTGGCTGACCCGGTTCGGTTTGAGTCTGGATCGGACTCGAACCTGACTGGACCTGTTCGGTCCAGCACCCCTTAGAACCCACCCCCCAGTTTGGTTCGGTCCAGGAGGGGTTCATGAAGGTGTTTTGGGGGGATTTTTTTCCTTTAGCCCCTTTGGGGGGCTTCCTCTAGGCTGTGGGGGGGGGGTCTGAAGGTTCCCATCGGACTGACCTCAGACCGACCCCCCCGACAGTTGGGGGGTTCTCTCTCTTTATATATACACATATACCTTTAGCCCCTTTGGAGGACTTCCTCTAGGCCATGGGGCCCCCCGCGAAGGTTGACCCTCCCCCCACCTGCCTCATTCATCACCACTGTGGCCTGTTTTACCCCCTTTTTTGGCCCGTTCGGGCCTCCATAACTTGGCACAGTGACCATTTTCTCCACCGCCGCACATGCACAAATGGTCTCTGCAAGGAGTCACAGAGGCCATTTGCGCATGCATGGTGGCCATTTTTTAATTTAATTTTTTTTAAAAAATGGCCATCGCGCATGCACAAATGGCCTCTGTGATGCTTTGGGCCATGCCAGGCCTCACAGAGGCCATTTGTGCATGCGTGGCAGTAGAGAAAATGGCCACCGCTCCAACATATGAAGGCCCGAACTGGCCGGAAAAGGGGATAAAACGGGCCATGGCAGTGATGAACAAGGCCAGCAGGGGGAGGGGAAACCTTTGCAGACACATACACACACCTGCAGCCTAGAGGAAGCCCCCTGAAGGGACTAAAGGTAAAAAAAATTAGAAAATTAAAATCGCAGCCCCCCTCAAGCCTTCGGGGGGGGGGGGTCTGCAGTCTGACCGAACGGGGTGTGTGTGTGTTTCAGTTTGACCCCAGAACCGTCAAACCAAACTGGTTTGACATAGAACCGAAGCCCCCCCTCGAACTGTTCACACATCCCTATCTGTCGGCTAGCAAGGTTGTGGAGATGGTGTTACAAATCCATCATGCCAATATCTAACCCAGCTATCCAAACAAATTCACCAGCCATAAGGAGTCTGATGGCCACTCCAAAAATAATGTCATGATGATGAGACCTTTATCCTGGAAATTATTGAGAGGCTATAAGTGTGAAAGCCATGGGGTGATGCCAGGGGTGTCAGGATGATGCCATGGAGTGTCAGGAATGGGAGAGCTGTTTTGCATTTGAATGGGAGACTACATATGTGAGCACTGTAAGATATTCCCCTCAGAGGATGGCGCCGCTCTAGGAAGAGCACTTGCATGCTTCCATGCAGAAGGTTCCTAGTTCCCTCCCTGGCATCTCCAAGAGAGGACTGAGAGAGACCCCTGCCTGCAACCTTGGAGAAGCCACTGCCAGTCTGTGTAGACAATGCTGAGCTAGATGGACCAATGGTCTGACTCAGTATAAGTCAGCTTCCTCTGTTCCTATGAATGCCCCAGATGGTAACTGTGGTATTATAAATACACTACAAATCATGAAGGCTAGGGATATGAATGAGGATTCAGGAATGGAACTAGATAGCCCTGGCATTGAGGAGCTGGGGCAAACCTTTGGGACACCTGCAAGAAACCAATAGGGAACACCACCCATGTAAATGGGATTCTCACAGTGTAAGGGTGCTGGGTAGGCTCTCCAAGGTAAGAGAAGTTTGTAGACCAAAGCTCTGATGTCAATAGTGGGCAAGTTATTGGAAAGTGGGGAATAAAAGCTAGTACTATGACCCAGGGACCCAATTCTAATAGGACCCTAGCAATACCCCAGGCCAAAACATGCCAGATGTAAAAAGGATGTTACTGGTGATTAATGGCTTCAAAAACTAGAAGAGGGTGTTGGATTCCTTAGAGAGCATTAAAAGGTTTATCAAAATGGGAAGAGACTGGGCCCAGAATCTTTAAGAACCTAGCAATGCCCTTGGCCTAGATCACTGACCACACTCATTTCTTCACCTGAAACAATGCAGAAATGATCAGGGGTAGGGAACAGTGTATATTTCCTCGCTCTCCCAGAAAATCTTGGAGGGCCTGGGTCCCTCCTTAAAACCTTTGGGAGGGCTGTCCCCCCACCCCAACTTTTCCTGCCATTAATCAACAAAATCTTAAACTTAAAGATAAAGTTTTCACAGGTTAGGCACCCATCCTAAACAAATTTAAGCATGCAGTTTCCGTGGGGGGGGGGGAGAATCCTCTTATACTTCTTAAATATGCAGCAATTGTGACTTTATTCTCCAGTGATGTACCACTGAGACCTAAGAATAAGGAATCGTAGGGAGAGGGGACAGAAAACTGCATGGGGTACTATTATTCCTTATTAAAACTGCATAGATTTATGTTGATATAATAAGCTTTAAAGGACTGCTCACCTACACCTTTGACACAGTCCACACCAGTCACATTTCCAGCTCCTATTGAAACAAAGGATTTAAATACGTTGTATAGCACCTAGGAGGAAAAGACATTGGTGATTTAATGAAGAAGTACTACATGAAATCAGGAGAAAGTACTTTATGAAATCAGACAAGAGCCAAATTGCTTATTTTAAATAATACCTTAGCAAATACAGCATTCATCTGCTACTATTCATTATTTGTGAATTTCATATCATTTGGGGCAGGGGTGGGGGGGAAACCCTATATGGTGTGTGGATGCTTGCATGGTATTTTGTTCTATGGCAAGTACAGTAAAGCAGCAATGAAGTAAAAAATCCAGATTGATCAAATAATAATACTTCACATTAAAATAGCACGTATCCAATGTGCAAAGTAAAAATCCAGTATGCTACTTCAGTAGTCAGTACATCAGTAGGGATTTGCACGGACCAGATGCGGGTGGCTTGATGGCGGGTGTGTGTGTCTCACTTTAAGGGCAGGGGAGGATACACTTACCCCTCCCTCCGCTTTTGCCCCACCGGTGCCCAGTAGTTTGCACGTCCTACAGGGCAGCAGCATACTTCCCTGCTGCCCCATTCGCTCTTCGGCTGGAAGTGGCTGGACGTAGCTGACACACGTGCAGCCGCCCGGCACATGAGTGCACATGTCGTGAGCGTGTGAGCACCTGCCCCTGACGTTCATGAGCATTAGCGTGAGTGCAACATGCACACGCACACCAGCTACTTCCAGCTACTTCTGGCTGAAGAGCAAATAGGGTGGCAGGGAAGTACACTGCCGTTCCGTAGTACATGTAAACTACCAGGTGCCAGGGGTGGGGTGGGGAGCAGAAGGAGCGGTAAGTGCACCCTCCCCTACCCTTAAAGTGAGACACACACACACACCTTCAAACTTCGAACCCCCCCCCAGTGTTCGAACCTGTTCGGAGGCCCGTAAAAGGGCCTCCAGAGAGGTTCATGCACATCCCTCTATATCAGCACTCTACGACAGGCCAGTATTATCCCTACAGTGCAGATGGGAAGATGGGCTCAGGCCAAGTGACTTGTTTACAGCCACCTAGTGAGTTCCTCAATCAAGTAAGGCTGGAGCTGGAGACTTCCTTACTCTCACTCACATTCTTAGGCTATATCCATAAAGGAAAGGTTGTGTTGTCAAGTCAGTGTCGACTCCTGCTGACCACAGAGCCATGTGGTTTTCTTGGTAGAATATAGGAGGGGTTCACCATTGCCTGCTCCCATGCAGTATAAGATGATGCCTTTCAGCACCTTCCTATATCGCTGCTGCCCGATACAGGAGTTTCCCATAGTCTGTTTCCCATAGTCTGGGAAACATACAAGCAGGGATTCAAACCAGCAACCTCTTGCTCGCTAGGCAAGTTACTTCCCCGTTGTGCCATTAGGTGCTTAAAATGGTTTAAGGGTAATTTTCTTTCCCCAAGAATCTCTGAAAAGAATTATTCTGTGAGAGGGTGGACCCAGCACAGCATTCCTCCAGTGGCTGTTGCTGGTACCCTCCTTACAGTTCTTTTTAGATTGTGAGCCTTTTGGGGACAGGGGGCCATCTTATGTATGTTTTTCCCCCTATATAAACCACTTTGGGAACTTGTGTGGTTTATAAATATTTGTTGTTGTTGTTGTATTTTTTAAAACAGAATTCTTTCTCGCTAAACTACAGTTTTTAAGACACTCTGGGGGTAGCTAGGAGTTGGTTGTTTAAGTATGCCCTTAGCTGCTGCATTAAGACCACAATCCTAGAAAGTAAGTCATGTTGGACATAGTGGGACTTACTTCTGAGGCGGGTGGGAAAGGCTCAGGCTGCAATCATGTGAACACTGACTTGAGAGTAAATCCCACTGACCTTCATTCATACATAGAATGAAGTTGTATGTCTCATGTAAGATTCTGTTTTCTGTCCAATAGCTGTTTAACGTTAGGCTCACGTAGACTTTTTTTAAAAATGGCACTCATGCTTATAGCACCAAAAGCGGGTAGGAAGTCCTGCCCTGACACTGTCACTCACCCCCCCACCCCCCCAGCTGCTCACAGTTACAGTGGCATTTGTGTGAAAAGGGACATGCTGTAGCCATGATGGCAGCTGATCGTGGTAACACTGCTTCCCTTTTCACACAAATGCCAGTGTAACTGTGAGTGGCTAGAGAGAGGAGGTGAGTGACATTGTAGGAGCGGGACTTCCTACCCACTTTCGACACTGTAACAATGAACACCGCTTGGCTTACTAATGTCTGAAGAGGGCACTTATCAGTGACTATTACTTTTTCAGCACTCAACTGTACATTTAGAACCAAATACTCACTTATCTGCAAGCTGAATTTCCAACGCATTTACAATTTGTCAGGATTCTACTGGTCACTAGTTTAGAACCAAAACTTTCAAAATAAAATTGTATGCTGGATGTTAAAATAGGATCTTACCACAGTTACAGCATCATTGAGCAACGATTCTCCAAAAACAATGATGAAGAGGACATCATTGACATGGACTTCTTCAAAAACAGCCAGCACAGCAACAGGATCCACTGCAGCTATCAGACTGCCAAACAAGAGAAAATCCAACCACCCACTCTTAAGTTCACCTACAAGAACAAAACAAACATCATAAACACTCTAACCTTTCCTTCAAATTAATGGGGCTAATGGAATGGGCCAATTTGGGCATGAGCATTTTCAGGCATGAATGAGTTCTACTGTACTGCTAAGAGCCAACCTGATGATAAGCATACTCTAATCCACCGCTTTACACTTTCAGGTCAAAAATGTCATAAGTAAGAGCTTCAAATCTACTACTCAGGAAAAAATTCAAAATACTGGTTTCTTTCAATAATTCTATAATTACAGGTTTGATCATAAAGAACTTCCCTATCTACTCCTGAAAAAATGTTTCACTGGAGTATGTTCCCAAAATATTCTATTAACATTCTTAGATAAGAAATATAGAAGTGTTCACAAGAGTGCTTCATCTTGTGTACAAGTACTAAGAGAGTAACCGGTACATTATCAAAGTTTGTTGTTTTCTATGGTGCAGTGGTTATCACTGCTGCTTTTGGACAACCAATCAAATGGAGAGTTTGTTCATTCTGCAAAATTAATACAGTCTCAATTTAATTTTGAATGGCTGGGCTTCACTGCTTGCAAGATTCTTAACAATACATACTATATGCCTGGCTATGGCTAGTCTGTGATATAGGTGACATATCTGGATCTTTTCCAACTCTAGTTTCAAATAAGTTGAGTTGCCAGCTTGCAAACCAGAGAACCTCTTTGCCTTTTAGCAGAACACTACTGATAAAGTTGGATACACCAGTGGCGTCTTCCATGCTGTTCCTCCCTTGGCCCCATTACCCACCCTCCACATTCTCCTCCTGTGAGGTAAATGGAAGTCCCACTTGCTCAAGCAGGCAGGAAGAGAAGGTGGGCAACAGGGCCAGGGAAGGACTGGGGCAGAGCATCAGGGCCCTCCAAAGTCCAGCCTGCCAGTCCTATTTATAACTATACTTTCCTTTAACCCAGACACAGATATTGTATTACTTAGTCTTGAGTCAAATATTTTATTGCATCAACCAGGAGGTCACTACAATTTCCTCTGGGGTAGAAGTTTACATACATGAGGACAATTCAATTTAAAAGAATCAGAGTTATACACAATGAACACCAAAACAAAGAACAACCATCTCAGCACCCAAGTTCTTTTTCTTTAAGACATTGGTCCCTGTTTCTCATGCAGCTGGTTCCAAGGTGCATTACAACAAAAATTAAAACAAGATACTGTAATCATGATTACAATCCAAACTAAGGAAGCGCAGGTGCTATGTGAAATGTGGTGGAACTTTGGGTGGCTCAACAGCTGGTGATCATGCACTGAGGGGTGGGTGGAGCAGTGGATTTCAAAGTCCTCTGCTTTGCCCAGAAGCACTCTGTGCCACACAAATATTTCCTTGAAGATGATGCAGCCTTCGGAGACATATTTTCATATGGTACAGAGCATTTCCAGGGAAGGGGCAGTTATCAAAGTGCAATTTGCCCTCATGTGAGCACTGGTGTTGCATATGTCAGGAAGCCATAGAGAGTGCCACCACTTTGCATATATGGGCACGTCCTGAATCTGGATATCAACAATCAAAAGGCTAAAATAAAAATTTGTTAAAATAAAAACAATGAGAGTTTAATTTTAAAATGCAGCAAGATTCTCAGCAATTTTAGTTAATGGAGTGGTCCTCTAGATCAATAAGAAGATTATTTTGGAGGCCTCTATAAAGTACAACAATTTGCTCATAAGATCATAAATAAATCTTCCACTATTTATATGGTGAGCAATAAAATGGGTAACATACTAGTTAAGAGTGTTTGATGTTCTTAAGATGTCAAAAAGAGCCATGGAGTTGATATTGGACAACATTTTTTCTTTTTTATACTCGAGGGTTTAAAGAGGAACTATTCCCCAAAACCATACTAGCATTTGCCCACACCTAATCCAACAATGACATTAAAGAGCATATTTCCAGTTCAGAATTAAAAGGGTTGGCTGACAATGACTGTCCCAATTGCACACAAAAGAAACCAAAAGCAATTCTGCACAGTTAATTTCACAACAATGCCTATTGTAAATTAAACCGCAGCACAAATGCCAAGAAGCTTGTAAATCCTAAATGCTACCAAGATGGCAGCTGGGCTTTATTGTAACTTCAGAAGAGAGGGTAAACCTGACACAGGCCTAATCTGGCTTTGATATTTATGCAACCTGAGCTTACGGGCAACCTGAGAATGTCATTCATTGAAATGCAAAGACCATCTTTTTCTCAGAAGCTGCTAGTTCATTGTGCAGATGTGGTGGGTGAGCAACTCTCTCACATCTGGAAGCTTTTTCTTGGATCCAACAAGCTTTATAAGATTAGTGTAAAGGGAGCAGCACGCCGTACACCAGAGTTGCCTTGGTTTATGGTACCATCAGTCTCAATAGTTCATAAAACCACTAAACTAGAAGTTTGCCATTAAAGAAGGTCTTTCTGGTGGTAATAATAATTCTGGTCTGTGACTACATTGTAAAACCACCTCAAATAAAGCAGTGTGTTTCAACACTCTTTCCAAATAAACTTGCCTGCTGAGGAATCCTATCTGCCACAACACCACTGTATCCTGCAGGGCATTCTGGGAGTGAGGAAATATTTTCTGAAGGACACACATGGACTGCTAGTCTCCTGAGCTTCAACATCACCCCACACGAATGAATGAAAGTGATTCCTAAAATGCACTCACCACTCCCCTGCAGCCAAACACTGAGGTGCTTCACACAATTAGTGTGAAGCACCAGGAGGGTTCGTGCAAGCACGAGCAGAGCGCTTGCCCTGGGTAGCCTGATTGGCCACCCACACAACTACTGGCTCCTTCATGGAGCCGGTAGGGGCAGCGGGGATCGAGAGCTGCCTGGCCCCCAGAAGTCCCAGCATGCCCCGCGTGAGTGTACGGGGCATGCTGGGGAGACCCCCGAGGCCGGGAGGCTTGATGGAGCACTGAGACCTGCTGTGGCCCAACCCAAAAACCTGGGTTAGTGGAGCACTCTCTCCACTAACCTGGGTTAAGGGGAGGGGTTTTTACGTGGGCTAGCCGCCAGAGAACCACCGGACTTACCCGCAAACCTCGTGGTTCTCACAACTGCGTGAAAGTGGACTGGGCTGCATTAACCCGCTTTTGCGCGGTCGTGTGAATAGCTTCATTGATTCACAGAGATGGGCAACCATTTCTTCAGGGTAGCTTGCATGCTGTTACTGATCTTCCAACTGAGGAACCCCAAATGAGCTTCTGAGGAACCTCAGGGTTCCCTGGCAGAAACACATTTTGTAAATTATTGTAATCTAGGACTGAAAATGCAATAGACACATTTCCTTGGCCTGGATAACTTCTTTCAATCAGTAGTTTATGGAAATTTTACATTTGCTTCAACTAAACAACAAAAGTAGTAAAAGAGAGAAATAACAATGTTTTGTGATTGAAGAAAAACTTGGAATTCCAAAAACTACTTTCATTTGGGTAGTAGAAAATTATTTAGAAGAAAGTTAACTTCTAATATTTTAATTATTTCTTTGTCATTTCATCCAAGTAAATAAGATAAGGAGCAAGGAGCAATAAGAGACAGGTGAAGGAGTAGGGGGCTTGCATTTTTCAACATATACATATACCGTATGTAATCACATTGTGAGGCTGGTCTCACAATCAGTGAGACCCGCTTTTGCCAATACTTCGGGGAGAGCAGGCTAAGCCTGCTCTCTCTGCAGACGATCACAGCAGGAGCCCTGGGCAGCCGAATCGGCTGCCCACACAATTGCCGGCTCCATGACAGAGCCAGTGGGGGCTGGGGAGAATGGGGGCTGATTGGCACCCGCAAGCTCCAGCATGCCCTGCTGGCGAGACCCCCGGAGCCGGAAGGCAGCTTTTTACCTCCCCTCTGGAGGTCTCCTTGTGGGTAGCTGCGGCACGGAGCCGCGCCACAGCTACTCACGATCAGAAAGCCTGGGTTTGCGGAACGCTTGCTCCGCAAACCCGGGCTTTAGGGAGGGTTACTTGAGCGGGTTACCCGCTTGTAAGCCACTGGGCTCGCCTGTGAGCCCGTGGTTTACACAATCAACAAAAATCAGGCTAGGCTCTCCTAGCCCGGTTTTTGTTGATCGTGAGAATAGCCCCTGTTTCAATCTTTATCATATAAGGGGCTTTTATGCTTATGGAATCAAGGATTCATATGCCTTTGGTCCAAATCTGTTTTTAAACTGACAGTTCTAAGCTGACATTTTTGCAAATTTGTTTTGCTGACTCTTTGTAGAGAACAGGGAAGTTAGCTTGGTTATGGGTAGATGAACTTAAATGGGGTATATGGCATTTATGCAAATCAGATACCAGTAAATGGCTTTGTTTTCTAATGAAAAAGGCCACAAGAACATGGAAGGGACTTTTTCTGCTAAACATTGGCCATTAGGTAATAGTCAAATAACAGATCATATAATCCAAATACATACAAATGATGAAAGTCAGCAATTCATAATTTTTGCACACAAGGCAATATTGATCAATTTCTAATCATTCTAAAATGATGTCTTTTCAATAAAAATGGGTGGTAACTTGTAATTAGAGGTGGCCTATCAAAACTTAACAAGTATCTCAAACCATCCTCTTTGGAGGGAAAGGCAAAGACTGCTTTGCTGAGACTGATTCAACTTATTTGGTGAGATGCCTACTGAATTCCTTAATGTTGGCTTTTAAAGATTAGATTTTCTCCCTTATTTCTTTTGTAACTCAAATAAAATGTTAATCTAATTTATGGAGTGTGTGCTTCTTTTTTTGGGCAGTGCGCAAACAGCTGGTCAGGACCCAATAAACCCATAGCTAAACTGGCTACGGGGGGAATTAGGAATAAATAAATAAAAATCAAACTGAGGGATAAAGGAGAGGAGAGAGAAGTTGTCTGTCAATTGGGCAAGCGGACAAATGAGATATTAGGGTAGATTTGATTTAAATCAAATCGATTTAAATCACAATTTAAATCACTAGTCAGTAAGACTAGATTTAAATCATGGTGGCTTTTTTTTTTACTTAAGGACTCATTCTTGCTGGTATAATCTTAATATTACAACCAGATGAAGGTTTCATTTTTGGTCCTCTTCTAGATAGAAAAATTGCCCAAAATAATCTTACAGAAACCTCTGGAAGAGCATGACATTGTGAATGGATTAATAGAATTCATTTACCAAAAATTTTAAATATTGCATATAGCCTCATGCTACATAATTAAAAACTAATAATTATTTTGTGATGAATACCTTTGGACTATAATGTATCTTAAATAGAAAACTATCTTTAGATAAACTTTTTCTCAAAAAGCATTTTATTTTTTAAAAAATCTGATTTTAAATTTAAAAAATCAATTTTTTTTAAAAAAAATCATTGATTCTTATCCACTCTGTGAGATATTAAGGTTGTTCACACAACCTCTCTGGAGAGGGTAGCGGGGATGCAGGCTCCTACCTGCCTCTCCACACACAATTGCCCTTCCCTGACAGTTCTGGCACATGAATGAATAGCAGAGCCAGGAAGCAGAGGAGGAAGTCATCTGGCGTGCCAAGAGCGTGGTGCATGGGTGGATTCCCCCACTGCCAGGTGCTCTTGCCAACCAATAGGCAGCCTGCATGTTCACACGATGGGGAGTAGGGTAGAAGAGTGCAAACGCACCCTTCTACCCCACTATTAGCCCAGGTTTTTAAAAAAAACCCAGGCTACCCTGGTGCAGAGCACCAGGATTGGGACCAATCCCGGCACTTTGCACGACCAGCTTTGCCCAGGTAGGGCAGCCCTACCTGGGTAGAGCCAGTCGTGAGAACGACCTTATTGATTGGGTCACAATAGCTGTTGCTCTAGGACAGGGCTGCTCAAAATCAGCCCTCCTGCAGATGTTGGCCTACAGCTTGCATAATCCCTGGCTATTGACCACTGTGGCTAGGGATTATGAGAGCTGTAGTTCAAAAACAGCTTGGTGGAGGGCCTAAATTGTGTAGGCCTGCTTTAGGACAATATAGTTGTCTTCAAAGCAATTCAGAAAAGAATTAATTAAGTCTTTTATACAAGATAGTCCTTTGTATTAATGTCACATGCTCTCAGAGTGCCTGTTCTAGGTGTTCTGCTACTCAGTCATCAATATCCCTCATACATTCTAAGTACTATTAGTTCTTTTAATGTTAATATGCATCATCACATATGTAACTACCTTCCATTTCTACTTTTATTTACTCGTATTTTCTAACATGTATTTTTATGCTGGTCTATGACTATAATAAAGGATGATGATGATGATGATGATGATGATGATGATGATGATGATGAGAAAGAGAGCTGAATTTCCCAGCTGTAAAATCAGCAAGTACAGCCACATCTCAGATTCAAGCTGCATGCACCTCATGTAGGGCCTACAGTGCTAGAACGTAACAAGTACAAATGCAACAAAGGAAAAATCACAAATAGTAATTATTGTAAGATTGTGAGCTTTTTACTTGACATTATTCCCTGGACTATTAATCACCATACAGTGGAAATACTGCAGCTGCATTAGCAGTTGGTATGCCAAGAACTCCACCCATCCCTCACAGTTTTTGTTTTTGTTTTTGTTTTTTATATTTATATCCCACTCTTCCACCAAGGAGCCCAGAGCGGTGTACTATATACTTAAGTTTCTCCTCATAATAACCCTGTGAAGTAGGTTAGGCTAAGAGAGAAGTGACTGGCCCAGAGTCACCCAGCAAGTCTCATGACTGAATGGGGATTTGAACTTGGGTCTCCCCAGTCCTAGTCCAGCACTCTAACCACTACATCACGCTGGCTCTCCCCAATGTGGCCCATCAAAGTGATGACTATGTAGTGCTGAAAAAATGTGTTTGAAAAACCAGTCTTACCCATTATTCCACTGAGATAGACCCCATAAAGCGAAAGACCTGTTGTGGCAGCATTCCAGATAGTCCCAAGGACAGCATACAAAAGAATTGTGCCCAAGTTCCCAAAGAACAATCTGTTTGGCATGAAGTATCCTGCATCTAAGACGATGGGCGGTAGCAGGTAGAAGAAGAAGACATTTGGCGTCAGGGTGAAGGAGGCAATGTGGTCTGCTGCATAGACGATGCCACCCAGGAAGAGTCCAAGGACAATGAGCAGAACGCTCTCTGGGACCACAGTCGTGACTTTATGAGACAGGTGGAAAACTGCCAAAGAACACAACATGTCAGAGAGTTAGAAAGCAATCAATAATAACAGCAATGAGAGAAGAACATGATTCTGGCTTGTATGTGTAATGTTGCATAAATGGGTGAAGCCTCCCTTATCTGAACATGACAAATTGGCAACCCAGCCCTTGAAACTCAGAGGATCTCACAGCCCTCAGGGTCATATTTTAATATTTTGGGCCCTGGTTATCTGAAGGACTGCCTGCTCCCAAGGGTTTCTGCCCACTTGACAAGATTGGAGGGGGCTCTGTGAGGGAGGCTCGGCATACGGGACAGGGCCTTTCTAAATCATTGCCCCTAGGCTTTGGAATGCTCTCCCAGCTTTGATCCTCTCCTCAGTCACCATCAGTTTTTAAAAAACAAGTTAAAACATGGATTTTCACCCAGGCTTTTGTGTAAGAGCTGGGGTTTTTTTGCTGCTGCTGCTGCTCTGTATTTTGTATTTTAATGTTTTATTTTATATATGTTTTTCTTTAAAACTTATATATGTATTTTCATATTTAAATTTAATGTTTGTACATTTAGTTGTGTATTAATTTTGCATTCTTTTGATTATATTGTAAAACACTTTGGGATTAATTTAATGAAAGGCAGTATATGAATTCAATAAATAAATAAATAAATAAATAAATAAATAAATTGTTGCTTTGTTAATTTTTTAAAATTTAAAACTAAATTTTTGTCAGTTTTAGTTAGTTGGCCAATGACTTCATACAATTTCAATTATATTAAAGAAGCCTAAATTTTTAAAAAGTTTAACTTGATTTCCGATTGGGCTGTATGGTACTTCTTCCTCAGCTCTGACTGGTTTCCATTCTCTAGTACCATTCTGCTTCTTTAAAATCTTTGAAATGGCTATAAAGAAATTTCTATTTGCTAATGTTGATTTCACTCCCCCACCCCACAAAGTATTATTATTTATTTAAAGGAAGTGGATATGATACCTAAAGCAATGCATAAGACTGAACACTGTCCTGAAATTTACTCTTCCAGTATATAACAAAGAAGATCCTTTTCTCAGCAGATGTTGATTTCTATCAACATAAGAAATCTCCAGTTATTTGGGATCCAAAAGCTGATCTTAATCTTTATTTATATATTTCTAAAAGGTTTGCCCTCTATTTCAGTCCAATCTGAAGTCAACTCCCTGTGCTGGTGTATCCTGAATGCCTGCATCTGACAACTCAAGCCTATTGGCTTCTAGCATACCTAGGGTTACGAAGTCTGAAGAATCTATTGCTTGAGATTTCCCCCATTGTTTTCCTAATATTTTTCACAATATCAAGCCAATGGAATCTCTAGGACCACTTTCAGCAGTGACATGGAGATTGATGCCAATTCCTGGAGACTCCAGGCCAATCCTGTAGGGCTGTTCTTATGATCAACAAAAACCAGGCTGAGGAAGCCAAGCCTGGTCTTGGCTGATTGTAAGAACCGCTGGGATTGCACCCGATCCAAGTGGTGCTTTGGCAGCAAACCTACCAAAGAGGCCTGCCTCTTCAATGGGTTAAGAAAGCAAGTGCTCTTTTAGACCCATTTTTTAAATCATCTGCCAACTCTGGCTACTTGCAGCTGGGGCTGGGAGACTGCGGGGCTCTCACCTGTCACCGTGGGGATACCCAGAATGCACCAAGCGATCATGGGATTTCCAGGAGCAGGGACAATGAGTCCTGGGCCCCCAACCACTCACACTGCCTGCGGCAGTGGAGCATCATCTGGGTGTGCAATCTATGCACCCAATTCCTTCTTCAGATAGTCTATGGGGAAGGGAAGGTTAATGAACCTTCCTCCCTACCCAAATACCAAGCCCTTCTCACAGATCGTGAGAAAGGGCTCTATATGTGATACAAAAGGAGCCAACACATTCCAGGCATCCTTGAGGCTCCTCCTGGCCACCATGAATTTTCACAATTCCTTATCTTGTTATTTCTTATGCATTGTTAAATGCTTATGAGCCATCTACATTGGTTCTGTATTAGGGCCCTGGACAAATCAGCCCCAAGCCTCAAAGGTTCTTACAATTTGACAAGAAGAAATAGATGGATGTTCTAGACAGGAAATGAAAATATTTCCAAACTCGATCCACTATGCTGTGTGCACATAATAACTGTTACAGTGTAGTAGGAAGGAAAAATTATTTCCGGAAGCTATACTGGAATAACCCATTCAGTGGATGAAATAGATTATGAAACTTAAATAAGCAATCAATGAGACTTTTCACACAACCAAAAACTGGGTAGGACAAGTGTCCTACCAAGGTTTGGGAGCTGTGTACACTCCCAATTTTTGATTGTGTAGGAGCAAACAATGAATTAGGAGGAGGGAGAAGTGATTGTGTGGGGGACCGGAGCTGGGTAGGGCAGCTTTTCCTCCTACCTTGGTCAAATGCTGAGTATGAAAGCTGGGTAGGATGGTGCTGTTCTACCCAGCTCCAGTCTCTAGGGATGTGCAAGCTGGCTCGATTCTGAGCCAGTTCAATGTCAAGCCAGTTCAGTTTGATGATTTGGGGCCGAATCGAACCACACCGTTCGGTCCGACCCTGGACCGAACACCACCTGAATGTCCAGGGGGTTTGCGTACCTTTTTCCGTTTAACTTTTTTAAAAAAAACTTATCCCCCTCAGGCAAGTTCCTGGAGGTGGCGGGGGGGCCACAGAGGTTCCCCCTCTCGCTTTCTATATGCCCCCCTCCAACCGGTTCGGCTGGCTCTTCGGCCGGTTTTCAGCCTTCTCCCCTCGGTGCGGTGGCCATTTTTGAGGCCGCGCACCTGTGTGATTGGCCTCTGTGTGTGACTGAGCTGGGGGTGGGGGCTGGAGGGGGTGCCAGACCGAACTGGCCTGGTCAGGTTCAAGTCTGGTCCGGACGCGAACCGAACTGGGTCAGCCAGTTCCATGCACATCCCTACCGGTCTCCCACACAATAACGTCACCCTCCTCCTACCTAGTTGTTTGCTCCCACACAACCAAAAATTGGGAGTGCATATAGCTCCCAAAACTGGGTAAGACACATGTCCTACTCAGTTTCTGTGTGTGATCAGCCTCAATATATTTGGAATGCTTAATCACTGGGGCATATAATGAATTGGCTCAACAACTGTAATGTCCCAGCTGAATAGCAAACTCAGTCAATCCTGTGAACAAGTAAGCTGCACTCACTAAGCTATGGAAGGTGGATGGAAAGTTTCTCCATATTCCAGAAGATTAGTTCATGAAATCTTAGTACAGATGCAAGGTTGGATAAGATGGACATAGAATTCACTTAATGATTGCCACAGAACTCATACAGCATTGTAATAAGCTCATTAAATCCAAGATTTAGGTTGCTGTTCTTTGAGGGTCAACAAGCTAATAAACTTACATTAGCAGTTTAAAAGATGGTCACCATTTTAGGATCAGCAGGTCAATTTTCCTCATTAGGTTATTAGGTCAGATGTACAGTTTACCACAAGAGTCAAATGTCAATGGAATATGTAAGCAATCACACTAAAGCCCTTATGTTCAGTTAAAAAAAACAATAGAGCAAACCAACCATTCTAGACTCAGATTCTGCAACCTGTAACCAAAGGTATATTCACACCTAGCTTGATGTTTTGATGTTAAAGTCAAGGTGACACAGGTTACAGCCTAACAAGGCTATTTTGTTACATTACACACACATACATGGGTACACATTTTCATGTAAACAACTATGTATGCATACATTTTAAAAATCAACACATGGACTGGACCAAGTACAGATTGTGTGTATTGCTACACACTGTTTGTAGTAACATGCACATAACTGTATGTGCATACAGATAAAAAAAATCAATTTATGTATACAGATTGTACACGTGTTGAATGCAATGCATGTGAAAAGGGCTGTGCTGAATGTAGAAAAGCTATTTACACCAAGTATTATAAACTGAGCCACCTAATGGTGCAGTGGGGAAGCAATCTGCCTAGAAAGCAGGAGGCTGTTGGTTTGAATCCCCGATGGTGTGTTTCCCAGAATATGGGAAGCAGCGATATAGGAAGGTACTGAAAGGCATCATCTCATACTGCACGGGAGAAGGCAATGGTAAACCATTCCTGTGTTCTACCAAGAAAACCACATGGCTCTGTGGTCGTCAGGTGTTGACACCGACTTGACGGCACAACCAACAACTATAATCTGTGCATTGTTCTGTTTTCTATGATTCGGGGAACAAGATCTGGTTAGAATCAACTATCACACTAGCTCTATTCATACATTATGTTCAACACTCAAGCAATGAGTGTACAGTATACAGAGGCACAATTATTCACTTATTGAACACACTATTATTCATAGTTATTCACCACTGAACACAGCTACAGCAGCATACTTTCTATCTGTACCATGCATTTGAGGGGCCTGTACACAGGTTCACTTTTAACATGAATGCATGTCCAGTCATTTACATAAAAACATGGTGTACAGACATCTGAATGCCGGTACAACAGCATAATGCCAGAATAGGGCTATTGGCTTTTGCAAAACCAGGCAAACACACTTTTTTTTCTATTCCTGTTGAAGATTTTTCAATCTTAAGTGAAAAATCTGCACTTATTTTTCACCTTTTCAATGATCTGTTACAACAATATATATTAATATAAATATTTGATATGTTCTCATACATTGTTCACATTTTGATACCAGAAAGGTAAGATGTCCTAATACTGGGAAAGGGTGTTCTTGTTCAAGGTGGCATTCCCACTAGCTGGAGTTGTTTAAACAACTTTACAAAACACATCACCAGGAGATATACTGGTAGCAGATATTGTTAATGAGTTTCTAAAAGGATCAGGCAAATATGGCTAATGGCTTCTGACAGACTTAACGGTTAAATGGCATTTCTATATGCAGACACACACACACACACACCCGCCCGCAAATACCAGATGTTAAGAACATAAGAACAGCCCTGCTGGATCAGGCCCAAGGCCCATCCAGTCCAGCATCCTGTTTCGCACAGTGGCCCACCAGATGCCGCTGGAAGCCACAGGCAGGAGTTGAGGGCATGCCCTCTCTCCTGCTGTTACTCCCCTGCAACTGGTACTCAGAGGCATCCTGCCTTTGAGGCTGGAGGTGGCCCACAGCCCTCCGACTAGCAGCTGGTGATAGACCTGTCCTCCATGAAGTTATCCAAACCCTTCTTAAAGCCATCCAGGTTGTTGGCTGTCACCACATCTTGTGGCAGAGAATTCCATAAGTTGGGGACAGATTATAGAGGATCACTATCTCCATCACATCCTGCTTGCAAGGTTTCTAGAAGCATCTGTTTGGACATCACTGAATACAAAAATCCGAATTTTAGAGGGACCTTTGCTCTCTTCAGGCAATTACTATGGGTAGTATCCAGGCTAAGTTAGTCATGACTAAGCACCATTGAAATCAGTGAGCCAAGTTAGTCATGACTAACTGTCCTTTTCATTTTAATGGGACTAAGTCATGACTAACAATCTAGATGCCACCCTATATTCTTTTTTATTTATTTATTTAGATTTATATGTCGCCCTACTCCCATAGGACTCAGGGCGGCTTACAAGCAATAACATACAAAGCAACACAATTCTATAAAATACATCTTACATAACGTCATAACCGCAACCCCATACAGTACTCATTCCACATGACATAGTAACTATGGATTACAAGATCATTCTACGACCAGCTATCTCAGTGACTGAACACCCGACAGAACATTTCAGTCTTACATGTCTTCTGTTCCAATCTCTAAACCCCAACGTTTTAGTTGGGGGGAAATGACAAGTAGTAAAATTGTGACTACAGTTCTAAGCACATGTACTAACAATTAAGTCCCATGACTTCATTGAGACTCTTTTTCTGGGCAAATATATTTATAATCAGGGTATTATGTTATATAGTTCAAGTGTAGCACCACAGGCTATGAAAGTATTTAGTTTTATTACATAGCTTTGTTAACCAATGTTAAGAGGTCAACAATAATACTAAGCAGTATAAGCAGAACAGTATTAGAACTAAAAGGGTTGCCTCGGGTGTTAATAAAATAGCATCAGCTGAGGTTGCAGTACAAAGTAAAATGGTATTCAAGAACATTAAGTCAAGGTTCAGTGAGTTATACACATAATTCCTTGTTAAAATTACCCTTAGAACTAATTCACAGTCTTTAAAACTAAACCTGCTTAAATCATTTGGAGAGATTTTTTAAAAAAAAATAAAATAAAATTAAGCCGTGTTGGGGAAAAGACCACTGTGCAGAAGAGCTAGCTGAAACTTGTGAACTGAGACTGTTGTATAAAATTACCTGGTATCTCTCTCACTCACCACCACCAACAACACCCCGCACATACACACCCTACCTTATTTTTTCCCCTTTCTAAAACACACCGGACTAACATAAGAAAAGTGTGAGTTACATTTTAAGAAAGCAATTTTCACCTTCCACTTCTCACAAAACAATGGAATTGTAATTTTGTGGTTATCTCCCAAACTGTTCATTGAGTCTCAGATTATCTCTGGCTGGACACAGGAGATCCTGCAATGTCATCGGGAATGTTCCAGTTAGATGATGTGTACCAGTCTACAGATATCACAGTATACCAGAATACAGTGCCACTTTGTATCTCCGCACTTGTGGCATCTCCCTTTGATATGCCCAGGAACTCTGAAACCAGAACTAATAATCATGGGCACAATCCTTAGAGCTCTTTACAGGCTCAAAGCCCTATACAGAAGACACTCTGGAAAGAAATCTCAACCCATTTGTGACATAACTCATCTATTTGAACATAGTATCCTGTAGAGTGAAGACAGGGTGGGGAGGTGGGGTACAAATGAGGCAAGAAGGATCACGGGTTCAAATAAAAGCAGCACAGCATGACTGACACCTGTCACTTTCTACTTATGGTAAAGCACAGCTGCTCTAAGGGGACTGGGGAAGGCATGCAAGAGCCCCAAACATCTAGCAGGGTAAGATTTCTCCCCAAACAGTTGTCTGAGGAAGGCCAAATCTATTTTGGGATCATTTTGAAATAACAGGATTATTTTTAACATGTTCATACTACAGGCAGAAGTGGACCTAGGCACCTGGATTCAAAACTAGGTGTGGATTTATTGGATGATTGGGCAGATTAGTCTCTCAATCATCCATAAACTTACATTTTCACTGCCACAGCTTTTCAGTCCTGAATATTATGGGCATAATCTACTGGGAGCCTCCAGTGGGAAGTTCTCCTGCAAAAGACCCATTGAAATAATTTGCATAAAATAATAATATTCCCAGTGGATTATACCCTAACATTGTTCAGCATGCCAGGATTTGGCATTCCTTCCTGAACACAAGATAGCAATTTAACTTCAAGATTGCTTTTGAATCCAGCCACTGTTGGATTTAAAAGCTCCTAGTATATCTCCATTTTAACATTTTTCTAAGGGCCATCTACATGGGAATATCCTTGAACATCAGTTCTTACTTATTATTAACTTACTTTTGATGCCTTCCTCATTGTCTCATACTAAGGGGCAAGGAACTCCTTACAAAGACAATAACAGGAATAACTGCAAGTTAAACAGTCACCATGACATAGTGTTCAGCAGACAGAAGGCAGTCATGGTGTTTATCTTGTGTTGTTACTGAGGATGGAAAGAAGGTGGTAGACCTTACATATCTGAGAACTATGTACTTAGCACTTGCTAATGTACACATGGGAGAGCTGAAGAAGATTAGCTTGACAAAATAAGGAAGTACAAAAAGAATAAGGGTCAAACAACTGACTCCAGAGTAGCCACAATGAAGATAGTGGACCTACTTCTAAGTAGGTGACTTGGGGGATTTCAGGCTGGGTTTTGCTTCCAAAGCAAAGGGGTGGGAGGGAAGAACCCAACAGAACTGACCCAAGCTGGCTTTGTAGAAGTTAATTCTCAAACAAGTAGTTACGGGAAAGAGAAAGCCAGATTATATGGTTTGTGCTGTAATGAAAGTAAGGAAATCTCCATCTCCTATTCAGAGAAACTAATGTACACTTATTTTAGATCTCGTTTTAGATTTGTGACAAATTTTGGGAACTATCAAGCAATTTTTTTTAAAGTACAAGGAATCTGTAAGATTGAAATCTAATTGATGTCCAATCTTACCGCAAAGCCCTATATATGACACAATTCAGCTAAAACTTAAATCGCTGTCATTGAAACCAATGCAACTTAAAATTGCTCAATTGTTTGAATTGTTTAAATTGCTATTGTTTGTTGTGAACCACCCTGAGACCTTGGGTTAGGGTGGTATAAAAATGTGCTAAATAAATAAATAAATAAATAAATAATAAATGTTGGCTAGAACATGTCCATATAAGCTGAACAGTAACCATCTTGCAGATGAGGAATACAGTATAGACAAGGCAAAAGAGATATGGTTTGTCACCACAACCATGAGAAAGTGTTTCCTAAAATCATGCACTGCCTTGCAGGACTGGCCAGCTCCTATATTCTTGGTGAGTGGGGAGCTCTAGGCGCCAGCCGCAGGAACCCTCCAACACACCTCTCAGACGGTTTGCATCTGTAAAACCATTCCCTCCAATTGTCCTGTCCTGAGCCAGGAGTAATGATACACATTGTTCAGAGCCCCATCCCGAAGAAAACTCCACCCTTCAATCATACCAATTTTAAAATGGCAGCTATGTTTCTTTCTTTCTTTTATTATTTATTTATTCACATATATAACCCGCTCTTCCTCCAAGGAGCCCAGAGCGGTATACATGGCTATGTTTATCCTTACAACAACCCTGTGAGGTAGGTTAGGCTGAGAGATAAGTGGCTGGACCAGAGTCACCCAGTGACCCTTATGGCTGAATGGGGATTTGAACTGGGGACTTCCCGGTCCTAGTCCACTGCTCTATGCCATGCTGGCACTATGCCTTACTGGCTCTTTCTTTTCTTCTCTTTCTTTTGAATCTTCCTTTATTTTTGCTACTATATGTGGCTGTGGCAGCTGAAGCTCAGACTAAGTGCCACAAAGAAGTTAACTACTGTAGTGTTTTTGGTTAATCTATTCCTTGATCCAAGCCAGATTTTGAATGGGGCTTTAGTTACTTGTCCTTAGGTTGTGATGCCAAAATCTTTATGTGCTAATCACATAAGTACGGGTTCTCATTAATGACAAGCAAAAGAATCAGGGGCGGAGCCACCATGGGGCGAACAGGTTCAGTGTCGCGGCCCTGACACGCCCCCCACATCTGATGTCAGGTGAGGGGAGTGTTATTTCACTCCCAAATGGGGCCACGCGACCCAGTTTGGAAATGAAACCAACCCGCGCTGCATTGGCAACATGGGCTGAAGCAACTCTCCCTCAGCGACTCTCCCCACGCGGCCCTGTTTGGGAGGGAGATCAGCCTGCGCTGCATTGGCAGCATGGTCAGAATGGCTCTCCCTGCCTTTAAAGGCAGGGAGGGTCGCTCCAGCCCACACTGCCCGACGCAGCATGGGCTGATCTCCCTTCAAAACGGGGCCACGCAGCCCCGTTTGGGAGGGAGGCCGCGCCCTGCATCTGACATTAGATGTGGGGATGGGGCCAGGGGGCCATGGCAGCCGATCACGGGCCGCCGCCAGCCTCGCTCCGCGCCCTCAAAGAGTGACATAAAAGGTATACTTTTAAATGCACATACTCATTTTTCTGCCTTTGAACCTTCTTCTCCAAAGCCTCCGTGCTAAATTAAGTTGTATTTAACTAGTTGTATTTAAGAAATGTTTCTTATTAGCTGGCTCTCTCTGCTTCTTTCAGACACTGAGATTCAGGAAAAAGGAGTGGGGAAAATTACAAAAAAAAAAAAGAAGTGTTTTTGTGAAGAGCTGCCGGGAAGAGAAGGCAAACACAATGTATTTGTTCTCTTATTGTGCTTTGGTGGCAGCTGAGGTGGAGGAGGTGCTTGGTTTCTAAAAAGAAAGATGCTGGGACTTTGATCTGTGTGGGAGATAATTTATTTATTATAATGCTCTGCTTTCCAGACCAAAAGCCAACGAGTGTCCAAAGAGGCCAAAGAGCGGACAACAAAGGACCTCAGGCTTGGTACTAGGCGAGGCTCCCTGGGGAAGGAATTTAAAAGCTGAGGCACCACAATTGCAAAGCTGCTGCACTGCCAAAGATGAAGACACTCTCAATACTCACATAGGTTCATGTGGGAGAAAAGTGTTGCTTCAAGTACCCAAGTCCCAAACCTTTCACAACCTCTGCATTCTATACTGCTGTACCAACAGAAATTTCTGAGGAGTCTTAAAAGGGAGTCCCATATAGAACAGTCAGTACAGGATGTTACCAGTGCATAGGTACTCAAGACCAGACTCTCTCTTTCTAGGAGGTGTTACAGGCCAGTGCACCAGCCTTAGCTAGGGACAGGTGTTTCGTGGACACTTGTATCTCTTAAGAGCACTCCAGGCTGTAAACCTGATTCTCCAGGAGGAATGCAACCTACTCTAGATAAAGTGTGCTGCCGAGTTGGTGTCGACTCCTGGTGACCACAGAGCCCTGTGGTTGTCTTTAGAAGAATACAGGAGGGGTTTACCATTGCCTCCTTGTGCACAGTATGAGATCATACCTTTCAGCATCTTTCTATATCGCTGCTGCCCAATATAGGTGTTTCCCATAGCCTGGGAAACATACCAGTGGGGACTCGAACCGGCAACCTCTGGCTTGCTAGTCAAGTCATTTCCCTGCTGTGCCATTAGGTGGCTGCAACCTACTCTAGATAAGGTTAAAACCACCTCCCAAGTCAGACAAACCACCCAGCACCTCGATATAGTGATAGAGAGAAGCTGTCACTTTGTAAGGCCTCCTTCTTTATTCTAAATGTATGAGGAAAGATGAGGCTTCACTCACCAAATTGTGAGAGTAAACTCTGCACATGCTCTGAGGCACCCTTTATTATTACTTAAGTGTTCTATTTGTCACTTCTTGCAGTGCTTCAGGGTAACTTGAAAATACATGTAATACCATTTAGATTTGCTAAATGGTATTTGATTTGCTGTGTAGTCTGTGGCTTGCCCCACTGCTTTTGTCATCTAGAATCATCTGCCTGTACTCACTTTTAGTCCCCATTTCCTGTTTATGGCACATTTGAGTCTGGATTATGCAGACCTTGTCACTGTTCACCAGGCCATGTTGCTGGGCTACTAGACTTCACCTTTGTCCTACTCACTTTTGCACAGGAGGGTCCAGATTTTCATTTACTAAATATTGGCAAGTATGCAGTCAGCACCACTTAGCAGCAAAGACTCCACTAATTTGGAGTAGACATGCTTGAATGCTTTGAGAGCCTCACAGAGACTCATTGCTTCCATTTCTTGAAAGTAAATCTGTTAGCAAATTGTTTGCTACAGCTCACTTAAAACTAAGCAAAAACCATATGAGGCCACACTAAGTTGCTTTAGGGGGCGATATGGTTTGCAGGCTGCCAGGTCACAATCCATTTACTATATGATTTGGATTTGTCAACAGATTTATTTCTCATCAGCATTCAATCCCATCTTGCCACTCCCCTCTGTTAGAAGTGAGAATTCTAAGCTATAGTCTTGCTCTTAGCACTGGAGTAATCTGTTCTGGCCACTAGAAGCCTGAGGAGTTATGTGAATAGTAGAGATGTGTGAACCGGCTCAAGGTCTAGCTGATTCACCATTGAACCGGGCCTGTTCGATGGCTTGCCCTCGAGCTAAACAGAGCCCGGTTTGGTTCAGCTTGACTTTGAGCCGAACTCCGTGGGTTGGCTCGGGGATTCTAAATGTTTGTTTTTTAAAATTGTCACTTATGGCCAGGCCCAGCGGCCTCTGGGGGATGCTGCTGCAGCTGCAGGGGAGTCACCAAAGGTTCCTCCTCCCCTGCCGGCCTCCTCACAGTTTTCTTCAGGCTGGTTTGGCCCATTTATGGGCATTTTTGGCCCTCTGCCTGCTCACAGTGGCCATTTTGAAGGCTGCCGCACATATGCACACTGGCCATGTAGTGGTTAGAGTGCTGGACTAGGACCAGGGAGACCCGAGTTCAAATCCTCATTCGGCCATGAGACTTGCTGGGTGACTCTGGGCCAGTCACTTCTCTCTCAGCCTAACCTACCTCACAGGGTTGTTGTGAGGAGAAACCTAAATATGTAGTACACCGCTCTGGGCTCCTTGGAGGAAGAGTGGGATATAAAGTGTAAAATAAAATTTTTAAAAGGCCTGGAAACAGGCTAAACCAGCCCAAAGAAGACCAGGGGAGGCCGGCAGCAGGAGAGGTGAACCTTTGGTGACACCCCCCACCCCCACTGTGGCAGGTCTGGCTGTAAGGTTTATTTAAAAATAAATAAATAAATAAATAATATTTAGACAACACCCCCACCCTTCAAGCCAGGCCTGGACCAGTTTGGCCTTGAGCTGAATGGGGTGCAGCTCAACATGCACAGAACCAAACTGGGCTTGGTTCAGTTCAAGTCTGATTCTATTTGAACTGAACCAGGCTTCCTGGTTCCATGCACCTAGTCCTAGTTAATAGGTCTCTCTTGGTCATTTAAGAGCCAGTCAGAATTGTTCAGTTGCTGTTGAAGGTGAGTGCCTGTTAGTGTAAGTTGTTCAATGACTCTCACCATGTGAGTGCCTCCCTGGGGAAGGAAATCAGTATGTCTCAGTATGTGATGTTTTAGTTTCTTAATAAATTTTTATTTGTTTTTTGAAATCAAGCTAGTGTCTCCAGATAATTTCTTGGGCTAAGCCTCTTTACCACCAGAGCATACTCTGCATTGTGAATCAATAAATGTTTCTTCCCACACCCCTCAGCACCATCTGCACTATATTTTTTGTCGGAAAGTGAAAATACCCCCAAGAGTGTAGATCCCAATGAAAACACAATACCAGACAGAATGAATACAAATAGGTGTTGACAAAGAAACTGGAGCCTCATTTCCTTATTTCTAAGGTGTGCACAATTAAAAGAAATCATTCCATACATTCTACTGTTTTTGAAAGACTGTGATCTCACTATTTCGTTCCATAAAGCATTATTCATGTGAACACAGTCTTAAAGCCTTAGAGCTTCTGAGTGAGCTAAGTGACACACTGTATTTTGAAGAAAGAACCAAGGAATTCAACATTGTTTAACTTGGCTCTGATGTGCTCAAAAATAATAGTCCAGGCTCAAAAATCAGAAAAAGAAAAGAAAGCTATACCTTTTCACCTAATTACATTTTACCCCAGTACAAAAATTCCAGGCATGAAAACAAGCGCTTTTGTTTTTGAGAAGACAACAGCTGAGCTGTGAATGAAGTACAATTCACTTACTGCAGACTAGGGAAAAACAAAGTAATGGAAAAACAAAGTAATGGAAAAACAAAGTAGTGGATATATATGGACACTATATGGAAGTGCTGAAAATTGAAAAAAAGATTTCAGGTGCTGGATCAAATTTGGAAATGCCCAGGTGACCTGGATTTTGAGATTAATCCAGCATGCATTGGGGTTGCCACAGGGATGCAACCCAACTTGATTCTGCATATTGACTAGAGCCCATACCTGCTCTAATATTCGGACATGCTCACCATATGGACCAGGGCCATCACATAATCATGTTATTGGTGACCACAAGAAAAGATATGAATATTCACAATGTATAGGCCTCATCCACATGGTAAACACTTCCAAACTTATGGCAGGAAGAGGGGATCTATCACAACATCCATCCCCAAGACGTGAGCTGTGTGGCCATGATACTTTGCTGCTTGAAGCAGAGCAACAAATGGTGTCCCCCCTCCCCTTTTAAAATTAAAATTGCATACCAATTCCCTTCTTTCTTTCAAATCTCTCTCTTTTTCCTATTAGGAAGGGAAAGGGAAAAGCAGTGTTGTGCCATTTCATCTTCCTCCTTCTGTAGGTCATCCATGGGGGTAAGGATGCTGGGTGGGCTGCTGGGCTACCCCTGAGAACTGCTTCTCTCTAGTTTCCTGGCCCTGGCAAATCACACACACACGTACACACACACACACCCCTGAGACATGGGAAAACACCTGTTTCTATAGCAAACTATGTTCCAGAAAACTCTGGACTTCCTGTGAAGGTTATCAGGAGTTCCTCAGTTAGGAGGTCAGACAGGGTTCCCAGAAGTGGACTTTTACCCTGATTTGCAACCATCTTAAACCCCCTGCAACTATTTATGTGTTGGAGGGGGTTTCCAGAGTTCCAGCAATCCTGCTGCAAGTGCTGAGTGGCTCAAATCACTCAGTGGCTATTACCTGTGAATAGGCCCATTGGAAACAATGAACTTACTCATGTAAAATTTGCTGGGTAATGGCAGGAGGAGCTCATCTGTATGCTGCTGCGCTAGCAGTTCACATCTCATTGCCCCAGCCATGTGTTTGTGGCAGCAGCCTGCTTCCTCGTTTTCTCATTGACTCCCTGTGACTGGCCCAGTGGCCCCAAGGAGGAACTTCTTCTTCTGATTGTGTTGTGTGTTTCTGCTGCTGTACAGCTGTGGTGTGCAGCCAGCAAGCTCCCTCCAGGTCAGGAAACTTATGCTTCCCCTATATGCACCACTGTGGAGGGGAGGCTAGTGTTGAACAGTGGAGAAGGGGTGAGTCCCCCACGCCACCCGCAATGAAATTAAAATGCACCACTTGCCCCATGGGATCTGTGATCCAGAGGTTACTGGTGCTTGAACTGTGTGGAAAGGGTGGTGATTTCCCTCCCCCTTGAAAATGAAAACACACTATTTGTCCCATAGGATTCTGTGATCCAGTCAGAAGAAGGCTGGTGTTTGAACTGTGTGGGGAAAGGGGTGTGTGAATGGTATTTATTCTCATATTATCTTGTTTTTAGCAAAGTTTGCATTTACCAATTAGCATATATAAATTTTATGCAATTTTAAAATGGAGACTTTTTAGAGACTTTTTTGCGTGAACATCACCAACTATTTCCACTTTTTTGGTGACAGATTTTGACTGTTTTCACCACCTGGACCTGGCAACCCTAAGATCAGACCAGCTTCTCTGAAAGACAGAGTCTCCAGCCCTACTAATTTTCCTGTCAATGCAGTTTTAAGGGTGTTGTAGGGCTCTCAGTTCATGTATGATGACTGTGAGACTCAAGGAACTTTGCCAGAGCCCCACAGAAACTGTATGTACCTTGCCTAGAATATGCCCCAGAATTCCCTCAATATGCAGGGAATTCCTTGTCAGGCATCTTAATGTAGAGAAGGTAGAAGGTTTGAAATTCACTGGGTTTACAGGATGCAGGATACAATTCTTAGCAGATTGTATGCTACTACCACAGGGGAACATGACATCCTAAGCATAAACCTCCATATTGGCATTGTACATTGAGAAGGATGGCCACAGCTAACCTGTAAATTTTGCTCTGCTTGTGAGCTTCCAAGATTGCTGTATTACAAGGACCCTTGGTCTGATACAGCACTGGCAATTCTTACAGCCCCTAAAATACAAAGGGTTCAAACCAGAAAGGGTTTTATGAGTTAAAACCATCACCTTGAATTTTGCTCGGTAGGCAAGCCTGTGCAAATAAACCATGCAAACTGAGTGAGTTTGCCTACTTAATTTTGCATAAATTATTTTGCTATGTTTACTATTTGCCTAATTTATTTTGGCTTTCTAATCGTGGGGAGGAACCAAGAGCTATGGAGGACCCTGAAGCGTCACCACTGGAAATGTTATTCAGCAGCTTATCCAGCTTTTCAATTTCAGCAAGCACTTCTCCAATTGTAGCAAGTTGGAACCTGCACTGGAGGTGGAGATCAGGTTGAGTGCACCAAAGAGGTGAACAGAGGGCAGCAGGCAAGGGCTGTCCCTCCAATGAGCATGGAGGCATCCTATGCCAGCAGCATAAGAAGGATCAGAATCAGATCCAGGGAGAGGGAACCAAGGACAGCTCCCAGGCAGCAGTCAATTTGCCCCAACTAAAGAAGTTCCAGAGCCAGACTATGCCCTCACATCCCCATTCCAGCTTCACTGTCTCTCTCAGGCTCCACCTCCTGTCTGAGGAATGGAAATCTTGAATCTGGCACTTCATCATTGGTTGGGCATCTTCACGTAGATTTGGAGCAAGAGACCATTTTATCTATTGAGAATATTTATATACCAATTTTCAACAAAACAAAGTTCTCAAAGCAGTTTACAAAGCAAAAGAAACAAAAAGATTGTTTGGGGGAAATGACCTAATAAGAAACAAACTCAAGGGAACACCCAGCAACACCCATTGGAAGGATGCTGGGCTGGGCCGAATACAGTTGTTCTCCACCCCACACAACGTAAGAGAGTGACCACTTTGAACTGTGCTCCCTACACAGGTCTGCGGGGAATTCAGACAAAGGGTTTCCATCTTTGGGTTGAGGTGGGTGTTTTTTTTTTTTAAGATTCACTGTACATGTGGGTCTCAGCTACTGGGTTTAAGCTTGTAGTGATCATAGGAGTTCCTTTGGGTCTAGCAGACCCCCCTCAGAATCAGCATCCCTACTTCAGGTTGAGCTCACGACAATGTTTCTCTCACATTTTCAAGCATATCTTCACAAACACAAGGGCTAGAAACTTACTTTTTGTTGCTGTTTGAATGAAAAATGAGATTCTCAAAAAGTGGAATTCTGCCCCAACACCACATTTGCAACATTTTTAGTACTCTTACAGAAACATGCCATACACACCACCCTACTAGTAGTAGATGAAAGCAAACCAGTGCAGACTCACTGGTGTAATGCCTATCAAGAGGCAGGCAACTGTATTTTATCTATCTGAGGCTTCCAGACAGACATCAAAGAAACCCCCACATGAACTAGATAGTGGCAATCTGGCCTCACAGTTATGAAGGCATACATGATGGTAACAATAACATTGCAATCTTGCAGACTTCTACACTTGACACAGTATTACAATTTGTCTTCCTTCTGCATGTTCAGTGCACCTTCATTTAAAATGTTTCCACTCGGTGTGTTTTGTTTCCGATTGGCTCTTCAGTGGCAAGATCACAGTTTCAGCACTTGTGACAGCACAAACCTTTGCCAGCTCTGGTATTGGGTCACAGGTTTCATTGGGATCAATATTTTACAAAGTAATTTAATTACATGTAAAATATAGAGGCAGTCAGAGCTTTTTTTTTAAATTGCAGGACATGACTCTTGTTCAGAGTATTGAAGGAATTATTTTTACTTTTATTTGCTTCTAATTACTTATAGTGTAAGCTAATTTGCATCGCCTACAACACTTTTATATCCAGCTGTTTGTTCCTTTTTATTTCAAAAGCACCTACTGTGTCCAGGGACCAGGGGCATGGAGTTATGCTGGAATAGCTGGCTGGGCTCCTGTGGGGGGGGGATTAGTGTGTGTCCTTGCTTTTGATTATCCTTCAGAGATACAACCTACAGCTCATAATCTCCTATGGGTGGGCATCATTTATGTTTTATCATAACGTTTTATCTCAGTTTTAATGTTTTCAAGTCATACAGTTTGAAGCTCCTGTAGTTAACTTTAAGACCTGATCCCAACCAAACTTCAGACCTATGGGAGAATTAACCATGTGTTTAATTCTCTCCCACTGAGATGGATGGGACCTGAAACTTCTTGGCTTTGGCGGGCTTGTGCCCTTAAATATCCTAGCTACACCCGGGCTCTTGGTGATGCCAACTGACTGGAAGGATTACAGTTGAGATACTGGGGAGATCAACTGACGAGAGAGAGAGAGAGAGAGAGAGAGAGAGAGAGAGAGAGAGAGAGAGAGAGCATGGCCTTAAGGCCACCACTATGCTAGTCCTCCTCCACCAACAAGCAAATATTACATTGGTCATGCCAGAGGAATAATGCTAATTAGTAACCGTTCTCCACCTCACAACCACGTAGCCCTCAATGAGTTGCAGGCCTTTGCATAATACGTGTAATATGGAGTGCAAGGGAAGCCAGTAAATCCTGTGAGTCAGCAGCAGTCCTAAGATGTCACCATTAAAAAGACCTGCATTTATGTTATGTGCTGAAAGCAACAACCAACAGGGGCTCACATATCTCACATATAGATGCATGTGTTGGAAGGGTGCTTGTATTGGGGCAGCCCTTGATTCCTTAGGAAAATATGTGCAAGTTAATGCAGTGAGCAGATGCGGGACTTACTATCTGTGGAGTGTAACATGAACCTTGTCAAAACCATGCTGCTTTGGGATCTTGTTTCTGACTGTAAATAATTAAGACTTGCATCTTGAAAAGCATAGTTGTGCCCTTGCATGTGTGTGACAAGGAGAAGGTGGGGACAAAGGAGGGGAGGATACAACTTAACAAGTCTTGTGAATGCATTAAATTAGTCAGATGGAAACTAAATGTGATCACAGGCATCCATTTACAGAGAGGAAACGTAACACAAGCATTGTTTGCATAAGTCCTACGTCTGGTAGCACTAACTTTCCAAGTCTAGGCTTCAGTAAATTCTGGGCAAATGTATTCATTTACTACATACTTATTATAGCAGCCAAAGTACAGATTTAAAAGATATCTGACAAGGCAATGCAAATCACAGCTATACTCTTCATTGATAAGATAGTAAGCCATGTGAAACCAATAGCTGCTCCTTCTCCAGTGATGGTGGGGGGGAATTTGTTTTACTTCAATCTTCTCAAACCCAACACAAACTGTTTGTCTTTTTGGATGGCTGGGCTAGGTGATGGTACATTATGGGCATGGGATGCTGTAAGCCAATATAAAGAGCAAACTCTTGAAAATTAAAAAAGAGTGCTTCAAAAAATAATTCAGAAAAATAAGCGTGCCTTGACTATCAGGAGTCTTAGTAACACCGGTCTCAGATTTTGAATGTACTATTATATTGATGTCCACTCATCCTCTGAGGAGCTATAGGTGGAGAAGTTGGCCTTCCTTCCAGTTTGCCCTCAAAACAACCCTGTGAGGTGGTCTCATTCATAGACAGACAGACAAGATACGAGTAGCTATATTTAATTCCCTTCCCTTCCCCTTCTAGCCATGCTTCCATTCAAAATATTTTCCCTGGGTGGGTGCTTTTGAGGAGAAGTCTGGGAAAGATGTAAGCACTTGCAACTCACCCATGAATGCTTTACTTCCAGCAGCAGCTTTCAATAGCTGCTTCATTTCATTATAAAAGCCTGTGAAAAATGACACCCAGCTGCATGCAACATGCAGTTTGTCCCTTGATAGGAAGCTGCCATATACTGAGTCAGACCATTGGTCCATCTAGCTCCGTATTGTCTACACTGACTGGCAGCAGCTTCTCCAAAGTTGCAGACAGGAGTCTCGCTGAGCCCTATCTGGAGATGCCAGGGGGGGAACTTGGAACCTTCTGCATGTAAACATGCAGGTGCTCTTCCCAGAGTGGCTCCATCCCCTAAGAAGAATATCTTACAGTGTTCACACATGTAGTCTCCCATTCATATGCAACCAGGGTGGACCCTGCTTAGCAAAGGGGACAGGTCATGCTGTACCATATAGCTAAAGTTAACCATTTTAAATCCCATTGATTTCAGAGGGAGATATTTACTGCACAATACTATGTATGTTTATTCACAAGTAAATCCCACTGTGTTCAACAGGATTTCTTCCCAAAGAAATGTTTAAAGGATTGCAGCCTTACAAACTTGTTTAACTCTCCCATTGAAATAAATTGGACTTAGCAACGCATGACTTTGGTTGAACCATGCTCATGTCTTCCTTCCTTATGAAAGTTGAGAATTCTGGGAAAGGACATTGAATATTCTTGAATCTCTGCAGGACTTCAGTCTGGCAAACATCCCTTTTGAGGCCATATTATATAAACTGGCTTTGCCTGAAATTGTCACACACTTCAGTATAAGTATTCCAAAATTATCATCATGCCTTTCAAATGAGCATGCAAATGTGGAACGAGGAGACAACTCCACAGAACTCATAATTCCCGAAGTTATCTAGATTTTTAAATCTTCCATTACTACCAAGTGTGTTGTTCATGACCTCTCAGTGATGACAGAACATTTCAAAATTTAGGTAATTCCTGGAATTACGTGTTCTGTGGAGTTATCTCCTCATGCCGCATTCCACTGAGGCAGTTCCCAATCCCATCACACAGTTCTAACACTGCTCAGAATGTCAGCCAATGAGTAGAAATGCACTGGGATGACTGACATGCTCAGATAAAACATCTGTAAGCATGATAAGGCATTAAAAGAATGTCAGTAAAATGGACAGTGTGTTGCAACCTTGGAGAAGCCACTGCTAGTCTGTAGACAATACTGAGCTAGAGGGACCAGTGGCTTGACTCGGTATATAGCAGCTGCCTACGTTCCTAGGTATCTGTATATATTTTTTCTTGCAGAGCAAACAGCAGCTTGAGGGGATGGCAATTTTGATCAGGGAAACACTTTTAGCATTTTTAGTACTTGTATTTTTTAACATGTAATCATCCTCAAACATTCTTAGTATTATTAGTTCTTTTAATGTTAATATGCATCATCATATATGTAACCACCTTCTATTTCCATTTATTTACTAGTATTCTTAAACATGTACTTTTATGCTGGTCTATGACTGCAATAAAGGATGATGATGATGATGATCAGGGAAACAGCATGGTGGGGAAAAGTTTTAAAGACTACCTCCCTCTCCTCCGCTGCCACTGCTCTGAAAAAAACCAGCAGCTCCATGTGGCTGTATTTTCTTTTTCTTTTCTTTTTAAGCAAAGAGCTTGGGAGATCTTTTTTGGCTCTGCAAAGAGAACTGAATTCACCCCTGCACGTGCAGAACTGATGAGGAAGTGCAAGATGGGAGTTGTGGGGGAGATCAGTGGATAATAGAACTGGCTTTATGCCAGCCAAGGATAAGCCCAGCAAATCACAGAAGGTGTGGGTGGCTTTCCTTTCTCTAGCTTCCTCCTAGCCATTTCTCCCCAGGTTGAACATTGGACACCATTTACAGCAATTGATAAACACCATTACATTAATTTAGAGGCTAGAATGGTTTGGGAGAGGGAAAGGGCCCAGCAAAGAGACGAACTGTAATATGTAGTATTTCCAGCTTCACATAGCCTCCCATTTTGGTTACTTTTTTGTAATTGACCTTTGTGCCTTTATGACACGGATATGAAAAGGAACATTTTGTCAGAGGAATTAAAGGTCATAAACCAAACTATAACACTGTGTACCTTGATGGAACAAGGACCAAAAAAGAAAAAGAAGATGGGCGTGGCTAGGGGAGAGGAGGTCCGTGTTCACCCTTCCCTCTGGAGGTGAGGGAGATAATGAAGAAAATAGAGAGGGGTGGAACTGGGGGCCCTCAGGAGCTAGGGAGCCCAGGTTCTTTGAACCCATTCACCCAATTATAGCTACATCCCTGAAGAAGAATTACCAAGTGCTAAAAGCATTTAAGAAAGCACAAGGTGTACACCTTAGAGATGTTTCACACTTCATGTGGCCATTATGTTTGCCACAGCTACACTTGTGCTTCTCACATGAAGCATGTAAGATGAAAAGGAATGGCACACATCCCTAAATGCTTAGGAATATGCATTGAGGAACTCTGAATTAACCAGACACATCAGCTGTATGTTTAAGGGCAACCATCTGCCCTTCATAGTTTATATGCATCCTGTGGAAGCAACAGTAAACCCAATTGCCTTGTAAAATATGATGCAGCTCTCAAGACATTGGGAGGAAGGTTAAAAAATGTAGGTTCAGAAAGTGGGGCACTACTTCAGAAAGCTTGAAATCCCAGTCGCAATTTTTGTGTTTTAAAAAATACCCAGAGCCTCTGAGAAACCTCCATGCTGAATAAAATGTGTGACACATCATCTGCAAAGAGATGCACCCCAACCTCTGTTTAAACAATATTCATTGTTCAGCCAAATACACAAAAAATGTAGCTGTTCAAATCAAGACCCACAGTTATGGAATCTCCTTGCTCTTGCTCTCTCTTTCACTCACAAAGACACACACAGAGATTGAGTTCTGATCTCCAAGTTCACTTGCTAAGAAGGCTTGCCTCAAGATTTGCTCAGCCTTCTTGAACTGATTTTTTAAATATATGCCCTGTTATCTCTTTGCCTGCCAGTACACTGAAATGGCCTCGTGCTTTGGTAAAGAGTCTGAGTGACGAGCTGGTCCCTGGTTCAAATCTCAGAGAAGATTTGAAGCTCTTTATGAAAAGGATTTATTTCATGCCTTCAAATGTTTTTTCCAACATGGTTTTGAAGTTACTATGATTAGGTTGATGTTCATGGTTGAACTCACACATGGACACTGGACTACATGGTTCTCCTTTTTGATTAGTTGTCATTTAGCATATCTTATGTTTCATTTGCATTTTTGTCCCATATGGTCTATTACTATTAACATTTCTATATGATTTTTATAATACAGTTAAAATGTATATATTTCATTCCTTATATCTTTCCCCCCAGTTATTGTATAATTGGATCTCTTGGGTTGTGATTTGAATTCAAATATCTTTGCCATGAACTCTCTGGAAGCCTGGAATATAGCGGTCATACAGCTGGCCTGCCTTTCTGGACTTTTGCGAGGATCACCAAGATAAGGTATGTGAATTACCCGGAATTACTATGTATTATTATCATATCCATAATAATAATATTATTATTATTATTAGAAGATCAGAGAAAGGCAGGAATTACAATAGTCTGTCAATGTAATATTTCACCAACTCCCAAAATTACATCTTACATGAAACTTCAGAGCCAATTCACAATGTCAGGTATGTAAAGTACCAGAATTTAAATGGACACACAAACACACACCACTGCTTGCAAATGGTGCTCATAAGTATAAATGAATGGTTTTCCCTGCATTTAATATGTGGCAATTGGGGGGAGGGGTCTTCCCCTGCTTCTGCATTCATTATCATCATCATCTGATAATAACCCACCTGAGACCTTGGGTTAGGGTGGTATAAAAATGTGCTAAATAAATAAATAAATCATCATCAATAATCCTCATAGACATGCCCGTCCTGATGTGTGGAAAGCATCCCAGCATCCAGCAGACTGGCTGGGCAGCGGAGGCTCGCATGCAGCAGGACTCAGGAAGCTGTTGAGCTACTGCCAGGGAAAATGGTGGTGGGCGGCAGGACCAGCCGCAGCGAGAGAGAGGAGGAGGTGGTGGTGGTGCTCCCTGCGTGGCCGCCGGGGTCAGGAGGCGGCTAGGCCGCCAGGAAGAGGAGGAGGCGGCGGCAGGAGTGAACGGGCCAGCAAGCCAGCCAGAAACCACAGGCGGGGGTGGGGGGAGAAGCAGGTCAGGTGGGCGTCAGAGACGCCCGGGGGAAGAGTTAGGGAGAAGGGACTGAAGGGGGGGGAATAGTCAGGGAGAACTAGGGGCGCAGATGCTATGTGCCCAGTCAGCTAGTTGTTGTTGTTATTATTGTTATTATTATTATTATTCCATTTTCTATGTAAACCACTTTGTGAACTTTTTGTTGAAAGGTGCTATAGAAATAATAGTAGTAGTTGTAGTAGTAGTAGAAATTCCTGAGTCTGAAAAGTTCATTCCTGAATCTGAAAAGTAAAACATTAATTGGCCTTCAGTGTATATATATTAAATACAAAGGGAGCTGGTAGCCCTCCAGTGCTGGCAACTTGAGTCTAAGCAGTCAATATAAGACATCTAGTCTGTATTCTACCAAAGAGAACCACAGGGCTCTGTGATTGCCAGGAGTCGAAACTGACTCGACAGCACACTTTACTTTACTTAGTCTGTGCTGAAATCCCAAGGCCATAGGACCAAACTATCCCAATGAAATGCTTTATAGTCCAGGAGCACCTTCAGTACAAAACTGCACAGATATGAATAATAATCATATGCACTGGAAGACTACAGCAGTCAATTTTAGAAAGAAACCCAAACAAAATGAGTAAGAACACCATCTACCTACCAGAAAGTGTTCTTGCTCTGTCCTCACTGAAACAGTTAATGACACTGAAGTATGTGCACTGAACCAGTGCTAGCATTAGGCAGAGTGGATCTGCCTTATCTCAGGCAGCATAATTTGGACCGCCATGATAATTTGGTCGCACATTGACCAGAATGTTGTTTACATGTCTATCACCATGGGGGTAAAGGTAAAGTGTGCCATCAAGTCCATTTTGACTCCTGGCGACCACAGAGCCCAGTGGTTGTCTTTGGTAGAATACAGGAGGGGTTTACCATTGCCTTCTCCCGCACAGTATGAGCTGATGCCTTTCGGCATCTTCCTTTATCGCTGCTGCCCAATATAGGTGTTTCCCACACCTTTTGGTATCTTGATCTTGGCCACTTGGGCCATCTCTGCTTATATGGACAAATTTCCCATACAAAGTTGCCTTCCATGGACCCAGACCATTAGTCCATCTCGTCTAGCATTGTCTACTCTGACTGACAGTGGGTCTCCAGGATCTCAGTTAGTTAGAGATGACAAGTGTGTAATTTAACAATGTAAATTTCCTGCATCAAGCAGGGGACGGACTAGATGGCCTATAGACGACCATCTAATTGATGATTCCATGATTCTGTGCTGTACTCACCACTGTGGGAGGGAGGCATGTACCACTAAGGCCCCCCCCCCCGCCAAATGAAGCTATTTTCTATCGATTTAGATCTCTTGATTTGTCCATCTAACCCAGTCTTGTCTACTCCAAGAACAGTTCTCCAGTGTCCCAGGGAAAGGTGCCTGCCCTACTGCCTGGGATACTTTTGAGATAATAATAATCATATGCACTTGGGACCTGTTACGTGCAAAAGCTTTACTGATGAATGATGGCACCTTCCAAGTCCCTGTGGATTGTTCCCTAACACTCTCATTGACATCTTTCCCTTCCTTTCCAAAAGAGAAAGGCTTCTTCTTGCAGAATATCAAAGCACCGGAGGGAAGAATAGTTGCTTCAAAGAGCAGAAGAGATACTTGCACTTGGCCTTTATTGCAGAACAGCTCCATCTACTAACATGCAGCAGGCAGGCTGCACTCTGCAGCATCCCAAGTTGGAGGACTTTTGATCCAGCAACCCTGACAATGACCCACATTCATCTTTCATCCTGAGCTTAAGTTCCCAGGATTGCACCACAAACACGGAAGAGCAGAGCAGAGGGCACCCCCGCACCCACCGCCAGTGTGCCAGATGCGAAACATGCCAGTGCCAGGCAGCAACGACCAAGCTCACTTTTCTGGATCCTCAGTGAGAGAAACTAGTGGGAAAGTCAAGGGACCTCCCAGTGCAATTCAAGAACAGCCCGTGTATGTCACGAAAGTGTCACTGTGTAAGTGACATTGCCAAGGAAGGGGGTGTACAAAAAAAAAAGAGCGGATCTGCCTGGGGTGGGGGGAGAATGCATAGGGGATGCCTCCAAGACTCACAAATCTTGGCCAGGCTGGCCACCAGGATCCAGAGGGCGATGATATAAGGGTCCTGGACGTGGTGCCAGTTGAAAGTGACGATCTGGAAGCCCGTGCTGCTGTGATCAGCCGGCCCTTCTTCGCTGCCTCCCGTGGCTGGCAGGAGGAGAAGTCCCAAGAGGAGCGCCGCGGGAGGCGCCAGCCTCTTCGTCGCCAGACTCATCGGGGCAGAGACCTGAAACGGCCGGCTTCCAATGGCTGTCTGCAAGGCTCGTTTGTTGCCTTGGTTAGTCCAGGGGGGCGCGCTGAGCGTGGAGGAGCAGTAGTGACGGATGGCTCGGAGCGAACGGCTAGTGCTGGCGCCGGTATGCGGCGCCGGCGGCAGCGGCAGCAGCCAAGCGTGCCTGTCGGGGCATCCCAGGCTGGCGGCGGCTCTCCGACGTGGTCTTCTTGCACTTTTCTGCCCGACTGCGCACAGCCGGCAGGGGTCGGCCACTCCACGGCTGCAGCCGCCTTTATGCGTTTGCCCCGCAGCGGCCCAGGGGCGGAGCTTCCCCCGCAGAGCCATCCTGTCCTGGGCGCCCGGCTCCTCCGGAGGGCACTTCCAATCCCTCCCACTCGCGCCTGGCAGCAGAGAGGTCGGAGCGCGCCGTCTGGCTTGCGGGAGCGCATCCGAGAGGAGCTGGGGGGGCCGGCAGTGAGGCTCGGGGAAGCGGGACGCCGACGCTGCCCCCGGCCGCGGAGGCTAGGAAGAGGCTCTCCTCCCCGGCTAATCGCCGCCACCCTCGACGGGAAACAAGCCATCCCGACCGGGGGCTGCACTCCACACACACACCGCCCGAGGCAGCCCCCCACCAGAGAGATCCCGTGAAGGAGGAAAGGTGGAGCCCTGGCCCGGGACAGGCTCGCCTCCTGCTCCAGCCCGCCGAGGTCGTCCAGCTTCTTCTCGCTGCCTCCTTTCTTCTGGCCGCTGGCGTTGGGCGGGAGGCGTGCGCCTTCCGGCTCCTCCGGAGGGCGTAACGCGCGGCTGGCTGATGGGGAGCATCGCTCGCCTCTCAGCTAATCGACTCCATCGAGTCGAGCAGGGCGCAGCGGGTGAGTGGGAAAACACGCCGAGCTCCCCGCCCGAGCGAGTCAACTCTGCGTGGGAGGTCAAAACTCGGCCAGGGGAGAGAAGGGAGCGCACGGGAAAGGCTGCAGCCGGGGGACAAACCCACCGGCGAGTCCTTGGGCAGCAGTGGGCGACTTCGAGTCCGAAGAAGGGCACTGTCGACACCCATTAAAAGCACTGTTAACACCAAAGTGTCCGTCTCGAGTTCACTGTCGTCAGAGAACCCTTGGCATTTCAATAGCACTTTGAACACTCCAAAGGGCTGCAGATACATAATCTCCGTAATCTTTCGAACAGCCCTCAAGATCAGTTTCATTAAACCTATATTGCAGATGTGTGCGGGGTGAGATGGGGAGAGTGCCACTGGCCCGCCCCACACACACACACACACACACACACAGAGCGAGGGGAGAGAGGGGGCTGAGCTCATGGCAGAGGCAAGATTCGAATAGGGGACTTCTTCACACCTCATACTCTTAGCAGTTGGTCACAGCAGGTGATGAATATTCAGCAACAAAAAGTCCATCTTTTGTAGGATGGCATTTCTCAGAAGAAGCTGAAGACCCCCTGCACAGAGAATGTGATTTAGCCACTTGTTTGTCAATCTCTCTTCATCGAAGATGAAACCCTCCTGCCTGCTTTAGCCACTGCGTATTGTGGCACTGGTCTCCTTCTGTAACTGAACAAGGCTCCTTGCCATAAGCCAGGGAACATTTCTTGGCAGAAAGCAAGCATACCTTTGCTCCCCTCATCACATCATCTTAAAGCAATGATAGGTAACCAGCAGCTTAGAAGTCACCTCAATAAGCTCAGGAATTAGTAATAATCTCTTCAAAATCGAAGGGGTTTTTGGGGGGGAGGGGTTGAAATATTTAAATTCCTTTAGGGTTGGTCTCTTACATGATCCAAACAGCATTAGAGCTGCATTAGTGCCATTTCTGGCACCACCAGAGTAATGTGAGAGCCTCAAATCATGCAGAAGGATCCTCAGAAAATGGGGATAATACTGGCATGGTCAAGAGCTACATTGCTGTATTCCCCACACTGCCAAAGTCAATGGCAGATATAATGCAACCCCTCTGTGGGGCTAAGCAGCTGTGCTACACATCTGAGATGTTTCACCACCACCACCACCAGGTTCATTTGCAGCGTTGGGGAGGCTGTACCAATGCAGCTCTCAGATTCTACAACTGTCACCACGGCATGCAGTCTGAGCTTCAAAATCTTCTAAGCTTGCAAGGGAGGATCTTGGGACAAGCCACCAAAACACACCACTGCATGTTTGGATCAGATGCTGCTTCCTCAGGCCAATCCATATAGCCAGCCGGCCTCATGTAGTGGCATGTTTTTGCCAGCCATTCCATATGTCTTTACCCTAAACCAACTTCCTCATGATGGTTTGGCGTGTCTGAAGCAATTTTGTTACTTGATGCCCACGTAAGAAGCCTGGCCCCTTAGGATGCTGGGCGAGTGCCAGAGCTGTAATTAGTGACTTGTTTTTTAAATGGGTTAATGCCATGGTCCTCATCCCAAACCAAGGCTAAGCTAAAGTGTGCTTCAGTCACCGTCCAACTGCTGCTAGCTTTCCCTTTCCTCCTTCTCTCTCTGCTGTCTCCTGCATTTGAACTTTATATTGTAAGCTCTTCTTGCTGGGGACCTGGTGTTTTCGCTCTTGCTACTCTATAAATTGTGGTGTGTGTTGAAGCTGCTGTACACCTTCAAGCATTCAGCAGCACCATCAAGCATTCAGAAGCCCTCTCACTCCCCACCTTTAAAAACAGCTCTTCTATACACGAGCACACATCCAGCAAATAAAACAATTTAATATAACACACACACAAATTCCACTGATGGGTGAAACTGACTAGATTTAAACGATAAGAAAAGGATCTTTCATGGTGAGCATTGCGATCTGATAGCATGGGGTGTGCTCACTTCTAAAGAGCTATGTGAGTATACAACTATGAAGCAGCTGCAGGAAAAGGATGAATGTGGGCATGGCACAGAACCCAGCTTTCTCGAGACCCTCAACCTTCTTTAAAAAGAAAAGAAACCCAAGTTCCTAGCCCTAAAGGCTACCCAGATAAAATTGACAGTGTGTAGGCAAGACCCTCTGAAGCTAGAGAGATGGTTGAATAAGATTTGGAGAGGGGATCCTGTGACCTGAGTGCCTTCTTGCCCTTCCTTGTGCTTAACAACACTGGAATAAATTATGTGAAACAGGGGGAAATGCAGAACAAAGCACACAAAATGAAATTATGCAAATATGTTCAATTTGCATAATATATATAGAATGCATAAGTTAGCTTTTCTTGGCACAAAACTGGATTGCCTTTTTTTAATAGCACCTCCTGCTCTGCAAGCATGCTCCTGCTGCAGGGGAGACAGAAGCGATCAACCCAGGAAGGTGTTTTTTCAAACCTTAAAAGTAAAGGGAAAGGTCCTGATAAGATTTCCCCAAAATGCACAGGAGTTGAGAGGGAGTGACTGCCCAGGCAGGTTTCCAAGAGGTGCTTGCTTGTTGTGACCATTGCACAATCGCCTTACCTGCATCAGCAATGGAGGTGCTAGTTGGGATGGGAAATCAGATTTGACCATCAGTCCAGAATTCCTCTCAAGTGCTGGGAAAGTGGCAGGGGAGGTTTGACCGGGGGGCACACATCTGTATCCCCTGTGGCAAGATTGATATGGAAATGCCCTTATTAATGAAAAGAAGAAGAATCTGTATGCTGGCGAAGGCTGCTCCCATAGCCCTTCTCTGAGGGCTTGTTTAGGCAATGAAAGGCTCCGTATTGTCAAACCTGACTGGCAGCAGTCTTGGTCTCAATCCCTGGTTGTTAGAAGTCCTATTAACCTATTAACTAGGGGAGACAACCTGGAGCCTGCCCTGCATGACCAAACTACATTAAGCCTTAGCACTTCACATAGCATGTTGAGTGTTCAAAGCACTCTGTGTACTTTATCTCGTCAATCCTTATATCAGCCCCACAAACCAGGTCAATAATTACCCCCACAGTGCAGATGTGGCTGGGAAAGAGTGGCTTGCCTATGGCCGCATAGTAAGTTCCTGCTACCGTTGTGACGGAGTGGCTGCCGAGATTCTGACCCCATTGTCCAAGACGAGTGAAGGGCTGGATCTGGGCAAACAGACTGAAGCTTCATCCAGACAAACCAGTAGTGCTGCTGGTTGGAGGAGAGGCCAGTCTGAGATCGATGTTCAGCCAGTCCAGCCAATATGGGGATGCACTCCTTCTTGGGGAGTCGGTCTGCAGTTTGGGAGCTCTCTGTTGCTCAGCTCCACGGCTGGGGTGTGGTGGTGGCCTTTCCTGGCGAAAGTGGATCTGGCCTCAGTTACACATGCCCTGGCTACTTCCAGCTTGGACTGCTCCAACACACTCTGTCTGCATGGGATTGCCTTTGAAAAGTCACTGCAAAACGCAGCACCAGCTATACTGCTGTTAGGAGCCAGCCAAATTCTCATGCAGATTCTGCCTTTAAAGCCTTTAAACATCTTGGGACCCAGATATCTTAAGGACCATCTACTCTGAAGAGATCTGACCCACCCAACAAGATCTGCTGGGTGGGGGCTCTCCTAGGCATTCCAACACCTTTGGAGGCTCCATTGTCATGTATGTGGGCCCCCAGGCTATGAAACTCCCTCCCTGGGTAGATTTGTTCCTTCACCTCCCTCCTTGCCTTCTAAAGTTAAAGGTTAAGTGTGCACCACAGAGCCCTGTGGTTGTCTTTGGTAGAATACAGGAGGGGTTTACCATTGCCATCTCCCGTGCAGTATGAGGTTATACCTTTCAACCTCTTCCTATATCGCTGCTGCTCAATATAGGTGTTCCTATCAGCGGGGATTCGAATCGGCAACCTCTGGCTTGCTAGTCAGGTCATTTCCCCACTGCATGAGGCAACTTTTATTCAGGTGCACCTTGGATAATTGTTCTGTTATTTGTTTGCCACCCCAAATAAAGTAATTGTTTATATTTCTTATTTACACAGTCAGGCAGGTGTTATTGACTGGTTTGTTTTATCCAGACATCGAGTCCTTTCCAAGGACCTGGGATGGCTGGATTTTGTTATCAATATTGTTCTTGTTGTTATTATAGATATCATGGCAGAATATAGGCTGTTCCCAGTAAAGTTGCTTTTTGTGTTTATTATTATTATATTATTATTATTATTATTATTATTATTATTATTATTATTATTATAAACCTGTTGTATACCTTCTCTGTGTTTTTATGGTGTTTTATATGGCATTTAACAGTATTGTAACTGTTTTACATATTTAAAATCAAATTTATAATGACATTTTATACTTTTACTATGTTGTAAACTGTCTCAAGATTATTTTTTCACTAAAAGTAGTATACAAATAGGAGTCTGCTCTTTGTTAAATAAATAAGAGTCTGCTTTCATACTTCAGTTATCAGGGAAGGTCCTGCTCCATGTCCCTCAACCATCTGGCAGGAGGCAATGATAAACCCTACCCAAAGAAAAAACACAGGGCTCTGTAGGGTGCCAGGACAGGAGTTGAAATCGACTTGATGGCACACGCTACCTTTCCAAACTTCTGGCTAAGAGAGAGAGCTGTAAACCCCAAGGTCCTTGGCTCAAATTCTGCCTCTGTCATTTGCAGTATTGTATTATTCGTGTGGCAATATTTTACCCTGCTGTTCCACCTCATTTAAAGAGCCTTCAGGCAGCTACAATGAAAATGCTAATTAAAATAATCTAGACAATAAATGAAAAAATTAACCATGCCACACAGCATCTAGCAGAAGCAGAATGCCAGAGCAAATTACAGCACACTCCCAAATTACTTTATTTATTTATTTATTTATTACATTTCTATTCCACTCTTTCTCCAATGAGCAATTTTATCCTCAAAACAACCCTGTGAGGTAGGTTAGTCATGAGAGATACATGACTGGCCCTAGAGCCACCTAGTGAGTTACATGGCTGAATGGGGATTTGAACTCAGGTCTCCCCGGTCCTAGTCCAAAACTCTAACCACTACACCGCAGACCATAATGTTTTATGTTGGAAGGGATGTAAGTAGGAAATCCCTATCTTCCCAGGGCAGTGAATTCCACAGTTTGTGGAGTCACCACTAAGAAAGAGCTGTCTTGCATCTCCACATGTCACACCTCTCTGCCCCTCATGAGAAGGGCCGGGCAGCAGGATCATCATTGCCAACAGTGACAGGAGATTTCTCTCACATGTGATGAGGATGGATGCTGTTCCTGAGTGGACTGCTTTCTCATGAGTGTAAGGCCAGGAGGATACCCCATCACAACTCACAAGAAGAAGCATCTGTGGGGACAGGGGTGTCAGGCAGAATCACTAATAATGTGTGATGACATCCCTTCTCCCACGGACCGCTCTTTCATGAGCATGTCAGGCATCCTTGGCCACACTGGGGCAGACTCCAGGATCCTCTGCCCTCCCTCATATGCATATTCCTTCCTAGGAAGTCATCATGTTACCTTCCCTTTCCTAAGTAACAGAAAAATAGTGCACCTCAGCTCCCCTGTCCAGAAATTGTCCTTGTGCAAGATTGTTTGGTTGCGGGGCTCTTGTGAGGGTGGCAGTGCAATCGCTATCAGGAAAAGGTCTTGCATGGCATTTAAAGGGATTTAAATGCCCTTTCCCTGCCGAGGGCAGGCAGACCATTCCAAAAAGGCACGATTGCATTTGGCATGCCCTCTTGAAGGTTGTGGCCAGTACTGACACTGAGTACTCTGGTAGAAAGGCAGAATAGAGAGGAGTTGAAGCTCATGGACATCACTTTTATTTCATTATTTGTGAAAGTAACTGAATTGATCTAACCCATCAGTTCTTCTCATTGGCTGAAAATTGTGTCCTATAAGGGACAGACAATTTTGGACTGAAATAAGGTGCATCCCTGCTAATAAGGGACTGTTAGCAACCCTAGGAAAGGTTCCACCATATCCCTAACACGCTATTTCTCTATGTGCAAGGAAGATTCTGCCCACCTTGCAAATATCCCAATCCAATCTACAGCCTGAGGTGCCAAAATGCAGGAGAGTCAGTGTTACCCTGTGAGTCAACTGATTGTATAAACTGCCCTATAGCCAGAGGTGCTGCAAGTAAGACTCATCATTCTCCTCCTGAATTACAAAAGCGACTCAGACACTGAGGAATAAAATGTTGTTGTGGTAATATATTGTGTACTAGCTGGAATGGCATTTTCTTCCTGGCATTTTTGTCACACCCCTGTATTTTGCAATTCATGGCCTCAGAATGGCAGACACCAATTTGAATTCAACTGAAACAACTGAATTTGCAGCCGCTCCCTGGAGGTGATAGCATCAAGAAATAATACTAGCTTCAGTGTCACACAAGCTCTAATGGGGTGGGGACAATCATAGATAATCCACCATAAAATTAAGTTAACAATGTGCCTCATGAACAAGGAAAAAGCCATCTCTAAACAGTTGTGTCTGGACATATCTTTGATGGTCTCACTACCAGGCAGCACTGGTACAAGAAACTGTTACATTCTCCTTACTTATTATCATCCTTGTTTTTAGTTATGAGGCGTGTGTGAAATTCAGAGGTGCACCTAGGTAATTTGGAGCCTGGACCTAAAGGCCTTTGGAGGCCCTCCTCCCCTGCAAATGAAGCATTATGTTCCGCCGGGTGACCACACCACCCATGATAAACTAAAGAGGATTTGGGGGCCCCTAGAGGCTGCGGAGGCTCTGGACTTTGGCCCCAAAGTCCAGAGAGCCTCTGGTGCCATTTTCTGCCTCAAAGCAGCTCACAATTGTGTTCAAAACAGAAACAATATCAAAGCAACTAAGAAAGATGGCATGAAACTCTCAAAGACATTTAGACCCTGGCAACCTCACTCTGTGGTGGAATTTTCTGCCCCCTCTACTCTACCTGTTCTTTTCTGCTGCATCTTATCCTTGGAACCCCCTCTTTACTCCAACCACATATAGACTCTCTCTCATACCCTTGAATTCACACGAGGCTCAAAGACTCTAGCTACCTAATGGCACAGCGGGGAAATACTTGACTAACAAGCTAAGCTGCTGTATTTGCACTCTGTGGCCATTATTCAAGACATGCATGCATGGAGGAGAATCATAGTTGGGAGTTTCTTTGACGTTTCCTTTGCAGCCACTTGTACTCCTGAAGAGGCAAAAATGCTTTTCAGTTTACATTTTTCAGTTTAAATTGAAAAGTGCTTGCTTCTTCAGTACATAGTAGAAACATCAAGTAAATCTCCAGCTCATCAGCATTTTTCTCGGCTATTTTCAGACCACTGGTGTTGTCAGAAACACAGCTTAAACTATAAGGTTATTGCTTTTGGATTCTAGCTGCCATGGTTGTTTCATTGTCCTGAACGCATTGTCTTGGAAGACTTTCAACTCTAAAGCTATTTTTTTAAAAGTAGTACTGTAATCTCTAGGCTTAATTTCATGAAGTCCGAAAACCCTTAAGAGAGCCAAACACTGAGCAAAGAAAAAATGGATGATCAATTCCTTTGTATGGAAAGACAAATAGTAGTAATCTTACACAGGCTGTTAACTAGAAGAATCTCTTCTTGTCAGCAAACCCACTAATTCAGTTTCTAATTCCTCCTTCCCCTCCAGAAGATCCAGCCCTTTACCTTGTGGGTGGAGATCAACGAAACACAGTACTTAGGCACCAGCTAAGCAGTCAGCCTAGTCCAAATGGCCCAGTCATATGGCTCCTGCGCAGAGATTTACAGAAGCTGACAGAGTTGTGTATACCTGACCCCTATTGGTTGCCATGTGGCTGACAGAAAACTGCAGACATATCATGCAATAGCTCTCTGCAAACCAAACCCACTTGGCTCCCTGTCCTGTGGTAGCAGAGAGTGGGCTAGCAGCCCTATTCACACATTCCATTCCACATGTGTACAAACTATATAGGAATAGAGAAAATTAGTGTCAAGCATTCTAATTAAACCATTCACTTTAAATAATCTGGTTACAAACTGCCAGAGAGCCAGCACAATTAAACATGATAAGTTATATAAGAAACAGTTTCTCTTTTTACACAAAGATAACCTAAAGTGTAAAAAAATGTGTTATCAGAAGAATTGATTCAAAGTGACATTTGTGGATAGACAAACACTATTCTGTGAATATATTCTAATCTGATTTTTTAAAAATGCAGGTTAGGGGTGGGAGGGTAACCCACACACATACCAAGGCTCAATCTCTTCATTTAATCTGCTCAATCAAGGATCCACCCACATAATAAAGAAGTTCACTTGAAAACCTTTGAAAGCTTCAAGGGCCGCAGCCTGCCTGCTTGACTCCCTCCAGGGCACAATCCAATGGCAGGAGCGGAATGTAGACACACACACACACATTACCTAACCTCTTGGGAGTTCCTGGAGAGCCGAAGCCCGTTCAGATATGGTAAAGCACAGAGCCTCCTCCAGGAACAGGAACACGATGGGCACAGTGTGACCCATGCAAATCCCTCTACCTTGCAACTGGGGGAGATCACCAGGTGGGCCAGCTCTTTCTGTCCTATGTTGAGGGAGGGAAGCTGAGCTAAGGATTGCACCTGTGTGGCTCTGCCAGCTGGCATGAGCCTCAGAGAGCCATGGAGAAGAGAGTCTCTCTTCCCAGATGCTGCCTGCTGTCCAAATGCAGGTGGCCAGATGATAGTAGTCCTGAGAGCCACTACTTTGCTTCCAGAGGAATGGTGGCTCGCCCAAGGACAGCAGTTTTGCCTGCTACTGGATGGCAGGAGTGGGGGCATGTGCTCCATTGGAAGTGTGACATAATAAATGCTTAATTAATTAATAATATAATGCCTGTGGATATGGTCACCTGTGAGGAAACAGGGAAAGAGCGATCAACAGGAGAGGGAGAGGTATGCTGTCTGCTTGATCAACACTTGCACACACCTAGGGTAACAGGCAATGAGTGGGAGGTGCAGAAAGGTGATGGTTTAGATTGTCTAGGCTGCCCACCAAGGCCATCCTATAAGAACCCAGAGAAAAAAGGAGGGCAAACTGGATCCTGTGCACCTCATGAATGACTAGAATAGACAAAAGCAATGCCTGGCTGAGAGGTAGCAAAAGCAGCCAACCCTCACCCACACCCACCCACGATGAGAGGCTGTGGAATGAGGACGAGAAGCCCAGAGGCTGAGAGGCATTGGGCGCTCCTGGCCAGCGGGAGACTATGTGTGCAGAGGAACCCCAAAGGCACCCCTGAAGGAATGAGGCAAGGGAGCAAAAGATGTTGATAGCCCAAGCAGACTGTTTTAATCTCCCACCCCCCACCCGCTTTTCTTAAGAATTTCCAATAGATCAAGAGAATTTAATCAACGCCTGGTGGCATCTCAATGCTCTATGCCTCTGGTCCCCAGCCAAGTTTCCATCCCTTTGTAGAACTCCCCCCTTGAGGGACAGAGGGACTCACAACACTCAAGACAAAGCATCCAAAAAGAGCCTGCCCCCTCTGCAGCATGTGCACCTGCTCCTCTGCCACAGTTAGGTTGGCAGACACAGTTGCCAACCCAACTGGTTGCAATGTGGGTGTGGCAAAGACAGCACGCTTCAAGTACTTCATGTATACTGCTGGTCTCTGTCCATTCATAAAAACAAGCTTTCCACCAACATTACATTTGATAGAAAAGAGGTTCTCAGCACATGGCAAACACAGACCTTGGGCACCACTTGTTGATCGCTTTTGTCTTACCCACCCCCACTGGCTCCCTCTGCCAGCTGTCCCTCCCTATCTAGGAATCCTATTTAGATTGGTATTTATTTTACAAGTCTCTCCTCACTGTTTCTTTAGGAAAAACATCTTACTTAAAAGTCTAACCACCTCTTTGGTGGTGCATAGGAGCCACAAGAAAATATAACATATATCTTTAAAAGAAAATTCTTTTGAAGAGAAGGTAACACGTTTCCTCTAGCACAATCATGGGCATAATGTATATTATGTCATTTGTATCCTTGCAAATGTGAAAATGCAAGATCCGAAGAAATGGCATGTTATTCTTTTGCTAAGAAAGTGTCAGGTTTCCTGCAGCAGAACTTGACCTTACATTCTATAATGGAAACCTTCTTTTGACAGAGCAGAAATTGAGAGTGAGTATGTCCTTTCACTTTGAGCATGGTCCAGGCAAAACAATGCACTTTTTAAAAAGCAAAGAGATATTGTTTAACCAATCTGGTTATTACAAGACACAATGCACATTTAAGTTCCATTGATTTCAGTGACAAGCAGAAACGCTGAACTCTTTCCTGTTGACTTCAGTGAGAGGGATTGCATCATGTACTTAATTCTGCTAATGGGACTTAAAAGAACTTGCTGCACATCCTCTGTTTTCAGAGGAATAATTAAATATGGCACACTCAGATAACTTCATATTTGTCTTCTTTGTTTCTTAAGAAAAAAGGGAATGAAACCAGTTAACCTTTGGAGACTCACACCTTGAATCAGGCCAGCACAAAAGATCCCATAAACCAAGGATGGCCAACTGGTGGCCAGTGTGGACCACATCTGGCCCACCAGCCCATTCTATCCAGCTACCAGCCCCTGCATGGAGGCGGTGCCTGACATGCTGTTGCTCGCCCAGGTGCTGCTGTCTTTCCAGGACTCACTCAGAAAGCAGTACTGCCCAGGTCAACAAGGCCAGGCGCGGAGCCAGCCGAGCTCCATAGGAGCCCAAAACAAACTCCCCCTCCCTCGCCCGGGCCGCCGAGAGCCCGGGCAAACTTTCTGCCAAGTATTTCAGGCAGCTCCGACTGCCTAATAGAATGTTTTTCCCTTCCTCTCCCTCTCTGGAGGGAGAGAGAGGGGGAAACGTCCTATTAGGCAGCCGACCCTGCCTGAAATGACTCTCCGAGAGGTCGTTCAGGCTCTCGGCAGCCCAGGCCACACACCCTCGTCATGTGACTTTGTCATGTGCAAGGGGGCGTGGCCTGGGCTGCCCGGGCTCTCGGCAGCCCAGGCGAGGGAGGGGGGAGAGCTCTCTGGGCTCCTATGGAGCCTGAGCCACACAGGGCAGGGCTCTCTCGGCGGCTTCCCGCCATTGGCGGCTTGGGTTATTTGAACCCTTTTGCCCAATGGTGGCTCCGCCCCCTGAACAAGGCACTGCCTCTGAGCCAGCCAGCAGCACCACAGCCAGGGTGGCTTCCCCATGAAGCAAGGTGAGGCAGTGGCCTTGGGCAGTGAGTGCTCCACAGGGTGGCAAGTGCTGGCCCCACCCACCTGCCTGCTGCCGCTGCCCCACCTCACCTCCACTGCCAACCCTGATCTTTCCCCAGTGTTCTCCCTCCTGGCCCCGCCCTCTGCTCACCAGCCCTACCCACTGCCACTGCTACCGAGATGCCACCCCTCTCCTGGGCTCTGGCATGCGCTGCTACCTGCCATATCCAGCAGCATGCCTGCACCCAGATTGGCCAGCTCCTCTTTTGCTGCCACCAAATGCTCCCTTTCAGCACCAAGTGACAGCAGGGGAGACACAGTCAGCAGGAGAGAGCAAGCCGGTTGTGGATGCAGCGGCAGTGGTCAGGGTAGGCAGGGGCCAACAGAGCTGGGTGGATGCTGCCTACGCTTGTCGCCACTGCGACACCAGCAGCCAATTGGATCTCTGCTACAGTTTCTTCCCTCTAGGACCAAAGCAAACAAGCTTGAAAGAAGCTTGGAAGCAGAAGCAGCAGCAGTAGCAAGAGACAGGGGCTGGCAACCCTGGATGGAGCAAGCAGTGGTGTGCACCAGCTCCAGGACAGAGCACAAGAAAGAGGACGGGTGGTGTCAGTGCCAGCCTCTGGCCTGGTGGACGAGACGGTTCACCCAGGGGGCTGAGCCGGTGGTGGGCCGGTGAGGCAGCACATTGTGACTCACCTCAAGTGGCCCTGACAACAATGAGCCACCTCTGACTGCAGTACGCAATGGAGAAACACCCTTGACACCGCTGCAGGACTACAGAGAAGGTCCAGTGGCATTCTTCAGTTTGGGGCTGGAAAGGTTAAGGTGCTGCTGACTAGCTCCAATGAAGTAGCGGGCTACTTCTGGGTGCCCTGCATTTAGCTAGGGATCCCTGCTGCTTCCTGAGCAAGTGCACTGGATGTGGCAGAGGCCAAGCTGGACGCTGCATGCCTGCAGTTCATACTTTGCTTTTGCACCCACCAGGAGCCTTTCAGTCTTTCCAATGCTGGAATGGCAAAGTGCCCAGGGGCACAGTCTATGGGTGGCTGTCCTCTGTGGCATGGCTGTCGCAACTGGCAAAGGCAGGTACAACATACATATTTACATATACATGCACAGACATAGATATCAAAAGTATGGCTGCACCATAGGTTTAGATTATCTATTCACATCTTACTTTAAGAATAACAGGAACATAGGAAGCTGTCATATACTGAGTCAGACCATTGGTCTATCTAGCTCAGTATTGTCTATCTAGCTCAGCAGCAACTTCTCCGAGGTTTCAGGCAGGAATCTCTCTCAGCCCTATCTTGGAGGAACTCAAAACCTTCTTCATGCAAGCAGGCAGATAATGCCCAATCCCCTAAGGGGAATATCTTTCAGTGCTCACATGTGATCTCCCATTCAAATACAACCAGGGTGGACCCTGCTTAGCTAAGGGGACAAGTCATGCTTGCTACCACAAGACCAGCTCTCCTTTCCCAATTATTACTTTAAGAATTGGGTTCCAAAAAACATTTTAAAGAACTATTTATTATTGGAATAATTTATAGGTCTATAGCAGGGATAAGCAAAGTGTGGCTCTCCAACTCTCAACTAGTTGCTGAAATACAACTCCCATCATCCCCAACTGTAATAAATTGGGGCTGGGGCTGATGAGAGTTCTAGTTCAGCTACATCTGGAAAGCCACATTTTGCCTATTTTTAATTGATTGAGTGATTGATTGATTGTTAAATTTATATACTGCCTGTCATTAAAACAATCCAAAGGTGGTTCACACAAAATTAAAACAAGAGTATAAAATCACACAATTAAAATATTAAGCTAAAATATAAAAACATAGATCTGTTTAAAAATATTTAAATATAAGCATAAGATAACCATACAAAATACAAAGAAACAGCAGTAGAGACAATAATATAAAAGCCTGGGTAAAAAGCCACAATTTCACATGCATTCTAAAAACTGTGATGGAGACCAAGGAGCGAATAGCTACTGGGAGACCATTCCAGAGTCTGGGGCTAGGTGGCCAGATTTGGCTTTTAAAAAGCCAAATTCTGGCTTACGGCCCATTTTACTCATGAGTATACCCCTTAGGTTCTGGGGGCAGCAACATAGAAGGCCCTGTCCCGTGTGCATGACAGCCAAGCCTCCCTCATTGTCAGCACCCGGAGCAGAGTCCCCTCAGATGACCTCGTCAAGAAGGTAGCAACCCCTGAGAGCAAGTGGCCCCTCAGGTATCCTGGGCCCAAACCGTGAAGGGCTTTAAAGCTCAAAATCAGCACCTTGAATTGGACCCGGAAACAAACTGGTAGCCAGTGCAGCTCTTTAAAAATGGGTATGATTCCAGCAGGCAGCTCCAGATAAAATCCTAGCTGCTACATTTTGCACTAGCTGCAGTTTCCGAATATTCTCTGAGGGCATCCACACGTAGAGCATGTTACAGTAATTGAGAAAGGGATACAGCTGGCGCACTAGCCAAAGCCATGCAAAGAAACCGCTGGCCTCCACTGAGCTTCCAAGAGCAGAGCTGGGTCCAGAAGTACCCCCAAGCTGTATACTTGCTCCTTCAAAGGGAGTGCAACCCCATCCAGAACCAGGAGAATCTCCTCATCCTGACTGGCTCTCCTACTTACCAACATTACCTCTGTCTTGTCCGAATTCAGTCTCAGTTTATTAGCCCACATCCAACCCATCACGGCCTCCAGACCCCGATTCAGGACATCCCTAGGATCAGGTGACAAGGAGAGATAGAGCTGGGTGTCATCTGCATATTGCTGACAACTCAGTCCAGGTCCCCAGATGATCTCTCCCAGCGGTTTCATGTAGATGCTAAACAGCATGGGGTCCTGTCCCTGGTCTAAAGGAAAGATATTTGATTTCTTTTTCTCCTTCTCCTTCTTCACTATTTAGTATTTAAAATTATGTATGTAATTTTATATGTTTTTTTAAAAAATCCTTTTTAAAAGGATGTGACAAAGGCAACAGTTTCGAGCATGCCTGGACAAGAATAGGAGGGCTTCTAGCATCTGGGTACTAAGGGCCTCACTGTTTGCCCTGCAGCAGATATAATACATTTTTAGGGCCCAAATATTAGGATGCATTGAAACCTGCATAATTAAAGGAGTTTCACCAGTGTGAGATTACATGTCTCCTCCCTTTGGTCAGATGTACAATCTTCCATGAAAGATCAAATTTAGGAGGAGAAACCATTTCTGCTGGTTTCCAGCATGGGTTGGCCCACAACACTTTAGTGCCTGAAGCAGAGCATTAAGTGCCCACCCCACTCCACTTCACACACTCATCCAACACCCCTGTACCTTGCTGTTCTTGCTGTGCTGCCTTTGCTCTTCACCGCTAAATTGGTGGTGAGTGAGAATGCTAGTGAGCCAGGCAGATGGAGCGAGACAGAAGAGGAGGCAGAGAGGAATTTCCACCCACAGAATTGGGCTACAGTGGTGTCGCCCATAGAGATGGGCTGGCTAGAGTGGTGCCAGCTACACTGTCATGCTGCCACCTGCAGCACTGGTGAGCGAGCAGAGGAATGGCGCTGCGTTTGCTGCTTCCTCACATTTGCTGCCTGAAGCAACTTGCTTCATTCTGCTGCATGACAGGGTTGGCCCTGTTCCCAGCAGAAGTCAGCTGTGTACAGCACTGAGTGGCTGGTCCTTGTTGCATCACAAAACTACCCCACCCTTCCACATTTTTTTAACTTTTAAAATTAGTGTTATGAGATTATTATTATTATTTTTAAATGGCACTGAACAAACATTGAATGAGACATTTAAATAAAGCTGGACAGCCTGCCTGAAGCATAGGGGGAGGGGTCAAGAGGAAGAGGAGATGAGGACATGTGTCATTTGTGGAGAGAAGGTGAAGGAGGAAGTGGGGGCAGAGAGATACACGGACTCCTACCCGTGACTGTATTCACCCTTAGTCTAAGGGGCAAATACAAGGGATAAGAAACCCCTAAAAATGAGGGGTAAAAACTAACACTCTAGACACCAAATTATGAACTATTTACATTTCAGACATTTACGCACCTTTTCTTACTGACTTGGGGAATAATATTTACTTTCTGAAGCCAAATGTAGGTCTCCATTTTATCAGTGGTATGAAAGCTTTTTTAATTTTTTGTTTGAATTTTCATTGAAAGTGGGCTGGATATGTGTCACCTTTTATCAAACAAAAGGTTGCTTGCTTTTGCTTTGCAAGGTAGTGATAACAATTTTAGCAAATTGATCTTGGCAGGCTAACAAATGCAACAACAAACCCATTTCTTTTTAAAATGTTTCCTTTTAATGTGCAACTTCCTAAATATCAAATAGAGGGCAACAATCCTCACTATGACTTTCCTGACTGGATCTCTTTGTAGTGCCTAGGGCTTTAGGAAGCCAAATGTTGTGATTCATTCTCCAGAGACAGAAGAGGGGAAGTGGGGTGGGGGGGGAGGTGCACTTTTGGCAAGGAAACATCACCTCCTCCTACATATGCTTTTGTTACTTTGTTGTTACCTAGCAAGTGTTCCAAAGATTTCATTAGGAAAAGCTAGCCTTAGTCTTCATCTATAGTGCAAGGTTACAGCTGCATGTTATCATTCTGCCTAGGAGTTCCTAGGAAGAATCATATCAGGCAGGGACATTCCCATTTCATTTTCACTATACACCCTGTGAAATGGACTAGGCTCTGAAAGCAGCCCAGAGGGATCCCATGGTTGATGGTACTGAAAGTAACTCTGAGGTCCAAGAGAATCAACAGGACTGCAGACCTCTTGTCTATCTTCCAGCAAAAATAGGTCTACCATTAGTGTGACCAAAGCAGTTTCATTCCAAACCCAGTCCAAAAATTAGATAGGAAAGGACTGAGAAAAGTAGTTTCCTGCAGAAGTTCCTAGAGCTCAGACACCACCATGCACCAACACCTTGCCCAAATGGAAATCTGAGATTGGGCAGTCAAGGTGGGTTTAAAAAAAGGCATGTAATGGGTAGAGCTAGTGTAGTGGACAGCATGTCACACTCAGATCAGAGAAACCTGGGATCAAATTCCTGTTCAGCCATGATGCTCACTGGGTAACCTTGGGTTAGCCACCATTGCCCAACCCAGGCTCCCTGGCATCTCCAAGATAGGGTTGAGAGAGATTCCTGCCTGCAACCTTGGAGAAGTCACTGCCAGTCTGTGTAGACCAGGGATTCTCAACCTTGGGTCCCCAGATGTTGTTGGACTTCATCTCCCATAATCCCCAGCCCCAGTGGGATTATGGGACTTGAAGTCCAGAAACATCTGGGGACCCAAGGTTGAGAACCCCTGGTGTAGACAATACTGAGCTGGATGGTCCAATGGTCGGTATATGGTAGCTGCCTATATTCCTATGACTTTGGAAGACACATGCATAGAATAAACCTGTTCTGTTTCAAAAAGGGAGTACAGGCTGTAAATATGTCCAATATTAAATTCAAAATTTAATGCAGATGTTATGCCCATTATACTCAAAATGTCTGGTTTGATCACATTGCAGTCTCCATCTAGAACTTGTTGATCTTGAGCTCCATACAGTTGTGTGTCAGAGGCATTTTAAATTTGTAAACCTCTCTCATGTTGCTGCTAAACTTCCCCAGATCCTCACACAAAGACAGAGATCTCTGTATTGCAGATAACTCTCATTTTCTAGAAAAACTAGACATGATCAATGCAGATTTTCTGAAATTTGAAACATGAAAATAAAATACTTTGGGTGGTCTTCATACATAACAGCAGCAAGTAACTATGAGAGAGCTTCTGGTTGCAAGTGTGTGCTCCTGCTACCACTATCGTTCCCATGACATGTTAAGGTGGAAATGTCAGGTGCAGTGCCTATGATAGGGGGGCACAGGGAGTACATCGTACCCCTGCCTGGGGTCCAAAAGGGAGCCTGGGAGCCAAAGTATTAACTGTAACCTATATTACACATTATTGCAGTGATTTCCCAAGTTTGCAGATTGTAGCAACAAAAGAGGGGAAGAAATTGCTCAGTTGATAACTGATACATTGAAAGAACATGCTAATCCTCTCAGTGATTATAGAGCTCAAACCTACGATAATGGGGCAAATATGACTGGAAAATACAACAGCACACAAGCAAAAATACAAGAACAAAGCTCAACAGCAATTTTTTCACCTTGCAGTTGTCACACACTCAACTTATGTGGAAATTATGCTGCTGAATGCATACCTGAAGCAATAACCTTTTTTCAGAACAATTCAAACTGTGTACCACCTGTTCAGTTCCAGTCCTAAGTGGTGGGAATTACTACAAAACCGTATTGGTTGTTCTCTTCATAGTATGTCTGAAACAAGATGGTCAGGTTGTGTTGAATGTGTAAAGCCTTTTGCAGCTCACTTGTCCGGCATTAAATTGGTACTGGAAGACCTCCTAGAACTAAATTTGACGGCCAAAACAAGAAATGAATTCCATGGAGTTTTATTATATGTTACATCTTTTGCCTGTGTGTTAATGTCAGCTGTGTGGTACAAAATATTAGCTGGCATAGATATTTGCAACAAGGTCATCCAAGCTAGAGATGCCACACTGGATGTTGAAGTAGCAAACATAGAAACTCTCCTCACAGATCTGACAAAACTTCGAAACAACTAGAAATGCATGTGGAATGAAGCCAAATTGTTTGTGTCAAACCTAAAGATAGAAATAAAACTCTCCGGTAGATGTGGTGGAGTTAGGCGCAAGAGGGCAAGGCCGCATGATGACAGCACACCTGAGGCTGACTTGGAGGGAATGAATGACACAGATGATATGCCAGAAGAGGCCTACTTCAGAAAGAGTGTGTTCTATGTTGTGGCAGACAATGTTATAGCAGGATTAACTGTCCACTTCAATGCTGTTAAGCAGTTGGCAGAAAAATTTGATTTCTTGTGGAAATATCTCAACATGTCTGAAAGTGATGTGGAGAGAAAAGCTTTATCTTTATCAAAACAATATCCTGCTGACCTTAACGGTGATGATTTTGGAAAAGAAATGCAACATTTACCCTCAGTACATAAAGCAAATTTTGTAAAGGCACAGTTAAAGCCATTAGATCTGTTAAACTTGTTAACAGAGTACAGACTTGGTGACCTGTTTCCAAATGTTTGTGTTAGCTTAAGAATACTATTAACAATTCCAGCAACAGTAGCTTCTGCAGAGAAGTCATTTAGCAAATTCAAGCTGATTAAGAATTATTATTTTTTTTCATATACTTTTTATTCAATTTTCACAACACCAAAAGACAAACACAAATAGTACAAACACTCACAAACATACACAATAAGGACTTCCATCTCATCCTTGGAACAAGTGTTGTTAACAATAACCAAGATCTTGCCTATAGGTTAAACATTCTCTCCCCAGTAGTTCATGTAACGATATCTTTAATTGTTATCAACACGTCTGCATTGGCCCAAATCACATCTATTCTCATATGCGTTTTATGTCTATCTAAAAAGAAAGTATACTCCCTCGCATCTAAGTTTTGATTCTCCATATGTCATGTAAACCAAAGTGCTCAACCATATTGAAGAAAAACTCTTGGTGATTTCCCATCATTTCCCCTCAAATCTGTTGTATCTCTTATCAGCCTGCGTTGAGACAATTCCATTAAAGTCTCCCATTAATATAATCTGTTGCCAATCTATCTCTATTAGTTGTTTTTCCAATTTTCTATAGAATTCTACTTTTGCCTTATTGGGGGCATATATGCCCACTACTATGTACTTTGGGTATCTAACCTTCATTTCTACCACCAATACTCTTCCATAATCATCTTTATATAACAATTTTGGCTCCAAAAGGTCTTTTATATAAGAGATTACGCCCCTTTTTTCCTTAGTGTCTAGGGTTTCAAATTGCTAACCTAGTGCTGTATTTTGTAAATACTTCCTATCTCTCCATTCTTGTATGCACTTCCTGTAGGCAAATCAAATCCAGTCTTATTTTTCTCAAATCGTGAAATATTTTTTCACGTTTTGTTTTTATATTTAAGCAATTTACATTTTTTTAAAAAAGAGTTTTAATTCATACTGACTATTTGTTTATATTGCTAATTCCTCCCTTATTTAGCGCCTTGTGTCTTTTGGACATCGTCTGAGATCTAAAGATCATTCCTATACCTATGAAGAAATTGTTTTACTTTTAGGTCTTCGGTTAGTCTATGTTTCTTATCTTTAAAAGTAAAGGTAACCCCTTGAGGGAACTCCCATCTAAAGGGGATGTTGTTTTGTTTTAAAATATCAGTCAAATCTTTGTAATTTTTTCATTTCATAAGAAATCTCCTTGGGATTTCTTTCATCACCATTATAATTTGACCGTTAATTTTCCATTTATCTTGAAAATGGGCTTGTATAATACGATCTCGAGTAAATTTGGAATTGAGTTGGATTATGCAATCTCTGGACACTTTATGGGAGCCTGCAAAAGTGTTGTTTACTCTGTAGGCATCTTCAACCAGTCCTTCTATGTTAGATATATCCACCTGCAAGAGTTTAGCTAATTCATTTGTCAGAACATCTAGTAAATTTTGAGTAGTACTTTCTGGAATTCCCCTTATTCTAAGCATTCTTTCCCTCTGCACCATTTGCAACATAGCAAGTTGGTCGGCTAACTCTTCCTTTTCCTTTTCCAATTCTTTTATCTCCTGGCTTACAGCTTCTACTTTTTTAGAAGTTAACTTAGTATCCTCCATCGTTCTCTTGCTTATTTCTTCCAAGTTGTTACATTTGTTTAAATTGTCTGTGATCCCTTGTTTCATCACTTGTACCTCCTTATTCAACTGCAACATATCTTGCTTTAAAACCTGTGAATCTGCTTTTATCTGTTGTATATCCTCTTTAAGAGTTTGCATATCATTAACCATAGACTGTACTACTTCATTATTTGTATCTAGTTTACTATTAATAGCTTGAAGCAACTCCCAAATTTCACCAGTGGACCTTTCCACTTGGGGAATCATTCCCACTGATAGTTTTCTAGGCATATGGGTTTGGGTTCCAGTTAGAGTATTCTTGTTCTTAGACATTCTAATATACAAGACTACAGTAACAGATTGGATGTTTACAACAAGGTTAACTCTTTAGCCAATATACCCCTCCTGTAACTTCAAAGGGGGAGGAATAGTTTCCACTTTTAATCCAATTCACCCTTTAACTTTTTTGAGTTCTTCTTTACTCAAAGTATATCTGTTTGTTCACTCTGTTATATAGTCACAGGTTTCCTCAAGTTCGTATTTGTAGACTCACACTAAAAAATCAGCTGTATCAAAAAGAAGGTAGAAGCTATACTTCACGCTCTTCAAAACAAGACGCCCGGAAGTTCGCTGTAATCAACTCCGTGTTGTCCAGCATCGAATCTTTACACTTAGAATAAAATTGTAGACTGAAGGAACTTTGACTAGCTTTGGCTAAATTAGTTCACTTTGAATTACTTCAACAGAATTGGTAGCCGTTTGAAAACATAAAGGTTAGAGTGGGCATTAAACATCCCTCTTTTCCAAAGATACTGCAGAGGTATAGCTCTTTTTCTCTGTAGATATACTTATAAAGTTTTAGTCACTCTCTATATAGAGTTATAGTAACTCGACCACACCTTGGCATCCGGAAGCAGCCAGGAAACATTGTTGGATAGGGCTCTCTCGCAAGTTGTTATTTTCCTTGTTCTTTTAGATGAGATTCTTAATAAATTCCTTTGTTACCTCATTGGCATTTAGTAGAAATTGCAACGCTTCCGAGCTTGGTTTTCAGGAAGCCTGAACTCCACACTGCAGAACTCTCCTTGACTCTAGCCCTGTCGTTCGACTGGTGCGAAGAGACTGCAGCTTCCCTGCGCCCCTTCGCAACAGGAGCTGACTTCTCCAGGCTGGTGAGTCTTTTACACCTCCCACTTTAATCCTGTGGGGTGAGGGGTAGTTATAGAGTCCCCCCCCCCAGTTACATTCTGCAGGTCTTCTCTCGGAGACTTGGAGACTCAAAGAGAAGCGTCTTGCTCGGTCAGCGTCAGAACCGGAAGTCCAAGCTGATTAAGAATTATTTAAGGTCTACAATGTCTCAGGATCAGGAATGCCTTGTGGATTTCGCAAGTCTAAGTATTGAATCAAATATTGCCAGAACAATTAATTTTCATGCTATGATTCGAAATTTTTCTTTTAAAAAGGCCAGGAAAGCGCTTTTTAAAAAGTAAATACTAAGCCTATCTACTTTAAAAAAAACAACAAAAACTTTTTACTAATAAGTATGTCTTCTGATGATCTGATCTGCATTGCAATATAAAAGAATGTTTCAATGTGAATTCTTTCTCCTTATCTGTATTGTAGCATAAACAAAGATGTTCAAATCAAATAGAAATCAAATTAATAATAATAATAATAATAATAATAATAATAATAATAATAATAATAATATAAGATCAGTGGACCTGTAAAAAAGGAAAGCAGTACATCACTTAAATGGAAGATTCGATTAGAAAATAAAATCTCCAGGCTTAGATCAGATGCTAGTAAATTAAAAGATATGAAAGACAAGAAGCTGAAGAATGAAAACACCAAACAGTATCTGATCCAAAAATACCACCTAGATTCAAGGAAAATTAGAGAAGTCCTGGAAATAATAAAGCAGCAAATAACAGCAGTTTCAAAGAAGATTAGCAGGTATGAAGCCAGAATTACACAACACAGGCAGAATCTCCAATTCCAGTCGAATCAGAGACGTTTCTACCAAAGCATAGAAGAAGAAACTGCAAGAAACGTAGAAACACCAAATAAAGAAGATACAGTGCAATTCTGGCGAAAATTATGGGACAATCCAATAGATTATAATAAAAAAGCAGGCTGGATGAAAGAGGTCAAAAAATGTAACCAACAAATGCAAGATCTAATAATAACACCAGAATTAATAAGTGAAAAAGCAAAGAAAATTAAAAATTGGACTGCGCCAGGAGACGATGAACTGCATGGCTTCTGGCTTAAACACCTAACAAGCCTTCATAAACAACTATCAAAACAGTTCAATCACATTATGAAAGGCGGTGATATTCAACAATGGCTAACAACTGGGAAAACTCATCTCATTATGAACATCTCATTATGAAAGACCCAGCAAAAGGTGCAGTTCCAAGTAATTATAGACCGATAACCTGCCTACCAACCATGTTCAAATTATTAACTGGAATAATAGAAGATGCTGTGATGCAACACTTATTAACTAACAAACAGCTTCCAGTTGAACAGAAAGGAAATTGCCCGAACACCAGAGGCACAAGAGACCAGCTGCTGATTAACAAAATGATTTTAGAAAACTGCAAGAGAACAAAAACCAATCTAAGTGTTGCATGGATTGACTACAAGAAAGCCTTTGATTCATTGCCTCACACATGGATACTAAAATGTTTAGAAACAACTGGTGTCAGCAAAAACATTCAGATATTTATTTAAAAAGCAATGAGCATGTGGAGTACACAGCTAACAATCAATGGCGAGGCACTTGGACAGGTTAGCATTAGAAGAGGCATTTTCCAAGGGGACTCACTATCCCCTCTATTGTTTGTAATCGCCATGACCCCACTTTCACAAATACTAAACAAAACAAGCCTTGGATACCAAACATCTAAAACATCAAGTAAAATTAACCATCTGCTGTACATGGACGATCTGAAGTTGTATGGAAAGTCCCAGTCAGAAATCGAATAACTGCTAAACACTGTCCGTATATTCAGTAGCGATATAGCAATGGAGTTTGGACTAGACAAGTGTGCTGCATTAATAATGAACAGAGGGAAAATAACAAAAACAGAAGGAATAGAACTGCCCAATGGAAGCAAGATCAAGAACCTGGAAGAGAAAGAACATTACAAATACTTGGGCATTCTCCAGGCTGATAACATCGCACACACTGAAGTTAAAAGAAAATTTGGAAGTGAATACATCAGGAGAGTCAGAAAAATCCTCAAGTCCAAACTCAATGGCGGGAACATCATACAAGCCATAAACACCTGGGCTATACCTGTTATTAAATACACTGCAGGAATAATAGACTGGACCCAGGCAGAGCTAGAGACGCTAGATCGTAAGACCAGGAAAATCATGACCATCAATCATGCTCTGCACCCCCGCAGTGATGTAGATAGGCTCTACCTCCCTCGCAGCTCAAGTGGAAGAGGAATGCTGCAAGTCCATCAAACAGTAGAGGAGGAGAAAAGAGGCCTTGAAGAATATATAAGGGACAGTGAAGAAGATGCACTTCAAATGGTCAAGAACGAGAAACTATTCAACACCAATGAAACAAAACAGGCCTACAAGAAAGAACAAGTCAAGAACCGAGCAGAAAAATGGAGAAATAAGCCCCTGCATGGTCAATATTTACACAATATAAGTGGAAAATCAGACATCACCAAGACCTGGCAATGGCTTAAGAATGGCAACTTGAAGAAAGAAACAGAGGGTTTAATACTGGCTGCACAAGAACAGGCACTAAGAACAAATGCAATAAGAGCCAAAGTCAAAAAATCCACAACAAACAGCAAGTGCCGCCTTTGTAAAGAAGCAGATGAAACAGTGGACCACCTGATCAGCTGTTGTAAGAAGATCGCACAGACTGACTACAAACAAAGGCATGACAAGGTAGCAGGGATGGTACACTGGAACATCTGCAAAAAATACAAGCTACCTGTAGCCAAAAATTGGTGGGACCATAAAATTGAAAAAGTTGAAGAAAATGAAGATGTAAAAATATTATGGGACTTCCGACTACAAACAGACAAACATCTGCCACACAATACACCAGATATCACTGTAGTCGAGAAGAAAGAAAAACAAGTCAAAATAATCGACATAGCAATACCAGGGGATAGCAGAATAGAAGAAAAAGAAATAGAAAAAACAACCAAATACAAAGATCTACAAATTGAAATTGAAAGGCTGTGGCAGAAGAAGACCAAAATAATTCCAGTGATAATTGGCGCCCTGGGTGCAGTTCCAAAAGACCTTGAAGAGCACCTCAACACCATAGGGGCCACAGAAATCACCATCAGCCAATTACAAAAAGCAGCTTTACTGGGAACAGCCTATATTCTGCGACGATATCTATAACCATTGACAATAAAATTCTGGCATCCCAGGTCCTTGGGAAGGACTCGATGTCTGGATAAAACAAACCAGTCAATAGCACCTGTCTGACTGTATAAACAAGTAATAATAATAATAATAATAATAATAATAATAATAATAATAATAATAATAAAAATGTGCTTTCTTCTCTCTGATCCTTTTTAATTTAATTTTATTTATATTTATCATGGAGGGAGTATAGGAGCATAAAGCCTCAAATGCAGAAAATCAACAGAGGGCTCCATTCCACCCCTCTCTCATCTTCCATACCCTTTTTGGCCTTACAGGCTACAGCTCACGGCATTATCGTAGTGGATAAAAACAAGATGACAAATGGAGAAGGGAAGGGGACCCGAAAGAAACTTGGTCAGGCAGAGAATGTTGGTTACCTACCTAAGCCTGACATCATCAAGCCAACTTCAAATGTTGGTTACAAACATTGAGTTGAGGTGGGCATAGAATTCAAGGGAAGGAGTTGTGGTATGCAAGGACAAAGCAGTGGATTTGAGTCAGGAATATTAACAGTTTAATGAAATATATATTATGTACAGAGAGGCAAGCGCAGTCTTCCTTCCGTGCTCTTGCTGCTGGTTGTTTGTTAGCCCCACCTCTACCACAGGACTGGAATACAAGTAACTAAAGTCCTGTGCAAATGCTGGCCTGGATCAAGGAATGGATTAACCAAAAACACCGCAGTGTGCATAACCAGTATTCAATGCCTGACGTTCCCCAACAGCTACACGTGTCACAGAAATGGCCGTGGTAGTGGGAGCGTGCACCTGGCAGCAACTGGCAACCCTCCTCAACTAACTTGCTGTCCTATGTGAGGAACTGCCTTTTATAAATAACTTTTTTTCTTTTGATACTGAATAGGTTTTCAGATGAATGCAAAATCAGATAGAACAAACAAGTGAAATATGGGGAATAAAGTCGGGATAGCATCTAGGGTACAGTGATGGAAAGGTAATTTACATTTTGTAATTTAGGGTTATTTTATATACAGGGACATTACTTCACTCCTCTTGACTGGATTACTGTACATTTCAGATTAATTCACACCAGCACTTCCATCAGTTGACTACATAATTACACCAGATGTAGACTGATTCTTTAATAATAGTAGGCATTGAGGTGTTCCATGAATAGGTGCATAGAAGGAAGGAGTTCTTGGGGACACCAGCAGAGAATTCTAACTTAGGAAAGCAGACATGCTGAGATCAGTCATTTTATTATTATTATTATTTTTAATGAGATCAGTCATAGTAAGAGTTGCACAATGTTAAGCAAAGTTTGTTCTATAGTTCATTCTCCTGTGACATCATTTTACAAATGTTGTGGCTGCAAATATTGCAGACTCCATTCAATTGCATTGCTGGTGATATACAGGGATATTTATTTTGATATTTATGGGCTGCATTTCTATATAAGTTCCTATAGAAGTTCTGAGGAAAGTAATCTGTGATGTCTTGTTCAGACAAGCAGGTTTGTTTATATACCATATTTGTTTTAAAATAGCCTCAAGGTGGTTTACAATATAGTAAAGCCATAAAATAAGCCAATATCAAATTGATTTTTAAAATGTAAAGCAATTTAAACAGTGTAAAAAATCCACAAAACACCATTTAAAACAAAAAACCCAGAGAAGTCACCATTTGATGTGGTAGTCATTAAGTGATAATATGAATCATAATTAGTCACAGATCAAGGACAAAATCCCTTCTGAGGAAAGGAAGGGGGGAGGGAGATGAAGAAAATGATTCATTTCCCATCAATCTTCATTCCCCCCACCCCCATATGGCACATTTTTAGGTGACAAAGTCTATGAAAACACAATAGCCCAGGTCACAGTTTCAAGGTCCACTTCAGTTACTGAAGTAATCATAAGACCTTGGCAATCTAATCTAATTTTGATTATATAAAACAAAGTAATCTCACTTTTATCGAGTATTTGTCGCAGGATGTACCAAACTGTTTTCAAATTATACTTCCTCCTCATCGTTCACAAATATTCCAAGTTAAGGGCTATTCTCCTCGCATTCCCTCACCTCAATATTTCTTTAGCTACTAAATCATCTGGGGGGGGTTCTCACAATCACATTAATCCCAGTTAAATGGGGTTGACCAACATTATAATGGTTGTTGAACCTGTGCATGGCTGAAATCTCACATAATTTCCAGGGATTTAGGATCAGACAGTTGGTATGTATAAATGGGAATTCTGAAGGCTCCCCTGGGAGTTCATACCACACAGCATGCTTTACTGCGGGTTTTCTGGGAGGCTTTACTGCGAACTCAAAGATATCCCAAAAACCTGATGCAAAACGTGGATGTTTTTACCCCAGATATAAATCAGGCTGCACTCTAACACGCAGTGAAAAACCCAAGTTGTGTGTGAAGTGCTCCCTGAAAGCTTGCAGGAACTTTGGGGTAAATCTGCTGAATATGTGAATGCACACCCTCCATTCTGGAGGAGATGTGAGCTAAAGAGCTTTAAAAGCCCTGTGTGAAAAACTTCCTGGACACAGCCAGACAAACCTGGAGGGAATAATAAACACAAAGGCAAGCAGGAGCCATTGGCTAGCTTTCTCCTTCTGTTATCTATATCTGCTTATCTCGCTCTCTTTTTAGCAGCTAATTTTCCCTAGCAGTTGTGAGGAAGAGAGAAGGGGAAATTCGTCATCAAGTAGAAAGACAGAAAGAAATAAACTATGGAGGGAGAAGGGTGGCTAGCAGCTCTTGCCTCTCCTGTACGTTTGCCTATGATCTCATCCTACACACACACACACACACACACACACACACACACACACACACACGGCCAGGCTTAAGTATTTTCGGCAGGCAGCGAGACTTTTCACACGAGCAGCCAAACCCAGGCTTGGCCAGCCCTGCCTGGGCTTGACTGCCCATGTGAAGCACCAGGATTGAGGCTGATCCCAGCGCTACCTCCTCTGTAAACCCAAGTTTTTTTAACTGGGCTTTAACCTGGATTAAGGAGCGTGAATGTGCCCTTTACCCTAGGTTCAGGTTTGTGTGTTTGCTTGGGCTGTATGCAGCCCAAGGGGACATGGAGCCGGGTGCCCAGAGCGCCTGGCTTGAGGGGGAATCCTCCAATTTGGGATTTTGGGATTCCTGGAGGATGGGGCTCGTGTCGACATGCAAGCATCACATCCCACACATCAACTGTTGTCATCTGAGGGGCAGGTAAGATCAATCTTGCCTCCCCACCCACTAAAAATGGTTGTGTGCACAACCTTACTATTTGGCTACTCATGGCTACTTTTCATATGGTGAAAGTAACATGTAGCCAAACTCTCCATCACTAAACTGGGAGACTGGGAAGTAGTGTCTGAATAAAGGAGGTACTTTTCACCCTCAAGTAACTTATCTACTTCTGAGAACCTCTCTTTAGCAGCCAGAGTCTGATCCTAATCACATTTACTTATAAATAAATCCCATTGATTACAGTGGAACCTGTTTCAAAGTATGTGCTTAAGACAGCAGACTAGTCTTGATCATGATATAAAGGAGCTTTCTGATAATTTACTGAACCTATAGCTGATTATTGGCCACCTAATGGCGCAGTGGGGAAGTAACTTGCCTAGGGAGCAAGAGGTTCCTGGTTTGAATCCCCTGGATGGGAAACACCTATATCGGGAAGCAGAGATATAGGAAGATGCTGAAAGGCATCATCTCATACTGCGCAGGAGATGGCAATGGTAAACCCCTCCTGTGTTCTGCCTAAGAAAACCACATGGCCCTGTGGTTGCCAGGAGTTGATGGCACAACTTTACTTTACTTTAAAGCTGATTATTAGCCAACAGTTGCAAAATGTATTCCTTTCATATTCCTTTCACCCTTTCTTTTTGGTAGCTAAATAGAATCACAACTATAACATTATAAAACAGGTTCTCCTTTCCGCACACCAGTTTATCCTCCTGGAAGAAGAATAAACAAATCTATATGAAGTTGCTTGAAACTAAAGGCCAAACTGCTGCACATGGCATTAAACATGTCTTTAGAAGACATGCTTAATGCAGAAGTGGACTGGAGGTGCTCCTTCTATCTTCTAAAATCAGCTACAGAGGACCCAAATTGCTCAATAATGTGACACAGAAGAAGGAGGGAGTTAACATTTTTCTTCTCAGCTATTTTAACTCAGAAAAATAACCTCCCTTGTGGCAATTTGCCTCTGACATGGCTATTCATGGCTGATCTTTTGCCTATGTAGCTTGGTTGTTCTCTTGGACTCAAAACTGTCTCTGGTTTCTCAGATCCAGGCAGTGGCCTGGAGTGCTTTCTATCAACTTCGGCTGATACGCCAATTACACCCATTTCTAGAGGTAAATGACCTCAAAACAGTGGTACATATGCTGTTAACTTCCAGGCTAGACTTCTGTAATGCACTGTACATGGGACTGCCTTTGTGTGTAGTTCAGAAACTGCAATTGGTGTAAAATACAGAAGCCAGATTGGGGTCTCCAAAAGAGACCATATAATCGCAATTTTAAAGGAATTGCACTGGCTGCCAATATGTTTCTGAGCAAACTGCAAAGTTCTGATTATTATCTATAAAGCCCTTAACAGCTTGGGTCCAGCATATTTAAGAAAGTGCCTTCTTTGTCATGAACACTGCCACATGGCAGAGAGGACATGGGGAGGTTTGGTTATGGCTGCCACTGGCTTGCTTGGTGGTGACGCAGGACTGGGCTTTCTCTGTGGCAGCCTCAGGGCTTTGGAATCTGTTCCCTGTCAATATAAGAGCTTCTCCATCTCTGGCTGCCTTTAAAACATCACTTAAAACACATCTGTTTTCTCAGGCTTTTTTCTAAAACTATTTTAAAATGTGTTTTGTTAAAACTATTTTTAAATTTTTATGCTTGTTTTAATTGAGTTTTGTTTATTGTTTTGTGTTCATCGCCCTCAGATCTAGGTGTTAGGTGGTTTATAAATGTAATAAATAAATAAATCTTGCAATCCTCATTTTCGATCACATCAAATCAACAGCAATGTTGTGTGATCTGAAGGAGTTGGATAAACCTAATCAGCACCGGCTATAGCCCTGTTCAGATAATGCTTCAAACTGTCAAGTACTCAGCTAGCTTGTACTATTAAATTTCAATCAATTACCCATTTCTAAGGACCAGTTCAAACTTCATATATTCAATAGTTTGAGCTGATCCTTAGGAATGGGTGTAAACAGTAACTTGAAATACAATAGTACAAAGGCTGGTTGAAGACTTGGTGACTTGGAGCCATGTTGGAACAGGGTTTTGGCAAGCCTTAAATGTGCTGTTTTGGTGCATCCAGCTCCCTCAAACCGTACCACAAAACTGCTGATTCCACCTGACGTGTATATAGCAATAGCAATAGCACTTACATTTATATACCGCTCTATAGCCAGAGCTCTCTAAGCGGTTTACAATGATTTTTAGCATATTGCCCCCAACATTCTGGGTACTCATTTTACCGACCTCGGAAGGATGGAAGGCTGAGTCAACCTTGAGCCCCTGGTCAGGATCGAACTTGTAACCTTCTGGTTACAGGGCAGCAGTTTTTACCACTGCACCACCAGGGGCTCATATGTGACATAAATAACAAGTTTGTGGAGGATACATCTATCAATAGCTATTATTAACGATAGCTGTATTCAGAGGCTGTATATACTGTATCTGATCCCCTGATGTTGAGCTTCTGAAGGCATCTGGTGTGCCAGTGTCAGAAATGCAATAATAATGCAATAATAGACAAGTCCATAATTTTGGACTGATCCAGCAAGGTTGTGCTTATCATTACTCACCTAGTTCTTGAAAGGGATAATGGTGATGATAATGAGTATATATCTATGACTATATCAGTTAGATGCTCTCATATGTCTCATCTCTCATAGCTGTGGCATGACTGGATGACAACTTTTCCTTCCAGGCTCTCATCTTGGAATACACGTAAAAGTGAGGCTACATACATTATGCCACAAAGTTAAAAGCTTTAAAGACTTTTAAGCAACTGTTTGTCCAAGTCAAAATTTTCCATTTCTGCTGATCCAAATTCTTTACTCAACTAGCTCAGGGAGATTGTTAAAAAATCTCTGCACTGTGAAATGCATGAAACCCCAACTTCCTCCTATATTGGATGACTCTAAACTGACTGGTTTTGACACCAACTGACCACCAACCATCCTTCCAATACAAGTTTTACAGAAAGAAACCAAGCATATGTCTAATTTCTTTGTTCTCTCACCTGCCAGAATCCAGAACAGTGGTTGCATTCACACGTAACACAAAACCAGAGGTCCCTTCACCTTTGGTTTTGGCAGCTGTACATCTGAATGTGGGCAACCGAGTTTAGCAACAAAAGAGATCCATAGTTTCCCTCCCTGGACTCCATAATGTTTAGCTGCCATTAACTCAATTTCTGTGGCGCCAGCGTTACATCCAAACTGTGGATTCTCCTTAAACAGTTTTCCCCTTAAACAACCGGAGTTGAGGGAGGAAGCTTCTCCCTCACTCCAGCTGCTATTGGCTACTGGGGCTGTCCTTCATTCAAGAAGGAAATCCCAGCAGCCAGTCCCCACCCCCCTCTACAGTCAGTGAGACTGCAGAGAGGGAGCTCTTCGTTTCATCCAAATGTGGATGGGAGAGTGTGGGAAGGGGGGCGTGGGACTGACCATTGGTCCCGTGGTTCTGCATTACAACTGAACAGGGACGTAACTACCGGTACCATTAGGCAAGGGGAGGAGGCTGCCTGGGGGCCCCCACACCTCAAGGGGCCCCCCAGAGGCAAGTCACATGTGAAGTGAGTGTGTGTGTATCAGCGAGGGGCCCATTTTAAAATTTTGTCTCTGGGCCCACTCCAGCCTCGTTACGCCCCTGCAACTGAAAGTGGTCAGTATGTGTACTTCTGATTAACTGAAGTTTTGGGCTTCACCAAATTTTATCAAGCGAAAGTTGGGAATAATCATGTTACAGTCTTAGGTCAAAACTAGATATGAAGGTAGATGTGTTTTCAGGCTACCACTGAAAACATTAAACCAGTTTTTCCTCCTCATGCCCTTCAATAACATGCATTCATATCTAGTGAGGCGATTCTCACAATCGCCAGGGTGTGCGGGCGGGTGGGGGCAGGAACGGCAGAGTAAACCTTACCTTCCCCACAAATGAGCAAAGTAGAGGTGGTGGGAGTGTGCTCCATGCTCCCACATGGGCAGTCCAGCTCTGTGAAGCACAGAGCAGGGCAGAGGGATCTGGGGCCAGAACTTGTTGTTCCAGCCTCCAAGCATCACACAATGCACTCATATTGCAACGGCACACACGTTATATTGGGGGATTCCCCCATTAGATGGGCGCTCTATGCCCATCTCTTTGTCTCTTCAGGCTGAACTCAGCCCACGGAGACACACAATACCCAGCAGCCAGGTTAAGGATGCGAGTGCACTCTTAACATCAGCTAGCAGCTGGGTTATTTAGGAGGGTTTGGCAGGCAGGAAGCAGAGGGATCCAGGCTGGGCTGCCCCAGGCTGGATTAGGCTGATCATAAGAACAGCCTCAGTGAATGAAATTGCATCACTGTGCTGCAAGTTTCCCCGCTCTTGCAAGTGGCAGCTAACGAAGTGGGGTAGGAGTGAGAAACTTGCAGTGCAACTGCCTAGAGATGCATATATCAGGCAATATAGATTAGATAGATAGATAGATAGATAGATAGATAGATAGATAGATAGATAGATAGATAGATAGCATGCCACATATTTTGTATACCTAGATGTCACCAGGTGAGAGATGACTAGAAGATGCAGGGCTGATCCTTTCAATGGCAGATCTATTTATGCCCATGCTGTACTTTGACTAAACGTATATACTTATTTTTAACTATTTGTTTTTATACTGTTATTTTTAGGCATATAGTCTCACCCATTTTACTCATTCTACGCTAACTTCCCCAGTTTAACCACAGTTTTTAGACAGCGCACCACAGATTAACAGTAGCTGTATAAAGTGTATAGTTTCTAGCCCCTCTACTCTCACAGTTCCACGCATAGCCTGTTTTAATGTCATTTTAATGCTGTTTTAATGTAATCTACTTTATGCTGGTCAAAGACTGTAATAAAGATTGATTGATTGATTGATTGATTGATTGATATTGTTATTATGTTACTTTTCTAGCATGTATACCTCAAAAAACAGTGCACAATATAAAATAAAAACACTGTGGTAAAGCACAAATATTCAATATGTTGATTAAAAACAGCAGTCAACAAAATCATCCTAAGATTTATAAATATTTTTCTTTCCAGAATGAAGCCAAAAATAGTTCACATATTAAACATAAAACACCACCATAAGTCTTTATATAAAGAAAAGGGACCTAAAATTTAGTACACACATTTATTTATTGTTAAATTTATTTTATTTTATTTATTTATTGTCAAATTTGTATACCGCCTTTCATTAAAAATAATCCCAAGGTGGTTTTTATCCCACATCACACCTATAGTTATTATTATTGTCCCACTTTTTTTGAGACACATTCAAAGCAGCTTACAAAAATAGTAATACATGTATTGAATAAAAGCAATACATAAAACACTGAATACTAAAGTAGTAGCAGTAAAAAAAATCAACTTAAAAGAAGCAGTCATAAAACCCCCTAAATTTAAAAAAAGCAAAAAACCAAACCTCACAACACCTCTATTAAAAGCCTGTTGAACAGAAATAAAAGATCTTTAGCAGATGTCTAAAAACAAGGTGATCTCCACGGCAGTTTCAGCATCACACTGAAAAGAGCCTGGCTGACATCCTAACTAATGCTGCAAGCATACAAGTAAAAGAAACACACCTGCAGTGACTTCTGTACCATTTCAGCAACATGGCCACTCGCACATAGGTGGCAATTTTCACTAGCATTGCTCGCACCCATTTTTTTTGCTTCCATGGGCACAACACTAGTCATTATATCAGCCACAGAGTATTTCAATCCATATTTACTTATTATTAAAATATATAAAGCCCTTTTTTTGTAAAAAGGAAAACAAAATGTCATATAAGTAGGGGGGCATAATTCTGAATATCTTCCCTGGGCACAGAAATAGCTGGTCCCAGCACAGCGGCATGGTGAGAAAATGCAAGTTCCTCCCTCATGCCCTTATCCTGTATTATGCCCCACAGCAGCAGTCAATGAGCAAAAACATATTCATACACTTATTCAAAACTTTGAATCTTTAATTTCAAATGTAGATTATAAAATCGAAGCAGTACAATAGTCAGCCAGTCACTCAGCTCCGAACCCAGACAAGAGTGATTATCTTGGGCAACATCACAGCTTTAATTCTGAGAATTATGAACAACCTTAGCCGAGTTAGTCAAAAACTGTGTTAATCTTTTACTCCCGTTAGAAACCTTGTTATTCTAACCTTTCTTTCTTGCATTGCTAGTTGCTAATTGCTAACAGGAAGTCTGTAGGATTATTTTAACCTTAAAATTATTGATTTAAACCAGTTCATTCATAACCTTAGCTGATAAGTTTGTTTTGTTATTATTTCTGTCTTTCCTGATTTAATGGAGGGCATTATGTACAGTAATTTACTTTCCCATAATTTTTTTATACTGAAGTTTCATTTGTGAATCAGTTTGACTGATTTAGAACTGGAGTCGAGTACTGACATACTGATGGGGGAAATGCCCACAGGGCTTCTACTACTTGGCAAGGTTGTTGTGAGAATAAAATGTCTCCTGCTCTGAGCTCCTAGGAAGGATAAAATTGTGATCAACAATATGGAGCAGCTGGGGTGGCATGGAAAAAATGACCTAATCCAATGAGCTGGTGCATGTGAATGGATTAGCTCACAGAGACAGTCATCATGCAGAGCATTTTAAGCAGGCTCTGCAAGGTGGCTGTAACACATGTATGTAGAATTTATTTTTAAAAAACATATTTTCAGATAACTGAATTACCGTGTTTCCCCGAAAATAAGACAGTGTCTTATATTAATTTTAGCCCCCCAAAATGCACTAGGGCAATTAGCGGTACATCAGAAATTACTGCTAGGTCTTACTTTCGGGGAAACAGGGTATTTTGTTGTTGTTGTTGTTATAATTTAATAATGATGATGATGATGATGATGTACCAATTTTGACCAAAAGTTTACAAAGCAGTTTAGACATAGCAGACAGAATAAAAATATGAGAAAAATAATAAGAGGGTTCCCTGTCCCAAAGGGGCTCACATTCTAAAAACACAACACAACAGAGACACCAGCAATAGCCACTGGAGAAACAGAATGCTGTACTGATATTGCCCCGCTAAAGAAAAGAAAAGGTGCAAGTTTGCCCGGCAGCAGGGGTATTAAAGCTGTGTACTTCGCACTTTCTTCCTTCAGAGAATTATTTCCATGTTGATCTATCTGTTATGAAAGCCCTGCACATCTGCCACAGAATTCCAGGGCATGTTCTTGAGCGCACACAATTCACAGGGGGCCCTGGGCAAGCCCATTGGGCCTCACCCATCTGAACTGAAATCATGGCCAGGAATATAGCCCAACATGCCTTCAAGTGGCACACTGCTGTGAAGATCATTAGTGTTAGACAAGCTGGTTTTCAGGGAAGATTAGCTTATCCACTGTTAGTGATCTTCTCAGTGAGGAATTTCAGGGTTACCTGGTAGGCAATAATTTGATACAGTAATTTACTTCAGTGTTGTTGTTGTTTTAAATTCCATGATTTGCCATGTTACAAACTGCTATTTAGAGACAATAAATAGCAGATGTTTCACAAACCCATATTATAATGGGGCCAGCAGTTTAATCACTTCCATCTTTCTACCTTCATTCTAGAACAATCTGTCACTGTTACACAATAAAGTAATTTGCAGAAGAGAGTAGCAGAGTTCAACATAGAGTTCAGAGTTTAACATAGCAAGGGCAGAGAGTTCATGGAAAGGCAAAGGAGGCTAGATGTTGATTTGTAAGAGATTGTTCTTCTGGAAACAGCCGATGACATACGTAAAGCAACATAACTGTGATCCTGGCACACAGTGATTGTTTCATTGAAGTTCTCTGGGTATGCTGCTCTGTCAAGAATTGTAATGTTGCTCTAAAGGAAGCCACTGAGAAGGAAACTGGCAACAAAAATGGCCCTGGGATTCTTCCTGCTTGACAAAAGCCCTTCAGTCCTTCACCACACATACCTACCATATTTTAGGTACTTGGTTCATGTCCTTTTAAAGTGTGTGGCTATAACAATTCTAACCTTTGCAATGTCCATGAGTTTCCACAGCATTTTTAGGGAAGCCTCTTGATGCCTCATCAAGAGGGAGGTGTGATCTCTATGAAAGATGACATTGTGAGCTCTTGGTCCCTGTGCTATCTGATGCCATCACTGCCTAGGGTTGCCATCTTTTTTCTGGCCTGACTCCAATGCATAAATACCACAGATTAAACATTTTTGCATCTGTCATGACTCCTACCAGAGCCAGAGGAGGTGGCGGAGGAGTTCAATGGGGTGAATCCTTGACTGCAAGAGATTCACAGTAGACTGCCACCATCCACTTTATTTTAATGTGGGACAAACCACATAAGATTCCTGGGGGAGGTTAAAGTGGCAACTCCATCCCCCACAAAGTGCTGAGCAGTCCTAGACCTCCAAAGGCATGTGACGAAGGTAGACCCAAAATGAAGAGTAGCACACTTCAGCAACAAGGGTTTTTAAGGAGATTAAAAGGAAAAGGTATGTAGTAAGAACAAGTGTCTTTTTATAAAACAGATTGTAAGAGAGTTTTCATTAAATTAGGCAACTTAAATTCCAAGCAACACAGAAAAGAAAATAACTTTCCTAATGTGTCTAACTGTACTGGTCCTTATTACTCACAGACTGCAGTCTGCCTATATCCCAAGCAGCTCAGCCTGCTGCTTTCTCAGGGCCCTCCTGGGATAGACTGAACTAACAGTCCAAAGCTTTCTCCTTTCCAGTAGGTGTCTGAGCCAGAAATCCCTGCCTCTGGATTGTTCCCTTGGATTTGAACTTCCTGAGCTTTTTTTCCTTTTTAGGAAAGGCCCAGCCTCTCAGCAGTTGCTCTAGTGAGACCCTCAAAGCCTTCTCTTTACTACAGCCTCACTTTAAGCACCAGGGAGTTATTCACACGTGCCTTCATGCTGCAGGATATCTCAAGCAAATCTGCTTCGCAGCAGATTTGCAAGATGTTTAATTTGGGAGATTAAAGGGACAGTTCACATAGGGTCGGCTCTTCCCCGCAATCCCAGGCAGATCTTTTTCCTGTGCATTCCCACTGGCTTACTCCGAGTATTTCCTTCAAACACTCACAGATCACATCAGAGTGGAGGAGAGCAAGAGAGCTTTGTTGTTGTTGTTAGTTTGACAGCTAAGAATGGAAGAATGGCATGACAAGTTGCCAAGCAGGCGGATTGAACAGCAGAACCCAAGCCTGCTGAATCTGACTCAAATCTTTGCTGATTTTTATAATGAACTTGCCTTTGTGAGTGAATGCCTTCATCACCTCATATTTTTCCCCCACCCCACCCAAGACCATTTAAGAGGCAGGGAAGTTTCAGGAGCTCAGATAAAAAGGTCTCAGGTTACATCAATCTGTAGCCTCCATTCTGCATATCTAAAGCCTATGTTAAGACCCACATTTTGCAGTTTGTGCATGCGTTTAACTCAGGAATTTCTCCCTGCCCCTCCCCTTCTGGACTCCCTCCACAGAATTTCGCCAATCTGCTAAAACCCTCCCCCACCGGACCGTGCTTGCAATTGCAAATACTCAGAGCAGACCATACCAAACACAGCTGTCAAACTCCCCTTCATTGAGTTTTGAAAAACACCAAGGCCACTCCACACATCAAGGGAGAAGTGGCAGGGCATAACAGAAGCCCCGGTTTGTTTGTTTTTCGAAAGCCGCTGAAACTAGAGGACTTTTTAAAATCTAGACATACTTCGGGCTAAGCCAGAATGTGCAGCCTTTATTTGGGGGAAAACAGAGTCATGTCTGTACTGGTCCCTGATAGCCCGCAGGGACTTCAGGGTAAATGCAGCTAATATGTGTACTGGCAAACTCCATTCTAGAGGAGATTCAAAGTAAAAGCTATGTGTATAAAGCCTCTAGGAAAAGTTTTGCCAAGGCACAGGGAAAGTTTCATCTGCTTAATTTCTGTGTGTCAGGCTATATCAGGGCTGCTCAATTTGGGGTCTTCAGCTGTTTTTGGACTATTCCCCTGCCCCAGCAGTCAATAGCCACAGCAATAATCCCAGGGATTATTGGAATTGTAGGCCAACACCTGCAGGAGGGCTGAAATTGAGCAGCACTGGGCTATATGAAGGACCAGAAAATAGGTGGCAGCCTTATCTCCAACCCCCAATAGACTTTCTGTAGGGATGATTTCTAGGTACAGGAGAGAGGGTTGGGGGAGAGAAATGCTAGCTATCTTAGACCACAGAAGGGGGAGGAGAAGAGAGCAAAGTATTTCATGCAGTGTGGTGCTCCTCTAGAGGTCCAGATTTCAGGAATCTTCCATACTTTACTCCATCTTTTAGGCATTGTATCCAATCCTTGGATGTAGAAGCAGAGTAGTTTCCTGGGACTAAAGAGGCTTGACACTGACTTTTCTTTTGAAATTCAAGCAATATATAATCTCCTTGGGTTTCCCCAAGGCTGGTTAAATGGTTGTAACTTCTCATGTCTCTGGCAGATACCAGGGTGTTTTCCAGATTACATGCTGCAACATGTCCACTCAGCGCCCCTCCACATAGCCAGTGTTTTGACATTGCACTCAGCAGGGTGCCGACCACATTTCCGATACCTTGTTTTGAATTTTAATGATGTGTTATGGCCCTATAATGTGGTAATAGTGCTGCAGGAAAGTAGCTGTATTTTTCCGTAGTAGGGAGGCTTGCAACAGAGTTTATGCGTTGCAGCATGTTGCAGTATGGACAGTTCTCCCCTACCCCCATCCTCTGCCCCCTCGATGAAGGGCAAGAAACAGGCAGGGAGAAATCTTGGCTTTCCCTTCCTTTCCTCCCCACAGATCCCAAACCCCACACCTCCCTCCTCCTACACTTGCTTCCAATATAACTTGAGCTTGTCAGTGCAGGAGGGGAGGGGAGGGCGAGGGAGGAGAGAGGAGGGGGAGGGGGAGGGAGGAGAGAGGATGGTTATTATTTATTAGTATTATTTCTTGTTTACACAGTCAGACAGGTGTTATTGACTGGTTTGTTTTATCCAGACATTGAGTCCTTCCCAAGGACCTGGGACAGCTGAATTTTATTATCAATATTGTTGTTATTATTATAGATATCATCACAAAATATCGGTTGTTCCCAGTAAAGTTGCTTTTTGTAATTGGCTGATGGTGATTTCTGTGGCCCCTATAGTGTTGAGGTGCTCTTCAAGTTGTTTTGGAATTCCACCTAGGGCGCCAATTACCACTGGGATTATTTTGGTCTTTTTCTGCCACAGTCTTTCAATTTCAATTTGTAGATCTTTGTATTTTGTTATTTTTTCTATTTCTTTTTCTTCTCTTCTGCTATCACCTGGTATCACTATGTTGATTATTTTGACTGGTTTTTCTTTCTTCTCAACTACAGTTATATTAATAATAATAATAATAATAATAATAATAATAATAATAATTCTACTGGGGTTTTTTTGTGCAGTCCCCCTTGTGCAGTCTGGCTATTTTGGCCAGACTCATATTAGTGCAGATGAGCAGATTTCTTAATCCAACCCTTTCTGGTGCACATTTACTGAAGAGGAAGCCCATTGAACTAAATCATTTACTTCTGTGCATTCCCACTTGCTTACTACAATGCAAGGGGCAGGGAGAGAGAGCAGTCACTTTCTTAATAGGAAGCCCATTGAACTGAATCATGATTCATTTACTTCTGTGAAATCCCACAGCCCTCACTGGAGGAGTGCTTGCCCTCCCTCCCCAATCTATTAGGGGTGTGCACAGAATTGGCTCGCCCAGTCCAGTTTGAGTGCAAACTGCACTCGAACCTGACTAAACCAGTTCAGTCTGGTCCCCCTTCGAACACCCCCCCCCCGGGTCCGGTCTGGGCAGGGGGGGTGTGAATATATATTTTTTAAAAATAAAAAAAATTCTTTACCTCTAGCCCCTTTGGGGGCTTCCTAAAGTCCACAGGGGTGTCCGCAAAGGTTCTCCCTCCCCCCACCGGCCTCAGTAATCACTGCCACGGCCCATTCGGCCACACTTTCTGGCCCATTTGGGCCTCCATATAATGGCATGGTGGCCACTTTGCCTGCCACTGCACATGTGCAAATGGCCTCTGTGAGGCCTGTCATGGCCCAAGGCCTCCAGAGGCCATGTGCGCATGCGTGGTGGCCATTAAAAAAAATTAAATGGCCACTGTGCATGCACAAATGGCCTCTGCGAGGCCCTGGGCCATGCCAGGCCTTGCAGAGGCCATTTGCACATGTACGGCAGCAGGCAAAGTGGCTGCTGCACTGGTATATGGTGGCCCGAACGGGCCAGAAAGTGCGGCCAAACGGGCCATGGCAGTAATTACTGAGGCTGGTGGGGGGAGGGGAAATCTTAAGTTCCGGTCCGGATGGAATCAGGGGTGGGTGGGAATCAGTTCGATCCTGAGCCATCAAAACCCTGAACCGAACCATCGAACCCCGGAACCATTGAACTGGTTCACACATCCCTACTATCCTTCCTTCCTTCCTATTTCCCTGGAGGCACTCCAGTTCCTGTCTTTCCCCCTTCCTGGCTCGCCACAGGATTTCCTGTCACTCCCCACCCTCCAATAAACAGTTCCCTTGTTTTGTCAGTCCAAAGGATCTCCTCCACACTCCCCCCTCCCCCCCCATTGCTCACACAAGTCTGGAATGATGCAAGACAAAGTTAGGTTTTTGTTTTGGAACGGTGCTTCCCCCTGCTTGCAGGTTAGTGCAAGGCAGCAGAGAAGTTTCAAAAAAAAAAATCACGTCTCCCCACACTGACCCACAATTCTATTGGCCCAAATGGAGCAGGAGGAGGGGCAGATAAATATGTTTCAAGGAGAATATGGACAGTGCTGCCTTGAAAACATGACACAATGGATGGAAAATATGAATGGCCACCAGCCTACAATGAAGCACTTTAATCTCGGTTTTAAACCATTGCACTATTCCATCACACTTGGTAATGCTTTACCCATTGCAAATCTCGTAGTCTAGAAAATGCCTAGATGGCTTATCCATTTTTTACAATGCCTTTGTCAGGTTGCTGCTGCTGCTGCTGCTGCTGCTGCTGCTGCTGGCAACTAAAGTGCTGAAGTGCTTTTCTGAGGGTTGTGTGTGTGTGTGTGCAATCAAGATTCAGAGATTATCACAGAGCATTCCAGGGTGTCGCTTCCACACACCCTAGCTGGATAGGTTGGATAGTTCAAAGGTAACATTCCCTGTCCCACCCCCCACCCACCCTGCCCAATCCTGTTATTTCCACCCAGTAGTTAACATCGGAAATTCCAACTTTTAGAGGAGTTCGTTAGGGCTGTATACTTGCTCCTATTTTGTTTAACATCTATGTTAATTCTGTGGTCACTTGTTTGTCCACCCTTTCTATTCATCCACCGAAGCTAGCCGATAGGCATGTCTCCATACTATTATATGTGGATGACATGGCTACTATGTCGCAGACACCTGTAGGCCTTAAGCGTGCCTTAAGATTGCTCTCATCATTTTCTAATGAAGAGTCTATTGAAATAAACTGTAGTAAAACTAAAGTCTTAGTGTTTGCCAAGTGAGCTAGGCATTATAATTGGTCCATACAAGGACACAAGATTGAGCAGGTTAATTCCTTTAAATATCTAGGAATTACGTTTCACTCTGTTGGCTCTAGAAATGCCCATTTTAACTCCATCAGGCAGTCTGCTCAATTGGTCATAAATAAAATTAAATCTTACCATTTTATACATGGTGCTGCTTTTATACTTGCTACATTGAGACTTTATACAGCTAAAGTACTGCCTTTGCTTTTATATGGAGCCCAACTGGGACCTGCAAGTAATTTTGCCCTTCTTGAGGCTGTTCAGACTAAGTTTATTAGATGCATTTTGCAGGTACCATGTTGTACTCCTAATGCTGTCATCAGAAGAGAAGTTGGGCTTATTAGGCTGGAATCCTCATACTGGTGCTGTATTTTTTGGTTTGGGTTAAAACTGAGTTTCGGACAGGCGGGTTTAGCCTCTTTGGCTATGAATGATGGTTTTAATTTGAGCTGGAAACTAGCTGTGTTGAATAAATTTTCTCTTTTTGGCCTTGCCGTAGAGGATTTGCATACTGTAGGAATTGAGCAAGCCAGGAAGTTAGTTAAGCAACGTGTCCTGGATATAGAAGTTCAACAAGAAGGTATATGGATCAAGCAGGGTTTATACTTAGGGAGTCAAGTTATTAATCTTAAACCAGCCAAGTACTTTGATGTGGTGCTTGTTCCTAAATTTAGATGAGTCTAAATGTAGACGTTCCTAAATTTAGCGCGTTTAAATGTTCTTCCTACAGCGGTATTGGAAGGCAGGTTTAAGGGAGTTCCGCTATCTTTACGACTTTGCCCATGTGGCAAAGGGGTTATAGAATCCACCTCACATTTTATTCTTTATTGTGATTTTTATAGTGAACCCCGTTTAAGACTTATATCTCCTATGTTAGATAATTCGCCTGGCCAGTCTGATGAATTTTATTTAAATTATCTTTTAACTAATGTGGACACTATTATCTCTGTTATGGCCAGGTTCTGCTATATTACTTGTAAAATGCGTACTGTTTTATTGTAAATGTTTTCTGGTCAATGACCGAACAAACTTATCTCTCTCTTTCCACCCAGCAGAGATAAACATCCTACTGCTTTAAATGAGCAAGGCTGAAACTACTGTAACACTGGAGGTCCCTGTGCCTGTCACTTTACTGGCCAAATAGATATGATGCTGAAGCATACTGATTCATGGACCAAAACTCAAAAGAGGCTTAGTCGATAAAATCTGCTTCAGACACATAGACAGTTATTGCCAATAATTTGTAAATAATACTTGAAAAAATATTTAAAATTAAAGTAAAAACTAGATGATGGAAGTGCTGTTGCCTGGAGGTTCTCCTGTTCCAAATTCACCCTAGATTTTAACCTAGTTTAAAGGGCATGAGCATGCCCTTTTTCCTGGATGCAGGGTCTTGAAAATACTTGTGACGAATGCAGCCTGAGCATATATAGTTGGATGCCTAGAGTACCAAATTCTTAAGGGAATCCCCTAATGCACAGCCATCATTGCATACTGCCTTGTGGGATTCCTGGAGGCTTGGAAAATTAATCCCGGCCTCCGGAGATCCACACTGCACAGAATAGTGTGGATTGTGTGGGTGTGTACTGTCACACCAAAGAGAACCACGCTGATCATCTGGGGGGAAGGCAGGTCCATCTCTGCCTCTAGTCCCCACCCACCCTCCCCTCCCCTCCCCTCCCCTATTATGGTCATGAGAATGACCTTATGATGTTCCTGCTGTGTTGATTCGTTGATGCTGGCTGGCCACAGGTTATGTACTAGCTTGTGTCGGTGGAATTAGGGGTTGCTGTGTCAGCCCTCTTGGTCTGGCCCTCAGATCCCACTGCACATTTTCAGGCAAAGAATATGTGCCCAAACAAAATCAAGAAGAAATAGTTATTTAGCAGCAGGTTCTGAACTGTAGTGGGAGTGTGCAGAGTGGCAATACTACTGTGGAATTTTTGGTGCTGAATTGTCAATGTGTAATCAGAAGGTATATACTGTAGAATCCTGTAGTCCATACAGCTGGATACATATATGACTAACAGAGGCAGCCAGGCAGGAAGGGTAAAATCCTTTCACCTAAAACACAGTCACCTGCCATCGAACTCCAATTGTTCATGACCAAGCTTCACCCAATTGCTGTACAAATAGACCTCACTCTGATCAATAAAAATATAAATGTAAGACATTTATTGCCAGGGAAGTTTTTTTTGTCATGGAAGAAACAATCTATGCTGCACATTCGGCAGTAACCTTTAGCTTGGAAACAATGTCTTCTAGGGACTATGACAATACATTATGCTGTTTCCTAGTGTGCAGCCGCATAGTTTAGTAAAGATTGTGGTCATCTTCCTTCAATAAGGTAAAACTTTATTACCTAGAAGCAAATTAAGCCAAACAGCCAATCCTGACACGTGGACAAGCACACCTGACTTGTGTGTCTGTCCTGTTAATGTATGAAGTTGTCAATGCTCGCACAAGGCAGAGATGCTGGGGTAGGGGGTGACTGCTGAGGCTAGAACAAGAAGAGGCAGAGCACAGGCTTCCTGGAGAGTAGGCCTGGAGCCTGTCTGGGGTCAAAAGCTAGAGAGGAAGGACTGGAGCAAGCCTGGAGTCAGGAACCAGAGGACCCCAGGTGCACACTTACCAGGGGACCTCCCAGGGAGAGCTGCTGTACCATGGTGTCCCTGTAACCATCGACTAAGCTAGTTGTCAGTATCGTTCTCCTCCTCAATCCACTTCCCAAAACCTTGCACTGGCACAGTGTGATGGGAAAGCTGTACTGTACTCTAAGGCCAACTTCTGTTTTAGGGCAACAATCAAGAATGAGAAGATTGCCCAGCATATGGATTAACAGACTGCTTAATACATCTGTCCTGTGGCTGGATTGGGGGCACGGGGCAGATAGGTTGCCTTTCCTCCGCTGCCTCTAGAGGGAGCAGTTGACAAGCTGCCTTGCCAATGCTTGATTTGAAAAGTGATACCCCCCCCCCCATTTAGCCAAGAACATAAGAAAAAACCCTGCTGGATCACACCAAAGGCCCACCTAGTCCAGCATCCTGCTTAATGCAATGGCCCACCAGGTGTATCTGGGAGGTCCTCAGGTGGGGGGGAAAGGGCAATGCCCCCTCCTGTTGGTGTTCCCTAGCACCTGGTGTTCAGGGGCATGCATGCCCCCTCTGGTTCTAATGGAAATCTACAGCTGTCAAGAAGACAGAGCAGCTGAGCTGGTCTCCTTATGAGTCATTGGCAGGGGAGGCTGGGAAGAGAAGCAGAAAATGGGAAGGGCATTTAAGGAAATCATTTCCTTCACCTCCAGGCTTGAAAGAAAGGAAGTTCATTCTGGAAGGAGAGAGGGAGAGCCAGAGGTATGCTGCCTGACTGAAATTTTCCTGCGGGGAAAATCTGTTGGGAAAAGCCTCTATAGCCTCGGAGCAAGAAACAGCTAGCCTTCATCACATACAGCTTGTGTTTAACTAACTCTAGGCAAATTCCATAGCTGAGGAATGCCTAGAGCATAAGGCCAGTGATGAGAGCTAAAGGCTGATATTTCCTCTGGGCAGTGATATCTGAGGAGGCTCTGCTCAGTGTGCTGACGGTGAGAGAGGCTCAGCTGTTGAACATGCAGGACAGGGCCTTCTCAGTCATTGCCCCCAGACTTTGGAATGCTTTCCTGGCCTGCATCCGCTTCTTAGCCTTCATCAGATTTTAGAAAACAATTGAAAATGTGATTCTTCACCCAGACTTTTATATGAGAGTACCGTTTTTACTGCTGCTGCTTTGTGTGTTATGGCTTTATATAGGTTTTTAAACTTTTAATTAGAGATATATTATTTTTATATTTAATATCTGTGCTTTTTGTATTTTAATTGTGCATTGTTTAAATTATATTGTAAACTGTTTGGGGATTATTTTAATGAAAATTGTACAACAACAACAACAACAACACTGCACACATGGGTTCGTGACATGAACTTCACTTGGATCAGGGTCCTGCTACGGTAATGTTTAACAAGTCCCCAGCTTTTCTTGTCTCAGTGGTTATTATTGATTCTTACTCCTAATGATTATTTACTTGGCAGCCTCCTATAATAGCCAGCCTGTCATTAAGTAAGGCGCCATTCATGAGCTGCCTCTTCTTTTCAGATTATACTCCCGCATGAAATAACTAAAACAGCAGCAGCAACAACAATAATTCAAATAAAAAAAATAATATGCTCATTCAGGAAAGCAAAAGCCCATAGATTTTACTGATATGGATTCTACCTAGATATGACTGAATGCTCTTCCATGCAAAAAACAAACTCACACATCGAAAACAAAGATGTCAGGAAGGAAGCTAGGCTAGAACCTGTAGAACCTTCCTATAAGGCAGGGGTGGGGAACCTTGGCCCTCCAACTGTTTTTGAACTACAGCTCCCACCATCCCCAGCCACTGAGGCTGGGGATGATGGGAGTTGTAGTTCAAAAACAGCTGGAGGGCCAAGGTTGCCCACCCTTGCTATAAGGAGCGTTCCCCACCTGCTGTATATTACTAAAAATGGTAATAGTATATCATTCTACTATTTTTAGTATATATACATGCCATATCATAGCAAATATGCTGCTTTTCATTTTTAAAAAGTTATCAAAATAGTTTATATAGAAAGAGAAAAATAAGAGAATGGTTCCCTGTCCGCAAAGTGCTCACAATCTAAAAAAAAAACCACCCTACTTCTACTATGCATATTTATATACTGCTGTTTTATAGCTGCTTCCCTGATACAAGGAAGCTTAAGTAGATTTAACTAAAGATCTATTCAGCAACAACCCCACTTTCTCCTTCTCCTTTCCCTCCCTTTTCCTTTCTGCCTCCACCCCCCACTCTCTCTACAGGATCCCCACTGGGACAAATTTCTCAACAACACAGCACAAAAGATTACTAGATAGAATACAACAACTGCTTTTCACTTGGAGAAGCCGCTGCCAGTCTGTGAAGACAATACTGAGCTAGATAGACCAATGGTCTGACTCAGTATATGGCAGTTTCCTATGTTCCTAACCAAAGTTTCCAAAGCAGTTTACACAGAAAAATAAACTTAAATAGAATGGTTCCGTTCCCCAAAGGGCTCACAATTTTAAAAACAAAAACATAAGGTAAACATCAGCAACAGCCTCCGGACGGATGCTGTGCTGAGGATGGATAGGGCTAGTTGCTCTCCCCTTGCTAAATATAAAAAAATCACCATAACCTCAGCTGGCTCCATGATGATCCGGCCACCCAGCTATGAGCAGCTGCTTGTCTGCGGGGAGAGCAGGCTAAGCCCGCTCTCCCCACAGAACCCTGTCAGGTGCTTCGCACGTGATCCCCAGGGCACGTGATCCCCTGGGATCAGGGGCTGCATGGCCCCCAGAAGTTCCAGGATGCCCCCCACAAGTGCATGGAGCATCCTGGAGAGACCCCCGAGCCGGGGAGGCTGGCTGCAGCCTCCCAGTCAGGGGCCTATTTGTGTGCTGCTGCGCACCGCGGCGACACACGAGCAAAGGGATGAGGTTAACAGAGCGCTCACTCCATTAACTTCATTTAAGGGGAGGGTGTTCTAGGCGGGCTAGCCGCCTTGAGAGTACTGGGCTTGTCCATGATCCCTTAGCTCGCTTTCCGTCGATTGTGGGAATAGCCTCATTGACTGCCTTTTCACATCTTACCTTGGCTAATATAACATGGGTTTCTGTAGGGCCAATTGTGGCATGGGAAAATATTCAAGCCTGTTGCTCGTGCTCCTCCTAAACAAGATCTTTTGTAGTTTTGCCACCTGCTGAAGAGTTCATTTACAGCTCAAATCAATAAAGTTGTTGAACAGGAATATTTGGATTGAATCCAATTTGGTTCTGGGAAAATTAAAAAACAACAACCCTGAATTCAAGTCCTCTGAGCTTACATGTTTGTAGAATGTGCTATTGAGCTGCTTCTCCCAGCTTCTGGGCTAAGAGACACTTCTTAAAATGATGGCTCAGTTATATTTAGCAGAGGAAGAGCAACTGTCCCTAACCAGCACAGCATCTCTCGAGTGCCTGTTGCGGAGGTCACCGTTGTGCTTTTTAAAAGACTGTGTGAGCCCTTTAGGGACATGGGGACCATTTTAAAATACCCTTTTCTAAGTACACCACTTTAAGAACTTTGTGTTGAAAAGTGGTATATACATATTTTTAATAATTATGATGATTAAAAACACGTTTATGCATAAAGCAGAGATCTGGAAGTGTGTGTGCTTGCTTTCTTTTTTATGTATATTATTTCATATAAAAATATCAAACCAGGTAACAGCAATTTTGAAGGGGGAAGTTAGGATCATGATCATGTCCTTTAAGGGCCCACTATGAAAGTAGAACAGATCAATGAATTCATTGCCCTGAAGAGAGGAAATAAGGAAAATCGGAATGATAAAATTAAACTGTCACATACTCACAAAATATTGGGGCATATTAGTTCTTGTCCATATTTGTTTCTTGGTGGTTTTATTTCATGTAACCTTTTAGCCAGAGGCCCACTACCAGGTAACAGATGTAGCAGAAAGGTGTAAGTCTCAAATATTTCCACAGCAGGCAAGAAGGCAGCATTTTTACTGCCTTTGCTATCCCTTACAATTCCTTACTATCCCTTACAAGACAGTAATGAATCTGCCAACCAGACAGGGAGTGGAGCCTGAGAGCACACCACCCCATGGTTTAAAAAAACACCAAAAAACCCAACACCTGGTTTTTAAATTTGTGACAGAACAATGTCAATTCAAAGAATGATAGCTTGTTTTAAGAACAGGAACAATCGGGGATGTTGCAAGGTATTTAAAAGCAAGCCCACAGTCACCCCCCATTTTGATAACCTTTTTCAAGCTCTCTAAAGCAGGGGTTTGCAATCTGTGGTACTCCAGATGTTGCTGAATGACAACTCCTATCATTCTCAGCCACAATAAATTGTAGCTGGGCATGATGGGAGTTGTAGTTCAGCAATCTCTGGAGTAGCATAGGTTGGTAACCCCTGCTCTAAAGGAATTCAGCACTCTCTTCTAGTTTTTAAAGCCATTAATTTATCACCAGTTGCTCCTTGTTATATCTGTTGCTTTTTGGCAAGCAGCGTTGCCAGGGTCCTGGGTCCTTGGTTCATCCATCTTACTTCATGTTCAAACTTCTCTTGGCCTTTGCAAATCCTGCTTGTGGCAGATTGCCACCACATGAAATCAGGGAAAGGGTTACTTTCTGTGCATTCATTAGCATCTCACCCATCAAACTTCCATTTTATTTTTGTGTGGTACCTTTGCTGCTCCACAAAGATTTTCAACAGAGCTTGCAGGAGTCACTCACAGTACTTTTGGGGGAGTGTTTCCCCACCTTCTTCTCCTAGGCTGCTGTCGCTGCCCCTTCCATTGAGTCCAGCTGCTGGATTGCTGCTGGGCACAAGGACCACCCACTGCTTCCTTCACTGAGCCCAACAGCTGGGTGGCCACTGGACACGAGGGCCACCTGCCACCCCCTCAATTGTGCTAGGCAACTCTGCCACCCACTCTATTAAGCCCAGCGGGGTTGCTGCAGTGCAAGGGCCCAGCACTGAAAGAGCCGGTCCCCAGAGCAACTGCCTTTCTTTGCACACAATCTGAAAGGGATGGGACAGAGAAGAGGAGAGTAAAATGGGAGAAGGTGCACCTTGTCTCCACCCCTCCCCCTTTCCATTACAAACACCATGACAGTTACCTAAAAGAACAGGAAGTCTAACGATATCAACCTGAATTGCTGCTTTGCATGCAAACTAAACCTGTGAGGCAGCACAAGCCCATGAAGCAGGGAGGAGGGAGGCTCAGAGACAGAGGAAGCAGTGAGAGAGAGACTTTGCTGGGTTGGGTTTTTTTTAATTCCAGCCCAGAGCACACCCCTTCATCACCAGCCCCACCTCATCTAAACAAGGTCAGTGGTGGGGGCACAGGGGGCAGACAGGTAGGAGGTATGAGCCATCTGACCAAACATTGGGGGCACATACCCTTTGTGCTTAGTGATAGCAATGCTGATGGTAACAACTGAATTACAAAAACATGACAGGTGATGATGGTGCTCCCTGCAAAGGCACAGTAAGTCTGTTCACTTAAGATTTTCCCTGACTCGAGGTGAATTTTCCATTATCATAATCCCCCTATAATTACTCAAGTGATTCTGAAAAAACACACTGTGTAGTAACATGACCTTTGAAGAATAAAAGCTTAGAACTTTCTATTATGGGCCAGAGTTTGATTCAGTCCCTTGGACTTTTCTTTGCTCTGCTTTTCAGTTATGTTCTTTACCCAGCCAACAAATAAAGAAGTATGTTTGTCAGGAATAAGAAGTGAATAAAAGCTTGTTTCTTCTAAAACTTTTATTATAGTGAATAGACAGAGCAGGGTCAGGTGCTTAAAAGGAACGTATCCTAAGTTGGCTTTGGTCCAAGGTATTTAAGTGAATGCCTCCTTCTGCATGAACCCCACCACAGTTATTCACACATGGCTTCATGCTGTGGGGTATCTGAAGAGCAAATCTGCTGCGCAGCAGATTCGCAAGATGTTTAATTTGGGGGATTAAATCGACAGTTCACATAGCTGCCGGCTCCTCCCCGCATTCCCTGGCAGATCCTTTTCCTGTGCGTTCCCACATACTTGCTCCAGGTTTTTCCTCCAACCAATCACAAATCACACCACAGAGGAAGAGGCAAGAGAGCTTTTTTTTTGGAAGTTTGACAGCTAAGAGTGGAAGGATGGCATGATGAGTTGCCAAACAGCAGGATCAAACTTCAGGAAGCTTAACTCTTGTCTTTGTGAGTGACTGCCGTCATCACCTCATGCACCCACACACTCCCCACACACACACCTAATGGAATCAGCTTAGACAAAAAAGGTCTCAGGTTACATACATACATTGCGCATATCTAGAGCCTATGTAAAACATAAGACACACATTTTGCAATTTGTGCTTGTGTTTAACTCAGGAATTTATCCCTCCATTTCCTCTTCTGGACTCCCTCAACAGAGTATCACCAATCTCCAAAAACAACACACACACCCCCAGCGTTTGCAATTGCAAATCACTTAGAGCAGACCATACCCAAAACAGTTGTCAAGCTCCCCTTCATGGAGTTTTGAAAAACAGCGATTTACTGGCATGACCATCCCAAACATAAAAGAGAAACTATAAAGCATAAGAGAAGCCCCGATTTCTCCCCCCAAAACCTCTGAAACTAGAGGATTTTTAAAAGCCAAACATAATGTACTTCGGGCTAAGCCAGAATGCGCAGCCTCCATTCAGGGAAAAACAAAATCCTGTCTGTCCTGGTCCCTGATAGCCTGCAGGGACTTCGGGGTAAATCCAGCTAATATGTGGACTGGCACATTCCAATCTGGAGTGGATTCGAAATAAAAGCCCTGTCTGTAAAGCCTCCTGGGATTCATGCAGATCTGGTTGCAGCTGCCACCAGCTCATCTGGTGGTAACACATAACTGGGCCTTCTCTAGGGCTGCCCGAGGACTTTGGAATGCACTCCCAAATATAATTAGAGCCTCCCCATTTCTGGATATTTAAAAAAATCAGCTGAAGATACCTGGGCTTTTAGCTAAGCAGTTTTAAAGTTTATAGTAATTGTAAACTGTTTTAATTAGTTTTATTGTTTTAAATTTTGTATTTCATAAACCATCCAGAGAAATGTTTATTGATTCATTTCCGCAATGAATTATTTTACTTGGCTAGGATTTCCAAGGTATAGGAAAGCTTTTACCTTGGTTCATTGCCACTGCTTACCCTCGGCGGACCTAGAAGGGCGTTACAGAGGGGTTCCACTTGCTGATAGACTTTGCCCTTGTGGGCTGGATCAGGTCGAAACTATCGAACATGTTTTATTATTCTGCCTATTCTATAAGGATATTCGTGAATCTTTCATCACACCTTTGTTATGTACATTCCCTGGTCAACAGGAGCAATTTTATTGTTCCTTGTTGCTTTCGGACTCAGAGTCTGTAATTACATCTAATGTTGCTAAATTCTGTGCTGCCGCCATAAATATATGTCACCAGATGGTTAATAAGGGAATTTTATTGTTTTAATTTGTATTATTACTATGTTTCCAATACTGTTAAAAAATTAATTTTAATTTTAACTGTTTTAATCATATATATTCTATTTACTGCTGTATAACTGTAATTTCTTCTTCTTTTGTTTTGGCTTGTGGCTGTAACATTGAAGATTCTGAGTGGTACAGAAATACATAAAATAAAAGGTTACCCATTACATTTTTAAAGTACCCACTATACTCACAATCATAGTAGTGCCATCATTATTCAATTTCTATATTAATTCCTTGGTATTTATTTTATTTATTTATTTTTACATTTTATATCCTGCTCTTCCTCCAGGAGCCCAGAGCGGTGTTCTACATACTTAAGTTCCTCCTCACAATAACCCTGTGAGGTAGGCTAGGCTGAGAGAGAGGTAGGCTAGGCTGAGAGAGTATCCCATCTGAATAATCTTGCCCACCATCCCCTGAAGCTGGCAAATAAACACCTTGCAATACTTTTTGTGGATGATGTGGTTGTACTGTCTCAGACTTTGGTTGGCTTAAAACAAGCATTCTAGCTACTAGCTCACAGTAGTTTCTCTTTGTTTATGCCTTCTGTTTTATGAAGGACAGGTGAGTTCCAAGCTTCTGATCAGTGCCAGGCAGATTTGAATAACTAGTTCCTTTTATATTTTCAATATAAAAAGAGAGTTACTTTGCTTCTTTGTCCCAGCATACCTTGATGCAACCTGAGATTTTTTTGTACCAGGTACCTAATTAAGTCTACAAAATGCCACCTCCATTCCATCTTAAGAGTCTTACAAATTGCAGGTGGGCAGTTTTGTCATATAATTTTAGAGCAGGAAGGGACTTTGGAGGTCCTCTAGTTCAACCTCCTGCTCAGTACAGGAAACTGCTACAGATGGCCATCTGTCTGAAAAGTATTTGCACTCTTGCACAAGAGTGCTTCCGAAGCATGGCAGAAAAGTGCAGGGGCTAGTGCTTCAATGTCAATGATAGCCGAAAAGTACCTAACACACACTTGGTTAGGTAGAGAGAAATAAAGCACATTTTGTTTGTTTGTTTGTTTATTCGATTTCTATACCACCATTCCAAAAATGGCTCAGGGAGGTTTACACAGAGAAATAATAAATAAGATGGATCCCTATCCCCAAAGGGCTCACAATCTAAAAAGAAACACAAGATAGACACCAGCAACAGTCACTGGAGGTACTGCGCTGGGGGTGGATAGGGCCAGTTACTCTCCCCCTACTAAATAAAGAGAATCACCACGTTAAAAGGTGCCTCTTTGCCCAATTAGCTGAGGCATTTACCTTTTCAGTGAGAAGCATGAGCTTGCTTGCTCCTACCTAGGTTTTCAGGAGCAAGGTTTTTACCTGTGTTTTTTGTTTGAGACTGTCAATCTAATTTTGGGTTCCAAGTTATTTTCACTAGATATGTGCTCATTATATCAGCAACAGCTGAAAACAAGCAGGAATCAAGCAAAGGGAGTCGGGGCTTTCTCACTTAATTATTTTTAATTGTCCTATTGACCCTCATTACTTGGATACTGTAGGATGAAGAGCTAGAACTAAAGATATTGCCTTTATAAATTCTGTTTCTAAATTTGACATTTTATTCTTACAGGAAACATGGTCTGAGGATTATTTAAATTTTGACGGTTACAAGTCTTTCTCTTGCAGAGGTTCCAGGTGTTGGTTGTGGCAGATGTAGTGGAGGACTAAGTTCCCTTATCTCTACCACACTTCAGGTTAAAATTTTGCATTTACAAGCTCTGGAGCATTATGCAATGGCGGCTGTACCCATATTCCTTCCTTGCGTATATGCTCACAGATTTAAAGTGTTTGGAATAAGGCAGAATTTTATGTAAGCAAACTCCAGAATTTCCATCCACATGACTATGTAATTGTGGCTGGTGGCTTTAATGTGAGACTAGGTACCAACGACAAGTTTGCTAAATTCCAAGTCCATTCCCCTAATATGGTAGTAGTTTCCCCTCTCCTCCTTCAGCAGTCCAAAGATGCAGTAGGAGTCTTTAGGGGGGTTGTGTCTGATGCAGACGTTCACCAAATTAGATTTGCCACTTCTGAATGGAACCATAAGTGAGGATCATCCAGCTGAATACTCTCACTGGGTTGGTTCCAAGCCTTCATTGATTGATTATACTGCAGTATCACAGAGTTTAATCCCCATTCTACAGGAGGTTTCTATTGCCATCCATCCTAATAGTGAACATTTTCTGGGCACTCTTTATCTGATAAAGAGATAAACTGATAAACTGTTGTTAGATTTTAGTCCTGTTCCTATCTTGGATGATGAGTTATGCCCAGTTCTCACAGAGTGGTCACACCCAACAGGAAGCTCTGGTTGTTAAAACTTTATCTTCAGAGCCAGTTAGTCAGATTCATTCAGTAATTGTTGATGGTGGATCAAATAACTCCATCCTGGCAAATTATACTGAACATATTTTAACTACATTGTGGAACTCACCAGTGTTAACTACATTGGGAACTCACAATACTAGAGGTAAGGTCTTGCCCATGGTTTAATTCAGACCGCTGGGAGGCTAAGAGAGAGTTGATGGTTACTTTAAAGAAGATCCATCCCACTACACAACACAGGATTTGTTAGTGCAGAAAAAGCAGTATAAGCAGTTGCTGCAAAGTTTTAAAAAGGAGGCATTTGTGAGTAACCAACCCTCTATTTTAAGGCCTCCAGTATATTTAAATCAAATAATGGTGTCTAAATCTAGAAGAGCTTTGACTCTAGCATGCTCTAACGTGCTTCCTACAGCCATATTAGAAGGAAAATTCAAGAAAATTCCATATGTAGCCCAGCTCTGCCCTTGTGCAGGAGCCATTGAATCAGTGGTTCAAGTCCTTTTATACTGCCTCTTTTATGAGGATATTCATTCTCATTTTACTAGCCCCTTTTAAGTCAGATTTCCAGGCCACTCAGATTCATTATACCTTTAATATTTACTGTCTGGCCAGAATGATTAAATTTCTTTAAATGTAGCAAACATTAGTTTTATACTTTGTAAAATTTGCCAAGAGTTGGTTAAATTGTCTTAACTTATTGGTCAGAAGTTTACTCTTTTGCTGTCCTATTGTTTTGTTTTGCTTAATTGTTTATGTGTGTTGTGATTTGATGGTCATTGACATTGTAGATTTCTTCTCCTTCTTCCTCCTCCTTCCTCTTCACTTGCACACTAATCCAAAACTTGGGAAGAGACACTGTCGAGAATGTAAGGTGAAGAACTGCTTGGAATTCTCCATCGCATGGGGAGGCAGCAGACATGGGGACAGAAGCTGAAAACCACCTGGATCCTCCACTGCTCACAAAGCCAAGGGCAGCACAGCATGAGCTCTAGCGAGTGTCTCCCAAAAGGGAACACTCTCTCCTGGCCTGTCAGCCAAAGAAATGCTACTGCTGTGCCTGCCCTTGGCTTTGTGAGTGGCAGAGGAGCCAAATGGTGGTTGGCTCCTGTCTCCATCTGCCTCCCATCGTCCCTGACCGTCTCCACACCTTGGACATGTTGGGTATGGCCTCTGCCCTCCTGACAGCTCCCTCGTTTCTTGTTTGGGACCCCCGTTTAAGTGGGACCCCCTGAGGTGTTCTGACGCCCAGTTGAGAACAGCTGGTCTAACCTAAATTGACTTCCCTGTAATTTCAAGCTATTGGTTCTATAGTTCTGCCCTTCTAAGCAACAGAGAACAAATCTATTGTTTCTTCTTCTCACATGGCAGCCCTTCAGATATTTCAAGACATCTATAATATTCCCAGCAACATATTTTTCTCTTCTTCTCCTGCCCCCTTTTTATTATCATCTTCTAGCTTAAGGAAGAGTTCTGGTGAACTCAAAAGGCTTGATGATTCTTGCTTAGTCCTAATACACATATTGTTTTATTATACTTCCAGGACGGTTTGCCAAGGGAGGAATAAAAGCCAAACAAGACTCAAAGTCTCAGTCTGCAGTGTGGATTTGGGGAGGGTGGGTGGGTTAACCCTTTATTTCCATACAATTTCATTTATTTACTTAATATCTTTGTATACTGCCAAAACTTACATCTCATGGTGATTTACACACAAATTAAATCAGTAAAATCACATTAAAATTGCTTAAAAAATAACCAACAATTATACCAACTTACAGCTGACTAAAGCCTTGAGTAGAACAATGAGGCTATTCACATGACTGCCCAAAAGTGGGCTAAGGGAGCCCAGCTGGCTTTCAAGCGGTCATAAAAACCACCAGGAGCTGTGCTGCTCCCGGCGGTTAGCCTGCTTAAGCCCCCCCTCATGAAGACAAAGGTGTTCTCTTAAATGCAAACATCTTTATTTTCTCACCAAAATACCCCCACAGTGATCACTTAACCCCAATAGTGCCATTTGTTGCAATGGCTCTTTCAGAATCAATAAGTGCTTTGAGAGGGTGATTTTTTGGCAGAAAAATGGCACATGGAAGAGTTTTTAAAAGCCTACCTCTGTGCCATAGTCCCTATTAGATTAGGGTCTTGCACAGCTGCTATTTTAGAGTAAAAATAACCTGTAACTACACAAAGAAGCTCTTCTCATGATCAGTGAGGAGAGCTTTCTCAAGGTCTGTGGGGAGAACGGGTTTTCTCAACCCTCCCCATAGACGTTCCCTTACCCTTCCCTGGGTGGGCGGATCGCCTGCCCAGACAAGCAGCGGCTCTCCTGTGGGCCGCCTGCACCTCGCCACGGCTCGCCCAGCAGCTCTGGGGGTCGGATGCAGGGAAATGTCCCCACAGAGCTCCAGTAATGCACTGCATGAGGACGTGGTGCATTTCTGGGACCCCCTCCCCCTGAGTGTGCCCACCGTGGCAGAAAGCAGCCACAGCCGACACACAATAATTTAACCCAGTATTTGGACGTGCTTGTGCCCAAAACCTGGGTTTAGCAGTGGGCTACTTTAGAGGGCTCGTCACCGCACCAGCGCCGGGAGCCGCGCAGCTCCCGATGGTTCTCACATGCAGCAGAAACCAGGCTGGGCTCCCTTAGCCCAGTTTCTGCTGCGCATGTAAATAGCCTCAAAGTCACATAGAACATCTCATCTACTTTGGCCCTAAGTGCACACGTAGGTACACAAAAGTGTTTCCCCGCTTATCTTCTCACCAATTTTGAGCTTTAATGCACATTATGATTGCCTTTGGAATGCTACCCCAAAGGCCCCATGGTACAAATCATCCCCCTGTCCTCTGCTCTAAGAATGCTCACCTAGTAGAATTGGGCTGCCATATTTTATTTATTTTTATTTATTTATTTATCAAATTTGTATCCCGCTCCAAACTTTTGTCTCTGGGCGGTTATCATGAGTATCCATAACTATCCTATGGTGCTTCAGGGGCTCATAATATGGTGACCCCCACCCTTGTAGTGAGCTCTCTCACACATGATGGTTCGGACAAGGATGGTTCACTGCCTGTTTGCATGTACTCTAGCAGCAGATATTGGAAGGTTTTGCTTTTCACAAAATAGGGGGACTCTGCCAGGATGGCCACACATCACATTTGTTCCTTTCCCTTCCTCAAGTGGAACTCAAGGCAACACAAAGAGGGTTTTCCCATTCTATCATCTCACCAGTTATATGAGGTAGATTAGGCTAGAGAGAGTTGCTAAGGCCATTTAGTCTATGGCTGGGCAGTGATCTGTCTGTCTCCTCAGACCAACACTGGATCAAAAGACGCCACATGAGTGGAATGGGAAGTGTTCCCACTCGCCAGGAGAGGGTTTGCAATTTCCTTTCAAACTGCAGCTTTTTGTGGAATCTTGCTCAGACTCTTAGGAGCAGACTGGAACTGTAGTGGGAAGACCATTGTGAGTGCAGACCAAACACTCCAGAGAAATATGGAGCCATTTCTGGGAGTCTCTGTTCACTTCTCTGTCTGGGAGTCAGTTGTTTTATCTAGCTGTGCAGCTCATCCAAAAAGTTTTATGTATCTTATAAAACCTTGCCTTTCAGGATGCCCAAGACAATGCACAAAGCGTAAATACACATAATAAAAACCAATTTTTTAAAACAACAAATCCTAACATTAGAATCCCCTGCTTCATTTAAAACCAACATCTATGATATACATAAAGAATCTTCTCCAAAAGTCGGGTGTAATGGGTTTCACCATTTCCCTAAAACTTGATAAAAATCTATCTATCTATCTATCTATCTATCTATCTATCTATCTATCTATCTATCTATCAGATTTGTACACCACCCCATATGGCTAAAGGCAGGTATCTCTGTGGCATCATAGTAAAGGAGGTACTGTAACGTATCCTCACTGTACTTCACACGCCCATCCCACCAAGATTTCAGTAGTTGAAGGGGTTTGTTCAGAAGAAGGTGTGCTGATCTGACTCAGCAGAAGGCAGCTTCTAATGTGACTATGACTAAGAAGTGCCTTGCTGGATCAGACCCTAACTTAGCATCCTATTTCCAAGAGTAGCTAGTCAGATACTTCCATGAATCCTACAAGCAGGGCATGAAATCAATAGCCTTATTTCTCAGGTATTCAAAAAGTCCACTGCCTTTCAGTATAGGGGTACCATCCAGCTTTCATGACCATTTTCCTTCATGAATGGTCGAATCTCATGTTAAAGCTATCTGAGCCAGTGGCCATCACCACATCTTGGGCCAGTGACAGTATCAGTTTGGAGGTCTGGGTAAACATAAGAGCTGGAGTTGAAAAGAGATTGCAACCTTCTGAAAGAGGAGATTGAAGAAAAGTGAAAGAGATTGCATCCTTCCCTTAAGGCTCTCCAGTGTTTGCATTTGAAAAGGCAATGCAATTTTTATGGGGTCATTGGCTTCAAATATCAAACAGTGGAATTATCAAGGCAAAGCTGATTTTCAGCACTGTAAAATACAAAGCAAGGTTAGTATTGTTATGTCTCCACCCTGTAAAATATATTATCCTCCAAACAATCAAGACCAAAGGGAAATGTATCCAAATCTCTAAAACGTGCAATTGCTACTGTGTGGGTGGATCAAAGGAATTCTTTGCACACACAACTATCAGCTCACGCGTAATCTGATCAAATCAGTGCAATCCTAAACACACTTACTAGACAATAAGCCCCATTGAGCTCAGTGCTTAGGATGGCACTGCACAACCATGAGGAGTCTCTGATTAAAAGAATACAAAGCAATCACAATTTCTAAGCATTGCTGTGGGCATTGTGTGGGACAATACATTCAAGAGAATGTGATGATAGTTCTCCTAAGGCAAATTCCCACATCATACTCAGTGTGGAATCCCTATCAGCACCACATTGTACCTGCAGAAAGAGTCCCATTTTCACTTCTACAGTGAAACCAGGCTACGATTAGCTGCACTCTTCATCCTTATCATCTAGTAGTTAAGAAGAGTGCAGCTCTTAACATTTAGCTATAGCTAGATGTAGCTCTTAACATTTAAGAGCTGCTCTTAACACTCCTCTTAACGACTGCTCTTAATATTGTAGCTCTTAACATTTAGCAATTGAATGGGTACAGGGAGTGATTAATGCTTCTCTGCAGAAAGGCATAGTCCTGGTCACCTCAAAGATGGCAGTGGCGAAACCACTTCTGAAGAAGAGCTCCATGGACCCGAAAGATTTTATCTCTTATCTGGTTGCAAGGATCACATTCTTGGGAAAGGTGGCCTCACAACTCCAGGCACTTCTTATCAAAATCCATTTCAATCTGGTTTCTGGCCTACTTTGGAATAGAAGCTGCTTTGCTTACCCTGATGAATGACCTGTGCCAGGAAGAGAACAGGAGAATATGATTCTGCAGTGCTCATCCTGGAGGACATTTCAGTGGCCTTTGATACCAAGGGTGGCTTCAGGGGGGCCAAGGGGGGCAAATGCCCTCCCACCTGGGTGGATCAAAGGGATTATTTGCACACACAACTATCAGCTCACTGCTGGACCTTTTAAAGGAAAGGTTAATTTTCACATTCTCAAGTCTCGGAGTGCTTTTCTTTATTATCATGTATATAAATATATGAAGAGCAGTGTCCTATGGGTTCACTTACAGACCAGTGAGAGAAATGGGATGGGGAAGAGAACTTTGGAACTTGAAGGTGGCTAATCATATGCTTCCTTCCAAGCCACTGACATTCAGCCTTTCTCCATAGTTAAATAGAGTTTACTCTCACGTAAGCTTGACTAGGATCGCAGCCTTAATGGCTTACAATGTAAATTTATGGATGTTTACCAAGAAGTAAATCTCATTGTGTTCTGTAGACCTTATTAAATGGACATAGGAGTGCCCCTTTAGTTAAGCTGCGTAGCAAAACAAAAAAATCTACCATTACAAGCCTCACTATTTTTTGCTTATAAATATATTTGTTGAGCTTGAAACTTGGCATGCAGGAACTATATGATGAAGTCTATGAGGCTATTCCCATGATCTCTGGAAAGCAGGCTGCTTTCCAGTGATTGTGGGAACCACTGGGCTTGCGGGCGTGCCTGGTGCTCCCAAGGCGGCTAGCCCACCTAAAACACCCTCCCCTTAAATGAGGTTAACAGCGCACGTGCTCCGTTGACTTTGTTTCCCTGCTTGTGTGCCGCCGCAGTGCAGTGACACACAAATAGACCCCCGGCTGGGAAGCTACAAGCAGGGAAACTATGACTGGGAAGCTACAAGAAGGCAGGCGGGCAGTAGCAAAGAAGAAAAAAGGAAGGCGGGTGGGCAGGGGGCTACCACTGCCCTGTCACCCCACCATAAATCTTGCCCCAGGGCCACCTCCAACATTCCTGCACCCTTGATTCTGTCCCATGCTTATGAACATCTACACAAAGTCAGTGAGTGAAATTATCTGGAGATTTTGAGTAAAATGTCATCAGTATGCTGATGACATCCAACTCTTGTTAGCCTACTTTCCAGTAGGCTTATGAGATCATCTGGCATTCTGTGTATGTGTCCGTGTGTCCCCCACCCATCAACTTCGCAACACCTGACCAATATGAACCAAATCAGGTACAGTTGTAGGGACACATAGGGACACCTTTGTGATGATTCATCCACCCTGATCCATTATGGTGGACACATAAACTTTTGAGGCCCAAGTGGGCTAACTTGTGAAATGCTTAACCGATTGGAACCAAATTTGCTACAGCTGTAGGGACACATAGGGACACCTCAATGGCATAGTTTGTGATGATGTCATCTATCCCAATCCAAGATGGCGGACATAAACCTTTGAGGCACAAGTGGGCTAACTTGTGAACAGCTTAACCGATTTGAACCAAATTTGCTACAGCTATAGGGACACATAAGGATGTCAAAATGGTGTGGTGTGTGATGATGTCATACATTCCAATTCAAGATGATAGCCACATGAACATCTGAGGTGCAAGTGGGCTAATTTGTGGGCTGTCTAACTGATTTAAACCAAATCTTCTGATGTTTTACTTTCATTGGGCTATGAGGAGTCTAAAATTATTAAACAACAATGCATAATGGATATTGAATTAGAGAGTGATCTAAGTCATTTATTTATTACTAGCCGACCCGCACAGAGCATCTGCACGCTCTTTGGGGCCTACTGTTCTCTCCCCCTCCTGCCCCACTCTCTCTTGCCCCCTCCCCCTCCCTCATGTCCCACTCTCTTGCCCCCTCCCTCTCCCTCCTTCCCCACTCTCTCTTGCCCCCTCCCTCCTGCCCCTCCTCCATTCTCTCTTGCCACCACAGGCAGGTCCTCCTTACTGGGGCGGCGATGGGCCGAAAAGGGCCCCACTGCCGCCATTCCTCCTCTCGGGTGGCGAACTGGGAAGTCCCGCCGCCCATTTCCCTCCCACCCTGGCTTCCGATGGGAGCTGGGGCTGTGCCCCGCAGCCCGTTACCTATCCTCCGCCGCCTCTTCTATTCCTGGGATGGCCAGGCCAGGCCATCCCGCCACCTCTGCCTCCCGCCAGGACAGGCTGCCACCGCCCCGTCTTCCATACCTGGGATGGCCTGGCCATCCCGCCGCCTCTGCCTCCCAGCAGCCAGCCGCGGCCACCTCCTCTGGCTGTTTTGTGGCTCTGCACCACCACCATTTTTTCTTTCCTCAGCTGTCGCCCCCAAGGTTGGAACTCTCGCAAGGTGTCACGAGAGTTCCACCACTAAATTCTTCAGGACACGCATGCCAGCTAAGCGAATTAATTATATAGATTTTATTTATTTATTAAATTTTTATACTGTTCCATTATAAGGCTCTGGGCAGTGCACAACAAATGCGTTTGTTGTCCTTTTCCTATAGGGTGCTTAGGGAACTTGCTAGACCTGGTCCAGTATTATATTTATCAACACTAAAATCCAAAATACTGAAGGGCTTTTTCTAGGGCTCATTTCAATGCCCTCCTTCTGGCATTCCTGGAAGGTAGATTTCAACACATACTTATTTCTCAGTGTCAATGTCCCTGTGGTTATGGTGAGATTGAGTCAAGAACTCATGTCCTCCTTCAGTGTTCCTTTTAATGTGATGTGAGGCTTTACCTGATCTTGTCAATATCAGTGAAATATTCAGGCCATTCAGCTGATTTTTATGTTAATTTTCTTTTTGCTGACAAAGATAGTTATGTGACTTATAAAGGTGCTAAATTTTGTTTTTTAGCCTCTAGGGCTCATGATCTATTTACAAATTCTATGTAGGTTACACAGGTCAGTGTTGTACGAGTATCTCTGTACAAATGTATTTTTCCTTTTCTTGTTGCTTGTCTTGCTGGTTACTGACCATAATAAAGATGAACTAAACTCAACCCCCTGAAGTATGGATATGCATGAAGCATTTTGGAAGGGGTGGGGAGCAGTACCTTCAAGCATGAGTAAAGCAGGTCCTTACCTCCTCCTCCACCGCCCCACCACATTTCCTGGTGAGGCATTGTGATGCTCAGGAATCTGCACACTGCTGCTGTGCTGCACACAGTAGCTGGCATGTGGCAGCAGATACGCATGGCAGCTGTGCATGTGCGGTGGCCATGTGCGTGGTCAGTAATACCATGCTGACCATGCACATGGCTGCCTCACATGTACAGCAGCCATGTGCATCCTGCCACTGTGTGCAGGCTGTTGTGTGCAGTGCAGCAGCCATGCATGGACCTCTGAGCAGCGCAGCAGCACACCAGGTAATGTGGTGGGGCGGTGGAGGAGCAGGTAATGACCTGCTTTATTCATGCTTAAAAGTACCGCTCCCTGCCCTGCTGAAACGATTTGGTGGGCCACACCAAAGCAATTCAACACGTCCCTACTGGATCGATTTGTGCACATCCCTACCCTGAAGGATCAGGTTTGTAGCTTAAGGGTGTTATTACATTTAGCTTTGTCACTGGAAGCTAGTAGTGCATTTTACAAGCTACAGCCATTATGCCAGGTCCTGCCACCCCTGGACAAAGTTAGCTTAGCCACTGTTACCTATACACCAGTAACCATGACTCTAGACCAGGGTTTCTTAACCTTAGGCCCCCAGATGTTGTTAGACTACAACATGCATCACCCCCAGCCATGGCCTTTGTGGCTGGGGATGATGGGAGTTGTAATCCAACAATATCTGGAGATCCAAGGTTAAGAAACCCTGGCTTGACTGCTGTAATGCAGGGCTTTGTGTAGGGCTGGCTTTGAAGAAACCATAATTAGTAGTGTGTGCTGCACACTTCAGCACAACTGCTAACTGGGGCTGGTTGTTTTGACCATATCCAGTCCATTTCTGGGTACAATTCAAATAGACTACTATTAAGTCTTAAAATGGTTTGGTACCCAGATACTTGAAGAGCTAGCGACTACCGCATGTTCTGTCTGGTCACTTAGATCTGTTCCAGAGCCCTCTTCCAAGTCCTTTCCCTGTCTGATGTTCTGATGATGGTGACTAATTAAAGGGCCTTCTCGGTCACAACCTGACCCTGGAATTCCTAAATTCATGTGAAATTATCATACAAATGAAAGACTTTACTAAGGAAGAGGATCATAGCTTTCAAACCTTTTACCTAATGACCTTGCTAATTTCAGTAAACATGAAATGGATAGCATCTTCCTAATCTGACACTGCAATGAAGACCTGGCAAGTTGTCCGCCTCTCTCTGTTGCCTATAAAACATTTTACAAGTCTTTTATTGATTTTTACAACAAAGGCACCAGCTACTTTATTGTGCACTGTGCTGTTCCTGGTTGCTTGTCCAATTTCAGCACTTGTTTAACCTGCCTGGGGCTTCAAGTGCCAGTCAGGATTAAGGCAGAATCTTTCCAAAATGGACTAGAGAGAATATTATTAGTCCAAGATATTTTATTGAGACTTAGACTGCCTCTGCCATTGTCCTCCGAATGGTTCTTTGTTTTTATAAATTTGTAAAGGGGTTGCCAGCTTCTTTTCTAGCAATTGTGCTTTTAACAACCTCAAGACCAGTAGACATTCCTAAAGGTAGTGGTAGGAAAAATGTCCTAAATGTCTGTCTATTGTGCAGGTGTTAAGCACAGGAATCCTGCTAGAAAAGAAGTTGGAAGCCCTATTTTTAGGACAAGCCCAAGGCTTTTTGGCAACTTAAGCAGGCATCACATCCCCCACCACAGAGTTTGGCCAGATTGGGCCTTCCATAGAGCTGGGCTGAATAAAGTGGCACTACTAGTCATGTCTGAAGTGTGCAGGCAGGACAATTATTATTATTATTATTATTATTATTATTATTATTATTAACACAGTCCGACAGGTGTTATTGACTGGTTTGTGTTATCCAGACATCGAGTCCTTCCCAAGGACCTGGGATGGCTGAATTTTATTATCAATGCTGTTATTATTATAGATATTGTCGCAGAATATAGGCTGTTCCCAGTACCCAGCAATGTTGCTTTTTGTAAATGGCTGGTGGTGATTTCTGTGGCCCCTATGTTGTTGTTATTGTTTCGATTTCTATACCGCCCTTCCAATGACAATGACACCAAATCTGCCACTTTCTTGAATTCACTACCTGAAGAAATTCATTTCACGCTGCTGCAAGCTAGGCAGTCCCTCGCTTTTTTTTTAAAAAAAAGAAAGAATACATGCCTCTTCCCTTACAAACATGAATATATAGCCTATATGGAAGTAGGCATTCCTTCTGCCTATACAAACTCATCATTATTTGTAAATCTTGAAAGAAAACAAGTTATGGTTCTTGAATCAAAGAATGATATAGCAATAGTCTAACAATTATTGTAAGTCAAGCAAGTGACCTAAAGAGTTTCCACAGTTCTTTCTAATCCATGATTTGTTTGCACCTATGCTGAGTTACTGAAGATGATCTACAACAGGCTGCACAACTTCAGCCTTCCAGCTTTTGTTGGACTAGAACTCCCATCATCCCAACCACAGTAGCTAATAGTCAGGGATTATGGGAGTTGCAGTCAAAAAACAGCTGGACAGCCAAAAACAGCTGGACAGTACAGTCCTAGTCTACAAAGTTCAAACACACACTTCACTTATAGTTTTATTACATAAAGAGGCACTTCACACGGCAGGTGTGAAGTGCCAGATGGGGTTTATGCGGGGAGAGTGGGCTTAGCCCGCTCATCCAGCACGCGAGCAGTCGCTCATTGTTGGGTGGCTGCATTGGCCACCCAGACAACTGGCTGCTCCAGTTGGGCACTTCTGCACCCGGCCGTGCCTCTGTTTGGAGCTCCAGGGGAAGGGGAACACAGTCGTGCAGCGCCCAGGGCCCCCCCTCCATCCTGGGATCCTCTCCCGCCCCACACCCGAGTGTGTCAGCCGTGGCTGACACAAGATCAAAAGAACGAGGTTAACGCAGTGCTCGCTCCATTAACCTTGTTTAGCTGTAGGGTTTCTTAGGTGGGCTAGCTGCCAGAGAACCACCGGGCTCGCCCGAGAGCCTGGTGGTTCTCACAATTGCTCAGAAATGGGCTGGGCTCCCATAGCCCGGTTTTGAGCAATCATGTGAATAGCTTCAAAGTATGTATTTGAATCTATCAAGCTCAGCTACCAACACTGCAGAATAAACAACTCTGCTAAAAGTCTAGGATGCAGAAACAAGAATAATGAAACAGAACTTGAAATATATATATATTTGACAAGTGGCAGGTCCATCACACCTCAATTTAAAAAAGAAAGAAAAGAAGACAAATTAAATCAAAACCTATGATATAAAATTCCTGCTCCACAGACCACCAATGTTTTCATTCTGCCCCCAGTATGTCACAGTTTAAAAAGAGAAGAGTTAATATTGAGACAAAAGCCCTATTCAGACATGATGTTTAACACATGAACAACAAATGTGAAGTGTACACAAGTACAGTTATTCAGTACAGGCAGAGCAGTACACTACTATCTATATCCTGCACTTCCGAGAGCCTGAACCCAGTCAGATTCACTTTTGGAATGAACACAGGTACAGTCATCACACTAAAGCATATACGAGTGTACAGACATCTAGATACAGGTAGAACATAACAGGGTAATTCACACAACACGAGCTGCTTAGGTAAAGAGTGATGTAGTGGTTAGAGTGCTGGACTAGGAGCAGGGAGACCGAAGTTCAATCCCCATTCAGCCATGCCTGACAAGGTCAGGGGAGCGCTTGCTCAGGGCCCGGGTGTGGGAAATTCGCTCGGGGCTCTGCCTGAGCCAGGTCCCCCTGCAGGCTTCAGCGGCCCCTTCCATTGGTGGCCCGGGTTCTTTGAACCTGTTTGTACAATGGTTGCTCCGCTGCTGGGTCCCAGCATCCTCTTAACATTGCAGGGGATCCCGAGGCCCCTCTCTGGAACTACATGCTGTTTCATGGGCAGATTCAGAACTATTGCCACCCCAAGCAAGTGCTGGTGCAGTCAGGCCAGCCCTGAGACTTTGCAGGGGAGTTCAGCACATGCTAGACCCAAGAAGATTAGCTCTTTATGAAGCTGTAATATTTTGATTTCTCTCACTGGTCATCCTCTCAGGATGGAAAAATTAGGCAACTTCTTACCCATTTAAAGTTGATCAGAAAGAGAGAAGACTGTGAAATTTTACCTTCCCTCACTGCTGCATGGTAAACTGTGGCTAGTGATTACAGATGGAATGGCTTCTTTAAGGAGCCCAGTTATATTCACAGACCTAGACTGCCTTGGCATATAGGCTATACTATAACTAGTATGGGGGAAGACACCCACTCCAACTAAGCTTTCCATGAAACCTATAGGAAAAAAATGCCCACTTTTATTAGAGATGTGTGAACGATCCGGCAATTTGCAGGTTCGGCGGTTCCGTCTGGAGGTTCGGGGGTTCGGGACTGAACCAACCCCCCCCCCCCCCGGCTGCAGTTCCATCTGGACAGGAACCAAACCATCAGTTCACGATTTTAATTTAAAAAAAAAAAAAGCCTTAAAATTACCTTTAGCCCTTTTGGGGAGCTTCTTGTATGCCACAGGGGCAGGGGTTCCACAAAGTTTCACCCTCCCCCAACCGGCCTGTTAAGTCACCACCACAGCCTGGGTAATCCATTTATTTTGGCCCATTTGGGCCTCTGTAGTGCACGGTGGCAGCCATTTTGGCTGCCATCGCACATGCACAAATGACTCCCTGTGAGCCCTGGCATGGCCATTTTTTCCAAAATGGCCACTGCACATGTGCAAATGATCTCTGCAAGGCCCTGGGTCATGCCAGGGCTCGCAGGGAGTCATTTGTGCATGTTCGGCAGTGGCCAAAATGGCCACCACCATGCACTACAGAGGCCCGAACGGACCAAAATAAATAGATTACCCGGGCCGTGGCGGTGACTTAAGAGGCTGGTGGGGGGAGGGGGAACCTTCACGGATCCCCACATACACAGCATACAGGAAGCCCCCCGAAGGGGCTAAAGGTAATTTTAAGGCATTTTAAAAAAAAATAATTAAAAATTGCGAACTTTGTCCAGACCGGACCTGGAGTGGGGGGGGATTCAATGGGGGCTGGACCGGACTTGGCCAGTCAGGTTCGAGTCCGGTCTGGACTCGAACCGAACCGGACCAGCCGATTCCATGCATACCCCTAACTTTTACTAACCAGTCTCTCTTTTGTATCCTACTCCTGTGCAAAAAGAGGATAAAAAGTGCAGAACCATAAAGATAGTAAAGATCTGTTTGAGTTAAAAAGCCAATGACTTGCAAGACAAATTTAGATTGCAGAATTGCTGAAATAAATACCAGGCATTTCGTATTCTCTGTGTGTGTTATACAAAAAGAGCAAGAAAGTTTATATTCATGTATTTATATTCAGATTGATAGGCCACTTTTCTGCCACATGACCCTGAAAGCAGCTTACAATGAAAATAACAAAGTCAGCATAAAAACAAGTCTGAGACACACACAAAAAGTTTCAGAAGCATCAGCATTCCTCCCCACTGCCCTATTTTTTAAAGATGCATTTCACTGATTGAAGAAGGTCTGGTGGAACAAGTACATTTTTACTGACTTCCTGAAGATCTCAGTGGAATAGGATGCCTGGACTTCTATTCTCTTAGCACTCCTTTACAAGCAAATGTGAATTCACTCACTTTGTAACTGTTGGGGCTCCTCCGTGAACAGCCCTGCGGACTCACCCGTCCTTGGGCTGGCTCTGGCAGTGGGTCCCTCCCTTTTCCAGCACTCCTTTGGGGCAGGTGGCAGCAGCAGTCACACCTTTTGAAGGTACCTGGCCTCTGTGCGGCCCTGGGGGGCAGGGCCTGGATGGTGTAGCATGGCACCCGGAATCAGGGCCAATGGAACCAGAGGTGGGACCTCCAGAAGAGGGGAGGCCATGTACTGCTTGTTTAGGGCTGCTTAGGGAGGCCAGTTTAATGAAGATGGCAGTCCTTGGTAGAGATGGGAGAAATAGTTGAGGTCCTCCAGGGAGAGGCTCAACAGAGGGACTGAACTAGCCAGAGGAGGAGTTGGATGAAGTAAACTCCCTCCCCGGCAATCTCTGAGATCTCAGGGGAGGGCAACGGAAGGCTGGAGCATGGCTTCCCGGAGGATTTTTATGGGACCGGACTAAGGAGTTGCAGAATTTATGAATCAAAATTATTATGATTATACTATTCTGAGTCTGGTGCATATGGAGGCTGTAATCCAGTATCCCAAGTCACTTTCTGTAAAGAGTATCAACATTGATAGCACTGTCTTGGTTATAGGCCAAGACTGGAAAGTTGTAGCTTTTTGCTAGAGCTGTGTGAATCTGGGGACCACTTCAGCACTTTGGAGGGGTTCCCCTATTCAATTCAGACCTGCTGGGTGGTTCTGCTTTGCTTTAGACCAAACCCTTCAGCCCTCTTAAGCTTTGCTGTCTTTGCTACAGCCTCAGAAAAGACACAGTTCTCAGAAGCACCCACATAAAAAGTGGTATATTCATCGTATTCATATCATTCCCAGGACTCTAGGAAACTGAAGAAAAAAAAGGCATTTAAAAACTTGAGTCACAGAAGATACTCCCTTGGTGCTGGAAACATTGATCCAGGAAAGCCTGTCTCCTGCCCAGTCCTGGAAGTACTTTTAGAGGTGGGGCTGTAAGGGGCCAAAGGGTTTGGTCTGGTTTGCTTCATTTTGTCCCCAAGCAGGCAGCACTTTAATTCAGGGCCATTGCTGATCCCTGAAGCTTTAAACAGCCCTACTTTTTGCATTGTGTTCCATCTCTTCCCTTGGGCTGGGGGGGGGGGGGGCGAACCCCAGGGGGAAAGTAAGAGTTGGAGGGGTAAGGAATAGGGTTGCTATATTATCCAGATGGCCAGGATTTCCCTGGATTCTGGGCATGGCATCTAGTGCCCATTTAGTCCATTTGCTAGCTCTGGATCATTAAAACAAAACAAAACAGAAAGTCCTAGCTGTTCTGGACATCAGAGCCAAACCTACTTCACAGGGTTGTTGTGAGAAGAAACTTAACCATGTTGCTCCTTGGAGGAAGAGTGGAATATAAATGTAATTAACTAAATAAAATGCATTGGCAGTATTCTACCCGATTGTACCATGAACAGGAGTCTATTCCCACTTTCTTTTCTTCTTGCCTCTGAGGGAAGATAGAGCTAAGATTGACATGTAAGTGAGGCAGTGGTGGACAGCTCATTGAAAGTGTCGACTATTAAATTAGGGTAGTTATAGTGGAATTTATGCCTAAAATTAAGTTTTAAAAATTCCTTTTTATTGACTCTTGTCAGCTGTTACTGGGGTAAGCTGTAATAATGTCATAGTAACTTTTGATATCATTATAATGGCTATATTGGTATAGTGATAACAATTCAGACACAAAATATAGAGTTTGGGTTTAGTATTCCCCAAAATAATAGCCTCTTACCAGGCTTAAAGTAGGGAAATCATTCTGAAATAGTGATAAGTATAATTCATTAAGCATAGTATTTAACTTCTGAGTCCCAAAGAAATTAATAGCCTTTTAACTATGGAGTTTAAATTAGGGACATTATTATGAAAAACTTACTCATATAAATCCCAAGAAAATAATGGCTAAGGCAAAAGGAAAGGGTTTGCCAACTGATGAAGCTGCAGCGATGAAATTTAACCCACAAGAATGGATGATCTCTTTCTCTAAATTTCAAAACTGCAGAACTCAGAACAACTTTTATCCGAATTGAAAGGAAATTGGATTTTCTGCAAACAGCATTTATACCAAGACTGTATGTCATTGAAAGGAAACCAATCGACTATGATCAACCGACTCAAAGGATTTCTGAAATTCAGATGGAATCAGCAGAAGACAAAATAGCACAAGATGTTGATCGCCAACCTAACCTGAAGATCCATTAAGCGGGAGAAGAATTGAGAATGGCAAATCTGGGAAAAGAGATACAACCCCTTTCCCTAAAGATTCCAGAATATAATCTAAAGGACTCTTTAGACATTCAAGAAGTCTACAGAATGAACCTTGATTACACCAGAGATAAGAATCTCCTAAGAGATACTAAGACAGAACTCCAAAATGGAACGACCAAAGAAGTAAGCCTTCTTGCTCAAAGATTTCCTCCTCTGGAATGCGGGAAGCGGATTGAAGGTTCACCAGATTTTCCGGCTTTGAAGAAATGCCGAGAGGCAAAGTTTTAAATTGTTATTCTCCAGGAAAGGAGAATCAAGTACAGATGGGTGATCCCTTTCTGGCTGGAAGTTCTTTTGGGAGTGTGTAGATACATAATTCTTCTGATGTAAAACGCTTCCTGGAATTTTTAAAGGCAACAGACCCCACGCTAATATTGGACAAACTCATGGATGAGGATCAATCAGCAGAATGAACTGAAGAGGAAGAACTAGATGTTACCTGTTTTCAGTACAAGATGCCGAAGCAAAATTACGGATTAGGGTTATAGCTTGAATTAGATTGGGGTTATTTCTTCTTTTCTGACCCGGGAATCTCTCACAAACTTTATAACCCACGGATGAGGATCAATCAAAACTGAAGAAGAAGAACTAGATGTTATTTGTTTTTAATACAAGATGTTGAAGCAAAATTACGGATTAGGGTTATAGCTTGAAATAGTTTAGAGTTCTTTCTTTCTTTCTTTCTTTCTTTCTTTCTTTCTTTCTGATCCAGGAATCTTTGACAAATTTTATATATTCTATAGAGTAGTTATCTATATCCAAAGCTTGGTTTATTAATGATGCTTAATATTTAGATTTCTAGGCTGAATCAAGTATAAATAGGTGATCTTTCTCTGGCTAGAAGCTCTTTTGGGGAGTGAGTAGATACACAAATCTTACTTATATCTTGATTACCGTTTATTATGCTTATTATGTTACATTATACCATTATTATGTTACATTATACCTTTCTATTATAGATTGTTCAGCTATGTTTCAATTTCTCAGTGCGATAATGGTTGGAGAAGGGATGGAAGAGGCTTTTTTTCGGATTGTTATTTTCAATATTTTACATACATATTTTGTAAGTTGGAAGTTCAAGAGATGTAACCATGCTTTTCTGTTCTTTTTCTATTTTTTCAATAAATAAATGTTCAGAAAAAGAAAAGAAAAAAGAAAGTGTTGACTCAGTGTGCAGCAGCTGTGAAATAGGCAAATTCCATGCTCGGGATCATTAGGAAAGGGATTGGAAATAAAACTGCAAATATTATAATGCCTTTATACTAATCCATGGCGTGGCCACTTTTGCAGTATTATCATTTTATTTATTTAAAATATTTCGATACCACCCAAAACTTGCATCACTGGGTGGTTTATAATGAAAATCATTTAAAACATTAAATCAATTAACAATTAAAATTATTTAAAAGATTAAAAACATTTAAAACCCAGTATTAAAATTATTTAAAACTATAAATCTAATTAAAAGGCTGGGTGAATAAATGCGTCTTCTGTGCCTTTTTAAAAGTTGCCAGAGATGGGGAGGCTCTTATTTCAACAGGGGGCACATTCCAAAGTCCAGGAGAAGGCCCGTTCCCGAGCAGCCATGAGACGAGTTGGCAGCAGCTGCAGGCGAACCTCTCCAAATGATTTTAGCAGGTGGTGGGGCTCATGGCAAAGAAGACATTCCCTTAAATACCCAGAGTCTAAGCTGTTTAGGGCTTTACAGGTAATGATCAGCACCTTGTATTTTGCCCGGAAACGTATTGGTAGCCAGGGCAATTCCTCCAACACAGGAGTAATATGGTCTCTCCTAGATGACCCAGAGACCAACCTGGCTGCCATGCTCTGAACCAGTTGCAGTTTCCAGACTATGTACAAAGGCAGCCCTACTTAGAGAGCATTGCAGTAATCCAGCCTAGAGGTTACCAACAGATGTACCAGTTTTTAGGTTGTCCATCTCTGTGTACAGTACTGTGTAGACCATATTTGCAAAGATTAAGTATCAAAACTTCAGACATATTTAGGACATTGACCACTTGGTTCTCCAGGAAGTCATCCAGACTGATCAAAACTTAGTTCCTCTCAACATATTTCAAAAAGGTCATTACAGAACTGGAAAAGGTGTACAGGAGGGCAAGCAAGATTATCAGGGGCCTGGAGCACGTTCCTTCTGAGGCAAGTCTACAGCATTTGGGGCTTTTAAGCTTAGAAATGAGACAAATAAGGGGGAGACATGATAGAGACTTAGAAAATTATGCATAGAATGGGGAGAGAGAAACATTTCTTCCTCTCACATAACACTAGACTAGAGCTGGGGGTCATTTCATGAAATTGATTGCCAGGAAATTTAGGACCAACAAAAAGAACTACCTTTTCACACAGTGCTTAATCAATCTATGGAATTCTTTGCCACAGGATGTGGTGATGGCCACCAGCCTGGATGACTTTGAGATGAAAGGTCTATAAATGAGGAAAGGTCTATCAATGCTACTAGTCAGGTTGCTATAGGCCACCTCTAGCCTCAGAGGCAAGATGCCTCTGAATACCAGATGCAACATTTATATACCGCTTTTCAACAAAAGTTTCCAAAGCAGTATACATAAAGAAATAATAAATAAATAAGATGTCTCCCTGACCCCAAAGGGCTCACAATCTAAAAACAACAACCATAAGATAGACACCAGCAACAGTCACTGGAAGTACTGTGCTGGGGGTGGATAGGACCAGTTACTCTCCCCCACTAAATAAAGAGAATCACCATGTTTTAAAAGTGCCCCTTTGCCCAGTTAGCAGGGGAGAGCAACAGCAGGGAGAGCAACAGCAGGAGCGAGGACACATTTTCATCTCTTGCCTGTGCGTTTCCCAGAGGCAACTGCTGGGCCACTGTGTGGAACAGGGTGCTGGACTAGATCGGTTTCGGTCTGATCCAGCAGGGCTGTTCTTATGTTCTAGTGATATTGTGCTTGTTCTCTATAACCCATAAAGATAGGAAAAAATGAGAGTCACAGTCTGTAGATGGACTTGCTAATTCCATTTTAAAGCTATTTTGTTTTCTCCTCTGGGATAGAAATGGGACCTGCCCATAGAAAACAACAGAGAAATCCAGGATTTTAGTTTATTTTTGCCTGGGGAGCAGTGTCTGTCCCCACTCACCCAGAAAGCAGTGAAGACAGGAGTTCATGCCCTTTCCAATTCAGAACTTATATCATTTTTCAAAAAACTAGATTTTTAAAGCACAAGGCAGCTTCATAAGTGCCTCCCATTCCAGGCAAGCTCCACTTGGAGCCTAGGTGGAATTGATTAATTGCTCCTGGCTTCTCATTGCCATATAACAATAATGTATCCAGGGTGGATAAAACAGGCATGCCTCACACCACTAGAGGACGACATTCCCGGTCCACCCCAAACCTACTAGCTTTGTGAGGCTGGTCTGGGAATTCCCCCTTTACTCTCAGTTGATGTCTCAGGGTGCTCACCAGTCTCCTATATTTCTAAACCCCTTTCCACTCACAATTAAATTAATTAACTCATTCATCATGCTAGGTAATGTCAACCTTTAAGTTCAGAATCATTTTTCCCACTTTAAAAAAATGGGGCTGGGAGGGGGGACCTGCCCAGCCCTAGTTAATCCTGGTCAAAGGAAAGTAGATGTTGAGATGAAAAACCCTGGAGGGCAAAGGGGGGCTTCTGCTGTTAAGTATCTGGTCATGCCTCCCTTCACCATTGACTATGTTGCATGGGGTTGCACAGCCCATGACTGACATTATTACCTGCCCCCTCCCACCCTACCTGCACACCTGCTGCACAGGGGAGGTGAATCAGAACCATCTTTATTATGGTCTCTAACCAGAAAAAACCCCAAAGCAAACTAAGTACAAAACAGCAAATAAATCAAGAAGTAAAGAGATAAATGTGATTACAATAGTATAAGTACCGTTTGGGTAGGAGTCTTCATTAGATAACACAGAACTATCCTAACCAGATGAAAACCCACTAGCATACATGTATCTGTACGTACTGAAGTGTGCTGACTACAAAGAGAAGAAAGAAAAAGAAAGTGTCAGCTAATTCATGATTGTGTGATCAAAAAAACCTTAGCTACATTGCTTGAAATTTCATCATTCTGATCAGATAAGAGAGAACTGGCATTTAAAAAGGTCTAGATGGCCTAGAAAACTGGTTAAAAAAAGGCAATATATATATTTACTACAGATGTCTTTATAAAAATGACAATAAAGTAAAACATGGGCTGTTGTTTCTATGCTTCCCATATTACAAAGGCAAAGTTGTTCAGCAAATGGTACTTCCCTGAATCACTCCTCCAAAACTGCCATGCGTAGTGCATTGAGGAGAGCTGCACTGTAGTGCATTGAGAGGAGAGCTGGTCTTGTGGTAGCAAGCATGACTTGTCCCCTTAGCTAAGCAGGATCTGCCCTGGTTGCATATGAATGGGAGACTTGATGTGTGAGCCCTGTAAGATACAGTATTCCCCTTAGGAGATGGAGCCACTCTTGGAAGAGCAGAAGGTTCCAAGTTCCCTCCCTGGAGGTTTTTCACACATGGCTTTATGCCTCAGGGTATCTGAAGAGTGAATCCACTCCGCAGCTGATTCCCAAGATGTTTACATTGGGGATTAAATTGACAGTTTACATAGCTGTGGGCTCCTCCTGCGATTCCTGCGATCATTCTCCTATGTGTGTCACCACTGTTGTTTCATTTTTTCCTCTCCAACCAATCACATCCCAGGAGGAGGCGTGAGACACCTCCCTTCAGTATTACTTTTTTTTAGTTTGACACCCAGCCGGATGTCTGCAAAAGTGACAGGTCGAAGCAACAGAACTTAACCCCAACCTGTAGTCTCCATTGTTAAGTTTCCAAACATCTACATATCCAAACATCTGCATATGTAAGCTGTGTTGCTGTGGTGACCAAACTTTGAAGATATACATTTTGCTTGTGCTGGCGTTTAACTCAAGAATTCCTCCCTCAACCCACTTCTGGACTCCATAGAAATGCATCAGCCACAACCCCTCCCCCCCTGCCCCCAGCACTTGAAATTGCAAATCACTCAAAGAACACACCAGACTGAGCTGTCAAACTCTTCTTTGCTGATACTTGGGTGGATTTACGGAAATCCACCCAGCAGACATTGAAAAACAAACAAACACGAAAGTGTGAGTAAGCCAGATTGTCAGCAATAGCCCCTCCGCACATCAAAGGAAAATGTCAATTTTTCTTTTAAAACTGCTGGAAATACAGGATTTTTAAAAAGCTGGATGTACTTCAGGCTAAGCCAGAATGAACAGCCTTGCTTGGGGGGGAAACAGAGTCATGTCTGTACTGGTTCATGATATGTTGGGGTAAATATAACTAATATGTGGACTGGCACACTCCAATCCAGAGTGGATTTGAATTAAAAGCCATGTGCAGGAGCGTAACTATAATAGGGCAAGAGCAGACAGTTGTCTGGGGGCCCACTGCCTTGGGGGGCCCCCAGATCCAAGTCACATGACTGACTCCCCCAGCCACACACCCGCTCGGGCTTCCTTCAGTTGTATTCATCCTCCGAAATTGATGTGAGTGTTAAGACCTGGAGCTACCAGAACAGCATGTCTTTCTCTAGTACCATTAAATGACTTGCACTGTCCACAATTTACAAAACCTTTTAAAACATAATTTAGGATGATGTTCTATTGTGGCACATTGGTGTTATATATATATATATATATATATATATATATATATATATATATATATATATATATATAACTGTGCTTTTTGTTACCACTATTCAGCCTCATTTAGCTTAGCTTCGGCGGCGGGGGGGGGGATTTTAAAATCTTGTCTCTGGGCCCACTCCAACCTTGCTATGCCCCTGGCCATGTGTGTAAAGCCTCCTGGCAACTCCAAAATAGGGCTGAGAGAGATTCCTGCCTGCAACCTTGAAGAAGCCGCTGCCAGTCTGTAAAGACAGTACTGAGCTAGATGGACCTATGGTCTGACTCAGTATTTGGCAAATTCCTATGTTCCAATAGAAACATGTCAACATCAGTGCTCTATAATACTTTGAAACCATAATCAAGCTAACTGATTTTACCCCTGCTAACTTGGCAAAGAGGCACCTTTTAATGTAGTGATTATCTTTATTTAGCAGGGGGAGAATAACTGGCCCTATCCACCCCCAGCACAGTACTTCCAATGGCTGTTGCTGGTGTCTATCTTATGTTTCTTTTTAGATTGCGAGCCCTTTGAGGACAGGGATCCATCTTATTTATTTGTTATTTCTCTGTTTGAACCGCCCTGAGCCATTTTCGGAAGGGCGGTATAGAAATCAAATGAATGAATGAATCTGGCTGGCCTAGTGTTAATAGGTGGATTACCTAAACAGACCCTCCTAGGAATGCGATTCTGAACATTTTGGCATTCCATATCATTTATTTGCTGCCTGGGGGCTGATTTGGCACTCTCATAGCCCACTGATAATAGTAAATCAGGGGTAAATCCATAGACACACAGCTTCTCCCCTAGTGATAGTTTCCATCTTGAAAAGAATCTGTCAGTAACAGCAGAGGCACTAGACCTGAAGAAGGATGGAAGTTTAGCTTTATCCATAACTCAAATATGCTAGACCATAGTTTGGCTTCTACCTTAGGTGTACCTGCTTCTAAGCGAACGACTGCACTGGGCACACAGTGAGATACTTGAAACAAGTTCCTCAAGAATTTTGATTGTAAGGATTCTAGTCTCACAAGGTTTGTTAAATGGGCTGAGCTGTGCTCCATACAGGAGTTGTGCTCGGGACTTGGACAAGTATAGCTTAATACCAGCAGAAATAAATTGGGGGGCCCTTGTGTGGTAAAAGGACTGGATGGCTGTTGTTGACCTTTGGGCATTCTGCACTGACTCTGACCATCTGATGCTTGGAAGATTATCTCAAGGTATTTAAAACATTTGATCTGTTCTAGCTTATGCTAATTCACCTTCCATTTTCGCAATTTAGGTCTCTTTGCAAAAGTTACCATCTTTGTGATAGAATAATTAATTTCCAATGACTGATCATTACAATACGAAGCAAGGAACCGCAACACTCTTTGGTGGATGGTAATCCTTAATATCTAAATGGGAAACAAGTGAGTTGATATAAAAATCGAATAGTAGTGGTGCTAAAATACAGCTCTGCTTTTCACCCCTGAAAGTTGGAATTTCATTGTGAAATGCTCCACCCCACTACACCGTACCTTTTAGGTGGGAATTATCATATATCTTATTTATTAAGAGAAGCAGGCGATGATCAATTGTTGAAGCCATAAGCTTACGCTATAATTTTTGTCTAGAAATTAAACTGAACATGAACCTAAAGTCAACAAATGCAGCATACAAGGCAGTGTTTGGCTTAGTAGAATATTTTTCCACCAGGTACTGAAATATTAAGGCCTCGTCTATTGGGGAGCAACCAGCTTCTAAAGCCAGCCTGCTCTTCTGCTAATATATTTTGAGAGTCAAACCAATCCAATAAACTGTTATACAAATGCCTAGTGTACATCTTACTTACTATACTTAGAAGGCTAATAGGGCAATCATTTACAGGTAGATCTTGTTTACCTTTTTTTCCTAAATCACATGGAAGGTGATATTGTGGAGATTACAATCCTGGGGCTTGTAAGAGAGGCTTTCATCTCCAGTCATTTTTCTGCTGAAATGTGTGTTCCCCATGTTTCCTCTGCCAAGGGAAACTATATGTTTGCAGGGTGAAAATCAGTAAATGCCCACACAGAAATTCCTCAGGTCCACAATGTCTCTTCAGTCACTTGCTGCAGATGCAACTGATGAATTTTGGTTTGATACACTATGAATCCATGGCATTCCATAAATGGGATGCTAAGAGAATATGCCATCAATAAAATGTCGTGGATCTGCATTCTCACAGCATCCAGCTGTGGCTCTCAACCTGCATTGGATACTAGAGGAACTTTCAGCTGCAGAAGGCTGCCCAGTTTGACACCAACTACCTTAACCTCAGCCAAAAGTAGTATCAGCAGTTGGAGGAATTGCAGAGAGATGGATCAAGCCTTTCATTCTTCCAAACCATTTTAAGAGGAACTTCTTTTAAACCTGAAAAACTATATATTAATAACATGTCTGCAAAATGAAAGAGACCCAACCATTTATTTTGCCAAGTAATCTGTGGAACTCAATGTTACCAGATACAATAATGACATAAATTCTGATTACATTCAAGAACAAAGCAAATTCAGGTGGTATCTCTGACTGAAAGCATAGGAACATAGGAAGTTGCCTTGTATCAGGTCAGACTGTTGGTCAGTATTGTCAACTGACCAGCAGCAGCTCTCCAAGGTTACAGGCAGGAATCTCTCCCAGCCCTACCAGGAGATGTCAGGAAGTGAACTTGGGATCTTCCCCATGCAAGCATGCAGGTGCTCTTCCACTGGGCTACGGTCCAACCTGTTGCCATCCTCTCCAAGCCAGATGCTAAGAGGGTAGAACCAACCTTGACCCCCATCCTGGATCCTGCTAGTTTAGTGGAGTGCATAGAGATGGAGCTAGTATGGACCCCCCTGCTAACTGCACCAAAAGGCACCTTTTAAAATGGTGGTTCTCTTATATTTAGCAGGGGGAGAACAACTGTTCCTATCTAGCCTCAGCACAGCAACCCTCCAGTGGTGGTTGCTAGCGTCTACCTTATGTTTCTTTTTAGATTATGCGCCCTTTTGGACAGGGAGCCATCCTTAGTTATTACTGTTTTTCTATGTAAACCTCTTTGAAAACCGTTGTCGAAAAGCAGTATATAAATATTTGTTGTTGTAGTAATAGCAGTAGAGCTGGCCAAGCTGTAGACCATGCCACTGAACCACAAGGAAACTCTGGGGCTGGAGCTATATGAACTGTATATGTTAACATTTTATAGCACTTGAGGCTGTTTCAGCCATTTCACTATATTATCTTGTTAGACATGCACAGGAATGTGTTCTACAACATAACTTTAGCAGGAGCTTGTCAAACATAAACGGAAAAGTGGGTCAATTCCACTTATCTATAAGGAAATGGAAACTAATCCTAGAGAAATTCATGAAGCAACAACTATAAGCTAAATGAAACTTCCTTGTTCAGAGACAGCATACTTCTCAATTGAATATCTGATGTTGGAGACATGCACTCAAGGCCAGTGTTCCCTCTAGGCGTGTGCATGTGCGCACGCTCACAAGGTTTTTTTTAATGTCCACTCAGTTAGTTTTAAATCCCGCTCAGATTGAATCAGGAAGGCCCCACTCTGAATGCATGTGTGTACACACTGCCTTGATATTGCTGCCCAGAACCAAATTCCTTCCGCACACAGATGAAAAAAATTAGAGAGAACATTGGTCAAGGCCCAAGTTCTAAATTAGTTTTGTGGAGCTGGCACACTGGCACTGTTCCTTAGATCCAGTACCTGGAAGTTCTCCATTGTCTTTCAACATTTTCTCATCTCTGGAGCTTAGCAGAAGAACAAACCATATAAAACTTTTAGTGGGACTTCCGTTTGGCTCAAGTCTTGTCATGGGAGCTTGGTGTCACACGATGCCTTCTACTGCCTTAAGAGCTTGTCCAAATGAGCGCCTGCCTGTGTGCTCAAACTCCTTCCCCTAAGTTGAATCACTGGATTACCAAGTCCAATTGGAACACTGTACTGTGAGGTCCAGAACCACTGAGCTGAAATCACTTTCCTTAAGTGTTCCTTGCATAAGCTTGATGTGGGGAAACCTGCACCGGACTGCCCTAGATACCCTTGGAACCCAGAGTCCTTGGGTCACTCTCTGTGTAGGCCTGTCACAGATGGATCCCTGTGCTTGACTGCCTGAGAACTATAGAATGAAATCCTTCAGCCACTGAGGCTGGGCCATTCCCTATCTGGGCTTGGCGCAAGCTAATCCTGTTACACCCGACAGCCTGGGAAACCCAGTACTCCCCTTTACTAGCTGTGGGCATGCAGAGTGCCACAGATTATGATATTCGGTGCCAATCCAACACCTCACTGCCTCTCCTTGCTCTGTGCTTTGGGAAAACATGATGACTGGGACCTTCCAGATATTCCCTGCTGGAAATAATCTCTTTTGGCATCACACGTGACGCAAGTGGTTAGAGTGTTGGGCTAGGACTGGGGAGACCCGAGTTCAAATCCCCATTCAGCCATGGAACGAACTCCCTGGGTGACTCTGGGCCAGTCACTTAACTCTCAGCCTAACCTACCTCACAGGGTTGTTGTGAGGAGAAACATGACCATGTACACCATTCTGGGCTCTTTGGAGGAAGAGCGGGATATAAATGTAATAAAATAAATAAAATCAGCAGCTGTAGGGCCAGTATTAATGAGCTCTTACTTCTCACTTTTATCTCTTTCTCCCTCTCCTGTCTCTCCCCTTCCTTCTGTCCACATTCCAAAGCCCACTAGCCATCAGGACCTTCACTCTCTCACTCCCCCTCACTCCTTTTCTTGTCCAGGGAGCTGCCTTTACTCCCTGTGCAACCATGTTGCACCAAATATCACTGCTTGCATTGTACTTCTGCAGTTTAAAAATTAACTTTATTTCTTGTTTTAAAAAGTCTTGCCTCTGAGACTTGCTCCTCTGGCATACCCTAATATTGTTTTGCCAATTCCAATCTACAGTCTGTTGCTATTCACACATGCAAATGCAGTTCTGAACAAAATTCAGAAATACAGAAATACAGAAATATAATGTGCGTGTATATGAGCAAGAATGCCAACACAGGGTTCTAAAAGGCTACTATTTACTGGTGTCTAAAAACGGTATAGAATTATTTTAAAAGCCACAAAGAATTATATTGTAAAAGCAGTATGCAGAGGGCACAACCTTTGAGAACACATAGAGCAAATTTCTCTCCTTCAAACAACAGAATTCTACTTAATGGTTACTCCATGACGTAGCAAGCTCTGAAGGGGCCTGTGTCAAAAATTGAACATGGGCCCCATCAGATAATTTCCTCATAAGGATCAATGGGAAACTGGAAAAGGTTAATAACTGGGCATAAAGCTCTGAAATTTGAGATGTTATTAAGTTAAATTAAACATTTAATGATATCACATTAAATGTGTGGACTTTCAAAGATATTGGTTCACTCACTGATTTTTAATGATTTTTTAAAAAACAGTTTCTAAAATTGTTTAAAAGTATCAAAACTGTTTTATTTCCAGGCAGAAAGTTACAGAAAGTTCTGGAACGGAATCCACCACTCTGTCATTCAAGCCTGGTTTGGAGGAAACTGCCCCTTGTCTTCATATAAAAAGAGTACCCCCATTTTTTGCACCCATGCTATCATCCCAGAATGGCTGGTCAGAAAGTTCTCAAAATTCATATGGCGGTAGAACATGATGGTAGCATCAAATGTGTGGAAGTTCAAGAAGATTTATTTCCTTCATTTATTTTAAATGAATTCTTTTCAAAGTTTTTTAAAATTAAAAATCAATAGATGAACCAAATTCCTTGAATGTCCACACATTTAATACTATAATAATGTAGGAAATCATGTGAAATTTCAGATATTTTTACCCAGCAATTCATGATTTATTTATTTATTTATTTTTGTTTCCCATTGATTCCAATGGGAAAATTATAATTTATGTATGAAATACGGGCACAGCGCCCCCTAGGAGTAGCCTGTACACACTTGCTCAATTGTAGCACCACCCCCACCCCCCACGGTTACTATCTCTTTCTTGCTATAAAGCAAGAGAGGAGGTATTTATGGCTTTATTTCTTAAAAATATACAAACAGACCCCATCCTCCATAGCAAGGATTCTCAACGTTGGGTCCCCAGATGTTATTGGACTTCAACTCCCATAATTCCCAGCCCCAGTGACCTTTGGTTGGGGATTATGGGAGTTGAAGTCCAATAACATCTGGGGACCCAACGTTGAGAATCCCTGCTCCATAGGATGCTGTCGATAATGTCAGAGTTATATGAGCCCAGTGTGTGTGCTGTATGGGGGTGGGTTTTTTAAACCTTTTTAAAGGTTTTAAATAACCTCTTTTAAATAACCTTTTAAAATAAAACCTGTAGAAGATTGCCGGTTTGAATCCCCGCTGGTACTATATCGGGCAGCAGCGATATAGGAAGATGCTGAAAGGCATCATCTCATACTGCATGGGAGGAGGCAATGGTAAACCCCTCCTGTATTCTACCAAAGAAAACCACAGGGCTCTGTGGGCACCAGAAGTTGAAATCAACTTGGCGGCACACTTTACCTTAAAATCATTTAGCAAGCTTTGTTCCATTATTCCCTCTCCCTGTCTTTAAAAAATATTTTTGCATTGTTCCCTCCCCATGTTTTAAAATACATATTTGCATATTCCTGCCATGTTTTTACAAAGAGTCTTTCCATTATTTTCTTCCTATTTTAAAGTCCACCCCCCTCAATTCTCCCCCTACAGGGATTTTTTTTTATTACTTCCTTCCAGTAGCAGTAAGACAACAACAAATGCATTCTGCTCTATGGATCTGAATTTTGGAATACATTTAAAAAGACAAGAAAAACATTAAGAAAGGTGGGTTACTCTAGGCAGAATATAAATTGCTTACTTAAAAAAAACAGATTCTTAGGAGTCCATTTTTAAACTACTATATCTTGGTAATTTTTCAATGGATCTGTACCATATTTTGATAGATGGTGGTGCTTCTCATCTAGTTGCTCTGTGCCAAATTTCAGGCACATTGGACTTGGATTGTATGACAAATAGAATGTTCAAGGTTTATTATAACACAATGCAGCTCCTACACTCCACCTTAATTATACAAAGGCACTACCATGCATAAACAATTTCAGATGACAAAAATGGCAAATCTGCCACCAACTGGAAGGCTGAAGTTTTAACAAAAGATACAAGGGAAGGATCAAAAGATACACTCTCACTCTAAAGAGTTGTGCTTCCAACCTGAATTTTCTCTTTTTCATTGAAAAGAGCCAGACTGAGCAGGGGGCCCAATTTCAATTACGATTGCAGGGGAAATTCAGTTAATTATTTCTCCTTGTGCCTTTTTCACACTTAAACTCACTCTCTCCCTTCATTATTTACTCTTGAAATGTCTATTTCACTTTAGAGGAAAATTGCCCTTTGAGGAAGATTTTCAAGAAGGGAGATTTTCAAGAAGGGAGAAAGATTTAATTTCCCCCTCCCAGGTAGAGATGTGAAGGCCTGGAATACGACTGGGGGGAAACCATCCCCCCTCCGCCAGAAAAAATGAAAACCTGGGGTTCCAGGTAGGAACCTTTTAGAACAAGTTACTTTGAATGTGTGTTTTGAACCTAATTAATGTTCTTTCAGAAAGAAAAGGTGTACAGTCTTTCTATCTTTCCTTTCCCAAAATCAGGGAATCAAAACATTAAAAACATGGGTTTGGTTTAGGTTCATCAGTTCGTTTGTTTTTTAAACTTCGGTTCTGGTTCAGTCACAGACTTTAAAAAGTGGTTTGATAACCAATTCAGACAAATTGAACTGGCTTTGAACTAGATTTGAAGCACCCAGATATTTTAGGGCTCAGTTCTAGTTCACTGAAGGAAAACACTCTTCTCTGAACCAGTTTTGGGGTTCAGCTTTAGTTCAGACTTTCTGCTCAGAATTCATCTATATGGCCATAACTTGGCAATGCTACCTAACCCTCTAAACCAGGGATGTTCAACTCTGGCCCTCCCGCAGATGTTGGCCTACAACTCCCATAATCCCTGACTACTGGCCATTGTGGCTGGGGATTTTGGGAGCTGTAGTCCAAAAACAGCTGGAGGGCCAAAGTTGAGCAGCCCTGCACTAAATGTATACACATTTTGTGGGCACTTAAGCCCCACGAAAATTAATGGAATTTCTGAGTACTTTCCCTTCAACCTTAACAACCCTAGACTGGTTTCTAATCTCCCCTTTTGGTACAAGAGTGCGTGACGGTATCTCAACTTCAGAGGGTCTTGTCTGTTACAGATTATCTTGACCCATTTCAACCTGGCTTCTACCAGGGACTAGGAATGAAACTGACTTGATAGCCCTGATAGACAATCCACACCAGGAAACAGACAGGGGGAGCACTTCCCTGTGGTTCTTTTGAACCTCTCAGCAGTATTAACACAAGAACATAAGAACAACCCTGATGGATCAGGCCGAAGGCTTATGTCCAACATCCTGTTTCACACAGTGGCCCACCAGATGCCTCTGAGAAGCTCACATGCAAAAGATTAGGGCATGCCCTCTCTCCTGCTGTTGCTCCCCTGCAACTGGTATTTAGAGGCATCTTGCCTCTGAGGCTGGAGGTGAACTATAGCCACCAGACTAACAGCAATTGAGCGATCTGTCCTCTATTAATTTGCCTAAGCCCCTATTATAGCCATCCAAACTAGTGGCCATCACCAAATCCCATGGTATAGATTAATTATGCACTGTGTGAAAAAGTACTTCCTTTTTGTTGGTTTTAAATTTCCTGGTCTTCAGTTTCATGGGATGACCCTTGGTTGTAGTTTTTTTCTGTCCTCTCTCTCTACTCCATGCATAATTGTATACATCTCTATCATGTCTCCCAATAGTTGCCTCTTCCCCAAAGTAAAGAGCCTCAGATGCTGCTGAGACTCTGCTGCTGGGAACAGCAGAGGATACAGTGGCTTGCCCTCGCACCAGTGGCAACCCAGCAGTTGGGGGGGGGGCTGGCATGACCAGAGCCATGCCAACCAGAGGCATGACAAGAGGCAACTGACCGGATGAGCATGGTGGAGGGAGCAGCAAGCGGCCATTGTGCCCAGCAGCAACCCAGCTTTCCGGTTCAGTGGAGGAGGTGGTGAGTGGTTCTTACAACCAGCAGCAACCCTACTGCATGACTCAGTGGAAGAATTAATGGTGATACTCCAATAGTAGGAGGTGCGTAGCCTCCCCCACAAGTACTGTTTATCACCACCACCACCCCGTTTTTAAAAATTGTGTGGTGGCAAAGCTGGTACAGAAGAACCAAAAATCAAGGTTGAGGGGTGAGATACTAATGCACATAAATAATTCCCCCATCTCCAAAATTTCATTTGGTGGCAAGGCCACTGCAAGAAAGTAATTGCAAAAGGGAGGTAAATTTGAAAATAAAGCAAGTACTGTGGACCAAAACACACCAGCTGTAACAAGGATGCCCTGATGAACAGGGAAAATTCTCATTCCTTTCGAGAGAATGAAAAAGGTTAATGATCAAAACAGAGGCAGTAGGGGAGCTGTGGGCCTGAGGCAAGCCTGGTGGGCCCAGGCCCTGGATCTTTTAAATAACTTCCAAGGCCTCTGCTCATGTGCACATGCTCAAGCATTACCCATGCATGATTGTAGACACTCACTGTTCACAACCTTAACATGTGGTTTTGTAGAATGTTATCTAGAAAGTCTCCAGATCTTATGTCTGGACACTTAAGTATGTGTGTGAGCAATGTCTGGGCATGTGAACAGATGAGGCAACTCAATGGAGCAATTTAATGGTGTTACTCACTAAAGTTTTATAATGGAAGATTTATTTTCTGATAATTGTGATAAATTCTGATAAAAGCATGGCACTGGCAGAAAATCTTTTAGGTTCAAGGAAATGTGTAGAACTTTGTTCTGCAGAGGGACTTACTACAAATGAGCTGCTATATTTGTTAACAGAATGTAAAGAAAGAAGGGGAGCACCAGGTTGGGGTGGGATATCCCTCTTCTAAATGCTCTTCTGATTTAGCAGATGGGCAAGGGAGGGCTGTGCAAGAGAGTCTCCCTCAGAATTTGTGAGGGGCCCAGAAATGTCAGGGACAGGGGTGGATTGTGTCAGGGAGCAGAGCTTTGGCTGTTAGGGCTGCCCACCCTTTCACTTAGATTGTTATTTGGATTTGGTTTGTTTAGAAATTGAGATACTGCTTCAATTAGCCAAAGTCAGCTGACATTACAATGTTTTTAAAAGAGTAGAGGGCCAAGAGTAGCAGCTACAACGGAACTCAAATAATTAGACTTCCACATTATAAGTTCCAAATTTGATCCAGTCCAATTATGCTACATGTCTGAAAGTTATTGCACAATAGTTAAATGCTCCTTTGAGCACCCTGTGGGTAGTGATAAAACAGAAGGATGTTATGATTTCTTTTGCAGTCCTGGCTTTGTTCTGTGTAAAAACAAAAACAAAAAAGTAAAAAAGCTAGGAATTAATTCTTAATGAATCCCAATCCATGTATCACAGATACCTAAGCCCTGCCAGCATCTGATTTGGCTTGATAAGCCTCTTCCCCCATCTCTATACTGAAGGCATGCCACAGAGGAATTTCCCTTCCCTCATCCCCACTCACATGTATCCTCCATCTCATTCCCTCCACCTCTTCCCCCCACTTGGACCTTTCTCCCCAACTCTACCTTACCCCCTCTGATGGCAACAGCAGCAGTACCACCACTGATCCTTGGTCACTCACTTGCTCTCCCTGCCGGGAACGCAGGGAACTCAGCAACAGGAAGTGTTCATTCACGCTTCCTGTTGCTCCATTCCCCAGCAGAAATAGAATTTTCATTATCACCTGACATTGCTTCAGAGGCCATGCTTTTCCATGAAGTCTATTCACACACAGAGGCCTGGTCTACACATTTAGCAGAATCAGGAGACAGAATCCATCCAGAGATGGCAGAGTGGACTGTAAGCACTTCATTCAAGTGGAGGATGCTATTTTTAAACATTCCTCCACATTTAAAAAACAAACAAACAAACCTGCCAGTAAAACAATAGCACATCAGACAGAAAGGTTCTAGTTCAACCCACTCCCTGCATGCTACTTTTTTGTTTAACTTTCAAGGAGTCTTTTGCTTGAGGATTCAAAAGGATAATCCTCACCCACAGTCTGAAGTGGTGCAGACTATTCTACCACCTTACTCTTTGCATGTGCAGACCAGGACTAAACTGTAGATTGTCATATGCTGAAGAACAGCAACAGAAAAATTCTCACAGCGATTTGTAATTCGTAAAACTGACATAAGATTCCGCGCCCCCCCCCCCGCCATTTTTCATGGTCAACTTCTCTCTTGAATGTGCCCCCTTGTGGAAAGGTGTGGTATTCCCTATTACATGGCTAAATGCCAGATATATACATCTAAATAAGCAAAGTTTTAATCCCATGTTATTCCAGGGTGGGTTACAGTTATATAATTAAGAATGCTTCACTGTTCCAACTGCTAACAATCTACTTTATACAAACCACATCCACTTAACTGGTTTGAACCAAATTTGCTACAGCTGTAGTGAGTGACACATAGGGACACCTCAGTGGTGTAGTTTGTAATGATGTCATCCACCCTGGTCCAAGATGGTGGACATGTGAATGCAAGAGCGCTAACTTGTAGACTGACTAACGGATTTGAACCAAATTTGGTACATTTGTAGTGAGTGACACACACAGAGACACTTCAACAGTGTGGTTTGTGATGTCATCTACCCCATTCAAGATGGCAGACACATGAACATTTAAAGTGCATTTTGGCTTACTTGTAGACTGAGCCTAACCAATGTGAACCAAATTTTGCTACAGGTGTAGGAACTCATACGGATGGCTCAAGGGCATAGCTTGTGGTGATGTCATCCACCTCAATACAAGATGGAGGATGCATGAACATTTGAGGTGCAAGTGGGCTAACTTGTGAACTGCCTAACTGATTTGGACCAAGTTTAGTCCAGTTGTAGGGATAGTGAAAGGAAAGTAGGCAGATTAGTTCTGTGATACTTGTTAAAATCTAGATGAGCGGACAAATAGCCATTATGGATATCTTTTTCCCCAGAGAAAAGAAAAGCAAACAATTACATTCACAAAAATGGCACGGCCTGGGTGTTGCATAGGGTTCTGCCATACCAGTACAACCATATTCCATGGCAATTGCAATATCAAGGGATGTGATATTGGGATGTATTTTCATACGTTCAATGTTGAGTGCATGTGTCATGTAAGCTGACCCCATCAAATAGTTTGTTGCAATTCACTACTTTACAGTTGGCAGGCAGCAATGAATTATTCCTCTCTCCAACTCAAGACAAACTATAAAGTTGAAAGGCAAAGGGACAACTTTGGTATAGGTCTAAAAGGGCTTCCCTGGCTGCCCCTATGGACCTCCATCACTGAGAATCAAACCTGTTCCCTTCTGCACAGCCCTGTCCTCTTCATCAGCAGTGCTCCATCCTAGGTTCTGTTTCTTGGTCTCTCTAGAGCAGGAATTCTCAATGTTGGGTCCCCAGATGTTTTTGGACTTCAGCTCCTATAATCCCCAGCCCCAGTGTCCTTTGGTTGGGGATTATGGGAGTTGAAGTCCAATAATATCTAAGGACCCAGTGTTGAGAATCCATGCTCTAGAGCATTGGTCTTCAATCAGTAGATTGGGACCTGCCCCAAAGTGGGTCCCACTGTGGCACCACCTTTGCTTTAAAAAAACAGTACTACATTACACTACACATGTATGCTCTATTGTGTATCTGTCACCTACCACCCCAAATTTTGGGGGTTGTTGTTTAGTTTGGGTGCTAAGAATTCTGTTTAGAGATCTCTACTCTTTCCTAAAAATGGAAGGAATCATTTAAATCAATTGATAATTTATTTCAGTTGGTAGACATGTCTTAAGAAAGGCAACAGAATAAAAACAGAGAATGGGAGAAGAAAAAGAAGAAAAAGCATTCAAACATTTAAAATGGGTCCTATGTAGCAGATTGGGAGGTTAAAGTGAGTCCCAGAGCTGTACATATTGAAGATTACTGTTGAGTGTAGTGGGATGTTGGAAAACTCTCTCTGTCTCTGTGTGTGTATACTATATCCCATCACATTGTAGTGTGACCAAAAAAAGAACCCAGAGGGAGGCTGGACAGATTCTTACTTCAGAGAAGAAATGGTTAAATGGTTAGGAAGAACTACATTGTTTAAGGTTCTGCTTTTGGACAACATTCAGAACCTGCTGCCACCTAGTGGACAAAATGGTTAGAAATAAATCAATTGCCTTTATTGGAATAAGCTATGTTTATTTGGATGAGTTGTTAATGCTTGCAAAGGTGATGACAAAAGTGACATGCATTAGATCAAAAGTGTGTGTCGTAAATACAGTTGTGTCAGTGCTAAAGAGGTTAAAGCAGCATCGATTTAAGCCAGCTCCTAATATCTTACTCTCTCACTGGTATCTGTGCAAGACATGCTAAATTGGGTGACATTTGTCTTGGTATCTCTGAAACATGAAAACCTTTCTCTCCCCTCATCACTCCATCCCAATCCCTCATCTGTCTCCCCAACTCACCCCATCTCTTTTGAAAAATTGACAAGAAGGACCTTCACTGACTGGAAAAAACTAGAGGATTGCTTGGTATCCTTTAGTTTCTTTTAGTTGTATCAGTTAAGCTCCTTAGATTTCTGGCTGCCTGATTTGTGTTTATAGCCAGATATGGCAGTGTGGCATGTATATACAAGGGATAATTGTCCCTTGTTCCTTGGCTCTGGGTTCTAGTGTCAGTTTTTCTATGTACTCTGGAGCTCAAAGGCCTAACCCATTTGCTCATATATGTTCTGGGGCCTGTAAATCCTATGCCACAATGTCTCCTGTAGTGGTCAGCCTCCCCTCCCTCTAAAGAGTTAACAGGGAGTGAACCCTTGTCTCGATTGACAGGCTGGTGAACTCCAGGGCAGCCAATCAGTACACCAGGTGGGTGGGACCTAGAGCACGGTTGCTGGTAATTCTGGCAACAAGAAGGGCGGTCTTTGTTGGAGAGAAGTGCATACGGAAAGGCTTTAGTAAGGGGCATGGAGTTTGTGCCCTCATGGCAGAGACCAGCAAGAAGATTTCTCTCACAGAATAAATCTGCAGACTCTTGAAAGAAGGAAAGTAGCTTGATTCTCATCAGGTGTTGGGTGAGTTCTCGAGGAAAAGGGGATTCAGCATAGGGAACAGTTTGTTAGTCAGTTTTTGTGTTAGAAACTTATATTTCTTTGTGTGTATGCTTTGCATATTCCTGATACTGTTCTATTAATGTTTACCTGCAACGTAATTAAAATAACATACACTAGCCTATGCTCAACCCACCTAAGGCACTGCAAAAGACTCTGTAAACTTTTAAGCATGCCTAAATGCCATCTGAAACTGAAGCCTAAGCCAACCTATTTTTGTAACCTACTAAGTATTTTTGAGTGTATTTAAAACCTAAAAGCCTCAGGTGGAAGCAGTCTGTAGTAACTGAATAAAAAACTGTAGTAGTTTTTTATTTTCTTTTACAAGCCTCTCAGAGTTGGCTTTTAACTCAAGAAAAAGGCAGAAAGGGGATTTCTCTGGTACAAAAGGCACTCTGCACCTATCAGTGTTCTCATCCTGTGTAGGCCTACACATGGAAGATTTTTGTACTTACCCAATAGCAAAATAGAGTTTTCCCTGGGATTCCATCCCAAGCCCAGGAAGATAAGAGGAGGGTGGGGGTGGCAGCATTTTAATTCTACCGGAAATATAGGTTAGTTTTATGAGCAGCCCAGCCAGGCAGCTCTCCAGGGATGATTCAGCATTTTTTTCACTTCATGTGAGCTGCTCTGAAACAAGGTTTTAATCTGCTACAGCTCCCAATGTCTCTGAGATCTCAGTGTCCCAAATTACTACTGTACTTGTCCCTCCCTCTTGCTTCCATAACCTGTTGCCTCCTCCTAACCCTCCACGGGAAATGCCAACAGGAACTGAGGCAGGCTGGGACTTCTAGTTCTTGGGAGAGCATGTCACAGAGGTTGGCACATTTCTCAAACTACAAATTCTAGGTTAGCACACATGTCTCTGTCTCTCAAACTGCAAGTCTTACATTATGCAAGCATGGGAATATAAAGCATGGGGAAATAACCATTCATCCCATCCATTTAAAAAATGTATTTAACTTTTCACAATTAAAATACATGTAAAAGATAATTGCAAGGAAATTTACAAAATATTAAAAAGGCATGTCCCAAGAGATGCCCATAATTTACTGCCATAATAAGTCATAATACTTCACAATATCCAGCAAATCTTTCTAAATCTTATTCCCTTTCCCTTACACACCTTATATACAAGACATTTTTCCCATCTCAGCATTCAGCATACTTTGAACAAGAATTATTTCTGTTTTTTCCTGGTACTACATATAATTTTTCACTGTCTGGCATACACAACCACTGATGCATTCCACAAATTCATTATAAATAGTCTTTCTCCTATATTTGTGTCCTGTGCTTACCCCAACAAGATTATCTTTACTTCCAGCCTCAGAGTCAAGATGCCTCTAAATACCAGTTGCACGGGAGTAACAGCAGGAGAGAGGGCATGCCCTCACCTCTTGCCTGTGGGCTTCCCAGAGGCATCTGGTGGGCCACCATGTGAAACAGGATGCTGGACTAGATAGGCCATGGGCCTGATCCAGCAGGTCTGTTGTTATGTTCTTACCTGATAAATAATTTCTGTAACCATATATATTTAATTTATAGCCTTCCTTTCTTCCATCATGGAAATCAAGATGCTATAAATAAGGTTCCCAGGCAATCACCCATCCAAGACCTAGACCTGCTTGACTTCAGCAAAGTGGATGTATCATGTGTCCTCAGACATACCCTGCTGACACCAGGATCTTACTGCTTTAGGACACCTTCACCACATATGTAGAGCTTAAATCTACATCAGCGATTGCACATCTAAGCACCCAACATGCTCACAATAAATAGAGATGATGTAATTATCAGAGATGGGGTGCTTGAAAACGTGAGTCACTTCCCCTTACTTACAGGGGCCCACATCCGAGGTAGCCACAGCTTGAGGGGGGCAGCAAGCAGGTCAGCCTTGAACTCGGGCTCATTCCCTGCCTTCCCTGCTCTTTCTTCAAGCATTGGCTTTAGACATGTTACCTTGGGGAGAGGGGGTGGGGAGAGGGGGAGAGATAGCAGGCAGTGGAGTACTTCCATCTATAACTCCCATGATCCCTGATAGAAACGATATTCTGCATGTCATTTGCACTCGCTAAGAGGCCATGTGAAGCTTCTCCTTTGTAGACAGAAGCCCTTGACTACCTGCTACCCCAACCTATAACACCCCTAGGTAAGTTTGTTTTTGGCTTGAGTAAACAGGAAGGAAGAAGTGAAATTTTCTAAAGTTCATATCAAACTCTTAGAAAGCCCTGAAAGGCTTTTTAAGTGATCGGTATGAATGCTTGAAAATATTTGTGATTTGTGATCAGGAGGGGTGAGTAACTTGTCTCTACAAATTTATTTAACTTTTGTGGCATGATATACCACCTACAGATAACTGTAACATTAAGCATTAAAATAACTTCTATCCTGTTCATAATATTGGCTTCTACTCCAATTGGCATAATGCACTGATGGTTAAAATTATCTATTCATTATGAGTTGTTTCCAATAATGCATCATACATTATTTCAACTACCTTCTTACAACCAATGTTCAATCTTAAACATTTATTTCGGGCCACTGTTTAGCTGCAAACAGCAGTGAGCCGGCATGAAAGAGGCAAGCACTGTGTCCTTAGAACTAAAAATGTCCTCTCTAAAATATTTGGCACAACCCAACTTCTAACTTCTTTATCATGTTATTTGGCAAAATGACTCTGAAGACTGTCTGTGTGGAGAGTTCTTACCCTCACATACCCTCTTTTAGGATGTTTCAGTGGAACACAATGCATTGAGGTAGGGGAGAGTTGTTCAGGAGATATGAGGAGGATATGCTTGTAGAAAATAATTGTCACAGATGTTTTTAAAAGTTCAAGAATAAAACATTTGCCAGATCACAAAGTAATTTATTTAGCACATTGCTTTGTTAAATGGAAAAGAAGGCACTGGAATGGCATTTTGCCCATATGAAGAGAGCTAAAGGATATACCACTAAAGATAAAAGAAATGTGTTACAATCTCTGGAAAATGCACAGAAACACTTGCATACATACAAAACCCAAGCAATCCTGCAAAAGTGATAAGCAATATCATATTAGGGGCAGTGTTCCCTCTAAGGTGTGCATGTATGTGTGCGCTCACATGTCTTTTGATGTCCACTCAGTTAATTTTAGATCCTGCTCAGGTTGAATCAGGAAGGCCCCACTCTGAATGCATGTGTGCACACACTGCCTTGATACTGCCGCCCAGAACAAAACTCATTCTGCACACAGATGAAAAAAATTAGAGGCAACACTGATTGGGGGTAATCGAGGCCTCAAAATCTTCCATATAATTAAATAGTAAGTCTTGGGAAGAATTAGTCTGCTGTGGATTTCCTGAATTCTACAGGCTTATTGAGACTATTTCAGTAGGAGCACAAAAGGATCAAATAGTAGCCCTATTTGGATGTTATATGAAAGAGGTTGTAGCATTGTAGAACTGCCACTACTGCTGCATCTGCATAGGCTCAGGGAGGAGCAGAAGCAGGATTGGGTGGGGAGGTCTCTAGGGTTAGGGGGCTGCTGCTTGGCCAATCAGCACCGGCAATGCTGCAGCCATGGCCAAGAGTGGTGAGGGGGATGGAGCAACAGGATAGAGGAGCAACCAAGAGAGATGAGAGGATGAGGGGGATGGAAGCACTGGGATGGAGGAGGAGGAGGAGGAGGAGTGCAGCTCAGGTGAGGGTGGAGAGAACTCTGAGGTGAGGGGGCTGTGGGGGGGAGGGGGAGGGGAACAATCAAGTATGAGTGCGCAAATGCTCTGTGCGGGTTAAGCTAGTATTTATTTATTTTTTAAATATAGGCAGCTTTCCTACAAGTTCAAAGTGCTTACAGTGGATACAATACCACCCAAATTTATTTATTTATTTAATTTATATACCACCTGACTCCAAAGGCTCTAGGTGGTTCACAAAAATAAACACAACAAAAACATAGTAAGATAAAGTGTTAAAACAATTTAAAACATTCCAAGATTACTAAAAGCCTGGCCAAAAATTGCATCCTAGGACTTCCTAGAGACAGCTCAGGACTTCCTAGAGGCCTCTAGACATGTGATAGGGGCTGCAGTCTTCTAACACAATGGTGTTCCTCCTCACCACCCTGTGCCAAGAGGAGTGTGATGTTTGGAGCAATTTCTAAAATAAAAGTGTTGCACCTTTATTGTATATTTAAAGGACATGTTGATACGTAAGGTGTGCGCATGCATATGCACAAAGCAGCTAGCAGAGAGATGGAGACATGTTTTGTTCTGTTTGTTCATTCTTCAGCGTTCTTGTTTTATATATTATTTGGTCCCCAAATCAAGTTAATCAAAGAACTCATGATGTTTATTTTGTCAAGTCTATATAGAACAAAGGACACAGGAACTGCAGCATGTTGTGCATCTTGGAGCTCATGGTATGGATTTGACCCTTCTGCTACTCATCCCCAAGGAAGTGTACTTACCAGAACTGGAGAGTGCCAGAGATGGCCTAGTCAGAGATGACTGGGAGGAGAATGGAATACAAAAAGATTTTGGATCCTCTTGATGAATACTGCAGTGTGTCAAGAGTGAATCAACACCTTAACTTCTTTTATCTGGCCTGCCTTTTAGCAGCTAGGTAAAGCCACTATAGAGAAAGTTCAGTTTACAATATGACATATGTCTGTAATGCGTTTTAGAATTATATTGGTTTCATTTGGATTTTTAAAATAATGTTGTTACTTGTGATACAGTTGAATTAGAAATCTAAATCTATAACTATTTGCAGAAATCATCTGAAGGATTCCAAAGGGTTAGCAATGTGTTATTCTGCTGTAGCAAAAGCAACCAAGAAACTACAACTATAAGAAGTAGGAGCAACCAAATTCACTGGCATCTTAGAGACCAAATGTATTATGGCAAGTGTTCCCAACCTGTGGTGCTCCAAACATTGCTGAACTACCATGCCCATCATCGCCAGCCACAATAAATTGTAGTTGGGGATAATGTGAATTGCAGTTCAACAACATCTGCAGTACCACAGATTGAGAAGCCCTGTATTATGGCATATACTTCTGTGGGCCAGAACCCACTTCCATCAGATGCATCTGAAGAATGTCAGCCTAATAGTAATAGTCTGAAATTTCTGAAAGAGTTATGATTGAACTGTTCATTCAAAATTAGAGAAAGAAAGCTATCCCAATTTTCTCTCAGTATAAAGCAAGAATTCCATTAGGCTGTTTTTATTAAAGAATTGATATAGCTCTCGATTCATCACCATTACTTACCGATCTGAGCTGAGGAAGCCACTAGGATCCAAAAAGTAATGAGGAAAGGTACATGCACAGACAGCCAATCGATGGTGATTATCTGGAAGCCTCTGTTGTTATTTGCGACATCTTTTTCAAATGTCCCGTTTGCAGTGCCATTGCTAAGGTCAACTCTTTCAGTAAGTTCTCCTGGACTGCATATAAATAATGCTAGCAAAATGAATAAACACAATACTAGTGTCCTTTCTCCCATTATTAGATGTGTATACTTTATAGGACTGTCTCCTTAGCTTTATGTTTGCTTACCTAACTAATTGCTTAACTTAGAAATCTAGGTGGGCTTCCTCCTCCTCCTCGGATGTCCTGTTAAGAACTCATTGTTTTTACAAATAATAAAAATGTCAGGTTCTTTCTTTTTTGCTGCACACTCTTCCTGCTAGCAGAAGGCACTGTCCCTCAGACAGTTTACTTGTAACAATCCTGACCCCCTTTTTGGTATATGCCGCACTGGACACAAGTACACTACCTAGTCTAAGTGGGTCTATCAACTTCTGTTTCTGATTTTGAAAGGAGTGCTTATTATATAAAGTGAGAGTAGCTAAGTGAAAGGAGGGTTCTGATAAGTTGCTTCTAGACAGGTTTATGACAACCAGTTTCTCCCTTGGTTCATACCTGTGGTAAATAAGAGCAAAAGATTAATGACATCTCTTTTGAATAATTATTTAGAGGGAGGAGTTCGAGGTCCTTTTGAAGAAAGGAAATTGCATGGACTTTGCTCTCACTTGAACAAAGTGCATCCTAAAGTGAGATTAAAATGAAGCAACAAATTCAAGCAAAGAGGAAACTTTGAAGGCAACAACATTCAGCCTTCTGGATGGGCAATCAATGGATTGAGTCCAATTCATCCCTCCAATATGTAGTTTCAGGTTTGATCCATCCCAACAGTGATATTGTCAAGCAGGGGCGTAACTACAATTAGGCAGGGGGAGGCCGTTGTCTCGGGGCCCCCCGCCTTGGGGGGGGCCCTCAGAGGCTCTCCCTCACCCAGCACCTATCCGATCTTCCTTGTGAATTCATTTTAAAAAAAATTTCTCCTCCTTGTTCTGGCGCCTGCAAGTAAGTTTATCGAACACAGTGGAGTTTACTTTTAAGTAAATCTCTGCACAGGTATTGCGTTGCCGGTTTAAGAGTGCAGCCTGAATTCGACTGTGTTTTAGAAAAAGACACGCACTGATAATCTTTGTGGATTCAAGGATAGGAAGCCGCAAAATGACGGTCTGCGGGTACTTAGCCATATACACCGGAGCGCCCACTTAAACCTGCTCCTACCACTCCTCTGCAAGCACTCTGGATTAGGTGGCGGGTTGGTTGTATTTTTCTTTAATTTTATTGCGGTGGGTTTTTCTCGTTTGCACGGGAAAACCCGGCAGCGTCTCCAGGATGCTGATCCATGGGGGAGAAGTGAGGAAGTGGGGAGCCAGAGGCATTTCCCAGTCCAAGGAGGAGAAAGAGTCTCCGGGTGTGTGATGACTCCACCCAAGTCTCAAAGTGGGGGCTCCAACTGCTGGCTTTCAGTGCCCTCCTTACAAAACAAAAGCAAAAACCCCGACGTTCGGCAGCAGCCGCAGCCGCAGTGGTGTCACAGCTAGAAACACCCCAGTCCGAGGAATGACAGAGTTGGCCGAAAGGTGGCTGGTGTAGAAAAAGGAGAGGCGTTTTGTTGCTTTGCGTGTATGACAAAAGCATTTCCGGGCCATCGGGATTTCTAGGCTTCCTGCGAGGAAAGTCCTCCTCAGAGGTCGGACACGCTTTAGTAGCTCGTTCACTCGCTGTCCACCCACCGGCTGGCCCCCATCTGCCAACAGCAACCCATGCCCGCGTGCCGCCGGGGCACCAAGTGAAAGAAACGGGGGTTGGGGCGCGATCCTCCAACAGGCAGTATCAGTCCCTCTGAGCAGCACCTTTTCGCTCTTCCTGGGAATTTCATCCTGGCCTCCCCCCCACCAACCTCATATATTTTTTTGTTTGGAAGATAAACTTAGTTAATTACATCATTTAAATTAATGCGGTTTTACCGCTTGCTTACAACTACTCCCTTCTTTCAGTTTCTAATACGAAATACTTACACACTGAAACTTTATTTAGACATCAGGCCAGAGGAAGGAGAGGTAAGCGGTGACGGTGGGGGGGAGGCCCATTTAAGAATCTTGTCTCAGGGCCCTCTCCAACCTAGTTACGCCCCTGTTGTCAAGAGTGGCCATGTTGCCTCCTCCCAACTGTTGCGCCATGTATGTCAGGATGGAGCTAGCTGGAGATCCAATAAGACATGCCCACCCCCCACGCACCATCCCCTTGCCTTGCCTTGCCCTCTCCTTTGCCCCCTCCTTCATCTTGCCTACTAGGGGCAAGAGATGAGCTGTACAATGTCCTCCGTTCCATGTAGGGAGCACTAAACCAGCCCCTTTGCCTTCTGGTGCAGCTTCCTTAAGAAAGCCTTTTCTTGGTCCTCTAAATTACTTTCTTAGGTCCTCAAGTGGCACGACTGGCTCCAGAACTCATAGTTTTGTCTGATGCTGCAGCCATGTACTGCCTCCGACAATACCCAACAGAGGACATATCAGTCTGACACATCGATCACACTGACACAGCAGCACAGCCTTATTATTTCAGACACAGGGTATCCTTGAACCATTTCTATGTCTCAGTACCGTGTGCAAACTATGTGTGTGGCCTGCAACATCTAAAAGTTGTTCTGCAAAGAAAAAGCCCATGAATTACAAGGCAATAGGATGCCATTCACAGGATTCATGAGGCATTTGCATGTAGGGTTGCTACTGTTTTTACCAACTCCTGCTCCTGCAAAGTAAAGGTAAAGTGTGCTGTCTAGTCTATTTCGATTCCTGGCACCCACAGAGCCCTGTGGTTTTCTTTGGTAGAATACAGGAGGGGTTTACCATTGCGTCCTCCCAAGCAGTATGAGATGATGGCCTTTCAGCATCAGCGGGGATTTGAACCCGGCAACCTTCTGCTTGCTAGTCAAGCATTTCCCTGCTGTGCCACTTGCCTGTTCCTATACAGGAGTTTGTAACAGAGACTTGATCTGCAGACATCAGTAGGTGGTTATTTTATGATTCCGTGGAGATTCCTGCACTGAATTCTAGAAGACTTCCAAGGTCCCTTCCAAGTTCCAACTCTGACATTCTATGATTCTATGTCCATGCCATGAAAAGCTTCACCAGCTGATTTCTACAGTTCATGCTTCTGTTAAAAAGCAGCATATGCTCATTTTTCTGGTTGGTTGGCAACCCCATTAATTAATTAATAATAATGATGATGATGATCATTGAGGATGATGAATATTTACATTCCACTTTTTAACAAAAAAGTTATTAAAATTGTTTACCTAGAAAAAGGAATAAGATAATTCCCTATCCCAAAAGGGGCTCACACACTAACAGGTAAATTACATTAAGCACTGGAAAAATGCTGTGCTGGTGTTGGAGAGGAGCAGTTCCCTCACCGCTAAAAATAATCCTATCTGTGGGAATAGCCCTGTCACATAAAGTGTGTGTCTAAACACAGGTATCATTTGCCAGAATCACCCCATAGAAACATAGGAAGTTGCCATATACTGAATCAGACTCATATAGATAAAGCTATAAAACATATATCTGTTTTTAGGGGGGCTCTTTTTGTTCACTAGCCAACATAAGCAAACCTACAGAAACACCTGGACTGCAAGGGAGATGGCTTGAGAAAATAGTGCGGAAGCTTTAAAAACCCTGCACTTTATTGTGCCATCTAGAAAAGGCCTATACCACCAGCATTCCCCTTTGCAAAACAATTCTGTCTTAATGCGTCATTCAATTGAGAAAAGGCTCTGAGCCAGCAGGATATCTGAAATCTTTCACATGGACAATACCAGGCTTAATAGAATATTTATTCTGTTAGCAGATACTGTACTTTGGAACCACATACTCAGCACCAATTTGCAGCGTGATGAATGGTTTTAAAATGACATTGAATTGCATAAAAATCAATTGTGACACGCATAACCTAACTGAAAATTAGAACATGTGATAAAAAGCAGATAGAGATGAAGAAAAGCAACATCCCGGTCAAACAGACTTGTCAGCATAAAAATAATTATTCTGCACAAGGCCATCCATATACAGTGTCAAGAAAAACTAAAGCTATGCTTAATGTAATGGCTGTCCCCGCTTCCAGATTCCTCTCCATCAATAGTGATTCAAATTGCCTGTTAACTTGTTCTCAGACCTGGTAAGTGTTACAGATGTGGTGGTGCTGTGAGTTTGACCCTTATTATCCATGATTTAATCATGAATGAGGGTATCAATCTGGGTTGTATTATCAAGACTTGAGTGGTACATACCAGCACAGGCTGGCAGTTTGGAAGTTGTGTGATTAGTGTAGTCAACAAGAATTTAATATCCTACAGATATTAGATATAAGAATTTAATATCCTGTCAAGATGGATTCCATTGTTGAGTGGAATTCTAGTGAATTTCTGACCATTTATTTCAATTGAACTTAAGTAGAAGTAACTTTCTCTGTACCAGAGGGAATAGTGTTTGTGACTAAAGTGAAATATTTTGAAATTGTAAATTAACGCCAATAGATGCTAAGACACCACCTCAATACCCAAAGGTATAGATATAGATATAGGTATAGATATTAATGTCTGAAAGCAAATATGACCCAAATGATACAGAATATTAGAGGAAAATCCAGAAGGTCATTAATTCTCCTTCTTCAGGTTAGGAAAGGAGGTTTTTGACTTTGCATAACGTGTTTCATACACTCTAGATTCTCAAATTTTTATTCCCAAATACAATTTGATAATTGTTATATTTATGTACTTCATTCACATACAAATCTGAACTGATAAATGATATCTTATAAAGACTAAAACATATTAAGAAGCCAAAGACAAGATCTGAAATATGTGCATGATTAGAAAAATATATTTTAAAAAAGGTCTTGCACTAAGTCAAACTTAGGCAAAGAACACATTCGTGAGATTGCAGCATAGAAACCCAAGAAACAGTGAGATAAGCACAGCATTTTAATGCAAATTTCCTACATAGTTGTGCTAGATAAAAGCTTGCAGGGGTACCATCTCAGTCAGCAGCATACCTTGAAGTCTTGGCTCCTCTTTCGTTGTCAATTGGACAGAAGACTTTAGGTCATGTAAGGTTATCTAGAATAACAAAGCCATTGTAGAGCTACATGAAATTTCATATCACAGTGAAGAGAACTTGGAAAAGAACCTGGGTCACAAAATTGCAAGAAACAAAAATACAGTAATAAAGCCTTAAGAGGTTATATGAGGCTCTGGAAAGCGTTATTAAGGGGAAATTATGCAAAGAGTATTATTTCTATTTTTTTTTGTTCATGTAAGAATGTGCCAACTATTGAATCACACAATAATTCTCCATCAGACTGATCAAGAGATATTGTAAGTTGTTTGCATTCTCTTATGTGGTCAAAGCTAATGAAAATAAGGCTTTAGTTATTTATATGTCCTGGGGAAAACACTACAACTATCTGTTTGTAAAAGCAGCATTTGTTTGATCAGAGTGCCAAACTGTGTACGGAAGAAATAAGATATCCCCCTTTCTCCTGTTTTTAATATGTCTGGACTTCTTATAACCTGGTCTTCTTGCTGGTTAAGCCTTTATCGGTATGAAGTGAAGGTTTAATTATCTGGCTGTAGTCAGACATCTGCTATGAAAATTTCCTACACACACACACCCTGGCTGTTACGCTGCAATCACAGGTACGACTCAAGACCCTGCTTTTCTGGAACTGGTCTAAAAGTTATCTTCCTGCTAAATTAGCTTCAGTGTGATGATCTAAAAGCTGGTTAAGATATTAACTTTATAAAAAGGATATGAGAAACCAAGAATTCCAGTGTTTCTTTCCTGTGCATGGTTCTGGAGGTTTATTTTCCTATTCTTTTTGTGATGTCCATGTTGGATTAGACCCCTGCACAACACAAGACCACATCCAGCTCGCAGGGACTTTTTTTGCTGGCCCCAGGGGTGGCCCAAAGTATTGTGGTGCCTGAGGTGAGGTGCAAAATGCCACCTTGCCCCATGGATTTGGTGGGGGTCAGCCCCCTTTCAAAACTGACCTTTGCAAGCATTGAAAGTGCATGGGGGACAGGGAAGAGGAAAGGTGTTAGGAGCCTCCTCTTACCTTCTCATGCTGTGGGTAACTAATAATTGCTTTCATTAATATTTTTAATAATTAATTTTAAAGTAATCATTAATGTGCTGAAAATTTACCTTGGCCCCTGCATACCAAGTCATGGTTGGTTCTGGCCCACCAAAGTTTTTGACTTGTGCACCCATTAGAGGGTTATTCCTGTAGTATGCTACAGGTACACAACTGCATACGAGGATCTCTGCAATGCATGCTAACTTGTGGAACATATGCCTGGTCCCAGATTCTGGGGGAGCAGAAACAAAAGTAGGTTTAAAAGGGTTTAAACTGAGAAATGTGGTCCTAGGGAGAATATATCGGGCTCCCTTAGATTATTCAAAAGTGGGTGTGATAAACTGAGCGGTGGTGCTCTTTGGACTGGACTTCCAGTCCAAAGTCTGGTCCTTGCAGGTCTGGGAGGCCTCCAAATGGGGAGTATGGGGCCTCCTCAAGACAGGCAAGGGAGGAAGGGGAGAGTAGCAGGCCTGTCCATGCAAAATTCAGTATGTGCAAGTTAGTGGGAAGTATCTTTATGCAGAATCTACTCTAAAAATACCAAAAAAAAAAAAAAAGTTTCCAGCTTTCCCTGAGCATGTTCTGGTGTAAAAAATGGTGCATTCAGCTAATATAAGTAGCACGACCGTCCATGCAAATTGTAGTGTGTGCAAGTCAGTGGGAAGTATCTTATTCAGAATTTCTTCAAAAAACTGCATCATATTGTGGTGGGGGTTGGGCAGGGCAAAAGGCCTTTAGGTCCAGGCTCGAAAATTATCTAGGTGCACCTCTGAAACCAAGATAAGAGCAATATAACTCTGAAGGAACTAATTTAATCCAAAAGTATAGGTGTCATTTCAAATTTCAGCAGGGAAAGGGGCAAAGAGATTTTGGATTGGGGCAGAAATGACAAGATTCAGAACAATCCAAAGGTCTACTCTTAGGCATCTTGTATCTCCAGAGTTAAAAGATGCTTATTTTCACAATGTAAAAGCATCTGATGGGATTTTAAAACCATATAAGAATTATATCAATCTTAATACAGCCCCTCCCCCCGTTTCTGCAGGAAAAGGGATTTGTGCTTTTGACATGCATACCTAAGCTCATTTAAAGCAACAAAATTGAGATGGCCAGGGCTATGATGCTGCTGAGGAATAATCACATCTGGTTTGGAAATATGGGGTGTGGCTTGTCCCCCCCCCCCTTCAAATTACTTCCAGGCCCGGAGGATTATCTTCTGAAAATGATGGGTAATACCTGGGAATTAAATATATACCTACAGTCATCTATGTGGTGGGAGTGAGCCCTGCCTCTTCTTCATCTTTCAAAAATATTGAAATCTAGTTTCAGAGGTGCTGTTAGGCCCGGGCTTTGGGGCACAGGTCCATGGCCTCAGCGGCCTCTCTTTCCTGGAGGGCCCCAGTACACCTGCCTCCCTGCCCCGCAGCCAGCACGGGCTCTGCAAGGCCTACTCAGCAGCAGCATGGGGCTGGCCATAATTGGGAGGCTTGTCTGGCCATTGGAAAGCTCCCAGAACTGGAGCAGACTACCTGCTACAGCTCCCCGCCACCTGACTATCAGCTGTTCAGCGAGTGAGTGGGGATTCCAGAGGCCTCTCTGTTGGCCTCCACTGAAGTTCCCCAGCACAGGCTGGCAGTCTGCCTGCAAGCAGCCCCTAGAGATAGAGGCAGAGAGGCCAGCGCTGACTGCCCACCAGAGCACTGTGTGCACCCTCTGCCCTGCCCTGCTGCTGCCTACAGGCATGCTGCCTGTGCCTGCCTCCTCCTCAGACCTAGTAATGGCAGGTATGTTTTCTTTTTGTGGTTATTCCCCAATTGGAAACTGTATGGAATGGTTTGCCATAGGGCTTAGATATCAGGCACAGATGTAGGGCAGGGTGCGAGGGCTCTGTAGATATTATTTAAAGTGGATTGGACAATTTATTGATTTTTAATATTATTTATTTATTTATTTATTTAATCAAAAAAGTCCTGTAACTGGCTTGTTTCATGAATACATGGAGTCGATTCTCACATTATGAATACGGCAAATATTTACATAGCACTTTTCAACAAAAGTTCCCAAAGTACAGAAAATTACAAAAACGTCTGCAACTGAAGCCCACCCATCCCCTTGGACCATCATTCCACCCAATGTGGAGGAATCTGCCCCTTGCCTTAATGAAAAAGGGTAAAGCACCCCCCCCTTTTGCCCCACCCTTTAGTTTTCCTGGAATGGCTTGGCATAGGGCTTTGATATTGAGCCCAGATGTAGGGCAGGGTGGGAGAGCTCTGAGTATTTAGTATGAAGCGAAATTAGAAACCAGCTCAACCCACTGATTTTTAATCATTTCCCCCTATTGCAGTAAAGCAGCCAAAAAAAGTTATCTCTCTCCACAGAGTACTTCACAACTAGTGAAAGTGGAGCTAAATGTTAACATCTGGATAAACAATTTTTAAAAAATAAATTCACTATGCTCAAGCTGGTTTGCAGTCCATAAGGTCTGAGTGAGAACTGTGAAGCAGGGGGCACATGTTGTGGTTTTAAGTTTTTTCCTTACAAATGCACTATATGTCCAAGCTGGTTTGTGATCCAGATGTGTGTTTGAACTGTGGAGCAAGGGACACAGTGCCTGCCTGCCCGCACCAATGGAAAGCTGTGTGAAACCATGGGGCTAGTGTGGGGAGGGGGGAGAGGATGTTTATTTTGCAAGACCCCCCCCCCTCACCGTAACCCCCTAGGTCCAGGCTCCAAGATTACCTAGCTGCACCTCTGTCCATTTTAACCCATATGCTAAGCCTTCTCATGACTGTACAAAATGCCAAGGATGTAAATAAAACTTAATCAAAAATTAATTGATTTAGAATTTTCTGCTTCAGACACTGTTGAAGCCCATCATTAGATAAACTAATGAACTACAAATAGTCACTCTGTTGTATATTGAGCAACAAGTGGGCTCTAGACTGAGAACAGAAGAACTCATAAACTCCAGTTCACAGGAAAAAATGTCCTTCCTTTTTTGGCAATCACATATATTAGTTCTTCTAATGTTTTAGAGCCATGTGGTGTTTATCATTCACTATGTTCTCTGGTGGAAGCTATTTTTAGGCTCCCTTAATCCTTCAGTCTTCTTACCCTTGCCCCCTTTTCAGTCTTGACTGATAACTTTGCTTCCAGGAATACTGGGTGGCACAATTCCAAATCTCAAATATGTATTATCTTTAGTGCCCCCCTGAAATTCAAGGCAGATATTTTTAGCTATTTATCTCTTTTGGACCTTGTTTTAGCTTGCTTAATGCAGCCAAATTCCTCTATCTGAACTTTCCTTCCAAGCAATCATACCTTTAATGACATCTCCGTTGTTTCCTCACAGCTCAAATGGTAGTGTGGCAATTCTGTGAAGCGGTACACAGATGTATGATTTTGCTCACCATACAAGCATTCTTTCGCTGCAGTAGTGAGGAATGATTGCTTGCTCGTGAAGCTTCTCTTCAGGGGGTGTAGCTATAATTGAGCGGATGGGTTCAAAGAACCTAGGGCCCCCCAGCTCCTCCCCTCCCTATTTTCTTCATTATCTCCATCAGTCCAAGGGGCCTCCGGGGAAAGGGGCAAACACAGGCCCCCCTCTCCCCCAGCTATGCTCCTGCTTTTATATATATATCTTTCCAATATATATTTAATATTTAAATATATTGAAGTGGCCCTATCCACCACTACATAAGCACTCTCAGGGCAGTTCGCAATGTTAAAAGTCAAGATACAGAATGGTTGTCCATCTGCATTCAGTGTGTCAGAACATTCCCATATATGCGAAAACCCTAGCCATACAGCCACTGCTCTTCCCAGGCCAAATATGTTCCTTTATCACAGGGTGAGTGCCAGGAGAATATACAACATCTCTTGCCTATGTGCAGAGTGGGAAAGGGAATTAGAAACGTGGGTACACCTGTCTCAACAGAAGGCAGCCCTGTCAGCTACTAGAGGTTTGTGATGAGCCCCTAGTAGCTCTAGACTGAGAACAAAAGAACTTATAAACTCCAGTTCACAAGAAGCAGGAAAAATGCCCTTCCTTTTTTGCAATCATATAAATTAGTGGTATCCTGCTCACCACTCTGAGTCACTGTGAAAGAGTAGGATCTGTTCCCAAAACTAGGGAGGTTAATAATTATATGACTTGGGAGACCAGTTTTATAGAGAATGGTGTCTTCTCTCTTTCTCCCTTTTAAGCTTCAGCTGCCACCACTAAGCTTTTCTTGCTTAGGTTTGTGTCCTGACAACTTCTTGACAGTATAACTGAGGGCTGCCTGGGGAGAAGCATTATTCACAGGACACTGAGTGAATTTTGAAATAAAACAAAGTTGTTTTTGTTTTGGGGTGGGTTTTTTTACATTTATATCCCGCTCTTCCCCGAGCGGTGTATTACATACTTGCGTTTCTCCTCACAACAACCCTGTGGAGTAGATTAGGCTGAGAGAGAAGTGACTGGCCCAGAGTCAACCAGCAAGTATGAGGGCTGAATGGGGATTTGAACTCGGGTCTCCCTGGTCCTAGTCTAGGTCCTAGCCCCTCCCTCAGGAATCCTACCTGGAGGGCAGTTCCTTGGACTTCAAAAGATGATTGACAGCACTGCTGCTGCTGCCAACCATCACAGGACTCCACCCTTGATCTCATATTGCAATTAATACAGGAGAAATTATTGTTTTGTACATACTGGATGGGTGCACCTTAAGTGGCGCAGTGCGGAAATGCTTGACTAACAAGCAGAAGGTTGCCAGTTCAAATCCCCACTGGTACTATATTGGGCAGCAGCAATATAGGAAGATACTGAAATGCTTCATCTCATACTGCACATATGAGAAAGCAATGGTAAACCCTCCTGTATTCTACCAAAGACAACCACAAGGCTCTGTGAGTGCCAGGAGTCAAAATCGACTTGACAACACACTTTACCTTTACTTTATATACTGGATGACCTTATAGCTATTCCAAAATTTAATAATAATAGTATTCCTTATGTTGACACTGTAATGTGCTGAGAGTCTCTGTTACCTGAAGTAGCAATGATGTGTTGCCACCTATCTTAGCTAGAGGTTGTTTCTCACATTAATCTGGTGTTAGAAATGGATCTTAAATTTTCTAACAAGACAGCTCTTTGGGCTACATACCTAAATTATGGAACATTTCTTCTGAGTAAGGGAGTGGATATATAGGACCTTAGTAGTTGCCAAACTACTAAGTAGTTGCCTAATTGTTTGGCAGATCTGGAAGAACAAATAATAATGTTTATTAATTTACCAGTTGACTAGAACACAAACTCTGGCAAAAGAAATGCAAGGTGACAATAAAGGAGGAGAAAAGAGAGTTTGAGGAACATCTAGCTAAAAACATCAAGGGGAATAACAAAAAACTTCTTTAAATACATCAGATGCAGGAAACCTGCCAGGGAGGTGATTGGACCATTAGACAATGAGGGTGTGAAAGAGATTATTAAGGAGGATATGGAGGTTGCAGAGAAGCTAAATGAGTTCTTTGCATCAGTTTTCATGGCAGAGGATACTAAGCAAATATACCTGTTCCTGAACCAGGCTTTCCGGAGATGAAGGCTAAAGAACTGAGTCACATAGAAGTGACAAGAGATGATGTTTTAAACTGTCTGGAAAAACTGAAAACTAGCAAATTGCTAGGGCCAGATGGCATCCATCAAGAGTCCTCAAAGAACTCAAATGTGGAATTGGCAACCTCCTTGAAAAAATATATAACTTATCCCTACAATCAGGCTCTGTACCAGAGGACTGGAAAGTAGCAAATGTAACACCAATTTTCAAAAAGGGATCCAGGGGTGATCCAGGAAATTACAGGCCAGTTAGCTTAACGTCCGTTCCAGGCAAATTGATGGAAAGCATCCTCAAGGATCTATATATTTAATCCTCCTGGGTGCGACTTTAGAATGTGCGTCCTGGCGCCCAGCTGATTGGCTGGGCGGCGGAGGCACCTGATAGGCTGAGCCGGCGGTGAGGCCAGGCCAGGCCAGGCCATGGCATGGCAAGAAACAAGGAACATGGTCGCAGCGAGCCCATGGGTCGCGGTGGCAATGCAGCAGTGGGCCCGGTTGCGGCGGTGAGGCCTGTGTGCGGTCATGGCGGCGGCACCACTAGCCATGCCCCCGCTTCTGATGTCAGATGCAGTGGGCATGGTCTGGCTCCCGAACGGAGCCTCAAGTTTAACTCCCGAAGGGGCCGTGCAGCTTTCGCAGTGCCAGTCTTTTAACTCCTGAAGGGGCCGCGTGGCCACTTCAGGAGCTACTTTGGGTTCGCAGCGCCAGCCTTAGTTTAACTCCCGAAGGGGCCACCCCCAACTTCAACTATATCTTGATGGGATCTGAGCTGTCGGTGACTGACCAGGAGAGGGATCTTGGGGTCATGATGTAAAGCTCGTTGAAAGTGTCTACTTAATGTTTGGCAGCTGTGAAAAAGGCCAATGCCATGCTAGGAATCATTACGAAAGGGATTGAAAATAAAACTGCTAATATTACAATACCCTTATACAAAACTATGGTGCGGCCTCACCTGGAGTACTGCGTACAATTTTGGTCACCACATCTAAAAAAGGACATTGTAGAACTGGAAAAGGTGCAGAAGAGGGCAACTAAGATGATCGGGGGCCTAGAGCACCTTTCTTATGAGGCAAGGCTACAACTGGGGCTTTTTAGTTTAGAAAAAAGACGACTGCGGGGAGACATGACAGAGGTCTATAAAATCATGTATGGAGTGGAGAAAGTGGATAGAGAGACATTCTTCTCCCTCTCCCATAACACTAGAACCAGGGGTCATCCCATGAAATTGATTGCCAGGAAATGTAGGACCAACAAACAGAGGTACTTTTTCACACAACTCATAATCAACTTGTGGAATTCTCTACCACAAGATGTGGTGACAGCCAACAATCTGGATGGCTTTAAGAGGGGTTTGGATAACTTCATGGAGGAGAGGTCTATCAACGGTTACTAGTCAGAGGGCTGTAGACCACCTCCAGCAGGGGAGTAACAGCAGGAGAGAGGGCATGCCCTCAACTCCTGCCTATAGGCTTCCAGTGGCATCTGGTTGGCCACTGTGTAAAATAGAATGCTAGACTAGATGGGCCTTGTGCCTGATCCAGCAGGGCTATTCTTATGTTCTTATGACTGATGATTTATCTTCTCTGGCACTATTTCTATTTTTTTGTATTTTTTACATTTATATCCCGCTCTTCCTCCAAGGAGCCCAGAGCGGTGTACTACATACTTGAGTTTCTCTTTCACAACAACCCTGTGAAGTAGGTTAGGCTGAGAGAGAAGTGACTGGCCCAGAGTCACCCAGCTAGTTTTATGGCTGAATGGGGATTTGAACTCAGGTCTCCCCGGTCCTAGTCCAGCACTCTAACCACTGCGAGGAGAGCAGGGCTTTCCTTAGGGCATGGCAAGCAGGGCGACCGCCCTGGACCCCAGTCTTTTAACCCTCATTAATTGGAAGGGGGTCCCACACTGGCTGATTTGTCCTGGGCCCTGCACCCGACCAGGGCTCTCTAAGGACAGCCCTGGAGGAGATCTGGTCTTGTGGTAGTAAGCATTAGGGATGTGCATTGATGATGTGCATGTATTGCTTTGGTGCACATCCAAGGGTGGCGAGGGGTTCCCTTAAGAGGAGGTCCTACTTCCCCGTCCTCTAAGCCTTCACCACCCCGCACTGCCCCTCCACAGCGCTGTACACATGGAAATACCTCCTGCAAGTGGCAGCTTGTGCCTCTTGCCCCTTTAAAATGCCATGTTGCGGTGATGGGATGCACCCCCTGTGGTGGCATGCAAATGGTGTTGATGCATGTGCTGATGCCATTTACGTGCTTCCGCCATGCGAGGGATGCTGGGGGATGCATCCCATCGCCACAGCATGGCATTTTAAAGGGGCAAGCAGCACAAACTGCTGCTTGCAGGAGGTATTTCCATGTGAACAGTGCCACAACAGGGCGGCATGGGGTGGCAGGGGCTTGGAGAGTGGGCAGGTAGGACCTGCCCACCTCCTCTTAAGGGAATCTCTCACCCTGTGCTGAAACGTTTTGGTTCCAGGGAGCCAAAGTGTTTCGGCGCCTCTCCAAAGAGAAATATATCTCGGAGAGATTGTGACCTTGGAATTTGGGCTTCTCACTCCTCACTTCTGTATCCCTGGTGAGACTGTTAAACCTGTCTATTTAGCAATAAAACTGAAACCTGAGCTACTGGCTATCGTATAATATATCTCTGGCCAGCGTCTTCTGTCAAGTGAGCTTGTGACACTACCTTCTGCTGTGTTTGAGGGTAGGATTAAAAAGTCCCTTATGCAGAGCGGTTCTGGCCTCACAAGGCAGGTGCTATCAAGACACTATCTCATGTGCTACTATACTGTAGTTTCTATGAATTAATAGTGCCCCTTCTAGCAAATTACCCTGGCCGCCCGGATGAATTCTGTATTAGTTTTCTTTTATCTGACAGCAATGACAAAATCACTTATGCAGTTGCTAAGCTTTGCCTTGTTGCCATTAACATTTGTAGTAAGAGAGAACCTATATAGTTAGATTTCATGAGGTTTATGAATACCTGTACTCATTATTGTTACTGTTTGGACTGTATGTATATATTTTTCTGGTCAGCGACCACAAATAATCTGAACTGAATAGTTCCCCTGTTCCCTGTTCCTTCTGGATGGGCAAACAGATTGCTCGCCTAGATGTTCACTGGCTGCTACTGACCCCAGAACTCCCTTAATGCACTGCATGAGTGCCGCACAGCATTGACACACGATCATTTAGGCCGCTTTCTGAGCACCCTTGCACCCCAAACCCAGGCTAAATGGTGGGCTCCCTAAGTGGGTTTGCCAATGTGCTGCCACTGGGAGCTGTGCAGCTCCCAGCAGTACACACACGCAACCAAAACTGGGCTGGGCTTCCTCAGCCCAGTTTTAGTTGCGTGTGTGAATAGTTTCACTGTCTTTTAAAAAGAAGGAAGAAAGGCAGCAGCGATATAGAAAGATGCTGAAAGGCATCATCACATACTGCGCAGGAGCTGGCAATGGTAAACCCCTCCTGTATTCTACCAAAGACAACCACAGGGCTCTGTGGGCGCCAGGAGTTGATACTGACTCAACAGCACACTTTACCTTTAGGGCTAAGTTTGGCATTTAGAAAACAGGTGGGAGCTTTTTAGAATAAGTATATAAACTGGGAAGTTGGAGTTGTTTTAACAGACAGGCAGGTTATCTATCTTTTAGCAGTTGGAGTGCCCACATGGTAAGCTTATATTTTACAAGTCATTTGGCTAAAAAAACCCACTTGTGTAATCTTTTTCACATTAGGAATCAAAGTTGTTTGTTATAGAAGAGGTGTTAGCAAGAAGCCTCCAGTTAATTAGCAGTGAGAATTTCTAAGAAAACTCTCTCCTCAAGAGGTGTAAGGTGTGGACTTAATCTATAAGGAAGGATGTATAATAAATGTGCTTTATTGACCACAGAAAAGCCTTTGATTGTGTCAACTATGGCAAGCTGTGGAATATCCTTAGGAAAATGGGCACCCCAGAACATCTCATTGTTCTCATGAGAAACCGATACACAGGACAGGAAGCCACAGTCCAGATGGAACATGGTGAAAGAGACTGGTTCCAGACTGGCAAATGAGCAAGAAAAGGCTGTCAACCTTCTCTTTCTTTATTCAATTTATATGCTAAACATATAATGAGAGAAGCTGGATTGGAAGAAGATGAGCGTGGTTTTAAAGTTGGAGGAAGAAACATTAATAACCTGCGCTACGCTGATGGCACCACCTTGATAGCTGAGAATGTGGATGATCTGCAAGCTCTAGTAATTAACATCAAGGAGCACAGTGAAAAAATGGGACTACGACTAAATGTAAAGACTAAACTAATGACAACAGGTACAGCAACTAGCCCCAGAATTGACAATGAAAACACTGAAGTGGTGGATAGCTTCTGCCTTTTAGGATCAACTGTCAACAGTAAAGGATCCAGCAGTCAAGAAATATGCCGCAGACAAGCACTTGGTAGGGTTGCAATGAAGGCCTTGGAAAGGATATTTAGATGCTGTGACATGTCTACACCTACAAAGATTAGAATAGTTCGGACAATGGTTTTTCCTGTGACACTCTATGGATGTGAAAACTGAACTTTAAAGAAGCAAAAGCTGGACTTTGAAGAAGCAAGATAGAAAAAGCATTGACGCTTTTGAATTTTGGTGCTGGAGAAGACTTTTGAGGATACCATGGACAGCCAGGAAAACAAACCAATGGATCATAGAACAAATCAATCCAGAATTTTCACTTGGGCACAAATGACCAAGCTCAAACTATCATACTTCGGACACATTATGTGAAGATCCAGCTCCCTTGAGAAGTCCATAATGCTGGGAAAAGTTGAAGTAAAGAGAAGAAGAGGACGACCAGCAGCAAGGTGTATGGACTCGATTACAACAGCAATGAATGCACCACTGAGAGACCTCAAAGGCTATGTTGAAGACAGATCATCCTGGAGAGAATCTATCTATGTAGTCGCTAAGAGTCGACACCGACTTGATGGCACTTAAATCAATCAATCAATAATAAATGTAGGGGCTATGGATCTGATTTAACAATGCATGACACACACTTTGTACCTTTAGAAAAATTGGTCCTCGCCATAATCCTTTGTATGCATGAGTAGCTAGTAACAGGAAGACAGTGATGAAGACCATGTTTTGAAATGAGTTTGGCTCTCCCTGTAAGCTTTTGAAAAACAAAGAATCTACAAGCCAGTTGAGAGAACCTGAGAGTATGGCTACATTTTGGAATTTATGCGATACTTTATTCATGCCTGCATTATGTATCGATGAATTGGACTTTTGGATTTGGTATTAATGGTATTTGGTATTAATGTGGTTGCTAAGAGTCGACACTGACTTGATGGCACTAACTCAATCAATCAATATTTTGAAGATATCTGTGAATGAACATTTAGTGGATCTGAATTTATCAGGATAGCAATATTTATAAAACAACATTATGAGTTAATTTCTAGCTACTAAGTACATTGTTTGTAAATTCCTGATCTTCCTCATTATATTTGGTCTTTGTTCAGATCAGGTATACATCCTGTGTGTTGTTTGTTTCCCCAGCTCCACCCTTAGGGGTTACAGTCCATTCTGTTTTAGGATTGCACCATTTCATTCTGCTGCATGGTCATACCAAGCCAATAATCAAGCAGTCAAGTGTTCACTCTGTGTGCGTGTAATCCAGCCCTTCGATTTCTGCATGCTGGGTTCTTCTTTCCTTCGATTTATCCACAGTTTGCTGCTTATTTTTAACACTATGGAGGGAAAAGATCGATTTTGGACTATTATCTTTAGCATTACACAATATTTCCCAACTCCTGGTACTAAGAACTTTTGCCATCATTTGAAGACAATTTATTGTCTTGATTGCAACATGCATGACTTAAGTATATTAACATTTTGTTCTAAGAGCCAAGGAAAGTTCTGACATCACAGCTCCACCCAAGAAGAATCAGTTTATAAGTAGCCTCACTCTATTCCTTTCATAGCACATGAAATTAAAATTTTGTACAGGAACAACTTAAGAATACTAATAATATAATGGATAAATGTTCTCACAGCAAAAACTGAACATCCTGCTTTCCCCAAAAGGTCTTGGCAGAGAAACAACCTATGCTCTATGAAGAAGTTGTTTCCTTGTCATTATTTTGAAAGCTTTTCTAATATGCTCCCATAAATAATCCCACTGTTAATCAACTAGGCAAGGAGTGACCAGCTCCTATATTCTGCAGACAGAATCCAACCTCACCATGGATGATCAGGCTCTAGAGTAAAGTTGGTATCTCGTAGGCTAGCAGTAAGGGCTACATATAGATGAGGACATGTTCCTGGAATATGCATGGAGATCTGCTGCTTCTTTCCCTTACAAGTGAAACTATGACAAGACTCTTCTTTTTTGGCCATACTTGGCTTAAATTTGGTAGGGCACAGAGTCAGATTAGGGTGCTTCAGAACCTGGATTTGTTCCACAGTTGGCCTAGATCCTTCAACTTTCCATCATACTTCCTATTACTGTTAGGAAGTTCAGTAAGCAATCACATACAATGTAGGCTGCAATCATTTGTACACTTGAGAGTTAGTCCCACTGAACTCGGGACCAAGTGAGTAAACTTGGATAGGATTGGACAACATGTTTTTAAAACAGGGCATCCAATTTTTTGTGTTGTGTATTGTCTCAGCTAGAACTGTTGCACCTAAATCTCAAACATTTTTACTTAGAAGACCAACTATTGTCAATAAGACATTTGTCCAGGTAAGTGGGCTCAGAATCACAGCCTTGCAGCCTGTTTCTAACCATATTTACTCAGAAGTAAGCCTTATGTATTTCATTGTTCAAGTGAGTATGTTTAAGGATAGCATCTGTGGAGCCTGATCTGATGCATATTTGGGAAGAGTCTCACTGAGTTCCATGGGATTCATTCCCAAATGTGAAAAGGACTGAAGCCTTAATAGTCCATATTTCAAATAAAGCAGAATGGAATTCTCTGCATAGTGATTAAAACGTTGGGAATAAGTCATGGTGGACACCACACTGGTCTAAAATGAGATAAGATAATTCTCTTTCTGACACTGCCCAAATGATGCTATGATAGCAGGAAAGAGGGCATGCAAAAATGTTCTATGTTTTAAGTTGCTGGATCCTGCAGTCCTAGCTGTGAGCTTCCATTTTTGTCTTGACATACAATGAAAATGTCAAAAATCTAAGCTACCAAATTACCTTTGGCCCCAAACAACATCCAAAGTGCATCATACCTAAAATATCAATCCAAGCAGAGTTCAGCATTCCCATGCACTTGGAGGCGGGGGGGGGGGGCGGGGAGAGCTGATTAACCATCTTCTTCTTGGTGTTAAGAATCCATACAGTCCAAAGTTAAAATATGCCTTTCTCAAGTCATGACTTATGATTCATCATTTTTATGAAGAGCAGATACCTTATCTTGCTATTATGTGAAGATATGCTGCATGTGAGGCTGTTACATAAATTAATGAACAAAACTTCCTACAAAAAGAAGGTAGCAAAAAGAAAAGCTTTAAAGCACCCAGAACAATATCATAGATATAGTTTCTGCATATTGGATGATGGGAATCGGAGAAGAACCTACTTGAAGATATATCATAGCAAATGTAAAGCACTATTGGTCAAATGTCTTAGCAAAACTTCCATGGTTAAGAGGGTAAATCTGATAACTTAGATGTGTGTGTCAAATTTCTATACCAAAGAAATACATATAATTATTTTATGAGATAATACAAATAATCACTTTACTATGTGGCAGGATTTTTTTACCATGTGATTGCTTGATCATATGTATCATTACCAAGATTAACAATGCAATTGTTTGCTACCACACGTTCTCTGTGGTAAAGATCTTTACTAATTGTTAAGGTGTTCCCACATAGTTGAATGGCTGTCTGAATTAGTAATCTATGATGGGTGATATAGAGTTGGGAAGTTATTCCCCTGAACTATGGAGTGTTAGTGGACAGTCTTCTACCTCGCCCCACCCCTTGACGCTTTCCTTTTGTCTGTGCTGGGAAACTATTTTTCTCTGGAAGCACAAGCAGGCATTTGATGCCACAGAGGGGTCTGGCCTTGCAATAGATCAGATGGAGGTTTTTCACACATGGCTCTATGCTGTGGGGTATCTGAAGTGTGAATCTGCTTCGCAGCAGATTAGAGACATTTTAATTCAAGTGATTAGATGGACCATTCACATAACCATCAGTACCTCCTTCACATAGCCATCAGCACCTCCATCAATGCGTTTGAAGAAAACAGAAGCCCCATAGGTTTTTTTTCCCAAACGCTGCTAGAAATAGAGGATTTTTTAAACCCTGGACATAACTCGGGCTAAGCCAGAATTCGCAGCTTCCATTCGTGGAGAATCAAAGTCCTGTCTGTCCTGATCCCTGATAGCCCACAGGGAGTTTAGATTAAATCCAGTGAATATGTGGACTGGCATACTCCAGTCAGGATTGGATTCGGGGCGGGGCGGGGGTGGAAGCCCTGTCTGTAAAACCTCATGGTGATGTTGTGCAAAGCTAGACCAGTGGAAGAGGCGCCTGGAAACGAAAAGGAATGTCTCTGCTGGTGAGTTATGTGCATCATTGAGAGAGCCTGAGTTTTGACAGACAAAATACATGATAATGTGCTAAGAAGCATGTCAGGCTGGTGTGGCCTTCAACTGGAATAAGATCAAAGTCAAGAACCTAAAGCTATGTATGTATGTATGTGTACTTATTCTTTATTTATTCTATTTATATACCGCCCTTCCAAAATTACAACAGAATAAAAACAAAACAATTAAAATCAAAACTATAAAAACAGAATAAAAACCAATTAAACATTTAAACAGTTAAAAACCCTAGAAAACCAGGGCAAACATTTAAAACAATTTAAAACAGTTTACAACAGTTTAAAAACCCTGGAAGGCCAGGACAAACAGATAGGTTTTTAAGGGCTCTCCAGAAAGAAAGTAATGAACTCAAATTATGGATTTCTGCTGGGAGTGCATTCCATAGCCCAGGAGCAGCTACAGAGAAGGCCCGCCTGTGAGTCGCCACCAGACGAACCGGTGGTAACTGGAGACGGACCTCCTCAAATGACCTTAATGTGCAGTGGGGATCATACAGAAGAAGTCGCTCTCTAAGATAACTCGGACCTAATCCGTTCAGGGCTTTAAAAGTCATAACCAGCACTTTGTATTTTGCCCAGAAACTTATTGGCAGCTAGTGTAACTGTTTCAAGACAGGCATAATATGGTGTCTCCGGGTTGCCCCAGAGACCAATCTGGCTGCCGCATTTTGAACTAACTGAAGTTTCCGAACTACGTACAAAGGCAGCCACGTAGAGCACATTGCAATAGTCAAGCCTGGAGGTTACCAGCTGATGCACCACTGTTTTGAGGTCATCATCTTCAAGGAATTGGTGCAGCTGTCGATTCAGCCATAGCTGATAGAAAACACTCTTGGCCATGACCTCCACCTGAGACACTAGGGTGAGGCTTGGGTCCAGGAGTACTCCCAAGCTGCACACCTGCTCCTTCTGGGGGAGTGTAATCCCATCCAGCACAGGAAGATCTAACTCACCCTTCAGAGTCTTAGAACCCACAATGAGCACCTCCGTCTTGCTTGGATTCAGCTTCAATTTGTTATCACTCATCCAGCCCATAACTGCCTGTAGGCAGGCTTTTAGAGAATGAGTGCCATCTCCTGAAGATGAAAAGGGGAAGTAGATTTGGGTGTCATCAGCATACTGATAACACCCAGCACCAAATCTCCTGATGACCTAACCCAGAAGTTTCAAGAAGATATTGAAAATCATTGGTGACAGAATGGAACCCTGAGGGACTCCATATAACAGCTCCTGTTTTGAGGAGCAACTGTCACCAATCGCTACAATCTCAAATCTACCAGAGAGATAGGAGCGGAACCATTGCAAAGCAGTGCCCCCTATTCCCAACTCCCCCCAGTGATCCAGAAGGATACCATGGTTGATGGTATCAAACACCGCTGAGAGATCCAGAAGAACCAGCAGAGTCACACTCTCTCTGTCAGTTGCCCCGTAAAACTCATCCATCAGGCTGACCAAGGCTGTCTCAACTCCATAGCCAGCTCTAAAGCCAGTTTGAAATGGGTCTAGATAATCAGTTTCCTCCAAAACTGCCTGGAGCTGGTTGGCCACAACCCTCTCAATCACCTTGCCCAACCAAGGGAGATTGGAGAGTGGCCTGTAACTATCCATCGCTAAGGGGTCCAGGGAAAGCTTCTTAAGGAGTGGTCCAACCATTGCCTCCTTCAGACAAGGAAGCACCCTACCCTCCCTCAGTGATGCATTTATGATATTAACTAGGCCACCTCCAGCAATCTCCCTGCTAGATAGAAGCAGCCAAGACAGACAAGGATCCATAGAACAAGTGGTAGGCTGCACCGCCCCAAGCAGCTTGCCCACATCCTCAGGAGTCATAGACTGAAACTGATCCAACCTAATACTGCAAGAAGGATTGCTGGACACCTCCTCCATAAACCTTGCAGAAATAGTGGAGTCCAAGTCGGCCCGAATATAGGAGATCTGGTTCGCAAAGAACCCATTAAAAGCAGCACAGCAGAACGACACCAGAGACTGATTTGAAGTAGAAGGAGCAGAGACTAAACTCCTCACAACCCGGGATAGCTCTGCTGAGCGCGAACCTGCAGTCGCAACGCACGCAGACCAAAATCTCTTTTTCGCTGCACGTACCGCTATCACATAAGTCTTCAAATGGGTCAAATGCTGCATCCTGTCAGATTCGAAACAAGTTCTAGTCACTTGTGTTCTAGTCACCTACCCAACCACTTCAGCCCCCTCAACTCATAGGAGGCATTTTTGAAGAAGCCCAGAAGGGACACTTAGGAGCAATCATGTCTACTGCCCTGTTCCAGGTTCCCTGTTCCAGGTTCCCACCAGGGCATCAACAGAATCACTGGCTGCATCAACATCAAAATCCTCCAAGGCCTTTTGAAATCCTACTGGATTCAGCAGCCTTTTTGGATGGACCATCCTAATAGGTCCACCACCCCTGCAGGGGTGGGTTGTGACTGTGAAACCAACCTTAACCAGGTAGTGGTCCGTCTATAACAATGAGGAAACCACCAGATCCCCCACCAATGGAACACTCCCTTGATCCAAACAAAAGACCAAATTGAGGTTGTGGCCGGCAACGTGAGTTGGTTCAGAAACTAATTGGGATAGGCCCATAGCTGTCATGCCCACTATGAACTCCTGAGCTGCACCAGACAAGCCAGCCCCAAAGTGGATGTTGAAGTCCCCCAGCACCAAAAGTCTAGGAGACTCCAACACCAACTCCGCGAACAGCTCCAACAGCTCAGTTAGAGAGTCAGTTGGGCAGCGGGGTGGATGGTACACCAACAGAATCCCCAATTTACCCCTAGTTCCCAGCTTCAAAAATATGCACTCAATATAAATCAGCTGTCTCACAGGGGCCCTGGTAAGGGAGATGGTATTTTTATGGACCACAGCCACTCCACCCAGAGGTGCACCTACGTAATTTTGGATCCTGGACCTAAAGACCTTTGGAGAGACCCCCCTGCTGCAAGTTAAGCATCATTAGGTTCTTGAGGGCACAAACCACTCCACCCAGGACAGACTAAAGAGGATTTGTGGTCCCCCAGGAGGTGTGGAGGCCCTGGACGTCAGCCCTGAAATCTAGGAGTAAAAGTGCCTCTGGCTTCCCCACGTGCCCACTTCCCCTAGCCTGCTCCATGACAGAATAACCTGGAGGGAGAAGCTGAGCCCATACTGGACCACGCATCTCCCCCAACCAGGTCTCAGTTATTTATGCTAGGTCAGCTCCCTCATCAACGATCAAATCATGGACAATTTCGGTCTTATTCTGAACTGACCTGGCATTGCAGAGGAACAAGGCCAGACTCTGTGGGTAGTTAGAGCTGCTCCCCGAGGCCTGAGAGTTGACAAAGCAGTTGGAAGTGGAAACAGTAAATTACTGATTCCCCTTCCCCTGTAACAGCCAGCTGCTCTGCCAGTGCCAATTCTTCTATTCCCCACCACTACAGTAATAGCTGCCCGTGAACTGCTGGGTGCACCCCCAGGACCATCCCACTCAAAAGAGCCCAGACACATACCTGCAAAAAGGCCTGGCACAACCCAACCCCCAGCCCTCAGTCCCACTCTCGAAGGCCCAGCCCCAAAGGCCAGTCAGCTTTGGCAGCCGCCTACAGGCAGACCAATGGCCATGCCAACAGCTACGCCTTTGGCTAGCCTCCTTGTGTTTAAGCCTGCAAGGCACGAAAGTCACTCCTCCCACAAGCAGCTCCCAGGACAAGCAGCAGGTAGTGCAGTTCAACCATCTGGGAGGCTGGCAGGCAGCCAGCTGGAACCAGGCAACAGACGAGCAGGCAAGCTGACTGTTTCCTGTCTGGGCTTGAATTTCCACAGGAGGCAGAGGGGCCAGTTGGTAAGTCCCGGAAAGGCAGGTAGAATAGCCTTGCACCCCCCCCCCACTTACCTTCCCCCTAGGTATACAGATTATAGACAACAGAACCCACTTGTTCTTGTTTTCCTCTCTAAATGGACACAGGCACACCCACACCCTTTCAAAGCACCATTACTTGACATGGAGAATTCCCCCCTCTTCAAGGCTCCCCTCTCTGCAAGGAATAATCTGTCTATTCCTAGTAGAGCTTCCCCCTCCAAGCAGTGTCAGAAAAAGTGCTTAGGAAATTGGGCAAGGCCCCTTTTAGCATCACAGCCTTCCCTAGAGAAGAGGGGGAGCCAATTCACTTTTCCTGGGCATCAACCATAAAAATTGGCAGTCTGCTACAAGCACCCACCAAAACAATATAACTCCTGTGTTGCTAGTCCCAGCTTTTAAGAACATAAGAACAGCTCTGCTGGATCAGGCCCAAGGCCCATCTAGTCCAGCATCCCATTTCGCACAGTGGCCCACCAAATGCTGCTGGAAGCCACAGGCAGGAGTTGAGGGCATGCCTCTCTCCTGCTGTTACTCCCACGCAACTGGTACCCAGAGGCACCCTGCCCCCGAGGCTAGAGGTGGTCTACAGCCCTCCGACTACTAGCCGTCAATAGACCTCTCCACCAAGAAGTTATCCAAACCCCTCTTAAAGCCATCCAGGTTGTTGGATGTCACCACATCTCATGGCAGAGAATTCCATAAGTTGATTATATGTTGTGTGAAAAAGTACCTCCGTTTGTTGGTTCTAGATTTCCCGGCAATCAATTTCATGGGATGACCCCTGGTTCTAGTGTTATGGGAGAGGGAGAAGAATCTCTCTATCCACTTTCTCCACCCCATGCATGATTTTGTAGACCTCTATCATGTATCCCCGCAGTCGTCTTTTTTCTAAACTAAGTAGCCCCAGATGTTGTAGCCTAGCCTCATAAGAAAGGTGCTCTAGGCCCTTGATCATCTTGGTTGCCCTCTTCTGCACCTTTTCCAGTTCTAAAATGTCCTTTTTTTGGATGTGATGACCAGAATTGTACGCAGTAATCCCAGTGTGGCCGCACCATAGTTTTGTATAAGGGCATTATAATATTAGCAGTTTTATTTCCAATCCCCTTTCTAATGATCCCTAGCATGGAATTGGCCTTTTTCACAGCTGCCGCATATTGAGTTGACACTTTCAATGAGCTGTCCACCACGACCCCAAGATCCCTCTCCTGGTCAGTCACCGACAGCTCAGATCCCATCAGCATATACTGGAAGTTGGGGTTCTTCGTCCCAATGTGCATCACTTTATACTTGCCAACATTGAACCGCATTTGCCACTTTGTCACCCACTCACCCAGTTTGGAGAGATCCTTTTGGAGCTCTTCACAATCAGTTATGGATTTCACTACCCAAAAGAGTTTGGTATCATCTGCACATTTGGCCACCTCGCTGCTTACCCCTGCTTCTAGATCATTTATGAATAAATTAAAAAGCACTGGTCCCAGTACAGATCCCTGGTGGACCTCACTTCTTACTTCCCTCCATTGCAAAAAATCTCCATTTATACTTACCCTCTGTTTACTGTCTTTCAACCAGTTAACAATCCACACATGTACTTGTCCCCTTATCCCACGACCGCTAAGTTTCCTCAGGAGTCGTCGATGAGGAACTTTGTCAAAAGCTTTTTGGAAGTCCAGGTATACTATGTCAACTGGATCACCTTGATCCACACACTTGTTGACACTCTCAAAGAACTCCAACAGGCTGGTCAGGCAAAATTTACCTTTATGGAACCCCTGCTGGTTCACTCCCAGCAGGGCCTGTTCTTCTATGTGCTTTACAGTTTTATCCTTGAGGATGCTTTCCATCAATTTGCCTGGAACGGATGTTAAGCTAACTGGCCCGTAATTTCCAGGATCACCCCTGGATCCCTTCTTGAAAATCAGTGTTACATTTGTTACTCTCCAGTCCTCTGGTACAGAACCTGATTGCAGGGATAAGTTATATATTTTAGCAAGGAGGTTGCCAATTCCACATTCGAGTTCTTTGAGCTCTTGGATGGATGCCATCTGGCCCTGGTGATTTGTTAGTTTTCAGTTTTTCCAGACAGTTTAGAACATCATCTCTCGTCAATTCTATCTGACTCAGTTCTTTAGCTGCCATCCCCGAAAAGCCTGGTTCAGGAACAGGTATATACTCAGTATCCTCTGCCATGAAGACGGACCCAAAGAACTCATTTAGCTTCTCTGCAACCTCCATATCCTCTTTAATAATCTCTTTCACTCTCTCATTGTCTAATGGTCCAACCACCTCCTGGCAGGTTTCCTGCTTCTGATGTATTTAAAGAAGTTTTTGTTATTCCCCTTGATGCTTTTAGCTAAATGTTCCTCAAACTCTCTTTTCGCCTCCCTTATTGTTGCCTTGCATTTCTTTTGCCAGAATTTGTGTCCCTTTCTGTTCTCTTCATTTGGGCAGGCCTTCCAATTTCGGAAGGAAGTCTTCTTCCCTTTTATGGCTTCCTTGACAGTACCCGTTAGCCATGCTGGCATCTTCCTGCACTTAGTGGTACCTTTCCTCTTCCTGGGTGCCACTCAAAATTATGTCCAATGTCACCTTCTCTCTGGTCGGTTCCAAGACCAACTCTTCTAGGGCACAGTCATTTAACGTATCTAGAAATTTGACCTCTTTGTCATGACCTGACTGTGAATTTACCCAGTCTATGTGTGGTAATTTAAGTCACCCATGATTACAGCCCTGCCTCTCCTTGACGCCTCCCTGATTTCCTGCTGCAACTCCCAGTCACTCTCAGCGTTTTGATCAGGAGGGCGATAGCACATCCCCAGTAGCACGTTCCCTTTCAGGCCTTGTATTATCACCCACAGGGTTTCTGTGGAAGACTCCAGTCCACCCAGGTTTTCTAGCTTGTTAGATTCTATGCCTTCTTTAACATACAGTGCTACTCCACCTCCAAGGCGCCCCTCCCTGTCCTTTCTATAGAGTTTATATCCAGGGATAACAGTGTCCCACTGGTTATTACTGTTCCACCATGTTTCTGTTATGCCCACTATATCTATTTCTGCATTAGCCACCAAGCACTCCAGCTCACCCATTTTGGCTCAGAGGCTTCTGGCATTGGCATATAAGCACCTATACACTGAATCTCTCACCTGATGTACGCTATCTTTCTTTTGACTCTTTGACCAGCTGGCACAGTCTCCCGACTGCTCTTTATGCGGTACTGCTCTGTCCCCTTCTGTTTTATCTGAATCCTTTGCACCCTTGCACTTTAAAGGATGGTTTTTGCTGAACGGGATACTGCCCAGCTCCCATCGGCTGTTCCCCAGGTGTCATTTTAAAAGCTGCTCTGTAACCTTTTTGATTTTAAGCACCAGCAGTCTGGTTCCATTTTGGTTCAAGTGCAGCCCGTATCCCAGTGTATGTATCATTTGTATGTACAAAATGTATCCCAGTGCCTAACAAATCTAAACCCCTCCTCCTGGCACCAACATCTCATCCACGCATTGAAACCCCTCTGCTCTGCCTGTCTCACTGTACCTGTGCGTGGAACAGGTAGCATTTCTGAGAATGCTACCTCGTGGGTCCTGGACTTCAATACACTACCTATCAGCCTAAATTTGGCTTCCAGGACCTCCCGACTACATTTCCCCACATCGTTGGTGCCGACATGCATCACGACAGCTGTCTCCTCCCAGCACTGTAAGAGCCTATCTAGATGCTGCGTGATGTCCGCAACCTTCGCACCAGGCAGGCAAGTCACCACGTGGTCAACACGCGGGTCACAAACTCATCTCTCTATACCTCTAATGATCGAATCACCCACTACAAGGAGGCCCCCACCCCTCAGAGAAATATCCCTTGTGCGAGAGGATATGGGCCCATCATCCATGGAAGGAGTCCCTTCTAAAGGAGCATTTCCCTCTTCCTCAAACCGATGTCCTCCTTGCCCAAGACCCTCATTCTCCCTGACAGCAGAGGAGCTATCAGCCCTGGAGTGGGATGTCTCTATCACATCTCTGAAAGTCTCGTCCACATGTCTCTCTGAGTTTCTCCAGATCTGCCAACTTGGTCTCAAGGGAACAAACTTGCTCTCTGAGAGCCAGGAGCTCCTTGCACCAAGCACACAACCATGACTTCTGCCCATGGGGCAAATAGCCATACATGTGGCACTCTGTGCAATACACTGGGAAGTGCCCCCTCCCCTGCTGGCCTTCTATCTTCATACTGTTTTTGTTGGCTGTTTACAGTATTTAGAGGTAGCTTATTAGAAGGATAGGTCCCAGCTCTAATGGTCAGGTATTTACTGTCCAAGCAGCCATTCCCAAGAATATGATGAAGGGATTTGTACTTATGTTCTCTTCTCCACCAGTCTCCTTGTGGTCACTGGGGCTTGTTCCAGGCTCCCCCATACACTTTCTGCTAAACTCCTGCAAAACTCCTATGTCCTGTTTGCTATCCCTGTTCACTATGCTCTGTTCGCTATGCTCTCGGCCCTACACCTCTTATGCAGAGAGTAGTCTTCCAACTGACACAGGATGTGAGTCAAAGGAATGTGGGGCCTCCCACAGCCCTATCTGACTCCACCCCCTCCAGGCAGGAGGGTGTTACAAACAACAAACACTGGTGTTAGCTAACCCTTGCAAATTCTAACCCTTGCAGGGACAAACACCAAACACCGGAGTTAGCTAACCCTTGCGAATTCTAACCCTTGCAGGGACAAACAACAAACACTGGAGTTATCTAACCCTTTCAAATTCTAACCTTTGCAATTACAAACCCACACACAAAGACTAGGACTTATTCCTTAAAGAGAAAGCAGCCCCTGAAAATCTCCCCTGTTAGTTGGTTTGAAGGGGGGGAAGGGCTAGATGCTTAGAAAAGCTTGCTCACCTCCCCAAGATGTGTCTGCTCTTCACAGAGTAGTCTTCCAACTCTTCCAACTCTTTTGGACAGAGCTAGCCAATCTCCTTCTTCTTGGAGCTGTCCATGGTTTGTGTAGCTCCCAAATGCCTGCCACAGCTAACAGAGCAAAAGGCACCTTTTAACATGGTGATTCTCTTACTTTTAGCAGGGAGAGCAACTGGCCCTATTCAACCTCAGCACGGCATCCCTCCAGTGGCTGATGCTGGTGTCTGCCTTATATTTCTGTTTAGATTGTGAGCCTTTTTGGGACAGGGAACCATCTTATTATTTTTCTGTGTGAACTGCTTTTGGAATGTATGTTGAAAAGCAGTATATAAGTAGTAGCAGCAGCAACTGCTGCTACAGCTATAGACTCAAATCCATAAATTTCACCAGCTACTATAACTTATTTTAAAAGACCCCATTGTTCACATGAACTTATGTTCTATTTGTTGTAAAAAGATCTGCTGGTTTAAGACCAAAGCTAAGGGTCAAGCTTCACAAAGCTTCACAAAGCTGGGCAAATGGAGTTAACAGATCAGTAATGATGTTGAGCAATGTCACAAATTGTGCTTGCTTACAACTTGCTTTTGCTGCAAGCACTTGGACAATGGGGGCATCTTGCCAGGCACTCCATCCTTTCTATCTTGAGTTGAGTCTCAACCAAGCAGAAGTGTGGGAAGCATTTCTGATATTGAATTCAATGGGACATGCAGCCCAATCTTATGCATGTTTTCTCAGAAGATTGTTTATGAAATGTATATGCTGCTTTTCCACACACAAAAACTGGGCATTTAAGGTAGTTTACAAGAAAATCGGGTACAACATACCTGATCACGACCAAATACAATGGATAAAAACCAGGCACAACGGTTTAAAAAAATCAAAAACATTTCCAGAAGAAAGTCACATCATAGTCAGGCAAAATGCCTGCTTGAATAAATTCTGCTTGTTAAGTTTTAAGAAGATTAAAAGTCTTCCCTTCCAGGTGCTGGCCACTCCCTCTACATTGACCTGTGTCTGATAGGCAGGCATTTGGGCAGCAGTTGGCCGGGTGTGGGCATCAGCCCATCCCTGGGCCACTGACAAGCCTCCAACACCCCTGGCTATCTATGCAACTAACAGGGCTGAACATTCCAGTCTTAAGTATGGCCACGGAAAAAGCTTTTCCTTGTTAGACCAGCAGCAGGGCGTGCAGGTGGGCCTTTTCAGTTGACTACAAGGGAAAGGCATTTTCATTTTGGGGTCGATTGTCCTTAAGATATGTTGGCCCCAAGCTGTTTAAGATACCACTGAATTCAATGGGACTTACTCCCTGATGAGTGTGCATATATAGGATGAAAAGTGCACGACTGTGGCTGAATCGAACCCTGTACTGATTTGGTTAAATACATGAGGCAATGAGGGTATATTTAATGTACAGTTGTTAATCTAAATTAGCACATGCATATTAATATTGGAGCAGTGTAATGTAATGTAATTTTATTTACAGTCATTGACCAAAGAGAGAGTAAATATTGGAGCAGTAATTTTACTCTCTGGTCCAGTTTCATTCTCGCTCTAATTTCTGGCCCTGAACGACATGGAGATCAGCTACCGAGAAGCAGACTGACTGTTTACAAGCCCTGGCCGAGCGACCTCTAAGTAGGCGGCACGCCCATTGCCTAGCAACTACAAACGCGAGTGGAGAGGCTTCCAAAACTGAGTGACAGCATTTCTTCTGGACGGCTCAGCCCCAGGAAGATTCTGATTGGCTTATCTGGGCTACTGAGAGTAGCGGGCTTCGGCGCACGCGCACTCTGTTTGTGCGAGAAAGCCGCAGCAGTAGCATTACCTTCCCCATCACAACCGTCTCCTCGACGGGTTTTTCTCAAACTTGGTGTCTAAAGTAGGGCGCCGCGCACGCGCACTATTTGAACCGATGGCTGCGGACGGGGCGCCGCTGACGGAAGAAGATGTTCGAGAGCGAGTCAACCTGCAGCACCAGAATCTCGGTGACCGACTGGCTGCTGGCGAAGGGGAAAGAAGCGGGGCGGGGCAGGGAAAGGAGGAAGGCGCGGCTGCACCTTTTAAGCCTTATTCCGAGGCCGGCTGTTCAAGCCGTTAGTCGGGCTGCAAAGACGCGCGGTTGAGTCGGGGCTTGAAACGGGAGGCGCGCGGACCAATCGGGGAGGCAGGGAGAAATTACCTGACTGGCGGGCCGCTTCCCTCTTTTTTTGCCGCCGGGACAGACGGGGTGGCGCTTGGAAGGAGCGGGGCTCCTCCGCCCACCGAGCCCAAGGAGACCGCTTGGGGGCGGGGAAGCAATTTTAGCCTCTCCGCTTGGGGACTAGCGCCGTTGTGCTCGTTTGCTAGTTGAAGATGACGCTCGCTCCCAAAAGTGAGGTAACATGCAAGTCAATTCTCGCCGGTAACTTGCCGCTAGCCTGACGTCCATCTTTCAGCTTAGTGCCATCGTGTTAACCTCTAGGAAAAGTCACGGGGTGATTTGGGGGCTTTGCTGACGATTAGGCTTAATAGTATCTCATATGGTACTGCACAGTACTTTATGCACACTATCTTGCCATCTTTGAAATAACCCTGCAAATATGTTATCTCCATACAGGGATGCACCTAGGTAATTTTGGAGTCTTATCCTAAAGGCCTTTGGAGGCTCTGGCCCCCCTCCCTTGCAGATTAAGCATAATTATGCTCCACTGGGCAACCAAAGCACCCAGGACAGACTAAAGAGGATTTGGGGGTTCCAGGGGCTGTCAGGCCCTGGACTTCGGCTCTGAAGTCCAGGGGTAAGAGCACCTTTATCCCCATATGGGGGAAGCCCCCTCAGTTGTGAGTTGAGGTTGAGAGTGGCTTACCCATGGTCCCACAGAGAGTTCATCATAGCAGAGGCAAGACTTCCTGGTTTGCAGATACATCTATATACTTGTTGTGGTGGAGTGGATATTACCCCGTGAACTTGCACACCTGTGATGAGAACTGCACTCAGCATTTTGTGAGATACATCACTTGTGCAACTACTCTGTTAAATGTGGTTGCATAAGCATTGCAGGTGTGTGGGTGATATGAATGAGTGACATAATTCCACCATCACTCTAGGTGACATAATTCCACCATCACAAAAGGGATCAGCTGGGGTGGGGTGGCTTTGAGGCCCAGCCACGGCATTCACTGGCCAGCGTAGCGTTGTACAGTATTGTGCCCCCACCCCCAAAGGCAGAAAAGTGCTACTCCGTTTGGGAACAGAGACATATGGAATACAGCAGGTTAATCTCAAAGCATCCTTTAATAGGCTATACAGAGTACAGATCTGTACACTTGTATGAGTGTTGAACATGACATGTGAATGAGCCTAGTATTTCCCAGACTTTTGATTGCTAAAGCACACTTTGTTTTTCTTCTGAATTAAAACTGGAGGCATGCTTCGTTCTTGCACCTAAAAAGCTTTTCTTTTAAGTATGTGGCAATAAGAATTGTTTGCACATATTCCTCAAAGGAGCCCATTCCCTGATTCACACGTTCTTTTTGTGTGACTTCCTATTCTGGACATGCCTTTTGACTGGAAGGAGGCAAAATCAGAGTTGTGATGCATGCAGAGACTCAGCAGGAAGCCTCCTGTGAGAATGGACAATTTTGCTGCTTCTTAGTTTTGGGAGTGCTTCAGTGTTCTGGTTTGATAATCCTTACAGAGACTGGGGAGCCTTGCCCACTCCTAGTATAGCTGACTGAAAGGAGTGGAGGCCAAAGCAGTAATTCATACAAAGATGCAGTGAGCAGCCTCCTCTCTTGATGGATACTTCAGGCTTACAGGACCTATTAATTATATTTATGGTTTATTTCTGGTGACATATTAGCTTGCTCCAGCACACAGTTTAGGTATTACCAAAGTAAGAATCTTTTATTTATCTTTTATTGAGTTTATCTGTGACTGTTGGCTAGCAATTCTAACTGCTGTGCTGACAGTCTAGAGTGCAAGTCCCACCCTGGGGCACTCTGTTGCCAGGAGGGTGGGAGGCTGTACCTGAAGGAGGCCCATAGCTCAGTGGAAGACCATCTGCTTTGCATGCAGAAGGTCCCTGGTTCAATCGCTGGCATCTCCACGTAGGGCTGGGGAAATATCCCTATCCCAGAATGGCCACTACCAGTCAGTGTAGACAATACTGAACTAGATGGACTTATCTAGCTCCGTATAAAACAGCTAATGTAACCTGTAGGTCTGATTTTTGTAGATTAAGGAGTGTGCACAGAATTATTCATCAGTTAAAATGGAAAGAGGTTGCTAACTCTTAGCTACAAAGTAAGAGAGGTTGATTTAGAGAGGAGTCACCCTTGTCCCATATTTTGCTCATGCCAAATGACCCACTGTGAGTCTTTGCCAAATATGAGCAGGTGAAGAGTTCATGATCCCATGAACTCGAGGTATCAAAAATGGAGACTGAGCCCATCGTTCCAATTGCATAGAGGGGTGCTTTTTGTGTCACTGTCTAATAGAGCTGTTCTGGCAACCCCATCAAACTCCATTTGATCTATACCACAATGGTGCCCCACTAGTTGATTGATTTTCTTCTGGCATACTAGGTGTCCTAGCACATAGTTTAGGTGAACACTTAACTTGCGTGTATGTGTAGGTTAATTTGTTGTATTAAACTTACAAATATTTTCATTCTAGCGGATGTCCGGTCATTATCTCTTCCTGGAACTTATCATGAGAAGATTACTCACTTAGGAAACTCCCTGAAACATTTTATTAATCTAAAGTCTCTTGATCTTTCACGCAATGCATTGACTGTCCTGGAGGTAAGATATCTTCAATTTTTGAATGTTTTCCAATAAACATTGGTTACATTAGGTAGTGCTTAGAAGAAGAAAAACAGTGGTCCTGGCTTGCTCTTTAGGAGTGGTTATCCTAAATGCTTTCCTTTTAAAAATTAGAATTCTCATAATAAATATCAAATCTAACAGCTGCGTCCTTTTCTTGAGATGAACGACCTCAGAACGGTGGTACATATGCTGGTAACCTCTAGGCTGGATTACTGCAGTGTGCTCTGTGTGGGGTAGGGACGTGCATGGAACTGATGGGAGGTGGTTTGAAGGTTGGGGGAAACACCGTTAAGGATGGGAGAGGGTGCACTCCCCCCCCCATGTTTTCCCCACCGGCACTCCCTTGAAAACCAGACCGGCGGGGCGGCAGAGTACCTCCCTGCCACCCTGTCCCCTCTTTGGTCCAGAAGTAGCGTGTGCATGCACATCATGCTTGCTCATGTGCAAGCACCAATGTGCGCATGCGCACACGTTACTTCCAGTCACTTCCAGACCGAAGAGGGGATGGGGCAGCAGGGAGGTATTCTGCCGCCCCTCTGGTCCGGTTTTCAAGGTAGTGCCAGTGGGGAAAACACGTCGGGGGAGGGGGTAAGTGCACCCTCCCTCTTCCTTAAATGTGTTCCTGCCCCCACGTTCAAACTGGCCTTCTAGGAACAGAACACCGAACAGGTTCATGCACATCCCTAATGTGGGGCTGCCTTTGTACGTATTTCAGAAACTGCAGTTGGTTCAAAATATGGCAGCCAGGTTGGTCTCTTGGTCATCTAAGAGAGACCATATTACTCCTGTGTTGAAGGAACTACACTGGCTGCTGATACGTTTCTGGGCAAAATACAAGGTGCTGGTTATTACCTATAAAGCCCTAAACAGTTTAGGCCTTGGGTATTTAAGAGAACATCTTCTTTGCCATGAGCCCCACTGCCTGTTAAGCCCCACTGCCTGTTAAGCCCCATGAGTCCCACCACCTATCTGCGGTTGCCGCCAGCTCGTCTGGCAGCTACTTGGGAACGGGCCTTCTCCATTGCTGCCCCTGGGCTTTGGAATGCAGTCCCTGTTGAAATAAGAGCCTCCCCATCTCTGGCAACATTTAAAAAGGCACTGAAGAAACATTTATTCACCCAGGCTTTTAATTAGATTTATAGTTTTAATATTTTTAATATTGGGTTTTTAATGTTTTCCATTTTTAAAATTATTTTAATTGTTAATTGATTTAACGTGCCCAGAGATGCATGTTTTGGTCAGTGTAGAAATGTTTTAAATAAAATAAATATTTTAAATAAATTATAATGTGTAAAAGGATAGAACCCACCCAAGACATTAAAACTCTATGTGGAATGGCCACAGTTCACTGATAAAGCATGTGCTTTGAACGTAGAAGTCTAGATTCAATCTCCAGCATCTCTAATTAAAGGATCTTGGAATACAGGACTGGGGGAAACACTGCTACAAGTTGGGCATACTGGGCAAGAGGAATCAATTATACTTATTCAGTATAAGGTAGCTTCATATGTTCTGTTATCCTTAATCCCATTGTGCCCTCAAAATCTAGTTACCAATTTATGGTAAAGCACAGAGGCTTCTCTTCCCTATGTGGCCACTAGTGTTAACTTACCTGGTAGAGGCTAAAAGATTCTGACCTGTTTACTAGCTGTCCTTGCAGGGAAAGAAATATTGAAGAAGATATGTGGATGGCACAGTTTGATTGTTTCTTATTCCTCTTCCTGAAGTCAGCTGTGAGGAGGCTTACTAAATGAAGAGCTAAAGTGAGAATTGGATCATGTGGTAGCCTTTGTGGGCTGGATATGCCTCACATGTGATCAGTTGCCGACCACTGCAATAGAGAAAGCCAGTTATGCCTGGTGTAATGGTCTTGCAGTGACCCACTTTCTCTCTCAAGGGGGCAGATTGTTGTACTCTGCCCTGAGTGACATCTCTAGAAATCTTGAAGGGCAGCCTTGCAGAATGCATTACATTGTAGTATGCCTTTGGGATCATAAGAATGTAAGTGACAGTCATTTAACCTGAATCTAAAAGGATATGTTGGTTAAACCAGAGAATTGGCAAAAAGCACTCTTAGCCACCCACCCTGTCTAAGGTTGTAGTCATGGGTCAAAGAGGTATGAACTGGAGTGTCCCAAAGAGGTTGGATCCCAATGATGATGTGTGTAATACTTACATCCCCATGCCTGACCACAGTGGCCTTAGTTGGCTTACTTGCTCACCCTACCACTGTGGTCAGGCATGCAGACGTAAGCGTTACAGTACCAGCGACAAGAGCTTGGCATCCTCAGACAGTTGGGCCCAGTCCCAACTGCCAGTCCCTGTGCTCTTGCCGCCTCTTTTCCATCCCATCCACAAATGGGAGTTTTCCCTCAGAGGTCCCTGTATTATCACAGGAACTTCTGGAGAAAGCTCTCATTTGTTGATAAGTGGGAGAAGGATGCCTGGAGGTGACAGCAAGAGAGCTGTTGCCACCCCAGAACACACCAACTCCCCCTAACCTGCAATAATACAAAGGAAAGCTTTGAAGGTTACTCAAGTCTGAAAGAGTATTTTGCTGAGGACCCTTTCAAACCTGGAGCCAGGCCTGGTAGCAGTTGTCCAATGTATCCTATTCAGATTAAACACAGCTGAATGGAGTTGTAAAGTGTGGGAGTAAGCAGACAATTCCTTTCTAACCTTTTATTTGTTTACAGGGTCTTCAGCATCTCACGTGCTTAGAAAAACTCAATCTCTACTTCAATTGCATTTCCTCACTATCGGAAGTGTTTCGACTCCACAGCTTGATGACACTCAAGGATGTAGACCTTAGACTAAATCCTGTTGTTAAAAATGAATCAGATTATCGTCTTTTTGTTGTGCACATGCTCCCTAATCTCAGACAACTGGGTAAGTAGGATAGCTGTGCAATTTTGTGGATAGGTTAAGGGAAATTATTTATTTATTATTTTATTAATTACACTTTTATACTTCCCCAACTCTTGTGTCTCTGGGTGGTTCACAATGATAAAACAGTTAAAAACACATAAAAACAATTAAAAACTAACAATTTAAAAATCAATCACAGAATTAAAAACCTATACATTATAAGAAGCTGAAAAAGCCTGAGTAAAAAGATGGTTTTTTAAATTTTTTTTTTAAATTGTCAGAGATGGGAAGGATCGTATCTCAATAGGGAGTGCATTCCATAGTCCCAGGGCAGCCAGAAATGAGGCACAAGGCCAGACTAAACTGGAACCCTGGTCTCTAGGATGGTAATCTTGTAACATGGCACAGCTGTACCAATATATAGTCCAAACATTTTGTGATCTGAAGAATTTTTTATTCAGTGACTTGGTTGGTTTACATTTGTAGTCAATCCTGTGCAAAGGGGTCAAGGCAATACATTGCTGTATGATATAAAAAAGTGATTAGGCCCCCTCATAGCTTCTTCACAGTTATTTTCTTTAAGCATGCCGCCCCCACCCGAGTGTTCAGTTCAGTTTTGTTTATTTACGGTCACTGACCAGAAATATATATACATACAGGTGGACCTTGATATTCGCAGGAATTCCATTTTCCACCGTAATCGGAGCCCATCCGTTAGCTAGGGTATTTCCTTCATGCTCTCAGAATCAACAGGAAGTTATCACAGCAGAGTTTTCCTGGAGGCTAGGTTGATCGCTAATCCCCGGTTCCTTTCCTGTTGCCTTCAGGATCGGCAGCAGAGAGAGAGCTCTCCAAACTTTACTTCTTTAGTTTCTTTGTTCTCTTTGTTTCTTTCTTTGGTCGATACCTGCTGGGTCGTTTTCAGTCTCTCTCTTTCAGTCTAAGCTCTCCCAACCATTCTGTCTTTCTTCAGCAGCTGCTAAGCTTCTTTCCCTCTCAACTTTGAATCTTCTGCTCCTCCCCAATCTTATCTTCCTAAACTCAGCAATGGAGCGCACTCATGCCGCCGCCGCTGCCATCAGACTTCAATGTTGGAAGGGGAGACAAGAACCTCAAGCGCCACCCTTACAACGGGAGCGGTTTGGAGTGCGGGGCAACAGAGCATAGCTCAAAGTGCCACCCTTTCTATGGGGGCCGCCGCCGTCATGACTTCAACGTTGGAAGGGGAGACAACGACCGCAAGCGCCACCCTTACAACGGGGGCGTTTTCCAGCGCGGGGCAACAGAGTATAGCGCAAAGTGCCACCCTTTCTACGGGGGCCGAGGCCATGCAGAGAAAAAAGACCAAAAAAGCCCCAAAGGCAAAGAAACGAGAGCGGGGGGCGGCGGAGCAGCTGAAGGCTGCTGGAAGCCGCCGGAAAATTACAAAGCCCCCGGTCGCGAAGTGAGCGAACGCCTGCATTTGCGGGCAGTCTGCAAGCAGCGGCAGCCCCGGCAGATTACTTCCCCAAGGCTACTAGACCACCAGGGAGCGGACCAGCTGGGGAAGGCGGCGGAAGCAGCGACGGGCGCCACGATACCGCCCGTGAACGCGCCTGTGGAAAACCAGGGCAAGGGAGCCATGGAAGGAACCACAACGGCTGCCGCCACAGAAGCCTCACCTGCGGATGCCCAGGGGCCCAACTCGCTGTTACGCGTGAGTAATCCCCTGTTCAGGGAGGTGCGGAACCACCCATATCAGAGGAGGTGGCCGCAGGGCTGAGGGGTTCAATAGCCAGGGAGTTTTAAAACACCTTTCCCTGCCCTGGCTTTGGAAGCGGGGACGTCCCCACCCCCAGTTGGAGTGGGGCATAGGTATGACTCCTTGAGGCCGTTCTGAAAATCAGAAAGAGGAGGCGATACCGTTCTCCCTCAACACCCTCCTCAGAGACTGAGGGTGCCTCTCCAAAGAAACCATCTAGAAAGCTCCCACCTATAGTGCCAACAATCCCAATCCCCTATCCCCAACCCCGCAGGGACCAAGGGGCCACCCTGAGGTATCCCCCACCTCCCGGGAGGCCAGACACCCCGGACCACTCCTCTTCTGGGACTGAGGAGGGAGAGTCTACTCCCTCAGGCAGGCAGCAAGTTTAACCTGCTTGGGTAGAGAACCCAACACAGCAGACTTAGTTGGGCATGCGTGTATGCTGAGAGTAAAGTAACTTGGAGCCAGTTCATAGTTTCAAATCAATATATAAGGCATTTATTAGAGAACTTCATTCTAGATAGGAAAGTGAGGAGTGGGATCTGCTGGCTGGATGCAGATGGATTCTGCATCTCTGCACACATGGTGCAGGGAAAAGAGCTTACTTCCATGTTGCAAGGTAGAGGAACAGGAAGAGAAGAGAGAGAGGAAGGAGGAAGTGTCCCTGTGATCGGCAACCTACATTCCATAGGGATAGTGTCAGAGCAGTAGAGAAGGGATCACCAATGTCTTGACCCTCTAGCCCTCTGACTCACTAGTCTGTCCTCCTATGTTACGGAGACAAGAGACAGTGCAAAGCCCTTCACTTCTAACACCCCCTCTCAATGTCTCGTGGATCAGTTCACTAGATTCTTTTTCTCTCTCAGCTTTTCGAAGCAAGGTCTTGGTAGTGGCTTAGTGAGTAGATCTGCAAGCATTTCATCTGTTGGGCAGTAGATCAGCCGGATTAGTCCATCCTTTTGCAGATTTCTCACTAAATGATACTTCACTTCAATATACGTCTGCTTGTCTGGAGAGTTGAATGCAACTTTGGTTGGCTTCAGACACTGGTATGGGCTGTGGTACACCCATAACTAGATCTCTCAGTAGTTGACACAGCCATTGTATCTCGTGATTGCCCTGTGCAGCTGATACATATTCTGCTTCATTAGTCGATGAGGCTGTTAAGTCTTGCTTGGTGCTTGACCGGCTTATGGCTCCATCTCCATAGAAAATTATGTGACCACTGGTGGATTTCCTTTCTGTTAGGTCTCCACCCCTGTCTGCATCTACATACCCTTCTAGTTTTTGGTTAAACTGTTAGCTGGTAGCTTGAGCTCAAGGTGTGCAGTACCCTTTAGGTGCCTAACAATTCTCTTAATTGCATTCCCGTCCTTGACTGTTGGTGATGCAGTTTTTTCTGAAAAGTAAGCCTACTGCTGTACTAAAATTGCATTCCAGTCCTTGACTGTTGGTTCCGCAGTTTTGTCTGAAAAGTAAGCCAACTGCTGTACTAATATCTGGCCTAGTGAGCATACTAATGTATAAAGCTTACCCAATGCTTCACGATATCAGTGGTGGTCAAGTGGCTCAGTTTGAGCTTCTTGCTTTATGTAGTTCACTTCCATTGGAGTTGGAGGGATTCACGTCTTCCAGCCATAGCAGGTTTATTAAGTCTTTAAGTTTTCTGTTCTTGGGTGATGAGGAAACTTCCATCTTTCTCTCTTTGTACTTGAATGCCCATGTGCTGTGCAACGTTGCCAGGTTGCTTGACTTCCACATCTCTGTTCAGATGATGCTTTATTCCCTTAATATCTTCTGGATTCTCATAGGCAAGAATCAAATCATCAGGATACGCCAAAAATGTAACTCCATTGCCATCTATGAATGTCGTGTACAGGTAGGGATCCGCGTCACTTCTTTTGAAGTTTGCGTGAAGTAGCATATCATTTAGTTTTATGTTCCATGCTCTGGCAGCCTGTCATAAACCGTAAATACTCCTTTGCAGTTTGCATACATAGTCCTCTTTGCCTTTCCCCAAGAAACCTGGTGGTTGTTGCATGTAAATGTCCTCTTCTTGTTTGCCAGGCAAGAATGCAGTTTTACGGCTAGGTGTTATGGCTAGGTGTTCAACAACATGCATTCCTTTGCTAGCAGCAATACTTAACAGAGTCCTTACTGTGGTATGTTTAACCACTGGTGCAAAGGTTTCATCTTAAGCTTCTCCATTTTCCCAACAAATATCTTTTTGCTACTGATCTGACTTTGTAGCACCGAATCTCACCATCAGCATCGTGTTTGAGTTTGAGGACCCATTTTCAACCTATAACTTTTCTCCCTTGAGGTAACTTAGTAAGAGTCCAGGTTTTTTATTTTTTCTCTGTAGAGCCTCAAGCTCTTCAGTTGCAGCTTGTTTCCAATTCTGGACTTCTGGTTGTGATAGCTGGAATACTTCCTCCCAGGATGAGGGTTCTGGCTGTTCCGCCGTTCTTGTGAGGTGAATGGTTGGATCTGGATCTGCTGTCTCCTCCTCCTCAATTCTGCCGAGATCAGGAAGCATAATCCAGTCGTCAGGGTTTTTTGGTCTGGCTGCTGGCTTCGCTGAAGAAAGAGCTCTTTCATTCTCATCAGAAGACACCAATCTGCCTCTGGCTATCCGGTTGGTGTCAGGAGCCAGAATTCTATAGCCTCTGGATTGTGCTGAGAGCCTACAAAAATCCCTGTTGTGGTCCTAGCCGCTAACTTAGTCCTTTTCTCCTTTGGGGTGTATGAGTGAGCCATGCTTCCAAAGACACACAAATGTATCATGGACGGCTTATGACATGGATGGCTTATGACCATGCCAAAGTTCATATGGTGTTGTGCCTATAGGCTTTGTGTGCATTCTGTTTTGTATGTATGTAGCAGTCATGATGCCTTCCCCCCAGAGTTTCCTGTGGGAAGTGTGCGTCAGCAAGCATGCATCTTATCAGGTCCAGGAGGCTTCTGTTTTTTCTTCTGAGACTCCATTTGGGACAGATTGTAAGCTACCGTGGTTTGATGCACGATTCCATGTTCTCTCAGGAACCGTGGGGTGGCGCTGGGCATAAACTCTTCTCCATTGTCTGTGCGCAGGATCTTTGGCTTCCATCCAGATTTGTTGCTTGCCATGGCACGTAGTCCTGGAGTTACTCGAGCAGTTGCTAGCAGTTTTCATGCAAGCACGACTTAGCGAGGTTCACTTCATTGGACTGGTATGCCTCAGTGTTGAACCAGGCTGGTCTTTCTTTGGCTGTCTTTGATACAGGTTGCTTCTGCACACGGTACAGGCCTTTGCATTCAGAGCCTACAAGGCAAACTTATCCATTCTGGGTAACAACGCATTGTCCATTTCTAATATACAGCTCAAAGCCTTGTTTTCTCTAGCTTGGATGTTGAAAGCAAGGAGCCTGAGAAGTCAGGGATATACAAAAAACTCATTAATTGATCCATCCTAGGAATTGCAACACAAAATTCCTTCGCCTCTCTTCCTTGCTTTAATTGTAGTATTATTGCCCAAATGGACAATCTCTTCGGGAATATCAAGCATTTCAGTATAGAAATCCAAATTTTTTGAGAGATGAACTGAGGACCCACCGTCTAATATGAATCTTCCATTTCCATGAAACAGTGAGGCACTAAAATTCTTATTGGAATTTGCACGCTTAAAGTTCTTAGTTAAATTCCTCTCAGTAAAATCGACTCTGCTTGTCTGATTCCTGGGACAGCTCGCCACCTTGGGTCCAGATTGGCTACACAGAAAACATCTAATGGGCATTTGTCCCAGTTGCCCTCATTCCAGGAGCAGTCTCCCTGGTCATGTGACCTCTCTATCTAGATTGAGTATCCTTGGCATAAAACTCTACAAGATCTCAGCCTTCCATGGGGAGCAGGCGGCCTTCGAACAAACTGTCCCTCAGCAAGTTGTCTAGCACACTTCCGCGACCCACCCAGGCATTCCTTACTGTTCATCCGGCTTAGGTATGTCCCTAGCTAAAGGATGGGCTCCGATTACGGTGGAAAAAGGAACATTGGGTCTTACCTGTGAAGGGTCCTTTTTCACCGTAATCGGAGCCCATCCGCCCCGACCTGCGGAAGCAAACTTAATATTGGATGATAATAACCATAGTTGGGGCCGACACTGAAACTATGATCACCGGGGCTAGTTCGTGTGTATATATGTGTACTATATAGAGGCGTTGGTGTGACAATGGTTAGTAAATATTAGTAGATATTACCGCTCACGTGGATGGTCAAGGGCTAATCTAATCCATTTCCAACCTTAGAAAAGATCATTCCTTTTTTGGCTAAGCTAACCTCAAAACAGAGCTCTCTCTCTCTAGTAGTTTTTCACAGCGTCCTTCAGCATGACAGTTGGAACTGGGGATTAGCGATCAACCTAGCCTCCAGGAAAACTCTGCTGTGATAACTTCCTGTCGATTCTGATAGCATGAAGGAAATACCCTAGCTAAAGGATGGGCTCTGATTACGGTGAAAAAGGACCCTTCACAGGTAAGACCCAATGTTCCTTTCTGCGGCTGGATCCCTAAGGGATTGCGGGGGTTTCGTTCCCAATCGGCCATTTTTGGCTGAAAATCAGCAGCGGTGTGAGGGGGAAGAAGCTTCTTACCTTGTTCTGCTGCTCATGCGTGTCTCCAAATTGGCAGGAAATGGCCAAAAATCGTGTGTGGGGGGGTGTTTTTACAGGAGCTATTTTGTGGCTACAGTTCCTCAAATGGTGGCTGGAAATGACCTCCACAGTCATTTCCAGCCACCCCCGACCCATGGATACGCGAGGTTGCCTCCACCCCAGCTTATGCTGAGGCCAGGTGTCATTTTCCCAGCTGCCAATATGCGAAACCACAGATAATGAATCCACAAATAAGGAGGTCCACCTGTACAACTCAAATAGTAATAATAAACTAATCCAGGTATTTGTAAACCTTATTAAATCTAACTATACAGATACACTCTTACTTCAAATTCTAATGGCAACAAGACAGAACGTAGCAACTGGATAGGTACATAAGAACAGCCCTGCTGGATAACGCCCAAGGCCCATCTAGTCCAGCATCCTGTTTCACAAAGTAGCCCACCAGATGCCACTGGGAGCCTACAGGCAGTAGTTGAGAGTATGCCGTCTCTCTTGCTGTTATTTCCCTGCAACTGGTATTCAGAAGAATCTTGCCTCTGAGGCTGGAGGTGGCCATTAATAGATCTCTCCTCCATGAAGTTATCCAAACCCCTCTTAAAGCCATCAAGGTTATTGGCTGTGACCACATCTTGTGGCAGAGAATTCCACAAGCTGATTATACGTTGTGTGAAAAAATACTTCCATTTGTTGGTCCTAAACTTCCTGGCAATCAATTTCATAGGATGACCCCTGGTTCTAGTGTTATGTGAGAGGGAGAAGAATTTCTGTCTATCCAATTTCTCCACACCATGCATGATTTTATAGACCTCTATCATGTCTCTCCGCAGTCACCTTTTTTCTAAAATAAATAGCCCCAGGTGTTGTAGGCTAGCCCCATAAGAGAGGTGCTCTAGGCCCCTGATCATCTTGGTTGCCCTCTTCTGCACCTTTTCCAGTTCTACAATATGCTTCTTTAGATGTGACCAGAATTGTACACAGTACTCCCAAGTGTGGCCGCACCATAGATTTGCATAAGGGCATTATAAGATTAGCAGTTTTATTTTCAACCCCCTTCCTAATGATCCCTAGCATGGAATTGGCCTTTTTCACAGCTGCCGCACATTGAGTCGACACTTTCAATGAGCTGTCCACCACAATCCCAAGATCCCTCTCCTGGTCAATCACCGACAGCTCAGATCCCATCAGTGTATATGTGAAGTAGGGGGTTTTCGTCCCAATGTGCATCACTTTACACTTGCCAACATTGAACCGCATTTGCCATTTTGTCGCTCACTCACCCAGTTTGGAAAAGTCCTTTTGGAGCTCCTCACAATCTGTTTTGGATTTCACTACCCGAAAGAGTTTGGTATCATCTGCAAATCTGACCACCTTGCTGCTTACCCCTACTTCTACATCATTTATGAATAAATTTAAAAGCACTGGTCAGAGTACAGATCCCTGGGGGACCCCACCTCTTACTTCCCTCCATTGTGAAAACTCTCCATTTATCCCTACCCTCTGTTTCCTGACCTTCAACCAGCTAGCAATCTGCACATGTACTTGTCCCCTTATCCCATGACTGCTAAGTTTTTGTCATCGCTGTCAGTTAAAATATCTAACATAAAATTCATCCAGGTGGCCAGGGTAATTTGCTAGGAGGGGCACTATTAATTCATAACAAGTGTCCCTGTAGAAATTACAGTATTACACATAGGACAATGTCTTGATAGCTTCTGAGTGTGAACATGGCAAGCATGTTTGAAAACCCATATATTAACACTCACCTGAGAAGGGATGTGCAAAACATTTCAACTTGAAACAGGCTGTTTCCGTTGTGTCGAGCTCGAAACAAAACAACCCTGTTCCGATGGAAATATTTCAACATTTCGAGCACCATTTTGGAGGCCTTTCTCCTCCTTGCAGATTGGTTTTCTGGTAATGTCTTCTGACTGGCTTGTGATCTCCTTGCTTCTTGGTTGGCTTGTTATCATACAAATCAACCTGTCATGGGCAACTGTCTCCCCATTGGCTGGGAGGAGAGAGGAGGGGGAACACAAAAGGATGGAGTTTCAAAACAAAAAAGGGACTGGGAGGCAGAGAGAGCCCTTATGGTGTGCCTCTTTTGAAGAGGATACATCAGGATGGAATCAAGGAAGGTTTGAATTTGTGGTTTTCTCAGCACCAAGTAAAATATGCTGTGTTATTGCTGCTATAACTATCTGGTTTTGCTGGATCTTAGATTGACAAAGGCAGAACTTGGGTGCTTATCTTCCTTGAGTCATGGTTTATTTTGTTTGTGAGATAGTGTTGTGGTGAGAAATGGACATTGGCAGGTGTGTGTGTGTGTGTGTGTGATATTTCTTGGTAATTGCTGTGTTGAGCTCTGTGTCTGACCTTGAGAATAACTCAGTACTCTGGTATGCTCTGCAATCTGTATTGCAAGGTGCTCCGTAAAAATGTGTTTGAAGTTGCTCTAATTAAACATACAGTATGCCTATGCTTGCTGCTAAGGGTGCTGCTGTGGCAATGCTAGGAATGTAAGGAGTCATAATTGTGTGAGTGTGAGTTTGAGGGAGTTTGATTTCTATACTATTTTTCATTAAAATAATCCCAAAGTGGTTTACAATATACTGTAATAAAACAGTGCACAATTAAAATACAATTAAAATACAAAAAGTGTAGATATTAAATATAAATATAATATCTATTTAAAAGTTTAAAATACTGTATAAAACAGTAACACGCAGAGCAGCAGTGGTAAAATCTGTACCTCATATAAATGCCTCGGTGAAGAGCTATGTTACTTGTTTTCTAAAAACTGATGGAGGTTGAGGAGCAGATGCCAGCTGGGAGAGCATACCAAACCCTTGGGGCAATGACTAAGCAGGCCCTATCCCGTGTGCTTGACAGCTGAGCCTTTCTCACCATTGGCACACAGAGCAAAACCCTCTCTAATGATGTTGTCAAGTGGGCAGAAACCCTTGGGAGCAGGCGGTCCTTCAGGTATCCAGGGCTCATGTGCTTTAAAGGTCAAAACTAGCACTTTGAATTGGATCCAGAAACAATCTGGTAGCCAGTGCAGCTCTAAAAATGGGTGTAATACGATCCCAACAGGCAGCTCTGGATAAAAGCTGAGTTGCCACATTTTGCACTAGCTGCAGTTTCCAAATATTCTCCAAGGGCAGCTCCATGTAGAGCACATTACCGTAATCCAATTGTGAAATTGGAGTGGGTAACAGTGGGTAACTGTGGGCAGATCTGCATTCTTGAGAAAGAGATGCAGCTGGTGCACTAGCTGAAGCTGTGCAAAAGCACCTCTGACTACCGCCTCCACCTGAGCATCCAAAAGCAGCGTCGGGTCCAGCAGTACTCCCAAGATGTGCTCTTGCTCTTTCAAGGGGAGTGCAACCCCATCCAGAACCAGTTTAATCCCTTCATCCCAATTGGCTCTCCTACTGACCAACAGCACCTCCATTTTCTCTGGATTCAATCTTGCCTTACTAGCCCTCCTCCAGCCCTTGTTTCAGGTCATCTACTGCCTCCCTAGGATCAGGTGATAAGGAGATATAAAGCTGAGTGTCATCTGCATATTGCTGACAACCCGGTCCAAGTCCCCAGATGACCTCTCCTGGTGGTTTCATGTAGATGTTAAGCAAGGGTCTAGAGCACACAAAGTTACCCGCACACTGCCCAAGATCTTGTCTACCTCCTTAGGCCGCATCAGCTTTTGCCAGTGATGCTACTGCAGCTCAGGCGCTGTGGCTGGCAGTGGATTCTGGGTCAGTGATTCTTTTTTTGCCATTTTTGGACTGTGTTTGAAATGTGTGTTCTGTGTTGGGAGGGAAAGATTCCCTTTTGCTGTGTGCTTCTGCAGTGTTTTTCAGGCAGGGTTGCAAAATGCATTGCAAATTGGAATGCAAAACTGGTGTCTGTGAGTGCAGCTTGTTCCAGCCACAGCGAACAATGGGAAAACTGGAAACAGCTCATTGTTCCCCATGGGTAGCTCATAGGAACACTAAAGTGGGTTGGGTGATACAGCATGATGGGTGCTACCTACCACCCATCCCACAAAAGAAATGGGCAAGTGGGCAATTTAAAGCAAATTTTTAATCTTTCCCCCAAACCCCCATTGGATCCTATGGGGAGACACCAGGAACAACCACTGGAGAAATGCTGTGCAGGGGTTAAGTAGGGCCAGTTGCTCTCCGACTGCTAAAAATAAGAGAATAATCCCTTTGAAAGGTGCCTCTTAAGCCTAGTTAGCAGGGGATGCTCGATCTCTCAATCCCAGTGCAACAAGCTGATAACAATTACCAATCACCCTCTGCATCATTAGCACAATGAGAGAATAACCAGCATTGGCCCAAGGCAGAGCCCTAGATAAGACCTCCCATCCAATCAGTCTGTACCATTTTTGGTTCTTTAGAGGGGTGTTCTTAAACTGTAACCAGATTTATTGATTGATTATTAAACTTGTATACTGCCTTTCATTAAAACAATCCCAAGGCAGTTCTTTTGTACAAAATTCTTTTGTGCATTCTCAAAGGGGCCATTCCTGTTTCTCAGCCTCTTATTCACTGACTTCTCTTGTCCTATCTCACAAGTGCTTCAGTGTTTTTTAACCAATCGGGCACTTTTGTCAATTGAAGGTGGATTTGGCAACCACCAACTATGAAATGGAATGGAGCTGGTTGAGAAGGAGCAATTGAACTCCAAGTGGTAAGAGACAACCTTGATGGCTGGTGACTCTTAGTGTAGAACCTGCTTCCTTTTTTCTTGCAGGCGGAACAATGTAAAAAAAAAAAAAAATTAAAGGTCAAGAATTTGAGGTTGGCTTTCTATGTTGTGAATGTGAACATTCATAAAACAACTTTGAGTTGCGGGTGGGTGGGGGGTGAGGAAGGAGGTGTATTGATTGTTGCATTCCTATCAAAGTCCCTGAGAGTTCTACCATTAACTTAAAAGAGGCTAATGTAACTTGACTGTCAGAGATTGGAAAACAAGGAGGGAAGGGAAAGACTTCAGTTGACAAAGTCTGATTGCAGATGATTAAAGAGCCAGACCTTGCCCATAAAACAACTCTGTACGATTTCACAGTAATAGTTGGTATATGAAAGGGAGCTCTGTTCTTTTTGGCAGCTGTATTTTAGTATTTTCTGCAAATGTAATTTCATTAGATCTGTAGATAACATACACACACGGCTATACGTGGTGACTATGTACATAAAATATTTTTTTAATTTTAATTGAGTTTCTCTTGACAGGATACTGTACACATACACTGACTTATTCAGTTCTTGGCAACATTGCAACTAGTTGCTCAGAAATAGTCCCCTGGCTTCCTTCTGCAATTGCTGCTTCTCTTGAGCTCAGGAAAATCACACTTCTAAGGCAAGAGATCAAGTCCTGTCCTAAAGTTTCTTCTGCAGTTGCAGATGTAGCACAGGAGTGCGTTTTTCTGAAGTTGAGCCTTTGGACCTGGCACTGTCTCTGGATACCCAGATGGTCAGGAGGGCCATTTACCAATTTCAGCTGATGTGCCAGCTGTATCCCTCTCTGCAGAAATTGATTTGGCTGGAGTTACCTGTACACTAGTTGCATCCAAATCTGACTAATGTAATGCACTGCACTGGGGTTTATCTTTGAAGATAGGTTGGAAGCTTCAGTTGATCCAGAATGTCACTACAAGGCTGCTAGTTAAGTCAACTTGGCAGAAATATATAAAATTTATTTGCTTCAGTTATATTGGCTACAATATGCTTCAGGGCCCAACAAAGTGCTGTTGTTTTAAAGCCCTTTATTACCTGGAACCAAGATTGCCTTCTCCCATATCAACCTGCCCAGCTTTTAAGCTCTGCTGTAGAGACCCTGCTCTCTGATCCACCATTAGCTCAGATTTGATTGGCAGGGACTTGGATGAGGTGTTTTGGTGGTGGCCCCATGACTGTGATATCCACCATGATATCCTTCTGGGCTGTCTAGCTGGGATGGACTTTAGGAGATACTGAAGCTATTCTGACAATCAGTGGATGAGACTCACCGGGCTCGCAGCTGAGTCCGGTTCAGTTGAAGCGGGTCACCCGCTTAAGTAGCCCTCCCCTAAGTCTGGGTTAGCAGAGCGAGCGCTCCGCTAACCCAGGCTTTCTGATAGTGAGTTGCTGCGGTGCGGCTCTGCGCTGTGGCAACTCACAAGTAGACTCCGACCAGGGAGCTGAAAAGCAGCCTCCAGGCTCGGGGGTCTAGCCAGCATGCCCTGCGCGCTTGTGCAGGGCATGCTGGAGATTCCAAGGGCCGTGCGGCCCCCGATCCTCCTAGCCCCTGCCAGCTCCGTAACGGAGCTGGCAGTTGTGTGGGCGGCCACTTCGGCCACCTGGAGCAGACTGCTCGGTCGTCTGTGAGAAGAGCGGGCTAAGCCCGCTCTCTCCGCTAACCCTTCCCAGGCGGCTCCCACTGATCGTGGCAACCGCCTCACCATGTTGTCATGGCTCGGGTCCTGTTTAGTAGGACCCAGAAAGTGATGCTTGGAGACTACTTCTCAAACCTGTGACCATTGGCTTATGAGAGACTTAATGCTTATAAAAATGGCATCTTGTCCCTGCCCCCACCCACTGTTCTCCATGAAACTACTGGGAGAGGTGATTTGGGATACTGTATAGTGTTCTCATTATGTTCCTTTTCAGCACATTCCTGGAAAGCAGGAGGGGTCTTGAACCAGTGCTTGAAATCAGATGTCAGCTAATGAGCTGAGACTTAATCTAAGCAAGAGAGAGATGCTTCTGGTCAGTAGGAAAACCAGTCTGGTATTAGAGTTATAGTCTATTTTGGAAGGGGTAGCACTCTCCTCGAAGAACCAAAGAATCAGCTTGGACATCTGTTATTTAATCCAGCTTTGCTCCTGGATGAAATAATAGTGATTGTAACCAGGGGTGTTTTTGCACAGCTGTGGTGAGTTCACCAGCTGTATTCCTTCTTGGAGAAGAACAGATCTGTCTACTCTTGCTCATACCTTGGTCCCATCCAGGTTAGATGACTTCAGTCCATTCTTAGGAGAGGAGAGCTGATCTTGTGGTAGCAAGTATGACTTGTCCCCCTAGCTAAACAGGGTCTACCCTGGCTGCATATGAATGGGAGACTTGATGTGTGAGCACTGTAAGATATTCCCCTTAGGGTATGAAGCTGCTCTGGGAAGAGCAGAAGGTTCCAAGTTCCCTCCCTGGCTTCTCCAAGATAGGGCTGAGAGAGATTCCTGCCTACAACCTTGAAGAAGCTGCTGCCAGTCTGTGAAGACAATACTGAGCTAGATAGACCAATGGTCTGATTCAGTATATGGCAGCTTCCATGTTTAAATGAGGCTGCCTTCTGAGAAGTGTTCAGAAACTTCAGCTGGTTCAAAATGACCATACAATCAATATAACAACCCACTACAATAACAACCCACTACAACAAACTACCCAGTACAATAAAACAGTTGGGTTGTTACAAATAACAATCCAATACAATAAAACAATACAAATAACAACCCAACCAACCGATGATTCCTCCCCCTACTTACTTACTTATTTAACTTATTTTTATACTGCCCAAAATTTATGTCTGAGTGGTTTACAACAAAAACAGAAAAGTAAAAACATTAGTTAAAACAGATAAATGGCGACAAAGAAATTAAAACATTGGTTAAAATAAATGACAGCAAAAACATTCCCCTATGTTTAAATCTTGGTTTGTTTGTTTTTTGTATTGTTTTATTGATTGAGTTGGGCTTACTTTAACTTTGTTTCCTGGTGTCCCTTATGGAACCAAATTAGGGTGTAAAAATAAAATATGTACAGTATTCAGGAATTTTCCAAATACTGTTTTGACACTAATTTATTGTGGAATTTTTCTTTTTAAAGATAATCGTCCTGTGAGAGACAGTGAGCGGAAAGCATCTCTTTTGCATTTCACCACAGATCATGCTTATGAATTAAAGAATTCTTCAGTTATACCAAAAGGGACTGAAACGGGAAGGTAGGAAAATAATAAGGGTTCAAAGTGTTTGAAAATACTGGCTGGAGTCCAGTGGGCTCCATGTCAGGAATTTGTGCTCCTGTCACATCCCGTGCTACTCAAAAAGCCACTCCTCAGAAAGGAGTTTGTTAACGATGCGATGAGCTGTATTTGGAAGACAAAATGGGGCTTTTGTGGTCTCATTTTCTGACTGCAGCATCGTATCCTATGTTGCATGCAGCTCTGTCTTTGGATCTCCCAGTAGTTGGCCTTGTACATTTGAAAGACTGGATCATGCCTCTCGAGTTGCCTGTATGTTTAACACTGTTCAGGGTTATGTATAGAACCATAGAGTTTTAGAGTTGGAAGGAACCTTGGAGATCTTCTAGTCCAGAGTTGTGCTCAGAGCAGGGAATTGCTCTAGCACCCAGTCTCAATTTGAAACTTGTAGCAAAGGAGAGCCCACTACTGCGTGAGACGGACCACTCCACTGAACAACTCTTACAGTTAGGAGATTCTTCCTAATGTCTAGCCTGAATCTGCTTCCTTGAAACCTCAACCCTTTGGCTCTAGTCTTGCCCTCAGGAGCAGAGAATAAGTCTGCTCCTTCTTCCAGTGTCAGCCCTTCAAGACATTTGAAGACAACATCCTATCTCTCCTTAGTCTTCTCTTCTCCTGGCTAAGCACACTTGGCTCCTTCAACTGTTTCTCATAAGACTTGGTTTCTGAATCCTTCACCATATTTGATGCCCTCCTTTGAACCTGTTTCAGTTTATTAAATTCTTTTTAAAATGTGCAGCCCAGAATTGGATGCAGTAAGGTCATTTGACCATTTTCTGAACATTTTGGGGGCTCTCTCTCTCTCTTTTACAGATTTGCGGTATTCATGAGTACCTGAGTACCACTTATGTGAATCCCTGTTTATATAAACGTTGAACAACACCAGGCCCTTGTGGCACTCCACTTGATTAATATCTTCCTGTAGGATGACGTGGAGCCATTAATGAGTATGTGTTGGGTATGGTTGTTCAACCAACTGTGACTCCATCAACCAGCATCTATCACATTTTGCCATCTTGTCAACAAAGACATTATGGGAGACTTGGTCAGATGTTTGGCTGAAATCAAAACACACTATGAGGCTGTTCTCTTGACCAGCCTAACCCTGCCTGGGGCAGCCTAGCTGGGGTTAAACCGGTCATGAGAAGCAATGGGATCCTCACGGATCCCTCCACTGCCACCCTGCCTAACCCTCTTAAGGAGCCCAGCTTGCACACTTACCATGGCTACTGGGTATAGTGTATAGAGCACCTATCTGATAGGGGAATCTCTAATGCAATGCATGTACCAGGATCCAGCCCTGGATCCCTCTGCCCTGCTCTGTGCCTCAAGGAGCTGCACAGAGCAAGGCTGCCCATGTAGGTGCATGGAAGGCATGCCAACGATGGACGGTTTGGTTGTCTAGAGGGAAGGTAGATTAAGAGCGGCCTTTCCCCTGCACCTTCCCATCCCATCCCTGGCAATCGTGAGAATCGCCTCTATATCTACAACTTTCTCATGATCTAGTGAGCTAGTAACTATTGAAATTTGAGATAAGTTTAATCTGGCATGACTTGTTCTTGACAAACCCATGCTGGCTCCTAGTAATCACTGTATTCTTTTTTTTTTTTTTAAGTGCTCACAGACTAATTGCCTAAGATAATATTTGCCATAAACTGGCTTTGCCAGGTCTCTCCTCAAAAACTGCCAAACTATGGTTTATGAAGGGCTGCCAAACCAGAAAGTCAAGCCATGGTTTGAATCTGGTTTGCAGACAACAGTTTGCAGAAACTGTGTTTTACCATTAGGTTTGAATTGACAAGCTGTAGTTATGGCCATTACTCTGCCTCCACAGTATTTTAAGTGAAGTTATGAACTTTGTTATCTGTATGCTGAACAAATGGAATAAGAAAGAAGATGAGCATCTCTGTATTGTGTTTGGAAGCTGAAACCATGACTTAGTATCATCTCTGAACTGAAGCGGCCACACTACAGTGTATCAAATTGAAGCCCTGTGTTTTGAATTTGAAAAACTCTGCTCTAGAATCCCAAGGACTCTATGGGAAGAGATATATGTGCAGTGGAACTTCTGAGATCCACTTCCTACAAGCAGCATCTCACCCCGTGCTAGCCAACAGATTGCTTCCTAATCTCAGGCAAGTGAGTAGAACCACCTCTGACATGAGCTGTAACTGGAAAGAGACTCTAGCCAAGCATTTGGAAGCATTTGCCTGTGCTCAAGGGCTCTTTGGATTCTAGCAAAGGGTTTTGGTGTTTAGCCCTCATGATAAAGAGGTTCATGAGCTTTTTAGCTAGCCTGGCTCCTACAGCAGTGCCTGACAAGGACAGGTATCCTCAGTCATTTGGTATCACTTTCCCACTATGTTAGCATTATAGTTACATTACTGAAGATGTTCCAGAATTGTGGCTTAGTCTGAATCCAGCAGCTCATAAGGCCAATTATAAACCCAACAACTCCTACAGTAAATCCCACACAATAATTCTGACACAATAGAGGCACTTTGCTGTTGTCTGATTAGATCCAACATAGGATCATGACACACAGCCCTAGCAAACCAACATTGTATCTCATCAAGTGCATTAATTAAGAATAATCAACTCTTTCCCTATATCTTTAGTTTTTTAAAGATGTTTTGCTACTACCAAACAGATTGAATTAAAACAGGTTGACTGATACAATGATTTTTTGCTACAGATGCATCCAGCCAAGGGCTGAGTATATTAACTCCATGTCAAGGAAGTGCTCAGTGATGGATGAAGATGATGAATCAGTCCTAAATCTCATTGCAAAGTGTGAATGGGACTTAAGGAATCCTCTAGGAGTAACTGGATCAACTAAAAGGGACCCTGCTGTTGAATTTCACAATTTAAGTCGTATGTTGGTTTTGAATTTTCAGCTTTCTCTCTGTTGCTGCTGCTGTTCACTATCTTCAGTTGTGGGGTTGGTTCATGCTAAAGTGGACAGCTACCGTAAACGTCTAGGCTATATAGCAGTCTTAAATGCTGACCATGTCCATAGCATATATTGGGCATATAAGATTATGACTTGTTGGATAGACAACGCTGTCTTCAGTATGCATTATGATGTCATCGTGTGATGATATTGCATTATAAGCTCAGAGGTTTAATTTGCATCTCACAAGATGCTGTGAGATGAACTGGGCATGGCATGGCAGACTGCAAAAAAAGAGGAAAGGTTTGTGTATGTGTTGCTGATCTGAAGTTGCCATTGAGAACAGAAGAATATCTTTATTGGGTCAGACCAAGGGTCCATCTAATCCATCATCCTGTTTCTAACAGTGGCTAACCAGATGCTTCCAGTAAGCCCACAATCACAGCATGAAGGCAACAGTCCTGCTTTTTGTCCCCAGCAATGGTTCAGGAGGCTGTGTTCAGTTATGGCTGATAGGTGCTGGTAGATGCAACCCTCATTTAATTTCTCGTATCCTCTAGAGTCTGAGGTTGAGGTATAAACCTTCCCTCCTTTGAGGCACATTACCGAAGCACATTATCGAAGAATGCTTGTGAATATTATCTGTGAAAGGTAGCATTTGCAAGAGGCTCAGAGGACTTCTTTAGATGATCTTTCCCTCCACATTTGTTAAAGACATGAGTAGCAAAAGAGGAAGGAGGAACTGGTCAGAAGCACACAGTGACATCATGTCAGATTGTTCAGACAAATGGAACTTGCAAAACCTTGAAGGGATCTGGGTGGGGACTTTCTGTTGCCATAGTAAGAGAGACCCCTTTTCACTCTTTAATATGTGATTCCTCCTCATGGATACCATCCCAGTTCTCCTTCCTTTAGCTATACCTGCCAATCTTCCTGAGACATGTTCTTCTTTCCCCTCTTCTGTTAATTATAATCAAGTACCTAAAACTAGTACATGATCCTGTTTTGATTTTGGTTTTAGTTTTGAGGTTAGCTGTTTCACTTTCTGGTTAGTTACCAGTAGTTTTCTGGTAACATTTGGTGACATTTGCAGAACATTCTCATCATAGTAAACTCCTCAAATTTAGCTTTTGGTTTTTCATTTGCACTAAATCAAGGCTTTTGATTGAAAACTGGAGTAATGGGGAGATTATTTTGCTTTGCTTTTCAGGACAACCATACCAGTACAGAGAACATTTAAAACAGTCCTATGTGAATTAAGAACTGGGGTTTTGTATTTTTTAAAAGAGAAAGCAGCCAAATATCGAGATGGGAAACTTGTAACACTGCTGTACTTAATGTGTCTTACAGAACAATCTTATATTTAAACCTTTTTTTCCCTGAGGTACTTGCAAAATGGAAGATAATCCTGGCAGGTGTAGAAAGCTAGAGACACAGTTTGCCGCCTTGCAGAAATTGAAACAAGAAAATTTGTCCAAGGTAAACAATATAAAGATCCTGTATTGTATGTCCTTCCCACTCTAAGGCCCCTCTCTGAGTCTTTATGTAGTTCTCAAGGGGAAAAAAAGATCATACAGCATTGGGCTTCCGGCCTCTGTAATGTTTCTTAATGTCAAAAACTCTTCTTTGACCATTCTTATCTTTTAGTTTTATAAGGTAGTGCTGGCTTAATATGGAAATTGGAAGATCTATACTTTGTATCTGACATGCATTGCACAAGCAACCAGTAATCTGTGGGTCCAATCCAGCCTGCAGGTAATCAAACTGTCCACCACTATCTTATGCCCTACTGACTAAAAGGAGCCTTTTAATCCCAGCGAACCAGCCCTCCTACAGAGAATTTCAAGAGGGAGAGAGAAAAACCATAAACCCAGACTTTCTTCCCACATCCTACTTGCACTTTCTTCCCCTATCACAAGATGGTCTGGAGTGTTATGAGAGGGGAAGGAGGTCATTCTGTGCTCATCTATAGATTAGCTCTCCATTTAATCTAGTTGCCTAACACTTAATCTAAAAAGAATCTTTTATTATTTGCATAGTGCCATGCGTGTACATGGTGTTTTACAAAAAATGACAGGTCCCGCCTTGCTATTCTAGATAGTGACATAGGGAGACAACAGAGGAAAGCAAAGAAAATGGATGGAGGGGTAAGGAGGAGAATATTTATGTGATTGTTTCAGTTACCTGTATTTAAGCTTAGTTATAGTACAGAAAGGGGCTAAGGAGTCGTGCCAAAGCCTTCATGGAAAAGGTGGCTCTTAAGAGTTTTGAAAGAAGTGAGGGAGGAGGCATTGTGCAGGTGTTCTAGGAGGCAGTTCCAGGCATAAGGGGGAGAAAGGGAGGAGTTATCTGAGGGAGCAGGAGATCTTTGGATGGTTGAGCATCTTGGCATTCGAGAAGCCAAAGTAATGGGCAGGAGAAGGGATCTGAGAGGAGGGAGGGGCAAGGCTGTACATTGCATTCATGTACAAACATATATCCTTCAGAATAAAAGATAAACATTTACATGGGCACCTTCTGCTCTTCCCAGAGTGGCTCCATCCCCTAAAGGGAATATCTTGCAGTGATCACACTTTTAGTCTCCCTTTCAAATGCAACCAGGGTAGGCCCTGCTTAGCTAAGGGGACAAGTCATGCTTGCTACCACAAGACCAATTCTCCTCTACCTTTAGGCTTTAGTCCTAACCCTGATACATTGCTTTTGATTTCAGTGGGGTAGAAATGAATTCAAGAATGTGGACTACAGTGCAGTATTTGAGCCCTCTCCCTTTACTGAACCATAAACATCTGAGGTCAGGATTCAACTACTCATTTAACTCCTAAAGGGAGAATAAGGAACCCTGTAATTATATATTTGTGAAACCTGCCTTCCACCTGCCCTTCCATCAATGAGCTCATTAGAGGCTCTGTAGTTAAGGAAAAAACACTGGTTTTCCTTAGTTCAACACTTCTCTCTCTGCCAGCTGGTTCTGATGTCATATTTGGTGGTCACAGGATGCCTTCTTGAAGTGATCACCTGTGTGTGTAGATTTAGGGGAAACTATATGGGAATTGTTCATCCAGTTTTCCAGGGATGATCCTAAAACCGGGGCCCACATTCCTGTTGGATTACATGTATGACTTCACAGGATTGCTTCAGAGATAAAACCACCTAAGCTGCCAGACAATGCAGTGCAATTGATTCTGTAACTAGGAAGTACATTATCTAATAACTTTTACTGCAAACCAGAATAGCAGCTGTAAGATCACTTAATTTTATTGTAAAAAAGAGAATCAAGCTTGCATTCCCTATATTGGTCATTATCTAGTTAGTACTCTGAAAGCTGCCTTACAAATCTGTTGTTTTCTTTTCATATTTTTTTAAAATTCAGGATGCTTGTGCAGATACATACCTGTTGTTGAAAGCCCCAGAAACTGATAAAGGTATGTTATATTAACTTTGGTGCATTTCTCTTCTAGTTTTAATGTGCAGCAAAATGCAAATAGATGATGTCCTAATTATCTGATTTCAGTCCAGTTATGTAATGCCATAGCCTTGTGGCTTTTCATAGGCTGAGGTTCACAAGTATAGAGATGTCCTGTACTAATTCTAGCTATAACTTTCTGTATTGACTGGTTTTACTGACAAACAGTGAGGTTCAAATGACTTAAATGAACATGTATCATTTGGCAAATGCACAGTTGCCACAACCTCAATTGCACTCTCTTATTTTATTATTTCCTATGTTCCTGTCTGTTCCCCACCCTCCTTTTAAAAAGGAGAGGAGAGCTGGTCTTGTGGTAGCAAGCATGATTTATCTGCTTAGCTAAGCAGGGTCTGCCCTGGTTGCATTTGAATGGGAGACTAGAAACGTGAGCACTGTAAGATATCCCGCTCAGGGGATGGAGCTGCTCTGGGAAGAGCAGAAGGTTTCAAGCCCTGGCTTCTCCAAGATAGGGCTGAGAGAGATTCCTGCCTGCAACCTTGGAGAAGCCGCTGCCAGTCTGTGTAGACAATGCTGAGCTAGATAGACCAATGGTCTGACTCAGTATATGGCAGCCTCCTATGTTCCTATGTTCATGGCTAATGGCGACAGCCTGATGCAGAGTTATGCAAAGCATGTTGGGAATTAATGGGCTTTAACTTGCCTGTCTCTGATTTGATGGCTTCATTTGTATTTGATGACCTCCCTATTCTGTCTGCTGTGTATTGTTTTGTGGAGAAATACAAGACTCTAAAACTGTGGATTTTAAATAGAAATTCAGGTCCAAGATTCTGCTATAACATATTCTGCTATGTATGTATTGATAGTTTTCAAAGAAATTGCCGGTGAAAAATGTATGTAACTTGCATCAGCTTAAGCATAAATACCAAGATTTACACTTAGGTTAACCCTTGTTTGTGCTTTGTGTGGCAAATGTGTGTTCATAGACACAATTGCATGTGCAGTGGTAAACGTCCTTAAGTGTGAAATGAATACTGTATGTGTTTGTAAGCATGCAGAGTATGTGCCATAGAGTCCCGATTGACCATAACTTTGTGGTACATGTTTAGTGCATTCTTTCAAGCATGTATCTCTACCTAATACATGGCCACTGCCACTGCCAAGGTATGTGATAGTCATGCTCAGTCAAGGCAAATAGTATGAATCTGCTGTCTTAGAGCCAGTGTGAATCTTTTTTCCCCTTGGAGTTTTTATATAATTGGTAAAAATGTGTCTTAAAGTTTATTCTATACGTTGTAAAGAAAAGTACATGTTTGAAGGATCTCCTGCAAGAAAAATCCTCGCATATAAAATTGACTGGCCAAACGCTTCTCTGTGACATGCTAGTTTATATATGTAAGGATTTTGTTGTTTGTGCTGAGCCCTGCCATTAGCTGCCCAAAGTGGTTCAATACTGGAGTAACTTTACCACATAATTCTACTTATTTATCTAAACTGGTTTCTTGACATCATTGTGACTTCAGGGACCTAAATTAATTTCACATTCACCAGTCTTTTGCCTAGTATGTTCATGATTTTTACAAACAAATAAGACTTGTTATTCCTGAGTAGTCCCATTGGTTACATTGGTTGCCCCCCAACTTTCGTAGGCCACCGAATCCACAATAATTTAACATTACACTCAAGGGGAGTGCAGCGGTGACCCCACATCCTAAGCATGGCACCCTGTGTGACTGCACGACTCACTGAGAATGTGAGTTTTCAGCTAAGAAAAATGAATACCTCAAACCCCCCATTGATGAGGATCCATACAGCAACAACTCAGTTCTCAGAATTTCAGCTGAAAAGACACGCTGTGACTGACCTAAATGTAATCTGGGAGCTGGTCAAGTGCATTCTACTGGCAAGGCACCATCAATCAATATATCTTTTGCTTGGTTTTTTGTCAGCTGTCCTGGGCACAAACCTCCTGAGTACACACAATACCAACGTCTTCTGTCCATCCAAGTCAAACACAGATGATAGTGCTTCCCTTTGTGAATGTGGTTGCATCTCTGGGAGTATGTCTGGCTTGTTGTGTTTCATAGTGCCTAAACAAGTCAATTGTATCCTCAGGATAACCTCTGCTGGCTATACACAGGGTGGGGTGGGGAGAGTTGTCCCTCACCACAATTCTCTGAGGACAGGTTCAAATGAACATTTCCCTGCACACGTGAGAATATCAGGTTTCTGACAAAAACACACCTGCCCTGATGTCAGTGGTGGATGCACCAATTGGTACAATTCTTTGTGTGAGAGAGATGTCATCTGAATCTTCATTACTCTTCAGAACGGTTTTGGAGTGCAGGTAGAGGGACGATTCACCGGAAGCAGCCCCAAGAGTTGTTCCATGGCTGTACTCATTGCTGCACAACTTGCAAGCCTATTTGGCTTTGTTGTAGTCCTCCAGCTTGCTTCCCAAGGTCAACATACCCTGTCAGTGGGTAGGATGTTTCTACATCACAGCAGCATCGTATTTTCAAACCATACTTCTTTGGCTAGCTTGGCATGTGTTGTCAGAAGGACAGTGCCTTGGAAACGTAACATCTGCTGGTCAGACCCTTTTTCATCAAACCTTAAATTACTTGTGATGTTCTCAAATAATCTCAGCTGCATTGTGACACAGAAATATGATGACCCCACATGTACTACCCACAGTCCCCGCAGCACTTCATGATTGGCATGAAACACACCAGCCAGGACTAGCAGGACTAAGATACACTTTCAGTTCAGTTAGGTCAAGGTGCTTCCATCAGAACATAGGAAGCTGCTGCTTACTGACTCAGACAGTTGGTCCATCTAGAGCAGCATTGTCTGCTCTGACTGGCAGTGGCTCTCCAGGATTTAAGGCAGTACTTTGATTCCTTCCTCAACGTTCATAATGGTGTGTTATTTCCCCCTCTCTCTGATTGTAGGGGAGGGAGTTGTTTCACTTACTGCCTTCTGCTGGACTAAACTTATCTTGGTCTGGCCTTTCAACAGAGGACCCTGACCCCACCTCACCACTGTGCAGACTAGTTTTAGACCACCTTTTGTTATTTCTGCTTGTCATGTAACACATTGTCTCGGTACCTTCACTGGCACATGAGTGAGGTTCAGCAGACTTTTCAGTGCCACACATCTCACCTTTAGATCTTCTTGCTTTCTCCACCTGGAACCAGGCTGCAACCTACCCTCACACTTCTGGGCTGTATCCCACTAGGAGAAATGGAAGAAGACCAGAGATATATTGTGGATGATTGATCCACTGATGCAAGGCTTACTGAAGCTGACATCTTGTTATGGTTACTGCTGTTGTGATCCTTTTGACTTTGTTCTGCTAGTTAAAATCCCTGCTTTTGTGAGGTCAGATGCTTCCAAATGCTTTATTTATTCCAAACACTAGGATTGGCATTATGGGAGGGATTTGTTGTATCTGCCCTACCTCAAGAGCACAGAACTATGCATTGCCTCAAACTACTTTTGAGACACTAGGGAAACAAAACTGAAGTTTCCAAAGAGAAGCATGGTCATTCCCATTCCAAATGGCTTAAAATGGGCATGAGATAGAAACCACCCCACCATAGAAAGCCCATTCATTTTGGGGGAGTTTTCTACCCTGCGTCATATTTTTATTAATAACATAAATATCACAAGTGATGAGGGACCATACTTGTGGATACATTGTGTACCAGAATGCAGGTAAGACAACAAGAGGATAGCTGGGAGTGCAGTGGTTTGCTTGTTTCCACATTTTTACGCAGCTGCAGGTGGAAATCCACCCCAAATCTGGATGAGGGTTAATGTTCTGTTTTCCTTAGCACATAACAAAGCTGAATTTCAGAATATGCTGTAGTAATTTGTTTTGGTTTCCCCCCACTCCAGAATGTAAGAACTTTCCTAAATCACCAGCTTTACTAGTCGTTCACCATGGCATTGGCCAAGGGCGTGAGAAAAGGAAGAGCGACATCAAAATTAAATTTTTAGACCCTAAAATGCAAGAACTGTCCAAGAGAGACCCTAATTTGATGTTCCATGATGAGGCTGAAGCATATGAAAAAATTGCAACCAGTGCTCATTTTACACCCCATCCAGGTAAAATGGTTTGGTAGAATTGCCATGGCCAAGTTAGATGTGAAGCTAAACATGCAGCTACCACCAAACACAACAGCCACACATCTATTGCCCCCTCTTGTCTTATAGAACTTCTGCTTTGATGTTGCAATGTTTTGCCCTCCCTATGAGGCAGCCAGTTTTTCGTGATGTCAGAACACTGATATGTTCCTCTGGATGATATGGAGAAGTTGGGTGAGCTAGATGTGTGGTTGCTATTTTTTGTGGCTGCCACCCATTTAGCATTGCATCTAGTTTAGTCTAAAGTTGATTCATATATGCAATTCTTCACTGTGCATAAATACGTACATGTGATTGTAGCAGTTCTACTATATCTATCTAAAAAGAGTTCCTTATTTTTCCTAATTAGTTACAGTGCTTGAAACTGCAATTATTTCTCCTGTTCCTTCTGCAAAGAGCTGTTGTCTTGCTTAATAGAAAGTTGAGGTGTTCTGTAATACATAGTGTAACTATATGCCCCAGAATTGCTTGAAATGTTTTATGCTGAATTTTGTTCAGAGGTTCTCTGATCAGGGTTGGGGTTTTTTTTTTTGCTGATGGTACCATCTTCTGCATTCTAATGTGCCATTTGTTGTTTATGGTACTTTATGTAACCAATTAACTCAACTTTTTTCTAGCAATTTCTGTCTCTCTTCTTCAGTAGAGAAGGCCAGGGTTGCAAACTTCAAAATGAGGCAAACAGTTGCTGCAGTGAGCAGTGGTGACAACCACCACCTCTCCCCTGACAGCCTTTCCACCACTGCTGCCTTATCTCAAACATAAGAGGAGGAGAGCAAAGTGGGAGCAACAATTAGCTAGGCTCCTTCCATGACAGGCAGGGCAGGCAATGCATGTGTGCAGAGGGTAAAGTTGGTGGGTTCCAGAGTCTCTGAGGCATTAGTGCTGTGTGCACTTGGATGCAGCAGCAGCAACGTGCATAAGGACTGGCGCAAGCTATGCTGGTGCCTGAAATGGCTTGATGAGCTGCTCTCCCCATCTCCATGCTTGTAGAACGCAGTGTTCCATGGAGGAATTTTCCTTCCCCTCCCAGTCACGAGCACCTGTTTCCCATAGCACATAAAGCATGCCAAGGAGGAATTTTCCTTTCCCCACCTAACATGGACCTTGCTCCTCCTCCTGCCTCCTCCCCCACAACTTGGACCTCCCTCCTCATCCCCTCCAACAAACAGCCCCTTCCCTCCTTCTCTTTGCCTGTATCTTTCTTCCCCACACTCCCTTTCCCTCCTTACCTTGACACTCATTGGCCGCTGGTTTCCCCATATTTCCTGTCTCTTTAAAAGAATGCTGCTCCTTTCCACACCCGCCCTTTCAGGGCAGGGAGATTAGCAGCAGCAGGGCAGGCAGGGTGAAGGGAGGTGCAGTGGGGTGCCTGTGGCCAAGGTGCTGCCCTCCATCCTGTCCAATCCACCATCTCACAGTGGCTCATTGGTGGGCTGACCCTGGCTGCTCCTGCGTTTGGGCAGCCTGGCATTGAGGTTGCATAGCAATAGCAATAGCACTTACATTTATATACCGTTCTATAAGCTCTCTAAGCGGTTTACAATGATTTAGCATATTGCCCCCAACATTCTGGGTGCTCATTTTACCAACCTCGGAAGGATGGAAGGCTGAGTCAACCTTGAGCCCCTGGTCAGGATCGAACTTGTAACCTTCTGGTTACAGGGCGGCAGTTTTACCACTGCACCACCAGGGGCTTGGCATACATTGTGCCAAGGAATGAATGTACTTCTCACAGGATCCCTTCAAGAGACCAATTGCTTTTAACTATACTTGTGTACTAAAAGATGGGCTGAATGAGGTCAAAATAAAATTGTTTCTAGTCTATAAGTTGTTGAGATAACCTTCAGGTTCTATCAAGTCCTACTGATAACACTGTCAGAAAATATTGAAATGTTATCTGACTCAAATGGCAGATGTGCCAAAGTAAAATTGTTTCAAAATCTGGAAAAGCAAATGATTGTTTTCTGAAACTATTCCAAAAACAGTGTGTTTATAACATTTCAATCTGATATGAAGAAAATCTTTCTAGTTTAGCTTACATTGAGATTATCTGATTAGTGTCAATGTTGATGTGGCCTTTTTATGAAGCTTCACAATGTGGCCTTTTTATGAAGGAGACTATGTAATAGATTCTATGATTAGAGGTTTTTCTCATCTACAATGAAGCCATTATGTTGAAGTAGTTATATATTTCTCCTTTTGTAGCCTCACCAGTGGATAAACCATTGGTGCCTTCTGTGAAGACAATGGGACATGATCAGAAGGGACATGGACCTGAAAAGCAGAGGCTAAGTAGCAAAGATGTAGGTTATCGTCCTAAATAGTGATTGTGCTACATTTGTATAGTGGATCAGTTGTATATTCAAGACTCCTATAGTTCTATATCTGCACGGATTCATTTTTACAGTCTGTCACTAATAATAGCTTAAATTGGTGCAATTCTTCCCTTATTGGCATTCCACTTCCTAATTTCTTGACATGAAAATTAGTACCTCATTAAAGAGGCACTGACTTTCCTTGCAGTATCTCTATCCTGACCCTTTCTCCACCCTTCTTCCTTTGTAATCAAATCCTTTTTTCTTAAAGAGTGTGCGTGCATGTGCGCACAAATATCTACTCTCTCAGTTCTCCTCATTTAGTGGAATCCCGTTTTTCCTAACTGCTTCTGTTCCCCAAAAAGTTATGTTTCACACTTCTCAGAACTTCCATAATGTCTCTGCCTCTCTCTGTTATACTCATTCCCTCTCTCCGAGAAGTTTCAAAAACTTTAAAATAAAAGATCAACTTTACTTCCTGCTGCCAGATGCTTTCTGCTCCCCTGCTAACTGAGCAAAGAGGCACCTTTTGAAGTGGTGATCTCTCATCTTTAGTAGGGGGAGAGCAACTGGTCCTATCCTACCCCAGCACAGCATCCCTCCAGTGGCTGCTGCTGGTGTCTGTTTCTTTTTAGATTGTGAGCCCTTTAGGGACAGGGAAACATCTTATTTATTTACTTTTTCTATATAAACCATTTTGAGAACTTTGTTGAAAAGTGGTATATAAATAGTAGTAGTTGTTTCTCACTGAATAGGAATACATAATTCTTGCTGTACAATTTCTCCTACATGCCCTTGGTATTTTATTTGATTTCTCCTCTTCACATCACAGCACTGCATCTTATTGTTTTCTTTCTTTTTCTATACCACAATCTCAAACTATTTCTCAACATTTCTGTCCAAACACTGGTCCTACATTCTCTGTTTTCCATTACCCCCTTTGCCACAACTCCTCCTCCCTCAGTGGAGAAGTGTATCCATAAGTCAGGTTGCTCCTCCTACCAGCTCCTGAGATGTGGCCAGTAGCAAAGCATCTCATGGAGGAGGGGCATACCCACTGCCTTCCAGCTTCCACCCTGTCTAGCTCCAGAGCAGGAGCCTCAGTGCCTTGTCTGTCCCTGAGTCTCTAGGAGAGAAAAGAAGGGACATGGCAGCATCTAGGGTTGCCAACATTTCATTGCCAGAATGAGGGGCACAAGTTTGTGGGGGAGAGCTGGGAGGTGTATGTAGTGGTAATCAAGAGCCTGAGTATCATTGACGTATATGTAATTGAATTATATGCTATTGAGGGACAAATGCTGTCCCCATAGGGACCAACATTTCATCCCTGAAATGAGGGACATCCTGTGTAATGAGGGACAGTTGGCAACCCTAGCTGCATCACCCAGCTGGATTTTTGCTTTCAGCCCACCAAACCTTGTTTAATTGCTGGAATGGTGGAGTGTGAGCGAAGCGGTGAGCGAGAGTCTTCCCTTTTCGATGAGTCTGTCTCTTACACACACTGTGAGCTGTGTAAACCTTAGGCAAACTCTTTAAGTCCCAACTGAAGAAGTGGTGGGACTCTTAAGGTGCAGCCATGGTCTCCCAAATGGAGAGGACCCGACTTGTCCTTTCAGCTCAGCAGCAGCCCAGTGCTGCCCAATGGTGGAGAATTGGTTGCTGAATATATAATCCCTGAATATATTGAAGTTTGACTCAAGAAGCTGGGCCTAGAAGTGGTTAAGAAGTGAGGAAATAGTCTTCTTACCAGCTCAGGAGAGTCTTCTAAAAGGCAGGAATAACCTCTATGACAGGAGCTCCCTGACTGCAGTGTTGCTCTCTACAGATAGAGGGTGACCACCACTGGAGATGCAAGAGGCCTCTGTTCACTCTAGTAAGGGCTCTGATCAGGAGTCTAGGCCACCCAGGTGATCTGGGAGTGGGTGGGGGAAGCCGGAGGCACCCATATTCCCTCTTCAAACTTCTCCAGCCCCCTCTCTTTGAACTTGGGAGTTCATTCTGCTTCTCTCAGGATTTTATTCCAGGGAGATTTTCCTGGGTTACTGCACATGGCCCACAGGAATCTCAGTCTACACTAAGATTCCTGTGGGCCATGTGCAGGCCTTATCCACCCATAGAACTGTAGGGTAACCATGAGGTCTTTTCACCTTCCCTGCCCACTGAGGATACTATCCCATGCCCACAGCTTTTTACACAAATCATCCATTCATAGTGGCCTAACCTGGACAAGGGCAGGGGCCCTTCAGGTACCATGAAATGTTTGTATCTGTCCCCTAAGGTGATCATGGACATGCTGAGGGTTATTTTGGTCTAGGTGCCTGTGGCTACCTTGGTTAAAGGCCAGGTACTGCCCTAGGAGAGGGACAAACTGTGGAAAAATTCAGACGATAAAAGGTGCAGTGCCATTTGGCCAGATCCCCTCTTGGCATTGTTAGGTATTTCTTCAGGAGAACTAGAGACATTAAAATCTAAAGATGTACTATCCTTTATGTTGATAGCAGCTAGATGGATCATAGTCTAAAATTGGAAAGAGTGATTATTATCCCTAGAAGAATAGTATAACAACCTTTGGTATATTGCAATGGCCGAAAAACTGATTTGTTCCTTAAATATCTGAAAAGGTATAATTCCATCTCAATCTTGTTATGATTTGGCAGGATTTATTATTATTATTGAATTATAAAGATTATGGTAAATTTGAGACAACCCAATTAATCCAAGTTTGGAAAGATGTTTTTATTTAAGAATGAACTCTATGTTGTGGAGTGTTATGTGTCTAATGTTTTGTAGTCACAGGTTTTGGCTTGTTTTTCTTCTTTTTTCTTTTTAAAATGATGGTTGTTATAAATGTAATGGTATCTGGTGATTAAAATTTTTTTTTTTACAAGTGCCATGCAATTTTGAGGCAAGAGGCCTCAGCCCTGGACCTGAGAGCCTCCAAGGCCTCATCCATATTTACCTACCTGGGCATCCATGTTTTGGTTAAGGAACCTTTGCAATGGGTTCTTCCAGGCCACTCCAAACTGAGGCAGGGGTTGAACAAACTGGGCCAAAAGCTACTGCCTTCACAGCAGATGCTGTGCTGGATGGCATGCAGATTTCTGCCAGAGCCCTGGCATGCGATGTGACTGTGGGGAAACACTTAAGCCTCAAGAGTTGGAAACTTGATCTGAAGTCTCATTGGCTACCATACCCTTCAATGATGGCAAGTTATTTGGTGAAAGTTTGGACATGGTTCTGCTTGAGACTAAAGTCAGAGGCCATGCCATCTCCTTTTAAAGCAGATAAGAACACCAACACAATATCCAATTCTTCCTTTCAGACACCCAGATCCCCCTTTTTCACAACCATCCCAGGCAGGAGCAAAGTCAGTGGAATGGGCCCAAACTGCCCTTCTAGGGAATCCAAAACTCTCAGCCCAATAGGGGGTTCAAGCTACAGATCTCTCAATGACTATTAAACTGTGACCCCACTGGAGGGCAGGCTTCAAAAGTTTTGCCACTGGAACCTCTCACCCTCTGACCAATGGGTGCAGCAGACAATCAGTCAGGGGTACTCCCTAGTACAGTATTCAGCCTCTAAATAGATTCCTTCTCTACCTGAGATCCCACAAGAGGGAGGGGGGAAAGGCTTCTATTTCAGGCAATTCATCATCTCCTCCTGATACAGGCAACTGTTCCCCTTACAGAGCAGTGCCAGGGAGTGTACACCATCCTGTTTATTGCCCAGAGAAGAACTGATATTAAAATCCCGTATCAAGTTCATCAGGAACAGGGATTTTTTCGGATTGAGACTCCGCTTCATCTTAGTATCTCTCCGGAAGGGGGACATTTTGGCCTCCTTTGTCTTCAAGGAGTCATATCTCCTCATTCCTATTCACCCTGCCAACAGGAGGTTTCTCAGGTTCATGTACAACAATCAGCTACCAACATTGTGCACTTCCCTTCAGTCTGAGCCCTGCACCATGGTCATGGTGGTACTTGTGGTGCATTTGTGGGCCAAGGGCCTATATTTACATCCTTAGCTATATGAGCTATTGATCCAATCACACACACCCCCAGAAAGCAAAGTCTCAAGAATGTCCAACAGACACTAGAGTGCTTGGATTTGTCGTGAACAGGCAAAAGGGTTTCCTGTCTTCAAGCACCCAATTCCAGCACCTTGGTGCTGTTATAGATAGGAGCAGCGGCCTGGCAACCCTGCGTGCCAGCTGAAGGGACAAGATCATAAAGATCTGCAAGTCTCTAAGGAGCAACCATTTCAGCCCTGTGCTCAGCTCAGAGACAGTAGTCCAGGGAGAAGAGGCAACATAGCATCGACAGGTTGGAACTCAAGGCTATTAAAAATGCCCTTCCAGAGTTCCAGCCAGTTTTGATGCATTATCATATGCTCATCAGAACTGACAACTTTACCACCAAGATTCATGTCAACTGCCTTTTGGAAGGGCGGTATAAAAGTTTTAATAATAAATAAATAAATAAACTGGTAGGGCAGCATGAGGTCCAGGTCACTGATGTTAGAAGCACAACTGATTTTTAATATAGGCAGAGGCCACTGTGGCTTTTCTCACATCCAATCTGCAGGAGAAATTGAGTGTTAAACAGTCTGGTTAAGCCATAGAGAGACTGACCAGGCGGAATGGGTTTTCAGTGATCAGGCCTTTGCATGCATAGTGCGCAGGTTCAGTCAGCTGGTAGTGGATTTATTTGCCACACTGGAGAATGCAAAGCTGCCCTGCTTCCTGTCCAGGTGTGTGCAGGAGGAGTGGAAGCAAGAGATGCCTTGACCACCAGAATCACAGCCAGCTCTACTAGGTGCACTGCCACATCTGCTGCACTCTCCACTCAGGCCCCACTTATCGATATTTGCAGGACAGCCACTTGGACATCTTTGTCTTTTGCTTGGCACTTTAAGCTGCAGTCCTTAATTTCCCCTGAGAAGAGTCTTTCAGAAGGTGGCTCCTCAGTGAGGGCCTGACCTTGGGAAAAAACAACCCCATTAATTGGGAGAGGTTTTTGCGTGTTCAGACCTATGGTTACACTCCTCCACTGAGGGAGAATGAATAGTTAGCTCTTACCTGAAAGGTCATTCTCTTCAGTGGTCAGGAGTGTATCCAGCCCGCCCAATTCAGTGTCAGGTCTGTCTAAGTCTTTTCTTTCTGCTGCTGGTCAGTTTCCCTTTCTGGGGAGGGCCTGTCATCTTTGAGGTATTGTGCTAGTCATAACCCATTTCTTGGGAGTCCTCTCTTCCTTTGGTTATATTGTTTGGGTTGCCAGTGTTTGTTATGTTGTTGCATGTTGGCACCAGAGCAATTCAGTGGCTTGTAACCTGGAAGGCAGTGGATATGCCCCTCCTACATGGGTTATGTGAGCTGCTTTGCTATTGGCCCTGTCCCAGGAGCAAGTAAGAGGAGTAGCCCAACCTATGGGTATACTCCTAACCGTTGAGGAAAATGACCTTTTAGGTAAGTGCCAACAATTCATTCTACCTCTCCCTACCAAATTTCACATACCATTGCTACTACTTATTCTCACAATTTTTCAGTTCCACTTCCTCATCCCTTTGCAATATTTATCTGAACTGTTTATACCTTGTCCACTTTTTCTTCTCATGGTACATAATATTCTTAAATTGTCATCCAGTTAGGAATATAGGAAACTGCTTTATACCGAGTCAGACCATTGGTCCATCTAGCTCAATATTGTCTAGCACAGACTGGCAACAGCTATCGAAAGTTGCAGGCAGGAGTCTCTCAGCCCTATCTTGGAGATGGGAGGGATCTTGGAACCTCAGATGCTCTTCCCAGAGTGGCCCCCTTCTCCTAAGGGGAATTTCTTGTAGTGCTCACATGTAGTCTCCCATTCAAATGCAACCAGGGCAGACCCTGCTTAACAAAGGGGACAATTCATGCTTGCTACCACAAGACCAGCTCTCCTCCCAGGGGAGTTTCTGCTTTCCAAACAGCTGCAACCTTGACCTATAAATCTGTTACTCAAATTGGTGAATGTGCCTAGAACAAAAGTCCAAGCCTTATCAGAAATAGTTTATCATGAGGCTTGCAAAGAGGTACACTGAGTTCTGCTCTGCATAAATTAAAGAGCACAGGGTGGTGGTAATGATGATCGTGTTGTTTCCACAATCATGGAAAACTGCACTTGGAATCTTCCAAATCTTTGACATCCCAGCCTTTTGAGACAACTTTTTTATTGCTTCTGGTAAGAATATACTTTTCCACAAGCATGCTTACTCTTGCCTCACCATTTGAGACACTAATTTACAATCTTCTGCTATTTCCCTTAATTTGGGGTGTCAGTGCAAGCACTCACAATTTGCTAACTGCTGGACGTTGCTTCATACTGAAGTCTAATCTTCCCATTTACCAAATACTTGCATCCTGTCTGTATTTTGGGGTGTTTTGTTGTTGTTCCTCCCATTATAGTAGCTCACATAATCTGCTTACTGCCACAGTAATTCAAAGGGCATATTTCCATTTTTAAGACTTCTTTTCAAGCATGTTTTTTTCCTAAGGGCTTCTATGGGCATAAGCCATTCTAATACTTTTCCTTCCCAAAATTGACAACACTCTGTAGGCCTAACTTATACATGCTACAAAGACAACCTGTAACCCTTCTATTTTCCTAAACTAGGTACATCTCTCAATCAATCTTAAATCCCCAAAATGATTTTTTGGGCCCATCCGTTCGCAGCATAAAATGTAGGCTGCTTCTCAGAAGGTTCCACTGAATCTATTTCTTTCCCACTCTTTACTTTTAGCTCCCTTTCAGCTCACTTCCAGGTAGCTGATTCACATCCCTGTATCTTATAATCCATTACTCACGGTTCTGAGTTTCTTCCCAGCTAAATTCAGTTTTCTTTTTCCCCTCTCCCCACACCCCACACCCATTTTCCTTTCTGCATCCATCCACTTCCCCATTACTCTTACACATTCTATTTTAGTACTTCCCCTGCATGGTGTTAGTTTAGCACAGGGCTGCACAACTTCAGTCCAAGTACAGGCGTGGTCCGTGAATGTGCCTCTGCGGCGGGCGGCTTCTTTATGTGTAAACGGAGTTGGTGCTCCGTGCCGCCCAGCAGCTCCCGCAGTGGGGAATCGCCTCTGCCACTCACCTGGCCACTGGCGGGGGCTCGCCTCCATGGGAGCCAGGTGAGTAGCAGAGGGGATTCCCCGCCGTGGGGGCTGCTGGGCAGCACGGAGCACCGACTCCGTTTACACTTAAGGAAGCCTCCCACCCCACCCCTGGAAGTGCGTTCATGGCCCGCACCTACCCAGGTGTACTGTTCAAAGAACCACAAGGCATTTAGGCTTAGTTCTTTCAGCTCCCTTGTTTGCCCAGGTTATGATCCCAACAAAAGATCATTTAGGAGGAGGTGAGAGCTGTAACCAGCCAATCACTAACAAACCACCACTCTCCCATGCCTATTGCCTTTTTTCATCATATGCCTTTTTTCATCATATGGTGTCCCTGTTGCCTGCATTCTTCACAATGTTGCTGTCAGGTGTGGTCCCCATATGATATCCCTTGCTTATTTCCCCATTTATGCTGGATCATCAGTTGGAAGTCATTGTTTACTGAATAGCATACCAAGCCAAATTAATTTGATATATCAATCAAGGGCTTCCCTAGCTTTGTATTTTTCAGTGTCTTGGTGTTTATTTTTTTTCCATGGTGGCATTTAGTGCACCAAGAAACAGACAGTTTTATTAACTTGGCATGGCTAATTGTTTCTGTTCATATATTCCTAAAAGCCCTTGTCTGTCTGTAGCAGAGGTAGGCAACATGTGGTTCTCCAGATGTTGCTTAATTACAGCTCCCTTCACCTCAACCACAATTTATTACAGCTGAGGATGATGGGAGCTGTAGTGCAGCAACATCTGGAGAGCCACACATTGAGGCGATTCTCACAACCTCCAAAAAGCAGGCTAAAGAAGCCTAGCCCTCTTTTCGGCGATCATGTGCTGCCATAGGAATCGAGTGGCTCCCGGTAGCAAACCGCCCTAACTACCCCTCCCCTTAGCCCAGGTTAGCAGAGCGAGCGCTCCGCTAACTGGGGTTAATGGATCGTGTGTTGCCATGGCAACTCGCGAGAAGACCCCCCAACCGGGAGGCGAAAAACAGCCTCCTGGCTCAGGGGTCTCTCCAGCATCTCTGTGCGCTCGCGCAGAGCATTCTGGAACTTCCAGGGGCCGCGCTGCTCCCGAACTCGCAAGCCCCGCTGGCTCTGTAACGGAGCCAACAGTCATATGGGTGGCCAATCTGGCCACCCAGGGCAGACTGCAGGATTGTCTGTGGGGAGAGTGGACTAAGCTCGCTCTCCCCGCTTAACCCCATCTGGCGGTTCCCACTGATTGTGGGAACCGCCTCATTGCCTACCCCTGGTTTGGAGATGGGCCCATTATACATTACATAGCTGTCTAAGCCCTTGAAACTTTCATGGGGAACTGATATCTGATCAGGGGCCCTGATGTGTGTTCTAATTTTTAGTCTTAATCTTGAAATGGGGGTCCGAGGTAACTGGGTACTTACTTATCCATGCCATTATACAAGCTGGAGAGCATAGGGTACCCTCTTTCCACCACCCCCGGCCATGCTAGGCAGCTGTATGCTGGGAATGAAGGTGCATCCTTTCTTTTATTGTAAAACAGCGTATTCTCTGCTGATGTAGGAGGTCACCCAAGCTTGGGATTACATCCCCCTGCATACTCCAAAAGGCAGAAAGTAGTCACACTTGAAGATCCTTAACCCAGTGCATGTGGGCAGATCTCCTACTTCCTGCCTTTGCTCCAGAAGGCTCGCATTACAGCTCACTGGTTCTGGCCTTGTTTACTAGGCCTCTTCTTCGCTTCTGCTTATATTCCTATTATTTTTGACTATTTCCAATCTCTTCTTCACCTGGTATTCTACAACTCTTATTTTCAACTAGTTACTAAAGAAAAAAAAATTAACAACAACAACAACCCCCAGTGAGGCACTACCTTGGCGTGGTTGTGGGGCTTGTGTGCTCTGATGAAGGTGAGAGCTATGCCAGAGGTCCAACCATACTGGACAGGTCTCACCAGAGGAGCCAGACAAAGAGTGCCTCTCCCATCAACACTATGGTGAGACGTAACTTTAATAAATCTATACCGGATCGGTCGTCGCCCGGGTCAACAAGGACCGCGCCAGGTGCTATAGTCCCTGGACATCTGGTGGCAAGTGGGCTGCAGGACTCAGGATCTTCGGTTGAGCAACCAGGGCTGGAGACAGCAAAGCTACTGGAAGAAACGTCGCTTAACCGAAAAAAATATACAAAAAATGCCAACAAGGAAATAATGATCTGCTATTACAAGTCTAGTCCAACTAGAAGAAGTTATTTAAAAAGAATGTACCAAATTTGGAAAGAGAAGCATCCAGAAACAGAAATAACAGAACAAAGGCTAGCAGACCAGATAAGATACATAATAAGAAATAAAATATTCACAGGAGTTGAGCTGGAAGAACTGCAAAGAGCAACACAGGCTCAAGACATGGAAGAAGAATTACCACCAACTGAAGCAGTTGCTCAGGCGCAGATGGAGGAGGTGTTGGAAATAGAAGATACCACCATTGCTGAACTGTTTCAAAATCAAAACCAGGCAACCTCCCCTTTGCCTTCACCTCAAAAACCCAAATGCCATTTAACAGAAAAGCAACAAGAACTAAAGCAAAAAATAACTGAGCACATGAACCAAACAACCACCAGGGTTCGACTTCCCGCTCTAAAAACAGTTGCCAAAAAACAACTTGCTCAGGCATTAAAAGATGTCAATGCTGCACTTGCAGAAATAACAACCAATAATTTGCAAGAAACAAACCAACTAATGTACAGTGCAGCAACAATAACAACACAAGAGCTCGGATATAAGATCAGTGGACCTGTAAAAAAAGAAAGCATTACATCACCTAAATGGAAGATTAGATTAGAAAATAAAATCTCCAGGTTTAGATCAGATGCTAGTAAACTGAAAGATATGAAAGACAAGAAGCTGAAGAATGAAAACACCAAACAGTATCTGATCCAAAAATACCACCTAGATTCAAGGAAAATTAGAGAAGCCCTGGAAATAATAAAGCAGCAAATAACAGCAGTGTCAAAGAAGATTAGCAGATATGAAGCCAGAATTACACAACACTGGCAGAATCTCCAATTCCAGTCGAATCAGAGACGTTTCTACCAAAGCATAGAAGGAGAAACTGCAAGAAATGTAGAAACTCCAAATAAAGAAGAAACAGTGCAATTCTGGGGGAAATTATGGGACAATCCAATAGATTATAATAAAAAAGCAGGCTGGATGAAAGAGGTCAAAAAGTGTAACCAACAAATGCAAGATCTAATAATAACACAAGAATTAATAAGTGAAAGAGCAAAGAAAATTAAAAATTGGACTGTGCCAGGCAACGATGAACTGCATGACTTCTGGTTTAAACACCTAACAAGCCTTCATAAACAACTATCAAAACAGTTCAATCACATTATGAAAGGCGATGATATTGAACAATGGCTAACAACTGGGAAAACTCATCTCATTATGAAAGACCCAGCAAAAGGTGCAGTTCCAAGTAATTATAGACCGATAACCTGCCTGCCAATCATGTTCAAATTATTAACTGGAATAATAGCAGATGAAGTAATGCAACACTTATTAACTAACAAACAGCTTCCAGTTGAACAGAAAGGAAATTGCCCAAACACCAGAGGCACAAAAGACCAGCTGCTGATTGACAAAATGATTTTAGAAAACTGCAAGAGAAGAAAAACAAATCTAAGTGTTGCATGGATTGACTACAAGAAAGCCTTCGATTCATTGCCTCACACATGGATACTAAAATGTTTAGAAACAACTGGTGTCAGCAAAAACATTCAGATATTTATTAAAAAAGCAATGAGCATGTGGAGTACACAGTTAACAATCAATGGCGAGGCACTTGGACAGGTTAGCATTAGAAGAGGCATTTTCCAAGGGGACTCACTATCCCCTCTATTGTTTGTAATCGCCATGACCCCACTTTCACAAATACTAAACAAAAGAGGCCTCGGATACCAAACATCTAAAACATCAAGTAAAATTAACCATCTGCTGTACATGGACGATCTGAAGTTGTATGGAAAGTCCCATTCAGAAATCGAATCACTGCTAAACACTGTCCATATATTCAGTAGCGATATAGCAATGGAGTTTGGACTAGACAAGTGTGCTGCATTACGGTAATAATGAACAGAGGGAAAATAAGAAAAACAGAAGGAATAGAACTGCCCAATGGAAGCAACATCAAGAACCTGGAAGAGAAAGAACCTTACAAATACTTGGGCATTCTCCAGGCTGATAACATCGCACACACTGAAGTTAAGAGAAAAATTGGAAGTGAATACATCAGAGTTAGAAAAATCCTCAAGTCCAAACTCAATGGTGGGAACACCATACAAGCCATAAACACCTGGGCTATACCTGTAATCAGATATACTGCAGGAATAATAGACTGGACCCAGGCAGAGCTAGAGACGCTAGATCGTAAGACCAGGAAAATCATGACCATCAATCATGCTCTGCACCCCCGCAGTGATGTAGATAGGCTCTACCTCCCTTGCAGTTCAGGTGGAAGAGGAATGCTGCAAGTCCATCAAACAGTAGAGGAGGAGAAAAGAGACCTTGAAGAATATATCAAGGACAGTGAAGAAGATGCACTTCAAATGGTCAAGAACGCGAAACTATTCAACACCAATGAAAGAAAGCAGGCCTACAAGAAAGAACAAGTCAAGAACAGAATAGAAAATGGAGAAATAAGCACCTGCATGGTCAATATGTACACAAATATAAGTGGAAAATCAGACATCACCAAAACCTGGCAATGGCTTAAGAATGGCAACTTGAAGAAAAAAACAGAGGGTTTAATACTGGCTGCAGAAGAACAGGCACTAAGAACAAATGCAATAAGAGCCAAAGTCAAAAAATCCACAACAAACAGCAAGTGCCGCCTTTGTAAAGAAGCAGATGAAACAGTGGACCACCTGATCAGCTGTTGTAAGAAGATCGCACAGACTGACTACAAACAAAGGCATGACAAGGTAGCAGGGATGATACACTGGAACAGCTGCAAAAAATACAAGCTACCTGTAGCCAAGAATTGGTGGCACCATCAAATTGAAAAAGTTGAAGAAAATGAAGATGTAAAAATATTATGGGACTTCCGACTACAAACAGACAAACATCTGCCACACAATACACCAGATATCATTGTAGTCGAGAAGAAAGAAAAAAACAAGTTAAAATAATCGACATAGCAATACCAGGGGATAGCAGAATAGAAGAAAAAGAAATAGAAAAAATCACCAAATACAAAGATCTACAAATTGAAATTGAAAGGCTGTGGCAGAAAAAGACCAAAATAATCCCAGTGGTAATTGGTGCCCTGGATGCAGTTCCAAAAGATCTTGAAGAGCACCTCAACACCATAGGGGCCACAGAAATCACCATCAGCCAATTACAAAAAGCAGCTTTACTGGGAACAGCCTATATTCTGCGACGAAATCTATAACAATTGACAATAAAATTCAGCCATCCCAGGTCCTTGGGAAGGACTCGATGTCTGGATAAAACAAACCAGTCAATAACACCTGTCTGACTCTGTAAACAAGAAATAATAATTAATTAGTTATTTCATATCTGTTCTTCCTACTGTCCATTCTGTTCTTTGTTACCTCTCCTCACCACTTGCCGAACCTTTGGCCAATATCCGCTAAGAAGACCTTTGGACTCCTGGCCGTTAGGGAGAGACCCGCCTGTCAGCTCCTGTTCCCGCCAAAAACTTGGGACTGCGCGAATCCTGTTACGAAAATGGCGGATGTATCAGAGGACCTTGCTGGCGCCAGTAGGCCACAGCGGTCCTCACTGTCACCAACAGTGAGGAGACTGGGCGCAATTCATGCCACCAGCCATCCACTGTAACAGGACACAAGCAGCGGCACAAGAAGCAGAGGCATCCAGACAAGGAGGCCCCGTTGGTGGGAGAGCTTTCGACCGGCAGCGCAGGCAAGGTAAACCCGTGAGATTTGGCCTCTTGCCCCCACTCCCACGCCTTTCTCCAGCAGTTGGGCGTGCAGGAGGAGGACTGCCCCAGCAAGTACTGGGGCTGCACCGAAAGGAACGTCAACAGGAGCGGCCACCCCAGAGCCTGTCGGAATCAGCCGTGGAGGACGTGCGGGATGATGAGGCAGGCGGTGCTGGGCCTGTGGATGGGGCATTGGAGCACCCAGAAGACCATGAACAGCTTCCCCCAGTGAGATCGAGACTTGCTCGGGGGGGGGGTGAGGAGGTGGTCGCAGATGCCCCCTATGTGGTCCCTCCTTCAGGGCTTACTCATACGGGGAATGTGGGGGTTCCCCTCAATGCTGCTACTGTAAAGGGCTGGATTCAGTAGGCCATTCAAGTCTCACTGGCAGCGGCGCTTAAAGTGTGGAAACCTGCAAGGCATTGGAAGCGGCAGGCTGTGATCCATGTGTCATCCTCAGACTCTCAAGAGGAGATGGTGCCTGCTAAGCAGCCCAGGGTGGCTATACGCCAGGACTCTGTGCCCAGGGGTAGGTGGAGGTCTTCAGACGAGTCAGGAGAGGACTCCCCAGATTTATTGTGACCCGGGGGCAGTGGGTCGGAGACACTGCTGGGCGACCCAGACAAGGGGTCCTCCTCCTCGGAAGAGGGGGAGATTATTGAGGACTCTGCAGCAAACTTACACAGTCAGAGGCTCTCTTATGGAGGATTTCCAGCCACTAATTAACCAGGCTATTGCTGCGCTTGATTTGAAGCCAGTTACAGAGGAACAGGTCTCTCCTGTGTCCAAGGGCTCCTTGGTGCTGCCTAAGGCGAAGGTACCGCAGACTAAATCAGTGATGCCTGGGGGCTTCACTAATACCATCAAGGAGGAATGGGCGGACATTGCGACTCCCAAACGTACGTCGGCATTGGCTAGCAAATTGTACAACTTTGAGGAGGAGACTCTGGACTTGCTGAAGGTGCCAATTACGGATGCTCCCTTCGGGGCCCTACATAATAGCGTAGTGGTTCCCAAGGATGGGGACTCCTCTTTTAAGGAGCCAGGAGACAGAAAAGTGGAATCTGCACTGCACAGGGCCCACGAGGCTTCAGCAATGGCCATCAGAGCTGACACCACTGCGTCCTTGGTGTTTAGAGCATCGGTCTTGTGGATCGACAAGTTACTCAATGACCCTCCTGCTGATCAATCTAAGATGCAGCGTAAGCTACTTTGTCTGCAGAGGGTGGCTGCCTTTTCAGTGGATGCTACTCTGGACAGTGTTCGATTCTCGGCATGTGCGGTCAGTGCAGGTGTCCTGGCAAGAAGCAACATATGGCTGAAATATTGGAAAGTTGATAATATGTCTAGGGCTAATTTAGCTTCTGTTCCCTATGCTGGGGGGAAGCTATTTGGGAATGAGGCCATGAAAGCGGTCCTCATTGAAACTAAGGATAAGCACAGGGTTCTGCCATAAGCCCCTAGGAAGGAGTACAAGAGTTTTAATCGTAGACCGACGCAAACCGTCAGGGCGTTTAGACCTCAGTTTCGTCAGAGGGAGCCTTTTAGGCTTTTTCGATCACAGTGGAACAGATCCAGAGGCCAAGGCAGGCAAGGGTTCAATCAGCAGAACCGTCAGTCTTTTGGAAACCAGCAGCAGGGCCCCAAACAGCAGTCCTGACTCCCACTCAGGCAAAGTGGGGGCCTGCCTTTTGGACTTTTGGCCCGTTTGGAAAGAATCCATAAACGACAGGTGGGTTCTTTCCATTATCCTACACGGGTACAAAGTGGAGTTGGCCAGCCCCTCAGGAAACAGATTCCTCCTTACCCCAAGATCCAGGAAACCGGAAAAGCACAAGGGGTTGTCCATGGCCATTCAGCATCTAGTGGTCATAGGGGCCATAGAGGAGATCCCACCTCTTCAGAGAGGCAAGGGCATCTGTTCTATGATTTTTACGGTGCCAAAAAAGGACGGATCGGCCAGGGCAGTTCTCAACCTACGCCCAGTCAACCGCTTTGTGTTAAAGAGGAGGTTCAGGATGGAAACCCTTCGTACCATCTCAGAGGCATTGCAGATGGGGGGGACTACATGGCTTCAATAGATCTCCAGGATGCCTATTTGCACATCCCCATTCATCTACTCAGTTGACACCCACTCCGCTTCTGCTACATGAGGAGGCATTATCAGTACAGAGCCCTTCCTTTCGGGCTCTCATCAGCCCCCCAAGTTTTTACGAAGGTTTTAGTCTGCTAGTGGCCATACTACACACCGAGGGGGTCCACCTGTATTGTTACCTCGATGACTTGCTCATCTGTGCGAGTTCGGAAGGGGCAGTTGGTCGGCTCTGTCCAGAACAATGTCTGTGTTACGTGCCCATGGATTTTTGATAAATGTGGGCAAGACACACCTGACTCCCACACAGAGCCTTCGTCATCTGGGCATGTTAATGGACACTTCAGTATGCAAACTGTTTCTGCCACAGGATTGAATGGAGGTCTTATCATCACTGGTTCATGTGATTGCTTCGAGACCGTGGGCCAGCCTTCTCAATCTAGCAAGGTTGTTGGGTCTCATGGTGGCGGCTATGGACTCGGTGCCTTGGGCAAGGTTTCATCTACGGCAGTTACAGTGGACTTTCCTCCCTTACCAGCACAGGATTGCTCTCAAGCGCGACAAGAACATTCCTCTCTCGGTGTCTCTTCATGAGTCGATTCGTTGGTGGATGGCCCGGGGAACCTAGACAAGGGCAAGCGGTTCATAGAACCCGAGAGAGTGATGGTCATGATGGTCACCAGCTTGTCGGGCTGGGGGGCTCACTGTCAGAACAGGTCTGCCCAGGGGCTTTGGTCGGTGGAGGAGTCGCTCTACAGCATAAACTGGCTCAAGCTGCAGGCTGTCTTTCTGGCCCTAAAAGCCTTCACACCCTTGGTGAAGGGAAGGAACATCTTAGTGTGTACCGACAACATCTCAACCAAGGCACACATAAACAGGCAAGGGGGGACAAGGTCAAGATTTCTTTTCCTTCAGTCTGTGGAGTTGTTGGATTGGGTGGAGAACAACCTATCCATTCTGGCCCATCACATAAGCGGAATTTCCAACGTTCGGGCAGATTGGCTAAGTCGGCAGGAGATCCAGCTGGCAGAATGGGGCCTGCACCCTCAAGTATTTTGGTGGCTGACGGAGCGGCTGAGGTGTCCCCAGATAGACTTGCTCGTATATCCACAGAATGCCAAGATTCAGAGGTTTTACTCACATTTTCTGATGCTGGGGGCGGAAGAGACGGATGCCCTATCGTTGCCATGGCCTCCGTGTCTGCTGTATGTATTTCCTCCAGTGCTGCTGCTCTCCCGTTGCCTCAGGAAGCTGCGGGGATCACCGGCATCCCGGATATTGATTGCGCCTTTTCGGCCCAGAGGGCCTTGGTTTTCTGAGATTGTCGACTTGGCCATAGGTCATCCACTCAGATTGCCAGACCGTCCAGATCTGCTGTGCCAAGGTCCGATTTGCCATCCTTGCGTCTAGAAAATGTTCAACCAGCAAGATTTACCAGTCGACTTGGCGTAGCTTTCTGCGTTGGACAGCAAAGCGCTCCCTGCAGCCGGACAAGTGCAGGTTGACAGAATTACTGGATTTTCTTCAGGACGGCCTTGCACTTGGTCTGAAACCCAACACGCTTAAACATCAGGCGGCGTGCTTGATCCAGATGTGGTTTCCTCATCAACGTTCGTTTCAGGCACGACACCCTCTTCTACGCAAGTTCTTGAGGGGGGCAGCTTTGTTGTCTCCACTGGTCTACCATCGTTTTCCATCATGGGATTTGCATATTGTTTTGCGGGATCTGCGGTTTCCGCCATTTGAACCACTTTGATCTGTGTCATTGCAGATTTTGTCCTGGAAGGTGGCCTTTTTAGTAGCTGTAACATCGGCCAGGAGGGTTTCTGAACAGCAGGCTCTGTCAATTAAGAGTAATTTGGGTATTTTCTCTAAGGACTCTGTGAGACTTGTCCCGGATCCTTCATTTATCCCTAAGGTAAACTCTCAGTTTCATCGTGAGGCGGACAGGTCAGATTACGGCACACTCAATAGATCTGCAGCCACTTCCGCTGCGTTATCTTCACTGGCGTCCCTTGAAGAGATTTGCAAGGCAGCTACTTGGTTGTCGCCTTTTACGTTTTCAAGGCATTACAAGTTGGATGAACATGAAGCTACCAGAGTGGCATTTGGTCGGAGGGTCCAGCAACAGGTCCTTCTGGATCAGTAGCTCCAGCTTGGGTATTTTCCCTCCCATGATTGGTGCTGTGGTATGTCCCAAGCTTGGGTGACCTCCTACACCAGCCGAGAAAGGTACATTGGTACTCACCGTGAAGGTGTATTCTGGATGGTGTAGAAGAGGTCGCCCAAGGCCCGCCCGGGTTGTGTTAGGCTGGAGCTGATGATCTGGTTGTTAGGAGGACAGTGTTTCTGTCTTTCTCTGCATTATTGTTTGTATATTTTTGTATTTTCTCTGTTATGTTCTGTGTTCTGTGGTTTTCATTCTGTAGCTTGAGCTGTTTTACACACTGAGGAGATCTGCCCACATGCACTGGGTTAAGGATCTTCAAGTGTGACTACTTCCTGCCTTTTGGAGCATGTGGGGGGATGTAATGCCAAGCTTGGGTGACCTCTTCTACACCAGCCAGAAGACACCTTCATGGTGAGTACCAATGTACCTTTTTCTCAATTCTTTCACTTTCAAGGCAGCCTTGACAAGGTAAGGGTGGCTCTGTTTGACTACTTCCCACTTCCTAACAACTAGTAAAAATTATTTTAAAAGCAACAAAGTAGAGGCATTTTCCTAATGCTAAATATTTCCTAACTGGTTGCGTTTCTAATGATAAAGCATTAAAAAGGCATAGAAGACACAGAAGAAGATAATAACAATAGACAGAAGACAATTAATAAAACGGTGTGTCTTGCCACCTTTAAAGGTACTTTTGGCTCTCTTTACAGAGTAGCTTGTGAGAGAGAGAGAGAGAGAGAGAGAGAGAGAGAGAGAGAGAGAGAGAGAGAGATCAGCCCTTCCAAAAGAGGTCTAGTTAGGCCTTGAACCACTGAGTCTTTATATACTGAACAATTTGTTTACATTTTACTGTCAGTTTTCATTGTCATGAGGAGATAAGATGAGCATCAACAAATGTCCTATTTCTTTAGGGTTAAACTTAATTTTCTCTGTAGCCCTGGGAATGTTTTGGATTTATCAACCTCTTGCTAGGATATTTGGATGAGATGGTCTTATCATTCTGGAACATCTGGCTATGTGTTCATTGCTTCTCTTATCTTACTAGCTAATGGGTTTTTTTTCCTTCTCAGTTTCCTTCCCCCCATGTCTAGGTGCCTCAAACTTTCCCTGTTAACCACTTTCTTCATCCTTCAGCTGTCCATAGTGTGCTTCTTTTGCAATGAACATTTGTTTTTTCAGCTAGTCTGTGGTGTTACTTTCATTTTATTGTCTTCTTCCCCTGCATGGAACATAGGAAGCTGCCATATACTGAGTCAGATCATTGGTCTGTCTAGCTCAGTATTGTCTTCACAGACTGGCAGCGGCTTCTCCGAAGTTGCAGGCAGGAATCTCTCTCAGCCCCATCTTGGAGAAGCCAGGGAGGCAACTTGGAACCTTCTGCTCTTCCCAGAGCGGCTCCATCCCCTGAGGGGAATATCTTACAGTGCTCACATATCAAGTCTCCCTTTCATATGCAACCAGGGTGGACCCTGCTTAGCTAAAGGGACAAGTCATGCTTGCTACCACAAGACCAGTTCTCCTCTCATGGTTTCTCATGCAGTTTTATTTTGATAAGAGATCTTTTGGAGTAGATTAATGCCCTGTAATCTTAAAATCTTGGCTGGTAAGAATAAACAGACAGGGCTTTTTCTTGCTACTTGCTTTCTTGTGGGATGATTCTGGGATATAGATGCAAAATCCCTAAAATCTCTCAAAATGAAATTATGTATATAAAACTGTACAGCATATTAAGTCATTTTGTACAATGTGCATAAGTTATGCAATTATACTGCATAACTTTAAAAGAAAACAGTGAGCCCATAATCTGCAAAGAAGGAAAAACTGGGAGCATGGCAATACACAACAATTAGGATAACCTTGCAAATTATTCCCACAAGCATGGATTTGTTGTACCACCAAGAAGGAATGGATGAAAGGAGACATGACAGGGGACATTGGCACAGAGGGATGATGCTCCTTCAACCAATCCATCCTAAACAAGTGGAGGAGGAGTGTAGGCATACATGTCTTACCCCACCTGGCACGCAGATGCCTAATCGTGTGATGTGCAGTTTGGACAAGAGGGTTGTAGTGACCAGGCTCCTCTCCCCTCTAAAGAGTGAACAGGGTGTGAACCTTTGTCTTGACTGACAGGCTGATGAACTCCAGGGCTCAGCCAATCAGCACACCAGGTGTGTGGGACCTAGAGAGCTGATGCCAGGGGAAAGAGAGCTCTTTGTTAGAATAAGCTGGGGTGGAGGGGCTGAGGAGGACATGTGACCATGGAAGTTGGCTGCAGGAGAAGGACTCTTCAGATCCTTGAAATACAGGAGGGCAGGAAGCTTGAATTATCATCCAGTGTTTGGTGAGTTCAAGGCAAGGCACCTGGGCTTATAGCTTTGGAAAGTTTAGTGTAGGGAACAGTTTATTTAGTCAGACTGGGTGTTAGAAACTTAGATTTCTTTGGTGTGTGTGCTTTTGCATATCCCTGATAGTGTTCTATTGTTGTTTACCTGTAACGTAATTAAAATAAGAAAACACTAGCCTACGCCCACCCTACCTAGGGCATTGCAAAAGATTCTATAAACACTTAAGCATGCATTAAGACAACCTATTTTTGTAATCCTACTAAGTATTCTTAACTGTATTTAAAGCTGAGAAAGCCTCAGACAGAAGCAGTCTGTAATAATTGAATAAGACTAGTTTTTTAGTTCTTTTCTTTTTACAAGCCTCTCCAAGTTGGGTTTTAACTCAGGAAAAAGTGGGGGATGAAGGGGGATTCTCTGAGGCAAACACGTCCTCAAATGTACAGAAGCTATCAGTTTTCTCACCATGTGTAGGCTTGCACATGGAAGATTTTTGTACTTATCCAACAGCAAAATAAAGAGAGTTTCCCCTGGGATTCCAGGGACGCCTTGGAATTCCAGGAAGCCCAGGGAGGTTCAAGCTCTGTTGATAAGAGGGGTGGTGACAGCAGCATTTTGAACCTACCGATAATACAGAATAGTTTTGGGAGAAGCCTAGCCAGGCAGCTCAGCAGGGATGATTCAGCATTTCTTTCCCTCACGTGAGCTTACTCTGAGACAAAGGCTTTAATCCGCTACAAGGGTTTTAAAATATATATTCAGATTTTAGATTACAGACCCATTTGGACATAGTGTGACACCTCGGATAGACTAAGCTGAGGTTAATCTGTGATTCTGAGAATCATGCCGGAGACAATCGATCAACCGTGGTTTGGTAAGTTCTGGGTTCTGGCCAGAGGGACACCTCCCTCTTTCTGGTACACTGAAGCTGCATCCCAGCAAGCTCTGTACCACTCATGTCGCCAGACTGTGGACAAGGTGTTGGGATGCCAGTAAAGTGGCAACAATTGGCCATGATCTTTGAGGGGGCATGCTCAGTGCAATCATGCCTTTTCTTCATTGATTACCTGCCCTCAGCAGGGAAAATACATTCTAACCATTTCCTCACACCACTGCCTTTGCAAAAGCTCTGCAGCTATACAGTCTTGTACAAGCACAACTATTGATACTGAGGGATGATGAGGGGAACTTGCAGATAGTGATGGGTTTTGCCGGGAGAGAATGACAACAGCAATTGAGAAATTGTTGTGCGGGGGCGGTGGTTTGCATTGTTTGCAATGGAGTTTATATTGTGATATAGTTCTTATTCTGTGGTGTAAATCTACATAGAGGTGGAGGGACCAGACCTAGGAATGTGCCAACAAATCCCGGGGGAGGACCCCGGGTGCTGGACCAGAGGAAGGTCTGAGGCTAGTTATCTGTTACTCTGGGAAGGGGTCTTACTGACTTCCTAGGAGTGGATATGAATATGAAGGCGGGCAAAGGATCCAGGTGTCTGGTCCACTGTGACAAAGGATGCGCTTGGATTCACAGACCTGGGCCAAGCACTCCAGGAAACCTCACTTGTCCCTGTGCCAGCTTGCCGGCTAAGGAATAGCCCTCATGAGAGGGCCAGTCGATCAAAGAAAAACACAGGCACCATGTGCTTCAGCTCTCTGTTTGCTTGCACTCTCATGAGGTAGGTCTTCCAGCTATAGGAGGCCCCATTGATGTGGGGCTCCTGATATGTTTGGTTAATAGTAGAACTCATACTTGGTACTTTCCCCTCAACCCTTCCAGACTTCCAAGGAGTCTGGTACGCTTAATGTGTCTGATTAGTTTTGGGTGGGCAGATTTAGGAAATACCGGGGATGGATCCTACATTCAGAGCTAAACAGACTGGGCTGTGACCAGCATTGATGTGTATTTAGATTGGCCATCCCAGGGCAGGGCATCTGCAGATTAGAGCAATCCCTGGCTAGCCAGGTGACCATGCAAGGGGTGGGGGGAAGCATGGATACATGTTTCAGGGAGACCAGACTGTCAGAGGGAGCACTTACGCTCTTTGTTTGCAACAGTCGCTGGGACCGGGAAAGGTGTTGCTGAGGGATTTCCCCCCATGGCTTGCATGGGACTAGCAACTGGGCTGGGTGGCAGCATCCCTCCAGCCTGCATGTGTGTCTCCATTGCCAGTCACGCTCGTGAGAGTGTGGTCTTTGGGGGAAGGGCATAAGCATCTATTGCACATTTTGTTGTCACACAGAACTTCCAAGCCCAATCCCTTTGTCCCATCGGATGGCTCCGCTCATAAAGTATGGCTGAGATTGCATGTTTTCATCCCTGGGGAAGTGGGTGGGCCTCCCTTCCCCTACAAAAATTAGAACAGAATCACTGAAAAAAACAAAGGCTTTTCATTCAAACTTCGGGTTATCCTGTTCATGGTAGATTTTCCTTTGCTGGAACACATACTACTGTACTAGTCTGGGGTACCTCCAGATTGTGGGGCCAAGGCTGAACATCTAAATACCTATATCTGTATATACAGATGCATAGACATCCTTCTCTGCAGTTGGAGGGAGCAGTACTGTCCACGAGAACTTTAGCAATATTCAGGCATGCAAGGCAACCAATGTCCTGCTGCCCAACCAGGCAACACACACAACACCTTTAAAAGGATGCCTTGCTGATCTGCCACGCTAGATCAGATGTCTTTTGAATGAAAGGGTTCCTTGCACACATGCCTCTTCTCTTTCCGCAGATGGAAGCTGTCACAACATTTTCTCTGGTAATTTTAAGTAAAGATCCTGCATGCCAGGCAACGCGCCAAGGTGTGCATTGCAGGTTGCTCAAGAAATCCAATCCTCAACTGTCTTGGTGCCAAGCACACAATAATCCAACTATCCCCTTCCTTGGAGTAAGTCAGGCTTTGCCTGTCAAAACCTTAGAACCCTTGCCTTCCAAATTTCAGCACAGGAGAAGTGCCACAGAAAACTTGACTTGCTGGCCTTCTAGCACACAAGTCTCACTTTTGATGAGTGGATGCAATGGACAGAGACAGACACCAGATTTGTGGGGCGACTTGTCTCTTTAATTGACTGGGCCACAGTTTGCCATGGCTGAGGTTTCCACATGTGTATTCCGGAAGTAGCATTGATAGGAACCCTGCTTGGACAGAGTCAGCACATTGATATTTCTGATAAGCACCATGGTATCACTCCTCCAATGACCTGGCATATGTGCCCTTTGTGGGAAAACAACCTAGAGTTACCAAGGCTTCATGTGTTTGTGCACCAGTCCTGAATTGCTGGAGACCTCTCGTTGTCCTGTCTTTTCAGCCGAATCTTCTGTTGTGGGTGGGCGGGGGGGCATAAGATGTGGGTGGGCGGGGGGCATAAGATAAAATGTGCTTTTTCCATGTGGTTCTTTCCCTTTAAATAAATGAACTCTGGGGACTCAGCACCCCTGTTGCCAAGCACTGGCAGGAGGAGTAAGAAGATGGCATAGGGTGGGGCACTAGTTCAGAAAGGCAGCCAGCAAGAAATGTGGCAGCATAGAACTGACCCATTTCTGGGCTGCTCTGAGCCTCTATGGTTTCAGGAGGGGCTAGAGCACAATACCCAGGTTACGGTGACAGTAGAATTTGGACGAAACAATGACCCTCTGGAACCTGAGGTTTCAGCAGCAAAACTCGCTGCACAAAACTGAATGTGTTTTGAACTGAACTGAAGGTTCAAATTCAGGTTGGAGAGTACAAAGTTCTTTATTTGTGACCCAAGGCCAGCATAACATAACATAAACAAAACATCTTAGAATATAGAAAGATACAATTGGGGGGGGGGATATGTAAATATATAGATAAATATCCACAAATAAAATAATCAGTAAAATTTTAAAATTAATCAAATACAAGCTTGCTGCCGTAATAATATTGCAATAGAACAGAATTTGGCCACCTTAAAGGTGACATCTAAAGTTCTATCCATAAGAAGATAGGAAACATAAAAATCTCCTGAGCAACCTGGGAAGGGTGTCAGAAGAGGAGTTAATAAGGAACATCTTGCATCTCTATATAATGGACAGCACAACAAAACATGTTGGATGGATTCGACTTCCCCCCATACCACATGGGCATAATCTTTCCTCCCTAGGAATCCCCAGAAACCTCCCCGAGAGCACCGCTGAAGGTAACATATCATGTCTTGCTCTGAAACAGGCCCTCTGGTGGCACGTCATGCTCAAGGCATTCAAATAAGCAGCAGGGCCCCAACAAGAACCGCTCAACCCCAGCCTCCTTTTAATGCAATCAGGGATTTGGGAGAATTCTTGTTGGATTTCAAAGTCCAAGAGTCTTTGTTTCAGGATCTGCCTAGCCTGGTTGTGACTTAACAGGACCAGGTAGTCCATAGACAGACCCAAGGACACCATTTTGCCCTGAATAGCCTGGGCCCAAATGGGCTGGAGTACATCAGCCAAGAAAAGAGAAATCCATCCTCAGGGGTGGGGGGCGGGTGGGGGGGGGATCTGACTTTAAGCCAAAAGGACAAAATAGTCAACCAGCCCCAGACCTTGATCTTCAGAACACCCAACTCAAACCTTAATAATACATAGGTACTCAAGTAGAGCCCTAAGGAAGTCATTTTGAACCACATCCATAGACTTGTATGAAGGAAAAGGACCAAGTTGTGCCCCGGTTGGAGAGTGAAAACGGAGGTGACTAAACCACAGGGTTTAGGGTGACTAAACCACAGTTTCACACATTTGGATGACCACAAACGAACCTCTGGCACATTTACCTTTGGTTTGGCCTTATATCCAAATGTGACCTACACTTCAAAAAAAATTGTCACATTTATAATACCAACTTAATATAAACATTAAAATCCATATCACATTTTATCTTCCAAAAATCCAAAAGTGGACTCCACTGAGTACAGAAAAATGATCCTGTTTTCCTCCCTTCTTTCAGTCTTATAAATTCTATTAATTTCATCATTTTGACCACCTCCCAAATCTTTTTCCACTATTTAGTGAGAGAATCGGGGTCCTTCCAATGACTTGCAATTGTCATTTTAGCAGCAGTCAAAAGACCCTATATATTAGAGTTCTTAATCTAAAGAGTCACTTTATTGTTACGGTCACAGACCAGTACAATATAAACAGTACATTAAGTAAAAAATTAAAAGAGCTTAAAATACATTTATATCTAAAATTGAAAAAGTTAAGACAACAGTAATTCCTTATTAACCAATTGCCAACGAGTACTAATAGCAGCAGCACAGTATCTAGCAACAATATTAGGCAATCTCTTTAGTTATTTAGTTTTTTAAAAAAATTAAAAAATTAAAATTTAACTTTAAAAATTATTGTGTTTTTGGGTGTCCTATACCATGATATAAAACTCTTATAGACACTTTTATTTCATGTTAATACCAATAGCATTTAGTGCTTGGCCACTGAAAATGTTGTTGTTCCACTCTTGACACTGAGCCCATTCTCACAATTTGGGCTCAGACGGGGTGACCTCCCCCTCAGACGATCCTGTCCATGTTGCTGGGTGGCCAAATCGGCCACCCAGATGATTGCTGGCTTCTGCCGGGAGCAGGGAGTTTTGGGGGCTGGGAGGCCTATAGAACTTCCATAAAGCTCTGTACAAATGCATTATGGGGATGTATTATGGGGAGCCTCTCAATGCTGGTTGACGATGCCAGTCGATGCCGGGCTACTTCTATGTTGGTGCTGCTCAAAGCCTCATGGCACCGACACATGAGCATTTAGCCCACTTTTTGGGCACCCTCACACCCCAAGCCCAGGCTGAGCGGTGGACTCCCTAAGTGGGCTTGCCATCCTGCTGCTACCGGGAGCCATGCGGCTCCCAGTGGTACACACATGCACACCGAAAACTGGGCTGGGCTTCCTTAGCCCGGTTTTTGGTGCACGTGTGAATAGCTTCACTATGTTGTATTTCATGGTGTAGTGATAAAGCTTAGTCAACATTCTTCTAGTTGATGTAGAAGTTTATAGTCTCAAAAACTGTGTATTCAGTTGTCTGTTACTGATTTTATTGTCTACATAACTTCTTAATCTGGTATACTAGAACCCATCTACTGTCTCCCCATTCATTTTTTGAGATAACTGGTTAAAACGTAAGCATTTTTTTATTCTGAAAGATGTCCTCAGATCTGATTATCTACCTGCAGTATCCTTATTTTCAAGGATTCATTGAAAATAAAGGAAACTAAAAAAGAGATCTGTAGACTTTTACATTTCCCCCAGTTTTGCATTAACTCATTTAGTATCTAGTTGTCATAATTCACCATACTTGACCTGTAAGGATGTTCACTTGCCCATAGTAAGTAATTGAATGGTACTTTACATGCATCTTGTTCAATAACAAGATGTCCCTCACAGTCTTCCATTAAGAGTCAGTTTCAGTCTCATTGCTCTATAATAGTGTTATGTTTGATGCTTCAATCCCTTGTTTGGTTGCCTCTGCAAATGGTAACTGATACCCATGGTCTCTTATTATTCCATATAAAACCAGTTACTAATTTCTGCCACTCTTTTCACTTCTTAGCTGGAATTCCCCCTGGAAAATTCTCCAATATGTATAAATATTTAGGTATTAGATTCATCTTCACTGTGGCAATCCGTATCCTGGAGAAATGTATCTTAGGCCAGCATTCTAGCTACTTTCGTAGTTCTTTCCATAGGAAACAATAATTAGCCTCAAACAATCATTTTTCTTCACTGTTGGATATATGGCCAGATATCTTACAGATTTCCCTGACCACTTTAAGTTATAACATTTAGCTTTCTTTTCTTTATTGATAACATGTAAGCTTACTGATAGCAATTCTTTTAGACTCGTTTAGTTTGTATCCTAAATCTTGTTAACTTTTGTAGTTGCTTTGGAAAAGTATCCTCCGCATATATTCATCAGAGATAACCTAATATCAACTGCAGAGAGATTTTATACTCTTGCCCTTGCACTTTAACTCCTTTAAATTCTGTAGCTTTCCATATCACTTCAACAAGCGTATACGTTAATTGTATTCTTTGTTTTTATCACATAAAATAGTTTGTGTGTTTACTACATGGTAGAGTAATCTAATTTATTTGCTTATTTAAGGAGCCTCACAGGGCAACACAGGTGACAAAAAAAGTACTATATGAAGCAACACCTATAGATCATCTTCTGGACTTGGTTGACAAATACTGGAATGGCTACAGATCGCTTCATTGCAACAAAGCATTTCTATGTAAGTAAGGGTGCATGTAAGGGATGCATCTTTCCCTATGGTTTGGCCTAGTTTCCCCTTCTCAGTGGCCATGATGGTCTTCTAGGCCAGAAGTGGCCCAACTCTCCCACCACTTTTTTTCAAGTCTCACATTCAACTGGACACACAAGGTGCTACTCCCACCCCACCCCCAGGACATTCCCAGTGGGAAACGAGAGGCATGCTGTTGTCTCTTGCTCAGAATGTCTGATGAAAGTGCCCCTTTCGCGTGCAGCTTTAGGTCTTGTAGCACTACCCCTTTGATGGGTATCTTTAAGAAGCATTGCCGGCCAGTTCAAAAGCAGTGCTCGGGAGGCCTTGGCTTTATGGAATGGGTGCTGGCTGGTCACATCCTGGAAGGTGATGCTTCACACACAGCTGACTGGCATCTGTTCTTGCTGCCACTCCCAACTGGGAGATCATCAGAGAGGCTTCTGCAGCAGTTTCCCTATGGGAAGACATCTGCCGAAAGAGAAACTGCTTGTCAGTGGCTTCATTTTAGGGGATGCAAACCAGTGTGCTTTCTCCAGCCCAACTGGTGGTGGTGTGGTTTCTCTTGTGGTCTGCATATCTGCATGCTTCTTTAACAGGGCAGGGGAGGGAATGGGTGAGCTTAAGTCCCAGTATCTCACCCTGGAGATAATCCCAGGGGGAAATCTCGTCCAAACCCCTCTTTTTGTTAGCAGTCTGACCCCATGTCCCAGTAGATAAAATGGGTCTTAGGGATTCAGAAATGGGGGCTTCTATTGGAACCAGTGCTGCAGTCTGCCTGTGATTACATGATGTCACACAAGGGTAGCAGTTCACAATTCTGAAGACTAATTTTCTAGTATAAGACTTCGAGGCGATTCTCATGATCGCCATAAAGCCGGCTAAGGGAGCCTAGCCTGCTTTCTGGTGAGTGTGAGAACCACCAAGCAAGCCCGGTGTCCTCAAAGCGGGTAACCCGCTTATGGAGCCCCGCCTTAGACGAAGTTAGCAGAGTGAGCGCTCCGCTAACCTCATCTATTTGATTGTGTGTTGCTGCAACTCTGCGCCACAGCAACACATGGAGAGACCCCTGCCGGGAGGCTGAAACAAGCCTCCTGGCCCTGGGGGTCTCTCCAGGATGCTCCGCGCACTTGCTCAGGGCATCCTGGAACTTCTGGGGACTGCGCGGCCCCCCATCACTGCAGCCCCTGCCGGCTCTGTGACGGAGCCAGTAGTCGTGTGGGCAGCCGATCTGGCTGCCCAGGGCTTCCTGCCTGATCGTCTCTCTCCACTAACCCGCTCTTGGCGAGTCTCACTGATCATGAGACTCGGCTCTTTCTCTATAACCTTAGCTATTCGAAGAAGCTATAATTCTGAGGTTGCCTCCTTGCTTGCAATAAGTCAGTTTTACTTACTGAGCTAAGCTGTGAAATAAATGGTGTTCCAGATGAAAATCAGTAGTATTGTAAAGACCAAACAGGTAGTTTGGTGGTCAATTGTGTTTTTTCTTCTGATGTCACTAAATATGGATTTAGATGAATCTTTTTTAATTCCCAGCTCAGGCAGAAGCTGTTTTGTCTGCAATTCAGAAATCTGTGCCAACAGATCAACAGAAAGATTCCCCTTTGCATCAAGAACTGAATAACCTTCTCTTGGAGAAAAAGGTTTTACAGGCGCAACTATCTGAGCAAGCTGAGAAGTACAGTGCCAAGATTAACAGTCTGGTGTCAGAACTGGATAGTACTAAGAAAGATATGGTAAGCAGAGTGCGGTATTTTCTTTCAGCAGTTTTACTGTATGCGTGCCTGTGTGCACATACACACACAACATTGGAAGCTGTTATATACCAAGTCAGACCATTGGTCCATCTACACCAGGGCTGCTGAACTTCGGCTCTCCTGCAGATATTGGCCTACAGTTTTCATAATCCTTGGCTGTTGGCCACGGTGGCTGGGGATTATGGGAGTTGTAATCCAAAAACAGCTGTGGGGGGCCTAAGTTGAGCAGGCCTGATCTACACAGACTGGCAGCTGTTTCTCTGAGGTTTCAGGCAGGAGTCGTTCCTACCTGGAGATACCAGGGATTGAACCTGGGACCTTCTGCATGCAAAGCAGATGCTCTACTACTGAGCTACAGCCCCATCCCTAAAGGGAGGCATACAAGGATGTCTTATCCAGGCACTGACCACACTAAGACCAGCTTAGCTTCAGCAAGGTGTCTTTATTGTGTGCCCTTAGACTACAGTTCACAACCCAGTTCTATTCCAAGATAGTAAAACAGAATAGAAAGCATTTCTGGTCAATCAGACTTCTATTGGGCGGGAAGATTGTGTGTGTGTGTGTGTGTGAGATTCTTAAAACCAACCAACCAACCAACATGTGCCAAGCTATTGCATGCCATGTATAATTCTGCAACCAGTCAAAAAAGCATTGCCTATGTTCTTTCAGGCACAGGGACTTGAAAGTTGTTTTCATGTTTCAAATGAAAATGCAGATACTCTGGTTTTTTTGTACTTATGTGGAAATGCAGCCTATACATAGCTCTTGCTATAGGGCATGAAAAACAGATATTGTCAGTGTATCTCTAAGTAGCATTGGTCTAGTTTTTATGGTGAAACCTTTCCAAATTAGTTTGTAAATCGCTGCTACTGCAACTGCACGACTTTTAAACAAAAGTTCACAGTTCACTGAAATCAGTTTTGTTGTTTTTTGGCAGAGAAGTCTATCAATTAGTCTTAGGGCTATAGTAAATAAATAAATAAATAAATAAATAAATTACACACACACACACACATATTCATTCATTCATTCATTCATTCATTCATTCATTCATTTATTATTTCTCTTTGTTAACTGCCCTGAGCCATATTTGGAAAGGCATTATAGAAATGAAATGAAAAAATAGATAGATAGATAATTAATACCAGTTGCAGGGGAGTAATGGCTGGAGAGAGAGCATGCCCTCAACTCCTGCTGTAGGCTTCCAGCGGCATCTGGTGGGCCACTATGTGAAACAGGATGCTGGACTAAATGGGCCTTGGGCCTGATCCAGCAGGGCTGTTCTTATGTTCTTACGTAGTTGTTTTTAATGTCCAACCATTTACAGTTCCTTACAAACTTAAAGCCAAAACCAAAGTGAAAATACAGATGATTCTGGTTGTTTCAAGTCTTTACATTGTGTCTGCTGCTACTTCTGCAACAGCTGTTGCTTGATCTCCAGGGCCTTTTCTGATTGCTGCCAACTCTTATCGCTCTGATCACACAGTAGTTGCAGCAGCTGTTGGGGAGATCTTGAAGGCAGGAATGCTTGACGCTCATGCTCTCACTGGGCAGCTGGAGGCCAGACGATTACCAGATGTTAACTTTTAGAGGTATCCTGGTTCCTTGAGTTTTGTGGCAGGGAATACTCGGAGTCTTCTAACCTGCAGCTGAAATTGTAGGGGTACCTGCACTGTATTCCAAGCTGCTTCTCCTGGGTTGTACATGAACAAAATCCTTTTTCTTATTGAAATATAGTTTAGTGGTCAATAGCTGGCAAATCTTAGGCCAGATATGACCTTGCCTAGCCTGCCAGTTAACCACAAATCCTCCTTTCCTCTGATTATTGAACTGCATTGTCTCATCCATTCATGGTCCCCTTTTATTTCCTCTACAGCCTTGCCACTTCCTTCTCCTCATGGGCTTTGTCCAGTGAACTTGTCTCCTCCCTTCTAAAACAGTCCCTTGTGATACACAATTTTGTGGAAGCAGAGTAGGACTGCAGTGCCAACGGGTGCTATAATAGATCTGTGCTTGGATTGGTATGGTTCCCCGAACCAGGAGGGAATAAGCTGTTCTCCACTAGTGTTGGAGGGTACCCATTATGTATTATCTCCTCCCACAACAAGAGCCAGCGTGGTGTAGTGGTTAGAGTGCTGGACTAGGACCGGGGAGACCCAAGTTCAAATCCCCATTCAGCCATAAAACTAGCTGGGTGACTCTGGGCCAGTCACTTCTCTCTCAGCCTAACCTACTTCACAGGGTTGTTGTGAAAGGGAAACTCAGGTATGTAGTACACCGCTCTGGGCTCCTTGGAGGAAGAGCGGGATAGAAATGTAATAATAATGATGATGATAATAATGATAATGATAATGCTACAGAGGCAGCACTGTGCTAATGAAGAGAGCCTTTAACAGCCCGTGGGAAAGATCCCCCAATCTAATCCTGCCTATGCTCCAGAGAGCCACTTCTTCAGCTTCCTGCTGACTTCTGGCTTTCTCATCTGTTCCTCCCTTAAATCCATTCTACTTCTTTAATTCCTAGTCTGTCTTCTGTCATTCTCCTTACCTCTTTAGTGTCTCGTAGTTTTGCAATTCCTTTCCTTTCTCTGTTTACAAAATAAATACATCTTCAATCTTATTCTCTGCTCTCCTTTACTGGTTCATCTTCCCCTTCCTTTTAATCCACCCCCTTCTTTGGGGCATAGTGTCAGAGCATAGAATCCATAATGTGCTAGTTTTTAGAAGCCAGCACAAAGAAGAGCAAGGCACTCTTGGTGTTCCAAACAGCGGCCACCATTTTAGTAGCTTCAGCTACTATTTCAGCCACCAGAGAGAGTTCACCAAGCACCTTTAGGACCTCGCTGACTCTTTACTCTTCAGCTGACCTGGTGGAGGGCACTACAGCTTCCGTAGACTCTGGATGCACCTCTCACCGCCACAGGCCACCAAACGACTCTAGCACTGGGCAAACTTAGCCTCCAGAAAAGAAAGCCCATCTCCACAATAAAAAGATGCACAAGGGCATAACCAGCTGAAAGAGAAGACTTCCTTCATAAATCCCAGCTGCACAGGGATGTTCCCTCGGGCCTCTCTCAGCTGCTTGGAGCAGACATGCCACCACTTTCAGTGGTGCCCATTCAGCAGCAACAGCAGGAGGTGGAGGAGGAGAATGAAGAAATGCCTCCAAGCCCAGTGAGATCTGAGCTGCTCCCCCAGACTCCTTCTGCTTCTTCATGCCCCTCTGCCTGTTTCTGTAGAGCAGCCTGTTCCCCAGAACTGGCATTCATGGCTCCAGGATATAGTGCAGCAGTCCATTAGAGAAGGGAGAAAATTAGAGAGCGCTAGGCAATCTGGCATGGGCAGCCCATGGCATGATGCTGATTCGCCAAAAGGACCAACAGAGTCCCACTCAGTCTGTCAATTCCTAATTGGAGATCGTCCATCAGGCCGACCAAGGCAGTCTCCACCCCATAGCCTACCCGAAAGCCTGTTTGAAATGGGTCTGTATAATTACTTTCCACCAAGACTGCCTGGAGCTGGGAGGCTACCATTCTCTCAGTTACCTTGCCCAACCACAGAAGGTTGGAGAAAGCGACTGGGTCTGAACGGACCCTCTCCCGGGCACTAGCCAGGCCCCCTGCATCTGATGTCAGATGAGTCTCTGCACAGAGGCGGGGAAAGGAGCGCCCAGTCAGCAATGCAACTAACCTCTGATTGGGGGGAAACTCTGCAGGGGCTGACTGGTCCCGTCCCTTGTAGTGGCCACACCTGCTGCATTAGATGCAGGGGGCATGGCTTGGAGTGCACGATTAAAAATAGAAAGGGTTGGGAAAGCCGCCAGCAGGACTTCATCCTCCAGCTGCAGGCAAGCTCTCTAGACCTCTGCAAGGAGGCATCTTGCCCTCCCTCAGAGAAGTATTTATAATATCTATCAGGGCCTCTACGACAAACCACTTGCCGTGTCAGACAAGGGTCAAGAGAACAGGTGGTAGGCCACACCGTTCTAAGCACCTTGTCCACATCTTCAGGAGCCACAAACTGAAACTGATCCAGCCTAACCACATAAGGGGAGTTGCTGGACACCTGCACATCATACACTGCAGTAATTGTGGGGTCTGAGACTGTTGGCCCAAACGCCAGAGTTGTTATCCACAAAAGAACTCATTAGAAATGTCACAGTGGGTAATCAGTTGTTCCAAATTCTGATTCAAGGGAGGAGGGGCACAAACTAGCCCTCTCACAACGCTGAACAACTACTCTGGACGTGAACTTGCAGATGCAATACAAACAGAAAGCGAACTGATGCTTTACCACACGTATTGCTAGAGCATAGATCTTCAAATGTGCTCTATGTTGTAATCTGTTGGATTTGAGTCGGGTCTTTCTCCACTTGCGCTCCAGTTGTCTACCTTGCCACTTCAGCCCCTGTAGTTCTTCTGTATACCAAGAGACCAGTTTTGAAGTGGATTGGAAATGAAATCCTTTCAAGATATCTTGGAATCTTATTGGATCTAATAACCTTCTTGGGTGGACCATCCTAATCGGCCTCTCACCCCTGCAGAGGTGGGATGTGGTTGTAGGCCCAACCTTAACCAGATGGTGGTCCATCCATCCATGACAATGGGCAAATCACAGGAATCCCCACCCACGTAACACCACCCTGATCAGAGTAAATGACCAGATCAAGTGTGTGACCAGCAACATGCTTCTGTCCTGAGACCGCTTGGGATAGGCCCATAGTTGTCATGGCCACTATTAACTGCTGAGCTGTCCCAGACAAATTGGTCCTGACGTGAACATTGTAGTCCCCCACCATCACAAGCCTGTGGGACTCCAGTGCCAAGCCTGAGACCAAGTCCAACATCTCATTTAGGGACTTCACTGGGATATGGGGTGTTCAGTACACCAACAGAAGTCCCAGACTATTCCTGGTCCCCAAACTTAAGTACACACATTCGATATAGTCAGACACTTGGACAAGGATCCTGGTAAGGGAGATGTTCTTATAGACCACAACTACTCCACCTCCCCGCCCATGTCCCCTCACCTGTTCCTCAACAGAGTAAACTGGAGGGAGAACCTGGGACCAGATTGGGCCACCATCCTCCCTCAGCCAAATCTCTGTGATACATACCTGGTCAGCCCCTTCATCCAATTTAAAATTTATATTGATTTTTACAATACCTTAACAATCAAGTTACACTTAATTAAGTAAATATTGACTTCCTGCTTACCAGTCTGTGCGGTTCTTGTTAACTATACATATAAGCCATTGGTATAATAATACAAAACATATATACTTCATCTTACAATTCGATTTTACCCCTACCCAAGCTGCTGTAATTACTAAATTTCAAACCCTGCTGAAAGGTCCATGTTAGAAAAATAGTTCTTTAAGTAAAGCAAGAAAGGTTCCCAATCTTCTTTGAAACATTCCAAGTTTTCATCCCTATAGTGTTGTAAGTTTTGCCATCTCCGCATATTCCAAAATTTTTATCAACCAGTCTTCTTTTGAAGGCATCAGCCCCTTCATCCATAATCAGATCATGGATGACTTTGGATTTATTGTGGACTGACCTGGAGTCACAAAGGAGCAAGGTGGGGCTCTGTGGGTAGTTGGCACTGCTCCCCAGGGTCAAAGAGCTGGAAGGACATCCAGAAGGGGAAACAGTAGATTTTTGTCCCCCTGTAGCAGCCTGGTGACTTGCCAATATTACTTCTTCTATTCCCCACCACCACTGGAATCAGTGGATTTGTGCCCTGTTCCCCATTTCCAAACAAACCTAGACACATTATAAACCAATCTCACCCAAGACTTTAAAAAGAAGCTAAAATATAAAATAGCCACCCACCACTACCATACAATCAGCACACACACACACATACACACACACACACACACACACACACACACACACACACACACCCCTGGGCTAGGGGGACTGTCCCTTGCCCTCGTCCCCCAGAGTGGCTCTCCCAAAGGGGCAATCCCAGTCTGTGCAGATGGTACATAGGAATTGCTGACTCACCCTGGGCCCCAGTCCTGCACAAACTCCCCACAAAGAAACAACAGCCACAGGTCATTCCTGAGAGAGGCAGCAGACAGATGACAATCAAGGCTCTCATCCTGAGCCATCTGGGAAGCAGATGGTCTCTTCCTCTTCTGCAGGGCCTTTCCTTTGGCAAGCTGAGGCCACAGGCAACATTCCTATATAGAGTAGGCTAGTCAGGGCAGGTGGTACACAGGAACGGCTGACTCACCCCGGACCTCAGTCCTGTGCAAATACCCCCACAAAGCAACAGCAAAAATGTGGCTATACAGTCACCAGTAACATTTTAAATGCTTGTAAGAAATTTATGGATATTTTGGTGAGTTCAGAAATGAAAAATGGAAGAAAGGAGAATTGATAGACCAGGTAACTCAAAACTTATAAATCTCAGGATAAATTTGGTTGAGGAAATTTTGGAATGAGATTCTGAAGAAGTGGGCAAGTGATGTGCACATTGGAGCATATGGCAATGCCAATATAAAATGTTTGGTTTATAGGATGGAAAGCCATTCTCATTGCACCCTACTGGCCTCAAAGACCATGGTTTTCAGACATACCACAACTCACCCTGTTGGATGCCCTCTTCCTGCCACTGAGACAACCTGCTCATTCAGGGGCCAGTAAGTCACCACAACCCCGCCTGGTTGTGGCTTGCTGCATGGTGGCTGAACACAACTTAATGACAAAAGATGCCGACTCACTCAAGGTCTTTGATACCCTGTCAGCTTCTAGGCAACCCTCTACTAACTGTGTTTATCAGTACACATGGCAATCTTTATTAAAATGGGTGACATCCCATTCTACTCATCCACTCTTGTGTGGCATCAAGGAACTATTAGCCTTCCTGCAAGAGGGTCTGGTCAAGGGCCTCAGGCCAAACACACTCAGGAGGCAGGCTTCTTTCCTGCCTGCTTTAATCTCTGAGGCATTTTTACCTTTCGTCACATCCTCACCTGACACATTTTCTTACAGGAGCTTCCCTTCTGTCTCCACCTGTGCCATACCGTTTTCCTTCCTGGAAACTACTAGAGATGTGCATGAAACCAGTTCAGAGGCCCTTTATGGGCCTCCAAACCGGTTTGAACGGCGGGTGGTTCTGCTAGTTCAATGGTGGGGTGTGTGTGTGTGCGCGCGCACTTACCCCTCCCACCACATTTCCCCCACCGGCACTCCATTTTGGTAAAGCCCCTTCAGTGGGTGGTATATCTCCCTGATGCCCCATTGTTGCCTCTCCCGGAAGTATCAGACACACCTGCACAAGGGGACCGGCATGTTGCAGGCACGTGACAGGCCCGTGCCCAGTGCACCCCCCCTACACACACACACCATCCCTGCCCGGTTCCATGCACATCTCTAGAAACTACACACAGCTCTCAAAGTTCTACATGTGCTTCCATTCGAGCCTATGTGTTTGGCTCCTTTAAGAATCTTGTTCAAGTTAATTTTTCTCATCGCCATTACCTCAGCTAGAAGAATTTCAGAGCTGTGCACTCTCTCAAGGACAACTTTTGCCTTTTTTCCTCCAGAAACCATCCGCCTGATCCACATTCATTCCTAAGGTCAATTCAGCATTCCACAGAGCACAAGTCATTTACTTACCCTCTCTGTGTTCTTGCCCTACTCATCCAAAAGAAAACCAGTGACACAAATTGGATGTTGCGTGCTTCAGATCTACATCACTCAAATGGCCTCATTCCGTAAATCAGAATCACTGTTTATATCATTCCTTCTGTCCAATATGGGGCTGCCGGTATTCTCTTCTACTAGTGGATTATGGCATGTATTTTTCTTGCTTACAGACTGCAACATCTGTTTCCACCATCCCACTTTATGGAACATTTGTCTAGGGCAGGAGCAGCCTCAGTGGATTTTCCCACCGACACGCCTCTAGAGGAGATTTGTAAAGCTGCCACTTGGGAAACACCCTCTACGTGTACTCGTCATTACAGTCTGGATTCCTACGCATCGGCCAGGGCTGCCTTTGGGGGTAGGGTTCTTCAGAAAATGCTGCCCAGATGTTGGAGTTGTGGCATTTCTCACAAAGGGTGCCCTCCCGCACCAGCGGAGAATGGAACATTGGTACTCACATTGGCTGATCTATTGGGATGCTGCACATTGGCCTCACCTTTACTTCACTATTTCACGGTTCTCAGTCTCTCTCTATGTATACAATTCTTGACAGCCTCAACACTCTGCCAGCTTTTAAGAGCCTGTGGGAGAGATCTCCCACTCAGTTCTGTTGAAAAGAACTGAGTGGGGAATCTCTCCCACAGGCTCTTAAAGGCTCTCTTCATTAGCACAGTTCTGTCTCTGGAGCATGTGAGAGGAGATAACCCACAATTGGTGCCCTCCATTACACCAGCAAGAAGAAACCTTCATGGTGAGTACCAGTGTTCCAATCCCTTGTGTTGATTCTGAGGTCTCTAAATGCCTGACTATGAGCTACTGCCTTGGCACACAGGCTCATAGAAGCAGGCCCCAATTAACAGAATTGAAATTCTACTTTAATCTAAAGATGTCTTTACATCTGTGTCTGCATCTTCCTTCCTGCCCCCTTGAATCTTACTAGGATGTACTGAGGCAGCATTTAGATAGATTATTGGAAGAAAATGCAGTTCTGAAAGCTTATCATTCTAAGGCGGAACAAAATGGCCAGAATGCAGCACAGCCAAAAATCATTGGTGAGTTTTGAAAAATGTATCTCAAAATTAATCTACAAATGTTTGACTATGTACAGATAGATATATGTAACCCAGTAAATGACTCCTTTATACTGCAACAACAGTGAAGCAAGTGTAGCAAATGTGTTTGTTATTCTCTTCCTCCTTTTTGGTCTTAATTCAGCCGAAGGGCAGACTAAGAGAACCACACACATATCACTCACACACTTGCAGAATTCCTTGGGGGGGAAATGTAACAAATTTGAAACTGCGCAGTTTGTGTGATAGTATCTTGGTATTCATTTATTATTGTAGCATTGTTTCATTACATTGATTAGTATTTTTAGGAACAATTTCCCCCCCACAGAAAAATATAGCAATGGATAATACTCGGCCCCACATCACAGTTTCAGATTAAGGGAGGTGTTTGAAAATAAGATAATATGCTAATGTTTCTGTAATTGCCCAGTTGACTACTAGAGATATTTAGAAGTTGGAGGTGCAGGTGCAGAATCCCATTGGTGTGGATGGACAGAGCTCCATTTGGGACCTTCTAGAGTTGTGCCTTAGATTTTTGGCAGGAGCCCTTCCTCCTCCTAGTACAGGGCAACATACGTAGGTGTGGCTTTTGCTTCCTTGCTCTCAGTTCTTCTTTGGCTGCTGCAACAACTGCTTTGTGAAGAACTTTCCTTTTGGTATTCTGGGCATTTTATAACCTTGCCAAGTGAGTGTTTCCCCCCTCTTTATCTTGTTTGTATTCCTTTCTATTGTTATTTTTAATAATCTTTATACCTTTAGTGTGTATATTTTTAGCTTCTCCTTGACTCCCTGCTGCTGCCACCATGCTCATGGTCTTGGCTGTCGTTGGTGATGTCAAAATGACGCATCATAAATAACTTCCCATTTTACAGGAACATCCAACATTCCAGCGGACTTCCTCTGCAGGACCGTAATCACACTAATACTCCATGAGTGTAACCTCACTCCCATTTCTCTGTGCCATATATTTCATCACTGCAGTCAACAAAATGTAGGCTTGATTACAACTTATTGTAACAAAGATACAAATCATTTTGCAGCAGGACAGCTCAGAAAAGAGCCATTTCTCTCAAATTGTATCTTTGCTGTTCCTATGTGGTTTAGTCTTTTGCCTAAACTTCCCAGAATTATTCCATTCTCCTTCCAATGCACTATTACTGACCATTTCAAAAGTTACATATTACCGGCGATTCAAGATTCAAACTATTCATCCTATTTTTTAAAAAATAACTTGTAATACAACCTTCATCCCCCACAAGCATTAGTATACTACTTCCTTCCATATAGACTCCTTCTAAACTTTGCAAAACGGTTGAGATCTTCCTTGAGACAGTCGCAGAAGGCTTCCATGTGTTGATGTTATGCAGCCAAATGGAAGTGTTTCACAAATATTGTCTGGGATATTTCCCCTGTTCATGCTCCACTGAAGCTCATCTTATCCTGCTTACTTGCCATGGAAAGTTTGGGACTGGAGGACTCTTCCCTCAGAATTTGTTTACCTGCCCTTTTGTCATATCATTTCCTCCTTCCATTGGTTCACTTTTCTCCTCTACGTTCAAGAAGAGATTTCTTAAAGAATCAGCTAATTTCTACCCTCCCAGTACCTACTGTACTTCCTCTTTGAGATCTCTCTCTAGTCCTTGCACAACTAATTTTGAAACCATTCCCAGGGCTGCTCAACTTCATCCCTTCTGCAGATGTTGGCCTACAAGTCCCATAATCCCTGGCTGTTGGCCACTGTAGCTGGGGATTATGGGATTTGTAGTCCAAAAACAACTGGGGGGCCAAGTTGAGCAGGCGTGATTCAGACTTATGGCTTGCTGTGATCTCTTTTAAAGTAGCCTTCCTGCTCATTATTACATTCTGTGACATGGGTGAGACATGGGTGAGACTAGAATTCAGACTCTTCATTCTTGAAATAATAATAACTAGCTGACCTGGCGCAGAACATCTGCGCCCCTAGTCCTCCCTGTCTTTCCTTCCTCCCTTCAGCCCCAGTCCGTTCTCCCCCTCCCAGTCTGCTTTCCCTTCCCTCCCCATCCACTGGCCCGGCCGGCCTGGTGGGCGCTTTCCCTCGCCGCCCATCGGTGGCTCCTTCCCTAGCTGGTGGCAGCATACCCATGGCTATCTGGCAGCTGCTTGCAAACTCTCACGAGAGCTGCCACACATGGGATTAACCACTGGTATGCCTTAGAGAATTAAATATGTAGATAATATAATTAATGAGAAGGCAGTACACTGACCAGACCTCACCTGCCTTTGAAATTTAGAATCTAGGTTTAGCTCATCTCAAGATATTTGTCTACCTGTCTTTTTCTCTTCAACATCTGCAGAAGATCTCTCCTATGATTAACCTTGTATGCCATGTGGCTACGAAACCAATACCAGTGTAACCCACTTGCATTCTGCCCAGCCTATAGACATGTATGCAGCCTTTCATAGAGGTGTCTCAATTCCTGAACGCCATCTGCTTCCTGGGCAAGATCATCCACCTTCATTGGACACTATGCCCTTGGTATCTGATCATGTTTGTTCTGTTGTACTTTCCTTCTAGGTAACTTAGCATGCTACTTAAGCATAGGTGTTGAATGCACAGAGACCATGAAGAAGAAGAGCAGGTTTCTTGATTGAAGACCATCCATTACAACTGGTCATCTTTGTATTGATATAGCCCTCCATCTGCCCCAGTGCAGTGACTCTTTGGTTCCCTTGTGGGGTTTGCTACAGTGGTCTATTGGAACTGAGAGGAAGAGGGCAAGAGCCACACCTATTTCGGCTGGCCCTTCAGTAGCAGGGGGAGAGATGCCTGCCAAAAATCTGAGGCAGTTGTCTAGGAGACTTTGAATGGAGCTCTGTACAGGCCCAAATTCCATAAGTGTGAATGCCCAGAAGACCACTTGAAGAACATCCATTACAAAATGTATGGAGCACATAGTAATCCCCTCGGGGAGGGACCTGTCCTCTCATAGTTTGCAAAGTGCTATGAATGTGAATGGTGCTGTATAAAAACCGACAGATTCAATAGGGGTAGCCATGTTGTTCCTCTGCAGTGAAAACAGAGTCTTGTGACATTTTAAAGGCAATATTCTGTTTCTTCAAGGTGACACAAACTAAAGTATATATTTTACAGGGGAAGGTAATAAGTAAAATTTAGCCACACAGTGTTGAAGTTTATTTATGAGTTATGAAATCCAGATACTTGAAATCTGCTGCCCCCATAGGCCAAGTATGGCACTTCTCTCTCTCTCTCTCTCTCTCTCTCTCTCTCTCTCTCTCTCTCACACACTCACACACACTCACACTCACACACACTCACACACACACACACACACACACTCTCTCTCTCTCTCTCTGCCATTTTCCCTTTCTACTCTTTCAAAGTGGCTTGAAATGATTCTGAGAAGGGTTAGAGGGAAGTGAAGACAGGAATGCATGAACAAACTCTCTTCCTTTTTCTCACATAAGCTTATCTCCTCTATAATTTTACCCTCCGTTCTGTACATGGCAGTTACCTGTTTGTAGGCTCACTATATTCTTTCTCTCTTTAGAGCTTCAAAATCAGAACCAGCTGTTAACCAACACAAACCTTAATTTGGAACAGCGTCTCCAGCACTTTGACAAGATGCAAGAGCTCACAGCAATGCTACAGGAAAGCCATAGGTAGACGTTATTTCTTAGATGAGGATGTTATTGTTTAAATAGCTGGTATTGAACTTCCATTTTTATCTACACGGTGTTCAGAGAGCTGAAGACAGACTGAAACAGACTTTACTATTTCATGATAGTTTGTTTATTGATTTGATTTGTACATTTCCAAACATAGGCAGCTTCTTTCACATGCTGCAGAAGATGTAGGAATCTGAAACAGACAAGAGGAGCTGAGAGATGTACATGCCTTCTGTATACAGAAATTGTAATTTCCTAATACAGCAGATGTTAAACATTTAGTTAACGTAGTTAAACATTTAGAAAGTTAAACAGTATTTTATAACTCTGTCTTAAGAAACATTTTATTCATCATTCCAAAAAAGAAAATATTTCAAAAGAATTTTTATCTATCATTTTCAAAATCCCTAATTTGTTCTCTAGATAAACTGGGGGGAAATGTTGGGGGGTGGGGTGGGGTGGGGGGTGTAGAATGAGACAACTCTCCCCCTGCCCAGTTCCCCCTCCTCCAGTCTTCACATCTCTAAACCATGATGCATTTGTTGAACACATCCTTGCCCTGTGTGCCCCAAAGCAGGGAAAGGGGTAGGGTAGGGTGGGTCTACTTCTTATACCAAAGGGGTGCACAAGGAACGAGAACTAAAACTGCCCCCTCTCCCAGCTTATCCTCCATGCTCTTGCTTTTAAGCAGTTTTTCCAAGCCCAGTTCAGATATCCAAAATTAACTGGGCAGGGAGAACATGGCTTAACAGCTTAGCATGATTACCTAACCACACAGTATTCTCAAGTGCCTAGTTTGACCCTAAATCTATCTGTGCCAAATATTCCCACAAATCCATGCATTCCACAACCTCCTACATAGGCAGAAAGCAAGACCTGAAGGAGCTCCATGAAAGTGAGAACTGGGTAAGGCAAGAGGCTGAGTCTTCTGCTTCATTGAGCATCCTGCCAGAAGAGGGCAAAATGAAGGGTCATGGGGGTGGGGGCTGCCTGGCACTGCTCTTGCTTCTCTAGGGCCTTCACAGGAGACCCTTCAAATGTCTCATAAGCTAGGAATTAGGGACATTGCTAGGCATGGATCTGGGGGCCCAGGTTTGTGTGCCCACTTCTTCCTAGAGGCGCCTCATGATGTTCCCTGAGGGAAAGGATGGCCCCCCTTATATTTCTGAAATGGCTTGGCCAGGACAGGTTAGCAGGACACTGTGTGTTGATCTTTAAGAAGATTGGTCAATCTGTTGATTTTTAATTTTTTTGTATGTAAAAAAAACCAAAAACCCTTCAAAAAAAAAGTCTTATAAGTGACTTGTTTCACTGTAGAAAGTTACAAAAACCTCTGGAACGGAAGCCCCTCCTTGGACCATTATTCCACCCCCATGTGAAGGATTCTGTCCTTTGCCTTCATAAAAAAGTGCAACATGCCCCCCTCCCCCCTGTTTTTGCCCAATTCTTCACATTTCTAGAATGGCTGGGCTTAAAGGGCTACACACATGTAGCCCAAGATGGCAAGACTTTGTTTATTTTTATTTCAAGGAAATTGGTCAGTCCTGTGATTTTTAATGAATTCTTTCCCTACTGCAGTAAAGCTGTCAGAAAGGCTTATCTCTATCCATAGAGTACCTCATACCTAATGAAAGTGGAACAAACTGTTACTTCTGAATAAACCTTTATTTTACAAGTACACTATGCTTAAGTTGGTTTGTGATCAAAAAAGTCTGCATGAAAACTGTGAAGAAAGGGGCATAACTTGTGGTTTTAATTTATTTTCCTTACAAGTGCACTATATGTCCAAATTGTTTGATCTGTTGGGGGAGACACATGTTATGTTCTAGTTAGTTTGTGAATGGTCAAGAAGCAGTGTGTGTCCATTGGTGCTTGCATAGAGTCTTTCTTTCTCTCTGTCTTCAAATGCACTTTGGCCCAGATCCATAGTGAGATATGAATATACAGAGAGGATGCTTATTTTTGAGGGGTAAGGGGCCGGGGGCTGTAAGCTCCTTAGGTCCAGGGTCCAAAATTATCTAGCTGCACCTCTGCTAGGCATGAAGATAATAGTGACCCTCTTTTCTTTATCCCTACATCTGGTAATTGAAGGCTTACTACCACTGAATATGGAGACCTGGCTGCCACTCTGTTTCTAGGTACAATTCAAGGTGCTGGTTATTACCTTTTTAAAGCCCTAAATGGCTTGGGCCCTGAGTACCTTAGAGACTGCCTGCTCCCCGCTGAATCTACCAATCTGACTAGATTGGCTGGGAGGGCTCTGCTCCACGTGCTAACACCTGCTGAGGTCTGTTTGTCAAGTATGCAGAACAGGGCCTTCTCAGCTATTGCCCCCAGGCTGTGGAACTTACTCACAGATGAGATCCTCATGGCTCCTTCTCTCCCAGCCTACAGGACGAGTGTGAAGGCTGCTCTTTTTATTCAGGCTTTTGGACAATGAGCTGTCCCTGCTCTTTAAAAATTTTTAGCTACGTTTTGTTCTGGTTTTAAGGTTTTTTGAATTCTATTATTTTATTGTGTGTTCATATTTTATTGAATTTTATTGTCTTGACTTGTTAACTGCCCTGGGGTCTTAGAGTGAAGGGTGATATAACAATATAAATAAATAGCATCTAGTTTTAAGAGAGTGAACATTTCTGCAGTGAACAGCCAAATATAACCAATCCCTACAGGAATTTATACCTACATTTTGATACTCTCCATAGAAATGTTCTTTTGTCTAAAACTAGATTCTCAGAACTGGTTCCAGTGTTATGCTGAGACCCAAGTTGTAAAAATGCTGCTCATCTAAGCAGATTATTCATAAACAATGTGCAAACTGATTCAGGTACAAATCTATTTGTACCCAAATCTAGGTGATTCAGGTGATTTGGAGACCAGAAAAATCACCCCTGTGGTCCATTGGCTAGATTCGGGTAGAAATCGAAGCACACCTGATTCAATTCGAATCAATTCAAGATTTGGATCCCTCCTATTAATTCCCCCAGATTTCCAGATTTCATAAGCTCTAGCCCTTGTAGAAATGGAGTTATGGAGCAAAATGTGTGGTCACTATTTTTCAAGTGTTGGATTCTTTGGTGTATAATAACTCCCTCAATGAATCCCTATGAGGATTCAATACACACGTTCATTTCTTCTGTTCATTTTGACTGTCTTTTTGACAGTGCCAACTCAACTGCCATGTGCCAACTACACCCTACTCCTACCCGTAAGGCAGTGGGGTACTACTCAGTTTATGTTCTAGGATTTTTTCCAAGTGTTTAAGTTATTTGATGTCTAATAACCTTTCATCATAATGAATCCCTATGAGGATTCATTACACACCAAAGAGTCTAAACACCTCAAAAATTCCTAAAATATAAACTGAGTACCCAGTGGCTTGTGGGTTGCGGGGTGGTTGTAACATGGGATGCCATTAATTCCCCACCCCCACCTGCAAAGCAGTGAGGTCAAAATGAACAGAAGAAATGAAGGTGTGTAATGAAAACACCAAATAATCGAAACACTTCAAAAAATAACTAAAAAATAAACTGAGTACCCCTGTGTGGGGTGTGTGTGTGTGTGTGTGTGTAGTTGACACATGGCAGTTGACAGTTGACACTGTCCAATGATAGTCAAAATGAAGAAACGAAGGTGTATAATGAATTCTCAGGGATTCATTATGAGGAAAAGTTATTGGACACCAAAGTATCTAAACATTTCAATACTCCTAAAAATTAAAATGAGTACCCCACTGCCTTGCAGGTGGGGGCAGGGTGTAGTTGGCACATGGCAGTTGACAGCTGGCACTGTCTAGTGACAGTCAAAATGATCAGAAAAAATGAAAAGGGTATTCAATGAATCCTTATAGGGATTCATTATGAGCAAATATTATACACCAAGGAATCCAAACACTTGAAAAATAATGACTGCACATTTTGCTAGGAATGTGCATGAACCGGTCCGGAGGCCATTCTAGAGGCCTCCGAACCAGTTCGAAAGTGGTGCTGGCTCGAAGGTTTAATGCTGGGGAGGGCTGGTTCTTTAAGTGTGGGAGAGAATGCACTTACCCCCCCCCCACCTGCCACCCCCGCCGGCACTCCGTTTTCAGGGTAATGCATGGGGCGGCAGCGTACCTCCCTGCCGCCTCTTCCCCCGTTCTTGGCTGGAAGTAGCGCCTGTGTGTCATGCATCATTCCCCCATCATGCGTGCGCACAGTGGGCACCTGCACATCATTCCCCGTAACACCTGTGCTGTGAGTCAGTCCCCCGTCATGCGGGCACACGTGTGGCGGGCACACGCGCAGGTGCTACTTCCAGCCAATTACGGGAAGGGGCAGCAGGTAAGATACCCTAAAAATGGAGCGCTGGCGGGGGGAAAGCAGCGGGAGGGGTAAATGCATTCTCCCCCACCCTTAAAGAACCACCACCCCGGCCTCAAACTACACCTTCACTACATTTTGTTTCATAACTCCACGTCTACAAGGGCTCCACGTCTACAAGGGCTAGAGCTTAGCTTTTTTGCTTTTTTTTTTTTTTAAGCTGGGGATTCATTTTAGGGTTACGATATGGCAACTTTGAATCCCCATTGTTTCCTATGGCGGAAACGTTCAAAATAAGTAAAAACTTAAAAAATCATTAAAAACCAACCGAGTTTCTACCCACTACCCAAATCTGGTGCCCCTATGACCTTGTTAAGCGGTCCAAATCGAATCTAAGGAAATACAAATCGAATATGGGGTGATCTGTGGGGGGTAGATTTGGATACAAACCAAATCAGGGGTGATTTGTTTTGGGAACAAATCAAATCCAAAAAAATTGTGCACATTCCTACAATGTACTGCAGAAGTGACGAACTGCTTTCTAATATCCTGTTCCCTTCCATTAACTAGATTACTAGAACTTGTAATTTTTCAGTTCACTGAGAGAAGGAACATCCTCATGTGAAGTACACCGTTTCCATATGTAGCTGCTTTCTTGAGCAGAGATTTTGCACATGATCACCTCTGCCATCTCATCAGAATGAACTCTGTTTTACACTGCAGCAGTTTAGCTCTGCTTTCATGTGTGTGAAACAAAGGGCATCAATTTCTCCTGGCATGATCACAGCTGCATATATGGGGGAGATTGTCACGGGACCCAATCAACCTTCTCTCCCCACTACCCCCACCTTGGTGTGTGCACATTGCAGCTTGTCTGCCAATCATTTCTTAGGACTGAGGGTGAAATGTGCTCCAAGGACAGGAATGGTTCTGTGTGAAGAGGGTCCAAGCCCTTCGCTTATTTCTTAATGGAAGAAGATTCCATTTCAAAAAATCTGTGGTGTTTTCTTGGCAGGACGTTGGTTTCTACCAATCAGCATCTTTTACAAGAACTGGATGAGACACATTCCCGACATAAGGCTGAGGTAGAGCAGCTACACTGGAACTACGCTCAATTAAAGAAGATAACTGACACACTTCCTTCCTCCTAGCAACAAGGACAACAACAGGTGTTCATAACAGTGAAAAAATCTCACTGTCAATAACTGATAAGGGGTGATTAACCTCTGAGGTTCTTCACCAACATGAACAAATCAACTTTTAATACTGTGGATGTCTTTTGTTGTATACTTCTTCCCTCCCCTAGGTTTATGAATATGGTTTAAGTGATTTTTAATACTGTGTGGAATGATGGCAACTGATAAGGAGAGCTGAAAGTTAAACAAGCACAAAATGATCTTTTCTACTGTGATTTTTACTAGGGATGTGCAGAACATTCAGCGCTTGGAACGGGCCATTTCAAGTGCTCCAAGCTCAGATCGTTCTGAGCACCATTTTGGATTGCAAAATGGCACTCTTTTAGCCGCTGCGTACATGCAACAGCCATTTGCATGGTCAGCACCACCATACAAATAGGTGCCATCTGTGCACAGAGACCAGAAGAGCGCCATTTGCAATCCAAAATGGCATTCTGAACATTCAAAGTCTGAATAGGGTCGTTCCCTCGGAATCTTCTGGGGATTTTGCATTCTGAGCTTGGAATGGAACGCTAAATCCGTTTCATGCACATCCCTAATTTTGACCCTCATTTTAATTTAAAAACTACTTTTTCGAATCTAGACCATGGTGGTCACTGACCAAATTGCACTTACAAAGCTCTGTAGCTCTTAGGAATAACTGACTGAATTATGGCACGCAGACATGCCACTACAACCCGTGTTACAAAATTTAACAATAAATGTGACTTAAGAGCAATGAGAGGTTTTAATACATTTTCAGGTGCTTAAAGTTATTTTTGCTTGTTTCTTCACTTTTCCTGTTCCTGAGCATGTGAAAAGCAACAAGTATTGACAATGCATTTATCTTTGGCATATGTGCATAGGAACTGCTATTTTCATATTCCATGAAATGGGATGCAATTGAGTGTTGTTTCAGCAATATGTTCTCCATATTTTAATTGGTACTAGTTGAATTGTACTCATTTTGACTGCTTGCTTAATTACAATTCCTCTGACTGTTCTAGCAGTGCCCATGTTCTGTTGGTGGGAAATATTATGGGGTGGGGGTGTCGTCTTTTCTTTAACATTCTGGACAATTCCGGATTTCAAAACCATTGATTTCTTTGTTCAAACAGAGTGAATATTCATGACAATGTTTAATGAAGTACTGGAAACATAAATATTTCCACTGCGATCAAAACCTTTTATATGCTGATTGTAAATAGCAAATAATACTGCTATTTACATGAGCACCTAAACGAAGCTAGGGCAGCCCTACTTCTTGCCCTGGCTTTTAACCAGGTTAAGGGCACAAGTGTTGTGAGCGTATTCTGTGCCAGGATTATGAGCATATGCACAGCCTCCTGGAGGATTTCCCCAATGTACCACATTTGCCGCGCAGTGCATTGTGGGATATCCAGAGGCTAGGGTGCGTTGTCCCTGCCTCTGGAGATATGCACTGCTCCAAGCAGTGGATCATGTGGGAGCACAATCCACACTTCCCACCAGTGAGGACAGTGCGTCTGGGGGGAAGGTAAATGTGTCTCAGCCTCCCCACCACCACCACCCCCAACATAGCAGTCATATGCATAGCCTTATTAGGTTCATCAGCCACTGAGTCTGGCAAAGTCCCATTAAACCTGTTGGGACTACTGATCACTACCTTGCCTTAAAAAAAACCCCTATGGTAATATGTTTACTCTTGGAAGAATACAATGCCTTCAGAAGTGTAACTCTGCACAAACAAGAGTGAGAAAAGAATCAGGAAAGGCAAGATGATATGCCTTCCTTAATTAACAAATGTAAGTGGATAAGGTAAAGCCTCACTATTATTTTGTTGTTGTTTACACAGTCAGACAGGTGTTATTAACTGGTTTGTTTTATCCAGACATCGAGTCCTTCCCAAGGACCTGGGGTGGTTGAATTTTATTATCAATGTTGTTGCTGTTATGATAGATATCATCGCAGAATATAGGCTATTTCCAATAATGTTGCTTTTTGTAATTGGCCGATGGTGATTTCTGTGGCCTCTGGTGTTGAGATGCTCTTCAAGTTGTTTTGGAATTGCACCTAGGGCACCAATTACCACTGGGATTATTTTGGTCTTCTTCTGCCACAGCCTTTCAATTTCAATTTGTAGATCTTTATATTTTGTGATTTTTTTCTATTTCTTTTTCTTCTATTCTGCTATCCCCTGGTATTGCTATGTCGATTATTTTGACTTGTTTTTCTTTCTTCTCGACTACAGTTGTATCTGGTGTATTGTGTGGCAGATTTGTTTGTAGTTGGAACTCCCATAATATTTTTGCATCTTCATTTTCTACAACTATTTCAGTTTTATGGTGCCACCAATTTTATGGTTTTTGGCTACAGGCAGCTTGTATTTTTTGCAGATGTTCCAGTGTACCATCCCTGCTACCTTGTCATGCCTTTGTTTGTAGTCAGTCTGTGTGATCTTTTTACAACAGCTGATTAGGTGGTCCACTGTTTCATCTGCTTCTTTACAAAGGCGGCACTTGCTGTTTGTTGTGGATTTTTCTACTTTTGCTCTTATTGCATTTGTTCTTAGTGCCTGTTCTTGTGCAGCCAGTATTAAACACTCTGTTTCTTTCTTCAAGTTGCCATTCTTAAGCCATTTCCAGGTCTTGGTGATGTCTGATTTTCCACTTATATTGTGCAAATATTGACCATGCAGTGGCTCATTTTTCCATTTTTCTGCTCAGTTCTTGACTTGTTCTTTCTTGTAGGCCTGCTTTGTTTCATTGGTGTTTAACAGTTTCTCGTTCTTGACCATTTGAAGTGCATCTTCTTCACTGTCCTTGATATATTCTTCAAGGCCTCTTTTCTCCTCCTCTACTGTTTGATGGACTTGCAGCATTCCTCTTCCACATGAGCTGCGAGGGAGTTATAGCCTATCTACATCACTGCGGGGGTGTAGAGCATGATCGATGGTCATGATTTTCCTGGTCTTACGATCTAGCGTCTCTAGCTCTGCCTGGGTCCAGTCTATTATTCCTGCAGTGTATCTGATAACAGGTATAGCCCATGTATTTATGGCGTGTATGGTGTTCCCACCATTGAGTTTGGACTTGAGGATTTTTCTCACTCTCCAATTTTTATTCACTTCCAATTTTTCTTTTAACTTTGGTGTGTGCGATGTTATCCACCTGGAGAATGCCCAAGTATTTGTATTATTTATTAATTGTTGTTGTTGTTGTTATTATTAACATTTATATCCTGCTCTTCCTCCAAAGAGCCCAGAATGATGTATTATATACTTGAGTTTCACTTTCATAACAACCCTGTGAAGTAGGTTAGGCTGAGAGAGAAGTGACTGGCCCAGAGTCACACAGCTAGTTTCATGGCTGAATGGGGATTTGAACTCAGGTCTTCCCGGTCCTAGTCCAGCACTCTAACCACTACACCACACTGGCTCTATATATGTTCCTATTTTAAAATGTTTAAATATTTTCTTCATCATTTTCCCGATGAGACACTTTATAATGAACTATAATGGAAAATTTATTCTTGCAATCAAGCAATCATTTAAAAATTATATCCTGTGATGATTTTAAAATTAAAGCTTTCTCTACTAGGCCTGCTAAAGAACATTTCTATGCTCAAGGTTGGTTTCTATAGCACTAGCTTGCTTGAGTCTTCCTTGTAGGTCTTTGGATAATAAATAATATGAAGTAGTCTGAAAACCTTCTAATGGACAGATACCAGGATTGGATCAACTCCTTTCAAGAGCTGAATATGTAGATAAGATGATGTTTAATATTCTTCTGTGTCAGTGATTTGAAAACACTTACACTTGACAGTTTCACTTACATATGCTATTGTGTAAGAATATTCTGAACAAACAGGGTCACCCCTTACTGCTGCTCATCCCCAAGAATACCAATTTGTTGTTGTTCCTCCCCCAATGTGTAAATTTTCCTTCAGTGGAGGAAGAATAGGTTATTCCTCACACTTGTCCAGTAGTCAGAGCTAATAGTAACTGGGTTCTACCTGGTCTTTTCCTGTAAGAGTTCTGGTCCTTCTTGTTCCAAGGCAATAGGGAGAGCAGAGCTCTGTTCCTATTTCTCTCTTTTTGAAGAGGTTTGTTCTCCCATGCATACAATGGACTAGATAGCTAGGACGAAAAGGAAGTTGGAGTGTTGTCATTCCTGACTACTGGCCACTGTGGCTAGGAGCAACATGGCTTCCTGTCAATGTGACAAAGCGATTGCTAAACCTCTGCAGCACCTGGAAGGCACTCTAAATGCTTGACAGGCAAGATGTTTCTTCCATAGCAGAGAAGAAGAAAGATAGATAAGATAAAATAAATCCCCAGCACAATTAGGTGTGTTCTGTCAGCACCTTCCTTTGAGATTACAGTGGTGTCCCTTTTATTATGAGAAACAAGGTTGGAGGTGATAAAAGCTGTACAAGAGCACTGAGGCTACCAGTTCTGAGGTAAAATGAAGCAGCCAGAGTTAAGCAGCAAAGCCTATGTGGAAGCTTCCAAGATAGTCTTCCGAAGTTGCAGCAGCTCCTGAAAACATTCAGTTTCCAAGATGCCCTGTGGCTTCCCCAAAACTTCAGGAAGAAAATAATTTTAAAAATGAATACTTTGGGTGCCATTTTAAAAGTGAAACTACAGCAGCAGCTGCTTTCTCATCACTGTGAGCAAATTAAAGGGAAACCAGTCTGTCTCCTGTTCATGTTAATTAAAAGCGTTGGGAGAGTGGTGAAGATGGTCCAAAGCTTTGGCCCAGTTGGAGGGGTTGGGGAAGACTTCAAATCAGCCTGAAACAGTTGGACTTCCCTCTCATAGCATGAATTGGAGGGAATTGAAGCAATGCTGCTTTGAAGAGCCCCAATGAATAGTACAGGTTGAGTATCCCTCATCCGAAATCCGGAAACCACCATAGTGTGTGCCCTAGCAAAACAAAACTTATTTATTACCTTGGTGAGCTGGGCAATCTTCTTACACATTTTCATATGCATTTCGTGATCGCCTTCCTCCGATGAACTACAATGACTAGTAGCTTTAGAAGACCCATTGCAAGTCCTGATGACAGAAGCCATCAGGCAGTGAGCTACAAATGTTTGTTTATTTATTTTTAAATGTTTGTTGTAATAATTGCTCTCACACACACAGAGCTCACTAGCAAAAGGAAAACACTTCAGTTTGCAAACCGAGCTGGCTGAAGGCTCAGCTGCCTTCCCCTCTTCTCCTCGTATGTGCCCAGTCCACAAGCAGAACACGTGGGCGAGCAAAAGCAAACCACCTTTGCAATTGCAAGCCCACCCCCTCCTCCTCCTCCTCCCACCCAGGTCCCTTCCCCCTCTCAGCTTCCGCCACGAGGAGACACTGCTGGCTGGATGCTACACATTCCCTTGGGGAGACGCTGAGCCTGTCGGCCCGGCTAAAATTGTTGAGATCACTGAAGATGATTTAAAACATTAAAAAAGCAGAAGAGGAGAGGAGAGCCCCTCTCACTTGCTCGCAGATTCCCAATTTTGCTGCTTTTAAACATGCTGTAATTTGTCTGTAATTCTCTCTAGTTGCAGCTCTGTTTTTATTGTGAAGCTTCTTAATGTTTTTTCATGTTCTCACTTTGGTGCTAGAGAGAAAATACAGTAACCTTTCGTGTTTAGACTTGGATCCCATGCCCAAGATATCTCATTATGAAAATATTCCAAAATCCAGAAAAATCCGGAACACTTCTGGTCCCAAGTAGTCCAGATAAGGGTTACTCAACCTGTAGAAAGCTGAGCTGAACAATGTGGGAATGGGAGTAACTGTCAGGCAATGTTTTTAAACCACGTTACAGGGAAAGTAGGGCAAGACATCCTTTAATGTAAGGTAAGGCAGCATAAATACATCTGCAACAGCCGGCCACCTAAACTTCAGAATTCCAAGGTGTGCTAAGCTGACTAAAAATACACCAGAGAATGAGATCAGAAGGTGAATGGGATCTAGCAAAAGAGCTAGTTTGCTAAATCAGCTTTCAGATTATGCATTCAGCGTTTTTTCCTCAAGGTACAGATGAAAGCATACACCTTAAGTGGCACGGTGGGAAATGCTTGACTAACGAGCAGATGGATGCCATTTTGAATCCCTGCTGGTATGTTTCCCAGACTATGGGAAACACCTATATTGGGCAGCAGTGATATAGAAAGATGCTGAAAGGCATCATCTCATCCTGCGCAGGAGGAGGGAATGGTAAACCCCTCCTGTATTCTACCAAAGAAAACCACAGGGCTCTGTGGGTGCCAGGAGTCGAAATAGACTTGACGGCACTCTTTACCTTTACAGATTAAAGCAAACACGCTGACACAGCGAACAATCACTGTGCTGTCACTCTGGACACGTTAACTTCTATGGTCCCAGAGTACAGGGGGAAAAATTAAGGTCTTCACATTGCTTTACACCAGGAGAGCACAACTCAAATGCCCCAGTGGGCCAGAACCGACCACACCTTGGCATACAAGAGCTGTAGTCAATTTTCACTGCACACTATTACATTAAAATTAATTATTGAAATCATTAATGAAAGAAATTATTAGTTACTTATGGATGTTTTTCCCCTACCAAGAGACCCACAATTTTAACCAAGGAGCATGGTCATAAAATAGTCCCCCCTCCCTCCTCAGTGGGGATGCTGGAGTGCATGCCAGCCCCAAACAAATGTTCCATATGCCATTCCCAAATGAATTCCTCGCCTTTCATCACAGTTGCTTTCAGACTGCAATCCTTGGCATGCAATCCTAGTAATGACCTGCTGCAGGGCAGTCCTACCTGGGGCCAGAAAAAAAGTCCCTGCACGCCAGATCTGGCCCCTGGGCCATATGTTGTGCAGACTTGTTTTACACAATGTGAAATTGAGGTAAAATGCGTTCTATTGGCAGGAAACTTGTTCGTTTTTCTAAATCACCAAATAGAACAGGTTAATCAGTCTGGAAACATTTCTACAGATGTCTGCCTTGCTCCTCCTTTAAATACCTGGGATGACAGAAGACTCTCCCAACCTTCCACTCCTACAACAGACTTCCTTGAGGGTAATTTTGAGCAGTGGGGAAGAACCATGCTGCTTGGCTCTCAAGCACACTGCAGGCCCTAGGCCAATGCCGTTGCTGTATTAAGACAAGAATCCCTTGAACAGAGGCCCGTGAATGGAGACGGGATCTGCATGTGTGATTTCAAAGCCAGCAGGAGAAGAGCATGCAGAGTGACAGCCGGCCTCCCCCACTGCCTGACAGGAGTGGCTCCGAAGGGGTCAGAGCCAAGGAAGTGACTCATGCATACCTCCAGAACCTGCTGCCCCGTCGCCAGCCTGGTCTGGGCAATCGGCCTGCCTCCATTGCTGCCGCTTCCTTTTCGGGATGGGCTCAGATGGCGGAGGCCAAGGGAGGCAACATTTCTGCCCCTCCCTCCGATTACAAATGTCTTGCAGGTGGAAGACATCTTTTAGAAAAGAGCAACAGACCCCAACATTAAGGATTTACAATCCAGCTAGAAAGCACTGTGTAGTCTGGGGCAACTTATACATTTATAGGAGTTGAATGTGGTGACGAGTGTGCACCTGTGTGGGCTGCACTTTTCTTTCCCGCACCAACTCTGCTGCTGCATCCTGCTGGCTGCACCTGCCTGTTGTCTGGGCGTTAAGGGTGCTGCTGCAGTGGCAGGGCTGCAAAGGGAGTGGGGGTGGCCCACCTGGAGCTCTCTCGCTGCGCTGCCGCCGCACTGCTTTTCTCTTCTTGGCCAGCCGAGCAGCCACGGGAGGATCATTCATAAAAAGGGTCTCCAGCCTGAGCCCAATTAGCATCCAGGAGAGATGGCCACCAATGGGGAGCAGACCCAGGCAGCTGGGCGGGGCTGTGCTGTGCAGCGCTACACGGAGTGAGGCCTCCCTGCTTGCAAGGGGTAGCATCAACGGCTAGGTGGGTCACTGGCTGTGGGGCAGAGGGGAAAGGGGGGGTGGGGGGAGCTTGAGCTGAGTAGGATCCCAGCAAGCAAGGAGCTGCCCTAGGACCACTGTGTGCGCTGTAGGCTGGGGTGGTAGTGCTGCTGGCCGGTGGGGCAGCTGTCCGATTCATGCCTTGACACGCCATCAAGAATTCGATTCATGCCTTGACATGCCGCAAGCCTTCCACCCGCCAGCACTTGCACTTGCAAATCACTCAGAGCAGATCATACCCAGCTATCAAACTCCCTTTCATTGAGTTTTGAAAAACGCTGATACTGCCAGTGGCCACTCCACACATCAAAGGAGAAGCTCTGCGGCATTCCAGAAAGCTAGTTTCCCCCGCCAAAAGAGCTGCCGCAAATAGAGTGCCTCTTTGCCAAGTTAGCAAGTGTTACCTTAAATCAGTGCTACCTTAAATTGACAGCTAAATTATAGTTGGTCTGATCTCATAAGACTTCCTTTGCATGTATGTACATGTATCTTACTTGGCACAAGAAAATAAGACATTTATATTAACACATTTATTGATCAATTAACTAACTTAAAATGCAATTGTATACAGTCAACAGCAGTAATATACATTACAGAAAGCTTGAGGCTAAGGAACAATGGTATAGACATTATGAAAACTGATGAAACCTTTTAAGGTGAGCTTTTACAGCACTATTTGAACAACTGCTGAACTTGAAACGCTTAACTAATGAAGAACTTTGATGCAACAAAAGCTGCCCGTAATGGTTAATGTGCTTTTTAGAAATTAGCAAGACCTGTTTTAGCATAAGATTTCACCATCCAGACCACTGTCACTGCTTTTAACATCCACACAAATAAAGTGATAACACATTTAATACGTTTCTTCCATTAATAGTGTAAAAATATATTGCATATACACACTTTTCATTTTCCTGAAAAAAGCCTGTTACAAACTAGTAGTACACAATCCTCTTTCAAGTTTCTTTTAAAGATTTAATACTAGAAGTTTACAATTAACAAAAAACCAAAGACAAGGTCAGACTAAGCCCCAGTGACACATGAAGAGTCAAGCGTGGCGTTTGCTGTGCCTTTTCACCATTACGTTGGCCAGTGTATTTGCAGCAACCAGGTGCTTGACTCCCTTTCATCAAGAGCTTAAGCCACTGTTAGGCCTCTCTTCTGCCATTTAGTTAACAAGTATTGGATTCTTTGTAATTATGCAAATTAGACATCCTTGGCAACTGAGCCAAGGGTGTCTGTGATCATGGTTAAGACCACAAGTGGGGTTTTCACAATGTTATAGCCTCAGTGAGTGCAGTGGACACAAACTAGCAAAAGTTACTTGCAAGTCAGTCCCATTCAAAGCAGCATAATTAATTTAAGTTGCATTGATTTCAGTGTGGCATGTAGCCCCACTCTACGCATGATTACTCAAAAGTAAGTCTTGGATCTCATGCCTAAGTATGCATAGAACTACAGTTTTAGCCGTGACTAACTTGTTCTGGATTGGGTCCACTGTACTCTGAGCCGCTGAATATTATGACATATAGGACTTGTGAATACACAGTAATTGTCGTCACTTTACATTTCTGATTTGATTCTTAGGGCAAGTGGAAGACTTGTCAAAATGAGAAGAAACAGGTAGTACCCATGTCCACTTCTATTCAATATATCCAGTGTTCCAAGGCGGATAAGAGCAAGGCCCCCCTCTCCACCACTAGTCACCATATGACAACTACATCTCTAGGTAGCCAAAGGCAAGCAATCAGAAAGCAGACGAGATTCTCACGATCAGCAAGAAGCGGGCTAAGGGAGCCTAGCCCGCTTTTTGCTGATCGTCTGCTGCCACGGGAGCCACCTGGCTCCCAGCAGCAAACTCCTAAACCTCCCTCCCCTTAGCTGAGGTTAGCGGAGTGAGCGCTCCACTAACCCCGTCTTTTTGATCATGTGCCGCACCACAGCAACACACAAGGAGACCGCTGGTGGGAGGCTGAAACAAGTGACGGCGCCAGCAGTCATGTGAGCGGTCAATCTGGCCACCCTGGGCTGTCTGGGGATTGTCTGCGGGGAGAGCGAGTTCTCCATGCAAACCCTCTGAAGGCGGGTCTCACCGATCATGAGACACGCCTCAAGGTCTTGGCATATGCTAAAATGTATCTGTACAAGGAAAAAAAGGGGGAAACCAAATCTGATGACTTTCCTCAAACGTCACAAGAGAAAGAGTAGGATGGACAAACATCATCTCAAAGAATACTAGTCAAAAATAGTCTTCTATGTAAATATAGAAAAAAATTTTGTGCTTAAAATCTGTGGCAACATTTAAATTTCCAGCAAGGATAAACTCATTTGCCCATTTCTCTCACAGTACAGCAGCAATTTTCAAAACTTCTACCTTCAGAGAAGCCTTTCCGCATCAACTCATCTGCCAGGAAAAGACCCAGGGGCATTTTCTAAGGTACACAGAAGATTTGTACAGGCCCCTGGCTAAGCTAGGCTATTTGTGCTCCACCCTAGCTTAACAGGGCCTAGAACATGAAAGAAAAGAAAAGAAACAACCAACAGACTGGATCTGTTGGCTTGGTTTTTTTCCTATCATAGTTCAGTTCCCTTACATTATATTTTTGGTGACGTAGTAGAGCACACCTGGTACCCTTGCTGCATATTGCAGGGAATGGATGGGCACTGCTAACAATCTGCCTTCCAGAGCAGCTTGTCTGCCATTACTGATCTCTCTGAAAGACTCCAGGATTCCCTAGGAGTCTAGAAAACAGTGCAGTAGAACATACAGCGACAGCCTCCGATCCAAAAGGTAAAAGTGATGTGCTTTTACATCGAGACCCAGTGAAATGACTTGCATACATCAGCCACATGAAATTCAATAGCATTTGTGCAATGTCTTGTCTTAACCATGAATATTTAGCAGGAGTAACTTTACCATGGTGGGGAAGCCACATTTTGTGGTTTGCATTTACACTAATCAACTGAGCCCAGAGTATAATTCCATTTTTAGACTCCTCTGAAATGCATAGATAGACTCACTTGAACTTGGCCTTTAAATAGTCCATTCTAAAATGAATTATTTACACACACAAAGGAAGAATAGCTGCTTGTTTGGGATTATGAGCCATGCAAGTCTCTGGCCTCCCAACTACTGTTGGTTCATGCTAAACTCAGTTGTATTCTAATAATTTCTGACTTGCACTGAAGATGGCAAACCTAATCATGCAACGAGAGCGGTATTTTTAAACCCTTTAAGAACACTGCTGTACAAAAAATGCAGAGCGTGCAGTAAGAACCAGTTCTTCCAAGTCCCAGACACTTCATAGTGATTGGGATTTAGAGATAGTGGCATGATCTAATAATCCTGTTGCAAGGAGCGGCAATTTCTAGACTAGGCCTTTTGCCCTTTGCCTTTACCAAGATGCTCTCTGCTTATTGATCATGCTTACACACTGACATAAATGGGGATTTAGTCAGATATCAGTCGTCGACTTGATGTGCTGCTGCAGACTCCTAAGTAATCCACGCTAGTGCTCTGAACAAGTGGTTGCACTAGCAGCACTTCCACCGTTTCCCCCATTCGCAACAATGGGGAAAATAGCACAACCACTTGTTCAGAGCAGCAGTGGGACTTGTTTAGGAGTCTGCAGCAGCACCGGGCACAGTGTTATGGAGCTGTAACTGTGTGCAGTACAGTATTACAGAATAGAGTATATCAACTGTTGAAAGCAAGGAGGTAGAAAGTTCAAACTAACTTCTAGTACATCCAACCGTTTACTAGAAAGCTTCCCACAGCAGGCTAACCCTTGGCAGGAAAATGGTGCATGTGCAATTTTCAAGCACTGTTATGCACCTCACCAATCGTGTGAATCTGCCCTCTGGAAAATGCAGATCAAAACAAGTGCAGGCAATGTTAGAGGAGAGAGGAAGTCAAGAAGGAGAAGTTAAAAGGGGGATACTATGATTCTGTTTCCATGTGATCAACTGCTGTGTTGAGAAAACTGGTCGAGAGGATCCGCGCAAAAGAGTGGAATGTTTTAGCACACTACTGTGCACCTCAACACTAGACTTGTGAAAAGAATATCCCCTTGCATTATTTAGCATGGGAGATAATATTTTGGATCATTATTCTACCTATTCTATTAAATGTATTGGAGAATATTCTTTTACAGGTCTACTTAACACACATTACATCATCCCAGATATATGGTGAAACAATAAGATGACCGCTTGACCACATACATCCCTATCTGCAACAAATCACATAGGTTTTGTGGACTGGCTCTCTTAAGAACAGAAAACAACATGATGCTCACCATAGCTGCAACAACGTGATCCATGCTGGAGCGGTTGCAGGCTCATAAGTAGCCCCAATGCTGTGGAGACCAAGTAATTAGACAAGCTATGCTACTACAGTTATTCCCATTTGCCACAATAGCTTGAATAACTGCCTGGTCTCAAGAGCATCCAAGTTTCTGAGTCTACAGCAACTCCAGCTCCAGTGTGGATTGCATGGTTGCCAGTACAGTGCACACCATGTCAGTCAGAATTGCTAGTTAATTTCCCCTCTTGCAACATTTTCGCTATTATCGCCTGTTCCTTACTATAATGGATATTTTCTCAATGAGCAAGTCCTTTCCCTTTTAGCAGAGTCTATCCTGCTTCCTTTTGGGGCTCTTACTTTTTTAACTGTGGCAGTTAAAGCAATGGACAGCAAGAGAAACCAAATATACTTTGCCATGTGATCTTGTAATAAATGTTGTACATTCACTGCTAGGATGATGGGATTTCCCTAAAACAAGGATACCAGATGGAAATAAGCTGTAGGCAAAGCGTGTCTAAATCCCATTAGCTGTAATGGGGTTAGAGGTAACCCTCCATTTTAATAGGGATTCTTTGGATAGCCATCGCTTCCTATTCCTGTTGTAAATGCCACATATTGACAGTTGCAGAGTAATGTTCCAAACATACAGCAGGTACCACATCAAAAATACAAGGGACTGACTGCAGAAGCTAATGTGTAGCTAAGCCAGTTGGAGATGACAACAAGAAGGCAGTAATGATTCAGGTCTACATTATAAGTAGTATAATGTAGACCTAAATAATTACTGCCTTTTTGTTGTCAGAAAAATGCCTATGCCTGCAAATGGGGTGGGGGTGTGTTGCCCAATTAAGCCATTTGCACATACAATGCACAACATGGATTTAGATTTCAGTTGCAAAGACGCACACATATGCCAGCAGCTGTTTGTGAATAAGTGCCCCAAATCTCCACTAGATCTTTTCAAAGAGAGGCTAGATGGCCACCTGCAGGGATGCCACAGCCGATTCCTGCACTGCGCAGGAGGTTGGACTAGAAGACCTCCCAGGCACCTTCCAGCTGTAGCATTCTAGGAGTCTATATGGAGTACCAGCATGTGGAGAGCAGTGTTCCCTGTAATAGGGATCCCCAAATGTTGTTGACTACAACTCTCAGAATCCTCAGCTGCAGTAGTCTTTGGCTGGGAATTCTGGGAGCTGTAGTCCATAGCATCTGGGAATCCCTGTTAGAGAGAACACTGGTGGGAAGGTAGAAGTATCTGCAAAGATTAGGTTGTGTGTATCACTCATTTATAAAGTAAAAGTAAAGTGTGCCGTCAAGTCGATTTCGACTTCTGGCGCCCACAGAGCCCTGTGGTTGTCTTTGGTAGAATACAGGAGGGGTTTACCATTCCCCCCTCCTGCGCAGTATGAGATGATGCCTTTCAGCATCTTCCTATATCACTACTGCTCAATATAGTACCAGCGGGGATTCGAACCAGCAACCTTTCAAATAAATAACACCGCTTGGGTATTTTTGCAAGGCTAACCAAATTTTATGCTGAACTTTGGCTCCATTGAGCCAAACAGCCACCAGGATCTGGATAGAAAGTAGATGTTTACATGAGCTGGAAAGTCAACTGTTTCTAGCAAATGCTGGCACAGACCATGGAATAGAATGGTTGAATTAGAGAAAACAAACAAACCTATACACAGTAGTTTGCTATCCAGCTAGTAAGAAGGGATATAGAAGGAGTCAGAGTTTGGATCCAACAAGATCTTAGCACAAATTGAAGGCACTTCTGATCAGGTGGGAGGGGGCCTCCAATGTCCTCCACTTTCCTTCCTGCTGCAGCCAGCTTCTGGCCCCAACACTGCATACTGTTCTGAAAGATTGTCTGACCCTCAGATGCAGCTGTACAGCAGGAACCAGATGCTGCAGTCAGTGACAGCCCATGGCATTTGGCTGCTGGAAGCAGAGCAGCTTTCCCTCTTAAAACCACCTACCTAACTCCTTGCTTCTTTCACATCACTCCCCATTAATTTGTTTTCTGTTAGAATGGAAAGAGGAGAAGTGGGTGGTGCCATTTTGCCTTCCTTCCTCTGCAGGCCACGCATGGGATGGGAGCAAGGTGGGCTCTTCTGCCACCCGAGCACTGGCTCATACTCTGCTGAAGGCCCAGCCATGGCTGCAGTGGGAAGGGGAGAGCAAGAAAAGCCGGTTGTACGAGTGGAATGCCACTTGTCACTCTTTGGACACAAGTCACAGATTCCAGAAATTAATGACTTGCCCTTCCCCCCTCAAAATGTGATTTGGTTTGCGGCAGAAGTTCCAAGTCCACAGCATTCTAGGCCCATATTTCTTTCCTAGTTGTAGATAAGAGTGTGCATGAACAACAGTTCGAGCACTGGTTCAGCACCGAATCAGTTCAGATGAGGTTGGAACCGGTTCAGCACTGCAGGGAGAGTTATGGGGAGCAGAAGCTTTAAGAAAGAGGAGAGCAGGACCTTACCTGCTCTCCGCCACCCCATGCAGCTTACTGCTGGAGTGGCACCCAAGTACCCCTGTGCGGCACAAAACCACACATGATATCTGCGCATGCATGGGTGCCATGTGCATGCTGGAGTCACCCAGGGTTACTTGGGATGAGCGCCACCCCAGCAGGAAGCTGCATGAGGCGGTGGAGAGCAGGTAAGGTCCTCCTGCTCTTCTCTTTCTTAAAGCTCCCACTCCCCGCCCCACCGAACCAGTGCTTGAACCATGGTTCATGCACACCCTTAGTTGTAGCTCCAATCCTACCTTCTAAGCTGTTGCATGTAATAAAACAAGAGAGGCAGAGACAGCTGTTCAGGTCTTTTTGGCCTGCAGTGAACTGGAGACAGACAATGGACAGATCAAAATTGCCATCCTTAAATCAAATGGTAATTGAAGGAAAGTCAGAGTCCATGGCAAACCACTTCAGAGTGACAGTGGTCTGTTTTAGGCAATCTAACTCTGGTTTTGGATTAACACCCATATGCAGGTAACAGTAGTTGCATCCATTTGCATTTGCATGCACACACTCACAGGCAAACTACTCTTGGCTATCACTAACTGGTAGCAAGCAATGAGTGCATTAAAAGTGAAGCTGAACATGCAACAAGGAAAGGAATGGCTCTTTGACACTCAGCCAATGATTACTCATTCTGGCAAGCATGCCTGACCAAAACTACAGATTACATGTTTCCCCCTTTATTGTGAAGTTCAAGTCAGTTGCTTCTTTATCAAGAGAGTCAGAACATGCTTATATGTGTTATAAATATCAGACACACATACACACCTCTTTCATAGCTGCACATATATCACTGTAAGGCATAGGTAGGTTTGAAACAAGACACAAGATATCATACACTCAGGCACAAAGAGTCAGAAGTTTATTCCATAATGATACCCTGCAGAATAAACTGAAATGTAACATTTTCAGTTTTAAGGTGTGCTAGGGTTTTTAGACCGTATAAAATGTTCATCTGTAGGGAAGTACAGAAGCACCACACAACACTGGAAATTAAGACAGGAAGAATAATTGTATGCCTTGAAGCTTTTGAAGTCATTTGTGAAATAATATCATTTGGTAGGCTTAAATAATAAGCTATATATAAAGCAGTGCTCAAAAAACTATTTTCATGTAGGAAACCATCACTTATTGGGGAGAACACATACTTTGCAGGTAGGGGCTCAGGTTCATTTCTCAGCATATTCAGTTAAAAGGATCTCTGGCAGCAAGAGCCCTATCTGCCCAAGACCCTGGAAAGCAGATGCCAATCAACAGCAGACAATACTGAGCTGGACTGACCAATGGCCTGATTCGCTATAAAACTGCTTCAGATGTCTATGCCTAAGCCAGGGCTACACAAGGGAAGGTTCTTAGGCATAACCAATCAGTCAAGCCCTTTGCTTTCAAATTGTTTTTGCTGCTCTTTCCTGAAATTTCTGGTTAGGTTGCTATGTAGTTGTTGAGCAGACTGGATGCAGCCCGACCCGTTGACTTTAAGTTGTCCATTCTTTTCTAGACTTCTTAAAAGACAAATCCATTTTAGGTTACTCAAACATAACTCGAAGTGCTTTTTAATGGAATAACAGTTATGTATTCATTCCCTCAATCCCAATACATACTGTCATCTGCTGGAACTCTTACTACTACTACAACAAATATATTCGACACAAGTTCTCCATGCAGTTTACACAGAGGAAGAATAAGAATAAGATGGTTTCCTCTCCCCAAAGGGCTCTTTGGAATGCCACAAGATGTGACAGCCAACAGCCTGGATGCCTCCAGCCTCCGAAACAAGATGCCCCTCAATACCAGTTGCAGGGGAATAGCAGTAGGAGAGAGGGCAGGCCCTCAGTTCTTGCCTGTGGGCTTCCCAGAGGCATCTGGTGGGCCACTGTGTGAAACAGGATTCTGGACCGGATATGCCTTGGGCCTGATCCAGCAGAACTTTTATTCTTCTAGTCTATGAAAAAATACAAAGGAAATACCAGCAACAGCCACTGGAGAAGTGCGGTGGTAGCGTTGAATAGGGCCAATTGCCCTTCCCCTGCTAAATATAAGAAAATCACCACTTTGAAAGGTGTCTCTTTGTCTACTTAACAATTAGCAGGGGCCTAGAATGTACTGTGCTCCATAAAACTGTGTGGCTATAAATTAAAAAGGTATCAACAGGCCACAATCCAAAACTCAATATACATATGCATATTGGAACTCCAATATACATATGCAGCTCTGTTCACACAAGGACTGCCCATTTTTTTCTAGGCTGGAAAATGTGCTGCATTCCTGGCACAAAGAGTCTATTCCAGATCCCAGAAGATAATAGGGCTGTGTGTGTGTGTGTGTGTGTGTGTGTGTGTGTGTGTGGCACTGCAAGGATACAAAATGAAACATGCTTGTTTGCAAAAAAGCAAATACCCTGGAGTGAGTTATATTTCATACACAATAAAGTACATTGGGTGCTTAGAATGATTTATTTAAGTAAGTTGTAAACATATTACTGTCGTAAAATAGCTTTTTAAAAAATCTACAGATACTGATCTCTACTGTATTCACATTTGAAGAGCTGTTTCACATCCCCCCCCCCGACTATGAGTTTCAAAGGGGTCACTGACAATAAGAATTTTTAACAGAAAAGAGAGATGACAAAGGCAGGCAAAGCTGCATATTTACCATATGTTCTGTGCTTGGGGGAAAAATTAAAAAGGGATGGAAGTTACTGAGAAGTATACAGGAATGGGAGAAGAGGAAGATGAAATATTCCATGTACAAAGTTGGTATTCAAATTGAGACTTGGATAAATTGCCCTCTCCCACTAGTTATACCTTGATGCACCTACACCCAGGTCCCTCCTCCTCCAATGACATAGTGGTCTTCTAGGATGTAGAATACTGAGTTCTAGGGACAGGGAAGTTCAAGAATAAGATTTCAGAATGTGTTGTGGGAGATGGAACTGGGATATCAGAAGAGCATGTGCTTCTCACCTGTGGTACTCGCTGGCAAAAGTGCTTTTCAGTTACTAATTCATCTCTTCAGGTTGCCTCTGTCTCTTTACAGTAATCCATTGTAAAATAATCCATTAAAAGAATATGGAATGCTCATTTCAAACGGAAGTAATAGTAAAATTCTTCTACTCTAGACTACCTAGCGTACAGATTAGTATTAAATCCATTGGTGAGAGTTATGAGGCTATCAAAAACTTCCTCTCTGGATACCAGGAAAACTCAGGCATGAGCAGAATATGGTAACAATACCAGGACTGTTGTTATATTAAGCTCCTCCCCGCAATCAAACAGTGTTCATGGACAATTCACTTCAGCAAGTAGCAGCTAGATTCTCAAACCAAAAAATGATCCTGGGCATCAAAAACACAACTGTACACAAGTGGATCACCAAATGAAGGCTGCTCTAAATATATCTTTGTGATGTGCTTATTTTCCTACACAAAGCCTAGGGGATCTCTTTATATTCACAGTATTAGAAAGGGGCAGGTATCACAGTTGGAGTGTTTGCTGTTTGGAAGATTCTGTTCAGTGTAACAAAATAAAATGCCTTGTTAAGTCTTTGTATATATAAGCATTGTACACAACTTCTAGAGAGGACTGACAACTACACAATGCCCATCATTCCATCACACACACACACACACACACACACACACACGCTATTGCTGATCCTTGACATGCAGCAGGCAGACTAGCTGTGGCAAAAATACCTGCCTCTCTGGAAGTGGGGTTTGTGTCAACAAAGTGGCAACTAGGCAGACTGTGGCAGCATAAATATTTCAAACAGCAACGGTCCTTTACAGCTCAAACACCATTTCAGGTAACCACTAAAGCCACAGACCTGCAAACTTCCCATTCCTTAAATCTAAGGTTTCAAAAACAGCTCCTAGACCTACAAAGTCAGTATTTAACAAAATTATTTTTAGATTCACTTTCATAATGCAGACTGAAAGATTATGGATCTTTCCATAACTTTTCAGTCTGCACTGTAAAAAACTTTCATTAACAATCAGGGTATAGGAACCATAAATGATAGATGGCTCACTGATGAAGCATTAAGGCCAGTTTCTGGACACAGGCCAACATCAAAGTGTGAAGAAACAGTTAATGTTACTATTGGTACAGTCAGCTCTTTTGTGTATATTCGGCCTGTCAAAGAGAGCACTAAAAAAAGTGGCAAGAAGTTAATCTGGTTAATCTCGAGATATCTAAAGGGGAGCTAGCAAAGTGAATGAGTGCACTGCTGAGCAAGTTTCCATGAGAAGAAGGCTGAACACTCAACTGCAGGCAAATATCCACATAAAGATCACAGCCATCATTTTTCCAGCTTATATACTTGATGCAGTGTGGCACTGACTCAATAAGAAACAGACAACAAAAATCACCTAATTCAATGAAGCAACAATTCAGAACCACTTTGATTTTTAATTCATTGCAGCATGATAGTTGGTTATAAAAATAATGGCTGACATGATAAGGAAAATTATTCAAAGCAGTCCCATTTAAATTAAAAGGAAATTAGGCATGGCTTAACTTGTCCTTTTAATTTCAACAGGACTACTCTGAGTAATTTTCCTCATCATGAAGTCCAGACCAATGAATCTAAATGTCATCTTCTCTACCTTTGTTCTCTCCTAGTATAATCAGACTATGAAATTATGCCAGGTTTACATTGCAGTGAATGACAGAACAATAATGTTCCTGTATTTTGCAACTGGAAGACTAAAAAACTATGTAACCAATATTATTAATCAAAATGTTTTTTGTTTTTTTTAAGGGTATGGTTCAAACTGAGTAGGTCATTTCCAAGGGCACTATTTCGGACTGATAATTTGTGAGAGACTGAATTTCTATAGTTGATTGAATCTTCTAGAGGTGTTCATTTGTACAACTGTACACCCTAGTAGAAGAACAATTTGTGGTATTTGTTGTAAAACATAAGAATATTTAAGAAAACATCAAAATAAAGTAAAAGCTCTTTTGACTTCCAGTTTGAGGCAGTGCAAAGTTTTAGGTCTTGCAAACAACAGAGCCATTTCCAACAAGCCTTCCATAGCCCCTTTCTCTCTGTTAGTCCTCCATTAGTAACATCTTTGATGGCAGATGGTTTGCAAGAAACAAGAGATTATTGGGGAGATTTCTGAGATAGGATGGAGGGAGTGCAATCTTCCTTCACTTTTGGAGAAACAAGATCAATTGGGACCTCAATTCTCCAATAATGAAGAACAGAGGGGGTTTTTTAAAATGTAATAGTTGTTGCTCTTGTTCACAAATGGATAGAATAATTTGTTTTTCCATAATAGCACCTTTAAAAATTACAACCACTATTTAATTGCCTTTAGTAGAAAGCTAATGTTTTATCTTTGAGGGCAGCACTTGTTTCCTATAAAGATACTGTTCAACAATAAATAAATCTGGTGAATGGATGCCTCTTGGAAAAGCTACTGACGCATGTGGCTTTCGCTATATTATCTAGAGGGGGAAAGGTTTGCAACTACAGCTGAAAGAGCAAGACAGAGAACTAGGCATATAGGAATGTTTGCAATCTGCTACCAGTATGGGTGAGGTGTGGTGTGAGAGCCCTTGGATATGGTTTCTTGCTCAAAAGTTCAAAGATGTTGCTGTTTTCTTTTCACTGTCATAAGCAGGAGGAATGTAATGAAGTGGTGTGTCACTGCAAGAGTCTCAGTAGATGTCAAAATTGGTTCTAGTCCCACAAAAGCCACTTGCTGACATAGTCTCTCAGGCATTCACAGCAACTGAAATAGGTGGGTCACCATCACAGGTACACCCTCTCTTTTTCAAATATCAGCTTACTTGCTTCCTTGCACTTTCTGATCATAAGTTCCAGCATGCTTATATCCAGACACATAGCCAGAAGTGTCAACCAGATCTTCGCGCCCTGCTTTGCCTCTGCCTTTCCCAGTTGGATCAAACCTCTCTTTGTGGGAACCAGTGAAACGCGTTGTGTCTGTAAGTCGTGAGACAGTCGGAGATGAAATGGCTTTCTATAAATGTGAGGGGTGGTGGGAGAAGGAGAAGAGGAAGAAGAAAGGAAAACATTACATTGCAAAGAACATGTAAGTAAATCAACAGAGTGGTTCTAAAATGTTACAGCACTGAGGACCCCTAGTTTGGTTTGCTTGTTCCTTTCAGATTACTAAGTAGGACTGGCTGAAGGGTTTTGAATGCCGTAAGAAAGGCAGGATGGAGGCATCTCCATGAGAACAGAGAGGCTGAGTTCAGACATATAGGATAACCACAGTTATGGCTGGCCGAGGTTGTAACTGCAATATGCCCAATCATGCAAAACCACGGTTATGGGCCGAATGCTAACTCCAGTTTGCCTCACCAAACTCCAATTGGAACCTTCGGTTATCTTAAGTTTCACCACCAGCAACTAAGGTTTGCCGCCTAAATATTACTCCTGAATGCTGACTCAGCTATAACTGCAGTTTCATGCCTATTCCAATCACAGAAACAGCTAGGATGTGCCTCGTCGGCTGGGCAGTAGGGAGGGGCTCCCCTCTCCACCTGGAGTTTGGCTGACCATGGTTTGGTGACCATCTGTGGCGCAATTTGGAGTTAAGAATTGAAATCTCAGCCATGCCTAACTCCAGTTAACTCGTACATCTGAACTGGAGCAGAGTGTGCCTCAAAACATTCTATCTCATAGTAGAGGATGTGGCAAATTCAGTTCACAGAAAGAGCTAGCCATGACAAAAATAGTGCGAGTGCTTGGACAGGCACACTAATTCCAGTCTGTTGAGTGCCCTTTTAATCATCTTGTCCCCAGTGACTGCCTAGCCTGCCTGTGTGATACAGCCAGCTTTCTTACACCATTGTCTTACTTTATACCACATGTGGGTGACCTGAAATTGCTGCATTTGTCCTCTGTGGCTGCAACCCAATGAAGCTACATGCACTTACAACAGTGCATACACACAGCCAAGGTTTCTTTACAGTTTCCACAGCAATTTTCGCTGCTGACGAGGCAAGCCATCTTTTCAGTTTTACTTTGAAAATTTAAACTGAAAAATGAGTTGTCTCTTCAGCATGTGATAGAAAGTTAGAAACCTCAAAAGGTTTCCAGCTCTTTAGCATTTCCCTCTTATTTATTCTGTGTCTCAGAGATCATCTCAAAGTACATCAGGGCCATTAAGTGTTTCAGCCAGTGCTGTCATGTTCAAAAGATTTTGCAACTCTCTCTAATGCCATATATTCCATACCACTAAATGTTATCTGAAGTTCTAAATTTCCTAGAGTTAGTAGGTTTTTGCCTTATCTGTTCTCTAATTTTATTTTTTATTTTTACATTTATACCCCGCTCTTCCTCCAAGGAGCCCAGAGTGGTGTACTACATACTTGGGTTTCTCCTCACAACAACCCTGTGAGTAGGTTAGGCTGAGAGAGACGTGACTGGCCCAGAGTCACCCAACAAGTATCATGGCTGAATGGGGATTTGAACTCGGGTCTCCCCGGTCCTAGTCCAGCACTCTAGCCACTATACCACGCTGGCTCTTATGATTTATGATGGCACTATGGGGCTAAAAAAACCAGAGAGAAATAGTATAGCCCATTTGGTTCTATTTTCTTAAGAATACTTTTTTACTTTGTTGGAGTTTGTGTAACTCATGTCTTCCTCAGGAAGGCCAGACTATTTTTATAATCTAGTTACCAAAGTCCTTGCTCATACTGTCCTGCTCCATGGCTCTAAGGATAAGATTCTTCTGCCTAGGCCTTAACATTTTGCATTTTGCAGTGTTGTACTGGACATCTAAGCCTCATGAAGTTCTGATATTTACTCCAAGGTCTAGTTGGTCCAGTGTCCATACAAACACTCCATAATAGTGGCAGGATTTCAGAACAGGGCTAGTGGTCAGCCCTCCCATCTATGTACAGTGCCAGTACAACCTGAGGTTATGTATTATGGGTTTTGCCAGTGCCAAGCAAATAGTAAGGGGTGCTTAGCAAGATAAAAGCAGCCTCCTTAAAGGCAGATGGGGTTTCCCTCCAAATTATTCCCAGCTGAGTAATCACTAGACATATTCCCAAGGAATAGCACCACACCCTTCTTCAAAGCTGGTGACTGCAAGCCTTTCTAGCCACCTTTTAGCACAAATAATCTTGCAGGCCAGGATGATTAAACATTCTGCCCCCGGAGGCAAAAACATCAAAAGAAAGAAGGAATTCCAGCTAGGCAAATCCATGGCTCTCTTGGATGTGCTCAAAAGACCTTGGAGATAACAATCCACATGGTGTACAAGTTTCCATTCCTTTGTTTTCTACCGCTCATTGTGGGGGTTGTGAAATTTATAGAGTTGGATAGATGGAAGACCTAAACTGCCAGCTGTTCTAGACTTGATTAACATTCTCCATGAGCTATGTATATAAAGCAAAGCGCGAAAGAAACAGCAAAGGTCACTGATACATCAGTGGGGCAATCTTTGGAAGCCACAGAATTGGTTTCTTACAGTTTCATATCTTCCTTATTCTGCAACAATTAACTATGGGCATGTTATATCTTAGCCTGCCTGTAGCTAACATGTAATGCTTAACTGTATGCTTCAGAGGCTACTGAGTATAAACCACAGCCCCAAATGGAGCAGCTGGTCACAGAAGAAATCACAGGATTATATTTTCTTGGTGCACCTTCATATATTTATTTATTTAGCATATTTTTCTTCTGCCCACAACCTGCGACCCTGGGCAGTTTACAGTTAAAAACATGTAAACATTAAATCAATTAAACAATTAAAACCATTTAAACATTAAAAAATCAATAGACAACATCTGGTAGTTGCACTCTTTACCGAGAGTAAAGCCTCATTAGCACATCACTTCTGCAAGCCATACATTCTGCTAGGCATAGACTACATTATTGGAGATATAAAAGTCCAAGCACGGAGCCAGGTTGCCATTCTCCATTTAGAAAGGCCCTAAATGATGATGTTCTCTCTTTTGAGAAGAACATTTGAGTAACTTCCAGGGACTGTGGTAGACACCCCACTGTGGTAAGTTCTAGTGAGCCTGGAAGAAGTGTGATCCCTAGCTTAAGATACACACTCACTGAGTAAATCCGGAAATTAATTTTCTCTCAGCTTCAGAAAAGAGTCATGTGTCTGGAGCCAGAGCCTCTGACAGCTTACTGCCCACACCACCATTTTGTAGGTGGCCTCTCTGGAAGCCCTGTCTGTTGTCCAGTGCTCTTGGGTGCTGCTAATGTAGCTGGCTGGAAAGAGGTCCTACAGCTTAGAACTCAGCAATATAAAGGGGCACAAGGGTCAAGTGGTGCTTCAGCTTACCCTCTTAATCCTCAGAATCTGCCCTGGCTCTTCAGCCAAGAACAGGGCTGCTCAACTTTGGCCCTCCTGCAGATATTGGCCTACAACTCTGATAATCTCTGGCTATTGGTCACCACGGTTGGAGATTATGGGAACTGTAGTCCAAAAACAGCTAGGGGGCCAAAGTTGAACAGGTCTGGCCTAGAAACAACTCATTTCCACAACTAGAACTGCTGGACCATCCTTCTGACCTACCAGCCTGCCTTCACACTACAGACTGTTCACTCTGTTCTTACCCAATTGCCTGCTTTCAGCTTGCAAGCCCTGACAGTCTCCCATGCATAAACATTGAGTACAATACTCTGTTATGGAAATGGATAAGCTATGGCCACAAAGTACATTTTCTGCACTGATAGTGCTATTCAAATTAATAACCAGCACTTGTGTTCTTTTAGGTGATCAAGCAAAGATTACCCTGTGATGGCTCCTGTAAGCTTCCGAACTTCCCTACTCACCTGAGTCTTGAAAAGCAGCCATTTGGTTACATCTTGGAAAGAGACTCTTATTTCAAAGCTGTCACTATCCACTTAGCTGAGTATTTATTAATGCTGAGTGGAAGATTAAAAATTCCCTATACACATTCTTTTTTTCACGCAATGCATAGTTAACTTAAAGAATTAGCTGCCACTGGATGCGGTGATGGCCACTAGCTTGGATGGCTTTAAAAGGGGCTTAGACAGAGTCATGGAGGACAGGTCTATCTGGAGGTATCTGGTGGGCCACTGTGTGGAACAGGATGCTGGATTAGATGGGCCTTGAGCCTGATCCAGCAAGGCTGTTCTTATGTTCTTACATATGGCAAAGGGAAACTAAATAGTTGCAACTGAATGGAAACTAAATGTTTGCAATCTCATGCAAACAGAGATGACAGACTGTTTAAGCTTTGGAGGCAAGATCCCTCTGAGCTCAACTACCCAAAGGCTTGCCCACCCTCACTTTTGACAGGCTTAAGTCTTTGAGTCAAAGGAGAGGGACCTTCGTTCAGAAGCATCACACTGCAAGCCAAGTACTGAGCCGACAGTCCCTGTTCTGATATATTCAGTTGCCCATATACAGTATGTGCAACATGTTATGAAAAAATATGTATCAAGTTTTATGACCAGAACAGTCTATTCTTTGAAGACCTATTCAGAAAAGTCTGGTTTTGCTTGTTTAACTAAGATGCAAAGGAGCAGGAATGGGAGGCACTTGGCTTCTTCCTGTCTCTTTTACATCATTGAATTTGAAATGTTTGCCATCAGGCTATCTATCTATATATTTAATTCTCTTGGGACATGCGTGCCCAGGATTTGGCGGCGGAACTCTCGCAACACGCGAGGGTTCCGAAGTGAGGACTGAGGAGGAGAGGGGGAAGAAAGTGCTGGCAGTGGCCGGCCAGCCGGCGGGCGGAGGGGAGGGGGGGGAGAAAAGTGGAGGTGGGCAATGGGTGGGGGGAGAGAAATGCGGTGGCGGGAGGGCGGAGGGGGGGAGAAAAGCCACGACAGCGGCAGGTGGGCGGGAGGGAGAAAAAAATGGAGGTGGTGGGGCCCTTCTTGGCCGCCCACCATGGCTCTGTGTGTGGGGAGGAAATGGAGGGGAGGAGGGTTGGAGAGCGCAGCTGAAGGGAAGGGGGAGAGAAGGGGCAGCAGGAAGAGGGAGGGGAAAACAGCCGGCCCTAAAGCGCCGCACAGATGCTCTGTGCGGGGTAGGCTAGTCTTATGAAATGGCCTTGCCTAGAAAAAAGCTGCCCTCTCACAGAAGATAGTAAAAGTGGGACTGGATCAGCATCCACTTGTGTTGATTGAAGTCTCAGAGCTCCTGCTCTGTGAGAGAGAATGTCTAGGATTCTAAAAGAGGCCTTGAGAAGGAGAGCAAGATTTACCATATGTCAGGCTACCATACCGTGACTCCAGATATGACTGGTCCTCTCCCTTCAATTAGTTTGTGCATTTCTTGCACTGCTTCCTCGTTGCTCTTATCTTTAAACCGTTTCTTAGAGAGTTCCTGAAGTGCTTCCTTAAACTGATCATATGTAATTGTCCTGGATTTCCCCCTGGAACATTAAAAAAAAGGCAGAAATTACAAAACTGTCTGTATGCAACATTTATAGGACAGGGAATACCTGGCATAGCAGTGCCAGGAATGCCTATGAAAAAGATCTTAGGACTGAACATGTGTCAACTGCAAAAAAAGCTAATATGATTTTAGGCTGCATTAACAGAAGCAGAATTTCTAAGTGAGAAGAAGGATTAGCTCCACTTTATTCTGCATTAGTTGGACCTCATCTGGAGTATTGTGTCCAGCTCTAGGTGCTATATCTAGAGAAGGTTGTAGACAAGCTTGAATGGGTTCAGAGGAGAGTAACAAAGCTTGTCAGCAGTTTGTAAAACAAGCCCCACGAGGAAAGGTTGTCAGAACTGGAAAAGAAAAAGAACAGAGGGGAACACAATAGCACCCCTCAAATTCCTGAAGGGCTCACAAACAGGAGGGGCTCTCTGCTGCCCCAGAGAATTAGACAGTACTGACTATGCACATGTATAGGGATAGGAAATACATGCCAAGCACATGGTTACAATCTCAAGATCCATCACAAGCTACAGGAGGGTAGATATGGGTTGAACATTAGAAGAAGCTTCTCAGTGGAAGAGCAGTCTGACAATGGAACCAACTACCAGAGGGCACAGGCTCACACGCACTGAAGACATTCGTGCAGAACCTGGATAGCTCTCCGTTTAATGTTTCTAGCCCTAGATTCCCTGCATCAAATAGGGGGCTGGACTAGATAGCCTACAAACCCCCTGCCAAATCGGTGATTTAAAGCATAAGGAAGAATGAACTATAAAACTTTCAATGGAAGTTGAACAATGAACTATGACAATAGACAATGAACTATGAAACAATTTCATTGGGTAGACAATGAACTATGAAACTTTCAATGTTATATAAAAATATGAAACCATCTACACAAACAATACACACGTTGATTTCTTTACTTTCCATAGTGTGACTCTTTGAGTATTTTATAATAAATGGGTGTGGGTGTAAGGCCTCCCCTTGATCTTCTCAGGGAAAAGTCATAGCTAGCGTTGCTTTATACTCCAGAAGCTAACTCAAAGAGTTTTTAAAAGAATTTGGTACCAGTCCTACCAAAATTAGTCATAAGGAAGTCCTATTGAAAGCAATGAGATTTGAATTGGTTGGAGCCAACTTGTTCCATTGACTTCCTGAGTTGCGTCAGGTTCTTGATGTATAATAGTCATCCCAGTGGAACATCTTAGCATTTTGATTTGAAATTTTCTTTACAAAGTTTCTACTTATATTAAGCTTTTGAATGTTATGTAAATATTTCAGGTGCTTTTTGGTTAATTCTTCTGTCTTCATTACATCAAAGAATATTGGTCCTGATCTAGCTAAGTTAAACTGTTAGTTTGAGTACAACCAATGGAATAAATTATTCGTAACTAGCTTAAGCCTCATAATATTCAAACTTACTCATGGCTAACTAACTGGATTGGGACCAATGGCTTTGTAAGAATGTGAAAAAGCAAAATGGCTACCCTAAAAGGGGAGAGGGTTCCCAGGGTGTAATTTTGGGAGACTTTTGATATGCACGAAAACATATCCTCCTGAGCAATCCATTGACAAAATGTACTGCAACCATATATTGGAGACAACACCCAGTATTAACCATTAGACTTAAGGGAACACAGCAAAAAAGGGAAAGGTGTGATTTGTATGTTCTTAATAAGAGAACATATGCCATAAGAGAGATTTATTAATATTAGAAAGATTTATTAATGATTAGAAACACATAGCCATTTCTTAGCTAATAGGAAAGAAATACTAGTGGCTTATGCTCTCACATTAAGAAAATGCAAACCACACCTTTCCCATTTTGCTGTGTTCCCTTAAAATACAATGTATGTTCATGGATTCTTGTTGCATCACCATGTGCAAAAGCCACAAGTAAATAAACATATGGTGGGGGGGGGAAATACATGGCTGTATTGTCCTTCCTGATATGAACATCCTACCCTTCCTCACTTCCCTTTGCCTCAAGGAATTGCAGTCAGAGACTTGGACTGGCCACAAAAAGTTAATTATTTCACTGGAATTCTGCCATGGGACTAATCGGGTCTCAATCCTATTCTTGTAAAAATGCCAAGAGATCTGCAAGGGGCAGGTAGGTCATGACCTTGATCCAGGAGCAATGACTCCAGCAGGGAGGAGTCATGTTTTAATTCTATGCCACAAATCCATACACTTCCAACATTTCACAGATGAAAAGGATACAATAAAATACAATACAATGCAAAAGAATAAAAGTATATAACTTCTATATACTAGTAACATCCTAGTTCTCACACCATGGATTACTAACAGGTTTATCAGAGTCCCTTAGTCCACTTCAACAAATCCCAAACTTTCAGAGACTTAGGGGAAAAGATCTATCCCCTTATTGCAAAAGACCATGATCTAGACTGCATCCAGTAAGGAGCACTAGGCTGAACAGCTCTGTTGTCAAGCTGTCCAAAGTAGCTGCTCCCTTCATTGTATATTATGTTGTCATGATTGCACACAGTCTAGCTTTAGCCAATTGGAGAGAAGAGAAGAGACAGAAATAACAGCTGCATTTAACAATGCTGGACAACACAACAATCATAGCATTCATATCAGCATTGCCCCCAGGTCCCTTCCTCTTGCTGGCCTGCAATAACCCAATAAGGAATTATCTTCAGGAAATTTCAACAATTGAGGTAGGTTCTTTTTTTAATGGCTACAGTGTTTGGGCTAAGACTACCCCCTAGGTGGAAGAAGGGTGTATGTGTGGAAATGGAGGAGCAGAGGCAGTGCAGCGGACAAATTCTGTCTCACAGGCAGAACCCAAGTCTTATTCATTCTTTCACACCTCCTTCTTTACAATGGGCAGAATTCAGCCAAAGTAAAGCTATTGCCTTGAATGGAAGAGAACACATGCTTAACAATTCCACAGACACCAAAGAGACTAAACATGGCAATTTTAGCTGGCTTGTCCCAATACAACTGAACTTATCAGCAAGGCAGTAAATATATGCCCCCCAACCCCCCGGACAGTACATCACTTCTTTTTCCTTGCTGTGAGGTAGAGTAGGCTGAGAGAGAAGTGACTGGGCCAGAGTCACCCAGTGAGTTTCATGGCTGAAAGAGGATCTGAACCTGGGCCTCCCTGGTTTTAGTCCAACATTACACCACGCTGGCTCTCACATACAGTATTCCATATCGTTTTTACCTGTTGAATTTAGGATGAAGGCAGATGAAACATTTAAAGGGAAGCCACAGTGCCATTCTTTGCCTGGGATGCAAACCCAGTTTCTATCTGGTTTAACAGTTTGTATGTGAGACGTACATATAAGCAAACTGAATACAGCCATTGGTCTTGCCCCTCAGCCCTATGATTCAGGTTGGATTCTTGCTCTTTAATGCTTCCTTTTATTTTATTTTTAAATGAAAACCTGAAACATTTGAACACACTTAGAACTGTTCTGTGGTGCCACAAAAATGCCTTTGCCTCATCCTCACCATCCACAGTCACCCTTCCGAACCTGCAGAACAATGTTTTCTCTCCAGAGCTTAACCCTGGAGCAGAAAGTATATTTGGAAACACCCTCAATCAGATTTAATCCAAACTGGCTCCACAGATAACAAATATTAGATCTTTACTATCTGGTCATGGACCCATAATAAACTATGAAATATTAGATCTGTCTTCACTCTTACTAGGAAGATTCCATGTAGCAAAGCCCCTACCCTAGATATCCATAAACTGCTTTCCATGCTGCAGCCCATTCAACTCTCATAAAGCACGTGCAACTGGAAGGTCAACTGAGGACAGGCAAAGGCTGCATATTCTGTTCTAGCTGAAATTCCTGAAACTAAAGAACGAGGCGGGATTTGCTTGCGGCTCACATTTATCCATCAATAAATGCTACTACATTGAAACACTAACATAAGCTAGCTAGCCAATGCCCACCTGACCTAATTAACAGTTTCAAACCAAAATCCTAACGGATGTTGAGAACTGCTTGAGCTCCACTCATAGTGACCCTGTGGATATAACCCTGCTGATATCCAAGGCCAAGCTGTCCAGAAGAACGTTACAGGACCCCTCAAGGAGGAGAGCTGGTCTTGTGGCAGCAAATATGAATTGTCCCCTTTGCTAAGCAGGACCTGCCCTGGTTGCATTTGAATGGGAGACTACATATGTGAGCACTGTAAGGTATTCCAGTATTCTCAGGGGACGGGGCCGCACTGGGAAGAGCACCTGCATGCTTGCATTCAGAGGCTCCCAAGTTCCCACCCTGCCATCTCCAAGATAGGGCTGAGAGAGACTCCTGCCTGTAACCCTGGAGAAGCCGCTGCCAGTCTGTGTAGACAATACTGAGCTAGATGGACCAATGGTCTGACTCGGTATATAGCAGCTTCCCATGTTCCTCAGGATGGGGGTAGGATAGACGATGAGAAAGGAAACTATCTTATTTATTTATGAAAGCTGCTTTGAGCACTTTTGTGGAAAAGCGGTATATACAAATATACACATTTTTGTAGCTGTAGAAAGAGGGAAGAGTACACCACTGACGGATGGAGTGAGTGGCTGTTGCTTCTCCTCTTTCTTAGGGGTTGGGAGCAGTGGTCCTGCCGGGACTTTGGCACTGCCCAACAATGCCGGCCCTTAATGCCAGCCCTGCTGCTCAGAGGACAGAAACCTTGGTTGGCAAAAATAACCGTGTGTGTGTGCGTGCGTGCACACGCCTGCTATTCATAACTCAAAACAGGTTCTCTTTAGGCTACAAAATAAGCTCTCTGTGTAAACTATAATTTATGAAAGCAACAGAGAAATAAATTTTCTCTCCATACAATTTGTACAAATGAGAGCCAGAGGAGCCCTATTCAGGTGTTATGTTGTACATTCATACAGGTGTCTGTTCATATGTACTTGTTTTTGTGTAAAGGACTGTACATTTGTAGCTTAAAAGAGAAACTATTTTGAGGTTCATTTTTAAAAATGCACATGGTAAGAGCTGCAGGGCACAGATAGGAAGTGTACTACTACATGTGAATAACTGTGCAGAGAAGCTGAATGAGTTATTTGCATTTCCTTTCATGTTAGAGGATACGGAGCATCTACTCAAGCCTGAACTGAGCTTCTCAGGGACAGAGGCTGAAGAATTGAGTCAAACAGAGGTGACGAGAGATGATGTTCTAAACTGTTTTGAAAAGTTAAAAATTAACAAATCACCAAGGCCAAAGAGCATCTGCCCAAGAGTTCTTAAATAACTCAAATGTGACATTACTGATATCCTAGCAAAAATATGTAACTTGTCCCTACAATCTATACCAGAGGACTGGAAAGTAGCCAATGCAATGCCGATTTTCAAGGATCCAGGGGGATCCAGGAAATTACAGGCTAGTTAGCTTTATGTCTGGGCCTGGTAAATTAATGGAAAAGCATACTTAAGGATAAAATTGTTATACAATGTTATAGAAGAACAGGCTTTGCTGAAGGAGAATCAGCATGGCTTCTGCAATGGTAAGTCTTGCCTTACCAACTTTTTGGAGTTCTTTGAGAATGTCAACGAGCATGTGGATAAAGGTGATCCAGTTGACATTGTATACGTGGACTCTCAAAAGTCTTTTCACAAAGTTCCTCATCAACATCTCTTGAGTAAACTTAGCAGTCATGGGAGAAGGAGACAGGTTCAGTTATGGATTGGTAACTGGTTAAAGGACAGGAAACGGGGTAGGAATCAATGGACAATACTGAGCTAGATAGACCAATGGCCTGATTCCATTTTCACGGTGGAGGGAAGTAAGAAGTGGGGTTCCCCAGGGATCTGTACTAGAACCAGTGCTTTTCAATTTGGTCTTGTGGTAGCAAGCATGACTTGTCCCCTTAGCTAAGCAAGGTCTGCCCTGGTTGCATATGAATAGGAAACTAGAAGTGTAAGAGATTCCCCTCAGGGGATGGAGCCGCTCTGGGAAGAGCAGAAGGTTTCAAGTTCCCTCCCTGGCTTCTCCAAGATAGGGCTGAGAGAAATTCCTGCCTGCAACCTTGGAGAAGCCGCTGCCAGTCTGTGAAGACATTACTGAGCTAGATAGACCACTGGCCTGACTCAGTATATGGCAGCTTCCTATGTTCCTAAGTTGAGATAAGCAGCAGGGTGGCCAAATTTTCAGATGACACTAAACTATTTAGAGTAGGGAAATCCAAAACAGATTGTGAGGAGCTCCAAAAAGATGTCTCCAAACTATGTGAGTGGGTGTCAAAATGGCAAATGTAAGCAAGTATATAATGAGGCAACCCCCTCTAACTTCACATATACGCAGATGGGGTCTCAGCTGTTAGTGACTGAACAAATGAGGGATCTTGAGTTTGTGGTGGGCAGCTCATTGGAAGTGTGAACTAAAAGTGCGGCATCTGTGAAAAAAGGCAAATTCCACCCTAGGGAAGAAAACTGAAAATAAAACTACGAATATTATAATGCCCTTATACAAATTCATGGTGTGACTTTAGGAAGGCTTTTTGGGTGGAGATTGCCTTGGTTGGCCTGTTGGAGATCTCCAATTAGGAACTGACAGGGGGAGTGTGACTGTTTCTGCTCATGAATCTCTAAGTAGCTCTCAATACCATCGACCACGGTATCCTTCTGGACTGCCTGAAGAGGCTGGGAATGGGAGACACTGCTTTGCAGTGCTTCTGCTCCTACCACTCAGGTAGATTCCAGATGGTGTCACTTGGAGACTACTGCTCTTCAAAATGAGCACTATTGGTCGAGTCCCACAGAGCTCCATTTTGTCTCCTATGCTTTTTAACAACTACATGAAACTGCTGGGAGATATCATCAGGAGATTTTGTGCAGAATGTCATCACTATGTCGATGACACCCAAATCTATTCCGCCATATCAGCTTCCTCAAGAAATGGTTTAACCTTCCTAAATGCCTACCTGGAGTCAGTAATGGGCTGGATGAGAGACAACAAATGGAAGCTGCATCCAAACAAGATGGGAGGTGCTTATTGTGGGAAGTCAGAACTTAGGAAATTGTTAAGATTTGCCTGTTTTGGGTGGGGTTACACTCCCCCTGAAGGAAAAGGTTTCATAGTCAATGATTTCACAGTAGCAGGAAATGTGATTTATCAACCACTGAAGCATTAGCTTCACAGAAAGACTTCACTGCAGTTCTCAAGGCCAACTGTTTCACAGCCTAGAAAGGCACTGATGCTCTTTTCACGATCAGTGAGAAGAGCTTCGAATGGGTCTGTGGGGAGAGTGGGTCAACTTACTCCTCCCTGCAGACAATCACCAATCTGTCCCTGGGTGGCTCTGTTACGGAGCCCGTTGGGGCAGCAGGGATCAGGGGCCGCCTGGTCCATAGAAGTTCGAGAATGCCCTGAGCAAGTGTGCAGGGCATTCTAGGGAGGCCCCCCCCCCATGTCAGGAGGCTTATTGTAGCCTCCTGGTTGGGGGTCTCCTCGTGAGTCGCAGAGACTCGTGATAAAAAAACCAGGAGTTAGTGGAGCGCTCTTTTAGCCCAGTTTTCCTCCACCATGTAAATAGCCTCATTGACTTCTATTTATTGATCAAAACTGCCACTCTCAGATATTTTCTGGCCTAGCAGGGGCAAGGTCAGGTACAGATGCCCAAGATGCATTAATACTTGCATTTGGTGCCAGGTATTCTGGTCTGGTTGGCACCAAGAAAAATACAGAAAACCTCTTGTTATGTAATGCACCAGCTCTGTTGCCCAAGATTAATCTGTCTGGACAACAGAGAAGACATTTGTCTACCTATTTTGTTTCCCTGCAAACTTCTAGCTCATTGTGCAGCACAAACACCATTACGACATAGCATTTAGGCTTCATAAAGTCACCCATGCTTTTTCAGTTGTAGCCAGGCCCTCAGTTAAAATTAATGGAAGTTCAAAAACACCATTGCCTTTAGAAAGCAGTATTTTTATATCCCAGTTTTTAGTAAATGTCTGGTAGCCAAGACACACATTTTCTGAATTAAAATTGGAAAGAAGCTTTACCCTTACATTCTAAACTGCCTTACTTTTAGAACTGAAGAAGAAGAAGAAACCACCTGCTGTCATTGTTCTGAACATGCCTGGGCGCTTTCCAGATTACATCCTGCAATGGGGTCACAACAAATCTCAAGTATGCTTCCACACTTCCTGCGTTGTGACATCGCAGTCCCTACACTGACAGCAGGGTGCCGTTCAGATTTCCAATACCTTGTTTCGAATCTAATCACTGCAATATAATGCTATGACGTTGTATATCCGGCATAAAGAAGTTGCTGTTTTTTCGGGTTGTTAGTTTTTGCGAGACTGCTCCCCCTGCTGGGTGCTTTGCTATTTACACTTTGAATGTGATTTGCCTGAACGGAAGAATTTGCTGCTGTTGAGCGGCTAATCTGGAAAGCGCCCTGCTGACTAGAAGCCCAGAGTAGTGACTCATACAGGGACACAATAGGTAGTGCAGATAATTCTGCTGCACAATGGGCTGAACTGGAAATACACACATACAGATCCTAGCAGCTGCTGCCATAATCATGACTGAGGTGGTCTTATTCTCACCAACAACCTCTGTATGATTTGGGGCACTTGTAAAGAGGCAAAGAAAAGCTCACAGTTCTTAAACACCTGATCATCCTTGTGGAGCAGAACAAGGGCAACTTTACATGAGATTTATTTCCTACCCAAAGCCACTTCTACTTAGCAAATATGCAAGAATCCATTGTGTAATTCATCATGTCTGAGGAATACACACATCTGGTGTTGCAGAATGTGAGCTGTCTGCGTAGTTTCAGAAAAAACACCAGAGAAAGGCTTAAGATAGCTTTGCTTGTGAAACAATCAAAAGAGGCACTTAGTATAGTTCTATTAGTATAGAACTTGCAGACACACACAGGAACAGGAACAAGAAGGAGAATAGAAACTCCTAGCTAGCCTAACCAGTACTGAGGAAGCTACAGTGCCCCCTCTGGCTTCACAGCAGATTACATACAAGCTCTACACAGTAAGTTAGGCTGCAGCTGTTGCATATTCCAGCAATTAGCAGTTGGCTCCCTCATAAGGTGGAACAGTGATGTCTTGAACAGCATGCAGGATTGAGACAATTTCCTCAATTTCCTAAATTGAAGCGACTTCTGTGAAGCAAAATCTACTACCTAACAACGAGGATGAATCTATACTACCAGCGTAAACAGTATAGTCTCTCCCTACAGGGAATCTGGGAACTATAGTCCTGTTTAAAAAGTAAATATATTTAACCAGGAATTTTCCACACCCACACCAAATGACAAGAAAGGCACAGTGTGAGACAGACAGCTTTTCTTTGAGTCTGAAGAAAACACTTAAAACAGTCTGAAGAAGCAGTTTTATATAGACTCACACAAGCCAAGCTAAAGAAACCTAGTTTTCTTCTTCTCTGAAGCCCTAATGAGACGTTATCTAAAAGCCTAAAACGGGGCTGGAAATCCCAGCACCGTCATTCACCCCAATTGCTGTGATGCTCATAGATATGCCAGCGTTTCCATGATGAGGAAGCTCATTCTTCAGATGAATACCAGCCTATCTGTGAGAACTGTGGAGATGGGAGTGAATGGCAGGGCAGGGCAGGACTTCTAGTCTGCTGCTGTGCTATGAGTGCAAAACCTGGCCTGGATTGCCTTAATACACTTCACTAACTTGACGACTACAACAGAACATGAACTGGACTTCTAAACACTATGCATGGCAGTTGCATATACATTTGAAGAGAAGATACACCCTGAGGGTGTGAAGTGGAGTGCTTGTATCACCTCGCTAAGAGAACAGATTATCTCAGATAACATCTCCCATACAAGCCTCCCTTTAGACCAGGCCTGCTCAACTTGGGCCCTCCTGCAGATGTTGGCCTACAATTCCCATAATTCCTGGCTATTGGCTGCTGTGGCTGAGAATTATGGGAGTTGTAGTCCAAAAACAGCTGGGGGGCCTAAGTTGAGCAGGCCTGCTTTAGACCAAGATTGTCTAGTAAGGCCCTGCTTCATTTCCCTTCATTGACGGATGTCAGATGATTGGGGATCATGAACAATGGGCCTTTTCAGCTGTGGCACCACCCTCTCTTCCTTTGGAACTCCCTTCTCCAAGGGCTCCTTCTTTGATGATGTTTCAGTAGCAAGTTAAAACTTTTATTCTGCCAAGCTCTTGATGGAAGATAAGAGACAACTGCTTTAGTCTTTCATGTTGCTGAATTGGTTTAGGTCAGGCACTGCTTCTAGAATTTTGTTTTAAGGACTTACTTTATACACTGTAGATTATAATGACTGTTGCTTACTGTAAGTCACTTTGAGAACCCATGTGGCCATAAATCAAAACAGACTTTTAAGAAATAAAACTAGAATCTAAAAATCCAGACACTGCCATCTGTAGCTGAATCGTACTGCCTTTCTCAATTGTCTTCAGCTGTCAATCCTGACAACAAGAAACTCCTGGCCTTGGGGAGAACGGTTAGGCCCATTTGGCAGGCAATAAAGGAAGCCAGTTGTACCACATAATTGTGCCCCCAGCTTTATAGGTATGGAAGCTGCTATAAAAACATCTGCCAGACTAACATCTGGCAGATGTTTTCCCTTTTCCACCCATCCCAAACACTCTAGAGCAAGAGCTCTAGAACAACTGTTTTTGAGTTCCACAAAACAACACCTGATTAACCTGTGCGGTGTTAGTGTAAAGAGAATTGAAAAACAACTGTATATATCTTTCATTATGCTAGATTTAGAGCTGGAGCTCACAGTAGCCATGGCTTCAGTGTTAAATGAAGTCAGTCTGTATGAACAAGCAATCTGAAGCTTTTTTAGGTATGGAGAAACAAGTATTTTTACTTTGTATAAAGCTTATATTAGTTGTGTATATGTTAAGTTCTGGTTTATATATAAAGGCCTGGGAAGTATAGAGTGGTCAGTAAATTGTTAACGGAATATGAGGTGCACAGTAGTGATGTGCACAAAACCAGTTTGCTCCGTTTGGTTCAAATTCGAACTGGGTTCGAACCAGAAGGGGGTGGTTCGGTTTTGGTTTTGCTCAACCGCCCCGGTTTGAATTTGAACTGGTTTGAACCTCCAAAAGTGGGTGGGGTGGTAGCTGGCACTCATGGGTACCTACCACCCAAACCCCAAAGCAATCGGACACTCGTACTTTTTAAATGAGTTTTTGAAATTTATTTCTATTTTTTTCTCATAGGGTATAATGGCACTTGAACCAGCCCATTATTCCCTATTCTGGAGCACCCATGGGTGCCAACAACCACCCAAACTCCAAAGCAATCGTACACCCCTACAATTGTTTATGAATATTTGAAATATTTTTTATTATTTTTCTCATAGGGTATAATGGGACCCGAACCAGCCCATTACCCCCTATTGTGGAGCACCTAAGGGCAGAAAAGTGGGGTGGGTGGTAGGCACCCAGTGGAGGCACCCACAAAACCCAAAGGCAATCGGACACTCCTCCGATTATTGGTGAATTTTTAAAGTATTTTTGAATTCCTCATGGGGAATAATGAGGATTGCAGCAAATGTATAGCTTCACGTCGGGGGGAAAGGGGTGTCCTAGAGTGGAGTGTGGTGGGTGGTAGTTCCCACGGTGGGCAAGGAAGCTATCCGAATTATTTGTTTCTGAGGTGTTCTGAGTGAAGATTCTTTGGTAGCATATAAGATTTTCAATTACAAACCATGAATCCACTCTCATTTGCTAACCTTAAAGACACATAAACTTCAAAAATCACTTAAAAGTCAGACCTTCGTCCAATTCCTTTCAAATAATTCGAACCAGTTCAAATCAAACCACCCCCAGTTTGGTTTGAATTCGAACCTGCAGCTCGAACCTGATGGCTGGTTTGGTTCGAATTTGAACCATTGAACCACCCTGGTTTGAATTCGAACCGGTTCACACATCCCTAGTGCACAGTCAAGGCTTTTTAGTAGAGCAGCCCCTGCACTGCCTAGGAAACCCTGTATGGAATCTTGGGAGAAGGAGATGAGAATTTGTCATGAGAGAAGTTAGTTTTGGTGTCTGACTCTCAAGAGGAGAAGTTGGTACAAGACGGCACCCTCCTCTTTGAGGAAAGAAGAACTGGTTTAGAGTTAGGCTCTTGTTACAAAGAGGAACAGCCACCTAATGGCGCAGCTCGGAAGTAACTTGCCTTGGGAGCAAGAGGTTGCTGGTTCAATTCCCCACTGGTATGTTTCCCAGACTATGGGAAATAGGTGTTTCCCATAGCAGCAATATAGGAAGATGCTGAAAGGCATCATCTCACACTGCGCAGGAGATGGCAATGGTAAACCCCTCCTGTATTCTACTATAGACAACCACAGGGCTCTGTGGTCGCCAAGAGTCGACACTGACTTGACGGCACAACTTTATCCTTGCTCTACAGAGAAGAACAGGTTTAGTCTAGCTCAATAAGGAGTGGCACAGCTAGTTATCTCTCGGTTGAATCATAAACAAAATAAGTCAGTTAAGAATGGAAGACCTTTAAGCTCACATACACAAGTAGGAAGTGGTATCTTCACCTTAGCACTTCAAGGAGAAGTGTAGTAAAAAGGAATTTGGTCTCTTAAATTTAAAGTAAAGAAAGAACTTAAAACTAGCAAAGAGGAACAAAGAGAGCAACATCGCTGTTAAAGCCATCATCCTGAAACATCAAGTGAAAAATAATCCAGTAATATGCAAGTGCATTATCTATAAGAAATACTTAAGGAATACTGTAATCAGCCACTGTCGAGTTGTCAAATACCAGCTTTAAAGTTATTTCTGTAACCAAGTTAAGCATAAATACTCTGAAACTTTGAATCACACTTGTAAATAAAAACATTAGTATTGTTATTTTTTTACATAGAGGGTGGTTAAGTCTATACCATCTATACCAACGCACTTGGGCCTCATCATTAGTGAGGGGGGCGGGTACCCGGATGGCAGCAGCTGGGGCTGCCTCCCCGAGCCCGGCGGCCATTGGCATCCTCCACCCCAGCCCAGCCCAGCCTCGCCTGCCCTGACTGGCAGCGTGGCTCGGGTCAGCTTGCCAGTCGGAGATGGCCGGGTTATTGCTCTGCGACCCGGAATAGAGAAGACCAACCTTTGCATTACTTTTAATATCAACGTTTAATGTTGGTGGTGTTTCTAAGCGTCTTAATGTATGTGTATTGCTCCAAAGATACTGTAAACTGCCTTGGGATTGTTTTAATTAAGGGTGGTATCCAAATCGGACAGTAATACTAACATTTTAAATTGTTCATTTTTATTGTAAGTTTTTTAACTTTTGTAAACCGCCTTGGGATTGTTTTTAATGAAAGGCAGTATATAAATTTAAAATAAAATAAAATAAAGTTGTCAAAAACAACATCTGGTGAACCTGTGTGGTGGCAATGTAAACAGAAGTGCAAAACAGCCTTATATATCTTATGCTATATTGGGGGGAAAGGCTTAAAGAAGGGCATTGGAGTCACAGAGGATCCAAGTAACAACACAGTAGGCAATTCACTTCTACATGACCAAGAGGACCAGAAAAGTTGAACTTTATAAATACGACGTTTTTGATGCTGGCATCAATAAAGAGTAAATGAATTGTGATTAATTGGTTCCTGATTTGTGGCAACCCATGTTTTGCCATTACATCCAAACCACCCAACTATACTTTGCACTTGCTATGGTTTGAAGCTGGCTTGCAATCCAGGCTTAGAGAGCAAATGCACACCACAGTTTGCCAATTCAGATATAATGGCAAATTATGGTTTGCCACAAACCAGGAAGTAATTAAGCAGAGCAAATTAGGAGAGAAGTGAGGATAGAACTGAACAGAACATGCACCCTTGTGATCCATTCTTCACATTATATGTGAACTAATCCTCCTATCATGAAATAATTAAATCAAAAGCCTCCTTCCAGTCTTATTTAGATGATTTACAGAGATCACATTCTAGATACAATTTTAGACTTGAAAAATGCCAGCATGAAAGACTTAGGAGTGCAGCCTACAACCACTCAAATCAACAGGAATTTTTGTCTATGATTTTCAATGTGATCAGGATTGCAATGCAAGCCCAAAATGAACAAAAAGTCTTGGAAAACCTAAACTAGCTCATCCAAGTATCATCAAGCTCTGGTAGACACTAATTGTGGAAAATATGTGTTGTTCTTAAGTTCTTTCCACAGTAAATGGGGAAAAATGCAAAGCTCTGTTTGTTCAAAGAAACTCCGATAAACTAAAAGTTTATTTCTCTCTCCCCCTCTACTCCACTTCTGGAGATGCTTTCCTTTATACTTAATCCACATGGAACATTCTTTTAACTTCCAAAAAGAACTGAAAAATAAACCATGGAATGCCTTCAAAGGAGAAAGGAAAATGGGGTTCACAGATACAATTAGCAATGTGATCTATATTAAACAGCTCTCCAGGACAATATTTTTCATTTCAGTGGGACGTTTACTCACCCAACTGAGTGTGACCATCAACTGAGGAGACATCACGTGATGAACTTGCATGTATGAAACCAGAGAGAACTCAAGGCACTTTAGTGCTGGGGGTGGGGTGGGGCAGAAAACCCCACGGGCCGTCTCCATAGTGGTTAAAAAAACCTATTAAATAATTTTTGCCCTTTCATAGTTCCTCAAAATCTGCCACTAGAGGGCTGTCTAGAGCTAGGTCTGAATAAATCAATCCTTAGTGGCATGAAAGTCACAATTCTGTGCCTCTGAGGCCTGATAACATGTGTGTTCATCACAAATGTATCACCAGCTGATGACTTGGCACTCATCTGAATGTGTGAATTGCCACTTTTGAAAACTATATTGTATTTGGGTTGCTACTCAAAGAGAACAGTACCTTTTTGCTTCTTAGTAGTGAGATTTGTTTGGTCCCAGTTGTCTCAACTGCTTTCTTTGCCTGCACAGCTCATGACAAATGACACTGAAAGAATGTACTCCTTCTGCATTAGAGGAAATCCCTGTCTCAAATGACAGCCAAGAAACAACACCTGCATATTGTCTGCCAATCAAGCTGAACAGTCCAATTCTGAACCCACAAGTGAGGCAAGCAAAAGTTCACATGAAGGGAGGCATTCTCATAGCTCCACTCATGCTTAGTCAACTTAGTCCGGTTGGGAAGTCACCATTCTTATAAAAGAAAAGTAGAAGGAACTGCGATAGTAGTTTGTCTCACTCTCAGAAGTGGGTTTTTAATTTTTCTTTTTAAGGGAACGCTGCTGACACACCACCAGCATGCTCAGCATGAAGAATACGGCAAGGAATCTATCTGGAATATTAGCCTCAACCAAGAAAGGCCAATTTAGAATTACCAAGCAAAGCACGCCAACTACCCAGGAATGCATTGTCACCCCAAGCAACAGGGAGCTGTGATATAAACAGACCACAGAAACATCCCAAAAAGTAAACAAAAAAGGAGAAAATACTTAGAACTAAAAACCATTAACAGCAGCTGCTTCCAATACTTTCTGCTGCTTTATTAACTTATGTATTTTACACATACATGAGAATGAAAGATGGCATTAGCCAGTGGCTCCAAACCATTCCCAATGCAGTGGCTGTCAGATTCTACAAACCAGCCGAGCACCAGCTTCTGGCACCGCACACTGCTGCTCATGTCTTAGGCAACTGAACTTGCCTTTGCAGACCTTGCAGTTGAGATGGGACTGGCGCTACAACAAAAATGCTTTCAACAAATGAGGTATAAATAGTATATCTAAGGTAAAGGTAAAGTGTGCTGTCAAGTCGATTTCGACTCCTGGCACCCTCAGAGCCCGGTGGTTGTCTTTGGTAGAATACAGGAGAGGTTTACCATTGCCTCCTCCCATGCAGTATGAGATGATGGCCTTTCAGCACCTTCCTATATCGCTGCTGCCCAATATAGCACCAGCGGGGATTCAAACTGGCAACCTTCTGCTTTTTAGTCAAGACGCAAGTTTTGGGCAGTATAGAAATGTGTTTTTAAAATAAATAAGTTTTCCCGTTGCGCCACTTAAGTATATCTAGATGAACCTTATTTTTCTCTCCACTTGTGACAATCTGTTGTTGGAGTTATATAGTCTTGAATGCACTGGCAGAAAAGCAGTACTGTGTGTAAATTAGTGACCAAACAAACAAACAAAGCTAGATAGGTTTCCTCATATCTGTGCTTTAAATAGCTGTGTGAAAGGAAAGATGGTTGGCAAGAGTGAAATATGGATAATCCTATTGGATTTCTCACTATGTAGCTTTTGAAGTCCCATAACTAACCTTCAAAGTTGTCATCACTGCCAAAGCTCAAACTCTTATGCTCACTGAACAAGAAGCTGAAAGATGGTGAGTTTAGCAGTGTTCCATGGCGTTCTCTTAAAACTGAATTCTTTCCCTGCAGAATTCAAATGGCTATTGAAGTCATAGACTGCAACTTCGTCAAATTGTTTATCCTTTTATAGATGTTTTCCATAACAAATCAAAGAAGACAGATTAAGGGACCAGTTTATCAGCCTTTACTCAGAAGAGTAAAGCGCCTTCTACTAGCCATTACTTCAGGTTGCAGGTGATAGGAGCTGCAAATCTGAACATCCCCTAGCTTCCTGCACATAGAAAACGAGGGAGAATGGCAGGGTGAAAGGTTCAGCCCTGACTATTATTTTTCTGTATGCCGGAAGTGGGTTTTGTTTGGGTGGTAGTGATGGAGGTATTCTATAACCCTTCCCCTCACAGCCAGAAGTGGTACAGTCCAGGAAAAGGTTTACCACTTCATTCTGCTAGCTGTCATAATTTTAAGGGCCCAGTTTATATCAAATTAGTACATGAACAAATTTGATTGCAATTTGCAAATGTTATTGTCTGGGATCAAAAGAGTAAAAAGCTAAACTTGTTCCCATGGGGAAAAATATTTAGAACACATAGCTTCAAAAAGGAAACTGACACAGATTCAGTCCCCTCTCCCGCCCACTTAGACCCATCAGAAGCCACACTGTTAGTGTGAAGAAAATGAGAAATCATTTGCTGAATGAACATAAAAAGGAGTGGAGTGGGGGTGCAGAGAAGGGAGGCTGACATCAGACGTAGTCCATTTGCTGCTTTTAAGGCATCACATCTGTTTATCAATAAACATCTGCCAAAATGCACCTACTCCTATTTCATGCTTATAAATGTTAGATTACACTAGCACAGTTGGTATAGAGGGTATTTTTTCAAAGTGCAAGCACGTTCTCAAGAAATAACCAAGATATAAAAAGGAAAACCACTTTTCAAAATGCTAATTTTTCAAAAAGGTCCATTGTTGGTTCAAGACTCTTACAACTAAAAAATAAGTCCTTTTAATCATAATAACCATTGTTACTGCTCAACAACATGACTGCCATGCTTTTCAGCATGGAGCCTGGGCTCAAGTCATCCCCTTATTTCAGTCTTGCATAATGCCAAGAACTTTCTCTCAAGTCAACAAGTTCAAGTTCAGGTTCTCAGTTTATTTGTGGTCTTCTTGTTTCTCATGTTGCTCCATTTGTTTTTGCCTTGAACTCGCTCACCTTGACTTCTTTTGCTTGATGTTGTGACAATACAGTATTACCCCTCTTGATCCTCCCCTCTTTGGGACTTTTCTTCTATCTTAAAGCTTTTGCTGCTTCTTTCTTACAAAGTTCCTCATGACCATGCCCCACCTTTCTTTTCTTCATTGCTTTCTCTAGATTCTTCTCATCCTCTTTGTTCTGCTAATACTAACATATTTGTTTTGTTTTCCTCTCTCATATTTATCTTTTCCCCTTTTCTTTTTCATCCTTTTTCCTACTTGTCTCAATTATTTTAGTTAGCCCACCAATGACGCAAACTGTCCCATCTTGCTCCCTGTACCCTCCTGCATCTGCCTAACCTAGGATGTATGAGGGGGTAGTTCTCTTTTAGGAGAATGCCTTCAGCATTTTTGAAATCATGAAGATGATCAACCAATCATGCTGGAAACACAGATATACTGTGGTTTACCTGTTTCACAGGGCAGAAATGGCACATTAAACAGCTTAAAAGCAGGTTGAGTTATCTTAGCCTGCTTTGTAATGTGCATGAATTTTACCCATGTTGTAATGTCACAATACTGTGTATTTCCACAGCCTTGCCAGACAATGATGTGGAATGGGGGTGGGGACATGCACAGCTTCTTGACTTGACACAACCAAGTAATGGTTTTGCTACACATCACGAGCAGAGACACTTTGACACAAAGATGCCATTTTCATTTCATGATTCCACACATTTTGGGGGAGAAGAGGACAACTCAACAGAGGGCAGCTGTTTTTAGCAGCAACACTGTGTCTCCTATAACACACCCAGTATCCGTAGGAAATTCTTCTAGTTGGCTAGCATTTGTACTGATGGTAACAAAGCAGGTTAAGAAAGCTGTCTATTAAACTCAAAACTCAAGTGCAAAATACCCGGAGCTACAAGACAAATAATGTATCTTAAACAGGCAAATGTTTAAGGGGTATATTTTTGACTAAGGTATGGATCGTATGTTTCACTACTGCTTTGTGGTTTAAAAGTTTATCTTGTAGGAATCTATTTATGTAAAGCTTATGGATTTTGTGTTATGTTTTGAATGAATTGCTTTATTCATTCATTGCTTTAAATGAAGTGCTTTTACTGTCAGATCTTTTTAAATATTGGTTCAATCATGTTATCTTGACACTACTACTACTAAAACAAATATTTATATACCACTTTCCAACAAAAATCCCCAAAGATTTTTTACATAGAGAAATACAAATAAATAAAGATGGCTCCCTGTCCCCAAAGGGCTCACCAATCTAAAAAGAAACATAAGATAGAAACTAGCAACAGCCACGGGAGGGATGCTGTGCTGAGGTTGGACAGAACCAGTTGCTCAGTAAAGAACATCACCACTTTAAAAAGGTGCCTCTTTGCTCAGTTACAGTAATAATATTATTTGTTTTGTAGCTTTAGGCTTCCTTTTGGAAGAAAAACAGGATACAAACCTTAACAGGAATGTATCAGTGAATTGTGGGCTACATCTAGCTTGGTACATATAGCAGAAGAGCCGGAACGCCTCTACTAACCACTTTCCCATTGCTTACTATAGCCCTATTGGACACTTGTGTGCGCCAGCAGAGATGCTTCCACAGCAGTTGCCAGTTACAGACGCTGGCTGACATTCAGACTAACCCTGTGGAAATGTGCTGCACATGGAAATGTGCTCCTCTGCTGCACAACAGAGCAGATGTGATTTTTGCCCCTTTCCCCCTCCTTCTGCAGCACATGGTGCCTCCTGAAAGTCTGTTACTGAGGATGGCAGGACCCACGTAGAGTCTTTTCAGGAGGCACCAAAGGGGAGAGGAAACTTGGCAAAAATAGCTTCTCTTTGTTGCATATGGGCAGTGTTTTTCCATGCACACACACACTAGTCCAAATGTCAGCCATTTTTACTAGCTCACTTTCAACCATACCTATGCTAGCTATTTGCCACCAATGGCAGCCCCCCCAAGACTGTCAAAGCCCCCACTAAGGTCGGGGATTCCCTGGAGCAGGATCTCAGTATGGTGCAAATGGTTGCGTCTGAAAAGATAAATCAAAACATACACACACCACTCCTTAGATCCCAGTGAAAGTGAAAGTGTTCAAAGAACTTCATCTATATTCTTCCTCAGCAATCGTTACTGAGCCCTGTAAGTAATGTTCAGTAATATTCGCCGGTGATTAAGAGTTGGGTGCAAGAGAACCTGGCCTAAGGCTGCCCAATGAGCTCATGGAAGAGGCAATATTGTAAACTGACTCCAGAGTTTATACTTTTAACAGAACCTCACTACCTACTACCCACAGGCAAGTAGCAATTTACAGGCCTGCTCCATGGTGCAGAGAGAAAGAGGGAGTATGCTTCTGTGATACTGTATTCCTGATTCCTTCCCTTCAGCCCTTCCAATGCCATACCCTGTCCCCTCACATTTCTGTGTTGCACTCTTTTGCACAATACACCACAGCACATGCCATCAAAGTGTCCTGAAATTAGGGCTGGGCTATTTCCAGACACCAGCTCACCATGATGCCTAGAAATTCAAGCATGGCATCTGAGCCAGACAATGGACAGATGTAACCAGGGGGAGGTTGCCTCAGCCAGATAGACTGAAACCTGGAGGAGGATGGAGCAACCTGACCCTGTCTTGCTTGCTCACTCCTGTTCCTAGTCAGGTTGGCCCATCACCCACCTGAATCAGAAAGGTGTTGACAGGAGAAGGATGGGGATAGCAAGGTGGGGAACCACCCTCACCCGGAGCAGAGGGTATTGCTGAGGCAACCAATAAGTCCAGACTCCCTTTTGGACAAAGGGCATTTCTGAGGGTGAGCGGTGAGTTCAACTCCCCCATGTATTATTATAATTATAAACACATTTATATATTATTTATTTATTTATTAGATTTCTATACTGCCCTTCCAAAAATTGCTCAGGGCAGTTTACACAGAGAAATAACAAATAAATAAGATAGATCCCTGTCCCCAAAGGGCTCACAATCTAAAAAGAAACATAAGGTAGACACCAGCAACAGTCACTGGAGGTACTGTGCTGGGACTGGATAGGGCCAGTTACTCTCCCCCTGCTAAATAAAGAGAATCAGCACGTTAAAAGGTGCCTCTTTGACAAGTTAGCAGGGGTTATTTATATACCGCCCAAAATGCAAGTTTCTGTAGAAAAGCAAGTGTAGCAGAAGACATTGTTGGGACCAGCAGTGAGTCCATCCCTGCCCCTGAACAGAGGTTAGTCTGGCTCTTAAATGTTTTGACTAGTTCCTAGAGCAAAAAGAAAAGAAAATTCACCAAGACCTGTCTGAAATGATCTTGCAGACCCAGTGGAGAGGTGCCAACTACAATTTCCATCACAACCACTGTCCTGTGACCTCTTGTGTTTATTGAAAGTATAGACAAACAGCTAAGCATTTCTTTAAACAAGATAGTTTCCCACTATTGTTAAGCATAGAGCAAGTCAGTGACTGAACAAGTTTTAGAGCAGCACAATAAGCTACTGTTCTTTTACTAGACCACCCATTTGTTTCATGCCTGAATTTTATGAATCTTAACCATTAAAGATTCATAATAAATAAGAGAAAAAGAAAAAGGCTGCCTTTCATTGCAAAACACAATTCACTTACTGGTTTCCATAATTTGATAAACTCATAATCTTTGCAGCTGCAAAGTATTAGAATTGAGAACAGCTGGGTGGTACCACAAATCACTGCAATGTATATCCCTTCACTCTCATCCTAACAATCTACTCAGTACAAGCTGGTAACCTCCATAAGTGGTACTGGCATTTGTGCAAAGAGCATATTGCCCTCTGGAGCAGGGGCATCTCAAGCTTGGCTGCAAAGATCTGTACATAATTTAGAGCTGCTATGGAAGCATGCACCCCACTTTTTGTGCAAAATGGGTTCTGTATGTGTTCTGTATGTAGCAGAGCAGCTCCCTCACTGTGTTCTCTCCAGGAACAAGTTTAGAGAGGACCAGAACTGCATAGTTGCAGCAGACGCCAGCTGTGCACATCACAGACTTTCTGGAACTATGACACCATGAACAAACCTCCTCTACAAGAAGCAGTTTTTCCAGCTTTTAAAAAATTCGTTATGCTTTTTAAAAAAGGGGGTGAATTAATATACATTTAATTAGATACGTGTATATGCAGTGCTTTATAATTTTTTTATTTTGTAAAGGCAGACAGCTGGGCTGAAACTTGGGGAAGACACAAGACAGATGGCCCCACTAATGCTTGAAGACAGTTTTCAGACACAGTGGAAGTCAGCTTTTAAAGAAAAGCTCACCTCTTGTGGCTTTTCCCCTGAAGTATTGCAATTCATGAGCAAGCAAAAAAGGCTGTTAAAGAATATTGGACATGGAATGGCAACAGGAGTTAACCAAGCCCCAAAATGACTTAAACTATGGAGACATGCTTTTAGGACCAAGCCAGCTGATTACTGTCAAGTCCTAATAGTTCCCAAATATCACAGAGCATTTGCGTTGGGCTGCTTTGATGTGTTGCCCTCGGCAGTGCTATATATAGTGGGACTCCCTACTCTGAATATGCCCCTGTAGTACACAAAGGCCATAGAGGATGTGGGTCATGTTTTATTATACAGGTGAAACTCGAAAAATTAGAATATCGTGCAAAAGTTCATTAATTTCAGTAATGTCAATTAAAAGGTGAAACTGATATATGAGATAGACGCATTACATGCAAAGCGAGATAAGTCAAGCCTTAATTTGTTATAATTGTGATGATCATGGCGTACAGCTCATGAGAACCCCAAATCCACAATCCCAGAAAATTAGAATATTACATGAAACCAATAAAAAAGGCTTGTAAATAGAACAATATCGGACCTCTGAAAAGTATAAGCATGCACATGTATTCAGTACTTGGTTTGGGCCCCTTTTGCAGCAATTACTGCCTCAATGCGGTGTGGCATGGATGCTATCAGCCTGTGGCACTGCTGAGGTGTTATGGAAGACCAGGATGCTTCAATAGCGGCCTTCGGCAATTCTGCATTGTTTGGTCTCATGTCACTCATCCTTCTATTGGCAATGCCCCATAGATTCTCTATGGGGTTCAGGTCAGGCGAGTTTGCTGGCCAATCAAGCACAGTAATCCATTGGTCACTGAACCAGGTTTTGGTACTTTTGGCAGTGTGGGCAGGTGCCAAGTCCTGCTGGAAAATGAAGTCAGCATCCCCATACAGCTCGTCTGCGGAAGGAAGCATGAAGTGCTCCAAAATCTCCTGATAGACGGCTGTGTTGACCCTGGACTTAATGAAGCACAGTGGACCAACACCAGCAGATGACATGGCTCCCCAAATCAACACAGACTGTGGAAACTTCACACTGGACTTCAAGCATCTTGCATTGTGTGCCTCTCCATTCTTCCTCCAGACTCTGGATCCTTGGTTTCCAAATGAGATGCAAAAGTTGCTCTCATCAGAAAAGAGGACTTTGGACCACTGAGCAACAGACCAGTTCTTTTTTTCTTGAGCCCAGGTAAGACGCTTCTGACGTTGTTTGTTGTTCAGGAGCGGCTTGACAAGAGGAATACGACATTTGAAGCCCATGTCCAGGATCCGTCTGTGTGTGGTGGCTCTTGATGCACTAATTCCAGCCTCAGTCCACTCCTTGTGAAAGTCCCCAACACTTTTGAATGGCCTTTTCCTGACAATCCTCTCCAGGCTGCGGTCATCCCTGCTGCTTGTGCACCTTTTTCTTCCACACTTTCCCCTTCCACATACCTTTCTATTAATGTGCTTTGATACAGCACTTTGGGAACATCCAACTTCTTTTGCAATTACCTTTTGAGGCTTTCCCTCCTTATGGAGGGTGTCAATGATGGTTTTCTGCACAACTGTCAAGTCAGCAGTCTTTCCCATGATTATGATTCCTAATGAACCAGACTGAGAGACCATTTAAAGGCTCAGGAACCCTTTGCAGGTGTTATGGATTGATTAGCTGATTGGAGTGGGACACCTGGAGCCTAGACTGTTGAACCTTTTCACAATATTCTAATTTTCTGGGATTGTGGATTTGGGGTTCTCATGAGCTGTACGCCATGATCATCACAATTATAACAAATTAAGGCTTGACTTATCTCGCTTTGCATGTAATGCGTCTATCTCATATATCAGTTTCACCTTTTAATTTGCATTACTGAAATTAATGAACTTTTGCACGATATTCTAATTTTTTGAGTTTCACCTGTACTGTAACTTTTACAGGGATTCGCGTGAATCATTAATTTTATCCTTGATTAAGGATCTACCAGGCAGAGGAAATGAAGTACACGTTTTATTTCTTTTATCAAATCATCAAGCCCATGTTACCCATAACATGGCTAAATTTTGTTTAATAGCAATGAATATATGAAAACAACTAATGACCACTGTAGTGGAATAATGTATCATGCCACTGTATATTCATAAAGCTGTGCTGTTGTTATAATGTATGTGTATGACATTGTGTTTTTTCTTCATGTTTCTGTACTGGTTAAAGACCGCAATAAAGTCTGTCTGTCTGTCTCAAACCAGATGACTGAAAACAGTGATTGAATCTGTGTTTTTAATTGTGTTTTAAATTTCTTGCTTTTAAATTTTTAATTTTTTTTGTTTTTAATTAATGTTTTACATTTTAATCTTGTTGTAAACCGCCCAGAGACATAAGTTTTGGGCGGTGTAAAAATATGATAAATAAATAAATAAATAAATAAATCACTGGTAAGTGCATCTGTCAAATGCACTGCAAAGACAGGGGAAAGCTGGGCTTACCTTACCTCATAGGATTAAAAGAAAAACAACAGCAAGTCTCAGTTCTAAGGTATGCTTTGTATTCACCCTTGGTATTATCTGAATGTCAAATTTGAGCCTTGATTATCCATACTATTCACATTAACAACTGCATCCAACTATCTGCTGTACCCAGGTGAGAGCCAGCTGGGAAGACATCATCTCCTGACTCCCAGACTCAAGAGTTCCTTTCCAATGAGCAAAAACTGATGGAAAGTTTCTGATCATAATATAAACTGAAATTTATACTTTCTTTGTCCCTCTCTTAAGCCCTGCTTCTTACGTTGTGAACACTTTTTGCAACCCAAAGAAGCCAATCTCCTGTTCTTCAGGCAGTACGTCAGAACGTACCTTACCTTTTCATAATATTTGTTCATTCATTCACTTCATTGTGAAACTTTGTCTGAAACCCTATTCCACAGACTTTTTACCTTTTTTGCTAGACTACTTAATGAGACCATTCACGTGATCGGGCAGGCGGTGTGGTGGGTGGAGGGAAGGATGCACTCCTCTTACCTTCCCCCCAGATGATCATTTTTGGAGCTGCACACTCCGATGATCCACACTGCTCTGCAGCAGTGCAGAGCTCCAGAGGCTGGGACTGTGAGCCCAAAATGATTTTACATTTAGAGGCAGGTGTATTAAAAGAGTGGAAACCAGGGCCTGGCTAGCAGTACACACTCTATGGTTAAAGCTCATCTTCTTTGCTCATCTGGCACCAGTGGGTCTAGTACCATTGATACTGAGAGATGGTTTTCAATCACAATGGAAATTGTTAATAGTGAGAAAATTACATTTACTTGGGTTTCCTCCTGAGCTATTGATACTGTGGACTGGTGAGTGAGCCAAGTTAGCCCTCAAACAAATCGTGGTGGCTGCCTGTAGGGCTCTCTCTATAAAGTCCCCATGCCTCTTCTTCCCCACAGTAGTTCCATTCCTTCTATCAGCATTGCCTTCATTTCTCCCAGGGCCATCCTGGGGAGGGGGGCAAATCAGCATGTGTAGGGCCTCCATAACATTTCATACTAACAGATGACATCCTGTGTAAATCGTTTGAGTAAGTTTGTTTGCACATGTCCAACCAGCTTGGACACATATAGTGCATTCGTAAGGGGGAAAGTTAAAACCATAACACATGCCCCTTGCTTCACAGTTCTCACTCAGACCTTCTGGATTTATCTGGATGTTTACAGTTAGCTCCACTTTTACTAGGTGTGAAGAACTCTACGGATAGTGATAACTCTTTCTGGAAGCTTTACTGTAGTAGGGAAAAATATTAAAAATCAAACAGATCGAACAATCTGCTCCAAATTAAATACACAGACCAAGATAAAGTTTGATTGATTAATTGAGCTGAAGGAGTCTCTCTCTGGAGTGATTCCCACAATCGTCGAAAGTGAGTGGGGAGGCCACGGGAGGAGGCTGCTTTTAACTCACTTCCCCCCAGATTGCTAAGCTGTCCATTTCTGGTGCACCTCCTGCGTGCCCACAAGTTCCATACTCCAGAAGGAGTGTGGTGGGATCGCCACCCAGAACTAGTTGTTTCAGCCACCACACATTTCACAATGCACTGCGCAAGGTGCACAGTGCATTTGGGGATTCCCCCATCATATGGGCACTCTAGGCACCTGTCTCTGTGTCTCCTCAGTCTGCATGCAGCTTGAGGAGACACGCGATACCCGGCAACAAGGTTAAGGGGGTGCTTGCATCCTTAACCGTGGCTAACAACTGGGTTGCTTAAGAGGGCTAGACTGTGTGGTGGCATCTGGAACCGTGGGGATCCCAGTGCTCCACACAACCATTCTGGGTTAGGCTGGGGTCATGAGGAGAGCTTCTCTGTCTGACAGTTTACTGATGAAGAGAAGATTGGGTGAAGAGTGGAGAAAAAGGATGCCCCCATCCTGCCCTTATGAAAAGAGAGGGACTTGAGCTAATACATCCTGTATCTTTGTATTTGTACACTTCTACACAGTTAGCTTTATACATGTGTTCATGTTTGTACCTGCCTTTGCACTGTATGCAATGCTTGTAAGTTTGTGTGTGCATCTGTGTCTTTGTGCGCACACACCTGTGTTTGTGTCTCTGTGTGTGCATGTGTTTCTGTGTGTGTTGTATGAACATCTTCCTAAACAAGCCTGAATGGAACACATTGGTTATTTTCACCAAATTTTAAATAAGTGAAATGTATGGATTAAATTTGGGCAAAAAGGGGTCTGTCTCAATTTCCAGCACTTTTTAACTTGCTGAACCTGTGGCAATTGTCAGATCACTTTGAAATTAAGCACACTGTCGACCTTGTCTAGTAGATCACTCATGCCAAGTTTCAAAGTATTACCTCAACAAATGACATATTTATAAGCAATACAATTTCGAGGTGTATAATGGCAGAACCTGTTTTTTGATACTTGCCTTAACTAAAGGGGCACTCCTGTGCTTCTTTAATTAGTCATGAATAGTCCTGTTGAAATTAACGGGAGAAGTTAGTCATGACTAACTTGTCCCATTAATTTCTTGTTGAGCCTGGCAGCAGCTGCTCCTAACTTACCCTGCTGATCATTGCCCATTTTGGTAGGCCAGTGTTTGAGCGAACAAACAATTGGCCAGGGCAGAAGAAACCTCTGCTCTCCAAGAGAGCAAATGGGAGTGGTTTCATTGGTGGAGGCCCAATTCTTCCTGGATTTGCCAACTGAAAGAGGGCGGGCAACAGTGGTTGCTCCTCCCCCTCAGGAATGGGCTCTACTGTAATTTTGGTAGCTGTCCATCAATGCTGACCCCTTGATGCTGACCTTGCAGTTTATTACAAAAGGCACCACAAGTCAATAACTCTCTCCTCACAAGAAACCTGAGCCTATACAAGGCTTCCCCCAAACCGCCTACTCAAAAAAGTAGTGAATGTGAAATTTTTGTTTTAAAGCCCTTCACATAGTTTTTCTGGAAACAATCTTGAACTGCAACACTCAGAGTTCTAAATTCAAAATGCTCCCAAACACTATGATAAGCACACTCTCACATATTATTAGTATAGCATGATGTAAGGGACAATAGTTATTCAGAGTGTCACACTCCCCTGCCCCCAAGTGAATACAGTGGTGGAAACAGGGATGTTAAGTTACCTCAGCTGTCCTGGCTAAATTCATGGTCTGCCATTGTTATGTCCAGCCTCCCTATTTTTCTATTGAGGAAAAGTTCAGCCATGCTTCCTTTATACTTCCTATCTTAGTCTCCTGTTTAGCAACCTAAAAATGTAAACAGATGCTATAATTCATCCCGGCACTGGTTGCCATGGAGATTCTCCTACAGTTGTGCTGTTTTGGGGAGTGTTTTTCAAGAGATATGATTGAAGTTCTAAAAAGGTTATGTCCCTGTGAGTGTCTCTTCACCCCACCACCCACCCCACCCAGTCAGTCTATGGGAAGCCCAAACAAACACAGCCAAAAACAAAGAGGGCTGGGCAGCATTCACTGTTGTCCATAACTAGAGGTCAGAAAAAGGAAATTTAAAAGAATCACTGGTAACTACACAGGCTGTCAGGACTGAAGCCTGAAGTAGGCCTGGAACACATGGCCTAGGGGATCTGAGCCAGGATTGCACGACTTGTGTACCAGCTCTGGCCCAATGGGAACTCAAGGGAGGCTAGCCAAAGCAGGCTCCTTAAAGCAATAGACAAAACAGATCAAATTATACCCTCGACACTTCCTGACCGCTATAAAAGCCTGCTAAAGGTCAGACGCCCTAAGTGGTCTAAGCAACTAGGAGACCTGATTCTTCTGGCTACAGAGAACCTTTGCCTCCACATGAGCTGGACCTAGCACAAGTCCCCAAACGCATCTCTAGTATCTCACAGGCTGACAATTTTAGATGCTGCGGATGATGTAGGATTTCGCAAGACTGCTTTGTGGCTGGTGGGAGGAGAGGGTTTAGCCTCAGTCGTAGGAAACCCTGGTCACTGCATAATAAATGCAAGCAAATCACAACACAGAACACCACTGTATACTAGCAAAATGCCTGCCATTCCAAATGGGTGGGGCACATGTGGAGGGAAGATAAATTCACGTGGACAAAGAATAAATGCTGTGTGGAGGGAGGAATTCCATACTGCAGGAAAGCGAGGGGTGACATGCAGTAGATTTCTATGCACCTGGCACACACACACATTATTCCCCACATATTGTGGGAGCCCCATCAGTGTGGAATGAGTCATCTAATGTTACGGCAGAGGATAGGTTTTGCCTTCAACAGCAGGATCCCAGCTACAGTGTTCCATTTTGCCTCACACAAATGAGTGGCTGCCATTCATTTCTATGTGGAAAAGTAAAGGGCCACATTCAGAAACACCAATGGGATGGAAACTACATCCACTTCCTTACAGCTGGTGGCCCAGTCACTGAGAATTTAGGTTATTGTTCTTTGCACAGTCTTATACCTTCATCTATATAGCCTCATCCTGGGATTTTGTATCTTAGACATTTTATAATGTGACATCATTGAATTGTATACATTATAGGCTATGAAATAACATAACAGAATAAAGGCTAAATGTACTACATACAGCATAACACAAGTCCAATTCAAGGGGAATTCCCAAGCAGTGATCCCTCTAAGGTATCCACTCAGTTAATTTTAGATCCCACTCAGGTTGAATTAGGAACACTTCACTCTGAATGCACATGTGTACACATTGCCTTGATACTGCCACCCAGAACAAAACTCATTCCACACACAGTTGGAAAAAATTAGAGAGAACACTTCCCAAGTATAACATATGTAATCAAGCACCAACTTAAGAGTCAAATCAAGATGTCAGTCTTGATCTGGATATCTATATTCCTACACAATTCATGATCCAGGAGGCTGTAGGTCATTTCCCATAGTACTTGCTCATCAATGTACTAATAAGGGTCTGAACGTCACAGGAAAACTGCAAAACAAAATGATTGGGCAAAAATAGGGCAGAACTATAGAGATATCCCATTTAACTGGGTTCAGCATGAGGGTTCTGCTTTCTAATAGAAGACGCTAAAGCCAGATTTCTGTGCTACATGCATTAAACATTAACACACTACTCCACTACTGGAAAATAGTATAATAAATACCAAGAGATTAAGAGGGCCAACCAGTACACATGCATTTCCCCCCAAAACTGGCATCTGGGTTTTTCCACCTCTTCCTCAGTTCAAAAACAAGATGCCTAGATATTTTCCACCTCATTGAAGTCAATGTGAAAACTCGAAGAGGAATTGTTTCATGAAACATTGACTCAGGTTCTTTCAGCAACAAAACTCTCCCTCATCTATATATAGTACTTAAACTTCTCACCAATTAGTGGCTGAGCCAAAGCATGCAAAGGCTGTTTTCGTGATGGCATCCTATCTCATAACAAGATGCAGTTAATAAGCTACACTGTACTTTTTTGGCCCAGGACCCTCACTACCCTCTTGTGATCATATCCCATACAGCTCCAAGGTCTCAGTTCATCTGTTGCTTGGTTAGCATTTAACAAGCAAACGTTTCCATTCTTGTGCTGTGACTCTACCCCCAGGATTTCTGCTTGCAGGCAACTACACGACAAGCAATCTAGTACTGTGATTAATGGAGTCTCTCTACAGTTGAAAGGCTTCTTCTGCGAACCCATATCCACAATACAGCATTGCATTTGCCAAGTAAGACTTACAAGAGCAGGAGCTATTCCAACATACAGGCTCATATAAATTGCACTTCTTTCCCTTGCTTTGAGTCTAAAATGTATTTGAAAAGAAAGAGTTCACTGCCTCAGTTTGCATTTTTGCTGGCTTAACCACATGACAACTAGCGTAAAACTGCTGAAGCAGAGAACAATATGTAACCTCCACCAGATCAGTTCCCCAGTTTCTTACTGCCCACAATTTATTCCAAGTAGATAGTCTACCCACATACACCTGTGTTAGTCAACTGTGGCCTAAAACTGTGTCTCCAATGCATCTACATCAAACTGCTAGGAGAGATCATCAGGGGATTTGGTGCAGGGCGTTATCAGTACAGCGATGACACCCAAATCTATTTCTCCATGTCAGCTTCATCAGGCAATGGCATAACTTCCCTAAATGCCTGCCTCAAGGCAGTAATGGGTTGGATGAGGGGCAACAAACAGAGACTGAATCCAAACAAGACAGTGGTGCTCACTTTAGGAAGCCACATTTCAGGAGTAGATCTGCTGGTTCTGGATGAGGTTATACTCCCCCAGAAGGAACAGGTCCACAGTTTGGGAGTATTTCTGGACCCAACCTTCTCTCTGATACCTCAGGAGGAGGCGGTGGCCAGGAGTGCTTTCTATCAGTTTTGGCTGCTTTGCCAACTGCGCCGTTTCCTGGAAGTGAGTGACCTTAAGACAGTGGTGCATATGCTGGTCACCTCCAGGCTTGACTACTGCAATGCACTCCACCTGGGGCTGCCTTTGTACATAGTCCAGAAACTACAAATCGTGCAGAATGCTGCTACCAGTTTGGTCTCCAGGACATCCTGAAAAGAGCATATTACTCCATATTCAATTGAGTATAGCAAAAAGAACTATACTGGCTACCATTTTCAGACAAAATACAAAGTGCTGGTTATTACCTTTAAAGCCCTTAACGGCTTGAGCCCAGGGTATTTAAGAGAATGCCTTCTTCTTTATGAACCCTGCCACATATTAAGATCTTCAAGGGAGGTTCATCTGAGGGATCTCAGATTGACAAAGGCAGAATTTGGGGTGCCTGCCTGCCTTGAGTTGTGGTTTGTTTTGTTTGTGAGATAGTGTTGTGGTAAGAAGTTGATAGAGGCAGGTGTGTGTGTGCACGTGCGTAGGCATAAAATATTTATTGGCGATTGCTGTGATGAGCTTCCATGTCTGACTTTAAGACTAACTTGTGCTTCACTCACTGTTCTGGTCTGCTCTTCAATCCTGCATTGCAAGGTATACTCAGTCAAAACGTGATGTTGCTCTAGTTGAGCTTATGGCTATGCTTGCTGCTAAGAGTGCTGATGTGGCATCTGTTGCAATGCTAGCAAGTAATGTATTAAGAGTCATAACTGTGTGTGAGAGAGCAGCTTGTGCCAATGATGTTACTGCAGCACAGGCACTGTGGCTGGCAGTGGATGCTGGGTCAGTGATTCTTTTTTTGGCCATTTTTTGACTGTGTTTGAAACGTATATTCTGTGTTGGGAGGGATAGATTTCAATTTACAGTGTGCTTCTGCAGTGTTTTTCAAGGCAGATTCTCTTGAGAGATGCTTCCTCTGCACCTAGAGGTTCCATGTATCTATTATGTCCAATGGCTTTTGATAGACCCATTACCCATGAATCTGTCTAACTCTTTTAAAGCTATCAAAGCTAGCAGCTAGGGGCCACCACAACCACATCTTGTGGCAACGAATCCCCTAGTAAATTAAGCATTGTGTGAAGTACTGCCTTTTGTCTGCTCTGAACCTATGACCAATCAGCTTCATTAGCTGATCCTTAAGGTCTAGTATCATGAGAGAGGAAGAAGAAAAAATGTCTATTCCACTTTCTCTACACTTCTTATTTTATAAACCTTTTTCATACTTCCCTTAGTTATCTTTATTCTGACATAAAAGTCCTCAGATGTTTCAGCTTTTCCTCATAAGCAAGGTGCTCAAATCCCTTGATAATTTTAGCTGGCCTCTTCTGTACTCTTATCAGTTCAACAATATCTTTTTAAACATGCAGTGGCCAGAACGCTATGATTTTCCAAATTTGTAATGATTAATATTTATTTATTTATTTATTTATTTATATACCACCTAGTATGAAAATCTCTAGGCAGTGTACAACATTATGATACTTGCCATTATTTTCAGCCCTTTTCATTCTGATGCTGAGTAGTAGCTTTTATTAAACTGTTAGCTCTCACAATTCCTCCAAATGGCATTTTTATTTTGATGGCATGCAAATTAATTTAGATGTAATAAATCCACTAACTGGTTTTAATCGGCTAATTTTTAACAAATTTCTCTAAAAAGATCCAAGAGTGTGCATCACCATGAAAAGATCTCATTCCATTACATAAAAGGTATTTATACAACTGTAGAGACCATATATAATTTCAGCAAACACAACACACTTCAGACTAATATCAGAAAGGATTTGTTTTAACCAAAGAACAACCCTGAAGTGCTAACTTCTTACAAGTGTTTGAAGTTTAAAACAATAATATTCAACATGCATGAAGAGAGAGGGGGAGTCTGTGTTTTCTCCCCTTGCCAAAGTTGTTAGGGACAATGTCCACATCTGGTTTTCTGTTCTGTTGATTTACTGTAGCTACCGCTCAATTCAAACTTTGGCCTCAGGTAGCAGGTTTTTCAAGAGACCTGTGAGTCTTGTATAACGAGAACTAGATTGCAACAGCTGCCTGACAATTTGAATTTATGCTGTTTCCAACATGGGTGGAACTTTTCAGAAGTCAAGGTACAGCATATTACAAGACCTCTCTGTAAGAACAACAATAGCTCCTCTTTTTCATACAAAACATAGTTATTCTTTTGATTGATTCTTTCCCCCAATTATTTAATTTTGGGTGTGGAGAGGCCTAGGTTTATTTATAGTGTCTCCTAATGTTAGCAGTTGTTTTTGATAGCAATCTGCTACAGAAACCCACATTTAAAATGTAACACTTGGTAACATCAGAAAAAAGAAACAAACAAATGTTTCTATGGAGACATCTATCTAAATAAATGCTCACAACAGATCCAAAGCATGATGTCATTCAGGCCTCCCTGCGGCCATAGCAACATGCCAGTATGAGCAGCAATATTTGGATTTTTCAGTCAAGTAATGACATAGAATTAGCAACTTTATGGCCTTATTTTTCAGTGGTTTCTACTGTGTCTGTGCTCTGAAAATAAAAGACCAAACATGAGACGACATAGATTATGGCATATCTTTAGCACTGAATCCCCCCAAGAGTTGCTGACCTTGATAAACAAGAAACATTTATGTGCTCAAGAGCAATATGTCAGAATTCTGGTCTGAGGTCTCTTGCATCTCTTCTTACAAGACTTTGGTCCCTCCCTCCCAATATTAAGATCACGTGCCTGCGCGCACATGCACAGAATTACCAGAAATACACAGCTGCATTTTGAAACAGGGTTATTTCCACTCCATCCCTTTTAATTGCAGTCAGTCTGCCTTCTTTAGACAGAGGGCACAAGATTTAATAAATTTTGCTTTTGCGTCACTTACTCCTTACAAAATCATCAAAGCACTGTGAAGTGATGGGTTGAAAGAAAACAATGACCCCCCCACCCCCACCACAATGAGAGTGAGAGCGAGATCTCCAGTGAAAACACATTTGAAAGCAGATGCAACTTCCCCAGATGCTGAAAGCATCCCTGAACACTCTACACCACAAACAAGACAGGATTCTTCAGTCAAATATTCATGTGATGTTTATTTAAACCATGCTTAGAATTAAACAATGGGGAGAAACACTAACTGTGTGCTTTGATAGAGGGCTGCATATATTTAATGCTGCACATGCGCACGCACACACACTCACTCACTCGTGTGTGTACTCTTCACCATTCACCAAGATGATGTATTTCTGGGCTGAATTCTGCAATCTATGCAAGTTATGCAAATCAAACATGCACGTATATGAGTACTTTGCATTATTATTATTCTAGTCTTGCTAATCATTGCCATGACTAATCCTGAGCAGTGGTGAAGAGTCAGACTTTGAAGAACGGGGAGCAGTTGGGCCAGAGAAGCCGGCCCCAAGCCCTAACACCAGGTTAGAGCCTGAGCCTACCAGTTGGGAGCCCCAGAAAGGGAGGCAGCCCTCAACCAGCACTCACTGACTTTGAGCACAAGTCCCCCAATGAACCAGCCTCTTCTACACCAAATAACTTTGTGCTCCCCACAGCCTGCATACCAGTGCAGGCAACAAGCTAGGAGGGACGTGAAGGAGTGGAGGGAAAGTGCTAGATTTCCAGGTCAGATAATTTAATTTGTACATCTCTCTGCTCACCAGGCAGGAAGGTGGAAGGTTAGTCTAAGCCTAGAGGTATTTAAAACTGTATTCTACCTCTGGTCCTTGTCAGAGAACTTTGCTCCCTTAGCGCTATCCAGCATTAGGAACATAGACAGCTGTCTTATACCAAGTCAAACCATTGGTCCATCTAGCTCTGATTTGTCTACGCAAACTGGCAGTGGCTTCTCCAAGGCTGCAGGCAGGGGCCTCTCTCAGCCCTCTATGGATGCCAGGGAGGGAAACTGGAACCTTCTGCATGCAAGCATGCAGATGCTCTCCCCAGAGTGACCCCATCCCTTAAGGGGAATATCTTACAATGATCACACATGTCCCCCATTCAAATGCAAGCAGAGCAGACCCTGCTTAGCAAAGGGGGCTATTCATGCTTGCTACCAAAGACCAGCTCTCCTCCCATTCTGTTCTCCCACCTTGACAGGACAGTCATGGAGTGCAGCAGAGAGTCATGAAGCCCAACCACTGGAAATGCCGAGTCACTCCCCTGGCTTCTGAGACTTCATCCAATTCTGTATCCAATAGCCCATTCCATGACTATCTAGCTTTATGGACTAGAACCTTTTTTTGTTTTTAATGAATACTTAAGATTCTCAGAATGCTGAACTGGTACAAAATTTTGTGCTTGAACAAAATAATGAAATGGCAGAACACACAGCCTTCCTCTATGCTAGTCAATATATAACTATGGCTGAAATCCTATGTGAATAAGCTCAACTGAACTCATTGAGACTTACTTCTGAGTAAACATGCATAGGATTGTTTATAACATGAATAAAATAAAAGCTCTTGGGTTAGAATAATTTTGGCTGGCTTCCAATCCTCCTTAACAAGTGCTTATTGTTGTGGGTCGTTGATCCTTGCTATGCCCTGAGATCCTTTCATGCTCCTACAACAGCATGCACAAGGATTCAATTTCCTTGATGTTTTAACCTAGGAGGAAAACACCTTGGTTTAGCTGACTTTTATATGTCTTAGCCCTTTCAGTAGCTCTGGATCCAAGCTCCAGGCAGCAGGATTGGTGGCAGTTCCCTTGTCCCTCCTGACTGTTCTGCCATTCTCCATTTCTACGGTTGCCCCTCCAGGATAGGCTAGTCATTTATCAAATTATCACAGGTGCCCATTTCACTCTCTCTTGCACCATCTGACATAAGGGTTAGTTTCTGCCTCAACAAAAAAGGGGGGTGGGGAGAGAAAAGAAAACCAGGAAACCCATTTCAGAGTTTTAGTTATGTTTTTTCTTAAGAGAGAGGAAGTGATAAAAACATCTACTGTATTTTTTGATAATAGATGAAGGAAGTTAGTTAATGGGGGGTTAATGATATAGTGGTATTTCTACGGTGCATTATTTTAACACTTTTGAGAGACTGCTTAAATGAGGCTGCTGACATCTGCAAAAATAAACCCCATAGCACAATCCAGCTATTTACTACACAATGGGTAACAGAGGAAGGGTATGGAAAAGATTGAGGAGAGAGTTGAGAACACAGCCAGGAAAATGATACAGTACAGCTCTTACCGCAGGGCTCTATAATGTCAGCCTTCCAGCTGTTGTTGGACTACAACTCCCATCATCCCCCACCACAGTAGCTAATAGGGATTATGGGAGTTGTACCAATATCTACAGGAGGGCCAAAGTTGTGTAGTCCTAGATTATACCACTTCATGCTGAGGGTGACATCTTTGAATGTCTCATTATCACTGTACGAATATTCCTTTACTAATACAATGAAAGCCTTGTCTTAACAAAGACCACCTTTTAAAAAGGTGGCAGTGGCTTATTCATACAAAAGGTTCCTGCACATAGAAAATGAGCCTGTCAGGCTGGAGACTTATTATACTGTTCTCTGTATGGGGAATGATTCTAATAGTAAAACACATTTGTTGGTAGGCAATGGCGTCTTGTGAATCTATAATTCCCAACATGTAGCAATATCTATCATGTTACAGCAAAAAAAAGTCCAGAGCCTTGAAAGGAAACATATTTGGTATAAAGTAGCTTATTTTTCTCCTTCAAAAAAGTGGCAAGAAAAACTAATGGACAAGGTTGCAGAAGCAGAAATAATGAAGACATTTGAACTACTAAAAAATGTCCCGCAAATTATTTACATTATACTGGACAACAACCTAGATGGACTAAGAGTATTTTTTGTTCACATTTACCATCGGTGAATACCAGAGATGTGGGGTGGAAAATTTCCCCTTACTCAATTTTTCTGTGGAAAATGTTCCATTTCTAAAATTTCATTGGCTGACATCTAGGCTGGAACTCATAATGCTGCACATGTACATTGCAAGACTACTGCTGCGCTGCTGCTTGAGTGGGAGAAGGGCAACTTTATCTAGTCTTCCCTTCCCTCTGAAGCCCATTGTGCATCACCAAAATATATACCTGAGCATCATGTGACCCCCAGAGACCTATTTTGTCAATGCACAATGGGCTTCAGAGGGAAGGAAAGACTGGCGAAAACTGCCCCTTCCGCCACTCAAGCAACAGTGCAGCAGTAGTCTAGAAGTTGCACTACTGCACATGTGTAATGCTAGTTCAAATGTCCAGCATTGTTTCATAAAATTAATGAATGAATGCTAATGCATTATTAGGCAAATTCAACAATTTCAAAGTCAGAGTTAATGTCTTTCGGGTGATTATCCCTGGGAAATGTGTGAAAGGGCACATTTGTTTTACTGAGCACAGTGTTCCAATAATTCTTTTTTACATAAAGCTTTGCATTTGTTTTAGTATAATCAACTACTTGGCTTATTGAAAAATATTTGAGAAACAGAGGTGATTCCCACGATCGCCCAAAAGTGGGCTAAGGGAGCCTAGCCTGCTTTGGAGCGATCGTGTGCTGCAATGGGAGCCGGGTGTCTGCCAGCAGATAGCCGCCCTAAATACTCCCAGCTTAGCCGAGGCTAATGGAGCGACCGCTCCGTTAACCTCCTCTTTTTCCTTGTGTGTTGCCATGGCGCGTGGCGACACATGAGTAGGCCCCCGACCGGCGGGCTCGGGGGTCTCTCCAGGATAGATGAGGTCTATTTGGTGCTGCAAATATTGGCTTGCATAGCCCAATGCATGGGACTGTGTGACCTCATGAGATCCAGTTATAGCAAGAACAGAGGAGTGGGGAATGGGAATGTGGGGGCAGAACTTAATATGCTTGTAAGGCCAGTGGCTAGGTTGGCATGAAGTGACCGACCCCAAGAGAAGAAGTGGGCAAGACAGCCAATAGAAACACAGAGCGACAGCTGAGAGCCTCCCCTTTCCCATGCCTGGGCCGCCGAGAGCCCGGGCGAACTCTTCACCAATTATTTCAGGCGGCTCCGACTGCCCGATAGAACGTTTTCCCCTTCCTCTCCCTCTCCGGGCAGTTAGGGTTAAATGACGAGCTGAGAGCTCGTTCAGGCTCTCAGCAGCCCGGGCCACACACCCTTGTCAAAGGGGGCATGGCCTGGGCTGCCAAGAGCCTGAACGAGTTCTCAGCTCGTCATTTCAGGCAGCATTGGCTGCCTGATAGGACGTTTTCCCCTTTCTCTCCCCCCAGAGAGGGAGAGGAAGGGGAAAACGTTCTATCGGGCAGTCGGAGCCGCCTGAAATAATTGGCGAAGAGTTCGCCCGGGCTCTCGGCAGCCTGGGGGGGTGGGGAGTTCGCTCTGGGCTCCTCCATGATATCACGCACATGGGCATATTGGAGGGGGCCGCCGAGCAGGGCTGGATGCAGGCCACCACTTGGCTGGCTCCACACCTGCTGCCAAAAAAAATTTGCAGTCTGTACATTTTGTTCTGCCTTCTCACTCTGTACCCTGCCGTCAGAAGTGGTACAGTCCATTCTAACTCCTCATTCTGCTTCATGGCCTTACTTCCAAGTAAAGCATTTAGAACAGAAGGGCTGGCACCCCTTAAGCAAGGGATGCACCACTTTGGCCCTCCTACAGATGCTGGACTACAACTCCCGTCATCCCTGACTATTGGCCACTCTGGCTGGGGATCATAGGAGTTGCAGTCCAAAAAAAAAGCTGGAGATCCAAAATTGTGCTGCCCTACTTTAAGCCTTCCTTGATCTTGCATCAGGAAGGATCTTGCATCAGGTAGCAAAGCTGTTCTCTTGAATTCCTTTTATTTTTCAGAACAGTCCAAACTACTCAGCAAAATACAGACTGAGAGACATTTATACGAGTGTACAGCTACCAGGGGACTCATACCTATGTGCCCTGAAGCAAAGCAGTTTTCTCCCACAAACATCCACTACTTAATTATCTTCCCACAGGAAAAAGGTGAGAGATCACTTTCACAAGTGAGGCTAATAGTGCCAACATGTTGCACACTCCAGCATCAGCATTTCAGACTTTTGCGACTCCACATGCCGTGCATGTGGAAGGCAGTCTCAGGGGTGTTGCAGAGGCGGGCAGTTACACAACCACTTAAAACAGCATGCAGGCACTTGTGTTGCGCTATGGAAGAAGCACTGCAGAAGTACCGTGCACACTGTTTTTAGTAGTTGTGCAACTGAGAAGCTCCACAATACTTGTGGGGCTGCCTTTAATATGCACAGCAGCCCCAGTAGGCCAAAAACACCAACATCTGAGCACATGTGTTGGCCAGTGTATATTATTCTGGAATGTGTCACTTGTGACTGTTTTTTTAAATGGTATAGATGAGAACTATTTCCCATACAGCTTATTATGATGTGATCAGGGGAAAAATACTGATGATAGATAAACGTTAGGGTTTCTGATGTAGAATGCTGAGCTATGTCTTTGCAGATGCGATTCCATATATCAGTTGACAAGTTGCCACCTTTGCTATGCTTTCTTTTAAACTCAGAAATAAATTTATATGTTTTAAAATGTAGCTTTGGTTTTAGTTCAATCTAACGGATGTAACTTTTCAGTACATTGTATTTTTTCTTCTCTGTTGTGCTATGTTATGACCTCTGGTCACAACAACAAACTTATTACTTACTAACATACAGTCTAGCCCAGCAGTTTTCAACATTTTCATATCTGGGAACAACTATTAACTCATAATCTGTAATATGTAGCCCACTTTTAATCTGTTCTTATATATGTCAGCCTTCTCTTCCTCCCTCCATCCCTCTCTCTCAAAATAGTGTAAAAATGGAGATGCTGCAACTGGTGCAAGCCACCTTAGAGCAGGACATAACCTGGGTGCAAATCACAAGCCTTCAGTTTAAGACAAGTGGTCTGTTCTAGCCAATGCAAGGTTACTAGGACTGCAACATTTCATCAGTTAAATCAGTTTGATTAAACAACAACAACAACAACACCCTTTTGAAACAAAAAGGCGCAACAATTAACCCAGAGGCAGATTTTAAAATACATATATTATTGTTAATACAAGTATTAACTTTCTACACCGCCTAGAGAAATCTATAGCAGGCAGTATAGAAATATAATAAATAATAAGTACTTCTAACAGATGATGGTGTCACCTTAAAAAGAGGCAATCCTTGTTTTCTAGACAGCAGGAAGAACTGTCTCTTCTAACACAATGCCTGCTAAGACATATGTATGCATCATCTAAATCAAAGAAAGAATGCTTCTTATTTCAAAACCATTATTTTACTTTCTGAAAATTCATGCAACATGCAGCTCTTTGCTATGCTTGCATACTCAAAAGTAAATTCTGTTATATTCAACAAAGCTTACTTTTGGGTAAATGTGCATAGAATTGCAGCATTAAATAATTAAGATATTTAAAATTATTACTCTCACACACATTCCCAGCAATATAAGACATCAGAGGGGAAAACGTAAACCAAGACTGAAGGGGCAGGGAGGAGAATTTACTTGATTTTGCTGAAGACGATGTCAACATCTGTGAGAGTCACATTCTTGCCATCAATCACGTGACAGTCCTTACACAACTTGGACCAGTTTTTCCCATGCATTTCTTTTCCTGTGGCTCTTGTGTCCCCATGGATGGCAAACTTCTTGAAAGCCTCTTCAAGTGCACTCAGCTCTGGTGCAGTAGCCCCCTCGTGGGAGCTGTTTGACCCACAGGACAACCTTTTGGCCGCTCTTTCTTTTGCAGGATCTGCAGGAGACTTTGGAGGTGTTTTGTTCGCATGTCTGGTGTGCTTACTTGTGTTGTCAGCCATTGTGCTAAAAAGAAGATGAAGAAGAGGTAATAATACCACTACTTACTGTTTTATTAGCCGGACTATTTTTATAAATACAAACCGTCCCACTTAGCCTAAGAAAATAAGAAACCTATATACATGTGCCATTTTGCTGGACTAGGACCGGGGATACCCGAGTCCAAATCCCCATTCAGCCATGAGACTTGCTGGGTCACTCTGGGCCAGTCACTTCTCTCTCAGCCTAACCTACTTCACAGGGTTGTTGTGAGGAGAAACTTAAATATGTAGAACACCGCTCTGGGCTCCTTGGAAGAAGAGCGGGATATAAAATGTGTAAAAAAACCCCAAACCACTGAAAAGTATTCATTATTTATTCATAAAAACAGCGTGCTCTCTGTTGCTCTATTTTCCTTCTTGCAAGTAGGGTTTTAAGATATTGAGGAGATACATGCTCCACCTCCAGTCTGAAGTGGTACAGCCCATTCTGCCACTACATTTCCACCTCATTCTGCAATCTTCCACCTCATACATAGGCCAGGCCTCAGAAATCCCAAGTCTAACATGACAGGTATTACTTTCATATTGCCTCAGTCAGCAAGTATCAAGTAATAAAGCAACAAGAAATCAATCAGTCTACATGTATGAGCCTATCAGGCCTAAGGATGCCTTCTGGGGTTAATTCTGAACTTCATGTAGTAGGTTAGAAAAAATTTTTAAAAACACTTTTAAAATTTTGAATTGTATCTGGAAATTGCAGTTATTCTACTTCTGTAAGCATAAGCAAAGCATAGTCTTAAGTAGGTGCCTGCATTAAGTTAACAAGAGGCAAGACAGTCTGAGCAGCAGCATGTGGGAAAGGGTGGGAGAGATGCCTGTGTAGAGTCAGCCAAAGTAGGCGTAAGGAGTGGAAGGGGAAGTCCGGTTTCACCTCCCAGTTTGTTCACCCTATGCGCTCTCTCTCTCTCTCTCTCACACACACACACACACCCTAATCCAGCGTGGGGTGGAAGGCACAAGCGATGGAGTAACCTCACACACATTCGACCGAATTATTCACAAGTATCTGAGCAATGCTACAATTATTATCTGTGAGCTTGATACAATTCATGTTTATGACAAATAGATTTGCAAATAAATTTACAAAAGTCACTATATCATGAAAATGCCACTAGCTCATCTACCTATGGGTCCCTGTAGGAGGCGACGGGAAACAAGACTGATGAACCAGGTTTTGTAAAGCTTCCATTACAGGTTTTGTAAAGCTTCCACTTATGAGACAGCATCACTTGGTTTTGGAACTTCGCCTTAAACCAGAACAAAACTGGTGCAGAGACAAATGCTTGGTGCCATGAGGAAGACAAGCCTTCATTAAGACCAAAATCGCCTAGCAGTCATCCAACTGGAACTGGTGCAAAGAGCCTGGGAAGGCAGAGTAGAGACCCTAGTTCAGAGTAGAGACCCTAGTGCTAACTGAACCAAGAGGCACCTTTTTAAAGTGGTGATTTTCTTTACTCATCACGGGGAGAGCAACTGGCCAGCAACAGGACAGCATCCCTCTTGTGGCTGTTGCTGGAGTCTAATGTTCCTTTTTAGATTGTGAGCCCTTTGGGACAGGGAGCCCCCTTTATTTTATTTATTTATATATTTATTATTTCTCTATGGAAACGACTTTGGGAACTTTTGTTAAAAAGTGGTATATAAATATTTGTAGTAGTAGGTGGTGGTGGTGGTGGTCCTTGAATTGGAAGGCTGTGTAACGGAGGAGCACCTCATGCAGATGAATCTCCCATGGGGATAGCGCTGGGAGGTATGACAGCTCCCAGATGCCCACTGCCTCCCCAGCTGGACCCACAGACTCCCCTGCAGCAGAAATGTGAGGACCTGGGCAAAGAGAGTCATAGTGTGAGCAGCCACTTCCATGCAACAGCAGGGGCGTGCTGCAGCTTCATCAGCACCAATGCAGAGCCATACTGAATTCTTTAGAAGGCTAAATGTCCATTTTGGAACAAAGGGATCCTGGGACAAAGGAATGTCCCAGCAGACCTCCTAACCACACCCGCAAATGCAATCAAAATAACTCTGGAGTCACTTAATTAGATTTGGCACACTAGAGTCCTTTTCATACTGGCATTTCCACTTGCATAGCAACCTCCCAACCCTCTCAATAAATCTTCAACAAATGTTTATTTTCAAGTCCCAGTCCCTACTAGGAAACCCCAGAAGGAAAAACCTGCTGTTAAACACATGTGTGACTCCAGATGTGGAATCATGGTGGATTCACTTCTCTCTCAGCCTAACCTACTTCACAAGGTTGTTGTGAGGAGAAACTTAACTATGTACACTGCTCTGGGCTCCTTCGAGGATGAGCGGAATAGAAATGTAAACAATTTTTTAAAAATTTAAAAGTGTGCCCTTCACTGGGCTGAAATTCTGCCTGGCCAAGTGCTTGTGCCTGCACTCAAACCCTTGCCCCTCTCAAAGACTAATGTGAGTCCAGAAGCTGCATCTTCTCCCCTGAGTGAACCCTCTGAAGCCCTAAGCTGAATCACTATCTTTGACAGTGTTTCTTCTAAGATGTGCACGTGTCTACACACACAAGTTGTGTTTTTTTTAAAACATCTGCTCAGTTAATTTTAGATCCCGCTCAAGCTGAATCAGGAAGGCCCCATTCTGAATGCATGTGTGTGCACACTGCCTTGATACTGCCAGTGCACCCAAAAACAGAACTCATTCTGCAATAGATGGGGGGGCGGAATAGAGAGAACACAGATCCTTGGATACCTCCTGTGTGGGGCACCCTGTATAAAATTGCCTTGGATCTTGCTTGACCCTAAGCTGTATCACTGTGCTGGTGCCTCTTCCCCACTGTTGCAACTAGGCTTGCACACAGTTTGCATAATAAATAAATAGATAAACAACATTTTATTTGTTAACCACCCCATAATAAGTTGTTTTCTAGGCAGCTCACAACACTAAAAGACTTCCCATAAAAACACATACTGTAAAACAAGGCATACAAATTGTCATATAAAACAGGATATGCATTCAGCCCAAATGGAACAAGGAGCACGGTGCTGCTTCCACCACTTTGCTTCTTAATCTTGGTAGTGAGTCTATGCAATCCCGTAGCCTCTTGGAACCTGCTACCAGGTTGGCCACTCTGCTCTGGCAGTACCCTTTGCAGTGAGGATCCTTTGGACCTCCCTGATGAGATCCACCCCCTTGGCATCACTCACAAATTAGCAGACTTTGGGGGAAGTATCAAGTCTCTCCTAACTCTCTCTCCCCACTCTTCTTCCCTCCCTCCTGAGGAGCCTTCCACTTTCTCAGCCAGCTCCAAGGCCCCACAAGTCGCAAACTTCCCTCACCTCTCTTTCTTCCTCTTCTCCCTAGGAGTTGCCTTCTCCTCCATTAGTAGACAGACAGACTTCATTACAGTCTTTGACTAGTACAGAAGCATGAATGAGCATAATACCTATTACAATAACAACAGTATAATTTTCAGTACAATGACATAGCAGATTATTCTGTTACATTAATCATTAGATATTGCCAAATATTCCTTGCTATTAGACAAAACTTAGGCACGTTATAAGTAACGTTGACTTTATAATCTGACAAAAGTAATGAGATTAGTACAATCATTGCCAAAACACCTAGTTTTGGCATTGTGCCTGTACAACATATTTATTTATTTTCAAGAAGTCCTTGTTTCTTACTCTGTTTGCTCATTTGGGATACTCTAAGGAGACGCGGCACTGTCTGGATCTGATCCAGAGTTATTCACATTGAATGTCTTAGTGCTAATGATTCTGACCTCACCTTACTGGAAGGACAGCTGGCTACAGTAGGGAAAAGGTTCCCCCTGGTATTCTGAGTAATCCCAACCCCTAAATCCAAACATTGTGACCCACATGGGACACACTTGCCATAGATGGGGACTTGCTTGCTTAAGAGTCCAAACAAGCGTGGTAACACACCAGTTGCCTGGAGGCAACGCTTCACTTGCCACAAGTGATGAGGCAGGTGGCTATTTGCATGCTTGTTTCAAGAACTGCAACATTCTTTGATAATCAGGGAGATCTCAGCCATACTAGAACAGATGCAAGTGTTTACAGCAATCTCAAATTCACATGCTAGACATTCATCATTAGAGGGCTGCTTTTAATTCTATTTTAGACCAGCTGTGATGGTTTCCTCTAACGGGCAGTAGCTCTCCAGTGTCTTGGTCAGAAAGCTTTTCTAGCCCTGCCAAATGAAATTTTAACTGGAGATTGCAGAGGCTGAATATAGAGCCTTTCACTTGTAAAGCAGCTGAGCTTTGACCTATATTCAAGACAGCTAATATAGGAATGTGATATTCTGTACTACTTCAAAACACTCAAACAAGATGGGCGATGCTGGGGAAGAACCCAAATATTCTTCGAAGGGTCTGCTGTGGCTGTGCTAGATAAGGCAATGATTTTCTCACCTGAATAAGTTCAGAACTTCTGGATCTTGACTTGCTCTTGGAAAATCAAGTACCAGGAGCAGAAGTGGCACCTTTTAATCAGCTGTACTTGGGGCATAATCTCTGCCCTTTTTCAAAAGCAGGGGGGTCTCACCACACTTATTCATGCTTTTGTAGCCCCTAAGATCTGGGCCTGATCCAGCAGGGCTGTTCTTATGTTCTTAAGATGGATTAGTGTAGATGTGCTTCACATGTGCTTGCTCTGGAAGAGGCATCTAAAGCTGCAGCTGGTATAGAATACTGCAAGTTATGCAAATAAATGAAGTCACATCAATATTGTTTGACTATAAAATATCCCCAATGCTCTTAAAGACAACATATATTAAAAAATGCAGTTGCAAATAATTTTAGAACAAAACATAACAAAAACAGAGAATCTTAAACAATGTCACACTTGTATTGAAAATCATATGGCAACATTAAGTAGATTTATAGACTCCTATATTAACATGGGTTTCCCATGGCTATTACAGTTCTCATAATATATTGTTTTTATTTGAACAGCTGTGCAACTAGTTTATCTGTCTGAATTCTCAGTACAATTCAGAGGAGTAACAAAAAGGGCCATTATAGTTTTTTAAAAGTCCCTTATCCACCATAATAAATACCTTTGCAATGCAAGCAGCAGTTTGTTATGCTTTTAGTGGAAATGACAGTGAACCTTGCTAAAAGCAGTGGCATAACAAGCCCTGAAGGGGCCCATGAGCAAGAATTGAACATAGGCCCCCTATCTGGGGGAGCAGCACCTATGGAGATGCTGTTTTTTCTGAGGTGAGTTGTCCTCCAACTCCCTCCTACTCCAGGGGTGGTAGACAGCAAACCAGGACTCTTGAGTGGCTCACCAAGTGGGAAATATCATGTGAGGCTTAGGCATGTCTTTGCTGCAAAGAACATGCTGAAAATCAGGTCCTTTATTTGCCCCAGTGGGTTGAAAACCCAAAACAAAACTTTATGAGACAAGAGGACAAGGATTCTCAAACTACCCAGAACAGTATCCAAAAGATTTATTATAAATCTAGGCTCTAGGTCACTAACAGGAATCAAAGAGATGATAGCAACACTCGCTACAGAAACACCACTAAACAAAATTATGAGCTAAATCACTTGTTTTAAAACTGCCCTAATTTAAAAAAATAAAAGCCAAAGAGAAGCAACACTTTTCTCTCCTCTTTTAAAAATAGGAAGGGGGAAAGCATAGCTTGAATTAATCAGCCAAATTGTGATTTTGTAGTTTTTTCCTACTAAAGTCATTGTGCTACTATTGCAACGTGGAAGGATGTCACCTTAGGAATTCCAGAAAACAAAGAGGGCAGCATCAATTTCCAAATCAAACCAATGAGGTGAGGCAAACCTCTACAGGTGTTTTTCAAAGGCTGTAGACCTAGACACCCTTCCTGGCTCCAAGCCCTGTTGTACAGAGTAGTGGGTCTTACTTCAGAGTAAGCAGGCAGCAGAGGATCATACTTTAAAATATATTTATGCACTCCAGAAAGCATGTTATGCCCAGTGCAGCATTTAGAGTAACAGTGAGTATCCCTCCCCAAAAGGTGAAAACTTCTTATGCAAGAGACATGAAGTGACCAGTGCTTCTGGGAGCTCATCTGATACCTCAAACACTCTTTCCAGGATAAACAACCTAAATATATCAATAAATAGGGATTTGGCAGGGGTGGTGGTGGAGGAATTTTTAAAAGTCTATTTTTTCTTTAAAATCTATTCCAGTTCTCTTCTAATGCTTGTGTTGAATCAGTCCCCAGCCCATATACATCAGTGGGATGCATACCTTTGCTTTCCCGTGAAAGAAACGGCTGCTGGTAGGTTTGGGGGCCTGAGAGCTAAGACAGTTTATTTGATCAGAAGAGAGAGAGAGAGAAAGTAAGAGGGAAAGGATGGGGCAGGAGGATTGGCGGCGGCGGGCCTGGCAGCAGCAGGCTAGCTAGAGGCACAGATGCTCTGTGCCCGGGCCCACTAGTAAGAGAGAAAAGCAGAGGTTTGCCGTGACAGGGTGGCTCCTCCCATAAAGCCTGTACCCTCTCCCTCTCCCAAGCCAATCCTCCTGCCCCATCCTTTCCCTCTTACTTTCTCTCTCTCCCTTCTGATCAAATAATCTTCTCATCCAATATTATGAGAAAAACTTCTCTAATTTTTTCCTTATAAGTGCTCCATGTTAAATGTGATGATTTGGCAGAGTTGGAAAGGAAGAACAATGCATTTTATTATGTATTTTGTACAGATGGTATTGTATTTATTTTATTAGAATGAATTTTAATTCAATTTATTTTATATTAATTTAAATTAATCTTGGCCTGCCAGAACTTCAAAAGTTGAATTTTGATTAAATTCATTTTAATTAATTTCACGTTAATATGATTTAATTATTAATTGATTGATATTAAGTGTTTTTAATAATCAGCACCCTAAAAATTGACCTTGGCCCCCATGAGCCAGGTCACGGTCGGTTTCAGCGCACCAGGTCATTTGAGTTGTGCACGTCTGCTTTAAATGGATAGTTTCTCCTTCAGATGGGAAAATGAGGTGGAGAAGAAACTTCAGTATTATGAAAATGGCCTCCCATTTTCAGATTTGGCTCGTATAGACCCTTTTAAGGGCAAGGAATCAATCTGCCAGCATCTTTGGGAGACTGCACAAATTACACAGTGCATGGTTGTAGGGAATTCTAGACAGGGTGGATTTGATTTAAATCAAACTGATTTAAATCACGATTTAAATCACTAGCAGGGTGGATAAAAATCAAAAAAATCCGATTTAAATAAAAAAAATCTGATTTAAATAAAAAAAATCCATTTTTTTATTTAAATTGGATTTTTTAAAATTTAAATCGGATTTTTTTAATTTAAATTGGATTTTTTTGATTTTTATCCACCCTGCTAGTGATTTAAATCGTGATTTAAATCAGTTTGATTTAAATCAAATCCACCCTGATTCTAGATCAAGCTTATACCCGGCTAATTACTTATATAAACTTACTCTCCCTGAGTTCTGCCATGCCTTTACTTTGGTCTGTTTAAATGTGTTACCTTCAGCTGTTTTGGAGGGAAGATTTCACAGTATTCTGTATTCCCAATGGCTCTCCCCTGCTGTTCTGGCATGATTGAGTCAGTGGAGCATGCATTACTTTATTGAGTATTTTATTAGAGATATATGATCTCTTTTTATTGGTCCAATTTGTTACACTATCCAGGCAGGCCAGGCGACTTTTATGTAAATCTCCTCCTTTCTGATGTGGATGCTGAGATTACCTACTGTGGGCTAAATTTTGCGCCACTGCTTGTAAATAATATCAGGAAACAAATGGTTAATCCTTATGTTATATAAAGGTGTATGTATTATTCTGGTGGTGGGTTGGAATAATATTATTCAGTATTATTCATTATTATTTAGTACCGGAGTATTTTAAGTTATACTGCCTGTAACTGTTGATTACTGTGATTGCTGGCTGGCTATCGACCTTAATAAATGATGTTGATGACTGAACTGATAAAACTACTAATCAACAGAACTGAAGACTGACTCCACCCCAAGGACCTAATATAGACACATACATACAGAGGTAAGTATGCCTTAGGAAAAAATGCTTAGGTTACACAATAAAATTCCAGCATGCAGGTGGGTCAGTGTGAGTTTTGGGGACTTGCATTCTGAACTACCTAGGACCCTCAACCACTTCCATAACTCTCAGTAAAGACTATTTGTCTCCTTCTGCCTCCAGAAAAACAACCTCTGAAATCTGCATGCTCTACCTATGCAGAATTTAGAACAGATATTCCACCTAATGGTGCAGCAGAGAAGCAGGAGGTTGTTGGTTCAAATCCCTACTGCTATGTTTCCCAGAATATGGGAAACTCCTATATCGGGCAGCAGCGATATAGTAAAGTGCTGAAAGGCATCATCTCATACTGCGTGGGAGATGGCAATGGTAAACCCCTCTTGAATTCTACTAAGAAAACCACATGGTTCTGTGGTCACCAGGAGTCGACACTGATTCAACGGCACAACTTTCCCTTCCTTTATGCATACTGTAACTATCTTTCTTCACTTTAACTGTCACCTGCCTCTCTTCCCCCCTTCCCCTCTATGTTAGGATCCTCTCAAGTTTGCATTCAATAGAACCCAATGCTATGCTTAAAGACCAGCATCTTGTTGTTAGCTGCTTCTGACTGGCTCCCTGAAAGGCTGCCAACTACTGCTTTAATCTTGTGTGCCTCTGCTTTTTAATACACTTAATCTTTGTTTTCAAGAAACTTGTCTTGACTCCTTGACTTCCTTTTGAGTACATTAACTCTGCAACTGCCTTTACAGCTTTCCAACTACCTTATAAAAGATCATTACTGTATGTGTGTGTTTGCACCAATTTGAGCTAATTCTCTCACACAGACCCCAAAGCATAGTCACAGAGCACGATAACAGCCACGCAGCGGAGCAAATATGGCAACAGAGGTGAGGGACTTACGTCCCCAAAGTGTAAGAAATACTGACATATGGGGGACGGGGCAGAGCAGTTTTCTTCCAGTTAACAGCTTCTCCTGTCTGGTCACTTTGACACAATCCACACTCACTACAGGCAATCAGAGGAGTGGTAACTTACTTTCAAGCTTCAGCCAGCCACAGCTCCTGGTGTTCAGCTGCAGCCAAATAGGACATCAAAAGCTGGGCATTTAAGTGACATAAGAAACAGAACAAGGAGACAGAGTCTCCCTGCTGCTACACTTCCCCGTGACATCAACCCCTCTCGTAGAATTACAGATCACCATGTAATCTTGAGGGGAACTACTGACATACATTTAGCCATTATGCTAAGCAGGGATCAGCTTTATAAGGGTGAGCAATGCAACATCCTCAACAGCTTAAACACACACACACACGAAATCCCTAGCCTCTTTGAACCAAGAACTATCATCACTGCTAATCTTCCCTCCTTTATTTCTGCCAAGCATGCATGCAGACCTTATATGTGTGCCCACTGTCCATAAAGGGCTGTTTCATTATTATTATTATTATTATTATTATTATTTGCTTATTAGTTCTAATCTATATATTTTTCTAATAGGGCTTAGTTTCTCTCATTTATTTCATTGGTGCTTAGTCATTACTAACTAGTCAGGATGCTGCCCCTTGATTATGATCTAAAGGAAGTCAGGATCAAATAAACTAACCCGAGCATTGTGCTTTGTTCACAGTTTCCAATTCCCTGATGTCTTTACAGTTAATCCATTATCTCTTCTCTCTCAACCCCAACCCCCACAGAGTCCTAGAAGTTGTTCCTCCTATCTATCCCTCTGCATTTATCATGTATAGTGCATTCATGGTTTACAACAGGCATGATTTCCATCAGAAGACTTTACATGGCCAAGTACCACAAAAGTTATTAGCAGCAGAAATTCCTGCCCATTACCAAGGGTTCAGGACTGGAATCTAGTCTCATGAATTATCTAGTTCTCAGTGTGCTTAATCCAAGACTTGACAAGTCCCAGGTGCCAGCTTGCCATGGCACCTGGAAATTTAAGCATGGCACCTGAGCCAGGCGATGAATGGATGCAACCAGGAGGAGGAGTGAGCAGGCAAAGTGGGAGTGGAATGGGCTGCCCCCATCCGGCTCCTGGTCATACTAGTCCATCACATACCTGATCTAGATGGATACAACCAGGGAGAGGAGGGAGCAGGCTGCCCCTGCTTTGCTTGCTCACTCCTCCTCCTGGTTGTGTCCATTCCTTGCCTGCCTGACACACATGACCAGAAGAAAATTGAGAAGGCAAAGTACAGGCAAACAAAGCAGGGCATCTACCTGCTCCCCCAATGGGGCATTGTTGGGAGCAAGCAGTGAGCCTACCCCACCCATGGAGTAGAGGACAGTCTGTCTTAAACTTTGGGGCTCACTCCTAGAGCCAAATAAAATTTGCTGAGGCCTGGCTTAAGCCCCTAAACCCTCATCAGGTGCAGAAGTGGACAACAGCAGCCCCTGTGACTGGCATGTAGTATGAAGCCTTTGGATGGGTCAGGCATAAACAATAGGAGCCAGGCCTTCTACCATCACCTTGTCAACATAGCTGTGGATTCTGCTTGTTTCAGCTTTCATCTCAGGCTTCTAACCTCAGGACCCCTGAGAGGAACATATATCCTCTAGGTTTGGATTTGGGGCAGGTTGCTCACAACTCTAGCCTGGCTCAGATAACAGGTGGTGAGGGAACAATTTCATTGGCTAACACTGAAATAGGTAACAAAGCTCCCTGAATGTTTAAGCCTTACATTTATGTGAAGATTACCACTTCCTGATGTTGACAGCCTCTACACATGTTATTCAACAGCAGACCCCAAACTGCCACTGAAAGTACAGTAAGCAGCAAGTGAGAGCCAATCCTGGCTTCCTAATTAGCAACGTGTTGTTAATGGTTCTGGCTCACTCTGGCGAAGGAAAACATGTAGCCAGCCACTACTTGTTGATGGAGAGGGCTGCTGTAAGAAGACTCCTCCTTCACTCCCTCCTAGGGTTGCCAACATTCCACTTCCCGAATAAGGGACACGAGGGGGATTATGAAAGGGTAATCAGGAGCCCGAATAGCAGTGCTATATGGTATGTGAACTACTTTCAGCATTAAGTAGTTACAATGTAGATTGATTCTCCTCTGCTTAATGATATAACCATGGTTAGCCGAACTGGGTGTGATGTAATTTTGCCTTCTAGAAAGAGAAGCTTTGTTAGCCAGTAATGATAGGTTTCATATACCAGCACTATTTAGTAGTCATCACTTCATGATTGTCATGATCCCAATACCTGGAGAATGGTAAGTTAGCCAATCACTGATGGCTGTTAATGTTTTTGTAAATGTACCCAGTATGGGACTGTTGGCAACCTTAGCCTGTAGCCAACCAGAACCACAGAGTACTCTGGTAGGGAGGGAGAAGAGTAAAGAGCTGAAGCTCATGGACTTTATTTAACCCTTTATTTCATTATTAGTGAAAATAACTAATTTGATGTAAGCCAGGGCTGCTCAACTTCGGCCCCCCTGCAGACGTTGGCCTACAACTCCCATAATCCCTGGCTATTGGCCACTATGGCTAAAGATTATGGGAGCTGTAGTCCAAAAACAGCTGGAGGGGGGCTAAATTAAGCAGGCCTGATCTAAGCCATAGGTTCTTCTCATTCACTGAAAATAATGGATAAATGGCATCTCGTAAGGGACAGACAATTTTGGGCTGAAATAAGGGACTTATCTGCTAATAAGAGGCTGTTGGTAACCCTACTCTCTCCAGATCTATCTGTGTAAATAAACAGAAGATGCTGTATGAGAGAGGCAGATTGTGTTTAAGGTTGGAATGTTTAAGTTCCAAAAAAGCTGCTAGGGGCAAGGCTTGGCTCTCTGCAAATGGATGTAATCTGTTGTTGGCTTGCAGGAGTGCTCTGCTGCTCTCCCAACTGCATGTAATACTTAAACTTCTATATCTGTAAATAAGCAAAATATTCTAAGGACACCACAAGTTTTCAGTGGTCTCTTCTTCAAGGAAACCCAGAACCTAAAGTAATGCTGCACCCCCAGAAGTTCTCATCACATGGAGAAGTGGGAGGAGGTTTGTAACAATACGTATATTCAGGAGCATCCTCTGGGCCTCCCGGCTCATCAATCAGTGATTAGCCTAATAAAGAAATGTCCAGCTAATTTATGGCCACAAACTCACCACAATATGATACATACATTTGCAAACACGTGTTGTTTACCCTTCACACATTAACGTGTACACCTAAAACATCGGCTAGCTTTTTAAAAAAAAGGTAACATATATATTGTTGCCGAGTGTTTAGAAACAATATGAAAACAGAAAAAGGCAATGATTCATTTCTAAATTAAGTGGCAGGGGGGCTATCTGGAAGACCTTACCCACTTCCTCAATTGCAGACAGATGCATAGGATTGTGGCTACTTAGTGGCACAAGAAGGGCCTTCTGCATGTGCTCAAGTGTCTCTTCTTTATAATTAATTCAGAACTACCCTGAAAAGAAGGTTTAAGTTGGAGATTCCTTACAAAGCCAGCAGGAGCCAGTCACGTACATAGGCCTTCAGCACACAAAATTATAAATCCAAGTTTAAAAAGTATAAATCCATGCAGATCTTGGGGCACTGGAAGCGCTCCCTCTGGTTTCTCCATCACTTCCTCATGAGGTGGAGCCCCACCAGCAGACGCAAATTGTCCCATTTGGGATTGGGCACCATTGGCACAGCCAGCCAGTTCCCCCTCCACAACAATAATCAAGCCGGTTCTGAGCCTCCAGACACACCCAATGCATGGTAGTTGGTGGGAACGGCAGGAAGGCAGCACAGTTTTTTGTGCTGACAAATCGCCTGAATCAAAATGCACTCGCTGAGCCTAACAAATGAGGTTGGTTTCTTGCGCTTTTTCTTTTTGGAGGCTTTGCATGGCTCAGAACAATATTTTGTTTTCTTCATCTTTTGAGGGGCCATGGAGGAGGCTTCTGCCGCTGTGGAAGGAGTGGGAAGGGGTTGCATCAGGGAGGCTGACCTCGCCTGTTTTAGGGAGGTGGGAGGTTCCCACTCCAGGCTTCTGCCCCTAGATTTTGGCTGCATGCCCTCTTAGAGAGAGCCAAGCAGCAAATTGCCAGCCTGAGATTGCTCCATGTGGAGCAAATCAAATTGGGGGAGACGGACAAATTAGTCAAATTAGAAATAAAAAAAGGCAATTTGGGAATGTAACAGATAACTATAAACAGTTCCCTTTCCACCCTTGCACAATCTGTGGGTGGGAGGGAAGATAGAAGGAAAATATTAATTCATTCATTCAATTTCTATACTGCCCTTCCAAAAATGGCCAAAAAATACCAAGTCAAGAAATAGAAACTAGCTGGCAAAAATCTCAAATGCTGAAGAACTCTTTCCAAGACCTGTGAAATCTAGCAAGACAGGACCAGAACTGGGGCTATGACACCTCCCGGCGACAGGATACTAGTATCATGTGATCCAGCCCCATCCCGAGTGTGCTCAGTCCACAACCCATTCTGATGAGCTCCAGTACAGGGGAGAAATAGAAATACCAGCACACATTCTGCTCTGACTTCAGGCACTGAAGAGTGTATTCCTACACCACTGTAGCTACCAGGGAATTTCCTGGCTCATGGGACTTTTATTGTTTTAATTATGTGTTTTTTATTTTAGTGTAAACCGCACTGAGCCACTTTAGAAAGGGCGGTATATAAATTGATAAATAATACACATATGTAAATACACTACCAGCAAAACACTCTGAAGATAGATGCTTAGAGGGGATGAATTTCCCATTTTCCTCTCTCACCTAAAGCCTTCCAAAAACATTCTGTCAAAGCATCCAATGACACTTCTCAGGTGAATGACTTCCATTTTCAACAGTGCAGACAGAGCACAGTCATGATTACAAAGGAAGTCTGTTTCAACATCAACCAGCACAGAGGACAATCACTCTGTCAATAGTTCAAGTATGGAGATCATGTCAGGACAGACAAGGGTGGAAGTGGTTAAGGGGCACAAGCTTCTTATTCTATCAGCTGTACAACAGATACTTGTTACAGCCAGGGTTCATCAAGCACAGCGTAATAGGCTGAAGGAGCAGGGGGTCTTACTGTAAAGTCATTTTCTTCCCACTATTCAGCAACTGAGAAACACAGCACCAACATAACCCCTAAAAATGCCTTTAAAAGAACTTTTAAACTGATTATTAATTGACATTCTATTTGTTTTAAATTTCAATTCTGTTTCTCCAACAAATGATGTGCTCAAAGTCCTTCACAGCATTGTACAAAGAGAGATACAATAGAATCCAAATACAAACCATTAGAATGGAACAACACAATTAAAAAAACACAGTAAAAACAATGCACATTCTAAAAGCAGGAAGCAAGATGCAACCTTAGTTTTACATAACAACTAAAACCTTAGACCTCAAGGCCTTGGTGGGAAAAGAAATTATTCCACAGCCCTTCCAAAAGCACCAACTCAGTGAGCCTGGGAGAAAGAATTCCACAGAAGAAGAGGAGGCACCACCCGCTAAGCCCTGATTCGACTATAGGCCCAAAGTGGTGGGACATTCTCTGGGGCTGTGCACGCGAGCAGCCCAACCCAGGCTAGGGCAGCCCAAGCTGGGTTGGGCTACTTGTGTGCAGCATTGGGATCGAGGCCAATACCTGGTGCTGCCTCGAATTCTAACGTGGCTTAGAGTGCATGAGCCAGGTCTAGGATCATGTCTCTAACCCAGGTCTGGGATCATGTGTATGCTTGGGCTGCCCGACTCGGTGCCTGACTCACAGGGGAATCCCCCAATGTGCTGTGCTGATCCTGCAGTGCATTTTGGGATTTCCAGAGGACTTGTTTTCCCAGCCTCCAGTGATCTGCACTGCTGGGAGCAGCACAGATTGTGTGGGTGTGCAACAGTGTGCCAAAAAGGAGCTCATTGGTTGTCTGGGGCGGGGGGTAGGTTCATCCCTCCTCCCCACCCACCCTCCCCACAACCTTTCTTCTGTGTAGCTTGTTCCAGATGAAAGCTGTGCTGCCACATTTCATTGCCAGCTGAAGTTTCTGAACTGTCCTCAACATCACCCTCACAAAAAACACAGTACAGTAGTCAAGCTGGGAAGTAACCAGGGCACGCAAGACTGAGGAGAACTCCTTAACAGACATCCCTGCCAAGTCAAGAGCCACACCCTACTTTGTGCCAGTTTTTCAATATGTGCAAAGACAAAAAAGCTAGACCCCCAGTGTTCTCTCTAAGGCATGCGCATGTGTGCATGCTCACATGCTTTTTGATGTCCGCCGGTCAGTCATTTTAGATCCCGCTCAGGTTAAATCAGGAAGGCCCCACTCTGAATGCATGTGCACGCACACTGCCTTGATACTGCCACCCAGAACAAAACTCATTCTGCATACAGATGAAATGCATTAGAGAGAACACTGTAGGAGACCCTGTCAAATGTGGGATTTGCTCAACTGGTCTTTTTGCCACAAAGCTGTGATCCATTAAACAGGCAGTCTAGAAATCTACACCACAGAATACAGATTCTAGTAAAGATTCTCACCATGGCTGTGGTTGCTGAGAACACACAGGAAGAAAAACGAACAGACTGTTTCTGCTACATGCTTAGAAAGTGGAGGGTTGTGCTTTATTGTGTGCAGTCAGTGGTTCTAAATGGGGATGCACAATCCCACCCACATCTGATGAGGTCATCAAGTTCAGTGGGCAGAAGATAAATATTGCAATACATATTCATATCAGGATACACAACATCATCAGCTACACACATGGATCTCCTTTGGCTGACTTGAGGCAAATATGCACAAAAATAGGTTTGCACACCATGTGAAGAACACACACACAATTTATTTATTTATACATTCATTCAAACATTAATATATCCATATTTATAAATTAAAACCCCACCTTTCCAGAAGCCCATTTGAAAATTAAGAATCCTGATCAAAATACAAAAATGTCATTAGTGAAGTCTACATAGGACAGTGAGACAGATCTAATAAACCTGACCCTGAAATTCATGCACAAAAATCAAGCTTCCACATTTCTGCTGCCTGGGGTCAGTGAGAACTGCCTTCAGCGTGCCCTTAAGTAGTTCCCCTTCATTTCAAGCAGGTCTTGTCCAGGTAAACTCCCAGTAGATAATTCTCTAAACTGGTATCTTCATTTCACTTTTTGATCAAGTGCAATGAGAATGAGTAAGATGAGTGCGGGAGGGAAAGCAATGAAAGGAGTGTTGCCTTCTCTTTATTCATAGGAAATTTTGCTTTAAGCCATCATGATGAATGCTTCTCTGGCCCAATTTTCATAAGCATGAGTAAGAATCAGTGCTAATGCAGCCTGTTCCTTCGTTCTGCTCAGGGCTGACTTAAGGGGCTTGTTCCTACATTACGCAGACAGTCAATTTTACTGTCAAATGCTGTGATTCTTCTCAAAATATGGGCTATTGCTTTAGACAAGGGAAACCTAAAGAGTATTTACTGATTTCTCTGCATTTGTGGGAGGGAAGGGACTAGCCAAGCAGCTGATATATTCCTTGGCTTGAGCAAAGGTCTCACTGTTAAGCATTCTTCCTTTGACATTTTACCTGTCTTTACTAGCACTCTGGACAGGGAAACACAAGCCCAACTATGCAGCTGCACAGAGTTCACTGCTAGTGTTTCCACTACAGGGCAGTCATACAAAACTGAACAAACAAAATGACATACATGCCTTTATTTTGCAAAGAAAACACTGACGACGCCATGCGAGAGATGTCACTTGCCCACTACACAGCTAAACATGCCATCCAAAAGCACTCTAAGTGAGATATGTAGCTGAGCTCTCAGGGGTAGGGATGTGCATGAAGCATTCCATGCATGCCTGAGGAGGCGGAAGGTGGTAGCTTTTAAAGGAGACATGCAGGTCCCTACCTTCTCTTCTGCTGCCCCCCACCGTCCCACAGGTGCACTGTCTGTCCCATCTGTTCTAAAAAGCCCTACACCACATGGCTGCTTCCCTGTTCCAGGCAGCATGCGGGAGCATCAGCACACACATGGTGTCTGCGCAGGCACGGATGCTATGTGCTAATGCCCATGCATGCGCTGCTGGGAACAAGGAAGGAGTGGCACGGTGCATGGCTTTTTAGAATGGATGGGACAGACAGTGCCGCGGTGGGGCAGCAGAGGTGCAGGTGGGGACCTGTGTGCCTCCTTTTAAAGCTACCACTCACTGCCCACCGAAACATTTTGGCCGTGGCAGCCCGAACCATTTTGGTGCCTCTCTCTTGAGGTGCCAAAACGATTCAGGCACATCTCTACACAGAGGTGTCTCCTACAACATACCCTGCATTTCTGCAAGGCAAATTACTGCCCACTCCAGCTGGCTTTCAACATTCTCTTCCCTTGTGCACTGGAGCAAATAGCACTAACTAAAACATGGCGGAGGCTGAGTGATTGAACCAAGTATCTATATGGCAAAAATCGGATGCTTACTCTGATTTGCTTAAGGAACTTTGCAGGAAACAACCTGACTGATCTCTGGTCAATGACCACAACAAAGGAATCTATCTATCTAACTTGACTGATCTAAATTAGAGAGCTGGGAAGCAACCATGGACCAATGAAGCACGAGTCAAGATAGTGTCTAGCAGATATGGTTATGGGCAGGAAGCCTGGATTCAAATCTCTGCTCGGCCATGAAACTAGAAACCCAAGTCCTAGTACCCTTGGGCTAGTCACTTCCTCCCAGCCAAACCAACCTCCCAGGACTGCCATGAGGAAAAAAGTGGGATAAACCCCTACTTAGAGAAGGAGCAGGATACAATGGAAACATCAAGGGTAAGCAACTTTGGCTTTCCAGCTATGGTTGAACTACAACTCCCATCATCCTCAGAAAAAATAAATTGTGATTAGGGTTGATGGGAGTTGTAGGCCACAACAGCCAGAGAGCCAAAGGTTGCCTACCCATGGAATACACAATAAACCCTGCACTATGAAGAGAGGAGACTGATGGAACACTGAGCAAAATGAGTGCTTTGCAAGCTGAGGCCCCAAGAGACCTAGCAAAGAAAGGCATTCCACCTTGGGGAGGATCCCAGGCCATCTGTTTTGGTGTGTGTGTTTTTTTCAGTCCGATGACAAAGAGGGCAGTTTATTAAGAAGGCACCACCATAGGAAAGCTTAATGCAAAAAGCCTGCAGGGTCTATTTTTATTTCAGCTATACTATGCTAGTGAACAGCGGCCATTGCAGCCAAACAGTGTCAGGAAGAATCAGTATTTGCATGGATAACCTAAAAGCCACTCTTGCAGAAAACGTTACCACTGATTGAGAAAAGGCTTTTTCTTTTTGCAAGCTCTGAACAGCTGCTGGGGTACAGTTCTGGGGTTCTGCTCAGCTGGTACTTTCTCACTGAGGGTCAGAGGCAAACTGAGGAGGTTGTGACCACTTGAAGACATGAGAGAAAACGCTCTGGGTGTCAGTTTCACTTTGGCCCAATGACCCAAAGGGCATTTGACTATTTAATCCCCTCACCCGCCCATACAAATTCAGTCCTATGGAATATTGTTACATGTTTTAGTGGGTAGCTAGGGGTTAACAGGGCCTAGAAATCCACAGGAGCCCTGTGATTGGTAGCCAGGCCCAGCCTGAAACCAATCAAATTCAAAAGGGGATTTTCCCTCTCTTTTAGGGAGGAGGGGCCAAAAGCTCAGTTTGGATTAGAGCTATTTTCTGTTTTGGTGGTTCCATTTGTGGGAAGCTGAAGAGAGTGTGGCCTGAAAAGGCTGGGGTCACACTCTCTCCCCCAAGTGCTCAGTGGGAGGCCTGGACTGAAGGAAAAGCTACAGAAAAACAAACCCTTTAAGGAAGAAGTGCCATCTGAGAAAAAACAGTAGCCAGAAAAGTCTTTAGACAGACATTGCAATAAGTTGGGGTTTGTTTGTTTTTTGTTTTAGTGTGCCTGTGAATCCTACAAACTGATTTGTTTTTCCTATTACCAACCCTTATATTTTCTCAACAATCAAGTGTTTGATTTTTTAAAAAACAATCTCTTCTATATAAGATAGATTTATTTATTTATTTATTTATTTATTTATACATTTTATATCCTGCTCTTCCTCCAAGGAGCCCAGAGCGGTATACTACTGTACATACTTAAGTTTCTCCTCACAACAAACCTGTGAAGTAGGTTAGGCTAAGAGAGAAGTGACTGGCCCAGAGTCACCCAGCAAGTATAATGGCTGAACTCTAACCACTGTTACCTAGCATCACATTAATGAGCCTTGAAGCCTAGGGGGTCACCAATTGCACCTGTCCTGTAAGGGTTCTTTATTGATTCCAGTCGGACAGTGGGTGGTCATGGTCTCCTACTCTACCCAGTCCAGGATACCCAAGAGGAAGGGGAGTAAAGACCCTACCCTAAAGGAGAGTAGCTAGTGGCAGCAAACATTATCAGCCTAGAGGACCAGTCCCTTTAGTGGGAATCAATCCTTTGGTCACCCTGTAACCAGGGAGGAATCTACCCAGTGGGTCTGGAGAGGGCAACTTGCTACAATGTTAATTAAATTCTATACTATTTCAGCACTTGGGAGGCAAGGTTGAAGTCTATCTGCTTGCTCTAACCAACCCAAAGAACGGTTGAAGCTAAATAGAATGCACTTAAGGCAGCTTTGCCAAAAAAAAAAAAAAAGTCCCCAGATGTAACTTGCCCACAAAAGCTTCTGTTAGACAAGCTGGCCACACATTTGTCATTTGTTAGCCTAAAAACAAACACACAAGCAAACCCCGCAACATTTGCAATGTTTCCCTGCCTAGTCACCTAGAGGAGATTCTTACTTGCCACAAGTGGCTATTTACAAGCTTCTTATATAGGAAGTGGCCTTAGTCATTGGTCCATCTAAATCAGTATTGTCTTCTACACTGACTGGCAGTGGCACTCCATGGCAGGAGATGCAGGCAGGAGTCTTTCCCACTTCTACTTGGAGATGCCAGGAATTGAATCTAAGGCAAATGCTCCACGACTGAGCTACAGCCACATCCCTGAAGCAAGGTGTTTGTGCACCTGGAAATGCCAATACTGAAATTCAAACATTTGGTACAGTATAACAAGATTGGACGAAGAGTGCCTTGGGGCAAATTCACAGGGCCAGATTTTCAAGTATGAAGTCAATTTAGCAGAACCATCATGTGGTGGGACAATACCAAATTATGAAACTTTGGCAACAGCTTGATGGCCTATGAGCTAATGGGATGATTCAACCTCTTCTACCAATCCAAGGCTGATCTAGGTGGGTCTCATCTTTTGGGCTGGGCACCTAGTTTCAGCCATCTTGACCCCTGCAGTGCAAACAAAAAGGAGTACTATCAGTTCACACTAGTCCCAGCATGTCCATAGGACTGTCAAGGTCTGGCATATGTTGCAAGTACAGATGTGTGTGCTCAGAACATATTCACCCTGCCCCCCAGCACCATTTTGTGGATCTGGAGGTATTGGTAAAAATAAGAAAGGAAAGCAAGACTTTCACAAAAATCAGTTGGTTCAAAACTGCCTTGTTATACCAGACTCTCCAAGTGACTCCCCTCACACAAGAGAAAAGAAGCCTTAAACATTCAGTCATCTCCCATGCTCCATAAACCAACAGGTCTAAAATAATGCATACATTAACATGCAAAATGAATAACAACACATATACATTCTGTGAGTAGGGCTCATCATGAAAACTTTACTTGAAGAATGTTCTTTAACTGAAGAAAGCAGAAAACCTAATTAGGAAGAATGGGTATGAATTGCCTGTTTCAAGGAGTTGGAGAAGAGCTAGATTCATTAAGGGTTTGCCAGTATTTAAAATACCATTCATCACTGACAGGTTTACATGGTAAACCCAGAGAATCCTGGAAAGACAAGGAATTAAAATGAACGTAGCTTGCACAGCAGCCACCGCACAGCGGGAAAGTAACTTGCCTAGGGAGCAAGAGGTTGCTGGTTCAAACCCCTACTGCTATGTTTCCCAGACTATGGGAAACACCTATATCGGGCAGCAGCAATATAGGAAGATGCTGAAAGGCATCATCTCATACTGCACGGGAGATGGCAATGGTAAACCCCTCCTGTATTCTACCAAAGACAACCACAGGGCTCTGGGGGTGCCAGGAGCCGACACTGACTCGACGACACAACTTTACTTTAGTTTGCACAGCACAAATGACACTATAACAACTGTTAGTTAACTCCAGGTTGTATGACAGGAGATGTAATGTACAAGACTGTGAGATCTGTGGACAGGGGGAAGGAAATGGTGGGAAGAAAGGTTTAATATGTAAAATTCAATGCTCAGGTTGTATTTCATTCTATATTGGATAATTTGGTAGGCCACTGAAAGATAGATATAAAGAACATCCAGCAGATATGAGGCATTGTACACAGAGAACAAAACTTTGGTCAATGCATATGAGAAAAAAGCACGGAAGCAAAATAATGCCTACTAAAATATCTATTTTGGGGATTGAAAGGAATTTACAAAAATGGAAAATAAAGGAAGCATTATTTATAGAGAAACTGAGACCAGATATTAATGCTTGGGAGGCACTAGCTGATGCTATTAGGTTCATTAGCCTTTGAGAAAAATCAGGTGATTCCCTTCCTGCCCCCTTCCCTCATTATCTCTCCTCCAGTCACAGAACAAAACGTTATCAGGTCTATGGAATTTAACAGCTGGGGAATGGAGGAGGGTTTTTATCTGTGAACGTCTGTTTAACCAATGATGTTGTGTTACACCAAAATGTCTTTTATTTTATTTTTTATATACCATCTTTAATTTCTTTTTGTGCAATAAAGGCCTTTTGTTGAGAGTTGAAGAATGTAATTTTCTGATGGAAATGCTTTCAAATCTTACATGCTCATTGTGACAAAATGGGAATTATCTTATTCTAGAATTTCAATGAGAAAATATTTATGTTTGTGGTAAGGTCTAAAGTTATACTGCTGAAGTCAGAATTCATTAGAGGCAGCAAAAGCAGCGTAGTGCTTGGGCAGTGTGGATTCCGTATGCAGATTGGGGGAGAGAATCTGTGACAGCTGAGGTCAGTTGGAGAAACTGTTCCTGGTTGGAAGATGTGCTTTATGGAGCACTGTGTAAATGAGAGTATTTCAAAGTATTGGAGATGGAGTTCCAGAGATGCACCAACCTTTTGCAACAACTATCCTAATGACCACTAGGGGCGTTGGGAGCAGAAGTAGCTAGTGAGGGTCTCCTTTACCTGTCCTTGCTTTCCTCTACTCTATGACCCCTGCTTTGACTCCTCAGGTACTTCCTGTAGTGAGTCAGTCCTCTTCCTTTCCTCCTAGAGAGAAGATGGAAACATCTCTCTCTCTCCCTACCTATGCATTACGTAGCTGATAGGATAGGTCTTTCCTATCTCAAATGTACTTCACCAAAATATCAATTTAGTTTAGACTCTACAGTGATCTCCATGCGTGTTACTTAAATAGCTGCAACAACTAAACTTTGCACTCTGTAACTGGAGTGGTAACTTCCTTGTGGCTTTGCTAAATAATCACAAACCCCAACACAAACAAGGTTTAAACCAAGGTCCTTGGTGGTTGTTTATCCTAAGTGGCATCTTTTACTGTCAATTCCTATGTGAAGCCAGAAGGATTATCATGTCAAGACAACACAGCTACCCTGAGATGCTTGTGGGCTCAGGGCGAGGGCTGAAAGTTTCCTCCAGTGGTGGCAGTGGCTGATTATCCAGCTAAACACACCTTAAAACCTCATGGTGAAGTGCCTTGTTGCATAGCCAAATGTATTTTCACCTTCTTCCCTCCTACACAGCCATATCTCAGGTCAGCTGCATATCTTTCCAAGGCCGAGATAAACACTTGAACATATAGACAAGATCTCTTCAGGTACAGAGCTTCTGTCTGTCTGCTTGACCCTAAGTAGTGCTTGAACTCAACTAATCATACGGCAGATTCACACAATGGCTGCCCAGTCTGGAAGTGGGGAAAATGTTGGTAAAATGACCACAGGTGAAAGAGAGTGCTCCCAGCTGGTGTGACCTCTAAACCGGCCCAAGTCTGGTTCCCACATCCTGTTACTGAGATTCTACCATCTTTGTTGAGCCAACTTCAAATCTTGGTGACAGAAGTCAGTAGAATTGCAGAAGTGGGGCTTTATCCTATCACTCTTCAGTTCTCTGAAAGAACTATTGTCTCCAGACACAATCAACAATGCATGTTTGAATTACTGCACTTGGGTGCTCTTTGGAAGAGTGGGAAAATGCCTTTGTCCATGCAAACAAATAGGGATGTGCCTGAACAGCGGTTCGACGCACAGTTCGAGTACTTTTAGGGCAATTAGAAAGGCAACTTTAAGGAAAACGAGAGCAGGTGCTCTCTGCTGCCCCTTCCAGCTTCCTGCTGGGATGGCACGCATCCCCAAAAGCCCTGTGTGCTGTCAGCACCACATGGCATCCACACATGCACAAGCACCATATATGTGTGCTTGCACATGTGCAGATCCATGTGTGTGCTGATGGCATGCAGAGCTTCTGGGGATGTGCACAGCCCCAGCATGAAGCTGGGTGGTAGAGAGCAGGTAAGCATCTGCTTTCCTTTTCCTTAAGTTATCTTTCTAATTGCCCTAAAAGTGCTCGAACCACACTTCAAACTGTGGTTTGGGCATATCCCTACAAACAAGCACCAACATGCATGAAAAATCATATGATCAATCACAACACATTATCACATTTTTCAGTTTAACAAAACACTATGAACAAAGCATGAAGGTAGTTATATGGTGGCACTCAAAATACTGAAGTGCTTATAAGGTGGTATTCAAAATACCATGCATGAAGGTAGACCAAATATTTACCAAAGTGGTAAACCTGCACCTGGGCTGAGCTCCTCCATACACAGCACAGAAAATTGGTATGGCAAGGAGAAAACGGTTCTAGCCTAGCTTTCTATGTGCAAGGAATATCTGCACAAGGAAGGAGCATTCAGTCACGCAAGCCCTCACCTGCAGTCTGAAGTGGTTCAGTTCAGAAGATGCAGGTGGATCACCTCAATGAGAACTAAGTCAGAACTGTAAGAAGAAGAGCAGTTTGAGGAGGTGTTTTTGAGCCAGTCTGTAACTGCAGAATGTGTTTCCAGTGGTGTCACTCAACCTGGAGACATGAATTAGCCTGAAAACAGTGTGCTGAAGCAGGAGAGTGGCTTTCTCTAAACAACTACTACAAAAAGCCATCACACGTCTTACTTGAGGGAAGGTTTCCCAAGACTATAGGAAAGGTCAGCCTATAAACAGAAATATTATGTCTGTGGGGTGGTTCTAAGAGAAAGTAGACAATGACCAATAAGTCAGTGTGAAACAGCAAAAACCAAAGTACAGTTATCTAGTGGGTTTGATGTTATAAAAGATCATCAAGCAGACACAATTGTAATTTATTTTTTAAAAGCCATACATGCCAGGTGCCTACATACTTGTCAGTACCTTTGCACTCACTGGCCAAAATGCTGGAAAGCAGGAGCAGACTCCCACTCCTGCTGAGCAACTGAGTAGAATATGACTACCTGCATCCTTTCTCTTATAGCGGAGTCAATTAAAAAGTTAGAGGTTTTTGTTTTTAGTAAAAGCTAAAAATGCATGCATGCTTCAGTTCTCAAGCTATTTCACAGTGGCCTTTCTGTGAGTTCAATGAGTGAAGCTATAGACTTGTTCTGGAATAAATGGGTTGAAGATTGCAACCTACTAGATCACGTGCACAATGCAGACAGTGGGAATCATGTAAACATTGTTCTCTTCCTGGCTGGAACGAAATCAGCGACTGAAACTGAAGTAATCCACAGAAGATCCATCACAAATAAGCTCCAAAGGGCACTTGCTGTAATGTTTATTCTAAATAGGGAAATGTGGTGGGGCAGGGGGAAGAGAAGAGGGAATCCCACTAAAAGATCAAGCTGTCAGTTGCTCGCTTAGTCATCTTGCAAAATACAGCTGCAGAAAGACACTCAGCTGCTGCTGCTGCCCAAGCATAGGCTGACAGCCACTGAAGAATACAAACAGCTTCTCAGGGTCCCTCTTTTCGAGATGCCCAAGAAGAAAGGGCATCCACCACCACCAAAGGAGGACAAGAACAAAATCCTAAGTGATATCTGCACACACAGAGAATGACTTCCAGTTTTCAAGAGATATTATATAATGCAGAAACACCTAGAGGCAGAGTACCAGAATCTTAGCAACAGAAAGAGCTAGAAACCCTAAAGCCAGCCCTCCATAACATTTGGCTCACCCCAATTCCACTACTGAAATACAGATAATACTCATTTTGCCCTGTACATCCAACACCTGCTAATGCAACAAGAGGTAAAAAAACAACAACCCAAGAGTGGGCATTTCGCAAATGCAAGTGAATTGTGTGTGTGGAATCCACACATACATTTGGGAAATGCCTACTGTAGATGCCTTTTGACAAAAGAATATGCCACATTTCTGAGCAGGTAGCAGATGATTTAGAAATTAAGTTGGTAGAAAAAAACCATTTGAGAAGAAGACTGCTTAAACCACCAAAAAAGCAGGGGAGGGGAAGGAGGTGGGAACAGAATTGGTACCCCTAACTCCATCCAATGTAAATGCCATCTATACTCACAATATCTCCATTTTTAGTTGGTTTGCTTTTTAAATGTGAAGTTACTGGTTTTGTGATGTTATGCTATTACAGAATATATTTCAGATTCTTGATAGTAAGCTACCTTGAGAGTCTTGTATGAGAGGCCAAGTGTTTGGAGGTAGAAATGAGTAAAAACAACAGCTCTGATGTCTCCTAGAAGACTGGAAATGAAGACAAGTAGTAGTTAAGTCTGAGATGCCAACAAGGTGTAGCATCTGGACTGCTGGGTTTGGACATGGGAAACTCAGGTTCAAATCGCTGCTCAAATAGGAAGCTTGCCATCTCTCAGCCTAGCCTTGTGAAGCTAATAAATAAATGCCCCATCTCCCGCGCCGTGCATCCCTTTTGCAACCGACAGCGGATAAACCAGCCCCCTCTGACAGAAGCTTTCATCATAATCGCCATTCCTGAACGTTGCAAATAGGATGATGATGATGCCATGACAGAAGCAAACACAAACACGCGCGCTCCTGGCAGCTCCGCTGCGCCACTAGCCCTCCAGGCACTGCTTTCGCTTGCACCAATTAATCAGACTCCAGCTGGCAGCCTAGAGGCGCAAGATTATCGGTCCTACTAGGCTAGCTGACTCCCAGCAGCGCTCACAGAAGCAGCAGCCAGAAACTTGCAGTTTCGATCCTGTTACTCTCCTCATGCTAGGAGCCACTTTAGAGCACAGAGATCTACCGCGCAGAATTGCTGCGCGCACCCCGAATTTCTGGGCTTACCTCCAGACTCCCAAAGTGGAAGAAGGGGGGTGCAGTTTGGATAGGATCAATCCCGTCCTCTCCTCCCAGCCCAGGCTGCCAACTCCCACAACCGGGAAGAGCGATCGAGCTCAGCAAGGGAAACACCAAGCGCAGCAGCGGCCGCTGCTGCTGCTAAAACAAGCAACTAGCCCAGCCGCTCAAAGCCAACAAGCCCGCCCTGCCCGCCTGGCAATTGGTGAAAGGGCCACATTGGTGCCCGCCCACCGCGCGCTGCCCACCTCCCAAGGCGCCTGGGCCGGCGGCTCCTCCCCTGCGATTCCGGAGAGGCGCGCAATCACAGTGAGCCGATCGCTGCTGCCTTACATGGCCGGCTGTTTGTCCGGAGCTTCCTCCTGTCCTCCCCCGGAAAAAGAGCATCGGGGGAAGCAGGTGCCCCAGCAGGTAAGGCGAGGGGAAAGACTCAGCGCATCCTCTCTGCTTCAAGGCGACAGGCCAATCACGAATCGTAAGAGAGCACCCTCTTCGTATTTGAAAATACTTGATATTTTATTTCTTTTGAAACCTACCTTTCTTATTTTATGTCTCCAGCAATTATAAAAACTCCATGAAACGTGTTATACAAGTATAACAAAATAGTTTCTAAATTAGTGAAACCTGAATAAAGTAAAGTGTGCCATCGAGTCAGTGTCGACTCCTGGGACCACAGAGCCCTGCGTGTGGTTGTCTTTGGTAGAATGCAGGAGGAGTTTACCATTGCCATCTCCCAGTGCAGTTTGCGATGATGCCTTTCAGCATCTTCCTATATATCGCTGCTGCCCGATACAGGTGTTCCCCATAGTCTGATGCACTAGTTTCAATTAGACTTTTCCCCAAGTTAGTTTGCAAATGGCAGTCAACATTTGCATTTGTTAATCAGAACTAATTTGTACTGAATCCCATGTGGCTTACTCCCAAGTAAATTAGGATAAGATTGGACTGAGAATTAAATAGGGCAGAGGTTGGGATTTGTGAACGTCCAAATGTGTGCAACTGCGGTTTTGCAGCAAAAGCAACCTCCAGTTTGCCTCCTCAAACTCCAGTTTGAACCTTCGGTTTTTATTGAGTTTTGTCACCCCAAACGGAAGTTTTGTGTTGGCAGTGTTATGCCTGAATGCGGACACCTCCATAACTGTGGTTTTGTGCTGTTTCTGGAACTGTAATCATAGAGAGGGTGGCCCAGAACTGCTTGGGATCACGCCCGCTCCATGCCTGTGGTGCTTCTTGCTGGCCACCTCTCCAAGCACTTGACCCGCCCCTGCCTCTCATCTAAGAAAGCAGTTGCCCAGGACGTCCCATCCTAAGCTTCCAAACCTGTCAAACAGACAAGTCACATGGGGATGCCCACTTCCCACTCTGTCCCTTCTTCTCCTCTCCTGGCAGTCAGAGAGAAAGAGGATGGGGTGGCAAGATGGGCACTAGGTGCTTAACTATGAAAGTGAAGTGATCAAGAAGTATGTTCACAAGCACATGCAGTCACAGTGGCAACATAAACAGCAACCCCTTTAGATCGCTGGGACAGCGTCATATGGCAGGGCGGTGATACCCCTGTTCGGGTTTAAAAGGCAACCCCACCTAGGAATTATTGAATGGTTGAGGTCTATTTTTTGCACAGTGATGTTGGGGAAGTGGGGTCCCAGTCACTTCCACTTGGGTGAATGCATACGGTCCCTTAGCTTACTCTTTAGAAGGGCCAGGCAGCAGGATCTGCATTGCCAACAGTGACAGGGGAGATTCCTTCTCTCTGATGAGGATGGATGGTATCTCCATGAACTGCTTTGCCAGGGTGAGCCATCACAAGAACATCCTTGGTCACAAAGGGTCAGACCCCAGGATCCTCCCTTATATACATATACATATCCCTTCCTGTCATGTTACCTTCTCTTTCTTGAGTAACAGAAAAATAGTGCCCCTCAGCCCCCCCCCCCCACTGCAGAAATTGTGCTTGTGCGAGACTGTTTGTTACTGTGGGAGGAAATGTGATAAATGCAAATCAAATCCCTATGTACCATCCACACAGACTCTCCCTTTGTGCTTTCCCCCACTTTGTTCCTTCCACAGAAGAGGCTTTCATATTGAAAGATTGCAGGTTTCATCTCCCTGCCTTCCTCTTCCCTCACCTATCACTAACTGTGCTGTCTTGAATCTCCCACATATTTCCCCTCCCATTGCCTACACATCACTCCTTCTTTCCCACCCCTCAATAACACTTTGTGTGTACATGTGTGGTACCCACAGATCACCTGTACATATTTATTTATTTTATGGTTAGATTTATATCCCTATCTTTCTAACAAGCTAAAGGGCAATTTACAGCATTAAAAAAAGAAAATAATAATCATGTCCTGAGAAGGCTCGCAAACTTTTTAAACAAACAAAATGGGTTGGAGGGGTTGTTAGAGGGCAGGATCCCTAAGGTACTGGTCCTTTTCAGGCACCGTTCTGCTTTGCCTTGTCCTCTGCTGCAGCCTCGCTGTAGAGGATTTGGTTCTTCGCAGAGCGGAGGGACTGTTTTGAGCATCATATGCTTCATCCAGGTGAACCCTGTTATCCATGGGGGTTCTGTTCTCTGCTGGAACCATGGATATCGGAATTGTGGATAGCGAGGAATTGTGGCAATAGGAATGGGGGAGGGGCTTAGGTTCCTGGAGGCTGAAAAAATAGGCAAAAAATTGGGAAATAGCGAAAGAAAGTGCCCTACAGTGCACCAGCTTTCCAAGTCTCCAGCTTTCCAGGAATGCACCCCCCAGTCCAAAAGCAGTAATTTGTCCATGAAAAATCACAGGAGATTTTTTTCTGAGCCAAAAATGGGCTCCTCCTCCCAAAAAGGCAGCTGGAAATGACCTTGGAGGTAATTTCCGACCACCCCAACACCGTGGATACATGGAACTTAACCCGTTGTGTTCCATATATGCTGAGGTCAGGTGTCTATTTTAGGACTGTGGATATGCTGAACCGTGAATAGGAATAGCAGTACTGCATATAGCGAGGTCCACCTGTCCAACGAGGCTTTATTCATTCATTCATTCATTTGACTTCTATACCACCCTTCCAAAATGGCTCAGGGTGGTTTACATTAAAACAAAACTATTAAAATCAATTAGCAGTTAAAAACATTCTTTGGAGTATTTGCACACTTTCTGTGGTACTTCCAAGCACCCCATAGCTTCTGGCAGTATTCTCTAATACACTGACATGCTGCATTTTATGTGAAGGGAGAATTCAAACAGACAACCCCCTTCCACCCACAGGCAGCCAGCATGAGTGGGACTGGGCAGAGTGGAGAACAAGCCACAGGTGCAGCTCATTCTCACTCTTCCTGCCATGACCCGACTGCCTCTTCCTCTCGCCTCACCCCACTGCGGTGTTAACTCTGGGTGTGTGGGAGCTGGTCCCATCTCTGTGTGTGACAAGCCCCAGTGTGTAGACTGGTCATCATCAACTTGGGGAGAGAGACAGGTTGAGAGGTGAGAGGTGTGAGGGGGAGAGAGGCAGCCAAGACGTGGTAAGAAGAGTCTGAATGAGCCGCGGCTGCGACCCGTGATTAGTTCTTCACTCCACCCCAGTTCTACTCCTGTTGGCTACCACTAGCTGCCTCTGGGGGGTGGTTGGGGGTTGTCTGAATGTTCCCTTCACATAAAATGCAGCATGTCAGGGAGTAGGATGGGCTGAACCTTTTTAGAAAATTTCCTACTACTATATGTTTTCATTTAAAATTTTCCATTTCTAAAAATGCAGTGTTTTATCAAATGAATTTGTAACATAATTAATGGGTACAATAACAGACAAACTTTCTCTCTCTCTATGGCTATGGCTATATAATTTTCAGATGGCTATTCCTTGGGATGGGAGGAAATGTGTAGTTAGTTTCACTGACTTCATTTTCTCTCTCCATAAAATCTTGTAAGGGAAATGTATGCTGCTAAATAGCCATGTCTTAAAATATTTACAAGTATGCCTATCAAAATAATTTCTGAGTAAATTTTTGTCTGAACATAACTATATTGAGTACATTTTACTGAGCTTCCCTCCCCCTCCAATCAAATATTTCAGTTTAACTACTTTTGGCTGTTAGAAAAACATTTGAAATACATCATTTAAAATTAATATTGTGTACTTTTTTTAGTTTTATTTGCTAAATATATCAGATTACACCTACATAAATCAAAATACTAAATGTAAGTCAAACCAGATCCTAATTAATGTAGGACACCAGAAAATGTTATTGCAAACTTACATCACTATTTTAATAGGGCTGGGTGAAGCTTTGACAGTTAAATTGGGACTGCTTCCGTTTGGTCCCAGTTGACCCTCAGAGCTTTGCTCCAGCCCTCCATCTTTCTTCTACCTTGTTGCTCCCCGACTGCTGTACTAATTTACTGGACAGGACACAGAACAGGCTGACAGATTCATCTTGCTCTCAATGGGAAGGGAGCATGGCTGGTGATGCAACTTCATTTAAAAAAAATACTTTCTTGGTACTATATTTCCTGAGTCCATGGAAATGGCACAGGGTTTCTTGGGAACTGTAGTCTTTTCTGGGGCTGCTGCCACTACACTGTCCCCCAGGCCTGTAGTGGAATACACTCCTCAAACAAACAGTACTATCTGGTCCTGTGGGAAATGGGGACAACAAGCACATCAGCCTGGTGGTGGGGCTTGCCTTTACGTTTTGCTTGAACAGTTCCGCATAATTTAAATAATTGCTGTTTTTTTAAAAAACCCAAAGTGAACAAATTTTTCACTTCTTGCTCTGTGAAGGCAGTTTGAAGTGCAGGTACTATCAAAAGTCATAGTACTACCCTCTTTGGAAGAAAGAAGAATGTGAGTCATGAACAAGAGACTGCTGGGGCACCTGAGGGCAGATACGTTCTGCCAGTCATGCCAACTAACTTTTGTTCCACCTTGAGCTAAGCAGCCATACAAATATGCCTTAAAGTATATTTACCTGGGCAGATGAACTTAATGGAAGAAAAATGCAGACTGGAAAGTAGCAGAGCTCCATTTGCTGATTTCAGTCAGTTTGCTAATGTGCACCTATGTTTTCTCTCCCCTGACAACAACCCTATAAGAGACTCTTGCTAATTAAAATGCACAGATGTTGCTCACAATATGATAAAATAGATTTGAGGTCTGCCCAGAAGAGACAGTATCAGTTTCCTTTTTTAAAAACAGAGTAAAATATAATACATTAAGCTAGAAACATCCCTTCATTTGCTTAGCTGTAGCCACAAAATCCACCCATAAAGAAAAGCTTTCATAATTTCCAGAATGTATTTGCATTTTGGTGAGCCTCACCGAGAAGAAATACCATGAAACAGCCATTAGCAAATTTTGTAATGTCTTATGAGAAATCTAGATCTGGTTTGCTAGTCTCAGTATTATAGCTAGGATGGGGAGTTGGAGGCACCCTACTGTGGCCACGAGGGGTGCACAGTAGGCATGGAAGGTCATGTAATATATTGACAGTATTTCAAGTATCTTTAAATTATGTAATTTCTTTTCTCGGTGGAATCATCCTATATAATAAAAGGCTAAGTGAGTGGCCGTGGCTTTGGAACGTTGGGGATCTGCGTCCCTGCCTCCCTGGGCTGTTCTGGGCCTGCGCGAAGCGCAGGCCCAGAAGAGCCCAAGGGACACAGGACCTCAGACACCAGTGTCCCACAGCCACGGGTGGCCATTAGCCGGTGTGTGGCGGCGGGGGAAAGTGGCCAAGGCGGCGGCGGAGCCGACGCCTCGGCCATGAGCTGCGGTACGGCGAGAGGAGGCCGAGGCAACCAGAAGCGGCCGCCCTCAAAAAGGCAAGGGCAATGGTGACGGGGGAAGACCAAGATGGGGGACAGGGAAGCTGGGCGAGGTGGCGGCGAAGCCGCCAACGAGGCCCCCGCCCGCTCACAGCTGTCGCCCCCGCCTGCTCACCCGCCCTCCCAGCTGCCCAAAATGAAGCTGGGCGAGGTGGCGGCGAAGCCGCCAACGAGGCCCCCGCCCGCTCACAGCCGCCGCCGCCTGCTCACCCGCCCTCCCAGCTGCCCAAAATCACCTTCCCCGCTCCCCCCCAAAAAAGATTAAGGGCCAAAATGGCCCATGAGAAGGTTGCCGCCCCCGCCTATCGCCCTCCCAGCTGTCGAAGACCACCTTACCCGCTCCAGCCCGAGGGAAAAGAGAGGAGCTCACGAGCAGAGCTCCTCTCTGTGCTAAGTCACTGCTCAAACTGCCGCTATGGACGCAAAGACGCCTATTGCGTCCATTGCGACAGTATGGGCAGCAGCTTAACACAGAGAGTAGCTCTGTTCCCGAGTTCCTCTCTTCTCCTTCAGGCTGGAGCGGGTAAGGTGGGCTCCGGCAGCTGGGTGCGCGAGAGGGCGATAGGCGGGGGCGGCCACCTTCTCATGGGCCATTTTGGCCGTTATTCATCCACCCCCCCACCCAAAAAAAAGTAAAAGCAAAATAAGGAAGAACAAAAACAGAGACAACAACAAAACAAAAAACAAAAAAAGAGAGGGGACAAGGGGGGAAAAAGAGACAGAGAGAGAGAGAGAGAGAGAGAGAGAGAGAGAGAGAGACAGAAAAGACGGGATAGAAAGCTAGCGCCCGTTATCATAACGGGCTTAAAAATACTAGTTAAGCATATTGATGGTAGATGGAAAACCTGATGTCAGCTTTCTCAGAGGCTTAGTAAAGGCAACAAGTTACATGACATCAGCACTGTTGCAGTTTCTCATGGACCCAGTGCCTGCAGCCTCACAGTAAACTCAAATGCAGTCATTCAGTGTGGCTTGTGGGAAGAAGAAAATCAGAGGCATGTGACACTGGACGGACAGCAACAAACAGATGTTTTTCACACAACCTCTGAATAGGAGCATTTAGTCTTAGTAAAGTCTTCAAATTTCAGCAATGTCCTTTAAATTTCATCGCCATGCTTAATTTGCCCCAGGGCCGGTTCCAGAGCTGGCATGTGGAAAGATGTAGTTAGAGTTTGCCCCAGGCATAGAAATGACAAGTTAAGGGCAAGGAGTGTGCACTGAGAGAGGCCTCAGTGCCTAGTGATCAAGAGTAATCAAGAGTAATTTGAGTTCCACATTATGTCTGATACACATTTCTTGATATAGATATTCATAGAAGGGATTTGAGAAATTGCTGCACCAAGCCTGCAGGTTCTAGAAGAGCTGGTTGTCTTAGTACATTGATCACAACCCACCACACCTCTCAGTCATCACCTGGACTCCACAATTATATCAGAGTACACAGAGTATACAGTAGAGGTGTCCAGCAATTCCTCTTATTTGGTGGGGATGGTTCAGTTTCAGTCTGTGACTCCTGAGGATGTAGACAAGCTGCTTGGAGCATTGCAATCTACCATGTGTCCTCTTGACTCTTGTCTGACATGCCTTATACTATCTGTCAGAGAGGTTATTGGGGGGACCTAATAGACATCATAAATGCTTCTTTGAAGAAGGGCAGAATGCCTTCCTGTTTTAAGGAGGCAGTTATTAGACCTCTTTTGAAGAAGCCTGCATTAAACCCCTCAGAGTTAAGCAATTATAGGCCCATCTCCAACCTTCCATGATTGGACAAGGTAACTGAGATGGCGGTGGCCTCTCAAATCCAGAAAGTTTTGGATGAAACAGATTATCTAGATCCATTCCAAACTGACTTTTGGGTGGGCTTTTGGGTGGAGACTGCTCTAGTTGGCCTGATTGATGATCGGTGACTGACCAGGAGAGGGATCTTGGGGTCGTGGCAGACAGCTCATTGAAAGTGTCGACTCAGTGTGTGGCAGCTGTGAAAAAGGGCAATGCCATGCTAGGGATCATTAGGAAGGGGATTGAAAATAAAACTGCTAATATTTGCCCCTGCTAACTGGTCAAAGAGGCACCTTTTACCATGGTGATTCTCTTTATTTAGCAGGGGGAGAGTAACTGGCCCCATCCACCCCCAGCACAGTACTTCCAGTGACTGTTGCTGGTGTGTGTCTTATGTTTCTTTTTAGAATGTGAGCTCTTTGGGGACAGGGAGTCATCTTATTTGTTTGTTATTTCTTTTTGTAAACCGCCCTGAGCCATTTTTGGAAGGGCGGTATAGAAATAGAATTATTATTATTATTATTATTCCCTTAAACAAAACTATGGTGTGGCCACAGCTGGAGTACTGCATACAATTCTGGCTACCACATCTAAAAAAGGGCATTGTAGAACTGGAAAAGATGTAGAAGAGGGCAACCCAGATGATCGGGGGCCTAGAGAACCTTTCTTATGAGGCAAGGCTACAACACCTGGGGCTATTTAATTTAGAAAAGAGATGACTGCGGGGAGACATGATAGAGGTCTATAAAATCATGCATGGTGTGGAGAAAGTGGATAGAGAGAAATTCTTCTCCCTCTCACATAACACTAGAACCAGGGGTCATCCCATGAAACTGATTGCCAGGAAATTTAGGACCAGCAAACGGAGGTACTTTTTCACACAACACATAATTAACTTGTGGAATTCTCTGCCACAAGATATGGTGACAGCCAACAATAAGAGGGGTTTGGATAACCATGGAGGAGAGGTCTATCAAGGGCTACTAGTTGGAGGGCTATAGGCCACTTCCAGCCTCAAAGGCAGGATGCCTCTGAGTACCAGTTGCAAGGGAGTAACAACAGGGGAGAGGGCATGCCCTCAACTTCTTCCTGTAGGCTTCCAGCAGCATCTGGTGGGCCACTCTGTGAAACAGGATGCTGGACTAGATGGGCCTTGGGCCTAATCCAGCAGGGCTGTTCTTCTTATCTCCTATTAGGAATTGACAGAGGGAGTGTGACTTTTCGTTCTTTTAGCTTTCTCAGCGACTTTCGATACAATTGACCATGGTATCCTTCTGGAGCATCTGAGGGGCTTGGGAGTTGGAGGGATTGCTTTGCAGTGGTTCCACTTTTACTTCTCAGGTAGATTCCGGATGGTGTAATTTAGAGACTATTGCTCTTCAAAAGAGGAGCTATTGCATGGAGTCCTTCAATATCCTTTCTAAGCCTCAAATTCTATTATTCATGTGAAGTTTTTTGCGGTTTATTGAGATCAGAAAATAAGTGTTCTAGGTATTATGGACAAAGCTTAAGAAATGTGAATAATCTTTGAACTATCCTGAATTAATTACAATTTGCCCTCTTGGCATCTAGGCATAGACTAGAGACAATAATCACACAAAAATTGTACTCCGTTGGTACAAACTGAATGTACTTCTGTTAGTACAAAATTCAGTAGCCAGGAGGGTTTCCGAGATAACTCCAGAGAGACCATATTACTTCATTTTTAAAATTATTACATTGACTGCCAATAGATTTCTGGGCAAAATACAAAATTACCTTTTTAAAGCTCTAAAATGACTTGAGCCCAGGTAACCCAAGAGAATGCCTTCTGCTGCATAATCTCCACCGCTCACTGAGGTTATCTGTGGAGGTCCACTTCCAGTTGCTGCTGGCTCTTACAGTAGCAACATGGAATTGGGCCTTCTCTGTAGTCATCTCTAAGGACTGGAGTTTGCTACCTCCTCCTTGATATCTAAGTTTCAACATCTTTGGTGGCCTTCAAGAAGGCCTTGAAAATGTATTGGCTTTTAGTTAGAGTTATTAAATGTTTTATTGTAAACTGCTGGTACAGTTTTGCACAGAAATAATAAAGCAAACCTCCAACATGTGGAGCTGAAAATCAATTGCTCATTCAACAAGAGGAGGCATCTGACAGAAAAATCAATGTCACTTTTCCCTCCAATGTGTGTGCTCAATGACCACAGATTAAGATAGCCTGGACTCTGTGCCTTCCTTCCAATGAGAAGCATTGGTGACCTGCCAGTTTTAATTGGTCTAATCAGTGGATAATACACTAAAGCTTTAGCTGATTTAGAAGGCCAATTTTAATCAGAGCACTGGCAGTTAAGGACACACTTCGTTTTGGCTGTAATAAAGATTTTTTTTAAAAAAGAACACTAAGAATTACCTTTCCTTTGAATGATGTGGTAGTTGATGAATAGTAGTTTCTATTTATTAAATTGTAAGTTTTCTTATTCATCCTTCCACATCTCAGGAACAGGAAGGCACCTATATTAAATACATAGAAATTTATTTAACATTAATTGGCTAATAAGTAAGTGATTAACTAAACCTGTTTAATCAATTGACAGTCCTTAACTCCTTGTGGCTGGCTGTCACTAGCCAGGAGTGAATGAAGTTATAATGACTAGATTTCCTGCAACAAGTATAGCCTTTAAACATTTCTGAAATAATCTTAATTGACCATCTCTGCACTTTAAATTTGCATCAACCTACTATGCAGGGTTGTTGTGAGGATAAAAATAACCATGTACACCACTCTGAACTCCTCGGAGGAAGAGTGGAATATAAATGTAAAAATAAACAAAGAAATAAATAAAATTGCAGGCCTTGAAAATAAGGCAATGAAAATTATTACCCAAAACACTTTTCTGGCCTGCCTGCCTCCAATGTACCTGTGTTAGTAAGCAAGTGACTGCTTACATGCCTGGTCATTACCAGGGAGGTGAAAGCTGGAGAAAACCTCAGGGCCAAATTATGTTTGAGAGCTCAGGAGAGGAGATTTCTTTATCTGCCCCAACTACAGTGGAAGTGCACAGGTAAAGTTCTAATTAATATTGTCTGGAAACATGGAGTTAGAGTTCCAAATAAAGTAGTTTATTCGGGAAATCCATCAGGGAGATAGATTGAGAACTACAAGCCTCATTGCTAGCTACATACAGGAAAGGGGAAGAGAGAAGAAGGAAGTCTCACAGGTGAGAGAATGAAACCTGAGACTATCAGTCTAACAAAGGGGAATCAGAGTAGCAGAGAGAGCATAGTCAGAGGGGAAAGGCCCTTACTGGCTATTTCTACTCCTAATGCCCCTAGTGGTCAATAGGGTTGCTGGTGCGAAGAGTCGATGCCCTCAGGAGCGGCATCTACAACAGACAGCACATCATTGGCCTTGACATGCTTGACTTCTGTTTGGTAAATGGCTTGCTGTGGCTACTATTTACCAGCGGGGAGGGAAAAAAATACATCAGGGCAGACGACACTATTAAAGGCCCCTTAGTTTCTGCAATGAAAATGGGGCGGGGGGTGGTGGTTCCCAAAGGTGTTGGCAAATTTATTTGTTCATTCATTCATTCAGTTTCTATACCGCCCTTCCAAAAATGGCTCAGGGCAGTTTACACAGATTAAATAAGATGGATGCCTGTCCCCAAAGGGCTCACAATCTAAATAAGATATATACCAGCAACAGTCATGGGAGGTACTGTGCTGGGGGGTGGGGGGATAGGGCCAGTTACTCTCCCCCTGCTAAATAAAGAGAATCACCACGTTAAAAGGTGCCTTTTCAATGAATTTATGTAATATATCTTTTTACTGATGCATGTCATATGAATAAATTTAGTATATAAGTTCCCATGTAAAATGTAAATTTTGGATATATCTTTACCTTTACATGATTTTTACAATTTAGAATTGGTTTTTATTCTTTTTATATTAAGACATAAGGATATGAGTTTTTAAGGCCCAATAACATTGATTGATTATTTAACATTTGGATAGAATATATATTATTACGATTAGTTTGATCCTTACACTATCATGTTTATATTTTGATACTTTTAATTTTATAATCATCATGCTATGTATGTATAAACTATTTGTAATATTCTGTATATTGCTTTTTAGAATTAACTCTGAAGAAGAGCATTTCAGCTTGAAAGGCATTAGGCAGTGCTGAACTTATTCATATGAAATGCATCAGTAAAAGTTATATTAAATAAATTCATAGAAATCTACCAGCACCTATGGGAGTCTCCTCTTCCCCCTTTTTCATTTCTGATTGCTGGCCATTTTTCTCCCCCTTCCCTCTTTGCCCTTAGTTTCTTACCCTGCCCCCAGATTTCTCCCACAAGCATTTGCATAGCATGGTTGGTCTTGGCAAGTCTTCAAAACCACAAGTCAATATGTAAAAATAAATTCTGCTAACAATCTCCTACTGAGCTGTTTATTTTAGGGTTTTTCTTTCAGCACTCATCACTGAGGCATGATCCAGTACACCTACATCTCTTGACAGATTCATATCAAGTCCCTTCCACATATTTACAATTAATTTCGGAGCCTACATAAGGCTCATATAAGCTATACAATTTCAATTGAAATCAAAGTATTTGGTGCCACTTTGAGAGCAGTTTCAAATGCATCAAACCCCTCAATGGAAATTCGATGTTTCTGTGATCCGATACGTGCATATATTGCTATATCTGTGCACTCTGGGATGCTATAGTTGCTGCTTCTTCTTCTTCTTGTTTACAGAGTCAGACAGGTATTATTGACTGGTTTGTTTTATCCAGACATCGAGTCCTTCCCAAGGACCTGGGATGGCTGGATTTTATTGTCAATGTTGTTGCTGTTGTTATAGATATTGTCGCAGAATATAGGCTGTTCCCAGTAAAGTTGTTTTTTGTAATTGGCTGGTGGTGATTTCTGTGGTCCCTATGGTGTTGGGGTGCTCTTCAAGTTGTTTTGGAATTGCACCTCGGGCGCCAATTACCACTGGGATTATTTTGGTCTTCTTCTGCAACAGCCTTTCAATTTCAATTTGTAGATCTTTGTATTTTGTGATTTTTTTCTATTTCTTTTTCTTCTGTTCTGCTATCCCCTGGTATTGCTATGTCGATTATTTTAACTTGTTTTTCTTTCTTCTCGACTATAGTTATATCTGGTGTATTGTGTGGCAGATGTTTGTCTGTTTGTAGTCGGAAGTCCCATAATATTTTTGCATCTTCATTTTGTACAACTTTTTCAATTGTATGGTCCCACCAATTTTTGGCTACAGGTAGCTTGTATTTTTTGCAGATGTCCCTGCTACCTTGTCATGCCTTTGTTTGTAGTCAGTCTGTGCAATCTTTTTACAACAGCTGATTAGGTGGTCCACTGTTTCATCTGCTTCTTTACAAAGGCAGCACTTGCTGTTTTATTATTATTATTATTATTAATAATAATAATAATTAGTGTGACCCTGCATTTCCACCACAGGTGAAGCATGTTCTCTTATTTGACACTGGGAGGTTGCTGCATGTCTAAAAGTCAATAAGAGCAAAAGAATAGTTGTTACCACACATCCTTGCGCCCTTGTGTGCACCTGTGCTTTGAAAACAAAATGGGAGAAATTACTCCGTGATGTTTCCCAGTCCATATATGCGCCTTTGGTCTGCGAAAGACCCTCTCACTAGGTGAACAACTCCAGCCACAGTATATTTCAAAAATAAAATAAAAACCATTCACTGTACTTTAAATGGTCTAATCCACTGCCACCACTTCTTGAGGCCTATTCACTTCCTTCCCTCGTGTGTTTGAATAGCAGGTATGGCTGTCGTCATGAGGGATACTACTAGTAGGCTTACTAGCTATGGTGGTAAAATTGAGCTAAAAATTTTATTTTACTACAAATTTTCCAAAAGGTTTAAGTAAAGATAAGAAACAACTATTTATGTGTTTATAAATTTTGTTGTAGTTTCTTAAAATGTTATACCAAAGGCTAGTGGTTTCACCCTGAATCAGTTACTTCCCCTAGCAGAAACAGTAGACTGAAGTTAAACTTTCCTTATTCCTTGGATCAAGGTTTCTCATGGAGGCTGTGTATACAAAAATAGTAATAGTCCCTTCCTTTGACTGGTTACTTTCTCAGATCCTACTATGAAAAACTCAGAAACAGAAGCTTCCTCACTTAATAGAAGGAGGCAGAATAGAAGCGGCTCATTTCCACCAGAAACCTTCCCTCCACTGACATCACTTCCAACCGAGATTACAGATCTAAGATAAAAATTTTTGCCTATATCTCCTCTTATTTATGGATCAATTCACAGCAGCCTATCAAACTTTTAACATCACACAATCTCCCCTTTCTTTGCCAACCACACCAGCTCTCACCTTTAACTGTCCAATTGTCCTTTTAGCTCCTAGCAACCACACTAGAGATTAAGGCCGCACCATCTACAATAGAACCTTTAACTCAAACTTCTGTAGGATCATAGAAAGTGCATTAATTCTTTAGTTCTTGTTCAGGCTCAGACTGGCCCACAGGGCAACAGGGCATATTCCCGGTGCGCCCTACCCGTGCAGCGCCCCTGCACCCCAACTCCCACCCTTAAGTACCCATTCTGCTCAAAACTCGGCGCCCTCCCCACATACATTCCACCGCCCTCTCAGTGCCCCCAGTCCGGCCCTGTTCCTGTTTCTCCACATACTCGAAACCAAATGTGAAAGCGTGAATAACAAATTGATTGCACTCCAGACAATGGCAAGAGACAGAGGCACAAACAGAGTCAGAGGCGAGACTTTTAGTAAAGAAATAAAGCTTAATTTTGTAGCAGGCAGACGCACAATGTGAAAGTATATTGTTTGCAGAGATGTGAGATGGACATTTCCCCACAGAAATCCCACAATTTTCCAGGTTTTTTTCTTGAAAAAATTTCCCATATTTTATTTTTCTGTAGAAAATTCACCATTTCTAAAAATTTCTCCTTGGCTTCTTGAATTAAAATGGTGAAGGTGGGCTTTAAAAACAAAACAAAACTGTATAACTAGATCAAATAACCTGCCAAATCAGATCACAGTCTATTTAAGGCATCAGGAAAATCTGTATACTAACTTTTTTCAAGGAAAAAAAAATGATGCGAATTTTTATGCAAATGGGAATTTTTTCCAATTTAACCCCCACCCCCAGAAAAATCCACATCTCTCGAGCATTTGGCAAACTTGGTAATATTGGGAATGAAGGCAGCAACCCAGGCAAAAGGGAGGGGGAGAGGCTTAAATTGTCTTTTGATTGGCAGATATTGGGGCATCAGAGGAAAGGGGGGAAAGCAACCCCTGGGCAAAGTCATGGCAATGACTCTTATCAGGGGGACTCAAGGGTCCAATCCATAGAGGTTCTGCCAGAGCAGAATGTACTTCCAATATAAGTAGTGTTGCACAACTACTTAAAATTGTGTATCTGCAGTTGTGCAACTACCCACCTGTGCAAGACCAATCATGCCTAGTACTGCCGATCATGCGCATAGAATCATCAGATGATATCAGCACTGCATTGCACATCTGGTCAACCACTTTTTAGTTAGGCAGTTGTATTCTTTGTTTTGGGCTTTGCCCAGCTCCAACCTTTTCTCAAAAGGCTTTCTCTTGCATATGTCTGCCATGCTGACTCCAAAAACGTTGGACTTGTTGGGAAAAAAATAGTATCCAGACGCTTAGCGAAGCAGATTTTTGGGGGAGGGGGCAACATCTGCTTATTCCCCCAAACCAGACTATGAAGGCAAATGACCTAGAAATTCCTTTCCTCCTATAGGAATTTCTATATTGTTGCCACAAAAATAATTTCTGCATTTTACTTAGTCAAGCCAGAAGCCTAAGAGGGTAGGCGTGAATCTAGATTCCCCTTGTTCAGAGGTCAAGCACCCACTGGGCTAGAAAAACAAATTAAATTGAAAGGGGGGAGGACCCTCAACCCCTTTATAAGGCATTGATATGCAAATAAACACGCCAAGCTTCCCACAGAAGTTACCATGGTTGAGTCATTCAGTCCCCCTTGTTTTGCTGGTGGTGACCTATATCTCTCAGGTCTCACACAAAGATGGGGAGGGTAATATTCTTAGCCAAACAGCACAGTGTTTCTCAGAAGGAACTGCCACTCCACCCAATACCTAGCAGAAATACAATATATTTTGAAATACAAGATATTTTGATTGGCACTGTCACACTTAATTTAATATTGTGGCGGAGTTCCTAAAGGACAGCTGTGAACTCTACATTAGGAATATATGTTCTTAGGGTCAGCCATACCATTAAGCCTGACAGCGTGAGATCCCAAATTGTCAGATGTTTAGTTTATTGATGTGCTTCTCAGACTGTGTGCCGTGCAAGGGGCTAAAATGTGCCTTCTTAAAATGAAATCATCACGCTGAATGCATCCACTGATCTATGCCCAAAAAGAAAGGCAGCATCTCAGCATAAGCCACTTCAGATTTATTAGGGGAAACCCCTTAGTCCTCTTCTCCCTGCTATGTCAGGCCATGTGTAAACTTTAAAGAAAATGGGCACATTCTTGAGTGGAGGAATGAAGAGTGCCTCCAAGTTCAATCAAGTAAAAACCCCCTATGTATCAAAAGTTTGGAAAACACTGGTTTCTTGCTTACCATTGGGAGGGGCATCTGGGTTTTCTGTCAAAGGTGCAAAAGCATTTTGAGCCATCATTGTATGGATGATGGGGCTTTTTGTGATTTTAAAAAATCTTTTCTTTTCCCATTTTTACCTTTGCTGGTTCAACAGAACCTCTCTTTAATTTTTTTGGACCAATATTTATTTATTTGTTTGTTTACTTATTTTTATTTATTTATTTATTTTTGCATTTATATACCGCCTTTCGTTAAAAAAAATAACCCCAAGGTGGTTTACAAAAGTTAAAAACATACAATAAAAAGACAATAAAAACATCATGTTAAAAATATAAAAACATATAAAAACAGGCATAAAAACAATACAACAAATACAACAAATAAAAACACAGAGAAGCTGCAGTAGAAAACGATCATGTAAAAGCCTGGGTAAAAAGCCAAGTCTTTAAAAGCTTTCTAAAAGCCGTGATGGAGTCCGAGGAATGAATGGCCACTGGGAGAGCATTCCAGAGTCTGGGGGCAGCAACAGAGAAGGCCCTGTCCCAAGTGCACGACAGCCGGGCCTCCCTCATTGTTGGCACCCGGAGCAGGGCCCCCTCAGATGTCCTTGTCAAGCGGGCAGCAACCCTTGGGAGCAGGCGGTCCCTCAAATACCCTGGGCCCAAACCGTTTAGGGCTTTAAAGGTCAAAACCAGCACCTTGAATTGGACCCGGAAACGAACTGGCAGCCAGTGCAGCTCTTTCAAAATGGGGGTGATATGTTCCCAACGGGCAGCTCCGGATAAAACCCTCGCTGCCGCGTTTTGCACTAGCTGCAGTTTCCGGATATTCTTCAAGGGCAGCCCCACGTAGAGCGCGTTACAGTAATCCAGCCGCGACGTGACTAAGGCGTGGGTAACCGTGGCCAGATCTGCCTTCTCGAGAAAGGGACGCAGCTGGCGCACCAGCCGAAGCCATGCAAAGGCACCCCTGGCCACTGCCTCCACCTGAGCTTCCAAAAGCAGAGCCGGGTCCAGTAGTACCCCCAAGCTGCGTACTTGCTCCTTCAAGGGGAGTGCAACCCCATCCAGAACCGGTAAAATCTCCTCATCCCGATTGGCTCTCCTACTGACCAACAGTACCTCCATCTTATCCGGATTCAATTTCAGTTTGTTAGCCCACATCCAACCCATCACGGCCTCCAGCCCCCGATTCAGGACATCCACTGCCTCCCTAGGATCAGATGACAAGGAGAGATAGAGCTGAGTGTCATCCGCATATTGCTGACAACTCAGTCCAAATCTCCGGATGACCTCTCCCAGCGGCTTCATGTAGATGTTAAACAGCATGGGGGACAAGACTGATCCCTGCGGGACCCCACAGGCCAACGGCCACAGGGCCGAGCAGTAGTCCCCCAGCACCACCTTCTGAACCCTCCCCTCAAGAAAGGACCGAAACCACTGCAACGCAGTGCCTCCGATTCCCATACTCGAGAGGCGGCCCAGAAGGATACCATGGTCGATGGTATCGAACGCCGCCGAGAGGTCCAGCAGAACCAACAGGGACGCACTCCCCCTGTCTAGTTCCCGGCGTAGGTCATCCACTAGGGCGACCAAGGCAGTCTCAGTCCCATACCCGGGGCGGAAGCCAGATTGAAAAGGGTCCAGATAATCCGTATCATCCAAGACCCTCTGCAGCTGGGACGCCACCACACGCTCCATCACCTTGCCCAAAAAGGGGAGGTTAGACACAGGTCTATAGTTGTCCAGGTTGGAGGGATCAAGGGAGGGCTTTTTTAATAGAGGTCTTACCACCGCCTACTTAAGGCACGATGGCATCCTGCCCTCCCTTAATGAAGCATTAACGATCACCTCCAGCCATCTACCTGTCCCCTCCCTGGCAGCTTTTATTAGCCATGAAGGGCAAGGGTCAAGAGCGCACGAAGTCGCCTGCACACTGCCCAGGATCTTGTCCACATCCTCAGGCCGCACCAACCGAAAAGAATCCAACACAAGGGGACCAGATGGTACCAAAGGCACGTCTGCCGGAACTGCCAAAACTCTGGAGTCCAGGTCAGCACGGATGCAAGCGACTTTATCTGCAAAGCGACAGGCAAACCAATCACAAAGAGCTGTAGATGGCTCCTCCCCCATTGTCTGGGGGGATGTGTGGAGCAAGGTTTTCACCACACGAAACAGCTCTGTTTGTCTGCACTGAGCAGACGCAATGGAGGCGGAGAAAAAGCATTTCTTCGCCGCCCCCACCGCCACGGCGTAGTCCCTAAAATGGGCTCTAGCCCGTGTTCGGTTGGATTCGTGACGACTCTTCCTCCAGCGTCGCTCCAGCCGTCGCCCGAGTTGCTTCATCGCCCTAAGCTCCGAGGAAAACCAAGGAGCTGAACGGGCTCCACCAAGCCGGAGAGGGCGCTTGGGGGCAACCGTGTCAACAGCCCGGGCCATCTCTCCATTCCAGAGATCAACCAAGGCCTCGACAGGGTCACCAGCTCTGGACACTGGAAACTCCCCGAGGGCCGTCTGAAATCCAAGCGGATCCATAAATCCAAGCGGATCCTTACTTACTTTTTAATTTAATTTTATTTCTTTTTCATTTCATTTCTATACCACTCATCCCAGAACAGCTCAGGGTAGTTCACATCCAGAAATTAACATAAAACATAAAATACAAACAGTTAAAATATTAACACAAAACTCATTTTAAAGACCAATTAAGTATTCTTAAAAGCCAGGCTGAAAGGATGAGTCTTTAGGGATCTCTTGAAGGCCTCCTCCAAAGACAGTAAGCCGCTTGTACCCCTGGGAAGTGTGTTCTACAACCTAGAGGCGACAAATGAGAAAACCTGATCCCAGGTTGCCACCAGATGAACTGGTGGCACCTGAAGATGGACCTCTCAGGATGACCTTAATGAGCAATGGGGATTTTGCATTCTTTCAGGTAATTAAGCCAGACTCCCGGGCAGGGGCATAGCAAGGTTGGAGTGGGCCCAGAGATGAGATTTAAAATGCCCCCCCCTCAAAGTCCAGGGCCTCCGAACACCCCAGGCCCCCAAGGATTTAAGTCTGATATTTCAAAATAAGTCTGCTGCCTAGAAATACATTTCACTGAATACACACATGCACACTTCACAGTATATAGTGATATACATCAAGTACTATATATTTGTGCTACTTTTAATGCCTAGAACACACTAGCAACGCTAATTATTAAAATGGCCCCCTTGCTGCAGATTAGCAAAGGAGACTTTCAACCATGCAGGGTGAGCCTATGTATGTTTTCTCAGAATTTTGAACAAATTCAGTAAAGTTTGATTGTAGGAGGTTTTTCACAGGAGGCTTTTAAAGCCCTTTAACACACATCTCCTCTGGAATAGAGGTGCTGCATTCACATGTTGGCCAGATTGACCCTGAAGTCCCTGCAAGTTACTGGGGAGGAGTTCACACACAAGAAAAGTAAAATAAAATAAAAGCACCACACATGCTTCACAGTTCTCACTCAGACCTTCTGGGTTGCAAAACAACTTGAGAATACGTGCATTTATGAATGAATGAATAAATATAATATTGTTTGTTCCAGAAGTTTTTATAATTTTCTGCCATGGAACAAGCCACTTATAGGACTTTTTAGATAGTTTTTTTTTTTAAGCCAGCAAATTTTCCAAGCTGTTTTAAATTAAATATTCAGAGACTTCTCAGTCTCCCCTCCCTCCATATCAAAGCCCTATGGCAAGCAGATCCCTATATATGGACAGGGTGTTTTTTTAAGCCAGCAAATCAAAGCCCTATGGCACGCAGATCCCTATATATCCTGGGGAGAGGGGTGACCACAAAAAGGAGTTCACATGCTACCTAGCAAATGCTGGGCTGGGCAGAGGGTCTGCTGCAGAGAGCTGTGGGGGCCACTCTGCCTGCCTGCCTGCCTCCTTCTTTCCTTGCTTGGGGCCTCCCTGCAATCCTACTCCAGTTCAGGCTTCACTGGGGCCTACACGGAGGCCTCCCTGGAAGCTCCGCCCATCCGCCGATCAGCTGAGAGGCGGGGAGAAAAGGAGCTCTTTGCAGGCAGTTCGCCTGCTGCTTAGATTGCCGGCCAGGAGGACAAGCAGGAGAGAGGGCAAACAGGGCAAGTGGCTGAGGGGCCTTGGGGCTGGGCAGGGGGCAATGAGGAGTCATGTGAGGTGTCTCTGGGGGGCCCCCCAAGACAGTGGGGCCCCCAGGCAACCGCCTCCCCTTGCCTAATAGTAGTTACCCCCCTGCTCCCGGGCCTAAGAGATTCAGGCCTTTAAAGGAAGTTAAAGGAAGTACCTGGTGTGCCTGCACACCCCGCCCTCGCGTACGTACAGGTCAGGCCCATGCATGAGCGAGCGTGACAGGTGTGTGCATGTGCCCGGCATGTGCACGTGCACTGGGTACTTTCTTTACCTTCTGGCCAAGGAGGACAGCAGGGCGGCAGGGAGGTATGCTGCCAACCCGATGGGGACTTATTCAATGGAGCGCCGGCAGGAGGAATGCAGCGGGAGGGGTAAGGGCACCCTTCCCTGCCCTTAAAAGTATGTCTCCCCCCACCTTCGATCCACCCCTCGCCGGTCCTGTGCACATCCCTACCATTTACAACTTCACCCATCCCTTTTTTCTTTCTTCTACAGCCTCTGGTTCCATGTTCCTTCATTTTTAGTGTATTGCATTTTTGTACTAATTTTCTGCCTTGACAGAGGAACCAAAAGCCGTTTACAATATTAAAAAAGCAAACCAACAAGTTACATAAGATTTACAAGGTATTGTTATCGCAGGCCATTCATTGATGGTCTTTTAAAGAGTTGAGGACAAGAGCTCCTCGGCCTGAGCACCTCCTTTCTTGTCTCCCTCTCAGGGCACACTGGTCTTTCCTGGAAAAGGGGGGGGGGGCTGCACCAACAGTCCTCACAGGCCAGTGCTGCTCTCTGTGGGAGTAGGGTTGCCATGCTCCCCGGAATTCTGGGTATGACCCGGATTTTAAGGATCTCATCCAGATTGTTTAGCCCTTCCGGATCCGCCTAGATTTTACCTTTTTAAAATTATTTTTAAAGCTAAGATCTAGTCATTGTAGAAGCGGAGTTATGGTGCAAAGTGTGCAGTCATTATTCTGCCTAACAACTGGACTTGGATTGGGAGAGGAAGAGCACAGGAGGCTAGCAGGGAAGGTTTCACTTTCACAAGTACAGTAATTCCCTGAGGAATGTTGCCTTGTTTGTTATCAGCAGGAGATCTCTATCGGGCAGTTGAGATGATAGCCTGCTTTTGATGTGAATCACTACCTGCCTTCCAGGCTGTGTACTGTAATGCTAAAGGACTTTCTTGGTTTTATGTTCAGTGCATGCCTACTTAGAAGTAAGCACCGTTGTTTTCAATCAGATCTTCTCTCAAATAAGTATGGACAGAATTGCAGCCTTCGTTAGAGTTAATTAAATTAAGAGCCTTAATTTAATTAAGTTAATTTAATTAAGTTAATTTAATTAAGAGTCTTAATTTTAAAAAGAGCCAGCGTGGTGTAGTGGTTAGAGTGCTGGACTAGGACCAGGGAGACCTGAGTTCAAATCCCCATTCAGCCATGATACTAGCTGGGTGTCACTGGGCCAGTCACTTCTCTCTCAGCCTAACCTACTTCACAGGGTTGTTGTGAGGAGAAACTCAAGTATGTAGTACACCGCTCTGGGCTCCTTGCAGGAAGAGCGGGATATAAATGTAATAATAATAATAATAATAATAATAAAATAATAATTAAAAAGCTGTGCATTTTTTGTCATTGTTCTATTGCTGCTGTTAATATGTCAAGGAAACTGGTCAGGCAAAGTTATCTTCCCCAACTATTGTTGGTAGATATCCAGAGCAAATACATATGCAAATTATCTGCAAGCCAATTTACATAATATGCAAATTAGGCACCCAGATTTGGAAAGCCGGGATATGGCAACCCTATGCGGGAGCCAATGTTATGCTTTCCCCTGCATGAAAAAGCAGGAATTAACTGAAGAGTCCAAGCTCCCAGAAGACAAACATGCATGTTGTTAATTCCCTCAAGAAGCATACTGGGGGGTTCCCCCCAACAATCAGGCCCTTACCAGGTCTTAACTGGGATGCAGGATTGCCAGCTGCCAACCCAAATATGGTCTCTCCCTTTAAAAACTTTGTAGCACAGAGAGGATGCAGCCTGCATTTCCCACCCACTTTCCTTGTGGTGAGAGAGGTTAGGCAAAGGAGATGAGGTGGGGATGTGTCAGTGGTTCTGTCTCCTAGTGCCTCTAACCAGCACCTCCAGATTGATGACTGGCAACTCTATATTCTCAGTTGTTCCTTACCAGCTTCCAATGGACAGAGAGATTATGAGCATGCAAAGGGCTCAGTTGTGCTGAAAAGGAAGGGAGGCAGAACTGGACGTTGCAGGCCAACTTCTTCAGGAGTTAACCACATTTCTTTTTCTTTCCAGGGCAACATCTCTGGGTTGATACTGACAGCTAGTACCCCATGGGATTAAGATGGATCTTGGGATGTGCTTTTCAGTGGCTTACTTTTGGGTCTTCCGTTCTGTTTTTCTCAGTAGCTGTATTGCACGTTCTCCGACAGTTTTATGTTGTTTGGAACTGGACTCTTAATGATGAGGGAGACTGTTTACTACAACAAACAAAAATGCTTCACCATCAGTGCAACAAGTGGCTCTTTGCCTGAGGCAACAAGAGGCCTTGTGAGGATCTGGCTGTCAAGAAACAATTTGTTTCCTTATTTAGTACATATGGAAGGGTGCACGTTCCGTGCTGTCTCACGGAATGCAAAGCCGGTGAGGGAACTTGGATAGGGATGTGATGCCTTCCCCACCACTGGTTGCGGGGAGCCAACTTTGCATTGACTGAAATCGGGACAAGGACTCCGGGGGGGGGGCGGGCAGAGGCATGACAGGGGCGGGGTTTGTCTTTTATTTTATTTTTTAACTTTTAAAGCCACCGCTGAGTGTTGGCGGAGCAGGACGGTGGCTAGAGCTCACCTGGGTAGCTTTTCCTCCTACCTTGCTTCCACACAATGGAAAATTGGCAGCACACTCAGCTCCCAAACCCGGGTAGAATACAGTCTTTGATTGTGTGCATGACCTCATAATCTAGACCAGGAGTGCACAACTCAAATGACCTGGTGGGCCAAAACCGACCATGACCTGGCTCATGGGGGCCAAGGTCAATTTTTAGGGTTCTGATTATTAAGGTAACACTTAATACCAATCAGTTAATTAAATCAAATAAAAGTGAAATTAATTAAAATGAATTTAATCAAAATTTAACTTTTGAAGTTCTGGCAGGCCAAGATTAATTTAAATTAATATAAAATAAATTGAATTAAGATTCATTCTAATAAAATAAATACAATACAATCTGTACAAAATACATAATAAAATGCATTGTTCTTCCTTTTCACCTCTGCCAAATCATCACATTTAACATGGAGCACTTGTAAGGAAAAAAATTAGAGAAGTTTTTCTCGTAATTTTGGATAAAAAGATTACACTTTGATTAGAAGGGAAAGGGTGAAAGCAAGAGGGAAAGGATGGGGCAGGAGGCATGGCTTGAGAGAGAGAAGGAGAGAATGGAGATGAAAGAAAGAGGGAAAGGAGGCTTGGCTTGAGAGGGAAACAGAATGGGGAGGGGGGAAGAAAGGGAAAGGATGGGGCAGCAGGCTTGGCTTGAGAGAAAATGGAGGGAGGGAAAGAAAGAGGGAAAGGAGGGGGCAGGAGGCTTGGCTTAAGGGAGAGAGAGAGAGGGTGCATGCTTCATGAGAGGAGCCAATGAATCCCGCCAAATCTCTGTGCTTTTTCTTTTAAATTTCTGCCGCTACCAAGGGATGGCTGCTGGGGGGTGAGCCAGGAGTAGTCCTTCTCCCACCCCTCGGCAACAGCGGAGGACCCAAGAGCGATGCAGGGCCTGCTGTTTGGTCCTGCGTCTCTTCCCAGTTGTGAGGCACACCTGCACATTGGAAAGATCATCGCAAGCTCAGGAGGAACCATCAGAAGGTTCAGGGTGTTATCAGTATGCTGATGACACCCAAATCTATTTTTCCATGTCAGCATCATCATGTGAAGGCATAACCTCCTTAAATGCCTACCTGGAGGCATTGAAGGGCTGAATGACGGATAACTAACTGAGACTGAATTCAAATAAGATGGAGGCAGGTGCGGCATCAGAACTCAGGTGACAATTTGATCTGCTGGTTCTGGATGAGGTCACACTTCCCCAGAAGGAACAGGTACACAGCCTGGGAGTGCTTCTGGATCCAAACCTCTCTCTGGTGTCTCAGACTGGAGCAGTAGCCAGAGGTGCTTTCTCTCAGCTTTGGCTGATATGCCAGCTGCGTCTGTTTCTTGGGATAACCTCAGACAAACTGGTAACCTCCAGACTTGGTAACCTCCAGTCTTGACTACTGCAGTGTGCTGTATATGGTGCTGCCTTTGGATGTAATCCGGAAACTGCAGTAGGTACAGAATGTGGCAGCCAGGTTGGTCTCTAGGTCATCTCAGATAGACCATATTATTCCTATACTAAAAGAACTACACTGGCTACCATAGGCCTTGAGTATTTAAGATAATGAAGCTCTTCTCATGCTCACTGAGAAGAGCTTCTGAGTTAATTGCGGGTTTACCTTCCCTTCCCCACAGACAATCGGTGTTTGTCATCTTCATCTTGCCTGCCCAGATGAGTAGCAGCTCTCCCGCAGGCTGCCCACGCCTTGCTGCGGTTTGCCCGGCAGCTCCAGGGGTCAGGCGCAGAGAAGCGCCAATGCGCAGCGCCCTGTCCCCTGGAGCCCCAGTAATGCACCACACAAGTGTGCAGTGCATTACTGGGAGACCCCGACCGCGACCCCTGAGTGTGTCCACCGTGGCTGCAGACACACAGTCGCGAAGCTCGACCTCGGTTAAGTGGCAGACTACCACTTAAACGAGGTCGGGCTTCGCAAAACGGGGCTAGGCTCCCTTAGCCCTCAGTGTCTTCTTCCCCATGAGCCCCATCACCAATTGAGATCATCCAGAGAGGTTCGTCTGCAGTTGCCACCTGCTCGTCTGGTGGCCGCACAGGGATGTACTTTCTCTGCTCCTGCCCAGAGACTCTGTAATGCACTCCCGGCTGAAATAAGAGCCTCCCCATTTCTGACAACTTTTTAGAAGTTCTTAAAGACTTATCTCTTCTCCAAAGCTGTTTAATTTAACTGTGGTTTAAATTGTTTTAAGGCTTTTATTCTGTGTTTTAACTTGTTTTATATTGTTGCAACCCACTCAGAGACGGAAGTTTGGGGCAGTGAACAAATTTGTTAAATAAATTAAATAAATATTGCTAAAACTTCGGAACAGATGACCTTCTGAGATACTGAAGGATCTGTCTTGTTTCCATTTCACTGAGTTCTACTTTTCTTAGTTTATACCAGCTTTCAGATATGTCCCCTGCCCCCAGTCTCTTCTAAAATTGAGAGAGGAATTACAGGAGGTTGCCATCACAGTGTATCACCAGTGATCCTGGTATAAGGCTAAAATGATGTAACCCCCACCCTAACTCCACTAGTGGAGGGTCTGAAGATGACTATAATCTTTATTTAACCCTCATCTGGAGTCATAATTTTTTACACATGAGAAGGACTTACTAACCCTAAGTAGTCCCATGGGATACTCCCACACACAACTTTTTTAGGCCATGAAACCCACAATCTAACACTTCAGTAAATTTCAGTAACAATAAATTTCGCCTCAGTGGAGAGCAGCAGTGACCCCCCACATCTCAAGCATGGCACCTTGTGTGACTGCATGGCTTACTGAGAATGTGAATTCTCAGCTAAGAGAAATGAACACTTCAAACCCCACACTAATATAGATCCATACTCAGTTCTCAGGATTTAATCTGCAAGGACACTCTGTGACTGACGTAAAGGAAATCCTCATATCTCTGGGAGCTGGTCAAGTGCCTTCTGCAGGCCAGTTTCCCACCATCTTCACATCTTTTGCTTGGTTTCTTGTCAGCTGTCCTTAGGCATAAACTTCTTGGGTACACACAAGACCATGACCTGCCCATCCAAGCTAAACACAGATGACAGTGCTCCCCTTTGTGAATGTGGTTGCATCCACGGAGCCAGCATGATTTAGTGGTTGGAGTGCTGGACTAGGACCGGGGAGACCCAGGTTCAAATCCCCATTCAGCCAAATACTTGCTGGGTGACTCTGGGCCAGTCACTTCTCTCTCAACCTAACCTACTTCGCAGGGTTGTTGTGAGGAGAAACTTAAGTATGTAGTACTTAAGGGCTCCTGGGAGGAAGAGCGGAATATAAAATGTAAATTTTTTAAAATATATATCTGGGGATATGTCTGGCTTGTTGTGTCTCATTATGGCTAAATAGGTCAACCCCTTGCTCAAAAGATCCTCTGCCAGCTGTACACTGGGCAAAATGTTATCTCCCACCAGAATTCTCTGAGGGCCCAGGTTCAGATTAACACAGCCATGCACTTGCGATAACTTCAGGGCTGTGGCAAGAAGACATCTGCCCTGATGTCACTGGTGGATGTCCTGATGCACTCTTGGCACATCCTTCAATTGCATGAGAGGGATGCTAATCTGAATCACCCCTCTATACATGCTCCAGTAGAGGTTTGGAGTGCAGGTAGAAGGGTGATTCACCTGAAGCAGCCTCATGTGTTATTCCATGAATGTCCACATTGCTGCACAACTTGTGGCCCCACATGTCTTTGCTGCAATCCTCCACCAGCTTGCTTCCCAAGGTAAACACTGCCTGTTAGTGGGTAGGATATCAACTGTTAGGTCAGAATTTAGGAAGAGCTGGTCTTGTAGTAGCAAGCATGAATTGTCCCCTTTGCTAAGCAGGGCCTACCCTGGTTTGCATTTGAATGGGAGACTACATGTGTGAGCACTGTAAGACATTCCCCTCAGGGGATGGGGCCTCTCTGGGAAGAGTATCTGCATGCTTGCATGCAGAAGGTTCAAGACCCCTCCCTGGCATCTCCAAAATAGGGCTGAGAGAGAGATTCCTGCCTGCAACCTTGGAGAAGCCACTGCCAGTCTTTGTAGACAATATTGAGCTAGACAGACCAATGGATGAACTCAGTAGAAGGCAGCTTCCTATGTCACACCCAGGAATATTGTACTGCTGCAGGCTGCTGCACAAAGAAGGTCCAGAAACCTCTAATGGTGCCAACTTGGCAGTCTTATCTCCTGGCATGTGGCTTTGTCATAGAACCTTAAATTACTTTTGATGGCCTCACGTCAAACTATCTCAGCTGCATTGTGGCACAGAAGTAGGAAGGCCCTAAATGTATTGCCCACAGTCCCTGTAGTTCTTCATAGTTGGCATGAAACACACCAGCCGAGATGAGCAGCAGGCCAGGATATGCTTTCAGTTCTTTTAGGACACCAGATGTTCACCAGAACATACGAAGCTGCTGCCTAATGAGCCAGTTGGTTCATTTACATCAGTGGCTCTCCAGGAGTTCAGGTAGCATTTTGATTCCTCCCAGTCTCAAATTGCAAGGGAGGGAGTTGCTTTACTCACTGCCTCCTCCTGCTGGACTAAACTCTTAGTCTGGCCTCTCAGTGGAGGACCCAGAACCCACCTCAGCACTGATCACCTCATCACTGATCTAAGCATCCTTATATATTTCTATTTCACCCACACATCCCTTCAAAGACCTCTCACCGTCCTCCATTTCCTGTCTCCTCCCCCATCCTTTCCCGATGAACTCCTTGCCCACTGTCCTTTTGCTGTTTCCCAAGCCTAGTTCCACATATCCTGGGCCATCTCAGGTGAGCGAGGTTCAGCAGACTGCTCAGTGCCACACATCCCACCTCTACATTTTTTCACACTCTCTACCTGGAATCAAGCTCCAACTCCCTCCTCCCTTCTTGGCTGTATCCCACTAGAAGAAATGGGGAAAGACCAGAGATGTACTGTTGATGGTTGATCCACTGGTGCCAGGCTTACTGAAGCTGTCATGTTGTTGTGGTTGCTGCTGCTGTGATTCTTTTGGCTTCGTTCTGCCGGCTAAAATCCCTGCTTCTGTGAGGTCAGATGCTTCTGAATGTTTTATTTGTTCCAAACACTAGGTCTGACATTATGGGAGGGATTGGTTTCATTTGCCCTAATTCAAGAGCCCAGAACTATGAAGTACTAGTTTTGAGACACTATCACCATCAAGGGAAACAAAACTAAAGTTTCCAAAGAGAAAATGGGGTGTACTCCCCCATCCCAAATGGCTTAACTAATTTGGGATAATTTCTATTTATAATTTCTATCCCAAATGGCATGGGATAGAAACCACCCCACCATAAGGATTCCATTCATTTCTGGGGTGGTGTTTCTCCCAATTGACTTATAATGGAAATGGGATAGAAATCACCCCACCATAGACTTCATTTTGGGATAGTTTTCTACTCTGTGTCATATTTTTATTAATAACATAAATATCATAACTGGTGAGAGGCCACACTTGTGGATACATCGTGTACCAGAGTGCAGGTAAGAGTTTGACCAAAAAAAGCATAGCTGGGAGTGCAGTGATTTGCTTTTTTACGCACCTTTATGCAGCTGGGGGTGGAAATCCACCCCAAAATCCAGATGAGGTTAAAAGCTGAAAGAATGAAGACAGCATTGTAATAAATGTATCCAAATTGGAACTCCTTTATTGTATACCCGCAAAACAAAGCTAGTTGTTGATGTCTACCTTGTGTTTCTTTTTAGACTGTGAGCAACACTTTGAGGACAGGGATCCATCTTTTTTCTGTGTAAACCGCTTTGAGAACCTTTTTTGTGGAACAGCAATATATAAATATTCTTAATATTTAATATACATTAACAATAAAGCTATCCTGAAAGCATTAACTACAAATAAGTAAATAATATTCAGCATTTGTATAGCAATTTCAAATGCCCCAAGCGATTAATATACTTTATCTTGTTTATAATCCTTACAAACACCATGTAACATATGTGAACTGTGACAGATTGGGGGTGTTAATTACATTTTTCTGGGATCTACCCTCAATAGAGAGATTGCTCTGGTCCTACTTTGGGAGCAGGCAGCTGCTCTGAGGTAGCCAGGCTGCCACCAGCTGAATGAAGACTGATCTAGAGTCACTGACCAGACAGATACAGCTCCAGCAATCTCTAGTCTGAATTCAGGCCAATCTTTGGCCAATTTTTCACAATATCAAGCCATTCAAATACCCAGGATTTCTTTCAAGAGCCACCTAGAAATTGATGCCAATTCCCTATTATGTAAGGCCGCCTCTGGGCAAAGGTGTGATTCAAAGCCATGATGCCCCAGCACCTCCAGAGTAGAAGCAGGGGAAAGCTGCCAAAGGGTACCAGCATTAGGGTAGAAATAAAAACATCCTTTCATGAAACATTTATATAATATTAATGTATCCTATTTCCATTGTCAATTGCAATTCAGTTTTTTCTCTGGCCAAACCAACGGACACAGCCAGCCTACTAATGGGATTGGGTGATACAGCCACCTCCACCAGCCTGCCAGATGCATGCCCTCACCTCGCCTGTGGGCTTCCCAGAGGCATCTGGTGGGCCACTGTGTGAAATGGGATGCCGGACTAGATAAGCCTTGGGCCTGACTCAACAAGGCTGTTCTTATGTTCTTACTCTAGTAAGGTAAGGGGGGAAGAATTGCAGGGGTGGGGTGGAGGAAAGTGGGCATGGCAGGGATGGGAGGAGGAAAGGGAGGCACTGCTGGGGTTGTGGGGAGGAAAGAGCAGCATACCATTGGGGAGCTAGGGGTGTAAGACTGGGGTAGGGGGTCAGCTTGCCACATAGTTTCAGGTGCCAGGGGGCTTGGGTCAGCTCTACAATTGATTCCAAAACGGGGAAACAAAACATGACTGAAGGCCTTAGCTCTTTCCCTCTCCTCAAATGTTTCCCTGTTCAGTTATGCAATTGTTTGGGTTATGTTTACTGGTTATTATAGACCTCTTTGTTAAATACAGCTACTGTTGAGATCATTCCTTATCCTGAGAAGATAAAGCTCTGTGTTTTCTCTCAACATCTGCACAGGGCACATCTCCAAGATCAAGTTCCCTGTTCATATCTGAAAATGTTTGTTTTATAAGCTTTCGAGCAAGGCTTGTTTACATTTATAAAAAAAACCCAAACCACCTACATGTAAAATGAGTGCTGGGTTCTGTGCTTTAAAAACAAATAAACAATGTGTTAAAATTATGAAAGTGATGTGTATTCCAGCTGCTGTTTGTAAGTTTCTGTTGCTAGGCTGCTGCTATCAAAGTTATAACCAAGTTGCATAGTTACGCTCCACATAGTCTTCCTGTTCCTGACAACAGGGTTAAGGACTCTGCCCCATCAGATTAGAACAAATTGAGAGCAAGAAATAGTGCTAGGCTGGCTTCTTAATTATGAAACAAACCCAAAGCTCCCAACTTAGTCATTTAAAAAAAACATTTGGTAGATTGAAGCTGGTGAGTTTGATGAGCAGAGGATGGGATCGTGAGGTCCCCCTTCCACACAATCCTGGAACTCCTTTCAGAAGTAATGGGGGTGCATTCAAGGACACCACTGGGGTGGGAATGAAACTGCTCCCTGTTCTTGGTGACCCCGTAAGAATCCAGAGCGTGGACGCTGGGGACAACAAGTGAGCCAGCGTGGTGTAGCGGTTAAAGTGCTGGACTAGGACCGGAAAGACCCGAGTTCAAATCCCCATTCAGCCATGATACTAGCTGGGTGACTCTGGGCTAGTCACTTCTCTCTCAGCCTAACCTACTTCAGAGGGTTGTTGTGAGGAGAAACTCAAGTATGTAGTACACTGCTCTGGGTTCCTTGAAGGAAGAGAAGGATATAAATGTAAAAATAAATAAATAATAAACAAGCAGACAATGTTGGGAACTGGCTTTTTAAACAATCTATCCAGAGACTTAGATTTAAACAATCTATCCAGTTTCCAACATTCTGTCACACTCTATTGTGATCAAGAAGCAGGGTGGAGATTATACAGATGAAGGGGTGGAGCTATGAGATATGTAGTTGCAGTTGTTTGTGGCTGCCATTGAGTCCCATAGGGGGAAGTAAAGGAGTTGTAATCTGGGACAGCCCTGCTTACTCTCAAAACTGATCAGAAGGGCATGAGGCCCTGCAATATGCAGCTTTGCAACATGGAGGGTCCTCCTGGATCTGGCACTGCTCCAAGAGAATCAGTGCTGGTGGTAGCTAGGAATGCCTTTACACAACCTTGGCTGGTGCACCAGCTGCACCCCTTCCATCCTCGGGAAGGCTGCTCTGCCCTCTTCCACTCATGCCTTAGTCACATCGCATTTGGTTTATTTCAATATGTTCTACATGAAGCTGGCCTTGAAACGTATTTGTTAACTACAGATGGTGCAGAATGCAGCAGCCAGATTTGATATCTGAATAACCTGCAGTGTGTGAATAATACTGATTTTGAAGACCCTGCAGAGGCTGCCCATCTGCTTCTAGGTAAAATTAAAGGTGTTAAGTATTTCCTTCAAAGCCCTAAACAGTAAACTGGTAAGCCTCAGCTACCTTAGGGACTACCTGCTCCCAACTGAATCTGTCCTGATTAGGTGAGCAAAGAGGGCTCTGCTCCACTTGCCAACTCCTGTTTGTTGGAGATAAGTCATATTTGAAGATGAGTCTCAGGCACCCAAACCTGTAAGGGTTTATGGGCAGGCTACTTGGATATACATAGCAGAGTATTTCAGGAGCTAACTCACGCTCATTACACAGAAGCTAAAGGGTCTCAGGTAGGGTTGCCAGCTGTCCTGCATTGTGTCCCTCATTCCTGGGGGGAAATTCTCATCCCATTTGGGACTCAGTTTCTCCTAATTTTTTGCCTTTTTTAAACCATTTTTTAAAAAACCCTTTTGATGCTGCTACGCAGCGGCAGTGCACACAGCAGGGATGGCAGCGAGAGCTCCAGTCTGCTCCGTGTCCACCTGTCAAACCATGAGTGCAGGTTAGGGTTGCAGGGGGCTGTGGGCGCACCGGGAGCAGGGCGTGCACAGGCCGAGCAGACAGACTAAGACAGCGATGAGGGAGTTCCTCCCTTGGTCCGGTCTTCCTTCCAAATGAGGCAGAGCGGCCCCTGTGCAGGCTCGGCTCGCTCTGCCTCGTCATTGGGAGAAAGTTCCGGGAGGTTCTCCACCCTGGGGTCACAGGATGAAGTGTGGCATATATGTGCAGTAACTATTTCTTCACCCATATGCCACCTGTCACACAATGATGGGCATTTTGCTTGTCTCCATGTAATATTTATACGCCATTCAGTCAGAATCCCTTGCATGTGGTTCCAAGACAGTCTCCTACCCAGGCAGCTTACAGAGCTTGGCCAGGTGAAATGGTCATCCCAGGCAGCAAGCATGTGAAGTCAGCAAATAATGCTGCCCTGCCTTTTGCTACTGCAGGTGCCACCTCAGCTGCTTTCTGGCCTCTCCACCACTCCCACCTCGCCACCTGTCCCCCTCTCTCACCCCCACCCCACCACCACTGGCCACCACTCTTCCAACTTGGCTAATCACTAATGAGGAGGTTGCAGCTCTGATTTGGGTGGGATATTGCTAGGGCTGGGGAACCAAAGAATTCTCCTTTTCTCTGATACTGCAGGCCTTTTGTGTATGAGTCGGGGTGTGCAAAATTGGATTGGTAAAATACTTGCACAGCCCCACTGGGATTGGACTTTTCTGACGCAGTTTGCGGGGGTGGGAATTTGAACTTTCCAAAGCTCCAAATGACGGCAAGTCTACCTTAACAACAAAACAAAACACCAATCACAGCCGGGTGGGGTGTGTTCTACCTGCCCACCTGTCTGCCTGCTCGTACATATCTCCTTTTAAAAAGTTGTAACTTTTTTGGCCTGTTTTTGACACAAGTGGGCAATTTCCAGGTTTCTCCTGTAATACTCTGGTGTGATATAACTTCCTCTTAGATTTTCTGATGTAACATCACTTCCCTTGCAATTCTTTGGTTTTCAGTCACTTTTTTTCCAGGTTCACAGTGAGTATCCCAGGTACTCTTAAAAATTGTTTTAAGGTTGGTCCGATTCCAACCCTGATTCTGATCCTGACACTTAGAAGGTTCCAAAGGACCCCGAACAGACATTTGTGGGGCCAAATTAGATTGGGTCAGACCTGATCCTGACACATGCATTTGTGCACAGGCCTAGTATGAGGCAGTTGCAGCTGATTTAGGGGGATACGGGGGGGTGAGGAGCTCTTTCTCTACCACAGTCTCTAGTGATCCTGGGAGTGGGGCTGGAGTGTGGAGGAGCAGAAGGCAAGCTTGGAAGCTGTGTTTCCTGAGTCTCTCCCATGTTCCTAAAGGGAGACGACACTGAGCTGTGAGGGTCAAGAAGATGAAGATAGGAGCAGAGCAAGAGGGGGCTGGCTAAGAAGTGAGGGGAGAGTAAAGTGCCTTTCACTTGTTTGCGAGGGTGTTGGGGACCCTGATCTTATGGTACTTCAGCTCAAGAGGTATCAGACAGATCTATGGTATCACATAAATTAAGGCAGGGATACCACCCCACAACTACTACTACCCACCATGCCTTGGAAGATCCCTGCTCTTTAATCCTGGGTATATGGTAGGAGGACACTCTGAAGTTAGCAGTAATGCAAGAAGCACAGTTCTATAGTTAATAGTGGAAGAAAGAGACAGACACTCTGTACATGTGTTTGCACCATTATTAGTTATTCTTTGACAGGGAAAGGATGATTGCATACATAAATATTATGTATCTAAACATTGTACAAACTTAAGTATTGTACTGGATTACAAGGAGTTTGAATCTTTCTGATTAATGCCTCTGATGAAGCCTACGTCATAGTCAAAACTCATCTGGTACGTTAAAGGATGACAAAGAATCTGCTTGGACTATATGATATCACTTTGAACTGTTGGGAATTCTCTCTGGTAAGAGAAACCTTTTTCATTATAGCAGAGTGCACAGAGGCACAACACAGCGGAATTTAGTTAGGCATGCGTGTATGCTGAGAGTAAAGTAACTTGGAGCCAGTTCATAGTTTCAAATCAGTATAAATGATATTTATTAGAGAACTCCATTCTGGATAGGAAAGTGAGGAGTTAGGGTCTCTAGCTAGCTAGCTGGATGCAGATGTTGCAAGGTAGAAGGAAAAGGAAGAGAAGGGGGAGAGGAAGGAAGTGGCTGGAAGGAAAGAAGTGTCCCTGAGAGTAGCAATCTACATTCCAATGGGATATTGTCAGAGCAGTAGAGAAGGGATGACCAGTGTCTTGACCCTCTAGCCCTCTGACTCACTAGTCTGTCCTCCACTGTCTTTGAGTCAAGAGACAGCGCAAAGTCTTTCACTTCCAGCACAAACTTCATGAGGAACCACCATTTGCTTGTTTATGCTAAAAGATTCTGAAGAATTCTCTCAGAACAAATTGCATTCTCCAGAGTTCTATAAGAAACATCCTTCAGGACTCTTCTTGGATTTTGCAGCATAACTTTCATTTACTCATATACTCCAGTGTATCACTTTGATATTCATGACTGTGACCAGATCTTATAAGTTGGTCTTATATGCTAACTTGGCACCTTTTGACGTGGTGATTCTCTTTATTTAGCATGGGGAGAGTAACTGGCCCTATCCACCCCCAGCACAGTACTTTCAGTGACTGTTGCTGGTGTCTATCTTATGTTTCTTTTTAGATTGTGAGCCCTTTGGGGACAGAGAGCCATCTTATTTATTTATTATTTCTCTGTGTAAACCTCCCTGAGCCATTTTTGGAAGGGCAGTATAGAGATCGAATGAATGAATAAAAATATGGAATATTTGTGTTGTATTTATGATAGTATGTGATACATTTCTTTGCTTAGTGTAGTCAAAGATTGCTGATCAATATTGATCTATTAACTCCTTTATCAAATCAAATCAAATCACCTTTATTACGGTCCAAGACCAGCATAAGACCAGGAGGGCATAAATAATGATAATAAAAGCAAGTTATGGTGCTATAAAACTGTTACGCCTTAGAGAAGAAAAACTGTGAAATCATTAAAACCTATTAAAATATGAATCAACTGATATAATGGTGATGAAATACACATGGTGACAAACCTACAACAATACTCCTTTGAAGACCTTCTTTATTGTGTATATATAAAAGGAGATTATTCCAAAAGGTTTCTATAAAAGCAAATCTTAAAATATGGTTATAAACAGCTATATTAAAAAAGTTAAGAGCATAAAATATGTAAAATATGTGAAATGTAAAATATAAAATGTAGTAGCTAAAATGTAATGAAATATGTAAAATGTATTGGCTAAATGAGAAAACTAGAAGGAAAAGATACAATAAATGTAAAAGCTATACAGGGTTGTTGCAAGGTTATGGACTGGCAGTCAGGGCCCGGCCAATCCTACACGCTGCCACACAGAACTTGGCAGTGTTATATGTGGGGGCTGGGTCTTCATCTGAGAGCAACATCCAGGTGTAGGCTTGGCTTGGGTGTCCAGAGTATTTGAGAAGTAGCGGATATATATATATATATCTACTTTATATTGCTTATTAAATAAGGTATTTGATTATTATGCAGATTAAAGAGTAGATTGTATATTATATTATTAATTATTTAATAAAATTATTATTATTATTTGGTGTAAATAATAATTTGGTATAAATAATAATGTTTGGTGTTTTCATGAAAGACAAGAAGCTGAAGAATGAAAACACCCAACAGTATCTGATCCAAAAATACCACCTAGATTCAAGGAAAATTAGAGAAGTCCTGGAAATAATAAAGCAGCAGATAACAGCAGTGTCAAAGGAGATTGGCAGATACGAAGCCAGAATTACACAACACAGGCAGAATCTCCAATTCCAGTCGAATCAGAGATGTTTCTACCAAAGCATAGAAGGAGAAACTGCAAGAAACCTAGAAACACCAAATAAAGAAGAAACAGTGCAATTCTGGGGGAAATTATGAGACAATCCTATAGATTATAATAAAAAAGCAGGCTGGATGAAAGAGGTCGAAAAATGTAACCAACAAATGCAAGATCTAATAATAACACAAGAATTAATAAGTGAAAGAGCAAAGAAAATTAAAAATTGGACTGCACCAGGTGACGATGAACTGCATGGCTTTTGGCTTAAACACCTAATAAGCCTTCATAAACAACTATCAAAACAGTTCAATCACATTTTGCAAGGAGGCGATATTGAACAATGGCTAACAACTGGGAACACTCATCTCATAATGAAAGACCCAGCAAAAGGTGCAGTTCTAAGTAATTATAGACCGATAACCTGTCTGCCAACCATGTTCAAATTATTAACTGGAATAATAGCAGATGAAGTAATACAGCACTTATTAACTAATGAACAGCTTCCAGTTGAACAGAAAGGAAATTGCCCGAACACCAGAGGCACAAAAGACCAGCTGCTGATTGACAAAATGATTTTAGAAAATTGCAAGAGAAGAAAAACAAATCTAAGTGTTGCATAGATTGACTACAAGAAAGCCTTCAACTCATTGCCTCACACATGGATACTAAAATGTTTAGAAACAACTGGTGTCAGCAAAAACATTCATATATTTATTTAAAAAGCAATGAGCATGTGGACTACACAGTTAACAATCAACGGCGATCACTAACAATCACTTGGACAGGTTAGCATTAGAAAAGGTATTTTCCAAGGGGACTCACTATCCCCTCTGTTGTTTGTAATCGCCATGACCCCACTTTCACAAATACTAAACAAAACAGGCCTCGGATACAAAAAATCTAAAACATTAAGTAAAATCAACCATCTGCTGTACATGGACGATCTGAAGCTGTATGGAAAGTCCCAGTCAGAAATCGAATCACTGCTAAATACTGTCCAGATATTCAGTAGCAATATAGCAATGGAGTTTGGACTAGACAAGTGTGCTGCATTAATAATGAACAGAGGGAAAATAAAAACAGAAGGAATAGAACTGCCCAATGGAAACAACATCAAGAACCTGGAAGAGAAAGAACATTACAAATACTTGGGCATTCTCCAGGCAGATAAAATTGCACACACTGAAGTTAAAAGAAAAATTGGAAGTGAATACATCAGGAGAGTTAGAAAAATCCTCAAGTCCAAACTCAATGCCGGGAACACCATACAAGCCATAAACACCAGGGCTATACCTGTAATCAGATATACTGCAGGAATAATAGACTGGACCCAGGCAGAGCTAGAGACGCTAGATCGTAAGACCAGGAAAATCATGACCATCAATCATGCTCTGCACCCCCGCAGTGATGTAGATAAGCTATACCTCCCTCGCAGCTCAGGTGGAAGAGGAATGCTGCAAGTCCATCAAACAGTAGAGGAGGAGAAAAGAGGCCTTGAAGAATTTATCAAGGACAGTGAAGAAGATGGACTTAAAATGGTCAATTATGAGAAACTATTGAACACCAATGAAAGAAAGCAGGCTTACAAGAAAGAACAAGTCAAGAACCGAGCAGAAGAATTGAGAATTAAGCCCCTGCATGGTCAATATTTGCACAATATGGCAACTTGAAGAAAGAAACGGAGGGTTTAATACAAAGAAACGGAGGCTGCACAAGAACAAAGGCAATAAGAGCAAAAGTAGAAAAGTCAACAACAAACAGCAAGTGCCACCTTTGTAAAGAAGCAGATGAAACCGTGGACACCTAATTAGCTGTTGTAAAAAGAACGCACAGATTGACTACAAACAAAGGCATGACAAGGTAGCAGGGATGATACATTGGAACATCTGCAAAAAATACAAGCTACCTGTAGCCAAAAATTGGTGGGACCATAAAATTGAAAAAGTTGTCGAAAATGAAGATGGAAAAATATAATGGGACTTCCGACTACAAACAGACAAACACCTGCCACACAATACACCAGATATAACTGTAGTCGAGAAGAAAGAAAAACAAGTCAAAATAATCAACATAGCAATACCAGGGGATAGTAGAATAGAAGAAAAAGAAATAGAAAAAATCACCAAATACAAAGTTCTACAAATTGAAATGGAAAGGCTGTTGCAGAAGAAGACCAAAATAATCCCAGTGGTAATTGGTGCCCTAGGTGCAATTCCAAAACAACTTGAAGAGCACCTCAGCACCATAGGGGCCACAGAAATCACCATCAGCCAATTACAAAAAGCAACTTTACTGGGAACAGCCTATATTCTGCGACGGTATCTATAATAACAGCAACAACATTGATAATAAAACTCAGCCACCCCAGGTCCTTGGGAAGGACTCGATGTCTGGATAAAACAAACCAGTCAATAACACCTGTCTGACTCTGTAAACAAGAAATAATAATAATAATAATTCAGTTTCTATACCGCCATTCCAAAAATGGCTCAGGATGGTTTACACAGAGAAATAAAAAATAAACAAGATGGATCCCTGTCCCCAAAGAGCTCACAATCTGAAAAGAAATATAAGATAGACACCAGTAACAGTCACTGGAGGTGCTGTGCTGGGGATGGATATTTGGGTCCTTCCTTCCTTCCATCAGTATGTCCTCTGGGAACTGGACAGGAGTGCATTCCTGTTGGCTCTTCTAGACACCTCAGTGGCCAGTTAAGCTTCATGGCCAACGGTATCTTTCTGGATTGCTTGGCTGAGAGGCGTTGCAACCTGGAGCACTGTTGAGTCCCAAGGTTGTTGATCTATGGGGTCCCTTGGGATTCTAGTCTCTATTATTTAATAGGGATGTGCACGGAACCACAGAGGCGTGGTCCGGAAATGGGGGGCATGTAGCTTTAAGGGGGGGTGGTAGTACTTCCCCTCCCCCCCGCCGCTCTTCCCCCTCCGGCACTGGTGCGTTTTAAAATCTTCCTGGGGCGGCAGAGTTCCTCCCTGCCGTCCCTGCCCCCGTCATTGTCTTCCAAAGCCTTCAAAGGAGTACAGCTAGTGGCGCGCATGCGCCCTGCACGGCGCGCGTGCTCATCTTCGCCGCTGATGCGCGCATGCCGTGATGTATGCGGCGTGCCAGTGGCGGAGACGAGCGCACGCGCCGCTAGCTGTACTCCTTTGAAGGCTTTGGATGACAACGACGGGGGCAGGGGCGGCAGGGAGGAACTCTGCCACCCCAAGAACATTTGGAAAAGCGTCAGCGCTGGAGGGGGAAGAGCGGTGGGGGGGAGGTAAGTACTACCAACCCCCCCCTTAAAGCTACATGCCCCGGACCTCCGGACCGGTCCGGCGGTCTTTTACATTGTGCTCGGACTGAACCGTGCACACTCCTATTATTTAACCATTAGGAGAAGTCATCAGGAAGTTTGGACTGGGTTGATATCATATGCTGATTACATCCAGCGCTACCTCCTTTTGACATCTGACTCTAGGGAAGCAGCTGAAGCCTTGAAACAGTGTTGGAAGGCAGTTACTGACTGGAAATCGGCAAACAAGCTAAAATTATATCAAGACAAGACAAAGTGATCAGTAGGAGAGCTAATGTGGGTTAAGTGAATTACCTATTTTGAATGGGGTAGCACTTCCTCTTCAGGACCAGGCTCACAGTTTGGGTGTTCTTCTGGACTCCACTTTTGGATACACGGGTGGTGGCTGTGATCAGACGCATTCATACTTTGCTTTGGCTGGTGTGCCAGCTGTACCCTTTTCTGGAAGCAGCAGATCTGGTCACTAACACCCATAGCTTGGTTACATCAAGGCTCAACTGTTGTAAAATAGTACTTCTATATACTACTGATATATCTCCCTGATTATCCTACTGATTGATGGTTGACTGTAGTGCTGCTAATTGTCTCATTTTATTGTAATAATTGCAATTATTTTAACTGTGTTTAATTACTGTACACTACTTTCAGCTCACTTTTAAAAGAAACATGGTCATAGGTAATAATTTCCCCGGAAACAGCTTTGTCACTCCAAGTATATGAACTGGAACAGACCAAGGGAAACTAAGGAGTTGGACTTTGAAGATGTGAGATGGTAGGTGCTGGAGGTCCTATGACATACACATGTATAGTGTTCCCACATTAGCACCTTTCTCTAGAATTGGTGTTTTTTGTTCATTTACTTTTTATGGAGCATCCAAATTAAGTTATTTCCAAATAGTTGACTTTCAGTGCTTTGTGTGTTCCTTTAGTATGTTTTCCAGACCCAATCTGTAGCATTTTTTTAAAAAATGTGGTGCAATGGTTAGAGCATTGGACTAAGACTGTGGAGAATCGTGTTCAAATCCCCATTCAGCCATGCAAGTTAATGAGTGACTCTGAGCCAGTCATTTATCTCTCAACCTAACACACCATGCAGGGATGATGTGAGGATAAACATAACCATGTACACTTTTCTGGGCTCCTTAGAGGAAGAGCAGGATATAAATGTAAAAATAAATAAAAGTGCAGGTCCAGCAGGCTTGTAGGGAGCTCATGGGCGGCTGTGGGATAAGGTCCTGCCAGCGGATCCCTTCACTGATTTCTGCATGCGTGTTAGCGTGCACGCCCAAGCTATGCTCCCTGTGTCCAGGTGAGCAGGGAGCCCACCAGCAGCCCACCAGTGGCTCCATTTATTTCTGTGTACATGTTAGTGCATAGGCGCCCAAGCCATGCCCCCTGCATCCACATCAGATGCAGGGGACGTGGTCTGTGCCAAGATGGGGCTATTCAGGCCTGTTGCAATGTTTCACCTCCTCAGGCAGATATTCAGACATGGCTTCATGCTTTGGGGTATCCAAAGAGTGAATCTGCTTTGGAGTAGATTCACAGCCATTTAATTTGGGTGATTAGATGGGCCATTCACATACAGCTGGTTCTTGTCAGCAGTCCCTGTGGACCTTTTTCCTGTGTGCATTCCCACAGCTTGCGGTGAAAGACCTTTTTGTTGTTGTTGTTGTTGTTAGTTTGACAGCTAGTTGTGGAAGACCGGCAAGACAAATTGCCAAGCAGCTGGATCAAACAACAGAACGCTTAATACATACCTGCTGAATCTGACCCATATATTTGCTGATTTTTATAATGAACTTGCCTTTGTGACTGCCTTCATCACCTCATGTTCCCCCTACCCACCCCAGACCATTTTAAAGTCCATGGGAGTTAGGGATATGCACGGAAGCAGGCCAGTTTGGCCTGGCACCCCTTAGACACACACCCCCCCGGTTCAGTCGGGGGGGGGTCCACGGAGGTTGTTTTTTAATATTTATTTTTACCTTTAGCCCCGTTGGGGGGCTTCCTATGGGCCATGGGGGTGTGTGTCTGTGAAAGTTCCCCTCGCCAGCCCTGATCATCACCACCACAGCCCATTTTAGAGCTTATTTTGGCCCGTTCGGGTCTCTGTATTTTTGTGCGGTGGCCATAATGGCCTCTGTGAGGCCCCCTCTCTGCCTCAATAAAAGTAAGATGGGGCAAAGCCCAGAACCAGCCAGCATTTCGATGAAAAAACTGCCTGGGAAGGAGAGGAGGGCCGTGCCTTGAACTATCAGTCAGTGAACTCACTGGTTGGGTGTGTGGGAGTATGGTGCATTGGTTGAGAGGGTGCCCTGGCAGCTCCCCCAGACCCTGGTGGCCAAGGGATGCGCATCCTGTGTGTGACACAGCCTGTCCTGTGTGAGCAAACCACTATTAATGATTCTCAGGGTTTCTGTGCCTGTAAATTAAACACTTCCTCTTCACATACAAATTCCATTATATTGCTTACATAGGCCTTGGCTGGGCAGTTAGTAGGTAATTGCCCCTTGAATAGTCTCCCAATGTCAGTTGCCAGTTTCTGTTCCTGTATGTGTTTGTGCTTACTGAGTTTTTAAAAAAGTATTTCTTGTGCAATTAATTTCTTATAATTCTGTTAATTTAAGATTGGTGGGAGCTTTTTGTTCCTCTGCTTTTTCATACCCCTAAGTTCCTTCCATTCCTTGCCAAAGGGATGGCAAGCTTAGGATTTAGCTCTTTAAGATATAGGATTGGCATGTGATACTCAAAATTCAAAGATATTTTCCTCCTCACAGTTGTAAAACAAAGATATAAAAACATTAAGATTACCAAGTCAGTACATTCCTATTAGGAATATTTCCTTATTATTTTTAATAATTTATTTGAAAAGATTACAAAATCAGTACATTTATTTCAAGAACATTTCTTTCTCACCACACATATTAAAAATGCAGAGAATTTCCTTGAATAAAGAACGAACCCTTCCCCAACATAAAGTGCAAGTCTGAAGTACCCATTTCTATTAATTTCAAAATGTATAATGTCCAGTCTTATATATGAAATTAAGACAGACTATCACAATTTTTAGAGGAGTTCATGAAAATATTCCCATGAAATCCATAATAATCACAGAAAGAATTGTAGGAAATAGCCATTTTAAAAAAAATCAGCTACACAATTTCCTTTAAAAAAACAAAACTGGTTTTCAGAATATAAGCTAACTTAAGGAAGATATTTTCCAGCTGGTATTTTGATATGCAGGACCTATTTGTAGGGACCCTTGATAGAAACATATTTTAGAAAAGAGAGCCTTACAACTTATTATCTGGATCATTCCAGTGCAATACCACTTGGAGAAGGTTTTTCCTGGTTGCTGTCACCAGCAACCTCAAGTGATTACTCTTCCATAAACAGTGATCTTCTGCTACATATTTTTGCTTGTCTCTCGAGGACAGAATGAGATTCTAGGCACAACAATAGCCTTGAACTCCTTGAATAGTAATAGCCATTATTGGTTCTGTACCAGGAAGAACTTGGGATTAGCTATTATTGCCCCATGGATACCTGCTGACTTTCAGCTGAGGTTATTCACACCTGAAATAAACCTGAGGAAGGAGTTGTACTCCCAGCACAGTCTTGGAGCTGGGCACTTGTTTGCAGCAAAAGCGTCACTATGGTCCTCCGATGCATAGTATGTGCATACATTCTGCCCACCACCATCACTACCACTGTCCTCCAAGCAGCATGTAATCAGATAACGAGCAGCAGCAAATAATCTTCGGATAAGCATTGCCAGCTTATGAAAAAAATGAAATCCCTTAATTATCACATAATGGAGAACTGCAGTGTCCAGTTTTATCAGCTGTCTATGCAAACAGTCTAGAAGTGAAGCTTTGGACAACATGTCGGAGGTAATCATGTTCTTTCCATGTAGCCTATTGTATGCACCCTTCCATATAAATAGTCTCCTCTCAGAGGCAAAAGGAACATGCTTGTTTTGATAAAGGAGAGTCCTCTCGTCATTTTAATGTCCAATTTTGACTCAAACTGGAGCTCTGTGTGAAGCGTAAAGCTTTATCAGTGCTTGATCAGATGCATCCAATGGCAGTGTTGTGTTCACAACAGTTCATTGTGAAATTCTTCTGGAAATTCCATGCAATCAAAACCCATGTCTGTGGAAGTCAGCCACCCAGTGCGGCTCCTGATTAGTCAGCCGGCGTTCTAAAAGAAAGATGGAGAGAAATGTTATAGGCTGCATACAGACATAATGCAAACATGAGCAGAAGCGCACATGCCCCCGCTCCACACATGAGGGTAGGGGATTGAAAACTTCTACTTTAGAATAAATCACAGCTTTCCGTTACACTCATGCTTGAGAAACGGGCTTATTCTACAGATCATTGATTAATTAAGTGCTGTCAAGTCGGTGTCAACTCTTAGCGACCACATAGATAGATTCTCTCCAGGATGATCTGTCTTCAACTTGGACTTTAAGGTCTCTCAGTGGTGCATTCATTGCTGTCGTAATTGAGACCATCCACCTTGCTGCTGGTTGTCCTCTTCTTCTCTTTCCTTCAACTTTCCCCAGAATTATAGCCTTCTCAAGGGAGCTGGGTCTTTGCATAATGTGTCTGAAGTATGAGCCTGGTCATTTGTACCTCGAGTGAAAATTCTGGATTGATTTGTTCTATGATCCATTTGTTTGTTTTCCCAGCTGTCTATGGTATCCTCAAAACTCTTCTCCAAAGTTCAAAAGCATCAATGCTTTTTCTATCTTGCTTCTTCAAAGTCCAGCTTTCACATCCATAGAGTGTCACGGGAAAAACCATTGTCTGAACTATTCTAAGCTTTGTAGATATAGATACATCATGGCATCGAAATATCATTTCCAAGGCCTTCATTGCAACCCTACCAAGTGCTAGTCTGTAGCGTATTTCTTGACTGCTGGATCTTTTACTGTTGATGGTCAATCCTAAAAGGCAGAAGCTATCCACCACTTCAAAGCCTTCATTGTCAATTCTGAGGCTGGTTGCTGTACCCGTTGTCATTAGTTTAATCTTCTTTACATTTAACTGTAGTCCCATTTTTTCCACTGTGCTCCTTGACTTTCATTACTAGAGCCTGCAGATCATCCACATTCTCAGCTATCAGAGTGGTGTCATCAGCGTAGCACAGGTTATTGATGTTTCTTCCTCTAACTTTATAACTATGTTCATATTCTTCCAATCCAGCTTCTCTCAGTATATGTTCAGCATATAAATTGAATAAAGAAAGAGAAAGTATATAGCCTTGTCTTATATCCCACTGCCACGATGAAGCAGCATAGCAAGACTTGGGGTAGTATTCTACAGATAGTAGTTCTAAACTCAAAGTCTTTGTGCACAAAGCAGGAGAGACGAGACAAGGCGGAAAAGTATGTAAAGCCACACTTGGCTCTCCTCAGATACACAAATCAGTGGCAATGGTACAATACATAGAGTCTCATTTTAGAGACTTTAAAAAAGGCATTTTTGTTAACTTACCCGGATACAGAGGAAGGTGCCATTTCAAATTCCTTTGGTTTCCTTCCTTGGGGCAAATCCTAAGAATGGGAGCACAAACCAATGAAAAACATGCTCCCCTTGCTGGCAAATGCCCCTTCTGTACGGTTTCATTTTAAATTTGCATTAAAGAGGTGATTTTTAAACAATTTCTTTCTAAGTATTATTCAGAGTTCAATGGTGAAAGCGCAAGGTTAGGGACCAATCAAGACACATGTGAGAGATCTGTGGATGAGATCCCCTATTATGGTGTGTTTTTAAAAAAAAAACAACCCAGTAATACAAGCCAATGAGTAATTTTGATCAAGACCGCATTGGTGATGAAGGGGAAGGGTTTTGTTTTTTTTTAAACATCTACAGTTCTCCCCAATTGAAATTTACACCCCCTCCACAGATATTTATCCTGAAGGGCTAAATATACAGGCACCCATAGTATGTCTGTATGTTTGGTACAGATGCTTGAGGGGTGGATTTCACCTGAGATGACATCGTGAAGAGTTAATTTGCTCCTCCTTCAGCCAGTGATATTGATCTGCAGTGGCTTTGTTTTTTATTATTAATAATAATAATAATAATAATAATAATAATTCAATTTCTATACCGCCCTTCCAAAAATGGCTCAGGGTGGTTTACAAAGAGAAATAACAAATAAGATGGCTCCCTGTCCCCAAAGGGCTCACATTCTAAAAAGAAACATAAGACACACACCAGCAACAGTCACTGGAAGTACTGTGCTGGGGGTGGATAGGGCCAGTTACTCTCCCCCTGCTAAATAAAGAGAATCGCCACGGTAAAAGGTGCCTCTTTGTCCAGTTAGCAGGGTTACACATTTAGTCTGGCTATACAGACTGTTATGGTAATAATTTCAATGCCAAACAGCAAGGCAAGATTGATTTTTTTCTGCCCTTAGTAACCAGCATGAATGTCTTAATTCTGTATTTGTGAAGTGGAACAGAAAAAAGAACAGAGGGCTCTCTAACTAGTCACTTCCACTAGCTATCACAATTTAAGGTTCATAAGCTTTGGTTTCTTTTTAGTTTCCCCCACCTCAAATAATAATTGCATCAGTTTCAACAAATTTATTTGTAGAAGGATTATTTTGTAAAAAACATTTCCTCTTCTGTAGCTTCTACACAGTGCAGAAAGCCATGGAGGATAGGAATTACTCCATTTTCCATCCAGCATCTAACCTGTGCCCTAGTCTTAAAGCTTCACTTCAAGAATGTTTGCATCTGCATTTCTGAAGTGTTACATTCCAGCAATACAAATTCATGCAGTAGTAAAATATTTCCAGCTACATATGTAAACAATATGAGTTATTCTGCTATGTAACATGCTCATTGAGATGCTCCTTTTCCTCTAGTTTATCCCTCCCTAGATTCCACTCCCCTGTTTATTCTTTCTGCTCTCACTCTCTCTACCCATTGTTCACAGAAAAAGTCCTTAATCAATTATCCCCTTTTTAGAAACTCTCCTTAAGAGATTTCCCACAACTATCTTCAGCACGGGAACAACTCTTTCTCTATCTAAACCGAAAGTCGACTACTCAAAAACATATAGAGCAGTTTAATCCAGCAGTTGGATTCTAGTGAAACTGACCAGCAAGTTCCTAGATCTCTCTCACCACCTCTCGTTGAGGATACAGATTGGTCTTCTAAAGCATAAGGTTTCAGAATGCAAAACCAATATTTTGCCTCAATCAGCAGCTATCAGTGCCAACTACAAGAACAGCAGTGCTTTGACTTTTCCAGATATATCCCTCCTGGAAGGGCCTTCCAGCATTTTAATTACATCCAGTTTCAAATGATGAAAAAGATGGTCTGCTCTTAATGGAAAAACACTGTGGTATAATGTAGTGTAATATAGTGCAACCCTTCAGCTTGACACTGGACATGATAAACCAAAAGTTTAGCTAGGGCCAAAACTAACATTTTGTTTATACAACCAGCATCTTGAATTGAGCCCAGAAATGAATAGGGAGCCAATAAAGAATGTGCAAGCCTCGGGTAATACATTGCATCGAACCAGCCTAACAGAAGACTGGCAGCAACATTTTGGTCCAGTTGAAGTTTCCAGATACTTTTCAAGGGCAGCCTCAGGTAGAAATGCATTATAGTGAAACAGAGATTACTAAAGCATAAGTGACTGTGGCCACATCAATCATCTTCAGGAAAGGGTGCAATTGATATATCAGCCAGAGCTAGTAACAAGTACTCTTAATCTTACCCAGTCACCTAGAATTACCCCCAAATTACAAAGCTGCATCTTAAGGAGTGTAATGTCACACAACACAGGCTACATAGTAGGAGTGTGCATGAAGTGAACCAGGCCAATTGGATCGCAAACCAGACCAGCCTTCACACTCACCTGGCTTCCAGGCATGGGCAGAGGCCATTTGTGTGGTCACACATGTGCAGAGGTCAGGTGAGTGTGGAGCCACGCTTCCACGTGGGCTGCTGGCTGCGGGGGGGGGGGGAGTTCTGCCAGTAAGCACCTTAGCATTTACTTTTACAGGTGCCTCTCACCACCCACCCCTAGCACCACCCTCACCAGCAAGCCCTTTTAAAAGAATCCACCTTTACAAACAAAGGGAATCCTCACCAGATTCCTCTTTACATAGCAGCATGAACTGCCAAGCTGGTTTGGGCTAATGGACCAGGCCAGTCAGTCGGTTCGACGGAACCCGTTAACAGACCCATGGTTTGGTCCAAATTTGGACTGGACCCACGCAAAATGGTCCGTGCACACCCCTACTATATAGTATTCATGGCTGCATGCCTTTTAGAGGAGCTACAATTCCCACAATACCCCACTCCTCCTGGCCATTCTTAAAGAGGCAAGCGGCACCAAGTAAGACCTTAGCCTTTTTAAAATGGCCTTTCCCTTGCCCTCCACTGCTTTCTTTACAGAAGAGCCTTCAGTGCCGCTGAGGCAGCAATAGTGCCAGAGGCCCGCCACCCAGGGGAGCATAGCCAGTGGTGCAGTGGGGCCAGCACCAGAGTGAAGGCATGGTGGCACAGCCCTGCTACTGGGCCAGTGCTGGAGGCCTCTGATGGAGGCACAGCAGCACAACACAGCCCTGATGAGTGCTCACTGGGGGCAGCCTGTCCAGGAACAGTAGCCATCTGCCAGCAAGAGTGGCCAATGGTTTGCAACAACAATGGGGGCAGTGGTGATGACCCAGAGTGGTGGTCTTTTTACCCTTAAAATGTAGCCCCCACCCCGCAATAAGCTTATCAGAAATATATTTCATTCCAGAAACAATTGGAAGAAGTAGGATCGGAGTTCTGACTCTCAGAAACCCTCTCCTATCAGTTCCAGAATTACAACTGATAATAACGATATGGGTATTATCTATGGATATTATCTACAGGCCTACTACATACCCAGCTCTCAATCGACTGAACCCCCTTCCAACAGTACTTCTGTCTTTCTTAGGACTTTTAGAAGAGAACAGAAGCAAAACTATTAAAATACTGTTAATATAGTACACAAATCATATTATATGAACAATGTCACTTCTTGTAGGACTTCAGCAACTAAACTTTGTACATCTGTTGAAAATCAATCAATCAATCAGTCAGTCAGTCAATGGTTGGGAACTAAAGAGCTGCTTAAGTTTGCACAAGGGAATTCCAGTGGGAATTTCTGAAGTTTTTCACTGTGTGAACAACTTATTCCTGCGGTATATTTCATAAAGCAAATTTGAAATTGCTTTGAGTTTCAAAAGCAATTTGCCAAATGATGGGGTCGGAGAAGAATGCACTCACTTTTAAATAAGAACTAGTCTAGGCATACAACCTTATCTGGACTTACTCGAGAGTGAGTCCAACTAAACATGATGGAATTTATTTCTGAGTAAATCTGCACAGGTGCAATCTTGTGCACTTTCCAAATAATTTCAATGGGAATTACAAAACCTGAAGTGCCAGATGGAAGCCTAAAGCCCTTTGGGGCTCATAGAATGAGTTTCACAATTCTTCAGATTTGGTCCAACTTGTTCTTGAATGCAATTTCTACAGTGATGGAATTTATAACTGGCCAAACACATCTTAGAAGGGCAGAAGATGACAGAAATATCTTACCTGTAAAGGTTCCATTCTGCAAGATGCCTCTGATGTTGTCTCCACACTCATATCCTGAGACACAGCACATTGTTTGGTTCCATGTTCAGTCATGTATTCATATGTGCTCATCTTCTTATGCACTGTGTACACAGAAGCAATTGGGATTTTTAAAAAAAAGTTTTCAAAACTTATCCCTGAAGCTCTGCAGCTTAGACAGGTGAAATCAAGGTTGGTAAACATGCACATTATCCTTAAGTACAACCTGAATTAAGTTTTCTACAGCATGGCATTTGTTTTCAAATTAGCGAAGCAGACATCATTATAGCAGGTGTGGTATGTGTGGAAAGAGGGCTCCCCTTACAGCATCAGGTGTGGGACAGGCCAGTCAGCATCAAGTGTGCAAGGCAGGTCTTACTTTCACTACAGCAGTTCCCCAAGCAGTTCACTTCCTTCCCCTAGCTAGAGGATGAATGACTTATATGAAACCATTCATATTATATAAACCATTCACTTATATCAAAGTATGGTATGTACTCAGGAGCACCATTAAGGTGGGGGGTAAACTTGTTCCCAGCCCTTGAGAGTCAAGCCTGTTCCTATCTGCATAGCCTGATCCTCTAATTCTGTTCTTTGGTCACATTCAGATCTGTTGGAATGTTGGGAACTAGCTTTTATACAGAGAGATGTCTAGGAAATCAAACAAGGTAAAAGATTTGCCATTTTATTCTGTCATAAACTTTAACAGCATCTAGAAGCATTCATGTTTGTTATCCTTCACATAATTGTTCATCATACGGGAGAATAAAGCCTTGACAAAACAACACAAACCATATATTTGCAGCCCAGCTTCTTACAGGGGAGAGGAAAGTTGTCAGTCTGACTGGGAGTAAAACATCACACAGGTCTTAGGGACAGGAATAACTTCCTCGGTGGAGGTGGAAATGGTGGGGGTGGTTGAGGACTGAGAAGAAGATGTCCCAGAAAGCAGAAAGGGCAAGGTGTAAAGAAGAGGAATGGCCCAGAATGACAATGGAGGCCAAGAAGCGGTATGGGATTTTAGTTGAATTCTGCAAGTCAGTTTGGCCTAACTAGCCAATTATTTGGCTGCAGACATCTAATTTTGCTTAAATTCTGTTTCCTGCCCAAAAGGAAAAACAAATTAATGAAGCTACAGTCTTTCAGAAATCTTTTACTCACAAAGATAAAGATGAAACAACAACAAATATCCAAGCAGCAGGAAGGAAGCAAATCCAAAAAACATAGTTAAGACTGCTACAATCAGGATTCCAGCTGCTGTAGTCTCTACTGGAGCAACAGGAAGAAATGCCAGCCAAGTGCCATTTCTACTGACATCTATCAGAGAGAGAAAGTGATGGGAGAAAGTAATTTTATTCTGGTAGTAGTCACCTGAAATATTTGTTTAAAATCTATAATAGGCAACATTGTTTTTTCTGATAACATGGGAAAGATTTAAAGACTTTTCTAAGGGCATATTACTTCGAATATTCATATACTGCTCTTCAGCCAAAGTTCTCAAAGCAGTTACATAGAAAATTAAATAATACATAAATAAGATGGTCCCCTGTCCCCAAAGGGCTCACAGACTAAAACGAAACATAAGGCAGATACCAGCAACAGCCACTGGAGAGATGCTGTGCTGGAGTTGGATAGGGCCAGTTGTTCTCCCCCTGCTAAATATAAGAGAATCACCACTTTGAAAGGTGTCTCTTTGCTCAGTTAGCAGGGGTTAGCATATGCTGACCCTATATCCAAACATCACTGAAATAAAGAAGTCTTAATGGGAAAGCACTTTTAAAACATTGTCTTTGTATTATAAAAGCTTGTTAAGAGTTGAAATGTGTTTTAGCATAGGTTCTATCCCTGACAATTTCACATTAAGGTGAAACATATATACCTGTTAAACATTTTCCCCAGCATCATTCTAAAATCATTTTATCAAGGTACAAGTCCTCTGTCCATGTGAATGGACCCCCAAAGCCTAAGGTTTTTATTTTTCAAAATTATGTCCAACTGGAGGCAGAACTAGAGATATCCAAATACTACTTTTTTCCTTGCCAGTGTCTCTCCTCAACTCCTTTCTATGAGAGGCTGTAACAAACTGCCAGTCACTGGCCCAGTGTTCTGGATGCAAACATTCTCATCTGCGAGTAGACAACTGAATGGCAGGAGCCAGTCAACAGAAATAGCAATATTGCAAGAACAGAACAGAAAAGAAGATTGTAGTTTGCCTCCCCACACCCATCATATCAGCAATCACAATCATAGTACAAAGTGCATCCAGAACCTGGGGGGCAGCGAGAGCTGTGAGCAACAATACCTCAAAGCACTCCTCAGAGGGTACAATTCTGATTTGGCCTCAAAGCCCCTGGACATCTACAGACACTCACTGGGAGAGGAAGCATGTACACCTGTTACTGGTGTGGCTACACTCGTTTTTGCTTTGATCCAACTTCTAAATGGCTGGCACTATGAGCAAGCAGGACATTAAACTACTCCATACTTCTGCCCCAAAACAACAGACAACCATCTAGTGTGCACTCCATAATGGTAATTTGTACCATCCAGATGCCATGGTTGGCCACAGCCACAGGTTGATCTGCCAAGGACAGAGGGCTACTTATACAGGAGGTCACCCAGGATAACGATCTGGCCATTTGAGCAGGGCAGGAGAAAGGTGTAGTCACTGTCCAGTTGCTGTGTGCCTTTACCACTAGTGATGTGCCAAATGGCCATTTGGCTGTCCGGATTGCGGGCACCTCCCTTTAAAGTCAAGGGCTGACACAGCCCCTTCTTTGAAGGGGTTACCTGCTCCTCCTCTGCTCGCCTCCACTGCCACCATCCTAGGACTCCCCACCCCCCAACTATGCCCACATACCAGCGGGGCATCTGCCAGTTGCCTCTGCATGGCACCGGCATGTATATGGCCACCGTGTATGCACAGAGGCCATATGTGTGCCAGCGCCATGCAGGGGCAACTGGGAGACGCCCCACCAGTGCACGGGCATAGCTGGGGGTGGGGGGCGCTGGGATGGCGGCAAGTGGAGGAGCAGGAGGTACGGACCTGCTCTCCTCTGCTTTCAAGGGGCTGTGTAAGCCCTCGGTTTTAAAGGGAAGTGCCCACAATTTGGATAGCTGCATCGCATTTTGGCACATCCCTATTTACCACCACCTTCCCCAGCCACACCTGCAGCTCTGCCTGTCCTCACGTTCCCATCTCCACCGCTTATATGGGGCTTCCTGATGAAAGCAGAGGTGCCACGTGCTTTGCATCACTGCATCACTTCGACTTCAATCAGTAACAGTACTATGAGGAAATTCCAGAGAGACTTTATGAGGGACTCACCATATGATTTCTTTACATTCTGCTTTTACAGTTTTAAATTCATGTGTTTCTTGAAAATTACCATTCATGGAGGAATGTCTCTTATTACACCAAAATTAAAGCACCCATTCAACTAAAGCAGCCATTTTGCATAAGAACTAATTAATACAATCATTTTGAGGTTAACATACCACCACAATGAATTTTCCTTCTCAATTTTTACGTGGCGCAATGGGGATGTGCTTGACTAACAAGCAGAAGGTTGCCAGTTCAAATCCCCTCTGGTACTATATCGGGCAGGAGCGATATAAGAAGATGCTGAAAGGCATAATCTCATACTGTGCAGGAGGAGGCAATGGTAAACCTCTCATGTATTCTACCAAAGAAAACCACAGGGCTCTGTGGGTGCCAGGAGTCAAAATCGATTTGACAGCACACTTTACCTTTACTTTATTTTTACATGGTAAATTGGTCCTTTCAAAAATACTTTCAAGTGGCTATGTTTTTACATCTTGAAAACTGCAAGCAGTGTTACCATTTAGCTGGCTTTAAATTATAATGTTTGTGTGAAGAAGCCCTAACCTTTGCATGTGCAAAGTTTGGTTTCAAGAGTGAGATACCAGCCAAGTCAATGTCTTGAATCAGTACTACACTTTTGAGCTTATTTGCCATGCAAAAGATCAGCCTCTAAGAAACCACAGGCCTTCAGCAACTACCTCAACAGCACTACCTTGAAAAAGTTCTACAAGGTCACAGTGGCATAAAAAGTTATTTTAAGTCAGTGGAACAATACTTTCAAACTGAGGAGATGTGCGGAGTTGTGCTGGATTCACAAAATACTGGATGAAGACGTATAGGATCACCAATATCAGAAGGAGGACTCCAACAACCGCAGAAGCAACAGCATTGAAGAAAAACCTACACACACACACGTTAACAGAAAGATTCTTCTCAGTCAAAAGGGAATAGTAGAACCTGCCATTAATATAAAAGGTGACAACACTGGATGGATATGAAGTCTTTTAAATGTGGAAGGCTTGCACAATCACAATATGGAATATTTAATTATATCCAGAATACAGATAATCATGGGTTTTGCTCACCTGGTACTCAAGAGAGAAAGCCTTATGTCGTCACAGTATGCAGTTGTTTAAGCTTAATAGTCTAGCATGTCACTGTTCACACACTTCTGTTTAGTTCACATTTTAATATATCTGAATCATTTTTACTGCTCTTCCCACATTAATCATGTCTCGTCTCCCCCTGGAGGAGGAGCAGCTGACCTTGTGGAAGTAAGAATGAATTATTCCCTCTTCTACACAGGGTCTGCCTTGGTTTGCATTTGAATGGGTGACAACATAGAGCACTGTCTGCTGCAAGGCATTCCTGGGGGTGGGCCGTAGCTCAGTGGTAGAGCCCCTGCTTGGAGATGAGGTTGTAGTCCTTGGTAGAGCATTTGCTTTGCAGGTCACAGGTCCAATCCCTGGCATCTTTAGGTATGGCTGGAAGAGACTCCTGCCTGAACCTTAGGAACATAAGAAGCTGCCATATACTGAGTCAGACCATTGGTCTAGCTAGCTCAGTATTATCTTCACAGACTGGCAGTGGCTTCTCCAAGGTTGCAGGCAGGAGTCTATCTTCACCCTATCTTGGAGAAGCCAGGGAGAGAACTTGGAACCTTCTGCTCTTTCCAGAGTGGCTCCATCGCCTGAGGGGAATATCTTACAGTGCTCACACTTCTAGTCTCCCTTTCATATGCAACCAGGACAGAGCCTGCTTAGCTAAGTGGACAAGTCATGCTTGCTACCACAAGACCAGCTCTCCTCCTTGGAGAAGCTGCTGCCAGTCAGTGTAGACAGTACTGAGCTAGATGAACCAATGGTCTGACTTGGTATAAGGCAGCTGCCGATATTCCTATGTTCCCACCTGGCAAGCTTTTATTTGCAAGCAAAATGACAAACAGACTTTTTTTCATGATGCAGAAAATCCCAGTGCCAGAACTGTCATGTATTTTGTCATGCTGCTGCTTCTAAATATGTATTTACAGCAAGACGTTTATACAAATTTCATATTTGATTACCTCGGAAACCACTGCAGTACTGTACACTGGTATTCTATGGCAGATGTATTCATATAACCCCCTAGAGACTAGTGTCTCTAGGCAGTATATAAAACAAAACAATAAACAACAAGTAATAAAACTAAAACAAAGGAAAGGGTAATCAGTGGATAGAAAGTTTGAAAACGACCACTCTATGGCAAGCAGGACCAACTATTTCCTGCAAATATGGGACATGGTTGCTTCAGGGATGAGTACATAAAATCCACTGGCTTCGCTTTCAGTCAAAATTTTGACACACATCTCCCTAGAACTCTGCCGCCCCCAAACAGATCTGCAGTTGCTTTGTTGGAATGACTGTATTAAACAACTTAACCTGGGTCTTGACCAGTGTTCCCTCCAACAGGGATTCCCAGATGTTGTTGACTACTACTCCCAGAATCCCCAGCTACAGTGGCTTTTGCTTGGGAATTATGGGAGGGTTTAAAAAAAAAATTATACCCCATCCAAACTTACGTCTCTGGGTTGCTAACAACAATTAAAATCTCTGGGCGGCTAACAACAATTAAAAGAGTTGTAGTCAACAACATCTGGGAATCCCTGTTAAGAGGGAACAGTGGTCTTGGCCTTAACTTGCCACAACAAGCTTTTCCCACATAGTTATTCAGTTATCCAAAAGCCTTCGGTTTAGGATGAGAATTATGATGCTTTCAGTTTTCACTTGTGCTATAAAAAGCAAGGAAACAGCAAGTTACGGCGGCACCCATCTTAATTTCTGCACCATATAAGCTGTAAAGACTTTTACACTCTCATACATTATGTTGCTTTAGAAACAGCAGTAGACATACAGGTGAAACTCGAAAAATTAGAATATCGTGCAAAAGTCCATTAATTTCAGTAATGCAAATTAAAAGGTGAAACTGATATATGAGATAGACGCATTACATGCAAAGCGAGATAAGTCAAGCCTTAATTTGTTATAATTGTGATGATCATGGCGTACAGCTCATGAGAACCCCAAATCCACAATCCCAGAAAATTAGAATATTGTGAAAAGGTTCAACAGTCTAGGCTCCAGGTGTCCCACTCCAATCAGCTAATCAATCCATAACACCTGCAAAGGGTTCCTGAGCCTTTAAATGGTCTCTCAGTCTGGTTCATTGGGAATCACAATCATGGGAAAGACTGCTGACTTGACAGTTGTGCAGAAAACCATCATTGACACCCTACATAAGGAGCGAAAGCCTCAAAAGGTAATTGCAAAAGAAGTTGGATGTTCCCAAAGTGCTGTATCAAAGCACATTAATAGAAAGTTATGTGGAAGGGGAAAGTGTGGAAGAAAAAGGTGCACAAGCAGCAGGGATGACCGCAGCCTGGAGAGGATTGTCAGGAAAAGGCCATTCAAAAGTGTTGGGGACTTTCACAAGGAGTGGACTGAGGCTGGAGTTAGTGCATCAAGAGCCAGCACACGCAGACGGATCCTGGACATGGGCTTCAAATGTCGTATTCCTCTTGTCAAGCCGCTCCTGAACAACAAACAACGTCAGAAGCGTCTTACCTGGGCTCAAGAAAAAAAGAACTGGTCTGTTGCTCAGTGGTCCAAAGTCCTCTTTTCTGATGAGAGCAACTTTTGCATCTCATTTGGAAACCAAGGATCCAGAGTCTGGAGGAAGAATGGAGAGGCACACAATGCAAGATGCTTGAAGTCCAGTGTGAAGTTTCCACAGTCTGTGTTGATTTGGGGAGCCATGTCATCTGCTGGTGTTGGTCCACTGTGCTTCATTAAGTCCAGGGTCAACACAGCCGTCTATCAGGAGATTTTGGAGCACTTCATGCTTCCTTCCGCAGACGAGCTGTATGGGGATGCTGACTTCATTTTCCAGCAGGACTTGGCACCTGCCCACACTGCCAAAAGTACCAAAACCTGGTTCAATGACCATGGGATTACTGTGCTTGATTGGCCAGCAAACTCGCCTGACCTGAACCCCATAGAGAATCTATGGGGCATTGCCAAGAGAAGGATGAGAGACATGAGACCAAACAATGAAGAATTGCTGAAGGCTGCTAATGAAGCATCCTGGTCTTCCATAACACCTCAGCAGTGCCACAGGCTGATAGCATCCATGCCACACCGCAATGAGGCAGTAATTGCTGCAAAAGGGGCCCAAACCAAGTATTGAATACATATGCATGCTTATACTTTTCAGAAGTCCGATATTGTTCTATTTACAATCCTTGTTTTATTGGTTTCATGTAACATTCTAATTTTCTGGGATTGTGGATTTGGGGTTTTCATGAGCTGTACGCCATGATCATCACAATTATAACAAATTAAGGCTTGACTTATCTCACTTTGCATGTAATGCATCTATCTCATATATCAGTTTCACCTTTTAATTTGCATTACTGAAATTAATGGACTTTTGCACGATATTCTAATTTTTTGAGTTTCACCTGTATATTGTCATTTTGCACACTAGTGGCAGGAAATTTGAATTCTGACCACTGAGAAATGAATAATGGCTGTTGAAAAAAAAGTTGTATGGCTGGGCATCCTGGAAAGCACTGAATTTAGAAAAGAGTATTTCTTGAACATATTCACATCCTTCTGGAACATAGGAAGCAGTCTTATAGGAAGTCAGATTTGGTCCATCTAGCTCAGTATTGTCTACAGTGCCTGACAGCGACTTCTCCAAGGTTCAGGCAGGAGTCTTCCTTAGCCCTAACTGAAAGGATTGAACTTGGGACCTTCTGCATGCAAAGCTTACTGTATGCTCTTCCACTGAGTTAAGTCCCCATCCCTGAAGGGGAATATCTTACAGCACGCAGACAGTGCTCACATGTAATCACCCATCCAAATGCAAACAAAAGTGAACCTTGCTTAGCAAGGGGGAGAATTAATGTTTGCTACCGCAATACCGGCCCTCCATCCCCAATCATGATTCCACATTCCTACTATTGATCTTAATTTGTGGTGCACATTAACCTGAGCAATATTGGCTACTTTGTTAAGAGTCGTAACCTTAATATGAAGAGCTTGGATAAGTTTGTTTGCGGGTTATGTTCCAGCTCTACATACTTGGTTGTAGGTACCTGCACATGTTATAATCATGAATACCCCCAATTAACATCTGTATTACATTTAAAATGAAAGCTAGCTAACTAAAAACAGGTTGCTCACCTGTAACTAGTGATCCTTGAGGGATCCAGGGGTATTCACACAATGCACATGCACAGCAGCTGCCATCAGAAAGACTTCCAAAGTTCTGTGAGATGCTCTTGCTCTGCCCTGCGCTCGTGTGCCTCTGTTAGGAGAGACAGTTGGAGCGTTGCTGGATTCAGTTCCTGAATGACCGCCACACCCCAAATGACCAGCCTATATGGAACTTTTAAAAGGTAAGTGAGAGACTATGAAAGTATGTAGTACATTAAAAACCATCTTTTGTCCAACCTGTAGTGGGAGGATGTGTGAATACTCCTGGATCACCCAAGGATCACTATACAGGTAAGCAACCTGTTTATCCTTGACGTGATCCCAGTTGTATTCACACAACTGGCCGATTAGCAAGCTTCCCATATAGGTGGAGGGTACAGGATTTTGCTTACCTCTGCATCTCCCATCATTGCATAATCTGCTTCAGAATGCCCCTACCAAAGGAAGAATCTGACAAAGATCTAAGGCATAGCGCTTGATGAAAGGATGATCAGAAGACCAAGTCACTGCTCTTCAAATATCTTCTATGGATACCCCAATAGACTGGCTGCAGAAGAGCCCACTGCATGTGTAAAACAACAGGTTACTCACCTGTAATTGTGGTTCTTCTAGTGGTCAACTGTACTTTTACACCAATGGGCTATACACCTGCGCAGAGACCTCGTCAGAATCTAACAGCTCTATTCTCCTGCTTTAGGAGGGAACCCCGCTCCCAGCCACTATATGCGGCTGCGCCACTCCTCATCCCCTCAGTCATGGAGTCTTCCTTCAGGAGACCCCACAGGGAGGACGAGAGGGCGTGTAAAAGTACAGATTACCACTAGAAGAATCAAAGTTACATGTGAGAAACCTGTTGTTCTTCGACATGGTCTCTGTCTTTTACACCAATGGGCGCAAAACAAGCTAGCACCCAAGGAGGAGGAAAGAAACAGAGGCAACATGTAATCTGCCAGACCATTTTATTCATAACAAATACATTAACTGAAAATAGATTGCAAGACACTCCTGCCAAACACAGCATCATTTCTTGCCTGGGCATCAATAGCATAATGACGGATGAATGAATGGGGCAAAGCCCAGGTAGCCAACTAACAAATAGTGTCCAACAGGACCACACGATTGAAAGCAACAGAGGCCGCCACGGACCTTACCAAGTGGGCCTTAACAGTAGCTGGTAACAGCTTATAGAACCAATTTATAACAAAGCTCAATCGTCGAAACTATCCACCTGGACATAGATTGAGCAGAAACTTGGAGACCTTTACAAGGCCCATCGTAAAGAACGAATAGAAAAGGAGTCTTCCTCCACACTGCAGAACTCTGGACGTAGAAGGACAGTGCCCTCCTAACGTCCAGGTGATGCAACCTTCGTTCCGCATCAGAGGACTGACTTTTTAAAAACTGTCAGAGATGGAGAGGCTCTTATTTCACTAGAGAGCACATTCCAAAGCCTTGGGGCAGCAATGGAGAAGGCAATGGAAGCCAGAGGCTCAAACGGAGGCCTCATCAATCCGGCCAACACCACAGATGGATCCCCGGTGGGAGACACCACAGGGTCATCAGGAAAAACACGGGAAAGACCCTTTAAGAAACTTTTAATGATCAGGTCTTTAAACCAAGAAGCCCGGGTTGCCGGGGAATGTGCCACGATGGCAGCTAAGTACACTTTAAGGGACGACAGCTTGAGACCAGATTCTTTAAGTGAAAGCAAATAATTACAAACCCATGTAGACTAGCAAAAGACCCAAAGCAAGTTCACTTATGATCATAGGCTTTTCTAGTGTACTGTTTCCTGGCTGCAACCAAAATGTCCCTTAGTCTTGGGGGGAAGTCGGCAGGATTTTCCAAGACATCAAGTGAAGGTCCCAAACATTCGGGTGTAACACCCGACCATTCTCCTGTGACAGCAGGTTCGGTTGAACAGGAAGGCATAACCAGTCCACTGCCAGTCTCCTCTGAACTGGAAACCAAGGCCTCCTGGGCCACCAAGGCACTATCAGGATGGCCCTGGCCCGCTCCAGCCTCAGTTTGCTCACCACCTTTGGAAGGAGTAGAAATGGAGGAAATAGGTACAACAGAGGGCCCGTCTAAGACTGGACAAAGGGATCTCCCAACGAGTCCTCGCCCTCCCCCCACCACCAAGCATTGTCTCTGGGTGCAAATAGGTCCAGAACCGGGACACCCCACTTTGTGAAAATGTTTGTGAGAACATCCCAGTCCAATTCCAGAGTGTATGGAGTAGTAACGATCCTGGACATGGGTAGTGTCCTGCAGAACTCTAGGGCATAGCCCAAACTTATGATTGTAAGGACCCACTGGTCCGTGGTCACCTCATCCCATTTCCCTGCAAATGGGCCCAGGCAAGTCCGGAAACTTCCCCAGTCATTGCTTCTTTGGAAAGGTGCCAGGGCGCTGCTTTTCAAAAGCCTGTTTGCTAGGTTGAGCATTCGATTTGTATCGGGACTGGAATCTGTTGTCACGAAATGGCCAATCAGAAGAGGATCGTTGTTGTGGAGAAACCTTTTGCTGATAAGGCAACCATCTAGTAGATTTTTGTTATTTAGAAGCTGGAGAGGAATAGGACATGGACCTCGCCATGTTCCGCAGTTTTTGGACTTTCTGAAGTGTATCATCAGTCTGTTCAGCAAATAGGCTGGAACACTCAAAGGGGAGATCTTCCACCCTAGCGTGCCTTATAAGTCAGTCCAGAGGAACGCGTGTCTCCTGAGTGCCACAGACGTGGCCATGACTTTGGCCGTGCACCCCACCAAGTGTCTGGCCGAGTATAATTCCTGCTTGGTGACCTGGATAGCTTCTCGCAGGAACACCTTTGCCGGATCACACTTATCCTGCGGCAGTAGGTCCAGAAAGGGTGCCACTTTCTCCCACTGGAAGTGATCTGGCAATATAGGCCTGATAATTAGCTACTCGCAAGTGAAGCGCTGAGGCTGAATAGAGCCTCCTCCCAAATGAGTCCAACTTCCAGCCCTCTTTGTCACCTGGAGTCGCCTGGCTGTGGCCCCTAATCTTCTGTAGGGATGTCTCCACAACGATAGAGTTAGGGGTGGGATGATTCCTTAGGAACGTGGTATCATCCTGCAGCTGCACCCTATTGAAGTTCTCCCGGTGCCTGTTAGGCTGCGACAAGGTCGCTGTTTTTTTCCAGTGACATTTTAGGACTCCCAACAATGCCAAATTAAGAGGCAAAGCGGCCAGTATCTTGGCCTCTACATCAATGAGGCTAAACAAAGGATCCAATTCCCCTTTCTGTTGCATACCGAGGCTCACACTCAAGGCTGAGGCCATTCTCACTACGTATGCGGAGTACAGTTTGATATCTTCTGACGGAGAAACAGGTTTAGAGACCGATTGTCTATCCAGTGGTGAAGAGCCCCTGGACACACCTCCTGATTCCGGGGAGCTAGAATCGCTGTTTACATCTTCTGGCTCGAGTGGCACCAAAGAGGCCTGTGCTACTGCCCCGGAGACCGTAGTGATTCCGGATTGTTCACCTTATCCATCAGTATTGAGGAGGGGAGCTCCATTTGTATCACCTGGGTAGAGAGCGAGACTTGCTGCATATCAGGAACCACTGAAGGCAAGTTGCACTGCTCCGGACGATCCCGGGGGAACAATGTGGGGAACACAAGCACAGCCTCCCTTTAGCGTGAGGGTGTGTGCGCAGTAATCCCGAACAGATCCGGAGTTCTCATACGCCTGATCCTCCGAGTACCAAGGACCATATCGAGGCCTCCCATAGTCTGAGTAGTCCGAACGATAATCTCCACGATATTGATCATACAATCTGAAGTCCCGGTGCCAAATGCTGAACGAAGGCACCACCTCATCCAAAGGAGAACGATGCTCCGACCCATGGTACCGATCCATGTATAAAGAATCACGGAAGTCCCAGTCCCGATCCAGTTTGTAACACGATCTTCTGGGCCCCAATGATCTTCAAGGATCGATCTTCTGAGCCCAGTGGGAGGTGTGATCTCTAGGTGAAAGACGCTCTTGATGCCTGCGGGGCGGTGATCAATGTCAAGGCAACCACGACACATCTTGAGCAGGTTGTTTGGGCAAATAGGCCTCCTTTCCTGATGAAACATAGCCAGGCTCATCCATCACTACTGATTGTGCTTGATGCAGTTGCACCCGCTCAGGTTCCCTTGATTCCCTCTCCAACGGAGAGTCCAATCTGGGCTTCTTGGCTACTGGGCCTACCGATGCAGGCGCTGCTGCACTCTTCGTCTTCTTTGGAATCGGAGGTAAGTGTTGCCCTGCTGGCAAGTCCTGAGGCAACTTAGGCTTCTTCTTTTTCTTCCATGGGGTTCGTAGAAGAATCAGGACCGGCTGGCAGAGGGCGCTGAGGCAAGTCCTCTGAGCGCACCGTAGTGCTCGACACTGTCGAGGGAATGACGACGGGAGGCGTCGATACCAGTATCGAGGCTGGCATTTCAACGTCCACTGGAGTGGATTCAGGGCGATCCAGTGGAACCAATGAGGCCATTTTAACTGACCGCTTCAGCGATAACGTCTCTGATGAACAGAGAACTAGATACCACAGGGCTGCGCGGAAGCGAGAAGCCCTATTCTTGCGAGCCTGCTTCGTGAACTTTTGGCAGTGAAGACAGGTCTCGACAATGTGGGATTCCCTCAAACAAAGAAGACACTCAGTATGAGTATCGGGGGAAGGGATCTGGGATAAAGGTATTTGCTAGAATCTGGGATAAAAGAAGTGGAATCTGGGATAAAGGTATTTGCTGGAGATGAGCTGAGAGATCAAAGACTTTGTTTAGTGCTGTTGCCTTGTTTCTGGCAGGATATATCTTGCTTTGTTCTGGGCACATATGTCCTACCCTGTGTTCTTCCTGATTTTCTGTATTCTCTTTTATGTTTAAATTTGCATTGCTACCTGTATCTTCCATAGGGTTGATTAGAAGAGTAGGGTGGTTTTGTTTTAGCTGAATAGCTTTGATGGGTTGTTAGAACTGCAAAGGCTTTAGCTTTTTCATTTTTTCAAGCCTCTCATCTGTTTCCTTACTAAACAGGCCCTCTCCCGCAAATGGAAGATCTTCAGTTTTTTCTTCAAGTCTCATATTGCAATGTGGAGGAACAGAGCCAAGCATGGCTGTGTAATGCTATTGCTCCTGCCAGATTTTTGGACTCTCAGTGTTGTCTTATGATGTTTGTGGATTTGAGCAGACAGCACCCCTCATGTGCACAAACCACAACTCACGGTAGGACTCAATTGGAATCGAATCACATGTGCCAAACTGGTTTGGTTGAACCGGCCAGTCTGGTCCGTTTGACCAAACTGGTTCAGCGGTTTGAGCGGCTATACTTGTAAAAGGGGAATCTGATAAGGATTTCCCTTTACTAGTAAAGGGGTGGGGGAAATCTACTAAGGCCGGTGGGGGGAGAGAGAGAGAGAGAAATAATTTAAAGTGCTTACCAGCCGGCAGGGCTACCAGAGCCACCATTGCCCCCCCACACACACACACACTGGTGCAACCAAAGTGTGCAGGAGTCCATGGTCTTGGTTGACATTGTTGAACTGGATCAGTGGCTGTAGAAGTAGTGATGGTATGAGTCACTGTTTGAGACAGCATTCTCCTAGTGGGCAGCAAAACAAATGACCATCATCATCAGTTAGCTCCTCAGTATTTTTAACAAGTCACAAATGTGGTCCATATCTTTTGTTGGTCTCTCCATCTTGATTGGAATGTCTTTGCTGATTGCCAAAGGCTCTAATGTCAGTAGTCCCAACTGAGTGGACAATATAGTTGAGTCTGTAGGTATTGGAATCAATGCGGAATGATAAAGTTGTGGTTGAAATCGAGGTTGATGTCGGCGGCAAGGTTGCGGTTAGGGTTGCGGTTTATGTGATGTGGAAATTATAGTATATTCTTCCTGACCCTTTTGCACTTGGCTGGTCGATGTCAAGGTTGATGTAGTTGTCAAGGTCGATGTAGTATAAGAGGTTGATGCAGTCTGCTTTGATGTGGATTTTCTTGATGGCGAGGTCGAAGATTGGTTTTTCTTTTCCTTTGGTTTAACTAAGGTGTCATCACCATGTGCTCTCTCTTTTTTAACTTCTTCACATCCCTGGGTGAACTGCCCTTTTTGTATGAGGCAGTATATAAATGTACTAAATAAATAAATATGGTGCGTTTGGTGTGGACAAGAGTAATTTCAATGCTGGAGTACTCACTGTTGAGACTGACTTTGCAGTCACTGTTAATGCCTCCGCAGTCGGACTAGGTGTCAATACCGGACACTAGGGCAGGCATTGAAGTCCACATGGTCATCAAGGTAGAAGTCAAAGTTGAAGAGCATAATGCCAGATTATATGAAACACCTCTTAGTCACAATTCCTGATTTTTGTGGGTTAGTTTTGAAAATGAAAGACAGCTTTTGTCTTGTGTTCCTCACTGAGACACAAGAGAAAAGACTCATATCAGTCTGAGATTGGCAATTTCACCTTACATTTTCCACAACACTTAAAAGTTTTCTTGTCATTTGTGTAAGACCAAAAGTGGCTCTGGTAACAGAGCAGGCAGTAAAGTAAATTGTTTTCTCTCACTTTTATCCAGGTACTTGACAGAAAAAAACCATCAAGAACCTGAGCCTTTTCCTCCCGATGCTGCTGTGGCAGCAGTGGGAAAGGAAATGAATCCAACAATATTCCAATCGTCTCTCCTAACAGAGGTTTACAAGCACGGGGCAGAGCAAGAGTGTCATGCGGAGCTTTGAAAGTCCTACTGCTACGCATGCACATTGCCCAACTGTACGAATACAACCGGAATCATGTCAAAGATAAATTAGTTATCACAATGAGCTGATTTGGACAAAACTTTTCTGGCTCACACAGTTAAAAGTGAGTGTGTGTGTGTGTGTGTGTGTGTGTGTGTGTGTGTAAATATATTTATATATTGAGAGAGTGTGTTCCCATCCCAATGTCCTCCTGGTGCATTCCTTTACTGCATGCAGTGGGGGCAGTTCATCTGAATTGCTACTCTATTTATCAAGTACTAGTTTAATCCAGTATTTGGGATGTGTGTAGAGTGGCGGTTCAGACAAACCACCCTCCTTACATGCAATATAGGAATGTATCAGGAGGACATCGGGATGTCTTCAAAAGATGTCAGGATGGGCAAATTCTCAGCACATCCCCCTTTAAATCAGTTTGGTCAGAAAAAGTATCACCAAACTGGCCTATAGGTTATACAGCTCCTAGAGTTGCAATACAATGAATGAATAATTAATGGGCAAGTTTTTTCCCCCTCAGCCAGGTCATTTATAATAAATTAAGCACAAAACCACCACTAAAAAAATGTTGGAGAGAATTAGAATTGAATTTCCATTAACAAACCAATAGTTGACCTCATTTGAAAATATGATTAGCCCATCTGATTAAGAACCTGCTGGCACTCACTAATATCCAATTAACATTCCTCTCACTGATGCAGTGTGAAGTGTCCCAGGGCATCAAGACAGTCAGCGAAAGAACTCAGGCTCCCAGTAACTCTATCAGGGGTACCGTCTGATATTTTAGGGTGTGAGGCAAAGACTTCAGTACAGAAAGCCTTCCTTTCTTGCTTTATAGGCAGGAAATGTTCCCCAAACTCGTCAATATAAACTTACCAGTAGTTTCGGCTTCCAACACAGTTATTAAGCCACATGCAATGGTGGTCGAATTCTGCAACACACTTGTTGCAGGTACTACAATGTTTGGTTTTGGGCCCTCTAGGGGGGAAAATACATAAAATAAAATAAAATTAAAGTACTAAAGTAGACCACATGAACAACAATGTATCACATTTATGCCATATCTAAACATTTATAAAGTACATTTACTCCATGTGCTGCCCATACGACAGAACCTGGAAACACCTGCAGGAATTGTTAAGAGTATAATAATGTCAATCCTTTGAAACTACGGTACAAAGTACAGAACTGCACTGTAAAGACTGATATGAATACCAAGTCTGATAGGGCTACTTTTTGTAAGTGATTTTGGAGAAACTACCTGAGCTGAAGAGCTTGAGAAAATAATAAATAAATAAAATCATACCAGATAATATATTCAGCTAACAGAAAACTGTTACCAATACCACATGCACAGTGAAGTATTCATCAAAGAATCTAGCATAGTCAATGAGATCTACACAGCTACAACACCCTCTGTACAAACTCAACAGTAGCAATGAGAAGCATGACTTTGCTCCTCCTGTAGCTGCCTTTGTTGGGGACTGAGCTTTGGAAATCAACTGCTCGGGATACAAGAAAGAAATCAAGTTGGAGCCTTTGCTTCCATAGGACTCTTTTCCACAGCCAAGCCACAGAACATACTGCTATCCTCTTTCCATCAAAGACCAGGCTGCAGTCCTGTCATTGCTTTTCCTTCACTGCCAAAACCTCTTCAGCAAGAGGTCCGTAGCTCTTGATTTCACTGATGGTCTTTCATCTCTTCTCTTTGCACTCTCTAGTCTAGATTCTAGACTAGAATTTAGTAGACACCAGTTCTACTTCAAATGATAGTTTTCCCCATTTTTCAAAAAATATCTAGGCCAGTTCTTTGAAGAGTTATAGACATGCATTTCTCTACCCAAAGATTCACAGTTTCTTCTACAAGTAGTACCCCCCACTACAGATACAAGTAAACATTTGACATGCCTACTTCTGGCACCAAGAAGCAACCATGCACTGCTTTGCCCCAGCATCTCCCTTGTCACTCAATTTCTCCTTCTCTATTCCTCCAAGGGCTAGACCTAATCAGAGTCCTTCTTCCATGACTTTATCCTCTATCAGCGGCTCTGTGTGCAAACTGGTTTTTTATGATCTGGCTTACATAAATTATCTGGCTTACATAAATAGCAGAATGAGGTAGTAGAAAAGAATCCCGAGGATTGTGACACTGGGCACTGTCATTTTTGGATGACCCTCGCGTTTTTATTTTTGTTTTAAATTGTTTTTAAAACATTTTTTTAAAATTCAGAGTACCTCAAGAAGACAATCTGAAAGCCATTCTAGATCCAGCCTCATCTTTTTCTCTTTGATCATCTCTTTCCCTCCCTCTCCAAAAGATACATACAACAATTGGAAATATTTCTATTTTGCCTTTAAATTAAACATTTCCAAAGTGGGGATGCTGTACTCACAAAAACAATAAAAACAGGTCATAATACAAAAGAGTAACTAGTAGAGCGAAATCAGCTCAGATCACTGACCTGAAAAGATCTAGGCATATACACATACAGACCTGCGGCATCATCCCTAACCAACTAGACTAATGTTGTTGCAACCAACAAGCACACTTGCTTAACCTGCAGCACACCTCTTATTTTAAAGGGAACCTTTTTTGCAAGAGAGCACAAAATACCACAAGAGTGCATTTTGCAAATCACTATTTTTAATACAATGTAATATTTTTGTATTAGTGCAACTTTGTTAATCATGCAAGCATTTTGTTAGGATGTCAGCCTCTGTGAGTGCATGTTTCCACTTTCTGTAACAGGGCTTAGATCTCTCTCACTGCTGTGCTATTAAGGAAAGAACTTACACATCAACTTTGCAAAGCTGGCAGTGTTGATTCTGAATGACGTGCTTGCACTTGCTTCGGTCAAAAATTGGCATAGGGTTATTGTAATTTTTCTTAGCCAATATATTTTGATCTGCTGGATCAATAGTGATGGCAGCAAGATGAGTAATTAAGTGATGCACAAAAATGATACCGATCACCTACATTATAATGAGGTTAAGGACACATAAGAGAACAAAAGAAAGTAAGTAACTGGATCTTTCATACATCATTTGCTTGATTGCCTGGGCATCTGGGTAAAGCTCTACAAAAGTTGATTCTTCTTCCCTTTTATGCCATAAATAAAAGCTACTCACTTTTGTGGATTTGTTTGCAGGACTGAGATCACAAGAGTCTAGCTTCTCCTAGAATCCCTCTAAACAGCAAATGTAATTTATATTTTGAGTAGAAAAATAGCCTCAACATTGCACTACCACCATTTCAGTCAATTTTATGCATCAAGCAATATGAAAATATGGCACTTTGGTACAATGGAGTTTCTTGTAAGAACAGCCCTGATGGATCATGCCCAAGGTCTATCTAGTTCAGTATCCTGTTTCACACAGTGGCCCACCAAATGCCTCTGAGAAGCCCACAGGCAAAAGGTGAGGGCATGCCCTCTCTCCTGCTGTTACTCCCCTGCAACTGGTATTTAGAGGCATTTTGCCTCTGAGACTGTAGGTGGCCTATAGCCACCAACTAATAGCCACTGATAGATTTATCCTCCATTAATTTCAATAAGACCCAAGCTAGTGGCCATTGACACATTCCGTGGCAGAGAATGCCATAGATTAATTATGTGCTGTGTAAAATAAGTACTTCCTTTTGTTGGTAATAAATTTCCTGACCTTCAGTTTCATAGGATGACCCCTGGTTCTAGTGTTGTGAGAGGGAGAAAGATTTCTCTGTGTCTACTCTCTCTACTCCGTGCATGCTTTTATATACCTTGGTCAGCCTGATATATGATCTCCAATGGGGAATTGATGGAGGAAGTGTGACTGTTGGTCCTTTGGAGGCTTTCAGTACCTTCACCAATAGTATCCTTCTGGAGCGTCTGAGTGTTTGGGAGTGGGAGGCGCTGCTTTGCAGTGGTTCCACTCATAGCTCTTGGGCAGATTAAAGATGGTGTCACTTGGAGACTGTTATTCCTCAAAACATAAACCTTTATATGGCATCCCCCCTGGACTCCATACTATCTCCAATGCTTTTTAAAATCTACATGAAACCACTGGGAGAGATAATCAGATTTGGTGCAGGGTGTTTTCATTATGCTGACACCCAAATCTATTTCTCCATGTCAGTATCATCAGGAGAAGACATAGTCCCAAAATGCCTGCCTGGAGACAGTGATGGGATGGATGAGAGATAACAAACTGACTCTGAATCTAGATAAGATGGAGGTACTTATTGTGTAGGGTCGAAACTCCAGAGACAATTTTGATCTGCCAGTTCTGGATGGGGTCACACTTCCTCAGAAGGAACAGTTAGGCAATCTAGGAGTGTTTCTAGAGCCAAAACCCCTCAGGTTGTCTCAGGTTGAGGCAGTGGCCAAAGGTGCTTTCTGTCAGCTTTTGCTGATATGCCAGCTGCGTCTGTTTCTTGCAATAATCAACCTCAAAACAGTAGTACATATGCTGGTAACCTCCAGACTTGACTACTGCAATACACTCTATGTGGGGCTGCCTTTGTATGTAATCCAGAAACTGCAGTTGGTACAGAATGCAGCAGCCAGGTTAGTCTCCGGGTCATCTCAGAGAGACCATATTACTCCTATACTAAAAGAGTTACATTGGCTAGCCCCAATGTTTCCTGGAAAAATACAAGGTGCTGGTTATAACCTATAAAGCCCTAAACAACAGCTTAGGCCCTAAATATTTAAGAGAACGACTTCTTCACCATGAGCCCCATTGCTCATTGAGATCATCTGGAGAGGTCAGTCTGCAGCTGCCACCAGCCCATCTGGTGGCCACGCAGGTACAGACCTTCTCTGTTGCTGCCCTGAGACTCTGAAATACATTCCCTGTTAAGATAATAGCCTTCCCATCTCTAACAACTTGTAAAAAACCCACATTTTTTCACCCAAGCTTTTTAACTAGACTTGTGGCTTTAAATCATTTAAAAGTTTTTATGTCTGTTTTGTTTTATGTTGTTGGAAATTGCCCAGATGGAAGTTTGGGGCAGTGTACAAATATAATTAGAATATAATAATAAGAAAACATTATCTATCTAGTTTTGTCATCTTCAAGAAGCAATTGTTTTAAATGTTTCCTTTGATACTATAACAAGCAGCTTTTGAATCACAATATAATTCATTGCTTACTACAGTATCAATCTTATAGCACTTTTAAATACCTTCAGTCTTCCAACCAAAACATCTTCAAAACATTTGTTTTGAGAAAAACATTTGTGAGGTGGTGGGGCGGGGGGCAGTTCAGACAATTGTTGGGAAGGCAGGAGAGCTCCAGCCAAGATGGAGTGTGAGGCAAAACAGATTATCACTATCTCTGCTGGAACCCACCACTGCTCAATACTCCCTCCCTCTCTCCCCCACCCCGCTTCCTTGGACCAGGCAGCAGCTTCACGTCACTGCCACTGGCCCCACCCAGTCCTCCAATGACTCAGATGCCCTCCCAGTGGCCCTCACCCACTATCATGATTCTCAGGTCACCTCAGATTGTCACGATGTCACAATCACACACACATCCCAAGTGGACAAGCAGCATACTATGCCACTGGTGCCACAGGCAACAGAGCTGGTTTGGGTAGGCACATCTCCCGCTGATGGGATCGGTGGCCCAGATGATTGCTGGCTTCTGCTGGTAGCAGGGAGGAAGTAGGGAGGTTTGGGGGCCAGGAGGGCCCCTTAGCTTCCATGATGCATTATGGACTCCTGACACTGGTCGGGAGGCTACTTGTGTGTAGGTGCCGTGCGAAGCTGTGCAAAGTGTACAGTCTACACAGGTGAAGATCTGTACACAGGTACAGTCATTCACGTTATGTTGACTGCAGATACAGAAGTACACTTCCTATCTGTACCATACATTTGAAGGGCCTGTATCCAGGCTCACTTTTAAAATGAACACACTTGTACAGCACAATGTCTGAATTGGACTTTTTGTGTTGTGTTCATTCTAGGTGCAGGTGTCTATGATGGACACACAGGTGAGGGTATACCACATGCAGGTAACTGGGATGGATAGGTGAGAGGAGTGGGTTCACACTATCAGTGGATCTGGGTTGGGAGCATCCTAAGTACCATCATCTTACTTCAGATCTTAGAGGATCAATGCTGGTTTTCACCCTAGAACAGAACCACGATTCCCAGTGCGGCAAAGGTTCACATAATTATACCAATGTGGGCAACCAGAATCCAGCAATGATCCAGGTGATTGTGAGAACCCACCTAAAGATTTATAGTCCAAACCTAGCATGCTGAATTTTTAGTCAGTCCCACTGAAAAACAGGTTGCTCACCTTTAACTGATGATTTGGTAGTGATCCGTTGTATGAATGGGTTCTGCACCTGTGTAGGGACCTTGTAGATAGATTGACTAGCTCCTCGTGACTCCCACTCTTCCAAACATGTGCTCTGTACTTTTGTAGATAAGTACATTGGGGCACCATTTTCTCAGTTTCTTGCAGACCGCCATCTATTTATGATCTTTAAGTGTCCTTGTAAGGTAAGTATGTTTGCTGTATGCTACTGTAGCGGGTAGGTTCTGGAGGATCTTATGAATACAACGGATCACTACTAGATCATCAGTTGCAGGTGAGCAACCTGTTTATCTGGATCATGATCTTTTGCATTCATAATGAATGGGTGATTAGCCAGCATCCCAACTGGTGGTGGGCACAGTAGCCCTAGAAGCTATGACAGCACCCGCTTTAGCACACTCCTCCCAAAACCTGCTTCTTTTTCCAAATGCAAGTCAATGGCATAATGCTTTATGAATGGCTGCTGAGATGCCTATGTAGCAGCCTTGCAGATATCAGCCATACCTGATAGATGGGCTGCTGAAGATGCATACACCCTTGTGGAATGAGCTCTTATGGTTTGTGGGGGATTAACTCCTTGTTGCTTGTATGCCAACACAATAAGCTGCACTAGCCAATGAGCAAGTCTTTGTCTCAATACTGACTGACCCTTAGCTTTCCCTTTGTATGCCACAAATAGCCTGTTTGTTTTTCTCATGTCCTTTGTGTTTTCTAGATAGTACAGCTAAGCACATCACACATCCAAGGAATGTAGCGCCCTTTCCAACAGTGTTTCTGGGTTTTGAAAGAAGGTAGGTAGCATTGTATCCTCATTCAAATGGAATTCTGTCAGCTCTTTAGGTATTTTAGAAATACCTTCGAAATTTAAGAATTGCAACTCCATGCGCATAACTACTTTATGTGGATAAAACTGGTTGCATGCTTTGTCTGTGCAGTCAGCTCTGTGCAGTCAGCTCTTAATGCAGTCAGCTCTGTGGTAGTGATCGCTATCAGAAAAACTGTTTTCAAAGTTATCAATTTTAAAGATGCATCTTTTAACAGTTCAAAAGTTTGCTCAGTCAGTAATGACAATACCAGGGATAAGCTCCATTGTTCTATTGGCTTCTTAATTGGTGGATACAAGTTGTTCAGCCCTTTTAGGAACTTCTTACAATCTGAATGGGAGAAAACTGTTGTGCCATCCCACCCTTTGAGTTCTGATGAAATAGCTGCAAATGCACTCTGACACATTTGCTAACCCTTTAAGCTTTAACGAGGTTATATAAAGCAAGACTTGTCTCAACGTAGCTTTCCTAGGAAAAGAAAACGTGGGCTCTATGATTGTGAGTTGCTGCGGTGCGGCTCCATGCCACGGCAACTCACAAGTAGACCCCTGACTGGGAGGCTGAAAAGCAGTCTCTCCAGCATGCCCTGCACACTCGCGCAGGGCATGCTGGAGCTTCCAGGAGCCATGCGGCCCCCCATCATCCCAGCCCCTGCCAGCTCCATAACAGAGCCAGCAGTCGTGTGGGCAGCCACTTCGGCCACCCGGAGCAGACTGCCTGCTCATGTGCAGGGAGAGCGGGCTAAGCCTGCTCTCCCTGCTAACCCTCCCCAGGCTCTTCTCATTGATCGTGAGAAGAGCCTCCTTCTGTTATTAAGTAATATCTTATCTAGAAGCTGACCCTCCATGCTGCTGTCTGTAGTGTTTTTACATCTGGTTGTTGCACCGCCCCACTGTCCTGGACCAGAAGGTCTGAGCAGAGTGGGAATCTGTGGAAGATACTCCTTGAGAGTCTGAGAAGCGGCACAAACCATGGCTGCCTGGGCCACCACAACATCACTAGAATTCTTAATGTTTTGTCCTGTATCATTTGCACCAGTATACAGTTTATCTATGGTTGTGGAAGGAACAGGTAAAGAAACCCTTTGTTCCATATGTGCTGGAACGCATCTCCCAAAGATCCCTTGCCTATTCCTGCATGTGAGCAGTATCTCCGACACTTTTTTGTCAGCAGTTGCAAACAAGACTATCTATCTATCTATCTATCTATCTATCTGTCTATCTATCAGATGTGTGCACAGCCCCAAACTTCTGTCTCTGGGCAGTTAACAATAACATAAAAACAAGTTAAAAACATACACAAAAACTTAAAAGAATTTAAAACAATTTAAAATCAAACACAGATTAAAACCTAAACAATTTAAAAAACTGAAAATGCTTCGGTGAAGAGGTGGGTTTTCAAATGCTTTTTAAAAATTGTTAGGGATGGGGAGGATCATATTTCAGTAGGGAGAGCATCCCACAATCTTGGGGCAGCAACCAAGAAGGCTCGCCCCTGTGTGGCCACCAGGCGACCTGGCCGCAACTGGAGAAAGACCTCTCCAGACGACCTCAATGGGTGGTACATAGTGCCCAAGCCATTTAGGGCTTTATAGGTTATAACCAAAACCTTGTATTTTGCCTGGAAACCTATTGGCAGCCAGTGTCACTCTACCACCAGTGTCCCTCTATCAGTGTCACTCTATCAGCAGGCCACCGCATTCTGTACCAACTGAAGCTTCCGGACTACATACAAAGGCAGCCCCACATAGAGCACATTGCAGAAGTCAAGTCTGGAGGTTACCAGCATATGTACCACTGTTTCAAGGTCATTCATCTCAAGAAACGGACGCAGCTGGCATATCAGCCAAAGCTGATAGAAAGCCCCTCTGGCCACTGCCTCAACCTGAGATACCAGGGAGAAGTGTGGATCCAGAAGTACTCCCAGACTGCATACCTGCTCCTTTTGGGGAAGTGTGACTCCATCTAGAACAGGTAGATCAAAATTGTCTCTGGAGTTCCAACTCCGCACAATAAGTACCTCCGTCTTATCTAGATTCAGTCTCAATTTATTTTCCCTCATCCAGCCCATTCCTGGCATTTAGGGAAGTTATGCCATCTCCTGATGACGATGACATGGAGAAGTAGATACTGATAGCATCCTACACCAAATCCCCTGATGATCTCTCCCAGCGGCTTCATGTAGATGTATGTTAAAAAGCATTGGAGACAGTATGGAGCCCTGAGGGACACCATACACAAGCTGAGATTTCGAAGAGAAACAGTCTCCAATCGACACCATCTGGAATCTGTCTGAGAGGTAGGAGCGGAACCACTGTAAAACAGTGCTTCCCACACTCAGCACTCTCAGATGTTCCAAAAGGATACTATGGTCAATAGTCTCAAAAGCTGCTGACGGATGACCTCACAGGTCGAAGACCCTTTCTAGGTGGGCACTGTTCAATTCCCATTCATTGTGTTGATACTGCTTAATCACACAATTGAAGTCGTCCGCAAACACATTGTCCACACCCCTTATGTGGATGGCTAAAGGGTAGACTCCCTGGTCTATGCAAAATATGTCATTGTATTGTCCAGATGAAATTGCACCACTCTTTTCTGAAGCAACGGTTTGAAAGCCCTCAGAGCCATAAACACAGCTAGGAGTTCTAAATAGTTTATATGTATATGACTCTGGTGCTTCGTGCACTGACCTGCACCTGATGTTTAACACAATGTGCCCCTACCCTTTCAAGGAGGCATCTGTTGTCACCCATAGAGTGGGGATCAAGGATTTGAATAGAACTCCTGTTTGCAGATTTGACTGCACTCTCTACCACTGCAGAGAGTTCAATACATTCTGAGGTGTTAGAATTTTTTGCTGACTGTCCACATTGAGGCAAACACTTTTTAGATACCATATCTGCAGTGTTCGCATCTGCAGATATGTATAATGCACTGTCTCGTTGCATAACGTCATTAAACCCATAAATTGTTGAATGGCCTCCGCTGGTTGCAGGAGACTCAAGGTGAACTGGTGAACTAGGGCTTTGATTTGTTGAAATCTGTCTTTTGGTAAGAATGCCTTTTTAAACTGCATATCCAGTACTGCTCTGATGTAACGTATGTGCTTTTGTGGTTCCAGATTTGACTTCTTCCAGTTGACATTGATGCCCGGGTCCTGTAGAAGCTGTAACACAAACTGGAGCTGCAAATGTAACTTTTCTTTGTCACTGCTGACCAAAAGCCAATCGTCTAAAGATAGGAAGATCACGATGCCCTCTGAAAGTAATGGGAATAAAATCTGGACATTCTTTCCATCCACTGCACCAGAACAATTGCCTGTTTTTCTCTTAACACCTGTATCTCCTCCAGCAAAACAGGAGTTGCCCTTGTGTATTTCATGACGGAAAATTGAGGCAAAGCTTTGAATTCTATTACATAACCAGTTTCTATAATTTGAAGCACCCATTGGTCTGATGTTATGTGATGCCATACTTGAGCATGACTTGCCAACTTGATGGAACTTGATGGAACAAAGCTGGTGTTGTGAGCTCTTGTCGGTGTTACTGGTGTTTTTGATTTTAATTGCAGTGGAAAGATCTGCAAATCAAAGAATCTGTTCTGGTCTCTATTAGGTTTAGTAGCCTGTCCCTTATTCTTTTGTCCAAATCCTCTGCTTCTTTGATAAGGGTGATATTGTCTCCTGAAATCCTTACATTCCTGAAGCTTAAAGGTAGAATGCTGCTGCTGCTGGCCATATGGCCAATAACGGGCTGATGTAGAAGCGGAGGCTGTAGATGCCATGAATGTTTTTGCTGTGAATTTAGATTTTTTCCAGGACTCCATTGTGAAGTCAGTACTCTCAGAGAAAAGTCCTTTCCCATCATATGGTAAATGTTCCACCAAATCACACATGTCTTGCTATAAGTTGGTGGATCTTAACCACACATGTCAACGCAGTGTTACCGCCATCCTCAATGGCTCTTGATTCCATCTCAGCTAAGTGCTTGAAAGTGCTGAGTAGTTGTCTAGTTACAGCTGTAGTTTTCTCATAGGTTTTCTCAAATTTATCTTGAAAATCCTCTGGAGACATCGAGGTGGAATCTTGAAAAAGTATGTCCCATAAAAAATGACCATATCTAGCAAGACAAGCAGCATAATTCCCCTGCTAACTTGGCAAAGAGGAACCTTTTAATGTGGTGATTCTCTTTATTTAGCAGGGGGAGAGTAACTGGCCCTATCCACCTCCAGCACAGTACTTCCAGTGACTGTTGCTGGTTTGTATCTCATGTTTCTTTTTAGATTGTGAGCCCTTTGGGGACAGGGTTCTATCTTATTTGTTTGTTATTTCTTTGTGTAAACCGCCCTGAGCCATTTTTGGAAAGGTGGTATAGAAATTGAATGAATGAATGAATGAATGAATGAATGAATGAATGAATGAATGATTAGTAATCCTAATTGACAGGTTTGAGGTGGAATATATTTTTCTTCCTAAGGCATTCATCTTTCTTCCTTCTTTTTCAGCTGGAGTTGTATGGTGCTGACCTCCCTTTGATGAAGTTGTGCAATCAACTACTAGGGAGTTTGGTACAGGATGGCATACCAGGTATGTATTATCCTCTTCCTGGATTTTATATAATCACTCTATCTTTTCAGTGTAGGTGTATATGTTTGCAACACATCCAAAGAGGACTGGGCCACCTTAGTGATAACTGGTAACATGGGAATGTCACTGGGTGTGATGTCTTTGCCTTAGCCATCATATTGTAGATTGGATCTTTAAGATCAGTCTCTGACTGTTTCAGTTCTAAGCTCAAAGCCTCAGCCATCTCTCTTATCTGGGCGTGATAGGCTATAAGTTCATCTGAAGTCGAAAGCAAAGTCTTTGGAGGCACTTCAGCAGGTGGATCAGTGGGAAAATGTCCTCTGTCTAAATCTGTTTCTGTGCACCCCTAAGTATAGCTATCTCTGTCATCCTCATCCACTGGAGGTGCTACAGGAGGTGTCTTCTTTGTCTTTGGTTGAGAAGGCATATGTGAATCTTATGGTTCACAAGAAGGATTATGTGGCTCCTGTGGATGGGGGCAGAAGGCTGCAAAGGTTGTGCAAGTGGAGACACTGGGGCTATTCCCACAATCAGGTGAAATCGGGCTAGGGGAGCCACTGGTCTCGCAGATGGTTAACCCACCAAACTAGCCCTCCCCTTAAACCATGTTTGCAGAGCGAGCGCTCCCCAAACCCATTTTTTTTGCTTGTGAGTTGCCGCAGTGCGGCTCCGTGGCTATTCACGAGTAGACCCCCAGCCGGGAGGCTTAAAAGCGCGAGCGCACAGGGCATACTGGAGCTTCCAAGGGCCACATGGCCCTCGATCCTCCCAGCGCCCGCCGGCTCCATTACGGAGCCAGCAGTCATGTAGGCAGCTGATCCGGCTACCCAGGGCTGATGCCCTGCTCATGTGCGGGGAGAGCAGGCTAAGCCCGCTCTCTCCACTCACCCTCCCCAGGCGGGTCTCTCGGATCGTGAGACCCGCCTCACTGTCTGACAAGCTATCAGTGTAGCAGCATGCACTGCTGATGGTACACAGACAGGCACAGATGTTGTACATAATCTTAGTTGTGATTCCTGTTGCATTGAATGTTGCTGAATTCCCTGATGGGTCTTCCACAATTGATAATCTGCATAATCTGCTGGATAAAACACTGTAGGATTGTGTCTAAAACCACAAGTGTGAGTTATCTGCTTCCATTGTGTGACTTCAGATGGATTTGATGGCATCAAATCAAACCCTGAGTGGTCACATATTGGAGTGGGAATTTCCATGACAATGGCATGTAACTTGCAGCAGTTGTTGTCACCGGTCTTAAGAATACCGAAATAGGTCTCGACACTGCAGAATGTTCCTCAGAATGTCTTAATGGGGACATAAGCCTTATCGGTTTTAATGTCTTAGTTGGAATCCGTATTGGAGACATTGATGGCATTGTCTGTACTGAGAGGGGCCCCTCCTTGGTATCCTGTTAGACATCAAGACCACCACTCAGAAACCCTTGAAATGTGGATCCCGATGGTTTGCTATTTGACAAATCCAACATTGCCAACAAGGCAGTAGTCATATTGGGGTCTGAGATGTCTTTGGATGCATGATCCCCAGTCTCTTCACCAAAACCAACATAATCTCCCGTCATAGCTTCGCTGTGGCGTGGACGGGGATTGCATCAGAGTTTGAGCAGGAGACAGTTGTAAAACTCTTTTTTCTGCCTCTGTCACACTGGTTGATGCTCCATGCCAGTGTCAACCTCAACATCACAATTGGTGCCGAAACCCTTGGTCTGATGTCATAGTTGGTGCTGCAACCCCTTGGTCCAGTTCCAACACTGATGGTGATGGCAAGTCTCTCGGCATCGGAGACAGGGTCTCAGACTGCAAAGCAGTAGGAGGTGGTGTACTCCTTTTGGAATTTGTCTTGCTACGGTGTTTTGTAGGCAGAGAAGTTTCCCTTCCCTCATCAGAGGAGTGCCTCCATATCTTATGCTTGTGGTGCGACTTTGACACCATTTCTAGTCACTTAAATTCAGTTTCCTTAGCGGCTGTAGACTGCACATCTGCAGAATCCACTAGTCACACTACCGTGGAATGAGACGCCAAACTTGATATTGACCCCGAAGTCAAAGGGTAATTTAGCCTCAGTGTCTTAGAGCTTCATCATACAACACCACTCGTTGTCGAAGCACTAGATTTGTTGGCATTTGGAGAACGAACAACAAATTTTATACATCGCTGGGTTATGTTATTCTCCTAATCATAGTAAGCATGCGTCGTAGTAGTCTGTCAACAGCAATTTAACTTGCCATTCAATACAGCGCTTAAAAGTTGGCTTATTTGAAGATTTAGACACCATATCGAGATAATGGTGTGCCACAAGGCAAGACCAGTAGCATGCTTCAAAATCCCTTTCTACCAAATTTAAGTCCAAACAGCAAAGAATAGCCTTGTAACAGTCCAAAGTCCAAGCAATAATCAATAGTTTATCTCGCTGTTTTTAAAGAATCTATTTGCACTGAGGAGCCAGAGACTCTTTGGCGGTCAAATAGAAACTGAGAAAATGGTGCCCCATCTGCACGGAAGCATGGAGCAGGTGCTTGGCAGAGTGGGTGTCATGAGGAGCTAGTCAATCCATCTGTGAGGTCCTTGCGCAGGCACAGAACCCATTCATTATGAATGCAACGGATCACAATCCAGATCTGAATGATACTGACTTCCCAAGAAGCATGCATATGGTTGCAGCTTTAAGACTTCTGATATGGAGACAGTTTTCATTAAGAAAGCTGTCAATAGCCCTCACTGAGGGAGGGCTGCTCCAGTGCATTTACCTGGAGCTGCAGCAAACAGCAAAATGAAAAGGTAAAAATATTCCACCCACAAAGAGGGTGGGACAGAAAACTGCTAAAAAGGAAGTACAGCATTCGCAGAGGGCATAAGAGTGATAGGTTATGAAGTGACATCCTATAAGGGGAGAAATAAAGGTAGAGTGAGCTCATCACTGCAGTTAGCAAGGAGATAAGTGCAGCTTGCTAAGTTAGGGCACATTACAATTGTAACAGGGTCAGAGGATGTTCTACATCTAACCCCTACCAAAACCCAGGTGATAAGGTGATTTCAGTGGGGCCAGATAAACTTATCTAGGCAGCTGACATTCTGAAACAGTAGAAAACAAGATCAGAACACCACAACACAAAGATGAGATCAGCATCCATACACTTTCTGAAGGAGATGCATTTTGTGGTCTTTATGGGAGACTACCAGCTCTGTAGGGGGCTTCTGCAGGGGTAGGCTGCAGCCAGCAACCCTTCCCCCCACCGCCAACTGCTGTGTACACCTGCACTGGCCACCACCCCCACCCCCTGCGTGGTGACACATGTTGACAACACACATGTTGACACAGGATGTTTGGCCAGGAGCAGGAAGGGCAGGCAGGTGCCCCTCACCCACTCCCAGCCGGGTACTTCATTTGCCATACCAGCTGGGTGTTCTTTCTCACCCTTGCTCAGAGTAAGGAAGAGAAAGAACACCCAGCTGGTGCGGCAAACAAAGCGTCAGGAGGGAGCTGACGAAGGGTCGCACGTTGCACTCCCAGCTGGTGAGTGGTTTGTTTGCTGACTGAGTGCAGGAAGGGGCAAGACACTGCCTTGGGGGAGGAGTGAGGGGGCGCTGTTGCAGCCCACAGCAGCTCTGGGACATTTGTGCCCCCCTGTCCAATGAATGCTACTCCCCTGAAGGCTACAATGGAAGAGTAACTCTGCACCATGTCAGAGAGGAGGCATTCTAGAGCTTTGGGTTCAACCTCCAGATAAGGAGCATCCACAAGGAAACATTAGGATGAGTTCAAACGGGTTTTTCAAATACAACACTCTAGCCACTGAAACAGCTGGCAGTCATGTTGAAATCCGTAAATGTTTGAACAGGATATGTAAAGTCCAGAGATTTTATTTTATAAATGGTTATAAATATCCATTCAAGTCTCACCATCATATTACAAAAAACAACAACAGCTTTTCTAGTTTATACTTAAACTGAGCAGAAGGGCCAGAAATCATGCAGCTGGCATCCTTAATACATGGCCTAACGATAAATTTTCTTCTCACTTTAAGCTGCAGTTATCACCATGTATAAGAATAATGCAGGACACCATTAATACTTCCTAGCAACAATCTTGTGTTTAGCACATAAATAGTGAATCAGTTACAAGAGTTGTGATGGTTTCCTTTTCATAACATTGGTGTCCTTGACCCTGGCTTCTCATCCTGTACAGAGGAAGGAAGGGGGAGTCTGATACCTAATATAAATATGAACTGAAACACAACGTTTATGATTTACTGAGTTTTTTAAGGAAATGACTGAAAAAAGCAGCTAATGGGCTCAGCAAAATTACATGCTGCCACCAAGTACAATATAAAGAGATAACGTTTTAAACTGTATTTATGAATTCTCAAAAGTGTCATTGGGGAGATAATATGTTTAGTACTTAGAAAAGTTTTGCTAGTGAGAATTTTTCTCAACTACTGATTCAAAGGCCAAGTTCTTCCCAAGATGGTAATCTTGTGCATGGGCTGTACTACAGATGAAGGCTCACATGATTGAATAGTACTCCATACAAAAGAGTTCCCTCCACACAGAAAAACTAGCATATCAGGCTAGGATAAATCGCTCTCTCCCTACCCCACAACATGTTAGTTTTTTTACGTGGAAGGATTTTAAAGGGTTTTTTTGTTTTTTTATTTGCAGTTGGAAGCAGTACACTTGAGACAAAGCTTTGTTGTCTCAGTGAGAACTAGGCCTAACTTAGAATTACACATTATGTTTAATGTGCAGTATGACACAACTTTTTAACATTTTAATTAACAGTTGTGGAGAGTATCAGGATTGGAATTACAACATGTGTAGTGTTTTTATTTTTTAAAACCTCTTCCACTCAAATTATGGTCCAAACAGAAATTATCCACCCCTGCCCATGAAGCTATTATTTGCATTTAAAGGGAAGTTGCCACTGGCAGATTCCCTTCGGATGCAAACAGCAGCTTCTAGACAGGACTTTAGTTGTTGTTGTTTAGAAAGCAGCATGGGATGGAAAGAGTTAAAAGAAAAAACTTCCACTCACCCTAGCTATTTAAAGTTTTTTTTAAAACCCACAAGGCCAAATTAAGCATTTAATTTAACAAGTAGTTTGCCCTAAGCCACATCCACACCAGTGGCAAATGCAGATGTTTAATGCTTCCTCTGCTTCTACAGCCAGAAGGAAGTGCATAATCCAGCAAGTTCCCAATCTGATGTTCTTGCAGGATGCAATATGAATCAAGTATCCCTGCAATGTCATCCCTTGAAGTGAAATTTATGTTAAGGAGATGGTTGTTGGCAAAAAGGTTTATTTCATAAGTTCTTTGGCTACTGTTGTACTGATTATGCTACTTATTGTTTTAGGAGTTTTGTTTACATTTGCTAGTCTCCCTGAGAGCCTAATTATTGGCTAACCTACATCAATATGCATACATACAATTAGTAGAAGAGCCCCTGGTTCAGATAACTAGCCCATACAACTACTTGCTTTCCAAGGGAAGGAAGTAGTTTTTTTTAAATGTAAAAAAATCCAGAGAGGGTTTGTTACTGAAATAACATGCATAGAATCAGGTTGCATGTATGCCAGCATTAGCAGTCCACAACAAGGCTTACCAGTCTATCTACCCTGCATTTTGTAATCTGGAGCCTTACAAGAAAAGAACCATCTACTTTTGCAAAGTTTCCTGCTTGGTCCTTGGAGGCAACCAGGCTAGCGGCTATTTAGCAACCAGATTTTAAAATAATAATACTTACACAGACATACACAACCCCAAAATTCAGAACTTGCAGCTATTTTAGGACTACAAAAGAAAAACACATGAACCACTGGCCTGTTTCTCTCAACTCTTTCTTATAGTAAAAGCAACTCCTATGCATTTGTAGATATACATGTTTTAAATGGAGGATTTTAAAAAAGGATACAGCATAGGCAGCATAATTCCATCCATGTGGGAGAAGAGGGATGTAGATACCAAAGCTCACAATGGCCAAGTATGAATAAAGTATTAGGGTGATTAACTGGAATGAGTGGAGTGGCAAAGACCAGCCATTCACTCTGGAGTGTCGTGGTGGCACTATGGCATCATTTCGTCCATTCAGCTGTTCAGGCCCCGTCTGCCTCAGCTTCTTGTCATAACAGGTCATCTGCAAGATAAAATACAAAAATCATCTGTTGAAAATAGAATTGCTTTTTAGACCTAGAAACAAATACCTTCTCCACATCATGGGGAGGGAAAGCAGTTACACAAAACTGCAACCTCGCCAATTCACAATTGTTATGCAGGAATGTTATGTCATTCTTCTGTCCCTTACAAACAAACACACATACACACAGTTGACTTAACTATGTAGCAGACACCCATTACGCAAAAGGCATCATATTTATCAAACTAGCAAATATCCACTGAATGAACATATTTCCGTTAATCAAATGATACCAGAACAACAACAACTACACAAGAACTGCACCTGCAACAGTTGTAAAGATAGTGTCCTGAGGTAAACAGAGATAACTTCTCAGAATGGTCATCAATTTTTCTTCCTGGGCTTATAACCAGCAATTTATATTTAACAATCCTGGAGAATCCCTGCTTTCGGGCAATCTAATGGTGATTTAAAGCAATAGAAACAACCATTATTCCCAAGACCAATGTTAAGTCTACAATAAGGCAACACAGTTTTTGTGGCTATAGAAAACAAACAAGCTTCTTTACGAGTTACACATTACTTGCTGCTCACTCAAGCAACACATTAATTCAAATGCAACAGTGCCCCGTCATGGTCAAATAACTACTTAATGAGGTTTAGACTATTTGTGGTTCTTAGCTTTTGCAGAGGTAGAGAAAGTTAAAATGGTGTGCATCCACAAACTGGTGGATTTGGATGGTTTTCTCATGGCTCTAGGGCAAACTGCAGCCCTCCAGCTGTTGTTGACCTACAATTCCCATCATCCCTGACTTCTGGCCACTATGACTGGGGATGGTGGGAGTTGTAGGCCAACAACAGCTGCAGGGCCGCAGTTTGCCACCCCTGCTCTAAGGGATTTTCCAGCTAAAGTGATTGGGGCTTCCATTATCACCCTTGTGGTTCTCCAATATTCAGAAGGGGCTAAAGAGGTTCACACAACTGCTCCTGGATGTCCTCACTCCACTAGCAAGAGCCACAGCAGCCCCTTGGTATTTTAGCAAGCTGACAGCGATGAAGCAGTTGGAACAAAGATTGGGGCGTGCGGGGGGGAGGGTATCAGGACACATTTGACTGAGAACAGGTTAGAATCCATCTGAAGGCACATTCTGGGCAGGTTCACACATAAGGCAGACAGCAACCAAGGTTCTCATGAGCACTTACTGCTACTACGAATATTTATATACCACTCTTCAACCAAAGTTCTCAAAGTGGTTTGCAGAGAAAAATAAATAATACATAAATAAGATGGTCCTCTGTCCCCAAAGGGCACACAGCCTAAAAAGAAACATAAGACAGATACCAGCAACAGCCACAGGAGGGATGCTGTGCTAGGACTGGATAGGGCCAGTTGCTCACCTCCTGCTAAATATTAGAAAATCACCACTTGGGAAAGGTGTATCTTAGCAGGGGCAGGCAGGCCTGGGAGTGTGTGCTTCCCAAACATCTCAGTGTGAGCCTCTACATCCTGTCCACGTTCTGATATGCCAAACTTGGTCATGTTGTCCAAACCCACCAATCTCAGTATATCCTGCCCTACTTCCATCAAGGAAACTGCCATCTGTAACTGAGATTTGAAGTGAATTACAGATGTCGGGTAGGGTTCCCCGACAAAAACAGGACAGGATATGCAGGGACTGATGAGTTCAGATGATACAATCAGTCTTGGTAGATCAGAAACTGGAAAGGAAGTAGAGGTTTGTGTGGGGATGGGGTGGGGAGTGCAAGCTTCAGGGGCTGCAGGGGCTCACATTAATCTCAGATACTGCCATATGTGTGAACCCATCTTCTGCAGTGATAATCACTGTGAACATAAGTGTATTTGCCACTATTACTGTATCTGCCCAGCATCACCCAGTGGAGCTTTTCTGGGTAGTGAGGAGCCTTTTTTATACAGAGCTTCATACAGGCAATCTTTCAGAATACTGTGACCTGTCTGCACAGCATTTTATGGAGAACATCACTTACATCCATTCCAACTTAAAACTCAAAAGTTAAGATACTACAAATTTGAAGCACAGTCTTCTTCCAATTGCTTGGATCCATTTTCGTTGCTGTAGCCCTGCTGAGTGTCCCAGCCTGTCCCGTGATCTGAACACTTGACTCTTAATGTGCATCATGGCTTTCAATATCTAGCTGAAGAAGCATGGCCAGCTGGGACCAGGAAGTGGCCAATGCTACCTTGAGAGATGGGTTGTCCCAGCCACCTTGAAGGAGGCTGCTTTGAGGTCACTCCTAAGAAACCAGGGATGGTGGTTCCTCGGGGTGGGGGTGGGGGGTCCACTTGCTGTCCTCCCAACTTGGTGGGGCTACCTCTTCTTAACTTGGTGGCACAGCCAGTTTCTCTCTCTCTTATTACTGCAGTGGCAGATTGTTTTAGCCAGTGGGCAGCCTGTGTCCATTATTCTCCCCTCCACAGTGCTCCTAACCAATAAAGTACATCACTGTATAATGCTGGAGGCATCAAGGTGTGTGTGTGTGAGGCGGGGGAGAGGTGGCTACAAGGCACCCACCAACTACAGCAGCATTGTTTTTATTTCTGCCACTGCAGTGGCAAAAGAAATAAAAAACCAATGCACCAACAAAGCAAGGAGAGGGGAAGCCCCCAACTGCTGGCTGAGCAGCAGTTATATCCTTCAGGCAATATAAGAGTAGCCATCAGGGTGGGCCCTTGGCAGCTGTTCCATCGTGCTATTGTATGATGATGGCCCTGGAAGAAAACTTCATTAGACTAGTTTGATTTCTCTAACTATTGGCTAGTCACGAATCTTCCATTCTGGGGCAAGATATCTGAGAGGGTAGCAGCCACTCAACTCTAATTCCTAGATGATGATGTGGATTATCTGGCCTCATCTTGATTTTGGAACAGAAACTGGTTTAAGCAGTTCACTGGGAGGCAGATGAAAGACTGCAACTTTGGTTATTCTTTTGGGTCTCTTAGTAGCATTCAGTTCCACTAACCATGAGATCTTTCTGTGGAGGATGGGAGTGGATGGCACTGTGCTTCTGTGGTTCCATTCCTACCCAGCTGTCCTAGAACGTAGTGCTGGAGGATTATTGTTTTACCCTGGAGCAGTTATTCTGTGGTGTACCACAAGACTATATTTTGTTTCTTATGCTGTGTAATTAGTACATGAAGCTACCATGGCAACAGATGCAGATGATACCAAACTCCATTTTTTATTTTCCCATCTAACCAAGGTGAAGTGATAGATGTGGTAGACAGGTGTCAGGAGTCAGTAACAGGATGAATGAAGGCCAATAAACTGAAGATGAATCCAGGCAAGATGGAGGTGTTGTAGGCAGGTGCAGCAGACTGCAGAGGTTGTGGATGGAGTTGTACTTCCCCGTTAGGTTTGCAGGTGAAGAATACTTCTGGATCCAGCATTGTTGCTACATGCCCAGCTGGTATCTGTGTTTCATGCTTGTTTCCAACTGGTTGGTACATCAGCTGCACCCCCTTCATAAGAACATAAGAACAGCCCTGCTGGATCAGGCCCAAGGCCCATCTAGTCCAGCATCCTGTTTTGCACAGTGGCCCACCAGTTGCCGCTGGAAGCCACAGACAGGAGTTGAGGGCGTGCCCTCTCTCCTGCCATTACTCCCCTTCAACTGGTACTCAGAGGCATCCTGCCTTTGAGGCTGGAGGTGGCCCACAGCCCTCCGACTAGTAGCCATTTGTAGACCTCTCCTCCATGAAGTCATCCAAACCCCTCTTAAAGTCATCCAGGTTGTTGGCTGTCACCACATGTGGATCACGCGTTGTGTGAAAAAGTACTTCTGTTTGTTGGTTCTAGACCTCCTGGCAATCAGTTTCATGGGATGACCCCTGGTTCTAGTGTTGTGTGAGAGGGAAAAGAATTTCTCTCTCTCCACTTTCTCCACACCATGCATGATTTTATAGACCTCTATTATGTCTCCCCACAGTAGTCTTTTTTTCTAAACTAAAAAGTCCCAGGTGTTGTAGTCTTGCCTCATAAGAAAGGTGCTATAGGCCCCTGATCATCTTGGTTGCCGTCTTCTGTACCTTCTCCAGTTCAACAATGTCCTTTTTAAGATGTGGTGACCAGAACTGTACGCAGTACCCAAGTGTGGTCACACCATAGTTTTGTATAAGGGCATTATAATGTTAGCCGTTTTATTTTCAATCCCCTTTCTAATGATCCCTAGCATGGAATTTGCCTTTTTCACAGCTGCCGCACATTGAGTCGACACTTTCAATGAGCTGTCCACCACAACCCCAAGATCCCTCTCCTGGTCCGTCACCAACAGCTCGGATCCCATCAGCATATACTTGAAGTTGGGGTTTTTCGTCCCAATGTGCATCACTTTACACTTGCTAACATTGAACCGCATTTGCCATTTTGTCGCCCACTCCCCCAGTTTGGAGAGATCCTTCTGGAGCTGCTCACAATCCGTTTTGGATTTCACTACCCGGAAGAGTTTGGTATCATCTGCAAATTTGGCCACTTTGCTGCTTACCCCTGCTTCTAGATCATTTAAGAATAAATTAAAATACAGTACAGATCCCTGGGGGACCCCACTTCTTACTTCCCTCCATTGTGAAAACTCTCCATTTATACCTACCCTCTGTTTCCTGTCTTTCAACCAGTTAGCAATCCACACATGTACTTGTCCCTTTATCCCATGACAGCTAAGTTTCCTCAGGAGTCCTTGATGAGGAACTTTGTCAAAAGCTTTTTGCAAGTCCAGGTAGACTATGTCAACTGGATCACTTTGATCCACACACTCGTTGACACTCTCAAAGAAGTCCAAAAGGTTGGTGAGGCAAGATTTACCTTTGCGGAAGCCATGCTGGCTCACTCCCAGCAGGGCCTGTTCTTCTAGGTGCTTTACAGTTTTATCCTTGAGGATGCTTTCCATCAATTTGCCTGGAACGGATGTTAGGCTAACTGGTCTGTAATTTCCCGGATCGCCCCTGGATCCCTTTTTGAAAATCGGTGTTACATTTGCAACTCTCCAGTCCTCTGGTACAGAGCCCGATTTCAGGGATAAGTTAAATATTTTAGCAAGGAGGTCGGCAATTTCACATTTGAGTTCTTTGAGGACTCTTGGATAGATGCCATCCGGCCCTGGTGATTTGTTAGCTTTCAGTTTTTCCAGACAGTTTAGAACATCATCCCTTGTCACTTCTATCTGACTCAGCTCTCTAGCCTCCATCCCTAAAAAGCCTGGTTCAGGAACAGGTATATGCTCAGTATCCTCTGCCATGAAGACGGACGCAAAGAACTCATTCAGCTTCTCTGCAACCTCCGTATTCTCCTTAATAATCCCGTTCACTCCCTCGTTGTCTAATGGTCCAACTGCCTCCCTGGCAGGTTTCCTGCTTCTGATGTACTTAAAGAAGTTTTTGTTATTCCCCTTGATACTTTTGGCTAAATGTTCCTCAAACTCTCTTTTTGCCTCCCTTATTGTCACCTTGCATTTCTTTTGCCAGAGTTTGTGTTCCTTTCTGTTCTCTTTGTTTGGACAGGCCTTCCAATTTCAGAAGGAAGTCTTCTTCCCTTTTATGGCTTCCTTGATGGTAGCTGTTAGCCATGCTGGCATTCTCCTGGACTTAGTGGTACCTTTCCTCCTTTTGGATATACAATCTAACTGGGCTTCTAGTATTGTGGTTTTGAGTAAACTCCATGCACTCTGGAGCGAATTGACTCTCCTGATTTCCCCCCTCAGCTTTCTTTTCACCATACTCCTCATTTGGGAGATGTTTCCTCTTCTGAAATTCAAAATGTCTGTGTTAGACATCCTTGGTGATTCTCTCCCCGCATGTATGCTGAATTTGATGGCACTGTGGTCACTGTTCCCTAAAGGGTCGATGACACTGACATCACGCACCAGGTCCTGGGTGTCACTCAGAATTAGATCCAAGGTCGCCTTCTCTCTGGTCGGTTCCATGACCAACTGTTCTAGGGCACAGTCATTTAGCGTATCTAGAAATTTGACCTCTTTGTCCTGACTTGAATGTGAATTTACCCAGTCTATATGTGGGTAGTTGAAATCACCCATAATTACAGCCCTGCCTCTCCTTGACGCCTCCCTGATTTCCTCCGGCAACTCCCAGTCACTGTCGGCATTTTGATCCGGAGGGCGATAGCACGTCCCCAGTAGCACATTCGCTTTCCGGCCTTGTATAGTCACCCACAGCGTTTCTGTGGAGGACTCCAGTCCACCTAAGTTTTCTAGCTTGTTAGATTCTATCCCTTCTTTAACATACAGTGCTACCCCTCCTCCAAGGCGCCCCTCCCTGTCCTTTCTATAGAGTTTATACCCAGGGATAACAGTGTCCCACTGGTTATCACTGTTCCACCATGTTTCTGTTATGCCCGCTATATCTATTTCTGCATTAGCAACCAAGCACTCCAGCTCACCCATCTTGGCTTGGAGGCTTCTGGCATTGGCATATAAACACCTATACACTGAATCTCTCCCCTGATGTATGCTATTCTTTTGACTCCTTGAGCTGCTGGCACAGGCGCCCATCTGCTCTTTATGCGGTTCTGCTCTGTCCCCTTCTGTTTTATCTGAATTCTTTGCAGCCTCACACTTTAAAGGATGGCTTTTGCCAAACGGGATACTGCCCAGCTCCCATTGGCTGTTCCCCAGGTGTCATTTTAAAAGCTGCTCTGCAACCTTTTTGATTTTAAGCGCCAGCAGTCTGGTTCCATCTTGGTTCAAATGCAGCCCGTCCCTTTTGTACAGGCCTTGCTTGCCCCAAAATGTGTCCCAGTGCCTAACAAATCTAAACCCCTCCTCCCGGCACCGCCATCTCATCCACGTATTGAAACCCCTCAGCTCTGCCTGTCTCACTGTACTTGCGCGTGGAACAGGTAGCATTTCTAAGAATGCTACCTTCGGGGTCCTGGACTTCAAAATGCTACCTATCAGCCTAAATTTGACTTCCAGGACCTCCTGACTGCATTTCCCCACATCGCTGGTGCCGATGTGCACCACGACAGCTGTCTCCTCCCCAGCACTGCCTAGGAGCCTGTCTAGACACTGCGTAATGTCCGCAACCTTCGCACCAGGCAGGCAAGTCACCGTGCGGTCAACACGCGGGTCACAAACCCATCTCTCTATCCCTCTAATGATTGAATCACTAACTACAAGGAGGCCCCCACCCCCCAGAGGAGTATCCCCTGTGTGAGAGGATATGGGCTCATCATCCATGGAAGGATTCTTGAAAGGTATTACCTAGTCACAGTTATCCAAGCTGGATTGTTGCAACACGTTATACTTGAGATTGCCTTTGAAAAGGTTTTTGGAAGCTTCAGCTGGGTCAGAACATGGCAGTACGGCTGTTGACAGATGCAATTATATTACACCTATACTGAAAGAGTTTTATTGGTTCCAACATTGTTTCCAGGCACAATTCAAAATGTCGCTTTCAACCAACTAAAGCCATTAAATGTTCTGGGATCAAGCCAGAAGACCGCTGGCAGCTGAGATTGTCGGAGGCCTTTCTCTGGGTGCATAGGTTAAGTAGGTGGCTACCAGAGAGAAGGCCTTTTCTGTGACATCCCATCTATGGCACGTCTTTCTGCAAAAACTGCATTCGGTGCCTTCCTTTATTTGCTTTTAAGTGCCAGGAGAAGACTGCCCAGTTTACTTGGACTTTGGATATAAATGTATAGTTTGGTTTGGACTTTTTAACCTGGTCTCTGCATTGGTTTGGCAGATAGACTACTGGAATTGTTTCAATTTGTGGTAACTTGTTTTATCTTCAGCCTAGCATTGTGTTGGTGGTGGTTCTGCTTCTTGAGGTATTTACTTTCTTATTAAGTGCCATGATTGCTATTCATGAGCAAAGCAGTATTCATATTCATGAGCAAGGCAGTATTCAAATGTTTTAATAAATAACTTCAGAAAATTAGCATTCATATGGAACTTGAGAGCTGGTCTTGTGGTAGTAAGCATGAATTGTCCCATTTGCTAAGCAGGGTCTGCCTGGTTTGCATTTGAATGGGTATGTGTGTGTGGACACTGTAAGATATTGCCCTCAAGGGATGGGGCCACTCTGGGAAGAACACCTGCATGCTTGCATGCAGAAGGTTCCAATCCACCCCCCACCCTGCATCTCCAAGATAAAGCTGAAAAAGACTCCTGCTTGCAACCTTGGAGAAGCCGTTGCCAGTCCGTGTAGACAATACTGAGCTAAATGGACCAAGGATCTGACTCAGAATAAGGCAACTTCTTCTTCTTAGTGCTTAACATACATTTTCTCAGTAAACATCACACAACCCTGTGCGATAAGGTCACATCATATTTCCAATATAGTTGGGGGGGGGGCTGGGGCATAGCTAGGTGAGAGGGGGCCTGTATTCATCCCTATCTCTGGTGGCCCCCCAGAGTGAGGGAGATAATGAAGAAAATAGGGAGGGATGGAGCTGAAGGGCCCGTGTTCTTTGAAGACTTTTGCTCAATTATAGCTACACCCCGGGGGGGGGGGGATGTGAGAGTGACAGAAAGCAGCTTGACCAAAATAACCTAGTCAGGTGATGACCGAATTGAAATCAGAACCATATACATCCTGACTCACAGCTCACTTTTATTACAATGCCATATCAGTTCAGAAAACTAAGCCCAAAGAACAGGCTTTTCTGCTAAGTTTCTATAGCTTTTCTGCCTATCATCCTTCCAAGTTGTTCAGAATGATATACATGGGTCCCTCTCATGTTACCCTGCCTTGTAGAATAATGATTGGCCCAAAGTAGCTCGATGAGCTTCATGGCTGGGATGGAGCTGTAATTCAGGGTAGGACATCTGCCTTGCATGCAGAAGGTCTCAGGTTCAATTTCTGGCATCTCCAGGTAGGGCTGGGAAAGACTTTTGCCTGAAACCTTGGATACAGTGTTCTCCCTTATTTTTTTCATCTGTGCGCGGAATGAATTTTGTTCTGGGTGGCAGTATCAAGGCAGTGTGTGTGCACATGCATTCAGAGTGGGGCCTTCCTGATTCAACCCAAGCAGGATATAAAGTTAATTGAGCAGACATTAAAAAATGCATGAGCGCGCGCACACACACATGCCTTAGAGGGATAGCCACTGCCAGTCAGTGTAGGCAATACTGAACTAGATGGACCAATAATCTGACTTGGCATAAGGCAGCTTCCTATGTTGAACAGTATGTTGAATACAGGCTTAGCATGACAATACAAGAAACAGAGGCCTCAATCACCAGCCCCCTGGTCTAGTAATGTAATGTAATGAAATAAATTAATTAAATGAACCACATTAATATAAATTATTAAGTGTACAAGTTTATTTCACACAATATTAATTGCATTAATGTTATCCAAATTAAGGATGCCTATCTTACTTATACATGTTTGTGGTTTTTTACCATAGTTACCAGGCAGGTGGCCTTCCATAGTGTTGTGAGTCTCAGTTTCTTTCAACTCTCATGACATGGTAGTTTGTTCAGAATGAGACACTTATTGTGAAGCAGCCACAGGCTTCAGACCACATATCATCCCATAAGCAAGATAAGCTATTTGGCCCCAAATGCTACCTGTTCCTTCAATTTCTTTTCAGTTCTCTTTTACATCAGCCAATGTGCAGCATATTCTTCCAAGTATTCGGAAATAATTGTATACAAAACAGGAAACTTCTCTGATGGCTTTAAAAAACAGTAATCTTAAAGCCTCAATTGCTCCATTCCTGCATGATTTTATATGCCCTTTTAATGTATTCCTCATGCCTTTTATATAGTTTTAAAATACTTTCCCCCTTTCTTCTTTTATGTCTTTATGTCTTTTATTGATTATTATGCCCTTATGTCTTTTACAAACCTTTTATACACATCTGCAATCACTTTTTACCATTATTAACTACTGTTAACTGCAGTTTTTAGATCTCGGCCACATAGTTTGGGGCCTTGTCTTTTTGAATTGGACAGTTATAGTCTTACATTCTACTTTTATGACTGATTTCTATACTCTTTTATAGTTTTTATAATTCCATAGCAATAGTTTTATTTACTTTTACCATATGCTTGTATTGTGTTACTCACCTCCAGGCTTCTAGTATTGTCACTTATCATGCTCTTTTTTATTGCTCTTATGCTGGTCTAAGACTGAAATAAAGGTGATTTGATTTGAGTTAATCACCATCCTTGAGAAAGCTTATAAAATGCTTTACAGCAGCAACTGTTTAAAGATTAACCTAAACATTGTTGCTATTGTAATGATTTGGCCTAATCTGTTATGTATATGGTTGGTGGACCATATACATATAGTTTTGACTGAACCTAAAAAATGCAACAGATACTTGCAGACCACCCTTTGCTTTGCTAATTATTGGTTGACATTTCATCAGTGGAAACCTATGGCAAGAGATGTTCTCTTGGTAGCTGAGAATCACTTCCCAGCTTCTGGAAATGTTAATCAGCAGAGTATAATAAGATGGCATCCATCAGCTAGTGGGAATGGCAAATAAGGGTTTAGAGAAAATTTATAGTTGGAATTTTAGAAAGATGGACAAGAAGCAAAAAACATGAATTTTAGAGTAGGAGCTGGAGCATCCATGTGCTACAAATGTTCTCTATGGGAGCCTGATACAGCATTAGTGCCTGTGCAGTGTGCTTATAGGAGCACAAATGCCTCCATTTTGCTTGTCTTGTATTTTTGTAACTAAAACAAGTATTAAAGGCATCATAAATATCCAATGCTCTTTCATCCAAAGGAAACTAAATCCAATTCATCCAAAGGAAACTAAACCCCAACCACTCAGTTTGGGGGAACAAAATGTTTCTTCTTCAGAGCCATTGAAAATGTCAAAATTCAGTGTGAAGTATAAGGCTGAAATCAGTGGGATTTACTTCTGAGTAAACATAAATAGGATCAATCTGCATAAGAGGTTAACAAATACAGATCAACAAATCACAGAGCATAGAAAGAAGAGAGCTGCTTAAATACTTCACTAATTCATCTCCACCTCTGTTTTTAAGCATTTAACCTTATTATGCTTTTAAAGGGCTAGCTAGAAAGTGATTCCTAATGGTAATTTAAATATTGGCAACAACATTATGTGAGAAGAGAATGTCTTCTTTGCCATGAGCCTCACAGCCCACTGAGATCGTCCGGAGAGGTTCATCTGCAGTTGCCACCAGCTTCTCTGTTACTGCCCCGAGACTGTGGAATGCTCTGTCGGTTGCTCTGTCGGTTGAAAAAAAGAGCATCTCCATCTCTCACAACTTTTTAAAAAGTCTTTAAAGACTTCTTTTTTCACACAAGCTTTTTAACTTGACTATGGTTTTATATTGTCTTAAGGCTATCGTTTTTGTCTTAATTTGTTTTATGTTGTTGTAAACCACCCCGAGACGGAAGTTTGGGGTAGTCTACACATTAGATAGACAGATAGACAAACAACTGCATTATTTAGTAGATTTCTATCCCACTTTGTAACCAGAGACCCCCAAAGCAGCTCACAATATTGATTTACTGATTCAAAAAGGGCCAAAGGGGTGAACCTGCCAATTACAGGCCCATTAGCCAGCTCAACATCATCAGCAAGCTGTATGCCAGGCATGGGAAATTCAAGGACTGGCTAGAGCAAGAAGAGATGCTGGCAGATGCACAAGCGGGGTTTAGGGAGGGCAGATTTACTACTGATCAGTGCCTGGTGCTCCAATGTCTCGTTGAAAGGTACTCTTCTAACAAATCTACCACCCTCTATGCTGCCTTCATAGACCTTAAGGCTGCATTCAACTCCATCTCCCGAGTCAAGCTTTGGGAAAAGCTTGAATTCTCCTCTATTGATCGATGCCTGCTGTATCTGATCTGCAACCTCCACACAGACACATCACTTAAGGTGAGATATAGCCCCCAAGGACACCTTACAAACCCTATTTCAACCCAGAAGGAAGTTAAACAAGGATGTATCCTGGCTCTGCTACTGTTCAACTTCTACATCAGTGCCATGGTCAAACAACCAACTAAACTAACTAAACTAACTAAACTATCTGGTGAGCTGCCTCAGCAACCCTGACTTCCACCCTCCCAAGCTGGCCGGAAGACCCATCTCCATCCTATTGTATGCAGACAATGCTGCTATTCTCTCGAGGACCCCTGTAGGTCTCAGAAGGGTGCTGGCAGCACTATCTCAGCATTGCAAGAGTGAAAAATTATCAAAAACCCAAAGTCATGGCCTTCACTAGAAAACCGAAGATCCACCGTTGGATCTGCATATCTGGCACAATTGGAAATAACAAGCCACAGAAGGGCATTCACCCTTGCCCGGTGTCATGCCGTTGCCTCCGCCGTTCTAGAAGGCAAATACAAGAAGATCCAATTCATGGAAAGGCTCTGTCCTTGTGACTATGGCGAGGTGGAAAGAAACCACAGACCATGTGCTCCTTTTGTGTCCCTTTTATAAAGACAGTCGGGACAGGCTCATATGTCCCCTGCTTCTTAAATACCCCGGCCGCTCTAGTCAAGTCTACACCAACACGCTGCTCTCAGATGACAATCGGTCCTTCACGTACAAAGTTGCCAAGTTCTGTGGGGAAGTGTGCAAGATTTGCAGGGTCCTGACCGCCAGTTAATATCCCTGCCAGCAGGTGTCCGACCATTGAGCATTTTATTTGCTTGATTGTATAATAATTTTAATTTGCCTTTTACTTCACTGCTTTTATATAGCTTGTATATGGTATTTTAACCATTTTAGTTGCTCTACTCTTAATGATAGCTATTCATTTACTCTATTAATCTTCCTACAGAATTTAGGCCTAGCCAGTAGCATTTTATTTTATTAATTCCATAGAGTCATATTTTACTATTATAATCATACTTAGCTTCTAGGGTTATATTTTATTTAGCATGAGTTTTATTATATTGTATCTTTACTTTATCCTGTGCTGGTCTTTAACCGTAATAAAGACTGATTGATTGATTTACTGAATTACATACTGATTTAGTTATTTTAATAACTTGAAGCACAGCAGAACATTTTTCATCATCATGAATGTTCATGCAATTCACTCAGCATCACAAGGCTTCCCCCTGCCCCATTTTTAAAAAGTTAAATGAATCCTTGTGATCCCTCCTGAAATATCTGTTTTCCTGGTTGCAAGTTCTACTGTAAAATAAGAAATTGCTTATTATGATTATAAGCATACTGTATAGCTCTAAACAGAAAGAGTCTAGAGATCTAAACAGGATGACCACGAGTCAAACTTTGAGATTTCCAAATGAATTGCATCATATTACACATATACATAAGACAAGATAACAGTTACAAATCCTTTGCAGAACCCAACCAAACATTACCGAAAACTGTTTGTAGTTTATTAACTTCTTTTGTTCCTTATCTTTATACCAGACGACTGGCACTTCATAAAATTACAGCTTTTTAAAAAACTGACAGCCTCAGGATCCTTAGCCAAGGAAAATCAAGTTAGTCTTATACTATTTTGCTACTGTTCACTAATGAATACCATCAAGATTTTTAAAGTTGCTTTTCCCCTTTACATAATGGCATTAGAGCATCTAGGAGAAGCACACTAGCTGCAGGGAAAGAAGACTGTCTTTAAAAGGATTTTGTTGGAGAGAGCACTAGCAAATGATCATCAAAAGACTCTTCAGTGTATTTAGAACCTGCATCTACAGTATTCTATAGTGAGCAACAAATGAAAGTACAGTACCTGCGTTACGTACAGCCTGCCCAAGGCACAAGAGTTTCCTGATGCAGTTACTGCATAAGACTTAATCAGCCACTGCAACACTTATCTGTTCATGAATATAACAAGTTGGTATTCTTCATAAGGTATTCAGAAACCAATTCTGTTCATAGTTTCACAGTAATGAACCTACAATCAAGTTTGCATCAAAAGGTGGGAGCAATAATTCTTTATTTTTTTGGAATTTTACAAATGGACAGAGTGTGATACTGTACACTGTTGATTAGACCAAGGTACAGCTACACCGAAAGTTTCAAACTTCTAATGTTCATGGTTTCTCTCAACAAACCTTTGTTGTTTGAGACATTTAGTAAGAATGTGTTAACACAACCCGGTTTTGTGCATCATTTATTTTTTTGGACTTCTCTTGTCCTGCAGATCATACTGGTTAGTCTTCTTATCAATTCCAAGCTCTTTCTTAACATAAGAAGAGCCCTGCTGGATTAGGCCCAAGGCCCATCTAGTCCAGCATCCTGTTTCACACAGTGGCCCACCAGATGCCACTGGAAGTCTACAGGCAGGAGTTGAGGGCATGCTCTCTCTTCTGCTGTTACTCCCCTGCAACTGGTACTCAGAGGCATCCTGCTTTTGAGGCTGGAGGTGGCCTATAGCCCTCCAACTAGTAGAATTGATACTCCTACATGAAGTTATCCAAACCCCTCTTAAAGCCATCCAGGTTGTTGGCTGTCACATCTTGTGGCAGAGAATTCCTCAAGTTGATTATGCACTGTGTGAAAAAGTACCTCCTTTTGCTGATCCTAAATTTCCTGGCAATCAATTTCATGGGATAACCCCTGGTTCTAGTGTTATGGGAGAGGGAGAAGATTTTCTCTCTATCCACTTTCTCCACATCATGCATGATTGTATAGACTTCTATCATGTCTCCCTGCAGTCATCTGTTTTCTAAACTAAATAGCCCCAGGTGTTGTAGCCTTGCCTCCTAAGACAGGTGCTCTCAGCCCATGGTAATCTTGGTTGCCCTCTTCTGCACCTTTTCCATTTCTAAAATGTCCTTTTCTAGATGTGGTGACCAGAATTGTATGCAGGACTTCAGGTGTGGCCGCACTATCGTTTTGTATAAGGGCATTATAACATTAGCAGTTTTATTTCCGATCCCTAGCATGGAATTGGCCTTTTTCACAGCTGTTGCACATTGGGTTGACACTTTCAACGAGCTGTCCACCACGACCCCAAGAACCTCTCCTGGTCAGTCACAGACAGCTCAGATCCCATCAGCATATACCTGAAGTTGGGGTTTTTCATCCCAATGTGCATTACTTTACATTTGCCAACACTGAATCGCATCTGCCATATGTCGCCCACTCACCCAGTTTGGAGAGATCCTTTTGGAGCTCCTCACAATCCATTTTGGATTTCACTACCTGAAAGTTTGGTATCATCTGCAAATTTGGCCACCTCGCTACTTACCCCTACTTCTAGATCATTTATAAATAAATTAAGAAGCCCCGGTCCCAGTACAGATCCCTGAGGGACCCCACTTCTTACTTCCCTCCATTGTGAAAACTCTCCATTTATTCCTACCCTCTGTTTCCTGTCCTTCAACCCAGTTAGCAATCCACACATGTACTTGTCCCCTTATCGCATTACTGCTAAGTTTCCTCAAGAGTCTTTGATGAGGAACTTTGTTGAAAGCTTTTTTGAAGTCCAGGTATACTATGTCAACTGGATCACCTTTATCCACTTCTTGTGGGCATTCTTGTTATTCTCTCTCTGGTTTTGAAGTTCACTCTCATTCGTTGCTCATTTGTTTGCACCTTTAAATCTATGAATTACTGAGATTTATTGGCCTCCTGGTTCACATTCATTCTTCCTCTTTAGTTTACATTTTTACTCTTCCTGTTCTTATTATTGGTGATTTTTATATTCACATTGACTTGCATTCAGAATCTTCTACTCAACGTTCTCTCTCTCAAATTCTTTTAGTTTAAACTCTCGTCTCCTCCTCCAATGCATTCTGCTGGTCACATCTTGGACTTGATAATCATTTCTTCATTATGCATCTTGTCTCTAATCCCAATTCTGTTTCTTTTGGGGTTTCAAATCATTTTCTTCTCAAATTCAAGTCTTATATTCCACTTCTACTCGTGTTCCAATTTTCAAACCTTTTCAAAATCTTCATTCTTTAGAGTCCAATCAGGTCTCCCTAAACATTTCTCATCTCTCCTCCCTCCTCTCACAATCTCTAAAATCTGCTGCTCTCATTTTATCCTGCACTCCATCTTTTTAAAACTCCCATGCTCTCATTTCCTTTTGTTTTTCTCATCCCACTCCTCCTTAGCTTTAGTTGTCTTTCTTACCCTATTTTCATACCTGCAACGGAAGCTCTGAACATCTCTGGTGCAAATTGTACTCTGTCCAGTTTTTATTATTTCCTTATTCATTATTTTCCTTATTCATTATTTCCTCTTTTTGAGGAATTTCCCTCCCATTTTTATATAGTACTTTGCTCATATTTAGGCACTTTGATAAATAATATAGGTTAATGAACATATTGTTTGATCATACTTTTTCTATAATTGTTCAGGTGCCTTTTCCAGGTTACAAGATTGATATGGGAGCTGTTTTCCCATAGATTCATTAGTAGTGCTATGGTAGCATTTAAAGTCCTGTAACCCTGTAGATAAGGCTGATCATCACACAATTTCCCCTGCTTACATGATTGTGGGTCTTGTTGTGTTACCACAAAGCCCTGGAAAGAATCTATGCAAGATCTGCTCTCACAGCAATTGGTTTATGTTTATGGTGTGGACATACCCCGAAATTCATTGAGTGATTTGATGGACAGAAATATTTCCTATTTCCCTTAAGTGTTGTTACAGCTAGTCTAAGGTAGTGGACTGGAACCAGAGTTTAGTTCAGAACTCAGACCTATTTTCAATAGTAATGTTCAGCTCAGAGGAACACTGGTACAAGGCCTCACTCAACTCTGAGTGAAATGATTCACTCCTATGAGACAAGCTGGAAGCTAATCCTTTACTTCCTCTGACAGAATGCTTACCATGTTGATGTCACTTATATTGTTTTGCCTTAGTCAAATGGATTGATTAACTAGCATCAAACATGTACCCTTTTGCTGTTACTTTGAACATACTTTTCTTATAATTACACACTAGGTAGATGTACACAAGAAGTAATTTAATTGCTATGTCACACATATAGCTTAGCTTCATCCTTCTTAAACAACCCCTTTTGACTTTTCTTGCTCTTTGGAGCAAGAGGTGCTAGGAGCTTGCCTCTGAGGCAAAGACAAACCAACAACTTAAGAAATGCAGATGTTTGGAGAGCAAACAGAGGAACAAATTGCTTCCTGACAACAAAAAGACAGTATGCAGAGGATGCCGCTCTGAACTGGTCTAACAAAGAAACAGTTTTGTCATGAGAGAGAAGTTTTATGATAAGAGTGACTGACACGTTTGAGATCCATGACAGAAATTGCTATCTTGAAAGAACTCCTAGTGCAGATCTGTAGGATCCAGCTACTATAAAAAGGGGTCTCTGCTGTGTAGTGAGTAGTCAACATTACCCAGCCATGATGCTTCTCTCTCTGCCTTGCTCTGAGTATCTACCACCAGCCTGTTTTTACTGCTTGAAGCCTGCATCATTCCCAAGCCTAGCAACAAACAAGTCATTTGAACAAGTCCTTCTCCATGACTGGTGAAATGCCTATTCAACAGCTCAGCCTGCTCCCTCCTCCCTACTAATCAATGCCATCCCCTTTCCTAAGCCCTCCCTTCTTTCTTCTCTCTCTGTTTCTCTCTAAAATGTTATTGGGATTTGCTAGACAGCTGTAATTGCTGACTGCACACGCATGCCAACACAATAGTGCACATTGCACTATACTTTGAATCAGAAACATGTTTAATTTGGATGATCTGTTTGAATTTTATCTTGATGAGCAACTTTCTATAATAAAGCCAATTGAACTTTGAGTGTGTGTCTCTCTGTCTCTGTTTGCATGCCCAGATACTACATGGTCACCATCTCCAAGAACCAATTCAGTTTATGTATGTTGTGACTTCCTCTCTTTCCCTCTGAGCATATACAGAGTACGAAACCAGGAGTAGTTCACAACAGTGTTCAAAGCCTTCCATATATATTCTCCCAGTAAACCTTAGAACAACCCTGTACAGTAGACCTGTACTGCTGTCACTATATATCAAAGAAACCTTATGATCCTAGCTATGGTTCAGTTTGTGGCAAAGAAAAACAATTCAAGTGAGCCAGCAGCCTCTAGTGGTGAGCTGCATAAAGTTCAACATCACAAGCATCAAGCACTACAAAGGGATGAAAGAGGACATTTTCCCCTGCTTACATGATTGTGGGTCTTTCCTCTGCTTACATGATTGTGCCCAGTGCTGTCCTTCGTCTGGAAGCAGGACTGCTAGAAGTAGAGGCCAGAGCATGGATTAATATCTTCGAATTCTGGCTGAAGCTGGTTTCCTGCCCTGCAGGACTAGCTCCACTTGTGTTAGCTATCATTCCAGGCAGAAAAGAGAGCTGGATGAAGGGCTACATCACCATGGTTTCTCCCCTTTTGCATTAATAACTCTGAGGCATGAAAATGCCAGGGTCAAACTCAGACAAAGAATATATGATATGGAGCATCAAATTGATCAGGGCTCAATTCCTGTTGGTGTCCATTTGGGCAACCAAGTTCTGAGTTTCATTCCTGCCAGATACCTAAACCAGATAATCGTGCCAAAATACCACAGAGCTCTGACACAGGCGCGATGCCATGCCTTGCAATCAGCTGTCCTGGAAGGGAGATATCAAAAAATCCCCTGCAAAGAATATACTGGTCCCTGCAAATCAGGAGATATTGAAACAACAGCTCATGTGCTCCTCCATTGTGAATTTTACCAAGATATACGGTGTAAACATATTACCCCTTTTATTAATTGCCATCCAGATTGTACAAATTCTTTTTGTCTTTATTATCTTTTAAGTGACCAGAATGACCTGAGATCCTATAATGTGGCTACGTTCTATTTGATAGCCAGTAAAATCCACCAGGAGTTTCATTAAGAATCATTGTTAACTGATCTGTATGCTTAAGCATAAGTATAAATTTTAAGCATAAGTATGCTTAAAATTTCTTCACATTTGAGGTGTGAACATATGCAATGTCCTTCCTCATAAAACACATGCTTTAGAAGAATACTGTGGTTATTGCAGTTTAGTTCCTCATGATGCAAGAAAGTTATCAGACATTTCAGGGTACTGTTCTACTTGCCACAACTCCCCAAAGTTTGACTCCAAGTTCCCACATTACAAAAAGAATTCCTTTTTTAAAGTTTCAAAGTTTTGTTTATGACAATTTTAATTAGTTTTATATCATTTTTAGGTTTTAGTTGCTGTTTAAATGGTAAACCACCCTGAGATTTTATATAGGGCAGTATCCATATAGGGCAGAATCCATACTCTTTGGCATAGTCTCATTTTAATGTTTTACTTTTAAAATCTGCATGTCAATATAATCTTTCCTTTAAGAATCTGAGGTGACATCAAATCCAAACAAATGGAATTTAAATCAAGCTTTAAAATACAACAGTATGCTTGCTATAATGTATATTTAGGAATGTCATGTGGAAGAACACTCATATTGAAAGAGATCCATGAGACTTAGCTACCCTTGTACCACTCAACCATAGGTAATCCACAGGGTACCAAAGCTGTTTCAGAGCCCCAACCATATAAAATATAGATTGTAAGGCAAATTAAAATCTTCTCCGCACTTTATCTCACAGACACAAAGGTAAAATGTTTCAGGCAATTGCAAACAAATGCTAGCTGTTTTTTCAATTCCATTCAATTCCTTTATTACGATCACAGACCAGCACAGTTTACAAACAGAAGTTCAACAAAAACCTACAGTTTTATAATACAGTAGTTAACCACATGCTTAAGCATACAGATCAGTTAACAACGATTCTTAATGAACTCCTGGTGGATTTTACTGGCTATCAAACAGAACGTAGCCACATTATAGGATCTCAGGTCATTCTGCTCACTTAAAAGATAATTAAGACAAAAAGAATTTGTACAATCTGGATGGGAATTAATAAAAGGAGTAATTTTTTACACCGTATATCTTGGTAAAATTCATAGTGGAGGAGCACATGAGCTGTTGTTTCAATATCTCCTGATTTGCAGGGACCAGTATATTCTAGGCTTGTGCCCGAAACGTTTCGGAGGCCATTGTAAAGGCCTCCAAAACGTTTCGGCGCTGGGGCAGGATTTGGTGCTTCGGCACCAGCAGGGGTAGTACTTTAAGGGCGGGGGAGGGTGTACTCACCACCCCCCGCCGCGTTTCCCCCACCGGCGCTCTGCAAATTTCAAGCCCCTCGGGGCGGCAGCATTCCTCCCTGCCGCCCCGTTCCCCCCGTCGGCCAGAAGTTGCAAGCGCGCGTGCGTGCGTCTGTAGTGTGCGCACACGCACGCACAACAGGCACATGCGCACTCACAACTTCCGGCCACTTCCGGCCGACGGGGGGAATGGGGCGGCAGGGAGGAACGCTGCCGCCCCAAGGGGCTTGAAATTTGCAGAGCGCCGGCGCGGGAAACACGGCGGGGGTGGTGGTGGTGAGTATACCCTCCCCCACCCTTAACTACCCCGCCGGTGCCGAAGACCATTCGGGCACATCCCTAGTATATTCTTTGTAGGGGATTTTTTGATATCTCCCTTCCAAGACGGCTGATTGCAAGGCATGGCATCGCGCCTGTGTCAGAGCTCTGTGGTATTTTGGCACGATTATCTGGTTTAGGTATCTGGCAGGAATGAAACTCAGAACTTGGTTGCCCAAATGAACACCAACAGGAATTGAGCCCTTAACAATTTGATGCTCCATATCATATATTCTTTGTCTGAGTTTGACCCTCACATTTTCATGCCTCAGAGTTATTAATGCAAAAGGGGAGAAACCATGGTGATGTAGCCCTTCATCCAGCTCTCTTTTCTGCCTGGAATGATAGCTAACATAAGTGGAGCTAGGCCTGCAGGGCGGGAAACCAGCTTCAGCCAGAATTCAAAGATATCAATCCATGCTCTGGCCTCTACTTCTAGCAGTCCTGCTTCCAGACGAAGGACAGCACTGGGCACACACCGGGGTACCTGAAAAATGTTCCTCAGCAACTTAGATTGCATGGCCTCTACCTTAGAGAACTTAAATTACATGCCAAGTTGAGCTCCATATAGGAGCTGTGTTCATACTTTGACCAAAAAGAGCTTTATTGCTGAGGGGATAAACTGGGCACCCCTGGAGCGATGGAAAGATTGAATTGCTTGTGTACATTCTGCCTCACATATTCCCTGTGTGCACCCCTTCTGCCTGAAGTCAATGATAACTAATATTTGTTATTTATGGGGGGTGGGGAGGTCAGAAGCTGGCTTTGAAGGGGCAGAAACAATTTACATTTCCATTCACCCTAGACAGAGAATCACATTTTAAAGACAGACAACAACAGTGTTGCTACACTATATTGACAACTGAGGTAACAAGGCAATGCCAAAACATTCATAGTGCTTACTCTTTCAAGTTGGCTTCATAGCACCGTTAAACACTGGTGGCGAGGGGGAAACAATTTAATCATGGTTTAGTTGCCAAGTTACTATTGAGAGAGATGAAATGACTTGGAGTTAGAGCCATGCATTTCTGAGCTGGTTCCTAGATCCAAAGAAAGTTTGTTGAGGCCCCATTTAACTTAGCATGCATCAAGTGAAGCTTCATTGAGTCTTTTGTGAACCCTGGAGAATCAGCATCATAAAGGGTTCAGCCCTCAACTCCACTTCCAAGACAAAACACCATCTCTCTTTTTGTGGAGGCATTGTCTCATTCCTTTTGCTACATAAACTGTTTTGTGGACTTTTTTTTTTTTAAGGGCAGTATAAAAATATTCTAAATTATTATTATTAAGAAGATCCACAGTTCTAATTCAAAAATTGCCAAAGTGACAACAGAAAAGAAATTAGACATTGATTAATAGCAATCTTAGAAATTAATTAATAGCATTGTCAGAAATTACTTATTTTTAGAGAATGGCTACCACAAACTCACAGCCACACAACATAGCATTTCCATTAAAAATGCTTCAGCTTCTTAGAAATCTGTAGAAGAGCCACCATTCTAAAAATCTACTTTGATTTCAGTAACAAAATGGAATGGAGCACAGATGGGGGGAAATGCCTCCTTTTATTCTTCCTACCCTTGTATGAATGCTCTGTGTAGTTCAGCAAAGGGAGCTTTTAACTTCACAGCATGCATCTCCTGGCTTTAATCCTCACCGCCAGAATACTTACTATGAGTATTTGAGCAGGACAGTTCCCACTCTCTCTTTCCACTTTTCTCCCCTTCCACCTGACATTCTCATATGTCCTTATCAAGTCATTCTGAGTACGTTTTTGTTTGTTTAATTTACAAACGTATATACTTCCGTGTATCTAGGGAGCCCCATCAAGTATGCAGAAACTATTGACTTGCTTCAGAATGGCACAATCGAACTTTCAAGTCAACAGGAATGAGATCACCCAAGCAGTAATAGAGAGAATTATTTCAAGGGGAGGGAAGAGAAGAAATAGTTTTTTTCCTGGTTTATTGTTAATGTGAAATGAAAAGTAAAAGAGAAGCAATTTTATTTATTTATTTATTGTTGCATTTATATACCGCCTTTCGTTAAAAGACAGCCCCAAGGCAGTTTACAAAAGTTAAAACATACAATAAAAAGACAATAAAAGTATTAAGCTTAAAAATATATAAAAACAAACCAAATTTAAAATCTATAAAATACAAGCATAAAAACGATACAACAGGTAAAAACACATAGAAGCAGCAGTAAAAACTATTATGTAAAAGCCTGGATAAAAAGCCAAGTTTTAACAAGCTTTCTAAAAGCCGTGATGGAGTCCGAGGAGCGAATGGCCACTGGGAGAGCATTCCAAAGTCTGGGGGCAGCAACAGAGAAGGCCCTGCCCCATGTGCACGACAGCCGGGCCTCTCTCATTGTCGGCACCTGGAGCAGGGCCCCCTCAGATGTTCTCGTCAATTGTATGCTTGAATCAAATGTGGGTTGCATAGTCACATTGCAAATGGCTTTTAAAAGCAAACAAAATGCTTTAAATCTCACATGGGCAAATAACCTAAAGAAACTGGGCACACTGCCTCCCATCAACACAACCAACACTCCAACCCCATTGCTACTGTTCCACCAGGAGGTTTTTCACACATGGCTCTATGCCTCGGGGTATCTGAAGAGCTAATCTGGAGGCATTTTAATTTGAGGGATTAGATGGACCATTCACATAGCCATCATCACCTCCATCAACACCTTCAGAGAAAGCAGAAGCCACGGAGTTTTTTTCAAAAGCTGCTGGAAATAGAGGGGTTTTTTTTACCCCGGACATTTTTTAAAACTTATTTTTATTTTACATTTATATCCCGCTCTTCCTCCAAGGAGCCCAGTACTACATACTTGAGTTTCTCCTCACAACAACCCTGTGAAGTAGGTTAGGCTGAGAGAGAAGTGACTGGTCCAGAGTCACCCAGCTATTATCATGGCTGAATGGGGATTTGAACTCAGGTCTCCCCGGTCCTAGTCCAGCACTCTAACCACTACACCATGCTGGCTCTGGACATAACTTGGGCTAAGCCAGAATTGCCTCCTTTCAGAGAAAAACAAAGCCCTATCTTGGTCCCTGATAGCCCGCAGGGAGGTTGGGTTAAATCCTGTGAATATGTGGACTGGCACACTCCAATCAGGAGTGGAGGGGGGGAGCCCTTTCTGTAAAACCTCCGGGCAGCCTAATCTTTGCTTACCTCAGACATGTGTTCTTATCATTTACCCACAAGCCAAACTGTTGCATCTCCCCGCAAATACAGATTCTGGAATGCTTTCCCGGTGGCTATTCACTCCTCCATCTCCATCACAGTTTTAGAAAGCATGTGAAATCTTGGCTTTTTACCCAGACTTTTATATGATGGTCTCTACTGCTGCTTCTTTGTATTTTGTATGGTTAATATTGTGCTAGTATTTAAAATCTTTTTAGTCATGTCTATGTTTTTATATTCTAGCTTAATATTTTAATTGTGTAATTTTTATAGTCTTTTTTGTGAACCGCCTTGAGATTGTTTTAATGAAAGGAGGTATACAAATTTAACAATAAAAATAAATACACCAACAACATTGCTGCTTAATACTCCACAACTCCCCAGTTACTTTCCCTGTGCTGATGTGCATGCACACAGATTCACACACATACACTGGAGATGGTTTCATATTTCCATTAAACAGTTAAGCTTATGAGCAAGGTACTATATACTATGCATTTCAACATCTCACATGAGTAGGCTCTTCCCCACAATGTCTTAAATAAAACATACTCGTATACGTACCCAATCCCAAAATGCACAGCAACACTGAAAATAGTGATAGAAAAATCCCTGGGTTTCAGAATAATGTAACCGTATGCCTCGATATCCTCTCCAGGATCTATATCTTTGCCGACAGCAAAGACTGAAGCATGAAGGACAGCTCATTCTAGCCAAAAGGACAGCTCCCACCAACAGAGAGCCGATGTAAGAGATGAGGAAAAAGAAAATTTTTACTGAGAGCTCAGTCATACACCTAGATCATACGAAATTTTAGCCATTGGATCTGCCAGCTTTTACAAACACAAACACCACAGTTAAATAAGATTATCAGTAGGATTAGGCTGCCTCAGAGAATAATGGAAAGAAGAAGGAAACCACAATGAGGAAGCAAGCACTCTATCAACAACTTGTACAGCAGAATTGCTAGGGAGTATTTTGGGGAAATAATGCAGAAACAATACATTTTGATGATAGAGCCATGGGCAAAAACTATCACCACAAATACAGTTTTGATCAACTTTGAAACAAGCACCTACTGATCTTTATAACTGAAGTTTAATCCTGCAGTTATATTTCAAATGTTTCAAACTGTCTTTCTCAATTTTTTTTTTAAAAATTACAAATAATTTCTTCTTTCTTCACTTTTCCATTCTGAAGATAGAAGTTAAGAGTTTGAAGTTTATTTAGTATATCTGAATATACTAAATATGGGTGGAAATCCATACTAGATTTCTATCCATCTGCAACAAGGCACTTTGGGTAGGAGCTGCCATCGAAACACCCAGGAGTGGTGCTGGACTATAAATGGATTTACTGTGCTCTGCCTTTTATGTAGTTTCTCTGTGTATATTTGATCTGGTTGTTGGCTTCTAATGTATATTTTAGTTTCATTTATTGAATCAAATTTGATTTGTATTTTACTACAAGACACTATGAGCAAAAAACTAATTAGAAAGGTAGCCAATAAATAATTGATAAATAAAGCAAAAAATTCAGCTCCTGGCGATAGGGAGTTAGAGTCAAGAGGAGATTTTGACAGGAGTAGTTTCCAACATTGGAAGTTAGAAGCCCCTAGCAAAGATCCAGAGAATAGTTCCGAGTGTACATAGCATCGTTCTAATACTGATATTAAGCAGGTTTGATGGTGCTGATAATCAAAGTTATTCCGGTACTCACTGGCATCTCCAGGTAGGGCTGGGAGAGACTCTGTCTGAAACTGCTGCTGCCAGTCAGTGCTGACATTACTGTGCTAAATGGACCAATGATCTGACCTGGTATAGGCAGGTTCCTATGTAAAATATTTATTAGCAAATTCCTTTCTGTAAAACTAGGTATGAATAAAAGTGTCTGCCTTGCTTAGTTGTCATTTTTATTTTATGTTTTATATATTCTGTTATGCTTAGACAAGGTTTATAATCCACACCTATTGTGTAACTGTCTAGCACCCCTGTTTTTATCCCTGCTAAGTGAGCAAAGAGACAACTTTTAAAGTGGTGATACTCTTATATTTAGCATGGGGAGAGCAACTGGTACAATCCAGTCATAGCACAGCATCCCTTCAGTGGTTGTTGCTGGTACCTGCCTTATATTTCTTTTAGATTGTGAACCCTTTGGGGACAGGGGACCATTTTATTTATGTATTTTTCTTTGTAAACCACTTTGTGAACTTTAGTTGAAGAGCGGTATATTAGTAGTAGTAGTAGTAGTAGTAGTAGCAGTAGCAGTAGCAGGAGCACCTCAAGTGCTGAGCACAAATTGGAAATTAGTGTTGCTAACCTGTGATTGTCAAAATTCGAGACTATAATAAAGAGACTCTGAACATAATGATGTTCACATGGGGAAACAGCGCCCCCTCCCCCTATTTAATAAGACAAGACAACTTATTAAATAACCAAAAAGAGATCCAGGAACACACATATACTTCACCTACAAACAAACATGCCTTGTCTCTTTACAAAATACACATTGCTTCACCAGATCTATTTCAAGGGAGGCAGGAAGTATGTCAGCAACCTGATTCTTGCTGCTGCTGGGCCAGGTCCAGTGGAGGAGCTAGAATGGCAGCTGTTGCAAGCCTGGGCCTGCAGAAGACGTCAGCAAGGCACTGCAGGTCTCTGTGGTGGAGCAGGCTTGCTGCTCCACAGTAAAGTGAGGGGACTTGCACAGGAAAATAAAAAAGGGCCGCCTACCACATTTTAGCGTCAAAGGCAATGACTTCAGCATACTGATCCAGGCTAGTATACCTATCCCTCAATTACAGCAACCCTGGAATGTAATCATTGCCTACAAGTTAATAAGTACATGGCATTTGCACAAGTCTGGAGGCATACTAACATTATACTATTAGTCCAATGAGCTTTCATTGTTCATTGCAGTTCTCAAGTGGGATCAAGGAGATCCCGGAAGTCCTCAGTGTGAAGATTAGTAACAGAGAAAAGGCTTTGCTGGAAGTCAGCTTGCCCACCCACCATCAATCTTCCCCTACAATACACAGCCACATGGCGTATTTGCTCTGTTCATCCAGGGCTACCAAGAAGCCTGATCTCCTAAGTAAACATACCCCCCTAAAGCCTCTGTAATGCACACAGGTTCTGCAGCAGACCAATGCCAAGCCAAGACATAATGCTGCCTGAACCGCTTCCCTTCCTTCACACCTCTTTCTCTTTCTTTCATTTTGCTGAGCAAAGAGGCACCTTTTTAAAGTGGTGATTCTCTTTATTTAGCAGGAGAAGAGCAACTGGCCCTATCCATCCCCTGTACAGCATCCTTTCAGTGGCTGTTGCTGGTGTCCATCTTATGTTTCTTTTTTAGATTGTGAGCCCTTTAGGGACAGGGACCCATTCTGTTTGTTTGTTTATATCTATGAAAACCGTTTTGGGAACTTTTGGTGAAAAGCGGTAAATAAATATTCACCTTACTAGATCCCCCTCCCCACCTTTTATATCTGCGTAGGGGAGAGAATGTGAAATTTAGGATTTCCAGTTGGTTCTCTCGGTACACAAGAAAGGATGTAAGCAAGTTCACTTACAAGTGAGTAAGAACGCGAGTGTGACAAATGCCCTCAAATCTGTGTGACTTGCTTCACTGTGCTTCTCGTGGCAGGGCTAACCCTGCAGCATACACACAGTCAGTGCTGACTCGATTTGGGGGGGATGGGGTTGTCCTTGGGCAAGTTGCCCTGCGGGTGCCCCCTCCTCCTTGCCACAGCCACAGCCACAGCTCCCCATTTGTTGGTCCTCTCTCCCTCCAAGTCCAATGAACACCACCACCCAGAGCAGAGTGCAAGGCAAGTGGAAATTGCTGCTCCTGCTCCTCTCTCTCCTCATGCTCCGAGAAAGTAGATTAAACAAGCAGCAGCAGGGTCAAGGGGGCTCCAGGGCTGGCAGTGGCCCCTCACTTGGGTGTAGGCCCCAGAGCAGGTGTCTGACTATAAATACCCCTGAATAGGAAAATAAATATACCTCTGGATATAAATATCCTGCACCCTTACATGGTAGGCAGAGAAATAGTTCCCTGAAAGTTTTTATCTTTTGTATTTTCACACTGCCTGATATGTATAACTCTAGATAGTGTACAAAATTTAACACTCAATATAAAACAGAGTATGTTAAAATTTCACAAAATACAGTTAAAACCATCTCAGAAAATAAACATTTTAAGATTAATTAAAAGCTTGAGGAAACAGGTGTGTCTTGAGGGTCTTGCTAAAAGCAAACAGGAGGTGATGCTCTTATTTTGACAGGGAAATGAGGAAAGTTGAAAGCCTCTGCTTTACTTTATCAGTAAATATACTCATTTCAGTAGCTGACATTGCGAGACATGTTAAGCAGATATGAACAGCCTATGAGCAAAGATGTTAGAATCCCCCACCCTTCCATCATACTTCAGCACCTGATAAAGTCAAGGGAAGCAGTAGGGAAAGAAGATCAAGTTCTCCCTCACTACTTGTCAGGATGATACAGAGAACTGCTCATTAAGTTATTACATACACTAAGGATGTAACTAAGAAAATGTGATTGTCTGGTGTAAAGACAATGTGTGACCTGTGTGATGTTTGGTGTAAAGAATGGAAGGCATATAGCACAGTCTTTACTTTTAATGAAATATACTCAGTCTCCACTCTTTCCACAAACATAATTACCATAATGTAGTTTCTTCTATTTAAAGTGCCACCAAACACTGAATACAGTGCCTAGTTTCCTTTCACCAAAAATCCAAGACTTCAGGAGAATTTCCCCCTGCTTACTCACCTCTGCTGCCACTTTCAACATACGCCTCCATTCAACCCACTCCCTTTGCCTCTCCCTCAGCAAGCAAGGCCAGAGAGAAAACGAGGCTGTCCTTCTAAAACTCCTCCAGGATCTCAAGGCTTTTAAAAATTCCAGAACCTTACAAGAGACGACTTATTTTATGCAGCATTTCCAGAGATGTACAAAGCTGTTCAATCTACCTCTGTCAACATGGCCTTTACCAACTTTCAGAGGGGGAAAGATTTTTTTGTTGCTTTTAAACAGAGCTACTCTCTGCAACTATGGTAACAGACTCACCACTCCACTTATTTTCAAACCAGGGCTTCTCCTGGGTCCTATGAAGGAAGTTGTTCAAGGAATCGCCTTTCTATATTCTATTAGGCAGGAAAACTTTTGTTTGATAGAATTCTGGTTTTAAAAAACATTCATTTCATATAATAAACCATTATCAGAAGAGCAAATAAGCTAGCAAAGTTCCAAGCAGCCAAGAGTCAGGCAGCAAACTAGGTGAACTAATGCAAAACACCTACGTGTTAATACATACGTCTTATCAAAGTTTGGTTGGCCATGTCCTTTGTGTTTCTCTGACATGAAAGTAGACAAATATATTAGAAGAAGATTAATTTTCTCTGTGGTAGAAGGTTTCCAGAATTCAAGAGCCCAGTGAAAAGGCTGCCAACTTTTGTTCTTTAACCAGCTTCTGTTTCCTTAACAACAGCTTGATATGCAGATATTTAGCCGGTGAAAATATGTATATACGCGCTGTGAAAAACTTCACTTGCTCATTTGTACAGAGAAATCTGATGAAAAAGACACAACAGCAGGCAAACCCATGTTTTTCTCATCGGTTGACAACCCAACAGTCACCAGCAAACTGTTGCATTTTGGGACCTGCACGTCTTTATACAATTTCAAGTTTTTTACTCAGGATTTACTCTACTCAGGTTCTCTCTCTATGGAATGATTGACAGTCTTGCTGATTTGTGCAACTGCATGCAGAGGGTGGTAAGTTATCACCTTTGGTTGTGGAGATTTCTGCCCTTGCACTATGGCATGCTTTGCAACCCAATCCTAAACATGTCTATTTCAGATAACATTCCACTGATTCAGTTGGGCCTAAGAAGTATGTTAAGGATTACAGTCTTTTATGATACACAGAAGCAGAGGCGTATATAGGGAAAATAGCGCCTAGGGCAAGCACTGAAATTGCGCCCCCTGTCCAAACATCTGACACCCATCTTTCAGATAACTTCACCATAATATCAGCTGAAAAATACAAGTCAAGCTTGTTAATCTTTTACTATTTCAAAAACTATTTAGCAGTGGACGTAGCCAGACCAAAAAATGCTGGACTACAAATTTCAGTATGCTGGGGCTCATGATATACCCAAATACTATGTGGAGGTGTACTTGGAAAACCAAACAGAAGTGTCTGTCTATTTCTCTACTATGCATTGTAGCATCACTATTACAAAAGTTTTAAAAATAAATGGAGATTTTTACTTTTCCCAAATACTCTGAAAATAATTAAAGGATATGCAGAGTAAACTGCATACCTGCTTGGAATATATTCTAGTATTTCAGAAAGACAGTTAAAATGAGAGAAAGAGAGCAAGAAACTCCCAGTGGGCCTTAATACTAAGGATTTTACACTGATTCAAAGACAAACTCACCATTAATAGCCATATTATTAAGACATCACATTTAACTCACTTATCACAAGAAGCAAGGTAAGAGCAAATGAATACAATCGCAGCTCATAAGCTTCAGCTCAGTATTCACAAGCCTCGATTCTCTGGACATAGTGCCAAACTAAATATGTGTACAGTGACATATTAATTTTTTAAAAAATATTTTTACCTGTAGCCCCTTCGGGGGGCTTCCTAAAGGCTGGCGGGGTGTCTGCAAAGGTTCCCCCTCCCCTCTATGGCCTCGCAGGGACCATATGAGCATGTGCAGTGGTCATTTTTTAAAATAAATTTTATTTTTTAAAAATGGCTACTGAAAACAAAATGGCCACCGTGCATGCTCAAATGGCCTCTGCAAGGCCTGGCATGGCCTAGGGCCTCACAGAGGCCATTTCAGCATGCACGGTCGCCATTTTGTTTTCAGCTGCCATTTTACAAAGAAAATTAATTTTAAAAAATGGTGCCCCCCTTCAAGTGGCACCCGGGGTATGTGCCCTGCCTGCCCCACCATAGATACACCCCTGCACAGAAGTAAATCTCACTGTGTTCAATGGTGCTTACTCCCAGACAAGTATGTGTGGGTTTGCAGCCACTCAGCCTGATCTTATGTTTACTCAGAAGTAAATCCCACTGAATTCCATTTGATTCACTCCCCAGTAAATATGCAAAGGAACACAGCTTTAGTACTACTGATTCTAATATGGAACCCTGATAATCTGAACGCAATTAGGAATTAAGATTAAAAACTACTATTCAATTATTTTAGAGTGGTGTTATTTGATAATGGTGCTGTCTGAATCTATGTGGGGTGTGAATTGCTGCATAGCAGGGACATTTAGGCAGTTATGTTTCACATCCATTCCAAATGTAGCTTTCTGCAAAATAATAATCTTTATTTTTTAGTCCATCTTGTCTGAACCTCTGCTCAGTGCAGAAAATCCGGAGCTAGAGTGTCCTCCAAAAATGGCTTCTGAAATTCTGTCCCTCTGGGACAGCAAATCTTTGCCATCTTCCATGTGCCTCTTTCATCAGGCCTTGCTGAAGGAGAACCAACATGGCTTCTGCAAGGGCAAGTGTTGCCTCACTAACCTTTCAGAATCTTTGAGAGTGTCTGTACTGGGACCAGTGCTCATTAACTTATTCATGTTGGGGTAAGCAGCAAAGTGGCCAAATTTGGAGCTGGCACTAAACTATTTGATTGATTGATTGATTGATTGATTGATTGATTAAGTGCCATCGAGTCGGTGTCGACTCTTAGCGACCACATAGATTCTCTCCAGGATGACCTGTCTTCAACTTGGCCTTTAAGGTCTCTCAGTGGTGCATTCATTGCTGTCGTAATCGAGTCCATCCCCCTTGCTGCTGGTCGTTTTCTTCGCTTTCCTTCAACATTTCCTAGCATTAAGGACTTCTCAAGGGAAAGAAGTCCATACCCTAAACTATTTAGGGTAGTGAAATCTAAAACAGATTGTGAGGAGCTCTAAAAGGATCTCTCCAAACTGGGTGTGGGCGACAAAATAGCAAATGCAGTTCAATATAAGCAAATGTAAAGTGATTCTATTGGAGCAAAAAAAAAAAAAAAAACCAACCCCAACTTAACATATACACTGATGTGGTCTGAGCTGTCGGTGACAGACCAGGAGAGAGATCTTGGAGTCATGGTGGATAGTTCATTGAAAGTGTCGACTCAGTGCATGGCAGATGTGAAAAATACAAATTCCATGGGATCATTAGGAAGGGGATTGTAGTGAAATATGATCCTACCAAGGGGAAGGGCCAATTACTGGGAGTGGGAGTGTTAAGCATGCCATGTGCATTTGTTTTGGAGACCTTCTACAGCTCAAGCAGAGTTAAAACAATAAGGAAGCTGTTCCTGTTTCAACTGAGTCCTTGCATCATTACTTTTATTATTATTTTATTATTCCTACATCATGTACGAAGTTGAGGCAACTTCCTAGTAGGGATGTGCACACAACCAGCAACTGCCAGTTCAAAGGTGTGTGCGTGTGGGGTAACTTTAAGGACTGGGGAAGGTGCTCTTACCCCCCGCCACATTTTTCTCACTGGCACTGTTCTCAAAAATGGTCCTGCTCGGGTGGCAGTGTACCTCCTCACCATCCCAGTACGTTGTGGACCGGAAGTGGCTGCTGTGCATGTGCATGTTGCGATGTGCATGTGAATGAGTGCAACGTGCACCTGCACAGTGGGCACTTCCTGTCTGCGACATACTGGGGTGGCAAGGAGGTACGCTGCCTCCCCGGTGGGACCATTTTTTAGAACAGTGCTGGTGGGGGAAACGCGGGTGGGGGAGAACACCCTCCCCAGTTCTTAAAGTTATCCCCCCACCACCTTCGAACCAGCCAAACCGTTGGTCTTTCAAACCGGTCTGGAGGGCCTCTGAACTGGTTCCGTGCACATCCCTGCTTCCTAGAGTCTCTGGAGTAGCAGAAAAGAAGCAAAAAGAAAAGAAACTGCTTCTGCTGAACTGAGGCCTAGCATGGCAAAGTTATCTCTGCCAGAAGGCTTTGATTGTAATAGGCCTGCAGGATGGCCTGACTGGAAGCAGTGGTTCTCCTGTTGCAGGATTGCTACAAAGCTGCATGCTGAAGAGAAAGAAATCAAGGTTTGTGCTCTCATTTATGCAATGGGCCCATAAGCAAAGCAGATTTTAAAGTCCTTTACCTTTGCTGTTGCTGCTGGGGATAGGGATAATTATCTCATAGTCCTTGGAAAATTTTATGAATATTTTGTGCCAAAGAAGAACCTTATTCATGAGAGGTCCTGGTTCCACCAGAGGCCTGGGGAACCAGCTGAGGACGTAAGAAAAAGCTGATGACTATGAGTTTGGGAACAGCAAAACTTGAAACTATTAGTGAGAGACTAATTGTGGGCACTTTGGATAAAGACTTATCTTAGAAGCTGCAGATGGAAAGTAACCTAGCCCCAGAAGGGGCAGTGCAGGTTATAAGAAATTCAGAACTGGTCAAGGTTCAGAAGCTTTATTGGAGCTTCAGGAAATTTTTAAGCAGCCCTGGAGGTCAAAACACTCCTGTGAGGAGAAGAAAGATAAACAGCCAGCTCAGGCAAGCTGTGCCCAAAGAAAAAACCAGCCTGCCCCAAAACAGAGGAAAGATTCTAATTGCCACACACTGTGGTAAAGCACATTCAAAGAAAGCAGTGTCCAGCAAAGACTACAATAAGCCACAAATGTGGGGGAGAATTGTCATTTTGTGAGAGAAGGGGTGATAGAAGTTGCAAATCAAAATAATCCAGATGAAAACTTATTTTTTGGACCAATCACATGCCTAGATGGCTCTACTGGGAGGTGCAGCTGCAAATTAATAGTGTCCTAGTTGGATTCAAAATTGATACAGGCACTGATGTGTGATCTCAGAATCTGTTTACAGGAGGTTTTGCAACCCACCTCCTCTCCAGCAGACATCTGCATGCCTCACTGGTCCTGGAGGGCAGGATCTAAATTGCATGTGGTGCCTTACAGCCACTACCCAATATAGAGGCAAGGAATACAACTTCAAAATATATGTGCTAGATTCTCAGATTAACAATCTTCTGAGCCAGGACACAGCTACTGCAATGGGCCTGGCTAGTCACCTGAAAGGACTTTCTACAGAGCCTCATGATGACATAGGAACCTTGAAGACAGCATCAATACTGATAAGACTCAAGGAAAGGGCAGTTCCTTATGCAGTCCATACAGCTAGAACAGTATCAGTTCCACTACTTCCTAAAGTTAAAGCTGAATTAGAGAGGATGGTTAGATGTGGAGTTACTAAACCAATCACAGAACCTACTGACTGATGTGCGCCAGTGGTACCAGTACCAAAGAAGGATGGCACAGTTCATAAAACAGCTGAACAAACAGCACTGTTAACATAAAACAGCTGAACAAAGCTGTGGAAAGAGAAAAATACACCCTCCCCATGGTGAACGATATCCTTCCATACCTAGCAGGTGTCCAAGTATTTTCATTGCTGGATGCAGCCCGTGGATTTTGGCAGATCCGGCTGGAACCTTCCTGTGCCAAACTAACAACATTCATAACACCATTTGGAAGATATTTCTTCAAAAGATTACCTTTTGGAATTTCTAGTGCTCCAGAATTGTTTCAAAGGGTCATGCCAGAGGTTTTGCAAAACCTGGAGGGAGATTCTGTGTTCATGGCTGACATTATTTATGGCGTTACCAAGGACAAGCATGGTGAGATACTGGCTAAAGTCTAGGAGACTGTAAAAGCTGCTGGATTAAAGCTGAATGAAAGCAAGTGCCTTCTGTGCCAGACAGAGCTCACCTATCTGGGACACCACATAGATGAATGTGCCCAGATCCCAAGAAGGTGAAGACTATTTCTATGATCAAACCTCCAGAGCCTGTAGCTGAGTTGTGGAGATTCCTTGGCATGGTACACTGTCTAGGAAGATTTTTACTAAAGTTAGCAAAAGTGTGAAACCCTTTAAATGGTTTGTTAAAGGCAAACACTGCTTGATATTGGGGCCAAAAACAAGATGAAGCTATCACAAGAGTAAAACAACTTTTAACAGAGACTCCAATGCTAGCATTTTATGATGTCAATCATCACACTATTGTCAGTGCTGATGCTAGCAGCTAGGAGGAGTGTTACTGCAAGATCACAAAGGAGAGTTGAAACCAGTGGCCTACTGCTCCAGGACACTCACAGATGCAGAAACCTGATATGCTCAAATTGAGAAGGAGTGCCTGGCAGCAGTTTGGGCATGTGAGAGGTTCTCAAAGCATCTCTTTGGGCTGCAATCCTTTAAGCTCTATACAGACCACAAACCTTTGGTGCCCCTGATAAATTGCAAGAATTTGGATCGGGTGCCAATCTGATGCCAGTCTCCTCCTCAGAATGGTCTCCTCCTCAGAATGATGCGATATAACCCTCTCGCTGAGTACAAGCAAGGCAAGACACTTGTAGTAGCAGATATCTGTGAAATACAAGGAACAAGATATCTAGTTGTTATAGTCAATTTCTCTAGGTAGAAGTGAAAATTCCTTGAACTTGCACATCTGCCTGATCTTACAAGATCTAGCACCATCAGTTGTTTAAAGAATATAATGACCAGATGAGGGGTGTCCTGATGAACTTGTATCAGATTATGCCCCACAATTGGGCAAGAGTTTGCTCATTTTGCAGAAAAATACAATTTTTGTCACATCACAATCAGTCTGCACTATCCACAAGCCACTGGGGAAGCAGAGAGAGCAGTCCAAACTGCAAAGTGGATTTGGGCTCAAGATGATCCATTTATGGCCTTACTGAACTACAGAGTAATTCCCATTAATGCCGCCAAGTATAGTCCAGCACAGCTAATCATGGGTCAGCAGCTATGGAGATCTGTTCCAGCTTTGGAAACGTCCTTGCTCCCTCGGTGGCCAGACATGGAGGCAGTCCGTGTGGCGGATGAGAAGGTGAAAGAAAGATAAATTTCATTTTTATAGGCATTACAGGATGAGGACTTTAGCAGACCTGTATCCTGGTTCCCAGGTGCTAACTGAGCAGAGAGACACCTTTTAAAGTGGTGATTCTCTTATATTTAGCAGTGGGAGAGCAACTGGCCCTATCCAGCCCCATCACAGCATCCCTCCAGTGGCTGTTGCTGGTATCTGCCTTATGTTTCTGTTTAGATTGTGAGCCCTTTGGGGACAGGGGAGCATCTTATTTATGTATTCATTTTTATATATAAACTGTTTTGAGAATGTTGGTTGAAGAGTGGTATATAAATATCCGTGGTGGTGGTAGTTGATGAATTAAATTAGACAGTCAGAAAGGCTGGTCAGAACCAGCAACTATTCAAAAACAATACCAGATACCACAGTTTTATATTGTCAAATCCAGCAATGGCACAGTTAGAAAGAATAGGAGACATCTACAAAGTGTACCAGCGCCACACCCCATTACAGCAGTATAACTAGAGCTTTCAGAAGAAATGCCATTGGGAGAACTGGGGGTGCCATAGGAGCATCCAACTGGGATTGAAATAGCACTCTTAAATAATGGCCAAACCCAACCACCATTTGGTAAAGCTTGTTCCTCATCTTCACTTGGGGAGCAGATAACCTCTAGTGGTTGTGTGATACAGAAGCCTGAACGTTACAGAGACTGAGCAGTACATAGCTTTTAAAAAGTACCCATTTGAGAGGCAGAATAATCCCCAGGAGGTTTTTCATACATGGCTCTATGCCTCGGGGCAGGGCATAGCCACTATTGGGCAACCGGGTTCAAAGCACCCGGGTCACCGCCCCTCAGGGGCCACGCCTCATAGCCCCGACATCCCCCACATCTGATGTCAGTCATGCGGGGGTCTGGTTTAGTTCTAGAGCAGGGCCGCATGGCCCCGTTGTTTGCAGTGTGGCCAGGAGCAGATCTTCCCTGCCTTAGACAGGGAGAGCCACTTCTGGTTGCACTGCACTGCACTGACCCCGATCTAGCCCCCAAGTGGGACACGCGGCCCTGTTCAGGAGTTAGGTGGCCAGCGCTGCGTTCACGAAGCGCCCAGGAGAGGATCTCCCTGCCTTTAAGGCAGGGGAGAGCCACTCCTGGCCGTGCTGCAAATACAGTGCTGGCCTGAATCTAACTCCCAAATGGGGCCGCACGGCCCCGTTCGGGAGCCAGACCACACCCCCGCGTCTGACTTCAGATGTGGGTGTGTGGCTAACCCCCGCGTCTGACATCAGACATAGGGGGCGGGGCAAGCTGGACTACTGCGGTGGCTGGACACAAGCCACCACTGTTCTGGCTCTGATACTGCCTCGGGGTATCTGAAGAGCAAATCTGCTTCACAGCAGATTTGCAGCATTTTAATTTGAAGGATTAGATGGACCAACCTCCTTCGCATAGCCATCAGTACCTCCATCCACACCTTCGGAGAAAGCAGAAGCCCCGGAGTTTTTTTCAAAAGCTGCTGGAAATAGAGGATTTTTTTTACCCCGGACATAACTCGGGCTAAGGCAGAATTTGGAGCTTCCCTTCAGAGAAAATCAAAACCCTGTCTGTCCTGGTCCATGATAGCCTGCAGGGAGGTCGGGTTAAATCCAGCAAATATGCGGACTGGCACACTCCAATCAAGAGTGGATTCGGGAGGAAAGCCCTGTCTGTAAAATCTCCAGGTGCTGTTAGAGGTGACTCACAGTCTGCTCATCACTTCCAGTTAGGAATTGTTTAAAAAGGTTTTGTTTTCATTGTTTTTCCTTCCTTATTGGGTTGGGTAGTTTGAAACTCAAAAGGGGGAAATGTAGTGAAATGTGATCCTACCAAGGCGAGGGCCCAAAGGCCTCATAAGGAGTGGGAGTGTGTGTGAATGTGTGTGCTTTTTTTCAGGAGACCATCTGCAGCTCAAGCAAAGTTAAAACAATAAAGAAGCTGTTCCTGTATCAACTGTCCTCACATTATTACTTTTATTATTCTCATCAAGCACAGGGATATAACATTCAAATGCTAATATTATAATGCCTTTATACAAATCTATGGTGTGGCCACATTTGGAGAACTGCATACAGTATCTTCAGAAGGACATTGTAGAACTGGAAAAGGCCATTATATTCATTTTTAGCTATGTAAATCACTTTGGGAACTTTTGTTGAAAAGCAGTATATAAATATTTGTCATATTTGTATAGAAGAGGGCAACCAAAATTATCAGGGGCCTGGAGCAACTTCCTTATTAGGCAAGGCTACAGCATCTGGGTTTTTTTTTAGTTTAGGGTTAGAGTTAGACATGATAGATGTCTCCACTATGGAGAGACATGATAGAGGTGTATAAAATTATGCGTGGAGTAGAGAGAGTGAACAGAAAGAAAGTTTTATTCCTCTCTCACAACACTAGAACCAGGGGTCATCCGATGAACCTGAAGGCCAGGAAATTTAGCAACAGGAAGTATTTTTTCACACAGTGCATAATTAATCGATGGAATTCTCTGCCACGGGATATGGTGATGGCCACTAGCTTGGATGGCTTTAAAGGGGCTTATACAAATACATGGAGAACAGGTCTATCAGTGGCTGCCAGTCTGGTGGCTATAGCCACCAGCCTCAGAGGCAAGGTGCCTCTAAATACCAGTTACGGGAGCAACAGCAAGAGAAAGGACATGCCCTCATCTGTTGCCTGTGGGCTTCTCAGAGGCATCTGGTGGGCCACTGTGGAAAACAAGATGCTGGACTAGATAGGCCTTGGGCATGATACAGCAAGGCTGTTCTTATGTTCTCTAGGTCTTTCCCTCTGTGTGTGCGTCTCTCATGCTTGAATGTTGCCCTTACAATTTCACTGCTTGCCAGTAGATGGCGCTGGTTCTTGGGCTTTTTTTCTAAATGCCTTTGTAAAGCTATTTCCTCCCTCTTTGGGTGTTCAGTGGGATCCATCGCCCACAAATGAATCACCATACTTAGTCACAACCCAAATTGTATACTTAGTGCCTCAGCACTAAGGGTTGGCAGTGGCTAGCACAGGCCCTAACCAGTCAGAAGTCAAAATAGCTTACAGGCACCTATTCTGACCATTAGGCAGCAAACAAGGCCAGCCCAGTCATTTGATTTCCCATGGTCCTTCTAAGCAGGCTGAGCAGATTATCTGGAGTTTTGTTCGTTTATCTGCACTAAATTAACAAGTACGAAGCACAACTACAGTATAAGCTGTACTTATTTAGTACTTAGAGTAATGACTAAGTGTGAGCTGAGAAGTTCTGGGTTCACGTTTTGCCTCCGCTATAAACTCACTAGGCCTTAGGCAAAGACTATTTCTCAGCCTGAGCCCACTATCTGCAATATAGTTTTAGAAGTATTATGGAGACAATGAAGCATTTTTAACACTCTCAAGTGCTATATACATTCTAGAAGTATTATTATTATTAATTATTATTAATGCATGGGTTGATGCTGAGCAGAAAGGAATGGGTAAGTTGTAAAGAAGCTTTTATCTCTCCTACATGAACAAAAACTGTGCTGCCTTGCAGTCTTGATTATGTTTTTTTCACACTGGAGGCATCAAATGGTTGTAAACAACATACAGTTGGTCCTCATTATTCACGGGGGTTCCATTTTCGCCTGTAGGTACAAATATGGAAACCGTGAATAACGAAACCTTGAGTCATTGGGAATTGGAGTTGTTAGGTTTCCTTGAGCTTTAAAAAAGGACCCCAAAAAGCATAAATAAAGGGAATAAAGCATAGTACCTTGCTTTCCAGGCCTCCAGCCATCAAGAAAGGCCCCTCAAAACCCACAAATCCTCCAAATGTTTGATAATTTTTTCAAAAATTATTGGGCTTTTTCTGAAGAGCCACAAAATGGCTCCATGCTGCAAAATCGTGACCAGAAATGACATCAGAAGTCATTTCCGGCCACCCAGGAACAGCGGATAGGTAAATTTTGCCTATTTTTAAAACCATGGATAAAGAAACTGGGTCCCTATGACCCAAACATGGATTCACAGGTGCCAGGACCACAAGCGACACACACACACATTATGTTCTCTTCTGAGACCCTTGAAAGAAATGGGGGACACAAATGTGTGCAGGGGGAGGCAGGTAATATTCAAAAGAAGCTCCTAAATATAGCACTCTGCCTCAGATGCATTCATTTGTACCAGTCCAATATACCATCCCAGCCAGCCAGCCAACCTGCACTCTCTACCAAAGACCTTAAAACTGACTGAATCAGAAGTTAAGACAACCTGTGACTGCATAGCCTCCATCTGATCTTGAGCTGCTGCTTCCTCTTGTTAGAATGTTAGGGCTTAGAGGAGTTGCTGTGGCAACCAACTGACAAGGATACAAGTTACCTGAAGAACTTAGTTGTGGGGTGTTAAGTCAGGATTGTTTCTGATCAATAAAACCGTTTATTTCCCACATAAGTGTAAATGCCTGCATTTACAAGTGTGCAAGAATGCATCAGTAGGGAACCCTCCACCAGGTTTTCTTTCCTTCTCTTTCTTTCTTTCTCTCTCTCTCTCCCTCCCTCCCTCTTTCTTTTTTTGCAGTTTTAAAAACTGTGGTCTCTACTTTAAAAATCAAGTCAAATAAAATGGTCCTCAAAATTAGGATATGGTGGTAAAAAACCTTGCTAATAAAAAGGACCCACAGATAAAAGTAATGATCACTTGAACCATATTGTTTCCTCTTATCAATCAAATTATATTTTTGATTAAAAAAATACCAACATACTGTATACAGGATACTCAGATTCTCAGAGAAACTACACAACATTCACTATCCATGCTTATCTAGAGATTTCCCTGAAAAATTTCAGCTAAAGAGATTCCCTTCTCTAAACATACACAGAGACAGCTCCCACCCCTGAGCTCTGTTAGTGATAAAACAGCAAACAAAGATATTGATCAGATATTTGCTTATATTCTTTTTGTTTCCTGTGGCTTCACAAATCTCTTCAATTTCCATTGTGTCTGCTCCATTTCCCACTTCTGTGTCCATAACTGTGATGTGTGTCAGTGCTGTGGAAAGAGAAGTCAAGACCACAAACACAGTGGAAGCTTCATCTCCTGTTGTGTGTGCTGACCTCACTGCTGACTTCATAATGAGGCTGTGCACACGAGCAGGCTGAGTAGGACTGCTTGTGTGCAGCACCAGGACTCAGGCTGATCCCAGCGCTGCTTCCCCAAGCCTGAGTTTTGTACCCAGGCTTTTAGCTGGGTTAAAGGGCACAAGTGCTCCCTTTACCCCAGGTATGGGGTTGTGTGTAAGCTCATTGTGTGGTGCATTGTGGGATTCCTGGAGGCCGTAAAAATGGGTCCCTGCCTCCAGACACCTGGGCTGCTCTGTGCAGCATGGATTGTATGGGCACATGGTAGCATGCCAAAGCGAACAGCAACAATTGTCTGGGAAGGAAGGTAGGTCCATCCCTGCCTTCCTCCCCGCTCCGGAAATTATTGTGAGCATAGTTTGATGACTGTTTGATGATTACCTTAAAAGATTATATCACATTGCAGAGTTAAAGCATGATTATGACCTAGTTTTTGCAACTCAGCAGCCATACCTGCAACAGGTATGTACTCTCCATAAGCTAACATTAAAGGTCTAGGGTGTTTCTACCAACTCACAAACACTCTATAAACAGTCCTCAAGAACTATTTCTGTGGCAGAGTTATTATTTTATTATTTATTTTTACTTGTTACATTTATATCCCGCTCTTCTTCCAAGGAGCCCAGAGCGGTGTACTACATACTTAGGTTTCTCCTCACAACAACCCTGTGAAGTAGGTTAGGCTGAGAGAGAAGTGACTGGCCCAGAGTCACCCAGCTACTATCATGGCTGAATGGGGATTTGAACTCGTGTCTCCCCAGTCCAAGTCCAGCACTCTAACCACTACACCACACTAGCTCTCTTGTGGCTTATAATCATCTCTATAGTTTGTCGGGAGTGGAGGGCCTGGGGGCTTGTTTCTACATTATTCCACACACAATTAGGCATGAGTCAATTCACAACCACATCAAGAGAACTGAGCGTGTACTCAGATTGTGACTTTCTGATTAGTGTGATAGCAGAAATGGCTGCAAGCTCCTCCCAGGCAGTCTGGTTGACATTCCTCTTTCACATAAGCACTCAGTTTATCTGTGTGAATCAGTCCAAAGGCTCATTGAGCTCAATAACATTTCCAAGCAAAGAGTTGAAGCTGGCATGTGCCTAGTCAGAACATTGGTCCTGCTAGCTCAGTACAATCTACTCTGACCAACAGTGGCTATCCTAGGTTTCAGGCAGAGTTCCTTTCAGTTACGCTCTTGAGATCCCCCCACTGGAGATCCCAGGGATTGACCATGGATCCTTCTGCATGTAAAGTATGTGCCCTAATATAGAGCTATGGGCTCTGTCACAGCAATAGGTCCCACAGTTCAAGTGCACTTAGGATCAGTATTAACCTGAATTAAAAAAATATATATATACAACCAAGAAATCTTGAGGTGTTTCAACAGTAGCTCCTGTCACTAACCTATTATTGCTCGTCATAGAAGTCATGCTTGTACTGAATTCTGAGTTTTACCTGTCTTTCCTTACTCATAAGGATTATGCTATTTTGCCATGCTCTGAAAATATTTGTATTTCTCACATTTATAGAATGTCTTTTCTTCAAGGAGCTCAAGGTGTAATACTTGGGATTTCCCCCAACAACTCTGAGGAAGGTTAAGCTAAGATATGCAGTAGATACTGATCCTCAATCTGTTGCATGAGTATTAACCAGATATGCTTTTCAAATGAATTTTAACAGCAAAATACACTTTGAAGTACTTAAAACGTCCCAATCTCTGAGACAACAAAGATAGGCTAGCCTGCCATGGGAACTGATTTTGGGGTATTTCTGTGTCTCATGAGCTTCCAGTGTTTTTCTTCACTAAAAGGACTCTGCCAGGATTAAATCCATTGGCTGACATCCAGAGCAGCCTAACACGGTCCCTTGTAACAAAAGCATCTCTGCATAGTGCTATTCTGGATGATGCTCTGTGTGCTCCCTTAAGTGTGGGCGGTCTTGTGCAAGAGTGTGAATACTTTTCAGAGCTTGTCTGCACTTCAGAAGTGCTCTGTTGAGAGAAAACATGTCACTGACACAATGCGCTTCCACTCTAAATTGAGCATTTCTGGAGTACGGACAAGTTCCAAAAGGCATTTGTACTCTTATGCAAGACTGCCTGTGCTTCGAGGAGAGTGCAGAGCAGTGCATTGCCAGGACTAGCAGTTGATGGGCGCTGCTTAGGAGTGCCCACATTAGGCTGCTCTGTATGTTAACTGTTGTGTTTTATATTCTGTTGGTTCGATCCCTATTGTTCCCCTTTAAATGGTAGTAAACCAGTTTGTTCAAACAAAATTCCAAGTTCAATGGTACTTAGTTCCTACTACATTGTGATTTTCCAATATTTAATTTGGTTCTGCAAGCACCGTAAAATACTAATTGAAGCCTACAACCAGAAAATTGATTGGTTAATTCAAATAAATATATGAAATTCAGTTTCTACTGAACAGCACTGTTCCACTACTGCATATTTTCAACAGCACCTTCTCAGTTGTCTCCATTCCTCATGCTTCTCCTACACCCTGCTCTTCCCTAGATCTTTATTTCCTCCAGCTACCTTTACCTCTCATCTTAATGCCTGTCCTTTCTTTTAGCCACCCTGCCTCTGTCTCCCATGACCTGTAACTTTCTTATCTTTAAGAAACCTTTTGCTCATTGTCCAGTCCTCAACCTGTTTCCACACAGAGAAGTGTTTGAAGTATTAATCCCTGTCAAACATGTACCATTTCCTCCTCTCACAGAATATGAACTGCAAACATTCTGCTGCTGTTTATTGGTTGTAATGCTTGGCAAAATACAATACAGGCAAACTTTGCTACTCCTGGGGGTTCCGTTCCTTGTCTACTACTGCGAGTATAGAGACTGCGAGTAACGAGACATTATGCCTATGGGAAAAGGGGGGTTAGGTTTCTGGATTGAATAAAAAGGGCAAAAAACGTCCAAAACAAGATGAAAAATAGCAACCAAAAAAAGCTCTACTGTACCATGCTCTGTGGGAACGCCTTGTGCCCAGCAATGCCCCCTGCAAACCACCAAAAAATCATGGAAAAAATATGCATTTTCAAAAAATAGAGATGAGCCACAAAATTGCTCCTGCTAACATGCTGCTTAGAAATCCTAATAAAGTGGCGGCAGGAAGTGACCTTGTGGTCACTTCTGGCCCTCTAGGAACTGCGGATACTGTACATGGTTTTTAACCCTTTAGTATCCACTGGTAATGAAATCAAGTGTCAGACACTTGTGGATATGCGAAAATGCGGATTATGAGTCTACGAATAGCAAGGTTTCCCTGTAGACTTTCTAAAGATTTTGTCCAAATGCATTTAGAACTTGATTACTCTTATATCATTCTAGTTACATTATAACCTTTAGCAGATATATGGGTTGTAACCAAATAAAGTTAGTCATGATTAAGCACCGTTGAAATAAATGAGACATGTTAATCACAACTAAGTTCCACTAATTTTACTGGGATCTAGTAATGTCTAGCTTTTCTCTGAATACCACCCTATATCTGGGACACCAATGTTTGAGGTAATGAAGACTTGGCAAACAAAATATGTACTGGAAACACCAGCATACAAGTAAATTTTTGGACTTTTATTAATATTTACAGTATTGTTAATGAACAACAAATAATTCTAGGTTACACATAATATCAATTGTTTAAAAAAAATCATTCAATATAAAATTTCAAATACTTCATTTAAAAACTACACAAATGTTTACCCTTTCTGCAGGTACAATTACACCCATATACACAAAACATTTTTAAAATCTGGATGGCAGAGGCTGAATGTCTGGAAGCAAAGTTCTCAGCAGTACAATGACTTTATTTTTTTGACATCCAAATTTAATTCATAACTTTCTCTTTTAATCTGGCCCAACTCCACAGTGAACAACTGGGGGAAGAGGAGAAAATGAAAAAATACCACCACACACAAATCCATAGTTGTGAAACCTGTATTATCACTGAAAAATCCTCCTAGAGGAGCTTCAGTACGGTCATAGTTGCACACAAAGTATAAAACTTTTAATGATTGACAGCATGATAGACAGCTGGTTAGCAATTTTTTTTTATAAATAAGGGTTCTTAAATACGTAATTTGCAACTGCTTCTTTAGATCTATTATACACACCCCTAAAATATTGTATGAGCTATGGCGCAGATACCATGATATACTTATTACCCAAATAAAATTTACAAATATGTGGTACGAGCATTATTACACAGCAATCCTCATACAAAAGAGAACAAAGTGAAATGCATACTGTTTGATGGAACTCTGTAAAATGTTACACAGTTTAAAATATACAATACTGTATATGTGAGATTAGTTGTTATTGGCATTTGCAGGTTCAGGAGACTGAAGAAATTCATAGGGGTCATGGACCATGTCCTGTTGTTCTCCTACACTTAAATGCGAAGGGCTTCCTATAGCAAACAGGGAAGAAAATAAGAAAATTTATCACGACACATTATTTGAGAAAATATTAAGACTTTTGATCAAAATTCTCCACTGTTACTTTAGAAATGCCAAATTTTAATTAACTTGACAAAAAGTTCAGTAAAACCAATGAATCACACAATATTAGACCCTGCTTAGTCCTTTCTATCAGAGGTGCAAACCACCCAGAGATGAAAGTCAACCACCCACCAACCACCACCTCCCAACCACAACCCCCCCCACCAACCACAACCCCCCCACGCCACCAACCAACCAACCAACAAATCTGTTTATGATTCCTTTGCTGTCAATGCAGTTAACATCTTGGGAATCTTAAACAATTTAATTTTAAGTGAGACACTTCAGGTCGTCATTTTATACAATCAGATTTACCTAAATGATGCTGATCTCTTTCAGATGCATTAGAGAGGGAACTGAGATTAGAGGAAGGCCTAGATCCTACTCTGTCAGTCTGAGCTTCATGAAGGTCCTGTAGTAATTTGGTTGTTTCATCCAAATGTAAATGATTATCTTCGTGATCAAGCTCCTTCTTTACTTTACCTGAGAATAACAATAGACCATTCAAAGTGAGCTATGATTTTGAATTAGTAATCAGAAAAAGTAAATGTTTCAATGATGTTTCCAATTCTCCCTCCCACATCAATCTTCTTTTACAATGAAGCTGAATCAAAGCAATGTACTTTTAATATACCATGATATTCCATTGACACAGTGTATAGAAAAATGCATTCAGTTTCAGCAAGGATGTGTGTTCTATTAGTACAAAGATTTTAATGTTTTTTCATAAGTCAGAGTCATACTAGATGGGCTATTGGAGATCTATGATTAGATCTTCCATCTCTTTAAAAATTTTTTTTAAAGCAGCAGCAGAGGGGAGGGGCATGAAATCAGGGCTGTGATGCTAGGGACACAGTGTTTCTCTTTTCTCCCCTAGGGGAAAGAAGCGAAGGATGAGAGGAAATTTAAGACGACGGATGATCCAATCACAGATCTCCAGCGTCTAGCTGAGGAAGAGAGAGAGACTTCAGTGTACCAGCGGGAAGAGAAATCGTGCTCTTGCTGGTGCATTTTGGTCTCTTGCACACACTCCACTTTCTCTCAGACAGAGCTTAATTGAGAGGTGCCAGAGCTCAAGCCTACTTAGAAATTTTAGCATCTGATCGAAGAACCCTAAAGGCTGGAATTAAGGACTAAGAAAATAAAAGGAGAGTGTGACTAAACCCAAACACAGTAGTGCACAAAGGAGAAGAGGTCAGATTCTTTTCCAATAGGTTAAACTAGGAATTAATTGTCTCGGCCAATATTTTAAGATGCCAAGTGTAGCGGATTAATAGCCTTTGTCTTCGAGCAAGCTCACGAGGAGAATGAGAATGCTGAAGCCCTCTGAGCTTTCCGAGCAAGGCTTCTCTCCTCAACCTTTCTGTAATTTTTGGTAAAGGCGGCCACTACCACCCACTTATCGATAGAACTTGAATCTACCCTGGGCTTGGGGTGGAATCCCAGGGAAAATTCTTTTGCTATTGGAAAAGTACAAAAACCTTCCATGTGTGGTGAGAAAACTGATAGCTGTTGACCGCCTGAGGAGTGTTGCACTGGAGAAACCCCCTTTCAGCCCCACTTTGTCCTGAGTTAAAAAAATACACTCGGGGAGGCTTGTAAAAGAAAAGAACAAAAAGAACAGTTTTTACTCAAATGCTACAGACTGCTTCCATCTGAGGCTCTCTCTCAGCTTTTAGTTACAGGTAAAAATACCCAGTAGGTTACAAGGGTACTTCAAAAAGCACCCCAAATGATGATGGGGTGGCACACTTTAAAAATTGTGGTTACCCAGTTGCAAAGAACAGGTATGTAGGAAAATACAAATGCACCTTTAAAAGCTTACAGAGTCTTTTGCAATGCTCTGGCTGGATGCATGAAGGCTAGCGTTTCTTAGTTTAGTCACGTTACAGGTAAACAAGAATAGACCATTATCAGGGATATACACAACGTACACAAAAGAAAACAGAAACTCTAATGCCAAGTCTGACTAAACAAACTTTCCCCTAGGCTAATCTTCCCGAAGCCAAAGCCCTAGCTTTCTTTTTCTTGAACTCACCAAACTTTGGTAGAGGATTCAAGCTTCCTGCCCTCCTGGCTTCCCAGGACCTGAAGAAGGGACATTCTCCTCCAGCCAGTCCTCATGGCCATATGTCCTCCTCTGCACTCCCAGCCTGCTTATTCTCTAAAAAAGAAACTCTCCTTCCTCCCAAAGGCTCTCTAGGTCCCACTCACCTAGTGTGCTGATTGGCTGACCCCTGGAGTTCACCAGCCTGTCAGTCAGGACAGGGTTCACTTCCAGTTAACTCTTTAGGGGAGGGATGGCTGATCACTACAAGGGTTTCTGTTCCTTTGGTCTACCATTCAATTCAGCCACATACACAGACTGAAGTCAAGTTATACAGCATAAATGTACATTCAGTATCATTTACACTTGGCTAGTGTCCAAATTCTAAACATATTTATCTGGAAACATTCATTTAACAGAATGCAGTTCTTAGAAAGCGTGGCTATAGCTCAAATCCAATTATAGAGGATTTACATTAGTGGAGCAGGATGTTCAAATACCCTAGGAACAGCCATTCAAAAATAACCCAAAAATTAAACTAGGCCAAAAAGAAAAAAGAAAGAAAGAAAACATATTGAATAAGCATTCTACATATTGTGAACATCTCGACACACCACCAAGTTTAATTTCTGCTTCTTTTATCTTCAAAACAAAGACAAACTACACATATTGCATGAAAAATCTATTTTGTGGGTTTCCTATCCAGTAAGATTGAAACATTAAATACAATAGTATTCCCATTTCAAAATGCTTCAGTTGCATAAAATAGGTTAGCCTTGTTCATTCTGTATGAATTTGTATAACTTTTAGAAGACAGCTGTAAAATGCAGTTAAACACATTTGACAAATGCTGTTTTAGAAAAGATCACTGTCTACTCTCAAACAACTAATGAAAGATTCTACTATGAGTTCAGTTTTTAAAATACAACTACATGAATACCACAAAACTGAGTTGGTGACATCCAGAGCAGTGCTAGTGCAGGAGAAATAGTGCACACCAGAAAACTGCTACTGAGGGTCAAGGTATGCTCGGCAAGTGGTGCCAGTGGCTGCAGAAGGAGGGATGAGGATCTGGAAACTGTGTGGAGACAGTTGCTTGGAAGGCATCTCTGCACGTTTACTGGAGACTCCCCTTTTTCCTGCAGCCACCAGAACAGCATCATACGCTGCTGCCAAGGTTCTCATGACCCTCCGGAACGGCTTTCTAGTGGGGTGCAACTGGAACACAGGAAGCTGACCTTATACCAAGTCAAACCATTGGTCCATCTAGCTCAGTATTGTCTATGCAGACTGGCAGCGGCTTCTCCAAGGCTGCAGTCAGAAGTCTCTCTCAGCCCTATCTTGGAGATGCCAGGGAGGGAAATTGGAACCTTCTGCATGCAGATGTTCTTACCAGAACGGCTCCACCCTCCGTAGGGGAATATCTTAGAGTGCACATGTCTCCCATTCAAATGCAAACCAGAGCAGACTCCTTAGCAAGGGAAACAGTTGATGCTTGCTACCACAAGACCAGCTCTCCTCACCTGGAAGGGGGTGGCTGCAAACTTGGCATGTGCTAAATCTCTTGCACTAGTGCCACTTTTGATGGTACTCTGGATGACACTGTAAAAATGTTCTAAATGCCAAAGATGTTCTCAACCCTCATTAGATTCCCAGCTGGATTAGTAATGTTTCCTGTATTAGTTCTAGGACTTGTCTCCTGGATAGTGAATAACATTGCATTAACATACCTACGGCTATATCATGTTAGGCTGGGCCTAAAAGAAAATAATCAATGGACTATACTATGTATACACTATTTGTGTGATACTTTCAACACACAACTACTCTGTTGAGAACACCTACCCAATGAACTCAACATGGATATATCAAGTGACACATCTGGATATGGCTTCATAGACAAAAAATCCAAAACAGAACTAGTACTGTCTCCTATGGCTTCTCCAACCTGAACAAAGAAAGAGAAAAGGAGACTCAGAATCTATCAAAATGTCACTACTCAATATAAACAGCAATGGAACTTTTTGCTTAGGTTGAACACCTGAAGCTGCCTTTCTGAATCAGACCACTGGTTCAACAAGGCTGTACTCTCTGACTGGCAGCAACTCTTCAGAATCTCAGATGGGGGTCTTTTTCCAGCACTCCCTGGATATATCAGGGATTGAACTGCACACACATAAAAAGGTTACTCACCTGTAGCTATTGATCTGGTAGAGATCAGTTAACATCCATAAGAATGGTTACTGTGCCTGAGCAGGACCCTCATGGTAGAATGCCACAGTTCATCAAGGCGACTGAGCCCCGCCCTCCATGCCTACAGCGTGCTATTTAAAGGCAAGCTGGGTGCCATGTAATTCAGTTCTTGGATGACCACAGTGGACAACAATCATCCGGAAGCAGGTGAGTTCATCATTGAAAGAGAATAGCATGCACACTCAATACGCACATAGTGTAGCACTAGTTTGGTAGGGTCTTATGGAGGTCAACGGATCTCTACCAGATCAATAGTTACAGGTGAGCAACTTGTTTATCTGGATCAAGATCCATAAGACGGGGTGTTTAGCTAGCTCCCAATGGAGGAGCGTAACACCTGCTTCAAAACACTTCTCTCGAAGCTCACCTCGGCAGCAGAGCACACATGGCATAATGCTTGACGAAAGGTAACTCAGTGGACCAGATTGCTGCTTTACAGATGTCCATGAAGGTTACCTCCAATAAATGTGCAGTTGATGAACATAGGGAGAACCATATCTTGGTTAAGGTGGAAATCAGATACCACCTTGGGTAAAAAGCCCTGGGTCCATATGTATTAGCACTTTATCAGGATAGATCCTGGTATATGGTGAATCAATCCGCAATGCACCAACGCAAGTGAATCTGCAATTCACGAACGTGTTTACCTGTAGTTATGGCAAGCAGGAAGGCAGTTTTCAAAATCACTAGTTTGATGGATGCAGAATTCATTGGTTCAAATGGGGCCTCTGTTAAAGCTGAAAGGACCAAGTATATGCTCCATGGTTCTACAGGAGTACAGATGGGCGGATATAAATTCCCTCCCTGACAGTTGATGTAGGCTAGTGCAGTAGTATTGTCTAACTGCACTTGTATCACTTTCCCCTGCAGAAGTGGCAGGAAGGCTCTCATCACTTTGAAGACAGCCAGCAGTTCTAGAAAACTTATATGTAACTGTGCCTGTTGAAGGGTCCGCTTGACCTGAATCCAATGTCCCCCACAGTGGGCGCCCCAGCCCCGCAGAGAAGTTTCTGTTGTTAACCAGACAGGAGAAGTCAGCATCTGAAAAGGAACTCCTTCCAACAGATTCCTGTCATTCAACCAGCGGGTACGTGAGTATAGAATCTGACCTGGGATCTCTAGACACAGGTGCTGGCTGTCTATATTTGGGTGAAATACTAACAAATCAAAGTTGTAACTTGAGCATCTTTAACCAGGCATATCTCACCACTGGACGCCATGGGTCTTTGAATGAGTTGAGCCGGCTGAGATGGATGCTGTTGGAAACTGAGAACCAGGTCCCTGATGCACTTGAAGTGCTCAAGGTAAGTACGTCCTTCCAGCTTCTGTGTCTAAGACTGCTCCAATGTAGTTGATGATATGAACTGGCTCCAGATGGGACTTCTTCCAACTGACTTGGATTCCCAAGTCTTGGAGGAGAGACAAAATGTACGCTGTTTGAGAACATAACTCTTCTATGTTTTTGGAGGTCAAGAAGAGCCAGTCGTCCAGTAACGAGTAGACCTCCAAAATTGTCCGTGTGTTTTTTTTTAAACAGATGAACTCACAATAAAAAACTTTTACCGATGAGGCGTGACAGCCCAAGGACTCAATGCAATGACAGTCAGAAAAAAACTGAAGAACACGGTGGCAGGGCTTGGTCACCTCAACGAGCTGCAGCATTCTACTGTGAGGGTCCTGAGCAGGCACAGTACTCATTCTTATGGATCTCAACAGATCTCGATCCAGATTGTGTGCTTTACTACTGAGATACAGGCCCTTCCCAAGCACACCATGCAACAAACAAGACTTTTGCCATAATTTAAGTATACTCTCAAGGAGGGCAACCCACATACTTAGTGATTTTCAGCTGGGCAGCCAAATGTGCATATGATGTTGCACTAGTAAATATGTTCCAAGGATGCATGGCTTCTTGTTTGCATAAGAACTTGTTTAATAGAGTTATCCCACTTTATCCTTAAAACCATCCCATGAGGTAACTTTAGGCTGAAAGACAGTGACTTTCCAAAGCCACCCAGAAAACTCCATGGATAAGCAGAATCTGAATTTGTATCTCCCTGGTTCCACTCTGGCACCCTATTCATTACATCAGAGTGTATCTCTGCCAATACATAGCGGAGGCCTTCTGGATACGAAAACCAGACACTTACAGGTGAAACTCGGAAAATTAGAATATTGTGCAAAAGTCTATTAATTTCAGTAATGCAAATTAAAAGGTGAAACTGATATATGAGACAGACGCATTACATGCAAAGCGAGATAAGTCAAGCCTTAATTTGTTATAATTGTGATGATCATGGCGTACAGCTCATGAAAACCCCAAATCCACAATCTCAGAAAATTAGAATATTACATGGAACCAATAAGACAAGGATTGAAGAATAGAACAATATCGGACCTCTGAAAAAGTATACAGTGTACTGTGCTTGATTGGCCAGCAAACTCACCTGACCTGACCCCATAGAGAATCTATGGGGCATTGCCAAGAGAAGGATGAGAGACATGAGACCAAACAATGAAGAATTGCTGAAGGCCGCTAATGAAGCATCCTGGTCTTCCATAATACCTCATCAGTGCCACAGGCTGATAGCATCCATGCCACGCCGCATTGAGGCAGTAATTGCTGCAAAAGGGGCCCAAACCAAGTACTGAATACATATGCATGCTTATACTTTTCAGAGGTCCGATATTGTTCTATTCTTCAATCCTTGTCTTCTTGGTTCCATGTAATATTCTAATTTTCTGATATTGTGGATTTGGGGTTTTCGTGAGCTGTACGCCATGATCATCACAATTATAACAAATTAAGGCTTGACTTATCTCGCTTTGCATGTAATGCGTCTGTCTCATATATCAGTTTCACCTTTTAATTTGCATTACTGAAATTAATGGACTTTTGCACGATATTCTAATTTTCCGAGTTTCACCTGTATATAAAGAGGAGCTAATTATGATAGCTTCTAATACCTAAAATGCACTACTCTGCCATATCATTTTAAAGTTACAAACTATACAAGAATTCTTACAATACTCTGCTTGGAGGCATCTGGGCAAGTATTGCGCAATTTGTGTTCTTCTTTTATAAGGACTGCAGGAACCTGAAATATGAAGATACATTCACATTGTTAGCAATCCACATTCTGCTTCACCATGGCACCTTTATTTCTAGTACTCTATATAGACATCACAGACTGTCCAGCATGCACAGCATGGATTTGTATTATAGTTAGTGTATTTAAATCTTAGCCTTGATTGGAATGCTTTAAGACAACACGAAGGTTTCAATTAGTGAGTTTAAAAAATGTGATCTTATGATTTGAATTAAGTTCTGTCAGTTTGCAATAAACATACATTAGGCATTTTCAACCCTGATTTTTGTATGCAGATTCCTTTTGGTATGTTAAAAACGCAAGTTATATGATGAAAAGTTAAAGAAACCTCCCCCCGCCCCCACCACACACACATACCTCTAACCACTAAGAAGCCAGTAGCTGGAAAACTGCAGTAAAAAATTCTATAATTCATTGACTTCACAAATGTTTATATCCTTACATATGAGTCCATCAATGTTTTTTGTTAGCCTACTTTCCAGTAGGCTTATCAGATCACCTGGCATTCCATGTGTGCGTCCGTCCGTGTGTTCCACCCCGCCCATCAACTTTGCAATGCCTGAATCAATATGAACCAAATCATGTACAGTTGTATGGACACATAGGAACACCTCAAAAGCAAAGTTTGTGAGGATATCATCCATCCCAATTCAAAATGGCGGATGTGTAAATGTTTGTGGTAATTTGAACCAAATTTGCTACAAAAGTAGGGACACCTCAATGGTGTGGTTTGTAATGATGTCATTCACCCCAATCCAAGAAGGTGGGCACATGAAGATTTGAGGTGCAATTGGGCTAACATGAACTGCCTAACCAATTTGAACCAAATGTTGGTACAGGTATAGGAACATAGAGGGACAGCTCAAGGGCCTAGTTTGTAATGATGTCATCCACTCTGATTCACGATGGCAGACGCATTTGAGGCACAAGTGGTAACCAATTTGGACCAAATTTGGTACAGTTGTAGGGACACTTCAAACAGAGAGTTTGTGATGATGTCATCCACCCCAGTTCAAGATGGTGGATGCCACTTGTGAATGGCCTAACTGATCTGGACCAAATTTAGTTGTAGGGATAGTGAAAGGAAAATAGGCAGATTAGTTTTTACTTGAACAACTTTTCTTTTTAAACAAAGTACAACTTACTTTGACTTCATCTGGTGGCTTCATTGGAATGTTTCTCCTCTGAAATTGACAAAATTAAAAATAAGTTGTCACTCAAATAAAATTATTATTATTATTATTATTTCTTGTTTACACAGTCAGACAGGTGTTATTGATTGGTTTGTTTTATCCAGACATCGAGTCCTTCCCAAGGACCTGGGATGGCTGAATTTTATCATCAATACTGTTGGTTATTATAGGTATCGTCACAAAATATAGGCTGTTCCCAGTAAAGCTGCTTTTTGTAATTGGCTGATGGTGATTTCTGTGGCCCCTATGCAGGGGCGTAACTACTATTAGGCAAGGGGAGGCAGTTGCTGGGAGGCCCCACTGCCTTGGGAGGCCCCCAGAGACACCTCACATAACTCCCCATTGCCTCCTGCCCAGCCCCAAGGCCCCTCAGCCACTTGCCCTGTTTGCCCTCTCTCCTGCTTGTCCTCCTGGCCAGCAATTTAAGCAGCAGACAAGCTGCCTGCAAAGAGCTCCTTTTCTCCCTGCCAATCAGCTGATCGGCGGGTGGGCGGGGCTTCCAGGGAGGCCTCAGTGAAGCCAGAACTGGAGTAAGCCTGCAGGGAAGCCCCAAGCAAGGAAAGAAGGAGGCAGGCAGGCAGAGTGGCCCCCACAGCTCTCTGCAGCAGACCCTCTGCCCAGCCCAGCATTTGCCAGGTAGAATGTGAACTCCTTTTTGTGGTCACCCCTCTCCCCCAGATATATAGGGATCTGCTTGCCATAGGGCTTTGATATGGAGGGAGGAGAGACTGAGAAGTCTCTGAATATTTAATTTAAAACAGCTTGGAAAATTTGCTGGCTTTAAAAAAAAACTATCTAAAAAGTCCTATAAGTGGCTTGTTCCATGGCAGAAAATTATAAAAACTTCTGGAACAAACAATATTCTATTTATTTATTTATTTATCCATTCATTCATTCATAAATGCACTTATGCTCATTTTGCAACCCAGAAGGTCTGAGTGAGAACTGTGAAGCATGTGTGGTGCTTTTATTTTATTTTATTTTTCTTGTGTGTGAACTACTCCCCAATAACACGCAGGGACTTCAGGGTCAATCTGGCCAACATGTGAATGCAGAACCTCCATTCCAGAGGAGATGTGTGTTAAAGGGCTTTAAAAGCCTCCTGTGAAAAACCTCCTGCAATCAAACTTTACTGAATTTGTTCAAAATTCTGAGAAAAACATAGGCTCACACTGCATGGTTGAAAGTCTCCTTTGCTAATCTGCAGCGAGGGTCCCATTTTAATAATTCGCGTTTCTAGTGTGTTCTAGGCATTAAAAGTAGCACAAATATATAGTACTCAATGTATATCACTATATATTGTGAAGAGTGTGTGTGTGTGTGTGTGTGTGTGTGTGTGTGTGTGTGTGTGTGAGTGCATATTCAGTGAAATGTATTTCTAGGCAGCATACTTATTTTGAAATACCAGACTTAAATCCTTGGGGGCCTGGGGGGTGCGGAGGTCCTGGACTTTGGGGGGGGGGGGGCATTTTAAAATATCATCTCTGGGCCCACTTCAACCTTGCTACACCCCTGCCCCTATGGTGTTGAGGTGCTCTTCAAGTTGTTTTGGGATTGCACCTAGGGCGCCAATTACCACTGGGATTATTTTGGTCTTCTTCTGCCACAGCCTTTCAATTTCAATTTGTAGATCTTTGTATTTTGTTATTTTTTTCTATTTCTTTTCCTTCTATTCTGCTATCCCCTGGTATTGCTATGTCGATTATTTTGACTTGTTTTTCTTTCTTCTCGACTACAGTTATATCTGGTATATTGTGTGGCAGATGTTTGTCTGTTTGTAGTCGGAAGTCCCATACTATTTTTGCATCTTCATTTTGTACAACTTTTTCAATTTTATGGTCCCACCAATGTTTGGCTACAGGTAGCTTGTATTATTTGCAGATGTTCCAGTGTATCATCCCTGCTACCTTGTCATGCCTTTGTTTGTAGTCAGTCTGTCCAGTCTTTTTACAACAGCTGATTAGGTGGTCCACTGTTTCATCTGCTTCTTTACAAAGATAGCACTTGCTGTTTGTTGTTGATTTTTCTACTTTTGCTCTTATTGCATTTGTTCTTAGTGCCTGTTCTTGTACAGCCAGTATTAAACCCTCTGTTTGTTTCTTCAAGTTTCCATTCTTAAGCCATTGCCAGGTCTTGGTAATGTCTGATTTTCCACTTATATTGTGCAAATATTGACCATGTTGTGGCTTATTTTTCCATTTTTTGCTCAGTTCTTGACTTGTTCTTTCTTGTAGGCCTGCTTTGTTTCATTGGTGTTGAATAGTTTCTCGTTATTGACCATTTGAAGTGCATCTTCTTCACTGTCCTTTATATATTCTTCAAGGCCTCTTTTCTCCAAGAATATATACAGGACAGTGAAGAAGATGCACTTCAAATGGTCAATAATGAGAAACTATTATATTACTACTACTACTACACCACCGCCCTTCCAAAAATGGCTCAGGGCAGTTTTACACAGAGAAATAATAAATAAATGGCTCCCTGTCCCCAAAGGGCTCAGATTCTAAAAAGAAACACAAGATAGACACCAGCAACAGTCACTGGAGGTACTGTGCTGGGGGTGGATAGGGCACTTGTTACCACCTTCCTTACTGGAACACTTATTTGGTCACCTGCAAAATTTGGTCACCTAGGGATTTCAAATAATTACTGTTGCTGAATAACAAATGCTCTGCTGGGGCAAATGCTTATCATCTATTATGGAATTGTCCGGCAATAGCAGTTTTCTGGAATCAGAAATCATATACATTTTGTTCCAAGTACTGGAATTTCCGCCCACTCCTTTGTACATTATATTGGAACTTGCCTGCCAGATATCCTGATTGCTATATGGAGGTGGATGGGTATTTGTTCTGGTTTACAATGGGGAATATATTAAGTGAAACCCAGGTCAATACATATATTGCTTGTGTATAAAATACACAATTGTTTTACAACAAAATGTTAACAACCAACAAAGGAATATTAGTAGGGATGTGCACGAAGCATTTTGTGCAACCCTGGGGTGGCGGAGAGTGGCCATGTGTGTGCCGACACCCACACACTGCTGGGAAGCAGCCGTGCAGTGCGGGGCTTTCTAGAACGGAAAGAACGGACAGTGCCACAGTGGGGGAAGCGGAGGAGCAGGTAGGGACCTATGTGCCTGCTTTTAAAGCTACCACTTGTCTCCTCTTGAAATGTTTTGGCTGTGGAAGCCCGAACCAATTTGGCATCTCTCTACTGAGGCACCCAGACAATTTGAGCATATCCCCAATACCTAGAGGGGCAAACTATCAGACCCACTCTAACTGTGTTTAGCTGGTTGCATCTCTGCATAATGTGGACCTACCTGCTTCAGCTGGTAAATAGTTTTAGAATGATCCCCGCAAGTGATCTGATCTAGCAGATCATCCACAATTTTTTTGCTGTAACTTCCAGAATCTTTCACAAATTCCTGCAAGCTAGAAGAAATTGGAAAATAAAGAGCCAAGAATTCAGAGAGCTGCATATTTTAAAAGCTGTGAACATATATAGGGATGTAAAGTGCTTCAGTGGTAGAGCATCTGCTTTGCATGCAAAAGATCCCAGTTTCAATGTCTGGCATCTCCAGGTAGAGCTCAGAAAGACTTCTGCCTGAAACCCTGGAGAGCCGCTGTCAGTCAGCGTGGACAATAATGAGCTGGATGGACCAATGGTCTGACTTGATACAAGGCAGCTTCCTATGTTGTATATTCACTTTCATTTCTCCCCTAATGTTCTGCCTCTCTAAATAGAAGCACCAGCAGCTTGAGTTGTGCAGAAGTGAATGGGCAGCCAGTGCAGATCAAACAGTACTGGAGTAATATGCTCCAATCACCAGCATCAGTCAGTCAAAAACCTCATTGCAGTAATTTGCACCAGCTGAAGTTTCCAGATGCTTTTCAAGGGCAACACAGTATAGTAGTCAAGACTGGTGATTTCTAGAGCATGAATAGGTGTGGCTAGGTCCAACTTTTCCAGCACAACAGGCTACATATTCACACCCAGATCACGACAATGCTTCTGTTTTCCCAGATAGACTTTGGAATTGCAAATATTTGTATGTTGTTTATTCTAATCCCTACCCAGACAATTATGAAGGACATGATGAAAAAAACAAACTTAATGCCAGTAAGGCAGAAACATTGTTGGTTGGCAAACCATCTGATCTGGGTACGAATGTGCAGCCTGTTCGTTGGAAAAGTTAGATCTAGCCATAGTTCATGCTCTAGAAACCTTGAGATTTGACTGCTGTATTCTACATCCGGAGGTGGGCCAGATTTAAAGCAAATGCATCTCTGTAAGGCTGCCCCCACTTCCCTCTGTTATCATGTCGGGACCTGATGCTGGCCCCTCTGCGCCATTCCTTACCTTGCCGACTCCTCTGCCATCACCTGCCTGTTGCTTTGCACAGGCTTGCCGGATGGATTGTTTACTCTTGTGTGAGCAAAAGATTAAGCAGCCCACCCACTGCTGCAAGAGCCAACTGGGAATGGTGATGGGTATGCATGCGCCCCCCGCTCCAATGATGGCATCAGGGCGCATGCCCACCCATCACCATTCCCAGTCGGCCGCAGAGGCTCTTTACCAACCTTATATCCTACCAGTGGGAAAAGCCTGCTGCATCAAATGGTCCATCCAAGTGGACAATGCAACAATGGAACAACTCTCCTCCGAACACTTTAAATCCATTCACCCTCTACCTGCGCGCTGCAGATTCCGCTAACTTAGTCCTTGAAAGCTATAGCTACCTAGGGCAGGAATGAAAAATCCACTTAACTTGCAGAAACAATGGCCGCCCCAAGCTACACCAGCATTGCTCCAAACCTTGGCTTGACTCTTAATGCGTTGAAGGGGGGAAAAAAGCAAGCAAACAAACAAAAAACCACAAGCTAATTGCTAACACCTACATGGCCAACACAAGTCTAGTGATGGCACCAGGACCTCAAGCAGAAGAGGCAATACAAGCAACTACTTCAACACAAGAAGAGAGATGCTATGAAAGCCGTTTGATCACACCTTCTTCAAGCAGTCAGAACCAAAGACTTGGCCCTATTCTGGCGCATCACCGCGGACCACTCTAGCAACAGCCTGACATATCTGGGCAGCTTCATCTCACCAAAGGCATGAGAATGGCACTTCAATGAACTGTACAAAGCTGAAGAGGTGGTCCATGGATGCCCTCAGGAAGATGCAGAGGACTTGCTCCCATGGCCGCTGGTGGCGCCAGCTGAGATCATGCACCTGATCTCCCAGCTAAGAAACGGGAAGGCTCCTGGCAGTGACCTAATTCCCCCTGAGTTGTTCACATCCATTGACAAGTACAGACATATCCTCGAGGACTGGGGGCTCGCAGTCATAGTCCCCATATTTAAATAACACAGGAGGAATGATCTCTATCTGTGAAGCTTTCCTTCATTGGACTTTCCCTCCCCACCTACTTTCCTTGGGTTACAAGTGGGACAGAACACTTATCGAACAGCACATAATTGACACAGAATGCCAAACTGGTTTAGATAGATCCCCAAACTTTCTTCTCTCTGAAGGTTTAAAGGTACATAACATATGCTGGATACCTGACACAACTACAAGTACCTAATCACAGAAGGGCCTTTACTCTGGCATGAAGTGATGCCCTCCCCTCAGCTGTCCTTGAAGGAAGTCACAGGAAGATCACTTTCCTGGAATGTCTGTGCCCCTGCGACTCAAGGCAAGTTGAAACTATTAAGCCTGTCCGCTTCACTGCCTGTTCTACAGAGATGTACAAAATGCCCTTATTCTCTTTCTACCTGACAGATCACCAGGACGCTCAGGATAATACTATATCTCCCTATTACTCTCAGAGTGTAATCCATCTATAACACAATGTTGCCAAATTCTGTGTGGAAGCATGCAGAATTTGCTGGGCTCTGACCACCAGCCATAACTAATCCTCCAATAATCTATCCCTATTGCTTTTAATGTCCCAGTTTATCTTTTACTATTTTATGGACATTGTCTTATAGATGTTAGCATTGCAGCAATGTTCTAGCATGTAACACTTTACACCATCTCATAGATGTTATCCATAATGTGACTTTGTAGTCAAATGCTACCATTTTAGTAATTTTACAGTTCTTATTCACTTTTTAAAGACACATATAGTTCTTAGCCTTTCAGTAATCCCATAGTAATTTTATAGTAACCTTACAGTCTCTGTGCTAACAGGCACAGACGCTATATCATTTTAAAGTGCTTTTAGAAGTAGATAGGACATGCTCCTTTTACTGGTCTAAGACTGTAAAAAAGACTGACTGATTCCCAGTCGGCTTTTGCCACGGTGAGAGAGCAGATAGGCTGCTTCATCTCTTGTTCACGTGAGAGAGGAAACCATCTGTTCTCCTGCTTGCCGTGGTGCTGAAGTGACAGCCAGGTGGTGAAGGAGGCAGCAACAAGGCAGGGGGTAGTGCAGAGGGGCCAGTGCCAAGCCTCACATTATGATGGAGGGAAGTGGAGGGCCAGACAACTGAGCTTGCATGTTTGACACCCCTGCTCTAGAAAAGTCAAGGTGCTCTTGCTTTCCTTTAAAGCCCTAAACAGCTTGAGACCTGAGTACCTTCACCACCACCTTCTTCCATATTGTTACCAGCTGAACTTGTTCTGCCTGCTCCCAGAAGCCTCCCTGCTTGCATCTGCATTTCCAGGCTTGGAAACTGCACTTCTGCTATGCTCAGGAGCTGCACCGCAATTTCAGCTCCCATGGGGACAAGTCGCTTAGTTGGCAGTGGACTGCTCGCCCCTAGATTTGGCTGCAAGCCCCACAAATTGGAAAGGGGATTAGATTCACAACCTGGCTAACCAGACTCCAGAACTAGCTACTGCAAGCGTCTGGCATTCAAGATCATTTCAGACTTGGAATGAAATCTAAACTCCCCTCTTCCTGTTGTTAATGAAGCACTCAGTAGTCATGTGCACGGACCGGTTCGGAGGCCATTCTAAAGGCCTCCAGACCGGTCCGGACACGGGGTGGTTTTGGTTTGGGTGGGGGGTTCCAATAAAAACAGGGGGGGCTTTACTCACCCCTTCCATCATAGTAACCATAATTCTTGTAGTAATCGGGCGGCAGGGTGCCGCTGGCTTCAATCTCCGCTGGCGCGGCTCGGGCTCCTCCATTCCTATACGTAACGGGGCGGCAGGATCGCTCCTAGTCCCTGCCGCCCCCTTCAAGCTAAGCCCCCTCGGCTGGCGGCTGCCCCCTGCAGCTTTCCAAATGTCCCCTGCCGCCCCCTTCTTGCCAAATATCTCCCCATCTCAAGGGGTCGGCAGGAGAACTCTCCTGCCGTCCCCGTTCGCTTTGCCGCTGAGTTGCAAATGGCCTCTAGGAAGCCTTTCGCGCACACGCGCGAAAGGCTTCCTAGAGGCCATTTGCAACTCAGCAGCAAAGCGAAAGTTCTCCTGCCGACCCCTTGAGATGGGGAGATATTTGGCAAGAAGAGGGCGGCAGGGGACATTTGGAAAGCTGCAGGGGGCGGCCGCCAGCCGAGGGGGCTGCAGGGACTGGGACGGCAGGGACTGGGAGCGATCCTGCCGCCCCGTTACGTATAGGAATGGAGGAGCCCGAGCCGCGCCAGAGGAGATTGAAGCTGGCGGCACCCTGCCGCCCAATTACTACAAGAATTATGGTTACTATGATGGAAGGGGTGAGTAAAGCCCCCACTGTTTTTATTGGAACTCCCCACCCCAGTGCCGGACCGGTTCCGTGCACACCCCTAGCACTCAGGCCAGAAAGGCAAGGAAGATAAGACAACAGACTCCGTTACAATAAGGATAAGTCGGTGATGTAACTTTGAAGAGATGTCCATTGAAACTCTTGACAGAACTGGGAAGCCCTTCCCAGCACAGGATATTGTTTAAATGCACCTGCACACTCCAATTGACCTCACAATCAGCCTTGAATGCCATAGGCGATCCACACACATTCCTACCCAAGAAGGACTAAATCACAATGCATTCCAAAAAAGGTTGTATGGGCTCCCCTATTCAGCAGAGCAGGACAAAAGAAATGTGCCTTCAAGGCACGTTTTGGGATATAAGTATCCCTAACTCCATGACCCAGTGTGCTTCCTCATCTGGGACTCCCACTGCGAAACATCTCAGTGCCTCTCACTCGGGACCCCAGCAGACCACCTTGGTGTTACTCTCCAGGACAAGTGATATAGCCTCTTGCCCGGCTTCTTCAGAGCTGAACCTATCCCTGTCTCTTATTTCTGAAATCTTGCCCCCTATCTTAAAGTCTCTCTCTAGCCCGCCTGGGAATTGTGCCTTACAATAATCTATTGTAAGCAGTTAAATGTGCCTTACAATAGTCTATTTTTAAACATATTTGCATTGCTTCTACTTTTAGTCTTATTTTTGCTTTAAATAAACTTTTTTGATTTAATTAAAACCTCGCTCTCAAGCCAATTTTCTTGAGTTCATACGCTTCTTGAGTTCATACGCTTGCACAAATTAAAGTTGATTGGAACTGTCTCCCCTTTTGAGCTAAATCCCCCACATTTGTCCACTATAGGGTGCAGGCCAATCATCCTCAAAGCAGTTTCATCAACAACATGTACCTTCTCATGAGCACCATTCAACATCTGAGGTGCTGTTTATTATGTATTTATTTGATTTATAAACTGCCCTTCCAAAAATGGCTCAGTGTATATAGAAATGGTTCTGTGTATTCTCCACCCCAACAAATGAATTTTGGCAGGTTATTACTAGAAACAGACTTTTCAATAATGGCACAAGCTTGATGGAATGGCCTCCCCATGAAGGGCTGCCTGGCCTCAGCACTGCATGCCTCTAAAGGTCAGTAGAAACAGCTCTTAAAAGTGGCTTTTGGGGTTAGTTGATTTCATCATCTCTGTTTGCTGGCTTTCTGTTTTGCCGCATTGAAGATATCTATTTGGTTTTCTCCTTTTTAGTGCTGTGTATTGGTTTGATTTTTCTGAATTACACTGTTCAATCCTTTATGGTTATAAATGATTCCGAGAGCAGGTTTGAGTTTATGTATAATACAAGTGGGACATAATTAGGTTTTAAAATAAAATTATCTCAGATATAAACCCCATCCATAAGCATCTTTGCTGGTGTGGTGGCACACAACACGGTGAAACATCAATGTCTTCAATGCTGCATTAGGACACACTTACCTTAAGGCACACTGAATTCCAGTTTCATCCCCATATGCAGAATACAGCAGTTCCATTTCATCTGCTTTCAGATCATGAAAGATAGAGTGGTTTTGCATCGGAAGTGCTGTATTGGCACTTGAAAGAAATGTAACTGCAAATAAAAGAAAAATGTGTTTGCATTTCTTAGGCTTAAGATACATACGGATATATATCACTTGTACATCAGCATCCAGCAATGACTTGTATGTTTGAATGACCCATGATAGAACAAGCATAGCAGACAGAACTGTCATAACCATTTCACCTCACCTAACATGTTTGTCAATGGAGCAAATATCAAAAATTAACTGACAACACCTTCTTGCCACTTCTCTTTTATTTTGTTTGCTTTTTATTTATTGGCATTTATATCCCACTCCTCCTCCAAGAAGCCCAGAGTGGTGTCTAGGAATGGTGTAATTGAATAAGTTTGAACTATGAAGACAAATGTTTTATCTTGACAATATAAAATACATCTGCCTCAGAAATATATAACACCCACTCACCTTTGTGCCTTCTTTCATCTTTAAAACCCAATGCTGTGAAACCAGGTAATAATTTGCTTGATAGAGAACTCAGATCCACTGGATGGGTTTCTTCCTCTGTTTTGAATTGCAATAATAATAATTTACATTTAACAGCTTTCTAAAGACATCTTAACATACATTTAGAATACTCCTGAGCATGGAACTTATATCACAATCAAGATTTATTTACATTTTTAAAAATAAAACATGTATGTATAATCAGACAAGAATCAAAGTTCTCACTTGATGCTTTAAATGAGATTAAAAGGGCTATGCGTTTTTGCTATTTAAAATAACTCTGATGGCAAACATTTTTGGCAAGTATGAAATTGTGCCACTCCTCTACACCACAAGTGCAGCCCTCTGTGCCTTCCTGTGATTTTGATCTCTAGTCTAACCAGCTTATGACAGCAAATAATAAATGGAAGGTGGGGATCTTGTATATAGTTGTGCAGACCTAATTCTATGCCACAACTAAGCTTGGTGGCCCTTCTGCTTCTGTCCAGGGAGAACATGAACTCCTGTTGCTTGTGCCACAGGTTGGCCATCAATATTCTAACTAAATAATTGTTCAAGGTTGAACAACCTTCAAGGTTGAACAGAGGATATATACATAATAATTTGAGTCATCAGAGCTCAGAATATTACATCATCTAATCAACAGGAGAATTCTTAAATTATACTGATAAATACAGATTAATTTCGAAGGTATCTGTAGTATTAGCCAGAAACCTTAAAAGTGTTAGTACTAGCTATCTATTTTAAGCTTAGAATGTGTTGCTAAGTATCTCAGAGTACAAATTTTACTGTTGTGTTGCCAATTTCAACATATTCTATTACTGACTGGGGCCCTCAAATCACTTATTAGTTTGGATTATTTAGACACATAACCCTAAATTGAAATTTCTGTCTCTCTCTTTTTCTTTCTCTCTCTCACTCACACACACAAACAATTTTAAAAACAGAAGTTAGACATGCATCACTAAAAACATACTTACAACTTTTTTTTTAAGCATATGAAAGTTATCAGAAGAATTACCTTCTGCTTCTGGATCCGATGAGTTGACTACGCTGAAGACCAAAGAACCATCACCATTCTTTTTCAGGTAGCCTATCTGTACTTAAGACACACACAGAAATGCAAATTATTTTTATATTGCTGATTAATAGTGAACAAATATCTGGATATTAAAAGATCTGTCAACAGCCTAATCCGCATTGTACTATTGGTACTTGTGTACTGCGGCCAAATGGTATTGAACTTGCTTTTGAACAGCAATGTTGCAAAGCAAAAAGGGAATAATCATTTTATTCAAATGAACCAAAATTTTATTTTCAGGCTTGACAACACTCAAAGCCTCTTAGCACCTTTCTTTTCTGCTTCATTCAGACATAGCTTTTAGTTATGTATAGCCTTCACACAGTGGTATTGGGGATTGTACCATATGTTGGGTGTGTCTTAAGTGTGCACAGTCCAACACACAGATATTCTGATAACTGCTACCTATCAACATCAGGGGGTAATGGCTGCTTAGAATGGAAATGTATACTAAACTCCTACATATATTCACTATTCAAACATGACAAAGAATACAGGGACATCAAGCACATGTGTACTGGGAGAGCAGTGTGATTCTACTGCCCTACTGTACTTATGCTCTACACAGTGCTAAAGCCACATATGAACAGGACAGCTCTACTTAAAAGGTACAAGTGTTTGTACAGAAGATGGGCGGAATATTAGCTAAATAAAAATCCAAACAAAAAAATGTACCATCTCCAAAGGGATACATAAAAGATCTCATAGAGCCTCATATATAAATTTAATTTCTCTAATGTGCTTGCATTGGTTTGAAATTATCAGCAGACATCATTCTTCTACTTTTATCCTCAGATTTTCTAGACCTAACATAGTGGTAGATTCTTGCCAACACTATTAACACAGGTCTTCTCTAATTTATAAGAGGGATGTTCACCAGGCAAAGATGCAGGAACAAGACACAGATGACAATTTTTATTTACCTTTAGACCAGGGCCTGAAAGATGCATGCACATTTAATGTATGCACTGATGATTTAACTAACTTCCATAAGCAATATTCACATTCCATTCCCATATCAGATGCCATAAAAAATGCTTATTAAATCTGATCCAACATTGTTCCCAAGCATATTAGCTGAATGAGAGTTCTGTAAAATAGTCTGGATCAAGTGGCAAGACCTTGCTGTTTGGAAGACATCTATTGATCCTGTCCCGAGCTTCATCTGCTGCATGTTCCACCAAAGCCAAGACATGTTCTTCAGCTGTGCTGTCTGTCAAACTGCAAGCATTTTCTTCTGGTTCAAATATACAACTACAACAAAGTACAAGGTGTACACATGACTATGAAACCAACCACATTTTCCCCCCAAATAGGCAACAGATTTGCAGATATCTTAACATGATCACTTTCTAATGTCAACCAGCATCTCTTTTTCTTATTATTATACAGTGTCATTGATTTACACAACATTCTATAGCTGTGTAAAGTATGTATAGAAAGCATTACATTATCTGACACAGATAATGACACCCCAGTAAGAATTATGTCTCTAGTTGGAATGTGCACCGAACCGGCTCGCCCAGTTTGGTTCAAGTCCGGATCGGACTCTAACCTGACCAGACTAGTTTAATCCAGCACCCCCTCGAACCCCACCCCCGGTTCAGTCAGGGGGGGCGTTCGTGAATTAAAAAAAAAAGTTTTTAAAAAATCTTTTTTTAACCTTTACTGGTTCTTCGGCCCATTCGGGCCTCCTTAGATTGGCACAGTGGCCATTTGGGATGCCACCATGCATGCGCAAATAGCCTTGGCGAGGCCTGGCATGACCCAGGGCCTCGCTAAGGCCATCAGCGCATGCACGGCGTCGTCCAAAATGGCCACCGTGCCAATCTAAGTAGGCTTGAATGGGCTGAAGAACCAGCCAAATAATGGAGGCCGGCAGGGGGGACCTCCACGGACCCCACCACCACCTCGAGGACTTTCCCCAAAGGGGTAAAGGTAAACAAACCTTTACAAAAATCTTTTTTAAAAAATTGCAAACCTCCACCCCCTAGTTCGGTCTGGGCCAGACCGAACAGGGGATGGTTCGGTTCGACACCAAGCCATCGAGCCAGTTTGCACATCTCTAGTCTCTAGGCCAACAAGCCCCACACTTCGAAGCCTTATCTACAAAGAGGCACCTTAACCATATTTCTTGTGGCATAAGCTGTCTGGGACCAGAGCCCACCCTCCTTCCCCACAGTCTTGCAAATCTTGTTCTAAAGGGGAAGACAGACATTTCTCCTAAAGAGAGGGTGTGTAAAATCAAGAATTCAGAGGGCAAGGGGAATTATACAAATTAACAAAAATGGTTTCTTTTAAAAACATTTTAATTATATGAAATGTCTTTTTAAAAAACATTTAGAATGAAATCTAGCCTTCAGACCAATCAATAAGTTTATTACACTTAACTTTACAAAAACTAAACCCATGAGTTTCAATCAAATACTTTTTTTGAAGCCTACTATTTTACGTAAGAGGAAAAATATCTGGCTTTTGAAATCAAGCATTATAAAGATGACACAATACATCAGAGATTGTGTCAATTTAAGAATATTTATGCCTGCCAACTTCAGAGGCAGAGAGAGACCCATGCTCTATTCTTTATAAACATGGATTGGAATTAATCTCCAGCTTCTTTGGCTAAATTGTGCCATTACTTTCCATCTCATGAAAAAACACTGTGCTGCTCAGTAACTACCAGTTGCCATTTCTGGAAAGTTGTAGACATTTAGTTGTCAAGTAGGTGATCCTGCTCACTGTCCTTGCATGTATACAGAGAGCCAAACAGAAATGTATTAATTTCATGAACGCCTACCTTGTCTCTAATCTTACCTATCTCACAGGGTTGTTGTGAGGATAAACTTAACCATGTACTCCTTGGAGGAGGAGTGGGATACAAATGTAAACAAATAAATCCAACAATTTTGTTGCACAAAACACACACACAAAGAGCAAGAGAACAAGAATGTGTCCCTAAGTTTTGAATTATATTCTTAGGTCACATAAAAGCTCTATTTAGTTGCAAACCAGTATGTTTTGTTATAGAAGTTAATTATAATGGGAAGTCAATCATTTATACTGATCTTTTAAAATCAAGTCTGTCCAAGAGGGGTGGGGGTGGCTGGAAAATGCATGGTTTACTATACAGATACAATCTCTTCCTGTGAGGAAGGCAAAAATGAGAATGAGAGCAGCACCTGAACCAGGAAACAAAAACAAAACCTCGCAACGTACAATATAAAGTTTTAATAGAAGCAATACTTCAAAATATCCCAGTGTGTTTCAGGCATGAAGACCTTATGGGAGATACAAACTATTAAGAAAATAATCCAAATAAACATTCAATGACAGGCAAATAACCTTTTCCTTGGCTACTTTGCAGCCAATTCAATCATTTTGAAAGTGTTTTCTAGTGAACCTTGAATCTTCAGAGCTTACTAAGGATCTTTAATTAGGTTAGTGACTGTGGACAAGCTTCCTTGGAAGACTGCTTGCCTACCATTCTCAATCTCCCCCTTCAAAACTGGGGGTGCTCTAGGGTATGCTTTCAGTTTATCCTGGAGAAGAAGCTGTCTTTCAGATCACATGGGCATCAAACCTCCACATAAGTTGGCTGTGCTCCACAAAACATACCTCAAAACATACACAGGAGTTCCACAACAGATATTCAGGAGTTCTATGGCAAATGCGTGTGTCCTGAAACAATTCCCTAAAGACAAAGTCTAAAAACCAACACTTTTACTCATTCCAAACCTAATGTATTGTTAATTTGGAATTAAGAGGCACAACAGAGCAATGTGTTCCAACAGAACCTTTACCTAATCACTTCTTTACTTGGCTTTTTTGATTTCTTGGTAGTCTCTACGTGCACAGGAACAACTTCGGGCACAGGCTCCTCAACAGCCGTGTCTTCATCGCCCAAAAGAGCTGCCTGCTGAGAAAAATCCATGTCCTGCATAAACGACATGCTGCGCTTCAAAGCTAACAGTCGTTCCTAGAATTAGAAAGGACAGAGCAGCAGGGACTTTACACCTTTCCCTCATAGCCAAGATGCTATGATGATGGGATGGGATGGGAATGGCCATGGCTTTGCGCCTAAGAGCTACATCTTCAATGACGATGCAACATGATTCAGTCATGGCAGCACGACACCAGAATATCTGCAACCTAGGAAAAAAAAAACTACACATGCAGACAGCCACTTACCTGAATGTGTAACTTACCACCATAATCATGGAGGACTATATTGGTTGTTAATTTTTATATTGCCATGTTTTAAAAACTGCTCATGTATACTTTGTCCCACATGTGGAGTGGAAATTTTTCTGGAAAAATCTTCCCTACTTAATTTTTTTGGAGGAAATCTTTTCATTTCTAAAATTTCATTGGCTGACATCCTAACAACTAGCATTATGTACGTGCAACAGTGCAAATTCCAGACTACTCTTGTACTGTCAGTTGAGTGGGGGAAGGGGCAACCTTTCTCAATCTTCCCTTCTCTCTCAAGCCCACATCACATCACCAAAATATGTCCCTGAAGGTCGCACGATACTCAGGGATGTATTTTGGTGATGTACAGTGGATTTCAGAAAGAAGTGAAGATTGGCAAAAATTGCTTCTTCTCCCTCTCAACTGACAGCACAGTGGTAGTCTGGAACTTGCACTGCTGCATGTGTGCAATGCTAATCTGAATGTCCAGAATGGTTTCATAAAATTCATTAGTAGCAGTGAATGGACACCAATGTAATATTGGGCAAGTTTTGCAATTTCAAAGTTGTGATTAGTATTTTTCAGTTGATTATATCCAGGAAGTCTATGAGAGGGTACATATGTTTTACTGATTTACTGAGTATTCCAGTTTTTTAAAAAAACCACATTTGCACATAAAACTTTGAATTTGTTTTAGTACAGATTGAGTATCCCTTATCCGAACTGCTTGGGACCAGAAGTGTTCCAGATTTTGGAATATTTGCATACTTTAATTAGATATCTTGGACATGGGATCCAAGTCTAAACACGAAAGGTTACTGCACACTGTATTTTTTTTAAGGTTTTATTTAAAGCATAAAAACAAACAAACATTGAATTTACGATAACTACAGATAGCTGTAAATGTTATGAAAACTAATTGCGAGAAAATTTTCAACGCAATAATGTTGCTGGTCATGTTAGACTCAAACATGGGATTTTAGGTGGAGATGAAATTCAGATTTCATGTGAAAATAATGTCGAGTCGGTGCTGCATGTGCACGAAGTGGTGGTTTCCGGATTTTGGAGCATTCCAGATTTCAGATGTCCGGATGAGGGGTACTCAACCTGTATAACACTTTAAGCACATGAAGTGCCTTTACTCATTCCCTCCTTCCCCATCAAATATTTCAGTACAACTACTTGGAAAAACTTTGAAGATCTAGTGTGGGAAATTTATATTGTGGAGGTGCTTTTTCCTGTATAAATAGGTCAAACAACATGCCAAATCAGATCATACTCTATTTAAGCATCTTTTTTAAAAAGGAAAAAAAAAAGCAAATTAGGGAATTCGCATGAGTAAATTTTCCAGAATTTCCCCCCATAAAATCTTCTGGAATATTTTCAAACTCATTTCCCCCCAGAAAATCCACATCTCTACATATGCCAATCTCTTATCAAAATATTTTCTTTCTTTCATTTATTATATAATACTCTTTCCTTTTTCTTTAAAATTAGATGAGGGTTGAGGGGAAAGGATCATCTGTGTGTTGCTGCGAGCAAAACTATGGGGATTCTATAGGAGCATTTGCAGTTAAATAAAGAAAAACAAAAGTTAAAAGGAAAAATTGAGCTATATCCCACACTAAGAATTTTTAAAGAAAAGTGAATTTTTTAAAAAGGAACTCATCCTGGCATTTCAAAATAGTTGCAGTATTTACATATACACATATACATATTTTATTTACACACCCATCCACACAAATACTTTCATGAAATCACTTTAATTTAATTTAACAAGCTTAAAAAAGTGATATGACAAAATTTGTTGCTTAATTGAAAACTTGTGTTCAAATTTTTCAACCTAAAACCAAATATTTATCTTCTTATAGGTTATCTTCTTATCCTGGCTGCACAACTGTAGCCCACTAGCTGTTGTTGGATTACATCCCTAGTCACAGTGAGATGATAGGAGTTTTAGTCCAACAACAGCTGGAGGGCTGAAGTTGTGCAGCCCTGTTCTAAACTCAGCAAAAGGGGAGTGGTTTACAACGGAAATGCCAGTAAGTCCTTCCATGTAACCAGAAAGTCTATTTTTTGAGGGAGCGCAAACCGTAACTTCCTGAGAATGTTTACTTCTCATTTTTAAAAATGTGGGCAAGTGTGTAATACCTGTTGAGCAGCTGAAAAAGTTGTCTAGCGTGGGGGTGGGAGAAGAGTGGGGGTGGGTCTCAGTGTCCCACACACCGTGTTGTCCCTTTCCATGACAAGCAGAAACAGAATACATTATGCAAAACAGAAAGATCTTGCAATTATATTTGATTTGCATGGCTTCTATACAGTGTTCCCTCCAACAGGGTTTACCAGATGTTGACTACAACTTCTAGAATCCTCAGCTGCAATGGCTTGTGCTTTGGGATTATGGGAGTTGTAGTCAACAACATCTGGGAATCTGTGTTAAAGAGAACACTGCTTCTATATGCTGTAGAATTCTGCTTTTTTGACAAAGGAATTCTACAGTAGTTTAATAGTGTATTATTGGTCTCCTCATGTGCTCTCTCATAGGTGTCTTACTTTGCTCATCATCTTAAAGCCCGTATGGAGTATCTTCTTGGCCAGTTTGTAGTACACAGTGTCCGGTCTGTTGTATGTCATTGCATTATCGCACATCAGTTTAAAATCTGCCTGAAAAGAACATACACAAGCATTGTCATGTTTTCAAGGGTTCTTTATTGACGTTTGGTCACAGCCACACCTAAAAGTATGCTTAAGTGGAAAGTAGAACTGAGGAATAACTAACAACCATTTCACCAACCCCTGTGAAAGTTTCTGTCCCTTCTGTTATTTATAGCACCCAATAAAAACCAGAAAAATCTTGATAAGAGTCCCATCCAAACTGAAACCCTGAAGAGTTACATCAATATCTATACCAAGCTTTGCAGAAGGATTTACACTTTAACTTAATGAGTGGGTCTCAGCAGTTTTAGGCAAAGCTCACAAAACTGCCTAGAGCCTTTGGAGTCAAGTGGTATATAAAAGAAAGAATACACCTGCACCCAGACTTTTCCACTTCAGGCTGCAAATGGGAAAAGATTCTCTCACAACAGAAAATGCCCATGTCACATGTTAATTTTCTATGTGCAAGAAATAATTTTGTCTGGAAGAGCATTCAGTTATATGAGTTGCACCCTGTCACAATCTGAAGTGATATGATCCAGAGACAGCTTCACTACCTCATATCAAAATAACTAGATTATTTCAACAGTACTAGAGCAAGCCTGTACAACTTGTAACCTACCAGGTCAAGTGCAGCCTATCATCTATGTATTGTTGCCAAAGATCTGGCAAGGTCATGATTCTGCAGTATTGGGCAGGCCACAAAAACCAGGCTTATCGAGTCCCCAGTGTGCCATCATATGTGCTTAACTTGGTGGTTAAAGATTATGCAGGCTTCTGGCAGAGGGAATGCAAAAAATGTCCTTGAGACAAAGCACAGTTCAAAGCGCACAAGGCTTGCACTTTCAGTTATCCTTTATGAAGAAGGTAACACAGCATGTACACAAATTTCCCACTGCTTATGTGGCAATGTCACTTTACACACATAATGCGGAAAATCACCAGTGCTTCATCATGGTATGTGGTGGCAAATGCAGGCTTGTTATGGGAACATGCAGCAGGGGTCAATGGGCAATTCCCTCTCCCTGGCACAAGCACTTGTGAGATATATACAGCCTTAAACCTACAATTGATGCTCCCTACTTACAGTTTTATGGCTGCACACAAGATATTGCAGGAACCTGTAAAAAAAATAATGCACAGAGAAGCACTGCATTTGTACACTGGAGTAACAGGATTGCTGCCCATTTCTGTGGAATGCACAACTATACAGAGCTACATCTGGATTTGTGTTATCTTACACAAAATAATTTCATCTCTGTCATACTGAGAATAAAAATTAGCTAGTCATTTTAGCATTATTAAAAGATTACCAGAACCCTATTAAATCACCTTAAATTCTGTTACTGATTTGTACTCATTTGCTGCAATTTTTTCTTTCATAGTGCCAAAGTCCATGGGATGCTTTATTATCATTGAATATCCAGGAGCAATGGCATCTGTGACTGGAAAAGCAAAGAACCCATGAGGATCTTTCCTAAAAAAAGAAAACATGAATTTAATGTTATGATAGGTGACAACGTCAGCAATTTTTAAAAAATCTGTCAGTTAAAGAACATCAACTGTCCTGCCTCATAAACAAACAAACCCTGCAACACCCATTTACCAGAGTCAATATCAAGTGTATCATTATCAAGAGTCAAGATGAGTGTATATCTCACAAGCAACAATACATCCTTCAAACTGTTTCTAATTCGGAGGGTGGGGTGGATGGGAGACTAAGGTCTGCCTCCAGCCTGACAAATCACAGTGTTAAAGTCTATTTGTTAGTCTGGATATTAAATTGAACTTTATAACACTGAATTTTTCAGGAGTACATCATAATTGCATACAGTAAATGGTAAATGATCATAGTAATTGATAGGCCCGAAACGTTTGAAAGGCCATTATAGAGGCCTCCGAAACGTTTCGACCACCGGGGCCGCTTCAGCCTTTGGAGGTGGCGGGGGTGTTCCCTTACCCCTCCTGCTGCATTCCCCCCGCCGGCGCTCCATTGTAGCAAAGCCCCTCAGGGTGGCAGTGTACCTCCCTGCTGCCCCGCTGTTGTCCCCAGCCGGAAATGGCCAGAAGTACCGGGTGCCTGTTGCGTGCGTGTGCATGGCAGATGGGCACAGACGCGATGGGCACACGTGCACCTGGTACTTCCAGCCAAGGATGACAACAGGGTGGAAGGGAGGTATGCTGCCACCCCGAGGGGCTTTGCTACAACAGAGCGCCAGCGGGGGAAATGCAGTGGGAGGGGTAAGTGCACCCTCCCCTGCCCTTAAGGGAACAGCCCCGCTACCTCTGGAACAGTTCCGGGCACAACCCTAGTAATTGGCCAAAATTAGTCACATAAAACCCACATTTAAACAAAAAGCTGGGGGGGGGATGCTGCCATCACAAGTTTCTTTCCCCAATCAGAATTAGTTTCTGAAATTTCAATGGCTTCTGATTTTTCATTTTTATATGTATATCCAGGTTTATATTCCTTTGATTTAATTTTCATTTTTATCTCCATGGACTACAAAGAACTCTAGGTTTGCATGGATTGAAATTCTATATTATTTCAGATGTTTGTCTCTTGATTGTGTATACAGGTGGCCCTCATTATTCATGGGGGTTCTATTCTTGCCTATAGGTGCAAATAAGGAAACTGCAAATAACGAAACCTGATCCCCTATAGGAATCCAGGGGTTAGATTTTGCACACACAAAGAGGGCTAAATAAAGTGGAGATGGGGGTGGGGCCAGAAATAAAAATAGAAGTACTGTACCTTGCTCTCTAGGTCTCCAGCTATCCACAAACACCCAATTCTTCTGATTTTTTTTTTAAAGAGCCACAGAATGGCTCTGCACTGTAAAATGGTGGCCAGAAATGACACTCAGCCACTCAAAACCACAAATAGGCAAATTCCACCCATTTTTAATACCACCAGGTATTAAATAAAAAAAAAATTAAATTAAATAAAGAAACCGGATCTAGTAACCTGTCCACGAATACGTGAAACCGCGGATAACGAGGGCCACCTGTATTTTCAGATATAGTGTTGAAGGCAGACCACCAAATCCCTCATTTCTCTCCTCTCATGTCCCCAACTGTGTCCACGATTTGGTTCCAAAGGGTGGTTATGCTATCAGTTTCATTGATTTGGGTCTTCCTAGTGCCCCAAAGCGAAAACAAGGACTGCACAGGAATAAGGAGGGCCATACCAGTCTGACAGCAGCATGAATAATAAAGATTAAGAGCACCCTAGATGGACAAGGTTCATCTTGGCATTAAATCAGCATCTCTGACTTGTGAGTCTGGCACACTGTGAGGTAATGGAAATACTCAAGGTCAAGGCAATCTCTCCTTTTTTGCAGAAACTCTTGAGTAACAGCTTGCAAACTGCTGACCATCAGCAACAAAAGGGAACCAGAACAGCCTACTGTTCATGCAGAGCATCTGAATAGGAGCAAGGAACCGTGGGAGCCTTAATGTAATCAATGGCTTAGAGGGAAATGACCCTCAAAGCCATTAAAGGGTCATTTCCAGAATAGGCACCTGCCTAACCCTGCCTTCAAGGCATAAAACCTGCGTAAGAGATGACCTTTCCCCACTCAAACAGCATAGCACAAGTCCTATGTGTGTCAACCTGTGCAATACATGTGCTTTCCCCGTTTTCTGCACACCCCAAGTTCAGCCAAGATTCTGGTCCTACTGTTGGGGAACTTGGTGGCCCTAAGCTGCTTTTCCACCGTGCAGATAACTTGCTGACTTGGTCCCCTCTTATCTTCCCCAACTCTTCCATCACTGATGAGGTTTGCCTGAAGTGGGTCAGCATGAGATGCTGGGATTCACATTCTGAACTACCCAAGTCTCCCAGCTGCTTTCATAACTTCCAGTGAAATCTATTTGCTCCTTCCACCTTGAGAAGCATGACTAACAATCTTTGAAATCAACGTGCTCCTGCTACACAGAACTTAGAACAGAAAAGCTGTAACTCCATCTTTCTTCATGTTGTCTATCACTCCCATCTCTCTCCCCTTCCTCTCTACATAAGAATCCTTTCAAGCTTGCATTTGATAGAATCCAATCCTCCACTTAAGAACCAGCATCTTGGAGTTAGCTGCTTCCGACTCGCTCCCTGGGAGGTCACCAAGTACTGCTTAAATTGTGTATGCCTGTTCTTTAATAAATTTAATCTTTGTACCAAGAAACTTGTCTTAGCTCTGTTACTCCCTTGTGAGTACTTTAATGATGACCCTTACTTTACCCACAGTCAACTTTCCAGCTACGTTACAAAACAGCATTGCTGCATGCATGTTTGTATCAATTTGAGCTAGTTCTCCCATATCCCAATGCACAGTCAAAGGGTACAATAACAGCCACACACTTGAGCAGATGTGGTAACAGTAGACCAGTTTCCTTCACTTCCTACAGAAGATAAAGGAATCTGAAGCAGGCAAGAAGATCTGAGAATTGAACATGACACTGCAATTGCCCAGTGGTATGAGAGATGATTTTAAGAGAGTAAGAGACAGAATATTTTAAAACTTTGTCTTAAAGAACATTTCACTCATCATTCTAAGAGAAAATATCTGAGACTTTCAGCATAACTGGGGGGAAAGCCTTGATAAAAGTGTGTGTGTGTGTGTGTCCCAAGTTATCCCCCCACTTACTGTTTTCAGGCCTTCACATCTCCCAATTCAACAGCTACTATCCAGAACTCTCTGTATAATATATACCATTACCTCTGTAACTGGCGAAGAAAATGTTCCAATAATTGTTGAATAGGTGTGCTCTCATTTTCTGCTAAAATTAAATGTTAAAAAAAAGCAAGTGATTACTTCTTTGACTGCTCTTTATAGTTAGTAGTTGGCAACCAGACTAATTTAACATGTGCCAAAAAAAGTTCTGTGCGTGCAATGGGGAAGGGATGATTTTCTCCTATCTCCCCTTCCCTCTGCAGTTCACTGGGTCTCCCCAAAATATGCCACCCGTCAGGGTTGTGGGATGCTCAGGAGGCACAGTAGGCTGCAGAGGGTCCCTCTCTTGTCATGCATGTGCAATGTTTTTCAGCTGCTAACTGCTACTCTAACCTGGGGACATATCTCTATAGTTGGTTAACCTGTACACACGTGTCTTTGCAATTTTGCAAAGATACAAATTATCAGGTGCACTGATTCACAACCTCAAGTCAGAACTGAGGCTCAGTAGCAGCCCACCGGAGCCTGTTTTTTATTATGAGCTGAACTCTTTCAAAATTAAAGTCACAGCTGTCTTGTTGAGGAAGATGCAGACAGCTGAGCAACATGGCAGTTGCCATTCTGAGCACATTAACAATTGTACTGGACATGTGCAGTAACATTGTTAGTGGCACAGGATATATGGCCATTTCCATCCTCTATGTAGCATAGCTATATTTAAGATGGTTTGCACCTCCATCTATTTTTGAACTACTCTGCCTGTTATCTAGGCTTTACAGAAGGTGAGCACGCTTCATCAAAAAGTATACTTTGAGAAATTATCAAGTAAGCCTCAGTGGAAGGATAAAGGATGGCTGAGCAATGAAGACAAAAGTAAGGTACAAGAATGGTTCAAATGTAGATAGTCACAAACTCTCCAATATGAGAGCGAAGTAGCTAGAACTGTTAATTGTATGTCACACTGCAGAACTATAAAGCAGCTATGCCTACAGAGTGAAGAACACAGTACAATTACTACTGATCCTATTTCTTTGTAAAGCACCTAATTTTGCAGTTGACCTCCTGAAGATGGAAGGAGAATCCTAAGGAGTCTACAAGTACATATTCCCCATCTATTTAAATAATTCTATGCTTAACAAATAGCAGGGACAGAGACTGAAAAAAGGATCTAAAGAGTGAGAAATAAAGAATACTTTTTCATGAATAAGAGTGCAAAGATAGTATCTTTGCACTATATCTTGGAGAAAATAAATTTCAAGTCTCACTCTAATCGGATCCCAAGTGAATAGCTAACTGACATTACAGTGTTGATTACTCACCAGGTTGAGTTCTACAGGCCCGGACAGGACGATCAGAGGGCGGTTCAACTTCTACTTTCTTTCCAGGATCAAAGTCATCCGTCTCACCCTCTGTGTCACATTGCTCCTTCTCCCTTTTCCTTTTTTTCTCTTCCTGATACAGAAATATGAAAGGCAGAAATATGAAAAAGGTGGTCAATATAGCACCTTCAGTTTCAGATCCAAAAATTGCATATTCATATCGATCTTCATTAAGTACTTTAGTGACATTAGAAAATGATGGAGATTAGCATTTTTCAATGGTGAGAAATGCTAACAATAAAGGGAATTTATGGCTCAGGATAAGTCACACAAAAATTTCTCAAGCAATGAACCAGTTTCCGTAACATTTCTGCCTTTTTAAAAGCTATTTGTTTTGCTATTGGTTTTCAGGAATCTGCTGGAAAATAGATGTTCAAAATACAAGGAGTTGTAGGGGGAACAAGCAAAGTATTTATGCAAAGGCCTAGTTCTCACTATGGTGGGAAAGCTGGTGAAGAACTCATATGAGTGAATATTCCTCTATACAGAAACTAAAGGCTAAACAAAAACTAAAAGGTTAGGGCAAAGAGTTCTAGCTTAGTTTCCTCTCCAACACGTTAACTTTCTATCTATAAGGAGCTTTTGTGCTTGGAGAAAAAGTCGTACAAGCCCCCACCTATAATCTGAAGTGGTATAGTCCAAACACAGGTTTATTCAGTGAGTACTAGGTCAAAGCATTTAGGTGGAACTGTTTTAAACCCCACCCCTACCAGACATATTGCCACTTATGCAGAAAACAAGTTTTTAAAAGATATACATATATTGGCAAAATAAAAAGGATCATCTTGAGATTCAGCAAAGCACTGCTGTTTGCTATCAAACTATTACCATTTGTATTGATTGATTGATTGATTGATTGTTAAATTTATATACCGCCTTTCATTAAAGCAATCCCAAGGCGGTTTACAGCAAAACTTTATGTTGCCTGTTCCCCAAAGCTTCTGTCATATCTTATTTTTATATTTTCCAAGCAAGCGCAAGACATTAAAACTACTCTACACATGCAAGTTGAAGAATTCAAACCTGTTCGCAACTAGAAAAGATCCTCAACAATACTATTGGTTTTTTGTTTGTTTTTTTAAATCTAAGAACAAGTGCCTTGTGCATCCTATGTATGTTTACTCAGAAGAAAGCTCCAGTGAGTTCACTGGGATTTACTGCCAAATAAATATTCATAGAATTACAACCATATTTTCTGATGGCTAGCATGTTTTCTTAGAGGCACATTTTACTGTGTTCAAGAGGGTTTGTTCCCAGATGTGTCCACAGAATTGAAGCCTTAGAGCAGGTCTGCTCCACTTAGGCCCCCAGCTGTTTTTGGACTACAACTCCCATAATCCCCAGCTACAGTGGCCAATAGCCAGGGTTTATGGGAGTTGTAGGCCAACATCTGCAGGAGGGCCAAATTTGAACTGTCCTGCCTTAGTGTCTAATAAGATGAGACACTGCAGATCTGTGAACTGGACCTCCTGTTCCTTTCTTTGAAAGACAAATGGAGGGGACTCTTGACATGCAGTAGGACTGCAGAGCTGAGGGAGGATTTAACCCTCGTTTTTCCTGGTGTAAATCAGTCTCCTGAAGCTCCTATTTGCCTCATTAAGGAAATATACAAGTACCCATGTTTCTCCCAATTAAGAAAGTAGTGCTGAGGGAAGGTATTAATTTACATAAAAAAACAACAGTGCAGTGGGAAAGGCTAAACTCTCCTTTTCCTAGCACTGCAATCCCAATGCAATTTACCCCCTTCTAGCTGGATTTTAAAGAAATTTAGAGGGATGGAAAATCCAACCACAAAATGCCAAACTGATCATCAAATCTGGGTGTTAGTCTTCTTTTCAGTGTAGAACACACAACAACCTGGAGCTTTCACAGGAACCATTATGGAATAGTCATATAACTAACAAGTTTGTTTGTAGGATATATTTTTAAAAGGCAATTTTAAGTGTTCACTCCAGTTAGGGCCAGATCTAAATTTGAGGGACTCAACAAGACTCTCTCCAGTGTGTCTCCCTTCAAGGCTCAACTGGTGGGGCTCATCTTGGCTTTCTTGGGGTTAGGGTTCCTTTTCTGTTGCTGTATATGGCGGCAGCAGTGAAGCTGCTCCTCCCCATCACCCCTTTCTCTTCTCTCCCCTCTGTGGGCTTCCCTTCCCTCCTCAGCTGGGAGGAATTGAAGAGAACGTTAGAGCTGCACTCCATCGCTTTCTCCATTCTTCCCTCCTGAAATGGGAACTTGCTCGATGTAGGGGCCTCTGGGACAATCTTCCATCTTGTGATTAAACATCTGGAGACAGTAGCAACTCTGCTCCTGTTATTACAGGAGGCTCTGAGTAAGCTCCCATTTTGGAGAGAGAGGAGGAAGCAGCAGAAAAGGTGCAAGATTTTTTTATTTTTATTTTCTAAAGGGGCAGCCCAAGGTAGGCATCAGCAGCAATGGGTTCTACTACAATGCTAGCAGCTGCCTGAGGATGGCAATGTGCTGATGCTACACCTGGTTCACATCAACATCAGTATTCTGTGTTGACTACAAATGTTTACAGCTTTGCAAAAACTCCTTAGAAATCTTTTCCTGTGAAGGTCATGGCCTTAATTACAGTTTCAATCGCATGCACAATCAACTCCACTGATCCCCAAAAGCCAAACAAGGGCCACTTCCGAGAGTTTGAACACCACCCACCACATGAATACCAGAGCAGGGCTGCAAAAATAACTTAGGCACATGTAATTTTCATAAACTAATCTTCTAAAGGTGCAACAGGCAACCCTAAAAACAAGTTAATTGCTCCACCTTTCTCTTTCGTCTCTCTTCATCATCAAGATGCTTTTCTTTCTCTTTATCAGATTTCTTCTTTTTCTTTTTCTTCTTCTCCTTATGCCGCTCTCTTTCATGGTCTGATCTGTCATCATAATAACTGGAATCATGCCCTGATCCTGAAAGTTCAGTCACTTCGCTTCCTCCGACTTTCAACACCAGTTTCAGCGGCTTCTCCAAGGGTTTATCTACGTAATCTAATTTAAAAATATAGCATAGACACTCCAATAAACCTAAGCCTGAAAACACATGACTGGCTGTGGCTACTTAATGAGCTTCATTAAATTATTTAGACCCACCAGGCCTTCCCGGTCTAAGTATAGGGACTTTGGCTCCCAGAAACTATATCATGTCAAGTATCTGCTTGTTATATAGCTGCTAAATGCCAGTGACTTCAGGCATCTTCACATATTATGTTTTCAGTCATACACCTACAGTGTTAACATGCGAATAGTAGCATAGAGTTTTAGAGGTGGACGGGACCTTGGAGGTCTTCTAGTCCAACCCTCCTACTCACTGCAATATACAACATAACAAGAGCTTGCAGAAACATACTGGTCAGTTCCGAAAGTGTCAGAGACAGTCTCACCAACATCCTACCTGCGATGTGCAGAAGCATATCCCAAACTCCCTCCCCTAAGCTGCATGGGCAGTGGAGGGGGATTTGTCTAATTTGTCCCATCTAAATACTATATTTAGACTGAGGCAGTATTTAGACCATGTGTGGAGAGATGGTTACACATCAGACAACTCCACTAAGGGGAAAAGTGTGCCAGAAGCTCATGTGTGTTCCCCATTACAAATGGGTGGGGTCACATCAGGCTATTATCATACACATGCACTCATCATAGAAATAGAATTGCCTTGGTTCAAGAGACATGATAGCAACAAACCAGCCCTACTCCGACATTCTGCTGTACCTGGGTTCAAATGTCTCAGCATGTGTGGTGCACCTGTGTACATTTTAAAAGTGAACCAGCATACAGTCCTTATCAAATGCAGTGAACTGCTGTACCTGTGTTCAACATAACTTGTGAATAACTATACCTATGTATATTGCACACAGGTGGTAGAAGTGCTGAACATAATGTGTGAAAAGGGTTAGTGTCTTCAAATATGGTTCCTTAAGAGCAGGAACCATAAGGTTTGTAATGCATGATCTGAGGGGTCAAGTGGGCAGGGTGTGCTGACCCTCGTCACGTGGGCTCTTCCCTCTGCTCCCCAGATATCTTAATTCTGCTAGGCACATTTGCAGAATCGAAGCCTGGCTAAGGAAAAAGGAGACTACTGGCTAGTGAGACACCTCCTTTAAATCACACCAGCCCTACCCGCTTTACATGCCATTCACACAAAGATATGTCCAGCCATCTGAACACAGGTACAGCATACACGTTAACTGGATCAGATCCTGCTACTGAAGACAAGGGGGTGCCTGGTGGGTGTGCGCTTCCTTCAGGGGAGGGCCGTTACGGGGCGTAACGTGTGACTCAAGCCGCCCGACTCAAGGGCTGGACCCGTGAGCCCAAACTGAGGAGAGATTTGCAGACCCAGCCAGAACGGCAGGCGCAGACACCCCCCACCCCCAGGGAGAAAGGGAGACGAAGGAGCTGGGCTGGGCGGGGCGGGGGAGAGCTGCCGCCCCCCGCCCAATTCCCCCAGAGCCTGCGCACGAGCTCGTGGGGTCCGGGGAGGAAACGAGCGAGACCTTCTCCACCACCGCCCCCTTCCTGCATTCATCTCTCCTCAGCCATCGATTAGCCGCCCGCCAACCCACCGTCATAAGCGGCGGCGCCGGGTCCAGCGGCGGCCACTGCCGGGGCGGGCGCAGACCTCCATTCCGTCTTCTCCGCCTTGTGCTTCTTGTGTTTCTTGCCCATAATGATAGGAATGAAGATGCTCGCTGGCTGCCCCCGCCCCTCCAGGAAGCCACCCCCCCTTACTCTGCGTGCGGAACAAGGGCATGGCAGGAAGTGACGCAGGAGGGACCGGGAAGCACCTCCGGCTTACGGGTCGCGGCTTCCTGGCTGAAGAGAAGCGGGGATTTCAATTTGTAAGCAAGGAAGGAAGGAAGGAAGGAAGTGCAGGGAGGTGCCGCGTCTCCGGGTGAGTTGGTGGTCGGAGCGGAGCTCTTCTGGTTTCTTGAACTCAGGCTCGTTGGGGGCTGGAGGATTGCCGTCTGAAAGTGAACTCGCGTGAGCTGATTTTCTGTCTCTAGCCCTACTAGTAACACATTATTTATGGTCAACGTGCGTATAACGTTCAATGCACAAACAGTAACATACTTCCCATCTGTACTCTGTTTGGAATTGTACAAAGGCTAATTTTTGAAATGAACACATGTCCAATCATTTACACAAAAATGCATGCAGACACCTGTACATGTGTATACGGTGTAATGTGTGAATTAGGCTCTTCTGACCCTCATATCTGATCTCTCCACCTGCTGGTTCCCAACATTGCATCGCCTTTTGATGAACAAAAAACCGGAGCCCAGAATGGGACTAAGTAGGCAGAAGTTAGCCTATTCAATAGCTTCATTAAGTTCTCTACAACAAATGAAGTAGGCTGTAGTCTTAGTGCTACTGTGGGGCATGGTGGGGACCTGCACTGAAATCACCAGGGGCAGCCTCCATGTGTCTTTGAGTGTCTTGTCTTTCCTTTCTTCATTAAGTGTATAGCTTGGTTCCCATGCACCCCATATGGAAAAGCAAAGTGTTGCAGTTGTGGGAGGAGGAATGGGGGATACAATGGCTTATGACCATCTGTCAAGCCCAGTTAAAAGTTTGGTTTTATTAAATGTAAAAGAGAGAACCATGGAGCAGTTTGGGGTGGGGAGAATCTGTTTCATGAGATTATAAAGTACACAAATGGGCTTCCTCCTGGATTCGGGGACTAGCAAGCCATTGTAGGCATTAGAATTTGTGTCTCAGAAGGATCATCCAGCAAACATTTGTGGTTGTTCTTATATTCCTGTCCTATATGTTCAAACTAATTCAATGTGTTCTGTTCTCAAACTATGACTACATTAGCTATACAGTAATTCTACTAACCAAATAGTATGGACAATTTATTTTCTATTGTATTGAGAAACACAACTTTGCTCAGAAACTAGAATTCCTGGAAAGTTCATGGTAGTTGTGGTCTGATCCTCTGCATATTTGTTAATAAATGTCCCACTTTATTTAATAGGAACAATAAGTGTATAGGATTGCAGTCTTAGTCTTCAAGAAAGTGGATTTGCTTAAATTTCCTTTCATGTGTATAGAGAGAGCCAAACAGGAAACCAATATAATTTTGCAGTGCAAAAGGCATGAAGGCTTCATGTTCAAAGGGTTAGAATTGTGTTCTTGGGTTGAATTATAAATCTATTTATTTTCAGTAAATATATTTATTGTTCCATCAACTAGTTAATATACATGTTTATTTATAAAATAAAATAAATAAATGTTTGTATCTCAAAATAAGAAACTTGATTTAAATTCTTGTTTCTGTATTACTTAAATCTATTTGATCTAGGTATGCCTAACTTTGAATAGAACCCGGCTCTGCGTGTGTGTTTTGAAAGAGTGAGAGAACTCTAAGCAACATGTCTGTTTTGATTCTTAATACTTGTATTGCTTTCTCTCTTTGCTGCATTTGTCATGTGCTTTTGCTTCTGACTTTTCTTTACCTTATTCAAAGAGCCAGTGAAAACAAAGTACTGTCCCATATAGATATACACAAATCTTTCTAATTAGCTGCTTGCAGATCCTGCTAGATGCTGACATAGATCAGATCTCTCTGCATAGCCTAGTGAAATGAGTGGACGGCTGTGTTACTGCTTTTCCAAGGACCAACCTCGACACATTGCTCCTTGTGAGAATGAAAGTAATTCTGTGTCAATGCTTCTGCCTAGACCTTATTGTTTTATTATCTCTATAGTTGTTCTTTTGACAGTTTATACTTATCAAGTGTGAGAGGGAGCAAGGCCTAATAAGTTTGTGAAGATTTGGGTATCCCACAGTCGTATCCAACATTCTCTGCCACATTGGTTTTCATTGTGTATTAATGGCCCAAAGAGTTTCTTACCTGATGGTCCTTGTCCATTTTTTATATTGGTCCCTATGATTATAGGCAGGGTGATATAGGGCAGCGTGTTGTGAGTGGACTATACAGGGAAGAGTGAGTGTTTTGGCAACTTGGCCTTTGCTGTATTGTTACATCAACATGATGACCTTGTGGATGGGATCTGGTGCTGAAGATAAATGATGTCAACAGGGATCAAAAGATAAGGAAGTTGTTATGCATTTGACTGCATGTTTAGGGTTGCTGGTATTATGAGTAGTGATGCAGCTTTCGGCAGAATTTTTTTTAAGGTTAGTTAAAGTGCTCCATCCTGAATTATCTTATGGCTAATTTCCCAAGTGGCCCTTTATTGTAAGGATTGAATGTGTGTGTTTAATAGCTAAACAAAGTCAGTGGCTGACATCCAGAGCAGCAATTTGGGGATTTAAAGCATTTTCTCTCTCTCACTCTCCTAATAGTAGAACTCGGGACATTCACTGAACTCGGGGCATTCAGGAAAAGAAAGTATTCCTTCACAAGGCATAATTGGCCTATGAAACACCAAGATGTGTGTTGGTGGCTTTTTAAAAGAATGAGACAAACTCATGGTCTATCAATGGCTGTTAACCATGACAGCTAAATGGAACTTCCTTATTCAGTAGGAATATACCTCTGAGTACTAGATGCTGAGACAAGGGAAGAAAAAGAAAAGGAATGGCTATCATATCATACCCTGCTTTTGAGCTTCCAGAAACATTTCTAGAAATAGAAAGCTGGACTTTACAGACTGTCATCTATTCTGTTAAAGCATTGCTTGTTTGTTCATTTTCACTTTTACTGAGATGAGGCTCATGGATAAGCATCCAGGTAGAGCAAGATATTTGTGAACTTCTTATTGATCAAGTATGTCTTGCTTCCTAGAATTCTGAATACTGAGGATAGTTCAGATTCAGTCTGAACCAGACAGACATTTCTGATGAAAAATTAATCACATTCCATTCGTCATTTGAAGTAGAAATGTCTAAAAATGTTAAACTAGCGTACAATTTAATTAGATTCCTTTGGTGGGCCTTCTTTTGAGAGGAGCACTTTGCAATTGGAGTCCTGCTTCTGTCTGTCTTCCTTTCTCCCATGGCTATGTGGGAAATATATTTTTCCTGCCAAGGTTTGGGGTGTGGAGAGAGAACGCAAGAGCCTTCCTTACAACTCTCAAAAGAAACCCCTGAACTTCTGCTGATTGAACCACTTACTGGTTGAGATTCAGCTTCAAGGCAGTCCAAGAGATTTTAAATTTGGGCTTCATTGCAGATCTCTGAGTCGGGGGACCTCTTGTTTGGGATTTAGGTGCAGTTCAGCTCCAGCCTGGGACTAAGTCTCACTGAATTCAGTGGGACTGTCATCTTAGTTAACTACATAGGACTGAACTGTAAGACCATCTCACCTAGTTCAGCATCTCCTTTGCTTCATAATTGCAGTAACTGGGCTTTGGGCAAGGAATGTTTGGGATTTTCGAGTTCAGTAAAGGCATTTGAATTATTTGTCCAAACAACTGGATAATGGCATTTATAAGTTTCTGGGAGTGAAGAATTCTATTAAATGTGTTGCCTGAGTTGAGATCTAACCAGGTGCCCACAATTCTGCCCACCATGAGTGGGTTCTCCAACCCCCTTGTGCAGACTCCTGTCAGCCTCCTTTAGATTCTTTTCATTGCAGCTTAGAGAAGGGAACAAGCAGCAGGGAATTCTCCTGCTGTTTTGTCTCTTCCCCAAACTGTTGTCGTAATGAGAGAAAACGCTGCCGTTCTCTCAGCCCCTCTGGCAAGCACAGAGGGCTTGAGGAAGAGGCAGGATCTTGCCTTACTGATGTAGACCAGTGTTTCTCAAACTTTTTGGAGTCAAGGACCGCTAAATTCTTCGTGCAGAGTTTCAAGGACCGCTACATTCTTCATGCGCAGTTTCCCGGACCAGCAGTTAGTGAAGGGGTTTCAAGTCTGTCTGTCTATCAGACTTCTATACTGCCCAAAACTTGCATCTCTGGGCAGTTTAGAATGAAAATAATATAAGCATTAAAATAATTAAATTTGGAATCTTTTGCAAACATGGAATATTAGGGGTTCTTAACCTTGGGTCCCTCAGTTAAACTCCCATAACCCCCAACAACAATGGCATTTGGCCATTATGGCTGGGGATTATGGGAGTAGAAGTCCACCAATGTCTGGGTACCCAAGGTTGAGAACCCCTGAATCTAAAAGCCTGGGTGAACAAATTTGTCTCCAGTATGTCTGGAGTGGAGGTGCTTGTGATTACTCAATGGAGAGGGGATGTTGGGCCATTAGAAAAATTCAAAAGCTACATGGGGCCAATGAAAACAACATACAAGCAAGCCCCACTGATGCAAGAGGGAAACAGCGTTCCCTCTCAAGGCGCCTCGACCACAACAGGCAGCTGGGTTTCAATCAACCAACCTTTGGCTGCAAACAATGAGCATGCAAGAACCAGCAGCCCTTCAAGTGGCGCCCACTGCCATACTTTTTCCTCCATGCCCCCGCATCGCATACAGTTTGAAGCTGTAAAGATAGGAAATAAGATAGCTGTAGGAAGATCTCAGCAGCACGTGGAGGCAAGGCACAAGAAGGGTCCCACGCCTCCGTGATACTCTTCCTCTTCCGTGCCATGTGCAAAATTGAGTAAGTGAGTGCCTTGATTTCAGTTGTGGGCGGGGGGGGGGGGGTTGACTCCCAGTCAGGGACCGGCACTCAACCCTTCGGGGACCGGCAGCGGTCCAGGGACCGGTGGTTGAGAAACACTGATGTAGACGATCTGAATAAGGAATAAAGCAGTGGGAGACATTCCTACTGTTTTCCCCCAAAATTCTGTGCAAGTGAGTGACAAGTGCAGAGGACTTGGAAGAGAGATGAGGATTTTTCTCACTTGTGCAGAGATTTTCTTTGGATAGGATGATAAACTGGAGAGATTCCTGATGTTTATTATCCAAACCTCCCTGTAAGTAAGAGAAGACTCTGCCTCTCTCTTCCAAGCTCTCTGTGTATGCGGGAGAGCTTGGGAGAGAGGTGGAGTTCAACTCATTTGTGCAGCAGTTTGGAAAAGCAAATAATTCTTGTCTTATAGTGCAATGCAAATGAAATAAATCCTTGCCTCTCCCCCCAAGCCCTGTACACATGTCTGAAGTCTAGGAGGGTGTGATAACTAGCAAGGACAAATAAAGACTTAGCTAGTAAGCTAAACTAATATTTGTGGACCTCTGGATACGACAGTACTATTTGCCTTCAAGTTACCAGACAAGGCTATTTCTACAGGAATCACTGAGCACATTTATTTTGTACATCATACTTCTGTGTAAAAAGTATGTCACATAATAAGATTGACACATCTACTCTGATGTTTCCGACAAACATATAGGAAATTAGACTAGGAGAGAAAGAGAAAATGGCTACTATGACATACAAATATTTCCACAGACACTTTCAGACATTTCAGATGTATAACCCTGAAATCACTTCTTTCCGATAAGGTTTCTGTAAGATGGATGAAGAGGCAGGTGACTCCCAACAGGCTCATCCAAATGACTCTGATTCCCTTCAGATTCATGTAGAAGTCCATCAGAAATCCGAAAGGTTAGTGTTGTGACTTCAGCATTTCCACTACTGGGAGCGTCTTTTATAATCTTTTGCAACGGAATGATATCATGTGATGCAAGGGAGTAAATGATTGGTCTCCAAAGGCTTATTGGGACTGAAAGGGGGTATAGATCTCAACCCAATAAAGGGTTAAAGAAAGCAGCCTTCCTCTGTAAGAATGTTAAGTAATTATGATGAATGTGATAGACAGATTAGTTCTTTGAAGCTGCTGAGTTACATCGGCTTGCTCAGTCCCACTATTGGTCCATATAGCCTCAATTGCTCCCCAAAGATCTTTCCAGAATAAAAGATCTTTTCAAGCCGTGTTGCCTGAGTTCCATTTTTGTTAGAGATGCTGGGTATTGAACCTGGGATTTTCTGCATGCAAAGCATGCACTCTGCCACCAATTTGGTTCAAACAGATTAGGCAGTCCATAAATTAGCCTTCTTGTGCCTCAGATGTCCATGCAGCTGCCATTTTGAATTAGAGCAAATGACATCATCACACACCACACCATTAGGGCTGTCCCTATGTGTCCCTACAGCTGCAGCAAATTTGGTTCAGATTGGTTAAGTGGTTCACAACTTAGCCCACTTGCACCTCAAAAGTGTACATGTCCGCCATCTTGGATCGGGGTGGATGACATCATCACAAACTACACCGTTGAGGTGCCCCTACAACGGTACCCGATTTGGTTCATATTGGTCTAGGCATTGTGAAGTTGATGGAGGGAACACACGGACAGACACACACATGGACACACATACAGAATGCCAGGTGATTTCATAAGCCTACTTATGACGAAAGTAGGCTAAAAAAATCCTCTTTTGCTGGGGAAGAGGGTGGATTCTGCTTTCATATGCATGGACGTGCTTGTAGTGAAGATGGACACTTATCCATTTCCATTTGGCTGATGACAGGCTACTTTTATCTGTACAGGAGGCTTAGCTCACTAGTTTTTGTTTTTGTTATACTGAGCTTGGCCCTTCTTCTGCAACCATGTTGGGTGTGGGACAGCTTGTTTAGTCCCTTGAAGGATGTTATAGTTCCAACTAGTATTCCCTCTAACAGGGATTTCCAGATGTTGTTGACTGCAACTCCCAGAATCCCCAGCTGCAGTGGCTTTTGCTTGGGGATTATGGGAGTTGTAGTCAACAACATCTGGGAGTCTCTGTTAGAGGGAACACTGGTTCCAATTGGGCGGGCTACCTGCTGGATGTACTTTGGGCGTGTGGGCTGCCTCTTGTGGCAGTGAGTGGGGTGTCATGGTTCACTTGGTTGAAATAAATGGCACTGTGTCTCTCTTAGCCTTAATAATAGTTACTGCTGACACTTATTTTTTCTCCCTGTCTTAAACAAGTACTGCAAAGAGAGAAGATATCAAACTGAGCACCCTAAAACTTCTAAATAGGCATAATGTTGTCTTTGGTGATTATAAATGGACTGAATTCGATGACTGTTTCCTATCAAACAATGTGCAGTCCATTGCGATTGTGGATACAGAACTAAAGCTAAAAGAAAGACAGGTATGAAGCATTTCCTATATTGATCAAATAGTCTAGGGGAAAATGTCAGCTATTTGATCCTATTGAACAAGTTCATTAGACTAAAAGTAATGTCTAGCACAAGTGATGTGTTCTAAAATCTTCCTTTGATTGTGAATTATGGCTGCAACCCAAGGTTCCCCCAAATTCTTTGCTCCCCTTTCTCAAATGGTACTGGAGAGTGAATGCAACATGCAGGTTTCTGGCACTCACGAATCCATAATGGTGCTATCATGGAAAATGCAGGAAAGATTCTTTAAGATGCATTACATCTAATCCCTTATGATGAAGGACTCCCCATTAAAGACCCTGACTAGAGTCTACCATTTTGTGTCTCTGATTTTATCCCCTCATAAAACCAGCAAATCAAAGAGGCAAGAATCCCTACAGAGTGTGTTACTAATTTACATTGTCGTTCAAACACTGAGAGATAGAACATTCTATCTCTTGGAAATTCCTGACACCTCAGACCTCCTGCTCCTTTAATACCAGCAGGGGGGCCAGTCAAAGAGGCATCTTGCTCCAACATGGGGCTTGACCCAGCCCAGAAGGGTGTGCTCTTAGTCACCTGGTTGTAGAAACCTCAGCTTTTGTTGACTGAGCTGTGGGACACTTGCCCCACCTGGTTCAACCCTGATTGGAGAGGATTAATTCCCACCTCCTAGCCTGCTTATTGGGAAGCCCTTGAAAGCTACCATAGTATCTTATAGTCTCTTGTTAGCTATTTGATCCAGCTATCCAGTGGGAAATCCAGCATTGTGAGTTAGGGTTATGTGGAACGGAGTGCACCAAACCAGGCTGGTTTGATCAGTTTGATCATGGACCAGACTGACCCCAGCAAAAGGGGCCAGTCCACTGAACCGTTATTGCCTGTAAGGTCTGATGCTGTTTTGTAATAAAACAAGTTATTTGCTATTTTTACTATAAAGACTTTATTGGTTTTTTTACTCAGCAATAACCCTATTCACTCACTGCTTGGTTATACACTACATAAAGGGGGTTTGGAAGTATATATGGGATTTTCCTCATGCTACAGAAGATTCCCTCTTAAATGACGAAATGCTCCACACCTATTTTTGGGATTCCGGCTTGAGAAGGGATCCAGTCTGCCTTAAATAGCTGGTGGTGGCAGCGGAAAAAGTTTTAAAGCATGCCTGGCATGGGTTGGGACCTGGTGTGTGTGTGTGTTAGGCGTCTAGGAAGTATCACAAAGCCATTGTGATCTCCAGTGTCGACATTTTGATCTAGTCGACGCATGCACGTGGCAGAATAGACGGTGTCATTTCAGACTGCATGTGGAGAATCACATTTTTGAATACTCCACATGTGATGATTTCTCTCCAAGTAGAATTCAGCAATGAATTCAGGAATGAGTGAGCTGGAACCCTGATGAGCTAGGGTTTGTATGTTTAACTTGCTGTGAGGGTTTTGGGGTTTTTTATTTTTTTATTTTGGGGAGCATTCAAAATAACTTCCCTCACTTGCAGTTTGAAATGACAGTCCACTCTACCACCTCCTTCTGTTGCATGCAGTGTTCCCTCTAACAGGGATTTCCAGATGTTGTTGACTGCAACTCCCAGAATCCCCAGCTGCAGTGGCTTTTGCTTGGGGATTATGAGAGTTGTAGTCATCAACATCTAGGAACCACTGTTAGAAGGAACACTGGTTGCATGTATGGACTAGGCCTCATTCATTATAAGCCATGGCAGGATTAGTTTGTCTGAGACCTCTTTGAAACCGCCTTGAAAAAGGCATATTGCCATTTTAAAAGCCTGAAATTAATCTTGCTTTGAACTAGGGGTGTGCACAGAACTGGTTCGACACTCCTTTTCTGGACTTTAAGGGACATGGAAGGTGCCTCCTACCTGCCCATTCCTGCCCCACCACTTTTACCCGGCTGGCACTCTCTCCAAAATCGTGGGTGCGGAGCTGCAGCCCTGAACAGGGCTGCAAGGAGGAATGCACCTTCCCGGTCCCTTAAAGTAACACCCCCACTCCCTCCTGGGAGTGCACGGAATTGGTTCCGTGCACATCCCTACTTTGAACTAGAGTACAACCCTTCTCTTCCAGTACAAACCTTCCAGAATTGTTTGCCCAACAGCCACAGTTTGCCAAAAGATGACTACTTTTTGTTGTTGTTCTTCTCCATTACAGCCTATTAACCTGAGTAAGTGCAGCCTTTCGATTCATATTTTTCATCTCAATGAAGAAGGGCCCAGTGCTGAAAATCTGGAGGCAGAGGATGAGGCAATTGTTGCAGCTAATCACTGGGTATTGCCTACAGGTACTTTTATTTGTCTACAGCTTTTAAGATGGTCCCTAGAGAGTTCAGAACAGCAAAGGATCCAGGCATCTGGTATACATTTGTCAAGAAGAAATGGAAAAATGGTTTGATTACTTACGTGGGCAGGAGGGTTGATGTAGATGTGAATGGGAGCAAGCAACACATTCAAATGTAAACTATACATCTATGTAGTTCTAAATAAAGTATAAAATGAGAAGCATTCTTGTCGGGATAACACAATGGGGCTATTCTCATGATCAGCAAAAATCGGGCTAGGAGAGCCTAGCCCGATTTTTGCTGATTGTGTAAACCACCAGGCGAGCCTGGTGGCTTACAAGCGGCTAGCCCGCTTTTTTAGCCCTCCCCAAAGCCTGGGTTTGTGAAGTGAGCGCTCTGCAAACCTGTGCTTTTCCGATCATGAGTAGCCGCGCCGCGGCTACTCATGAGTAGACCCCCAGAGGGGAAGCGAAAAGCCGCCTCCCGGCTTGGGGGTCTCCCCAGTATGCCCTGCATGCTCGCACAGGGCATACTGGAGCTTCCGGGGGCCGCGCAGCCTCAGAGCTCCCCAGCCCCCTCCGGCTCCGTCACAGAGCCGGCACTTGTGTGGGTGGCTGATCTGGCCGCCCAGGGCTCCCTCCCTGCTCATGTGCAGGGAGAGCAGGCTTAGCCCGCTCTCCCCACGCACATTCCAAAACCAGGTCTCACTGATCGTGAGACCCGGCTCAATGTAATAAATATGACGTCTGAGTTGTACATTAAAGGCACAAACTAGCCAAAGTGATTCCAGTGATTTCAGTGGGAGAACGGAGTGTATGCTTCCACTGAAATTCATAGAACTTAAAGGTGCTTGCCTTTGCCTGTGACTGAATCATGCCCCAAGGATTCTCTGAGTGGAAGGAATCCTTATCAGGAAAGATTTTTGCTTGATGAGAAGCTGTTTTCATTTGTTCTGAAGATGGGCTGTAGCTCCCTGGAAGAGCACATATGTTGCATGCAAGAAGGTCCTAGCTTTGTTGCATTCCTTGAGAGTATACTTACATCTAGCTTGACTCCTTTATGGAGGGACTGTAGCTCAGTGGTAGAGCATGTGCTTTGCATGCAGGAGGTCTCAGGTTCAATCCTTGGTATTGCCAGGCAGGACTGGGAAACTGGACAGTTGTTGCCAATGGTTGACTAGGGATCTGCACAGAACCGGGCAGGGGTGGCTCGAAGGGGTGGGGAGTAGGAATTGAAGGGCGGGGGAGGATGCACTTACCCCTCACCCCGCTTTCCCCCCACCGGCGCTGGAGTTTAGTAAAAAGCCTCGGGGTGGTAGCATATCTCCCTGCCACCCCTTCTCCGGCTGGAAGTGGCCGGAAGTACTGGGCGCGCATATCGTAATTGTGCAAGCACACGTTTGGTGGGCATGAATGCACATGCCTGGTACTTCTGGCCACTTCCAGCGAAAGGAGGAGAAGAGGTGGCAGGGAGGTACGCTGCTGCCCCGAGGCATTTTACTAAACTCCAGCGCTGGTGGGGGAAAAGCGGGGCGAGGGGTAAGTGCACCCTCCCCCTCCCTTAATGTCCAGCCCCCCACCTCTGTTAAACGTTCGAACCGGCCAGTGTTCAAACCTGTTCAGAGGCTCGTAAAAGGGCCTCCGAACAGATTCATGCACATCCCTATGGCTGACACCAGACTGAGTTACTCATGAGTAGCCCCATTGAAATTAGTGGGGCAGATAATGATTAATGTGTCCCATTATTTTTTATGGGACTACTCATGAGTAACTGTGTGTGAGTAACTTACGTCAGTCAGCGTAGACAGCACTGAGCTAGATGAACCAATAGACTGACAAGTATAAGGTAGTTTTATTCTGCTACTCTTTGGGGTTTGTTGGGCATCTTGGATAGCCATGTAATTCTTGATGTTTTCATTCCTATGTCTTAACGTGAAGGACAAACTTGCAGCTGTTTTTTTGCTACTTACCAGTGTATAAACTTGATTCAAATATATTGTTCTTTGGATGCTTCTTCTTAAATGGATAGGTTTTGCAGCCCATTCACAAGTTGGTTCCATTATTTCAGTGAGACTCTCTTCTGAGGAAGTGTGCATAAAACTGCAGCACCAGTTTATTAAATTAAGAGCAAAATCAGTGCAATTATCTAAATAAGAAATGGATTGCTAATTTTATTTAATATTGACATTTAAAGCTGTTATGTTAAAATAATGTCTAATGGTTATGTTTTGCAGCTGAATTCCACGGTCTTTGGGAGAGTCTTATTTATGATGTTGAAATCAAATCGGATGTAAGTTGAAAATTGTTATTCAACTACCTGTTATCAAATATTAAAACAGCTGCCAGTTGTGAACATATAAGACCATATGGTTTGCCATTCTCTGATTTCTGCCTATTGACGTGGACAGAACAACACCTCTGTGAGGCTTAGAAGCATGCTGCAATTTCTGGTAGTTTAGTCTCTTACACATGAGGCGACTGGACATAGGAGAACTGGTGTCCAACTGCTAGCAAATTTCCCCCCATGGACAGGGCTTTAAAAAAAACAAAACAGCTTTATTGCCCTTCAGCAGTGTTTCAAGGATAGTTTACAAAACCAACATAACAAAACCATAATATCGTAAACCTCAGCATTTAAAAACATCACTTTGGTTAGGAAGGAGCTGAAATTGGAATGAGAAGAAAGAATAGGCTCAGTGGTTCAGTTGGGAGAGGAAGAAGAAGAGGTTTGCCTTCATTGAAGCTCTGCTTTCTGATCTGGAGAGAACTGAGCTTTCAAAAGGCCTCTGGTGAATGCTGATCTATTCAGAATGGGAAGTATAATTCATCTGATTCTTGTAGGGATGTCTGCCAGATTACAAAGAGAATGTTAAAAGAAATAATAGAGTGGAAACTGTATATATGCAGTTATGTAAAGATACAAAGACATAGGAAATGCCAGAGATGGCAATATATTTCTGGCAAATTCCATATCTGTAGATGTTTCTCCTTATTCTCTTGGTCACATTCTCTTGGTCACATGTGTCATATCAACCAGAATGTGATGCCCTTTAATCCTAAAGCCAAAGGAAAAATGGTTAGTTAGAGATTCTGGTTATTTTAAGACTTGTAAGGGGTTTTTAATGTACTGGGGTTTTTAGGGGTTTTAAATTTGTTTTTTAACTGATTGTTTTATAGTATTTTAAAATTTTTGTTTTTATTGTTGACTGATTTGAACTGTTTTTGTTTTGCTTGTAAACCGCCCTGAGCCAAATTAAGAAGGGCGGTATAAAAATTCAATACTTAATAATAATCTGTCTAGGACAACAGTAGTGGATGGGTTTGCTAATATGCCTTTCAGACTTTTGCTAGGCCATTCTCATCCAAAATTCAAGACGCTTGAAATGACCTGGCTTGTCCTTAATATCATTTTCTTTTTAAAAAGCATCTACCTCCATTTCACAATGAGAATATCTTGGAAGAGAGTGGAAGAGAACTAGTCTTGTGGTAGCAGGCATGACTTGTCCCCTTAGCTAGGTTCCAAGTTCCCTCCTTGGCATCTCCAAGATAGGGCTAAGAGAGATTCCTGCCTGCAACCTTGGAGAAGGTGCTGCCAGTCTGTATAGACAGTACTGAGCTAGATGGACCAATGGTCTGACTCATTATATGGCTGCTCCCTGTGTTCCTATGAATTATTTACCAAGAAAGAACTATACATTCCTGGGTTGCTTCTATTATATTTGAACATGGTGCTTATTTTTCATATCTCCTTTTTGCTGTCATAGTAGAACTGAGATGATTCCTTTTTTTAAAAGAACAGTCCTATTATAATATTAACTTATAATTGTTTGTCCTTTTCTCCACTTCTCTCTCTGATTAGTTACTAGATTATGTGACTACAACATTACTGTTCTCTGACAGAAATGTCAACAGCAACTTGATATCATGGAACAGAGTTGTTCTACTGCATGGTAAAGATTTCTCTTTTTAGCGAAAGAGTACTTAGGTAGAAAATGGGGGGGGGGGTTAACTAGCAGTACATTGCTATACATATTTAGGATTTATATAGCACATTAGGGTGTTAGAAGTGCTTCACACATATTATCTTGTTGATGACTGCAAAAACCCTGAACGGTAGACCAATATTATTATCTCCACATTACAGATGATTTGAGAAATAGTGATTTGCCCAAGATTACCCATGGCTGAGGCAAGATAATCATTCACACTCCTACCCACTATATTACACCAGCTTTCTATGCGGCTGAACTGTATTGAGTGACTTTTCAGCATTTTGAGAGCACTCATATTGTGGTATCCAGGGCTATACCTCATTGGGGCAGAAAGCCTGCTAGCCATCATGTCATCTTTTAGTAAAAACAAAAGTGAGATCTCTCAAAAAATTAAGTATTAATAACTCAGTTGAAGGTCAAACTGTGTATTTCAAGCACTTGTGTACTATGGTAGCCCATTGTACAGGAAAAAGAGCTTCCATAGGACCAGAATGGGGAAGCGGAGGCCGCGGAAAGGGCTAAGTGTGCCCCTACACACCAGCTTCTTCTCTGCTTCCAGGTAGCTCTCAGCTTCTTGAAGTGGCCACAGCAGCTACTGTTTCACCCATTTGCATATAATGTGTATTTTGACCCTGAATAATTTCAGAGCAAGTTATCTTATTGTAACTGGGACTAATAGCAATTGACAGATATGGACAAATATTATGAATCATTGTCCTTAAAGTAGGTATTTCATGGCCTAGTTAAAAATCTGTGTTAATGTAGGAAAACAGCCTTCTGACATTGGATAGAAGCTTGAGCCACTTCAAACATATGTACTGTGCAGAAGTCTGAATCCTGAAAAGCAAATTTTCATCAGGATGCAGTTTAGATATTTAATATATTCTATGATTTTATTGCAGGTCCACCAGGAACGGGCAAAACTTCCCTGTGTAAAGCGTTGGCTCAGAAGCTGTCTATCAGGCTTTCACATAGGTAATTCAGATTGTTTTGGTTCATTAAAAGTTAAGAGCACCTGGTCCAAAAAAGAGCAAAACAAAGACAGAAAACAGTATTGTGCTGTTTAGCTTTGTTCATTTAAAAATAGGCTTTGCAGAGGAGACTTTCCCAGTGGATTATTCCTTGGATACCGTCCTCTGCACTCTTGGATAGAAAAAGTTAAATGTAATGCTATACCGATAAATTAGGGAGCAGATAAATAAAAACGAATGACCAAAAATAACTGAAGCTACACCAATATTTAACCTCTTTTTCTTCACAACAAATAATTATTAAAACTCAATAAAACTGGGTAAAACACATGACCGCAATCCAACCAGCACTGAGCATGTTGACTTCAGTAAGAGAGATTTAACCCTGTACTTAACTCTCCAATTGAAATCAATGGGACTGAAAGTACTTAACCTAGGCTGGATTGTCCTGTGAATTTAGATTCTAAAAAGCCTAAAACTAAAATAATTAGGAAAAGGCTCTCAGCTAGTTTAACCACCATATGGTGGTATGATGATATTCTGGATGATTTTGTTTTTGTTGTTTCTTTACATTAAATATATGATTATATTTAATGTAAGTTATTAATATTTCCTTATTTTAACAGAATTTATTTTAATTGATATTTTAGGTATCGCTATGGACAGCTGATCGAGATCAATAGTCACAGCCTTTTCTCTAAGTGGTTTTCTGAGGTAAATATTAATGTAATTTTCTGAGCAGCTGGATTTGTGATGCAGATGTTTCTTGCCAGTTAAGGATGCTATAAATTAGTCTGTTTGTTAGTGGATGTTTAAACATAATTGGCAGCATACAGATTAAGTTAGTAATGACTGAATCGTCTCATTATTTCAATGATGCTTAATCATAACTAACTAGTCTGGCTGTTACTGCACCATGTTAGCCCTTACACAAAGAGTAAACTGCCATATCCACAATAAGTATTAAAACATTTTTAAAAAATTAAAATTGAGTTTTAGGCTGGTATTTTTCAGTCTCATATATTATAGTCAGTGAAAAGTTTGGCCTTGCAGATCACTACTCTTGAGATAGTTGACCATTGCTACTTCTCTTTTCTGTCCCATTTGCTTCTCCCACCAACACTTAATGTTCCCCTGCAGGGTTATCCTAGGTGCCTGCATGGGACCAACAGTGGTGTACAGTTGCACACAAACCCTCCATAATATAACCCTACAGAACAAAAGGCAATGTTATTGAGAGAGCTGCATCCACAACAATCACCTCCTCCTTTCTAGCTCTAAGGAACTTGTATGCCTGTGGTGGTGGTGTTTCACAAACCTTTTGAACTGGGTGACTCTCTACTCTGAGTCCACCACCAAAGAATCTGTTCCACCTGTGAGCATGCAGAGATTCTAATACACATGTGCATATAGCCTCCTGCTGCTGTATATGGGGATCTGTGGAATGGTATATTGATCCAATATTGGCATTAGAAGAGAAATAGAACAGGACACCTCTGACCCTCTCCTGAAGCCACAATGAAAACTATTATTAGACTAAAACTGTAGTTCTGCCTAAACTTCCTTCCCAAATCAAATTGGGAGGGAGGGGGCACTGGGCATGCAGTCAGATCCACAAATTCAATATGGATCGATGAAGGAGCTCTGTTAGGGGCATTCAGACCACCTAGACTGCTGGGAGGGGGAAGGCTCCATTTGCCACGGATTTTGTGCCTCTGTGGGATTTTATACCCTTCTTCAACTATCCCACATGTTCCAAGGGGTTCTACCTCACAACTGAGAACCATGGAATTATTTCCTGCATGAGCAGTTCTATTCTTGCTGCAAGTGTATCAATTCTGGTAGCAGCAAGTAGGTACTATGTCACCTTGAGGTACTTGCCAGGATGACCAGGAAAATGTTAATAAGACTAACTGGGAAAAGTAGGAGGAATGTATCAGTGCTTATACTGTTTTTCTCTCCCAGAGCGGCAAACTTGTTACTAAAATGTTCCAGAAAATTCAAGAGTTAATTGATGACAAAGATGCCCTTGTATTTGTACTAATTGATGAGGTATGACTGTCACTCCATATAAATATACAAATATATTGTTTTGCAGTTGCATTTTTAAGATGGCTACAATTGGGTGCAGCGGGGAAATGCTTGACTAACAAGCAGAAGGTTGCTGGTTTGAATCCCCACTAGTACTATATCTGGCAGCAGTGATATAGGAAGATGCTGAAAGGCACCATCTCATACTGCACAGGAGGCGGCAATGGTAAAAACCTCCTGTATTCTACCAAAGAAAACCACAGGGCTCTGTGGGTGCCAGGAGTCGAAATGGACTTGATGGCACACTTTACCTTACAATTGCCTACACTGAATTCAAACAGGAGGATTTCTGACTTGCAAGGACATAATCCTATTATTTTCATGTACCTTTTTTTTAGTTTAGTTGCATTTTCCAGTTTTGATATGGTTTTTGGTGGGTAAGTTTATGGTGGAAAATTATTTAACTGGTTGGAGAGAACTCCCATTTTGAAAGAACTGCACTGGCTACCAGTTTGTTTCTGGGTCCAATTCAAGGTGCTGGTTTTGACCTTTAAAGCCGTTAACGGTTTGGGCCCGGGATACCTGAGGGGCCGCCTGCTCCCAAGGGTTGCTGCCTACTTGGCAAGGTCATCTGAGGGGGCTCTGCTCTGGGTGCCGACAATGAGGGAGGCTCGGCTGTCGTGCGGGACAGGGCTTTCTCTGTTGCTGCCCCCAGACTCGGGAATGCTGCCCCCAGACTATTCGCTCGTCTGTCTCCATCACAGTTTTTAGAAAGCATGTTAAATCTTGGCTTTTTACCCAGGCTTTTTATGATTTTCTCTACTGCTGCTGCTTTGAATTTGTACAGTTTTTATGCTTGTGTTTTAAATCTTTTTAGTCAGATTTGTTTTATATTTTAGCTTAATATTTTAATTGTGTCATTTTTATAGTCTTGTTTTTTATTTTTGTGTAAACTGCCTTGGGATTGTTTTAATGAAAGGCGGTATATAAATTTAACTAATAAAATAAATAAAAAACTCTAAATACAGTTGGCTGTTGATTGGTTTTACAGCTACCCAATGATTGAATAGAGAAAGTGTGCGTGTATTACATTCTATAATTCTCATTCCTAAAAATAATCTCTGTGAGGCACTAAATACTCTCTTTGCAGGTAGAAAGTCTCACAGCAGCTCGTAGTGCTTTTCGGGCAGGTACGGAACCTTCTGATGCCATTCGTGTTGTAAATGCAGTATTGACCCAAATTGATCACATCAAAAGGTAACTGTGATTTCTTGCCAAAAAAGAGAGAGAGAGAGAGAGAGTAGAAATTATCAAGAAACAATTGGTGGGGACAGTTCTTCCTTATCTTTACACAACTATTTTTAGATTGTGAGCCCTTTGGGGACAGAGAGCCATTTTACTTACTTACTTAATTTCTGTGTAAACTGCTTTGGAAACTTTAGTTGAAAAGCGGTCTATAAATATTTGTTGTATTGTATTTGAAAATATTAGATTAGAGGTCCCAGTACAGAAAATTGTATAGGCTTGGATCCAGACTACCAGAGCAGGCACATAATGTGAGCTGCATGCCTGCTTCGGATGACTGGAACTAGTGGCGCTTTGCCCAGAGTGCAATGGGGAGTACACACTTTGGTGTTCCTGGCTTCCCCTCAGATCGCCCTATCAGTGGTAGAAACATGTCCCTATGGGTTGCACAGCCCTCGGGGGACATATTTCCATGTATCACAGTGTGTGTCATTCCTTCCTTCAGAAGCACTTAGAGGCTTTCACAATCTGAGAAAAAGAGAACCCTGAAATTCATCTCCCCACAGCACCAATCATTTCAGATGTGGTTCTTGGTACCTACCACACACAGAGAGACTTTAAACTAAAATTTACCTGACGGATAAATCCTTCAAGCGTTAAAGAATCCTGTTTTCATGAAGCATGTGAAATATATGTTGTGGGCATTTGTGTTTTTAAAGGTGTCCCAATGTGGTTATCTTGACTACTTCAAATATCACAGAGAAAATTGACATGGCCTTTGTAGACAGAGCTGATATCAAGCAATACATAGGGCCTCCTTCTTCTGCAGCAGTATTCAAAATCTACCTTTCTTGCCTGGAAGAACTAATGAAGGTAAACATTACACGACTCTGAGCAATGATACTTTATTATCTCTGTAGATTAAGTATTTAGAGGCATGACTGGCAACCTTAAGGAAGTACATGGAAGCTCCTTCCTGATTCCTGTTAGTGCAGTGCACTGTTCTTGGGCCAGGAAGCAGTGTGTCGATTTACCCTATCCTTCTTCTCCAAGCAATAATAGTGATGGAGGTTGTATTGCATTTCTTTTCCTCCCCTGACACTCAAGAAGTCAAATTGAACCTGAACCCAGAAATTGGTTCAGGGAGAGATTTTTGCAGTGAACCAGAACTTAACCCAAACATACGCTCTCTTGGTTGCCTTTAAACTAGGGATATGCATGAACAGCTCGTCCGGGCATGGGTGTGGCGCAGTTCCCTTAAGAAGCAGTTAAGCAGGTCCTTACCTGCTCCTCTGCCGCTTTTCCAGGTGCGGCGTTAGCTCTAGCAAAGGCTGCAACAGTTGTGGCGCTGTTCCCTGCAGTGTGTGGTGGCGGCGGCATGCACATGGTCACCGCATGCACAGGCTGCAGGAAAAGTGCTGCAGCCTTTGCTAGAGCAAATGCCGCACCTGGAAAAGCGGTGGAGCGGCTGTGCAGCATGTAAGCAATTGCTTAAGGGTAAAGTGTGCCATCAAGTCGATGTTGACTCCTGGCGACCTCAGAGCCCTGTGGTTATCTTTGATAGAATACAGGAGGGGTTTACCATTGCCATCTCCCGTGCAGGATGAGATGATGCCTTTCAGCATCTTCCCTATATCACTGCTTCCCAATATAGGTGTTTCCCATAGTCTGGGAAACATACCAGCGGGGATTTGAACTGACAACCTCTGGCTTGCTAGTCAAGTCATTTCCCCGCTGTGCAACTGTTCCCCACCCCGTCAAACTGGTTCAGCTGTGGGTTCATGCACATCCCTACTTGAAACTCCTAAATTCAAAAAGCAGTAACAGTTCAAAATAAGGAGTTCAATGAATGGGCACCCTGCTTTCAATTCTATAATTAGTGGTTTATTTTTGTTTTTTATCCTGCTGCATATGTTTTGTTTGTAGAAACCTTATTCAAAAATAAACAGTTATTAAAAAATACTAGCTGACCCTGCACAGAGCATCTGTGTGGTCATGCACTGAGCCTGTGGCATCCCTGCCCCCCACAACACTCTCGCCCCCACAACTCTCTCTCTTGCTCTCGCCGCCCCCACAACTCTCTCGCCACACCTCACAACAATTTGCCCCTCCACAACTCTCGCGCTAGCTCTTGCCGCCCCCGCAACGCTCGCCGCTCCCGCAACGCTCAGAAAGGTGGGCAAAGGATTTACTGAGCCACAGAGAGAGAGAGCCAATCTAGCCAGCTGACAGCACTGGTGCCAGAAAGAGGGTAAGAATAGAGGGCTTCAGAACATTGACAGCATGTAGCTACAATGCTTGGAGGGAAGCACCAGAAAAGTGGGTAAAAGTTGCTAAAGCAATCTTCCTGCTCAAATTCCTGGACATTTTGTATCAAGGACAACACTTTTTCTACATCCTGGACAGGACATACAATTCCTGGACTGTCCAGGCCAGTGGATGTCTGGGAACTCTAGTTGGCTGATGTCTTCATTGCCAATAGGACGTATGCGGAGACGAGCGCGCGCGCCGAGGAGGGTGCATGCGCGCCACTAGCGCTAGTCTCTTTTAAGCCATAAGGAACGACGATGGGGGCAGGGAGGAACTCTGCCGCCCCAAGATGATGTTTAAAACGACCAGCGCCGGAGGGGGAAGGGTGGTGTGGGGTGATAAGTACTACCCCCCCCGCTTAAAGCTACATGCCCCCGCCCATCCGAACCACCGGACTGCCGAACCAGTCCGGAGGTCTGTAACAGTGTGCCTGGACCGAACCATGCACACTACTAGCTATTTCCCCATCAAAATGAGTCACAAAATGGCAGCCAGAAATGACCTCCGAGGTAATTTCTGACCATCCCTGACCTTGGATACATGGAATTAACCTCTTATTTACTGTTTTTTTATCCACGTATACTGAGGCTAGGTGTTTACCCAAATGTGGACATGCAAATCCGTGGATGTGAGGTCTGTATATAAGTTGTAGAGGCTCTCCTGTATATCTCTGAATATGGAAGATGTATTTGGCTGTCATGACTAATAGACTCTCCTTCACAAATTTGTCTAATTTTAGCTTAGAGATGAGATACATATACTAAGCTGATATCCATCAGTATATCTCATTGCAGTGAATTCCATAAATTAATTATGTATAGTGTGAAGAAGTACTTCCTTCTGTTTGTCCTTAACCTGCTGCCATTCGATTTCGGTAGGTGACCCAGAGATATAGTATGATCAGAGAGAAAGGAAAAAATCCTTCTCTTCTCTCACACTATTTATATGTTCTTAAACCTCTGTTATGTCTCCCTTAGTGATATTGTTTCTAAACTAAAATGCTCCAAACATTTTGAGAAATGCAGACAATGTGAATTCTTAGTCTTTCATTAGAAAAGGGGTTGATAATGCAAAATAAGAAAGATGTATATAACATTATCCAAACACAATTAGGAAGAGAAAGAAGCTTTCTCCCCCAATGATACACTTATTTTCAGTAACTTTCTAATTTTGACAAGTCAGGTGTCAATTCCCCCAGTCCTTGGGGGTTCTCAGCTGCTGCTCCCCACAGGAAAAGGCCTCAGAATAGCATAGCCGGAGGGGGTGGTGGTTTGCATCACCTTTTACTCCCTTCTCTGGTTTTCTGAACTCAGAGTTCCGAGGTCTTGGAAACTTCAGCACGCATCGGCAGATAGTCCATCATTGCCCTGCCTCCGTTTATACTGTGTTAAAACCCTGCAAGACGTGGGAGCCAGTGTGGTATAGTGGTTAGAGTGCTGGACAAGGACCGGGGAGACCCAAGTTCAAATCCCCATTCAGCCATGAGACTTGCTGGGTGACTCTGGACCAGTCACTTCTCTCTCAGCCTAACCTACTTCACAGGGTTGTTGTGAAGAGAAACCTAAATATGTAGTAAACCGCTCTGGGCTCCTTGGAGGAAGAGTGGGATATAAAATGTAAACAAGACAAAACAAGAACAGGCTGTTCTGAGATCTCGATCCCAGATCTCGCAAGACCAGCAAGAACTCCCCTGAGAATCTTGGAGAGTGCCGCCTCCTCTGTCCCTCCTCCTCCTCCTCACTGGGCCATCGCAGGCTTGGAATACCTGGCTGAGCTGCACTGCCTCCAACAGGTGCCTACGGGCAAGGCACCCACAGCACTAACCGGGCCCATCTGACCATTGGAGTAAGTGTCTCTGTACTTTCCCCGCTCCCTTCCATTGTCCCCTGACATCCAGTTTTACTCACATGTTTTCACACTATACTTAACTGAATTACAGCATACTCCAAGGTGACCAATACTATAACTGATTTTAAACAGAATGCAAATGATGCTGATGCATGTTGCTTTGGTGCTCTTATGACATCAGTAGTCTGCAAGTCAAGCTGATTTTATATATAACATCTTTCCCTCTTTCCAAAGTGTCAAATAATATATCCTCGACAGCAGCTGCTGACACTCCATGAACTAGAAATGATTGGTTATTTAGAAAATGACGTGTCAAAACTGAGCCTTGTATTAAAAGAAATTTCAAGGTAGGAAACCCCTAGGTTTCATTTCTCTCTTAAATTTGTCTTTACATATAAAGGTCATCATTTTACAAAAAATGTCATTTTACAAATACTGATACTTGTCTCATGATGCCAAATATGTGCATTTTAATAATTCAGACCAGAGTGAGAAATGTTGCTTTACCGTGTGTCAGTGGATTTACACACAGTACCTGATTATATTTAGCATCTTTGGGATTCAATCAGCCACGGCAGGCAACTTTGGAATGCCAGCTGTTTAACTACAACTCTCATAATCCTCAGCCACAATTTGTTGTGGCTGGGTATGATGGGAGTTGTAGTTCAACATCAGCTGGCGTGTCAAAGGTTGCCTATACTTGTAATAAGCAAATCATAGACCTTCTAAAAGTAGAGCTGTCAAATATTTCACTCTTAGGTTTTTTTAAATTAAGTACTGCTCTAATCTATTGCAGTGCTGAATATGGGAATGCTTGCATTCTTTGACCCTGTTCAGAACTGGACTAGGCTTGTAAACCCCTGTTATTTATTACTAATTTCATTCTAGCATGAAATCTCTAGTACATGCCAAAAATGACACACTATCCATTCTCTTTTTCATCTTAGGTGACAGGATTATTCATGTCTACAATTTTCTTGTGTTGGGCTTTTTCAAGGCTTATAAATATTCATTTTCTGTCACTTCAGGTGAATAAGAACTGTGTTCAGATGACCAGGAAAGGGAAGGTTTTGTAAACTGGAAAAGAGCTACTTATCTTCTTTCAGGCCACCAATACATCACAAATGATTAACATAATCAGGTGGCCTATTTAATCTTTTGTAGGCCAATAGTCTCTGTGGACCTCTTTATGAGACTATTTTGCTTTGTCCTTGTTTGGCATTAAAAGAAATCTTTTTCTAAAGGAATTTGGAACAGGATCCTTCCACCATGTTTGAGTAATGTTGTGGAAGAATGAATTAAGGCCTATTGTTTAAACAGTGAGTAGTGAATAGTAGTACACGAATACATTTTAGCTGAGAAATGCTTTTCCTGTCACAAAAGTTCTACTTACACAGAATTACATTGCAAAGTTAGCAAACACAGAGGAAGACTGCCTTTTTGAGGGGGAGGGGTCAATTTGTCTTGCAAATATACCAAGACACACACCTAGAGAGAAGGCAAATAGCAAATGAGGAGGTAAATAAAACGTATTAAAACGTATTTGTTTGGCCTGGCCTTCCAGGGTTTTTAAAATTTTAACCCGATTTTGGGGCTTTTAATTACTGTAAATTGTTTAATTGCTGTTTTAAAATGTTTTTAAATTGTTAATTGCTATACTGTTTTTAATTTGTTTTAGCTTTTTATTGTTTTAGTGCTTTGTTATGATTGTAAACCACCCTGAGCCATTTTGGAAGGGCGGTATATAAATCAAATAAACAAACAAACAAACAAATAAATAAATAAATTTGTTTACACACTAGGCTTAGAACCCTTCTTCTTCACAGCTAGTTTTTGCTATGCAGGGAATTTTTTGCATGGAGGAGCATTCAGTCCCAATGTGATCTGAAGTGTACAGTCTAGAAATCAAATCAAATCTTTATTGTCATTCGACCAGCAAACAGTCTAGAAACTGGATTTTCTCTTCATTGGTTGTTTGTGAGAGGCTGCTTTCTGAACACCATAGATTGATACATGGTTATCAGAACAGATTATGAAGAATTAGTTTTGCTTTTTGCAGCCAGTGTAACAGAATACTTCTTTATGTGTTTGTACTTGTTAAATTGGTATATGTCTTATATACTTCTGTTTTAATATAGGAAAAGTGAAGGACTCAGTGGACGTGTCTTAAGGAAACTTCCTTTTCTAGCCCATGCACTTTATATTCAGGTATGGTTATGCTACTTTGTGAATCTCTCCTTCTATCTCAGGGGTGGAAGTTGGTCAACACATGAGTTTCCTGGCTTAACTCAGGCTCCAGCAGTTAGAAATATGCCTAAATAAAACTCCCATATTAGCATTATTTACTCTGAGTAGACCCAGTGTAGGCTGTCGTACATGGTTGGGCTTTTGAGATGGTTCACTAATGTAAATATTGTCTGGGGGAAGGGTACCATCTATTATATATTTTGAAGAATTTGTTTGTGCTGTATGTTTGTTTTGCAAAATAAAGTCATACTTCCCAATGACATATAGAGCATACAAATTTTGTACGAACAATCCTGCCACTTAAATTAACGGAATGTACTTTTAAACTTATAAATAATTCTTATTTATTTTTATCTTTGCTTCTAGTCATCTAATGTTACAATGACAGCATTCCTTCAAGCGCTGTCACTTGTGGTGGACAAGCAATTTGAAGAAAGAGCAAAACTTTCACATTGTGTTTGAAAATGTTATTCCTGCTCTGTAATGCTTTATTGTATATAATAACAGTTTCACTTGTATGTTGTCTTTCCTCATGAACCTTGGAACTCCTTAATGACAAATGATAAACTGCAAGCTCAGGTCATGTAGGTTTTTTCAAGTGAATGTTTTTGAAGTGTAATTTAAGCATAAAGCACTGTATTCAAGAGCTTTAATTCCTTTGGGTTATAAAAACAAACATGCTGTTTTGTTGTTGTGAAGTGGTTAGTATAAGCTTTTGTCTTTTAAAAAAAATTGGGGGGGGGAGCATTGTAAAAAAATTCTGTGCTTTACCTGTAACCAGTATCCTTTTGAATTGTTACTCTGTTAACTAGATACTTGTTGTCTCTCTAGTAAAGAATAATAATTTTCAAAATATATACATGACTGATTCTCTTTCCTCGAGTCAGTTGCTTGTGGCAAGTCAGAATCATCTCAAGGAAACCAAGCAGGCAAATGTGAGGGTGGAAGAGAGATCTTTTCTGCCTTCAGATGGTGCAGTTAATTTCCCCAAACCCATCTGTCTGGGGATGTGATGCTTTTCGTTGCAGGATAGAAACATGCCACAAGTAGAAACACAAAAGAAACACTCTACAAGTAGGCTTAAAGCAAAGCATGGTTATACTTCGGAGGTGAAACTGCTTTTATCTTAAGAAGCACAAAGGAATATACTGTGGAGGGGCAGAAAATTTTGGTTTCAGCTTGGCTCAGATTTTTCTCATGCACAGGAGGTCACAGAGGAGACATCAGCAGAATTTTCCTGCACTCAGAAGACAGAGATGTTGCAATCATTTTCCCAAATGCCGGCATTTTATCGTTGTAACATAGATCTCCACCTTGTGCAGGTCTGTCTTTAAGCAGGGAAAGAGGCCATAGTTTCTCGCCACAGAACTGTCCAACTGGAGGTTGACATCCAACTTGTCATTGGTGGGTATCTGAAGGCTTCATGAGTTCCCTCCCATGTCCTGTGAAAACATATTGTTGCAAATGAGAAGAGAATGCCAGAAAATTCCAAAATGACATTTTGCTGAAAATACAAAATTTGGTAAATTTGGAAGAATCCCCAGTATTTGCTTCAGTACTGGTTACAGCTACCATTCTCTGCCCCCTGCCCCTCCATATTGTGTATGGATAGGAGTTGGCCTTGCATTGGCCACTGGGGATAGGAGAAATGTGGAGGCAGCCTGTAGTTTTGTTATGTAGGTACTGGCAAGCTGTTTAATTCTCAGTATCATCACAACCTGCTAAAGAGAAGTCAGGCCTGTTCAGGCCTTTGAAAGCCAACGCTGTAGCAGATTGCTGATGCATGGTGGTGGCAGTGGCTATAATGGTGGAGTTGGAAAACTGAGGCAGTCTTGTGGGACACAGCAGCAGTAGTGGCTGTTTTCCCTGGACTTGTGGCCTAAGTGCATTCTGTAAGAGGAGGTCCAAACTAAGGCTGCTTCTGTCTCATCAGTATTCTGATCTTCAATATACCAAATTCAGTTTAGTTCTATTTATTTATTTATTCAATTTCTATACCGCCCTTCCAAAATGGCTCAGGGTGGTTTGTAGTCTGGATTCAGGACTGAAACAGCTCTGGTCACCGTGATAGATTATCTTCGCTAGGAACTGGACAAGGAGAATGTTTCCTTGGTTCCATTACACCTCTCAGCAGCTTTTGATACCATCAAAGATGGACTTCTCGGCTCAGAGAGGGCTCAGGAGCATGGTGTTTTGGTGATTCTGCTCCTGTCTGTGCTGTGTCTAGTGCTGCTGGGAATCATCTGCCCAATATCATGGCCATTGGGTTAGGATGTTCTGCGAGGTTCTATATTGTTTGCCATGTGGTTTAACATCTACATTGGAAAAGATCATATGGAGAACTGGAACTGGATGTGATCAGTGTGTCTTATCTCTCCTTTCCATTGTAGTCCAGACAGGCTTCAGAGGTTCCGAATTAGCCCCTGGGTGTGGCCTAACAAACTGAAGCTTAATCCAGATGAGATGGAAATGCTTTTGGTCAATAGGAATGTAGGTCTAGTGACAGAGATACAACCTGTCTTCGATGGGATTACCCCTCCCCCCCACACACACACTTGAATCAGATTCACGGTTTGGGTACTCCCAGCTTTGTTCCTGGATTCCCAGGATTGCTTTTGCCCAGCTTAGGCTGCTGTGCCAGTTGCACCCATTTCTGGAGAAGGCAGATTTAGCTGCCATCATACATGCCTTAAGTTACATCTAGACTACACTCAACATTGGGCTGCCTTTGAAAAGCATTTGTAAATTAGAGGTGAAACAAGCTGCTGTACGTCTCAGTGGGGAGTAACAGCAGGAGAGAGGGCATGCCCTCAACTCCTGCCTGTGGCTTCCAGCAGCATCTAGTGGGCCACTATGAGAAACAGGATGCTGGACTAGATGGGCCTTGGGCCTGATCCAGCAGAGCTGTTCTTATGTTCTCATTAGAGCTAGGTTTCTGGAGCATGTGACTCTTCTTATTTATTAGTTTAATTGGCTTCTAAACTGTTTAATTGGGGCTCATATATTAGTTTAACTGGTTTCTAATCTGTTTTGGGGCTCAATATATAGCTGGTTTGCATTTAAACTAAAGGACTTGGCACCAGGATATCTAAAGGAACTGTCTCCTTTCACATGAAAATGTTCATCATCCACTCATATCAGATGGGGAGGCTCTTCTGCACATCCCTCAATCTTCCAAGGTGTAGTTGGCAGCTGGCAGGGATGCATGAGAGGGCCTTTCTCCATAGCTGTGCCTAGCCTATATTACTCCCTGCTTCGGGAGATCTGTTTGGGCCTTTCCTTGCTGATATTCCATCATAAAGTTCTGAACCTTTTGTTCTGAACAGAGCTTTGGACTGTCCAGTTGTTTGATGTTCCTTTCATAGCTGCTCTCATTGAGTGTGTTTTATCTGTTTTTATGCCATGACAGACAGATTTGTGTTGTTGTCAACATTTTAAAACTTTGTTTTTAAAAGCTTGTAAGCTGCCTTGGGTGTTCAATGTAGAGGTGTGAGGCAGAAATAGAGTAGAGAAAGTGGACAGAGAGACAGTTTTCTCCTTCTCTCACAACATTTAGAACCAGGGATCATCCCATGAAACTGAAGGCCAGGAAATTTATGACCAACAAAAGGAAGTACTTTTTCACACAGTGCATAATTAATCTATGGAATTCTCTGCCAGGGAATGTGGTGATGGCCACTAGGATGGATGGCTTTAGAAGGAACTTAGACAAATTCACAGAGGACCGGTCTATCAATGGCTACTAGCTACTCCATCCCCAGAGGCAATATGCCTCTAAATACCAGTAACAGGGGAGCAACAGCAAGCATCTCTTGCTTGTGGGCTTCTCAGAGGCATCTGGTGGGCCTCTGTGTGAAACATGATACTGGACTAGATAGGCCTGATCCAGCAGGGCTGTTCTTATGTTCTTATTTCCATTTTTGAAGGGCTGGAATGCTGTCAGATTTCAGTGCAGGGAAAAGAAACTCATTAAGTAATGCTGGAATGGTTAAGGATAACACAGAAGCCGTACTTGAAAGGACCTGGGGAATGGGGTGCACATGAGACCACAGCATTTGCAGAATGGCGAATGAGTAACTAACTTGTTGAATGAATTGAAAACCCCTCCTTGAACCCTCCCACCCTTGCCCCTTCTTCGACCCTTCCCCTGGCCAATGTGAGGTCAGTAAAAAGTGGCAAGAGGCAAAAGAGCCAATGGGGAACAAGGAGGGAATCGTCAGCAGGTCAGCCCATACTTTAGGTCACCGATCAGAAGGCTGGAAGGGCGGACAATTCAAAGAGATGTCAAACACAAAATGGAGACTTACTCAGAGATCGCCACAAAATGGAAGTCCAAAACAACAAAAAGTTTTCTAGCCGAAACGGGGACATTTTGTTTTGTGTACAAAACACCCGAAACGGCCTGTTTCGAGTACAAAAAGTTTAGTACCCAAAACGTTTTGCACATCCCTACATGGGAGAGTGTTACAAATGCTTAATTTGTAAGAAGTTCATTGCCATTTGGGTGTCACATACTCCAACCCAGAAACCCTTACCACCTACTTTCGGATGTATGTGGGTAGATATGCTGCAGTTATGCAACAGCGAAGGTCAGGCAATCTGCTCATGCTAAACGATACTCTCCTCATTTACATCAGAACTATCACCTCTGGAATGGGGGAAACAACATGTCCAGAGTTAAGTCCTGTTTGAAAATAAGCCTTGGCACTCTGCACATGTTTTAAAGCATTTCTTACATTCCATGTACTGGGAATGAGCTCTGTCACTGAAAACAGACTCAGAATTGAGCCATGACTCAATTTGAAGCCTACCTTTACACACATGGCTTTTAGCTCGCATCCCCTCCGGAACGGAGGATGCGAGTCCACATATCAGCTGGATTTACCCTGAAGTCCCTGCGAGCTATCAGGGACCAGTACAAACACAATTCTGCTTTCCCCTGGATTACTGCTGTGCATTCTAGCTTGGCCCAAACTATGTCCGGGGTAAAAAAAAATCCTCTATTTGTGTCAGATTTTTTTTTTTAAACCAAGCTTTCTTGTATGCATTTATCCCATGTTGTATGTAGGAGGCATTGCCAGTAATTAAATTCCCCCCCCCAAAACTTGCACTGTTCACCATAGAAGTGCAACATGAGGTGATGAAGGCGGTCACATAGTTCATTTTAAAAATCAACAAAGTTCATTTTAAAAATCAACAAAGATTTGGGTCAGATTCGGCAGGTTCGGTTTAAGTGTTCTGTTGTTTGATCCGGCTGCTTGGCAACTTAGCTCACTGGTCTTCCGCAACTAGCTGTCAAACTAACAACAACAAAAACAAAAGGTATCTCACCTCCTCCTCTGGGATGTGGCTGGTTGGAGAAAAAACCCGGAGCAAGCTGTGAGAACGCACACAGGAAAAAGGATCCGCAGGGAATGCTGACAAGAACCGACCCTATGTGAATGGCCCATTTAATCACCTGAACAAAACAGCTGCAAATCTACTCCGAAGCAGATTTGCTCTTTGGATACCCCAAAGCATGAAGTCATGTCTGGATAACTCCCTGGAAGGCAGAACACAGGCTTCGCTTGCACTTGGTTGTGTTCCATCATGTTTTATCCATTATCTTCTCTTCATTAAAATTTCTTCAACATGCCCACCCTGAGCCCCAAATTCTCCTTCAAGTATACAATTCCCCTCCACACAAATTATCGCAAGTTTTATGCACTAAAATAATCAGGTGCAATGTGCAGTTGACACAAGACAGTTTTCAAGGGTGGCTTTGGAGGGCTGCTTCATTCATTTACATTTTGTTTTTGAGCTGTACACCTAAAAAGATGCATGTCTACCCAGACTGACAGCAGCTTCTCCAGGTTGCAGGCAGAAGTCCCTCTCAGCCCTATCATGGAGAAGCCAGGGAGGGATCTTGGAACCTTCTGCATGCAAACATACAGATGCTTTTCCCAGAGCGGCCCCATACCCTGAGGGGAATATCTTACAGTGCTCACACATGTAGTCTCCCATGCAAATTCAAACCAGGGTGGATCTTGCTTAGCAAAGGGGACAATTCATGTTTGCTACCACAAGACCAGCTCTCCTCTCCTTGTAGTATGACGCTTTACAATACAGAATATGTGAATGAGACAAAACACATCCTATATAATAAAAGGCTAAGTGAGTGGCCATGGCTTTGGAACGTTGGGGATCTGCGTCCCTGCCTCCCTGGGCTGTTCTGGGCCTGCGCGAAGCGACCTCAGACACCTGGGCCTGGGCCTGCGCGAAGGACCTCAGACACCAGTGTCCCACAGCCACGGGCGGCCATTAGCCGGTGTGTGGCGGCGGGGGAAAGTGGCCGAGGCGGCGGCACGGCGAGAGGAGGCCGAGGCAACCAGAAGCGGCCGCCCTGAAAAAGGCGAGGGCAATGGCGGCGGGGGAAGACCGAGACGGGGGACAGGGAAGCTGGGCGAGGTGGTGGCGAAGCCGCCAACGAGGCCCCCGCCCGCTCACAGCCGTCGCCGCCGCCTGCTTACCCGCCCTCCCAGCTGCCCAAAATGAAGCTGGGCGAGGTGGCGGCGAAGCTGCCAACGAGGCCCCCGCCCGCTCACAGCCGCCGCCGCCGCCTGCTCACCCGCCCTCCCAGCTGCCCAAAATCACCTTCCCCGCTCCCCCCCAAAAAAGATTAAGGGCCAAAATGGCCCATGAGAAGGTCGCCGCCCCCGCCTATCGCCCTCCCAGCTGTTGAAGACCACCTTACCCGCTCCAGCCCGAGGGAAAAGAGAGGAGCTCACGAGCAGAGCTCCTCTCTGTGCTAAGTCACTGCTCAAACTGCCGCTATGGATGCAAAGGACGCCTATTGCGTCCATTGCGACAGTATAGGCAGCAGCTTAACACAGAGAATAGCTCTGTTTCCGAGTTCCTCTCTTCTCCTTCGGGCTGGAGCGGGTAAGGTGGGCTCCGGCAGCTGGGTGCGCGGGAGGGCGATAGGCGGGGGCGGCCACCTTCTCATGGGCCATTTTGGCCGTTATTCATCCACCCCCCCCCCAAAAAAGTAAAAGCAAAATAAGGAAGAACAAAAAAAGACAACAACAAAACAAAAAACAAAAAGAGAGAGGGGACAAGGGGGGGGGGAAGAGACAGAAAGAGAGAGAGAGAGACAGAAAAGACGGGATAGAAAGCTAGCGCCTGTTATCATAACGGGCTTAAAAATACTAGTATGTATATAAGTACGCTGATCAGAGTGGTAGGATTGGTTGCAAATCCTTGTCCAATGTATACTTGGTGGCAAACCCAGGTTTGCTGCATTGTCCTTTGTGGAATTACTTAGTCCGCAGCAGTGTTCCCTCTAAGGTGTGACGATGTGCGCGTGCTCACACATTTTTTGATGTCCTCGCAGTTTATTTTAGATCCCGCTCAGGTTGAATCAGGACGGGCCCATTCTGAATGGACAAGCGCACACGCTGCCTTGATATTGCCACCTAGAACAAAATTCATTCCGTACACAGGTGAAAAAAATTAGAGAACACTGGTCCTCAGTTTCTGTAACTTTACTGATGGGGTAGAGAATGAGAGGCAACTATTATGCTTTGTGATTCTCCAAGCAGAATACTTTTGGGAGCTCCTGTGTCTGTAAACATTGGCTGCTGCCTGCAGAAGTAACTTTTGTATTATATTGTGCTGCTTATGAAATGTCCCTTTTTAAAAAATAAATAAATCTAGTGCTTAATTTCGAGATAAGCTGATGGAAGTCATCTTATTTAGAAATACCACCTTGTGATTGGGAAGGTTTTCCTTTCCCCCATTATCTTTCTTCTGTTCAGACTCTTTTGCTATTCGATGGTGACAGTGTCCCTGAGCAAGTACAGCGTGTGCCTTTTCCGCACCTTGCTTATTCTGACTTCATATGCTCTGTGACTGAAACATCCAAACATCCCGGCATCCAAAACAGACTATGAGGCTGTACCTGAAAAAACCCAGTCTACACAACCACGTGATGGTTGGTCCATTTTGCTGAGTGAGGGAGGGAGAGTTCTGGGCGGTATTTCCCGTGGCAAACCCAGCCCATTTTGCTGCTTCTCGCGCTCTTCCATTTTGGAGGCGCTAGAGTTCCGTGTCCTTACAGACCAGTAGCACACAGTAACAGGAAGGGGCGTGTTGAGAATGCACCTGTCCAATGTCTTCCTGAAACCCAGTGCCCTCCAGTCACATCCCTTAATCATGTGTTGAGACTGTTCATCTGAGTAATTGCTATACACGTTCTCCAAATAATTGTTTAAACAAAGGGAGAGTGCTAGATCAGTGGTGGATGTCCCAATGGGCACACTCGCAGTGCGCCCCTTCCTGTTCATATGTGCTGCCAGGCAGGGCCGGCTCTGGGGGATCTGGAGCCCTGATGCAACATTCTGTTGAGCGCCCCCACCCCAGCTATAGTAAAAAAATGAAAAATCAAAATAAATACAATTAGTGTGTATTCAAAATTTTTCTTAATTATGTACATAATATGTATATAATATAATTATAATTATATTACTCCTATACTTAAAAAGAGCTATTTGGCTACCAATACACTTCTGGGCAAAATACAAGGTGCTGATTATAACCTATAAAGCCCTACACAGCTTAAGCCCTGGTTATTTAAGATAATGGAGCAGTCTTGGTGAGAGAGAGAGAGAGAGAGAGAGAGAGAGAGAGAGAGAGAGAGAGAGAGAGAGAGAATGGAGCAGTCTTGGCGAGAAAAAGAGAGTCCGTTCCCTGTCGTTCCAGAGGTCCCCGTCCTCCTCCTGTCACAGGCAGTCCCCCCCCGCAGCACTTTCTCTCCCCACCGGGCTCCCTCCTCCCTGCCATTTTTGCCCGCCCGCCGCAGGGCTCCCTTGTGGGGCCGCCAGCCACCTCCTCCATCATCACTGTGTCTGGTGCCATTTTCTTCTCACTGCCTCCCGCCAATTGAAGCCGCTGCATGGCCGAGGGGATGGCTGTGGGGGTGCGTGTGTGTCCTTCTACACCCCCGCCCCCGGCAGCGGCAGAAGATATCAGAGCAATGCTGTGGCCTGCTGCTTGGCCCAGTGTCGCTTCCTAACTGCGAGATACTTAATAGACTTCACTGCACAGGTGTGCCTTGTAACTGGGAAGCGACACCGGGCCAAACAGCAGGCCACAGCATTGCTCTTGTTCAGTCGCTTCCGCCGCTGGTGGGGAGGTGTAGGCAGTAGGACACACACACACACCCCCGCAGCCATCCTCAGCCGTGCGGTGGCTGGAATTTAATTTTTTTTAAAGGAGGTATCATCAGCTCAACTTCCTCCTTCAGACTGTGCCCCGATGCGGCGCATCTTCTGCTTACTGGTAAGAGCCAGCCCTGCTGCCAGGCCATATTGTTTGAACTGACTCACTATCAACGAAAGCCCCAAACTCACTTTATTATTAGGTGATGAACAAAAGCAAAGCAAATTAGGAAAGGTGTGGATGCTGGACCCAGGTGCAGTGCCCACCACAAGCATGCCATCAAGCCCCACCCACTCCCCCACACCAGTATGCTCTGTAGCCCCATTCCTATGCTGTGAGCCTCTCTTCTTCCACATAGTTTTGTACCACCACAAAAATATGTTTCTGGGTTTTTAAAAAAGTTTTTATTGTAATTTCTGTTATAATTCTCCTGTATTATTTATTATTGTATATAAAGGCAAATCTTGATAAATTATTGGTAACTTTTAAAAAGTATGCTTGTTCTTTGCCTTTTCTAATAGATTATTTTGTTTGCCTGTCTTCTCCTTCAGCGTTCTCTATATTTAGCATTCTCTGCATTGAGGCCTCTTTATTCCATGAGGATTCACAGAAATGTTCCAGTCGCTGGGCCTGGCATTTATGCTCTTGTCAAGAGATGCCAACAGAGCACAGTGTGCTTACAACCAACAGTACCTATTTCAAAAATCCCCTTTGAAGGTACTTTGCCTCATAATCTAAGCCTCTTTCTGCGTTACAGGTGACTGGCCTTTAGAGTGTATTTTTGTGAGGAAATGGTGCTATGAGGTTGTGTATCTGTTCCCCCTCCATCCTTCAGTGGTTAGAAGTATTCTTTTAAATACACCCACATATTCTTTTTAGACAACCATTTACCAGATGACAACTTACCACAGTCCTTATGAGACCTGTCTCTGTGTGACCTGTTAGTAAGCTGGTTGACTGTAGGGATGTGCGAGCCGGCCATGAGACTGGTTCGGTTCAAATCTGGACTGGATTAAAACCGGCCCAGCTTGGGCTCAGCAGAACTGGGTCCGGTTCGACCATCAAACCAGGCCAAACCAACTTGTGGGCCAGCTTGGGGGGTATACTTGTAAAGGTGAACCCAGCAATAAGAGTTCACCCGCTGTTATTAAAGTATGGAGTTCACTACTATGGCATATGGGTCACTAGCTTGGATTAGTTTAAGAAGCAATTAAACAAATTATACCTAATCTCAATGAGTTAATGAAGAACCATTTATTTATATATAGAAGTTAGAAGCCATGATAGCTAAATGGAACCTCTACTTTCAGGAGCAGTCTGAATAGCAATCAATCAATCAATCTTTATTACGGTCACAGACCAGCATAAAGTATAAGGATGATTACATGTTAAAAGTGAGATTAGATAAAAGATAAATGCATATAAAATAGTACATATTGTTGCTAAAAGGACTAAGAATACTAAAAATACTAAGCTAATATGAAAATATAAGGGTGATTCCATGTTAAAAGTGAAATTAGATTAAAAAATGATTACCTATACTAAAAGGACTAAAAATAGTAAAGAACATGAGGGTCTAAGCGCCTAAAAGGTAGTAAAAGTAATTCATCATCATCATCATCATCATCATCATCATGTTTATTTATGGTCATAGACCAAAATTTAAAACATACATAGTAATACACATGATATAGTAATAATATATACATACTACAAACAGGAGCATGGACAGTCTCAGTCTTTAAGTGGTTAGTAACACGTTCATTTAAATGGAAGGTCCATTTAAGTTGTCTGGGCTGGATTGCATTAGATAACCCTGGATCACCAGGAGGTTCCATAATATCTTGATCAATAGTTTTCAAATGGAGTGTAACCGGAAGATGGTCACTTTCTAGATAGTCATCTATTTTAAATCTCACTACATAGGGAATTAAAGCTCAAGATATTGCTATGTAGTCAATCAATGAGGGTCTGGTGCCTGACCAGTGAAAAAATTCTGCTGGATAATCATCATCAGTAGCACCATTAAGGATAAAAAGTCCCAGTAAATCAAAAGTCGACTTAAGTTTAAGTCCCTGGGAGTTGCAACTTAAATCCTTGGACAGACGTTGAAGTAATTAAAAATGCATGAGTTAAAAGACATGAGAGGACAGAAATATATGACCTGAGTGATAAAAGTGAAAGAACAGCCAGATTGAAGGTTATAAGGAGCAGTGAAAGAGAGGCACGTGAGCAATTGCAGGCCTGCCCAGAGTCACCGAGAGTCAGATTGAGGCTGATAGGGCTCACTGCCTGTCATCTGCTGATGAATGCTGATCGCAGCTGCACAGTACCTGCCGAGACTACATGTGATGGCAGGCTTAGAGTCAGAGAGCAGCAAAGAGCTATAAAATTGGCTCGGACGGCTGGATACTTGCTTAGCAATGGAAGGATGAGGGAGGCATGAATGTCTCTATAGAACAAGCAGTAGAAGAGAGCATGCTCAATAGTTTCAATCTGCCCTAGGCCACGGGGGCATAGGCGCTCAAAAAATGGGGTCCTTTTATAACGGCCTTCTAGCACTGCTGAAGGGAGGCCATGACAGTGAGCCAAGGTGAACACCTTTCTGTGCTTGGAATCTCCAGTTGGGTGAGGTATGCTGCTAGAGAAGGAGAATATCTAAGCCCTTAACTGATGTGAAATTTGGGGTCACTGCTGAGATCAGTTTGGCACTCAAGTGTCTGTAATGCGCTGCTTGATGGTTGCTTTTGCCTGATCATAGCCCATACTGAGCAAGGTCATGGGGAAAAGGCCCGAAGTAGCTATTTTGGTCTAAATTGCCTGAATCCAGCTAGATTGGTAATCATCATGTAGGGTTAGGGGGGCAAGGCCAATTGGGCAGAAGGATCGTCTGAGCCAATAACAGAGGATGGCCACCCATACCCTGGCCTCCAGCTTGATCAGGCCTGTCTCCAGGTGCAGAGTGGCATTGGGGACACATCTCAGTATTTGGAGCACTGGCCGCAGGAATTTAGATTGTACAAGTTCCAGAGCCACAATGTTGGGGAAGGGGCCCAATTGGGCACCATTGAGAAGTTAGCTAGTGACTTGGCTGTGAACAGTTCAAGGGCCGCGGATACATAATGGCCTCCTCTTGTCGGCAGGCATTTGAGAATGGCAGAGGCACTTCTCTGGACATTTAAAGCCAGGTGTTCTTTATGGCCTTTCCAAGAGCCACCAAAATGGAAAACTACTCCCAAGTCTTTGAAGTGTGCAGCTTGCTCAATCTTATGCCCCTCAATGTGCCAAGAGTGGATCTTGGGCCTCCTGACAAAGGCCATCATTTTAGTTTTGTGATCATTGATTTCCAGGCAGTTCTCCTTACAGTGCAGCGTCAGGGCCCTCAGTGTTCTTCTAAGGCCAAGGGGGGTCCTTGAGAGGATGGCTGCATCAGCCACGTATAACAGGATGGCAATGTATCTCCCAGCGTGCTTTGGAGGGTGGAAATCTGGGTTGCTGAGCTGGCCCATCATAGAGTTAATGTAGAAGTTGAAGGGGAGTGGAGCCAGAATGCATCCTTGTTTGATGCCCTTCAGCTCTTGTGAGGTGGCCTTGGGGGCTACATCTTGAATTATCTTCCATGCACCATCTTCCATGCACCAATTATCTACCATGCACCACAAAGGACCCCACATTTTAGACCCTCCGTAACCCAATCTCACCTGGAGTGATGTGTTCATGTGCAGGGTGCAATGAAGGTATAGCAGGCGCCGGTCATTGGAGGAGGCTTCCAGCTTCTTCCATCATTTGACACGTGCGATGGAATCGAATGCTGCCTTCAGGTCGATGAAGGCGGCATAGAGGGAGGTCACCCGGCAGGAAGAGTATTTCCCGATAAGGTGCTGTACAACTAGGCACTGGTCGATGGTGGAGCGCCCTTCCCTGAAGCCCGCTTGTTCCTCAGCAAGAAGATTTTCCTGTTCCAATCCATCTTTAAGCTTCCTGGATAGGTGCCTCGCATTAAGTGATGGGTCTGTAATTGGCCGGGTCATCCTTCTTGCCCTTTTTAAATATAAAGCAATGATCACTGCCACCCCCCCCCAAGTCCTTGGGAATTTGGCCACTTGTGTCAACATAGGCGAAGTGCGAAGCCAGGACAGGGGCCCACCAGTCTAGATTATTTTTAACAGCCTCTGGTGGAATAAGGTCCTCGCCTGGAGCCTTCCCCAGTCTTAATTGGGTGACTAGACTGTGAATCTCTGAGGTTGACACTGGTGCCCACGCTGGAGTGTCTTCAATGGCACAGGTGGAGCTTCTGCAAACAGCAGCAGGCTCTTTGTATAGGTCATGAAAATAGTTCTCCCAGATCTCTGGATGAAGATGACAGTCCAGGTGATTTGGTTCATAAGTGGGAGAGTGCTTTGTAAAGATGCCAGAACATGGCAGAATCTTTGGCTCTAATGGCCTGAATGAGACCCATCCAGGCATCTTTCATGGCATCTCTTTTCTTACAAAGCAGCAGAAGTTTGTGCTGTCTTTTCTGCAGAAGGAGATTCTGTGGGGCCAACTGTCCAGAACAAGCTTTATAGACTTGATAGGTGTAAGGATGGGCTTTTGGGGCTTTAGCACAGTCCTTATCCAACCACTGCTTGGAAGCCTGTTGGCACTGTGCACATAGCTCACAGGTCTTGCGAGAGAGGAGCTGCTGTTATTCCTGGACGAGGGCATTGTAGGACTCCAAAGGTGCAGAAGTAGGGTCGTTAGTTAGTAAGGATGATTGAATACGCTGCAGGTGGTCAGAGGCGAGTAGCTCACTTAGTGCTTGATCCAGTTGTGGAGACCATTTAGCACGGCAATATGCTCCTCCCGCCAAGGATATGGTGGGATGATCATGGTTCTCCATATGGGACTGATAGATGAAAGGCTTTAGAAGGAGCGAGATGGGGAGATGATCACTGTCAAATTTGGGGACAACCTCAAAACCCTCCACCAGAGGGAGAAGGTTCCCTGAGGCGATAAAGCAGTCAATCAGACACATCCCAGAGCCGGCCAGATAGGTGAAGTTGGCAGGATGGTCGTTTTCAAGCGAGTCCTTCAGAATGCAGAGATTAAGTCTGGTGGTCATTAGACTCAAGCAGAGACCTGCATAACTTGACCTTTGGTCCTTTGAAAGACGGATAAGAGGGAGCCCGTCTGCCTCGGGACTGGGTTGATAAGCCCTCTGTGGAGTGTATGAAGTATGGTCATCAGGGCACAGCCTAGCATTTAAATCACCACCCATCACCACAAATGCATTCGGAATGGAGAGGAGGAGATCTGCTACGTAGTTTTCCATTTCAGTCCACATTGATCTAACCTGAGGCTTCCTCTGTATCGGAGAGAGATAGATGTTAATTTTGAGCAGACTGCAGCAGCCAAAATGAATCAAAACTGCCATAGCATATTGTTTGAGTGGTGGAAGCAGCTTCGAGGATGCGTGTAGAGAGGTAGCAACAAGCACCCAGGCCACCTTTGCATCTACCACAGCCTGCCCCAGGTACAGCTCCAACTGTATAAGAGTGAAAGCCATTGAGTAATATCTCCCCGGATGAGTCTGAATAGCAAGTCCTGGGGACAAACAACAGGGCAGGCCTGCGGTCTTAATGTCCTGCTTGTGGGCTTTCATGAATCATCTGGCTGACCACTGTTGGAAACAGGATGCTGGACTAGATGCATCTATGCAACCCAGCAGAGCAATTCTTACATTTGTGTTAAGATGATGAAAATGGTCTCTTTATCATTTGGCCACCTGCCTCTCTACCTAGTCTACAATTTCATATTACAGAAAATTTAATCTACAATCCAATCTTCAGATGCAAAACAAAAGTACTTAAAAACAGAAATAACACCAGCATTCCTACCAGCCTCTACTATTCAGCACCCCCAGTTTCCTCCCCACACTTCTGAGATTTCACCAGGTACTAGACACACCTTTCAAGACCATCATTACAGCCTTGAGGACAGTAGATCTTCTTTTAGAAGAAAACGTCTCAGGACGTTGAATTTCTTTCAAAATACTGTGCTTGTGCAATGCAATGGTAGAATCAGGGAGCACATAGACTTCTGTCAGTGGAGCGGTTGGCCTGCTGGATCCAAACACAGCTTTGATGTAATGCCTCATATGACCTCTGTAGCACAAGATGGAGCCACACTCCAGTAGCTCCAATCATGCAAGCAAAGCATCTCTGATGGGTGTGCCCAAGCACACCCACATCCATGCCATATTCCAGGCAGGATTGAAGCTCACCTTCCATCCCCACCCCTGGGAGAAGAAGTTTGTGCAAATCTTCTAATACAGGATTCCCAACCTTTTTAAAAACAAGCATACCTTTTCTGCTCACAGACCAGTCCTTCAATTCAGATACCCTATAGAGATTGTGTGTGTGTGTGTGTGTGTGTGTGTGTGTGTGTGTGTGTGTGTGTGTATTGATGGATGGATGGATGGATGGATGGATTGATTGATTAAGTGCCGTCAAGTCGGTGTCAACTCTTAGCCACCACATAGATAGATTCTCTCCAGGGTGATCTCTCAGGTCTCTCAGTGATGCATTCATTGCTGTCATAATCGAGTCCATCCACCTTGTTGCTGGTTGTCCTCTTCTCTTTCCTTCAACCCCCCCCCCCCCCAGAATTATAGACTTCTCATGGGAGCTGGGTCTTCAAGTAATCTGTCTGAAGTACGATAGTTTGAGTCTGGTCATTTGTGCCTCGAGTGAAAATTCTGGATTGATTTGTTCTATGATCCATTGGTTTGTTTTCCTGGCTGACCATGGTGTCCTCAAGAGTCTACTCCTGCACCAAAGTTCAAAAGCGTCAATGCTTTTTCTATCTTATTTCTTCAAAGTCCGCCTTTCACATCCACAGAGTGTCATGGGGGAAACCATTGTCCAAACGATTCTAATCTTTGTAGGTGTAGACTCCTCACGGCATCTAAATATCCTTTCTGAGGCCTTCATTGCAACCCTACCAAGTGCCTGTCTGCGGCGTATTTCTTGACTGCTGGATCCTTTACTGTTGACAGTCGATCCTAAAAGGGAGAAGCTATCAACCACTTCAGTGTCTTCAGTGTCTATTCTGAGGCTGGTTGCTGTACCCCTTTCTTGTCTTTAGTTTAGTCTTCTTTACATGTAATTGTAGTCCCATATTTTCACTGTGCTCCTTCACTTTCATTACTAGAGCCACATTCTCAGCTCTCAGAGTGGTGTCATCAGTGTAGCGCAGCTTATTGTGTATCTATGCACACACAAATCTAAAAGTTACAGTTATGAAACAGCTTACTCCAGTCACTGGCTTACATCCAGACTCAGTTACTCAAGAGTACTCCCACTGAAATTAATCAACTTGTCCCACTAATTTCAAGAAGACTGCTGATGACTAACTTTCTCTGGATGTAAGTCTGTGGCTGGAATAGCCTGCCTCATGACTGTAGCATTAAAACCTGGCGCTGATATTCCGTCGGTCAGGATGAGGGAAGGAGTACGCTGAGCTTCTGCACATAGCCAGCCCGTCAGAAGCACAGGAAGAGAGGCTTCACCCTCCTCCCTCCCCTTCTACAATAGATACATCGCTGAGAACATGTTGGCTTCCAGCCGGCAGTCCTCAGATGAGGAACACATCGCGTGGCAGGAGGTCTCTGCATAGCCCCGGGAGCCCTTCAAGTACCACTAGAGGTACTAGTACCCCCTGTTGGGAACCCCTGTTCCATATACAGAGAGTTCTTTTTTAATTCATATCCAGGTTTCCATCTGTACCAGAGAGAGTCCCTTTCCACAGCAAGTCTGCACAGCTACAAATGGCAAAACGTAACCAATCACTATCTTGGCTTCAATGGCTGGTCTAGTCGCCTCATCACGGTAAGGATGACCTGCTGTTTTCACTGTCATTTCAGTAAGAATAAGCTTTCATACCAAGTCTGCAGGTATGCTTCATTTAAGTGTCCTGACTTCCCTCCATGGGTAGGTGAGAGAGCAAACCAGTAGCTATTGTGTGCTGAGCATAGACAGAAGTCTGCCAATTGCTAATCACTTCTAAAACCAAATGGTCTGGGAATTCACTACCTCGGAGAAGTGATGAACTAGTTTGATCTAATATGTAAGCAGCTGTCCACTTTAAATGTACTGGGTCTACAGATGTGGATTGGCTTTGGTAGCCAGCTCTTCATAGTTGCCAACTTCCTCCCCAGGGATGTCTGCTTGCCCGACACAAAGCCAGACTCCTCCTCCCTCCAAATTCCCAGTGTGTGGAGAACTCAGGAGTTGAGAGGAGTCTCTCATTTTGTGCTCGCCTACAGTATTGTTGCCGGAAACATTACTAGTCACTCATGGTGACCTGCAAAACATTGAGATATAAAGGCAGTTCACACAATGCTCCTGTTTTAGGATTGTGTGCAAGGGAAAGGCTGGAGAGAGAGAAGTGAGTTCTGGGGGAGAGGAGCTGAGTCAGAGAGTGCCTTCCTACCCAGCTCTCATGCCCAGCACTTTACCCAGGCAGGCAGAAACATATGTCTGTTCTAATCAGAGCCATGTGAACTGCCTCACAGAGTACCTTGAGGGGGATGAGGGTGGGAAAGGAAGCATGGGATGGATGGAAGTAGTGGGACTTATATTTATTATTATTATTATTATTATTATTATTATTATTATTACACTTATATCCCACTCTTCCTCCAAGGAGCCCAGAGCGGTGTACTACATACTTGAGTTTCTCTTTCACAACAACCCTGTGAAGTAGGTTAGGCTGAGAGAGAAGTGACTGGCTTAGAGTTACCCAGCTAGTTTCATGGCTAAATGGGGATTTGAACTCGGGTCTCCCCAGTCCTAGTCCAGCACTCTAAGCACTACATCACGCTGGCTCTGCCTTTCCCTCTATTGCTCTCAAAATCCCAATTTGAACAATTTCAGAATATATCTAGTTTTGAAGAGGAGGAGAACAAAGAGGAGGAAGTGAGGTCTTCACTCAGGAGCCAATGTCTGAAGTATCTGTGCTATTTACCACAAATGTGTTAAATCTCTCTCTCTCTCTCTCCCCCACAATGCACTACATGCACAATGCAATGGGGGATTTGCCTGTCAGATTCTGTATCTCCTAGGGCTGAACTCAGCCCAATGAGACACACAATAACCGGCAGCCAGGTTAAGGTTGCGCTTGCAAAATCTTAGCTAACAGCTGGGTTGGTTTGAAGGGTTAGGTAGGCGAGAAGCATTGGGATCCACGGGGATCCCGGCCTAACATCAGCTGGGCTGCCCTTGCCCGCGTTAGGCTGGTCATGAGAACAGTCCCATTGATTCTCAGGCCCAAGATACAGCATTCTTCAGACATTCACCCAGCTAGCATTGATTATTAGCTCAATCATTTTCAGCAACAAATTGACATGCCTAGATCTTCCTGTCCAGTCTTCTAGATTCTTGGCTCGGTTAGGATGTTGGATAACAGCTATCTTTATATGCATTGACAGTAATAAACTCAACTCAACTAAAACTAAGACATGCCTATATATCTCAGACCAATCTCTTTTTCTTATAACAGAAAGATATTGTCTTTCAGAGTTTCTTATGGCTGCCAAGAAAGCCCAGAAGCTTGCAGCACATCAAGCACTCTCGGACGCATTTTGAAAGATCCTGCTTGTTGTTCTAGGCAAGGCCTTTTCCTTTAAAAAATAAAAACACATTTTTAAAATCCTGCTTCTCTCCCACTCTTACCTGGGGTTCCAAGTGGTTTCCATCCACAAGACGGATCAGATCCTCACCTGCTTAGCTGAGTTTCTCCCGGACCATTTTCGTAGTCCTAGGTGGAAGAGCAGAGACACAAGTTACTGGCTTTAAAGCTTGGGATCTTCTCCAACGATGGTGAGAATTGTGGAGGAGGAGACACGCCATCCAGAAATGCATGGTGACGAAGGCCAAGGGCAGCAAAGAGTGGGCTAAGGCATTCTTCATCCAGATGAGATGGCTCCCCCATGAGGCAAGGTGAGGTGACAGTCTCAGGCGGCACTTATGCCCTAGGATGGCAAGTGTAGGCACCCTGCCCCCCTGCAGGTGTAGTCTCACCTGCCTGCTACCACCGCCTCCCACCAGCTCCTCTACACTCTGTCACCCTCCTTTCAGGTGTCCTCCCCTTTATCCTGGCCCCGCTCCTGATGCAGACAGTGGTCTCTACCTCTTCTCCATTGCCCAGCTGCCTTATCTTTTGAAAATTTATTTAATCTATTTTAATTGATTTTGACATTTAGATCCCACTCTCCTCCAAGCAGCTTAGCGTGGTGTACATGCCTTTTTTTATCCTCACGACAACCCTGTGAGGTAGTTCAGGCTGAGAGATATATGAGTGGCCCAGAGTCACCCAGTGAGTTTCATGGTGGAAAGGGGATTCAAACTCGGGTCTTCCTGGTCCTAGTCCAACACTCTAAACACTGCACTCTGCTGGCTCTTCTGGGCATGTCACTGTATGAAACTGCAAGTCAGCAGTGGAGACAGAGAAAATGGTGCTTCTAGCATAGAGTGGTGGCCTCTCCTCATTGCTTCTGCTTTGCTAGCTACAGTAGCTGGTTCTCTACCCCCAACCCCATCAGCAGGGGAGACTTGTGCATAGGAAGAAGAGAAAAACAGGTTGCTCACCTGTAACAGATGATCTGGAGGTGATCCGTTGTATTCATAAAGAATGGGTTCTGCGCCTGCGCAGGGACCTCGCGGACCGATTGACTAGCTCCTCGCGACGCCACCAACCGCCCTGCACGTGATCGTGCCTTCGTCAAAACAGGCAGTTGGGGCGTGTCTTCCTCAGTTTCTTTGGACCGCCAGTACAATTGTTCACACTGACGATCCCTTTCAATTCCTCAACTTTCTATCTTGATGACGTGGGGAGGCTGGGTGGGTATTATGAATACAACGGATCACCTCCAGATCATCTGTTACAGGTGAGCAACCTGTTTATCTGGATAGTGATCCGTTGCATTCATAAAGAATGGGTGACTAGCCAGCTTCCCGCTTATGGCGGTCGGTCATCAAGGTAGCACTCTTTTCAGGACACTCCGACCAAACTCCGCGTCCTTTGTCTGCCTAATGTCCAATGCGTAATGCTTGACAAACGGGTGTCCTGACAACCATGTGGCTGCCTTACAAATCTCCTGCATTGGCACTCCTGCCAAATTTGCAGCCGACACTGCATAAGCTCTTGTTGAATGCGCCCTAATAGAACCAGGCGGCGTGATCCCTTGAGAACTATATGCCAGCCTTATTGCCTTTACAATCCATTGCGAAAGACGTTGGCGCGTGACCGACGAGCCCTTCGCTTTCCCACGAAACAGCACAAACAACTTATTAGTCTTCCGAATTGGTCCCGTAGCTTTCATATAATGTAACAGGGCCCTTCTGACATCTAGTGCATGCATTCTCTTTTCTAACTGCGTTTGTGGGTCTCTGAAGAATGCTGGTAACACAATATCTTCGTTTATATGAAAATCTGTGACTACCTTGGGTCTGAATTTCGGATCCAGGCGTAGTACCACCTTTTGTGGATAAAATTGGGTAAACGGCCGATCAGCCCGCATCGCAGCCAGCTCACTTACTCTACGTGCAGACGTCACAGCCACCAGAAACACTGTCTTCAACGTCAGTGTTTTCAGCGCAGCAGTCCCCAAGGGCTCAAATGGCGCTTCAGTCAATGCATTCAGAACTAGTGTCAAGTCCCACTGTCGTACAGGACGTCGAACCGGAGGGTACAGGTTATTCACTCCTTTCAGAAATTTCTTACTATCTGGATGCGAAAACACCGTGGTACTCCCCCAACCTTTATGTTCCGCTGATATTGCTGCTAGGTGTACACGGAGAGAAGAGTTCGCCAAGCCCGTCATTTTCAAGGTGGTCATATACAGTAGTACTTGTTTGACCGATGCATTCTTAGGGAAGAATCCCTTCTCTTTCGCATAGATCCGGAACCTCATCCATTTACTCTTGTAATTTCGTCTGGTGGAAAGTTTCCTACAATTAAGCAGGATTTTATTCATCAGTCTATGTGCCATGCCGTCAGCCGCAGCGTGTGGAGTTGTGGGTGCAATATCATCCCCTCTTCCCGACTTAGCAAGTCCGGGTAATCTGGAAACCGATGATACTGTCCTCGCGAAAGTTTCAGTAGTAGTGCGAACCACGGCTGTCTGGGCCACCAAGGTGCTATCAGAATCCCCCTTGTCCCGTCTCGGATGATCTGTGCTAAAACCCTCGAAATAAGTGGTTGTGGGGGGAATAGATAATACGGACCCCTTGTCCAGAGAAGCTGGAACGCGTCGCCCAGCGAGTTCTCTCCATGCCCTGCACGAGAGCAATAGCTCTGACATTTTTTGTTCACAGCAGTGGCAAACAAATCTATTCTCGGCAGGCCCCATTTCTTGAATAACGGCTGAATGTAACACTCCCCCAGCTCCCACTCGTGCTGCTGGTTCAGCTGAGGTGACCTGCTCAGTTTGTCCGCCTGGACATTGTCCACCCCCTTGATATGCAATGCCACGGGGAATATGGAATGTGCAATACACCACGTCCATAGACGCTGGCTCAGATGACACAGGGACCGGGACACCGTCCCCCCCTGCTTGTTCAGATAAGCTACGGCGGTTGTATTGTCCAGGTTCACTTGCACAGTTTTTCCCTGCAAGCGTGGTCTGAAAGCCTTCAATGCCAAAAACACCGCCAGAAGCTCCAGATAATTTATATGCTTCTCTCTTTGTCCCGGAGTCCACCGGCCCTGAACCTGACAATGGCAACAGTGTGCCCCCCAACCCCATAGGGAAGCATCTGTTGTCACCCAACAGGATGGCGTCCGGGGCTGGAACAGCACCCCTGACATTAGATTGCTGCGTTGGACCCACCATTGCAGAGATTTCCGTACATGGACCGGGATGAGCAACGTCTTTCTCTGGTCGTCCACATTCGGTCGAAAATTGTGCAGGTACCACAACTGAAGCACGCGCATGTTCAGGCGGGTACAAGCTACAGTAGAGTTGCAGGATGCCATCAGCCCTAGAAGCCTCTGAATGGTTTCTGCTGGCTGCTGCGTCGACTTCTCGAACAGATGAACCAGACCCTTGATCTGTTGGTATCTTGACTCCGGCAGATAAGCTCTCTTGTCCACAAAATTCAGTATGGAGCCTATGAAGTCTACTTGTTTCTGCGGTTCCAATTTGGATTTTTTCCAATTTACATTGATCCCCAGCGTGTGAAGTAGGCGTAAGACGAAGCGAGTCTGAGAAAGTAACTCTTCTTTGTCTCTGTTCACCATAAGCCAGTCGTCTAGGTAAGGATACAGCCTCACCCCTCTTGTTCTTAAGAATGCCACCACCGCAGCCATCACCTTTGTAAACACACGCGGGGCAGTAGAGAGTCCGAAAGGCAAAACTGTGTATTGGTACGCTATATCGCCTACTGTGAATCGAAGGAATCTCCGGTGTCTCTCGCGGATCCCCACGTGAAAATAGGCGTCTTTCAGATCCAGGGTGATCGCCCACTCTTCCTCCATCAAGAGAGGCAGAATACCCTGTAAAGTGATCATTCTGAATTTTCTCGTATCGACATAGCAGTTTAGATCCCTCAAATCCATTATCGCTCTTACTCCCCCATCTTTTTTGGGGATTTGAAAATATCTGGAATAGAACCCCCTCAGTTTGTCCATCCACGGCACTTGCACTATCGCCTGTTTTTCCAGCAACACCTTCACTTCGTCCCGAAGCACTTGCGATGACTTGGTGTACTTCACACCCTGAAAAGGTGGCAAAGTTTTGAACTCTATCGCGTAGCCATAAGATATAATCTTTAGTACCCACTGATCTGATGTTATGTTGTGCCACGCGTTGGCATGGCGTGCCAATTTGATGGATACATTGGCTAACACGAGACCGGTATTGGGAGTCCCGGGTACAGTTCTTGGTGTTGCCACGTGCAGTTGCGGTGGATGGACCCGCACTTCAAAGAGACTGCTTTGTCTGGTCCTTCGCAGTCCTCTGACCCTTGGGCTTTTGATAATAGGGTCTACTCTTCTGATAAGGCCTGTTTTGCCTCCTGAAATCCCTTCTATCTTGTCTTCCTGAGTACCGATTTTGCTGCCTCCCGTAGGAACGACTTCGAGACTGTTGACTAGCAGAGGACGTGGATGCCATGAATGTTTTAGCTGTGAACTTCATCTTCTTCCACGATTCCATCGTGTCATCTGTCGAGTCTGCAAACAGCCCTTTCCCGTCAAAGGGTAAATATTCTATCTTATCCTTCATTTCCGGCTGCAAGTTCGTAGACTGAAGCCAAGCATGGCACCGCAATGTAATAGCAGTAGCCATTGCCCTCGACTCCGTCTCCACCAGATGCTTGTATGTGCTCAACAGCTGCCTGGTGACCACAGTAGACTTCTCATAGGTCTGCGCTAATGCCCTCTGCAGGTCCCCAGTGGACATAGAGGATGAGTCCTGGAAAAAAGTGTCCCATAAATGGTGGGCATAGCGCGTCATACATGCAGCATAATTTGCAATCTTCACTGCTAAACTTGAAGTGGAGTACACCCTACGCCCAAGGACATCAAGTTTTCTCCCCTCCTTATCAGCAGGAGTAGTGTGGCGCTGAGTGCCCCTTGATGACGCACACTCTACTACTAAGGAATTAGGGTCTGGATGCTTCACCAGGTATGTGTTATCGTCCTCTTGGACTCTATATAAACTTTCCAGTTTTCTCGAAGTGGCCGTCGAAGTCCTCAAAACTCCCCACGCTGATTGTGCGGCCTTTGAAATCGCCGGAATCATAGGCAAAGATACAGGGTGAGTAATTTTAGCCTTTGCCATCATATTATATACAGGATCTTTTAGATCCAATATCGGCAACTTAACTTCTAGGCCCAAAGCCTCTGCCATCTCGTGTAGCTGCGCATGGTAAGCCTTGAGTTCTTCCGAGGGAGAGATCGAAGTCCCCGGAGCCACCTCCTCAGGTGGGTCTGGCTCCCTGGGCTCATGCAAACTACCCCCATCAGTGTCAGATAAGTACGAAGTGTCTGTGTCACTGTTTCTGCTGCTTACAGCCTCATGGGCCGAAACACAACTAGCATTAGGAACAACGCCAGAACGCGCTGCTGACATCGCCTCCTGAGGATGTATAGTCTCTGGACGATTTGTCAATGCCGGTTCCCTTGGGGGTAACCTGGAAACCAATGTACGTTGCTGTGCAAGGGACTGTTGAGCCTTCCAAATCTTATACTCAGCATAATCTGGTGGGTAAATCACTTCAGGGTTGTGCCGGAAACCACAAGTAAGGGTAATGCGGTTTACATCCAATGACGTTGCTGTAGATGCATCAGTTGAACGTGCCAGAACCGGCACCGGTCGAGGTAAATTCTGCTGCTCCATCACAGGAGTCATCAGTTGCCTAATTGGGCTTGTGGCCGCTGATATAAGTTGTGCAGTCTCTTGAGGGCGAACAGGCGCTCTTAACGGAGAAGCGGACAGAGTCCTAGGAACCTCAGTTGCCGTCAGCTGATCCACAGCAAAACCATGAAAAGTGGAGGCCGACGGTGTGCCCTCACTAGAGTCCAATAAAGCCAGCAATGAAGTCCTCGCCCTTGGTAGTGCAGGCTGCTCTTCCATCCCGGTTTCACCAAAGTCCAAATAGTCCTCCGGTCGATAACCGCCTCTTGGCGTTGCCGGGGAATGAATCGGGGTCGGTGCCGGTGCTAAGTCAGTCGCAACTCGACGTCGAACCGCAGTCTGGAATGCACTCGGTGTCGAAGTACACTGTCCAGTTGCCGCAATCATCGCTTCTTGTGCCGCTGAGGTCGGCAAGTCCGGTACAGCCGGCATCGAGTCGAACACCGTTGTCGATACCGACGGTCCCGTCGACATCGACTGGGTCATTCTCGACACCATCAATGTTTTCTCCTTCTGCGGTACCGAAGCATGTGTCCTCCTCGACGCCGATCTCGACGTCGAAGGAGAGCCCTCTGATGATGAGGAACTCTGCAGCACCCAGGGCGATGGAGTGACCTTCAGAGTAGTATCCCACTCCTCCGAATCGCCTTGCAAATTTGTAGGCGAAGGAGTCTTACTATGGATCCGTGTTTTCTTGGATCTCTTTCTCGGCGGCGAGGATGTGCAATCCTCGTCAGTGGAGGAATAACGTGCTTTCTTATGTTTGCGACGCTTCTTCTTCTCCACACTACCAGGTGTCTTAAACTCCTGATCCACTGTGGCTTTAGACTGCGAAGAGGCAGAGTCCACAACAGGAGGAACTGCATCCGATGCCACAGCGCTCGACACCGACTTCGACGTCGAAGGCCCCGACACCGGCCTCGGTGTCGGGGGTCGAAGAGCGTCTTCATAAAGTGCCGCTCTCAATCGCAGCGCTCGATTTTTCAAAGTTTGTTTCGAAAAAGAGCAACAGATTTTGCAATTTCCCGGGTTGTGCTGCTCACCCAGACAAAGTAGACAGGCATCATGCGTATCAGTAGTCGGCAACTTCGCTTTACAGTTAGTACAGCGTTTGAAAGTTGTTTTAACTGCCGCTTTAGACGCCATAGCGCCCAAGCGCTACACGACCAAGAATAATGTCCAAATCAATTAACTTGCGGGAAAATCCAAACTCGTAGTCGAAAAACAGTCCCAATCCAAAACCAAGCAATGATCCAATTCCGTTCCAGTCGTAAGGTGAAAATCAATCAAGTATCCGAGGAGCAATCGTTCCGAGGTTTAGACGCAATGGCGGTCTAAAAGAAACTGAGGAAGACACGCCCCAACTGCCTGTTTTGACGAAGGCACGATCACGTGCAGGGCGGTTGGTGGCGTCGCGAGGAGCTAGTCAATCGGTACGCGAGGTCCCTGCGCAGGCGCAGAACCCATTCTTTATGAATGCAATGGATCACTATCCAGATCAAGAAGGAAACAGATCCAGCTACTGGAGCAAGAGAAGCAGTGGCAACAAAGAGTCAGAAGCCTACTCTGTGAGGAGCAGACACAGCTTGAGGCGGTGAGCAGGCTTTTCTAAACAGAACAACTAGCCTTCCCCCCTTCAAACCAACTAACAGGAGGAGGGGAGATTTTGAGGGGCTGGTTTCTCTTTAAGGAGAGTGTGTGTGTGTGTGTGTGTGTGTGTGTGTGTGTGTGTGTGTGTGTGATTTACCAGAGCTAGCATATGCCAAGGCTAGCAAACCCCAGTGTTTTTGTTTGTCCCGACCTGGAGGGGGCAGAGTCAGCTAGGGCTGTGGGAGACCCCACGTTCCTTTGACATTTCTTGGACCCACATCCTGTGTCTCAGTTGGAAGCCTACTCCCGACATAAGAAGTGAAGGCCCAAGAACATAGCGAACAGAGCATAGTGAACAGGGATAGCAAACAGGACGTTGGCATTTTGCAGTTGTTTAGCGGGAAGTGTGCGGAGGAGCCTGGAACAAGCCCCCGTGATCACAAGGAGTGCAGAGGAGAAGAGAATGTAAGTACGAATCCCTCCATCATATTCTTGAGAAAGGCTGTTTGGACAGTTAAATAGCTGACCAGTAGAGCTGAGACCTATCCTAATAAACTATCTCTAAATACTGAAAACAGCCAACAAAAGCGGTATGGAGACAGAAAGTCAGCAGGGGAGGGGGCACTTCCCAGTATATTGCACAGAGTGCCACATGTATGACTATTTGCCCCATGGGCCGAAGTCATGGGTGTGTGCTCGGTGCAATGAGCTCCTGGCTCTCAGGGAACCAATTTCGTTCCCTTGAGACCAAGGTGGTGAATCTGGAGAAGCTCCGAGAGACAGAGAGGCATGCGGACGAGACCTTCAGGGACGCAGTCCAGACATCCCACTCCAGGGCTGATAGCTCCTCTGCTGTCAGGGAGAATGAAGGTCTCTGGCAAGGAAGACACTGGTCTGAGGAAGAGGGAAATGGTCCTTTAGGAGGGACCCCTTCATTGGAACATGAGCTCATATCCTTTCGCACAGGGGATACTCCTGCGGGGCGGGGCCTCTTTGTAGTGGGTGATTCAATCATTAGAGGTATAGATAGATGGGTTTGTGATCATGTGTTGACTGCACGGTGACTTGCCTGCCTGGTGTGAAGGTTGCGTACATCACACATCGTGATGCTGACGGGAGCTGGGCAGTATCTGGTTCGGCAAATGCCATCCCATCCTCGATAGAAAGGACAGGGAGGGGCGCCTTGGAGGTGGAGTAGCACTGTATGTTAGGGATAGAATCTAACAAGCTAGAAAACCGAGGTGGACTGGAGTCCTCCACAAAACCCTGTGGGTGACAATACAAGGCATGAAAGGAAACGTGCTACTGGGGACATGCTATTGCCCTCCGGATCAAAACGCTGACAGTGACTGGGAGTTGCAGGAGGAAATCAGGGAGGCGTCAAGAAAAGGCAGGGCTGTAATAATGGGTGACTTCAATTACCCACACATAGACTGGCTAAATTCAGTCAGGTAATGACAGAGAGGTCAAATTTCTAGATACACTCAATGACTGTGCCCTAGAACAGTTGGTCTTGAAACCAATCAGAGAGAAGGCGACCTTGGACTTAATCCTGAGTGGCACCCAGGACCTGGTGTGTGATGTCAGTGTCATCGACCCTTTAGGGAACAGTGACCATAGTGCCATCAAATTCAGCCTACGTGCCGGGAGAGAATCACCAAGGAAGTCTAACACAGACATTTTGCATTTCAGAAGAGGAAACTTCTCCCAAATGAGGAGTATGGTGAAAAGAAAACTGAAAGGGAAAATCAGGAGAGTCACTTTGCTCCAGAATGCATGGAGTTTACTGAAATCCACAATACTAGAAGCCCAGTTAGATTGTATATCCCAAAGGAGGAAAGGTACCACTAAGTCCAGGAGGATGCCAGCATGGCTAACAGGTACTGTCAAGGAAGCCATCAAAGGGAAGAAGACTTCCTTTTGAAATTGGAAGGCCTGTCCAAACGAAGAGGACAGAAAGGAACACAAACTCTGGCAAAAGAGATGCAAGGTGACAATATGGGAGGCAAAAAGAGAGTTTGAGGAACATTTAGCTAGAAGTATCAAGGGGGATAGAAAAAACGTCTTTCAATACATCAGAAGCGGGAAACCTGCCAGGGAGGCGGTTGGACAATGAGGAAGTGAAAAGGATGATTAAGGAGGATATGGAGGTTTCAGAGAAGCTCAATGAGTTCTTTGCGTCTGTCTTCATGGCAGACGATACTGAGCATATAGCTGTTCTTGAACCAGGCTTTTCGGGGATGGAGGCTAAAGAACTGAGTCAGATAGAAGTGACAAGAGATGATGTTCTAAACTGTCTGGGGGAAAAAAACAAACGAACATTGACTTGACTTTCAGATGCCTTCAGTTGCTTGTTCTCCCTCCATGCTCTCTTCACTCATCTGATATCTTCAGTCTCCATAAAATCCCCCATGCCCCAACTCTTTGGGGTAGAAAGCTGGTCCTGTGGTAGCGTGCATGAATTGTCCTGTTTGCTAAGCAGGGTTGACCTTGGTTTGTATTTGGATGAGTGAGCATTATGAGAGGAGAACTGGTCTTGTGGTAGCAAGCATGACTTGTCCCCTTAGCTAAGCAGTGTCCACCCTGGTCGCATATGAATGGGAGACTAGAAGTGTGAGCACTGTAAGATATTCCCCTCAGGGGATGGAGCCGCTCTGGGAAGAGCAGAAGGTTCCCAGTTCCCTCCCTGGCTTCTCCAAGATAGGTCTGTGAGATATTCCTGCCTGCAACCTTGCAGAAGCCGCTGCCAGACTGCAAAGACAATAATGAGCTAGATAGAGCAATGGTCTGACTCAGTATATGGCAGCTTCCTAGTAAGGGTCAAATTCTCCCCTTTGGGTTGGGGCTGTAGTCCTGTGGTAGATCATCCGTCTACATCTCTACAGAGCATCTGCTCTGTAGAAATGCTTTCCCATTTAAAGGAAGAATTTAAATGTACAAGTTCCCAAGTTGAATCCCTGGCATCTCCAGGTAGAGGTGGGTAAGACTCCTGCCTGGAACCTTGGAAAGTGGCTGCAAGTCTGTGTAGAAAATATTGAGCTAGATGGAGAATGGTCGGGTAGAGGCAGCTCCCTATCTTCCTAGGACTCTGCCCATCAACTTGTGTTCTACCCTATTATTCAAACTCCTGCCCTCCTGACTGCCCTTCTTCCTAATAAAAACTCTTGACTACACCGACATTTTGTAATGGTTGTTGCACGTTTGCCTTTGCCCTCCTCCACTCCCCTTCCCTTGTGTGCCTAGCCTTCCTGAGGGCCAAGCCAGATGTGATATAGGAGTTCCTGCTGCCAGATCTCTTGTGTCCTATCTAGTTGGACTCTGGATTGTAAGCCTGAGATCAGGGCACGTGTCTTCTTTTTGCTGCATGTAGAAGACCAAATAGCTGTCATGGACTCTTTAGAAAGACTAACATTAAAATCATCATTTCATTCCAAACCTTGAATAAAGGTGAGGAATGTTACAAAATAATAGACAAAAGGATTTTACTTCTAATTATTCCTTTGTTAAAACTTCGCCTTGTTAACTTGTCTGTTTCAGAGAATGGGAAAGTGGCAGTGGAGTATAACTCTCCCCAGGAATACCCCATTGACTGTTTAGCAGAAGAGGGACTGAAAGGTCTCATTCAGGTAAATTGAAGCCTCATCTCATCATTCGCAGATGAGCCTCATCTTGCTATGACCTAGCAAGCTCAGCTCTTGAACATCTTAGCTTCATGAGTTGGGAGGAGTGAGTAGGGAATGAGCATTCTCTCTCATTTCAATGCATGGACTTTTAAATTCAATGGGCTACCTGTATGTTTATAGGAAACATAGGAAACATAGGAAACAGCCATATACTGAGTCAGACCATTGGTCTATCTATCTCAGTATTGTCTTCACAGACTGGCAGCGGCTTCTCCAAGGTTGCAGGCAGGAGCCTCTCTCAGCCCTATCTTGGAGAAGCCAGGGAGGGAACTTGAAACCTTCTGCTCTTCCCGGAGCGGCTCCATCCCCTGAGGGGAATACCTTACAGTGCTTTACACTTCTAGTCTCCCATTCAGATGCAACCAGAGCAGACCCAGCTTAGCTATGAAGACAAGTCATGCTTGCTACCACAAGACCAGCTCTCCTCTCCTGTCAGGTGCTTAGACCAAGGACAGACAGGTTCCTCGGGGGCGGGTAGACTGAAGATAGCCAAAGATAGCTGGGCTGAATGTTACATGCTTGGAGCCACAGAGAGAGGACTCACTGGTCTCCCGCTGTCAGATCCTGGTTCAATGTGAGTTAACCACAGTGGGTTGACCAGAATTGCCTAGGAAATCTGCATTCTCAAAACCAGCTCCACAGGCAACCACACTAATCACTTTATGGCAACCACACTAATCACTTTATGCAATCCAGATCCCTGTATGTCAGTCAACAAGTGTTAGTTTCACATTCAGTTCTCCACAGAGCCAACAGCTCCAAATAGCTCAAGCCCATCAACTGATTGTCTGTGCATTTGGGCCTACATTGTTGCCATAGCAGTCATGCTCGGAGTTCTGCAAAAATGATGTCACTGCCGTGGAATGCTCAGGGTGCAGACTCTGATGTCCAACCGACGTTGGAGATCAAAAGATGGCAGGAATGGTTCAGCTCTGTAGTATGGTCCCTGTTGCAAGCAACAGCAACAGCAACTGCAATTTGCTGCTCATGATCTTTTTGGACTTATTTATGGGAGTTGGGCACCGCAGCCATAGGTTGGGTGCAGCAGCCATAGGGAATTACTCCCACCCGTGCCGTAGCACCGTAGAAGTCCTCAAGCTTTGGAAAGTCACCAGACCTCCTAGACTCCACCGTGTGCCACGTCCCAGTGCGGCTTTCCACCTGTGAGTACTTCAACCTCACTTCCAGAACTCGGAGGATCGAACACTTTTAGGGAGAGCCTTTCATTAGGAGTGATGTAGGTGGGATAAGATACTTCTTATTTCGAGGTAGCTTAGCTGATGCCTTTTAAAAAAAGATTTGATACCCCTCTTTTCATCCAAAGGAACCAGAGCAGTTTACAACTCAATAATAACAATTTCGAAAAAGAAAGAAATGGGAACAGCCGTATAAATGGTATGAAGCACAAAAAGGGCCATAGATGGGGAAGGGGAGCCAAAGGGGTGAAGGAAACAGGGATCCCACTGCTCTGTTTAAAAAGGGGGGAAAGGACCCAATGCCTAGAGCGTTTCATAGCTACTGAACAGGCACTTCAGATGTGTCCCGAAAGAGCATTGAGCAGAATCATATAGCCAAACGAGCAGGCAATGGGGAAAAAGGTACAACAGGGATTCTAACAAGTAACGTCACCCCTTCCTTTGCCCAGGTTGATTCAGGCATACACGTTGACTAGGCCCTCGCCTAGACAGAGGCGTAACTAGGGAAAATGGCGCCTAGGGCAAGCACTGAAATTGTGCCCCTATCCAAACAGGGATGATGGGACTTGTAGTCAACAATATCTGGAAATCCCTCTGAAAAGGAACACTGTACCATCTAGACATGGTTGTTGATCCAAACCTGAAAACATGAGCCATCTCAGTAAAAGACTTCAAACAACAGTCGGGAGTTATGCGAGGATTCCAAGTGTCATTTTCTCTGTCTCATCTCATGCTTTTTAAAAAACATGACTTTGTCCTAGAGGATCACCTGCCCAAATAGCCACTAGCAAAATAGGGGAAGAAGAATCTGGTGGTGTGTGTGTGTGTGTGTGTGTATAAACCAGTGAATGATTCCTGCCAGCCTTTGTCTTATGATGACTGTTGGCTCATGATGGGGTATATGTGCATTCACCACACTAGTGCTTACTTTGACACCAAGAGGGAGGTGGATACATTAGTTTGCCACACTAGACAGAGGAATGTGCAACAGGAGCAGACAGCCAAGTTCTGCCAGGGCCCAAACCAGCCCCTGCCAGACGAAGAAATCCTTGTAATTTGCCCCTTCCTGTCACAAGCAGTGTGCTGTTGACTCTGTTATTGACTCTAACTCTCAGATATCCCAGTCATGGATGGAAAATTCAGGGTCAATTTACAAGAGACACATTTTCTACATGGAAGTTTCTTCTGTGCAGGTGCTGTGCAGAAACCCATGTGTAGTGACTGCCAGGGGCATAGCAAGGTTGGAATGGGCCAAGTTGAGATTTCAAATTGGGCCCCCAGGCCCTCAAAGTCCAGGGCCTCCACACAACACAGGCCCCCAAGGATTTAAGTCGGATCTTTCAAAATACGTATGCTGCCTGGAAATACATCTCACTGAATACACACATGCACACTTCACAGTATATAGTGATATCCACCGAGTACTATATATTTGTGCTACTTTTAATGCCTAGAACACACTAGCAACGCTAATGATTAAAATGGCCCCCTCGCTGCGGATTAGCAAAGGAGACTTTCAACCCTGCAGGGTGAGCCAATGTTTGTTTTCTCAGAATTCTGAACAAATTCAGAAAAGTTTGATACAAGGAGATTTTTCACACCAGGCTTTTAAAGCCCTTTAACACACATCTCCTCTGGAATAGAGGTGCTGCATTCACATGTTGGCCAGATTTACCCTGAAGTCGCTGCAAGTTATTGGGGAGCAGTTCACACACAAGAAAAATAAAATAAAATAAAATAAAATAAAATAAAATAAAAGCACAACACATGCTTCACAGTTCTCACTCAGACCTTCTGGGTTGCAAAACAACTTGAACATAAGTGCATTTATGAATGGTTGAATGAAAATAAATAAAATATACTTGTTCCAGAAGTTTTTGTAATTTTCTGCCCTGAAACAAGCCACTTATAGGCCTTTTTAGATAGTTTTTGTTTTTAAAGCCAGCACATTTTCCAGTCTGTTTTCAATTAAATATTCAGAGACTTCTCAGTCTCGCCCCACCCACCCCCATATCAAAGCCCTATGGCAAGCAGATTCCTATAGGGGTGGGGGGACCCCAAAAAGGAATTCACAGCCTACCTAGCAATAGCTGTTCTGGATGGTCTGGGCAGGGGGGCCGCTGCTGCTGCTGCTTTGGAGAGCTCTGCCTGCTTCCTCCTTCCTTGCTTGGAGCCTACTTGAGTTCAGGCTTCAGGGAGGCCTACTGGGAGGCCTCTCTGGAAGCCCCGCCCACCCGCCGATCAGCTGAGAGGCGGGGAGAGAAGAGCTCTGCAGTTTGCAGGCCTTGCCGATCCTAGGCCGGAGCTGGAGGCAAGTGGCTGGGGGGCCCTGGGGCTGGGCAGGGGGGCAATGGGGTGGGGGTGGCAGGAACTGGTGTGGCGCCCCCACCTCAGTGGCGCCCAGGGCACCTGCCCTGCCTCCCCCCCCCCAGTTCTGCCTATGCGCCTAGAGCAGCACGACTTGCATTGTGCCTGCACAGGAAGAAGTGTACAAACCAGGGCTCTTGTCTTGTTTCTGAGGTGGCCAGCCTCCTGCACAGAGTGAGAGCAGCATGACCCCGAATACGCTGCCACATCAAGATGTCCTGCCTTGCCCTGCCTGGAATGACAACCGATGGAGCTGGAGCTGCTGCTCCGTGTGTCGCTTAGGCTCTCTGGCACCCCCTATCCTGACCAGCACAGAGAAACCAGGCAACCTTTGCAGAACTTTGGGGAGGCTGCACAGTAGGGTTGCCGTGTGTTTTGTCCCCCCACCCCCGGCAGGAGTCCTCTGCCTTTTAACAGCTGCGACTGGTAGAAATCTTGACGGGAACTTCTTTGCATTACTGTAGCCCTAGGCTTGATTTTATTTTCATTTTATTTTTTATTTTTTACCCTGCGAAAACAGCTTAATAGCAGCAATAGCACTTACATTTATATACCGCTTTATAGCCGGAGCTCTCTAAGCGGTTTACAATGATTTAGCATATTGCCCCCAACATTCTGGGTACTCATTTTACCGACCTCAGAAGGATGGAAGGCTGAGTCAACCTTGAGCCCCTGGTCAGGATCGAACTTGTAACCTTCTGGTTACAGGGCGGCAGTTTTTACCACTGCGCCACCAGGGGCTGGTGTGAAAAATCCATCAGAAGATACAACATAAGTCATTGTAATTGTGTGTCTGTGTGTGTGTGCGCGCGTGCGGTGAGGGGAGGGGGCAACGTTCAGGACTTTATCAGCTTGATGTCCTTTAAGGCATCGTTGTCTAGATAGGGGCTTGAATTTACTCACAAGTAGCAGCTCTGCAGGGCCATAATGTGTATTGGGACCAGGATGTGGATGTAGAGGGTGTTTAACCCTTTCTGTGCCCTTTTCTGGTCTAAAATGATATATCAGTGGCTGTTTTCAGAGTTAGATAGCCATGGGGGTGCATTTTTGTTAGTGCAGAAAGAATAGGTGAAACACCCCTAGCTCTGAGCCATGGTCCTGATACAATTTGCAGCTCCACAAAGCTGCTCTTTGTGAATAGATGTAAGCCCCTAACTTGATGAAGACACATTGAATGCCTTGCCTTGTTTGGTCTACACATTTTAGTCCACCACTCTCGTGCCAGTCTTCTAGCTGGTGGTGGGTGCTAGCTGCTTTGCCATTGGGGGTCACACACACTGCTACACAAAATGAACTAGGCAGCACAGATCATTCCTCTCAAGAGGGATTGTGTGGCTGTTAGGGCCTGGGGGGGAACACTGAGAAGCTGGTGCTGGCAGTTGCAGTTGCTGGAGATGGTGGGGAGGGAGGGAGTCTATCAGATGTTACTTCAGCACTCTCATCCCTCAACCTTGTGGTGGCCGCTTGGCTTATGGTCGGCCTTAGGGCCCCACCCCCCGCCCGTTGTTTTTGGACTACAGTTCCCATCATCCCCAGGCACAGTGGCCAATAGCCAAGGGATATGGGAATTGTAGGCCAGCATCTGCTGGAGGGCCAAAATTGAAGAGCCCTGGCTTATGGTGTCCGTGCCTTATGAGGGCTTCCTTCCCAGAATCCTCCAAGAGAAAACAAACCAGGGCAGCCTAAATCGAGGGGTTCCCACCCTTGGGTCCCCAGATGTTGTCTCCCATCGTCCCCAGGCCACCATGGTGAAGGCCATTATGGCCAACACAATGGAGTTGTAGTCAAACAACATCTAGAGACCTAAGGGTGGAGACCCCTTGGCACAGATGACCTTCCTCAAGAGGAATGCGGGGCTGTTAGAGGCTGGTGGGAACACATAAGATGCACAGAAGCACAAAATCAAACTTTGTCTGACTCTTGGGAATCACCACTTGAAGGCATCCCACTTAGGAATATCGATTTCAACATCATTCCCTTGCCCCCGTCTGTTTCTCCCCCCTAGGGATTCCACTGGGAACCTTGTTTCGATTGGAAAACAAAGCTGGACTGCTGGGAGAACTCCTTTTATATTATCAACAATTTTGTAAGTTCACCATGATAACTTTTGCTAAACCTAAGTGGGCAGATAGCTCAGAACTAATATTTTCTTGCCAGATTGCTGAGGAGATGACTAGATTTACATCTGCCAAGTAGATTGATAAAGTTTTCAAAGCATGGGCAAGACAGAGAGTTTGAGCTTGGGGTGGGGGATACATTTGGTAATACCGTAAGAATGAATGCCGATTCTTAAATATCTTTGTTCATTTTGAATTAGATATACATTCAGAATGGGACAGGGGTAGGGACTTCAAGATGAGATGAAGAAGCGTAAATCTCAGATTTTGTATGGGGTGTTATTATGTAAGCATGCAATTTCCAAGACCTCAGATATATGGATGGGTGGTAAAGATTGTCATCACAATTCAGCAAAGGAGATTGATCCCTGTAAGCAGCCTTCTGCATGCGTAATTGACATGGAAGGAGGTGTGCATTCACACTGTGACACTTACTCAGGCTGGATATTGAACTGGTACTGGTTAGATGCCTTTTGTTGTCTGTGGAAGGGGATGCACATCTCTGTCCAGACTTGTTGCTCATGACTGCAGCTGGACTGGAATTGGAGTGCAGGATGAAAGTATCATGTTTATGCCCAATCCATTAAGACAGAAAGAGAGGCTGTGATCCTGGCTGTGCGATGTTCTCAAACTTCCCTTCACCTCTCCAGGACTTTCCATGGCAACAGTTTGAGCAAACTTCAGGAGGGCTCACTTTCACTTACGCATCGGCGGTAAGTTCTCGTTTCTAGGAGTACGGTGATTGCTGACTCTCTGGGTCAAAACTGCACACCCATATGTGATTTTCTCCCCGGGGTGAATGGCGGCGGGGCAGATCTTTGTCAGCATAGGGGGAATGGGCTAAGCCCCCTCCCTTACTGTGGTCTTGATCCAGCTCAGGACACGGCTATTTCAAAATGTCATGTAAAGTGGCTAATATGTTGACTATACTTATTAGACCAAGGATGGCCAACTGGAACTCTTGCCAGTTCCCAGGGCAATTTTTATGTGGCCTTACAATATTTTAATCAATGGGTGATAAAAGGTTTGCTGACAGTTTCGTGTATAACGAAAATAACAATATTTCCAACTAATAAGGAACAGAATTCTTCCATGCAATTACATCTGTCTCTGATCTTGGATGTAGCATGTCTAGAACACGTTAGTAGTTGACATACTGCACAAGCTTGTTATTATTATTATTATTATTATTATTATTATTATTATTATTATTATAATAAATTTGATTTATGTGCTTTTCCTGTGTAATGTTTGAGCAGTTTCACAAGAGCACTTGAGCACTAAATGCATGAATTGTGCAAACACGGTTGTGCAATTGACAACCATTCTTTCCACTTTGTGCAACTACCTTTGTGCAGTTCTTGTGTGCATGAATGTTACATTGCAAGGTGTTAGATTGCAAGATTGTGTCTGAATGCATCGGTTTCATAACTAGGGAGCCTCTTCTGATAGATACATCAGCTTTATTTTGGAGTCTGCCCACTCATGATGGGATCAGGTTGTGCAGGAAAATACACTCCAACTTTCATATTTTCCCCGACCATACTGACCGCCACCTGGAGAATAGATTGGCCCTTGAGAATATAGAAGTTGGTCCCTTCCCGCTTAGACAGGGTAATCCTGCATTGTAGAACTCTGGATTTCCATCTAGAAAATGCAGCTCTGGCACAAAGAACTGTTTGACCTTGGGCAAGTTACTCTTGGCTTGGCTTTTCCTGCTAGTTCAATGGAGTAAGCAAATGGGATTGCCAGAGACCCACCCTGACATGGTCATCATGAGGGTAAATGAGACCATACATACAAGGCTTGTGCACAAAGTTGCTTCGGCACCGGCGGGGGTAATCCTTTAAGGGCGGGGGAGGGTGCACTCACCCCTCCCACTGCATTTCCCCCACAGGCGCTCCATTATTTTTAAGCCCATCGGGGCAGCAGCGTTCGTCCCTGCCGCCCCATTGTCGTCATGGTCCGGAAGTGGCCCGAAGTAGCAAGTGTATGTGCGCCTGTTGTGTGCGCACGGGTACATGGCAGATGGGTGCGTGCGCACACGCGCTTGCTACTTCCGGCCATTTCCGGCCGACGACGACAACGGGACGGCAGGGAGGAACACTGCCGGTGAGGGAAATGCGGTGGGAGGGGTGAGTGCACCCTCCCCCACCCTTAAAGGACTACCCCCGCCAGTGCGGGGGCTATTTGAAAACAGTGGGTCTAACTCTACTCCAAATGATATCCGAGAGAGTGCACAGCTTTCTTGGTGGCCCTTGCTCCTATGCCTTGAACAGTGAGGCTATTCCCAGGATCAGGAGAAATCGGGCTAGGGGAACTTAGCCCGATTTCTCCTGACCGCGATTACCACCAGGTGGGCAGGCGAGCCCGGTGGCCTCCAGGAGGTTAACCCACCAAAACAACCCCCCCCCTTCAACCGGGTTTGTGGAGCGAGTGCTCCGCAAACCCGGTTTTTAAAATCGTGAGTAGACCCCCGACCGGGAAGCTGAAAAGCAGTCTCCCGGCTCGGGGGTCCCTCCAGCATGCCCTGCCAGCTCGCGCCGGGCATGCTGGAGCTTCCAGGGGCCACGTGGCCCCCGAACTCACCAGCCCGTGTGAAGAGCCTCAGTGCTTGCACTGCTGACCTTGCAGGTAATGCTGTTTGTCCCCATGCCATTAAATGCTTCACCTGCTAATTTCTGCAGACCAAGCTGCTATTGAGATTATGAGAGGAGGCCAAGGTCAGTTGGCAGTGAGGATTTCAGCACTACTGAGGTGTGCAAATCGTTTTATTTGGATTGAGGCTACAGAGCAGAATGGAAACAAACTCAGGGAGAATTACATTCTCACGCCAAGCTCCCAAGTTTCTAGCAATGCCTTGTTTGCTGAGCCTCAGAGCCAAACTGGACACCCATACATGCAGTTCTGAGCAGGAGCATGGAAGATCTGTTCCGTTTGGGGTTGTGTAGATTCCAGTAGCGGCTCGTGAATGCGCCCCTGGCAGGGGGGAGGCGGGAGGCATCTTTAAGGGAAAAAATTGCTGCTTACCTCGGCAGCGTGCCTCCCAGCAGGGTAATCACCGCCTGCGGCGGGGAATCGCCGCCACCACTCACCTGGCGTAAATGGAGCCGCGCCCCCGCCAGCAGCCAGGTGAGTGGTGGTGGCGATTCCCTGCCGCAGGGGCTGCTGGGAGGCACACTGTGGAGGGAAGCAGTGACTTTCTTTCCCCTTAAAGACGCCTTCCGCCTTCCCCCCAATGGCGCTTCACGAGCCATTGCTGGTAGATTTTTGTCTTCTCTTCAAGCTGGCCAGGCCAGGCCAGGGGCACTGGATGAGAAAAGACAAAACAGAGAAGCTGAGTGCAAAAGGTGGAGTTGGACACACCTTTGTAGTCTCCCTAGTTTCATCATTGCTATGTGCTCTTTTAAACAGGGACTTGTCAAGTAATGCAATCCAGACCATTGAGACGAATTCATGTGAAGCTGTCCTGTTTGTGCAGTTTATGTAAGTCACTAAGCATCCAAACCAGAGGCTTATCTAGGGAAATTGGCGCCTAGGGCAAGCACTGAAATTGTGCCCCTATCCAAACAGGGATGATGGGACTTGTAGTCAACAATATCTGGAAATCCCTCTGAAAAGGAACACTGTACCATCTAGACATGGTTGTTGATCCAAACCTGAAAACATGAGCCATCTCTATTCAAGACTTAGAACAACAGTCAGGAGTAATGTGAAGATTCCAAGTGTCATTTTCTCCCTCTCATCTCATGCTTTTTAAAAAACATGACTTTGTCCTAGAGGATCACCTGCTCAAATAGGCACTAGCAAAATGGAGGGGGGGGGGGGAGAGAAGAAGATGACAGGGTGGGGGTGGGGGAGCCTATAAACCAGTGAATGATTCCTCTCAGTCTTTGTCTTGTGATGACTCTGGGCTTATGATGGGGTGTTGGGAATTCTCTCTGGTAGAGAAACTCTTTTTCATTCTAGCAGAGTGCACAGAGGCACCACATAGCGGATTTAGTTAGACATACGTGTATGCTGAGAGGAAAGTAACTTGGAGCCAGTTCATAGTTTCCAATCAATATATAAGGCATTGATTAGACAACTCCATTCTAGATAGGGCGCGCGGCCCCTTCGGCAGTTAGAAGAAGGCTGGTGCTGCTTTCTCTTTCCCTGCAGGGAAGAGCTGCTCCTGGGCTGTGTTGCGAACGCAGCACCAGTCTTAGCTCCTGAAAGGGCCGCGCAGCCCCTTCGGGAGCTAGTGATGCTGGCCCTGCGTTTGCAGCACGCAGCCAGGAGCGACTCTTCCCTGCCTCCTTTGAACCCGTTGGCCCAGTGGTGGGTCCGCCCCTTCCAGGGTTGCAAAACAACTTGAACATAAATGCATTTATGAATGAATGCATGCATGCATGAATGAATAAATGAATGTAGTATTGTTCCAGAAGCTTTTGCAATTCTCTGCCCTGAAACAAGCCACTTATAGGCCTTTTTAGATAGTTTTTGTTTTCAAAGCCAGCAAATTTTCCAATCTTTTAAAAATTAAATATTCAGAGACTTCTCAGTCTCCCCCCCACCTCCTATATCCAAGCCCTATGGCCGATCCTAGGCCGGAGGGCAAGGCAAGCAAGATGGCCAGTGGCTGAGGGGCCTTGGGGCGGGGCAGGTGGGCAATGGGGTGGGGGTTGCGGGCACTGGCATGGCACACCCCAGTGGCGCCTAGGGCACGTGCCCTGGCTGCCCCCGCCCCCAATTATGTCCATGATAAAAACCATAAATGGGGATGGGGTGGGGGAGCACAGATGGATTCGGTTTCCACCCTGTGGTTCTGGCCCTACATCTCCCAAGCTTGAGAAAAGACAAAACAGATAAGCTGAGAGAGAAAGGTGGGGTTGGACACACCTTTGTAGTCTCCCTAATTTCATCATTGCTATGTGCTCTTTTAAGCAGGGACTTGTCAAGTAATACAATCCAGACCATTGAGATGAATTCATGTGAAGCTGTCCTGTTTGTGCAGTTTATGTAAGTCATTAAGCATCAAAACCATCAATGGGGATGGGGTGGGGGAGCACAGATGGGTTAAGTTTCCACCCTGTGGTTCTGGTCCTATATCTCCCAAGCTTCTGCCCTAGAAGCAGTTTCCCTCCAAGAGGGTTCTGGGAGTCAGGCCTGCTGCTAGGGGCCACCGTTTCTGAGTGTGGGAGCTTTGACCCATAATTCCGGGTCTGTATGGGGTTGGGTTATTCATTGCTGAGCGATGTGTACTGTGCATGTGCTTCTTTAGAACTGTTTTCCATTTTTCTGGACTGCACACAGAGTTATCCAAGCAAGGCTGAGCCAGATCTCAGTCCTGGAATCGATTCTCATATGTGATGCCTTGTTTCTAGAAATCTCTCTGCAAGAAGGCTCACTTGGTACCTGGTCTCGTGGTAGCAAGCATGACCTGTCCCCTTTAGCTAAGCAGGGTTGGATATGCATGGGAGACTAGAAGTGTGTGCACTGTAAGAGATTCCCCTCAGGGGATGGAGCCGCTCTGGGAAGAGCAGAAGCTTCCAAGTTCCCTCCCTGGCATCTCCAAGATAGGGTTGAAAGAGCGTGGCATGAGCCCAAGATTGCCAGAGTCTGAGAGCGTGGCTTCCAGGCCAGCTTAAACAATGGCACTCTTCTTCATCTTAGAAATAGGCACTGGAGCTTCAGACAAGAGATGAATTAGCACCACTAGATGAGGGAGTTAGGAAAGAGTCTTTGGACATGAAAAAATGAATCCACTTTTTGCACCTTTTGAGGGGCAACCTTAAACTCACAGTAAAGCCTCATGGTAAAGCTTGCTGTTTGAATAACATCCTGGAAACAGCTGCCCCACTGGAAAGGACACCACCTTCATACTTTGCTGCAGGGGCTTCATGTGGCAATTCGACTCCCACCATCAGACAGGAATCTCAAAGGAAAGATAGTTTTTCCTATCCCATCTACCTTTAAAAAACATATTAAAATGTAATGCTTATTTTGTACCATGCAAAATCCTGTGCACAATGCTTGTTTCCAGAGACCTCAGCAGCAATCTCACTGAGAATCTCACTCATGGGTCATTCGAGGTCAGGAATGGAACACAGTTTATCAAGACGTAAGTGAATGCAAATGTGAAAAGAGTCAACCTGTTATTGCAGAGTAAGGTACTTTCTTTGACCCCCGGGAAGGTTCAACCCTCCCCCCAACTCTTTTGAATGGCAGAGTTCAACCCTAGAAGATGTAGCATATGGTTATATTCATTCATTCATTCATTCATTCATTCATTCATCCATCCATCCATTCATTCATTCATCTATCATATTTTTATACTGCCTGATATGTATATCTCCAGGTATACAGATATTAGATAGATAGATAGATAAGATAGAGATATGTCTATCTCTAGGTGGTGTGTAATGAAAAGAAGCTACGGCTTTGAAGGAGGCTTCCTCCAGTGCTTCTCTCTTTTGAGAAGTTATTAACCGCTGATGCCAGGGCTGGAAATTTGATGCACTGTGCAGGTCAAACTTCTCTCCTCAGTATCTTCAGAGACACTGGGAGGCAAATACCATGTGTGTGTTTGTGTGTGTATAGTGCAATCCAGATTGGGACGATCAGTAGAGCTGGAAGCTTGCTGGTGGCTCAGGGACAGGCTGCTGCCCTTGCACATGTGCCAGCCCTGCCCCCTGTATCAGCGTCAGATGCACACTGACACAGGGACCATGCTAGCTCTGGGAAGGGCGGGGGCATTGGCTGGGGGGGGTGCATGTGGTGCCTTGCCTGCTCCCAGGCTGCACTTTCTTTGTCAGCTGGGTGCTTTCTTCCTCTCTCCTGCGCGGAAGGAGGGGGTGGCAAATAGCTTAATCCGCCCCTGCCTCCTGGAGCTTCTTCCTGCATTTTGCTCAGCTTGTAACCAGTGGGTCTAATTCCTCCCCACGGCAGGCTTCTCAACCATCATCCGCTGAAAGTCACTGATGATGCCAGTTTTTACAGGCTTCCCTCACTGAAGCTTCTGTAAGTACCTGAAATGAATTAGTTATTACCGTGATCACTGGTTTTTCTGCATCTTAGACGGACACTCTTCTTCAGGGCCACTGGGTGGTCCAGAAGAACTCATCAGACTTTCCCCTTTTCTTCTTCCTCTTCTTCCTCATCTTCGTCTTCTTCTTTTCTTTTCTTTTTGTTGATGGTAAACTCTGAGGGTACATTTCTGACTATGTGAAAGTGCCTCTGAGTATATGCAGAGTATAGGGCATTTCCCTGTATCCTGTTTTTAATGCAGGGCTTCAACTCTAAAATGCATGATATAATTAGAAGAAGAAGAAGAGAATTTCTTGGAGTATGTGCAGATTGCCAAGTGTGTTTTGAGCCAAGATTTTGTGCCTGGAAGATAAGAATGAATGATAACGAATTAAGCTCCTTTGATCATGTGCAGGCTGCTTTTGTGTCATCACTGAATAAACTTGATCAGTCCTCATGCATTTGGTACTGGAGGTCCAGCTTGCTGGTCGGAGGCATGATTTCAGGGCAGGCTGAAGCTAGTTACTCAGTGGTGAGAAAAATACACTGTTGACTAAACTGTACTGTTGACTAAACTGTTGGAGATTCTCTTGTGGTGAGAGAATCCCTTTCTTAATATAGCAGAGTGCACAGAGGCACAACACAGCGGTAGATTAGTTAGGCATGCGTATGTGCTGAGAGTAAAGTAACTTGGAGCCAATTCATAGTTTCAAATTAATATAAAAGGCATTTATTAAGGAACTCCATTCTAGATAGGAAAGTGAGGATTTAGGATCTCTAATCTATCTATCTAACTAGATGCAAATGGATTCTGCATCCTCTCTGCACAAATGGTGCAGGGAGAGAACCTTGCCATGTTGCAAGGTAGGCGGGCAGGTAGCAAGAGAGAGAGGAAGGAGGAAGTCCCTGAGATTAGCAATCTACACATCAAAGGGATAGCATCAGAGCAGTGGAGAAGTGATGACAAATGTCTTGACCCTCTAGACCTCTGACTTACTAGTCTGTCCTCCACTGTCTGAGGCAAGAGACAGCGCAAAGTCCTTTAACTTTCCAACATAAAGAGTACTCCAGAGCTAAGACTCCAGAGCTAAGCCATGATGCTTTCTCCCTTTTCTATTCTGCCTGATGTGGAGTTGTGTGGTTCGAAAGCAGCAAACCCAACAAGCTTCATGAAATCGGGTCTCCCTAGACATTATTTCTGCTACACCACACTGGCTTTCTCTTTCTCTTTGGTATCCTGCATTGCAAAAAGTCTCTCTCCTTATTTCAGAAACCTTCGTTCTACAGAAATGACCCCAAAGATATTGGAGGACCTGATCCAGACCTCCCTGCAGTTGAAGACTCTGTAAGTACTATGTACACCCTTTTCCTTTTGATGGTTGCCAAAGGAGAGAAGAAAAGAGACAAGTGGAAACGGGGAGTCAGCCTTGTTCTAACCCCCTCCTCCTCCTCAGCCCTCTAAGTAGGTCGATAGGGGCAACTTCAGAGGCTGTAGTTTTCCCTGCGAGGAGGACAGGAGGACGGTTGACCAATACTCACACTGCTACCAAGTTGCTAGCCAATCCACACTTCTTGCCCAACATGCTATCAGGCTTTGCTGTGGGAATGGAAGTCATGCTAGAGTGGTGGTTGAGGGAACAGGCATTCCTCAGACCCGTTACAGGGGCTTCTCAGCGAGGTGGTCAGAAATGACAGACAAGGAGGGGACGGAGCGCAGGGACGGAGCGCAGGTACTTCTCGGCTTCTCTGACTGTTGGGGTGTGCATGGCCATGGGGGCTGCCATGGAGAGTGGCTGCACTTCTGCATTTGCAGTGACATCACTGCCTGAAGCTTGTCTACCACTACCCAACTTCCCACTGAAATATGGAGCTACAGGACTGTTGGGTGTGTTCCAAGCTGTACGCTCAGTTCGTGTGGACCAATGGTGAGGGCATGCCCCCTGTGTGGGTTGAAGGAGTGCAGGAACATCCCCCAGAATCCTCTGCAAGAGACAGGAAGTGGCAGATATGCAGGGAGTCTGCAGGAGACAAAAAACACGGAAAAGATTCCCTGATGGTAAAAAGTCTGAAAACCACTGAGCTAGAGTCATGAGTATCTTTGGGCATCATTTTGAGACATCTCCCAGTTCCATCTTCTCCGGAAATAGCCCTTCATTAAAAAAGGTTTTCTTTCTTCCTTCTTTTCCTTCACAGGCTGTATGCTTTCCCTCACCAGCACTCAAACACAAATGGAGTGGGGCCATAGCTTAATGACAGTGCTCTGCACATGCAGGCTCCCAGATTCACTCTCTGGCATTTCCAGTTAAAATAATCTCAGGGAACAGAGCTAGGAAAGACCTCCCTCTGAAGCACTGAGAAACCATTGCCAGTTAGAGTTAGAAAGCACTGAACTCAAGGGGCCAAGGATTTGCCACAGTATCAAGCAGCTTCCTACTTCTTCGGCAAGTAATAATTTCATCAGAAATTATTATCCCTCACAGCAAAGGGAGACTATGATCTCCCTCACAGCAAAGGGAGGAAGATAATCTCCATTATCTCCCTCACAGCAAAGTCAGCTCAATCTTCCTCAGTATATGGAGATGGGAATATCCCTTCATAGGACAGTTTTGAGTTAGAAACATTTTCTGAAGAGATGTGGGGGATATGTGGAGAGCCCCCAAAGTGTGGGTCGGCATGGCACCCTCCTGAAAGGACTGGATTGGTTGTGGGGGTTGCTAGTTACTGTCCTCTCCTGCAAGAAATGCCAAGAAGCTGTGAGGAGTTCTGTCTTTTTCCTCCACAGCATCTTGCCTAACAAGGTGTTCTGCTGTCTTTGCCATGTGAAGGATGACATTGAAGTTTTGTCTGATACGATGAAGTTGGACTGCACCGACACGTGTACCACAAAGGAAACTCTCTGCGGTAGGCTAGTAGTAGTTGATGAAATTCTGTATTGTTTTGAATGTTAAAGAGCATTTCACAATTTCCCCTCTAAGCAGGGAAAAACCTGTTGCAAAATGAGCTCATCGGCAGAATGTACTAAGAAAGAACACCTCAAATGGCAATGATGCAAACTGCACAGAAATCAAAGTAGGTCTGCAAATGTCTCCTTTTGGGGATAAAGTGATTTTTGGACCTTTGCTTTGATTTCTGGAGTCCTTCCCTTGGTCCAAAATATGTATCCTTCCTCCATGATTCTAATTTGTGCAGAGTGACCTCTGAAAGTGTAAGGGTAATACTTTCTAGAGGCCCTTACTATCCTTTTCGGGGGGGGGGGTCAGCTTCCTGGGACTCTCATTATTTTTCAGCTTTGATTGCCAAACCAGGAATTGTACTGCAGAGAGTAAGAGTAGGTTCCTTTGACCACACTCCTGCCCTCTCTTTTCCCGGAGAGAAAACCGTCTTCCCCACTATGCTGTTGAGAGAGAGACTGAGCAACTGGGGAAGAGATGGCAGGTGGTGCCCTCTCTCTCTCTCTCTCTCTCTCTGTGATGGTGAGAAGGATTGGACTACTGGCGCTGCCCCTAGAGAGAATGCAAGCTACCAAATTCTACCCCCTTGCCTGTTGGGTGGGGCAGTGGGGAAGATTGGGCTTGCTGGACCCAATCCCGCCACATGTTGTCTAGAGAGAAAAGACAGATATGCCAATAGATCAGGCCTGCTCAACTTAGGCCCTCAGCTGTTTTTGGACTACAACTCCCATAATCCCCAGCCACAGTGATCAAGAGTCAGGGATTATGGGATTTGTAGGCCAACACCTGCAGGAGGCCCAAAGTTGAGCAGCCCTGCAATAGAGGCAGCTGCTTGTAGAAGGAGCAACCTCATCTTTTTACCCACTCTTGTGTACTCTCCCTCGGATCAGAAACTATGGCAGCTGCTCTTGGTAACAATCACCTTGCAGGAGCAGCCATCAGGAGTGCCTTCCTACCACTCTGTCCCTAAGCAGCATGGAAGGCAAGCGAATGAGCAGCCACCGCTGCTTCCAAGCACTCACTTACGCTTTCCCTCTTGAAGGCTCCCTCACAGATTGAATGAACAACTGACCGAAAGGAAGCTGGGGCGGATGGCAGAGATCGCCTCTGCTTGTTCCTGTTCCTGTTCTCTCTCTCTCTCTCTCTCTCTCTCTCTCTCTCTCTCTCTCTCTCTCTCTCTCTCTCTCTCTTTCATGCAGTAGGAGAAATGGGGCTTCATCGAGAGGGAGAGGGAGCAGGCAAGCAATCGAGGCAACGGCTCCTTGCATGAGCAGGCCACTTGCACACTCCATCTTTGGTCATCACAGTGGTAGGGATGGGGGAGGAGAGCTGGTTTTCAGGTAGTGAGCATGAATTGTCCCCATTGTTAAGAAGGGCTTGGACTTGGTTGGGTGACTACATGTGAGCACGGTGAGATCTTCCCCTTAGGGAATGGGGTCATAGCTCAGTGGAAGAGCATCTACATGCTCAGGTTCACTTCCTGGCTTCTCCAGATAGGTCTGGGAAAGACTCCTGCCTGAATCCTCAGAGAGCTGCTGCCAGTCAGTGTAGACAATACTGACCTAGATGGGCCAAGGGTCTGACTCCCTCAAAGGCAGCTTCCAAAGTCCCCATGTTCTCCTGCTGCACCACCCAGAGAGGAGGGAGGGCGAGCGAATGGACAACGGTGACTCGGCTTGCGCTTTCTGAGCAGTTCCATAGGGTTGAAGACTCCCTGTCAGGCATCTTGGAGAGACAGAGAGGAGGAACAAGCTCCAGGAGACAGCACGGCCCCCATTCTCCAGAGTCAGGAGAGGCTGCCTCCTTTCCTTGCCTGCCCTCTGAGGAGGAGTGTGGCTATTGGGACACACAAGCAAAAAAGGAGACCGCATCTCACGGGGCTCGCTGTGTAGCATTGATTGAAGCCCAATGCCTTTCAGCTTCAGAGCTCTTCAGGGGCAATCATTAGTCATCTTTCAAAAAGAGCTTGAGTGAAACGCCTTTGCCTGGTTACAAGCTACTTGCTCATAGGGGTGTGCACGAACCGGTCCGGAGGCCATGTAAGAGGCGGTCTGGCACCGAGGGGGGGGTCTCCCTTTAAGTGCGGGGGGGTAGAACTTACCCCTCCCGCCGCTCTCCCCCCTCCGGCGCTGTAGCGTTAAGTGAAGATTTTGGGGCGGCAGCCCTGCCCCCGTCCTTGTTAGGAAAGCCTTCGTAGGAGCACTCTCAGAGCAGCACGCATGCCTTTCCTGCAGAAAACATAGCGTACAGTTTGTCACTGAGACTGTTAAGCAGCAGCCTCATTTCTTTCTCACTCTCCCCCTCAAGTGCCTCGGAATTTTAGTTGGCCCCCCTCCCATGGAAGGTGGGCTCTTTTCAAATTCCAGCTCACATTCTAGCTCCCTCATTGGTTTACTGGAATGAGAGCTGCCTAAAAGGGTTACAGGAGGAAGATCCCATCCCTAGAGCAAGAGATGTTTGTGGGGAAACTGAAGAAATGCATATCAGTAACTGTCGTTTAAAGGTAAAGTGTGCCACTTTTTTGACTCCTGGTTTTCTTTGGTAGAAAGTGGAGTGTGAGATGAAGCCTTTCAGCATCTTCCTCTCTCGCTGCTGCCCAATATAGTAGCAGCGGGGATCCGAACCGGCAACCTTCTGCTTGTCAGTCAAGCATTTCCCCGCTGCGCCACTTAAGGTGGCTCTGACTGCTCTTGACTTTCAGGCATAACCACACAACAGAGCGGGAGCCATACAGAGGCAATTTCTAAACGGGTTCCTCTTCTTAATGGATGTGTGGAAGGAGCATGCCAGAATACTGGCCTATCATCCTGCTCCTCTGCACTGGCTGGCAGTCCTGCCACTTCCTCCTTCCCTCCTCCTGGGTAGGGACTAAACCACCTGCTGCAGCCCCTTGCCTGAGACGCAGCGGGAAGGGAGGCTGGACTTCTTCTCTCTTGGGGACACTTGGTGCAGTTTGGGCTCACCTTGGCTCACCTGCCTCCTTTTGCTGCTGCCTCCTTTTCTGCCTGCTGGGAAAGCAAGGGACAGGAGTGGGGAGAGAGAAGAAAGGGACTCTGCAGCCAAGTGCCTGAGATGAATTCATGGCCCTGAAAGAGGGAGAGGAGGGGGCAGAGGCGATGGGATTGCTTGCCAGTGGAACAAGAGGGATAGACCTGTGTGTGATTCACTGCTCTACTACAGGCCCATGTACTTATTATAAAAAGAGGCTCATTGTGCCTTGAACGTGGTCTAAGCTTGCTTATTCTATTTTATTGGTCTACACCTTTAAAGTGGTTTCAAGCCACCTAATGGCGCAGCGGGGAGGAAACTTGCCTCGGGAGCAAGAGGTTGCAGGTGTGAATCCCCGCTGGTGTTTCCCAGACTATGGGAAAGACCTATATCGGGCAGCAGCGAGAGAGGAAGATGCTGAAAGGCATCATCTCATCCTGCGCGGGAGATGGCAATGGTCAACCCCTCCTGTATTCTACCAAAGAAAACCACAGGGCTATGCGGTTGCCAAGAGTCGACACCGACTCGACGGCACAACTTTAAAGTGGTTTCAAGCAGAGTCACTTTTCCCCTTCTGAGGGAACCCTGATAGAATTTTGAAAAGTGGGTGGAAGCTAAGGGTCTCTAATCGACAGTTCAGGTGGTACAAACGGATACAAGTTTGTCACGAGGAAAAAGCCTTGGGGATAGATCAGGAAATGCCTCTACTGGAGACTGTAATTAGTCCTTCAACACAGTGTTGCCAAATATCCTTCAGCCTCCATCTCATGCCTCCGATGAAGTAGATTCTTGCCTACAAAAACTCAGGACATTGTGTTAATGGAGCTACAAGGCTCTTTGTTGCTGTGATTTTGTCAGTCACACTGATAGACTTTCAAACAGCTAGAAACTTCCTTTAAAAAAATAAAGCCGAGATGTATGGTGCTTCCAGCAGCAATAAATTGTGCAACTTTCAGTGGAGTCTTGCTTACACAGACTCCCATCGGCTTCCATGCTGCTGCTTCTTCTCTGGCCACGCACTGATCAGAGACCTTGTGCTATTTTCTCAGCGCCACCTTAGGTTGCTATCTTGCTAACTGGTGCATCTTTGCTTTGCATGTCCTTGACAGGATGAAATGCAGTCACACATTTGTCCCTTTACAACTTCTCTTCTTGCAACTTGCTCTGAGATCTGAGCATCAGGTGCTTTTGGACATTGGATGATCCTGTTCTTTTCTTCTTGCTTCTGAGCAGAGAAAGATGAGGCTTTGAATAGGATGCACAAAGAAGTAATGAGGGTGTTGGGAATCAGGAAGCTGAAGACCAGCAGTACACGGGGCATGCCAAGGACAGCGTCGCTGCACAGGTCCGACCAAGCTGTTATGCAGTCCACACCTAGCATCCCCTGGTCGACAGCTACCATCATCGTGGATGGCAGAGCTCATGGTGAAACTCCCTGGCTTGAGGGCGACCATGATGAGGCTGACCTCAACAAGTGGCGATCTTCCCTTATCCCAGTCACGCTAGTGAGGAGCCGCTTAGCCCACGTGATCCGTAGGCTCAAAGTGGACTGCACAGAGTCCAAGGTCCAGCTGGCCTGTGCTAAGATGATTTCCAGGCTCACGATGCTGCTGAACCTCTTCAGTGAGAGAGAATACGTCAAGGAGATGTCCTCCCTGTGGAAGTCATACTGCCGGCCTATGAAGAATGTCGCCAACCTGGCCACAGGAAATCCAAGAAAACGGGTGAATCCTGAGGTAAGGGGCAAAGCTTGTCAAGCCTGAGGGGTTGTCAAGCCTACTAATGCGTTGTCAGGAGGAGCTTGGGCAACGATCAGCTGACCTGGATGTGGCTCACTGGGCGTGAACAAGGGGAGGCAATGGGAGTTCACCTGGCACTGGCTTCTTGAAAGCATAGAGTCAAGCCATGAAACATTTGGGTTTGTCGTTCATGCTTTCTTTTCAAATTGCAATAATCTCTGTTCCGATTGAGACACGGCCTTTAAAAAGTGGTTGGGTAACCGATTCAGGCCATTTGAATTGGTTTTGAATTAATTTAAATATATTTCACACAGAAAAGATCACACTCTTTTGCAGAATATATTTCATGCAGAATAATATCAATCTCTCACTTCTATCTGTAAAATAAGTCCCACGATATCCATTGCACTTGAGAACGACAATGCATTCGTTCTCACGACCAGCACTAGCCATGATAGTGCAGCCCCACCTGGGCAGAGCTGCTCATGAGAACTGCCAGGATCGGTCCCAATCCCGGCACTCCTCGACTGGGTAGTCCAGGTGAGGTAGGAGGGTGTACATGCAGCCTCCTCCCTCACCATCTGGTCATGTGGGCAGCTGGGGTGCTGGCAGCTCCCTTCAGGCTGCTGGCAACCATTTTAATGATAGATGCTAAGGGAAGGAGCAACCCAGCCTCTAGGGTTTCTCCATGCACAATGCTGCTGGTGTGGTGCTGCATTGTGGGATTCCTGGAGGCCAGGCTTTGTTTCCCCAGCCTCCAGATTGCTGCGCTGCTGCTCATCGCAGTGGCGATCATGTGGGTGGGGAGATGAATGGCAAGGTTGGGAGGGAATGGAGGTGATGAGGTGAAACCATCTGCTGGCCATTTGCTACCAATCTGTGATGTGAATGGAGGTTCTTACCATTTCTCCATGATGCATTCGGATGATGTCACTAACCATCACACAATTACACAGCACCATCTGCTGGCCATTTGCTACCAATCTCTGATGGTCTCAAAAGACTTGATTCCCACCATGGATTGGTAGCAAATGGTCAGCAGGTAATGCTGTCAAATTTCACAATGGCCAACAAACCCGTCAGATCACCCCTTGGAGAAATTGTGTAAACTTCCATTTTCAAATAGAGTTGTTCTCTCTTTGGCAATATACCCCATGTCTTGCATTCAGGAGAGTCCAGGCTTAATCTCTAGCCTCTTAGTTAAGGCTTCAGGGCTGAGAGCAGCTGTAAAAAGGAGTAGACAGTACTGGGCTGAATGGACCAATGTTTGACTTGGTAGAAGACAATTGCATATGTCCATATGAGAGCAAGTTCAATAGAGAGCAGTACAAGTGGTGTTTTTTATTCTGAGCGGGGTGGGGCGAGAAAAAGGTAGAAAGACAAAAAAGCCTGTTTTCCCTTTCCCTTTCCTTTGTCCCACCTTGCAGATTGAAAGCCAGGGAATCTCAGAATATGGCTATGGCAAAAGGCTGTTTGCTATTTCAGTGACTGCAGTGATAACGATGATCATGGCAGTAATTTGCCTGTTTGAGGTAAGCTAAAATGCATTTTTAAGTTGGATTTATGAACTGCCATATCCAAGGGCTTGGGGTGGGAAGCGAATGTCCCACAAAGACACAGTCCCCCCCAACTGAGGAAGAACTACTTTCACACGGGATATGCCAAATACTCATGCTTTGTAGAGGGCTTTCATTTGAGCCAGAGTTCATCCTGCCTCTACCTCTGGTGAACTCAGCTGCTGTTTCTAATCCCAGAGCTCCGACCTGAAGCATGCAAAGACAGCAGGGCCTCTGAGCACGTTCAGTGTCTTTCCCTCACCCCTGAATACCCACAGGCATTTCCTCACAACAGGGATTAGAGTTGGGAGATCCAAGCAACAATGAGCTCCAACACCTCTCTTTTTTAGGAGCACTATCATGACAGGAATGCTTACAAACCAATTTCTTGGTTGACCACCCAAATCATTGGCTCTGGCCAGCTGCAGGAAATCTTTACGTGGTGGTTGGTTGCTCATGGTCTTTCCTCTCTTTTTCTTGACAAACAGATCTGTTCTCAGCTTTCTGCAATTAAGGATGGCACCCTTCAAAGGAAACGGTAAGCCTTGCTCAGGAATCCCTGGTCTTCTGTGATTCTGCAGTCTTGGGACTCTACGCACAGGACCTGGTCTCAAGCTCAGGATTTGGGTGTCCACTTCCATGTTAAAAAAAGAAAACCATTTTTTAGGCCTTAAGGCAGTGGATGAAAAGTTGAAAGGATGCAAACAGTCTGTCCGATCCTCCAGTGTTCAGTGGGCAGAACTTCTGTGTGCTGCAGAAGTCTCTGGCCATGTTCTTCAGCTACCCACACACTCCCAAACTTCATATTCCAAAACCTCTCCTCCTAGTGTCATTATGCCTTCTCCATTTTTGACATTTCAGGGTACAAATCTATCCCATGTGCACCATTTGCACAACCCTTTTCATGTAGGGGAAAATTGGTACGCCAGCTGTGACTACCACTAAAAAACACATATCACCCATTTCTTTGAGAGAACGTTTCATTCAGTATGTTCCATTCTCTCCCTCCTCCATCTCCCCTGCTAACTTGGCAAAGAGGCACCTTTTAACATGATGGTTCTCTTTATTTAGCAGGGGGAGAGTAACTGGCCCTATCCACCCCCAGCACAGTGCCTCCAGTGACTGTAGCTGGTCTCTGTCTTATGTTTCTTTTAGATGGTGAGCCCTTTGGGGATAGGGATCTATTTTATTTGTTTGTTCTATCTCTGCGTAAACCGCCCTGAGCCATTTTCGGAAGGGCAGTATAGAAATCCAATGAATAATAACTAAATAAATAAGCATTCCAAGGCAATGATCAGGCCTGGGTGTCAATTTCTTCTTTTTATTCTCATTCAAAGGCCCTTTCTAGGCAGAAAGAAGAAAGGTGCAAAACAGGTAAGGAGATAGCTTATGTTCTCCCATCGTCAACAGAGATATGGATTTTCTGGAAACCTTTGTTGGCAATTCATCTGAAAAAATTTCCCAAGCAAATTTCTCCTCATTTGCTGAATATTTGTGGGGGTGGTTTTGCCCAAAAAGCCAATAAATACTGTAGAAATTTTCCTGATTCCCTAAATAGACTGAGATCTCATTTTGCAAGTTATTTGATCTGATTATGCAAGTTCTTGATTTAAAAAACCAACCACTCTACACCATCTTAACTTCCCTTCATTGTACCTCATATGATTTTCAAGTATCCAAACAGAAATTTTAGAAATAGACATTTTTGTCCTCACCACAGCAGTATTCTTCACTTGACCTTTTTTCTGAAGGAGGCGATCTTCCATTCACTTTTCTGTGAAAGTGAATGTTATGTCCACTTAGAAACTATTTGATGACGAGAACTAAAGCTGCTCCTTGTCCCCGCGATGAAGACTCCTCCTCCTGCCCACAGAGGCACATTTCTTCCTCTGTATGACCCCAATCTTGGTTCTTCCCTTTGGCATTCTAATGTCAAGAAATGGTGGGCATTACGATCATATATCCAGGATGTTTTCTAGACGGCAGTCAAAGATGCTCTGTATAGAACTTGCAAATCAATACAAGCTGAGAGTTTACAGAGAATCCAGACCCTCCCCAAGATTGGTGCTGATTTTTCTCCTGGGATCTGATGGGGAGTTCACGTGGGGAAAAGGCCCTTGGTGCAATGTTTGCTGCACCCCCCTGTTGGCCACTCCTTGCTTTTGGTGATTAGCTCACATTCACCAGCAAATGAATTTGAAAAGGGGTGGGTTAATAACGAGAAGCAAGAGGTGGCCAGCAGGGGGCGCAGTGAAAATCGCACCAGCAGCCTCCTTCCCATGTGACCTCCCCATCAGATGCCAGAAGAAAAAAGCAACCATCTGCAGGAGGCTCTGGATTCTCTGTGCACTCTCAGCTGATATTCATTGGCAAGCTCCGTTTGTAGCATATTTTACTGTCATCTAGAAAACCTCTAAATAATGGCATGATAGCCACCCCAAACCCTGAAGTTGGTTTGTTGTGACTCATTGTCACGAGATTGTGACCCACTGACCCCTTCTTCTGCTCAGTCTTCCAGTGCAGGTTCTCCAGTGCTCGGTAAGCCTCTTCGGCTCAAGGAGCGTGTGGATAAAGTCGGGGGAAAGAAACAGCATGATGAGGACTCCTCAGGAGACAAGGCTATATTCATCCGGGAGAGGTATAAATGAAAGGAATATTCTCAGATCTGCATGGGTTACAGAACATCCTATCTCTGATTGCTCCCACACTAGCCCTTTCCTTCAGAATCACTCTCTTTCAGTAACTCACTTGTTACAGAGAATCTAGACGAAGTCATTGCTAGCCTGTTGCGTTCCGATGTTTTCCGCATCCCCCTCCTGTCTTCCCCCCCCCCCCCGGTGGACAGGCATTGCATTATTGAGGCACATGAGGAGTGGTTTGATGACAACGTGGTTGATTATGATGCTCTGCCATTTCCTGGCCCTGGTGGCCACTATATGTCCTGCAATGTCTCTTCCACAATTGTTTTTCAATAGAGGTTTGCCAGCTTTGAGGTGCTGATGTGGGAAGTTGCATTGAGGGACTCCTTGGGCAGCTTGGTATTGTTTTATTTTTTGTTTTTTAAATGAAACCTTTCTCTAATGTGCAAGAACATAAATAAACTTGGGAAACGGAGGACAAAATGATGGGGTTGATAGGGTGGATTGCCATGCCTCTCTCCCACCATTTCCTGGAATGAGCCTGCAAATGAGCTTTTCCTGACTCCCGAACTCATGCTGAATTTAAACAGCTGCCCTCTGCATTAATCCCCTCCCTACATATATGTAGGAGTCCATGCCATCGAACGCAAGGGGATTGACTTCAATCTGAGTAGACGTGCGTGGGAATGGGCTGTGCTTAATATCCGCTTTCATAGCCTAGGCACTGTCCAGATTACATGCGACAACCGTGTCACTACTGCCCCTTCAGTGTGCTTCCGTCCTGCCTGTGTTTCGGCATCGCGGTCCCTGCGCTGTCAGCAAGGTGCCGCTCTCGTTTCTGATGTCCAGGGGCGTCCCGCTAATGAGGCAAAGGGAGACGAATGCCTCCTGGCCCACAGCCTCGGAGGGCCCCCCGGCCAGTCCTGGCTCTCTCCATTCTGCCGTGCAGCATGCCTGCAAGGGAGCGCAAAGACAGCTGCCTGCCTGCCTGCCATTGCTCTCCCTGCTTCCTCGCCCATGCAGCGTGCCTGCGAGAGGGAGAGGGAGCTGCTGGGAGCCCGAGGTCATGGAAGGCGGGAGAGAAGCAAACTTCCCCTTGGCGAAGCTTCCTCCTCCCCGACAGGCTGAGGTCGCCGAGAAGAATGGTTTGGATCTCTGCTGAGCTCTGTCCTGCTGTTGCGGGAGGGGGGCGATTCTATCTGCCTTCTATTGCCCAGGCTGGATCTGGAGCTGGAAGAGGGCGGGAGACACTGTCGAGAAGACAAGAACAATTAAGCCCCCACCCCGTTCATGTTGTTTTGCCCTGGTATTCTCTTCGCTTCAAGAGACAGTTAATGGCTTCCCCATTGGAACAGTTTGCCTGTCATTCAGCTGTAAAGCTGAATCAAATGTGGGACTTCGGCACTGGACATAGATCTTTGTGCCCTCCCCCTGGCTTGTAGAAGCAGAGGGAATTGTGCAAACCTGGGAAGACATGATGCCATACTCTTTCATGTACGTCATTGATTCCTGTTGCAGGATTTCGCCTTATTTAGCACACCATTTGGATTTGCTCTTTCTAAAAGTGTAGCCAGTACCCTGTTCTCGATACAAGCGGTTCATCGCTAAGGCTCTCTCTTTTCGACCACTAACACAATCTTGGCCATGATGCGAACCACTTTTGCAGGGCAAATTGGTGCAGTGTCGCTGTGCTAAGACAGCCAGGTTCATAACAGCCAAACAGTCTTGGAGACATGATACCCAGTTGTGAAACCATTGGAGACCCTATTACTGCTCTGCAAGCGCCACATAACTTTGGCTCTTCTCTCTTTGTCAGAGTTCCACCAGCGCCACCAAGCCCGCCAGGTCCACCAAGCCCGCCAGCGGTAGAACAATCGCCTCCAAGAAGGCCCAACTCAAGAAGAATGTAAGTAATGGTTGTATTCTATCCAATGAGGCTATTCTCATGATGGAGGAAAACCGGGCGAAAAGAGCCCAGCCCTGTTTTCCATCCTCGTGAGACCCACCAGGCTTGCGGGTGAGCCCAGTGATTCTCTGGCAGCTAGCCCGCCAATGTAGCCCTCCTTTCAACCCAGCTGAGTGAGTGCTCCACTAACCCAGGTTTTCTGATCGTGTGGCGCCTTGGCATGGCTCCGTGCCACAGCCACACACCAGGAGACCTCCGCCGGGAGGCTCAAACAAGCCTTCTGATCCTGGGAGTCTCCCCAGGATTCCTCCATACACTCGCGTGGGTCATCCTGCTAACAAGCAGAAGGTTGCTGGTTCGAATCCCCGCAGGTACTATATGGGGCAGCAGCAATATAGGAAGATGCTGAAAAGCCATCATCTCATATGGCGTGGTAGGAGGCAATGGTAAACCCCTCCTGTATTTTAGCCAAAGTAAACCCCAGGACACTGTGGACTCCAGAAGTCGAAATCGACTTGACGGCACACTTTACTTTACTTTTATTTTTGTGAGACTGCTCCCCCGTTCTTTACCTTTTGAATGCCATTTTGAAAACGTTTTGAATGCCAAATCACCACTTTGGGGGCAAATGGCCGCTTTGGTATGGTGGGGCGAATTTTCACATGGATAGAGCACAGTAGGAAAGTCTTGACTCTGCCCCTCGCTGCACAACACATTCCCAGATTGGGGCCCCCTGTGACTGAGAGTCCAAAGGGTCTGCTTCCAGGTTGCACTTGTCTTCTAATGATGGCTCTCAGGTCATGTGCAGGTTGGCCATTATTTGGTCACCAGGGCGCTTTCCAGATTGTGAGCCGTGCACCGCAGAAAGCGGTGTAAACTGCAACGTTTTGTGGTGCCAAATTCAACCGACATTAGAGAGCCATTATAAGGGGGAAAGCCTCCTACAACGGGCAGACACAGCTATTATTTTATTTTATTTTTGCAATGCAGATGCAACATTATAGGGCTGTGACACAGCAATAAAATCCAAAAGGCGGTGTCAGAAATAGGAAAGGCACCTTCCTTACAACACAGGGGCTGTGATGTCAAAACACAGGCTCCACAGAAGCACACTGAAGGGACCCTTTGTGACAGTGTGATAGCGTGCAATCAGGAAAGCGCCCTGTTCACACACTTGGAATCAGTTCTGCATTTCAAGCATAATGACAGCAAAGGCTTCTGCTTGCAGAATAACAGTCCCGCTTGAGTGCCCTGCCCTTCGCCGGCCAGATGTCATTTCACCTGCCAGCCACTTCTGGCTCCCCGCCACCTTCCCTCCCTGTCTCCGTGACCTCCTTCGCTCTTCCCCATTGGGGATGGGTTTTTGAACTGCAGGTTCAGCAGTGAGGAGGGTGAAAAGGGAGCTTGTTCCTCCCACACTGCTGATCTGCAGTTCAAAGTCCCTCTGCATGGCAGTGAAGAGGAATGGGGGCATGAAAGAGGCAGTTCTGGCCTTGTCCCCGGATGCTGCCGTCAGTGTCAAGGGTGTGGCCAGCAGCGCATGGACCTCACCTCGGGCAGCATCGGCACCGGAGCTGACACTGGATCTAGCGCTACAGCTGAGCGACTTTGAAAAAGCTTCTGTCTTTGAGAAGTAATTGCCAAGTGATGACCAAATGACGAGGGAGGAGAAGAATGCCGCCTCGAACCCCATTAAGTTTCTGAACTAGAGGGACCAATGGTCTGACTCAGTGGAAGGCAACCTCCTATGTAACTATGTTTAGGCCTCACTTTAAGAGGGAGGAGAGGGCGCAGTGGGAAGGCACCGCAGCCAATCGAATGGAAAAGAGTGGCTGACATCCCGAGCAGCAAGAGGCTGCTGCTAACTCATCCAGAACGTTCCCAAGCAGCAGAGTGTGCATGCAGCAGGAGGGAGGAGCGATGTTCACTGTTCTCCCTGCCTCTGTCAGTATCCATTGCCTTGCAAAAAGAGGTCCCTGAGGGATTTCTGGAAGGATGTACTTTCTGGATTGTAGGTATGTCTCAACTTTGAGACTGATATTTCAAAACACTTGATGGACATTTTGCCATCCATGGATGTCTCTCCCTCATGTGACTTCTGAACCTTGCTGAGAAGTAAAGTGTGCCGTCAAGTCAGTGTTGACTCCTGGCAACCCCAGGGGCGCAATTCCAGTGCTTGCCCTAGGCGCTCTTTGCCCTAGATACGCCCCTGGGGGAGGGGAGCAATTCTGGCTGCTCTTTCCTGCCCCCATCAGTGCTCTTTACCTTCCTATGACGAATCTGTATGCAGTTGATGCAAGAATGCAGCCAGCCAGCAGGGCAGGCAGACGCTGTGTGGCCTGCTGGGCAACAAACAGCAGCACACAAACTACGGAACAGCAGCATGAAAACACCCAGCAGTTGCTGCTGCGAGTCTCCCTGCCACGTGGACCCTGCTTGGTGCGGGTGGCCCAGACAGCTCTCGGGCCTGGCCTGCGCTCTCCACCATCCAATGGGAGTACCCACCCGCCGCCCCCGTCCCACGCTGCCCAGAGATCTCGTGTGAGTGTGCTGCTGCAGCCTGTGAGAGTGAGTGGGGGGGTGGTTCAGGTGCCACTGGTCCGCTCGCCGGCCACCTGGGATCCGGAGATACCGGGAACTTCCGGCGGCGCCCACTGGTTGAATCTTGTGATGGTGGGGCATGGAAATTATGCCCTCTTCAGGGGGCGCCAAGAGCACGTGCCCTGGCTGCCCCACCCTGGATCCGCCTCTGCCCTCCGCTCTGGAACAATCTGGCTGAGTTAGGAGCAGATTTTCTGGTTGCTGCTCTGGATATCAGCCTTTAATAAATTTAAGGTGGCGATGATGATGATGATGATTATGATGATGATGATGATAACGATGATGGTGATGAACAACTTTGTTAGCTATCCCATAACAAATTGTTGTCTGGGCGGCTGACAACATGAAATTAAAACATGAAATGAAAACATACAACACATTAAATCATAAGAGACCAAAAGGGGCAGGGGTGGGAGTGGGGAGAGGAAATACAAAATGCAATACAAAGACATTTTAAAACTCTTTAAAAATCAGTTTTAAAAAATCAAATTTGAAAATCAAAATTTTAAAGGTCCGACAGAACAAAAAGGTCTCTAGGTGGCATCTAAAAGAAGAAAGTGAGGAAGCCAGTCGAAGCTCACTCAGGAAGCTATTCCATAAATGGGGTGTCACCACCCAAAAGGCCCTCTCCCTAGTAGCCACCCACTTCACCTCCTTTGGCAAGGGCACTCAGAGGAGGGCCTCTGAAGAAGAACTTAAGGTCCTGGTTGGGACATATGGAGCAAGGCACTTTGAACTTTGGGGCCGAAGTCCAGGGCCTCCAAAAGTGATCTCTCAAACAGTGATTCGCAGATGTTGTTGACCACAGCTCCCAGAATCCCCAGCCAAAGGCCATTGCAGCCAAAGGCTATTGCTGGGAGTTGTAGTGAACAGTATCTGGAAATCCCTGCTAGAGGCAACACTGGCCTCCAAACCCCTTGGGGGCCCCCAAATCCTTTTTAGTTTGTTTTGGGTGGTGTGGTCTCTACTGGCCCTCAATGGACCAGGCACTCAAGTATAACTGTGACCTGTTTCGGGTGCTTTAGAGACAGAGGGGGGAGTGGGGGGGAGATATGTGGGATGGGAATATGTTAAGTTGTGTGTTGAAACATTTCTGCTAGTGCATATCTGCATAAGTGTAACTGTTTTATATTCTTACATTCTTGTGAGTTCAGTTGTTGTTTGTGCCCTCAAGAACCCACCTATTAAAAATATTTCGTGTGTGTGTGTGTGTGTGTGTGTGTGTGTGTGTGTGTAGGGGCATGATGCTTAAGTTGCAGGGTGGGTTGCTCCAGAAACCTTTAGGTCCAGGCTCCAAAATTACCTAGGTGCAACTTTGCCTCTGATAGAGCACAGACTGTTTGGAGTAAAGGTGTATGTGGTTGGTTTGTGTGGTGCTGTAAGTAAATGTGCTCAGGCTGGCCTAGATGCAGCAGATTCTCTTTAATGTCTGTTTTCATTCTGTCAGGTCCACAACACCAACCCTGTTTGCACCTCCATCTGCACCTCCATCCACACCTCCATCCGTATATCAGTCTGTACCTCCATCTGCACCTCCATCCTCACCTCCATCCGTACATCAGTCTATACCTCCATCTGCACCTCCACCTGTACCTCTATCTGCACCTCCATCCTCACCTCCATCCGGACATCGGTCTGTACCTCCATCCGCACTTCCATCCGTACATCAGTCCGTACCTCCATCTGCACCTCTTCCTTTACATGGGGTAAGTAAATGTAGAGTAATCTGGGCCTGCTTCTTCCTTTCATTAACCTCGTCATATTAGAGCTGGTCTGTAAGACAGCCTAGTACAAAGTACGATTGTCAGATACATTTTTTTCATGGTAGCTAATTTGCACAACCTTTTACTCATACCAGTTGACTCTACCCTACATGAACCATCCACTCCCCCTTTGAGCAGACTTAATATAGGATGCTCTGCATGCATTGCTATATACTTAGGCTTAAAACAATCACAAATGAATCAGTTCCCTGTTTGGAGTACTTCACCCACTCCCGGTCTCTGTCCGGGGCGTAGGATGGCTGGCAGCAACCCTGGACAGGCAGGTGCCTGCCCTTTTCCTGCCAATGCTGCCAGGCCGGACCCCCCGCCACGCAACGAGGTCTCCTCTGCCAGCACCGGGTCTCCCTACACACATACTGCTACTGCCGCTGCCTCCTCCTCTGATGGCAGGCTTGTCCCCGGCTGTGCTGTCCCCGGCCAGCCATACCCCTTCCACCCTGAGTCAGGACACCAATGCTGGAGGCGTTTCTGGGGCTGAGCAGCATGTGTAGCGCATCCAACTGGAGAGTGCATTCTGTGTTGGCCCAGCTGGGGGCTTCTTTGCCCTGCTTGCCAGGGAGATGAAGGAAGAACCCTACTGGGCCAGTGCAGAAAGCACTCGCCGACTGAATGGGCCATGCAGACACATAATCAGGGTGGGGCAGGCAGGGCACATGCCCTAGGCGCCAGTTGCAGGGGAGCGTCAAGTGCCCTATTCCCCTTTCTCTTCCTCCAGAGGGGGAAAATAGATGCTTTCAGGCAGCAAGCCTGCCCTGAAATGAGACTGAAGAGCTCTCTTCAGCTCTTTAGAGCTCGAGGCCACACTCCTTTGCATGTGATGTCATCATGTGATACTTCACATGCAAAAGGGCGTGGCCTAGAGCTCTAAAGAGCCGGAGGGAGCTCTTCAGTCTCATTTCAGGGTAGGCTTGCTGCGTGAAAGCACCTCTTCACTCCAAGGTGTGCTCCTTATTCAGTAAACAAAATTTTGCAGGCAACCCCTCTCCACATCCAGCTCAAATCCTATCTTCCTTTCTTTGGGTGGGCTTTTCTCTGTGCTCTGTTGTTGGAGGGGGTTAGAGGGGAGGGGGGCAGAAGAGAGTAGGTACTTAGCTGTGCTGGTTTGCCCTTCCAGCAGCTCATGGGTAATAGCTTTGCTGTCTGCTTTCGTGGAATAGGGAATTGCAAAAATAAATTGCTTTGAATTATTTTGTAGAAGGCCTAACTCTTATGCCAGTAGTGGTCATGGTTCATCTTTAGTGATGTATTATAAAACTGTATTTAGTTTTTTGCACTGGGTTTTTTCTGTGTTTGTCCAGACAGTCAACAGTTGATGGTGACATGCTAGTGGGCTTTTTTCTTCTTCATTCCACAGATTAGCTGTAGAAGCAGTCTCAGGGCTAAGATGTGCCTTCTACAACAGACACATGTAATACTCTCTCGGGTGTGGGTGGTTGTGATTCGAATTACACATGGCCACTGGCAGTTGCGAGTTTCAGCAGAGAAATGGGTGGAGTGTTTTTTACCTCTGGCTGCTTTTTTCTCACATGGATGGAAAAGGAGCCTTGAGAGGGCAACATTAAGGAGGAAAAAAATAACTGCTGGGGGGAAATATCATGATCCTTTGCTTTTTGTCCCTTTGCTCAGACGTATAGTTTTTCACCAGCTGATTTTAATTTAAAAAGCAAAACAGTTGAGGTGACTGGTACCTGCATCTATTGCATAATGTTGATTTGCCTCCCTGTTCCACTGTAGTGCTGTTAGTGCAACTAACCGTTCTCAGCGTGCAACTGTTGACACTTATAGATGCTCTGCAACGCTTTCTTTTTTCCTTTTGGATTGTAGCACTGTGTTCTGCTTCCTCCTGTTGTGGTCCAGGCCTGATTTATATACTGAATATGCTCATTAGCTAGCATACAAAATGAGGCCTGTCTCATAGTGTCACCAAGTGACCAAGTTCTTTTATATAGTGACCATGTAGGATCTGGACGCAAGGAAGAAAAGAGATCAAACCAAACCTAAATGATTCAATGGGCTTTATTGAGTATAAAAGAATAACAACATCAATCTAACTGAGCAGAAAGCAGAACATTCTATCAATATTACTAACAGTATTTCAACCCTAACCAGCAACAATATTCACCCAGTGTTCCTAACTAACACATGTGTGTGTATTAAATCTTCCTAGAGCCTAATACAACTCAGATAGAGATGGAAAAAGGGGGGGGGGGTAAGGAAGGCTGAGGACTGGCATGGTTTGGGGAGATCAGGAATTAGAGGGACGAGGGGAATGGAGAAGAAGGGGAAAGGATGGAAGGATCCAAGGCTTGTAGAGGCAACATATTACCAGGATCAGAGGCTTGAGAGCGATGGATCTTTCAGCTGAAGGAGAAAAGCTGTTGGCTGGAGACAAGAGCTTTTGGATCAAGCATGCAGTTTGCTCAGAGCACGGCTGAGAGTCAGAGCACCATGGCTGGGGAAGTCTTGACTTCTCACTGCGCAGTGGAAGTCACAGACAGTTCCTGCCCATGGACAGAGTTCCTGCCTCTAGTCCCGCGGCTTGGGCAGCAAAACCCTTGGATTGCTCATGAGCAGATCTTGCTTTTAGGCACAAGATTGCGTGTAGGCACAAGACTGCCTGTAGGCAAAAGACTGCTAGTTCTCTTTCCAGTAAGCCTGTTCTTTATAGTTGTATTTTCCTTTGATCTCTCATAGAGTCTATTCAAATCTCCTCATCTTTTCCTGGGTCCCCAAAAAGGTGACAACTTGCGGTTATCTTCTGGATATCATCTTTTAATTATTCAGCCAGTCCAGAGAGATCTCAAGCTCATCTTCTGTTAACTGCTATCTTGAGGAGGGGACATTGCCCAAATCAAATCTGCATCTCTGAGTTGCAAATGGGCCCCTTCTCTTGTCCCAGATTTGCTAGCCTGATCCCAAAAGGTGTTAAAGGTCAGGAGTTAGTGAGAGAATTAGTTCTATTTGTGTGAGACAGCAATGACATTATTTCTTGTGTACCTCTATCTAGTGTGTAATTATAACAAGAGAATATTTAAAGTAACATAAAAAGGGGTACATGAGTGAGACGAGTTAATCAATATATTTGACTGAGGCAGAAGCATCCTGTCAGTGAGGAAAAGGGATAATTTCAGCAGTGTGAGACTGGTCATTAAGCCTGACCCATTGAGTCTCTTGTGAGTTCCACAAACACTGTTAACCAATGCTAGATTACCCCTGCCTTTACAAATCATTTACCGGGCAGTCATGAGATCTGGGCTTCACCTCAAGTTCAGGCATTTAATTGAACTCTTAATATAAAATGAAATCAGACACAGGCCTGAATTCCATATACTTCTGGGTTGGTACCTCTGAGTCTAAGGTTGGGGTACATGTGCCCCAACACTCCAGGGGGTGTTGAGTGGGTAGTTTACCACTCCACCAGATCTCTGAGGTAATTAGAAAGGGCTAAGGCTTCTCCTACAAGGTAAAACCATGAGGGGGGGCAGGGGCGTAAGAAGGCTGGAGTGGGCCCAGAGACAACATTTTAAAATGGGCCCCTCACTGATACACACACACACACACACACACACACACACTTCACAATAGATAGTCATGTGACTTGCCTCTGGGGCGCCCCTCAAGGCGTGGGGGCCCCCAGGCAGCTGCCTACCCTTGCCTAATAGTAGTTACGCCCCTGAGGGGGGCATATGGACTACAGATGGCTTTCTGGGGTTCTGCACCTTGTCCGCAACTTCATTTCTTTATGTGCTTTATTAAGGCAGCCCCCATTCCATCAAGGAGGGGAGGCTTATTCAGTAATTGGCAGTAGCCTGTGGTGGTGCATGTTTATGAAAATAAATGCAAAATCAAAATATGGTTAAGTTGAGAAGAATAAATATATTTAAATATAAAGGTCATAAAAAGGAAATATGCTGGAAGCTAATGATAGCACTTTTAGTTTGTTAAAAATGGATTTTGTGATTTAAGTCTTGTCTTTGAAAAGAGTTGACTATTAAAATGTGCAGTAAATCATGTGTAATTGAAAAAGGGTTGTAATTGTAAACGTAAGTGCAAAAGGTGGTTCTACATCTGAAAGTTGAAGACACTTTCTAGAATTTACAATAAGTTTTTTATTTACTGCCAGGCATGCACACCAATGTAGAAACAGACTTGTATTAAGGTGCATAAACAATGCAGTCACCAAAAGAAACCTGAAAAAGCTTAATATGCAGAGACTGCTTCTATGAGGCTGATGAGTACAGGTGTAATTGATGGATTTCTTTGTGACTTTTCCTGAGAGCTAGCATAGTGTAGTGGTTAGAGTGTTGGACTAGGCCTGGGAAGACCTGAGTTTGAATCCTCATTCAACCATGAATCTCACTGGGTGACTTTGGGCCAGTCATGTATCTCTCGGCCTAACCTACCTCACAGGGCTGTTGTGAGGATAAAAAAACCCCATGTACACCACTCTGAGCTCCTTGGAAGAAGAGCGGGATATAAGTGTAAATATAAATTTAAAAAAATAGGCACATGGATGAACAAAATCTCTCTTCCTATGCTGTTTGCTCTGATTGATTGGAAGGGGAAAGGAGGGGACAGTTGGATTAACATTCCAGAATTGTTCCTAAGTGTACCCCTTATGAATTAATGTATTAGTTTCTCTCTCTTCCTTGCCCTAACCTTGAGATTGCCCAGCAGTAGCCCTGCCTGCTCATTTTGTGTATCTTACTCTGAAGATGGAGTGGGTTTTTTGTTTGTTTTATTGCATGTTGTTGCTGTATGTGCATGTAGGCTGACTTGTGTTTTGGAGGAGGCACTGAGGCTGTAAGGCCCCACTCTGAATGCAGGTGTGCGCACACTGCCTTGAGAGTGGTTAGAGTGCTGGACCAGGACTGGGGAGACCCGGGTTCAAGTCCCCATTCAGCCATGAGACTTGCTGGGTGACTCTGGGCCAGTCACTTCTCTCTCAGCCTAACCTACTCCACAGGGTTGCTGTGAGGAGAAACTGAAGTATGTACACTGCTCTGGGCTCTTTGGAGGAAGAGCGGGATAGAAAAAATGTGAATGCTGCTGCTTGCTGGCAGATAGCAGCTGGCGGGGCGGGGAGGGCAGGGGGGTTGCTAATACACACTGCTGGATTTGGAATGCAATGAACATGCTGATCAGGGAATGTAAGGACTCCATCCAGTCTCCAGTACCTCTCTGAATAGCTGATAGCTGTGGTGATTCCTGCTTTCTGAAGAAGGCTGTATCTGTGCTGCCTCAGCAATTTGAATCACTGAAAGCATGTAAGGTGCAGTTTTAATGTTCAGTTAGTGCCATCATTTGTTAATTAAAAGATGAACAAGCTTGACTTTTATTTTTGAGGTGATATTCTGGTGAAGTTATCTGAAAGATGAGTGTCAGATATTTGGGGGTGGGGCGCAATTTCAGTGCTTGCCCTAGGCGCTATTTGCCCTAGCTACGCCTCTGGGGCAATGTCACAACAGGGAAGGAGACAGGTGCATCATCAGGTAGCAGTTGGGGGGGAAGGGTTCCCTGGGGGGAGGCTGCACCCAGGTGGGGCCCACGGCCGAGGGGCAGTCCCCCCTACTCCATTTCATCCCTACACACCTGGTCTCTGTGATGGGATTCTCAAACAAAATTTGTGGGGTGGAATCCAGAGCTGCATTTCTAGCACCTGAACAGCCTTCCGTTTTTCAGACCTGAGCACCAGATCTAGGAAGGGATCTGAAGGAGACATCTGCTTTTGCAAAATATTTTTCTGACATGTCTTTAGTTATGAAGGGAAACGGGAGCGCACACAGCTCCCAAACCTGGGTAGGACCCGTCTCCTACTCTCATTAGAATTGTATAAACCAGCCCACTATGAGGAATTATGGTTTTGCAACCATTTCAGTCCGTAGGAGACCAGGTTTAGAGCGGGAATGCTGCAAGACACCTTGTCTGTGTACCTGCAATCCTGTCAAAGATCTGTGAGAGCCAGAATTGGGCTGTGCTGGCAAACCACAAAGCAAGGTTTGAATGTTATGGAAAAGCAATTGTGGAAACCAGCCCACAGTTTCTAGTTTGCCATTGTAATGGCAACAAAGAAATGTCTCCCAGATTCACTGGGGGAAACCCAATTTACTGAGAGCATTTTAATTTAATGATTGTATCTACTTCATATTTTCAGAAGTTCGGGTGCAGGAAGCGAGGGGGGAGAAAGCGAAGGTGGAAGAAGAGCAACTGAGCGGGGAGGAAGTGGATCTGGAGAAGACCAACCTTGGTTATTTTTGTAAATAGTGTTATTTTTTATTATTGCTACTATTATGACTATTATTATTATTATTATTATTACTATTATTATTATTATTATTGATAATAAATATATTCTTCTGAAAGACACACCTCTGCTCCTCCTCCATGGTCTCTACAGCAAGAGTTCTGCTTATGTACAGAACAACATTTGGAAGCTTCAGAGGTTTTGTAGAGCATTCTGGTTCCTGCTCTGAAATCGGGAGACCTGTGCACCGTGCGTGCCTCTAGGGTAGGAAGAATACTCCTGTCCCTCAGTTACTTGACTATCATAACTCTAGCAGCATAACTCTAGCAGCAGCAGGGGCAGATTCGGCTGAGGACTTGCTCACCCACCATTTGCTGCCTCTGCTGCAGGCCCCCCACTGACCCCACCACCTACTGCCTCTGGTAGTAACTTGTGAAAGGCTTTGGTGTACGGGCTTAAGGGGAGGAGGCTGCTTGGTGGCAGCAGTTTCTTGCCCAGCCCCCAGTTGCCAGTCTTGAAAGTGTTGGGAATTCTCTCTGGTAAGAGAATCCCTTTTTCATTACAGCAGAGTGCACAGAGGCACAACACAGCGGAATTTGGTTAGGCATGCGTGTATGCTGAGAGTAAAGTAACTTGGAGCCAGTTCATAGTTTCAAATCAATATAAAAGCCATTTATTAAAGAACTCCATTCTAGATAGGAAAGTGAGGAGTTAGGCTCTCTAATCTAGCTAGCTAGCTGGATACAGATGGATTCTGCATCTCTACACACATGGTGCAGGGAGAAGAGCTTGCATGTTGCAAGGTAGAAGGAAAAGGAAGAGAAGGGGGAGAGAAAGGAAGTGGCTGGAAGGAAAGAAGTGTCCCTGAGAGTAGCAATCTACATTCCAATGGGATAGTGTCAGAGCGGTAGAGAAGGGATGACCAGTGTCTTGACCCTCTAGCCTTCTGACTCACTAGTCTGTCCTCCACTGTCTTTGAGACAAGAGACTGTGCAAAGTCCTTCACTTCCAGCAGAAAGGTGGCCAAGGTAATGAGAAAAGGCTGCCAACTAGGAAACAGTCTCCTCAATCTGTGCCCCTTTAAATGCTGTGGAAGGTGTGAGGCTGTCATAGCTTTCCTCAGGTGAGCAAGAAGCTGGGTCTGCTCCTACTTGGCAGGGAGAAAGTCCCGGAAGAGTAAGCTGAGTTTAGATCAGGGATGCTCAACTCTGGTCCTCCTGCAGATGTTGGCTTCCAGCTCCCATAATCCCTGTCTATTGGCTACTGTGCCTGGGGATTATGAGAGTTGTTATCCCAAAACAGCTGGGGGGCCTAAGTTGAGCAGGTCTGCCTTAGAGGTATCAAGTGTTCACAACACCTCTGACCACTGGCAGAGTAATTTGTCCCTCAGAGTTATCCCCTAGCGCCATGCCTTGACTTGCCCTGCTGCCACAGGATCAAAAGGAGAGCCTGGCACATGCTAAACATGAAACATGCTTTCTCGTGCTAGTTGTATAGGACTTTCTGATGCCAAGTCAGTAATAGACTGTCTGTTACCAGGGCTTTGTTTCTTCCCAGTTTCTGGCCCACTGAGTGACTAACTGGAGCATAACAGAGAGGCACTGGAGACACATCTTGGTACTTAGAGCGCTGCCCGCAGGAATTTAGATTGTACAAGTTCCAGAGCCACAATGTTGGGGAAGGGGCCCAATTGGGCACCATCGAGAAGCTAGCTAGTGACTTGGCCACCAGAATGGAAAAGTACTCCCAAGTCTTTGAAGTGTGCAGCTTGCTCAATCTTATGCCCCTCAATGTGCCAAGAGTGGATCTTGGGCCTCCTGACAAAGGCCATAATTTTAGTTTTCTTATCATTGATTTCCAGGCAGTTCTCCCTGCAGTGCAGCGTCAGGGCCCTCAGTGTTCTTCTAAGGCCAATGGGGGTCCTTGAGAGAATGGCTGTATCAGCCACGTAGAACAGGATGGCAATGTATCTCCCAGCGTGCTTGATGCCCTTCAGCTCTTGTGAGGTGGCCTCAGGGGCTACATCTCACCTGGAGTGATGTGTTCATGTGCAGGGTGCAATGAAGGTAGAGCAGGCGCCGGTCAATGCAGGAGGCTTCCAGCTTCTCCCTTCATTTGACACGTGAGATGGAGTTGAATGCTGCCTTAAGGTCGATGAAGGCGGCATAGAGGGAGGTCACCCGGCAGGAAGAGTATTTCCCGATAAGGTGCTGTAGAACTAGGCACTGGTCGATGGTCGAGCGCCATTCCCTGAATCCTGCTTGTTCCTCAGCAAGAAGATTTTCCTGTTCCAATCCATCTTTAAGCTTCCCGGATAGGTGTCTCTCATTGCTGATTGTATTCAGCAAAGTGATGGGTCTGTAATTGGCAGGGTCATCCTTCTTGCCCCTTTTAAATATAAGGCAATGATCACTGCCCCCCCCAGTTCTTGGGAATTTGGCCACTCGTGTCAACATAGGCGAAGTGAGAAGCCAGGACAGGGGCCCACCAGTCTAGCTTATTTTTTACGGCCTCTGGTGGAATAAGGTCCTCGCCTGGAGCCTTCCCCAGTCTTAACTGGGTGACTAGACTGTGAATCTCTGAGGTTGACACTGGTGCCCACGCTGGAGTGTCTTCAATGGCACAGGTGGAACTTCTGCAAACAGCAGCAGGCTCTTTGTATAGGTCATGAAAATAGTTCTCCCAGATCTCTGGATGAAGATGACAGTCCAGGTGATTTGGATCATAAGTGGGAGAGTGCTTTGTAAAGAAGCCAGAACATGGCAGAATCTTTGGCTCTAATGGCCTGAATGAGACCCATCCAGGCATCTTTCATGGCATCTCTTTTCTTACGAAGCAGCAGAAGTTTGTGCTGTCTTTTCTGCAGAAGGAGATTCTGTGCGGCCAACTGTCCAGAACTAGCTTTATAGACTTGATAGGTGTAGGGATGGGCTTTTGGGGCTTTAGCACAGTCCTTATCCAACCACTGCTTGGAGGCCTGTTGCCACTGTGCACGTAGCTCACAGATCTTGCGAGAGAAGAGCTGCTGTTATTCCTGGACGAGGGCATTGTAGGACTCAAAAGGTGCAGAAGTAGGGTTGTTAGTTAGAGAGGTTGATTGAATACACTGCAGGTGGTCAGAGGCGAGTAGCTCACTTAGTGCTTGATCCAGTTGTGGAGACCCATTAGCACGGCAATATGCTCCTCCCACCAAGGATATGGTGGGATGATCATGGTTCTCCATATGGGACTGATAGATGAAAGGCTTTAGAAGGAGCGAGATGGGGAGATGATCACTGTCAAATTTGGAGACAACCCTCAAAACCCTCCACCAGAGGGAGAAGGTTCCCTGAGGCGATAAAGTAGTCAATCAGACACATCCCAGAGAAGGCCAGATAGGTGAAGTTGGCAGGATGGTCGTTTTCAAGCGAGTCCTTCAGAATGCAGAGATTAAGTCTGGTGGTCATTAGACTCAAGCAGAGACCTGCATAACTTGACCTTTGGTCCTTTGAAAGATGGATAAGAAGGAGCCCGTCTGCCTCGGGACTGGGTGGATAAGCCCTCTGTTGAGTGTATGAAGTATGGTCATCAGGGCCCAGCCTAGCGTTTAAATCACCACCCATTACCACAAATGTATTCGGAATGGAGAGGAGGAGATCTCCTACGTAGTTTTCCAGTTCAGTCCACATTGATCTGACCAGAGGCTTCCTCCGTATCGGAGAGAGATAGATGTTAATTTTCAGCAGACTGCAGCAGCCGAATTGAATCAAAACTGTCATAGCATATTGTTTGAGCGGTGGAAGCAGCTTCGAGGATGCGTGTAGAGAGGTGGCAACAAGCACACCTAGGCCACCTTTGCATCTGCCACAGCCTGCCCCAGGTACAGCTCCAACTGTATAAGAGTGAAAGCCATTGAGTAATATCTCCCCGGATGAGGCTGAATAGCAAGTCCTGGGGACAAACAACAGGGCAGGCCTGCGGTCTTAATGTCCTGCTTGTGGGCTTTCATGAATCACCTGGCTTACCACTGTTGGAAACAGGATGCTGGACTAGATGCATCTATGCAATCCAGCAAAGCAATTCTTACATTTGTGTTAAGATGATGAAAATGGTCTCTTTATCATTTGGCCACCTGCCTTTCTACCTAGTCTACAATTTCAAATTACAGAAAATTTAATCTACAATCCAATCTTCAGATGCAAAACAAAAGCACTTACAAACAGAAATAACACCAGCATCCCTGCCAGCCTCTACTATTCAGCACCCCCAGTTTCCTCCCCACATTTCTGAGATTTCACCAGGTACTAGACATACCTTTCAAGACTATTATTACAGCCTTGAGGACTGTAGATCTTCTTTTGGAGGAAAATGTCTCAGGACGCTGAATTTCTTTCAAAATACTGTGCTTGTGCAATGCAACGGTAGAATCAGGGAGTACATAGACTTCTGGCAGTGGAGCGGTTGGCCTGCTGGATCCAAACACAGCTTTGATGTAATGCCTCATATGACCTCTGTAGAACAAGATGGAGCCACACTCCAGTAGCTCCAATCATGCCAGCAAAGCATCTCCGATGGGTGTGCCCAAGCACACCCACATCCATGCCATGTTCCAGGTAGGATTGAAGCTCACCTTCCATCCCCACCCCTGGGAGAAGAAGTTTGTGCAAATCTTCTAATACAGGATTCCCAACCTTTTTACTTCTAATCTTCTAATACAGGATTCCCAACCAGAAAAGCATACCTTTTCTGCTCACAGACCAGTCCTTCAATTCAGATACCCTGTAGAGATTGTGTGTGTGTGTGTGTGTGTGTGTGTGTGTGTGTGTGGATGGATGGATTGACTGATTGATTAAGTGCCGTCAAGTAGGTGTCAACTCTTAGCCACCACATAGATAGATTCTCTCCAGGGTGATCTCTCAGGTCTCTCAGTGATGCATTCATTGCTGTCATAATTGAGTCCATCCACCTTGTTGCTGGTTGTCCTCTTCTCTTTCCTTCAACTCCCCCCAGAATTATAGACTTCTCAAGGGAGCTGGGTCTTCGCGTAATCTGTCTGAAGTACGATAGTTTGAGTCTCGTCATTTGTGTCTCGAGTGAAAATTCTGGATTGATTTGTTCTATGATCCATTGGTTTGTTTTCCTGGCTGACCATGGTATCCTCAAGAGCCTACTCCCGCACCAAAGTTCAAAAGCGTCAATGCTTTTTCTATCTTGTTTCTTCAGAGTCCGCCTTTCACATCCACAGAGTGTCATGGGGAAACCATTGTCCAAACGATTCTAATCTTTGTAGGTGTAGACTCCTCAAGGCATCTAAATATCCTTTCTGAGGCCTTCATTGCAACCCTACCAAGTGCTTGTCTGCGGCGTATTTCTTGACTGCTGAATCCTTTACCGTTGACAGTCGATCCTAAAAGGGAGAAGCTATCCACCACTTCAGTGTCTTCAGTGTCTATTCTGAGGCTGGTTGCTGTACCCCTTTCTTGTCTTTAGTTTAGTCTTCTTTACATGTAATTGTAGTCCCATTTTTTCACTGTGCTCCTTCACTTTCATTACTAGAGCCCCATTCTCAGCTCTCAGAGTGGTGTCATCAGTGTAGCGCAGTCTATTGTGTATCTATGCACACACAAATCTAAAAGTTACAGTTATGAAACAGCTTACTCCAGTCACTGGCTTTACATCCAGACTCAGTTACTCAAGAGTATTCCCACTGAAATTAATCAACTTGTCCCACTAATTTCAAGAAGACTGCTGATGACTAACTTGCTCTGGATGTAAGTCTGTGGCTGGAATAGCCTGCCTCATGACTGTAGCATTAAAACCTGGCGCTGATATTCCGTCGGTCAGGATGAGGGATGGAGTACGCTGAGCTTCTGCACGTAGCCAGCCAGTCAGAAGCACAGGAAGAGAGGCTTCACCCTCCTCCCTCCCCTTCTACAATAGATACATCGCTGAGAACATGTTGGCTTCCAGCCGGCAGTCCTCAGATGAGGAACACATCGCGTGGCAGGAGGTCTCTGCATAGCCCCGAGAGCCCTTCAAGTACCACTAGAGGTACTAGTACCCCCTGTTGGGAACTCCTGTTCCATATACAGAGAGTTCTTTTTTAATTCATATCCAGGTTTCCATCTGTACCAGAGAGAGGCCCTTTCCACAGCAAGTCTGCACAGCTACCAATGGCAAAACGTAACCAATCACTATCTTGGCTTCAATGGCTGGTCTAGTTGCCTCATTACGGTAAGGATGACCTGCTGTTTTCACTGTCATTTCAGTGAAAAGAAGCTTTCATACCAAGTCTGCAGGTATGCTTCATTTAAGTGTCATGACCTACCTCCATGGGTAGGTGAGAGAGCAAGCCAGTAGCTCATTGTGTGCTGAGCGTAGACAGAAGTCTGCCAATTGCTAATCACTTCTATAACCAAATGGTCTGCGAATTCACTACCTCGGAGAAGTGATGAACTAGTTTGATCTAATATGTAAGCAGCTCTCCACTGTAAATGTATTGTGTCTACAGATGTGGATTGGCTTTGGTAGCCAGCTCTTCATAGTTGCCAACTTCCTCCCCAGGGATCTCTGCTTGCCCGACACAAAGCCAGACTACTCCCCCCTCCAAATTCCCAGTGTGTGGAGAACTCAGGAGTTGGGAGGAGGCTCTCATTTTGTGATCGCCTACAGTATTGTTGCCGGAAATATTCCTAGTCACTCATGGTGACCTGCAAAACGTTGAGATATAAAGGCAGTTCACACAATGCTCCTGTTTTAGGATTGTGTGAAAGTAAAAGGCTGGAGAGAGAGAAGTGATTTCTGGGGGAGAGGAGCCGAGTCAGAGAGTGCCTTCCTACCCAGCTCTCATACCCAGCACTTTACCCAGGCAGGAAGAAACATATGTCTGTTCTAATCACAGCCATGTGACCTGCCTCACAGAGTACCTTGAGGGGGATGAGGGTGGGAAAGGAAGGATGGGATGGATGGAAGTAGTGGGACTTCTATTATCATTATTATTATTATTATTATTATTATTACACTTATATCCTGCTCTTCCTCCAAGGAGCCCAGAGCGGTGTACTACATACTTGAGTTTCTCTTTCACAACAACCCTGTGAAGTAGGTTTGGCTGAGAGAGAAGTGACTGGCCCAGAGTCACCCAGCAAGTCTCATGGCTGAATGGGGATTTGAACACGGGTCTCCCCGGTCCTAGTCCAGCACTCTAACCACTACACCATGCTGGCTCTGCCTTTCCCTCTATTGCTCTCAAAATCCCAATTTGAACAGTTTCAGTCAGTCAGTCAGTCAGTCATCCTTTATTGCGGTCATAGACCAATACTTAGTAAAACATACATACTTACAAAAAACTCAGCATAATAAATCAAACAGATTGTAATATTGACAGGTTAAAATTAAGACAGTTGTGGTGAACTCCAGATAGATCTTACTGAAAGCCCAAGAGAGCAGAGCACCCACCATTACAATCATAAAACAGGAATCACGGAAAACAGAAGGCAAAACATTAATGAAAACCTAAGCGGATGTTACAAATGATATAACAGTACCTTGCCATTTTGCAAATTAGGTTGTCATCAAGACTGGACAGTAAATACTTCAAATAGAAGTCATCCAAATGCCCAGGGAAACGTTGCAGCAAAGGGGACACTAATCTTAAGCGGGCGTCCCTATAGAAATGACATTATAAAATGGCATGCGCACTTGTCTCCACTTGACCAGACCCGCAAGGGCAAAGTCGAGTAGAGAAAGGGGTACCTTTAAATCTTCCCTCCATAACAGCAGATGGAAGTGCATTTAGACAGGCGAGCGTCAAAGCACGTCTAAATTTAGGAATGGTAATTAGACTCAAAAAGCTAGCTGGTTGAATGTTAAACATTTGATCCCCCAAAAAGACATTCTTAGGCAAGGAATCAACTTCTTCCTGCAGTTCCATGTCCATGATACGTTGTTTGATCTCAATCCTGGCTCGATCATATCCCATTTTGATCATCTCATCCTGAGAGAAACCACAATGAGCCAATTTGTCAATAATTTGGGTCTTCCACTTCAATCTGAAACAATCAGTCTTAATAAGGGGGGCCAATCCTAGACAAGAGAAGACAAATTTTAACCAGAATAATATGATATTCCTCCAATAACAAGTTTCCAATCTAATCATACCCACCTCTCGTCTTAACACAACATTAGGCACGCATTGGGGGACTAACAATATAGATCTCAGAAATGTAGACTGCAGGGCTTCTAAAGCCGTGAAGTTGCTAACAGGTCCTATTTGGGCTCCGTACAGCACTTGAGAGTGGACTTTGGATACAAATAGTTTAACTGCAGCGGGGATATAAGAAGCCCCCCTCGAGAAATGAAAAGATGTCATAAGGTTCGTAGTTAGCTGTGCCGTCAACAAAGTAGATTTGAGGTGGGCATTGCGTGAGCCTGATGAATGGAAAACCACTCCTAGGTATTTAAAGGAGTGGACCTGTGCAGAGCCGGATTAACGGAGTAGCAAATGTAGCATTTGCTACGGGCCCCGCGTTTCTGAGGGCCCCGCATGCCCAGCTTGAACTGCCCCTTCTTCTTTCTGCTCTCGACTGAGTTGGTGCCGCTTCTCCGTCCTCGCTGCCTGCTGCTGCCAAAAGTCTGTTTCCCTTGCAAAAGAGATGCAAATGTTTGCCTTTTGGAAGGAACTAAGGAAGGAAGGAAGGGGGGCGGGGGGCGACAGCAGATCAAACAGCCAAGAGCAGGGCGTTTGTCTGCCTGACGGTGGCGTGGAGTGAAGGAGAACTGGGCGTTTAGCTAGATGCACCGGGACTGCTTTTCAGTCTGCGCTGTAATGTGAGCGCAGCTGAGTGGTGCGAGATGGGAGGTTCTGCTTGGCAGCAAACACGGAGCGGGTTGCCGCCGCTTGTACGCACTTTTTGCACACATGCCTCCCTCTGCAGTCAGCCAAACCCCACCGGGAAGGAAATTCTGTGCCCTGTTTGGCACTCGGAGCCTGACTTTTGCTGTCGGGTCATATTCTCTCGCAGCAAGCAAACATGCCTAGCTCCTAAGGAGGTGCTGCGTGACTTCCCTCCTCCCTCTCGCGGCACCCTTGGAGCTTCCCAGCTCCGTCTGGTATGGGCAGCAGCAGCAGCTCATAGGAGCTCTAGCAGCGCTGCTCACCACGCTCCAGCTGCAGGCCGGCTCAGACCGGGGGGGGAGGGAGTTTTGTACTCTCATGGGATGCTAGCAATAGGTATCCTTTCAGGCTGTTCCTTCCCTGGTCCAAATTCTCTATAAAAGGTCTCTATAAGGACAAACATGGGTGTGGCATAACAAGGAGATTCATGGAGATTTGCAGAAAACCACGAGGCAAAGGGAGAGGTTCTAACTCTGTCTTATACTATCTTGTGAGCGGAAAATGACCATCTTGACACCAATAGGCTGGAGGGGATTCCAGGCTGGAGTCGGTAAGGTGATTGTCTCCAAATCCTCAATTTGGGAAAGGTTGGAGCGAAATAAATAGGCATTACTTCAAGTCAGTTGTTTTAGGGCGGGTTGGTTCTCATGAAAAAGCCAAGGGGTGGGCTTTTTAAAAGAAAGTCGACTATTATAGCAAATGCAAATATGGAATTATTTTACTTTGCATAAAATAGTAAATAATTTGTTTTAATATTTATGTGCATTTTTTAAATTTAGGGCCCCTTTATAACATATGCTACAGGCCCCGCACTAGCTTAATCCCTGGACCTGTGCAATCCTATGACCATTGATGGACCAACAATATTGCCTAGGTCGTTTTGCAAAGACTAGGACTTTAGTTTTTCCATAATTTATCTCAATGAACTCTTGGGAACAAAATTTTGAAAGGAGGCACAAAGCACGTCTCAAACCAATTGGGGTTTGGGACATGATTTCCATATCATCCGCATATAAAGAATAGATACATGCTTATTTGCTATTTTGGGAGGATGCATGTTAAATAAATAAATAAATAAATATTCTACAATGCACTACATGCACAATGCAATGGGGGATTTGCCTGTCAGATTCTGTATCTCCTAGGGCTGAACTCAGCCCAACGAGACACACAATAACCGGCAGCCAGGTTAAGGGTGCGCTTGCAAAATCTTAGCTAACAGCTGGGTTGGTTTGAAGGGTTAGGTAGGTGAGAAGCATCGGGATCCATGGAGATCCCGGCCTAACATCAGCTGGGCTGCCCTTGCCCGCGTTAGGCTGGTCATGAGAACAGTCCCATTGATTTTCAGGCCCAAGATACAGCATTCTTTAGACATTCACCCAGCTAGCATTGATTATTAGCTCAATCATTTTCAGCAACAAATTGACATGCCTAGATCATCCTGTCCAGTCTTCTAGATTCTTGGCTCGGTTAGGATGTTGGATAACAGCTATCTTTATATGCATTGACAGTAATAAACTCAACTCAACTAAAACTAAGACATGCCTATATATCTCAGACCAATCTCTTTTTCTTATAACAGAAAGGTATTGTCTTTCAGAGTTTCTTATGGCCGCCAAGAGAGCCCAGAAGCTTGCAGCACATCAAGCACTCTTGGACGCATTTCAAAAGATCCTGCTTGTTGTTCGAGGCAAGGCCTTTTCCTTTAAAAAATAAAAACACATTTTTAAAATCCTGCTTCTCTCCCACTCTTACCTGGGGTTCCAAGTGGTTTCCATCCACAGGACGGATCAGATCCTCACCTGCTTAGCGGAGTTTCTCCCAGACCATTTTCTGAGTCCTAGGTGGAAGAGCAGAGACACGAGTTACTGGCTTTAAAGCTTGGGATCTTCTCCAACGATGGTGGGAATTGTGGAGGAGGAGACTCGCCATCCAGAAATGCATGGTGACGAAGGCCAAGGGCAGCAAAGAGTGGGCTAAGGCATTCTTCATCCAGATGAGATGGCTCCCCCATGAGGCAAGGTGAGGTGACAGTCTCAGGCGGCACTTATGCCCTAGGATGGCAAGTGTAGGCACCCTGCCCCTCTGGAGGTGTAGTCTCACCTGCCTGCTACCACCGCCTCCCACCAGCTCCTCTACACTCCGTCACCCTCCTTTCAGGTGTCCTCCCCTTTATCCTGGCCCCGCTCCTGATGCAGACAGTGGTCTCTACCTCTTCTCCATTGCCCAGGTGCCTTATCTTTAGAAAATTTATTTAATCTATTTTAATTGATTTTGACATTTAGATCCCGCTCTTCCTCCAAGCAGCTCAGCGTGGTGTACATGCCTTTTTTTATCCTCACAACAACCCTGTGAGGTAGTTTAGGCTGAGAGATATATGACTGGCCCAGAGTCACCCAGTGAGTTTCATGGTGGAAAGGGGATTCAAACTCGGGTCTTCCTGGTCCTAGTCCAACACTCTAAACACTACACTCTGCTGGCTCTTCTGGGCATGTCACTGTATGAAACTGCAAGTCAGGAGTGGAGACAGAGAAAATGGTGCTTCTAGCATAGAGTGGTGGCCTCTCCTCATTGCTTCTGCTTTGCTAGCTACAGTAGCTGCTTCTCTCCCACCAACCCCATCAGCAGGGGAGACTTGTGCATACGAAGAAGAGAACAAGAAGGAAACAGATCCAGCTACTGGAGCAAGAGAAGCAGTGGCAACAAAGAGTTAGAAGCCTACTCTGTGAAGAGGAGACACAGCTTGAGGAGGTGAGCAGGCTTTTCTAAACAGAACAACTAGCCTTCCCCCCTTCAAACCAACTAACAGGAGGAGGGGAGATTTCGAGGGGCTGGTTTCTCTTTAAGGACTGTGTGTGTGTGTGTGTGTGTGTGTGTGTGTGTGTGTGTGTGTGTGATTTGCCAGAGCTAGCATTTGCCAAGGCTAGCAAACCCCAGTGTTTTTGTTTGTCCCGACCTGGAGGGGGCATAGTCAGCTAGGGCTGTGGGAGACCCCACATTCCTTTGACATTTCTTGGACCCACATCCTGTGCCTCAGTTGGAAGCCTACTCCCGACATAAGAAGTGAAGGCCCAAGAACATAGCGAACAGAGCATAGTGAACAGGGATAGCAAACAGGACGTTGGCATTTTGCAGTTGTTTAGCAGGAAGTGTGCGGAGGAGGCTGGAACAAGCCCCCGTGATCACAAGAAGCGCAGAGGAGAAGGGAATGTAAGTACGAATCCCTCCATCATATTCTTGAGAAAGGCTGTTTGGACAGTTAAATATCTGACCAGTAGAGCTGCGACCTATCCTAATAAACTATCTCTAAATACTGCAAACAGCCAACAAAAGCGGTACGGAGACAGAAAGTCAGCAGGGGAGTGGGCACTTCTCAGTGTATTGCACAGAGTGCCACATGTATGACTATTTGCCCCATGGGCCGAAGTCATGGGTGTGTGCTCGGTGCAATGAGCTCCTGGCTCTCAGGGAACAAATTTATTCCCTTGAGACCAAGGTGGTGAATCTGGAGAAGCTCCGAGAGACAGAGAGGCATGTGGACGAGACCTTCAGGGACACGGTAGAGGCATCCCACTCCAGGGCTGATAGCTCCTCTGCTGTCAGGGAGAATGAAGGTCTCTGGCAAGGAAGACATTGGTCTGAGGAAGAGGGAAATGCTCCTTTAGAAGGGACCCCTTCATTGGAACATGAGCTCATATCCTTTTGCACAGGGGATACTCCTGCGGGGCGGGGCCTCTTTGTAGTGGGTGATTCAATCATTAGAGGTATAGATAGATGGGTTTGTGACCATGTGTTGACTGCACGGTGACTTGCCTGCCTGGTGTGAAGGTTGCGTACATCACACATCGTGATGCTGACGGGAGCTGGGCAGTATCTGGTTCGGCAAATGCCATCCCATCCTCGATAGAAAGGACAGGAAGGGGCGCCTTGGAGGTGAAGTAGCACTGTATGTTAGGGATAGAATCTAACAAGCTAGAAAACCGAGGTGGACTGGAGTCCTCCACAAAACCCTGTGGGTGACAATACAAGGCATGAAAGGAAACGTGCTACTGGGGACATGCTATTGCCCTCCGGATCAAAACGCTGACAGTGACTGGGAGTTGCAGGGGGAAATCAGGGAGGTGTCAAGAAAAGGCAGGGCTGTAATAATGGGTGACTTCAATTACCCACACATAGACTGGCTAAATTCAGTCAGGTAATGACAGAGAGGTCAAATTTCTAGATACACTCAATGACTGTGCCCTAGAACAGTTGGTCTTGAAACCAATCAGAGAGAAGGCGACCTTGGACTTAATCCTGAGTGGCACCCAGGACCTGGTGCGTGATGTCAGTGTCATCGACCCTTTAGGGAACAGTGACCATAGTGCCATCAAATTCAGCCTACGTGCCGGGAGAGAATCACCAAGGAAGTCTAACACAGACATTTTGCGTTTCAGAAGAGGAAACTTCTCCCAAATGAGGAGTATGGTGAAAAGAAAACTGAAAGGGAAAATCAGGAGAGTCACTTTGCTCCAGAATGCATGGAGTTTACTGAAATCCACAATACTAGAAGCCCAGTTAGACTGTATATCCCAAAGGAGGAAAGGTACCACTAAGTCCAGGAGGATGCCAGCATGGCTAACAGGTACTGTCAAGGAAGCCATCAAAGGGAAGAAGACTTCCTTTTGAAATTGGAAGGCCTGTCCAAACGAAGAGGACAGAAAGGAACACAAACTCTGGCAAAAGAGATGCAAGGTGACAATAAGGGAGGCAAAAAGAGAGTTTGAGGAACATTTAGCTAGAAGTATCAAGGGGGATAGGAAAAACGTCTTTCAATACATCAGAAGCAGGAAACCTGCCAGGGAGGCGGTTGGCCCATTAGACAATGAGGGAGTGAAAAGAATTATTAAGGAGGATATGGAGGTTTCAGAGAAGCTCAATGAGTTCTTTGCGTCTGTCTTCATGGCAGAGGATACTGACCATATGGCTGTTCTTGAACCAGGCTTTTCGGGGATGGAGGCTAAAGAACTGAGTCAGATAGAAGTGACAAGAGATGATGTTCTAAACTGTCTGGGGGGGGGGGAAACAAACGAACATTGACTTGACTTTCAGATGCCTTCAGTTGCTTGTTCTCCCTCCATGCCCCTCCATGCTCTCTTCACTCATCTGATACCTTCAGTCTCCATAAAATCCCCCATGCCCCAACTCTTTGGGGTAGAAAGCTGGTCCTGTGGTAGCGTGCATGAATTGTCCTGTTTGCTAAGCAGGGTTGACCTTGGTTTGTATTTGGATGAGTGAGCATTATGAGAGGAGAACTGGTCTTGTGGTAGCAAGCATGACTTGTCCCCTTAGCTAAGCAGTGTCCACCCTGGTCGCATATGAATGGGAGACTAGAAGTGTGAGCACTGTAAGATATTCCCCTCAGGGGATGGAGCCGCTCTGGGAAGAGCAGAAGGTTCCCAGTTCCCTCCCTGGCTTCTCCAAGATAGGTCTGAGAGAGATTCCTGCCTGCAACCTTGCAGAAGCCGCTGCCAGACTGCAAAGACAATAATGAGCTAGATAGAGCAATGGTCTGACTCAGTATATGGCAGCTTCCTAGTAAGGGTCAAATACTCCCCTTTGGGTTGGGGCTGTAGTCCTGTGGTAGATCATCCGTCTACATCTCTACAGAGCATCTGCTCTGTAGAAATGCTTTCCCATTTAAAGGAAGAATTTAAATGTACAAGTTCCCAAGTTGAATCCCTGGCATCTCCAGGTAGAAGTGGGTAAGACTCCTGCCTGGAACCTTGGAAAGTGGCTGCAAGTCAGTGTAGAAAATATTGAGCTAGATGGAGAATGGTCGGGTAGAGGCAGCTCCCTATCTTCCTAGGACTCTGCCCATCAACTTGTGTTCTACCCTATTATTCAAACTCCTGCCCTCCTGACTGCCCTTCTTCCTAATAAAAACTCTTGACTACACCGACATTTTGTAATGGTTGTTGCACGTTTGCCTTTGCCCTCCTCCACTCCCCTTCCCTTGTGTGCCTAGCCTTCCTGAGGGCCAAGCCAGATGTGATATAGGAGTTCCTGCTGCCAGATCTCTTGTGTCCTATCTAGTTGGACTCTGGATTGTAAGCCTGAGATCAGGGCACGTGTCTTCTTTTTGCTGCATGTAGAACACCAAATAGCTGTTATGGACTCTTTAGAAAGACTAACATTAAAATCATCATTTCATTCCAAACCTTGAATAAAGGTGAGGAATGTTACAAAATAATAGACAAAAGGATTTTACTTCTAATTATTCCTTTGTTAAAACTTGGCCTTGTTAACTTGTCTGTTTCAGAGAATGGGAAAGTGGCAGTGGAGTATAGCTCTCCCCAGGAAGACCCCATTGACTGTTTAGCAGAAGAGGAACTGAAAGGTCTCATCCAGGTAAATTGAAGCCTCATCTCATCATTCGCAGATGAGCCTCATCTTGCTATGACCTAGCAAGCTCAGCTCTTGAACATCTTAGCTTCATGAGTTGGGAGGAGTGAGTAGGGAATGAGCATTCTCTCTCATTTCAATGCATGGACTTTTAAATTCAATGGGCTACCTGTATGTTTATAGGAAACATAGGAAACTGCCATATACTGAGTCAGACCATTGGTCTATCTATCTCAGTATTGTCTTCACAGACTGGCAGCGGCTTCTCCAAGGTTGCAGGCAGGAGCCTCTCTCAGCCCTATCTTGGAGAAGCCAGGGAGGGAACTTGAAACCTTCTGCTCTTCCCAGAGCGGCTCCATCCCCTGAGGGGAATACCTTACAGTGCTTTACACTTCTAGTCTCCCATTCAGATGCAACCAGAGCAGACCCGGCTTAGCTATGAAGACAAGTCATGCTTGCTACCACAAGACCAGCTCTCCTCTCCCGTCAGGTGCTTAGACCAAGGACGGACAGGTTCCTCGGGGGCGGGTAGACTGAAGATAGCCAGAGATAGCTGGGCTGAATGTTAGATGCTTGGAGCCACAGAGAGAGGACTCACTGGTCTCCCGCTGTCAGATCCTGGTTCAATGTGAGTTAACCACAGTGGGTTGACCAGAATTGCCTAGGAAATCTGCATTCTCAAAACCAGCTCCACAGGCAACCACACTAATCACTTTATGGCAACCACACTAATCACTTTATGCAATCCAGATCCCTGTATGTCAGTCAACAAGTGTTAGTTTCACATTCAGTTCTCCACAGAGCCAACAGCTCCAAATAGCTCAAGCCCATCGACTGATTGTCTGTGCATTTGGGCCTACATTGTTGCCATAGCAGTCATGCTCGGAGTTCTGCAAAAATGATGTCACTGCCGTGGAATGCTCAGGGTGCAGACTCTGATGTCCAACCGACGTTGGAGATCAAAAGATGGCAGGAATGGTTCAGCTCTGTAGTATGGTCCCTGTTGCAAGCAACAGCAACAGCAACTGCAATTTGCTGCTCATGATCTTTTTGGACTTATTTATGGGAGTTGGGCACCGCAGCCATAGGTTGGGTGCAGCAGCCATAGGGAATTACTCCAACCCGTGCCGTAGCACCGTAGAAGTCCTCAAGCTTTGGAAAGTCACCAGACCTCCTAGACTCCACCGTGTGCCACCTCCCAGTGCGGCTTTCCACCTGTGAGTACTTCAACCTCACTTCCAGAACTCGGAGGATCGTACCCTTTTAGGGAGAGCCTTTCATTAGGAGTGATGTAGGAGTGATGTAGGTGGGATAAGATACTTCTTATTTCGAGGTAGCTTAGCTGATGCCTTTTAAAAAAAGATTTGATACCCCTCTTTTCATCCAAAGGAACCAGAGCAGTTTACAACTCAATAATAACAATTTCGAAAAAGAAAGAAATGGGAACAGCCTTATAAATGGTATGAAGCACAAAAAGGGCCATAGATGGGGAAGAGGAGCCAAAGGGGTGAAGGAAACAGGGATCCCACTGCTCTGTTTAAAAAGGGGGGAAAGGACCCAATGCCTAGAGTGTTTCATAGCCACTGAACAGGCACTTCAGATGTTTCCCGAAAGAGCATTCAGCAGAACCATATAGCCAAACGAGCAGGCAATGGAGAAAAAGGTACAACAGGGATTCCAACAAGTAACGTCACCCCTTCCTTTGCCCAGGTTGATTCAGGCATACACGTTGACTAGGCACTCGCCTAGACAGAGGCGTAACTAGGGAAAATGGCGCCTAGGGCAAGCACTGAAATTGCGCCCCTATCCAAACAGGGATGATGGGACTTGTAGTCAACAATATCTGGAAATCCCTCTGAAAAGGAACACTGTACCATCTAGACATGGTTGTTGATCCAAACCTGAAAACATGAGCCATCTCAGGAAAAGACTTCAAACAACAGTCGGGAGTTATGCGAGGATTCCAAGTGTCATTTTCTCTGTCTCATCTCATGCTTTTTAAAAAACATGACTTTGTCCTAGAGGATCACCTGCCCAAATAGCCACTAGCAAAATAGGGGAAGAAGAAGCTGGTGGTGGTGTGTGTGTGTGTGTGTGTGTGTGTGTGTGTATATATATATATATATATATATATATATATATATATATATATATATATACACACACACACACACACACACACACACACACCAGTGAATGATTCCTGCCAGCCTTTGTCTTATGATGACTGTTGGCTCATGATGGGGTATATGTGCATTCACCACACTAGTGCTTACTTTGACACCAAGAGGGAGGAGGATACATTAGTTTGCCACACTAGACAGAGGAATGTGCAACAGGAGCAGACAGCCAAGTTCTGCCAGGGCCCAAACCAGCCCCTGCCAGACTAAGAAATCCTTGTAATTTGCCCCTTCCTGTCACAAGCAGTGTGCTGTTGACTCTATTATTGACTCTAACTCTCAGATATCCCAGTCATGGATGGAAAATTCAGGGTCAATTTACAAGAGACACATTTTCTACATGGAAGTTTCTTCTGTGCAGGTGCTGTGCAGAAACCCATGTGTAGTGACCGCCAGGGGCATAGCAAGGTTGGAATGGGACAAGATGAGATTTCAAAATGGGCCCCCAGCCCCTCAAAGTCAAGGGCCTCCACACACCACAGGCCCCCAAGGATTTAAGTCGGATCTTTCAAAATACGTATGCTGCCTGGAAATACATTTCACTGAATACACACATGCACACTTCACAGTATATAGTGATATACATGGAGTACTAGATATTTGTGCTACTTTTAATGCCTAGAACACACTAGCAACGCTAATGATTAAAATGGCCCCCTCGCTGCGGATTAGCAAAGGAGACTTTCAACCCTGCAGGGTGAGCCAATGTTTGTTTTCTCAGAATTCTGAACAAATTCAGAAAAGTTTGATACAAGGAGATTTTTCACACCAGGCTTTTAAAGCCCTTTAACACACATCTCCTCTGGAATAGAGGTGCTGCATTCACATGTTGTCCAGATTTACCCTGAAGTTGCTGCAAGTTATTGGGGAGCAGTTCACACACAAGAAAAATAAAATAAAATGAAAGCACAACACATGCTTCACAGTTCTCACTCAGACCTTCTGGGTTGCAAAACAACTTGAACATAAGTGCATTTATGAATGGTTGAATGAAAATAAATAAAATATACTTGTTCCAGACGTTTTTGTAATTTTCTGCCCTGAAACAAGCCACTTATAGGCCTTTTTAGATAGTTTTTGTTTTTAAAGCCAGCACATTTTCCAGTCTGTTTTCAATTAAATATTCAGAGACTTCTCTGTCTCGCCCCCCCACCCACCCCCTTATCAAAGCCCTATGGCAAGCAGATTCCTATAGGGGTGGGGGGACCCCAAAAAGGAATTCACAGCCTACCTAGCAATAGCTGTTCTGGATGGTCTGGGCAGGGGGGCTGCTGCTGCTGCTGCTTTAGAGAGCTCTGCCTGCTTCCTCCTTCCTTCCTTCCTTCCTTGCTTGGGGCCTGCCCAGTTCAGGCTTCAGGGAGGCCTACTGGGAGGCCTCTCTGGAAGCCCCGCCCACCCACCAATCAGCTGCGAGGCGGGGAGAGAAGAGCTCTGCAGTTTGCAGGCCTTGCCGATCCTAGGCCGGAGCTGGAGGCAAGTGGCTGGGGGGCCCTGGGGCTGGGCAGGGGGGCAATGGGGTGGGGGTGGCAGGAACTGGTGTGGCGCCCCCACCTCAGTGGCACCCAGGGCACCTGCCCTGCCTGCCCCCCCCCGTTCTGCCTATGCACCTAGAGCAGCACGACTTGCATTGTGCCTGCACAGGAAGAAGTGTACAAACCAGGGCTCTTGTCTTGTTTCTGAGGTGGCCAGCCTCCTGCACAGAGTGAGAGCAGCATGACCCCGAATACGCTGCCACATCAAGATGTCCTGCCTTGCCCTGCCTGGAATGACAACCGATGGAGCTGGTGCTGCTGCTCCGTGTGTCGCTTAGGCTCTCTGGCACCCCCTATCCGGACCAGCACAGAGAAACCAGGCAACCTTTGCAGAACTTTGGGGAGGCTGCACAGTAGGGTTGCCGTGTGTTTTGTCCCCCACCCCCGGCAGGAGTCCTCTGCCTTTTAACAGCTGCAACTGGTAGAAATCTTGACGGGAACTTTTTTGCATTACTGTAGCCCTAGGCTTGTTTTCATTTTCATTTTATTTTTTATTTTTTACCCTGCAAAAACAGCTTAATGTGAAAAATCCATCAGAAGATACAACATAAGTCATTGTAATTGTGTGTGTGTGTGTGTGTGTGTGCGCGCGCGCGCGCGCGTGCGGTGAGGGGAGGGGGCAACGTTCAGGACTTTATCAGCTTGATGTCCTTTAAGGCATCGTTGTCTAGATAGGGGCTTGAATTTACTCACAAGTAGCAGCTCTGCAGGGCCATAATGTGTATTGGGACCAGGATGTGGATGTAGAGGGTGTCTAACCCTTTCTGTGCCCTTTTCTGGTCTAAAATGATATATCTCAGTGGCTGTTTTCAGAGTTAGATAGCCATGGGGGTGCATTTTTGTTAGTGCAGAAAGAATAGGTGAAACACCCGTAGCTCTGAGCCATGGTCCTGATACAATTTGCAGCTCCACAAAGCTGCTCTTTGTGAATAGATGTAAGCCCCTAACTTGATGAAGACACATTGAATGCCTTGCCTTGTTTGGTCTACACATTTTAGTCCACCACTCTCGTGCCAGTCTTCTAGCTGGTGGTGGGTGCTAGCTGCTTTGCCATTTGGGGTCACACACACTGCTACACAAAATGAACTAGGCAGCACAGATCATTCCTCTCAAGAGGGATTGTGTGGCTGTTAGGGCCTGGTGGGGGGGGACACTGAGAAGCTGGTGCTGGCAGTTGCAATTGCTGGAGATGGTGGGGAGGGAGGGAGTCTCTCAGATGTTACTTCAGCACTCTCATCCCTCAACCTTGTGGTGGCCGCTTGGCTTATGGTAGGCCTTAGGGCCCCACCCCCCGCCCGTTGTTTTTGGACTACAGTTCCCATCATCCCCAGGCACAGTGGCCAATATCCAAGGGTTATGGGAATTGTAGGCCAGCATCTGCTGGAGGGCCAAAATTGAAGAGCCCTGGCTTATGGCGTCCGTGCCTTATGAGGGCTTCCTTCCCAGAATCCTCCAAGAGAAAACAAACCAGGGCAGCCTAAATCGAGGGCTTCCCACCCTTGGGTCCCCAGATGTTGTCTCCCATCGTCCCCAGGCCACCATGGTGAAGGCCATTATGGCCAACACAATGGAGTTGTAGTCAAACAACATCTAGAGACCTAAGGGTGGAGACCCTTGGCACAGATGACCTTCCTCAAGAGGAATCCGGGGCTGTTAGAGGCTGGTGGAAACACATAAGATGCACAGAAGCACAAAATCAAACTTTGTCTGACTCTTGGGAATCACCACTTGAAGGCATCCCACTTCGAAATATCGATTTCAACATCATTCCCTTGCCCCCATCTGTTTCTCCCCCCTAGGGATTCCACTGGGAACCTTGTTTCGATTGGAAAACAAAGCTGGACTGCTGGGAGAACTCCTTTTATATTATCAACAATTTTGTAAGTTCACCATGATAACTTTTGCTAAACCTAAGTGGGCAGATAGCTCAGAACTAATATTTTCTTGCCAGAATGCTGAGGAGATGACTAGATCTGCATCTGCCAAGTAGATTGATAAAGTTTTCAAAGCATGGGCAAGACAGAGAGTTTGAGCTTGGGGTGGGGGATACATTTGGTAATACCTTAAGAATGAATGCCGATTCTTAAATATCTTTGTTCATTTTGAATTAGATATACATTCAAAATGGGACAGGGGTAGGGACTTCAAGATGAGATGGAGAAGCTTAAATCTCAGATTTTGTATGGGGTGTTATTATGTAAGCATGCAATTTCCAAGACCTCAGATATATGGATGGGTGGTAAAGATTGTCATCACAATTCAGCAAAGGAGATTGATCCCTGTAAGCAGCCTTCTGCATGCGCAACTGACATGGAAGGAGGTGTGCATTCACACTGTGACACTTACTCAGGCTGGATATTGAACTGGTACTGGTTAGATGCCTTTTGTTGTCTGTGGAAGGGGATGCACATCTCTGTCCAGACTTGTTGCTCATGACTGCAGCTGGACTGGAATTGGAGTGCAGGATGAAAGTATCATGCTTATGCCCAATCCATTAAGACAGAAAGAGAGGCTGTGATCCTGGCTGTGCGATGTTCTCAAACTTCCCTTCACCTCTCCAGGACTTTCCATGGCAACAGTTTGAGCAAACTTCAGGAGGGCTCACTTTCACTTACGCATCGGCGGTAAGTTCTCGTTTCTAGGAGTACGGTGATTGCTGACTCTCTGGGTCAAATCTGCGCACCCATATGTGATTTTCTCCCCGGGGTGAATGGCGGTGGGGCAGATCTTTGTCAGCATAGGGGGAATGGGCTAAGCCCCCTCCCTTACTGTGGTCTTGATCCAGCTCAGGACACAGCTATTTCAAAATGTCATGTAAAGTGGCTAATATGTTGACTATACTTATTAGACCAAGGATGGCCAACTGGAACTCTTGCCAGTTCCCAGGGCAATTTTTATGTGGCCTTACAATATTTTAATCAATGGGTGATAAAAGGTTTGCTGACAGTTTCGTGTATAACGAAAATAACAATATTTCCAACTCATAAGGAACAGAATTCTTCTATGCAATTACATCTGTCTCTGATCTTGGATGTAGCATGTCTAGAACACGTTAGTAGTTGACATACTGCACAAGGTTATATTATTATTATTATTATTATTATTATTTTGATTTATGTGCTTTTCCTGTGTAATGTTTGAGCAGTTTCACAAGAGCACTTGAGCACTAAATGCATGAATTGTGCAAACACGGTTGTGCAATTGACAACCATTCTTTCCACTTTGTGCAACTACCTTTGTGCAGTTCTTGTGTGCATGAATGTTACATTGCAAGGTGTTAGATTGCAAGATTGTGTCTGAATGCATCGGTTTCATAACTAGGGAGCCTCTTCTGATAGATACATCAGCTTTATTTTGGAGTCTGCCCAGTCATGATGGGATCAGGTTGTGCAGGAAAATACACTCCCACTTTCATATTTTCCCCGACCATACTGACCACCACCTGGAGAATAGATTGGCCCTTGAGAATATAGAAGTTGGTCCCTTCCCGCTTAGACAGGGTAATCCTGCATTGTAGAACTCTGGATTTCCATCTAGAAAATGCAGCTCTGGCACAAATGAACTGTTTGACCTTGGGCAAGTTACTCTTGGCTTGGCTTTCCTGCTAGTTCAATGAAGTCAGCAAATGGGATTGCCAGTGACCCACCCTGACATGGTCATCATGAGGGTAAATGAGACCATACATACAAGGCTTGTGCACAAAGTTGCTTCGGCACCGGCGGGGGTAATCCTTTAAGGGCGGGGGAGGGTGCACTCACCCCTCCCGCTGCATTTCCCCCACAGGCGCTCTGTTATTTTTAATCCCATCGGGGCAGCAGCGTTCCTCCCTGCCGGCCCATTGTCGTCATTGGCCGGAAGTGGCCCAAAGTAGCAAGCGTACGTGTGCCTGTTCCGGCCGACAACGACAACGGGATGGCAGGGAGGAACGCTGCCAGTGGGGGAAATGCGGCGGGTGGGGTGAGTGGACCCTCCCCCGCCCTTAAAGGACTACCCCCCCCGGTGCTAAAGCGCCGAAACGATCCCCCGAGCCAAAATGTTTCAGAGGTTAAGATTTCAACCCAAACATATATGATTACAATTGACAAGAACCAATGGAAGAATTGTGAGCTGTTGGGGATGTCCTGTGTTGGATGTCCTGTTGGGGAGCTGGCTAATTGTGGGAGGCCAAGAGAGATTATTATCTCTTACTGGTCTTATTTATTTTAACATAACTCATGGAATTGTTTTGTTTTTTGAGGAACAGAAACAAGGGTGAATAGATTCTCGTCAGAATCTGAATTACAGCCCCTTCCCTTTAGTTCCTTTGTAACTGCTAACATCAACCCTCCTGACAGTCATGCCTAGCTCTGTTTGAAATCAGTGGGTCTAACTCTACTCCAAATGATATCTGAGAGAGTGCACAGCTTTCTTAGTGGCCCTTGCTCCTATGCCTTGAACAGTGAGGCTATTCCCAGGATCAGGAGAAATCGGGCTAGGGGAACTTAGCCCGATTTCTCCTGACCGCGAGAACCACCAGGTGGGCAGGCGAGCCCGGTGGCCTCCAGGCGGTTAACCCACCAAAACAAGCCTCCCCTTCAAGCGAGTTTGCGGAGCGAGTGCTCCGCAAACCCAGATTTTAAAATCATGAGTAGACCCCTGACCGGGAAGCTGAAAAGCAGCCTCCCGGCTTGGGGGTCCCGCCAGCATGCCCTGCCAGCTCGCGCCGGGCATGCTGGAGCTTCCAGGGGCCACGTGGCCCCCGAACTCACCAGCCCGTGTGAAGAGCCTCAGTGCTTGCACTGCTGACCTTGCAGGTAATGCTGTTTGTCCCCATGCCATTAAATGCTTCACCTGCTAATTTCTGCAGACCAAGCTGCTATTGAGAGTATGAGAGGAGGCCAAGGTCAGTTGGCAGTGAGGATTTCAACACTACTGAGGTGTGCAAATCGTTTTATTTGGATTGAGGCTACAGAGCAGAATTGAAACAAACTCAGGGAGAATTACATTCTCACACCAAGCTCCCAAGTTTCCAGCAATGCCTTGTTTGCTGAGCCTCAGAGCCAAACTGGACACCCATACATGCAGTTCTGAGCAGGAGCATGGAAGATCTGTTCCGTTTGGGGTTGTGTAGATTCCAGTAGCGGCTCGTGAATGCGCCCCTGGGAGGGGGGCGGGAGGCATCTTTAAGGGGAAAGAAAGTTGCTGCTTACCTCGGCAGCGTGCCTCCCAGCAGGGTAATCGCCGTCGCCACTCACCTGGCGTAAATGGAGCCGAGCCCCCGCCAGCAGCCAGGTGAGTGGTGGTGGCGATTCCCTGCCGCAGGTGCTGCTGGGAGACACACTGTGGAGGTAAGAAGTGACTTTCTTTCCCCTTAAAGACGCCTCCCGCCTTCCCCCCAATGGCGCTTCACGAGCCACTGCTGGTAGATTCTTGTCCTCTCTTCAAGCTGACCAGGCCAGGCCAGGGGCACTGGATGAGAAAAGACAAAACAGAGAAGCTGATTGAGAACGGTGGAGTTGGACACACCTTTGTAGTCTCCCTAGTTTCATCATTGCTATGTGCTCTTTTAAACAGGGACTTGTCAAGTAATGCAATCCAGACCATTGAGACGAATTCATGTGAAGCTGTCCTGTTTGTGCAGTTTATGTAAGTCACTAAGCATCCAAACCAGAGGCGTATCTAGGGAAAATGGCGCCTAGGGCAAGCACTGAAATTGTGCCCCTATCCAATCAGGGATGATGGGACTTGTAGTCAACAATATCTGGAAATCCCTCTGAAAAGGAACACTGTACCATCTAGACATGGTTGTTGATCCAAACCTGAAAACATGAGCCATCTCTATTCAAGACTTAGAACAACAGTCAGGAGTTATGTGAAGATTCCAAGTGTCATTTTCTCCCTCTTAACTCATGCTTTTTAAAAAACATGACTTTGTCCTAGAGGATCACCTGTTCAAATAGCCACTAGCAAAATGAGGGGTGGGGAGGGAGAGAAGAAGGTGACAGGGAGGGGGTGGGGGAGCCTATAAACCAGTGAATGATTCCTGTCAGTCTTTGTCTTGTGATGACTGTGGGCTTATGATGGGGTGTTGGGAATTCTCTCTGGTAGAGAAACTCTTTTTCATTCTAGCAGAGTGCACAGAGGCACAACACAGCGGATTTAGTTAGACATACGTGTATGCTGAGAGTAAAGTAACTTGGAGCCAGTTCATAGATTTAAATCAATATATAAGGCATTGATTAGACCATTCTAGATAGGAAAGTGCGGAGTTAGGATCTCTAATCTAGCTATCTAGCTGGATGCAGATGGATTCTGCACCTTCTCTGCACACATGGTGCAGGAAGAGGAGCTGGCTTGCATGTTGCAAGGCAGAAGGAACAGGAAGAGAAGAGAGAGGAAGTGTCCCTGAGATTAGCAATCTACATTCCAAAGGGATAGCGTCAGAGCAGTAGAGAAGGGATGACCAATGTCTTGACCCTCTTGCCCTCTAACTCACTAGTCCGTCCTCCACTGTCTTTGAGACAAGAGACTGTGCAAAGTCCTTCACTTCCAACATGGGGTATATGTGCCCTCACCATTCTAGTGCTTACTTTGACACCAGGAGGGAGGAGGATACATTAGTTTGCCACACTAGACAGAGGAATTTGCAACAGGAGCAGACAGCCAAGTTCTGCCAGGGCCCAAACCAGCCCCTGCCAGACTAAGAAATCCTTGTAATTTGCCCCTTCCTGTCACAAGCAGTGTGCTGTTGACTCTATTATTGACTCTAACTCTCAGATATCCCAGTCATGGATGGAAAATTCAGGGTCAGTTTACAAGAGACACATTTTCTACATGGAAGTTTCTTCTGTGCAGGTGTTGTGCAGAAACCCATGTGTAGTGATCAATAGATATGTAACTATTCCTCCAGGGGCATAGCGAGGTTGGAATGGGTCCAGAGACAAAATTTCACAATGGGCCCCCAGCCCCTCAAAGTCCAGGGCCTCCACACACCACAGGCCCCCAAGGATTTAAGTCAGATCTTTCAAAATAAGTATGCTGCCTGGAAATGCATTTCACTGAACACACACACGCACACTTCACAATATATAGTGATATACATGGAGTACTATATATTTGTGCTACTTTTAATGCCTAGAACACACTAGGAACACTAATGATTAAAATGGCCCCGTCGCTGCCAAGGAGACTTTCAGCCATGCAGTATGAGCCTATGTATGTTTTCTCAGAATTCTGAACAAATTCAGTCAAGTTTGATTCCAGGAGGTTGTTCACACCAGGCTTTTAAAGCCCTTTAACACACATCTCCTCTGGAATAGAGGTGCTGCATTCACATGTTGGCCAGATTTACCCTTCAGTCCCTGAGAGTTATTGGGCAGCAGTTAATATGCAAGTAAAATAAAATAAAATAGAAGCACAACACATGCTTCACAGTTCTCACTCAGACCTCCTGGGTTCAGGGGCGTAGCTAGCCTGCCGGCGGCCCATGTGCGGCCGTGGGGACGCCCCAATAGCCCCGCACTCTGCGTCTGACGTCAGACCCAGGGAATAGCCACCCCCCCCGCGTCTGACGTCAGACGTAGGGGGCGTGGCCTGGGAGTCCGCTCAGTTGTAACTGCCGAAGGGGCCGCGCGGCCCCTTCGGCAGTTAGAAGAAGGCTGGTGCTGCTTTCTCTTTCCCTGCAGGGAAGAGCTGCTCCTGGGCTGTGTTGCGAACGCAGCACCAGTCTTAGCTCCTGAAAGGGCCGCGCAGCCCCTTCGGGAGCTAGTGATGCTGGCCCTGCGTTTGCAGCGCGCAGCCAGGAGCGACTCTTCCCTGCCTCCTTTGAACCCGTTGGCCCAGTGGTGGCTCCGCCCCTTCCAGGGTTGCAAAACAACTCGAACATAAATGCATTTATGAATGAATGCATGCATGCATGAATGAATAAATGAATGTAGTATTGTTCCAGAAGCTTTTGTAATTCTCTGCCCTGAAACAAGCCACTTATAGGCCTTTTTAGATAGTTTTTGTTTTCAAAGCCAGCAAATTTTCCAATCTTTTAAAAATTAAATATTCAGAGACTTCTCAGTCTCCCCCCCACCTCCTATATCCAAGCCCTATGGCCGATCCTAGGCCGGAGGGCAAGGCAAGCAAGATGGCCAGTGGCTGAGGGGCCTTGGGGCTGGGCAGGTGGGCAATGGGGTGGGGGTTGCGGGCACTGGCATGGCACACCCCAGTGGCGCCTAGGGCACGTGCCCTGGCTGCCCCCGCCCCCAATTACGTCCATGATAAAAACCATAAATGGGGATGGGGTGGGGGAGCACAGATGGATTCGGTTTCCACCCTGTGGTTCTGGCCCTACATCTCCCAAGCTTGAGAAAAGACAAAACAGATAAGCTGAGAGAGAAAGGTGGGGTTGGACACACCTTTGTAGTCTCCCTAATTTCATCATTGCTATGTGCTCTTTTAAGCAGGGACTTGTCAAGTAATACAATCCAGACCATTGAGACGAATTCATGTGAAGCTGTCCTGTTTGTGCAGTTTATGTAAGTCATTAAGCATCAAAACCATCAATGGGGATGGGGTGGGGGAGCACGGATGGGTTAAGTTTCCACCCTGTGGTTCTGGTCCTATATCTCCCAAGCTTCTGCCCTAGAAGCAGTTTCCCTCCAAGAGGGTTCTGGGAGTCAGGCCTGCTGCTAGGGGCCACCGTTTCTGATTGTGGGAGCTTTGACCCATAATTCCGGGTCTGTATGGGGTTGGGTTATTCATTGCTGAGCGATGTGTACTGTGCATGTGCTTCTTTAGAACTGTTTTCCATTTTTCTGGACTGCACACAGAGTTCTCAAAGCAAGGCTGAGCCAGATCTCAGTCCTGGAATCGATTCTCATATGTGATGCCTTGTTTCTAGAAATCTCTCTGCAAGAAGGCTCACTTGGTACCTGGTCTCGTGGTAGCAAGCATGACCTGTCCCCTTTAGCTAAGCAGGGTTGGATATGCATGGGAGACTAGAAGTGTGTGCACTGTAAGAGATTCCCCTCAGGGGATGGAGCCGCTCTGGGAAGAGCAGAAGCTTCCAAGTTCCCTCCCTGGCATCTCCAAGATAGGGTTGAAAGAGCGTGGCGTGAGCCCAAGATTGCCAGAGTCTGAGAGCGTGGCTTCCAGGCCAGCTTAAACAATGGCACTCTTCTTCATCTTAGAAATAGGCACTGGAGCTTCAGACAAGAGATGAATTAGCACCACTAGATGAGGGAGTTAGGAAAGAGTCTTTGGACATGAAAAAATTATTTTGTACCATGCAAAATCCTGTGCACAATGCTTGTTTCCAGAGACCTCAGCAGCAATCTCACTGAGAATCTCACTCATGGGTCATTCGAGGTCAGGAATGGAACACAGTTTATCAAGACGTAAGTGAATGCAAATGTGAAAATAGTCAACCTGTTATTGCAGAGTAAGGTACTTTCTTTGACCCCCGGGAAGGTTCAACCCTCCCCCCAACTCTTTTGAATGGCAGAGTTCAACCCTAGAAGATGTAGCATATGGTTATATTCATTCATTCATTCATTCATTCATTCATTCATTCATCCATCCATTCATTCATTCATCTATCATATTTTTATACTGCCTGATATGTATATCTCCAGGTATACAGATATTAGATAGATAGATAGATAAGATAGAGATATGTCTATCTCTAGGTGGTGTGTAATGAAAAGAAGCTACGGCTTTAAAGGAGGCTTCCTCCAGTGCTTCTCTCTTTTGAGAAGTTATTAACCGCTGATGCCAAGGCTGGAAATTTGATGCACTGTGCAGGTCAAACATCTCTCCTCAGTGTCTTCAGAGACACTGGGAGGCAAATACCATGTGTGTGTTTGTGTGTGTATAGTGCAATCCAGATTGGGACGATCAGTAGAGCTGGAAGCTTGCTGGTGGCTCAGGGACAGGCTGCTGCCCTTGCACATGTGCCAGCCCTGCCCCCTGTATCAGCGTCAGATGCACACTGACACAGGGACCATGCTAGCTCTGGGAAGGGCGGGGGCATGTGGCTGGGGGGGGGCATGTGGTGCCTTGCCTGCTCCCAGGCTGCACTTTCTTTGTCAGCTGGGTGCTTTCTTCCTCTCTCCTGCGCGGAAGGAGGGGGTGGCAAATAGCTTAATCCGCCCCTGCCTCCTGGAGCTTCTTCCTGCATTTTGCTCAGCTTGTAACCAGTGGGTCTAATTCCTCCCCACGGCAGGCTTCTCAACCATCATCCGCTGAAAGTCACTGATGATGCCAGTTTTTACAGGCTTCCCTCACTGAAGCTTCTGTAAGTACCTGAAATGAATTAGTTATTACCGTGATCACTGGTTTTTCTGCATCTTAGACGGACACTCTTCTTCAGGGCCACTGGGTGGTCCAGAAGAACTCATCAGACTTTCCCCTTTTCTTCTTCCTCTTCTTCCTCTTCTTCGTCTTTTTCTTCTTCTTCTTTTTTTTTTTTGGTGATGGTAAACTCTGAGGGTACGTTTCTGACTATGTGAAAGTGCCTCTGAGTATATGCAGAGTATAGGGCATTTCCCTGTATCCTGTTTTTAATGCAGGGCTTCAACTCTAAAATGCATGATAGAATTAGAAGAAGAAGAAGAGAATTTCTTGGAGTATGTGCAGATTGCCAAGTGTGTTTTGAGCCAAGATTTTGTGCCTGCAAGATAAGAATGAATGATAACGAATTAAGCTCCTTTGATCATGTGCAGGCTGCTTTTGTGTCATCACTGAATAAACTTGATCAGTCCTCATGCATTTGGTACTGGAGGTCCAGCTTGCTGGTTGGAGGCATGATTTCAGGGCAGGCTGAAGCTAGTTACTCAGTGGTGAGAAAAATACACTGTTGACTAAACTGTACTGTTGACTAAACTGTTGGAGATTCTCTTGTGGTGAGAGAATCCCTTTCTCAATATAGCAGAGTGCACAGAGGCACAACACAGCGGTGGATTAGTTAGGCATGCGTATGTGCTGAGAGTAAAGTAACTTGGAGCCAATTCATAGTTTCAAATTAATATAAAAGGCATTTATTAAGGAACTCCAATCTAGATAGGAAAGTGAGGATTTAGGATCTCTAATCTATCTATCTAACTAGATGCAAATGGATTCTGCATCCTCTCTGCACAAATGGCGCAGGGAGAGAACCTTGCCATGTTGCAAGGTAGGCGGGCAGGTAGCAAGAGAGAGAGGAAGGAGGAAGTCCCTGAGATTAGCAATCTACACATCAAAGGGATAGCATCAGAGCAGTGGAGAAGTGATGACAAATGTCTTGACCCTCTAGACCTCTGACTTACTAGTCTGTCCTCCACTGTCTGAGGCAAGAGACAGCGCAAAGTCCTTTAACTTTCCAACATAAACAGTACTCCAGAGCTAAGACTCCAGAGCTAAGCCATGATGCTTTCTCCCTTTTCTATTCTGCCTGATGTGGAGTTGTGTGGTTCGAAAGCAGCAAACCCAACAAGCTTCATGAAATCGGGTCTCCCTAGACATTATTTCTGCTACACCACACTGGCTTTCTCTTTCTCTTTGGTATCCTGCATTGCAAAAAGTCTCTCTCCTTATTTCAGAAACCTTCGTTCTACAGAAATGACCCCAAAGATATTGGAGGACCTGATCCAGACCTCCCTGCAATTGAAGACTCTGTAAGTACTATGTACACCCTTTTCCTTTTGCTGGTTGCCAAAGGAGAGAAGAAAAGAGACAAGTGGAAACGGGGAGTCAGCCTTGTTCTAACCCCCTCCTCCTCCTCAGCCCTCTAAGTAGGTCGATAGGGGCAACTTCAGAGGCTGTAGTTTTCCCTGCGAGGAGGACAGGAGGACGGTTGACCAATACTCACACTGCTACCAAGTTGCTAGCCAATCCACACGTCTTGCCCAACATGCTATCAGGCTTTGCTGTGGGAATGGAAGTCATGCTAGAGTGGTGGTTGAGGGAACAGGCATTCCTCAGACCCGTTACAGGGGCTTCTCAGCGAGGTGGTCAGAAATGACAGACAAGGAGGGGACGGAGCGCAGGGACGGAGCGCAGGTACTTCTCGGCTTCTCTGACTGTTGGGGTGTGCATGGCCATGGGGGCTGCCATGGAGAGTGGCTGCACTTCTGCATTTGCAGTGACATCACTGCCTGAAGCTTGTCTACCACGACCCAACTTCCCACTGAAATATGGAGCTACAGGACTGTTGGGTGTGTTCCAAGCTGTACGCTCAGTTCGTGTGGACCAATGGTGAGGGCATGCCCCCTGTGTGGGTTGAAGGAGTGCAGGAACATTCCCCAGAATCCTCTGCAAGAGACAGGAAGTGGCAGATATGCAGGGAGTCTGCAGGAGACAAAAAACACGGAAAAGATTCCCTGATGGTAAAAAGTCTGAAAACCACTGAGCTAGAGTCATGAGTATCTTTGGGCATCATTTTGAGACATCTCCCAGTTCCATCTTCTCCGGAAATAGCCCTTCATTAAAAAAAGGTTTTCTTTCTTCCTTCTTTTCCTTCACAGGCTGTATGCTTTCCCTCACCAGCACTCAAACACAAATGGAGTGGGGCCATAGCTTAATGACAGTGCTCTGCACATGCAGGCTCCCAGATTCACTCTCTGGCATTTCCAGTTAAAATAACCTCAGGGAACAGAGCTAGGAAAGACCTCCCTCTGAAGCACTGAGAAACCATTGCCAGTAAGAGTTAGAAAGCACTGAACTCAAGGGGCCAAGGATTTGCCACAGTATCAAGCAGCTTCCTACTTCTTCGGCAAGTAATAATTTCATCAGAAATTATTATCCCTCACAGCAAAGGGAGACTATGATCTCCCTCACAGCAAAGGGAGGAAGATAATCTCCATTATCTCCCTCACAGCAAAGTCAGCTCAATCTTCCTCAGTATATGGAGATGGGAATATCCCTTCATAGGACAGTTTTGAGTTAGAAACATTTTCTGAAGAGATGTGGGGGATATGTGGAGAGCCCCCAAAGTGTGGGTCGGCATGGCACCCTCCTGAAAGGACTGGATTGGTTGTGGGGGTTGCCAGTTACTGTCCTCTCCTGCAAGAAATGCCAAGAAGCTGTGAGGAGTTCTGTCTTTTTCCTTCACAGCATCTTGCCTAACAAGGTGTTCTGCTGTCTTTGCCATCTGAAGGATGACATTGAAGTTTTGTCTGATACGATGAAGTTGGACTGCACCGACACGTGTACCACAAAGGAAACTCTCTGCGGTAGGCTAGTAGTAGTTGATGAAATTCTGTATTGTTTTGAATGTTAAAGAGCATTTCACAATTTCCCCTCTAAGCAAGGGAAAACCTGTTGCAAAATGAGCTCATCGGCAGAATGTACTAAGAAAGAAGACCTCAAATGGCAATGATGCAAACTGCACAGAAATCAAAGTAGGTCTGCAAATGTCTCCTTTTGGGGATAAAGTGATTTTTGGACCTTTGCTTTGATTTCTGGAGTCCTTCCCTTGGTCCAAAATATGTATCCTTCCTCCATGATTCTAATTTGTGCAGAGTGACCTCTGAAAGTGTAAGGGTAATACTTTCTAGAGGCCCTTACTATCCTTTTCGGGGGGGGGGGGGTCAGCTTCCTGGGACTCTCATTATTTTTCAGCTTTGATTGCCAAACCAGGAATTGTGCTGCAGAGAGTAAGAGTAGGTTCCTTTGACCACACTCCTGCCCTCTCTTTTCCCGGAGAGAAAACCGTCTTCCCCACTATGCTGTTGAGAGAGAGACTGAGCAACTGGGGAAGAGATGGCAGGTGGCGCCCTCTCTCTCTCTCTCTCTCTCTCTCTGTGATGGTGAGAAGGATTGGACTACTGGCGCTGCCCCTAGAGAGAATGCAAGCTACCAAATTCTACCCCCTTGCCTGTTGGGTGGGGCAGTGGGGAAGATTGGGCTTGCTGGACCCAATCCCCGCCACATGTTGTCTAGAGAGAAAAGACAGATATGCCAATAGATCAGGCCTGCTCAACTTAGGCCCTCAGCTGTTTTTGGACTACAACTCCCATAATCCCCAGCCACAGTGGTCAAGAGTCAGGGATTATGGGATTTGTAGGCCAACACCTGCAGGAGGCCCAAAGGTGAGCAGCCCTGCAATAGAGGCAGCTGCTTGTAGAAGGAGCAACCTCATCTTTTCACCCACTCTTGTGTACTCTCCCTCGGATCAGAAACTATGGCAGCTGCTCTTGGTAACAATCACCTTGCAGGAGCAGCCATCAGGAGTGCCTCCCTGCCACTCTGTCCCTAAGCAGCATGGAAGGCAAGCGAATGAGCAGCCACCGCTGCTTCCAAGCACTCACTTACGCTTTCCCTCTTGAAGGCTCTATCTGCTCCCTCACAGATTGAATGAACAACTGACCGAAAGGAAGCTGGGGCGGATGGCAGAGATCGCCTCTGCTTGTTCCTGTTCCTGTTCTCTCTCTCTCTCTCTTTCATGCAGTAGGAGAAATGGGGCTTCATCGAGAGGGAGAGGGAGCAGGCAAGCAATCGAGGCAACGGCTCCTTGCATGAGCAGGCCACTTGCACACTCCATCTTTGGTCATCACAGTGGTAGGGATGGGGGAGGAGAGCTGGTTTTCAGGTAGTGAGCATGAATTGTCCCTATTGTTAAGAAGGGCTTGGACTTGGTTGGGTGACTACATGTGAGCACGGTGAGATCTTCCCCTTAGGGAATGGGGTCATAGCTCAGTGGAAGAGCATCTGCATGCTCAGGTTCACTTCCTGGCTTCTCCAGATAGGTCTGGGAAAGACTCCTGCCTGAATCCTCAGAGAGCTGCTGCCAGTCAGTGTAGACAATACTGAGCTAGATGGGCCAAGGGTCTGACTCCCTCAAAGGCAGCTTCCCAAGTCCCCATGTTCTCCTGCTGCACCACCCAGAGAGGAGGGAGGGCGAGCGAATGGACAGCGGTGACTCGGCTTGCGCTTTCTGAGCAGTTCCATGGGGTTGAAGACTCCCTGTCAGGCATCTTGGAGAGACAGAGAGGAGGAACAAGCTCCAGGAGACAGCACGGCCCCCATTCTCCAGAGTCAGGAGAGGCTGCCTCCTTTCTTTGCCTGCCCTCTGAGGAGGAGTGTGGCTATTGGGACACACAAGCAAAAAAGGAGACCGCATCTCACGGGGCTCGCTGTGTAGCATTGATTGAAGCCCAATGCCTTTCAGCCTCAGAGCTCTTCAGGGGCAATCATTAGTCATCTTTCAAAAAGAGCTTGAGTGAAACGCCTTTGCCTGGTTACAAGCTACTTGCTCATAGGGGTGTGCACGAACCGGTCCGGAGGCCATGTAAGAGGCGGTCCGGCACCGAGGGGGGGTCTCCCTTTAAGGGCGGCGGGGGGGGTAGAACTTACCCCTCCCGCCGCTCTCCCCCCTCCGGCGCTGTAGCGTTAAGTGAAGATTTTGGGGCGGCAGCCCTGCCCCCGTCCTTGTTAGGAAAGCCTTCGTAAGAGCACTCTCAGAGCAGCACGCATGCCTTTCCTGCAGAAAACATAGCGTACAGTTTGTCACTGAGACTGTTAAGCAGCAGCCTCATTTCTTTCTCACTTTCCCCCTCAAGTGCCTCGGAATTTTAGTTGGCCCCCCTCCCATGGAAGGTGGGCTCTTTTCAAATTCCAGCTCACATTCTAGCTCCCTCATTGGTTTACTGGAATGAGAGCTGCCTAAAAGGGTTACAGGAGGAAGATCCCATCCCTAGAGCAAGAGATGTTTGTGGGGAAACTGAAGAAATGCATATCAGTAACTGTCGTTTAAAGGTAAAGTGTGCCACTTCTTTGACTCCTGGTTTTCTTTGGTAGAAAGTGGAGTGTGAGATGAAGCCTTTCAGCATCTTCCTCTCTCGCTGCTGCCCAATATAGTAGCAGCGGGGATCCGAACCGGCAACCTTCTGCTTGTCAGTCAAGCATTTCCCCGCTGCGCCACTTAAGGTGGCTCTGACTGCTCTTGACTTTCAGGCATAACCACACAACAGAGCGGGAGCCATACAGAGGCAGTTTCTAAACGGGTTCCTCTTCTTAATGGATGTGTGGAAGGAGTATGCCAGAATACTGGTCTATCATCCTGCTCCTCTGCGCTGGCTGGCAGTCCTGCCACTGCCACTTCCTCCTTCCCTCCTCCTGGGTAGGGACTAAACCACCTGCTGCAGCCCCTTGCCTGAGATGCAGCGGGAAGGAAGGCTGGACTTCTTCTCTCTTGGGGACACTTGGTGCAGTTTGGGCTCACCTTGGCTCACCTGCCTCCTTTTGCTGCTGCCTCCTTTTCTGCCTGCTGGGAAAGCAAGGGACAGGAGTGGGGAGAGAGAAGAAAGGGACTCTGCAGCCAAGTGCCTGAGATGAATTCATGGCCCTGAAAGAGGGAGAGGAGGGGGCAGAGGCGATGGGATTGCTTGCCAGTGGAGCAAGAGGGATAGACCTGTGTGTGATTCACTGCTCTACTACAGGCCCATGTACTTATTATAAAAAGAGGCTCATTGTGCCTTGAACGTGGTCTAAGCTTGCTTATTCTATTTTATTGGTCTACACCTTTAAAGTGGTTTCAAGCCACCTAATGGCGCAGCGGGGAGGCAACTTGCCTCGGGAGCAAGAGGTTGCAGGTGTGAATCCCCGCTGGTATGTTTCCCAGACTGTGGGAAAGACCTATATCGGGCAGCAGCGAGAGAGGAAGATGCTGAAAGGCATCATCTCATCCTGCGCGGGAGATGGCAATGGTCAACCCCTCCTGTATTCTACCAAAGAAAACCACAGGGCTATGCGGTCGCCAAGAGTCGACACCGACTCGACGGCACAACTTTAAAGTGGTTTAAAGCAGAGTCACTTTTCCCCTTCTGAGGGAACCCTGATAGAATTTTGAAAAGTGGGTGGAAGCTAAGGGTCTCTAATCGACAGTTCAGGTGGTACAAACGGATACAAGTTTGTCACGAGGAGAAAGCCTTGGGGATAGATCAGGAAATGCCTCTACTGGAGACTGTAATTAGTCCTTCAACACAGTGTTGCCAAATATCCTTCAGCGTCCACCTCATGCCTCCGATGAAGTAGATTCTTGCCTACAAAAACTCAGGACATTGTGTTAATGGAGCTACAAGGCTCTTTGTTGCTGTGATTTTGTCAGTCACACTTCTAGACTTTCAAACAGCTAGAAACTTCCTTTAAAAAAATAAAGCCGAGATGTATGGTGCTTCCAGCAGCAATAAATTGTGCAACTTTCGTGGAGTCTTGCTTACACAGACTCCCATCGGCTTCCATGCTGCTGCTTCTTCTCTGGCCACGCACTGATCAGAGACCTTGTGCTATTTTCTCGGCGCCACCTTAGGTTGCTATCTTGCTAACTGGTGCATCTTTGCTCTGCATGTCATTGACAGGATGAAATGCAGTCACACATTTGTCCCTTTACAACTTCTCTTCTTGCAACTTGCTAATGATCTGAGCATCAGGTGCTTTGGGACATTGGATGATCCTGTTCTTTTCTTCTTGCTTCTGAGCAGAGAAAGATGAGGCTTTGAATAGGATGCAAAGAGAAGTAATGAGGGTGTTGGGAATCGGGAAGCTGAAGACCAGCAGTACACGGGGCAGGCCAAGGACAGCGTCGCTGCACAGGTCCGACCAAGCTGTTATGCAGTCCACACCTAGCATCCCCTGGTCGACAGCTACCATCATCCTGGATGGCGGAGCTCATGGTGAAACTCCCTGGCTTGAGGGAGACCATGATGAGGCTGACCTCAACAAGTGGCGCTCTTCCCTTATCCCAGTCACGCTAGTGAGGAGCCGCTTAGCCCACGTGATCCGTAGTCTCAAAGCAGACTGCACAGAGTCCAAGGTCCAGCTGGCCTGTGCTAAGATGATTTCCAGGCTCACGATGCTGCTGAACCTCTTCAGTGAGAGAGAATACGTCAAGGAGACGTCCTCCCTGTGGAAGTCATACTGCCGGCCTATGAAGAATGTCGCCAACCTGGCCACAGGAAATCCAAGAAAACGGGTGAATCCTGAGGTAAGGGGCAAAGCTTGTCAAGCCTGAGGGGTTGTCAAGCCTACTAATGCGTTGTCAGGAGGAGCTTGGGCAACGATCAGCTGACCTGGATGTGGCTCACTGGGCGTGAACAAGGGGAGGCAATGGGAGTTCACCTGGCACTGGCTTCTTGAAAGCATAGAGTCAAGCCATGAAACATTTGGGTTTGTCGTTCATGCTTTCTTTTCAAATTGCAATAAACTCTGTTCCGATTGAGACACGGCCTTTAAAAAGTGGTTGGGTAACCGATTCAGGCCATTTGAATTGGTTTTGAATTAATTTAAATATATTTCACACAGAAAAGATCACACTCTTTTGCAGAATATATTTCATGCAGAATAATATCAATCTCTCACTTCTATCTGTAAAATAAGTCCCACGATATCCATTGCACTTGAGAACGACAATGCATTCGTTCTCACGACCAGCACTAGCCATGCTAGTGCAGCCCCACCTGGGCAGAGCTGCTCATGAGAACTGCCAGGATCGGTCCCAATCCCGGCACTCCTCGACTGGGTAGTCCAGGTGAGGTAGGAGGGTGTACATGCAGCCTCCTCCCTCACCATCTGGTCATGTGGGCAGCTGGGGTGCTGGCAGCTCCCTTCAGGCTGCTGGCAACCATTTTAATGATAGATGCCAAGGGAAGGAGCAACCCAGCCTCTAGGGTTTCTCCATGCACAATGCTGCTGGTGTGGTGCTGCATTGTGGGATTCCTGGAGGCCAGGCTTTGCTTCCCCAGCCTCCAGATTGCTGCGCTGCTGCTCATCGCAGTGGCGATCATGTGTGTGGGGAGATGAATGGCAAGGTTGGGAGGGAATGGAGGTGATGAGGTGAAACCATCTGCTGGCCATTTGCTACCAATCTGTGATGTGAATGGAGGTTGTTACCATTTCTCCATGATGCATTCGGATGATGTCACTAACCATCACACAATTACACAGCACCATCTGCTGGCCATTTGCTACCAATCTCTGATGGTCTCAAAAGACTTGATTCCCACCATGGATTGGTAGCAAATGGTCAGCAGGTAATGCTGTCAAATTTCACAATGGCCAACAAACCCGTCAGATCACCCCTTGGAGAAATTGTGTAAACTTCCATTTTCAAATAGAGTTGTTCTTTCTTTGGCAATATACCCCATGTCTTGCATTCAGGAGAGTCCAGGCTTAATCTCTAGCCTCTTAGTTAAGGCTTCAGGGCTGAGAGCAGCTGTAAAAAGGAGTAGAGAGTACTGGGCTGAATGGACCAATGTTTGACTTGGTAGAAGACAATTGCATATGTCCATATGAGAGCAAGTTCAATAGAGAGCAGTACAAGTGGTGTTTTTTATTCTGAGCGGGGTGGGGGGAGAAAAAGGTAGAAAGACAAAAAAGCCTGTTTTCCCTTTCCCTTTCCTTTGTCCCACCTTGCAGATTGCAAGCCAGGGAATCTCAGAATATGGCTATGGCAAAAGGCTGTTTGCTATTTCAGTGACTGCAGTGATAACGATGATCATGGCAGTAATTTGCCTGTTTGAGGTAAGCTAAAATGCATTTTTAAGTTGGATTTATGAACTGCCATATCCAAGGGCTTGGGGTGGGAAGCGAATGTCCCACAAAGACACAGTCCCCCCCAACTGAGGAAGAACTCCTTTCACACGGGATATGCCAAATACTCATGCTTTGTAGAGAGCTTTCATTTGAGCCAGAGTTCATCCTGCCTCTACCTCTGGTGAACTCAGCTGCTGTTTCTAATCCCAGAGCTCCGACCTGAAGCGTGCAAAGACAGCAGGGCCTCTGAGCACGTTCAGTGTCTTTCCCTCACCCCTGAATACCCACAGGCATTTCCTCACAACAGGGATTAGAGTTGGGAGATCCAATCAACAATGAGCTCCAACACCTCTCTTTTTTAGGAGCACTATCATGACAGGAATGCTAACAAACCAATTTCTTGGTTGACCACCCAAATCATTGGCTCTGGCCCGCTGCAGGAAATCTTTACGTGGTGGTTGGTTGCTCATGGTCTTTCCTCTCTTTTTCTTGACAAACAGATCTGTTCTCAGCTTTCTGCAATTAAGGATGGCACCCCTCAAAGGAAACGGTAAGCCTTGCTCAGGAATGCCTGGTCTTCTGTGATTCTGCAGTCTTGGGACTCTACGCACAGGACCTGGTCTCAAGCTCAGGATTTGGGTGTCCACTTCCATGTTAAAAAAAGAAAACCATTTTTTAGGCCTTAAGGCAGTGGATGAAAAGTTGAAAGGATGCAAACAGTGTCTGTCAGATCCTCCAGTGTTCAGTGGGCAGAACTTCTGTGTGCTGCAGAAGTCTCTGGCCATGTTCTTCAGCTACCCACACACTCCCAGACTTCATATTCCAAAACCTCTCCTCCTAGTGTCATTATGCCTTCTCCATTTTTGACATTTCAGGGTACAAATCTATCCCATGTGCACCATTTGCACAACCTTTTTCATGTAGGGGAAAATTGGTACGCCAGCTGTGACTACCACTAAAAATCACGTATCACCCATTTCTTTGAGAGAACGTTTCATTCAGTTTGTTCCATTCTCTCCCTCCTCCATCTCCCCTGCTAACTTGGCAAAGAGGCACCTTTTAACATGATGGTTCTCTTTATTTAGCAGGGGGAGAGTAACTGGCCCTATCCACCCCCAGCACAGTGCCTCCAGTGACTGTAGCTGGTCTCTGTCTTATGTTTCTTTTAGATGGTGAGCCCTTTGGGGATAGGGATCTATCTTATTTGTTTGTTATATCTCTGCGTAAACCGCCCTGGGCCATTTTTGGAAGGGCAGTATAGAAATCCAATGAATAATAACTAAATAAATAAGCATTCCAAAGCAATTATCAGGCCTGGGTGTCAATTTCTTCTTTTTATTCTCATTCAAAGGCCCTTTCTAGGCAGAAAGAAGAAAGGTGCAAAACAGGTAAGGAGATAGCTTATGTTCTCCCATCGTCAACAGAGATATGGATTTTCTGGAAACCTTTGTTGGCAATTCATCTGAAAAAATTTCCCAAGCAAATTTCTCCTCATTTGCTGAATATTTGTGGGGGTGGTTTTGCCCCAAAAGCCAATAAATACTGTAGAAATTTTCCTGATTCCCTAAATAGACTGAGATCTCATTTTGCAAGTTATTTGATCTGATTATGCAAGTTCTTGATTTAAAAAACCAACCACTCTACACCATCTTAACTTCCCTTCATTGTACCTCGTATGATTTTCAAGTATCCAAACAGAAATTTTAGAAATAGACATTTTTGTCCTCACCACAGCAGTATTCTTCACTTGACCTTTTTTCTGAAGGAGGCGATCTTCCATTCACTTTTCTGTGAAAGTGAATGTTATGTCCACTTAGAAACTATTTGATGACGAGAACTAAAGCTGCTCCTTGTCCCCGCGATGAAGACTCCTCCTCCTGCCCACAGAGGCACATTTCTTCCTCTGTATGGCCCCAATCTGGGTTCTTCCCTTTGGCATTCTAATGTCAAGAAATGGTGGGCATTACTATCATATATCCAGGATGTTTTCTAGACGGCAGTCAAAGATGCTCTGTATAGAACTTGCAAATCAATACAAGCTGAGAGTTTACAGAGAATCCAGACCCTCCCCAAGATTGGTGCTGATTTTTCTCCTGGGATCTGATGGGGAGGTCACGTGGGGAAAAGGCCCTTGGTGCAATGTTTGCTGCACCCCCCTGTTGGCCACTCCTTGCTTTTGGTGATTAGCTCACATTCACCAGCAAATGAATTTGAAAAGGGGTGGGTTAATAACGAGAAGCAAGAGGTGGCCAGCAGGGGGCGCAGTGAAAATCGCACCAGCAGCCTCCTTCCCATGTGACCTCCCCATCAGATGCCAGAAGAAAAAAGCAACCATCTGCAGGAGGCTCTGGATTCTCTGTGCACTCTCAGCTGATATTCATTGGCAAGCTCCGTTTGTAGCGTATTTTACTGTCATCTAGAAAACCTCTAAATAATGGCATGATAGCCACCCCAAACCCTGAAGTTGGTTTGTTGGGACTCATTGTCACGAGATTGTGACCCACGGACCCCTTCTTCTGCTCAGTCTTCCAGTGCAGGTTCTCCAGTGCTCGGTAAGCCTCTTCGGCTCAAGGAGAGTGTGGATAAAGTCGGGGGAAAGAAAAAGCATGATGAGGAATCCTCAGGAGACAAGGCTATATTCAGCCGGGAGAGGTATAAATGAAAGGAATATTCTCAGATCTGCATGGGTTACAGAACATCCTATCTCTGATTGCTCCCACACTAGCCCTTTCCTTCAGAATCACTCTCTTTCAGTCACTCACTTGTTACAGAGAATCTAGACGACGTCATTGCTAGCCTGTTGCGTTCCGATGTTTTCCGCATCCCCCTCCTGTCTCCCCCCCCCGGTGGACAAGCATTGCATTATGGAGGCACATGAGGAGTGGTTTGATGACAACGTGGTTGATTATGATGCTCTGCCATTTCCTGGCCCTGGTGGCCACTATATGTCCTGCAATGTCTCTTCCACAATTGTTTTTCAATAGAGGTTTGCCAGCTTTGAGGTGCTGATGTGGGAAGTTGCATTGAGGGACTCCTTGGGCAGCTTGGCATTGTTTTATTTTTTGTTTTTTAAATGAAACCTTTCTCTAATGTGCAAGAACATAAATAAACTTGGGAAATGGAGGACAAAATGATGGGGTTGATAGGGTGGATTGCCATGCCTCTCTCCCACCATTTCCCAGAATGAGCCTGCAAATGAGCTTTTCCTGACTCCCGAACTCATGCTGAATATAAACAGCTGCCCTCTGCATTAATCCCCTCCCTACATATATGTAGGAGTCCATGCCATCGAACGCAAGGGGATTGACTTCATTCTGAGTAGACGTGCGTGGGAATGGGCTGTTCTTAATATCCGCTTTCATAGCCTGGGCACTGTCCAGATTACATGCTAAAACCGTGTCACTACTGCCCCTTCAGTGTGCTTCCGTCCTGCCTGTGTTTCGGCATCGCGGTCCCTGCGCTGTCAGCAAGGTGCCGTTCTCGTTTCTGATGTCCAGGGGCATCCCGCTAATGAGGCAAAGGGAGACGAGTGCCTCCTGGCCCACAGCCTCGGAGGGCCCCCCGGCCAGTCCTGGCTCTCTCCATTCTGCCGTGCAGCATGCCTGCAAGGGAGCGCAAAGGCAGCTGCCTGCCTGCCTGCCATTGCTCTCCCTGCTTCCTCGCCTATTCAGCGTGCCTGCGAGAGCGAGAGGGAGCTGCTGGGAGCCCGAGGTCATGGAAGGCGGGAGAGAAGCAAACTTCCCCTTGGCGAAGCTTCCTCCTCCCCGACAGGCTGAGGTCGCCGAGAAGAATGGTTTGGATCGCTGCTGAGCTCTGTCCTGCTGTTGCAGGAGGGGGGCGATTCTATCTGCCTTCTATTGCCCAGGCTGGATCTGGAGCTGGAAGAGGGCGGGAGACACTGTCGAGAAGACAAGAACAATTAAGCCCCCACCCCGTTCATGTTGTTTTGCCCTGGTATTCTCTTCGCTTCAAGAGACAGTTAATGGCTTCCCCATTGGAACAGTTTGCCTGTCATTCAGCTGTAAAGCTGAATCAAATGTGGGACTTCGGCACTGGGCATAGATCTTTGTGCCCTCCCCCTGGCTTGTAGAAGCAGAGGGAATTGTGCAAACCTGGGAAGACATGATGCCATACTCTTTCATGTACGTCATTGATTCCTGTTGCGGGATTTCGCCTTACTTAGCACACCATTTGGATTTGCTCTTTATAAAAGTGTAGCCAGTACCCTGTTCTCGATACAAGCGGTTCATCGCTAAGGCTCTCTCTTTTCGACCACTAACACAATCTTGGCCATGATGGGAACCACTTTTGCAGGGCAAATTGGTGCAGTGTCGCTGTGCCAATACAGCCAGGTTCATAACAGCCAAACAGTCTTGGAGACATGATACCCAGTTGTGAAACCATTGGAGACCCTATTACTGCTCTGCAAGCGCCACATAACTTTGGCTCTTCTCTCTTTGTCAGAGTGCCACCAGCGCCACCAAGCCCGCCAGGTCCACCAAGCCCGCCAGCGGTGGAACAATCGCCTCCAAGAAGGCCCAACCCAAGAAGAATGTAAGTAATGGTTGTATTCTATCCAATGAGGCTATTCTCATGATGGAGGAAAACCGGGCGAAAGGAGCCCAGCCCTGTTTTCCATCCTCGTGAGACCCACCAGGCTTGCGGGTGAGCCCAGTGATTCTCTGGCAGCTAGCCCGCCAATGTAGCCCTCCTTTCAACCCAGCTGAGTGAGTGCTCCACTAACCCGGGTTTTCTGATCGTGTGGCGCCTTGGCATGGCTCCGTGCCACGGCCACACACCAGGAGACCTCCGCCGGGAGGCTCAAACAAGCCTCCTGATCCCGGGGGTCTCCCCAGGATTCCTCCATACACTCGCGTGGGTCATCCTGCTAACAAGCAGAAGGTTGCTGGTTCGAATCCCTGCAGGTACTATATGGGGCAGCAGCAATATAGGAAGATGCTGAAAAGCCATCATCTCATATGGCGTGGTAGGAGGCAATGTTAACCCCTCCTGTATTTTATCCAAAGTAAACCCCAGGACACTGTGGACTCCAGGAGTCGAAATTGACTTGACGGCACACTTTACTTTACTTTTATTTTTGTGAGACTGCTCCCCCGTTCTTTACCTTTTGAATGCCATTTTGAATACATTTTGAATGCCAAATCACCACTTTGGGGGCAAATGGCCGCTTTGGTATGGTGGGGCGAATTTTCACATGGATAGAGCACAGTAGGAAAGTCTTGACTCTGCCCCTCGCTGCACAACACATTCCCAGATTGGGGGCCCCTGTGACTGAGAGTCCAAAGGGTCTGCTTCCAGGTTGCACTTGTCTTCTAATGATGGCTCTCAGGTCATGTGCAGGTTAGCCATCATTTGGTCACCAGGGTGCTTTCCAGATTGTGAGCCGTGCACCGCAAAAAGCGGTGTAAACTGCAACGTTTTGTGGTGCCAAATTCAACCGACATTAGAGAGCCATTATAAGGGGGAAAGCCTCCTACAACGGGCAGACACAGCTATTATTTTATTTTATTTTTGCAATGCAGATGCAACATTATAGGGCTGTGACACAGCAATAAAATCCAAAAGGCGGTGTCAGAAATAGGAAAGGCACCTTCCTTACAACACAGGGGCTGTGATGTCAAAACACAGGCTCCACAGAAGCACACTGAAGGGACCCTTTGTGACAGTGTGATAGCGTGCAATCTGGAAAGCGCCCTGTTCACACACTTGGAATCAGTTCTGCATTTCAAGCATAATGACAGCAAAGGCTTCTGCTTGCAGAATAACAGTCCCGCTTGAGTGCCCTGCCCTTCGCCGGCCAGATGCCACTTCACCTGCCAGCCACTGCTGGCTCCCTGCCACCCTCCCTCCCTGTCTCCATGACCTCCTTCGCTCTTCCCCATTGGGGATGGGTTTTTGAACTGCAGGTTCAGCAGTGAGGAGGGTGAAAAGGGAGCTTGTTCCTCCCACACTGCTGATCTGCAGTTCAAAGTCTCTCCGCATGGCAGTGAAGAGGAATGGGTGCATGAAAGAGGCAGTTCTGGCCTTGTCCCCGGATGCTGCCGTCAGTGTCAAGGGTGTGGCCAGCAGCGCATGGACCTCTCCTCGGGCAGCATCGGCACTGGAGCTGACACTGGATCTAGCGCTACAGCTGAGCGACTTTGAAAAAGCTGCTGTCTTTGAGAAGTAATTGCCAAGTGATGACCAAATGAAGAGGGAGGAGAAGAATGCCGCCTCGAACCCCATTAAGTTTCTGAACTAGAGGGACCAATGGTCTGACTCAGTGGAAGGCAACTTCCTATGTAACTATGTTTAGGCCTCTCTTTAAGAGGGAGGAGAGGGCGCAGTGGGAAGGCACCGCAGCCAATCGAATGGAAAAGAGTGGCTGACATCCCGAGCAGCAAGAGGCTGCTGCTAACTCATCCAGAACGTTCCCAAGCAGCAGAGTGTGCATGCAGCAGGAGGGAGGAGCGATGTTCACTGTTCTCCCTGCCTCTGTCAGTATCCGTTGCCTTGCAAAAAGAGGTCCCTGAGGGATTTCTGGAAGGATGTACTTTCCGGATTGTAGGTATGTCTCAACTTTGAGATTGATATTTCAAAACACTTGATGGACATTCTGCCATCCATGGATGTCTCTCCCTCATGTGACTTCTGAACCTTGCTGAGAAGTAAAGTGTGCCGTCAAGTCGGTGTTGACTCCTGGAAACCCCAGGGGCGCAATTCCAGTGCTTGCCCTAGGAGCTCTTTGCCCTAGATACGCCCCTGGGGGAGGGGAGCAATTCTGGCTGCTCTTTCCTGCCCCCATCAGTGCTCTTTACCTTCCTATGAAGAATCTGTATGCAGTTGATGCAAGAATGCAGGCAGCCAGCAGGGCAGGCAGACGCTGTGTGGCCTGCTGGGCAACAAACAGCAGCACACAAACTACGGAACAGCAGCATGAAAACACCCAGCAGTTGCTGCTGCAAGTATCCTTACCCCGTAGACCCTGCTTGGTGCGGGCGGCCCAGACAGCTCTCGGGCCCGGCCTGCGCTCTCCACCATCCAATGGGAGCACCCACCCGCCGCCCCCGTCCCACGCTGCCCAGAGATCTTGTGTGAGTGTGCTGCTGCTTCAGCCTGTGCAAGTGAGTGGGGGGGGGGTGCGGGTGCCGGGACCATCCGGCAGCACCCGCTGGTTGAATCTTGTGATGGTGGGGCATGGAAATTATGCCCCCTTCAGGGGGCGCCCAGAGCACGTGCCCTGGCTCCCCCACCCTGGATCCGCCTCTGCCCTCTGCTCCGGAACAATCTGGCTGAGTTTGGAGCAGATTTTCTGTTTGCTGCTCTGGATATCAGCCTGTAATAAATTTAAGGTGGCGATGATGATGATGATGATGATGACGATAACGATGATGGTGATGAACAACTTTGTTAGCTATCCCATAACAAATTGTTGTCTGGACGGCTCACAACATGAAATTAAAACATGAAATGAAAACATACAACACATTAAATCATAAGAGACCAAAAGGGGCAGGGGTGGGGGTGGGGAGATGAAATACAAAATGCAATACAAAGACATTTTAAAACTCTTTTAAAATCAGTTTTAAAAATTCAAATTTGAAAATCAAAATTTTAAAAGCCCGACAGAACAAAAAGGTCTTTAGGTGGCATCTAAAAGAACAAAGTGAGGAAGCCAGGCGAAGCTCACTCAGGAAGCTATTCCATAAATGGGGTGTCACCACCCAAAAGGCCCTCTCCCTAGTAGTCACCCACTTCACCTCCTTTGGCAAGGGCACTCAGAGGAGGGCCTCTGAAGAAGAACTTAAGGTCCCGGTTGGGACATATGAAGCAAGGCACTTTGAACTTTGGGGCAGAAGTCCAGGGCCTCCACCAGTGTTCTCTCTAACAGGGATTCGCAGATGTTGTTGACCACAGCTCCCAGAATCCCCAGCCAAAGGCCATTGCAGCCAAAGGCTATTGCTGGGAGTTGTAGTGAACAGTATCTGGAAATCCCTGCTAGAGGCAACACTGGCCTCCACACCCCTTGGGGGCCCCCAAATCCTTTTTAGTTTGTTTTGGTTGGTGTGGTCTCCACTGGCCCTCAATGGACCTGGCACTCAAGTATAACTGTGACCTGATTCAGGTGCTTTAGAGACAGAGGGGGGAGTGGTGGGGGGAGATATGTGGGATGGGAATATGTTATGTTGTGTGTTGAAACATTTCTGCTAGTGCATATCTGCATAAGTGTACATCTGTTTTATATTCTTACATTCTTGTGAGTTCAGTAGCTGTTTGTGCCCTCAAAAACCCACGTATTAAAAATATTGCATGTGTGTATGTGTGTGTAGGGGCATGATGCTTAAGTTGCAGGGTGGGGTGCTCCAGAAACCTTTAGGTCCAGGCTCCAAAATTACCTAGGTGCACCTTTGCCTCTGATAGAGCACAGACTGTTTGGAGTAAAGGTGTATCTGGTTGGTTTGTGTAGTGCTGTAAGCAAATGTGCTCAGGCTGGCCTAGATGCAGCAGATTCTCTTTAATGTCTGTTTTCATTCTGTCAGGTCCACAACACCACCCCTGTTTGAACCTCCATCTGCACCTCCATCCACACCTCCATCCGTATATCAGTCTGTACCTCCATCTGCACCTCCATCCTCACCTCCATCCGTACATCAGTCTATAGCTCCATCTGCACCTCCACCTGTACCTCTATCTGCACCTCCATCCTCACCTCCATCCGGACATCGGTCTGTACCTCCATCCGCACTTCCATCCGTACATCAGGCCGTACCTCCATCTGCACCTTCGCCTTTACATGGGGTAAGTAAATGTAGAGTAATCTGGGCTTGCTTCTTCCTTTCATTAACCTCGTCATTTTAGAGCTGGTCTGTAAGACAGCCTAGTACAAAGTACGATTGTCAGATACATTTTTTTCAAGGTAGCTAATTTGCACAACCTTTTACTCATACCAGTTGACTCTACCCTACATGAACCATCCACTCCCCCTCTGAGCAGACTTAATATAGGATGCTCTGCATGCATTGCAATATACTTAGGCTTAAAACAATCACAAATGAATCAGTTCCCACTAAGACATAGTCAGAAAAGAAATGGAATCTCTGCTTGTTAAAGGTGGGCCAGAGAAAGTTGTTTTAAGTACTTCACCCACTCCCAGTCTCTATCCGGGGCGTAGGATGGCTGGCAGCAACCCTGGACAGGCAGGTGCCTGCCTTTTTCCTGCCAATGCTGCCAGGCCGGACCCCCCGCCGCCCAACGAGGTCTCCTCTGCCAGCACCAGGTCTCCCTACACAGATACTGCTACTGCCGCTGCCTCCTCCTCTGATGGCAGGCTTGTCCCCGGCTGTGCTGTCCCCTGCCGGCCATACCCCTTCGACCCTATGTCAGGACACCAATGCAGGAGGCGTTTCTGGGGCTGAGCAGCATGTGTGGCGCATCCAACTGGAGAGTGCATTCTGTGTTGGCCCAGCTGGGGCTTCTTTGCCTTGCTTGACAGGGAGAGGTAGGAAGAACCCTACTGGGCCGGCGCAGAAAGCACTCGCTGACTGAATGGGCCATGCAGACACGTAATCAGGGTGGGGCAGGCAGGGCACGTGCCCTAGGCGCCAGTTGCAGGGGAGCGCCAAGTGCTTGCCATGCCCCTCACCCAACCACCACAGTTGTGTGTTTTTTTCAGGGTTGGTTGGTTTGTTTTGGAAAATCCCCCCCTGCTGGGTGCCTGCTGCCACCCCCACTAGCGCAGCCACGCAAGTCGCACAACAGAAATCTGAGTCCCGGCGGAGAGCCTGCGCCTCCGCCCCTACCCCCCCCAGAGCACTGACTTTCCGATTATTTTTAGGGAGCGTTTGCTGCCTTAAAGCATCTATTCCCCTTTCTCTTCCTCCAGAAGGGGAAAATAGATGCTTTCAGGCAGCAAGCCTGCCCTGAAATGAGACTGAAGAGCTCTCTTATGCTCTTTAGAGCTCGAGGCCACACCCCTTTGCATGTGATGTCATCATGTGATACTTCACATGCAAAAGGGCATGGCCTAGAGCTCTAAAGAGCCGGAGGGAGCTCTTCAGTCTCATTTCAGGGTAGGCTTGCTGCGTGAAAGCACCTCTTCACTCCAAGGTGTGCTCCTTATTCAGTAAACAAAATTTTGCAGGCAACGCCTCTCCACATCCAGCTCAAATCCTATCTTCCTGTCTTTGGCTGGGCTTTTCTCTGTGCTCTGTTGTTGGAGGCGGTTAGAGGGGAGGGGTGCGGAAGAGAGTAGGTACTTAGCTGTGCTGGTTTGCCCTTCCAGCAGCTCATGGGTAATAGCTTTGCTGTCTGCTTTCGTGGAATAGGGAATTGCAAAAATAAATTGCTTTGAATTATTTTGTAGAAGGCATAACTCTTATGCGAGTAGTGTTCATGGTTCATCTTTGGTGATGTATTATAAAACTGTATTGAGTTGTCTGCACTTCTACAACAGACACATGTAATACTCTCTTGGGTGTGGGTGCTTTTGATTCGAATTACACATGGCCACTGGCAGTTGCGAGTTTCAGCAGAGAAATGGGTGGAGTGTTTTTTACCTCTGGCTGCTTTTTTCTCACATGGATGGAAAAGGAGCCTTGAGAGGGCAACATTAAGGAGGAAAAAAATAACTGCTGGGGGGAAATATCATGATCCTTTGCTTTTTGTCCCTTTGCTCAGACGTATAGTTTTTCACTAGCTGATTTTAATTAAAAAAGCAAAACAGTTGAGGTGACTGGTACCTGCATCTATTGCATAATGTTGATTTGCCTCACTGTTCCACTGTAGTGCTGTTAGTGCAACTAACCGTTCTCAGCGTGCAACTGTTGACACTTATAGATGCTCTGCAACGCTTTCTTCTTTCCTTTTGGATTGTAGCACTGTGTTCTGCTTCCTCCTGTTGTGGTCCAGGCCTGATTTATATACTGAATATGCTCATTAGCTAGCATACAAAATGAGGCCTGTCTCATAGTGTCACCAAGTGACCAAGTTCTTTTATATAGTGACCATGTAGGATCTGGACGCAAGGAAGAAAGGAGATCAAACCAAACCTAAATGATTCAATGGGCTTTATTGAGTATAAAAGAATAACAACATCAATCTAACTGAGCAGAAAGCAGAACATTCTATCAATATTACTAACAGTATTTCAACCCTAACCAGCAACAATATTCACCCAGTGTTCCTAACTAACACATGTGTGTGTATTAAATCTTCCTAGAGCCTAATACAACTCAGATACAGATGGAAAAAGGGGGGGGGTAAGGAAGGCTGAGGACTGGCATGGTTTGGGGAGATCAGGAATTAGTAGAGGGACGAGGGGAAAGGAGAAGAAGGGGAAAGGATGGAAGGATCCAAGGCTTGTAGAGGCAGCATATTACCAGGATCAGAGGCTTGAGAGCAGTGGATCTTTCAGCTGAAGGAGAAAAGCTGTTGGCTGGAGACAAGAGCTTTTGGATCAAGCATGCAGTTTGCTCAGAGCATGTCTGAGAGTCAGAGCACCATGGCTGGTGAAGTCTTGACTTCTCATTGCGCAGTGGAAGTCACAGACAGTTCCTGTCCATGACCAGAGTTCCTGCCTCTAGCCCTACGGCTTGGGCAGCAAACCCTTGGATAGCTCATGAGCAGATCTTGCTTGTAGGCACAAGATTGCGTGGCACGTCTCGTACTCGAATTAGAATTGTATAAACCAGCCCACTATGAGGAATTACGGTTTTGCAATAATTTCAGTCCGTAGGAGAGCAGGTTTAGAGCGGGAATGCTGCAAGACACCTTGTCTGTGTACCTGCAATCCTGTCAAAGATCTGTGAGAGCCAGAATTGGGCTGTGCTGGCAAACCACAAAGCAAGGTTTGAAGGTTATGGAAAAGCAATTGTGAAAACCAGCCCACAGTTTCTAGTTTGCCATTGTAATGGCAACAAAGAAATGTCTCCCCGATTCACTGGGGGAAACTCAATTTACTGAGTGCATTTTAATTTAATTATTTTATCTACTTCATATTTTCAGAAGTTCGGGTGCAGGAAGCGAGGGGGGAGAAAGCGAAGACTGAAGAAGCGCTACTGAGCGGGGAGGAAGGTGGTTGTAAAACACCAACCTTTGGTTTTTTTTTGTAAATATGATTATTTTTGTATATTATTATTATTATTATTATTATTATTATTATTATTATTATTTCTATTATTGTTACTGTTATTATTATTATAATTAAAAAACACATTATTCTGAAAGACACACCTCTTCTTCTCCTCCATGGTCTCTGCAGCAAGAGTTCTGCTTATTTACAGAACAACATTTGGAAGCTTCGGAGGTTTTGTAGGGCATTCTGTTTCCTGCTCTGAAATGGGGAGACCTGTGCACCGTGCGTGCCTCTAGGGCAGGAAGAATACTCCTGTCCCTCAGTTACTTGACAATCATAACTCTAGCAGCATAACTCTAGCAGCAGCAGGGGCAGATCCGCCTGAGGACTTGCTCACCCACCTTTCGCTGCCTCTGCTGCAGGCCCCCCACTGACCCCACCAACCACTGCCTCTGGTAGTAACTTGTGAAAGGCTTTGGTGTACGGGCCCAAGGGGAGGAGGCTGCTTGGTGGCAGCAGTTTCTTGGCCAGCCCCCAGTTGCCAGTCTTGAAAGTGTTGGGAATTCTCTCTGGTAAGAGAATCCCTTTTTCATTACAGCAGAGTGCACAGAGGCACAACACAGCGGAATTTGGTTAGGCATGCGTGTATGCTGAGAGTAAAGTAACTTGGAGCCAGTTCATAGTTTCAAATCAATATACAAGCCATTTATTAAAGAACTCCATTCTAGATAGGAAAGTGAGGAGTTAGGCTCTCTAATCTAGCTAGCTAGCTGGATACAGATGGATTCTGCATCTCTGCACACATGGTTCAGGGAGAGGAGCTTACATGTTCCAAGGTAGAAGGAAAAGGAAGAGAAGGGGGAGAGGAAGGAAGTGGCTGGAAGGAAAGAAGTGTCCCTGAGAGTAGCAATCTACATTCCAATGGGATAGTGTCAGAGCGGTAGAGAAGGGATGACCAGTGTCTTGACCCTCTAGCCCTCTGACTCACTAGTCTGTCCTCCACTGTCTTTGAGACAAGAGACTGTGCAAAGTCCTTCACTTCCATCAGAAAGGTGGCCAAGGTAATGAGAAAAGGCTGCCAACTAGGAAACAGTCTCCTCAATCTGTGCCCCTTTAAATGCTGTGGAAGGTGTGAGGCTATCATAGCTTTCCTCAGGTGAGCAAGAACCTGGGTCTGCTCCTACTTGGCAGGAAGAAAGTCCCGGAAGAGTAAGCTGAGTTTAGATCGGGGATGCTCAACTCTGGTCCTCCTGCAGATGTTGGCTTCCAACTCCCATAATCCCTGTCTATTGGCTACTGTGCCTGGGGATTATGAGAGTTGTTATCCCAAAACAGCTGGGGGGCCTAAGTTGAGCAGGTCTGCCTTAGAGGTATCAAGTGTTCACAACACCTCTGACCACTGGCAGAGTAATTTGTCCCTCAGAGTTATCCCCTAGCGCCATGCCTTGACTTGCCCTGCTGCCACAGGATCAAAAGGAGAGCCTGGCACATGCTAAACATGAAACATGCTTTCTCGTGCTAGTTGGATAGGACTTCCTGATGCCAAGTCAGTAATAGACTGTCTGTTGCCAGGGCTTTGTTTCTTCCCAGTTTCTGGCCCACTGAGTGACTAACTGGAGCATAACAGAGTGGCACTGGAGACACATCTCGGTACTTGGAGCGCTGCCCGCAGGAATTTAGACTGTACAAGTTCCAGAGCCACAATGTTGGGGAAGGGGCCCAATTGGGCACCATCGAGAAGCTAGCTAGTGACTTGGCTGTGAACAGTTCAAGGGCCGCGGATACATAATGGCCTCCTCTTGTCGGCAGGCATTTGAGAATGGCAGAGGCACTTCTCTGGACATTTAAAGCCAGGTGTTCTTTATAGCCTTTCCTAGAGCCACCAGAATGGAAAACTACTCCCAAGTCTTTGAAGCGTGCAGCTTGCTCAATCTTATGCCCCTCAATGTGCCAAGAGTGGATCTTGGGCCTCCTGACAAAGGCCATCATTTTAGTTTTGTGATCATTGATTTCCAGGCAGTTCTCCCTGCAGTGCAGCGTCAGGGCCCTCAGTGTTCTTCTAAGGCCAATGGGGGTCCTTGAGAGGATGGCTGCATCAGCCACGTAGAACAGGATGGCAATGTATCTCCCAGCGTGCTTTGGAGGGTGGAAATCTGGGTTGCTGAGCTGGCCCATCATAGAGTTAATGTACAAGTTGAAGGGGAGTGGAGCCAGAATGCATCCTTGTTTGATGCCCTTCAGCTCTTGTGAGGTGGCCTTGGGGGCAACATCTCACCTGGAGTGATGTGTTCGCGTGCAGGGTGCGATGAAGTTATAGCAGGCGCCGGTCAATGGAGGAGGCTTCCAGCTTCTCCCTTCATTTGACTCGTGAGATGGAGTCGAATGCTGCCTTAAGGTCGATGAAGGCAGCATAGAGGGAGGTCACCCGGCAGGAAGCGTATTTCCTGATAAGGTGCTGTAGAACAAGGCACTGGTCGATGGTGGAACGCCCTTCCCTGAAGCCCGCTTGTTCCTCAGCAAGAAGATTTTCCTGTTCCAATCCATCTTTAAGCTTCCCGGATAGGTGTCTCGCATTAGGTTTGCTGATGGTATTGAGCAAAGTGACGGGTCTGTAATTGGCAGGGTCATCCTTCTTGCCCCTTTTAAATATAAGGCAATGATCACTGCCCCCCCAGTCCTTGGGAATTTGGGCGCTCGTGTCAACATTGGTGAAGTGCGAAGCCAGGACAGGGGCCCACCAGTCTAGCTTATTTTTAATGACCTCTGGTGGAATAAGGTCCTCGCCTGGAGCCTTCCCCAGTCTTAACTGGGTGACTAGACTGTGAATCTTTGAGGTTGACACTGGTGCCCTCGCTGGAGTGTCTTCAATGGCACAGGTGGAGTTTCTGCAAACAGCAGCAGGCTCTTTGTATAGGTCATGAAAATAGTTCTCCCAGATCTCTGGATGAAGATGACAGTCCAGGTGATTTGGATCATAAGTGGGAGATTGCTTTGTAAAGATGCCAGAACATGGCAGACTCTTTGGCTCTAATGGCCTGAATGAGACTAATCCAGGCATCTTTCATGGCATCTCTTTTCTTACGAAGCAGCAGACGTTTGTGCTGTCTTTTCTGCAGAAGGAGATTCTGTGCGGCCAACTGTCCAGAACTAGCTTTATAGACTTGATAGGTGTAGGGATGGGCTTTTGGGGCTTTAGCACAGTCCTTACCCAACCACTGCTTGGAGGCCTGTTGGCACTGTGCACGTAGCTGACAGATCTTGCGAGAGAGGAGCTGCTGTTATTCCTGGACGAGGGCATTGTAGGACACCAAAGGTGGAGAAGTAGGGTCGTTAGTTAGCCTGAGGCTTCCTCCGTATCGGAGAGAGATAGATGTTAATTTTCAGCAGACTGCAGCAGCCGAATTAAATCAAAACTGCCATAGCATATTGTTTGAGCGGTGGAAGCAGCTTCGAGGATGCGTGTAGAGAGGTAGCAACAAGCACACCCAGGCCACCTTTGCATCTGCCACAGCCTGCCCCAGGTACAGCTCCAACTGTATAAGAGTGAAAGCCATTGAGTAATATCTCCCCGGATGAGTCTGAATAGCAAGTCCTGGGGACAAACAACAGGGCAGGCCTGCGGTCTTAATGTCCTGCTTGTGGGCTTTCGTGAATCATCTGGCTGATCACTGTTGGAAACAGGATGCTGGACTAGATGCATCAATGCAACCCAGCAGAGCAATTCTTACATTTGTGTTAAGATGATGAAAATGGTCTCTTTATCATTTGGCCACCTGCCTCTCTACCTAGTCTACAATTTCAAATTACAGAAAATTTAATCTACAATCCAATCTTCAGATGCAAAACAAAAGCACTTAAAAACAGAAATAACACCCAGCATCCCTGTCAGCCTCTACTATTCAGCACCCCCAGTTTCCTCCCCACACTCCTGAAATTTCACCAGGTACTAGACACACCTTTCAAGACCATCATTACAGCCTTGAGGACGGTAGATCTTCTTTTAGAAGAAAACGTCTCAGGACACTGAATTTCTTTCAAAATACTGTGCTTGTGCAATGCAACGGTAGAATCAGGGAGCACATAGACTTCTGGCAGAGGAGTGGTTGGCCTGCTGGATCCAAACACAGCTTTGATGTAATGCCTCATATGACCTCTGTAGCACAAGATGGAGCCACACTCCAGTAGCTCCAATCATGCAAGCAAAGCATCTCTGATGGGTGTGCCCAAGCACACCCACATCCATGCCATGTTCCAGACAGGATTCAAGCTCACCTTCCATCCCTACCCCTGGGAGAAGAAGTTTGTGCAAATCTTCTAATACAGGATTCCCAACCTTTTTAAAAACAAGCATACCTTTTCTGCTCACAGACCAGTCCTTCAATTCAGATACCCTGTAGAGATTGTCTGTGTGTGTGTGTGTGTGTGTGTGTGTGTGTATGTGTGTGTGTATTGATGGATGGATGGATTGATTGATTAAGTGCCATCAAGTCCGTGTCACCTCTTAGCAACCACATAGATAGATTCTCTCCAGGGTGATCTCTCAGGTCTCTCAGTGATGCATTCATTGCTGTCATAAGCGAGTCCATCCACCTTGTTGCTGGTTGTCCTCTTCTCTTTCCTTCAACTCCCCCCAGAATTATAGACTTCTCAAGGGAGCTGGGTCTTTGCGTAATCTGTCTGAAGTACGATAGTTTGAGTCTCGTCATTTGTGCCTCGAGTGAAAATTCTAGATTGATTTGTTCTATGATCCATTGGTTTGTTTTCCTGGCTGACCATGGTGTCCTCAAGAGTCTACTCCTGCACCAAAGTTCAAAAGCGTCAATGCTTTTTCTATCTTGTTTCTTCAAAGTCCGCCTTTCACATCCACAGAGTGTCATGGGGGAAACCATTGTTCAATCTTTGTAGTTCTAATTGTTCTAATCTTTGTAGGTGTAGACTCCTCACGGCATCTAAATATCCTTTCTGAGGCCTTCATTGCAACCCTACCAAGTGCTTGTCTGCGGCGTATTTCTTGACTGCTGGATCCTTTACTGTTGACAGTCGGTCCTAAAAGGGAGAAGCTATCCACCACTTCAGTGTCTTCAGTGTCTATTCTGAGGCTGGTTGCTGTACCCCTTTCTTGTCTTTAGTTTAGTCTTCTTTACATGTAATTGTAGTCCCATATTTTCACTGTGCTCCTTCACTTTCATTACTAGAGCCACATTCTCAGCTCTCAGAGTGGTGTCATCAGTGTAGCGCAGCTTATTGTGTATCTATGCACACACAAATCTAAAGGTTACAGTTATGAAACAGCTTACTCCAGTCACTGGCTTACATCCAGACTCAGTTACTCAAGAGTATTCCCACTGAAATTAATCAACTTGTCCCACTAATTTCAAGAAGACTGCTGATGACTAACTTGCCCTGGATGTAGGTCTGTGGCTGGAGTAGCCTACCTCATGACTGTAGCATTAAAACTTGGCGCTGATATTCCGTCGGTCAGGATGAGTGAAGGAGTACGCTGAGCTTCCGCACGTAGTCAGCCAGTCAGAAGCACAGGAAGAGAGGCTTCACCCTCCTCCCTCCCTTTCTACAATAGATACATCGCTGAGAACAGGTTGGCTTCCAGCCGGCAGTCCTCAGATGAGGAACACATCGCGTGGCAGGAGGTCTCTGCATAGCCCCGAGAGCCCTTCAAGTACCACTAGGGGTACTAGTACCCCCTGTTGGGAACCCCTGTTCTATATACAGAGAGTTCTTTTTTAATTCATATCCAGGTCTCCATCTGTACCAGAGAGAGGCCCTTTCCACAGCAAGTCTGCACAGCTACAAATGGCAAAACGTAGCCAATCACTATCTTGGCTTCAATGGCTGGTCTAGTTGCCTCATCACAGTAAGGATGACCTGCTGTTTTCACTGTCATTTCAGTGAAAAGAAGCTTTCATACCAAGTCTGCAGGTATGCTTCATTTAAGTGTCATGACTTCCCTCCATGGGTAGGTGAGAGAGCAAGCCAGTAGCTCATTGTGTGCTGAGCGTAGACATAAGTCTGCCAATTGCTAATCACTTCTATAACCAAATGGTCTGGGAATTCACTACCTCGGAGAAGTGATGAACTAGTTTGATCTAATATGTAAGCAGCTCTCCACTATAAATGTATTGGGTCTACGGATGTGGATTGGCTTTGGTAGCCAGCTCTTCATAGTTGCCAACTTCCTCCCCAGGGATGTCTGCTTGCCCAGCACAAAGCCAGACTCCTCCTCCCTCCAAATTCCCAGTGTGTGGAGAACTCAGGAGTTGAGAGGAGTCTCTCATTTTGTGCTCGCCTACAGTATTGTTGCCGGAAATATTCCTAGTCACTCATGGTGACCTGCAAAACGTTGAGATATAAAGGCAGTTCACACAATGCTCCTGTTTTAGGATTGTGTGCAAGGGAAAGGCTGGAGAGAGAGAAGTGATTTCTGGGGGAGAGGAGCTGAGCCAGAGAGTGCCTTCCTACCCAGCTCGCATGCCCAGCAGTTTACCCAGGCAGGTAGAAACATATGTCTGTTCTAATCAGAGCCTTGTGAACTGCCATACAGAGCACCTTGAGGGGGATGAGGGTGGGAAACGAAGCATGGGATGGATGGAAGTAGTGGCACTTCTATTATTATTATTATTATTATTATTATTATTATTATTATTATTATTACACTTATATCCCGCTCTTCCTCCAAGGAGCCCAGAGCGGTGAACTACATACTTGAGTTTCTCTTTCACAACAACCCTGTGAAGTAGGTTAGGCTGAGAGAGAAGTGACTGGCTTAGAGTTACCCAGCTAGTTTCTTTCTTTCTTTTTTCATTTCAATTTTTTTAATTAACTTTTAACAATAATAGTAACCATAACAATCATAATAAACACAGTTACAAGTTGACTTCCCGCGCACCTCTTTTCGTGATACCAACTATAAATTTTACCCTTATTGTAATATTAATTAAAAAGGAAAAACACAAATTTAAACCTTCCACCACCATTAATCTGCCCAACCTGCATTTCAAATTTCAAATCCTGCTGTAAGATCCATAGTAGGAAAATAATTCTTTAAATAAACCAAAAAAGGTTTCCAATCTTCCTTGAAGTGTTCTAAACTTTGGTCTCTGATCAGTGTTGTAAGTTTTGCCATTTCTGCATATTCTAAATTTTTTATCAGCCAATCTTCTTTTGAAGGCAGTTCGTTAGTCTTCCATTTCTGTGCATATAATATTCTGGCCGCCGTAGAAGCATACATAAAAAAAGTTAAATTATTTGTAGAAATTGCTCCTTGTGTTATTCCTAGCAGGAAGGATTCTGGCTTCTTAGGGAATGTCACTTTAAATATCTTCTTCAATTCATTATATATCATGTCCCAATAGGCCTTGGCCCTCCCACAGGTCCACCACATATGAAAAAAAGTACCTTCAGTATGCCCACACTTCCAACATTTATTTGAAACATTTTTATACATTAATGCCAGTTTTTTAGGCGTTAGATACCATCTGTACATCGTTTTGTAATAATTTTCCTTCAAAGCATAACAAGCAGTAAATTTTAAATCACTTTTCCATAGCTTCTCCCACGCTGCCATTTCTATATTAAGTCCAACATCTTGAGCCCATTTTATCATAGTTGTTTTAACCAATTCCTCTCTAGTCTCCTCCAAAAGTAGTAATTTATACATTTTAGAGATTAATTTTTCATCGTCTTGACATAATCCCTTCTCAAAATTCTAAATCTGATCTTCAAATCCAACTTTAGGGTCTTTCTTATACACCTCATTTAGCTGATAGTACTGAAACCAATCTCTAACCAAGTTTTGTAATTCAGTTAAAGATTTTAACTTACAATCGTTTCCCTGAAAATACAACAGATCTCTATATGTACCCCCAGACATCTGCATATTTACTTCTTTACGTGATAAAGCTTCAATCGGGGATATCCATAACGGAGTTTTTGGTTCCAACCAATTTTTATATTTTAACCATACCCTCATTAAACTCCTTCTTACACAGTGATTCAAAAAATCTTTATGTGCTTTAGTTTTTTCATACCATAGATAAGCATGCCATCCAAACCTTCTATCAAATCCCTCCAGATCAAGGACTCTAGGGTTTCTCAATGTTATCCATTCCTTTAGCCATGTCAAACATACAGCATCAAAATACAACCTTAAGTCTGGCAAGGTAAGACCACCCCTTTCCTTTGCATCTGTTAAATTCTTAAAATTTATTCTTGGTCTTTTCCCCTGCCAAACAAATTTAGCTATATCCTTCTGCCATTGCCTAAAACAAGTCAAGTTATTAATTATAGGAATAGTCTGAAAGAGAAATAATATTTTAGGCAAAACATTCATCTTCACCACTGAAATTCTTCCCATCAAAGATAAATTCATTTTAGACCATCTTTGCAAATCTCTTTTCATTGAGTTCCATGTTTTAACATAATTATTTGAAAACAGCACAGAGTTATTATTTGTTAACCAAACTCCCAAATATTTCACTTTCTTCTCCACTTTTAACTCACTTATTTCACCAAATCTATCTTTACTTTCCTGATCAATATTTTTAGTCAGAACCTTAGTTTTAGTCTTGTTTATGTAAAATCCTGCCAACTGGCCAAATTGCTGTATCTTGTCCAAAAGTCTTTCAATCTTATCGATTGGATTCTCTAAAAATAACACAACGTCATCTGCAAAGGCTCTCAGTTTGTATTCTTGTCTCCCGATTTTGGGACCATGTAATTCATCATCTTCCCTAACAGATCTACAAAGCACTTCTAAAACCAATATAAAAAGCAACGGAGAAAGTGGACAACCTTGTCTAGTCCCTTTTTGTATTCTACAATTGTCTGATAATTCTCCATTTACAATAATCTTGGCATATTGTTCCGAGTAGATAGTTTTAATTGCTCTAATGAAATGTTCACCGGCCGTTATTTCCTCTAATAAACCCCACATAAACTGCCACGAAATATTGTCAAAAGCTTTCTCTGCATCCAAAAAAATCATCGCCATCTGTTTTTCATTATGTTTTTCATAATACTCCAATACATTCAAAACTGTTCTAACATTGTCTCTCAGTTGTCTCTTTGGCAAAAAGCCAGCTTGATCCTCATGAATAAAGTCTCGTCGTACCACTTTCAGTCTTCTTGCCAAAACCGCAGCAAAAAGTTTATAATCATTATTTAAAAGTGATATTGGCCTATAATTTTTGACTAATGTTAAGTCTTGATCTGGCTTTGGGATTATTGTAATATTTGCATATTTCCGGGAATCTGGCATAATCCCTTTTTGTAAAATGTCATTCATAGTCCATTGAAGAGGTTGTAAAATTTGATCTTTGAGTGACTTGTAATACAAAGCTGAGAGTCCATCTGGCCCAGGGGCCTTGTTGGATTTAGCTTGATTTATTACTTCTATTATTTCCATACCTGTTACTGGAGCATTCATGATTTCTATTTGTTGAAGAGAAAGTTTTGGAATATTTTTAGTTCTAAGAAACTGCTTAAGTTTTTTATCTTCTACTATTTTGCCTTGATATAATTCCGAGTAATATTTTAAAAATTCCACCCTTTTTTCCTTTCCATTATAAGAAAGCCCATTTTTAGTAAATATTTTAGATACAAAATTTTTCTTCCTCTCCAGTCTAATTTTCCAAGCCAGCAACTTGCCTGGTTTATTTGCAAATTCAAATGATCTTTGCTTGATATACTTCAGATTTTGCTCAAGTTCATTTGCTATTAGCATAGAGAGTTGTTGTTGTAAGATCTTAATAGCTTGAGAGATCTTCTTCTTATCTTTAGTCCATATCAATTCTCTTTCCTTTTTGGAAATCTGCATCAGTAGTACCTCTCTTTTCAATCCTCTTTGTTTTTTAAAATATGCATTTTGCTGTATGAAAAAACCTCTCATAACCGCTTTGCTTGCATCCCAAACAATTTTGTTATCCAATCCTTGATTTAAATTCAATTCAAAATAATCCTTTAACTTCTTTTTGGCTTTCTCAACCACATCTGGTTTTTTCAAAAGATATTGATTCAGTCTCCACCTAAATGAGGTCGCTCCTTCCTTCTTCCATGCAAAACAAATCAGATTATGATCTGAAAATGTCCTAGGTAGAATGTCCATTGTTTTCATATGAGTTATAATGGTTTGGGATGTCCAGACCATATCTATCCTGGAATGTGACTGATAGCTTTCCAAAAAGTAGGTATATTCTTTTGCATTTGAATTTTTAATTCTCTATAGATCATAGAGATCCATATGATCTACTAATTCAAAAAATGCTTTAGGAAGTTCACCTTGTAAATTCTTTTCCGATAAATCAGATTTTCTGTCCAAAACTGTCGAGACAACTCCATTAAAATCTCCCAATAAAAGCAAATTAGCATTTGATAGATCTGCCATCTTTTGATCCAAATAGTTATAAAATTCAACTTTCCTTTCATTAGGGGCATAGATTCCAATTATCACTGTTTTAATTCCAGATATTAAAACTTCTAGTGCTAATAGCCTACCTTCTTCATCTTTAAAAATCAATTTAGGTTCAAATTGTTGTTTGACATAAAATACTACTCCTCTTTTTTTTTCTTATCTGAAGAAACAAATTCTTGTCCCAGGGCTCTATTTACCAAAAATTTCCGATCATGTTTTCTAACATGAGTCTCTTGTAAACACACTATATCCAGATTTTGTTTCTTAATAAAGTGGAAAACCCTGTTTCTCTTAATTTTTGAATTCAGACCATTTATATTCCAAGATAAAAATCTGTAAGTTTGTTTATAATCCATATAGAGTGACTTAAGTTATATGTTTATGAAGCAGAATGTTCAGAAGATAAGTCTTTTTTGTATTTCCGCCAGAATTCTTGTGCTTTCAGGAGCTCAGTGAATCTATTCCTCTTGCTCTTGTAGAAGAAGGAGATTCCCTCTGGTAATTCCCATCTAAAACGTATTCCTTTAGCATTTAATGCATCAACCAAAAATTTGTAATCCTTACGTTTTCTTAGAATTCTGGCTGGAATCTCTTTCAAAAATTTTATCTGATGAGTTTGAATTGTTAAGGTTGTAGTAAAGTGAGCCTGAATGATTTTCTCTGCTATTGATTTGGTGGGAAAATGTACTATGCAGTCTTTGATTAATTTATTTCTTGTTGCAAAATCCGAGTTTACACGAAAGGCTGTCTCAATCTGGGCATCCATCTCAACAACCGTAATTCCCAAAAGTGATGCAAGTTCCACTCCAAGTAATTTCCTAATGTTCTCATTAGGAATTTCAGGAATTCCTCTGAACCGTAAAAATCTCTCTTTTTGTCTTAATTCTAACAAAGCCATTTGATCCAGTAATTTTTCTCTGTCATCTTTCAGTGATTGCACATCTTTTTCTACAACATCAATCCTTAATTTAAATTCTTTATTGTCCTGTGCCAATTTTTTGACAGTCTCATCAATATTTGAGGTCCTATCATTTATCTCAGCCATATTTTGCTTCATTTGGGTTACATCAGAAATGACCTGTTTGAGGTCGGTGGCATTTGATGCCAGGCAATTGCGTTTGACTGCAAAATTTGTTTCATCTCAATCAACGTCTGGTCCATGGCTGCAGCTACTTTAACTTCCCCTGCACTTGTATCTGGAAGTGAAAGTTTCCTTGCTTGTAGATGTGTCTGGCTTAGATGAGGTTTCTCCCTGCCTTTCATGATGACATGAAGGAGTTAAAGAAGAAAATCCTTTGCCCAAGTATGTTTGTCCTTGATCTCAAAACAGAAAGTAAAAACCTGAGCTTGTACTCAAATATAAACAATTCTGCAGCATATCAGTGGCCGTCAAAACTTTCTCACGGTAGCGTGGAGTATCAAAAAAAAAAAAAAAGAAAAGAAAAAGAAAAGAAAGAAAGAAAAAAAAAAAGACAGCAGAACGTCTCTTCTTTAAACTTGAAGAACAACAATCCCCACTGATAGAATTCTTTCCAGATATTAAAACCAGCAACTTAAGTTTCCAATCTTAGTAGTTAACAAACAGAAGAAGAAGGAAGGAGAAGGGGGAAAAAAAGAGAGAAAGTCCTTTCTTTAATTGTAATCCAAAAGAAAACTTACAGGCTTATCTGCGACGGCTTTCCCGGAAACGCAGGAGAATTCATCAATCACTGAGTCACTAAAGAGGTGAACTTCTTTGAACTTTTCACATTAATTATATCCAAGCCAAAGAGATTGTCCGCTCGGCAGCTTTAAAATTCCTGAGCAGGAGATTAGCAAAGATGGACCCCCTTTCCCTGCTGGTGAACTTGAGACAATAAATCGTGCTCTTCAGCCCGATCCACATATCAAATTACCAGCATATGAGAAGACGTGGGTTATCTTGAATCAAGCCTTTGATCTAGGATGATGAAGGGAGGATTTTGAAGCCTCAAAATCCTCTTTTTCTTCCTGCTCAGTCCTCCCTTGTCAGAGAGGCAGCCACTGTGTTGGCGGTCCCAACCGGAAGTCAGAGTTACCCAGCTGGTTTCATGGCTGAATGGGGATTTGAACTCAGGTCTCCCCAGTCCTAGTCCAGCACTCTAAGCACTACATCACGCTGGCTCTGCCTTTCCCTCTATTGCTCTCAAAATCCCAATTTGAACAATTTCAGAATATATCTAGTTTTGAAGAGGAGTAGAACAAAGAGGAGGAAGTGAGGTCTTCACTCAGGAGCCAATGTCTGAAGTATCCTGGCTATTTAACACAAATGTGTTATATAGATAGATAGATAGATAGATAGATAGATAGATAGATAGATAGATCTCCCCCCCACAATGCACTACATGCACAATGCAATGGGGGATTTGCCTGTCAGATTCTGTATCTCCTAGGGCTGAACTCAGCCCAACGAGACACACAATAACCGGCAGCCAGGTTAAGGGTGCGCTTGCAAAATCTTAGCTAACAGCTGGTTTGGTTTGAAGGGTTAGGTAGGTGAGAAGCATCGGGATCCACGGGGATCCCGGCCTAACATCAGCTGGGCTGCCCTTGCCCGCGTTAGGCTGGTCATGAGAACAGTCCCTTTGATTCTCAGGCCCAATATACAGCATTCTTTAGACATTCACCCACCTAGCATTGATTATTAGCTCAATCATTTTCAGCAACAAATTGACATGCCTAGATCTTCCTGTCCAGTCTTCTAGATTCTTGGCTCGGTTAGGATGTTGGATAACAGCTATCTTTATATGCATTGACAGTAATAAACTCAACTCAACTAAAACTAAGACATGCCTATATATCTCAGACCAATCTCTTTTTCTTATAACAGAAAGATATTGTCTTTCAGAGTTTCTTATGGCCGCCAAGAAAGCCCAGAAGCTTGCAGCACATCAAGCACTCTCGGACGCATTTCGAAAGATCCTGCTTGTTGTTCTAGGCAAGGCCTTTTCCTTTAAAAAATAAAAACACATTTTTAAAATCCTGCTTCTCTCCCACTCTTACCTGGGGTTCCAAGTGGTTTCCATCCACAGGACGGATCAGATCCTCACCTGCTTAGCTGAGTTTCTCCCAGACCATTTTCTGAGTCCTAGGTGGAAGAGCAGAGACACAAGTTACTGGCTTTAAAGCTTGGGATCTTCTCCAATGATGGTGGGAATTGTGGAGGAGGAGACTCGCCATCCAGAAATGCATGGTGACGAAGGCCAAGGGCAGCAAAGAGTGGGCTAAGGCATTCTTCATCCAGATGAGATGGCTCCCCCATGAGGCAAGGTGAGGTGACAGTCTCAGGCGGCACTTATGCCCTAGGATGGCAAGTGTAGGCACCCTGCCCCCCTGCAGGTGTAGTCTCGCCTGCCTGCTACCACCGCCTCCCACCAGCTCCTCTACACTCTGTCACCCTCCTTTCAGGTGTCCTCCCCTTTATCCTGGCCCCGCTCCTGATGCAGACAGTGGTCTCTACCTCTTCTCCATTGCCCAGCTGCCTTATCTTTTAAAAATTTATTTAATCTATTTTAATTGATTTTGACATTTAGATCCCGCTCTTCCTCCAAGCAGCTCAGCGTGGTGTACATGCCTTTTTTTATCCTCACGACAACCCTGTGAGGTAGTTTAGGCTGAGAGAGATATGACTGGCCCAGAGTCACCCAGTGAGTTTCATGGTGGAAAGGGGATTCGAACTCGGGTCTTCCTGGTCCTAGTCCAACACTCTAAACACTACACTCTGCTGGCTCTTCTGGGCATGTCACTGTATGAAACTGCAAGTCAGGAGTGGAGACAGAGAAAATGGTGCTTCTAGCATAGAGTGGTGGCCTCTCCTCATTGCTTCTGCTTTGCTAGCTACAGTAGCTGCTTCTCTCCCACCAACCCCATCAGCAGGGGAGACTTGTGCATAGGAAGAAGAGAACAAGAAGGAAACAGATCCAGCTACTGGAGCAAGAGAAGCAGTGGCAACAAAGAGTTAGAAGCCTACTCTGTGAAGAGGAGACACAGCTTGAGGCGGTGAGCAGGCTTTTCTAAACAGAACAACTAGCCTTCCCCCCTTCAAACCAACTAACAGGAGGAGGGGAGATTTCGAGGGGCAGGTTTCTCTTTAAGGACTGTGTGTGTGTGTGTGTGTGTGTGTGTGTGTGTGTGTGTGTGTGATTTGCCAGAGCTAGCATTTGCCAAGGCTAGCAAACCCCAGTGTTTTTGTTTGTCCCGACCTGGAGGGGGCAGAGTCAGCTAGGGCTGTGGGAGACCCCACATTCCTTTGACATTTCTTGGACCCACATCCTGTGCCTCAGTTGGAAGCCTACTCCCGACATAAGAAGTGAAGGCCCAAGAACATAGCGAACAGAGCATAGTGAACAGGGATAGCAAACAGGACGTTGGCATTTTGCAGTTGTTTAGCGGGAAGTGTGCGGAGGAGGCTGGAACAAGCCCCCGTGATCACAAGAAGCGCAGAGGAGAAGGGAATGTAAGTACGAATCCCTCCATCATATTCTTGAGAAAGGCTGTTTGGACAGTTAAATAGCTGACCAGTAGAGCTGCAACCTATCCTAATAAACTATCTCTAAATACTGCAAACAGCCAACAAAAGCGGTACGGAGACAGAAAGTCAGCAGGGGAGGGGGCACTTCCCAGTGTATTGCACAGAGTGCCACATGTATGACTATTTGCCCCATGGGCCGAAGTCATGGGTGTGTGCTCGGTGCAATGAGCTCCTGGCTCTCAGGGAACAAATTTGTTCCCTTGAGACCAAGGTGGTGAATCTGGAGAAGCTCCGAGAGACAAAGAGGCATGCGGACGAGACCTTCAGGGACACGGTAGAGGCATCCCACTCCAGGGCTGATAGCTCCTCTGCTGTCAGGGAGAATGAAGGTCTCTGGCAAGGAAGACATTGGTCTGAGGAAGAGGAAAATGCTCCTTTAGGAGGGACCCCTTCTTTGGAACATGAGCTCATATCCTTTTGCACAGGGGATACTCCTGCGGGGCGGGGCCTCTTTGTAGTGGGTGATTCAATCATTAGAGGTATAGATAGATGGGCTTGTGACCATGTGTTGACTGCACGGTGACTTGCCTGCCTGGTGTGAAGGTTGCGTACATCACACATCGTGATGCTGACGGGAGCTGGGCAGTATCTGGTTCGGCAAATGCCATCCCATCCTCGATAGAAAGGACAGGGAGGGGCGCCTTGGAGGTGGAGTAGCACTGTATGTTAGGGATAGAATCTAACAAGCTAGAAAACCGAGGTGGACTGGAGTCCTCCACAAAACCCTGTGGGTGACAATACAAGGCATGAAAGGAAACGTGCTACTGGGGACATGCTATTGCCCTCCGGATCAAAACGCTGACAGTGACTGGGAGTTGCAGGAGGAAATCAGGGAGGCGTCAAGAAAAGGCAGGGCTGTAATAATGGGTGACTTCAATTACCCACACATAGACTGGCTAAATTCAGTCAGGTAATGACAGAGAGGTCAAATTTCTAGATACACTCAATGACTGTGCCCTAGAACAGTTGGTCTTGAAACCAATCAGAGAGAAGGCGACCTTGGACTTAATCCTGAGTGGCACCCAGGACCTGGTGCGTGATGTCAGTGTCATCGACCCTTTAGGGAACAGTGACCATAGTGCCATCAAATTCAGCCTACGTGCCGGGAGAGAATCACCAAGGCAGTCTAACACAGACATTTTGCATTTCAGAAGAGGAAACTTCTCCCAAATGAGGAGTATGGTGAAAAGAAAACTGAAAGGGAAAATCAGGAGAGTCACTTTGCTCCAGAATGCATGGAGTTTACTGAAATCCACAATACTAGAAGCCCAGTTAGATTGTATATCCCAAAGGAGGAAAGGTACCACTAAGTCCAGGAGGATGCCAGCATGGCTAACAGGTACTGTCAAGGAAGCCATCAAAGGGAAGAAGACTTCCTTTTGAAACTGGAAGGCCTGTCCAAACGAAGAGGACAGAAAGGAACACAAACTCTGGCAAAAGAGATGCAAGGTGACAATAAGGGAGGCAAAAAGAGAGTTTGAGGAACATTTAGCTAGAAGTATCAAGGGGGATAGGAAAAATGTCTTTCAATACATCAGAAGCGGGAAACCTGCCAGGGAGGCGGTTGGCCCATTAGACAATGAGGGAGTGAAAAGGATTATAAGGAGGATACGGAGGTTTCAGAGAAGCTCAATGAGTTCTTTGCGTCCGTCTTCATGGCAGACGATACTGAGCATATAGCTGTTCTTGAACCAGGCTTTTCGGGGATGGAGGCTAAAGAACTGAGTCAGATAGAAGTGACAAGAGATGATGTTCTAAACTGTCTGGGGGGAAAAACAAACAAACATTGACTTGACTTTCAGATGCCTTCAGTTGCTTGTTCTCCCTCCATGCCCCTCCATGCTCTCTTCACTCATCTGATACCTTCAGTCTCCATAAAATCCCCCATGCCCCAACTCTTTGGGGTAGAAAGCTGGTCCTGTGGTAGCGTGCATGAATTGTCCTGTTTGCTAAGCAGGGTTGACCTTGGTTTGTATTTGGATGAGTGAGCATTATGAGAGGAGAACTGGTCTTGTGGTAGCAAGCATGACTTGTCCCCTTAGCTAAGCAGTGTCCACCCTGGTCGCATATGAATGGGAGACTAGAAGTGTGAGCACTGTAAGATATTCCCCTCAGGGGATGGAGCCGCTCTGGGAAGAGCAGAAGGTTCCCAGTTCCCTCCCTGGCTTCTCCAAGATAGGTCTGTGAGATATTCCTGCCTGCAACCTTGCAGAAGCCGCTGCCAGACTGCAAAGACAATAATGAGCTAGATAGAGCAATGGTCTGACTCAGTATATGGCAGCTTCCTAGTAAGGGTCAAATTCTCCCCTTTGGGTTGGGGCTGTAGTCCTGTGGTAGATCATCCGTCTACATCTCTACAGAGCATCTGCTCTGTAGAAATGCTTTCCCATTTAAAGGAAGAATTTAAATGTACAAGTTCCCAAGTTGAATCCCTGGCATCTCCAGGTAGAGGTGGGTAAGATTCCTGCCTGGAACCTTGGAAAGTGGCTGCAAGTCAGTGTAGAAAATATTGAGCTAGATGGAGAATGGTCGGGTAGAGGCAGCTCCCTATCTTCCTAGGACTCTGCCCATCAACTTGTATTCTACCCTATTATTCAAACTCCTGCCCTCCTGACTGCCCTTCTTCCTAATAAAAACTCTTGACTACACCGACATTTTGTAATGGTTGTTGCACGTTTGCCTTTGCCCTCCTCCACTCCCCTTCCCTTGTGTGCCTAGCCTTCCTGAGGGCCAAGCCAGATGTGATATAGGAGTTCCTGCTGCCAGATCTCTTGTGTCCTATCTAGTTGGACTCTGGATTGTAAGCCTGAGATCAGGGCACGTGTCTTCTTTTTGCTGCATGTGGAACACCAAATAGCTGTTATGGACTCTTTAGAAAGACTAACATTAAAATCATCATTTCATTCCAAACCTTGAATAAAGGTGAGGAATGTTACAAAATAATAGACAAAAGGATTTTACTTCTAATTATTCCTTTGTTAAAACTTGGCCTTGTTAACTTGTCTGTTTCAGAGAATGGGAAAGTGGCAGTGGAGTATAGCTCTCCCCAGGAAGACCCCATTGACTGTTTAGCAGAAGAGGAACTGAAAGGTCTCATCCAGGTAAATTGAAGCCTCATCTCATCATTCGCAGATGAGCCTCATGTTGCTATCACCTAGCAAGCTCAGCTCTTGAACATCTTAGCTTCATGAGTTGGGAGGAGTGAGTAGGGAATGAGCATTCTCTCTCATTTCAATGCATGGACTTTTAAATTCAATGGGCTACCTGTATGTTTATAGGAAACATAGGAAACATAGGAAACTGCCATATACTGAGTCAGACCATTGGTCTATCTATCTCAGTATTGTCTTCACAGACTGGCAGCGGCTTCTCCAAGGTTGCAGGCAGGAGCCTCTCTCAGCCCTATCTTGGAGAAGCCAGGGAGGGAACTTGAAACCTTCTGCTCTTCCCAGAGCGGCTCCATCCCCTGAGGGGAATACCTTACAGTGCTTTACACTTCTAGTCTCCCATTCAGATGCAACCAGAGCAGACCCGGCTTAGCTATGAAGACAAGTCATGCTTGCTACCACAAGACCAGCTCTCCTCTCCCGTCAGGTGCTTAGACCAAGGACGGACAGGTTCCTCGGGGGCGGGTAGACTGAAGATAGCCAGAGATAGTTGGGCTGAATGTTAGATGCTTGGAGCCACAGAGAGAGGACTCACTGGTCTCCCGCTGTCAGATCCTGGTTCAATGTGAGTTAACCACAGTGGGTTGACCAGAATTGCCTAGGAAATCTGCATTCTCAAAACCAGCTCCACAGGCAACCATACTAATCACTTTATGGCAACCGCACTAATCACTTTATGCAATCCAGATCCCTGTATGTCAGTCAACAAGTGTTAGTTTCACATTCAGTTCTCCACAGAGCCAACAGCTCCAAATAGCTCAAGCCCATCAACTGATTGTCTGTGCATTTGGGCCTACATTGTTGCCATAGCAGTCATGCTCGGAGTTCTGCAAAAATGATGTCACTGCCGTGGAATGCTCAGGGTGCAGACTCTGATGTCCAACCGACGTTGGAGATCAAAAGATGGCAGGAATGGATCAGCTCTGTAGTATGGTCCCTGTTGCAAGCAACAGCAACAGCAACTGCAATTTGCTGCTCATGATCTTTTTGGACTTATTTATGGGAGTTGGGCACCGCAGCCATAGGTTGGGTGCAGCAGCCATAGGGAATTACTCCCACCCGTGCCGTAGCACCGTAGAAGTCCTCAAGCTTTGGAAAGTCACCAGACCTCCTAGACTCCACCGTGTGCCACCTCCCAGTGCGGCTTTCCACCTGTGAGTACTTCAACCTCACTTCCAGAACTCGGAGGATCGAACCCTTTTAGGGAGAGCCTTTCATTAGGAGTGATGTAGGTGGGATAAGATACTTCTTATTTCGAGGTAGCTTAGCTGATGCCTTTTAAAAAAAGATTTGATACCCCTCTTTTCATCCAAAGGAACCAGAGCAGTTTACAACTCAATAATAACAATTTCGAAAAAGAAAGAAATGGGAACAGCCGTATAAATGGTATGAAGCACAAAAAGGGCCATAGATGGGGAAGGGGAGCCAAAGGGGTGAAGGAAACAGGGATCCCACTGCTCTGTTTAAAAAGGGGGGAAAGGACCCAATGCCTAGAGTGTTTCATAGCCACTGAACAGGCACTTCAGATGTGTCCCGAAAGAGCATTCAGCAGAACCATATAGCCAAACGAGCAGGCAATGGGGAAAAAGGTACAACAGGGATTCTATCAAGTAATGTCACCCCTTCCTTTGCCCAGGTTGATTCAGGCATACACGTTGACTAGGCACTCGCCTAGACAGAGGCGTAACTAGGGAAAATGGCGCCTAGGGCAAGCACTGAAATTGCGCCCCTATCCAAACAGGGATGATGGGACTTGTAGTCAACAATATCTGGAAATCCCTCTGAAAAGGAACACTGTACCATCTAGACATGGTTGTTGATCCAAACCTGAAAACATGAGCCATCTCTATTCAAGACTTAGAACAACAGTCAGGAGTTATGCGAGGATTCCAAGTGTCATTTTCTCTGTCTCATCTCATGCTTTTTAAAAAACATGACTTTGTCCTAGAGGATCACCTGCCCAAATAGCAACTAGCAAAATAGGGGAAGAAGAAGCTGGTGGGGTGTGTGTGTGTGTGTGTGTGTGTGTGTATATATAAAAACCAGTGAATGATTCCTGCCAGCCTTTGTCTTATGATGACTGTTGGCTCATGATGGGGTATGTGTGCATTCACCACACTAGTGCTTACTTTGACACCAAGAGGGAGGAGGATACATTAGTTTGCCACACTAGACAGAGGAATGTGCAACAGGAGCAGACAGCCAAGATCTGCCAGGGCCCAAACCAGCCCCTGCCAGACTAAGAAATCCTTGTAATTTGCCCCTTCCTGTCACAAGCAGTGTGCTGTTGACTCTATTATTGACTCTAACTCTCAGATATCCCAGTCATGGATGGAAAATTCAGGGTCAATTTACAAGAGACACATTTTCTACATGGAAGTTTCTTCTGTGCAGGTGCTGTGCAGAAACCCATGTGTAGTGACCGCCAGGGGCATAGCAAGGTTGGAATGGGACAAGGTGAGATTTTAAAATGGGCCCAGAGCCCCTCAAAGTCCAGGGCCTCCACACACCACAGGCCCCCAAGGATTTAAGTCGGATCTTTCAAAATACGTATGCTGCCTGGAAATACATTTCACTGAATACACACATGCACACTTCACAGTATATAGTGATATCCATCGAGTACTATATATTTGTGCTACTTTTAAAGCCTAGAACACACTAGCAACGCTAATGATTAAAATGGCCCCCTCGCTGCGGATTAGCAAAGGAGACTTTCAACCCTGCAGGGTCAGCCAATGTTTGTTTTCTCAGATTCTGAACAAATTCAGAAAAGTTTGATCCCAGGAGATTTTTCGCACCAGGCTTTTAAAGCCCTTTAACACACATCTCCTCTGGAATAAAGGTGCTGCATTCACATGTTGGCCAGATTTACCCTGAAGTCGCTGCAAGTTATTGGGGAGCAGTTCACACACAAGAAAAATAAAATAAAATAAAATAAAATAAAAGCACAACACATGCTTCACAGTTCTCACTCAGACCTTCTGGGTTGCAAAACAACTTGAACATAAGTGCATTTATGAATGGTTGAATGAAAATAAATAAAATATACTTGTTCCAGAAGTTTTTGTAATTTTCTGCCCTGAAACAAGCCACTTATAGGCCTTTTTAGATAGTTTTTGTTTTTAAAGCCAGCACATTTTCCAGTCTGTTTTCAATTAAATATTCAGAGACTTCTCAGTCTCGCCCCACCCACCCCCATATCAAAGCCCTACGGCAAGCAGATTCCTATAGGGGTGGGGGGACCCCAAAAAGGAATTCACAGCCTACCTAGCAATACCTGTTCTGGATGGTCTGGGCAGGGGGGCTGCTGCTGCTTTGGAGAGCTCTGCCTGCTTCCTCCTTCCTTCCTTCCTTGGGGCCTGCCCAGTTCAGGCTTCAGGGAGGCCTCTCTGGAAGCCCCGCCCACCCGCCGATCAGCTGAGAGGCGGGCAGAGAAGAGCTCTGCAGTTTGCAGGCAAGTGGCAGTTTGCAGGCAAGTGGCTGGGGGGCCCTGGGGCTGGGCAGGTGGGCAATGGGGTGGGGGTGGCAGGAACTGGTGTGGCGCCCCCACCTCAGTGGCGCCCAGGGCACCTGCCCTGCCTGCCCCCCCCCCCGGTTCTGCCTATGCGCCTAGAGCAGCACGACTTGCATTGTGCCTGCACAGGAAGAAGTGTACAAACCAGGGCTCTTGTCTTGTTTCTGAGGTGGCCAGCCTCCTGCACAGAGTGAGAGCAGCATGACCCCGAATACGCTGCCACATCAAGATGTCCTGCCTTGCCCTGCCTGGAATGACAACCGATGGAGCTGGTGCTGCTGCTCCGTGTGTCGCTTAGGCTCTCTGGCACCCCCTATCCTGACCAGCACAGAGAAACCAGGCAACCTTTGCAGAACTTTGGGGAGGCTGCACAGTAGGGTTGCCGTGTGTTTTGTCCCCCCACCCCCGGCAGGAGTCCTCTGCCTTTTAACAGCTGCAACTGGTAGAAATCTTGACGGGAACGTCTTTGCATTACTGTAGCCCTAGGCTTGTTTTTATTTTTATTTTATTTTTTATTTTTTACTCTGCAAAAACAGCTAAATGTGAAAAATCCATCAGAAGATACAACATAAGTCATTGTAATTGTGTGTGTGTGTGTGTGTGTGCGTGTGGTGAGGGGAGGGGGCAACGTTCAGGACTTTATCAGCTTGATGTCCTTTAAGGCATCGTTGTCTAGATAGGGGCTTGAATTTACTCACAAGTAGCAGCTCTGCAGGGCCATAATGTGTATTGGGACCAGGATGTGGATGTAGAGGGTGTCTAACCCTTTCTGTGCCCTTTTCTGGTCTAAAATGATATATCTCAGTGGCTGTTTTCAGAGTTAGATAGCCATGGGGGTGCATTTTTGTTAGTGCAGAAAGAATAGGTGAAACACCCCTAGCTCTGAGCCATGGTCCTGATACAATTTGCAGCTCCACAAAGCTGCTCTTTGTGAATAGATGTAAGCCCCTCACTTGATGAAGACACATTGAATGCCTTGCCTTGTTTGGTCTACACATTTTAGTCCACCACTCTCGTGCCAGTCTTCTAGCTGGTGGTGGGTGCTAGCTGCTCTTCCATTTGGGGTCACACACACTGCTACACAAAATGAACTAGGCAGCACAGATCATTCCTCTCAAGAGGGATTGTGTGGCTGTTAGGGCCTGGGGGGGAACACTGAGAAGCTGGTGCTGGCAGTTGCAGTTGCTGGAGATGGTGGGGAGGGAGGGAGTCTCTCAGATGTTACTTCAGCACTCTCATCCCTCAACCTTGTGGTGGCCGCTTGGCTTATGGTAGGCCTTAGGGCCCCACCCCCCGCCCATTGTTTTTGGACTACAGTTCCCATCATCCCCAGGCACAGTGGCCAATAGCCAAGGGATATGGGAATTGTAGGCCAGCATCTGCTGGAGGGCCAAAATTGAAGAGCCCTGGCTTATGGCGTCCGTGCCTTATGAGGGCTTCCTTCCCAGAATCCTCCAAGAGAAAACAAACCAGGGCAGCCTAAATCGAGGGGTTCCCACCCTTGGGTCCCCAGATGTTGTCTCCCATCGTCCCCAGGCCACCATGGTGAAGGCCATTATGGCCAACACAATGGAGTTGTAGTCAAACAACATCTAGAGACCTAAGGGTGGAGACCCTTGGCACAGATGACCTTCCTCAAGAGGAATGCGGGGCTGTTAGAGGCTGGTGGAAACACATAAGATGCACAGAAGCACAAAATCAAACTTTGTCTGACTCTTGGGAATCACCACTTGAAGGCATCCCACTTAGGAATATCGATTTCAACATCATTCCCTTGCCCCCGTCTGTTTCTCCCCCCTAGTGATTCCACTGGGAACCTTGTTTCGATTGGAAAACAAAGCTGGACTGCTGGGAGAACTCCTTTTATATTATCAACAATTTTGTAAGTTCACCATGATAACTTTTGCTAAACCTAAGTGGGCAGATAGCTCAGAACTAATATTTTCTTGCCAGATTGCTGAGGAGATGACTAGATCTACATCTGCCAAGTAGATTGATAAAGTTTTCAAAGCATGGGCTAGACAGAGAGTTTGAGCTTGGGGTGGGGGATACATTTGGTAATACCTTAAGAATGAATGCAGATTCTTAAATATCTTTGTTCATTTTGAATTAGATATACATTCAAAATGGGACAGGGGTAGGGACTTCAAGATGAGATGGAGAAGCTTAAATCTCAGATTTTGTATGGGGTGTTATTATGTAAGCATGCAATTTCCAAGACCTCAGATATATGGATGGGTGGTAAAGATTGTCATCACAATTCAGCAAAGGAGATTGATCCCTGTAAGCAGCCTTCTGCATGCGTAATTGACATGGAAGGAGGTGTGCATTCACACTGTGACACTTACTCAGGCTGGATATTGAACTGGTACTGGTTAGATGCCTTTTGTTGTCTGTGGAAGGGGATGCACATCTCTGTCCAGACTTGTTGCTCATGACTGCAGCTGGACTGGAATTGGAGTGCAGGATGAAAGTATCATGCTTATGCCCAATCCATTAAGACAGAAAGAGAGGCTGTGATCCTGGCTGTGCGATGTTCTCAAACTTCCCTTCACCTCTCCAGGACTTTCCATGGCAACAGTTTGAGCAAACTTCAGGAGGGCTCACTTTCACTTACGCATCGGCGGTAAGTTCTCGTTTCTAGGAGTACGGTGATTGCTGACTCTCTGGGTCAAAACTGCGCACCCATATGTCATTTTCTCCCCGGGGTGAATGGCGGCGGGGCAGATCTTTGTCAGCATAGGGGGAATGGGCTAAGCCCCCTCCCTTACTGTGGTCTTGATCCAGCTCAGGACACGGCTATTTCAAAATGTCATGTAAAGTGGCTAATATGTTGACTATACTTATTAGACCAAGGATGGCCAACTGGAACTCTTGCCAGTTCCCAGGGCAATTTTTATGTGGCCTTACAATATTTCAATCAATGGGTGATAAAAGTTTTGCTGACAGTTTCGTGTATAACGAAAATAACAATATTTCCAACTCATAAGGAACAGAATTCTTCTATGCAATTACATCTGTCTCTGATCTTGGATGTAGCATGTCTAGAACACGTTAGTAGTTGACATACTGCACAAGGTTATATTATTATTATTATTATTATTATTATTATTAATTTGATTTATGTGCTTTTCCTGTGTAATGTTTGAGCAGTTTCACAAGAGCACTTGAGCACTAAATGCATGAATTGTGCAAACACGGTTGTGCAATAGACAACCATTCTTTCCACTTTGTGCAACTACCTTTGTGCAGTTCTTGTGTGCATGAATGTTACATTGCAAGGTGTTAGATTGCAAGATTGTGTCTGAATGCATCGGTTTCATAACTAGGGAGCCTCTTCTGATAGATACATCAGCTTTATTTTGGAATCTGCCCACTCATGATGGGATCAGGTTGTGCAGGAAAATACACTCCCACTTTCATATTTTCCCCGACCATACTGACTGCCACCTGGAGAATAGATTGGCCCTTGAGAATATAGAAGTTGGTCCCTTCCCGCTTAGACAGGGTAATCCTGCATTGTAGAACTCTGGATTTCCATCTAGAAAATGCAGCTCTGGCACAAATGAACTGTTTGACCTTGGGCAAGTTACTCTTGGCTTGGCTTTCCTGCTAGTTCAATGGAGTCAGCAAATGGGATTGCCAGTGACCCACCCTGACATGGTCATCATGAGGGTAAATGAGACCATACATACAAGGCTTGTGCACAAAGTTGCTTCGGCACCGGCGGGGGTAATCCTTTAAGGGCGGGGGAGGGTGCACTCACCCCTCCCGCTGCATTTCCCCCACTGGCGCTCTGTTATTTTTAAGCCCATCGGGGCAGCAGCGTTCGTCCCTGCCGCCCCGTTGTCGTCATGGTCCGGAAGTGGCCCGAAGTAGCAAGTGTACGTGCGCCTGTTGTGTGCGCACGCGTACATGGCAGATGGGAGCATGCGCACACGCACTTGCTACTTCCGGCCATTTCCGGCCGACGACGACAACGGGACGGCAGGGAGGAACGCTGCCGGTGGGGGAAATGCGGCGGGAGGGGTGAGTGCACCCCCCCTGCCCTTAAAGGACTACCCCCGCCGGTGCGGGGGCTATTTGAAAACAGTAGGTCTAACTCTACTCCAAATGATATCCGAGAGAGTGCACAGCTTTCTTGGTGGCCCTTGCTCCTATGCCTTGAACAGTGAGGCTATTGCCAGGATCAGGAGAAATCGGGCTAGGGGAACTTAGCCCGATTTCTCCTGACCGCGAGAACCACCAGGTGGGCAGGCGAGCCCGGTGGCCTCCAGGCGGTTAACCCACCAAAACAACCCTCCCCTTCAACCGAGTTTGAGTAGCGAGTGCTCCGCAAACCCGGTTTTTAAAATCGTGAGTAGACCCCCGACCGGGAAGCTGAAAAGCAGCCTCCCGGCTCGGGGGTCCCTCCAGCATGCCCTGCCAGCTCGCGCCGGGCATGCTGGAGCTTCCAGGGGCCACGTGGCCCCCGAACTCACCAGCCCGTGTGAAGAGCCTCAGTGCTTGCACTGCTGACCTTGCAGGTAATGCTGCTTGTCCCCATGCCATTAAATGCTTCACCTGCTAATTTCTGCAGACCAAGCTGCTATTGAGAGTATGAGAGGAGGCCAAGGTCAGTTGGCAGTGAGGATTTCAGCACTACTGAGGTGTGCAAATCGTTTTATTTGGATTGAGGCTACAGAGCAGAATGGAAACAAACTCAGGGAGAATTACATTCTCACGCCAAGCTCCCAAGTTTCTAGCAATGCCTTGTTTGCTGAGCCTCAGAGCCAAACTGGACACCCATACATGCAGTTCTGAGCAGGAGCATGGAAGATCTGTTCCGTTTGGGGTTGTGTAGATTCCAGTAGCGGCTCGTGAATGCGCCCCTGGGAGGGGGGCGGCGGGAGGAATCTTTAAGGGAAAAAGTTGCTGCTTACCTCGGCAGCGTGCCTCCCAGCAGGGTAATCACCGCCTGCGGTGGGGAATCGCCGCCACCACTCACCTGGCGTAAATGGAGCCGCGCCCCCGCCAGCAGCCAGGTGAGTGGTGGTGGCGATTCCCTGCCGCAGGGGCTGCTGGGAGGCACACTGTGGAGGGAAGCAGTGACTTTCTTTCCCCTTAAAGACGCCTCCCGCCTTCCCCCCAATGGCGCTTCACGAGCCATTGCTGGTAGATTCTTGTCTTCTCTTCAAGCTGACCAGGCCAGGCCAGGGGCACTGGATGAGAAAAGACAAAACAGAGAAGCCGGGTGCAAAAGGTGGAGTTGGACACACCTTTGTAGTCTCCCTAATTCATCATTGCTATGTGCTCTTTTAAACAGGGACTTGTCAAGTAATGCAATCCAGACCATTGAGACGAATTCATGTGAAGCTGTCCTGTTTGTGCAGTTTATGTAAGTCACTAAGCATCCAAACCAGAGGCGTATCTAGGGAAAATGGCGCCTAGGGCAAGCACTGAAATTGTGCCCCTATCCAAACAGGGATGATGGGACTTGTAGTCAACAATATCTGGAAATCCCTCTGAAAAGGAACACTGTACCATCTAGACATGGTTGTTGATCCAAACCTGAAAACATGAGCCATCTCTATTCAAGACTTAGAACAACAGTCAGGAGTTATGTGAAGATTCCAAGTGTCATTTTCTCCCTATCATCTCATGCTTTTTAAAAAACATGACTTTGTCCTAGAGGATCACCTGCTTAAATAGGCACTAGCAAAATGGGGGGGGGGGGGGGAGGGAGAGAATAAGGTGACAGGAAGGGGGTGGGGAGGCTATAAACCAGTGAATGATTCCTGTCAGTCTTTGTCTTCTGATGACTGTGGGCTTATGATGGGGTGTTGGGAATTCTCTCTGGTAGAGAAACTCTTTTTCATTCTAGCAGAGTGCACAGAGGCACAACACAGCAGATTTAGTTAGACATACGTGTATGCTGAGAGGAAAGTAACTTGGAGCCAGTTCATAGTTTCCAATCAATATATAAGGCATTGATTAGACAACTCCATTCTAGATAGGGCGCGCGGCCCCTTCGGCTGTTAGAAAAAGGCTGGTGCTGCTTTCTCTTTCCCTGCAGGGAAGAGCTGCTCCTGGGCTGTGTTGCAAAGGCAGCACCAGTCTTAGCTCCTGAAAGGGCCGCGCAGCCCCTTCGGGAGCTAGTGATGCTGGCCCTGCGTTTGCAGCGCGCAGCCAGGAGCGACTCTTCCCTGCCTCCTTTGAACCCGTTGGCCCAGTGGTGGCTCCGCCCCTTCCAGGGTTGAAAAACAACTTGAACATAAATGCATTTATGAATGAATACATGCATGCATGAATGAATAAATGAATGTAGTATTGTTCCAGAAGCTTTTGTAATTCTCTGCCCTGAAACAAGCCACTTATAGGCCTTTTTAGATAGTTTTTGTTTTCAAAGCCAGCAAATTTTCCAATCTTTTAAAAATTAAATATTCAGAGACTTCTCAGTCTCCCCCCCACCTCCTATATCCAAGCCCTATGGCCGATCCTAGGCCGGAGGGCAAGGCAAGCAAGATGGCCAGTGGCTGAGGGGCCTTGGGGCGGGGCAGGTGGGCAATGGGGTGGGGGTTGCGGGCACTGGCATGGCACACCCCAGTGGCGCCTAGGGCACGTGCCCTGGCTGCCCCCGCCCCCAATTACGTCCATGATAAAAACCATTAATGGGGATGGGGTGGGGGAGCACAGATGGATTCGGTTTCCACCCTGTGGTTCTGGCCCTACATCTCCCAAGCTTGAGAAAAGACAAAACAGATAAGCTGAGAGAGAAAGGTGGGGTTGGACACACCTTTGTAGTCTCCCTAATTTCATCATTGCTATGTGCTCTTTTAAGCAGGGACTTGTCAAGTAATACAATCCAGACCATTGAGACGAATTCATGTGAAGCTGTCCTGTTTGTGCAGTTTATGTAAGTCATTAAGCATCAAAACCATCAATGGGGATGGGGTGGGGGAGCACGGATGGGTTAAGTTTCCACCCTGTGGTTCTGGTCCTATATCTCCCAAGCTTCTGCCCTAGAAGCAGTTTCCCTCCAAGAGGGTTCTGGGAGTCAGGCCTGCTGCTAGGGGCCACCGTTTCTGATTGTGGGAGCTTTGACCCATAATTCCGTGTCTGTATGGGGTTGGGTTATTCATTGCTGAGCGATGTGTACTGTGCATGTGCTTCTTTAGAACTGTTTTCCATTTTTCTGGACTGCACACAGAGTTCTCCAAGCAAGGCTGAGCCAGATCTCAGTCCTGGAATCGATTCTCATATGTGATGCCTTGTTTCTAGAAATCTCTCTGCAAGAAGGCTCACTTGGTACCTGGTCTCGTGGTAGCAAGCATGACCTGTCCCCTTTAGCTAAGCAGGGTTGGATATGCATGGGAGACTAGAAGTGTGTGCACTGTAAGAGATTCCCCTCAGGGGATGGAGCCGCTCTGGCAAGAGCAGAAGCTTCCAAGTTCCCTCCCTGGCATCTCCAAGATAGGGTTGAAAGAGTGTGGCGTGAGCCCAAGATTGCCAGAGTCTGAGAGCGTGGCTTCCAGGCCAGCTTAAACAATGGCACTCTTCTTCATCTTAGAAATAGGCACTGGAGCTTCAGACAAGAGATGAATTAGCACCACTAGATGAGGGAGTTGGGAAAGAGTCTTTGGACATGAAAAAATGAATCCACTTTTTGCACCTTTTGAGGGGCAACCTTAAACTCACAGTAAAGCCTCATGGTAAAGCTTGCTGTTTGAATAACATCCTGGAAACAGCTGCCCCACTGGAAAGGACACCACCTTCATACTTTGCTGCAGGGGCTTCATGTGGCAATTCGACTCCCACCATCAGACAGGAATCTCAAAGGAAAGATAGTTTTTCCTATCCCATCTACCTTTAAAAAACATATTAAAATGTAATGCTTATTTTGTACCATGCAAAATCCTGTGCACAATGCTTGTTTCCAGAGACCTCAGCAGCAATCTCACTGAGAATCTCACTCATGGGTCATTCGAGGTCAGGAATGGAACACAGTTTATCAAGACGTAAGTGAATGCAAATGTGAAAAGAGTCAACCTGTTATTGCAGAGTAAGGTACTTTCTTTGACCCCCGGGAAGGTTCAACCCTCCCCCCAACTCTTTTGAATGGCAGAGTTCAACCCTAGAAGATGTAGCATATGGTTATATTCATTCATTCATTCATTCATTCATTCATTCATTCATTCATTCATCTATCATATTTTTATACTGCCTGATATGTATATCTCCAGGTATACAGATATTAGATAGATAGATAGATAAGATAGAGATATGTCTATCTCTAGGTAGTGTGTAATGAAAAGAAGCTACGGCTTTGAAGGAGGCTTCCTCCAGTGCTTCTCTCTTTTGAGAAGTTATTAACCGCTGATGCCAGGGCTGGAAATTTGATGCACTGTGCAGGTCAAACTTCTCTCCTCAGTATCTTCAGAGACACTGGGAGGCAAATACCATGTGTGTGTTTGTGTGTGTATAGTGCAATCCAGATTGGGACGATCAGTAGAGCTGGAAGCTTGCTGGTGGCTCAGGGACAGGCTGCTGCCATTGCACATGTGCCAGCCCTGCCCCCTGTATCAACGTCAGATGCACACTGACACAGGGACCATGCTAGCTCTGGGAAGGGCGGGGGCATTGGCTGGGGGGGGGGCATGTGGTGCCTTGCCTGCTCCCAGGCTGCACTTTCTTTGTCAGCTGGGTGCTTTCTTCCTCTCTCCTGCGCGGAAGGAGGGGGTGGCAAATAGCTTAATCCGCCCCTGCCTCCTGGAGCTTCTTCCTGCATTTTGCTCGGCTTGTAACCAGTGGGTCTAATTCCTCCCCACGGCAGGCTTCTCAACCATCATCCGCTGAAAGTCACTGATGATGCCAGTTTTTACAGGCTTCCCTCACTGAAGCTTCTGTAAGTACCTGAAATGAATTAGTTATTACCGTGATCACTGGTTTTTCTGCATCTTAGACGGACACTCTTCTTCAGGGCCACTGGGTGGTCCAGAAGAACTCATCAGACTTTCCCCTTTTCTTCTTCCTCTTCTTCCTCTTCTTCCTCTTCTTCTTCTTCTTTTTTTTTTTTGGTGATGGTAAACTCTGAGGGTACATTTCTGACTATGTGAAAGTGCCTCTGAGTATATGCAGAGTATAGGGCATTTCCCTGTATCCTGTTTTTAATGCAGGGCTTCAACTCTAAAATGCATGATAGAATTAGAAGAAGAAGAAGAGAATTTCTTGGAGTATGTGCAGATTGCCAAGTGTGTTTTGAGCCAAGATTTTGTGCCTGCAAGATAAGAATGAATGATAACGAATTAAGCTCCTTTGATCATGTGCAGGCTGCTTTTGTGTCATCACTGAATAAACTTGATCAGTCCTCATGCATTTGGTACTGGAGGTCCAGCTTGCTGGTCGGAGGCATGATTTCAGGGCAGGCTGAAGCTAGTTACTCAGTGGTGAGAAAAATACACTGTTGACTAAACTGTACTGTTGACTAAACTGTTGGAGATTCTCTTGTGGTGAGAGAATCCCTTTCTCAATAGAGCAGAGTGCACAGAGGCACAACACAGCGGTAGATTAGTTAGGCATGCGTATGTGCTGAGAGTAAAGTAACTTGGAGCCAATTCATAGTTTCAAATTAATATAAAAGGCATTTATTAAGGAACTCCATTCTAGATAGGAAAGTGAGGATTTAGGATCTCTAATCTATCTATCTAACTAGATGCAAATGGATTCTGCATCCTCTCTGCACAAATGGTGCAGGGAGAGAACCTTGCCATGTTGCAAGGTAGGCGGGCAGGTAGCAAGAGAGAGAGGAAGGAGGAAGTCCCTGAGATTAGCAATCTACACATCAAAGGGATAGCATCAGAGCAGTGGAGAAGTGATGACAAATGTCTTGACCCTCTAGACCTAGTCTGTCCTCCACTGTCTAGTCTGTCCTCCACTGTCTGAGGCAAGAGACAGCGCAAAGTCCTTTAACTTTCCAACATAAAGAGTACTCCAGAGCTAAGACTCCAGAGCTAAGCCATGATGCTTTCTCCCTTTTCTATTCTGCCTGATGTGGAGTTGTGTGGTTCGAAAGCAGCAAACCCAACAAGCTTCATGAAATCGGGTCTCCCTAGACATTATTTCTGCTACACCACACTGGCCTTCTCTTTCTCTTTGGTATCCTGCATTGCAAAAAGTCTCTCTCCTTATTTCAGAAACCTTCGTTCTACAGAAATGACCCCAAAGATATTGGAGGACCTGATCCAGACCTCCCTGCAGTTGAAGACTCTGTAAGTACTATGTACACCCTTTTCCTTTTGATGGTTGCCAAAGGAGAGAAGAAAAGAGACAAGTGGAAACGGGGAGTCAGCCTTGTTCTAACCCCCTTCTCCTCCTCAGCCCTCTAAGTAGGTCGATAGGGGCAACTTCAGAGGCTGTAGTTTTCCCTGCGAGGAGGACAGGAGGACGGTTGACCAATACTCACACTGCAACCAAGTTGCTAGCCAATCCACACTTCTTGCCCAACATGCTATCAGGCTTTGCTGTGGGAATGGAAGTCATGCTAGAGTGGTGGTTGAGGGAACAGGCATTCCTCAGACCCGTTACAGGGGCTTCTCAGCGAGGTGGTCAGAAATGACAGACAAGGAGGGGACGGAGCGCAGGGACGGAGCGCAGGTACTTCTCGGCTTCTCTGACTGTTGGGGTGTGCATGGCCATGGGGGCTGCCATGGAGAGTGGCTGCACTTCTGCATTTGCAGTGACATCACTGCCTGAAGCTTGTCTACCACTACCCAACTTCCCACTGAAATATGGAGCTACAGGACTGTTGGGTGTCTTCCAAGCTGTACGCTCAGTTCGTGTGGACCAATGGTGAGGGCATGCCCCCTGTGTGGGTTGAAGGAGTGCAGGAACATTCCCCAGAATCCTCTGCAAGAGACAGGAAGTGGCAGATATGCAGGGAGTCTGCAGGAGACCAAAAACACGGAAAAGATTCCCTGATGGTAAAAAGTCTGAAAACCACTTAGCTAGAGTCATGAGTATCTTTGGGCATCATTTTGAGACATCTCCCAGTTCCATCTTCTCCAGAAATAGCCCTTCATTAAAAAAGGTTTTCTTTCTTCCTTCTTTTCCTTCACAGGCTGTATGCTTTCCCTCACCAGCACTCAAACACAAATGGAGTGGGGCCATAGCTTAATGACAGTGCTCTGCACATGCAGGGTCCCAGATTCACTCTCTGGCATTTCCAGTTAAAATAATCTCAGGGAACAGAGCTAGGAAAGACCTCCCTCTGAAGCACTGAAAAACCATTGCCAGTTAGAGTTAGAAAGCACTGAACTCAAGGGGCCAAGGATTTGCCACAGTATCAAGCAGCTTCCTACTTCTTCGGCAAGTAATAATTTCATCAGAAATTATTATCCCTCACAGCAAAGGGAGACTATGATCTCCCTCACAGCAAAGGGAGGAAGATAATCTCCATTATCTCCCTCACAGCAAAGTCAGCTCAATCTTCCTCAGTATATGGAGATGGGAATATCCCTTCATAGGGCAGTTTTGAGTTAGAAACATTTTCTGAAGAGATGTGGGGGATATGTGGAGAGCCCCCAAAGTGTGGGTCGGCATGGCACCCTCCTGAAAGGACTGGATTGGTTGTGGGGGTTGCCAGTTACTGTCCTCTCCTGCAAGAAATGCCAAGAAGCTGTGAGGAGTTCTGTCTTTTTCCTTCACAGCATCTTGCCTAACAAGGTGTTCTGCTGTCTTTGCCATCTGAAGGATGACATTGAAGTTTTGTCTGATACGATGAAGTTGGACTGCACCGACACGTGTACCACAAAGGAAACTCTCTGCGGTAGGCTAGTAGTAGTTGATGAAATTCTGTATTGTTTTGAATGTTAAAGAGCATTTCACGATTTCCCCTCTAAGCAGGGGAAAACCTGTTGCAAAATGAGCTCATCGGCAGAATGTACTAAGAAAGAAGACCTCAAATGGCAATGATGCAAACTGCACAGAAATCAAAGTAGGTCTGCAAATGTCTCCTTTTGGGGATAAAGTGATTTTTGGACCTTTGCTTTGATTTCTGGAGTCCTTCCCTTGGTCCAAAATATGTATCCTTCCTCCATGATTCTAATTTGTGCAGAGTGACCTCTGAAAGTGTAAGGGTAATACTTTCTAGAGGCCCTTACTATCCTTTTCGGGGGGGGGGGGTCAGCTTCCTGGGACTCTCATTATTTTTCAGCTTTGATTGCCAAACCAGGAATTGTACTGCAGAGAGTAAGAGTAGGTTCCTTTGACCACACTCCTGCCCTCTCTTTTCCCGGAGAGAAAACCGTCTTCCCCACTATGCTGTTGAGAGAGAGACTGAGCAACTGGGGAAGAGATGGCAGGTGGCGCCCTCTCTCTCTCTCTCTCTCTCTCTCTGTGATGGTGAGAAGGATTGGACTACTGGCGCTGCCCCTAGAGAGAATGCAAGCTACCAAATTCTACCCCCTTGCCTGTTGGGTGGGGCAGTGGGGAAGATTGGGCTTGCTGGACCCAATCCCCGCCACATGTTGTCTAGAGAGAAAAGACAGATATGCCAATAGATCAGGCCTGCTCAACTTAGGCCCTCAGCTGTTTTTGGACTACAACTCCCATAATCCCCAGCCACAGTGGTCAAGAGTCAGGGATTATGGGATTTGTAGGCCAACACCTGCAGGAGGCCGAAAGGTGAGCAGCCCTGCAATAGAGGCAGCTGCTTGTAGAAGGAGCAACCTCATCTTTTCACCCACTCTTGTGTACTCTCCCTCGGATCAGAAACTATGGCAGCTGCTCTTGGTAACAATCACCTTGCAGGAGCAGCCATCAGGAGTGCCTTCCTGCCACTCTGTCTCTAAGCAGCATGGAAGGCAAGCGAATGAGCAGCCACCGCTGCTTCCAAGCACTCACTTACGCTTTCCCTCTTGAAGGCTCTATCTGCTCCCTCACAGATTGAATGAACAACTGACCGAAAGGAAGCTGGGGCGGATGGCAGAGATCGCCTCTGCTTGTTCCTGTTCCTGTTCTCTCTCTCTCTCTCTTTCATGCAGTAGGAGAAATGGGGCTTCATCGAGAGGGAGAGGGAGCAGGCAAGCAATCGAGGCAACGGCTCCTTGCATGAGCAGGCCACTTGCACACTCCATCTTTGGTCATCACAGTGGTAGGGTGGGGGAGGAGAGCTGGTTTTCAGGTAGTGAGCATGAATTGTCCCCATTGTTAAGAAGGGCTTGGACTTGGTTGGGTGACTACATGTGAGCACGGTGAGATCTTCCCCTTAGGGAATGGGGTCATAGCTCAGTGGAAGAGCATCTGCATGCTCAGGTTCACTTCCCGGCTTCTCCAGATAGGTCTGGGAAAGACTCCTGCCTGAATCCTCAGAGAGCTGCTGCCAGTCAGTGTAGACAATACTGAGCTAGATGGGCCAAGGGTCTGACTCCCTCAAAGGCAGCTTCCCAAGTCCCCATGTTCTCCTGCTGCACCACCCAGAGAGGAGGGAGGGCGAGCGAATGGACAGCGGTGACTCGGCTTGCGCTTTCTGAGCAGTTCCATGGGGTTGAAGACTCCCTGTCAGGCATCTTGGAGAGACAGAGAGGAGGAACAAGCTCCAGGAGACAGCACGGCCCCCATTCTCCAGAGTCAGGAGAGGCTGCCTCCTTTCCTTGCCTGCCCTCTGAGGAGGAGTGTGGCTATTGGGACACACAAGCAAAAAAGGAGACCGCATCTCACGGGGCTCGCTGTGTAGCATTGATTGAAGCCCAATGCCTTTCAGCCTCAGAGCTCTTCAGGGGCAATCATTAGTCATCTTTCAAAAAGAGCTTGAGTGAAACGCCTTTGCCTGGTTACAAGCTACTTGCTCATAGGGGTGTGCACGAACCAGTCCGGAGGCCATGTAAGAGGCGGTCCGGCACCGAGGGGGGGTCTCCCTTTAAGGGCGGCGGGGGGGGTAGAACTTACCCCTCCCGCCGCTCTCCCCCTTCCGGCGCTGTAGCGTTAAGTGAAGATTTTGGGGCGGCAGCCCTGCCCCCGTCCTTGTTAGGAAATCCTTCGTAGGAGCACTCTCAGAGCAGCACGCATGCCTTTCCTGCAGAAAACATAGCGTACAGTTTGTCACTGAGACTGTTAAGCAACAGCCTCATTTCTTTCTCACTCTCCCCCTCAAGTGCCTCGGAATTTTAGTTGGCCCCCTCCCATGGAAGGTGGGCTCTTTTCAAATTCCAGCTCACATTCTAGCTCCCTCATTGGTTTACTGGAATGAGAGCTGCCTAAAAGGGTTACAGGAGGAAGATCCCATCCCTAGAGCAAGAGATGTTTGTGGGGAAACTGAAGAAATGCATATCAGTAACTGTCGTTTAAAGGTAAAGTGTGCCACTTTTTCGACTCCTGGTTTTCTTTGGTAGAAAGTGGAGTGTGAGATGAAGCCTTTCAGCATCTTCCTCTATCGCTGCTGCCCAATATAGTAGCAGCGGGGATCCGAACCGGCAACCTTCTGCTTGTCAGTCAAGCATTTCCCCGCTGCACCACTTAAGGTGGCTCTGACTGCTCTTGACTTTCAGGCATAACCACACAACAGAGCGGGAGCCATACAGAGGCAATTTCTAAACGGGTTCCTCTTCTTAATGTATGTGTGGAAGGAGCATGCCAGAATACTGGCCTATCATCCTGCTCCTCTGCGCTGGCTGGCAGTCCTGCCACTGCCACTTCCTCCTTCCCTCCTCCTGCGTAGGGACTAAACCACCTGCTGCAGCCCCTTGCCTGAGATGCAGCGGGAAGGAAGGCTGGACTTCTTCTCTCTTGGGGACACTTGGTGCAGTTTGGGCTCACCTTGGCTCACCTGCCTCCTTTTGCTGCTGCCTCCTTTTCTGCCTGCTGGGAAAGCAAGGGACAGGAGTGGGGAGAGAGAAGAAAGGGACTCTGCAGCCAAGTGCCTGAGATGAATTCATGGCCCTGAAAGAGGGAGAGGAGGGGGCAGAGGCGATGGGATTGCTTGCCAGTGGAGCAAGAGGGATAGACCTGTGTGTGATTCACTGCTCTACTACAGGCCCATGTACTTATTATAAAAAGAGGCTCATTGTGCTTTGAACGTGGTCTAAGCTTGCTTATTCTATTTTATTGGTCTACACCTTTAAAGTGGTTTCAAGCCACCTAATGGCGCAGCGGGGAGGCAACTTGCCTCGGGAGCAAGAAGTTGCAGGTGTGAATCCCCGCTGGTATGTTTCCCAGACTATGGGAAAGACCTATATCGGGCAGCAGCGAGAGAGGAAGATGCTGAAAGGCATCATCTCATCCTGCGCGGGAGATGGCAATGGTCAACCCCTCCTGTATTCTACCAAAGAAAACCACAGGGCTATGCGGTCGCCAAGAGTCGACACCGACTCGACGGCACAACTTTAAAGTGGTTTCAAGCAGAGTCACTTTCCCCCTTCTGAGGGAACCCTGATAGAATTTTGAAAAGTGGGTGGAAGCTAAGGGTCTCTAATCGACAGTTCAGGTGGTACAAACGGATACAAGTTTGTCACGAGGAGAAAGCCTTGGGGATAGATCAGGAAATGCCTCTACTGGAGACTGTAATTAGTCCTTCAACACAGTGTTGCCAAATATCCTTCAGCCTCCACCTCATGCCTCCGATGAAGTAGATTCTTGCCTACAAAAACTCAGGACATTGTGTTAATGGAGCTACAAGGCTCTTTGTTGCTGTGATTTTGTCAGTCACACTTATAGACTTTCAAACAGCTAGAAACTTCCTTTAAAAAAATAAAGCCGAGATGTATGGTGCTTCCAGCAGCAATAAATTGTGCAACTTTCAGTGGAGTCTTGCTTACGCAGACTCCCATCGGCTTCCATGCTGCTGCTTCTTCTCTGGCCATGCACTGATCAGAGACCTTGTGCTATTTTCTCGGCGCCACCTTAGGTTGCTATTTTGCTAACTGGTGCATCTTTGCTCTGCATGTCCTTGACAGGATGAAATGCAGTCACACATTTGTCCCTTTACAACTTCTCTTCTTGCAACTTGCTAATGATCTGAGCATCAGGTGCTTTTGGACATTGGATGATCCTGTTCTTTTCTTCTTGCTTCTGAGCAGAGAAAGATGAGGCTTTGAATAGGATGCAAAAAGAAGTAATGAGGGTGTTGGGAATCAGGAAGCTGAAGACCAGCAGTACACGGGGCAGGCCAAGGACAGCGTCGCTGCACAGGTCCGACCAAGCTGTTATGCAGTCCACACCTAGCATCCCCTGGTCGACAGCTACCATCATCCTGGATGGCGGAGCTCATGGTGAAACTCCCTGGCTTGAGGGAGACCATGATGAGGCTGACCTCAACAAGTGGCGCTCTTCCCTTATCCCAGTCACGCTAGTGAGGAGCCGCTTAGCCCACGTGATCCGTAGGCTCAAAGTGGACTGCACAGAGTCCAAGGTCCAGCTGGCCTGTGCTAAGATGATTTCCAGGCTCACGATGCTGCTGAACCTCTTCAGTGAGAGAGAATACGTCAAGGAGACGTCCTCCCTGTGGAAGTCATACTGCCGGCCTATGAAGAATGTCACCAACCTGGCCACAGGAAATCCAAGAAAACGGGTGAATCCTGAGGTAAGGGGCAAAGCTTGTCAAGCCTGAGGGTTTGTCAAGCCTACTAATGCATTGTCAGGAGGAGCTTGGGCAACAATCAGCTGACCTGGATGTGGCTCACTGGGCGTGAACAAGGGGAGGCAATGGGAGTTCACCTGGCACTGGCTTCTTGAAAGCATAGAGTCAAGCCATGAAACATTTGGGTTTGTCGTTCATGCTTTCTTTTCAAATTGCAATAAACTCTGTTCCGATTGAGACACGGCCTTTAAAAAGTGATTGGGTAACCGATTCAGGCCATTTGAATTGGTTTTGAATTAATTTAAATATATTTCACACAGAAAAGATCACACTCTTTTGCAGAATATATTTCATGCAGAATAATATCAATCTCTCACTTCTGTCTGTAAAATAAGTCCCACGATATCCATTGCACTTGAGAACGACAATGCATTCGTTCTCACGACCAGCACTAGCCATGCTAGTGCAGCCCCACCTGGGCAGAGCTGCTCATGAGAACTGCCAGGATCGGTCCCAATCCCGGCACTCCTCGACTGGGTAGTCCAGGTGAGGTAGGAGGGTGTACATGCAGCCTCCTCCCTCACCATCTGGTCATGTGGGCAGCTGGGGTGCTGGCAGCTCCCTTCAGGCTGCTGGCAACCATTTTAATGATAGATGCCAAGGGAAGGAGCAACCCAGCCTCTAGGGTTTCTCCATGCACAATGCTGCTGGTGTGGTGCTGCATTGTGGGATTCCTGGAGGCCAGGCTTTGCTTCCCCAGCCTCCAGATTGCTGCGCTGCTGCTCATCGCAGTGGCGATCATGTGGGTGGGGAGATGAATGGCAAGGTTGGGAGGGAATGGAGGTGATGAGGTGAAACCATCTGCTGGCCATTTGCTACCAATCTGTGATGTGAATGGAGGTTGTTACCATTTCTCCATGATGCATTCGGATGATGTCACTAACCATCACACAATTACACAGCACCATCTGCTGGCCATTTGCTACCAATCTCTGATGGTCTCAAAAAACTTGATTCCCACCATGGATTGGTAGCAAATGGTCAGCAGGTAATGCTGTCAAATTTCACAATGGCCAACAAACCCGTCAGATCACCCCTTGGAGAAATTGTGTAAACTTCCATTTTCAAATAGAGTTGTTCTTTCTTTGGCAATATACCCCATGTCTTGCATTCAGGAGAGTCCAGGCTTAATCTCTAGCCTCTTAGTTAAGGCTTCAGGGCTGAGAGCAGCTGTAAAAAGGAGTAGACAGTACTGGGCTGAATGGACCAATGTTTGACTTGGTAGAAGACAATTGCATATGTCCATATGAGAGCAAGTTCAATAGAGAGCAGTACAAGTGGTGTTTTTTATTCTGAGCGGGGTGGGGGGAGAAAAAGGTAGAAAGACAAAAAAGCCTGTTTTCCCTTTCCCTTTCCTTTGTCCCACCTTGCAGATTGCAAGTCAGGGAATCTCAGAATATGGCTATGGCAAAAGGCTGTTTGCTATTTCAGTGACTGCAGTGATAACGATGATCATGGCAGTAATTTGCCTGTTTGAGGTAAGCTAAAATGCATTTTTAAGTTGGATTTATGAACTGCCATATCCAAGGGCTTGGGGTGGGAAGCGAATGTCCCACAAAGACACAGTCCCCCCCAACTGAGGAAGAACTACTTTGACACAGGATATGCCAAATACTCATGCTTTGTAGAGAGCTTTCATTTGAGCCAGAGTTCATCCTGCCTCAACCTCTGGTGAACTCAGCTGCTGTTTCTAATCCCAGAGCTCCGACCTGAAGCGTGCAAAGACAGCAGGGCCTCTGAGCACGTTCAGTGTCTTTCCCTCAGCCCTGAATACCCACAGGCATTTCCTCACAACAGGGATTAGAGTTGGGAGATCCAAGCAACAATGAGCCCCAACACCTCTCTTTTTTAGGAGCACTATCATGACAGGAATGCTAACAAACCAATTTCTTGGTTGACCACCCAAATCATTGGCTCTGGCCAGCTGCAGGAAATCTTTACGTGGTGGTTGGTTGCTCATGGTCTTTCCTCTCTTTTTCTTGACAAACAGATCTGTTCTCAGCTTTCTGCAATTAAGGATGTCACCCCTCAAAGGAAACGGTAAGCCTTGCTCAGGAATGCCTGGTCTTCTGTGATTCTGCAGTCTTGGGACTCTACGCACAGGACCTGGTCTCAAGCTCAGGATTTGGGTGTCCACTTCCATGTTAAAAAAAGAAAACCATTTTTTAGGCCTTAAGGCAGTGGATGAAAAGTTGAAAGGATGCAAACAGTGTCTGTCCGATCCTCCAGTGTTCAGTGGGCAGAACTTCTGTGTGCTGCAGAAGTCTCTGGCCATGTTCTTCAGCTACCCACACACTCCCAGACTTCATATTCCAAAACCTCTCCTCCTAGTGTCATTATGCCTTCTCCATTTTTGACATTTCAGGGTACAAATCTATCCCATGTGCACCATTTGCACAACCCTTTTCATGTAGGGGAAAATTGGTACGCCAGCTGTGACTACCACTAAAAAACACATATCACCCATTTCTTTGAGAGAATGTTTCATTCAGTTTGTTCCATTCTCTCCCTCCTCCATCTCCCCTGCTAACTTGGCAAAGAGGCACCTTTTAACATGATGGTTCTCTTTATTTAGCAGGGGGAGAGTAACTGGCCCTATCCACCCCCAGCACAGTGCCTCCAGTGACTGTAGCTGGTCTCTGTCTTATGTTTCTTTCAGATGGTGAGCCCTTTGGGGATAGGGATCTATCTTATTTGTTTGTTCTATCTCTGCGTAAACCGCCCTGAGCCGTTTTTGGAAGGGCAGTATAGAAATCAAATGAATAATAACTAAATAAATAAGCATTCCAAGGCAATGATCAGGCCTGGGTGTCAATTTCTTCTTTTTATTCTCATTCAAAGGCCCTTTCTAGGCAGAAAGAAGAAAGGTGCAAAACAGGTAAGGAGATAGCTTATGTTCTCCCATCGTCAACAGAGATATGGATTTTCTGGAAACCTTTGTTGGCAATTCATCTGAAAAAATTTCCCAAGCAAATTTCTCCTCATTTGCTGAATATTTGTGGGGGTGGTTTTGCCCCAAAAGCCAATAAATACTGTAGAAATTTTCCTGATTCCCTAAATAGACTGAGATCTCATTTTGCAAGTTATTTGATCTGATTATGCAAGTTCTTGATTTAAAAAACCAACCACTCTACACCATCTTAACTTCCCTTCATTGTCCACTTAGAAACTATTTGATGACGAGAACTAAAGCTGCTCCTTGTCCCCGCGATGAAGACTCCTCCTCCTGCCCACAGAGGCACATTTCTTCCTCTGTATGGCCCCAATCTGGGTTCTTCCCTTTGGCATTCTAATGTCAAGAAATGGTGGGCATTACGATAATATATCCAGGATGTTTTCTAGACGGCAGTCAAAGATGCTCTGTATAGAACTTGCAAATCAATACAAGCTGAGAGTTTACAGAGAATCCAGACCTTCCCCAAGATTGGTGCTGATTTTTCTCCTGGGATCTGATGGGGAGGTCACGTGGGGAAAAGGCCCTTGGTGCAATGTTTGCTGCACCCCCCTGTTGGCCACTCCTTGCTTTTGGTGATTAGCTCACATTCACCAGCAAATGAATTTGAAAAGGGGTGGGTTAATAACGAGAAGCAAGAGGTGGCCAGCAGGGGGCGCAGTGAAAATCGCACCAGCAGCCTCCTTCCCATGTGACCTCCCCATCAGATGCCAGAAGAAAAAAGCAACCATCTGCAGGAGGCTCTGGATTCTCTGTGCACTCTCAGCTGATATTCATTGGCAAGCTCCGTTTGTAGCATATTTTACTGTCATCTAGAAAACCTCTAAATAATGGCATGATAGCCACCCCAAACCCTGAAGTTGGTTTGTTGTGACTCATTGTCACGAGATTGTGACCCACTGACCCCTTCTTCTGCTCAGTCTTCCAGTGCAGGTTCTCCAGTGCTCGGTAAGCCTCTTCGGCTCAAGGAGAGTGTGGATAAAGTCGGGGGAAAGAAACAGCATGATGAGGAATCCTCAAGAGACAAGGCTATATTCAGCCGGGAGAGGTATAAATGAAAGGAATATTCTCAGATCTGCATGGGTTACAGAACATCCTATCTCTGATTGCTCCCACACTAGCCCTTTCCTTCAGAATCACTCTCTTTCAGTCACTCACTTGTTACAGAGAATCTAGACGACGTCATTGCTAGCCTGTTGCGTTCCAATGTTTTCCGCATCCCCCTCCTGTCTCCCCCCCCCCCGGTGGACAAGCATTGCATTATTGAGGCACATGAGGAGTGGTTTGATGACAACGTGGTTGATTATGATGCTCTGCCATTTCCTGGCCCTGGTGGCCACTATATGTCCTGCAATGTCTCTTCCACAATTGTTTTTCAATAGAGGTTTGCCAGCTTTCAGGTGCTGATGTGGGAAGTTGCATTGAGGGACTCTTTGGGGCAGCTTAGTATTGTTTTATTTTTTGTTTTTTAAATGAAACCTTTCTCTAATGTGCAAGAACATAAATAAACTTGGGAAATGGAGGACAAAATGATGGGGTTGATAGGGTGGACTGCCATGCCTCTCTCCCACCATTTCCCAGAATGAGCCTGCAAATGAGCTTTTCCTGACTCCCGAACTCATGCTGAATTTAAACAGCTGCCCTCTGCATTAATCCCCTCCCTACATATATGTAGGAGTCCATGCCATCGAACGCAAGGGGATTGACTTCATTCTGAGTAGACGTGCGTGGGAATGGGCTGTGCTTAATATCCGCTTTCATAGCCTGGGCACTGTCCAGATTACATGCGACAACCGTGTCACTACTGCCCCTTCAGTGTGCTTCCGTCCTGCCTGTGTTTCGGCATCGCGGTCCCTGCGCTGTCAGTAAGGTGCCGTTCTCGTTTCTGATGTCCAGGGGCGTTCCGCTAATGAGGCAAAGGGAGACGAATGCCTCCTGGCCCACAGCCTTGGAGGGCCCCCCGGCCAGTCCTGGCTCTCTCCATTTTGCCGTGCAGCATGCCTGCAAGGGAGCGCAAAGACAGCTGCCTGCCTGCCTGCCATCGCTCTCCCTGCTTCCTCGCCCATGCAGCGTGCCTGCGAGAGCGAGAGGGAGCTGCTGGGAGCCCGAGTCATGGAAGGAGGGAGAGAAGCAAACTTCCCCTTGGCGAAGCTTCCTCCTCCCCGACAGGCTGAGGGCGCCGAGAAGAATGGTTTGGATCACTGCTGAGCTCTGTCCTGCTGTTGCGGGAGGGGGGCGATTCTATCTGCCTTCTGTTGCCCAGGCTGGATCTGGAGGTGGAAGAGGGCGGGAGACACTGTCGAGAAGACAAGAACAATTAAGCCCCCACCCCGTTCATGTTGTTTTGCCCTGGTATTCTCTTCGCTTCAAGAGACAGTTAATGGCTTCCCCATTGGAACAGTTTGCCTGTCATTCAGCTGTAAAGCTGAATCAAATGTGGGACTTCGGCACTGGGCATAGATCTTTGTGCCCTCCCCCTGGCTTGTAGAAGCAGAGGGAATTGTGCAAACCTGGGAAGACATGATGCCATACTCTTTCATGTACGTCATTGATTCCTGTTGCAGGATTCCACCTTACTTAGCACACCATTTGGATTTGCTCTTTCTAAAAGTGTAGCCAGTACCCTGTTCTCGATACAAGCGGTTCATCGCTAAGGCTCTCTCTTTTCGACCACTAACACAATCTTGGCCATGATGGGAACCACTTTTGCAGGGCAAATTGGTGCAGTGTCGCTGTGCTAATACAGCCAGGTTCATAACAGCCAAACAGTCTTGGAGACATGATACCCAGTTGTGAAACCATTGGAGACCCTATTACTGCTCTGCAAGCGCCACATAACTTTGGCTCTTCTCTCTTTGTCAGAGTGCCACCAGCGCCACCAAGCCCGCCAGGTCCACCAAGCCCGCCAGCGGTAGAACAATCGCCTCCAAGAAGGCCCAGCTCAAGAAGAATGTAAGTAATGGTTGTATTCTATCCAATGAGGCTATTCTCATGATGGAGGAAAACCGGGCGAAAGGAGCCCAGCCCTGTTTTCCATCCTCGTGAGACCCACCAGGCTTGCGGGTGAGCCCAGTGATTCTCTGGCAGCTAGCCCGCCAATGTAGCCCTCCTTTCAACCCAGCTGAGTGAGTGCTCCACTAACCCAGGTTTTCTGATCGTGTGGCGCCTTGGCATGGCTCCGTGCCACAGCCACACACCAGGAGACCTCCGCTGGGAGGCTCAAACAAGCCTCCTGATCCCGGGGGTCTCCCCAGGATTTCTCCATACACTCGCGTGGGTCATGCTGCTAACAAGCAGAAGGTTGCTGGTTCGAATCCCCGCAGGTACTATATGGGGCAGCAGCAATATAGGAAGATGCTGAAAAGCCATCATCTCATTAAGCGTGGTAGGAGGCAATGTTAACCCCTCCTGTATTTTATCCAAAGTAAACCCCAGGACACTGTGGACTCCAGGAGTCGAAATCGACTTGACGGCACACTTTACTTTACTTTTATTTTTGTGAGACTGCTCCCCCGTTCTTTACCATTTGAATGCCATTTTGAATACATTTTGAATGCCAAATCACCACTTTGGGGGCAAATGGCCGCTTTGGTATGGTGGGGCGAATTTTCACATGGATAGAGCACAGTAGGAAAGTCTTGACTCTGCCCCTCGCTGCACAACACATTCCCAGATTGGGGCCCCCTGTGACTGAGAGTCCAAAGGGTCTGCTTCCAGGTTGCACTTGTCTTCTAATGATGGCTCTCAGGTCATGTGCAGGTTAGCCATCATTGGGTCACCAGGGCGCTTTCCAGATTGTGAGCCGTGCACCGCAGAAAGCGGTGTAAACTGCAACGTTTTGTGGTGCCAAATTCAACCGACATTAGAGAGCCATTATAAGGGGGAAAGCCTCCTACAACGGGCAGACACAGCTATTATTTTATTTTATTTTTGCAATGCAGATGCAACATTATAGGGCTGTGACACAGCAATAAAATCCAAAAGGCGGCGTCGGAAATAGGAAAGGCACCTTCCTTACAACACAGGGGCTATGATGTCAAAACACAGGCTCCACAGAAGCACACTGAAGGGACCCTTTGTGACAGTGTGATAGCGTGCAATCCGGAAAGCGCCCTGTTCACACACTTGGAATCAGTTCTGCATTTCAAGCATAATGACAGCAAAGGCTTCTGCTTGCAGAATAACAGTCCCACTTGAGTGCCCTGCCCTTCACCGGCCAGATGTCATTTCACCTGCCAGCCACTTCTGGCTCCCCGCCACCCTCCCTCCCTGTCTCCATGACCTCCTTCGCTCTTCCCCATTGGGGATGGGTTTTTGAACTGCAGGTTCAGCAGTGAGGAGGGTGAAAAGGGAGCTGGTTCCTCCCACACTGCTGATCTGCAGTTCAAAGTCCCTCCACATGGCAGTGAAGAGGAATGGGGGCATGAAAGAGGCAGTTCTGGCCTTGTCCCCGGATGCTGCTGTCAGTGTCAAGGGTGTGGCCGGCAACGCATGGACCTCACCTCGGGCAGCATCGGCACTGGAACTGACACTGGATCTAGCGCTACAGCTGAGCGACTTTGAAAAAGCTGCTGTCTTTGAGAAGTAATTGCCAAGTGATGACCAAATGACGAGGGAGGAGAAGAATGCCGCCTTGAACCCCATTAAGTTTCTGAACTAGAGGGACCAATGGTCTGACTCAGTGGAAGGCAACTTCCTATGTAACTATGTTTAGGCCTCTCTTTAAGAGGGAGGAGAGGGCGCAGTGGGACGGCACCGCAGCCAATCGAATGGAAAAGAGTGGCTGACATCCCGAGCAGCAAGAGGCTGCTGCTAACTCATCCAGAACGTTCCCAAGCAGCAGAGTGTGCATGCAGCAGGAGGGAGGAGCGATGTTCACTGTTCTCCCTGCCTCTGTCAGTATCCTTTGCCTGCAAAAAGAGGTCCCTGAGGGATTTCTGGAAGGATGTACTTTCCGGATTGTAGGTATGTCTCAACTTTGAGATTGATATTTCAAAACACTTGATGGACATTCTGCCATCCATGGATGTCTCTCCCTCATGTGACTTCTGAACCTTGCTGAGAAGTAAAGTGAGCCGTCAAGTCAGTGTTGACTCCTGGCAACCCCAGGGGCGCAATTCCAGTGCTTGCCCTAGGCGCTGTTTGCCCTAGATACGCACCTGGGGGAGGGGAGCAATTCTGGCTGCTCTTTCCTGCCCCCATCAGTGCTCTTTACCTTCCTATGACGAATCTGTATGCAGTTGATGCAAGAATGCAGCCAGCCAGCAGGGCAGGCAGACGCTGTGTGGCCTGCTGGGCAACAAACAGCAGCACACAAACTACGGAACAGCAGCATGAAAACACCCAGCAGTTGCTGCTGCGAGTCTCCTTACCACGTAGACCCTGCTTGGTGCGGGCGGCCCAGACAGCTCTCGGGCCTGGCCTGCGCTCTCCACCATCCAATGGGAGCACCCACCCGCCGCCCCCGTCCCACACTGCCCAGAGATCTCGTATGAGTGTGCTGCTGCTTCAGCCTGTGCAAGTGAGTGGGGGGGTGCGGGTGCCCACTGGTCCGCTCGCCGGCCACCTGGGATCCGGAGATACCGGGACCCTCCGGCGGTGCCCGCTGGTTGAATCTTGTGATGGTGGGGCATGGAAATTATGCCCCCTTCAGGGGGGCGCCCAGAGCACGTGCCCTGGCTGCCCCACCCTGGATCCGCCTCTGCCCTCCGCTCCGGAACAATCTGGCTGAGTTAGGAGCAGATTTTCTTGTTGCTGCTCTGGATATCAGCCTGTAATAAATTTAAGGTGGCGATGATGATGATGATGATGATGATGATGACGATAACGATGATGGTGATGAACAACTTTGTTAGCTATCCCATAACAAATTGTTGTCTGGACGGCTCACAACATGAAATTAAAACATGAAATGAAAACATACAACACATTAAATCATAAGAGACCAAAAGGGGCAGGGGTGGGGCTGGGGAGAGGAAATACAAAATGCAATACAAAGACATTTTAAAACTCTTTTAAAATCAGTTTTAAAAAATCAAATTTGAAAATCAAAATTTTTAAAGCCCGACAGAACAAAAAGGTCTTTAGGTGGCATCTAAAAGAACAAAGTGAGGAAGCCAGGCGAAACTCACTCAGGAAGCTATTCCATAAATGGGGTGTCACCACCCAAAAGGCCCTCTCCCTAGGAGCCACCCACTTCACCTCCTTTGGCAAGGGCACTCAGAGGAGGGCCTCTGAAGAAGAACTTAAGGTCCTGGTTGGGACATATGAAGCAAGGCACTTTGAACTTTGGGGCTGAAGTCCAGGGCCTCCACCAGTGTTCTCTCTAACAGGGATTCGCAGATGTTGTTGACCACAGCTCCCAGAATCCCCAGCCAAAGGCCAGTGCAGCCAAAGGCTATTGCTGGGAGTTGTAGTGAACAGTATCTGGAAATCCCTGCTAGAGGCAACACTGGCCTCCACACCCCTTGGGGGCCCCCAAATCCTTTTTAGTTTGTTTTGGGTGGTGTGGTCTCCACTGGCCCTCAATCGACCAGGCACTCAAGTATAACTGTGACCTGTTTCAGGTGCTTTAGAGACACAGGGGGGAGTGGTGGGGGGAGATATGTGGGATGGGAATATGTTAAGTTGTGTGTTGAAATATTTCTGCTAGTGCATATCTGCATAAGTATATCTGTTTTATATTCTTACATTCTTGTGAGTTCAGTAGCTGTTTGTGCCCTCAAGAACCCATGTATGAAAAATATTGCATGTGTGTATGTGTGTGTAGGGGCATGGTGCTTAAGTTGCAGGGTCGGGTGCTCCAGAAACCTTTAGGTCCAGGCTCCAAAATTACCTAGGTGCACTTTTGCCTCTGATAGAGCACAGACTGTTTGGAGTAAAGGTGTATCTGGTTGGTTTGTGTAGTGCTGTAAGCAAATGTGCTCAGGCTGGCCTAGATGCAGCAGATTCTCTTTAATGTCTGTTTTCATTCTGTCAGGTTCACAACACCACCCCTGTTTGAACCTCCATCTGCACCTCCATCCACACCTCCATCCGTATATCAGTCTGTACCTCCATCTGCACCTCCATCCTCACCTCCATCCGTACATCAGTCTATACCTCCATCTGCACCTCCACCTGTACCTCTATCTGCACCTCCATCCGCACTTCCATCCGTACATCAGTCCGTACCTCCATCTGCACCTCCGCCTTTACATGGGGTAAGTAAATGTAGAGTAATCTGGGCCTGCTTCTTCCTTTCATTAACCTCGTCATTTTAGAGCTGGTCTGTAAGACAGCCTAGTACAAAGTACGATTGTCAGATACATTTTTTTCAAGGTAGCTAATTTGCACAACCTTTTACTCATACCAGTTGACTCTACCCTACATGAACCATCCACTCCCCCTTTGAGCAGACTTAATATAGGATGCTCTGCATGCATTGCAATATACTTAGGCTTAAAACAATCACAAATGAATCAGTTCCCACTAAGACATAGTCAGAAAAGAAATGGAATCTCTGCTTGTTAAAGGTGGGCCAGAGAAAGTTGTTTTAAGTACTTCACCCACTCCCAGTCTCTTTCCGGGGCGTAGGATGGCTGGCAGCAACCCTGGACAGGCAGGTGCCTGCCTTTTTCCTGCCAATGCTGCCAGGCCAGACCCCCCACCGCCCAACGAGGTCTCCTCTGCCAGCACCAGGTCTCCCTACACAGATACTGCTACTGCCGCTGCCTCCTCCTCTGATGGCAGGCTTGTCCCCGCTGTGCTGTCCCCTGCCGGCCATACCCCTTCCACCCTGTGTCAGGACACCAATGCAGGAGGCGTTTCTGGGGCTGAGCAGCATGTGTGGCGCATCCAACTGGAGAGTGCATTATGTGTTGGCCCAGCTGGGGGCTTCTTTGCCTTGCTTGACAGGGAGAGGAAGGAAGAACCCTACTGGGCCGGCGCAGAAAGCACTCGCCAACTGAATGGGCCATGCAGACACGTAATCAGGGTGGGGCAGGCAGGGCACGTGCCCTAGGCGCCAGTTGCAGGGGAGCGCCAAGTGCTTGCCATGCCCCGCACCCAACCACCACAGTTGTGTGTGTTTTTTTCAGGGTTGGTTTGTTTGTTTTGGAAAATCCCCCCCTGCTGGGTGCCTGCTGCCACCCCCACTCACGCAGCCACGCAAGTCGCACAACAGAAATTTGAGTCCCGGCGGAGAGCCTGCGCCCCCGCCCCTACCCCCCAAGAGCACTGACTTTCCGATTATTTTTAGGGAGCGTTTGCAGCCTTAAAGCATCTGTTCCCCTTTCTCTTCCTCCAGAGGGGGAAAATAGATGCTTTCAGGCAGCAAGCCTGCCCTGAAATGAGACTGAAGAGCTCTCTTCAGCTCTTTAGAGCTCGAGGCCACACCCCTTTGCATGTGATGTCATCATGTGATACTTCACATGCAAAAGGGCATGGCCTAGAGCTCTAAAGAGCCGGAGGGAGCTCTTCAGTCTCATTTCAGGGTAGGCTTGCTGCGTGAAAGCACCTCTTCACTCCAAGGTGTGCTCCTTATTCAGTAAACAAAATTTTGCAGGCAACCCCTCTCCACATCCAGCTCAAATCCTATCTTCCTTTCTTTGGGTGGGCTTTTCTCTGTGCTCTGTTGTTGGAGGGGGTTAGAGGGGAGGGGTGCGGAAGAGAGTAGGTCCTTAGCTGTGCTGGTTTGCCCTTCCAGCAGCTCATGGGTAATAGCTTTGCTGTCTGCTTTCGTGGAATAGGGAATTGCAAAAATAAATTGCTTTGAATTATTTTGTAGAAGGCATAACTCTTATGCCAGTAGTGGTCATGGTTCATCTTTAGTGATGTATTATAAAACTGTATTTAGTTGTCTGCACTGGGTTTTATGCTTTGTGTGTCCAGACAGTCAACAGTTGATGGTGACATGCTAGTGGGCTTTTTTCTTCTTCATTCCACAGATTAGCTGCAGAAGCAGTCTCAGGGCTAAGATGTGCCTTCTACAACAGGCACATGTAATACTCTCTCGGGTGTGGGTGGTTGTGATTCGAATTACACATGGCCACTGGCAGTTGCGAGTTTCAGCAGAGAAATGGGTGGAGTGTTTTTTACCTCTGGCTGCTTTTTTCTCACATGGATGGAAAAGGAGCCTTGAGAGGGCAACATTAAGGAGGAAAAAAATAACTGCTGGGGGGAAATATCATGATCCTTTGCTTTTTGTCCCTTTGCTCAGACGTATAGTTTTTCACTAGCTGATTTTAATTAAAAAAGCAAAACAGTTGCGGTGACTGGTACCTGCATCTATTGCATAATGTTGATTTGCCTCACTGTTCCACTGTAGTGCTGTTAGTGCAACTAACCGTTCTCAGCGTGCAACTGTTGACACTTATAGATGCTCTGCAACGCTTTCTTTTTTCCTTTTGGATTGTAGCACTGTGTTCTGCTTCCTCCTGTTGTGGTCCAGGCCTGATTTATATACTGAATATGCTCATTAGCTAGCATACAAAATGAGGCCTGTCTCATAGTGTCACCAAGTGACCAAGTTCTTTTATATAGTGACCATGTAGGATCTGGACGCAAGGAAGAAAAGAGATCAAACCAAACCTAAATGATTCAATGGGCTTTATTGAGTATAAAAGAATAACAACATCAATCTAACTGAGCAGAAAGCAGAACATTCTATCAATATTACTAACAGTATTTCAACCCTAACCAGCAACAATATTCACCCAGTGTTCCTAACTAACACATGTGTGTGTATTAAATCTTCCTAGAGCCTAATACAACTCAGATAGAGATGGAAAAAGGTGGGGGGGGGTAAGGAAGGCTGAGGACTGGCATGGTTTGGGGAGATCAGGAATTAGTAGAGGGACGAGGGGAAAGGAGAAGAAGGGGAAAGGATGGAAGGATCCAAGGCTTGTAGAGGCAGCATATTACCAGGATCAGAGGCTTGAGAGCAGTGGATCTTTCAGCTGAAGGAGAAAAGCTGTTGGCTGGAGACAAGAGCTTTTGGATCAAGCATGCAGTTTGCTCAGATCATGTCTGAGAGTCAGAGCACCATGGCTGGGGAAGTCTTGACTTCTCATTGCGCAGTGGAAGTCACAGACAGTTCCTGTCCATGGCCAGAGTTCCTGCCTCTAGCCCTACGGCTTGGGCAGCAAACCCTTGGATTGCTCATGAGCACATCTTGCTTTTAGGCACAAGACTGCGTGGCACGTCTCGTACTCGAATTAGAATGGTATAAACCAGCCCACTATGAGGAATTACGGTTTTGCAATAATTTCAGTCCGTAGGAGACCAGGTTTAGAACGGGAATGCTGCAAGACACCTTGTCTGTGTACCTGCAATCCTGTCAAAGATCTGTGAGAGCCAGAATTGGGCTGTGCTGGCAAACCACAAAGCAAGGTTTGAAGGTTATGGAAAAGCAATTGTGAAAACCAGCCCACAGTTTCTAGTTTGCCATTGTAATGGCAACAAAGAAATGTCTCCCCGATTCACTTGGGGAAACTCAATTTACTGAGTGCATTTTAATTTAATTATTTTATCTACTTCATATTTTCAGAAGTTCGGGTGCAGGAAGCGAGGGGGAAGAAAGCGAAGACTGAAGAAGCGCTACTGAGCGGGGAGGAAGGTGATCTGTAAAACACCAACCTTTGTTTTTTTTGTAAATATGATTATTTTTGTATATTATTATTATTTCTATTATTGTTATTGTTACTGTTATTATTATTATTATTAAAAAACACATTCTGAAAGTCACACCTCTTCTTCTCCTCCATGGTCTCTGCAGCAAGAGTTCTGCTTATGTACAGAACAACATTTGGAAGCTTCGGAGGTTTTGTAGGGCATTCTGGTTCCTGCTCTGAAATGGAGAGTCCTGTGCACCGTGCGTGCCTCTAGGGCAGGAAGAATACTCCTGTCCCTCAGTTACTTGACAATCATAACTCTAGCAGCATAACTCTAGCAGCAGCAGGGGCAGATCCGCCTGAGGACTTGCTCACCCATCTTTCGCTGCCTCTGCTGCAGGCACCCCACTGACCCCACCAACCACTGCCTCTGGTAGTAACTTGTGAAAGGCTTTGGTGTACGGGCCTAAGGGGAGGAGGCTGCTTGGTGGCAGCAGTTTCTTGCCCAGCCCCCAGTTGCCAGTCTTGAAAGTGTTGGGAATTCTCTCTGGTAAGAGCATCCCTTTTTCATTACAGCAGAGTGCACAGAGGCACAACACAGCGGAATTTGGTTAGGCATGCGTGTATGCTGAGAGTAAAGTAACTTGGAGCCAGTTCATAGTTTCAAATCAATATAAAAGCCATTTATTAAAGAACTCCATTCTAGATAGGAAAGTGAGGAGTTAGGCTCTCTAATCTAGCTAGCTAGCTGGATACAGATGGATTCTGCATCTCTGCACACTTGGTGCAGGGAGAAGAGCTTGCATGTTGCAAGGTAGAAGGAAAAGGAAGAGAAGGGGGAGAGGAAGGAAGTGGCTGGAAGGAAAGAAGTGTCCCTGAGAGTAGCAATCTACATTCCAATGGGATAGTGTCAGAGCGGTAGAGAAGGGATGACCAGTGTCTTGACCCTCTAGCCCTCTGACTCACTAGTCTGTCCTCCACTGTCTTTGAGACAAGAGACTGTGCAAAGTCCTTCACTTCCAGCAGAAAGGTGGCCAAGGTAATGAGAAAAGGCTGCCAACTAGGAAACAGTCTCCTCAATCTGTGCCCCTTTAAATGCTCTGGAAGGTGTGAGGCTGTCATAGCTTTCCTCAGGTGAGCAAGAACCTGGGTCTGCTCCTACTTGGCAGGGAGAAAGTCCCGGAAGAGTAAGCTGAGTTTAGATCAGGGATGCTCAACTCTGGTCCTCCTGCAGATATTGGCTTCCAACTCCCATAATCCCTGTCTATTGGCTACTGTGCCTGTGGATTATGAGAGTTGTCATCCCAAAACAGCTGGGGGGCCTAAGTTGAGCAGGTCTGCCTTAGAGGTATCAACTGTTCACAACACCTCTGAACACTGGCAGAGTAATTTGTCCCTCAGAGTTATCCCATAGCGCCATGCCTTGACTTGCCCTGCTGCCAGAGGGTCGAAAGGAGAGCCTGGCACATGCTAAACATGAAATATGCTTTCTCGTGCTAGTTGGATAGGACTTCCTTATGCCAAGTCAGTAATAGACTGTCTGTTACCAGGGCTTTGTTTCTTCCCAGTTTCTGGCCCACTGAGTGACTAACTGGAGCATAACAGAGTGGCACTGGAGACACATCTCAGTACTTGGAGCGCTGCCCGCAGGAATTTAGACTGTACAAGTTCCAGAGCCACAATGTTGGGGAAGGGGCCCAATTGGGCACCATCGAGAAGCTAGCTAGTGACTTGGCTGTGAACAGTTCAAGGGCCGCGGATACATAATGGCCTCCTCTTGTCGGCAGGCATTTGAGAATGGCAGAGGCACTTCTCTGGACATTTAAAGCCAGGTGTTCTTCATGGCCTTTCCTAGAGCCACCAGAATGGAAAACTACTCCCAAGTCTTTGAAGCATGCAGCTTGCTCAATCTTATGCCCCTCAATGTGCCAAGAGTGGATCTTGGGCCTCCTGACAAAGGCCATCATTTTAGTTTTGTGATCATTGATTTCCAGGCAGTTCTCCCTGCAGTGCAGCGTCAGGGCCCTCAGTCTTCTTCTAAGGCCAATGGGGGTCCTTGAGAGGATGGCTGCATCAGCCACGTAGAACAGGATGGCAATGTATCTCCCAGCGTGCTTTGGAGGGTGGAAATCTGGGTTGCTGAGCTGGCCCATCATAGAGTTAATGTAGAAGTTGAAGGGGAGTGGAGCCAGAATGCATCCTTGTTTGATGCCCTTCAGCTCTTGTGAGGTGGCCTTGGGGGCTACATCTCACCTGGAGTGATGTGTTCGCGTGCAGGGTGCGATGAAGTTATAGCAGGCCCCAGTCAATGGAGGAGGCTTCCAGCTTCTCCCTTCATTTGACTCGTGAGATGGAGTCGAATGTTGCCTTAAGGTCGATGAAGGCAGCATAGAGGGAGGTCACCCGGCAGGAAGCGTATTTCCCGATAAGGTGCTGTAGAACTAGGCACTGGTCGATGGTGGAACGCCCTTCCCTGAAGCCCGCTTGTTCCTCAGCAAGAAGATTTTCCTGTTCCAATCCATCTTTAAGCTTCCCGGATAGGTGTCTCGCATTAGGTTTGCTGATGGTATTGAGCAAAGTGACGGGTCTGTAATTGGCAGGGTCATCCTTCTTGCCCCTTTTAAATATAAGGCAATGATCACTGCCCCCCCAGTCCTTGGGAATTTGGGCACTCGTGTCAACATTGGTGAAGTGCGAAGCCAGGACAGGGGCCCACCAGTCTAGCTTATTTTTTACGGCCTCTGGTGGAATAAGGTCCTCGCCTGGAGCCTTCCCCAGTCTTAACTGGGTGACTAGACTGTGAATCTTTGAGGTTGACACTGGTGCCCACGCTGGAGTGTCTTCAATGGCACAGGTGGAGTTTCTGCAAACAGCAGCAGGCTCTTTGTATAGGTCATGAAAATAGTTCTCCCAGATCTCTGGATGAAGATGACAGTCCAGGTGATTTGGATCATAAGTGGGAGAGTGCTTTGTAAAGATGCCAGAACATGGCAGAATCTTTGGCTCTAATGGCCTGAATGAGACTAATCCAGGCATCTTTCATGGCATCTCTTTTCTTACGAAGCAGCAGAAGTTTGTGCTGTCTTTTCTGCAGAAGGAGATTCTGTGCGGCCAACTGTCCAGAACTAGCTTTATAGACTTGATAGGTGTAGGGATGGGCTTTTGGGGCTTTAGCACAGTCCTTATCCAACCACTGCTTGGAGGCCTGTTGGCACTGTGCACGTAGCTGACAGATCTTGCGCGAGAGGAGCTGCTGTTATTCCTGGACGAGGGCATTGTAGGACACCAAAGGTGGAGAAGTAGGGTCGTTAGTTAGTGAGGATGATTGAATACGCTGCAGGTGGTCAGAGGCGAATAGCTCACTTAGTGCTTGATCCAGTTGTGGAGACCATTTAGCACGGCAATATGCTCCTCCCGCCAAGGATATGGTGGGATGATCATGGTTCTCCATAAGGGACTGATAGATGAAAGGCTTTAGAAGGAGCGAGATGGGGAGATGATCACTGTCAAATTTGGGGACAACCTCAAAACCATCCACCAGAGGGAGAAGGTTCCCTGAGGCGATAAAGTAGACAATCAGACACATCCCAGAGCCGGCCAGATAAGTGAAGCTGGAAAGATGGTCATTTTCAAGTGAGTCCTTCAGAATGCAGAGATTATGTCTGGTGGTCATTAGACTCAAGCAGAGACCTGCATAACTTGACCTTTGGTCCTTTGAAAGACGGATAAGAGGGAGCCCGTCTGCCTCGGGACTGGAAGCCTGAGGCTTCCTCCGTATCGGAGAGAGATAGATGTTAATTTTCAGCAGACTGCAGCAGCCGAATTGAATCAAAACTGCCATAGCATATTGTTTGAGTGGTGGAAGCAGCTTCGAGGATGCGTGTAGAGAGGTAGCAACAAGCACACCCAGGCCACCTTTGCATCTGCCACAGCCTGCCCCAGGTACAGCTCCAACTGTATAAGAGTGAAAGCCATTGAGTAATATCTCCCCGGATGAGGCTGAATAGCAAGTCCTGAGGACAAACAACAGGGCAGGCCTGCGGTCTTAATGTCCTGCTTGTGGGCTTTCGTGAATCATCTGGCTGATCACTGTTGGAAACAGGATGCTGGACTAGATGCATCTATGCAACCCAGCAGAGCAATTCTTACATTTGTGTTAAGATGATGAAAATGGTCTCTTTATCATTTGGCCACCTGCCTCTCTTCCTAGTCTACAATTTCAAATTACAGAAAATTTAATCTACAATCCAATCTTCAGATGCAAAACAAAAGCACTTAAAAACAGAAATAACACCCAGCATCCCTGTCAGCCTCTACTATTCAGCACCCCCAGTTTCCTCCCCACACTTCTGAGATTTCACCAGGTACTAGACACACCTTTCAAGACCATCATTACAGCCTTGAGGACGGTAGATCTTCTTTTAGAAGAAAACGTCTCAGGACACTGAATTTCTTTCAAAATACTGTGCTTGTGCAATGCAACGGTAGAATCAGGGAGCACATAGACTTCTGGCAGAGGAGTGGTTGGCCTGCTGGATCCAAACACAGCTTTGATCTAATGCCTCATATGACCTCTGTAGCACAAGATGGAGCCACACTCCAGTAGCTCCAATCATGCAAGCAAAGCATCTCCGATGGGTGTGCCCAAGCACACCCACATCCATGCCATGTTCCAGGCAGGACTGAAGCTCACCTTCCATCCCTATCCCTGGGAGAAGAAGTTTGTGCAAATCTTCTAATACAGGATTCCCAACCTTTTTAAAAACAATCATACCTTTTCTGCTCACAGACCAGTCCTTCAATTCAGATACCCTGTAGAGATTGTGTGTGTGTGTGTGTGTGTGTGTGTGTGTGTGTGTGTATGTGTGTGTGTGTGTATTGATGGATGGATGGATTGATTGATTAAGTGCCATCAAGTCGGTGTCACCTCTTAGCAACCACATAGATAGATTCTCTCCAGGGTGATCTCTCAGGTCTCTCAGTGATGCATTCATTGCTGTCATAAGCGAGTCCATCCACCTTGTTGCTGGTTGTCCTCTTCTCTTTCCTTCAGCTCCCCCCAGAATTATAGACTTCTCAAGGGAGCTGGGTCTTCGCGTAATCTGTCTGAAGTACGGTAGTTTGAGTCTCGTCATTTGTGCCTCGAGTGAAAATTCTAGATTGATTTGTTCTATGATCCATTGGTTTGTTTTCCTGGCTGACCATGGTGTCCTCAAGAGTCTACTCCCGCACCAAAGTTCAAAAGCGTCAATGCTTTTTCTATCTTGTTTCTTCAAAGTCCGCCTTTCACATCCATAGAATGTCATGGGGGAAACCATTGTCCAAACGATTCTAATCTTTGTAGGTGTAGACTCCTCACGGTATCTAAATATCCTTTCTGAGGCCTTCATTGCAACCCTACCAAGTGCTTGTCTGCGGCGTATTTCTTGACTGCTGGATCCTTTACTTTTGACAGTCGATCCTAAAAGGGAGAAGCTATCCACCACTTCAGTGTCTTCAGTATCTATTCTGAGGCTGGTTGCTGTACCCCTTTCTTGTCCTTAGTTTAGTCTTCTTTACATGTAATTGTAGTCCCATTTTTTCACTGTGCTCCTTCACTTTCATTACTAGAGCCCCATTCTCAGCTCTCAGAGTGGTGTCATCAGTGTAGCGCAGCTTATTGTGTATCTATGCACACACAAATCTAAAGGTTACAGTTATGAAACAGCTTACTCCAGTCACTGGCTTTACATCCAGACTCAGTTACTCAAGAGTATTCCCACTGAAATTAATCAACTTGTCCCACTAATTTCAAGAAGACTGCTGATGACTAACTTTCTCTGGATGTAGGTCTGTGGCTGGAGTAGCCTACCTCATGACTGTAGCATTAAAACTTGGCACTAATATTCCGTCGGTCAGGATGAGTGAAGGAGTACGCTGAGCTTCCGCACGTAGCCAGCCAGTCAGAAGCACAGGAAGAGAGGCTTCACCCTCCTCCCTCCCCTTCTACAATAGATACATCACTGAGAACATGTTGGCTTCCAGCCTGCAGTCCTCAGATGAGGAACACATCGCATGGCAGGAGGTCTCTGCATACCCCCGGGAGCCCTTCAAGTACCACTAGAGGTACTAGTACCCCCTGTTGGGAACCCCTGTTCTATATACAGAGAGTTCTTTTTTAATTCATATCCAGGTCTCCATCTGTACGAGAGAGAGGCCCTTTCCACAGCAAGTCTGCACAGCTACAAATGGCAAAACGTAGCCAATCACTATCTTGGCTTCAATGGCTGGTCTAATTGCCTCATCACAGTAAGGATGACCTGCTGTTTTCACTGTCATTTCAGTGGAAAGAAGCTTTCATACCAAGTCTGCAGGTATGCTTCATTTAAGTGTCATGACTTCCCTTCATGGGTAGGTGAGAGAGCAAGCCAGTAGCTCATTGTGTGCTGAGCGTAGACAGAAGTCTGCCAATTGCTAATCACTTCTATAACCAAATGGTCTGCGAATCCACTACCTCGGAGAAGTGATGAACTAGTTTGATCTAATATGTAAGCAGCTCTCCACTATAAATGTATTGGGTCTACGGATGTGGATTGGCTTTGGTAGCCAGCTCTTCATAGTTGCCAACTTCCTCCCCAGGGATGTCTGCTTGCCCAGCACAAAGCCAGACTCCTCCTCCCTCCAAATTCCCAGTGTGTGGAGAACTCAGGAGTTGAGCGGAGTCTCTCATTTTGTGCTCGCCTACAGTATTGTTGCCGGAAATATTCCTAGTCACTCATGGTGACCTGCAAAACGTTGAGATATAAAGGCAGTTCACACAATGCTCCTGTTTTAGGATTGTGTGCAAGGGAAAGGCTGGAGAGAGAGAAGTGATTTCTGGGGGAGAGGAGCTGATCCAGAGAGTGCCTTCCTACCCAGCTCGCATGCCCAGCAGTTTACCCAGGCAGGTAGAAACATATGTCTGTTCTAATCAGAGCCATGTGAACTGCCTTACAGAGCACCTTGAGGGGGATGAGGTTTGGAAAGGAAGCATGGGATGGATGGAAGTAGTGGGACTTTTATTATTATTATTATTATTATTATTATTATTATTATTATTATTACACTTCTATCCCGCTCTTCCTCCAATGAGCCCAGAGCGGTGAACTACATACTTGAGTTTCTCTTTCACAACAACCCTGTGAAGTAGGTTAGGCTGAGAGAGAAGTGACTGGCTTAGAGTTACCCAGCTAGTTTCTTTCTTTCTTTTTTCATTTCAATTTTTTAATTAACTTTTAACAATAACAGTAACCATAACAATCATAATAAACACAGTTACAAGTTGACTTCCCGCGCACCTCTTTTCGTGATACCAACTATAAATTTTACCCTTATTGTAATATTAATTTAAAAGGAAAAACACAAATTAAAACCTTCCACCACCATTAATCTGCCCAACCTGCATTTCAAATTTCAAATCCTGCTGTAAGATCCATAGTAGGAAAATAATTCTTTAAATAAACCAAAAAAGGTTTCCAATCTTCCTTGAAGCGTTCTAAACTTTGGTCTCTGATCAGTGTTGTAAGTTTTGCCATTTCTGCATATTCTAAAGTTTTTATCAGCCAATTTTCTTTTGAAGGCAGTTCGTTAGTCTTCCATTTCTGTGCATATAATATTCTGGCCGCCGTAGAAGCATACATAAAAAAAGTTAAATTATTTGTAGAAATTGCTCCTTGTGTTATTCCTAGCAGGAAGAATTCTGGCTTCTTAGGGAATGTCACTTTAAATATCTTCTTCAATTCATTATATATCATGTCCCAATAGGCCTTGGCCCTCCCACAGGTCCACCACATATGAAAAAAGTACCTTCAGTATGCCCACACTTCCAACATTTATTTGAAACATCTTTATACATCAATGCCAGTTTTTTAGGCGTTAGATACCATCTATACATCGTTTTTTAATAATTTTCCTTCAAAGCATAACAAGCAGTAAATTTTAAATCACTTTTCCATAGCTTCTCCCATGCTGCCATTTCTATATTAAGTCCAACATCTTGAGCCCATTTTATCATAGTTGTTTTAACCAATTCCTCTCTAGTCTCCTCCAAAAGTAGTAATTTATACATTTTAGAGATTAATTTTTCATCGTCTTGACATAATCCCTTCTCAAAATTCGAAATCTGATCTTCAAATCCAACTTTAGGGTCTTTCTTATACACCTCATTTAACTGATAGTACTGAAACCAATCTCTAACCAAGTTTTGTAATTCAGTTAAAGATTTTAACTTACAATCGTTTCCCTGAAAATACAACAGATCTCTATATGTACCCCCAGACATCTGCATATTTACTTCTTTACGTGATAAAGCTTCAATCGGGGATATCCATAACGGAGTTTTTGGTTCCAACCAATTTTTATATTTTAACCATACCCTCATTAAACTCCTTCTTACACAGTGATTCAAAAAATCTTTATGTACTTTAGTGTTTTCATAACATAGATAAGCATGCCATCCAAACCTTCTATCAAATCCCTCCAGATCAAGGACTCTAGGGTTTCTCAATGTTATCCATTCCTTTAGCCATGTCAAACATACAGCATCAAAATACAACCTTAAGTCTGGCAAGGTAAGACCACCCCTTTCCTTTGCATCTGTTAAATTCTTAAAATTTATTCTTGGTCTTTTCCCCTGCCAAACAAATTTAGCTATATCCTTCTGCCATTGCCTAAAACAAGTCAAGTTATTAATTATAGGAATAGTCTGAAAGAGAAATAACATTTTAGGCAAAACATTCATCTTCACCACTGAAATTCTTCCCATCAAAGATAAATTCATTTTAGACCATCTTTGCACATCTCTTTTCATTGAGTTCCATGTTTTAACATAATTATTTGAAAACAGCACAGAGTTATTATTTGTTAACCAAACTCCCAAATATTTCACTTTCTTCTCCACTTTTAACTCACTTATTTCACCAAATCTATCTTTACTTTCCTGATCAATATTTTTAGTCAGAACCTTAGTTTTAGTCTTGTTTATGTAAAATCCTGCCAACTGGCCAAATTGCTGTATCTTGTCCAAAAGTCTTTCAATCTTATCGATTGGATTCTCTAAAAATAACACAACGTCGTCTGCAAAGGCTCTCAGTTTGTATTCTTGTCTCCCGATTTTGGGACCATGTAATTCATCATCTTCCCTAACAGATCTACAAAGCACTTCTAAAACCAATATAAAAAGCAATGGAGAAAGTGGACAACCTTGTCTAGTCCCTTTTTGTATTCTACAATTGTCTGATAATTCTCCATTTACAATAATCTTGGCATATTGTTCCAAGTAGATAGTTTTAATTGCTCTAATGAAATGTTCACCGGCCGTTATTTCCTCTAATAAACCCCACATAAACTGCCACGAAATATTGTCAAAAGCTTTCTCTGCATCCAAAAAAATCATCGCCATCTGTTTTTCATTATGTTTTTCATAATACTCCAATACATTCAAAACTGTTCTAACATTGTCTCTCAGTTGTCTCTTTGGCAAAAAGCCAGCTTGATCCTCATGAATAAAGTCTCGTAGTACCACTTTCAGTCTTCTTGCCAAAACCGCAGCAAAAAGTTTATAATCATTATTTAAAAGTGATATTGGCCTATAATTTTTGACTAATGTTAAGTCTTGATCTGGCTTTGGGATTATTGTAATATTTGCATATTTCCACGAATCTGGCATAATCCCTTTTTGTAAAATGTCATTCATAGTCCATTGAAGAGGTTGTAAAATTTGATCTTTGAGTGACTTGTAATACAAAGCTGAGAGTCCATCTGGCCCAGGGGCCTTGTTGGATTTAGCTTGATTTATTGCTTCTATTATTTCCATAACTGTTATTGGAGCATTCATGATTTCTATTTGTTGAAGAGAAAGTTTTGGAATATTTTTAGTTCTAAGAAACTGCTTAATTTTTTTATCTTCTACTATTTTGCCTTGATATAATTCCGAGTAATATTTTAAAAATTCCATCCTTATTTCCTTTCCATTATAAGAGAGCCCATTTTTAGTAAATATTTTAGATACAAAATTTTTCTTCCTCTCCAGTCTAATTTTCCAAGCCAGCAACTTGCCTGGTTTATTTGCAAATTCAAATGATCTTTGCTTGATATACTTCAGATTTTGCTCAAGTTCATTTGCTATTAGCATAGAGAGTTGTTGTTGTAAGATCTTAATAGCTTGAGAGATCTTCTTCTTATCTTTAGTCCATATCAATTCTCTTTCCTTTTTGGAAATCTGCATCAGTAGTACCTCTCTTTTCAATCCTCTTTGTTTTTTAAAATATGCATTTTGCTGTATGAAAAAACCTCTCATAACCGCTTTGCTTGCATCCCAAACAATTTTGTTGTCCAATCCTTGATTTAAATTCAATTCAAAATAATCCTTTAACTTCTTTTTGGCTTTCTCAACCACATCTGGTTTTTTCAAAAGATATTGATTCAGTCTCCACCTAAATGAGGTCGCTCCTTCCTTCTTCCATGCAAAACAAATCGGATTATGATCTGAAAATGTCCTAGGTAGAATGTCCATTGTTTTCATATGAGTTATAATGGTTTGGGATGTCCAGACCATATCTATCCTGGAATGTGACTGATATCTTTCCAAAAAGTAGGTATATTCTTTTGCATTTGAATTTTTAATTCTCCATAGATCATAGAGATCCATATGATCTACTAATTCAAAAAATACTTTAGGAAGTTTACCTTGTAAATTCTTTTCCGATAAATCAGATTTTCTGTCCAAAACTGTCGAGACAACTCCATTAAAATCTCCCAATAAAAGCAAATTAGCATTTGATAGATCTGCCATCTTTTGATCCAAATAGTTATAAAATTCAACTTTCCTTTCATTAGGGGCATAGATTCCAATTATCACTGTTTTAATTCCAGATATTAAAACTTCCAATGCTAATATCCTACCTTCTTCATCTTTAAAAATCAATTTAGGTTCAAATTGTTGTTTGACATAAAATACTACTCCTCTTTTTTTTTCTTATCTGAAGAAACAAATTCTTGTCCCAGGGCTCTATTTACCAAAAATTTCCGATCATGTTTTCTAATATGAGTCTCTTGTAAACACACTATATCCAGATTTTGTTTCTTAAGAATGTGGAAAACCCTGTTTCTCTTAATTTTTGAATTCAGACCATTTATATTCCAAGATAAAAATCTGTAAGTTCGTTTATAATCCATATAGAGTGACTTAAGTTATATGTTTATGAAGCAGAATGTTCAGAAGATAAGTCTTTTTTGTATTTCCACCAGAATTCTTGTGCTTTCAGGAGCTCAGTGAATCTATTCCTCTTGCTCTTGTAGAAGAAGGAGATTCCCTCTGGTAATTCCCATCTAAAACGTATTCCTTTAGCATTTAATGCATCAACCAAAAATTTGTAATCCTTACGTTTTCTTAGAATTCTGGCTGGAATCTCTTTCAAAATTTTTATCTGATGAGTTTGAATTGTTAAGGTTGTAGTAAAGTGAGCCTGAATGCTTCTCTCTGCTATTGATTTGGTGGGGAAATGTACTATGCAGTCTTTGATTAATTTATTTCTTGTTGCAAAATCCGAATTTACACGAAAGGCTGTCTCAATCTGGGCATCCATCTCATCAACTGTAATTCCCAAAAGTGATGCAAGTTCCACTCCAAGTAATTTCCTAATGTTCTCATTAGGAATTTCAGGAATTCCTCTGAACCTTAAAAATCTCTCTTTTTGTCTTAATTCTAACAAAGCCATTTGATCCAGTAATTTTTCTCTGTCATCCTTCAGTGATTGCACATCTTTTTCTACAACATCAATCCTTAATTTAAATTCTTTATTGTCCTGTGCCAATTTTTTGACAGTCTCATCAATATTTGAGGTCCTATCATTTATCTCAGCCATATTTTGCTTCATTTGGGTTACATCAGAAATGACCTGTTTGAGGTCGGTGGCATTTGATGCCAAGGCAATTGCGTTTGACTGCAAAATTTGTTTCATCTCAATCAACGTCTGGTCCATGGCTGCAGCTACTTTAACTTCCCCTGCACTTGTATCTGGAAGTGAAAGTTTCCTTGCTTGTAGATGTGTCTGGCTTAGATGAGGTTTCTCCCTGCCTTTCATGATGACATGAAGGAGTTAAAGAAGAAAATCCTTTGCCCAAGTATGTTTGTCCTTGATCTCAAAACAGAAAGTAAAAACCTGAGCTTGTACTCAAATATAAACAATTGTGCAGCATATCAGTGGCCGTCAAAACTTGCTCACGGTAGCGTGGAGTATAAAAAAAAAAAAAAAATAAGACAGCAGAACGTCTCTTCTTTAAACTTGAAGAACAACAATCCCCACTGATAGAATTCTTTCCAGATATTAAAACCAGCAACTGAAGTTTCCAATCTTAGTAGTTAACAAACAGAAGAAGAAGGAAGGAGAAGGGGGGGGAAAGAGAGAAAGTCCTTTCTTTAATTGTAATCCAAAAGAGAACTTACAGGCTTATCTGCGACGGCTTTCCCGGAAACGCAGGAGAATTCATCAATCACTGAGTCACTAAAGAGGTGAACTTCTTTGAACTTTTCACATTAATTATATCCAAGCCAAAGAGATTGTCCGCTCGGCAGCTTTAAAATTCCTGAGCAGGAGATTAGCAAAGATGGACCCCCTTTTCCCTGCTGGTGAACTTGAGACAATAAATCGTGCTCTTCAGCCCGATCCACATATCAAATTACCAGCATATGAGAAGACGTGGGTTATCTTGAATCAAGCCTCTGATCTAGGATGATGAAGGGAGGAGTTTGAAACCTCAAAATCCTCTTTTTCTTCTTGCTCAGTCCTCCCTTGTCAGAGAGGCAGCCACTGCGTTGGCGGTCCCAACCGGAAGTCAGAGTTACCCAGCTGGTTTCATGGCTGAATGGGGATTTGAACTCGGGTCTCCCCAGTCCTAGTCCAGCACTCTAAGCACTACATCACGCTGGCTCTGCCTTTCCCTCTATTGCTCTCAAAATCCCAATTTGAACAATTTCAGAATATATCTAGTTTTGAAGAGGAGTAGAACAAAGAGGAGGAAGTGAGGTCTTCACTCAGGAGCCAAAGTCTGAAGTATGCTGGCTATTTAACACAAATGTGTTATATATATATAGATAGATAGATAGATAGATAGATAGATAGATATAACTCCCCCCCACAATGCACTACATGCACAATGCAATGGGGGATTTGCCTGTCAGATTCTGTATCTCCTAGGGCTAAACTCAGCCCAACGAGACACACAATAACCGGCAGCCAGGTTAAGGTTGCGCTTGCAAAATCTTAGCTAACAGCCGGGTTGGTTTGAAGGGTTAGGTAGGCAGGAAGCATCGGGATCCACGGGGATTCCGGCCTAAGATCGGCTGGGCTGCCCTTGCCCACGTTAGGCTGGTCATGAGAACAGTCCCATTGATTCTCAGGCCCAAGATACAGCATTCTTTAGACATTCACCCAGCTAGCATTGATTATTAGCTCAATCATTTTCAGCAACAAATTGACATGCCTAGATCTTCCTGTCCAGTCTTCTAGATTCTAGGCTCGGTTAGGATGTTGGATAACAGCTATCTTTATATGCATTGACAGTAATAAACTCAACTCAACTAAAACTAAGACATGCCTATATATCTCAGACCAATCTCTTTTTCTTATAACAGAAAGATATTGTCTTTCAGAGTTTCTTATGGCCGCCAAGAGAGCCCAGAAGCTTGCAGCACATTAAGCACTCTCGGACGCATTTCAAAAGATCCTGCTTGTTGTTTGAGGCAAGGCCTTTTCCTTTTAAAAATAAAAACACATTTTAAAAATCCTGCTTCTATCCCACTCTTACCTGGGGTTCCAAGTGGTTTCCATCCACAGGACGGATCAGATCCTCACCTGCTTAGCTGAGTTTCTCCCAGACCATTTTCTGAGTCCTAGGTGGAAGAGCAGAGACACAAGTTACTGGCTTTAAAGCTTGGGATCTTCTCCAATGATGGTGGGAATTGTGGAGGAGGAGACTCGCCATCCAGAAATGCATGGTGATGAAGGCCAAGGGCAGCAAAGAGTGGGCTAAGGCATTCTTCATCCAGATGAGATGGCTCCCGCATGAGGCAAGGTGAGGTGACAGTCTCAGGCGGCACTTATGCCCTAGGATGGCAAGTGTAGGCACCCTGCCCGCCTGCAGGTGTAGTTTTGCCTGCCTGCTACCACCGCCTCCCACCAGCTCCTCTACACTCTGTCACCCTCCTTTCAGGTGTCCATCCCTTTATCCTGGCCCCGTTCCTGATGCAGACAGTGGTCTCTACCTCTTCTCCATTGTCCAGCTGCCTTATCTTTTGAAAATTTATTTAATCTATTTTAATTGATTTTGACATTTAGATCCCGCTCTTCCTCCAAGCAGCTCAGAGTGGTGTACATGCCTTTTTTTATCCTCACGACAACCCTGTGAGGTAGCTTAGGCTGAGAGATATATGACTGGCCCAGAGTCACCCAGTGAGTTTCATGGTGGAAAGGGGATTCGAACTCGGGTCTTCCTGGTCCTAGTCCAACACTCTAAACACTACACTATGCTGGCTCTTCTGGGCATGTCACTGTATGAAATTGCAAGTCAGCGGTGGAGTACAATGACTTATGTTGTATCTTCTGATGGATTTTTCACATTTAGCTGTTTTTTCAGGATAAAAAATAAAATAAAAATAAAATCAAGCCTAGGGCTACAGTAATGCAAAGAAGTTCCCGTCAAGATTTCTACCAGTTGCAGCTGTTAAAAGGCAGAGGACTCCTGCCGGGGGTGGGGGGACAAAACACACGGCAACCCTACTGTGCAGCCTCCCCAAAGTTCTGCAAAGGTTGCCTGGTTTCTCTGTGCTGGTCAGGATAGGGGGTGCCAGAGAGCCTAAGCGACACACGGAGCAGCAGCACCAGTTCCATCGGTTGTCATTCCAGGCAGGGCAAGGCAGGACATCTTGATGTGGCAGCGTATTCGGGGTCATGCTGCTCTCACTCTGTGCAGGAGGCTGGCCACCTCAGAAACAAGACAAGAGCCCTGGTTTGTACACTTCTTCCTGTGCAGGCACAATGCAAGTCGTGCTGCTCTAGGCGCATAGGCAGAACTGGGGGGGGGGGCAGGCAGGGCAGGTGCCCTGGGCGCCACTGAGGTGGGGGCACCACACCAGTTCCTGCCACCCCCACCCCATTGCCCCACTGCCCAGGCTCAGCGCCCCCCAGCCACTTGCCTCCACTCCGGCCTAGGATCGGCAAGGCCTGCAAACTGCAGAGCTCTTCTCTCCCCGCCTCTCAGCTGATCGGTGGGTGGGCGGGGCTTCCAGAGAGGCCTCCCAGTAGGCCTCCCTGAAGCCTGAACTGGGCAGGCCCCAAGCAAAGAAGGAAGGAAGGAAGGAAGGATGCAGGCAGAGTTCTCTGCAGCAGCAGAAGCAGCAGCCGCCCCTCTGCCAAGACCATCCAGAACAGCTATTGCTAGGTAGGCTATGAATTCCTTTTTGTGATCCCCCCACCAAGGAATCTGCTTGCCATAGGGCTTTGATATGGGGGTGGGTGGGGCTGGGGCGAGACTGAGAAGTCTCTGAATATTTAATTGAAAACAGACTGGAAAATGTGCTGGCTTTAAAAACAAAAACCATCTAAAAAGGCCTATAAGTGGCTTGTTCCAGGGCAGAAAATTACAAAAACTTCTGGAACAAGTATATTTTATTTATTTTCATTCAATTGATGTGAATACCGGTTCATCCCTGGGTCCGCCTTTTTGCCAATCAAACAGACTCAGTGGGGATCAATTAGAGGCAATTTTATTTGCTGCTGCAGCCAGCAAGGTAAATCAATGGGCTATTGCTCTGCATTGAAATACAAATTGGTTATAGGTGCATCTTACATTTATACAGACAATCTGAATGATGTTGACACCCTAGACATAGTATACTTGGCAACAAAATGGTGGACTAAGTATCTAGTACGCATGCAAAAGATTCATTGTTCATCTGGTGATCACTCCTTATTTGGTTACATCCTGTTTTCTTTAACTGTCAGCAAAGAACAGTGAGCATTCATCTGGTGCGAACCAAGTTTCTTTAGATACAATTTAGTGGAGAAATGACGTTGATCATGTGAGGCCGTGTCCTTGAGCTGGCCTGAGCTGGGCTGGGGTTACTTTAAGTTAGAGTGAGGTATTCTAAGTAAAATGGAGTTTCTTTGGTTTTCTAAAACACATCACATTCATTCATAAATGCACTTATGTTCAAGTTGTTTTGCAACCCAGAAAGTCTGAGTGAGAACTGTGAAGCATGTGCTGTGCTTTTATTTTATTTTTCTTGTGTGTGAACTGCTCCCCATAAACTTGCAGCGACTTCAGGGTAAATCTGGCCAACATTTGAATGCAGCACCTCTATTCCAGAGGAGATGTGTGTTAAAGGGCTTTAAAAGCCTGGTGTGAACAACCTCCTGGAATCAAACTTGACTGAATTTGTTCAGAATTCTGAGAAAACAAACATAGGCTCACCTTGCATGGTTGAAAGTCTCCTTTGCTAATCTGCAGCGAGGGGGCCATTTTAATAATTAGCCTTGCTAGTGTGTTCTAGGCATTAAAAGTAGCACAAATATATAGTACTCGATGTATATCACTATATACTGTGAAGTGTGCATGTGTGTATTCAGTGAAATGTATTTCCAGGCAGCATACGTATTTTGAAAGATCCGACTTAAATCCTTGGGGGCCTGTGGTGTGTGGAGGCCCTGGACTTTGAGGGGCTCTGGGCCCATTTTAAAATCTCACCTTGGCCCATTCCAACCTTGCTATGCCTCTGAATGGCTCATGTTTTCAGGTTTGGATCAACAAACATATCTAGATGGTACAGTGTTCCTTTTAACAGGGATTTCCAGATATTGTTGACTACAAGTCCCATCATTCCTGTTTGGACAGGGGCGCAATTTCAGTGCTTGCCCTAGGTGCCATTTTCCCTGGTTAGGCCTCTGGGCCTGGGGGTGGGGTGTGTGTGGAAATTCTCTCTCACCAGCTCCTCAGTGAAAGTACACACTCCAGAGCTGCCTGGCTACCAACTTTCTAGCCTGCTGCTACCAGTCTGTGTGGACAATAGTTAGAAGGATGGACTGGACCAATGGGCTGACTCGGGAAAAGGCAGCTTACTAGAAGGTTGCTAGATCTCTTGTATGCCTTTTCTTCGGTCTTCAGCACAGACAAGTGAGAGCATCAGAGCCCAGGGCAAGAGGGAAGGGGGGAGCTGGCAGGCTCAGGGCAATACACATGCCTCAGGCAAAGAATCTACATTTCCTCTGGCTCTGCTGTCTTTAAACAAAGATCCACAGCTCTTTTCCTGTTGCACCCTGCTGGCTTTTCTGGTTTCGTTTTTGTTTCTGGCTTCTAGCTAAGCTCAGTCTCTGACTAGTTTTACAATATGTGTTTAAACAAATGAGCACATGCAAAGTGCAACTCTCTCTCTCCCAAATCCCCTGGGAGAAGGTAGGAACATCCTTAATTAAACAGAGAGAGACAACAACAGACCTCCTTTGGAGAAAAAGTACTGAAGAAGAGTCTCCCTGCCTCTGGCCAGCAGTACACACACACTGAACCCCGCCGTCTCGGCCTGCAGCCCCACTCCCCAGGCTCCAGCAGCAGTCTCCGTCTCCGTCTCCAGCCGCTGTCCTCCTCCTCCTCCTCCTCATCCTCTCGCCTCCTCAGCATGCCTGCCGGCTGCCTGCCTGCTTGCGCACCCCAATGTGATCACACCAGGCAGGCAGAGCGGTGTGGGCAGTCGCACGGACCCCCAACTGACTGAGTGGCTGTGAGAGAGAAGGGGAGGCAGAGCAGAGCAGCCCCCGTGTGCGTCCCAAACACCTCACCAGGCCAGGCAGGCTGAGCCAGAAGCCCCGGCGGTGGCTGCTGCTGCTGAGTGAGGGGAGAGCAGGCTGCTCTTGCCTCTCCGCTCACCCCGACCCCCCACACACACCCCAGGTGTTGGTTTATGCAGATTTACACACACACACATATACCCCACGGAGAGAGAAGAGAGAGAGAAAAATAAAATAAAACAAAGGTAGTACCACAAAGTCATTACAGACAAAGTTGGAAGGGGAAATCGCATTTGTCTCTTTTCCCCTTCTGACCAAAGGAACGCCCTCCCCCAACTGCACACAATCTTCTTCTCTTGTGATCATCCTGCTGCCACAAACTCTGAGGGAAGGGGCCAAGGGGGGAATAATCACATGCTGTGATGCAGGGCTAGGGTTACCTAGTCATTTATGATCCCAAATCCCCCCCCCCACGAAGTATATGTTAGCCTTGGCGAAAGAAGGGTGCCATTTCTCCCCCCCCCCGCACCTGCCCACCCACGTCTCCCTGTACAAGCAGCCTTGAGAACTGCTCCTGCTGAGAGGTGGCCGCCTCCCTCCGCTCCAAATCTGCTTTTCGAGCCTCTCTGCACTGCAGGGTAAGGCGCGTTCGAGACATACACAGAAACACACGAGAGAGAGAGAGAGAGAGAGAGATTAGAGCAGAGGAGCAGTTTACTTTGTCTGGAGAGAGAGAGAGAGAGAGAGAGAGAGAGAGAGAGAGAGGGTTTGTATGCGGTTAATGCAAGAATGCAGCCAGCCAGCAGGGCAGGCAGACGCTGTGTGGCCTGCTGGGCAACAAACAGCAGCACACAAACTACGGAACAGCAGCATGCAAACACCCAGCAGTTGCTGCTGCGAGTCTCCCTGCCACGTGGAACCGGCTTGGTGCGGGCGGCCCAGACAGCTCTCGGGCCTGGCCTGCGCTCTCCACCATCCAATGGGAGCACCCACCCGCCGCCCCCTTCCCATGCTGCCCAGAGATCTCGTGTGAGTGTGCTGCTGCTTCAGCCTGTGCAAGTGAGTGGGGGGGTGCGGGTGCCACTGGTCCGCTCGCCGGCCACCTGGGATCCGGAGATACCGGGACCCCCCGGCGGCGCCCGCTGGTTGAATCTTGTGATGGTGGGGCATGGAAATTGCGCCCCCTTCAGGGGGCGCCCAGAGCACGTTCCCTGGCTGCCCCACCCTGGATCTGCCTCTGCCCTCCGCTCCAGAACAATCTGGCTGAGTTAGGAGCAGATTTTCTGATTGCTGCTCTGGATATCAGCCTGTAATAAATTTAAGGTGGCGATGATGATGACGATGATGGTGATGAACAACTTTGTTAGCTATCCCATAACAAATTGCTGTCTGGGCGCCTCACAACATGAAATGAAAACATATAACACATTAAATCATAAGAAACCAAAAGGGGCAGGGGTGGGGGTGGGAAGAGGAAATACAAAATGCAATACAAAGACATTTTAAAACTCTTTTAAAATCAGTTTTAAAAAATCAAATTTGAAAATCAAAATTTAAAAAGCCTGACAGAACAAAAAGGTCTTTAGGTGGCATCTAAAAAAACAAAGTGAGGAAGCCAGGCGAAGCTCACTCGGGAAGCTATTCCATAAATGGGGTGTCAGCACCCAAAAGGCCCTCTCCCTAGTAGCCACCCGCCTCACCTCCTTTGGCAAGGGCTCTCAGAGGAGGGCCTCTGAAGAAGAACTTAAAGTCCTGGTTGGGACATATGGAGCAAGGCACTTTGAACTTTGGGACCGAAGTCCAGGGCCTCCACCAGTGTTCTCTCTAACAGGGATTCCCAGATGTTGTTGACCACAGCTCCCAGAATCCCCAGCCAAAGGCCATTGCAGCCAAAGGCTATTGCTGGGAGTTGTAGTGAACAGTATCCGGAAATCCCTGCTAGAGGCAACACTGGCCTCCACACCCCTTGGGGGGCCCCAATTCCTTTTTAGTTTGTTTTGGGTGGTGTGGTCTCCACTGGCCCTCAATGGACAAGGCACTCAAGTATAACTGTGACCTGTTTCAGGTGCCTTAGAGACAGAGGGGGGAGTGGGGGGGGAGATATGTGGGTGGGAATATGTTGAGTTGTGTGTTGAAACATTTCTGCTAGTGCATATCTGCATAAGTATATCTGTTTTATATTCTTACATTCTTGTGAGTTCAGTTGCTGTTGGTGCCCTCAAGAACCCACGTATTAAAAATATTGTGTGTGTGTGTATATGTGTAGGGGGGATGATGCTTAAGTTGCAGGGTGGGGGTGAGGGGTGGGGTGCTCCAGAAACCTTTAGGTCCCGGCTCCAAAATTACCTAGGTGCACCTTTGCCTCTGATAGAGCACAGACTGTTTGGAGTAAAGGTGTATCTGGTTGGTTTGTGTAGTGCTGTAAGCAAATGTGCTCAGGCTGGCCTAGATGCAGCAGATTCTCTTTAATGTCTGTTTTCATTCTGTCAGGTCCACAACACCACCCCTGTTTGCACCTCCGTCTGTACCTCCATCTGCACCTCCATCCACACCTCCATCTGCACCTCCATCCGTACATCAGTCTGCACTTCCACCTGTACCTCCATCCGTACATCGGTCCGTACCTCCATCCGTACAGCAGTCCATACCTCCATCCGCACCTCCGTCCGTACATTGATCCGTACCTCCATCCGCACATCTGTCCGTACCTCCATCTGCACCACCGCCTGCACCTGCCTCTGTACATGGGGTAAGTAAATGTAGAGTAATCTGGGCCTGCTTCTTCCTTTCATTAACCTCATCATATTAGAGCTGGTCTGTAAGACAGCCTAGTACAAAGTACGATTGTCAGATACATTTTTATAAAGGCAGCTAATTTGCACATCCTTTTACTCATGCCAGTTGACTCTACCCTACATGAACCATCCACTCCCCCTTTGAGCAGACTTAATATGCTCTGCATGCATTGCAATATACTTAGGCTTAAAATAATCACAAATGAATCAGTTCCCACTAAGACATAGTCAGAAAAGAAATGGAATCTCTGCTTGTTAAAGGTGGGCCAGAGAAAGTTGTTTTCAGTACTTCACCCACTCCCAGTCTCTGTCTGGGGCGTAGGAAAGCTGGCAGCAACCCTGGACAGGCAGGCGCCTGCACTTTTCCTGCCAATGCTGCCAGGTCTGTCCCCCCGCCACGCAACGAGGTCTCCTCTGCAAGCACCGGGTCTCCCTACACACATATTGCTACTGCCGCTGCCTCCTCCTCTGATGGCAGGCTTGTCCCCGGCTGTGCTGTCCCCTGCCGGCCATACCCCTTCCACCCTGTGTCAGGACACCAATGCAGGAGGCATTTCTGGGGCTGAGCAGCATGTGTGGCGCATCCAACTGGAGAGTGCATTCTGTGTTGGCCCAGCTGGGGTCTTCTTTGCCTTGCTTGCCAGGGAGAGGAAGGAAGAACCCTACTGGGCCGGCGCAGAAAGCACTCGCCGACTGAATGGGCCATGCGGACACGTAATCAGGGTGGGGCAGGCAGGGCACGTGCCCTAGGCGCCAGTTGCAGGGGAGCACCAAGTGCTTGCCATGCCCCGCACCCAACCATCACAGTTGTGTGTTTTTTTTTCAGGGTTGGTTTGTTTGTTTTGGAAAATCCCCCCCTGCTGGGTGCCTGCTGCCACCCCCACTCACGCAGCCGCACAGGTCGCACAACAGAGATCTGAGTCCCGGCGGAGAGCCTGCGCCCCCGCCCCTACCCCCCCCCCCCCGAGCACTTACTTTCTGATTATTTTTAGGGAGCATTTGCTGCCTGAAAGCGTCTATTCCAGAGAGGAAGAGAAAGGGAAAATAGATGCTTTCAGGCAGCAAGCCTGCCCTGAAATGAGACTGAAGAGCTCTCTTCAGCTCTTTAGAGCTTGAGGCCACACCCCTTTGCATGTGATGTCATCATGTGATACTTCACATGCAAAAGGGCGTGGCCTAGAGCTCTAAAGAGCCGGAGGGAGCTCTTCAGTCTCATTTCAGGGTAGGCTTGCTGCGTGAAAGCACCTCTTCACTCCAAGGTGTGCTCCTTATTCAGTAAACAAAATTTTGCAGGCAACCCCTCTCCCCATCCAGCTCAAATCCAATCTTCCTTTCTTTGGCTGGGCTTTTCTCTGTGCTCTGTTGTTGGAGGAGATTAGAGTGGAGGGGGGCAGAAGAGGGTAGGTACTTAGCTGTGCTGGTTTGCCCTTCCAGCAGCTCATGGGTAATAGTTTTGCTGTCTGCTTTTGTGGAATAGGGATTTGCAAAAATAAATTGCTTTGAATTATTTTGTAGAAGGCATAACTCTTATGCGATTAGTGGTCATGGTTCATCTTTAGTGTTGTATTATAAAACTGTATTTAGTTGTCTGCACTGGGTTTTATGCTGTGTGTGTCCAGACAGTCAACAGTTGATGGTGACTTGCTAGAGGACTTTTTTCTTCTTCATTCCACAGATTAGCTGTAGAAGCTGTCTCAGGGCTAAGATGTGCCTTCCACAACAGACACATGTAATACTCTCTTGGGTGTGGGTGCTTGTGATTCGAATTACACATGGCCACTGGCAGTTGCGAGTTTCAGCAGAGAAATGGGTGGAATGTTTTTTACCTCTGGCTGCTTTTTTCTCACATGGATGGAAAAGGAGCCTTGAGAGGGCAACATTAAGGAGGAAAAAAATAACTGCTGGGGGGAAATATCATGATCCTTTGCTTTTTGTCCCTTTGCTCAGACGTATAGTTTTTCACCAGCTGATTTTAATTAAAAAAGCAAAACAGTTGAGGTGACTGGTACCTGCATCTATTGCATAATGTTGATTTGCCTCCCTGTTCCACTGTAGTGCTGTTAGTGCAACTAACCGTTCTCAGCGTGCAACTGTTGACACTTATAGATGCTCTGCAACGCTTTCTTTTTTCCTTTTGGATTGTAGCACTGTGTTCTGCTTCCTCCTGTTGTGGTCCAGGCCTGATTTATATACTGAATATGCTCATTAGCTAGCATACAAAATGAGGCCTGTCTCATAGTGTCACCAAGTGACCAAGTTCTTTTATAAAGTGACCATGTAGGATCTGGACACAAGGAGGAAAGGAGATCAAACCAAACCTAAATGATTCAATGGGCTTTATTGAGTATAAAAGAATAACAACATCAATCTAACTGAGCAGAAAGCAGAACATTCTATCAATATTACTAACAGTATTTCAACCCTAACCAGCAACAATATTCACCCAGTGTTCCTAACTAACATATGTGTGTGTATCAAATCTTCCTAGAGCCTAATACAACTCAGATACAGATGGAAAAGGTGGGGGGGGGGAGGTAAGGAAGGCTGAGGACTGGCATGGTTTGGGGAGATCAGGAATTAGTAGAGGGACGAGGGGAAAGGAGAAGAAGGGGAAAGGATGGAGGGATCCAAGGCTTGTAGAGGCAGCATATTACCAGGATCAGAGGCTTGAGAGTGGTGGATCTTTCAGCTGAAAGAGAGAAGCTGTTGGCTGGAGACAAGAACTTTTGGATCAAGCATGCAGTTTGCTCAGAGCATGTCTGAGAGTCAGAGCACCATGGCTGGGGAAGTCTTGACTTCTCATTGCGCAGTGGAAGTCACAGACAGTTCCTGCCCATAGACAGAGTTCCTGCCTCTAGCCCCACGGCTTGGGCAGCAAACCCTTGGATTGCTCATGAGCAGATCTTGGTTGTAGGCACAAGATTGCGTGTAGGCACAAGACTGCCTGTAGGCAAAAGACTTCTAGTTCTCTGTCCGGTAAGACTGTTCTTTATAGTGGTATTTTCCTTTGATCTCTCATAGAGTCTATTCAAATCTCCTCATCTTTCCCTGGGTCCCCAAAATGGTGACAACTTGCTGTTACCTTCTGGATATCATCTTTTAATTATTCAGCCAGTCCAGAGAGATCTCAAGCTCATCTTCTGTTAGCTGCTATCTTGAGGAGGGGACATTGCCCAAAGCAAATCTGCATCTCTGAGTTGCAAATGGGCCCCTTCTCTTGTCCCAGATTTTCTAGCCTGATCCCAAAAGGTGTTAAAGGTCAGGAGTTAGTGAGAGAATTAGTTCTATTTGCGTGAGACAGCAATTACATTATTTCTTGTGTACCTCTAGCTAGTGTGTCATTCTAACTAGAGAATATTCCTTAAAGAACATAAAAAGGGGTACATGTGTGAGACGAGTTAATCAATACATTTGACTGAGGCAGAAGCATCCTGTCAGTGAGGAAAAGGGATAATTTCAGCAGTGTGAGACTGGTCATTAAGCCTGACCCATTGAGTCTCTTGTGAGTTCCACAAACACTGATAACCAATGCTAGATTACCCCTGCCTTTACAAATCATTTACCGGGCAGTCATGAGATCTGGGCATCATGTTCACCTCAAGTTCAGGCATTTAATTGAACTCTTGATATAAAATGAAATCAGACACAGGCCTGAATTCCATAGACTTCTGGGTTGGTACCTCTGAGTCTAAGGTTGGGGTACATGTGCCCCAACACTCCAGGGGGTGTTGAGTGGGTAGTTTACCACTCCACCAGATCTATGAGGCAATTAGAAAGGGCTAAGGCTTCTCCTACAAGGTAAAACCATGAGGGGGGCCAGGGGCGTAAGAAGGCTGGAGTGGGCCCAGAGACAAAATTTGAAAATGGGCCCCTCACTGACACACACACACACACACTTCACAATAGATAGTCATGTGACTTGCCTCTGGGGCGCCCCTCGAGGCGTGGGGGCCCCCAGGCAGCTGCCTACCCTTGCCTAATAGTAGTTACGCCCCTGAGGGGGGCATATGGACTACAGATGGCTTTCTGGGGTTCTGCACCTTGTCTGCAACTTCATTCCTTTATGTGCTTTATTAAGGCAGCCCCCATTCCATCAAGGAGGGGAGGCTTATTCAGTAATTGGCAATAGCCTGTGGTGGTGCATGTTTATGAAAATGAATGCAAAATCAAAATATGGTTAAGTTGAGAAGAATATATATATTTAAATATAAAGGTCATAAAAAGGAAATATGCTGGAAGCTAACGTTAGCATTTTTAGTTTGTTAAAAATGGAATTTGTGATTTAAGTCTTGTCTTTGAAAAGAGTTGACTATTAAAATGTGCAGTAAATCATGTGTAATTGAAAAAGGGTTGTAATTGTAAATGTAAGTGGAAAAGGTTGTTCTACATCTGAAAGTTGAAGGCACTTTCTAGCATTTACAATAAGTTTTTCATTTACTGCCAGGCATGCACACCAATGTAGAAACAGACTTGTATTAAGGTGCATAAACAATGCAGTCACCAAAAGAAACCTGAAAAAGCTTAATATGCAGAGACTGCTTCTATGAGGCGGATGAGTACAGGTGTAATTGATGGATTTCTTTGTGACTTTTCCTGAGAGCTAGCATAGTGTAGTGGTTAGAGTGTTGGACTAGGCCTGGGAAGACCTGAGTTTGAATCCTCATTCAACCATGAATCTCACTGGGTGACTTTGGGCCGGTCATGTATCTCTCGGCCTAACCTACCTCACAGGGCAGTTGTGAGGATAAAAAAAACCCATGTACACCACTCTGAGCTCCTTGGAAGAAGAGCGGGATATAAGTGTAAATATAAATTTAAAAAATGGGCACATGGATAAACAAAATCTCTCTTCCTATGCTGTTTGCTTTGATTGATAGGAAGGGGAAAGGAGGGGACAGTTTGATTAACATTCCAGAATTGTTCCTAAGTGTACCCCTTATGAATCAATGTATTAGTTTCTCTCTCTTCCTTGCCCTAGCCTTACAGCAATAGCCCTGCCTGCTCATTTGGTGTATCTTACTCTGAAGATGGGGTGGGTTTTTTGTTTGTTTTTATTGTGTGTTGTAGCTGTATGTGCATGTAGGCTGACTTGTGTTTTGGAAGAGGCACTGAGGCTGTAAGGCCCCACTCCGAATGCAGGTGTGCGCACACTGCCTTGATAGTGGTTAGAGTGCTGGACCAGGACTGGGGAGACCCGAGTTCAAGTCCCCATTCAGCCATGAGACGTGCTGGGTGACTCTGGGCCAGTCACTTCTCTCTCAGCCTAACCTACTCCACAGGGTTGCTGTGAGGAGAAACTGAAGTATGTACACTGCTCTGGGCTCTTTGGAGGAAGAGCGGGATAGGAAAAACGTGAATGCTGCTGCTTGGTGACAGATAGCAGCTGGCGGGCGGGGAGGGCAGGGGGGTTGCTAATACACACTGCTGGATTTGGAATGCAATGAAAATGCTGATCAGGTAATGTAAGGACTCCATCCAGTCTCCAGTCCCTCTCTGAATAGCTGATAGGTGTGGTGATTCCTGCTTTCTGAAGAAGGCTGTATCTGTGCTGCCTCAGCACTTTGCATCAGTGAAAGCATGTAAGGTGCAGTTTTAATTTTTAGTGCCATCATTTGTTAATTAAAAGATGAACAAGTTTGACTTTATTTTTGAGGTGATATTATGGTGAAGTTATCTGAAAGATGAGTGTCAGATATTTGGGGGGTGGGGGGCGCAATTTCAGTGCTTGCCCTAGGCGCTATTTGCCCTAGCTACGCCTCTGGGGCCATGTCACAACAGGGAAGGAGACAGGTGCAGCATCAGGTAGTGGGGGGGGGAGGGTTCCCTGGGGGGAGGCTGCACCCAGGTGGGGCCCACGGCCGAGGGGCAGTCCCCCCTACTCCATTTCATCCCTACACACCTGGTCTCTGTGATGGGATTCTCAAACAAAATTTGTGGGGTGGAATCCAGAGCTGCATTTCTAGCACCTGAACAGCCTTCCGTTTTTCAGACCTGAGGACCAGATCTAGGAAGGGATCTGAAGAAGACATCTGCTTTTGCAAAACATTTTTCTGACATGCCTTTAGTTATGAAGGGAAACAGGAGCGCACACAGCTCCCAAACCTGGGTAGGACCCGTCTCCTACTCTCATTAGAATTGTATAAACCAGCCCACTATGAGGAATTATGGTTTTGCAACCATTTCAGTCCGTAGGAGACCAGGTTTAGAGCGGGAATGCTGCAAGACACCTTGTATGTGTACTTGCAATCCTGTCAAAGATCTGTGAGAGCCAGAATTGGGCTGTGCTGGCAAACCACAAAGCAAGGTTTGAAGGTTATGGAAAAGCAATTGTGAAAACCAGCCCACAGTTTCTAGTTTGCCATTGTAATGGCAACAAAGAAATGTCTCCCAGATTCACTGGGGGAAACCCAATTTACTGAGTGCATTTTAATTTAATGATTTTATCTACTTCATATTTTCAGAAGTTCGGGTGCAGGAAGCGAGGGGGGAGAAAGAGAAGCTGGAAGAAGCGCAACTGAGCGGGGAGGAAGGTGATCTGCAAAAGACCAACCTTTGTTGTTTTTGTAAATTATTATTATTATTATTGCTGCTATTGTTATTGTTACTGTTGTTATTATTATTATAATTATAATTAAAAAACACATACTTCTGAAAGACACACCTCTTCTTCTCCTCCATGGTCTCTGCAGCAAGAGTTCTGCTTATGTACAGAACAACATTTGGAAGCTTCGGAGGTTTTGTAGAGCATTCTGGTTCCTGCTCTGAAATGGAGAGACCTGTGCACCGTGCGTGCCTCTAGGGCAGGAAGAATACTCCTGTCCCTCAGTTACTTGACAATCATAACTCTAGCAGCATAACTCTAGCAGCAGCAGGGGCAGATCCGTCTGAGGACTTGCTCACCCACCATTCGCTGCCTCTGCTGCAGGCCCCCACCCGCCAATGGCCTTTGTGACCTCTGCTCACTGCCACTGTTAAGGCTTGCTGGCTTCTCTTTGCCAGCTGCAACACAGTATAATAATGTCACTGCCCAGCACCTGTTATCCCTGAGATGGGCTCATACCAGAGTGATATCATGTTACAGCCAGCGAAGGAAAGGAAAGTGGCTGCGACTGTAGTGGTGAGCAGAGGCCAGTGGCAGGTGGGCGGGCTGTGGTGGCAGTGATCGTGGCCACGGGGAACCCCCTCTGACTCCACTACAAAGGAGAATTACAAGACGCTAACACCAGCTGGAGAAGGAGCAAACGTCTCCTTAACAGGGCTGATGGATCCTGAACCCGCTTTGCACGGTGCCAGCTAGACTCCAACGCCGGCCGGCCGGACCGGCTGCTGACACTTCCCATCCAAGCCTCCGAAAGGCACTATGAGATGTGGGGGCGGTGCTGGCAACCCTCCCTCTGTGCGGGGTGCCTTTACAAAAGGCTGGGTAAGGCTCTGATTGGGAGCTTCCCATCCCAACTTTGCAAAGCCGTTTGCAAAGGTGTGATATGGTGGGGGCTGCCAATCCTCCCTCCTCAGGGGGAGTCTTTGCAGAGCTTTGCAAAGGTCCCATAGGGACCTTTGCGCAGTGTCTAGAGAGAGGCACCATGAAGGAAGAGAAGGCTGATAGCAGCTTTCCCTCCTTAGCAGCGCACTTCCAGCACCTTGCGAAGATCCAGTGGGGAGACCCCCACGTAACCTGTGAAAGGCTTTGGTGTACGGGCTTAAGGAGAGGAGGCTGCTTGGTGGCAGCAGTTTCTCATTGCCCAGCCCCCAGTGGCCAGTCTTGAAAGTGTTGGGAATTCTCTCTGGTAAGAGAATCCCTTTTTCATTACAGCAGAGTGCACAGAGGCACAACACAGCGGAATTTGGTTAGGCATGCGTGTATGCTGAGAGTAAAGTAACTTGGAGCCAGTTCATAGTTTCCAATCAATATACAGGTGAAACTCGGAAAATTAGAATATCGTGCAAAAGTCCATTAATTTCAGTAATGCAAATTAAAAGGTGAAACTGATATATGAGACAGATGCATTACATGCAAAGTGAGATAAGTCAAGCCTTAATTTGTTATAATTGTGATGATCATGGCGTACAGCTCTTGAAAATAATATCGGACCTCTGAAAAGTATAAGCATGCATATGTATTCAGTACTTGGTTTGGGCCCCTTTTGCAGCAATTACTGCCTCAATGCGGCGTGGCATGGAAGCTATCAGCCTGTGGCACTGATGAGGTATTATGGAAGACCAGGATGCTTCATTAGCGGCCTTCAGCTCTTCTGCATTGTTTGGTCTCATGTCTCTCATCCTTCTCTTGGCAATGCCCCATAGATTCTCTATGGGGTCAGGTCAGGAGAGTTTGCTGGCCAATCAAGCACAGTACACTGTATACTTTTCAGTGGTCCGATATTGTTCTATTCTACAATCCTTGTCTTCTTGGTTCCATGTAATATTCTAATTTTCTGGGATTGTGGATTTGGGGTTTTCATGAGCTGTACGCCATGATCATCACAATGATAACAAATAAAGGCTTGACTTATCTTGCTTTGCATGTAATGCATCTGTCTCATATATCAGTTTCACTTTTTAATTTGCATTACTGAAATTAATGGACTTTTGCACGATATTCTAATTTTCCGAGTTTCACCTGTAGTATTATTATTATTATTACACTTATATCCCGCTCTTCCTCCAAGGAGCCTAGAGCGGTGTACTACATACTTGAGTTTCTCTTTCACAACAACCCTGTGAAGTAGTTTAGGCTGAGAGAGAAGTGACTGGCCCAGAATCACCCAGCTGGTTTCATGGTTGAATGGGGATTTGAACTCAGGTCTCCCCAGTCCTAGTCCAGCACTTTAACCACTACACCATGCTGGCTCTGCCTTTCCCTCTATTGCTCTCAAAATCCCAATTTGAACAGTTTCAGAATATATCTAGTCTTGAAGAGGAGGAGAACAAAGAGGAGGAAGTGAGGTCTTCACTCAGGAGCCAATGTCTGAAGTATCTGTGCGATTTAACACAAATGTGTTAAATATATATATTCCACAATTCACTACATGCACAATGCAATGGGGGATTTGCCTGTCAGATTCTGTATCTCCTAGGGCTGAACTCAGCCCAACGAGACACACAATAACCGGCAGCCAGGTTAAGGGTGCGCTTGCAAAATCTTAGCTAACAGCCGGGTTGGTTTGAAGGGTTAATAATCAAATTATCATTATTATTATTATTATTATTAGGTAGGCGAGAAGCATCGGGATCCACGGGGATCCCGGCCTAACATCAGCTGGGCTGCCCTTGCCCGCGTTAGGCTGGTCATGAGAACAGTCCCTTTGATTCTCAGGCCCAAGATACAGCATTCTTTAGACATTCACCCACCTAGCATTGATTATTAGCTCAATCATTTTCAACAACAAATTGACATGCCTAGATCTTCCTGTCCAGTCTTCTAGATTCTAGGCTCGGTTAGGATGTTGGATAACAGCTATCTTTATATGCATTGACAGTAATAAACTCAACTCAACTAAAACTAAGACATGCCTATATATCTCAGACCAATCTCTTTTTCTTATAACAGAAAGATATTGTCTTTCAGAGTTTCTTATGGCCGCCAAAAAAGCCCAGAAGCTTGCAGCACATCAAGCACTCTCGGACGCATTTCGAAAGATCCTGCTTGTTGTTCTAGGCAAGGCCTTTTCCTTTAAAAAATAAAAACACATTTTTAAAATCCTGCTTCTGTCCCACTCTTACCTGGGGTTCCAAGTGGTTTCCATCCACAGGACGGATCAGATCCTCACCTGCTTAGCTGAGTTTCTCCCAGACCATTTTCTGAGTCCTAGGTGGAAGAGCAGAGACACAAGTTACTGGCTTTAAAGCTTGGGATCTTCTCCAACGATGGTGGGAATTGTGGAGGAGGAGACTTGCCATCCAGAAATGCATGGTGACGAAGGCCAAGGGCAGCAAAGAGTGGGCTAAGGCATTCTTCATCCAGATGAGATGGCTCCCCCATGAGGCAAGGTGAGGTGACAGTCTCAGGCGGCACTTATGCCCTAGGATGGCAAGTGTAGGCACCCTGCCCCCTGCAGGTGTAGTCTCACCTGCCTGCTACCACCGCCTCCCACCAGCTCCTCTACACTCTGTCACCCTCCTTTCAGGTGTCCTCCCCTTTATCCTGGCCCCGCTCCTGATGCAGACAGTGGTCTCTACCTCTTCTCCATTGCCCAGCTGCCTTATCTTTTGAAAATTTATTTAATCTATTTTAATTGATTTTGACATTTAGATCCCACTCTCCTCCAAGCAGCTTAGCATGGTGTACATGCCTTTTTTTATCCTCACGACAACCCTGTGAGGTAGTTTAGGCTGAGAGATATATGACTGGCCCAGAGTCACCCAGTGAGTTTCATGGTGGAAAGGGGATTCAAACTCGGGTCTTCCTGGTCCTAGTCCAACACTCTAAACACTACACTCTGCTGGCTCTTCTGGGCATGTCACTGTATGAAACTGCAAGTCAGGAGTGGAGACAGAGAAAATGGTGCTTCTAGCATAGAGTGGTGGCCTCTCCTCATTCCTTCTGCTTTGCTAGCTACAGTAGCTGGTTCTCTACCCCCAACCCCATCAGCAGGGGAGACTTGTGCATAGGAAGAAGAGAACAAGAAGGAAACAGATCCAGCTACTGGAGCAAGAGAAGCAGTGGCAACAAAGAGTCAGAAGCCTACTCTGTGAGGAGCAGACACAGCTTGAGGAGGTGAGCAGGCTTTTCTAAACAGAACAACTAGCCTTCCCCCCTTCAAACCAACTAACAGGAGGAGGGGAGATTTTGAGGGGCTGGTTTCTCTTTAAGGAGTGTGTGTGTGTGTGAGTGTGTGTGTGTGTGTGTGTGATTTGCCAGAGCTAGCATTTGCCAAGGCTAGCAAACCCCAGTGTTTTTGTTTGTCCCGACCTGAAGGGGGCAGAGTCAGCTAGGGCTGTGGGAGACCCCACATTCCTTTGACATTTCTTGGACCCACATCCTGTGCCTCAGTTGGAAGCCTACTCCCGACATAAGAAGTGAAGGCCCAAGAACATAGCGAACAGAGCATAGTGAACAGGGATAGCAAACAGGACCTTGGCATTTTGCAGTTGTTTAGCGGGAAGTGTGCGGAGGAGCCTGGAACAAGCCCCTGTGATCACAAGGAGCGCAGAGGAGAAGAGAATGTAAGTACGAATCCCTCCATCATATTCTTGAGAAAAGCTGTTTGGACAGTTAAATAGCTGACCAGTAGAGCTGAGACCTATCCTAATAAACTATCTCTAAATACTGCAAACAGCCAACAAAAGCGGTACGGAGACAGAAAGTCAGCAGGGGAGGGGGCACTTCCCAGTGTATTGCACAGAGTGCCACATGTATGACTATTTGCCCCATGGGCCGAAGTCATGGGTGTGTGCTCGGTGCAATGAGCTCCTGCCTCTCAGGGAACAAATTTGTTCCCTTGAGACCAAGGTGGTGAATCTGGAGAAGCTCCGAGAGACAGAGAGGCATGCGGACGAGACCTTCAGGGACACGGTAGAGGCATTCCACTCCAGGGCAGATAGCTCCTCTGCTGTCAGGGAGAATGAAGGTCTCTGGCAAGGAAGACATTGGTCTGAGGAAGAGGGAAATGCTCCTTTAGAAGGGACCCCTTCATTGGAACATGAGCTCATATCCTTTCGCACAGGGGATACTCCTGCGGGGCGGGGCCTCTTTGTAGTGGGTGATTCAATCATTAGAGGTATAGATAGATGGGCTTGTGACCATGTGTTGACTGCACGGTGACTTGCCTGCCTGGTGTGAAGGTTGCGTACATCACACATCGTGATGCTGACGGGAGCTGGGCAGTATCTGGTTCGGCAAATGCCATCCCATCCTCGATAGAAAGGACAGGGAGGGGCGCCTTGGAGGTGGAGTAGCACTGTATGTTAGGGATAGAATCTAACAAGCTAGAAAACCGAGGTGGACTGGAGTCCTCCACAAAACCCTGTGGGTGACAATACAAGGCATGAAAGGAAACGTGCTACTGGGGACATGCTATTGCCCTCCGGATCAAAACGCTGACAGTGACTGGGAGTTGCAGGAGGAAATCAGGGAGGCGTCAAGAAAAGGCAGGGCTGTAATAATGGGTGACTTCAATTACCCACACATAGACTGGCTAAATTCAGTCAGGTAATGACAGAGAGGTCAAATTTCTAGATACACTCAATGACTGTGCCCTAGAACAGTTGGTCTTGAAACCAATCAGAGAGAAGGCGACCTTGGACTTAATCCTGAGTGGCACCCAGGACCTGGTGCGTGATGTCAGTGTCATCGACCCTTTAGGGAACAGTGACCATAGTGCCATCAAATTCAGCCTACGTGCCGGGAGAGAATCACCAAGGCAGTCTAACACAGACATTTTGCATTTCAGAAGAGGAAACTTCTCCCAAATGAGGAGTATGGTGAAAAGAAAACTGAAAGGGAAAATCAGGAGAGTCACTTTGCTCCAGAATGCATGGAGTTTACTGAAATCCACAATACTAGAAGCCCAGTTAGACTGTATATCCCAAAGGAGGAAAGGTACCACTAAGTCCAGGAGGATGCCAGCATGGCTAACAGGTACTGTCAAGGAAGCCATCAAAGGGAAGAAGACTTCCTTTTGAAATTGGAAGGCCTGTCCAAACGAAGAGGACAGAAAGGAACACAAACTCTGGCAAAAGAGATGCAAGGTGACAATAAGGGAGGCAAAAAGAGAGTTTGAGGAACATTTAGCTAGAAGTATCAAGGGGGATAGGAAAAATGTCTTTCAATACATCAGAAGCGGGAAACCTGCCAGGGAGGCGGTTGGCCCATTAGACAAGGAGGGAGTGAAAAGGATTATAAGGAGGATACGGAGGTTTCAGAGAAGCTCAATGAGTTCTTTGCATCCGTCTTCATGGCAGAGGATACTGAGCATATAGCTGTTCTTGAACCAGGCTTTTCGGGGATGGAGGCTAAAGAACTGAGTCAGATAGAAGTGACAAGAGATGATGTTCTAAACTGTCTGGGGGGGAAAAACAAACGAACATTGACTTGACTTTCAGATGCCTTCAGTTGCTTGTTCTCCCTCCATGCCCCTCCATGCTCTCTTCACTCATCTGATACCTTCAGTCTCCATAAAATCCCCCATGCCCCAACTCTTTGGGGTAGAAAGCTGGTCCTGTGGTAGCGTGCATGAATTGTCCTGTTTGCTAAGCAGGGTTGACCTTGGTTTGTATTTGGATGAGTGAGCATTATGAGAGGAGAACTGGTCTTGTGGTAGCAAGCATGACTTGTCCCCTTAGCTAAGCAGTGTCCACCCTGGTCGTATATGAATGGGAGACTAGAAGTGTGAGCACTGTAAGATATTCCCCTCAGGGGATGGAGCCGCTCTGGGAAGAGCAGAAGGTTCCCAGTTCCCTCCCTGGCTTCTCCAAGATAGGTCTGAGAGAGATTCCTGCCTGCAACCTTGCAGAAGCCGCTGCCAGACTGCAAAGACAATAATGAGCTGGATAGAGCAATGGTCTGACTCAGTATATGGCAGCTTCCTAGTAAGGGTCAAATTCTCCCCTTTGGGTTGGGGCTGTAGTCCTGTGGTAGATCATCCGTCTACATCTCTACAGAGCATCTGCTCTGTAGAAATGCTTTCCCATTTAAAGGAAGAATTTAAATGTACAAGTTCCCAAGTTGAATCCCTGGCATCTCCAGGTAGAGGTGGGTAAGATTCCTGCCTGGAACCTTGGAAAGTGGCTGCAAGTCAGTGTAGAAAATATTGAGCTAGATGGAGAATGGTCGGGTAGAGGCAGCTCCCTATCTTCCTAGGACTCTGCCCATCAACTTGTGTTCTACCCTATTATTCAAACTCCTGCCCTCCTGACTGCCCTTCTTCCTAATAAAAACTCTTGACTACACCGACATTTTGTAATGGTTGTTGCACGTTTGCCTTTGCCCTCCTCCACTCCCCTTCCCTTGTGTGCCTAGCCTTCCTGAGGGCCAAGCCAGATGTGATATAGGAGTTCCTGCTGCCAGATCTCTTGTGTCCTATCTAGTTGGACTCTGGATTGTAAGCCTGAGATCAGGGCACGTGTCTTCTTTTTGCTGCATGTAGAACACCAAATAGCTGTTATGGACTCCTTAGAAAGACTAACATTAAAATCATCATTTCATTCCAAACCTTGAATAAAGGTGAGGAATGTTACAAAATAATAGACAAAAGGATTTTACTTCTAATTATTCATTTGTTAAAACTTGGCCTTGTTAACTTGTCTGTTTCAGAGAATGGGAAAGTGGCAGTGGAGTATAGTTCTCCCCAGGAAGCCCCCATTGACTGTTTAGCAGAAGAGGAACTGAAAGGTCTCATCCAGGTAAATTGAAGCCTCATCTCATCATTCGCAGATGAGCCTCATGTTGCTATGACCTAGCAAGCTCAGCTCTTGAACATCTTAGCTTCATGAGTTGGGAGGAGTGAGTAGGGAATGAGCATTCTCTCTCATTTCAATGCATGGACTTTTAAATTCAATGGGCTACCTGTATGTTTATAGGAAACATAGGAAACATAGGAAACTGCCATATACTGAGTCAGACCATTGGTCTATCTATCTCAGTATTGTCTTCACAGACTGGCAGCGGCTTCTCCAAGGTTGCAGGCAGGAGCCTCTCTCAGCCCTATCTTGGAGAAGCCAGGGAGGGAACTTGAAACCTTCTGCTCTTCCCAGAGCGGCTCCATCCCCTGAGGGGAATACCTTACAGTGCTTTACACTTCTAGTCTCCCATTCAGATGCAACCAGAGCAGACCCGGCTTAGCTATGAAGACAAGTCATGCTTGCTACCACAAGACCAGCTCTCCTCTCCCGTCAGGTGCTTAGACCAAGGACGGACAGGTTCCTCGGGGGCGGGTAGACTGAAGATAGCCAGAGATAGCTGGGCTGAATGTTAGATGCTTGGAGCCACAGAGAGAGGACTCACTGGTCTCCCGCTGTCAGATCCTGGTTCAATGTGAGTTAACCACAGTGGGTTGACCAGAATTGCCTAGGAAATCTGCATTCTCAAAACCAGCTCCACAGGCAACCACACTAATCACTTTATGGCAACCGCACTAATCACTTTATGCAATCCAGATCCCTGTATGTCAGTCAACAAGTGTTAGTTTCACATTCAGTTCTCCACAGAGCCAACAGCTCCAAATAGCTCAAGCCCATCAACTGATTGTCTGTGCATTTGGGCCTACATTGTTGCCATAGCAGTCATGCTCGGAGTTCTGCAAAAATGATGTCACTGCCGTGGAATGCTCAGGGTGCAGACTCTGATGTCCAACCGACGTTGGAGATCAAAAGATGGCAGGAATGGATCAGCTCTGTAGTATGGTCCCTGTTGCAAGCAACAGCAACAGCAACTGCAATTTGCTGCTCATGATCTTTTTGGATTTATTTATGGGAGTTGGGCACCGCAGCCATAGGTTGGGTGCAGCAGCCATAGGGAATTACTCCAACCCGTGCCGTAGCACCGTAGAAGTCCTCAAGCTTTGGAAAGTCACCAGACCTCCTAGACTCCACCGTGTGCCACCTCCCAGTGCGGCTTTCCACCTGTGAGTACTTCAACCTCACTTCCAGAACTCGGAGGATAGAACCCTTTTAGGGAGAGCCTTTCATTAGGAGTGATGTAGGTGGGATAAGATACTTCTTATTTCGAGGTAGCTTAGCTGATGCCTTTTAAAAAAAGATTTGATACCCCTCTTTTCATCCAAAGGAACCAGAGCAGTTTACAACTCAATAATAACAATTTCGAAAAAGAAAGAAATGGGAACAGCCGTATAAATGGTATGAAGCACAAAAAGGGCCATAGATGGGGAAGGGGAGCCAAAGGGGTGAAGGAAACAGAGATCCCACTGCTCTGTTTAAAAAGGGGGGAAAGGACCCAATGCCTAGAGCGTTTCATAGCCACTGAACAGGCAATTCAGATGTGTCCCGAAAGAGCATTCAGCAGAACCATATAGCCAAACGAGCAGGCAATGGAGAAAAAGGTACAACAGGGATTCCAACAAGTAACGTCACCCCATCCTTTGCCCAGGTTGATTCAGGCATACACGTTGACTAGGCACTCGCCTAGACAGAGGCGTAACTAGGGAAAATGGCGCTTAGGGCAAGCACTGAAATTGCGCCAATATCCAAATAGGGATGATGGGACTTGTAGTCAACAATATCTGGAAATCCCTCTGAAAAGGAACACTGTACCATCTAGACATGGTTGTTGATCCAAACCTGAAAACATGAGCCATCTCCGGAAAAGACTTCAAACAACAGTCGGGAGTTATGCGAGGATTCCAAGTGTCATTTTCTCTGTCTCAGTTCTGCCAGGGCCCAAACCAGTCCCTGCCAGACTAAGAAATCCTTGTAATTTGCCCCTTCCTGTCACAAGCAGTGTGCTGTTGACTCTGTTATTGACTCTAACTCTCAGATATCCCAGTCATGGATGGAAAATTCAAGGTCAATTTACAAGAGACACATTTTCTACATGGAAGTTTCTTCTGTGCAGGTGCTGTGCAGAAACCCATGTGTAGTGACTGCCAGGGGCATAGCAAGGTTGGAATGGGCCAAGATGAGATTTCAAAATGGGCCCCCAGCCCCTCAAAGTCCAGGGCCTCCACACACCACAGGCCCCCAAGGATTTAAGTCGGATCTTTCAAAATACGTATGCTGCCTGGAAATACATTTCACTGAATACACACATGCACACTTCACAGTATATAGTGATATCCATCGAGTACTAGATATTTGTGCTACTTTTAATGCCTAGAACACACTAGCAACGCTAATGATTAAAATGGCCCCCTCGCTGCGGATTAGCAAAGGAGACTTTCAACCCTGCAGGGTGAGCCAATGTTTGTTTTCTCAGAATTCTGAACAAATTCAGAAAAGTTTGATGCCAGGAGATTTTTCACACCAGGCTTTTAAAGCCCTTTAACACACATCTCCTCTGGAATAGAGGTGCTGCATTCACATGTTGTCCAGATTTACCCTGAAGTCGCTGCAAGTTATTGGGGAGCAGTTCACACACAAGAAAAATAAAATAAAATAAAATAAACGCACAACACATGCTTCACAGTTCTCACTCAGACCTTCTGGGTTGCAAAACAACTTGAACATAAGTGCATTTATGAATGGTTGAATGAAAATAAATAAAATATACTTGTTCCAGAAGTTTTTGTAATTTTCTGCCCTGAAACAAGCCACTTATAGGCCTTTTTAGATAGTTTTTGTTTTTAAAGCCAGCACATTTTCCTGTCTGTTTTCAATTAAATATTCAGAGACTTCTCAGTCTCGCCCCACCCACCCCCATATCAAAGCCCTATGGCAAGCAGATTCCTATAGGGGTGGGGGGACCCCAAAAAGGAATTCACAGCCTACCTAGCAATAGCTGTTCTGGATGGTCTGGGCAGGGGGGCCGCTGCTGCTGCTGCTTTGGAGAGCTCTGCCTGCTTCCTCCTTCCTTGCTTGGAGCCTACTTGAGTTCAGGCTTCAGGGAGGCCTACTGGGAGGCCTCTCTGGAAGCCCCGCCCACCCACCAATCAGCTGAGAGGCGGGGAGAGAAGAGCTCTGCAGTTTGCAGGCCTTGCCGATCCTAGGCCGGAGCTGGAGGCAAGTGGCTGGGGGGCCCTGGGGCTGGGCAGGGGGGCTATGGGGTGGGGGTGGCAGGAACTGGTGTGGCGCCCCCACCTCAGTGGCGCCCAGGGCACCTGCCCTGCCTGACCCCCCCCGTTCTGCCTATGCGCCTAGAGCAGCACGACTTGCATTGTGCCTGCACAGGAAGAAGTGTACAAACCAGGGCTCTTGTCTTGTTTCTGACGTGGCCAGCCTCCTGTACAGAGTGAGAGCAGCATGACCCCGAATACGCTGCCACATCAAGATGTCCTGCCTTGCCCTGCCTGGAATGACAACCGATGGAGCTGGTGCTGCTGCTCCGTGTGTCGCTTAGGCTCTCTGGCACCCCCTATCCGGACCAGCACAGAGAAACCAGGCAACCTTTGCAGAACTTTGGGGAGGCTGCACAGTAGGGTTGCCGTGTGTTTTGTCCCCCCACCCCCGGCAGGAGTCCTCTGCCTTTTAACAGCTGCAACTGGTAGAAATCTTGACGGGAACGTCTTTGCATTACTGTAGCCCTAGGCTTGTTTTTATTTATTTTTTATTTTTTATTTTTTACCCTGCAAAAACAGCTTAATGTGAAAAATCCATCAGAAGATACAACATAAGTCATTGTAATTGTGTGTGTGTGTGTGTGTGCGCGCGCTCGTGCGGTGAGGGGAGGGGGCAACGTTCAGGACTTTATCAGCTTGATGTCCTTTAAGGCATCGTTGTCTAGATAGGGGCTTGAATTTACTCACAAGTAGCAGCTCTGCAGGGCCATAATGTGTATTGGGACCAGGATGTGGATGTAGAGGGTGTCTAACCCTTTCTGTGCCCTTTTCTGGTCTAAAATGATATATCTCAGTGGCTGTTTTCAGAGTTAGATAGCCATGGGGGTGCATTTTTGTTAGTGCAGAAAGAATAGGTGAAACACCCCTAGCTCTGAGCCATGGTCCTGATACAATTTGCAGCTCCACAAAGCTGCTCTTTGTGAATAGATGTAAGCCCCTAACTTGATGAAGACACATTGAATGCCTTGCCTTGTTTGGTCTACACATTTTAGTCCACCACTCTCGTGCCAGTCTTCTAGCTGGTGGTGGGTGCTAGCTGCTTTGCCCTTTGGGGTCACACACACTGCTACACAAAATGAACTAGGCAGCACAGATCATTCCTCTCAAGAGGGATTGTGTGGCTGTTAGGGCCTGGGGGGGAACACTGAGAAGCTGGTGCTGGCAGTTGCAGTTGCTGGAGATGGTGGGGAGGGAGGGAGTCTCTCAGATGTTACTTCAGCACTCTCATCCCTCAACCTTCTGGTGGCCGCTTGGCTTATGGTAGGCCTTAGGGCCCCACCCCCCGCCCGTTGTTTTTGGACTACAGTTCCCATCATCCCCAGGCACAGTGGCCAATAGCCAAGGGATATGGGAATTGTAGGCCAGCATCTGCTGGAGGGCCAAAATTCAAGAGCCCTGGCTTATGGCGTCCGTGCCTTATGAGGGCTTCCTTCCCAGAATCCTCCAAGAGAAAACAAACCAGGGCAGCCTAAATCGAGGGGTTCCCACCCTTGGGTCCCCAGATGTTGTCTCCCATCGTCCCCAGGCCACCATGGTGAAGGCCATTATGGCCAACACAATGGAGTTGTAGTCAAACAACATCTAGAGACCTAAGGGTGGAGACCCTTGGCACAGATGACCTTCCTCAAGAGGAATCCGGGGCTGTTGGAGGCTGGTGGAAACACATAAGATGCACAGAAGCACAAAATCAAACTTTGGCTGACTCTTGGGAATCACCACTTGAAGGCATCCCACTTAGAAATATCGATTTCAACATCATTCCCTTGCCCCCGTCTGTTTCTCCCCCCTAGGGATTCCACTGGGAACCTTGTTTCGATTGGAAAACAAAGCTGGATTGTTGGGAGAGCTCCTTTTATATTATCAACAATTTTGTAAGTTCACCATGATAACTTTTGCTAAACCTAAGTGGGCAGATAGCTCAGAACTAATATTTTCTTGCCAGATTGCTGAGGAGATGACTAGATCTGCATCTGCCAAGCAGATTGATAAAGTTTTCAAAGCATGGGCAAGACAGAGAGTTTGAGCTTGGGGTGGGGGATACATTTGGTAATACCTTAAGAATGAATGCCGATTCTTAAATATCTTTGTTCATTTTGAATTAGATATACATTCAAAATGGGACAGGGGTAGGGACTTCAAGATGAGACGGAGAAGCTTAAATCTCAGATTTTGTATGGGGTGTTATTATGTAAGCACGCAATTTCCAAGACCTCAGATATATGGATGGGTGGTAAAGACTGTCATCACAATTCAGCAAAGGAGATTGATCCCTGTAAGCAGCCTTCTGCATGCGTAATTGACATGGAAGGAGGTGTGCATTTACACTGTGACACTTACTCAGGCTGGATATTGAACTGGTACTGGTTAGATGCCTTTTGTTGTCTGTGGAAGGGGATGCACATCTCTGTCCAGACTTGTTGCTCATGACTGCAGCTGGACTGGAATTGGAGTGCAGGATGAAAGTATCATGCTTATGCCCAATCCATTAAGACAGAAAGAGAGGCTGTGATCCTGGCTGTGCGATGTTCTCAAACTTCCCTTCACCTCTCCAGGACTTTCCATGGCAACAGTTTGAGCAAACTTCAGGAGGGCTCACTTTCACTTACGCATCGGCGGTAAGTTCTCGTTTCTAGGAGTACGGTGATTGCTGACTCTCTGGGTCAAAACTGCGCACCCATATGTGATTTTCTCCCCGGGGTGAATGGCGGCGGGGCAGATCTTTGTCAGCATAGGGGGAATGGGCTAAGCCCCCTCCCTTACTGTGGTCTTGATCCAGCTCAGGACACAGCTATTTCAAAATGTCATGTAAAGTGGCTAATATGTTGACTATACTTATTAGACCAAGGATGGCCAACTGGAACTCTTGCCAGTTCCCAGGGCAATTTTTATGTGGCCTTACAATATTTTAATCAATGGGTGATAAAAGGTTTGCTGACAGTTTCGTGTATAACGAAAATAACAATATTTCCAACTCATAAGGAACAGAATTCTTCTATGCAATTACATCTGTCTCTGATCTTGGATGTAGCATGTCTAGAACACGTTAGTAGTTGACATACTGCACAAGGTTATATTATTATTAATATTATTATTATTATTAATTTGATTTATGTGCTTTTCCTGTGTAATGTTTGAGCAGTTTCACAAGAGCACTTGAGCACTAAATGCATGAATTGTGCAAACACGGTTGTGCAATTGACAACCATTCTTTCCACTTTGTGCAACTACCTTTGTGCAGTTCTTGTGTGCATGAATGTTACATTGCAAGGTGTTAGATTGCAAGATTGTGTCTGAATGCATCGGTTTCATAACTAGGGAGCCTCTTCTGATAGATACATCAGCTTTATTTTGGAGTCTGCCCACTCATGATGGGATCAGGTTGTGCAGGAAAATACACTCCCACTTTCATATTTTCCCGGACCATACTGACCGCCACCTGGAGAATAGATTGGCCCTTGAGAATATAGAAGTTGGTCCCTTCCCGCTTAGACAGGGTAATCCTGCATTGTAGAACTCTGGATTTCCATCTAGAAAATGCAGCTCTGGCACAAATGAACTGTTTGACCTTGGGCAAGTTACTCTTGGCTTGGCTTTCCTGCTAGTTCAATGGAGTCAGCAAATGGGATTGCCAGTGACCCACCCTGACATGGTCATCATGAGGGTAAATGAGACCATACATACAAGGCTTGTGCACAAAGTTGCTTCGGCACCGGCGGGGGTAATCCTTTAAGGGCGGGGGAGGGTGCACTCACCCCTCCCGCTGCATTTCCCCCACAGGCGCTCTGTTATTTTTAAGCCCATCGGGGCAGCAGCGTTCGTCCCTGCCGCCCCGTTGTCGTCATGGTCCGGAAGTGGCCCGAAGTAGCAAGTGTATGTGCGCCTGTTGTGTGCGCACGCGTACATGGCAGATGGGTGCGTGCCCACACACGCTTGCTACTTCCGGCCATTTCCGGCCGACGACGACAACGGGACGGCAGGGAGGAACGCTGCCGGTGGGGGAAATGCGGTGGGAGGGGTGAGTGCACCCTTCCCTGCCCTTAAAGGACTACCCCCGCCGGTGCGGGGGCTATTTGAAAACAGTGGTTCTAACTCTATTCCAAATGATATCTGAGAGAGTGCACAGCTTTCTTGGTGGCCCTTGCTCCTATGCCTTGAACAGTGAGGCTATTGCCAGGATCAGGAGAAATCGGCTAGGGGAACTTAGCCCGATTTCTCCTGACCGCGAGAACCACCAGGTGGGCAGGCGAGCCCGGTGGCCTCCAGGCGGTTAACCCACCAAAACAACCCTCCCCTTCAAGCGAGTTTGCGGAGCGAGTGCTCCGCAAACCCGGTTTTTAAAATCGTGAGTAGACCCCTGACCGGGAAGCTGAAAAGCAGCCTCCCGGCTCGGGGGTCCCTCCAGCATGCCCTGCCAGCTCGCGCCGGGCATGCTGGAGCTTCCAGGGGCCACGTGGCCCCCGAACTCACCAGCCCGTGTGAAGAGCCTCAGTGCTTGCACTGCTGATCTTGCAGGTAATGCTGTTTGTTCCCATGCCATTAAATGCTTCACCTGCTAATTTCTGCAGACCAAGCTGCTATTGAGAGTATGAGAGGAGGCCAAGGTCAGTTGGCAGTGAGGATTTCAGCACTACTGAGGTGTGCAAATCGTTTTATTTGGATTGAGGCTACAGAGCAGAATGGAAACAAACTCAGGGAGAATTACATTCTTACGCCAAGCTCCCAAGTTTCTAGCAATGCCTTGTTTGCTGAGCCTCAGAGCCAAACTGGACACCCATTCATGCAGTTCTGAGCAGGAGCATGGAAGATCTGTTCCGTTTGGGGTTGTGTAGATTCCAGTAGCGGCTCGTGAATGCGCCCCTGGGAGGGGGGCGGCGGGAGGCATCTTTAAGGGAAAAAGTTGCTGCTTACCTCGGCAGCGTGCCTCCCAGCAGGGTAATCACTGCCTGCGGCGGGGAATTGCCGCCACCACTCACCTGGCGTAAATGGAGCCGCGCCCCCGTCAGCAGCCAGGTGAGTGGTGGTGGCGATTCCCTGCCGCAGGGGCTGCTGGGAGGCACACTGTGGAGGGAAGCAGTGACTTTCTTTCCCCTTAATGACGCCTCCCGCCTTCCCCCCAATGGCGCTTCACAAGCCATTGCTGGTAGATTCTTGTCTTCTCTTCAAGCTGACCAGGCCAGGCCAGGGGCACTGGATGAGAAAAGACAAAACAGAGAAGCCGAGTGCAAAAGGTGGAGTTGGACACACCTTTGTAGTCTCCCTAGTTTCATCATTGCTATGTGCTCTTTTAAACAGGGACTTGTCAAGTAATGCAATCCAGACCATTGAGACGAATTCATGTGAAGCTGTCCTGTTTGTGCAGTTTATGTAAGTCACTAAGCATCCAAACCAGAGGCGTATCTAGGGAAATTGGCGCCTAGGGCAAGCACTGAAATTGTGCCCCTATCCAAACAGGGATGATGGGACTTGTAGTCAACAATATCTGGAAATCCCTCTGAAAAGGAACACTGTACCATCTAGACATGGTTGTTGATCCAAACCTGAAAACATGAGCCATCTCTGTTCAAGACTTAGAACAACAGTCAGGAGTTATATGAAGATTCCAAGTGTCATTTTCTCCCTCTCATCTCATGCTTTTTAAAAACCATGACTTTGTCCTAGAGGATCACCTGCTCAAATAGGCACTAGCAAAATGGAGGGGGGGGGAGAGAAGAAGATGACAGGGTGGGGGTGGGGGAGCCTATAAACCAGTGAATGATTCCTCTCAGTCTTTGTCTTGTGATGACTCTGGGCTTATGATGGGGTGTTGGGAATTCTCTCTGGTAGAGAAACTCTTTTTCATTCTAGCAGAGTGCACAGAGGCACCACACAGCGGATTTAGTTAGACATACGTGTATGCTGAGAGGAAAGTAACTTGGAGCCAGTTCATAGTTTCCAATCAACATATAAGGCATTGATTAGACAACTCCATTCTAGATAGGGCGCACGGCCCCTTCGGCAGTTAGAAGAAGGCTGGTGCTGCTTTCTCTTTCCCTGCAGGGAAGAGCTGCTCCTGGGCTGTGTTGCGAACGCAGCACCAGTCTTAGCTCCTGAAAGGGCCGCGCAGCCCTAGTGATGCTGGCCCTGCGTTTGCAGCGCGCAGCCAGGAGCGACTCTTCCCTGCCTCCTTTGAACCCGTTGGCCCAGTGGTGGCTCCGCCCCTTCCAGGGTTGCAAAACAACTTGAACATAAATGCATTTATGAATGAATGCATGCATGCATGAATGAATAAATGAATGTAGTATTGTTCCAGAAGCTTTTGCAATTCTCTGCCCTGAAAGAAGCCACTTATAGGCCTTTTTAGATAGTTTTTGTTTTCAAAGCCAGCAAATTTTCCAATCTTTTAAAAATTAAATATTCAGAGACTTCTCAGTCTCCCCCCCACCTCCTATATCCAAGCCCTATGGCCGATCCTAGGCCGGAGGGCAAGGCAAACAAGATGGCCAGTGGCTGAGGGGCCTTGGGGCTGGGCAGGTGGGCAATGGGGTGGGGGGTTGCGGGCACTGGCATGGCACACCCCAGTGGCGCCTAGGGCACGTGCCCTGGCTGCCCCCGCCCCCAATTACGTCCATGATAAAAACCATAAATGGGGATGGGGTGGGGGAGCACAGATGGATTCGGTTTCCACCCTGTGGTTCTGGCCCTACATCTCCCAAGCTTGAGAAAAGACAAAACAGATAAGCTGAGAGAGAAAGGTGGGGTTGGACACACCTTTGTAGTCTCCCTAATTTCATCATTGCTATGTGCTCTTTTAAGCAGGGACTTGTCAAGTAATACAATCCAGACCATTGAGACGAATTCATGTGAAGCTGTCCTGTTTGTGCAGTTTATGTAAGTCATTAAGCATCAAAACCATCAATGGGGATGGGGTGGGGGAGCACGGATGGGTTAAGTTTCCACCCTGTGGTTCTGGTCCTATATCTCCCAAGCTTCTGCCCTAGAAGCAGTTTCCCTCCAAGAGGGTTCTGGGAGTCAGGCCTGCTGCTAGGGGCCACCGTTTCTGAGTGTGGGAGCTTTGACCCATAATTCCGGGTCTGTATGGGGTTGGGTTATTCATTGCTGAGCGATGTGTACTGTGCATGTGCTTCTTTAGAACTGTTTTCCATTTTTCTGGACTGCACACAGAGTTCTCAAAGCAAGGCTGAGCCAGATCTCAGTCCTGGAATCGATTCTCATATGTGATGCCTTGTTTCTAGAAATCTCTCTGCAAGAAGGCTCACTTGGTACCTGGTCTCGTGGTAGCAAGCATGACCTGTCCCCTTTAGCTAAGCAGGGTTGGATATGCATGGGAGACTAGAAGTGTGTGCACTGTAAGAGATTCCCCTCAGGGGATGGAGCCGCTCTGGGAAGAGCAGAAGCTTCCAAGTTCCCTCCCTGGCATCTCCAAGATAGGGTTGAAAGAGCGTGGCGTGAGCCCAAGATTGCCAGAGTCTGAGAGCGTGGCTTCCAGGCCAGCTTAAACAATGGCACTCTTCTTCATCTTAGAAATAGGCACTGGAGCTTCAGACAAGAGATGAATTAGCACCACTAGATGAGGGAGTTAGGAAAGAGTCTTTGGACATGAAAAAATGAATCCACTTTTTGCACCTTTTGAGGGGCAACCTTAAACTCACAGTAAAGCCTCATGGTAAAGCTTGCTGTTTGAATAACATCCTGGAAACAGCTGCCCCACTGGAAAGGACACCACCTTCATACTTTGCTGCAGGGGCTTCATGTGGCAATTCGACTCCCACCATCAGACAGGAATCTCAAAGGAAAGATAGTTTTTCCTATCCCATCTACCTTTAAAAAACATATTAAAATGTAATGCTTATTTTGTACCATGCAAAATCCTGTGCACAATGCTTGTTTCCAGAGACCTCAGCAGCAATCTCACTGAGAATCTCACTCATGGGTCATTCGAGGTCAGGAATGGAACACAGTTTATCAAGACGTAAGTGAATGCAAATGTGAAAATAGTCAACCTGTTATTGCAGAGTAAGGTACTTTCTTTGACCCCCGGGAAGGTTCAACCCGCCCCCCAACTCTTTTGAATGGCAGAGTTCAACCCTAGAAGATGTAGCATATGGTTATATTCATTCATTCATCCATCCATCCATTCATTCATTCATCTATCATATTTTTATACTGCCTGATATGTATATCTCCAGGTATACAGATATTAGTTAGATAGATAGATAGATAAGATAGAGATATGTCTATCTCTAGGTGGCGTGTAATGAAAAGAAGCTACGGCTTTGAAGGAGGCTTCCTCCAGTGCTTCTCTCTTTTGAGAAGTTATTAACCGCTGATGCCAGGGCTGGAAATTTGATGCACTGTGCAGGTCAAACATCTCTCCTCAGTGTCTTCAGAGACACTGGGAGGCAAATACCATGTGTGTGTTTGTGTGTGTATAGTGCAATCCAGATTGGGACGATCAGTAGAGCTGGAAGCTTGCTGGTGGCTCAGGGACAGGCTGCTGCCCTTGCACATGTGCCAGCCCTGCCCCCTGTATCAGCGTCAGATGCACACTGACACAGGGACCATGCTAGCTCTGGGAAGGGCGGGGGCATGTGGCTGGGGGGGAGGGCATGTGGTGCCTTGCCTGCTCCCAGGCTGCACTTTCTTTGTCAGCTGGGTGCTTTCTTCCTCTCTCCTGCGCGGAAGGAGGGGGTGGCAAATAGCTTAATCCGCCCCTGCCTCCTGGAGCTTCTTCCTGCATTTTGTTCAGCTTGTAACCAGTGGGTCTAATTCCTCCCCACGGCAGGCTTCTCAACCATCATCCGCTGAAAGTCACTGATGATGCCAGTTTTTACAGGCTTCCCTCACTGAAGCTTCTGTAAGTACCTGAAATGAATTAGTTATTACCGTGATCACTGGTTTTTTCTGCATCTTAGACGGACACTCTTCTTCAGGGCCACTGGGTGGTCCAGAAGAACTCATCAGACTTTCCCCTTTTCTTCTTCCTCTTCTTCCTCTTCTTCGTCTTCTTCTTCTTCTTCTTCTTCTTTTTGTTGATGGTAAACTCTGAGGGTACATTTCTGACTATGTGAAAGTGCCTCTGAGTATATGCAGAGTATAGGGCATTTCCCTGTATCCTGTTTTTAATGCAGGGCTTCAACTCTAAAATGCATGATAGAATTAGAAGAAGAAGAAGAGAATTTCTTGGAGTATGTGCAGATTGCCAAGTGTGTTTTGAGCCAAGATTTTGTGCCTGCAAGATAAGAATGAATGATAACGAATTAAGCTCCTTTGATCATGTGCAGGCTGCTTTTGTGTCATCACTGAATAAACTTGATCAGTCCTCATGCATTTGGTACTGGAGGTCCAGCTTGCTGGTCGGAGGCATGATTTCAGGGCAGGCTGAAGCTAGTTACTCAGTGGTGAGAAAAATACACTGTTGACTAAACTGTACTGTTGACTAAACTGTTGGAGATTCTCTTGTGGTGAGAGAATCCCTTTCTCAATATAGCAGAGTGCACAGAGGCACAACACAGCGGTAGATTAGTTAGGCATGCGTATGTGCTGAGAGTAAAGTAACTTGGAGCCAATTCATAGTTTCAAATTAATATAAAAGGCATTTATTAAGGAACTCCAATCTAGATAGGAAAGTGAGGATTTAGGATCTCTAATCTATCTATCTAACTAGATGCAAATGGATTCTGCATCCTCTCTGCACAAATGGCGCAGGGAGAGAACCTTGCCATGTTGCAAGGTAGGCGGGCAGGTAGCAAGAGAGAGAGGAAGGAGGAAGTCCCTGAGATTAGCAATCTACACATCAAAGGGATAGCATCAGAGCAGTGGAGAAGTGATGACAAATGTCTTGACCCTCTAGACCTCTGACTTACTAGTCTGTCCTCCACTGTCTGAGGCAAGAGACAGCGCAAAGTCCTTTAACTTTCCAACATAAACAGTACTCCAGAGCTAAGACTCCAGAGCTAAGCCATGATGCTTTCTCCCTTTTCTATTCTGCCTGATGTGGAGTTGTGTGGTTCGAAAGCAGCAAACCCAACAAGCTTCATGAAATCGGGTCTCCCTAGACATTATTTCTGCTACACCACACTGGCTTTCTCTTTCTCTTTGGTATCTTGCATTGCAAAAAGTCTCTCTCCTTATTTCAGAAACCTTCGTTCTACAGAAATGACCCCAAAGATATTGGAGGACCTGATCCAGACCTCCCTGCAATTGAAGACTCTGTAAGTACTATGTACACCCTTTTCCTTTTGCTGGTTGCCAAAGGAGAGAAGAAAAGAGACAAGTGGAAACGGGGAGTCAGCCTTGTTCTGACCCCCTCCTCCTCCTCAGCCCTCTAAGTAGGTCGATAGGGGCAACTTCAGAGGCTGTAGTTTTCCCTGCGAGGAGGACAGGAGGACGGTTGACCAATACTCACACTGCGACCAAGTTGCTAGCCAATCCACACTTCTTGCCCAACATGCTATCAGGCTTTGCTGTGGGAATGGAAGTCATGCTAGAGTGGTGGTTGAGGGAACAGGCATTCCTCAGACCCGTTACAGGGGCTTCTCAGCGAGGTGGTCAGAAATGACAGACAAGGAGGGGACGGAGCGCAGGGACGGAGCGCAGGTACTTCTCGGCTTCTCTGACTGTTGGGGTGTGCATGGCCATGGGGGCTGCCATGGAGAGTGGCTGCACTTCTGCATTTGCAGTGACATCACTGCCTGAAGCTTGTCTACCACTACCCAACTTCCCACTGAAATATGGAGCTACAGGACTGTTGGGTGTGTTCCAAGCTGTACGCTCAGTTCGTGTGGACCAATGGTGAGGGCATGCCCCCTGTGTGGGTTGAAGGAGTGCAGGAACATTCCCCAGAATCCTCTGCAAGAGACAGGAAGTGGCAGATATGCAGGGAGTCTGCAGGAGACAAAAAACACGGAAAAGATTCCCTGATGGTAAAAAGTCTGAAAACCACTGAGCTAGAGTCATGAGTATCTTTGGGCATCATTTTGAGACATCTCCCAGTTCCATCTTCTCCGGAAATAGCCCTTCATTAAAAAAGGTTTTCTTTCTTCCTTCTTTTCCTTCACAGGCTGTATGCTTTCCCTCACCAGCACTCAAACACAAATGGAGTGGGGCCATAGCTTAATGACAGTGCTCTGCACATGCAGGGTCCCAGATTCACTCTCTGGCATTTCCAGTTAAAATAATCTCAGGGAACAGAGCTAGGAAAGACCTCCCTCTGAAGCACTGAGAAACCATTGCCAGTTAGAGTTAGAAAGCACTGAACTCAAGGGGCCAAGGATTTGCCACAGTATCAAGCAGCTTCCTACTTCTTCGGCAAGTAATAATTTCATCAGAAATTATTATCCCTCACAGCAAAGGGAGACTATGATCTCCCTCACAGCAAAGGGAGGAAGATAATCTCCATTATCTCCCTCACAGCAAAGTCAGCTCAATCTTCCTCAGTATATGGAGATGGGAATATCCCTTCATAGGACAGTTTTGAGTTAGAAACATTTTCTGAAGAGATGTGGGGGATATGTGGAGAGCCCCCAAAGTGTGGGTCGGCATGGCACCCTCCTGAAAGGACTGGATTGGTTGTGGGGGTTGCCAGTTACTGTCCTCTCCTGCAAGAAATGCCAAGAAGCTGTGAGGAGTTCTGTCTTTTTCCTCCACAGCATCTTGCCTAACAAGGTGTTCTGCTGTCTTTGCCATCTGAAGGATGACATTGAAGTTTTGTCTGATACGATGAAGTTGGACTGCACCGACACGTGTACCACAAAGGAAACTCTCTGCGGTAGGCTAGTAGTAGTTGATGAAATTCTGTATTGTTTTGAATGTTAAAGAGCATTTCACGATTTCCCCTCTAAGCAGGGGAAAACCTGTTGCAAAATGAGCTCATCGGCAGAATGTACTAAGAAAGAACACCTCAAATGGCAATGATGCAAACTGCACAGAAATCAAAGTAGGTCTGCAAATGTCTCCTTTTGGGGATAAAGTGATTTTTGGACCTTTGTTTTGATTTCTGGAGTCCTTCCCTTGGTCCAAAATATGTATCCTTCCTCCATGATTCTAATTTGTGCAGAGTGACCTCTGAAAGTGTAAGGGTAATACTTTCTAGAGGCCCTTACTATCCTTTTCGGCGGGGGGGGGGGGGTCAGCTTCCTGGGACTCTCATTATTTTTCAGCTTTGATTGCCAAACCAGGAATTGTACTGCAGAGAGTAAGAGTAGGTTCCTTTGACCACACTCCTGCCCTCTCTTTTCCCGGAGAGAAAACCGTCTTCCCCACTATGCTGTTGAGAGAGAGACTGAGCAACTGGGGAAGAGATGGCAGGTGGCGCCCTCTCTCTCTCTCTCTCTCTCTCTCTGTGATGGTGAGAAGGATTGGACTACTGGCGCTGCCCCTAGAGAGAATGCAAGCTACCAAATTCTACCCCCTTGCCTGTTGGGTGGGGCAGTGGGGAAGATTGGGCTTGCTGGACCCAATCCCCGCCACATGTTGTCTAGAGAGAAAAGACAGATATGCCAATAGATCAGGCCTGCTCAACTGAGGCCCTCAGCTGTTTTTGGACTACAACTCCCATAATCCCCAGCCACAGTGGTCAAGAGTCAGGGATTATGGGATTTGTAGGCCAACACCTGCAGGAGGCCCAAAGGTGAGCAGCCCTGCAATAGAGGCAGCTGCTTGTAGAAGGAGCAACCTCATCTTTTCACCCACTCTTGTGTACTCTCCCTCGGATCAGAAACTATGGCAGCTGCTCTTGGTAACAATCACCTTGCAGGAGCAGCCATCAGGAGTGCCTCCCTGCCACTCTGTCCCTAAGCAGCATGGAAGGCAAGCGAATGAGCAGCCACCGCTGCTTCCAAGCACTCACTTATGCTTTCCCTCTTGAAGGCTCTATCTGCTCCCTCACAGATTGAATGAACCACTGACCGAAAGGAAGCTGGGGCGGATGGCAGAGATCGCCTCTGCTTGTTCCTGTTCCTGTTCTCTCTCTCTCTCTCTCTCTCTCCTTCATGCAGTAGGAGAAATGGGGCTTCATCGAGAGGGAGAGGGAGCAGGCAAGCAATCAAGGCAACAGCTCCTTGCATGAGCAGGCCACTTGCACACTCCATCTTTGGTCATCACAGTGGTAGGGATGGGGGAGGAGAGCTGGTTTTCAGGTAGTGAGCATGAATTGTCCCCATTGTTAAGAAGGGCTTGGACTTGGTTGGGTGACTACATGTGAGCACGGTGAGATCTTCCCCTTAGGGAATGGGGTCATAGCTCAGTGGAAGAGCATCTGCATGCTCAGGTTCACTTCCTGGCTTCTCCAGATAGGTCTGGGAAAGACTCCTGCCTGAATCCTCAGAGAGCTGCTGCCAGTCAGTGTAGACAATACTGAGCTAGATGGGCCAAGGGTCTGACTCCCTCAAAGGCAGCTTCCCAAGTCCCCATGTTCTCCTGCTGCACCACCCAGAGAGGAGGGAGGGCGAGCGAATGGACAGCGGTGACTCGGCTTGCGTTTTCTGAGCAGTTCCATAGGGTTGAAGACTCCCTGTCAGGCATCTTGGAGAGACAGAGAGGACCAACAAGCTCCAGGAGACAGCACGGCCCCCATTCTCCAGAGTCAGGAGAGGCTGCCTCCTTTCCTTGCCTGCCCTCTGAGGAGGAGTGTGGCTATTGGGACACACAAGCAAAAAAGGAGACAACATCTCACGGGACTCACTGTGTAGCATTGATTGAAGCCCAATGCCTTTCAGCCTCAGAGCTCTTCAGGGGCAATCATTAGTCATCTTTCAAAAAGAGCTTGAGTGAAACTCCTTTGCCTGGTTACAAGCTACTTGCTCATAGGGGTGTGCACGAACCGGTCCGGAGGCCATGTAAGAGGCGGTCCGGCACCGAGGGGGGGTCTCCCTTTAAGTGCGGGGGGGGTAGAACTTACCCCTCCCACCGCTCTCCCCCCTCCGGCGCTGTAGCATTAAGTGAAGATTTTGGGGCGGCAGCCCTGCCCCCGTCCTTGTTAGGAAAGCCTTCGTAAGAGCACTCTCAGAGCAGCACGCATGCCTTTCCTGCAGAAAACATAGCGTACAGTTTGTCACTGAGACTGTTAAGCAACAGCCTCATTTCTTTCTCACTCTCCCCCTCAAGTGCCTCGGAATTTTAGTTGGCCCCCTCCCATGGAAGGTGGGCTCTTTTCAAATTCCAGCTCACATTCTAGCTCCCTCATTGGTTTACTGGAATGAGAGCTGCCTAAAAGGGTTACAGGAGGAAGATCCCATCCCTAGAGCAAAAGATGTTTGTGGGGAACCTGAAGAAATGCATATCAGTAACTGTCGTTTAAAGGTAAAGTGTGCCACTTTTTTGACTCCTGGTTTTCTTTGGTAGAAAGTGGAGTGTGAGATGAAGCCTTTCAGCATCTTCCTCTCTCGCTGCTGCCCAATATAGTAGCAGCGGGGATCCGAACCGGCAACCTTCTGCTTGTCAGTCAAGCATTTCCCCGCTGCACCACTTAAGGTGGCTCTGACTGCTCTTGACTTTCAGGCATAACCACACAACAGAGCGGGAGCCATACAGAGGCAGTTTCTAAACGGGTTCCAATTCTTAATGGATGTGTGGAAGGAGCATGCCAGAATACTGGCCTATCATCCTGCTCCTCTGCGCTGGCTGGCAGTCCTGCCACTGCCACTTCCTCCTTCCCTCCTCCTGGGTAGGGACTAAACCACCTGCTGCAGCCCCTTGCCTGAGATGCAGCGGGAAGGAAGGCTGGACTGCTTCTCTCTCGGGGACACTTGGTGCAGTTTGGGCTCACCTTGGCTCACCTGCCTCCTTTTGCTGCTGCCTCCTTTTCTGCCTGCTGGGAAAGCAAGGGACAGGAGTGGGGAGAGAGAAGAAAGGGACTCTGCAGCCAAGTGCCTGAGATGAATTCATGGCCCTGAAAGAGGGAGAGGAGGGGGCAGAGGCGATGGGATTGCTTGCCAGTGGAGCAAGAGGGATAGACCTGTGTGTGATTCACTGCTCTACTACAGGCCCATGTACTTATTATAAAAAGAGGCTCATTGTGCCTTGAACGTGGTCTAAGCTTGCTTATTCTATTTTATTGGTCTACACCTTTAAAGTGGTTTCAAGCCACCTAATGGCGTAGCGGGTAGGCAACTTGCCTCGGGAGCAAGAGGTTGCAGGTGTGAATCCCTGCTGGTATGTTTCCCAGACTATGGGAAAGACCTATATCGGGCAGCAGCGAGAGAGGAAGATGCTGAAAGGCATCATCTCATCCTGCGCGGGAGATGGCAATGGTCAACCCCTCCTGTATTCTACCAAAGAAAACCACAGGGCTATGCGGTCGCCAAGAGTCGACACCGACTCGACGGCACAACTTTAAAGTGGTTTAAAGCAGAGTCACTTTCCCCCTTCTGAGGGAACCCTGATAGAATTTTGAAAAGTGGGTGGAAGCTAAGGGTCTCTAATCGACAGTTCAGGTGGTACAAACGGATACAAGTTTGTCACGAGGACAAAGCCTTGGGGATAGATCAGGAAATGCCTCTACTGGAGACTGTAATTAATCCTTCAACACAGTGTTGCCAAATATCCTTCAGCCTCCACCTCATGCCTCCGATGAAGTAGATTCTTGCCTACAAAAACTCAGGACATTGTGTTAATGGAGCTACAAGGCTCTTTGTTGCTGTGATTTTGTCAGTCACACTGATAGACTTTCAAACAGCTAGAAACTTCCTTTAAAAAAATAAAGCCGAGATGTATGGTGCTTCCAGCAGCAATAAATTGTGCAACTTTCAGTGGAGTCTTGCTTACACAGACTCCCATCGGCTTCCATGCTGCTGCTTCTTCTCTGGCCACGCACTGATCAGAGACCTTGTGCTATTTTCTCGGCGCCACCTTAGGTTGCTATCTTGCTAACTGGTGCATCTTTGCTCTGCATGTCCTTGACAGGATGAAATGCAGTCACACATTTGTCCCTTTACAACTTCTCTTCTTGCAACTTGCTAATGATCTGAGCATCAGGTGTTTTTGGACATTGGATGATCCTGTTCTTTTCTTCTTGCTTCTGAGCAGAGAAAGATGAGGCTTTGAATAGGATGCAAAAAGAAGTAATGAGGGTGTTGGGAATCAGGAAGCTGAAGACCAGCAGTACACGGGGCAGGCCAAGGACAGCGTCGCTGCACAGGTCCGACCAAGCTGTTATGCAGTCCACACCTAGCATCCCCTGGTCGACAGCTACCATCATCCTGGATGGCGGAGCTCATGGTGAAACTCCCTGGCTTGAGGGCGACCATGATGAGGCTGACCTCAACAAGTGGCGATCTTCCCTTATCCCAGTCACGCTAGTGAGGAGCCGCTTAGCCCACGTGATCCGTAGGCTCAAAGTGGACTGCACAGAGTCCAAGGTCCAGCTGGCCTGTGCTAAGATGATTTCCAGGCTCACGATGCTGCTGAACCTCTTCAGTGAGAGAGAATACGTCAAGGAGACGTCCTCCCTGTGGAAGTCATACTGCCGGCCTATGAAGAATGTCGCCAACCTGGCCACAGGAAATCCAAGAAAACGGGTGAATCCTGAGGTAAGGGGCAAAGCTTGTCAAGCCTGAGGGGTTGTCAAGCCTACTAATGCATTGTCAGGAGGAGCTTGGGCAACAATCAGCTGACCTGGATGTGGCTCACTGGGCGTGAACAAGGGGAGGCAATGGGAGTTCACCTGGCACTGGCTTCTTGAAAGCATAGAGTCAACCCATGAAACATTTGGGTTTGTCGTTCATGCTTTCTTTTCAAATTGCAATAAACTCTGTTCCGATTGAGACATGGCCTTTAAAAAGTGGTTGGGTAACCGATTCAGGCCATTTGAATTGGTTTTGAATTAATTTAAATATATTTCACACAGAAAAGATCACACTCTTTTGCAGAATATATTTCATGCAGAATAATATCAATCTCTCACTTCTGTCTGTAAAATAAGTACCACGATATCCATTGCACTTGAGAACGACAATGCATTCGTTCTCACGACCAGCACTAGCCATGCTAGTGCAGCCCCACCTGGGCAGAGCTGCTCATGAGAACTGCCAGGATCAGTCCCAATCCCGGCACTCCTCGACTGGGTAGTCCAGGTGAGGTAGGAGGGTGTACATGCAGCCTCCTCCCTCACCATCTGGTCATGTGGGCAGCTGGGGTGCTGGCAGCTCCCTTCAGGCTGCTGGCAACCATTTTAATGATAGATGCCAAGGGAAGGAGCAACCCAGCCTCTAGGGTTTCTACATGCACAATGCTGCTGGTGTGGTGCTGCATTGTGGGATTCCTGGAGGCCAGGCTTTGCTTCCCCAGCCTCCAGATTGCTGTGCTGCTGCTCATCGCAGTGGCGATCATGTGGGTGGGGAGATGAATGGCAAGGTTGGGAGGGAATGGAGGTGATGAGGTGAAACCATCTGCTGGCCATTTGCTACCAATCTGTGATGTGAATGGAGGTTCTTACCATTTCTCCGTGATGCATTCGGATGATGTCACTAACCATCACACAATTACACAGCACCATCTGCTGGCCATTTGCTACCAATCTCTGATGGTCTCAAAAGACTTGATTCCCACCATGGATTAGTAGCAAATGTTCAGCAGGTAATGCTGTCAAATTTCACAATGGCCAACAAACCCGTCAGATCACCCCTTGGAGAAATTGTGTAAACTTCCATTTTCAAATAGAGTTGTTCTCTCTTTGGCAATATACCCCATGTCTTGCATTCAGAAGAGTCCAGGCTTAATCTCTAGCCTCTTAGTTAAGGCTTCAGGGCTGAGAGCAGCTGTAAAAAGGAGTAGACAGTACTGGGCTGAATGGACCAATGTTTGACTTGGTAGAAGACAATTGCATATGTCCATATGAGAGCAAGTTCAATAGAGAGCAGTACAAGTGGTGTTTTTTATTCTGAGCGGGGTGGGGGGAGAAAAAGGTAGAAAGACAAAAAAGCCTGTTTTCCCTTTCCCTTTCCTTTGTCCCACCTTGCAGATTGCAAGCCAGGGAATCTCAGAATATGGCTATGGCAAAAGGCTGTTTGCTATTTCAGTGACTGCAGTGATAACGATGATCATGGCAGTAATTTGCCTGTTTGAGGTAAGCTAAAATGCATTTTTAAGTTGGATTTATGAACTGCCATATCCAAGGGCTTGGGGTGGGAAGCGAATGTCCCACAAAGACACAGTCCCCCCCAACTGAGGAAGAACTACTTTCACACGGGATATGCCAAATACTCATGCTTTGTAGAGAGCTTTCATTTGTGCCAGAGTTCATCCTGCCTCTACCTCTGGTGAACTCAGCTGCTGTTTCTAATCCCAGAGCTCCGACCTGAAGCGTGCAAAGACAGCAGGGCCTCTGAGCACGTTCAGTGTCTTTCCCTCACCCCTGAATACCCACAGGCATTTCCTCACAACAGGGATTAGAGTTGGAAGATCCAATCAACAATGAGCTCCAACACCTCTCTTTTTTAGGAGCACTATCATGACAGGAATGCTAACAAACCAATTTCTTGGTTGACCACCCAAATCATTGGCTCTGGCCAGCTGCAGGAAATCTTTACGTGGTGGTTGGTTGCTCATGGTCTTTCCTCTCTTTTTCTTGACAAACAGATCTGTTCTCAGCTTTCTGCAATTAAGGATGGCACCCCTCAAAGGAAACGGTAAGCCTTGCTCAGGAATGCCTGGTCTTCTGTGATTCTGCAGTCTTGGGACTCTACGCACAGGACCTGGTCTCAAGCTCAGGATTTGGGTGTCCACTTCCATGTTAAAAAAAGAAAACCATTTTTTAGGCCTTAAGGCAGTGGATGAAAAGTTGAAAGGATGCAAACAGTGTCTGTCAGATCCTCCAGTGTTCAGTGGGCAGAACTTCTGTGTGCTGCAGAAGTCTCTGGCCATGTTCTTCAGCTACCCACACACTCCCAGACTTCATATTCCAAAACCTCTCCTCCTAGTGTCATTATGCCTTCTCCATTTTTGACATTTCAGGGTACAAATCTATCCCATGTGCACCATTTGCACAACCCTTTTCATGTAGGGGAAAATTGATACGCCAGCTGTGACTACCACTAAAAAACACATATCACCCATTTCTTTGAGAGAACGTTTCATTCAGTTTGTTCCATTCTCTCCCTCCTCCATCTCCCCTGCTAACTTGGCAAAGAGGCACCTTTTAACATGATGGTTCTCTTTATTTAGCAGGGGGAGAGTAACTGGCCCTATCCACCCCCAGCACAGTGCCTCCAGTGACTGTAGCTGGTCTTTGTCTTATGTTTCTTTTAGATGGTGAGCCCTTTGGGGATAGGGATCTATCTTATTTGTTTGTTATATCTCTGCGTAAACCGCCCTGAGCCATTTTTGGAAGGGCAGTATAGAAATCCAATGAATAATAACTAAATAAATAAGCATTCCAAGGCAATGATCAGGCCTGGGTGTCAATTTCTTCTTTTTATTCTCATTCAAAGGCCCTTTCTAGGCAGAAAGAAGAAAGGTGCAAAACAGGTAAGGAGATAGCTTATGTTCTCCCATCGTCAACAGAGATATGGATTTTCTGGAAACCTTTGTTGGCAATTCATCTGAAAAAATTTCCCAAGCAAATTTCTCCTCATTTGCTGAATATTTGTGGAGGTGGTTTTGCCCAAAAAGCCAATAAATACTGTAGAAATTTTCCTGATTCCCTAAATAGACTGAGATCTCATTTTGCAAGTCATTTGATCTGATTATGCAAGTTCTTGATTTAAAAAACCAACCACTCTACACCATCTTAACTTCCCTTCATTGTACCTCATATGATTTTCAAGTATCCAAACAGAAATTTTAGAAATAGACATTTTTGTCCTCACCACAGCAGTATTCTTCACTTGACCTTTTTTCTGAAGGAGGCGATCTTCCATTCACTTTTCTGTGAAAGTGAATGTTATGTCCACTTAGAAACTATTTGATGACGAGAACTAAAGCTGCTCCTTGTCCCCGCGATGAAGACTCCTCCTCCTGCCCACAGAGGCACATTTCTTCCTCTGTATGGCCCCAATCTGGGTTCTTCCCTTTGGCATTCTAATGTCAAGAAATGGTGGGCATTACGATCATATATCCAGGATGTTTTCTAGACAGCAGTCAAAGATGCTCTGTATAGAACTTGCAAATCAATACAAGCTGAGAGTTTACAGAGAATCCAGACCCTCCCCAAGATTGGTGCTGATTTTTCTCCTGGGATCTGATGGGGAGGTCACGTGGGGAAAAGGCCCTTGGTGCAATGTTTGCTGCACCCCCCTGTTGGCCACTCCTTGCTTTTGGTGATTAGCTCACATTCACCAGCAAATGAATTTGAAAAGGGGTGGGTTAATAACGAGAAGCAAGAGGTGGCCAGCAGGGGGCGCAGTGAAAATCGCACCAGCAGCCTCCTTCCCATGTGACCTCCCCATCAGATGCCAGAAGAAAAAAGCAACCATCTGCAGGAGGCTCTGGATTCTCTGTGCACTCTCAGCTGATATTCATTGGCAAGCTCCGTTTGTAGCATATTTTACTGTCATCTAGAAAACCTCTAAATAATGGCATGATAGCCACCCCAAACCCTGAAGTTGGTTTGTTGTGACTCATTGTCACGAGATTGTGACCCACTGACCCCTTCTTCTGCTCAGTCTTCCAGTGCAGGTTCTCCAGTGCTCGGTAAGCCTCTTCGGCTCAAGGAGAGTGTGGATAAAGTCGGGGGAAAGGAACAGCATGATGAGGAATCCTCAGGAGACAAGGCTATATTCAGCCGGGAGAGGTATAAATGAAAGGAATATTCTCAGATCTGCATGGGTTACAGAACATCCTATCTCTGATTGCTCCCACACTAGCCCTTTCCTTCAGAATCACTCTCTTTCAGTCACTCACTTGTTACAGAGAATCTAGACGACGTCATTGCTAGCCTGTTGCGTTCCGATGTTTTCCGCATCCCCCTCCTGTCTTTCCTCCCCCCGGTGGACAGGCATTGCATTATTGAGGCACATGAGGAGTGGTTTGATGACAACGTGGTTGATTATGATGCTCTGCCATTTCCTGGCCCTGGTGGCCACTATATGTCCTGCAATGTCTCTTCCACAATTGTTTTTCAATAGAGGTTTGCCAGCTTTGAGGTGCTGATGTGGGAAGTTGCATTGAGGGACTCCTTGGGCAGCTTGGTATTGTTTTATTTTTTGTTTTTTAAATGAAACCTTTCTCTAACGTGCAAGAACATAAATAAACTTGGGAAATGGAGGACAAAATGATGGGGTTGATAGGGTGGATTGCCATGCCTCTCTCCCACCATTTCCCAGAATGAGCCTGCAAATGAGCTTTTCCTGACTCCCGAACTCATGCTGAATTTAAACAGCTGCCCTCTGCATTAATCCCCTCCCTACATATATGTAGGAGTCCATGCCATCGAACGCAAGGGGATTGACTTCAATCTGAGTAGACGTGCGTGGGAATGGGCTGTGCTTAATATCCGCTTTCATAGCCTGGGCACTGTCCAGATTACATGCTAAAACCGTGTCACTACTGCCCCTTCAGTGTGCTTCCGTCCTGCCTGTGTTTCGGCATCGCGGTCCCTGCGCTGTCAGCAAGGTGCCGTTCTCGTTTCTGATGTCCAGGGGCATCCCGCTAATGAGGCAAAGGGAGACGAATGCCTCCTGGCCCACAGCCTCGGAGGGCCCCCCGGCCAGTCCTGGCTCTCTCCATTCTGCCATGCAGCATGCCTGCAAGGGAGCGCAAAGACAGCTGCCTGCCTGCCTGCCATTGCTCTCCCTGCTTCCTCGCCCATGCAGCGTGCCTGCGAGAGCGAGAGGGAGCTGCTGGGAGCCCGAGGTCATGGAAGGCGGGAGAGAAGCAAACTTCCCCTTGGCGAAGCTTCCTCCTCCCCGACAGGCTGAGGTCGCCGAGAAGAATGGTTTGGATCGCTGCTGAGCTCTGTCCTGCTGTTGCGGGAGGGGGGCGATTCTATCTGCCTTCTATTGCCCAGGCTGGATCTGGAGCTGGAAGAGGGCGGGAGACACTGTCGAGAAGACAAGAACAATTAAGCCCCCACCCCGTTCATGTTGTTTTGCCCTGGTATTCTCTTTGCTTCAAGAGACAGTTAATGGCTTCCCCATTGGAACAGTTTGCCTGTCATTCACCTGTAAAGCTGAATCAAATGTGGGACTTCGGCACTGGGCATAGATCTTTGTGCCCTCCCCCTGGCTTGTAGAAGCCGGAGGAATTGTGCAAACCTGGGAAGACATGATGCCATACTCTTTCATGTACGTCATTGATTCCTGTTGCAGGATTTCGCCTTATTTAGCACACCATTTGGATTTGCTCTTTCTAAAAGTGTAGCCAGTACCCTGTTCTCGATACAAGCGGTTCATCGCTAAGGCTATCTCTTTTCGACCACTAACACAATCTTGGCCATGATGCGAACCACTTTTGCAGGGCAAATTGGTGCAGTGTCGCTGTGCCAATACAGCCAGGTTCATAACAGCCAAACAGTCTTGGAGACATGATACCCAGTTGTGAAACCATTGGAGACCCTATTACTGCTCTGCAAGCGCCACATAACTTTGGCTCTTCTCTCTTTGTCAGAGTGCCACCAGCGCCACCAAGCCCGCCAGGTCCACCAAGCCCGCCAGCGGGAGTACAATCGCCTCCAAGAAGGCCCAGCTCAAGAAGAATGTAAGTAATGGTTGTATTCTATCCAATGAGGCTATTCTCATGATGGAGGAAAACCGGGCGAAAGGAGCCCAGCCCTGTTTTCCATCCTCGTGAGACCCACCAGGCTTGCGGGTGAGCCCAGTGATTCTCTGGCAGCTAGCCCGCCAATGTAGCCCTCCTTTCAACCCAGCTGAGTGAGTGCTCCACTAACCCGGGTTTTCTGATCGTGTGGCGCCTTGGCATGGCTCCGTGCCACAGTCACACACCAGGAGACCTCCGCCGGGAGGCTCAAACAAGCCTTCTGATCCCGGGAGTCTCCCCAGGATTCCTCCATACACTCGCGTGGGTCATCCTGCTAACAAGCAGAAGGTTGCTGGTTCGAATCCCCGCAGGTACTATATGGGGCAGCAGCAATATAGGAAGTTGCTGAAAAGCCATCATCTCATACGGCGTGGTAGGAGGCAATGGTACACCCCTCCTGTATTTTAGCCAAAGTAAACCCCAGGACACTGTGGACTCCAGAAGTCGAAATCGACTTGACGGCACACTTTACTTTACTTTTATTTTTGTGAGACTGCTCCCCTGTTCTTTACCTTTTGAATGCCATTTTGAATACATTTTGAATGCCAAATCACTACTTTGGGGGCAAATGGCCGCTTTGGTATGGTGGGGCGAATTTTCACATGGATAGAGCACAGTAGGAAAGTCTTGACTCTGCCCCTCGCTGCACAACACATTCCCAGATTGGGGCCCCCTGTGACTGAGAGTCCAAAGGGTCTGCTTCCAGGTTGCACTTGTCTTCTAATGATGGCTCTCAGGTCATGTGCAGGTTGGCCATCATTTGGTCACCAGGGTGCTTTCCAGATTGTGAGCCGTGCACCGCAGAAAGCGGTGTAAACTGCAACGTTTTGTGGTGCCAAATTCAACCGACATTAGAGAGCCATTATAAGGGGGAAAGCCTCCTACAACGGGCAGACACAGCTATTATTTTATTTTATTTTTGCAATGCAGATGCAACATTATAGGGCTGTGACACAGCAATAAAATCCAAAAGGCGGTGTCAGAAATAGGAAAGGCACCTTCCTTACAACACAGGGGCTGTGATGTCAAAACACAGGCTCCACAGAAGCACACTGAAGGGACCCTTTGTGACAGTGTGATAGCGTGCAATCTGGAAAGCGCCCTGTTCACACACTTGGAATCAGTTCTGCATTTCAAGCATAATGACAGCAAAGGCTTCTGCTTGCAGAATAACAGTCCCGCTTGAGTGCCCTGCTCTTCGCCGGCCAGATGCCACTTCACCTGCCAGCCACTCCTGGCTCCCCGCCACCCTCCCTCCCTTTCTCCGTTACCTCCTTCGCTCTTCCCCATTGGGGATGGGTTTTTGAACTGCAGGTTCAGCAGTGAGGAGGGTGAAAAGGGAGCTGGTTCCTCCCACACTGCTGATCTGCAGTTCAAAGTCCCTCCGCATGGCAGTGAAGAGGAATGGGGGCATGAAAGAGGCAGTTCTGGCCTTGTCCCCGGATGCTGCGGTCAGTGTCAAGGGTGTGGCCAGCAGCGCATGGACCTCACCTCGGGCAGCATCGGCACTGGAGCTGACACTGGATCTAGCGCTACAGCTGAGCGACTTTGAAAAAGCTGCTGTCTTTGAGAAGTAATTGCCAAGTGATGACCAAATGACGAGGGAGGAGAAGAATGCCGCCTCGAACCCCATTAAGTTTCTGAACTAGAGGGACCAATGGTCTGACTCAGTGGAAGGCAACTTCCTATGTAACTATGTTTAGGCCTCTCTTTAAGAGGGAGGAGAGGGCGCAGTGGGAAGGCACCGCAGCCAATTGAATGGAAAAGAGTGGCTGACATCCCGAGCAGCAAGAGGCTGCTGCTAACTCATCCAGAACGTTCCCAAGCAGCAGAGTGTGCATGCAGCAGGAGGGAGGAGCGATGTTCACTGTTCTCCCTGCCTCTGTCAGTATCCGTTGCCTTGCAAAAAGAGGTCCCTGAGGGATTTCTGGAAGGATGTACTTTCCGGATTGTAGGTATGTCTCAACGTTGAGATTGATATTTCAAAACACTTGATGGACATTCTGCCATCCATGGATGTCTCTCCCTCATGTGACTTCTGAACCTTGCTGAGAAGTAAAGTGTGCCGCCAAGTCAGTGTTGACTCCTGGCAAGCCCAGGGGCACAATTCCAGTGCTTGCCCTAGGCGCTCTTTGCCCTAGATACGCCCCTGGGGGAGGGGAGCAATTCTGGCTGCTCTTTCCTGCCCCCATCAGTGCTCTTTACCTTCCTATGACGAATCTGTATGCAGTTGATGCAAGAATGCAGCCAGCCAGCAGGGCAGGCAGACGCTGTGTGGCCTGCTGGGCAACAAACAGCAGCACACAAACTACGGAACAGCAGCATGAAAACACCCAGCGGTTGCTGCTGCGAGTCTCCCTGCCACGTGGACCCTGCTTGGTGCGGGTGGCCCAGACAGCTCTCGGGCCTGGCCTGCGCTCTCCACCATCCAATGGGAGCACCCACCTGCCGCCCCCGTCCCACGCTGCCCAGAGATCTCGTGTGAGTGTGCTGCTGCAGCCTGTGCGAGTGAGTGGGGGGGGGGGGGTTTCAGGTGCCACTGGTCTGCTCGCCGGCCACCTGGGATCCGGAGATACCGGGACCCCCCAGCGGCGCCCGCTGGTTGAATCTTGTGATGGTGGGGCATGGAAATTATGCCCCCTTCAGGGGGCGCCCAGAGCACGTGCCCTGGCTGCCCCACCCTGGATCCGCCTCTGCCCTCCGCTCCGGAACAATCTGGCTGAGTTAGGAGCAGATTTTCTGTTTGCTGCTCTGGATATCAGCCTGTAATAAATTTAAGGTGGCGATGATGATGATGATGATGATGATGATGATGACGATAACGATGATGGTGATGAACAACTTTGTTAGCTATCCCATAACAAATTGTTGTCTGGACGGCTGACAACATGAAATTAAAACATGAAATGAAAACATACAAGACATTAAATCATAAGAGACCAAAAGGGGCAGGGGTGGGGGTGGGGAGAGGAAATACAAAATGCAATACAAAGACATTTTAAAACTCTTTTAAAATCAGTTTTAAAAAATCAAATTTGAAAATCAAAATTTTAAAAGCCCGACAGAACAAAAAGGTCTTTAGGTGGCATGTAAAAGAACAAAGTGAGGAAGCCAGGCGAAGCTCACTCAGGAAGCTATTCCATAAATGGGGTGTCACCACCCAAAAGGCCCTCTCCCTAGTAGCCACCCACTTCACCTCCTTTGGCAAGGGCACTCAGAGGAGGGCCTCTGAAGAAGAACTTAAGGTCCTGGTTGGGACATATGAAGCTAGGAACTTTGAACTTTGGGGCCGAAGTCCAGGGCCTCCACCAGTGTTCTCTCTAACAGGGATTCCCAGATGTTGTTGACCACAGCTCCCAGAATCCCCAGCCAAAGGCCATTGCAGCCAAAGGGTATTGCTGGGAGTTGTAGTGAACAGTATCTGGAAATCCCTGCTAGAGGCAACACTGGCCTCCACACCCCTTGGGGGGCCCCCAAATCCTTTTTAGTTTGCTTTGGGTGGTGTGGTCTCCACTGGCCCTCAATGGACCAGGCACTCAAGTATAACTGTGACCTGTTTCAGGTGCTTTAGAGACAGAGGGGGGAGTGGTGGGGGGAGATATGTGGGATGGGAATATGTTAAGTTGTGTGTTGAAACATTTCTGCTAGTGCATATCTGCATAAGTATATCTGTTTTATATTCTTACATTCTTGTGAGTTCAGTTGCTGTTTGTGCCCTCAAGAACCCACGTATTAAAAATATTGCATGTGTGTATGTGTGTGTAGGGGCATGATGCTTAATTTGCAGGGTGGGGTGCTCCAGAAACCTTTAGGTCCAGGCTCCAAAATTACCTAGGTGCACCTTTGCCTCTGATAGAGCACAGACTGTTTGGAGTAAAGGTGTATCTGGTTGGTTTGTGTAGTGCTGTAAGCAAATGTGCTCAGGCTGGCCTAGATGCAGCAGATTCTCTTTAATGTCTGTTTTCATTCTGTCAGGTCCACAACACCACCCCTGTTTGAACCTCCATCTGCACCTCCATCCACACCTCCATCCGTATATCAGTCTGTACCTCCATCTGCACCTCCATCCTCACCTCCATCCGTACATCATTCTATAGCTCCATCTGCACCTCCACCTGTACCTCTATCTGCACCTCCATCCGCACTTCCATCCGTACATCAGGCCGTACCTCCATCTGCACCTCCGCCTTTAAATGGGGTAAGTAAATGTAGAGTAATCTGGGCCTGCTTCTTCCTTTCATTAACCTCGTCATTTTAGAGCTGGTCTGTAAGACAGCCTAGTACAAAGTACGATTGTCAGATACATTTTTTTCAAGGTAGCTAATTTGCACAACCTTTTACTCATACCAGTTTACTCTACCCTACATGAACCATCTACTCCCCCTTTGAGCAGACTTAATATAGGATGCTCTGCATGCATTGCAATATACTTAGGCTTAAAACAATCACAAATGAATCAGTTCCCACTAAGACATAGTCAGAAAAGAAATGGAATCTCTGCTTGTTAAAGGTGGGCCAGAGAAAGTTGTTTTCAGTACTTCACCCACTCCCAGTCTCTTTCCGGGGCGTAGGATGGCTGGCAGCAACACTGGACAGGGAGGCGCCTGCCCTTTTCCTGCCAATGCTGCCAGGCCTGTCCCCCCGCCGCCCGACGAGGTCTCCTCTGCCAGCACCGGGTCTCCCTACACACATACTGCTACTGCCGCTGCCTCCTCCTCTGATGGCAGGCTTGTCCCCGGCTGTGCTGTCCCCTGCCGGCCATACCCCTTCCACCCTGTGTCAGGACACCAATGCAGGAGGCGTTTCTGGGGCTGAGCAGCATGTGTGGCGCATCCAACTGGAGAGTGCATTCTGTGTTTGCCCAGCTGGGGGCTTCTTTGCCTTGCTTGACAGGGAGAGGAAGGAAGAACCCTACTGGGCCAGCGCAGAAAGCACTCGCCGACTGAATGGGCCATGCAGACACGTAATCAGGGTGGGGCAGGCAGGGCACGTGCCCTAGGCGCCAGTTGCAGGGGAGCGCCAAGTGCTTGCCATGCCCCGCACCCAACCACCACAGTTGTGTGTGTTTTTTTCAGGGTTGGTTTGTTTTGTTTTGGAAAATCCCCCCCTGCTGGTTGCCTGCTGCCACCCCCACTCATGCATTCGCGCAAGTAGCACAACAGAAATCTGAGTCCCGGCGGAGAGCCTGCACCCCTGCCCCTACCCCCCCAGAGCACTGACTTTCCGATTATTTTTAGGGAGCGTTTGCTGCCTTAAAGCATCTATTCCCCTTTCTCTTCCTCCAGAGGGGGAAAATAGATGCTTTCAGGCAGCAAGCCTGCCCTGAAATGAGACTGAAGAGCTCTCTTCAACTCTTTAGAGCTCAAGGCCACACCCCTTTGCATGTGATGTCATCATGTGATACTTCACATGCAAAAGGGCGTGGCCTAGAGCTCTAAAGAGCCGGAGGGAGCTCTTCAGTCTCATTTCAGGGTAGGCTTGCTGCGTGAAAGCACCTCTTCACTCCAAGGTGTGCTCCTTATTCAGTAAACAAAATTTTGCAGGCAACCCCTCTCCCCATCCAGCTCAAATCCAATCTTCCTTTCTTTGGGTGGGCTTTAATCTGTGCTCTGTTGTTGGAGGGGGTTAGAGGGGAGGGGTGCGGAAGAGAGTAGGTACTTAGCTGTGCTGGTTTGCCCTTCCAGCAGCTCATGGGTAATAGCTTTGCTGTCTGCTTTCGTGGAATAGGGATTTGCAAAAATAAATTGCTTTGAATTATTTTGTAGAAGGCATAACTCTTATGCGAGTAGTGTTCATGGTTCATCTTTAGTGATGTATTATAAAACTGTATTTAGTTTTTTGCACTGGGTGTTTTCTGTGTGTGTCCAGACAGTCAACAGTTGATGGTGACATGCTAGAGGGCTTTTTTCTTCTTCATTCCACAGATTAGCTGTAGAAACAGTCTCAGGGCTAAGATGTGCCTTCTACAACAGACACATGTAATACTCTCTCGGGTGTGGGTGGTTGTGATTCGAATTACACATGGCCACTGGCAGTTGCGAGTTTCAGCAGAGAAATGGGTGGAGTGTTTTTTACCTCTGGCTGCTTTTTTCTCACATGGATGGAAAAGGAGCCTTGAGAGGGCAAATTTAAGGAGGAAAAAAATAACTGCTGGGGGGAAATATCATGATCCTTTGCTTTTTGTCCCTTTGCTCAGACGTATAGTTTTTCACTAGCTGATTTTAATTAAAAAAGCAAAACAGTTGAGGTGACTGGTACCTGCATCTATTGCATAATGTCGATTTGCCTCACTGTTCCACTGTAGTGCTGTTAGTGCAACTAACCGTTCTCAGCGTGCAACTGTTGACACTTATAGATGCTCTGCAACGCTTTCTTTTTTCCTTTTGGATTGTAGCACTGTGTTCTGCTTCCTCCTGTTGTGGTCCAGGCCTGATTTATATACTGAATATGCTCATTAGCTAGCATACAAAATGAGGCCTGTCTCATAGTGTCACCAAGTGACCAAGTTCTTTTATATAGTGACCATGTAGGATCTGGACGCAAGGAAGAAAGGAGATCAAACCAAACCTAAATGATTCAATGGGCTTTATTGAGTATAAAAGAATAACAACATCAATCTAACTGAGCAGAAAGCAGAACATTCTATCAATATTACTAACAGTATTTCAACCCTAACCAGCAACAATATTCACCCAGTGTGCCTAACTAACACATGTGTGTGTGTTAAATCTTCCTAGAGCCTAATACAACTCAGATACAGATGGAAAAAGGGGGAGGGGTTAAGGAATGCTGAGGACTGGCATGGTTTGGGGAGATCAGGAATTAGTAGAGGGACGAGGGGAAAGGAGAAGAAGGGGAAAGGATGGGAGGATCCAAGGCTTGTAGAGGCAGCATATTACCAGGATCAGAGGCTTGAGAGCATTGGATCTTTCAGCTGAAGGAGAAAAGCTGTTGGCTGGAGACAAGAGCTTTTGGATCAAGCATGCAGTTTGCTCAGAGCATGTCTGAGAGTCAGAGCACCATGGCTGGGGAAGTCTTGACTTCTCATTGCGCAGTGGAAGTCACAGACAGTTCCTGTCCATGGCCAGAGTTCCTGCCTCTAGCCCTACGGCTTGGGCAGCAAACCCTTGGATTGCTCATGAGCAGATCTTGCTTGTAGGCACAAGACTGCGTGGCACGTCTCGTACTCGAATTAGAATGGTATAAACCAGCCCACTATGAGGAATTACGGTTTTGCAATAATTTCAGTCCGTAGGAGACCAGGTTTAGAGCGGGAATGCTGCAAGACACCTTGTCTGTGTAGCTGCAATCCTGTCAAAGATCTGTGAGAGCCAGAATTGGGCTGTGCTGGCAAACCACAAAGCAAGGTTTGAAGGTTATGGAAAAGCAATTGTGAAAACCAGCCCACAGTTTCTAGTTTGCCATTGTAATGGCAACAAAGAAATGTCTCCCAGATTCACTGGGGGAAACCCAATTTACTGAGTGCATTTTAATTTAATGATTTTATCTACTTCATATTTTCAGAAGTTCGGGTGCAGGAAGCGAGGAGGGAGGAAGCGAAGATTGAAGAAGCGCTACTGAGCAGGGAGGAAGGTGATCTGTGAAACACCAACATTTGTTATTTTTGTAAATATGATTATTTTTGTATATTATTATTATTACTATTATTGTTATTCTTACTGTGATTATTATTATAATTAAAAAACACATTATTCTGAAAGACACACCTCTTCTTTTCCTCCATGGTCTCTGCAGCAAGAGTTCTGCTTATGTACAGAACAACATTTGGAAGCTTCGGAGGTTTTGTAGGGCATTCTGGTTCCTGCTCTGAAATGGGGACACCTGTGCACTGTGCGTGCCTCTAGGGCAGGAAGAATACTCCTTTCCCTCAGTTACTTGACAATCATAACTCTAGCAGCATAACTCTAGCAGCAGCAGGGGTAGATCCGCCTGAGGACTTGCTCACCCACCTTTCGCTGCCTCTGCTGCAGGCCCCCCCCCCTGACCCCACCAAACACTGCTTCTGGTAGTAACTTGAGAAAGGCTTTGGTGTACGGGCTTAAGGGGAGGAGGCTGCTTGGTGGCAGCAGTTTCTTGCCCAGCCCCCAGTTGCCAGTCTTGAAAGTGTTGGGAATTCTCTCTGGTAAGAGAATCCCTTTTTCATTACAGCAGAGTGCACAGAGGCACAACACAGCGGAATTTGGTTAGGCATGCGTGTATGCTGAGAGTAAAGTAACTTGGAGCCAGTTCATAGTTTACAATCAATATAAAAGGCATTTATTAAAGAACTCCATTCTAGATAGGAAAGTGAGGAGTTAGGCTCTCTAATCTAGCTAGCTAGCTGGATACAGATGGATTCTGCATCTCTGCACACATGGTTCAGGGAGAGGAGCTTACATGTTCCAAGGTAGAAGGAAAAGGAAGAGAAGGGGGAGAGGAAGGAAGTGGCTGGAAGGAAAGAAGTGTCCCTGAGAGTAGCAATCTACATTCCAATGGGATAGTGTCAGAGCGGTAGAGAAGGGATGACCAGTGTCTTGACCCTCTAGCCCTCTGACTCACTAGTCTGTCCTCCACTGTCTTTGAGACAAGAGACTGTGCAAAGTCCTTCACTTCCAACAGAAAGGTGGCCAAGGTAATGAGAAAAGGCTGCCAACTAGGAAACAGTCTCCTCAACCTGTGCCCCTTTAAATGCTGTGGAGGGTGTGAGGCTGTCATAGCTTTCCTCAGGTGAGCAAGAACCTGGGTCTGCTCCTACTTGGCATGGAGAAAGTCCCGGAAGAGTAAGCTGAGTTTAGATCAGGGATGCTCAACTCTGGTCCTCCTGCAGATGTTGGCTACAACTCCCATAATCCTGTGTATTGGCTACTGTGCCTGTGGATTATGAGAGTTGTCATCCCAAAACAGCTGGGGGGCCTAAGTTGAGCAGGTCTGCCTTACAGGTATCAAGTGTTCACAACACCTCTGACCACTGGCAGAGTAATTTGTCCCTCAGAGTTATCCCCTAGCGCCATGCCTTGACTTGCCCTGCTGCCACAGGATCAAAAGGAGAGCCTGGCACATGCTAAACATGAAACATGCTTTCTCGTGCTAGTTGGATAGGATTACATCATGCCAAGTCAGTAATAGACTGTCTGTTACCAGGGCTTTGTTTCTTCCCAGTTTCTGGCCCGCTGAGTGACTAACTTGAGCATAACAGAGTGGCACTGGAGACACATCTCGGTACTTGGAGCGCTGCCTGCAGGAATTTAGATTGTACAAGTTCCAGAGCACAATGTTTTGGAAGGGGACCAATTGGGCACCATCGAGCAGATAGCTAGTGACTGGGCTGTGAACAGTTCAAGGGCCGCTGATACATAATGGCCTCCTCTTGTCGGCAGGCATTTGAGAATGGCAGAGGCACTTCTCTGGACATTTAAAGCCAGGTGTTCTTTATGGCCTTTCCTAGAGCCACCAGAATGGAAAACTACTCCCAAGTCTTTGAAGCGTGCAGCTTGCTCAATCTTATGCCCCTCAATGTGCCAAGAGTGGATCTTGGGCCTCCTGACAAAGGCCATCATTTTAGTTTTGTGATCATTGATTTCCAGGCAGTTCTCCCTGCAGTGCAGTGTCAGGGCCCTCAGTCTTCTTCTAAGGCCAATGGGGGGTCCTTGAGAGGATGGCTGCATCAACCACGTATAACAGGATGGCAATGTATCTCCCAGCGCGCTTTGGAGGGTGGAAATCTGGGTTGCTAAGCTGGCCCATCATAGAGTTAATGTAGAAGTCGAAGGGGAGTGGAGCCAGAATGCATCCTTGTTTGATGCCCTTCAGCTCTTGTGAGGTGGCCTTGGGGGCTACATCTCACCTGGAGTGATGTGTTCGCGTGCAGGGTGCAATGAAGTTATAGCAGGCGCCGGTCAATGGAGGTCAATGGAGGCGCCGGTCAATGGAGGAGGCTTCCAGCTTCACCCTTCATTTGACTCGTGAGATGGAGTCGAATGCTGCCTTAAGGTCGATGAAGGCGGCATAGAGGGAGGTCACCCGGCAGGAAGCGTATTTCCCGATAAGGTGCTGTAGAACTAGGCACTGGTCGATGGTGGAACGCCCTTCGCTGAAGCCCGCTTGTTCCTGGAGTGTCTTCAATGGCACAGGTGGAGTTTCTGCAAACAGCAGCAGGCTCTTTGTATAGGTCATGAAAATAGTTCTCCCTGATCTCTGGATGAAGATGACAGTCCAGGTGATTTGGTTCATAAGTGGGAGAGTGCTTTGTAAAGATGCCAGAACATGGCAGAATCTTTGGCTCTAATGGCCTGAATGAGACCCATCCAGGCATCTTTCATGGCATCTCTTTTCTTACGAAGCAGCAGAAGTTTGTGCTGTCTTTTCTGCAGAAGGAGATTCTGTGCGGCCAACTGTCCAGAACTAGCTTTATAGACTTGATAGGTGTAGGGATGGGCTTTTGGGGCTTTAGCACAGTCCTTATCCAACCACTGCTTGGAGGCCTGTTGGCACTGTGCACGTAGCTCACAGATCTTGCGCGAGAGGAGCTGCTGTTATTCCTGGACGAGGGCATTGTAGGACACCAAAGGTGGAGAAGTAGGGTCGTTAGTTAGTGAGGATGATTGAATACGCTGCAGGTGGTCAGAGGCGAATAGCTCACTTAGTGCTTGATCCAGTTGTGGAGACCATTTAGCACGGCAATATGCTCCTCCCGCCAAGGATATGGTGGGATGATCATGGTTCTCCATAAGGGACTGATAGATGAAAGGCTTTAGAAGGAGCGAGATGGGGAGATGATCACTGTCAAATTTGGAGACAACCCTCAAAACCCTCCACCAGAGGGAGAAGGTTCCCTGCGGCGATAAAGTAGTCAATCAGACACATCCCAGAGCCGGCCAGATAAGTGAAGTTGGAAAGATGGTCATTTTCAAGCGAGTCCTTCAGAATGAAGAGATTAAGTCTGGTGGTCATTAGACTCAAGCAGAGACCTGCATAACTTGACCTTTGGTCCTTTGAAAGACGGATAAGAGGGAGCCCGTCTGCCTCGGGACTGGAAGCCTGAGGCTTCCTCCGTATCAGAGAGAGATAGATGTTAATTTTCAGCAGACTGCAGCAGCCGAATTGAATCAAAACTGCCATAGCATATTGTTTGAGTGGTGGAAGCAGCTTCGAGGATGCGTGTAGAGAGGTAGCAAGAAGCACACCCAGGCCACCTTTGCATCTGCCACAGCCTGCCCCAGGTACAGCTCCAACTGTATAAGAGTGAAAGCCATTGAGTAATATCTCCCCGGATGAGTCTGAATAGCAAGTCCTGGGGACAAACTACAGGGCAGGCCTGCGGTCTTAATGTCCTGCTTGTGGGCTTTCATGAATCATCTGGCTGATCACTGTTGGAAACAAGATGCTGGACTAGATGCATCAATGCAACCCAGCAGAGCAATTCTTACATTTGTGTTAAGATGATGAAAATGGTCTCTTTATCATTTGGCCACCTGCCTCTCTACCTAGTCTACCATTTCAAATTACAGAAAATTTAATCTACAATCCAATCTTCAGATGCAAAACAAAAGCACTTAAAAACAGAAATAACACCCAGCATCCCTGTCAGCCTCTACTATTCAGCACCGCCAGTTTCCTCCCCACACTTCTGAGATTTCACCAGGTACTAGACACACCTTTCAAGACCATCATTACAGCCTTGAGAACAGTAGATCTTCTTTTAGAAGAAAACGTCTCAGGACATTGAATTTCTTTCAGAATACTGTGCTTGTGCAATGCAACGGTAGAATCAGGGAGCACATAGACTTCTGGCAGAGGAGTGGTTGGCCTGCTGGATCCAAACACAGCTTTGATGTAATGCCTCATATGACCTCTGTAGCACAAGATGGAGCCACACTCCAGTAGCTCCAATCATGCAAGCAAAGCATCTCAGATGGGTGTGCCCAAGCACACCCACATCCATGCCATGTTTCAGGCAGGACTCACCTTCCATCCCTACCCCTGGGAAAAAAACTTTGTGCAAATCATCTAATACAGGATTCCCAACCTTTTTAAAAACAAGCATACCTTTTATGCTCACAGACCAGTCCTTCAATTCAGATACCCTGTAATGATTGTCTGTGTGGGTGTGTGTGTGTGTGTGTATTGATGGATGGATGGATGGATGGATTGATTGATTAAGTGCCGTCAACTCTTAGCAACCACATAGATAGATTCTCTCCAGGGTGATCTCTCAGGTCTCTCAGTGATGCATTCATTGCTGTCATAAGCGAGTCCATCCACCTTGTTGCTGGTTGTCCTCTTCTCTTTCCTTCAACTCCCCCCAGAATTATAGACTTCTCAAGGGAGCTGGGTCTTCGCGTAATCTGTCTGAAGTACGATAGTTTGAGTCTCGTCATTTGTGCCTCGAGTGAAAATTCTAGATTGATTTGTTCTATGATCCATTGGTTTGTTTTCCTGGCTGACCATGGTGTCCTCAAGAGTCTACTCCCGCACCAAAGTTCAAAAGCGTCAATGCTTTTTTCTATCTTGTTTCTTCAAAGTACCGCCTTTCACATCCATAGAATGTCATGGGGGAAACCATTGTCCAAACGATTCTAATCTTTGTAGGTGTAGACTCCTCACGGCATCTAAATATCCTTTCTGAGGCCTTCATTGCAACCCTACCAAGTGCTTGTCTGCGGCGTATTTCTTGACTGCTGGATCCTTTACTGTTGACAGTCGATCCTAAAAGGGAGAAGCTATCCACCACTTCAGTGTCTTCAGTGTCTGTTCTGAGGCTGGTTGCTGTACCCCTTTCTTGTCTTTAGTTTAGTCTTCTTTACATGTAATTGTAGCCCCATATTTTCACTGTGCTCCTTCACTTTCATTACTAGAGCCACATTCTCAGCTCTCAGAGTGGTGTCATCAGTGTAGCGCAGCTTATTGTGTATCTATGCACACACAAATCTAAAGGTTACAGTTATGAAACAGCTTACTCCAGTCACTGGCTTACATCCAGACTCAGTTACTCAAGAGTACTCCCACTGAAATTAATCAACTTGTCCCACTAATTTCAAGAAGACTGCTGATGACTAGCTTTCTCTGGATGTAGGTCTGTGGCTGGAGTAGCCTACCTCATGACTGTAGCATTAAAACTTGGCACTAATATTCCGTCGGTCAGGATGAGGGAAGGAGTACGCTGAGCTTCCTCACGTCGCCAGCCAGTCAGAAGCACAGGGAGAGAGGCTTCACCCTCCTCCCTCCCCTTCTACAATAGATACATCGCTGTGAACATGTTGGCTTCCAGCCGGCAGTCCTCAGATGAGGAACACATCGCGTGGCAGGAGGTCTCTGCATAGCCCCGAGAGCCCTTCAAGTACCACTAGGGGTACTAGTACCCCCTGTTGGGAACCCCTGTTCTATATACAGAGAGTTCTTTTTTAATTCATATCCAGGTCTCCATCTGTACCAGAGAGAGGCCCTTTCCACAGCAAGTCTGCACAGCTACAAATGGCAAAATGTAACCAATCACTATCTTGGCTTCAATGGCTGGTCTAGTTGCCTCATCACAGTAAGGATGACCTGCTGTTTTCACTGTCATTTCAGTGAAAAGAAGCTTTCATACCAAGTCTGCAGGTATGCTTATTTTAAGTGTCATGACTTCCCTTCATGGGTAGGTGAGAGAGTAAGCCAGTAGCTCATTGTGTGCTGAGCGTAGACAGAAGTCTGCCAATTGCTAATCACTTCTATAACCAAATGGTCTGCGAATTCACTACCTCGGAAAAGTGATGAACTAGTTTGATCTAATATGTAAGCAGCTGTCCACTGTAAATGTATTGGGTCTACGGATGTGGATTGGCTTTGGTAGCCAGCTCTTCATAGTTGCCAACTTCCTCCCCAGGGATGTCTGCTTGCCCAGCACAAAGCCAGACTCCTCCTCCCTCCAAATTCCCAGTGTGTGGAGAACTCAGGAGTTGAGAGGAGTCTCTCATTTTGTGCTCGCCTACAGTATTGTTGCCGGAAATATTCCTAGTCACTCATGGTGACCTGCAAAACCTTGAGATATAAAGGCAGTTCACACAATGCTCCTGTTTTAGGATTGTGTGCAAGGGAAAGGCTGGAGAGAGAGAAGTGATTTCTGGGGGAGAGGAGCTGAGCCAGAGAGTGCCTTCCTACCCAGCTCGCATGCCCAGCAGTTTACCCAGGCTAGTAGTATAGGGGCATACCTGCTGTCAAAAACCATGTGCTTTTGTTTACAAACAAAAGCACGTGGCTGGAGGATGACGACACAGTGACGTCACGGGGGGCGGGGGCTTGCAGCTGTCAAAATGTGCTTACGTCACCGGAAATACATCATCAGAAGGGGCTGAGGAGACCCCCACGTGACCGGAAAGGGTCAGAAGTGGGGGACGCCCTTACCCCCAGAAGTCTGGCACCTACCCTAACATAGCTACCCCAGAATATGTCCAGACATGTCCGAAGGTGGGCATGTGACCCCTCTACGAACATGCCTAGCCACCCTGGACCAATAGGAACAGGTTTCAGGCTCCGGAGAGGCCCGAGTGAGCGGGTGTGATAATGGTTGGGTGCCCATTTTGTGCAACTTTATTGGTCGAAAAGGCCCAGAGGAGACCCCACGTGGTCGGAAAGGGTCAGAAGTAGGGGAACGCCCTCACCCCGGAAGTCTGGCCCCCACCCTACCACCCCTACCCCAGAATATGTCCAGACATGTCCGAAGGTGGACAAGTGACCCCTCTACGAACACGCCTAGCCACCCTGGACCAATAGGAACAGGTTTCAGGCTCAGGAAAGGCCCGGGTGAGCGGGTGTGATAATGGTTGGGCGGCCATTTTGTGCAACTTTATTGGTCGAAAAGGCCCAGAGGAGACCCCACGTGGTCGGGAAGGGCCAGAAGTAGGGGAACGCCCTCACCCCGGAAGTCTGGCACCCACCCTACCACCCCTACCCCAGAATATGTCCAGACATGTCCGAAGGTGGACATGTGACCCCTCTACGAACACGCCTAGTCAGCCTGGACCAATAGGAATAGGTTTCAGGCTCCGGAACGGTCCGAGTGCGCAGGCGTGATAATGGTCGGGCGGCCATTTTGTGCAACTTTATTGACCGTATCGGGGTCATGTGAGCTCTCTACGAACACGTCTGGCCATTCTGATTCAGTAGGAATACCCCGTTTCTCTCTGAGCCACTTTGTTTTTGCAGACCCACGGTTTGAGCGATCATGGGTTCCCCAGAGAGATCCTTGGAGGATATTGTACAAGAAACAATTGTAAACCCTACCCCGAGAAAGCGGTATATTAGTACAAGTTCTGATGATGAGAAATTCCCACCAGCTAAGCGTCCCGAAGAAGAAGACCAAGAACTTTATGAAATCTGGCAGGGAATCTTGGAAGATGCAGCGGCAGAATCTTTTGGAGCTCAGGTAAATAAACACTGTTGGTGTTACAGACCTGGGGAGTATGTGAGAGTTCCCAGGGCTGCAACATAAAAACTGTGTTCTTTAATGTTTTCCCAGGAGGGTGAGGACCGCGGCCTTGACACACTGCCTCTAGCAATATGGAACTATACAGAGCCCGGGAACATGCATATCAGGGTGCGTATGGAGAATTTAGGGGTGGGGATATCTCTTTTAAAAGAAAGATAGAAAGAAATAGTAATAACAGCATACCTTCCCCATCCTACAGAATCCTCCCGCTGTGAGAACGCATCAACCCAGCCATGTTACTATGCAGAATTTCCTAGGACTACAAGTGGATGATTCAGATTACATACCAGCAAGGAAAAGACGTTCTGCTATGAAAGGCCTTGTCAGAGCGGGGGTATATGGAATTTTAAAATACTGCCTGAAGAATTACATGTATGATTCATGCTACGGGTGTATGGTTCAAGCAGGGGGGCAAGACTCCCATGAATGTGTTACTTGGACCGATAGAAATGTTTCCAGATTTATTAGAACATTGTCATCAAGGATGTGTGTGAAAGCAGTGCTCCACATAATTATTATAATTGCTTACAGCTTGAAAATGTTATTGCTATCTAGTGATACCGTGAATCAGACTCTAAACCTCATCAGCAGGGTTAAGGGTTCTGATGACCCGCAGGCTGTGTTAGAAGCTATCCCACAACAGAACGATTCCAGAATGCTCTCTTTTGTGAACTGTGTCCTCGAAAAAAGGGGATACAGACAGTTTCTTGTTCCAGAGATACCTGAATAAATTCCCTCGCAAAAGTCTAATGGAACTGTTGTACACGACTGCCCTCTAGTGGTGTGTGTTTTTTGCTTTTTTGTTGTTTTGTTAATACATTCTTCCTAGAATACTGACTGTTTTTGTATGTCTATTAAAATACTATATTATTATGTATCAATTCATAAATAAATAAAATAACCCTGGCTCTAAACAAATGACTGCTTTATTTTTGCTGGGGATACCCTATTACAGATATATTTACAAGGAACTTCACCAGCCCTGAGGGTTCTGTAGTAGGTTGGGGTCCGACAAGAGGATGCGTTCATCAGACAATGGGCTCTGTAGTAGGTTGGGGGATAATCCCATCAGCCATCATGAATCTTTTACCACTCCCCTAACCAGTATGCTGGTGGACATCCAATCAGAAAGGTCTTGCAAGACCATGTTGGCATAAAACTCACGTTGATAAAACTAGTTTGAAGCAGGAAGTCTTTCTCTTTCACCCAGAAGCACTCCCCAGAAGCAGGACCCTGCAGAGAAAGAAGTCTGAGGTATGGCTACCCACCATTTTATAACTTGCTTTTTTCTAAAATATGCTGCTGGGCCTGGTTTTGAATCTGTTTGATATCTTTGGAATCTTTTGATATTTTAGTATGCTATTATTTTATATATGGAGAGCCTGTTTTCAGGGCCTTGTATGGTTTAAAAGTGCATGTAACTTTAGTAATTTACCCCCTTTTCTCTCATTTTTTCCTCTCTACGCCATGCGGCCTGATTTTGAATCTGCCTGAATCCTTAGTAAATGCTTATTTTATATATGGAGAGCCTGTTTTAGGGGCCAGGATTGGTTTAAAATGCATGATTCTTTAGCAGTTTACCCCTTTTTCTCTCATTTTTTCTCTAAGCCATGCGGCCTGATTTTGAATCTGCCTGAATCCTTAGCAAATGCTTATTTTATATATGGAGAGCCTGTTTTCAGGGCCTTGTATGGTTTAAAAGTGCATGTAACTTTAGTAATTTACCCCCCTTCTCTTTCATTTTTTCCTCTCTACGCCATGCGGCCTGTTTTTGAATCTGCATGCTTCCTTAGTAAATGTCTATTTTTATATCTGGAGAGCATGTTTTAGGGTCAGGAATGATTTGAATCTTACCCACAGGGCCTTTTTTTTTTTTAATGAGAACCCTGACCCTTGTTATTTTTAAATTTTTATTCTTAAAACCTATATTTACACAGGCAGTATTATATACAGCATTTTTGATGTACGCCTCAACATCTGTAGAAATCTAGTATTCCAAGGGCAGTTTCTGTTCTCTGCAAAACAGCTCTCCTGCAACAAATAAATAAAACAAGGTTATGCATGCACAACTCACAATCCTGTAAATGGTTTAAATTAAATAAACTCACCCAGCACACGTGTTCATACCAGCCACTCCTCACAATGTAATCTGTAATAAAAAGGGCCATCTTGTCCATGATTTGCTGGCTCACCACAGGACATAGACGCTTTGTAAGACTTTTTGTAAGCAAACCACCGAACAGAAAAATAGTTAAAAATCTGCCCTTATTGATTTTCCCATCTGCAAATTCTGCAGCCATCACAGATGTGAAATAGTTCTCAGTATCTAGCAAACTGTTAGGGTGAAGAGAGTCCATGTGGGGTCTTAGTTCGGCCTCCATTTTAAGCAGCAAGGGGCCTATCCCCACCGCTTCTGGTTTTCCACAGGCCTGCCGGATACAGCCCACAGCAAGAGAGTAAACATGCCGATATTCCATCTTGGTGCCCGTTTAGGTACTGTTTGGGGAGGATATGTCTGAGCATGTCCCTGGTTGGGTATTTTTGTATATATTCAACAGCACTCAGCAAAACAAAGAAAGAAAAACACCACCAAAGAAGATGAACATAAGGGATGATGAAATGAGCAATCTTCTCAATATCCCTCAAGATATGGGTATGGCTATATTCTACTCTCCCCAAACCCCCTCCTTTTTTTAGATTGTTTTAAACTGTTATGAAGATATATACATGACTGATTTATATTTGATGTTCTACAGAAAATGTTGTTCAAGCCCCTCGGTCTGGGAGAGCCACTTTTTCGCTCTCAAAGGGTTCGGACCCATATCTCATCCCAAAGGATGAGGTTCTCACATCACAGGCTGTTAGAAACACAGTATCTGGTAAATTACATTTTAAAAATTTAAAATAAATTCTAGATGAGTACTGTTTTGAAGGGTTTTCTGAGTAAGACCAACTCTCTCTCTCTGTCTCTGTCTCTCTCTCTCTCTCTTTATTGTAGATGGCATAGGGCAGAGAAGTGATGATAACATAGGTAAGAACAGCCCCCCCCCAATCTCTCTGTAATATCTCATTCTAAAATTCAACAAATTGTGTATTATTTCTCTGTGTAAACAGCCCTGAGCCATTTTTATTATTTATTGATTTTGGAAGGCCGGGGGGGGATACAAATAGAATTATTAATAATTATGGTTAACACATGCCTATGTTGTTCACAGTGGACCTGACAAATACCCAGGACGGGTTGCGGAATCTGACTGAGAGTGCTCTAGAGGGTAAAATAGCTTTATTTTAAAAGCATCCCTGCAAATGTATACGCCGTGTGGAAACCTCAGACTAATTCTATCTAACATGCCCCCCCCTTTTTTTCTCCCTACAGAAGAACCTGAACCAGCCCCCACACGTCTAAGCAGATTGAAGAGAAAAGCAAAGAGTAAGGGTAGGAGAAAGAAAGAATGAAATGTTTTAACTATTTTATTTATGTATAGCTTTTATTGATAAAACCGTATGATTCCCTTGTCTGCAGATGTAGTATCCCATGAACAGCATCAACCCGGACACATGGCGCCCAGGGACTCCAACGTGGAGGTGCAGCCAGCCTACAAAAAATCCAGAAGGGCTATCCTGGAACCTGGTAAGACATTTCCACACTGCCTGACACAAACAGCTACATACTTCAGTAACACACATGTTTGTACCATGGGGGTAAGACATTTCTGCACCGCATGACACAAACACGCTCACACATCATGCACACACCTATGTGTCATGTTGGGGAGGACCCCCCCCCCCCTTGTCTGCGTGGATTCCTGAAGACGTTCCCTCTACTACCTGACGACAGCTGACCCGGAAGCCCTAGGAGCGGGCAAAACCACAAGACACCCAGAGACCCTTTCAGAAGCCTGGTAAGTCTACCCCCCCCCCATGGCACAACACACACACACACACACACACACACACGTTCAAACCTACTAGCTGTGGGTGATTTACTCCAGACATACATGGTGACCCCCTGCCCCCCACCCCCGATCTATCTGTTTCAGAACATGAACCGGGGCTCCGTGATGTCCAAGAGCTGAATTTCCAAGATAACGAGTTCTTGGCCAGCATGGCACGTGTTACAGAACACATAGAGACATTGATAAGGACTAGGGCTGTGGCTTTTGAACGCAAGGCCGAAGCTGAGCAACACCTTGAGCAAGCAAAACGCATCATACGTAAAGAAATGGCCGTGATTAGTGATACTTCACAACAGCTACAATGTCTAAAGACACGTGCAAACCCTGTGTGTGATTTCGTAGACAGAAATAAAAAAGATCAACCATACCCTGTCTGCATACAGGTGGGGGGAGGGTCCGCATCTAGCCACCAGCCAGGAGGGTATAGGAATGCTTCTGATTCTTCAGATGAATTTGAACCATCCGAGGAGTCACCTAGTGGCCCCGGTCCTCAGAATGCTTTTACTGAACAGTGTGAAACCCAGAATGGGTCCTCTCTAAGTGAGGCTTCTGATGTTGGCCCGAATGCCACCCCCAAAGAGCGGGCTACCCACAGTGGAGCTTCTCGAGGAGGCTTGGCGTTCGATGTTGGACCTGCAGCTGGTTCCCAACAGTTCTCTTCTGAAGAAGCAGCAGGCATTTCTGAAGAAACCCCACCTGTGGATCTTCAGTTTATACAGCGTTATAATAGGAGCTATGCACGCTTTAATGGAACTGAAATGTATTACGAATTCAAGTTTGTGAATTTGGACAGAGTACACTCCTTTTGTGATGCGCTATCTGGGATGCATTCTGCTATTCAAAGGGTTCTGGATAATATAAACAACCATATAGAACCAGGGGACTTTGTACAGCTCAGATTGCGAGCGCCAGGGATTTCAAACCGCCTTTACTCAGCAAGGAGACAGGCAGGCCATCTGAACGCTGAGGCATTCCTAAGCGCTATATCTAACCTGCTTCAAAGTTATGCACAAATTTTAGCTGATGGTGTATTAACACTGGCTGTGACTGTCATCACACCCCCACGAGGAGCCGGTCGCAGGCATATAAAATCAATACCCTATAGCAGCATTATACAGAAAAAGAGGCTGCATCTGATAGATGTCCCCATGCCTAACACAGCCCTCTGTTTTGCAGCGAGTCTCATGGCTGTTCTAGATTTGAGAGCCACCGCTACACAGATAAAAAAGGGAGCAAAAAAGTTGTACCAGGATCTTGGGTGGAGTGAACAGAAACAAGTGTCTTTTGCAGACGTGGAAATCATAGAGACACATATGAAGGTCAATATTGTTGTTGTGCAATGGGGAACTTCTGGATGGAGTATTTTAAAAACTCCTGAACAGAAGGACCTCAAAACCTGTTTTCTGTTACTTCATAAGGATCATTATTATGGGGTTAAGAACATCAAAGGGTTTTTTGGGACCAGAAATTTTTGTTATGTCTGCTACACGCCCTACAGACACACACACGACTGTTTGATGAGGTGCCACCGCTGTTTAGAGGCTGGCTGTGTAAAACATGTGGGGCGTGTAATCAGATGCCCCAAATGCAAGATGCAGTGTAGATCACATGAGTGTCTAGGAAAGCATATGAAGCTCGCCGCCATGGGGCGGGTAGAATGCATCCCGCGTGACCTATGTGAAAAGTGCTTCCGCTATATCGAGGCGGGTCATGAAGCTGAATGCGTCTGTAGGGGAAAGCAGTGCCATGTATGTTATGAGTACCTTTCCCCCGGGGTAGAACACGCGTGTTACATTCCACGTCTACAGTACCCCGAGATATCAGTAAAATATGTGTTTTATGACTGCGAATGCAGGCAGGAGGATGGGATCCACGTCCCAAACTATATTTATGCCAGGGCCTTTGATGGGGAGACTGTGGAGCCTGTTAAAGCATATCAAGAGAAGCAGAAAGATTGGGAGAAGTGGGGGCCCCAAGGGGATTATTGGGAATTTAAGGGAGATAAATGTCTGAATGACTTTGTATTATGTTTTACATCAGATAATAAGTTTATGGGGTGCACTTTTCTGGCTCACAACTCGCGGAGCTACGATGGCATTTTGATACTGAGAGAGCTAATCAATGAAGGCCTCGATGTAGAGCTGCTCACACGGGGGGAAAACTACTGTGTATAACAGTTACAAAAAATGACATAAAATTTATAGATTCCCTATGCCACCTACCCATGGCTCTAGCAAAACTCCCCAAAGCTATGGGTTTTCAGGGCTGCAAGGGCTATTTCCCACATTTCTTTAATAAAAAAGAAAATGAGAGTTATGTTGGGAATATGCCAGACCCCCAGGACTACGGTGTGGATGCTATGAAGCCTGCAGATAGGGAAGAATTCATGAAGTGGTATGAGGAAAACAAATCAAAAACGTTTGATATGCAGAAGGAATTGGCCTATTACTGTCAGAAAGATGTAGACATCCTGATGCAGGCCTGTACAAAATATAGACATGAATTGGTTGAGATGACATGGATGTCGTTGATAAACCTATGGGGAGGAAAAATGCCAGGGTTCTTGTGGGTATCGACCCCTTCCAATACCCTACGCTTGCTATTGTGTGCTTAAGAATGTACCGCTACAAGTATCTGAAAGATGAAGAGATCGCCATACCGGCCCCAGATAACTACCATCATCAGTGCAAAAGATTCTCAACTATGTCCATTCAATGGTTGGAATACATAGCCCACAGGGAAAACATACATATTCAACACACTTTGAAAGGGGGTGAGTTTAAGGTTGATATTCCTCAGGAGCTTCAGGAGGCGTCGGGGGGTGTTAAGGCATATTATTTAGATGGTTATTCTGTGAATGGGGGAAAGAAATGTGCTTTTGAATTTAATGGCTGCTTTTATCACGGGTGTGTAACCTGTTATTCAGCACACAAACAGCACCCCATGTTGTCGGAAACCTATGGTTTTCTCTACAATGCTAGTGAGAGGAAAGCAGATGTCTTAAAACGCATGGGGTTTGAAGTCCGTTGTATATGGGAGCATGAGTGGCGTGACATGGTCAAGGGGGATCAGAAGGTGGTAGATTTTCTGAAGCAGCAGGGATTTCCAGAACCTCTGGAACCTAGAGATGCGTTGTTTGGGGGCAGGACAGGCTGTGTGAGTCTGTATTATGAGGCGAAGGAGGGAGAACAGATTCACTACTCAGATTTTACCTCTCTCTATCCTTTTATCATGCGAAATCGCCAGTTTCCCATAGGACACCCTAAAGTAATTTATGACGATTTTAGACCACTCTCTGAATCTGTTGGAATTGCCAAGGTGAAGGTATACCCACCACGCCGTCTCTTTTTCCCTGTCCTCCCTGTCAAAGTGAACGGGAGGCTCATGTTTCCGCTGTGCAGTCTCTGTGCAGACTCACAGCAGCTGGAGCAATGCAGGCACAATGATGAGGAAAGGGCTTTAGTGGGTACATGGTGCACTGTAGAATTGAATGTTGCTGTGGCTAAAGGTTACAGGGTGGCACAGATCTATGAGGTTTGGCATTTTGAAAGGAGTTCTGGCAGCCTCTTTTCAGAGTACGTCAAAACATTTCTCAGGCAGAAGCAAGAGGCTTCGGGCTACCCAGCAGAGTATGTCAGCAGGGAGGATAGGGAGAAATACATTGCTGAGTATTATAAGAAAGAAGGTGTGTGTTTACGCCCCGAGATGATTGAATCAAATCCTGCTAAACGCCAGATAGCCAAGCTTTTCTTAAATTCCTTGTGGGGGAAATTTGCTCAGAGATCAAACCTTCCTAGGACATCCATAGTAAAAAGCCCTAACGAGCTTTTCCAATACCTCTTTTCAGATAGCTATGAGGTCTCTATGTGTGAATTCCTTGATGATGATACATGTTGTGTGTCTTGGAAAGATGCAAAAGAACGTATAGTTCCGCCAGGTCACACAAATGTTTTTCTGGCCTGCTTTACAACCGCCTATGCACGCCTGCATTTGTACTCTATCATGGAGAAGCTGGGGGAACGGTGCCTGTACCATGACACAGATTCTGTGATCTATGTGTCTCGTGAGGGGGAGTACAACCCACCCCTTGGAAACTTTTTAGGGGAGCTGACAAACGAACTACCGGCAGACCAGTAGGTAACAGAGTTTGTGAGCACAGGTCCTAAATCTTACGGCTACAAGCTGTCAGGGGGGGAATCGTGTATTAAGGTCAAGGGAATTACTCTGAACTTTTCTAATTGTCAAAAAATTAATTTTGACAGTCTGAAAAATCTGGTTTTTGCCTACGTTTTGGACCAGAACCCAACACGTGAGATTGTGGTAGAGCAGAATGGCATCGTTAGAAATAAGAGGAGATGGGAGATAGAAACACATCTTTTGAGGAAGACGCAGAGAGTGGTGTTTGATAAGCGCGTCATCATTGAGGGTTTTAAGACTATCCCCTACAGGTATTAAAATGGATGTTCGATGGCAACACCCCTTCTCCGCTATCCTTGCGGGACCAAGCAATAGCGGAAAAACGTTTTTCCTTAAAAAAATGCTGGACAATGCACACAGTGTGCTATCTGTGATGCCTGAAAAAATCGTATGGTGTTACTCTTGTTGGCAACCTTTGTACAAACAAATGCTCTGTAAATACCCTATGATAAAATTTGTAGAAGGTATGTCTGAGAAAATTGATGATGATGGCTTGTTACCCCCAAATAAAATCTGTTTTCTTGTTCTGGATGACCTGATGAGTGCTTCATCTGACAGCCAGCAAATTGAACGCGCTTTCACTGAGTTTGTTCACCACAGGAATCTGAGTGTTTTTCTCATCACACAGAATGTTTTCTACAAAGGGAAAGCGGCCCGCACCATAAGCCTTAATGCCAAGTATATGGTGCTGTTTAAAAACCCAAGGGATAAATTACAGATCATTAATTTGGCGCGTCAGATTTTCCCCGGGGATGTCAAGTATTTCACAGAGGCCTACCACGATGCCACACGGGAGCCTTATGGTTATCTAGTTGTGGATTTAAACCCTAGAACTCCTGAGGATTATAGGGTCAGAATGGGTCTTTTCCCTCCCAAATGGCCTGTCGTGTACATCAAGAAAAAATCAAAGGGGGGATACAAAAGGGGGTCACACTGATGCTTTCACAGGTATTCCTGTTACCCCACTGCTCTGAGAGCCATGTCTACCCGCGTGAAGAGAAACTTAGCCCTCTTAAAACTCCTTATTAATGCCTCTCCACAGCAGAGGAAAGCCATACTATGTGCAGCTTCTGATGATTTAATATCAGCCATATCCAAGATTGCCCTAAACACCTTAAAAGGAAATATTCCATTGTCTCCGCACCAGATGCGTGTGCTAAGAAAAAAGCGTGGATTAATTAAAAAACTGAGTAACAAGCGCGTATCTCTGAGAAAGAAGAAGCTTTTGCTCAAGCAGTCTGGAGGGTTTCTTGCGTCGCTGTTAGGAATTGCAATTCCTCTGATAACAAGCCTTTTAACCAAACAATAATGGAGTATGCGGAAAAGATGTACATGGTCCCCAAACACCAGTTAGATCTGCTAAAAGGGAACCCTCCTAAGGAGGAAAACATCAGAGCTGCTACAATCTACGCTTTAGACACTGAAATGCAAGGTGTTCTTCAGAGGTCTGACTTAACAGAATATGAAAAGGCTAAACTTTATGAGGGCCTACTTCAAAAATATTTAACACATGTGAGAATGGGTGATACCGAAAAGGGAAGACTAAACCTGTTTCTACCACAGCCTGAGATGCCAGCTGCTGAAGCTACACACAGCTCTGATCCCTCCTTTCAGGAAATCTTGGACACTCTCCCTGTGCGTTCTAGGAACTCGGCAAAGATTTTGTTAAACAAGCTGAGGCAGAATGCTGCAGTTACAGCGTGGGATGAGCGGGGGCGTTTTGTCTATAAGGGGACGGCTGTTGACGGTTCCAACATGGTGGATCTGATCAAGGCATTCACTCAAGTTCATACCCTGCGTTCCAAACGCTTCCCTAAAGGCTGGGATTTGTTCATGAACGGTTTGGCAGAGTTAAATGTGCCTACCTCTGTGGCAGGAAACCAGACCAGTAGGGAGTTTTTGGAGCATATGGAGAATCCTACCCCTGCAGCTAGCCCTCTAACCTTAACACCTACACCCAGGACTTCTAAAATACCCGTGAAAACTCACTGGCTCCAATTGTAACCTGCTACATAGATATTAAAACATGTAAAAGTGTCAAATAAATTTTCTCTCTGAAATATATTTTACAGGGTGGTAGTTGCTGCTTTGCGGGTAAGAATGATACAAGCACACACACGTATACTTTTTAAAGACTCAAGGCTTACTTTATTGTTCTGTGAAAATCAGTACAAGATCCACAACCTTGCGTGTTTTGAAAACAATTTGTGACATGCCTAGGCATGCATTTCTTTTTCTTAACATACAGTTCGACCATCTGGTCATTTCTTTCTAAATCCCCAGAATACAATTCTTGAATCTGCTTAAATGTTAATCCCCTACCCCTCTGCAGTAGAAAGAACAAACAGTGGTAGCCGCAGGTCACAGAGTCGTGAGCTTGGAGCTGTCGGGGTTGAAAGACAGTCTTAGAGGCATTTTTTCTTTAAAAATTCATTATCGCTTTGGGAAAACGTGGGTGATTTGGGGGGTGTCCATAAGAATCAAAAAACTCTGCCTGGTTGTCTTCTGGCAGGTAGATGGCTAACCAATGTTCTCCCGGGAATTTATGGGGGTGTGTGTTCACTACTAATCCCACAGGTCTTTGTAGCAGTCTCTTTCTAGGCAACCAGTCACTAGGGAAAACTCCAAAGAACGTCTTTCGGGTGCAGGGGCTGGCAGACAGTACGCGTGTTAATTGTATGCTATCCATATTACATATAGTCGAACAGTACATCCCGTCTGTGGTTTATCTCGATGAGATTGTCAAATACCGCATACACAATCATGTTAATGGTCAGTTGAAGCGGTCTGGCAAAACGTATCTCGGCCCTCAGATTCCCTGTCTTAATCAGGGAATAGTGGCTCCCGCATTCTTGGTCGGGTGTTAGATCAAAAGCAAACAGTGTGTAGCCTTTCCCATATTCTTCCCTATTAATGAGCAGGGGTCTGTCTTCTAGATGCTTGCCTGTGACCTGTAGCAACCCCACATACTCACGGATATAGTTACGCGCTGCAAAATCTGGCTGGTAAGGCTTCATAGGGACGGGAGTACTATCCATATAGAGGCAGGCAAAGTTAATGTCATAATGCTTGAAATTAAAGGGATTTTTGGTATATGAACCACTAAATGCATCGTTATCCACAAAACCAATGATGACAGTTTTTGGCAACTGCCCTAAATACAAATTTTCCTGGTTGCAGACACGGCTTCCAGCGGGGATACTGAATACTTTCATACTCACACGATCCACAGGGTATTTAGCATTGGCTGTGAGCAATGCCTCCGCATGTGCTAACCGCACAGAAGGGTTCAGGGAACATTTCTTGATAAAGAGGGATGCCGATAGTATTTGCAGCTTGTAGCGGGGGTTAGCTCCACCTGCCATCAGACAGAACGTGTCCTTGTTGCGCGTTAGTTTAATTTTCACATCTACACCGTTTAAAAGCAGTTTTTCTTGAAACATAATATCTGTGTGTAGATGCCCCATTAGGTCCACCTTCTGACTTTCAGATGTGAACGCTGCTCTGTCTAAAAATCCTAAATTCTGCCCATCTAAAGCTGTTATCTCGTGAAAGCCCGGGGCATCCTTATAAAATAATCCTGCTGAAAACTGTGTAGATAGAGTGGCCTCACTGTAATTCATCATCGCTTCAATGAAAGCCCTGTAGGGGTAAGTGCTACTGCTCTGACTGACAAGACGGTCTCCCAGGGTCACATCCACCTGGCTAAACATGGCTGCTAGTGGGTAGTTCACAAACCCCACAGCAGAGTCCTGTGCCAAGTTGGTCCCATCCTCCTTGACAATTTTACAACACACATATAAAAGCGTGTTATTCAAATCCAGGTAAAAATCTCCAGACCCCGCAATGAAAAAGTCCAGAGGGGCTGTGTCTGTCAGGGCTGTAAGCGGTGGAACCTCGACATATACGCTTCTCTCGATACTTGTTTGTGTTGGTGCGATTTGGAAAAGGTCCAGTTCCGATTTCATGCATTCTTCGGAGCTGCAATGTATAAAAGCCATTATGACTTAAAAGATGTCACCGGGAGCACGTTTCCTCTTCCCCTTGGGATGCCTTCGATGCTTCTGAGGCCTTTTCAGGTTCACCCCTTTTCTTTTAAGAGGTTGGGGAGGTCCTGATAGCTGCACACGTGCTGCTTTTCGTTTTCTTTTGATATACATCAGTCCTGACCCCCCTTGTGAGGAAGAAGCTTGATCCATCCTGTTCAGAACTGCTTGGGAGGCATGGCCCACTACATCTTTGGCAATCCCTCGCGCTGCTGTTTTGATGTGTGGCCTAATGATTTCCAGCCCCCGCCTCAAAAGAGGTACAGCTTTCCTGAAAAGGATCCTAAATATACCCCCAATTCCAGCCCCATACATGACAGGGGCCCCCATGAAGCCAGGAAGAGCGCTTCCGGCTTGGGCCCTGTAATAGTTCTTGTAAAGGGCGGGGTCGCCATAAGTTTTTAGAATTGGCATTTTTTCTTTCCCCTTAAAGTTGTAGGCCTCTTCTGGGGCGAAAGTGTAGCTTCACAATAACCTTGCCAAAACGGAATGGCACACATTTGTCCTGATCCGTCTTTATCTGGACCGTGATCGTATCAATATACGATCAAGAGCCCCTGGTGGCGCAGTGGTAAAACTGCCGCCCTGTAACCAGAAGGTTACAAGTTCGATCCTGACCAGGGGCTCAAGGTTGACTCAGCCTTCCATCCTTCCGAGGTCGGTAAAATGAGTACCCAGAATGTTGGGGGCAATATGCTAAATCATTGTAAACCGCTTAGAGAACTCTGGCTATAAAGCAGTATATAAATGTAAGTGCTATTGCTATTGCTAATATGGTGCTTGCTGACAGAGATGTAGTGTGGCTTATCATAAACAATGTTAACACATTCACCGTTCAGGCCCTTCACGGTGATACTTCGCAAAAGGGGTACATGGTGGTCTCCCACGATCTGATACTCTACAATGTCTGTATAAACAAACAGAGTGTTGAACCCCCCTGTTATATCTGCAGGAAAAGGGAAACCTTTGCCTGCTGTATCATGAACAAACAGAGTTTTGACCCCACTGGCTATGCTTGATGGGTAAGACAGCTCTTTTGGGTGTGTGTCAGGGAGGAGTCCTAATACGTGTGCTAATTCTGCCCTGGCAGAAAAGGTGTATGCATTGTTAGGACTCATAATTTGTATATATCTAGTAACAGAGTCATAAAGCAGGGTAGTCCCCTCTAGAGCCTTCTGGGTGCTGGTGATTTCATTCATATCGTGCAGCAAATTGTTTATGCTGGAGTAATATCCCTTTCGTAAGTAGAAGGTCCATTTCTTTAACCCCTTGCTATATTGAAAGGGGGTGTCTGTCGTGATGGTGTCCCATGTGCACGGGTACTGTATCTCTGAGAGCCCCACCTCCCACTCCCCGGGAAGATCCAGTGGCCTGGCTAGTTGGATGGTGAAATCTGAGCTAGCGTTCTGTGGAAAGGCCTTCTTGCTGGCGTTACTAGGGAGTGTGATGTAAAAACCCTATCACCCATTGCAGAGGTCTGAAGCAGGTACCCAGCTATTGAACTTGTCAGGCCACCCCACCCACTTCACTAAATGTCGTTTTACTTTGCCACGGCCTTTTGTAGCTAGAATTTTTTCAATCCTGTACAATTTGTCCTCTCCTGCTTTAACTTTCTGTAATTCTTCATGATAGAAGCTCCCAATAACTGGCTCACCCATGTAGTCTTTTACCAGATAGACCGGGCGTTCAGCTTTTCTGATGACTCGGTCCACTATAAACAATTCTGTGGTGTAGTTCTGTTCATAACCTTTCTCAAAAACCCCTTTAATTTTTGAAATCCTGACGTGATCTCCTTTTCTTAACACTGGAGACTTTGCTTTTTTATGGCTACAGCTTCCATAGACTCTTCTCCAAACACACAGGTCGTTGCTGGTTGTGACATCTACCGGCCTGCATTGTATGGTTCTGTGAAAGCTGTGGTTATAGCACTTTAGGAGTTGAGGCAGGACATCAATATACCTGAATGTGTTATGAGCAGTAAAATACCTCCACATACGTGTTTTCAAGGTTCGGTTCAGTCTCTCCACAAGAGCAGCTTTGACATCGTTGTTGGTGACAAAGTGGTGAATACCTCACCAGCTTGCCAGTTTCCGCATTGGGGTCTGGTTTTTCAGGCTTTGTAACCACAAGGCCATCCAAGGTTTCCTCCTCCTCACCGCTTTCAGATGATGAAGTAAAGCACACAGCCCTACAGTAATCGGACCATGGATCGGTGGGGCTTGGGGTCAGGCAGTCACAAGATGACCAGTCTTCGCTCGATCTGCAGCACTTACGCTCGCAATAGACGACCCTTGACCGGGATGACAAGTAAGATTCGCACCCGCACTCATCTGAATAAGTATACTCTCTACATGAGCTATCACAACACCTCTCGTCGCACCAATCAAATTGGGGTCTGCTCTTCACCCATTTTCTCTTTTTCCTAAGCCGCTTTTGTTTCACAGGCTCTTCTGTTTCAGAATCTGAGGAACACACGTTTCCCACTTTGGAGATGGTAGTTGGAGGCTCTTCATCTTCAGTTTCCATGGTGGTTAGAAGGCTGGTGTCACAGCGCCCACAATCACATTCTAGTCTACCACCCTCATCCGAGGGCCCTGCTGCAAAGTTAGTCTCTGGAACCTCACCAGCAATAAGATCAGCCCTCTGAGGGGTTTTCATACTCATAGGAGGGAAGGACAGACTCCGCGCTTGTATAGGCTTAATCTTCGTGGGTGCCTGTGGCAATGATAGGTCTGTGGCACGCGGTGGAGTCCTAGCGTCAGCCATCGTCTCTGTACAGCTGTAAAATGGCTTCCCTCTAAACGTACCACCCCTAACCCTGTTCGTAGAGGGGTCACTTGACCCCGTTTCACCCAATAAAGTTACACAAAATGGCCACCCGACCATTATCACGCCTGCGCACTCGGTCCTTTCCAGACCCTGAAACCTGTTCCTATTGGTCCAGGGTGGCTAGGTGTGTTCGTAGAGGGGTCACTTGTCCACCTTCGGACATGTCTGGACATATTCTGGGGTAGGGGTGGTAGGGTGGGTGCCAGACTTCCGGGGTGAGGGCATACCCCTACTTCTGACCCTTTCCGACCACGTGGGGCCTCCTCTGGGCCTTTTCGTCCAATAAAGTTGCACAAAATGGCCGCCCGACCATTATCACACCCGCTCACTCGGGCCTCTCCGGAGCCTGAAACCTGTTCCTATTGGTCCAGGCTGACTAGGCGTGTTCGTAGAGGGGTCACTTGTCCACCTTCGGACATGTCTGGACATATTCTGGGGTAGGGGTAGTAGGGTGGGTGCCAGATTTCCGGGGTGAGGGCATACCCCTACTTCTGACCCTTTCCGACCACGAGGGGCCTCCTCTGCGCCTTTTCGCCCAATAAAGTTGCACAAAATGGCCACCCGACCATTATCACACCCGCTCACTCGGGCCTCTCCGGAGCCTGAAACTGTTCCTATTGGTCCAGGCTGACTAGGCGTGTTCGTAGAGGGGTCAAATGCCCACCTTCGGACATGTCTGGACATATTCTGGGGTAGCCGTGTTAGGGTAGGTGCCAGACTTTTGGGGGTAACGGCGTCCCCCACTTCTGACCCTTTCCTGTCACGTGGAGGTCTCCTCAGCACCTTCTGATGACGTATTTCTGGTGACGTAAGCGCATTTTGACAGCTGCAAAGCCCTGCCCCCGTGACGTCACTGTGATGTCATCCTCCAGCCACGTGCTTTTGTTTGTAAACAAAACCACATGGTTTTTGACAGCAGGTATGCCCCTATACTACTGTGGATCTTTCAGCTGAATGAGAGAAGCTGTTGGCTGGAGACAAGAGCTTTTGGATCAAGCATGCAGTTTGCTCAGAGCACGGCTGAGAGTCAGAGCACCATGGCTGGGGAAGTCTTGACTTCTCACTGCGCAGTGGAAGTCACAGACAGTTCCTGTCCATGGACAGAGTTCCTGCCTGTAGCTCCGCGGCTTGGGCAGAAAACACTTGGATTGCTCAGGAGCAGATCTTGCTTGTAGGCACAAGACTGCCTGGAGGCAATAGACTGCTAGTTCTCTGTCCAGTAAGCCTGTTCTTTATAGTGGTATTTTCCTTTGATCTCTCATAGAGTCTATTCAAATCTCCTCATCTTTTCCTGGGTCCCCAAAAAGGTGACAACTTGCTGTTACCTTCTGGATATCATCTTTTAATTATTCAGCCAGTCCAGAGAGATCTCAAGCTCATCTTCTGTTAGCTGCTATCTTGAGGAGGGGACATTGCCCAAAGCAAATCTGCATCTCTGAGTTGCAAATGTGCCCCTTCTCTTGTCCCAGATTTGCTAGCCTGATCCCAAAAGGTGTTAAAGGTCAGGAGTTAGTGAGAGAATTAGTTCTATTTGTGTGAGACAGCAATGACATTATTTCTTGTGTACCTCTATCTAGTGTGTCATTATAACAAGAGAATATTTAAAGTAACATAAAAAGGGGTACATGTGTGAGACGAGTTAATCAATACATTTGACTGAGGCAGAAGCATCCTGTCAGTGAGGAAAAGGGATAATTTCAGCAGTGTGAGACTGGTCATTAAGCCTGACCCATTGAGTCTCTTGTGAGTTCCACAAACACTGATAACCAATGCTAGATTACCCCTGCCTTTACAAATCATTTACCGGGCAGTCATGAGATCTGGGCATCATGTTCACCTCAAGTTCAGGCATTTAATTGAACTCTTAATATAAAATGAAATCAGACACAGGCCTGAATTCCATAGACTTTTGGGTTGGTACCTCTGAGTCTAAGGTTGGGGTACATGTGCCCCAACACTCCAGGGGGTGTTGAGTGGGTAGTTTACCACTCCACCAGATCTATGAGGCAAATAGAAAGGACTAAGGCTTCTCTTACAAGGTAAAACCATGAGGGGGGCCAGGGGTGTAAGGTGGCTGGAGTGGGCCCAGAGACAACATTTTGAAATGGGCCCCTCACTGACTGACACACACACACACACACACACACACACACACACACACACTTCACAATAGATAGTCATGTGACTTGCCTCTGGGGCGCCCCTCGAGGCGTGGGGGCCCCCAGGCAGCTGCCTACCCTTGCCTAATAGTAGTTACGCCCCTGAGGGGGGCATATGGACTACAGATGGCTTTCTGGGGTTCTGCACCTTGTCTGCAACTTCATTCCTTTATGTGCTTTATTAAGGCAGCCCCCATTCAATCAAGGAGGGGAGGCTTATTCAGTAATTGGCAGTAGCCTGTGGTGGTGCATGTTTATGAAAATAAATGCAAAATCAAAATATGGTTAAGTTGAGAAGAATACATATATTTAAATATAAAGGTCATAAAAGGGAAATATGCTGGAAGCTAACGATAGCATTTTTAGTTTGTTAAAAATGGATTTTGTGATTTAAGTCTTGTCTTTGAAGGAGGGGACAGTTGGATTAAGGAGGGGACAGTTGGATTAACATTCCAGAATTGTTCCTAAGTGTACCCCTTATGAATTAATGTATTAGTTTCTCTCTCTTCCTTGCCCTAACCTTGAGATTCCCCAGCAATAGCCCTGCCTGCTCATTTTGTGTATCTTACTCTGAAGATGGAGTGGGTTTTTTGTTTGTTTTATTGCGTGTTGTAGCTGTATGTGCATGTAGGCTGACTTGTGTTTTGGAGGAGGCACAGAGGCTTTAAGGCCCCACTCCGAATGCAGGTGTGCGCACACTGCCTTGATAGTGGTTAGAGTGCTGGACCAGGACTGGGGAGACGCGAGTTCAAGTCCCCATTCAGCCATGAGACTTGCTGGGTGACTCTGGGCCAGTCACTTCTCTCTCAGCCTAACCTACTCCACAGGGTTGCTGTGAGGAGAAACTGAAGTATGTACACTGCTCTGGGCTCTTTGGAGGAAGAGCGGGATAGAAAAAATGTGAATGCTGCTGCTTGCTGGCAGATAGCAGCTGGCGGGGCGGGGAGGGCAGGGGGGTTGCTAATACACACTGCTGGATTTGGAATGCAATGAACATGCTGATCAGGGAATGTAAGGACTCCATCCAGTCTCCAGTACCTCTCTGAATAGCTGATAGCTGTGGTGATTCCTGCTTTCTGAAGAAGGCTGTATCTGTGCTGCCTCAGCAATTTGAATCACTGAAAGCATGTAAGGTGCAGTTTTAATGTTCAGTTAGTGCCATCATTTCTTAATTAAAAGATAAACAAGCTTGACTTTTATTTTTGAGGTGATATTCTGGTGAAGTTATCTGAAAGATGAGTGTCAGATATTTGGGGGGTGGGTGGGGCGCAATTTCAGTGCTTGCCCTAGGCGCTATTTGCCCTAGCTACGCCTCTGGGGCCATGTCAAAACAGGGAAGTAGATAGGTGCAGCATCAGGTAGCAGTTGGGGGGGGAGGGTTCCCTGGGGGGAGGCTGCACCCAGTTGGGGCCCACGGCCGAGGGGCAGTCCCCCCTACTCCATTTCATCCCTACACACCTGGTCTCTGTGATGGGATTCTCAAACAAAATTTGTGGGGTGGAATCCAGAGCTGCATTTCTAGCACCTGAACAGCCTTCCGTTTTTCAGACCTGAGCACCAGATCTAGGAAGGGATCTGAAGGAGACATCTGCTTTTGCAAAACATTTTTCTGACATGTCTTTAGTTATGAAGGGAAACGGGAGCGCACACAGCTCCCAAACCTGGGTAGGACCCGTCTCCTACTCTCATTAGAATTGTATAAACCAGCCCACTATGAGGAATTATGGTTTTGCAATAATTTCAGTCTGTAGGAGACCAGGTTTAGAGAGGGAATGCTGCAAGACACCTTGTCTGTGTACCTGCAAAACTGTCAAAGATCTGTGAGAGCCAGAATTGGGCTGTGCTGGCAAACCACAAAGCAAGGTTTGAAGGTTATGGAAAAGCAATTGTGAAAACCAGCCCACAGTTTCCAGTTTGCCATTGTAATGGCGACAAAGAAATGTCTCCCAGATTCACTGGGGGAAACCCAATTTACTGAGTGCATTTTAATTTAATGATTTTATCTACTTCATATTTTCAGAAGTTCGGGTGCAGGAAGCGAGGGGGGAGAAAGCGAAGCTGGAAGAAGAGAAACTGAGCGGGAAGGAACGTGATCTGGAAAAGCCTGACCATTGTTATTTTTGTAAATATGATTATTTTTGTAAATTATTATTATTATTCCTATTATTGTTGTTGTTTTTATTGTTACTACTACTACTACTATTATTATTATTAGTATTAGTATTATTATATTATTATTTAAAAAAACATAATTTTGAAAGACACACCTCTTCTCCTCCTCCATGATCTCTGCAGCAAGAGTTCTGCTTATGTACAGAACAACATTTGGAAGCTTCGGAGGTTTTGTAGAGCATTCTGGTTCCTGCTCTGAAATGGGGAGACATGTGCATTGTGCGTGCCTCTAGGACAGGAAGATACTCCTGTCCCTCAGTTACTTGACAATCATAACTCTAGCAGCATAACTCTAGCAGCAGCAGGGGCAGATCCGCCTGAGGACTTGCTCACCCACCATTCGCTGCCTCTGCTGCAGGCCCCCCACTGACCCCACCAACCACTGCCTCTGGTAGTAACTTGAGAAAGGCTTTGGTGTACAGGCTTAAGGGGAGGAGGCAGCTTGGTGGAAGCAGTTTCTCATTGCCCAGCCCCCAGTTGCCAGTCTTGAAAGTGTTGGGAATTCTCTCTGGTAAGAGAATCCCTTTTTCATTGCAGCAGAGTGCACAGAGGCACAACACAGCGGAATTTGGTTAGGCATGCGTGTATGCTGAGAGTAAAGTAACTTGGAGCCAGTTCATAGTTTCAAATCAATATATATGGCATTTATTAAAGAACTCCATTCTAGATAGGAAAGTGAGGAGTTAGGATCTCTAATCTAGCTAGCTAGCTGGATACAGATGGATTCTGCATCTCTGCACACTTGGTGCAGGGAGAAGAGCTTGCATGTTGCAAGGTAGAAGGAAAAGGAAGAGAAGGGGGAGAGGAAGGAAGTGGCTGGAAGGAAAGAAGTGTCCCTGAGAATAGCAATCTACATTCCAATGGGATAGTGGAAGAGCAGTAGAGAAAGGATGACCAGTGTCTTGACCCTCTAGCCCTCTGACTCACTAGTCTGTCCTCCACTGTCTTTGAGACAAGAGACTGTGCAAAGTCCTTCACTTCCTACAGAAAGGTGGCCAAGGTAATGAGAAAAGGCTGCCAACTAGGAAACAGTCTCCTCAACCTGTGCCCCTTGAAATGCTGTGGAGGGTGTGAGGCTGTCATAGCTTTCCTCAGGTGAGCAAGAACCTGGGTCTGCTCCTACTTGGCAGGGAGAAAGTCCCGGAAGAGTAAGCTGAGTTTAGATCAGGGATGCTCAACTCTGGTCCTCCTGCAGATGTTGGCTTCCAACTCCCATAATCCCTGTCTATTGGCTACTGTGCCTGGGGATTATGAGAGTTGTCAATCCCAAAACAGCTGGGGGCCCTAAGTTGAGCAGGTCTGCCTTAGCGGTATCAAGTGTTGACAACACCTCTGACCACTGGCAGAGTAATTTGTCCCTCAGAGTTATCCCATAGCGCCATGCCTTGACTTGCCCTGCTGCCACAGGGTCAAAAGGAGAGCCTGGCACATGCTAAACATGAAACATGCTTTCTCGTGCTAGTTGGATAGGACTTCATCATGCCAAGTCAGTAATAGACTGTCTGTTACCAGGGCTTTGTTTCTTCCCAGTTTCTGGCCCGCTGAGTGACTAACTTGAGCATAACAGAGTGGCACTGGAGACACATCTCGGTACTTGGAGCGCTGCCCGCAGCAATTTAGACTGTACAAGTTCCAGAGCCACAATGTTGCGGAAGGGGCCCAATTGGGCACAATCGAGAAGCTAGCTAGTGACTTGGCTGTGAACAGTTCAAGGGCCGCGGATACATAATGGCCTCCTCTTGTCGGCAGGCATTTGAGAATGGCAGAGGCACTTCTCTGGACATTTAAAGCCAGGTGTTCTTCATGGCCTTTCCTAGAGCCACCAGAATGGAAAACTACTCCCAAGTCTTTGAAGTGTGCAGCTTGCTCAATCTTATGCCCCTCAATGTGCCAAGAGTGGATCTTGGGCCTCCTGACAAAGGCCATCATTTTAGTTTTGTGATCATTGATTTCCAGGCAGTTCTCCCTGCAGTGCAGCGTCAGGGCCCTCAGTCTTCTTCTAAGGCCAATGGGGGTCCTTGAGAGGATGGCTGCATCAGCCACGTAGAACAGGATGGCAATGTACCTCCCAGCGCGCTTTGGAAGGTGGAAATCTGGGTTGCTGAGCTGGCCCATCATACAGTTAATGTAGAAATTGAAGGGGAGTGGAGCCAGAATGCATCCTTGTTTGATGCCCTTCAGCTCTTGTGAGGTGGCCTTGGGGGCTACATCTCACCTGGAGTGATGTGTTCACGTGCAGGGTGAATATATGGCAATGATCACTGCCCCCCAAGTCCTTGGGAATTTGGCCACTTGTGTCAACATTGGTGAAGTGCGAAGCCAGGATAGGGGCCCACCAGTCTAGCTTATTTTTAACGGCCTCTGGTGGAATAAGGTCCTCGCCTGGAGCCTTCCCCAGTCTTAATTGGGTGACTAGACTGTGAATCTCTGAGGTTGACACTGGTGCCCATGCTGGAGTGTCTTCAATGGCACAGGTGGAGCTTCTGCAAACAGCAGCAGGCTCTTTGTATAGGTCATGAAAATAGTTCTCCCAGATCTCTGGATGAAGATGACAGTCCAGGTGATTTGGATCATAAGTGGGAGAGTGCTTTGTAAAGATGCCAGAACATGGCAGAATCTTTGGCTCTAATAGCATGAATGAGACCCATCCAGGCATCTTTCATGGCATCTCTTTTCTTACGAAGCAGCAGAAGTTTGTGCTGTCTTTTCTGCAGAAGGAGATTCTGTGCGGACAACTGTCCAGAACCAGCTTTATAGACTTGATAGGTGTAGGGATGGGCTTTTGGGGCTTTAGCACAGTCCTTATCCAACCACTGCTTGGAGGCCTGTTGGCACTGTGCACGTAGCTGACAGATCTTGCGAGAGAGGAGCTGCTGTTATTCCTGGACGAGGGCATTGTAGTACTCCAAAGGTGCAGAAGTAGGGTCGTTAGTTAGAGAGGATGATTGAATACGCTGCAGTTGGTCAGAGGCGAATAGCTCACTTAGTGCTTGATCCAGTTGTGGAGACCATTTAGCACGGCAATGTGCTCCTCCCGTCAAGGATATGGTGGGATGATCATGGTTCTCCATATGGGACTGATAGATGAAAGGCTTTAGAAGGAGCGAGATGGGGAGATGATCAATGTCAAATTTGGGGACAACCTCAAAACCCTCCACCAGAAAGAGGAGGTACCCTGAGGTGATAAAGTAGTCAATCAGACACATCCCAGAGCCGGCCAGATAGGTGAAGTTGGCAGGATGGTCGTTTTCAAGCGAGTCCTTCAGAATGAAGAGATTAAGTCGGGTGGTCATTAGACTCAAGCAGAGAACTGCATAACTTGACCTTTGGTCCTTTGAAAGACGGATAAGAGGGAGCCCGTCTGCCTTGGGACTGGAAGCCTGAGGCTTCCTCCGTATCGGAGAAAGATAGATGTTAATTTTCAGCAGACTGCAGCAGCCGAATTGAATCAAAACTGCCATAGCATATTGTTTGAGCGGTGGAAGCAGCTTCGAGGATGCGTGTAGAGAGGTAGCAACAAGCACCCAGGCCACCTTTGCATCTGCCACAGCCTGCCCCAGGTACAGCTCCAACTGTATAAGAGTGAAAGCCATTGAGTAATATCTCCCCGGATGAGTCTGAATAGCAAGTCCTGGGGACAAACTACAGGGCAGGCCTGCGGTCTTAATGTCCTGCTTGTGGGCTTTCGTGAATCATCTGGCTGATCACTGTTGGAAACAGGATGCTGGACTAGATGCATCTATGCAACCCAGCAGAGCAATTCTTACATTTGTGTTAAGATGATGAAAATGGTCTCTTTATCATTTGGCCACCTGCCTCTCTACCTAGTCTACCATTTCAAATTACAGAAAATTTAATCTACAATCCAATCTTCAGATGCAAAACAAAAGCACTTAAAAACAGAAATAACACCCAGCATCCCTGTCAGCCTCTACTATTCAGCACCCCCAGTTTCCTCCCCACACTTCTGAGATTTCACCAGGTACTAGACACACCTTTCAAGACCATCATTACAGCCTTGAGAACAGTAGATCTTCTTTTAGAAGAAAACGTCTCAGGACATTGAATTTCTTTCAGAATACTGTGCTTGTGCAATGCAACGGTAGAATCAGGGAGCACATAGACTTCTGGCAGAGGAGTGGTTGGCCTGCTGGATACAAATACAGCTTTGATGTAATGCCTCATATGACCTCTGTAGCACAAGATGGAGCCACACTCCAGTAGCTCCAATCATGCAAGCAAAGCATCTCCGATGCGCGCGCACGCACACACACACACACACACACACACACACACACACACACACTCTCTACAGGGTATCTGAATTGAAGGATTGGTCTGTGAGCAGAAGAGGTATGCTTGTTTTTAAAAAGGTTGGGAATCCTGTTTTAGAAGATTTGCACAAAGTTCTTCTCCCAGGGGTAGGGATGGAAGGTGAGCTTCAGTCCTGCCTGGAACATCCATGCCATGTTCCAGGCAGGACTGAAGCTCACCTTCCATCCCTACCCCTGGGAGAAGAACTTTGTGCAAATCTTCTAATACAGGATTCCCAACCTTTTTAAAAACAAGCATACCTCTTCTGCTCACAGACCAGTCCTTCAATTTAGATACCCTGTAGAGATTGTGTGTGTGTGTGTGTGTGTGTGTCTCTCTGTGTGTGTGTGTGTGTGTGTGTGTGTTTATTGATGGATGGATGGATGGATGGATTGATTAAGTGCCGTCAAGTCGGTGTCAACTCTTAGCAACCACATAGATAGATTCTCTCCAGGGTGATCTCTCAGGTCTCTCAGTGATGCATTCATTGCTGTCATAAGCGAGTCCATCCACCTTGTTGCTGGTTGTCCTCTTCTCTTTCCTTCAACTCCCCCCAGAATTATAGACTTCTCAAGGGAGCTGGGTCTTCGCGTAATCTGTCTGAAGTACGATAGTTTGAGTCTCGTCATTTGTGCCTCGAGTGAAAATTCTAGATTGATTTGTTCTATGATCCATTGGTTTGTTTTCCTGGCTGACCATGGTGTCCTCAAGAGTCTTCTCCCGCACCAAAGTTCAAAACCGTCAATGCTTTTTCTATCTTGTTTCTTCAAAGTCCGCCTTTCACATCCACAGAGTGTCATGGGGGAAACCATTGTCCAAATGATTCTAATCTTTGTAGGTATAGACTCCTCACGGCATCTAAATATCCTTTCTGAGGCCTTCATTGCAACCCTACCAAGTGCTTGTCTGCGGCGTATTTCTTGACTGTTGGATCCTTTACTGTTGTCAGTCGATCCTAAAAGGGAGAAGCTATCCACCACTTCAGTGTCTATTCTGAGGATGGTTGCTGTACCCCTTTCTTGTCTTTAGTTTAGTCTTCTTTACATGTAATTGTAGTCTCATATTTTCACTGTGCTCCTTCACTTTCATTACTAGAGCCCCATTCTCAGCTCTCAGAGTGGTGTCATCAGTGTAGCGCAGCTTATTGTGTATCTATGCACACACAAATCTAAAGGTTACAGTTATGAAACAGCTTACTCCAGTCACTGGCTTACATCCAGACTCAGTTACTCAAGAGTACTCCCACTGAAATTAATCAACTTGTCCCACTAATTTCAAGAAGACTGCTGATGACTAACTTTCTCTGGATGTAGGTCTGTGGCTGGAGTAGCCTGCCTCATGACTGTAGCATTAAAACTTGGCGCTAATATTCCGTCGGTCAGGATGAGGGAAGGAGTACGCTGAGCTTCCGCACGTAGCCAGCCAGTCAGAAGCAAAGGAAGAGAGCCTTCACCCTCCTCCCTCCCCTTCTACAATAGATACATCACTGAGAAAATGTTGGCTTCCAGCCGGCAGTCCTCAAATGAGGAACACATCGCGTGGCAGGAGGTCTCTGCATACCCCCGGGAGCCCTTCAAGTACCACTAGGGGTACTAGTACCCCCTGTTGGGAACCCCTGTTCTATATACAGAGAGTTCTTTTTTAATTCATATCCAGGTCTCCATCTGTACCAGAGAGAGGCCCTTTCCACAGCAAGTCTGCACAGCTACAAATGGCAAAACGTAACCAATCACTATCTTGGCTTCAATGGCTGGTCTAGTTGCCTCATCACGGTAAGGATGACCTGCTGTTTTCACTGTCATTTCAGTGAAAAGAAACTTTCATACCAAGTCTGCAGGTATGCTTCATTTAAGTGTCATGACTTCCCTCCATGGGTAGGTGAGAGAGCAAGCCAGTAGCTCATTGTGTGCTGAGCGTAGACAGAAGTCTGCCAATTGCTAATCACTTCTATAACCAAATGGTCTGCGAATTCACTACCTCGGAGAAGTGATGAACTAGTTTGATCTAATATGTAAGCAGCTGTCCACTGTAAATGTATTGGGTCTACGGATGTGGATTGGCTTTGGTAGCCAGGTCTTCATAGTTGCCAACTTCCTCCCCAGGGATGTCTGCTTGCACAGCACAAAACCAGACTCCTCCTCCCTCCAAATTCCCAGTGTGTGGAGAACTCAGGAGTTGAGCGGAGTCTCTCATTTTGTGCTCGCCTACAGTATTGTTGCTGGAAATATTCCTAGTCACTCATGGTGACCTGCAAAACGTTGAGATATAAAGGCAGTTCACACAATGCTCCTGTTTTAGGATTGTGTGCAAGGGAAAGGCTGGAGAGAGAGAGAAGTGATTTCTGGGGGAGAGGAGCTGAGCCAGAGAGTGCCTTCCTACCCAGCTCGCATACCCAGCACTTTACCCAGGCAGGAAGAAACATATATCTGTTCTAATCACAGCCATGTGAACTGCCTCACAGAGTACCTTGAGGGGGATGAGGGTGGGAAAGGAAGCATGGGATGGATGGAAGTAGTGGGACTTCTATTATTAATTATTATTATTATTATTATTATTATTATTAAACTTCTATCCCGCTCTTCCTCCAAGGAGCCCAGAGCGGTGAACTACATACTTGAGTTTCTCTTTCACAACAACCCTGTGAAGTAGGTTAGGCTGAGAGAGAAGTGACTGGCTTAGAGTTACCCAGCTAGTTTCTTTCTTTTTTTTTCATTTCAATTTTTTATTAACTTTTAACAATAACAGTAACTATAACAATCATAATAAACACAGTTACAAGTTGACTTCCCGCGCACCTCTTTTCGTGATGCCAATAATAAATTTTACCCTTATTGTAATATTAATTAAAAAGGAAAAACACAAATTTAAACCTTCCACCACCATTAATCTGCCCAACCTGCATTTCAAATTTCAAATCCTGCTGTAAGATCCATAGTAGGAAAATAATTCTTTAAATAAACCAAAAAAGGTTTCCAATCTTCCTTGAAGCGTTCTAAACTTTGGTCTCTGATCAGTGTTGTAAGTTTTGCCATTTCTGCATATTCTAAAGTTTTTATCAGCCAATCTTCTTTTGAAGGCAGTTCGTTAGTCTTCCATTTCTGTGCATATAATATTCTGGCCGCCGTAGAAGCATACATAAAAAAAGTTAAATTATTTGTAGAAATTGCTCCTTGTGTTATTCCTAGCAGGAAGAATTCTGGCTTCTTAGGGAATGTCACTTTAAATATCTTCTTCAGTTCATTATATATCATGTCCCAATAGGCCTTGGCCCTCCCACAGGTCCACCACATATGAAAAAAAGTACCTTCAGTATGCCCACACTTCCAACATTTATTTGAAACATTTTTATACATTAATGCCAGTTTTTTAGGCGTTAGATACCATCTATACATCGTTTTTTAATAATTTTCCTTCAAAGCATAACAAGCAGTAAATTTTAAATCACTTTTCCATAGCTTCTCCCACGTTGCCATTTCTATATTAAGTCCAACATCTTGAGCCCATTTTATCATAGTTGTTTTAACCAATTCCTCTCTAGTCTCCTCCAAAAGTAGTAATTTATACATTTTAGAGATTAATTTTTCATCGTCTTGACATAATCCCTTCTCAAAATTCGAAATCTGATCTTCAAATCCAACTTTAAGGTCTTTCTTATACACCTCATTTAACTGATAGTACTGAAACCAATCTCTAACCAAGTTTTGTAATTCAGTTAAAGATTTTAACTTACAATCGTTTCCCTGAAAATACAACAGATCTCTATATGTACCCCCAGACATCTGCATATTTACTTCTTTACGTGATAAAGCTTCAATCGGGGATATCCATAACGGAGTTTTTGGTTCCAACCAATTTTTATATTTTAACCATACCCTCATTAAACTCCTTCTTACACAGTGATTCAAAAAATCTTTATGTGCTTTAGTTTTTTCATACCATAGATAAGCATGCCATCCAAACCTTCTATCAAATCCCTCCAGATCAAGGACTCTAGGGTTTCTCAATGTTATCCATTCCTTTAGCCATGTCAAACATACAACATCAAAATACAACCTTAGGTCTGGCAAGGTAAGACCCCTTTCCTTTGCATCTGTTAAATTCTTAAAATTTATTCTTGGTCTTTTCCCTTGCCAAACAAATTTAGCTATATCCTTCTGCCATTGCCTAAAACAAGTCAAGTTATTAATTATAGGAATAGTCTGAAAGAGAAATAACATTTTAGGCAAAACATTCATCTTCACCACTGAAATTCTTCCCATCAAAGATAAATTCATTTTAGACCATCTTTGCAAATCTCTTTTCATTGAGTTCCATGTTTTAACATAATTATTTGAAAACAGCACAGAGTTATTATTTGTTAACCAAACTCCCAAATATTTCACTTTCTTCTCCACTTTTAACTCACTTATTTCACCAAATCTATCTTTACTTTCCTGATCAATATTTTTAGTCAGAACCTTAGTTTTAGTCTTGTTTATGTAAAATCCTGCCAACTGGCCAAATTGCTGTATCTTGTCCAAAAGTCTTTCAATCTTATCGATTGGATTCTCTAAAAATAACACAACGTCGTCTGCAAAGGCTCTCAGTTTGTATTCTTGTCTCCCGATTTTGGGACCATGTAATTCATCATCTTCCCTAACAGATCTACAAAGCACTTCTAAAACCAATATAAAAAGCAATGGAGAAAGTGGACAACCTTGTCTAGTCCCTTTTTGTATTCTACAATTGTCTGATAATTCTCCATTTACAATAATCTTGGCATATTGTTCCAAGTAGATAGTTTTAATTGCTCTAATGAAATGTTCACCGGCAGTTATTTCCTCTAATAAACCCCACATAAACTGCCACGAAATATTGTCAAAAGCTTTCTCTGCATCCAAAAAAATCATCGCCATCTGTTTTTCATTATGTTTTTCATAATACTCCAATACATTCAAAACTGTTCTAACATTGTCTCTCAGTTGTCTCTTTGGCAAAAAGCCAGCTTGATCCTCATGAATAAAGTCTCGTAGTACCACTTTCAGTCTTCTTGCCAAAACCGCAGCAAAAAGTTTATAATCATTATTTAAAAGTGATATTGGCCTATAATTTTTGACTAATGTTAAGTCTTGATCTGGCTTTGGGATTATTGTAATATTTGCATATTTCCACGAATCTGGCATAATCCCTTTTTGTAAAATGTCATTCATAGTCCATTGAAGAGGTTGTAAAATTTGATCTTTGAGTGACTTGTAATACAAAGCTGAGAGTCCATCTTGCCCAGGGGCCTTGTTGGATTTAGCTTGATTTATTGCTTCTATTATTTCCATAACTGTTATTGGAGCATTCATGATTTCTATTTGTTGAAGAGAAAGTTTTGGAATATTTTTAGTTCTAAGAAACTGCTTAATTTTTTTATCTTCTACTATTTTGCCTTGATATAATTCCGAGTAATATTTTAAAAATTCCATCCTTATTTCCTTTCCATTATAAGAGAGCCCATTTTTAGTTAATATTTTAGATAACAATTTTTTTTTCCTCTCCAGTCTAATTTTCCAAGCCAGCAACTTGCCTGGTTTATTTGCAAATTCAAATGATCTTTGCTTGATATACTTCAGATTTTGCTCAAGTTCATTTGCTATTAGCATAGAGAGTTGTTGTTGTAAGATCTTAATAGCTTGAGAGATCTTCTTCTTATCTTTAGTCCATATCAATTCTCTTTCCTTTTTGGAAATCTGCATCAGTAGTACCTCTCTTTTCAATCCTCTTTGTTTTTTAAAATATGCATTTTGCTGTATGAAAAAACCTCTCATAACCGCTTTGCTTGCATCCCAAACAATTTTGTTGTCCAATCCTTGATTTAAATTCAATTCAAAATAATCCTTTAACTTCTTTTTGGCTTTCTCAACCACATCTGGTTTTTTCAAAAGATATTGATTCAGTCTCCACCTAAATGAGGTCGCTCCTTCCTTCTTCCATGCAAAACAAATCGGATTATGATCTGAAAATGTCCTAGGTAGAATGTCCATTGTTTTCATATGAGTTATAATGGTTTGGGATGTCCAGACCATATCTATCCTGGAATGTGACTGATATCTTTCCAAAAAGTAGGTATATTCTTTTGCATTTGAATTTTTAATTCTCCATAGATCATAGAGATCCATATGATCTACTAATTCAAAAAATGCTTTAGGAAGTTTACCTTGTAAATTCTTTTCCGATAAATCAGATTTTCTGTCCAAAACTGTCGAGACAACTCCATTAAAATCTCCCAATAAAAGCAAATTAGCATTTGATAGATCTGCCATCTTTTGATCCAAATAGTTATAAAATTCAACTTTCCTTTCATTAGGGGCATAGATTCCAATTATCACTGTTTTAATTCCAGATATTAAAACTTCCAATGCTAATATCCTACCTTCTTCATCTTTAAAAATCAATTTAGGTTCAAATTGTTGTTTGACATAAAATACTACTCCTCTTTTTTTTTTTTTCTTATCTGAAGAAACAAATTCTTGTCCCAGGGCTCCATTTACCAAAAATTTCCGATCATGTTTTCTAATATGAGTCTCTTGTAAACACACTATATCCAAATTTTGTTTCTTAAGAAAGTGGAAAACCCTGTTTCTCTTAATTTTTGAATTCAGACCAGTTATATTCCAAGATAAAAATCTGTAAGTTTGTTTATAATCTATATAGAGTGACTTAAGTTATATGTTTATGAAGCAGAATGTTCAGAAGATAAGTCTTTTTTGTATTTCCGCCAGAATTCTTGTGCTTTCAGGAGCTCAGTGAATCTATTCCTCTTGCTCTTGTAGAAGAAGGAGATTCCCTCTGGTAATTCCCATCTAAAACGTATTCCTTTAGCAGTTAATGCATCAACCAAAAATTTGTAATCCTTACGTTTTCTTAGAATTCTGGCTGGAATCCCTTTCAAAAATTTTATCTGATGAGTTTGAATTGTTAAGGTTGTAGTAAAGTGAGCCTGAATGATTTTCTCTGCTATTGATTTGGTGGGAAAATGTACTATGCAGTCTTTGATTAATTGATTTCTTGTTGCAAAATCCGAGTTTACACGAAAGGCTGTCTCAATCTGGGCATCCATCTCAACAACCGTAATTCCCAAAAGTGATGCAAGTTCCACTCCAAGTAATTTCCTAATGTTCTCATTAGGAATTTCAGGAATTCCTCTGAACCGTAAAAATCTCTCTTTTTGTCTTAATTCTAACAAAGCCATTTGATCCAGTAATTTTTCTCTGTCATCTTTCAGTGATTGCACATCTTTTTCTACAACATCAACCCTTAATTTAAATTCTTTATTGTCCTGTGCCAATTTTTTGACAGTCTCATCAATATTTGAGGTCCTATCATTTATCTCAGCCATATTTTGCTTCATTTGGGTTACATCAGAAATGACCTGTTTGAGGTCGGTGGCATTTGATGCCAAGGCAATTGCGTTTGACTGCGAAATTTGTTTCATCTCAATCAACGTATGGTCCATGGCTGCAGCTACTTTAACTTCCCCTGCACTTGTATCTGGAAGTGAAAGTTTCCTTGCTTGTAGATGTGTCTGGCTTAGATGAGGTTTCTCCCTGCCTTTCATAATGACATGAAGGAGTTAAAGAAGAAAATTCTTTGCCCAAGTATGTTTGTCCTTGATCTCAAAACAGAAAGTAAAAACCTGAGCTTGTATTCAAATATAAACAATTGTGCAGCATATCAGTGGACGTCAAAACTTTCTCACGGTAGCGTGGAGTATCAAAAAAAAAAAAAAAAAAAAAAAGACAGCAGAACGTCTCTTCTTTAAACTTGAAGAACAACAATCCCCACTGATAGAATTCTTTGAAGATATTAAAACAAGCAACTGAAGTTTCCAATCTTCGAGCCCGAGCCCAAGCCCGATCCACATATCAAATTACCAGCATATTAGAAGACGTGGGTTATATTGAATCAAGCCTTTGATCTAGGATGATGAAGGGAGGATTTTGAAGACTCAAAATCCTCTTTTTCTTCCTGCTCAGTCCTCCCTTGTCAGAGAGGCAGCCACTGCGTTGGCGGTCCCAACCAGAAGTCAGAGTTACCCAGCTGGTTTCATGGCTGAGTGGGGATTAGAACTCGGGTCTCCCCAGTCCTAGTCCAGCACTCTAAGCACTACATCATGCTGGCTCTGCCTTTCCCTCTATTGCTCTCAAAATCCCAATTTGAACAATTTCAGAATATATCTAGTTTTGAAGAGGAGTAGAACAAAGAGGAGGAAGTGAGGTCTTCACTCAGGAGCCAATGTCTGAAGTATCCTGGCTATTTAACACAAATGTGTTATAGATAGATAGATAGATAGATAGATAGATAGATAGATAGATCTCCCCCCCACAATGCACTACATGCACAACGCAATGGGGGATTTTCCTGTCAGATTCTGTATCTCCTAGGGCTGAACTCAGCCCAACGAGACATACAATAACCGGCAGCCAGGTTAAGGTTGCGCTTGCAAAATCTTAGCTAACAGCTGGGTTGGTTTGAAGGGTTAGGTAGGCGAGAAGCATCGGGATCCATGGGGATCCCGGCCTAACATCAGCTGGGCTGCCCTTGCCCGCGTTAGGCTGGTCATGAGAACAGTCCCTTTGATTCTCAGGCCCAAGATACAGCATTCTTTAGACATTCACCCAGCTAGCATTGATTATTAGCTCAATCATTTTCAGCAACAAATTGACATGCCTAGATCTTCCTGTCCAGTCTTCTAGATTCTAGGCTCGGTTAGGATGTTGGATAACAGCTATCTTTATATGCATTGACAGTAATAAACTCAACTCAACTAAAACTAAGACATGCCTATATATCTCAGACCAATCTCTTTTTCTTATAACAGAAAGATATTGTCTTTCAGAGTTTCTTATGGCCGCCAAGAAAGCCCAGAAGCCTGCAGCACATCAAGCACTCTCGGACGCATTTCGAAAGATCCTGCTTGTTGTTCTAGGCAAGGCCTTTTCCTTTAAAAAATAAAAACACATTTTTAAAATCCTGCTTCTGTCCCACTCTTACCTGGGGTTCCAAGTGGTTTCCATCCACAGGACGGATCAGATCCTCACCTGCTTAGCTGAGTTTCTCCCAGACCATTTTCTGAGTCCTAGGTGGAAGAGCAGAGACACAAGTTACTGGCTTTAAAGCTTGGGATCTTCTCCAACAATGGTGGGAATTGTGGAGGAGGAGACTTGCCATCCAGAAATGCATGGTGACGAAGGCCAAGGGCAGCAAAGAGTGGGCTAAGGCATTCTTCATCCAGATGAGATGGCTCCCCCATGAGGCAAGGTGAGGTGACAGTCTCAGGCGGCACTTATGCCCTAGGATGGCAAGTGTAGGCACCCTGCCCCCTGCAGGTGTAGTCTCGCCTGCCTGCTATCACCGCCTCCCACCAGCTCCTCTACACTCTGTCACCCTCCTTTCAGGTGTCCTCCCCTTGATCCTGGCCCCGCTCCTGATGCAGACAGTGGTCTCTACCTCTTCTCCATTGCCCAGCTGCCTCATCTTTTGAAAATTTATTTAATCTATTTTAATTGATTTTTACATTTAGATCCCACTCTCCTCCAAGCAGCTTAGCGTGGTGTACATGCCTTTTTTTATCCTCATGAGAACCCTGTGAGGTAGTTTAGGCTGAGAGATATATGACTGGCCCAGAGTCACCCAGTGAGTTTCATGGTGGAAAGGGGATTCCAACTCGGGTCTTCCTGGTCCTAGTCCAACACTCTAAACACTACACTCTGCTGGCTCTTCTGGGCATGTCACTGTATGAAACTGCAAGTCAGGAGTGGAGACAGAGAAAATGGTGCTTCTAGCATAGAGTGGTGGCCTCTCCTCATTGCTTCTGCTTTGCTAGCTACAGTAGCTGGTTCTCTACCCCCAACCCCATCAGCAGGGGAGACTTGTGCATAGGAAGAAGAAAACAAGAAGGAAACTGATCCAGCTACTGGAGCAAGAGAAGCAGTGGCAACAAAGAGTCAGAAGCCTACTCTGTGAGGAGCAGACACAGCTTGAGGAGGTGAGCAGGCTTTTCTAAACAGAACAACTAGCCTTCCCCCCTTCAAACCAACTAACAGGAGGAGGGGAGATTTTGAGGGGCTGGTTTCTCTTTAAGGAGTGTGTGTGTGTGTGATTTGCCAGAGCTAGCATTTGCCAAGGCTAGCAAACCCCAGTGTTTTTGTTTGTCCCGACCTGGAGGGGGCATAGTCAGCTAGGGCTGTGGGAGACCCCACATTCCTTTGACATTTCTTGGACCCACATCCTGTGCCTCAGTTGGAAGCCTACTCCCGACATAAGAAGTGAAGGCCCAAGAACATACCGAACAGAGCATAGTGAACAGGGATAGCAAACAGGACGTTGGCATTTTGCAGTTGTTTAGCGGGAAGTGTGCGGAGGAGCCTGGAACAAGCCCCCATGATCACAAGGAGCGCAGAGGAGAAGAGAATGTAAGTACGAATCCCTCCATCATATTCTTGAGAAAGGCTGTTTGGACAGTTAAATAGCTGACCAGTAGAGCTGAGACCTATCCTAATAAACTATCGCTAAATACTGCAAACAGCCAACAAAAGCGGTACGGAGACAGAAAGTCAGCAGGGGAGGGGGCACTTCCCAGTGTATTGCACAGAGTGCCACATGTATGACTATTTGCCCCATGGGCCGAAGTCATGGGTGTGTGCTCGGTGCAATGAGCTCCTGGCTCTCAGGGAACAAATTTGTTCCCTTGAGACCAAGGTGGTGAATCTGGAGAAGCTCCGAGAGACAGAGAGGCATGCGGACGAGACCTTCAGGGATGCAGTCCAGACATCCCACTCCAGGGCTGATAGCTCCTCTGCTGTCAGGGAGAATGAAGGTCTCTGGCAAGGAAGACATTGGTCTGAGGAAGAGGGAAATGCTCCTTTAGAAGGGACCCCTTCATTGGAACATGAGCTCATATCCTTTCGCACAGGGGATACTCCTGTGGGGCGGGGCCTCTTTGTAGTGGGTAATTCAATCATTAGAGGTATAGATAGATGGGTTTGTGACCATGTGTTGACTGCACGGTGACTTGCCTGCCTGGTGTGAAGGTTGCGTACATCACACATCGTGATGCTGACGGGAGCTGGGCAGTATCTGGTTCGGCAAATGCCATCCCATCCTCGATAGAAAGGACAGGGAGGGGAGCCTTGGAGGTGAAGTAGCACTGTATGTTAGGGATCGAATCTAACAAGCTAGAAAACCGAGGTGGACTGGAGTCCTCCACAAAACCCTGTGGGTGACAATACAAGGCATGAAAGGAAACGTGCTACTGGGGACATGCTATTGCCCTCCGGATCAAAACGCTGACAGTGACTGGGAGTTGCAGGAGGAAATCAGGGAGGCGTCAAGAAAAGGCAGGGCTGTAATAATGGGTGACTTCAATTACCCACACATAGACTGGCTAAATTCAGTCAGGTAATGACAGAGAGGTCAAATTTCTAGATACACTCAATGACTGTGCCCTAGAACAGTTGGTCTTGAAACCAATCAGAGAGAAGGCGACCTTGGACTTAATCCTGAGTGGCACCCAGGACCTGGTGCGTGATGTCAGTGTCATCGACCCTTTAGGGAACAGTGACCATAGTGCCATCAAATTCAGCCTACGTGCCGGGAGAGAATCACCAAGGAAGTCTAACACAGACATTTTGCATTTCAGAAGAGGAAACTTCTCCCAAATGAGGAGTATGGTGAAAAGAAAACTGAAAGGGAAAATCAGGAGAGTCACTTTGCTCCAGAATGCATGGAGTTTACTGAAATCCACAATACTAGAAGCCCAGTTAGATTGTATATCCCAAAGGAGGAAAGGTACCACTAAGTCCAGGAGGATGCCAGCATGGCTAACAGGTACTGTCAAGGAAGCCATCAAAGGGAAGAAGACTTCCTTTTGAAATTGGAAGGCCTGTCCAAACGAAGAGGACAGAAAGGAACACAAACTCTGGCAAAAGAGATGCAAGGTGACAATAAGGGAGGCAAAAAGAGAGTTTGAGGAACATTTAGCTAGAAGTATCAAGGGGGATAGGAAAAATGTCTTTCAATACATCAGAAGCGGGAAACCTGCCAGGGAGGCGGTTGGACAATGAGGGAGTGAAAAGGATGATTAAGGAGGATATGGAGGTTTCAGAGAAGCTCAATGAGTTCTTTGCGTCTGTCTTCATGGTAGAGGATACTGAACATATAGCTGTTCTTGAACCAGGCTTTTCGGGGATGGAGGCTAAAGAACTGAGTCAGATAGAAGTGACAAGAGATGATGTTCTAAACTGTCTGGGGGAAAAAAACAAACGAACATTGACTTGACTTTCAGATGCCTTCAGTTGCTTGTTCTCCCTCCATGCTCTCTTCACTCATCTGATACCTTCAGTCTCCATAAAATCCCCCATGCCCCAACTCTTTGGGGTAGAAAGCTGGTCCTGTGGTAGCGTGCATGAATTGTCCTGTTTGCTAAGCAGGGTTGACCTTGGTTTGTATTTGGATGAGTGAGCATTATGAGAGAAGAACTGGTCTTGTGGTAGCAAGCATGACTTGTCCCCTTAGCTAAGCAGTGTCCACCCTGGTCGCATATGAATGGGAGACTAGAAGTGTGAGCACTGTAAGATATTCCCCTCAGGGGATGGAGCCGCTCTGGGAAGAGCAGAAGGTTCCCAGTTCCCTCCCTGGCTTCTCCAAGATAGGTCTGAGAGAGATTCCTGCCTGCAACCTTGCAGAAGCCGCTGCCAGACTGCAAAGACAATAATGAGCTAGATAGAGCAATGGTCTGACTCAGTATATGGCAGCTTCCTAGTAAGGGTCAAATTCTCCCCTTTGGGTTGGGGCTGTAGTCCTGTGGTAGATCATCTGTCTACATCTCTACAGAGCATCTGCTCTGTAGAAATGCTTTCCCATTTAAAGGAAGAATTTAAATGTACAAGTTCCCAAGTTGAATCCCTGGCATCTCCAGGTAGAGGTGGGTAAGACTCCTGCCTGGAACCTTGGAAAGTGGCTGCAAGTCAGTGTAGAAAATATTGAGCTAGATGGAGAATGGTCGGGTAGAGGCAGCTCCCTATGTTCCTAGGACTCTGCCCATCAACTTGTGTTCTACCCTATTATTCAAACTCCTGCCCTCCTGACTGCCCTTCTTCCTAATAAAAACTCTTGACTACACCGGCATTTTGTAATGGTTGTTGCACGTTTGCCTTTGCCCTCCTCCACTCCCCTTCCCTTGTGTGCCTAGCCTTCCTGAGGGCCAAGCCAGATGTGATATAGGAGTTCCTGCTGCCAGATCTCTTGTGTCCTATCTAGTTGGACTCTGGATTGTAAGCCTGAGATCAGGGCACGTGTCTTCTTTTTGCTGCATGTAGAAGACCAAATAGCTGTCATGGACTCTTTAGCAAGACTAACATTAAAATCATCATTTCATTCCAAACCTTGAATAAAAGTGAGGAATGTTACAAAATAATAGACAAAAGGATTTTACTTCTAATTATTCCTTTGTTAAAACTTGGCCTTGTTAACTTGTCTGTTTCAGAGAATGGGAAAGTGGCAGTGGAGTATAGCTCTCCCCAGGAAGACCCCATTGACTGTTTAGCAGAAGAGGGACTGAAAGGTCTCATCCAGGTAAATTGAAGCCTCATCTCATCATTCGCAGATGAGCCTCATCTTGCTATGACCTAGCAAGCTCAGCTCTTGAACATCTTAGCTTCATGAGTTGGGAGGAGTGAGTAGGGAATGAGCATTCGCTCTCATTTCAATGCATGGACTTTTAAATTCAATGGGCTACCTGTATGTTTATAGGAAACATAGGAAACAGCCATATACTGAGTCAGACCATTGGTCTATCTATCTCAGTATTGTCTTCACAGACTGGCAGCGGCTTCTCCAAGGTTGCAGGCAGGAGCCTCTCTCAGCCCTATCTTGGAGAAGCCAGGGAGGGAACTTGAAACCTTCTGCTCTTCCCAGAGCGGCTCCATCCCCTGAGGGGAATATCTTACAGTGCTCACACTTCTAGTCTCCCATTCAGATGCAACCAGAGCAGACCCGGCTTAGCTATGAAGACAAGTCATGCTTGCTACCACAAGACCAGCTCTCCTCTCCCGTCAGGTGCTTAGACCAAGGACGGACAGGTTCCTCGGGGGCGGGTAGACTGAAGATAGCCAGAGATAGCTGGGCTGAATGTTAGATGCTTGGAGCCACAGAGAGAGGACTCACTGGTCTCCCGCTGTCAGATCCTGGTTCAATGTGAGTTAACCACAGTGGGTTGACCAGAATTGCCTAGGAAATCTGCATTCTCAAAACCAGCTCCACAGGCAACCACACTAATCACTTTATGGCAACCACACTAATCACTTTATGCAATCCAGATCCCTGTATGTCAATCAACAAGTGTTAGTTTCACATTCAGTTCTCCACAGAGCCAACAGCTCCAAACATCTCAAGCCCATCAACTGATTGTCTGTGCGTTTGGGCCTACATTGTTGCCATAGCAGTCATGCTCGGAGTTCTGCAAAAATGATGTCACTGCCGTGGAATGCTCAGGGTGCAGACTCTGATGTCCAACCGACGTTGGAGATCAAAAGATGGCAGGAATGGATCAGCTCTGTAGTATGGTCCCTGTTGCAAGCAACAGCAACAGCAACTGCAATTTGCTGCTCATGATCTTTTTGGACTTATTTATGGGAGTTGGGCACCGCAGCCATAGGTTGGGTGCAGCAGCCATAGGGAATTACTCCAACCCGTGCCGTAGCACCATAGAAGTCCTCAAGCTTTGGAAAGTCACCAGACCTCCTAGACTCCACCGTGTGCCACCTCCCAGTGCGGCTTTCCACCTGTGAGTACTTCAACCTCACTTCCAGAACTCGGAGGATAGAACCCTTTTAGGGAGAGCCTTTCATTAGGAGTGATGTAGGTGGGATAAGATACTTCTTATTTCGAGGTAGCTTAGCTGATGCCTTTTAAAAAAAGATTTGATACCCCTCTTTTCATCCAAAGGAACCAGAGCAGTTTACAACTCAATAATAACAATTTCGAAAAAGAAAGAAATGGGAACAGCCTTATAAATGGTATGAAGCACAAAAAGGGCCATAGATGGGGAAGAGGAGCCAAAGGGGTGAAGGAAACAGGGATCCCACTGCTCTGTTTAAAAAGGGGGGAAAGGACCCAATGCCTAGAGTGTTTCATAGCCACTGAACAGGCACTTCAGATGTTTCCCGAAAGAGCATTCAGCAGAACCATATAGCCAAACGAGCAGGCAATGGAGAAAAAGGTACAACAGGGATTCCAACAAGTAACGTCACCCCTTCCTTTGCCCAGGTTGATTCAGGCATACACGTTGACTAGGCACTCGCCTAGACAGAGGCGTAACTAGGGAAAATGGCGCCTAGGGCAAGCACTGAAATTGCGCCCCTATCCAAACAGGGATGATGGGACTTGTAGTCAACAATATCTGGAAATCCCTCTGAAAAGGAACACTGTACCATCTAGACATGGTTGTTGATCCAAACCTGAAAACATGAGCCATCTCAGGAAAAGACTTCAAACAACAGTCGGGAGTTATGCGAGGATTCCAAGTGTCATTTTCTCTGTCTCATCTCATGCTTTTTAAAAAACATGACTTTGTCCTAGAGGATCACCTGCCCAAATAGCCACTAGCAAAATAGGGGAAGAAGAAGCTGGTGGTGGTGGTGGTGGTGGTGGTGTGTGTGTGTGTGTGTGTGTGTGTGTGTGTGTGTGTGTGTGTATATATATATATATATATATATATATATATATATATATATATATACACACACACACACACACCAGTGAATGATTCCTGCCAGCCTTTGTCTTATGATGACTGTTGGCTCATGATGGGGTATATGTGCATTCACCACACTAGTGCTTACTTTGACACCAAGAGGGAGGAGGATACATTAGTTTGCCACACTAGACAGAGGAATGTGCAACAGGAGCAGACAGCCAAGTTCTGCCAGGGCCCAAACCAGCCCCTGCCAGACTAAGAAATCCTTGTAATTTGCCCCTTCCTGTCACAAGCAGTGTGCTGTTGACTCTATTATTGACTCTAACTCTCAGATATCCCAGTCATGGATGGAAAATTCAGGGTCAATTTACAAGAGACACATTTTCTACATGGAAGTTTCTTCTGTGCAGGTGCTGTGCAGAAACCCATGTGTAGTGACCGCCAGGGGCATAGCAAGGTTGGAATGGGACAAGATGAGATTTCAAAATGGGCCCCCAGCCCCTCAAAGTCAAGGGCCTCCACACACCACAGGCCCCCAAGGATTTAAGTCGGATCTTTCAAAATACGTATGCTGCCTGGAAATACATTTCACTGAATACACACATGCACACTTCACAGTATATAGTGATATACATGGAGTACTAGATATTTGTGCTACTTTTAATGCCTAGAACACACTAGCAACGCTAATGATTAAAATGGCCCCCTCGCTGCGGATTAGCAAAGGAGACTTTCAACCCTGCAGGGTGAGCCAATGTTTGTTTTCTCAGAATTCTGAACAAATTCAGAAAAGTTTGATACAAGGAGATTTTTCACACCAGGCTTTTAAAGCCCTTTAACACACATCTCCTCTGGAATAGAGGTGCTGCATTCACATGTTGTCCAGATTTACCCTGAAGTTGCTGCAAGTTATTGGGGAGCAGTTCACACACAAGAAAAATAAAATAAAATGAAAGCACAACACATGCTTCACAGTTCTCACTCAGACCTTCTGGGTTGCAAAACAACTTGAACATAAGTGCATTTATGAATGGTTGAATGAAAATAAATAAAATATACTTGTTCCAGAAGTTTTTGTAATTTTCTGCCCTGAAACAAGCCACTTATAGGCCTTTTTAGATAGTTTTTGTTTTTAAAGCCAGCACATTTTCCAGTCTGTTTTCAATTAAATATTCAGAGACTTCTCAGTCTCGCCCCCCCACCCACCCCCATATCAAAGCCCTATGGCAAGCAGATTCCTATAGGGGTGGGGGGACCCCAAAAAGGAATTCACAGCCTACCTAGCAATAGCTGTTCTGGATGGTCTGGGCAGGGGGGCTGCTGCTGCTGCTGCTTTGGAGAGCTCTGCCTCCTTCCTTCCTTCCTTGCTTGGAGCCTATTTGAGTTCACGCTTCAGGGAGGCCTACTGGGAGGCCTCTCTGGAAGCCCCGCCCACCCACCAATCAGCTGAGAGGCGGGGAGAGAAGAGCTCTGCAGTTTGCAGGCCTTGCCGATCCTAGGCCGGAGCTGGAGGCAAGTGGCTGGGGGGCCCTGGGGCTGGGCAGGGGGGCAATGGGGTGGGGGTGGCAGGAACTGGTGTGGCGCCCCCACCTCAGTGGCGCCCAGGGCACCTGCCCTGCCTCCCCCCCCCCAGCTCTGCCTATGCACCTAGAGCAGCACGACTTGCATTGTGCCTGCACAGGAAGAAGTGTACAAACCAGGGCTCTTGTCTTGTTTCTGTGGTGGCCAGCCTCCTGCACAGAGTGAGAGCAGCATGACCCCGAATACGCTGCCACATCAAGATGTCCTGCCTTGCCCTGCCTGGAATGACAACCGATGGAGCTGGTGCTGCTGCTCCGTGTGTCGCTTAGGCTCTCTGGCACCCCCTATCCGGACCAGCACAGAGAAACCAGGCAACCTTTGCAGAACTTTGGGGAGGCTGCACAGTAGGGTTGCCGTGTGTTTTGTCCCCCACCCCCGGCAGGAGTCCTCTGCCTTTTAACAGCTGCAACTGGTAGAAATCTTGACGGGAACTTTTTTGCATTACTGTAGCCCTAGGCTTGTTTTCATTTTCATTTTATTTTTTATTTTTTACCCTGCAAAAACAGCTTAATGTGAAAAATCCATCAGAAGATACAACATAAGTCATTGTAATTGTGTGTGTGTGTGTGTGTGCGCGCGCGCGCGTGCGGTGAGGGGAGGGGGCAACGTTCAGGACTTTATCAGCTTGATGTCCTTTAAGGCATCGTTGTCTAGATAGGGGCTTGAATTTACTCACAAGTAGCAGCTCTGCAGGGCCATAATGTGTATTGGGACCAGGATGTGGATGTAGAGGGTGTTTAACCCTTTCTGTGCCCTTTTCTGGTCTAAAATGATATATCTCAGTGGCTGTTTTCAGAGTTAGATAGCCATGGGGGTGCATTTTTGTTAGTGCAGAAAGAATAGGTGAAACACCCCTAGCTCTGAGCCATGGTCCTGATACAATTTGCAGCTCCACAAAGCTGCTCTTTGTGAATAGATGTAAGCCCCTAACTTGATGAAGACACATTGAATGCCTTGCCTTGTTTGGTCTACACATTTTAGTCCACCACTCTCGTGCCAGTCTTCTAGCTGGTGGTGGGTGCTAGCTGCTTTGCCATTTGGGGTCACACACACTGCTACACAAAATGAACTAGGCAGCACAGATCATTCCTCTCAAGAGGGATTGTGTGGCTGTTAGGGCCTGGGGGGGAGGACACTGAGAAGCTGGTGCTGGCAGTTGCAGTTGCTGGAGATGGTGGGGAGGGAGGGAGTCTCTCAGATGTTACTTCAGCACTCTCATCCCTCAACCTTGTGGTGGCCGCTTGGCTTATGGTAGGCCTTAGGGCCCCACCCCCCGCCCATTGTTTTTGGACTACAGTTCCCATCATCCCCAGGCACAGTGGCCAATATCCAAGGGTTATGGGAATTGTAGGCCAGCATCTGCTGGAGGGCCAAAATTGAAGAGCCCTGGCTTATGGCGTCCGTGCCTTATGAGGGCTTCCTTCCCAGAATCCTCCAAGAGAAAACAAACCAGGGCAGCCTAAATCGAGGGGTTCCCACCCTTGGGTCCCCAGATGTTGTCTCCCATCGTCCCCAGGCCACCATGGTGAAGGCCATTATGGCCAAGACAATGGAGTTGTAGTCAAACAACATCTAGAGACCTAAGGGTGGAGACCCTTGGCACAGATGACCTTCCTCAAGAGGAATCCGGGGCTGTTAGAGGCTGGTGGAAACACATAAGATGCACAGAAGCACAAAATCAAACTTTGTCTGACTCTTGGGAATCACCACTTGAAGGCATCCCACTTAGAAATATCGATTTCAACATCATTCCCTTGCCCCCATCTGTTTCTCCCCCCTAGGGATTCCACTGGGAACCTTGTTTCGATTGGAAAACAAAGCTGGACTGCTGGGAGAACTCCTTTTATATTATCAACAATTTTGTAAGTTCACCATGATAACTTTTGCTAAACCTAAGTGGGCAGATAGCTCAGAACTAATATTTTCTTGCCAGAATGCTGAGGAGATGACTAGATCTGCATCTGCCAAGTAGATTGATAAAGTTTTCAAAGCATGGGCAAGACAGAGAGTTTGAGCTTGGGGTGGGGGATACATTTGGTAATACCTTAAGAATGAATGCCGATTCTTAAATATCTTTGTTCATTTTGAATTAGATATACATTCAAAATGGGACAGGGGTAGGGACTTCAAGATGAGATGGAGAAGCTTAAATCTCAGGTTTTGTATGGGGTGTTATTATGTAAGCATGCAATTTCCAAGACCTCAGATATATGGATGGGTGGTAAAGATTGTCATCACAATTCAGCAAAGGAGATTGATCCCTGTAAGCAGCCTTCTGCATGCGCAACTGACATCGAAGGAGGTGTGCATTCACACTGTGACACTTACTCAGGCTGGATATTGAACTGGTACTGGTTAGATGCCTTTTGTTGTCTGTGGAAGGGGATGCACATCTCTGTCCAGACTTGTTGCTCATGACTGCAGCTGGACTGGAATTGGAGTGCAGGATGAAAGTATCATGCTTATGCCCAATCCATTAAGACAGAAAGAGAGGCTGTGATCCTGGCTGTGCGATGTTCTCAAACTTCCCTTCACCTCTCCAGGACTTTCCATGGCAACAGTTTGAGCAAACTTCAGGAGGGCTCACTTTCACTTACGCATCGGCGGTAAGTTCTCGTTTCTAGGAGTACGGTGATTGCTGACTCTCTGGGTCAAATCTGCGCACCCATATGTGATTTTCTCCCCGGGGTGAATGGCGGCGGGGCAGATCTTTGTCAGCATAGGGGGAATGGGCTAAGCCCCCTCCCTTACTGTGGTCTTGATCCAGCTCAGGACACAGCTATTTCAAAATGTCATGTAAAGTGGCTAATATGTTGACTATACTTATTAGACCAAGGATGGCCAACTGGAACTCTTGCCAGTTCCCAGGGCAATTTTTATGTGGCCTTACAATATTTTAATCAATGGGTGATAAAAGGTTTGCTGACAGTTTCGTGTATAACGAAAATAACAATATTTCCAACTCATAAGGAACAGAATTCTTCTATGCAATTACATCTGTCTCTGAGCTTGGATGTAGCATGTCTAGAACACGTTAGTAGTTGACATACTGCACAAGGTTATATTATTATTATTATTATTATTATTATTATTATTATTATTATTATTATTTTGATTTATGTGCTTTTCCTGTGTAATGTTTGAGCAGTTTCACAAGAGCACTTGAGCACTAAATGCATGAATTGTGCAAACACGGTTGTGCAATTGACAACCATTCTTTCCACTTTGTGCAACTACCTTTGTGCAGTTCTTGTGTGCATGAATGTTACATTGCAAGGTGTTAGATTGCAAGATTGTGTCTGAATGCATCGGTTTCATAACTAGGGAGCCTCTTCTGATAGATACATCAGCTTTATTTTGGAGTCTGCCCACTCATGATGGGATCAGGTTGTGCAGGAAAATACACTCCCACTTTCATATTTTCCCCGACCATACTGACCGCCACCTGGAGAATAGATTGGCCCTTGAGAATATAGAAGTTGGTCCCTTCCCGCTTAGACAGGGTAATCCTGCATTGTAGAACTCTGGATTTCCATCTAGAAAATGCAGCTCTGGCACAAATGAACTGTTTGACCTTGGGCAAGTTACTCTTGGCTTGGCTTTCCTGCTAGTTCAATGAAGTCAGCAAATGGGATTGCCAGTGACCCACCCTGACATGGTCATCATGAGGGTAAATGAGACCATACATACAAGGCTTGTGCACAAAGTTGCTTCGGCACCGGCGGGGGTAATCCTTTAAGGGCGGGGGAGGGTGCACTCACCCCTCCCGCTGCATTTCCCCCACTGGCGCTCTGTTATTTTTAATCCCATCGGGGCAGCAGCGTTCCTCCCTGCCGGCCCATTGTCGTCATTGGCCGGAAGTGGCCCAAAGTAGCAAGCGTACGTGTGCCTGTTCCGGCCGACAACGACAACGGGATGGCAGGGAGGAACGCTGCCGGTGGGGGAAATGCGGCGGGAGGGGTGAGTGGACCCTCCCCCGCCCTTAAAGGACTACCCCCCCCCGGTGCTAAAGCGCCGAAACGATCCCCCGAGCCAAAATGTTTCAGAGGTTAAGATTTCAACCCAAACATATATGATTACAATTGACAAGAACCAATGGAAGAATTGTGAGCTGTTGGGGATGTCCTGTGTTGGATGTCCTGTTGGGGAGCTGGCTAATTGTGGGAGGCCAAGAGAGATTATTATCTCTTACTGGTCTTATTTATTTTAACATAACTCATGGAATTGTTTTGTTTTTTGAGGAACAGAAACAAGGGTGAATAGATTCTCGTCAGAATCTGAATTACAGCCCCTTCCCTTTAGTTCCTTTGTAACTGCTAACATCAACCCTCCTGACAGTCATGCCTAGCTCTGTTTGAAATCAGTGGGTCTAACTCTACTCCAAATGATATCTGAGAGAGTGCACAGCTTTCTTAGTGGCCCTTGCTCCTATGCCTTGAACAGTGAGGCTATTCCCAGGATCAGGAGAAATCGGGCTAGGGGAACTTAGCCCGATTTCTCCTGACCGCGAGAACCACCAGGTGGGCAGGCGAGCCCGGTGGCCTCCAGGCGGTTAACCCACCAAAACAAGCCTCCCCTTCAAGCGAGTTTGCGGAGCGAGTGCTCCGCAAACCCAGATTTTAAAATCATGAGTAGACCCCTGACCGGGAAGCTGAAAAGCAGCCTCCCGGCTTGGGGGTCCCTCCAGCATGCCCTGCCAGCTCGCGCCGGGCATGCTGGAGCTTCCAGGGGCCACGTGGCCCCCGAACTCACCAGCCCGTGTGAAGAGCCTCAGTGCTTGCACTGCTGACCTTGCAGGTAATGCTGTTTGTCCCCATGCCATTAAATGCTTCACCTGCTAATTTCTGCAGACCAAGCTGCTATTGAGAGTATGAGAGGAGGCCAAGGTCAGTTGGCAGTGAGGATTTCAACACTACTGAGGTGTGCAAATCGTTTTATTTGGATTGAGGCTACAGAGCAGAATTGAAACAAACTCAGGGAGAATTACATTCTCACACCAAGCTCCCAAGTTTCCAGCAATGCCTTGTTTGCTGAGCCTCAGAGCCAAACTGGACACCCATACATGCAGTTCTGAGCAGGAGCATGGAAGATCTGTTCCGTTTGGGGTTGTGTAGATTCCAGTAGCGGCTCGTGAATGCGCCCCTGGGAGGGGGGCGGGAGGCATCTTTAAGGGGAAAGAAAGTTGCTGCTTACCTCGGCAGCGTGCCTCCCAGCAGGGTAATCGCCGTCGCCACTCACCTGGCGTAAATGGAGCCGAGCCCCCGCCAGCAGCCAGGTGAGTGGTGGTGGCGATTCCCTGCCGCAGGGGCTGCTGGGAGACACACTGTGGAGGTAAGAAGTGACTTTCTTTCCCCTTAAAGACGCCTCCCGCCTTCCCCCCAATGGCGCTTCACTAGCCACTGCTGGTAGATTCTTGTCCTCTCTTCAAGCTGACCAGGCCAGGCCAGGGGCACTGGATGAGAAAAGACAAAACAGAGAAGCTGATTGAGAATGGTGGAGTTGGACACACCTTTGTAGTCTCCCTAGTTTCATCATTGCTATGTGCTCTTTTAAACAGGGACTTGTCAAGTAATGCAATCCAGACCATTGAGACGAATTCATGTGAAGCTGTCCTGTTTGTGCAGTTTATGTAAGTCACTAAGCATCCAAACCAGAGGCGTATGTAGGGAAAATGGCGCCTAGGGCAAGCACTGAAATTGTGCCCCTATCCAATCAGAGATGATGGGACTTGTAGTCAACAATATCTGGAAATCCCTCTGAAAAGGAACACTGTACCATCTAGACATGGTTGTTGATCCAAACCTGAAAACATGAGCCATCTCTATTCAAGACTTAGAACAACAGTCAGGAGTTATGTGAAGATTCCAAGTGTCATTTTCTCCCTCTTAACTCATGCTTTTTAAAAAACATGACTTTGTCCTAGAGGATCACCTGTTCAAATAGGCACTAGCAAAATGAGGGGTGGGGAGGGAGAGAAGAAGGTGACAGGGAGGGGGTGGGGGAGCCTATAAACCAGTGAATGATTCCTGTCAGTCTTTGTCTTGTGATGACTGTGGGCTTATGATGGGGTGTTGGGAATTCTCTCTGGTAGAGAAACTCTTTTTCATTCTAGCAGAGTGCACAGAGGCACAACACAGCGGATTTAGTTAGACATACGTGTATGCTGAGAGTAAAGTAACTTGGAGCCAGTTCATAGATTTAAATCAATATATAAGGCATTGATTAGACCATTCTAGATAGGAAAGTGCGGAGTTAGGATCTCTAATCTAGCTATCTAGCTGGATGCAGATGGATTCTGCACCTTCTCTGCACACATGGTGCAGGAAGAGGAGCTGGCTTGCATGTTGCAAGGCAGAAGGAACAGGAAGAGAAGAGAGAGGAAGTGTCCCTGAGATTAGCAATCTACATTCCAAAGGGATAGCGTCAGAGCAGTAGAGAAGGGATGACCAATGTCTTGACCCTCTTGCCCTCTAACTCACTAGTCCGTCCTCCACTGTCTTTGAGACAAGAGACTGTGCAAAGTCCTTCACTTCCAACATGGGGTATATGTGCCCTCACCATTCTAGTGCTTACTTTGACACCAGGAGGGAGGAGGATACATTAGTTTGCCACACTAGACAGAGGAATTTGCAACAGGAGCAGACAGACAAGTTCTGCCAGGGCCCAAACCAGCCCCTGCCAGACTAAGAAATCCTTGTAATTTGCCCCTTCCTGTCACAAGCAGTGTGCTGTTGACTCTATTATTGACTCTAACTCTCAGATATCCCAGTCATGGATGGAAAATTCAGGGTCAGTTTACAAGAGACACATTTTCTACATGGAAGTTTCTTCTGTGCAGGTGTTGTGCAGAAACCCATGTGTAGTGATCAATAGATATGTAACTATTCCTCCAGGGGCATAGCGAGGTTGGAATGGGTCCAGAGACAAAATTTCACAATGGGCCCCCAGCCCCTCAAAGTCCAGGGCCTCCACACACCACAGGCCCCCAAGGATTTAAGTCAGATCTTTCAAAATAAGTATGCTGCCTGGAAATGCATTTCACTGAACACACACACGCACACTTCACAATATATAGTGATATACATGGAGTACTATATATTTGTGCTACTTTTAATGCCTAGAACACACTAGGAACACTAATGATTAAAATGGCCCCGTCGCTGCCAAGGAGACTTTCATCCATGCAGTATGAGCCTATGTATGTTTTCTCAGAATTCTGAACAAATTCAGTCAAGTTTGATTCCAGGAGGTTGTTCACACCAGGCTTTTAAAGCCCTTTAACACACATCTCCTCTGGAATAGAGGTGCTGCATTCACATGTTGGCCAGATTTACCCTTCAGTCCCTGAGAGTTATTGGGCAGCAGTTAATATGCAAGTAAAATAAAATAAAATAGAAGCACAACACATGCTTCACAGTTCTCACTCAGACCTCCTGGGTTCAGGGGCGTAGCTAGCCTGCCGGCGGCCCATGTGCGGCCGTGGGAACGCCGCAATGGCCCCGCACCCTGCGTCTGACGTCAGACCCAGGGAATAGCCACCCCCCCCGCGTCTGACGTCAGACGTAGGGGGCGTGGCCTGGGAGTCCGCTCAGTTGTAACTGCCGAAGGGGCCGCGCGGCCCCTTTGGCAGTTAGAAGAAGGCTGGTGCTGCTTTCTCTTTCCCTGCAGGGAAGAGCTGCTCCTGGGCTGTGTTGCGAACGCAGCACCAGTCTTAGCTCCTGAAAGGGCCGCGCAGCCCCTTCGGGAGCTAGTGATGCTGGCCCTGCGTTTGCAGCGCGCAGCCAGGAGCGACTCTTCCCTGCCTCCTTTGAACCCGTTGGCCCAGTGGTGGCTCCGCCCCTTCCAGGGTTGCAAAACAACTCGAACATAAATGCATTTATGAATGAATGCATGCATGCATGAATGAATAAATGAATGTAGTATTGTTCCAGAAGCTTTTGTAATTCTCTGCCCTGAAACAAGCCACTTATAGGCCTTTTTAGATAGTTTTTGTTTTCAAAGCCAGCAAATTTTCCAATCTTTAAAAAATTAAATATTCAGAGACTTCTCAGTCTCCCCCCCACCTCCTATATCCAAGCCCTATGGCCGATCCTAGGCCGGAGGGCAAGGCAAGCAAGATGGCCAGTGGCTGAGGGGCCTTGGGGCGGGGCAGGTGGGCAATGGGGTGGGGGTTGCGGGCACTGGCATGGCACACCCCAGTGGCGCCTAGGGCACGTGCCCTGGCTGCCCCCGCCCCCAATTACGTCCATGATAAAAACCATAAATGGGGATGGGGTGGGGGAGCACAGATGGATTCGGTTTCCACCCTGTGGTTCTGGCCCTACATCTCCCAAGCTTGAGAAAAGACAAAACAGATAAGCTGAGAGAGAAAGGTGGGGTTGGACACACCTTTGTAGTCTCCCTAATTTCATCATTGCTATGTGCTCTTTTAAACAGGGACTTGTCAAGTAATACAATCCAGACCATTGAGACGAAGTCATGTGAAGCTGTCCTGTTTGTGCAGTTTATGTAAGTCATTAAGCATCAAAACCATCAATGGGGATGGGGTGGGGGAGCACGGATGGGTTAAGTTTCCACCCTGTGGTTCTGGTCCTATATCTCCCAAGCTTCTGCCCTAGAAGCAGTTTCCCTCCAAGAGGGTTCTGGGAGTCAGGCCTGCTGCTAGGGGCCACCGTTTCTGAGTGTGGGAGCTTTGACCCATAATTCCGGGTCTGTATGGGGTTGGGTTATTCATTGCTGAGCGATGTGTACTGTGCATGTGCTTCTTTAGAACTGTCTTCCATTTTTCTGGACTGCACACAGAGTTCTCAAAGCAAGGCTGAGCCAGATCTCAGTCCTGGAATCGATTCTCATATGTGATGCCTTGTTTCTAGAAATCTCTCTGCAAGAAGGCTCACTTGGTACCTGGTCTCGTGGTAGCAAGCATGACCTGTCCCCTTTAGCTAAGCAGGGTTGGATATGCATGGGAGACTAGAAGTGTGTGCACTGTAAGAGATTCCCCTCAGGGGATGGAGCCGCTCTGGGAAGAGCAGAAGCTTCCAAGTTCCCTCCCTGGCATCTCCAAGATAGGGTTGAAAGAGCGTGGCGTGAGCCCAAGATTGCCAGAGTCTGAGAGCGTGGCTTCCAGGCCAGCTTAAACAATGGCACTCTTCTTCATCTTAGAAATAGGCACTGGAGCTTCAGACAAGAGATGAATTAGCACCACTAGATGAGGGAGTTAGGAAAGAGTCTTTGGACATGAAAAAATTATTTTGTACCATGCAAAATCCTGTGCACAATGCTTGTTTCCAGAGACCTCAGCAGCAATCTCACTGAGAATCTCACTCATGGGTCATTCGAGGTCAGGAATGGAACACAGTTTATCAAGACGTAAGTGAATGCAAATGTGAAAATAGTCAACCTGTTATTGCAGAGTAAGGTACTTTCTTTGACCCCCGGGAAGGTTCAACCCGCCCCCCAACTCTTTTGAATGGCAGAGTTCAACCCTAGAAGATGTAGCATATGGTTATATTCATTCATTCATTCATTCATTCATTCATTCATTCATCCATCCATCCATTCATTCATCTATCATATTTTTATACTGCCTGATATGTATATCTCCAGGTATACAGATATTAGATAGATAGATAGATAAGATAGAGATATGTCTATCTCTAGGTGGTGTGTAATGAAAAGAAGCTACGGCTTTAAAGGAGGCTTCCTCCAGTGCTTCTCTCTTTTGAGAAGTTATTAACCGCTGATGCCAAGGCTGGAAATTTGATGCACTGTGCAGGTCAAACATCTCTCCTCAGTGTCTTCAGAGACACTGGGAGGCAAATACCATGTGTGTGTTTGTGTGTGTATAGTGCAATCCAGATTGGGACGATCAGTAGAGCTGGAAGCTTGCTGGTGGCTCAGGGACAGGCTGCTGCCCTTGCACATGTGCCAGCCCTGCCCCCTGTATCAGCGTCAGATGCACACTGACACAGGGACCATGCTAGCTCTGGGAAGGGCGGGGGCATGTGGCTGGGGGGGGGCATGTGGTGCCTTGCCTGCTCCCAGGCTGCACTTTCTTTGTCAGCTGGGTGCTTTCTTCCTCTCTCCTGCGCGGAAGGAGGGGGTGGCAAATAGCTTAATCCGCCCCTGCCTCCTGGAGCTTCTTCCTGCATTTTGCTCAGCTTGTAACCAGTGGGTCTAATTCCTCCCCACGGCAGGCTTCTCAACCATCATCCGCTGAAAGTCACTGATGATGCCAGTTTTTACAGGCTTCCCTCACTGAAGCTTCTGTAAGTACCTGAAATGAATTAGTTATTACCGTGATCACTGGTTTTTCTGCATCTTAGACGGACACTCTTCTTCAGGGCCACTGGGTGGTCCAGAAGAACTCATCAGTCTTTCCCGTTTTCTTCTTCCTCTTCTTCCTCTTCTTCCTCTTTTTCTTCTTCTTCTTCTTTTTTTTTTTTTGGTGATGGTAAACTCTGAGGGTACATTTCTGACTATGTGAAAGTGCCTCTGAGTATATGCAGAGTATAGGGCATTTCCCTGTATCCTGTTTTTAATGCAGGGCTTCAACTCTAAAATGCATGATAGAATTAGAAGAAGAAGAAGAGAATTTCTTGGAGTATGTGCAGATTGCCAAGTGTGTTTTGAGCCAAGATTTTGTGCCTGCAAGATAAGAATGAATGATAACGAATTAAGCTCCTTTGATCATGTGCAGGCTGCTTTTGTGTCATCACTGAATAAACTTGATCAGTCCTCATGCATTTGGTACTGGAGGTCCAGCTTGCTGGTTGGAGGCATGATTTCAGGGCAGGCTGAAGCTAGTTACTCAGTGGTGAGAAAAATACACTGTTGACTAAACTGTACTGTTGACTAAACTGTTGGAGATTCTCTTGTGGTGAGAGAATCCCTTTCTCAATATAGCAGAGTGCACAGAGGCACAACACAGCGGTAGATTAGTTAGGCATGCGTATGTGCTGAGAGTAAAGTAACTTGGAGCCAATTCATAGTTTCAAATTAATATAAAAGGCATTTATTAAGGAACTCCAATCTAGATAGGAAAGTGAGGATTTAGGATCTCTAATCTATCTATCTAACTAGATGCAAATGGATTCTGCATCCTCTCTGCACAAATGGTGCAGGGAGAGAACCTTGCCATGTTGCAAGGTAGGCGGGCAGGTAGCAAGAGAGAGAGGAAGGAGGAAGTCCCTGAGATTAGCAATCTACACATCAAAGGGATAGCATCAGAGCAGTGGAGAAGTGATGACAAATGTCTTGACCCTCTAGACCTCTGACTTACTAGTCTGTCCTCCACTGTCTGAGGCAAGAGACAGCGCAAAGTCCTTTAACTTTCCAACATAAACAGTACTCCAGAGCTAAGACTCCAGAGCTAAGCCATGATGCTTTCTCCCTTTTCTATTCTGCCTGATGTGGAGTTGTGTGGTTCGAAAGCAGCAAACCCAACAAGCTTCATGAAATCGGGTCTCCCTAGACATTATTTCTGCTACACCACACTGGCTTTCTCTTTCTCTTTGGTATCCTGCATTGCAAAAAGTCTCTCTCCTTATTTCAGAAACCTTCGTTCTACAGAAATGACCCCAAAGATATTGGAGGACCTGATCCAGACCTCCCTGCAATTGAAGACTCTGTAAGTACTATGTACACCCTTTTCCTTTTGCTGGTTGCCAAAGGAGAGAAGAAAAGAGACAAGTGGAAACGGGGAGTCAGCCTTGTTCTAACCCCCTCCTCCTCCTCAGCCCTCTAAGTAGGTCGATAGGGGCAACTTCAGAGGCTGTAGTTTTCCCTGCGAGGAGGACAGGAGGACGGTTGACCAATACTCACACTGCGACCAAGTTGCTAGCCAACCCACACTTCTTGCCCAACATGCTATCAGGCTTTGCTGTGGGAATGGAAGTCATGCTAGAGTGGTGGTTGAGGGAACAGGCATTCCTCAGACCCGTTACAGGGGCTTCTCAGCGAGGTGGTCAGAAATGACAGACAAGGAGGGGACGGAGCGCAGGGACGGAGCGCAGGTACTTCTCGGCTTCTCTGACTGTTGGGGTGTGCATGGCCATGGGGGCTGCCATGGAGAGTGGCTGCACTTCTGCATTTGCAGTGACATCACTGCCTGAAGCTTGTCTACCACTACCCAACTTCCCACTGAAATATGGAGCTACAGGACTGTTGGGTGTGTTCCAAGCTGTACGCTCAGTTCGTGTGGACCAATGGTGAGGGCATGCCCCCTGTGTGGGTTGAAGGAGTGCAGGAACATTCCCCAGAATCCTCTGCAAGAGACAGGAAGTGGCAGATATGCAGGGAGTCTGCAGGAGACCAAAAACACGGAAAAGATTCCCTGATGGTAAAAAGTCTGAAAAACACTTAGCTAGAGTCATGAGTATCTTTGGGCATCATTTTGAGACATCTCCCAGTTCCATCTTCTCCGGAAATAGCCCTTCATTAAAAAAAGGTTTTCTTTCTTCCTTCTTTTCCTTCACAGGCTGTATGCTTTCCCTCACCAGCACTCAAACACAAATGGAGTGGGGCCATAGCTTAATGACAGTGCTCTGCACATGCAGGCTCCCAGATTCACTCTCTGGCATTTCCAGTTAAAATAACCTCAGGGAACAGAGCTAGGAAAGACCTCCCTCTGAAGCACTGAAAAACCATTGCCAGTAAGAGTTAGAAAGCACTGAACTCAAGGGGCCAAGGATTTGCCACAGTATCAAGCAGCTTCCTACTTCTTCGGCAAGTAATAATTTCATCAGAAATTATTATCCCTCACAGCAAAGGGAGACTATGATCTCCCTCACAGCAAAGGGAGGAAGATAATCTCCATTATCTCCCTCACAGCAAAGTCAGCTCAATCTTCCTCAGTATATGGAGATGGGAATATCCCTTCATAGGGCAGTTTTGAGTTAGAAACATTTTCTGAAGAGATGTGGGGGATATGTGGAGAGCCCCCAAAGTGTGGGTCGGCATGGCACCCTCCTGAAAGGACTGGATTGGTTGTGGGGGTTGCCAGTTACTGTCCTCTCCTGCAAGAAATGCCAAGAAGCTGTGAGGAGTTCTGTCTTTTTCCTTCACAGCATCTTGCCTAACAAGGTGTTCTGCTGTCTTTGCCATCTGAAGGATGACATTGAAGTTTTGTCTGATACGATGAAGTTGGACTGCACCGACACGTGTACCACAAAGGAAACTCTCTGCGGTAGGCTAGTAGTAGTTGATGAAATTCTGTATTGTTTTGAATGTTAAAGAGCATTTCACGATTTCCCCTCTAAGCAGGGGAAAACCTGTTGCAAAATGAGCTCATCGGCAGAATGTACTAAGAAAGAAGACCTCAAATGGCAATGATGCAAACTGCACAGAAATCAAAGTAGGTCTGCAAATGTCTCCTTTTGGGGATAAAGTGATTTTTGGACCTTTGCTTTGATTTCTGGAGTCCTTCCCTTGGTCCAAAATATGTATCCTTCCTCCATGATTCTAATTTGTGCAGAGTGACCTCTGAAAGTGTAAGGGTAATACTTTCTAGAGGCCCTTACTATCCTTTTCGGGGGGGGGGGTCAGCTTCCTGGGACTCTCATTATTTTTCAGCTTTGATTGCCAAACCAGGAATTGTACTGCAGAGAGTAAGAGTAGGTTCCTTTGACCACACTCCTGCCCTCTCTTTTCCCGGAGAGAAAACCGTCTTCCCCACTATGCTGTTGAGAGAGAGACTGAGCAACTGGGGAAGAGATGGCAGGTGGCGCCCTCTCTCTCTCTCTCTCTCTCTCTCTCTCTGTGATGGTGAGAAGGATTGGACTACTGGCGCTGCCTCTAGAGAGAATGCAAGCTACCAAATTCTACCCCCTTGACTGTCTTCTGTTGGGTGGGGCAGTGGGGAAGATTGGGCTTGCTGGACCCAATCCCCGCCACATGTTGTCTAGAGAGAAAAGACAGATATGCCAATAGATCAGGCCTGCTCAACTTAGGCCCTCAGCTGTTCTTGGACTACAACTCCCATAATCCCCAGCCACAGTGGTCAAGATTCAGGGATTATGGGATTTGTAGGCCAACACCTGCAGGAGGCCCAAAGGTGAGCAGCCCTGCAATAGAGGCAGCTGCTTGTAGAAGGAGCAACCTCATCTTTTCACCCACTCTTGTGTACTCTCCTTCTGATCAGAAACTATGGCAGCTGCTCTTGGTAACAATCACCTTGCAGGAGCAGCCATCAGGAGTGCCTTCCTGCCACGCTGTCTCTAAGCAGCATGGCAGGCAAGCGAATGAGCAGCCACCGCTGCTTCCAAGCACTCACTTATGCTTTCCCTCTTGAAGGCTCTATCTGCTCCCTCACAGATTGAATGAACCACTGACTGAAAGGAAGCTGGGGCGGATGGCAGAGATCGCCTCTGCTTGTTCCTGTTCCTGTTCTCTCTCTCTCTCTCTTTCATGCAGTAGGAGAAATGGGGCTTCATCGAGAGGGAGAGGGAGCAGGCAAGCAATCGAGGCAACGGCTCCTTGCATGAGCAGGCCACTTGCACACTCCATCTTTGGTCATCACAGTGGTAGGGATGGGGGAGGAGAGCTGGTTTTCAGGTAGTGAGCATGAAATGTCCCCATTGTAAAGAAGGGCTTGGACTTGGTTGGGTGACTACATGTGAGCACGGTGAGATCTTCCCCTTAGGGAATGGGGTCATAGCTCAGTGGAAGAGCATCTGCATGCTCAGGTTCACTTCCTGGCTTCTCCAGATAGGTCTGGGAAAGATTCCTGCCTGAATCCTCAGAGAGCTGCTGCCAGTCAGTGTAGACAATACTGAGCTAGATGGGCCAAGGGTCTGACTCCCTCAAAGGCAGCTTCCCAAGTCCCCATGTTCTCCTGCTGCACCACCCAGAGAGGAGGGAGGGCGAGCGAATGGACAGCGGTGACTCGGCTTGGGCTTTCTGAGCAGTTCCATGGGGTTGAAGACTCCCTGTCAGGCATCTTGGAGAGACAGAGAGGACCAACATCCGCACTGTGCGGGAGAAAGGCAATGGCCAACCACTCCTGTATTCTTCCAAGAAGACCTCATGGCTCTGTGGTGGCCAGGAGTCGACACCGACTCGAACCATCTTTCCTTTCCCCTTTACTGCGACACACAGGCCAGTGGGACTCCGGCCTCCCAAGGGCTGCTGCCCTTCAGTAGCAGCTGGACCATAACTGACAATGGGGCGGGGGGGAGGGGGGGAGAGAATCCCTCCTTTACAAAGGCCCACAGGGTTGGATGGGGTGGGATCCTGGCATCCACAAGAGGGGTGGCTGAAAGAGCACGCAACTGGGAATCTTCAGGAACAGACCTTGCGGAGAACGGAGAATGCTTAAGCAGCTTGCCTTTCCTGCAGAAAACATAGCGTACAGTTTGTCACTTAGACTGTTAAGCAGCAGCCTCATTTCTTTCTCACTCTCCCCCTCAAGTGCCTCTGAATTTTAGTTGGCCCCCCTCCCATGGAAGGTGGGCTCTTTTCAAATTCCAGCTCAAATTCTAGCTCCCTCATTAGTTTACTGGAATGAGAGCTGCCTAAAATGGTTACAGGAGGAAGATCCCATCCCTAGAGCAAGAGATGTTTGTGGGGAAACTGAAGAAATGCATATCAGTAACTGTCGTTTAAAGGTAAAGTGTGCCACTTCTTTGACTCCTGGTTGTCTTTGGTAGAATACAGGAGGGGTTTACCATTGCCTCCCCCCGTGGAGTGTGAGATGAAGCCTTTCAGCATCTTCCTCTCTCGCTGCTGCCCAATATAGTAGCAGCGGGGATCCGAACTGGCAACCTTCTGCTTGTCAGTCAAGCATTTCCCCGCTGCGCCACTTAAGGTGGCTCTGACTGCTCTTGACTTTCAGGCATAACCACACAACAGAGCGGGAGCCATACAGAGGCAGTTTCTAAACGGGTTCCTCTTCTTAATGTATGTGTGGAAGGAGCATGCCAGAATACTGGCCTATCATCCTGCTCCTCTGCACTGGCTGGCAGTCCTGTCACTGCCACTTCCTCCTTCCCTCCTCCTGGGTAGGGACTAAACCACCTGCTGCAGCCCCTTGCCTGAGATGCAGCGGGAAGGAAGGCTGGACTGCTTCTCTCTCGGGGACACTTGGTGCAGTTTGGGCTCACCTTGGCTCACCTGCCTCCTTTTGCTGCTGCCTCCTTTTCTGCCTGCTGGGAAAGCAAGGGACAGGAGTGGGGAGAGAGAAGAAAGGGACTCTGCAGCCAAGTGCCTGAGATGAATTCATGGCCCTGAAAGAGGGAGAGGAGGGGGCAGAGGCGATGGGATTGCTTGCCAGTGGAGCAAGAGGGATAGACCTGTGTGTGATTCACTGCTCTACTACAGGCCCATGTACTTATTATAAAAAGAGGCTCATTGTGCCTTGAACGTGGTCTAAGCTTGCTTATTCTATTTTATTGGTCTACACCTTTAAAGTGGTTTGAAGCCACCTAATGGCGCAGCGGGGAGGCAACTTGCCTCGGGAGCAAGAAGTTGCAGGTTTGAATCCCCGCTGGTATGTTTCCCAGACTATGGGAAAGACCTATATCGGGCAGCAGTGAGAGAGGAAGATGCTGAAAGGCATCATCTCATCCTGCGCGGGAGATGGCAATGGTCAACCCCTCCTGTATTCTACCAAAGAAAACCACAGGGCTATGCGGTCGCCAAGAGTCGACACCGACTCGACGGCACAACTTTAAAGTGGTTTCAAGCAGAGTCACTTTCCCCCTTCTGAGGGAACCCAGATAGAATTTTGAAAAGTGGGTGGAAGCTAAGGGTCTCTAATCGACAGTTCAGGTGGTACAAACGGATACAAGTTTGTCGCGAGGAGAAAGCCTTGGGGATAGATCAGGAAATGCCTCTACTGGAGACTGTAATTAGTCCTTCAACACAGTGTTGCCAAATATCCTTCAGCCTCCACCTCATGCCTCCGATGAAGTAGATTCTTGCCTACAAAAACTCAGGACATTGTGTTAATGGAGCTACAAGGCTCTTTGTTGCTGTGATTTTGTCAGTCACACTTCTAGACTTTCAAACAGCTAGAAACTTCCTTTAAAAAAATAAAGCCGAGATGTATGGTGCTTCCAGCAGCAATAAATTGTGCAACTTTCGTGGAGTCTTGCTTACGCAGACTCCCATCGGCTTCCATGCTGCTTCTAAGCAGCTGCTTCTTCTTCTCTGGCCACGCACTGATCAGAGACCTTGTGCTATTTTCTCAGTGCCACCTTAGGTTGCTATCTTGCTAACTGGTGCATCTTTGCTCTGCATGTCCTTGACAGGATGAAATGCAGTCACACATTTGTCCCTTTACAACTTCTCTTCTTGCAACTTGCTAATGATCTGAGCATCAGGTGCTTTTGGACATTGGATGATCCTGTTCTTTTCTTCTTGCTTCTGAGCAGAGAAAGATGAGGCTTTGAATAGGATGCAAAAAGAAGTAATGAGGGTGTTGGGAATCAGGAAGCTGAAGACCAGCAGTACACGGGGCAGGCCAAGGACAGCGTCGCTGCACAGGTCCGACCAAGCTGTTATGCAGTCCACACCTAGCATTCCCTGGTCGACAGCTACCATCATCCTGGATGGCGGAGCTCATGGTGAAACTCCCTGGCTTGAGGGCGACCATGATGAGGCTGACCTCAACAAGTGGCGCTCTTCCCTTATCCCAGTCACGCTAGTGAGGAGCCGCTTAGCCCACGTGATCCGTAGGCTCAAAGTGGACTGCACAGAGTCCAAGGTCCAGCTGGCCTGTGCTAAGATGATTTCCAGGCTCACGATGCTGCTGAACCTCTTCAGTGAGAGAGAATACGTCAAGGAGACGTCCTCCCTGTGGAAGTCATACTGCCGGCCTATGAAGAATGTCGCCAACCTGGCCACAGGAAATCCAAGAAAACGGGTGAATCCTGAGGTAAGGGGCAATCCTTGTCAAGCCTGAGGGGTTGTCAAGCCTACTAATGCGTTGTCAGGAGGAGCTTGGGCAACGATCAGCTGACCTGGATGTGGCTCACTGGGCGTGAACAAGGGGAGGCAATGGGAGTTCACCTGGCACTGGCTTCTTGAAAGCATAGAGTCAAGCCATGAAACATTTGGGTTTGTCGTTCATGCTTTCTTTTCAAATTGCAATAAACTCTGTTCCGATTGAGACACGGCCTTTAAAAAGTGGTTGGGTAACCGATTCAGGCCATTTGAATTGGTTTTGAATTAATTTAAATATATTTCACACAGAAAAGATCACACTCTTTTGCAGAATATATTTCATGCAGAATAATATCAATCTCTCACTTCTATCTGTAAAATAAGTCCCACGATATCCATTGCACTTGAGAACGACAATGCATTCGTTCTCACGACCAGCACTAGCCATGCTAGTGCAGCCCCACCTGGGCAGAGCTGCTCATGAGAACTGCCGGGATCGGTCCCAATCCCGGCACTCCTCGACTGGGTAGTCCAGGTGAGGTAGGAGGGTGTACATGCAGCCTCCTCCCTCACCATCTGGTCATGTGGGCAGCTGGGGTGCTGGCAGCTCCCTTCAGGCTGCTGGCAACCATTTTAATGATAGATGCCAAGGGAAGGAGCAACCCAGCCTCTAGGGTTTCTCCATGCACAATGCTGCTGGTGTGGTGCTGCATTGTGGGATTCCTGGAGGCCAGGCTTTGCTTCCCCAGCCTCCAGATTGCTGCGCTGCTGCTCATCGCAGTGGCGATCATGTGGGTGGGGAGATGAATGGCAAGGTTGGGAGGGAATGGAGGTGATGAGGTGAAACCATCTGCTGGCCATTTGCTACCAATCTGTGATGTGAATGGAGGTTGTTACCATTTCTCCGTGATGCATTCGGATGATGTCACTAACCATCACACAATTACACAGCACCATCTGCTGGCCATTTGCTACCAATCTCTGATGGTCTCAAAAGACTTGATTCCCACCATGGATTGGTAGCAAATGGTCAGCAGGTAATGCTGTCAAATTTCACAATGGCCAACAAACCCGTCAGATCACCCCTTGGAGAAATTGTGTAAACTTCCATTTTCAAATAGAGTTGTTCTCTCTTTGGCAATATACCCCATGTCTTGCATTCAGGAGAGTCCAGGCTTAATCTCTAGCCTCTTAGTTAAGGCTTCAGGGCTGAGAGCAGCTGTAAAAAGGAGTAGACAGTACTGGGCTGAATGGACCAATGTTTGACTTGGTAGAAGACAATTGCATATGTCCATATGAGAGCAAGTTCAATAGAGAGCAGTACAAGTGGTGTTTTTTATTCTGAGTGGGGTGGGGGGAGAAAAAGGTAGAAAGACAAAAAAGCCTGTTTTCCCTTTCCCTTTCCTTTGTCCCACCTTGCAGATTGCAAGCCAGGGAATCTCAGAATATGGCTATGGCAAAAGGCTGTTTGCTATTTCAGTGACTGCAGTGATAACGATGATCATGGCAGTAATTTGCCTGTTTGAGGTAAGCTAAAATGCATTTTTAAGTTGGATTTATGAACTGCCAAATCCAAGGGCTTGGGGTGGGAAGCGAATGTCCCACAAAGACACAGTCCCCCCCAACTGAGGAAGAACTACTTTCACACGGGATATGCCAAATACTCATGCTTTGTAGAGAGCTTTCATTTGAGCCAGAGTTCATCCTGCCTCTACCTCTGGTGAACTCAGCTGCTGTTTCTAATCCCAGAGCTCCGACCTGAAGCGTGCAAAGACAGCAGGGCCTCTGAGCACGTTCAGTGTCTTTCCCTCACCCCTGAATACCCACAGGCATTTCCTCACAACAGGGATTAGAGTTGGGAGATCCAATCAACAATGAGCTCCAACACCTCTCTTTTTTAGGAGCACTATCATGACAGGAATGCTAACAAACCAATTTCTTGGTTGACCACCCAAATCATTGGCTCTGGCCCGCTGCAGGAAATCTTTACGTGGTGGTTGGTTGCTCATGGTCTTTCCTCTCTTTTTCTTGACAAACAGATCTGTTCTCAGCTTTCTGCAATTAAGGATGGCACCCCTCAAAGGAAACGGTAAGCCTTGCTCAGGAATGCCTGGTCTTCTGTGATTCTGCAGTCTTGGGACTCTACGCACAGGACCTGGTCTCAAGCTCAGGATTTGGGTGTCCACTTCCATGTTAAAAAAAGAAAACCATTTTTTAGGCCTTAAGGCAGTGGATGAAAAGTTGAAAGGATGCAAACAGTGTCTGTCAGATCCTCCAGTGTTCAGTGGGCAGAACTTCTGTGTGCTGCAGAAGTCTCTGGCCATGTTCTTCAGCTACCCACACACTCCCAGACTTCATATTCCAAAACCTCTCCTCCTAGTGTCATTATGCCTTCTCCATTTTTGACATTTCAGGGTACAAATCTATCCCATGTGCACCATTTGCACAACCCTTTTCATGTAGGGGAAAATTGGTACGCCAGCTGTGACTACCACTAAAAAACACATATCACCCATTTCTTTGAGAGAACGTTTCATTCAGTTTGTTCCATTCTCTCCCTCCTCCATCTCCCCTGCTAACTTGGCAAAGAGGCACCTTTTAACATGATGGTTCTCTTTATTTAGCAGGGGGAGAGTAACTGGCCCTATCCACCCCCAGCACAGTGCCTCCAGTGACTGTAGCTGGTCTCTGTCTTATGTTTCTTTTAGATGGTGAGCCCTTTGGGGATAGGGATCTATCTTATTTGTTTGTTATATCTCTGCGTAAACCGCCCTGAGCCATTTTTGGAAGGGCAGTATAGAAATCCAATGAATAATAACTAAATAAATAAGCATTCCAAAGCAATGATCAGGCCTGGGTGTCAATTTCTTCTTTTTATTCTCATTCAAAGGCCCTTTCTAGGCAGAAAGAAGAAAGGTGCAAAACAGGTAAGGAGATAGCTTATGTTCTCCCATCGTCAACAGAGATATGGATTTTCTGGAAACCTTTGTTGGCAATTCATCTGAAAAAATTTCCCAAGCAAATTTCTCCTCATTTGCTGAATATTTGTGGGGGTGGTTTTGCCCCAAAAGCCAATAAATACTGTAGAAATTTTCCTGATTCCCTAAATAGACTGAGATCTCATTTTGCAAGTTATTTGATCTGATTATGCAAGTTCTTGATTTAAAAAACCAACCACTCTACACCATCTTAACTTCCCTTCATTGTACCTCATATGATTTTCAAGTATCCAAACAGAAATTTTAGAAATAGACATTTTTGTCCTCACCACAGCAGTATTCTTCACTTGACCTTTTTTCTGAAGGAGGCGATCTTCCATTCACTTTTCTGTGAAAGTGAATGTTATGTCCACTTAGAAACTATTTGATGACGAGAACTAAAGCTGCTCCTTGTCCCCGCGATGAAGACTCCTCCTCCTGCCCACAGAGGCACATTTCTTCCTCTGTATGGCCCCAATCTGGGTTCTTCCCTTTGGCATTCTAATGTCAAGAAATGGTGGGCATTACGATCATATATCCAGGATGTTTTCTAGACGGCAGTCAAAGATGCTCTGTATAGAACTTGCAAATCAATACAAGCTGAGAGTTTACAGAGAATCCAGACCCTCCCCAAGATTGGTGCTGATTTTTCTCCTGGGATCTGATGGGGAGGTCACGTGGGGAAAAGGCCCTTGGTGCAATGTTTGCTGCACCCCCCTGTTGGCCACTCCTTGCTTTTGGTGATTAGCTCACATTCACCAGCAAATGAATTTGAAAAGGGGTGGGTTAATAACGAGAAGCAAGAGGTGGCCAGCACGGGGCGCAGTGAAAATCGCACCAGCAGCCTCCTTCCCATGTGACCTCCCCATCAGATGCCAGAAGAAAAAAGCAACCATCTGCAGGAGGCTCTGGATTCTCTGTGCACTCTCAGCTGATATTCATTGGCAAGCTCCGTTTGTAGCATATTTTACTGTCATCTAGAAAACCTCTAAATAATGGCATGATAGCCACCCCAAACCCTGAAGTTGGTTTGTTGTGACTCATTGTCACGAGATTGTGACCCACTGACCCCTTCTTCTGCTCAGTCTTCCAGTGCAGGTTCTCCAGTGCTCGGTAAGCCTCTTCGGCTCAAGGAGAGTGTGGATAAAGTCGGGGGAAAGAAACAGCATGATGAGGACTCCTCAGGAGACAAGGCTATATTCAGCCGGGAGAGGTATAAATGAAAGGAATATTCTCAGATCTGCATGGGTTACAGAACATCCTATCTCTGATTGCTCCCACACTAGCCCTTTCCTTCAGAATCACTCTCTTTCAGTCACTCACTTGTTACAGAGAATCTAGACGACGTCATTGCTAGCCTGTTGCGTTCCGATGTTTTCAGCATCCCCCTCCTGTCTCCCCCCACCCCCGGTGGACAAGCATTGTATTATTGAGGCACATGAGGAGTGGTTTGATGACAACGTGGTTGATTATGATGCTCTGCCATTTCCTGGCACTGGTGGCCACTATATGTCCTGCAATGTCTCTTCCACAATTGTTTTTCAATAGAGGTTTGCCAGCTTTGAGGTGCTGATGTGGGAAGTTGCATTGAGGGACTCCTTGGGCAGCTTGGTATTGTTTTATTTTTTGTTTTTTAAATGAAACCTTTCTCTAATGTGCAAGAACATAAATAAACTTGGGAAATGGAGGACAAAATGATGGGGTTGATAGGGTGGATTGCCATGCCTCTCTCCCACCATTTCCCAGAATGAGCCTGCAAATGAGCTTTTCCTGACTCCCGAACTCATGCTGAATTTAAACAGCTGCCCTCTGCATTAATCCCCTCCCTACATATATGTAGGAGTCCATGCCATCGAACGCAAGGGGATTGACTTCAATCTGAGTAGACGTGCGTGGGAATGGGCTGTGCTTAATATCCACTTTCATAGCCTAGGCACTGTCCAGATTACATGCGACAACCATGTCACTACTGCCCCTTCAGTGTGCTTCCGTCCTGCCTGTGTTTCGGCATCGCGGTCCCTGCGCTGTCAGCAAGGTGCCGCTCTCATTTCTGATGTCCAGGGGCGGCCTGCTAATGAGGCAAAGGGAGACGAATGCCTCCTGGCCCACAGCCTCGGAGGGCCCCCCGGCCAGTCCTGGCTCTCTCCATTCTGCCGTGCAGCATGCCTGCAAGGGAGCGCAAAGACAGCTGCCTGCCTGCCTGCCATTGCTCTCCCTGCTTCCTCGCCCATGCAGCGTGCCTGCGAGAGCGAGAGGGAGCTGCTGGGAGCCCAAGGTCATGGAAGGTGGGAGAGAAGCAAACTTCCCCTTGGCGAAGCTTCCTCCTCCCCGACAGGCTGAGGTCGCTGAGAAGAATGGTTTGGATCGCTGCTGAGCTCTGTCCTGCTGTTGCGGGAGGGGGGCGATTCTATCTGCCTTCTATTGCCCAGGCTGGATCTGGAGGTGGAAGAGGGCGGGAGACACTGTCGAGAAGACAAGAACAATTAAGCCCCCACCCCGTTCATGTTGTTTTTCCCTGGTATTCTCTTCGCTTCAGGAGACAGTTAATGGCTTCCCCATTGGAACAGTTTGCCTGTCATTCAGCTGTAAAGCTGAATCAAATGTGGGACTTCGGCACTGGGCATAGATCTTTGTGCCCTCCCCCTGGCTTGTAGAAGCCGGAGGAATTGTGCAAACCTGGAAAGACATGATGCCATACTCTTTCATGTACGTCATTGATTCCTGTTGCAGGATTTCGCCTTACTTAGCACACCATTTGGATTTGCTCTTTCTAAAAGTGTAGCCAGTACCCTGTTCTCGATACAAGCGGTTCATCGCTAAGGCTCTCTCTTTTCGACCACTAACACAATCTTGGCCATGATGGGAACCACTTTTGCAGGGCAAATTGGTGCAGTGTCGCTGTGCTAAGACAGCCAGGTTCATAAAAGCCAAACAGTCTTGGAGACATGATACCCAGTTGTGAAACCATTGGAGACCCTATTACTGCTCTGCAAGCGCCACATAACTTTGGCTCTTCTCTCTTTGTCAGAGTGCCACCAGCGCCACCAAGCCCGCCAGGTCCACCAAGCCCGCCAGCGGTAGAACAATCGCCTCCAAGAAGGCCCAACTCAAGAAGAATGTAAGTAATGGTTGTATTCTATCCAATGAGGCTATTCTCATGATGGAGGAAAACCGGGCGAAAGGAGCCCAGCCCTGTTTTCCATCCTCGTGAGACCCACCAGGCTTGCGGGTGAGCCCAGTGATTCTCTGGCAGCTAGCCCGCCAATGTAGCCCTCCTTTCAACCCAGCTGAGTGAGTGCTCCACTAACCCGGGTTTTCTGATCGTGTGGCGCCTTGGCATGGCTCTGTGCCACGGCCACACACCAGGAGACCTCCGCCGGGAGGCTCAAACAATCCTCCTGATCCCAGGGGTCTCCCCAGGATTCCTCCATACACTCGCGTGGGTCATCCTGCTAACAAGCAGAAGGTTGCTGGTTCGAATCCCCGCAGGTACTATATGGGGCAGCAGCAATATAGGAAGATGCTGAAAAGCCATCATCTCATATGGCGTGGTAGGAGGCAATGTTAACCCCTCCTGTATTTTATCCAAAGTAAACCCCAGGACACTGTGGACTCCAGGAGTCGAAATCGACATGATGGCACACTTTACTTTACTTTTATTTTTGTGAGACTGCTCCCCCGTTCTTTACCTTTTGAATGCCATTTTGAATACATTTTGAATGCCAAATCACCACTTTGGGGGCAAATGGCCGCTTTGGTATGGTGGGGCGAATTTTCACATGGATAGAGCACAGTAGGAAAGTCTTGACTCTGCCCCTCGCTGCACAACACATTCCCAGATTGGGGGCCCCTGTGACTGAGAGTCCAAAGGGTCTGCTTCCAGGTTGCACTTGTCTTCTAATGATGGCTCTCAGGTCATGTGCAGGTTGGCCATCATTTGGTCACCAGGGCGCTTTCCAGATTGTGAGCCGTGCACCGCAAAAAGCGGTGTAAACTGCAACGTTTTGTGGTGCCAAATTCAACCGACATTAGAGAGCCATTATAAGGGGGAAAGCCTCCTACAACGGGCAGACACAGCTATTATTTTATTTTATTTTTGCAATGCAGATGCAACATTATAGGGCTGTGACACAGCAATAAAATCCAAAAGGCGGCGTCGGAAATAGGAAAGGCACCTTCCTTACAACACAGGGGCTGTGATGTCAAAACACAGGCTCCACAGAAGCACACTGAAGGGACCCTTTGTGACAGTGTGATAGCGTGCAATCCGGAAAGCGCCCTGTTCACACACTTGGAATCAGTTCTGCATTTCAAGCACAATGACAGCAAAGGCTTCTGCTTGCAGAATAACAGTCCCACTTGAGTGCCCTGCCCTTCGCCGGCCAGATGCCACTTCACCTGCCAGCCACTTCTGGCTCCCCGCCACCCTCCCTCCCTGTCTCCATGACCTCCTTCGCTCTTCCCCATTGGGGATGGGTTTTTGAACTGCAGGTTCAGCAGTGAGGAGGGTGAAAAGGGAGCTGGTTCCTCCCACACTGCTGATCTGCAGTTCAAAGTCCCTCCGCATGGCAGTGAAGAGGAATGGGGGCATGAAAGAGGCAGTTCTGGCCTTGTCCCCGGATGCTGCTGTCAGTGTCAAGGGTGTGGCCGGCAGCGCATGGACCTCACCTCGGGCATCATCGGCACTGGAGCTGACACTGGATCTAGCGCTACAGCTGAGCGACTTTGAAAAAGCTGCTGTCTTTGAGAAATAATTGCCAAGTGATGACCAAATGACGAGGGAGGAGAAGAATGCTGCCTCGAACCCCATTAAGTTTCTGAACTAGAGGGACCAATGGTCTGACTCAGTGGAAGGCAACCTCCTATGTAACTATGTTTAGGCCTCTCTTTAAGAGGGAGGAGAGGGCGCAGTGGGAAGGCACCGCAGCCAATCGAATGGAAAAGAGTGGCTGACATCCCGAGCAGCAAGAGGCTGCTGCTAACTCATCCAGAACGTTCCCAAGCAGCAGAGTGTGCATGCAGAAGGAGGGAGGAGCGATGTTCACTGTTCTCCCTGCCTCTGTCATTATCCATTGCCTGCAAAAAGAGGTCCCTGAGGGATTTCTGGAAGGATGTACTTTCCGGATTGTAGGTATGTCTCAACTTTGAGATTGAGATTTCAAAACACTTGATGGACATTCTGCCATCCATGGATGTCTCTCCCTCATGTGACTTCTGAACCTTGCTGAGAAGTAAAGTGTGCCGTCAAGTCGGTGTTGACTCCTGGCAACCCCAGGGGCGCAATTCCAGTGCTTGCCCTAGGCGCTCTTTGCCCTAGATACGCCCCTGGGGGAGGGGAGCAATTCTGGCTGCTCTTTCCTGCCCCCATCAGTGCTCTTTACCTTCCTATGAAGAATCTGTATGCAGTTGATGCAAGAATGCAGCCAGCCAGCAGGGCAGGCAGACGCTGTGTGGCCTGCTGGGCAACAAACAGCAGCACACAAACTACGGAACAGCAGCATGAAAACACCCAGCGGTTGCTGCTGCGAGTCTCCCTGCCACGTGGACCCTGCTTGGTGCGGGTGGCCCAGCAAGCTCTCGGGCCTGGCCTGCGCTCTCCACCATCCAATAGGAGCACCCACCCGCCGCCCCCGTCCCACGCTGCCCAGAGATCTCGTGTGAGTGTGCTGCTTCAGCCTGTGCAAGTGAGTGGGGGGGGAGGGTTCAGGTGCCACTGGTCCGCTCGCCGGCCACCTGGGATCCGGAGATACCGGGACCTTCCGGCGGCGCCCGCTGGTTGAATCTTGTGATGGTGGGGCATGGAAATTATGCCCCCTTCAGGGGGCGCCCAGAGCACGTGCCCTGGCTGCCCCACCCTGGATCCGCCTCTGCCCTCTGCTCCGGAACAATCTGGCTGAGTTAGGAGCAGATTTTCTGTTTGCTGCTCTGGATATCAGCCTGTAATAAATTTAAGGTGGCGATGATGATGATGATGATGATGATGATGATGATGACGATAACGATGATGGTGATGAACAACTTTGTTAGCTATCCCATAACAAATTGTTGTCTGGACGGCTGACAACATGAAATTAATAGATGAAATGAAAACATACAACACATTAAATCATAAGAGACCAAAAGGGGCAGGGGTGGGGGTGGTGAGAGGAAATACAAAATGCAATACAAAGACATTTTAAAACTCTTTTAAAATCAATTTTAAAAAATCAAATTTGAAAATCAAAATTTTAAAAGCCCGACAGAACAAAAAGGTCTTTAGGTGGCATCTAAAAGAACAAAGTGAGGAAGCCAGGCGAAGCTCACTCAGGAAGCTATTCCATAAATGGGGTGTCAGCACCCAAAAGGCCCTCTCCCTAGTAGCCACCCACTTCACCTCCTTTGGCAAGGGCACTCAGAGGAGGGCCTCTGAAGAAGAACTTAAGGTCCTGGTTGGGACATATGGAGCAAGGCACTTTGAACTTTGGGGCCGAAGTCCAGGGCCTCCACCAGTGTTCTCTCTAACAGGGATTCCCAGATGTTGTTGACCACAGCTCCCAGAATCCCCAGCCAAAGGCCATTGCAGCCAAAGGCTATTGCTGGGAGTTGTAGTGAACAGTATCCGGAAATCCCTGCTAGAGGCAACACTGGCCTCCAAACCCCTTGGGGGCCCCCAAATCCTTTTTAGTTTGTTTTGGGTGGTGTGGTCTCCACTGGCCCTCAATGGACCAGGCACTCAAGTATAACTGTGACCTGTTTCAGCTGCTTTAGAGACAGAGGGGGGAGTGGTGGGGGGAGATATGTGGGATGGGAATATGTTATGTTGTGTGTTGAAACATTTCTGCTAGTGCATATCTGCATAAGTGTACATCTGTTTTATATTCTTACATTCTTGTGAGTTCAGTTGCTGTTTGTGCCCTCAAGAACCCACGTATTAAAAATATTGCATGTGTGTATGCGTGTGTAGGGGCATGATGCTTAAGTTGCAGGGTGGGGTGCTCCAGAAACCTTTAGGTCCAGGCTCCAAAATTACCTAGGTGCACCTTTGCCTCTGATAGAGCACAGACTGTTTGGAGTAAAGGTGTATCTGGTTGGTTTGTGTAGTGCTGTAAGCAAATGTGCTCAGGCTGGCCTAGATGCAGCAGATTCTCTTTAATGTCTGTTTTCATTCTGTCAGGTCCACAATACCACCCCTGTTTGAACCTCCATCCACACCTCCATCCGTATATCAGTCTGTACCTCCATCTGCACCTCCATCCTCACCTCCATCCGTACATCAGTCTATAGCTCCATCTGCACCTCCACCTGTACCTCTATCTGCCCCTCCATCCGCACTTCCATCCGTACATCAGTCCGTACCTCCATCTGCACCTCCGCCTTTACATGGGGTAAGTAAATGTAGAGTAATCTGGGCCTGCATCTTCCTTTCATTAACCTCGTCATATTAGAGCTGGTCTGTAAGACAGCCTAGTACAAAGTACGATTGTCAGATACATTTTTTTCAAGGTAGCTAATTTGCACAACCTTTTACTCATGCCAGTTGACTATACCCTACATGAACCATCCACTCCCCCTTTGAGCAGACTTAATATAGGATGCTCTGCATGCATTGCAATATACTTAGGCTTAAAACAATCACAAATGAATCAGTTCCCACTAAGACATAGTCAGAAAAGAAATGGAATCTCTGCTTGTTAAAGGTGGGCCAGAGAAAGTTGTTTTCAGTACTTCACCCACTCCCAGTCTCTTTCCGGGGCGTAGGATGGCTGGCAGCAACCCTGGACAGGCAGGTGCCTGCCTTTTTCCTGCCAATGCTGCCAGGCCGGACCCCCCGCCACCCAACGAGGTCTCCTCTGCCAGCACCAGGTCTTCCTACACACATACTGCTACTGCCGCTGCCTCCTCCTCTGATGGCAGGCTTTTCCCGGCTGTGCTGTCCCCTGCCGGCCATACCCCTTCCACCCTGTGTCAGGACACCAATGCAGGAGGCGTTTCTGGGGCTGAGCAGCATGTGTGGCGCATCCAACTGGAGAGTGCATTCTGTGTTGGCCCAGCTGGGGGCTTCTTTGCCTTGCTTGACAGGGAGAGGAAGGAAGAACCCTACTGGGCCGGCGCAGAAAGCACTCGCTGACTGAATGGGCCATGCAGACACGTAATCAGGGTGGGGCAGGCAGGGCACGTGCCCTAGGCGCCAGTTGCAGGGGAGCGCCAAGTGCTTGCCATGCCCCGCACCCAACCACCACAGTTGTGTGTGTTTTTTTCAGGGTTGGTTGGTTTGTTTTGGAAAATCCCCCCCTGCTGGGTGCCTGCTGCCACCACCACTCACGCAGCCGCGCAAGTCGCACAACAGAAATCTGAGTCCCGGCGGAGAGCCTGCGCCCCCGCCCCTACCCCCCCAGAGCACTGACTTTCCGATTATTTTTAGGGAGCGTTTGCTGCCTTAAAGCATCTATTCCCCTTTCTCTTCCTCCAGAGGGGGAAAATAGATGCTTTCAGGCAGCAAGCCTGCCCTGAAATGAGACTGAAGAGCTCTCTTCAACTCTTTAGAGCTCAAGGCCACACCCCTTTGCGTGTGATGTCATCATGTGATACTTCACATGCAAAAGGGCATGGCCTAGAGCTCTAAAGAGCTGGAGGGAGCTCTTCTGTCGCATTTCAGGGTAGGCTTGCTGCGTGAAAGCACTTCTTCACTCCAAGGTGTGCTTCTTATTCAGTAAACAAAATTTTGCAGGCAACCCCTCTCCCCATCCAGCTCAAATCCAATCTTCCTTTCTTTGGGTGGGCTTTTCTCTGTGCTCTGTTGTTGGAGGGGGTTAGAGGGGAGGGGTGCGGAAGAGAGTAGGTCCTTAGCTGAGCTGGTTTGCCCTTCCAGCAGCTCATGGGTAATAGCTTTGCTGTCTGCTTTCGTGGAATAGGGATTTGCCGAAATAAATTGCTTTGAATTATTTTGTAGAAGGCATAACTCTTATGCCAGTAGTGTTCATGGTTCATCTTTAGTGATGCTAGTGGGCTTTTTTCTTCTTCATTCCACAGATTAGCTGTAGAAGCAGTCTCAGGGCTAAGATGTGCCTTCTACAACAGACACATGTAATACTCTCTCGGGTGTGGGTGGTTGTGATTCGAATTACACATGGCCACTGGCAGTTGCGAGTTTCAGCAGAGAAATGGGTGGAGTGTTTTTACCTCTGGCTGCTTTTTTCTCACATGGATGGAAAAGGAGCCTTGAGAGGGCAACATTAAGGAGGAAAAAAATAACTGCTGGGGGAAAATATCATGATCCTTTGCTTTTTGTCCCTTTGCTCAGACGTATAGTTTTTCACTAGCTGATTTTAATTAAAAAAGCAAAACAGTTGAGGTGACTGGTACCTGCATCTATTGCATAATGTTGATTTGCCTCACTGTTCCACTGTAGTGCTGTTAGTGCAACTAACCGTTCTCAGCATGCAACTTTTGACACTTATAGATGCTCTGCAACGCTTTCTTTTTTCCTTTTGGATTGTAGCACTGTGTTCTGCTTCCTCCTGTTGTGGTCCAGGCCTGATTTATATACTGAATATGCTCATTAGCTAGCATACAAAATGAGGCCTGTCTCATAGTGTCACCAAGTGACCAAATTCTTTTATATAGTGACCATGTAGGATCTGGACGCAAGGAAGAAAGGAGATCAAACCAAACCTAAATGATTCAATGGGCTTTATTGAGTATAAAAGAATAACAACATCAATCTAACTGAGCAGAAAGCAGAACATTCTATCAATATTACTAACAGTATTTCAACCCTAACCAGCAACAATATTCACCCAGTGTTCCTAACTAACACATGTGTGTGTATTAAATCTTCCTAGAGCCTAATACAACTCAGATAGAGATGGAAAAAGGGGGGGGGGTAAGGAAGGCTGAGGACTGGCATGGTTTGGGGAGATCAGGAATTAGTAGAGTGACGAGGGGAAAGGAGAAGAAGGGGAAAGGATGGAAGGATCCAAGGCTTGGAGAGGCAGGATATTACCAGGATCAGAGGCTTGAGAGCAGTGGATCTTTCAGCTGAAGGAGAAAAGCTGTTGGCTGGAGACAAGAGCTTTTGGATCAAGCATGCAGTTTGCTCAGAGCATGTCTGAGAGTCAGAGCACCATGGCTGGGGAAGTCTTGACTTCTCATTGCGCAGTGGAAGTCACAGACAGTTCCTGTCCATGGCCAGAGTTCCTGCCTCTAGCCCTACGGCTTGGGCAGCAAACCCTTGGATTGCTCATGAGCAGATCTTGCTTTTAGGCACAAGACTTCGTGGCACGTCTCGTACTCGAATTAGAATTGTATAAACCAGCCCACTATGAGGAATTACGGTTTTGCAGTAATTTCAGTCCGTAGGAGACCAGGTTTAGAGCGGGAATGCTGCAAGACACCTTGTCTGTGTACCTGCAATCCTGTCAAAGATCTGTGAGAGCCAGAATTGGGCTGTGCTGGCAAACCACAAAGCAAGGTTTGAAGGTTATGGAAAAGCAATTGTGAAAACCAGCCCACAGTTTCTAGTTTGCCATTGTAATGGCAACAAAGAAATGTCTCCCAGATTCACTGGGGGAAACCCAATTTACTGAGTGCATTTTAATTTAATGATTTTATCTACTTCATATTTTCAGAAGTTCGGGTGCAGGAAGCGAGGGGGGAGAAAGCGAAGACTGAAGACGCGCTACTGAGCGGGGAGGAAGGTGATCTGTAAAACACCAACCTTTGTTTTTTTTGTAAATATGATTATTTTTGTATATTATTATTATTTCTATTATTGTTATTGTTACTGTTATTATTATTATAATTAAAAACACATTATTCTGAAAGACACACCTCTTCTTCTCCTCCATGGTCTCTGCAGCAAGAGTTCTGCTTATGTACAGAACAACATTTGGAAGCTTCGGAGGTTTTGTAGGGCATTCTGGTTCCTGCTCTGAAATGGGGAGACCTGTGCACCGTGCGTGCCTCTAGGGCAGGAAGAATACTCCTGTCCCTCAGTTACTTGACAATCATAACTCTAGCAGCATAACTCTAGCAGCAGCAGGGGCAGATCCGCCTGAGGACTTGCTCACCCACCTTTCGCTGCCTCTGCTGCAGGCCCCCCACTGATCCCACCAACCACTGCCTCTGGTAGTAACTTGTGAAAGGCTTTGGTGTACGGGCCTAAGGGGAGGAGGCTGCTTGGTGGCAGAAGTTTCTTGCCCAGCCCCCAGTTGCCAGTCTTGAAAGTGTTGGGAATTCTCTCTGGTAAGAGAATCCCTTTTTCATTACAGCAGAGTGCACAGAGGCACAACACAGCGGAATTTGGTTAGGCATGCATGTATGCTAAGAGTAAAGTAACTTGGAGCCAGTTCATAGTTTCAAATCAATATAAAAGCCATTTATTAAAGAACTCCATTCTAGATAGGAAAGTGAGGAGTTAGGCTCTCTAATCTAGCTAGCTAGCTGGATACAGATGGATTCTGCATCTCTGCACACATGGTGCAGGGAGAGGAGCTTACATGTTCCAAGGTAGAAGGAAAAGGAAGAGAAGGGGGAGAGGAAGGAAGTGGCTGGAAGGAAAGAAGTGTCCCTGAGAGTAGCAATCTACATTCCAATGGGATAGTGTCAGAGCGTTAGAGAAGGGATGACCAGTGTCTTGACCCTCTAGCCCTCTGACTCACTAGTCTGTCCTCCACTGTCTTTGAGACAAGAGACTGTGCAAAGTTCTTCACTTCCAGCAGAAAGGTGGCCAAGGTAATGAGAAAAGGCTGCCAACTAGGAAACAGTCTCCTCAATCTGTGCCCATTTAAATGCTGTGGAAGGTGTGAGGCTGTCATAGCTTTCCTCAGGTGAGCAAGAACCTGGGTCTGCTCCTACTTGGCAGGGAGAAAGTCCCGGAGGAGTAAGCTGACTTTAGATCAGGGATGCTCAACTCTGGTCCTCCTGCAGATATTGGCTTCCAACTCCAATAATCCCTGTCTATTGGCTACTGTGCCTGTGGATTATGAGAGTTGTCATCCCAAAACAGCTGGGGGGCCTAAGTTGAGCAGGTCTGCCTTAGAGGTATCAAGTGTTCACAACACCTCTGACCACTGGCAGAGTAATTTGTCCCTCAGAGTTATCCCCTAGCGCCATGCCTTGACTTGCCCTGCTGCCACAGGGTCAAAAGGAGAGCCTGGCACATGCTAAACATGAAACATGCTTTCTCGTGCTAGTTGCATAGGACTTCCTGATGCCAAGTCAGTAATAGACTGTCTGTTACCAGGGCTTTGTTTCTTCCCAGTTTCTGGCCCACTGAGTGACTAACTTGAGCATAACAGAGTGGCACTGGAGACACATCTCGGTACTTGGAGCGCTGCCCGCAGGAATTTAGACTGTACAAGTTCCAGAGCCACAATGTTGGGGAAGGGGCCCAATTGGGCACCATCGAGAAGCTAGCTAGTGACTTGGCTGTGAACAGTTCAAGGGCCGCGGATACATAATGGCCTCCTCTTGTCGGCAGGCATTTGAGAATGGCAGAGGCACTTCTCTGGACATTTAAAGCCAGGTGTTCTTCATGGCCTTTCCTAGAGCCACCAGAATGGAAAACTACTCCCAAGTCTTTGAAGCGTGCAGCTTGCTCAATCTTATGCCCCTCAATGTGCCAAGAGTGGATCTTGGGCCTCCTGACAAAGGCCATCATTTTAGTTTTGTGATCATTGATTTCCAGGCAGTTCTCCCTGCAGTGCAGCATCAGGGCCCTCAGTCTTCTTCTAAGGCCAATGGGGGGTCCTTGAGAGGATGGCTGCATCAGCCACGTAGAACAGGATGGCAATGTATCTCCCAGCGTGCTTTGGAGGGTGGAAATCTGGGTTGCTGAGCTGGCCCATCATAGAGTTAATGTAGAAGTTGAAGGGGAGTGGAGCCAGAATGCATCCTTGTTTGATGCCCTTCAGCTCTTGTGAGGTGGCCTTGGGGTCTACATCTCACCTGGAGTGATGTGTTCGCGTGCAGGGTGCGATGAAGTTATAGCAGGCGCCGGTCAATGGAGGAGGCTTCCAGCTTCTCCCTTCATTTGACTCGTGAGATGGAGTCGAATGCTGCCTTAAGGTCGATGAAGGCAGCATAGAGGGAGGTCACCCGGCAGGAAGCGTATTTCCCGATAAGGTGCTGTAGAACTAGGCACTGGTCGATGGTGGAACGCCCTTTCCTGAAGCCCGCTTGTTCCTCAGCAAGAAGATTTTCCTGTTCCAATCCATCTTTAAGCTTCCCGGATAGGTGTCTCGCATTAGGTTTGCTGATGGTATTGAGCAAAGTGACGGGTCTGTAATTGGCAGGGTCATCCTTCTTGCCCCTTTTAAATATAAGGCAATGATCACTGCCCCCCCAGTCCTTGGGAATTTGGGCACTCGTGTCAACATTGGTGAAGTGCATAGCCAGGACAGGGGCCCACCAGTCTAGCTTATTTTTTACGGCCTCTGGTGGAATAAGGTCCTCGCCTGGAGCCTTCCCCAGTCTTAATTGGGTGACTAGACTGTGAATCTCTGAGGTTGACACTGGTGCCCACGCTGGAGTGTCTTCAATGGCACAGGTGGAGTTTCTGCAAACAGCAGCAGGCTCTTTGTATAGGTCATGAAAATAGTTCTCCCAGATCTCTGGATGAAGATGACAGTCCAGGTGATTTGGATCATAAGTGGGAGAGTGCTTTGTAAAGAAGCCAGAACATGGCAGAATCTTTGGCTCTAATGGCCTGAATGAGACTAATCCGGGCATCTTTCATGGCATCTCTTTTCTTACGAAGCAGCAGAAGTTTGTGCTGTCTTTTCTGCAGATGGAGATTCTGTGCGGCCAACTGTCCAGAACTAGCTTTATAGATTTGATAGGTGTAGGGATGGGCTTTTGGGGCTTTAGCACAGTCCTTATCCAACCACTGCTTGGAGGCCTGTTGGCACTGTGCACGTAGCTGACAGATCTTGCGAGAGAGGAGCTGCTGTTATTCCTGGACGAGGGCATTGTAGGACACCAAAGGTGGAGAAGTAGGGTCATTAGTTAGTGAGGATGATTGAATACGCTCAGGTGGTCAGAGGCGAATAGCTCACTTAGTGCTTGATCCAGTTGTGGAGACCATTTAGCACGGCAATATGCTCCTCCCGCCAAGGATATGGTGGGATGATCATGGTTCTCCATAAGGGACTGATAGATGAAAGGCTTTAGAAGGAGGGAGATGGGGAGATGATCACTGTCAAATTTGGGGACAACCTCAAAACCATCCAGCAGAGGGAGAAGGTTCCCTGAGACGATAAAGTAGTCAATCAGACACATCCCAGAGCCGGCCAGATAAGTGAAGCTGGAAAGGTGGTCATTTTCAAGCGAATCCTTCAGAATGCAGAGATTAAGTCTGGTGGTCATTAGACTCAAGCAGAGACCTGTATAACTTGACCTTTGGTCCTTTGAAAGACGGATAAGAGGGAGCCCGTCTGCCTCGGGACTGGAAGCCTGAGGCTTCCTCCGTATCGGAGAGAGATAGATGTTAATTTTCAGCAGACTGCAGCAGCCGAATTGAATCAAAACTGCCATAGCATATTGTTTGAGCGGTGGAAGCAGCTTCGAGGATGCGTGTAGAGAGGTAGCAACAAGCACCCAGGCCACCTTTGCATCTGCCACAGCCTGCCCCAGGTACAGCTCCAACTGTATAAAAGTGAAAGCCATTGAGTAATATCTCCCCGGATGAGTCTGAATAGCAAGTCCTGGGGAAAAACAACAGGGCAGGCCTGCGGTCTTAATGTCCTGCTTGTGGGCTTTCGTGAATCATCTGGCTGATCACTGTTGGAAACAGGATACTGGACTAGATGCATCTATGCAACCCAGCAGAGCAATTCTTACATTTGTGTTAAGATGATGAAAATGGTCTCTTTATCATTTGGCCACCTGCCTCTCTACCTAGTCTACCATTTCAAATTACAGAAAATTTAATCTACAATCCAATCTTCAGATGCAAAACAAAAGCACTTAAAAACAGAAATAACACCCAGCATCCCTGTCAGCCTCTACTATTCAGCACCCCCAGTTTCCTCCCCACACTCCTGAAATTTCACCAGGTACTAGACACACCTTTCAAGACCATCATTACAGCCTTGAGGACGGTAGATTTCTTTTAGAAGAAAACGTCTCAGGACATTGAATTTCTTTCAAAATACTGTGCTTGTGCAATGCAACGGTAGAATCAGGGAGCACATAGACTTCTGGCAGAGGAGTGGTTGGCCTGCTGGATCCAAACACAGCTTTGATGTAATGCCTCATATGACCTCTGTAGCACAAGATGGAGCCACACTCCAGTAGCTCCAATCATGCAAGCAAAGCATCTCCGATGGGTGTGCCCAAGCACACCCACATCCATGCCATGTTCCAGGCAGGATTCAAGCTCACCTTCCATCCCTACCCCTGGGAGAAGAAGTTTGTGCAAATCTTCTAATACAGGATTCCCAACCTTTTTAAAAACAAGCATACCTTTTCTGCTCACAGACCAGCCCTTCAATTCAGATACCCTGTAGAGATTGTCTGTGTCTGTGTGTGTGTGTCTGTGTGTGTGTCTGTGTGTATTGATGGATGGATGGATGGATTGATTAAGTGCCATCAAGTCGGTGTCACCTCTTAGCAACCACATAGATAGATTCTCTCCAGGGTGATCTCTCAGGTCTCTCAGTGATGCATTCATTGCTGTCATAAGCGAGTCCATCCACCTTGTTGCTGGTTGTCCTCTTCTCTTTCCTTCAACTCCCCCCAGAATTATAGACTTCTCAAGGGAGCTGGGTCTTTGCGTAATCTGTCTGAAGTACGGTAGTTTGAGTCTCGTCATTTGTGCCTCGAGTGAAAATTCTAGATTGATTTGTTCTATGATCCATTGGTTTGTTTTCCTGGCTGACCATGGTGTCCTCAAGAGTCTACTCCCGCACCAAAGTTCAAAAGCGTCAATGCTTTTTCTATCTTGTTTCTTCAAAGTCCGCCTTTCACATCCATAGAATGTCATGGGGGAAACCATTGTCCAAACGATTCTAATCTTTGTAGGTGTAGACTCCTCACGGTATCTAAATATCCTTTCTGAGGCCTTCATTGCAACCCTACCAAGTGCTTGTCTGCGGCGTATTTCTTGACTGCTGGATCCTTTACTGTTGTCAGTCGAGCCTAAAAGGGAGAAGCTATCCACCACTTCAGTGTCTTCAGTATCTATTCTGAGGCTGGTTGCTGTACCCCTTTCTTGTCTTTAGTTTAGTCTTCTTTACATGTAATTGTAGTCCCATTTTTTCACTGTGCTCCTTCACTTTCATTACTAGAGCCCCATTCTCAGCTCTCAGAGTGGTGTCATCAGTGTAGCGCAGCTTATTGTGTATCTATGCACACACAAATCTAAAGGTTACAGTTATGAAACAGCTTACTCCAGTCACTGGCTTTACATCCAGACTCAGTTACTCAAACTTGGCGCTGATATTCCGTCGGTCAGGATGAGTGAAGGGGTACGCTATGCTTCCGCACGTAGCCAGCCAGTCAGAAGCACAGGAAGAGAGGCTTCACCCTCCTCCCTCCCCTTCTACAATAGATACATCACTGAGAACATGTTGGCTTCCAGCCGGCAGTCCTCAGATGAGGAACACATCGCGTGGCAGGAGGTCTCTGCATAGCCCCGAGAGCCCTTCAAGTACCACTAGGGGTACTAGTACCCCCTGTTGGGAACCCCTGTTCTATATACAGAGAGTTCTTTTTTAATTCATATCCAGGTCTCCATCTGTACCAGAGAGAGGCCCTTTCCACAGCAAGTCTGCACAGCTACAAATGGCAAAACGTAGCCAATCACTATCTTGGCTTCAATGGCTGGTCTAGTTGCCTCATCACGGTAAGGATGACCTGCTGTTTTCACTGTCATTTCAGTGAAAAGAAGCTTTCATACCAAGTCTGCAGGTATGCTTCATTTAAGTGTCATGACTTCCCTTCATGGGTAGGTGAGAGAGCAAGCCAGTAGCTCATTGTGTGCTGAGCGTAGACAGAAGTCTGCCAATTGCTAATCACTTCTATAACCAAATGGTCTGCGAATTCACTACCTCGGAGAAGTGATGAACTAGTTTGATCTAATATGTAAGCAGCTCTCCACTATAAATGTATTGGGTCTACGGATGTGGATTGGCTTTGGTAGCCAACTCTTCATAGTTGCCAACTTCCTCCCCAGGGATGTCTGCTTGCCCAGCACAAAGCCAGACTCCTCCTCCCTCCAAATTCCCAGTGTGTGGAGAACTCAGGAGTTGAGAGGAGTCTCTCATTTTGTGCTCGCCTACAGTATTGTTGCCGGAAATATTCCTAGTCACTCATGGTGACCTGCAAAACGTTGAGATATAAAGGCAGTTCACACAATGCTCCTGTTTTAGGATTGTGTACAAGGGAAAGGCTGGAGAGAGAGAAGTGATTTCTGGGGGTGAGGAGCTGAGCCAGAGAGTGCCTTCCTACCCAGCTCGCATGCCCAGCAGTTTACCCAGGCAGGTAGAAACATATGTCTGTTCTAATCAGAGCCATTTGAACTGCCTCACAGAGTACCTTGAGGGGGATGAGGTTTGGAAAGGAAGCATGGGATGGATGGAAGTAGTGGGACTTCTATTATTATTATTATTATTATTATTATTATTATTATCACTACTACTACTACACTTATATCCCGCTCTTCCTCCAAGGAGCCCAGAACGGTGAACTACATACTTGAGTTTCTCTTTCACAACAACCCTGTGAAGTAGGTTAGGCTGAGAGAGAAGTGACTGGCTTAGAGTTACCCAGCTAGTTTCTTTCTTTCTTTTTTCATTTCAATTTTTTTAATTAACTTTTAACAATAATAGTAACCATAACAATCATAATAAACACAGTTACAAGTTGACTTCCCGCGCACCTCTTTTCGTGATACCAACTATAAATTTTACCCTTATTGTAATATTAATTAAAAAGGAAAAACACAAATTTAAACCTTCCACCACCATTAATCTGCCCAACCTGCATTTCAAATTTCAAATCCTGCTGTAAGATCCATAGTAGGAAAATAATTCTTTAAATAAACCAAAAAAGGTTTCCAATCTTCCTTGAAGCGTTCTAAACTTTGGTCTCTGATCAGTGTTGTAAGTTTTGCCATTTCTGCATATTCTAAAGTTTTTATCAGCCAATCTTCTTTTGAAGGCAGTTCGTTAGTCTTCCATTTCTGTGCATATAATATTCTGGCCGCCGTAGAAGCATACATAAAAAAAGTTAAATTATTTGTAGAAATTGCTCCTTGTGTTATTCCTAGCAGGAAGAATTCTGGCTTCTTAGGGAATGTCACTTTAAATATCTTCTTCAATTCATTATATATCATGTCCCAATAGGCCTTGGCCCTCCCACAGGTCCACCACATATGAAAAAAAGTACCTTCAGTATGCCCACACTTCCAACATTTATTTGAAACATTTTTATACATTAATGCCAGTTTTTTAGGCGTTAGATACCATCTATACATCGTTTTGTAATAATTTTCCTTCAAAGCATAACAAGCAGTAAATTTTAAATCACTTTTCCATAGCTTCTCCCACGCTGCCATTTCTATATTAAGTCCAACATCTTGAGCCCATTTTATCATAGTTGTTTTAACCAATTCCTCTCTAGTCTCCTCCAAAAGTCGTAATTTATACATTTTAGAGATTAATTTTTCATCGTCTTGACATAATCCCTTCTCAAAATTCTAAATCTGATCTTCAAATCCAACTTTAGGGTCTTTCTTATACACCTCATTTAGCTGATAGTACTGAAACCAATCTCTAACCAAGTTTTGTAATTCAGTTAAAGATTTTAACTTACAATCGTTTCCCTGAAAATACAACAGATCTCTATATGTACCCCCAGACATCTGCATATTTACTTCTTTACGTGATAAAGCTTCAATCGGGGATATCCATAACGGAGTTTTTGGTTCCAACCAATTTTTATATTTTAACCATACCCTCATTAAACTCCTTCTTACACAGTGATTCAAAAAATCTTTATGTGCTTTAGTTTTTTCATACCATAGATAAGCATGCCATCCAAACCTTCTATCAAATCCCTCCAGATCAAGGACTCTAGGGTTTCTCAATGTTATCCATTCCTTTAGCCATGTCAAACATACAGCATCAAAATACAACCTTAAGTCTGGCAAGGTAAGACCACCCCTTTCCTTTGCATCTGTTAAATTCTTAAAATTTATTCTTGGTCTTTTCCCCTGCCAAACAAATTTAGCTATATCCTTCTGCCATTGCCTAAAACAAGTCAAGTTATTAATTATAGGAATAGTCTGAAAGAGAAATAACATTTTAGGCAAAACATTCATCTTCACCACTGAAATTCTTCCCATCAAAGATAAATTCATTTTAGACCATCTTTGCAAATCTCTTTTCATTGAGTTCCATGTTTTAACATAATTATTTGAAAACAGCACAGAGTTATTATTTGTTAACCAAACTCCCAAATATTTCACTTTCTTCTCCACTTTTAACTCACTTATTTCACCAAATCTATCTTTACTTTCCTGATCAATATTTTTAGTCAGAACCTTAGTTTTAGTCTTGTTTATGTAAAATCCTGCCAACTGGCCAAATTGCTGTATCTTGTCCAAAAGTCTTTCAATCTTATCGATTGGATTCTCTAAAAATAACACAACGTCGTCTGCAAAGGCTCTCAGTTTGTATTCTTGTCTCCCGATTTTGGGACCATGTAATTCATCATCTTCCCTAACAGATCTACAAAGCACTTCTAAAACCAATATAAAAAGCAACGGAGAAAGTGGACAACCTTGTCTAGTCCCTTTTTGTATTCTACAATTGTCTGATAATTCTCCATTTACAATAATCTTGGCATATTGTTCCGAGTAGATAGTTTTAATTGCTCTAATGAAATGTTCACCGGCCGTTATTTCCTCTAATAAACCCCACATAAACTGCCACGAAATATTGTCAAAAGCTTTCTCTGCATCCAAAAAAATCATCGCCATCTGTTTTTCATTATGTTTTTCATAATACTCCAATACATTCAAAACTGTTCTAACATTGTCTCTCAGTTGTCTCTTTGGCAAAAAGCCAGCTTGATCCTCATGAATAAAGTCTCGTCGTACCACTTTCAGTCTTCTTGCCAAAACCGCAGCAAAAAGTTTATAATCATTATTTAAAAGTGATATTGGCCTATAATTTTTGACTAATGTTAAGTCTTGATCTGGCTTTGGGATTATTGTAATATTTGCATATTTCCGCGAATCTGGCATAATCCCTTTTTGTAAAATGTCATTCATAGTCCATTGAAGAGGTTGTAAAATTTGATCTTTGAGTGACTTGTAATACAAAGCTGAGAGTCCATCTGGCCCAGGGGCCTTGTTGGATTTAGCTTGATTTATTACTTCTATTATTTCCATACCTGTTATTGGAGCATTCATGATTTCTATTTGTTGAAGAGAAAGTTTTGGAATATTTTTAGTTCTAAGAAACTGCTTAAGTTTTTTATCTTCTACTATTTTGCCTTGATATAATTCCGAGTAATATTTTAAAAATTCCACCCTTTTTTCCTTTCCATTATAAGAAAGCCCATTTTTAGTAAATATTTTAGATACAAAATTTTTCTTCCTCTCCAGTCTAATTTTCCAAGCCAGCAACTTGCCTGGTTTATTTGCAAATTCAAATGATCTTTGCTTGATATACTTCAGATTTTGCTCAAGTTCATTTGCTATTAGCATAGAGAGTTGTTGTTGTAAGATCTTAATAGCTTGAGAGATCTTCTTCTTATCTTTAGTCCATATCAATTCTCTTTCCTTTTTGGAAATCTGCATCAGTAGTACCTCTCTTTTCAATCCTCTTTGTTTTTTAAAATATGCATTTTGCTGTATGAAAAAACCTCTCATAACCGCTTTGCTTGCATCCCAAACAATTTTGTTATCCAATCCTTGATTTAAATTCAATTCAAAATAATCCTTTAACTTCTTTTTGGCTTTCTCAACCACATCTGGTTTTTTCAAAAGATATTGATTCAGTCTCCACCTAAATGAGGTCGCTCCTTCCTTCTTCCATGCAAAACAAATCAGATTATGATCTGAAAATGTCCTAGGTAGAATGTCCATTGTTTTCATATGAGTTATAATGGTTTGGGATGTCCAGACCATATCTATCCTGGAATGTGACTGATAGCTTTCCGAAAAGTAGGTATATTCTTTTGCATTTGAATTTTTAATTCTCTATAGATCATAGAGATCCATATGATCTACTAATTCAAAAAATGCTTTAGGAAGTTCACCTTGTAAATTCTTTTCCGATAAATCAGATTTTCTGTCCAAAACTGTCGAGACAACTCCATTAAAATCTCCCAATAAAAGCAAATTAGCATTTGATAGATCTGCCATCTTTTGATCCAAATAGTTATAAAATTCAACTTTCCTTTCATTAGGGGCATAGATTCCAATTATCACTGTTTTAATTCCAGATATTAAAACTTCTAGTGCTAATAGCCTACCTTCTTCATCTTTAAAAATCAATTTAGGTTCAAATTGTTGTTTGACATAAAATACTACTCCTCTTTTTTTTTCTTATCTGAAGAAACAAATTCTTGTCCCAGGGCTCTATTTACCAAAAATTTCCGATCATGTTTTCTAACATGAGTCTCTTGTAAACACACTATATCCAGATTTTGTTTCTTAAGAAAGTGGAAAACCCTGTTTCTCTTAATTTTTGAATTCAGACCATTTATATTCCAAGATAAAAATCTGTAAGTTTGTTTATAATCCATATAGAGTGACTTAAGTTATATGTTTATGAAGCAGAATGTTCAGAAGATAAGTCTTTTTTGTATTTCCGCCAGAATTCTTGTGCTTTCAGGAGCTCAGTGAATCTATTCCTCTTGCTCTTGTAGAAGAAGGAGATTCCCTCTGGTAATTCCCATCTAAAACGTATTCCTTTAGCATTTAATGCATCAACCAAAAATTTGTAATCCTTACGATTTCTTAGAATTCTGGCTGGAATCTCTTTCAAAAATTTTATCTGATGAGTTTGAATTGTTAAGGTTGTAGTAAAGTGAGCCTGAATGATTTTCTCTGCTATTGATTTGGTGGGAAAATGTACTATGCAGTCTTTGATTAATTTATTTCTTGTTGCAAAATCCAAGTTTACACGAAAGGCTGTCTCAATCTGGGCATCCATCTCAACAACCGTAATTCCCAAAAGTGATGCAAGTTCCACTCCAAGTAATTTCCTAATGTTCTCATTAGGAATTTCAGGAATTCCTCTGAACCGTAAAAATCTCTCTTTTTGTCTTAATTCTAACAAAGCCATTTGATCCAGTAATTTTTCTCTGTCATCTTTCAGTGATTGCACATCTTTTTCTACAACATCAACCCTTAATTTAAATTCTTTATTGTCCTGTGCCAATTTTTTGACAGTCTCATCAATATTTGAGGTCCTATCATTTATCTCAGCCATATTTTGCTTCATTTGGGTTACATCAGAAATGACCTGTTTGAGGTCGGTGGCATTTGATGCCAGGCAATTGCGTTTGACTGCAAAATTTGTTTCATCTCAATCAACGTCTCGTCCATGGCTGCAGCTACTTTAACTTCCCCTGCACTTGTATCTGGAAGTGAAAGTTTCCTTGCTTGTAGATGTGTCTGGCTTAGATGAGGTTTCTCCCTGCCTTTCATGATGACATGAAGGAGTTAAAGAAGAAAATCCTTTGCCCAAGTATGTTTGTCCTTGATCTCAAAACAGAAAGTAAAAACCTGAGCTTGTACTCAAATATAAACAATTCTGCAGCATATCAGTGGCCGTCAAAACTTTCTCACGGTAGCGTGGAGTATCAAAAAAAAAAAAGAAAAGAAAAGAAAAGAAAGAAAAAAAAAAAAGACAGCAGAACGTCTCTTCTTTAAACTTGAAGAACAACAATCCCCACTGATAGAATTCTTTCCAGATATTAAAACCAGCAACTGAAGTTTCCAATCTTAGTAGTTAACAAACAGAAGAAGAAGGAAGGAGAAGGGGGAAAAAAAGAGAGAAAGTCCTTTCTTTAATTGTAATCCAAAAGAAAACTTACAGGCTTATCTGCGACGGCTTTCCCGGAAACGCAGGAGAATTCATCAATCACTGAGTCACTAAAGAGGTGAACTTCTTTGAACTTTTCACATTAATTATATCCAAGCCAAAGAGATTGTCCGCTCGGCAGCTTTAAAATTCCTGAGCAGGAGATTAGCAAAGATGGACCCCCTTTCCCTGCTGGTGAACTTGAGACAATAAATCGTGCTCTTCAGCCCGATCCACATATCAAATTACCAGCATATGAGAAGACGTGGGTTATATTGAATCAAGCCTTTGATCTAGGATGATGAAGGGAGGATTTTGAAGCCTCAAAATCCTCTTTTTCTTCCTGCTCAGTCCTCCCTTGTCAGAGAGGCAGCCACTGTGTTGGCGGTCCCAACCGGAAGTCAGAGTTACCCAGCTGGTTTCATGGCTGAATGGGGATTTGAACTCAGGTCTCCCCAGTCCTAGTCCAGCACTCTAAGCACTACATCACGCTGGCTCTGCCTTTCCCTCTATTGCTCTCAAAATCCCAATTTGAACAATTTCAGAATATATCTAGTTTTGAAGAGGAGTAGAACAAAGAGGAGGAAGTGAGGTCTTCACTCAGGAGCCAATGTCTGAAGTATCCTGGCTATTTAACACAAATGTGTTATATAGATAGATAGATAGATAGATAGATAGATAGATAGATAGATAGATAGATATATCTCCCCCCCACAATGCACTACATGCACAATGCAATGGGGGATTTGCCTGTCAGATTCTGTATCTCCTAGGGCTGAACTCAGCCCAACGAGACACACAATAACCGGCAGCCAGGTTAAGGGTGCGCTTGCAAAATCTTAGCTAACAGCTGGTTTGGTTTGAAGGGTTAGGTAGGTGAGAAGCATCGGGATCCACGGGGATCCCGGCCTAACATCAGCTGGGCTGCCCTTGCCCGCGTTAGGCTGGTCATGAGAACAGTCCCATTGATTTTCAGGCCCAAGATACAGCATTCTTTAGACATTCACCCACCTAGCATTGATTATTAGCTCAATCATTTTCAGCAACAAATTGACATGCCTAGATCTTCCTGTCCAGTCTTCTAGATTCTTGGCTCGGTTAGGATGTTGGATAACAGCTATCTTTATATGCATTGACAGTAATAAACTCAACTCAACTAAAACTAAGACATGCCTATATATCTCAGACCAATCTCTTTTTCTTATAACAGAAAGATATTGTCTTTCAGAGTTTCTTATGGCCGCCAAGAAAGCCCAGATGCTTGCAGCACATCAAGCACTCTCGGACGCATTTCGAAAGATCCTGCTTGTTGTTCTAGGCAAGGCCTTTTCCTTTAAAAAATAAAAACACATTTTTAAAATCCTGCTTCTGTCCCACTCTTACCTGGGGTTCCAAGTGGTTTCCATCCACAGGACGGATCAGATCCTCACCTGCTTAGCTGAGTTTCTCCCAGACCATTTTCTGAGTCCTAGGTGGAAGAGCAGAGACACAAGTTACTGGCTTTAAAGCTTGGGATCTTCTCCAATGATGGTGGGAATTGTGGAGGAGGAGACTCGCCATCCAGAAATGCATGGTGACGAAGGCCAAGGGCAGCAAAGAGTGGGCTAAGGCATTCTTCATCCAGATGAGATGGCTCCCCCATGAGGCAAGGTGAGGTGACAGTCTCAGGCGGCACTTATGCCCTAGGATGGCAAGTGTAGGCACCCTGCCCCCCTGCAGGTGTAGTCTCGCCTGCCTGCTACCACCGCCTCCCACCAGCTCCTCTACACTCTGTCACCCTCCTTTCAGGTGTCCTCCCCTTTATCCTGGCCCCGCTCCTGATGCAGACAGTGGTCTCTACCTCTTCTCCATTGCCCAGCTGCCTTATCTTTTAAAAATTTATTTAATCTATTTTAATTGATTTTGACATTTAGATCCCGCTCTTCCTCCAAGCAGCTCAGCGTGGTGTACATGCCTTTTTTTATCCTCACGACAACCCTGTGAGGTAGTTTAGGCTGAGAGAGATATGACTGGCCCAGAGTCACCCAGTGAGTTTCATGGTGGAAAGGGGATTCGAACTCGGGTCTTCCTGGTCCTAGTCCAACACTCTAAACACTACACTCTGCTGGCTCTTCTGGGCATGTCACAAATTGGCTTGCTTGTTTGTTGTCTATTCCTCTCCTGCAGCACTTAGGAGCAGGAAGATGAACTGTGCATTAGGCCTTCTTCCTCGAACACAGGACAGGGTAGTAGATGGACGTCCTGTCACCATTGGGTTGGACTGGAAATGCAGATAGGGACTGCCCTCTGGTAGCTGCTGCTGCTGATGGTTGGTTTCCCTGGGTCACTGTTGATGGAGACTCCCTTGGGATCACATTCTGGCGATGGATCCAGGTATTCCTTCGATCTGGGAAAGACCAATCCTTCTTGGAAAGACAATTCAAGGCACTGTTGATTGCAAACCTGTTTACTTGAGAGAAAGACAGGCAAGTGAGTTGCCAATTCCCTCCCCTCCCCCCCATGTAGGGACAGCATCCTGAGACTAAGTCTCTGGGTGCCAACCATTAGCACAAAAGGAAAAGTCAAGTTTTCAAGGCAAATAATACAAAGGATGGACAAAACCTGAGGCTAATTCAATTTGGTCTTATGGCAATTTTTTTTCCCTTTTTCCCGATTTATATTTTTGTTTCCCTGTTTGCCTTGGGACCCCCTTTCCCTGAAGACCAGAACAGGGGATGATGTCTTCATTTAAGGCTTGGTGGCTTGTGTTGTAGGCTGGTTTCTGATCACGAGAACAAAACAGCAATCCTGGGCAAAAGCAAAGCAATAAAATCAAAAAGAAAAAGGCATTCACATTTTTCACCCCCCTTGTGAGTTTGGGGTTTTGAGGAGGCATTAAAGCCTTTCAGGTCAAGCATAGTCACTGCTAACAAAGTCCAGTTTCCATGTGGCATCTCACATTCTCTTCTGCATCCTGTTCTTCCTCCTTACAACAACCCTGTGAGGCAGGCCAAATCATTTGAGTTGTAGGCTCTGTGTCGCCCAGCAAGTGTCTTGGCTGAATGAGGATTTGGACTCGGGTTTTCCCGGTCCTATTCCAGCACTCTAATCACTGCACTACGCTGGCTGACAATCATACTTACAGTCCTTTGTCAGGGCAATCAATCTCCATCCAGTATAACTGACTTCATTCTCCACCGTCAGTAACATCTGGCTTTGGGATCTTCATCTAGGTCACGTGTAGATAGTTGTGGTGTCCCAGTTCTCCATCTTTAGCCTCATAATTAACAAGCCACTGATGGATTCAAGTTTGGGTTTGACATTTCTGTAAAGCGAAAACAACCTCTTGAGACAAGGAAAAAGATTGCCCACACAGGTAAAGTCAATCCCTGCCCTCTGTCTACCCACAGCTTGGGCATTACCTGACTTGGTATGTCCAGTGAGATACTATACCTTGGTAAAGTAGGATTGTTTACTACACAAATTACACAGGCTGTTGCCACATGTTCTGCAAAAGGGTACATCCAAGAGGCACAAAAGTGTCTTTGTATTGACTAGGAAAAACCAAAGGATTGGTTCTGCAAGAATTCCACATCCATCTGCTGTTCTTTACCAGCCATCCTCTTCTAAATGCGCCCCCCCCCCCCGCTGTGGTGCAAAGTCGATGTCCTTTTTCTGAATATGGGGGGGGGGGGGGTTGTGCCAAGATAGTTAGCACAGGAATCTAAGATGCTTGGAAACAGAAACAGAAGGAGCAGCGGTTTTAGCTGCAGCATCTGCCATCCAATTACCCTTTGTCACTGGGTCATTTCCCTCTGGTGACCTCTGGTATGGATGACTGCAACCTCTTCTAGTAGTGTAACAGCAGTCTAGAGTTCTGATATCTGTGTCCCATATTTTACTTCCTTGTTTCCCACCGTTAAAAATCTTCTTTCTTTCCAAGTGGCTCCATGAGTTGTGTAAAAATTACCTTGAAGGTGATGAGCTCTGCAAGCTGTGCTGAGATACCTGGAGAAAGAGCATGGTCAGTCACTTCTCCATAGCCAGCTTACGTTGTCCATCTTACATGAAGCTGCCTCCATCTGTGTACAGTTCATCTTTAAGATCAGGATGGCTTGGCATAGATGCAGTCCACAGCTTGCAAGCAATCATGTTCTTGGTCTTCTGTAGGCTCAAAAGGAAGTAAAGTAGCTGGATTAAGAATAAAGTAGTAGCCATGGAAACCCCAGAATTCCCCAACAAAGTCACATGATATTCGGTCATGTGTGAGGGAGTCAGCCACCTACTGCCCCAGACTAATCCCTTTTAGCTGGGAAATTTCCAAGGTGAATTGCAAACCGGTGCTTTGGAACTCCTTGCCACTTGAAGGATTGGCAAAACAAAATTCCTTTCATAAAATCTCATGTCTGGGGTTTTAGGATTCAGCTGCTGTGAAGGCAAAGCAGGGCTGGTGGATGAGTCAAATTAAAATTTTTTTGAACCTTAGACCATTTGATCATTAGTTCTCAGTTTACATCAAATTCAGCTAGCAGAAATGTTGCATAGATTTTGCAAAAACATGACAGTAATACAATTAGACTAATTTATCTTAAAATCCATTTTTCCTTCTCACCCACAATTACAAACTGCTGTTCAGAGAACCTCTTTCCCCCTCCCATCCGGAAATGGGCGGAGTTGACATTGTTCATCAGGGATCAGCTTTCATTTGTGAGGAAGAATTTGGAAGGGAAACTTCCGGTTTAGAGAAAAGTTTTTTGTTTTTTTGTTTCCCCCCCCCCCTTCTTCAGAAAATAGGTAAGATAGACCACGCCAAGGAAATCAGTAAACATAACATATAAAGGCTTATGATACTCAGTAGTGGCAGAAATATAACAATCAACTTAACATAAGAATGAATGAAATAGAGCTTGCTCTCATGCCCAATGCATTTAGCCATAAGCAGCACTTCTGCAGAGGTGGGAAGATTCAGCCCTCAGTTGGCCAGCTGACCGCTGAAAGCTCCCCCTGCTGCATAACTGCTAATTTTGGAATTCAATGTCAGAGCAGAGCAAGTTTGGTCTGGAGCAGTTTACAGGAAAAAAACACATGTCACTAGAATAAATACATTCACAAATACAACAGAATAAACAGAATAAATACAACAGAAACCTCATCTTCACAGAGATGAGCTATAAGATTGATGTGGGTTGAATTCCTATACAGAACCAGAGCTTTGGGCTCCCTCTCAGAAACATGCGCGCACGCACACACAGAGAGGCTTGTCTTGTGTATTTCACAGAACAAAGGACTAAACAAAAGAAAACTCCGTATGAGTCACAAAGAATTTTATAACATTTTCAATATGTTAGCCATAAACTCAGTTAAGAAAGTAGCTTAAATAGAACAAACTTATCACAGCCATCCATAAAAACAACCTGTAATTCTATATTACCTTTCCACATCACAATCTTATAACTTACTGGTGCTTTTCAAGCATTTTTCTTTTTGTTGTTGTTAACAACCTCTAACCAAAATCCTTTTACGTGTCTCCTTCTAGTTTTCCCCCCCTTTTGTCTGCAATTCCCATATGCATTCAAAACTCCATTTTCTTTCCTCTTTTCCAACTCAAGCAGTTGAAGAGAGATAGAAAAAAAGAAAAAGAGAACAAAAGCAGCCTTTTGTTCAGAGAAACTTTTGCAGCTAGAACACTGTTATCTTTTGGCTTGGTTACAACAGGACAATGGCAGAGACTGTTTGCAGACTGTTTGCAACACAAGGACAAAGTTTGGAAACAGAACACAGAGACAACATGATTTTAGCAAAAGACAATCATTTCCCCCCTCTTTAATAATTTCCCCAGACCCCTTGTTTTCCATAGCATGTTGGAAAGGAGAAGCTGCTTGGGGCACTTGCTATTTCTACTTCCCATAGTCCCCCGCCCCCTCGTTTGCTCGTGCTTGGGCCGTTTATTTTTGACTCAAAGTCGCCCCTCCCTTGGGCTTTTGGCTTGTTGCCCCTCTCTTGGGCAGTAAGCTTAAGATTGCCCCTCTTGGGCAGCCCTTCTTTGGCTGTTGGGTAGCCCTTCTTCGGCTGTAAGATTTCCCCCCTTGATTGGGCTGAAGATTGCCCCTGCCTGGGCTTTTTCCCCTTTGCCCCTCTTGGGCTGAGGAGAACCAAAAGATGTCTTTGGATTTCACTCTCTCACTCACTCACTCTCTCTGTTCACACTTTCATTCACTCTTGCCTCGATTCCCAGATGTGGCGCGTTGTGACGACTGGCGCATCCCGGGCCCATGAGAATCCTCCACAGACAAAATGCTATGAGACACGCTGGATCTCATTGTCCCCTGACGGGTCAGATTGTCCACCCAGAGTCACATCCGACTGTCACGGCACCAAGTTGATGTGAATACCGGTTCGTCCCTGGGTCCGCCTTTTTGCCAATCAAACAGACTCAGTGGGGATCAATTAGAGGCAATTTTATTTGCTGCTGCAGGCAGCAAGGTAAATCAATGGGCTATTGCTCTGCATTGAAATATAAATTGGTTATAGGTGCATCGTACATTTATACAGACAATCTGAATGATGTTGACACCCTAGACATAGTATACTTGGCAACAAAATGGTGGACTAAGTATCTAGTACGCATGGGAAAGATTCATTGTTCATCTGGTGATCACTCCTTATTTGGTTACATCCTGTTTTCTTTAACTGTCAGCAAAGAACAGTGAGCATTCATCTGGTGAGAACCAAGTTTCTTTAGATACAATTTAGTGGAGAAATGACGTTGATCATGTGAGGCCGTGTCCTTGAGCTGGCCTGGGGTTACTTTAAGTTAGAGTGAGGTATTCTAAGTAAAATGGAGTTTCTTTGGTTTTCTAAAACACATCACATTCATTCATAAATGCACTTATGTTCAAGTTGTTTTGCAACCCAGAAAGTCTGAGTGAGAACTGTGAAGCATGTGCTGTGCTTTTATTTTATTTTTCTTGTGTTTGAACTGCTCCCCAATAACTTGCAGGGACTTCAGGGTAAATCTGGCCAACATGTGAATGCAGCACCTCTATTCCAGAGGAGATGTGTGTTAAAGGGCTTTAAAAGCCTGGTGTGAAAAATCTCCTGGAATCAAACTTTTCTGAATTTGTTCAGAATTCTGAGAAAACAAACATAGGCTCACCCTGCATGGTCGAAAGTCTCCTTTGCTAATCTGCAGCGAGGGGGCCATTTTAATAATTAGCCTTGCTAGTGTGTTCTAGGCATTAAAAATAGCATAAATATATAGTACTCGATGTATTTCACTATATACTGTGAAGTGTGCATGTGTGTATTCAGTGAAATGTATTTCCAGGCAGCATACGTATTTTGAAAGATCCGACTTAAATCCTTGGGGGCCTGTGGTGTGTGGAGACCCTGGACTTTGAGGGGCTCTGGGCCCATTTTAAAATCTCACCTTGGCCCATTCCAACCTTGCTATGCCTCTGAATGGCTCATGTTTTCAGGTTTGGATCAACAAACATATCTAGATGGTACAGTGTTCCTTTTAACAGGGATTTCCAGATATTGTTGACTAGAAGTCCCATCATTCCTGTTTGGACAGGGGCGCAATTTCAGTGCTTGCCCTAGGTGCCATTTTCCCTGGTTAGGCCTCTGGGCCTGGGGGTGGGGTGTGTGTGGAAATTCTCTCTCACCAGCTCCTCAGTGAAAGTACACACTCCAGAGCTGCCTGGCTACCAACTTTCTAGCCTGCTGCTACCAGTCTGTGTGGACAATAGTTAGAAGGATGGACTGGACCAATGGGCTGACTCAGGAAAAGGCAGCTTACTAGAAGGTTGCTAGATCTCTTGTATGCCTTTTCTTCGGTCTTCAGCACAGACAAGTGAGAGCATCAGAGCCCAGGGCAAGAGGGAAGGGGGGAGCTGGCAGGCTCAGGGCAATACACATGCCTCAGGCAAAGAATCTACATTTCCTCTGGCTCTGCTGGCTTTAAACAAAGATCAGCAGCTCTTTTCCTGTTGCACCCTGCTGGCTTTTCTGGTTTCTTTTTGTTTCTGGCTTCTAGCTAAGCTCAGTCTCTGACTAGTTTTACAATATGTGTTTAAACAAATGAGCACATGCAAAGTGCAACTCTCTCTCTCTCAAATCCCCTGGGAGAAGGTAGGAACATCCTTAATTAAACAGAGAGAGACAACAACAGACCTCCTTTGGAGAAAAAGTACTGAAGAAGAGTCTCCCTGCCTCTGGCCAGCAGCACACACACACTGAACCCCGCCGTCTCGGCCTGCAGCCCCACTCCCCAGGCTCCAGCAGCAGTCTCCGTCTCCGTCTCCAGCCGCTGTCCTCCTCCTCCTCCTCCTTCTCTCGCCTCCTCAGCATGCCTGCCGGCTGCCTGCCTGCTTGCGCACCCCAATGTGATCACACCAGGCAGGCAGAGCGGTGTGGGCAGTTGCACGCACCCCCAACTGACTGAGTGGCTGTGAGAGAGAAGGGGAGGCAGAGCAGAGCAGCCCCCGTGTGCGTCCCAAACACCTCACCAGGCCAGGCAGGCTCAGCCAGAAGCCCAGGCGGTGGCTGCTGCTGCTGAGTGAGGGGAGAGCAGGCTGCTCCTGCCTCTCCGCTCACCCCGATCCCCCCCCCCGCCCCAGGTGTTGGTTTATGCAGATTTACACACACACACATATACCCCACGGAGAGAGAAGAGAGAGAGAAAAATAAAATAAAACAAAGGTAGTACCACAAAGTCATTACAAAGGTGGAAGGGGAAATCGCATTTGTCTATTTTCCCCTTCTGACCAAAGGCAACCCCCCCCCCCACCTGCACACAATCTTCTTCTCTCGTGATCATCCTGCTGCCACAAGCTCTGAGGGAAGGAGCCAAGAGGGAAAAGAATCACATGCTGTGGTGCAGGGCCCCCGCCTGCGAAGTTTATGTTAGCCATGGGGGTGCTTGGCGAAAGAAGGGTCTAATTTCTCCCCCGCCCCAACTGCCCACCAATGTCTCCCTATACAAGCAGCCGTGAGAACTGCTCCTGCTGAGAGGTGGCCGCCTCCCTCCGCTCCAAATCTGCTTTTCGAGGCTCTCTGCACTGCAGGGTAGGGCACGTGCGAGACATACACACAAACACACGAGAGAGAGAGATTAGAGCAGAGGAGCAGTTTACTTTGTCTGGAGAGTGTGTGTGTGTTTGTATGCAGTTGATGCAAGAATGCAGCCAGCCAGCAGGGCAGGCAGACGCTGTGTGGCCTGCTGGACAACAAACAGCAGCACACAGCAGCAGCAGACAGCTCAGACAGCTCTTGGGCCCGGCCTGCGCTCTCCACCATCCAATGGGAGCACCCACCCGCCACCCCGTCCCACGCTGCCCAGAGATCTCGTGTGAGTGTGCTGCTGCAGCCTGTGCAAGTGAGTGGTGGTGGTGGGGGTTCGGGTGCCACTGGTTCGCTCGCCGGCCACCCTGGATCCGCCTCTGCCCTCCGCTCCGGAACAATCTGTCTGAGTTAGGAGCAGATTTTCTGGTTGCTGCTCTGGATATCAGCCTGTAATAAATTTAAGGTGGCGATGATGATGATGATGATGATGACGATGATGGTGATGAACAACTTTGTTAGCTATCCCATAACAAATTGTTGTCTGGGCGGCTCAAAACATGAAATGAAAACATGAAATGAAAACATATAACACATTAAATCATAAGAGACCAAAAGGGGCAGGGGTGGGGGTGGGGAGAGGAAATACAAAATGCAATACAAAGAAATTTTAAGACTCTTTTAAAATCAGTTTTAAAAAATCAAATTTGAAAATCAAAATTTAAAAAGCCTGACAGAACAAAAAGGTCTTTAGGTGGCATCTAAAAGAACAAAGTGAGGAAGCCAGGCGAAGCTCACTCGGGAAGCTATTCCATAAATGGGGTGTCAGCACCCAAAAGGCCCTCAACCTAGTAGCCACCCGCCTCACCTCCTTTGGCAAGGGCACCCAGAGGAGGGCCTCTGAAGAAGTACTTAAGGTCCTGGTTGGGACATATGGATTAAGGCACTTTGAACTTTGGGGCCGAAGTCCAGGGCTTCCACCAGTGTTCTCTCTAACAGGGATTCCCAGATGTTGTTGACCACAGCTCCCGGAATCCCCAGCCAAAGGCCATTGCAGCCAAAGGCTATTGCTGGGAGTTGTAGTGAACAGTATCCGGAAATCCCTGCTAGAGGCAACACTGGCCTCCACACCCCTGGGGGGTCCCAAATCCTTTTTAGTTTGTTTTGGGTGGTGTGGTCTCCACTGGCCCTCAATCGACCAGGCACTCAAGTATAACTGTGACCTGTTTCAGGTGCTTTAGAGACAGAGGGGGGAGAGATATGTGGGATGGGAATATATTAAGTTGTGTGTTGATACATTTCTGCTAGTGCATATCTGCATAAGTGTATCTGTTTTATATTCTTACATTCTTGTGAGTTCAGTTGCTGTTTGTGCCCTCAAGAACCCACGTATGAAAAATATTCCATGTGTCACAGTGTCTGTGTGTGTGTGTGTGTGTGTGTGTAGGGGGGATGATGCTTAAGTTGCAGGGTGGGGGTGAGGGGTGGGGTGCTCCAGAAACCTTTAGGTCCAGGCTCCAAAATTACCTAGGTGCACCTTTGCCTCTGATAGAGCACAGACTGTTTGGAGTAAAGGTGTATCTGGTTGGTTTGTGTAGTGCTGTAAGCAAATGTGCTCAGGCTGGCCTAGATGCAGCAGATTCTCTTTAATGTCTGTTTTCATTCTGTCAGGTCCACAACACCACCCCTGTTGTCACCTCCGTCTGTACCTCCATCCGCACCTCCATCCATACATCAGTCTGTACCTCCATCCGCACCTACATCCATACATCAGTCTGTACCTCCATCCGCACCTCCATCCATACTTCAGTCCGTACCTCCATCCTCACCTCCATCCGTATATCGGTCCTTACCTCCATCTGCACCACTGCCTGCACCTGCGTATGTACATGGGGTAAGTGAATGTAGAGTAATCTGGGCCTGCTTCTTCCTATCATTAACCTCGTCATATTAGAGCTGGTCTGTAAGACAGCCTAGTACAAAGTACGATTGTCAGATAGATTTTTTTCAAGGTAGCTAATTTGCACAACCTTTTACTCATGCCAGTTGACTATACCCTACATGAACCATCCACTCCCCCTTTGAGCAGACTTAATATGCTCTGCATGCATTGCAATATACTTAGGCTTAAAACAATCACAAATGAATCAGTTCCCACTAAGGCATAGTCAGAAAAGAAATGGAATCTCTGCTTGTTAAAGGTGGGCCAGAGAAAGTTGTTTTGAGTACTTCACCCACTCCCAGTCTCTGTCCGGGATGTAGGAAGGCTGGCAGCAATCCTGGACAGGCAGGTGCCTGCCCTTTTCCTGCCAATGCTGCCAGGCCGGACCCCCCGCCACGCAACAAGATCTCCTCTGCCAGCACCAGGTCTCCCTACACACATACTGCTACTGCCGCTGCCTCCTCCTCTGATGGCAGGCTTGTCCCCGGCTGTGCTGTCCCCGGCCGGCCATACCCCTTCCACCCTGTGTCAGGACACCAATGCAGGAGGCGTTTCTGGGGCTGAGCAGCATGTGTGGTGCATCCAACTGGAGAGTGCATTCTGTGTTGGCCCAGCTGGGGGCTTCTTTGCCCTGCTTTCCAGGGAGAGGAAGGAAGAACCCTACTGGGCCGGCGCAGAAAGCACTCGCCGACTGAATGGGCCATGCAGACACGTAATCAGTTTGGGGCAGGCAGGGCACGTGCCCTAGGCGCCAGTTGCAGGGGGGCGCCAAGTGCTTGCCATGCCCCGCACCCAACCACCACAGTTGTGTGTGTTTTTTTCAGGGTTGGTTTGTTTGTTTTGGAAAATCCCCCCTGCTGGGTGCCTACTGCCACCCCCACTCACGCAGCTGCACAGGTCGCACAACAGAGATCTGAGTCCCGGCGGAGAGCCTGCGCCCCCGCCCCTACCCCCTCCCAAGCACTGACTTTCCGATTATTTTTAGGGAGCGTTTGCTGCCTGAAAGCGTCTATTCCAGAGAGGAAGAGAAAGGGAAAATAGATGCTTTCAGGCAGCAAGCCTGCCCTGAAATGAGACTGAAGAGCTCGCTTCAGCTCTTTAGAGCTCGAGGCCACACTCCTTTGCATGTGATGTCATCATGTGATGCATCACATGCAAAAGGGCGTGGCCTAAAGCTCTAAAGAGCCGGAGGGAGTTCTTCAGTCTCATTTCAGGGTAGGCTTGCTGCGTGAAAGCACCTCTTCACTCCAAGGTGTGCTCCTTATTCAGTAAACAAAATTTTGCAGGCAACCCCTCTCCCCATCCAGCTCAAATCCTATCTTCCTTTCTTTGGGTGGGCTTTTCTCTGTGCTCAGTTGTTGGAGGAGATTAGAGGGGAGGGGGGCAGAAGAGGGTAGGTACTTAGCTGTGCTGGTTTGCCCTTCCAGCAGCTCATGGGTAATAGTTTTGCTGTCTGCTTTTGTGGAATAGGGATTTGCAAAAATAAATTGCTTTGAATTATTTTGTAGAAGGCATAACTCTTATGCCAGTAGTGGTCATGGTTCATCTTTAGTGATGTATTATAAAACTGTATTGAGTTGTTTGCACTGGGTTTTATGTTGTGTGTGTCCAGACAGTCAACAGTTGATGGTGACATGCTAGAGGACTTTTTTCTTCTTCATTCCACAGATTAGCTGTAGAAGCTGTCTCAGGGCTAAGATGTGCCTTCTACAACAGACACATGTAATACTTTCTTGGGTGTGGGTGCTTGTGATTCGAATTACACATGGCCACTGGCAGTTGCGAGTTTCAGCAGAGAAATGGGTGGAATGTTTTTTACCTCTGGCTGCTTTTTTCTCACATGGATGGAAAAGGAGCCTTGAGAGGGCAACATTAAGGAGGAAAAAAATAACTGCTGGGGGAAAATATCATGATCCTTTGCTTTTTGTCCCTTTGCTCAGACGTATAGTTTTTCACTAGCTGATTTTAATTAAAAAAGCAAAACAGTTGCCGTGACTGGTACCTGCATCTATTGCATAATGTTGATTTGGCTCACTGTTCCACTGTAGTGCTGTTAGTGCAACTAACCGTTCTCAGCGTGCAACTGTTGACACTTATAGATGCTCTGCAACGCTTTCTTTTTTCCTTTTGGATTGTAGCACTGTGTTCTGCTTCCTCCTGTTGTGGTCCAGGCCTGATTTATATACTGAATATGCTCATTAGCTAGCATACAAAATGAGGCCTGTCTCATAGTGTCACCAAGTGACCAAATTCTTTTATATAGTGACCATGTAGGATCTGGACGGAAGAAAAAAAGGAGATCAAACCAAACCTAAATGATTCAATGGGCTTTATTGAGTATAAAAGAATAACAACATCAATCTAACTGAGCAGAAAGCAGAACATTCTATCAATATTACTAACAGTATTTCAACCCTAACCAGCAACAATATTCACCCAGTGTTCCTAACTAACATATGTGTGTGTATCAAATCTTCCTAGAGCCTAATACAACTCAGATACAGATGGAAAAAGGTGGGGGGAGGAGGTAAGGAAGGCTGAGGACTGGCATGGTTTGGGGAGATCAGGAATTAGTAGAGGGTCGAGGGGAAAGGTGAAGAAGGGGAAAGGATGGAGGGATCCAAGGCTTGTAGAGGCAGTATATTACCAGGATCAGAGGCTTGAGAGTGGTGGATCTTTCAGCTGAAGGAGAGAAGCTGTTGGCTGGAGACAGGAGATTTTGGATCAAGCATGCAGTTTGCTCAGAGCATGTCTGAGAGTCAGAGCACCATGGCTGGGGAAGTCTTGACTTCTCATTGTGCAGTGGAAGTCACAGACAGTTCCTGCCCATAGACAGAGTTCCTGCCTCTAGCCCCGCGGCTTGGGCAGCAAACCCTTGGATTGCTCATGAGCAGATCTTGCTTGTAGGCACAAGATTCTGTGTAGGCACAAGACTGCCTGTAGGCAAAAGACTTCTAGTTCTTTGTCCAGTAAGACTGTTCTTTATAGTGGTATTTTCTTTTGATCTCTCATAGAGTCTATTCAAATCTCCTCATCTTTCCCTGGGTCCCCAAAATGGTGACAACTTGCTGTTACCTTCTGGATATCATCTTTTAATTATTCAGCCAGTCCAGAGAGATCTCAAGCTCATCTTCTGTTAGCTGCTATCTTGAGGAGGAGACATTGCGCAAAGCAAATCTGCATCTCTGAGTTGCAAATGGGCCCCTTCTCTTGTCCCAGATTTGCTAGCCTGATCCCAAAAGGTGTTAAAGGTCAGGAGTTAGTGAGAGAATTAGTTCTATTTGTGTGAGACAGCAATGACATTATTTCTTGTGTACCTCTAGCTAGTGTGTCATTCTAACTAGAGAATATTCCTTAAAGTACATAAAAAGGGGTACATGTGTGAGACGAGTTAATCAATACATTTGACTGAGGCAGAAGCATCCTGTCAGTGAGGAAAAGGGATAATTTCAGCAGTGTGAGACTGGTCATTAAGCCTGACCCATTGAGTCTCTTGTGAGTTCCACAAACACTGATAACCAATGCTAGATTACCCCTGCCTTTACAAATCATTTACCGGGCAGTCATGAGATCTGGGCATCATGTTCACCTCAAGTTCAGGCATTTAATTTAACTCTTAATATAAAATGAAATGAGACACAGGCCTGAATTCCATAGACTTCTGGGTTGGTACCTCTGAGTCTAAGGTTGGGGTACATGTGCCCCAACACTCCAGGGGGTGTTGAGTGGGTAGTTTACCACTCCACCAGATCTATGAGGCAATTAGAAAGGGCTAAGGCTTCTCCTACAAGGTAAAACCATGAGGGGGGCCAGGGGTGTAAGGTGGCTGGAGTGGGCCCAGAGACAAAATTTTAAAATGGGCCCCTCACTGACACACACACACACACACACACACACACACACACACACACACACACTTCACAATAGATAGTCATGTGACTTGCCTCTGGGACGCCCCTCGAGGCGTGGGGGCCCCCAGGCAGCTGCCTACCCTTGCCTAATAGTAGTTATGCCCCTGAGGGGGGCATATGGACTACAGATGGCTTTCTGGGGTTCTGCACCTTGTCTGCAACTTCATTTCTTTATGTGCTTTATTAAGGCAGCCCCCATTCAATCAAGGAGGGGAGGCTTATTCAGTAATTGGCAATAGCCTGTGGTGGTGCATGTTTATGAAAATGAATGCAAAATCAAAATATGGTTAAGTTGAGAAGAATAAATATATTTAAATATAAAGGTCATAAAAAGGAAATATGCTGGAAGCTAACGTTAGCATTTTTAGTTTGTTAAAAATGGATTTTGTGATTTAAGTCTTGTCTTTGAAAAGAGTTGACTATTAAAATGTGCAGTAAATCATGTGTAATTGAAAAAGGGTTGTAATTGTAAATGTAAGTGGAAAAGGTTGTTCTACATCTGAAAGTTGAAGACACTTTCTAGAATTTACAATAAGTTTTTCATTTACTGCCAGGCATGCACACCAATGTAGAAACAGACTTGTATTAAGGTGCATAAACAATGCAGTCACCAAAAGAAACCTGAAAAAGCTTAATATGCAGAGACTGCTTCTATGAGGCTGATGAGTATAGGTGTAATTGATGGATTTCTTTGTGACTTTTCCTGAGAGCTAGCATAGTGTAGTGGTTAGAGTGTTGGACTAGGCCTGGGAAGACCTGAGTTTGAATCCTCATTCAACCATGAATCTCACTGGGTGACTTTGGGCCGGTCATGTATCTCTCGGCCTAACCTACCTCACAGGGCTGTTGTGAGGATAAAAAAACCCCATGTACACCACTCTGAGCTCCTTGGAAGAAGAGCGGGATATAAGTGTCAATATAAAATTTTAAAAATAGGCACATGGATGAACAAAATCTCTCTTACTATGCTGTTTGCTCTGATTGATTGGAAGGGGAAAGGAGGGGACAGTTTGATTAACATTCCAGAATTGTTCCTAAGTGTACCCCTTATGAATTAATGTATTAGTTTCTCTCTCTTCCTTGCCCTAGCCTTACAGCAATAGCCCTGCCTGCTCATTTGGTGTATCTTACTCTGAAGATGGAGTGGGTTTTTTGTTTGTTTTTATTGCGTGTTGTAGCTGTATGTGCATGTAGGCTGACTTGTGTTTTGGAGGAGGCACTGAGGCTGTAAGGCCCCACTCCGAATGCAGGTGTGCGCACACTGCCTTGAGAGTGGTTAGAGTCCTGGACCAGGACTGGGGAGACCCGAGTTCAAGTCCCCATTCAGCCATGAGACGTGCTGGGTGACTCTGGGCCAGTCACTTCTCTCTCAGCCTAACCTACTCCATAGGGTTGCTGTGAGGAGAAACTGAAGTATGTACACTGCTCTGGGCTCTTTGGAGGAAGAGCGGGATAGGAAAAACGTGAATGCTGCTGCTTGCTGGCAGATAGCAGCTGGCGGGGGGGGGGGAGGGCAGGGGGGTTGCTAATACACACTGCTGGATTTGGAATGCAATGAACATGCTGATCAGGGAATGTAAGGACTCCATCCAGTCTCCAGTCCCTCTCTGAGTAGCTGATAGGTGTGGTGATTCCTGCTTTCTGAAGAAGGCTGTATCTGTGCTGCCTCAGCACTTTGCATCAGTGAAAGCATGTAAGGTGCAGTTTTAATTTTTAGTGCCATCATTTGTTAATTAAAAGATGAACAAGTTTGACTTTTATTTTTGAGGTGATATTATGGTGAAGTTATCTGAAAGATGAGTGTCAGATATTTGGGGGGTGGGGGGTGCAATTTCAGTTCTTGCCCTAGGCGCTATTTGCCCTAGCTACGCCTCTGGGGCCATGTCACAACAGGGAAGGAGACAGGTGCAGCATCAGGTAGTGGGGGGGGGGGTTCCCTGGGGGGAGGCTGCACCCGGGTGGGGCCCACGGCCGAGGGGCAGTCCCCCCTACTCCATTTCATCCCTACACACCTGGTCTCTGTGATGGGATTCTCAAACAAAATTTGTGGGGTGGAATCCAGAGCTGCATTTCTAGCACCTGAACAGCCTTCCGTTTTTCAGACCTGAGCACCAGATCTAGGAAGGGATCTGAAGGAGACATCTGCTTTTGCAAAACATTTTTCTGACATGTCTTTAGTTATGAAGGGAAACGGGAGTGCACACAGCTCCCAAACCTGGGTAGGACCCGTCTCCTACTCTCATTAGAATTGTATAAACCAGCCCACTATGAGGAATTATGGTTTTGCAACCATTTCAGTCCGTAGGAGACCAGGTTTAGAGCGGGAATGCTGCAAGACACCTTGTATGTGTACCTGCAATCCTGTCAAAGATCTGTGAGAGCCAGAATTGGGCTGTGCTGGCAAACCACAAAGCAAGGTTTGAAGGTTATGGAAAAGCAATTGTGAAAACCAGTCCACAGTTTCTAGTTTGCCATTGTAATGGCAACAAAGAAATGTCTCCCAGATTCACTGGGGGAAACCCAATTTACTGAGTGCATTTTAATTTAATGATTGTATCTACTTCATATTTTCAGAAGTTCGGGTGGAGGAAGCGAGGGGGGAGAAAGAGAAGCTGGAAGAAGCGCAACTGAGCGGGGAGGAAGGTGATCTGCAAAAGACCAACCTTTGTTATTTTTGTAAATTATTATTATTATTATTGCTGCTATTGTTATTGTTACTGTTGTTATTATTATTATAATTATAATTAAAAAACACATACTTCTGAAAGACACACCTCTTCTTCTCCTCCATGGTCTCTGCAGCAAGAGTTCTGCTTATGTACAGAACAACATTTGGAAGCTTCGGAGGTTTTGTAGAGCATTCTGGTTCCTGCTCTGAAATGGGGAGACATGTGCATTGTGCGTGCCTCTAGGACAGGAAGATACTCCTGTCCCTCAGTTACTTGACAATCATAACTCTAGCAGCATAACTCTAGCAGCAGCAGGGGCAGATCCGCCTGAGGACTTGCTCACCCACCATTCGCTGCCTCTGCTGCAGGCCCCCACCCGCCACTGGCCTTTGTGACCTCTGCTCACTGCCACTGTTAAGGCTTGCTGGCTTCTCTTTGCCAGCTGCAACACAGTATAATAATGTCACTGCCCAGCACCTGTTATCCCTGAGATGGGCTCATACCAGAGTGATATCATGTTACAGCCAGCGAAGGAAAGGAAAGTGGCTGCGACTGTAGTGGTGAGCAGAGGCCAGTGGCAGGTGGGCGGGCTGTGGTGGCAGTGATCGTGGCCACGGGGAAGCCCCTCTGACTCCACTACAAAGGAGAATTACAAGACGCTAACACCAGCTGGAGAAGGAGCAAACGTCTCCTTAATAGGGCTGATGGATCCTGAACCCGCTTTGCACGGTGCCAGCTAGACTCCAACGCCGGCCGGCCGGACCAGCTGCTGACACTTCCCATCCAAGCCTCCGAAAGGCACTATGAGATGTGGGGGCGGTGCTGGCAACCCTCCCTCTGTGCGGGGTGCCTTTACAAAAGGCTTGGTAAGGCTCTGATTGGGAGCTTCCCATCCCAACTTTGCAAAGCCGTTTGCAAAGGTGTGATATGGTGGGGGCTGCCAATCCTCCCTCCTCAGGGGGAGTCTTTGCAGAGCTTTGCAAAGGTCCCATAGGGACCTTTGCGCAGTGTCTAGAGAGAGGCACCATGAAGGAAGAGAAGGCTGATAGCAGCTTTCCCTCCTTAGCAGCGCACTTCCAGCACCTTGCGAAGATCCAGTGGGGAGACCCCCACGTAACCTGTGAAAGGCTTTGGTGTACGGGCTTAAGGAGAGGAGGCTGCTTGGTGGCAGCAGTTTCTCATTGCCCAGCCCCCAGTGGCCAGTCTTGAAAGTGTTGGGAATTCTCTCTGGTAAGAGAATCCCTTTTTCATTACAGCAGAGTGCACAGAGGCACAACACAGCGGAATTTGGTTAGGCATGCGTGTATGCTGAGAGTAAAGTAACTTGGAGCCAGTTCATAGTTTCCAATCAATATACAGGTGAAACTCGGAAAATTAGAATATCGTGCAAAAGTCCATTAATTTCAGTAATGCAAATTAAAAGGTGAAACTGATATATGAGACAGATGCATTACATGCAAAGTGAGATAAGTCAAGCCTTAATTTGTTATAATTGTGATGATCATGGCGTACAGCTCTTGAAAATAATATCGGACCTCTGAAAAGTATAAGCATGCATATGTATTCAGTACTTGGTTTGGGCCCCTTTTGCAGCAATTACGGCCTCAATGCGGCGTGGCATGGAAGCTATCAGCCTGTGGCACTGATGAGGTATTATGGAAGACCAGGATGCTTCATTAGCGGCCTTCAGCTCTTCTGCATTGTTTGGTCTCATGTCTCTCATCCTTCTCTTGGAAATGCCCCATAGATTCTCTATGGGGTCAGGTCAGGAGAGTTTGCTGGCCAATCAAGCACAGTACACTGTATACTTTTCAGTGGTCCGATATTGTTCTATTCTACAATCCTTGCATTCTTGGTTCCATGTAATATTCTAATTTTCTGGGATTGTGGATTTGGGGTTTTCATGAGCTGTACGCCATGATCATCACAATTATAACAAATTAAGGCTTGACTTATCTTGCTTTGCATGTAATGCATCTGTCTCATATATCAGTTTCACTTTTTAATTTGCATTACTGAAATTAATGGACTTTTGCACGATATTCTAATTTTCCGAGTTTCACCTGTAGTATTATTATTATTATTACACTTATATCCCGCTCTTCCTCCAAGGAGCCCAGAGCGGTGTACTACATACTTGAGTTTCTCTTTCACAACAACCCTGTGAAGTAGTTTAGGCTGAGAGAGAAGTGACTGGCCCAGAATCACCCAGCTAGTTTCATGGCTGAATGGGGATTTGAACTCAGGTCTCCCCAGTCCTAGTCCAGCACTCTAACCACTACACCATGCTGGCTCTGCCTTTCCCTCTATTGCTCTCAAAATCCCAATGTGAACAGTTTCAGAATATATCTAGTTTTGAAGAGGAGGAGAACAAAGAGGAGGAAGTGAGGTCTTCACTCAGGAGCCAGTGTCTGAAGTATCTGTGCTATTTAACACAAATGTGTTAAATATATATATTCCACAATTCACTACATGCACAATGCAATGGGGGATTTATTTGCCTGTCAGATTCTGTATCTCCTAAGGCTGAACTCAGCCCAACGAGACACACAATAACCGGCAGCCAGGTTAAGGGTGCGCTTGCAAAATCTTAGCTAACAGCCGGGTTGGTTTGAAGGGTTAATAATCGAATTATTATTATTATTATTATTATTATTATTAGGTAGGCGAGAAGCATCGGGATCCACGGGGATCCCGGCCTAACATCAGCTGGGCTGCCCTTGCCCGCGTTAGGCTGGTCATGAGAACAGTCCCTTTGATTCTCAGGCCCAAGATACAGCATTCTTTAGACATTCACCCACCTAGCATTGATTATTAGCTCAATCATTTTCAGCAACAAATTGACATGCCTAGATCTTCCTGTCCAGTCTTCTAGATTCTTGGCTCGGTTAGGATGTTGGATAACAGCTATCTTTATATGCATTGACAGTAATAAACTCAACTCAACTAAAACTAAGACATGCCTATATATCTCAGACCAATCTCTTTTTCTTATAACAGAAAGATATTGTCTTTCAGAGTTTCTTATGGCCGCCAAGAAAGCCCAGAAGCTTGCAGCACATCAAGCACTCTCGGACGCATTTCGAAAGATCCTGCTTGTTGTTCTAGGCAAGGCCTTTTCCTTTAAAAAATAAAAACACATTTTTAAAATCCTGCTTCTGTCCCACTCTTACCTGGGGTTCCAAGTGGTTTCCATCCACAGGACGGATCAGATCCTCACCTGCTTAGCTGAGTTTCTCCCAGACCATTTTCTGAGTCCTAGGTGGAAGAGCAGAGACACAAGTTACTGGCTTTAAAGCTTGGGATCTTCTCCAACGATGGTGGGAATTGTGGAGGAGGAGACTTGCCATCCAGAAATGCATGGTGACGAAGGCCAAGGGCAGCAAAGAGTGGGCTAAGGCATTCTTCATCCAGATGAGATGGCTCCCCCATGAGGCAAGGTGAGGTGACAGTCTCAGGCGGCACTTATGCCCTAGGATGGCAAGTGTAGGCACCCTGCCCCCTGCAGGTGTAGTCTCACCTGCCTGCTACCACCGCCTCCCACCAGCTCCTCTACAGTCTGTCACCCTCCTTTCAGGTGTCCTCCCCTTTATTCTGGCCCCGCTCCTGATGCAGACAGTGGTCTCTACCTCTTCTCCATTGCCCAGCTGCCTTATCTTTTGAAAATTTATTTAATCTATTTTAATTGATTTTTACATTTAGATCCCACTCTCCTCCAAGCAGCTTAGCGTGGTGTACATGCCTTTTTTTATCCTCACGACAACCCTGTGAGGTAGTTTAGGCTGAGAGATATATGACTGGCCCAGAGTCACCCAGTGAGTTTCATGGTGGAAAGGGGATTTCAACTCGGGTCTTCCTGGTACTAGTCCAACACTCTAAACACACACTCTGCTGGCTCTTCTGGGCATGTCACTGTATGAAACTGCAAGTCAGGAGTGGAGACAGAGAAAATGGTGCTTCTAGCATAGAGTGGTGGCCTCTCCTCATTGCTTCTGCTTTGCTAGCTACAGTAGCTGCTTCTCTCCCACCAACCCCATCAGCAGGGGAGACTTGTGCATAGGAAGAAGAGAACAAGAAGGAAACAGATCCAGCTACTGGAGCAAGAGAAGCAGTGGCAACAAAGAGTTAGAAGCCTACTCTGTGAAGAGGAGACATAGCTTGAGGCGGTGAGCAGGCTTTTCTAAACAGAACAACTAGCCTTCCCCCCTTCAAACCAACTAACAGGAGGAGGGGAGATTTTGAGGGGCAGGTTTCTCTTTAAGGACTGTGTGTGTGTGTGTGTGTGTGTGTGTGTGTGTGTGTGTGTGTGATTTGCCAGAGCTAGCATTTGCCAAGGCTAGCAAACCCCAGTGTTTTTGTTTGTCCCGACCTGGAGGGGGCAGAGTCAGCTAGGGCTGTGGGAGACCCCACATTCCTTTGACATTTCTTGGACCCACATCCTGTGCCTCAGTTGGAAGCCTACTCCCGACATAAGAAGTGAAGGCCCAAGAACATAGCGAACAGAGCATAGTGAACAGGGATAGCAAACAGGACGTTGGCATTTTGCAGTTGTTTAGCGGGAAGTGTGCGGAGGAGGCTGGAACAAGCCCCCGTGATCACAAGAAGCGCAGAGGAGAAGGGAATGTAAGTACGAATCCCTCCATCATATTCTTGAGAAAGGCTGTTTGGACAGTTAAATAGCTGACCAGTAGAGCTGCAACCTATCCTAATAAACTATCTCTAAATACTGCAAACAGCCAACAAAAGCGGTACGGAGACAGAAAGTCAGCAGGGGAGGGGGCACTTCCCAGTATATTGCACAGAGTGCCACATGTATGACTATTTGCCCCATGGGCCGAAGTCATGGGTGTGTGCTCGGTGCAATGAGCTCCTGGCTCTCAGGGAACAAATTTGTTCCCTTGAGACCAAGGTGGTGAATATGGAGAAGCTCCGAGAGACAAAGAGGCATGCGGACGAGACCTTCAGGGACACGGTAGAGGCATCCCACTCCAGGGCTGATAGCTCCTCTGCTGTCAGGGAGAATGAAGGTCTCTGGCAAGGAAGACATTGGTCTGAGGAAGAGGAAAATGCTCCTTTAGGAGGGACCCCTTCTTTGGAACATGAGCTCATATCCTTTTGCACAGGGGATACTCCTGCGGGGCGGGGCCTCTTTGTAGTGGGTGATTCAATCATTAGAGGTATAGATAGATGGGCTTGTGACCATGTGTTGACTGCACGGTGACTTGCCTGCCTGGTGTGAAGGTTGCGTACATCACACATCGTGATGCTGACGGGAGCTGGGCAGTATCTGGTTCGGCAAATGCCATCCCATCCTCGATAGAAAGGACAGGGAGGGGCGCCTTGGAGGTGGAGTAGCACTGTATGTTAGGGATAGAATCTAACAAGCTAGAAAACCGAGGTGGACTGGAGTCCTCCACAAAACCCTGTGGGTGACAATACAAGGCATGAAAGGAAACGTGCTACTGGGGACATGCTATTGCCCTCCGGATCAAAACGCTGACAGTGACTGGGAGTTGCAGGAGGAAATCAGGGAGGCGTCAAGAAAAGGCAGGGCTGTAATAATGGGTGACTTCAATTACCCACACATAGACTGGCTAAATTCAGTCAGGTAATGACAGAGAGGTCAAATTTCTAGATACACTCAATGACTGTGCCCTAGAACAGTTGGTCTTGAAACCAATCAGAGAGAAGGCGACCTTGGACTTAATCCTGAGTGGCACCCAGGACCTGGTGCGTGATGTCAGTGTCATCGACCCTTTAGGGAACAGTGACCATAGTGCCATCAAATTCAGCCTACGTGCCGGGAGAGAATCACCAAGGCAGTCTAACACAGACATTTTGCATTTCAGAAGAGGAAACTTCTCCCAAATGAGGAGTATGGTGAAAAGAAAACTGAAAGGGAAAATCAGGAGAGTCACTTTGCTCCAGAATGCATGGAGTTTACTGAAATCCACAATACTAGAAGCCCAGTTAGATTGTATATCCCAAAGGAGGAAAGGTACCACTAAGTCCAGGAGGATGCCAGCATGGCTAACAGGTACTGTCAAGGAAGCCATCAAAGGGAAGAAGACTTCCTTTTGAAACTGGAAGGCCTGTCCAAACGAAGAGGACAGAAAGGAACACAAACTCTGGCAAAAGAGATGCAAGGTGACAATAAGGGAGGCAAAAAGAGAGTTTGAGGAACATTTAGCTAGAAGTATCAAGGGGGATAGGAAAAATGTCTTTCAATACATCAGAAGCGGGAAACCTGCCAGGGAGGCGGTTGGCCCATTAGACAATGAGGGAGTGAAAAGGATTATAAGGAGGATACGGAGGTTTCAGAGAAGCTCAATGAGTTCTTTGCGTCCGTCTTCATGGCAGACGATACTGAGCATATAGCTGTTCTTGAACCAGGCTTTTCAGGGATGGAGGCTAAAGAACTGAGTCAGATAGAAGTGACAAGAGATGATGTTCTAAACTGTCTGGGGGGAAAAAACAAACAAACATTGACTTGACTTTCAGATGCCTTCAGTTGCTTGTTCTCCCTCCATGCCCCTCCATGCTCTCTTCACTCATCTGATACCTTCAGTCTCCATAAAATCCCCCATGCCCCAACTCTTTGGGGTAGAAAGCTGGTCCTGTGGTAGCGTGCATGAATTGTCCTGTTTGCTAAGCAGGGTTGACCTTGGTTTGTATTTGGATGAGTGAGCATTATGAGAGGAGAACTGGTCTTGTGGTAGCAAGCATGACTTGTCCCCTTAGCTAAGCAGTGTCCACCCTGGTCGCATATGAATGGGAGACTAGAAGTGTGAGCACTGTAAGATATTCCCCTCAGGGGATGGAGCCGCTCTGGGAAGAGCAGAAGGTTCCCAGTTCCCTCCCTGGCTTCTCCAAGATAGGTCTGTGAGATATTCCTGCCTGCAACCTTGCAGAAGCCGCTGCCAGACTGCAAAGACAATAATGAGCTAGATAGAGCAATGGTCTGACTCAGTATATGGCAGCTTCCTAGTAAGGGTCAAATTCTCCCCTTTGGGTTGGGGCTGTAGTCCTGTGGTAGATCATCCATCTACATCTCTACAGAGCATCTGCTCTGTAGAAATGCTTTCCCATTTAAAGGAAGAATTTAAATGTACAAGTTCCCAAGTTGAATCCCTGGCATCTCCAGGTAGAGGTGGGTAAGATTCCTGCCTGGAACCTTGGAAAGTGGCTGCAAGTCAGTGTAGAAAATATTGAGCTAGATGGAGAATGGTCGGGTAGAGGCAGCTCCCTATCTTCCTAGGACTCTGCCCATCAACTTGTATTCTACCCTATTATTCAAACTCCTGCCCTCCTGACTGCCCTTCTTCCTAATAAAAACTCTTGACTACACCGACATTTTGTAATGGTTGTTGCACGTTTGCCTTTGCCCTCCTCCACTCCCCTTCCCTTGTGTGCCTAGCCTTCCTGAGGGCCAAGCCAGATGTGATATAGGAGTTCCTGCTGCCAGATCTCTTGTGTCCTATCTAGTTGGACTCTGGATTGTAAGCCTGAGATCAGGGCACGTGTCTTCTTTTTGCTGCATGTGGAACACCAAATAGCTGTTATGGACTCTTTAGAAAGACTAACATTAAAATCATCATTTCATTCCAAACCTTGAATAAAGGTGAGGAATGTTACAAAATAATAGACAAAAGGATTTTACTTCTAATTATTCCTTTGTTAAAACTTGGCCTTGTTAACTTGTCTGTTTCAGAGAATGGGAAAGTGGCAGTGGAGTATAGGTCTCCCCAGGAAGACCCCATTGACTGTTTAGCAGAAGAGGAACTGAAAGGTCTCATCCAGGTAAATTGAAGCCTCATCTCATCATTCGCAGATGAGCCTCATGTTGCTATCACCTAGCAAGCTCAGCTCTTGAACATCTTAGCTTCATGAGTTGGGAGGAGTGAGTAGGGAATGAGCATTCTCTCTCATTTCAATGCATGGACTTTTAAATTCAATGGGCTACCTGTATGTTTATAGGAAACATAGGAAACATAGGAAACTGCCATATACTGAGTCAGACCATTGGTCTATCTATCTCAGTATTGTCTTCACAGACTGGCAGCGGCTTCTCCAAGGTTGCAGGCAGGAGCCTCTCTCAGCCCTATCTTGGAGAAGCCAGGGAGGGAACTTGAAACCTTCTGCTCTTCCCAGAGCGGCTCCATCCCCTGAGGGGAATACCTTACAGTGCTTTACACTTCTAGTCTCCCATTCAGATGCAACCAGAGCAGACCCGGCTTAGCTATGAAGACAAGTCATGCTTGCTACCACAAGACCAGCTCTCCTCTCCCGTCAGGTGCTTAGACCAAGGACGGACAGGTTCCTCGGGGGCGGGTAGACTGAAGAGAGCCAGAGATAGCTGGGCTGAATGTTAGATGCTTGGAGCCACAGAGAGAGGACTCACTGGTCTCCCGCTGTCAGATCCTGGTTCAATGTGAGTTAACCACAGTGGGTTGACCAGAATTGCCTAGGAAATCTGCATTCTCAAAACCAGCTCCACAGGCAACCATACTAATCACTTTATGGCAACCGCACTAATCACTTTATGCAATCCAGATCCCTGTATGTCAGTCAACAAGTGTTAGTTTCACATTCAGTTCTCCACAGAGCCAACAGCTCCAAATAGCTCAAGCCCATCAACTGATTGTCTGTGCATTTGGGCCTACATTGTTGCCATAGCAGTCATGCTCGGAGTTCTGCAAAAATGATGTCACTGCCGTGGAATGCTCAGGGTGCAGACTCTGATGTCCAACCGACGTTGGAGATCAAAAGATGGCAGGAATGGATCAGCTCTGTAGTATGGTCCCTGTTGCAAGCAACAGCAACAGCAACTGCAATTTGCTGCTCATGATCTTTTTGGACTTATTTATGGGAGTTGGGCACCGCAGCCATAGGTTGGGTGCAGCAGCCATAGGGAATTACTCCCACCCGTGCCGTAGCACCGTAGAAGTCCTCAAGCTTTGGAAAGTCACCAGACCTCCTAGACTCCACCGTGTGCCACCTCCCAGTGCGGCTTTCCACCTGTGAGTACTTCAACCTCACTTCCAGAACTCGGAGGATCGAACCCTTTTAGGGAGAGCCTTTCATTAGGAGTGATGTAGGTGGGATAAGATACTTCTTATTTCGAGGTAGCTTAGCTGATGCCTTTTAAAAAAAGATTTGATACCCCTCTTTTCATCCAAAGGAACCAGAGCAGTTTACAACTCAATAATAACAATTTCGAAAAAGAAAGAAATGGGAACAGCCGTATAAATGGTATGAAGCACAAAAAGGGCCATAGATGGGGAAGGGGAGCCAAAGGGGTGAAGGAAACAGGGATCCCACTGCTCTGTTTAAAAAGGGGGGAAAGGACCCAATGCCTAGAGTGTTTCATAGCCACTGAACAGGCACTTCAGATGTGTCCCGAAAGAGCATTCAGCAGAACCATATAGCCAAACGAGCAGGCAATGGGGAAAAAGGTACAACAGGGATTCTATCAAGTAACGTCACCCCTTCCTTTGCCCAGGTTGATTCAGGCATACACGTTGACTAGGCACTCGCCTAGACAGAGGCGTAACTAGGGAAAATGGTGCCTAGGGCAAGCACTGAAATTGCGCCCCTATCCAAACAGGGATGATGGGACTTGTAGTCAACAATATCTGGAAATCCCTCTGAAAAGGAACACTGTACCATCTAGACATGGTTGTTGATCCAAACCTGAAAACATGAGCCATCTCTATTCAAGACTTAGAACAACAGTCAGGAGTTATGCGAGGATTCCAAGTGTCATTTTCTCTGTCTCATCTCATGCTTTTTAAAAAACATGACTTTGTCCTAGAGGATCACCTGCCCAAATAGCAACTAGCAAAATAGGGGAAGAAGAAGCTGGTGGGGTGTGTGTGTGTGTGTGTGTGTGTGTGTGTGTGTATATATATAAAAGCCAGTGAATGATTCCTGCCAGCCTTTGTCTTATGATGACTGTTGGCTCATGATGGGGTATGTGTGCATTCACCACACTAGTGCTTACTTTGACACCAAGAGGGAGGAGGATACATTAGTTTGCCACACTAGACAGAGGAATGTGCAACAGGAGCAGACAGCCAAGTTCTGCCAGGGGCCAAACCAGCCCCTGCCAGACTAAGAAATCCTTGTAATTTGCCCCTTCCTGTCACAAGCAGTGTGCTGTTGACTCTATTATTGACTCTAACTCTCAGATATCCCAGTCATGGATGGAAAATTCAGGGTCAATTTACAAGAGACACATTTTCTACATGGAAGTTTCTTCTGTGCAGGTGCTGTGCAGAAACCCATGTGTAGTGACCGCCAGGGGCATAGCAAGGTTGGAATGGGCCAAGGTGAGATTTTAAAATGGGCCCAGAGCCCCTCAAAGTCCAGGGCCTCCACACACCACAGGCCCCCAAGGATTTAAGTCGGATCTTTCAAAATACGTATGCTGCCTGGAAATACATTTCACTGAATACACACATGCACACTTCACAGTATATAGTGATATACATCGAGTACTATATATTTGGGCTACTTTTAAAGCCTAGAACACACTAGCAACGCTAATGATTAAAATGGCCCCCTCGCTGCGGATTAGCAAAGGAGACTTTCAACCCTGCAGGGTGAGCCAATGTTTGTTTTCTCAGAATTCTGAACAAATTCAGAAAAGTTTGATCCCAGGAGATTTTTCGCACCAGGCTTTTAAAGCCCTTTAACACACATCTCCTCTGGAATAGAGGTGCTGCATTCACATGTTGTCCAGATTTACCCTGAAGTCGCTGCAAGTTATTGGGGAGCAGTTCACACACAAGAAAAATAAAATAAAATAAAATAAAATAAAATAAAAGCACAACACATGCTTCACAGTTCTCACTCAGACCTTCTGGGTTGCAAAACAACTTGAACATAAGTGCATTTATGAATGGTTGAATGAAAATAAATAAAATATACTTGTTCCAGAAGTTTTTGTAATTTTCTGCCCTGAAACAAGCCACTTATAGGCCTTTTTAGATAGTTTTTGTTTTTAAAGCCAGCACATTTTCCAGTCTGTTTTCAATTAAATATTCAGAGACTTCTCAGTCTCGCCCCACCCACCCCCATATCAAAGCCCTACGGCAAGCAGATTCCTATAGGGGTGGGGGGACCCCAAAAAGGAATTCACAGCCTACCTAGCAATACCTGTTCTGGATGGTCTGGGCAGGGGGGCTGCTGCTGCTGCTGCTTTGGAGAGCTCTGCCTGCTTCCTCCTTCCTTGCTTGGAGCCTACTTGAGTTCAGGCTTCAGGGAGGCCTACTGAGAGGCCTCTCTGGAAGCCCCGCCCACCCGCCGATCAGCTGAGAGGCGGGCAGAGAAGAGCTCTGCAGTTTGCAGGCCTTGCCGATCCTAGGCCGGAGCTGGAGGCAAGTGGCTGGGGGGCCCTGGGGCTGGGCAGGTGGGCAATGGGGTGGGGGTGGCAGGAACTGGTGTGGCGCCCCCACCTCAGTGGCGCCCAGGGCACCTGCCCTGCCTCCCCCCCCCCAGCTCTGCCTATGCGCCTAGAGCAGCACGACTTGCATTGTGCCTGCACAGGAAGAAGTGTACAAACCAGGGCTCTTGTCTTGTTTCTGACGTGGCCAGCCTCCTGCACAGAGTGAGAGCAGCATGACCCCGAATACGCTGCCACATCAAGATGTCCTGCCTTGCCCTGCCTGGAATGACAACCGATGGAGCTGCTGCTGCTGCTCCGTGCGTCGCTTAGGCTCTCTGGCACCCCCTATCCTGACCAGCACAGAGAAACCAGGCAACCTTTGCAGAACTTTGGGGAGGCTGCACAGTAGGGTTGCCGTGTGTTTTGTCCCCCACCCCCGGCAGGAGTCCTCTGCCTTTTAACAGCTGCAACTGGTAGAAATCTTGACGGGAACGTCTTTGCATTACTGTAGCCCTAGGCTTGTTTTTATTTTTATTTTATTTTTTATTTTTTACTCTGCAAAAACAGCTAAATGTGAAAAATCCATCAGAAGATACAACATAAGTCATTGTAATTGTGTGTGTGTGTGTGTGTGTGCGCGTGCGGTGAGGGGAGGGGGCAACGTTCAGGACTTTATCAGCTTGATGTCCTTTAAGGCATCGTTGTCTAGATAGGGGCTTGAATTTACTCACAAGTAGCAGCTCTGCAGGGCCATAATGTGTATTGGGACCAGGATGTGGATGTAGAGGGTGTTTAACCCTTTCTGTGCCCTTTTCTGGTCTAAAATGATATATCTCAGTGGCTGTTTTCAGAGTTAGATAGCCATGGGGGTGCATTTTTGTTAGTGCAGAAAGAATAGGTGAAACACCCCTAGCTCTGAGCCATGGTCCTGATACAATTTGCAGCTCCACAAAGCTGCTCTTTGTGAATAGATGTAAGCCCCTAACTTGATGAAGACACATTGAATGCCTTGCCTTGTTTGGTCTACACATTTTAGTCCACCACTCTCGTGCCAGTCTTCTAGCTGGTGGTGGGTGCTAGCTGCTCTTCCATTTGGGGTCACACACACTGCTACACAAAATGAACTAGGCAGCACAGATCATTCCTCTCAAGAGGGATTGTGTGGCTGTTAGGGCCTGGGGGGGAACACTGAGAAGCTGGTGCTGGCAGTTGCAGTTGCTGGAGATGGTGGGGAGGGAGGGAGTCTCTCAGATGTTACTTCAGCACTCTCATCCCTCAACCTTGTGGTGGCCGCTTGGCTTATGGTAGGCCTTAGGGCCCCACCCCCCGCCTGTTGTTTTTGGACTACAGTTCCCATCATCCCCAGGCACAGTGGCCAATAGCCAAGGGATATGGGAATTGTAGGCCAGCATCTGCTGGAGGGCCAAAATTGAAGAGCCCTGGCTTATGGCGTCCGTGCCTTATGAGGGCTTCCTTCCCAGAATCCTCCAAGAGAAAACAAACCAGGGCAGCCTAAATCGAGGGGTTCCCACCCTTGGGTCCCCAGATGTTGTCTCCCATCGTCCCCAGGCCACCATGGTGAAGGCCATTATGGCCAACACAATGGAGTTGTAGTCAAACAACATCTAGAGACCTAAGGGTGGAGACCCTTGGCACAGATGACCTTCCTCAAGAGGAATGCGGGGCTGTTAGAGGCTGGTGGAAACACATAAGATGCACAGAAGCACAAAATCAAACTTTGTCTGACTCTTGGGAATCACCACTTGAAGGCATCCCACTTAGGAATATCGATTTCAACATCATTCCCTTGCCCCCGTCTGTTTCTCCCCCCTAGGGATTCCACTGGGAACCTTGTTTCGATTGGAAAACAAAGCTGGACTGCCGGGAGAACTCCTTTTATATTATCAACAATTTTGTAAGTTCACCATGATAACTTTTGCTAAACCTAAGTGGGCAGATAGCTCAGAACTAATATTTTCTTGCCAGATTGCTGAGAAGATGACTAGATCTACATCTGCCAAGTAGATTGATAAAGTTTTCAAAGCATGGGCTAGACAGAGAGTTTGAGCTTGGGGTGGGGGATACATTTGGTAATACCTTAAGAATGAATGCAGATTCTTAAATATCTTTGGTCATTTTGAATTAGATATACATTCAAAATGGGACAGGGGTAGGGACTTCAAGATGAGATGGAGAAGCTTAAATCTCAGATTTTGTATGGGGTGTTATTATGTAAGCATGCAATTTCCAAGACCTCAGATATATGGATGGGTGGTAAAGATTGTCATCACAATTCAGCAAAGGAGATTGATCCCTGTAAGCAGCCTTCTGCATGCGTAATTGACATGGAAGGAGGTGTGGATTCACACTGTGACACTTACTCAGGCTGGATATTGAACTGGTACTGGTTAGATGCCTTTTGTTGTCTGTGGAAGGGGATGCACATCTCTGTCCAGACTTGTTGCTCATGACTGCAGCTGGACTGGAATTGGAGTGCAGGATGAAAGTATCATGCTTATGCCCAATCCATTAAGACAGAAAGAGAGGCTGTGATCCTGGCTGTGCGATGTTCTCAAACTTCCCTTCACCTCTCCAGGACTTTCCATGGCAACAGTTTGAGCAAACTTCAGGAGGGCTCACTTTCACTTACGCATCGGCGGTAAGTTCTCGTTTCTAGGAGTACGGTGATTGCTGACTCTCTGGGTCAAAACTGCGCACCCATATGTGATTTTCTCCCCGGGGTGAATGGCGGCGGGGCAGATCTTTGTCAGCATAGGGGGAATGAGCTAAGCCCCCTCCCTTACTGTGGTCTTGATCCAGCTCAGGACACGGCTATTTCAAAATGTCATGTAAAGTGGCTAATATGTTGACTATACTTATTAGACCAAGGATGGCCAACTGGAACTCTTGCCAGTTCCCAGGGCAATTTTTATGTGGCCTTACAATATTTCAATCAATGGGTGATAAAAGGTTTGCTGACAGTTTCGTGTATAACAAAAATAACAATATTTCCAACTCATAAGGAACAGAATTCTTCTATGCAATTACATCTGTCTCTGATCTTGGATGTAGCATGTCTAGAACACGTTAGTAGTTGACATACTGCACAAGGTTATATTATTATTATTATTATTATTATTATTATTTTGATTTATGTGCTTTTCCTGTGTAATGTTTGAGCAGTTTCACAAGAGCACTTGAGCACTAAATGCATGAATTGTGCAAACACGGTTGTGCAATAGACAACCATTCTTTCCACTTTGTGCAACTACCTTTGTGCAGTTCTTGTGTGCATGAATGTTACATTGCAAGGTGTTAGATTGCAAGATTGTGTCTGAATGCATCGGTTTCATAACTAGGGAGCCTCTTCTGATAGATACATCAGCTTTATTTTGGAATCTGCCCACTCATGATGGGATCAGGTTGTGCAGGAAAATACACTCCCACTTTCATATTTTCCCCGACCATACTGACTGCCACCTGGAGAATAGATTGGCCCTTGAGAATATAGAAGTTGGTCCCTTCCCGCTTAGACAGGGTAATCCTGCATTGTAGAACTCTGGATTTCCATCTAGAAAATGCAGCTCTGGCACAAATGAACTGTTTGACCTTGGGCAAGTTACTCTTGGCTTGGCTTTCCTGCTAGTTCAATGGAGTCAGCAAATGGGATTGCCAGTGACCCACCCTGACATGGTCATCATGAGGGTAAATGAGACCATACATACAAGGCTTGTGCACAAAGTTGCTTCGGCACCGGCGGGGGTAATCCTTTAAGGGCGGGGGAGGGTGCACTCACCCCTCCCGCTGCATTTCCCCCACAGGTGCTCTGTTATTTTTAAGCCCATCGGGGCAGCAGCGTTCGTCCCTGCCGCCCCGTTGTCGTCATGGTCCGGAAGTGGCCCGAAGTAGCAAGTGTACGTGCGCCTGTTGTGTGCGCACGCGTACATGGCAGATGGGTGCATGCGCACACGCACTTGCTACTTCCGGCCATTTCCGGCCGACGACGACAATGGGACTGCAGGGAGGAACGCTGCCGGTGGGGGAAATGCGGAGGGAGGGGTGAGTGCACCCCCCCTGCCCTTAAAGGACTACCCCCGCCGGTGCGGGGGCTATTTGAAAACAGTAGGTCTAACTCTACTCCAAATGATATCCGAGAGAGTGCACAGCTTTCTTGGTGGCCCTTGCTCCTATGCCTTGAACAGTGAGGCTATTGCCAGGATCAGGAGAAATCGGGCTAGGGGAACTTAGCCCGATTTCTCCTGACCGCGAGAACCACCAGGTGGGCAGGCGAGCCCGGTGGCCTCCAGGCGGTTAACCCACCAAAACAACCCTCCCCTTCAACCGAGTTTGAGTAGCGAGTGCTCCGCAAACCCGGTTTTTAAAATCGTGAGTAGACCCCCGACCGGGAAGCTGAAAAGCAGCCTCCCGGCTCGGGGGTCCCTCCAGCATGCCCTGCCAGCTCGCGCCGGGCATGCTGGAGCTTCCAGGGGCCACGTGGCCCCCGAACTCACCAGCCCGTGTGAAGAGCCTCAGTGCTTGCACTGCTGACCTTGCAGGTAATGCTGTTTGTCCCCATGCCATTAAATGCTTCACCTGCTAATTTCTGCAGACCAAGCTGCTATTGAGAGTATGAGAGGAGGCCAAGGTCAGTTGGCAGTGAGGATTTCAGCACTACTGAGGTGTGCAAATCGTTTTATTTGGATTGAGGCTACAGAACAGAATGGAAACAAACTCAGGGAGAATTACATTCTCACGCCAAGCTCCCAAGTTTCTAGCAATGCCTTGTTTGCTGAGCCTCAGAGCCAAACTGGACACCCATACATGCAGTTCTGAGCAGGAGCATGGAAGATCTGTTCCGTTTGGGGTTGTGTAGATTCCAGTAGCGGCTCGTGAATGCGCCCCTGGGAGAGGGGCGGCGGGAGGAATCTTTAAGGGAAAAAGTTGCTGCTTACCTTGGCAGCGTGCCTCCCAGCAGGGTAATCACCGCCTGCGGTGGGGAATCGCCGCCACCACTCACCTGGCGTAAATGGAGCCGCGCCCCCGCCAGCAGCCAGGTGAGTGGTGGTGGCGATTCCCTGCCGCAGGGGCTGCTGGGAGGCACACTGTGGAGGGAAGCAGTGACTTTCTTTCCCCTTAAAGACGCCTCCCGCCTTCCCCCCAATGGCGCTTCACGAGCCATTGCTGGTAGATTCTTGTCTTCTCTTCAAGCTGACCAGGCCAGGCCAGGGGCACTGGATGAGAAAAGACAAAACAGAGAAGCCGGGTGCAAAAGGTGGAGTTGGACACACCTTTGTAGTCTCCCTAATTCATCATTGCTATGTGCTCTTTTAAACAGGGACTTGTCAAGTAATGCAATCCAGACCATTGAGACGAATTCATGTGAAGCTGTCCTGTTTGTGCAGTTTATGTAAGTCACTAAGCATCCAAACCAGAGGCGTATGTAGGGAAAATGGCGCCTAGGGCAAGCACTGAAATTGTGCCCCTATCCAAACAGGGATGATGGGACTTGTAGTCAACAATATCTGGAAATCCCTCTGAAAAGGAACACTGTACCATCTAGACATGGTTGTTGATCCAAACCTGAAAACATGAGCCATCTCTATTCAAGACTTAGAACAACAGTCAGGAGTTATGTGAAGATTCCAAGTGTCATTTTCTCCCTATCATCTCATGCTTTTTAAAAAACATGACTTTGTCCTAGAGGATCACCTGCTTAAATAGGCACTAGCAAAATGGGGGGGGGGGAGGGAGAGAAGAAGGTGACAGGGAGGGGGTGGGGAGGCTATAAACCAGTGAATGATTCCTGTCAGTCTTTGTCTTGTGATGACTGTGGGCTTATGATGGGGTGTTGGGAATTCTCTCTGGTAGAGAAACTCTTTTTCATTCTAGCAGAGTGCACAGAGGCACAACACAGCAGATTTAGTTAGACATACGTGTATGCTGAGAGGAAAGTAACTTGGAGCCAGTTCATAGTTTCCAATCAATATATAAGGCATTGATTAGACAACTCCATTCTAGATAGGGCGCGCGGCCCCTTCGGCAGTTAGAAGAAGGCTGGTGCTGCTTTCTCTTTCCCTGCAGGGAAGAGCTGCTCCTGGGCTGTGTTGCAAAGGCAGCACCAGTCTTAGCTCCTGAAAGGGCCGCGCAGCCCCTTCGGGAGCTAGTGATGCTGGCCCTGCGTTTGCAGCGCGCAGCCAGGAGCGACTCTTCCCTGCCTCCTTTGAACCCGTTGGCCCAGTGGTGGCTCCGCCCCTTCCAGGGTTGCAAAACAACTTGAACATAAATGCATTTATGAATGAATACATGCATGCATGAATGAATAAATGAATGTAGTATTGTTCCAGAAGCTTTTGTAATTCTCTGCCCTGAAACAAGCCACTTATAGGCCTTTTTAGATAGTTTTTGTTTTCAAAGCCAGCAAATTTTCCAATCTTTAAAAAATTAAATATTCAGAGACTTCTCAGTCTCCCCCCCACCTCCTATATCCAAGCCCTATGGCCGATCCTAGGCCGGAGGGCAAGGCAAGCAAGATGGCCAGTGGCTGAGGGGCCTTGGGGCGGGGCAGGTGGGCAATGGGGTGGGGGTTGCGGGCACTGGCATGGCACACCCCAGTGGCGCCTAGGGCACGTGCCCTGGCTGCCCCCGCCCCCAATTACGTCCATGATAAAAACCATAAATGGGGATGGGGTGGGGGAGCACAGATGGATTCGGTTTCCACCCTGTGGTTCTGGCCCTACATCTCCCAAGCTTGAGAAAAGACAAAACAGATAAGCTGAGAGAGAAAGGTGGGGTTGGACACACCTTTGTAGTCTCCCTAATTTCATCATTGCTATGTGCTCTTTTAAGCAGGGACTTGTCAAGTAATACAATCCAGACCATTGAGACGAAGTCATGTGAAGCTGTCCTGTTTGTGCAGTTTATGTAAGTCATTAAGCATCAAAACCATCAATGGGGATGGGGTGGGGGAGCACGGATGGGTTAAGTTTCCACCCTGTGGTTCTGGTCCTATATCTCCCAAGCTTCTGCCCTAGAAGCAGTTTCCCTCCAAGAGGGTTCTGGGAGTCAGGCCTGCTGCTAGGGGCCACCGTTTCTGATTGTGGGAGCTTTGACCCATAATTCCGGGTCTGTATGGGGTTGGGTTATTCATTGCTGAGCGATGTGTACTGTGCATGTGCTTCTTTAGAACTGTTTTCCATTTTTCTGGACTGCACACAGAGTTATCCAAGCAAGGCTGAGCCAGATCTCAGTCCTGGAATCGATTCTCATATGTGATGCCTTGTTTCTAGAAATCTCTCTGCAAGAAGGCTCACTTGGTACCTGGTCTCGTGGTAGCAAGCATGACCTGTCCCCTTTAGCTAAGCAGGGTTGGATATGCATGGGAGACTAGAAGTGTGTGCACTGTAAGAGATTCCCCTCAGGGGATGGAGCCGCTCTGGGAAGAGCAGAAGCTTCCAAGTTCCCTCCCTGGCATCTCCAAGATAGGGTTGAAAGAGCGTGGCGTGAGCCCAAGATTGCCAGAGTCTGAGAGCGTGGCTTCCAGGCCAGCTTAAACAATGGCACTCTTCTTCATCTTAGAAATAGGCACTGGAGCTTCAGACAAGAGATGAATTAGCACCACTAGATGAGGGAGTTAGGAAAGAGTCTTTGGACATGAAAAAATGAATCCACTTTTTGCACCTTTTGAGGGGCAACCTTAAACTCACAGTAAAGCCTCATGGTAAAGCTTGCTGTTTGAATAACATCCTGGAAACAGCTGCCCCACTGGAAAGGACACCACCTTCATACTTTGCTGCAGGGGCTTCATGTGGCAATTCGACTCCCACCATCAGACAGGAATCTCAAAGGAAAGATAGTTTTTCCTATCCCATCTACCTTTAAAAAACATATTAAAATGTAATGCTTATTTTGTACCATGCAAAATCCTGTGCACAATGCTTGTTTCCAGAGACCTCAGCAGCAATCTCACTGAGAATCTCACTCATGGGTCATTCGAGGTCAGGAATGGAACACAGTTTATCAAGACGTAAGTGAATGCAAATGTGAAAATAGTCAACCTGTTATTGCAGAGTAAGGTACTTTCTTTGACCCCCGGGAAGGTTCAACCCTCCCCCCAACTCTTTTGAATGGCAGAGTTCAACCCTAGAAGATGTAGCATATGGTTATATTCATTCATTCATTCATTCATTCATTCATTCATTCATCTATCATATTTTTATACTGCCTGATATGTATATCTCCAGGTATACAGATATTAGATAGATAGATAGATAAGATAGAGATATGTCTATCTCTAGGTAGTGTGTAATGAAAAGAAGCTACGGCTTTGAAGGAGGCTTCCTCCAGTGCTTCTCTCTTTTGAGAAGTTATTAACCGCTGATGCCAGGGCTGGAAATTTGATGCACTGTGCAGGTCAAACTTCTCTCCTCAGTATCTTCAGAGACACTGGGAGGCAAATACCATGTGTGTGTTTGTGTGTGTATAGTGCAATCCAGATTGGGACGATCAGTAGAGCTGGAAGCTTGCTGGTGGCTCAGGGACAGGCTGCTGCCCTTGCACATGTGCCAGCCCTGCCCCCTGTATCAACGTCAGATGCACACTGACACAGGGACCATGCTAGCTCTGGGAAGGGCGGGGGCATTGGCTGGGGGGGGGGCATGTGGTGCCTTGCCTGCTCCCAGGCTGCACTTTCTTTGTCAGCTGGGTGCTTTCTTCCTCTCTCCTGCGCGGAAGGAGGGGGTGGCAAATAGCTTAATCCGCCCCTGCCTCCTGGAGCTTCTTCCTGCATTTTGCTCGGCTTGTAACCAGTGGGTCTAATTCCTCCCCACGGCAGGCTTCTCAACCATCATCCGCTGAAAGTCACTGATGATGCCAGTTTTTACAGGCTTCCCTCACTGAAGCTTCTGTAAGTACCTGAAATGAATTAGTTATTACCGTGATCACTGGTTTTTCTGCATCTTAGACGGACACTCTTCTTCAGGGCCACTGGGTGGTCCAGAAGAACTCATCAGACTTTCCCCTTTTCTTCTTCCTCTTCTTCCTCTTCTTCCTCTTCTTCTTCTTCTTTTTTTTTTTTGGTGATGGTAAACTCTGAGGGTACGTTTCTGACTATGTGAAAGTGCCTCTGAGTATATGCAGAGTATAGGGCATTTCCCTGTATCCTGTTTTTAATGCAGGGCTTCAACTCTAAAATGCATGATAGAATTAGAAGAAGAAGAAGAGAATTTCTTGGAGTATGTGCAGATTGCCAAGTGTGTTTTGAGCCAAGATTTTGTGCCTGCAAGATAAGAATGAATGATAACGAATTAAGCTCCTTTGATCATGTGCAGGCTGCTTTTGTGTCATCACTGAATAAACTTGATCAGTCCTCATGCATTTGGTACTGGAGGTCCAGCTTGCTGGTCGGAGGCATGATTTCAGGGCAGGCTGAAGCTAGTTACTCAGTGGTGAGAAAAATACACTGTTGACTAAACTGTACTGTTGACTAAACTGTTGGAGATTCTCTTGTGGTGAGAGAATCCCTTTCTCAATATAGCAGAGTGCACAGAGGCACAACACAGCGGTAGATTAGTTAGGCATGCGTATGTGCTGAGAGTAAAGTAACTTGGAGCCAATTCATAGTTTCAAATTAATATAAAAGGCATTTATTAAGGAACTCCATTCTAGATAGGAAAGTGAGGATTTAGGATCTCTAATCTATCTATCTAACTAGATGCAAATGGATTCTGCATCCTCTCTGCACAAATGGTGCAGGGAGAGAACCTTGCCATGTTGCAAGGTAGGCGGGCAGGTAGCAAGAGAGAGAGGAAGGAGGAAGTCCCTGAGATTAGCAATCTACACATCAAAGGGATAGCATCAGAGCAGTGGAGAAGTGATGACAAATGTCTTGACCCTCTAGACCTAGTCTGTCCTCCACTGTCTAGTCTGTCCTCCACTGTCTGAGGCAAGAGACAGCGCAAAGTCCTTTAACTTTCCAAAATAAAGAGTACTCCAGAGCTAAGACTCCAGAGCTAAGCCATGATGCTTTCTCCCTTTTCTATTCTGCCTGATGTGGAGTTGTGTGGTTCGAAAGCAGCAAACCCAACAAGCTTCATGAAATCGGGTCTCCCTAGACATTATTTCTGCTACACCACACTGGCTTTCTCTTTCTCTTTGGTATCCTGCATTGCAAAAAGTCTCTCTCCTTATTTCAGAAACCTTAGTTCTACAGAAATGACCCCAAAGATATTGGAGGACCTGATCCAGACCTCCCTGCAGTTGAAGACTCTGTAAGTACTATGTACACCCTTTTCCTTTTGCTGGTTGCCAAAGGAGAGAAGAAAAGAGACAAGTGGAAACGGGGAGTCAGCCTTGTTCTAACCCCCTCCTCCTCCTCAGCCCTCTAAGTAGGTCGATAGGGGCAACTTCAGAGGCTGTAGTTTTCCCTGCGAGGAGGACAGGAGGACGGTTGACCAATACTCACACTGCTACCAAGTTGCTAGCCAATCCACACTTCTTGCCCAACATGCTATCAGGCTTTGCTGTGGGAATGGAAGTCATGCTAGAGTGAGGGAACAGGCATTCCTCAGACCCGTTACAGGGGCTTCTCAGCGAGGTGGTCAGAAATGACAGACAAGGAGGGGACGGAGCGCAGGGACGGAGCGCAGGTACTTCTCGGCTTCTCTGACTGTTGGGGTGTGCATGGCCATGGGGGCTGCCATGGAGAGTGGCTGCACTTCTGCATTTGCAGTGACATCACTGCCTGAAGCTTGTCTACCACTACCCAACTTCCCACTGAAATATGGAGCTACAGGACTGTTGGGTGTCTTCCAAGCTGTACGCTCAGTTCGTGTGGACCAATGGTGAGGGCATGCCCCCTGTGTGGGTTGAAGGAGTGCAGGAACATTCCCCAGAATCCTCTGCAAGAGACAGGAAGTGGCAGATATGCAGGGAGTCTGCAGGAGACCAAAAACACGGAAAAGATTCCCTGATGGTAAAAAGTCTGAAAACCACTTAGCTAGAGTCATGAGTATCTTTGGGCATCATTTTGAGACATCTCCCAGTTCCATCTTCTCCAGAAATAGCCCTTCATTAAAAAAGGTTTTCTTTCTTCCTTCTTTTCCTTCACAGGCTGTATGCTTTCCCTCACCAGCACTCAAACACAAATGGAGTGGGGCCATAGCTTAATGACAGTGCTCTGCACATGCAGGGTCCCAGATTCACTCTCTGGCATTTCCAGTTAAAATAATCTCAGGGAACAGAGCTAGGAAAGACCTCCCTCTGAAGCACTGAAAAACCATTGCCAGTTAGAGTTAGAAAGCACTGAACTCAAGGGGCCAAGGATTTGCCACAGTATCAAGCAGCTTCCTACTTCTTCGGCAAGTAATAATTTCATCAGAAATTATTATCCCTCACAGCAAAGGGAGACTATGATCTCCCTCACAGCAAAGGGAGGAAGATAATATCCATTAACTCCCTCACAGCAAAGTCAGCTCAATCTTCCTCAGTATATGGAGATGGGAATATCCCTTCATAGGACAGTTTTGAGTTAGAAACATTTTCTGAAGAGATGTGGGGGATATGTGGAGAGCCCCCAAAGTGTGGGTCGGCATGGCACCCTCCTGAAAGGACTGGATTGGTTGTGGGGGTTGCCAGTTACTGTCCTCTCCTGCAAGAAATGCCAAGAAGCTGTGAGGAGTTCTGTCTTTTTCCTTCACAGCATCTTGCCTAACAAGGTGTTCTGCTGTCTTTGCCATCTGAAGGATGACATTGAAGTTTTGTCTGATACGATGAAGTTGGACTGCACTGACACGTGTACCACAAAGGAAACTCTCTGCGGTAGGCTAGTAGTAGTTGATGAAATTCTGTATTGTTTTGAATGTTAAAGAGCATTTCACAATTTCCCCTCTAAGCAGGGGAAAACCTGTTGCAAAATGAGCTCATCGGCAGAATGTACTAAGAAAGAAGACCTCAAATGGCAATGATGCAAACTGCACAGAAATCAAAGTAGGTCTGCAAATGTCTCCTTTTGGGGATAAAGTGATTTTTGGACCTTTGCTTTGATTTCTGGAGTCCTTCCCTTGGTCCAAAATATGTATCCTTCCTCCATGATTCTAATTTGTGCAGAGTGACCTCTGAAAGTGTAAGGGTAATACTTTCTAGAGGCCCTTACTATCCTTTTCGGCGGGGGGCGGGGGTCAGCTTCCTGGGACTCTCATTATTTTTCAGCTTTGATTGCCAAACCAGGAATTGTACTGCAGAGAGTAAGAGTAGGTTCCTTTGACCACACTCCTGCCCTCTCTTTTCCCGGAGAGAAAACCGTCTTCCCCACTATGCTGTTGAGAGAGAGACTGAGCAACTGGGGAAGAGATGGCAGGTGGCGCCCTCTCTCTCTCTCTCTCTGTCTCTGTGATGGTGAGAAGGATTGGACTACTGGCGCTGCCCCTAGAAAGAATGCAAGCTACCAAATTCTACCCCCTTGCCTGTTGGGTGGGGCAGTGGGGAAGATTGGGCTTGCTGGACCCAATCCCCGCCACATGTTGTCTAGAGAGAAAAGACAGATATGCCAATAGATCAGGCCTGCTCAACTTAGGCCCTCAGCTGTTCTTGGACTACAACTCCCATAATCCCCAGCCACAGTGGTCAAGAGTCAGGGATTATGGGATTTGTAGGCCAACACCTGCAGGAGGCCCAAAGGTGAGCAGCCCTGCAATAGAGGCAGCTGCTTGTAGAAGGAGCAACCTCATCTTTTCACCCACTCTTGTGTACTCTCCCTCGGATCAGAAACTATGGCAGCTGCTCTTGGTAACAATCACCTTGCAGGAGCAGCCATCAGGAGTGCCTTCCTGCCACTCTGTCTCTAAGCAGCATGGAAGGCAAGCGAATGAGCAGCCACCGCTGCTTCCAAGCACTCACTTACGCTTTCCCTCTTGAAGGCTCTATCTGCTCCCTCACAGATTGAATGAACAACTGACCGAAAGGAAGCTGGGGCGGATGGCAGAGATCGCCTCTGCTTGTTCCTGTTCCTGTTCTCTCTCTCTCTCTCTCTTCCATGCAGTAGGAGAAATGGGGCTTCATCGAGAGGGAGAGGGAGCAGGCAAGCAATCGAGGCAACGGCTCCTTGCATGAGCAGGCCACTTGCACACTCCATCTTTGGTCATCACAGTGGTAGGGATGGGGGAGGAGAGCTGGTTTTCAGGTAGTGAGCATGAATTGTCCCCATTGTTAAGAAGGGCTTGGACTTGGTTGGGTGACTACATGTGAGCACGGTGAGATCTTCCCCTTAGGGAATGGGGTCATAGCTCAGTGGAAGAGCATCTGCATGCTCAGGTTCACTTCCCGGCTTCTCCAGATAGGTCTGGGAAAGACTCCTGCCTGAATCCTCAGAGAGCTGCTGCCAGTCAGTGTAGACAATACTGAGCTAGATGGGCCAAGGGTCTGACTCCCTCAAAGGCAGCTTCCCAAGTCCCCATGTTCTCCTGCTGCACCACCCAGAGAGGAGGGAGGGCGAGCGAATGGACAGCGGTGACTCGGCTTGCGCTTTCTGTGCAGTTCCATAGGGTTGAAGACTCCCTGTCAGGCATCTTGGAGAGACAGAGAGGAGGAACAAGCTCCAGGAGACAGCACGGCCCCCATTCTCCAGAGTCAGGAGAGGCTGCCTCCTTTCCTTGCCTGCCCTCTGAGGAGGAGTGTGGCTATTGGGACACACAAGCAAAAAAGGAGACCGCATCTCACGGGGCTCGCTGTGTAGCATTGATTGAAGCCCAATGCCTTTCAGCTTCAGAGCTCTTCAGGGGCAATCATTAGTCATCTTTCAAAAAGAGCTTGAGTGAAACGCCTTTGCCTGGTTACAAGCTACTTGCTCATAGGGGTGTGCACGAACCGGTCCGGAGGCCATGTAAGAGGCGGTCCGGCACCGAGGGGGGGTCTCCCTTTAACGGCGGCGGGGCGGGGGAACTTACCCCTCCCGCCGCTCTCCCCCCTCCGGCGCTGTAGCGTTAAGTGAAGATTTTGGGGCGGCAGCCCTGCCCCCGTCCTTGTTAGGAAAGCCTTCGTAGGAGCACTCTCAGAGCAGCACGCATGCCTTTCCTGCAGAAAACATAGCGCATGCCTTTCCTGCAGAAAACATAGCGTACAGTTTGTCACTGAGACTGTTAAGCAACAGCCTCATTTCTTTCTCACTCTCCCCCTCAAGTGCCTCGGAATTTTAGTAGGCCCCCTCCCATGGAAGGTGGGCTCTTTTCAAATTCCAGCTCAAATTCTAGCTCCCTCATTGGTTTACTGGAATGAGAGCTGCCTAAAAGGGTTACAGGAGGAAGATCCCATCCCTAGAGCAAGAGATGTTTGTGGGGAAACTGAAGAAATGCATATCAGTAACTGTCGTTTAAAGGTAAAGTGTGCCACTTTTTCGACTCCTGGTTTTCTTTGGTAGAAAGTGGAGTGTGAGATGAAGCCTTTCAGCATCTTCCTCTATCGCTGCTGCCCAATATAGTAGCAGCGGGGATCCGAACCGGCAACCTTCTGCTTGTCAGTCAAGCATTTCCCCGCTGCACCACTTAAGGTGGCTCTGACTGCTCTTGACTTTCAGGCATAACCACACAACAGAGCGGGAGCCATACAGAGGCAATTTCTAAACAGGTTCCTCTTCTTAATGTATGTGTGGAAGGAGCATGCCAGAATACTGGCCTATCATCCTGCTCCTCTGCGCTGGCTGGCAGTCCTGCCACTGCCACTTCCTCCTTCCCTCCTCCTGCGTAGGGACTAAACCACCTGCTGCAGCCCCTTGCCTGAGATGCAGCGGGAAGGAAGGCTGGACTTCTTCTCTCTTGGGGACACTTGGTGCAGTTTGGGCTCACCTTGGCTCACCTGCCTCCTTTTGCTGCTGCCTCCTTTTCTGCCTGCTGGGAAAGCAAGGGACAGGAGTGGGGAGAGAGAAGAAAGGGACTCTGCAGCCAAGTGCCTGAGATGAATTCATGGCCCTGAAAGAGGGAGAGGAGGGGGCAGAGGCGATGGGATTGCTTGCCAGTGGAGCAAGAGGGATAGACCTGTGTGTGATTCACTGCTCTACTACAGGCCCATGTACTTATTATAAAAAGAGGCTCATTGTGCTTTGAACGTGGTCTAAGCTTGCTTATTCTATTTTATTGGTCTACACCTTTAAAGTGGTTTCAAGCCACCTAATGGTGCAGTGGGGAGGCAACTTGCCTCGGGAGCAAGAAGTTGCAGGTGTGAATCCCCGCTGGTATGTTTCCCAGACTATGGGAAAGACCTATATCGGGCAGCAGCGAGAGAGGAAGATGCTGAAAGGCATCATCTCATCCTGCGCGGGAGATGGCAATGGTCAACCCCTCCTGTATTCTACCAAAGAAAACCACAGGGCTATGCGGTCGCCAAGAGTCGACACCGACTCGACGGCACAACTTTAAAGTGGTTTCAAGCAGAGTCACTTTCCCCCTTCTGAGGGAACCCTGATAGAATTTTGAAAAGTGGGTGGAAGCTAAGGGTCTCTAATCGACAGTTCAGGTGGTACAAACGGATACAAGTTTGTCACGAGGAGAAAGCCTTGGGGATAGATCAGGAAATGCCTCTACTGGAGACTGTAATTAGTCCTTCAACACAGTGTTGCCAAATATCCTTCAGCGTCCACCTCATGCCTCCGATGAAGTAGATTCTTGCCTACAAAAACTCAGGACATTGTGTTAATGGAGCTACAAGGCTCTTTGTTGCTGTGATTTTGTCAGTCACACTGATAGACTTTCAAACAGCTAGAAACTTCCTTTAAAAAAATAAAGCCGAGATGTATGGTGCTTCCAGCAGCAATAAATTGTGCAACTTTCAGTGGAGTCTTGCTTACACAGACTCCCATCGGCTTCCATGCTGCTGCTTCTTCTCTGGCCACGCACTGATCAGAGACCTTGTGCTATTTTCTCGGCGCCACCTTAGGTTGCTATTTTGCTAACTGGTGCATCTTTGCTCTGCATGTCCTTGACAGGATGAAATGCAGTCACACATTTGTCCCTTTACAACTTCTCTTCTTGCAACTTGCTAATGATCTGAGCATCAGGTGCTTTTGGACATTGGATGATCCTGTTCTTTTCTTCTTGCTTCTGAGCAGAGAAAGATGAGGCTTTGAATAGGATGCAAAAAGAAGTAATGAGGGTGTTGGGAATCAGGAAGCTGAAGACCAGCAGTACACGGGGCAGGCCAAGGACAGCGTCGCTGCACAGGTCCGACCAAGCTGTTATGCAGTCCACACCTAGCATCCCCTGGTCGACAGCTACCATCATCCTGGATGGCGGAGCTCATGGTGAAACTCCCTGGCTTGAGGGAGACCATGATGAGGCTGACCTCAATAAGTGGCGCTCTTCCCTTATCCCAGTCACGCTAGTGAGGAGCCGCTTAGCCCACGTGATCCGTAGGCTCAAAGTGGACTGCACAGAGTCCAAGGTCCAGCTGGCCTGTGCTAAGATGATTTCCAGGCTCACGATGCTGCTGAACCTCTTCAGTGAGAGAGAATACGTCAAGGAGACGTCCTCCCTGTGGAAGTCATACTGCCGGCCTATGAAGAATGTCACCAACCTGGCCACAGGAAATCCAAGAAAACGGGTGAATCCTGAGGTAAGGGGCAAAGCTTGTCAAGCCTGAGGGTTTGTCAAGCCTACTAATGCATTGTCAGGAGGAGCTTGGGCAACAATCAGCTGACCTGGATGTGGCTCACTGGGCGTGAACAAGGGGAGGCAATGGGAGTTCACCTGGCACTGGCTTCTTGAAAGCATAGAGTCAACCCATGAAACATTTGGGTTTGTCGTTCATGCTTTCTTTTCAAATTGCAATAAACTCTGTTCCGATTGAGACACGGCCTTTAAAAAGTGATTGGGTAACCGATTCAGGCCATTTGAATTGGTTTTGAATTAATTTAAATATATTTCACACAGAAAAGATCACACTCTTTTGCAGAATATATTTCATGCAGAATAATATCAATCTCTCACTTCTGTCTGTAAAATAAGTCCCACGATATCCATTGCACTTCAGAACGACAATGCATTCGTTCTCACGACCAGCACTAGCCATGCTAGTGCAGCCCCACCTGGGCAGAGCTGCTCATGAGAACTGCCAGGATCGGTCCCAATCCCGGCACTCCTCGACTGGGTAGTCCAGGTGAGGTAGGAGGGTGTACATGCAGCCTCCTCCCTCACCATCTGGTCATGTGGGCAGCTGGGGTGCTGGCAGCTCCCTTCAGGCTGCTGGCAACCATTTTAATGATAGATGCCAAGGGAAGGAGCAACCCAGCCTCTAGGGTTTCTCCATGCACAATGCTGCTGGTGTGGTGCTTCATTGTGGGATTCCTGGAGGCCAGGCTTTGCTTCGCCAGCCTCCAGATTGCTGCGCTGCTGCTCATCGCAGTGGCGATCATGTGGGTGGGGAGATGAATGGCAAGGTTGGGAGGGAATGGAGGTGATGAGGTGAAACCATCTGCTGGCCATTTGCTACCAATCTGTGATGTGAATGGAGCTTCTTACCATTTCTCCATGATGCATTCGGATGATGTCACTAACCATCACACAATTACACAGCACCATCTGCTGGCCATTTGCTACCAATCTCTGATGGTCTCAAAAGACTTGATTCCCACCATGGATTGGTAGCAAATGGTCAGCAGGTAATGCTGTCAAATTTCACAATGGCCAACAAACCCGTCAGATCACCCCTTGGAGAAATTGTGTAAACTTCCATTTTCAAATAGAGTTGTTCTTTCTTTGGCAATATACCCCATGTCTTGCATTCAGGAGAGTCCAGGCTTAATCTCTAGCCTCTTAGTTAAGGCTTCAGGGCTGAGAGCAGCTGTAAAAAGGAGTAGACAGTACTGGGCTGAATGGACCAATGTTTGACTTGGTAGAAGACAATTGCATATGTCCATATGAGAGCAAGTTCAATAGAGAGCAGTACAAGTGGTGTTTTTTATTCTGAGTGGGGTGGGGGGAGAAAAAGGTAGAAAGACAAAAAAGCCTGTTTTCCCTTTCCCTTTCCTTTGTCCCACCTTGCAGATTGCAAGTCAGGGAATCTCAGAATATGGCTATGGCAAAAGGCTGTTTGCTATTTCAGTGACTGCAGTGATAACGATGATCATGGCAGTAATTTGCCTGTTTGAGGTAAGCTAAAATGCATTTTTAAGTTGGATTTATGAACTGCCATATCCAAGGGCTTGGGGTGGGAAGCGAATGTCCCACAAAGACAAAGTCCCCCCCAACTGAGGAAGAACTACTTTGACACGGGATATGCCAAATACTCATGCTTTGTAGAGAGCTTTCATTTTCAGCCAGAGTTCATCCTGCCTCTACCTCTGGTGAACTCAGCTGCTGTTTCTAATCCCAGAGCTCCGACCTGAAGCGTGCAAAGACAGCAGGGCCTCTGAGCACGTTCAGTGTCTTTCCCTCACCCCTGAATACCCACAGGCATTTCCTCACAACAGGGATTAGAGTTGGGAGATCCAAGCAACAATGAGCCCCAACACCTCTCTTTTTTAGGAGCACTATCATGACAGGAATGCTAACAAACCAATTTCTTGGTTGACCACCCAAATCATTGGCTCTGGCCCGCTGCAGGAAATCTTTACGTGGTGGTTGGTTGCTCATGGTCTTTCCTCTCTTTTTCTTGACAAACAGATCTGTTCTCAGCTTTCTGCAATTAAGGATGGCACCCCTCAAAGGAAACGGTAAGCCTTGCTCAGGAATGCCTGGTCTTCTGTGATTCTGCAGTCTTGGGACTCTACGCACAGGACCTGGTCTCAAGCTCAGGATTTGGGTGTCCACTTCCATGTTAAAAAAAGAAAACCATTTTTTAGGCCTTAAGGCAGTGGATGAAAAGTTGAAAGGATGCAAACAGTGTCTGTCAGATCCTCCAGTGTTCAGTGGGCAGAACTTCTGTGTGCTGCAGAAGTCTCTGGCCATGTTCTTCAGCTACCCACACACTCCCAGACTTCATATTCCAAAACCTCTCCTCCTAGTGTCATTATGCCTTCTCCATTTTTGACATTTCAGGGTACAAATCTATCCCATGTGCACCATTTGCACAACCCTTTTCATGTAGGGGAAAATTGGTACGCCAGCTGTGACTACCACTAAAAAACACATATCACCCATTTCTTTGAGAGAACGTTTCATTCAGTTTGTTCCATTCTCTCCCTCCTCCATCTCCCCTGCTAACTTGGCAAAGAGGCACCTTTTAACATGATGGTTCTCTTTATTTAGCAGGGGGAGAGTAACTGGCCCTATCCACCCCCAGCACAGTGCCTCCAGTGACTGTAGCTGGTCTCTGTCTTATGTTTCTTTTAGATGGTGAGCCCTTTGGGGATAGGGATCTATCTTATTTGTTTGTTCTATCTCTGCGTAAACCGCCCTGAGCCATTTTTGGAAGGGCAGTATAGAAATCCAATGAATAATAACTAAATAAATAAGCATTCCAAGGCAATGATCAGGCCTGGGTGTCAATTTCTTCTTTTTATTCTCATTCAAAGGCCCTTTCTAGGCAGAAAGAAGAAAGGTGCAAAACAGGTAAGGAGATAGCTTATGTTCTCCCATCGTCAACAGAGATATGGATTTTCTGGAAACCTTTGTTGGCAATTCATCTGAAAAAATTTCCCAAGCAAATTTCTCCTCATTTGCTGAATATTTGTGGGGGTGGTTTTGCCCAAAAAGCCAATAAATACTGTAGAAATTTTCCTGATGCCCTAAATAGACTGAGATCTCATTTTGCAAGTTATTTGATCTGATTATGCAAGTTCTTGATTTAAAAAACCAACCACTCTACACCATCTTAACTTCCCTTCATTGTACCTCATATGATTTTCAAGTATCCAAACAGAAATTTTAGAAATAGACATTTTTGTCCTCACCACAGCAGTATTCTTCACTTGACCTTTTTTCTGAAGGAGGCGATCTTCCATTCACTTTTCTGTGAAAGTGAATGTTATGTCCACTTAGAAACTATTTGATGACGAGAACTAAAGCTGCTCCTTGTCCCCGCGATGAAGACTCCTCCTCCTGCCCACAGAGGCACATTTCTTCCTCTGTATGGCCCCAATCTGGGTTCTTCCCTTTGGCATTCTAATGTCAAGAAATGGTGGGCATTACTATCATATATCCAGGATGTTTTCTAGACGGCAGTCAAAGATGCTCTGTATAGAACTTGCAAATCAATACAAGCTGAGAGTTTACAGAGAATCCAGACCCTCCCCAAGATTGGTGCTGATTTTTCTCCTGGGATCTGATGGGGAGGTCACGTGGGGAAAAGGCCCTTGGTGCAATGTTTGCTGCACCCCCCTGTTGGCCACTCCTTGCTTTTGGTGATTAGCTCACATTCACCAGCAAATGAATTTGAAAAGGGGTGGGTTAATAACGAGAAGCAAGAGGTGGTCAGCAGGGGGCTCAGTGAAAATCGCACCAGCAGCCTCCTTCCCATGTGACCTCCCCATCAGATGCCAGAAGAAAAAAGCAACCATCTGCAGGAGGCTCTGGATTCTCTGTGCACTCTCAGCTGATATTCATTGGCAAGCTCCGTTTGTAGCATATTTTACTGTCATCTAGAAAACCTCTAAATAATGGCATGATAGCCACCCCAAACCCTGAAGTTGGTTTGTTGTGACTCATTGTCACGAGATTGTGACCCACTGACCCCTTCTTCTGCTCAGTCTTCCAGTGCAGGTTCTCCAGTGCTCGGTAAGCCTCTTCAGCTCAAGGAGAGTGTGGATAAAGTCGGGGGAAAGAAACAGCATGATGAGGACTCCTCAGGAGACAAGGCTATATTCAGCCGGGAGAGGTATAAATGAAAGGAATATTCTCAGATCTGCATGGGTTACAGAACATCCTATCTCTGATTGCTCCCACACTAGCCCTTTCCTTCAGAATCACTCTCTTTCATTCACTCACTTGTTACAGAGAATCTAGACGACGTCATTGCTAGCCTGTTGCGTTCCGATGTTTTCAGCATCCCCCTCCTGTCCCCCCCCCCCGGTGGACAAGCATTGCATTATTGAGGCACATGAGGAGTGGTTTGATGACAACGTGGTTGATTATGATGCTCTGCCATTTCCTGGCCCTGGTGGCCACTATATGTCCTGCAATGTCTCTTCCACAATTGTTTTTCAATAGAGGTTTGCCAGCTTTGAGGTGCTGATGTGGGAAGTTGCATTGAGGGACTCCTTGGGCAGCTTGGTATTGTTTTATTTTTTGTTTTTTAAATGAAACCTTTCTCTAATGTGCAAGAACATAAATAAACTTGGGAAATGGAGGACAAAATGATGGGGTTGATAGGGTGGATTGCCATGCCTCTCTCCCACCATTTCCCAGAATGAGCCTGCAAATGAGCTTTTCCTGACTCCCGAACTCATGCTGAATATAAACAGCTGCCCTCTGCATTAATCCCCTCCCTACATATATGTAGGAGTCCATGCCATCGAACGCAAGGGGATTGACTTCAATCTGAGTAGACGTGCGTGGGAATGGGCTGTGCTTAATATCCGCTTTCATAGCCTGGGCACTGTCCAGATTACATGCTAAAACCGTGTCACTACTGCCCCTTCAGTGTGCTTCCGTCCTGCCTGTGTTTCGGCATCGCGGTCCCTGCGCTGTCAGCAAGGTGCCGCTCTCGTTTCTGATGTCCAGGGGCGTCCCGCTAATGAGGCAAAGGGAGACGAATGCCTCCTGGCCCACAGCCTCGGAGGGCCCCCCGGCCAGTCCTCGCCCTCTCCATTCTGCCGTGCAGCATGCCTGCAAGGGAGCGCAAAGACAGCTGCCTGCCTGCCTGCCATTGCTCTCCCTGCTTCCTCGCCCATGCAGCGTGCCTGCGAGAGCGAGAGGGAGCTGCTGGGAGCCCGAGGTCATGGAAGGTGGGAGAGAAGCAAACTTCCCCTTGGCGAAGCTTCCTCCTCCCCGACAGGCTGAGGTCGCCGAGAAGAATGGTTTGGATCGCTGCTGAGCTCTGTCCTGCTGTTGCGGGAGGGGGGCGATTCTATCTGCCTTCTATTGCCCAGGCTGGATCTGGAGCTGGAAGAGGGCGGGAGACACTGTCGAGAAGACAAGAACAATTAAGCCCCCACCCCGTTCATGTTGTTTTGCCCTGGTATTCTCTTCGCTTCAAGAGACAGTTAATGGCTTCCCCATTGGAACAGTTTGCCTGTCATTCACCTGTAAAGCTGAATCAAATGTGGGACTTCAGCACTGGGCATAGATCTTTGTGCCCTCCCCCTGGCTTGTAGAAGCCGGAGGAATTGTGCAAACCTGGAAAGACATGATGCCATACTCTTTCATGTACGTCATTGATTCCTGTTGCAGGATTCCACCTTACTTAGCACACCATTTGGATTTGCTCTTTCTAAAAGTGTAGCCAGTACCCTGTTCTCGATACAAGCGGTTCATCGCTAAGGCTATCTCTTTTCGACCACTAACACAATCTTGGCCATGATGCGAACCACTTTTGCAGGGCAAATTGGTGCAGTGTCGCTGTGCCAATACAGCCAGGTTCATAACAGCCAAACAGTCTTGGAGACATGATACCCAGTTGTGAAACCATTGGAGACCCTATTACTGCTCTGCAAGCGCCACATAACTTTGGCTCTTCTCTCTTTGTCAGAGTGCCACCAGCGCCACCAAGCCCGCCAGGTCCACCAAGCCCGCCAGCGGGAGTAAAATCGCCTCCAAGAAGGCCCAGCTCAAGAAGAATGTAAGTAATGGTTGTATTCTATCCAATGAGGCTATTCTCATGATGGAGGAAAACCGGGCGAAAGGAGCCCAGCCCTGTTTTCCATCCTCGTGAGACCCACCAGGCTTGCGGGTGAGCCCAGTGATTCTCTGGCAGCTAGCCCACCAATGTAGCCCTCCTTTCAACCCAGCTGAGTGAGTGCTCCACTAACCCGGGTTTTCTGATCGTGTGGCGCCTTGGCATGGCTCCGTGCCACAGCCACACACCAGGAGACCTCCGCCGGGAGGCTCAAACAAGCCTTCTGATCCCGGGAGTCTCCCCAGGATTCCTCCATACACTCGCGTGGGTCATCCTGCTAACAAGCAGAAGGTTGCTGGTTCGAATCCCCGCAGGTACTATATGGGGCAGCAGCAATATAGGAAGTTGCTGAAAAGCCATCATCTCATACGGCGTGGTAGGAGGCAATGGTACACCCCTCCTGTATTTTAGCCAAAGTAAACCCCAGGACACTGTGGACTCCAGAAGTCGAAATCGACTTGACGGCACACTTTACTTTACTTTTATTTTTGTGAGACTGCTCCCCTGTTCTTTACCTTTTGAATGCCATTTTGAATACATTTTGAATGCCAAATCACTACTTTGGGGGCAAATGGCCGCTTTGGTATGGTGGGGCGAATTTTCACATGGATAGAGCACAGTAGGAAAGTCTTGACTCTGCCCCTCACTGCACAACACATTCCCAGATTGGGGCCCCCTATGACTGAGAGTCCAAAGGGTCTGCTTCCAGGTTGCACTTGTCTTCTAATGATGGCTCTCAGGTCATGTGCAGGTTGGCCATCATTTGGTCACCAGGGTGCTTTCCAGATTGTGAGCCGTGCACCGCAAAAAGCGGTGTAAACTGCAACGTTTTGTGGTGCCAAATTCAACCGACATTAGAGAGCCGTTATAAGGGGGAAAGCCTCCTACAACGGGCAGACACAGCTATTATTTTATTTTATTTTTGCAATGCAGATGCAACATTATAGGGCTGTGACACAGCAATAAAATCCAAAAGGCGGCGTCGGAAATAGGAAAGGCACCTTCCTTACAACACAGGGGCTGTGATGTCAAAACACAGGCTCCACAGAAGCACACTGAAGGGACCCTTTGTGACAGTGTGATAGCGTGCAATCTGGAAAGCGCCCTGTTCACACACTTGGAATCAGTTCTGCATTTCAAGGATAATGACAGCAAAGGCTTCTGCTTGCAGAATAACAGTCCCGCTTGAGTGCCCTGCTCTTCGCCGGCCAGATGCCACTTCACCTGCCAGCCACTCCTGGCTCCCCGCCACCCTCCCTCCCTGTCTCCGTGACCTCCTTCGCTCTTCCCCATTGGGGATGGGTTTTTGAACTGCAGGTTCAGCAGTGAGGAGGGTGAAAAGGGAGCTGGTTCCTCCCACACTGCTGATCTGCAGTTCAAAGTCCCTCCGCATGGCAGTGAAGAGGAATGGGGGCATGAAAGAGGCAGTTCTGGCCTTGTCCCCGGATGATGCCGTCAGTGTCAAGGGTGTGGCCAGCAGCGCATGGACCTCACCTCGGGCAGCATCGGCACTGGAGCTGACACTGGATCTAGCGCTACAGCTGAGCGACTTTGAAAAAGCTGCTGTCTTTGAGAAGTAATTGCCAAGTGATGACCAAATGACGAGGGAGGAGAAGAATGCCGCCTCGAACCCCATTAAGTTTCTGAACTAGAGGGACCAATGGTCTGACTCAGTGGAAGGCAACTTCCTATGTAACTATGTTTAGGCCTCTCTTTAAGAGGGAGGAGAGGGCGCAGTGGGAAGGCACCGCAGCCAATCGAATGGAAAAGAGTGGCTGACATCCCGAGCAGCAAGAGGCTGCTGCTAACTCATCCAGAACGTTCCCAAGCAGCAGAGTGTGCATGCAGCAGGAGGGAGGAGCGATGTTCACTGTTCTCCCTGCCTCTGTCATTATCCATTGCCTGCAAAAAGAGGTCCCTGAGGGATTTCTGGAAGGATGTACTTTCCGGATTGTAGGTATGTCTCAACGTTGAGATTCATATTTCAAAACACTTGATGGACATTCTGCCATCCATGGATGTCTCTCCCTCATGTGACTTCTGAACCTTGCTGAGAAGTAAAGTGTGCCGCCAAGTCAGTGTTGACTCCTGGCAAGCCCAGGGGCGCAATTCCAGTGCTTGCCTTAGGCGCTCTTTGCCCTAGATACTCCCCTGGGGGAGGGGAGCAATTCTGGCTGCTCTTTCCTGCCCCCATCAGTGCTCTTTACCTTCCTATGACGAATCTGTATGCAGTTGATGCAAGAATGCAGCCAGCCAGCAGGGCAGGCAGACGCTGTGTGGCCTGCTGGGCAACAAACAGCAGCACACAAACTACGGAACAGCAGCATGAAAACACCCAGCGGTTGCTGCTGCGAGTCTCCCTGCCACGTGGACCCTGCTTGGTGCGGGTGCCCCAGACAGCTCTCGGGCCTGGCCTGCGCTCTCCACCATCCAATGGGAGCACCCACCTGCCGCCCCCGTCCCACGCTGCCCAGAGATCTCGTGTGAGTGTGCTGCTGCAGCCTGTGCGAGTGAGTGGGGGGGGGGGTTCAGGTGCCACTGGTCCGCTCGCCGGCCACCTGGGATCCGGAGATACCGGGACCCCCCAGCGGCGCCCGCTGGTTGAATCTTGTGATGGTGGGGCATGGAAATTATGCCCCCTTCAGGGGGCGCCCAGAGCACGTGCCCTGGCTCCCCCACCCTGGATCCGCCTCTGCCCTCTGCTCCGGAACAATCTGGCTGAGTTAGGAGCAGATTTTCTGGTTGCTGCTCTGGATATCAGCCTGTAATAAATTTAAGGTGGCGATGATGATGATGATGATGATGATGATGATGATGATGATGACGATAACGATGATGGTGATGAACAACTTTGTTAGCTATCCCATAACAAATTGTTGTCTGGGCGGCTGACAACATGAAATTAAAACATGAAATGAAAACATACAACACATTAAATCATAAGAGACCAAAAGGGGCAGGGGTGGGAGTGGGGAGAGGAAATACAAAATGCAATACAAAGACATTTTAAAACTCTTTTAAAATCAGTTTTAAAAAATCAAATTTGAAAATCAAAATTTTAAAAGTCCGACAGAACAAAAAGGTCTTTAGGTGGCATCTAAAAGAACAAAGTGAGGAAGCCAGTCGAAGCTCACTCAGGAAGCTATTCCATAAATGGGGTGTCAGCACCCAAAAGGCCCTCTCCCTGGTAGCCACCCACTTCACCTCCTTTGGCAAGGGCACTCAGAGGAGGGCCTCTGAAGAAGAACTTAAGGTCCTGGTTGGGACATATGGAGCAAGGCACTTTGAACTTTGGGGCCGAAGTCCAGGGCCTCCAAAAGTGTTCTCTCTAACAGGGATTCCCAGATGTTGTTGACCACAGCTCCCAGAATCCCCAGCCAAAGGCCATTGCAGCCAAAAGCTATTGCTGGGAGTTGTAGTGAACAGTATCTGGAAATCCCTGCTAGAGGCAACACTGGCCTCCAAACCCCTTGGGGGCCCCCAAATCCTTTTTAGTTTGTTTTGGGTGGTGTGGTCTCCACTGGCCCTCAATCGACCAGGCACTCAAGTATAACTGTGACCTGTTTCAGGTGCTTTAGAGACAGAGGGGGGAGTGGGGGGAGATATGTGGGATGGGAATATGTTAAGTTGTGTGTTGAAACATTTCTGCTAGTGCATATCTGCATAAGTGTATCTGTTTTATATTCTTACATTCTTGTGAGTTCAGTTGCTGTTTGTGCCCTCAAGAACCCACGTATTAAAAATATTGCATGTGTGTTTGTGTGTGTGTGTAGGGGCATGATGCTTAAGTTGCAGGGTGGGGTGCTCCAGAAACCTTTAGGTCCAGGCTCCAAAATTACCTAGGTGTAACCTTGCCTCTGATAGAGCACAGACTGTTTGGAGTAAAGGTGTATGTGATTGGTTTGTGTAGTGCTGTAAGCAAATGTGCTCAGGCTGGCCTAGATGCAGCAGATTCTATTTAATGTCTGTTTTCATTCTGTCAGGTCCACAACACCACCCCTGTTTGCACCTCCGTCTGTACCTCCATTTGCACCTCCATCCACACCTCCATCCGTATATCAGTCTGTACCTCCATCTGCACCTCCATCCTCACCTCCATCCGTACATCAGTCTATACCTCCATCTGCACCTCCACCTGTACCTCTATCTGCACCTCCATCCTCACCTCCATCCGGACATCGGTCTGTACCTCCATCCGCACTTCCATCCGTACATCAGTCCGTACCTCCATCTGCACCTCTGCCTTTACATGGGGTAAGTAAATGTAGAGTAATCTGGGCCTGCTTCTTCCTTTCATTAACCTCGTCATATTAGAGCTGGTCTGTAAGACAGCCTAGTACAAAGTACGATTGTCAGATACATTTTTTTCATGGTAGCTAATTTGCACAACCTTTTACTCATACCAGTTGACTCTACCCTACATGAACCATCCACTCCCCCTTTGAGCAGACTTAATATAGGATGCTCTGCATGCATTGCTATATACTTAGGCTTAAAACAATCACAAATGAATCAGTTCCCACTAAGACATAGTCAGAAAAGAAATGGAATCTCTGCTTGTTAAAGGTGGGCCAGAGAAAGTAGTTTTGAGTACTTCACCCACTCCCAGTCTCTGTCCGGGGCGTAGGATGGCTGGCAGCAACCCTAGACAGGCAGGTGCCTGCCCTTTTCCTGCCAATGCTGCCAGGCCGGACCCCCCGCCACGCAACGAGGTCTCCTCTGCCAGCACCGGGTCTCCCTACACACATACTGCTACTGCCGCTGCCTCCTCCTCTGATGGCAGGCTTGTCCCCGGCTGTGCTGTCCCCAGCCGGCCATACCCCTTCCACCCTGTGTCAGGACACCAATGCTGGAGGCGTTTCTGGGGCTGAGCAGCATGTGTAGCACATCCAACTGGAGAGTGCATTCTGTGTTGGCCCCGCTGGGGGCTTCTTTGCCCTGCTTGCCAGGGAGATGAAGGAAGAACCCTACTGGGCCAGTGCAGAAAGCACTCGCCGACTGAATAGGCCATGCAGACACGTAATCTGGGTGGGGCAGGCAGGGCACATGCCCTAGGCGCCAGTTGCAGGGGAGCGCCAAGTGCTTGCCATGCCCCGCACCCAACCATCACAGGTGTGTGTTTTTTTTTCAGGGTTGGTTTGTTTGTTTTGGAAAATCCCCACTGCTGGGTGCCTGCTGCCACCCCCACTCATGCAGCCGCGCAAGTCGCACAAGAGAGATCTGAGTCCCGGCAGAGAGCCTGCGCCCCCGCCCCTACCCCCCCAGAGCACTGACTTTCCGATTATTTTTAGGGAGCGTTTGCTGCCTTAAAGCATCTATTCCCCTTTCTCTTCCTCCAGAGGGGGAAAATAGATGCTTTCAGGCACCAAGCCTGCCCTGAAATGAGACTGAAGAGCTCTCTTCAGCTCTTTAGAGGCCACACCCCTTTGCATGTGATGTCATCATGTGATACTTCACATGCAAAAGGGCGTGGCCTAGAGCTCTAAAGAGCCGGAGGGAGCTCTTCAGTCTCATTTCAGGGTAGGCTTGCTGCGTGAAAGCACCTCTTCACTCCAAGGTGTGCTCCTTATTCAGTAAACAAAATTTTGCAGGCAACCCCTCTCCCCATCCAGCTCAAATCCAATCTTCCTTTCTTTGGGTGGGCTTTTCTCTGTGCTCTGTTGTTGGAGGAGGTTAGAGGGGAGGGGTGCGGAAGAGAGTAGGTCCTTAGCTGTGCTGGTTTGCCCTTCCAGCAGCTCATGGGTAATAGCTTTGCTGTCTGCTTTCGTGGAATAGGGAATTGCAAAAATAAATTGCTTTGAATTATTTTGTAGAAGGCATAACTCTTATGCGAGTAGTGTTCATGGTTCATCTTTAGTGATGTATTATAAAACTGTATTTAGTTTTTTGCACAGGGTTTTTTCTGTGTTTGTCCAGAGAGTCAACAGTAGATGGTGACATGCTAGTGGGCTTTTTTCTTCTTCATTCCACAGATTAGCTGTAGAAGCTGTCTCAGGGCTAAGATGTGCCTTCTACAACAGACACATGTAATACTCTCTCGGGTGTGGCTGGTTGTGATTCAAATTACACATGGCCACTGGCAGTTGCGAGTTTCAGCAGAGAAATGGGTGGAGTGTTTTTTACCTCTGGCTGCTTTTTTCTCACATGAATGGAAAAGGAGCCTTGAGAGGGCAAATTTAAGGAGGAAAAAAATAACTGCTGGGGGGAAATATCATGATCCTTTGCTTTTTGTCCCTTTGCTCAGACGTATAGTTTTTCACTAGCTGATTTTAATTAAAAAAGCAAAACAGTTGCGGTGACTGGTACCTGCATCTATTGCATAATGTTGATTTGCCTCACTGTTCCACTGTAGTGCTGTTAGTGCAATTAACCGTTCTCGGCATGCAACTTTTGACACTTATAGATGCTCTGCAACGCTTTCTTTTTCCTTTTGGATTGTAGCACTGTGTTCTGCTTCCTCCTGTTGTGGTCCAGGCCTGATTTATATACTGAATATGCTCATTAGCTAGCATACAAAATGAGGCCTGTCTCATAGTGTCAGCAAGTGACCAAGTTCTTTTATATAGTGACCATGTAGGATCTGGACGCAAGGAAGAAAAGAGATCAAACCAAACCTAAATGATTCAATGGGCTTTATTGAGTATAAAAGAATAACAACATCAATCTAACTGAGCAGAAAGCAGAACATTCTATCAATATTACTAACAGTATTTCAACCCTAACCAGCAACAATATTCACCCAGTGTTCCTAACTAACACATGTATGTGTGTATTAAACCTTCCTAGAGCCTAATACAACTTAGATAGAGATGGAAAAAGGGGGGGGGGGTAAGGAAGGTTGAGGACTGGCATGGTTTGGGGAGATCAGGAATTAGTAGAGGGACGAGGGGAATGGAGAAGAAGGGGAAAGGATGGAAGGATCCAAGGCTTGGAGAGGCAACATATTACCAGGATCAGAGGCTTGAGAGTGGTGGATCTTTCAGCTGAAGGAGAAAAGCTGTTGGCTGGAGACAAGAGCTTTTGGATCAAGCATGCAGTTTGCTCAGAGCATGTCTGAGAGTCAGAGCACCATGGCTGGTGAAGTCTTGACTTCTCATTGCGCAGTGGAAGTCACAGACAGTTCCTGTCCATGGCCAGAGTTCCTGCCTCTAGCCCTACGGCTTGGGCAGCAAACCCTTAGATTGCTCATGAGCAGATCTTGCTTGTAGGCACAAGATTGCGTGGCACGTCTCGTACTCGAATTAGAATTGTATAAACCAGCCCACTATGAGGAATTACGGTTTTGCAATAATTTCAGTCCGTAGGAGACCAGGTTTAGAGCGGGAATGCTGCAAGACACCTTGTCTGTGTACCTGCAATCCTGTCAAAGATCTGTGAGAGCCAGAATTGGGCTGTGCTGGCAAACCACAAAGCAAGGTTTGAAGGTTATGGAGAAGCAATTGTGAAAACCAGCCCACAGTTTCTAGTTTGCCATTGTAATGGCAACAAAGAAATGTCTCCCAGATTCACTGGGGGAAACCCAATTTACTGAGTGCATTTTAATTTAATGATTTTATCTACTTCATATTTTCAGAAGTTCGGGTGCAGGAAGCGAGGGGGGAGGAAGCGAAACCGGAAGAAGAGAAACTGAGCGGGGAGGAACATGATCTGGAAAAGCCTGACCATTGTTATTTTTGTAAATTATTATTATTATTCCTATTATTGTTGTTGTTTTTATTGTTGTTGTTATTATTATTATTATTTTATTATTATTATTAAAAAAAACCTAATTTTGAAAGACACACCTCTTCTTCTCCTCCATGGTCTCTGCAGCAGGAGTTCTGCTTATGTACAGAACAACATTTGGAAGCTTCGGAGGTTTTGTAGAGCATTCTGGTTCCTGCTCTGAAATGGGGAGACCTGTGCACTGTGCGTGCCTCTAGGGCAGGAAGAATACTCCTGTCCCTCAGTTACTTGACAATCATAACTCTAGCAGCATAACTCTAGCAGCAGCAGGGGCAGATCCGCCTGAGGACTTGCTCACCCACCATTCGCTGCCTCTGCTGCAGGCCCCCCACTGACCCCACCAACCACTGCCTCTGGTAGTAACTTGAGAAAGGCTTTGGTGTACGGGCTTAAGGGGAGGAGGCTGCTTGGTGGAAGCAGTTTCTCATTGCCCAGCCCCCAGTTGCCAGTCTTGAAAGTGTTGGGAATTCTCTCTGGTAAGAGAATCCCTTTTTCATTACAGCAAAGTGTACAGAGGCACAACACAGCGGAATTTGGTTAGGCATGCGTGTATGCTGAGAGTAAAGTAACTCGGAGCCAGTTCATAGTTTCAAATCAATATAAAAGCCATTTATTAAAGAACTCCATTCTAGATAGGAAAGTGAGGAGTTAGGATCTCTAATCTAGCTAGCTAGCTGGATACAGATGGATTCTGCATCTCTGCACACTGGGTGCAGGGAGAGGAGCTTGCATGTTGCAAGGTAGAAGGAACAGGAAGAGAACGGGGAGAGGAAGTGCAAAGCAGGAAGGAAGGAAGTTAGTCCCTAAGAGTAGCAATCTACATTTCAAAGGGATAGTGTCAGAGCAGTAGAGAAGGGATGACCAGTGTCTTGACCCTCTAGCCCTCTGACTCACTAGTCTGTCCTCCACTGTCTTTGAGACAAGAGACTGTGCAAAGTCCTTCACTTCCAAGAGAAAGGTGGCCAAGGTAATGAGAAAAGGCTGCCAACTAGGAAACAGTCTCCTCAACCTGTGCCCCTTGAAATGCTGTGGAGGGTGTGAGGCTGTCATAGCTTTCCTCAGGTGAGCAAGAACCTGGGTCTGCTCCTACTTGGCAGGGAGAAAGTCCCGGAAGAGTAAGCTGAGTTTAGATCAGGGATGCTCAACTCTGGTCCTCCTGCAGATATTGGCTTCCAACTCCCATAATCCCTGTCTATTGGCTACTGTGCCTGTGGATTATGAGAGTTGTCATCCCAAAACAGCTGGGGGGCCTAAGTTGAGCAGGTCTGCCTTAGAGGTATCAAGTGTTCACAACACCTCTGACCACTGGCAGAGTAATTTGTCCCTCAGAGTTATCCCCTAGCGCCATGCCTTGACTTGCCCTGCTGCCACAGGGTCAAAAGGAGAGCCTGGCACATGCTAAACATGAAACATGCTTTCTCGTGCTAGTTGGATAGGACTTCCTGATGCCAAGTCAGTAATAGACTGTCTGTTACCAGGGCTTTGTTTCTTCCCAGTTTCTGGCCTGCTGAGTGACTAACTTGAGCATAACAGAGTGGCACTGGAGACACATCTCGGTACTTGGAGCGCTGCCTGCAGAAATTTAGATTGTACAAGTTCCAGAGCCACAATGTTGGGGAACGGGCCCAATTGGGCACCATCGAGCAGCTAGCTAGTGACTGGGCTGTGAACAGTTCAAGGGCCGCGGATACATAATGGCCTCCTCTTGTCGGCAGGCATTTGAGAATGGCAGAGACACTTCTCTGGACATTTAAAGCCAGGTGTTCTTTATGGCCTTTCCTAGAGCCACCAGAATGGAAAACTACTCCCAAGTCTTTGAAGCGTGCAGCTTGCTCAATCTTATGCCCCTCAATGTGCCAAGAGTAGATCTTGGGCCTCCTGACAAAGGCCATCATTTTAGTTTTGTGATCATTGATTTCCAGGCAGTTCTCCCTGCAGTGCAGCGTCAGGGCCCTCAGTCTTCTTCTAAGGCCAATGGGGGGTCCTTGAGAGGATGGCTGCATCAACTACGTATAACAGGATGGCAATGTATCTCCCAGCGTGCTTTGGAGGGTGGAAATCTGGATTGTTAAGCTGGCCCATCATAGAGTTAATGTAGAAGTCGAAGGGGAGTGGAGCCAGAATGCATCCTTGTTTGATGCCCTTCAGCTCTTGTGAGGTGGCCTTGGGGGCTACATCTCACCTGGAGTGATGTGTTCGCGTGCAGGGTGCGATGAAGTTATAGCAGGCGCCAGTCAATGGAGGAGGCTTCCAGCTTCTCCCTTCATTTGACTCGTGAGATGGAGTCGAATGCTGCCTTAAGGTCGATGAAGGCGGCATAGAGGGAGGTCACCCGGCAGGAAGCGTATTTCCCGATAAGGTGCTGTAGAACTAGGCACTGGTCGATGGTGGAACGCCCTTCCCTGAAGCCCGCTTGTTCCTCAGCAAGAAGATTTTCCTCCTCCAATCCATCTTTAAGCTTCCCGGATAGGTGTCTCGCATTAGGTTTGCTGATGGTATTGAGCAAAGTGACGGGTCTGTAATTGGCAGGATCATCCTTCTTGCCCCTTTTAAATATAAGGCAATGATCACTGCCCCCCCAGTCCTTGGGAATTTGGCCACTTGTGTCAACATTGGTGAAGTGCAAAGCCAGGACAGGGGCCCACCAGTCTAGCTTATATTTAACGGCCTCTGGTGGAATAAGGTCCTCGCCTGGAGCCTTCCCCAGTCTTAACTGGGTGACTAGACTGTGAATCTTTGAGGTTGACACTGGTGCCCACGCTGGAGTGTCTTCAATGGCACAAGTGGAGTTTCTGCAAACAGCAGCAGGCTCTTTGCATAGGTCATGAAAATAGTTCTCCCTGATCTCTGGATGAAGATGACAGTCCAGGTGATTTGGTTCATAAGTGGGAGAGTGCTTTGTAAAGATGCCAGAACATGGCAGAATCTTTGGCTCTAATGGCCTGAATGAGACCCATCCAGGCATCTTTCATGGCATCTCTTTTCTTACGAAGCAGCAGAAGTTTGTGCTGTCTTTTCTGCAGAAGGAGATTCTGTACGGCCAACTGTCCAGAACTAGCTTTATAGACTTGATAGGTGTAGGGATGGGCTTTTGGGGCTTTAGCACAGTCCTTATCCAACCACTGCTTGGAGGCCTGTTGGCACTGTGCACGTAGCTGACAGATCTTGCGAGAGAGGAGCTGCTGTTATTCCTGGACGAGGGCATTGTAGGACACCAAAAGTGGAGAAGTAGGGTCGTTAGTTAGTGAGGATGATTGAATACGCTGCAGGTGGTCAGAGGCGAATAGCTCACTTAGTGTTGGATCCAGTTGTGGAGACCATTTAGCACAGCAATATGCTCCTCCCGCCAAGGATATGGTGGGATGATCATGGTTCTCCATAAGGGACTGATAGATGAAAGGCTTTAGAAGGAGCGAGATGGGGAGATGATCACTGTCAAATTTGGAGACAACCCTCAAAACCCTCCACCAGAGGGAGAAGGTTCCCTGAGGCGATAAAGTAGTCAATCAGACACATCCCAGAGCCGGCCAGATAAGTGAAGTTGGAAAGATGGTCATTTTCAAGCGAGTCCTTCAGAATGAAGAGATTAAGTCTGGTGGTCATTAGACTCAAGCAGAGACCTGCATAACTTGAGCTTTGGTCCTTTGAAAGACGGATAAGAGGGAGCCCGTCTGCCTCGGGACTGGAAGCCTGAGGCTTCCTCCGTATCGGAGAGAGATAGATGTTAATTTTCAGCAGACTGCAGCAGCCAAATTGAATCAAAACTGCCATAGCATATTGTTTGAGTGGTGGAAGCAGCTTCGAGGATGCGTGTAGAGAGGTAGCAACAAGCACACCCAGGCCACCTTTGCATCTGCCACAGCCTGCCCCAGGTACAGCTCCAACTGTATAAGAGTGAAAGCCATTGAGTAATATCTCCCCGCATGAGTCTGAATAGCAAGTCCTGGGGACAAACAACAGGGAAGGCCTGCGGTCTTAATGTCCTGCTTGTGGGCTTTCATGAATCATCTGGCTGATCACTGTTGGAAACAGGATGCTGGACTAGATGCATCAATGCAACCCAGCAGAGCAATTCTTACATTTGTGTTAAGATGATGAAAATGGTCTCTTTATCATTTGGCCACCTGCCTCTCTACCTAGTCTACCATTTCAAATTACAGAAAATTTAATCTACAATCCAATCTTCAGATGCAAAACAAAAGCACTTAAAAACAGAAATAACACCCAGCATCCCTGTCAGCCTCTACTATTCAGCACCCCCAGTTTCCTCCCCACACTTCTGAGATTTCACCAGGTACTAGACACACCTTTCAAGACCATCATTACAGCCTTGAGAACAGTAGATCTTCTTTTAGAAGAAAACGTCACAGGACATTGAATTTCTTTCAAAATACTGTGCTTGTGCAATGCAACGGTAGAATCAGGGAGCACATAGACTTCTGGCAGAGGAGTGGTTGGCCTGCTGGATCCAAACACAGCTTTGATGTAATGCCTCATATGACCTCTGTAGCACAAGATGGAGCCACACTCCAGTAGCTCCAATCATGCAAGCAAAGCATCTCCGATGGGTGTGCCCAAGCACACCCACATCCATGCCATGTTTCAGGCAGGACTGAAGCTCACCTTCCATCCCTACCCCTGGGAGAAGAACTTTGTGCAAATCATCTAATACAGGATTCCCAACCTTTTTAAAAACAAGCATACCTTTTCTGCTCACAGACCAGTCCTTCAATTCAGATACCCTGTAGAGATTGTCTGTGTGTGTGTGTGTGTGTGTATTGATGGATGGATGGATGGATGGATGGATGGATGGATGGATTGATTAAGTGCTGTCAACTCTTAGCAACCACATAGATAGATTCTCTCCAGGGTGATCTCTCAGGTTTCTCAGTGATGCATTCATTGCTGTCATAAGCGAGTCCATCCACCTTGTTGCTGGTTGTCCTCTTCTCTTTCCTTCAACTCCCCCCAGAATTATAGACTTCTCAAGGGAGCTGGGCCTTCGCGTAATCTGTCTGAAGTACGATAGTTTGAGTCTCGTCATTTGTGCCTCGAGTGAAAATTCTAGATTGATTTGTTCTATGATCCATTGGTTTGTTTTCCTGGCTGACCATGGTGTCCTCAAGAGTCTACTCCTGCAGCAAAGTTCAAAAGCGTCAATGCTTTTTCTATCTTGTTTCTTCAAAGACCGCCTTTCACATCCATAGAATGTCATGGGGGAAACCATTGTCCAAACGATTCTAATCTTTGTAGGTGTAGACTCCTCATGGCATCTAAATATCCTTTCTGAGGCCTTCATTGCAACCCTACCAAGTGCTTGTCTGCGGCGTATTTCTTGACTGCTGGATCCTTTACTGTTGACAGTCGATCCTAAAAGGGAGAAGCTATCCACCACTTCAGTGTCTTCAGTGTCTATTCTGAGGCTGGTTGCTGTACCCCTTTCTTGTCTTTAGTTTAGTCTTCTTTACATGTAATTGTAGTCCCATATTTTCACTGTGCTCCTTCACTTTCATTACTAGAGCCACATTCTCAGCTCTCAGAGTGGTGTCATCAGTGTAGCGCAGCTTATTGTGTATCTATGCACACACAAATCTAAAGGTTACAGTTATGAAACAGCTTACTCCAGTCACTGGCTTACATCCAGACTCAGTTACTCAAGAGTACTCCCACTGAAATTAATCAACTTGTCCCACTAATTTCAAGAAGACTGCTGATGACTAACTTTCTCTGGATGTAGGTCTGTGGCTGGAGTAGTCTACTTCATGACTGTAGCATTAAAACTTGGCACTAATATTCCGTCGGTCAGGATGAGGGAAGGAGTACGCTGAGCTTCCGCACGTCGCCAGCCAGTCAGAAGCACAGGGAGAGAGGCTTCACCCTCCTCCCTCCCCTTCTACAATAGATACATCGCTGAGAACATGTTGGCTTCCATCCGGCAGTCCTCAGATGAGGAACACATCGCGTGGCAGGAGGTCTCTGCATAGCCCCGAGAGCCCTTCAAGTACCACTAGGGGTACTAGTACCCCCTGTTGGGAACCCCTGTTCTATATACAGAGAGTTCTTTTTTAATTCATATCCAGGTCTCCATCTGTACCAGAGAGAGGCCCTTTCCACAGCAAGTCTGCACAGCTACCAATGGCAAAACGTAACCAATCACTATCTTGGCTTCAATGGCTGGTCTAGTTGCCTCATCACAGTAAGGATGACCTGCTGTTTTCACTGTCATTTCAGTGAAAAGAAGCTTTCATACCAAGTCTGCAGGTATGCTTCATTTAAGTGTCATGACTTCCCTTCATGGGTAGGTGAGAGAGTAAGCCAGTAGCTCATTGTGTGCTGAGCGTAGACAGAAGTCTGCCAATTGCTAATCACTTCTATAACCAAATGGTCTGGGAATTCACTACCTCGGAGAAGTGATGAACTAGTTTGATCTAATATGTAAGCAGCTCTCCACTGTAAATGTATTGGGTCTACGGATGTGGATTGGCTTTGGTAGCCAGGTCTTCATAGTTGCCAACTTCCTCCCCAGGGATGTCTGCTTGCCCAGCACAAAGCCAGACGACTCCTCCCTCCAAATTCCCAGTGTGTGGAGAACTCAGGAGTTGAGAGGAGTCTCTCATTTTGTGCTCACCTACAGTATTGTTGCCGGAAATATTCCTAGTCACTCATGGTGACCTGCAAAACGTTGAGATATAAAGGCAGTTCATGTTGGAAATTCTCTGTGGTGAGAGAATCCCTTTTTCAATATAGCAGAGTGCACAGAGGCACAAACACAGCGGATTTAGTTATGCATGCATGTGTGCTAAGAGTAAAGTAACTTGGAGCCAATTGCTAGTTTCAAATCAATATAAAAGGTATTTATTAAGGAACTCCATTCTAGATAGGAAAGTGAGGATTTAGGATCTCTAATCTATCTATCTAAATGGATGCAGATGGATTCACCATCTTCTCTGCACATATGGTGCAGGGCAAGAGACTTGCCATGTTGCAAGGTCAACAGCCAGGTAGGAAGAGAGAGAAGGAGGAAGGAAGTTGAATCCCCTAAGATTAGCAATCTACATTTCAAAGGGATAGCATCAGAGCAGCAGGAAGTGATGACCAAATGTCTTTGACCTTCTAGCCCTCTGACTTACTAGTCTGTCCTCCACTGTCTGAGGCAAAGAGACAGCGCAAAGTCCTTTCCTTCCAACAGTTCACACAATGCTCCTGTTTTAGGATTGTGTCCAAGGGAAAGGCTGGAGAGAGAGAAGTGATTTCTGGGGGAGAGGAGCTGAGCCAGAGAGTGCCTTCCTACCCAGCTCGCATGCCCAGCAGTTTACCCAGGCAGGTAGAAACACATGTCTGTTCTAATCAGAGCCATGTGAACTGCCTCACAGAGTACCCTGAGGGGGATGAGGTTTGGAAAGGAAGCATGGGATGGATGGAAGTAGTGGGACTTCTATTATTTTATTATTATTACTACTACTACTACTACTACTACACTTATATCCCGCTCTTCCTCCAAGGAGCCCAGAGCGGTGAACTACATACTTGAGTTTCTCTTTCACAACAACCCTGTGAAGTAGGTTAGGCTGAGAGAGAAGTGACTGGCTTAGAGTTACCCAGCTAGTTTCTTTCTTTCTTTTTTCATTTCAATTTTTTTATTAACTTTTAACAATAATAGTAAGCATAACAATCATAATAAACACAGTTACAAGTTGACTTCCCGCGCACCTCTTTTCGTGATGCCAATAATAAATTTTACCCTTATTGTAATATTAATTAAAAAAGAAAAACACAAATTTAAACCTTCCACCACCATTAATCTGCCCAACCTGCATTTCAAATTTCAAATCCTGCTGTTGAGATCCATAGTAGGAAAATAATTCTTTAAATAAACCAAAAAAGGTTTCCAATCTTCCTTGAAGCGTTCTAAACTTTGGTCTCTGATCAGTGTTGTAAGTTTTGCCATTTCTGCATATTCTAAAGTTTTTATCAGCCAATCTTCTTTTGAAGGCAGTTCGTTAGTCTTCCATTTCTGTGCAGATAATATTCTGGCCACCGTAGAAGCATACATAAAAAAAGTTAAATTATTTGTAGAAATTGCTCCTTGTGTTATTCCTAGCAGGAAGAATTCTGGCTTCTTAGGGAATGTCACTTTAAATATCTTCTTCAATTCATTATATATCATGTCCCAATAGGCCTTGGCCCTCCCACAGTTCCACCACATATGAAAAAAAGTACCTTCAGTATGCCCACACTTCCAACATTTATTTGAAACATTTTTATACATTAATGCCAGTTTTTTAGGCGTTAGATACCATCTATACATCGTTTTGTAATAATTTTCCTTCAAAGCATAACAAGCAGTAAATTTTAAATCACTTTTCCATAGCTTCTCCCACGCTGCCATTTCTATATTAAGTCCAACATCTTGAGCCCATTTTATCATAGTTGTTTTAACCAATTCCTCTCTAGTCTCCTCCAAAAGTCGTAATTTATACATTTTAGAGATTAATTTTTCATCGTCTTGACATAATCCCTTCTCAAAATTTGAAATCTGATCTTCAAATCCAACTTTAAGGTCTTCCTTATACACCTCATTTAGCTGATAGTACTGAAACCAATCTCTAACCAAGTTTTGTAATTCAGTTAAAGATTTTAACTTACAACCGTTTCCCTGAAAATACAACAGATCTCTATATGTACCCCCAGACATCTGCATATTTACTTCTTTACGTGATAAAGCTTCAATTGGGGATATCCATAACGGAGTTTTTGGTTCCAACCAATTTTTATATTTTAACCATACCCTCATTAAACTCCTTCTTACACAGTGATTCAAAAAATCTTTATGTACTTTAGTTTTTTCATACCATAGATAAGCATGCCATCCAAACCTTCTATCAAATCCCTCCAGATCAAGGACTCTAGGGTTTCTCAATGTTATCCATTCCTTTAGCCATGTCAAACATACAGCATCAAAATACAACCTTAGGTCTGGCAAGGTAAGACCACCCCTTTCCTTTGCATCTGTTAAATTCTTAAAATTTATTCTTGGTCTTTTCCCTTGCCAAACAAATTTAGCTATATCCTTCTGCCACTGCCTAAAACAAGTCAAGTTATTAATTATAGGAATAGTCTGAAAGAGAAATAACATTTTAGGCAAAACATTCATCTTCACCACTGAAATTCTTCCCATCAAAGATAAATTCATTTTAGACCATCTTTGCAAATCTCTTTTCATTGAGTTCCATGTTTTAACATAATTATTTGAAAACAGCACAGAGTTATTATTTGTTAACCAAACTCCCAAATATTTCACTTTCTTCTCCACTTTTAACCCACTTATTTCACCAAATCTATCTTTACTTTCCTGATCAATATTTTTAGTCAGAACCTTAGTTTTAGTCTTGTTTATGTAAAATCCTGCCAACTGGCCAAATTGCTGTATCTTGTCCAAAAGTCTTTCAATCTTATCGATTGGATTCTCTAAAAATAACACAACGTCGTCTGCAAAGGCTCTCAGTTTGTATTCTTGTCTCCCGATTTTGGGACCATGTAATTCATCATCTTCCCTAACAGATCTACAAAGCACTTCTAAAACCAATATAAAAAGCAATGGAGAAAGTGGACAACCTTGTCTAGTCCCTTTTTGTATTCTACAATTGTCTGATAATTCTCCATTTACAATAATCTTGGCATATTGTTCCAAGTAGATAGTTTTAATTGCTCTAATGAAATGTTCACCGGCAGTTATTTCCTCTAATAAACCCCACATAAACTGCCACGAAATATTGTCAAAAGCTTTCTCTGCATCCAAAAAAATCATCGCCATCTGTTTTTCATTATGTTTTTCATAATACTCCAATACATTCAAAACTGTTCTAACATTGTCTCTCAGTTGTCTCTTTGGCAAAAAGCCAGCTTGATCCTCATGAATAAAGTCTCGTAGTACCACTTTCAGTCTTCTTGCCAAAACCGCAGCAAAAAGTTTATAATCATTATTTAAAAGTAATATTGGCCTATAATTTTTGACTAATGTTAAGTCTTGATCTGGCTTTGGGACTATTGTAATATTTGCATATTTCCACGAATCTGGCATAATCCCTTTTTGTAAAATGTCATTCGTAGTCCATTGAAGAGGTTGTAAAATTTGATCTTTGAGTGACTTGTAATACAAAGCTGAGAGTCCATCTGGCCCAGGGGCCTTGTTGGATTTAGCTTGATTTATTGCTTCTATTATTTCCATAACTGTTATTGGAGCATTCATGACTTCTATTTGTTGAAGAGAAAGTTTTGGAATATTTTTAGTTCTAAGAAACTGCTTAATTTTTTTATCTTCTACTATTTTGCCTTGATATAATTCCGAGTAATATTTTAAAAATTCCATCCTTATTTCCTTTCCATTATAAGAGAGCCCATTTTTAGTTAATATTTTAGATAAAAATTTTTTCTTCCTCTCAAGTCTAATTTTCCAAGCCAGCAACTTGCCTGGTTTATTTGCAAATTCAAATGATCTTTGCTTGATATACTTCAGATTTTGCTCAAGTTCATTTGCTATTAGCATAGAGAGTTGTTGTTGTAAGATCTTAATAGCTTGAGAGATCTTCTTCTTATCATTAGTCCATATCAATTCTCTTTCCTTTTTGGAAATCTGCATCAGTAGTACCTCTCTTTTCAATCCTCTTTGTTTTTTAAAATATGCATTTTGCTGTATGAAAAAACCTCTCATAACCGCTTTGCTTGCATCCCAAACAATTTTGTTATCCAATCCTTGATTTAAATTCATTTCAAAATAATCCTTTAACTTCTTTTTGGCTTTCTCAACCACATCTGGTTTTTTCAAAAGATATTGATTCAGTCTCCACCTAAATGAGGTCGCTCCTTCCTTCTTCCATGCAAAACAAATCGGATTATGATCTGAAAATGTCCTAGGTAGAATGTCCATTGTTTTCATATGAGTTATAATGGTTTGGGATGTCCAGACCATATCTATCCTTGAATGTGACTGATATCTTTCCAAAAAGTAGGTATATTCTTTTGCATTTGAATTTTTAATTCTCCATAGATCATAGAGATCCATATGATCTACTAATTCAAAAAATGCTTTAGGAAGTTTACCTTGTAAATTCTTTTCCGATAAATCAGATTTTCTGTCAAAAACTGTCGAGACAACTCCATTAAAATCTCCCAATAAAAGCAAATTAGCATTTGATAGATCTGCCATCTTTTGATCCAAATAGTTATAAAATTCAACTTTCCTTTCATTAGGGGCATAGATTCCAATTATCACTGTTTTAATTCCAGATATTAAAACTTCCAATGCTAATATCCTACCTTCTTCATCTTTAAAAATCAATTTAGGTTCAAATTGTTGTTTGACATAAAATACTACTCCTCTTTTTTTTTCTTATCTGAAGAAACAAATTCTTGTCCCAGGGCTCTATTTACCAAAAATTTCCGATCATGTTTTCTAATATGAGTCTCTTGTAAACACACTATATCCAGATTTTGTTTCTTAAGAAAGTGGAAAACCCTGTTTCTCTTAATTTTTGAATTCAGACCATTTATATTCCAAGATAAAAATCTGTAAGTTCGTTTATAATCCATATAGAGTGACTTAAGTTATATGTTTATGAAGCAGAATGTTCAGAAGATAAGTCTTTTTTGTATTTCCGCCAGAATTCTTGTGCTTTCAGGAGCTCAGTGAATCTATTCCTCTTGCTCTTGTAGAAGAAGGAGATTCCCTCTGGTAATTCCCATCTAAAACGTATTCCTTTAGCATTTAATGCATCAACCAGAAATTTGTAATCCTTACGTTTTCTTAGAATTCTGGCTGGAATCTCTTTCAAAAATTTTATCTGATGAGTTTGAATTGTTAAGGTTGTAGTAAAGTGAGCCTGAATGATTCTCTCTGCTATTGATTTGGTGGGGAAATGTACTATGCAGTCTTTGATTAATTTATTTCTTGTTGCAAAATCCGAGTTTACACAAAAGGCTGTGTCAATCTGGGCATCCATCTCATCAACCGTAATTCCCAAAAGTGATGCAAGTTCCACTCCAAGTAATTTCCTAATGTTCTCATTAGGAATTTCAGGAATTCCTCTGAACCTTAAAAATCTCTCTTTTTGTCTTAATTCTAACAAAGCCATTTGATCCAGTAATTTTTCTCTGTCATCTTTCAGTGATCGCACATCTTTTTCTACAACATCAACCCTTAATTTAAATTCTTTATTGTCCTGTGCCAATTTTTTGACAGTCTCATCAATATTTGAGGTCCTATCATTTATCTCAGCCATATTTTGCTTCATTTGGGTTACATCAGAAATGACCTGTTTGAGGTCGGTGGCATTTGATGCCAGGCAATTGTGTTTGACTGCAAAATTTGTTTCATCTCAATCAACGTCTGGTCCATGGCTGCAGCTACTTTAACTTCCTCTGCACTTGTATCTGGAAGTGAAAGTTTCCTTGCTTGTAGATGTGTCTGGCTTAGATGAGGTTTCTCCCTGCCTTTCATAATGACATGAAGGAGTTAAAGAAGAAAACCCTTTGCCCAAGTATGTTTGTCCTTGATCTCAAAACAGAAAGTAAAAACCTGAGCTTGTACTCAAATATAAACAATTCTGCAGCATATCAGTGGCCATCAAAACTTTCTCACGGTAGGGTGGAGTATAAAAAAAAAACAAAACAAACAAAAAAAACCACAGCAGAACGTCTCTTTTTTAAACTTGAAGAACAACAATCCCCACTGATAGAATTCTTTCCAGATATTAAAACCAGCAACTTAAGTTTCCAATCTTAGTAGTTAACAAACAGAAGAAGAAGGAAGGAGAAGGGGGGGAAAAGAGAGAAAGTCCTTTATTTAATTGTAATCCAAAAGAGAACTTACAGGCTTATCTGCGACGGCTTTCCCGGAAACGCAGGAGAATTCATCAATCACTGAGTCACTAAAGAGGTGAACTTCTTTGAACTTTTCACATTAATTATATCCAAGCCAAAGAGACTGTCCGCTCGGCAGCTTTAAAATTCCTGAGCAGGAGATTAGCAAAGATGGACCCCCTTTCCCTGCTGGTGAACTTGAGACAATAAATCGTGCTCTTAAGCCCGATCCATGTATCAAATTACCAGCATATGAGAAGACGTGGGTTATCTTGAATCAATCCTTTGATCTAGGATGATGAAGGGAGGATTTTGAAGCCTCAAAATCCTCTTTTTCTTCCTGCTCAGTCCTCCCTTGTCAGAGAGGCAGCCACTGCATTGGCGGTCCCAACTGGAAGTCAGAGTTACCCAGCTGGTTTCATGGCAGAGTGCGGATTAGAACTCGTTTCTCCCCAGTCCTAGTCCAGCACTCTAAGCACTACATCACGCTGGCTCTGCCTTTCCCTCTATTGCTCTCAAAATCCCAATTTGAACAATTTCAGAATATATCTAGTTTTGAAGAGGAGGAGAACAAAGAGGAGGAAGTGAGGTCTTCACTCAGGAGCCAGTGTCTGAAGTATCTTTGCTATATAACACAAATGTGTTATATCTATATCTATCTATATCTATATCTATATCTATATCTATATCTATATCTATATCTATATCTATATCTATATCTATATCTATATCTATATTCCCCACAATGCACTACATGCACAATGCAATGGGGGATTTGCCTGTCAGATTCTGTATCTCCTAGGGCTGAACTCAGCCCAACGAGACACACAATAACCGGCAGCCAGGTTAAGGGTGTGCTTGCAAAATCTGAGCTAACAGCCGGGTTGGTTTGAAGGGTTAGGTAGGCGAGAAGCATCGGGATCCACGGGAATCCCGGCCTAACATCAGCTGGGCTGCCCTTGCCCGCGTTAGGCTGGTCATGAGAACAGTCCCATTGATTCTCAGGCCCAAGATACAGCATTCTTTAGACATTCACCCACCTAGCTTAGCTCAATCATTCTCAGCAACAAATTGACATGCCTAGATCTTCCTGTCCAGTCTTCTAGATTCTTGGCTCGGTTAGGATGTTGGATAACAGCTATCTTTATATGCATTGACAGTAATAAACTCAACTCAACTAAAACTAAGACATGCCTATATATCTCAGACCAATCTCTTTTTCTTATAACAGAAAGATATTGTCTTTCAGAGTTTCTTATGGCCGCCAAGAGAGCCCAGAAGCTTGCAGCACATTAAGCACTCTCGGACGCATTTCAAAAGAACCTGCTTGGTGTTCTAGGCAAGGCCTTTTCCTTTTAAAAATAAAAACACATTTTTAAAATCCTGCTTCTGTCCCACTCTTACCTGGGGTTCCAAGTGGTTTCCATCCACAGGACGGATCAGATCCTCACCTGCTTAGCTGAGTTTCTCCCAGACCATTTTCTGAGTCCTAGGTGGAAGAGCAGAGACACAAGTTACTGGCTTTAAAGCTTGGGATCTTCTCCAACGATGGTGGGAATTGTGGAGGAGGAGACTCGCCATCCAGACATGCATGGTGACGAAGGCCAAGAGCAGCAAAGAGTGGGCTAAGGCATTCTTCATCCAGATGAGATGGCTCCCCCATGAGGCAAGGTGAGGTGACAGTCTCAGGCGGCACTTATGCCCTAGGATGGCAAGTGTAGGCACCCTGCCCCCTGCAGGTGTAGTCTCAGCTGCCTGCTACCACCGCCTCCCACCAGCTCCTCTACACTCTGTCACCCTCCTTTCAGGTGTCCTCCCCTTGATCCTGGCCCCGCTCCTGATGCAGACAGTGGTCTCTACCTCTTCTCCATTGCCCAGCTGCCTTATCTTTTGAAAATTTATTTAATCTATTTTAATTGATTTTGACATTTAGATCCCGCTCTTCCTCCAAGCAGCTCAGCGTGGTGTACATGCCTTTTTTTATCCTCACGACAACCCTGTGAGGTAGTTTAGGCTGAGAGATATATGATTGGCCCAGAGTCACCCAGTGAGTTTCATGGTGGAAAGGGGATTCGAACTCGGGTCTTCCTGGTCCTAGTCCAACACTCTAAACACTACACTATGCTGGCTCTTCTGGGCATGTCACTGTATGAAATTGCAAGTCAGCGGTGGAGTACAATGACTTATGTTGTATCTTCTGATGGATTTTTCACATTTAGCTGTTTTTTCAGGATAAAAAATAAAAAATAAAATAAAAATAAAATCAAACCTAGGGCTACAGTAATGCAAAGAAGTTCCCGTCAAGATTTCTACCAGTTGCAGCTGTTAAAAGGCAGAGGAATCCTGCCGGGACTGGGGGACAAAACACACGGCAACCCTACTGTGCAGCCTCCCCAAAGTTCTGCAAAGGTTGCCTGGTTTCTCTTTGCTGGTCAGGATAGGGGGTGCCAGAGAGCCTAAGCGACACACGGAGCAGCAGCACCAGCTCCATCGGTTGTCATTCCAGGCAGGGCAAGGCAGGACATCTTGATGTGGCAGAGTATTCGGGGTCATGCTGCTCTCACTCTGTGCAGGAGGCTGGCCACCTCAGAAACAAGACAAGAGCCCTGGTTTGTACACTTCTTCCTGTGCAGGCACAATGCAAGTCGTGCTGCTCTAGGCGCATAGGCAGAACTAGGGGTGGGGAGGCAGGGCACGTGCCCTAGGTGACACTGATGTGGGGGCGCCACACCAGTTCCTGCCACCCCCACCCCATTGCCCCCCTGCCCAGCCCCAGGGCCCCCCAGCCACTTGCCTCCAGCTCCGGCCTAGGATCGGCAAGGCCTGCAAACTGCAGAGCTCTTCTCTGCCCGCCTCTCAGCTGATCGGCGGGTGGGCGGGGCTTCCAGAGAGGCCTCCCAGTAGGCCTCCCTGAAGCCTGAACTGGGCAGGCCCCAAGCAAGGAAGGAAGGAAGGAAGGAAGGAGGCAGTGCTCTCCAAAGCAGCAGCAGCAGCAGCAGCCCCCCTGCCCAGACCATCCAGAACAGCTATTGCTAGGTAGGCTATGAATTCCTTTTTGGGGTCCCCCCACCCCTATAGGAATCTGCTTGCCATAGGGCTTTGATATGGGGGTGGGTGGGGGGGCGAGACTGAGAAATCTCTGAATATTTAATTGAAAGCAGACTGGAAAATGTGCTGGCTTTAAAAACAAAAACTATCTAAAAAGGCCTATAAGTGGCTTGTTTCAGGGCAGAAAATTACAAAAACTTCTGGAACAAGTATATTTTATTTATTTTCATTCAGTTGATGTGAATACCGGTTCGTCCCTGGGTCCGTCTTTTTGCCAATCAAACAGACTCAGTGGGGATCAATTAGAGGCAATTTTATTTGCTGCTGCAGCCAGCAAGGTAAATCAATGGGCTATTGCTCTGCATTGAAATACAAATTGGTTATAGGTGCATCTTACATTTATACAGACAATCTGAATGATGTTGACACCCTAGACATAGTATACTTGGCAACAAAATGGTGGACTAAGTATCTAGTACGCATGCAAAAGATTCATTGTTCGTCTGGTGATCACTCCTTATTTGGTTACATCCTGTTTTCTTTAACTGTCAGCAAAGAACAGTGAGCATTCATCTGTTGCGAACCAAGTTTCTTTAGATACAATTTAGTGGAGAAATGACGTTGATCATGTGAGGCCGTGTCCTTGAGCTGGCCTGAGCTGGGCTGGGGTTACTTTAAGTTAGAGTGAGGTATTCTAAGTAAAATGGAGTTACTTTGGTTTTCTAAAACACATCACATTCATTCATAAATGCACTTATGTTCAAGTTGTTTTGCAACCCAGAAAGTCTGAGTGAGAACTGTGAAGCATGTGCTGTGCTTTTATTTTATTTTTCTTGTGTGTGAACTGCTCCCCATAAACTTGCAGGGACTTCAGGGTAAATCTGGCCAACATGTGAATGCAGCACCTCTATTCCAGAGGAGATGTGTGTTAAAGGGCTTTAAAAGCCTGGTGTGAAAAACCTCCTGGAATCAAACTTTTCTGAATTTGTTCAGAATTCTGAGAAAACAAACATAGGCTCACCTTGCATGGTTGAAAGTCTCCTTTGCTAATCTGCAGCGAGGGGGCCATTTTAATAATTAGCCTTGCTAGTGTGTTCTAGGCATTAAAAGTAGCACAAATATATAGTACTCGATGTATATCACTATATACTGTGAAGTGTGCATGTGTGTATTCAGTGAAATGTATTTCCAGGCAGCATACGTATTTTGAAAGATCCGACTTAAATCCTTGGGGGCCTGTGGTGTGTGGAGGCCCTGGACTTTGAGGGGCTCTGGGCCCATTTTAAAATCTCACCTTGGCCCATTCCAACCTTGCTATGCCTCTGAATGGCTCATGTTTTCAGGTTTGGATCAACAAACATATCTAGATGGTACAGTGTTCCTTTTAACAGGGATTTCCAGATGTTGTTGACTACAAGTCCCATCATTCCTGTTTGGACAGGGGCGCAATTTCAGTGCTTGCCCTAGGTGCCATTTTCCCTGGTTAGGCCTCTGGGCCTGGGGGTGGGGTGTGTGTGGAAATTCTCTCTCACCAGCTCCTCAGTGAAAGTACACACTCCAGAGCTGCCTGGCTACCAGCTTTCTAGCCTGCTGCTACCAGTCTGTGTGGACAATAGTTAGAAGGATGGACTGGACCAATGGGCTGACTCGGAAAAAGGCAGCTTACTAGAAGGTTGCTAGATCTCTTGTATGCCTTTTCTTCGGTCTTCAGCACAGACAAGTGAGAGCATCAGAGCCCAGGGCAAGAGGGAAGGGGGGAGCTGGCAGGCTCAGGGCAATACACATGCCTCAGGAAAAGAATCTACATTTCCTCTGGCTCTGCTGGCTTTAAACAAAGATCAGCAGCTCTTTTCCTGTTGCACCCTGCTGGCTTTTCTGGTTTCTTTTTGTTTCTGGCTTCTAGCTAAGCTCAGTCTCTGACTAGTTTTACAATATGTGTTTAAACAAATGAGCACATGCAAAGTGCAACTCTCTCTCTCCCAAATCCCCTGGGAGAAGGTAGGAACATCCTTAATTAAACAGAGAGAGACAACAACAGACCTCCTTTGGAGAAAAAGTACTGAAGAAGAGTCTCCCTGCCTCTGGCCAGCAGCACACACACACTGAACCCCGCCGTCTCGGCCTGCAGCCCCACTCCCCAGGCTCCAGCAGCAGTCTCCGTCTCCGTCTCCAGCCGCTGTCCTCCTCCTCCTCCTCCTCATCCTCTCGCCTCCTCAGCATGCCTGCCGGCTGCCTGCCTGCTTGCGCACCCCAATGTGATCACACCAGGCAGGCAGAGCGGTGTGGGCAGTCGCACGGACCCCCAACTGACTGAGTGGCTGTGAGAGAGAAGGGGAGGCAGAGCAGAGCAGCCCCCGTGTGCGTCCCAAACACCTCACCAGGCCAGGCAGGCTGAGCCAGAAGCCCCGGCGGTGGCTGCTGCTGCTGAGTGAGGGGAGAGCAGGCTGCTCTTGCCTTTCCGCTAACCTCGATCCCCCCCCCGCCCCAGGTGTTGGTTTAGCAAAAGCAATAGCAATAGCACTTACATTTATATACCGCTCTATAGCCGGAGCTCTCTAAGCGGTTTACAATGATTTAGCATATTGCCCCCAACATTCTGGGTACTCATTTTACCGACCTCGGAAGGATGGAAGGCTGAGTCAACCTTGAGCCCCTGGTCAGGATCAAACTTGTAACCTTCTGGTTACAGGGCAGCACTTTTACCACTGCGCCACCAGGGGCTCCTTGCAGATTTACACACACACACATATACCCCATGGAAAGAGAAGAGAGAGAGAAAAATAAAATAAAACAAAGGTAGTACCACAAAGTCATTACAGACAAAGTTGGAAGGGGAAATCGCATTTGTCTATTTTCCCCTTCTGACCAAAGGCAACCCCCCCCCACACCTGCACACAATCTTCTTCTCTCGTGATCATCCTGCTGCCACAAGTTCTGAGAGAAGGAGCCAAGGGGGAAAGAGTCCCATGCTGTGGTGCAGGGCTAGGGTTCCCTAGTCATTTATGTTCCCAATTCCCCCCCCCCCCGCGATGTTTATGTTAGCCATGGGGGTGCTTGGTGAAAGAAGGGTCTCATTTCTCCCCCCCCAACCTGCCCACCCACGTCTCCCTGTAGAAGCACCTTGAGAACTGCTCCTGCTGAGAGGTGGCCGCCTCCCTCCGCTCCAAATCTGCTTTTCGAGCCTCTATGCACTGCAGGGTAGGGCGCGTGCGAGACATACACACAAACACACGAGAGAGAGAGAGAGAGAGAGAGAGAGAGAGAGAGAGAGAGAGATTTGAGCAGAGCAGCAGTTTACTTTGTCTGGAGTGTGTGTGTGTGTGTGTGTGTATGCGGTTAATGCAAGAATGCAGCCAGCCAGCAGGGCAGGCAGACGCTGTGTCGCCTGCTGGGCAACAAACAGCAGCACACAGCATCAGCACACAAACTACGGAACAGCAGCATGCAAACACCCAGCAGTTGCTGCTGCTAGTCTCCCTGCCACGTGGAACCGGCTTGGTGCAGGCAGCCCAGACAGCTCTCGGGCCTGGCCTGCGCTCTCCACCATCCAATGGGAGCACCCACCCGCCACCCTGTCCCACGCTGCCCAGAGATCTCGTGTGAGTGTGCTGCTGCAGCCTGTGCAAGTGAGTGGGGGGGGGTTCAGGTGCCACTGGTCCGCTTGCCAGCCACCTGGGATCCGGAGATACCGGGACCCCCTAGCGGCTCCCACTGGTTGAATCTTGTGATGGTGGGGCATCAAAATTATGCCCCCTTCAGGGGGCACCCAGAGCACGTGCCCTGGCTGCCCCACCCTGGATCCGCCTCTGCCCTCCGCTCTGGAACAATCTGGCTGAGTTAGGAGCAGATTTTCTGGTTGCTGCTCTGGATATCAGCCTGTAATAAATTTAAGGTGGCCATGATGATGATGATGATGACGATGATGGTGATGAACAACTTTGTTAGCTATCCCATAACAAATTGTTGTCTGGGCGGCTCACAACATGAAAAGAAAACATGAAATGAAAACATATAACACATTAAATCATAAGAGACCAAAAGGTGGGGGTGGGGAGAGGAAATACAAAATGCAATACAAAGAAATTTTAAAACTCTTTTAAAATCAGTTTTAAAAAATCAAATTTGAAAATCAAAATTTTAAAAGCCCGACAGAACAAAAAGGTCTTTAGGTGGCATCTAAAAGAACAAAGTGAGGAAGCCAGGCAAAGCTCACTCGGGAAGCTATTCCATAAATGGGGTGTCACCACCCAAAAGGCCCTCTCCCTAGTAGCCACCCCGCCTCACCTCCTTTGGCAAGGGCACTCAGAGGAGGGCCTCTGAAGAAGAACTTAAGGTCCTGGTTGGGACATATGGAGCAAGGCACAGTGAACTTTGAGGACGAAGTCCAGGGCCTCCACCAGTGTTCTCTCTAACAGGGATTCCCAGATGTTGTTGACCACAGCTCCAAGAATCCCCAGCCAAAGGCCACTGCAGCCAAAGGTTATTGCTGGGAGTTGTAGTGAACAGTATCTGGAAATCCCTGCTAGAGGCAACACTGGCCTCCACACCCCTTGGGGGCCCCCATATCCTTTTTAGTTTGTTTTGGGTGGTGTGGTCTCCACTGGCCCTCAATGGACCAGGCACTCAAGTATAACTGTGACCTGTTTCAGGTGCTTTAGAGTCAGAGGGGGGAGAGATATGTGGGATGGGAATATGTTAAGTTGTGTGTTGAAACATTTCTACTAGTGCATACAGGTGAAACTCGGAAAATTAGAATATCGTGCAAAAGTCCATTAATTTCAGTAATGCAAATTAAAAGGTGAAACTGATATATGAGACAGACGCATTACATGCAAAGCAAGATAAGTCAAGCCTTAATTTGTTATAATTGTGATGATCATGGCGTACAGCTCATGAAAACCGCAAATCCACAACCCCAGAAAATTAGAATATTACATGGAACCAAGAAGACAAGGATTGTAGTAGGATCGGACCTCTGAAAAGTATAAGCATGCATATGTATTCAGTATTTGGTTTGGGCCCCTTTTGCAGCAATTACTGCCTCAATATGGCGTGGCATGTATGCTATCAGCCTGTGGCACTGATGAGGTATTATGGAAGACCAGGATGCTTCATTAGCGGCCTTCAGCTCTTCTGCATTGTTTGGTCTCATGTCTCTCATCCTTCTCTCGGCAATGCCCCATAGATTCTCTATGGGGTCAGGTCAGGCGAGTTTGCTGGCCAATCAAGCACAGTACACTGTATACTTTTCAGAGGTCCGATATTGTTCTATTCTACAATCCTTGTCTTCTTGGTTCCATGTAATATTCCAGGCTCATCCCCAGCTGTGCTGTCCCCTGCCGGCCATACCCCTTCCACCCTGTGTCAGGACACCAATGCAGGAGGCGTTTCTGGGGCTGAGCAGCATGTGTGGCGCATCCAACTGGAGAATGCATTCTGTGTTGGCCCAGCTGGGGGCTTCTTTGCCTTGCTTGACAGGGAGAGGAAGGAAGAACCCTACTGGGCCGGCGCAGAAAGCACTCGCCGACTGAATGGGCCATGCAGACACGTAATCAGGGTGGGGCAGGCAGGGCACGTGCCCTAGGCGCCAGTTGCAGGGGGACGTCAAGTGCTTGCCATGCCCCGCACCCAACCACCACAGGTGTGTGTGTGGTTTTTTTTCAGGGTTTGTTTGTTTTGGAAAATCCCCCCTGCTGGGTGCCTGCTTCCACCCCCACTCACGCAGCCGCGCAAGTCGCACAACAGAGATCTGAGTCCCGGCGGAGAGCCTGCGCACCCGCCCCTACCCCCTCCCGAGCACTGACTTTCCGATTATTTTTAGGGAGCGTTTGCTGCCTTAAAGTGTCTATTCCAGAGAGGGAGAGAAAGGGAAAATAGATGCTTTCAGGCAGCAAGCCTGCCCTGAAATGAGACTGAAGAGCTCGCTTCAGCCCCTTAGAGCTTGAGGCCATGCCCCCTTTGCATGTGATGTCACCATGTGATACTTCACATGCAAAAGGGCGTGGCCTAGAGCTCTAAAGAGCCGGAGGGAGCTCTTCAGTCTCATTTCAGGGTACGCTTGCTGCGTGAAAGCACCTCTTCACTCCAAGGTGTGCTCCTTATTCAGTAAACAAAATTTTGCAGGCAACCCCTCTCCCAGCTCAAATCCTATCTTCCTTTCTTTGGGTGGGCTTTTCTCTGTGCTCTGTTGTTGGAGGAGATTAGAGGGGAGGGGGGCAGAAGAGAGTAGGTCCTTAGCTGTGCTGGTTTGCCCTTCCAGCAGCTCATGGGTAATAGCTTTGCTGTCTGGTTTCGTAGAATAGGGAATTGCAAAAATAAATTGCTTTGAATTATTTTGTAGAAGGCATAACTCTTATGCGAGTAGTGTTCATGGTTCATCTTTAGTGATGTATTATAAAACTGTATTTAGTTTTTTGCACTGGGTGTTTTCTGTGTGTGTCCAGACAGTCAACAGTTGATGGTGACATGCTAGAGGGCTTTTTTCTTCTTCATTCCACAGATTAGCTGTAGGAGCAGTCTCAGGGCTAAGATGTGCCTTCTACAACAGACACATGTAATACTCTCTTGGGTGTGGGTGGTTGTGATTCGAATTACACATGGCCACTGGCAGTTGCGAGTTTCAGCAGAGAAATGGGTGGAGTGTTTTTTACCTCTGGCTGCTTTTTTCTCACATGGATGGAAAAGGAGCCTTGAGAGGGCAACATTAAGGAGGAAAAAAATAACTGCTGGGGGGAAATATCATGATCCTTTGCTTTTTGTCCCTTTGCTCAGACGTATAGTTTTTCACTAGCTGATTTTAATTAAAAAAGCAAAACAGTTGCGGTGACTGGTACCTGCATCTATTGCATAATGTTGATTTGCCTCCCTGTTCCACTGTAGTGCTGTTAGTGCAACTAACCGTTCTCAGCGTGCAACTGTTGACACTTATAGATGCTCTGCAACGCTTTCTTCTTTCCTTTTGGATTGTAGCACTGTGTTCTGCTTCCTCCTGTTGTGGTCCAGGCCTGATTTATATACTGAATATGCTCATTAGCTAGCATACAAAATGAGGCCTGTCTCATAGTGTCACCAAGTGACCAAATTCTTTTATATAGTGACCATGTAGGATCTGGACGGAAGAAAGAAAGGAGATCAAACCAAACCTAAATGATTCAATGGGCTTTATTGAGTATAAAAGAATAACAACATCAATCTAACTGAGCAGAAAACAGAACATTCTATCAATATTACTAACAGTATTTCAACCCTAACCAGCAACAATATTCACCCAGTGTTCCTAACTAACATATGTGTGTGTATTAAATCTTCCTAGAGCCTAATACAACTCAGATACAGATGGAAAAAGGGGGGGGGGTAAGGAAGGCTGAGGGCTGGCATGGTTTGGGGAGATCAGGAATTAGTAGAGGGACGAGGCGAAAGGAGAAGAAGGGGAAAGGATGGAGGGATCCAAGGCTTGTAGAGGCAGCATATTACCAGGATCAGAGGCTTGAGAGCGGTGGATAGTAGTATAGGGGCATACCTGCTGTCAAAAACCATGTGGTTTTGTTTAAAAACAAAAGCACGTGGCTGGAGGATGACGTCACAGTGACATCACGGGGCGCGGGTGCTTGCAGCTGTTAAAATGCCCTTATGTCACCAGAAATACGTCATCAGAAAGGGCTGAGGAGACCCGCACGTGACAGGAAAGGGTCAGAAGTGGGGGATGCCCTTACCCCGGATGTCTGGCACCTACCCTAACACGGCTACCCCAGAATATTTCCAGACATGTCCGAAGGTGTCCATGTGACCCCTCTACGAACACGCCTAGTCAGCCTGGACCAATAGGAACAGGTTTCAGGCTCCAGAGAGGCCCGAGTGAGTGGGTGTGATAATGGTCGGGCGGCCATTTTGTGCAACTTTATTGGGCGAAAAGGCCCAGAGGAGGCCCCTCGTGCTCGGAAAGTGTCAGAAGTAGGGGTACGCCCTCACCCCGGAAGTCTGGCCCCCACCCTACCACCCCTACCCCAGAATATGTCCAGACATGTCCGAAGGTGGACAAGTGACCCCTCTACGAACACGCCTAGCCACCCTGGACCAATAGGAATAGGTTTCAGGCTCCGGAAAGGCCCAAGTGTGCAGGCGTGATAATGGTCGGGCGGCCATTTTGTGCAACTTTATTGACCGAATTGGGGTCAATTGAGCTCTCTACGAACACGCCTGGCCATTCTGATTCAATAGGAATACCCCGTTTCTCTCTGAGCCACTTTGTTTTTGCAGACCCACGGTTTGAGCGATCATGGGTTCCCCAGAGAGATCCTTGGAGGATATTTTACAAGAAACAATTGTAAACCCTACCCCGAGAAAGCGGTATATTAGTACAAGTTCTGATGATGAGAAATTCCCACCTGCTAAGCGTCCCGAAGAAGAAGACCAAGAACTTTATGAAATCTGGCAGGGAATCTTGGAAGATGCAGCTGCAGAATCTTTTGGAGCTCAGGTAAATAAACACTGTTGGCGTTACAGACTTGGGGAGTATGTGAGAGTTCCCAGGGCTGCAACATAAAAACTGTGTTCTTTAATGTTTTCCCAAGAGGGTGAGGACCGCGGGCTTGACACACTGCCTTTAGCAATATGGAACTATACAGAGCCCGGGAACATGCATATCAGGGTGCGTATGGAGAATTTAGGGGTGGGGATATCTCTTTTAAAAGAAAGATAGAAAGAAATAGTAATAACAGCATACCTTCCCCATCCTACAGAATCCTCCCGCTGTGAGAACGCATCAACCCAGCCATGTGTCTATGCAGAATTTCCTAGGACTACAAGTGGATGATTCAGATTACATACCAGCAAGGAAAAGACGTTCTGCTATGAAAGGCCTTGTCAGAGCGGGGGTATATGGAATTTTAAAATACTGCCTGAAGAATTACATGTATGATTCATGCTACGGGTGTATGGTTCAAGCAGGGGGGCAAGACTCCCATGAATGTGTTACTTGGACCGATAGAAATGTTTCCAGATTTATTAGAATATTGTCATCAAGGATGTGTGTGAAAGCAGTGCTCCACATAATTATTATAATTGCTTACAGCTTGAAAATGTTATTGCTATCTAGTGATACCGTGAATCAGACTCTAAACCTCATCAGCAGGGTTAAGGGTTCTGATGACCCGCAGGCTGTGTTAGAAGCTATCCCACAACAGAAGGATTCCAGAATGCTCTCTTTTGTGAACTGTGTCCTCGAAAAAAAGGGGATACAGACAGTTTCTTGTTCCAGAGATACCTGAATAAATTCCCTCGCAAAAGTCTAATGGAACTGTTGTACACGGCTGCCCTCTGGTGGTATGTGTTTTTGCTTTGTTTTTTTGTTAATACATTCTTCCTAGAATACTGACTGTATTTTTGTATGTCTCTTAAAATACTATATTATTATGTATCATTTCATAAAATAAAAAAATGGCCCTGATTCTAAACAAATGACTGCTTTATTTTTTGCTGGGGATACCCTATTACAGATATATTTTACAAGGAACTTCACCAGCCCTGAGGGTTCTGTAGTAGGTTGGGGTCCGACAAGAGGATGATGATGCGTTCATCAGACAATGGGTCCCTTAGCAGTGGGGAGATAAAGCCATCAGCCAGCATGAATCTTTTACCACACCCCTCATGCAGCATGCATGAGGTCAACCAATCAGAAAGGTCTTGCAAGACCATGTGGGCATAGGACTCAAGTTGATAAAACTAGTTTGAATTAGGAAGTCTTTCTCTTTCACCCCTGGAGAACTCCCCAAAGCAGGACCCTGTAGAGAAACAAGTCTAAGGTATGGCTACCACCATTTTATAACTTGCTTTTTCTAAACCATGCTGTGGGGCCTGGTTTTGAATCTGTTTGATATCTTTGGAATCTTTTGATATTTTAGTATGCTCTTATTTTATATATGGAGAGCATGTTTTAGGGGCCAGGATTGGTTTAAAATGCATGAATCTTTAGCAGTTTACCCCTTTTTCTCTCATTTTTTCTCTAAGCCATGCGGCCTGATTTTGAATCTGGCTGAATCCTTAGTAAATGCTTATTTTATATATGGAGAGCCTGTTTTTAGGGCCTTGTATGGTTTAAAAGTGCATGTAACTTTAGTAATTTACCCCCTTTTCTCTCATTTTTTCCTCTCTACGCCATGCGGTCTGGTTTGAATCTGCCTGCTTCCTTAGTAAATGCTTATTTTTATATCTGGAGAGCATGTTTTAGGGTCAGGAATGATTTGAATCTTACCCCCAGGGTCTTTTAAAAAAAAAAAGAGAGAGAACCCTGACCCTTGTTGTTTTTAAAATTTTATTCTTAAAACCTATATTTACACAGGCAGTATTATATACAGCATTTTTGATGTACGCCTCAACATCTGTAGCAATCTAGTATTCCAAGGGCCGTTTCTGTTCTCTGCAAAACAGCTCTCCTGCAACAAATAAATAAAACAGGGTCATGCATGCACAACTCACAATCCTGTAAATGGTTTAAATTAAATAAACTCACCCAGCACACATGTTCATGCCAGCCACTCCTCACAATGTAATCTGTAATAAAAAGGGCCATCTTGTCCATGATTTGCTGGCTCACCGCAGGGCATAGACGTTTTGTAAGACTTTTTGTAAGCAAACCACCGAACAGAAAAATAGTTAAAAATCTGCCCTTATTGATTTTCCCATCTGCAAATTCTGCAGCCATCACAGATGTGAAATAGTTCTCAATATCTAGCAAACTGTTAGGGTGAAGAGAGTCCATGTGGGGGCTTAGCTCGGCCTCCATTTTAAGTAGCAAGGGGCCTATCCCCACCGCTTCTGGTTTTCCACAGGCCTGCCGAATACACCCCATAGCAAGAGAATAAACATGCCGATATTCCATCTTGCTGCCCGTTTAGGTTCTGATTGGGGAGGATATGTCTGAGCATGTCCCTGGCTGGGTATTTTGTATATATTCAACAGCACTCACCAAAAAACAAACAAAGAAAAACACCACCAAAGAAGATGAGCATAAGGGATGATGAAATGAGCAATCTTCTTGATATCTCTCAAGATATGGGTATGGCTATATTCTACTCTCCCCACCCCCCACCCCTTTTTAGATTGTTTTAAAATGTTAAGAAGATATACAAATGCCTGATTTATATTTGATGTTCTACAGAAACTGTTGTTCAACCCCCTCGGCCTGGGAGAGCCACTTTTTCGCTCTCAAAGAGTTCGGACCCATATCTCATTCCAAAGGATGAGGTTTTCACATCACAGGCTGTTAGAAACAGAGTACCTGGTAAATTACATTTTAAAATTTAAAATAAATTCTAGATGAGTACTGTTTTGAAGGGTTTTTCTGAGTACGATCATCTCTCTCTCTCTCTCTCTTTTTATTGTAGATGGCATAGGGCAGAGAAGTGATGATAACATAGGTAAGAACAGGGTCCCCCCCCCCAAATCTCTCTGTAATATCTCATTCTAAAATTCAACAAATTGTGTATTATTTCTCTGTGTAAACCGCCCTGAGCCATTTTTTATTATTTATTTATTTATTTTGGAAGGCCGGGGGGGGGTATACAAATAGAATTATTAATAATTATGGTTAATACATGCCTATGTTGTTCACAGTGGACCTGACAAATACCCAGGACGGGTTGCGGAATCTGACTGAGAGTGCTCTAGAGGGTAAAATAGCTTTTATTTTAAAAGCATCCCTGCAAATGTATACGCTGTGTGGAAACCTCAGACTAATTCTATCTAACATGCCCCCCCTTTTTTCCCCTACAGAAGAACCTGAACCAGCCCCCACACGTCTAAGCAGATTGAAGAGAAAAGCAAAGAGTAAGGGTAGGAGAAAGAAAGAATGAAATGTTTTAACTATTTTATTTATGTATAGCTTTTATTGATAAAACCGTATGATTCCCTTGTCTGCAGATGTAGTATCCCATGAACAGCATCAACCCGGACACATGGCGCCCAGGGACTCCAACGTGGAGGTGCAGCCAGCCTACAAAAAACCCAGAAGGGCTATCCTGGAACCTGGTAAGACATTTCCACACTACATGACACAAACAGCAACATACTTCAGTAACACACATGTTTGTACCATGGGGGTAAGACATTTCTGCACCGCATGACACAAACACGCTCACACATCATGCACACACCTGTGTGTCATGTTGGGGAGGACCCCCCTTGTCTGCGTGGATTCCTGAAGATGTTCCCTCTACTACCCGACGACAGCTGACCCGGAAGCCCTAGGAGCGGGCAAAACCACAAGACACCCAGAGACCCTTTCAGAAGTCTGGTAAGTCTACCCCCCCCCCCCCATGGCACAACACACACACACGTTCAAACCTACTAGCTGTGGGTGATTTACTCCAGACATACATGGTGACCCCCTGCCCCCCCCCCCGATCTATCTGTTTCAGAACATGAACCGGGGCTCCGTGATGTCCAAGAGCTGAACTTCCAAGATAACGAGTTCTTGGCCAGCATGGCACGTGTTACAGAACACATAGAGACATTGATAAGGACTAGGGCTGTGGCTTTTGAACGCAAGGCCGAAGCTGAGCAACACATTGAGCAAGCAAAACGCATCATACGTAAAGAAATGGCCGTGATTAGTGATACTTCACAACAGCTACAATGTCTAAAGACACGTGCAAACCCTGTGTGTGATTTCGTAGACAGAAATAAAAAAGATCAACCATACCCTGTCTGCATACAGGTGGGGGGAGGGTCCGCATCTAGCCACCAGCCAGGAGGGTATAGGAATGCTTCTGATTCTTCAGACGAATTTGAACCATCCGAGGAGTCACCTAGTGGCCCCGGTCCTCAGAATGCTTTTACTGAACAGTGTGAAACCCAGAATGGGTCCTCTCTAAGTGAGGCTTCAGATGTTGGCCCGAATGCCACCCCCAAAGAGCGGGCTACCCACAGTGGAGCTTCTCGAGGAGGCTTGGCGTTCGATGTTGGACCTGCAGCTGGTTCCCAACAGTTCTCTTCTGAAGAAGCAGCAGGCATTTCTGAAGAAACCCCACCTGTGGATCTTCAGTTTATACAGCGTTATAATAGGAGCTATGCACGCTTTAATGGAACTGAAATGTATTACGAATTCAAGTTTGTGAATTTGGACAGAGTACACTCCTTTTGTGATGCGCTATCTGGGATGCATTCTGCTATTCAAAGGGTTCTGGATAATATAAACAACCATATAGAACCAGGGGACTTTGTACAGCTCAGATTGCGAGCGCCAGGGATTTCAAACCCCCTTTACTCAGCAAGGAGACAGGCAGGCCATCTGAACGCTGAGGCATTCCTAAGCGCTATATCTAACCTGCTTCAAAGTTATGCACAAATTTTAGCTGATGGTGTATTAACACTGGCTGTGATTGTCATCACACCCCCCACGAGGAGCCGGTCGCAGGCATATAAAATCAATACCCTATAGCAGCATTATACAGAAAAAGAGGCTGCATCTGATAGATGTCCCCATGCCTAACACAGCCCTCTGTTTTGCAGCGAGTCTCATGGCTGTTCTAGATTTGAGAGCCACCGCTACACAGATAAAAAAGGGAGCAAAAAAGTTGTACCAGGATCTTGGGTGGAGTGAGCAGAAACAGGTGTCTTTTGCAGACGTGGAAATCGTAGAGACACATATGAAGGTCAATATTGTTGTTGTGCAATGGGGAACTTCTGGATGGAGTATTTTAAAAACTCCTGAACAGAAGTACCTCAAAACCTGTTTTCTGTTACTTCATAAGGATCATTATTATGGGGTTAAGAACATCAAGGGGTTTTTTGGGACCAGAAATTTTTGTTATGTCTGCTACACGCCCTACAGACACACACACGACTGTTTGATGAGGTGCCACCGCTGTTTAGAGGCTGGCTGTGTAAAACATGTGGGGCGTGTAATCAGATGCCCCAAATGCAAGATGCAGTGTAGATCACATGAGTGTCTAGGAAAGCATATGAAGCTCGCCGCCATGGGGCGGGTAGAATGCATCCCGCGTGACCTATGTGAAAAGTGCTTCCGCTATGTCGAGGCGGGTCATGAAGCTGAAAGCGTCTGTAGGGGAAAGCAGTGCCATGTATGTTATGAGTACCTTTCCCCCGGGGTAGAACACGCGTGTTACATTCCACGTCTACAGTACCCCGAGATATCAGTAAAATATGTGTTTTATGACTGCGAATGCAGGCAGGAGGATGGGATCCACGTCCCAAACTATATTTATGCCAGGGCCTTTGATGGGGAGACTGTGGAGCCTGCTAAAGCATATCAAGAGAAGCAGAAAGATTGGGAGAAGTGGGGGCCCCAAGGGGATTATTGGGAATTTAAGGGAGATAAATGTCTGAATGACTTTGTATTATGTTTTACATCAGATAATAAGTTTATGGGGTGCACTTTTCTGGCTCACAACTCGCGGAGCTACGATGGCATTTTGATACTGAGAGAGCTAATCAATGAAGGTCTCGATGTAGAGCTGCTCACACAGGGGGGAAAACTACTGTGTATAACAGTTACAAAAAATGACATAAAATTTATAGATTCCCTATGCCACCTACCCATGGCTCTAGCAAAACTCCCCAAAGCTATGGGTTTTCAGGGCTGCAAGGGCTATTTCCCACATTTCTTTAATAAAAAAGAAAATGAGAGTTATGTTGGGAATATGCCAGACCCCCAGGACTATGGTGTGGATGCTATGAAGCCTGCAGATAGGGAAGAATTCATGAAGTGGTATGAGGAAAACAAATCAAAAATGTTTGATATGCAGAAGGAATTGGCCTATTACTGTCAGAAAGATGTAGACATCCTGATGCAGGCCTGTACAAAATATAGACATGAATTGGTTGAGATGACATGGGATGTCGTTGATAAACCTATGGGGAGGAAAAATGCCAGGGTTCTTGTGGGTATCGACCCCTTCCAATACCCTACGCTTGCTAGTGTGTGCTTAAGAATGTACCGCTACAAGTATCTGAAAGATGAAGAGATCGCCATACCGGCCCCAGATAACTACCATCATCAGTGCAAAAGATTCTCAACTATGTCCATTCAATGGTTGGAATACATAGCCCACAGGGAAAACATACATATTCAACACGCTTTGAAAGGGGGTGAGTTTAAGGTTGATATTCCTCAGGAGCTTCAGGAGGCGTCGGGGGGTGTTAAGGCATATTATTTAGATGGTTATTCTGTGAATGGGGGAAAGAAATGTGCTTTTGAATTTAATGGCTGCTTTTATCACGGGTGTGTAACCTGTTATTCAGCACACAAACAGCACCCCATGTTGTCGGAAACCTATGGTTTTCTCTACAATGCTAGTGAGAGGAAAGCAGATGTCTTAAAACCCTTGGGGTTTGAAGTCCGTTGTATATGGGAGCATGAGTGGCGTGACATGGTCAAGGGGGATCAGAAGGTGGTAGATTTTCTGAAGCAGCAGGGATTTCCAGAACCTCTGGAACCTAGAGATGCATTGTTTGGGGGCAGGACAGGCTGTGTGCGTCTGTATTATGAGGCGAAGGAGGGAGAACAGATTCACTAGTCAGATTTTACCTCTCTCTATCCTTTTATCATGCGAAATCGCCAGTTTCCCATAGGACACCCTAAAGTAATTTATGACGATTTTAGACCACTCTCTGAATCTTTTGGAATTGCCAAGGTGAAGGTATACCCACCACGCCGTCTCTTTTTCCCTGTCCTCCCTGTCAAAGTGAACGGGAAGCTCATGTTTCCGCTGTGCAGTCTCTGTGCAGACTCACAGCAGTTGGAGCAATGCAGGCACAATGATGAGGAAAGGGCTTTAGTGGGTACATGGTGCACTGTAGAATTGAATGTTGCTGTGGCTAAAGGTTACAGGGTGGCACAGATCTATGAGGTTTGGCATTTTGAAAGGAGTTCTGGCAGCCTCTTTTCAGAGTACGTCAAAACATTTCTCAGGCAGAAGCAAGAGGCTTCGGGCTACCCAGCAGAGTATGTCAGCAGGGAGGATAGGGAGAAATACATTGCTGAGTATTATAAGAAAGAAGGTGTGTGTTTACGCCCCAAGATGATTGAATCAAATCCTGCTAAACGCCAGATAGCCAAGCTTTTCTTAAATTCCTTGTGGGGGAAATTTGCTCAGAGGTCAAACCTTCCTAGGACATCCATAGTAAAAAGCCCTAATGAGCTTTCCCAATACCTCTTTTCAGATAGCTATGAGGTCTCTATGTGTGAATTCCTTGATGATGATGATACATGTTGTGTGTCTTGGAAAGATGCAAAAGAACGTATTGTTCTGCCAGGTCACACAAATGTTTTTCTAGCCTGCTTTACAACCGCCTATGCACGCCTGCATTTGTACTCTATCATGGAGAAGCTGGGGGAACGGTGCCTGTACCATGACACAGATTCTGTGATCTATGTGTCTCGTGAGGGGGAGTACAACCCACCCCTTGGAAACTTTTTAGGGGAGCTGACAAACGAACTACCGGCAGACCAGCACATAACAGGGTTTGTGAGCACAGGTCCTAAATCTTACGGCTACAAGCTGTCAGGGGGTAAATCGTGTATTAAAGTCAAGGGAATTACTCTGAACTTTTCTAATTGTCAAAAAATTAATTTTGACAGTCTGAAAAATCTGGTTTTTGCCTACGTTTTGGACCAGAACCCAACACGTGAGATTGTGGTAGAGCAGAATGGCATCGTTAGAAATAAGAGGAGATGGGAGATAGAAACACGTCTTTTGAGGAAGACACAGAGAGTGGCGTTTGATAAGCGCGTCATCATTGAGGGTTTTAAGACTATACCCTACGGGTATTAAAATGGATGTTCGATGGCAACACCCCTTCTCCGCTATCCTTGCGGGACCAAGCAATAGCGGAAAAACGTTTTTCCTTAAAAGAATGCTGGACAATGCACACAGTGTGCTATCTGTGATGCCTGAAAAAATCGTATGGTGTTACTCTTGTTGGTAACCTTTGTACAAACAATTGCTCTGTAAATACCCTATGATAAAATTTGTAGAAGGTATGCCTGAGAAAATTGATGATGATGACTTGTTACCCCCCAATAAAATCTGTTTTCTTGTTCTGGATGACCTGATGAGTGCTTCATCTGACAGCCAGCAAATTGAACGCGCTTTCACTGAGTTTGTTCACCACAGGAATCTGAGCGTTTTTCTCATCACACAGAATGTTTTCTACAAAGGAAAAGCGGCCCGCACCATAAGCCTTAATGCCAAGTATATGGTGCTCTTTAAAAACCCAAGGGATAAATTACAGATCATTAATTTGGCGCGTCAGATTTTCCCCGGGGATGTCAAGTATTTCACAGAGGCCTACCACGATGCCACACGGGAGCCTTATGGTTATCTAGTTGTGGATTTAAACCCTAGAACTCCTGAGGATTATAGGGTCAGAACGGGTCTTTTCCCTCCCAAATGGCCTGTCGTGTACATCAAGAAAAAATCAAAGGGGGGATACAAAAGGGGGTCACACTGATGCTTTCACAGGTATTCCTGTTACCCCACTGCTCTGAGAGCCATGTCTACCCGCGTGAAGAGAAACTTAGCCCTCTTAAAACTCCTTATTAATGCCTCTCCACAGCAGAGGAAAGCCATACTATGTGCAGCTTCTGATGATTTAATACCAGCCATATCCGAGATTGCCCTAAACACCTTAAAAGGAAATATTCCATTGTCTCCGCACCAGATGCGTGTGCTAAGAAAAAAGCGTGGATTAATTAAAAAACTGAGTAACAAGCGCGTATCTCTGAGAAAGAAGAAGCTTTTGCTCAAGCAGTCTGGAGGGTTTCTTGCGCCGCTGTTAGGAATTGCAATTCCTCTGATAACAAGCCTTTTAACCAAACAATAATGGAGTATGCGGAAAAGATGTACATGGTCCCCAAACACCAGTTAGATCTGCTAAAAGGGAACCCTCCTAAGGAGGAAAACATCAGAGCTGCTACAATCTACGCTTTAGACACTGAAATGCAAGGTGTTCTTCAGAGGTCTGACTTAACAGAATATGAAAAGGCTAAACTTTATGAGGGCCTACTTCAAAAATATTTAACACATGTGAGAATGGGTGATACCGAAAAGGGAAGACTAAACCTGTTTCTACCACAGCCTGAGATGCCAGCTGCTGAAGCTACACACAGCTCTGATCCCTCCTTTCAGGAAATCTTGGACACTCTCCCTGTGCGTTCTAGGAACTCGGCAAAGATTTTGTTAAACAAGCTGAGGCAGAATGCTGCAGTTACAGCGTGGGATGAGCGGGGGCGTTTTGTCTATAAGGGGACGGCTGTTGACGGTTCCAACATGGTGGATCTGATCAAGGCATTCACTCAAGTTCATACCCTGCATTCCAAACGCTTCCCTAAAGGCTGGGATTTGTTCATGAACGGTTTGGCAGAGTTAAATGTGCCTACCTCTGTGGCAGGAAACCAGACCAGTAGGGAGTTTTTGGAGCATATGGAGAATCCTACCCCTGCAGCTAGCCCTCTAACCTTAACACCTACACCCAGGACTTCTAAAATACCCGTGAGAACTCACTGGCTCCAATTGTAACCTGCTACATAGATATTAAAACATGTAAAAGTGTCAAATAAATTTTCTCTCTGAAATATATTTTACAGGGTGGTAGTTGCTGCTTTGCGGGTAAGAATGATACAAGCACACACACGTATACTTTTTAAAGACTCAAGGCTTACTTTATTGTTCTGTGAAAATCAGTACAAGATCCACAACCTTGCGTGTTTTGAAAACAATTTGTGACATGCCTAGGCATGCATTTCTTTTTCTTAACATACAGTTCGACCATCTGGTCATTTCTTTCTAAATCCCCAGAATACAATTCTTGAATCTGCTTAAATGTTAATCCCCTACCCCTCTGCAGTAGAAAGAACAAACAGTGGTAGCCGCAGGTCACAGAGTCGTGAGCTTGGAGCTGTCGGGGTTGAAAGACAGTCTTAGAGGCATTTTTTCTTTAAAAATTCATTATCGCTTTGGGAAAACGTGGGTGATTTGGGGGGTGTCCATAAGAATCAAAAAACTCTGCCTGGTTGTCTTCTGGCAGGTAGATGGCTAACCAATGTTCTCCCGGGAATTTATGGGTGTGTGTGTTCACTACTAATCCCACAGGTCTTTGTAGCAGTCTCTTTCTAGGCAACCAGTCACTAGGGAAAACTCCAAAGAACGTCTTTCGGGTGCAGGGGCTGGCAGACAGTACGCGTGTTAATTGTATGCTATCCATATTACATATAGTCGAACAGTACATCCCGTCTGTGGTTTATCTCGATGAGATTGTCAAATACCGCATACACAATCATGTTAATGGTCAGTTGAAGCGGTCTGGCAAAACGTATCTCGACCCGCAGATTCCCTGTCTTAATCAGGGAATAGTGGCTCCCGCATTCTTGGTCGGGCGTTAGATCAAAAGCAAACAGTGTGTAGCCTTTCCCATATTCTTCCCTATTAATGAGCAGGGGTCTGTCTTCTAGATGCTTGCCTGTGACCTGTAGCAACCCCACATACTCACGGATATAGTTACGCGCTGCAAAATCTGGCTGGTAAGGCTTCATAGGGACGGGAGTACTATCCATATAGAGGCAGGCAAAGTTAATGTCATAATGCTTGAAATTAAAGGGATTTTTGGTATATGAACCACTAAATGCATCGTTATCCACAAAACCAATGATGACAGTTTTTGGCAACTGCCCTAAATACAAATTTTCCTGGTTGCAGACACGGCTTCCAGCGGGGATACTGAATACTTTCATACTCACACGATCCACAGGGTATTTTGCATTGGCTGTGAGCAACGCCTCCGCATGTGCTAACCGCACAGAAGGGTTCAGGGAACATTTCTTGATAAAGAGGGATGCCGATAGTATTTGCAGCTTGTAGCGGGGGTTAGCTCCACCTGCCGTCAGACAGAACGTGTCCTTGTTGCGCGTTAGTTTAATTTTCACATCTACACCGTTTAAAAGCAGTTTTTCTTGAAACGTAATATCTGTGTGTAGATGCCCCATTAGGTCCACCTTCCGACTTTCAGATGTGAACGCTGCTCTGTCTAAAAATCCTAAATTCTGCCCATCTAAAGCTGTTATCTCATGAAAGCCCGGGGCATCCTTATAAAATAATCCTGCTGAAAACTGTGTAGATAGAGTGGCCTCACTGTAATTCATCATCGCTTCAATGAAAGCCCTGTAGGGGTAGGTGCTACTGCTCTGACTGACAAGACGGTCTCCCAGGGTCACATCCACCTGGCTAAACATGGCTGCTAGTGGGTAGTTCACAAACCCCACAGCAGAGTCCTGTGCCAAGTTGGTCCCATCCTCCTTGACAATTTTACAACACACATATAAAAGCGTGTTATTCAAATCCAGGTAAAAATCTCCAGACCCCGCAATGAAAAAGTCCAGAGGGGCTGTGTCTGTCAGGGCTGTAAGCGGTGGAACCTCGACATATACGCTTCTCTCGATACTTGTTTGTGTTGGTGCGATTTGGAAAAGGTCCAGTTCCGATTTCATGCATTCTTCGGAGCTGCAATGTATAAAAGCCATTATGACTTAAAAGATGTCACCGGGAGCACGTTTCCTCTTCCCCTTGGGATGCCTTCGATGCTTCTGAGGCTTTTTCAGGTTCACCCCTTTTCTTTTAAGAGGTTGGGGAGGTCCTGATAGCTGCACACGTGCTGCTTTTCGTTTTCTTTTGATATACATCAGTCCTGACCCCCCTTGTGAGGAAGAAGCTTGATCCATCCTGTTCAGAACTGCTTGGGAGGCATGGCCCACTACAACTTTGGGAATCCCTCGCGCTGCTGTTTTGATGTGTGGCCTAATGATTTCCAGCCCCCGCCTCAAAAGAGGTACAGCTTTCCTGAAAAGGATCCTAAATATACCCCCAATTCCAGCCCCATACATGACAGGGGCCCCCATGAAGCCAGGAAGAGCGCTTCCGGCTTGGGCCCTGTAATAGTTCTTGTAAAGGGCGGGGTCGCCATAAGTTTTCAGAATTGGCATTTTTTCTTTCCCCTTAAAGTTGTAGGCCTCTTCTGGGGCGAAAGTGTAGCTTCACAATAACCTTGCCAAAACGGAATGGCACACATTTGTCCTGATCCGTCTTTATCTGGACCGTGATCGTATCAATATACGATCAAGAGCCCCTGGTGGCGCAGTGGTAAAACTGCCGCCCTGTAACCAGAAGGTTACAAGTTCGATCCTGACCAGGGGCTCAAGGTTGACTCAGCCTTCCATCCTTCCGAGGTCGGTAAAATGAGTACCCAGAATGTTGGGGGCAATATGCTAAATCATTGTAAACCGCTTAGAGAACTCTGGCTATAAAGCGGTATATAAATGTAAGTGCTATTGCTATTGCTAATATGGTGCTTGCTGACAGAGATGTAGTGTGGCTTATCATAAACAATGTTAACACATTCACCGTTCAGGCCCTTCACGGTGATACTTCGCAAAAGGGGTACATGGTGGTCTCCCACGATCTGATACTCTACAATGTCTGTATAAACAAACAGAGTGTTGAACCCCCCTGTTATATCTGCAGGAAAAGGGAAACCTTTGCCTGCTGTATCATGAACAAACAGAGTTTTGACCCCACTGGCTATGCTTGATGGGTAAGACAGCTCTTTTGGGTGTGTGTCAGGGAGGAGTCCTAATATGTGTGCTAATTCTGCCCCGGCAGAAAAGGTGTATGCATTGTTAGGACTCATAATCTGTATATATCTAGTAACAGAGTCATAAAGCAGGGTAGTCCCCTCTAGAGCCTTCTGGGTGCTGGTGATTTCATTCATATCGTGCAGCAAATCGTTTATGCTGGAGTAATATCCCTTTCGTAAGTAGAAGGTCCATTTCTTTAACCCCTTGCTATATTGAAAGGGGGTGTCTGTCGTGATGGTGTCCCATGTGCACGGGTACTGTATCTCTGAGAGCCCCACCTCCCACTCCCCGGGAAGATCCAGTGGCCCGGCTAGTTGGATGGTGAAATCTGAGCTAGCGTTCTGTGGAAAGGCCTTCTTGCTGGCGTTACTAGGGAGTGTGATGTAAAAACCCTATCACCCATTGCAGAGGTCTGAAGCAGGTACCCAGCTATTGAACTTGTCAGGCCACCCCACCCACTTCACTAAATGTCGTTTTACTTTGCCACGGCCTTTTGTAGCTAGAATTTTTTCAATCCTGTACAATTTGTCCTCTCCTGCTTTAACTTTCTGTAATTCTTCATGATAGAAGCTCCCAATAACTGGCTCACCCATGTAGTCTTTTACCAGATAGACCGGGCGTTCAGCTTTTCTGATGACTCGGTCCACTATAAACAATTCTGTGGTGTAGTTCTGTTCATAACCTTTCTCAAAAACCCCTTTAATTTTTGAAATCCTGACGTGATCTCCTTTTCTTAACACTGGAGACTTTGCTTTTTTATGGCTACAGCTTCCATAGACTCTTCTCCAAACAGACAGGTCGTTGCTGGTTGTGACATCTACCGGCCTGCATTGTATGGTTGTGAGAAAGCTGTGGTTATAGCTCTTTAGGAGTTGAGGCAGGACATCAATATACCTGAATGTGTTATGAGCAGTAAAATACCTCCACATACGTGTTTTCAAGGTTCGGTTCAGTCTCTCCACAAGAGCAGCTTTGACATCGTTGTTGGTGACAAAGTGGTGAATACCTCACCAGCTTGCCAGTTTCCGCATTGGGGTCTGGTTCTTCAGGCTTTGTAACCACAAGGCCATCCAAGGTTTCCTCCTCCTCACCGCTTTCAGATGATGAAGTAAAGCACACAGCCCTACAGTAATCGGACCATGGATCGGTGGGGCTTGGGGTCAGGCAGTCACAAGATGACCAGTCTTCGCTCGATCTGCAGCACTTACGCTCGCAATAGACGACCCTTGACCGGGATGACAAGTAAGATTCGCACCCGCACTCATCTGAATAAGTATACTCTCCACATGAGCTATCACAACACCTCTCGTCGCACCAATCAAATTGGGGTCTGCTCTTCACCCATTTTCTCTTTTTCCTAAGCCGCTTTTGTTTCACAGGCTCTTCTGTTTCAGAATCTGAGGAACACACGTTTCCCACTTTGGAGATGGTAGTTGGAGGCTCTTCATCTCCAGTTTCCATGGTGGTTAGAAGGCTGGTGTCACAGCGCCCGCAATCACATTCTAGTCTACCACCCTCATCCGAGGGCCCTGCTGCAAAGTTAGTCTCTGGAACCTCACCAGCAATAAGATCAGCCCTCTGAGGGGTTTTCATACTCATAGGAGGGAAAGACAGACTCCGCGCTTGTATAGGCTTAATCTTCGTGGGTGCCTGTGGCGATGATAGGTCTGTGGCACGCGGTGGAGTCCTAGCGTCAGCCATCGTCTCTGTACAGCTGTAAAATGGCTTCCCTGTAAACGCACCACCCCTAACCCTGTTCGTAGAGGGGTCACTTGACCCCGTTTCACCCAATAAAGTTACACAAAATGGCCACCCGACCATTATCACGCCTGCGCACTCGGTCCTTTCCAGACCCTGAAACGTGTTCCTATTGGTCCAGGGTGGCTAGGTGTGTTCGTAGAGGGGTCACTTGTCCACCTTCGGACATGTCTGGACATATTCTGGGGTAGGGGTGGTAGGGTGGGTGCCAGACTTCCGGGGTGAGGGCATACCCCTACTTCTGACCCTTTCCGACCACGTGGGGCCTCCTCTGGGCCTTTTCGCCCAATAAAGTTGCACAAAATGGCCGCCCGACCATTATCACACCCGCTCACTCGGGCCTCTCCGGAGCCTGAAACCTGTTCCTATTGGTCCAGGCTGACTAGGCGTGTTCGTAGAGGGGTCACTTGTCCACCTTCGGACATGTCTGGACATATTCTGGGGTAGGGGTGGTAGGGTGGGTGCCAGATTTCCGGGGTGAGGGCGTACCCCTACTTCTGACACTTTCCGACCACGAGGGGCCTCCTCTGCGCCTTTTCGCCCAATAAAGTTGCACAAAATGGCCACCTGACCATTATTACACCCGCTCACTCGGGCCTCTCCGGAGCCTGAAACCTGTTCCTATTGGTCCAGGCTGACTAGGCGTGTTCGTAGAGGGGTCACTTGTCCACCTTCGGACATGTCTGGACATATTCTGGGGTAGGGGTAGTAGGGTGGGTGCCATATTTCCGGGGTGAGGGCATACCCCTACTTTTGACCCTTTCCGACCACGAGGGGCCTCCTCTGCGCCTTTTCGCCCAATAAAGTTGCACAAAATGGCCGCCCGACCATTATCACACCCGCTCACTCGGGCCTCTCCGGAGCCTGAAACTGTTCCTATTGGTCCAGGCTGACTAGGCGTGTTCGTAGAGGGGTCACATGCCCACCTTCGGACATGTCTGGACATATTCTGGGGTAGCCGTGTTAGGGTAGGTGCCAGACTTCTGGGGGTAACGGCGTCCCCCACTTCTGACCCTTTCCTGTCACGTGGAGGTCTCCTCAGCACCTTCTGATGACGTATTTCTGGTGACGTAAGCGCATTTTGACAGCTGCAAGGCCCTGCCCCCGTGACGTCACTGTGATGTCATCCTCCAGCCACGTGCTTTTGTTTCTAAACAAAACCACATGGTTTTTGACAGCAGGTATGCCCCTATACTACTGTGGATCTTTCAGCTGAATGAGAGAAGCTGTTGGCTGGAGACAAGAGCTTTTGGATCAAGCATGCAGTTTGCTCAGAGCACGGCTGAGAGTCAGAGCACCATGGCTGGGGAAGTCTTGACTTCTCACTGCGCAGTGGAAGTCACAGACAGTTCCTGTCCATGGACAGAGTTCCTGCCTGTAGCTCCGCGGCTTGGGCAGAAAACACTTGGATTGCTCAGGAGCAGATCTTGCTTGTAGGCACAAGACTGCCTGTAGGCAATAGACTGCTAGTTCTCTGTCCAGTAAGCCTGTTCTTTATAGTTGTATTTTCCTTTGATCTCTCATAGAGTCTATTCAAATCTCCTCATCTTTTCCTGGGTCCCCAAAAAGGTGACAACTTGCTGTTACCTTCTGGATATCATCTTTTAATTATTCAGCCAGTCCAGAGAGATCTCAAGCTCATCTTCTGTTAGCTGCTCTCTTGAGGAGGGGACATTGCCCAAAGCAAATCTGCATCTCTGAGTTGCAAATGGGCCCCTTCTCTTGTCCCAGATTTGCTAGCCTGATCCCAAAAGGTGTTAAAGGTCAGGAGTTAGTGAGAGAATTAGTTCTATTTGTGTGAGACAGCAATGACATTATTTCTTGTGTACCTCTAGCTAGTGTGTCATTCTAACTAGAGAATATTCCTTAAAGTACATAAAAAGGGGTACATGTGTGAGACGAGTTAATCAATACATTTGACTGAGGCAGAAGCATCCTGTCAGTGAGGAAAAGGGATAATTTCAGCAGTGTGAGACTGGTCATTAAGCCTGACCCATTGAGTCTCTTGTGAGTTCCACAAACACTGATAACCAATGCTAGATTACCCCTGCCTTTACAAATCATTTACCGGGCAGTCATGAGATCTGGGCATCATGTTCACCTCAAGTTCAGGCATTTAATTGAACTCTTAATATAAAATGAAATGAGACACAGGCCTGAATTCCATAGACTTTTGGGTTGGTACCTCTGAGTCTAAGGTTGGGGTACATGTGCCCCAACACTCCAGGGGGTGTTGAGTGGGTAGTTTACCACTCCACCAGATCTATGAGGCAATTAGAAAAGACTAAGGCTTCTCTTACAAGGTAAAACCATGAGGGGGGCCAGGGGTGTAAGGTGGCTGGAGTGGGCCCAGAGACAACATTTTGAAATTGGCCCCTCACTGATACACACACACACACACACACACACACACACACACACACTTCACAATAGATAGTCATGTGACTTGCCTCTGGGGCGCCCCTCGAGGCGTGGGGGCCCCCAGGCAGCTGCCTACCCTTGCCTAATAGTAGTTACGCCCCTGAGGGGGGCATATGGACTACAGATGGCTTTCTGGGGTTCTGCACCTTGTCTGCAACTTTATTCCTTTATGTGCTTTATTAAGGCAGCCCCCATTCCATCAAGGAGGGGAGGCTTATTCAGTAATTGGCAGTAGCCTGTGGTGGTGCATGTTTATGAAAATAAATGCAAAATCAAAATATGGTTAAGTTGAGAAGAATAAATATATTTAAATATAAAGGTCATAAAAAGGAAATATGCTGGAAGCTAATGATAGCACTTTTAGTTTGTTAAAAATGGATTTTGTGATTTAAGTCTTGTCTTTGAAAAGAGTTGACTATTAAAATGTGCAGTAAATCATGTGTAATTGAAAAAGGGTTGTAATTGTAAACGTAAGTGCAAAAGGTGGTTCTACATCTGAAAGTTGAAGACACTTTCTAGAATTTACAATAAGTTTTTTATTTACTGCCAGGCATGCACACCAATGTAGAAACAGACTTGTATTAAGGTGCATAAACAATGCAGTCACCAAAAGAAACCTGAAAAAGCTTAATATGCAGAGACTGCTTCTATGAGGCTGATGAGTACAGGTGTAATTGATGGATTTCTTTGTGACTTTTCCTGAGAGCTAGCATAGTGTAGTGGTTAGAGTGTTGGACTAGGCCTGGGAAGACCTGAGTTTGAATCCTCATTCAACCATGAATCTCACTGGGTGACTTTGGGCCAGTCATGTATCTCTCGGCCTAACCTACCTCACAGGGCTGTGGTGAGGATAAAAAAACCCCATGCACACCACTCTGAGCTCCTTGAAAGAAGAGCGGGATATAAGTGTAAATATAATTTTTTAAAAATAGGCACATGGATGAACAAAATCTCTCTTCCTATGCTGTTTGCTCTGATTGATTGGAAAGGGAAAGGAGGGGACAGTTTGATTAACATTCCAGAATTGTTCCTAAGTGTACCCCTTATGAATTAATGTATTAGTTTCTCTCTCTTACTTGCCCTAACCTTGAGATTCCCCAGCGATAGCCCTGCCTGCTCATTTTGTGTATCTTACTCTGAAGATGGAGTGGGTTTTTTGTTTGTTTTATTGCGTGTTGTAGCTGTATGTGCATGTAGGCTGACTTGTGTTTTGGAGGAGGCACAGAGGCTTTAAGGCCCCACTCCGAATGCAGGTGTGCGCACACTGCCTTGATAGTGGTTAGAGTGCTGGACCAGGACTGGGGAGACCCGAGTTCAAGTCCCCATTCAGCCATGAGACGTGCTGGGGGACTCTGGGCCAGTCACTTCTCTCTCAGCCTAACCTACTCCACAGGGTTGCTGTGAGGAGAAACTGAAGTATGTACACTGCTCTGGGCTCTTTGGAGGAAGAGCGGGATAGAAAAAATGTGAATGCTGCTGCTTGCTGGCAGATAGCAGCTGGCGGGGCGGGGAGGGCAGGGGGGTTGCTAATACACACTGCTGGATTTGGAATGCAATGAACATGCTGATCAGGGAATGTAAGGACTCCATCCAGTCTCCAGTACCTCTCTGAATAGCTGATAGCTGTGGTGATTCCTGCTTTCTGAAGAAGGCTGTATCTGTGCTGCCTCAGCAATTTGAATCACTGAAAGCATGTAAGGTGCAGTGTTAATGTTCAGTTAGTGCCATCATTTCTTAATTAAAAGATAAACAAGCTTGACTTTTATTTTTGAGGTGATATTCTGGTGAAGTTATCTGAAAGATGAGTGTCAGATATTTGGGGGGTGGGTGGGGTGCAATTTCAGTGCTTGCCCTAGGCGCTATTTGCCCTAGCTACGCCTCTGGGGCCATGTCACAACAGGGAAGGAGATAGGTGCAGCATCAGGTAGCAGTTGGGGGGGGAGGGTGTCCTGGGGGGAGGCTGCACCCAGGTGGGGCCCACGGCCGAGGGGCAGTCCCCCCTACTCCATTTCATCCCTACACACCTGGTCTCTGTGATGGGATTCTCAAACAAAATTTGTGGGGTGGAATCCAGAGCTGCATTTCTAGCACCTGAACAGCCTTCCGTTTTTCAGACCTGAGCACCAAATCTAGGAAGGGATCTGAAGAAGACATCTGCTTTTGCAAAACATTTTTCTGACATGTCTTTAGTTATGAAGGGAAACGGGAGCGCACACAGCTCCCAAACCTGGGTAGGACCCGTCTCCTACTCGAATTAGAATTGTATAAACCAGCCCACTATGAGGAATTATGGTTTTGCAATAATTTCAGTCCGTAGGAGACCAGGTTTAGAGCGGGAATGCTGCAAGACACCTTGTCTGTGTACCTGCAATCCTGTCAAAGATCTGTGAGAGCCGGAATTGGGCTGTGCTGGCAAACCACAAAGCAAGGTTTGAAGGTTATGGAAAAGCAATTGTGAAAACCAGCCCACAGTTTCTAGTTTGCCATTGTAATGGCAACAAAGAAATGTCTCCCAGATTCACTGGGGGAAACCCAATTTACTGAGTGCATTTTAATTTAATGATTTTATCTACTTCATATTTTCAGAAGTTCGGGTGCAGGAAGCGAGGGGGGAGGAAGCGAAGCTGGAAGAAGAGAAACTGAGCGGGAAGGAACGTGATCTGGAAAAGCCTGACCATTGTTATTTTTGTAAATATGATTATTTTTGTAAATTATTATTATTATTCCTATTATTGTTGTTGTTTTTATTGTTACTACTACTACTATTATTATTATTATTAGTATTAGTATTATTATATTATTATTAAAAAAAACATAATTTTGAAAGACACACCTCTTCTCCTCCTCCATGATCTCTGCAGCAAGAGTTCTGCTTATGTACAGAACAACATTTGGAAGCTTCGGAGGTTTTGTAGAGCATTCTGGTTCCTGCTCTGAAATGGGGAGACATGTGCACTGTGCGTGCCTCTAGGACAGGAAGATACTCCTGTCCCTCAGTTACTTGACAATAATAACTCTAGCAGCATAACTCTAGCAGCAGCAGGGGCAGATCCGCCTGAGGACTTGCTCACCCACCATTCGCTGCCTCTGCTGCAGGCCCCCCACTGACCCCACCAACCACTGCCTCTGGTAGTAACTTGAGAAAGGCTTTGGTGTACGGGCTTAAGGGGAGGAGGCTGCTTGGTGGAAGCAGTTTCTGATTGTCCAGCCCCCAGTTGCCAGTCTTGAAAGTGTTGGGAATTCTCTCTGGTAAGAGAATCCCTTTTTCATTGCAGCAGAGTGCACAGAGGCACAACACAGCGGAATTTGGTTAGGCATGCGTGTATGCTGAGAGTAAAGTAACTTGGAGCCAGTTCATAGTTTCAAATCAATATATATGGCATTTATTAAAGAACTCCATTCTAGATAGGAAAGTGAGGAGTTAGGCTCTCTAATCTAGCTAGCTAGCTGGATACAGATGGATTCTGCATCTCTGCACACTGGGTGCAGGGAGAAGAGCTTGCATGTTGCAAGGTAGAAGGAAAAGGAAGAGAAGGGGGAGAGAAAGGAAGTGGCTGGAAGGAAAGAAGTGTCCCTGAGAGTAGCAATCTACATTCCAATGGGATAGTGGAAGAGCAGTAGAGAAAGGATGACCAGTGTCTTGACCCTCTAGCCCTCTGACTCACTAGTCTGTCCTCCACTGTCTTTGAGACAAGAGACTGTGCAAAGTCCTTCACTTCCAACAGAAAGGTGGCCAAGGTAATGAGAAAAGGCTGCCAACTAGGAAACAGTCTCCTCAACCTGTGCCCCTTGAAATGCTGTGGAGGGTGTGAGGCTGTCATAGCTTTCCTCAGGTGAGCAAGAACCTGGGTCTGCTCCTACTTGGCAGGGAGAAAGTCCCGGAAGAGTAAGCTGAGTTTAGATCAGGGATGCTCAACTCTGGTCCTCCTGCAGATGTTGGCTTCCAACTCCCATAATCCCTGTCTATTGGCTACTGTGCCTGGGGATTATGAGAGTTGTCATCCCAAAACAGCTGGGGGGCCTAAGTTGAGCAGGTCTGCCTTAGCGGTATCAAGTGTTCACAACACCTCTGACCACTGGCAGAGTAATTTGTCCCTCAGAGTTATCCCATAGCGCCATGCCTTGACTTGCCCTGCTGCCACAGGGTCAAAAGGAGAGCCTGGCACATGCTAAACATGAAACATGCTTTCTCGTGCTAGTTGGATAGGACTTCATCATGCCAAGTCAGTAATAGACTGTCTGTTACCAGGGCTTTGTTTCTTCCCAGTTTCTGGCCCGCTGAGTGACTAACTTGAGCATAACAGAGTGGCACTGGAGACACATCTCGGTATTTGGAGCGCTGCCCGCAGCAATTTAGACTGTACAAGTTCCAGAGCCACAATGTTGGGGAAGGGGCCCAATTGGGCACCATCGAGAAGCTAGCTAGTGACTTGGCTGTGAACAGTTCAAGGGCCGCGGATACATAATGGCCTCCTCTTGTCGGCAGGCATTTGAGAATGGCAGAGGCACTTCTCTGGACATTTAAAGCCAGGTGTTCTTCATGGCCTTTCCTAGAGCCACCAGAATGGAAAACTACTCCCAAGTCTTTGAAGCGTGCAGCTTGCTCAATCTTATGCCCCTCAATGTGCCAAGAGTGGATCTTGGGCCTCCTGACAAAGGCCATCATTTTAGTTTTGTGATCATTGATTTCCAGGCAGTTCTCCCTGCAGTGCAGCGTCAGGGCCCTCAGTGTTCTTCTAAGGCTAATGGGGGTCCTTGAGAGGATGGCTGCATCAGCCACGTCGAACAGGATGGCAATGTACCTCCCAGCGCGCTTTGGAAGGTGGAAATCTGGGTTGCTGAGCTGGCCCATCATACAGTTAATGTAGAAATTGAAGGGGAGTGGAGCCAGTATGCATCCTTGTTTGATGCCCTTCAGCTCTTGTGAGGTGGCCTTGGGGGCTACATCTCACGTGGAGTGATGTGTTCACGTGCAGGGTGAATATAAGGCAATGATCACTGCCCCCCCAGTCCTTGGGAATTTGGCCACTCGTGTCAACATTGGTGAAGTGCGAAGCCAGGATAGGGGCCCACCAGTCTAGCTTATTTTTAACGGCCTCTGGTGGAATAAGGTCCTCGCCTGGAGCCTTCCCCAGTCTTAATTGGGTGACTAGACTGTGAATCTCTGAGGTTGACACTGGTGCCCACGCTGGAGTATCTTCAATGGCACAGGTGGAGCTTCTGCAAACAGCAGCAGGCTCTTTGTATAGGTCATGAAAATAGTTCTCCCTGATCTCTGGATGAAGATGACAGTCCAGGTGATTTGGATCATAAGTGGGAGAGTGCTTTGTAAAGATGCCAGAACATGGCAGAATCTTTGGCTCTAATAGCCTGAATGAGACCCATCCAGGCATCTTTCATGGCATCTCTTTTCTTACGAAGCAGCAGAAGTTTGTGCTGTCTTTTCTGCAGAAGGAGATTCTGTGCGGACAACTGTCCAGAACCAGCTTTATAGACTTGATAGGTGTAGGGATGGGCTTTTGGGGCTTTAGCACAGTCCTTATCCAACCACTGCTTGGAGGCCTGTTGGCACTGTGCACGTAGCTGACAGATCTTGCGAGAGAGGAGCTGCTGTTATTCCTGGACGAGGGCATTGTAGGACTCCAAAGGTGCAGAAGTAGGGTCGTTAGTTAGAGAGGATGATTGAATACGCTGCAGGTGGTCAGAGGCGAATAGCTCACTTAGTGCTTGATCCAGTTGTGGAGACCATTTAGCACGGCAATGTGCTCCTCCCGTCAAGGATATGGTGGGATGATCATGGTTCTCCATATGGGACTGATAGATGAAAGGCTTTAGAAGGAGCGAGATGGGGAGATGATCACTGTCAAATTTGGGGACAACCTCAAAACCCTCCACCAGAAAGAGGAGGTACCCTGAGGTGATAAAGTAGTCAATCAGACACATCCCAGAGCCGGCCAGATAGGTGAAGTTGGCAGGATGGTCGTTTTCAAGCGAGTCCTTCAGAATGAAGAGATTAAGTCGGGTGGTCATTAGACTCAAGCAGAGAACTGCATAACTTGAGCTTTGGTCCTTTGAAAGACGGATAAGAGGGAGCCCGTCTGCCTCGGGACTGGAAGCCTGAGGCTTCCTCCGTATCGGAGAGAGATAGATGTTAATTTTCAGCAGACTGCAGCAGCAGAATTGAATCAAAACTACCATAGCATATTGTTCGAGCGGTGGAAGCAGCTTCGAGGATGCGTGTAGAGAGGTAGCAAGAAGCACACCCAGGCCACCTTTGCATCTGCCACAGCCTGCCCCAGGTACAGCTCCAACTGTATAAGAGTGAAAGCCATTGAGTAATATCTCCCCGGATGAGTCTGAATAGCAAGTCCTGGGGACAAACTACAGGGCAGGCCTGCGGTCTTAATGTCCTGCTTGTGGGCTTTCATGAATCATCTGGCTGATCACTGTTGGAAACAGGATGCTGGACTAGATGCATCTATGCAACCCAGCAGAGCAATGCTTACATTTGTGTTAAGATGATTACAATGGTCTCTTTATCATTTGGCCACCTGCCTCTCTACCTAGTCTACCATTTCAAATTACAGAAAATTTAATCTACAATCCAATCTTCAGATGCAAAACAAAAGCACTTAAAAACAGAAATAACACCCAGCATCCCTGCCAGCCTCTACTATTCATCACCCCCAGTTTCCTCCCCACACTTCTGAGATTTCACCAGGTACTAGACATACCTTTCAAGACTATTATTACAGCCTTGAGAACAGTAGATCTTCTTTTAGAAGAAAACGTCTCAGGACATTGAATTTCTTTCAGAATACTGTGCTTGTGCAATGCAACGGTAGAATCAGGGAGCACATAGACTTCTGGCAGAGGAGTGGTTGGCCTGCTGGATACAAACACAGCTTTGATGTAATGCCTCATATGACCTCTGTAGCACAAGATGGAGCCACACTCCAGTAGCTCCAATCATGCAAGCAAAGCATCTCCGATGCGCACACACACACACACACACACACACACACACACACACACACACACTCTCTCTCTCTCTCTCTCTCTCTACAGGGTATCTGAATTGAAGGACTGGTCTGTGAGCAGAAGAGGTATGCTTGTTTTTAAAAAGGTTGGGAATCCTGTTTTAGAAGATTTGTACAAAGTTCTTCTCCCAGGGGTAGGGATGGAAGGTGAGCTTCAGTCCTGCCTGGAACATCCATGCCATGTTCCAGGCAGGACTGAAGCTCACCTTCCATCCCTACCCCTGGGAGAAGAACTTTGTGCAAATCTTCTAATACAGGATTCCCAACCTTTTTAAAAACAAGCATACCTCTTCTGCTCACAGACCAGTCCTTCAATTCAGATACCCTGTAGAGACTGTGTGTGTGTGTGTGTTTCTCTCTCTCTCTCTGTGTGTGTGTATTGATGGATGGATGGATGGATGGATGGATGGATGGATGGATGGATGGATGGATTAAGTGCCGTCAAGCCGGTGTCAACTCTTAGCAACCACATAGATAGATTCTCTCCAGGGTGATCTCTCAGGTCTCTCAGTGATGCATTCATTGCTGTCATAAGCGAGTCCATCCACCTTGTTGCTGGTTGTCCTCTTCTCTTTCCTTCAACTCCCCCCAGAATTATAGACTTCTCAAGGGAGCTGGGTCTTCAAGTAATCTGTCTGAAGTACGATAGTTTGAGTCTGGTCATTTGTGCCTCGAGTGAAAATTCTAGATTGATTTGTTCTATGATCCATTGGTTTGTTTTCCTGGCTGACCATGGTGTCCTCAAGAGTCTTCTCCCGCACCAAAGTTCAAAACCGTCAATGCTTTTTCTATCTTGTTTCTTCAAAGTCCGCCTTTCACATCCACAGAGTGTCATGGGGGAAACCATTGTCCAAACGATTCTAATCTTTGTAGGTATAGACTCCTCACGGCATCTAAATATCCTTTCTGAGGCCTTCATTGCAACCCTACCAAGTGCTTGTCTGCGGCGTATTTCTTGACTGTTGGATCCTTTACTGTTGTCAGTCGATCCTAAAGGGAGAAGCTATCCACCACTTCAGTGTCTTCAGTGTCTATTCTGAGGCTGGTTGCTGTACCCCTTTCTTGTCTTTAGTTTAGTCTTCTTTACAAGTAATTGTAGTCCCATATTTTCACTGTGCTCCTTCACTTTCATTACTAGAGCCCCATTCTCAGCTCTCAGAGTGGTGTCATCAGTGTAGCGCAGCTTATTGTGTATCTATGCACACACAAATCTAAAGGTTACAGTTATGAAACAGCTTACTCCAGTCACTGGCTTTACATCCAGACTCAGTTACTCAAGAGTACTCCCACTGAAATTAATCAACTTGTCCCACTAATTTCAAGAAGACTGCTGATGACTAACTTTCTCTGGATGTAGGTCTGTGGCTGGAGTAGCCTGCCTCATGACTGTAGCATTAAAACTTGGCGCTAATATTCCGTCGGTCAGGATGAGGGAAGGAGTACGCTGAGCTTCCGCACGTAGCCAGCCAGTCAGAAGCAAAGGAAGAGAGGCTTCACCCTCCTCCCTCCCCTTCTACAATAGATACATCACTGAGAAAATGTTGGCTTCCAGCCGGCAGTCCTCAAATGAGGAACACATCGCGTGGCAGGAGGTCTCTGCATACCCCCAGGAGCCCTTCAAGTACCACTAGGGGTACTAGTACCCCCTGTTGGGAACCCCTGTTCTATATACAGAGAGTTCTTTTTTAATTCATATCCAGGTCTCCATCTGTACCAGAGAGAGGCCCTTTCCACAGCAAGTCTGCACAGCTACAAATGGCAAAACGTAACCAATCACTATCTTGGCTTCAATGGCTGGTCTAGTTGCCTCATCACGGTAAGGATGACCTGCTGTTTTCACTGTCATTTCAGTGAAAAGAAACTTTCATACCAAGTCTGCAGGTATGCTTCATTTAAGTGTCATGACTTCCCTCCATGGGTAGGTGAGAGAGCAAGCCAGTAGCTCATTGTGTGCTGAGCGTAGACAGAAGTCTGCCAATTGCTAATCACTTCTATAACCAAATGGTCTGGGAATTCACTACCTCGGAGAAGTGATGAACTAGTTTGATCTAATATGTAAGCAGCTCTCCACTGTAAATGTATTGGGTCTACGGATGTGGATTGGCTTTGGTAGCCAGGTCTTGATAGTTGCCAACTTCCTCCCCAGGGATGTCTGCTTGCCCAGCACAAAGCCAGACTCCTCCTCCCTCCAAATTCCCAGTGTGTGGAGAACTCAGGAGTTGAGCGGAGTCTCTCATTTTGTGCTCGCCTACAGTATTGTTGCTGGAAATATTCCTAGTCACTCATGGTGACCTGCAAAACGTTGAGATATAAAGGCAGTTCACACAATGCTCCTGTTTTAGGATTGTGTGCAAGGGAAAGGCTGGAGAGAGAGAGAAGTGATTTCTGGGGGAGAGGAGCTGAGCCAGAGAGTGCCTTCCTACCCAGCTCGCATACCCAGCACTTTACCCAGGCAGGAAGAAACATATGTCTGTTCTAATCACAGCCATGTGAACTGCCTCACAGAGTACCTTGAGGGGGATGAGGGTGGGAAAGGAAGCATGGGATGGATGGAAGTAGTGGGACTTCTATTATTATTATTATTATTATTATTATTACACTTCTATCCCGCTCTTCCTCCAAGGAGCCCAGAGCGGTGAACTACATACTTGAGTTTCTCTTTCACAACAACCCTGTGAAGTAGGTTAGGCTGAGAGAGAAGTGACTGGCTTAGAGTTACCCAGCTAGTTTCTTTCTTTTTTTTTCATTTCAATTTTTTATTAACTTTTAACAATAACAGTAACTATAACAATCATAATAAACACAGTTACAAGTTGACTTCCCGCGCACCTCTTTTCGTGATACCAATAATAAATTTTACCCTTATTGTAATATTAATTAAAAAGGAAAAACACAAATTTAAACCTTCCACCACCATTAATCTGCCCAACCTGCATTTCAAATTTCAAATCCTGCTGTAAGATCCATAGTAGGAAAATAATTCTTTAAATAAACCAAAAAAGGTTTCCAATCTTCCTTGAAGCGTTCTAAACTTTGGTCTCTGATCAGTGTTGTAAGTTTTGCCATTTCTGCATATTCTAAAGTTTTTATCAGCCAATCTTCTTTTGAAGACAGTTCGTTAGTCTTCCATTTCTGTGCATATAATATTCTGGCCGCCGTAGAAGCATACATAAAAAAAGTTAAATTATTTGTAGAAATTGCTCCTTGTGTTATTCCTAGCAGGAAGAATTCTGGCTTCTTAGGGAATGTCACTTTAAATATCTTCTTCAATTCATTATATATCATGTCCCAATAGGCCTTGGCCCTCCCACAGGTCCACCACATATGAAAAAAAGTACCTTCAGTATGCCCACACTTCCAACATTTATTTGAAACATTTTTATACATTAATGCCAGTTTTTTAGGCGTTAGATACCATCTATACATCCTTTTGTAATAATTTTCCTTCAAAGCATAACAAGCAGTAAATTTTAAATCACTTTTCCATAGTTTCTCCCACGCTGCCATTTCTATATTAAGTCCAACATCTTGAGCCCATTTTATCATAGTTGTTTTAACCAATTCCTCTCTAGTCTCCTCCAAAAGTAGTAATTTATACATTTTAGAGATTAATTTTTCATCGTCTTGACATAATCCCTTCTCAAAATTCGAAATCTGATCTTCAAATCCAACTTTAAGGTCTTTCTTATACACCTCATTTAACTGATAGTACTGAAACCAATCTCTATCCAAGTTTTGTAATTCAGTTAAAGATTTTAACTTACAATCGTTTCCCTGAAAATACAACAGATCTCTATATGTACCCCCAGACATCTGCATATTTACTTCTTTACATGATAAAGCTTCAATCGGGGATATCCATAACGGAGTTTTTGGTTCCAACCAATTTTTATATTTTAACCATACCCTCATTAAACTCCTTCTTACACAGTGATTCAAAAAATCTTTATGTGCTTTAGTTTTTTCATACCATAGATAAGCATGCCATCCAAACCTTCTATCAAATCCCTCCAGATCAAGGACTCTAGGGTTTCTCAATGTTATCCATTCCTTTAGCCATGTCAAACATACAGCATCAAAATACAACCTTAGGTCTGGCAAGGTAAGACCACCCCTTTCCTTTGCATCTGTTAAATTCTTAAAATTTATTCTTGGTCTTTTCCCTTGCCAAACAAATTTAGCTATATCCTTCTGCCATTGCCTAAAACAAGTCAAGTTATTAATTATAGGAGTAGTCTGAAAGAGAAATAACATTTTAGGCAAAACATTCATCTTCACCACTGAAATTCTTCCCATCAAAGATAAATTCATTTTAGACCATCTTTGCAAATCTCTTTTCATTGAGTTCCATGTTTTAACATAATTATTTGAAAACAGCACAGAGTTATTATTTGTTAACCAAACTCCCAAATATTTCACTTTCTTCTCCACTTTTAACTCACTTATTTCACCAAATCTATCTTTACTTTCCTGATCAATATTTTTAGTCAGAACCTTAGTTTTAGTCTTGTTTATGTAAAATCCTGCCAACTGGCCAAATTGCTGTATCTTGTCCAAAAGTCTTTCAATCTTATCGATTGGATTCTCTAAAAATAACACAACGTCGTCTGCAAAGGCTCTCAGTTTGTATTCTTGTCTCCCGATTTTGGGACCATGTAATTCATCATCTTCCCTAACAGATCTACAAAGCACTTCTAAAACCAATATAAAAAGCAATGGAGAAAGTGGACAACCTTGTCTAGTCCCTTTTTGTATTCTACAATTGTCTGATAATTCTCCATTTACAATAATCTTGGCATATTGTTCCAAGTAGATAGTTTTAATTGCTCTAATGAATGTTCACCGGCCGTTATTTCCTCTAATAAACCCCACATAAACTGCCACGAAATATTGTCAAAAGCTTTCTCTGCATCCAAAAAAATCATCGCCATCTGTTTTTCATTATGTTTTTCATAATACTCCAATACATTCAAAACTGTTCTAACATTGTCTCTCAGTTGTCTCTTTGGCAAAAAGCCAGCTTGATCCTCATGAATAAAGTCTCGTAGTACCACTTTCAGTCTTCTTGCCAAAACCGCAGCAAAAAGTTTATAATCATTATTTAAAAGTGATATTGGCCTATAATTTTTGACTAATGTTAAGTCTTGATCTGGCTTTGGGATTATTGTAATATTTGCATATTTCCACGAATCTGGCATAATCCCTTTTTGTAAAATGTCATTCGTAGTCCATTGAAGAGGTTGTAAAATTTGATCTTTGAGTGACTTGTAATACAAAGCTGAGAGTCCATCTGGCCCAGGGGCCTTGTTGGATTTAGCTTGATTTATTGCTTCTATTATTTCCATAACTGTTATTGGAGCATTCATGACTTCTATTTGTTGAAGAGAAAGTTTTGGAATATTTTTAGTTCTAAGAAACTGCTTAATTTTTTTATCTTCTACTATTTTGCCTTGATATAATTCCGAGTAATATTTTAAAAATTCCATCCTTATTTCCTTTCCATTATAAGAGAGCCCATTTTTAGTTAATATTTTAGATAAAAAAATTTTCTTCCTCTCAAGTCTAATTTTCCAAGCCAGCAACTTGCCTGGTTTATTTGCAAATTCAAATGATCTTTGCTTGATATACTTCAGATTTTGCTCAAGTTCATTTGCTATTAGCATAGAGAGTTGTTGTTGTAAGATCTTAATAGCTTGAGAGATCTTCTTCTTATCATTAGTCCATATCAATTCTCTTTCCTTTTTGGAAATCTGCATCAGTAGTACCTCTCTTTTCAATCCTCTTTGTTTTTTAAAATATGCATTTTGCTGTATGAAAAAACCTCTCATAACCGCTTTGCTTGCATCCCAAACAATTTTGTTGTCCAATCCTTGATTTAAATTCAATTCAAAATAATCCTTTAACTTCTTTTTGGCTTTCTCAACCACATCTGGTTTTTTCAAAAGATATTGATTCAGTCTCCACCTAAATGAGGTCGCTCCTTCCTTCTTCCATGCAAAACAAATCGGATTATGATCTGAAAATGTCCTAGGTAGAATGTCCATTGTTTTCATATGAGTTATAATGGTTTGGGATGTCCAGACCATATCTATCCTGGAATGTGACTGATATCTTTCCAAAAAGTAGGTATATTCTTTTGCATTTGAATTTTTAATTCTCCATAGATCATAGAGATCCATATGATCTACTAATTCAAAAAATGCTTTAGGAAGTTTACCTTGTAAATTCTTTTCCGATAAATCAGATTTTCTGTCCAAAACTGTCGAGACAACTCCATTAAAATCTCCCAATAAAAGCAAATTAGCATTTGATAGATCTGCCATCTTTTGATCCAAATAGTTATAAAATTCAACTTTCCTTTCATTAGGGGCATAGATTCCAATTATCACTGTTTTAATTCCAGATATTAAAACTTCCAATGCTAATATCCTACCTTCTTCATCTTTAAAAATCAATTTAGGTTCAAATTGTTGTTTGACATAAAATACTACTCCTCTTTTTTTTTCTTATCTGAAGAAACAAATTCTTGTCCCAGGGCTCTATTTACCAAAAGTTTCCGATCATGTTTTCTAATATGAGTCTCTTGTAAACACACTATATCCAAATTTTGTTTCTTAAGAAAGTAGAAAACCCTGTTTCTCTTAATTTTTGAATTCAGACCATTTATATTCCAAGATAAAAATCTGTAAATTTGTTTATAATCTATATAGAGTGACTTAAGTTATATGTTTATGAAGCAGAATGTTCAGAAGATAAGTCTTTTTTGTATTTCCGCCAGAATTCTTGTGCTTTCAGGAGCTCAGTGAATCTATTCCTCTTGCTCTTGTAGAAGAAGGAGATTCCCTCTGGTAATTCCCATCTAAAACGTATTCCTTTAGCAGTTAATGCATCAACCAAAAATTTGTAATCCTTACGTTTTCTTAGAATTCTGGCTGGAATCCTTTTCAAAAACTTTATCTGATGAGTTTGAATTGTTAAGGTTGTAGTAAAGTGAGCCTGAATGATTTTCTCTGCTATTGATTTGGTGGGGAAATGTACTATGCAGTCTTTGATTAATTTATTTCTTGTTGCAAAATCCAAGTTTACACGAAAGGCTGTCTCAATCTGGGCATCCATCTCAACAACCGTAATTCCCAAAAGTGATGCAAGTTCCACTCCAAGTAATTTCCTAATGTTCTCATTAGGAATTTCAGGAATTCCTCTGAACCGTAAAAATCTCTCTTTTTGTCTTAATTCTAACAAAGCCATTTGATCCAGTAATTTTTCTCTGTCATCTTTCAGTGATTGCACATCTTTTTCTACAACATCAACCCTTAATTTAAATTCTTTATTGTCCTGTGCCAATTTTTTGACAGTCTCATCAATATTTGAGGTCCTATCATTTATCTCAGCCATATTTTGCTTCATTTGGGTTACATCAGAAATGACCTGTTTGAGGTCGGTGGCATTTGATGCCAAGGCAATTGCGTTTGACGGCAAAATTTGTTTCATCTCAATCAACGTCTGGTCCATGGCTGCAGCTACTTTAACTTCCTCTGCACTTGTATCTGGAAGTGAAAGTTTCCTTGCTTGTAGATGTGTCTGGCTTAGATGAGGTTTCTCCCTGCCTTTCATAATGACATGAAGGAGTTAAAGAAGAAAATTCTTTGCCCAAGTATGTTTGTCCTTGATCTCAAAACAGAAAGTAAAAACCTGAGCTTGTACTCAAATATAAACAATTCTGCAGCATATCAGTGGCCGTCAAAACTTTCTCACGGTAGCGTGGAGTATCAAAAAAAAAAAAAAAAAAAGACAGCAGAACGTCTCTTCTTTAAACTTGAAGAACAACAATCCCCACTGATAGAATTCTTTCCAGATATTAAAACCAGCAACTGAAGTTTCCAATCTTAGTAGTTAACAAACAGAAGAAGAAGGAAGGAGAAGGGGGGAAAAAAGAGAGAAAGTCCTTTCTTTAATTGTAATCCAAAAGAGAACTTACAGGCTTATCTGCGACGGCTTTCCCAGAAACGCAGGAGAATTCATCAATCACTGAGTCACTAAAGAGGTGAACTTCTTTGAACTTTTCACATTAATTATATCCAAGCCAAAGAGACTGTCCGCTCGGCAGCTTTAAAATTCCTGAGCAGGAGATTAGCAAAGATGGACCCCTTTTCCCTGCTGGTGAACTTGAGACAATAAATCGTGCTCTTAAGCCCGATCCATGTATCAAATTACCAGCATATTAGAAGACGTGGGTTATATTGAATCAAGCCTTTGATCTAGGATGATGAAGGGAGGATTTTGAAGACTCAAAATCCTCTTTTTCTTCCTGCTCAGTCCTCCCTTGTCAGAGAGGCAGCCACTGCGTTGGCGGTCCCAACCGGAAGTCAGAGTTACCCAGCTGGTTTCATGGCTGAGTGGGGATTAGAACTCGGGTCTCCCCAGTCCTAGTCCAGCACTCTAAGCACTACATCACGCTGGCTCTGCCTTTCCCTCTATTGCTCTCAAAATCCCAATTTGAACAATTTCAGAATATATCTAGTTTTGAAGAGGAGTAGAACAAAGAGGAGGAAGTGAGGTCTTCACTCAGGAGCCAATGTCTGAAGTATCCTGGCTATTTAACACAAATGTGTTATATATATATATATAGATAGATAGATAGATAGATATATCTCCCCCCCACAATGCACTACATGCACAATGCAATGGGGGATTTGCCTGTCAGATTCTGTATCTCCTAGGGCTGAACTCAGCCCAACGAGACACACAATAACCGGCAGCCAGGTTAAGGTTGCGCTTGCAAAATCTTAGCTAACAGCTGGGTTGGTTTGAAGGGTTAGGTAGGCGAGAAGCATCGGGATCCACGGGGATCCCGGCCTAACATCAGCTGGGCTGCCCTTGCCCGCGTTAGGCTGGTCATGAGAACAGTCCCATTGATTCTCAGGCCCAAGATACAGCATTCTTTAGACATTCACCCACCTAGCATTGATTATTAGCTCAATCATTTTCAGCAACAAATTGACATGCCTAGATCTTCCTGTCCAGTCTTCTAGATTCTAGGCTCGGTTAGGATGTTGGATAACAGCTATCTTTATATGCATTGACAGTAATAAACTCAACTCAACTAAAACTAAGACATGCCTATATATCTCAGACCAATCTCTTTTTCTTATAACAGAAAGATATTGTCTTTCAGAGTTTCTTATGGCCGCCAAGAAAGCCCAGAAGCTTGCAGCACATCAAGCACTCTCGGACGCATTTCGAAAGATCCTGCTTGTTGTTCTAGGCAAGGCCTTTTCCTTTAAAAAATAAAAACACATTTTTAAAATCCTGCTTCTGTCCCACTCTTACCTGGGGTTCCAAGTGGTTTCCATCCACAGGACGGATCAGATCCTCACCTGCTTAGCTGAGTTTCTCCCGGAATATTTTCTGAGTCCTAGGTGGAAGAGCAGAGACACGAGTTACTGGCTTTAAAGCTTGGGATCTTCTCCAACGATGGTGGGAATTGTGGAGGAGGAGACTTGCCATCCAGAAATGCATGGTGACGAAGGCCAAGGGCAGCAAAGAGTGGGCTAAGGCATTCTTCATCCAGATGAGATGGCTCCCCCATGAGGCAAGGTGAGGTGACAGTCTCAGGCGGCACTTATGCCCTAGGATGGCAAGTGTAGGCACCCTGCCCCTTGCAGGTGTAGTCTCGCCTGCCTGCTATCACCGCCTCCCACCAGCTCCTCTACACTCTGTCACCCTCCTTTCAGGTGTCCTCCCCTTGATCCTGGCCCCGCTCCTGATGCAGACAGTGGTCTCTACCTCTTCTCCATTGCCCAGCTGCCTCATCTTTTGAAAATTTATTTAATCTATTTTAATTGATTTTGACATTTAGATCCCACTCTCCTCCAAGCAGCTTAGCGTGGTGTACATGCCTTTTTTTATCCTCATGACAACCCTGTGAGGTAGTTTAGGCTGAGAGATATATGACTGGCCCAGAGTCACCCAGTGAGTTTCATGGTGGAAAGGGGATTCAAACTCGGGTCTTCCTGGTCCTAGTCCAACACTCTAAACACTACACTATGCTGGCTCTTCTGGGCATGTCACTGTATGAAACTGCAAGTCAGGAGTGGAGACAGAGAAAATGGTGCTTCTAGCATAGAGTGGTGGCCTCTCCTCATTGCTTCTGCTTTGCTAGCTACAGTAGCTGGTTCTCTACCCCCAACCCCATCAGCGGGGGAGACTTGTGCATAGGAAGAAGAAAACAAGAAGGAAACTGATCCAGCTACTGGAGCAAGAGAAGCAGTGGCAACAAAGAGTCAGAAGCCTACTCTGTGAGGAGCAGACACAGCTTGAGGAGGTGAGCAGGCTTTTCTAAACAGAACAACTAGCCTTCCCCCCTTCAAAACAACTAACAGGAGGAGGGGAGATTTTGAGGGGCTGGTTTCTCTTTCAGGAGTGTGTGTGTGTGTGTGTGTGTGTGTGTGTGTGTGTGTGTGTGTGTGATTTGCCAGAGCTAGCATTTGCCAAGGCTAGCAAACCCCAGTGTTTTTGTTTGTCCTGACCTGGAGGGGGCAGAGTCAGCTAGGGCTATGGGAGACCCCACATTCCTTTGACATTTCTTGGACCCACATCCTGTGCCTCAGTTGGAAGCCTACTCCCGACATAAGAAGTGAAGGCCCAAGAACATAGCGAACAGAGCATAGTGAACAGGGATAGCAAACAGGACGTTGGCATTTTGCAGTTGTTTAGCGGGAAGTGTGTGGAGGAGCCTGGAACAAGCCCCCATGATCACAAGGAGCGCAGAGGAGAAGAGAATGTAAGTACGAATCCCTCCATCATATTCTTGAGAAAGGCTGTTTGGACAGTTAAATAGCTGACTAGTAGAGCTGAGACCTATCCTAATAAACTATCGCTAAATACTGCAAACAGCCAACAAAAGCGGTACGGAGACAGAAAGTCAGCAGGGGAGGGGGCACTTCCCAGTGTATTGCACAGAGTGCCACATGTATGACTATTTGCCCCATGGGCCGAAGTCATGGGTGTGTGCTCGGTGCAATGAGCTCCTGGCTCTCAGGGAACAAATTTGTTCCCTTGAGACCAAGGTGGTGAATCTGGAGAAGCTCCGAGAGAAAGAGAGGCATGCGGACGAGACCTTCAGGGACACGGTAGAGGCATCCCACTCCAGGGCTGATAGCTCCTCTGCTGTCAGGGAGAATGAAGGTCTCTGGCAAGGAAGACATTGGTCTGAGGAAGAGGGAAATGCTCCTTTAGAAGGGACCCCTTCATTGGAACATGAGCTCATATCCTTTCGCACAGGGGATACTCCTGCGGGGCGGGGCCTCTTTGTAGTGGGTAATTCAATCATTAGAGGTATAGATAGATGGGTTTGTGACCATGTGTTGACTGCACGGTGACTTGCCTGCCTGGTGTGAAGGTTGCGTACATCACACATCGTGATGCTGACGGGAGCTGGGCAGTATCTGGTTCGGCAAATGCCATCCCATCCTCGATAGAAAGGACAGGGAGGGGCGCCTTGGAGGTGGAGTAGCACTGTATGTTAGGGATAGAATCTAACAAGCTAGAAAACCGAGGTGGACTGGAGTCCTCCACAAAACCCTGTGGGTGACAATACAAGGCATGAAAGGAAACGTGCTACTGGGGACATGCTATTGCCCTCCGGATCAAAACGCTGACAGTGACTGGGAGTTGCAGGAGGAAATCAGGGAGGCGTCAAGAAAAGGCAGGGCTGTAATAATGGGTGACTTCAATTACCCACACATAGACTGGCTAAATTCAGTCAGGTAATGACAGAGAGGTCAAATTTCTAGATACACTCAATGACTGTGCCCTAGAACAGTTGGTCTTGAAACCAATCAGAGAGAAGGCGACCTTGGACTTAATCCTGAGTGGCACCCAGGACCTGGTGCGTGATGTCAGTGTCATCGACCCTTTAGGGAACAGTGACCATAGTGCCATCAAATTCAGCCTACGTGCCGGGAGAGAATCACCAAGGAAGTCTAACACAGACATTTTGCATTTCAGAAGAGGAAACTTCTCCCAAATGAGGAGTATGGTGAAAAGAAAACTGAAAGGGAAAATCAGGAGAGTCACTTTGCTCCAGAATGCATGGAGTTTACTGAAATCCACAATACTAGAAGCCCAGTTAGATTGTATATCCCAAAGGAGGAAAGGTACCACAAAGTCCAGGAGGATGCCAGCATGGCTAACAGGTACTGTCAAGGAAGCCATCAAAGGGAAGAAGACTTCCTTTTGAAATTGGAAGGCCTGTCCAAACGAAGAGGACAGAAAGGAACACAAACTCTGGCAAAAGAGATGCAAGGTGACAATAAGGGAGGCAAAAAGAGAGTTTGAGGAACATTTAGCTAGAAGTATCAAGGGGGATAGGAAAAATGTCTTTCAATACATCAGAAGCGGGAAACCTGCCAGGGAGGCGGTTGGACAATGAGGGAGTGAAAAGGATGATTAAGGAGGATATGGAGGTTTCAGAGAAGCTCAATGAGTTCTTTGCGTCTGTCTTCATGGTAGAGGATACTGAACATATAGCTGTTCTTGAACCAGGCTTTTCGGGGATGGAGGCTAAAGAACTGAGTCAGATAGAAGTGACAAGAGATGATGTTCTAAACTGTCTGGGGGGAAAAAACAAACAAACATTGACTTGACTTTCAGATGCCTTCAGTTGCTTGTTCTCCCTCCATGCTCTCTTCACTCATCTGATACCTTCAGTCTCCATAAAATCCCCCATGCCCCAACTCTTTGGGGTAGAAAGCTGGTCCTGTGGTAGCGTGCATGAATTGTCCTGTTTGCTAAGCAGGGTTGACCTTGGTTTGTATTTGGATGAGTGAGCATTATGAGAGGAGAACTGGTCTTGTGGTAGCAAGCATGACTTGTCCCCTTAGCTAAGCAGTGTCCACCCTGGTCGCATATGAATGGGAGACTAGAAGTGTGAGCACTGTAAGATATTCCCCTCAGGGGATGGAGCCGCTCTGGGAAGAGCAGAAGGTTCCCAGTTCCCTCCCTGGCTTCTCCAAGATAGGTCTGAGAGAGATTCCTGCCTGCAACCTTGCAGAAGCCGCTGCCAGACTGCAAAGACAATAATGAGCTAGATAGAGCAATGGTCTGACTCAGTATATGGCAGCTTCCTAGTAAGGGTCAAATACTCCCCTTTGGGTTGGGGCTGTAGTCCTGTGGTAGATCATCCGTCTACATCTCTACAGAGCATCTGCTCTGTAGAAATGCTTTCCCATTTAAAGGAAGAATTTAAATGTACAAGTTCCCAAGTTGAATCCCCGGCATCTCCAGGTAGAGGTGGGTAAGGCTCCTGCCTGGAACCTTGGAAAGTGGCTGCAAGTCAGTGTAGAAAATATTGAGCTAGATGGAGAATGGTCGGGTAGAGGCAGCTCCCTATGTTCCTAGGACTCTGCCCATCAACTTGTGTTCTACCCTATTATTCAAACTCCTGCCCTCCTGACTGCCCTTCTTCCTAATAAAAACTCTTGACTACACCGACATTTTGTAATGGTTGTTGCACGTTTGCCTTTGCCCTCCTCCACTCCCCTTCCCTTGTGTGCCTAGCCTTCCTGAGGGCCAAGCCAGATGTGATATAGGAGTTCCTGCTGCCAGATCTCTTGTGTCCTATCTAGTTGGACTCTGGATTGTAAGCCTGAGATCAGGGCACGTGTCTTCTTTTTGCTGCATGTAGAAGACCAAATAGCTGTCATGGACTCTTTAGCAAGACTAACATTAAAATCATCATTTCATTCCAAACCTTGAATAAAGGTGAGGAATGTTACAAAATAATAGACAAAAGGATTTTACTTCTAATTATTCCTTTGTTAAAACTTGGCCTTGTTAACTTGTCTGTTTCAGAGAATGGGAAAGTGGCAGTGGAGTATAGCTCTCCCCAGGAAGACCCCATTGACTGTTTAGCAGAAGAGGGACTGAAAGGTCTCATCCAGGTAAATTGAAGCCTCATCTCATCATTCGCAGATGAGCCTCATCTTGCTATGACCTAGCAAGCTCAGCTCTTGAACATCTTAGCTTCATGAGTTGGGAGGAGTGAGTAGGGAATGAGCATTCTCTCTCATTTCAATGCATGGACTTTTAAATTCAATGGGCTACCTGTATGTTTATAGGAAACATAGGAAACAGCCATATACTGAGTCAGACCATTGGTCTATCTATCTCAGTATTGTCTTCACAGACTGGCAGCGGCTTCTCCAAGGTTGCAGGCAGGAGCCTCTCTCAGCCCTATCTTGGAGAAGCCAGGGAGGGAACTTGAAACCTTCTGCTCTTCCCAGAGCGGCTCCATCCCCTGAGGGGAATACCTTACAGTGCTTTACACTTCTAGTCTCCCATTCAGATGCAACCAGAGCAGACCCGGCTTAGCTATGAAGACAAGTCATGCTTGCTACCACAAGACCAGCTCTCCTCTCCCGTCAGGTGCTTAGACCAAGGACGGACAGGTTCCTCGGGGGCGGGTAGACTGAAGATAGCCAGAGATAGCTGGGCTGAATGTTAGATGCTTGGAGCCACAGAGAGAGGACTCACTGGTCTCCCGCTGTCAGATCCTGGTTCAATGTGAGTTAACCACAGTGGGTTGACCAGAATTGCCTAGGAAATCTGCATTCTCAAAACCAGCTCCACAGGCAACCACACTAATCACTTTATGGCAACCACACTAATCACTTTATGCAATCCAGATCCCTGTATGTCAGTCAACAAGTGTTAGTTTCACATTCAGTTCTCCACAGAGCCAACAGCTCCAAATAGCTCAAGCCCATCAACTGATTGTCTGTGCATTTGGGCCTACATTGTTGCCATAGCAGTCATGCTCGGAGTTCTGCAAAAATGATGTCACTGCCGTGGAATGCTCAGGGTGCAGACTCTGATGTCCAACCGACATTGGAGATCAAAAGATGGCAGGAATGGTTCAGCTCTGTAGTATGGTCCCTGTTGCAAGCAACAGCAACAGCAACTGCAATTTGCTGCTCATGATCTTTTTGGACTTATTTATGGGAGTTGGGCACCGCAGCCATAGGTTGGGTGCAGCAGCCATAGGGAATTACTCCAACCCGTGCCGTAGCACCGTAGAAGTCCTCAAGCTTTGGAAAGTCACCAGACCTCCTAGACTCCACCGTGTGCCACCTCCCAGTGCGGCTTTCCACCTGTGAGTACTTCAACCTCACTTCCAGAACTCGGAGGATAGAACCCTTTTAGGGAGAGCCTTTCATTAGGAGTGATGTAGGTGGGATAAGATACTTCTTATTTCGAGGTAGCTTAGCTGATGCCTTTTAAAAAAAGATTTGATACCCCTCTTTTCATCCAAAGGAACCAGAGCAGTTTACAACTCAATAATAACAATTTTGAAAAAGAAAGAAATGGGAACAGCCGTATAAATGGTATGAAGCACAAAAAGGGCCATAGATGGGGAAGGGGAGCCAAAGGGGTGAAGGAAACAGGGATCCCACTGCTCTGTTTAAAAAGGGGGGAAAGGACCCAATGCCTAGAGCGTTTCATAGCCACTGAACAGGCACTTCAGATGTGTCCCGAAAGAGCATTCAGCAGAACCATATAGCCAAACGAGCAGGCAATGGGGAAAAAGGTACAACAGGGATTCTAACAAGTAACGTCACCGCTTCCTTTGCCCAGGTTGATTCAGGCATACACGTTGACAAGGCACTCGCCTAGACAGAGGCGTAACTAGGGAAAATGGCGCCTAGGGCAAGCACTGAAATTGCGCCCCTATCCAAACAGGGATGATGGGACTTGTAGTCAACAATATCTGGAAATCCCTCTGAAAAGGAACACTGTACCATCTAGACATGGTTGTTGATCCAAACCTGAAAACATGAGCCATCTCAGGAAAAGACTTCAAACAACAGTCGGGAGTTATGCGAGGATTCCAAGTGTCATTTTCTCTGTCTCATCTCATGCTTTTTAAAAAACATGACTTTGTCCTAGAGGATCACCTGCCCAAATAGCCACTAGCAAAATAGGGGAAGAAGAAGTTGGTGGTGTGTGTGTGTGTGTGTGTGTTTGTGTGTGTGTATAAACCAGTGAATGATTCCTGCCAGCCTTTGTCTTATGATGACTGTTGGCTCATGATGGGGTATATGTGAATTCACCACACTAGTGCTTACTTTGACACCAAGAGGGAGGAGGATACATTAGTTTGCCACACTAGACAGAGGAATGTGCAACAGGAGCAGACAGCCAAGTTCTGCCAGGGCCCAAACCAGCCCCTGCCAGACTAAGAAATCCTTGTAATTTGCCCCTTCCTGTCACAAGCAGTGTGCTGTTGACTCTATTATTGACTCTAACTCTCAGATATCCCAGTCGTGGATGGAAAATTCAGGGTTACAAAATTACAAGAGACACATTTTCTACATGGAAGTTTCTTCTGTGCAGGTGCTGTGCAGAAACCCATGTGTAGTGACCGCCAGGGGCATAGCAAGGTTGGAATGGGCCAAGATGAGATTTCAAATTGGGCCCCCAGCCCCTCAAAGTCCAGGGCCTCCACACACCACAGGCCCCCAAGGATTTAAGTCGGATCTTTCAAAATACGTATGCTGCCTGGAAATACATTTCACTGAATACACACATGCACACTTCACAGTATATAGTGATATACATCGAGTACTATATATTTGGGCTACTTTTAATGCCTAGAACACACTAGCAACGCTAATGATTAAAATGGCCCCCTCGCTGCGGATTAGCAAAGGAGACTTTCAACCCTGCAGGGTGAGCCAATGTTTGTTTTCTCAGAATTCTGAACAAATTCAGAAAAGTTTGATCCCAGGAGATTTTTCACACCAGGCTTTTAAAGCCCTTTAACACACATCTCCTCTGGAATAGAGGTGCTGCATTCACATGTTGGCCAGATTTACCCTGAAGTCGCTGCAAGTTATTGGGGAGCAGTTCACACACAAGAAAAATAAAATAAAATAAAATAAAATAAAAGCACAACACATGCTTCACAGTTCTCACTCAGACCTTCTGGGTTGCAAAACAACTTGAACATAAGTGCATTTATGAATGGTTGAATGAAAATAAATAAAATATACTTGTTCCAGAAGTTTTTGTAATTTTCTGCCCTGAAACAAGCCACTTATAGGCCTTTTTAGATAGTTTTTGTTTTTAAAGCCAGCACATTTTCCAGTCTGCTTTCAATTAAATATTCAGAGGTTTCTCAGTCTCGCCCCCCCACCCACCCCCATATCAAAGCCCTATGGCAAGCAGATTCCTATAGGGGTGGGGGGACCCCAAAAAGGAATTCACAGCCTACCTAGCAATAGCTGTTCTGGATGGTCTGGGCAGGGGGTCTGCTGCTTCTGCTGCTGCTTTGGAGAGCTCTGCCTGCTTCCTCCTTCCTTGCTTGGAGCCTACTTGAGTTCAGGCTTCAGGGAGGCCTACTGGGAGGCCTCTCTGGAAGCCCCGCCCACCCGCCAATCAGCTGAGAGGCGGGGAGAGAAGAGCTCTGCAGTTTGCAGGCCTTGCCGATCCTAGGCCGGAGCTGGAGGCAAGTAGCTGGGGGGCCCTGGGGCTGGGCAGGGGGGCAATGGGGTGGCGGTGGCAGGAACTGGTGTGGCGCCCCCACCTCAGTGGCGCCCAGGGCACCTGCCCTGCCTGCCCCCCCCCCCGGTTCTGCCTATGCGCCTAGAGCAGCACGACTTGCATTGTGCCTGCACAGGAAGAAGTGTACAAACCAGGGCTCTTGTCTTGTTTCTGAGGTGGCCAGCCTCCTGCACAGAGTGAGAGCAGCATGACCCCGAATACTCTGCCACATCAAGATGTCCTGCCTTGCCCTGCCTGGAATGACAACCGATGGAGCTGGTGCTGCTGCTCCGTGTGTCGCTTAGGCTCTCTGGCACCCCCTATCCGGACCAGCACAGAGAAACCAGGCAACCTTTGCAGAACTTTGGGGAGGCTGCACAGTAGGGTTGCCGTGTGTTTTGTCCCCCCACCCCCGGCAGGAGTCCTCTGCCTTTTAACAGCTGCAACTGGTAGAAATCTTGACGGGAACGTCTTTGCATTACTGTAGCCCTAGGCTTGTTTTTATTTTTATTTTATTTTTTATTTTTTACCCTGCAAAAACAGCTTAATGTGAAAAATCCATCAGAAGATGCTACATAAGTCATTGTAATTGTGTGTGTGTGTGTGTGTGTGTGTGTGTGTGCGCGCGCGCGCATGCGGTGAGGGGAGGGGGCAACGTTCAGGACTTTATCAGCTTGATGTCCTTTAAGGCATCGTTGTCTAGATAGGGGCTTGAATTTACTCACAAGTAGCAGCTCTGCAAGGCCATAATGTGTATTGGGACCAGGATGTGGATGTAGAGGGTGTCTAACCCTTTCTGTGCCCTTTTCTGGTCTAAAATGATATATCTCAGTGGCTGTTTTCAGAGTTAGATAGCCATGGGGGTGCATTTTGTTAGTGCAGAAAGAATAGGTGAAACACCCCTAGCTCTGAGCCATGGTCCTGATACAATTTGCAGCTCCACAAAGCTGCTCTTTGTGAATAGATGTAAGCCCCTAACTTGATGAAGACATATTGAATGCCTTGCCTTGTTTGGTCTACACATTTTAGTCCACCACTCTCGTGCCAGTCTTCTAGCTGGTGGTGGGTGCTAGCTGCTTTGCCATTTGGGGTCACACACACTGCTACACAAAATGAACTAGGCAGCACAGATCATTCCTCTCAAGAGGGATTGTGTGGCTGTTAGGGCCTGGGGGGGGGGGGGGACACTGAGAAGCTGGTGCTGGCAGTTGCAGTTGCTGGAGATGGTGGGGAGGGAGGGAGTCTCTCAGATGTTACTTCAGCACTCTCATCCCTCAAACTTGTGGTGGCCGCTTGGCTTATGGTAGGCCTTAGGGCCCCACCCCCCGCCCGTTGTTTTTGGACTACAGTTCCCATCATCCCCAGGCACAGTGGCCAATAGCCAAGGGATATGGGAATTGTAGGCCAGCATCTGCTGGAGGGCCAAAATTGAAGAGCCCTGGCTTATAGCGTCCGTGCCTTATGAGGGCTTCCTTCCCAGAATCCTCCAAGAGAAAACAAACCAGGGCAGCCTAAATCGAGGGGTTCCCACCCTTGGGTCCCCAGATGTTGTCTCCCATCGTCCCCAGGCCACCATGGTGAAGGCCATTATGGCCAACACAATGGAGTTGTAGTCAAACAACATCTAGAGACCTAAGGGTGGAGACCCTTGGCACAGATGACCTTCCTCAAGAGGAATGCGGGGCTTTTAGAGGCTGGTGGAAACACATAAGATGCACAGAAGCACAAAATCAAACTTTGTCTGACTCTTGGGAATCACCACTTGAAGGCATCCCACTTAGAAATATCGATTTCAACATCATTCCCTTGCCCCCGTCTGTTTCTCCCCCCTAGGGATTCCACTGGGAACCTTGTTTCGATTGGAAAACAAAGCTGGACTGTTGGGAGAACTCCTTTTATATTATCAACAATTTTGTAAGTTCACCATGATAACTTTTGCTAAACCTAAGTGGGCAGATAGCTCAGAACTAATATTTTCTTGCCAGATTGCTGAGAAGATGACTAGATCTACATCTGCCAAGTAGATTGATAAAGTTTTCAAAGCATGGGCAAGACAGAGAGTTTGAGCTTGGGGTGGGGGATACATTTGGTAATACCTTAAGAATGAATGCCGATTCTTAAATATCTTTGTTCATTTTGAATTAGATATACATTCAAAATGGGACAGGGGTAGGGACTTCAAGATGAGATGGAGAAGCTTAAATCTCAGATTTTGTATGGGGTGTTATTATGTAAGCATGCAATTTCCAAGACCTCAGATATATGGATGGGTGGTAAAGATTGTCATCACAATTCAGCAAAGGAGATTGATCCCTGTAAGCAGCCTTCTGCATGCGTAATTGACATGGAAGGAGGTGTGGATTCACACTGTGACACTTACTCAGGCTGGATATTGAACTGGTACTGGTTAGATGCCTTTTGTTGTCTGTGGAAGGGGATGCACATCTCTGTCCAGACTTGTTGCTCATGACTGCAGCTGGACTGGAATTGGAGTGCAGGATGAAAGTATCATGCTTATGCCCAATCCATTAAGACAGAAAGAGAGGCTGTGATCCTGGCTGTGCGATGTTCTCAAACTTCCCTTCACCTCTCCAGGACTTTCCATGGCAACAGTTTGAGCAAACTTCAGGAGGGCTCACTTTCACTTACACATCGGCGGTAAGTTCTCGTTTCTAGGAGTACGGTGATTGCTGACTCTCTGGGTCAAAACTGCGCACCCATATGTGATTTTCTCCCCGGGGTGAATGGCGGCGGGGCAGATCTTTGTCAGCATAGGGGGAATGGGCTAAGCCCCCTCCCTTACTGTGGTCTTGATCCAGCTCAGGACACGGCTATTTCAAAATGTCATGTAAAGTGGCTAATATGTTGACTATACTTATTAGACCAAGGATGGCCAACTGGAACTCTTGCCAGTTCCCAGGGCAATTTTTATGTGGCCTTACAATATTTCAATCAATGGGTGATAAAAGGTTTGCTGACAGTTTCGTGTATAACGAAAATAACAATATTTCCAACTCATAAGGAACAGAATTCTTCTATGCAATTACATCTGTCTCTGATCTTGGATGTAGCATGTCTAGAACACGTTAGTAGTTGACATACTGCACAAGGTTATATTATTATTAATATTATTATTATTATTAATTTGATTTATGTGCTTTTCCTGTGTAATGTTTGAGCAGTTTCACAAGAGCACTTGAGCACTAAATGCATGAATTGTGCAAACACGGTTGTGCAATTGACAACCATTCTTTCCACTTTGTGCAACTACCTTTGTGCAGTCCTTGTGTGCATGAATGTTACATTGCAAGGTGTTAGATTGCAAGATTGTGTCTGAATGCATCGGTTTCATAACTAGGGAGCCTCTTCTGATAGATACATCAGCTTTATTTTGGAGTCTGCCCACTCATGATGGGATCAGGTTGTGCAGGAAAATACACTCCCACTTTCATATTTTCCCCGACCATACTGACCGCCACCTGGAGAATAGATTGGCCCTTGAGAATATAGAAGTTGGTCCCTTCCCGCTTAGACAGGGTAATCCTGCATTGTAGAACTCTGGATTTCCATCTAGAAAATGCAGCTCTGGCACAAATGAACTGTTTGACCTTGGGCAAGTTACTCTTGGCTTGGCTTTCCTGCTAGTTCAATGGAGTCAGCAAATGGGATTGCCAATGACCCACCCTGACATGGTCATCATGAGGGTAAATGAGACCATACATACAAGGCTTGTGCACAAAGTTGCTTCGGCACCGGCGGGGGTAATCCTTTAAGGGCGGGGGAAGGTGCACTCACCCCTCCCGCTGCATTTCCCCCACAGGCGCTCTGTTATTTTTAAGCCCATCGGGGCAGCAGCGTTCGTCCCTGCCGCCCCGTTGTCGTCATGGTCCGGAAGTGGCCCGAAGTAGCAAGTGTACGTGCGCCTGTTGTGTGCGCACGCGTACATGGCAGATGGGTGCGTGCGCACACGCGCTTGCTACTTCCGGCCATTTCCGGCCGACGACGACAACGGGACGGCAGGGAGGAACGCTGCCGGTGGGGGAAATGCGGTGGGAGGGGTGAGTGCACCCTCCCCCACCCTTAAAGGACTACCCCCGCCGGTGCGGGGGCTATTTGAAAACAGTGGGTCTAACTCTACTCCAAATTATATCCGAGAGAGTGCACAGCTTTCTTGGTGGCCCTTGCTCCTATGCCTTGAACAGTGAGGCTATTCCCAGGATCAGGAGAAATCGGGCTAGGGGAACTTAGCCCGATTTCTCCTGACCGCGAGAACCACCAGGTGGGCAGGCGAGCCCGGTGGCCTCCAGGAAGTTAACCCACCAAAACAACCCTCCCCTTCAAGCGAGTTTGCGGAGCGAGTGCTCCGCAAACCCGGTTTTTAAAATCGTGAGTAGACCCCCAACCGGGAAGCTGAAAAGCAGCCTCCCGGCTCGGGGGTCCCTCCAGCATGCCCTGCCAGCTCGCGCCGGGCATGCTGGAGCTTCCAGGGGCCACGTGGCCCCCGAACTCACCAGCCCGTGTGAAGAGCCTCAGTGCTTGCACTGCTGACCTTGCAGGTAATGCTGTTTGTCCCCATGCCATTAAATGCTTCACCTGCTAATTTCTGCGGACCAAGCTGCTATTGAGAGTATGAGAGGAGGCCAAGGTCAGTTGGCAGTGAGGATTTCAGCACTACTGAGGTGTGCAAATCGTTTTATTTGGATTGAGGCTACAGAGCAGAATGGAAACAAACTCAGGGAGAATTACATTCTTACGCCAAGCTCCCAAGTTTCTAGCAATGCCTTGTTTGCTGAGCCTCAGAGCCAAACTGGACACCCATACATGCAGTTCTGAGCAGGAGCATGGGAGATCTGTTCCGTTTGGGGTTGTGTAGATTCCAGTAGTGGCTCGTGAATGCGCCCCTGGGAGGGGGGCGGCGGGAGGCATCTTTAAGGGAAAAAGTTGCTGCTTACCTCGGCAGCGTGCCTCCCAGCAGGGTAATCACCGCCTGCGGCGGGGAATCGCCGCCACCACTCACCTGGCGTAAATGGAGCCGTGCCCCCGCCAGCAGCCAGGTGAGTGGTGGTGGCGATTCCCTGCCACGGGGGCTGCTGGGAGGCACACTGTGGAGGGAAGCAGTGACTTTCTTTCCCCTTAAAGACGCCTCCCGCCTTCCCCCCAATGGCGCTTCACGAGCCATTGCTGGAAGATTCTTGTCTTCTCTTCAAGCTGACCAGGCCAGGCCAGGGGCACTGGATGAGAAAAGACAAAACAGAGAAGCCGAGTGCAAAAGGTGGAGTTGGACACACCTTTGTAGTCTCCCTAGTTTCATCATTGCTATGTGCTCTTTTAAACAGGGACTTGTCAAGTAATGCAATCCAGACCATTGAGACGAATTCATGTGAAGCTGTCCTGTTTGTGCAGTTTATGTAAGTCACTAAGCATCCAAACCAGAGGCGTATCTAGGGAAATTGGCGCCTAGGGCAAGGACTGAAATTGTGCCCCTATCCAAACAGGGATGATGGGACTTGTAGTCAACAATATCTGGAAATCCCTCTGAAAAGGAACACTGTACCATCTAGACATGGTTGTTGATCCAAACCTGAAAACATGAGCCATCTCTGTTCAAGACTTAGAACAACAGTCAGGAGTTATATGAAGATTCCAAATGTCATTTTCTCCCTCTCATCTCATGCTTTTTAAAAAACATGACTTTGTCCTAGAGGATCACCTGCTCAGGCACTAGCAAAATGGGGGGGGGGGAGGGAGAGAAGAAGGTGACAGGGTGGGGGTGGGGAGGCTATAAACCAGTGAATGATTCCTGTCAGTCTTTGTCTTGTGATGACTCTGGGCTTATGATGGGGTGTTGGGAATTCTCTCTGGTAGAGAAACTCTTTTTCATTCTAGCAGAGTGCACAGAGGCACCATACAGCGGATTTAGTTAGACATACGTGTATGCTGAGAGGAAAGTAACTTGGAGCCAGTTCATAGTTTCCAATCAATATATAAGGCATTGATTAGACAACTCCATTCTAGATAGGGCGCGCGGCCCCTTCGGCAGTTAGAAGAAGGCTGGTGCTGCTTTCTCTTTCCCTGCAGGGAAGAGCTGCTCCTGGGCTGTGTTGCGAACGCAGCACCAGTCTTAGCTCCTGAAAGGGCCGCGCAGCCCCTTCGGGAGCTAGTGATGCTGGCCCTGCGTTTGCAGCGCGCAGCCAGGAGCGACTCTTCCCTGCCTCCTTTGAACCCGTTGGCCCAGTGGTGGCTCCGCCCCTTCCAGGGTTGCAAAACAACTCGAACATAAATGCATTTATGAATGAATGCATGCATGCATGAATGAATAAATGAATGTAGTATTGTTCCAGAAGCTTTTGTAATTCTCTGCCCTGAAACAAGCCACTTATAGGCCTTTTTAGATAGTTTTTGTTTTCAAAGCCAGCAAATTTTCCAATCTTTTAAAAATTAAATATTCAGAGACTTCTCAGTCTCCCCCCCACCTCCTATATCCAAGCCCTATGGCCGATCCTAGGCCGGAGGGCAAGGCAAGCAAGCTGGCCAGTGGCTGAGGGGCCTTGGGGCTGGGCAGGTGGGCAATGGGGTGGGGGTTGCGGGCACTGGCATGGCACACCCCAGTGGCGCCTAGGGCATGTGCCCTGGCTGCCCCCGCCCCCAATTACGTCCATGATAAAAACCATAAATGGGGATGGGGTGGGGGAGCACAGATGGATTCGGTTTCCACCCTGTGGTTCTGGCCCTACATCTCCCAAGCTTGAGAAAAGACAAAACAGATAAGCTGAGAGAGAAAGGTGGGGTTGGACACACCTTTGTAGTCTCCCTAATTTCATCATTGCTATGTGCTCTTTTAAGCAGGGACTTGTCAAGTAATACAATCCAGACCATTGAGACGAATTCATGTGAAGCTGTCCTGTTTGTGCAGTTTATGTAAGTCATTAAGCATCAAAACCATCAATGGGGATGGGGTGGGGGAGCACGGATGGGTTAAGTTTCCACCCTGTGGTTCTGGTCCTATATCTCCCAAGCTTCTGCCCTAGAAGCAGTTTCCCTCCAAGAGGGTTCTGGGAGTCAGGCCTGCTGCTAGGGGCCACCGTTTCTGAGTGTGGGAGCTTTGACCCATAATTCCGGGTCTGTATGGGGTTGGGTTATTCATTGCTGAGCGATGTGTACTGTGCATGTGCTTCTTTAGAACTGTTTTCCATTTTTCTGGACTGCACACAGAGTTATCCAAGCAAGGCTGAGCCAGATCTCAGTCCTGGAATCGATTCTCATATGTGATGCCTTGTTTCTAGAAATCTCTCTGCAAGAAGGCTCACTTGGTACCTGGTCTCGTGGTAGCAAGCATGACCTGTCCCCTTTAGCTAAGCAGGGTTGGATATGCATGGGAGACTAGAAGTGTGTGCACTGTAAGAGATTCCCCTCAGGGGATGGAGCCGCTCTGGGAAGAGCAGAAGCTTCCAAGTTCCCTCCCTGGCATCTCCAAGATAGGGTTGAAAGAGCGTGGCGTGAGCCCAAGATTGCCAGAGTCTGAGAGCGTGGCTTCCAGGCCAGCTTAAACAATGGCACTCTTCTTCATCTTAGAAATAGGCACTGGAGCTTCAGACAAGAGATGAATTAGCACCACTAGATGAGGGAGTTAGGAAAGAGTCTTTGGACATGAAAAAATGAATCCACTTTTTGCACCTTTTGAGGGGCAACCTTAAACTCACAGTAAAGCCTCATGGTAAAGCTTGCTGTTTGAATAACATCCTGGAAACAGCTGCCCCACTGGAAAGGACACCACCTTCATACTTTGCTGCAGGGGCTTCATGTGGCAATTCGACTCCCACCATCAGACAGGAATCTCAAAGGAAAGATAGTTTTTCCTATCCCATCTACCTTTAAAAAACATATTAAAATGTAATGCTTATTTTGTACCATGCAAAATCCTGTGCACAATGCTTGTTTCCAGAGACCTCAGCAGCAATCTCACTGAGAAACTCACTCATGGGTCATTCGAGGTCAGGAATGGAACACAGTTTATCAAGACGTAAGTGAATGCAAATGTGAAAATAGTCAACCTGTTATTGCAGAGTAAGGTACTTTCTTTGACCCCCGGGAAGGTTCAACCCGCCCCCCAACTCTTTTGAATGGCAGAGTTCAACCCTAGAAGATGTAGCATATGGTTATATTCATTCATTCATTCATCCATCCATTCATTCATTCATCTATCATATTTTTATACTGCCTGATATGTATATCTCCAGGTATACAGATATTAGATAGATAGATAGATAAGATAGAGATAGAGATATGTCTATCTCTAGGTGGCGTGTAATGAAAAGAAGCTACGGCTTTGAAGGAGGCTTCCTCCAGTGCTTCTCTCTTTTGAGAAGTTATTAACCGCTGATGCCAGGGCTGGAAATTTGATGCACTGTGCAGGTCAAACATCTCTCCTCAGTGTCTTCAGAGACACTGGGAGGCAAATACCATGTGTGTGTTTGTGTGTGTATAGTGCAATCCAGACTGGGACGATCAGTAGAGCTGGAAGCTTGCTGGTGGCTCAGGGACAGGCTGCTGCCCTTGCACATGTGCCAGCCCTGCCCCCTGTATCAGCGTCAGATGCACACTGACACAGGGACCATGCTAGCTCTGGGAAGGGCGGGGGCATGTGGCTGGGGGGGAGGGCATGTGGTGCCTTGCCTGCTCCCAGGCTGCACTTTCTTTGTCAGCTGGGTGCTTTCTTCCTCTCTCCTGCGCGGAAGGAGGGGGTGGCAAATAGCTTAATCTGCCCCTGCCTCCTGGAGCTTCTTCCTGCATTTTGCTCAGCTTGTAACCAGTGGGTCTAATTCCTCCCCACGGCAGGCTTCTCAACCATCATCCGCTGAAAGTCACTGATGATGCCAGTTTTTACAGGCTTCCCTCACTGAAGCTTCTGTAAGTACCTGAAATGAATTAGTTATTACCGTGATCACTGGTTTTTTCTGCATCTTAGACAGACACTCTTCTTCAGGGCCACTGGGTGGTCCAGAAGAACTCATCAGACTTTCCCCTTTTCTTCTTCCTCTTCTTCCTCTTCTTCGTCTTCTTCTTCTTCTTCTTCTTCTTTTTTTTGGTGATGGTAAACTCTGAGGGTACATTTCTGACTATGTGAAAGTGCCTCTGAGTATATGCAGAGTATAGGGCATTTCCCTGTATCCTGTTTTTAATGCAGGGCTTCAACTCTAAAATGCATGATAGAATTAGAAGAAGAAGAAGAGAATTTCTTGGAGTATGTGCAGATTGCCAAGTGTGTTTTGAGCCAAGATTTTGTGCCTGCAAGATAAGAATGAATGATAACGAATTAAGCTCCTTTGATCATGTGCAGGCTGCTTTTGTGTCATCACTGAATAAACTTGATCAGTCCTCATGCATTTGGTACTGGAGGTCCAGCTTGCTGGTCGGAGGCATGATTTCAGGGCAGGCTGAAGCTAGTTACTCAGTGGTGAGAAAAATACACTGTTGACTAAACTGTACTGTTGACTAAACTGTTGGAGATTCTCTTGTGGTGAGAGAATCCCTTTCTCAATATAGCAGAGTGCACAGAGGCACAACACAGCGGTAGATTAGTTAGGCATGCGTATGTGCTGAGAGTAAAGTAACTTGGAGCCAATTCATAGTTTCAAATTAATATAAAAGGCATTTATTAAGGAACTCCATTCTAGATAGGAAAGTGAGGATTTAGGATCTCTAATCTATCTATCTAACTAGATGCAAATGGATTCTGCATCCTCTCTGCAGGGAGGTGATGGTGCAGGGAGAGAACCTTGCCATGTTGCAAGGTAGGCGGGCAGGTAGCAAGAGAGAGAGGAAGGAGGAAGTCCCTGAGATTAGCAATCTACACATCAAAGGGATAGCATCAGAGCAGTGGAGAAGTGATGACAAATGTCTTGACCCTCTAGACCTCTGACTTACTAGTCTGTCCTCCACTGTCTGAGGCAAGAGACAGTGCAAAGTCCTTTAACTTTCCAACATAAACAGTACTCCAGAGCTAAGACTCCAGAGCTAAGCCATGATGCTTTCTCCCTTTTCTATTCTGCCTGATGTGGAGTTGTGTGGTTCGAAAGCAGCAAACCCAACAAGCTTCATGAAATCGGTTCTCCCTAGACATTATTTCTGCTACACCACACTGACTTTCTCTTTCTCTTTGGTATCTTGCATTGCAAAAAGTCTCTCTCCTTATTTCAGAAACCTTCGTTCTACAGAAATGACCCCAAAGATATTGGAGGACCTGATCCAGACCTCCCTGCAATTGAAGACTCTGTAAGTACTATGTACACCCTTTTCCTTTTGCTGGTTGCCAAAGGAGAGAAGAAAAGAGACAAGTGGAAACGGGGAGTCAGCCTTGTTCTAACCCCCTCCTCCTCCTCAGCCCTCTAAGTAGGTCGATAGGGGCAACTTCAGAGGCTGTAGTTTTCCCTGCGAGGAGGACAGGAGGACGGTTGACCAATACTCACACTGCTACCAAGTTGCTAGCCAATCCACACTTCTTGCCCAACATGTTATCAGGCTTTGCTGTGGGAATGGAAGTCATGCTAGAGTGGTGGTTGAGGGAACAGGCATTCCTCAGACCCGTTACAGGGGCTTCTCAGCGAGGTGGTCAGAAATGACAGACAAGGAGGGGACGGAGCGCAGGGACGGAGCGCAGGTACTTCTCGGCTTCTCTGACTGTTGGGGTGTGCATGGCCATGGGGGCTGCCATGGAGAGTGGCTGCACTTCTGCATTTGCAGTGACATCACTGCCTGAAGCTTGTCTACCACTACCCAACTTCCCACTGAAATATGGAGCTACAGGACTGTTGGGTGTGTTCCAAGCTGTACGCTCAGTTCGTGTGGACCAATGGTGAGGGCATGCCCCCTGTGTGGGTTGAAGGAGTGCAGGAACATTCCCCAGAATCCTCTGCAAGAGACAGGAAGTGGCAGATATGCAGGGAGTCTGCAGGAGACAAAAAACACGGAAAAGATTCCCTGATGGTAAAAAGTCTGAAAACCACTGAGCTAGAGTCATGAGTATCTTTGGGCATCATTTTGAGACATCTCCCAGTTCCATCTTCTCCGGAAATAGCCCTTCATTAAAAAAGGTTTTCTTTCTTCCTTCTTTTCCTTCACAGGCTGTATGCTTTCCCTCACCAGCACTCAAACACAAATGGAGTGGGGCCATAGCTTAATGACAGTGCTCTGCACATGCAGGGTCCCAGATTCACTCTCTGGCATTTCCAGTTAAAATAATCTCAGGGAACAGAGCTAGGAAAGACCTCCCTCTGAAGCACTGAGAAACCATTGCCAGTAAGAGTTAGAAAGCACTGAACTCAAGGGGCCAAGGATTTGCCACAGTATCAAGCAGCTTCCTACTTCTTCGGCAAGTAATAATTTCATCAGAAATTATTATCCCTCACAGCAAAGGGAGACTATGATCTCCCTCACAGCAAAGGGAGGAAGATAATCTCCATTATCTCCCTCACAGCAAAGTCAGCTCAATCTTCCTCAGTATATGGAGATGGGAATATCCCTTCATAGGACAGTTTTGAGTTAGAAACATTTTCTGAAGAGATGTGGGGGATATGTGGAGAGCCCCCAAAGTGTGGGTCGGCATGGCACCCTCCTGAAAGGACTGGATTGGTTGTGGGGGTTGCCAGTTACTGTCCTCTCCTGCAAGAAATGCCAAGAAGCTGTGAGGAGTTCTGTCTTTTTCCTTCACAGCATCTTGCCTAACAAGGTGTTCTGCTGTCTTTGCCATCTGAAGGATGACATTGAAGTTTTGTCTGATACGATGAAGTTGGACTGCACCGACACGTGTACCACAAAGGAAACTCTCTGCGGTAGGCTAGTAGTAGTTGATGAAATTCTGTATTGTTTTGAATGTTAAAGAGCATTTCACAATTTCCCCTCTAAGCAGGGGAAAACCTGTTGCAAAATGAGCTCATCGGCAGAATGTACTAAGAAAGAAGACCTCAAATGGCAATGATGCAAACTGCACAGAAATCAAAGTAGGTCTGCAAATGTCTCCTTTTGGGGATAAAGTGATTTTTGGACCTTTGCTTTGATTTCTGGAGTCCTTCCCTTGGTCCAAAATATGTATCCTTCCTCCATGATTCTAATTTGTGCAGAGTGACCTCTGAAAGTGTAAGGGTAATACTTTCTAGAGGCCCTTACTCTCCTTTTCGGAGTGGGGGGGTGTCAGCTTCCTGGGACTCTCATTATTTTTCAGCTTTGATTGCCAAACCAGGAATTGTACTGCAGAGAGTAAGAGTAGGTTCCTTTGACCACACTCCTGCCCTCTCTTTTCCCGGAGAGAAAACCGTCTTCCCCACTATGCTGTTGAGAGAGAGACTGAGCAACTGGGGAAGAGATGGCAGGTGGCGCCCTCTCTCTCTCTCTCTCTCTCTCTCTCTCTCTCTCTCTCTCTCTCTCTGTGATGGTGAGAAGGATTGGACTACTGGCGCTGCCCCTAGAGAGAATGCAAGCTACCAAATTCTACCCCCTTGCCTGTTGGGTGGGGCAGTGGGGAAGATTGGGCTTGCTGGACCCAATCCCCGCCACATGTTGTCTAGAGAGAAAAGACAGATATACCAATAGATCAGGCCTGCTCAACTTAGGCCCTTAGCTGTTTTTGGACTACAACTCCCATAATCCCCAGCCACAGTGGTCAAGAGTCAGGGATTATGGGATTTGTAGGCCAACACCTGCAGGAGGCCCAAAGGTGAGCAGCCCTGCAATAGAGGCAGCTGCTTGTAGAAGGAGCAACCTCATCTTTTCACCCACTCTTGTGTACTCTCCCTCGGATCAGAAACTATGGCAGCTGCTCTTGGTAACAATCACCTTGCAGGAGCAGCCATCAGGAGTGCCTTCCTGCCACGCTGTCTCTAAGCAGCAAGGAAGGCAAGCGAATGAGCAGCCACCGCTGCTTCCAAGCACTCACTTACGCTTTCCCTCTTGAAGGCTCTATCTGCTCCCTCACAGATTGAATGAACAACTGACCGAAAGGAAGCTGGGGCGGATGGCAGAGATCGCCTCTGCTTGTTCCTGTTCCTGTTCTCTCTCTCTCTCTCTTTCATGAAGTAGGAGAAATGGGGCTTCATCGAGAGGGAGAGGGAGCAGGCAAGCAATCGAGGCAACAGCTCCTTGCATGAGCAGGCCACTTGCACACTCCATCTTTGGTCATCACAGTGGTAGGGATGGGGGAGGAGAGCTGGTTTTCAGGTAGTGAGCATGAATTGTCCCCATTGTTAAGAAGGGCTTGGACTTGGTTGGGTGACTACATGTGAGCACGGTGAGATCTTCCCCTTAGGGAATGGGGTCATAGCTCAGTGGAAGAGCATCTGCATGCTCAGGTTCACTTCCCGGCTTCTCCAGATAGGTCTGGGAAAGACTCCTGCCTGAATCCTCAGAGAGCTGCTGCCAGTCAGTGTAGACAATACTGAGCTAGATGGGCCAAGGGTCTGACTCCCTCAAAGGCAGCTTCCAAAGTCCCCATGTTCTCCTGCTGCACCACCCAGAGAGGAGGGAGGGCGAGCGAATGGACAGCGGTGACTCGGCTTGCGTTTTCTGAGCAGTTCCATAGGGTTGAAGACTCCCTGTCAGGCATCTTGGAGAGACAGAGAGGACCAACAAGCTCCAGGAGACAGCACGGCCCCCATTCTCCAGAGTCAGGAGAGGCTGCCTCCTTTCCTTGCCTGCCCTCTGAGGAGGAGTGTGGCTATTGGGACACACAAGCAAAAAAGGAGACCGCATCTCACGGGGCTCGCTGTGTAGCATTGATTGAAGCCCAATGCCTTTCAGCCTCAGAGCTCTTCAGGGGCAATCATTAGTCATCTTTCAAAAAGAGCTTGAGTGAAACGCCTTTGCCTGGTTACAAGCTACTTGCTCATAGGGGTGTGCACGAACCGGTCCGGAGGCCATGTAAGAGGCGGTCCAGCACCGAGGGGGGGTCTCCCTTTAAGTGCGGGGGGGGTAGAACTTACCCCTCCCACCGCTCTCCCCCCTCCGGCGCTGTAGCGTTAAGTGAAGATTTTGGGGCGGCAGCCCTGCCCCCGTCCTTGTTAGGAAAGCCTTCGTAAGAGCACTCTCAGAGCAGCACGCATGCCTTTCCTGCAGAAAACATAGCGTACAGTTTGTCACTGAGACTGTTAAGCAACAGCCTCATTTCTTTCTCACTCTCCCCCTCAAGTGCCTCGTTATTTTAGTTGACCCCCTCCCATGGAAGGTGGGCTCTTTTCAAATTCCAGCTCAAATTCTAGCTCCCTCATTGGTTTACTGGAATGAGAGCTGCCTAAAAGGGTTACAGGAGGAAGATCCCATCCCTAGAGCAAAAGATGTTTGTGGGGAACCTGAAGAAATGCATATCAGTAACTGTCGTTTAAAGGTAAAGTGTGCCACTTTTTTGACTCCTGGTTTTCTTTGGTAGAAAGTGGAGTGTGAGATGAAGCCTTTCAGCATCTTCCTCTCTCGCTGCTGCCCAATATAGTAGCAGCGGGGATCCGAACCGGCAACCTTCTGCTTGTCAGTCAAGCATTTCCCCGCTGCGCCACTTAAGGTGGCTCTGACTGCTCTTGACTTTCAGGCATAACCACACAACAGAGCGGGAGCCATACAGAGGCAATTTCTAAACGGGTTCCTCTTCTTAATGTATGTGTGGAAGGAGCATGCCAGAATACTGGTCTATCATCCTGCTCCTCTGCGCTGGCTGGCAGTCCTGCCACTGCCACTTCCTCCTTCCCTCCTCCTGCGTAGGGACTAAACCACCTGCTGCAGCCCCTTGCCTGAGATGCAGCGGGAAGGAAGGCTGGACTGCTTCTCTCTCGGGGACACTTGGTGCAGTTTGGGCTCACCTTGGCTCACCTGCCTCCTTTTGCTGCTGCCTCCTTTTCTGCCTGCTGGGAAAGCAAGGGACAGGAGTGGGGAGAGAGAAGAAAGGGACTCTGCAGCCAAGTGCCTGAGATGAATTCATGGCCCTGAAAGAGGGAGAGGAGGGGGCAGAGGCGATGGGATTGCTTGCCAGTGGAGCAAGAGGGATAGACCTGTGTGTGATTCACTGCTCTACTACAGGCCCATGTACTTATTATAAAAAGAGGCTCATTGTGCCTTGAACGTGGTCTAAGCTTGCTTATTCTATTTTATTGGTCTACACCTTTAAAGTGGTTTCAAGCCACCTAATGGCGCAGCGGGTAGGCAACTTGCCTCGGGAGCAAGAGGTTGCAGGTGTGAATCCCCGCTGGTATGTTTCCCAGACTATGGGAAAGACCTATATCGGGCAGCAGCGAGAGAGGAAGATGCTGAAAGGCATCATCTCATCCTGCGCGGGAGATGGCAATGGTCAACCCCTCCTGTATTCTACCAAAGAAAACCACAGGGCTATGCGGTCACCAAGAGTCGACACCGACTCGACGGCACAACTTTAAAGTGGTTTAAAGCAGAGTCACTTTCCCCCTTCTGAGGGAACCCTGATAGAATTTTGAAAAGTGGGTGGAAGCTAAGGGTCTCTAATCGACAGTTCAGGTGGTACAAACGGATACAAGTTTGTCACGAGGAGAAAGCCTTGGGGATAGATCAGGAAATGCCTCTACTGGAGACTGTAATTAGTCCTTCAACACAGTGTTGCCAAATATCCTTCATCGTCCACCTCATGCCTCCGATGAAGTAGATTCTTGCCTACAAAAACTCAGGACATTGTGTTAATGGAGCTACAAGGCTCTTTGTTGCTGTGATTTTGTCAGTCACACTTCTAGACTTTCAAACAGCTAGAAACTTCCTTTAAAAAAATAAAGCCGAGATGTATGGTGCTTCCAGCAGCAATAAATTGTGCAACTTTCAGTGGAGTCTTGCTTACACAGACTCCCATCGGCTTCCATGCTGCTGCTTCTTCTCTGGCCACGCACTGATCAGAGACCTTGTGCTATTTTCTCAGCGCCACCTTAGGTTGCTAACTTGCTAACTGGTGCATCTTTGCTCTGCATGTCCTTGACAGGATGAAATGCAGTCACACATTTGTCCCTTTACAACTTCTCTTCTTGCAACTTGCTAATGATCTGAGCATCAGGTGCTTTTGGACATTGGATGATCCTGTTCTTTTCTTCTTGCTTCTGAGCAGAGAAAGATGAGGCTTTGAATAGGATGCAAAAAGAAGTAATGAGGGTGTTGGGAATCAGGAAGCTGAAGACCAGCAGTACACGGGGCAGGCCAAGGACAGCGTCGCTGCACAGGTCCGACCAAGCTGTTATGCAGTCCACACCTAGCATCCCCTGGTCGACAGCTACCATCATCCTGGATGGCGGAGCTCATGGTGAAACTCCCTGGCTTGAGGGAGACCATGATGAGGCTGACCTCAACAAGTGGCGCTCTTCCCTTATCCCAGTCACGCTAGTGAGGAGCCGCTTAGCCCACGTGATCCGTAGGCTCAAAGTGGACTGCACAGAGTCCAAGGTCCAGCTGGCCTGTGCTAAGATGATTTCCAGGCTCACGATGCTGCTGAACCTCTTCAGTGAGAGAGAATACGTCAAGGAGACGTCCTCCCTGTGGAAGTCATACTGCCGGCCTATGAAGAATGTTGCCAACCTGGCCACAGGAAATCCAAGAAAACGGGTGAATCCTGAGGTAAGGGGCAAAGCTTGTCAAGCCTGAGGGGTTGTCAAGCCTACTAATGCATTGTCAGGAGGAGCTTGGGCAACAATCAGCTGACCTGGATGTGGCTCACTGGGCGTGAACAAGGGGAGGCAATGGGAGTTCACCTGGCACTGGCTTCTTGAAAGCATAGAGTCAACCCATGAAACATTTGGGTTTGTCGTTCATGCTTTCTTTTCAAATTGCAATAAACTCTGTTCCGATTGAGACATGGCCTTTAAAAAGTGGTTGGGTAACCGATTCAGGCCATTTGAATTGGTTTTGAATTAATTTAAATATATTTCACACAGAAAAGATCACACTCTTTTGCAGAATATATTTCATGCAGAATAATATCAATCTCTCACTTCTGTCTGTAAAATAAGTACCACGATATCCATTGCACTTGAGAACGACAATGCATTCGTTCTCACGACCAGCACTAGCCATGCTAGTGCAGCCCCACCTGGGCAGAGCTGCTCATGAGAACTGCCAGGATCGGTCCCAATCCCGGCACTCCTCGACTGGGTAGTCCAGGTGAGGTAGGAGGGTGTACATGCAGCCTCCTCCCTCACCATCTGGTCATGTGGGCAGCTGGGGTGCTGGCAGCTCCCTTCAGGCTGCTGGCAACCATTTTAATGATAGATGCCAAGGGAAGGAGCAACCCAGCCTCTAGGGTTTCTCCATGCACAATGCTGCTGGTGTGGTGCTGCATTGTGGGATTCCTGGAGGCCAGGCTTTGCTTCCCCAGCCTCCAGATTGCTGCGCTGCTGCTCATCGCAGTGGCGATCATGTGGGTGGGGAGATGAATGGCAAGGTTGGGAGGGAATGGAGGTGATGAGGTGAAACCATCTGCTGGCCATTTGCTACCAATCTGTGATGTGAATGGAGGTTGTTACCATTTCTCCATGATCCATTCGGATGATGTCACTAACCATCACACAATTACACAGCACCATCTGCTGGCCATTTGCTACCAATCTCTGATGGTCTCAAAAGACTTGATTCCCATCATGGATTGGTAGCAAATGGTCAGCAGGTAATGCTGTCAAATTTCACAATGGCCAACAAACCCGTCAGATCACCCCTTGGAGAAATTGTGTAAACTTCCATTTTCAAATAGAGTTGTTCTCTCTTTGGCAATATACCCCATGTCTTGCATTCAGGAGAGTCCAGGCTTAATCTCTAGCCTCTTAGTTAAGGCTTCAGGGCTGAGAGCAGCTGTAAAAAGGAGTAGACAGTACTGGGCTGAATGGACCAATGTTTGACTTGGTAGAAGACAATTGCATATGTCCATATGAGAGCAAGTTCAATAGAGAGCAGTACAAGTGGTGTTTTTTATTCTGAGCGGGGTGGGGGGAGAAAAAGGTAGAAAGACAAAAAAGCCTGTTTTCCCTTTCCCTTTCCTTTGTCCCACCTTGCAGATTGCAAGCCAGGGAATCTCAGAATATGGCTATGGCAAAAGGCTGTTTGCTATTTCAGTGACTGCAGTGATAACGATGATCATGGCAGTAATTTGCCTGTTTGAGGTAAGCTAAAATGCATTTTTAAGTTGGATTTATGAACTGCCATATCCAAGGGCTTGGGGTGGGAAGCGAATGTCCCACAAAGACACAGTCCCCCCCAACTGAGGAAGAACTACTTTCACACGGGATATGCCAAATACTCATGCTTTGTAGAGAGCTTTCATTTGAGCCAGAGTTCATCCTGCCTCTACCTCTGGTGAACTCAGCTGCTGTTTCTAATCCCAGAGCTCGGACCTGAAGCGTGCAAAGACAGCAGGGCCTCTGAGCACGTTCAGTGTCTTTCCCTCACCCCTGAATACCCACAGGCATTTCCTCACAATAGGGATTAGAGTTGGGAGATCCAATCAACAATGAGCTCCAACACCTCTCTTTTTTAGGAGCACTATCATGACAGGAATGCTAACAAACCAATTTCTTGGTTGACCACCCAAATCATTGGCTCTGGCCCGCTGCAGGAAATCTTTACGTGGTGGTTGGTTGCTCATGGTCTTTCCTCTCTTTTTCTTGACAAACAGATCTGTTCTCAGCTTTCTGCAATTAAGGATGGCACCCCTCAAAGGAAACGGTAAGCCTTGCTCAGGAATGCCTGGTCTTCTGTGATTCTGCAGTCTTGGGACTCTACACACAGGACCTGGTCTCAAGCTCAGGATTTGGGTGTCCACTTCCATGTTAAAAAAAGAAAACCATTTTTTAGGCCTTAAGGCAGTGGATGAAAAGTTGAAAGGATGCAAACAGTGTCTGTCCGATCCTCCAGTGTTCAGTGGGCAGAACTTCTGTGTGCTGCAGAAGTCTCTGGCCATGTTCTTCAGCTACCCACACACTCCCAGACTTCATATTCCAAAACCTCTCCTCCTAGTGTCATTATGCCTTCTCCATTTTTGACATTTCAGGGTACAAATCTATCCCATGTGCCCCATTTGCACAACCCTTTTCATGTAGGGGAAAATTGGTACGCCAGCTGTGACTACCACTAAAAAACACATATCACCCATTTCTTTGAGAGAACGTTTCATTCAGTTTGTTCCATTCTCTCCCTCCTCCATCTCCCCTGCTAACTTGGCAAAGAGGCACCTTTTAACATGATGGTTCTCTTTATTTAGCAGGGGGAGAGTAACTGGCCCTATCCACCCCCAGCACAGTGCCTCCAGTGACTGTAGCTGGTCTCTGTCTTATGTTTCTTTTAGATGGTGAGCCCTTTGGGGATAGGGATCTATCTTATTTGTTTGTTATATCTCTGCGTAAACCGCCCTGAGCCATTTTCGGAAGGGCAGTATAGAAATCCAATGAATAATAACTAAATAAATAAGCATCCCAAGGCAATGATCAGGCCTGGGTGTCAATTTCTTCTTTTTATTCTCATTCAAAGGCCCTTTCTAGGCAGAAAGAAGAAAGGTGCAAAACAGGTAAGGAGATAGCTTATGTTCTCCCATCGTCAACAGAGATATGGATTTTCTGGAAACCTTTGTTGGCAATTCATCTGAAAAAATTTCCCAAGCAAATTTCTCCTCATTTGCTGAATATTTGTGGGGGTGGTTTTGCCCAAAAAGCCAATAAATACTGTAGAAATTTTCCTGATGCCCTAAATAGACTGAGATCTCATTTTGCAAGTTATTTGATCTGATTATGCAAGTTCTTGATTTAAAAAACCAACCACTCTACACCATCTTAACTTCCCTTCATTGTACCTCATATGATTTTCAAGTATCCAAACAGAAATTTTAGAAATAGACATTTTTGTCCTCACCACAGCAGTATTCTTCACTTGACCTTTTTTCTGAAGGAGGCGATCTTCCATTCACTTTTCTGTGAAAGTGAATGTTATGTCCACTTAGAAACTATTTGATGACGAGAACTAAAGCTGCTCCTTGTCCCCGCGATGAAGACTCCTCCTCCTGCCCACAGAGGCACATTTCTTCCTCTGTATGGCCCCAATCTGGGTTCTTCCCTTTGGCATTCTAATGTCAAGAAATGGTGGGCATTACGATCATATATCCAGGATGTTTTCTAGACGGCAGTCAAAGATGCTCTGTATAGAACTTGCAAATCAATACAAGCTGAGAGTTTACAGAGAATCCAGACCCTCCCCAAGATTGGTGCTGATTTTTCTCCTGGGATCTGATGGGGAGGTCACGTGGGGAAAAGGCCCTTGGTGCAATGTTTGCTGCACCCCCCTGTTGGCCACTCCTTGCTTTTGGTGATTAGCTCACATTCACCAGCAAATGAATTTGAAAAGGGGTGGGTTAATAACGAGAAGCAAGAGGTGGCCAGCAGGGGGCGCAGTGAAAATCGCACCAGCAGCCTCCTTCCCATGTGACCTCCCCATCAGATGCCAGAAGAAAAAAGCAACCATCTGCAGGAGGCTCTGGATTCTCTGTGCACTCTCAGCTGATATTCATTGGCAAGCTCCGTTTGTAGCATATTTTACTGTCATCTAGAAAACCTCTAAATAATGGCATGATAGCCACCCCAAACCCTGAAGTTGGTTTGTTGGGACTCATTGTCACGAGATTGTGACCCACTGACCCCTTCTTCTGCTCAGTCTTCCAGTGCAGGTTCTCCAGTGCTCGGTAAGCCTCTTCGGCTCAAGGAGAGTGTGGATAAAGTCGGGGGAAAGAAACAGCATGATGAGGACTCCTCAGGAGACAAGGCTATATTCAGCCGGGAGAGGTATAAATGAAAGGAATATTCTCAGATCTGCATGGGTTACAGAACATCCTATCTCTGATTGCTCCCACACTAGCCCTTTCCTTCAGAATCACTCTCTTTCATTCACTCACTTGTTACAGAGAATCTAGACGACGTCATTGCTAGCCTGTTGCGTTCCGATGTTTTCCGCATCCCCCTCCTGTCTCCCCCCCCCCGGTGGACAAGCATTGCATTATTGAGGCACATGAGGAGTGGTTTGATGACAACGTGGTTGATTATGATGCTCTGCCATTTCCTGGCCCTGGTGGCCACTATATGTCCTGCAATGTCTCTTCCACAATTGTTTTTCAATAGAGGTTTGCCAGCTTTGAGGTGCTGATGTGGGAAGTTGCATTGAGGGACTCTTTGGGGCAGCTTAGTATTGTTTTATTTTTTGTTTTTAAAATGAAACCTTTCTCTAATGTGCAAGAACATAAATAAACTTGGGAAATGGAGGACAAAATGATGGGGTTGATAGGGTGGATTGCCATGCCTCTCTCCCACCATTTCCCAGAATGAGCCTGCAAATGAGCTTTTCCTGACTCCCGAACTCATGCTGAATTTAAACAGCTGCCCTCTGCATTAATCCCCTCCCTACATATATGTAGGAGTCCATGCCATCGAACGCAAGGGGATTGACTTCAATCTGAGTAGACGTGCGTGGGAATGGGCTGTGCTTAATATCCGCTTTCATAGCCTAGGCACTGTCCAGATTACATGCGACAACCGTGTCACTACTGCCCCTTCAGTGTGCTTCCGTCCTGCCTGTGTTTCGGCATCACGGTCCCTGCGCTGTCAGCAAGGTGCCGCTCTCGTTTCTGATGTCCAGGAGCGTCCCGCTAATGAGGCAAAGGGAGACGAGTGCCTCCTGGCCCACAGCCTCGGAGGGCCCCCCGGCCAGTCCTCGCCCTCTCCATTCTGCCGTGCAGCATGCCTGCAAGGGAGCGCAAAGGCAGCTGCCTGCCTGCCTGCCTGCCATCGCTCTCCCTGCTCCCTCTCCCATGCAGCGTGCCTGCGAGAGGGAGAGGGAGCTGCTGGGAGCCCGAGGTCATGGAAGGTGGGAGAGAAGCAAACTTCCCCTTGGCGAAGCTTCCTCCTCCCCGACAGGCTGAGGTCGCCGAGAAGAATGGTTTGGATCGCTGCTGAGCTCTGTCTTGCTGTTGCGGGAGGGGGGCGATTCTATCTGCCTTCTGTTGCCCAAGCTGGATCTGGAGGTGGAAGAGGGCGGGAGACACTGTCGAGAAGACAAGAACAATTAAGCCCCCACCCCGTTCATGTTGTTTTGCCCTGGTATTCTCTTCGCTTCAAGAGACAGTTAATGGCTTCCCCATTGGAACAGTTTGCCTGTCATTCACCTGTAAAGCTGAATCAAATGTGGGACTTCGGCACTGGGCATAGATCTTTGTGCCCTCCCCCTGGCTTGTAGAAGCCGGAGGAATTGTGCAAACCTGGAAAGACATGATGCCATACTCTTTCATGTACGTCATTGATTCCTGTTGCAGGATTTTGCCTTACTTAGCACACCATTTGGATTTGCTCTTTCTAAAAGTGTAGCCAGTACCCTGTTCTCGATACAAGCGGTTCATCGCTAAGGCTCTCTCTTTTCGACCACTAACACAATCTTGGCCATGATGGGAACCACTTTTTCAGGGCAAATTGGTGCAGTGTCGCTGTGCTAAGACAGCCAGGTTCATAACAGCCAAACAGTCTTGGAGACATGATACCCAGTTGTGAAACCATTGGAGACCCTATTATTGCTCTGCAAGCGCCACATAACTTTGGCTCTTCTCTCTTTGTCAGAGTTCCACCAGCGCCACCAAGCCCGCCAGGTACACCAAGCCCGCCAGCGGTAGAACAATCGCCTCCAAGAAGGCCCAACTCAAGAAGAATGTAAGTAATGGTTGTATTCTATCCAATGAGGCTATTCTCATGATGGAGGAAAACCGGGCGAAAAGAGCCCAGCCCTGTTTTCCATCCTCGTGAGACCCACCAGGCTTGCGGGTGAGCCCAGTGATTCTCTGGCAGCTAGCCCGCCAATGTAGCCCTCCCTTCAACCCAGCTGAGTGAGTGCTCCACTAACCCGGGTTTTCTGATCGTGTGGCGCCTTGGCATGGCTCCGTGCCACAGCCACACACCAGGAGACCTCCGCCGGGAGGCTCAAACAAGCCTTCTGATCCCGGGAGTCTCCCCAGGATTCCTCCATACACTCGCGTGGGTCATCCTGCTAACAAGCAGAAGGTTGCTGGTTCGAATCCCCGCAGGTACTATATGGGGCAGCAGCAATATAGGAAGATGCTGAAAAGCCATCATCTCATATGGCGTGGTAGGAGGCAATGGTAAACCCCTCCTGTATTTTAGCCAAAGTAAACCCCAGGACACTGTGGACTCCAGAAGTCGAAATCGACTTGACGGCACACTTTACTTTACTTTTATTTTTGTGAGACTGCTCCCCCGTTCTTTACCTTTTGAATGCCATTTTGAAAACGTTTTGAATGCCAAATCACCACTTTGGGGGCAAATGGCCGCTTTGGTATGGTGGGGCGAATTTTCACATGGATAGAGCACAGTAGGAAAGTCTTGACTCTGCCCCTCGCTGCACAACACATTCCCAGATTGGGGCCCCCTGTGACTGAGAGTCCAAAGGGTCTGCTTCCAGGTTGCACTTGTCTTCTAATGATGGCTCTCAGGTCATGTGCAGGTTGGCCATCATTTGGTCACCAGGGCGCTTTCCAGATTGTGAGCCGTGCACCGCAGAAAGCGGTGTAAACTGCAACGTTTTGTGGTGCCAAATTCAACCGACATTAGAGAGCCATTATAAGGGGGAAAGCCTCCTACAACGGGCAGACACAGCTATTATTTTATTTTATTTTTGCAATGCAGATGCAACATTATAGGGCTGTGACACAGCAATAAAATCCAAAAGGCGGTGTCAGAAATAGGAAAGGCACCTTCCTTACAACACAGGGGCTGTGATGTCAAAACACAGGCTCCACAGAAGCACACTGAAGGGACCCTTTGTGACAGTGTGATAGCGTGCAATCTGGAAAGCGCCCTGTTCACACACTTGGAATCAGTTCTGCATTTCAAGCATAATGACAGCAAAGGCTTCTGCTTGCAGAATAACAGTCCCGCTTGAGTGCCCTGCCCTTCGCCGGCCAGATGTCATTTCACCTGCCAGCCACTTCTGGCTCCCCGCCACCTTCCCTCCCTGTCTCCGTGACCTCCTTCGCTCTTCCCCATTGGGGATGGGTTTTTGAACTGCAGGTTCAGCAGTGAGGAGGGTGAAAAGGGAGCTTGTTCCTCCCACACTGCTGATCTGCAGTTCAAAGTCCCTCTGCATGGCAGTGAAGAGGAATGGGGGCATGAAAGAGGCAGTTCTGGCCTTGTCCCCGGATGCTGCCGTCAGTGCCAAGGGTGTGGCCAGCAGCGCATGGACCTCACCTCGGGCAGCATCGGCACCGGAGCTGACACTGGATCTAGCGCTACAGCTGAGCGACTTTGAAAAAGCTTCTGTCTTTGAGAAGTAATTGCCAAGTGATGACCAAATGACGAGGGAGGAGAAGAATGCCGCCTCGAACCCCATTAAGTTTCTGAACTAGAGGGACCAATGGTCTGACTCAGTGGAAGGCAACTTCCTATGTAACTATGTTTAGGCCTCTCTTTAAGAGGGAGGAGAGGGCGCAGTGGGAAGGCACCGCAGCCAATCGAATGGCAAAGAGTGGCTGACATCCCGAGCAGCAAGAGGCTGCTGCTAACTCATCCAGAACGTTCCCAAGCAGCAGAGTGTGCATGCAGCAGGAGGGAGGAGCGATGTTCACTGTTCTCCCTGCCTCTGTCATTATCCATTGCCTGCAAAAAGAGGTCCCTGAGGGATTTCTGGAAGGATGTACTTTCCGGATTGTAGGTATGTCTCAACTTTGAGACTGATATTTCAAAACACTTGATGGACATTCTGCCATCCATGGATGTCTCTCCCTCATGTGACTTCTGAACCTTGCTGAGAAGTAAAGTGTGCCGTCAAGTCGGTGTTGACTCCTGGAAACCCCAGGGGCGCAATTCCAGTGCTTGCCCTAGGCGCTCTTTGCCCTAGATACGCCCCTGGGGGAGGGGAGCAATTCTGGCTGCTCTTTCCTGCCCCCATCAGTGCTCTTTACCTTCCTATGAAGAATCTGTATGCAGTTGATGCAAGAATGCAGGCAGCCAGCAGGGCAGGCAGACGCTGTGTGGCCTGCTGGGCAACAAACAGCAGCACACAAACTACGGAACAGCAGCATGAAAACACCCAGCAGTTGCTGCTGCGAGTCTCCCTGCCACGTGGACCCTGCTTGGTCCGGGTGGCCCAGACAGCTCTCGGGCCTGGCCTGCGCTCTCCACCATCCAATGGGAGTACCCACCCGCCGCCCCCGTCCCACGCTGCCCAGAGATCTCGTGTGAGTGTGCTGCTGCAGCCTGTGAGAGTGAGTGGGGGGGTGGTTCAGGTGCCACTGGTCCGCTCGCCGGCCACCTGGGATCCGGAGATACCGGGACCCTCCGGCGGCGCCCACTGGTTGAATCTTGTGATGGTGGGGCATGGAAATTATGCCCTCTTCAGGGGGCGCCCAGAGCACGTGCCCTGGCTGCCCCACCCTGGATCCGCCTCTGCCCTCCGCTCTGGAACAATCTGGCTGAGTTAGGAGCAGATTTTCTGGTTGCTGCTCTGGATATCAGCCTTTAATAAATTTAAGGTGGCGATGATGATGATGATGATGATGATTATGATGATGATGATGATGATAACGATGATGGTGATGAACAACTTTGTTAGCTATCCCATAACAAATTGTTGTCTGGGCGGCTGACAACATGAAATTAAAACATGAAATGAAAACATACAACACATTAAATCATAAGAGACCAAAAGGGGCAGGGGTGGGAGTGGGGAGAGGAAATACAAAATGCAATACAAAGACATTTTAAAACTCTTTAAAAATCAGTTTTAAAAAATCAAATTTGAAAATCAAAATTTTAAAAGTCCGACAGAACAAAAAGGTCTTTAGGTGGCATCTAAAAGAACAAAGTGAGGAAGCCAGTCGAAGCTCACTCAGGAAGCTATTCCATAAATGGGGTGTCAGCACCCAAAAGGCCCTCTCCCTAGTAGCCACCCACTTCACCTCCTTTGGCAAGGGCACTCAGAGGAGGGCCTCTGAAGAAGAACTTAAGGTCCTGGTTGGGACATATGGAGCAAGGCACTTTGAACTTTGGGGCCGAAGTCCAGGGCCTCCACCAGTGTTCTCTCAAACAGTGATTCGCAGATGTTGTTGACCACAGCTCCCAGAATCCCCAGCCAAAGGCCATTGCAGCCAAAGGCTATTGCTGGGAGTTGTAGTGAACAGTATCTGGAAATCCCTGCTAGAGGCAACACTGGCCTCCAAACCCCTTGGGGGCCCCCAAATCCTTTTTAGTTTGTTTTGGGTGGTGTGGTCTCTACTGGCCCTCAATGGACCAGGCACTCAAGTATAACTGTGACCTGTTTCAGGTGCTTTAGAGACAGAGGGGGGAGTGGGGGGGAGATATGTGGGATGGGAATATGTTAAGTTGTGTGTTGAAACATTTCTGCTAGTGCATATCTGCATAAGTGTAACTGTTTTATATTCTTACATTCTTGTGAGTTCAGTTGCTGTTTGTGCCCTCAAGAACCCACCTATTAAAAATATTTCGTGTGTGTGTGTGTGTGTGTGTGTGTGTAGGGGCATGATGCTTAAGTTGCAGGGTGGGGTGCTCCAGAAACCTTTAGGTCCAGGCTCCAAAATTACCTAGGTGCAACTTTGCCTCTGATAGAGCACAGACTGTTTGGAGTAAAGGTGTATGTGGTTGGTTTGTGTAGTGCTGTAAGCAAATGTGCTCAGGCTGGCCTAGATGCAGCAGATTCTCTTTAATGTCTGTTTTCATTCTGTCAGGTCCACAACACCAACCCTGTTTGCACCTCCATCTGCACCTCCATCCTCACCTCCATCCGTACATCAGTCTATACCTCCATCTGCACCTCCACCTGTACCTCTATCTGCACCTCCATCCTCACCTCCATCCGGACATCGGTCTGTACCTCCATCCGCACTTCCATCCGTACATCAGTCCGTACCTCCATCTGCACCTCTGCCTTTACATGGGGTAAGTAAATGTAGAGTAATCTGCGCCTGCTTCTTCCTTTCATTAACCTCGTCATATTAGAGCTGGTCTGTAAGACAGCCTAGTACAAAGTACGATTGTCAGATACATTTTTTTCATGGTAGCTAATTTGCACAACCTTTTACTCATACCAGTTGACTCTACCCTACATGAACCATCCACTCCCCCTTTGAGCAGACTTAATATAGGATGCTCTGCATGCATTGCTATATACTTAGGCTTAAAACAATCACAAATGAATCAGTTCCCTGTTTGGAGTACTTCACCCACTCCCGGTCTCTGTCCGGGGCGTAGGATGGCTGGCAGCAACCCTGGACAGGCAGGTGCCTGCCCTTTTCCTGCCAATGCTGCCAGGCCGGACCCCCCGCCACGCAACGAGGTCTCCTCTGCCAGCACTGGGTCTCCCTACACACATACTGCTACTGCCGCTGCCTCCTCCTCTGATGGCAGGCTTGTCCCCGGCTGTGCTGTCCCCGGCCAGCCATACCCCTTCCACCCTGAGTCAGGACACCAATGCTGGAGGCGTTTCTGGGGCTGAGCAGCATGTGTAGCGCATCCAACTGGAGAGTGCATTCTGTGTTGGCCCAGCTGGGGGCTTCTTTGCCCTGCTTGCCAGGGAGATGAAGGAAGAACCCTACTGGGCCAGTGCAGAAAGCACTCGCCGACTGAATGGGCCATGCAGACACATAATCAGGGTGGGGCAGGCAGGGCACGTGCCCTAGGCGCCAGTTGCAGGGGAGCGCCAAGTGCTTGCCATGCCCCGCACCCAACCATCACAGTTGTGTGGTTTTTTTTCAGGGTTGGTTTGTTTGTTTTGGAAAATCCCCCCCTGCTGGGTGCCTGCTGCCACCCCCACTCACGCAGCCGCGAAAGTCGCACAACAGAGATCTGAGTCCCGGCAGAGAGCCTGCGCCCCCGCCCCTACCCCCACAGAGAACTGACTTTCCGATTATTTTTAGGGAGCGTTTGCTACCTGAAAGCATCTATTCCCCTTTCTCTTCCTCCAGAGGGGGAAAATAGATGCTTTCAGGCAGCAAGCCTGCCCTGAAATGAGACTGAAGAGCTCTCTTCAGCTCTTTAGAGCTCGAGGCCACACTCCTTTGCATGTGATGTCATCATGTGATACTTCACATGCAAAAGGGCGTGGCCTAGAGCTCTAAAGAGCCGGAGGGAGCTCTTCAGTCTCATTTCAGGGTAGGCTTGCTGCGTGAAAGCACCTCTTCACTCCAAGGTGTGCTCCTTATTCAGTAAACAAAATTTTGCAGGCAACCCCTCTCCACATCCAGCTCAAATCCTATCTTCCTTTCTTTGGGTGGGCTTTTCTCTGTGCTCTGTTGTTGGAGGGGGTTAGAGGGGAGGGGGGCAGAAGAGAGTAGGTACTTAGCTGTGCTGGTTTGCCCTTCCAGCAGCTCATGGGTAATAGCTTTGCTGTCTGCTTTCGTGGAATAGGGAATTGCAAAAATAAATTGCTTTGAATTATTTTGTAGAAGGCATAACTCTTATGCCAGTAGTGGTCATGGTTCATCTTTAGTGATGTATTATAAAACTGTATTTAGTTTTTTGCACTGGGTTTTTTCTGTGTTTGTCCAGACAGTCAACAGTTGATGGTGACATGCTAGTGGGCTTTTTTCTTCTTCATTCCACAGATTAGCTGTAGAAGCAGTCTCAGGGCTAAGATGTGCCTTCTACAATAGACACATGTAATACTCTCTCGGGTGTGGGTGGTTGTGATTCGAATTACACATGGCCACTGGCAGTTGCGAGTTTCAGCAGAGAAATGGGTGGAGTGTTTTTTACCTCTGGCTGCTTTTTTCTCACATGGATGGAAAAGGAGCCTTGAGAGGGCAACATTAAGGAGGAAAAAAATAACTGCTGGGGGGAAATATCATGATCCTTTGCTTTTTGTCCCTTTGCTCAGACGTATAGTTTTTCACCAGCTGATTTTAATTAAAAAAGCAAAACAGTTGAGGTGACTGGTACCTGCATCTATTGCATAATGTTGATTTGCCTCCCTGTTCCACTGTAGTGCTGTTAGTGCAACTAACCGTTCTCAGCGTGCAACTGTTGACACTTATAGATGCTCTGCAACGCTTTCTTTTTTCCTTTTGGATTGTAGCACTGTGTTCTGCTTCCTCCTGTTGTGGTCCAGGCCTGATTTATATACTGAATATGCTCATTAGCTAGCATACAAAATGAGGCCTGTCTCATAGTGTCACCAAGTGACCAAGTTCTTTTATATAGTGACCATGTAGGATCTGGACGCAAGGAAGAAAAGAGATCAAACCAAACCTAAATGATTCAATGGGCTTTATTGAGTATAAAAGAATAACAACATCAATCTAACTGAGCAGAAAGCAGAACATTCTATCAATATTACTAACAGTATTTCAACCCTAACCAGCAACAATATTCACCCAGTGTTCCTAACTAACACATGTGTGTGTATTAAATCTTCCTAGAGCCTAATACAACTCAGATAGAGATGGAAAAAGGGGGGGGGTAAGGAAGGCTGAGGACTGGCATGGTTTGGGGACATCAGGAATTAGAGGGACGAGGGGAATGGAGAAGAAGGGGAAAGGATGGAAGGATCCAAGGCTTGTAGAGGCAACATATTACCAGGATCAGAGGCTTGAGAGCGATGGATCTTTCAGCTGAAGGAGAGAAGCTGTTGGCTGGAGACAAGAGCTTTTGGATCAAGCATGCAGTTTGCTCAGAGCACGGCTGATAGTCAGAGCACCATGGCTGGGGAAGTCTTGACTTCTCACTGCGCAGTGGAAGTCACAGACAGTTCCTGCCCATGGACAGAGTTCCTGCCTCTAGTCCCGCGGCTTGGGCAGCAAAACCCTTGGATTGCTCATGAGCAGATCTTGCTTGTAGGCACAAGATTGCGTGTAGGCACAAGACTGCCTGTAGGCAAAAGACTGCTAGTTCTCTTTCCAGTAAGCCTGTTCTTTATAGTGGTATTTTCCTTTGATCTCTCATAGAGTCTATTCAAATCTCCTCATCTTTCCCTGGGTCCCCAAAAAGGTGACAACTTGCTGTTATCTTCTGGATATCATCTTTTAATTATTCAGCCAGTCCAGAGAGATCTCAAGCTCATCTTCTGTTAACTGCTATCTTGAGGAGGGGACATTGCCCAAATCAAATCTGCATCTCTGAGTTGCAAATGGGCCCCTTCTCTTGTCCCAGATTTGCTAGCCTGATCCCAAAAGGTGTTAAAGGTCAGGAGTTAGTGAGAGAATTAGTTCTATTTGTGTGAGACAGCAATGACATTATTTCTTGTGTACCTCTATCTAGTGTGTAATTATAACAAGAGAATATTTAAAGTAACATAAAAAGGGGTACATGAGTGAGATGAGTTAATCAATATATTTGACTGAGGCAGAAGCATCCTGTCAGTGAGGAAAAGGGATAATTTCAGCAGTGTGAGACTGGTCATTAAGCCTGACCCATTGAGTCTCTTGTGAGTTCCACAAACACTGTTAACCAATGCTAGATTACCCCTGCCTTTACAAATCATTTACCGGGCAGTCATGAGATCTGGGCTTCACCTCAAGTTCAGGCATTTAATTGAACTCTTAATATAAAATGAAATCAGACACAGGCCTGAATTCCATATATTTCTGGGTTGGTACCTCTGAGTCTAAGGTTGGGGTACATGTGCCCCAACACTCCAGGGGGTGTTGAGTGGGTAGTTTACCACTCCACCAGATCTCTGAGGTAATTAGAAAGGGCTAAGGCTTCTCCTACAAGGTAAAACCATGAGGGGGGGCAGGGGCGTAAGAAGGCTGGAGTGGGCCCAGAGACAACATTTTAAAATGGGCCCCTCACTGATACACACACACACACACACACACACACACACACACACACACACACTTCACAATAGATAGTCATGTGACTTGCCTCTGGGGTGCCCCTCAAGGCGTGGGGGCCCCCAGGCAGCTGCCTACCCTTGCCTAATAATAGTTACGCCCCTGAGGGGGGCATATGGACTACAGATGGCTTTCTGGGGTTCTGCACCTTGTCCGCAACTTCATTTCTTTATGTGCTTTATTAAGGCAGCCCCCATTCCATCAAGGAGGGGAGGCTTATTCAGTAATTGGCAGTAGCCTGTGGTGGTGCATGTTTATGAAAATAAATGCAAAATCAAAATATGGTAAGTTGAGAAGAATAAATATATTTAAATATAAAGGTCATAAAAAGGAAATATGCTGGAAGCTAATGATAGCACTTTTAGTTTGTTAAAAATGGATTTTGTGATTTAAGTCTTGTCTTTGAAAAGAGTTGACTATTAAAATGTGCAGTAAATCATGTGTAATTGAAAAAGGGTTGTAATTGTAAACGTAAGTGCAAAAGGTGGTTCTACATCTGAAAGTTGAAGACACTTTCTAGAATTTACAATAAGTTTTTTATTTACTGCCAGGCATGCACACCAATGTAGAAACAGACTTGTATTAAGGTGCATAAACAATGCAGTCACCAAAAGAAACCTGAAAAAGCTTAATATGCAGAGACTGCTTCTATGAGGCTGATGAGTACAAGTGTAATTGATGGATTTCTTTGTGACTTTTCCTGAGAGCTAGCATAGTGTAGTGGTTAGAGTGTTGGACTAGGCCTGGGAAGACCTGAGTTTGAATCCTCATTCAACCATGAATCTCACTGGGTGACTTTGGGCCAGTCATGTATCTCTCGGCCTAACCTACCTCACAGGGCTGTTGTGAGGATAAAAAAACCCCATGTACACCACTCTGAGCTCCTTGGAAGAAGAGCGGGATATAAGTGTAAATATAAATTTAAAAAAATAGGCACATGGATGAACAAAATCTCTCTTCCTATGCTGTTTGCTCTGATTGATTGGAAGGGGAAAGGAGGGGACAGTTGGATTAACATTCCAGAATTGTTCCTAAGTGTACCCCTTATGAATTAATGTATTAGTTTCTCTCTCTTCCTTGCCCTAACCTTGAGATTGCCCAGCAGTAGCCCTGCCTGCTCATTTTGTGTATCTTACTCTGAAGATGGAGTGGGTTTTTTGTTTGTTTTATTGCATGTTGTAGCTGTATGTGCATGTAGGCTGACTTGTGTTTTGGAGGAGGCACTGAGGCTGTAAGGCCCCACTCTGAATGCAGGTGTGCGCACACTGCCTTGAGAGTGGTTAGAGTGCTGGACCAGGACTGGGGAGACCCGGGTTCAAGTCCCCATTCAGCCATGAGACTTGCTGGGTGACTCTGGGCCAGTCACTTCTCTCTCAGCCTAACCTACTCCACAGGGTTGCTGTGAGGAGAAACTGAAGTATGTACACTGCTCTGGGCTCTTTGGAGGAAGAGCGGGATAGAAAAAATGTGAATGCTGCTGCTTGCTGGCAGATAGCAGCTGGCGGGGCGGGGAGGGCAGGGGGGTTGCTAATACACACTGCTGGATTTGGAATGCAATGAACATGCTGATCAGGGAATGTAAGGACTCCATCCAGTCTCCAGTACCTCTCTGAATAGCTGATAGCTGTGGTGATTCCTGCTTTCTGAAGAAGGCTGTATCTGTGCTGCCTCAGCAATTTGAATCACTGAAAGCATGTAAGGTGCAGTTTTAATGTTCAGTTAGTGCCATCATTTGTTAATTAAAAGATGAACAAGCTTGACTTTTATTTTTGAGGTGATATTCTGGTGAAGTTATCTGAAAGATGAGTGTCAGATATTTGGGGGTGGGGCGCAATTTCAGTGCTTGCCCTAGGCGCTATTTGCCCTAGCTACGCCTCTGGGGCAATGTCACAACAGGGAAGGAGACAGGTGCATCATCAGGTAGCAGTTGGGGGGGGAAGGGTTCCCTGGGGGGTGGCTGCACCCAGGTGGGGCCCACGGCCGAGGGGCAGTCCCCCCTACTCCATTTCATCCCTACACACCTGGTCTCTGTGATGGGATTCTCAAACAAAATTTGTGGGGTGGAATCCAGAGCTGCATTTCTAGCACCTGAACAGCCTTCCGTTTTTCAGACCTGAGCACCAGATCTAGGAAGGGATCTGAAGGAGACATCTGCTTTTGCAAAATATTTTTCTGACATGTCTTTAGTTATGAAGGGAAACGGGAGCGCACACAGCTCCCAAACCTGGGTAGGACCCGTCTCCTACTCTCATTAGAATTGTATAAACCAGCCCACTATGAGGAATTACGGTTTTGCAACCATTTCAGTCCGTAGAAGACCAGGTTTAGAGCGGGAATGCTGCAAGACACCTTGTCTGTGTACCTGCAATCCTGTCAAAGATCTGTGAGAGCCAGAATTGGGCTGTGCTGGCAAACCACAAAGCAAGGTTTGAAGGTTATGGAAAAGCAATTGTGGAAACCAGCCCACAGTTTCTAGTTTGCCATTGTAATGGCAACAAAGAAATGTCTCCCAGATTCACTGGGGGAAACCCAATTTACTGAGAGCATTTTAATTTAATGATTGTATCTACTTCATATTTTCAGAAGTTCGGGTGCAGGAAGCGAGGGGGGAGAAAGCGAAGGTGGAAGAAGAGCAACTGAGCGGGGAGGAAGTGGATCTGGAGAAGACCAACCTTGGTTATTTTTGTAAATAGTGTTATTTTTTATTATTGCTACTATTATTATTATTATTATTATTTATTATTACTATTATTATTATTATTATTGATAATAAATATATTCTTCTGAAAGACACACCTCTGCTCCTCCTCCATGGTCTCTACAGCAAGAGTTCTGCTTATGTACAGAACAACATTTGGAAGCTTCAGAGGTTTTGTAGAGCATTCTGGTTCCTGCTCTGAAATCGGGAGACCTGTGCACCGTGCGTGCCTCTAGGGTAGGAAGAATACTCCTCTCCCTCAGTTACTTGACTATCATAACTCTAGCAGCAGCAGGGGCAGATTCGGCTGAGGACTTGCTCACCCACCATTTGCTGCCTCTGCTGCAGGCCCCCCACTGACCCCACCACCTACTGCCTCTGGTAGTAACTTGTGAAAGGCTTTGGTGTACGGGCTTAAGGGGAGGAGGCTGCTTGGTGGCAGCAGTTTCTTGCCCAGCCCACAGTTGCCAGTCTTGAAAGTGTTGGGAATTCTCTCTGGTAAGAGAATCCCTTTTTCATTACAGCAGAGTGCACAGAGGCACAACACAGCGGAATTTGGTTAGGCATGCGTGTATGCTGAGAGTAAAGTAACTTGGAGCCAGTTCATAGTTTCAAATCAATATAAAAGTCATTTATTAAAGAACTCCATTCTAGATAGGAAAGTGAGGAGTTAGGCTCTCTAATCTAGCTAGCTAGCTGGATACAGATGGATTCTGCATCTCTACACACATGGTGCAGGGAGAAGAGCTTGCATGTTGCAAGGTAGAAGGAAAAGGAAGAGAAGGGGGAGAGAAAGGAAGTGGCTGGAAGGAAAGAAGTGTCCCTGAGAGTAGCAATCTACATTCCAATGGGATAGTGTCAGAGCGGTAGAGAAGGGATGACCAGTGTCTTGACCCTCTAGCCTTCTGACTCACTAGTCTGTCCTCCACTGTCTTTGAGACAAGAGACTGTGCAAAGTCCTTCACTTCCAGCAGAAAGGTGGCCAAGGTAATGAGAAAAGGCTGCCAACTAGGAAACAGTCTCCTCAATCTGTGCCCCTTTAAATGCTGTGGAAGGTGTGAGGCTGTCATAGCTTTCCTCAGGTGAGCAAGAAGCTGGGTCTGCTCCTACTTGGCAGGGAGAAAGTCCCGGAAGAGTAAGCTGAGTTTAGATCAGGGATGCTCAACTCTGGTCCTCCTGCAGATGTTGGCTTCCAGCTCCCATAATCCCTGTCTATTGGCTACTGTGCCTGGGGATTATGAGAGTTCTTATCCCAAAACAGCTGGGGGGCCTAAGTTGAGCAGGTCTGCCTTAGAGGTATCAAGTGTTCACAACACCTCTGACCACTGGCAGAGTAATTTGTCCCTCAGAGTTATCCCCTAGCGCCATGCCTTGACTTGCCCTGCTGCCACAGGATCAAAAGGAGAGCCTGGCACATGCTAAACATGAAACATGCTTTCTCGTGCTAGTTGTATAGGACTTTCTGATGCCAAGTCAGTAATAGACTGTCTGTTACCAGGGCTTTGTTTCTTCCCAGTTTCTGGCCCACTGAGTGACTAACTGGAGCATAACAGAGAGGCACTGGAGACACATCTCGGTACTTAGAGCGCTGCCCGCAGGAATTTAGATTGTACAAGTTCCAGAGCCACAATGTTGGGGAAGGGGCCCAATTGGGCACCATCGAGAAGCTAGCTAGTGACTTGGCCACCAGAATGGAAAAGTACTCCCAAGTCTTTGAAGTGTGCAGCTTGCTCAATCTTATGCCCCTCAATGTGCCAAGAGTGGATCTTGGGCCTCCTGACAAAGGCCATAATTTTAGTTTTCTTATCATTGATTTCCAGGCAGTTCTCCCTGCAGTGCAGCGTCAGGGCCCTCAGTGTTCTTCTAAGGCCAATGGGGGTCCTTGAGAGAATGGCTGTATCAGCCACGTAGAACAGGATGGCAATGTATCTCCCAGCGTGCTTGATGCCCTTCAGCTCTTGTGAGGTGGCCTCAGGGGCTACATCTCACCTGGAGTGATGTGTTCATGTGCAGGGTGCAATGAAGGTATAGCAGGCGCCGGTCAATGCAGGAGGCTTCCAGCTTCTCCCTTCATTTGACACGTGAGATGGAGTTGAATGCTGCCTTAAGGTCTATGAAGGCGGCATAGAGGGAGGTCACCCGGCAGGAAGAGTATTTCCCGATAAGGTGCTGTAGAACTAGGCACTGGTCGATGGTCGAGCGCCATTCCCTGAATCCTGCTTGTTCCTCAGCAAGATGATTTTCCTGTTCCAATCCATCTTTAAGCTTCCCAGATAGGTGTCTCTCATTGCTGATTGTATTCAGCAAAGTGATGGGTCTGTAATTGGCAGGGTCATCCTTCTTGCCCCTTTTAAATATAAGGCAATGATCACTGCCCCCCCCAGTTCTTGGGAATTTGGCCACTCGTGTCAACATAGGCGAAGTGAGAAGCCAGGACAGGGGCCCACCAGTCTAGCTTATTTTTTACGGCCTCTGGTGGAATAAGGTCCTCGCCTGGAGCCTTCCCCAGTCTTAACTGGGTGACTAGACTGTGAATCTCTGAGGTTGACACTGGTGCCCACGCTGGAGTGTCTTCAATGGCACAGGTGGAACTTCTGCAAACAGCAGCAGGCTCTTTGTATAGGTCATGAAAATAGTTCTCCCAGATCTCTGGATGAAGATGACAGTTCAGGTGATTTGGATCATAAGTGGGAGAGTGCTTTGTAAAGAAGCCAGAACATGGCAGAATCTTTGGCTCTAATGGCCTGAATGAGACCCATCCAGGCATCTTTCATGGCATCTCTTTTCTTACGAAGCAGCAGAAGTTTGTGCTGTCTTTTCTGCAGAAGGAGATTCTGTGCAGCCAACTGTCCAGAACTAGCTTTATAGACTTGATAGGTGTAGGGATGGGCTTTTGGGGCTTTAGCACAGTCCTTATCCAACCACTGCTTGGAGGCCTGTTGCCACTGTGCACGTAGCTCACAGATCTTGCGAGAGAAGAGCTGCTGTTATTCCTGGACGAGGGCATTGTAGGACTCAAAAGGTGCAGAAGTAGGGTTGTTAGTTAGAGAGGTTGATTGAATACACTGCAGGTGGTCAGAGGCGAGTAGCTCACTTAGTGCTTGATCCAGTTGTGGAGACCCATTAGCACGGCAATATGCTCCTCCCACCAAGGATATGGTGGGATGATCATGGTTCTCCATATGGGACTGATAGATGAAAGGCTTTAGAAGGAGCGAGATGGGGAGATGATCACTGTCAAATTTGGAGACAACCCTCAAAACCCTCCACCAGAGGGAGAAGGTTCCCTGAGGCGATAAAGTAGTCAATCAGACACATCCCAGAGAAGGCCAGATAGGTGAAGTTGGCAGGATGGTCGTTTTCAAGCGAGTCCTTCAGAATGCAGAGATTAAGTCTGGTGGTCATTAGACTCAAGCAGAGACCTGCATAACTTGACCTTTGGTCCTTTGAAAGATGGATAAGAAGGAGCCCGTCTGCCTCGGGACTGGGTGGATAAGTCCTCTGTTGAGTGTATGAAGTATGGTCATCAGGGCCCAGCCTAGCGTTTAAATCACCACCCATTACCACAAATGTATTCGGAATGGAGAGGAGGAGATCTCCTACGTAGTTTTCCAGTTCAGTCCACATTGATCTGACCAGAGGCTTCCTCCGTATCGGAGAGAGATAGATGTTAATTTTCAGCAGACTGCAGCAGCCGAATTGAATCAAAACTGTCATAGCATATTGTTTGAGCGGTGGAAGCAGCTTCGAGGATGCGTGTAGAGAGGTGGCAACAAGCACACCTAGGCCACCTTTGCATCTGCCACAGCCTGCCCCAGGTACAGCTCCAACTGTATAAGAGTGAAAGCCATTGAGTAATATCTCCCCGGATGAGCCTGAATAGCAAGTCCTGGGGACAAACAACAGGGCAGGCCTGCGGTCTTAATGTCCTGCTTGTGGGCTTTCATGAATCACCTGGCTTACCACTGTTGGAAACAGGATGCTGGACTAGATGCATCTATGCAATCCAGCAAAGCAATTCTTACATTTGTGTTAAGATGATGAAAATGGTCTCTTTATCATTTGGCCACCTGCCTCTCTACCTAGTCTACAATTTCAAATTACAGAAAATTTAATCTACAATCCAATCTTCAGATGCAAAACAAAAGCACTTACAAACAGAAATAACACCAGCATCCCTGCCAGCCTCTACTATTCAGCACCCCCAGTTTCCTCCCCACATTTCTGAGATTTCACCAGGTACTAGACATACCTTTCAAGACTATTATTACAGCCTTGAGGACTGTAGATCTTCTTTTGGAGGAAAATGTCTCAGGACGCTGAATTTCTTTCAAAATACTGTGCTTGTGCAATGCAACGGTAGAATCAGGGAGTACATAGACTTCTGGCAGTGGAGCCGTTGGCCTGCTGGATCCAAACACAGCTTTGATGTAATGCCTCATATGACCTCTGTAGAACAAGATGGAGCCACACTCCAGTAGCTCCAATCATGCCAGCAAAGCATCTCCGATGGGTGTGCCCAAGCACACCCACATCCATGCCATGTTCCAGGCAGGATTGAAGCTCACCTTCCATCCCCACCCCTGGGAGAAGAAGTTTGTGCAAATCTTCTAATACAGGATTCCCAACCTTTTTACTTCTAATCTTCTAATACAGGATTCCCAACCAGAAAAGCATACCTTTTCTGCTCACAGACCAGTCCTTCAATTCAGATACCCTGTAGAGATTGTGTGTGTGTGTGTGTGTGTGTGTGTGTGTGTGTGTGTGTGGATGGATTGACTGATTGATTAAGTGCCGTCAAGTAGGTGTCAACTCTTAGCCACCACATAGATAGATTCTCTCCAGGGTGATCTCTCAGGTCTCTCAGTGATGCATTCATTGCTGTCATAATTGAGTCCATCCACCTTGTTGCTGGTTGTCCTCTTCTCTTTCCTTCAACTCCCCCCAGAATTATAGACTTCTCAAGGGAGCTGGGTCTTCGCGTAATCTGTCTGAAGTACGATAGTTTGAGTCTCGTCATTTGTGTCTCGAGTGAAAATTCTGGATTGATTTGTTCTATGATCCATTGGTTTGTTTTCCTGGCTGACCATGGTATCCTCAAGAGTCTACTCCCGCACCAAAGTTCAAAAGCGTCAATGCTTTTTCTATCTTGTTTCTTCAGAGTCCGCCTTTCACATCCACAGAGTGTCATGGGGAAACCATTGTCCAAACGATTCTAATCTTTGTAGGTGTAGACTCCTCAAGGCATCTAAATATCCTTTCTGAGGCCTTCATTGCAACCCTACCAAGTGCTTGTCTGCGGCGTATTTCTTGACTGCTGAATCCTTTACCGTTGACAGTCGATCCTAAAAGGGAGAAGCTATCCACCACTTCAGTGTCTTCAGTGTCTATTCTGAGGCTGGTTGCTGTACCCCTTTCTTGTCTTTAGTTTAGTCTTCTTTACATGTAATTGTAGTCCCATTTTTTCACTGTGCTCCTTCACTTTCATTACTAGAGCCCCATTCTCAGCTCTCAGAGTGGTGTCATCAGTGTAGCGCAGTCTATTGTGTATCTATGCACACACAAATCTAAAAGTTACAGTTATGAAACAGCTTACTCCAGTCACTGGCTTTACATCCAGACTCAGTTACTCAAGAGTATTCCCACTGAAATTAATCAACTTGTCCCACTAATTTCAAGAAGACTGCTGATGACTAACTTGCTCTGGATGTAAGTCTGTGGCTGGAATAGCCTGCCTCATGACTGTAGCATTAAAACCTGGCGCTGATATTCCGTCGGTCAGGATGAGGGATGGAGTACGCTGAGCTTCTGCACGTAGCCAGCCAGTCAGAAGCACAGGAAGAGAGGCTTCACCCTCCTCCCTCCCCTTCTACAATAGATACATCGCTGAGAACATGTTGGCTTCCAGCCGGCAGTCCTCAGATGAGGAACACATCGCGTGGCAGGAGGTCTCTGCATAGCCCCGAGAGCCCTTCAAGTACCACTAGAGGTACTAGTACCCCCTGTTGGGAACTCCTGTTCCATATACAGAGAGTTCTTTTTTAATTCATATCCAGGTTTCCATCTGTACCAGAGAGAGGCCCTTTCCACAGCAAGTCTGCACAGCTACCAATGGCAAAACGTAACCAATCACTATCTTGGCTTCAATGGCTGGTCTAGTTGCCTCATTACGGTAAGGATGACCTGCTGTTTTCACTGTCATTTCAGTGAAAAGAAGCTTTCATACCAAGTCTGCAGGTATGCTTCATTTAAGTGTCATGACCTACCTCCATGGGTAGGTGAGAGAGCAAGCCAGTAGCTCATTGTGTGCTGAGCGTAGACAGAAGTCTGCCAATTGCTAATCACTTCTATAACCAAATGGTCTGCGAATTCACTACCTCGGAGAAGTGATGAACTAGTTTGATCTAATATGTAAGCAGCTCTCCACTGTAAATGTATTGTGTCTACAGATGTGGATTGGCTTTGGTAGCCAGCTCTTCATAGTTGCCAACTTCCTCCCCAGGGATCTCTGCTTGCCCGACACAAAGCCAGACTCCTCCCCCCTCCAAATTCCCAGTGTGTGGAGAACTCAGGAGTTGAGAGGAGGCTCTCATTTTGTGATCGCCTACAGTATTGTTGCCGGAAATATTCCTAGTCACTCATGGTGACCTGCAAAACGTTGAGATATAAAGGCAGTTCACACAATGCTCCTGTTTTAGGATTGTGTGAAAGTAAAAGGCTGGAGAGAGAGAAGTGATTTCTGGGGGAGAGGAGCCGAGTCAGAGAGTGCCTTCCTACCCAGCTCTCATACCCAGCACTTTACCCAGGCAGGAAGAAACATATGTCTGTTCTAATCACAGCCATGTGACCTGCCTCACAGAGTACCTTGAGGGGGATGAGGGTGGGAAAGGAAGGATGGGATGGATGGAAGTAGTGGGACTTCTATTATCATTATTATTATTATTATTATTATTATTATTATTACACTTATATCCTGCTCTTCCTCCAAGGAGCCCAGAGCGGTGTACTACATACTTGAGTTTCTCTTTCACAACAACCCTGTGAAGTAGGTTTGGCTGAGAGAGAAGTGACTGGCCCAGAGTCACCCAGCAAGTCTCATGGCTGAATGGGGATTTGAACACGGGTCTCCCCGGTCCTAGTCCAGCACTCTAACCACTACACCATGCTGGCTCTGCCTTTCCCTCTATTGCTCTCAAAATCCCAATTTGAACAGTTTCAGTCAGTCAGTCAGTCAGTCATCCTTTATTGCGGTCATAGACCAATACTTAGTAAAACATACATACTTACAAAAAACTCAGCATAATAAATCAAACAGATTGTAATATTGACAGGTTAAAATTAAGACAGTTGTGGTGAACTCCAGATAGATCTTACTGAAAGCCCAAGAGAGCAGAGCACCCACCATTACAATCATAAAACAGGAATCACGGAAAACAGAAGGCAAAACATTAATGAAAACCTAAGCGGATGTTACAAATGATATAACAGTACCTTGCCATTTTGCAAATTAGGTCGTCATCAAGACTGGACAGTAAATACTTCAAATAGAAGTCATCCAAATGCCCAGGGAAACGTTGCAGCAAAGGGGACACTAATCTTAAGCGGGCGTCCCTATAGAAATGACATTATAAAATGGCATGCGCACTTGTCTCCACTTGACCAGACCCGCAAGGGCAAAGTCGAGTAGAGAAAGGGGTACCTTTAAATCTTCCCTCCATAACAGCAGATGGAAGTGCATTTAGACAGGCGAGCGTCAAAGCACGTCTAAATTTAGGAATGGTAATTAGACTCAAAAAGCTAGCTGGTTGAATGTTAAACATTTGATCCCCCAAAAAGACATTCTTAGGCAAGGAATCAACTTCTTCCTGCAGTTCCATGTCCATGATACGTTGTTTGATCTCAATCCTGGCTCGATCATATCCCATTTTGATCATCTCATCCTGAGAGAAACCACAATGAGCCAATTTGTCAATAATTTGGGTCTTCCACTTCAATCTGAAACAATCAGTCTTAATAAGGGGGGCCAATCCTAGACAAGAGAAGACAAATTTTAACCAGAATAATATGATATTCCTCCAATAACAAGTTTCCAATCTAATCATACCCACCTCTCGTCTTAACACAACATTAGGCACGCATTGGGGGACTAACAATATAGATCTCAGAAATGTAGACTGCAGGGCTTCTAAAGCCGTGAAGTTGCTAACAGGTCCTATTTGGGCTCCGTACAGCACTTGAGAGTGGACTTTGGATACAAATAGTTTAACTGCAGCGGGGATATAAGAAGCCCCCCTCGAGAAATGAAAAGATGTCATAAGGTTCGTAGTTAGCTGTGCCGTCAACAAAGTAGATTTGAGGTGGGCATTGCGTGAGCCTGATGAATGGAAAACCACTCCTAGGTATTTAAAGGAGTGGACCTGTGCAGAGCCGGATTAACGGAGTAGCAAATGTAGCATTTGCTACGGGCCCCGCGTTTCTGAGGGCCCCGCATGCCCAGCTTGAACTGCCCCTTCTTCTTTCTGCTCTCGACTGAGTTGGTGCCGCTTCTCCGTCCTCGCTGCCTGCTGCTGCCAAAAGTCTGTTTCCCTTGCAAAAGAGATGCAAATGTTTGCCTTTTGGAAGGAACTAAGGAAGGAAGGAAGGGGGGCGGGGGGCGACAGCAGATCAAACAGCCAAGAGCAGGGCGTTTGTCTGCCTGACGGTGGCGTGGAGTGAAGGAGAACTGGGCGTTTAGCTAGATGCACCGGGACTGCTTTTCAGTCTGCGCTGTAATGTGAGCGCAGCTGAGTGGTGCGAGATGGGAGGTTCTGCTTGGCAGCAAACACGGAGCGGGTTGCCGCCGCTTGTACGCACTTTTTGCACACATGCCTCCCTCTGCAGTCAGCCAAACCCCACCGGGAAGGAAATTCTGTGCCCTGTTTGGCACTCGGAGCCTGACTTTTGCTGTCGGGTCATATTCTCTCGCAGCAAGCAAACATGCCTAGCTCCTAAGGAGGTGCTGCGTGACTTCCCTCCTCCCTCTCGCGGCACCCTTGGAGCTTCCCAGCTCCGTCTGGTATGGGCAGCAGCAGCAGCTCATAGGAGCTCTAGCAGCGCTGCTCACCACGCTCCAGCTGCAGGCCGGCTCAGACCGGGGGGAGGGAGTTTTGTACTCTCATGGGATGCTAGCAATAGGTATCCTTTCAGGCTGTTCCTTCCCTGGTCCAAATTCTCTATAAAAGGTCTCTATAAGGACAAACATGGGTGTGGCATAACAAGGAGATTCATGGAGATTTGCAGAAAACCACGAGGCAAAGGGAGAGGTTCTAACTCTGTCTTATACTATCTTGTGAGCGGAAAATGACCATCTTGACACCAATAGGCTGGAGGGGATTCCAGGCTGGAGTCGGTAAGGTGATTGTCTCCAAATCCTCAATTTGGGAAAGGTTGGAGCGAAATAAATAGGCATTACTTCAAGTCAGTTGTTTTAGGGCGGGTTGGTTCTCATGAAAAAGCCAAGGGGTGGGCTTTTTAAAAGAAAGTCGACTATTATAGCAAATGCAAATATGGAATTATTTTACTTTGCATAAAATAGTAAATAATTTGTTTTAATATTTATGTGCATTTTTTAAATTTAGGGCCCCTTTATAACATATGCTACAGGCCCCGCACTAGCTTAATCCCTGGACCTGTGCAATCCTATGACCATTGATGGACCAACAATATTGCCTAGGTCGTTTTGCAAAGACTAGGACTTTAGTTTTTCCATAATTTATCTCAATGAACTCTTGGGAACAAAATTTTGAAAGGAGGCACAAAGCACGTCTCAAACCAATTGGGGTTTGGGACATGATTTCCATATCATCCGCATATAAAGAATAGATACATGCTTATTTGCTATTTTGGGAGGATGCATGTTAAATAAATAAATAAATAAATATTCTACAATGCACTACATGCACAATGCAATGGGGGATTTGCCTGTCAGATTCTGTATCTCCTAGGGCTGAACTCAGCCCAACGAGACACACAATAACCGGCAGCCAGGTTAAGGGTGCGCTTGCAAAATCTTAGCTAACAGCTGGGTTGGTTTGAAGGGTTAGGTAGGTGAGAAGCATCGGGATCCATGGAGATCCCGGCCTAACATCAGCTGGGCTGCCCTTGCCCGCTTTAGGCTGGTCATGAGAACAGTCCCATTGATTTTCAGGCCCAAGATACAGCATTCTTTAGACATTCACCCAGCTAGCATTGATTATTAGCTCAATCATTTTCAGCAACAAATTGACATGCCTAGATCATCCTGTCCAGTCTTCTAGATTCTTGGCTCGGTTAGGATGTTGGATAACAGCTATCTTTATATGCATTGACAGTAATAAACTCAACTCAACTAAAACTAAGACATGCCTATATATCTCAGACCAATCTCTTTTTCTTATAACAGAAAGGTATTGTCTTTCAGAGTTTCTTATGGCCGCCAAGAAATCCAAAAGCTTGCAGCACATCAAGCACTCTCGGACGCATTTCGAAAGATCCTGCTTGTTGTTCTAGGCAAGGCCTTTTCCTTTTAAAAATAAAAACACATTTTTAAAATCCTGCTTCTGTCCCACTCTTACCTGGGGTTCCAAGTGGTTTCCATCCACAGGACGGATCAGATCCTCACCTGCTTAGCGGAGTTTCTCCCAGACCATTTTCTGAGTCCTAGGTGGAAGAGCAGAGACACGAGTTACTGGCTTTAAAGCTTGGGATCTTCTCCAACGATGGTGGGAATTGTGGAGGAGGAGACTCGCCATCCAGAAATGCATGGTGACGAAGGCCAAGGGCAGCAAAGAGTGGGCTAAGGCATTCTTCATCCAGATGAAATGGCTCCCCCATGAGGCAAGGTGAGGTGACAGTCTCAGGCGGCACTTATGCCCTAGGATGGCAAGTGTAGGCACCCTGCCCCTCTGGAGGTGTAGTCTCACCTGCCTGCTACCACCGCCTCCCACCAGCTCCTCTACACTCTGTCACCCTCCTTTCAGGTGTCCTCCCCTTTATCCTGGCCCCGCTCCTGATGCAGACAGTGGTCTCTACCTCTTCTCCATTGCCCAGGTGCCTTATCTTTAGAAAATTTATTTAATCTATTTTAATTGATTTTGACATTTAGATCCCGCTCTTCCTCCAAGCAGCTCAGCGTGGTGTACATGCCTTTTTTTATCCTCACAACAACCCTGTGAGGTAGTTTAGGCTGAGAGATATATGACTGGCCCAGAGTCACCCAGTGAGTTTCATGGTGGAAAGGGGATTCAAACTCGGGTCTTCCTGGTCCTAGTCCAACACTCTAAACACTACACTATGCTGGCTCTTCTGGGCATGTCACTGTATGAAACTGCAAGTCAGCAGTGGAGACAGAGAAAATGGTGCTTCTAGCATAGAGTGGTGGCCTCTCCTCATTGCTTCTGCTTTGCTAGCTACAGTAGCTGCTTCTCTCCCACCAACTCCATCAGCAGGGGAGACTTGTGCATACGAAGAAGAGAACAAGAAGGAAACAGATCCAGCTACTGGAGCAAGAGAAGCAGTGGCAACAAAGAGTCAGAAGCCTACTCTGTGAGGAGCAGACACAGCTTGAGGAGGTGAGCAGGCTTTTCTAAACAGAACAACTAGCCTTCCCCCCTTCAAACCAACTAACAGGAGGAGGGGAGATTTTGAGGGGCTGGTTTCTCTTTAAGGACTCTGTGTGTGTGTGTGTGTGTGTGTGATTTGCCAGAGCTAGCATTTGCCAAGGCTAGCAAACCCCAGTGTTTTTGTTTGTCCCGACCTGGAGGGGGCATAGTCAGCTAGGGCTGTGGGAGACCCCACATTCCTTTGACATTTCTTGGACCCACATCCTGTGCCTCAGTTGGAAGCCTACTCCCGACATAAGAAGTGAAGGCCCAAGAACATAGCGAACAGAGCATAGTGAACAGGGATAGCAAACAGGACGTTGGCATTTTGCAGTTGTTTAGCAGGAAGTGTGCGGAGGAGGCTGGAACAAGCCCCCGTGATCACAAGAAGCGCAGAGGAGAAGGGAATGTAAGTACGAATCCCTCCATCATATTCTTGAGAAAGGCTGTTTGGACAGTTAAATATCTGACCAGTAGAGCTGCGACCTATCCTAATAAACTATCTCTAAATACTGCAAACAGCCAACAAAAGCGGTACGGAGACAGAAAGTCAGCAGGGGAGTGGGCACTTCTCAGTGTATTGCACAGAGTGCCACATGTATGACTATTTGCCCCATGGGCCGAAGTCATGGGTGTGTGCTCGGTGCAATGAGCTCCTGGCTCTCAGGGAACAAATTTATTCCCTTGAGACCAAGGTGGTGAATCTGGAGAAGCTCCGAGAGACAGAGAGGCATGTGGACGAGACCTTCAGGGACACGGTAGAGGCATCCCACTCCAGGGCTGATAGCTCCTCTGCTGTCAGGGAGAATGAAGGTCTCTGGCAAGGAAGACATTGGTCTGAGGAAGAGGGAAATGCTCCTTTAGAACGGACCCCTTCATTGGAAAGTGAGCTCATATCCTTTTGCACAGGGGATACTCCTGCGGGGCGGGGCCTCTTTGTAGTGGGTGATTCAATCATTAGAGGTATAGATAGATGGGTTTGTGACCATGTGTTGACTGCACGGTGACTTGCCTGCCTGGTGTGAAGGTTGCGTACATCACACATCGTGATGCTGACGGGAGCTGGGCAGTATCTGGTTTGGCAAATGCCATCCCATCCTCGATAGAAAGGACAGGAAGGGGCGCCTTGGAGGTGAAGTAGCACTGTATGTTAGGGATAGAATCTAACAAGCTAGAAAACCGAGGTGGACTGGAGTCCTCCACAAAACCCTGTGGGTGACAATACAAGGCATGAAAGGAAACGTGCTACTGGGGACATGCTATTGCCCTCCGGATCAAAACGCTGACAGTGACTGGGAGTTGCAGGGGGAAATCAGGGAGGTGTCAAGAAAAGGCAGGGCTGTAATAATGGGTGACTTCAATTACCCACACATAGACTGGCTAAATTCAGTCAGGTAATGACAGAGAGGTCAAATTTCTAGATACACTCAATGACTGTGCCCTAGAACAGTTGGTCTTGAAACCAATCAGAGAGAAGGCGACCTTGGACTTAATCCTGAGTGGCACCCAGGACCTGGTGCGTGATGTCAGTGTCATCGACCCTTTAGGGAACAGTGACCATAGTGCCATCAAATTCAGCCTACGTGCTGGGAGAGAATCACCAAGGAAGTCTAACACAGACATTTTGCGTTTCAGAAGAGGAAACTTCTCCCAAATGAGGAGTATGGTGAAAAGAAAACTGAAAGGGAAAATCAGGAGAGTCACTTTGCTCCAGAATGCATGGAGTTTACTGAAATCCACAATACTTGAAGCCCAGTTAGATTGTATATCCCAAAGGAGGAAAGGTACCACTAAGTCCAGGAGGATGCCAGCATGGCTAACAGGTACTGTCAAGGAAGCCATCAAAGGGAAGAAGACTTCCTTTTGAAATTGGAAGGCCTGTCCAAACGAAGAGGACAGAAAGGAACACAAACTCTGGCAAAAGAGATGCAAGGTGACAATAAGGGAGGCAAAAAGAGAGTTTGAGGAACATTTAGCTAGAAGTATCAAGGGGGATAGGAAAAACGTCTTTCAATACATCAGAAGCAGGAAACCTGCCAGGGAGGCGGTTGGCCCATTAGACAATGAGGGAGTGAAAAGAATTATTAAGGAGGATATTGAGGTTTCAGAGAAGCTCAATGAGTTCTTTGCGTCTGTCTTCATGGCAGAGGATACTGACCATATGGCTGTTCTTGAACCAGGCTTTTCGGGGATGGAGGCTAAAGAACTGAGTCAGATAGAAGTGACAAGAGATGATGTTCTAAACTGTCTGGGGGGGGGGAAACAAACGAACATTGACTTGACTTTCAGATGCCTTCAGTTGCTTGTTCTCCCTCCATGCCCCTCCATGCTCTCTTCACTCATCTGATACCTTCAGTCTCCATAAAATCCCCCATGCCCCAACTCTTTGGGGTAGAAAGCTGGTCCTGTGGTAGCGTGCATGAATTGTCCTGTTTGCTAAGCAGGGTTGACCTTGGTTTGTATTTGGATGAGTGAGCATTATGAGAGGAGAACTGGTCTTGTGGTAGCAAGCATGACTTGTCCCCTTAGCTAAGCAGTGTCCACCCTGGTCGCATATGAATGGGAGACTAGAAGTGTGAGCACTGTAAGATATTCCCCTCAGGGGATGGAGCCGCTCTGGGAAGAGCAGAAGGTTCCCAGTTCCCTCCCTGGCTTCTCCAAGATAGGTCTGAGAGAGATTCCTGCCTGCAACCTTGCAGAAGCCGCTGCCAGACTGCAAAGACAATAATGAGCTAGATAGAGCAATGGTCTGACTCAGTATATGGCAGCTTCCTAGTAAGGGTCAAATACTCCCCTTTGGGTTGGGGCTGTAGTCCTGTGGTAGATCATCCGTCTACATCTCTACAGAGCATCTGCTCTGTAGAAATGCTTTCCCATTTAAAGGAAGAATTTAAATGTACAAGTTCCCAAGTTGAATCCCTGGCATCTCCAGGTAGAAGTGGGTAAGACTCCTGCCTGGAACCTTGGAAAGTGGCTGCAAGTCAGTGTAGAAAATATTGAGCTAGATGGAGAATGGTCGGGTAGAGGCAGCTCCCTATGTTCCTAGGACTCTGCCCATCAACTTGTGTTCTACCCTATTATTCAAACTCCTGCCCTCCTGACTGCCCTTCTTCCTAATAAAAACTCTTGACTACACCGACATTTTGTAATGGTTGTTGCACGTTTGCCTTTGCCCTCCTCCACTCCCCTTCCCTTGTGTGCCTAGCCTTCCTGAGGGCCAAGCCAGATGTGATATAGGAGTTCCTGCTGCCAGATCTCTTGTGTCCTATCTAGTTGGACTCTGGATTGTAAGCCTGAGATCAGGGCACGTGTCTTCTTTTTGCTGCATGTAGAACACCAAATAGCTGTCATGGACTCTTTAGAAAGACTAACATTAAAATCATCATTTCATTCCAAACCTTGAATAAAGGTGAGGAATGTTACAAAATAATAGACAAAAGGATTTTACTTCTAATTATTCCTTTGTTAAAACTTGGCCTTGTTAACTTGTCTGTTTCAGAGAATGGGAAAGTGGCAGTGGAGTATAGCTCTCCCCAGGAAGACCCCATTGACAGTTTAACAGAAGAGGAACTGAAAGGTCTCATCCAGGTAAATTGAAGCCTCATCTCATCATTCGCAGATGAGCCTCATCTTGCTATGACCTAGCAAGCTCAGCTCTTGAACATCTTAGCTTCATGAGTTGGGAGGAGTGAGTAGGGAATGAGCATTCTCTCTCATTTCAATGCATGGACTTTTAAATTCAATGGGCTACCTGTATGTTTATAGGAAACATAGGAAACAGCCATATACTGAGTCAGACCATTGGTCTATCTATCTCAGTATTGTCTTCACAGACTGGCAGCGGCTTCTCCAAGGTTGCAGGCAGGAGCCTCTCTCAGCCCTATCTTGGAGAAGCCAGGGAGGGAACTTGAAACCTTCTGCTCTTCCCAGAGCGGCTCCATCCCCTGAGGGGAATACCTTACAGTGCTTTACACTTCTAGTCTCCCATTCAGATGCAACCAGAGCAGACCCGGCTTAGCTATGAAGACAAGTCATGCTTGCTACCACAAGACCAGCTCTCCTCTCCCGTCAGGTGCTTAGACCAAGGACGGACAGGTTCCTCGGGGGCGGGTAGACTGAAGATAGCCAGAGATAGCTGGGCTGAATGTTAGATGCTTGGAGCCACAGAGAGAGGACTCACTGGTCTCCCGCTGTCAGATCCTGGTTCAATGTGAGTTAACCACAGTGGGTTGACCAGAATTGCCTAGGAAATCTGCATTCTCAAAACCAGCTCCACAGGCAACCATACTAATCACTTTATGGCAACCGCACTAATCACTTTATGCAATCCAGATCCCTGTATGTCAGTCAACAAGTATTAGTTTCACATTCAGTTCTCCACAGAGCCAACAGCTCCAAACATCTCAAGCCCATCAACTGATTGTCTGTGCGTTTGGGCCTACATTGTTGCCATAGCAGTCATGCTCGGAGTTCTGCAAAAATGATGTCACTGCCGTGGAATGCTCAGGGTGCAGACTCTGATGTCCAACCGACGTTGGAGATCAAAAGATGGCAGGAATGGTTCAGCTCTGTAGTATGGTCCCTGTTGCAAGCAACAGCAACAGCAACTGCAATTTGCTGCTCATGATCTTTTTGGACTTATTTATGGGAGTTGGGCACCGCAGCCATAGGTTGGGTGCAGCAGCCATAGGGAATTACTCCAACCCGTGCCGTAGCACCGTAGAAGTCCTCAAGCTTTGGAAAGTCACCAGACCTCCTAGACTCCACCGTGTGCCACCTCCCAGTGCGGCTTTCCACCTGTGAGTACTTCAACCTCACTTCCAGAACTCGGAGGATCGAACCCTTTTAGGGAGAGCCTTTCATTAGGAGTGATGTAGGTGGGATAAGATACTTCTTATTTCGAGGTAGCTTAGCTGATCCCTTTTAAAAAAAGATTTGATACCCCTCTTTTCATCCAAAGGAACCAGAGCAGTTTACAACTCAATAATAACAATTTCGAAAAAGAAAGAAATGGGAACAGCCTTATAAATGGTATGAAGCACAAAAAGGGCCATAGATGGGGAAGAGGAGCCAAAGGGGTGAAGGAAACAGGGATCCCACTGCTCTGTTTAAAAAGGGGGGAAAGGACCCAATGCCTAGAGTGTTTCATAGCCACTGAACAGGCACTTCAGATGTTTCCCGAAAGAGCATTCAGCAGAACCATATAGCCAAACGAGCAGGCAATGGAGGAAAAGGTACAACAGGGATTCCAACAAGTAACGTCACCCCTTCCTTTGCCCAGGTTGATTCAGGCATACACGTTGACTAGGCACTCGCCTAGACAGAGGCGTAACTAGGGAAAATGGCGCCTAGGGCAAGCACTGAAATTGCGCCCCTATCCAAACAGGGATGATGGGACTTGTAGTCAACAATATCTGGAAATCCCTCTGAAAAGGAACACTGTACCATCTAGACATGGTTGTTGATCCAAACCTGAAAACATGAGCCATCTCAGGAAAAGACTTCAAACAACAGTCGGGAGTTATGCGAGGATTCCAAGTGTCATTTTCTCTGTCTCATCTCATGCTTTTTAAAAAACATGACTTTGTCCTAGAGGATCACCTGCCCAAATAGCCACTAGCAAAATAGGGGAAGAAGAAGCTGGTGGTGGTGTGTGTGTGTGTGTGTGTTGGCTCATGATGGGGTATATGTGCATTCACCACACTAGTGCTTACTTTGACACCAAGAGGGAGGAGGATACATTAGTTTGCCACACTAGACAGAGGAATGTGCAACAGGAGCAGACAGCCAAGTTCTGCCAGGGCCCAAACCAGCCCCTGCCAGACTAAGAAATCCTTGTAATTTGCCCCTTCCTGTCACAAGCAGTGTGCTGTTGACTCTATTATTGACTCTAACTCTCAGATATCCCAGTCATGGATGGAAAATTCAGGGTCAATTTACAAGAGACACATTTTCTACATGGAAGTTTCTTCTGTGCAGGTGCTGTGCAGAAACCCATGTGTAGTGACCACCAGGGGCATAGCAAGGTTGGAATGGGACAAGATGAGATTTCAAAATGGGCCCAGAGCCCCTCAAAGTCCAGGGCCTCCACACACCACAGGCCCCCAAGGATTTAAGTCGGATCTTTCAAAATACGTATGCTGCCTGGAAATACATTTCACTGAATACACACATGCACACTTCACAGTATATAGTGATATACATGGAGTACTAGATATTTGTGCTACTTTTAATGCCTAGAACACACTAGCAACGCTAATGATTAAAATGGCCCCCTCTCTGCGGATTAGCAAAGGAGACTTTCAACCCTGCAGGGTCAGCCAATGTTTGTTTTCTCAGAATTCTGAACAAATTCAGAAAAGTTTGATACAAGGAGATTTTTCACACCAGGCTTTTAAAGCCCTTTAACACACATCTCCTCTGGAATAGAGGTGCTGCATTCACATGTTGTCCAGATTTACCCTGAAGTTGCTGCAAGTTATTGGGGAGCAGTTCACACACAAGAAAAATAAAATAAAATAAAATAAAATAAAATAAAATAAAATAAAAGCACAACACATGCTTCACAGTTCTCACTCAGACCTTCTGGGTTGCAAAACAACTTGAACATAAGTGCATTTATGAATGGTTGAATGAAAATAAATAAAATATACTTGTTCCAGAAGTTTTTGTAATTTTCTGCCCTGAAACAAGCCACTTATAGGCCTTTTTAGATAGTTTTTGTTTTTAAAGCCAGCACATTTTCCAGTCTGTTTTCAATTAAATATTCAGAGACTTCTCTGTCTCGCCCCCCCACCCACCCCCATATCAAAGCCCTATGGCAAGCAGATTCCTATAGGGGTGGGGGGACCCCAAAAAGGAATTCACAGCCTACCTAGCAATAGCTGTTCTGGATGGTCTGGGCAGGGGGGCTGCTGCTGCTGCTGCTTTGTAGAGCTCTGCCTGCTTCCTTCCTTCCTTCCTTCCTTGCTTGGAGCCTACTTGAGTTCAGGCTTCAGGGAGGCCTACTGGGAGGCCTCTCTGGAAGCCCCGCCCACCCACCAATCAGCTGAGAGGCGGGGAGAGAAGAGCTCTGCAGTTTGCAGGCCTTGCCGATCCTAGGCCGGAGCTGGAGGCAAGTGGCTGGGGGGCCCTGGGGCTGGGCAGGGGGGCAATGGGGTGGGGGTGGCAGGAACTGGTGTGGCGCCCCCACCTCAGTGGCACCCAGGGCACCTGCCCTGCCTGCCCCCCCCCGTTCTGCCTATGCACCTAGAGCAGCACGACTTGCATTGTGCCTGCACAGGAAGAAGTGTACAAACCAGGGCTCTTGTCTTGTTTCTGAGGTGGCCAGCCTCCTGCACAGAGTGAGAGCAGCATGACCCCGAATACGCTGCCACATCAAGATGTCCTGCCTTGCCCTGCCTGGAATGACAACCGATGGAGCTGGTGCTGCTGCTCCGTGTGTCGCTTAGGCTCTCTGGCACCCCCTATCCGGACCAGCACAGAGAAACCAGGCAACCTTTGCAGAACTTTGGGGAGGCTGCACAGTAGGGTTGCCGTGTGTTTTGTCCCCCACCCCCGGCAGGAGTCCTCTGCCTTTTAACAGCTGCAACTGGTAGAAATCTTGACGGGAACTTTTTTGCATTACTGTAGCCCTAGGCTTGTTTTCATTTTCATTTTATTTTTTATTTTTTACCCTGCAAAAACAGCTTAATGTGAAAAATCCATCAGAAGATACAACATAAGTCATTGTAATTGTGTGTGTGTGTGTGTGTGCGCGCGCGCGCGCGTGCGGTGAGGGGAGGGGGCAACGTTCAGGACTTTATCAGCTTGATGTCCTTTAAGGCATCGTTGTCTAGATAGGGGCTTGAATTTACTCACAAGTAGCAGCTCTGCAGGGCCATAATGTGTATTGGGACCAGGATGTGGATGTAGAGGGTGTTTAACCCTTTCTGTGCCCTTTTCTGGTCTAAAATGATATATCTCAGTGGCTGTTTTCAGAGTTAGATAGCCATGGGGGTGCATTTTTGTTAGTGCAGAAAGAATAGGTGAAACACCCCTAGCTCTGAGCCATGGTCCTGATACAATTTGCAGCTCCACAAAGCTGCTCTTTGTGAATAGATGTAAGCCCCTAACTTGATGAAGACACATTGAATGCCTTGACTTGTTTGGTCTACACATTTTAGTCCACCACTCTCGTGCCAGTCTTCTAGCTGGTGGTGGGTGCTAGCTGCTTTGCCCTTTGGGGTCACACACACTGCTACACAAAATGAACTAGGCAGCACAGATCATTCCTCTCAAGAGGGATTGTGTGGCTGTTAGGGCCTGGGGGGGGGGGGGACACTGAGAAGCTGGTGCTGGCAGTTGCAGTTGCTGGAGATGGTGGGGAGGGAGGGAGTCTCTCAGATGTTACTTCAGCACTCTCATCCCTCAACCTTGTGGTGGCCGCTTGGCTTATGGTAGGCCTTAGGGCCCCACCCCCCGCCCGTTGTTTTTGGACTACAGTTCCCATCATCCCCAGGCACAGTGGCCAATATCCAAGGGTTATGGGAATTGTAGGCCAGCATCTGCTGGAGGGCCAAAATTGAAGAGCCCTGGCTTATGGCGTCCGTGCCTTATGAGGGCTTCCTTCCCAGAATCCTCCAAGAGAAAACAAACCAGGGCAGCCTAAATCGAGGGGTTCCCACCCTTGGGTCCCCAGATGTTGTCTCCCATCGTCCCCAGGCCACCATGGTGAAGGCCATTATGGCCAACACAATGGAGTTGTAGTCAAACAACATCTAGAGACCTAAGGGTGGAGACCCTTGGCACAGATGACCTTCCTCAAGAGGAATCCGGGGCTGTTAGAGGCTGGTGGAAACACATAAGATGCACAGAAGCACAAAATCAAACTTTGTCTGACTCTTGGGAATCACCACTTGAAGGCATCCCACTTAGAAATATCGATTTCAACATCATTCCCTTGCCCCCATCTGTTTCTCCCCCCTAGGGATTCCACTGGGAACCTTGTTTCGATTGGAAAACAAAGCTGGACTGCTGGGAGAACTCCTTTTATATTATCAACAATTTTGTAAGTTCACCATGATAACTTTTGCTAAACCTAAGTGGGCAGATAGCTCAGAACTAATATTTTCTTGCCAGAATGCTGAGGAGATGACTAGATCTGCATCTGCCAAGTAGATTGATAAAGTTTTCAAAGCATGGGCAAGACAGAGAGTTTGAGCTTGGGGTGGGGGATACATTTGGTAATACCTTAAGAATGAATGCCGATTCTTAAATATCTTTGTTCATTTTGAATTAGATATACATTCAAAATGGGACAGGGGTAGGGACTTCAAGATGAGATGGAGAAGCTTAAATCTCAGGTTTTGTATGGGGTGTTATTATGTAAGCATGCAATTTCCAAGACCTCAGATATATGGATGGGTGGTAAAGATTGTCATCACAATTCAGCAAAGGAGATTGATCCCTGTAAGCAGCCTTCTGCATGCGCAACTGACATGGAAGGAGGTGTGCATTCACACTGTGACACTTACTCAGGCTGGATATTGAACTGGTACTGGTTAGATGCCTTTTGTTGTCTGTGGAAGGGGATGCACATCTCTGTCCAGACTTGTTGCTCATGACTGCAGCTGGACTGGAATTGGAGTGCAGGATGAAAGTATCATGCTTATGCCCAATCCATTAAGACAGAAAGAGAGGCTGTGATCCTGGCTGTGCGATGTTCTCAAACTTCCCTTCACCTCTCCAGGACTTTCCATGGCAACAGTTTGAGCAAACTTCAGGAGGGCTCACTTTCACTTACGCATCGGCGGTAAGTTCTCGTTTCTAGGAGTACGGTGATTGCTGACTCTCTGGGTCAAATCTGCGCACCCATATGTGATTTTCTCCCCGGGGTGAATGGCGGCGGGGCAGATCTTTGTCAGCATAGGGGGAATGGGCTAAGCCCCCTCCCTTACTGTGGTCTTGATCCAGCTCAGGACACAGCTATTTCAAAATGTCATGTAAAGTGGCTAATATGTTGACTATACTTATTAGACCAAGGATGGCCAACTGGAACTCTTGCCAGTTCCCAGGGCAATTTTTATGTGGCCTTACAATATTTTAATCAATGGGTGATAAAAGGTTTGCTGACAGTTTCGTGTATAACGAAAATAACAATATTTCCAACTCATAAGGAACAGAATTCTTCTATGCAATTACATCTGTCTCTGATCTTGGATGTAGCATGTCTAGAACACGTTAGTAGTTGACATACTGCACAAGGTTATATTATTATTATTATTATTATTATTATTTTGATTTATGTGCTTTTCCTGTGTAATGTTTGAGCAGTTTCACAAGAGCACTTGAGCACTAAATGCATGAATTGTGCAAACACGGTTGTGCAATTGACAACCATTCTTTCCACTTTGTGCAACTACCTTTGTGCAGTTCTTGTGTGCATGAATGTTACATTGCAAGGTGTTAGATTGCAAGATTGTGTCTGAATGCATCGGTTTCATAACTAGGGAGCCTCTTCTGATAGATACATCAGCTTTATTTTGGAGTCTGCCCACTCATGATGGGATCAGGTTGTGCAGGAAAATACACTCCCACTTTCATATTTTCCCCGACCATACTGACTGCCACCTGGAGAATAGATTGGCCCTTGAGAATATAGAAGTTGGTCCCTTCCCGCTTAGACAGGGTAATCCTGCATTGTAGAACTCTGGATTTCCATCTAGAAAATGCAGCTCTGGCACAAATGAACTGTTTGACCTTGGGCAAGTTACTCTTGGCTTGGCTTTCCTGCTAGTTCAATGAAGTCAGCAAATGGGATTGCCAGTGACCCACCCTGACATGGTCATCATGAGGGTAAATGAGACCATACATACAAGGCTTGTGCACAAAGTTGCTTCGGCACCGGCGGGGGTAATCCTTTAAGGGCGGGGGAGGGTGCACTCACCCCTCCCGCTGCATTTCCCCCACTGGCGCTCTGTTATTTTTAATCCCATCGGGGCAGCAGCGTTCCTCCCTGCCGGCCCATTGTCGTCATTGGCCGGAAGTGGCCCAAAGTAGCAAGCGTACGTGTGCCTGTTCCGGCCGACAACGACAACGGGATGGCAGGGAGGAACGCTGCCGGTGGGGGAAATGCGGCGGGAGGGGTGAGTGGACCCTCCCCCGCCCTTAAAGGACTACCCCCCCCCCGGTGCTAAAGCGCCGAAACGATCCCCCGAGCCAAAATGTTTCAGAGGTTAAGATTTCAACCCAAACATATATGATTACAATTGACAAGAACCAATGGAAGAATTGTGAGCTGTTGGGGATGTCCTGTGTTGGATGTCCTGTTGGGGAGCTGGCTAATTGTGGGAGGCCAAGAGAGATTATTATCTCTTACTGGTCTTATTTATTTTAACATAACTCATGGAATTGTTTTGTTTTTTGAGGAACAGAAACAAGGGTGAATAGATTCTCGTCAGAATCTGAATTACAGCCCCTTCCCTTTAGTTCCTTTGTAACTGCTAACATCAACCCTCCTGACAGTCATGCCTAGCTCTGTTTGAAATCAGTGGGTCTAACTCTACTCCAAATGATATCTGAGAGAGTGCACAGCTTTCTTAGTGGCCCTTGCTCCTATGCCTTGAACAGTGAGGCTATTCCCAGGATCAGGAGAAATCGGGCTAGGGGAACTTAGCCCGATTTCTCCTGACCGCGAGAACCACCAGGTTGGCAGGCGAGCCCGGTGGCCTCCAGGCGGTTAACCCACCAAAACAAGCCTCCCCTTCAAGCGAGTTTGCGGAGCGAGTGCTCCGCAAACCCAGATTTTAAAATCATGAGTAGACCCCTGACCGGGAAGCTGAAAAGCAGCCTCCCGGCTTGGGGGTCCCGCCAGCATGCCCTGCCAGCTCGCGCCGGGCATGCTGGAGCTTCCAGGGGCCACGTGGCCCCCGAACTCACCAGCCCGTGTGAAGAGCCTCAGTGCTTGCACTGCTGACCTTGCAGGTAATGCTGTTTGTCCCCATGCCATTAAATGCTTCACCTGCTAATTTCTGCAGACCAAGCTGCTATTGAGAGTATGAGAGGAGGCCAAGGTCAGTTGGCAGTGAGGATTTCAACACTACTGAGGTGTGCAAATCGTTTTATTTGGATTGAGGCTACAGAGCAGAATTGAAACAAACTCAGGGAGAATTACATTCTCACACCAAGCTCCCAAGTTTCCAGCAATGCCTTGTTTGCTGAGCCTCAGAGCCAAACTGGACACCCATACATGCAGTTCTGAGCAGGAGCATGGAAGATCTGTTCCGTTTGGGGTTGTGTAGATTCCAGTAGCGGCTCGTGAATGCGCCCCTGGGAGGGGGGCGGGAGGCATCTTTAAGGGGAAAGAAAGTTGCTGCTTACCTCGGCAGCGTGCCTCCCAGCAGGGTAATCGCCGTCGCCACTCACCTGGTGTAAATGGAGCCGAGCCCCCGCCAGCAGCCAGGTGAGTGGTGGTGGCGATTCCCTGCCGCAGGGGCTGCTGGGAGACACACTGTGGAGGTAAGAAGTGACTTTCTTTCCCCTTAAAGACGCCTCCCGCCTTCCCCCCAATGGCGCTTCACTAGCCACTGCTGGTAGATTCTTGTCCTCTCTTCAAGCTGACCAGGCCAGGCCAGGGGCACTGGATGAGAAAAGACAAAACAGAGAAGCTGATTGAGAACGGTGGAGTTGGACACACCTTTGTAGTCTCCCTAGTTTCATCATTGCTATGTGCTCTTTTAAACAGGGACTTGTCAAGTAATGCAATCCAGACCATTGAGACGAATTCATGTGAAGCTGTCCTGTTTGTGCAGTTTATGTAAGTCACTAAGCATCCAAACCAGAGGCGTATCTAGGGAAAATGGCGCCTAGGGCAAGCACTGAAATTGTGCCCCTATCCAATCAGGGATGATGGGACTTGTAGTCAACAATATCTGGAAATCCCTCTGAAAAGGAACACTGTACCATCTAGACATGGTTGTTGATCCAAACCTGAAAACATGAGCCATCTCTATTCAAGACTTAGAACAACAGTCAGGAGTTATGTGAAGATTCCAAGTGTCATTTTCTCCCTCTTAACTCATGCTTTTTAAAAAACATGACTTTGTCCTAGAGGATCACCTGTTCAAATAGGCACTAGCAAAATGAGGGGTGGGGAGGGAGAGAAGAAGGTGACAGGGAGGGGGTGGGGGAGCCTATAAACCAGTGAATGATTCCTGTCAGTCTTTGTCTTGTGATGACTGTGGGCTTATGATGGGGTGTTGGGAATTCTCTCTGGTAGAGAAACTCTTTTTCATTCTAGCAGAGTGCACAGAGGCACAACACAGCGGATTTAGTTAGACATACGTGTATGCTGAGAGTAAAGTAACTTGGAGCCAGTTCATAGATTTAAATCAATATATAAGGCATTGATTAGACCATTCTAGATAGGAAAGTGTGGAGTTAGGATCTCTAATCTAGCTATCTAGCTGGATGCAGATGGATTCTGCACCTTCTCTGCACACATGGTGCAGGAAGAGGAGCTGGCTTGCATGTTGCAAGGCAGAAGGAACAGGAAGAGAAGAGAGAGGAAGTGTCCCTGAGATTAGCAATCTACATTCCAAAGGGATAGCGTCAGAGCAGTAGAGAAGGGATGACCAATGTCTTGACCCTCTTGCCCTCTAACTCACTAGTCCGTCCTCCACTGTCTTTGAGACAAGAGACTGTGCAAAGTCCTTCACTTCCAACATGGGGTATATGTGCCCTCACCATTCTAGTGCTTACTTTGACACCAGGAGGGAGGAGGATACATTAGTTTGCCACACTAGACAGAGGAATTTGCAACAGGAGCAGACAGACAAGTTCTGCCAGGGCCCAAACCAGCCCCTGCCAGACTAAGAAATCCTTGTAATTTGCCCCTTCCTGTCACAAGCAGTGTGCTGTTGACTCTATTATTGACTCTAACTCTCAGATATCCCAGTCATGGATGGAAAATTCAGGGTCAGTTTACAAGAGACACATTTTCTACATGGAAGTTTCTTCTGTGCAGGTGTTGTGCAGAAACCCATGTGTAGTGATCAATAGATATGTAACTATTCCTCCAGGGGCATAGCGAGGTTGGAATGGGTCCAGAGACAAAATTTCACAATGGGCCCCCAGCCCCTCAAAGTCCAGGGCCTCCACACACCACAGGCCCCCAAGGATTTAAGTCAGATCTTTCAAAATAAGTATGCTGCCTGGAAATGCATTTCACTGAACACACACACGCACACTTCACAATATATAGTGATATACATGGAGTACTATATATTTGTGCTACTTTTAATGCCTAGAACACACTAGGAACACTAATGATTAAAATGGCCCCGTCGCTGCCAAGGAGACTTTCAGCCATGCAGTATGAGCCTATGTATGTTTTCTCAGAATTCTGAACAAATTCAGTCAAGTTTGATTCCAGGAGGTTGTTCACACCAGGCTTTTAAAGCCCTTTAACACACATCTCCTCTGGAATAGAGGTGCTGCATTCACATGTTGGCCAGATTTACCCTTCAGTCCCTGAGAGTTATTGGGCAGCAGTTAATATGCAAGTAAAATAAAATAAAATAGAAGCACAACACATGCTTCACAGTTCTCACTCAGACCTCCTGGGTTCAGGGGCGTAGCTAGCCTGCCGGCGGCCCATGTGCGGCCGTGGGGACGCCCCAATAGCCCCGCACTCTGCGTCTGACGTCAGACCCAGGGAATAGCCACCCCCCCCCCCCCGCGTCTGACGTCAGACGTAGGGGGCGTGGCCTGGGAGTCCGCTCAGTTGTAACTGCCGAAGGGGCCGCGCGGCCCCTTTGGCAGTTAGAAGAAGGCTGGTGCTGCTTTCTCTTTCCCTGCAGGGAAGAGCTGCTCCTGGGCTGTGTTGCGAACGCAGCACCAGTCTTAGCTCCTGAAAGGGCCGCGCAGCCCCTTCGGGAGCTAGTGATGCTGGCCCTGCGTTTGCAGCGCGCAGCCAGGAGCGACTCTTCCCTGCCTCCTTTGAACCCGTTGGCCCAGTGGTGGCTCCGCCCCTTCCAGGGTTGCAAAACAACTCGAACATAAATGCATTTATGAATGAATGCATGCATGCATGAATGAATAAATGAATGTAGTATTGTTCCAGAAGCTTTTGTAATTCTCTGCCCTGAAACAAGCCACTTATAGGCCTTTTTAGATAGTTTTTGTTTTCAAAGCCAGCAAATTTTCCAATCTTTAAAAAATTAAATATTCAGAGACTTCTCAGTCTCCCCCCCACCTCCTATATCCAAGCCCTATGGCCGATCCTAGGCCGGAGGGCAAGGCAAGCAAGATGGCCAGTGGCTGAGGGGCCTTGGGGCGGGGCAGGTGGGCAATGGGGTGGGGGTTGCGGGCACTGGCATGGCACACCCCAGTGGCGCCTAGGGCACGTGCCCTGGCTGCCCCCGCCCCCAATTACGTCCATGATAAAAACCATAAATGGGGATGGGGTGGGGGAGCACAGATGGATTCGGTTTCCACCCTGTGGTTCTGGCCCTACATCTCCCAAGCTTGAGAAAAGACAAAACAGATAAGCTGAGAGAGAAAGGTGGGGTTGGACACACCTTTGTAGTCTCCCTAATTTCATCATTGCTATGTGCTCTTTTAAACAGGGACTTGTCAAGTAATACAATCCAGACCATTGAGACGAATTCATGTGAAGCTGTCCTGTTTGTGCAGTTTATGTAAGTCATTAAGCATCAAAACCATCAATGGGGATGGGGTGGGGGAGCACGGATGGGTTAAGTTTCCACCCTGTGGTTCTGGTCCTATATCTCCCAAGCTTCTGCCCTAGAAGCAGTTTCCCTCCAAGAGGGTTCTGGGAGTCAGGCCTGCTGCTAGGGGCCACCGTTTCTGATTGTGGGAGCTTTGACCCATAATTCCGGGTCTGTATGGGGTTGGGTTATTCATTGCTGAGCGATGTGTACTGTGCATGTGCTTCTTTAGAACTGTTTTCCATTTTTCTGGACTGCACACAGAGTTCTCAAAGCAAGGCTGAGCCAGATCTCAGTCCTGGAATCGATTCTCATATGTGATGCCTTGTTTCTAGAAATCTCTCTGCAAGAAGGCTCACTTGGTACCTGGTCTCGTGGTAGCAAGCATGACCTGTCCCCTTTAGCTAAGCAGGGTTGGATATGCATGGGAGACTAGAAGTGTGTGCACTGTAAGAGATTCCCCTCAGGGGATGGAGCCGCTCTGGGAAGAGCAGAAGCTTCCAAGTTCCCTCCCTGGCATCTCCAAGATAGGGTTGAAAGAGCGTGGCGTGAGCCCAAGATTGCCAGAGTCTGAGAGCGTGGCTTCCAGGCCAGCTTAAACAATGGCACTCTTCTTCATCTTAGAAATAGGCACTGGAGCTTCAGACAAGAGATGAATTAGCACCACTAGATGAGGGAGTTAGGAAAGAGTCTTTGGACATGAAAAAATTATTTTGTACCATGCAAAATCCTGTGCACAATGCTTGTTTCCAGAGACCTCAGCAGCAATCTCACTGAGAATCTCACTCATGGGTCATTCGAGGTCAGGAATGGAACACAGTTTATCAAGACGTAAGTGAATGCAAATGTGAAAAGAGTCAACCTGTTATTGCAGAGTAAGGTACTTTCTTTGACCCCCGGGAAGGTTCAACCCACCCCCCAACTCTTTTGAATGGCAGAGTTCAACCCTAGAAGATGTAGCATATGGTTATATTCATTCATTCATTCATTCATTCATTCATTCATTCATCCATCCATCCATTCATTCATCTATCATATTTTTATACTGCCTGATATGTATATCTCCAGGTATACAGATATTAGATAGATAGATAGATAAGATAGAGATATGTCTATCTCTAGGTGGTGTGTAATGAAAAGAAGCTACGGCTTTAAAGGAGGCTTCCTCCAGTGCTTCTCTCTTTTGAGAAGTTATTAACCGCTGATGCCAGGGCTGGAAATTTGATGCACTGTGCAGGTCAAACATCTCTCCTCAGTGTCTTCAGAGACACTGGGAGGCAAATACCATGTGTGTGTTTGTGTGTGTATAGTGCAATCCAGATTGGGACGATCAGTAGAGCTGGAAGCTTGCTGGTGGCTCAGGGACAGGCTGCTGCCCTTGCACATGTGCCAGCCCTGCCCCCTGTATCAGCGTCAGATGCACACTGACACAGGGACCATGCTAGCTCTGGGAAGGGCGGGGGCATGTGGCTGGGGGGGGGGGCATGTGGTGCCTTGCCTGCTCCCAGGCTGCACTTTCTTTGTCAGCTGGGTGCTTTCTTCCTCTCTCCTGCGCGGAAGGAGGGGGTGGCAAATAGCTTAATCCGCCCCTGCCTCCTGGAGCTTCTTCCTGCATTTTGCTCAGCTTGTAACCAGTGGGTCTAATTCCTCCCCACGGCAGGCTTCTCAACCATCATCCGCTGAAAGTCACTGATGATGCCAGTTTTTACAGGCTTCCCTCACTGAAGCTTCTATAAGTACCTGAAATGAATTAGTTATTACCGTGATCACTGGTTTTTCTGCATCTTAGACGGACACTCTTCTTCAGGGCCACTGGGTGGTCCAGAAGAACTCATCAGACTTTCCCCTTTTCTTCTTCCTCTTCTTCCTCTTCTTCGTCTTTTTCTTCTTCTTTTTTTTTTTTTTTGGTGATGGTAAACTCTGAGGGTACGTTTCTGACTATGTGAAAGTGCCTCTGAGTATATGCAGAGTATAGGGCATTTCCCTGTATCCTGTTTTTAATGCAGGGCTTCAACTCTAAAATGCATGATAGAATTAGAAGAAGAAGAAGAGAATTTCTTGGAGTATGTGCAGATTGCCAAGTGTGTTTTGAGCCAAGATTTTGTGCCTGCAAGATAAGAATGAATGATAACGAATTAAGCTCCTTTGATCATGTGCAGGCTGCTTTTGTGTCATCACTGAATAAACTTGATCAGTTCTCATGCATTTGGTACTGGAGGTCCAGCTTGCTGGTTGGAGGCATGATTTCAGGGCAGGCTGAAGCTAGTTACTCAGTGGTGAGAAAAATACACTGTTGACTAAACTGTACTGTTGACTAAACTGTTGGAGATTCTCTTGTGGTGAGAGAATCCCTTTCTCAATATAGCAGAGTGCACAGAGGCACAACACAGCGGTAGATTAGTTAGGCATGCGTATGTGCTGAGAGTAAAGTAACTTGGAGCCAATTCATAGTTTCAAATTAATATAAAAGGCATTTATTAAGGAACTCCAATCTAGATAGGAAAGTGAGGATTTAGGATCTCTAATCTATCTATCTAACTAGATGCAAATGGATTCTGCATCCTCTCTGCACAAATGGTGCAGGGAGAGAACCTTGCCATGTTGCAAGGTAGGCGGGCAGGTAGCAAGAGAGAGAGGAAGGAGGAAGTCCCTGAGATTAGCAATCTACACATCAAAGGGATAGCATCAGAGCAGTGGAGAAGTGATGACAAATGTCTTGACCCTCTAGACCTCTGACTTACTAGTCTGTCCTCCACTGTCTGAGGCAAGAGACAGCGCAAAGTCCTTTAACTTTCCAACATAAACAGTACTCCAGAGCTAAGACTCCAGAGCTAAGCCATGATGCTTTCTCCCTTTTCTATTCTGCCTGATGTGGAGTTGTGTGGTTCGAAAGCAGCAAACCCAACAAGCTTCATGAAATCGGGTCTCCCTAGACATTATTTCTGCTACACCACACTGGCTTTCTCTTTCTCTTTGGTATCCTGCATTGCAAAAAGTCTCTCTCCTTATTTCAGAAACCTTAGTTCTACAGAAATGACCCCAAAGATATTGGAGGACCTGATCCAGACCTCCCTGCAATTGAAGACTCTGTAAGTACTATGTACACCCTTTTCCTTTTGCTGGTTGCCAAAGGAGAGAAGAAAAGAGACAAGTGGAAACGGGGAGTCAGCCTTGTTCTAACCCCCTCCTCCTCCTCAGCCCTCTAAGTAGGTCGATAGGGGCAACTTCAGAGGCTGTAGTTTTCCCTGCGAGGAGGACAGGAGGACGGTTGACCAATACTCACACTGCTACCAAGTTGCTAGCCAACCCACACTTCTTGCCCAACATGCTATCAGGCTTTGCTGTGGGAATGGAAGTCATGCTAGAGTGGTGGTTGAGGGAACAGGCATTCCTCAGACCCGTTACAGGGGCTTCTCAGCGAGGTGGTCAGAAATGACAGACAAGGAGGGGACGGAGCGCAGGGACGGAGCGCAGGTACTTCTCGGCTTCTCTGACTGTTGGGGTGTGCATGGCCATGGGGGCTGCCATGGAGAGTGGCTGCACTTCTGCATTTGCAGTGACATCACTGCCTGAAGCTTGTCTACCACTACCCAACTTCCCACTGAAATATGGAGCTACAGGACTGTTGGGTGTGTTCCAAGCTGTACGCTCAGTTCGTGTGGACCAATGGTGAGGGCATGCCCCCTGTGTGGGTTGAAGGAGTGCAGGAACATTCCCCAGAATCCTCTGCAAGAGACAGGAAGTGGCAGATATGCAGGGAGTCTGCAGGAGACAAAAAACACGGAAAAGATTCCCTGATGGTAAAAAGTCTGAAAAACACTTAGCTAGAGTCATGAGTATCTTTGGGCATCATTTTGAGACATCTCCCAGTTCCATCTTCTCCGGAAATAGCCCTTCATTAAAAAAAGGTTTTCTTTCTTCCTTCTTTTCCTTCACAGGCTGTATGCTTTCCCTCACCAGCACTCAAACACAAATGGAGTGGGGCCATAGCTTAATGACAGTGCTCTGCACATGCAGGCTCCCAGATTCACTCTCTGGCATTTCCAGTTAAAATAACCTCAGGGAACAGAGCTAGGAAAGACCTCCCTCTGAAGCACTGAAAAACCATTGCCAGTAAGAGTTAGAAAGCACTGAACTCAAGGGGCCAAGGATTTGCCACAGTATCAAGCAGCTTCCTACTTCTTCGGCAAGTAATAATTTCATCAGAAATTATTATCCCTCACAGCAAAGGGAGACTATGATATCCCTCACAGCAAAGGGAGGAAGATAATCTCCATTATCTCCCTCACAGCAAAGTCAGCTCAATCTTCCTCAGTATATGGAGATGGGAATATCCCTTCATAGGGCAGTTTTGAGTTAGAAACATTTTCTGAAGAGATGTGGGGGATATGTGGAGAGCCCCCAAAGTGTGGGTCGGCATGGCACCCTCCTGAAAGGACTGGATTGGTTGTGGGGGTTGCCAGTTACTGTCCTCTCCTGCAAGAAATGCCAAGAAGCTGTGAGGAGTTCTGTCTTTTTCCTTCACAGCATCTTGCCTAACAAGGTGTTCTGCTGTCTTTGCCATCTGAAGGATGACATTGAAGTTTTGTCTGATACGATGAAGTTGGACTGCACCGACACGTGTACCACAAAGGAAACTCTCTGCGGTAGGCTAGTAGTAGTTGATGAAATTCTGTATTGTTTTGAATGTTAAAGAGCATTTCACGATTTCCCCTCTAAGCAGGGGAAAACCTGTTGCAAAATGAGCTCATCGGCAGAATGTACTAAGAAAGAAGACCTCAAATGGCAATGATGCAAACTGCACAGAAATCAAAGTAGGTCTGCAAATGTCTCCTTTTGGGGATAAAGTGATTTTTGGACCTTTGCTTTGATTTCTGGAGTCCTTCCCTTGGTCCAAAATATGTATCCTTCCTCCATGATTCTACTTTGTGCAGAGTGACCTCTGAAAGTGTAAGGGTAATACTTTCTAGAGGCCCTTACTATCCTTTTCGGGGGGGGGTCAGCTTCCTGGGACTCTCATTATTTTTCAGCTTTGATTGCCAAACCAGGAATTGTACTGCAGAGAGTAAGAGTAGGTTCCTTTGACCACACTCCTGCCCTCTCTTTTCCCGGAGAGAAAACCGTCTTCCCCACTATGCTGTTGAGAGAGAGACTGAGCAACTGGGGAAGAGATGGCAGGTGGCGCCCTCTCTCTCTCTCTCTCTCTCTCTGTGATGGTGAGAAGGATTGGACTACTGGCGCTGCCTCTAGAGAGAATGCAAGCTACCAAATTCTACCCCCTTGACTGTCCTCTGTTGGGTGGGGCAGTGGGGAAGATTGGGCTTGCTGGACCCAATCCCCGCCACATGTTGTCTAGAGAGAAAAGACAGATATGCCAATAGATCAGGCCTGCTCAACTTAGGCCCTCAGCTGTTCTTGGACTACAACTCCCATAATCCCCAGCCACAGTGGTCAAGATTCAGGGATTATGGGATTTGTAGGCCAACACCTGCAGGAGGCCCAAAGGTGAGCAGCCCTGCAATAGAGGCAGCTGCTTGTAGAAGGAGCAACCTCATCTTTTCACCCACTCTTGTGTACTCTCCTTCTGATCAGAAACTATGGCAGCTGCTCTTGGTAACAATCACCTTGCAGGAGCAGCCATCAGGAGTGCCTTCCTGCCACGCTGTCTCTAAGCAGCATGGCAGGCAAGCGAATGAGCAGCCACCGCTGCTTCCAAGCACTCACTTATGCTTTCCCTCTTGAAGGCTCTATCTGCTCCCTCACAGATTGAATGAACCACTGACTGAAAGGAAGCTGGGGCGGATGGCAGAGATCGCCTCTGCTTGTTCCTGTTCCTGTTCTCTCTCTCTCTCTCTTTCATGCAGTAGGAGAAATGGGGCTTCATCGAGAGGGAGAGGGAGCAGGCAAGCAATCGAGGCAACGGCTCCTTGCATGAGCAGGCCACTTGCACACTCCATCTTTGGTCATCACAGTGGTAGGGATGGGGGAGGAGAGCTGGTTTTCAGGTAGTGAGCATGAAATGTCCCCATTGTAAAGAAGGGCTTGGACTTGGTTGGGTGACTACATGTGAGCACGGTGAGATCTTCCCCTTAGGGAATGGGGTCATAGCTCAGTGGAAGAGCATCTGCATGCTCAGGTTCACTTCCTGGCTTCTCCAGATAGGTCTGGGAAAGACTCCTGCCTGAATCCTCAGAGAGCTGCTGCCAGTCAGTGTAGACAATACTGAGCTAGATGGGCCAAGGGTCTGACTCCCTCAAAGGCAGCTTCCAAAGTCCCCATGTTCTCCTGCTGCACCACCCAGAGAGGAGGGAGGGTGAGCGAATGGACAGCGGTGACTCGGCTTGGGCTTTCTGAGCAGTTCCATGGGGTTGAAGACTCCCTGTCAGGCATCTTGGAGAGACAGAGAGGACCAACAAGCTCCAGGAGACAGCACGGCCCCCATTCTCCAGAATCAGGAGAGGCTGCCTCCTTTCCTTGCCTGCCTTCTGAGGAGGAGTGTGACTATTGGGACACACAAGCAAAAAAGGAGACAGCATCTCACGGGGCTCGCTGTGTAGCATTGATTGAAGCCCAATGCCTTTCAGCCTCAGAGCTCTTCAGGGGCAATCATTAGTCATCTTTCAAAAAGACCTTGAGTGAAACGCCTTTGCCTGGTTACAAGCTACTTGCTCAAGGTCTTTTTGAAAGAGGCCTGAAGAAGGCCTCTGAGGCTGGAACGCCTTGGCCTTCAAGAAATGCTACACAGTGCCCTGGGACTTTGTCTCCTTGTTTGCTGGTCTGGTTGGGGGCTTCCTGTCCGTCTCCATCCCCTGGTCTGCTTTTGGGACTCACAGCAGCTGCATATGGAGCAAGAGGCTGTTAGTTCAGATCCCTGCCGATGTGCTTCCCAGACTGTGCCTAGTCCATAGAACTGGAGTCACCTCTATCAGGCAGCAGCGATATAGGCAGGTGCGGTAGGCGGATGCTCACTTCAGTGACAACAGCAAAGACATCATCTCGCACTGTGCGGGAGAAAGGCAATGGCCAACCACTCCTGTATTCTTCCAAGAAGACCTCATGGCTCTGTGGTGGCCAGGAGTCGACACCGACTCGAACCATCTTTCCTTTCCCCTTTACTGCGACACACAGGCCTGTGGGACTCCGGCCTCCCAAGGGCTGCTGCCCTTCAGTAGCAGCTGGACCATAACTGACAATGGGGCGGGGGGGAGGGGGGGAGAGAATCCCTCCTTTACAAAGGCCCACAGGGTTGGATGGAGTGGGATCCTGGCATCCACAAGAGGGGTGGCTGAAAGAGCACGCAACTGGGAATCTTCAGGAACAGACCTTGCGGAGAACGGAGAATGCTTAAGCAGCTTGCCTTTCCTGCAGAAAACATAGCGTACAGTTTGTCACTTAGACTGTTAAGCAGCAGCCTCATTTCTTTCTCACTCTCCCCCTCAAGTGCCTCTGAATTTTAGTTGGCCCCCCTCCCATGGAAGGTGGGCTCTTTTCAAATTCCAGCTCAAATTCTAGCTCCCTCATTGGTTTACTGGAATGAGAGCTGCCTAAAATGGTTACAGGAGGAAGATCCCATCCCTAGAGCAAGAGATGTTTGTGGGGAAACTGAAGAAATGCATATCAGTAACTGTCGTTTAAAGGTAAAGTGTGCCACTTCTTTGACTCCTGGTTGTCTTTGGTAGAATACAGGAGGGGTTTACCATTGCCTCCCCCCGTGGAGTGTGAGATGAAGCCTTTCAGCATCTTCCTCTCTCGCTGCTGCCCAATATAGTAGCAGCGGGGATCCGAACTGGCAACCTTCTGCTTGTCAGTCAAGCATTTCCCCGCTGCGCCACTTAAGGTGGCTCTGACTGCTCTTGACTTTCAGGCATAACCACACAACAGAGCGGGAGCCATACAGAGGCAGTTTCTAAACGGGTTCCTCTTCTTAATGTATGTGTGGAAGGAGCATGCCAGAATACTGGCCTATCATCCTGCTCCTCTGCACTGGCTGGCAGTCCTGTCACTGCCACTTCCTCCTTCCCTCCTCCTGGGTAGGGACTAAACCACCTGCTGCAGCCCCTTGCCTGAGATGCAGCGGGAAGGAAGGCTGGACTGCTTCTCTCTCGGGGACACTTGGTGCAGTTTGGGCTCACCTTGGCTCACCTGCCTCCTTTTGCTGCTGCCTCCTTTTCTGCCTGCTGGGAAAGCAAGGGACAGGAGTGGGGAGAGAGAAGAAAGGGACTCTGCAGCCAAGTGCCTGAGATGAATTCATGGCCCTGAAAGAGGGAGAGGAGGGGGCAGAGGCGATGGGATTGCTTGCCAGTGGAGCAAGAGGGATAGACCTGTGTGTGATTCACTGCTCTACTACAGGCCCATGTACTTATTATAAAAAGAGGCTCATTGTGCCTTGAACGTGGTCTAAGCTTGCTTATTCTATTTTATTGGTCTACACCTTTAAAGTGGTTTGAAGCCACCTAATGGCGCAGCGGGGAGGCAACTTGCCTCGGGAGCAAGAAGTTGCAGGTTTGAATCCCCGCTGGTATGTTTCCCAGACTATGGGAAAGACCTATATCGGGCAGCAGCGAGAGAGGAAGATGCTGAAAGGCATCATCTCATCCTGCGCGGGAGATGGCAATGGTCAACCCCTCCTGTATTCTACCAAAGAAAACCACAGGGCTATGAGGTCGCCAAGAGTCGACACCGACTCGACGGCACAACTTTAAAGTGGTTTCAAGCAGAGTCACTTTCCCCCTTCTGAGGGAACCCAGATAGAATTTTGAAAAGTGGGTGGAAGCTAAGGGTCTCTAATCGACAGTTCAGGTGGTACAAACGGATACAAGTTTGTCGCGAGGACAAAGCCTTGGGGATAGATCAGGAAATGCCTCTACTGGAGACTGTAATTAGTCCTTCAACACAGTGTTGCCAAATATCCTTCAGCCTCCACCTCATGCCTCCGATGAAGTAGATTCTTGCCTACAAAAACTCAGGACATTGTGTTAATGGAGCTACAAGGCTCTTTGTTGCTGTGATTTTGTCAGTCACACTTCTAGACTTTCAAACAGCTAGAAACTTCCTTTAAAAAAATAAAGCCGAGATGTATGGTGCTTCCAGCAGCAATAAATTGTGCAACTTTCGTGGAGTCTTGCTTACGCAGACTCCCATCGGCTTCCATGCTGCTTCTAAGCAGCTGCTTCTTCTTCTCTGGCCACGCACTGATCAGAGACCTTGTGCTATTTTCTCAGCGCCACCTTAGGTTGCTATCTTGCTAACTGGTGCATCTTTGCTCTGCATGTCCTTGACAGGATGAAATGCAGTCACACATTTGTCCCTTTACAACTTCTCTTCTTGCAACTTGCTAATGATCTGAGCATCAGGTGCTTTTGGACATTGGATGATCCTGTTCTTTTCTTCTTGCTTCTGAGCAGAGAAAGATGAGGCTTTGAATAGGATGCAAAAAGAAGTAATGAGGGTGTTGGGAATCAGGAAGCTGAAGACCAGCAGTACACGGGGCAGGCCAAGGACAGCGTCGCTGCACAGGTCCGACCAAGCTGTTATGCAGTCCACACCTAGCATTCCCTGGTCGACAGCTACCATCATCCTGGATGGCGGAGCTCATGGTGAAACTCCCTGGCTTGAGGGCGACCATGATGAGGCTGACCTCAACAAGTGGTGCTCTTCCCTTATCCCAGTCACGCTAGTGAGGAGCCGCTTAGCCCACGTGATCCGTAGGCTCAAAGTGGACTGCACAGAGTCCAAGGTCCAGCTGGCCTGTGCTAAGATGATTTCCAGGCTCACGATGCTGCTGAACCTCTTCAGTGAGAGAGAATACGTCAAGGAGACGTCCTCCCTGTGGAAGTCATACTGCCGGCCTATGAAGAATGTCGCCAACCTGGCCACAGGAAATCCAAGAAAACGGGTGAATCCTGAGGTAAGGGGCAAAGCTTGTCAAGCCTGAGGGGTTGTCAAGCCTACTAATGCATTGTCAGGAGGAGCTTGGGCAACAATCAGCTGACCTGGATGTGGCTCACTGGGCGTGAACAAGGGGAGGCAATGGGAGTTCACCTGGCACTGGCTTCTTGAAAGCATAGAGTCAAGCCATGAAACATTTGGGTTTGTCGTTCATGCTTTCTTTTCAAATTGCAATAAACTCTGTTCCGATTGAGACACGGCCTTTAAAAAGTGGTTGGGTAACCGATTCAGGCCATTTGAATTGGTTTTGAATTAATTTAAATATATTTCACACAGAAAAGATCACACTCTTTTGCAGAATATATTTCATGCAGAATAATATCAATCTCTCACTTCTATCTGTAAAATAAGTCCCACGATATCCATTGCACTTGAGAACGACAATGCATTCGTTCTCACGACCAGCACTAGCCATGCTAGTGCAGCCCCACCTGGGCAGAGCTGCTCATGAGAACTGCCGGGATCGGTCCCAATCCCGGCACTCCTCGACTGGGTAGTCCAGGTGAGGTAGGAGGGTGTACATGCAGCCTCCTCCCTCACCATCTGGTCATGTGGGCAGCTGGGGTGCTGGCAGCTCCCTTCAGGCTGCTGGCAACCATTTTAATGATAGATGCCAAGGGAAGGAGCAACCCAGCCTCTAGGGTTTCTCCATGCACAATGCTGCTGGTGTGGTGCTGCATTGTGGGATTCCTGGAGGCCAGGCTTTGCTTCCCCAGCCTCCAGATTGCTGCGCTGCTGCTCATCGCAGTGGCGATCATGTGGGTGGGGAGATGAATGGCAAGGTTGGGAGGGAATGGAGGTGATGAGGTGAAACCATCTGCTGGCCATTTGCTACCAATCTGTGATGTGAATGGAGGTTCTTACCATTTCTCCGTGATGCATTCGGATGATGTCACTAACCATCACACAATTACACAGCACCATCTGCTGGCCATTTGCTACCAATCTCTGATGGTCTCAAAAGACTTGATTCCCACCATGGATTGGTAGCAAATGGTCAGCAGGTAATGCTGTCAAATTTCACAATGGCCAACAAACCCGTCAGATCACCCCTTGGAGAAATTGTGTAAACTTCCATTTTCAAATAGAGTTGTTCTCTCTTTGGCAATATACCCCATGTCTTGCATTCAGAAGAGTCCAGGCTTAATCTCTAGCCTCTTAGTTAAGGCTTCAGGGCTGAGAGCAGCTGTAAAAAGGAGTAGACAGTACTGGGCTGAATGGACCAATGTTTGACTTGGTAGAAGACAATTGCATATGTCCATATGAGAGCAAGTTCAATAGAGAGCAGTACAAGTGGTGTTTTTTATTCTGAGGGGGGTGGGGGGAGAAAAAGGTAGAAAGACAAAAAAGCCTGTTTTCCCTTTCCCTTTCCTTTGTCCCACCTTGCAGATTGCAAGCCAGGGAATCCCAGAATATGGCTATGGCAAAAGGCTGTTTGCTATTTCAGTGACTGCAGTGATAACGATGATCATGGCAGTAATTTGCCTGTTTGAGGTAAGCTAAAATGCATTTTTAAGTTGGATTTATGAACTGCCAAATCCAAGGGCTTGGGGTGGGAAGCGAATGTCCCACAAAGACACAGTCCCCCCCAACTGAGGAAGAACTACTTTCACACGGGATATGCCAAATACTCATGCTTTGTAGAGAGCTTTCATTTGAGCCAGAGTTCATCCTGCCTCTACCTCTGGTGAACTCAGCTGCTGTTTCTAATCCCAGAGCTCCGACCTGAAGCGTGCAAAGACAGCAGGGCCTCTGAGCACGTTCAGTGTCTTTCCCTCACCCCTGAATACCCACAGGCATTTCCTCACAACAGGGATTAGAGTTGGGAGATCCAATCAACAATGAGCTCCAACACCTCTCTTTTTTAGGAGCACTATCATGACAGGAATGCTAACAAACCAATTTCTTGGTTGACCACCCAAATCATTGGCTCTGGCCCGCTGCAGGAAATCTTTACGTGGTGGTTGGTTGCTCATGGTCTTTCCTCTCTTTTTCTTGACAAACAGATCTGTTCTCAGCTTTCTGCAATTAAGGATGGCACCCCTCAAAGGAAACGGTAAGCCTTGCTCAGGAATGCCTGGTCTTCTGTGATTCTGCAGTCTTGGGACTCTACGCACAGGACCTGGTCTCAAGCTCAGGATTTGGGTGTCCACTTCCATGTTAAAAAAAGAAAACCATTTTTTAGGCCTTAAGGCAGTGGATGAAAAGTTGAAAGGATGCAAACAGTGTCTGTCAGATCCTCCAGTGTTCAGTGGGCAGAACTTCTGTGTGCTGCAGAAGTCTCTGGCCATGTTCTTCAGCTACCCACACACTCCCAGACTTCATATTCCAAAACCTCTCCTCCTAGTGTCATTATGCCTTCTCCATTTTTGACATTTCAGGGTACAAATCTATCCCATGTGCACCATTTGCACAACCCTTTTCATGTAGGGGGAAATTGGTACGCCAGCTGTGACTACCACTAAAAAACACATATCACCCATTTCTTTGAGAGAACGTTTCATTCAGTTTGTTCCATTCTCTCCCTCCTCCATCTCCCCTGCTAACTTGGCAAAGAGGCACCTTTTAACATGATGGTTCTCTTTATTTAGCAGGGGGAGAGTAACTGGCCCTATCCACCCCCAGCACAGTGCCTCCAGTGACTGTAGCTGGTCTCTGTCTTATGTTTCTTTTAGATGGTGAGCCCTTTGGGGATAGGGATCTATCTTATTTGTTTGTTATATCTCTGCGTAAACCGCCCTGAGCCATTTTTGGAAGGGCAGTATAGAAATCCAATGAATAATAACTAAATAAATAAGCATTCCAAAGCAATGATCAGGCCTGGGTGTCAATTTCTTCTTTTTATTCTCATTCAAAGGCCCTTTCTAGGCAGAAAGAAGAAAGGTGCAAAACAGGTAAGGAGATAGCTTATGTTCTCCCATCGTCAACAGAGATATGGATTTTCTGGAAACCTTTGTTGGCAATTCATCTGAAAAAATTTCCCAAGCAAATTTCTCCTCATTTGCTGAATATTTGTGGGGGTGGTTTTGCCCCAAAAGCCAATAAATACTGTAGAAATTTTCCTGATTCCCTAAATAGACTGAGATCTCATTTTGCAAGTTATTTGATCTGATTATGCAAGTTCTTGATTTAAAAAACCAACCACTCTACACCATCTTAACTTCCCTTCATTGTACCTCATATGATTTTCAAGTATCCAAACAGAAATTTTAGAAATAGACATTTTTGTCCTCACCACAGCAGTATTCTTCACTTGACCTTTTTTCTGAAGGAGGCGATCTTCCATTCACTTTTCTGTGAAAGTGAATGTTATGTCCACTTAGAAACTATTTGATGACGAGAACTAAAGCTGCTCCTTGTCCCCGCGATGAAGACTCCTCCTCCTGCCCACAGAGGCACATTTCTTCCTCTGTATGGCCCCAATCTGGGTTCTTCCCTTTGGCATTCTAATGTCAAGAAATGGTGGGCATTACTATCATATATCCAGGATGTTTTCTAGACGGCAGTCAAAGATGCTCTGTATAGAACTTGCAAATCAATACAAGCTGAGAGTTTACAGAGAATCCAGACCCTCCCCAAGATTGGTGCTGATTTTTCTCCTGGGATCTGATGGGGAGGTCACGTGGGGAAAAGGCCCTTGGTGCAATGTTTGCTGCACCCCCCTGTTGGCCACTCCTTGCTTTTGGTGATTAGCTCACATTCACCAGCAAATGAATTTGAAAAGGGGTGGGTTAATAACGAGAAGCAAGAGGTGGCCAGCAGGGGGCGCAGTGAAAATCGCACCAGCAGCCTCCTTCCCATGTGACCTCCCCATCAGATGCCAGAAGAAAAAAGCAACCATCTGCAGGAGGCTCTGGATTCTCTGTGCACTCTCAGCTGATATTCATTGGCAAGCTCCGTTTGTAGCATATTTTACTGTCATCTAGAAAACCTCTAAATAATGGCATGATAGCCACCCCAAACCCTGAAGTTGGTTTGTTGTGACTCATTGTCACGAGATTGTGACCCACGGACCCCTTCTTCTGCTCAGTCTTCCAGTGCAGGTTCTCCAGTGCTCGGTAAGCCTCTTCGGCTCAAGGAGAGTGTGGATAAAGTCGGGGGAAAGAAACAGCATGATGAGGACTCCTCAGGAGACAAGGCTATATTCAGCCGGGAGAGGTATAAATGAAAGGAATATTCTCAGATCTGCATGGGTTACAGAACATCCTATCTCTGATTGCTCCCACACTAGCCCTTTCCTTCAGAATCACTCTCTTTCAGTCACTCACTTGTTACAGAGAATCTAGACAACGTCATTGCTAGCCTGTTGCGTTCCGATGTTTTCAGCATCCCCCTCCTGTCTCCCCCCACCCCCGGTGGACAAGCATTGCATTATTGAGGCACATGAGGAGTGGTTTGATGACAACGTGGTTGATTATGATGCTCTGCCATTTCCTGGCCCTGGTGGCCACTATATGTCCTGCAATGTCTCTTCCACAATTGTTTTTCAATAGAGGTTTGCCAGCTTTGAGGTGCTGATGTGGGAAGTTGCATTGAGGGACTCTTTGGGGCAGCTTAGTATTGTTTTATTTTTTGTTTTTTAAATGAAACCTTTCTCTAATGTGCAAGAACATAAATAAACTTGGGAAATGGAGGACAAAATGATGGGGTTGATAGGGTGGATTGCCATGCCTCTCTCCCACCATTTCCCAGAATGAGCCTGCAAATGAGCTTTTCCTGACTCCCGAACTCATGCTGAATTTAAACAGCTGCCCTCTGCATTAATCCCCTCCCTACATATATGTAGGAGTCCATGCCATCGAACGCAAGGGGATTGACTTCAATCTGAGTAGACGTGCGTGGGAATGGGCTGTGCTTAATATCCGCTTTCATAGCCTGGGCACTGTCCAGATTACATGCTAAAACCGTGTCACTACTGCCCCTTCAGTGTGCTTCCGTCCTGCCTGTGTTTCGGCATCGCGGTCCCTGCGCTGTCAGCAAGGTGCCGCTCTCGTTTCTGATGTCCAGGGGCGTCCCGCTAATGAGGCAAAGGGAGACGAATGCCTCCTGGCCCACAGCCTCGGAGGGCCCCCCGGCCAGTCCTCGCCCTCTCCATTCTGCCGTGCAGCATGCCTGCAAGGGAGCGCAAAGACAGCTGCCTGCCTGCCTGCCATTGCTCTCCCTGCTTCCTCGCCCATGCAGCGTGCCTGCGAGAGCGAGAGGGAGCTGCTGGGAGCCCGAGGTCATGGAAGGCGGGAGAGAAGCAAACTTCCCCTTGGCGAAGCTTCCTCCTCCCCGACAGGCTGAGGTCGCCGAGAAGAATGGTTTGGATCGCTGCTGAGCTCTGTCCTGCTGTTGCGGGAGGGGGGCGATTCTATCTGCCTTCTATTGCCCAGGCTGGATCTGGAGCTGGAAGAGGGCGGGAGACACTGTCGAGAAGACAAGAACAATTAAGCCCCCACCCCGTTCATGTTGTTTTGCCCTGGTATTCTCTTCGCTTCAAGAGACAGTTAATGGCTTCCCCATTGGAACAGTTTGCCTGTCATTCAGCTGTAAAGCTGAATCAAATGTGGGACTTCAGCACTGGGCATAGATCTTTGTGCCCTCCCCCTGGCTTGTAGAAGCCGGAGGAATTGTGCAAACCTGGGAAGACATGATGCCATACTCTTTCATGTACGTCATTGATTCCTGTTGCAGGATTCCACCTTACTTAGCACACCATTTGGATTTGCTCTTTCTAAAAGTGTAGCCAGTACCCTGTTCTCGATACAAGCGGTTCATCGCTAAGGCTATCTCTTTTCGACCACTAACACAATCTTGGCCATGATGCGAACCACTTTTGCAGGGCAAATTGGTGCAGTGTCGCTGTGCCAATACAGCCAGGTTCATAACAGCCAAACAGTCTTGGAGACATGATACCCAGTTGTGAAACCATTGGAGACCCTATTACTGCTCTGCAAGCGCCACATAACTTTGGCTCTTCTCTCTTTGTCAGAGTGCCACCAGCGCCACCAAGCCCGCCAGGTCCACCAAGCCCGCCAGCGGGAGTACAATCGCCTCCAAGAAGGCCCAGCTCAAGAAGAATGTAAGTAATGGTTGTATTCTATCCAATGAGGCTATTCTCATGATGGAGGAAAACCGGGCGAAAGGAGCCCAGCCCTGTTTTCCATCCTCGTGAGACCCACCAGGCTTGCGGGTGAGCCCAGTGATTCTCTGGCAGCTAGCCCACCAATGTAGCCCTCCTTTCAACCCAGCTGAGTGAGTGCTCCACTAACCCGGGTTTTCTGATCGTGTGGCGCCTTGGCATGGCTCCGTGCCACAGCCACACACCAGGAGACCTCCGCCGGGAGGCTCAAACAAGCCTTCTGATCCCGGGAGTCTCCCCAGGATTCCTCCATACACTCGCGTGGGTCATCCTGCTAACAAGCAGAAGGTTGCTGGTTCGAATCCCCGCAGGTACTATATGGGGCAGCAGCAATATAGGAAGTTGCTGAAAAGCCATCATCTCATACGGCGTGGTAGGAGGCAATGGTACACCCCTCCTGTATTTTAGCCAAAGTAAACCCCAGGACACTGTGGACTCCAGAAGTTGAAATCGACTTGACGGCACACTTTACTTTACTTTTATTTTTGTGAGACTGCTCCCCTGTTCTTTACCTTTTGAATGCCATTTTGAATACATTTTGAATGCCAAATCACTACTTTGGGGGCAAATGGCCGCTTTGGTATGGTGGGGCGAATTTTCACATGGATAGAGCACAGTAGGAAAGTCTTGACTCTGCCCCTCACTGCACAACACATTCCCAGATTGGGGCCCCCTATCACTGAGAGTCCAAAGGGTCTGCTTCCAGGTTGCACTTGTCTTCTAATGATGGCTCTCAGGTCATGTGCAGGTTGGCCATCATTTGGTCACCAGGGCGCTTTCCAGATTGTGAGCCGTGCACCGCAGAAAGCGGTGTAAACTGCAACGTTTTGTGGTGCCAAATTCAACCGACATTAGAGAGCCATTATAAGGGGGAAAGCCTCCTACAACGGGCAGACAGAGCTATTATTTTATTTTATTTTTGCAATGCAGATGCAACATTATAGGGCTGTGACACAGCAATAAAATCCAAAAGGCGGCGTCGGAAATAGGAAAGGCACCTTCCTTACAACACAGGGGCTGTGATGTCAAAACACAGGCTCCACAGAAGCACACTTAAGGGACCCTTTGTGACAGTGTGATAGCGTGCAATCCGGAAAGCGCCCTGTTCACACACTTGGAATCAGTTCTGCATTTCAAGGATAATGACAGCAAAGGCTTCTGCTTGCAGAATAACAGTCCCGCTTGAGTGCCCTGCTCTTCGCCGGCCAGATGCCACTTCACCTGCCAGCCACTCCTGGCTCCCCGCCACCCTCCCTCCCTGTCTCCGTGACCTCCTTCGCTCTTCCCCATTGGGGATGGGTTTTTGAACTGCAGGTTCAGCAGTGAGGAGGGTGAAAAGGGAGCTGGTTCCTCCCACACTGCTGATCTGCAGTTCAAAGTCCCTCCGCATGGCAGTGAAGAGGAATGGGGGCATGAAAGAGGCAGTTCTGGCCTTGTCCCCGGATGCTGCCGTCAGTGTCAAGGGTGTGGCCAGCAGCGCATGGACCTCACCTCGGGCAGCATCGGCACTGGAGCTGACACTGGATCTAGCGCTACAGCTGAGCGACTTTGAAAAAGCTGCTGTCTTTGAGAAGTAATTGCCAAGTGATGACCAAATGACGAGGGAGGAGAAGAATGCCGCCTCGAACCCCATTAAGTTTCTGAACTAGAGGGACCAATGGTCTGACTCAGTGGAAGGCAACTTCCTATGTAACTATGTTTAGGCCTCTCTTTAAGAGGGAGGAGAGGGCGCAGTGGGAAGGCACCGCAGCCAATTGAATGGAAAAGAGTGGCTGACATCCCGAGCAGCAAGAGGCTGCTGCTAACTCATCCAGAACGTTCCCAAGCAGCAGAGTGTGCATGCAGCAGGAGGGAGGAGCGATGTTCACTGTTCTCCCTGCCTCTGTCAGTATCCGTTGCCTTGCAAAAAGAGGTCCCTGAGGGATTTCTGGAAGGATGTACTTTCCGGATTGTAGGTACGTCTCAACGTTGAGATTCATATTTCAAAACACTTGATGGACATTCTGCCATCCATGGATGTCTCTCCCTCATGTGACTTCTGAACCTTGCTGAGAAGTAAAGTGTGCCGTCAAGTCGGTGTTGACTCCTGGCAAGCCCAGGGGCGCAATTCCAGTGCTTGCCTTAGGCGCTCTTTGCCCTAGATACGCCCCTGGGGGAGGGGAGCAATTCTGGCTGCTCTTTCCTGCCCCCATCAGTGCTCTTTACCTTCCTATGACGAATCTGTATGCAGTTGATGCAAGAATGCAGCCAGCCAGCAGGGCAGGCAGACGCTGTGTGGCCTGCTGGGCAACAAACAGCAGCACACAAACTACGGAACAGCAGCATGAAAACACCCAGCGGTTGCTGCTGCGAGTCTCCCTGCCACGTGGACCCTGCTTGGTGCGGGTGGCCCAGCAAGCTCTCGGGCCTGGCCTGCGCTCTCCACCATCTAATGGGAGCACCCACCTGCCGCCCCCGTCCCACGCTGCCCAGAGATCTCGTGTGAGTGTGCTGCTGCAGCCTGTGCGAGTGAGTGGGGGGGGGGGTTTTCAGGTGCCACTGGTCCGCTCGCCGGCCACCTGGGATCCGGAGATACCGGGACCCCCCAGCGGCGCCCGCTGGTTGAATTTTGTGATGGTGGGGCATGGAAATTATGCCCCCTTCAGGGGGCGCCCAGAGCACGTGCCCTGGCTGCCCCACCCTGGATCCGCCTCTGCCCTCTGCTCCGGAACAATCTGGCTGAGTTAGGAGCAGATTTTCTGGTTGCTGCTCTGGATATCAGCCTGTAATAAATTTAAGGTGGTGATGATGATGATGATGATGATGATGATGACGATAACGATGATGGTGATGAACAACTTTGTTAGCTATCCCATAACAAATTGTTGTCTGGGCGGCTGACAACATGAAATTAAAACATGAAATGAAAACATACAACACATTAAATCATAAGAGACCAAAAGGGGCAGGGGTGGGAGTGGGGAAAGGAAATACAAAATGCAATACAAAGACATTTTAAAACTCTTTTAAAATCAGTTTTAAAAAATCAAATTTGAAAATCAAAATTTTAAAAGTCCGACAGAACAAAAAGGTCTTTAGGTGGCATCTAAAAGAACAAAGTGAGGAAGCCAGTCGAAGCTCACTCAGGAAGCTATTCCATAAATGGGGTGTCAGCACCCAAAAGGCCCTCTCCCTAGTAGCCACCCACTTCACCTCCTTTGGCAAGGGCACTCAGAGGAGGGCCTCTGAAGAAGAACTTAAGGTCCTGGTTGGGACATATGGAGCAAGGCACTTTGAACTTTGGGGCCGAAGTCCAGGGCCTCCAAAAGTGTTCTCTCTAACAGGGATTCCCAGATGTTGTTGACCACAGCTCCCAGAATCCCCAGCCAAAGGCCATTGCAGCCAAAGGCTATTGCTGGGAGTTGTAGTGAACAGTATCTGGAAATCCCTGCTAGAGGCAACACTGGCCTCCAAACCCCTTGGGGGCCCCCAAATCCTTTTTAGTTTGTTTTGGGTGATGTGGTCTCCACTGGCCCTCAATCGACCAGGCACTCAAGTATAACTGTGACCTGTTTCAGGTGCTTTAGAGACAGAGGGGGGAGTGGGGGGAGATATGTGGGATGGGAATATGTTAAGTTGTGTGTTGAAACATTTCTGCTAGTGCATATCTGCATAAGTGTATCTGTTTTATATTCTTACATTCTTGTGAGTTCAGTTGCTGTTTGTGCCCTCAAGAACCCACGTATTAAAAATATTGCATGTGTGTTTGTGTGTGTGTGTAGGGGCATGATGCTTAAGTTGCAGGGTGGGGTGCTCCAGAAACCTTTAGGTCCAGGCTCCAAAATTACCTAGGTGTAACCTTGCCTCTGATAGAGCACAGACTGTTTGGAGTAAAGGTGTATGTGATTGGTTTGTGTAGTGCTGTAAGCAAATGTGCTCAGGCTGGCCTAGATGCAGCAGATTCTATTTAATGTCTGTTTTCATTCTGTCAGGTCCACAACACCACCGCTGTTTGCACCTCCGTCTGTACCTCCATTTGCACCTCCATCCACACCTCCATCCGTATATCAGTCTGTACCTCCATCTGCACCTCCATCCTCACCTCCATCCGTACATGAGTCTATACCTCCATCTGCACCTCCACCTGTACCTCTATCTGCACCTCCATCCTCACCTCCATCCGGACATCGGTCTGTACCTCCATCCGCACTTCCATCCGTACATCAGTCCGTACCTCCATCTGCACCTCTGCCTTTACATGGGGTAAGTAAATGTAGAGTAATCTGGGCCTGCTTCTTCCTTTCATTAACCTCGTCATATTAGAGCTGGTCTGTAAGACAGCCTAGTACAAAGTACGATTGTCAGATACATTTTTTTCATGGTAGCTAATTTGCACAACCTTTTACTCATACCAGTTGACTCTACCCTACATGAACCATCCACTCCCCCTTTGAGCAGACTTAATATAGGATGCTCTGCATGCATTGCTATATACTTAGGCTTAAAACAATCACAAATGAATCAGTTCCCACTAAGACATAGTCAGAAAAGAAATGGAATCTCTGCTTGTTAAAGGTGGGCCAGAGAAAGTTGTTTTGAGTACTTCACCCACTCCCAGTCTCTGTCCGGGGCGTAGGATGGCTGGCAGCAACCCTGGACAGGCAGGTGCCTGCCCTTTTCCTGCCAATGCTGCCAGGCCGGACCCCCCGCCACGCAACGAGGTCTCCTCTGCCAGCACCGGGTCTCCCTACACACATACTGCTACTGCCGCTGCCTCCTCCTCTGATGTCAGGCTTGTCCCCGGCTGTGCTTTCCCCAGCCGGCCATACCCCTTCCACCCTGTGTCAGGACACCAATGCTGGAGGCGTTTCTGGGGCTGAGCAGCATGTGTAGCACATCCAACTGGAGAATGCATTCTGTGTTGGCCCCGCTGGGGGCTTCTTTGCCCTGCTTGCCAGGGAGATGAAGGAAGAACCCTACTGGGCCAGTGCAGAAAGCACTCGCCAACTGAATAGGCCATGCAGACACGTAATCAGGGTGGGGCAGGCAGGGCACATGCCCTAGGCGCCAGTTGCAGGGGAGCGCCAAGTGCTTGCCATGCCCCGCACCCAACCATCACAGGTGTGTGTTTTTTTTTCAGGGTTGGTTTGTTTGTTTTGGAAAATCCCCACTGCTGGGTGCCTGCTGCCACCCCCACTCATGCAGCCGCGCAAGTCGCACAAGAGAGATCTGAGTCCCGGCAGAGAGCCTGCGCCCCCGCCCCTACCCCCCCAGAGCACTGACTTTCCGATTATTTTTAGGGAGCGTTTGCTGCCTTAAAGCATCTATTCCCCTTTCTCTTCCTCCAGAGGGGGAAAATAGATGCTTTCAGGCACCAAGCCTGCCCTGAAATGAGACTGAAGAGCTCTCTTCAGCTCTTTAGAGGCCACACCCCTTTGCATGTGATGTCATCATGTGATACTTCACATGCAAAAGGGCGTGGCCTAGAGCTCTAAAGAGCCGGAGGGAGCTCTTCAGTCTCATTTCAGGGTACGCTTGCTGCGTGAAAGCACCTCTTCACTCCAAGGTGTGCTCCTTATTCAGTAAACAAAATTTTGCAGGCAACCCCTCTCCCCATCCAGCTCAAATCCAATCTTCCTTTCTTTGGGTGGGCTTTTCTCTGTGCTCTGTTGTTGGAGGAGGTTAGAGGGGAGGGGTGCGGAAGAGAGTAGGTCCTTAGCTGTGCTGGTTTGCCCTTCCAGCAGCTCATGGGTAATAGCTTTGCTGTCTGCTTTCGTGGAATAGGGAATTGCAAAAATAAATTGCTTTGAATTATTTTGTAGAAGGCATAACTCTTATGCGAGTAGTGTTCATGGTTCATCTTTAGTGATGTATTATAAAACTGTATTTAGTTTTTTGCACTGGGTTTTTTCTGTGTTTGTCCAGACAGTCAACAGTAGATGGTGACATGCTAGTGGGCTTTTTTCTTCTTCATTCCACAGATTAGCTGTAGAAGCTGTCTCAGGGCTAAGATGTGCCTTCTACAACAGACACATGTAATACTCTCTCGGGTGTGGCTGGTTGTGATTCAAATTACACATGGCCACTGGCAGTTGCGAGTTTCAGCAGAGAAATGGGTGGAGTGTTTTTTACCTCTGGCTGCTTTTTTCTCACATGAATGGAAAAGGAGCCTTGAGAGGGCAAATTTAAGGAGGAAAAAAATAACTGCTGGGGGGAAATATCATGATCCTTTGCTTTTTGTCCCTTTGCTCAGACGTATAGTTTTTCACTAGCTGATTTTAATTAAAAAAGCAAAACAGTTGCGGTGACTGGTACCTGCATCTATTGCATAATGCTGATTTGCCTCACTGTTCCACTGTAGTGCTGTTAGTGCAATTAACCGTTCTCGGCATGCAACTTTTGACACTTATAGATGCTCTGCAACGCTTTCTTTTTCCTTTTGGATTGTAGCACTGTGTTCTGCTTCCTCCTGTTGTGGTCCAGGCCTGATTTATATACTGAATATGCTCATTAGCTAGCATACAAAATGAGGCCTGTCTCATAGTGTCAGCAAGTGACCAAGTTCTTTTATATAGTGACCATGTAGGATCTGGACGCAAGGAAGAAAAGAGATCAAACCAAACCTAAATGATTCAATGGGCTTTATTGAGTATAAAAGAATAACAACATCAATCTAACTGAGAGAAAGCAGAACATTCTATCAATATTACTAACAGTATTTCAACCCTAACCAGCAACAATATTCACCCAGTGTTCCTAACTAACACATGTGTGTGTGTATTAAACCTTCCCAGAGCCTAATACAACTTAGATAGAGATGGAAAAAGGGGGGGGGGGTAAGGAAGGTTGAGGACTGGCATGGTTTGGGGAGATCAGGAATTAGTAGAGGGACGAGGGGAAAGGAGAAGAAGGGGAAAGGATGGAAGGATCCAAGGCTTGTAGAGGCAACATATTACCAGGATCAGAGGCTTGAGAGTGGTGGATCTTTCAGCTGAAGGAGAAAAGCTGTTGGCTGGAGACAAGAGCTTTTGGATCAAGCATGCAGTTTGCTCAGAGCATGTCTGAGAGTCAGAGCACCATGGCTGGTGAAGTCTTGACTTCTCATTGCGCAGTGGAAGTCACAGACAGTTCCTGTCCATGGCCAGAGTTCCTGCCTCTAGCCCTACGGCTTGGGCAGCAAACCCTTAGATTGCTCATGAGCAGATCTTGCTTGTAGGCACAAGATTGCGTGGCACGTCTCGTACTCGAATTAGAATTGTATAAACCAGCCCACTATCAGGAATTACGGTTTTGCAATAATTTCAGTCCGTAGGAGACCAGGTTTAGAGCGGGAATGCTGCAAGACACCTTGTCTGTGTACCTGCAATCCTGTCAAAGATCTGTGAGAGCCAGAATTGGGCTGTGCTGGCAAACCACAAAGCAAGGTTTGAAGGTTATGGAGAAGCAATTGTGAAAACCAGCCCACAGTTTCTAGTTTGCCATTGTAATGGCAACAAAGAAATGTCTCCCAGATTCACTGGGGGAAACCCAATTTACTGAGTGCATTTTAATTTAATGATTTTATCTACTTCATATTTTCAGAAGTTCGGGTGCAGGAAGCGAGGGGGGAGGAAGCGAAACTGGAAGAAGAGAAACTGAGCGGGGAGGAACATGATCTGGAAAAGCCTGACCATTGTTATTTTTGTAAATTATTATTATTATTCCTATTATTGTTGTTGTTTTTATTGTTGTTGTTATTATTATTATTTTATTATTATTATTAAAAAAAACATAATTTTGAAAGACACACCTCTTCTTCTCCTCCATGGTCTCTGCAGCAGGAGTTCTGCTTATGTACAGAACAACATTTGGAAGCTTCGGAGGTTTTGTAGAGCATTCTGGTTCCTGCTCTGAAATGGGGAGACCTGTGCACTGTGCGTGCCTCTAGGGCAGGAAGAATACTCCTGTCCCTCAGTTACTTGACAATCATAACTCTAGCAGCATAACTCTAGCAGCAGCAGGGGCAGATCCGCCTGAGGACTTGCTCACCCACCATTCGCTGCCTCTGCTGCAGGCCCCCCACTGACCCCACCAACCACTGCCTCTGGTAGTAACTTGAGAAAGGCTTTGGTGTACGGGCTTAAGGGGAGGAGGCTGCTTGGTGGAAGCAGTTTCTCATTGCCCAGCCCCCAGTTGCCAGTCTTGAAAGTGTTGGGAATTCTCTCTGGTAAGAGAATCCCTTTTTCATTACAGCAAAGTGTACAGAGGCACAACACAGCGGAATTTGGTTAGGCATGCGTGTATGCTGAGAGTAAAGTAACTCGGAGCCAGTTCATAGTTTCAAATCAATATATATGGCATTTATTAAAGAACTCCATTCTAGATAGGAAAGTGAGGAGTTAGGCTCTCTAATCTAGCTAGCTAGCTGGATACAGATGGATTCTGCATCTCTGCACACATGGTGCAGGGAGAGGAGCTTGCATGTTGCAAGGTAGAAGGAACAGGAAGAGAACGGGGAGAGGAAGTGCAAAGCAGGAAGGAAGGAAGTTAGTCCCTAAGAGTAGCAATCTACATTTCAAAGGGATAGTGTCAGAGCAGTAGAGAAGGGATGACCAGTGTCTTGACCCTCTAGCCCTCTGACTCACTAGTCTGTCCTCCACTGTCTTTGAGACAAGAGACTGTGCAAAGTCCTTCACTTCCAAGAGAAAGGTGGCCAAGGTAATGAGAAAAGGCTGCCAACTAGGAAACAGTCTCCTCAACCTGTGCCCCTTGAAATGCTGTGGAGGGTGTGAGGCTGTCATAGCTTTCCTCAGGTGAGCAAGAACCTGGGTCTGCTCCTACTTGGCAGGGAGAAAGTCCCGGAAGAGTAAGCTGAGTTTAGATCAGGGATGCTCAACTCTGGTCCTCCTGCAGATATTGGCTTCCAACTCCCATAATCCCTGTCTATTGGCTACTGTGCCTGTGGATTATGAGAGTTGTCATCCCAAAACAGCTGGGGGGCCTAAGTTGAGCAGGTCTGCCTTAGAGGTATCAAGTGTTCACAACACCTCTGACCACTGGCAGAGTAATTTGTCCCTCAGAGTTATCCCCTAGCGCCATGCCTTGACTTGCCCTGCTGCCACAGGGTCAAAAGGAGAGCCTGGCACATGCTAAACATGAAACATGCTTTCTCGTGCTAGTTGGATAGGACTTCCTGATGCCAAGTCAGTAATAGACTGTCTGTTACCAGGGCTTTGTTTCTTCCCAGTTTCTGGCCTGCTGAGTGACTAACTTGAGCATAACAGAGTGGCACTGGAGACACATCTCGGTACTTGGAGCGCTGCCTGCAGAAATTTAGATTGTACAAGTTCCAGAGCCACAATGTTGGGGAACGGGCCCAATTGGGCACCATCGAGCAGCTAGCTAGTGACTGGGCTGTGAACAGTTCAAGGGCCGCGGATACATAATGGCCTCCTCTTGTCGGCAGGCATTTGAGAATGGCAGAGACACTTCTCTGGACATTTAAAGCCAGGTGTTCTTTATGGCCTTTCCTAGAGCCACCAGAATGGAAAACTACTCCCAAGTCTTTGAAGCGTGCAGCTTGCTCAATCTTATGCCCCTCAATGTGCCAAGAGTAGATCTTGGGCCTCCTGACAAAGGCCATCATTTTAGTTTTGTGATCATTGATTTCCAGGCAGTTCTCCCTGCAGTGCAGCGTCAGGGCCCTCAGTCTTCTTCTAAGGCCAATGGGGGGTCCTTGAGAGGATGGCTGCATCAACTACGTATAACAGGATGGCAATGTATCTCCCAGCGCGCTTTGGAGGGTGGAAATCTGGATTGTTAAGCTGGCCCATCATAGAGTTAATGTAGAAGTCGAAGGGGAGTGGAGCCAGAATGCATCCTTGTTTGATGCCCTTCAGCTCTTGTGAGGTGGCCTTGGGGGCTACATCTCACCTGGAGTGATGTGTTCGCGTGCAGGGTGCGATGAAGTTATAGCAGGCGCCAGTCAATGGAGGAGGCTTCCAGCTTCTCCCTTCATTTGACTCGTGAGATGGAGTCGAATGCTGCCTTAAGGTCGATGAAGGCGGCATAGAGGGAGGTCACCCGGCAGGAAGCGTATTTCCCGATAAGGTGCTGTAGAACTAGGCACTGGTCGATGGTGGAACACCCTTCCCTGAAGCCCGCTTGTTCCTCAGCAAGAAGATTTTCCTGTTCCAATCCATCTTTAAGCTTCCCGGATAGGTGTCTCGCATTAGGTTTGCTGATGGTATTGAGCAAAGTGACGGGTCTGTAATTGGCAGGATCATCCTTCTTGCCCCTTTTAAATATAAGGCAATGATCACTGCCCCCCCAGTCCTTGGGAATTTGGCCACTTGTGTCAACATTGGTGAAGTGCGAAGCCAGGACAGGGGCCCACCAGTCTAGCTTATTTTTAACGGCCTCTGGTGGAATAAGGTCCTCGCCTGGAGCCTTCCCCAGTCTTAACTGGGTGACTAGACTGTGAATCTTTGAGGTTGACACTGGTGCCCACGCTGGAGTGTCTTCAATGGCACAGGTGGAGTTTCTGCAAACAGCAGCAGGCTCTTTGCATAGGTCATGAAAATAGTTCTCCCTGATCTCTGGATGAAGATGACAGTCCAGGTGATTTGGTTCATAAGTGGGAGAGTGCTTTGTAAAGATGCCAGAACATGGCAGAATCTTTGGCTCTAATGGCCTGAATGAGACCCATCCAGGCATCTTTCATGGCATCTCTTTTCTTACGAAGCAGCAGAAGTTTGTGCTGTCTTTTCTGCAGAAGGAGATTCTGTACGGCCAACTGTCCAGAACTAGCTTTATAGACTTGATAGGTGTAGGGATGGGCTTTGGGGGCTTTAGCACAGTCCTTATCCAACCACTGCTTGGAGGCCTGTTGGCACTGTGCACGTAGCTGACAGATCTTGCGAGAGAGGAGCTGCTGTTATTCCTGGACGAGGGCATTGTAGGACACCAAAGGTGGAGAAGTAGGGTCGTTAGTTAGTGAGGATGATTGAATACGCTGCAGGTTGTCAGAGGCGAATAGCTCACTTAGTGTTGGATCCAGTTGTGGAGACCATTTAGCACAGCAATATGCTCCTCCCGCCAAGGATATGGTGGGATGATCATGGTTCTCCATAAGGGACTGATAGATGAAAGGCTTTAGAAGGAGCGAGATGGGGAGATGATCACTGTCAAATTTGGAGACAACCCTCAAAACCCTCCACCAGAGGGAGAAGGTTCCCTGAGGCGATAAAGTAGTCAATCAGACACATCCTAGAGCCGGCCAGATAAGTGAAGTTGGAAAGATGGTCATTTTCAAGCGAGTCCTTCAGAATGAAGAGATTAAGTCTGGTGGTCATTAGACTCAAGCAGAGACCTGCATAACTTGACCTTTGGTCCTTTGAAAGACGGATAAGAGGGAGCCCGTCTGCCTCGGGACTGGAAGCCTGAGCCTTCCTCCGTATCGGAGAGAGATAGATGTTAATTTTCAGCAGACTGCAGCAGCCAAATTGAATCAAAACTGCCATAGCATATTGTTTGAGTGGTGGAAGCAGCTTCGAGGATGCGTGTAGAGAGGTAGCAACAAGCACCCAGGCCACCTTTGCATCTGCCACAGCCTGCCCCAGGTACAGCTCCAACTGTATAAGAGTGAAAGCCATTGAGTAATATCTCCCCGCATGAGTCTGAATAGCAAGTCCTGGGGACAAACAACAGGGAAGGCCTGCGGTCTTAATGTCCTGCTTGTGGGCTTTCATGAATCATCTGGCTGATCACTGTTGGAAACAGGATGCTGGACTAGATTCATCAATGCAACCCAGCAGAGCAATTCTTACATTTGTGTTAAGATGATGAAAATGGTCTCTTTATCATTTGGCCACCTGCCTCTCTACCTAGTCTACCATTTCAAATTACAGAAAATTTAATCTACAATCCAATCTTCAGATGCAAAACAAAAGCACTTAAAAACAGAAATAACACCCAGCATCCCTGTCAGCCTCTACTATTCAGCACCCCCAGTTTCCTCCCCACACTTCTGAGATTTCACCAGGTACTAGACACACCTTTCAAGACCATCATTACAGCCTTGAGAACAGTAGATCTTCTTTTAGAAGAAAACGTCACAGGACATTGAATTTCTTTCAAAATACTGTGCTTGTGCAATGCAAAGGTAGAATCAGGGAGCACATAGACTTCTGGCAGAGGAGTGGTTGGCCTGCTGGATCCAAACACAGCTTTGATGTAATGCCTCATATGACCTCTGTAGCACAAGATGGAGCCACACTCCAGTAGCTCCAATCATGCAAGCAAAGCATCTCCGATGGGTGTGCCCAAGCACACCCACATCCATGCCATGTTTCAGGCAGGACTGAAGCTCACCTTCCATCCCTACCCCTGGGAGAAGAACTTTGTGCAAATCATCTAATACAGGATTCCCAACCTTTTTAAAAACAAGCATACCTTTTCTGCTCACAGACCAGTCCTTCAATTCAGATACCCTGTAGAGATTGTCTGTGTGTGTGTGTGTGTGTGTGTGTGTGTGTGTGTGTGTGTGTGTGTATTGATGGATGGATGGATGGATGGATGGATGGATGGATGGATTGATTAAGTGCTGTCAACTCTTAGCAACCACATAGATAGATTCTGTCCAGGGTGATCTCTCAGGTTTCTCAGTGATGCATTCATTGCTGTCATAAGCGAGTCCATCCACCTTGTTGCTGGTTGTCCTCTTCTCTTTCCTTCAACTCCCCCCAGAATTATAGACTTCTCAAGGGAGCTGGGCCTTCGCGTAATCTGTCTGAAGTACGATAGTTTGAGTCTCGTCATTTGTGCCTCGAGTGAAAATTCTAGATTGATTTGTTCTATGATCCATTGGTTTGTTTTCCTGGCTGACCATGGTGTCCTCAAGAGTCTACTCCTGCACCAAAGTTCAAAAGCGTCAATGCTTTTTCTATCTTGTTTCTTCAAAGTCCGCCTTTCACATCCATAGAATGTCATGGGGGAAACCATTGTCCAAACGATTCTAATCTTTGTAGGTGTAGACTCCTCATGGCATCTAAATATCCTTTCTGAGGCCTTCATTGCAACCCTACCAAGTGCTTGTCTGCGGCGTATTTCTTGACTGCTGGATCCTTTACTGTTGACAGTCGATCCTAAAAGGGAGAAGCTATCCACCACTTCAGTGTCTTCAGTGTCTATTCTGAGGCTGGTTGCTGTACCCCTTTCTTGTCTTTAGTTTAGTCTTCTTTACATGTAATTGTAGTCCCATATTTTCACTGTGCTCCTTCACTTTCATTACTAGAGCCACATTCTCAGCTCTCAGAGTGGTGTCATCAGTGTAGCGCAGCTTATTGTGTATCTATGCACACACAAATCTAAAGGTTACAGTTATGAAACAGCTTACTCCAGTCACTGGCTTACATCCAGACTCAGTTACTCAAGAGTACTCCCACTGAAATTAATCAACTTGTCCCACTAATTTCAAGAAGACTGCTGATGACTAACTTTCTCTGGATGTAGGTCTGTGGCTGGAGTAGCCTACTTCATGACTGTAGCATTAAAACTTGGCACTAATATTCCGTCGTTCAGGATGAGGGAAGGAGTACGCTGAGCTTCCGCACGTCGCCAGCCAGTCAGAAGCACAGGGAGAGAGCCTTCACCCTCCTCCCTCCCCTTCTACAATAGATACATCGCTGAGAACATGTTGGCTTCCAGCCAGCAGTCCTCAGATGAGGAACACATCGCGTGGCAGGAGGTCTCTGCATAGCCCCGAGAGCCCTTCAAGTACCACTAGGGGTACTAGTACCCCCTGTTGGGAACCCCTGTTCTATATACAGAGAGTTCTTTTTTAATTCATATCCAGGTCTCCATCTGTACCAGAGAGAGGCCCTTTCCACAGCAAGTCTGCACAGCTACCAATGGCAAAACGTAACCAATCACTATCTTGGCTTCAATGGCTGGTCTAGTTGCCTCATCACAGTAAGGATGACCTGCTGTTTTCACTGTCATTTCAGTGAAAAGAAGCTTTCATACCAAGTCTGCAGGTATGCTTCATTTAAGTGTCATGACTTCCCTTCATGGGTAGGTGAGAGAGTAAGCCAGTAGCTCATTGTGTGCTGAGCGTAGACAGAAGTCTGCCAATTGCTAATCACTTCTATAACCAAATGGTCTGGGAATTCACTACCTCGGAGAAGTGATGAACTAGTTTGATCTAATATGTAAGCAGCTCTCCACTGTAAATGTATTGGGTCTACGGATGTGGATTGGCTTTGGTAGCCAGGTCTTCATAGTTGCCAACTTCCTCCCCAGGGATGTCTGCTTGCCCAGCACAAAGCCAGACGACTCCTCCCTCCAAATTCCCAGTGTGTGGAGAACTCAGGAGTTGAGAGGAGTCTCTCATTTTGTGCTCACCTACAGTATTGTTGCCGGAAATATTCCTAGTCACTCATGGTGACCTGCAAAACGTTGAGATATAAAGGCAGTTCACACAATGCTCCTGTTTTAGGATTGTGTGCAAGGGAAAGGCTGGAGAGAGAGAAGTGATTTCTGGGGGAGAGGAGCTGAGCCAGAGAGTGCCTTCCTACCCAGCTCGCATGCCCAGCAGTTTACCCAGGCAGGTAGAAACACATGTCTGTTCTAATCAGAGCCATGTGAACTGCCTCACAGAGTACCCTGAGGGGGATGAGGTTTGGAAAGGAAGCATGGGATGGATGGAAGTAGTGGGACTTCTATTATTTTATTATTATTATTATTATTATTATTATTATTACACTTCTATCCCGCTCTTCCTCCAATGAGCCCAGAGCGGTGAACTACATACTTGAGTTTCTCTTTCACAACAACCCTGTGAAGTAGGTTAGGCTGAGAGAGAAGTGACTGGCTTAGAGTTACCCAGCTAGTTTCTTTCTTTCTTTTTTCATTTCAATTTTTTATTAACTTTTAACAATAATAGTAAGCATAACAATCTTAATAAACACAGTTACAAGTTGACTTCCCGCGCACCTCTTTTTGTGATACCAACTATAAATTTTACCCTTATTGTAATATTAATTAAAAAGGAAAAACACAAATTTAAACCTTCCACCACCATTAATCTGCCCAACCTGCATTTCAAATTTCAAATCCTGCTGTTAAGATCCATAGTAGGAAAATAATTCTTTAAATAAACCAAAAAAGGTTTCCAATCTTCCTTGAAGCGTTCTAAACTTTGGTCTCTGATCAGTGTTGTAAGTTTTGCCATTTCTGCATATTCTAAAGTTTTTATCAGCCAATCTTCTTTTGAAGGCAGTTCGTTAGTCTTCCATTTCTGTGCAGATAATATTCTGGCCACCGTAGAAGCATACATAAAAAAAGTTAAATTATTTGTAGAAATTGCTCCTTGTGTTATTCCTAGCAGGAAGAATTCTGGCTTCTTAGGGAATGTCACTTTAAATATCTTCTTCAATTCATTATATATCATGTCCCAATAGGCCTTGGCCCTCCCACAGTTCCACCACATATGAAAAAAAGTACCTTCAGTATGCCCACACTTCCAACATTTATTTGAAACATTTTTATACATTAATGCCAGTTTTTTAGGCGTTAGATACCATCTATACATCGTTTTGTAATAATTTTCCTTCAAAGCATAACAAGCAGTAAATTTTAAATCACTTTTCCATAGCTTCTCCCACGCTGCCATTTCTATATTAAGTCCAACATCTTGAGCCCATTTTATCATAGTTGTTTTAACCAATTCCTCTCTAGTCTCCTCCAAAAGTCGTAATTTATACATTTTAGAGATTAATTTTTCATCGTCTTGACATAATCCCTTCTCAAAATTTGAAATCTGATCTTCAAATCCAACTTTAAGGTCTTCCTTATACACCTCATTTAGCTGATAGTACTGAAACCAATCTCTAACCAAGTTTTGTAATTCAGTTAAAGATTTTAACTTACAACCGTTTCCCTGAAAATACAACAGATCTCTATATGTACCCCCAGACATCTGCATATTTACTTCTTTACGTGATAAAGCTTCAATTGGGGATATCCATAACGGAGTTTTTGGTTCCAACCAATTTTTATATTTTAACCATACCCTCATTAAACTCCTTCTTACACAGTGATTCAAAAAATCTTTATGTACTTTAGTTTTTTCATACCATAGATAAGCATGCCATCCAAACCTTCTATCAAATCCCTCCAGATCAAGGACTCTAGGGTTTCTCAATGTTATCCATTCCTTTAGCCATGTCAAACATACAGCATCAAAATACAACCTTAAGTCTGGCAAGGTAAGACCACCCCTTTCCTTTGCATCTGTTAAATTCTTAAAATTTATTCTTGGTCTTTTCCCTTGCCAAACAAATTTAGCTATATCCTTCTGCCACTGCCTAAAACAAGTCAAGTTATTAATTATAGGAATAGTCTGAAAGAGAAATAACATTTTAGGCAAAACATTCATCTTCACCACTGAAATTCTTCCCATCAAAGATAAATTCATTTTAGACCATCTTTGCAAATCTCTTTTCATTGAGTTCCATGTTTTAACATAATTATTTGAAAACAGCACAGAGTTATTATTTGTTAACCAAACTCCCAAATATTTCACTTTCTTCTCCACTTTTAACCCACTTATTTCACCAAATCTATCTTTACTTTCCTGATCAATATTTTTAGTCAGAACCTTAGTTTTAGTCTTGTTTATGTAAAATCCTGCCAACTGGCCAAATTGCTGTATCTTGTCCAAAAGTCTTTCAATCTTATCGATTGGATTCTCTAAAAATAACACAACGTCGTCTGCAAAGGCTCTCAGTTTGTATTCTTGTCTCCCGATTTTGGGACCATGTAATTCATCATCTTCCCTAACAGATCTACAAAGCACTTCTAAAACCAATATAAAAAGCAATGGAGAAAGTGGACAACCTTGTCTAGTCCCTTTTTGTATTCTACAATTGTCTGATAATTCTCCATTTACAATAATCTTGGCATATTGTTCCAAGTAGATAGTTTTAATTGCTCTAATGAAATGTTCACCGGCAGTTATTTCCTCTAATAAACCCCACATAAACTGCCACGAAATATTGTCAAAAGCTTTCTCTGCATCCAAAAAAATCATCGCCATCTGTTTTTCATTATGTTTTTCATAATACTCCAATACATTCAAAACTGTTCTAACATTGTCTCTCAGTTGTCTCTTTGGCAAAAAGCCAGCTTGATCCTCATGAATAAAGTCTCGTAGTACCACTTTCAGTCTTCTTGCCAAAACTGCAGCAAAAAGTTTATAATCATTATTTAAAAGTAATATTGGCCTATAATTTTTGACTAATGTTAAGTCTTGATCTGGCTTTGGGATTATTGTAATATTTGCATATTTCCACGAATCTGGCATAATCCCTTTTTGTAAAATGTCATTCGTAGTCCATTGAAGAGGTTGTAAAATTTGATCTTTGAGTGACTTGTAATACAAAGCTGAGAGTCCATCTGGCCCAGGGGCCTTGTTGGATTTAGCTTGATTTATTGCTTCTATTATTTCCATAACTGTTATTGGAGCATTCATGATTTCTATTTGTTGAAGAGAAAGTTTTGGAATATTTTTAGTTCTAAGAAACTGCTTAATTTTTTTATCTTCTAATATTTTGCCTTGATATAATTCCGAGTAATATTTTAAAAATTCCATCCTTATTTCCTTTCCATTATAAGAGAGCCCATTTTTAGTTAATATTTTAGATAAAAAAATTTTCTTCCTCTCAAGTCTAATTTTCCAAGCCAGCAACTTGCCTGGTTTATTTGCAAATTCAAATGATCTTTGCTTGATATACTTCAGATTTTGCTCAAGTTCATTTGCTATTAGCATAGAGAGTTGTTGTTGTAAGATCTTAATAGCTTGAGAGATCTTCTTCTTATCATTAGTCCATATCAATTCTCTTTCCTTTTTGGAAATCTGCATCAGTAGTACCTCTCTTTTCAATCCTCTTTGTTTTTTAAAATATGCATTTTGCTGTATGAAAAAACCTCTCATAACCGCTTTGCTTGCATCCCAAACAATTTTGTTATCCAATCCTTGATTTAAATTCAATTCAAAATAATCCTTTAACTTCTTTTTGGCTTTCTCAACCACATCTGGTTTTTTCAAAAGATATTGATTCAGTCTCCACCTAAATGAGGTCGCTCCTTCCTTCTTCCATGCAAAACAAATCGGATTATGATCTGAAAATGTCCTAGGTAGAATGTCCATTGTTTTCATATGAGTTATAATGGTTTGGGATGTCCAGACCATATCTATCCTGGAATGTGACTGATATCTTTCCAAAAAGTAGGTATATTCTTTTGCATTTGAATTTTTAATTCTCCATAGATCATAGAGATCCATATGATCTACTAATTCAAAAAATGCTTTAGGAAGTTTACCTTGTAAATTCTTTTCCGATAAATCAGATTTTCTGTCCAAAACTGTCGAGACAACTCCATTAAAATCTCCCAATAAAAACAAATTAGCATTTGATAGATCTGCCATCTTTTGATCCAAATAGTTATAAAATTCAACTTTCCTTTCATTAGGGGCATAGATTCCAATTATCACTGTTTTAATTCCAGATATTAAAACTTCCAATGCTAATATCCTACCTTCTTCATCTTTAAAAATCAATTTAGGTTCAAATTGTTGTTTGACATAAAATACTACTCCTCTTTTTTTTTCTTATCTGAAGAAACAAATTCTTGTCCCAGGGCTCTATTTACCAAAAATTTCCGATCATGTTTTCTAATATGAGTCTCTTGTAAACACACTATATCCAGATTTCGTTTCTTAAGAAAGTGGAAAACCCTGTTTCTCTTAATTTTTGAATTCAGACCATTTATATTCCAAGATAAAAATCTGTAAGTTCGTTTATAATCCATATAGAGTGACTTAAGTTATATGTTTATGAAGCAGAATGTTCAGAAGATAAGTCTTTTTTGTATTTCCGCCAGAATTCTTGTGCTTTCAGGAGCTCAGTGAATCTATTCCTCTTGCTCTTGTAGAAGAAGGAGATTCCCTCTGGTAATTCCCATCTAAAACGTATTCCTTTAGCAGTTAATGCATCAACCAAAAATTTGTAATCCTTACGTTTTCTTAGAATTCTGGCTGGAATCTCTTTCAAAAATTTTATCTGATGAGTTTGAATTGTTAAGGTTGTAGTAAAGTGAGCCTGAATGATTCTCTCTGCTATTGATTTGGTGGGGAAATGTACTATGCAGTCTTTGATTAATTTATTTCTTGTTGCAAAATCCGAGTTTACACAAAAGGCTGTGTCAATCTGGGCATCCATCTCATCAACCGTAATTCCCAAAAGTGATGCAAGTTCCACTCCAAGTAATTTCCTAATGTTCTCATTAGGAATTTCAGGAATTCCTCTGAACCTTAAAAATCTCTCTTTTTGTCTTAATTCTAACAAAGCCATTTGATCCAGTAATTTTTCTATGTCATCTTTCAGTGATTGCACATCTTTTTCTACAACATCAACCCTTAATTTAAATTCTTTATTGTCCTGTGCCAATTTTTTGACAGTCTCATCAATATTTGAGGTCCTATCATTTATCTCAGCCATATTTTGCTTCATTTGGGTTACATCAGAAATGACCTGTTTGAGGTCGGTGGCATTTGATGCCAGGCAATTGCGTTTGACTGCAAAATTTGTTTCATCTCAATCAACGTCTGGTCCATGGCTGCAGCTACTTTAACTTCCTCTGCACTTGTATCTGGAAGTGAAAGTTTCCTTGCTTGTAGATGTGTCTGGCTTAGATGAGGTTTCTCCCTGCCTTTCATAATGACATGAAGGAGTTAAAGAAGAAAACCCTTTGCCCAAGTATGTTTGTCCTTGATCTCAAAACAGAAAGTAAAAACCTGAGCTTGTACTCAAATATAAACAATTCTGCAGCATATCAGTGGCCATCAAAACTTTCTCACGGTAGCGTGGAGTATAAAAACAAAACAAAAAAAACAAAAAAAACCACAGCAGAACGTCTCTTTTTTAAACTTGAAGAACAACAATCCCCACTGATAGAATTCTTTCCAGATATTAAAACCAGCAACTTAAGTTTCCAAACTTAGTAGTTAACAAACAGAAGAAGAAGGAAGGAGAAGGGGGGAAAAAGAGAGAAAGTCCTTTATTTAATTGTAATCCAAAAGAGAACTTACAGGCTTATCTGCGACGGCTTTCCCGGAAACGCAGGAGAATTCATCAATCACTGAGTCACTAAAGAGGTGAACTTCTTTGAACTTTTCACATTAATTATATCCAAGCCAAAGAGACTGTCCGCTCGGCAGCTTTAAAATTCCTGAGCAGGAGATTAGCAAAGATGGACCCCCTTTCCCTGCTGGTGAACTTGAGACAATAAATCGTGCTCTTAAGACCGATCCATGTATCAAATTACCAGCATATGAGAAGACGTGGGTTATCTTGAATCAATCCTTTGATCTAGGATGATGAAGGGAGGATTTTGAAGCCTCAAAATCCTCTTTTTCTTCCTGCTCAGTCCTCCCTTGTCAGAGAGGCAGCCACTGCATTGGCGGTCCCAACTGGAAGTCAGAGTTACCCAGCTGGTTTCATGGCAGAGTGCGGATTAGAACTCGGGTCTCCCCAGTCCTAGTCCAGCACTCTAAGCACTACATCACGCTGGCTCTGCCTTTCCCTCTATTGCTCTCAAAATCCCAATTTGAACAATTTCAGAATATATCTAGTTTTGAAGAGGAGGAGAACAAAGAGGAGGAAGTGAGGTCTTCACTCAGGAGCCAGTGTCTGAAGTATCTTTGCTATATAACATAAATGTGTTATATCTATATCTATCTATATCTATATCTATATCTATATCTATATCTATATCTATATCTATATCTATATCTATATTCCCCACAATGCACTACATGCACAATGCAATGGGGGATTTGCCTGTCAGATTCTGTATCTCCTAGGGCTGAACTCAGCCCAACGAGACACACAATAACCGGCAGCCAGGTTAAGGGTGCGCTTGCAAAATCTGAGCTAACAGCCGGGTTGGTTTGAAGGGTTAGGTAGGCGAGAAGCATCGGGATCCACGGGAATCCCGGCCTAACATCAGCTGGGCTGCCCTTGCCCGCGTTAGGCTGGTCATGAGAACAGTCCCATTGATTCTCAGGCCCAAGATACAGCATTCTTTAGACATTCACCCAGCTAGCTTAGCTCAATCATTCTCAGCAACAAATTGACATGCCTAGATCTTCCTGTCCAGTCTTCTAGATTCTTGGCTCGGTTAGGATGTTGGATAAGAGCTATCTTTATATGCATTGACAGTAATAAACTCAACTCAACTAAAACTAAGACATGCCTATATATCTCAGACCAATCTCTTTTTCTTATAACAGAAAGATATTGTCTTTCAGAGTTTCTTATGGCCGCCAAGAGAGCCCAGAAGCTTGCAGCACATTAAGCACTCTCGGACGCATTTCAAAAGAACCTGCTTGGTGTTCTAGGCAAGGCCTTTTCCTTTTAAAAATAAAAACACATTTTAAAAATCCTGCTTCTCTCCCACTCTTACCTGGGGTTCCAACTGGTTTCCATCCACAGGACGGATCAGATCCTCACCTGCTTAGCTGAGTTTCTCCCAGACCATTTTCTGAGTCCTAGGTGGAAGAGCAGAGACACAAGTTACTGGCTTTAAAGCTTGGGATCTTCTCCAACGATGGTGGGAATTGTGGAGGAGGAGACTCGCCATCCAGACATGCATGGTGACGAAGGCCAAGAGCAGCAAAGAGTGGGCTAAGGCATTCTTCATCCAGATGAGATGGCTCCCCCATGAGGCAAGGTGAGGTGACAGTCTCAGGCGGCACTTATGCCCTAGGATGGCAAGTGTACGCACCCTGCCCCCTGCAGGTGTAGTCTCACCTGCCTGCTACCACCGCCTCCCACCAGCTCCTCTACACTCTGTCACCCTCCTTTCAGGTGTCCTCCCCTTGATCCTGGCCCCGCTCCTGATGCAGACAGTGGTCTCTACCTCTTCTCCATTGCCCAGCTGCCTTATCTTTTGAAAATTTATTTAATCTATTTTAATTGATTTTGACATTTAGATCCCGCTCTTCCTCCAAGCAGCTCAGCGTGGTGTACATGCCTTTTTTTATCCTCACGACAACCCTGTGAGGTAGTTTAGGCTGAGAGATATATGATTGGCCCAGAGTCACCCAGTGAGTTTCATGGTGGAAAGGGGATTCGAACTCGGGTCTTCCTGGTCCTAGTCCAACACTCTAAACACTACACTATGCTGGCTCTTCTGGGCATGTCACTGTATGAAATTGCAAGTCAGCGGTGGAGTACAATGACTTATGTTGTATCTTCTGATGGATTTTTCACATTTAGCTGTTTTTTCAGGATAAAAAATAAAAAATAAAATAAAAATAAAATCAAACCTAGGGCTACAGTAATGCAAAGAAGTTCCCGTCAAGATTTCTACCAGTTGCAGCTGTTAAAAGGCAGAGGAATCCTGCCGGGACTGGGGGACAAAACACACGGCACCCCTACTGTGCAGCCTCCCCAAAGTTCTGCAAAGGTTGCCTGGTTTCTCTGTGCTGGTCAGGATAGGGGGTGCCAGAGAGCCTAAGCGACACACGGAGCAGCAGCACCAGCTCCATCGGTTGTCATTCCAGGCAGGGCAAGGCAGGACATCTTGATGTGGCAGAGTATTCGGGGTCATGCTGCTCTCACTCTGTGCAGGAGGCTGGCCACCTCAGAAACAAGACAAGAGCCCTGGTTTGTACACTTCTTCCTGTGCAGGCACAATGCAAGTCGTGCTGCTCTAGGCGCATAGGCAGAACTAGGGGTGGGGAGGCAGGGCACGTGCCCTAGGTGACACTGATGTGGGGGCGCCACACCAGTTCCTGCCACCCCCACCCCATTGCCCCCCTGCCCAGCCCCAGGGCCCCCCAGCCACTTGCCTCCAGCTCCGGCCTAGGATCGGCAAGGCCTGCAAACTGCAGAACTCTTCTCTCCCCACCTCTCAGCTGATCGGCGGGTGGGCGGGGCTTCCAGAGAGGCCTCCCAGTAGGCCTCCCTGAAGCCTGAACTGGGCAGGCCCCAAGCAAGGAAGGAAGGAGGAAGCAGGCAGAGCTCTCCAAAGCAGCAGCAGCAGCAGCAGCCCCCCTGCCCAGACCATCCAGAACAGCTATTGCTAGGTAGGCTATGAATTCCTTTTTGGGGTCCCCCCACCCCTATAGGAATCTGCTTGCCATAGGGCTTTGATATGGGGGTGGGTGGGTGGGGGGGGCGAGACTGAGAAATCTCTGAATATTTAATTGAAAGCAGACTGGAAAATGTGCTGGCTTTAAAAACAAAAACTATCTAAAAAGGCCTATAAGTGGCTTGTTTCAGGGCAGAAAATTACAAAAACTTCTGGAACAAGTATATTTTATTTATTTTCATTCAGTTGATGTGAATACCGGTTCGTCCCTGGGTCCGTCTTTTTGCCAATCAAACAGACTCAGTGGGGATCAATTAGAGGCAATTTTATTTGCTGCTGCAGCCAGCAAGGTAAATCAATGGGCTATTGCTCTGCATTGAAATACAAATTGGTTATAGGTGCATCTTACATTTATACAGACAATCTGAATGATGTTGACACCCTAGACATAGTATACTTGGCAACAAAATGGTGGACTAAGTATCTAGTACGCATGCAAAAGATTCATTGTTCGTCTGGTGATCACTCCTTATTTGGTTACATCCTGTTTTCTTTAACTGTCAGCAAAGAACAGTGAGCATTCATCTGGTGCGAACCAAGTTTCTTTAGATACAATTTAGTGGAGAAATGACGTTGATCATGTGAGGCCGTGTCCTTGAGCTGGCCTGAGCTGGGCTGGGGTTACTTTAAGTTAGAGTGAGGTATTCTAAGTAAAATGGAGTTACTTTGGTTTTCTAAAACACATCACATTCATTCATAAATGCACTTATGTTCAAGTTGTTTTGCAACCCAGAAAGTCTGAGTGAGAACTGTGAAGCATGTGCTGTGCTTTTATTTTATTTTTCTTGTGTGTGAACTGCTCCCCATAAACTTGCAGCGACTTCAGGGTAAATCTGGCCAACATGTGAATGCAGCACCTCTATTCCAGAGGAGATGTGTGTTAAAGGGCTTTAAAAGCCTGGTGTGAAAAACCTCCTGGAATCAAACTTTTCTGAATTTGTTCAGAATTCTGAGAAAACAAACATAGGCTCACCTTGCATGGTTGAAAGTCTCCTTTGCTAATCTGCAGCGAGGGGGCCATTTTAATAATTAGCCTTGCTAGTGTGTTCTAGGCATTAAAAGTAGCACAAATATATAGTACTCGATGTATATCACTATATACTGTGAAGTGTGCATGTGTGTATTCAGTGAAATGTATTTCCAGGCAGCATACGTATTTTGAAAGATCCGACTTAAATCCTTGGGGGCCTGTGGTGTGTGGAGGCCCTGGACTTTGAGGGGCTCTGGGCCCATTTTAAAATCTCACCTTGGCCCATTCCAACCTTGCTATGCCTCTGAATGGCTCATGTTTTCAGGTTTGGATCAACAAACATATCTAGATGGTACAGTGTTCCTTTTAACAGGGATTTCCAGATGTTGTTGACTACAAGTCCCATCATTCCTGTTTGGACAGGGGCGCAATTTCAGTGCTTGCCCTAGGTGCCATTTTCCCTGGTTAGGCCTCTGGGCCTGGGGATGGGGTGTGTGTGGAAATTCTCTCTCACCAGCTCCTCAGTGAAAGTACACACTCCAGAGCTGCCTGGCTACCAACTTTCTAGCCTGCTGCTACCAGTCTGTGTGGACAATAGTTAGAAGGATGGACTGGACCAATAGGCTGACTCGGGAAAAGGCAGCTTACTAGAAGGTTGCTAGATCTCTTGTATGCCTTTTCTTCGGTCTTCAGCACAGACAAGTGAGAGCATCAGAGCCCAGGGCAAGAGGGAAGGGGGGAGCTGGCAGGCTCAGGGCAATACACATGCCTCAGGAAAAGAATCTACATTTCCTCTGGCTCTGCTGGCTTTAAACAAAGATCAGCAGCTCTTTTCCTGTTGCACCCTGCTGGCTTTTCTGGTTTCTTTTTGTTTCTGGCTTCTAGCTAAGCTCAGTCTCTGACTAGTTTTACAATATGTGTTTAAACAAATGAGCACATGCAAAGTGCAACTCTCTCTCTCCCAAATCCCCTGGGAGAAGGTAGGAACATCCTTAATTAAACAGAGAGAGACAACAACAGACCTCCTTTGGAGAAAAAGTACTGAAGAAGAGTCTCCCTGCCTCTGGCCAGCAGCACACACACACTGAACCCCGCCGTCTCGGCCTGCAGCCCCACTCCCCAGGCTCCAGCAGCAGTCTCCGTCTCCGTCTCCAGCCGCTGTCCTCCTCCTCCTCCTCCTTCTCTCGCCTCCTCATCATGCCTGCCGGCTGCCTGCCTGCTTGCGCACCCCAATGTGATCACACCAGGCAGGCAGAGCGGTTTGGGCAGTTGCACGCACCCCCAACTGACTGAGTGGCTGTGAGAGAGAAGGGGAGGCAGAGCAGAGCAGCCCCCGTGTGCGTCCCAAACACCTCACCAGGCCAGGCAGGCTCAGTCAGAAGCCCCGGCGGTGGCTGCTGCTGAGTGAGGGGAGAGCAGGCTGCTCTTGCCTTTCCGCTAACCTCGATCCCCCCCCCGCCCCAGGTGTTGGTTTATGCAGATTTACACACACACACATATACCCCACGGAGAGAGAAGAGAGAGAGAAAAATAAAATAAAACAAAGGTAGTACCACAAAGTCATTACAGACAAAGTTGGAAGGGGAAATCGCATTTGTCTATTTTCCCCTTCTGACCAAAGGCAACCCCCCCCCCACACCTGCACGCAATCTTCTTCTCTCGTGATCATCCTGCTGCCACAAGTTCTGAGAGAAGGAGCCAAGGGGGAAAGAGTCCCATGCTGTGGTGCAGGGCTAGGGTTCCCTAGTCATTTATGTTCCCAATTTCCCCCCCCCCCCCGCGAAGTTTATGTTAGCCATGGGGGTGCTTGGTGAAAGAAGGGTCTCATTTCTCCCCCCCCGACCTGCCCACCCACGTCTCCCTGTAGAAGCACCTTGAGAACTGCTCCTGCTGAGAGGTGGCCGCCTCCCTCCGCTCCAAATCTGCTTTTCGAGCCTCTATGCACTGCAGGGTAGGGCGCGTGCGAGACATACACACAAACACGAGAGAGAGAGAGAGAGAGAGAGAGAGAGAGAGAGAGAGAGAGAGATTTGAGCAGAGCAGCAGTTTACTTTGTCTGGAGAGTGTGTGTGTGTGTGTGTGTGTGTGTGTGTATGCGGTTAATGCAAGAATGCAGCCAGCCAGCAGGGCAGGCAGACGCTGTGTCGCCTGCTGGGCAACAAACAGCAGCACACAGCATCAGCACACAAACTACGGAACAGCAGCATGCAAACACCCAGCAGTTGCTGCTGCTAGTCTCCCTGCCACGTGGAACCGGCTTGGTGCAGGCAGCCCAGACAGCTCTCGGGCCTGGCCTGCGCTCTCCACCATCCAATGGGAGCACCCACCCGCCACCCTGTCCCACGCTGCCCAGAGATCTCGTGTGAGTGTGCTGCTGCTGCAGCCTGTGCAAGTGAGTGGGGGGGGGGTTCAGGTGCCACTGGTCCGCTTGCCAGCCACCTGGGATCCGGAGATACCGGGACCCCCCAGCGGCTCCCACTGGTTGAATCTTGTGATGGTGGGGCATCAAAATTATGCCCCATTCAGGGGGCACCCAGAGCACGTGCCCTGGCTGCCCCACCCTGGATCCGCCTCTGCCCTCTGCTCTGGAACAATCTGGCTGAGTTAGGAGCAGATTTTCTGTTTGCTGCTCTGGATATCAGCCTGTAATAAATTTAAGGTGGCCATGATGATGATGATGATGACGATGATGGTGATGAACAACTTTGTTAGCTATCCCATAACAAATTGTTGTCTGGGCGGCTCACAACATGAAAAGAAAACATGAAATGAAAACATATAACACATTAAATCATAAGAGACCAAAAGGTGGGGGTGGGGAGAGGAAATACAAAATGCAATACAAAGAAATTTTAAAACTCTTTTAAAATCAGTTTTAAAAAATCAAATTTGAAAATCAAAATTTTAAAAGCCCGACAGAACAAAAAGGTCTTTAGGTGGCATCTGAAAGAACAAAGTGAGGAAGCCAGGCAAAGCTCACTCGGGAAGCTATTCCATAAATGGGGTGTCACCACCCAAAAGGCCCTCTCCCTAGTAGCCACCCCGCCTCACCTCCTTTGGCAAGGGCACTCAGAGGAGGGCCTCTGAAGAAGAACTTAAGGTCCTGGTTGGGACATATGGAGCAAGGCACAGTGAACTTTGAGGACGAAGTCCAGGGCCTCCACCAGTGTTCTCTCTAACAGGGATTCCCAGATGTTGTTGACCACAGCTCCAAGAATCCCCAGCCAAAGGCCACTGCAGCCAAAGGTTATTGCTGGGAGTTGTAGTGAACAGTATCTGGAAATCCCTGCTAGAGGCAACACTGGCCTCCACACCCCTTGGGGGCCCCCATATCCTTTTTAGTTTGTTTTGGGTGGTGTGGTCTCCACTGGCCCTCAATGGACCAGGCACTCAAGTATAACTGTGACCTGTTTCAGGTGCTTTAGAGTCAGAGGGGGGAGAGATATGTGGGATGGGAATATGTTAAGTTGTGTGTTGAAACATTTCTACTAGTGCATACAGGTGAAACTCGGAAAATTAGAATATCGTGCAAAAGTCCATTAATTTCAGTAATGCAAATTAAAAGGTGAAACTGATATATGAGACAGACGCATTACATGCAAAGCAAGATAAGTCAAGCCTTAATTTGTTATAATTGTGATGATCATGGCGTACAGCTCATGAAAACCACAAATCCACAACCCCAGAAAATTAGAATATTACATGGAACCAAGAAGACAAGGATTGTAGTAGGATCGGACCTCTGAAAAGTATAAGCATGCATATGTATTCAGTATTTGGTTTGGGCCCCTTTTGCAGCAATTACTGCCTCAATATGGCGTGGCATGTATGCTATCAGCCTGTGGCACTGATGAGGTATTATGGAAGACCAGGATGCTTCATTAGCGGCCTTCAGCTCTTCTGCATTGTTTGGTCTCATGTCTCTCATCCTTCTCTCGGCAATGCCCCATAGATTCTCTATGGGGTCAGGTCAGGCGAGTTTGCTGGCCAATCAAGCACAGTACACTGTATACTTTTCAGAGGTCCGATATTGTTCTATTCTACAATCCTTGTCTTCTTGGTTCCATGTAATATTCCAGGCTCATCCCCAGCTGTGCTGTCCCCTGCCGGCCATACCCCTTCCACCCTGTGTCAGGACACCAATGCAGGAGGCGTTTCTGGGGCTGAGCAGCATGTGTGGCGCATCCAACTGGAGAATGCATTCTGTGTTGGCCCAGCTGGGGGCTTCTTTGCCTTGCTTGACAGGGAGAGGAAGGAAGAACCCTACTGGGCCGGCGCAGAAAGCACTCGCCGATTGAATGGGCCATGCAGACACGTAATCAGGGTGGGGCAGGCAGGGCACGTGCCCTAGGCGCCAGTTGCAGGGGGACGTCAAGTGCTTGCCATGCCCCGCACCCAACCACCACAGGTGTGTGTTTTTTTTTTTTTCAGGGTTTGTTTGTTTTGGAAAATCCCCCCTGCTGGGTGCCTGCTTCCACCCCCACTCACGCAGCCGCGCAAGTCGCACAACAGAGATCTGAGTCCCGGCGGAGAGCCTGCACACCCGCCCCTACCCCCTCCCGAGCACTGACTTTCCGATTATTTTTAGGGAGCGTTTGCTGCCTTAAAGTGTCTATTCCAGAGAGGGAGAGAAAGGGAAAATAGATGCTTTCAGGCAGCAAGCCTGCCCTGAAATGAGACTGAAGAGCTCGCTTCAGCCCCTTAGAGCTTGAGGCCATGCCCCCTTTGCATGTGATGTCACCATGTGATACTTCACATGCAAAAGGGCGTGGCCTAGAGCTCTAAAGAGCCGGAGGGAGCTCTTCAGTCTCATTTCAGGGTACGCTTGCTGCGTGAAAGCACCTCTTCACTCCAAGGTGTGCTCCTTATTCAGTAAACAAAATTTTGCAGGCAACCCCTCTCCCCATCCAGCTCAAATCCTATCTTCCTTTCTTTGGGTGGGCTTTTCTCTGTGCTGTGTTGTTGGAGGAGATTAGAGGGGAGGGGGGCAGAAGAGAGTAGGTCCTTAGCTGTGCTGGTTTGCCCTTCCAGCAGCTCATGGGTAATAGCTTTGCTGTCTGCTTTCGTAGAATAGGGAATTGCAAAAATAAATTGCTTTGAATTATTTTGTAGAAGGCATAACTCTTATGCGAGTAGTGTTCATGGTTCATCTTTAGTGATGTATTATAAAACTGTATTTAGTTTTTTGCACTGGGTGTTTTCTGTGTGTGTCCAGACAGTCAACAGTTGATGGTGACATGCTAGAGGGCTTTTTTCTTCTTCATTCCACAGATTAGCTGTAGGAGCAGTCTCAGGGCTAAGATGTGCCTTCTACAACAGACACATGTAATACTCTCTCGGGTGTGGGTGGTTGTGATTCGAATTACACATGGCCACTGGCAGTTGCGAGTTTCAGCAGAGAAATGGGTGGAGTGTTTTTTACCTCTGGCTGCTTTTTTCTCACATGGATGGAAAAGGAGCCTTGAGAGGGCAACATTAAGGAGGAAAAAAATAACTGCTGGGGGGAAATATCATGATCCTTTGCTTTTTGTCCCTTTGCTCAGACGTATAGTTTTTCACTAGCTGATTTTAATTAAAAAAGCAAAACAGTTGCGGTGACTGGTACCTGCATCTATTGCATAATGTTGATTTGCCTCCCTGTTCCACTGTAGTGCTGTTAGTGCAACTAACCGTTCTCAGCGTGCAACTGTTGACACTTATAGATGCTCTGCAACGCTTTCTTTTTTCCTTTTGGATTGTAGCACTGTGTTCTGCTTCCTCCTGTTGTGGTCCAGGCCTGATTTATATACTGAATATGCTCATTAGCTAGCATACAAAATGAGGCCTGTCTCATAGTGTCACCAAGTGACCAAATTCTTTTATATAGTGACCATGTAGGATCTGGACGGAAGAAAGAAAGGAGATCAAACCAAACCTAAATGATTCAATGGGCTTTATTGAGTATAAAAGAATAACAACATCAATCTAACTGAGCAGAAAGCAGAACATTCTATCAATATTACTAACAGTATTTCAACCCTAACCAGCAACAATATTCACCCAGTGTTCCTAACTAACATATGTGTGTGTATTAAATCTTCCTAGAGCCTAATACAACTCAGATACAGATGGAAAAAGGGGGGGGGTAAGGAAGGCTGAGGGCTGGCATGGTTTGGGGAGATCAGGAATTAGTAGAGGGACGAGGCGAAAGGAGAAGAAGGGGAAAGGATGGAGGGATCCAAGGCTTGTAGAGGCAGCATATTACCAGGATCAGAGGCTTGAGAGCGGTGGATAGTAGTATAGGGGCATACCTGCTGTCAAAAACCATGTGGTTTTGTTTAAAAACAAAAGCACGTGGCTGGAGGATGACGTCACAGTGACATCACGGGGCGCGGGTGCTTGCAGCTGTTAAAATGCCCTTATGTCACCAGAAATACATCATCAGAAGGGGCTGAGGAGACCCGCACGTGACAGGAAAGGGTCAGAAGTGGGGGATGCCCTTACCCCGGATGTCTGGCACCTACCCTAACACGGCTACCCCAGAATATTTCCAGACATTTCCAAAGGTGTGCATGTGGCCCCTCTACGAACACGCCTAGTCAGCCTGGACCAATAGGAACAGGTTTCAGGCTCCAGAGAGGCCCGAGTGAGTGGGTGTGATAATGGTCGGGCGGCCATTTTGTGCAACTTTATTGGGCGAAAAGGCCCAGAGGAGGCCCCTCGTGCTCGGAAAGTGTCAGAAGTAGGGGTACGCCCTCACCCCGGAAGTCTGCCACCCACCCTACCACCCCTACCCCAGAATATGTCCAGACATGTCCGAAGGTGGACAAGTGACCCCTCTACGAACACGCCTAGCCACCCTGGACCAATAGGAATAGGTTTCAGGCTCCGGAAAGGCCCGAGTGTGCAGGCGTGATAATGGTCGGGCGGCCATTTTGTGCAACTTTATTGACCGAATCGGGGTCAATTGAGCTCTCTACGAACACGCCTGGCCATTCTGATTCAATAGGAATACCCCGTTTCTCTCTGAGCCACTTTGTTTTTGCAGACCCACGGTTTGAGTGATCATGGGTTCCCCAGAGAGATCCTTGGAGGATATTGTACAAGAAACAATTGTAAACCCTACCCCGAGAAAGCGGTATATTAGTACAAGTTCTGATGATGAGAAATTCCCACCTGCTAAGCGTCCCGAAGAAGAAGACCAAGAACTTTATGAAATCTGGCAGGGAATCTTGGAAGATGCAGCTGCAGAATCTTTTGGAGCTCAGGTAAATAAACACTGTTGGCGTTACAGACTTGGGGAGTATGTGAGAGTTCCCAGGGCTGCAACATAAAAACTGTGTTCTTTAATGTTTTCCCAAGAGGGTGAGGACCGCGGGCTTGACACACTGCCTTTAGCAATATGGAACTATACAGAGCCCGGGAACATGCATATCAGGGTGCGTATGGAGAATTTAGGGGTGGGGATATCTCTTTTAAAAGAAAGATAGAAAGAAATAGTAATAACAGCATACCTTCCCCATCCTACAGAATCCTCCCGCTGTGAGAACGCATCAACCCAGCCATGTGACTATGCAGAATTTCCTAGGACTACAAGTGGATGATTCAGATTACATACCAGCAAGGAAAAGACGTTCTGCTATGAAAGGCCTTGTCAGAGCGGTGGTATATGGAATTTTAAAATACTGCCTGAAGAATTACATGTATGATTCATGCTACGGGTGTATGGTTCAAGCAGGGGGGCAAGACTCCCATGAATGTGTTACTTGGACCGATAGAAATGTTTCCAGATTTATTAGAATATTGTCATCAAGGATGTGTGTGAAAGCAGTGCTCCACATAATTATTATAATTGCTTACAGCTTGAAAATGTTATTGCTATCTAGTGATACCGTGAATCAGACTCTAAACCTCATCAGCAGGGTTAAGGGTTCTGATGACCCGCAGGCTGTGTTAGAAGCTATCCCACAACAGAAGGATTCCAGAATGCTCTCTTTTGTGAACTGTGTCCTCGAAAAAAAGGGGATACAGACAGTTTCTTGTTCCAGAGATACCTGAATAAATTCCCTCGCAAAAGTCTAATGGAACTGTTGTACACGGCTGCCCTCTGGTGGTATGTGTTTTTGCTTTGTTTTTTTGTTAATACATTCTTCCTAGAATACTGACTGTATTTTTGTATGTCTCTTAAAATACTATATTATTATGTATCATTTCATAAAATAAAAAAATGGCCCTGATTCTAAACAAATGACTGCTTTATTTTTTGCTGGGGATACCCTATTACAGATATATTTTACAAGGAACTTCACCAGCCCTGAGGGTTCTGTAGTAGGTTGGGGTCCGACAAGAGGATGATGATGCGTTCATCAGACAATGGGTCCTTTAGCAGTGGGGAGATAAAGCCATCAGCCAGCATGAATCTTTTACCACACCCCTCATGCAGCATGCATGAGGTCAACCAATCAGAAAGGTCTTGCAAGACCATGTGGGCATAGGACTCACGTTGATAAAACTAGTTTGAATTAGGAAGTCTTTCTCTTTCACCCCTGGAGAACTCCCCAAAGCAGGACCCTGTAGAGAAACAAGTCTAAGGTATGGCTACCACCATTTTATAACTTGCTTTTTCTAAACCATGCTGTGGGGCCTGGTTTTGAATCTGTTTGATATCTTTGGAATCTTTTGATATTTTAGTATGCTCTTATTTTATATATGGAGAGCATGTTTTAGGGGCCAGGATTGGTTTAAAATGCATGAATCTTTAGCAGTTTACCCCTTTTTCTCTCATTTTTTTCTCTAAGCCATGCGGCCTGATTTTGAATCTGGCTGAATCCTTAGTAAATGCTTATTTTATATATGGAGAGCCTGTTTTTAGGGCCTTGTATGGTTTAAAAGTGCATGTAACTTTAGTAATTTACCCCCTTTTCTCTCATTTTTTCCTCTCTACGCCATGCGGTCTGGTTTGAATCTGCCTGCTTCCTTAGTAAATGCTTATTTTTATATCTGGAGAGCATGTTTTAGGGTCAGGAATGATTTGAATCTTACCCACAGGGTCTTTAAAAAAAAAAGAGAGAGAAAACCCTGACCCTTGTTGTTTTTAAAATTTTATTCTTAAAACCTATATTTACACAGGCAGTATTATATACAGCATTTTTGATGTACGCCTCAACATCTGTAGCAATCTAGTATTCCAAGGGCCGTTTCTGTTCTCTGCAAAACAGCTCTCCTGCAACAAATAAATAAAACAGGGTCATGCATGCACAACTCACAATCCTGTAAATGGTTTAAATTAAATAAACTCACCCAGCACACATGTTCATGCCAGCCACTCCTCACAATGTAATCTGTAATAAAAAGGGCCATCTTGTCCATGATTTGCTGGCTCACCGCAGGGCATAGACGTTTTGTAAGACTTTTTGTAAGCAAACCACCGAACAGAAAAATAGTTAAAAATCTGCCCTTATTGATTTTCCCATCTGCAAATTCTGCAGCCATCACAGATGTGAAATAGTTCTCAATATCTAGCAAACTGTTAGGGTGAAGAGAGTCCATGTGGGGGCTTAGCTCGGCCTCCATTTTAAGTAGCAAGGGACCTATCCCCACCGCTTCTGGTTTTCCACAGGCCTGCCGAATACACCCCATAGCAAGAGAATAAACATGCCGATATTCCATCTTGGTGCCCGTTTAGGTTCTGATTGGGGAGGATATGTCTGAGCATGTCCCTGACTGGGTATTTTGTATATATTCAACAGCACTCACCAAAAAACAAAGAAAGAAAAACACCACCAAAGAAGATGAGCATAAGGGATGATGAAATGAGCAATCTTCTTGATATCTCTCAAGATATGGGTATGGCTATATTCTACTCTCCCCACCCCCCACCCCTTTTTAGATTGTTTTAAAATGTTAAGAAGATATACAAATGCCTGATTTATATTTGATGTTCTACAGAAACTGTTGTTCAACCCCCTCGGCCTGGGAGAGCCACTTTTTCGCTCTCAAAGAGTTCGGACCCATATCTCATTCCAAAGGATGAGGTTTTCACATCACAGGCTGTTAGAAACAGAGTACCTGGTAAATTACATTTTAAAATTTAAAATAAATTCTAGATGAGTACTGTTTTGAAGGGTTTTTCTGAGTACGATCATCTCTCTCTCTCTCTCTCTTTTTATTGTAGATGGCATAGGGCAGAGAAGTGATGATAACATAGGTAAGAACAGGGTCCCCCCCCCCCAAATCTCTCTGTAATATCTCATTCTAAAATTCAACAAATTGTGTATTATTTCTCTGTGTAAACCGCCCTGAGCCATTTTTTATTATTTATTTATTTATTTTGGAAGGCCGGGGGGGGTATACAAATAGAATTATTAATAATTATGGTTAATACATGCCTATGTTGTTCACAGTGGACCTGACAAATACCCAGGACGGGTTGCGGAATCTGACTGAGAGTGCTCTAGAGGGTAAAATAGCTTTTATTTTAAAAGCATCCCTGCAAATGTATACGCTGTGTGGAAACCTCAGACTAATTCTATCTAACATGCCCCCCCTTTTTTCCCCTACAGAAGCACCTGAACCAGCCCCCACACGTCTAAGCAGATTGAAGAGAAAAGCAAAGAGTAAGGGTAGGAGAAAGAAAGAATGAAATGTTTTAACTATTTTATTTATGTATAGCTTTTATTGATAAAACCGTATGATTCCCTTGTCTGCAGATGTAGTATCCCATGAACAGCATCAACCCGGACACATGGCGCCCAGGGACTCCAACGTGGAGGTGCAGCCAGCCTACAAAAAACCCAGAAGGGCTATCCTGGAACCTGGTAAGACATTTCCACACTACATGACACAAACAGCAACATACTTCAGTAACACACATGTTTGTACCATGCGGGTAAGACATTTCTGCACCGCATGACACAAACACGCTCACACATCATGCACACACCTGTGTGTCATGTTGGGGAGGACCCCCCTTGTCTGCGTGGATTCCTGAAGATGTTCCCTCTACTACCCGACGACAGCTGACCCGGAAGCCCTAGGAGCGGGCAAAACCACAAGACACCCAGAGACCCTTTCAGAAGTCTGGTAAGTCTACCCCCCCCCATGGCACAACACACACACACACACACGTTCAAACCTACTAGCTGTGGGTGATTTACTCCAGACATACATGGTGACCCCCTGCCCCCCCCCCGATCTATCTGTTTCAGAACATGAACCGGGGCTCCGTGATGTCCAAGAGCTGAACTTCCAAGATAACGAGTTCTTGGCCAGCATGGCACGTGTTACAGAACACATAGAGACATTGATAAGGACTAGGGCTGTGGCTTTTGAACGCAAGGCCGAAGCTGAGCAACACATTGAGCAAGCAAAACGCATCATACGTAAAGAAATGGCCGTGATTAGTGATACTTCACAACAGCTACAATGTCTAAAGACACGTGCAAACCCTGTGTGTGATTTCGTAGACAGAAATAAAAAAGATCAACCATACCCTGTCTGCATACAGGTGGGGGGAGGGTCCGCATCTAGCCACCAGCCAGGAGGGTATAGGAATGCTTCTGATTCTTCAGACGAATTTGAACCATCCGAGGAGTCACCTAGTGGCCCCGGTCCTCAGAATGCTTTTACTGAACAGTGTGAAACCCAGAATGGGTCCTCTCTAAGTGAGGCTTCAGATGTTGGCCCGAATGCCACCCCCAAAGAGCGGGCTACCCACAGTGGAGCTTCTCGAGGAGGCTTGGCGTTCGATGTTGGACCTGCAGCTGGTTCCCAACAGTTCTCTTCTGAAGAAGCAGCAGGCATTTCTGAAGAAACCCCACCTGTGGATCTTCAGTTTATACAGCGTTATAATAGGAGCTATGCACGCTTTAATGGAACTGAAATGTATTACGAATTCAAGTTTGTGAATTTGGACAGAGTACACTCCTTTTGTGATGCGCTATCTGGGATGCATTCTGCTATTCAAAGGGTTCTGGATAATATAAACAACCATATAGAACCAGGGGACTTTGTACAGCTCAGATTGCGAGCGCCAGGGATTTCAAACCGCCTTTACTCAGCAAGGAGACAGGCAGGCCATCTGAACGCTGAGGCATTCCTAAGCGCTATATCTAACCTGCTTCAAAGTTATGCACAAATTTTAGCTGATGGTGTATTAACACTGGCTGTGATTGTCATCACACCCCCCACGAGGAGCCGGTCGCAGGCATATAAAATCAATACCCTATAGCAGCATTATACAGAAAAAGAGGCTGCATCTGATAGATGTCCCCATGCCTAACACAGCCCTCTGTTTTGCAGCGAGTCTCATGGCTGTTCTAGATTTGAGAGCCACCGCTACACAGATAAAAAAGGGAGCAAAAAAGTTGTACCAGGATCTTGGGTGGAGTGAGCAGAAACAAGTGTCTTTTGCAGACGTGGAAATCGTAGAGACACATATGAAGGTCAATATTGTTGTTGTGCAATGGGGAACTTCTGGATGGAGTATTTTAAAAACTCCTGAACAGAAGTACCTCAAAACCTGTTTTCTGTTACTTCATAAGGATCATTATTATGGGGTTAAGAACATCAAGGGGTTTTTTGGGACCAGAAATTTTTGTTATGTCTGCTACACGCCCTACAGACACACACACGACTGTTTGATGAGGTGCCACCGCTGTTTAGAGGCTGGCTGTGTAAAACATGTGGGGCGTGTAATCAGATGCCCCAAATGCAAGATGCAGTGTAGATCACATGAGTGTCTAGGAAAGCATATGAAGCTCGCCGCCATGGGGCGGGTAGAATGCATCCCGCCTGACCTATGTGAAAAGTGCTTCCGCTATGTCGAGGCGGGTCATGAAGCTGAAAGCGTCTGTAGGGGAAAGCAGTGCCATGTATGTTATGAGTACCTTTCCCCCGGGGTAGAACACGCGTGTTACATTCCACGTCTACAGTACCCCGAGATATCAGTAAAATATGTGTTTTATGACTGCGAATGCAGGCAGGAGGATGGGATCCACGTCCCAAACTATATTTATGCCAGGGCCTTTGATGGGGAGACTGTGGAGCCTGCTAAAGCATATCAAGAGAAGCAGAAAGATTGGGAGAAGTGGGGGCCCCAAGGGGATTATTGGGAATTTAAGGGAGATAAATGTCTGAATGACTTTGTATTATGTTTTACATCAGATAATAAGTTTATGGGGTGCACTTTTCTGGCTCACAACTCGCGGAGCTACGATGGCATTTTGATACTGAGAGAGCTAATCAATGAAGGCCTCGATGTAGAGCTGCTCACACAGGGGGGAAAACTACTGTGTATAACAGTTACAAAAAATGACATAAAATTTATAGATTCCCTATGCCACCTACCCATGGCTCTAGCAAAACTCCCCAAAGCTATGGGTTTTCAGGGCTGCAAGGGCTATTTCCCACATTTCTTTAATAAAAAAGAAAATGAGAGTTATGTTGGGAATATGCCAGACCCCCAGGACTACGGTGTGGATGCTATGAAGCCTGCAGATAGGGAAGAATTCATGAAGTGGTATGAGGAAAACAAATCAAAAATGTTTGATATGCAGAAGGAATTGGCCTATTACTGTCAGAAAGATGTAGACATCCTGATGCAGGCCTGTACAAAATATAGACATGAATTGGTTGAGATGACATGGATGTCGTTGATAAACCTATGGGGAGGAAAAATGCCAGGTTTCTTGTGGGTATCGACCCCTTCCAATACCCTACGCTTGCTAGTGTGTGCTTAAGAATGTACCGCTACAAGTATCTGAAAGATGAAGAGATCGCCATACCGGCCCCAGATAACTACCATCATCAGTGCAAAAGATTCTCAACTATGTCCATTCAATGGTTGGAATACATAGCCCACAGGGAAAACATACATATTCAACATGCTTTGAAAGGGGGTGAGTTTAAGGTTGATATTCCTCAGGAGCTTCAGGAGGCGTCGGAGGGTGTTAAGGCATATTATTTAGATGGTTATTCTGTGAATGGGGGAAAGAAATGTGCTTTTGAATTTAATGGCTGCTTTTATCACGGGTGTGTAACCTGTTATTCAGCACACAAACAGCACCCCATGTTGTCGGAAACCTATGGTTTTCTCTACAATGCTAGTGAGAGGAAAGCAGATGTCTTAAAACCCTTGGGGTTTGAAGTCCGTTGTATATGGGAGCATGAGTGGCATGACATGGTCAAGGGGGATCAGAAGGTGGTAGATTTTCTGAAGCAGCAGGGATTTCCAGAACCTCTGGAACCTAGAGATGCGTTGTTTGGGGGCAGGACAGGCTGTGTGCATCTGTATTATGAGGCGAAGGAGGGAGAACAGATTCACTAGTCAGATTTTACCTCTCTCTATCCTTTTATCATGCGAAATCGCCAGTTTCCCATAGGACACCCTAAAGTAATTTATGACGATTTTAGACCACTCTCTGAATCTGTTGGAATTGCCAAGGTGAAGGTATACCCACCACACCGTCTCTTTTTCCCTGTCCTCCCTTTCAAAGTGAACGGGAAGCTCATGTTTCCGCTGTGCAGTCTCTGTGCAGACTCACAGCAGTTGGAGCAATGCAGGCACAATGATGAGGAAAGGGCTTTAGTGGGTACATGGTGCACTGTAGAATTGAATGTTGCTGTGGCTAAAGGTTACAGGGTGGCACATCTATGAGGTTTGGCATTTTGAAAGGAGTTCTGGCAGCCTCTTTTCAGAGTACGTCAAAACATTTCTCAGGCAGAAGCAAGAGGCTTCGGGCTACCCAGCAGAGTATGTCAGCAGGGAGGATAGGGAGAAATACATTGCTGAGTATTATAAGAAAGAAGGTGTGTGTTTACGCCCCAAGATGATTGCATCAAATCCTGCTAAATGCCAGATAGCCAAGCTTTTCTTAAATTCCTTGTGGGGGAAATTTGCTCAGAGGTCAAACCTTCCTAGGACATCCATAGTAAAAAGCCCTAATGAGCTTTCCCAATACCTCTTTTCAGATAGCTATGAGGTCTCTATGTGTGAATTCCTTGATGATGATGATACATGTTGTGTGTCTTGGAAAGATGCAAAAGAACGTATAGTTCCACCAGGTCACACAAATGTTTTTCTGGCCTGCTTTACAACCGCCTATGCACGCCTGCATTTGTACTCTATCATGGAGAAGCTGGGGGAACGGTGCCTGTACCATGACACAGATTCTGTGATCTATGTGTCTCGTGAGGGGGAGTACAACCCACCCCTTGGAAACTTTTTAGGGGAGCTGACAAACGAACTACCAGCAGACCAGTACATAACAGGGTTTGTGAGCACAGGTCCTAAATCTTACGGCTACAAGCTGTCAGGGGGTAAATCGTGTATTAAAGTCAAGGAAATTACTCTGAACTTTTCTAATTGTCAAAAAATTAATTTTGACAGTCTGAAAAATCTGGTTTTTGCCTACGTTTTGGACCAGAACCCAACACGTGAGATTGTGGTAGAGCAGAATGGCATCGTTAGAAATAAGAGGAGATGGGAGACAGAAACACGTCTTTTGAGGAAGACACAGAGAGTGGCGTTTGATAAGCGCGTCATCATTGAGGGTTTTAAGACTATACCCTACGGGTATTAAAATGGATGTTCGATGGCAACACCCCTTCTCCGCTATCCTTGCGGGACCAAGCAATAGCGGAAAAACGTTTTTCCTTAAAAGAATGCTGGACAATGCACACAGTGTGCTATCTGTGATGCCTGAAAAAATCGTATGGTGTTACTCTTGTTGGCAACCTTTGTACAAACAATTGCTCTGTAAATACCCTATGATAAAATTTGTAGAAGGTATGCCTGAGAAAATTGATGATGATGACTTGTTACCCCCCAATAAAATCTGTTTTCTTGTTCTGGATGACCTGATGAGTGCTTCATCTGACAGCCAGCAAATTGAACGCGCTTTCACTGAGTTTGTTCACCACAGGAATCTGAGCGTTTTTCTCATCACACAGAATGTTTTCTACAAAGGAAAAGCGGCCCGCACCATAAGCCTTAATGCCAAGTATATGGTGCTCTTTAAAAACCCAAGGGATAAATTACAGATCATTAATTTGGCGCGTCAGATTTTCCCCGGGGATGTCAAGTATTTCACAGAGGCCTACCACGATGCCACACGGGAGCCTTATGGTTATCTAGTTGTGGATTTAAACCCTAGAACTCCTGAGGATTATAGGGTCAGAACGGGTCTTTTCCCTCCCAAATGGCCTGTCGTGTACATCAAGAAAAAATCAAAGGGGGGATACAAAAGGGGGTCACACTGATGCTTTCACAGGTATTCCTGTTACCCCACTGCTCTGAGAGCCATGTCTACCCGCGTGAAGAGAAACTTAGCCCTCTTAAAACTCCTTATTAATGCCTCTCCACAGCAGAGGAAAGCCATACTATGTGCAGCTTCTGATGATTTAATATCAGCCATATCCAAGATTGCCCTAAACACCTTAAAAGGAAATATTCCATTGTCTCCGCACCAGATGCGTGTGCTAAGAAAAAAGCGTGGATTAATTAAAAAACTGAGTAACAAGCGCGTATCTCTGAGAAAGAAGAAGCTTTTGCTCAAGCAGTCTGGAGGGTTTCTTGCGTCGCTGTTAGGAATTGCAATTCCTCTGATAACAAGCCTTTTAACCAAACAATAATGGAGTATGCGGAAAAGATGTACATGGTCCCCAAACACCAGATAGATCTGCTAAAAGGGAACCCTCCTAGGGAGGAAAACATCAGAGCTGCTACAATCTACGCTTTAGACACTGAAATGCAAGGTGTTCTTCAGAGGTCTGACTTAACAGAATATGAAAAGGCTAAACTTTATGAGGGCCTACTTCAAAAATATTTAACACATGTGAGAATGGGTGATACCGAAAAGGGAAGACTAAACCTGTTTCTACCACAGCCTGAGATGCCAGCTGCTGAAGCTACACACAGCTCTGATCCCTCCTTTCAGGAAATCTTGGACACTCTCCCTGTGCGTTCTAGGAACTCGGCAAAGATTTTGTTAAACAAGCTGAGGCAGAATGCTGCAGTTACAGCGTGGGATGAGCGGGGGCGTTTTGTCTATAAGGGGACGGCTGTTGACGGTTCCAACATGGTGGATCTGATCAAGGCATTCACTCAAGTTCATACCCTGCGTTCCAAACGCTTCCCCAAAGGCTGGGATTTGTTCATGAACGGTTTGGCAGAGTTAAATGTGCCTACCTCTGTGGCAGGAAACCAGACCAGTAGGGAGTTTTTGGAGCATATGGAGAATCCTACCCCTGCAGCTAGCCCTCTAACCTTAACACCTACACCCAGGACTTCTAAAATACCCGTGAGAACTCACTGGCTCCAATTGTAACCTGCTACATAGATATTAAAACATGTAAAAGTGTCAAATAAATTTTCTCTCTGAAATATATTTTACAGGGTGGTAGTTGCTGCTTTGCGGGTAAGAATGATACAAGCACACACACGTATACTTTTTAAAGACTCAAGGCTTACTTTATTGTTCTGTGAAAATCAGTACAAGATCCACAACCTTGCGTGTTTTGAAAACAATTTGCGACATGCCTAGGCATGCATTTCTTTTTCTTAACATACAGTTCGACCATCTGGTCATTTCTTTCTAAATCCCCAGAATACAATTCTTGAATCTGCTTAAATGTTAATCCCCTACCCCTCTGCAGTAGAAAGAACAAACAGTGGTAGCCGCAGGTCACAGAGTCGTGAGCTTGGAGCTGTCGGGGTTGAAAGACAGTCTTAGAGGCATTTTTTCTTTAAAAATTCATTATCGCTTTGGGAAAACGTGGGTGATTTGGGGGGTGTCCATAAGAATCAAAAAACTCTGCCTGGTTGTCTTCTGGCAGGTAGATGGCTAACCAATGTTCTCCCGGGAATTTATGGGGGTGTGTGTTCACTACTAATCCCACAGGTCTTTGTAGCAGTCTCTTTCTAGGCAACCAGTCACTAGGGAAAACTCCAAAGAACGTCTTTCGGGTGCAGGGGCTGGCAGACAGTACGCGTGTTAATTGTATGCTATCCATATTACATATAGTCGAACAGTACATCCCGTCTGTGGTTTATCTCGATGAGATTGTCAAATACCGCATACACAATCATGTTAATGGTCAGTTGAAGCGGTCTGGCAAAACGTATCTCGGCCCTCAGATTCCCTGTCTTAATCAGGGAATAGTGGCTCCCGCATTCTTGGTCGGGTGTTAGATCAAAAGCAAACAGTGTGTAGCCTTTCCCATATTCTTCCCTATTAATGAGCAGGGGTCTGTCTTCTAGATGCTTGCCTGTGACCTGTAGCAACCCCACATACTCACGGATATAGTTACGCGCTGCAAAATCTGGCTGGTAAGGCTTCATAGGGACGGGAGTACTATCCATATAGAGGCAGGCAAAGTTAATGTCATAATGCTTGAAATTAAAGGGATTTTTGGTATATGAACCACTAAATGCATCGTTATCCACAAAACCAATGATGACAGTTTTTGGCAACTGCCCTAAATACAAATTTTCCTGGTTGCAGACACGGCTTCCAGCGGGGATACTGAATACTTTCATACTCACACGATCCACAGGGTATTTTGCATTGGCTGTGAGCAATGCCTCCGCATGTGCTAACCGCACAGAAGGGTTCAGGGAACATTTCTTGATAAAGAGGGATGCCGATAGTATTTGCAGCTTGTAGCGGGGGTTAGCTCCACCTGCCATCAGACAGAACGTGTCCTTGTTGCGCGTTAGTTTAATTTTCACATCTACACCGTTTAAAAGCAGTTTTTCTTGAAACATAATATCTGTGTGTAGATGCCCCATTAGGTCCACCTTCTGACTTTCAGATGTGAACGCTGCTCTGTCTAAAAATCCTAAATTCTGCCCATCTAAAGCTGTTATCTCGTGAAAGCCCGGGGCATCCTTATAAAATAATCCTGCTGAAAACTGTGTAGATAGAGTGGCCTCACTGTAATTCATCATCGCTTCAATGAAAGCCCTGTAGGGGTAAGTGCTACTGCTCTGACTGACAAGACGGTCTCCCAGGGTCACATCCACCTGGCTAAACATGGCTGCTAGTGGGTAGTTCACAAACCCCACAGCAGAGTCCTGTGCCAAGTTGGTCCCATCCTCCTTGACAATTTTACAACACACATATAAAAGCGTGTTATTCAAATCCAGGTAAAAATCTCCAGACCCCGCAATGAAAAAGTCCAGAGGGGCTGTGTCTGTCAGGGCTGTAAGCGGTGGAACCTCGACATATACGCTTCTCTCGATACTTGTTTGTGTTGGTGCGATTTGGAAAAGGTCCAGTTCCGATTTCATGCATTCTTCGGAGCTGCAATGTATAAAAGCCATTATGACTTAAAAGATGTCACCGGAAGCACGTTTCCTCTTCCCCTTGGGATGCCTTCGATGCTTCTGAGGCCTTTTCAGGTTCACCCCTTTTCTTTTAAGAGGTTGGGGAGGTCCTGATAGCTGCACACGTGCTGCTTTTCGTTTTCTTTTGATATACATCAGTCCTGACCCCCCTTGTGAGGAAGAAGCTTGATCCATCCTGTTCAGAACTGCTTGGGAGGCATGGCCCACTACATCTTTGGCAATCCCTCGCGCTGCTGTTTTGATGTGTGGCCTAATGATTTCCAGCCCCCGCCTCAAAAGAGGTACAGCTTTCCTGAAAAGGATCCTAAATATACCCCCAATTCCAGCCCCATACATGACAGGGGCCCCCATGAAGCCAGGAAGAGCGCTTCCGGCTTGGGCCCTGTAATAGTTCTTGTAAAGGGCGGGGTCGCCATAAGTTTTCAGAATTGGCATTTTTTCTTTCCCCTTAAAGTTGTAGGCCTCTTCTGGGGCGAAAGTGTAGCTTCACAATAACCTTGCCAAAACGGAATGGCACACATTTGTCCTGATCCGTCTTTATCTGGACCGTGATCGTATCAATATACGATCAAGAGCCTCTGGTGGCGCAGTGGTAAAACTGCCGCCCTGTAACCAGAAGGTTACAAGTTCGATCCTGACCAGGGGCTCAAGGTTGACTCAGCCTTCCATCCTTCCGAGGTCGGTAAAATGAGTACCCAGAATGTTGGGGGCAATATGCTAAATCATTGTAAACCGCTTAGAGAACTCTGGCTATAAAGCGGTATATAAATGTAAGTGCTATTGCTATTGCTAATATGGTGCTTGCTGACAGAGATGTAGTGTGGCTTATCATAAACAATGTTAACACATTCACCGTTCAGGCCCTTCACGGTGATACTTCGCAAAAGGGGTACATGGTGGTCTCCCACGATCTGATACTCTACAATGTCTGTATAAACAAACAGAGTGTTGAACCCCCCTGTTATATCTGCAGGAAAAGGGAAACCTTTGCCTGCTGTATCATGAACAAACAGAGTTTTGACCCCACTGGCTATGCTTGATGGGTAAGACAGCTCTTTTGGGTGTGTGTCAGGGAGGAGTCCTAATATGTGTGCTAATTCTGCCCTGGCAGAAAAGGTGTATGCATTGTTAGGACTCATAATTTGTATATATCTAGTAACAGAGTCATAAAGCAGGGTAGTCCCCTCTAGAGCCTTCTGGGTGCTGGTGATTTCATTCATATCGTGCAGCAAATCGTTTATGCTGGAGTAATATCCCTTTCGTAAGTAGAAGGTCCATTTCTTTAACCCCTTGCTATATTGAAAGGGGGTGTCTGTCGTGATGGTGTCCCATGTGCACGGGTACTGTATCTCTGAGAGCCCCACCTCCCACTCCCTGGGAAGATCCAGTGGCCTGGCTAGTTGGATGGTGAAATCTGAGCTAGCGTTCTGTGGAAAGGCCTTCTTGCTGGCGTTACTAGGGAGTGTGATGTAAAAACCCTATCACCCATTGCAGAGGTCTGAAGCAGGTACCCAGCTATTGAACTTGTCAGGCCACCCCACCCACTTCACTAAATGTCGTTTTACTTTGCCACGGCCTTTTGTAGCTAGAATTTTTTCAATCCTGTACAATTTGTCCTCTCCTGCTTTAACTTTCTGTAATTCTTCATGATAGAAGCTCCCAATAACTGGCTCACCCATGTAGTCTTTTACCAGATAGACCGGGCGTTCAGCTTTTCTGATGACTCGGTCCACTATAAACAATTCTGTGGTGTAGTTCTGTTCATAACCTTTCTCAAAAACCCCTTTAATTTTTGAAATCCTGACGTGATCTCCTTTTCTTAACACTGGAGACTTTGCTTTTTTATGGCTACAGCTTCCATAGACTCTTCTCCAAACAGACAGGTCGTTGCTGGTTGTGACATCTACCGGCCTGCATTGTATGGTTCTGTGAAAGCTGTGGTTATAGCACTTTAGGAGTTGAGGCAGGACATCAATATACCTGAATGTGTTATGAGCAGTAAAATACCTCCACATACGTGTTTTCAAGGTTCGGTTCAGTCTCTCCACAAGAGCAGCTTTGACATCGTTGTTGGTGACAAAGTGGTGAATACCTCACCAGCTTGCCAGTTTCCACATTGGGGTCTGGTTTTTCAGGCTTTGTAACCACAAGGCCATCCAAGGTTTCCTCCTCCTCACCGCTTGCAGATGATGAAGTAAAGCACACAGCCCTACAGTAATCGGACCATGGATCGGTGGGGCTTGGGGTCAGGCAGTCACAAGATGACCAGTCTTCGCTCGATCTGCAGCACTTACGCTCGCAATAGACGACCCTTGACCGGGATGACAAGTAAGATTCGCACCCGCACTCATCTGAATAAGTATACTCTCCACATGAGCTATCACAACACCTCTCGTCGCACCAATCAAATTGGGGTCTGCTCTTCACCCATTTTCTCTTTTTCCTAAGCCGCTTTTGTTTCACAGGCTCTTCTGTTTCAGAATCTGAGGAACACACGTTTCCCACTTTGGAGATGGTAGTTGGAGGCTCTTCATCTTCAGTTTCCATGGTGGTTAGAAGGCTGGTGTCACAGCGCCCGCAATCACATTCTAGTCTACCACCCTCATCCGAGGGCCCTGCTGCAAAGTTAGTCTCTGGAACCTCACCAGCAATAAGATCAGCCCTCTGAGGGGTTTTCATACTCATAGGAGGGAAGGACAGACTCCGCGCTTGTATAGGCTTAATCTTCGTGGGTGCCTGTGGCGATGATAGGTCTGTGGCACGCGGTGGAGTCCTAGCGTCAGCCATCGTCTCTGTACAGCTGTAAAATGGCTTCCCTCTAAACGTACCACCCCTAACCCTGTTCGTAGAGGGGTCACTTGACCCCGTTTCACCCAATAAAGTTACACAAAATGGCCACCCGACCATTATCACGCCTGCGCACTCGGTCCTTTCCAGACCCTGAAACCTGTTCCTATTGGTCCAGGGTGGCTAGGTGTGTTCGTAGAGGGGTCACTTGTCCACCTTCGGACATGTCTGGACATATTCTGGGGTAGGGGTGGTAGGGTGGGTGCCAGACTTCCGGGGTGAGGGCATACCCCTACTTCTGACCCTTTCCGACCACGTGGGGCCTCCTCTGGGCCTTTTCGCCCAATAAAGTTGCACAAAATGGCCACCCGACCATTATCACACCCGCTCACTCGGGCCTCTCCGGAGCCTGAAACCTGTTCCTATTGGTCCAGGCTGACTAGGCGTGTTCGTAGAGGGGTCACTTGTCCACCTTCGGACATGTCTGGACATATTCTGGGGTAGGGGTAGTAGGGTGGGTGCCAGATTTCCGGGGTGAGGGCATACCCCTACTTCTGACCCTTTCCGACCACGAGGGGCCTCCTCTGCGCCTTTTCGCCCAATAAAGTTGCACAAAATGGCCACCCGACCATTATCACACCCGCTCACTCGGGCCTCTCCGGAGCCTGAAACTGTTCCTATTAGTCCAGGCTGACTAGGCGTGTTCGTAGAGGGGTCACATGCCCACCTTCGGACATGTCTGGACATATTCTGGGGTAGCCGTGTTAGGGTAGGTGCCAGACTTTTGGGGGTAACGGCGTCCCCCACTTCTGACCCTTTCCTGTCACGTGGAGGTCTCCTCAGCACCTTCTGATGACGTATTTCTGGTGACGTAAGCGCATTTTGACAGCTGCAAGCCCCTGCCCCCGTGACGTCACTGTGATGTCATCCTCCAGCCACGTGCTTTTGTTTGTAAACAAAACCACATGGTTTTTGACAGCAGGTATGCCCCTATACTACTGTGGATCTTTCAGCTGAATGAGAGAAGCTGTTGGCTGGAGACAAGAGCTTTTGGATCAAGCATGCAGTTTGCTCAGAGCACGGCTGAGAGTCAGAGCACCATGGCTGGGGAAGTCTTGACTTCTCACTGCGCAGTGGAAGTCACAGACAGTTCCTGTCCATGGACAGAGTTCCTGCCTGTAGCTCCGCGGCTTGGGCAGAAAACACTTGGATTGCTCAGGAGCAGATCTTGCTTGTAGGCACAAGACTGCCTGTAGGCAATAGACTGCTAGTTCTCTGTCCAGTAAGCCTGTTCTTTATAGTTGTATTTTCCTTTGATCTCTCATAGAGTCTATTCAAATCTCCTCATCTTTTCCTGGGTCCCCAAAAAGGTGACAACTTGCTGTTACCTTCTGGATATCATCTTTTAATTATTCAGCCAGTCCAGAGAGATCTCAAGCTCATCTTCTGTTAGCTGCTCTCTTGAGGAGGGGACATTGCCCAAAGCAAATCTGCATCTCTGAGTTGCAAATGTGCCCCTTCTCTTGTCCCAGATTTGCTAGCCTGATCCCAAAAGGTGTTAAAGGTCAGGAGTTAGTGAGAGAATTAGTTCTATTTGTGTGAGACAGCAATGACATTATTTCTTGTGTACCTCTATCTAGTGTGTCATTATAACAAGAGAATATTTAAAGTAACATAAAAAGGGGTACATGTGTGAGACGAGTTAATCAATACATTTGACTGAGACAGAAGCATCCTGTCAGTGAGGAAAAGGGATAATTTCAGCAGTGTGAGACTGGTCATTAAGCCTGACCCATTGAGTCTCTTGTGAGTTCCACAAACACTGATAACCAATGCTAGATTACCCCTGCCTTTACAAATCATTTACCGGGCAGTCATGAGATCTGGGCATCATGTTCACCTCAAGTTCAGGCATTTAATTGAACTCTTAATATAAAATGAAATGAGACACAGGCCTGAATTCCATAGACTTTTGGGTTGGTACCTCTGAGTCTAAGGTTGGGGTACATGTGCCCCAACACTCCAGGGGGTGTTGAGTGGGTAGTTTACCACTCCACCAGATCTATGAGGCAATTAGAAAGGACTAAGGCTTCTCTTACAAGGTAAAACCATGAGGGGGGCCAGGGGTGTAAGGTGGCTGGAGTGGGCCCAGAGACAACATTTTGAAATGGGCCCCTCACTGATACACACACACACACACACACACACACACACACACACACACACACACACACTTCACAATAGATAGTCATGTGACTTGCCTCTGGGGCACCCCTCGAGGCGTGGGGGCCCCCAGGCAGCTGCCTACCCTTGCCTAATAGTAGTTACACCCCTGAGGGGGGCATATGGACTACAGATGGCTTTCTGGGGTTCTGCACCTTGTCTGCAACTTCATTCCTTTATGTGCTTTATTAAGGCAGCCCCCATTCAATCAAGGAGGGGAGGCTTATTCAGTAATTGGCAGTAGCCTGTGGTGGAGCATGTTTATGAAAATAAATGCAAAATCAAAATATGGTTAAGTTGAGAAGAATACATATATTTAAATATAAAGGTCATAAAAAGGAAATATGCTGGAAGCTAACGATAGCATTTTTAGTTTGTTAAAAATGGAATTTGTGATTTAAGTCTTGTCTTTGAAAAGAGTTGACTATTAAAATGTGCAGTAAATCATGTGTAATTGAAAAAGGGTTGTAATTGTAAACGTAAGTGCAAAAGGTTGTTCTACATCTGAAAGTTGAAGACACTTTCTAGAATTTACAATAAGTTTTTTATTTACTGCCAGGCATGCACACCAATGTAGAAACAGACTTGTATTAAGGTGCATAAACAATGCAGTCACCAAAAGAAACCTGAAAAAGCTTAATATGCAGAGACTGCTTCTATGAGGCTGATGAGTACAGGTGTAATTGATGGATTTCTTTGTGACTTTTCCTGAGAGCTAGCATAGTGTAGTGGTTAGAGTGTTGGACTAGGCCTGGGAAGACCTGAGTTTGAATCCTCATTCAACCATGAATCTCACTGGGTGACTTTGGGCCAGTCATGTATCTCTCGGCCTAACCTACCTCACAGGGCTGTGGTGAGGATAAAAAAACCCCATGCACACCACTCTGAGCTCCTTGAAAGAAGAGCGGGATATAAGTGTAAATACAAATTTTTAAAAATAGGCACATGGATGAACAAAATCTCTCTTCCTATGCTGTTTGCTCTGATTGATTGGAAGGGGAAAGGAGGGGACAGTTGGATTAACATTCCAGAATTGTTCCTAAGTGTACCCCTTATGAATTAATGTATTAGTTTCTCTCTCTTCCTTGCCCTAACCTTGAGATTCCCCAGCGATAGCCCTGCCTGCTCATTTTGTGTATCTTACTCTGAAGATGGAGTGGGTTTTTTGTTTGTTTTATTGCGTGTTGTAGCTGTATGTGCATGTAGGCTGACTTGTGTTTTGGAGGAGGCACAGAGGCTTTAAGGCCCCACTCCGAATGCAGGTGTGCGCACACTGCCTGGATAGTGGTTAGAGTGCTGGACCAGGACTGGGGAGACGCTAGTTCAAGTCCCCATTCAGCCATGAGACTTGCTGGGTGACTCTGGGCCAGTCACTTCTCTCTCAGCCTAACCTACTCCACAGGGTTGCTGTGAGGAGAAACTGAAGTATGTACACTGCTCTGGGCTCTTTGGAGGAAGAGCGGGATAGAAAAAATGTGAATGCTGCTGCTTGCTGGCAGATAGCAGCTGGCGGGGCGGGGAGGGCAGGGGGGTTGCTAATACACACTGCTGGATTTGGAATTCAATGAACATGCTGATCAGGGAATGTAAGGACTCCATCCAGTCTCCAGTACCTCTCTGAATAGCTGATAGCTGTGGTGATTCCTGCTTTCTGAAGAAGGCTGTATCTGTGCTGCCTCAGCAATTTGAATCACTGAAAGCATGTAAGGTGCAGTTTTAATGTTCAGTTAGTGCCATCATTTCTTAATTAAAAGATAAACAAGCTTGACTTTTATTTTTGAGGTGATATTCTGGTGAAGTTATCTGAAAGATGAGTGTCAGATATTTGGGGGGTGGGTGGGGCGCAATTTCAGTGCTTGCCCTAGGCGCTATTTGCCCTAGCTACGCCTCTGGGGCCATGTCAAAACAGGGAAGTAGATAGGTGCAGCATCAGGTAGCAGTTGGGGGGGAGGGTTCCCTGGGGGGAGGCTGCACCCAGTTGGGGCCCACGGCCGAGGGGCAGTCCCCCCTACTCCATTTCATCCCTACACACCTGGTCTCTGTGATGGGATTCTCAAACAAAATTTGTGGGGTGGAATCCAGAGCTGCATTTCTAGCACCTGAACAGCCTTCCGTTTTTCAGACCTGAGCACCAGATCTAGGAAGGGATCTGAAGGGGACATCTGCTTTTGCAAAACATTTTTCTGACATGTCTTTAATTATGAAGGGAAACGGGAGCGCACACAGCTCCCAAACCTGGGTAGGACCCGTCTCCTACTCTCATTAGAATTGTATAAACCAGCCCACTATGAGGAATTATGGTTTTGCAATAATTTCAGTCCGTAGGAGACCAGGTTTAGAGCGGGAATGCTGCAAGACACCTTGTCTGTGTACCTGCAAAACTGTCAAAGATCTGTGAGAGCCAGAATTGGGCTGTGCTGGCAAACCACAAAGCAAGGTTTGAAGGTTATGGAAAAGCAATTGTGAAAACCAGCCCAGAGTTTCCAGTTTGCCATTGTAATGGCGACAAAGAAATGTCTCCCAGATTCACTGGGGGAAACCCAATTTACTGAGTGCATTTTAATTTAATGATTTTATCTACTTCATATTTTCAGAAGTTCGGGTGCAGGAAGCGAGGGGGGAGGAAGCGAAGCTGGAAGAAGAGAAACTGAGCGGGAAGGAACGTGATCTGGAAAAGCCTGACCATTGTTATTTTTGTAAATATGATTATTTTTGTAAATTATTATTATTATTCCTATTATTGTTGTTGTTTTTATTGTTACTACTACTACTACTACTATTATTATTATTAGTATTAGTATTATTATATTATTATTTTAAAAAAACATAATTTTGAAAGACACACCTCTTCTTCTCCTCCATGATCTCTGCAGCAAGAGTTCTGCTTATGTACAGAACAACATTTGGAAGCTTCGGAGGTTTTGTAGAGCATTCTGGTTCCTGCTCTGAAATGGGGAGACATGTGCATTGTGCGTGCCTCTAGGACAGGAAGATACTCCTGTCCCTCAGTTACTTGACAATCATAACTCTAGCAGCATAACTCTAGCAGCAGCAGGGGCAGATCCGCCTGAGGACTTGCTCACCCACCATTCGCTGCCTCTGCTGCAGGCCCCCCACTGACCCCACCAACCACTGCCTCTGGTAGTAACTTGAGAAAGGCTTTGGTGTACGGGCTTAAGGGGAGGAGGCAGCTTGGTGGAAGCAGTTTCTCATTGCCCAGCCCCCAGTTGCCAGTCTTGAAAGTGTTGGGAATTCTCTCTGGTAAGAGAATCCCTTTTTCATTGCAGCAGAGTGCACAGAGGCACAACACAGCGGAATTTGGTTAGGCATGCGTGTATGCTGAGAGTAAAGTAACTTGGAGCCAGTTCATAGTTTCAAATCAATATATATGGCATTTATTAAAGAACTCCATTCTAGATAGGAAAGTGAGGAGTTAGGATCTCTAATCTAGCTAGCTAGCTGGATACAGATGGATTCTGCATCTCTGCACACTTGGTGCAGGGAGAAGAGCTTGCATGTTGCAAGGTAGAAGGAAAAGGAAGAGAAGGGGGAGAGAAAGGAAGTGGCTGGAAGGAAAGAAGTGTCCCTGAGAGTAGCAATCTACATTCCAATGGGATAGTGGAAGAGCAGTAGAGAAAGGATGACCAGTGTCTTGACCCTCTAGCCCTCTGACTCACTAGTCTGTCCTCCACTGTCTTTGAGACAAGAGACTGTGCAAAGTCCTTCACTTCCAACAGAAAGGTGGCCAAGGTAATGAGAAAAGGCTGCCAACTAGGAAACAGTCTCCTCAACCTGTGCCCCTTGAAATGCTGTGGAGGGTGTGAGGCTGTCATAGCTTTCCTCAGGTGAGCAAGAAGCTGGGTCTGCTCCTACTTGGCAGGGAGAAAGTCCCGGAAGAGTAAGCTGAGTTTAGATCAGGGATGCTCAACTCTGGTCCTCCTGCAGATGTTCGCTTCCAACTCCCATAATCCCTGTCTATTGGCTACTGTGCCTGGGGATTATGAGAGTTGTCATCCCAAAACAGCTGGGGGCCCTAAGTTGAGCAGGTCTGCCTTAGCGGTATCAAGTGTTGACAACACCTCTGACCACTGGCAGAGTAATTTGTCCCTCAGAGTTATCCCATAGCGCCATGCCTTGACTTGCCCTGCTGCCACAGGGTCAAAAGGAGAGCCTGGCACATGCTAAACATGAAACATGTTTTCTCGTGCTAGTTGGATAGGACTTCATCATGCCAAGTCAGTAATAGACTGTCTGTTACCAGGGCTTTGTTTCTTCCCAGTTTCTGGCCCGCTGAGTGACTAACTTGAGCATAACAGAGTGGCACTGGAGACACATCTCGGTACTTGGAGCGCTGCCCGCAGGAATTTAGACTGTACAAGTTCCAGAGCCACAATGTTGGGGAAGGGGCCCAATTGGGCACCATCGAGAAGCTAGCTAGTGACTTGGCTGTGAACAGTTCAAGGGCCGCGGATACATAATGGCCTCCTCTTGTCGGCAGGCATTTGAGAATGGCAGAGGCACTTCTCTGGACATTTAAAGCCAGGTGTTCTTCATGGCCTTTCCTAGAGCCACCAGAATGGAAAACTACTCCCAAGTCTTTGAAGTGTGCAGCTTGCTCAATCTTATGCCCCTCAATGTGCCAAGAGTGGATCTTGGGCCTCCTGACAAAGGCCATCATTTTAGTTTTGTGATCATTGATTTCCAGGCAGTTCTCCCTGCAGTGCAGTGTCAGGGCCCTCAGTCTTCTTCTAAGGCCAATGGGGGGTCCTTGAGAGGATGGCTGCATCAGCCACGTAGAACAGGATGGCAATGTACCTCCCAGCGCGCTTTGGAAGGTGGAAATCTGGGTTGCTGAGCTGGCCCATCATACAGTTAATGTAGAAATTGAAGGGGAGTGGAGCCAGAATGCATCCTTGTTTGATGCCCTTCAGCTCTTGTGAGGTGGCCTTGGGGGCTACATCTCACCTGGAGTGATGTGTTCGCGTGCAGGGTGCGATGAAGTTATAGCAGGCGCCGGTCAATGGAGGAGGCTTCCAGGTTCTCCCTTCATTTGACTCGTGAGATGGAGTCGAATGCTGCCTTAAGGTCGATGAAGGCAGCATAGAGGGAGGTCACCCGGCAGGAAGCGTATTTCCCGATAAGGTGCTGTAGAACTAGGCACTGGTCGATGGTGGAACGCCCTTCCCTGAAGCCCGCTTGTTCCTCAGCAAGAAGATTTTCCTGTTCCAATCCATCTTTAAGCATCCCGGATAGGTGTCTCGCATTAGGTTTGCTGATGGTATTGAGCAAAGTGACGGGTCTGTAATTGGCAGGGTCATCCTTCTTGCCCCTTTTAAATATAAGGCAATGATCACTGCCCCCCCAGTCCTTGGGAATTTGGGCACTCGTGTCAACATTGGTGAAGTGCGAAGCCAGGAAAGGGGCCCACCAGTCTAGCTTATTTTTAATGACCTCTGGTGGAATAAGGTCCTCGCCTGGAGCCTTCCCCAGTCTTAACTGGGTGACTAGACTGTGAATCTTTGAGGTTGACACTGGTGCCCTCGCTGGAGTGTCTTCAATGGCACAGGTGGAGTTTCTGCAAACAGCAGCAGGCTCTTTGTATAGGTCATGAAAATAGTTCTCCCAGATCTCTGGATGAAGATGACAGTCCAGGTGATTTGGATCATAAGTGGGAGAGTGCTTTGTAAAGATGCCAGAACATGGCAGAATCTTTGGCTTAATGGCCTGAATGAGACCAATCCAGGCATCTTTCATGGCATCTCTTTTCTTACGAAGCAGCAGAAGTTTGTGCTGTCTTTTCTGCAGAAGGAGATTCTGTGCGGCCAACTGTCCAGAACTAGCTTTATAGACTTGATAGGTGTAGGGATGGGCTTTTGGGGCTTTAGCACAGTCCTTATCCAACCACTGCTTGGAGGCCTGTTGGCACTGTGCACGTAGCTGACAGATCTTGCGAGAGAGGAGCTGCTGTTATTCCTGGACGAGGGCATTGTAGGACACCAAAGGTGGAGAAGTAGGGTCGTTAGTTAGTGAGGATGATTGAATACGCTGCATGTGGTCAGAGGCGAATAGCTCACTTAGTGCTTGATCCAGTTGTGGAGACCCATTTAGCACGGCAATATGCTCCTCCCGCCAAGGATATGGTGGGATGATCATGGTTCTCCATATGGGACTGATAGATGAAAGGCTTTAGAAGGAGCGAGATGGGGAGATGATCACTGTCAAATTTGGAGACAACCCTCAAAACCCTCCACCAGAGGGAGAAGGTTCCCTGAGGCGATAAAGTAGTCAATCAGACACATCCCAGAGAAGGCCAGATAGGTGAAGTTGGCAGGATGGTCGTTTTCAAGCGAGTCCTTCAGAATGCAGAGATTAAGTCGGGTGGTCATTAGACTCAAGCAGAGACCTGCATAACTTGACCTTTGGTCCTTTGAAAGATGGATAAGAGGGAGCCCGTCTGCCTCGGGACTGGGTGGATAAGCCCTCTGTTGAGTGTATGAAGTATGGTCATCAGGGCCCAGCCTAGCGTTTAAATCACCACCCTTTACCAGAAATGTATTCGGAATGGAGAGGAGGAGATCTCCTACGTAGTTTTCCAGTTCAGTCCACATTGATCTGACCTGAGGCTTCCTCTGTATCGGAGAGAGATAGATGTTAATTTTCAGCAGACTGCAGCAGCCGAATTGAATCAAAACTGTCATAGCATATTGTTTGAGCAGTGGAAGCAGCTTCGAGGATGCGTGTAGAGAGGTGGCAACAAGCACACCTAGGCCACCTTTGCATCTGCCACAGCCTGCCCCAGGTACAGCTCCAACTGTATAAGAGTGAAAGACATTGAGTAATATCTCCCCGGATGAGCCTGAATAGCAAGTCCTGGGGACAAACAACAGGGCAGGCCTGCGGTCTTAATGTCCTGCTTGTGGGCTTTCGTGAATCATCTGGCTGACCACTGTTGGAAACAGGATGCTGGACTAGATGCATCTATGCAATCCAGCAGAGCAATTCTTACATTTGTGTTAAGATGATGAAAATGGTCTCTTTATCATTTGGCCACCTGCCTCTCTACCTAGTCTACAATTTCAAATTACAGAAAATTTAATCTACAATCCAATCTTCAGATGCAAAACAAAAGCACTTAAAAACAGAAATAACACCAGCATCCCTGCCAGCCTCTACTATTCAGCACCCCCAGTTTACTCCCCACATTTCTGAGATTTCACCAGGTACTAGACATACCTTTCAAGACCATCATTACAGCCTTGAGGACTGTAGATCTTCTTTTGGAGGAAAATGTCTCAGGACGCTGAATTTCTTTCAAAATACTGTGCTTGTGCAATGCAACGGTAGAATCAGGGAGTACATAGACTTCTGGCAGTGGAGTGGTTGGCCTGCTGGATCCAAACACAGCTTTGATGTAATGCCTCATATGACCTCTGTAGAACAAGATGGAGCCACACTCCAGTAGCTCCAATCATGCCAGCAAAGCATCTCCGATGGGTGTGCCCAAGCACACCCACATCCATGCCATGTTCCAGGCAGGATTGAAGCTCACCTTCCATCCCCACCCCTGGGAGAAGAAGTTTGTGCAAATCTTCTAATACAGGATTCCCAACCAGAAAAGCATACCTTTTCTGCTCACAGACCAGTCCTTCAATTCAGATACCCTGAAGAGATTGTGTGTGTGTGTGTGTGTGTGTGTGTGTGTGTGTGTGTGTGTGTATGGATGGATTGACTGATTGATTAAGTGCCCTCAAGTAGGTGTCAACTCTTAGCCACCACATAGACAGATTCTCTCCAGGGTGATCTCTCAGGTCTCTCAGTGATGCATTCATTGCTGTCATAATTGAGTCCATCCACCTTGTTGCTGGTTGTCCTCTTCTCTTTCCTTCAACTCCCCCCAGAATTATAGACTTCTCAAGGGAGCTGGGTCTTTGCGTAATCTGTCTGAAGTACGATAGTTTGAGTCTGGTCATTTGTGTCTCGAGTGAAAATTCTGGATTGATTTGTTCTATGATCCATTGGTTTGTTTTCCTGGCTGACCATGGTGTCCTCAAGAGTCTACTCTCGCACCAAAGTTCAAAAGCGTCAATGCTTTTTCTATCTTGTTTCTTCAAAGTCCGCCTTTCACATCCACAGAGTGTCATGGGGGAAACCATTGTCCAAACGATTCTAATCTTTGTAGGTGTAGACTCCTCACGGCATCTAAATATCCTTTCTGAGGCCTTCATTGCAACCCTACCAAGTGCTTGTCTGCGGCGTATTTCTTGACTGCTGAATCCTTTACCGTTGACAGTCGATCCTAAAAGGGAGAAGCTATCCACCACTTCAGTGTCTTCTGTGTCTATTCTGAGGCTGGTTGCTGTACCCCTTCCTTGTCTTTAGTTTAGTCTTCTTTACATGTAATTGTAGTCCCATTTTTTCACTGTGCTCCTTCACTTTCATTACTAGAGCCCCATTCTCAGCTCTCAGAGTGGTGTCATCAGTGTAGCGCAGTCTATTGTGTATCTATGCACACACAAATCTAAAAGTTACAGTTATGAAACAGCTTACTCCAGTGACTGGCTTTACATCCAGACTAAGTTACTCAAGAGTACTCCCACTGAAATTAATCAACTTGTCCCACTAATTTCAAGAAGACTGCTGATGACTAACTTGCTCTGGATGTAAGTCTGTGGCTGGAATAGCCTGCCTCATGACTGTAGCATTAAAACCTGGCGCTGATATTCTGTCGGTCAGGATGAGGGAAGGAGTACGCTGAGCTTCTGCACGTAGCCAGCCAGTCAGAAGCACAGGAAGAGAGGCTTCACCCTCCTCCCTCCCCTTCTACAATAGATACATCACTGAGAATAGGTTGGCTTCCAGCCGGCAGTCCTCAGATGAGGAACACATCGCGTGGCAGGAGGTCTCTGCATACCCCCGAGAGCCCTTCAAGTACCACTAGAGGTACTAGTACCCCCTGTTGGGAACCCCTGTTCCATATACAGAGAGTTCTTTTTTAATTCATATCCAGGTTTCCATCTGTACCAGAGAGAGGCCCTTTCCACAGCAAGTCTGCACAGCTACCAATGGCAAAACGTAACCAATCACTATCTTGGCTTCAATGGCTGGTCTAGTTGCCTCATCACGGTAAGGATGACCTGCTGTTTTCACTGTCATTTCAGTGAAAAGAAGCTTTCATACCAAGTCTGCAGGTATGCTTCATTTAAGTGTCATGACCTACCTCCATGGGTAGGTGAGAGAGCAAGCCAGTAGCTCATTGTGTGCTGAGCGTAGACAGAAGTCTGCCAATTGCTAATCACTTCTATAACCAAATGGTCTGCGAATTCACTACCTCGGAGAAGTGATGAACTAGTTTGATCTAATATGTAAGCAGCTCTCCACTGTAAATGTATTGTGTCTACAGATGTGGATTGGCTTTGGTAGCCAGCTCTTCATAGTTGCCAACTTCCTCCCCAGGCATGTCTGCTTGCCCAGCACAAAGCCAGACTCCTCCCCCCTCCAAATTCCCAGTGTGTGGAGAACTCAGGAGTTGAGAGGAGCCTCTCATTTTGTGCTCGCCTACAGTATTGTTGCCGGAAATATTCCTAGTCACTCATGGTGACCTGCAAAACGTTGAGATATAAAGGCAGTTCACACAATGCTCCTGTTTTAGGATTGTGTGCAAGGGAAAGGCTGGAGAGAGAGAAGTGATTTCTGGGGGAGAGGAGCCGAGTCAGAGAGTGCCTTCCTACCCAGCTCGCATACCCAGCACTTTACCCAGGCAGGAAGAAACATATGTCTGTTCTAATCAGAGCCATGTGAACTGCCTCACAGAGTACCTTGAGGGGGATGAGGGTGGGAAAGGAAGGATGGGATGGATGGAAGTAGTGGGACTTCTATTATTATTATTATTATTATTATTATTACACTTATATCCCGCTCTTCCTCCAAGGAGCCCAGAGCGGTGTACTACATACTTGAGTTTCTCTTTCACAACAACCCTGTGAAGTAGGTTAGGCTGAGAGAGAAGTGACTGGCCCAGAGTCAAACTCGGGTCTCCCCGGTCCTAGTCCAGCACTCTAACCACTACACCATGCTGGCTCTGCCTTTCCCTCTATTGCTCTCAAAATCCCAATTTGAACAGTTTCAGTCAGTCAGTCAGTCAGTCATCCTTTATTGCAGTCATAGACCAATACTTCGTAAAACATACATACTTACAAAAAACTCAGCATAATAAATCAAACAGATTGTAATATTGACAGGTTAAAATTAAGACAGTTGTGGTGAACTCCAGATAGATCTTACTGAAAGCCCAAGAGAGCAGAGCACCCACCATTACAATCATAAAACAGGAATCACGGAAAACAGAAGGCAAAACATTAATGAAAACCTAAGCGGATGTTGCAAATGATATAACAGTACCTTGCCATTTTGCAAATTAGGTCGTCATCAAGACTGGACAGTAAATACTTCAAATAGAAGTCATCCAAATGCCCAGGGAAACGTTGCAGCAAAGGGGACACTAATCTTAAGCGGGCGTCCCTATAGAAATGACAGTATAAAATGGCATGCGCACTTGTCTCCACTTGACCAGACCCGCAAGGGCAAAGTCGAGCAGAGAAAGGGGTACCTTTAAATCTTCCCTCCATAACAGCAGATGGAAGTGCATTTAGACAGGCGAGCGTCAAAGCACGTCTAAATTTAGGAATGGTAATTAGACTCAAATAGCTAGCTGGTTGAATGTTAAACATTTGATCCCCCAAAAAGACATTCTTAGGCAAGGAATCAACTTCTTCCTGCAGTTCCATGTCCATGATACGTTGTTTGATCTCAATCCTGGCTCGATCATATTCCATTTTGATCATCTCATCCTGAAAGAAACCATAATGAGCCAATTTGTCAATAATTTGGGTCTTCCACTTCATTCTGAAACAATCAGTCTTAATAAGGGGGGCCAGTCCTAGACAAGAGAAGACAAATTTTAACCAGAATAATATGATATTCCTCCAATAACAAGTTTCCAATCTAATCATACCCACCTCTCGTCTTAACGCAACATTAGGCACGCATCGGGGGACTAACAATATAGATCTCAGAAATGTAGACTGCAGGGCTTCTAAAGCCGTGAAGTTGCTAACAGGTCCTATTTGGGCTCCGTACAGCACTTGAGAGTGGACTTTGGATACAAATAGTTTAACTGCAGCGGGGATATAAGAAGCCCCCCTCGAGAAATGAAAAGATGTCATAAGGTTCGTAGTTAGCTGTGGCGTCAACAAAGTAGATTTGAGGTGGGCATTGCGTGAGCCTGATGAATGGAAAACCACTCCTAGGTATTTAAAGGAGTTGACCTGTGCAGAGCCGGATTAACGGAGTAGCAAATGTAGCATTTGCTACGGGCCCCGCGTTTCGGAGGGCCCCGCATGCCCAGCTTGAACTGCCCCTTCTTCTTTCTGCTCTCGACTGAGTTGGTGCCGCTTCTCCGTCCTCGCTGCCTGCTGCTGCCAAAAGTCTGTTTCCCTTGCAACAGAGATGCAAAGGTTTCCCTTTTGGAAGGAACTAAGAAAGGAAGGAAGGGGGGAGGGGGGCGGCAGCAGATCAAACAGCCAAGAGCAGGGCGTTTGTCTGCCTGACGGTGGCGTGGAGTGTAGGAGAACTGGGCGTTTAGCTAGATGCACCGGGACTGCTTTTCAGTCTGCGCTGTAATGTGAGCGCGGCTGAGTGGTGCGAGATGGGAGGTTCTGCTCGGCAGCAAACACGGAGCAGGTTCCCGCCGCTTGTACACACTTTTTGCACACATGCCTCCCTCTGCAGTCAGCCAAACAGCTCCGGGAAGGAAATTCTGTGCCCTGTTTTGCACTCAGAGCCTGACTTTTGCTGTCAGCGGTCATATTCTCTCGCAGCAAGCAAACATGCCTAACTCCTAAGGAGGTGCTCCGTGACTTCCCTCCTCCCTCTCCCGGCCCCCTTGGAGCTTCCCAGCTCCGTCTGGTATAGACAGTAGCAGCAGCTCATAGGAGCTCTAGCAGCGCTGCTCACCACGCTCCAGCTGCAGGCCGGCTCAGACTGGGGGGAGGGAGTTTTGTACTCTCATGGGATGCTAGCAATAGGTATCCTTTCAGGCTGTTCCTTCCCTGGTCCAAAATCTCTATAAAAGGTCTCTATAAGGACAAACATGGGTGTGGCGTAACAAGGAGATTCATGGAGATTTGCAGAAAACCACGAGGCAAAGGGAGAGGTTCTAACTCTGTCTTATACTATCTTGTGAGCGGAAAATGACCATCTTGACACCAATAGGCTGGAGGGGATTCCAGGCTGGAGTCGGTAAGGTGATTGTCTCCAAATCCTCAATTTGGGAAAGGTTGGAGCGAAATAAATAGGCATTACTTCAAGTCAGTTGTTTTAGGGCGGGTTGGTTCTCATGAAAAAGCCAAGGGGTGGGCTTTTTAAAAGAAAGTCGACTATTATAGCAAATGCAAATATGGAATTATTTTACTTTGCATAAATTAGTAAATAATTTGTTTTAATATTGATGTGCTTTTTTAAAATTTAGGGCCCCATTATAACATATGCTACAGGCCCCGCACTAGCTTAATCCCTGGACCTGTGCAATCCTGTGACCATTGATGGAGCAGCAATATTGCCTAGGACGTTTTGCAAAGACTAGGACTTTAGTTTTTCCATAATTTATCTCAATGAACTCTTGGGAACAAAATTTTGAAAGGAGGCCCAAAGCACGTCTCAAACCAATTGGGGTTTGGGACATGATTGCCATATCATCCGCATATAAAAGAATCGATACATGCTTATTTGCTATTTTGGGAGGATGCATGTTTATATTCCACAATGCACTACATGCACAATGCAATGGGGGATTTGCCTGTCAGATTCTGTATCTCCTAGGGCTGAACTCAGCCCAAACGAGACACACAATAACTGGCAGCCAGGTTAAGGGTGCGCTTGCAAAATCTTAGCTAACAGCCGGGTTGGTTTGAAGGGTTAGGAAGGCGAGAAGCATCGGGATCCATGGGGATCCCGGCCTAACATCAGCCGGGCTGCCCTTGCCCGCGTTAGGCTGGTCATGAGAACAGTCCCATTGATTTTCAGGCCCAAGATACAGCATTCTTTAGACATTCACCCAGCTAGCATTGATTATTAGCTCAATCATTTTCAGCAACAAATTGACATGCCTAGATCTTCCTGTCCAGTCTTCTAGATTCTTGGCTCGGTTAGGATGTTGGATAACGGCTATCTTTATATGCATTGACAGTAATAAACTCAACTCAACTAAAACTAAGACATGCCTATATATCTCAGACCAATCTTTTCTTATAACAGAAAGATATTGTCTTTCAGAGTTTCTTATGGCCGCCAAGAGAGCCCAGAAGCTTGCAGCACATCAAGCACTCTTGGACGCATTTCAAAAGATCCTGCTTGTTGTTCTAGGCAAGGCCTTTTCCTTTTAAAAATAAAAACACATTTTTAAAATCCTGCTTCTCTCCCACTCTTAACTGGGGTTCCAAGTGGTTTCCATCCACAGGACGGATCAGATCCTCACCTGCTTAGCTGAGTTTCTCCCAGACCATTTTCTGAGTCCTAGGTGGAAGAGCAGAGACACAAGTTACTGGCTTTAAAGCTTGGGATCTTCTCCTATGATGGTGGGAATTGTGGAGGAGGAGACTCGCCATCCAGAAATGCATGGTGACGAAGGCCAAGGGCAACAAAGAGTGGGCTAAGGCATTCTTCATCCAGATGAGATGGCTCCCCCATGAGGCAAGGTGAGGTGACAGTCTCAGGCGGCACTTATGCCCTAGGATGGCAAGTGTAGGCACCCTGCCCCTCTGCAGGTGTAGTCTCACCTGCCTGCTACCACCGCCTCCCACCAGCTCCTCTACACTCTGTCACCCTCCTTTCAGGTGTCCTCCCCTTTATCCTGGCCCCGCTCCTGATGCAGACAGTGGTCTCTACCTCTTCTCCATTGCCCAGGTGCCTTATCTTTTGAAAATTTATTTAATCTATTTTAATTGATTTTGACATTTAGATCCCGCTCTTCCTCCAAGCAGCTCAGCGTGGTGTACATGCCTTTTTTTATCCTCACGACAACCCTGTGAGGTAGTTTAGGCTGAGATATATGACTGGCCCAGAGTCACCCAGTGAGTTTCATGGTGGAAAGGGGATTAGAACTCGGGTCTTCCTGGTTCTAGTCCAACACTCTAAACACTACACTATGCTGGCTCTTCTGGGCATGTCACTGTATGAAATTGCAAGTCAGCAGTGGTAACAGAGAAAATGGTGCTTCTAGCATAGAGCGGTGGCCTCTCCTCATTGCTTCTGCTTTGCTAGCTACAGTAGCTGCTTCTCTCCCCCCAACCCCATCAGCAGGGGAGACTTGTGCATAGGAAGAAGAGAACAAGAAGGAAACAGATCCAGCTACTGGAGCAAGAGAAGCAGTGGCAACAAAGAGTCAGAAGCCTACTCTGTGAAGAGCAGACACAGCTTGAGGCGGTGAGCAGGCTTTTCTAAACAGAACAACTAGCCTTCCCCCCTTCAAACCAACTAACAGGAGGAGGGGAGATTTTGAGGGGCTGGTTTCTCTTTAAGGAGTGTGTGTGTGTGTGTGTGTGTGTGTGTGTGTGTGTGATTTGCCAGAGCTAGCATTTGCCAAGGCTAGCAAACCCCAGTGTTTTTGTTTGTCCCGACCTGGAGGGGGCAGAGTCAGCTAGGGGTGTGGGAGACCCCACGTTCATTTGACATTTCTTGGACCCACATCCTGTGTCTCAGTTGGAAACCTACTCCCGACATAAGAAGTGATGGCCCAAGAACATAGCGAACAGAGCATAGTGAACAGGGATAGCAAACAGGACGTTAGCATTTTGCAGTTGTTTAGCGGGAAGTGTGCGGAGGAGCCTGGAACAAGCCCCCGTGATCACAAGGAGCGCAGAGGAGAAGAGAATGTAAGTACGAATCCCTCCATCATATTCTTGAGAAAGGCTGTTTGGACAGTTAAATAGCTGACCAGTAGAGCTGCGACCTATCCTAATAAACTATCTCTAAATACTGCAAACAGCCAACAAAAGCGGTACGGAGACAGAAAGTCAGCAGGGGAGGGGGCACTTCCCAGTATATTGCACAGAGTGCCACATGTATGACTATTTGCCCCATGGGCCGAAGTCATGGGTGTGTGCTCGGTGCAATGAGCTCCTGGCTCTCAGGGAACCAATTTCGTTCCCTTGAGACCAAGGTGGTGAATCTGGAGAAGCTCCGAGAGACAGAGAGGCATGCGGACGAGACCTTCAGGGACACGGTAGAGGCATCCCACTCCAGGGCTGATAGCTCCTCTGCTGTCAGGGAGAATGAAGGTTTCTGGCAAGGAAGACATTGGTCTGAGGAAAAGGGAAATGCTCCTTTAGAAGGGACCCCTTCATTGGAACATGAGCTCACATCCTTTCGCACAGAGGATACTCCTGCGGGGCGGGGCCTCTTTGTAGTGGGTGATTCAATCATTAGAGGTATAGATAGATGGGTTTGTGATCATGTGTTGACTGCACGGTGACTTGCCTGCCTGGTGTGAAGGTTGCGTACATCACACATCGTGATGCTGACGGGAGCTGGGCAGTATCTGGTTCGGCAAATGCCATCCCATCCTCGATAGAAAGGACAGGGAGGGGCGCCTTGGAGGTGGAGTAGCACTGTATGTTAGGGATAGAATCTAACAAGCTAGAAAACCGAGGTGGACTGGAGTCCTCCACAAAACCCTGTGGGTGACAATACAAGGCATGAAAGGAAACGTGCTACTGGGGACATGCTATTGCCCTCCGGATCAAAACGCTGACAGTGACTGGGAGTTGCAGGAGGAAATCAGGGAGGCGTCAAGAAAAGGCAGGGCTGTAATAATGGGTGACTTCAATTACCCACACATAGACTGGCTAAATTCAGTCAGGTAATGACAGAGAGGTCAAATTTCTAGATACACTCAATGACTGTGCCCTAGAACAGTTGGTCTTGAAACCAATCAGAGAGAAGGCGACCTTGGACTTAATCCTGAGTGGCACCCAGGACCTGGTGCGTGATGTCAGTGTCATCGACCCTTTAGGGAACAGTGACCATAGTGCCATCAAATTCAGCCTACGTGCCGGGAGAGAATCACCAAGGAAGTCTAACACAGACATTTTGCATTTCAGAAGAGGAAACTTCTCCCAAATGAGGAGTATGGTGAAAAGAAAACTGAAAGGGAAAATCAGGAGAGTCACTTTGCTCCAGAATGCATGGAGTTTACTGAAATCCACAATACTAGAAGCCCAGTTAGACTGTATATCCCAAAGGAGGAAAGGTACCACTAAGTCCAGGAGGATGCCAGCATGGCTAACAGGTACTGTCAAGGAAGCCATCAAAGGGAAGAAGACTTCCTTTTGAAATTGGAAGGCCTGTCCAAACGAAGAGGACAGAAAGGAACACAAACTCTGGCAAAAGAGATGCAAGGTGACAATATGGGAGGCAAAAGGAGAGTTTGAGGAACATTTAGCTAGAAGTATCAAGGGGGATAGAAAAAACGTCTTTCAATACGTCTTTCATCAGAAGCGGGAAACCTGCCAGGGAGGCGGTTGGACAATGAGGGAGTGAAAAGGATGATTAAGGAGGATATGGAGGTTTCAGAGAAGCTCAATGAGTTCTTTGCGTCTGTCTTCATGGCAGACGATACTGAGCATATAGCTGTTCTTGAACCAAGCTTTTCGGGGATGGAGGCTAAAGAACTGAGTCAGATAGAAGTGACAAGAGATGATGTTCTAAACTGTCTGGGGGGGAAAAACAAACGAACATTGACTTGACTTTCAGATGCCTTCAGTTGCTTGTTCTCCCTCCATGCTCTCTTCACTCATCTGATACCTTCAGTCTCCATAAAATCCCCCATGCCCCAACTCTTTGGGGTAGGAAGCTGGTCCTGTGGTAGCGTGCATGAATTGTCCTGTTTGCTAAGCAGGGTTGACCTTGGTTTGTATTTGGATGAGTGAGCATTATGAGAGGAGAACTGGTCTTGTGGTAGCAAGCATGACTTGTCCCCTTAGCTAAGCAGTGTCCACCCTGGTCGCATATGAATGGGAGACTAGAAGTGTGAGCACTGTAAGATATTCCTCTCAGGGGATGGAGCCGCTCTGGGAAGAGCAGAAGGTTCCCAGTTCCCTCCCTGGCTTCTCCAAGATAGGTCTGAAAGAGATTCCTGCCTGCAACCTTGCAGAAGCCGCTGCCAGACTGCAAAGACAATAATGAGCTAGATAGAGCAATGGTCTGACTCAGTATATGGCAGCTTCCTAGTAAGGGTCAAATTCTCCCCTTTGGGTTGGGGCTGTAGTCCTGTGGTAGATCATCCGTCTACATCTCTACAGAGCATCTGCTCTGTAGAAATGCTTTCCCATTTAAAGGAAGAATTTAAATGTACAAGTTCCCAAGTTGAATCCCTGGCATCTCCAGGTAGAGGTGGGTAAGACTCCTGCCTGGAACCTTGGAAAGTGGCTGCAAGTCAGTGTAGAAAATATTGAGCTAGATGGAGAATGGTCGGGTAGAGGCAGCTCCCTATCTTCCTAGGACTCTGCCCATCAACTTGTGTTCTACCCTATTATTCAAACTCCTGCCCTCCTGACTGCCCTTCTTCCTAATAAAAACTCTTGACTACACCGACATTTTGTAATGGTTGTTGCACGTTTGGCTTTGCCCTCCTCCACTCCCCTTCCCTTGTGTGCCTAGCCTTCCTGAGGGCCAAGCCAGATGTGATATAGGAGTTCCTGCTGCCAGATCTCTTGTGTCCTATCTAGTTGGACTCTGGATTGTAAGCCTGAGATCACGGCACGTGTCTTCTTTTTGCTGCATGTAGAACACCAAATAGCTGTTATGGACTCTTTAGAAAGACTAACATTAAAATCATCATTTCATTCCAAACCTTGAATAAAGGTGAGGAATGTTACAAAATAATAGACAAAAGGATTTTACTTCTAATTATTCCTTTGTTAAAACTTGGCCTTGTTAACTTGTCTGTTTCAGAGAATGGGAAAGTGGCAGTGGAGTATAGCTCTCCCCAGGAAGACCCCATTGACTGTTTAGCAGAAGAGGAACTGAAAGGTCTCATCCAGGTAAATTGAAGCCTCATATCATTCGCAGATGAGCCTCATGTTGCTATGACCTAGCAAGCTCAGCTCTTGAACATCTTAGCTTCATGAGTTGGGAGGAGTGAGTAGGGAATGAGCATTCTCTCTCATTTCAATGCATGGACTTTTAAATTCAATGGGCTACCTGTATGTTTATAGGAAACATAGGAAACATAGGAAACTGCCATATACTGAGTCAGACCATTGGTCTATCTATCTCAGTATTGTCTTCACAGACTGGCAGCGGCTTCTCCAAGGTTGCAGGCAGGAGCCTCTCTCAGCCCTATCTTGGAGAAGCCAGGGAGGGAACTTGAAACCTTCTGCTCTTCCCAGAGCGGCTCCATCCCCTGAGGGGAATACCTTACAGTGCTTTACACTTCTAGTCTCCCATTCAGATGCAACCAGAGCAGACCCGGCTTAGCTATGAAGACAAGTCATGCTTGCTACCACAAGACCAGCTCTCCTCTCCCGTCAGGTGCTTAGACCAAGGACGGACAGGTTCCTCGGGGGCGGGTAGACTGAAGATAGCCAGAGATAGCTGGGCTGAATGTTAGATGCTTGGAGCCACAGAGAGAGGACTCACTGGTCTCCCGCTGTCAGATCCTGGTTCAATGTGAGTTAACCACAGTGGGTTGACCAGAATTGCCTAGGAAATCTGCATTCTCAAAACCAGCTCCACAGGCAACCACACTAATCACTTTATGGCAACCACACTAATCACTTTATGCAATCCAGATCCCTGTATGTCAGTCAACAAGTGTTAGTTTCACATTCAGTTCTCCACAGAGCCAACAGCTCCAAATAGCTCAAGCCCATCAACTGATTGTCTGTGCGTTTGGGCCTACATTGTTGCCATAGCAGTCATGCTCGGAGTTCTGCAAAAATGATGTCACTGCCGTGGAATGCTCAGGGTGCAGACTCTGATGTCCAACCGACGTTGGAGATCAAAAGATGGCAGGAATGGATCAGCTCTGTAGTATGGTCCCTGTTGCAAGCAACAGCAACAGCAACTGCAATTTGCTGCTCATGATCTTTTTGGACTTATTTATGGGAGTTGGGCACCGCAGCCATAGGTTGGGTGCAGCAGCCATAGGGAATTACTCCAACCCGTGCCGTAGCACCATAGAAGTCCTCAAGCTTTGGAAAGTCACCAGACCTCCTAGACTCCACCGTGTGCCACCTCCCAGTGCGGCTTTCCACCTGTGAGTACTTCAACCTCACTTCCAGAACTCGGAGGATCGAACCCTTTTAGGGAGAGCCTTTCATTAGGAGTGATGTAGGTGGGATAAGATACTTCTTATTTCGAGGTAGCTTAGCTGATGCCTTTTAAAAAAAGATTTGATACCCCTCTTTTCATCCAAAGGAACCAGAGCAGTTTACAACTCAATAATAACAATTTCGAAAAAGAAAGAAATGGGAACAGCCATATAAATGGTATGAAGCACAAAAAGGGCCAGAGATGGGGAAGGGGAGCCAAAGGGGTGAAGGAAACAGGGATCCCACTGCTCTATTAAAAAAGGGGGGAAAGGACCCAATGCCTAGAGTGTTTCATAGCCACTGAACAGGCACTTCAGATGTGTCCCGAAAGAGCATTCAGCAGAACCATAGAGTCAAACGAGCAGGCAATGGGGAAAAAGGTACAACAGGGATTCTAACAAGTAACGTCACCCCTTCCTTTGCCCAGGTTGATTCAGGCATACACGTTGACTAGGCACTCGCCTAGACAGAGGCGTAACTAGGGAAAATGGCGCCTAGGGCAAGCACTGAAATTGCGCCCCTATCCAAACAGGGATGATGGGACTTGTAGTCAACAATATCTGGAAATCCCTCTGAAAAGGAACACTGTACCATCTAGACATGGTTGTTGATCCAAACCTGAAAACATGAGCCATCTCAGGAAAAGACTTCAAACAACAGTCGGGAGTTATGCGAGGATTCCAAGTGTCATTTTCTCTGTCTCATCTCATGCTTTTTAAAAAGCATGACTTTGTCCTAGAGGATCACCTGCCCAAATAGCCACTAGCAAAATAGGGGAAGAAGAAGCTGGTGGGGTGTGTGTGTGTGTGTGTGTGTGTGTATATATATAAACCAGTGAATGATTCCTGCCAGCCTTTGTCTTATGATGACTGTTGGCTCATGATGGGGTATATGTGCATTCACCACACTAGTGCTTACTTTGACACCAAGAGGGAGGAGGATACATTAGTTTGCCACACTAGACAGAGGAATGTGCAACAGGAGCAGACAGCCAAGTTCTGCCAGGGCCCAAACCAGCCCCTGCCAGACTAAGAAATCCTTGTAATTTGCCCCTTCCTGTCACAAGCAGTGTGCTGTTGACTCTATTATTGACTCTAACTCTCAGATATCCCAGTCATGGATGGAAAATTCAGGGTCAATTTACAAGAGACACATTTTCTACATGGAAGTTTCTTCTGTGCAGGTGCTGTGCAGAAACCCATGTGTAGTGACCGCCAGGGGCATAGCAAGGTTGGAATGGGCCAAGGTGAGATTTTAAAATGGGCCCAGAGCGCCTCAAAGTCCAGGGCCTCCACACACCACAGGCCCCCAAGGATTTAAGTCGGATCTTTCAAAATACGTATGCTGCCTGGAAATACATTTCACTGAATACACACATGCACACTTCACAGTATATAGTGATATCCATCGAGTACTAGATATTTGTGCTACTTTTAATGCCTAGAACACACTAGCAACGCTAATGATTAAAATGGCCCCCTCGCTGCGGATTAGCAAAGGAGACTTTCAACCCTGCAGGGTGAGCCAATGTTTGTTTTCTCAGATTCTGAACAAATTCAGAAAAGTTTGATCCCAGGAGATTTTTCACACCAGGCTTTTAAAGCCCTTTAACACACATCTCCTCTGGAATAGAGGTGCTGCATTCACATGTTGGCCAGATTTACCCTGAAGTCGCTGCAAGTTATTGGGGAGCAGTTCACACACAAGAAAAATAAAATAAAATAAAATAAAATAAAATAAAAGCACAACACATGCTTCACAGTTCTCACTCAGACCTTCTGGGTTGCAAAACAACTTGAACATAAGTGCATTTATGAATGGTTGAATGAAAATAAATAAAATATACTTGTTCCAGAAGTTTTTGTAATTTTCTGCCCTGAAACAAGCCACTTATAGGCCTTTTTAGATAGTTTTTGTTTTTAAAGCCAGCACATTTTCCAGTCTGTTTTCAATTAAATATTCAGAGACTTCTCAGTCTCGCCCCCCCACCCACCCCCATATCAAAGCCCTATGGCAAGCAGATTCCTATAGGGGTGGGGGGACCCCAAAAAGGAATTCACAGCCTATCTAGCAATAGCTGTTCTGGATGGTCTGGGCAGGGGGGCTGCTGCTGCTGCTGCTTTGGAGAGCTCTGCCTGCTTCCTGCTTCCTTCCTTCCTTCCTTCCTTGCTTGGAGCCTACTTGAGTTCAGGCTTCAGGGAGGCCTACTGGGAGGCCTCTCTGGAAGCCCTGCCCACCCGCCGATCAGCTGAGAGGCGGGGAGAGAAGAGCTCTGCAGTTTGCAGGCCCTGCCGATCCTAGGCCGGAGCTGGAGGCAAGTGGCTGGGGGTCCCTGGGGCTGGGCAGGGGGGCAATGGGGTGGGGGTGGCAGGAACTGGTGTGGCGCCCCCACCTCAGTGGCACCCAGGGCACCTGCCCTGCCTGCCCCCCCCCCAGTTCTGCCTATGCGCCTAGAGCAGCACGACTTGCATTGTGCCTGCACAGGAAGAAGTGTACAAACCAGGGCTCTTGTCTTGTTTCTGAGGTGGCCAGCCTCCTGCACAGAGTGAGAGCAGCATGACCCCGAATACGCTGCCACATCAAGATGTCCTGCCTTGCCCTGCCTGGAATGACAACCCACGGAGCTGGTGCTGCTGCTCCGTGTGTCGCTTAGGCTCTCTGGCACCCCCTATCCTGACCAGCACAGAGAAACCAGGCAACCTTTGCAGAACTTTGGGGAGGCTGCACAGTAGGGTTGCCGTGTGTTTTGTCCCCCCACCCCCGGCAGGAGTCCTCTGCCTTTTAACAGCTGCAACTGGGAGAAATCTTGACGGGAACGTCTTTGCATTACTGTAGCCCTAGGCTTGTTTTCATTTTTATTTTATTTTTTATTTTTTACCCTGCAAAAACAGCTTAATGTGAAAAATCCATCAGAAGATACAACATAAGTCATTGTAATTGTGTGTGTGTGTGTGTGTGTGTGTGCGCGTGTGCGGTGAGGGGAGGGGGCAACGTTCAGGACTTTATCAGCTTGATGTCCTTTAAGGCATCGTTGTCTAGATAGGGGCTTGAATTTACTCACAAGTAGCAGCTCTGCAGGGCCATAATGTGTATTGGGACCAGGATGTGGATGTAGAGGGTGTTTAACCCTTTCTGTGCCCTTTTCTGGTCTAAAATGATATATCTCAGTGGCTGTTTTCAGAGTTAGATAGCCATGGGGGTGCATTTTTGTTAGTGCAGAAAGAATAGGTGAAACACCCCTAGCTCTGAGCCATGGTCCTGATACAATTTGCAGCTCCACAAAGCTGCTCTTTGTGAATAGATGTAAGCCCCTAACTTGATGAAGACACATTGAATGCCTTGCCTTGTTTGGTCTACACATTTTAGTCCACCACTCTCGTGCCAGTCTTCTAGCTGGTGGTGGGTGCTAGCTGCTTTGCCATTGGGGGTCACACACACTGCTACACAAAATGAACTAGGCAGCACAGATCATTCCTCTCAAGAGGGATTGTGTGGCTGTTAGGGCCTGGGAGGGAACACTGAGAAGCTGGTGCTGGCAGTTGCAGTTGCTGGAGATGGTGGGGAGGGAGGGAGTCTCTCAGATGTTACTTCAGCACTCTCATCCCTCAACCTTGTGGTGGCCGCTTGGCTTATGGTAGGCCTTAGGGCCCCACCCCCCGCCCGTTGCTTTTGGACTACAGTTCCCATCATCCCCAGGCACAGTGGCCAATAGCCAAGGGATATGGGAATTGTAGGCCAGCATCTGCTGGAGGGCCAAAATTGAAGAGCCCTGGCTTATGGCGTCCGTGCCTTATGCGGGCTTCCTTCCCAGAATCCTCCAAGAGAAAACAAACCAGGGCAGCCTAAATCGAGGGGTTCCCACCCTTGGGTCCCCAGATGTTGTCTCCCATCGTCCCCAGGCCACCATGGTGAAGGCCATTATGGCCAACACAATGGAGTTGTAGTCAAACAACATCTAGAGACCTAAGGATGGAGACCCTTGGCACAGATGACCTTCCTCAAGAGGAATGCGGGGCTGTTAGAGGCTGGTGGAAACACATAAGATGCACAGAAGCACAAAATCAAACTTTGTCTGACTCTTGGGAATCACCACTTGAAGGCATCCCACTTAGAAATATCGATTTCAACATCATTCCCTTGCCCCCGTCTGTTTCTCCCCCCTAGGGATTCCACTGGGAACCTTGTTTCGATTGGAAAACAAAGCTGGACTGGTGGGAGAACTCCTTTTATATTATCAACAATTTTGTAAGTTCACCATGATAACTTTTGCTAAACCTAAGTGGGCAGATAGCTCAGAACTAATATTTTCTTGCCAGATTGCTGAGGAGATGACTAGATCTACATTTGCCAAGTAGATTGATAAAGTTTTCAAAGCATGGGCAAGACAGAGAGTTTGAGCTTGGGGTGGGGGATACATTTGGTAATACCTTAAGAATGAATGCAGATTCTTAAATATATTTGGTCATTTTGAATTAGATATACATTCAAAATGGGACAGGGATAGGGACTTCAAGATGAGATGGAGAACCTTAAATCTCAGATTTTGTATGGGGTGTTATTATGTAAGCACGCAATTTCCAAGACCTCAGATATATGGATGGGTGGTAAAGATTGTCATCACAATTCAGCAAAGGAGATTGATCCCTGTAAGCAGCCTTCTGCATGCGTAATTGACATGGAAGGAGGTGTGCATTCACACTGTGACACTTACTCAGGCTGGATATTGAACTGGTACTGGTTAGATGCCTTTTGTTGTCTGTGGAAGGGGATGCACATCTCTGTCCAGACTTGTTGCTCATGACTGCAGCTGGACTGGAATTGGAGTGCAGGATGAAAGTATCATGCTTATGCCCAATCCATTAAGACAGAAAGAGAGGCTGTGATCCTGGCTGTGCGATGTTCTCAAACTTCCCTTCACCTCTCCAGGACTTTCCATGGCAACAGTTTGAGCAAACTTCAGGAGGGCTCACTTTCACTTACGCATCGGCGGTAAGTTCTCGTTTCTAGGAGTACGGTGATTGCTGACTCTCTGGGTCAAAACTGCGCACCCATATGTGATTTTTTCCCCGGGGTGAATGGCGGCGGGGCAGATCTTTGTCAGCATAGGGGGAATGGGCTAAGCCCCCTCCCTTACTGTGGTCTTGATCCAGCTCAGGACACAGCTATTTCAAAATGTCATGTAAAGTGGCTAACATGTTGACTATACTTATTAGACCAAGGATGGCCAACTGGAACTCTTGCCAGTTCCCAGGGCAATTTTTATGTGGCCTTACAATATTTTAATCAATGGGTGATAAAAGGTTTGCTGACAGTTTCGTGTATAACGAAAATAACAATATTTTTCAACGCATAAGGAACAGAATTCTTCTATGCAATTACATCTGTCTCTGATCTTGGATGTAGCATGTCTAGAACACGTTAGTAGTTGACATACTGCACAAGGTTATATTATTATTATTATTATTATTATTATTATTATTATTATTATTATTAATTTGATTTATGTGCTTTTCCTGTGTAATGTTTGAGCAGTTTCAGAAGAGCACTTGAGCACTAAATGAATGAATTGTGCAAACACGGTTGTGCAGTTGACAACCATTCTTTCCACTTTGTGCAACTACCTTTGTGCAGTTCTTGTGTGCATGAATGTTACATTGCAAGGTGTTAGATTGCAAGATTGTGTCTGAATGCATCGGTTTCATAACTAGGGAGCCTCTTCTGATAGATACATCAGCTTTATTTTGGAGTCTGCCCACTCATGATGGGATCAGGTTGTGCAGGAAAATACACTCCCACTTTCATATTTTCCCCGACCATACTGACCGCCACCTGGAGAATAGATTGGCCCTTGAGAATATAGAAGTTGGTCCCTTCCCGCTTAGACAGGGTAATCCTGCATTGTAGAACTCTGGATTTCCATCTAGAAAATGCAGCTCTGGCACAAATGAACTGTTTGACCTTGGGCAAGTTACTCTTGGCTTGGCTTTCCTGCTAGTTCAATGGAGTCAGCAAATGGGATTGCCAGTGACCCACCCTGACATGGTCATCATGAGGGTAAATGAGACCATACATACAAGGCTTGTGCACAAAGTTGCTTCGGCACCGGCGGGGGTAATCCTTTAAGGGCGGGGGAGGGTGCACTCACCCCTCCCGCTGCATTTCCCCCACAGGCGCTCTGTTATTTTTAATCACATCGGGGCAGCAGCGTTCGTCCCTGCCGCCCCGTTGTCGTCATGGTCCGGAAGTGGCCCGAAGTAGCAAGTGTACGTGCGCCTGTTGTGTGCGCACGCGTACATGGCAGATGGGTGCATGCGCACACGCGCTTGCTACTTCCGGCCATTTCCGGCCGACGATGACAACGGGACGGCAGGGAGGAACGCTGACGGTGGGGGAAATGCGGCGGGAGGGGTGAGTGGACCCTCCCCCGCCCTTAAAGGACTACCCCCCCCCCCCCGGTGCTAAAGCGCCGAAACGATCCCCCGAGCCAAAATGTTTCAGAGGTTAAGATTTCAACCCAAACATATATGATTAAAATTGACAAGACCCAATGGAAGAATTGTGAGCTGTTGGGGATGTCCTGTGTTGGATGTCCTGTTGGGGAGCTGGCTAATTGTGGGAGGCCAAGAGAGATTATTATCTCTTACTGGTCTTATTTATTTTAAATAACTCATGGAATTGTTTTGTTTTTTGAGGAACAGAAACAAGGGTGAATAGATTCTCGTCAGAATCTGAATTACAGCCACTTCCCTTTAGTTCCTTTGTAACTGCTAACATCAACCCTCCTGACAGTCATGCCTAGCTCTGTTTGAAATCAATGGGTCTAACTCTACTCCAAATGATATCTGAGAGAGTGCACAGCTTTCTTAGTGGCCCTTGCTCCTATGCCTTGAACAGTGAGGCTATTCCCAGGATCAGGAGAAATCGGGCTAGGGGAACTTAGCCCGATTTCTCCTGACCGCGAGAACCACCAGGTTGGCAGGCGAGCCCGGTGGCCTCCAGGCGGTTAACCCACCAAAACAAGCCTCCCCTTCAAGCGAGTTTGCGGAGCGAGTGCTCCGCAAACCCAGTTTTTAAAATCATGAGTAGACCCCCGACCGGGAAGCTGAAAAGCAGCCTCCCGGCTCGGGGGTCCCTCCAGCATGCCCTGCCAGCTCGCGCCGGGCATGCTGGAGCTTCCAGGGGCCACGTGGCCCCCGAACTCACCAGCCCGTGTGAAGAGCCTCAGTGCTTGCACTGCTGACCTTGCAGGTAATGCTGTTTGTCCCCATGCCATTAAATGCTTCACCTGCTAATTTCTGCAGACCAAGCTGCTATTGAGAGTATGAGAGGAGGCCAAGGTCAGTTGGCAGTGAGGATTTCAACACTACTGAGGTGTGCAAATCGTTTTATTTGGATTGAGGCTACAGAGCAGAATTGAAACAAACTCAGGGAGAATTACATTCTCACACCAAGCTCCCAAGTTTCTAGCAATGCCTTGTTTGCTGAGCCTCAGAGCCAAACTGGACACCCATACATGCAGTTCTGAGCAGGAGCATGGAAGATCTGTTCCGTTTGGAGTTGTGTAGATTCCAGTAGCGGCTCGTGAATGCGCCCCTGGGAGGGGGGCGGGAGGCATCTTTAAGGGAAAAAGTTGCTGCTTACCTCGGTAGCGTGCCTCCCAGCAGGGTAATCACCACCTGCGGCGGGGAATCGCCGCCACCACTCACCTGGCGTAAATGGAGCCGCGCCCCCGCCAGCAGCCAGGTGAGTGGTGGTGGCGATTCCCTGCCGCAGGGGCTGCTGGGAGGCACACTGTGGAGGGAAGCAGTGACTTTCTTTCCCCTTAAAGACGCCTCCCGCCTTCCCCCCAATGGCGCTTCATGAGCCATTGCTGGTAGATTCTTGTCTTCTCTTCAAGCTGACCAGGCCAGGCCAGGGGCACTGGATGAGAAAAGACAAAACAGAGAAGCCGAGTGCAAAAGGTGGAGTTGGACACACCTTTGTAGTCTCCCTAGTTTCATCATTGCTATGTGCTCTTTTAAACAGGGACTTGTCAAGTAATGCAATCCAGACCATTGAGACGAATTCATGTGAAGCTGTCCTGTTTGTGCAGTTTATGTAAGTCACTAAGCATCCAAACCAGAGGCGTATCTAGGGAAATTGGCGCCTAGGGCAAGCACTGAAATTGTGCCCCTATCCAAACAGGGATGATGGGACTTGTAGTCAACAATATCTGGAAATCCCTCTGAAAAGGAACACTGTACCATCTAGACATGGTTGTTGATCCAAACCTGAAAACATGAGCCATCTCTATTCAAGACTTAGAACAACAGTCAGGAGTTATGTGAAGATTCCAAGTGTCATTTTCTCCCTCTCATCTCATGCTTTTTAAAAAACATGACTTTGTCCTAGAGGATCACCTGCTCAAATAGGCACTAGCAAAATGGGGGGGGGGAGGGAGAGAAGAAGGTGACAGGGAGGGGGTGGGGAGGCTATAAACCAGTGAATGATTCCTGTCAGTCTTTGTCTTGTGATGACTCTGGGCTTATGATGGGGTGTTGGGAATTCTCTCTGGTAGAGAAACTCTTTTTCATTCTAGCAGAGTGCACAGAGGCACCACACAGCGGATTTAGTTAGACATACGTGTATGCTGAGAGGAAAGTAACTTGGAGCCAGTTCATAGTTTCCAATCAATATATAAGGCATTGATTAGACAACTCCATTCTAGATAGGGCGCGCGGCCTCTTCGGCTGTTAGAAGAAGGCTGGTGCTGCTTTCTCTTTCCCTGCAGGGAAGAGCTGCTCCTGGGCTGTGTTGCGAACGCAGCACCAGTCTTAGCTCCTGAAAGGGCCGTGCAGCCCCTTCGGGAGCTAGTGATGCTGGCCCTGCGTTTGCAGCGTGCAGCCAGGAGCGACTCTTCCCTGCCTCCTTTGAACCCGTTGGCCCAGTGGTGGCTCCGCCCCTTCCAGGGTTGCAAAACAACTCGAACATAAATGCATTTATGAATGAATGCATGCATGCATGAATGAATAAATGAATGTAGTATTGTTCCAGAAGCTTTTGTAATTCTCTGCCCTGAAACAAGCCACTTATAGGCCTTTTTAGATAGTTTTTGTTTTCAAAGCCAGCAAATTTTCCAATCTTTTAAAAATTAAATATTCAGAGACTTCTCAGTCTCCCCCCCACCTCCTATATCCAAGCCCTATGGCCGATCCTAGGCCGGAGGGCAAGGCAAGCAAGATGGCCAGTGGCTGAGGGGCCTTGGGGCGGGGCAGGTGGGCAATGGGGTGGGGGTTGCGGGCACTGGCATGGCACACCCCAGTGGCGCCTAGGGCACGTGCCCTGGCTGCCCCCGCCCCCAATTACGTCCGTGATAAAAACCATAAATGGGGATGGGGTGGGGGAGCACAGATGGATTCGGTTTCCACCCTGTGGTTCTGGCCCTACATCTCCCAAGCTTGAGAAAAGACAAAACAGATAAGCTGAGAGAGAAAGGTGGGGTTGGACACACCTTTGTAGTCTCCCTAATTTCATCATTGCTATGTGCTCTTTTAAACAGGGACTTGTCAAGTAATACAATCCAGACCATTGAGACGAATTCATGTGAAGCTGTCCTGTTTGTGCAGTTTATGTAAGTCATTAAGCATCAAAACCATCAATGGGGATGGGGTGGGGGAGCACGGATGGGTTAAGTTTCCACCCTGTGGTTCTGGTCCTATATCTCCCAAGCTTCTGCCCTAGAAGCAGTTTCCCTCCAAGAGGGTTCTGGGAGTCAGGCCTGCTGCTAGGGGCCACCGTTTCTGAGTGTGGGAGCTTTGACCCATAATTCCGGGTCTGTATGGGGTTGGGTTATTCATTGCTGAGCGATGTGTACTGTGCATGTGCTTCTTTAGAACTGTTTTCCATTTTTCTGGACTGCACACAGAGTTCTCCAAGCAAGGCTGAGCCAGATCTCAGTCCTGGAATCGATTCTCATATGTGATGCCTTGTTTCTAGAAATCTCTCTGCAAGAAGGCTCACTTGGTACCTGGTCTCGTGGTAGCAAGCATGACCTGTCCCCTTTAGCTAAGCAGGGTTGGATATGCATGGGAGACTAGAAGTGTGTGCACTGTAAGAGATTCCCCTCAGGGGATGGAGCCGCTCTGGGAAGAGCAGAAGCTTCCAAGTTCCCTCCCTGGCATCTCCAAGATAGGGTTGAAAGAGCGTGGCGTGAGCCCAAGATTGCCAGAGTCTGAGAGCGTGGCTTCCAGGCCAGCTTAAACAATGGCACTCTTCTTCATCTTAGAAATAGGCACTGGAGCTTCAGACAAGAGATGAATTAGCACCACTAGATGAGGGAGTTAGGAAAGAGTCTTTGGACATGAAAAAATGAATCCACTTTTTGCACCTTTTGAGGGGCAACCTTAAACTCACAGTAAAGCCTCATGGTAAAGCTTGCTGTTTGAATAACATCCTGGAAACAGCTGCCCCACTGGAAAGGACACCACCTTCATACTTTGCTGCAGGGGCTTCATGTGGCAATTCGACTCCCACCATCAGACAGGAATCTCAAAGGAAAGATAGTTTTTCCTATCCCATCTACCTTTAAAAAACATATTAAAATGTAATGCTTATTTTGTACCCTGCAAAATCCTGTGCACAATGCTTGTTTCCAGAGACCTCAGCAGCAATCTCACTGAGAATCTCACTCATGGGTCATTCGAGGTCAGGAATGGAACACAGTTTATCAAGACGTAAGTGAATGCAAATGTGAAAAGAGTCAACCTGTTATTGCAGAGTAAGGTACTTTCTTTGACCCCCGGGAAGGTTCAACCCGCCCCCCAACTCTTTTGAATGGCAGAGTTCAACCCTAGAAGATGTAGCATATGGTTATATTCATTCATTCATTCATTCATTCATCCATTCATTCATTCATTCATTCATTCATCTATCATATTTTTATACTGCCTGATATGTATATCTCCAGGTATACAGATATTAGATAGATAGATAGATAAGATAGAGATATGTCTATCTCTAGGTGGTGTGTAATGAAAAGTAGCTACGGCTTTGAAGGAGGCTTCCTCCAGTGCTTCTCTCTTTTGAGAAGTTATTAACCGCTGATGCCAGGGCTGGAAATTTGATGCACTGTGCAGGTCAAACATCTCTCCTCAGTGTCTTCAGAGACACTGGGAGGCAAATACCATGTGTGTGTTTGTGTGTGTTTAGTGCAATCCAGATTGGGACAATCAGTAGAGCTGGAGGCTTGCTGGTGGCTCAGGGACAGGCTGCTGCCCTTGCACATGTGCCAGCCCTGCCCCCTGTATCAGCGTCAGATGCACACTGACACAGGGACCATGCTAGCTCTGGGAAGGGCGGGGGCATGTGGTGCCTTGCCTGCTCCCAGGCTGCACTTTCTTTGTCAGCTGAGTGCTTTCTTCCTCTCTCCTGCGCGGAAGGAGGGGGTGGCAAATAGCTTAATCCGCCCCTGCCTCCTGGAGCTTCTTCCTGCATTTTGCTCAGCTTGTAACCAGTGGGTCTAATTCCTCCCCACGGCAGGCTTCTCAACCATCATCCGCTGAAAGTCACTGATGATGCCAGTTTTTACAGGCTTCCCTCACTGAAGCTTCTGTAAGTACCTGAAATGAATTAGTTATTACCGTGATCACTGGTTTTTCTGCATCTTAGACGGACACTCTTCTTCAGGGCCACTGGGTGGTCCAGAAGAACTCATCAGACTTTCCCCTTTTCTTCTTCCTCTTCTTCTTCTTCTTCTTCTTCTTCTTCTTCTTCTTCTTCTTCTTTTTTTTGGTGATGGTAAACTCTGAGGGTACATTTCTGACTATGTGAAAGTGCCTCTGAGTATATGCAGAGTATAGGGCATTTCCCTGTATCCTGTTTTTAATGCAGGGCTTCAACTCTAAAATGCATGATAGAATTAGAAGAAGAAGAAGAGAATTTCTTGGAGTATGTGCAGATTGCCAAGTGTGTTTTGAGCCAAGATTTTGTGCCTGCAAGATAAGAATGAATGATAACGAATTAAGCTCCTTTGATCATGTGCAGGCTGCTTTTGTGTCATCACTGAATAAACTTGATCAGTCCTCATGCATTTGGTACTGGAGGTCCAGCTTGCTGGTCGGAGGCATGATTTCAGGGCAGGCTGAAGCTAGTTACTCAGTGGTGAGAAAAATACACTGTTGACTAAACTGTACTGTTGACTAAACTGTTGGAGATTCTCTTGTGGTGAGAGAATCCCTTTCTCAATATAGCAGAGTGCACAGAGGCACAACACAGCGGTAGATTAGTTAGGCATGCGTATGTGCTGAGAGTAAAGTAACTTGGAGCCAATTCATAGTTTCAAATTAATATAAAAGGCATTTATTAAGGAACTCCATTCTAGATAGGAAAGTGAGGATTTAGGATCTCTAATCTATCTATCTAACTAGATGCAAATGGATTCTGCATCCTCTCTGCACAAATGGTGCAGGGAGAGAACCTTGCCATGTTGCAAGGTAGGCAGGCAGGTAGCAAGAGAGAAAGGAAGGAGGAAGTCCCTGAGATTAGCAATCTACACATCAAAGGGATAGCATCAGAGCAGTGGAGAAGTGATGACAAATGTCTTGACCCTCTAGACCTCTGACTTACTAGTCTGTCCTCCACTGTCTGAGGCAAGAGACAGCGCAAAGTCCTTTAACTTTCCAACATAAACAGTACTCCAGAGCTAAGACTCCAGAGCTAAGCCATGATGCTTTCTCCCTTTTCTATTCTGCCTGATGTGGAGTTGTGTGGTTCGAAAGCAGCAAACCCAACAAGCTTCATGAAATCGGGTCTCCCTAGACATTATTTCTGCTACACCACACTGGCTTTCTCTTTCTCTTTGGTATCCTGCATTGCAAAAAGTCTCTCTCCTTATTTCAGAAACCTTCGTTCTACAGAAATGACCCCAAAGATATTGGAGGACCTGATCCAGACCTCCCTGCAATTGAAGACTCTGTAAGTACTATGTACACCCTTTTCCTTTTGCTGGTTGCCAAAGGAGAGAAGAAAAGAGACAAGTGGAAACGGGGAGTCAGCCTTGTTCTAACCCCCTCCTCCTCCTCAGCCCTCTAAGTAGGTCGATAGGGGCAACTTCAGAGGCTGTAGTTTTCCCTGCGAGGAGGACAGGAGGACGGTTGACCAATACTCACACTGCGACCAAGTTGCTAGCCAATCCACACTTCTTGCCCAACATGCTATCAGGCTTTGCTGTGGGAATGGAAGTCATGCTAGAGTGGTGGTTGGGGGAACAGGCATTCCTCAGACCCGTTACAGGGGCTTCTCAGCGAGGTGGTCAGAAATGACAGACAAGGAGGGGACGGAGCGCAGGGACGGAGCGCAGGTACTTCTCGGCTTCTCTGACTGTTGGGTTGTGCATGGCCATGGGGGCTGCCATGGAGAGTGGCTGCACTTCTGCATTTGCAGTGACATCACTGCCTGAAGCTTGTCTACCACTACCCAACTTTCCACTGAAATATGGAGCTACAGGACTGTTGGATGTGTTCCAAGCTGTACGCTCAGTTCGTGTTGACCAATGGTGAGGGCATGCCCCCTGTGTGGGTTGAAGGAGTGCAGGAACATCCCCCAGAATCCTCTGCAAGAGACAGGAAGTGGCAGATATGCAGGGAGTCTGCAGGAGACAAAAAACACGGAAAAGATTCCCTGATGGTAAAAAGTCTGAAAACCACTGAGCTAGAGTCATGAGTATCTTTGGGCATCATTTTGAGACATCTCCCAGTTCCATCTTCTCCGGAAATAGCCCTTCATTAAAAAAGGTTTTCTTTCTTCCTTCTTTTCCTTCACAGGCTGTATGCTTTCCCTCACCAGCACTCAAACACAAATGGAGTGGGACCATAGCTTAATGACAGTGCTCTGCACATGCAGGGTCCCAGATTCACTCTCTGGCATTTCCAGTTAAAATAATCTCAGGGAACAGAGCTAGGAAAGACCTCCCTCTGAAGCACTGAAAAACCATTGCCAGTTAGAGTTAGAAAGCACTGAACTCAAGGGGCCAAGGATTTGCCACAGTATCAAGCAGCTTCCTACTTCTTCGGCAAGTAATAATTTCATCAGAAATTATTATCCCTCACAGCAAAGGGAGACTATGATCTCCCTCACAGCAAAGGGAGGAAGATAATATCCATTATCTCCCTCACAGCAAAGTCAGCTCAATCTTCCTCAGTATATGGAGATGGGAATATCCCTTCATAGGGCAGTTTTGAGTTAGAAACATTTTCTGAAGAGATGTGGGGGATATGTGGAGAGCCCCCAAAGTGTGGGTCGGCATGGCACCCTCCTGAAAGGACTGGATTGGTTGTGGGGGTTGCCAGTTACTGTCCTCTCCTGCAAGAAATGCCAAGAAGCTGTGAGGAGTTCTGCCTTTTTCCTTCACAGCATCTTGCCTAACAAGGTGTTCTGCTGTCTTTGCCATCTGAAGGATGACATTGAAGTTTTGTCTGATACGATGAAGTTGGACTGCACCGACACGTGTACCACAAAGGAAACTCTCTGCGGTAGGCTAGTAGTAGTTGATGAAATTCTGTATTGTTTTGAATGTTAAAGAGCATTTCGCGATTTCCCCTCTAAGCAGGGGAAAACCTGTTGCAAAATGAGCTCATCGGCAGAATGTACTAAGAAAGAAGACCTCAAATGGCAATGATGCAAACTGCACAGAAATCAAAGTAGGTCTGCAAATGTCTCCTTTTGGGGATAAAGTGATTTTTGGACCTTTGCTTTGATTTCTGGAGTCCTTCCCTTGGTCCAAAATATGTATCCTTCCTCCATGATTCTAATTTGTGCAGAGTGACCTCTGAAAGTGTAAGGGTAATACTTTCTAGAGGCCCTTACTCTCCTTTTCGGGGGGGGGGGGTCAGCTTCCTGGGACTCTCATTATTTTTCAGCTTTGATTGCCAAACCAGGAATTGTGCTGCAGAGAGTAAGAGTAGGTTCCTTTGACCACACTCCTGCCCTCTCTTTTCCCGGAGAGAAAACCGTCTTCCCCACTATGCTGTTGAGAGAGAGACTGAGCAACTGGGGAAGAGATGGCAGGTGGCGCCCTCTCTCTCTCTCTCTCTCTCTCTCTCTCTCTCTGTGATGGTGAGAAGGATTGGACTACTGGCGCTGCCCCTAGAGAGAATGCAAGCTACCAAATTCTACCCCCTTGCCTGTTGGGTGGGGCAGTGGGGAAGATTGGGCTTGCTGGACCCAATCCCCGCCACATGTTGTCTAGAGAGAAAAGACAGATATGCCAATAGATCAGGCCTGCTCAACTTAGGCCCTCAGCTGTTCTTGGACTACAACTCCCATAATCCCCAGCCACAGTGGTCAAGAGTCAGGGATTATGGGATTTGTAGGCCAACACCTGCAGGAGGCCCAAAGGTGAGCAGCCCTGCAATAGAGGCAGCTGCTTGTAGAAGCAGCAACCTCATCTTTTCACCCACTCTTGTGTACTCTCCCTCGGATCAGAAACTATGGCAGCTGCTCTTGGTAACAATCACCTTGCAGGAGCAGCCAGCAGGAGTGCCTTCCTGCCACGCTGTCTCTAAGCAGCATGGCAGGCAAGCGAATGAGCAGCCACCGCTGCTTCCAAGCACTCACTTACGCTTTCCCTCTTGAAGGCTCTATCTGCTCCCTCACAGATTGAATGAACAACTGACCGAAAGGAAGCTGGGGCGGATGGCAGAGATCGCCTCTGCTTGTTCCTGTTCTCTCTCTCTCTCTCTTTCATGCAGTAGGAGAAATGGGGCTTCATCGAGAGGGAGAGGGAGCAGGCAAGCAATCGAGGTGATGGCTCCTTGGATGAGCAGGCCACTTGCACACTCCATCTTTGGTCATCACAGTGGTAGGGATGGGGGAGGAGAGCTGGTTTTCAGGTAGTGAGCATGAAATGTCCCCATTGTAAAGAAGGGCTTGGACTTGGTTGGGTGACTACATGTGAGCACGGTGAGATCTTCCCCTTAGGGAATGGGGTCATAGCTCAGTGGAAGAGCATCTGCATGCTCAGGTTCACTTCCGGGCTTCTCCAGATAGGTCTGGGAAAGACTCCTGCCTGAATCCTCAGAGAGCTGCTGCCAGTCAGTGTAGACAATACTGAGCTAGATGGGCCAAGGGTCTGACTCCCTCAAAGGCAGCTTCCAAAGTCCCCATGTTCTCCTGCTGCACCACCCAGAGAGGAGGGAGGGCGAGCGAATGGACAGCGGTGACTCGGCTTGGGCTTTCTGAGCAGTTCCATGGGGTTGAAGACTCCCTGTCAGGCATCTTGGAGAGACAGAGAGGACCAACAAGCTCCAGGAGACAGCACGGCCCCCATTCTCCAGAGTCAGGAGAGGCTGCCTCCTTTCCTTGCCTGCCCTCTGAGGAGGAGTGTGGCTATTGGGACACACAAGCAAAAAAGGAGACCGCATCTCACGGGGCTCGCTGTGTAGCATTGATTGAAGCCCAATGCCTTTCAGCCTCAGAGCTCTTCAGGGGCGATCATTAGTAATCTTTCAAAAAGACCTTGAGTGAAACGCCTTTGCCTGGTTACAAGCTACTTGCGCAAGGTCTTTTTGAAAGAGGCCTGAAGAAGGCCTCTGAGGCTGGAACGCCTTGGCCTTCAAGAAATGCTACACGGTGCCCTGGGACTTTGTCTCCTTGTTTGCTGGTCTGGTTGGGGGCTTCCTGTCCGTCTCCGTCCCCTGGTCTGCTTTTGGGACTCACAGCAGCTGCATATGGAGCAAGAGGCTGTTAGTTCAGATCCCTGCCGATGTGCTTCCCAGACTGTGCCTAGTCCATAGAACTGGAGTCACCTCTATCGGGCAGCAGCGATATAGGCAGGTGCGGTAGGCGGATGCTCACTTCAGTGACAACAGCAAAGACATCATCTCGCACTGTGCGGGAGAAAGGCAATGGCCAACCACTCCTGTATTCTTCCAAGAAGACCTCATGGCTCTGTGGTGGCCAGGAGTCGACACCGACTTGAACCATCTTTCCTTTCCCCTTTACTGCGACACACAGGCCAGTGGGACTCCGGCCTCCCAAGGGCTGCTGCCCTTCAGCAGCAGCTGGACCATAACTGACAATGGGGCGGGGGGGAGGGGGGGGGAGAATCCCTCCTTTACAAAGGCCCACAGGGTTGGATGGGGTGGGATCCTGGCATCCACAAGAGGGGTGGCTGAAAGAGCATGCAACTGGGAATCTTCAGGAACAGACCTTGCGGAGAACGGAGAATGCTTAAGCAGCTTGCCTTTCCTGCAGAAAACATAGCGTACAGTTTGTCACTTAGACTGTTAAGCAGCAGCCTCATTTCTTTCTCACTCTCCCCCTCAAGTGCCTCTGAATTTTAGTTGGCCCCCCTCCCATGGAAGGTGGGCTCTTTTCAAATTCCAGCTCAAATTCTAGCTCCCTCATTGGTTTACTGGAATGAGAGCTGCCTAAAAGGGTTACAGGAGGAAGGTCCCATCCCTAGAGCAAGAGATGTTTGTGGGGAAACTGAAGAAATGCATATCAGTAACTGTCGTTTAAAGGTAAAGTGTGCCACTTTTTTGACTCCTGGTTTTCTTTGGTAGAAAGTGGAGTGTGAGATGAAGCCTTTCAGCATCTTCCTCTATCGCTGCTGCCCAATATAGTAGCAGCGGGGATCCGAACCGGCAACCTTCTACTTGTCAGTCAAGCATTTCCCCGCTGCGCCACTTAAGGTGGCTCTGACTGCTCTTGACTTTCAGGCATAACCACACAACAGAGCGGGAGCCATACAGAGGCAATTTCTAAACGGGTTCCTCTTCTTAATGTATGTGTGGAAGGAGCATGCCAGAATACTGGTCTATCATCCTGCTCCTCTGCGCTGGCTGGCAGTCCTGCCACTGCCACTTCCTCCTTCCCTCCTCCTGGGTAGGGACTAAACCACCTGCTGCAGCCCCTTGCCTGAGATGCAGCGGGAAGGAAGGCTGGACTTCTTCTCTCTTGGGGACACTTGGTGCAGTTTGGGCTCACCTTGGCTCACCTGCCTCCTTTTGCTGCTGCCTCCTTTTCTGCCTGCTGGGAAAGCAAGGGACAGGAGTGGGGAGAGAGAAGAAAGGGACTCTGCAGCCAAGTGCCTGAGATGAATTCATGGCCCTGAAAGAGGGAGAGGAGGGGGCAGAGGCGATGGGATTGCTTGCCAGTGGAGCAAGAGGGATAGACCTGTGTGTGATTCACTGCTCTACTACAGGCCCATGTACTTATTATAAAAAGAGGCTCATTGTGCCTTGAACGTGGTCTAAGCTTGCTTATTCTATTTTATTGGTCTACACCTTTAAAGTGGTTTGAAGCCACCTAATGGTGCAGTGGGGAGGCAACTTGCCTCGGGAGCAAGAAGTTGCAGGTTTGAATCCCCGCTGGTATGTTTCCCAGACTATGGGAAAGACCTATATCGGGCAGCAGCGAGAGAGGAAGATGCTGAAAGGCATCATCTCATCCTGCGCGGGAGATGGCAATGGTCAACCCCTCCTGTATTCTACCAAAGAAAACCACAGGGCTATGCGGTCGCCAAGAGTCGACACCGACTCGACGGCACAACTTTAAAGTGGTTTCAAGCAGAGTCACTTTTCCCCTTCTGAGGGAACCCTGATAGAATTTTGAAAAGTGGGTGGAAGCTAAGGGTCTCTAATCGACAGTTCAGGTGGTACAAACGGATACAAGTTTGTCACGAGGAAAAAGCCTTGGGGATAGATCAGGAAATGCCTCTACTGGAGACTGTAATTAGTCCTTCAACACAGTGTTGCCAAATATCCTTCAGCCTCCACCTCATGCCTCCGATGAAGTAGATTCTTGCCTACAAAAACTCAGGACATTGTGTTAATGGAGCTACAAGGCTCTTTGTTGCTGTGATTTTGTCAGTCACACTGATAGACTTTCAAACAGCTAGAAACTTCCCTTAAAAAAATAAAGCCGAGATGTATGGTGCTTCCAGCAGCAATAAATTGTGCAACTTTCAGTGGAGTCTTGCTTACACAGACTCCCATCGGCTTCCATGCTGCTGCTTCTTCTCTGGCCACGCACTGATCAGAGACCTTGTGCTATTTTCTCAGCGCCACCTTAGGTTGCTATCTTGCTAACTGGTGCATCTTTGCTCTGCATGTCCTTGACAGGATGAAATGCAGTCACACATTTGTCCCTTTACAACTTCTCTTCTTGCAACTTGCTCTGAGATCTGAGCATCAGGTGCTTTTGGACATTGGATGATCCTGTTCTTTTCTTCTTGCTTCTGAGCAGAGAAAGATGAGGCTTTGAATAGGATGCACAAAGAAGTAATGAGGGTGTTGGGAATCAGGAAGCTGAAGACCAGCAGTACACGGGGCAGGCCAAGGACAGCGTCGCTGCACAGGTCCGACCAAGCTGTTATGCAGTCCACACCTAGCATCCCCTGGTCTACAGCTACCATCATCCTGGATGGCGGAGCTCATGGTGAAACTCCCTGGCTTGAGGGCGACCATGATGAGGCTGACCTCAACAAGTGGCGCTCTTCCCTTATCCCAGTCACGCTAGTGAGGAGCCGCTTAGCCCACGTGATCCGTAGGCTCAAAGCAGACTGCACAGAGTCCAAGGTCCAGCTGGCCTGTGCTAAGATGATTTCCAGGCTCACGATGCTGCTGAACCTCTTCAGTGAGAGAGAATACGTCAAGGAGACGTCCTCCCTGTGGAAGTCATACTGCCGGCCTATGAAGAATGTCGCCAACCTGGCCACAGGAAATCCAAGAAAACGGGTGAATCCTGAGGTAAGGGGCAAAGCTTGTCAAGCCTGAGGGGTTGTCAAGCCTACTAATGCGTTGTCAGGAGGAGCTTGGGCAACGATCAGCTGACCTGGATGTGGCTCACTGGGCGTGAACAAGGGGAGGCAATGGGAGTTCACCTGGCACTGGCTTCTTGAAAGCATAGAGTCAACCCATGAAACATTTGGGTTTGTCGTTCATGCTTTCTTTTCAAATTGCAATAAACTCTGTTCCGATTGAGACACGGCCTTTAAAAAGTGGTTGGGTAACCGATTCAGGCCATTTGAATTGGTTTTGAATTAATTTAAATATATTTCACACAGAAAAGATCACACTCTTTTGCAGAATATATTTCATGCAGAATAATATCAATCTCTCACTTCTATCTGTAAAATAAGTACCACGATATCCATTGCACTTGAGAACGACAATGCATTCATTCTCACGACCAGCACTAGCCATGCTAGTGCAGCCCCACCTGGGCAGAGCTGCTCATGAGAACTGCCAGGATCGGTCCCAATCCCGGCACTCCTCGACTGGGTAGTCCAGGTGAGGTAGGAGGGTGTACATGCAGCCTCCTCCCTCACCATCTGGTCATGTGGGCAGCTGGGGTGCTGGCAGCTCCCTTCAGGCTGCTGGCAACCATTTTAATGATAGATGCCAAGGGAAGGAGCAACCCAGCCTCTAGGGTTTCTCCATGCACAATGCTGCTGGTGTGGTGCTGCATTGTGGGATTCCTGGAGGCCAGGCTTTGTTTCCCCAGCCTCCAGATTGCTGCGCTGCTGCTCATCGCAGTGGCGATCATGTGGGTGGGGAGATGAATGGCAAGGTTGGGAGGGAATGGAGGTGATGAGGTGAAACCATCTGCTGGCCATTTGCTACCAATCTGTGATGTGAATGGAGCTTCTTACCATTTCTCCATGATGCATTCGGATGATGTCACTAACCATCACACAATTACACAGCACCATCTGCTGGCCATTTGCTACCAATCTCTGATGGTCTCAAAAGACTTGATTCCCACCATGGATTGGTAGCAAATGGTCAGCAGGTAATGCTGTCAAATTTCACAATGGCCAACAAACCCGTCAGATCACCCCTTGGAGAAATTGTGTAAACTTCCATTTTCAAATAGAGTTGTTCTCTCTTTGGCAATATACCCCATGTCTTGCATTCAGGAGAGTCCAGGCTTAATCTCTAGCCTCTTAGTTAAGGCTTCAGGGCTGAGAGCAGCTGTAAAAAGGAGTAGAGAGTACTGGGCTGAATGGACCAATGTTTGACTTGGTAGAAGACAATTGCATATGTCCATATGAGAGCAAGTTCAATAGAGAGCAGTACAAGTGGTGTTTTTTATTCTGAGCGGGGTGGGGGGAGAAAAAGGTAGAAAGACAAAAAAGCCTGTTTTCCCTTTCCCTTTCCTTTGTCCCACCTTGCAGATTGCAAGCCAGGGAATCTCAGAATATGGCTATGGCAAAAGGCTGTTTGCTATTTCAGTGACTGCAGTGATAACAATGATCATGGCAGTAATTTGCCTGTTTGAGGTAAGCTAAAATGCATTTTTAAGTTGGATTTATGAACTGCCATATCCAAGGGCTTGGGGTGGGAAGCGAATGTCCCACAAAGACACAGTCCCCCCCAACTGAGGAAGAACTACTTTCACACGGGATATGCCAAATACTCATGCTTTTTAGAGAGCTTTCATTTGAGCCAGAGTTCATCCTGCCTCTACCTCTGGTGAACTCAGCTGCTGTTTCTAATCCCAGAGCTCCGACCTGAAGCGTGCAAAGACAGCAGGGCCTCTGAGCACGTTCAGTGTCTTTCCCTCACCCCTGAATACCCACAGGCATTTCCTCACAATAGGGATTAGAGTTGGGAGATCCAATCAACAATGAGCTCCAACACCTCTCTTTTTTAGGAGCACTATCATGACAGGAATGCTAACAAACCAATTTCTTGGTTGACCACCCAAATCATTGGCTCTGGCCAGCTGCAGGAAATCTTTACGTGGTGGTTGGTTGCTCATGGTCTTTCCTCTCTTTTTCTTGACAAACAGATCTGTTCTCAGCTTTCTGCAATTAAGGATGGCACCCCTCAAAGGAAACGGTAAGCCTTGCTCAGGAATGCCTGGTCTTCTGTGATTCTGCAGTCTTGGGACTCTACGCACAGGACCTGGTCTCAAGCTCAGGATTTGGGTGTCCACTTCCATGTTAAAAAAAGAAAACCATTTTTTAGGCCTTGAGGCAGTGGATGAAAAGTTGAAAGGATGCAAACAGTGTCTGTCCGATCCTCCAGTGTTCAGTGGGCAGAACTTCTGTGTGCTGCAGAAGTCTCTGGCCATGTTCTTCAGCTACCCACACACTCCCAGACTTCATATTCCAAAACCTCTCCTCCTAGTGTCATTATGCCTTCTCCATTTTTGACATTTCAGGGTACAAATCTATCCCATGTGCACCATTTGCACAACCCTTTTCATGTAGGGGAAAATTGGTACGCCAGCTGTGACTACCACTAAAAAACACATATCACCCATTTCTTTGAGAGAACGTTTCATTCAGTTTGTTCCATTCTCTCCCTCCTCCATCTCCCCTGCTAACTTGGCAAAGAGGCGCCTTTTAACATGATGGTTCTCTTTATTTAGCAGGGGGAGAGTAACTGGCCCTATCCACCCCCAGCACAGTGCCTCCAGTGACTGTAGCTGGTCTCTGTCTTATGTTTCTTTTAGATGGTGAGCCCTTTGGGGATAGGGATCTATCTTATTTGTTTGTTATATCTCTGCGTAAACTGCCCTGTGCCATTTTCGGAAGGGCAGTATAGAAATCCAATGAATAATAACTAAATAAATAAGCATTCCAAGGCAATGATCAGGCCTGGGTGTCAATTTCTTCTTTTTATTCTCATTCAAAGGCCCTTTCTAGGCAGAAAGAAGAAAGGTGCAAAACAGGTAAGGAGATAGCTTATGTTCTCCCATCGTCAACAGAGATATGGATTTTCTGGAAACCTTTGTTGGCAATTCATCTGAAAAAATTTCCCAAGCAAATTTCTCCTCATTTGCTGAATATTTGTGGGGGTGGTTTTGCCCAAAAAGCCAATAAATACTGTAGAAATTTTCCTGATGCCCTAAATAGACTGAGATCTCATTTTGCAAGTTATTTGATCTGATTATGCAAGTTCTTGATTTAAAAAACCAACCACTCTACACCATCTTAACTTCCCTTCATTGTACCTCATATGATTTTCAAGTATCCAAACAGAAATTTTAGAAATAGACATTTTTGTCCTCACCACAGCAGTATTCTTCACTTGACCTTTTTTCTGAAGGAGGCGATCTTCCATTCACTTTTCTGTGAAAGTGAATGTTATGTCCACTTAGAAACTATTTGATGACGAGAACTAAAGCTGCTCCTTGTCCCCGCGATGAAGACTCCTCCTCCTGCCCACAGAGGCACATTTCTTCCTCTGTATGGCCCCAATCTGGGTTCTTCCCTTTGGCATTCTAATGTCAAGAAATGGTGGGCATTACGATCATATATCCAGGATGTTTTCTAGACGGCAGTCAAAGATGCTCTGTATAGAACTTGCAAATCAATACAAGCTGAGAGTTTACAGAGAATCCAGACCCTCCCCAAGACTGGTGCTGATTTTTCTCCTGGGATCTGATGGGGAGGTCACGTGGGGAAAAGGCCCTTGGTGCAATGTTTGCTGCACCCCCCTGTTGGCCACTCCTTGCTTTTGGTGATTAGCTCACATTCACCAGCAAATGAATTTGAAAAGGGGTGGGTTAATAACGAGAAGCAAGAGGTGGCCAGCAAGGGGGCGCAGTGAAAATCGCACCAGCAGCCTCCTTCCCATGTGACCTCCCCATCAGATGCCAGAAGAAAAAAGCAACCATCTGCAGGAGGCTCTGGATTCTCTGTGCACTCTCAGCTGATATTCATTGGCAAGCTCCGTTTGTAGCATATTTTACTGTCATCTAGAAAACCTCTAAATAATGGCATGATAGCCACCCCAAACCCTGAAGTTGGTTTGTTGTGACTCATTGTCACGAGATTGTGACCCACGGACCCCTTCTTCTGCTCAGTCTTCCAGTGCAGGTTCTCCAGTGCTCGGTAAGCCTCTTCGGCTCAAGGAGAGTGTGGATAAAGTCGGGGGAAAGAAACAGCATGATGAGGACTCCTCAGGAGACAAGGCTATATTCAGCCGGGAGAGGTATAAATGAAAGGAATATTCTCAGATCTGCATGGGTTACAGAACATCCTATCTCTGATTGCTCCCACACTAGCCCTTTCCTTCAGAATCACTCTCTTTCAGTCACTCACTTGTTACAGAGAATCTAGACGACGTCATTGCTAGCCTGTTGTGTTCCGATGTTTTCCGCATCCCCCTCCTGTCCCCCCCCCCCCGGTGGACAAGCATTGCATTATTGAGGCACATGAGGAGTGGTTTGATGACAACGTGGTTGATTATGATGCTCTGCCATTTCCTGGCCCTGGTGGCCACTATATGTCCTGCAATGTCTCTTCCACAATTGTTTTTCAATAGAGGTTTGCCAGCTTTGAGGTGCTGATGTGGGAAGTTGCATTGAGGGACTCCTTGGGCAGCTTGGTATTGTTTTATTTTTTGTTTTTTAAATGAAACCTTTCTCTAATGTGCAAGAACATAAATAAACTTGGGAAATGGAGGACAAAATGATGGGGTTGATAGGGTGGATTGCCATGCCTCTCTCCCACCATTTCCCAGAATGAGCCTGCAAATGAGCTTTTCCTGACTCCCGAACTCATGCTGAATTTAAACAGCTGCCCTCTGCATTAATCCCCTCCCTACATATATGTAGGAGTCCATGCCATCGAACGCAAGGGGATTGACTTCAATCTGAGTAGACGTGCGTGGGAATGGGCTGTGCTTAATATCCGCTTTCATAGCCTAGGCACTGTCCAGATTACATGCGACAACCGTGTCACTACTGCCCCTTCAGTGTGCTTCCGTCCTGCCTGTGTTTTGGCATCGCGGTCCCTGCGCTGTCAGTAAGGTGCCGTTCTCGTTTCTGATGTCCAGGGGCGTCCCGCTAATGAGGCAAAGGGAGACGAATGCCTCCTGGCCCACAGCCTCGGAGGGCCCCCCGGCCAGTCCTGGCTCTCTCCATTCTGCCGTGCAGCATGCCTGCAAGGGAGCGCAAAGGCAGCTGCCTGCCTGCCTGCCTGCCATCGCTCTCCCTGCTCCCTCGCCCATGCAGCGTGCCTGCGAGAGGGAGAGGGAGCTGCTGGGAGCCCGAGGTCATGGAAGGCGGGAGAGAAGCAAACTTCCCCTTGGCGAAGCTTCCTCCTCCCCGACAGGCTGAGGTCGCCGAGAAGAATGGTTTGGATCGCTGCTGAGCTCTGTCCTGCTGTTGCGGGAGGGGGGCGATTTTATCTGCCTTCTATTGCCCAGGCTGGATCTGGAGGTGGAAGAGGGCGGGAGACACTGTCGAGAAGACAAGAACAATTAAGCCCCCACCCCGTTCATGTTGTTTTGCCCTGGTATTCTCTTCGCTTCAAGAGACAGTTAATGGCTTCCCCATTGGAACAGTTTGCCTGTCATTCAGCTGTAAAGCTGAATCAAATGTGGGACTTCGGCACTGGGCATAGATCTTTGTGCCCTCCCCCTGGCTTGTAGAAGCAGAGGGAATTGTGCAAACCTGGGAAGACATGATGCCATACTCTTTCATGTACGTCATTGATTCCTGTTGCAGGATTTCGCCTTACTTAGCACACCATTTGGATTTGCTCTTTCTAAAAGTGTAGCCAGTACCCTGTTCTCGATACAAGCGGTTCATCGCTAAGGCTCTCTCTTTTCGACCACTAACACAATCTTGGCCATGATGTGAACCACTTTTGCAGGGCAAATTGGTGCAGTGTCACTGTGCCAATACAGCCAGGTTCATAACAGCCAAACAGTCTTGGAGACATGATACCCAGCTGTGAAACCATTGGAGACCCTATTACTGCTCTGCAAGCGCCACATAACTTTGGCTCTTCTCTCTTTGTCAGAGTGCCACCAGCGCCACCAAGCCCGCCAGGTCCACCAAGCCCGCCAGCGGTAGAACAATCGCCTCCAAGAAGGCCCAGCTCAAGAAGAATGTAAGTAATGGTTGTATTCTATCCAATGAGGCTATTCTCATGATGGAGGAAAACCGGGCGAAAAGAGCCCAGCCCTGTTTTCCATCCTCGTGAGACCCACCAGGCTTGCGGGTGAACCCAGTGATTCTCTGGCAGCTAGCCCGCCAATGTAGCCCTCCTTTCAACCCAGCTGAGTGAGTGCTCCACTAACCCGGGTTTTCTGATCGTGTGGCGCCTTGGCATGGCTCCGTGCCACAGCCACACACCAGGAGACCTCCGCCGGGAGGCTCAAACAAGCCTTCTGATCCCGGGAGTCTCCCCAGGATTCCTCCATACACTCGTGTGGGTCATCCTGCTAACAAGCAGAAGGTTGCTGGTTCGAATCCCCGCAGGTACTATATGGGGCAGCAGCAATATAGGAAGATGCTGAAAAGCCATCATCTCATATGGCGTGGTAGGAGGCAATGGTAAACCCCTCCTGTATTTTAGCCAAAGTAAACCCCAGGACACTGTGGACTCCAGAAGTCGAAATCGACTTGACGGCACACTTTACTTTACTTTTATTTTTGTGAGACTGCTCCCCCGTTCTTTACCTTTTGAATGCCATTTTGAAAACGTTTTGAATGCCAAATCACCACTTTGGGGGCAAATGGCCGCTTTGGTATGGTGGGGCGAATTTTCACATGGATAGAGCACAGTAGGAAAGTCTTGACTCTGCCCCTCGCTGCACAACACATTCCCAGATTGGGGCCCCCTGTGACTGAGAGTCCAAAGGGTCTGCTTCCAGGTTGCACTTGTCTTCTAATGATGGCTCTCAGGTCATGTGCAGGTTGGCCATCATTTGGTCACCAGGGCGCTTTCCAGATTGTGAGCCGTGCACCGCAGAAAGCGGTGTAAACTGCAACGTTTTGTGGTGCCAAATTCAACCGACATTAGAGAGCCATTATAAGGGGGAAAGCCTCCTACAACGGGCAGACACAGCTATTATTTTATTTTATTTTTGCAATGCAGATGCAACATTATAGGGCTGTGACACAGCAATAAAATCCAAAAGGCGGTGTCAGAAATAGGAAAGGCACCTTCCTTACAACACAGGGGCTGTGATGTCAAAACACAGGCTCCACAGAAGCACACTGAAGGGACCCTTTGTGACAGTGTGATAGCGTGCAATCTGGAAAGCGCCCTGTTCACACACTTGGAATCAGTTCTGCATTTCAAGCATAATGACAGCAAAGGCTTCTGCTTGCAGAATAACAGTCCCGCTTGAGTGCCCTGCCCTTCGCCGGCCAGATGTCATTTCACCTGCCAGCCACTTCTGGCTCCCCGCCACCTTCCCTCCCTGTCTCCGTGACCTCCTTCGCTCTTCCCCATTGGGGATGGGTTTTTGAACTGCAGGTTCAGCAGTGAGGAGGGTGAAAAGGGAGCTTGTTCCTCCCACACTGCTGATCTGCAGTTCAAAGTCCCTCTGCATGGCAGTGAAGAGGAATGGGGGCATGAAAGAGGCAGTTCTGGCCTTGTCCCCGGATGCTGCCGTCAGTGTCAAGGGTGTGGCCAGCAGCGCATGGACCTCACCTCGGGCAGCATCGGCACCGGAGCTGACACTGGATCTAGCGCTACAGCTGAGCGACTTTGAAAAAGCTTCTGTCTTTGAGAAGTAATTGCCAAGTGATGACCAAATGACGAGGGAGGAGAAGACTGCCGCCTCGAACCCCATTAAGTTTCTGAACTAGAGGGACCAATGGTCTGACTCAGTGGAAGGCAACTTCCTATGTAACTATGTTTAGGCCTCTCTTTAGAGGGAGGAGAGGGCGCAGTGGGAAGGCACCGCAGCCAATCGAATGGAAAAGAGTGGCTGACATCCCGAGCAGCAAGAGGCTGCTCCTAACTCATCCAGAACGTTCCCAAGCAGCAGAGTGTGCATGCAGCAGGAGGGAGGAGCGATGTTCACTGTTCTCCCTGCCTCTGTCAGTATCCATTGCCTTGCAAAAAGAGGTCCCTGAGGGATTTCTGGAAGGATGTACTTTCCGGATTGTAGGTATGTCTCAACTTTGAGACTGATATTTCAAAACACTTGATGGACATTTTGCCATCCATGGATGTCTCTCCCTCATGTGACTTCTGAACCTTGCTGAGAAGTAAAGTGAGCCGTCAAGTCAGTGTTGACTCCTGGCAACCCCAGGGGCGCAATTCCAGTGCTTGCCCTAGGCGCTCTTTGCCCTAGATACGCCCCTGGGGGAGGGGAGCAATTCTGGCTGCACTTTCCTGCCCCCATCAGTGCTCTTTACCTTCCTATGACGAATCTGTATGCAGTTGATGCAAGAATGCAGGCAGCCAGCAGGGCAGGCAGACGCTGTGTGGCCTGCTGGGCAACAAACAGCAGCACACAAACTACGGAACAGCAGCATGAAAACACCCAGCAGTTGCTGCTGCGAGTCTCCCTGCCACGTGGACCCTGCTTGGTGTGGGTGGCCCAGACAGCTCTCAGGCCTGGCCTGCGCTCTCCACCATCCAATGGGAGTACCCACCCGCCGCCCCCGTCCCACGCTGCCCAGAGATCTCGTGTGAGTGTGCTGCTGCAGCCTGTGAGAGTGAGTGGGGGGGTGGTTCAGGTGCCACTGGTCCGCTCGCCGGCCACCTGGGATCCGGAGATACCGGGACCCTCCGGCGGCGCCCACTGGTTGAATCTTGTGATGGTGGGGCATGGAAATTATGCCCTCTTCAGGGGGCGCCCAGAGCACGTGCCCTGGCTGCCCCACCCTGGATCCGCCTCTGCCCTCCGCTCTGGAACAATCTGGCTGAGTTAGGAGCAGATTTTCTGGTTGCTGCTCTGGATATCAGCCTTTAATAAATTTAAGGTGGCGATGATGATGATTATGATGATGATGATGATGATAACGATGATGGTGATGAACAACTTTGTTAGCTATCCCATAACAAATTGTTGTCTGGGCGGCTGACAACATGAAATTAAAACATGAAATGAAAACATACAACACATTAAATCATAAGAGACCAAAAGGGGCAGGGGTGGGAGTGGGGAGAGGAAATACAAAATGCAATACAAAGACATTTTAAAACTCTTTAAAAATCAGTTTTAAAAAATCAAATTTGAAAATCAAAATTTTAAAAGTCCGACAGAACAAAAAGGTCTTTAGGTGGCATCTAAAAGAACAAAGTGAGGAAGCCAGTCGAAGCTCACTCAGGAAGCTATTCCATAAATGGGGTGTCACCACCCAAAAGGCCCTCTCCCTATTAGCCACCCACTTCACCTCCTTTGGCAAGGGCACTCAGAGGAGGGCCTCTGAAGAAGAACTTAAGGTCCTGGTTGGGACATATGGAGCAAGGCACTTTGAACTTTGGGGCCGAAGTCCAGGGCCTCCAAAAGTGATCTCTCAAACAGTGATTCGCAGATGTTGTTGACCACAGCTCCCAGAATCCCCAGCCAAAGGCCATTGCAGCCAAAGGCTATTGCTGGGAGTTGTAGTGAACAGTATCTGGAAATCCCTGCTAGAGGCAACACTGGCCTCCAAACCCCTTGGGGGCCCCCAAATCCTTTTTAGTTTGTTTTGGGTGGTGTGGTCTCTACTGGCCCTCAATGGACCAGGCACTCAAGTATAACTGTGACCTGTTTCAGGTGCTTTAGAGACAGAGGGGGGAGTGGGGGGGAGATATGTGGGATGGGAATATGTTAAGTTGTGTGTTGAAACATTTCTGCTAGTGCATATCTGCATAAGTGTAACTGTTTTATATTCTTACATTCTTGTGAGTTCAGTTGCTGTTTGTGCCCTCAAGAACCCACCTATTAAAAATATTTTGTGTGTGTGTGTGTGTGTGTGTGTGTGTGTGTGTGTGTGTGTGTGTAGGGGCATGATGCTTAAGTTGCAGGGTGGGGTGCTCCAGAAACCTTTAGGTCCAGGCTCCAAAATTACCTAGGTGCAACTTTGCCTTTGATAGAGCACAGACTGTTTGGAGTAAAGGTGTATATGTTTGGTTTGTGTAGTGCTGTAAGCAAATGTGCTCAGGCTGGCCTAGATGCAGCAGATTCTCTTTAATGTCTGTTTTCATTCTGTCAGGTCCACAACACCAACCCTGTTTGCACCTCCATCTGCACCTCCATCCACACCTCCATCCGTATATCAGTCTGTACCTCCATCTGCACCTCCATCCTCACCTCCATCCGTACATCAGTCTATACCTCCATCTGCACCTCCACCTGTACCTCTATCTGCACCTCCATCCTCACCTCCATCCGGACATCGGTCTGTACCTCCATCCGCACTTCCATCCGTACATCAGTCCGTACCTCCATCTGCACCTCTGCCTTTACATGGGGTAAGTAAATGTAGAGTAATCTGGGCCTGCTTCTTCCTTTCATTAACCTCGTCATATTAGAGCTGGTCTGTAAGACAGCCTAGTACAAAGTACGATTGTCAGATACATTTTTTTCATGGTAGCTAATTTGCACAACCTTTTACTCATACCAGTTGACTCTACCCTACATGAACCATCCACTCCCCCTTTGAGCAGACTTAATATAGGATGCTCTGCATGCATTGCTATATACTTAGGCTTAAAACAATCACAAATGAATCAGTTCCCTGTTTGGAGTACTTCACCCACTCCCGGTCTCTGTCCGGGGCGTAGGATGGCTGGCAGCAACCCTGGACAGGCAGGTGCCTGCCCTTTTCCTGCCAATGCTGCCAGGCCGGACCCCCCGCCACGCAACGAGGTCTCCTCTGCCAGCACTGGGTCTCCCTACACACATACTGCTACTGCCGCTGCCTCCTCCTCTGATGGCAGGCTTGTCCCCGGCTGTGCTGTCCCCGGCCAGCCATACCCCTTCCACCCTGAGTCAGGACACCAATGCTGGAGGCGTTTCTGGGGCTGAGCAGCATGTGTAGCGCATCCAACTGGAGAGTGCATTCTGTGTTGGCCCAGCTGGGGGCTTCTTTGCCCTGCTTGCCAGGGAGATGAAGGAAGAACCCTACTGGGCCAGTGCAGAAAGCACTCGCCGACTGAATGGGCCATGCAGACACATAATCAGGGTGGGGCAGGCAGGGCACATGCCCTAGGCGCCAGTTGCAGGGGAGCGCCAAGTGCTTGCCATGCCCCGCACCCAACCATCACAGTTGTGTGGTTTTTTTCAGGGTTGGTTTGTTTGTTTTGAAAAATCCCCCCCTGCTGGGTGCCTGCTGCCACCCCCACTCACGCAGCCGCGCAAGTCGCACAACAGAGATCTGAGTCCCGGCAGAGAGCCTGCGCCCCCGCCCCTACCCCCACAGAGAACTGACTTTCCGATTATTTTTAGGGAGCCTTTGCTACCTGAAAGCATCTATTCCCCTTTCTCTTCCTCCAGAGGGGGAAAATAGATGCTTTCAGGCAGCAAGCCTGCCCTGAAATGAGACTGAAGAGCTCTCTTCAGCTCTTTAGAGCTCGAGGCCACACTCCTTTGCATGTGATGTCATCATGTGATACTTCACATGCAAAAGGGCGTGGCCTAGAGCTCTAAAGAGCCGGAGGGAGCTCTTCAGTCTCATTTCAGGGTAGGCTTGCTGCGTGAAAGCACCTCTTCACTCCAAGGTGTGCTCCTTATTCAGTAAACAAAATTTTGCAGGCAACCCCTCTCCACATCCAGCTCAAATCCTATCTTCCTTTCTTTGGGTGGGCTTTTCTCTGTGCTCTGTTGTTGGAGGGGGTTAGAGGGGAGGGGGGCAGAAGAGAGTAGGTACTTAGCTGTGCTGGTTTGCCCTTCCAGCAGCTCATGGGTAATAGCTTTGCTGTCTGCTTTCGTGGAATAGGGAATTGCAAAAATAAATTGCTTTGAATTATTTTGTAGAAGGCATAACTCTTATGCCAGTAGTGGTCATGGTTCATCTTTAGTGATGTATTATAAAACTGTATTTAGTTTTTTGCACTGGGTTTTTTCTGTGTTTGTCCAGACAGTCAACAGTTGATGGTGACATGCTAGTGGGCTTTTTTCTTCTTCATTCCACAGATTAGCTGTAGAAGCTGTCTCAGGGCTAAGATGTGCCTTCTACAACAGACACATGTAATACTCTCTCGGGTGTGGGTGGTTGTGATTCGAATTACACATGGCCACTGGCAGTTGCGAGTTTCAGCAGAGAAATGGGTGGAGTGTTTTTTACCTCTGGCTGCTTTTTTCTCACATGGATGGAAAAGGAGCCTTGAGAGGGCAACATTAAGGAGGAAAAAAAATAACTGCTGGGGGGAAATATCATGATCCTTTGCTTTTTGTCCCTTTGCTCAGACGTATAGTTTTTCACCAGCTGATTTTAATTAAAAAAGCAAAACAGTTGAGGTGACTGGTACCTGCATCTATTGCATAATGTTGATTTGCCTCCCTGTTCCACTGTAGTGCTGTTAGTGCAACTAACCGTTCTCAGCGTGCAACTGTTGACACTTATAGATGCTCTGCAACGCTTTCTTTTTCCTTTTGGATTGTAGCACTGTGTTCTGCTTCCTCCTGTTGTGGTCCAGGCCTGATTTATATACTGAATATGCTCATTAGCTAGCATACAAAATGAGGCCTGTCTCATAGTGTCACCAAGTGACCAAGTTCTTTTATATAGTGACCATGTAGGATCTGGACGCAAGGAAGAAAAGAGATCAAACCAAACCTAAATGATTCAATGGGCTTTATTGAGTATAAAAGAATAACAACATCAATCTAACTGAGCAGAAAGCAGAACATTCTATCAATATTACTAACAGTATTTCAACCCTAACCAGCAACAATATTCACCCAGTGTTCCTAACTAACACATGTGTGTGTATTAAATCTTCCTAGAGCCTAATACAACTCAGATAGAGATGGAAAAAGGGGGGGGGGGTAAGGAAGGCTGAGGACTGGCATGGTTTGGGGAGATCAGGAATTAGAGGGACGAGGGGAATGGAGAAGAAGGGGAAAGGATGGAAGGATCCAAGGCTTGTAGAGGCAACATATTACCAGGATCAGAGGCTTGAGAGCGATGGATCTTTCAGCTGAAGGAGAGAAGCTGTTGGCTGGAGACAAGAGCTTTTGGATCAAGCATGCAGTTTGCTCAGAGCACGGCTGATAGTCAGAGCACCATGGCTGGGGAAGTCTTGACTTCTCACTGCGCAGTGGAAGTCACAGACAGTTCCTGCCCATGGACAGAGTTCCTGCCTCTAGTCCCGCGGCTTGGGCAGCAAAACCCTTGGATTGCTCATGAGCAGATCTTGCTTTTAGGCACAAGATTGCGTGTAGGCACAAGACTGCCTGTAGGCAAAAGACTGCTAGTTCTCTTTCCAGTAAGCCTGTTCTTTATAGTTGTATTTTCCTTTGATCTCTCATAGAGTCTATTCAAATCTCCTCATCTTTTCCTGGGTCCCCAAAAAGGTGACAACTTGCTGTTATCTTCTGGATATCATCTTTTAATTATTCAGCCAGTCCAGAGAGATCTCAAGCTCATCTTCTGTTAACTGCTATCTTGAGGAGGGGACATTGCCCAAAGCAAATCTGCATCTCTGAGTTGCAAATGGGCCCCTTCTCTTGTCCCAGATTTGCTAGCCTGATCCCAAAAGGTGTTAAAGGTCAGGAGTTAGTGAGAGAATTAGTTCTATTTGTGTGAGACAGCAATGACATTATTTCTTGTGTACCTCTATCTAGTGTGTAATTATAACAAGAGAATATTTAAAGTAACATAAAAAGGGGTACATGAGTGAGATGAGTTAATCAATATATTTGACTGAGGCAGAAGCATCCTGTCAGTGAGGAAAAGGGATAATTTCAGCAGTGTGAGACTGGTCATTAAGCCTGACCCATTGAGTCTCTTGTGAGTTCCACAAACACTGATAACCAATGCTAGATTACCCCTGCCTTTACAAATCATTTACCGGGCAGTCATGAGATCTGGGCTTCACCTCAAGTTCAGGCATTTAATTGAACTCTTAATATAAAATGAAATCAGACACAGGCCTGAATTCCATATACTTCTGGGTTGGTACCTCTGAGTCTAAGGTTGGGGTACATGTGCCCCAACACTCCAGGGGGTGTTGAGTGGGTAGTTTACCACTCCACCAGATCTCTGAGGTAATTAGAAAGGGCTAAGGCTTCTCCTACAAGGTAAAACCATGAGGGGGGGCAGGGGCGTAAGAAGGCTGGAGTGGGCCCAGAGACAACATTTTAAAATGGGCCCCTCACTGATACACACACACACACACACACACACACACACACACACACACACACACACTTCACAATAGATAGTCATGTGACTTGCCTCTGGGGCGCCCCTCAAGGCGTGGGGGCCCCCAGGCAGCTGCCTACCCTTGCCTAATAGTAGTTACGCCCCTGAGGGGGGCATATGGACTACAGATGGCTTTCTGGGGTTCTGCACCTTGTCCGCAACTTCATTCCTTTATGTGCTTTATTAAGGCAGCCCCCATTCCATCAAGGAGGGGAGGCTTATTCAGTAATTGGCAGTAGCCTGTGGTGGTGCATGTTTATGAAAATAAATGCAAAATCAAAATATGGTTAAGTTGAGAAGAATAAATATATTTAAATATAAAGGTCATAAAAAGGAAATATGCTGGAAGCTAATGATAGCACTTTTAGTTTGTTAAAAATGGATTTTGTGATTTAAGTCTTGTCTTTGAAAAGAGTTGACTATTAAAATGTGCAGTAAATCATGTGTAATTGAAAAAGGGTTGTAATTGTAAACGTAAGTGCAAAAGGTGGTTCTACATCTGAAAGTTGAAGACACTTTCTAGAATTTACAATAAGTTTTTTATTTACTGCCAGGCATGCACACCAATGTAGAAACAGACTTGTATTAAGGTGCATAAACAATGCAGTCACCAAAAGAAACCTGAAAAAGCTTAATATGCAGAGACTGCTTCTATGAGGCTGATGAGTACAGGTGTAATTGATGGATTTCTTTGTGACTTTTCCTGAGAGCTAGCATAGTGTAGTGGTTAGAGTGTTGGACTAGGCCTGGGAAGACCTGAGTTTGAATCCTCATTCAACCATGAATCTCACTGGGTGACTTTGGGCCAGTCATGTATCTCTCGGCCTAACCTACCTCACAGGGCTGTTGTGAGGATAAAAAAACCCCATGTACACCACTCTGAGCTCCTTGGAAGAAGAGCGGGATATAAGTGTAAATATAAATTTAAAAAAATAGGCACATGGATGAACAAAATCTCTCTTCCTATGCTGTTTGCTCTGATTGATTGGAAGGGGAAAGGAGGGGACAGTTGGATTAACATTCCAGAATTGTTCCTAAGTGTACCCCTTATGAATTAATGTATTAGTTTCTCTCTCTTCCTTGCCCTAACCTTGAGATTGCCCAGCAGTAGCCCTGCCTGCTCATTTTGTGTATCTTACTCTGAAGATGGAGTGGGTTTTTTGTTTGTTTTATTGCATGTTGTAGCTGTATGTGCATGTAGGCTGACTTGTGTTTTGGAGGAGGCACTGAGGCTGTAAGGCCCCACTCTGAATGCAGGTGTGCGCACACTGCCTTGAGAGTGGTTAGAGTGCTGGTCCAGGACTGGGGAGACCCGGGTTCAAGTCCCCATTCAGCCATGAGACTTGCTGGGTGACTCTGGGCCAGTCACTTCTCTCTCAGCCTAACCTACTCCACAGGGTTGCTGTGAGGAGAAACTGAAGTATGTACACTGCTCTGGGCTCTTTGGAGGAAGAGCGGGATAGAAAAAACATGAATGCTGCTGCTTGCTGGCAGATAGCAGCTGGCGGGGGGGGAGGGCAGGGGGGTTGCTAATACACACTGCTGGATTTGGAATGCAATGAACATGCAGATCAGGGAATGTAAGGACTCCATCCAGTCTCCAGTCCCTCTCTGACTAGCTGATAGGTGTGGTGATTCCTGCTTTCTGAAGAAGGCTGTATGTGTGCTGCCTCAGCAATTTGCATCAGTGAAAGCATGTAAGGTGCAGTTTTAATGTTCAGTTAGTGCCATCATTTGTTAATTAAAAGATGAACAAGCTTGACTTTTATTTTTGAGGTGATATTCTGGTGAAGTTATCTGAAAGATGAGTGTCAGATATTTGGGGGTGGGGCGCAATTTCAGTGCTTGCCCTAGGCGCTATTTGCCCTAGCTACGCCTCTGGGGCAATGTCACAACAGGGAAGGAGACAGGTGCATCATCAGGTAGCAGTTGGGGGGGGAAGGGTTCCCTGGGGGGAGGCTGCACCCAGGTGGGGCCCACGGCCGAGGGGCAGTCCCCCCTACTCCATTTCATCCCTACACACCTGGTCTCTGTGATGGGATTCTCAAACAAAATTTGTGGGGTGGAATCCAGAGCTGCATTTCTAGCACCTGAACAGCCTTCCGTTTTTCAGACCTGAGCACCAGATCTAGGAAGGGATCTGAAGGAGACATCTGCTTTTGCAAAATATTTTTCTGACATGTCTTTAGTTATGAAGGGAAACGGGAGCGCACACAGCTCCCAAACCTGGGTAGGACCCGTCTCCTACTCTCATTAGAATTGTATAAACCAGCCCACTATGAGGAATTATGGTTTTGCAACCATTTCAGTCCGTAGGAGACCAGGTTTAGAGCGGGAATGCTGCAAGACACCTTGTCTGTGTACCTGCAATCCTGTCAAAGATCTGTGAGAGCCAGAATTGGGCTGTGCTGGCAAACCACAAAGCAAGGTTTGAAGGTTATGGAAAAGCAATTGTGGAAACCAGCCCACAGTTTCTAGTTTGCCATTGTAATGGCAACAAAGAAATGTCTCCCAGATTCACTAGGGGGAACCCAATTTACTGAGAGCATTTTAATTTAATGATTGTATCTACTTCATATTTTCAGAAGTTCGGGTGCAGGAAGCGAGGGGGGAGAAAGCGAAGGTGGAAGAAGAGCAACTGAGCGGGGAGGAAGTGGATCTGGAGAAGACCAACCTTGGTTATTTTTGTAAATAGTGTTATTTTTTATTATTGCTACTATTATGACTATTATTATTATTATTATTACTATTATTATTATTATTATTGATAATAAATATATTCTTCTGAAAGACACACCTCTGCTCCTCCTCCATGGTCTCTACAGCAAGAGTTCTGCTTATGTACAGAACAACATTTGGAAGCTTCAGAGGTTTTGTAGAGCATTCTGGTTCCTGCTCTGAAATCGGGAGACCTGTGCACCGTGCGTGCCTCTAGGGTAGGAAGAATACTCCTGTCCCTCAGTTACTTGACTATCATAACTCTAGCAGCATAACTCTAGCAGCAGCAGGGGCAGATTCGGCTGAGGACTTGCTCACCCACCATTTGCTGCCTCTGCTGCAGGCCCCTCACTGACCCCACCACCTACTGCCTCTGGTAGTAACTTGTGAAAGGCTTTGGTGTACGGGCTTAAGGGGAGGAGGCTGCTTGGTGGCAGCAGTTTCTTGCCCAGCCCCCAGTTGCCAGTCTTGAAAGTGTTGGGAATTCTCTCTGGTAAGAGAATCCCTTTTTCATTACAGCAGAGTGCACAGAGGCACAACACAGCGGAATTTGGTTAGGCATGCGTGTATGCTGAGAGTAAAGTAACTTGGAGCCAGTTCATAGTTTCAAATCAATATAAAAGCCATTTATTAAAGAACTCCATTCTAGATAGGAAAGTGAGGAGTTAGGCTCTCTAATCTAGCTAGCTAGCTGGATACAGATGGATTCTGCATCTCTACACACATGGTGCAGGGAGAAGAGCTTGCAGGTTGCAAGGTAGAAGGAAAAGGAAGAGAAGGGGGAGAGAAAGGAAGTGGCTGGAAGGAAAGAAGTGTCCCGGAGAGTAGCAATCTACATTCCAATGGGATAGTGTCAGAGCGGTAGAGAAGGGATGACCAGTGTCTTGACCCTCTAGCCTTCTGACTCACTAGTCTGTCCTCCACTGTCTTTGAGACAAGAGACTGTGCAAAGTCCTTCACTTCCAGCAGAAAGGTGGCCAAGGTAATGAGAAAAGGCTGCCAACTAGGAAACAGTCTCCTCAATCTGTGCCCCTTTAAATGCTGTGGAAGGTGTGAGGCTGTCATAGCTTTCCTCAGGTGAGCAAGAAGCTGGGTCTGCTCCTACTTGGCAGGGAGAAAGTCCCGGAAGAGTAAGCTGAGTTTAGATCAGGGATGCTCAACTCTGGTCCTCCTGCAGATGTTGGCTTCCAGCTCCCATAATCCCTGTCTATTGGCTACTGTGCCTGGGGATTATGAGAGTTGTTATCCCAAAACAGCTGGGGGGCCTAAGTTGAGCAGGTCTGCCTTAGAGGTATCAAGTGTTCACAACACCTCTGACCACTGGCAGAGTAATTTGTCCCTCAGAGTTATCCCCTAGCGCCATGCCTTGACTTGCCCTGCTGCCACAGGATCAAAAGGAGAGCCTGGCACATGCTAAACATGAAATATGCTTTCTTGTGCTAGTTGTATAGGACTTTCTGATGCCAAGTCAGTAATAGACTGTCTGTTACCAGGGCTTTGTTTCTTCCCAGTTTCTGGCCCACTGAGTGACTAACTGGAGCATAACAGAGAGGCACTGGAGACACATCTCGGTACTTAGAGCGCTGCCCGCAGGAATTTAGATTGTACAAGTTCCAGAGCCACAATGTTGGGGAAGGGGCCCAATTGGGCACCATCGAGAAGCTAGCTAGTGACTTGGCCACCAGAATGGAAAAGTACTCCCAAGTCTTTGAAGTGTGCAGCTTGCTCAATCTTATGCCCCTCAATGTGCCAAGAGTGGATCTTGGGCCTCCTGACAAAGGCCATAATTTTAGTTTTCTTATCATTGATTTCCAGGCAGTTCTCCCTGCAGTGCAGCGTCAGGGCCCTCAGTGTTCTTCTAAGGCCAATGGGGGTCCTTGAGAGAATGGCTGTATCAGCCACGTAGAACAGGATGGCAATGTATCTCCCAGCGTGCTTGATGCCCTTCAGCTCTTGTGAGGTGGCCTCAGGGGCTACATCTCACCTGGAGTGATGTGTTCATGTGCAGGGTGCAATGAAGGTATAGCAGGCGCCGGTCAATGCAGGAGGCTTCCAGCTTCTCCCTTCATTTGACACGTGAGATGGAGTTGAATGCTGTCTTAAGGTCGATGAAGGCGGCATAGAGGGAGGTCACCCGGCAGGAAGAGTATTTCCCGATAAGGTGCTGTAGAACTAGGCACTGGTCGATGGTCGAGCGCCATTCCCTGAATCCTGCTTGTTCCTCAGCAAGATGATTTTCCTGTTCCAATCCATCTTTAAGCTTCCCGGATAGGTGTCTCTCATTGCTGATTGTATTCAGCAAAGTGATGGGTCTGTAATTGGCAGGGTCATCCTTCTTGCCCCTTTTAAATATAAGGCAATGATCACTGCCCCCCCCAGTTCTTGGGAATTTGGCCACTCGTGTCAACATAGGCGAAGTGAGAAGCCAGGACAGGGGCCCACCAGTCTAGCTTATTTTTTACGGCCTCTGGTGGAATAAGGTCCTCGCCTGGAGCCTTCCCCAGTCTTAACTGGGTGACTAGACTGTGAATCTCTGAGGTTGACACTGGTGCCCACGCTGGAGTGTCTTCAATGGCACAGGTGGAACTTCTGCAAACAGCAGCAGGCTCTTTGTATAGGTCATGAAAATAGTTCTCCCAGATCTCTGGATGAAGATGACAGTCCAGGTGATTTGGATCATAAGTGGGAGAGTGCTTTGTAAAGAAGCCAGAACATGGCAGAATCTTTGGCTCTAATGGCCTGAATGAGACCCATCCAGGCATCTTTCATGGCATCTCTTTTCTTACGAAGCAGCAGAAGTTTGTGCTGTCTTTTCTGCAGAAGGAGATTCTGTGCAGCCAACTGTCCAGAACTAGCTTTATAGACTTGATAGGTGTAGGGATGGGCTTTTGGGGCTTTAGCACAGTCCTTATCCAACCACTGCTTGGAGGCCTGTTGGCACTGTGCACGTAGCTCACAGATCTTGCGAGAGAAGAGCTGCTGTTATTCCTGGACGAGGGCATTGTAGGACTCAAAAGGTGCAGAAGTAGGGTTGTTAGTTAGAGAGGTTGATTGAATACACTGCAGGTGGTCAGAGGCGAGTAGCTCACTTAGTGCTTGATCCAGTTGTGGAGACCCATTAGCACGGCAATATGCTCCTCCCACCAAGGATATGGTGGGATGATCATGGTTCTCCATATGGGACTGATAGATGAAAGGCTTTAGAAGGAGCGAGATGGGGAGATGATCACTGTCAAATTTGGAGACAACCCTCAAAACCCTCCACCAGAGGGAGAAGGTTCCCTGAGGCGATAAAGTAGTCAATCAGACACATCCCAGAGAAGGCCAGATAGGTGAAGTTGGCAGGATGGTCGTTTTCAAGCGAGTCCTTCAGAATGCAGAGATTAAGTCGGGTGGTCATTAGACTCAAGCAGAGACCTGCATAACTTGACCTTTGGTCCTTTGAAAGATGGATAAGAGGGAGCCCGTCTGCCTCGGGACTGGGTGGATAAGTCCTCTGTTGAGTGTATGAAGTATGGTCATCAGGGCCCAGCCTAGCGTTTAAATCACCACCCATTACCACAAATGTATTCGGAATGGAGAGGAGGAGATCTCCTACGTAGTTTTCCAGTTCAGTCCACATTGATCTGACCAGAGGCTTCCTCCGTATCGGAGAGAGATAGATGTTAATTTTCAGCAGACTGCAGCAGCCGAATTGAATCAAAACTGTCATAGCATATTGTTTGAGCGGTGGAAGCAGCTTCGAGGATGCGTGTAGAGAGGTGGCAACAAGCACACCTAGGCCACCTTTGCATCTGCCACAGCCTGCCCCAGGTACAGCTCCAACTGTATAAGAGTGAAAGCCATTGAGTAATATCTCCCCGGATGAGCCTGAATAGCAAGTCCTGGGGACAAACAACAGGGCAGGCCTGCGGTCTTAATGTCCTGCTTGTGGGCTTTCATGAATCACCTGGCTTACCACTGTTGGAAACAGGATGCTGGACTAGATGCATCTATGCAATCCAGCAAAGCAATTCTTACATTTGTGTTAAGATGATGAAAATGGTCTCTTTATCATTTGGCCACCTGCCTCTCTACCTAGTCTACAATTTCAAATTACAGAAAATTTAATCTACAATCCAATCTTCAGATGCAAAACAAAAGCACTTAAAAACAGAAATAACACCAGCATCCCTGCCAGCCTCTACTATTCAGCACCCCCAGTTTCCTCCCCACATTTCTGAGATTTCACCAGGTACTAGACATACCTTTCAAGACTATTATTACAGCCTTGAGGACTGTAGATCTTCTTTTGGAGGAAAATGTCTCAGGACGCTGAATTTCTTTCAAAATACTGTGCTTGTGCAATGCAACGGTAGAATCAGGGAGTACATAGACTTCTGGCAGTGGAGCGGTTGGCCTGCTGGATCCAAACACAGCTTTGATGTAATGCCTCATATGACCTCTGTAGAACAAGATGGAGCCACACTCCAGTAGCTCCAATCATGCCAGCAAAGCATCTCCGATGGGTGTGCCCAAGCACACCCACATCCATGCCATGTTCCAGGCAGGATTGAAGCTCACCTTCCATCCCCACCCCTGGGAGAAGAAGTTTGTGCAAATCTTCTAATACAGGATTCCCAACCTTTTTACTTCTAATCTTCTAATACAGGATTCCCAACCAGAAAAGCATACCTTTTCTGCTCACAGACCAGTCCTTCAATTCAGATACCCTGTAGAGATTGTGTGTGTGTGTGTGTGTGTGTGTGTGTATGGATGGATTGACTGATTGATTAAGTGCCGTCAAGTAGGTGTCAACTCTTAGCCACCACATAGATAGATTCTCTCCAGGGTGATCTCTCAGGTCTCTCAGTGATGCATTCATTGCTGTCATAATTGAGTCCATCCACCTTGTTGCTGGTTGTCCTCTTCTCTTTCCTTCAACTCCCCCCAGAATTATAGACTTCTCAAGGGAGCTGGGTCTTCGCGTAATCTGTCTGAAGTACGATAGTTTGAGTCTCATCATTTGTGTCTCGAGTGAAAATTCTGGATTGATTTGTTCTATGATCCATTGGTTTGTTTTCCTGGCTGACCATGGTATCCTCAAGAGTCTACTCCCGCACCAAAGTTCAAAAGCGTCAATGCTTTTTCTATCTTGTTTCTTCAGAGTCCGCCTTTCACATCCACAGAGTGTCATGGGGAAACCATTGTCCAAACGATTCTAATCTTTGTAGGTGTAGACTCCTCAAGGCATCTAAATATCCTTTCTGAGGCCTTCATTGCAACCCTACCAAGTGCTTGTCTGCGGCGTATTTCTTGACTGCTGAATCCTTTACCGTTGACAGTCGATCCTAAAAGGGAGAAGCTATCCACCACTTCAGTGTCTTCAGTGTCTATTCTGAGGCTGGTTGCTGTACCCCTTTCTTGTCTTTAGTTTAGTCTTCTTTACATGTAATTGTAGTCCCATTTTTTCACTGTGCTCCTTCACTTTCATTACTAGAGCCCCATTCTCAGCTCTCAGAGTGGTGTCATCAGTGTAGCGCAGTCTATTGTGTATCTATGCACACACAAATCTAAAAGTTACAGTTATGAAACAGCTTACTCCAGTCACTGGCTTTACATCCAGACTCAGTTACTCAAGAGTATTCCCACTGAAATTAATCAACTTGTCCCACTAATTTCAAGAAGACTGCTGATGACTAACTTGCTCTGGATGTAAGTCTGTGGCTGGAATAGCCTGCCTCATGACTGTAGCATTAAAACCTGGCGCTGATATTCTGTCGGTCAGGATGAGGGATGGAGTACACTGAGCTTCTGCACGTAGCCAGCCAGTCAGAAGCACAGGAAGAGAGGCTTCACCCTCCTCCCTCCCCTTCTACAATAGATACATCGCTGAGAACATGTTGGCTTCCAGCCGGCAGTCCTCAGATGAGGAACACATCGCGTGGCAGGAGGTCTCTGCATAGCCCCGAGAGCCCTTCAAGTACCACTAGAGGTACTAGTACCCCCTGTTGGGAACTCCTGTTCCATATACAGAGAGTTCTTTTTTAATTCATATCCAGGTTTCCATCTGTACCAGAGAGAGGCCCTTTCCACAGCAAGTCTGCACAGCTACCAATGGCAAAACGTAACCAATCACTATCTTGGCTTCAATGGCTGGTCTAGTTGCCTCATTACGGTAAGGATGACCTGCTGTTTTCACTGTCATTTCAGTGAAAAGAAGCTTTCATACCAAGTCTGCAGGTATGCTTCATTTAAGTGTCATGACCTACCTCCATGGGTAGGTGAGAGAGCAAGCCAGTAGCTCATTGTGTGCTGAGCGTAGACAGAAGTCTGCCAATTGCTAATCACTTCTATAACCAAATGGTCTGCGAATTCACTACCTCGGAGAAGTGATGAACTAGTTTGATCTAATATGTAAGCAGCTGTCCACTGTAAATGTATTGTGTCTACATATGTGGATTGGCTTTGGTAGCCAGCTCTTCATAGTTGCCAACTTCCTCCCCAGGGATCTCTGCTTGCCCGACACAAAGCCAGACTCCTCCCCCCTCCAAATTCCCAGTGTGTGGAGAACTCAGGAGTTGAGAGGAGGCTCTCATTTTGTGATCGCCTACAGTATTGTTGCCGGAAATATTCCTAGTCACTCATGGTGACCTGCAAAACGTTGAGATATAAAGGCAGTTCACACAATGCTCCTGTTTTAGGATTGTGTGAAAGTAAAAGGCTGGAGAGAGAGAAGTGATTTCTGGGGGAGAGGAGCCGAGTCAGAGAGTGCCTTCCTACCCAGCTCTCATACCCAGCACTTTACCCAGGCAGGAAGAAACATATGTCTGTTCTAATCACAGCCATGTGACCTGCCTCACAGAGTACCTTGAGGGGGATGAGGGTGGGAAAGGAAGGATGGGATGGATGGAAGTAGTGGGACTTCTATTATCATTATTATTATTATTATTATTATTACACTTATATCCTGCTCTTCCTCCAAGGAGCCCAGAGCGGTGTACTACATACTTGAGTTTCTCTTTCACAACAACCCTGTGAAGTAGGTTTGGCTGAGAGAGAAGTGACTGGCCCAGAGTCACCCAGCAAGTCTCATGGCTGAATGGGGATTTGAACACGGGTCTCCCCGGTCCTAGTCCAGCACTCTAACCACTACACCATGCTGGCTCTGCCTTTCCCTCTATTGCTCTCAAAATCCCAATTTGAACAGTTTCAGTCAGTCAGTCAGTCAGTCATCCTTTATTGCGGTCATAGACCAATATTTGGTAAAACATACATACTTACAAAAAACTCAGCATAATAAATCAAACAGATTGTAATATTGACAGGTTAAAATTAAGACAGTTGTGGTGAACTCCAGATAGATCTTACTGAAAGCCCAAGAGAGCAGAGCACCCACCATTACAATCATAAAACAGGAATCACGGAAAACAGAAGGCAAAACATTAATGAAAACCTAAGCGGATGTTACAAATGATATAACAGTACCTTGCCATTTTGCAAATTAGGTCGTCATCAAGACTGGACAGTAAATACTTCAAATAGAAGTCATCCAAATGCCCAGGGAAACGTTGCAGCAAAGGGGACACTAATCTTAAGCGGGCGTCCCTATAGAAATGACATTATAAAATGGCATGCGCACTTGTCTCCACTTGACCAGACCCGCAAGGGCAAAGTCGAGTAGAGAAAGGGGTACCTTTAAATCTTCCCTCCATAACAGCAGATGGAAGTGCATTTAGACAGGCGAGCGTCAAAGCACGTCTAAATTTAGGAATGGTAATTAGACTCAAAAAGCTAGCTGGTTGAATGTTAAACATTTGATCCCCCAAAAAGACATTCTTAGGCAAGGAATCAACTTCTTCCTGCAGTTCCATGTCCATGATACGTTGTTTGATCTCAATCCTGGCTCGATCATATCCCATTTTGATCATCTCATCCTGAGAGAAACCACAATGAGCCAATTTGTCAATAATTTGGGTCTTCCACTTCAATCTGAAACAATCAGTCTTAATAAGGGGGGCCAATCCTAGACAAGAGAAGACAAATTTTAACCAGAATAATATGATATTCCTCCAATAACAAGTTTCCAATCTAATCATACCCACCTCTCGTCTTAACACAACATTAGGCACGCATTGGGGGACTAACAATATAGATCTCAGAAATGTAGACTGCAGGGCTTCTAAAGCCGTGAAGTTGCTAACAGGTCCTATTTGGGCTCCGTACAGCACTTGAGAGTGGACTTTGGATACAAATAGTTTAACTGCAGCGGGGATATAAGAAGCCCCCCTCGAGAAATGAAAAGATGTCATAAGGTTCGTAGTTAGCTGTGCCGTCAACAAAGTAGATTTGAGGTGGGCATTGCGTGAGCCTGATGAATGGAAAACCACTCCTAGGTATTTAAAGGAGTTGACCTGTGCAGAGCCGGATTAACGGAGTAGCAAATGTAGCATTTGCTACGGGCCCCGCGTTTCTGAGGGCCCCGCATGCCCAGCTTGAACTGCCCCTTCTTCTTTCTGCTCTCGACTGAGTTGGTGCCGCTTCTCCATCCTCGCTGCCTGCTGCTGCCAAAAGTCTGTTTCCCTTGCAAAAGAGATGCAAATGTTTGCCTTTTGGAAGGAACTAAGGAAGGAAGGAAGGGGGGCGGGGGGCGACAGCAGATCAAACAGCCAAGAGCAGGGCGTTTGTCTGCCTGACGGTGGCGTGGAGTGAAGGAGAACTGGGCGTTTAGCTAGATGCACCGGGACTGCTTTTCAGTCTGCCCTGTAATGTGAGCGCGGCTGAGTGGTGCGAGATGGAAGGTTCTGCTTGGCAGCAAACACGGAGCGGGTTGCCGCCGCTTGTACGCACTTTTTGCACACATGCCTCCCTCTGCAGTCAGCCAAACCCCACCGGGAAGGAAATTCTGTGCCCTGTTTGGCACTCGGAGCCTGACTTTTGCTGTCGGGTCATATTCTCTCGCAGCAAGCAAACATGCCTAGCTCCTAAGGAGGTGCTGCGTGACTTCCCTCCTCCCTCTCGCGGCACCCTTGGAGCTTCCCATGTGCATTTTTTAAATTTAGGGCACCTTTATAACATATGCTACAGGCCCCGCACTAGCTTAATCCCTGGACCTGTGCAATCCTATGACCATTGATGGACCAACAATATTGCCTAGGTCGTTTTGCAAAGACTAGGACTTTAGTTTTTCCATAATTTATCTCAATGAACTCTTGGGAACAAAATTTTGAAAGGAGGCACAAAGCACGTCTCAAACCAATTGGGGTTTGGGACATGATTTCCATATCATCCGCATATAAAGAATAGATACATGCTTATTTGCTATTTTTGGAGGATGCATGTTAAATAAATAAATAAATAAATATTCTACAATGCACTACATGCACAATGCAATGGGGGATTTGCCTGTCAGATTCTGTATCTCCTAGGGCTGAACTCAGCCCAACGAGACACACAATAACCGGCAGCCAGGTTAAGGGTGCGCTTGCAAAATCTTAGCTAACAGCTGGGTTGGTTTGAAGGGTTAGGTAGGTGAGAAGCATCGGGATCCATGGAGATCCCAGCCTAACATCAGCTGGGCTGCCCTTGCCCGCGTTAGGCTGGTCATGAGAACAGTCCCATTGATTTTCAGGCCCAAGATACAGCATTCTTTAGACATTCACCCAGCTAGCATTGATTATTAGCTCAATCATTTTCAGAAACAAATTGACATGCCTAGATCATCCTGTCCAGTCTTCTAGATTCTTGGCTCGGTTAGGATGTTGGATAACAGCTATCTTTATATGCATTGACAGTAATAAACTCAACTCAACTAAAACTAAGACATGCCTATATATCTCAGACCAATCTCTTTTTCTTATAACAGAAAGGTATTGTCTTTCAGAGTTTCTTATGGCCGCCAAGAGAGCCCAGAAGCTTGCAGCACATCAAGCACTCTTGGACGCATTTCAAAAGATCCTGCTTGTTGTTCGAGGCAAGGCCTTTTCCTTTTAAAAATAAAAACACATTTTTAAAATCCTGCTTTTGTCCCACTCTTACCTGGGGTTCCTAGTGGTTTCCATCCACAGGACGGATCAGATCCTCACCTGCTTAGCGGAGTTTCTCCCAGACCATTTTCTGAGTCCTAGGTGGAAGAGCAGAGACACAAGTTACTGGCTTTAAAGCTTGGGATCTTCTCCAACGATGGTGGGAATTGTGGAGGAGGAGACTCGCCATCCAGAAATGCATGGTGACGAAGGCCAAGGGCAGCAAAGAGTGGGCTAAGGCATTCTTCATCCAGATGAGATGGCTCCCCCATGAGGCAAGGTGAGGTGACAGTCTCAGGCGGCACTTATGCCCTAGGATGGCAAGTGTAGGCACCCTGCCCCTCTGGAGGTGTAGTCTCACCTGCCTGCTACCACCGCCTCCCACCAGCTCCTCTACACTCTGTCACCCTCCTTTCAGGTGTCCTCCCCTTGATCCTGGCCCCGCTCCTGATGCAGACAGTGGTCTCTACCTCTTCTCCATTGCCCAGGTGCCTTATCTTTTGAAAATTTATTTAATCTATTTTAATTGATTTTGACATTTAGATCCCGCTCTTCCTCCAAGCAGCTCAGTGTGGTGTACATGCCTTTTTTTATCCTCACAACAACCCTGTGAGGTAGTTTAGGCTGAGAGATATATGACTGGCCCAGAGTCACCCAGTGAGTTTCATGGTGGAAAGGGGATTCAAACTCGGGTCTTCCTGGTCCTAGTCCAACACTCTAAACACTACACTATGCTGGCTCTTCTGGGCATGTCACTGTATGAAACTGCAAGTCAGCAGTGGAGACAGAGAAAATGGTGCTTCTAGCATAGAGTGGTGGCCTCTCCTCATTGCTTCTGCTTTGCTAGCTACAGTAGCTGCTTCTCTCCCACCAACCCCATCAGCAGGGGAGACTTGTGCATACGAAGAAGAGAACAAGAAGGAAACAGATCCAGCTACTGGAGCAAGAGAAGCAGTGGCAACAAAGAGTTAGAAGCCTACTCTGTGAAGAGGAGACACAGCTTGAGGAGGTGAGCAGGCTTTTCTAAACAGAACAACTAGCCTTCCCCCCTTCAAACCAACTAACAGGAGGAGGGGAGATTTTGAGGGGCTGGTTTCTCTTTAAGGACTGTGTGTGTGTGTGTGTGTGTGTGTGTGTGTGTGTGTGTGTGTGATTTGCCAGAGCTAGCATTTGCCAAGGCTAGCAAACCCCAGTGTTTTTGTTTGTCCCGACCTGGAGGGGGCATAGTCAGCTAGGGCTGTGGGAGACCCCACATTCCTTTGACATTTCTTGGACCCACATCCTGTGCCTCAGTTGGAAGCCTACTCCCGACATAAGAAGTGAAGGCCCAAGAACATAGCGAACAGAGCATAGTGAACAGGGATAGCAAACAGGACGTTGGCATTTTGCAGTTGTTTAGCAGGAAGTGTGCGGAGGAGGCTGGAACAAGCCCCCGTGATCACAAGAAGCGCAGAGGAGAAGGGAATGTAAGTACGAATCCCTCCATCATATTCTTGAGAAAGGCTGTTTGGACAGTTAAATATCTGACCAGTAGAGCTGCGACCTATCCTAATAAACTATCTCTAAATACTGCAAACAGCCAACAAAAGCGGTACGGAGACAGAAAGTCAGCAGGGGAGTGGGCACTTCTCAGTGTATTGCACAGAGTGCCACATGTATGACTATTTGCCCCATGGGCCGAAGTCATGGGTGTGTGCTCGGTGCAATGAGCTCCTGGCTCTCAGGGAACAAATTTATTCCCTTGAGACCAAGGTGGTGAATCTGGAGAAGCTCCGAGAGACAGAGAGGCATGTGGACGAGACCTTCAGGGACACGGTAGAGGCATCCCACTCCAGGGCTGATAGCTCCTCTGCTGTCAGGGAGAATGAAGGTCTCTGGCAAGGAAGACATTGGTCTGAGGAAGAGGGAAATGCTCCTTTAGGAGGGACCCCTTCATTGGAACATGAGCTCATATCCTTTTGCACAGGGGATACTCCTGCGGGGCGGGGCCTCTTTGTAGTGGGTGATTCAATCATTAGAGGTATAGATAGATGGGTTTGTGACCATGTGTTGACTGCACGGTGACTTGCCTGCCTGGTGTGAAGGTTGCGTACATCACACATCGTGATGCTGATGGGAGCTGGGCAGTATCTGGTTCGGCAAATGCCATCCCATCCTCGATAGAAAGGACAGGAAGGGGCGCCTTGGAGGTGAAGTAGCACTGTATGTTAGGGATAGAATCTAACAAGCTAGAAAACCGAGGTGGACTGGAGTCCTCCACAAAACCCTGTGGGTGACAATACAAGGCATGAAAGGAAACGTGCTACTGGGGGCATGCTATTGCCCTCCGGATCAAAACGCTGACAGTGACTGGGAGTTGCAGGGGGAAATCAGGGAGGTGTCAAGAAAAGGCAGGGCTGTAATAATGGGTGACTTCAATTACCCACACATAGACTGGCTAAATTCAGTCAGGTAATGACAGAGAGGTCAAATTTCTAGATACACTCAATGACTGTGCCCTAGAACAGTTGGTCTTGAAACCAATCAGAGAGAAGGCGACCTTGGACTTAATCCTGAGTGGCACCCAGGACCTGGTGCGTGATGTCAGTGTCATCGACCCTTTAGGGAACAGTGACCATAGTGCCATCAAATTCAGCCTACGTGCTGGGAGAGAATCACCAAGGAAGTCTAACACAGACATTTTGCGTTTCAGAAGAGGAAACTTCTCCCAAATGAGGAGTATGGTGAAAAGAAAACTGAAAGGGAAAATCAGGAGAGTCACTTTGCTCCAGAATGCATGGAGTTTACTGAAATCCACAATACTAGAAGCCCAGTTAGACTGTATATCCCAAAGGAGGAAAGGTACCACTAAGTCCAGGAGGATGCCAGCATGGCTAACAGGTACTGTCAAGGAAGCCATCAAAGGGAAGAAGACTTCCTTTTGAAATTGGAAGGCCTGTCCAAACGAAGAGGACAGAAAGGAACACAAACTCTGGCAAAAGAGATGCAAGGTGACAATAAGGGAGGCAAAAAGAGAGTTTGAGGAACATTTAGCTAGAAGTATCAAGGGGGATAGGAAAAACGTCTTTCAATACATCAGAAGCAGGAAACCTGCCAGGGAGGCGGTTGGCCCATTAGACAATGAGGGAGTGAAAAGAATTATTAAGCAGGATATTGAGGTTTCAGAGAAGCTCAATGAGTTCTTTGCGTCTGTCTTCATGGCAGAGGATACTGACCATATGGCTGTTCTTGAACCAGGCTTTTCGGGGATGGAGGCTAAAGAACTGAGTCAGATAGAAGTGACAAGAGATGATGTTCTAAACTGTCTGGGGGGGGGAAACAAACGAACATTGACTTGACTTTCAGATGCCTTCAGTTGCTTGTTCTCCCTCCATGCCCCTCCATGCTCTCTTCACTCATCTGATACCTTCAGTCTCCATAAAATCCCCCATGCCCCAACTCTTTGGGGTAGAAAGCTGGTCCTGTGGTAGCGTGCATGAATTGTCCTGTTTGCTAAGCAGGGTTGACCTTGGTTTGTATTTGGATGAGTGAGCATTATGAGAGGAGAACTGGTCTTGTGGTAGCAAGCATGACTTGTCCCCTTAGCTAAGCAGTGTCCACCCTGGTCGCATATGAATGGGAGACTAGAAGTGTGAGCACTGTAAGATATTCCCCTCAGGGGATGGAGCCGCTCTGGGAAGAGCAGAAGGTTCCCAGTTCCCTCCCTGGCTTCTCCAAGATAGGTCTGAGAGAGATTCCTGCCTGCAACCTTGCAGAAGCCGCTGCCAGACTGCAAAGACAATAATGAGCTAGATAGAGCAATGGTCTGACTCAGTATATGGCAGCTTCCTAGTAAGGGTCAAATACTCCCCTTTGGGTTGGGGCTGTAGTCCTGTGGTAGATCATCCGTCTACATCTCTACAGAGCATCTGCTCTGTAGAAATGCTTTCCCATTTAAAGGAAGAATTTAAATGTACAAGTTCCCAAGTTGAATCCCTGGCATCTCCAGGTAGAAGTGGGTAAGACTCCTGCCTGGAACCTTGGAAAGTGGCTGCAAGTCAGTGTAGAAAATATTGAGCTAGATGGAGAATGGTCGGGTAGAGGCAGCTCCCTATGTTCCTAGGACTCTGCCCATCAACTTGTGTTCTACCCTATTATTCAAACTCCTGCCCTCCTGACTGCCCTTCTTCCTAATAAAAACTCTTGACTACACCGACATTTTGTAATGGTTGTTGCACGTTTGCCTTTGCCCTCCTCCACTCCCCTTCCCTTGTGTGCCTAGCCTTCCTGAGGGCCAAGCCAGATGTGATATAGGAGTTCCTGCTGCCAGATCTCTTGTGTCCTATCTAGTTGGACTCTGGATTGTAAGCCTGAGATCAGGGCACGTTCTTCTTTTTGCTGCATGTAGAAGACCAAATAGCTGTCATGGACTCTTTAGCAAGACTAACATTAAAATCATCATTTCATTCCAAACCTTGAATAAAGGTGAGGAATGTTACAAAATAATAGACAAAAGGATTTTACTTCTAATTATTCCTTTGTTAAAACTTGGCCTTGTTAACTTGTCTGTTTCAGAGAATGGGAAAGTGGCAGTGGAGTATAGCTCTCCCCAGGAAGACCCCATTGACAGTTTAACAGAAGAGGAACTGAAAGGTCTCATCCAGGTAAATTGAAGCCTCATCTCATCATTCGCAGATGAGCCTCATCTTGCTATGACCTAGCAAGCTCAGCTCTTGAACATCTTAGCTTCATGAGTTGGGAGGAGTGAGTAGGGAATGAGCATTCTCTCTCATTTCAATGCATGGACTTTTAAATTCAATGGGCTACCTGTATGTTTATAGGAAACATAGGAAACAGCCATATACTGAGTCAGACCATTGGTCTATCTATCTCAGTATTGTCTTCACAGACTGGCAGCGGCTTCTCCAAGGTTGCAGGCAGGAGCCTCTCTCAGCCCTATCTTGGAGAAGCCAGGGAGGGAACTTGAAACCTTCTGCTCTTCCCAGAGCGGCTCCATCCCCTGAGGGGAATACCTTACAGTGCTTTACACTTCTAGTCTCCCATTCAGATGCAACCAGAGCAGACCCAGCTTAGCTATGAAGACAAGTCATGCTTGCTACCACAAGACCAGCTCTCCTCTCCCGTCAGGTGCTTAGACCAAGGACGGACAGGTTCCTCGGGGACGGGTAGACTGAAGATAGCCAGAGATAGCTGGGCTGAATGTTAGATGCTTGGAGCCACAGAGAGAGGACTCACTGGTCTCCCGCTGTCAGATCCTGGTTCAATGTGAGTTAACCACAGTGGGTTGACCAGAATTGCCTAGGAAATCTGCATTCTCAAAACCAGCTCCACAGGCAACCACACTAATCACTTTATGGCAACCACACTAATCACTTTATGCAATCCAGATCCCTGTATGTCAGTCAACAAGTGTTAGTTTCACATTCAGTTCTCCACAGAGCCAACAGCTCCAAACATCTCAAGCCCATCAACTGATTGTCTGTGCGTTTGGGCCTACATTGTTGCCATAGCAGTCATGCTCGGAGTTCTGCAAAAATGATGTCACTGCCGTGGAATGCTCAGGGTGCAGACTCTGATGTCCAACCAACGTTGGAGATCAAAAGATGGCAGGAATGGATCAGCTCTGTAGTATGGTCCCTGTTGCAAGCAACAGCAACAGCAACTGCAATTTGCTGCTCATGATCTTTTTGGACTTATTTATGGGAGTTGGGCACCGCAGCCATAGGTTGGGTGCAGCAGCCATAGGGAATTACTCCAACCCGTGCCGTAGCACCATAGAAGTCCTCAAGCTTTGGAAAGTCACCAGACCTCCTAGACTCCACCGTGTGCCACCTCCCAGTGCGGCTTTCCACCTGTGAGTACTTCAACCTCACTTCCAGAACTCGGAGGATAGAACCCTTTTAGGGAGAGCCTTTCATTAGGAGTGATGTAGGTGGGATAAGATACTTCTTATTTCGAGGTAGCTTAGCTGATGCCTTTTAAAAAAAGATTTGATACCCCTCTTTTCATCCAAAGGAACCAGAGCAGTTTACAACTCAATAATAACAATTTCGAAAAAGAAAGAAATGGGAACAGCCGTATAAATGGTATGAAGCACAAAAAGGGCCATAGATGGGGAAGAGGAGCCAAAGGGGTGAAGGAAACAGGGATCCCACTGCTCTGTTTAAAAAGGGGGGAAAGGACCCAATGCCTAGAGCGTTTCATAGCCACTGAACAGGCACTTCAGATGTGTCCCGAAAGAGCATTCAGCAGAACCATATAGCCAAACGAGCAGGCAATGGAGAAAAAGGTACAACAGGGATTCCAACAAGTAACGTCACCCCTTCCTTTGCCCAGGTTGATTCAGGCATACACGTTGACTAGGCACTCGCCTAGACAGAGGCGTAACTAGGGAAAATGGCGCCTAGGGCAAGCACTGAAATTGCGCCCCTATCCAAACAGGGATGATGGGACTTGTAGTCAACAATATCTGGAAATCCCTCTGAAAAGGAACACTGTACCATCTAGACATGGTTGTTGATCCAAACCTGAAAACATGAGCCATCTCAGGAAAAGACTTCAAACAACAGTCGGGAGTTATGCGAGGATTCCAAGTGTCATTTTCTCTGTCTCATCTCATGCTTTTTAAAAAGCATGACTTTGTCCTAGAGGATCACCTGCCCAAATAGCCACTAGCAAAATAGGGGAAGAAGAAGCTGGTGGGGTGTGTGTGTGTGTGTGTGTGTGTGTGTATATATAAACCAGTGAATGATTCCTGCCAGCCTTTGTCTTATGATGACTGTTGGCTCATGATGGGGTATATGTGCATTCACCACACTAGTGCTTACTTTGACACCAAGAGGGAGGAGGATACATTAGTTTGCCACACTAGACAGAGGAATGTGCAACAGGAGCAGACAGCCAAGTTCTGCCAGGGCCCAAACCAGCCCCTGCCAGACTAAGAAATCCTTGTAATTTGCCCCTTCCTGTCACAAGCAGTGTGCTGTTGACTCTATTATTGACTCTAACTCTCAGATATCCCAGTCATGGATGGAAAATTCAGGGTCAATTTACAAGAGACACATTTTCTACATGGAAGTTTCTTCTGTGCAGGTGCTGTGCAGAAACCCATGTGTAGTGACCGCCAGGGGCATAGCAAGGTTGGAATGGGCCAAGATGAGATTTCAAAATGGGCCCCCAGCCCCTCAAAGTCCAGGGCCTCCACACACCACAGGCCCCCAAGGATTTAAGTCGGATCTTTCAAAATACGTATGCTGCCTGGAAATACATTTCACTGAATACACACATGCACACTTCACAGTATATAGTGATATACATGGAGTACTAGATATTTGTGCTACTTTTAATGCCTAGAACACACTAGCAACGCTAATGATTAAAATGGCCCCCTCGCTGCGGATTAGCAAAGGAGACTTTCAACCCTGCAGGGTGAGCCAATGTTTGTTTTCTCAGAATTCTGAACAAATTCAGAAAAGTTTGATACAAGGAGATTTTTCACACCAGGCTTTTAAAGCCCTTTAACACACATCTCCTCTGGAATAGAGGTGCTGCATTCACATGTTGTCCAGATTTACCCTGAAGTTGCTGCAAGTTATTGGGGAGCAGTTCACACACAAGAAAAATAAAATAAAATGAAAGCACAACACATGCTTCACAGTTCTCACTCAGACCTTCTGGGTTGCAAAACAACTTGAACATACGTGCATTTATGAATGGTTGAATGAAAATAAATAAAATATACTTGTTCCAGAAGTTTTTGTAATTTTCTGCCCTGAAACAAGCCACTTATAGGCCTTTTTAGATAGTTTTTGTTTTTAAAGCCAGCACATTTTCCAGTCTGTTTTCAATTAAATATTCAGAGACTTCTCTGTCTCGCCCCCCCACCCACCCCCATATCAAAGCCCTATGGCAAGCAGATTCCTATAGGGGTGGGGGGACCCCAAAAAGGAATTCACAGCCTACCTAGCAATAGCTGTTCTGGATGGTCTGGGCAGGGGGTCTGCTGCTTCTGCTGCTGCTTTGGAGAGCTCTGCCTGCTTCCTCCTTCCTTGCTTGGAGCCTACTTGAGTTCAGGCTTCAGGGAGGCCTACTGGGAGGCCTCTCTGGAAGCCCCGCCCACCCGCCGATCAGCTGAGAGGCGGGGAGAGAAGAGCTCTGCAGTTTGCAGGCCTTGCCGATCCTAGGCCGGAGCTGGAGGCAAGTGGCTGGGGGGCCCTGGGGCTGGGCAGGGGGGCAATGGGGTGGGGGTGGCAGGAACTGGTGTGGTGCCCCCACCTCAGTGGCGCCCAGGGCACCTGCCCTGCCTGCCCCCCCCCGTTCTGCCTATGCACCTAGAGCAGCACGACTTGCATTGTGCCTGCACAGGAAGAAGTGTACAAACCAGGGCTCTTGTCTTGTTTCTGAGGTGGCCAGCCTCCTGCACAGAGTGAGAGCAGCATGACCCCGAATACGCTGCCACATCAAGATGTCCTGCCTTGCCCTGCCTGGAATGACAACCGATGGAGCTGGTGCTGCTGCTCCGTGTGTCGCTTAGGCTCTCTGGCACCCCCTATCCGGACCAGCACAGAGAAACCAGGCAACCTTTGCAGAACTTTGGGGAGGCTGCACAGTAGGGTTGCCGTGTGTTTTGTCCCCCACCCCCGGCAGGAGTCCTCTGCCTTTTAACAGCTGCAACTGGTAGAAATCTTGACGGGAACTTTTTTGCATTACTGTAGCCCTAGGCTTGTTTTCATTTTCATTTTATTTTTTATTTTTTACCCTGCAAAAACAGCTTAATGTGAAAAATCCATCAGAAGATACAACATAAGTCATTGTAATTGTGTGTGTGTGTGTGCGCGCGCGCGTGCGGTGAGGGGAGGGGGCAACGTTCAGGACTTTATCAGCTTGATGTCCTTTAAGGCATCGTTGTCTAGATAGGGGCTTGAATTTACTCACAAGTAGCAGCTCTGCAGGGCCATAATGTGTATTGGGACCAGGATGTGGATGTAGAGGGTGTTTAACCCTTTCTGTGCCCTTTTCTGGTCTAAAATGATATATCTCAGTGGCTGTTTTCAGAGTTAGATAGCCATGGGGGTGCATTTTTGTTAGTGCAGAAAGAATAGGTGAAACACCCCTAGCTCTGAGCCATGGTCCTGATACAATTTGCAGCTCCACAAAGCTGCTCTTTGTGAATAGATGTAAGCCCCTCACTTGATGAAGACACATTGAATGCCTTGCCTTGTTTGGTCTACACATTTTAGTCCACCACTCTCGTGCCAGTCTTCTAGCTGGTGGTGGGTGCTAGCTGCTCTTCCATTTGGGGTCACACACACTGCTACACAAAATGAACTAGGCAGCACAGATCATTCCTCTCAAGAGGGATTGTGTGGCTGTTAGGGCCTGGGGGGGAACACTGAGAAGCTGGTGCTGACAGTTGCAGTTGCTGGAGATGGTGGGGAGGGAGGGAGTCTCTCAGATGTTACTTCAGCACTCTCATCCCTCAACCTTGTGGTGGCCGCTTGGCTTATGGTAGGCCTTAGGGCCCCACCCCCCGCCCGTTGTTTTTGGACTACAGTTCCCATCATCCCCAGGCACAGTGGCCAATATCCAAGGGTTATGGGAATTGTAGGCCAGCATCTGCTGGAGGGCCAAAATTGAAGAGCCCTGGCTTATGGCGTCCGTGCCTTATGAGGGCTTCCTTCCCAGAATCCTCCAAGAGAAAACAAACCAGGGCAGCCTAAATCGAGGGGTTCCCACCCTTGGGTCCCCAGATGTTGTCTCCCATCGTCCCCAGGCCACCATGGTGAAGGCCATTATGGCCAAGACAATGGAGTTGTAGTCAAACAACATCTAGAGACCTAAGGGTGGAGACCCTTGGCACAGATGACCTTCCTCAAGAGGAATCCGGGGCTGTTAGAGGCTGGTGGAAACACATAAGATGCACAGAAGCACAAAATCAAACTTTGTCTGACTCTTGGGAATCACCACTTGAAGGCATCCCACTTAGAAATATCGATTTCAACATCATTCCCTTGCCCCCATCTGTTTCTCCCCCCTAGGGATTCCACTGGGAACCTTGTTTCGATTGGAAAACAAAGCTGGACTGCTGGGAGAACTCCTTTTATATTATCAACAATTTTGTAAGTTCACCATGATAACTTTTGCTAAACCTAAGTGGGCAGATAGCTCAGAACTAATATTTTCTTGCCAGAATGCTGAGGAGATGACTAGATCTGCATCTGCCAAGTAGATTGATAAAGTTTTCAAAGCATGGGCAAGACAGAGAGTTTGAGCTTGGGGTGGGGGATACATTTGGTAATACCTTAAGAATGAATGCCGATTCTTAAATATCTTTGTTCATTTTGAATTAGATATACATTCAAAATGGGACAGGGATAGGGACTTCAAGATGAGATGGAGAAGCTTAAATCTCAGATTTTGTATGGGGTGTTATTATGTAAGCATGCAATTTCCAAGACCTCAGATATATGGATGGGTGGTAAAGATTGTCATCACAATTCAGCAAAGGAGATTGATCCCTGTAAGCAGCCTTCTGCATGCGTAATTGACATGGAAGGAGGTGTGCATTCACACTGTGACACTTACTCAGGCTGGATATTGAACTGGTACTGGTTAGATGCCTTTTGTTGTCTGTGGAAGGGGATGCACATCTCTGTCCAGACTTGTTGCTCATGACTGCAGCTGGACTGGAATTGGAGTGCAGGATGAAAGTATCATGCTTATGCCCAATCCATTAAGACAGAAAGAGAGGCTGTGATCCTGGCTGTGCGATGTTCTCAAACTTCCCTTCACCTCTCCAGGACTTTCCATGGCAACAGTTTGAGCAAACTTCAGGAGGGCTCACTTTCACTTACGCATCGGCGGTAAGTTCTCGTTTCTAGGAGTACGGTGATTGCTGACTCTCTGGGTCAAAACTGCGCACCCATATGTGATTTTCTCCCCGGGGTGAATGGCGGCGGGGCAGATCTTTGTCAGCATAGGGGGAATGGGCTAAGCCCCCTCCCTTACTGTGGTCTTGATCCAGCTCAGGACACAGCTATTTCAAAATGTCATGTAAAGTGGCTAATATGTTGACTATACTTATTAGACCAAGGATGGCCAACTGGAACTCTTGCCAGTTCCCAGGGCAATTTTTATGTGGCCTTACAATATTTTAATCAATGGGTGATAAAAGGTTTGCTGACAGTTTCGTGTATAACGAAAATAACAATATTTCCAACTCATAAGGAACAGAATTCTTCTATGCAATTACATCTGTCTCTGATCTTGGATGTAGCATGTCTAGAACACGTTAGTAGTTGACATACTGCACAAGGTTATATTATTATTATTATTATTATTATTATTATTATTATTATTATTATTATTATTTTGATTTATGTGCTTTTCCTGTGTAATGTTTGAGCAGTTTCAGAAGAGCACTTGAGCACTAAATGCATGAATTGTGCAAACACGGTTGTGCAATTGACAACCATTCTTTCCACTTTGTGCAACTACCTTTGTGCAGTTCTTGTGTGCATGAATGTTACATTGCAAGGTGTTAGATTGCAAGATTGTGTCTGAATGCATCGGTTTCATAACTAGGGAGCCTCTTCTGATAGATACATCAGCTTTATTTTGGAGTCTGCCCACTCATGATGGGATCAGGTTGTGCAGGAAAATACACTCCCACTTTCATATTTTCCCCGACCATACTGACCGCCACCTGGAGAATAGATTGGCCCTTGAGAATATAGAAGTTGGTCCCTTCCCGCTTAGACAGGGTAATCCTGCATTGTAGAACTCTGGATTTCCATCTAGAAAATGCAGCTCTGGCACAAATGAACTGTTTGACCTTGGGCAAGTTACTCTTGGCTTGGCTTTCCTGCTAGTTCAATGAAGTCAGCAAATGGGATTGCCAGTGACCCACCCTGACATGGTCATCATGAGGGTAAATGAGACCATACATACAAGGCTTGTGCACAAAGTTGCTTCGGCACCGGCGGGGGTAATCCTTTAAGGGCGGGGGAGGGTGCACTCACCCCTCCCGCTGCATTTCCCCCACAGGCGCTCTGTTATTTTTAATCCCATCGGGGCAGCAGCATTCCTCCCTGCCGGCCCATTGTCGTCATTGGCCGGAAGTGGCCCAAAGTAGCAAGCGTACGTGTGCCTGTTCCGGCCGACAACGACAACGGGATGGCAGGGAGGAACGCTGCCGGTGGGGGAAATGCGGCGGGAGGGGTGAGTGGACCCTCCCCCGCCCTTAAAGGACTACCCCCCCCGGTGCTAAAGCGCCGAAACGATCCCCCGAGCCAAAATGTTTCAGAGGTTAAGATTTCAACCCAAACATATATGATTACAATTGACAAGAACCAATGGAAGAATTGTGAGCTGTTGGGGATGTCCTGTGTTGGATGTCCTGTTGGGGAGCTGGCTAATTGTGGGAGGCCAAGAGAGATTATTATCTCTTACTGGTCTTATTTATTTTAACATAACTCATGGAATTGTTTTGTTTTTTGAGGAACAGAAACAAGGGTGAATAGATTCTCGTCAGAATCTGAATTACAGCCCCTTCCCTTTAGTTCCTTTGTAACTGCTAACATCAACCCTCCTGACAGTCATGCCTAGCTCTGTTTGAAATCAGTGGGTCTAACTCTACTCCAAATGATATCTGAGAGAGTGCACAGCTTTCTTAGTGGCCCTTGCTCCTATGCCTTGAACAGTGAGGCTATTCCCAGGATCAGGAGAAATCGGGCTAGGGGAACTTAGCCCGATTTCTCCTGACCGCGAGAACCACCAGGTTGGCAGGCGAGCCCGGTGGCCTCCAGGCAGTTAACCCACCAAAACAAGCCTCCCCTTCAAGCGAGTTTGCGGAGCGAGTGCTCCGCAAACCCAGATTTTAAAATCATGAGTAGACCCCTGACCGGGAAGCTGAAAAGCAGCCTCCCGGCTTGGGGGTCCCTCCAGCATGCCCTGCGTGCTAACACCGGGCATGCTGGAGCTTCCGGGGGCCACGTGGCCCCCGAACTCACCAGCCCGTGTGAAGAGCCTCAGTGCTTGCACTGCTGACCTTGCAGGTAATGCTGTTTGTCCCCATGCCATTAAATGCTTCACCTGCTAATTTCTGCAGACCAAGCTGCTATTGAGAGTATGAGAGGAGGCCATGGTCAGTTGGCAGTGAGGATTTCAACACTACTGAGGTGTGCAAATCGTTTTATTTGGATTGAGGCTACAGAGCAGAATTGAAACAAACTCAGGGAGAATTACATTCTCACACCAAGCTCCCAAGTTTCCAGCAATGCCTTGTTTGCTGAGCCTCAGAGCCAAACTGGACACCCATACATGCAGTTCTGAGCAGGAGCATGGAAGATCTGTTCCGTTTGGGGTTGTGTAGATTCCAGTAGCGGCTCGTGAATGCGCCCCTGGGAGGGGGGCGGGAGGCATCTTTAAGGGGAAAGAAAGTTGCTGCTTACCTCGGCAGCGTGCCTCCCAGCAGGGTAATCGCCGTCGCCACTCACCTGGCGTAAATGGAGCCGAGCCCCCGCCAGCAGCCAGGTGAGTGGTGGTGGCGATTCCCTGCCGCAGGGGCTGCTGGGAGACACACTGTGGAGGTAAGAAGTGACTTTCTTTCCCCTTAAAGACGCCTCCCGCCTTCCCCCCAATGGCGCTTCACTAGCCACTGCTGGTAGATTCTTGTCCTCTCTTCAAGCTGACCAGGCCAGGCCAGGGGCACTGGATGAGAAAAGACAAAACAGAGAAGCTGATTGAGAACGGTGGAGTTGGACACACCTTTGTAGTCTCCCTAGTTTCATCATTGCTATGTGCTCTTTTAAACAGGGACTTGTCAAGTAATGCAATCCAGACCATTGAGACGAATTCATGTGAAGCTGTCCTGTTTGTGCAGTTTATGTAAGTCACTAAGCATCCAAACCAGAGGCGTATCTAGGGAAAATGGCGCCTAGGGCAAGCACTGAAATTGTGCCCCTATCCAATCAGGGATGATGGGACTTGTAGTCAACAATATCTGGAAATCCCTCTGAAAAGGAACACTGTACCATCTAGACATGGTTGTTGATCCAAACCTGAAAACATGAGCCATCTCTATTCAAGACTTAGAACAACAGTCAGGAGTTATGTGAAGATTCCAAGTGTCATTTTCTCCCTCTTAACTCATGCTTTTTAAAAAACATGACTTTGTCCTAGAGGATCACCTGTTCAAATAGGCACTAGCAAAATGAGGGGTGGGGAGGGAGAGAAGAAGGTGACAGGGAGGGGGTGGGGGAGCCTATAAACCAGTGAATGATTCCTGTCAGTCTTTGTCTTGTGATGACTGTGGGCTTATGATGGGGTGTTGGGAATTCTCTCTGGTAGAGAAACTCTTTTTCATTCTAGCAGAGTGCACAGAGGCACAACACAGCGGATTTAGTTAGACATACGTGTATGCTGAGAGTAAAGTAACTTGGAGCCAGTTCATAGATTTAAATCAATATATAAGGCATTGATTAGACCATTCTAGATAGGAAAGTGTGGAGTTAGGATCTCTAATCTAGCTATCTAGCTGGATGCAGATGGATTCTGCACCTTCTCTGCACACATGGTGCAGGAAGAGGAGCTGGCTTGCATGTTGCAAGGCAGAAGGAACAGGAAGAGAAGAGAGAGGAAGTGTCCCTGAGATTAGCAATCTACATTCCAAAGGGATAGCGTCAGAGCAGTAGAGAAGGGATGACCAATGTCTTGACCCTCTTGCCCTCTAACTCACTAGTCCGTCCTCCACTGTCTTTGAGACAAGAGACTGTGCAAAGTCCTTCACTTCCAACATGGGGTATATGTGCCCTCACCATTCTAGTGCTTACTTTGACACCAGGAGGGAGGAGGATACATTAGTTTGCCACACTAGACAGAGGAATTTGCAACAGGAGCAGACAGACAAGTTCTGCCAGGGCCCAAACCAGCCCCTGCCAGACTAAGAAATCCTTGTAATTTGCCCCTTCCTGTCACAAGCAGTGTGCTGTTGACTCTATTATTGACTCTAACTCTCAGATATCCCAGTCATGGATGGAAAATTCAGGGTCAGTTTACAAGAGACACATTTTCTACATGGAAGTTTCTTCTGTGCAGGTGTTGTGCAGAAACCCATGTGTAGTGATCAATAGATATGTAACTATTCCTCCAGGGGCATAGCGAGGTTGGAATGGGTCCAGAGACAAAATTTCACAATGGGCCCCCAGCCCCTCAAAGTCCAGGGCCTCCACACACCACAGGCCCCCAAGGATTTAAGTCAGATCTTTCAAAATAAGTATGCTGCCTGGAAATGCATTTCACTGAACACACACACGCACACTTCACAATATATAGTGATATACATGGAGTACTATATATCTGTGCTACTTTTAATGCCTAGAACACACTAGGAACACTAATGATTAAAATGGCCCCGTCGCTGCCAAGGAGACTTTCAGCCATGCAGTATGAGCCTATGTATGTTTTCTCAGAATTCTGAACAAATTCAGTCAAGTTTGATTCCAGGAGGTTGTTCACACCAGGCTTTTAAAGCCCTTTAACACACATCTCCTCTGGAATAGAGGTGCTGCATTCACATGTTGGCCAGATTTACCCTTCAGTCCCTGAGAGTTATTGGGCAGCAGTTAATATGCAAGTAAAATAAAATAAAATAGAAGCACAACACATGCTTCACAGTTCTCACTCAGACCTCCTGGGTTCAGGGGCGTAGCTAGCCTGCCGGCGGCCCATGTGCGGCCGTGGGGACGCCGCAATAGCCACCCCCCCCGCGTCTGACGTCAGACGTAGGGGGCGTGGCCTGGGAGTCCGCTCAGTTGTAACTGCCGAAGGGGCTGCGCGGCCCCTTTGGCAGTTAGAAGAAGGCTGGTGCTGCTTTCTCTTTCCCTGCAGGGAAGAGCTGCTCCTGGGCTGTGTTGCAAACGCAGCACCAGTCTTAGCTCCTGAAAGGGCCGCGCAGCCCCTTCGGGAGCTAGTGATGCTGGCCCTGCGTTTGCAGCGCGCAGCCAGGAGCGACTCTTCCCTGCCTCCTTTGAACCCGTTGGCCCAGTGGTGGCTCCGCCCCTTCCAGGGTTGCAAAACAACTCGAACATAAATGCATTTATGAATGAATGCATGCATGCATGAATGAATAAATGAATGTAGTATTGTTCCAGAAGCTTTTGTAATTCTCTGCCCTGAAACAAGCCACTTATAGGCCTTTTTAGATAGTTTTTGTTTTCAAAGCCAGCAAATTTTCCAATCTTTAAAAAATTAAATATTCAGAGACTTCTCAGTCTCCCCCCCACCTCCTATATCCAAGCCCTATGGCCGATCCTAGGCCGGAGGGCAAGGCAAGCAAGATGGCCAGTGGCTGAGGGGCCTTGGGGCTGGGCAGGTGGGCAATGGGGTGGGGGTTGCGAGCACTGGCATGGCACACCCCAGTGGCGCCTAGGGCACGTGCCCTGGCTGCCTCCGCCCCCAATTACGTCCATGATAAAAACCATAAATGGGGATGGGGTGGGGGAGCACAGATGGATTCGGTTTCCACCCTGTGGTTCTGGCCCTACATCTCCCAAGCTTGAGAAAAGACAAAACAGATAAGCTGAGAGAGAAAGGTGGGGTTGGACACACCTTTGTAGTCTCCCTAATTTCATCATTGCTCTGTGCTCTTTTAAACAGGGACTTGTCAAGTAATACAATCCAGACCATTGAGACGAAGTCATGTGAAGCTGTCCTGTTTGTGCAGTTTATGTAAGTCATTAAGCATCAAAACCATCAATGGGGATGGGGTGGGGGAGCACGGATGGGTTAAGTTTCCACCCTGTGGTTCTGGTCCTATATCTCCCAAGCTTCTGCCCTAGAAGCAGTTTCCCTCCAAGAGGGTTCTGGGAGTCAGGCCTGCTGCTAGGGGCCACCGTTTCTGAGTGTGGGAGCTTTGACCCATAATTCCGGGTCTGTATGGGGTTGGGTTATTCATTGCTGAGCGATGTGTACTGTGCATGTGCTTCTTTAGAACTGTTTTCCATTTTTCTGGACTGCACACAGAGTTCTCCAAGCAAGGCTGAGCCAGATCTCAGTCCTGGAATCGATTCTCATATGTGATGCCTTGTTTCTAGAAATCTCTCTGCAAGAAGGCTCACTTGGTACCTGGTCTCGTGGTAGCAAGCATGACCTGTCCCCTTTAGCTAAGCAGGGTTGGATATGCATGGGAGACTAGAAGTGTGTGCACTGTAAGAGATTCCCCTCAGGGGATGGAGCCGCTCTGGGAAGAGCAGAAGCTTCCAAGTTCCCTCCCTGGCATCTCCAAGATAGGGTTGAAAGAGCGTGGCGTGAGCCCAAGATTGCCAGAGTCTGAGAGCGTGGCTTCCAGGCCAGCTTAAACAATGGCACTCTTCTTCATCTTAGAAATAGGCACTGGAGCTTCAGACAAGAGATGAATTAGCACCGCTAGATGAGGGAGATAGGAAAGAGTCTTTGGACATGAAAAAATGAATCCACTTTTTGCACCTTTTGAGGGGCAACCTTAAACTCACAGTAAAGCCTCATGGTAAAGCTTGCTGTTTGAATAACATCCTGGAAACAGCTGCCCCACTGGAAAGGACACCACCTTCATACTTTGCTGCAGGGGCTTCATGTGGCAATTCGACTCCCACCATCAGACAGGAATCTCAAAGGAAAGATAGTTTTTCCTATCCCATCTACCTTTAAAAAACATATTAAAATGTAATGCTTATTTTGTACCCTGCAAAATCCTGTGCACAATGCTTGTTTCCAGAGACCTCAGCAGCAATCTCACTGAGAATCTCACTCATGGGTCATTCGAGGTCAGGAATGGAACACAGTTTATCAAGACGTAAGTGAATGCAAATGTGAAAAGAGTCAACCTGTTATTGCAGAGTAAGGTACTTTCTTTGACCCCCGGGAAGGTTCAACCCGCCCCCCAACTCTTTTGAATGGCAGAGTTCAACCCTAGAAGATGTAGCATATGGTTATATTCATTCATTCATTCATCCATCCATTCATTCATTCATTCATTCATCTATCATATTTTTATACTGCCTGATATGTATATCTCCAGGTATACAGATATTAGATAGATAGATAGATAAGATAGAGATATGTCTATCTCTAGGTGGCGTGTAATGAAAAGAAGCTACGGCTTTGAAGGAGGCTTCCTCCAGTGCTTCTCTCTTTTGAGAAGTTATTAACCGCTGATGCCAGGGCTGGAAATTTGATGCACTGTGCAGGTCAAACATCTCTCCTCAGTGTCTTCAGAGACACTGGGAGGCAAATACCATGTGTGTGTTTGTGTGTGTATAGTGCAATCCAGATTGGGACGATCAGTAGAGCTGGAAGCTTGCTGGTGGCTCAGGGACAGGCTGCTGCCCTTGCACATGTGCCAGCCCTGCCCCCTGTATCAGCGTCAGATGCACACTGACACAGGGACCATGCTAGCTCTGGGAAGGGCGGGGGCATGTGGCTGGGGGGGAGGGCATGTGGTGCCTTGCCTGCTCCCAGGCTGCACTTTCTTTGTCAGCTGGGTGCTTTCTTCCTCTCTCCTGCGCGGAAGGAGGGGGTGGCAAATAGCTTAATCCGCCCCTGCCTCCTGGAGCTTCTTCCTGCATTTTGCTCAGCTTGTAACCAGTGGGTCTAATTCCTCCCCACGGCAGGCTTCTCAACCATCATCCGCTGAAAGTCACTGATGATGCCAGTTTTTACAGGCTTCCCTCACTGAAGCTTCTGTAAGTACCTGAAATGAATTAGTTATTACCGTGATCACTGGTTTTTTCTGCATCTTAGACGGGCACTCTTCTTCAGGGCCACTGGGTGGTCCAGAAGAACTCATCAGACTTTCCCCTTTTCTTCTTCCTCTTCTTCCTCTTCTTCGTCTTCTTCTTCTTCTTCTTTTTTTTGGTGATGGTAAACTCTGAGGGTACATTTCTGACTATGTGAAAGTGCCTCTGAGTATATGCAGAGTATAGGGCATTTCCCTGTATCCTGTTTTTAATGCAGGGCTTCAACTCTAAAATGCATGATAGAATTAGAAGAAGAAGAAGAGAATTTCTTGGAGTATGTGCAGATTGCCAAGTGTGTTTTGAGCCAAGATTTTGTGCCTGCAAGATAAGAATGAATGATAACGAATTAAGCTCCTTTGATCATGTGCAGGCTGCTTTTGTGTCATCACTGAATAAACTTGATCAGTCCTCATGCATTTGGTACTGGAGGTCCAGCTTGCTGGTCGGAGGCATGATTTCAGGGCAGGCTGAAGCTAGTTACTCAGTGGTGAGAAAAATACACTGTTGACTAAACTGTACTGTTGACTAAACTGTTGGAGATTCTCTTGTGGTGAGAGAATCCCTTTCTCAATATAGCAGAGTGCACAGAGGCACAACACAGCGGTAGATTAGTTAGGCATGCGTATGTGCTGAGAGTAAAGTAACTTGGAGCCAATTCATAGTTTCAAATTAATATAAAAGGCATTTATTAAGGAACTCCATTCTAGATAGGAAAGTGAGGATTTAGGATCTCTAATCTATCTATCTAACTAGATGCAAATGGATTCTGCATCCTCTCTGCACAAATGGTGCAGGGAGAGAACCTTGCCATGTTGCAAGGTAGGCGGGCAGGTAGCAAGAGAGAGAGGAAGGAGGAAGTCCCTGAGATTAGCAATCTACACATCAAAGGGATAGCATCAGAGCAGTGGAGAAGTGATGACAAATGTCTTGACCCTCTAGACCTCTGACTTACTAGTCTGTCCTCCACTGTCTGAGGCAAGAGACAGCGCAAAGTCCTTTAACTTTCCAACATAAACAGTACTCCAGAGCTAAGACTCCAGAGCTAAGCCATGATGCTTTCTCCCTTTTCTATTCTGCCTGATGTGGAGTTGTGTGGTTCGAAAGCAGCAAACCCAACAAGCTTCATGAAATCGGGTCTCCCTAGACATTATTTCTGCTACACCACACTGGCTTTCTCTTTCTCTTTGGTATCCTGCATTGCAAAAAGTCTCTCTCCTTATTTCAGAAACCTTCGTTCTACAGAAATGACCCCAAAGATATTGGAGGACCTGATCCAGACCTCCCTGCAATTGAAGACTCTGTAAGTACTATGTACACCCTTTTCCTTTTGCTGGTTGCCAAAGGAGAGAAGAAAAGAGACAAGTGGAAACGGGGAGTCAGCCTTGTTCTAACCCCCTCCTCCTCCTCAGCCCTCTAAGTAGGTCGATAGGGGCAACTTCAGAGGCTGTAGTTTTCCCTGCGAGGAGGACAGGAGGACGGTTGACCAATACTCACACTGCTACCAAGTTGTTAGCCAATCCACACTTCTTGCCCAACATGTTATCAGGCTTTGCTGTGGGAATGGAAGTCATGCTAGAGTGGTGGTTGAGGGAACAGGCATTCCTCAGACCCGTTACAGGGGCTTCTCAGCGAGGTGGTCAGAAATGACAGACAAGGAGGGGACGGAGCGCAGGGACGGAGCGCAGGTACTTCTCGGCTTCTCTGACTGTTGGGGTGTGCATGGCCATGGGGGCTGCCATGGAGAGTGGCTGCACTTCTGCATTTGCAGTGACATCACTGCCTGAAGCTTGTCTACCACTACCCAACTTCCCACTGAAATATGGAGCTACAGGACTGTTGGGTGTGTTCCAAGCTGTACGCTCAGTTCGTGTGGACCAATGGTGAGGGCATGCCCCCTGTGTGGGTTGAAGGAGTGCAGGAACATTCCCCAGAATCCTCTGCAAGAGACAGGAAGTGGCAGATATGCAGGGAGTCTGCAGGAGACAAAAAACACGGAAAAGATTCCCTGATGGTAAAAAGTCTGAAAACCACTGAGCTAGAGTCATGAGTATCTTTGGGCATCATTTTGAGACATCTCCCAGTTCCATCTTCTCCGGAAATAGCCCTTCATTAAAAAAGGTTTTCTTTCTTCCTTCTTTTCCTTCACAGGCTGTATGCTTTCCCTCACCAGCACTCAAACACAAATGGAGTGGGGCCATAGCTTAATGACAGTGCTCTGCACATGCAGGGTCCCAGATTCACTCTCTGGCATTTCCAGTTAAAATAATCTCAGGGAACAGAGCTAGGAAAGACCTCCCTCTGAAGCACTGAAAAACCATTGCCAGTTAGAGTTAGAAAGCACTGAACTCAAGGGGCCAAGGATTTGCCACAGTATCAAGCAGCTTCCTACTTCTTCGGCAAGTAATAATTTCATCAGAAATTATTATCCCTCACAGCAAAGGGAGACTATGATCTCCCTCACAGCAAAGGGAGGAAGATAATCTCCATTATCTCCCTCACAGCAAAGTCAGCTCAATCTTCCTCAGTATATGGAGATGGGAATATCCCTTCATAGGACAGTTTTGAGTTAGAAACATTTTCTGAAGAGATGTGGGGGATATGTGGAGAGCCCCCAAAGTGTGGGTCGGCATGGCACCCTCCTGAAAGGACTGGATTGGTTGTGGGGGTTGCCAGTTACTGTCCTCTCCTGCAAGAAATGCCAAGAAGCTGTGAGGAGTTCTGCCTTTTTCCTTCACAGCATCTTGCCTAACAAGGTGTTCTGCTGTCTTTGCCATCTGAAGGATGACATTGAAGTTTTGTCTGATACGATGAAGTTGGACTGCACCGACACATGTACCACAAAGGAAACTCTCTGCGGTAGGCTAGTAGTAGTTGATGAAATTCTGTATTGTTTTGAATGTTAAAGAGCATTTCACAATTTCCCCTCTAAGCAGGGGAAAACCTGTTGCAAAATGAGCTCATCGGCAGAATGTACTAAGAAAGAAGACCTCAAATGGCAATGATGCAAACTGCACAGAAATCAAAGTAGGTCTGCAAATGTCTCCTTTTGGGGATATAGTGATTTTTGGACCTTTGCTTTGATTTCTGGAGTCCTTCCCTTGGTCCAAAATATGTATCCTTCCTCCATGATTCTAATTTGTGCAGAGTGACCTCTGAAAGTGTAAGGGTAATACTTTCTAGAGGCCCTTACTATCCTTTTCGGCGGGGGGCGGGGGTCAGCTTCCTGGGACTCTCATTATTTTTCAGCTTTGATTGCCAAACCAGGAATTGTACTGCAGAGAGTAAGAGTAGGTTCCTTTGACCACACTCCTGCCCTCTCTTTTCCCGGAGAGAAAACCGTCTTCCCCACTATGCTGTTGAGAGAGAGACTGAGCAACTGGGGAAGAGATGGCAGGTGGCGCCCTCTCTCTCTCTCTCTCTCTCTCTCTCTCTCTCTCTCTCTGTGATGGTGAGAAGGATTGGACTACTGGCGCTGCCCCTAGAGAGAATGCAAGCTACCAAATTCTACCCCCTTGCCTGTTGGGTGGGGCAGTGGGGAAGATTGGGCTTGCTGGACCCAATCCCCGCCACATGTTGTCTAGAGAGAAAAGACAGATATGCCAATAGATCAGGCCTGCTCAACTTAGGCCCTCAGCTGTTCTTGGACTACAACTCCCATAATCCCCAGCCACAGTGGTCAAGAGTCAGGGATTATGGGATTTGTAGGCCAACACCTGCAGGAGGCCCAAAGTTGAGCAGCCCTGCAATAGAGGCAGCTGCTTGTAGAAGGAGCAACCTCATCTTTTCACCCACTCTTGTGTACTCTCCCTCGGATCAGAAACTATGGCAGCTGCTCTTGGTAACAATCACCTTGCAGGAGCAGCCATCAGGAGTGCCTTCCTGCCACGCTGTCTCTAAGCAGCATGGAAGGCAAGCGAATGAGCAGCCACCGCTGCTTCCAAGCACTCACTTACGCTTTCCCTCTTGAAGGCTCCCTCACAGATTGAATGAACAACTGACCGAAAGGAAGCTGGGGCGGATGGCAGAGATCGCCTCTGCTTGTTCCTGTTCCTGTTCTCTCTCTCTCTCTCTCTCTCTCTCTCTCTCTTTCATGCAGTAGGAGAAATGGGGCTTCATCGAGAGGGAGAGGGAGCAGGCAAGCAATCGAGGCAACGGCTCCTTGCATGAGCAGGCCACTTGCACACTCCATCTTTGGTCATCACAGTGGTAGGGATGGGGGAGGAGAGCTGGTTTTCAGGTAGTGAGCATGAATTGTCCCCATTGTAAAGAAGGGCTTGGACTTGGTTGGGTGACTACATGTGAGCACGGTGAGATCTTCCCCTTAGGGAATGGGGTCATAGCTCAGTGGAAGAGCATCTGCATGCTCAGGTTCACTTCCTGGCTTCTCCAGATAGGTCTGGGAAAGACTCCTGCCTGAATCCTCAGAGAGCTGCTGCCAGTCAGTGTAGACAATACTGAGCTAGATGGGCCAAGGGTCTGACTCCCTCAAAGGCAGCTTCCCAAGTCCCCATGTTCTCCTGCTGCACCACCCAGAGAGGAGGGAGGGTGAGCGAATGGACAGCGGTGACTCGGCTTGCGCTTTCTGAGCAGTTCCATAGGGTTGAAGACTCCCTGTCAGGCATCTTGGAGAGACAGAGAGGAGGAACAAGCTCCAGGAGACAGCACGGCCCCCATTCTCCAGAGTCAGGAGAGGCTGCCTCCTTTCCTTGCCTGCCCTCTGAGGAGGAGTGTGGCTATTGGGACACACAAGCAAAAAAGGAGACCGCATCTCACGGGGCTCGCTGTGTAGCATTGATTGAAGCCCAATGCCTTTCAGCCTCAGAGCTCTTCAGGGGCAATCATTAGTCATCTTTCAAAAAGAGCTTGAGTGAAACGCCTTTGCCTGGTTACAAGCTACTTGCTCATAGGGGTGTGCACGAACCGGTCCGGAGGCCATGTAAGAGGCGGTCCGGCACCGAGGGGGGGTCTCCCTTTAACGGCGGCGGGGGGGGGGAACTTACCCCTCCCGCCGCTCTCCCCCCTCCGGCGCTGTAGCGTTAAGTGAAGATTTTGGGGCGGCAGCCCTGCCCCCGTCCTTGTTAGGAAAGCCTTCGTAGGAGCACTCTCAGAGCAGCACGCATGCCTTTCCTGCAGAAAACATAGCGTACAGTTTGTCACTGAGACTGTTAAGCAACAGCCTCATTTCTTTCTCACTCTCCCCCTCAAGTGCCTCGGAATTTTAGTTGGCCCCCCTGCCATGGAAGGTGGGCTCTTTTCAAATTCCAGCTCACATTCTAGTTCCCTCATTGGTTTACTGGAATGAGAGCTGCCTAAAAGGGTTACAGGAGGAAGATCCCATCCCTAGAGCAAGAGATGTTTGTGGGGAAACTGAAGAAATGCATATCAGTAACTGTCGTTTAAAGGTAAAGTGTGCCACTTTTTTGACTCCTGGTTTTCTTTGGTAGAAAGTGGAGTGTGAGATGAAGCCTTTCAGCATCTTCCTCTCTCGCTGCTGCCCAATCTAGTAGCAGCGGGGATCCGAACCGGCAACCTTCTGCTTGTCAGTCAAGCATTTCCCCGCTGCGCCACTTAAGGTGGCTCTGACTGCTCTTGACTTTCAGGCATAACCACACAACAGAGCGGGAGCCATACAGAGGCAATTTCTAAACGGGTTCCTCTTCTTAATGGATGTGTGGAAGGAGCATGCCAGAATACTGGCCTATCATCCTGCTCCTCTGCACTGGCTGGCAGTCCTGCCACTGCCACTTCCTCCTTCCCTCCTCCTGGGTAGGGACTAAACCACCTGCTGCAGCCCCTTGCCTGAGATGCAGCGGGAAGGGAGGCTGGACTTCTTCTCTCTTGGGGACACTTGGTGCAGTTTGGGCTCACCTTGGCTCACCTGCCTCCTTTTGCTGCTGCCTCCTTTTCTGCCTGCTGGGAAAGCAAGGGACAGGAGTGGGGAGAGAGAAGAAAGGGACTCTGCAGCCAAGTGCCTGAGATGAATTCATGGCCCTGAAAGAGGGAGAGGAGGGGGCAGAGGCGATGGGATTGCTTGCCAGTGGAGCAAGAGGGATAGACCTGTGTGTGATTCACTGCTCTACTACAGGCCCATGTACTTATTATAAAAAGAGGCTCATTGTGCCTTGAATGTGGTCTAAGCTTGCTTATTCTATTTTATTGGTCTACACCTTTAAAGTGGTTTCAAGCCACCTGATGGCGCAGCGGGGAGGCAACTTGCCTCGGGAGCAAGAGGTTGCAGGTGTGAATCCCCGCTGGTGTTTCCCAGACTATGGGAAAGACCTATATCGGGCAGCAGCGAGAGAGGAAGATGCTGAAAGGCATCATCTCATCCTGCGTGGGAGATGGCAATGGTCAACCCCTCCTGTATTCTACCAAAGAAAACCACAGGGCTATGCGGTCGCCAAGAGTCGACACCGACTCGACGGCACAACTTTAAAGTGGTTTAAAGCAGAGTCACTTTTCCCCTTCTGAGGGAACCCTGATAGAATTTTGAAAAGTGGGTGGAAGCTAAGGGTCTCTAATCGACAGTTCAGGTGGTACAAACGGATACAAGTTTGTCACGAGGAAAAAGCCTTGGGGATAGATCAGGAAATGCCTCTACTGGAGACTGTAATTAGTCCTTCAACACAGTGTTGCCAAATATCCTTCAGCCTCCACCTCATGCCTCCGATGAAGTAGATTCTTGCCTACAAAAACTCAGGACATTGTGTTAATGGAGCTACAAGGCTCTTTGTTGCTGTGATTTTGTCAGTCACACTTATAGACTTTCAAACAGCTAGAAACTTCCTTTAAAAAAATAAAGCCGAGATGTATGGTGCTTCCAGCAGCAATAAATTGTGCAACTTTCAGTGGAGTCTTGCTTACACAGACTCCCATCGGCTTCCATGCTGCTGCTTCTTCTCTGGCCACGCACTGATCAGAGACCTTGTGCTATTTTCTCAGCGCCACCTTAGGTTGCTATCTTGCTAACTGGTGCATCTTTGCTCTGCATGTCCTTGACAGGATGAAATGCAGTCACACATTTGTCCCTTTACAACTTCTCTTCTTGCAACTTGCTCTGAGATCTGAGCATCAGGTGCTTTTGGACATTGGATGATCCTGTTCTTTTCTTCTTGCTTCTGAGCAGAGAAAGATGAGGCTTTGAATAGGATGCACAAAGAAGTAATGAGGGTGTTGGGAATCAGGAAGCTGAAGACCAGCAGTACACGGGGCAGGCCAAGGACAGCGTCGCTGCACAGGTCCGACCAAGCTGTTATGCAGTCCACACCTAGCATCCCCTGGTCGACAGCTACCATCATCGTGGATGGCAGAGCTCATGGTGAAACTCCCTGGCTTGAGGGCGACCATGATGAGGCTGACCTCAACAAGTGGCGATCTTCCCTTATCCCAGTCACGCTAGTGAGGAGCCGCTTAGCCCACGTGATCCGTAGGCTCAAAGCAGACTGCACAGAGTCCAAGGTCCAGCTGGCCTGTGCTAAGATGATTTCCAGGCTCACGATGCTGCTGAACCTCTTCAGTGAGAGAGAATACGTCAAGGAGATGTCCTCCCTGTGGAAGTCATACTGCCGGCCTATGAAGAATGTCGCCAACCTGGCCACAGGAAATCCAAGAAAACGGGTGAATCCTGAGGTAAGGGGCAAAGCTTGTCAAGCCTGAGGGGTTGTCAAGCCTACTAATGCGTTGTCAGGAGGAGCTTGGGCAACGATCAGCTGACCTAGATGTGGCTCACTGGGCGTGAACAAGGGGAGGCAATGGGAGTTCACCTGGCACTGGCTTCTTGAAAGCATAGAGTCAACCCATGAAACATTTGGGTTTGTCGTTCATGCTTTCTTTTCAAATTGCAATAATCTCTGTTCCGATTGAGACACGGCCTTTAAAAAGTGGTTGGGTAACCGATTCAGGCCATTTGAATTGGTTTTGAATTAATTTAAATATATTTCACACAGAAAAGATCACACTCTTTTGCAGAATATATTTCATGCAGAATAATATCAATCTCTCACTTCTATCTGTAAAATAAGTACCACGATATCCATTGCACTTGAGAACGACAATGCATTCATTCTCACGACCAGCACTAGCCATGCTAGTGCAGCCCCACCTGGGCAGAGCTGCTCATGAGAACTGCCAGGATCGGTCCCAATCCCGGCACTCCTCGACTGGGTAGTCCAGGTGAGGTAGGAGGGTGTACATGCAGCCTCCTCCCTCACCATCTGGTCATGTGGGCAGCTGGGGTGCTGGCAGCTCCCTTCAGGCTGCTGGCAACCATTTTAATGATAGATGCCAAGGGAAGGAGCAACCCAGCCTCTAGGGTTTCTCCATGCACAATGCTGCTGGTGTGGTGCTGCATTGTGGGATTCCTGGAGGCCAGGCTTTGTTTCCCCAGCCTCCAGATTGCTGCGCTGCTGCTCATCGCAGTGGCGATCATGTGGGTGGGGAGATGAATGGCAAGGTTGGGAGGGAATGGAGGTGATGAGGTGAAACCATCTGCTGGCCATTTGCTACCAATCTGTGATGTGAATGGAGCTTCTTACCATTTCTCCATGATGCATTCGGATGATGTCACTAACCATCACACAATTACACAGCACCATCTGCTGGCCATTTGCTACCAATCTCTGATGGTCTCAAAAGACTTGATTCCCACCATGGATTGGTAGCAAATGGTCAGCAGGTAATGCTGTCAAATTTCACAATGGCCAACAAACCCGTCAGATCACCCCTTGGAGAAATTGTGTAAACTTCCATTTTCAAATAGAGTTGTTCTCTCTTTGGCAATATACCCCATGTCTTGCATTCAGGAGAGTCCAGGCTTAATCTCTAGCCTCTTAGTTAAGGCTTCAGGGCTGAGAGCAGCTGTAAAAAGGAGTAGAGAGTACTGGGCTGAATGGACCAATGTTTGACTTGGTAGAAGACAATTGCATATGTCCATATGAGAGCAAGTTCAATAGAGAGCAGTACAAGTGGTGTTTTTTATTCTGAGCGGGGTGGGGGGAGAAAAAGGTAGAAAGACAAAAAAGCCTGTTTTCCCTTTCCCTTTCCTTTGTCCCACCTTGCAGATTGCAAGCCAGGGAATCTCAGAATATGGCTATGGCAAAAGGCTGTTTGCTATTTCAGTGACTGCAGTGATAACGATGATCATGGCAGTAATTTGCCTGTTTGAGGTAAGCTAAAATGCATTTTTAAGTTGGATTTATGAACTGCCATATCCAAGGGCTTGGGGTGGGAAGCGAATGTCCCACAAAGACACAGTCCCCCCCAACTGAGGAAGAACTCCTTTCACACGGGATATGCCAAATACTCATGCTTTGTAGAGGGCTTTCATTTGAGCCAGAGTTCATCCTGCCTCTACCTCTGGTGAACTCAGCTGCTGTTTCTAATCCCAGAGCTCCGACCTGAAGCATGCAAAGACAGCAGGGCCTCTGAGCACGTTCAGTGTCTTTCCCTCACCCCTGAATACCCACAGGCATTTCCTCACAACAGGGATTAGAGTTGGGAGATCCAATCAACAATGAGCTCCAACACCTCTCTTTTTTAGGAGCACTATCATGACAGGAATGCTTACAAACCAATTTCTTGGTTGACCACCCAAATCATTGGCTCTGGCCAGCTGCAGGAAATCTTTACGTGGTGGTTGGTTGCTCATGGTCTTTCCTCTCTTTTTCTTGACAAACAGATCTGTTCTCAGCTTTCTGCAATTAAGGATGTCACCCCTCAAAGGAAACGGTAAGCCTTGCTCAGGAATGCCTGGTCTTCTGTGATTCTGCAGTCTTGGGACTCTACGCACAGGACCTGGTCTCAAGCTCAGGATTTGGGTGTCCACTTCCATGTTAAAAAAAGAAAACCATTTTTTAGGCCTTAAGGCAGTGGAGGAAAAGTTGAAAGGATGCAAACAGTGTCTGTCAGATCCTCCAGTGTTCAGTGGGCAGAACTTCTGTGTGCTGCAGAAGTCTCTGGCCATGTTCTTCAGCTACCCACACACTCCCAGACTTCATATTCCAAAACCTCTCCTCCTAGTGTCATTATGCCTTCTCCATTTTTGACATTTCAGGGTACAAATCTATCCCATGTGCCCCATTTGCACAACCCTTTTCATGTAGGGGGAAATTGGTACGCCAGCTGTGACTACCACTAAAAAACACATATCACCCATTTCTTTGAGAGAACGTTTCATTCAGTTTGTTCCATTTTCTCCCTCCTCCATCTCCCCTGCTAACTTGGCAAAGAGGCACCTTTTAACATGATGGTTCTCTTTATTTAGCAGGGGGAGAGTAACTGGCCCTATCCACCCCCAGCACAGTGCCTCCAGTGACTGTAGCTGGTCTCTGTCTTATGTTTCTTTTAGATGGTGAGCCCTTTGGGGATAGGGATCTATCTTATTTGTTTGTTATATCTCTGCGTAAACCGCCCTGAGCCATTTTCGGAAGGGCAGTATAGAAATCCAATGAATAATAACTAAATAAATAAGCATTCCAAGGCAATGATCAGGCCTGGGTGTCAATTTCTTCTTTTTATTCTCATTCAAAGGCCCTTTCTAGGCAGAAAGAAGAAAGGTGCAAAACAGGTAAGGAGATAGCTTATGTTCTCCCATCGTCAACAGAGATATGGATTTTCTGGAAACCTTTGTTGGCAATTCATCTGAAAAAATTTCCCAAGCAAATTTCTCCTCATTTGCTGAATATTTGTGGGGGTGGTTTTGCCCAAAAAGTCAATAAATACTGTAGAAATTTTCCTGATTCCCTAAATAGACTGAGATCTCATTTTGCAAGTTATTTGATCTGATTATGCAAGTTCTTGATTTAAAAAACCAACCACTCTACACCATCTTAACTTCCCTTCATTGTACCTCATATGATTTTCAAGTATCCAAACAGAAATTTTAGAAATAGACATTTTTGTCCTCACCACAGCAGTATTCTTCACTTGACCTTTTTTCTGAAGGAGGCGATCTTCCATTCACTTTTCTGTGAAAGTGAATGTTATGTCCACTTAGAAACTATTTGATGACGAGAACTAAAGCTGCTCCTTGTCCCCGCGATGAAGACTCCTCCTCCTGCCCACAGAGGCACATTTCTTCCTCTGTATGGCCCCAATCTGGGTTCTTCCCTTTGGCATTCTAATGTCAAGAAATGGTGGGCATTACGATCATATATCCAGGATGTTTTCTAGACGGCAGTCAAAGATGCTCTGTATAGAACTTGCAAATCAATACAAGCTGAGAGTTTACAGAGAATCCAGACCCTCCCCAAGATTGGTGCTGATTTTTCTCCTGGGATCTGATGGGGAGGTCACGTGGGGAAAAGGCCCTTGGTGCAATGTTTGCTGCACCCCCCTGTTGGCCACTCCTTGCTTTTGGTGATTAGCTCACATTCACCAGCAAATGAATTTGAAAAGGGGTGGGTTAATAACGAGAAGCAAGAGGTGGCCAGCAGGGGGCGCAGTGAAAATCGCACCAGCAGCCTCCTTCCCATATGACCTCCCCATCAGATGCCAGAAGAAAAAAGCAACCATCTGCAGGAGGCTCTGGATTCTCTGTGCACTCTCAGCTGATATTCATTGGCAAGCTCCGTTTGTAGCATATTTTACTGTCATCTAGAAAACCTCTAAATAATGGCATGATAGCCACCCCAAACCCTGCAGTTGGTTTGTTGTGACTCATTGTCACGAGATTGTGACCCACGGACCCCTTCTTCTGCTCAGTCTTCCAGTGCAGGTTCTCCAGTGCTCGGTAAGCCTCTTCGGCTCAAGGAGAGTGTGGATAAAGTCGGGGGAAAGAAACAGCATGATGAGGACTCCTCAGGAGACAAGGCTATATTCAGCCGGGAGAGGTATAAATGAAAGGAATATTCTCAGATCTGCATGGGTTACAGAACATCCTATCTCTGATTGCTCCCACACTAGCCCTTTCCTTCAGAATCACTCTCTTTCAGTCACTCACTTGTTACAGAGAATCTAGACGACGTCATTGCTAGCCTGTTGCGTTCCGATGTTTTCAGCATCCCCCTCCTGTCTCCCCCCAGCCCCGGTGGACAAGCATTGCATTATTGAGGCACATGAGGAGTGGTTTGATGACAACGTGGTTGATTATGATGCTCTGCCATTTCCTGGCCCTGGTGGCCACTATATGTCCTGCAATGTCTCTTCCACAATTGTTTTTCAATAGAGGTTTGCCAGCTTTGAGGTGCTGATGTGGGAAGTTGCATTGAGGGACTCCTTGGGCAGCTTGGTATTGTTTTATTTTTTGTTTTTTAAATGAAACCTTTCTCTAATGTGCAAGAACATAAATAAACTTGGGAAATGGAGGACAAAATGATGGGGTTGATAGGGTGGATTGCCATGCCTCTCTCCCACCATTTCCCAGAATGAGCCTGCAAATGAGCTTTTCCTGACTCCCGAACTCATGCTGAATTTAAACAGCTGCCCTCTGCATTAATCCCCTCCCTACATATATGTAGGATTCCATGCCATCAAACGCAAGGGGATTGACTTCAATCTGAGTAGACGTGCGTGGGAATGGGCTGTGCTTAATATCCGCTTTCATAGCCTAGGCACTGTCCAGATTACATGCGACAACCGTGTCACTACTGCCCCTTCAGTGTGCTTCCGTCCTGCCTGTGTTTCGGCATCGCGGTCCCTGCGCTGTCAGTAAGGTGCCGTTCTCGTTTCTGATGTCCAGGTGCGTCCCGCTAATGAGGCAAAGGGAGACGAATGCCTCCTGGCCCACAGCCTCAGAGGGCCCCCCGGCCAGTCCTGGCTCTCTCCATTCTGCCGTGCAGCATGCCTGCAAGGGAGCGCAAAGGCAGCTGCCTGCCTGCCTGCCTGCCATCGCTCTCCCTGCTCCCTCGCCCATGCAGCGTGCCTGCGAGAGGGAGAGGGAGCTGCTGGGAGCCCGAGGTCATGGAAGGAGGGAGAGAAGCAAACTTCCCCTTGGCGAAGCTTCCTCCTCCCCGACAGGCTGAGGCCGCCGAGAAGAATGGTTTGGATCGCTGCTGAGCTCTGTCCTGCTGTTACGGGAGGGGGGCGATTCTATCTGCCTTCTATTGCCCAGGCTGGATCTGGAGGTGGAAGAGGGCGGGAGACACTGTCGAGAAGACAAGAACAATTAAGCCCCCACCCCGTTCATGTTGTTTTGCCCTGGTATTCTCTTCGCTTCAAGAGACAGTTAATGGCTTCCCCATTGGAACAGTTTGCCTGTCATTCAGCTGTAAAGCTGAATCAAATGTGGGACTTCGGCACTGGGCATAGATCTTTGTGCCCTCCCCCTGGCTTGCAGAAGCCGGAGGAATTGTGGAAACCTGGAAAGACATGATGCCATACTCTTTCATGTACGTCATTGATTCCAGTTGCAGGATTTCGCCTTACTTAGCACACCATTTGGATTTGCTCTTTCTAAAAGTGTAGCCAGTACCCTGTTCTCGATACAAGCGGTTCATCGCTAAGGCTCTCTCTTTTCGACCACTAACACAATCTTGGCCATGATGGGAACCACTTTTGCAGGGCAAATTGGTGCAGTGTCGCTGTGCCAATACAGCCAGGTTCATAACAGCCAAACAGTCTTGGAGACATGATACCCAGTTGTGAAACCATTGGAGACCCTATTACTGCTCTGCAAGCGCCACATAACTTTGGCTCTTCTCTCTTTGTCAGAGTTCCACCAGCGCCACCAAGCCCGCCAGGTCCACCAAGCCCGCCAGCGGTAGAACAATCGCCTCCAAGAAGGCCCAGCTCAAGAAGAATGTAAGTAATGGTTGTATTCTATCCAATGAGGCTATTCTCATGATGGAGGAAAACCGGGCGAAAGGAGCCCAGCCCTGTTTTCCATCCTCGTGAGACCCACCAGGCTTGCGGGTGAACCCAGTGATTCTCTGGCAGCTAGCCCGCCAATGTAGCCCTCCTTTCAACCCAGCTGAGTGAGTGCTCCACTAACCCGGGTTTTCTGATCGTGTGGCGCCTTGGCATGGCTCCGTGCCACAGCCACACACCAGGAGACCTCCGCCGGGAGGCTCAAACAAGCCTTCTGATCCCGGGAGTCTCCCCAGGATTCCTCCATACACTCGCGTGGGTCATCCTGCTAACAAGCAGAAGGTTGCTGGTTCGAATCCCCGCAGGTACTATATGGGGCAGCAGCAATATAGGAAGATGCTGAAAAGCCATCATCTCATACGGCGTGGTAGGAGGAAATGGTAAACCCCTCCTGTATTTTAGCCAAAGTAAACCCCAGGACACTGTGGACTCCAGAAGTCGAAATCGACTTGACGGCACACTTTACTTTACTTTTATTTTTGTGAGACTGCTCCCCCGTTCTTTACCTTTTGAATGCCATTTTGAATACATTTTGAATGCCAAATCACCACTTTGGGGGCAAATGGCCGCTTTGATATGGTGGGGTGAATTTTCACATGGATAGAGCACAGTAGGAAAGTCTTGACTCTGCCTCTCGCTGCACAACACATTCCCAGATTGGGGCCCCCTATGACTGAGAGTGCAAAGGGTCTGCTTCCAGGTTGCACTTGTCTTCTAATGATGGCTCTCAGGTCATGTGCAGGTTGGCCATCATTTGGTCACCAGGGCACTTTCCAGATTGTGAGCCGTGCACCGCAAAAAGCGGTGTAAACTGCAACGTTTTGTGGTGCCAAATTCAACCGACATTAGAGAGCCATTATAAGGGGGAAAGCCTCCTACAACGGGCAGACACAGCTATTATTTTATTTTATTTTTGCAATGCAGATGCAACATTATAGGGCTGTGACACAGCAATAAAATCCAAAAGGCGGTGTCAGAAATAGGAAAGGCACCTTCCTTACAACACAGGGGCTGTGATGTCAAAACACAGGCTCCACAGAAGCACACTGAAGGGACCCTTTGTGACAGTGTGATAGCGTGCAATCCGGAAAGCGCCCTGTTCACACACTTGGAATCAGTTCTGCATTTCAAGCATAATGACAGCAAAGGCTTCTGCTTGCAGAATAACAGTCCCGCTTGAGTGCCCTGCCCTTCGCCGGCCAGATGTCATTTCACCTGCCAGCCACTTCTGGCTCTCCGCCACCCTCCCTCCCTGTCTCCGTGACCTCCTTCGCTCTTCCCCATTGGGGATGGGTTTTTGAACTGCAGGTTCAGCAGTGAGGAGGGTGAAAAGGGAGCTTGTTCCTCCCACACTGCTGATCTGCAGTTCAAGGTCCCTCCGCATGGCAGTGAAGAGGAATGGGGGCATGAAAGAGGCAGTTCTGGCCTTGTCCCCGGATGCTGCTGTCAGTGTCAAGGGTGTGGCCAGCAGCGCATGGACCTCACCTCGGGCAGCATCGGCACTGGAGCTGACACTGGATCTAGCGCTACAGCTGAGCGACTTTGAAAAAGCTGCTGTCTTTGAGAAGTAATTGCCAAGTGATGACCAAATGACGAGGGAGGAGAAGAATGCCGCCTCGAACCCCATTAAGTTTCTGAACTAGAGGGACCAATGGTCTGACTCAGTGGAAGGCAACTTCCTATGTAACTATGTTTAGGCCTCTCTTTAAGAGGGAGGAGAGGGCGCAGTGGGAAGGCACCGCAGCCAATCGAATGGAAAAGAGTGGCTGACATCCCGAGCAGCAAGAGGCTGCTGCTAACTCATCCAGAACGTTCCCAAGCAGCAGAGTGTGCATGCAGCAGGAGGGAGGAGCGATGTTCACTGTTCTCCCTGCCTCTGTCAGTATCCTTTGCCTTGCAAAAAGAGGTCCCTGAGGGATTTCTGGAAGGATGTACTTTCCGGATTGTAGGTATGTCTCAACTTTGAGACTGATATTTCAAAACACTTGATGGACATTCTGCCATCCATGGATGTCTCTCCCTCATGTGACTTCTGAACCTTGCTGAGAAGTAAAGTGTGCCGCCAAGTCAGTTTTGACTCCTGGCAAGCCCAGGGGCGCAATTCCAGTGCTTGCCTTAGGCGCTCTTTGCCCTAGATACGCCCCTGGGGGAGGGGAGCAATTCTTGCTGCACTTTCCTGCCCCCATCAGTGCTCTTTAGCTTCCTATGACTAATCTGTATGCAGTTGATGCAAGAATGCAGCCAGCCAGCAGGGCAGGCAGACGCTGTGTGGCCTGCTGGGCAACAAACAGCAGCACACAAACTACGGAACAGCAGCATGAAAACACCCAGCAGTTGCTGCTGCAAGTCTCCTTACCACGTAGACCCTGCTTGGTGCGGGTGGCCCAGACAGCTCTCGGGCCCGGCCTGCGCTCTCCACCATCCAATGGGAGCACCCACCCGCCACCCCCGTCCCACGCTGCCCAGAGATCTCGTGTGAGTGTGCTGCTGCTTCAGCCTGTGCAAGTGAGTGGGGGGGGTGTGTGTGCGGGTGCCACTGGTCCGCTCGCCGGCAACATGAAATTAAAACATGAAATGAAAACATACAAGACATTAAATCATAAGAGACCAAAAGAGGCAGGGGTGGGAGTGGGGAGAGGAAATACAAAATGCAATACAAAGACATTTTAAAACTCTTTAAAAATCAGTTTTAAAAAATCAAATTTGAAAATCAAAATTTTAAAAGTCCGACAGAACAAAAAGGTCTTTAGGTGGCATCTAAAAGAACAAAGTGAGGAAGCCAGTTGAAGCTCACTCAGGAAGCTATTCCATAAATGGTGTGTCACCACCCAAAAGGCCCTCTCCCTAGTAGCCACCCACATCACCTCCTTTGGCAAGGGCACTCAGAGGAGGGCCTCTGAAGAAGAACTTAAGGTCCTGGTTGGGACATATGGAGCAAGGCACTTTGAACTTTGGGGCCGAAGTCCAGGGCCTCCAAAAGTGTTCTCTCTAACAGGGATTCGCAGATGTTGTTGACCACAGCTCCCAGAATCCCCAGCCAAAGGCCATTGCAGCCAAAGGCTATTGCTGGGAGTTGTAGTGAACAGTATCTGGAAATCCCTGCTAGAGGCAACACTGGCCTCCAAACCCCTTGGGGGCCCCCAAATCCTTTTTAGTTTGTTTTGGGTGGTGTGGTCTCTACTGGCCCTCAATGGACCAGGCACTCAAGTATAACTGTGACCTGTTTCAGGTGCTTTAGAGACAGAGGGGGGAGTGGGGGGGAGATATGTGGGATGGGAATATGTTAAGTTTTGTGTTGAAACATTTCTGCTAGTGCATATCTGCATAAGTGTATCTGTTTTATATTCTTACATTCTTGTGAGTTCAGTTGCTGTTTGTGCCCTCAAGAACCCACGTATTAAAAATATTGCATGTGTGTGTGTGTGTGTGTGTGTGTGTGTGTGTGTGTGTAGGGGCATGATGCTTAAGTTGCAGGGTGGGGTGCTCCAGAAACCTTTAGGTCCAGGCTCCAAAATTACCTAGGTGCAACTTTGCCTCTGATAGAGCACAGACTGTTTGGAGTAAAGGTGTATGTGGTTGGTTTGTGTAGTGCTTTAAGCAAATGTGCTCAGGCTGGCCTAGATGCAGCAGATTCTCTTTAATGTCTGTTTTCATTCTGTCAGGTCCAGAACACCACCCCTGTTTGCACCTCCGTCTGTACCTCCATCTGCACCTCCATCCACACCGCCATCCATATATCAGTCTGTACCTCCATCTGCACATCCATCCTCACCTCCATCCGTACATCAGTCTATACCTCCATCTGCACCTCCACCTGTACCTCTATCTGCACCTCCATCCTCACCTCCATCCGGACATCGGTCTGTACCTCCATCCACACTTCCATCCGTACATCAGTCCGTACCTCCATCTGCACCTCTGCCTTTACATGGGGTAAGTAAATGTAGAGTAATCTGGGCCTGCTTCTTCTTTTCATTAACCCTGTCATATTAGAGCTGGTCTGTAAGACAGCCTAGTACAAAGTACAATTGTCAGATACATTTTCTTCATGGTAGCTAATTTACACAACCTTTTACTCATACCAGTTGACTCTACCCTACATGAACCATCCACTCCCCCTTTGAGCAGGCTTCATATAGGATGCTCTGCATGCATTGCTATATACTTAGGCTTAAAATAATCACAAATGAATCAGTTCCCACTAAGACATAGTCAGAAAAGAAATTGAATCTCTGCTTGTTAAAGGTGGGCCAGAGAAAGTTGTTTTCAGTACTTCACCCACTCCCAGTCTCTGTCCGGGGCGTAGGATGGCTGGCAGCAACCCTGGACAGGCAGGTGCCTGCCCTTTTCCTGCCAATGCTGCCAGGCCGGACCCCCCGCCACGCAACGAGGTCTCCACTACCAGCACCGGGTCTCCCTACACACATACTGCTACTGCCGCTGCCTCCTCCTCTGATGGCAGGCTTGTCCCCGGCTGTGCTGTCCCCGGCTGGCCATAACCCTTCCACCCTGTGTCAGGACACCAATGCTGGAGGCGTTTTTGGGGCTGAGCAGCATGTGTGGCGCAACCAACTGGAGAGTGCATTCTGTGTTGGCCCAGCTGGGGGCTTCTTTGCCCTGCTTGCCAGGGAGATGAAGGAAGAACCCTACTGGGCCAGTGCAGAAAGCACTCGCCGACTGAATGGGCCATGCAGACAGGTAATCAGGGTGGGGCAGGCAGGGCACATGCCCTAGGCGCCAGTTGCAGGGGAGCGCCAAGTGCTTGCCATGTCCCGCACCCAACCATCACAGTTGTGTGTGTTTTTTTCAGGGTTGGTTTGTTTGTTTTGGAAAATCCCCCCCTGCTGGGTGCCTGCTGCCACCCCCACTCACGCAGACGCGCAAGTCGCACAACAGAGATCTGAGTCCCGGCAGAGAGCCTGCGCCCCCGCCCCTACCCCACAGAGAACTGACTTTCCGATTATTTTTAGGGAGCGTTTGCTGCCTGAAAGCATCTATTCCCCTTTCTCTTCCTCCAGAGGGGGAAAATAGATGCTTTCAGGCAGCAAGCCTGCCCTGAAATGAGACTGAAGAGCTCTCTTCAGCTCTTTAGAGCTCGAGGCCACACCCCTTTGCATGTGATGTCATCATGTGATACTTCACATGCAAAAGGGCGTGGCCTAGAGCTCTAAAGAGCCGGAGGGAGCTCTTCAGTCTCATTTCAGGGTAGGCTTGCTGCGTGAAAGCACCTCTTCACTCCAAGGTGTGCTCCTTATTCAGTAAACAAAATTTTGCAGGCAACCCCTCTCCCCATCCAGCTCAAATCCAATCTTCCTTTCTTTGGGTGGGCTTTAATCTGTGCTCTGTTGTTGGAGGAGATTAGAGGGGAGGGGGGCAGAAGAGAGTAGGTACTTAGCTGTGCTGGTTTGCCCTTCCAGCAGCTCATGGGTAATAGCTTTGCTGTCTGCTTTCGTGGAATAGGGAATTGCAAAAATAAATTGCTTTGAATTATTTTGTAGAAGGCATAACTATTATGCCAGTAGTGTTCATGGTTCATCTTTAGTGATGTATTATAAAACTGTATTGAGTTTTTTGCACTGGGTTTTTTCTGTGTGTGTCCAGACAGTCAACAGTTGATGGTGACATGCTACAGGGCTTTTTTCTTCTTCATTCCACAGATTAACTGTAGAAGCAGTCTCAGGGCTAAGATGTGCCTTCTACAACAGACACATGTAATACTCTCTCGGGTGTGGGTGGTTGTGATTCGAATTACACATGGCCACTGGCAGTTGCGAGTTTCAGCAGAGAAATGGGTGGAGTGTTTTTTACCTCTGGCTGCTTTTTTCTCACATGGATGGAAAAGGAGCCTTGAGAGGGCAAAATTAAGGAGGAAAAAAATAACTGCTGGGGGAAAATATCATGATCCTTTGCTTTTTGTCCCTTTGCTCAGACGTATAGTTTTTCACTAGCTGATTTTAATTAAAAAAGCAAAACAGTTGAGGTGACTGGTACCTGCATCTATTGCAGAATGTTGATTTGCCTCTCTGTTCCACTGTAGTGCTGTTAGTGCAACTAACCGTTCTCAGCATGCAACTTTTGACACTTATAGATGCTCTGCAACGCTTTCTTTTTTTCCTTTTGGATTGTAGCACTGTGTCCTGCTTCCTCCTGTTGTGGTCCAGGCCTGATTTATATACTGAATATGCTCATTAGCTAGCATACAAAATGAGGCCTGTCTCATAGTGTCACCAAGTGACCAAGTTCTTTTATACAGTGACCATGTAGGATCTGGACGCAAGGAAGAAAAGAGATCAAAGCAAACCTAAATGATTCAATGGGCTTTATTGAGTATAAAAGAATAACAACATCAATCTAACTGAACAGAAAGCAGAACATTCTATCAATATTACTAACAGTATTTCAACCCTAACCATCAACAATATTCACCCAGTGTTCCTAACTAACACATGTGTGTGTATTAAATCTTCCTAGAGCCTACTACAACTCAGATACAGATGGAAAAAGGGGGGGGGGGTAAGGAAGGCTGAGGACTGGCATGGTTTGGGGAGATCAGGAATTAGTAGAGGGACAAGGGGAATGGAGAAGAAGGGGAAAGGATGGAAGGATCCAAGGCTTGTAGAGGCAGCATATTACCAGGATCAGAGGCTTGAGAGTGGTGGATCTTTCAGCTGAAGGAGAAAAGCTGTTGGCTGGAGACAAGAGTGTTTGGATCAAGCATGCAGTTTGCTCAGAGCATGTCTGAGAGTCAGAGCACCATGGCTGGGGAAGTCTTGACTTCTCATTGCGCAGTGGAAGTCACAGACAGTTCCTGTCCATGGCCAGAGTTCCTGCCTCTAGCCCTACGGCTTGGGCAGCAAACCCTTGGATTGCTCATGAGCAGATCTTGCTTGTAGGCACAAGATTGCGTGGCACGTCTCGTACTCGAATTAGAATTGTATAAACCAGCCCACTATGAGGAATTACGGTTTTGCAATAATTTCAGTCCGTAGGAGAACAGGTTTAGAGAGGGAATGCTGCAAGACAACTTCTCTGTGTACCTGCAATCCTGTCAAAGATCTGTGAGAGCCAGAATTGGGCTGTGCTGGCAAACCACAAAGCAAGGTTTGAAGGTTATGGAAAAGCAATTGTGAAAACCAGCCCACAGTTTCTAGTTTGCCATTGTAATGGCAACAAAGAAATGTCTCCCAGATTCACTGGGGGAAACCCAATTTACTGAGTGCATTTTAATTTAATGATTTTATCTACTTCATATTTTCAGAAGTTCGGGTGCAGGAAGCGAGGGGGGAGGAAGCGAACCTGGAAGAAGAGAAACTGAGCAGGGAGGAATGTGATTTGGAAAAGCCTGACCATTGTTATTTTTGTATATTATTATTATTATTCCTATTATTGTTGTTGTTTTTATTGTTATTATTATTGTTATTTTATTATTATTATTATTAAAAAAAACATAATTTTGAAAGACACACCTCTTCTTCTCCTCCATGGTCTCTGCAGCAAGAGTTCTGCTTATGTACAGAACAACATTTGGAAGCTTCAGAGGTTTTGTAGAGCATTCTGGTTCCTGCTCTGAAATGGGGAGACCTGTGCACCGTGCGTGCCTCTAGGGCAGGAAGAATACTCCTGTCCCTCAGTTACTTGACAATCATAACTCTAGCAGCATAACTCTAGCAGCAGCAGGGGCAGATCCGCCTGAGGACTTGCTCACCCACCATTCGCTGCCTCTGCTGCAGGCCCCCCACTGACCCCACCACCCACTGCCTCTGGTAGTAACTTGTGAAAGGCTTTGGTGTACGAGCTTAAGGGGAGGAGGCTGCTTGGTGGAAGCAGTTTCTCATTGCCCAGCCCCCAGTTGCCAGTCTTGAAAGTGTTGGGAATTCTCTCTGGTAAGAGAATCCCTTTTTCATTACAGCAGAGTGTACAGAGGCACAACACAGCGGAATTTGGTTAGGCATGCGTGTATGCTGAGAGTAAAGTAACTTGGAGCCAGTTCATAGTTTCAAATCAATATACAAGCCATTTATTAAAGAACTCCATTCTAGATAGGAAAGTGAGGAGTTAGGCTCTCTAATCTAGCTAGCTAGCTGGATACAGATGGATTCTGCATCTCTGCACACATGGTGCAGGGAGAGGAGCTTGCTAAGAGCTAAGAGTAGCAATCTACATTTCAAAGGGATAGTGTCAGAGCAGTAGAGAAGGGATGACCAGTGTCTTGACCCTCTAGCCCTCTGACTCACTAGTCTGTCCTCCACTGTCTTTGAGACAAGAGACTGTGCAAAGTCCTTCACTTCCAACAGAAAGGTGGCCAAGGTAATGAGAAAAGGCTGCCAACTAGGAAACAGTCTCCTCAACCTGTGCCCCTTGAAATGCTGTGGAGGGTGTGAGGCTGTCATAGCTTTCCTCAGGTGAGCAAGAACCTGGGTCTGCTCCTACTTGGCAGGGAGAAAGTCCCGGAAGAGTAAGCTGAGTTTAGATCAGGGATGCTCATCTCTGGTCCTCCTGCAGATGTTGGCTACAACTCCCATAATCCCTGTCTATTGGCTACTGTGCCTGTGGATTATGAGAGTTGTCATCCCAAAACAGCTGGGGGGCCTAAGTTGAGCAGGTCTGCCTTAGAGGTATCAAGTGTTCACAACACCTCTGACCACTGGCAGAGTAATTTGTCCCTCAGAGTCATCCCATAGCGCCATGCTTTGACTTGCCCTGCTGCCACAGGATCAAAAGGAGAGCCTGGCACATGCTAAACATGAAACATGCTTTCTCGTGCTAGTTGGATAGGACTTCATCATGCCAAGTCAGTAATAGACTGTCTGTTACCAGGGCTTTGTTTCTTCCCAGTTTCTGGCCCGCTGAGTGACTAACTTGAGCATAACAGAGTGGCACTGGAGAAACATCTCGGTACTTGGAGCGCTGCCTGCAGGAATTTAGACTGTACAAGTTCCAGAGCCACAATGTTGGGGAAGGGGACCAATTGGGCACCATCGAGCAGCTAGCTAGTGACTGGGCTGTGAACAGTTCAAGGGCCGCTGATACATAATGGCCTCCTCTTGTCGGCAGGCATTTGAGAATGGCAGAGGCACTTCTCTGGACATTTAAAGCCAGGTGTTCTTTATGACCTTTCCTAGAGCCACCAGAATGGAAAACTACTCCCAAGTCTTGGAAGCGTGCAGCTTGCTCAATCTTATGCCCCTCAATGTGCCAAGAGTGGATCTTGGGCCTCCTGACAAAGGCCATCATTTTAGTTTTGTGATCATTGATTTCCAGGCAGTTCTCCCTGCAGTGCAGCATCAGGGCCCTCAGTCTTCTTCTAAGGCCAATGGGGGGTCCTTGAGAGGATGGCTGCATCAACCACGTATAACAGGATGGCAATGTATCTCCCAGCGCGCTTTGGAGGGTGGAAATCTGGGTTGCTAAGCTGGCCCATCATAGAGTTAATGTAGAAGTCGAAGGGGAGTGGAGCCAGAATGCATCCTTGTTTGATGCCCTTCAGCTCTTGTGAGGTGGCCTTGGGGGCTACATCTCACCTGGAGTGATGTGTTCGCGTGCAGGGTGCGATGAAGTTATAGCAGGTGCCGGTCAATGGAGGAGGCTTCCAGCTTCTCCCTTCATTTGACTCGTGAGATGGAGTCGAATGCTGCCTTAAGGTCGATGAAGGCGGCATAGAGGGAGGTCACCCGGCAGGAAGCGTATTTCCCGATAAGGTGCTGTAGAACTAGGCACTGGTCGATGGTGGAACGCCCTTCCCTGAAGCCCGCTTGTTCCTCAGCAAGAAGATTTTCCTGTTCCAATCCATCTTTAAGCTTCCCGGATAGGTGTCTCGCATTAGGTTTGCTGATGGTATTGAGCAAAGTGACGGGTCTGTAATTGGCAGGGTCATCCTTCTTGCCCCTTTTAAATATAAGGCAATGATCACTGCCCCCCCAGTCCTTGGGAATTTGGGCACTCGTGTCAACATTGGTGAAGTGCATAGCCAGGACAGGGGCCCACCAGTCTAGCTTATTTTTTACGGCCTCTGGTGGAATAAGGTCCTCGCCTGGAGCCTTCCCCAGTCTTAACTGGGTGACTAGACTGTGAATCTTTGAGGTTGACACTGGTGCCCACGCTGGAGTGTCTTCAATGGCACAGGTGGAGTTTCTGCAAACAGCAGCAGGCTCTTTGTATAGGTCATGAAAATAGTTCTCCCAGATCTCTGGATGAAGATGACAGTCCAGGTGATTTGGATCATAAGTGGGAGAGTGCTTTGTAAAGAAGCCAGAACATGGCAGAATCTTTGGCTCTAATGGCCTGAATGAGACTAATCCAGGCATCTTTCATGGCATCTCTTTTCTTACGAAGCAGCAGAAGTTTGTGCTGTCTTTTCTGCAGAAGGAGATTCTGTGGGGCCAACTGTCTAGAACTAGCTTTATAGACTTGATAGGTGTAGGGATGGGCTTTTGGGGCTTCAGAACAGTCCTTATCCAACCACTGCTTGGAGGCCTGTTGGCACTGTGCACGTAGCTCACAGATCTTGCGAGAGAGGAGCTGCTGTTATTCCTGGACGAGGGCATTGTAGGAAACCAAAGGTGCAGAAGTAGGGTCATTAGTTAGTGAGGATGATTGAATACGCTGAGGGGGTCAGAGGCGAGTAGCTCACTTAGTGCTTGATCCAGTTGTGGAGACCATTTAGCACGGCAACATGCTCCTCCCGCCAAGGATATGGTGGGATGATCATGGTTCTCCATACGGGACTGATAGATGAAAGGCTTTAGAAGGAGGGAGATGGGGAGATGATCACTGTCAAATTTGGGGAAAACCTCAAAACTCTCCACCAGAGGGAGAAGGTTCCCTGAGGCGATAAAGTAGTCAATCAGACACATCCCAGAACCCGCCAGATAGGTGAAGTTGGCAGGATGGTCATTTTCAGGCGAGTCGTTCAGAAGGAAGAGATTAAGTCTGGTGGTCATTTAGACTCAAGCAGAGATCTGCATAACTTGACCTTTGATCCTTTGAAAGACAGATAAGAGGGAGCCCTTCCTCCTCAGGACTGGGTGGATAAGCACTCTGTTGAGTGTATGAAGTATGGTAATCAGGGCCCAGCCTAGCGTTTAAATCACCACCCATCACCACAAATGCATTAGGAATGGATAGGAGGAGATCTGCTACATAGTTTTCCAGTTCAGTCCACATTGATCTGACCTGAGGCTTCCTCCGTATTGGAGAGAGATAGATGTTAATTTTCAGCAGACTGCAGCAGCCAAATTGAATCAAAATTGCCATAGCATATTGTTTGAGTGGTGGAAGCAGCTTTGAGGATGCGTGTAGAGACGTAGCAACAAGCACATCCAGGCCACCTTTGCATCTGCCACAGCCTGCCCCAGGTACAGCTCCAACTGTATAAGAGTGAAAGACATTGAGTAATATCTCCCCGGATGAGTCTGAATAGCAAGTCCTGAGGACAAACAACAGGGCAGGCCTGCGGTCTTAATGTCCTGCTTGTGGGCTTTCATGAATCATCTGGCTGACCACTGTTGGAAACAGGATGCTGGACTAGATGCATCTATGCAATCCAGCAAAGCAATTCTTACATTTGTGTTAAGATGATGAAAATGGTCTCTTTATCATTTGACCACCTGCCTCTCTACCTAGTCTACCATTTCAAATTACAGAACATTTAATCTACAATCCAATCTTCAGATGCAAAACAAAAGCACTTACAAACAGAAATAACACCAGCATCCCTGCCAGCCTCTACTATTCAGCACCACCAGTTTCCTCCCCACACTTCTGAGATTTCACCAGGTACTAGACACACCTTTCAAGACCATCATTACAGCCTTGAGGATGGTAGATCTTCTTTTAGAAGAAAACGTCTCAGGACGTTGAATTTCTTTCAAAATACTGTGCTTGTGCAAAGCAACGGTATAATCAGGGAGCACATAGACTTCTTGCAGTGGAGCGGTTGGCCTGCTGGATCCAAACACAGCTTTGATGTAATGCCTCATATGACCTCTGTAGCACAAGATGGAGCCACACTCCAGTAGCTCCAATCATGCCAGCAAAGCATCTCCGATGGGTGTGCCCAAGCACACCCACATCCATGCCATGTTTCAGGCAGGACTGAAGCTCACCTTCCATCCCTACCCCTGGGAGAAGAACTTTGTGCAAATCTTCGAATACAGGATTCCCAACCTTTTTAAAAACAAGCATACCTCTTCTGCTCACAGACCAGTCCTTCAATTCAGATACCCTGTAGAGACTGTGTGTGTGTGTGTGTGTGTTTCTCTGTGTGTGTGTGTGTGTGTGTATTGATGGATGGATGGATGGATGGATGGATGGATGGATGGATGGATGGATTGATTAAGTGCCGTCAAGCCAGTGTCAACTCTTAGCAACCACATAGATAGATTCTCTCCAGGGTGATCTCTCAGGTCTCTCAGTGATGCATTCATTGCTGTCATAAGCGAGTCCATCCACCTTGTTGCTGGTTGTCCTCTTCTCTTTCCTTCAACTCCCCCCAGAATTATAGACTTCTCAAGGGAGCTGGGTCTTCGCGTAATCTGTCTGAAGTACGATAGTTTGAGTCTCGTCATTTGTGCCTCGAGTGAAAATTCTAGATTGATTTGTTCTATGATCCATTGGTTTGTTTTCCTGGCTGACCATGGTGTCCTGAAGAGTCTACTCCTGCACCAAAGTTGAAAAGCGTCAATGCTTTTTCTATCTCGTTTCTTCAAAGTCCGCCTTTCACATCCATAGAATGTCATGGGGGAAACCATTGTCCAAACGATTCTAATCTTTGTAGGTGTAGACTCCTCATGGCATCTAAATATCCTTTCTGAGGCCTTCATTGCAACCCTACCAAGTGCTTGTCTGCGGCGTATTTCTTGACTGCTGGATCCTTTACTGTTGACAGTCGATCCTAAAAGGGAGAAGCTATCCACCACTTCAGTGTCTTCAGTGTCTATTCTGAGGGTGACACTTGTCTTTAGTTTAGTCTTCTTTACATGTAATTGTAGTCCCATATTTTCACTGTGCTCCTTCACTTTCATTACTAGAGCCACATTCTCAGCTCTCAGAGTGGTGTCATCAGTGTAGCGCAGCTTATTGTGTATCTATGCACACACAAATCTAAAGGTTACAGTTATGAAACAGCTTACTCCAGTCACTGGCTTACATCCAGACTCAGTTACTCAAGAGTACTCCCACTGAAATTAATCAACTTGTCCCACTAATTTCAAGAAGACTGCTGATGACTAGCTTTCTCTAGATGTAGGTCTGTGGCTGGAGTAGCCTACCTCATGACTGTAGCATTAAAACTTGGCACTAATATTCCGTCGGTCAGGATGAGGGAAGGAGTACGCTGAGCTTCCGCACGTCACCAGCCAGTCAGAAGCACAGGGAGAGAGCCTTCACCCTCCTCCCTCCCCTTCTACAATAGATACATCGCTGTGAACATGTTGGCTTCCAGCCGGCAGTCCTCAGATGAGGTACACATCGCGTGGCAGGAGGTCTCTGCATAGCCCCGAGAGCCCTTCAAGTACCACTAGGGGTACTAGTACCCCCTGTTGGGAACCCCTGTTCTATATACAGAGAGTTCTTTTTAAATTCATATCCAGGTCTCCATCTGTACCAGAGAGAGGCCCTTTCCACAGCAAGTCTGCACAGCTACAAATGGCAAAACGTAACCAATCACTATCTTGGCTTCAATGGCTGGTCTAGTTGCCTCATCACAGTAAGGATGACCTGCTGTTTTCACTGTCATTTCAGTGAAAAGAAGCTTTCATACCAAGTCTGCAGGTATGCTTCATTTAAGTGTCATGACTTCCCTTCATGGGTAGGTGAGAGAGTAAGCCAGTAGCTCATTGTGTGCTGAGCGTAGACAGAAGTCTGCCAATTGCTAATCACTTCTATAACCAAATGGTCTGCGAATTCACTACCTCGGAGAAGTGATGAACTAGTTTGATCTAATATGTAAGCAGCTCTCCACTGTAAATGTATTGTGTCTACATATGTGGATTGGCTTTGGTAGCCAGCTCTTCATAGTTGCCAACTTCCTCCCCAGGGATGTCTGCTTGCCCAGCACAAAGCCAGACTCCTCCTCCCTCCAAATTCCCAGTGTGTGGAGAACTCAGGAGTTGAGAGGAGTCTCTCATTTTGTGCTCGCCTACAGTATTGTTGCCGGAAATATTCCTAGTCACTCATGGTGACCTGCAAAACCTTGAGATATAAAGGCAGTTCACACAATGCTCCTGTTTTCGGATTGTGTGCAAGGGAAAGGCTGGAGAGAGAGAAGTGATTTCTGGGGGAGAGGAGCTGAGCCAGAGAGTGCCTTCCTACCCAGCTCGCATGCCCAGCAGTTTACCCAGGCAGGTAGAAACATATGTCTGTTCTAATCAGAGCCATGTGAACTGCCTCACAGAGTATCTTGAGGGGGATGAGGGTTGGAAAGGAAGCATGGGATGGATGTAAGTAGTGGGACTTCTATTATTATTATTATTATTATTATTTATTATTACACTTCTATCCCGCTCTTCCTCCAATGAGCCCAGAGCGGTGAACTACATACTTGAGTTTCTCTTTCACAACAACCCTGTGAAGTAGGTTAGGCTGAGAGAGAAGTGACTGGCTTAGAGTTACCCAGCTAGTTTCTTTCTTTCTTTTTTCATTTCAATTTTTTAATTAACTTTTAACAATAACAGTAACCATAACAATCATAATAAACACAGTTACAAGTTGACTTCCCGCGCACCTCTTTTCGTGATACCAACTATAAATTTTACCCTTATTGTAATATTAATTTAAAAGGAAAAACACAAATTAAAACCTTCCACCACCATTAATCTGCCCAACCTGCATTTCAAATTTCAAATCCTGCTGTAAGATCCATAGTAGGAAAATAATTCTTTAAATAAACCAAAAAAGGTTTCCAATCTTCCTTGAAGCGTTCTAAACTTTGGTCTCTGATCAGTGTTGTAAGTTTTGCCATTTCTGCATATTCTAAAGTTTTTATCAGCCAATCTTCTTTTGAAGGCAGTTCGTTAGTCTTCCATTTCTGTGCATATAATATTCTGGCCGCTGTAGAAGCATACATAAAAAAAGTTAAATTATTTGTAGAAATTGCTCCTTGTGTTATTCCTAGCAGGAAGAATTCTGGCTTCTTAGGGAATGTCACTTTAAATATCTTCTTCAATTCATTATATATCATGTCCCAATAGGCCTTGGCCCTCCCACAGGTCCACCACATATGAAAAAAAGTACCTTCAGTATGCCCACACTTCCAACATTTATTTGAAACATCTTTATACATTAATGCCAGTTTTTTAGGCGTTAGATACCATCTATACATCGTTTTGTAATAATTTTCCTTCAAAGCATAACAAGCAGTAAATTTTAAATCACTTTTCCATAGTTTCTCCCACGCTGCCATTTCTATATTAAGTCCAACATCTTGAGCCCATTTTATCATAGTTGTTTTAACCAATTCCTCTCTAGTCTCCTCCAAAAGTCGTAATTTATACATTTTAGAGATTAATTTTTCATCATCTTGACATAATCCCTTCTCAAAATTCGAAATCTGATCTTCAAATCCAACTTTAGGGTCTTTCTTATACACCTCATTTAACTGATAGTACTGAAACCAATCTCTAACCAAGTTTTGTAATTCAGTTAAAGATTTTAACTTACAATCGTTTCCCTGAAAATACAACAGATCTCTATATGTACCCCCAGACATCTGCATATTTACTTCTTTACGTGATAAAGCTTCAATCGGGGATATCCATAACGGAGTTTTTGGTTCCAACCAATTTTTATATTTTAACCATACCCTCATTAAACTCCTTCTTACACAGTGATTCAAAAAATCTTTATGTACTTTAGTGTTTTCATACCATAGATAAGCATGCCATCCAAACCTTCTATCAAATCCCTCCAGATCAAGGACTCTAGGGTTTCTCAATGTTATCCATTCCTTTAGCCATGTCAAACATACAGCATCAAAATACAACCTTAAGTCTGGCAAGGTAAGACCACCCCTTTCCTTTGCATCTGTTAAATTCTTAAAATTTATTCTTGGTCTTTTCCCCTGCCAAACAAATTTAGCTATATCCTTCTGCCATTGCCTAAAACAAGTCAAGTTATTAATTATAGGAATAGTCTGAAAGAGAAATAACATTTTAGGCAAAACATTCATCTTCACCACTGAAATTCTTCCCATCAAAGATAAATTCATTTTAGACCATCTTTGCAAATCTCTTTTCATTGAGTTCCATGTTTGAACATAATTATTTGAAAACAGCACAGAGTTATTATTTGTTAACCAAACTCCCAAATATTTCACTTTCTTCTCCACTTTTAACTCACTTATTTCACCAAATCTATCTTTACTTTCCTGATCAATATTTTTAGTCAGAACCTTAGTTTTAGTCTTGTTTATGTAAAATCCTGCCAACTGGCCAAATTGCTGTATCTTGTCCAAAAGTCTTTCAATCTTATCGACTGGATTCTCTAAAAATAACACAACGTCGTCTGCAAAGGCTCTCAGTTTGTATTCTCGTCTCCCGATTTTGGGACCATGTAATTCATCATCTTCCCTAACAGATCTACAAAGCACTTCTAAAACCAATATAAAAAGCAATGGAGAAAGTGGACAACCTTGTCTAGTCCCTTTTTGTATTCTACAATTGTCTGATAATTCTCCATTTACAATAATCTTGGCATATTGTTCCGAGTAGATAGTTTTAATTGCTCTAATGAAATGTTCACTGGCCGTTATTTCCTCTAATAAACCCCACATAAACTGCCATGAAATATTGTCAAAAGCTTTCTCTGCATCCAAAGAAATCATCGCCATCTGTTTTTCATTATGTTTTTCATAATACTCCAATACATTCAAAACTGTTCTAACATTGTCTCTCAGTTGTCTCTTTGGCAAAAAGCCAGCTTGATCCTCATGAATAAAGTCTCGTAGTACCACTTTCAGTCTTCTTGCCAAAACCGCAGCAAAAAGTTTATAATCATTATTTAAAAGTGATATTGGCCTATAATTTTTGACTAATGTTAAGTCTTGATCTGGCTTTGGGATTATTGTAATATTTGCATATTTCCACGAATCTGGCATAATCCCTTTTTGTAAAATGTCATTCATAGTCCATTGAAGAGGTTGTAAAATTTGATCTTTGAGTGACTTGTAATACAAAGCTGAGAGTCCATCTGGCCCAGGGGCCTTGTTGGATTTAGCTTGATTTATTACTTCTATTATTTCCATAACTGTTATTGGAGCATTCATGATTTCTATTTGTTGAAGAGAAAGTTTTGGAATATTTTTAGTTCTAAGAAACTGCTTAATTTTTTTATCTTCTACTATTTTGCCTTGATATAATTCCGAGTAATATTTTAAAAATTCCATCCTTATTTCCTTTCCATTATAAGAGAGCCCATTTTTAGTTAATATTTTAGATAAAATTTTTTTCTTCCTCTCCAGTCTAATTTTCCAAGCCAGCAACTTGCCTGGTTTATTTGCAAATTCAAATGATCTTTGCTTGATATACTTCAGATTTTCCTCAAGTTCATTTGCTATTAGCATAGAGAGTTGTTGTTGTAAGATCTTAATAGCTTGAGAGATCTTCTTCTTATCTTTAGTCCATATCAATTCTCTTTCCTTTTTGGAAATCTGCATCAGTAGTACCTCTCTTTTCAATCCTCTTTGTTTTTTTAAATATGCATTTTGCTGTATGAAAAAACCTCTCATAACCGCTTTGCTTGCATCCCAAACAATTTTGTTGTCCAATCCTTGATTTAAATTCAATTCAAAATAATCCTTTAACTTCTTTTTGGCTTTCTCAACCACATCTGGTTTTTTCAAAAGATATTGATTTAGTCTCCACCTAAATGAGGTCGCTCCTTCCTTCTTCCATGCAAAACAAATCGGATTATGATCTGAAAATGTCCTAGGTAGAATGTCCATTGTTTTCATATGAGTTATAATGGTTTGGGATGTCCAGACCATATCTATCCTGGAATGTGACTGATATCTTTCCAAAAAGTAGGTATATTCTTTTGCATTTGAATTTTTAATTCTCCATAGATCATAGAGATCCATATGATCTACTAATTCAAAAAATGCTTTAGGAAGTTTACCTTGTAAATTCTTTTCCGATAAATCAGATTTTCTGTCCAAAACTGTCGAGACAACTCCATTAAAATCTCCCAATAAAAGCAAATTAGCATTTGATAGATCTGCCATCTTTTGATCCAAATAGTTATAAAATTCAACTTTCCTTTCATTAGGGGCATAGATTCCAATTATCACTGTTTTAATTCCAGATATTAAAACTTCCAATGCTAATATCCTACCTTCTTCATCTTTAAAAATCAATTTAGGTTCAAATTGTTGTTTGACATAAAATACTACTCCTCTTTTTTTTTCTTATCTGAAGAAACAAATTCTTGTCCCAGGGCTCTATTTACCAAAAATTTCCGATCATGTTTTCTAATATGAGTCTCTTGTAAACACACTATATCCAGATTTTGTTTCTTAAGAAAGTGGAAAACCCTGTTTCTCTTAATTTTTGAATTCAGACCATTTATATTCCAAGATAAAAATCTGTAAGTTCGTTTATAATCCATATAGAGTGACTTAAGTTATATGTTTATGAAGCAGAATGTTCAGAAGATAAGTCTTTTTTGTATTTCCGCCAGAATTCTTGTGCTTTCAGGAGCTCAGTGAATCTATTCCTCTTGCTCTTGTAGAAGAAGGAGATTCCCTCTGGTAATTCCCATCTAAAACGTATTCCTTTAGCATTTAATGCATCAACCAAAAATTTGTAATCCTTACGTTTTCTTAGAATTCTGGCTGGAATCTCTTTCAAAATTTTTATCTGATGAGTTTGAATTGTTAAGGTTGTAGTAAAGTGAGCCTGAATGATTCTCTCTGCTATTGATTTGGTGGGGAAATGTACTATGCAGTCTTTGATTAATTTATTTCTTGTTGCAAAATCCGAATTTACACGAAAGGCTGTCTCAATCTGGGCATCCATCTCATCAACCGTAATTCCCAAAAGTGATGCAAGTTCCACTCCAAGTAATTTCCTAATGTTCTCATTAGGAATTTCAGGAATTCCTCTGAACCGTAAAAATCTCTCTTTTTGTCTTAATTCTAACAAAGCCATTTGATCCAGTAATTTTTCTCTGTCATCCTTCAGTGATTGCACATCTTTTTCTACAACATCAATCCTTAATTTAAATTCTTTATTGTCCTGTGCCAATTTTTTGACAGTCTCATCAATATTTGAGGTCCTATCATTTATCTCAGCCATATTTTGCTTCATTTGGGTTACATCAGAAATGACCTGTTTGAGGTCGGTGGCATTTGATGCCAAGGCAATTGCGTTTGACTGCGAAATTTGTTTCATCTCAATCAACGTCTGGTCCATGGCTGCAGCTACTTTAACTTCCCCTGCACTTGTATCTGGAAGTGAAAGTTTCCTTGCTTGTAGATGTGTCTGGCTTAGATGAGGTTTCTCCCTGCCTTTCATGATGACATGAAGGAGTTAAAGAAGAAAATCCTTTGCCCAAGTATGTTTGTCCTTGATCTCAAAACAGAAAGTAAAAACCTGAGCTTGTACTCAAATATAAACAATTGTGCAGCATATCAGTGGCCGTCAAAACTTGCTCACGGTAGCGTGGAGTATAAAAAAAAAAAAAATAAGACAGCAGAACGTCTCTTCTTTAAACTTGAAGAACAACAATCCCCACTGATAGAATTCTTTCCAGATATTAAAACCAGCAACTGAAGTTTCCAATCTTAGTAGTTAACAAACAGAAGAAGAAGGAAGGAGAAGGGGGGGGGGGGAAGAGAGAAAGTCCTTTCTTTAATTGTAATCCAAAAGAGAACTTATAGGCTTATCTGCGACGGCTTTCCCGGAAACGCAGGAGAATTCATCAATCACTGAGTCACTAAAGAGGTGAACTTCTTTGAACTTTTCACATTAATTATATCCAAGCCAAAGAGATTGTCCGCTCGGCAGCTTTAAAATTCCTGAGCAGGAGATTAGCAAAGATGGACCCCCTTTTCCCTGCTGGTGAACTTGAGACAATAAATCGTGCTCTTCAGCCCGATCCACATATCAAATTACCAGCATATGAGAAGACGTGGGTTATCTTGAATCAATCCTTTGATCTAGGATGATGAAGGGAGGAGTTTGAAACCTCAAAATCCTCTTTTTCTTCCTGCTCAGTCCTCCCTTGTCAGAGAGGCAGCCACTGCGTTGGCGGTCCCAACCGGAAGTCAGAGTTACCCAGCTGGTTTCATGGCTGAATGGGGATTTGAACTCGGGTCTCCCCAGTCCTAGTCCAGCACTCTAAGCACTACATCACGCTGGCTCTGCCTTTCCCTCTATTGCTCTCAAAATCCCAATTTGAACAATTTCAGAATATATCTAGTTTTGAAGAGGAGTAGAACAAAGAGGAGGAAGTGAGGTCTTCACTCAGGAGCCAATGTCTGAAGTATGCTGGCTATTTAACACAAATGTGTTATATATATAGATAGATAGATAGATAGATATAACTCCCCCCCACAATGCACTACATGCACAATGCAATGGGGGATTTGCCTGTCAGATTCTGTATCTCCTAGGGCTAAACTCAGCCCAACGAGACACACAATAACCGGAAGCCAGGTTAAGGTTGCGCTTGCAAAATCTTAGCTAACAGCCGGGTTGGTTTGAAGGGTTAGGTAGGCAGGAAGCATCGGGATCCACGGGGATTCCGGCCTAAGATCGGCTGGGCTGCCCTTGCCCACGTTAGGCTGGTCATGAGAACAGTCCCATTGATTCTCAGGCCCAAGATACAGCATTCTTTAGACATTCACCCAGCTAGCATTGATTATTAGCTCAATCATTTTCAGCAACAAATTGACATGCCTAGATCTTCCTGTCCAGTCTTCTAGATTCTAGGCTCGGTTAGGATGTTGGATAACAGCTATCTTTATATGCATTGACAGTAATAAACTCAACTCAACTAAAACTAAGACATGCCTATATATCTCAGACCAATCTCTTTTTCTTATAACAGAAAGATATTGTCTTTCAGAGTTTCTTATGGCCGCCAAGAGAGCCCAGAAGCTTGCAGCACATTAAGCACTCTCGGACGCATTTCAAAAGATCCTGCTTGTTGTTCGAGGCAAGGCCTTTTCCTTTTAAAAATAAAAACACATTTTTAAAATCCTGCTTCTATCCCACTCTTACCTGGGGTTCCAAGTGGTTTCCATCCACAGGACGGATCAGATCCTCACCTGCTTAGCTGAGTTTCTCCCAGACCATTTTCTGAGTCCTAGGTGGAAGAGCAGAGACACAAGTTACTGGCTTTAAAGCTTGGGATCTTCTCCAATGATGGTGGGAATTGTGGAGGAGGAGACTCGCCATCCAGAAATGCATGGTTATGAAGGCCAAGGGCAGCAAAGAGTGGGCTAAGGCATTCTTCATCCAGATGAGATGGCTCCCCCATGAGGCAAGGTGAGGTGACAGTCTCAGGCGGCACTTATGCCCTAGGATGGCAAGTGTAGGCACCCTGCCCCCCTGCAGGTGTAGTTTCGCCTGCCTGCTACCACCGCCTCCCACCAGCTCCTCTACACTCTGTCACCCTCCTTTCAGGTGTCCATCCCTTTATCCTGGCCCCGTTCCTGATTCAGACAGTGGTCTCTACCTCTTCTCCATTGTCCAGCTGCCTTATCTTTTGAAAATTTATTTAATCTATTTTAATTGATTTTGACATTTAGATCCCGCTCTTCCTCCAAGCAGCTCAGCGTGGTGTACATGCCTTTTTTTATCCTCACGACAACCCTGTGAGGTAGCTTAGGCTGAGAGATATATGACTGGCCCAGAGTCACCCAGTGAGTTTCATGGTGGAAAGGGGATTCGAACTCGGGTCTTCCTGGTCCTAGTCCAACACTCTAAACACTACACTATGCTGGCTCTTCTGGGCATGTCACTGTATGAAATTGCAAGTCAGCGGTGGAGTACAATGACTTATGTTGTATCTTCTGATGGATTTTTCACATTTAGCTGTTTTTTCAGGATAAAAAATAAAATAAAAATAAAATCAAGCCTAGGGCTACAGTAATGCAAAGAAGTTCCCGTCAAGATTTCTACCAGTCGCAGCTGTTAAAAGGCAGAGGACTCCTGCTGGGAGTGGGGGGACAAAACACACGGCAACCCTACTGTGCAGCCTCCCCAAAGTTCTGCAAAGGTTGCCTGGTTTCTCTGTGCTGGTCAGGATAGGGGGTGCCAGAGAGCCTAAGCGACACACGGAGCAGCAGCACCAGCTCCATTGGTTGTCATTCCAGGCAGGGCAAGGCAGGACATCTTGATGTGGCAGCGTATTCGGGGTCATGCTGCTCTCACTCTGTGCAGGAGGCTGGCCACCTCAGAAACAAGACAAGAGCCCTGGTTTGTACACTTCTTCCTGTGCAGGCACAATGCAAGTCGTGCTGCTCTAGGTGCATAGGCAGAATTGGGGGGGGGCAGGCAGGGCAGGTGCCCTGGGCGCCACTGAGGTGGGGGCACCACACCAGTTCCTGCCACCCCCACCCCATTGCCCCCCTGCCCAGCCCCAGGGCCCCCCAGCCACTTGCCTCCAGCTCCGGCCTAGGATCGGCAAGGCCTGCAAACTGCAGAGCTCTTCTCTCCCCGCCTCTCAGCTGATCGGCCGGTGGGCGGGGCTTCCAGAGAGGCCTCCCAGTAGGCCTCCCTGAAGCCTGAACTGGGCAGGCCCCAAGCAAGGAAGGAAGGAAGGAAGGATGCAGGCAGAGTTCTCTGCAGCAGCAGAAGCAGCAGCCGCCCCTCTGCCAAGACCATCCAGAACAGCTATTGCTAGGTAGGCTATGAATTCCTTTTTGTGGTCCCCCCACCAAGGAATCTGCTTGCCATAGGGCTTTGATATGGGGGTGGGTGGGGCTGGGGCGAGACTGAGAAGTCTCTGAATATTTAATTTAAAACAGACTGGAAAATGTGCTGGCTTTAAAAACAAAAACCATCTAAAAAGGCTTATAAGTGGCTTGTTTCAGGGCAGAAAATTACAAAAACTTCTGGAACAAGTATATTTTATTTATTTTCATTCAATTGATGTGAATACCGGTTCGTCCCTGGGTCCGCCTTTTTGCCAATCAAACAGACTCAGTGGGGATCAATTAGAGGCAATTTTATTTGCTGCTGCAGCCAGCAAGGTAAATCAATGGGCTATTGCTCTGCATTGAAATACAAATTGGTTATAGGTGCATCTTACATTTATACAGACAATCTGAATGATGTTGACACCCTAGACATAGTATACTTGGCAACAAAATGGTGGACTAAGTATCTAGTACGCATGCAAAAGATTCATTGTTCGTCTGGTGATCACTCCTTATTTGGTTACATCCTGTTTTCTTTAACTGTCAGCAAAGAACAGTGAGCATTCATCTGGTGCGAACCAAGTTTCTTTAGATACAATTTAGTGGAGAAATGACGTTGATCATGTGAGGCCGTGTCCTTGAGCTGGCCTGAGCTGGGCTGGGGTTACTTTAAGTTAGAGTGAGGTATTCTAAGTAAAATGGAGTTACTTTGGTTTTCTAAAACACATCACATTCATTCATAAATGCACTTATGTTCAAGTTGTTTTGCAACCCAGAAAGTCTGAGTGAGAACTGTGAAGCATGTGCTGTGCTTTTATTTTATTTTTCTTGTGTGTGAACTGCTCCCCATAAACTTGCAGCGACTTCAGGGTAAATCTGGCCAACATGTGAATGCAGCACCTCCATTCCAGAGGAGATGTGTGTTAAAGGGCTTTAATAGCCTGGTGTGAAAAACCTCCTGGAATCAAACTTTTCTGAATTTGTTCAGAATTCTGAGAAAACAAACATAGGCTCACCTTGCATGGTTGAAAGTCTCCTTTGCTAATCTGCAGCGAGGGGGCCATTTTAATCATTAGCATTGCTAGTGTGTTCTAGGCATTAAAAGTAGCACAAATATCTAGTACTCCATGTATATCACTATATACTGTGAAGTGTGCATGTGTGTATTCAGTGAAATGTATTTCCAGGCAGCATACGTATTTTGAAAGATCCGACTTAAATCCTTGGGGGCCTGTGGTGTGTGGAGGCCCTGGACTTATAGGGGTGGGGGCCCATTTTGAAATCTCACCTTGGCCCATTCCAACCTTGCTATGCCTCTGAATGGCTCATGTTTTCAGGTATGGATCAACAAACATATCTAGATGGTACAGTGTTCCTTTTAAGAGGGATTTCCAGATATTGTTGACTACAAGTCCCATCATTCCTGTTTGGACAGGGGCGCAATTTCAGTGCTTGCCCTAGGTGCCATTTTCCCTGGTTAGGCCTCTGGGCCTGGGGGTGGGGTGTGTGTGGAAATTCTCTCTCACCAGCTCCTCAGTGAAAGTACACACTCCAGAGCTGCCTGGCTACCAGCTTTCTAGCCTGCTGCTACCAGTCTGTGTGGACAATAGTTAGAAGGATGGACTGGACCAATGGGCTGACTCGGAAAAAGGCAGCTTACTAGAAGGTTGCTAGATCTCTTGTATGCCTTTTCTTCGGTCTTCAGCACAGACAAGTGAGAGCATCAGAGCCCAGGGCAAGAGGGAAGGGGGGAGCTGGCAGGCTCAGGGCAATACACATGCCTCAGGCAAAGAATCTACATTTCCTCTGGCTCTGCTGGCTTTAAACAAAGATCAGCAGCTCTTTTCCTGTTGCACCCTGCTGGCTTTTCTGGTTTCTTTTTGTTTCTGGCTTCTAGCTAAGCTCAGTCTCTGACTAGTTTTACAATATGTGTTTAAACAAATGAGCACATGCAAAGTGCAACTCTCTCTCTCTCAAATCCCCTGGGAGAAGGTAGGAACATCCTTAATTAAACAGAGAGAGACAACAACAGACCTCCTTTGGAGAAAAAGTACTGAAGAAGGGTCTCCCTGCCTCTGGCCAGCAGCACACACACACTGAACCTCGCCGTCTCGGCCTGCAGCCCCACTCCCCAGGCTCCAGCAGCAGTCTCCGTCTCCGTCTCCAGCCGCTGTCCTCCTCCTCCTCCTCCTCCTTCTCTCGCCTCCTCAGCATGCCTGCCGGCTGCCTGCCTGCTTGCGCACCCCAATGTGATCACACCAGGCAGGCAGAGCGGTGTGGGCAGTCGCACGGACCCCCAACTGACTGAGTGGCTGTGAGAGAGAAGGGGAGGCAGAGCAGAGCAGCCCCCGTGTGCGTCCCAAACACCTCACCAGGCCAGGCAGGCTCAGCCAGAAGCCCAGGCGGTGGCTGCTGCTGAGTGAGGGGAGAGCAGGCTGCTCTTGCCTCTCCGCTCACCCCGATCCCCCCCCCCCGCCCCAGGTGTCGGTTTATGCAGATTTACACACACACACATATACCCCACGGAGAGAGAAGAGAGAGAGAAAAATAAAATAAAACAAAGGTAGTACCACAAAGTCATTACAAAGGTGGAAGGGGAAATCGCATTTGTCTATTTTCCCCTTCTGACCAAAGGCAAACCCACCCCCCCACCTGCACACAATCTTCTTCTCTCGTGATCATCCTGCTGCCACAAGCTCTGAGGGAAGGAACCAAGAGGGAAAAGAATCACATGCTGTGGTGCAGGGCCCCCGCCTGCAAAGTTTATGTTAGCCATGGGGGTGCTTGGTGAAAGAAGGGTCTAATTTCTCCCCCCAGAACTGCCCACCAATGTCTCCCTGTACAAGCAGCCGTGAGAACTACTCCTGCTGAGAGGTGGCCGCCTCCCTCCGCTCCAAATCTGCTTTTCGAGCCTCTCTGCACTGCAGGGTAGGGCGCATGCGAGACATACACACAAACACACACACGAGAGAGAGAGAGAGATTAGAGCAGAGGAGCAGTTTACTTTGTCTGGAGAGTGTGTGTGTGTTTGTATGCGGTTGATGCAAGAATGCAGCCAGCCAGCAGGGCAGGCAGACGCTGTGTGGCCTGCTGGACAACAAACAGCAGCACACAGCAGCAGCAGACAGCTCAGACAGCTCTCGGGCCCGGCCTGCGCTCTCCACCATCCAATGGGAGCACCCACCCGCCGCCCCCGTCCCACGCTGCCCAGAGATCTCGTGTGAGTGTGCTGCTGCAGCCTGTGCAAGTGAGTGTTGGTGGTGGGGGTTCGGGAGCCACTGGTCCGCTCGCCGGCCACCCTGGATCCGCCTCTGCCCTCCACTCCGGAACAATCTGGCTGAGTTAGGAGCAGATTTTCTGGTTGCTGCTCTGGATATCAGCCTGTAATAAATTTAAGGTGGCGATGATGATGATGATGATTACAATGATGATGATGATGATGATGATGATGATGACGATGGTGGTGATGAACAACTTTGTTAGCTATCCCATAACAAATTGTTGTCTGGGCGGCTCAAAACATGAAATGAAAACATGAAATGAAAACATATAACACATTAAATCATAAGAGACCAAAAGGGGCAGGGGTGGGGGTGGGGAGAGGAAATACAAAATGCAATACAAAGAAATTTTAAAACTCTTTTAAAATTAGTTTTAAAAAATCAAATTTGAAAATCAAAATTTAAAAAGCCTGACAGAACAAAAAGGTCTTTAGGTGGCATCTAAAAGAACAAAGTGAGGAAGCCAGGCGAAGCTCACTCGGGAAGCTATTCCATAAATGGGGTGTCAGCACCCAAAAGGCCTTCAACCTAGTAGCCACCCGCCTCACTTCCTTTGGCAAGGGCACCCGGAGGAGGGCCTCTGAAGAAGTACTTAAGGTTCTGGTTGGGACATATGGATCAAGGCACTCTGAACTTTGGGGCCGAAGTCCAGGGCCTCCACCAGTGTTCTCTCTAACAGGGATTCCCAGATGTTGTTGACCACAGCTCCCGGAATCCCCAGCCAAAGGCCATTGCAGCCAAAGGCTATTGCTGGGAGTTGTAGTGAACAGTATCTGGAAATCCCTGCTAGAGGCAACACTGGCCTCCACATCCCTGGGGGGTCCCAAATCCTTTTTAGTTTGTTTTGGGTGCTGTGGTCTCCACTGGCCCTCAATCGACCAGGCACTCAAGTATAATTGTGACCTGTTTCAGGTGCTTTAGAGACAGAGGGGGGAGAGATATGTGGGATGGGAATATATTAAGTTGTGTGTTGATACATTTCTGCTAGTGCATATCTGCATAAGTGTATCTGTTTTATATTCTTACATTCTTGTGAGTTCAGTTGCTGTTTGTGCCCTCAAGAAGCCACGTATGAAAAATATTCCATGTGTCACAGTGTCTGTGTGTGTGTGTGTGTGTGTGTGTGTGTGTGTGTGTGTGTGTGTAGGGGGGATGATGCTTAAGTTGCAGGGTGGGGGTGAGGGGTGGGGTGCTCCAGAAACCTTTAGGTCCAGGCTCCAAAATTACCTAGGTGCACCTTTGCCTCTGATAGAGCACAGACTGTTTGGAGTAAAGGTGTATGTGGTTGGTTTGTGTAGTGCTGTAAGCAAATGTGCTCAGGCTGGCCTAGATGTAGCAGATTCTCTTTAATGTCTGTTTTCATTCTGTCAGGTCCACAACACCACCCCTGTTGGCACCTCCATCTGTACCTCCACCCTCACCTCCATCCATACATCAGTCCGTACCTCCATCCGCACCTCCATCCATAAATCATTCTGTACCTCCATCCGCACCTCCATCCATACTTCAGTCCGTACCTCCATCCTCGCCTCCATCCGTACATCGGTCCTTACCTCCATCTGCACCACTGCCTGCACCTGCGTATGTACATGGGGTAAGTGAATGTAGAGTAATCTGGGCCTGCTTCTTCCTATCATTAACCTCATCATATTAGAGCTGGTCTGTAAGACAGCCTAGTAGAAAGTACGATTGTCAGGTACATTTTTATAAAGGTAGCTAATTTCCACAACCTTTTACTCATGCCAGTTGACTATACCCTACATGAACCATCCACTCCCCCTTTGAGCAGACTTAATATGCTCTGCATGCATTGCAATATACTTAGGCTTAAAACAATCACAAATGAATCAGTTCCCACTAAGACATAGTCAGAAAAGAAATGGAATCTCTGCTTGTTAAAGGTGGGCCAGAGAAAGTTGTTTTCAGTACTTCACCCACTCCCAGTCTCTGTCCGGGATGTAGGAAGGCTGGCAGCAACCATGGACAGGCAAGTGCCTGCCCTTTTCCTGCCAATGCTGCCAGGCCAGACCCCCCGCCATGCAACGAGGTCTCCTCTGCCAGCACCGGGTCTCCCTACACACATACTGCTACTGCCGCTGCCTCCTCCTCTGATGGCAGGCTTGTCCCCGGCTGTGCTGTCCCCGGCCGGCCATAATCCTTCCACCCTGTGTCAGGACACCAATGCAGGAGGCGTTTCCGGGGCTGAGCAGCATGTGTGGCGCATCCAACTGGAGAGTGCATTCTGTGTTGGCCCAGCTGGGGGCTTCTTTGCCCTGCTTGCCAGGGAGAGGAAGGAAGAACCCTACTGGGCCGGCGCAGAAAGCACTCGCCGACTGAATGGGCCATGCAGACACGTAATCTGGGTGGGGCAGGCAGGGCACGTGCCCTAGGCGCCAGTTGCAGGGGAGCACCAAGTGCTTACCATGCCCCGCACCCAACCACCACAGTTGTGTTTTTTTTTTCAGGGTTTGTTTGTTTGTTTGTTTTGTTTTGGAAAATCCCCCCCCTGCTGGGTGCCTACTGCCACCCCCACTCACGCAGCCGCACAGGACACACAACAGAGATCTGAGTCCCGGCGGAGAGCCTGCGCCCCCGCCCCTACCCCCCCAGAGCACTGACTTTCCGATTATTTTTAGGGAGCGTTTGCTGCCTGAAAGCGTCTATTGCAGAGAGGAAGAGAAAGGGAAAATAGATGCTTTCAGGCAGCAAGCCTGCCCTGAAATGAGACTGAAGAGCTCTCTTCAGCTCTTTAGAGCTCGAGGCCACACCCCTTTGCATGTGATGTTGTCATGTGAGACTTCACATGCAAAAGGGCGTGGCCTAGAGCTCTAAAGAGCCGGAGGGAGCTCTTCAGTCTCATTTCAGGGTAGGCTTGCTGCGTGAAAGCACCTCTTCACTCCAAGGTGTGCTCCTTATTCAGTAAACAAAATTTTGCAGGCAACCCCTCTCCCCATCCAGCTCAAATCCTATCTTCCTTTCTTTGGCTGGGCTTTTCTCTGTGCTCTGTTGTTGGAGGGGGTTAGAGGGGAGGGGTGTGGAAGAGGGTAGGTACTTAGCTGTGCTGGTTTGCCCTTCCAGCATCTCATGGGTAATAGCTTTGCTGTCTGCTTTCGTGGAATAGGGAATTGCAAAAATAAATTGCTTTGAATTATTTTGTAGAAGGCATAACTCTTATGCGAGCAGTGGTCATGGTTCATCTTTAGTGATGTATTATAAAACTGTATTTGGTTGTTTGCACTGGGTTTTATGCTTTGTGTGTCCAGACAGTCAACAGTTGATGGTGACATGCTAGTGGGCTTTTTTCTTCTTCATTCCACAGATTAGCTGTAGAAGCTGTCTCAGGGCTAAGATGTGCCTTCTACAACAGACACATGTAATACTCTCTCGGGTGTGGGTGGTTGTGATTCGAATTACACATGGCCACTGGCAGTTGCGAGTTTCAGCAGAGAAATGGGTGGAATGTTTTTTACCTCTGGCTGCTTTTTTCTCACATGGATGGAAAAGGAGCCTTGAGAGGGCAACATTAAGGAGGAAAAAAATAACTGCTGGGGGGAAATATCATGATCCTTTGCTTTTTGTCCCTTTGCTCAGACAAATAGTTTTTCACTAGCTGATTTTAATTAAAAAAGCAAAACAGTTGCGGTGACTGGTACCTCCATCTATTGCATAATGTTGATTTGCCTCACTGTTCCACTGTAGTGCTGTTAGTGCAACTAACCGTTCTCAGCGTGCAACTTTTGACACTTATAGATGCTCTGCAATGCTTTCTTCTTTCCTTTTGGATTGTAGCACTGTGTTCTGCTTCCTCCTGTTGTGGTCCAGGCCTGATTTATATACTGAATATGCTCATTAGCTAGCATACAAAATGAGGCCTGTCTCATAGTGTCACAAAGTGACCAAGTTCTTTTATAAAGTGACCATGTAGGATCTGGACGCAAGGAAGAAAGGAGATCAAACCAAACCTAAATGATTCAATGGGCTTTATTGAGTATAAAAGAATAACAACATCAATCTAACTGAGCAGAAAGCAGAACATTCTATCAATATTACAAACAGTATTTCAACCCTAACCAGCAACAATATTCACCCAGTGTTCCTAACTTACATATGTGTGTGTATTAAATCTTCCTAGAAGCTAATACAACTCAGATACAGATGGAAAAACGGGGGGGGGGAGGGAGGTAAGGAAGGCTGAGGGCTGGCATGGTTTGGGGAGATCAGGAATTAGTAGAGGGACGAGGGGAAAGGAGAAGAAGGTGAAAGGATGGAGGGATCCAAGGCTTGTAGATGCAGCATATTACCAGGATCAGAGGCTTGAGAGCAGTGGATCTTTCAGCTGAAGGAGAGAAGCTGTTGGCTGGAGACAAGTAGGGGTGTGCATTTCGGGTTTTCGGTGATTCGGCTCAGGACCCGAGCTGAATCACCCTTGTTCTGTTCTGTGCCCGAATTTTGCTGACCCGAATCACCCCCGATTCGTTTCGGATTCGGATTTAATCCAAATCCAAATCCGAATCGATTCAGATCAGCAAAAAGGACCCTGGAGCCAAAAGAGTGGGGTGGGGTGGTAGAGCCTAATGGGTGTAGCCACCACCCCAATTTCAGGGGGATTGGACAAAGGGCTGATTTTTTGTGATTTTTTGAATTTTTTGTGTCTTTGGGGCAGATTGGGGGCAGAAAGTGTATCTGCCCCAAAAGAGTGGGGAGGGGTGGTAGTGCCTAATGGGTATAGGTTACCACCCCAATTTCAGGGGGATGGGACAGAGGAGGGTTTTTCTGAGGGTTTTCTTGGGTGCAGAGTTCTAGATTCATTCATTCATTCATCAAGCATCATACTACTCTCAACTCTAAATGACCCCACACTCTCACTTTCTCTCACTCTCTCCTTTATTACTATGACGAGTATGGGAATGAATCAATCTAGCACTCTGCTGCACCCAAGAAAACCCTCAGAAATTCACAAAAAATCAGCCCTTTGTCCTATCTCCCTGAAATTGGGGTGGCAGCCTACACCCATTAGGCACTACCACCCCACCCCACTCTTTTGGGGCAGATCCACTTTCTGCCCCCCATCTGCCCCAAAGACACAAAAGATTCAGAAATTCACAAAAAATCAGCCCTCTGTCCCATCCCCCTGAAATTGGGGTGGCAGCCTACACCCATTAGGCACTACCACCCCACCCCACTCTTTGGGGGCAGATCCACTTTCTGCCCCCCATCTGCCCCAAAGACACAAAAACTTCAGAAATTCACAAAAAATCAACCCTCTGTCTCATTCCCCTGAAATTCGGGTGGCAGCCTACTACACCCATTAGGCACTACCACCCCACTCCACTCTGCTCCCACTCCAAGTCCAGCAACAGTGCCCTGCCCTGAACCTCACCTCATCCAAACTTTTTTGGCCCACTACAGTCAACAGACAGGCACAGCCAGGAGGGAACACACATAGCATGTGGAGGACCCACGCAAGACAACAACACTCCGCAAGTGGAGCAGCAAGGCTTGGCATGTTGCCCCCTCCTAGCCCACACAGCTTTGAAGAGTAATGCATGGATGATGATGGCAGATAAGAAGAGAATGGCAGCACGCACATGTCTCTGGACATTTCTTTTCCGCAGCCTGTCTGAGTCTGTGGCATGTGATCGCCGCATCTATGTATGGGCAAGCAATCTTCAAATAAAATGCTGTCAATCAACTCTCAAACATGACCCGATCTTCATTTGGAAACATAATATATCTCCCCACACACGCACAGGCACAGTGAATTGCACCTGTCCTGTCCTTTCCCGGGCCCCACGCGACCACACCACATCACACAACACCACCACACACCACGAAGAGGTCTCTGCAACAAAGCAAGCTAGAATTTGCAGGCTTTTTCGGATTGCATCCCAATGCATACCGCAGATACTGGGCAGAAAGACTGTGTGCAATCACATGATACAACATTACCACTAGTTTAGAGTCTAGACTAGTAGTATGCCTTTATTCCCCTGTGTGTGTGCACTGTGTGGGTGTGCTCACTCACTCTGCAAGAGGGTTAGGGCTGAAAAGGTTGTGTCGCCTCAGGTTGCAATGTGTGCTCTCTTTGTCTGCGTGAGACAGACATTTGTGTGAGGGCTGCACCAGCATCAAGCTCATCATTGGCGACACAGCTTTTGGGGGGGAGGGGAGGGGGGTGCGTGTGTGTGTGTGTGCTGCTTCAGGCACAGCAGTAGTACTACTCCCATTGTGGCCAGAAAAAGCAGGCAGCAGCAGAGCAGACCATCTTACTCGGCGGCGGCGGCGGCGGCGACAACCTATAGCTCAGTAGACCAAGGCAAACCACATCTGGATTTGAACAGAGGAGAGCATGAAGATTAAGAAAGAACATCACCTGACCAGCAAGCCAAAATCAGAAATAAGCACATCACATTGAGAAACGCAGCAGACAGACCTTTTTTAGATTTCAGCTTCAATGCAATTGTTCATGGGAGGAAGCAATGATGACAGTTTTAGCAGGCAAGCAAAAGCTAGCAATTAGCAGCAAGCCCTCTCAGTGACAGTGTGTGTGCCCCCCTCACCAGGAGGCACAGGCCCATTGCACAGAGGCACTACTCTCCCCCAGGGATGTCCCTTCCAATCCTGACTGTGCCCCCCACACATGCACACGCAGCAGTCTGTCTCTGAGGTTGTGGATGGATGGTGCGCTGCCCTACGGCCCAGCCTTCAGCACTGGGCAAGTGGGTGCTCCCAGCATCGGGGGGGGGGGGGGGGCACCACAGATTTCTTCTGCAGAGACATCGACTACAGCTCCCATTGTCCCTAGTCTTGATGGTGGCCAGCCATCGAGACAGTGGGAAATGGGAGTTGTAGTCTCTCTCTGCCACATCTGTGGTAACCCCTCCCTCATGCTGGGAGCACTCACCTGGCAGTCCACCATCCCAGGCTGACAGTGCAGCGGTGCCTGTGTATGCATGCGTGTCTGGATGTGCCAGCAGCACTAAGGGGCATGTTTTAGTGGCAGGGTGGTCTTAGAGGGATGGACTGTGACACATCTTCTGGCCGGGATGAACTGCCGTGGCGTGGGAGGCGCTGCATAGGGGGGGTGACGCGAGTCACTCGCCCTCCACGGCCAGTTCGGGGTAGCCCAGCAGGGGGAGGTTGGCCTTCAAGAAGACGAGCTGCTCGACCAACTCAGCATCCAGGCGTGAGCGTAGAGGAGTCACCACGTCCCCGGCCATGGAGAACAACCTCTCGCTCGAGACGCTGGTTGGCGGGCAAGAGAGAAACCGGACAGCAACAGACGCCAAGTCCGGCCAGACTTTGCGACGCGTTGTCCAAAAGGGGAATGGCTCACTCTCCTCGTCTTCCGTCGCCTCCTCCAGGTACTGCAGAACAGTCTGCTCAGCACGGCTGGGGCGAGGGACAGGCTCCTCCTGTCTCCCCGGCATGAGACTAGCATAGCCCCTGAGCCACCGGGTGGTGGTTCGAGGTCGCACTGGCTGCTCTGCTGGTCCCACTGCCGGAGAAACCATGCCGCTGGACTGGGAAGAAGTGGGTGGTGGTGGCAGTGCTGCTGCTGCTGGGGGTGGGATGCGCAGTGCCAGCCTGCGACCAAGACCCCTCCTCCTGGTCGTCTGCTGCATCACCTATCCCTAGCTCCTTTCCTCTTCACGCTTCACGTGTTCGACCAGGAGGTCCCTCCACCTGGGCAGCTCGCCAGGAGGCACAGCGCTGCCCTTCATCCTTGGGTCACAAATGCATGCCAGGACATGCCATGCAGATGCGGCCCATGGTGTCTTGAGCCGCTCAACTACCCCAGTCCTCAACCGACCTGCCAGGGCAATCGCAACCCCAGTGGTCAGAGTGGTCTGGAGATCGCTCATTGCCTTCTCCAGGAGAATAGCAGTGGGCAAAGCCAGGCTCAGCGTGGCGGTCTGAGTACACAAGTCGTTCGTAGCAGAATAGAATGGCTCTAGTACTAAGACCAGCTCGCGGATCACCGGCCAGTCATCATAGAGAGACTTGCACAGATCCAAGCAACCACGCGTCCCCAGGCTGTTGAGTGCTCCCTCTTGCTCATGCATGCACCGGAGCAAGAGAAAAGTGGAGTTCCACCGGGTAGGAACATCCTGGGGGATTTGGTGTTTAGGCAGGCCCAGCTCGATCTGTCTGGCCTTGAGCTGGCGCCTTGCCTTTTCACTCCGGTGGAAGTGGCCCGCTACCTGGCGGCAACGCTCCACCAGGGCGGCCACGGGAGCAGCAGGATCCTGACCTAAACTACTAGAAGAGCCCCGAACACGCTGGTGCTCCTTGGCCTTCTTCGGCGCCTCCTTGAGGCCAAGCGCACCCTTCACTACGAGGTTCAAGGTGTGCGCAGCGCAAGCGATGTTCACACCGTAAACCTGCCTAGCAGCCTTGGTGATGTTGGCTGCGTTGTCCGTCACCATGAAGCCTCGGCGGAGGGTTGGCTCCCCGGCCAGCCACGCCCCCACCTGCCGCTCCATGACGGCAGCCAACTCATCTGAAGTGTGGTCTGTGTCCATCGCCTCCACATGCAACACTGCCCAAGAAGGCGTGCATGCATGGGAGGAGCTGGATACAGCACCAGCAGCACCAGATGTCCCCTCACCCCCATGCCCCCACCAATGGGCTGTCAGGGACATGAAGGCAGTGTGCAGCCCACTGCGGCTAGTCCAGATATCCGCAGTGAAATGCACACTGGTGTTTGGCCCAGCTGCACGCAGCTAGGCCAACACGGCCCCCCTGCACACACGGTACAGGGAAGGGACCACCCTCCTGCTGAAAGTGGTCCTTGAGGGGATCTTGTACTCCGGAGAAAGCAGCTGGAGCAGACGCCGGAAGCTGACATTGTCGACAATGGAGAACGGCTGGTCATCAAGAGCGATCATCTCACCAATGGCCCGAGTCACGAGACGAGGCTTTGGACGATCAGACCGCTTCCCAAGAGATTGCACCCACTGATGATCGGTCAGCTTTTCCTGCCTGTGGGCAGGAGCCGCTGGCCGCTTGCTGCTGCTGCTGTCACTACTACTGCTTCTGCTACCAGGTGAGGCACCGGGCCTACTGCCAGTGCCAGCAGAGGTCTCCACACCTGGGTGCCGCCGACGCATGTGCGACCACAGCCCCGAGGTTGTGAAGTGCATAGGGTCCCTGCCTCTGCTGACCAGTGCCTTGCAGTGGGTGCACACAGCATGGGTGGGATCACCAGGGCTAAGCTCAAAGTGATCCCAAACCACACTGCCAGACTCCCCAGCGACACGAGGTCGCTTTGTTGGTGGAACTTTTGCTGGTTCCTTCTCGGGCATACCACCACCGATGCCCTCAGCGCTGGCATGGGAAGGCCCAGGGGCAGGAGAAGATCTTCCCTCCTCCTGAGCCCCCTCAGATGCCAGACTGAGCCCCCCACCAACCCCCATAGTGACCGTTTGGGGGGTCCGCAAGGTGGATATGGCTGGACTGCCAACCTCCTCCACCAGCACCACCTCCTCAGCTGCCACAGGAAGATCTTCTTCCCTGGCAATCTGGGAGCCCCCCCCCCAAATCCTGCCTGGCCGCAGGCCCTGGCATAGGGCCAGGCTGACCTGAGAAGAAGTCAAGCCTCTGCGCCGAAGCAGGGCCGGGGTTGACTTGGGGAGTAGGCCCCTCTTGCCGCCCCCTGCCACGACCAGCTGTAGGGAAGACAAGCCTCCCACTTACTTGCGCCCTCCCTTTTCCTGCTGTCCTCCCAACCATTGCTTTTTAAAACATTTTTAAAATTTTCAAAATGTGAAGAAGGGGTAGTTGTCTCAGGGGGCAGCAGGTATACCAGAGGGCCAGAAAAACAGTGGATGTGCTGCGGCGCCGGTGACTTTACAATGCCTCCTTGCTTAAGGCTTGTTGTTGTTGGCACAAATGCTGTTGCTGCAAGATCCCAGTCAGAAGTTGCCGTGCAATGAATGTATCACGACACAGTCAGTCACAGAGGGACTGGGAGACAGTGGGAGTTACTTGATGCGCGATACAACAGAAGCAGGCTGTGCAACAAAAAAATATAAAAATTAAAAATTAAAATATTAGCTCAGCTGCTGTGCAGTGCACAGGTGCAGGAGGAGTTATTTAAGGCTGGAGCCTTGCGCACACAGTGTGCAGTGCACTTAGTCAGTAGAAGTGAAAGTAAGTTTAGTTATATTATCTTTCTCTGACTGTTGGTCACTTTGAATGGAATGGACTGGAGAATTTATTTGTTGCAAGTAACTTGTGTTGTTGTTACTAATGTATCGAACGCACTCCACCACAGGGGAAAGTTACTCTCTCTGTGGTCTGAAAGTAACACACAGTTACAAAAATGTTTCAGAAAATTATCTCTGTGTCAATTTCACAGGCAAATACGATGGAAAAGTAACTGTGGGCAGATTAGGCCCTTAAAAAATATTTCTGCAAAATACACGAAAGCAGCAACAGAAATATAAAGTTGCAGCACTACTAGGCCAGGCCACTCTTACAGTCTACTGCTACTCTACAGTTGAACCTCCTCCTAATAGCTAGCTACCGGGGAAGGCTACACACAAACCCTAGTTATTTAAAACCCTATTTATTTAAAACACTATTTATTTAAAACCCAAGCTTACAACTATCACAACACTTTAAAACCCTATTTATTTAAAACACTATTTATTTAAAACCCAATCTTACAACTATCACACAACACTTATAGAGAAAAGTGAAAACCCCAAAAACCTAAAAACAGGGAAAAATTAATAAACCCCAAACGAACAATTAAAGGAACGGAACACTACAGATTAGAATGCCGTGTGTGACGTGCGTGTGTCTGTGTGTTGTGTGCGTGTGTAAAATATAAATGGCTGGGCCAATCTCACTCAGGTGTAGGCTTCTCCAACGCCGGGTCTCTGGCGTCCACCTCTGAGGGTCTGGTCTGGTGGTCACACAAGCGGGCCTGGAGTGCAGGCAGGCAGGCAGGCAGGCAGGGACAGGCAGCAGTGACTCTCCACAGAAAAAAATTGCCAAAAAAGTGGTTTGGCAAAAAATAGGGTGGGGGGATTCAAAAGGAGAAAAAAAACCCCTCCTTTCCCACCAAGGGCTGCAGGCTGGCAATGCTTGCAGCCAGTCAGATGTTTAAAAAAAAAAAAATCTAAAATCTATTCCTCTTCTCTTCACAAAAAAGGATTTTAAAAAATGAGAAGAGGTTTGCTCTGCAAGGAAGAGGTTTCCTTTCCTTAAAAAAAATCTCCCCCTCTTCTAGCCCCAACAAGGATTAAAAAATGAGCAGAGGGTTTGCCTCTGCAAGGCAGAGGTTTCTTTAAAAAAAAAAAATCTCACCCTCTTTTAATCGAAAAATGGATTAAAAATTGAAAAGCGGTTTGCCCCTGAAAGGAAGAGGTTTCCTTAAAAAAAAAAAAAAATTCTCCCCCTCTTCTAGCCCCAACAAGGATTTAAAACTGAGCAGTGGGAAACCTCTGCAAGGCAGAGGTTTCTTTAAAAAAAATTTCCACCCTCTTCTCTCTTTATTTAAAAAATTGCTTAAATAAAGCAGAAAACCAATCAACAAGGCAGAGCACTGGCGTAAATGCAGAAAAAGAGCACCCACAAAAATCCAAAATCAAAATGGAGGCAAGACTTACTAAGCAAGGCAGCAGATCTCTCTCTTGTGTCTCTTCTCCCACGCAAGGCAGCAGAAAGGAAGAAAATGGATACTGGTGGCCCCTTAAATACCCTCCTGCAAAGCCCTCCAAAAATCACCCCAATCCTTGACCCTACGTCCACCTGTACCTGGCCAATGGGAGGGTGTGATTTACTATCCAAACCTTATTTGGTCATTTTCCTCTGCAGGTAGGAACTTTTATTTTCAATGGAGGTGAATGGGGAAAATTTTTTGCATTGAAGTCAATGGAGAAAAAAAGACGGGAAATTCAAAGAGCTGTCAGAATGAAAATGGAGGGGGAAGAAGAAGGCAATTCTGCAGCCACAAAATGGAGGCTGCAGACATGCCCACGGAGGTCCGAATCACCCGAATTTTTTTCCACGAAATCGGGGTGATTCGGATCGGGCACAGAAAATTTCGGGGGTCCTCAGGGGTGATTCGGATCGGCTCCGAATCACCCGAAATTCGTTGTTTTGGGCACAGAACGATCTGTGCCCGAAACGAAATGCACATCCCTAATGGCAACCCTACTCTGCAGCCTCCCCAAAGTTCTGCAAAGGTTGCCTGGTTTCTCTGTGCTGGTCCGGATAGGGGGTGCCAGAGAGCCTAAGCGACACACGGAGCAGCAGCTCCAGCTCCATCGGTTGTCATTCCAGGCAGGGCAAGGCAGGACATCTTGATGTGGCAGAGTATTCGGGGTCATGCTGCTCTCACTCTGTGCAGGAGGCTGGCCACCTCAGAAACAAGACAAGAGCCCTGGTTTGTACACTTCTTCCTGTGCAGGCACAATGCAAGTCGTGCTGCTCTAGGCGCATAGGCAGAACTGGGGGGGGGGGCAGGCAGGGCAGGTGCCCTGGGCGCCACTGAGGTGGGGGCGCCACACCAGTTCCTGCCACCCCCACCCCATTGCCCCCCTGCCCAGCCCCAGGGCCCCCCAGCCACTTGCCTCCAGCTCCGGCCTAGGATCGGCAAGGCCTGCAAACTGCAGAGCTCTTCTCTCCCCGCCTCTCAGCTGATCGGCGGGTGGGCGGGGCTTCCAGAGAGGCCTCCCAGTAGGCCTCCCTGAAGCCTGAACTGGGCAGGCCCCAAGCAAGGAAGGAAGGAAGGAAGGAAGGAGGAAGCAGGCAGAGCTCTCCAAAGCAGCAGCAGCAGCAGCCCCCCTGCCCAGACCATCCAGAACAGCTATTGCTAGGTAGGCTGTGAATTCCTTTTTGGGGTCCCCCCACCCCTATAGGAATCTGCTTGCCATAGGGCTTTGATATGGGGGTGGGTGGGGCGAGACTGAGAAGTCTCTGAATATTTAATTGAAAACAGACTGGAAAATGTGCTGGCTTTAAAAACAAAAACTATCTAAAAAGGCCTATAAGTGGCTTGTTTCAGGGCAGAAAATTACAAAAACTTCTGGAACAAGTATATTTTATTTATTTTCATGCATTCATTCATAAATGCACTTATGTTCAAGTTGTTTTGCAACCCAGAAGGTCTGAGTGAGATCTGTGAAGCATGTGCTGTGCTTTTATTTTATTTTATTTTTCTTGTGTGTGAACTGCTCCCCATAAACTTGCAGGGACTTCAGGGTAAATCTGGCCAACATGTGAATGCAGCATCTCTATTCCAGAGGAGATGTGTGTTAAAGGGCTTTAAAAGCCTGGTGTGAAAAACCTCCTGAAATCAAACTTTTCTGAATTTGTTCAGAATTCTGAGAAAACATACATTGGCTCACCCTGCAGGGTTGAAAGTCTCCTTTGCTAATCTGCAGCGAGGGGGCCATTTTAATCATTAGCGTTGCTAGTGTGTTCTAGGCATTAAAAGAAGCACAAATATCTAGTACTCGATGTATATCACTATATACTGTGAAGTGTGCATGTGTGTATTCAGTGAAATGTATTTCCAGGCAGCATTCTTATTTTGAAAGATCCGACTTAAATCCTTGGGGGCCTGTGGTGTGTGGAGGCCCTGGACTTTGAGGAGCTGGGGGCCCATATTGAAATCTCACCTTGGCCCATTCCAACCTTGCTATGCCTCTGAATGGCTCATGTTTTCAGGTTTGGATCAACAAACATATCTAGATGGTACAGTGTTCCTTTTAAGAGGGATTTCCAGATATTGTTGACTACAAGTCCCATCATTCCTGTTTGGACAGGGGCGCAATTTCAGTGCTTGCCCTAGGTGCCATTTTCCCTGGTTAGGCCTCTGGGCCTGGGGGTGGTGTGTGTGTGGAAATTCTCTCTCACCAGCTCCTCAGTGAAAGTACACACTCCAGAGCTGCCTGGCTACCAACTTTCTAGCCTGCTGCTACCAGTCTGTGCGGACAATATTTAGAAGGATGGATTGGACCAATGGGCTGACTCGGGAAAAGGCAGCTTACTAGAAGGTTGCTAGATCTCTTGTATGCCTTTTCTTCGGTCTTCAGCACAGACAAGTGAGAGCATCAGAGCCCAGGGCAAGAGGGAAGGGGGGAGCTGGCAGGCTCAGGGCAATACACATGCCTCAGGCAAAGAATCTACATTTCCTCTGGCTCTGCTGGCTTTAAACAAAGATCAGCAGCTCTTTTCCTGTTGCACCCTGCTGGCTTTTCTGGTTTCGTTTTTGTTTCTGGCTTCTAGCTAAGCTCAGTTTCTGACTAGTTTTACAATATGTGTTTAAACAAATGAGCACATGCAAAGTGCAACTCTCTCTCTCTCTCTCTCTCTCAAATCCCCTGGGAGAAGGTAGGAACATCCTTAATTAAACAGAGAGAGACAACAACAGACCTCCTTTGGAGAAAAAGTACTGAAGAAGAGTCTCCCTGCCTCTGGCCAGCAGCACACACACACTGAACCCTGCCGTCTCGGCCTGCAGCCCCACTCCCCAGGCTCCAGCAGCAGTCTCTGTCTCCGTCTCCAGCCTCTGTCCTCCTCCTCCTCCTCCTCATCCTCTCGCCTGCTCAGCATGCCTGCCGGCTGCCTGCCTGCTTGCGCACCCCAATGTGATCACACCAGGCAGGCAGAGCGGTTTGGGCAGTTGCAAGCACCCCCAACTGACTGAGTGGCTGTGAGAGAGAAGGGGAGGCAGAGCAGAGCAGCCCCCGTGTGCGTCCCAAACACCTCACCAGGCCAGGCAGTTTCAGTCAGAAGCCCCGGCGGTGGCTGCTGCTGCTGAGCGAGGGGAGAGCATGCTGCTCTTGCCTCTCCGCTCACCCCGACCCCCCCCCACACCCCCCAGGTGTTGGTTTATGCAGATTTACACACACACACATATACCCCATGAAAAGAGAAGAGAGAGAGAGAAATATAATAAAACAAAAGTAGTACCACAAAGTCATTACAGACAAAGTTGGAAGGGGAAATCGCATTTGTCTCTTTTCCCCTTCTGACCAAAGGAACGCCCTCCCCCAACTGCACACAATCTTCTTCTCTTGTGATCATCCTGCTGCCACAAGCTCTGAGGGAAGGGGCCAAGGGGGGAATAATCACATGCTGTGATGCAGGGCTAGGGTTACCTAGTCATTTATGATCCCAAATCCCCCCCCCCCCCGCGAAGTTTATGTTAGCCTTGGCGAAAGAAGGGTGCCATTTCTCCCCCCCCCCCGCACCTGCCCACCCACGTCTCCCTGTACAAGCAGCCTTGAGAACTGCTCCTGCTGAGAGGTGGCCGCCTCCCTCCGCTCCAAATCTGCTTTTCGAGCCTCTCTGCACTGCAGGGTAAGGCGCGTTCGAGACATAAACACAAACACACGAGAGAGAGAGAGAGATTAGAGCAGAGGAGCAGTTTACTTTGTCTGGAGAGAGAGAGAGAGAGAGAGAGAGAGAGAGAGAGAGAGAGAGAGAGAGAGAGAGAGTGTTTGTATGCGGTTAATGCAAGAATGCAGCCAGCCAGCAGGGCAGGCAGACGCTGTGTGGCCTGGCAACAACGGAACAGCAGCATGCAAACACCCAGCAGTTGCTGCTGCGAGTCTCCCTGCCACGTGGACCCTGCTTGGTGCGGGCGGCCCAGACAGCTCTTTGGCCTGGCCTGCGCTCTCCACCATCCAATGGGAGCACCCACCCGCCGCCCCCTTCCCATGCTGCCCAGATATCTCGTGTGAGTGTGCTGCTGCTTCAGCCTGTGCAAGTGAGTGGGGGGGGGTGCGGGTGCCACTGGTCCGCTCGCCGGCCACCTGGGATCCGCAGATACCGGGACCCCCCGGCGGCGCCCGCTGGTTGAATCTTGTGATGGTGGGGCATGGAAATTGCGCCCCCTTCAGGGGGCGCCCAGAGCACGTTCCCTGGCTGCCCCACCCTGGATCCGCCTCTGCCCTCCGCTCCGGAACAATCTGGCTGAGTTAGGAGCAGATTTTCTGATTGCTGCTCTGGATATCAGCCTGTAATAAATTTAAGGTGGCGATGATGATGACGATGATGGTGATGAACAACTTTGTTAGCTATCCCATAACAAATTGTTGTCTGGGCGCCTCACAACATGAAATGAAAACATATAACACATTAAATCATAAGAAACCAAAAGGGGCAGGGGTGGGGGTGGGAAGAGGAAATACAAAATGCAATACAAAGAAATTTTAAAACTCTTTTAAAATCAGTTTTAAAAAATCAAATTTGAAAATCAAAATTTAAAAAGCCTGACAGAACAAAAAGGTCTTTAGGTGGCATCTAAAAGAACAAAGTGAGGAAGCCAGGCGAAGCTCACTCGGGAAGCTATTCCATAAATGGGGTGTCACCACCCAAAAGGCCCTCTCCCTAGTAGCCACCCGCCTCACCTCCTTTGGCAAGGGCTCTCAGAGGAGGGCCTCTGAAGAAGAACTTAAAGTCCTGGTTGGGACATATGGAGCAAGGCACTTTGAACTTTGGGACCGAAGTCCAGGGCCTCCACCAGTGTTCTCTCTAACAGGGATTCCCAGATGTTGTTGACCACAGCTCCCAGAATCCCCAGCCAAAGGCCATTGCAGTCAAAGGCTATTGCTGGGAGTTGTAGTGAACAGTATCCGGAAATCCCTGCTAGAGGCAACACTGGACTCCACACCCCTTGGGGGGCCCCAATTCCTTTTTAGTTTGTTTTGGGTGGTGTGGTCTCCACTGGCCCTCAATGGACAAGGCACTCAAGTATAACTGTGACCTGTTTCAGGTGCCTTAGAGACAGAGAGGGGAGTGGGGGGGGGAAGATATGTGGGTGGGAATATGTTGAGTTGTGTGTTGAAACATTTCTGCTAGTGCATATCTGCATAAGTATATCTGTTTTATATTCTTACATTCTTGTGAGTTCAGTTGCTGTTGGTGCCCTCAAGAACCCACGTATTAAAAATATTGTGTGTGTGTGTATATGTGTAGGGGGGATGATGCTTAAGTTGCAGGGTGGGGGTGAGGGGTGGGGTGCTCCAGAAACCTTTAGGTCCAGGCTCTAAAATTACCTAGGTGCAGCTTTGCCTCTGATAGAGCACAGACTGTTTGGAGTAAAGGTGTATCTGGTTGGTTTGTGTAGTGCTGTAAGCAAATGTGCTCAGCCTGGCCTAGATGCAGCAGATTCTCTTTAATGTCTGTTTTCATTCTGTCAGGTCCACAACACCACCCCTGTTTGCACCTCCGTCTGTACCTCCATCTGCACCTCCATCCACACCTCCATCTGCACCTCCATCCGTACATCAGTCTGCACTTTCACCTGTACCTCCATCCGTACATCGGTCCGTACCTCCATCCGTACAGCAGTCCATACCTCCATCCGCACCTCCGTCCGTACCTCCATCCGCACATCTGTCCGTACCTCCATCTGCACCACCGCCTGCACCTGCCTCTGTACATGGGGTAAGTAAATGTAGAGTAATCTGGGCCTGCTTCTTCCTTTCATTAACCAGGTCATATTAGAGCTGGTCTGTAAGACAGCCTAGTACAAAGTACGATTGTCAGATACATTTTTATAAAGGCAGCTAATTTGCACATCCTTTTACTCATGCCAGTTGACTCTACCCTACATGAACCATCCACTCCCCCTTTGAGCAGACTTAATATGCTCTGCATGCATTGCAATATACTTAGGCTTAAAACAATCACAAATGAATCAGTTCCCACTAAGACATAGTCAGAAAAGAAATGGAATCTCTGCTTGTTAAAGGTGGGCCAGAGAAAGTTGTTTTCAGTACTTCACCCACTCCCAGTCTCTGTCTGGGGCGAAGGAAAGCTGACAGCAACCCTGGACAGGCAGGCGCCTGCACTTTTCCTGCCAATGCTGCCAGGTCTGTCCCCCCGCCACGCAACGAGGTCTCCTCTGCAAGCACCGGGTCTCCCTACACACATACTGCTACTGCCGCTGCCTCCTCCTCTGATGGCAGGCTTGTCCCCGGCTGTGCTGTCCCCTGCCGGCCATAACCCTTCCACCCTGTGTCAGGACACCAATGCAGGAGGCGTTTCTGGGGCTGAGCAGCATGTGTGGCGCATCCAACTGGAGAGTGCATTCTGTGTTGGCCCAGCTGGGGGCTTCTTTGCCTTGCTTGACAGGGAGAGGAAGGAAGAACCCTACTGGGCCAGCGCAGAAAGCACTCGCCGACTGAACGGGCCATGCAGACACGTAATCAGTTTGGGGCAGGCAGGGCACGTGCCCTAGGCGCCAGTTGCAGGGTGGCGCCAAGTGCTTGCCATGCCCCGCACCCAACCATCACAGTTGTGTGTGTTTTTTTCAGGGTTGGTTTGTTTGTTTTGGAAAATCCCCCCCTGCTGGGTGCCTACTGCCACCCCCACTCACGCAGCCGCACAGGTCGCACAACAGAGATCTGAGTCCCGGCGGAGAGCCTGCGCCCCTGCCCCTACCCCCCCCCCGAGCACTTACTTTCTGATTATTTTTAGGGAGCATTTGCTGCCTGAAAGCGTCTATTCCAGAGAGGAAGAGAAAGGGAAAATAGATGCTTTCAGGCAGCAAGCCTGCCCTGAAATGAGACTGAAGAGCTCTCTTCAGCTCTTTAGAGCTCGAGGCCACACCCCTTTGCATGTGATGTCATCATGTGATACTTCACATGCAAAAGGGCGTGGCCTAGAGCTCTAAAGAGCCGGAGGGAGCTCTTCAGTCTCATTTCAGGGTAGGCTTGCTGCGTGAAAGCACCTCTTCACTCCAAGGTGTGCTCCTTATTCAGTAAACAAAATTTTGCAGGCAACCCCTCTCCCCATCCAGCTTAAATCCTATCTTCCTTTCTTTGGCTGGGCTTTTCTCTGTGCTCTGTTGTTGGAGGAGATTAGAGGGGAGGGGGGCAGAAGAGGGTAGGTACTTAGCTGTGCTGGTTTGCCCTTCCAGCAGCTCATGGGTAATAGTTTTGCTGTCTGTTTTTGTGGAATAGGGAATTGCAAAAATAAATTGCTTTGAATTATTTTGTAGAAGGCATAACTCTTATGCGATTAGTGGTCATGGTTCATCTTTAGTGATGTATTATAAAACTGTATTTAGTTGTCTGCACTGGGTTTTATGCTGTGTGTGTCCAGACACTCAACAGTTGATGGTGACATGCTAGAGGACTTTTTTCTTCTTCATTCCACAGATTAGCTGTAGAAGCTGTCTCAGGGCTAAGATGTGCCTTCTACAACAGACACATGTAATACTCTCTTGGGTGTGGGTGCTTGTGATTCGAATTACACATGGCCACTGACAGTTGCGAGTTTCAGCAGAGAAATGGGTGGAATGTTTTTTTACCTCTGGCTGCTTTTTTCTCACATGGATGGAAAAGGAGCCTTGAGAGGGCAACATTAAGGAGGAAAAAAATAACTGCTGGGGGGAAATATCATGATCCTTTGCTTTTTGTCCCTTTGCTCAGACGTATAGTTTTTCACCAGCTGATTTTAATTAAAAAAGCAAAACAGTTGCGGTGACTGGTACCTGCATCTATTGTATAATGTTGATTTGCCTCACTGTTCCACTGTAGTGCTGTTAGTGCAACTAACCGTTCTCAGCGTGCAACTGTTGACACTTATAGATGCTCTGCAACGCTTTCTTTTTTCCTTTTGGATTGTAGCACTGTGTTCTGCTTCCTCCTGTTGTGGTCCAGGCCTGATTTATATACTGAATATGCTCATTAGCTAGCATACAAAATGAGGCCTGTCTCATAGTGTCACCAAGTGACCAAGTTCTTTTATAAAGTGACCATGTAGGATCTGGACACAAGGAAGAAAGGAGATCAAACCAAACCTAAATGATTCAATGGGCTTTATTGAGTATAAAAGAATAACAACATCAATCTAACTGAGCAGAAAGCAGAACATTCTATCAATATTACTAACAATATTTCAACCCTAACCAGCAACAATATTCACCCAGTGTTCCTAACTAACATGTGTGTGTGTATCAAATCTTCCTAGAGCCTAATACAACTCAGATACAGATGGAAAAGGTGGGGGGGGGGGGTAAGGAAGGCTGAGGACTGGCATGGTTTGGGGAGATCAGGAATTAGTAGAGGGACGAGGGGAAAGGAGAAGAAGGGGAAAGGATGGAGGGATCCAAGGCTTGTAGAGGCAGCATATTACCAGGATCAGAGGCTTGAGAGCGGTGGATCTTTCAGCTGAAGGAGAGAAGCTGTTGGCTGGAGACAAGAACTTTTGGATCAAGCATGCAGTTTGCTCAGAGCATGGCTGAGAGTCAGAGCACCATGGCTGGGGAAGTCTTGACTTCTCATTGCGCAGTGGAAGTCACAGACAGTTCCTGCCCATAGACAGAGTTCCTGCCTCTAGCCCCACGGCTTGGGCAGCAAACCCTTGGATTGCTCATGAGCAGATCTTGGTTGTAGGCACAAGATTGCGTGTAGGCACAAGACTGCCTGTAGGCAAAAGACTTCTAGTTCTCTGTCCGGTAAGACTGTTCTTTATAGTGGTATTTTCCTTTGATCTCTCATAGAGTCTATTCAAATCTCCTCATCTTTCCCTGGGTCCCCAAAATGGTGACAACTTGCTGTTACCTTCTGGATATCATCTTTTAATTATTCAGCCAGTCCAGAGAGATCTCAAGCTCATCTTCTGTTAGCTGCTATCTTGAGGAGGGGACATTGCCCAAAGCAAATCTTCATTTCTGAGTTGCAAATGGGCCCCTTCTCTTGTCCCAGATTTGCTAGCCTGATCCCAAAAGGTGTTAAAGGTCAGGAGTTAGTGAGAGAATTAGTTCTATCTGCGTGAGACAGCAATTACATTATTTCTTGTGTACCTCTAGCTAGTGTGTCATTCTAACTAGAGAATATTCCTTAAAGTACATAAAAAGGGGTACATGTGTGAGACGAGTTAATCAATACATTTGACTGAGGCAGAAGCATCCTGTCAGTGAGGAAAAGGGATAATTTCAGCAGTGTGAGACTGGTCATTAAGCCTGACCCATTGAGTCTCTTGTGAGTTCCACAAACACTGATAACCAATGCTAGATTACCCCTGCCTTTACAAATCATTTACCGGGCAGTCATGAGATCTGGGCATCATGTTCACCTCAAGTTCAGGCATTTAATTGAACTCTTAATATAAAATGAAATCAGACACAGGCCTGAATTCCATAGACTTCTGGGTTGGTACCTCTGAGTCTAAGGTTGGGGTACATGTGCCCCAACACTCCAGGGGGTGTTGAGTGGGTAGTTTACCACTCCACCAGATGTATGAGGCAATTAGAAAGGGCTAAGGCTTCTCCTACAAGTTAAAACCATGAGGGGGGCCAGGGGCGTAAGAAGGCTGGAGTGGGCCCAGAGACAAAATTTGAAAATGGGCCCCTCACTGACACACACACACACACACACACACACACACACACACACACACACACACACTTCACAATAGATAGTCATGTGACTTGCCTCTGGGGCGCCCCTCGAGGCGTGGGGGCCCCCAGGCAGCTGCCTACCCTTGCCTAATAGTAGTTACGCCCCTGAGGGGGGCATATGGACTACAGATGGCTTTCTGGGGTTCTGCACCTTGTCCGCAACTTCATTCCTTTATGTGCTTTATTAAGGCAGCCCCCATTCCATCAAGGAGGGGAGGCTTATTCAGTAATTGGCAATAGCCTGTGGTGGTGCATGTTTATGAAAATAAATGCAAAATCAAAATATGGTTAAGTTGAGAAGAATAAATATATTTAAATATAAAGGTCATAAAAAGGAAATATGCTGGAAGCTAACGTTAGCATTTTTAGTTTGTTAAAAATGGAATTTGTGATTTAAGTCTTGTCTTTGAAAAGAGTTGACTATTAAAATGTGCAGTAAATCATGTGTAATTGAAAAAGGGTTGTAATTGTAAATGTAAGTGGAAAAGGTTGTTCTACATCTGAAAGTTGAAGGCACTTTCTAGCATTTACAATAAGTTTTTCATTTACTGCCAGGCATGCACACCAATGTAGAAACAGACTTGTATTAAGGTGCATAAACAATGCAGTCACCAAAAGAAACCTGAAAAAGCTTAATATGCAGAGACTGCTTCTATGAGGCGGATGAATACAGGTGTAATTGATGGATTTCTTTGTGACTTTTCCTGAGAGCTAGCATAGTGTAGTGGTTAGAGTGTTGGACTAGGCCTGGGAAGACCTGAGTTTGAATCCTCATTCAACCATGAATCTCACTGGGTGACTTTGGGCCAGTCATGTATCTCTCGGCCTAACCTACCTCACAGGGCGGTTGTGAGGATAAAAAAAACCCATGTACACCACTCTGAGCTCCTTGGAAGAAGAGCGGGATATAAGTGTAAATATAAATTTAAAAAATGGGCACATGGATAAACAAAATCTCCCTTCCTATGCTGTTTGCTCTGATTGATAGGAAGGGGAAAGGAGGGGACAGTTTGATTAACATTCCAGAATTGTTCCTAAGTGTACCCCTTATGAATCAATGTATTAGTTTCTCTCTCTTCCTTGCCCTAGCCTTACAGCAATAGCCCTGCCTGCTCATTTGGTGTATCTTACTCTGAAGATGGGGTGGGTTTTTTGTTTGTTTTTATTGTGTGTTGTAGCTGTATGTGCATGTAGGCTGACTTGTGTTTTGGAAGAGGCACTGAGGCTGTAAGGCCCCACTCCAATGCAGGTGTGCGCACACTGCCTTGATAGTTGTTAGAGTGCTGGACCAGGACTGGGGAGACCCGAGTTCAAGTCCCCATTCAGCCATGAGACGTGCTCGGTGACTCTGGGCCAGTCACTTCTCTCTCAGCCTAACCTACTCCACAGGGTTGCTGTGAGGAGAAACTGAAGTATGTACACTGCTCTGGGCTCTTTGGAGGAAGAGCGGGATAGAAAAAACGTGAATGCTGCTGCTTGCTGGCAGATAGCAGCTGGCGGGGCGGGGAGGGCAGGGGGGTTGCTAATACACACTGCTGGATTTGGAATGCAATGAACATGCTGATCAGGTAATGTAAGGACTCCATCCAGTCTCCAGTCCCTCTCTGAATAGCTGATAGGTGTGGTGATTCCTGCTTTCTGAAGAAGGCTGTATCTGTGCTGCCTCAGCACTTTGCATCAGTGAAAGCATGTAAGGTGCAGTTTTAATTTTTAGTGCCATCATTTGTTAATTAAAAGATGAACAAGTTTGACTTTTATTTTTGAGGTGATATTCTGGTGAAGTTATCTGAAAGATGAGTGTCAGATATTTGGGGGGTGGGGGGTGCAATTTCAGTGCTTCCCTAGGCGCTATTTGCCCTAGCTACGCCTCTGGGGCCATGTCACAACAGGGAAGGAGACAGGTGCAGCATCAGGTAGTGGGGGGGGGAGGGTTCCCTGGGGGGAGGCTGCACGCGGGTGGGGCCCACGGCTGAGGGGCAGTCCCCCCTACTCCATTTCATCCCTACACACCTGGTCTCTGTGATGGGATTCTCAAACAAAATTTGTGGGGTGGAATCCAGAGCTGCATTTCTAGCACCTGAACAGCCTTCCATTTTTCAGACCTGAGCACCAGATCTAGGAAGGGATCTGAAGAAGACATCTGCTTTTGCAAAACATTTTTCTGACATGTCTTTAGTTATGAAGGGAAACAGGAGCGCACACAGCTCCCAAACCTGGGTAGGACCCGTCTCCTACTCTCATTAGAATTGTATAAACCAGCCCACTATGAGGAATTATGGTTTTGCAACCATTTCAGTCCGTAGAAGACCAGGTTTAGAGCGGGAATGCTGCAAGACACCTTGTATGTGTACTTGCAATCCTGTCAAAGATCTGTGAGAGCCAGAATTGGGCTGTGCTGGCAAACCACAAAGCAAGGTTTGAAGGTTATGGAAAAGCAATTGTGAAAACCAGACCACAGTTTCTAGTTTGCCATTGTAATGGCAACAAAGAAATGTCTCCCAGATTCACTGGGGGAAACCCAATTTACTGAGTGCATTTTAATTTAATGATTTTATCTACTTCATATTTTCAGAAGTTCGGGTGCAGGAAGCGAGGGGGGAGAAAGAGAAGCTGGAAGAAGCGCAACTGAGCGGGGAGGAAGGTGATCTGCAAAAGACCAACCTTTGTTGTTTTTGTAAATTATTATTATTATTATTGCTGCTATTGTTATTGTTACTGTTGTTGTTATTATTATAATTATAATTAAAAAACACATACTTCTGAAAGACACACCTCTTCTTCTCCTCCATGGTCTCTGCAGCAAGAGTTCTGCTTATGTACAGAACAACATTTGGAAGCTTCGGAGGTTTTGTAGAGCATTCTGGTTCCTGCTCTGAAATGGAGAGACCTGTGCACCGTGCGTGCCTCTAGGGCAGGAAGAATACTCCTGTCCCTCAGTTACTTGACAATCATAACTCTAGCAGCATAACTCTAGCAGCAGCAGGGGCAGATCCGCCTGAGGACTTGCTCACCCACCATTCGCTGCCTCTGCTGCAGGCCCCCACCCGCCAATGGCCTTTGTGACCTCTGCTCACTGCCACTGTTAAGGCTTGCTGGCTTCTCTTTGCCAGCTGCAACACAGTATAATAATGTCACTGCCCAGCACCTGTTATGCCTGAGATGGGCTCATACCAGAGTGATATCATGTTACAGCCAGCGAAGGAAAGGAAAGTGGCGGCGACTGTAGTGGTGAGCAGAGGCCAGTGGCAGGTGGGCGGGCTGTGGTGGCAGTGATCGTGGCCACGGGGAAGCCCCTCTGACTCCACTACGAAGGAGAATTACAAGACGCTAACACCAGCTGGAGAAGGAGCAAACGTCTCCTTAATAGGGCTGATGGATCCTGAACCCGCTTTGCACGGTGCCAGCTAGACTCCAACGCCGGCCGGACGGACCGGCTGCTGACACTTCCCATCCAAGCCTCCGAAAGGCACTATGAGATGTGGGGGCGGTGCTGGCAACCCTCCCTCTGTGCGGGGTGCCTTTACAAAAGGCTTGGTAAGGCTCTGATTGGGAGCTTCCCATCCCAACTTTGCAAAGCCGTTTGCAAAGGTGTGATATGGTGGGGGCTGCCAATCCTCCCTCCGCAGGGGGAGTCTTTGCAGAGCTTTGCAAAGGTCCCATAGGGACCTTTGCGCAGTGTCTAGAGAGAGGCACCATGAAGGAAGAGAAGGCTGATAGCAGCTTCCCCTCCTTAGCAGCGCACTTCCAGCACCTTGCGAAGATCCAGTGGGGAGACCCCCACGTAACCTGTGAAAGGCTTTGGTGTACGGGCTTAAGGAGAGGAGGCTGCTTGGTGGCAGCAGTTTCTCATTGCCCAGCCCCCAGTGGCCAGTCTTGAAAGTGTTGGGAATTCTCTCTGGTAAGAGAATCCCTTTTTCATTACAGCAGAGTGCACAGAGGCACAACACAGCGGAATTTGGTTAGGCATGCGTGTATGCTGAGAGTAAAGTAACTTGGAGCCAGTTCATAGTTTCCAATCAATATACAGGTGAAACTCGGAAAATTAGAATATCGTGCAAAAGTCCATTAATTTCAGTAATGCAAATTAAAAGGTGAAACTGATATATGAGACAGACGCATTACATGCAAAGTGAGATAAGTCAAGCCTTAATTTGTTATAATTGTGATGATCATGGCGTACAGCTTTTGAAAATAATATCGGACCTCTGAAAAGTATAAGCATGCATATGTATTCAGTACTTGGTTTGGGCCGCTTTTGCAGCAATTACTGCCTCAATGCGGCGTGGCATGGAAGCTATCAGCCTGTGGCACTGATGAGGTATTATGGAAGACCAGGATGCTTCATTAGCGGCCTTCAGCTCTTCTGCATTGTTTGGTCTCATGTCTCTCATCCTTCTCTTGGCAATGCCCCATAGATTCTCTATGGGGTCAGGTCAGGCGAGTTTGCTGGCCAATCAAGCACAGTACACTGTATACTTTTCAGTGGTCCGATATTGTTCTATTCTACAATCCTTGCATTCTTGGTTCCATGTAATATTCTAATTTTCTGGGATTGTGGATTTGGGGTTTTCATGAGCTGTACGCCATGATCATCACAATTATAACAAATTAAGGCTTGACTTATCTTGCTTTGCATGTAATGCATCTGTCTCATATATCAGTTTCACTTTTTAATTTGCATTACTGAAATTAATGGACTTTTGCACGATATTCAAATTTTCCGAGTTTCACCTGTAGTATTATTATTATTATTATTACACTTATATCCCGCTCTTCCTCCAAGGAGCCCAGAGCGGTGTACTACATACTTGAGTTTCTCTTTCACAACAACCCTGTGAAGTAGTTTAGGCTGAGAGAGAAGTGACTGGCCCAGAATCACCCAGCTAGTTTCATGGCTGAATGGGGATTTGAACTCAGGTCTCCCCAGTCCTAGTCCAGCACTCTAACCACTACACCATGCTGGCTCTGCCTTTCCCTCTATTGCTCTCAAAATCCCAATTTGAACAGTTTCAGAATATATCTAGTTTTGAAGAGGAGGAGAACAAAGAGGAGGAAGTGAGGTCTTCACTCAGGAGCCAATGTCTGAAGTATCTGTGCGATTTAACACAAATGTGTTAAATATATATATTCCACAATTCACTACATGCACAATGCAATGGGGGATTTGCCTGTCAGATTCTGTATCTCCTAGGGCTGAACTCAGCCCAACGAGACACACAATAACCGGCAGCCAGGTTAAGGGTGCGCTTGCAAAATCTTAGCTAACAGCCGGGTTGGTTTGAAGGGTTAATAATCAAATTATCATTAATATTATTAGGTAGGCGAGAAGCATCGGGATCCACGGGGATCCCAGCCTAACATCAGCTGGGCTGCCCTTGCCCGCGTTAGGCTGGTCATGAGAACAGTCCCTTTGATTCTCAGGCCCAAGATACAGCATTCTTTAGACATTCACCCACCTAGCATTGATTATTAGCTCAATCATTTTCAACAACAAATTGACATGCCTAGATCTTCCTGTCCAGTCTTCTAGATTCTTGGCTCGGTTAGGATGTTGGATAACAGCTATCTTTATATGCATTGACAGTAATAAACTCAACTCAACTAAAACTAAGACATGCCTATATATCTCAGACCAATCTCTTTTTCTTATAACAGAAAGATATTGTCTTTCAGAGTTTCTTATGGCCGCCAAGAAAGCCCAGAAGCTTGCAGCACATCAAGCACTCTCGGACGCATTTTGAAAGATCCTGCTTGTTGTTCTAGGCAAGGCCTTTTCCTTTAAAAAATAAAAACACATTTTTAAAATCCTGCTTCTGTCCCACTCTTACCTGGGGTTCCAAGTGGTTTCCATCCACAGGACGGATCAGATCCTCACCTGCTTAGCTGAGTTTCTCCCAGACCATTTTCTGAGTCCTAGGTGGAAGAGCAGAGACACAAGTTACTGGCTTTAAAGCTTGGGATCTTCTCCAACGATGGTGGGAATTGTGGAGGAGGAGACTTGCCATCCAGAAATGCATGGTGACGAAGGCCAAGGGCAGCAAAGAGTGGGCTAAGGCATTCTTCATCCAGATGAGATGGCTCCCCCATGAGGCAAGGTGAGGTGACAGTCTCAGGCGGCACTTATGCCCTAGGATGGCAAGTGTAGGCACCCTGCCCCCTGCAGGTGTAGTCTCACCTGCCTGCTACCACCGCCTCCCACCAGCTCCTCTACACTCTGTCACCCTCCTTTCAGGTGTCCTCCCCTTTATCCTGGCCCCGCTCCTGATGCAGACAGTGGTCTCTACCTCTTCTCCATTGCCCAGCTGCCTTATCTTTTGAAAATTTATTTAATCTATTTTAATTGATTTTTACATTTAGATCCCACTCTCCTCCAAGCAGCTTAGCGTGGTGTACATGCCTTTTTTTATCCTCACGACAACCCTGTGAGGTAGTTTAGGCTGAGAGATATATGACTGGCCCAGAGTCACCCAGTGAGTTTCATGGTGGAAAGGGGATTCAAACTCGGGTCTTCCTGGTCCTAGTCCAACACTCTAAACACTACACTCTGCTGGCTCTTCTGGGCATGTCACTGTATGAAACTGCAAGTCAGGAGTGGAGACAGAGAAAATGGTGCTTCTAGCATAGAGTGGTGGCCTCTCCTCATTGCTTCTGCTTTGCTAGCTACAGTAGCTGGTTCTCTACCCCCAACCCCATCAGCAGGGGAGACTTGTGCATAGGAAGAAGAGAACAAGAAGGAAACAGATCCAGCTACTGGAGCAAGAGAAGCAGTGGCAACAAAGAGTCAAAAGCCTACTCTGTGAGGAGCAGACACAGCTTGAGGAGGTGAGCAGGCTTTTCTAAACAGAACAACTAGCCTTCCCCCCTTCAAACCAACTAACAGGAGGAGGGGAGATTTTGAGGGGCTGGTTTCTCTTTAAGGAGTTTGTGTGTGAGTGTGTATGTGTGTGTGTGTGTGATTTGCCAGAGCTAGCATTTGCCAAGGCTAGCAAACCCCAGTGTTTTTGTTTGTCCCGACCTGAGGGGCCAGAGTCAGCTAGGGCTGTGGGAGACCCCACATTCCTTTGACATTTCTTGGACCCACATACTGTGCCTCAGTTGGAAGCCTACTCCCGACATAAGAAGTGAAGGCCCAAGAACATAGCGAACAGAGCATAGTGAACAGGGATAGCAAACAGGACCTTGGCATTTTGCAGTTGTTTAGCGGGAAGTGTGTGGAGGAGCCTGGAACAAGCCCCCGTGATCACAAGGAGCGCAGAGGAGAAGAGAATGTAAGTACGAATCCCTCCATCATATTCTTGAGAAAGGCTGTTTGGACAGTTAAATAGCTGACCAGTAGAGCTGAGACCTATCCTAATAAACTATCTCTAAATACTGCAAACAGCAAACAAAAGCGGTACGGAGACAGAAAGTCAGCAGGGGAGGGGGCACTTCCCAGTGTATTGCACAGAGTGCCACATGTATGACTATTTGCCCCATGGGCCGAAGTCATGGGTGTGTGCTCGGTGCAATGAGCTCCTGGCTCTCAGGGAACAAATTTGTTCCCTTGAGACCAAGGTGGTGAATCTGGAGAAGCTCCGAGAGACAGAGAGGCATGCGGACGAGACCTTCAGGGACACAGTAGAGGCATCCCACTCCAGGGCTGATAGCTCCTCTGCTGTCAGGGAGAATGAAGGTCTCTGGCAAGGAAGACATTGGTCTGAGGAAGAGGGAAATGCTCCTTTAGAAGGGACCCCTTCATTGGAACATGAGCTCATATCCTTTCGCACAGGGGATACTCCTGCGGGGCGGGGCCTCTTTGTAGTGGGTGATTCAATCATTAGAGGTATAGATAGATGGGTTTGTGACCATGTGTTGACTGCACGGTGACTTGCCTGCCTGGTGTGAAGGTTGCGTACATCACACATCGTGATGCTGACGGGAGCTGGGCAGTATCTGGTTCGGCAAATGCCATCCCATCCTCGATAGAAAGGACAGGGAGGGGCGCCTTGGAGGTGGAGTAGCACTGTATGTTAGGGATAGAATCTAACAAGCTAGAAAACCGAGGTGGACTGGAGTCCTCCACTAAACCCTGTGGGTGACAATACAAGGCATGAAAGGAAACGTGCTACTGGGGACATGCTATTGCCCTCCGGATCAAAACGCTGACAGTGACTGGGAGTTGCAGGAGGAAATCAGGGAGGCGTCAAGAAAAGGCAGGGCTGTAATAATGGGTGACTTCAATTACCCACACATAGACTGGCTAAATTCAGTCAGGTAATGACAGAGAGGTCAAATTTCTAGATACACTCAATGACTGTGCCCTAGAACAGTTGGTCTTGAAACCAATCAGAGAGAAGGCAACCTTGGACTTAATCCTGAGTGGCACCCAGGACCTGGTGCGTGATGTCAGTGTCATCGACCCTTTAGGGAACAGTGACCATAGTGCCATCAAATTCAGCCTACGTGCCGGGAGAGAATCACCAAGGAAGTCTACCACAGACATTTTGCATTTCAGAAGAGGAAACTTCTCCCAAATGAGGAGTATGGTGAAAAGAAAACTGAAAGGGAAAATCAGGAGAGTCACTTTGCTCCAGAATGCATGGAGTTTACTGAAATCCACAATACTAGAAGCCCAGTTAGACTGTATATCCCAAAGGAGGAAAGGTACCACTAAGTCCAGGAGGATGCCAGCATGGCTAACAGGTACTGTCAAGGAAGCCATCAAAGGGAAGAAGACTTCCTTTTGAAATTGGAAGGCCTGTCCAAACGAAGAGGACAGAAAGGAACACAAACTCTGGCAAAAGAGATGCAAGGTGACAATAAGGGAGGCAAAAAGAGAGTTTGAGGAACATTTAGCTAGAAGTATCAAGGGGGATAGGAAAAATGTCTTTCAATACATCAGAAGCGGGAAACCTGCCAGGGAGGCGGTTGGCCCATTAGACAAGGAGGGAGTGAAAAGGATTATAAGGAGGATACGGAGGTTTCAGAGAAGCTCAATGAGTTCTTTGCGTCCGTCTTCATGGCAGACGATACTGAGCATATAGCTGTTCTTGAACCAGGCTTTTCGGGGATGGAGGCTAAAGAACTGAGTCAGATAGAAGTGACAAATGATGATGTTCTAAACTGTCTGGGGGGGAAAAACAAACGAACATTGACTTGACTTTCAGATGCCTTCAGTTGCTTGTTCTCCCTCCATGCCCCTCCATGCTCTCTTCACTCATCTGATACCTTCAGTCTCCATAAAATCCCCCATGCCCCAACTCTTTGGGGTAGAAAGCTGGTCCTGTGGTAGCGTGCATGAATTGTCCTGTTTGCTAAGCAGGGTTGACCTTGGTTTGTATTTGGATGAGTGAGCATTATGAGAGGAGAACTGGTCTTGTGGTAGCAAGCATGACTTGTCTCCTTAGCTAAGCAGTGTCCACCCTGGTCGCATATGAATGGGAGACTAGAAGTGTGAGCACTGTCAGATATTCCCCTCAGGGGATGGAGCCGCTCTGGGAAGAGCAGAAGGTTCCCAGTTCCCTCCCTGGCTTCTCCAAGATAGGTCTGAGAGAGATTCCTGCCTGCAACCTTGCAGAAGCCGCTGCCAGACTGCAAAGACAATAATGAGCTGGATAGAGCAATGGTCTGACTCAGTATATGGCAGCTTCCTAGTAAGGGTCAAATTCTCCCCTTTGGGTTGGGGCTGTAGTCCTGTGGTAGATCATCCGTCTACATCTCTACAGAGCATCTGCTCTGTAGAAATGCTTTCCCATTTAAAGGAAGAATTTAAATGTACAAGTTCCCAAGTTGAATCCCTGGCATCTCCAGGTAGAGGTGGGTAAGATTCCTGCCTGGAACCTTGGAAAGTGGCTGCAAGTCAGTGTAGAAAATATTGAGCTAGATGGAGAATGGTCGGGTAGAGGCAGCTCCCTATCTTCCTAGGACTCTGCCCATCAACTTGTGTTCTACCCTATTATTCAAACTCCTGCCCTCCTGACTGCCCTTCTTCCTAATAAAAACTCTTGACTACACCGACATTTTGTAATGGTTGTTGCACGTTTGCCTTTGCCCTCCTCCACTCCCCTTCCCTTGTGTGCCTAGCCTTCCTGAGGGCCAAGCCAGATGTGATATAGGAGTTCCTGCTGCCAGATCTCTTGTGTCCTATCTAGTTGGACTCTGGATTGTAAGCCTGAGATCAGGGCACGTGTCTTCTTTTTGCTGCATGTAGAACACCAAATAGCTGTTATGGACTCTTTAGAAAGACTAACATTAAAATCATCATTTCATTCCAAACCTTGAATAAAGGTGAGGAATGTTACAAAATAATAGACAAAAGGATTTTACTTCTAATTATTCCTTTGTTAAAACTTGGCCTTGTTAACTTGTCTGTTTCAGAGAATGGGAAAGTGGCAGTGGAGTATAGTTCTCCCCAGGAAGCCCCCATTTACTGTTTAGAAGAGGAACTGAAAGGTCTCATCCAGGTAAATTGAAGCCTCATCTCATCATTTGCAGATGAGCCTCATGTTGCTATGACCTAGCAAGCTCAGCTCTTGAACATCTTAGCTTCATGAGTTGGGAGGAGTGAGTAGGGAATGAGCATTCTCTCTCATTTCAATGCATGGACTTTTAAATTCAATGGGCTACCTGTATGTTTATAGGAAACATAGGAAACATAGGAAACAGCCATATACTGAGTCAGACCATTGGTCTATCTATCTCAGTATTGTCTTCACAGACTGGCAGCGGCTTCTCCAAGGTTGCAGGCAGGAGCCTCTCTCAGCCCTATCTTGGAGAAGCCAGGGAGGGAACTTGAAACCTTCTGCTCTTCCCAGAGCGGCTCCACCCCCTGAGGGGAATACCTTACAGTGCTTTACACTTCTAGTCTCCCATTCAGATGCAACCAGAGCAGACCCGGCTTAGCTATGAAGACAAGTCATGCTTGCTACCACAAGACCAGCTCTCCTCTCCCGTCAGGTGCTTAGACCAAGGACGGACAGGTTCCTCGGGGGCGGGTAGACTGAAGATAGCCAGAGATAGCTGGGCTGAATGTTAGATGCTTGGAGCCACAGAGAGAGGACTCACTGGTCTCCCGCTGTCAGATCCTGGTTCAATGTGAGTTAACCACAGTGGGTTGACCAGAATTGCCTAGGAAATCTGCATTCTCAAAACCAGCTCCACAGGCAACCACACTAATCACTTTATGGCAACCACACTAATCACTTTATGCAATCCAGATCCCTGTATGTCAGTCAACAAGTGTTAGTTTCACATTCAGTTCTCCACAGAGCCAACAGCTCCAAATAGCTCAAGCCCATCAACTGATTGTCTGTGCATTTGGGCCTACATTGTTGCCATAGCAATCATGCTCGGAGTTCTGCAAAAATGATGTCACTGCCGTGGAATGCTCAGGGTGCAGACTCTGATGTCCAACCGACGTTGGAGATCAAAAGATGGCAGGAATGGATCAGCTCTGTAGTATGGTCCCTGTTGCAAGCAACAGCAACAGCAACTGCAATTTGCTGCTCATGATCTTTTTGGACTTATTTATGGGAGCTGGGCACCGCAGCCATAGGTTGGGTGCAGCAGCCATAGGGAATTACTCCCACCCGTGCCGTAGCACCGTAGAAGTCCTCAAGCTTTGGAAAGTCACCAGACCTCCTAGACTCCACCGTGTGCCACCTCCCAGTGCGGCTTTCCACCTGTGAGTACTTCAACCTCACTTCCAGAACTCGGAGGATAGAACCCTTTTAGGGAGAGCCTTTCATTAGGAGTGATGTAGGTGGGATAAGATACTTCTTATTTCGAGGTAGCTTAGCTGATGCCTTTTAAAAAAAGATTTGATACCCCTCTTTTCATCCAAAGGAACCAGAGCAGTTTACAACTCAATAATAACAATTTCGAAAAAGAAAGAAATGGGAACAGCCGTATAAATGGTATGAAGCACAAAAAGGGCCATAGATGGGGAAGGGGAGCCAAAGGGGTGAAGGAAACAGGGATCCCACTGCTCTGTTTAAAAAGGGGGGAAAGGACCCAATGCCTAGAGCGTTTCATAGCCACTGAACAGGCACTTCAGATGTGTCCCAAAAGAGCATTCAGCAGAACCATATAGCCAAACGAGCAGGCAATGGAGAAAAAGGTACAACAGGGATTCCAACAAGTAACGTCACCCCTTCCTTTGCCCAGGTTGATTCAGGCATACACGTTGACTAGGCACTCGCCTAGACAGAGGCGTAACTAGGGAAAATGGCGCCTAGGGCAAGCACTGAAATTGCGCCAATATCCAAATAGGGATGATGGGACTTGTAGTCAACAATATCTGGAAATCCCTTTGAAAAGGAACACTGTACCATCTAGACATGGTTGTTGATCCAAACCTGAAAACATGAGCCATCTCAGGAAAAGACTTCAAACAACAGTCAGGAGTTATGCGAGGATTCCAAGTGTCATTTTCTCTGTCTCAGTTCTGCCAGGGCCCAAACCAGTCCCTGCCAGACTAAGAAATCCTTGTAATTTGCCCCTTCCTGTCACAAGCAGTGTGCTGTTGACTCTGTTATTGACTCTAACTCTCAGATATCCCAGTCATGGATGGAAAATTCAGGGTCAATTTACAAGAGACACATTTTCTACATGGAAGTTTCTTCTGTGCAGGTGCTGTGCAGAAACCCATGTGTAGTGACCGCCAGGGGCATAGCAAGGTTGGAATGGGACAAGATGAGATTTCAAAATGGGCCCCCAGCCCCTCAAAGTCCAGGGCCTCCACACACCACAGGCCCCCAAGGATTTAAGTCGGATCTTTCAAAATACGTATGCTGCCTGGAAATACATTTCACTGAATACACACATGCACACTTCACAGTATATAGTGATATACATCGAGTACTAGATATTTGTGCTACTTTTAATGCCTAGAACACACTAGCAACGCTAATGATTAAAATGGCCCCCTCGCTGCGGATTAGCAAAGGAGACTTTCAACCCTGCAGGGTGAGCCAATGTTTGTTTTCTCAGAATTCTGAACAAATTCAGAAAAGTTTCTCCAGGAGATTTTTCACACCAGGCTTTTAAAGCCCTTTAACACACATCTCCTCTGGAATAGAGGTGCTGCATTCACATGTTGTCCAGATTTACCCTGAAGTCGCTGCAAGTTATTGGGGAGCAGTTCACACACAAGAAAAATAAAATAAAATAAAATAAAATAAAATAAAATAAAAGCACAACACATGCTTCACAGTTCTCACTCAGACCTTCTGGGTTGCAAAACAACTTGAACATAAGTGCATTTATGAATGGTTGAATGAAAATAAATAAAATATACTTGTTCCAGAAGTTTTTGTAATTTTCTGCCCTGAAACAAGCCACTTATAGGCCTTTTTAGATAGTTTTTGTTTTTAAAGCCAGCACATTTTCCAGTCTGCTTTCAATTAAATATTCAGAGACTTCTCAGTCTCGCCCCACCCACCCCCATATCAAAGCCCTATGGCAAGCAGATTCCTATAGGGGTGGGGGGACCCCAAAAAGGAATTCACAGCCTACCTAGCAATAGCTGTTCTGGATGGTCTGGGCAGGGGGGCTGCTGCTGCTGCTGCTTTGGAGAGCTCTGCCTCCTTCCTTCCTTCCTTCCTTCCTTGCTTGGGGCCTGCCCAGTTCAGGCTTCAGGGAGGCCTACTGGGAGGCCTCTCTGGAAGCCCCGCCCACCCGCCGATCAGCTGAGAGGCGGGGAGAGAAGAGCTCTGCAGTTTGCAGGCCCTGCCGATCCTAGGCCGGAGCTGGAGGCAAGTGGCTGGGGGGCCCTGGGGCTGGGCAGGGGGGCAATGGGGTGGGGGTGGCAGGAACTGGTGTGGCGCCCCCACCTCAGTGGCGCCCAGGGCACCTGCCCTGCCTGCCCCCCCCCAGTTCTGCCTATGCGCCTAGAGCAGCACGACTTGCATTGTGCCTGCACAGGAAGAAGTGTACAAACCAGGGCTCTTGTCTTGTTTCTGAGGTGGCCAGCCTCCTGCACAGAGTGAGAGCAGCATGACCCCGAATACACTGCCACATCAAGATGTCCTGCCTTGCCCTGCCTGGAATGACAACCGATGGAGCTGGTGCTGCTGCTCCGTGTGTCGCTTAGGCTCTCTGGCACCCCCTATCCTGACCAGCACAGAGAAACCAGGCAACCTTTGCAGAACTTTGGGGAGGCTGCACAGTAGGGTTGCCGTGTGTTTTGTCCCCCCACCCCCGGGAGGAGTCCTCTGCCTTTTAACAGCTGCAACTGGTAGAAATCTTGACGGGAACGTCTTTGCATTACTGTAGCCCTAGGCTTGTTTTTATTTTTATTTTATTTTTTATTTTTTACCCTGCAAAAACAGCTTAATGTGAAAAATCCATCAGAAGATACAACATAAGTCATTGTAATTGTGTGTGTGTGTGTGCGCGCGCTCGTGCGGTGAGGGGAGGGGGCAACGTTCAGGACTTTATCAGCTTGATGTCCTTTAAGGCATCGTTGTCTAGATAGGGGCTTGAATTTACTCACAAGTAGCAGCTCTGCAGGGCCATAATGTGTATTGGGACCAGGATGTGGATGTAGAGGGTGTTTAACCCTTTCTGTGCCCTTTTCTGGTCTAAAATGATATATCTCAGTGGCTGTTTTCAGAGTTAGATAGCCATGGGGGTGCATTTTTGTTAGTGCAGAAAGAATAGATGAAACACCCCTAGCTCTGAGCCATGGTCCTGATACAATTTGCAGCTCCACAAAGCTGCTCTTTGTGAATAGATGTAAGCCCCTCACTTGATGAAGACACATTGAATGCCTTGCCTTGTTTGGTCTACACATTTTAGTCCACCACTCTCGTGCCAGTCTTCTAGCTGGTGGTGGGTGCTAGCTGCTTTGCCATTTGGGGTCACACACACTGCTACACAAAATGAACTAGGCAGCACAGATCATTCCTCTCAAGAGGGATTGTGTGGCTGTTAGGGCCTGGGGGGGAACACTGAGAAGCTGGTGCTGGCAGTTGCAGTTGCTGGAGATGGTGGGGAGGGAGGGAGTCTCTCAGATGTTACTTCAGCACTCTCATCCCTCAACCTTGTGGTGGCCGCTTGGTTTATGGTAGGCCTTAGGGCCCCACCCCCCGCCCGTTGTTTTTGGACTACAGTTCCCATCATCCCCAGGCACAGTGGCCAATAGCCAAGGGATATGGGAATTGTAGGCCAGCATCTGCTGGAGGGCCAAAATTGAAGAGCCCTGGCTTATGGTGTCCGTGCCTTATGAGGGCTTCCTTCCCAGAATCCTCCAAGAGAAAACAAACCAGGGCAGCCTAAATCGAGGGGTTCCCACCCTTGGGTCCCCAGATGTTGTCTCCCATCGTCCCCAGGCCACCATGGTGAAGGCCATTATGGCCAACACAATGGAGTTGTAGTCAAACAACATCTAGAGACCTAAGGGTGGAGACCCTTGGCACAGATGACCTTCCTCAAGAGGAATGCAGGGCTGTTAGAGGCTGGTGGAAACACATAAGATGCACAGAAGCACAAAATCAAACTTTGTCTGACTCTTGGGAATCACCACTTGAAGGCATCCCACTTAGAAATATCGATTTCAACATCATTCCCTTGCCCCCGTCTGTTTCTCCCCCCTAGGGATTCCACTGGGAACCTTGTTTCGATTGGAAAACAAAGCTGGACTGTTGGGAGAACTCCTTTTATATTATCAACAATTTTGTAAGTTCACCATGATAACTTTTGCTAAACCTAAGTGGGCAGATAGCTCAGAACTAACATTTTCTTGCCAGATTGCTGAGGAGATGACTAGATCTACATCTGCCAAGTAGATTGATAAAGTTTTCAAAGCATGGGCAAGACAGAGAGTTTGAGCTTGGGGTGGGGGATACATTTGGTAATACCTTAAGAATGAATGCCGATTCTTAAATATCTTTGTTCATTTTGAATTAGATATACATTCAAAATGGGACAGGGGTAGGGACTTCAAGATGAGACGGAGAAGCTTAAATCTCAGATTTTGTATGGGGTGTTATTATGTAAGCATGCAATTTCCAAGACCTCAGATATATGGATGGGTGGTAAAGATTGTCATCACAATCCAGCAAAGGAGATTGATCCCTGTAAGCAGCCTTCTGCATGCGTAATTGACATGGAAGGAGGTGTGCATTCACACTGTGACACTTACTCAGGCTGGATATTGAACTGGTACTGGTTAGATGCCTTTTGTTGTCTGTGGAAGGGGATGCACATCTCTGTCCAGACTTGTTGCTCATGACTGCAGCTGGACTGGAATTGGAGTGCAGGATGAAAGTATCATGCTTATGCCCAATCCATTAAGACAGAAAGAGAGGCTGTGATCCTGGCTGTGCGATGTTCTCAAACTTCCCTTCACCTCTCCAGGACTTTCCATGGCAACAGTTTGAGCAAACTTCAGGAGGGCTCACTTTCACTTACGCATCGGCGGTAAGTTCTCGTTTCTAGGAGTACGGTGATTGCTGACTCTCTGGGTCAAAACTGCGCACCCATATGTCATTTTCTCCCCGGGGTGAATGGCGGCGGGGCAGATCTTTGTCAGCATCGGGGGAATGGGCTAAGCCCCCTCCCTTACTGTGGTCTTGATCCAGCTCAGGACACAGCTATTTCAAAATGTCATGTAAAGTGGCTAATATGTTGACTATACTTATTAGACCAAGGATGGCCAACTGGAACTCTTGCCAGTTCCCAGGGCAATTTTTATGTGGCCTTACAATATTTTAATCAATGGGTGATAAAAGGTTTGCTGACAGTTTCGTGTATAACGAAAATAACAATATTTCCAACTCATAAGGAACAGAATTCTTCTATGCAATTACATCTGTCTCTGATCTTGGATGTAGCATGTCTAGAACACGTTAGTAGTTGACATACTGCACAAGGTTATATTATTATTATTATTATTATTATTATTATTAATTTGATTTATGTGCTTTTCCTGTGTAATGTTTGAGCAGTTTCAGAAGAGCACTTGAGCACTAAATGCATGAATTGTGCAAACACGGTTGTGCAATTGACAACCATTCTTTCCACTTTGTGCAACTACCTTTGTTCAGTTCTTGTGTGCATGAATGTTACATTGCAAGGTGTTAGATTGCAAGATTGTGTCTGGATGCATCGGTTTCATAACTAGGGAGCCTCTTCTGATAGATACATCAGCTTTATTTTGGAGTCTGCCCACTCATGATGGGATCAGGTTGTGCAGGAAAATACACTCCCACTTTCATATTTTCCCCGACCATACTGACCGCCACCTGGAGAATAGATTGGCCCTTGAGAATATAGAAGTTGGTCCCTTCCCGCTTAGACAGGGTAATCCTGCATTGTAGAACTCTGGATTTCCATCTAGAAAATGCAGCTCTGGCACAAATGAACTGTTTGACCTTGGGCAAGTTACTCTTGGCTTGGCTTTCCTGCTAGTTCAATGGAGTCAGCAAATGGGATTGCCAGTGACCCACCCTGACATGGTCATCATGAGGGTAAATGAGACCATACATACAAGGCTTGTGCACAAAGTTGCTTCGGCACCGGCGGGGGTAATCCTTTAAGGGCGGGGGAGGGTGCACTCACCCCTCCCGCTGCATTTCCCCCACAGGCGCTCTGTTATTTTTAAGCCCATCGGGGCAGCAGCGTTCGTCCCAGCCGCCCCGTTGTTGTCATGGTCCGGAAGTGGCCCGAAGTAGCAAGTGTATGTGCGCCTCTTGTGTGCGCACGCGTACATGGCAGATGGGTGCGTGCCCACACACGCTTGCTACTTCCGGCCATTTCCGGCCGACGACGACAACGGGACGGCAGGGAGGAACGCTCCCGGTGGGGGAAATGCGGTGGGAGGGGTGAGTGCACCCTTCCCCGCCCTTAAAGGACTACCCCCGCCGGTGCGGGGGCTATTTGAAAACAGTGGTTCTAACTCTACTCCAAATGATATCTGAGAGAGTGCACAGCTTTCTTGGTGGCCCTTGCTCCTATGCCTTGAACAGTGAGGCTATTCCCAGGATCAGGAGAAATCGGCTAGGGGAACTTAGCCCGATTTCTCTTGACCGTGAGAACCACCAGGTGGGCAGGCGAGCCCGGTGGCCTCCAGCCGGTTAACCCACCAAAACAACCCTCCCCTTCAAGCGAGTTTGAGGAGCGAGTGCTCCGCAAACCCGGTTTTTAAAATCGTGAGTAGACCCCCGACCGGGAAGCTGAAAAGCAGCCTCCCGGCTCGGGGGTCCCTCCAGCATGCCCTGCCAGCTCGCGCCGGGCATGCTGGAGGTTCCAGGGGCCACGTGGCCCCCGAACTCACCAGCCCGTGTGAAGAGCCTCAGTGCTTGCACTGCTGACCTTGCAGGTAATGCTGTTTGTCCCCATGCCATTAAATGCTTCACCTGCTAATTTCTGCAGACCAAGCTGCTATTGAGAGTATGAGAGGAGGTCAAGGTCAGTTGGCAGTGAGGATTTCAACACTACTGAGGTGTGCAAATCGTTTTATTTGGATTGAGGCTACAGAGCAGAATGGAAACAAACTCAGGGAGAATTACATTCTCACACCAAGCTCCCAAGTTTCCAGCAATGCCTTGTTTGCTGAGCCTCAGAGCCAAACTGGACACCCATACATGCAGTTCTGAGCAGGAGCATGGAAGATCTGTTCCGTTTGGGGTTGTGTAGATTCCAGTAGCGGCTCGTGAATGCGCCCCTGGGAGGGGGGCGGCGGGAGGCATCTTTAATGGAAAAAGTTGCTGCTTACCTCGGCAGCGTGCCTCCCAGCAGGGTAATCACCGCCTGCGGCGGGGAATTGCCGCCACCACTCACCTGGCGTAAATGGAGCCGCGCCCCCGCCAGCAGCCAGGTGAGTGGTGGTGGCGATTCCCTGCCGCAGGGCCTGCTGGGAGGCACACTGTAGAGGGAGGCAGTGACTTTCTTTCCCCTTAATGATGCCTCCCGCCTTCCCCCCAATGGCGCTTCACAAGCCATTGCTGGTAGATTCTTGTCTTCTCTTCAAGCTGACCAGGCCAGGCCAGGGGCACTGGATGAGAAAAGACAAAACAGAGAAGCCGAGTGCAAAAGGTGGAGTTGGACACACCTTTGTAGTCTCCCTAGTTTCATCATTGCTATGTGCTCTTTTAAACAGGGACTTGTCAAGTAATGCAATCCAGACCATTGAGACGAATTCATGTGAAGCTGTCCTGTTTGTGCAGTTTATGTAAGTCACTAAGCATCCAAACCAGAGGCGTATCTAGGGAAATTGGCGCCTAGGGCAAGGACTGAAATTGTGCCCCTATCCAAACAGGGATGATGGGACTTGTAGTCAACAATATCTGGAAATCCCTCTGAAAAGGAACACTGTACCATCTAGACATGGTTGTTGATCCAAACCTGAAAACATGAGCCATCTCTGTTCAAGACTTAGAACAACAGTCAGGAGTTATATGAAGATTCCAAGTGTCATTTTCTCCCTCTCATCTCATGCTTTTTAAAAAACATGACTTTGTCCTAGAGGATCACCTGCTCAAATAGGCACTAGCAAAATGGAGGGGGGGGGGAGAGAAGAAGATGACAGGGTGGGGGTGGGGGAGCCTATAAACCAGTGAATGATTCCTCTCAGTCTTTGTCTTGTGATGACTGTGGGCTTATGATGGAGTGTTGGGAATTCTCTCTGGTAGAGAAACTCTTTTTCATTCTAGCAGAGTGCACAGAGGCACAACACAGCGGATTTAGTTAGACATACGTGTATGCTGAGAGGAAAGTAACTTGGAGCCAGTTCATAGTTTCCAATCAATATATAAGGCATTGATTAGACAACTCCATTCTAGATAGGGCGCGCGGCCCCTTCGGCTGTTAGAAGAAGGCTGGTGCTGCTTTCTCTTTCCCTGCAGGGAAGAGCTGCTCCTGGGCTGTGTTGCGAACGCAGCACCAGTCTTAGCTCCTGAAAGGGCCGCGCAGCCCCTTCGGGAGCTAGTGATGCTGGCCCTGCGTTTGCAGCGCGCAGCCAGGAGCGACTCTTCCCTGCCTCCTTTGAACCCGTTGGCCCAGTGGTGGCTCCGCCCCTTCCAGGGTTGCAAAACAACTTGAACATAAATGCATTTATGAATGAATGCATGCATGCATGAATGAATAAATGAATGTAGTATTGTTCCAGAAGCTTTTGTAATTCTCTGCCCTGAAACAAGCCACTTATAGGCCTTTTTAGATAGTTTTTGTTTTCAAAGCCAGCAAATTTTCCAATCTTTTAAAAATTAAATATTCAGAGACTTCTCAGTCTCCCCCCCACCTCCTATATCCAAGCCCTATGGCCGATCCTAGGCCGGAGGGCAAGGCAAGCAAGATGGCCAGTGGCTGAGGGGCCTTGGGGCTGGGCAGGTGGGCAATGGGGTGGGGGTTGCGGGCACTGGCATGGCACACCCCAGTGGCGCCTAGGGCACGTGCCCTGGCTGCCCCCGCCCCCAATTACGTCCATGATAAAAACCATAAATGGGGATGGGGTGGGGGAGCACAGATGGATTCGGTTTCCACCCTGTGGTTCTGGCCCTACATCTCCCAAGCTTGAGAAAAGACAAAACAGATAAGCTGAGAGAGAAAGGTGGGGTTGGACACACCTTTGTAGTCTCCCTAATTTCATCATTGCTCTGTGCTCTTTTAAGCAGGGACTTGTCAAGTAATACAATCCAGACCATTGAGACGAAGTCATGTGAAGCTGTCCTGTTTGTGCAGTTTATGTAAGTCATTAAGCATCAAAACCATCAATGGGGATGGGGTGGGGGAGCACGGATGGGTTAAGTTTCCACCCTGTGGTTCTGGTCCTATATCTCCCAAGCTTCTGCCCTAGAAGCAGTTTCCCTCCAAGAGGGTTCTGGGAGTCAGGCCTGCTGCTAGGGGCCACCGTTTCTGAGTGTGGGAGCTTTGACCCATAATTCCGGGTCTGTATGGGGTTGGGTTATTCATTGCTGAGCGATGTGTACTGTGCATGTGCTTCTTTAGAACTGTTTTCCATTTTTCTGGACTGCACACAGAGTTCTCCAAGCAAGGCTGAGCCAGATCTCAGTCCTGGAATCGATTCTCATATGTGATGCCTTGTTTCTAGAAATCTCTCTGCAAGAAGGCTCACTTGGTACCTGGTCTCGTGGTAGCAAGCATGACCTGTCCCCTTTAGCTAAGCAGGGTTGGATATGCATGGGAGACTAGAAGTGTGTGCACTGTAAGAGATTCCCCTCAGGGGATGGAGCCGCTCTGGGAAGAGCAGAAGCTTCCAAGTTCCCTCCCTGGCATCTCCAAGATAGGGTTGAAAGAGCGTGGCGTGAGCCCAAGATTGCCAGAGTCTGAGAGCGTGGCTTCCAGGCCAGCTTAAACAATGGCACTCTTCTTCATCTTAGAAATAGGCACTGGAGCTTCAGACAAGAGATGAATTAGCACCACTAGATGAGGGAGTTAGGAAAGAGTCTTTGGACATGAAAAAATGAATCCACTTTTTGCACCTTTTGAGGGGCAACCTTAAACTCACAGTAAAGCCTCATGGTAAAGCTTGCTGTTTGAATAACATCCTGGAAACAGCTGCCCCACTGGAAAGGACACCACCTTCATACTTTGCTGCAGGGGCTTCATGTGGCAATTCGACTCCCACCATCAGACAGGAATCTCAAAGGAAAGATAGTTTTTCCTATCCCATCTACCTTTAAAAAACATATTAAAATGTAATGCTTATTTTGTACCCTGCAAAATCCTGTGCACAATGCTTGTTTCCAGAGACCTCAGCAGCAATCTCACTGAGAATCTCACTCATGGGTCATTCGAGGTCAGGAATGGAACACAGTTTATCAAGACGTAAGTGAATGCAAATGTGAAAAGAGTCAACCTGTTATTGCAGAGTAAGGTACTTTCTTTGACCCCCGGGAAGGTTCAACCCGCCCCCCAACTCTTTTGAATGGCAGAGTTCAACCCTAGAAGATGTAGCATATGGTTATATTCATTCATTCATTCATCCATCCATTCATTCATTCATTCATTCATCTATCATATTTTTATACTGCCTGATATGTATATCTCCAGGTATACAGATATTAGATAGATAGATAGATAAGATAGAGATATGTCTATCTCTAGGTGGCGTGTAATGAAAAGAAGCTACGGCTTTGAAGGAGGCTTCCTCCAGTGCTTCTCTCTTTTGAGAAGTTATTAACCGCTGATGCCAGGGCTGGAAATTTGATGCACTGTGCAGGTCAAACATCTCTCCTCAGTGTCTTCAGAGACACTGGGAGGCAAATACCATGTGTGTGTTTGTGTGTGTATAGTGCAATCCAGATTGGGACGATCAGTAGAGCTGGAAGCTTGCTGGTGGCTCAGGGACAGGCTGCTGCCCTTGCACATGTGCCAGCCCTGCCCCCTGTATCAGCGTCAGATGCACACTGACACAGGGACCATGCTAGCTCTGGGAAGGGCGGGGGCATGTGGCTGGGGGGGAGGGAATGTGGTGCCTTGCCTGCTCCCAGGCTGCACTTTCTTTGTCAGCTGGGTGCTTTCTTCCTCTCTCCTGCGCGGAAGGAGGGGGTGGCAAATAGCTTAATCCGCCCCTGCCTCCTGGAGCTTCTTCCTGCATTTTGCTCAGCTTGTAACCAGTGGGTCTAATTCCTCCCCACGGCAGGCTTCTCGACCATCATCCGCTGAAAGTCACTGATGATGCCAGTTTTTACAGGCTTCCCTCACTGAAGCTTCTGTAAGTACCTGAAATGAATTAGTTATTACCGTGATCACTGGTTTTTTCTGCATCTTAGACGGACACTCTTCTTCAGGGCCACTGGGTGGTCCAGAAGAACTCATCAGACTTTCCCCTTTTCTTCTTCCTCTTCTTCCTCTTCTTCGTCTTCTTCTTCTTCTTCTTCTTCTTTTTTTTGGTGATGGTAAACTCTGAGGGTACATTTCTGACTATGTGAAAGTGCCTCTGAGTATATGCAGAGTATAGGGCATTTCCCTGTATCCTGTTTTTAATGCAGGGCTTCAACTCTAAAATGCATGATAGAATTAGAAGAAGAAGAAGAGAATTTCTTGGAGTATGTGCAGATTGCCAAGTGTGTTTTGAGCCAAGATTTTGTGCCTGCAAGATAAGAATGAATGATAACGAATTAAGCTCCTTTGATCATGTGCAGGCTGCTTTTGTGTCATCACTGAATAAACTTGATCAGTCCTCATGCATTTGGTACTGGAGGTCCAGCTTGCTGGTCGGAGGCATGATTTCAGGGCAGGCTGAAGCTAGTTACTCAGTGGTGAGAAAAATACACTGTTGACTAAACTGTACTGTTGACTAAACTGTTGGAGATTCTCTTGTGGTGAGAGAATCCCTTTCTCAATATAGCAGAGTGCACAGAGGCACAACACAGCGGTAGATTAGTTAGGCATGCGTATGTGCTGAGAGTAAAGTAACTTGGAGCCAATTCATAGTTTCAAATTAATATAAAAGGCATTTATTAAGGAACTCCATTCTAGATAGGAAAGTGAGGATTTAGGATCTCTAATCTATCTATCTAACTAGATGCAAATGGATTCTGCATCCTCTCTGCACAAATGGTGCAGGGAGAGAACCTTGCCATGTTGCAAGGTAGGCGGGCAGGTAGCAAGAGAGAGAGGAAGGAGGAAGTCCCTGAGATTAGCAATCTACACATCAAAGGGATAGCATCAGAGCAGTGGAGAAGTGATGACAAATGTCTTGACCCTCTAGACCTCTGACTTACTAGTCTGTCCTCCACTGTCTGAGGCAAGAGACAGCGCAAAGTCCTTTAACTTTCCAACATAAACAGTACTCCAGAGCTAAGACTCCAGAGCTAAGCCATGATGCTTTCTCCCTTTTCTATTCTGCCTGATGTGGAGTTGTGTGGTTCGAAAGCAGCAAACCCAACAAGCTTCATGAAATCGGGTCTCCCTAGACATTATTTCTGCTACACCACACTGGCTTTCTCTTTCTCTTTGGTATCCTGCATTGCAAAAAGTCTCTCTCCTTATTTCAGAAACCTTCGTTCTACAGAAATGACCCCAAAGATATTGGAGGACCTGATCCAGACCTCCCTGCAATTGAACACTCTGTAAGTACTATGTACACCCTTTTCCTTTTGCTGGTTGCCAAAGGAGAGAAGAAAAGAGACAAGTGGAAACGGGGAGTCAGCCTTGTTCTAACCCCCTCCTCCTCCTCAGCCCTCTAAGTAGGTCGATAGGGGCAACTTCAGAGGCTGTAGTTTTCCCTGCGAGGAGGACAGGAGGACGGTTGACCAATACTCACACTGCTACCAAGTTGTTAGCCAATCCACACTTCTTGCCCAACATGTTATCAGGCTTTGCTGTGGGAATGGAAGTCATGCTAGAGTGGTGGTTGAGGGAACAGGCATTCCTCAGACCCGTTACAGGGGCTTCTCAGCGAGGTGGTCAGAAATGACAGACAAGGAGGGGACGGAGCGCAGGGACGGAGCGCAGGTACTTCTCGGCTTCTCTGACTGTTGGGGTGTGCATGGCCATGGGGGCTGCCATGGAGAGTGGCTGCACTTCTGCATTTGCAGTGACATCACTGCCTGAAGCTTGTCTACCACTACCCAACTTCCCACTGAAATATGGAGCTACAGGACTGTTGGGTGTGTTCCAAGCTGTACGCTCAGTTCGTGTGGACCAATGGTGAGGGCATGCCCCCTGTGTGGGTTGAAGGAGTGCAGGAACATTCCCCAGAATCCTCTGCAAGAGACAGGAAGTGGCAGATATGCAGGGAGTCTGCAGGAGACAAAAAACACGGAAAAGATTCCCTGATGGTAAAAAGTCTGAAAACCACTGAGCTAGAGTCATGAGTATCTTTGGGCATCATTTTGAGACATCTCCCAGTTCCATCTTCTCCGGAAATAGCCCTTCATTAAAAAAGGTTTTCTTTCTTCCTTCTTTTCCTTCACAGGCTGTATGCTTTCCCTCACCAGCACTCAAACACAAATGGAGTGGGGCCATAGCTTAATGACAGTGCTCTGCACATGCAGGGTCCCAGATTCACTCTCTGGCATTTCCAGTTAAAATAATCTCAGGGAACAGAGCTAGGAAAGACCTCCCTCTGAAGCACTGAAAAACCATTGCCAGTTAGAGTTAGAAAGCACTGAACTCAAGGGGCCAAGGATTTGCCACAGTATCAAGCAGCTTCCTACTTCTTCGGCAAGTAATAATTTCATCAGAAATTATTATCCCTCACAGCAAAGGGAGACTATGATCTCCCTCACAGCAAAGGGAGGAAGATAATATCCATTATCTCCCTCACAGCAAAGTCAGCTCAATCTTCCTCAGTATATGGAGATGGGAATATCCCTTCATAGGACAGTTTTGAGTTAGAAACATTTTCTGAAGAGATGTGGGGGATATGTGGAGAGCCCCCAAAGTGTGGGTCGGCATGGCACCCTCCTGAAAGGACTGGATTGGTTGTGGGGGTTGCCAGTTACTGTCCTCTCCTGCAAGAAATGCCAAGAAGCTGTGAGGAGTTCTGCCTTTTTCCTTCACAGCATCTTGCCTAACAAGGTGTTCTGCTGTCTTTGCCATCTGAAGGATGACATTGAAGTTTTGTCTGATACGATGAAGTTGGACTGCACCGACACGTGTACCACAAAGGAAACTCTCTGCGGTAGGCTAGTAGTAGTTGATGAAATTCTGTATTGTTTTGAATGTTAAAGAGCATTTCACAATTTCCCCTCTAAGCAGGGGAAAACCTGTTGCAAAATGAGCTCATCGGCAGAATGTACTAAGAAAGAAGACCTCAAATGGCAATGATGCAAACTGCACAGAAATCAAAGTAGGTCTGCAAATGTCTCCTTTTAGGGATATAGTGATTTTTGGACCTTTGCTTTGATTTCTGGAGTCCTTCCCTTGGTCCAAAATATGTATCCTTCCTCCATGATTCTAATTTGTGCAGAGTGACCTCTGAAAGTGTAAGGGTAATACTTTCTAGAGGCCCTTACTATCCTTTTCGGGGGGGGGGGGTCAGCTTCCTGGGACTCTCATTATTTTTCAGCTTTGATTGCCAAACCAGGAATTGTACTGCAGAGAGTAAGAGTAGGTTCCTTTGACCACACTCCTGCCCTCTCTTTTCCCGGAGAGAAAACCGTCTTCCCCACTATGCTGTTGAGAGAGAGACTGAGCAACTGGGGAAGAGATGGCAGGTGGCGCCCTCTCTCTCTCTCTCTCTCTCTCTCTCTGTGATGGTGAGAAGGATTGGACTACTGGCGCTGCCCCTAGAGAGAATGCAAGCTACCAAATTCTACCCCCTTGCCTGTTGGGTGGGGCAGTGGGGAAGATTGGGCTTGCTGGACCCAATCCCCGCCACATGTTGTCTAGAGAGAAAAGACAGATATGCCAATAGATCAGGCCTGCTCAACTTAGGCCCTCAGCTGTTCTTGGACTACAACTCCCATAATCCCCAGCCACAGTGGTCAAGAGTCAGGGATTATGGGATTTGTAGGCCAACACCTGCAGGAGGCCCAAAGTTGAGCAGCCCTGCAATAGAGGCAGCTGCTTGTAGAAGGAGCAACCTCATCTTTTCACCCACTCTTGTGTACTCTCCCTCGGATCAGAAACTATGGCAGCTGCTCTTGGTAACAATCACCTTGCAGGAGCAGCCATCAGGAGTGCCTTCCTGCCACTCTGTCTCTAAGCAGCATGGAAGGCAAGCGAATGAGCAGCCACCGCTGCTTCCAAGCACTCACTTACGCTTTCCCTCTTGAAGGCTCCCTCACAGATTGAATGAACAACTGACCGAAAGGAAGCTGGGGCGGATGGCAGAGATCGCCTATGCTTGTTCCTGTTCCTGTTCTCTCTCTCTCTCTCTCTTTCATGCAGTAGGAGAAATGGGGCTTCATCGAGAGGGAGAGGGATCAGGCAAGCAATCGAGGCAACGGCTCCTTGCATGAGCAGGCCACTTGCACACTCCATCTTTGGTCATCACAGTGGTAGGGATGGGGGAGGAGAGCTGGTTTTCAGGTAGTGAGCATGAATTGTCCCCATTGTAAAGAAGGGCTTGGACTTGGTTGGGTGACTACATGTGAGCACGGTGAGATCTTCCCCTTAGGGAATGGGGTCATAGCTCAGTGGAAGAGCATCTGCATGCTCAGGTTCACTTCCTGGCTTCTCCAGATAGGTCTGGGAAAGACTCCTGCCTGAATCCTCAGAGAGCTGCTGCCAGTCAGTGTAGACAATGCTGAGCTAGATGGGCCAAGGGTCTGACTCCCTCAAAGGCAGCTTCCCAAGTCCCCATGTTCTCTTGCTGCACCACCCAGAGAGGAGGGAGGGTGAGCGAATGGACAGCGGTGACTCGGCTTGCGCTTTCTGAGCAGTTCCATAGGGTTGAAGACTCCCTGTCAGGCATCTTGGAGAGACAGAGAGGAGGAACAAGCTCCAGGAGACAGCACGGCCCCCATTCTCCAGAGTCAGGAGAGGCTGCCTCCTTTCCTTGCCTGCCCTCTGAGGAGGAGTGTGGCTATTGGGACACACAAGCAAAAAAGGAGACCGCATCTCACGGGGCTCGCTGTGTAGCATTGATTGAAGCCCAATGCCTTTCAGCTTCAGAGCTCTTCAGGGGCAATCATTAGTCATCTTTCAAAAAGAGCTTGAGTGAAACGCCTTTGCCTGGTTACAAGCTACTTGCTCATAGGGGTGTGCACGAACCGGTCCGGAGGCCATGTAAGAGGCGGTCCGGCACCGAGGGGGGGTCTCCCTTTAACGGCGGCGGGGGGGGGGACTTACCCCTCCCGCCGCTCTCCCCCCTCCGGCGCTGTAGCGTTAAGTGAAGATTTTGGGGCGGCAGCCCTGCCCCCGTCCTTGTTAGGAAAGCCTTCGTAAGAGCACTCTCAGAGCAGCACGCATGCCTTTCCTGCAGAAAACATAGCGTACAGTTTGTCACTGAGACTGTTAAGCAACAGCCTCATTTCTTTCTCACTCTCCCCCTCAAGTGCCTCGGAATTTTAGTTGGCCCCCCTCCCATGGAAGGTGGGCTCTTTTCAAATTCCAGCTCACATTCTAGTTCCCTCATTGGTTTACTGGAATGAGAGCTGCCTAAAAGGGTTACAGGAGGAAGATCCCATCCCTAGAGCAAGAGATGTTTGTGGGGAAACTGAAGAAATGCATATCAGTAACTGTCGTTTAAAGGTAAAGTGTGCCACTTTTTTGACTCCTGGTTTTCTTTGGTAGAAAGTGGAGTGTGAGATGAAGCCTTTCAGCATCTTCCTCTCTCGCTGCTGCCCAATCTAGTAGCAGCGGGGATCCGAACCGGCAACCTTCTGCTTGTCAGTCAAGCATTTCCCCGCTGCGCCACTTAAGGTGGCTCTGACTGCTCTTGACTTTCAGGCATAACCACACAACAGAGCGGGAGCCATACAGAGGCAATTTCTAAACGGGTTCCTCTTCTTAATGGATGTGTGGAAGGAGCATGCCAGAATACTGGCCTATCATCCTGCTCCTCTGCACTGGCTGGCAGTCCTGCCACTGCCACTTCCTCCTTCCCTCCTCCTGGGTAGGGACTAAACCACCTGCTGCAGCCCCTTGCCTGAGATGCAGCGGGAAGGGAGGCTGGACTTCTTCTCTCTTGGGGACACTTGGTGCAGTTTGGGCTCACCTTGGCTCACCTGCCTCCTTTTGCTGCTGCCTCCTTTTCTGCCTGCTGGGAAAGCAAGGGACAGGAGTGGGGAGAGAGAAGAAAGGGACTCTGCAGCCAAGTGCCTGAGATGAATTCATGGCCCTGAAAGAGGGAGAGGAGGGGGCAGAGGCGATGGGATTGCTTGCCAGTGGAGCAAGAGGGATAGACCTGTGTGTGATTCACTGCTCTACTACAGGCCCATGTACTTATTATAAAAAGAGGCTCATTGTGCCTTGAACGTGGTCTAAGCTTGCTTATTCTATTTTATTGGTCTACACCTTTAAAGTGGTTTGAAGCCACCTGATGGTGCAGTGGGGAGGCAACTTGCCTCGGGAGCAAGAAGTTGCAGGTTTGAATCCCCGCTGGTATGTTTCCCAGACTATGGGAAAGACCTATATCGGGCAGCAGCGAGAGAGGAAGATGCTGAAAGGCATCATCTCATCCTGCGCGGGAGATGGCAATGGTCAACCCCTCCTGTATTCTACCAAAGAAAACCATAGGGCTATGCGGTTGCCAAGAGTCGACACCGACTCGACGGCACAACTTTAAAGTGGTTTCAAGCAGAGTCACTTTTCCCCTTCTGAGGGAACCCTGATAGAATTTTGAAAAGTGGGTGGAAGCTAAGGGTCTCTAATCGACAGTTCAGGTGGTACAAACGGATACAAGTTTGTCACGAGGAAAAAGCCTTGGGGATAGATCAGGAAATGCCTCTACTGGAGACTGTAATTAGTCCTTCAACACAGTGTTGCCAAATATCCTTCAGCCTCCACCTCATGCCTCCGATGAAGTAGATTCTTGCCTACAAAAACTCAGGACATTGTGTTAATGGAGCTACAAGGCTCTTTGTTGCTGTGATTTTGTCAGTCACACTTCTAGACTTTCAAACAGCTAGAAACTTCCTTTAAAAAAATAAAGCCGAGATGTATGGTGCTTCCAGCAGCAATAAATTGTGCAACTTTCAGTGGAGTCTTGCTTACACAGACTCCCATCGGCTTCCATGCTGCTGCTTCTTCTCTGGCCACGCACTGATCAGAGACCTTGTGCTATTTTCTCAGCGCCACCTTAGGTTGCTATCTTGCTAACTGGTGCATCTTTGCTCTGCATGTCCTTGACAGGATGAAATGCAGTCACACATTTGTCCCTTTACAACTTCTCTTCTTGCAACTTGCTCTGAGATCTGAGCATCAGGTGCTTTTGGACATTGGATGATCCTGTTCTTTTCTTCTTGCTTCTGAGCAGAGAAAGATGAGGCTTTGAATAGGATGCACAAAGAAGTAATGAGGGTGTTGGGAATCAGGAAGCTGAAGACCAGCAGTACACGGGGCAGGCCAAGGACAGCGTCGCTGCACAGGTCCGACCAAGCTGTTATGCAGTCCACACCTAGCATCCCCTGGTCGACAGCTACCATCATCGTGGATGGCAGAGCTCATGGTGAAACTCCCTGGCTTGAGGGCGACCATGATGAGGCTGACCTCAACAAGTGGCGATCTTCCCTTATCCCAGTCACGCTAGTGAGGAGCCGCTTAGCCCACGTGATCCGTAGGCTCAAAGCAGACTGCACAGAGTCCAAGGTCCAGCTGGCCTGTGCTAAGATGATTTCCAGGCTCACGATGCTGCTGAACCTCTTCAGTGAGAGAGAATACGTCAAGGAGATGTCCTCCCTGTGGAAGTCATACTGCCGGCCTATGAAGAATGTCGCCAACCTGGCCACAGGAAATCCAAGAAAACGGGTGAATCCTGAGGTAAGGGGCAAAGCTTGTCAAGCCTGAGGGGTTGTCAAGCCTACTAATGCGTTGTCAGGAGGAGCTTGGGCAACGATCAGCTGACCTGGATGTGGCTCACTGGGCGTGAACAAGGGGAGGCAATGGGAGTTCACCTGGCACTGGCTTCTTGAAAGCCATGAAACATTTGGGTTTGTCGTTCATGCTTTCTTTTCAAATTGCAATAAACTCTGTTCCGATTGAGACACGGCCTTTAAAAAGTGGTTGGGTAACCGATTCAGGCCATTTGAATTGGTTTTGAATTAATTTAAATATATTTCACACAGAAAAGATCACACTCTTTTGCAGAATATATTTCATGCAGAATAATATCAATCTCTCACTTCTATCTGTAAAATAAGTACCACGATATCCATTGCACTTGAGAACGACAATGCATTCATTCTCACGACCAGCACTAGCCATGCTAGTGCAGCCCCACCTGGGCAGAGCTGCTCATGAGAACTGCCAGGATCGGTCCCAATCCCGGCACTCCTCGACTGGGTAGTCCAGGTGAGGTAGGAGGGTGTACATGCAGCCTCCTCCCTCACCATCTGGTCATGTGGGCAGCTGGGGTGCTGGCAGCTCCCTTCAGGCTGCTGGCAACCATTTTAATGATAGATGCCAAGGGAAGGAGCAACCCAGCCTCTAGGGTTTCTCCATGCACAATGCTGCTGGTGTGGTGCTGCATTGTGGGATTCCTGGAGGCCAGGCTTTGTTTCCCCAGCCTCCAGATTGCTGCGCTGCTGCTCATCGCAGTGGCGATCATGTGGGTGGGGAGATGAATGGCAAGGTTGGGAGGGAATGGAGGTGATGAGGTGAAACCATCTGCTGGCCATTTGCTACCAATCTGTGATGTGAATGGATCTTCTTACCATTTCTCCATGATGCATTCGGATGATGTCACTAACCATCACACAATTACACAGCACCATCTGCTGGCCATTTGCTACCAATCTCTGATGGTCTCAAAAGACTTGATTCCCACCATGGATTGGTAGCAAATGGTCAGCAGGTAATGCTGTCAAATTTCACAATGGCCAACAAACCCGTCAGATCACCCCTTGGAGAAATTGTGTAAACTTCCATTTTCAAATAGAGTTGTTCTCTCTTTGGCAATATACCCCATGTCTTGCATTCAGGAGAGTCCAGGCTTAATCTCTAGCCTCTTAGTTAAGGCTTCAGGGCTGAGAGCAGCTGTAAAAAGGAGTAGAGAGTACTGGGCTGAATGGACCAATGTTTGACTTGGTAGAAGACAATTGCATATGTCCATATGAGAGCAAGTTCAATAGAGAGCAGTACAAGTGGTGTTTTTTATTCTGAGCGGGGTGGGGGGAGAAAAAGGTAGAAAGACAAAAAAGCCTGTTTTCCCTTTCCCTTTCCTTTGTCCCACCTTGCAGATTGCAAGCCAGGGAATCTCAGAATATGGCTATGGCAAAAGGCTGTTTGCTATTTCAGTGACTGCAGTGATAACGATGATCATGGCAGTAATTTGCCTGTTTGAGGTAAGCTAAAATGCATTTTTAAGTTGGATTTATGAACTGCCATATCCAAGGGCTTGGGGTGGGAAGCGAATGTCCCACAAAGACACAGTCCCCCCCAACTGAGGAAGAACTCCTTTCACACGGGATATGCCAAATACTCATGCTTTGTAGAGGGCTTTCATTTGAGCCAGAGTTCATCCTGCCTCAACCTCTGGTGAACTCAGCTGCTGTTTCTAATCCCAGAGCTCCAACCTGAAGCATGCAAAGACAGCAGGGCCTCTGAGCACGTTCAGTGTCTTTCCCTCACCCCTGAATACCCACAGGCATTTCCTCACAACAGGGATTAGAGTTGGGAGATCCAAGCAACAATGAGCTCCAACACCTCTTTTTAGGAGCACTATCATGACAGGAATGCTTACAAACCAATTTCTTGGTTGACCACCCAAATCATTGGCTCTGGCCAGCTGCAGGAAATCTTTACGTGGTGGTTGGTTGCTCATGGTCTTTCCTCTCTTTTTCTTGACAAACAGATCTGTTCTCAGCTTTCTGCAATTAAGGATGGCACCACTCAAAGGAAACGGTAAGCCTTGCTCAGGAATGCCTGGTCTTCTGTGATTCTGCAGTCTTGGGACTCTACGCACAGGACCTGGTCTCAAGCTCAGGATTTGGGTGTCCACTTCCATGTTAAAAAAAGAAAACCATTTTTTAGGCCTTAAGGCAGTGGATGAAAAGTTGAAAGGATGCAAACAGTGTCTGTCAGATCCTCCAGTGTTCAGTGGGCAGAACTTCTGTGTGCTGCAGAAGTCTCTGGCCATGTTCTTCAGCTACCCACACACTCCCAGACTTCATATTCCAAAACCTCTCCTCCTAGTGTCATTATGCCTTCTCCATTTTTGACATTTCAGGGTACAAATCTATCCCATGTGCCCCATTTGCACAACCCTTTTCATGTAGGGGGAAATTGGTACGCCAGCTGTGACTACCACTAAAAAACACATATCACCCATTTCTTTGAGAGAACGTTTCATTCAGTTTGTTCCATTTTCTCCCTCCTCCATCTCCCCTGCTAACTTGGCAAAGAGGCACCTTTTAACATGATGGTTCTCTTTATTTAGCAGGGGGAGAGTAACTGGCCCTATCCACCCCCAGCACAGTGCCTCCAGTGACTGTAGCTGGTCTCTGTCTTATGTTTCTTTTAGATGGTGAGCCCTTTGGGGATAGGGATCTATCTTATTTGTTTGTTATATCTCTGCGTAAACCGCCCTGAGCCATTTTCAGAAGGGCAGTATAGAAATCAAATGAATAATAACTAAATAAATAAGCATTCCAAGGCAATGATCAGGCCTGGGTGTCAATTTCTTCTTTTTATTCTCATTCAAAGGCCCTTTCTAGGCAGAAAGAAGAAAGGTGCAAAACAGGTAAGGAGATAGCTTATGTTCTCCCATCGTCAACAGAGATATGGATTTTCTGGAAACCTTTGTTGGCAATTCATCTGAAAAAATTTCCCAAGCAAATTTCTCCTCATTTGCTGAATATTTGTGGGGGTGGTTTTGCCCAAAAAGTCAATAAATACTGTAGAAATTTTCCTGATTCCCTAAACAGACTGAGATCTCATTTTGCAAGTTATTTGATCTGATTATGCAAGTTCTTGATTTAAAAAACCAACCACTCTACACCATCTTAACTTCCCTTCATTGTACCTCATATGATTTTCAAGTATCCAAACAGAAATTTTAGAAATAGACATTTTTGTCCTCACCACAGCAGTATTCTTCACTTGACCTTTTTTCTGAAGGAGGCGATCTTCCATTCACTTTTCTGTGAAAGTGAATGTTATGTCCACTTAGAAACTATTTGATGACGAGAACTAAAGCTGCTCCTTGTCCCCGCGATGAAGACTCCTCCTCCTGCCCACAGAGGCACATTTCTTCCTCTGTATGGCCCCAATCTGGGTTCTTCCCTTTGGCATTCTAATGTCAAGAAATGGTGGGCATTACTATCATATATCCAGGATGTTTTCTAGACGGCAGTCAAAGATGCTCTGTATAGAACTTGCAAATCAATACAAGCTGAGAGTTTACAGAGAATCCAGACCCTCCCCAAGATTGGTGCTGATTTTTCTCCTGGGATCTGATGGGGAGGTCACGTGGGGAAAAGGCCCTTGGTGCAATGTTTGCTGCACCCCCCTGTTGGCCACTCCTTGCTTTTGGTGATTAGCTCACATTCACCAGCAAATGAATTTGAAAAGGGGTGGGTTAATAACAAGAAGCAAGAGGTGGCCAGCAGGGGGCGCAGTGAAAATCGCACCAGCAGCCTCCTTCCCATATGACCTCCCCATCAGATGCCAGAAGAAAAAAGCAACCATCTGCAGGAGGCTCTGGATTCTCTGTGCACTCTCAGCTGATATTCATTGGCAAGCTCCGTTTGTAGCATATTTTACTGTCATCTAGAAAACCTCTAAATAATGGCATGATAGCCACCCCAAACCCTGAAGTTGGTTTGTTGTGACTCATTGTCACGAGATTGTGACCCACGGACCCCTTCTTCTGCTCAGTCTTCCAGTGCAGGTTCTCCAGTGCTCGGTAAGCCTCTTCGGCTCAAGGAGAGTGTGGATAAAGTCGGGGGAAAGAAACAGCATGATGAGGACTCCTCAGGAGACAAGGCTATATTCAGCCGGGAGAGGTATAAATGAAAGGAATATTCTCAGATCTGCATGGGTTACAGAACATCCTATCTCTGATTGCTCCCACACTAGCCCTTTCCTTCAGAATCACTCTCTTTCAGTCACTCACTTGTTACAGAGAATCTAGACGACGTCATTGCTAGCCTGTTGCGTTCCGATGTTTTCAGCATCCCCCTCCTGTCTCCCCCCACCCCCGGTGGACAAGCATTGCATTATTGAGGCACATGAGGAGTGGTTTGATGACAACGTGGTTGATTATGATGCTCTGCCATTTCCTGGCCCTGGTGGCCACTATATGTCCTGCAATGTCTCTTCCACAATTGTTTTTCAATAGAGGTTTGCCAGCTTTGAGGTGCTGATGTGGGAAGTTGCATTGAGGGACTCCTTGGGCAGCTTGGTATTGTTTTATTTTTTGTTTTTTAAATGAAACCTTTCTCTAATGTGCAAGAACATAAATAAACTTGGGAAATGGAGGACAAAATGATGGGGTTGATAGGGTGGATTGCCATGCCTCTCTCCCACCATTTCCCAGAATGAGCCTGCAAATGAGCTTTTCCTGACTCCCGAACTCATGCTGAATTTAAACAGCTGCCCTCTGCATTAATCCCCTCCCTACATATATGTAGGAGTCCATGCCATCGAACGCAAGGGGATTGACTTCAATCTGAGTAGACGTGCGTGGGAATGGGCTGTGCTTAATATCCGCTTTCATAGCCTAGGCACTGTCCAGATTACATGCGACAACCGTGTCACTACTGCCCCTTCAGTGTGCTTCCGTCCTGCCTGTGTTTCGGCATCGCGGTCCCTGCGCTGTCAGTAAGGTGCCGTTCTCGTTTCTGATGTCCAGGTGCGTCCCGCTAATGAGGCAAAGGGAGACGAATGCCTCCTGGCCCACAGCCTCAGAGGGCCCCCCGGCCAGTCCTGGCTCTCTCCATTCTGCCGTGCAGCATGCCTGCAAGGGAGCGCAAAGGCAGCTGCCTGCCTGCCTGCCTGCCATCGCTCTCCCTGCTCCCTCGCCCATGCAGCGTGCCTGCGAGAGGGAGAGGGAGCTGCTGGGAGCCCGAGGTCATGGAAGGAGGGAGAGAAGCAAACTTCCCCTTGGCGAAGCTTCCTCCTCCCCGACAGGCTGAGGCCGCCGAGAAGAATGGTTTGGATCGCTGCTGAGCTCTGTCCTGCTGTTACGGGAGGGGGGCGATTCTATCTGCCTTCTATTGCCCAGGCTGGATCTGGAGGTGGAAGAGGGCGGGAGACACTGTCGAGAAGACAAGAACAATTAAGCCCCCACCCCGTTCATGTTGTTTTGCCCTGGTATTCTCTTCGCTTCAAGAGACAGTTAATGGCTTCCCCATTGGAACAGTTTGCCTGTCATTCAGCTGTAAAGCTGAATCAAATGTGGGACTTCGGCACTGGGCATAGATCTTTGTGCCCTCCCCCTGGCTTGCAGAAGCCGGAGGAATTGTGGAAACCTGGAAAGACATGATGCCATACTCTTTCATGTACGTCATTGATTCCAGTTGCAGGATTTCGCCTTACTTAGCACACCATTTGGATTTGCTCTTTCTAAAAGTGTAGCCAGTACCCTGTTCTCGATACAAGCGGTTCATCGCTAAGGCTCTCTCTTTTCGACCACTAACACAATCTTGGCCATGATGGGAACCACTTTTGCAGGGCAAATTGGTGCAGTGTCGCTGTGCCAATACAGCCAGGTTCATAACAGCCAAACAGTCTTGGAGACATGATACCCAGTTGTGAAACCATTGGAGACCCTATTACTGCTCTGCAAGCGCCACATAACTTTGGCTCTTCTCTCTTTGTCAGAGTTCCACCAGCGCCACCAAGCCCGCCAGGTCCACCAAGCCCGCCAGCGGTAGAACAATCGCCTCCAAGAAGGCCCAGCTCAAGAAGAATGTAAGTAATGGTTGTATTCTATCCAATGAGGCTATTCTCATGATGGAGGAAAACCGGGCGAAAGGAGCCCAGCCCTGTTTTCCATCCTCGTGAGACCCACCAGGCTTGCGGGTGAACCCAGTGATTCTCTGGCAGCTAGCCCGCCAATGTAGCCCTCCTTTCAACCCAGCTGAGTGAGTGCTGCACTAACCCGGGTTTTCTGATCGTGTGGCGCCTTGGCATGGCTCCGTGCCACAGCCACACACCAGGAGACCTCCGCCGGGAGGCTCAAACAAGCCTTCTGATCCCGGGAGTCTCCCCAGGATTCCTCCATACACTCGCGTGGGTCATCCTGCTAACAAGCAGAAGGTTGCTGGTTCGAATCCCCGCAGGTACTATATGGGGCAGCAGCAATATAGGAAGATGCTGAAAAGCCATCATCTCATACGGCGTGGTAGGAGGCAATGGTAAGCCCCTCCTGTATTTTAGCCAAAGTAAACCCCAGGACACTGTGGACTCCAGAAGTCGAAATCGACTTGACGGCACACTTTACTTTACTTTTATTTTTGTGAGACTGCTCCCCCGTTCTTTACCTTTTGAATGCCATTTTGAATACATTTTGAATGCCAAATCACCACTTTGGGGGCAAATGGCCGCTTTGGTATGGTGGGGTGAATTTTCACATGGATAGAGCACAGTAGGAAAGTCTTGACTCTGCCCCTCGCTGCACAACACATTCCCAGATTGGGGCCCCCTGTGACTGAGAGTGCAAAGGGTCTGCTTCCAGGTTGCACTTGTCTTCTAATGATGGCTCTCAGGTCATGTGCAGGTTGGCCATCATTTGGTCACCAGGGCACTTTCCAGATTGTGAGCCGTGCACCGCAAAAAGCGGTGTAAACTGCAACGTTTTGTGGTGCCAAATTCAACCGACATTAGAGAGCCATTATAAGGGGGAAAGCCTCCTACAACGGGCAGACACAGCTATTATTTTATTTTATTTTTGCAATGCAGATGCAACATTATAGGGCTGTGACACAGCAATAAAATCCAAAAGGCGGTGTCAGAAATAGGAAAGGCACCTTCCTTACAACACAGGGGCTGTGATGTCAAAACACAGGCTCCACAGAAGCACACTGAAGGGACCCTTTGTGACAGTGTGATAGCGTGCAATCCGGAAAGCGCCCTGTTCACACACTTGGAATCAGTTCTGCATTTCAAGCATAATGACAGCAAAGGCTTCTGCTTGCAGAATAACAGTCCCGCTTGAGTGCCCTGCCCTTCGCCGGCCAGATGTCATTTCACCTGCCAGCCACTTCTGGCTCCCCGCCACCCTCCCTCCCTGTCTCCGTGACCTCCTTCGCTCTTCCCCATTGGGGATGGGTTTTTGAACTGCAGGTTCAGCAGTGAGGAGGGTGAAAAGGGAGCTGGTTCCTCCCACACTGCTGATCTGCAGTTCAAAGTCCCTCCGCATGGCAGTGAAGAGGAATGGGGGCATGAAAGAGGCAGTTCTGGCCTTGTCCCCGGATGCTGCTGTCAGTGTCAAGGGTGTGGCCAGCAGCGCATGGACCTCACCTCGGGCAGCATCGGCACTGGAGCTGACACTGGATCTAGCGCTACAGCTGAGCGACTTTGAAAAAGCTGCTGTCTTTGAGAAGTAATTGCCAAGTGATGACCAAATGACGAGGGAGGAGAAGAATGCCGCCTCGAACCCCATTAAGTTTCTGAACTAGAGGGACCAATGGTCTGACTCAGTGGAAGGCAACTTCCTATGTAACTATGTTTAGGCCTCTCTTTAAGAGGGAGGAGAGGGCGCAGTGGGAAGGCACCGCAGCCAATCGAATGGAAAAGAGTGGCTGACATCCCGAGCAGCAAGAGGCTGCTGCTAACTCATCCAGAACGTTCCCAAGCAGCAGAGTGTGCATGCAGCAGGAGGGAGGAGCGATGTTCACTGTTCTCCCTGCCTCTGTCAGTATCCTTTGCCTTGCAAAAAGAGGTCCCTGAGGGATTTCTGGAAGGATGTACTTTCCGGATTGTAGGTATGTCTCAACTTTGAGACTGATATTTCAAAACACTTGATGGACATTCTGCCATCCATGGATGTCTCTCCCTCATGTGACTTCTGAACCTTGCTGAGAAGTAAAGTGTGCCGTCAAGTCAGTGTTGACTCCTGGCAACCCCAGGGGCGCAATTCCAGTGCTTGCCCTAGGCGCTCTTTGCCCTAGATACGCCCCTGGGGGAGGGGAGCAATTCTTGCTGCACTTTCCTGCCCCCATCAGTGCTCTTTACCTTCCTATGACTAATCTGTATGCAGTTGATGCAAGAATGCAGCCAGCCAGCAGGGCAGGCAGACGCTGTGTGGCCTGCTGGGCAACAAACAGCAGCACACAAACTACGGAACAGCAGCATGAAAACACCCAGCAGTTGCTGCTGCAAGTCTCCTTACCACGTAGACCCTGCTTGGTGCGGGTGGCCCAGACAGCTCTCGGGCCCGGCCTGCACTCTCCACCATCCAATGGGAGCACCCACCCGCCACCCCCGTCCCACGCTGCCCAGAGATCTCGTGTGAGTGTGCTGCTGCTTCAGCCTGTGCAAGTGAGTGGGGGGGGTGTGTGTGCGGGTGCCACTGGTCCGCTCGCCGGCAACATGAAATTAAAACATGAAATGAAAACATACAAGACATTAAATCATAAGAGACCAAAAGAGGCAGGGGTGGGAGTGGGGAGAGGAAATACAAAATGCAATACAAAGACATTTTAAAACTCTTTAAAAATCAGTTTTAAAAAATCAAAATTGAAAATCAAAATTTTAAAAGTCCGACAGAACAAAAAGGTCTTTAGGTGGCATCTAAAAGAACAAAGTGAGGAAGCCAGTTGAAGCTCACTCAGGAAGCTATTCCATAAATGGTGTGTCACCACCCAAAAGGCCCTCTCCCTAGTAGCCACCCACATCACCTCCTTTGGCAAGGGCACTCAGAGGAGGGCCTCTGAAGAAGAACTTAAGGTTCTGGTTGGGACATATGGAGCAAGGCACTTTGAACTTTGGGGCCGAAGTCCAGGGCCTCCAAAAGTGTTCTCTCTAACAGGGATTCGCAGATGTTGTTGACCACAGCTCCCAGAATCCCCAGCCAAAGGCCATTGCAGCCAAAGGCTATTGCTGGGAGTTGTAGTGAACAGTATCTGGAAATCCCTGCTAGAGGCAACACTGGCCTCCAAACCCCTTGGGGGCCCCCAAATCCTTTTTAGTTTGTTTTGGGTGGTGTGGTCTCTACTGGCCCTCAATGGACCAGGCACTCAAGTATAACTGTGACCTGTTTCAGGTGCTTTAGAGACAGAGGGGGGAGTGGGGGGGAGATATGTGGGATGGGAATATGTTAAGTTTTGTGTTGAAACATTTCTGCTAGTGCATATCTGCATAAGTGTATCTGTTTTATATTCTTACATTCTTGTGAGTTCAGTTGCTGTTTGTGCCCTCAAGAACCCACGTATTAAAAATATTGCGTGTGTGTGTGTGTGTGTGTGTGTGTGTGTGTGTGTGTGTGTAGGGGCATGATGCTTAAGTTGCAGGGTGGGGTGCTCCAGAAACCTTTAGGTCCAGGCTCCAAAATTACCTAGGTGCAACTTTGCCTCTGATAGAGCACAGACTGTTTGGAGTAAAGGTGTATGTGGTTGGTTTGTGTAGTGCTGTAAGCAAATGTGCTCAGGCTGGCCTAGATGCAGCAGATTCTCTTTAATGTCTGTTTTCATTCTGTCAGGTCCAGAACACCACCCCTGTTTGCACCTCCGTCTGTACCTCCATCTGCACCTCCATCCACACCGCCATCCGTATATCAGTCTGTACCTCCATCTGCACCTCCATCCTCACCTCCATCCGTACATCAGTCTATACCTCCATCTGCACCTCCACCTGTACCTCTATCTGCACCTCCATCCTCACCTCCATCCGGACATCGGTCTGTACCTCCATCCACACTTCCATCCGTACATCAGTCCGTACCTCCATCTGCACCTCTGCCTTTACATGGGGTAAGTAAATGTAGAGTAATCTGGGCCTGCTTCTTCTTTTCATTAACCCTGTCATATTAGAGCTGGTCTGTAAGACAGCCTAGTACAAAGTACAATTGTCAGATACATTTTCTTCATGGTAGCTAATTTACACAACCTTTTACTCATATCAGTTGACCCTACCCTACATGAACCATCCACTCCCCCTTTGAGCAGGCTTCATATAGGATGCTCTGCATGCATTGCTATATACTTAGGCTTAAAATAATCACAAATGAATCAGTTCCCACTAAGACATAGTCAGAAAAGAAATGGAATCTCTGCTTGTTAAAGGTGGGCCAGAGAAAGTTGTTTTCAGTACTTCACCCACTCCCAGTCTCTGTCCGGGGCGTAGGATGGCTGGCAGCAACCCTGGACAGGCAGGTGCCTGCCCTTTTCCTGCCAATGCTGCCAGGCCGGACCCCCCGCCACGCAACGAGGTCTCCACTACCAGCACCGGGTCTCCCTACACACATACTGCTACTGCCGCTGCCTCCTCCTCTGATGGCAGGCTTGTCCCCGGCTGTGCTGTCCCCGGCTGGCCATAACCCTTCCACCCTGTGTCAGGACACCAATGCTGGAGGCGTTTCTGGGGCTGAGCAGCATGTGTGGCGCAACCAACTGGAGAGTGCATTCTGTGTTGGCCCAGCTGGGGGCTTCTTTGCCCTGCTTGCCAGGGAGATGAAGGAAGAACCCTACTGGGCCAGTGCAGAAAGCACTCGCCGACTGAATGGGCCATGCAGACAGGTAATCAGGGTGGGGCAGGCAGGGCACATGCCCTAGGCGCCAGTTGCAGGGGAGCGCCAAGTGCTTGCCATGTCCCGCACCCAACCATCACAGTTGTGTGTGTTTTTTTCAGGGTTGGTTTGTTTGTTTTGGAAAATCCCCCCCTGCTGGGTGCCTGCTGCCACCCCCACTCACGCAGACGCGCAAGTCGCACAACAGAGATCTGAGTCCCGGCAGAGAGCCTGCGCCCCCGCCCCTACCCCCCCAGAGCACTGACTTTCCGATTATTTTTAGGGAGCGTTTGCTGCCTGAAAGCATCTATTCCCCTTTCTCTTCCTCCAGAGGGGGAAAATAGATGCTTTCAGGCAGCAAGCCTGCCCTGAAATGAGACTGAAGAGCTCTCTTCAGCTCTTTAGAGCTCGAGGCCACACCCCTTTGCATGTGATGTCATCATGTGATACTTCACATGCAAAAGGGCGTGGCCTAGAGCTCTAAAGAGCCGGAGGGAGCTCTTCAGTCTCATTTCAGGGTAGGCTTGCTGCGTGAAAGCACCTCTTCACTCCAAGGTGTGCTCCTTATTCAGTAAACAAAATTTTGCAGGCAACCCCTCTCCCCATCCAGCTCAAATCCAATCTTCCTTTCTTTGGCTGGGCTTTAATCTGTGCTCTGTTGTTGGAGGAGATTAGAGGGGAGGGGGGCAGAAGAGAGTAGGTACTTAGCTGTGCTGGTTTGCCCTTCCAGCAGCTCATGGGTAATAGCTTTGCTGTCTGCTTTCGTGGAATAGGGAATTGCAAAAATAAATTGCTTTGAATTATTTTGTAGAAGGCATAACTATTATGCCAGTAGTGTTCATGGTTCATCTTTAGTGATGTATTATAAAACTGTATTGAGTTTTTTGCACTGGGTTTTTTCTGTGTGTGTCCAGACAGTCAACAGTTGATGGTGACATGCTACAGGGCTTTTTTCTTCTTCATTCCACAGATTAACTGTAGAAGCAGTCTCAGGGCTAAGATGTGCCTTCTACAACAGACACATGTAATACTCTCTCGGGTGTGGGTGGTTGTGATTCGAATTACACATGGCCACTGGCAGTTGCGAGTTTCAGCAGAGAAATGGGTGGAGTGTTTTTTACCTCTGGCTGCTTTTTTCTCACATGGATGGAAAAGGAGCCTTGAGAGGGCAAAATTAAGGAGGAAAAAAATAACTGCTGGGGGAAAATATCATGATCCTTTGCTTTTTGTCCCTTTGCTCAGACGTATAGTTTTTCACTAGCTGATTTTAATTAAAAAAGCAAAACAGTTGAGGTGACTGGTACCTGCATCTATTGCAGAATGTTGATTTGCCTCTCTGTTCCACTGTAGTGCTGTTAGTGCAACTAACCGTTCTCAGCATGCAACTTTTGACACTTATAGATGCTCTGCAACGCTTTCTTTTTTTCCTTTTGGATTGTAGCACTGTGTCCTGCTTCCTCCTGTTGTGGTCCAGGCCTTATTTATATACTGAATATGCTCATTAGCTAGCATACAAAATGAGGCCTGTCTCATAGTGTCACCAAGTGACCAAGTTCTTTTATACAGTGACCATGTAGGATCTGGATGCAAGGAAGAAAAGAGATCAAAGCAAACCTAAATGATTCAATGGGCTTTATTGAGTATAAAAGAATAACAACATCAATCTAACTGAACAGAAAGCAGAACATTCTATCAATATTACTAACAGTATTTCAACCCTAACCATCAACAATATTCACCCAGTGTTCCTAACTAACACATGTGTGTGTATTAAATCTTCCTAGAGCCTACTACAACTCAGATACAGATGGAAAAAGGGGGGGGGGTAAGGAAGGCTGAGGACTGGCATGGTTTGGGGAGATCAGGAATTAGTAGAGGGACAAGGGGAAAGGAGAAGAAGGGGAAAGGATGGAAGGATCCAAGGCTTGTAGAGGCAGCATATTACCAGGATCAGAGGCTTGAGAGTGGTGGATCTTTCAGCTGAAGGAGAAAAGCTGTTGGCTGGAGACAAGAGCGTTTGGATCAAGCATGCAGTTTGCTCAGAGCATGTCTGAGAGTCAGAGCACCATGGCTGGGGAAGTCTTGACTTCTCATTGCGCAGTGGAAGTCACAGACAGTTCCTGTCCATGGCCAGAGTTCCTGCCTCTAGCCCTACGGCTTGGGCAGCAAACCCTTGGATTGCTCATGAGCAGATCTTGCTTGTAGGCACAAGATTGCGTGGCACGTCTCGTACTCGAATTAGAATTGTATAAACCAGCCCACTATGAGGAATTACGGTTTTGCAATAATTTCAGTCCGTAGGAGACCAGGTTTAGAGAGGGAATGCTGCAAGACAACTTCTCTGTGTACCTGCAATCCTGTCAAAGATCTGTGAGAGCCAGAATTGGGCTGTGCTGGCAAACCACAAAGCAAGGTTTGAAGGTTATGGAAAAGCAATTGTGGAAACCAGCCCACAGTTTCTAGTTTGCCATTGTAATGGCAACAAAGAAATGTCTCCCAGATTCACTGGGGGAAACCCAATTTACTGAGTGCATTTTAATTTAATGATTTTATCTACTTCATATTTTCAGAAGTTCGGGTGCAGGAAGCGAGGGGGGAGGAAGCGAACCTGGAAGAAGAGAAACTGAGCAGGGAGGAATGTGATTTGGAAAAGCCTGACCATTGTTATTTTTGTAAATTATTATTATTATTCCTATTATTGTTGTTGTTTTTATTTTTATTATTATTGTTATTTTATTATTATTATTATTTAAAAAAACATAATTTTGAAAGACACACCTCTTCTTCTCCTCCATGGTCTCTGCAGCAAGAGTTCTGCTTATGTACAGAACCACATTTGGAAGCTTCAGAGGTTTTGTAGAGCATTCTGGTTCCTGCTCTGAAATGGGGAGACCTGTGCACCGTGCGTGCCTCTAGGGCAGGAAGAATACTCCTGTCCCTCAGTTACTTGACTATCATAACTCTAGCAGCATAACTCTAGCAGCAGCAGGGGCAGATCCGCCTGAGGACTTGCTCACCCACCATTCGCTGCCTCTGCTGCAGGCCCCCCACTGACCCCACCAACCACTGCCTCTGGTAGTAACTTGTGAAAGGCTTTGGTGTACGAGCTTAAGGGGAGGAGGCTGCTTGGTGGAAGCAGTTTCTCATTGCCCAGCCCCCAGTTGCCAGTCTTGAAAGTGTTGGGAATTCTCTCTGGTAAGAGAATCCCTTTTTCATTACAGCAGAGTGTACAGAGGCACAACACAGCGGAATTTGGTTAGGCATGCGTGTATGCTGAGAGTAAAGTAACTTGGAGCCAGTTCATAGTTTCAAATCAATATACAAGCCATTTATTAAAGAACTCCATTCTAGATAGGAAAGTGAGGAGTTAGGCTCTCTAATCTAGCTAGCTAGCTGGATACAGATGGATTCTGCATCTCTGCACACATGGTGCAGGGAGAGGAGCTTGCTAAGAGCTAAGAGTAGCAATCTACATTTCAAAGGGATAGTATCAGAGCAGTAGAGAAGGGATGACCAGTGTCTTGACCCTCTAGCCCTCTGACTCACTAGTCTGTCCTCCACTGTCTTTGCGACAAGAGACTGTGCAAAGTCCTTCACTTCCAACAGAAAGGTGGCCAAGGTAATGAGAAAAGGCTGCCAACTAGGAAACAGTCTCCTCAACCTGTGCCCCTTGAAATGCTGTGGAGGGTGTGAGGCTGTCATAGCTTTCCTCAGGTGAGCAAGAACCTGGGTCTGCTCCTACTTGGCAGGGAGAAAGTCCCGGAAGAGTAAGCTGAGTTTAGATCAGGGATGCTCATCTCTGGTCCTCCTGCAGATGTTGGCTACAACTCCCATAATCCCTGTCTATTGGCTACTGTGCCTGTGGATTATGAGAGTTGTCATCCCAAAACAGCTGGGGGGCCTAAGTTGAGCAGGTCTGCCTTACAGGTATCAAGTGTTCACAACACCTCTGACCACTGGCAGAGTAATTTGTCCCTCAGAGTCATCCCATAGCGCCATGCCTTGACTTGCCCTGCTGCCACAGGATCAAAAGGAGAGCCTGGCACATGCTAAACATGAAACATGCTTTCTCGTGCTAGTTGGATAGGACTTCATCATGCCAAGTCAGTAATAGACTGTCTGTTACCAGGGCTTTGTTTCTTCCCAGTTTCTGGCCCGCTGAGTGACTAACTTGAGCATAACAGAGTGGCACTGGAGACACATCTCGGTACTTGGAGCGCTGCCTGCAGGAATTTAGACTGTACAAGTTCCAGAGCCACAATGTTGGGGAAGGGGACCAATTGGGCACCATCGAGCAGCTAGCTAGTGACTGGGCTGTGAACAGTTCAAGGGCCGCTGATACATAATGGCCTCCTCTTGTCGGCAGGCATTTGAGAATGGCAGAGGCACTTCTCTGGACATTTAAAGCCAGGTGTTCTTTATGACCTTTCCTAGAGCCACCAGAATGGAAAACTACTCCCAAGTCTTGGAAGCGTGCAGCTTGCTCAATCTTATGCCCCTCAATGTGCCAAGAGTGGATCTTGGGCCTCCTGACAAAGGCCATCATTTTAGTTTTGTGATCATTGATTTCCAGGCAGTTCTCCCTGCAGTGCAGCATCAGGGCCCTCAGTCTTCTTCTAAGGCCAATGGGGGGTCCTTGAGAGGATGGCTGCATCAACCACGTATAACAGGATGGCAATGTATCTCCCAGCGCGCTTTGGAGGGTGGAAATCTGGGTTGCTAAGCTGGCCCATCATAGAGTTAATGTAGAAGTCGAAGGGGAGTGGAGCCAGAATGCATCCTTGTTTGATGCCCTTCAGCTCTTGTGAGGTGGCCTTGGGGGCTACATCTCACCTGGAGTGATGTGTTCGCGTGCAGGGTGCGATGAAGTTATAGCAGGTGCCGGTCAATGGAGGAGGCTTCCAGCTTCTCCCTTCATTTGGCTCGTGAGATGGAGTCGAATGCTGCCTTAAGGTCGATGAAGGCGGCATAGAGGGAGGTCACCCGGCAGGAAGCGTATTTCCCGATAAGGTGCTGTAGAACTAGGCACTGGTCGATGGTGGAACGCCCTTCCCTGAAGCCCGCTTGTTCCTCAGCAAGAAGATTTTCCTGTTCCAATCCATCTTTAAGCTTCCCGGATAGGTGTCTCGCATTAGGTTTGCTGATGGTATTGAGCAAAGTGATGGGTCTGTAATTGGCAGGATCATCCTTCTTGCCCCTTTTAAATATAAGGCAATGATCACTGCGCCCCCCAGTCCTTGGGAATTTGGGCACTCGTGTCAACATTGGTGAAGTGCGAAGCCAGGAAAGGGGCCCACCAGTCTAGCTTATTTTTAACGGCCTCTGGTGGAATACGGTCCTCGCCTGGAGCCTTCCCCAGTCTTAACTGGGTGACTACACTGTGAATCTTTGAGGTTGACACTGGTGCCCACGCTGGAGTGTCTTCAATGGCACAGGTGGAGTTTCTGCAAACAGCAGCAGGCTCTTTGTATAGGTCATGAAAATAGTTCTCCCAGATCTCTGGATGAAGATGACAGTCCAGGTGATTTGGTTCATAAGTGGGAGAGTGCTTTGTAAAGATGCCAGAACATGGCAGAATCTTTGGCTCTAATGGCCTGAATGAGACCCATCCAGGCATCTTTCATGGCATCTCTTTTCTTACAAAGCAGCAGAAGTTTGTGCTGTCTTTTCTGCAGAAGGAGATTCTGTGCGGCCAACTGTCCAGAACTAGCTTTATAGACTTGATAGGTGTAGGGATGGGCTTTTGGGGCTTTAGCACAGTCCTTATCCAACCACTGCTTGGAGGCCTGTTGGCACTGTGCACGTAGCTGACAGATCTTGCGAGAGAGGAGCTGCTGTTATTCCTGGACGAGGGCATTGTAGGACACCAAAGGTGGAGAAGTAGGGTCGTTAGTTAGTGAGGATGATTGAATACGCTGAGGGGGTCAGAGGCGAATAGCTCACTTAGTGCTTGATCCAGTTGTGGAGACCATTTAGCACGGCAATATGCTCCTCCCGCCAAGGATATGGTGGGATGATCATGGTTCTCCATAAGGGACTGATAGATGAAAGGCTTTAGAAGGAGCGAGATGGGGAGATGATCACTGTCAAATTTGGAGACAACCCTCAAAACCCTCCACCAGAGGGAGAAGGTTCCCTGAGGCGATAAAGTAGTCAATCAGACACATCCCAGAGCCGGCCAGATAAGTGAAGTTGGAAAGATGGTCATTTTCAAGCGAGTCCTTCAGAATGAAGAGATTAAGTCTGGTGGTCATTAGACTCAAGCAGAGACCTGCATAACTTGACCTTTTGTCCTTTGAAAGACGAATAAGAGGGAGCCCGTCTGCCTCGGGACTGGAAGCCTGAGGCTTCCTCCGTATTGGAGAGAGATAGATGTTAATTTTCAGCAGACTGCAGCAGCCAAATTGAATCAAAACTGCCATAGCATATTGTTTGAGGGGTGGAAGCAGCTTCGAGGATGTGTATAGAGAGGTAGCAACAAGCACACCCAGGCCACCTTTGCATCTGCCACAGCCTGCCCCAGGTACAGCTCCAACTGTATAAGACTGAAAGGCATTGAGTAATATCTCCCCGGATGAGGCTGAATAGCAAGTCCTGGGGACAAACAACAGGGCAGGCCTGCGGTCTTAATGTCCTGCTTGTGGGCTTTCATGAATCATCTGGCTGATCACAGTTGGAAACAGGATGCTGGACTAGATGCATCAATGCAACCCAGCAGAGCAATTCTTACATTTGTGTTAAGATGATGAAAATGGTCTCTTTATCATTTGGCCACCTGCCTCTCTACCTAGTCTACCATTTCAAATTACAGAAAATTTAATCTACAATCCAATCTTCAGATGCAAAACAAAAGCACTTAAAAACAGAAATAACACCCAGCATCTCTGCCAGCCTCTACTATTCAGCACCCCCAGTTTCCTCCCCACACTTCTGAGATTTCACCAGGTACTAGACACACCTTTCAAGACCATCATTACAGCCTTGAGAACAGTAGATCTTCTTTTAGAAGAAAACGTCTCAGGACATTGAATTTCTTTCAAAATACTGTGCTTGTGCAATGCAACGGTAGAATCAGGGAGCACATAGACTTCTGGCAGAGGAGCGGTTGGCCTGCTGGATCCAAACACAGCTTTGATGTAATGCCTCATATGACCTCTGTAGCACAAGATGGAGCCACACTCCAGTAGCTCCAATCATGCAAGCAAAGCATCTCAGATGGGTGTGCCCAAGCACACCCACATCCATGCCATGTTTCAGGCAGGACTGAAGCTCACCTTCCATCCCTACCCCTGGGAGAAGAACTTTGTGCAAATCATCTAATACAGGATTCCCAACCTTTTTAAAAACAAGCATACCTTTTCTGCTCACAGACCAGTCCTTCAATTCAGATACCCTGTAATGATTGTCTCTGTGTGTGTGTGTGTGTGTGTGTGTGTGTGTGTGTGTATTGATGGATGGATGGATGGATTGATTGATTGATTAAGTGCCGTCAACTCTTAGCAACCACATAGATAGATTCTCTCCAGGGTGATCTCTCAGGTCTCTCAGTGATGCATTCATTGCTGTCATAAGCGAGTCCATCCACCTTGTTGCTGGTTGTCCTCTTCTCTTTCCTTCAACTCCCCCCAGAATTATAGACTTCTCAAGGGAGCTGGGTCTTCGCGTAATCTGTCTGAAGTACGATAGTTTGAGTCTCGTCATTTGTGCCTCGAGTGAAAATTCTAGATTGATTTGTTCTATGATCCATTGGTTTGTTTTCCTGGCTGGCCATGGTGTCCTGAAGAGTCTACTCCTGCACCAAAGTTGAAAAGCGTCAATGCTTTTTCTATCTCGTTTCTTCAAAGTCCGCCTTTCACATCCATAGAATGTCATGGGGGAAACCATTGTCCAAACGATTCTAATCTTTGTAGGTGTAGACTCCTCATGGCATCTAAATATCCTTTCTGAGGCCTTCATTGCAACCCTACCAAGTGCTTGTCTGCGGCGTATTTCTTGACTGCTGGATCCTTTACTGTTGACAGTCGATCCTAAAAGGGAGAAGCTATCCACCACTTCAGTGCCTTCAGTGTCTATTCTGAGGGTGACACTTGTCTTTAGTTTAGTCTTCTTTACATGTAATTGTAGTCCCATATTTTCACTGTGCTCCTTCACTTTCATTACTAGAGCCACATTCTCAGCTCTCAGAGTGGTGTCATCAGTGTAGCGCAGCTTATTGTGTATCTATGCACACACAAATCTAAAGGTTACAGTTATGAAACAGCTTACTCCAGTCACTGGCTTACATCCAGACTCAGTTACTCAAGAGTACTCCCACTGAAATTAATCAACTTGTCCCACTAATTTCAAGAAGACTGCTGATGACTAGCTTTCTCTGGATGTAGGTCTGTGGCTGGAGTAGCCTACCTCATGACTGTAGCATTAAAACTTGGCACTAATATTCCGTCGGTCAGGATGAGGGAAGGAGTACGCTGAGCTTCCGCACGTCACCAGCCAGTCAGAAGCACAGGGAGAGAGCCTTCACCCTCCTCCCTCCCCTTCTACAATAGATACATCGCTGTGAACATGTTGGCTTCCAGCCGGCAGTCCTCAGATGAGGTACACATCGCGTGGCAGGAGGTCTCTGCATAGCCCCGAGAGCCCTTCAAGTACCACTAGGGGTACTAGTACCCCCTGTTGGGAACCCCTGTTCTATATACAGAGAGTTCTTTTTTAATTCATATCCAGGTCTCCATCTGTACCAGAGAGAGGCCCTTTCCACAGCAAGTCTGCACAGCTACAAATGGCAAAACGTAACCAATCACTATCTTGGCTTCAATGGCTGGTCTAGTTGCCTCATCACAGTAAGGATGACCTGCTGTTTTCACTGTCATTTCAGTGAAAAGAAGCTTTCATACCAAGTCTGCAGGTATGCTTCATTTAAGTGTCATGACTTCCCTTCATGGGTAGGTGAGAGAGTAAGCCAGTAGCTCATTGTGTGCTGAGCGTAGACAGAAGTCTGCCAATTGCTAATCACTTCTATAACCAAATGGTCTGCGAATTCACTACCTCGGAGAAGTGATGAACTAGTTTGATCTAATATGTAAGCAGCTGTCCACTGTAAATGTATTGGGTCTACAGATGTGGATTGGCTTTGGTAGCCAGCTCTTCATAGTTGCCAACTTCCTCCCCAGGGATGTCTGCTTGCCCAGCACAAAGCCAGACGACTCCTCCCTCCAAATTCCCAGTGTGTGGAGAACTCAGGAGTTGAGAGGAGTCTCTCATTTTGTGCTCGCCTACAGTATTGTTGCCGGAAATATTCCTAATCACTCATGGTGACCTGCAAAACCTTGAGATATAAAGGCAGTTCACACAATGCTCCTGTTTTAGGATTGTGTGCAAGGGAAAGGCTGGAGAGAGAGAAGTGATTTCTGGGGGAGAGGAGCTGAGCCAGAGAGTGCCTTCCTACCCAGCTCGCATGCCCAGCAGTTTACCCAGGCTGGTAGAAACATATGTCTGTTCTAATCAGAGCCATGTGAACTGCCTCACAGAGTATCTTGAGGGGGATGAGGGTTGGAAAGGAAGCATGGGATGGATGGAAGTAGTGGGACTTCTATTATTATTATTATTATTATTATTATTATTATTATTACACTTCTATCCCGCTCTTCCTCCAAGGAGCCCAGAGCGGTGAACTACATACTTCAGTTTCTCTTTCACAACAACCCTGTGAAGTAGGTTAGGCTGAGAGAGAAGTGACTGGCTTAGAGTTACCCAGCTAGTTTCTTTCTTTCTTTTTTCATTTCAATTTTTTAATTAACTTTTAACAATAACAGTAACCATAACAATCATAATAAACACAGTAACAAGTTGACTTCCCGCGCACCTCTTTTCGTGATACCAACTATAAATTTTACCCTTATTGTAATATTAATTTAAAAGGAAAAACACAAATTAAAACCTTCCACCACCATTAATCTGCCCAACCTGCATTTCAAATTTCAAATCCTGCTGTAAGATCCATAGTAGGAAAATAATTCTTTAAATAAACCAAAAAAGGTTTCCAATCTTCCTTGAAGCGTTCTAAACTTTGGTCTCTGATCAGTGTTGTAAGTTTTGCCATTTCTGCATATTCTAAAGTTTTTATCAGCCAATCTTCTTTTGAAGGCAGTTCGTTAGTCTTCCATTTCTGTGCATATAATATTCTGGCCGCTGTAGAAGCATACATAAAAAAAGTTAAATTATTTGTAGAAAATGCTCCTTGTGTTATTCCTAGCAGGAAGAATTCTGGCTTCTTAGGGAATGTCACTTTAAATATCTTCTTCAATTCATTATATATCATGTCCCAATAGGCCTTGGCCCTCCCACAGGTCCACCACATATGAAAAAAAGTACCTTCAGTATGCCCACACTTCCAACATTTATTTGAAACATCTTTATACATTAATGCCAGTTTTTTAGGCGTTAGATACCATCTATACATCGTTTTGTAATAATTTTCCTTCAAAGCATAACAAGCAGTAAATTTTAAATCACTTTTCCATAGCTTCTCCCACGCTGCCATTTCTATATTAAGTCCAACATCGTGAGCCCATTTTATCATAGTTGTTTTAACCAATTCCTCTCTAGTCTCCTCCAAAAGTCGTAATTTATACATTTTAGAGATTAATTTTTCATCATCTTGACATAATCCCTTCTCAAAATTCGAAATCTGATCTTCAAATCCAACTTTAGTGTCTTTCTTATACACCTCATTTAACTGATAGTACTGAAACCAATCTCTAACCAAGTTTTGTAATTCAGTTAAAGATTTTAACTTACAATCGTTTCCCTGAAAATACAACAGATCTCTATATGTACCCCCAGACATCTGCATATTTACTTCTTTACGTGATAAAGCTTCAATCGGGGATATCCATAACGGAGTTTTTGGTTCCAACCAATTTTTATATTTTAACCATACCCTCATTAAACTCCTTCTTACACAGTGATTCAAAAAATCTTTATGTACTTTAGTGTTTTCATACCATAGATAAGCATGCCATCCAAACCTTCTATCAAATCCCTCCAGATCAAGGACTCTAGGGTTTCTCAATGCTATCCATTCCTTTAGCCATGTCAAACATACAGCATCAAAATACAACCTTAAGTCTGGCAAGGTAAGACCACCCCTTTCCTTTGCATCTGTTAAATTCTTAAAATTTATTCTTGGTCTTTTCCCTTGCCAAACAAATTTAGCTATATCCTTCTGCCATTGCCTAAAACAAGTCAAGTTATTAATTATAGGAATAGTCTGAAAGAGAAATAACATTTTAGGCAAAACATTCATCTTCACCACTGAAATTCTTCCCATCAAAGATAAATTCATTTTAGACCATCTTTGCAAATCTCTTTTCATTGAGTTCCATGTTTGAACATAATTATTTGAAAACAGCACAGAGTTATTATTTGTTAACCAAACTCCCAAATATTTCACTTTCTTCTCCACTTTTAACTCACTTATTTCACCAAATCTATCTTTACTTTCCTGATCAATATTTTTAGTCAGAACCTTAGTTTTAGTCTTGTTTATGTAAAATCCTGCCAACTGGCCAAATTGCTGTATCTTGTCCAAAAGTCTTTCAATCTTATCGACTGGATTCTCTAAAAATAACACAACGTCGTCTGCAAAGGCTCTCAGTTTGTATTCTTGTCTCCCGATTTTGGGACCATGTAATTCATCATCTTCCCTAACAGATCTACAAAGCACTTCTAAAACCAATATAAAAAGCAATGGAGAAAGTGGACAACCTTGTCTAGTCCCTTTTTGTATTCTACAATTGTCTGATAATTCTCCATTTACAATAATCTTGGCATATTGTTCCGAGTAGATAGTTTTAATTGCTCTAATGAAATGTTCACTGGCCGTTATTTCCTCTAATAAACCCCACATAAACTGCCATGAAATATTGTCAAAAGCTTTCTCTGCATCCAAAGAAATCATCGCCATCTGTTTTTCATTATGTTTTTCATAATACTCCAATACATTCAAAACTGTTCTAACATTGTCTCTCAGTTGTCTCTTTGGCAAAAAGCCAGCTTGATCCTCATGAATAAAGTCTCGTAGTACCACTTTCAGTCTTCTTGCCAAAACCGCAGCAAAAAGTTTATAATCATTATTTAAAAGTGATATTGGCCTATAATTTTTGACTAATGTTAAGTCTTGATCTGGCTTTGGGATTATTGTAATATTTGCATATTTCCACGAATCTGGCATAATCCCTTTTTGTAAAATGTCATTCATAGTCCATTGAAGAGGTTGTAAAATTTGATCTTTGAGTGACTTGTAATACAAAGCTGAGAGTCCATCTGGCCCAGGGGCCTTGTTGGATTTAGCTTGATTTATTACTTCTATTATTTCCATAACTGTTATTGGAGCATTCATGATTTCTATTTGTTGAAGAGAAAGTTTTGGAATATTTTTAGTTCTAAGAAACTGCTTAATTTTTTTTATCTTCTACTATTTTGCCTTGATATAATTCCGAGTAATATTTTTAAAATTCCATCCTTATTTCCTTTCCATTATAAGAGAGCCCATTTTTAGTAAATATTTTAGATAAATTTTTTTTCTTCCTCTCCAGTCTAATTTTCCAAGCCAGCAACTTGCCTGGTTTATTTGCAAATTCAAATGATCTTTGCTTGATATACTTCAGATTTTGCTCAAGTTCATTTGCTATTAACATAGAGAGTTGTTGTTGTAACATCTTAATAGCTTGAGAGATCTTCTTCTTATCTTTAGTCCATATCAATTCTCTTTCCTTTTTGGAAATCTGCATCAGTAGTACCTCTCTTTTCAATCCTCTTTGTTTTTTAAAATATGCATTTTGCTGTATGAAAAAACCTCTCATAACCGCTTTGCTTGCATCCCAAACAATTTTGTTGTCCAATCCTTGATTTAAATTCAATTCAAAATAATCCTTTAACTTCTTTTTGGCTTTCTCAACCACATCTGGTTTTTTCAAAAGATATTGATTCAGTCTCCACCTAAATGAGGTCGCTCCTTCCTTCTTCCATGCAAAACAAATCGGATTATGATCTGAAAATGTCCTAGGTAGAATGTCCATTGTTTTCATATGAGTTATAATGGTTTGGGATGTCCAGACCATATCTATCCTGGAATGTGACTGATATCTTTCCAAAAAGTAGGTATATTCTTTTGCATTTGAATTTTTAATTCTCCATAGATCATAGAGATCCATATGATCTACTAATTCAAAAAATGCTTTAGGAAGTTTACCTTGTAAATTCTTTTCCGATAAATCAGATTTTCTGTCCAAAACTGTCGAGACAACTCCATTAAAATCTCCCAATAAAAGCAAATTAGCATTTGATAGATCTGCCATCTTTTGATCCAAATAGTTATAAAATTCAACTTTCCTTTCATTAGGGGCATAGATTCCAATTATCACTGTTTTAATTCCAGATTTTAAAACTTCCAATGCTAATATCCTACCTTCTTCATCTTTAAAAATCAATTTAGGTTCAAATTGTTGTTTGACATAAAATACTACTCCTCTTTTTTTTTCTTATCTGAAGAAACAAATTCTTGTCCCAGGGCTCTATTTACCAAAAATTTCCGATCATGTTTTCTAATATGAGTCTCTTGTAAACACACTATATCCAGATTTTGTTTCTTAAGAAAGTGGAAAACCCTATTTCTCTTAATTTTTGAATTCAGACCATTTATATTCCAAGATAAAAATATGTAAGTTCGTTTATAATCCATATAGAGTGACTTAAGTTATATGTTTATGAAGCAGAATGTTCAGAAGATAAGTCTTTTTTGTATTTCCGCCAGAATTCTTGTGCTTTCAGGAGCTCAGTGAATCTATTCCTCTTGCTCTTGTAGAAGAAGGAGATTCCCTCTGGTAATTCCCATCTAAAACGTATTCCTTTAGCAGTTAATGCATCAACCAAAAATTTGTAATCCTTACGTTTTCTTAGAATTCTGGCTGGAATCTCTTTCAAAATTTTTATCTGATGAGTTTGAATTGTTAAGGTTGTAGTAAAGTGAGCCTGAATGATTCTCTCTGCTATTGATTTGGTGGGGAAATGTACTATGCAGTCTTTGATTAATTTATTTCTTGTTGCAAAATCCGAGTTTACACGAAAGGCTGTCTCAATCTGGGCATCCATCTCATCAACCGTAATTCCCAAAAGTGATGCAAGTTCCACTCCAAGTAATTTCCTAATGTTCTCATTAGGAATTTCAGGAATTCCTCTGAACCTTAAAAATCTCTCTTTTTGTCTTAATTCTAACAAAGCCATTTGATCCAGTAATTTTTCTCTGTCATCCTTCAGTGATTGCACATCTTTTTCTACAACATCAATCGTTAATTTAAATTCTTTATTGTCCTGTGCCAATTTTTTGACAGTCTCATCAATATTTGAGGTCCTATCATTTATCTCAGCCATATTTTGCTTCATTTGGGTTACATCAGAAATGACCTGTTTGAGGTCGGTGGCATTTGATGCCAAGGCAATTGCGTTTGACTGCAAAATTTGTTTCATCTCAATCAACGTCTGGTCCATGGCTGCAGCTACTTTAACTTCCCCTGCACTTGTATCTGGAAGTGAAAGTTTCCTTGCTTGTAGATGTGTCTGGCTTAGATGAGGTTTCTCCCTGCCTTTCATGATGACATGAAGGAGTTAAAGAAGAAAATCCTTTGCCCAAGTATGTTTGTCCTTGATCTCAAAACAGAAAGTAAAAACCTGAGCTTGTACTCAAATATAAACAATTCTGCAGCATATCAGTGGCCGTCAAAACTTGCTCACGGTAGCGTGGAGTATATAAAAAAAAAAAAAAAGACAGCAGAACGTCTCTTCTTTAAACTTGAAGAACAACAATCCCCACTGATAGAATTCTTTCCAGATATTAAAACCAGCAACTGAAGTTTCCAATCTTAGTAGTTAACAAACAGAAGAAGAAGGAAGGAGAAGGGGGGGGGGGAAAGAGAGAAAGTCCTTTCTTTAATTGTAATCCAAAAGAGAACTTATAGGCTTATCTGCGACGGCTTTCCCGGAAACGCAGGAGAATTCATCAATCACTGAGTCACTAAAGAGGTGAACTTCTTTGAACTTTTCACATTAATTATATCCAAGCCAAAGAGATTGTCCGCTCGGCAGCTTTAAAATTCCTGAGCAGGAGATTAGCAAAGATGGACCCCCTTTTCCCTGCTGGTGAACTTGAGACAATAAATCGTGCTCTTCAGCCCGATCCACATATCAAATTACCAGCATATGAGAAGACGTGGGTTATCTTGAATCAATCCTTTGATCTAGGATGATGAAGGGAGGAGTTTGAAACCTCAAAATCCTCTTTTTCTTCCTGCTCAGTCCTCCCTTGTCAGAGAGGCAGCCACTGCGTTGGCGGTCCCAACCGGAAGTCAGAGTTACCCAGCTGGTTTCATGGCTGAATGGGGATTTGAACTCGGGTCTCCCCAGTCCTAGTCCAGCACTCTAAGCACTACATCACGCTGGCTCTGCCTTTCCCTCTATTGCTCTCAAAATCCCAATTTGAACAATTTCAGAATATATCTAGTTTTGAAGAGGAGTAGAACAAAGAGGAGGAAGTGAGGTCTTCACTCAGGAGCCAATGTCTGAAGTATGCTGGCTATTTAACACAAATGTGTTATATATATATAGATAGATAGATAGATATAACTCCCCCCCACAATGCACTACATGCACAATGCAATGGGGGATTTGCCTGTCAGATTCTGTATCTCCTAGGGCTAAACTCAGCCCAACGAGACACACAATAACCGGCAGCCAGGTTAAGGTTGCGCTTGCAAAATCTTAGCTAACAGCCGGGTTGGTTTGAAGGGTTAGGTAGGCAGGAAGCATCGGGATCCACGGGGATTCCGGCCTAAGATCGGCTGGGCTGCCCTTGCCCACGTTAGGCTGGTCATGAGAACAGTCCCATTGATTCTCAGGCCCAAGATACAGCATTCTTTAGACATTCACCCAGCTAGCATTGATTATTAGCTCAATCATTTTCAGCAACAAATTGACATGCCTAGATCTTCCTGTCCAGTCTTCTAGATTCTAGGCTCGGTTAGGATGTTGGATAACAGCTATCTTTATATGCATTGACAGTAATAAACTCAACTCAACTAAAACTAAGACATGCCTATATATCTCAGACCAATCTCTTTTTCTTATAACAGAAAGATATTGTCTTTCAGAGTTTCTTATGGCCGCCAAGAGAGCCCAGAAGCTTGCAGCACATTAAGCACTCTCGGACGCATTTCAAAAGATCCTGCTTGTTGTTCGAGGCAAGGCCTTTTCCTTTTAAAAATAAAAACACATTTTTAAAATCCTGCTTCTATCCCACTCTTACCTGGGGTTCCAAGTGGTTTCCATCCACAGGACGGATCAGATCCTCACCTGCTTAGCTGAGTTTCTCCCAGACCATTTTCTGAGTCCTAGGTGGAAGAGCAGAGACACAAGTTACTGGCTTTAAAGCTTGGGATCTTCTCCAATGATGGTGGGAATTGTGGAGGAGGAGACTCGCCATCCAGAAATGCATGGTTATGAAGGCCAAGGGCAGCAAAGAGTGGGCTAAGGCATTCTTCATCCAGATGAGATGGCTCCCCCATGAGGCAAGGTGAGGTGACAGTCTCAGGCGGCACTTATGCCCTAGGATGGCAAGTGTAGGCACCCTGCCCCCCTGCAGGTGTAGTTTCGCCTGCCTGCTACCACCGCCTCCCACCAGCTCCTCTACACTCTGTCACCCTCCTTTCAGGTGTCCATCCCTTTATCCTGGCCCCGTTCCTGATGCAGACAGTGGTCTCTACCTCTTCTCCATTGTCCAGCTGCCTTATCTTTTGAAAATTTATTTAATCTATTTTAATTGATTTATCATTTAGATCCCGCTCTTCCTCCAAGCAGCTCAGCGTGGTGTACATGCCTTTTTTTATCCTCACGACAACCCTGTGAGGTAGCTTAGGCTGAGAGATATATGACTGGCCCAGAGTCACCCAGTGAGTTTCATGGTGGAAAGGGGATTCGAACTCGGGTCTTCCTGGTCCTAGTCCAACACTCTAAACACTACACTATGCTGGCTCTTCTGGGCATGTCACTGTATGAAATTGCAAGTCAGCGGTGGAGTACAATGACTTATGTTGTATCTTCTGATGGATTTTTCACATTTAGCTGTTTTTTCAGGATAAAAAATAAAATAAAAATAAAATCAAGCCTAGGGCTACAGTAATGCAAAGAAGTTCCCGTCAAGATTTCTACCAGTTGCAGCTGTTAAAAGGCAGAGGACTCCTGCCGGGGGTGGGGGGACAAAACACACGGCAACCCTACTGTGCAGCCTCCCCAAAGTTCTGCAAAGGTTGCCTGGTTTCTCTGTGCTGGTCAGGATAGGGGGTGCCAGAGAGCCTAAGCGACACACGGAGCAGCAGCACCAGCTCCATTGGTTGTCATTCCAGGCAGGGCAAGGCAGGACATCTTGATGTGGCAGCGTATTCGGGGTCATGCTGCTCTCACTCTGTGCAGGAGGCTGGCCACCTCAGAAACAAGACAAGAGCCCTGGTTTGTACACTTCTTCCTGTGCAGGCACAATGCAAGTCGTGCTGCTCTAGGCGCGTAGGCAGAATTGGGGGGGGACAGGCAGGGCAGGTGCCCTGGGCGCCACTGAGGTGGGGGCACCACACCAGTTCCTGCCACCCCCACCCCATTGCCCCACTGCCCAGCCTCAGCGCCCCCCAGCCACTTGCCTCCAGCTCCGGCCTAGGATCGGCAAGGCCTGCAAACTGCAGAGCTCTTCTCTCCCCGCCTCTCAGCTGATCGGTGGGTGGGCGGGGCTTCCAGAGAGGCCTCCCAGTAGGCCTCCCTGAAGCCTGAACTGGGCAGGCCCCAAGCAAAGAAGGAAGGAAGGAAGGAAGGATGCAGGCAGAGTTCTCTGCAGCAGCAGAAGCAGCAGCCGCCCCTCTGCCAAGACCATCCAGAACAGCTATTGCTAGGTAGGCTATGAATTCCTTTTTGTGGTCCCCCCACCAAGGAATCTGCTTGCCATAGGGCTTTGATATGGGGGTGGGTGGGGCTGGGGCGAGACTGAGAAGTCTCTGAATATTTAATTGAAAACAGACTGGAAAATGTGCTGGCTTTAAAAACAAAAACCATCTAAAAAGGCTTATAAGTGGCTTGTTTCAGGGCAGAAAATTACAAAAACTTCTGGAACAAGTATATTTTATTTATTTTCATTCAATTGATGTGAATACCGGTTCGTCCCTGGGTCCGCCTTTTTGCCAATCAAACAGACTCAGTGGGGATCAATTAGAGGCAATTTTATTTGCTGCTGCAGCCAGCAAGGTAAATCAATGGGCTATTGCTCTGCATTGAAATACAAATTGGTTATAGGTGCATCTTACATTTATACAGACAATCTGAATGATGTTGACACCCTAGACATAGTATACTTGGCAACAAAATGGTGGACTAAGTATCTAGTACGCATGCAAAAGATTCATTGTTCGTCTGGTGATCACTCCTTATTTGGTTACATCCTGTTTTCTTTAACTGTCAGCAAAGAACAGTGAGCATTCATCTGGTGCGAACCAAGTTTCTTTAGATACAATTTAGTGGAGAAATGACGTTGATCATGTGAGGCCGTGTCCTTGAGCTGGCCTGAGCTGGGCTGGGGTTACTTTAAGTTAGAGTGAGGTATTCTAAGTAAAATGGAGTTACTTTGGTTTTCTAAAACACATCACATTCATTCATAAATGCACTTATGTTCAAGTTGTTTTGCAACCCAGAAAGTCTGAGTGAGAACTGTGAAGCATGTGCTGTGCTTTTATTTTATTTTTCTTGTGTGTGAACTGCTCCCCATAAACTTGCAGCGACTTCAGGGTAAATCTGGCCAACATGTGAATGCAGCACCTCCATTCCAGAGGAGATGTGTGTTAAAGGGCTTTAATAGCCTGGTGTGAAAAACCTCCTGGAATCAAACTTTTCTGAATTTGTTCAGAATTCTGAGAAAACAAACATAGGCTCACCTTGCATGGTTGAAAGTCTCCTTTGCTAATCTGCAGCGAGGGGGCCATTTTAATCATTAGCGTTGCTAGTGTGTTCTAGGCATTAAAAGTAGCACAAATATCTAGTACTCCATGTATATCACTATATACTGTGAAGTGTGCATGTGTGTATTCAGTGAAATGTATTTCCAGGCAGCATACGTATTTTGAAAGATCCGACTTAAATCCTTGGGGGCCTGTGGTGTGTGGAGGCCCTGGACTTTGAGGGGTAGGGGCCCATTTTGAAATCTCACCTTGGCCCATTCCAACCTTGCTATGCCTCTGAATGGCTCATGTTTTCAGGTATGGATCAACAAACATATCTAGATGGTACAGTGTTCCTTTTAAGAGGGATTTCCAGATATTGTTGACTACAAGTCCCATCATTCCTGTTTGGACAGGGGCGCAATTTCAGTGCTTGCCCTAGGTGCCATTTTCCCTGGTTAGGCCTCTGGGCCTGGGGGTGGGGTGCGTGTGGAAATTCTCTCTCACCAGCTCCTCAGTGAAAGTACACACTCCAGAGCTGCCTGGCTACCAGCTTTCTAGCCTGCTGCTACCAGTCTGTGTGGACAATAGTTAGAAGGATGGACTGGACCAATGGGCTGACTCGGAAAAAGGCAGCTTACTAGAAGGTTGCTAGATCTCTTGTATGCCTTTTCTTCGGTCTTCAGCACAGACAAGTGAGAGCATCAGAGCCCAGGGCAAGAGGGAAGGGGGGAGCTGGCAGGCTCAGGGCAATACACATGCCTCAGGCAAAGAATCTACATTTCCTCTGGCTCTGCTGGCTTTAAACAAAGATCCACAGCTCTTTTCCTGTTGCACCCTGCTGGCTTTTCTGGTTTGTTTTTGTTTCTGGCTTCTAGCTAAGCTCAGTCTCTGACTAGTTTTACAATATGTGTTTAAACAAATGAGCACATGCAAAGTGCAACTCTCTCTCTCTCAAATCCCCTGGGAGAAGGTAGGAACATCCTTAATTAAACAGAGAGAGACAACAACAGACCTCCTTTGGAGAAAAAGTACTGAAGAAGGGTCTCCCTGCCTCTGGCCAGCAGCACACACACACTGAACCCCGCCGTCTCGGCCTGGAGCCCCACTCCCCAGGCTCCAGCAGCAGTCTCCGTCTCCGTCTCCAGCCGCTGTCCTCCTCCTCCTCCTCCTTCTCTCGCCTCCTCAGCATGCCTGCCGGCTGCCTGCCTGCTTGCGCACCCCAATGTGATCACACCAGGCAGGCAGAGCGGTTTGGGCAGTTGCACGCACCCCCAACTGACTGAGTGGCTGTGAGAGAGAAGGGGAGGCAGAGCAGAGCAGCCCCCGTGTGCGTCCCAAACACCTCACCAGGCCAGGCAGGCTCAGCCAGAAGCCCAGGCGGTGGCTGCTGCTGAGTGAGGGGAGAGCAGGCTGCTCTTGCCTCTCCGCTCACCCCGATCCCCCCCCCGCCCCAGGTGTCGGTTTATGCAGATTTACACACACACACATATACCCCACGGAGAGAGAAGAGAGAGAGAAAAATAAAATAAAACAAAGGTAGTACCACAAAGTCATTACAAAGGTGGAAGGGGAAATCGCATTTGTCTATTTTCCCCTTCTGACCAAAGGCAAACCCACCCCCCCACCGCACACAATCTTCTTCTCTCGTGATCATCCTGCTGCCACAAGCTCTGAGGGAAGGAACCAAGAGGGAAAAGAATCACATGCTGTGGTGCAGGGCCCCCGCCTGCGAAGTTTATGTTAGCCATGGGGGTGCTTGGCAAAAGAAGGGTCTAATTTCTCCCCCCAGAACTGCCCACCAATGTCTCCCTGTACAAGCAGCCGTGAGAACTGCTCCTGCTGAGAGGTGGCCGCCTCCCTCCGCTCCAAATCTGCTTTTCGAGCCTCTCTGCACTGCAGGGTAGGGCGCATGCGAGACATACACACAAACACACACACGAGAGAGAGAGAGAGATTAGAGCAGAGGAGCAGTTTACTTTGTCTGGAGAGTGTGTGTGTGTTTGTATGCGGTTGATGCAAGAATGCAGCCAGCCAGCAGGGCAGGCAGACGCTGTGTGGCCTGCTGGACAACAAACAGCAGCACACAGCAGCAGCAGACAGCTCAGACAGCTCTCGGGCCCGGCCTGCGCTCTCCACCATCCAATGGGAGCACCCACCCGCCGCCCCCGTCCCACGCTGCCCAGAGATCTCGTGTGAGTGTGCTGCTGCAGCCTGTGCAAGTGAGTGTTGGTGGTGGGGGTTCGGGAGCCACTGGTCCGCTCGCCGGCCACCCTGGATCCGCCTCTGCCCTCCACTCCGGAACAATCTGGCTGAGTTAGGAGCAGATTTTCTGGTTGCTGCTCTGGATATCAGCCTGTAATAAATTTAAGGTGGCGATGATGATGATGATGATTACAATGATGATGATGATGATGATGATGATGATGACGATGGTGGTGATGAACAACTTTGTTAGCTATCCCATAACAAATTGTTGTCTGGGCGGCTCAAAACATGAAATGAAAACATGAAATGAAAACATATAACACATTAAATCATAAGAGACCAAAAGGGGCAGGGGTGGGGGTGGGGAGAGGAAATACAAAATGCAATACAAAGAAATTTTAAAACTCTTTTAAAATTAGTTTTAAAAAATCAAATTTGAAAATCAAAATTTAAAAAGCCTGACAGAACAAAAAGGTCTTTAGGTGGCATCTAAAAGAACAAAGTGAGGAAGCCAGGCGAAGCTCACTCGGGAAGCTATTCCATAAATGGGGTGTCAGCACCCAAAAGGCCTTCAACCTAGTAGCCACCCGCCTCACTTCCTTTGGCAAGGGCACCCGGAGGAGGGCCTCTGAAGAAGTACTTAAGGTTCTGGTTGGGACATATGGATCAAGGCACTCTGAACTTTGGGGCCGAAGTCCAGGGCCTCCACCAGTGTTCTCTCTAACAGGGATTCCCAGATGTTGTTGACCACAGCTCCCGGAATCCCCAGCCAAAGGCCATTGCAGCCAAAGGCTATTGCTGGGAGTTGTAGTGAACAGTATCTGGAAATCCCTGCTAGAGGCAACACTGGCCTCCACATCCCTGGGGGGTCCCAAATCCTTTTTAGTTTGTTTTGGGTGCTGTGGTCTCCACTGGCCCTCAATCGACCAGGCACTCAAGTATAATTGTGACCTGTTTCAGGTGCTTTAGAGACAGAGGGGGGAGAGATATGTGGGATGGGAATATATTAAGTTGTGTGTTGATACATTTCTGCTAGTGCATATCTGCATAAGTGTATCTGTTTTATATTCTTACATTCTTGTGAGTTCAGTTGCTGTTTGTGCCCTCAAGAAGCCACGTATGAAAAATATTCCATGTGTCACAGTGTCTGTGTGTGTGTGTGTGTGTGTGTGTGTGTGTGTGTGTAGGGGGGATGATGCTTAAGTTGCAGGGTGGGGGTGAGGGGTGGGGTGCTCCACAAACCTTTAGGTCCAGGCTCCAAAATTACCTAGGTGCACCTTTGCCTCTGATAGAGCACAGACTGTTTGGAGTAAAGGTGTATGTGGTTGGTTTGTGTAGTGCTGTAAGCAAATGTGCTCAGGCTGGCCTAGATGCAGCAGATTCTCTTTAATGTCTGTTTTCATTCTGTCAGGTCCACAACACCACCCCTGTTGGCACCTCCATCTGTACCTCCACCCTCACCTCCATCCATACATCAGTCCGTACCTCCATCCGCACCTCCATCCATAAATCAGTCTGTACCTCCATCCGCACCTCCATCCATACTTCAGTCCGTACCTCCATCCTCGCCTCCATCCGTACATCGGTCCTTACCTCCATCTGCACCACTGCCTGCACCTGCGTATGTACATGGGGTAAGTGAATGTAGAGTAATCTGGGCCTGCTTCTTCCTATCATTAACCTCATCATATTAGAGCTGGTCTGTAAGACAGCCTAGTAGAAAGTACGATTGTCAGGTACATTTTTTTAAAGGTAGCTAATTTCCACAACCTTTTACTCATGCCAGTTGACTATACCCTACATGAACCATCCACTCCCCCTTTGAGCAGACTTAATATGCTCTGCATGCATTGCAATATACTTAGGCTTAAAACAATCACAAATGAATCAGTTCCCACTAAGACATAGTCAGAAAAGAAATGGAATCTCTGCTTGTTAAAGGTGGGCCAGAGAAAGTTGTTTTCAGTACTTCACCCACTCCCAGTCTCTGTCCGGGATGTAGGAAGGCTGGCAGCAACCATGGACAGGCAAGTGCCTGCCCTTTTCCTGCCAATGCTGCCAGGCCGGACCCCCCGCCACGCAACAAGGTCTCCTCTGCCAGCACCGGGTCTCCCTACACACATACTGCTACTGCCGCTGCCTCCTCCTCTGATGGCAGGCTTGTCCCCGGCTGTGCTGTCCCCGGCCGGCCATAATCCTTCCACCCTGTGTCAGGACACCAATGCAGGAGGCGTTTCCGGGGCTGAGCAGCATGTGTGGCGCATCCAACTGGAGAGTGCATTCTGTGTTGGCCCAGCTGGGGGCTTCTTTGCCCTGCTTGCCAGGGAGAGGAAGGAAGAAACCCACTGGGCCGGCGCAGAAAGCACTCGCCGACTCAATGGGCCATGCAGACACGTAATCTGGGTGGGGCAGGCAGGGCACGTGCCCTAGGCGCCAGTTGCAGGGGAGCACCAAGAGCTTACCATGCCCCGCACCCAACCACCACAGTTGTGTTTTTTTTTTCAGGGTTTGTTTGTTTGTTTTGTTTTGTTTTGGAAAATCCCCCCCCTGCTGGGTGCCTACTGCCACCCCCACTCACGCAGCCGCACAGGACACACAACAGAGATCTGAGTCCCGGCGGAGAGCCTGCGCCCCCGCCCCTACCCCCCCAGAGCACTGACTTTCCGATTATTTTTAGGGAGCGTTTGCTGCCTGAAAGCGTCTATTGCAGAGAGGAAGAGAAAGGGAAAATAGATGCTTTCAGGCAGCAAGCCTGCCCTGAAATGAGACTGAAGAGCTCTCTTCAGCTCTTTAGAGCTCGAGGCCACACCCCTTTGCATGTGATGTTGTCATGTGATACTTCACATGCAAAAGGGCGTGGCCTAGAGCTCTAAAGAGCCGGAGGGAGCTCTTCAGTCTCATTTCAGGGTAGGCTTGCTGCGTGAAAGCACCTCTTTACTCCAAGGTGTGCTCCTTATTCAGTAAACAAAATTTTGCAGGCAACCCCTCTCCCCATCCAGCTCAAATCCTATCTTCCTTTCTTTGGCTGGGCTTTTCTCTGTGCTCTGTTGTTGGAGGGGGTTAGAGGGGAGGGGTGTGGAAGAGGGTAGGTACTTAGCTGTGCTGGTTTGCCCTTCCAGCATCTCATGGGTAATAGCTTTGCTGTCTGCTTTCGTGGAATAGGGAATTGCAAAAATAAATTGCTTTGAATTATTTTGTAGAAGGCATAACTCTTATGCGAGCAGTGGTCATGGTTCATCTTTAGTGATGTATTATAAAACTGTATTTGGTTGTTTGCACTGGGTTTTATGCTTTGTGTGTCCAGACAGTCAACAGTTGATGGTGACATGCTAGTGGGCTTTTTTCTTCTTCATTCCACAGATTAGCTGTAGAAGCTGTCTCAGGGCTAAGATGTGCCTTCTACAACAGACACATGTAATACTCTCTCGGGTGTGGGTGGTTGTGATTCGAATTACACATGGCCACTGGCAGTTGCGAGTTTCAGCAGAGAAATGGGTGGAATGTTTTTTACCTCTGGCTGCTTTTTTCTCACATGGATGGAAAAGGAGCCTTGAGAGGGCAACATTAAGGAGGAAAAAAATAACTGCTGGGGGGAAATATCATGATCCTTTGCTTTTTGTCCCTTTGCTCAGATGTATAGTTTTTCACTAGCTGATTTTAATTAAAAAAGCAAAACAGTTGCGGTGACTGGTACCTGCATCTATTGCATAATGTTGATTTGCCTCACTGTTCCACTGTAGTGCTGTTAGTGCAACTAACCGTTCTCAGCGTGCAACTTTTGACACTTATAGATGCTCTGCAATGCTTTCTTCTTTCCTTTTGGATTGTAGCACTGTGTTCTGCTTCCTCCTGTTGTGGTCCAGGCCTGATTTATATACTGAATATGCTCATTAGCTAGCATACAAAATGAGGCCTGTCTCATAGTGTCACCAAGTGACCAAGTTCTTTTATAAAGTGACCATGTAGGATCTGGACGCAAGGAAGAAAGGAGATCAAACCAAACCTAAATGATTCAATGGGCTTTATTGAGTACAAAAGAATAACAACATCAATCTAACTGAGCAGAAAGCAGAACATTCTATCAATATTACAAACAGTATTTCAACCCTAACCAGCAACAATATTCACCCAGTGTTCCTAACTTACATATGTGTGTGTATTAAATCTTCCTAGAAGCTAATACAACTCAGATACAGATGGAAAAACGGGGGGGGGGGGGGGAGGGAGGTAAGGAAGGCTGAGGGCTGGCATGGTTTGGGGAGATCAGGAATTAGTAGAGGGACGAGGGGAAAGGAGAAGAAGGTGAAAGGATGGAGGGATCCAAGGCTTGTAGATGCAGCATATTACCAGGATCAGAGGCTTGAGAGCGGTGGATCTTTCAGCTGAAGGAGAGAAGCTGTTGGCTGGAGACAAGAACTTTTGGATCAAGCATGCAGTTTCCTCAGAGCATGTCTGAGAGTCGGAGCACCATGGCTGGGGAAGTCTTGACTTCTCATTGCGCAGTGGAAGTCACAGACAGTTCCTGCCCATAGACAGAGTTCCTGCCTCTAGCCCCACGGCTTGGGCAGCAAACCCTTGGATTGCTCATGAGCAGATCTTGGTTGTAGGCACAAGATTGCGTGTAGGCACAAGACTGCCTGTAGGCAAAAGACTTCTAGTTCTCTGTCCGGTAAGACTGTTCTTTATAGTGGTATTTTCCTTTGATCTCTCATAGAGTCTATTCAAATCTCCTCATCTTTCCCTGTGTCCCCAAAATGGTGACAACTTGCTGTTACCTTCTGGATATCATCTTTTAATTATTCAGCCAGTCCAGAGAGATCTCAAGCTCATCTTCTGTTAGCTGCTATCTTGAGGAGGGGACATTGCCCAAAGCAAATCTGCATCTCTGAGTTGCAAATGTGCCCCTTCTCTTGTCCCAGATTTGCTAGCCTGATCCCAAAAGGTGTTAAAGGTCAGGAGTTAGTGAGAGAATTATTTCTATTTGCGTGAGACAGCAATTACATTATTTCTTGTGTACCTCTAGCTAGTGTGTCATTCTAACTAGAGAATATTCCTTAAAGTACATAAAAAGGGGTACATGTGTGAGACGAGTTAATCAATACATTTGACTGAGGCAGAAGCATCCTGTCAGTGAGGAAAAGGGATAATTTCAGCAGTGTGAGACTGGTCATTAAGCCTGACCCATTGAGTCTCTTGTGAGTTCCACAAACACTGATAACCAATGCTAGATTACCCCTGCCTTTACAAATCATTTACCGGGCAGTCATGAGATCTGGGCATCATGTTCACCTCAAGTTCAGGCATTTAATTGAACTCTTAATATAAAATGAAATCAGACACAGGCCTGAATTCCATAGACTTCTGGGTTGGTACCTCTGAGTCTAAGGTTGGGGTACATGTGCCCCAACACTCCAGGGGGTGTTGAGTGGGTAGTTTACCACTCCACCAGATCTATGAGGCAATTAGAAAAGGCTAAGGCTTCTCCTACAAGGTAAAACCATGAGGGGGGCCAGGGGCGTAAGAAGGCTGGAGTGGGCCCAGAGACAAAATTTGAAAATGGGCCCCTCACTGACACACACACACACACACACACACACACTTCACAATAGATAGTCATGTGACTTGCCTCTGGGGCGCCCCTCGAGGCGTGGGGGCCCCCAGGCAGCTGCCTACCCTTGCCTAATAGTAGTTACGCCCCTGAGGGGGGCATATGGACTACAGATGGCTTTCTGGGGTTCTGCACCTTGTCTGCAACTTCATTCCTTTATGTGCTTTATTAAGGCAGCCCCCATTCCATCAAGGAGGGGAGGCTTATTCAGTAATTGGCAGTAGCCTGTGGTGGTGCATGTTTATGAAAATGAATGCAAAATCAAAATATGGTTAAGTTGAGAAGAATAAATATATTTAAATATAAAGGTCATAAAAAGGAAATATGCTGGAAGCTAACGTTAGCATTTTTAGTTTTTTAAAAATGGAATTTGTGATTTAAGTCTTGTCTTTGAAAAGAGTTGACTATTAAAATGTGCAGTAAATCATGTGTAATTGAAAAAGGGTTGTAATTGTAAACGTAAGTGCAAAAGGTGGTTCTACATCTGAAAGTTGAAGGCACTTTCTAGCATTTACAATAAGTTTTTCATTTACTGCCAGGCATGCACACCAATGTAGAAACAGACTTGTATTAAGGTGCATAAACAATGCAGTCACCAAAAGAAACCTGAAAAAGCTTAATATGCAGAGACTGCTTCTATGAGGCGGATGAGTACAGGTGTAATTGATGGATTTCTTTGTGACTTTTCCTGAGAGCTAGCATAGTGTAGTGGTTAGAGTGTTGGACTAGGCCTGGGAAGACCTGAGTTTGAATCCTCATTCAACCATGAATCTCACTGGGTGACTTTGGGCCAGTCATGTATCTCTCGGCCTAACCTACCTCACAGGGCGGTTGTGAGGATAAAAAAACCCCATGTACACCACTCTGAGCTCCTTGGAAGAAGAGCGGGATATAAGTGTAAATATAAATTTAAAAAAATAGGCACATGGATGAACAAAATCTCTCTTCCTATGCTGTTTGCTCTGATTGATTGGAAGGGGAAAGGAGGGGACAGTTGGATTAACATTCCAGAATTGTTCCTAAGTGTACCCCTTATGAATTAATGTATTAGTTTCTCTCTCTTCCTTGCCCTAACCTTGAGATTGCCCAGCAGTAGCCCTGCCTGCTCATTTTGTGTATCTTACTCTGAAGATGGAGTGGGTTTTTTGTTTGTTTTATTGCATGTTGTAGCTGTATGTGCATGTAGGCTGACTTGTGTTTTGGAGGAGGCACTGAGGCTGTAAGGCCCCACTCTGAATGCAGGTGTGCGCACACTGCCTTGAGAGTGGTTAGAGTGCTGGTCCAGGACTGGGGAGACCCGGGTTCAAGTCCCCATTCAGCCATGAGACTTGCTGGGTGACTCTGGGCCAGTCACTTCTCTCTCAGCCTAACCTACTCCACAGGGTTGCTGTGAGGAGAAACTGAAGTATGTACACTGCTCTGGGCTCTTTGGAGGAAGAGCGGGATAGAAAAAACATGAATGCTGCTGCTTGCTGGCAGATAGCAGCTGGCGGGGGGGGGAGGGCAGGGGGGTTGCTAATACACACTGCTGGATTTGGAATGCAATGAACATGCAGATCAGGGAATGTAAGGACTCCATCCAGTCTCCAGTCCCTCTCTGACTAGCTGATAGGTGTGGTGATTCCTGCTTTCTGAAGAAGGCTGTATGTGTGCTGCCTCAGCAATTTGCATCAGTGAAAGCATGTAAGGTGCAGTTTTAATGTTCAGTTAGTGCCATCATTTGTTAATTAAAAGATGAACAAGCTTGACTTTTATTTTTGAGGAGATATTCTGGTGAAGTTATCTGAAAGATGAGTGTCAGATATTTGGGGGTGGGGCGCAATTTCAGTGCTTGCCCTAGGCGCTATTTGCCCTAGCTACGCCTCTGGGGCAATGTCACAACAGGGAAGGAGACAGGTGCATCATCAGGTAGCAGTTGGGGGGGGGAAGGGTTCCCTGGGGGGAGGCTGCACCCAGGTGGGGCCCACGGCCGAGGGGCAGTCCCCCCTACTCCATTTCATCCCTACACACCTGGTCTCTGTGATGGGATTCTCAAACAAAATTTGTGGGGTGGAATCCAGAGCTGCATTTCTAGCACCTGAACAGCCTTCCGTTTTTCAGACCTGAGCACCAGATCTAGGAAGGGATCTGAAGGAGACATCTGCTTTTGCAAAATATTTTTCTGACATGTCTTTAGTTATGAAGGGAAACGGGAGCGCACACAGCTCCCAAACCTGGGTAGGACCCGTCTCCTACTCTCATTAGAATTGTATAAACCAGCCCACTATGAGGAATTATGGTTTTGCAACCATTTCAGTCCGTAGGAGACCAGGTTTAGAGCGGGAATGCTGCAAGACACCTTGTCTGTGTACCTGCAATCCTGTCAAAGATCTGTGAGAGCCAGAATTGGGCTGTGCTGGCAAACCACAAAGCAAGGTTTGAAGGTTATGGAAAAGCAATTGTGGAAACCAGCCCACAGTTTCTACTTTGCCATTGTAATGGCAACAAAGAAATGTCTCCCAGATTCACTGGGGGGAACCCAATTTACTGAGAGCATTTTAATTTAATGATTGTATCTACTTCATATTTTCAGAAGTTCGGGTGCAGGAAGCGAGGGGGGAGAAAGCGAAGGTGGAAGAAGAGCAACTGAGCGGGGAGGAAGTGGATCTGGAGAAGACCAACCTTGGTTATTTTTGTAAATAGTGTTATTTTTTATTATTGCTACTATTATGACTATTATTATTATTATTATTATTATTACTATTATTATTATTATTATTATTATTATTATTATTATTATTGATAATAAATATATTCTTCTGAAAGACACACCTCTGCTCCTCCTCCATGGTCTCTACAGCAAGAGTTCTGCTTATGTACAGAACAACATTTGGAAGCTTCAGAGGTTTTGTAGAGCATTCTGGTTCCTGCTCTGAAATCGAGAGACCTGTGCACCGTGCGTGCCTCTAGGGTAGGAAGAATACTCCTGTCCCTCAGTTACTTGACTATCATAACTCTAGCAGCATAACTCTAGCAGCAGCAGGGGCAGATTCGGCTGAGGACTTGCTCACCCACCATTTGCTGCCTCTGCTGCAGGCCCCCCACTGACCCCACCACCTACTGCCTCTGGTAGTAACTTGTGAAAGGCTTTGGTGTACGGGCTTAAGGGGAGGAGGCTGCTTGGTGGCAGCAGTTTCTTGCCCAGCCCCCAGTTGCCAGTCTTGAAAGTGTTGGGAATTCTCTCTGGTAAGAGAATCCCTTTTTCATTACAGCAGAGTGCACAGAGGCACAACACAGCGGAATTTGGTTAGGCATGCGTGTATGCTGAGAGTAAAGTAACTTGGAGCCAGTTCATAGTTTCAAATCAATATAAAAGCCATTTATTAAAGAACTCCATTCTAGATAGGAAAGTGAGGAGTTAGGCTCTCTAATCTAGCTAGCTAGCTGGATACAGATGGATTCTGCATCTCTACACACATGGTGCAGGGAGAAGAGCTTGCATGTTGCAAGGTAGAAGGAAAAGGAAGAGAAGGGGGAGAGAAAGGAAGTGGCTGGAAGGAAAGAAGTGTCCCTGAGAGTAGCAATCTACATTCCAATGGGATAGTGTCAGAGCGGTAGAGAAGGGATGACCAGTGTCTTGACCCTCTAGCCTTCTGACTCACTAGTCTGTCCTCCACTGTCTTTGAGACAAGAGACTGTGCAAAGTCCTTCACTTCCAGCAGAAAGGTGGCCAAGGTAATGAGAAAAGACTGCCAACTAGGAAACAGTCTCCTCAATCTGTGCGCCTTTAAATGCTGTGGAAGGTGTGAGGCTGTCATAGCTTTCCTCAGGTGAGCAAGAAGCTGGGTCTGCTCCTACTTGGCAGGGAGAAAGTCCCGGAAGAGTAAGCTGAGTTTAGATCAGGGATGCTCAACTCTGGTCCTCCTGCAGATGTTGGCTTCCAGCTCCCATAATCCCTGTCTATTGGCTATTGTGCCTGGGGATTATGAGAGTTGTTATCCCAAAACAGCTGGGGGGCCTAAGTTGAGCAGGTCTGCCTTAGAGGTATCAAGTGTTCACAACACCTCTGACCACTGGCAGAGTAATTTGTCCCTCAGAGTTATCCCCTAGCGCCATGCCTTGACTTGCCCTGCTGCCACAGGATCAAAAGGAGAGCCTGGCACATGCTAAACATGAAATATGCTTTCTTGTGCTAGTTGTATAGGACTTTCTGATGCCAAGTCAGTAATAGACTGTCTGTTACCAGGGCTTTGTTTCTTCCCAGTTTCTGGCCCACTGAGTGACTAACTGGAGCATAACAGAGAGGCACTGGAGACACATCTCGGTACTTAGAGCGCTGCCCGCAGGAATTTAGATTGTACAAGTTCCAGAGCCACAATGTTGGGGAAGGGGCCCAATTGGGCACCATCGAGAAGCTAGCTAGTGACTTGGCCACCAGAATGGAAAAGTACTCCCAAGTCTTTGAAGTGTGCAGCTTGCTCAATCTTATGCCCCTCAATGTGCCAAGAGTGGATCTTGGGCCTCCTGACAAGGGCCATAATTTTAGTTTTCTTATCATTGATTTCCAGGCAGTTCTCCCTGCAGTGCAGCGTCAGGGCCCTCAGTGTTCTTCTAAGGCCAATGGGGGTCCTTGAGAGAATGGCTGTATCAGCCACGTAGAACAGGATGGCAATGTATCTCCCAGCGTGCTTGATGCCCTTCAGCTCTTGTGAGGTGGCCTCAGGGGCTACATCTCACCTGGAGTGATGTGTTCATGTGCAGGGTGCAATGAAGGTATAGCAGGCGCCGGTCAATGCAGGAGGCTTCCAGCTTCTCCCTTCATTTGACACGTGAGATGGAGTTGAATGCTGCCTTAAGGTCGATGAAGGCGGCATAGAGGGAGGTCACCCGGCAGGAAGAGTATTTCCCGATAAGGTGCTGTAGAACTAGGCACTGGTCGATGGTCAAGCACCATTCCCTGAATCCTGCTTGTTCCTCAGCAAGATGATTTTCCTGTTCCAATCCATCTTTAAGCTTCCCGGATAGGTGTCTCTCATTGCTGATTGTATTCAGCAAAGTGATGGGTCTGTAATTGGCAGGGTCATCCTTCTTGCCCCTTTTAAATATAAGGCAATGATCACTGCCCCCCCCCCAGTTCTTGGGAATTTGGCCACTCGTGTCAACATAGGCGAAGTGAGAAGCCAGGACAGGGGCCCACCAGTCTAGCTTATTTTTTACGGCCTCTGGTGGAATAAGGTCCTCGCCTGGAGCCTTCCCCAGTCTTAACTGGGTGACTAGACTGTGAATCTCTGAGGTTGACACTGGTGCCCACGCTGGAGTGTCTTCAATGGCACAGGTGGAACTTCTGCAAACAGCAGCAGGCTCTTTGTATAGGTCATGAAAATAGTTCTCCCAGATCTCTGGATGAAGATGACAGTCCAGGTGATTTGGATCATAAGTGGGAGAGTGCTTTGTAAAGAAGCCAGAACATGGCAGAATCTTTGGCTCTAATGGCCTGAATGAGACCCATCCAGGCATCTTTCATGGCATCTCTTTTCTTACGAAGCAGCAGAAGTTTGTGCTGTCTTTTCTGCAGAAGGAGATTCTGTGCAGCCAACTGTCCAGAACTAGCTTTATAGACTTGATAGGTGTAGGGATGGGCTTTTGGGGCTTTAGCACAGTCCTTATCCAACCACTGCTTGGAGGCCTGTTGGCACTGTGCACGTAGCTCACAGATCTTGCGAGAGAAGAGCTGCTGTTATTCCTGGACGAGGGCATTGTAGGACTCAAAAGGTGCAGAAGTAGGGTTGTTAGTTAGAGAGGTTGATTGAATACACTGCAGGTGGTCAGAGGCGAGTAGCTCACTTAGTGCTTGATCCAGTTGTGGAGACCCATTAGCACGGCAATATGCTCCTCCCACCAAGGATATGGTGGGATGATCATGGTTCTCCATATGGGACTGATAGATGAAAGGCTTTAGAAGGAGCGAGATGGGGAGATGATCACTGTCAAATTTGGAGACAACCCTCAAAACCCTCCACCAGAGGGAGAAGGTTCCCTGAGGCGATAAAGTAGTCAATCAGACACATCCCAGAGAAGGCCAGATAGGTGAAGTTGGCAGGATGGTCGTTTTCAAGCGAGTCCTTCAGAATGCGGAGATTAAGTCGGGTGGTCATTAGACTCAAGCAGAGACCTGCATAACTTGACCTTTGGTCCTTTGAAAGATGGATAAGAAGGAGCCCGTCTGCCTCGGGACTGGGTGGATAAGTCCTCTGTTGAGTGTATGAAGTATGGTCATCAGGGCCCAGCCTAGCGTTTAAATCACCACCCATTACCACAAATGTATTCGGAATGGAGAGGAGGAGATCTCCTACGTAGTTTTCCAGTTCAGTCCACATTGATCTGACCAGAGGCTTCCTCCGTATCGGAGAGAGAGAGATGTTAATTTTCAGCAGACTGCAGCAGCCAAATTGAATCAAAACTGTCATAGCATATTGTTTGAGCGGTGGAAGCAGCTTCGAGGATGCGTGTAGAGAGGTGGCAACAAGCACACCTAGGCCACCTTTGCATCTGCCACAGCCTGCCCCAGGTACAGCTCCAACTGTATAAGAGTGAAAGCCATTGAGTAATATCTCCCCGGATGAGGCTGAATAGCAAGTCCTGGGGACAAACAACAGGGCAGGCCTGCGGTCTTAATGTCCTGCTTGTGGGCTTTCATGAATCACCTGGCTTACCACTGTTGGAAACAGGATGCTGGACTAGATGCATCTATGCAATCCAGCAAAGCAATTCTTACATTTGTGTTAAGATGATGAAAATGGTCTCTTTATCATTTGGCCACCTGCCTCTCTACCTAGTCTACAATTTCAAATTACAGAAAATTTAATCTACAATCCAATCTTCAGATGCAAAACAAAAGCACTTAAAAACAGAAATAACACCAGCATCCCTGCCAGCCTCTACTATTCAGCACCCCCAGTTTCCTCCCCACATTTCTGAGATTTCACCAGGTACTAGACATACCTTTCAAGACTATTATTACAGCCTTGAGGACTGTAGATCTTCTTTTGGAGGAAAATGTCTCAGGACGCTGAATTTCTTTCAAAATACTGTGCTTGTGCAATGCAACGGTAGAATCAGGGAGTACATAGACTTCTGGCAGTGGAGCGGTTGGCCTGCTGGATCCAAACACAGCTTTGATGTAATGCCTCATATGACCTCTGTAGAACAAGATGGAGCCACACTCCAGTAGCTCCAATCATGCCAGCAAAGCATCTCCGATGGGTGTGCCCAAGCACACCCACATCCATGCCATGTTCCAGGCAGGATTGAAGCTCACCTTCCATCCCCACCCCTGGGAGAAGAAGTTTGTGCAAATCTTCTAATACAGGATTCCCAACCTTTTTACTTCTAATCTTCTAATACAGGATTCCCAACCAGAAAAGCATACCTTTTCTGCTCACAGACCAGTCCTTCAATTCAGATACCCTGTAGAGAGAGTGTGTGTGTGTGTGTGTGTGTGTGTGTGTGTGTGTGTGTGTATGGATGGATGGATTGACTGATTGATTAAGTGCCGTCAAGTAGGTGTCAACTCTTAGCCACCACATAGATAGATTCTCTCCAGGGTGATCTCTCAGGTCTCTCAGTGATGCATTCATTGCTGTCATAATTGAGTCCATCCACCTTGTTGCTGGTTGTCCTCTTCTCTTTCCTTCAACTCCCCCCAGAATTATAGACTTCTCAAGGGAGCTGGGTCTTCGCGTAATCTGTCTGAAGTACGATAGTTTGAGTCTCGTCATTTGTGTCTCGAGTGAAAATTCTGGATTGATTTGTTCTATGATCCATTGGTTTGTTTTCCTGGCTGACCATGGTATCCTCAAGAGTCTACTCCCGCACCAAAGTTCAAAAGCGTCAATGCTTTTTCTATCTTGTTTCTTCAGAGTCCGCCTTTCACATCCACAGAGTGTCATGGGGAAACCATTGTCCAAACGATTCTAATCTTTGTAGGTGTAGACTCCTCAAGGCATCTAAATATCCTTTCTGAGGCCTTCATTGCAACCCTACCAAGTGCTTGTCTGCGGTGTATTTCTTGACTGCTGAATCCTTTACCGTTGACAGTCGATCCTAAAAGGGAGAAGCTATCCACCACTTCAGTGTCTTCAGTGTCTATTCTGAGGCTGGTTGCTGTACCCCTTTCTTGTCTTTAGTTTAGTCTTCTTTACATGTAATTGTAGTCCCATTTTTTCACTGTGCTCCTTCACTTTCATTACTAGAGCCCCATTCTCAGCTCTCAGAGTGGTGTCATCAGTGTAGCGCAGTCTATTGTGTATCTATGCACACACAAATCTAAAAGTTACAGTTATGAAACAGCTTACTCCAGTCACTGGCTTTACATCCAGACTCAGTTACTCAAGAGTATTCCCACTGAAATTAATCAACTTGTCCCACTAATTTCAAGAAGACTGCTGATGACTAACTTGCTCTGGATGTAAGTCTGTGGCTGGAATAGCCTGCCTCATGACTGTAGCATTAAAACCTGGCGCTGATATTCTGTCGGTCAGGATGAGGGATGGAGTACGCTGAGCTTCTGCACGTCGCCAGCCAGTCAGAAGCACAGGAAGAGAGGCTTCACCCTCCTCCCTCCCCTTCTACAATAGATACATCGCTGAGAACATGTTGGCTTCCAGCCGGCAGTCCTCAGATGAGGAACACATTGCGTGGCAGGAGGTCTCTGCATACCCCCGAGAGCCCTTCAAGTACCACTAGAGGTACTAGTACCCCCTGTTGGGAACTCCTGTTCCATATACAGAGAGTTCTTTTTTAATTCATATCCAGGTTTCCATCTGTACCAGAGAGAGGCCCTTTCCACAGCAAGTCTGCACAGCTACCAATGGCAAAACGTAACCAATCACTATCTTGGCTTCAATGGCTGGTCTAGTTGCCTCATTACGGTAAGGATGACCTGCTGTTTTCACTGTCATTTCAGTGAAAAGAAGCTTTCATACCAAGTCTGCAGGTATGCTTCATTTAAGTGTCATGACCTACCTCCATGGGTAGGTGAGAGAGCAAGCCAGTAGCTCATTGTGTGCTGAGCGTAGACAGAAGTCTGCCAATTGCTAATCACTTCTATAACCAAATGGTCTGCAAATTCACTACGTCGGAGAAGTGATGAACTAGTTTGATCTAATATGTAAGCAGCTGTCCACTGTAAATGTATTGTGTCTACATATGTGGATTGGCTTTGGTAGCCAGCTCTTCATAGTTGCCAACTTCCTCCCCAGGGATCTCTGCTTGCCCGACACAAAGCCAGACTCCTCCCCCCTCCAAATTCCCAGTGTGTGGAGAACTCAGGAGTTGAGAGGAGGCTCTCATTTTGTGATCGCCTACAGTATTGTTGCCGGAAATATTCCTAGTCACTCATGGTGACCTGCAAAACGTTGAGATATAAAGGCAGTTCACACAATGCTCCTGTTTTAGGATTGTGTGAAAGTAAAAGGCTGGAGAGAGAGAATTGATTTCTGGGGGAGAGGAGCCGAGTCAGAGAGTGCCTTCCTACCCAGCTCTCATACCCAGCACTTTACCCAGGCAGGAAGAAACATATGTCTGTTCTAATCACAGCCATGTGACCTGCCTCACAGAGTACCCTGAGGGGGATGAGGGTGGGAAAGGAAGGATGGGATGGATGGAAGTAGTGGGACTTCTATTATCATTATTATTATTATTATTATTATTATTATTATTATTATTACACTTATATCCTGCTCTTCCTCCAAGGAGCCCAGAGCGGTGTACTACATACTTGAGTTTCTCTTTCACAACAACCCTGTGAAGTAGGTTTGGCTGAGAGAGAAGTGACTGGCCCAGAGTCACCCAGCAAGTCTCATGGCTGAATGGGGATTTGAACACGGGTCTCCCCGGTCCTAGTCCAGCACTCTAACCACTACACCATGCTGGCTCTGCCTTTCCCTCTATTGCTCTCAAAATCCCAATTTGAACAGTTTCAGTCAGTCAGTCAGTCAGTCATCCTTTATTGCGGTCATAGACCAATATTTGGTAAAACATACATACTTACAAAAAACTCAGCATAATAAATCAAACAGATTGTAATATTGACAGGTTAAAATTAAGACAGTTGTGGTGAACTCCAGATAGATCTTACTGAAAGCCCAAGAGAGCAGAGCACCCACCATTACAATCATAAAACAGGAATCACGGAAAACAGAAGGCAAAACATTAATGAAAACCTAAGCGGATGTTACAAATGATATAACAGTACCTTGCCATTTTGCAAATTAGGTCGTCATCAAGACTGGACAGTAAATACTTCAAATAGAAGTCATCCAAATGCCCAGGGAAACGTTGCAGCAAAGGGGACACTAATCTTAAGCGGGCGTCCCTATAGAAATGACATTATAAAATGGCATGCGCACTTGTCTCCACTTGACCAGACCCGCAAGGGCAAAGTCGAGTAGAGAAAGGGGTACCTTTAAATCTTCCCTCCATAACAGCAGATGGAAGTGCATTTAGACAGGCGAGCGTCAAAGCACGTCTAAATTTAGGAATGGTAATTAGACTCAAAAAGCTAGCTGGTTGAATGTTAAACATTTGATCCCCCAAAAAGACATTCTTAGGCAAGGAATCAACTTCTTCCTGCAGTTCCATGTCCATGATACGTTGTTTGATCTCAATCCTGGCTCGATCATATCCCATTTTGATCATCTCATCCTGAGAGAAACCACAATGAGCCAATTTGTCAATAATTTGGGTCTTCCACTTCAATCTGAAACAATCAGTCTTAATAAGGGGGGCCAATCCTAGACAAGAGAAGACAAATTTTAACCAGAATAATATGATATTCCTCCAATAACAAGTTTCCAATCTAATCATACCCACCTCTCGTCTTAACACAACATTAGGCACGCATTGGGGGACTAACAATATAGATCTCAGAAATGTAGACTGCAGGGCTTCTAAAGCCGTGAAGTTGCTAACAGGTCCTATTTGGGCTCCGTACAGCACTTGAGAGTGGACTTTGGATACAAATAGTTTAACTGCAGCGGGGATATAAGAAGCCCCCCTCGAGAAATGAAAAGATGTCATAAGGTTCGTAGTTAGCTGTGCCGTCAACAAAGTAGATTTGAGGTGGGCATTGCGTGAGCCTGATGAATGGAAAACCACTCCTAGGTATTTAAAGGAGTTGACCTGTGCAGAGCCGGATTAACGGAGTAGCAAATGTAGCATTTGCTACGGGCCCCGCGTTTCTGAGGGCCCCGCATGCCCAGCTTGAACTGCCCCTTCTTCTTTCTGCTCTCGACTGAGTTGGTGCCGCTTCTCCGTCCTCGCTGCCTGCTGCTGCCAAAAGTCTGTTTCCCTTGCAAAAGAGATGCAAATGTTTGCCTTTTGGAAGGAACTAAGGAAGGAAGGAAGGGGGGCGGGGGGCGACAGCAGATCAAACAGCCAAGAGCAGGGCGTTTGTCTGCCTGACGGTGGCGTGGAGTGAAGGAGAACTGGGCGTTTAGCTAGATGCACCGGGACTGCTTTTCAGTCTGCGCTGTAATGTGAGCGCGGCTGAGTGGTGCGAGATGGGAGGTTCTGCTTGGCAGCAAACACGGAGCGGGTTGCCACCGCTTGTACGCACTTTTTGCACACATGCCTCCCTCTGCAGTCAGCCAAACCCCACCGGGAAGGAAATTCTGTGCCCTGTTTGGCACTCGGAGCCTGACTTTTGCTGTCGGGTCATATTCTCTCGCAGCAAGCAAACATGCCTAGCTCCTAAGGAGGTGCTGCGTGACTTCCCTCCTCCCTCTCGCGGCACCCTTGGAGCTTCCCAGCTCCGTCTGGTATGGGCAGCAGCAGCAGCTCATAGGAGCTCTAGCAGCGCTGCTCACCACGCTCCAGCTGCAGGCCGGCTCAGACCGGGGGGAGGGAGTTTTGCACTCTCATGGGATGCTAGCAATAGGTATCCTTTCAGGCTGTTCCTTCCCTGGTCCAAATTCTCTATAAAAGGTCTCTATAAGGACAAACATGGGTTTGGCATAACAAGGAGATTCATGGAGATTTGCAGAAAACCACGAGGCAAAGGGAGAGGTTCTAACTCTGTCTTATACTATCTTGTGAGCGGAAAATGACCATCTTGACACCAATAGGCTGGAGGGGATTCCAGGCTGGAGTCGGTAAGGTGATTGTCTCCAAATCCTCAATTTGGGAAAGGTTGGAGCGAAATAAATAGGCATTACTTCAAGTCAGTTGTTTTAGGGCGGGTTGGTTCTCATGAAAAAGCCAAGGGGTGGGCTTTTTAAAAGAAAGTCGACTATTATAGCAAATGCAAATATGGAATTATTTTACTTTGCATAAAATAGTAAATAATTTGTTTTAATATTTATGTGCATTTTTAAAATTTAGGGCCCCTTTATAACATATGCTACAGGCCCCGCACTAGCTTAATCCCTGGACCTGTGCAATCCTATGACCATTGATGGACCAACAATATTGCCTAGGTCGTTTTGCAAAGACTAGGACTTTAGTTTTTCCATAATTTATCTCAATGAACTCTTGGGAACAAAATTTTGAAAGGAGGCACAAAGCACGTCTCAAACCAATTGGGGTTTGGGACATGATTTCCATATCATCCGCATATAAAGAATAGATACATGCTTATTTGCTGTTTTGGGAGGATGCATGTTAAATAAATAAATAAATAAATATTCTACAATGCACTACATGCACAATGCAATGGGGGATTTGCCTGTCAGATTCTGTATCTCCTAGGGCTGAACTCAGCCCAACGAGACACACAATAACCGGCAGCCAGGTTAAGGGTGCGCTTGCAAAATCTTAGCTAACAGCTGGGTTGGTTTGAAGGGTTAGGTAGGTGAGAAGCATCGGGATCCATGGAGATCCCGGCCTAACATCAGCTGGGCTGCCCTTGCCCGCGTTAGGCTGGTCATGAGAACAGTCCCATTGATTTTCAGGCCCAAGATACAGCATTCTTTAGACATTCACCCAGCTAGCATTGATTATTAGCTCAATCATTTTCAGCAACAAATTGACATGCCTAGATCATCCTGTCCAGTCTTCTAGATTCTAGGCTCGGTTAGGATGTTGGATAACAGCTATCTTTATATGCATTGACAGTAATAAACTCAACTCAACTAAAACTAAGACATGCCTATATATCTCAGACCAATCTCTTATTCTTATAACAGAAAGGTATAGTCTTTCAGAGTTTCTTATGGCCGCCAAGAGAGCCCAGAAGCTTGCAGCACATCAAGCACTCTTGGACGCATTTCAAAAGATCCTGCTTGTTGTTCGAGGCAAGGCCTTTTCCTTTTAAAAATAAAAACACATTTTTAAAATCCTGCTTCTCTCCCACTCTTACCTGGGGTTCCAAGTGGTTTCCATCCACAGGACGGATCAGATCCTCACCTGCTTAGCGGAGTTTCTCCCAGACCATTTTCTGAGTCCTAGGTGGAAGAGCAGAGACACGAGTTACTGGCTTTAAAGCTTGGGATCTTCTCCAACGATGGTGGGAATTGTGGAGGAGGAGACTCGCCATCCAGAAATGCATGGTGACGAAGGCCAAGGGCAGCAAAGAGTGGGCTAAGGCATTCTTCATCCAGATGAGATGGCTCCCCCATGAGGCAAGGTGAGGTGACAGTCTCAGGCGGCACTTATGCCCTAGGATGGCAAGTGTAGGCACCCTGCCCCTCTGGAGGTGTAGTCTCACCTGCCTGCTACCACCGCCTCCCACCAGCTCCTCTACACTCTGTCACCCTCCTTTCAGGTGTCCTCCCCTTTATCCTGGCCCCGCTCCTGATGCAGATAGTGGTCTCTACCTCTTCTCCATTGCCCAGGTGCCTTATCTTTAGAAAATTTATTTAATCTATTTTAATTGATTTTGACATTTAGATCCCGCTCGTCCTCCAAGCAGCTCAGCGTGGTGTACATGCCTTTTTTTATCCTCACAACAACCCTGTGAGGTAGTTTAGGCTGAGAGATATATGACTGGCCCAGAGTCACCCAGTGAGTTTCATGGTGGAAAGGGGATTCAAACTCGGGTCTTCCTGGTCCTAGTCCAACACTCTAAACACTACACTATGCTGGCTCTTCTGGGCATGTCACTGTATGAAACTGCAAGTCAGCAGTGGAGACAGAGAAAATGGTGCTTCTAGCATAGAGTGGTGGCCTCTCCTCATTGCTTCTGCTTTGCTAGCTACAGTAGCTGCTTCTCTCCCACCAACCCCATCAGCAGGGGAGACTTGTGCATACGAAGAAGAGAACAAGAAGGAAACAGATCCAGCTACTGGAGCAAGAGAAGCAGTGGCAACAAAGAGTTAGAAGCCTACTCTGTGAAGAGGAGACACAGCTTGAGGAGGTGAGCAGGCTTTTCTAAACAGAACAACTAGCCTTCCCCCCTTCAAACCAACTAACAGGAGGAGGGGAGATTTTGAGGGGCTGGTTTCTCTTTAAGGACTGTGTGTGTGTGTGTGTGTGTGTGTGTGTGTGTGTGTGTGTGTGTGTGATTTGCCAGAGCTAGCATTTGCCAAGGCTAGCAAACCCCAGTGTTTTTGTTTGTCCCGACCTGGAGGGGGCATAGTCAGCTAGGGCTGTGGGAGACCCCACATTCCTTTGACATTTCTTGGACCCACATCCTGTGCCTCAGTTGGAAGCCTACTCCCGACATAAGAAGTGAAGGCCCAAGAACATAGCGAACAGAGCATAGTGAACAGGGATAGCAAACAGGACGTTGGCATTTTGCAGTTGTTTAGCAGGAAGTGTGCGGAGGAGGCTGGAACAAGCCCCCGTGATCACAAGAAGCGCAGAGGAGAAGGGAATGTAAGTACGAATCCCTCCATCATATTCTTGAGAAAGGCTGTTTGGACAGTTAAATATCTGACCAGTAGAGCTGCGACCTATCCTAATAAACTATCTCTAAATACTGCAAACAGCCAACAAAAGCGGTACGGAGACAGAAAGTCAGCAGGGGAGTGGGCACTTCTCAGTGTATTGCACAGAGTGCCACATGTATGACTATTTGCCCCATGGGCCGAAGTCATGGGTGTGTGCTCGGTGCAATGAGCTCCTGGCTCTCAGGGAACAAATTTATTCCCTTGAGACCAAGGTGGTGAATCTGGAGAAGCTCCGAGAGACAGAGAGGCATGTGGACGAGACCTTCAGGGACACGGTAGAGGCATCCCACTCCAGGGCTGATAGCTCCTCTGCTGTCAGGGAGAATGAAGGTCTCTGGCAAGGAAGACATTGGTCTGAGGAAGAGGGAAATGCTCCTTTAGGAGGGACCCCTTCATTGGAACATGAGCTCATATCCTTTCGCACAGGGGATACTCCTGCGGGGCGGGGCCTCTTTTTAGTGGGTGATTCAATCATTAGAGGTATAGATAGATGGGTTTGTGACCATGTGTTGACTGCACGGTGACTTGCCTGCCTGGTGTGAAGGTTGCGTACATCACACATCGTGATGCTGATGGGAGCTGGGCAGTATCTGGTTCGGCAAATGCCATCCCATCCTCGATAGAAAGGACAGGAAGGGGCGCCTTGGAGGTGAAGTAGCACTGTATGTTAGGGATAGAATCTAACAAGCTAGAAAACCGAGGTGGACTGGAGTCCTCCACAAAACCCTGTGGGTGACAATACAAGGCATGAAAGGAAACGTGCTACTGGGGGCATGCTATTGCCCTCCGGATCAAAACGCTGACAGTGACTGGGAGTTGCAGGGGGAAATCAGGGAGGTGTCAAGAAAAGGCAGGGCTGTAATAATGGGTGACTTCAATTACCCACACATAGACTGGCTAAATTCAGTCAGGTAATGACAGAGAGGTCAAATTTCTAGATACACTCAATGACTGTGCCCTAGAACAGTTGGTCTTGAAACCAATCAGAGAGAAGGCGACCTTGGACTTAATCCTGAGTGGCACCCAGGACCTGGTGCGTGATGTCAGTGTCATCGACCCTTTAGGGAACAGTGACCATAGTGCCATCAAATTCAGCCTACGTGCTGGGAGAGAATCACCAAGGAAGTCTAACACAGACATTTTGCGTTTCAGAAGAGGAAACTTCTTCCAAATGAGGAGTATGGTGAAAAGAAAACTGAAAGGGAAAATCAGGAGAGTCACTTTGCTCCAGAATGCATGGAGTTTACTGAAATCCACAATACTAGAAGCCCAGTTAGATTGTATATCCCAAAGGAGGAAAGGTACCACTAAGTCCAGGAGGATGCCAGCATGGCTAACAGGTACTGTCAAGGAAGCCATCAAAGGGAAGAAGACTTCCTTTTGAAATTGGAAGGCCTGTCCAAACGAAGAGGACAGAAAGGAACACAAACTCTGGCAAAAGAGATGCAAGGTGACAATAAGGGAGGCAAAAAGAGAGTTTGAGGAACATTTAGCTAGAAGTATCAAGGGGGATAGGAAAAACGTCTTTCAATACATCAGAAGCAGGAAACCTGCCAGGGAGGCGGTTGGCCCATTAGACAATGAGGGAGTGAAAAGAATTATTAAGGAGGATATTGAGGTTTCAGAGAAGCTCAATGAGTTCTTTGCGTCTGTCTTCATGGCAGAGGATACTGACCATATGGCTGTTCTTGAACCAGGCTTTTCGGGGATGGAGGCTAAAGAACTGAGTCAGATAGAAGTGACAAGAGATGATGTTCTAAACTGTCTGGGGGGGGGGGAACAAACGAACATTGACTTGACTTTCAGATGCCTTCAGTTGCTTGTTCTCCCTCCATGCCCCTCCATGCTCCCTTCACTCATCTGATACCTTCAGTCTCCATAAAATCCCCCATGCCCCAACTCTTTGGGGTAGAAAGCTGGTCCTGTGGTAGCGTGCATGAATTGTCCTGTTTGCTAAGCAGGGTTGACCTTGGTTTGTATTTGGATGAGTGAGCATTATGAGAGGAGAACTGGTCTTGTGGTAGCAAGCATGACTTGTCCCCTTAGCTAAGCAGTGTCCACCCTGGTCGCATATGAATGGGAGACTAGAAGTGTGAGCACTGTAAGATATTCCCCTCAGGGGATGGAGCCACTCTGGGAAGAGCAGAAGGTTCCCAGTTCCCTCCCTGGCTTCTCCAAGATAGGTCTGAGAGAGATTCCTGCCTGCAACCTTGCAGAAGCCGCTGCCAGACTGCAAAGACAATAATGAACTAGATAGAGCAATGGTCTGACTCAGTATATGGCAGCTTCCTAGTAAGGGTCAAATACTCCCCTTTGGGTTGGGGCTGTAGTCCTGTGGTAGATCATCCGTCTACATCTCTACAGAGCATCTGCTCTGTAGAAATGCTTTCCCATTTAAAGGAAGAATTTAAATGTACAAGTTCCCAAGTTGAATCCCTGGCATCTCCAGGTAGAAGTGGGTAAGACTCCTGCCTGGAACCTTGGAAAGTGGCTGCAAGTCAGTGTAGAAAATATTGAGCTAGATGGAGAATGGTCGGGTAGAGGCAGCTCCCTATGTTCCTAGGACTCTGCCCATCAACTTGTGTTCTACCCTATTATTCAAACTCCTGCCCTCCTGACTGCCCTTCTTCCTAATAAAAACTCTTGACTACACCGACATTTTGTAATGGTTGTTGCACGTTTGCCTTTGCCCTCCTCCACTCCCCTTCCCTTGTGTGCCTAGCCTTCCTGAGGGCCAAGCCAGATGTGATATAGGAGTTCCTGCTGCCAGATCTCTTGTGTCCTATCTAGTTGGACTCTGGATTGTAAGCCTGAGATCAGGGCACGTGTCTTCTTTTTGCTGCATGTAGAACACCAAATAGCTGTTATGGACTCTTTAGAAAGACTAACATTAAAATCATCATTTCATTCCAAACCTTGAATAAAGGTGAGGAATGTTACAAAATAATAGACAAAAGGATTTTACTTCTAATTATTCCTTTGTTAAAACTTGGCCTTGTTAACTTGTCTGTTTCAGAGAATGGGAAAGTGGCAGTGGAGTATAGCTCTCCCCAGGAAGACCCCATTGACAGTTTAACAGAAGAGGAACTGAAAGGTCTCATCCAGGTAAATTGAAGCCTCATCTCATCATTCGCAGATGAGCCTCATGTTGCTATGACCTAGCAAGCTCAGCTCTTGAACATCTTAGCTTCATGAGTTGGGAGGAGTGAGTAGGGAATGAGCATTCTCTCTCATTTCAATGCATGGACTTTTAAATTCAATGGGCTACCTGTATGTTTATAGGAAACATAGGAAACAGCCATATACTGAGTCAGACCATTGGTCTATCTATCTCAGTATTGTCTTCACAGACTGGCAGCGGCTTCTCCAAGGTTGCAGGCAGGAGCCTCTCTCAGCCCTATCTTGGAGAAGCCAGGGAGGGAACTTGAAACCTTCTGCTCTTCCCAGAGCGGCTCCATCCCCTGAGGGGAATACCTTACAGTGCTTTACACTTCTAGTCTCCCATTCAGATGCAACCAGAGCAGACCCGGCTTAGCTATGAAGACAAGTCATGCTTGCTACCACAAGACCAGCTCTCCTCTCCCGTCAGGTGCTTAGACCAAGGACGGACAGGTTCCTCGGGGGCGGGTAGACTGAAGATAGCCAGAGATAGCTGGGCTGAATGTTAGATGCTTGGAGCCACAGAGAGAGGACTCACTGGTCTCCCGCTGTCAGATCCTGGTTCAATGTGAGTTAACCACAGTGGGTTGACCAGAATTGCCTAGGAAATCTGCATTCTCAAAACCAGCTCCACAGGCAACCACACTAATCACTTTATGGCAACCACACTAATCACTTTATGCAATCCAGATCCCTGTATGTCAGTCAACAAGTGTTAGTTTCACATTCAGTTCTCCACAGAGCCAACAGCTCCAAACATCTCAAGCCCATCAACTGATTGTCTGTGCGTTTGGGCCTACATTGTTGCCATAGCAGTCATGCTCGGAGTTCTGCAAAAATGATGTCACTGCCGTGGAATGCTCAGGGTGCAGACTCTGATGTCCAACCGACATTGGAGATCAAAAGATGGCAGGAATGGATCAGCTCTGTAGTATGGTCCCTGTTGCAAGCAACAGCAACAGCAACTGCAATTTGCTGCTCATGATCTTTTTGGACTTATTTATGGGAGTTGGGCACCGCAGCCATAGGTTGGGTGCAGCAGCCATAGGGAATTACTCCAACCCGTGCCGTAGCACCATAGAAGTCCTCAAGCTTTGGAAAGTCACCAGACCTCCTAGACTCCACCGTGTGCCACCTCCCAGTGCGGCTTTCCACCTGTGAGTACTTCAACCTCACTTCCAGAACTCGGAGGATCGAACCCTTTTAGGGAGAGCCTTTCATTAGGAGTGATGTAGGTGGGATAAGATACTTCTTATTTCGAGGTAGCTTAGCTGATGCCTTTTAAAAAAAGATTTGATACCCCTCTTTTCATCCAAAGGAACCAGAGCAGTTTACAACTCAATAATAACAATTTCGAAAAAGAAAGAAATGGGAACAGCCTTATAAATGGTATGAAGCACAAAAAGGGCCATAGATGGGGAAGAGGAGCCAAAGGGGTGAAGGAAACAGGGATCCCACTGCTCTGTTTAAAAAGGGGGGAAAGGACCCAATGCCTAGAGCGTTTCATAGCCACTGAACAGGCACTTCAGATGTGTCCCGAAAGAGCATTCAGCAGAACCATATAGCCAAACGAGCAGGCAATGGAGAAAAAGGTACAACAGGGATTCCAACAAGTAACGTCACCCCTTCCTTTGCCCAGGTTGATTCATGCATACACGTTGACTAGGCACTCGCCTAGACAGAGGCGTAACTAGGGAAAATGGCGCCTAGGGCAAGCACTGAAATTGCGCCCCTATCCAAACAGGGATGATGGGACTTGTAGTCAACAATATCTGGAAATCCCTCTGAAAAGGAACACTGTACCATCTAGACATGGTTGTTGATCCAAACCTGAAAACATGAGCCATCTCAGGAAAAGACTTCAAACAACAGTCGGGAGTTATGCGAGGATTCCAAGTGTCATTTTCTCTGTCTCATCTCATGCTTTTTAAAAAACATGACTTTGTCCTAGAGGATCACCTGCCCAAATAGCCACTAGCAAAATAGGGGAAGAAGAAGCTGGTGGTGGTGGTGTGTGTGTGTGTATATATATATATATATATATATACACACACCAGTGAATGATTCCTGCCAGCCTTTGTCTTATGATGACTGTTGGCTCATGATGGGGTATATGTGCATTCACCACACTAGTGCTTACTTTGACACCAAGAGGGAGGAGGATACATTAGTTTGCCACACTAGACAGAGGAATGTGCAACAGGAGCAGACAGCCAAGTTCTGCCAGGGCCCAAACCAGCCCCTGCCAGACTAAGAAATCCTTGTAATTTGCCCCTTCCTGTCACAAGCAGTGTGCTGTTGACTCTATTATTGACTCTAACTCTCAGATATCCCAGTCATGGATGGAAAATTCAGGGTCAATTTACAAGAGACACATTTTCTACATGGAAGTTTCTTCTGTGCAGGTGCTGTGCAGAAACCCATGTGTAGTGACCGCCAGGGGCATAGCAAGGTTGGAATGGGACAAGATGAGATTTCAAAATGGGCCCCCAGCCCCTCAAAGTCCAGGGCCTCCACACACCACAGGCCCCCAAGGATTTAAGTCGGATCTTTCAAAATACGTATGCTGCCTGGAAATACATTTCACTGAATACACACATGCACACTTCACAGTATATAGTGATATACATGGAGTACTAGATATTTGTGCTACTTTTAATGCCTAGAACACACTAGCAACGCTAATGATTAAAATGGCCCCCTCGCTGCGGATTAGCAAAGGAGACTTTCAACCCTGCAGGGTGAGCCAATGTTTGTTTTCTCAGAATTCTGAACAAATTCAGAAAAGTTTGATACAAGGTGATTTTTCACACCAGGCTTTTAAAGCCCTTTAACACACATCTCCTCTGGAATAGAGGTGCTGCATTCACATGTTGTCCAGATTTACCCTGAAGTTGCTGCAAGTTATTGGGGAGCAGTTCACACACAAGAAAAATAAAATAAAATGAAAGCACAACACATGCTTCACAGTTCTCACTCAGACCTTCTGGGTTGCAAAACAACTTGAACATAAGTGCATTTATGAATGGTTGAATGAAAATAAATAAAATATACTTGTTCCAGAAGTTTTTGTAATTTTCTGCCCTGAAACAAGCCACTTATAGGCCTTTTTAGATAGTTTTTGTTTTTAAAGCCAGCACATTTTCCAGTCTGTTTTCAATTAAATATTAAGGACTTCTCTGTCTCGCCCCCCCACCCACCCCCATATCAAAGCCCTATGGCAAGCAGATTCCTATAGGGGTGGGGGGACCCCAAAAAGGAATTCACAGCCTACCTAGCAATAGCTGTTCTGGATGGTCTGGGCAGGGGGGCTGCTGCTGCTGCTGCTTTGGAGAGCTCTGCCTCCTTCCTTCCTTCCTTCCTTCCTTGCTTGGAGCCTATTTGAGTTCACGCTTCAGGGAGGCCTACTGGGAGGCCTCTCTGGAAGCCCCGCCCACCCACCAATCAGCTGAGAGGCGGGGAGAGAAGAGCTCTGCAGTTTGCAGGCCTTGCCGATCCTAGGCCGGAGCTGGAGGCAAGTGGCTGGGGGGCCCTGGGGCTGGGCAGGGGGGCAATGGGGTGGGGGTGGCAGGAACTGGTGTGGCGCCCCCACCTCAGTGGCGCCCAGGGCACCTGCCCTGCCTGCCCCCCCCCGTTCTGCTTATGCACCTAGAGCAGCACGACTTGCATTGTGCCTGCACAGGAAGAAGTGTACAAACCAGGGCTCTTGTCTTGTTTCTGAGGTGGCCAGCCTCCTGCACAGAGTGAGAGCAGCATGACCCCGAATACGCTGCCACATCAAGATGTCCTGCCTTGCCCTGCCTGGAATGACAACCGATGGAGCTGGTGCTGCTGCTCCGTGTGTCGCTTAGGCTCTCTGGCACCCCTTATCCGGACCAGCACAGAGAAACCAGGCAACCTTTGCAGAACTTTGGGGAGGCTGCACAGTAGGGTTGCCGTGTGTTTTGTCCCCCACCCCCGGCAGGAGTCCTCTGCCTTTTAACAGCTGCAACTGGTAGAAATCTTGACGGGAACTTTTTTGCATTACTGTAGCCCTAGGCTTGTTTTCATTTTCATTTTATTTTTTATTTTTTACCCTGCAAAAACAGCTTAATGTGAAAAATCCATCAGAAGATACAACATAAGTCATTGTAATTGTGTGTGTGTGTGTGTGTGTGTGTGTGCGCGCGCGCGTGCGGTGAGGGGAGGGGGCAACGTTCAGGACTTTATCAGCTTGATGTCCTTTAAGGCATCGTTGTCTAGATAGGGGCTTGAATTTACTCACAAGTAGCAGCTCTGCAGGGCCATAATGTGTATTGGGACCAGGATGTGGATGTAGAGGGTGTTTAACCCTTTCTGTGCCCTTTTCTGGTCTAAAATGATATATCTCAGTGGCTGTTTTCAGAGTTAGATAGCCATGGGGGTGCATTTTTGTTAGTGCAGAAAGAATAGGTGAAACACCCCTAGCTCTGAGCCATGGTCCTGATACAATTTGCAGCTCCACAAAGCTGCTCTTTGTGAATAGATGTAAGCCCCTAACTTGATGAAGACACATTGAATGCCTTGCCTTGTTTGGTCTACACATTTTAGTCCACCACTCTCGTGCCAGTCTTCTAGCTGGTGGTGGGTGCTAGCTGCTTTGCCATTTGGGGTCACACACACTGCTACACAAAATGAACTAGGCAGCACAGATCATTCCTCTCAAGAGGGATTGTGTGGCTGTTAGGGCCTGGGGGGGGGGAACACTGAGAAGCTGGTGCTGGCAGTTGCAGTTGCTGGAGATGGTGGGGAGGGAGGGAGTCTCTCAGATGTTACTTCAGCACTCTCATCCCTCAACCTTGTGGTGGCCGCTTGGTTTATGGTAGGCCTTAGGGCCCCACCCCCCGCCCGTTGTTTTTGGACTACAGTTCCCATCATCCCCAGGCACAGTGGCCAATATCCAAGGGTTATGGGAATTGAAGGCCAGCATCTGCTGGAGGGCCAAAATTGAAGAGCCCTGGCTTATGGCGTCCGTGCCTTATGAGGGCTTCCTTCCCAGAATCCTCCAAGAGAAAACAAACCAGGGCAGCCTAAATCGAGGGGTTCCCACCCTTGGGTCCCCAGATGTTGTCTCCCATCGTCCCCAGGCCACCATGGTGAAGGCCATTATGGCCAACACAATGGAGTTGTAGTCAAACAACATCTAGAGACCTAAGGGTGGAGACCCTTGGCACAGATGACCTTCCTCAAGAGGAATCCGGGGCTGTTAGAGGCTGGTGGAAACACATAAGATGCACAGAAGCACAAAATCAAACTTTGGCTGACTCTTGGGAATCACCACTTGAAGGCATCCCACTTCGAAATATCGATTTCAACATCATTCCCTTGCCCCCATCTGTTTCTCCCCCCTAGGGATTCCACTGGGAACCTTGTTTCGATTGGAAAACAAAGCTGGACTGCTGGGAGAACTCCTTTTATATTATCAACAATTTTGTAAGTTCACCATGATAACTTTTGCTAAACCTAAGTGGGCAGATAGCTCAGAACTAATATTTTCTTGCCAGAATGCTGAGGAGATGACTAGATCTGCATCTGCCAAGTAGATTGATAAAGTTTTCAAAGCATGGGCAAGACAGAGAGTTTGAGCTTGGGGTGGGGGATACATTTGGTAATACCTTAAGAATGAATGCCGATTCTTAAATATCTTTGTTCATTTTGAATTAGATATACATTCAAAATGGGACAGGGGTAGGGACTTCAAGATGAGATGGAGAAGCTTAAATCTCAGATTTTGTATGGGGTGTTATTATGTAAGCATGCAATTTCCAAGACCTCAGATATATGGATGGGTGGTAAAGATAGTCATCACAATTCAGCAAAGGAGATTGATCCCTGTAAGCAGCCTTCTGCATGCGCAACTGACATGGAAGGAGGTGTGCATTCACACTGTGACACTTACTCAGGCTGGATATTGAACTGGTACTGGTTAGATGCCTTTTGTTGTCTGTGGAAGGGGATGCACATCTCTGTCCAGACTTGTTGCTCATGACTGCAGCTGGACTGGAATTGGAGTGCAGGATGAAAGTATCATGCTTATGCCCAATCCATTAAGACAGAAAGAGAGGCTGTGATCCTGGCTGTGCGATGTTCTCAAACTTCCCTTCACCTCTCCAGGACTTTCCATGGCAACAGTTTGAGCAAACTTCAGGAGGGCTCACTTTCACTTACGCATCGGCGGTAAGTTCTCGTTTCTAGGAGTACGGTGATTGCTGACTCTCTGGGTCAAAACTGCGCACCCATATGTCATTTTCTCCCCGGGGTGAATGGCGGCGGGGCAGATCTTTGTCAGCATAGGGGGAATGGGCTAAGCCCCCTCCCTTACTGTTGTCTTGATCCAGCTCAGGACACGGCTATTTCAAAATGTCATGTAAAGTGGCTAATATGTTGACTATACTTATTAGACCAAGGATGGCCAACTGGAACTCTTGCCAGTTCCCAGGGCAATTTTTATGTGGCCTTACAATATTTTAATCAATGGGTGATAAAAGGTTTGCTGACAGTTTCGTGTATAACGAAAATAACAATATTTCCAACTCATAAGGAACAGAATTCTTCTATGCAATTACATCTGTCTCTGATCTTGGATGTAGCATGTCTAGAACACGTTAGTAGTTGACATACTGCACAAGGTTATATTATTATTATTATTATTATTATTATTATTATTATTATTATTATTTTGATTTATGTGCTTTTCCTGTGTAATGTTTGAGCAGTTTCAGAAGAGCACTTGAGCACTAAATGCATGAATTGTGCAAACACGGTTGTGCAATTGACAACCATTCTTTCCACTTTGTGCAACTACCTTTGTGCAGTTCTTGTGTGCATGAATGTTACATTGCAAGGTGTTAGATTGCAAGATTGTGTCTGAATGCATCGGTTTCATAACTAGGGAGCCTCTTCTGATAGATACATCAGCTTTATTTTGGAGTCTGCCCACTCATGATGGGATCAGGTTGTGCAGGAAAATACACTCCCACTTTCATATTTTCCCCGACCATACTGACCGCCACCTGGAGAATAGATTGGCCCTTGAGAATATAGAAGTTGGTCCCTTCCCGCTTAGACAGGGTAATCCTGCATTGTAGAACTCTGGATTTCCATCTAGAAAATGCAGCTCTGGCACAAATGAACTGTTTGACCTTGGGCAGGTTACTCTTGGCTTGGCTTTCCTGCTAGTTCAATGAAGTCAGCAAATGGGATTGCCAGTGACCCACCCTGACATGGTCATCATGAGGGTAAATGAGACCATACATACAAGGCTTGTGCACAAAGTTGCTTCGGCACCGGCGGGGGTAATCCTTTAAGGGCGGGGGAGGGTGCACTCACCCCTCCCGCTGCATTTCCCCCACTGGCGCTCTGTTATTTTTAATCCCATCGGGGCAGCAGCGTTCCTCCCTGCCGGCCCATTGTCGTCATTGGCCGGAAGTGGCCCAAAGTAGCAAGCGTACGTGTGCCTGTTCCGGCCGACAACGACAACGGGATGGCAGGGAGGAACGCTGCCGGTGGGGGAAATGCGGCGGGAGGGGTGAGTGGACCCTCCCCCGCCCTTAAAGGACTACCCCCCCCCCCCCCGGTGCTAAAGCGCCGAAACGATCCCCCGAGCCAAAATGTTTCAGAGGTTAAGATTTCAACCCAAACATATATGATTACAATTGACAAGAACCAATGGAAGAATTGTGAGCTGTTGGGGATGTCCTGTGTTGGATGTCCTGTTGGGGAGCTGGCTAATTGTGGGAGGCCAAGAGAGATTATTATCTCTTACTGGTGTTATTTATTTTAACATAACTCATGGAATTGTTTTGTTTTTTGAGGAACAGAAACAAGGGTGAATAGATTCTCGTCAGAATCTGAATTACAGCCCCTTCCCTTTAGTTCCTTTGTAACTGCTAACATCAACCCTCCTGACAGTCATGCCTAGCTCTGTTTGAAATCAGTGGGTCTAACTCTACTCCAAATGATATCTGAGAGAGTGCACAGCTTTCTTAGTGGCCCTTGCTCCTATGCCTTGAACAGTGAGACTATTCCCAGGATCAGGAGAAATCGGGCTAGGGGAACTTAGCCCGATTTCTCCTGACCGCGAGAACCACCAGGTTGGCAGGCGAGCCCGGTGGCCTCCAGGCGGTTAACCCACCAAAACAAGCCTTCCCTTCAAGCGAGTTTGCGGAGCGAGTGCTCCGCAAACCCAGATTTTAAAATCATGAGTAGACCCCTGACCGGGAAGCTGAAAAGCAGCCTCCCGGCTTGGGGGTCCCTCCAGCATGCCCTGCGTGCTAACACCGGGCATGCTGGAGCTTCCGGGGGCCACGTGGCCCCCGAACTCACCAGCCCGTGTGAAGAGCCTCAGTGCTTGCACTGCTGACCTTGCAGGTAATGCTGTTTGTCCCCATGCCATTAAATGCTTCACCTGCTAATTTCTGCAGACCAAGCTGCTATTGAGAGTATGAGAGGAGGTCAAGGTCAGTTGGCAGTGAGGATTTCAACACTACTGAGGTGTGCAAATCGTTTTATTTGGATTGAGGCTACAGAGCAGAATTGAAACAAACTCAGGGAGAATTACATTCTCACACCAAGCTCCCAAGTTTCCAGCAATGCCTTGTTTGCTGAGCCTCAGAGCCAAACTGGACACCCATACATGCAGTTCTGAGCAGGAGCATGGAAGATCTGTTCCGTTTGGGGTTGTGTAGATTCCAGTAGCGGCTCGTGAATGCGCCCCTGGGAGGGGGGCGGGAGGCATCTTTAAGGGGAAAGAAAGTTGCTGCTTACCTCGGCAGCGTGCCTCCCAGCAGGGTAATCGCCGTCGCCACTCACCTGGCGTAAATGGAGCCGAGCCCCCGCCAGCAGCCAGGTGAGTGGTGGTGGCGATTCCCTGCCGCAGGGGCTGCTGGGAGACACACTGTGGAGGTAAGAAGTGACTTTCTTTCCCCTTAAAGACGCCTCCCGCCTTCCCCCCAATGGCGCTTCACTAGCCACTGCTGGTAGATTCTTGTCCTCTCTTCAAGCTGACCAGGCCAGGCCAGGGGCACTGGATGAGAAAAGACAAAACAGAGAAGCTGATTGAGAACGGTGGAGTTGGACACACCTTTGTAGTCTCCCTAGTTTCATCATTGCTATGTGCTCTTTTAAACAGGGACTTGTCAAGTAATGCAATCCAGACCATTGAGACGAATTCATGTGAAGCTGTCCTGTTTGTGCAGTTTATGTAAGTCACTAAGCATCCAAACCAGAGGCGTATCTAGGGAAAATGGCGCCTAGGGCAAGCACTGAAATTGTGCCCCTATCCAAACAGGGATGATGGGACTTGTAGTCAACAATATCTGGAAATCCCTCTGAAAAGGAACACTGTACCATCTAGACATGGTTGTTGATCCAAACCTGAAAACATGAGCCATCTCTATTCAAGACTTAGAACAACAGTCAGGAGTTATGTGAAGATTCCAAGTGTCATTTTCTCCCTCTTAACTCATGCTTTTTAAAAAACATGACTTTGTCCTAGAGGATCACCTGCTCAAATAGCCACTAGCAAAATGAGGGGTGGGGAGGGAGAGAAGAAGGTGACAGGGAGGGGGTGGGGGAGCCTATAAACCAGTGAATGATTCCTGTCAGTCTTTGTCTTGTGATGACTGTGGGCTTATGATGGGGTGTTGGGAATTCTCTCTGGTAGAGAAACTCTTTTTCATTCTAGCAGAGTGCACAGAGGCACAACACAGCGGATTTAGTTAGACATACGTGTATGCTGAGAGGAAAGTAACTTGGAGCCAGTTCATAGATTTAAATCAATATATAAGGCATTGATTAGACCATTCTAGATAGGAAAGTGCGGAGTTAGGATCTCTAATCTAGCTATCTAGCTGGATGCAGATGGATTCTGCACCTTCTCTGCACACATGGTGCAGGAAGAGGATCTGGCTTGCATGTTGCAAGGCAGAAGGAACAGGAAGAGAAGAGAGAGGAAGTGTCCCTGAGATTAGCAATCTACATTCCAAAGGGATAGCGTCAGAGCAGTAGAGAAGGGATGACCAATGTCTTGACCCTCTTGCCCTCTAACTCACTAGTCCGTCCTCCACTGTCTTTGAGACAAGAGACTGTGCAAAGTCCTTCACTTCCAACATGGGGTATATGTGCCCTCACCATTCTAGTGCTTACTTTGACACCAGGAGGGAGGAGGATACATTAGTTTGCCACACTAGACAGAGGAATTTGCAACAGGAGCAGACAGACAAGTTCTGCCAGGGCCCAAACCAGCCCCTGCCAGACTAAGAAATCCTTGTAATTTGCCCCTTCCTGTCACAAGCAGTGTGCTGTTGACTCTATTATTGACTCTAACTCTCAGATATCCCAGTCATGGATGGAAAATTCAGGGTCAGTTTACAAGAGACACATTTTCTACATGGAAGTTTCTTCTGTGCAGGTGTTGTGCAGAAACCCATGTGTAGTGATCAATAGATATGTAACTATTCCTCCAGGGGCATAGCGAGGTTGGAATGGGTCCAGAGACAAAATTACACAATGGGCCCCCAGCCCCTCAAAGTCCAGGGCCTCCACACACCACAGGCCCCCAAGGATTTAAGTCAGATCTTTCAAAATAAGTATGCTGCCTGGAAATGCATTTCACTGAACACACACACGCACACTTCACAATATATAGTGATATACATGGAGTACTATATATTTGTGCTACTTTTAATGCCTAGAACACACTAGGAACACTAATGATTAAAATGGCCCCGTCGCTGCCAAGGAGACTTTCAGCCATGCAGTATGAGCCTATGTATGTTTTCTCAGAATTCTGAACAAATTCAGTCAAGTTTGATTCCAGGAGGTTGTTCACACCAGGCTTTTAAAGCCCTTTAACACACATCTCCTCTGGAATAGAGGTGATGCATTCACATGTTGGCCAGATTTACCCTTCAGTCCCTGAGAGTTATTGGGCAGCAGTTAATATGCAAGTAAAATAAAATAAAATAGAAGCACAACACATGCTTCACAGTTCTCACTCAGACCTCCTGGGTTCAGGGGCGTAGCTAGCCTGCCGGCGGCCCATGTGCAGCCGTGGGGACGCCCCAATAGCCCCGCACCCTGCGTCTGACGTCAGACCCAGGGAATAGCCGCCACCCCCGCGTCTGACGTCAGACGTAGGGGGCGTGGCCTGGGAGTCCGCTCAGTTGTAACTGCCGAAGGGGCCGCGCGGCCCCTTTGGCAGTTAGAAGAAGGCTGGTGCTGCTTTCTCTTTCCCTGCAGGGAAGAGCTGCTCCTGGGCTGGGTTGCGAACGCAGCACCAGTCTTAGCTCCTGAAAGGGCCGCGCAGCCCCTTCGGGAGCTAGTGATGCTGGCCCTGCGTTTGCAGCGCGCAGCCAGGAGCGACTCTTCCCTGCCTCCTTTGAACCCGTTGGCCCAGTGGTGGCTCCGCCCCTTCCAGGGTTGCAAAACAACTTGAACATAAATGCATTTATGAATGAATGCATGCATGCATGAATGAATAAATGAATGTAGTATTGTTCCAGAAGCTTTTGTAATTCTCTGCCCTGAAACAAGCCACTTATAGGCCTTTTTAGATAGTTTTTGTTTTCAAAGCCAGCAAATTTTCCAATCTTTTAAAAATTAAATATTCAGAGACTTCTCAGTCTCCCCCCCACCTCCTATATCCAAGCCCTATGGCCGATCCTAGGCCGGAGGGCAAGGCAAGCAAGCTGGCCAGTGGCTGAGGGGCCTTGGGGCTGGGCAGGTGGGCAATGGGGTGGGGGTTGCGGGCACTGGCATGGCACACCCCAGTGGCGCCTAGGGCACGTGCCCTGGCTGCCCCCGCCCCCAATTACGTCCATGATAAAAACCATAAATGGGGATGGGGTGGGGGAGCACAGATGGATTCGGTTTCCACCCTGTGGTTCTGGCCCTACATCTCCCAAGCTTGAGAAAAGACAAAACAGATAAGCTGAGAGAGAAAGGTGGGGTTGGACACACCTTTGTAGTCTCCCTAATTTCATCATTGCTATGTGCTCTTTTAAACAGGGACTTGTCAAGTAATACAATCCAGACCATTGAGACGAATTCATGTGAAGCTGTCCTGTTTGTGCAGTTTATGTAAGTCATTAAGCATCAAAACCATCAATGGGGATGGGGTGGGGGAGCACGGATGGGTTAAGTTTCCACCCTGTGGTTCTGGTCCTATATCTCCCAAGCTTCTGCCCTAGAAGCAGTTTCCCTCCAAGAGGGTTCTGGGAGTCAGGCCTGCTGCTAGGGGCCACCGTTTCTGATTGTGGGAGCTTTGACCCATAATTCCGGGTCTGTATGGGGTTGGGTTATTCATTGCTGAGCGATGTGTACTGTGCATGTGCTTCTTTAGAACTGTTTTCCATTTTTCTGGACTGCACACAGAGTTCTCCAAGCAAGGCTGAGCCAGATCTCAGTCCTGGAATCGATTCTCATATGTGATGCCTTGTTTCTAGAAATCTCTCTGCAAGAAGGCTCACTTGGTACCTGGTCTCGTGGTAGCAAGCATGACCTGTCCCCTTTAGCTAAGCAGGGTTGGATATGCATGGGAGACTAGAAGTGTGTGCACTGTAAGAGATTCCCCTCAGGGGATGGAGCCGCTCTGGGAAGAGCAGAAGCTTCCAAGTTCCCTCCCTGGCATCTCCAAGATAGGGTTGAAAGAGCGTGGCGTGAGCCCAAGATTGCCAGAGTCTGAGAGCGTGGCTTCCAGGCCAGCTTAAACAATGGCACTCTTCTTCATCTTAGAAATAGGCACTGGAGCTTCAGACAAGAGATGAATTAGCACCACTAGATGAGGGAGTTAGGAAAGAGTCTTTGGACATGAAAAAATTATTTTGTACCATGCAAAATCCTGTGCACAATGCTTGTTTCCAGAGACCTCAGCAGCAATCTCACTGAGAATCTCACTCATGGGTCATTCGAGGTCAGGAATGGAACACAGTTTATCAAGACGTAAGTGAATGCAAATGTGAAAAGAGTCAACCTGTTATTGCAGAGTAAGGTACTTTCTTTGACCCCCGGGAAGGTTCAACCCGCCCCCCAACTCTTTTGAATGGCAGAGTTCAACCCTAGAAGATGTAGCATATGGTTATATTCATTCATTCATTCATCCATCCATTCATTCATTCATCTATCATATTTTTATACTGCCTGATATGTATATCTCCAGGTATACAGATATTAGATAGATAGATAGATAAGATAGAGATATGTCTATCTCTAGGTGGCGTGTAATGAAAAGAAGCTACGGCTTTGAAGGAGGCTTCCTCCAGTGCTTCTCTCTTTTGAGAAGTTATTAACCGCTGATGCCAGGGCTGGAAATTTGATGCACTGTGCAGGTCAAACATCTCTCCTCAGTGTCTTCAGAGACACTGGGAGGCAAATACCATGTGTGTGTTTGTGTGTGTATAGTGCAATCCAGATTGGGACGATCAGTAGAGCTGGAAGCTTGCTGGTGGCTCAGGGACAGGCTGCTGCCCTTGCACATGTGCCAGCCCTGCCCCCTGTATCAGCGTCAGATGCACACTGACACAGGGACCATGCTAGCTCTGGGAAGGGCGGGGGCATGTGGCTGGGGGGGGGGGGGGCATGTGGTGCCTTGCCTGCTCCCAGGCTGCACTTTCTTTGTCAGCTGGGTGCTTTCTTCCTCTCTCCTGCGCGGAAGGAGGGGGTGGCAAATAGCTTAATCCGCCCCTGCCTCCTGGAGCTTCTTCCTGCATTTTGCTCAGCTTGTAACCAGTGGGTCTAATTCCTCCCCACGGCAGGCTTCTCAACCATCATCCGCTGAAAGTCACTGATGATGCCAGTTTTTACAGGCTTCCCTCACTGAAGCTTCTGTAAGTACCTGAAATGAATTAGTTATTACCGTGATCACTGGTTTTTCTGCATCTTAGACGGACACTCTTCTTCAGGGCCACTGGGTGGTCCAGAAGAACTCATCAGACTTTCCCCTTTTCTTCTTCCTCTTCTTCCTCTTCTTCTTCTTCTTTTCTTTTTTTTTTGTTGATGGTAAACTCTGAGGGTACGTTTCTGACTATGTGAAAGTGCCTCTGAGTATATGCAGAGTATAGGGCATTTCCCTGTATCCTGTTTTTAATGCAGGGCTTCAACTCTAAAATGCATGATAGAATTAGAAGAAGAAGAAGAGAATTTCTTGGAGTATGTGCAGATTGCCAAGTGTGTTTTGAGCCAAGATTTTGTGCCTGCAAGATAAGAATGAATGATAACGAATTAAGCTCCTTTGATCATGTGCAGGCTGCTTTTGTGTCATCACTGAATAAACTTGATCAGTCCTCATGCATTTGGTACTGGAGGTCCAGCTTGCTGGTTGGAGGCATGATTTCAGGGCAGGCTGAAGCTAGTTACTCAGTGGTGAGAAAAATACACTGTTGACTAAACTGTACTGTTGACTAAACTGTTGGAGATTCTCTTGTGGTGAGAGAATCCCTTTCTCAATATAGCAGAGTGCACAGAGGCACAACACAGCGGTAGATTAGTTAGGCATGCGTATGTGCTGAGAGTAAAGTAACTTGGAGCCAATTCATAGTTTCAAATTAATATAAAAGGCATTTATTAAGGAACTCCATTCTAGATAGGAAAGTGAGGATTTAGGATCTCTAATCTATCTATCTAACTAGATGCAAATGGATTCTGCATCCTCTCTGCAGGGAGGTGATGGTGCAGGGAGAGAACCTTGCCATGTTGCAAGGTAGGCGGGCAGGTAGCAAGAGAGAGAGGAAGGAGGAAGTCCCTGAGATTAGCAATCTACACATCAAAGGGATAGCATCAGAGCAGTGGAGAAGTGATGACAAATGTCTTGACCCTCTAGACCTCTGACTTACTAGTCTGTCCTCCACTGTCTGAGGCAAGAGACAGCGCAAAGTCCTTTAACTTTCCAACATAAACAGTACTCCAGAGCTAAGACTCCAGAGCTAAGCCATGATGCTTTCTCCCTTTTCTATTCTACCTGATGTGGAGTTGTGTGGTTCGAAAGCAGCAAACCCAACAAGCTTCATGAAATCGGGTCTCCCTAGACATTATTTCTGCTACACCACACTGGCTTTCTCTTTCTCTTTGGTATCCTGCATTGCAAAAAGTCTCTCTTCTTATTTCAGAAACCTTAGTTCTACAGAAATGACCCCAAAGATATTGGAGGACCTGATCCAGACCTCCCTGCAATTGAAGACTCTGTAAGTACTATGTACACCCTTTTCCTTTTGCTGGTTGCCAAAGGAGAGAAGAAAAGAGACAAGTGGAAACGGGGAGTCAGCCTTGTTCTAACCCCCTCCTCCTCCTCAGCCCTCTAAGTAGGTCGATAGGGGCAACTTCAGAGGCTGTAGTTTTCCCTGCGAGGAGGACAGGAGGACGGTTGACCAATACTCACACTGCTACCAAGTTGCTAGCCAACCCACACTTCTTGCCCAACATGCTATCAGGCTTTGCTGTGGGAATGGAAGTCATGCTAGAGTGGTGGTTGAGGGAACAGGCATTCCTCAGACCCGTTACAGGGGCTTCTCAGCGAGGTGGTCAGAAATGACAGAGAAGGAGGGGACGGAGCGCAGGGACGGAGCGCAGGTACTTCTCGGCTTCTCTGACTGTTGGGGTGTGCATGGCCATGGGGGCTGCCATGGAGAGTGGCTGCACTTCTGCATTTGCAGTGACATCACTGCCTGAAGCTTGTCTACCACTACCCAACTTCCCACTGAAATATGGAGCTACAGGACTGTTGGGTGTGTTCCAAGCTGTACGCTCAGTTCGTGTGGACCAATGGTGAGGGCATGCCCCCTGTGTGGGTTGAAGGAGTGCAGGAACATTCCCCAGAATCCTCTGCAAGAGACAGGAAGTGGCAGATATGCAGGGAGTCTGCAGGAGACAAAAAACACGGAAAAGATTCCCTGATGGTAAAAAGTCTGAAAACCACTGAGCTAGAGTCATGAGTATCTTTGGGCATCATTTTGAGACATCTCCCAGTTCCATCTTCTCCGGAAATAGCCCTTCATTAAAAAAAGGTTTTCTTTCTTCCTTCTTTTCCTTCACAGGCTGTATGCTTTCCCTCACCAGCACTCAAACACAAATGGAGTGGGGCCATAGCTTAATGACAGTGCTCTGCACATGCAGGGTCCCAGATTCACTCTCTGGCATTTCCAGTTAAAATAACCTCAGGGAACAGAGCTAGGAAAGACCTCCCTCTGAAGCACTGAAAAACCATTGCCAGTAAGAGTTAGAAAGCACTGAACTCAAGGGGCCAAGGATTTGCCACAGTATCAAGCAGCTTCCTACTTCTTCGGCAAGTAATAATTTCATCAGAAATTATTATCCCTCACAGCAAAGGGAGACTATGATCTCCCTCACAGCAAAGGGAGGAAGATAATATCCATTATCTCCCTCACAGCAAAGTCAGCTCAATCTTCCTCAGTATATGGAGATGGGAATATCCCTTCATAGGACAGTTTTGAGTTAGAAACATTTTCTGAAGAGATGTGGGGGATATGTGGAGAGCCCCCAAAGTGTGGGTCGGCATGGCACCCTCCTGAAAGGACTGGATTGGTTGTGGGGGTTGCCAGTTACTGTCCTCTCCTGCAAGAAATGCCAAGAAGCTGTGAGGAGTTCTGTCTTTTTCCTTCACAGCATCTTGCCTAACAAGGTGTTCTGCTGTCTTTGCCATCTGAAGGATGACATTGAAGTTTTGTCTGATACGATGAAGTTGGACTGCACCGACACGTGTACCACAAAGGAAACTCTCTGCGGTAGGCTAGTAGTAGTTGATGAAATTCTGTATTGTTTTGAATGTTAAAGAGCATTTCACAATTTCCCCTCTAAGCAGGGGAAAACCTGTTGCAAAATGAGCGCATCGGCAGAATGTACTAAGAAAGAAGACCTCAAATGGCAATGATGCAAACTGCACAGAAATCAAAGTAGGTCTGCAAATGTCTCCTTTTGGGGATAAAGTGATTTTTGGACCTTTGCTTTGATTTCTGGAGTCCTTCCCTTGGTCCAAAATATGTATCCTTCCTCCATGATTCTAATTTGTGCAGAGTGACCTCTGAAAGTGTAAGGGTAATACTTTCTAGAGGCCCTTACTATCCTTTTCGGGGGGGGGGTCAGCTTCCTGGGACTCTCATTATTTTTCAGCTTTGATTGCCAAACCAGGAATTGTACTGCAGAGAGTAAGAGTAGGTTCCTTTGACCACACTCCTGCCCTCTCTTTTCCCGGAGAGAAAACCGTCTTCCCCACTATGCTGTTGAGAGAGAGACTGAGCAACTGGGGAAGAGATGGCAGGTGGTGCCCTCTCTCTCTCTCTCTCTCTCTCTCTGTGATGGTGAGAAGGATTGGACTACTGGCGCTGCCCCTAGAGAGAATGCAAGCTACCAAATTCTACCCCCTTGACTGTCCTCTGTTGGGTGGGGCAGTGGGGAAGATTGGGCTTGCTGGACCCAATCCCCGCCACATGTTGTCTAGAGAGAAAAGACAGATATGCCAATAGATCAGGCCTGCTCAACTTAGGCCCTCAGCTGTTCTTGGACTACAACTCCCATAATCCCCAGCCACAGTGGTCAAGAGTCAGGGATTATGGGATTTGTAGGCCAACACCTGCAGGAGGCCCAAAGGTGAGCAGCCCTGCAATAGAGGCAGCTGCTTGTAGAAGGAGCAACCTCATCTTTTCACCCACTCTTGTGTACTCTCCTTCTGATCAGAAACTATGGCAGCTACTCTTGGTAACAATCACCTTGCAGGAGCAGCCATCAGGAGTGCCTTCCTGCCACGCTGTCTCTAAGCAGCATGGCAGGCAAGCGAATGAGCAGCCACCGCTGCTTCCAAGCACTCACTTATGCTTTCCCTCTTGAAGGCTCTATCTGCTCCCTCACAGATTGAATGAACCACTGACCGAAAGGAAGCTGGGGCGGATGGCAGAGATCGCCTCTGCTTGTTCCTGTTCCTGTTCCTGTTTTCTGTTCCTGTTCCTGTTCCCGTTCTCTCTCTCTCTCTCTCTTTCATGCTGTAGGAGAAATGGGGCTTCATTGAGAGGGAGAGGGAGCAGGCAAGCAATCGAGGCAACGGCTCCTTGGATGAGCAGGCCACTTGCACACTCCATCTTTGGTCATCACAGTGGTAGGGATGGGGGAGGAGAGCTGGTTTTCAGGTAGTGAGCATGAAATGTCCCCATTGTAAAGAAGGGCTTGGACTTGGTTGGGTGACTACATGTGAGCACCGTGAGATCTTCCCCTTAGGGAATGGGGTCATAGCTCAGTGGAAGAGCATCTGCATGCTCAGGTTCACTTCCTGGCTTCTCCAGATAGGTCTGGGAAAGACTCCTGCCTGAATCCTCAGAGAGCTGCTGCCAGTCAGTGTAGACAATACTGAGCTAGATGGGCCAAGGGTCTGACTCCCTCAAAGGCAGCTTCCCAAGTCCCCATGTTCTCCTGCTGCACCACCCAGAGAGGAGGGAGGGTGAGCGAATGGACAGCGGTGACTCGGCTTGGGCTTTCTGAGCAGTTCCATGGGGTTGAAGACTCCCTGTCAGGCATCTTGGAGAGACAGAGAGGACCAACAAGCTCCAGGAGACAGCACGGCCCCCATTCTCCAGAGTCAGGAGAGGCTGCCTCCTTTCCTTGCCTGCCTTCTGAGGAGGAGTGTGACTATTGGGACACACAAGCAAAAAAGGAGACAGCATCTCACGGGGCTCGCTGTGTAGCATTGATTGAAGCCCAATGCCTTTCAGCCTCAGAGCTCTTCAAGGGCAATCATTAGTAATCTTTCAAAAAGACCTTGAGTGAAACGCCTTTGCCTGGTTACAAGCTACTTGCTCAAGGTCTTTTTGAAAGAGGCCTGAAGAAGGCCTCTGAGGCTGGAACGCCTTGGCCTTCAAGAAATGCTACACAGTGCCCTGGGACTTTGTCTCCTTGTTTGCTGGCCTGGTTGGGGGCTTCCTGTCCGTCTCCATCCCCTGGTCTGCTTTTGGGACTCACAGCAGCTGCATATGGAGCAAGAGGCTGTTAGTTCAGATCCCTGCCGATGTGCTTCCCAGACTGTGCCTAGTCCATAGAACTGGAGTCACCTCTATCAGGCAGCAGCGATATAGGCAGGTGCGGTAGGCGGATGCTCACTTCAGTGACAACAGCAAAGACATCATCTCGCACTGTGCGGGAGAAAGGCAATGGCCAACCACTCCTGTATTCTTCCAAGAAGACCTCATGGCTCTGTGGTGGCCAGGAGTCGACACCGACTCGAACCATCTTTCCTTTCCCCTTTACTGCGACACACAGGCCAGTGGGACTCCGGCCTCCCAAGGGCTGCTGCCCTTCAGCAGCAGCTGGACCATAACTGACAATGGGGCGGGGGGGAGGGGGGGAGAGAATCCCTCCTTTACAAAGGCCCACAGGGTTGGATGGGGTGGGATCCTGGCATCCACAAGAGGGGTGGCTGAAAGAGCACGCAACTGGGAATCTTCAGGAACAGACCTTGCGGAGAACGGAGAATGCTTAAGCAGCTTGCCTTTCCTGCAGAAAACATAGCGTACAGTTTGTCACTTAGACTGTTAAGCAGCAGCCTCATTTCTTTCTCACTCTCCCCCTCAAGTGCCTCTGAATTTTAGTTGGCCCCCCTCCCATGGAAGGTGGGCTCTTTTCAAATTCCAGCTCAAATTCTAGCTCCCTCATTGGTTTACTGGAATGAGAGCTGCCTAAAATGGTTACAGGAGGAAGATCCCATCCCTAGAGCAAGAGATGTTTGTGGGGAAACTGAAGAAATGCATATCAGTAACTGTCGTTTAAAGGTAAAGTGTGCCACTTCTTTGACTCCTGGTCGTCTTTGGTAGAATACAGGAGGGGTTTACCATTGCCTCCCCCCGGGGAGTGTGAGATGAAGCCTTTCAGCATCTTCCTCTCTCGCTGCTGCCCAATATAGTAGCAGCGGGGATCCGAACTGGCAACCTTCTGCTTGTCAGTCAAGCATTTCCCCGCTGTGCCACTTAAGGTGGCTCTGACTGCTCTTGACTTTCAGGCATAACCACACAACAGAGCGGGAGCCATACAGAGGCAGTTTCTAAACGGGTTCCTCTTCTTAATGTATGTGTGGAAGGAGCATGCCAGAATACTGGCCTATCATCCTGCTCCTCTGCACTGGCTGGCAGTCCTGTCACTGCCACTTCCTCCTTCCCTCCTCCTGGGTAGGGACTAAACCACCTGCTGCAGCCCCTTGCCTGAGATGCAGCGGGAAGGAAGGCTGGACTGCTTCTCTCTCGGGGACACTTGGTGCAGTTTGGGCTCACCTTGGCTCACCTGCCTCCTTTTGCTGCTGCCTCCTTTTCTGCCTGCTGGGAAAGCAAGGGACAGGAGTGGGGAGAGAGAAGAAAGGGACTCTGCAGCCAAGTGCCTGAGATGAATTCATGGCCCTGAAAGAGGGAGAGGAGGGGGCAGAGGCGATGGGATTGCTTGCCAGTGGAGCAAGAGGGATAGACCTGTGTGTGATTCACTGCTCTACTACAGGCCCATGTACTTATTATAAAAAGAGGCTCATTGTGCCTTGAACGTGGTCTAAGCTTGCTTATTCTATTTTATTGGTCTACACCTTTAAAGTGGTTTGAAGCCACCTAATGGCGCAGCGGGGAGGCAACTTGCCTCGGGAGCAAGAAGTTGCAGGTTTGAATCCCCGCTGGTATGTTTCCCAGACTATGGGAAAGACCTATATCGGGCAGCAGCGAGAGAGGAAGATGCTGAAAGGCATCATCTCATCCTGCGCGGGAGATGGCAATGGTCAACCCCTCCTGTATTCTACCAAAGAAAACCACAGGGCTATGAGGTCGCCAAGAGTCGACACCGACTCGACGGCACAACTTTAAAGTGGTTTCAAGCAGAGTCACTTTCCCCCTTCTGAGGGAACCCTGATAGAATTTTGAAAAGTGGGTGGAAGCTAAGGGTCTCTAATCGACAGTTCAGGTGGTACAAACGGATACAAGTTTGTCGCGAGGACAAAGCCTTGGGGATAGATCAGGAAATGCCTCTACTGGAGACTGTAATTAGTCCTTCAACACAGTGTTGCCAAATATCCTTCAGCCTCCACCTCATGCCTCCGATGAAGTAGATTCTTGCCTACAAAAACTCAGGACATTGTGTTAATGGAGCTACAAGGCTCTTTGTTGCTGTGATTTTGTCAGTCACACTTCTAGACTTTCAAACAGCTAGAAACTTCCTTTAAAAAAATAAAGCCGAGATGTATGGTGCTTCCAGCAGCAATAAATTGTGCAACTTTCAGTGGAGTCTTGCTTACACAGACTCCCATCGGCTTCCATGCTGCTGCTTCTTCTCTGGCCACGCACTGATCAGAGACCTTGTGCTATTTTCTCAGCGCCACCTTAGGTTGCTATCTTGCTAACTGGTGCATCTTTGCTCTGCATGTCCTTGACAGGATGAAATGCAGTCACACATTTGTCCCTTTACAACTTCTCTTCTTGCAACTTGCTAATGATCTGAGCATCAGGTGCTTTTGGACATTGGATGATCCTGTTCTTTTCTTCTTGCTTCTGAGCAGAGAAAGATGAGGCTTTGAATAGGATGCAAAAAGAAGTAATGAGGGTGCTGGGAATCAGGAAGCTGAAGACCAGCAGTACACGGGGCAGGCCAAGGACAGCGTCGCTGCACAGGTCCGACCAAGCTGTTATGCAGTCCACACCCAGCATCCCCTGGTCGACAGCTACCATCATCCTGGATGGCGGAGCTCATGGTGAAACTCCCTGGCTTGAGGGCGACCATGATGAGGCTGACCTCAACAAGTGGTGCTCTTCCCTTATCCCAGTCACGCTAGTGAGGAGCCGCTTAGCCCACGTGTTCCGTAGGCTCAAAGTGGACTGCACAGAGTCCAAGGTCCAGCTGGCCTGTGCTAAGATGATTTCCAGGCTCACGATGCTGCTGAACCTCTTCAGTGAGAGAGAATACGTCAAGGAGACGTCCTCCCTGTGGAAGTCATACTGCCGGCCTATGAAGAATGTCGCCAACCTGGCCACAGGAAATCCAAGAAAACGGGTGAATCCTGAGGTAAGGGGCAATCCTTGTCAAGCCTGAGGGGTTGTCAATCCTACTAATGCGTTGTCAGGAGGAGCTTGGGCAACGATCAGCTGACCTGGATGTGGCTCACTGGGCGTGAACAAGGGGAGGCAATGGGAGTTCACCTGGCACTGGCTTCTTGAAAGCATAGAGTCAAGCCATGAAACATTTGGGTTTGTCGTTCATGCTTTCTTTTCAAATTGCAATAAACTCTATTCCGATTGAGACACGGCCTTTAAAAAGTGGTTGGGTAACCGATTCAGGCCATTTGAATTGGTTTTGAATTAATTTAAATATATTTCACACAGAAAAGATCACACTCTTTTGCAGAATATATTTCATGCAGAATAATATCAATCTCTCACTTCTATCTGTAAAATAAGTCCCACGATATCCATTGCACTTGAGAACGACAATGCATTCGTTCTCACGACCAGCACTAGCCATGCTAGTGCAGCCCCACCTGGGCAGAGCTGCTCATGAGAACTGCCGGGATCGGTCCCAATCCCGGCACTCCTCGACTGGGTAGTCCAGGTGAGGTAGGAGGGTGTACATGCAGCCTCCTCCCTCACCATCTGGTCATGTGGGCAGCTGGGGTGCTGGCAGCTCCCTTCAGGCTGCTGGCAACCATTTTAATGATAGATGCCAAGGGAAGGAGCAACCCAGCCTCTAGGGTTTCTCCATGCACAATGCTGCTGGTGTGGTGCTGCATTGTGGGATTCCTGGAGGCCAGGCTTTGCTTCCCCAGCCTCCAGATTGCTGCGCTGCTGCTCATCGCAGTGGCGATCATGTGGGTGGGGAGATGAATGGCAAGGTTGGGAGGGAATGGAGGTGATGAGGTGAAACCATCTGCTGGCCATTTGCTACCAATCTGTGATGTGAATGGAGGTTCTTACCATTTCTCCGTGATGCATTCGGATGATGTCACTAACCATCACACAATTACACAGCACCATCTGCTGGCCATTTGCTACCAATCTCTGATGGTCTCAAAAGACTTGATTCCCACCATGGATTGGTAGCAAATGGTCAGCAGGTAATGCTGTCAAATTTCACAATGGCCAACAAACCCGTCAGATCACCCCTTGGAGAAATTGTGTAAACTTCCATTTTCAAATAGAGTTGTTCTCTCTTTGGCAATATACCCCATGTCTTGCATTCAGGAGAGTCCAGGCTTAATCTCTAGCCTCTTAGTTAAGGCTTCAGGGCTGAGAGCAGCTGTAAAAAGGAGTAGACAGTACTGGGCTGAATGGACCAATGTTTGACTTGGTAGAAGACAATTGCATATGTCCATATGAGAGCAAGTTCAATAGAGAGCAGTACAAGTGGTGTTTTTTATTCTGAGGGGGGTGGGGGGAGAAAAAGGTAGAAAGACAAAAAAGCCTGTTTTCCCTTTCCCTTTCCTTTGTCCCACCTTGCAGATTGCAAGCCAGGGAATCCCAGAATATGGCTATGGCAAAAGGCTGTTTGCTATTTCAGTGACTGCAGTGATAACGATGATCATGGCAGTAATTTGCCTGTTTGAGGTAAGCTAAAATGCATTTTTAAGTTGGATTTATGAACTGCCAAATCCAAGGGCTTGGGGTGGGAAGCGAATGTCCCACAAAGACACAGTCCCCCCCAACTGAGGAAGAACTACTTTCACACGGGATATGCCAAATACTCATGCTTTGTAGAGAGCTTTCATTTGAGCCAGAGTTCATCCTGCCTCTACCTCTGGTGAACTCAGCTGCTGTTTCTAATCCCAGAGCTCCGACCTGAAGCGTGCAAAGACAGCAGGGCCTCTGAGCACGTTCAGTGTCTTTCCCTCACCCCTGAATACCCACAGGCATTTCCTCACAACAGGGATTAGAGTTGGGAGATCCAATCAACAATGAGCTCCAACACCTCTCTTTTTTAGGAGCACTATCATGACAGGAATGCTAACAAACCAATTTCTTGGTTGACCACCCAAATCATTGGCTCTGGCCCGCTGCAGGAAATCTTTACGTGGTGGTTGGTTGCTCATGGTCTTTCCTCTCTTTTTCTTGACAAACAGATCTGTTCTCAGCTTTCTGCAATTAAGGATGGCACCCCTCAAAGGAAACGGTAAGCCTTGCTCAGGAATGCCTGGTCTTCTGTGATTCTGCAGTCTTGGGACTCTACGCACAGGACCTGGTCTCAAGCTCAGGATTTGGGTGTCCACTTCCATGTTAAAAAAAGAAAACCATTTTTTAGGCCTTAAGGCAGTGGATGAAAAGTTGAAAGGATGCAAACAGTGTCTGTCAGATCCTCCAGTGTTCAGTGGGCAGAACTTCTGTGTGCTGCAGAAGTCTCTGGCCATGTTCTTCAGCTACCCACACACTCCCAGACTTCATATTCCAAAACCTCTCCTCCTAGTGTCATTATGCCTTCTCCATTTTTGACATTTCAGGGTACAAATCTATCCCATGTGCACCATTTGCACAACCCTTTTCATGTAGGGGAAAATTGGTACGCCAGCTGTGACTACCACTAAAAAACACATATCACCCATTTCTTTGAGAGAACGTTTCATTCAGTTTGTTCCATTCTCTCCCTCCTCCATCTCCCCTGCTAACTTGGCAAAGAGGCACCTTTTAACATGATGGTTCTCTTTATTTAGCAGGGGGAGAGTAACTGGCCCTATCCACCCCCAGCACAGTGCCTCCAGTGACTGTAGCTGGTCTCTGTCTTATGTTTCTTTTAGATGGTGAGCCCTTTGGGGATAGGGATCTATCTTATTTGTTTGTTATATCTCTGCGTAAACCGCCCTGAGCCATTTTTGGAAGGGCAGTATAGAAATCCAATGAATAATAACTAAATAAATAAGCATTCCAAAGCAATGATCAGGCCTGGGTGTCAATTTCTTCTTTTTATTCTCATTCAAAGGCCCTTTCTAGGCAGAAAGAAGAAAGGTGCAAAACAGGTAAGGAGATAGCTTATGTTCTCCCATCGTCAACAGAGATATGGATTTTCTGGAAACCTTTGTTGGCAATTCATCTGAAAAAATTTCCCAAGCAAATTTCTCCTCATTTGCTGAATATTTGTGGGGGTGGTTTTGCCCAAAAAGCCAATAAATACTGTAGAAATTTTCCTGATGCCCTAAATAGACTGAGATCTCATTTTGCAAGTTATTTGATCTGATTATGCAAGTTCTTGATTTAAAAAACCAACCACTCTACACCATCTTAACTTCCCTTCATTGTACCTCATATGATTTTCAAGTATCCAAACAGAAATTTTAGAAATAGACATTTTTGTCCTCACCACAGCAGTATTCTTCACTTGACCTTTTTTCTGAAGGAGGCGATCTTCCATTCACTTTTCTGTGAAAGTGAATGTTATGTCCACTTAGAAACTATTTGATGACGAGAACTAAAGCTGCTCCTTGTCCCCGCGATGAAGACTCCTCCTCCTGCCCACAGAGGCACATTTCTTCCTCTGTATGGCCCCAATCTGGGTTCTTCCCTTTGGCATTCTAATGTCAAGAAATGGTGGGCATTACGATCATATATCCAGGATGTTTTCTAGACGGCAGTCAAAGATGCTCTGTATAGAACTTGCAAATCAATACAAGCTGAGAGTTTACAGAGAATCCAGACCCTCCCCAAGATTGGTGCTGATTTTTCTCCTGGGATCTGATGGGGAGGTCACGTGGGGAAAAGGCCCTTGGTGCAATGTTTGCTGCACCCCCCTGTTGGCCACTCCTTGCTTTTGGTGATTAGCTCACATTCACCAGCAAATGAATTTGAAAAGGGGTGGGTTAATAACGAGAAGCAAGAGGTGGCCAGCAGGGGGCGCAGTGAAAATCGCACCAGCAGCCTCCTTCCCATGTGACCTCCCCATCAGATGCCAGAAGAAAAAAGCAACCATCTGCAGGAGGCTCTGGATTCTCTGTGCACTCTCAGCTGATATTCATTGGCAAGCTCCGTTTGTAGCATATTTTACTGTCATCTAGAAAACCTCTAAATAATGGCATGATAGCCACCCCAAACCCTGAAGTTGGTTTGTTGTGACTCATTGTCACGAGATTGTGACCCACGGACCCCTTCTTCTGCTCAGTCTTCCAGTGCAGGTTCTCCAGTGCTCGGTAAGCCTCTTCGGCTCAAGGAGAGTGTGGATAAAGTCGGGGGAAAGAAACAGCATGATGAGGACTCCTCAGGAGACAAGGCTATATTCAGCCGGGAGAGGTATAAATGAAAGGAATATTCTCAGATCTGCATGGGTTACAGAACATCCTATCTCTGATTGCTCCCACACTAGCCCTTTCCTTCAGAATCACTCTCTTTCAGTCACTGACTTGTTACAGAGAATCTAGACAACGTCATTGCTAGCCTGTTGCGTTCCGATGTTTTCAGCATCCCCCTCCTGTCTCCCCCCACCCCCGGTGGACAAGCATTGCATTATTGAGGCACATGAGGAGTGGTTTGATGACAACGTGGTTGATTATGATGCTCTGCCATTTCCTGGCCCTGGTGGCCACTATATGACCTGCAATGTCTCTTCCACAATTGTTTTTCAATAGAGGTTTGCCAGCTTTGAGGTGCTGATGTGGGAAGTTGCATTGAGGGACTCCTTGGGCAGCTTGGTATTGTTTTATTTTTTGTTTTTTAAATGAAACCTTTCTCTAATGTGCAAGAACATAAATAAACTTGGGAAATGGAGGACAAAATGATGGGGTTGATAGGGTGGATTGCCATGCCTCTCTCCCACCATTTCCCAGAATGAGCCTGCAAATGAGCTTTTCCTGACTCCCGAACTCATGCTGAATTTAAACAGCTGCCCTCTGCATTAATCCCCTCCCTACATATATGTAGGAGTCCATGCCATCGAACGCAAGGGGATTGACTTCAATCTGAGTAGACGTGCGTGGGAATGGGCTGTGCTTAATATCCGCTTTCATAGCCTAGGCACTGTCCAGATTACATGCGACAACCGTGTCACTACTGCCCCTTCAGTGTGCTTCCGTCCTGCCTGTGTTTCGGCATCGCGGTCCCTGCGCTGTCAGCAAGGTGCCGCTCTCATTTCTGATGTCCAGGGGCGTCCCGCTAATGAGGCAAAGGGAGACGAATGCCTCCTGGCCCACAGCCTCGGAGGGCCCCCCGGCCAGTCCTGGCTCTCTCCATTCTGCCGTGCAGCATGCCTGCAAGGGAGCGCAAAGACAGCTGCCTGCCTGGCTGGATCTGGAGGTGGAGGAGGGCGGGAGACACTGTCGAGAAGACAAGAACAATTAAGCCCCCACCCCGTTCATGTTGTTTTGCCCTGGTATTCTCTTCGCTTCAGGAGACAGTTAATGGCTTCCCCATTGGAACAGTTTGCCTGTCATTCAGCTGTAAAGCTGAATCAAATGTGGGACTTCGGCACTGGGCATAGATCTTTGTGCCCTCCCCCTGGCTTGTAGAAGCCGGAGGAATTGTGCAAACCTGGAAAGACATGATGCCATACTCTTTCATGTACGTCATTGATTCCTGTTGCAGGATTTCGCCTTACTTAGCACACCATTTGGATTTGCTCTTTCTAAAAGTGTAGCCAGTACCCTGTTCTCGATACAAGCGGTTCATCGCTAAGGCTCTCTCTTTTCGACCACTAACACAATCTTGGCCATGATGGGAACCACTTTTGCAGGGCAAATTGGTGCAGTGTCGCTGTGCTAAGACAGCCAGGTTCATAACAGCCAAACAGTCTTGGAGACATGATACCCAGTTGTGAAACCATTGGAGACCCTATTACTGCTCTGCAAGCGCCACATAACTTTGGCTCTTCTCTCTTTGTCAGAGTGCCACCAGCGCCACCAAGCCCGCCAGGTCCACCAAGCCCGCCAGCGGTAGAACAATCGCCTCCAAGAAGGCCCAACTCAAGAAGAATGTAAGTAATGGTTGTATTCTGTCCAATGAGGCTATTCTCATGATGGAGGAAAACCGGGCGAAAAGAGCCCAGCCCTGTTTTCCATCCTCGTGAGACCCACCAGGCTTGTGGGTGAGCCCAGTGATTCTCTGGCAGCTAGCCCGCCAATGTAGCCCTCCTTTCAACCCAGCTGAGTGAGTGCTCCACTAACCCGGGTTTTCTGATCGTGTGGCGCCTTGGCATGGCTCTGTGCCACGGCCACACACCAGGAGACCTCCGCCGGGAGGCTCAAACAATCCTCCTGATCCCAGGGGTCTCCCCAGGATTCCTCCATACACTCGCGTGGGTCATCCTGCTAACAAGCAGAAGGTTGCTGGTTCGAATCCCCGCAGGTACTATATGGGGCAGCAGCAATATAGGAAGATGCTGAAAAGCCATCATCTCATATGGCGTGGTAGGAGGCAATGTTAACCCCTCCTGTATTTTATCCAAAGTAAACCCCAGGACACTGTGGACTCCAGGAGTCGAAATCGACATGATGGCACACTTTACTTTACTTTTATTTTTGTGAGACTGCTCCCCCGTTCTTTACCTTTTGAATGCCATTTTGAATACATTTTGAATGCCAAATCACCACTTTGGGGGCAAATGGCCGCTTTGGTATGGTGGGGCGAATTTTCACATGGATAGAGCACAGTAGGAAAGTCTTGACTCTGCCCCTCGCTGCACAACACATTCCCAGATTGGGGCCCCCTGTGACTGAGAGTCCAAAGGGTCTGCTTCCAGGTTGCACTTGTCTTCTAATGATGGCTCTCAGGTCATGTGCAGGTTGGCCATCATTTGGTCACCAGGGCGCTTTCCAGATTGTGAGCCGTGCACCGCAAAAAGCGGTGTAAACTGCAACGTTTTGTGGTGCCAAATTCAACCGACATTAGAGAGCCATTATAAGGGGGAAAGCCTCCTACAACGGGCAGACACAGCTATTATTTTATTTTATTTTTGCAATGCAGATGCAACATTATAGGGCTGTGACACAGCAATAAAATCCAAAAGGCGGCGTCGGAAATAGGAAAGGCACCTTCCTTACAACACAGGGGCTGTGATGTCAAAACACAGGCTCCACAGAAGCACACTGAAGGGACCCTTTGTGACAGTGTGATAGCGTGCAATCCGGAAAGCGCCCTGTTCACACACTTGGAATCAGTTCTGCATTTCAAGCACAATGAGAGCAAACGCTTCTGCTTGCAGAATAACAGTCCCACTTGAGTGCCCTGCCCTTCGCCGGCCAGATGCCACTTCACCTGCCAGCCACTTCTGGCTCCCCGCCACCCTCCCTCCCTGTCTCCATGACCTCCTTCGCTCTTCCCCATTGGGGATGGGTTTTTGAACTGCAGGTTCAGCAGTGAGGAGGGTGAAAAGGGAGCTGGTTCCTCCCACACTGCTGATCTGCAGTTCAAAGTCCCTCCGCATGGCAGTGAAGAGGAATGGGGGCATGAAAGAGGCAGTTCTGGCCTTGTCCCCGGATGCTGCTGTCAGTGTCAAGGGTGTGGCCGGCAGCGCATGGACCTCACCTCGGGCAGCATCGGCACTGGAGCTGACACTGGATCTAGCGCTACAGCTGAGCGACTTTGAAAAAGCTGCTGTCTTTGAGAAATAATTGCCAAGTGATGACCAAATGACGAGGGAGGAGAAGAATGCCGCCTCAAACCCCATTAAGTTTCTGAACTAGAGGGACCAATGGTCTGACTCAGTGGAAGGCAACTTCCTATGTAACTATGTTTAGGCCTCTCTTTAAGAGGGAGGAGAGGGCGCAGTGGGAAGGCACCGCAGCCAATCGAATGGAAAAGAGTGGCTGACATCCCGAGCAGCAAGAGGCTGCTCCTAACTCATCCAGAACGTTCCCAAGCAGCAGAGTGTGCATGCAGCAGGAGGGAGGAGCGATGTTCACTGTTCTCCCTGCCTCTGTCATTATCCATTGCCTGCAAAAAGAGGTCCCTGAGGGATTTCTGGAAGGATGTACTTTCCGGATTGTAGGTATGTCTCAACTTTGAGATTGAGATTTCAAAACACTTGATGGACATTCTGCCATCCATGGATGTCTCTCCCTCATGTGACTTCTGAACCTTGCTGAGAAGTAAAGTGTGCTGTCAAGTCGGTGTTGACTCCTGGCAACCCCAGGGGCGCAATTCCAGTGCTTGCCCTAGGCGCTCTTTGCCCTAGATACGCCCCTGGGGGAGGGGAGCAATTCTGGCTGCTCTTTCCTGCCCCCATCAGTACTCTTTACCTTCCTATGACTAATCTGTATGCAGTTGATGCAAGAATGCAGCCAGCCAGCAGGGCAGGCAGACGCTGTGTGGCCTGCTGGGCAACAAACAGCAGCACACAAACTACGGAACAGCAGCATGAAAACACCCAGCGGTTGCTGCTGCGAGTCTCCCTGCCACGTGGACCCTGCTTGGTGCGGGTGGCCCAACAAGCTCTCGGGCCTGGCCTGCGCTCTCCACCATCCAATAGGAGCACCCACCCGCCGCCCCCGTCCCACGCTGCCCAGAGATCTCGTGTGAGTGTGCTGCTTCAGCCTGTGCAAGTGAGTGGGGGGGGGGGGTTCAGGTGCCACTGGTCCGCTCGCCGGCCACCTGGGATCCGGAGATACCGGGACCTTCCGGCGGCGCCCGCTGGTTGAATCTTGTGATGGTGGGGCATGGAAATTATGCCCCCTTCAGGGGGCGCCCAGAGCACGTGCCCTGGCTGCCCCACCCTGGATCCGCCTCTGCCCTCTGCTCCGGAACAATCTGGCTGAGTTAGGAGCAGATTTTCTGTTTGCTGCTCTGGATATCAGCCTGTAATAAATTTAAGGTGGCGATGATGATGATGATGATGACGATAACGATGATGGTGATGAACAACTTTGTTAGCTATCCCATAACAAATTGTTGTCTGGATGGCTGACAACATGAAATTAATAGATGAAATGAAAACATACAACACATTAAATCATAAGAGACCAAAAGGGGCAGGGGTGGGGGTGGTGAGAGGAAATACAAAATGCAATAAATGGGGTGTCAGCACCCAAAAGGCCCTCTCCCTAGTAGCCACCCACTTCACCTCCTTTGGCAAGGGCACTCAGAGGAGGGCCTCTGAAGAAGAACTTAAGGTCCTGGTTGGGACATATGGAGCAAGGCACTTTGAACTTTGGGGCCGAAGTCCAGGGCCTCCACCAGTGTTCTCTCTAACAGGGATTCCCAGATGTTGTTGACCACAGCTCCCGGAATCCCCAGCCAAAGGCCATTGCAGCCAAAGGCTATTGCTGGGAGTTGTAGTGAACAGTATCCGGAAATCCCTGCTAGAGGCAACACTGGCCTCCACACCCCTTGGGGGCCCCCAAATCCTTTTTAGTTTGTTTTGGGTGGTGTGGTCTCCACTGGCCCTCAATGGACCAGGCACTCAAGTATAACTGTGACCTGTTTCAGCTGCTTTAGAGACAGAGGGGGGAGTGGTGGGGGGAGATATGTGGGATGGGAATATGTTATGTTGTGTGTTGAAACATTTCTGCTAGTGCATATCTGCATAAGTGTACATCTGTTTTATATTCTAACATTCTTGTGAGTTCAGTTGCTGTTTGTGCCCTCAAGAACCCACGTATTAAAAATATTGCATGTGTGTATGCGTGTGTAGGGGCATGATGCTTAAGTTGCAGGGTGGGGTGCTCCAGAAACCTTTAGGTCCAGGCTCCAAAATTACCTAGGTGCACCTTTGCCTCTGATAGAGCACAGACTGTTTGGAGTAAAGGTGTATCTGGTTGGTTTGTGTAGTGCTGTAAGCAAATGTGCTCAGGCTGGCCTAGATGCAGCAGATTTTCTTTAATGTCTGTTTTCATTCTGTCAGGTCCACAACACCACCCCTGTTTGAACCTCCATCCACACCTCCATCCGTATATCAGTCTGTACCTCCATCTGCACCTCCATCCTCACCTCCATCCATACATCAGTCTATAGCTCCATCTGCACCTCCACCTGTACCTCTATCTGCCCCTCCATCCGCACTTCCATCCGTACATCAGTCCGTACCTCCATCTGCACCTCCGCCTTTACATGGGGTAAGTAAATGTAGAGTAATCTGGGCCTGCTTCTTCCTTTCATTAACCTCGTCATTTTAGAGCTGGTCTGTAAGACAGCCTAGTACAAAGTACGATTGTCAGATACATTTTTTTCAAGGTAGCTAATTTGCACAACCTTTTACTCATGCCAGTTGACTATACCCTACATGAACCATCCACTCCCCCTTTGAGCAGACTTAATATAGGATGCTCTGCATGCATTGCAATATACTTAGGCTTAAAACAATCACAAATGAATCAGTTCCCACTAAGACATAGTCAGAAAAGAAATGGAATCTCTGCTTGTTAAAGGTGGGCCAGAGAAAGTTGTTTTCAGTACAACACCCACTCCCAGTCTCTTTCCGGGGCGTAGGATGGCTGGCAGCAACCCTGGACAGGCAGGTGCCTGCCTTTTTCCTGCCAATGCTGCCAGGCCGGACCCCCCGCCACCCAACGAGGTCTCCTCTGCCAGCACCAGGTCTCCCTACACACATACTGCTACTGCCGCTGCCTCCTCCTCTGATGGCAGGCTTTTCCCGGCTGTGCTGTCCCCTGCCGGCCATACCCCTTCCACCCTGTGTCAGGACACCAATGCAGGAGGCGTTTCTGGGGCTGAGCAGCATGTGTGGCGCATCCAACTGGAGAGTGCATTCTGTGTTGGCCCAGCTGGGGGCTTCTTTGCCTTGCTTGACAGGGAGAGGAAGGAAGAACCCTACTGGGCCGGCGCAGAAAGCACTCGCTGACTGAATGGGCCATGCAGACACGTAATCAGGGTGGGGCAGGCAGGGCACGTGCCCTAGGCGCCAGTTGCAGGGGAGCGCCAAGTGCTTGCCATGCCCCGCACCCAACCACCACAGTTGTGTGTGTTTTTTTCAGGGTTGGTTGGTTTGTTTTGGAAAATCCCCCCCTGCTGGGTGCCTGCTGCCACCACCACTCACGCAGCCGCGCAAGTCGCACAACAGAAATCTGAGTCCCGGCGGAGAGCCTGCGCCCCCGCCCCTACCCCCCCAGAGCACTGACTTTCCGATTATTTTTAGGGAGCGTTTGCTGCCTTAAAGCATCTATTCCCCTTTCTCTTCCTCCAGAGGGGGAAAATAGATGCTTTCAGGCAGCAAGCCTGCCCTGAAATGAGACTGAAGAGCTCTCTTCAACTCTTTAGAGCTCAAGGCCACACCCCTTTGCGTGTGATGTCATCATGTGATACTTCACATGCAAAAGGGCGTGGCCTAGAGCTCTAAAGAGCCGGAGGGAGCTCTTCTGTCGCATTTCAGGGTAGGCTTGCTGCGTGAAAGCACCTCTTCACTCCAAGGTGTGCTTCTTATTCAGTAAACAAAATTTTGCAGGCAACCCCTCTCACCATCCAGCTCAAATCCAATCTTCCATTCTTTGGGTGGGCTTTTCTCTGTGCTCTGTTGTTGGAGGGGGTTAGAGGGGAGGGGTGCGGAAGACAGTAGGTACTTAGCTGAGCTGGTTTGCCCTTCCAGCAGCTCATGGGTAATAGCTTTGCTGTCTGCTTTCGTGGAATAGGGATTTGCCGAAATAAATTGCTTTGAATTATTTTGTAGAAGGCATAACTCTTATGCCAGTAGTGTTCATGGTTCATCTTTAGTGATGCTAGTGGGCTTTTTTCTTCTTCATTCCACAGATTAGCTGTAGAAGCAGTCTCAGGGCTAAGATGTGCCTTCTACAACAGACACATGTAATACTCTCTCGGGTGTGGGTGGTTGTGATTCGAATTACACATGGCCACTGGCAGTTGCGAGTTTCAGCAGAGAAATGGGTGGAGTGTTTTTACCTCTGGCTGCTTTTTTCTCACATGGATGGAAAAGGAGCCTTGAGAGGGCAACATTAAGGAGGAAAAAAATAACTGCTGGGGGAAAATATCATGATCCTTTGCTTTTTGTCCCTTTGCTCAGACGTATAGTTTTTCACTAGCTGATTTTAATTAAAAAAGCAAAACAGTTGAGGTGACTGGTACCTGCATCTATTGCATAATGTTGATTTGCCTCACTGTTCCACTGTAGTGCTGTTAGTGCAACTAACCGTTCTCAGCATGCAACTTTTGACACTTATAGATGCTCTGCAACGCTTTCTTTTTTCCTTTTGGATTGTAGCACTGTGTTCTGCTTCCTCCTGTTGTGGTCCAGGCCTGATTTATATACTGAATATGCTCATTAGCTAGCATACAAAATGAGGCCTGTCTCATAGTGTCACCAAGTGACCAAGTTCTTTTATATAGTGACCATGTAGGATCTGGACGCAAGGAAGAAAGGAGATCAAACCAAACCTAAATGATTCAATGGGCTTTATTGAGTATAAAAGAATAACAACATCAATCTAACTGAGCAGAAAGCAGAACATTCTATCAATATTACTAACAGTATTTCAACCCTAACCAGCAACAATATTCACCCAGTGTTCCTAACTAACACATGTGTGTGTATTAAATCTTCCTAGAGCCTAATACAACTCAGATAGAGATGGAAAAAGGGGTGGTGGTAAGGAAGGCTGAGGACTGGCATGGTTTGGGGAGATCAGGAATTAGTAGAGGGACGAGGGGAAAGGAGAAGAAGGGGAAAGGATGGAAGGATCCAAGGCTTGGAGAGGCAGGATATTACCAGGATCAGAGGCTTGAGAGCAGTGGATCTTTCAGCTGAAGGAGAAAAGCTGTTGGCTGGAGACAAGAGCTTTTGGATCAAGCATGCAGTTTGCTCAGAGCATGTCTGAGAGTCAGAGCACCATGGCTGGGGAAGTCTTGACTTCTCATTGCGCAGTGGAAGTCACAGACAGTTCCTGTCCATGGCCAGAGTTCCTGCCTCTAGCCCTACGGCTTGGGCAGCAAACCCTTGGATTGCTCATGAGCAGATCTTGCTTTTAGGCACAAGACTTCGTGGCACGTCTCGTACTCGAATTAGAATTGTATAAACCAGCCCACTATGAGGAATTACGGTTTTGCAGTAATTTCAGTCCGTAGGAGACCAGGTTTAGAGCGGGAATGCTGCAAGACACCTTGTCTGTGTACCTGCAATCCTGTCAAAGATCTGTGAGAGCCAGAATTGGGCTGTGCTGGCAAACCACAAAGCAAGGTTTGAAGGTTATGGAAAAGCAATTGTGAAAACCAGACCACAGTTTCTAGTTTGCCATTGTAATGGCAACAAAGAAATGTCTCCCAGATTCACTGGGGGAAACCCAATTTACTGAGTGCATTTTAATTTAATGATTTTATCTACTTCATTTTTTCAGAAATTCGGGTGCAGGAAGCGAGGGGGGAGAAAGCGAAGACTGAAGAAGCGCTACTGAGCGGGGAGGAAGGTGATCTGTAAAACACCAACCTTTGTTTTTTTTGTAAATATGATTATTTTTGTATATTATTATTATTTCTATTATTGTTATTGTTACTGTTATTATTATTATAATTAAAAACACATTATTCTGAAAGACACACCTCTTCTTCTCCTCCATGGTCTCTGCAGCAAGAGTTCTGCTTATGTACAGAACAACATTTGGAAGCTTCGGAGGTTTTGTAGGGCATTCTGGTTCCTGCTCTGAAATGGGGAGACCTGTGCACCGTGCGTGCCTCTAGGGCAGGAAGAATACTCCTGTCCCTCAGTTACTTGACAATCATAACTCTAGCAGCATAACTCTAGCAGCAGCAGGGGCAGATCCGCCTGAGGACTTGCTCACCCACCTTTCGCTGCCTCTGCTGCAGGCCCCCCACTGATCCCACCAACCACTGCCTCTGGTAGTAACTTGTGAAAGGCTTTGGTGTACGGGCCTAAGGGGAGGAGGCTGCTTGGTGGCAGAAGTTTCTTGCCCAGCCCCCAGTTGCCAGTCTTGAAAGTGTTGGGAATTCTCTCTGGTAAGAGAATCCCTTTTTCATTACAGCAGAGTGCACAGAGGCACAACACAGCGGAATTTGGTTAGGCATGCATGTATGCTAAGAGTAAAGTAACTTGGAGCCAGTTCATAGTTTCAAATCAATATGAAAGCCATTTATTAAAGAACTCCATTCTAGATAGGAAAGTGAGGAGTTAGGCTCTCTAATCTAGCTAGCTAGCTGGATACAGATGGATTCTGCATCTCTGCACACATGGTGCAGGGAGAGGAGCTTACATGTTCCAAGGTAGAAGGAAAAGGAAGAGAAGGGGGAGAGGAAGGAAGAGGCTGGAAGGAAAGAAGTGTCCCTGAGAGTAGCAATCTACATTCCAATGGGATAGTGTCAGAGCGGTAGAGAAGGGATGACCAGTGTCTTGACCCTCTAGCCCTCTGACTCACTAGTCTGTCCTCCACTGTCTTTGAGACAAGAGACTGTGCAAAGTTCTTCACTTCCAGCAGAAAGGTGGCCAAGGTAATGAGAAAAGGCTGCCAACTAGGAAACAGTCTCCTCAATCTGTGCCCCTTTAAATGCTGTGGAAGGTGTGAGGCTGTCATAGCTTTCCTCAGGTGAGCAAGAACCTGGGTCTGCTCCTACTTGGCAGGGAGAAAGTCCCGGAGGAGTAAGCTGAGTTTAGATCAGGGATGCTCAACTCTGGTCCTCCTGCAGATATTGGCTTCCAATTTCAATAATCCCTGTCTATTGGCTACTGTGCCTGTGGATTATGAGAGTTGTCATCCCAAAACAGCTGGGGGGCCTAAGTTGAGCAGGTCTGCCTTAGAGGTATCAAGTGTTCACAACACCTCTGACCACTGGCAGAGTAATTTGTCCCTCAGAGTTATCCCATAGCGCCATGCCTTGACTTGCGATGCTGCCACAGGGTCAAAAGGAGAGCCTGGCACATGCTAAACATGAAACATGCTTTCTCGTGCTAGTTGGATAGGACTTCCTGATGCCAAGTCAGTAATAGACTGTCTGTTACCAGGGCTTTGTTTCTTCCCAGTTTCTGGCCCACTGAGTGACTAACTTGAGCATAACAGAGTGGCACTGGAGACACATCTCGGTACTTGGAGCGCTGCCCGCAGGAATTTAGACTGTACAAGTTCCAGAGCCACAATGTTGGGGAAGGGGCCCAATTGGGCACCATCGAGAAGCTAGCTAGTGACTTGGCTGTGAACAGTTCAAGGGCCGCGGATACATAATGGCCTCCTCTTGTCGGCAGGCATTTGAGAATGGCAGAGGCACTTCTCTGGACATTTAAAGCCAGGTGTTCTTCATGGCCTTTCCTAGAGCCACCAGAATGGAAAACTACTCCCAAGTCTTTGAAGCGTGCAGCTTGCTCAATCTTATGCCCCTCAATGTGCCAAGAGTGGATCTTGGGCCTCCTGACAAAGGCCATCATTTTAGTTTTGTGATCATTGATTTCCAGGCAGTTCTCCCTGCAGTGCAGCATCAGGGCCCTCAGTCTTCTTCTAAGGCCAATGGGGGGTCCTTGAGAGGATGGCTGCATCAGCCACGTAGAACAGGATGGCAATGTATCTCCCAGCGTGCTTTGGAGGGTGGAAATCTGGGTTGCTGAGCTGGCCCATCATAGAGTTAATGTAGAAGTTGAAGGGGAGTGGAGCCAGAATGCATCCTTGTTTGATGCCCTTCAGCTCTTGTGAGGTGGCCTTGGGGGCTACATCTCACCTGGAGTGATGTGTTCGCGTGCAGGGTGCGATGAAGTTATAGCAGGCGCCGGTCAATGGAGGAGGCTTCCAGCTTCTCCCTTCATTTGACTCGTGAGATGGAGTCGAATGCTGCCTTAAGGTCGATGAAGGCAGCATAGAGGGAGGTCACCCGGCAGGAAGCGTATTTCCCGATAAGGTGCTGTAGAACTAGGCACTGGTCGATGGTGGAACACCCTTCCCTGAAGCCCGCTTGTTCCTCAGCAAGAAGATTTTCCTGTTCCAATCCATCTTTAAGCTTCCCGGATAGGTGTCTCGCATTAGGTTTGCTGATGGTATTGAGCAAAGTGACGGGTCTGTAATTGGCAGGGTCATCCTTCTTGCCCCTTTTAAATATAAGGCAATGATCACTGCCCCCCCAGTCCTTGGGAATTTGGGCACTCGTGTCAACATTGGTGAAGTGCATAGCCAGGACAGGGGCCCACCAGTCTAGCTTATTTTTTACGGCCTCTGGTGGAATAAGGTCCTCGCCTGGAGCCTTCCCCAGTCTTAACTGGGTGACTAGACTGTGAATCTTAGAGGTTGACACTGGTGCCCACGCTGGAGTGTCTTCAATGGCACAGGTGGAGTTTCTGCAAACAGCAGCAGGCTCTTTGTATAGGTCATGAAAATAGTTCTCCCAGATCTCTGGATGAAGATGACAGTCCAGGTGATTTGGATCATAAGTGGGAGAGTGCTTTGTAAAGAAGCCAGAACATGGCAGAATCTTTGGCTCTAATGGCCTGAATGAGACTAATCCAGGCATCTTTCATGGCATCTCTTTTCTTACGAAGCAGCAGAAGTTTGTGCTGTCTTTTCTGCAGAAGGAGATTCTGTGCGGCCAACTGTCCAGAACTAGCTTTATAGACTTGATAGGTGTAGGGATGGGCTTTTGGGGCTTTAGCACAGTCCTTATCCAACCACTGCTTGGAGGCCTGTTGGCACTGTGCACGTAGCTGACAGATCTTGCGAGAGAGGAGCTGCTGTTATTCCTGGACGAGGGCATTGTAGGACACCAAAGGTGGAGAAGTAGGGTCGTTAGTTAGTGAGGATGATTGAATACGCTCAGGTGGTCAGAGGCGAATAGCTCACTTAGTGCTTGATCCAGTTGTGGAGACCATTTAGCACGGCAATATGCTCCTCCCGCCAAGGATATGGTGGGATGATCATGGTTCTCCATAAGGGACTGATAGATGAAAGGCTTTAGAAGGAGGGAGATGGGGAGATGATCACTGTCAAATTTGGGGACAACCTCAAAACCATCCACCAGAGGGAGAAGGTTCCCTGAGGCGATAAAGTAGTCAATCAGACACATCCCAGAGCCGGCCAGATAAGTGAAGCTGGAAAGGTGGTCATTTTCAAGCGAATCCTTCAGAATGCAGAGATTAAGTCTGGTGGTCATTAGACTCAAGCAGAGACCTGTATAACTTGACCTTTGGTCCTTTGAAAGACGGATAAGAGGGAGCCCGTCTGCCTCGGGACTGGAAGCCTGAGGCTTCCTCCGTATCGGAGAGAGATAGATGTTAATTTTCAGCAGACTGCAGCAGCCGAATTGAATCAAAACTGCCATAGCATATTGTTTGAGCGGTGGAAGCAGCTTCGAGGATGCGTGTAGACAGGTAGCAACAAGCACCCAGGCCACCTTTGCATCTGCCACAGCCTGCCCCAGGTACAGCTCCAACTGTATAAAAGTGAAAGCCATTGAGTAATATCTCCCTGGATGAGTCTGAATAGCAAGTCCTGGGGACAAACAACAGGGCAGGCCTGCGGTCTTAATGTCCTGCTTGTGGGCTTTCGTGAATCATCTGGCTGATCACTGTTGGAAACAGGATACTGGACTAGATGCATCTATGCAACCCAGCAGAGCAATTCTTACATTTGTGTTAAGATGATGAAAATGGTCTCTTTATCATTTGGCCACCTGCCTCTCTACCTAGTCTACCATTTCAAATTACAGAAAATTTAATCTACAATCCAATCTTCAGATGCAAAACAAAAGCACTTAAAAACAGAAATAACACCCAGCATCCCTGTCAGCCTCTACTATTCAGCACCCCCAGTTTCCTCCCCACACTTCTGAGATTTCACCAGGTACTAGACACACCTTTCAAGACCATCATTACAGCCTTGAGGACGGTAGATTTCTTTTAGAAGAAAACGTCTCAGGACATTGAATTTCTTTCAAAATACTGTGCTTGTGCAATGCAACGGTAGAATCAGGGAGCACATAGACTTCTGGCAGAGGAGTGGTTGGCCTGCTGGATCCAAACACAGCTTTGATGTAATGCCTCATATGACCTCTGTAGCACAAGATGGAGCCACACTCCAGTAGCTCCAATCATGCAAGCAAAGCATCTCCGATGGGTGTGCCCAAGCACACCCACATCCATGCCATGTTCCAGGCAGGATTCAAGCTCACCTTCCATCCCTACCCCTGGGAGAAGAAGTTTGTGCAAATCTTCTAATACAGGATTCCCAACCTTTTTAAAAACAAGCATACCTTTTCTGCTCACAGACCAGTCCTTCAATTCAGATACCCTGTAGAGATTGTCTGTGTCTGTCTGTGTGTGTCTGTGTGTGTGTGTGTGTATTGATGGATGGATGGATGGATTGATTAAGTGCCATCAAGTCGGTGTCACCTCTTAGCAACCACATAGATAGATTCTCTCCAGGGTGATCTCTCAGGTCTCTCAGTGATGCATTCATTGCTGTCATAAGCGAGTCCATCCACCTTGTTGCTGGTTGTCCTCTTCTCTTTCCTTCAACTCCCCCCAGAATTATAGACTTCTCAAGGGAGCTGGGTCTTTGCATAATCTGTCTGAAGTACGGTAGTTTGAGTCTCGTCATTTGTGCCTCGAGTGAAAATTCCAGATTGATTTGTTCTATGATCCATTGGTTTGTTTTCCTGGCTGACCATGGTGTCCTCAAGAGTCTACTCCCGCACCAAAGTTCAAAAGCGTCAATGCTTTTTCTATTTTGTTTCTTCAAAGTCCGCCTTTCACATCCATAGAATGTCATGGGGGAAACCATTGTCCAAACGATTCTAATCTTTGTAGGTGTAGACTCCTCACGGTATCTAAATATCCTTTCTGAGGCCTTCATTGCAACCCTACCAAGTGCTTGTCTGCGGCGTATTTCTTGACTGCTGGATCCTTTACTGTTGTCAGTCGATCCTAAAAGGGAGAAGCTATCCACCACTTCAGTGTCTTCAGTATCTATTCTGAGGCTGGTTGCTGTACCCCTTTCTTGTCTTTAGTTTAGTCTTCTTTACATGTAATTGTAGTCCCATTTTTTCACTGTGCTCCTTCACTTTCATTACTAGAGCCCCATTCTCAGCTCTCAGAGTGGTGTCATCAGTGTAGCGCAGCTTATTGTGTATCTATGCACACACAAATCTAAAGGTTACAGTTATGAAACAGCTTACTCCAGTCACTGGCTTTACATCCAGACTCAGTTACTCAAACTTGGCGCTGATATTCCGTCGGTCAGAATGAGTGAAGGGGTACGCTGAGCTTCCGCACGTAGCCAGCCAGTCAGAAGCACAGGAAGAGAGGCTTCACCCTCCTCCCTCCCCTTCTACAATAGATACATCACTGAGAACATGTTGGCTTCCAGCCGGCAGTCCTCAGATGAGGAACACATCGCGTGGCAGGAGGTCTCTGCATCGCCCCGAGAGCCCTTCAAGTACCACTAGGGGTACTAGTACCCCCTGTTGGGAACCCCTGTTCTATATACAGAGAGTTCTTTTTTAATTCATATCCAGGTCTCCATCTGTACCAGAGAGAGGCCCTTTCCACAGCAAGTCTGCACAGCTACAAATGGCAAAACGTAGCCAATCACTATCTTGGCTTCAATGGCTGGTCTAGTTGCCTCATCACGGTAAGGATGACCTGCTGTTTTCACTGTCATTTCAGTGAAAAGAAGCTTTCATACCAAGTCTGCAGGTATGCTTCATTTAAGTGTCATGACTTCCCTTCATGGGTAGGTGAGAAAGCAAGCCAGTAGCTCATTGTGTGCTGAGCGTAGACATAAGTCTGCCAATTGCTAATCACTTCTATAACCAAATGGTCTGGGAATTCACTACCTCGGAGAAGTGATGAACTAGTTTGATCTAATATGTAAGCAGCTCTCCACTATAAATGTATTGGGTCTCCGGATGTGGATTGGCTTTGGTAGCCAGCTCTTCATAGTTGCCAACTTCCTCCCCAGGGATGTCTGCTTGCCCAGCACAAAGCCAGACTCCTCCTCCCTCCAAATTCCCAGTGTGTGGAGAACTCAGGAGTTGAGAGGAGTCTCTCATTTTGTGCTCGCCTACAGTATTGTTGCCGGAAATATTCCTAGTCACTCATGGTGACCTGCAAAACGTTGAGATATAAAGGCAGTTCACACAATGCTCCTGTTTTAGGATTGTGTACAAGGGAAAGGCTGGAGAGAGAGAAGTGATTTCTGGGGGTGAGGAGCTGAGCCAGAGAGTGCCTTCCTACCCAGCTCGCATGCCCAGCAGTTTACCCAGGCAGGTAGAAACATATGTCTGTTCTAATCAGAGCCATGTGAACTGCCTCACAGAGTACCTTGAGGGGGATGAGGTTTGAAAAGGAAGCATGGGATGGATGGAAGTAGTGGGACTTCTATTATTATTATTATTATTATTATTATTATTATTATTATTACTACACTTATATCCCGCTCTTCCTCCAAGGAGCCCAGAGCGGTGAACTACATACTTGAGTTTCTCTTTCACAACAACCCTGTGAAGTAGGTTAGGCTGAGAGAGAAGTGACTGGCTTAGAGTTACCCAGCTAGTTTCTTTCTTTCTTTTTTCATTTCAATTTTTTTAATTAACTTTTAACAATAATAGTAACCATAACAATCATAATAAACACAGTTACAAGTTGACTTCCCGCGCACCTCTTTTCGTGATACCAACTATAAATTTTACCCTTATTGTAATATTAATTAAAAAGGAAAAACACAAATTTAAACCTTCCACCACCATTAATCTGCCCAACCTGCATTTCAAATTTCAAATCCTGCTGTAAGATCCATAGTAGGAAAATAATTCTTTAAATAAACCAAAAAAGGTTTCCAATCTTCCTTGAAGCGTTCTAAACTTTGGTCTCTGATCAGTGTTGTAAGTTTTGCCATTTCTGCATATTCTAAAGTTTTTATCAGCCAATCTTCTTTTGAAGGCAGTTCGTTAGTCTTCCATTTCTGTGCATATAATATTCTGGCCGCCGTAGAAGCATACATAAAAAAAGTTAAATTATTTGTAGAAATTGCTCCTTGTGTTATTCCTAGCAGGAAGAATTCTGGCTTCTTAGGGAATGTCACTTTAAATATCTTCTTCAATTCATTATATATCATGTCCCAATAGGCCTTGGCCCTCCCACAGGTCCACCACATATGAAAAAAAGTACCTTCAGTATGCCCACACTTCCAACATTTATTTGAAACATCTTTATACATTAATGCCAGTTTTTTAGGCGTTAGATACCATCTATACATCGTTTTGTAATAATTTTCCTTCAAAGCATAACAAGCAGTAAATTTTAAATCACTTTTCCATAGCTTCTCCCACGCTGCCATTTCTATATTAAGTCCAACATCTTGAGCCCATTTTATCATAGTTGTTTTAACCAATTCCTCTCTAGTCTCCTCCAAAAGTCGTAATTTATACATTTTAGAGATTAATTTTTCATCGTCTTGACATAATCCCTTCTCAAAATTCGAAATCTGATCTTCAAATCCAACTTTAGGGTCTTTCTTATACACCTCATTTAACTGATAGTACTGAAACCAATCTCTAACCAAGTTTTGTAATTCAGTTAAAGATTTTAACTTACAATCGTTTCCCTGAAAATACAACAGATCTCTATATGTACCCCCAGACATCTGCATATTTACTTCTTTACGTGATAAAGCTTCAATCGGGGATATCCATAACGGAGTTTTTGGTTCCAACCAATTTTTATATTTTAACCATACCCTCATTAAACTCCTTCTTACACAGTGATTCAAAAAATCTTTATGTGCTTTAGTTTTTTCATACCATAGATAAGCATGCCATCCAAACCTTCTATCAAATCCCTCCAGATCAAGGACTCTAGGGTTTCTCAATGTTATCCATTCCTTTAGCCATGTCAAACATACAGCATCAAAATACAACCTTAAGTCTGGCAAGGTAAGACCACCCCTTTCCTTTGCATCTGTTAAATTCTTAAAATTTATTCTTGGTCTTTTCCCCTGCCAAACAAATTTAGCTATATCCTTCTGCCATTGCCTAAAACAAGTCAAGTTATTAATTATAGGAATAGTCTGAAAGAGAAATAACATTTTAGGCAAAACATTCATCTTCACCACTGAAATTCTTCCCATCAAAGATAAATTCATTTTAGACCATCTTTGCAAATCTCTTTTCATTGAGTTCCATGTTTGAACATAATTATTTGAAAACAGCACAGAGTTATTATTTGTTAACCAAACTCCCAAATATTTCACTTTCTTCTCCACTTTTAACTCACTTATTTCACCAAATCTATCTTTACTTTCCTGATCAATATTTTTAGTCAGAACCTTAGTTTTAGTCTTGTTTATGTAAAATCCTGCCAACTGGCCAAATTGCTGTATCTTGTCCAAAAGTCTTTCAATCTTATCGACTGGATTCTCTAAAAATAACACAACGTCGTCTGCAAAGGCTCTCAGTTTGTATTCTTGTCTCCCGATTTTGGGACCATGTAATTCATCATCTTCCCTAACAGATCTACAAAGCACTTCTAAAACCAATATAAAAAGCAACGGAGAAAGTGGACAACCTTGTCTAGTCCCTTTTTGTATTCTACAATTGTCTGATAATTCTCCATTTACAATAATCTTGGCATATTGTTCCGAGTAGATAGTTTTAATTGCTCTAATGAAATGTTCACTGGCCGTTATTTCCTCTAATAAACCCCACATAAACTGCCACGAAATATTGTCAAAAGCTTTCTCTGCATCCAAAAAAATCATCGCCATCTGTTTTTCATTATGTTTTTCATAATACTCCAATACATTCAAAACTGTTCTAACATTGTCTCTCAGTTGTCTCTTTGGCAAAAAGCCAGCTTGATCCTCATGAATAAAGTCTCGTAGTACCACTTTCAGTCTTCTTGCCAAAACCGCAGCAAAAAGTTTATAATCATTATTTAAAAGTGATATTGGCCTATAATTTTTGACTAATGTTAAGTCTTGATCTGGCTTTGGGATTATTGTAATATTTGCATATTTCCACGAATCTGGCATAATCCCTTTTTGTAAAATGTCATTCATAGTCCATTGAAGAGGTTGTAAAATTTGATCTTTGAGTGACTTGTAATACAAAGCTGAGAGTCCATCTGGCCCAGGGGCCTTGTTGGATTTAGCTTGATTTATTGCTTCTATTATTTCCATAACTGTTATTGGAGCATTCATGATTTCTATTTGTTGAAGAGAAAGTTTTGGAATATTTTTAGTTCTAAGAAACTGCTTAATTTTTTTATCTTCTACTATTTTGCCTTGATATAATTCCGAGTAATATTTTAAAAATTCCATCTTTATTTAGCAATAGCAATAGCAATAGCAATAGCAATAGCACTTACATTTATATACCGCTCTATAGCCAAAGCTCTCTAAGCGGTTTACAATGATTTAGCATATTGCCCCCAACATTCTTGGTACTCATTTTACTGACCTCGGAAGGATGGAAAGCTGAGTCAACCTTGAGCCCCTGGTCAGGATCGAACTTGTAACCTTCTGGTTACAGGGCGGCAGTTTTACCACTGCGCCACCAGGGGCTCTCATGATTTCCTTTCCATTATAACAGAGCCCATTTTTAGTAAATAGTTTAGATAAAAAATTTTTCTTCCTCTCCAGTCTAATTTTCCAAGCCAGCAACTTGCCTGGTTTATTTGCAAATTCAAATGATCTTTGCTTGATATACTTCAGATTTTGCTCAAGTTCATTTGCTATTAGCATAGAGAGTTGTTGTTGTAAGATCTTAATAGCTTGAGAGATCTTCTTCTTATCTTTAGTCCATATCAATTCTCTTTCCTTTTTGGAAATCTGCATCAGTAGTACCTCTCTTTTCAATCCTCTTTGTTTTTTAAAATATGCATTTTGCTGTATGAAAAAACCTCTCATAACCGCTTTGCTTGCATCCCAAACAATTTTGTTGTCCAATCCTTGATTTAAATTCAATTCAAAATAATCCTTTAACTTCTTTTTGGCTTTCTCAACCACATCTGGTTTTTTCAAAAGATATTGATTTAGTCTCCACCTAAATGAGGTCGCTCCTTCCTTCTTCCATGCAAAACAAATCGGATTATGATCTGAAAATGTCCTAGGTAGAATGTCCATTGTTTTCATATGAGTTATAATGGTTTGGGATGTCCAGACCATATCTATCCTGGAATGTGACTGATATCTTTCCAAAAAGTAGGTATATTCTTTTGCATTTGAATTTTTAATTCTCCATAGATCATAGAGATCCATATGATCTACTAATTCAAAAAATGCTTTAGAAAGTTTACCTTGCAAATTCTTTTCCGATAAATCAGATTTTCTGTCCAAAACTGTCGAGACAACTCCATTAAAATCTCCCAATAAAATAAAATTAGCATTTGATAGATCTGCCATCTTTTGATCCAAATTGTTATAAAATTCAACTTTCCTTTCATTAGGGGCATAGATTCCAATTATCACTGTTTTAATTCCAGATATTAAAACTTCCAATGCTAATATCCTACCTTCTTCATCTTTAAAAATCAATTTAGGTTCAAATTGTTGTTTGACATAAAATACTACTCCTCTTTTTTTTTCTTATCTGAAGAAACAAATTCTTGTCCCAGGGCTCTATTTACCAAAAATTTCCGATCATGTTTTCTAATATGAGTCTCTTGTAAACACACTATATCCAAATTTTGTTTCTTAAGAAAGTGGAAAACCCTGTTTCTCTTAATTTTTGAATTCAGACCATTTATATTCCAAGATAAAAATCTGTAAGTTTGTTTATAATCTATATAGAGTGACTTAAGTTATATGATTATGAAGCAGAATGTTCAGAAGATAAGTCTTTTTTGTATTTCCGCCAGAATTCTTGTGCTTTCAGGAGCTCAGTGAATCTATTCCTCTTGCTCTTGTAGAAGAAGGAGATTCCCTCTGGTAATTCCCATCTAAAACGTATTCCTTTAGCATTTAATGCATCAACCAAAAATTTGTAATCCTTACGTTTTCTTAGCATTCTGGCTTGAATCTCTTTCAAAAATTTTATCTGATGAGTTTGAATTGTTAAGGTTGTCGTAAAGTGAGCCTGAATGATCCTCTCTGATATTGATTTGGTGGGAAAATGTACTATGCAGTCTTTGATTAATTTATTTCTTGTTGCAAAATCCGAGTTTACACGAAAGGCTGTCTCAATCTGGGCATCCATTTCAACAACCATAATTCCCAAAAGTGATGCAAGTTCCACTCCAAGTAATTTCCTAATGTTCTCATTAGGAATTTCAGGAATTCCTCTGAACCTTAAAAATCTCTCTTTTTGTCTTAATTCTAACAAAGCCATTTGATCCAGTAATTTTTCTCTGTCATCTTTCAGTGATTGCACATCTTTTTCTACAACATCAACCCTTAATTTAAATTCTTTATTGTCCTGTGCCAATTTTTTGACAGTCTCATCAATATTTGAGGTCCTATCATTTATCTCAGCCATATTTTGCTTCATTTGGGTTACATCAGAAATGACCTGTTTGAGGTCGGTGGCATTTGATGCCAAGGCAATTGCGTTTGACTGCAAAATTTGTTTCATCTCAATCAACGTCTGGTCCATGGCTGCAGCTACTTTAACTTCCCCTGCACTTGTATCTGGAAGTGAAAGTTTCCTTGCTTGTAGATGTGTCTGGCTTAGATGAGGTTTCTCCCTGCCTTTCATAATGACATGAAGGAGTTAAAGAAGAAAATCCTTTGCCCAAGTATGTTTGTCCTTGATCTCAAAACAGAAAGTAAAAACCTGAGCTTGTACTCAAATATAAACAATTCTGCAGCATATCAGTGGCCGTCAAAACTTTCTCACGGTAGCGTGGAGTATCAAAAAAAAAAAAAAAAAAAGACAGCAGAACGTCTCTTCTTTAAACTTGAAGAACAACAATCCCCACTGATAGAATTCTTTCCAGATATTAAAACCAGCAACTGAAGTTTCCAATCTTAGTAGTTAACAAACAGAAGAAGAAGGAAGGAGAAGGGGGGGGGAAGAGAGAAAGTCCTTTATTTAATTGTAATCCAAAAGAGAACTTACAGGCTTATCTGCGACGGCTTTCCCAGAAACGCAGGAGAATTCATCAATCACTGAGTCACTAAAGAGGTGAACTTCTTTGAACTTTTCACGTTAATTATATCCAAGCCAAAGAGATTGTCCGCTCGGCAGCTTTAAAATTCCTGAGCAGGAGATTAGCAAAGATGGACCCCCTTTTCCCTGCTGGTGAACTTGAGACAATAAATCATGCTCTTCAGCCCGATCCACATATCAAATTACCAGCATATGAGAAGACGTGGGTTATATTGAATCAAGCCTTTGATCTAGGATGATGAAGGGAGGATTTTGAAGCCTCAAAATCCTCTTTTTCTTCCTGCTCAGTCCTCCCTTGTCAGAGAGGCAGCCACTGCGTTGGCGGTCCCAACCGGAAGTCAGAGTTACCCAGCTGGTTTCATGGCTGAATGGGGATTTGAACTCGGGTCTCCCCAGTCCTAGTCCAGCACTCTAAGCACTACATCACGCTGGCTCTGCCTTTCCCTCTATTGCTCTCAAAATCCCAATTTGAACAATTTCAGAATATATCTAGTTTTGAAGAGGAGGAGAACAAAGAGGAGGAAGTGAGGTCTTCACTCAGGAGCCAGTGTCTGAAGTATCCTGTCTATTTAACACAAATGTGTTATAGATAGATAGATAGATAGATAGATAGATAGATAGATAGATAGATAGATAGATATATCTCCCCCCCACAATGCACTACATGCACAATGCAATGGGGGATTTGCCTGTTAGATTCTGTATCTCCTAGGGCTGAACTCAGCCCAATGAGACACACAATAACCGGCAGCCAGGTTAAGGTTGCGCTTGCAAAATCTTAGCTAACAGCTGGGTTGGTTTGAAGGGTTAGGTAGGCGAGAAGCATCGGGATCCACAGGGATCCCGGCCTAACATCAGCTGGGCTGCCCTTGCCCGCGTTAGGCTGGTCATGAGAACAGTCCCATTGATTCTCAGGCCCAAGATACAGCATTCTTTAGACATTCACCCAGCTAGCATTGATTATTAGCTCAATCATTTTCAGCAACAAATTGACATGCCTAGATCTTCCTGTCCAGTCTTCTAGATTCTTGGCTCGGTTAGGATGTTGGATAACAGCTATCTTTATATGCATTGACAGTAATAAACTCAACTCAACTAAAACTAAGACATGCCTATATATCTCAGACCAATCTCTTTTTCTTATAACAGAAAGATATTGTCTTTCAGAGTTTCTTATGGCCGCCAAGAAATCCCAGAAGCTTGCAGCACATCAAGCACTCTCGGACGCATTTCGAAAGATCCTGCTTGTTGTTCTAGGCAAGGCCTTTTCCTTTTAAAAATAAAAACACATTTTTAAAATCCTGCTTCTCTCCCACTCTTACCTGGGGTTCCAAGTGGTTTCCATCCACAGGACGGATCAGATCCTCACCTGCTTAGCTGAGTTTCTCCCCGACCATTTTCTGAGTCCTAGGTGGAAGAGCAGAGACACAAGTTACTGGCTTTAAAGCTTGGGATCTTCTCCAACGATGGTGGGAATTGTCGAGGAGGAGACTCACCATCCAGACATGCACGGTGACGAAGGCCAAGGGCAGCAAAGAGTGGGCTAAGGCATTCTTCATCCAGATGAGATGGCTCCCCCATGAGGCAAGGTGAGGTGACAGTCTCAGGCGGCACTTATGCCCTAGGATGGCAAGTGTAGGCACCCTGCCCCCTTGCAGGTGTAGTCTCACCTGCCTGCTACCACCGCCTCCCACCAGCTCCTCTACACTCTGTCACCCTCCTTTCAGGTGTCCTCCCCTTTATCCTGGCCCCGCTCCTGATGCAGACAGTGGTCTCTACCTCTTCTCCATTGCCCAGCTGCCTTATCTTTTGAAAAATTATTTAATCTATTTTAATTGATTTTGACATTTAGATCCCGCTCTTCCTCCAAGCAGCTCAGCATGGTGTACATGCCTTTTTTTATCCTCACGACAACCCTGTGAGGTAGTTTAGGCTGAGAGATATATGACTGGCCCAGAGTCACCCAGTGAGTTTCATGGTGGAAAGGGGATTCGAACTCGGGTCTTCCTGGTACTAGTCCAACACTCTAAACACTACACTCTGCTGGCTCTTCTGGGCATGTCACTGTATGAAACTGCAAGTCAGCAGTGGAGACAGAGAAAATGGTGCTTCTAGCATAGAGTGGTGGCCTCTCCTCATTGCTTCTGCTTTGCTAGCTACAGTAGCTGGTTCTCTACCCCCAACCCCATAAGCAGGGGAGACTTGTGCATAGGAAGGAGAGAACAAGAAGGAAACAGATCCAGCTACTGGAGAAAGAGAAGCAGTGGCAACAAACAGTCAGAAGCCTACTCTGTGAGGAGCAGACACAGCTTGAGGAGGTGAGCAGGCTTTTCTAAACAGAACAACTAGCCTTCCCCCCTTCAAACCAACTAACAGGAGGAGGGGAGATTTTGAGGGGCTGGTTTCTCTTTAAGGAGTGTGTGTGTGTGTGTGTGTGTGTGTGTGTGTGTGTGATTTGCCAGAACTAGCATTTGCCAAGGCTAGCAAACCCCAGTGTTTTTGTTTGTCCCGACCTGGAGGGGGCAGAGTCAGCTAGGGCTGTGGGAGACCCCACATTCCTTTGACATTTCTTGGACCCACATCCTGTGCCTCAGTTGGAAGCCTACTCCCGACATAAGAAGTGAAGGCCCAAGAACATAGCGAACAGAGCATAGTAAACAGGGATAGCAAACAGGACGTTGGCATTTTGCAGTTGTTTAGCGGGAAGTGTGCGGAGGAGCCTGGAACAAGCCCCCGTGATCACAAGGAGCGCAGAGGCGAAGAGAATGTAAGTACGAATCCCTCCATCATATTCTTGAGAAAGGCTGTTTGGACAGTTAAATAGCTGACCAGTAGAGCTGAGACCTATCCTAATAAACTATCTCTAAATACTGCAAACAGCCAACAAAAGCGGTACGGAGACAGAAAGTCAGCAGGGGAGGGGGCACTTCCCAGTGTATTGCACAGAGTGCCACATGTATGACTATTTGCCCCATGGGCCGAAGTCATGGGTGTGTGCTCGGTGCAATGAGCTCCTGGCTCTCAGGGAACAAATTTGTTCCCTTGAGACCAAGGTGGTGAATCTGGAGAAGCTCCGAGAGACAGAGAGGCATGCGGACAAGACCTTCAGGGACGCAGTCAAGACATCCCACTCCAGGGCTGATAGCTCCTCTGCTGTCAGGGAGAATGAAGGTCTCTGGCAAGGAAGACATTGGTCTGAGGAAGAGGGAAATGCTCCTTTAGGAGGGACCCCTTCATTGGAACATGAGCTCATATCCTTTCGCACAGGGGATACTCCTGCGGGGCGGGGCCTCTTTGTAGTGGGTGATTCAATCATTAGAGGTATAGATAGATGGGTTTGTGACCATGTGTTGACTGCACGGTGACTTGCCTGCCTGGTGTGAAGGTTGCGTACATCACACATCGTGATGCTGATGGGAGCTGGGCAGTATCTGGTTTGGCAAATGCCATCCCATCCTTGATAGAAAGGACAGGGAGGGGCGCCTTGGAGGTGGAGTAGCACTGTATGTTAGGGATAGAATCTAACAAGCTAGAAAACCGAGGTGGACTGGAGTCCTCCACAAAACCCTGTGGGTGACTATACAAGGCATGAAAGGAAACGTGCTACTGGGGGCATGCTATTGCCCTCCGGATCAAAACGCTGACAGTGACTGGGAGTTGCAGGGGGAAATCAGGGAGTCGTCAAGAAAAGGCAGGGCTGTAATAATGGGTGACTTCAATTACCCACACATAGACTGGCTAAATTCAGTCAGGTAATGACAGAGAGGTCAAATTTCTAGATACACTCAATGACTGTGCCCTAGAACAGTTGGTCTTGAAACCAATCAGAGAGAAGGCGACCTTGGACTTAATCCTGAGTGGCACCCAGGACCTGGTGCGTGATGTCAGTGTCATCGACCCTTTAGGGAACAGTGACCATAGTGCCATCAAATTCAGCCTACGTGCCAGACATTTTGCATTTCAGAAGAGGAAACTTCTCCCAAATGAGGAGTATGGTGAAAAGAAAACTGAAAGGGAAAATCAGGAGAGTCACTTTGCTCCAGAATGCATGGAGTTTACTGAAATCCACAATACTTTAAGCCCAGTTAGATTGTATATCCCAAAGGAGGAAAGGTACCACTAAGTCCAGGAGGATGCCAGCATGGCTAACAGGTACTGTCAAGGAAGCCATCAAAGGGAAGAAGACTTCCTTTTGAAATTGGAAGGCCTGTCCAAACGAAGAGGACAGAAAGGAACACAAACTCTGGCAAAAGAGATGCAAGGTGACAATAAGGGAGGCAAAAAGAGAGTTTGAGGAACATTTAGCTAGAAGTATCAAGGGGGATAGGAAAAATGTCTTTCAATACATCAGAAGCGGGAAACCTGCCAGGGAGGCGGTTGGACAATGAGGGAGTGAAAAGGATGATTAAGGAGGATATGGAGGTTTCAGAGAAGCTCAATGAGTTCTTTGCGTCTGTCTTCATGGTAGAGGATACTGAACATATAGCTGTTCTTGAACCAGGCTTTTCGGGGATGGAGGCTAAAGAACTGAGTCAGATAGAAGTGACAAGAGATGATGTTCTAAACTGTCTGGGGGGGGGAAACAAACGAACATTGACTTGACTTTCAGATGCCTTCAGTTGCTTGTTCTCCCTCCATGCCCCTCCATGCTCTCTTCACTCATCTGATACCTTCAGTCTCCATAAAATCCCCCATGCCCCAACTCTTTGGGGTAGAAAGCTGGTCCTGTGGTAGCGTGCATGAATTGTCCTGTTTGCTAAGCAGGGTTGACCTTGGTTTGTATTTGGATGAGTGAGCATTATGAGAGGAGAACTGGTCTTGTGGTAGCAAGCATGACTTGTCCCCTTAGCTAAGCAGTGTCCACCCTGGTCGCATATGAATGGGAGACTAGAAGTGTGAGCACTGTAAGATATTCCCCTCAGGGGATGGAGCCGCTCTGGGAAGAGCAGAAGGTTCCCAGTTCCCTCCCTGGCTTCTCCAAGATAGGTCTGAGAGAGATTCCTGCCTGCAACCTTGCAGAAGCCGCTGCCAGACTGCAAAGACAATAATGAGCTAGATAGAGCAATGGTCTGACTCAGTATATGGCAGCTTCCTAGTAAGGGTCAAATTCTCCCCTTTGGGTTGGGGCTGTATTCCTGTGGTAGATCATCCGTCTACATCTCTACAGAGCATCTGCTCTGTAGAAATGCTTTCCCATTTAAAGGAAGAATTTAAATGTACAAGTTCCCAAGTTGAATCCCTGGCATCTCCAGGTAGAGGTGGGTAAGACTCCTGCCTGGAACCTTGGAAAGTGGCTGCAAGTCAGTGTAGAAAATATTGAGCTAGATGGAGAATGGTCGGGTAGAGGCAACTCCCTATCTTCCTAGGACTCTGCCCATCAACTTGTGTTCTACCCTATTATTCAAACTCCTGCCCTCCTGACTGCCCTTCTTCCTAATAAAAACTCTTGACTACACCGACATTTTGTAATGGTTGTTGCACGTTTGCCTTTGCCCTCCTCCACTCCCCTTCCCTTGTGTGCCTAGCCTTCCTGAGGGCCAAGCCAGATGTGATATAGGAGTTCCTGCTGCCAGATCTCTTGTGTCCTATCTAGTTGGACTCTGGATTGTAAGCCTGAGATCAGGGCACGTGTCTTCTTTTTGCTGCATGTAGAACACCAAATAGCTGTCATGGACTCTTTAGAAAGACTAACATTAAAATCATCATTTCATTCCAAACCTTGAATAAAGGTGAGGAATGTTACAAAATAATAGACAAAAGGATTTTACTTCTAATTATTCCTTTGTTAAAACTTGGCCTTGTTAACTTGTCTGTTTCAGAGAATGGGAAAGAGGCAGTGGAGTATAGCTCTCCCCAGGAAGACCCCATTGACTGTTTAGCAGAAGAGGAACTGAAAGGTCTCATCCAGGTAAATTGAAGCCTCATCTCATCATTCACAGATGAGCCTCATGTTGCTATGACCTAGCAAGCTCAGCTCTTGAACATCTTAGCTTCATGAGTTGGGAGGAGTGAGTAGGGAATGAGCATTCTCTCTCATTTCAATGCATGGACTTTTAAATTCAATGGGCTACCTGTATGTTTATAGGAAACATAGGAAACATAGGAAACTGCCATATACTGAGTCAGACCATTGGTCTATCTATCTCAGTATTGTCTTCACAGACTGGCAGCGGCTTCTCCAAGGTTGCAGGCAGGAGCCTCTCTCAGCCCTATCTTGGAGAAGCCAGGGAGGGAACTTGAAACCTTCTGCTCTTCCCAGAGCGGCTCCATCCCCTGAGGGGAATACCTTACAGTGCTTTACACTTCTAGTCTCCCATTCAGATGCAACCAGAGCAGACCCGGCTTAGCTATGAAGACAAGTCATGCTTGCTACCACAAGACCAGCTCTCCTCTCCCGTCAGGTGCTTAGACCAAGGACGGACAGGTTCCTCGGGGGCGGGTAGACTGAAGATAGCCAGAGATAGCTGGGCTGAATGTTAGATGCTTGGAGCCACAGAGAGAGGACTCACTGGTCTCCCGCTGTCAGATCCTGGTTCAATGTGAGTTAACCACAGTGGGTTGACCAGAATTGCCTAGGAAATCTGCATTCTCAAAACCAGCTCCACAGGCAACCACACTAATCACTTTATGGCAACCGCACTAATCACTTTATGCAATCCAGATCCCTGTATGTCAGTCAACAAGTGTTAGTTTCACATTCAGTTCTCCACAGAGCCAACAGCTCCAAATAGCTCAAGCCCATCAACTGATTGTCTGTGCATTTGGGCCTACATTGTTGCCATAGCAGTCATGCTCGGAGTTCTGCAAAAATGATGTCACTGCCGTGGAATGCTCAGGGTGCAGACTCTGATGTCCAACCGACGTTGGAGATCAAAAGATGGCAGGAATGGATCAGCTCTGTAGTATGGTCCCTGTTGCAAGCAACAGCAACAGCAACTGCAATTTGCTGCTCATGATCTTTTTGGATTTATTTATGGGAGTTGGGCACCGCAGCCATAGGTTGGGTGCAGCAGCCATAGGGAATTACTCCAACCCGTGCCGTAGCACCGTAGAAGTCCTCAAGCTTTGGAAAGTCACCAGACCTCCTAGACTCCACCGTGTGCCACCTCCCAGTGCGGCTTTCCACCTGTGAGTACTTCAACCTCACTTCCAGAACTCGGAGGATCGAACCCTTTTAGGGAGAGCCTTTCATTAGGAGTGATGTAGGTGGGATAAGATACTTCTTATTTCGAGGTAGCTTAGCTGATGCCTTTTAAAAAAAGATTTGATACCCCTCTTTTCATCCAAAGGAACCAGAGCAGTTTACAACTCAATAATAACAATTTCGAAAAAGAAAGAAATGGGAACAGCCGTATAAATGGTATGAAGCACAAAAAGGGCCATAGATGGGGAAGGGGAGCCAAAGGGGTGAAGGAAACAGGGATCCCACTGCTCTGTTTAAAAAGGGGGGAAAGGACCCAATGCCTAGAGCGTTTCATAGCCACTGAACAGGCACTTCAGATGTGTCCCGAAAGAGCATTCAGCAGAACCATATAGCTAAACGAGCAGGCAATGGGGAAAAAGGTACAACAGGGATTCTAACAAGTAACGTCACCGCTTCCTTTGCCCAGGTTGATTCAGGCATACACGTTGACTAGGCACTCGCCTAGACAGAGGCGTAACTAGGGAAAATGGCGCCTAGGGCAAGCACTGAAATTGCGCCCCTATCCAAACAGGGATGATGGGACTTGTAGTCAACAATATCTGGAAATCCCTCTGAAAAGGAACACTGTACCATCTAGACATGGTTGTTGACCCAAACCTGAAAACATGAGCCATCTCAGGAAAAGACTTCAAACAACAGTCGGGAGTTATGCGAGGATTCCAAGTGTCATTTTCTCTGTCTCATCTCATGCTTTTTAAAAAACATGACTTTGTCCTAGAGGATCACCTACCCAAATAGCCACTAGCAAAATAGGGGAAGAAGAAGCTGGTGGTGGTGGTGGTGTGTGTGTGTTTGTGTGTGTGTGTGTGTGTGTGTGTATATATATATATATAAACCAGTGAATGATTCCGGGCAGCCTTTGTCTTATGATGACTGTTGGCTCATGATGGGGTATGTGTGCATTCACCACACTAGTGCTTACTTTGACACCAAGAGGGAGGAGGATACATTAGTTTGCCACACTAGACAGAGGAATGTGCAACAGACAAGTTCTGCCAGGGCCCAAACCAGCCCCTGCCAGACTAAGAAATCCTTGTAATTTGCCCCTTCCTGTCACAAGCAGTGTGCTGTTGACTCTATTATTGACTCTAACTCTCAGATATCCCAGTCATGGATGGAAAATTCAGGGTCAATTTACAAGAGACACATTTTCTACATGGAAGTTTCTTCTGTGCAGGTGCTGTGCAGAAACCCATGTGTAGTGACCGCCAGGGGCATAGCAAGGTTGGAATGGGCCAAGATGAGATTTTAAAATGGGCCCCCAGCCCCTCAAAGTCCAGGGCCTCCACACACCACAGGCCCCCAAGGATTTAAGTCACGTCTTTCAAAATAAGTATGCTGCCTGGAAATACATTTCACTGAATACACACATGCACACTTCACAGTATATAGTGATATACATCGAGTACTATATATTTGTGCTACTTTTAATGCCTAGAACACACTAGCAACGCTAATGATTAAAATGGCCCCCTCGCTGCAGATTAGCAAAGGAGACTTTCAACCCTGCAGGGTGAGCCTATGTTTGTTTTCTCAGAATTCTGAACAAATTCAGAAAAGTTTGATTCCAGGAGGTTTTTCACACCAGGCTATTAAAGCCCTTTAACACACATCTCCTCTGGAATAGAGGTGCTGCATTCACATGTTGGCCAGATTTACCCTGAAGTCGCTGCAAGTTTATGGGGAGCAGTTCACACACAAGAAAAATAAAATAAAAACACAACACATGCTTCACAGTTCTCACTCAGACCTTCTGCGTTGCAAAACAACTTGAACATAAGTGCATTTATGAATGGTTGAATGAAAATAAATAAAATATACTTGTTCCAGAAGTTTTTGTAATTTTCTGCCCTGAAACAAGCCACTTATAGGCCTTTTTAGATAGTTTTTGTTTTTAAAGCCAGCACATTTTCCAGTCTGCTTTCAATTAAATATTCAGAGACTTCTCTGTCTCGCCCCCCCCACCCACCCCCATATCAAAGCCCTATGGCAAGCAGATTCCTATAGGGGTGGGGGGACCCCAAAAAGGAATTCACAGCCTACCTAGCAATAGCTGTTCTGGATGGTCTGGGCAGGGGGGCTGCTGCTGCTGCTGCTTTGGAGAGCTCTGCCTGCTTCCTCCTTCCTTCCTTCCTTCCTTGCTTGGGGCCTGCCCAGTTCAGGCTTCAGGGAGGCCTACTGGGAGGCCTCTCTGGAAGCCCCGCCCACCCGCCGATCAGCTGCGAGGCGGGGAGAGAAGAGCTCTGCAATTTGCAGGCCTTGCCGATCCTAGGCCGGAGCTGGAGGCAAGTGGCTGGGGGGCCCTGGGGCTGGGCAGGGGGGCAATGGGGTGGGGGTGGCAGGAACTGGTGTGGCGCCCCCACCTCAGTGGCGCCCAGGGCACCTGCCCTGCCTGCCCCCCCCCCCAGTTCTGCCTATGCGCCTAGAGCAGCACGACTTGCATTGTGCCTGCACAGGAAGAAGTGTACAAACCAGGGCTCTTGTCTTGTTTCTGAGGTGGCCAGCCTCCTGCACAGAGTGAGAGCAGCATGACCCCGAATACGCTGCCACATCAAGATGTCCTGCCTTGCCCTGCCTGGAATGACAACCAATGGAGCTGGTGCTGCTGCTCCGTGTGTCGCTTAGGCTCTCTGGCACCCCCTATCCGGACCAGCACAGAGAAACCAGGCAACCTTTGCAGAACTTTGGGGAGGCTGCACAGTAGGGTTGCCGTGTGTTTTGTCCCCCCACCCCCGGCAGGAGTCCACTGCCTTTTAACAGCTGCAACTGGTAGAAATCTTGACGGGAACTTCTTTGCATTACTGTAGCCCTAGGCTTGATTTTATTTTTATTTTATTTTTTGTTTTTTACCCTGCAAAAACAGCTTAATGTGAAAAATCCATCAGAAGATACAATATAAATCATTGTAATTGTGTGTGTGTGTGTTTGTGTGTGTGTGCGTGCGATGAGGGGAGGGGGCAACGTTCAGGACTTTATCAGCTTGATGTCCTTTAAGGCATCGTTGTCTAGATAGGGGCTTGAATTTACTCACAAGTAGCAGCTCTGCAGGGCCATAATGTGTATTGGGACCAGGATGTGGATGTAGAGGGTGTCTAACCCTTTCTGTGCCCTTTTCTGGTCTAAAATGATATATCTCAGTGGCTGTTTTCAGAGTTAGATAGCCATGGGGGTGCATTTTTGTTAGTGCAGAAAGAATAGGTGAAACACCCCTAGCTCTGAGCCATGGTCCTGATACAATTTGCAGCTCCACAAAGCTGCTCTTTGTGAATAGATGTAAGCCCCTAACTTGATGAAGACACATTGAATGCCTTGCCTTGTTTGGTCTACACATTTTAGTCCACCACTCTCGTGCCAGTCTTCTAGCTGGTGGTGGGTGCTAGCTGCTTTGCCATTTGGGGTCACACACACTGCTACACAAAATGAACTAGGCAGCACAGATCATTCCTCTCAAGAGGGATTGTGTGGCTGTTAGGGCCTGGGGGGGAACACTGAGAAGCTGGTGCTGGCAGTTGCAGTTGCTGGAGATGGTGGGGAGGGAGGGAGTCTCTCAGATGTTACTTCAGCACTCTCATCCCTCAACCTTGTGGTGGCCGCTTGGCTTATGGTCGGCCTTAGGGCCCCACCCCCCGCCCGTTGTTTTTGGACTACAGTTCCCATCATCCCAAGGCACAGTGGCCAATAGCCAAGGGATATGGGAATTGTAGGCCAGCATCTGCTGGAGGGCCAAAATTGAAGAGCCCTGGCTTATGGTGTCCGTGCCTTATGAGGGCTTCCTTCCCAGAATCCTCCAAGAGAAAACAAACCAGGGCAGCCTAAATCGAGGGGTTCCCACCCTTGGGTCCCCAGATGTTGTCTCCCATCGTCCCCAGGCCACCATGGTGAAGGCCATTATGGCCAACACAATGGAGTTGTAGTCAAACAACATCTAGAGACCTAAGGGTGGAGACCCTTGGCACAGATGACCTTCCTCAAGAGGAATGCGGGGCTGTTAGAGGCTGGTGGAAACACATAAGATGCACAGAAGCACAAAATCAAACTTTGTCTGACTCTTGGGAATCACCACTTGAAGGCATCCCACTTAGAAATATCGATTTCAACATCATTCCCTTGCCCCCGTCTGTTTCTCCCCCCTAGGGATTCCACTGGGAACCTTGTTTCGATTGGAAAACAAAGCTGGACTGCTTGGAGAACTCCTTTTATATTATCAACAATTTTGTAAGTTCACCATGATAACTTTTGCTAAACCTAAGTGGGCAGATAGCTCAGAACTAATATTTTCTTGCCAGATTGCTGAGGAGATGACTAGATCTACATCTGCCAAGTAGATTGATAAAGTTTTCAAAGCATGGGCAAGACAGAGAGTTTGAGCTTGGGGTGGGGGATACATTTGGTAATACCGTAAGAATGAATGCCGATTCTTAAATATCTTTGGTCATTTTGAATTAGATATACATTCAGAATGGGACAGGGGTAGGGACTTCAAGATGAGATGGAGAAGCTTAAATCTCAGATTTTGTATGGGGTGTTATTATGTAAGCATGCAATTTCCAAGACCTCAGATATATGGATGGGTGGTAAAGATTGTCATCACAATTCAGCAAAGGAGATTGATCCCTGTAAGCAGCCTTCTGCATGCGTAATTGACATGGAAGGAGGTGTGCATTCACACTGTGACACTTACTCAGGCTGGATATTGAACTGGTACTGGTTAGATGCCTTTTGTTGTCTGTGGAAGGGGATGCACATCTCTGTCCAGACTTGTTGCTCATGACTGCAGCTGGACTGGAATTGGAGTGCAGGATGAAAGTATCATGCTTATGCCCAATCCATTAAGACAGAAAGAGAGGCTGTGATCCTGGCTGTGCGATGTTCTCAAACTTCCCTTCACCTCTCCAGGACTTTCCATGGCAACAGTTTGAGCAAACTTCAGGAGGGCTCACTTTCACTTACGCATCGGCGGTAAGTTCTCGTTTCTAGGAGTACGGTGATTGCTGACTCTCTGGGTCAAAACTGCGCACCCATATGTCATTTTCTCCCCGGGGTGAATGGCGGCGGGGCAGATCTTTGTCAGCATAGGGGGAATGGGCTAAGCCCCCTCCCTTACTGTGGTCTTGATCCAGCTCAGGACACAGCTATTTCAAAATGTCATGTAAAGTGGCTAATATGTTGACTATACTTATTAGACCAAGGATGGCCAACTGGAACTCTTGCCAGTTCCCAGGGCAATTTTTATGTGGCCTTACAATATTTTAATCAATGGGTGATAAAAGGTTTGCTGACAGTTTCGTGTATAACGAAAATAACAATATTTCCAACTCATAAGGAACAGAATTCTTCTATGCAATTACATCTGTCTCTGATCTTGGATGTAGCATGTCTAGAACACGTTAGTAGTTGACATACTGCACAAGGTTGTTGTTGTTATTATTATTATTATTATTATTATTATTATTATTATTATTATTATTATTATTATTAATTTGATTTATGTGCTTTTCCTGTGTAATGTTTGAGCAGTTTCACAAGAGCACTTGAGCACTAAATGCATGAATTGTGCAAACACGGTTGTGCAATTGACAACCATTCTTTCCACTTTGTGCAACTACCTTTGTGCAGTTCTTGTGTGCATGAATGTTACATTGCAAGGTGTTAGATTGCAAGATTGTGTCTGAATGTATCGGTTTCATAACTAGGGAGCCTCTTCTGATAGATACATCAGCTTTATTTTGGAGTCTGCCCACTCATGATGGGATCAGGTTGTGCAGGAAAATACACTCCAACTTTCATATTTTCCCCGACCATACTGACTGCCACCTGGAGAATAGATTGGCCCTTGAGAATATAGAAGTTGGTCCCTTCCCGCTTAGACAGGGTAATCCTGCATTGTAGAACTCTGGATTTCCATCTAGAAAATGCAGCTCTGGCACAAAGAACTGTTTGACCTTGGGCAAGTTACTCTTGGCTTGGCTTTTCCTGCTAGTTCAATGGAGTCAGCAAATGGGATTGCCAGAGACCCACCCTGACATGGTCATCATGAGGGTAAATGAGACCATACATACAAGGCTTGTGCACAAAGTTGCTTCAGCACCGGCGGGGGTAATCCTTTAAGGGCGGGGGAGGGTGCACTCACCCCTCCCACTGCATTTCCCCCACAGGCGCTCCATTATTTTTAAGCCCATCGGGGCAGCAGCGTTCGTCCCTGCCGCCCCGTTGTCGTCATGGACCGGAAGTGGCCCGAAGTAGCAAGTGTATGTACGCCTGTTGTGTGCGCACGGGTACATGGCAGATGGGTGCGTGCGCACACGCGCTTGCTACTTCCGGCCATTTCCGGCCGCCGACGACAATGGGACGGCAGGGAGGAACACTGCCGGTGAGGGAAATGCGGTGGGAGGGGTGAGTGCACCCTCCCCCACCCTTAAAGGACTACCCCCGCCGGTGCGGGGGCTATTTGAAAACAGTGGGTCTAACTCTACTCCAAATGATATCCGAGAGAGTGCACAGCTTTCTTGGTGGCCCTTGCTCCTATGCCTTGAACAGTGAGGCTATTCCCAGGATCAGGAGAAATCGGGCTAGGGGAACTTAGCCCGATTTCTCCTGACCGCGATTACCACCAGGTGGGCAGGCGAGCCCGGTGGCCTCCAGGAGGTTAACCCACCAAAACAACCCCCCCCCCTTCAACCGAGTTTGCGGAGCGAGTGCTCCGCAAACCCGGTTTTTAAAATCGTGAGTAGATCCCCGACCGGGAAGCTGAAAAGCAGTCTCCCGGCTCGGGGGTCCCTCCAGCATGCCCTGCCAGCTCGCGCCGGGCATGCTGGAGCTTCCAGGGGCCACGTGGCCCCCGAACTCACCAGCCCGTGTGAAGAGCCTCAGTGCTTGCACTGCTGACCTTGCAGGTAATGCTGTTTGTCCCCATGCCATTAAATGCTTCACCTGCTAATTTCTGCAGACCAAGCTGCTATTGAGATTATGAGAGGAGGCCAAGGTCAGTTGGCAGTGAGGATTTCAGCACTACTGAGGTGTGCAAATCGTTTTATTTGGATTGAGGCTACAGAGCAGAATGGAAACAAACTCAGGGAGAATTACATTCTCACGCCAAGCTCCCAAGTTTCTAGCAATGCCTTGTTTGCTGAGCCTCAGAGCCAAACTGGACACCCATACATGCAGTTCTGAGCAGGAGCATGGAAGATCTGTTCCGTTTGGGGTTGTGTAGATTCCAGTAGCGGCTCGTGAATGCGCCCCTGGCAGGGGGGAGGCGGGAGGCATCTTTAAGGGAAAAAGTTGCTGCTTACCTCGGCAGCGTGCCTCCCAGCAGGGTAATCACGGCCTGCGGCGGGGAATCGCCGCCACCACTCACCTGGCGTAAATGGAGCCGCGCCCCCGCCAGCAGCCAGGTGAGTGGTGGTGGCGATTCCCTGCCGCAGGGGCTGCTGGGAGGCACACTGTGGAGGGAAGCAGTGACTTTCTTTCCCCTTAAAGACGCCTCCCGCCTTCCCCCCAATGGCGCTTCACGAGCCATTGCTGGTAGATTTTTGTCTTCTCTTCAAGCTGGCCAGGCCAGGCCAGGGGCACTGGATGAGAAAAGACAAAACAGAGAAGCTGAGTGCAAAAGGTGGAGTTGGACACACCTTTGTAGTCTCCCTAGTTTCATCATTGCTATGTGCTCTTTTAAACAGGGACTTGTCAAGTAATGCAATCCAGGCCATTGAGACGAATTCATGTGAAGCTGTCCTGTTTGTGCAGTTTATGTAAGTCACTAAGCATCCAAACCAGAGGCTTATCTAGGGAAATTGGCGCCTAGGGCAAGCACTGAAATTGTGCCCCTATCCAAACAGGGATGATGGGACTTGTAGTCAACAATATCTGGAAATCCCTCTGAAAAGGAACACTGTACCATCTAGACATGGTTGTTGATCCAAACCTGAAAACATGAGCCATCTCTATTCAAGACTTAGAACAACAGTCAGGAGTTATGTGAAGATTCCAAGTGTCATTTTCTCCCTCTCATCTCATGCTTTTTAAAAAACATGACTTTGTCCTAGAGGATCACCTGCTCAAATAGGCACTAGCAAAATGGGGGGGGGGGGAGAGAAGAAGATGACAGGGTGGGGGTGGGGGAGCCTATAAACCAGTGAATGATTCCTGTCAGTCTTTGTCTTGTGATGACTCTGGGCTTATGATGGGGTGTTGGGAATTCTCTCTGGTAGAGAAACTCTTTTTCATTCTAGCAGAGTGCACAGAGGCACCACACAGCGGATTTAGTTAGACATACGTGTATGCTGAGAGGAAAGTAACTTGGAGCCAGTTCATAGTTTCCAATCAATATATAAGGCATTGATTAGACAACTCCATTCTAGATAGGGCGCGCGGCCCCTTCGGCAGTTAGAAGAAGGCTGGTGCTGCTTTCTCTTTCCCTGCAGGGAAGAGCTGCTCCTGGGCTGTGTTGCGAACGCAGCACCAGTCTTAGCTCCTGAAAGGGCCGTGCAGCCCCTTCGGGAGCTAGTGATGCTGGCCCTGCGTTTGCAGCGCGCAGCCAGGAGCGACTCTTCCCTGCCTCCTTTGAACCCGTTGGCCCAGTGGTGGCTCCGCCCCTTCCAGGGTTGAAAAACAACTTGAACATAAATGCATTTATGAATGAATGCATGCATGCATGAATGAATAAATGAATGTAGTATTGTTCCAGAAGCTTTTGTAATTCTCTGCCCTGAAACAAGCCACTTATAGGCCTTTTTAGATAGTTTTTGTTTTCAAAGCCAGCAAATTTTCCAATCTTTTAAAAATTAAATATTCAGAGACTTCTCAGTCTCCCCCCCACCTCCTATATCCAAGCCCTATGGCCGATCCTAGGCCGGAGGGCAAGGCAAGCAAGATGGCCAGTGGCTGAGGGGCCTTGGGGCGGGGCAGGTGGGCAATGGGGTGGGAGTTGCGGGCACTGGCATGGCACACCCCAGTGGCGCCTAGGGCACGTGCCCTGGCTGCCCCCGCCCCCAATTACGTCCATGATAAAAACCATAAATGGGGATGGGGTGGGGGAGCACAGATGGATTCGGTTTCCACCCTGTGGTTCTGACCCTACATCTCCCAAGCTTGAGAAAGGACAAAACAGATAAGCTGAGAGAGAAAGGTGGGGTTGGACACACCTTTGTAGTCTCCCTAATTTCATCATTGCTATGTGCTCTTTTAAGCAGGGACTTGTCAAGTAATACAATCCAGACCATTGAGACGAAGTCATGTGAAGCTGTCCTGTTTGTGCAGTTTATGTAAGTCATTAAGCATCAAAACCATCAATGGGGATGGGGTGGGGGAGCACGGATGGGTTAAGTTTCCACCCTGTGGTTCTGGTCCTATATCTCCCAAGCTTCTGCCCTAGAAGCAGTTTCCCTCCAAGAGGGTTCTGGGAGTCAGGCCTGCTGCTACGGGCCACCGTTTCTGAGTGTGGGAGCTTTGACCCATAATTCCGGGTCTGTATGGGGTTGGGTTATTCATTGCTGAGCGATGTGTACTGTGCATGTGCTTCTTTAGAACTGTTTTCCATTTTTCTGGACTGCACACAGAGTTCTCCAAGCAAGGCTGAGCCAGATCTCAGTCCTGGAATCGATTCTCATATGTGATGCCTTGTTTCTAGAAATCTCTCTGCAAGAAGGCTCACTTGGTACCTGGTCTCGTGGTAGCAAGCATGACCTGTCCCCTTTAGCTAAGCAGGGTTGGATATGCATGGGAGACTAGAAGTGTGTGCACTGTAAGAGATTCCCCTCAGGGGATGGAGCCGCTCTGGGAAGAGCAGAAGCTTCCAAGTTCCCTCCCTGGCATCTCCAAGATAGGGTTGAAAGAGCGTGGCGTGAGCCCAAGATTGCCAGAGTCTGAGAGCGTGGCTTCCAGGCCAGCTTAAACAATGGCACTCTTCTTCATCTTAGAAATAGGCACTGGAGCTTCAGACAAGAGATGAATTAGCACCGCTAGATGAGGGAGATAGGAAAGAGTCTTTGGACATGAAAAAATGAATCCACTTTTTGCACCTTTTGAGGGGCAACCTTAAACTCACAGTAAAGCCTCATGGTAAAGCTTGCTGTTTGAATAACATCCTGGAAACAGCTGCCCCACTGGAAAGGACACCACCTTCATACTTTGCTGCAGGGGCTTCATGTGGCAATTCGACTCCCACCATCAGACAGGAATCTCAAAGGAAAGATAGTTTTTCCTATCCCATCTACCTTTAAAAAACATATTAAAATGTAATGCTTATTTTGTACCCTGCAAAATCCTGTGCACAATGCTTGTTTCCAGAGACCTCAGCAGCAATCTCACTGAGAATCTCACTCATGGGTCATTCGAGGTCAGGAATGGAACACAGTTTATCAAGACGTAAGTGAATGCAAATGTGAAAAGAGTCAACCTGTTATTGCAGAGTAAGGTACTTTCTTTGACCCCCGGGAAGGTTCAACCCGCCCCCCAACTCTTTTGAATGGCAGAGTTCAACCCTAGAAGATGTAGCATATGGTTATATTCATTCATTCATTCATCCATCCATTCATTCATTCATCTATCATATTTTTATACTGCCTGATATGTATATCTCCAGGTATACAGATATTAGATAGATAGATAGATAAGATAGAGATATGTCTATCTCTAGGTGGCGTGTAATGAAAAGAAGCTACGGCTTTGAAGGAGGCTTCCTCCAGTGCTTCTCTCTTTTGAGAAGTTATTAACCGCTGATGCCAGGGCTGGAAATTTGATGCACTGTGCAGGTCAAACATCTCTCCTCAGTGTCTTCAGAGACACTGGGAGGCAAATACCATGTGTGTGTTTGTGTGTGTATAGTGCAATCCAGATTGGGACGATCAGTAGAGCTGGAAGCTTGCTGGTGGCTCAGGGACAGGCTGCTGCCCTTGCACATGTGCCAGCCCTGCCCCCTGTATCAGCGTCAGATGCACACTGACACAGGGACCATGCTAGCTCTGGGAAGGGCGGGGGCATGTGGCTGGTGGGGAGGGCATGTGGTGCCTTGCCTGCTCCCAGGCTGCACTTTCTTTGTCAGCTGGGTGCTTTCTTCCTCTCTCCTGCGCGGAAGGAGGGGGTGGCAAATAGCTTAATCCGCCCCTGCCTCCTGGAGCTTCTTCCTGCATTTTGCTCAGCTTGTAACCAGTGGGTCTAATTCCTCCCCACGGCAGGCTTCTCGACCATCATCCGCTGAAAGTCACTGATGATGCCAGTTTTTACAGGCTTCCCTCACTGAAGCTTCTGTAAATACCTGAAATGAATTAGTTATTACCGTGATCACTGGTTTTTTCTGCATCTTAGACGGACACTCTTCTTCAGGGCCACTGGGTGGTCCAGAAGAACTCGTCAGACTTTCCCCTTTTCTTCTTCCTCTTCTTCCTCTTCTTCCTCTTCTTCCTCTTCTTCTTCTTCTTCTTTTTTTTTTTGGTGATGGTAAACTCTGAGGGTACATTTCTGACTATGTGAAAGTGCCTCTGAGTATATGCAGAGTATAGGGCATTTCCCTGTATCCTGTTTTTAATGCAGGGCTTCAACTCTAAAATGCATGATAGAATTAGAAGAAGAAGAAGAGAATTTCTTGGAGTATGTGCAGATTGCCAAGTGTGTTTTGAGCCAAGATTTTGTGCCTGCAAGATAAGAATGAATGATAACGAATTAAGCTCCTTTGATCATGTGCAGGCTGCTTTTGTGTCATCACTGAATAAACTTGATCAGTCCTCATGCATTTGGTACTGGAGGTCCAGCTTGCTGGTCGGAGGCATGATTTCAGGGCAGGCTGAAGCTAGTTACTCAGTGGTGAGAAAAATACACTGTTGACTAAACTGTACTGTTGACTAAACTGTTGGAGATTCTCTTGTGGTGAGAGAATCCCTTTCTCAATATAGCAGAGTGCACAGAGGCACAACACAGCAGTAGATTAGTTAGGCATGCGTATGTGCTGAGAGTAAAGTAACTTGGAGCCAATTCATAGTTTCAAATTAATATAAAAGGCATTTATTAAGGAACTCCATTCTAGATAGGAAAGTGAGGATTTAGGATCTCTAATCTATCTAACTAGATGCAAATGGATTCTGCATCCTCTCTGCAGGGAGGTGATGGTGCAGGGAGAGAACCTTGCCATGTTGCAAGGTAGGCGGGCAGGTAGCAAGAGAGAGAGGAAGGAGGAAGTCCCTGAGATTAGCAATCTACACATCAAAGGGATAGCATCAGAGCAGTGGAGAAGTGATGACAAATGTCTTGACCCTCTAGACCTCTGACTTACTAGTCTGTCCTCCACTGTCTGAGGCAAGAGACAGCGCAAAGTCCTTTAACTTTCCAACATAAACAGTACTCCAGAGCTAAGACTCCAGAGCTAAGCCATGATGCTTTCTCCCTTTTCTGTTCTGCCTGATGTGGAGTTGTGTGGTTCGAAAGCAGCAAACCCAACAAGCTTCATGAAATCGGGTCTCCCTAGACATTTTTTCTGCTACACCACACTGGCTTTCTCTTTCTCTTTGGTATCCTGCATTGCAAAAAGTCTCTCTCCTTATTTCAGAAACCTTCGTTCTACAGAAATGACCCCAAAGATATTGGAGGACCTGATCCAGACCTCCCTGCAATTGAAGACTCTGTAAGTACTATGTACACCCTTTTCCTTTTGCTGGTTGCCAAAGGAGAGAAGAAAAGAGACAAGTGGAAACGGGGAGTCAGCCTTGTTCTAACCCCCTCCTCCTCCTCAGCCCTCTAAGTAGGTCGATAGGGGCAACTTCAGAGGCTGTAGTTTTCCCTGCGAGGAGGACAGGAGGACGGTTGACCAATACTCACACTGCTACCAAGTTGTTAGCCAATCCACACTTCTTGCCCAACATGTTATCAGGCTTTGCTGTGGGAATGGAAGTCATGCTAGAGTGGTGGTTGAGGGAACAGGCATTCCTCAGACCCGTTACAGGGGCTTCTCAGCGAGGTGGTCAGAAATGACAGACAAGGAGGGGACGGAGCGCAGGGACGGAGCGCAGGTACTTCTCGGCTTCTCTGACTGTTGGGGTGTGCATGGCCATGGGGGCTGCCATGGAGAGTGGCTGCACTTCTGCATTTGCAGTGACATCACTGCCTGAAGCTTGTCTACCACTACCCAACTTCCCACTGAAATATGGAGCTACAGGACTGTTGGGTGTGTTCCAAGCTGTACGCTCAGTTCGTGTGGACCAATGGTGAGGGCATGCCCCCTGTGTGGGTTGAAGGAGTGCAGGAACATTCCCCAGAATCCTCTGCAAGAGACAGGAAGTGGCAGATATGCAGGGAGTCTGCAGGAGACAAAAAACACGGAAAAGATTCCCTGATGGTAAAAAGTCTGAAAACCACTGAGCTAGAGTCATGAGTATCTTTGGGCATCATTTTGAGACATCTCCCAGTTCCATCTTCTCCGGAAATAGCCCTTCATTAAAAAAGGTTTTCTTTCTTCCTTCTTTTCCTTCACAGGCTGTATGCTTTCCCTCACCAGCACTCAAACACAAATGGAGTGGGGCCATAGCTTAATGACAGTGCTCTGCACATGCAGGGTCCCAGATTCACTCTCTGGAATTTCCAGTTAAAATAATCTCAGGGAACAGAGCTAGGAAAGACCTCCCTCTGAAGCACTGAGAAACCATTGCCAGTTAGAGTTAGAAAGCACTGAACTCAAGGGGCCAAGGATTTGCCACAGTATCAAGCAGCTTCCTACTTCTTCGGCAAGTAATAATTTCATCAGAAATTATTATCCCTCACAGCAAAGGGAGACTATGATCTCCCTCACAGCAAAGGGAGGAAGATAATCTCCATTATCTCCCTCACAGCAAAGTCAGCTCAATCTTCCTCAGTATATGGAGATGGGAATATCCCTTCATAGGACAGTTTTGAGTTAGAAACATTTTCTGAAGAGATGTGGGGGATATGTGGAGAGCCCCCAAAGTGTGGGTCGGCATGGCACCCTCCTGAAAGGACTGGATTGGTTGTGGGGGTTGCCAGTTACTGTCCTCTCCTGCAAGAAATGCCAAGAAGCTGTGAGGAGTTCTGTCTTTTTCCTTCACAGCATCTTGCCTAACAAGGTGTTCTGCTGTCTTTGCCATCTGAAGGATGACATTGAAGTTTTGTCTGATACAATGAAGTTGGACTGCACCGACACGTGTACCACAAAGGAAACTCTCTGCGGTAGGCTAGTAGTAGTTGATGAAATTCTGTATTGTTTTGAATGTTAAAGAGCATTTCACAATTTCCCCTCTAAGCAGGGGAAAACCTGTTGCAAAATGAGCTCATCGGCAGAATGTACTAAGAAAGAAGACCTCAAATGGCAATGATGCAAACTGCACAGAAATCAAAGTAGGTCTGCAAATGTCTCCTTTTGGGGATAAAGTGATTTTTGGACCTTTGCTTTGATTTCTGGAGTCCTTCCCTTGGTCCAAAATATGTATCCTTCCTCCATGATTCTAATTTGTGCAGAGTGACCTCTGAAAGTGTAAGGGTAATACTTTCTAGAGGCCCTTACTCTCCTTTTCGGGGGGGGGTCAGCTTCCTGGGACTCTCATTATTTTTCAGCTTTGATTGCCAAACCAGGAATTGTACTGCAGAGAGTAAGAGTAGGTTCCTTTGACCACACTCCTGCCCTCTCTTTTCCCGGAGAGAAAACCGTCTTCCCCACTATGCTGTTGAGAGAGAGACTGAGCAACTGGGGAAGAGATGGCAGGTGGCACTCCCTCTCTCTCTCTCTCTCTCTCTCTCTCTCTCTCTCTCTCTGTGATGGTGAGAAGGATTGGACTACTGGCGCTGCCCCTAGAGAGAATGCAAGCTACCAAATTCTACCCCCTTGCCTGTTGGGTGGGGCAGTGGGGAAGATTGGGCTTGCTGGACCCAATCCCCGCCACATGTTGTCTAGAGAGAAAAGACAGATATGCCAATAGATCAGGCCTGCTCAACTTAGGCCCTCAGCTGTTTTTGGACTACAACTCCCATAATCCCCAGCCACAGTGGTCAAGAGTCAGGGATTATGGGATTTGTAGGCCAACACCTGCAGGAGGCCCAAAGGTGAGCAGCCCTGCAATAGAGGCAGCTGCTTGTAGAAGGAGCAACCTCATCTTTTCACCCACTCTTGTGTACTCTCCCTCGGATCAGAAACTATGGCAGCTGCTCTTGGTAACAATCACCTTGCAGGAGCAGCCATCAGGAGTGCCTTCCTGCCACGCTGTCTCTAAGCAGCATGGAAGGCAAGCGAATGAGCAGCCACCGCTGCTTCCAAGCACTCACTTACGCTTTCCCTCTTGAAGGCTCTATCTGCTCCCTCACAGATTGAATGAACAACTGACCGAAAGGAAGCTGGGGCGGATGGCAGAGATCGCCTCTGCTTGTTCCTGTTCCTGTTCTCTCTCTCTCTATCTTTCATGGAGTAGGATAAATGGGGCTTCATCGAGAGGGAGAGGGAGCAGGCAAGCAATCGAGGCAACAGCTCCTTGCATGAGCAGGCCACTTGCACACTCCATCTTTGGTCATCACAGTGGTAGGGATGGGGGAGGAGAGCTGGTTTTCAGGTAGTGAGCATGAATTGTCCCCATTGTTAAGAAGGGCTTGGACTTGGTTGGGTGACTACATGTGAGCACGGTGAGATCTTCCCCTTAGGGAATGGGGTCATAGCTCAGTGGAAGAGCATCTGCATGCTCAGGTTCACTTCCTGGCTTCTCCAGATAGGTCTGGGAAAGACTCCTGCCTGAATCCTCAGAGAGCTGCTGCCAGTCAGTGTAGACAATACTGAGCTAGATGGGCCAAGGGTCTGACTCCCTCAAAGGCAGCTTCCAAAGTCCCCATGTTCTCCTGCTGCACCACCCAGAGAGGAGGGAGGGCGAGCGAATGGACAGCGGTGACTCGGCTTGCGTTTTCTGAGCAGTTCCATAGGGTTGAAGACTCCCTGTCAGGCATCTTGGAGAGACAGAGAGGAGGAACAAGCTCCAGGAGACAGCACGGCCCCCATTCTCCAGAGTCAGGAGAGGCTGCCTCCTTTCCTTGCCTGCCCTCTGAGGTGTGTGGCTATTGGGACACACAAGCAAAAAAGGAGACCGCATCTCACGGGGCTCGCTGTGTAGCATTGATTGAAGCCCAATACCTTTCAGCCTCAGAGCTCTTCAGGGGCAATCATTAGTCATCTTTCAAAAAGAGCTTGAGTGAAACGCCTTTGCCTGGTTACAAGCTACTTGCTCATAGGGGTGTGCACGAACCGGTCCGGAGGCCATGTAAGAGGCGGTCCGGCACCGAGGGGGGGTCTCCCTTTAAGTGCGGGGGGGGGTAGAACTTACCCCTCCCACCTCTCTCCCCCCTCCAGCGCTGTAGCGTTAAGTGAAGATTTTGGGGCGGCAGCCCTGCCCCCGTCCTTGTTAGGAAAGCCTTCGTAAGAGCACTCTCAGAGCAGCACGCATGCCTTTCCTGCAGAAAACATAGCGTACAGTTTGTCACTGAGACTGTTAAGCAACAGCCTCATTTCTTTCTCACTCTCCCCCTCAAGTGCCTCGGAATTTTAGTTGGCCCCCCTCCCATGGAAGGTGGGCTCTTTTCAAATTCCAGCTCACATTCTAGCTCCCTCATTGGTTTACTGGAATGAGAGCTGCCTAAAAGGGTTACAGGAGGAAGATCCCATCCCTAGAGCAAGAGATGTTTGTGGGGAAACTGAAGAAATGCATATCAGTAACTGTCGTTTAAAGGTAAAGTGTGCCACTTTTTTGACTCCTGGTTTTCTTTGGTAGAAAGTGGAGTGTGAGATGAAGCCTTTCAGCATCTTCCTCTCTCGCTGCTGCCCAATATAGTAGCAGCGGGGATCCGAACCGGCAACCTTCTGCTTGTCAGTCAAGCATTTCCCCGCTGCACCACTTAAGGTGGCTCTGACTGCTCTTGACTTTCAGGCATAACCACACAACAGAGCGGGAGCCATACAGAGGCAATTTCTAAACGGGTTCCTATTCTTAATGTATGTGTGGAAGGAGCATGCCAGAATACTGGTCTATCATCCTGCTCCTCTGCGCTGGCTGGCAGTCCTGCCACTGCCACTTCCTCCTTCCCTCCTCCTGGGTAGGGACTAAACCACCTGCTGCAGCCCCTTGCCTGAGATGCAGCGGGAAGGAAGGCTGGACTGCTTCTCTCTCGGGGACACTTGGTGCAGTTTGGGCTCACCTTGGCTCACCTGCCTCCTTTTGCTGCTGCCTCCTTTTCTGCCTGCTGGGAAAGCAAGGGACAGGAGTGGGGAGAGAGAAGAAAGGGACTCTGCAGCCAAGTGCCTGAGATGAATTCATGGCCCTGAAAGAGGGAGAGGAGGGGGCAGAGGCGATGGGATTGCTTGCCAGTGGAGCAAGAGGGATAGACCTGTGTGTGATTCACTGCTCTACTACAGGCCCATGTACTTATTATAAAAAGAGGCTCATTGTGCCTTGAACGTGGTCTAAGCTTGCTTATTCTATTTTATTGGTCTACACCTTTAAAGTGGTTTGAAGCCACCTAATGGCGCAGCGGGTAGGCAACTTGCCTCGGGAGCAAGAGGTTGCAGGTGTGAATCCCCGCTGGTATGTTTCCCAGACTATGGGAAAGACCTATATCGGGCAGCAGCGAGAGAGGAAGATGCTGAAAGGCATCATCTCATCCTGCGCGGGAGATGGCAATGGTCAACCCCTCCTGTATTCTACCAAAGAAAACCACAGGGCTATGCGGTCGCCAAGAGTCGACACCGACTCGACGGCACAACTTTAAAGTGGTTTCAAGCAGAGTCACTTTCCCCCTTCTGAGGGAACCCTGATAGAATTTTGAAAAGTGGGTGGAAGCTAAGGGTCTCTAATCGACAGTTCAGGTGGTACAAACGGATACAAGTTTGTCACGAGGACAAAGCCTTGGGGATAGATCAGGAAATGCCTCTACTGGAGACTGTAATTAGTCCTTCAACACAGTGTTGCCAAATATCCTTCAGCGTCCACCTCATGCCTCCGATGAAGTAGATTCTTGCCTACAAAAACTCAGGACATTGTGTTAATGGAGCTACAAGGCTCTTTGTTGCTGTGATTTTGTCAGTCACACTTCTAGACTTTCAAACAGCTAGAAACTTCCTTTAAAAAAATAAAGCCGAGATGTATGGTGCTTCCAGCAGCAATAAATTGTGCAACTTTCAGTGGAGTCTTGCTTACACAGACTCCCATCGGCTTCCATGCTGCTGCTTCTTCTCTGGCCACGCACTGATCAGAGACCTTGTGCTATTTTCTCAGCGCCACCTTAGGTTGCTATCTTGCTAACTGGTGCATCTTTGCTCTGCATGTCCTTGACAGGATGAAATGCAGTCACACATTTGTCCCTTTACAACTTCTCTTCTTGCAACTTGCTAATGATCTGAGCATCAGGTGCTTTTGGACATTGGATGATCCTGTTCTTTTCTTCTTGCTTCTGAGCAGAGAAAGATGAGGCTTTGAATAGGATGCAAAAAGAAGTAATGAGGGTGTTGGGAATCAGGAAGCTGAAGACCAGCAGTACACGGGGCAGGCCAAGGACAGCGTCGCTGCACAGGTCCGACCAAGCTGTTATGCAGTCCACACCTAGCATCCCCTGGTCGACAGCTACCATCATCCTGGATGGCGGAGCTCATGGTGAAACTCCCTGGCTTGAGGGAGACCATGATGAGGCTGACCTCAACAAGTGGCGCTCTTCCCTTATCCCAGTCACGCTAGTGAGGAGCCGCTTAGCCCACGTGATCCGTAGGCTCAAAGTAGACTGCACAGAGTCCAAGGTCCAGCTGGCCTGTGCTAAGATGATTTCCAGGCTCACGATGCTGCTGAACCTCTTCAGTGAGAGAGAATACGTCAAGGAGACGTCCTCCCTGTGGAAGTCATACTGCCGGCCTATGAAGAATGTTGCCAACCTGGCCACAGGAAATCCAAGAAAACGGGTGAATCCTGAGGTAAGGGGCAAAGCTTGTCAAGCCTGAGGGGTTGTCAAGCCTACTAATGCGTTGTCAGGAGGAGCTTGGGCAACGATCAGCTGACCTGGATGTGGCTCACTGGGCGTGAACAAGGGGAGGCAATGGGAGTTCACCTGGCACTGGCTTCTTGAAAGCATAGAGTCAACCCATGAAACATTTGGGTTTGTCGTTCATGCTTTCTTTTCAAATTGCAATAAACTCTGTTCCGATTGAGACACGGCCTTTAAAAAGTGGTTGGGTAACCGATTCAGGCCATTTGAATTGGTTTTGAATTAATTTAAATATATTTCACACAGAAAAGATCACACTCTTTTGCAGAATATATTTCATGCAGAATAATATCAATCTCTCACTTCTGTCTGTAAAATAAGTACCACGATATCCATTGCACTTGAGAACGACAATGCATTCGTTCTCACGACCAGCACTAGCCATGCTAGTGCAGCCCCACCTGGGCAGAGCTGCTCATGAGAACTGCCAGGATCGGTCCCAATCCCGGCACTCCTCGACTGGGTAGTCCAGGTGAGGTAGGAGGGTGTACATGCAGCCTCCTCCCTCACCATCTGGTCATGTGGGCAGCTGGGGTGCTGGCAGCTCCCTTCAGGCTGCTGGCAACCATTTTAATGATAGATGCCAAGGGAAGGAGCAACCCAGCCTCTAGGGTTTCTCCATGCACAATGCTGCTGGTGTGGTGCTGCATTGTGGGATTCCTGGAGGCCAGGCTTTGCTTCCCCAGCCTCCAGATTGCTGCGCTGCTGCTCATCGCAGTGGCGATCATGTGGGTGGGGAGATGAATGGCAAGGTTGGGAGGGAATGGAGGTGATGAGGTGAAACCATCTGCTGGCCATTTGCTACCAATCTGTGATGTGAATGGAGGTTGTTACCATTTCTCCGTGATGCATTCGGATGATGTCACTAACCATCACACAATTACACAGCACCATCTGCTGGCCATTTGCTACCAATCTCTGATGGTCTCAAAAGACTTGATTCCCATCATGGATTGGTAGCAAATGGTCAGCAGGTAATGCTGTCAAATTTCACAATGGCCAACAAACCCGTCAGATCACCCCTTGGAGAAATTGTGTAAACTTCCATTTTCAAATAGAGTTGTTCTCTCTTTGGCAATATACCCCATGTCTTGCATTCAGGAGAGTCCAGGCTTAATCTCTAGCCTCTTAGTTAAGGCTTCAGGGCTGAGAGCAGCTGTAAAAAGGAGTAGACAGTACTGGGCTGAATGGACCAATGTTTGACTTGGTAGAAGACAATTGCATATGTCCATATGAGAGCAAGTTCAATAGAGAGCAGTACAAGTGGTGTTTTTTATTCTGAGTGGGGTGGGGGGAGAAAAAGGTAGAAAGACAAAAAAGCCTGTTTTCCCTTTCCCTTTCCTTTGTCCCACCTTGCAGATTGCAAGCCAGGGAATCTCAGAATATGGCTATGGCAAAAGGCTGTTTGCTATTTCAGTGACTGCAGTGATAACGATGATCATGGCAGTAATTTGCCTGTTTGAGGTAAGCTAAAATGCATTTTTAAGTTGGATTTATGAACTGCCATATCCAAGGGCTTGGGGTGGGAAGCGAATGTCCCACAAAGACACAGTCCCCCCCAACTGAGGAAGAACTACTTTCACACGGGATATGCCAAATACTCATGCTTTGTAGAGAGCTTTCATTTGTGCCAGAGTTCATCCTGCCTCTACCTCTGGTGAACTCAGCTGCTGTTTCTAATCCCAGAGCTCCGACCTGAAGCGTGCAAAGACAGCAGGGCCTCTGAGCACGTTCAGTGTCTTTCCCTCACCCCTGAATACACACAGGCATTTCCTCACAACAGGGATTAGAGTTGGAAGATCCAATCAACAATGAGCTCCAACACCTCTCTTTTTTAGGAGCACTATCATGACAGGAATGCTAACAAACCAATTTCTTGGTTGACCACCCAAATCATTGGCTCTGGCCAGCTGCAGGAAATCTTTACGTGGTGGTTGGTTGCTCATGGTCTTTCCTCTCTTTTTCTTGACAAACAGATCTGTTCTCAGCTTTCTGCAATTAAGGATGGCACCCCTCAAAGGAAACGGTAAGCCTTGCTCAGGAATGCCTGGTCTTCTGTGATTCTGCAGTCTTGGGACTCTACGCACAGGACCTGGTCTCAAGCTCAGGATTTGGGTGTCCACTTCCATGTTAAAAAAAGAAAACCATTTTTTAGGCCTTAAGGCAGTGGATGAAAAGTTGAAAGGATGCAAACAGTGTCTGTCAGATCCTCCAGTGTTCAGTGGGCAGAACTTCTGTGTGCTGCAGAAGTCTCTGGCCATGTTCTTCAGCTACCCACACACTCCCAGACTTCATATTCCAAAACCTCTCCTCCTAGTGTCATTATGCCTTCTCCATTTTTGACATTTCAGGGTACAAATCTATCCCATGTGCACCATTTGCACAACCCTTTTCATGTAGGGGAAAATTGATACGCCAGCTGTGACTACCACTAAAAAACACATATCACCCATTTCTTTGAGAGAACGTTTCATTCAGTTTGTTCCATTCTCTCCCTCCTCCATCTCCCCTGCTAACTTGGCAAAGAGGCACCTTTTAACATGATGGTTCTCTTTATTTAGCAGGGGGAGAGTAACTGGCCCTATCCACCCCCAGCACAGTGCCTCCAGTGACTGTAGCTGGTCTTTGTCTTATGTTTCTTTTAGATGGTGAGCCCTTTGGGGATAGGGATCTATCTTATTTGTTTGTTATATCTCTGCGTAAACCGCCCTGAGCCATTTTTGGAAGGGCAGTATAGAAATCAAATGAATAATAACTAAATAAATAAGCATTCCAAGGCAATGATCAGGCCTGGGTGTCAATTTCTTCTTTTTATTCTCATTCAAAGGCCCTTTCTAGGCAGAAAGAAGAAAGGTGGAAAACAGGTAAGGAGATAGCTTATGTTCTGCCATCGTCAACAGAGATATGGATTTTCTGGAAACCTTTGTTGGCAATTCATCTGAAAAAATTTCCCAAGCAAATTTCTCCTCATTTGCTGAATATTTGTGGAGGTGGTTTTGCCCAAAAAGCCAATAAATACTGTAGAAATTTTCCTGATTCCCTAAATAGACTGAGATCTCATTTTGCAAGTCATTTGATCTGATTATGCAAGTTCTTGATTTAAAAAACCAACCACTCTACACCATCTTAACTTCCCTTCATTGTACCTCATATGATTTTCAAGTATCCAAACAGAAATTTTAGAAATAGACATTTTTGTCCTCACCACAGCAGTATTCTTCACTTGACCTTTTTTCTGAAGGAGGCGATCTTCCATTCACTTTTCTGTGAAAGTGAATGTTATGTCCACTTAGAAACTATTTGATGACGAGAACTAAAGCTGCTCCTTGTCCCCGCGATGAAGACTCCTCCTCCTGCCCACAGAGGCACATTTCTTCCTCTGTATGGCCCCAATCTGGGTTCTTCCCTTTGGCATTCTAATGTCAAGAAATGGTGGGCATTACGATCATATATCCAGGATGTTTTCTAGACAGCAGTCAAAGATGCTCTGTATAGAACTTGCAAATCAATACAAGCTGAGAGTTTACAGAGAATCCAGACCCTCCCCAAGATTGGTGCTGATTTTTCTCCTGGGATCTGATGGGGAGGTCACGTGGGGAAAAGGCCCTTGGTGCAATGTTTGCTGCACCCCCCTGTTGGCCACTCCTTGCTTTTGGTGATTAGCTCACATTCACCAGCAAATGAATTTGAAAAGGGGTGGGTTAATAACGAGAAGCAAGAGGTGGCCAGCAGGGGGCGCAGTGAAAATCGCACCAGCAGCCTCCTTCCCATGTGACCTCCCCATCAGATGCCAGAAGAAAAAAGCAACCATCTGCAGGAGGCTCTGGATTCTCTGTGCACTCTCAGCTGATATTCATTGGCAAGCTCCGTTTGTAGCATATTTTACTGTCATCTAGAAAACCTCTAAATAATGGCATGATAGCCACCCCAAACCCTGAAGTTGGTTTGTTGTGACTCATTGTCACGAGATTGTGACCCACTGACCCCTTCTTCTGCTCAGTCTTCCAGTGCAGGTTCTCCAGTGCTCGGTAAGCCTCTTCGGCTCAAGGAGAGTGTGGATAAAGTCGGGGGAAAGGAACAGCATGATGAGGAATCCTCAGGAGACAAGGCTATATTCAGCCGGGAGAGGTATAAATGAAAGGAATATTCTCAGATCTGCATGGGTTACAGAACATCCTATCTCTGATTGCTCCCACACTAGCCCTTTCCTTCAGAATCACTCTCTTTCAGTCACTCACTTGTTACAGAGAATCTAGACGACGTCATTGCTAGCCTGTTGCGTTCCGATGTTTTCCGCATCCCCCTCCTGTCTTTCCTCCCCCCGGTGGACAGGCATTGCATTATTGAGGCACATGAGGAGTGGTTTGATGACAACGTGGTTGATTATGATGCTCTGCCATTTCCTGGCCCTGGTGGCCACTATATGTCCTGCAATGTCTCTTCCACAATTGTTTTTCAATAGAGGTTTGCCAGCTTTGAGGTGCTGATGTGGGAAGTTGCATTGAGGGACTCCTTGGGCAGCTTGGTATTGTTTTATTTTTTGTTTTTTAAATGAAACCTTTCTCTAATGTGCAAGAACATAAATAAACTTGGGAAATGGAGGACAAAATGATGGGGTTGATAGGGTGGATTGCCATGCCTCTCTCCCACCATTTCCCAGAATGAGCCTGCAAATGAGCTTTTCCTGACTCCCGAACTCATGCTGAATTTAAACAGCTGCCCTCTGCATTAATCCCCTCCCTACATATATGTAGGAGTCCATGCCATCGAACGCAAGGGGATTGACTTCAATCTGAGTAGACGTGCGTGGGAATGGGCTGTGCTTAATATCCGCTTTCATAGCCTGGGCACTGTCCAGATTACATGCTAAAACCGTGTCACTACTGCCCCTTCAGTGTGCTTCCGTCCTGCCTGTGTTTCGGCATCGCGGTCCCTGCGCTGTCAGCAAGGTGCCGTTCTCGTTTCTGATGTCCAGGGGCATCCCGCTAATGAGGCAAAGGGAGACGAATGCCTCCTGGCCCACAGCCTCGGAGGGCCCCCCGGCCAGTCCTGGCTCTCTCCATTCTGCCATGCAGCATGCCTGCAAGGGAGCGCAAAGACAGCTGCCTGCCTGCCTGCCATTGCTCTCCCTGCTTCCTCGCCCATGCAGCGTGCCTGCGAGAGCGAGAGGGAGCTGCTGGGAGCCCGAGGTCATGGAAGGCGGGAGAGAAGCAAACTTCCCCTTGGCGAAGCTTCCTCCTCCCCGACAGGCTGAGGTCGCCGAGAAGAATGGTTTGGATCGCTGCTGAGCTCTGTCCTGCTGTTGCGGGAGGGGGGCGATTCTATCTGCCTTCTATTGCCCAGGCTGGATCTGGAGGTGGAAGAGGGCGGGAGACACTGTCGAGAAGACAAGAACAATTAAGCCCCCACCCCGTTCATGTTGTTTTGCCCTGGTATTCTCTTCGCTTCAAGAGACAGTTAATGGCTTCCCCATTGGAACAGTTTGCCTGTCATTCACCTGTAAAGCTGAATCAAATGTGGGACTTCGGCACTGGGCATAGATCTTTGTGCCCTCCCCCTGGCTTGTAGAAGCCGGAGGAATTGTGCAAACCTGGGAAGACATGATGCCATACTCTTTCATGTACGTCATTGATTCCTGTTGCAGGATTTCGCCTTATTTAGCACACCATTTGGATTTGCTCTTTCTAAAAGTGTAGCCAGTACCCTGTTCTCGATACAAGCGGTTCATCGCTAAGGCTATCTCTTTTCGACCACTAACACAATCTTGGCCATGATGCGAACCACTTTTGCAGGGCAAATTGGTGCAGTGTCGCTGTGCCAATACAGCCAGGTTCATAACAGCCAAACAGTCTTGGAGACATGATACCCAGTTGTGAAACCATTGGAGACCCTATTACTGCTCTGCAAGCGCCACATAACTTTGGCTCTTCTCTCTTTGTCAGAGTGCCACCAGCGCCACCAAGCCCGCCAGGTCCACCAAGCCCGCCAGCGGGAGTACAATCGCCTCCAAGAAGGCCCAGCTCAAGAAGAATGTAAGTAATGGTTGTATTCTATCCAATGAGGCTATTCTCATGATGGAGGAAAACCGGGCGAAAGGAGCCCAGCCCTGTTTTCCATCCTCGTGAGACCCACCAGGCTTGCGGGTGAGCCCAGTGATTCTCTGGCAGCTAGCCCGCCAATGTAGCCCTCCTTTCAACCCAGCTGAGTGAGTGCTCCACTAACCCGGGTTTTCTGATCGTGTGGCGCCTTGGCATGGCTCCGTGCCACAGTCACACACCAGGAGACCTCCGCCGGGAGGCTCAAACAATCCTCCTGATCCCAGGGGTCTCCCCAGGATTCCTCCATACACTCGCGTGGGTCATCCTGCTAACAAGCAGAAGGTTGCTGGTTCGAATCCCCGCAGGTACTATATGGGGCAGCAGCAATATAGGAAGATGCTGAAAAGCCATCATCTCATATGGCGTGGTAGGAGGCAATGTTAACCCCTCCTGTATTTTATCCAAAGTAAACCCCAGGACACTGTGGACTCCAGGAGTCGAAATCGACATGATGGCACACTTTACTTTACTTTTATTTTTGTGAGACTGCTCCCCCGTTCTTTACCTTTTGAATGCCATTTTGAATACATTTTGAATGCCAAATCACCACTTTGGGGGCAAATGGCCGCTTTGGTATGGTGGGGCGAATTTTCACATGGATAGAGCACAGTAGGAAAGTCTTGACTCTGCCCCTCGCTGCACAACACATTCCCAGATTGGGGGCCCCTGTGACTGAGAGTCCAAAGGGTCTGCTTCCAGGTTGCACTTGTCTTCTAATGATGGCTCTCAGGTCATGTGCAGGTTGGCCATCATTTGGTCACCAGGGCGCTTTCCAGATTGTGAGCCGTGCACCGCAAAAAGCGGTGTAAACTGCAACGTTTTGTGGTGCCAAATTCAACCGACATTAGAGAGCCATTATAAGGGGGAAAGCCTCCTACAACGGGCAGACACAGCTATTATTTTATTTTATTTTTGCAATGCAGATGCAACATTATAGGGCTGTGACACAGCAATAAAATCCAAAAGGCGGCGTCGGAAATAGGAAAGGCACCTTCCTTACAACACAGGGGCTGTGATGTCAAAACACAGGCTCCACAGAAGCACACTGAACGGACCCTTTGTGACAGTGTGATAGCGTGCAATCCGGAAAGCGCCCTGTTCACACACTTGGAATCAGTTCTGCATTTCAAGCACAATGACAGCAAAGGCTTCTGCTTGCAGAATAACAGTCCCACTTGAGTGCCCTGCCCTTCGCCGGCCAGATGCCACTTCACCTGCCAGCCACTTCTGGCTCCCCGCCACCCTCCCTCCCTGTCTCCATGACCTCCTTCGCTCTTCCCCATTGGGGATGGGTTTTTGAACTGCAGGTTCAGCAGTGAGGAGGGTGAAAAGGGAGCTGGTTCCTCCCACACTGCTGATCTGCAGTTCAAAGTCCCTCCGCATGGCAGTGAAGAGGAATGGGGGCATGAAAGAGGCAGTTCTGGCCTTGTCCCCGGATGCTGCTGTCAGTGTCAAGGGTGTGGCCGGCAGCGCATGGACCTCACCTCGGGCATCATCGGCACTGGAGCTGACACTGGATCTAGCGCTACAGCTGAGCGACTTTGAAAAAGCTGCTGTCTTTGAGAAATAATTGCCAAGTGATGACCAAATGACGAGGGAGGAGAAGAATGCTGCCTCGAACCCCATTAAGTTTCTGAACTAGAGGGACCAATGGTCTGACTCAGTGGAAGGCAACCTCCTATGTAACTATGTTTAGGCCTCTCTTTAAGAGGGAGGAGAGGGCGCAGTGGGAAGGCACCGCAGCCAATCGAATGGAAAAGAGTGGCTGACATCCCGAGCAGCAAGAGGCTGCTGCTAACTCATCCAGAACGTTCCCAAGCAGCAGAGTGTGCATGCAGAAGGAGGGAGGAGCGATGTTCACTGTTCTCCCTGCCTCTGTCATTATCCATTGCCTGCAAAAAGAGGTCCCTGAGGGATTTCTGGAAGGATGTACTTTCCGGATTGTAGGTATGTCTCAACTTTGAGATTGAGATTTCAAAACACTTGATGGACATTCTGCCATCCATGGATGTCTCTCCCTCATGTGACTTCTGAACCTTGCTGAGAAGTAAAGTGTGCCGTCAAGTCGGTGTTGACTCCTGGCAACCCCAGGGGCGCAATTCCAGTGCTTGCCCTAGGCGCTCTTTGCCCTAGATACGCCCCTGGGGGAGGGGAGCAATTCTGGCTGCTCTTTCCTGCCCCCATCAGTGCTCTTTACCTTCCTATGAAGAATCTGTATGCAGTTGATGCAAGAATGCAGCCAGCCAGCAGGGCAGGCAGACGCTGTGTGGCCTGCTGGGCAACAAACAGCAGCACACAAACTACGGAACAGCAGCATGAAAACACCCAGCGGTTGCTGCTGCGAGTCTCCCTGCCACGTGGACCCTGCTTGGTGCGGGTGGCCCAGCAAGCTCTCGGGCCTGGCCTGCGCTCTCCACCATCCAATAGGAGCACCCACCCGCCGCCCCCGTCCCACGCTGCCCAGAGATCTCGTGTGAGTGTGCTGCTTCAGCCTGTGCAAGTGAGTGGGGGGGGGGTTCAGGTGCCACTGGTCCGCTCGCCGGCCACCTGGGATCCGGAGATACCGGGACCTTCCGGCGGCGCCCGCTGGTTGAATCTTGTGATGGTGGGGCATGGAAATTATGCCCCCTTCAGGGGGCGCCCAGAGCACGTGCCCTGGCTGCCCCACCCTGGATCCGCCTCTGCCCTCTGCTCCGGAACAATCTGGCTGAGTTAGGAGCAGATTTTCTGTTTGCTGCTCTGGATATCAGCCTGTAATAAATTTAAGGTGGCGATGATGATGATGATGATGATGATGATGATGATGATGATGACGATAACGATGATGGTGATGAACAACTTTGTTAGCTATCCCATAACAAATTGTTGTCTGGACGGCTGACAACATGAAATTAATAGATGAAATGAAAACATACAACACATTAAATCATAAGAGACCAAAAGGGGCAGGGGTGGGGGTGGTGAGAGGAAATACAAAATGCAATACAAAGACATTTTAAAACTCTTTTAAAATCAATTTTAAAAAATCAAATTTGAAAATCAAAATTTTAAAAGCCCGACAGAACAAAAAGGTCTTTAGGTGGCATCTAAAAGAACAAAGTGAGGAAGCCAGGCGAAGCTCACTCAGGAAGCTATTCCATAAATGGGGTGTCAGCACCCAAAAGGCCCTCTCCCTAGTAGTCACCCACTTCACCTCCTTTGGCAAGGGCACTCAGAGGAGGGCCTTTGAAGAAGAACTTAAGGTCCTGGTTGGGACATATGGAGCAAGGCACTTTGAACTTTGGGGCCGAAGTCCAGGGCCTCCACCAGTGTTCTCTCTAACAGGGATTCCCAGATGTTGTTGACCACAGCTCCCAGAATCCCCAGCCAAAGGCCATTGCAGCCAAAGGCTATTGCTGGGAGTTGTAGTGAACAGTATCCGGAAATCCCTGCTAGAGGCAACACTGGCCTCCACACCCCTTGGGGGCCCCCAAATCCTTTTTAGTTTGTTTTGGGTGGTGTGGTCTCCACTGGCCCTCAATGGACCAGGCACTCAAGTATAACTGTGACCTGTTTCAGCTGCTTTAGAGACAGAGGGGGGAGTGGTGGGGGGAGATATGTGGGATGGGAATATGTTATGTTGTGTGTTGAAACATTTCTGCTAGTGCATATCTGCATAAGTGTACATCTGTTTTATATTCTTACATTCTTGTGAGTTCAGTTGCTGTTTGTGCCCTCAAGAACCCACGTATTAAAAATATTGCATGTGTGTATGCGTGTGTAGGGGCATGATGCTTAAGTTGCAGGGTGGGGTGCTCCAGAAACCTTTAGGTCCAGGCTCCAAAATTACCTAGGTGCACCTTTGCCTCTGATAGAGCACAGACTGTTTGGAGTAAAGGTGTATCTGGTTGGTTTGTGTAGTGCTGTAAGCAAATGTGCTCAGGCTGGCCTAGATGCAGCAGATTCTCTTTAATGTCTGTTTTCATTCTGTCAGGTCCACAACACCACCCCTGTTTGAACCTCCATCCACACCTCCATCCGTATATCAGTCTGTACCTCCATCTGCACCTCCATCCTCACCTCCATCCGTACATCAGTCTATAGCTCCATCTGCACCTCCACCTGTACCTCTATCTGCCCCTCCATCCGCACTTCCATCCGTACATCAGTCCGTACCTCCATCTGCACCTCCGCCTTTACATGGGGTAAGTAAATGTAGAGTAATCTGGGCCTGCATCTTCCTTTCATTAACCTCGTCATATTAGAGCTGGTCTGTAAGACAGCCTAGTACAAAGTACGATTGTCAGATACATTTTTTTCAAGGTAGCTAATTTGCACAACCTTTTACTCATGCCAGTTGACTATACCCTACATGAACCATCCACTCCCCCTTTGAGCAGACTTAATATAGGATGCTCTGCATGCATTGCAATATACTTAGGCTTAAAACAATCACAAATGAATCAGTTCCCACTAAGACATAGTCAGAAAAGAAATGGAATCTCTGCTTGTTAAAGGTGGGCCAGAGAAAGTTGTTTTCAGTACTTCACCCACTCCCAGTCTCTTTCCGGGGCGTAGGATGGCTGGCAGCAACCCTGGACAGGCAGGTGCCTGCCTTTTTCCTGCCAATGCTGCCAGGCCGGACCCCCCGCCACCCAACGAGGTCTCCTCTGCCAGCACCAGGTCTTCCTACACACATACTGCTACTGCCGCTGCCTCCTCCTCTGATGGCAGGCTTTTCCCGGCTGTGCTGTCCCCTGCCGGCCATACCCCTTCCACCCTGTGTCAGGACACCAATGCAGGAGGCGTTTCTGGGGCTGAGCAGCATGTGTGGCGCATCCAACTGGAGAGTGCATTCTGTGTTGGCCCAGCTGGGGGCTTCTTTGCCTTGCTTGACAGGGAGAGGAAGGAAGAACCCTACTGGGCCGGCGCAGAAAGCACTCGCTGACTGAATGGGCCATGCAGACACGTAATCAGGGTGGGGCAGGCAGGGCACGTGCCCTAGGCGCCAGTTGCAGGGGAGCGCCAAGTGCTTGCCATGCCCCGCACCCAACCACCACAGTTGTGTGTGTTTTTTTCAGGGTTGGTTGGTTTGTTTTGGAAAATCCCCCCCTGCTGGGTGCCTGCTGCCACCACCACTCACGCAGCCGCGCAAGTCGCACAACAGAAATCTGAGTCCCGGCGGAGAGCCTGCGCCCCCGCCCCTACCCCCCCAGAGCACTGACTTTCCGATTATTTTTAGGGAGCGTTTGCTGCCTTAAAGCATCTATTCCCCTTTCTCTTCCTCCAGAGGGGGAAAATAGATGCTTTCAGGCAGCAAGCCTGCCCTGAAATGAGACTGAAGAGCTCTCTTCAACTCTTTAGAGCTCAAGGCCACACCCCTTTGCGTGTGATGTCATCATGTGATACTTCACATGCAAAAGGGCATGGCCTAGAGCTCTAAAGAGCTGGAGGGAACTCTTCTGTCGCATTTCAGGGTAGGCTTGCTGCGTGAAAGCACTTCTTCACTCCAAGGTGTGCTCCTTATTCAGTAAACAAAATTTTGCAGGCAACCCCTCTCCCCATCCAGCTCAAATCCAATCTTCCTTTCTTTGGGTGGGCTTTTCTCTGTGTTCTGTTGTTGGAGGGGGTTAGAGGGGAGGGGTGCGGAAGAGAGTAGGTCCTTAGCTGAGCTGGTTTGCCCTTCCAGCAGCTCATGGGTAATAGCTTTACTGTCTGCTTTCGTGGAATAGGGATTTGCCGAAATAAATTGCTTTGAATTATTTTGTAGAAGGCATAACTCTTATGCCAGTAGTGTTCATGATTCATCTTTAGTGATGCTAGTGGGCTTTTTTCTTCTTCATTCCACAGATTAGCTGTAGAAGCAGTCTCAGGGCTAAGATGTGCCTTCTACAACAGACACATGTAATAGTCTCTCGGGTGTGGGTGGTTGTGATTCGAATTACACATGGCCACTGGCAGTTGCGAGTTTCAGCAGAGAAATGGGTGGAGTGTTTTTACCTCTGGCTGCTTTTTTCTCACATGGATGGAAAAGGAGCCTTGAGAGGGCAACATTAAGGAGGAAAAAAATAACTGCTGGGGGAAAATATCATGATCCTTTGCTTTTTGTCCCTTTGCTCAGACGTATAGTTTTTCACTAGCTGATTTTAATTAAAAAAGCAAAACAGTTGAGGTGACTGGTACCTGCATCTATTGCATAATGTTGATTTGCCTCACTGTTCCACTGTAGTGCTGTTAGTGCAACTAACCGTTCTCAGCATGCAACTTTTGACACTTATAGATGCTCTGCAACGCTTTCTTTTTTCCTTTTGGATTGTAGCACTGTGTTCTGCTTCCTCCTGTTGTGGTCCAGGCCTGATTTATATACTGAATATGCTCATTAGCTAGCATACAAAATGAGGCCTGTCTCATAGTGTCACCAAGTGACCAAGTTCTTTTATATAGTGACCATGTAGGATCTGGACGCAAGGAAGAAAGGAGATCAAACCAAACCTAAATGATTCAATGGGCTTTATTGAGTATAAAAGAATAACAACATCAATCTAACTGAGCAGAAAGCAGAACATTCTATCAATATTACTAACAGTATTTCAACCCTAACCAGCAACAATATTCACCCAGTGTTCCTAACTAACACATGTGTGTGTATTAAATCTTCCTAGAGCCTAATACAACTCAGATACAGATGGAAAAAGGGGGGGGGGGTAAGGAAGGCTGAGGACTGGCATGGTTTGGGGAGATCAGGAATTAGTAGAGGGACGAGGGGAAAGGAGAAGAAGGGGAAAGGATGGAAGGATCCAAGGCTTGTAGAGGCAGCATATTACCAGGATCAGAGGCTTGAGAGCAGTGGATCTTTCAGCTGAAGGAGAAAAGCTGTTGGCTGGAGACAAGAGCTTTTGGATCAAGCATGCAGTTTGCTCAGAGCATGTCTGAGAGTCAGAGCACCATGGCTGGTGAAGTCTTGACTTCTCATTGCGCAGTGGAAGTCACAGACAGTTCCTGTCCATGACCAGAGTTCCTGCCTCTAGCCCTACGGCTTGGGCAGCAAACCCTTGGATAGCTCATGAGCAGATCTTGCTTGTAGGCACAAGATTGCGTGGCACGTCTCGTACTCGAATTAGAATTGTATAAACCAGCCCACTATGAGGAATTACGGTTTTGCAATAATTTCAGTCCGTAGGAGAGCAGGTTTAGAGCGGGAATGCTGCAAGACACCTTATCTGTGTACCTGCAATCCTGTCAAAGATCTGTGAGAGCCAGAATTGGGCTGTGCTGGCAAACCACAAAGCAAGGTTTGAAGGTTATGGAAAAGCAATTGTGAAAACCAGCCCACAGTTTCTAGTTTGCCATTGTAATGGCAACAAAGAAATGTCTCCCCGATTCACTGGGGGAAACTCAATTTACTGAGTGCATTTTAATTTAATGATTTTATCTACTTCATATTTTCAGAAGTTCGGGTGCAGGAAGCGAGGGGGGAGAAAGCGAAGACTGAAGAAGCGCTACTGAGCGGGGAGGAAGGTGGTTGTAAAACACCAACCTTTGGTTTTTTTTGTAAATACGATTATTTTTGTATATTATTATTATTATTATTATTATTATTATTATTGTTATTGTTATTGTTATTGTTATTGTTACTGTTATTATTATTATAATTAAAAAACACATTATTCTGAAAGACACACCTCTTCTTCTCCTCCATGGTCTCTGCAGCAAGAGTTCTGCTTATTTACAGAACAACATTTGGAAGCTTCGGAGGTTTTGTAGGGCATTCTGGTTCCTGCTCTGAAATGGGGAGACCTGTGCACCGTGCGTGCCTCTAGGGCAGGAAGAATACTCCTGTCCCTCAGTTACTTGACAATCATAACTCTAGCAGCATAACTCTAGCAGCAGCAGGGGCAGATCCGCCTGAGGACTTGCTCACCCACCTTTCGCTGCCTCTGCTGCAGGCCCCCCACTGACCCCACCAACCACTGCCTCTGGTAGTAACTTGTGAAAGGCTTTGGTGTACGGGCCTAAGGGGAGGAGGCTGCTTGGTGGCAGCAGTTTCTTGCCCAGCCCCCAGTTGCCAGTCTTGAAAGTGTTGGGAATTCTCTCTGGTAAGAGAATCCCTTTTTCATTACAGCAGAGTGCACAGAGGCACAACACAGCGGAATTTGGTTAGGCATGCGTGTATGCTGAGAGTAAAGTAACTTGGAGCCAGTTCATAGTTTCAAATCAATATAAAAGCCATTTATTAAAGAACTCCATTCTAGATAGGAAAGTGAGGAGTTAGGCTCTCTAATCTAGCTAGCTAGCTGGATACAGATGGATTCTGCATCTCTGCACACATGGTTCAGGGAGAGGAGCTTACATGTTCCAAGGTAGAAGGAAAAGGAAGAGAAGGGGGAGAGGAAGGAAGTGGCTGGAAGGAAAGAAGTGTCCCTGAGAGTAGCAATCTACATTCCAATGGGATAGTGTCAGAGCGGTAGAGAAGGGATGACCAGTGTCTTGACCCTCTAGCCCTCTGACTCACTAGTCTGTCCTCCACTGTCTTTGAGACAAGAGACTGTGCAAAGTCCTTCCCTTCCATCAGAAAGGTGGCCAAGGTAATGAGAAAAGGCTGCCAACTAGGAAACAGTCTCCTCAATCTGTGCCCCTTTAAATGCTGTGGAAGGTGTGAGGCTATCATAGCTTTCCTCAGGTGAGCAAGAACCTGGGTCTGCTCCTACTTGGCAGGAAGAAAGTCCCGGAAGAGTAAGCTGAGTTTAGATCGGGGATGCTCAACTCTGGTCCTCCTGCAGATGTTGGCTTCCAACTCCCATAATCCCTGTCTATTGGCTACTGTGCCTGGGGATTATGAGAGTTGTTATCCCAAAACAGCTGGGGGGCCTAAGTTGAGCAGGTCTGCCTTAGAGGTATCAAGTGTTCACAACACCTCTGACCACTGGCAGAGTAATTTGTCCCTCAGTTATCCCCTAGCGCCATGCCTTGACTTGCCCTGCTGCCACAGGATCAAAAGGAGAGCCTGGCACATGCTAAACATGAAACATGCTTTCTCGTGCTAGTTGGATAGGACTTCCTGATGCCAAGTCAGTAATAGACTGTCTGTTGCCAGGGCTTTGTTTCTTCCCAGTTTCTGGCCCACTGAGTGACTAACTGGAGCATAACAGAGTGGCACTGGAGACACATCTCGGTACTTGGAGCGCTGCCCGCAGGAATTTAGACTGTACAAGTTCCAGAGCCACAATGTTGGGGAAGGGGCCCAATTGGTCACCATCGAGAAGCTAGCTAGTGACTTGGCTGTGAACAGTTCAAGGTCCGCGGATACATAATGGCCTCCTCTTGTCGGCAGGCATTTGAGAATGGCAGAGGCACTTCTCTGGACATTTAAAGCCAGGTGTTCTTTATAGCCTTTCCTAGAGCCACCAGAATGGAAAACTACTCCCAAGTCTTTGAAGCGTGCAGCTTGCTCAATCTTATGCCCCTCAATGTGCCAAGAGTGGATCTTGGGCCTCCTGACAAAGGCCATCATTTTAGTTTTGTGATCATTGATTTCCAGGCAGTTCTCCCTGCAGTGCAGCGTCAGGGCCCTCAGTGTTCTTCTAAGGCCAATGGGGGTCCTTGAGAGGATGGCTGCATCAGCCACGTAGAACAGGATGGCAATGTATCTCCCAGCGTGCTTTGGAGGGTGGAAATCTGGGTTGCTGAGCTGGCCCATCATAGAGTTAATGTAGAAGTTGAAGGGGAGTGGAGCCAGAATGCATCCTTGTTTGATGCCCTTCAGCTCTTGTGAGGTGGCCTTGGGGGCAACATCTCACCTGGAGTGATGTGTTCGCGTGCAGGGTGCGATGAAGTTATAGCAGGCGCCGGTCAATGGAGGAGGCTTCCAGCTTCTCCCTTCATTTGACTCGTGAGATGGAGTCGAATGCTGCCTTAAGGTCGATGAAGGCAGCATAGAGGGAGGTCACCCGGCAGGAAGCGTATTTCCTGATAAGGTGCTGTAGAACTAGGCACTGGTCGATGGTGGAACGCCCTTCCCTGAAGCCCGCTTGTTCCTCAGCAAGAAGATTTTCCTGTTCCAATCCATCTTTAAGCTTCCCGGATAGGTGTCTCGCATTAGGTTTGCTGATGGTATTGAGCAAAGTGACGGGTCTGTAATTGGCAGGGTCATCCTTCTTGCCCCTTTTAAATATAAGGCAATGATCACTGCCCCCCCAGTCCTTGGGAATTTGGGCACTCGTGTCAACATTGGTGAAGTGCGAAGCCAGGACAGGGGCCCACCAGTCTAGCTTATTTTTAATGACCTCTGGTGGAATAAGGTCCTCGCCTGGAGCCTTCCCCAGTCTTAACTGGGTGACTAGACTGTGAATCTTTGAGGTTGACACTGGTGCCCTCGCTGGAGTGTCTTCAATGGCACAGGTGGAGTTTCTGCAAACAGCAGCAGGCTCTTTGTATAGGTCATGAAAATAGTTCTCCCAGATCTCTGGATGAAGATGACAGTCCAGGTGATTTGGATCATAAGTGGGAGATTGCTTTGTAAAGATGCCAGAACATGGCAGACTCTTTGGCTCTAATGGCCTGAATGAGACTAATCCAGGCATCTTTCATGGCATCTCTTTTCTTACGAAGCAGCAGACGTTTGTGCTGTCTTTTCTGCAGAAGGAGATTCTGTGCGGCCAACTGTCCAGAACTAGCTTTATAGACTTGATAGGTGTAGGGATGGGCTTTTGGGGCTTTAGCACAGTCCTTATCCAACCACTGCTTGGAGGCCTGTTGGCACTGTGCACGTAGCTGACAGATCTTGCGAGAGAGGAGCTGCTGTTATTCCTGGACGAGGGCATTGTAGGACACCAAAGGTGGAGAAGTAGGGTCGTTAGTTAGCCTGAGGCTTCCTCCGTATCGGAGAGAGATAGATGTTAATTTTCAGCAGACTGCAGCAGCCGAATTAAATCAAAACTGCCATAGCATATTGTTTGAGCGGTGGAAGCAGCTTCGAGGATGCGTGTAGAGAGGTAGCAAGAAGCACACCCAGGCCACCTTTGCATCTGCCACAGCCTGCCCCAGGTACAGCTCCAACTGTATAAGAGTGAAAGCCATTGAGTAATATCTCCCCGGATGAGTCTGAATAGCAAGTCCTGGGGACAAACTACAGGGCAGGCCTGCGGTCTTAATGTCCTGCTTGTGGGCTTTCATGAATCATCTGGCTGATCACTGTTGGAAACAGGATGCTGGACTAGATGCATCAATGCAACCCAGCAGAGCAATTCTTACATTTGTGTTAAGATGATGAAAATGGTCTCTTTATCATTTGGCCACCTGCCTCTCTACCTAGTCTACCATTTCAAATTACAGAAAATTTAATCTACAATCCAATCTTCAGATGCAAAACAAAAGCACTTACAAACAGAAATAACACCCAGCATCCCTGTCAGCCTCTACTATTCAGCACCCCCAGTTTCCTCCCCACACTCCTGAAATTTCACCAGGTACTAGACACACCTTTCAAGACCATCATTACAGCCTTGAGGACGGTAGATCTTCTTTTAGAAGAAAACGTCTCAGGACACTGAATTTCTTTCAAAATACTGTGCTTGTGCAATGCAACGGTAGAATCAGGGAGCACATAGACTTCTGGCAGAGGAGTGGTTGGCCTGCTGGATCCAAACACAGCTTTGATGTAATGCCTCATATGACCTCTGTAGCACAAGATGGAGCCACACTCCAGTAGCTCCAATCATGCAAGCAAAGCATCTCTGATGGGTGTGCCCAAGCACACCCACATCCATGCCATGTTCCAGGCAGGATTCAAGCTCACCTTCCATCCCTACCCCTGGGAGAAGAGGTTTGTGCAAATCTTCTAATACAGGATTCCCAACCTTTTTAAAAACAAGCATACCTTTTCTGCTCACAGACCAGTCCTTCAATTCAGATACCCTGTAGAGATTGTCTGTGTGTGTGTGTGTGTGTGTGTGTGTATGTGTGTGTGTATTGATGGATGGATGGATTGATTGATTAAGTGCCATCAAGTCCGTGTCACCTCTTAGCAACCACATAGATAGATTCTCTCCAGGGTGATCTCTCAGGTCTCTCAGTGATGCATTCATTGCTGTCATAAGCGAGTCCATCCACCTTGTTGCTGGTTGTCCTCTTCTCTTTCCTTCAACTCCCCCCAGAATTATAGACTTCTCAAGGGAGCTGGGTCTTTGCGTAATCTGTCTGAAGTACGATAGTTTGAGTCTCGTCATTTGTGCCTCGAGTGAAAATTCTAGATTGATTTGTTCTATGATCCATTGGTTTGTTTTCCTGGCTGACCATGGTGTCCTCAAGAGTCTACTCCTGCACCAAAGTTCAAAAGCGTCAATGCTTTTTCTATCTTGTTTCTTCAAAGTCCGCCTTTCACATCCACAGAGTGTCATGGGGGAAACCATTGTTCAATCTTTGTAGTTCTAATTGTTCTAATCTTTGTAGGTGTAGACTCCTCACGGCATCTAAATATCCTTTCTGAGGCCTTCATTGCAACCCTACCAAGTGCTTGTCTGCAGCGTATTTCTTGACTGCTGGATCCTTTACTGTTGACAGTCGATCCTAAAAGGGAGAAGCTATCCACCACTTCAGTGTCTTCAGTGTCTATTTTGAGGCTGGTTGCTGTACCCCTTTCTTGTCTTTAGTTTAGTCTTCTTTACATGTAATTGTAGTCCCATATTTTCACTGTGCTCCTTCACTTTCATTACTAGAGCCACATTCTCAGCTCTCAGAGTGGTGTCATCAGTGTAGCGCAGCTTATTGTGTATCTATGCACACACAAATCTAAAGGTTACAGTTATGAAACAGCTTACTCCAGTCACTGGCTTACATCCAGACTCAGTTACTCAAGAGTATTCCCACTGAAATTAATCAACTTGTCCCACTAATTTCAAGAAGACTGCTGATGACTAACTTGCCCTGGATGTAGGTCTGTGGCTGGAGTAGCCTACCTCATGACTGTAGCATTAAAACTTGGCGCTGATATTCCGTCGGTCAGGATGAGTGAAGGAGTACGCTGAGCTTCTGCACGTAGTCAGCCAGTCAGAAGCACAGGAAGAGAGGCTTCACCCTCCTCCCTCCCTTTCTACAATAGATACATCGCTGAGAACAGGTTGGCTTCCAGCCGGCAGTCCTCAGATGAGGAACACATCGCGTGGCAGGAGGTCTCTGCATAGCCCCGAGAGCCCTTCAAGTACCACTAGGGGTACTAGTACCCCCTGTTGGGAACCCCTGTTCTATATACAGAGAGTTCTTTTTTAATTCATATCCAGGTTTCCATCTGTACCAGAGAGAGGCCCTTTCCACAGCAAGTCTGCACAGCTACAAATGGCAAAACGTAACCAATCACTATCTTGGCTTCAATGGCTGGTCTAGTTGCCTCATCACGGTAAGGATGACCTGCTGTTTTCACTGTCATTTCAGTGAAAAGAAGCTTTCATACCAAGTCTGCAGGTATGCTTCATTTAAGTGTCATGACTTCCCTTCATGGGTAGGTGAGAGAGCAAGCCAGTAGCTCATTGTGTGCTGAGCGTAGACATAAGTCTGCCAATTGCTAATCACTTCTATAACCAAATGGTCTGGGAATTCACTACCTCGGAGAAGTGATGAACTAGTTTGATCTAATATGTAAGCAGCTCTCCACTATAAATGTATTGGGTCTACGGATGTGGATTGGCTTTGGTAGCCAGCTCTTCATAGTTGCCAACTTCCTCCCCAGGGATGTCTGCTTGCCCAGCACAAAGCCAGACTCCTCCTCCCTCCAAATTCCCAGTGTGTGGAGAACTCAGGAGTTGAGAGGAGTCTCTCATTTTGTGCTCGCCTACAGTATTGTTGCCGGAAATATTCCTAGTCACTCATGGTGACCTGCAAAACGTTGAGATATAAAGGCAGTTCACACAATGCTCCTGTTTTAGGATTGTGTGCAAGGGAAAGGCTGGAGAGAGAGAAGTGATTTCTGGGGGAGAGGAGCTGAGCCAGAGAGTGCCTTCCTACCCAGCTCGCATGCCCAGCAGTTTACCCAGGCAGGTAGAAACATATGTCTGTTCTAATCAGAGCCTTGTGAACTGCCATACAGAGCACCTTGAGGGGGATGAGGGTGGGAAAGGAAGCATGGGATGGATGGAAGTAGTGGGACTTCTATTATTATTATTATTATTATTATTATTATTATTATTATTATTATTACACTTATATCCCGCTCTTCCTCCAAGGAGCCCAGAGCGGTGAACTACATACTTGAGTTTCTCTTTCACAACAACCCTGTGAAGTAGGTTAGGCTGAGAGAGAAGTGACTGGCTTAGAGTTACCCAGCTAGTTTCTTTCTTTCTTTTTTCATTTCAATTTTTTTAATTAACTTTTAATAATAATAGTAACCATAACAATCATAATAAACACAGTTACAAGTTGACTTCCCGCGCACCTCTTTTCGTGATACCAACTATAAATTTTACCCTTATTGTAATATTAATTAAAAAGGAAAAACACAAATTTAAACCTTCCACCACCATTAATCTGCCCAACCTGCATTTCAAATTTCAAATCCTGCTGTAAGATCCATAGTAGGAAAATAATTCTTTAAATAAACCAAAAAAGGTTTCCAATCTTCCTTGAAGTGTTCTAAACTTTGGTCTCTGATCAGTGTTGTAAGTTTTGCCATTTCTGCATATTCTAAAGTTTTTATCAGCCAATCTTCTTTTGAAGGCAGTTCGTTAGTCTTCCATTTCTGTGCATATAATATTCTGGCCGCCGTAGAAGCATACATAAAAAAAGTTAAATTATTTGTAGAAATTGCTCCTTGTGTTATTCCTAGCAGGAAGGATTCTGGCTTCTTAGGGAATGTCACTTTAAATATCTTCTTCAATTCATTATATATCATGTCCCAATAGGCCTTGGCCCTCCCACAGGTCCACCACATATGAAAAAAAGTACCTTCAGTATGCCCACACTTCCAACATTTATTTGAAACATTTTTATACATTAATGCCAGTTTTTTAGGCGTTAGATACCATCTATACATCGTTTTGTAATAATTTTCCTTCAAAGCATAACAAGCAGTAAATTTTAAATCACTTTTCCATAGCTTCTCCCACGCTGCCATTTCTATATTAAGTCCAACATCTTGAGCCCATTTTATCATAGTTGTTTTAACCAATTCCTCTCTAGTCTCCTCCAAAAGTAGTAATTTATACATTTTAGAGATTAATTTTTCATCGTCTTGACATAATCCCTTCTCAAAATTCGAAATCTGATCTTCAAATCCAACTTTAGGGTCTTTCTTATACACCTCATTTAGCTGATAGTACTGAAACCAATCTCTAACCAAGTTTTGTAATTCAGTTAAAGATTTTAACTTACAATCGTTTCCCTGAAAATACAACAGATCTCTATATGTACCCCCAGACATCTGCATATTTACTTCTTTACGTGATAAAGCTTCAATCGGGGATATCCATAACGGAGTGTTTGGTTCCAACCAATTTTTATATTTTAACCATACCCTCATTAAACTCCTTCTTACACAGTGATTCAAAAAATCTTTATGTGCTTTAGTTTTTTCATACCATAGATAAGCATGCCATCCAAACCTTCTATCAAATCCCTCCAGATCAAGGACTCTAGGGTTTCTCAATGTTATCCATTCCTTTAGCCATGTCAAACATACAGCATCAAAATACAACCTTAGGTCTGGCAAGGTAAGACCACCCCTTTCCTTTGCATCTGTTAAATTCTTAAAATTTATTCTTGGTCTTTTCCCCTGCCAAACAAATTTAGCTATATCCTTCTGCCATTGCCTAAAACAAGTCAAGTTATTAATTATAGGAATAGTCTGAAAGAGAAATAACATTTTAGGCAAAACATTCATCTTCACCACTGAAATTCTTCCCATCAAAGATAAATTCATTTTAGACCATCTTTGCAAATCTCTTTTCATTGAGTTCCATGTTTTAACATAATTATTTGAAAACAGCACAGAGTTATTATTTGTTAACCAAACTCCCAAATATTTCACTTTCTTCTCCACTTTTAACTCACTTATTTCACCAAATCTATCTTTACTTTCCTGATCAATATTTTTAGTCAGAACCTTAGTTTTAGTCTTGTTTATGTAAAATCCTGCCAACTGGCCAAATTGCTGTATCTTGTCCAAAAGTCTTTCAATCTTATCGATTGGATTCTCTAAAAATAACACAACGTCGTCTGCAAAGGCTCTCAGTTTGTATTCTTGTCTCCCGATTTTGGGACCATGTAATTCATCATCTTCCCTAACAGATCTACAAAGCACTTCTAAAACCAATATAAAAAGCAACGGAGAAAGTGGACAACCTTGTCTAGTCCCTTTTTGTATTCTACAATTGTCTGATAATTCTCCATTTACAATAATCTTGGCATATTGTTCCGAGTAGATAGTTTTAATTGCTCTAATGAAATGTTCACCGGCCGTTATTTCCTCTAATAAACCCCACATAAACTGCCACGAAATATTGTCAAAAGCTTTCTCTGCATCCAAAAAAATCATCGCCATCTGTTTTTCATTATGTTTTTCATAATACTCCAATACATTCAAAACTGTTCTAACATTGTCTCTCAGTTGTCTCTTTGGCAAAAAGCCAGCTTGATCCTCATGAATAAAGTCTCGTCGTACCACTTTCAGTCTTCTTGCCAAAACCGCAGCAAAAAGTTTATAATCATTATTTAAAAGTGATATTGGCCTATAATTTTTGACTAATGTTAAGTCTTGATCTGGCTTTGGGATTATTGTAATATTTGCATATTTCCGCGAATCTGGCATAATCCCTTTTTGTAAAATGTCATTCATAGTCCATTGAAGAGGTTGTAAAATTTGATCTTTGAGTGACTTGTAATACAAAGCTGAGAGTCCATCTGGCCCAGGGGCCTTGTTGGATTTAGCTTGATTTATTACTTCTATTATTTCCATACCTGTTATTGGAGCATTCATGATTTCTATTTGTTGAAGAGAAAGTTTTGGAATATTTTTAGTTCTAAGAAACTGCTTAATTTTTTTATCTTCTACTATTTTGCCTTGATATAATTCCGAGTAATATTTTAAAAATTCCACCCTTATTTCCTTTCCATTATAAGAAAGCCCATTTTTAGTAAATATTTTAGATACAAAATTTTTCTTCCTCTCCAGTCTAATTTTCCAAGCCAGCAACTTGCCTGGTTTATTTGCAAATTCAAATGATCTTTGCTTGATATACTTCAGATTTTGCTCAAGTTCATTTGCTATTAGCATAGAGAGTTGTTGTTGTAAGATCTTAATAGCTTGAGAGATCTTCTTCTTATCTTTAGTCCATATCAATTCTCTTTCCTTTTTGGAAATCTGCATCAGTAGTACCTCTCTTTTCAATCCTCTTTGTTTTTTAAAATATGCATTTTGCTGTATGAAAAAACCTCTCATAACCGCTTTGCTTGCATCCCAAACAATTTTGTTATCCAATCCTTGATTTAAATTCAATTCAAAATAATCCTTTAACTTCTTTTTGGCTTTCTCAACCACATCTGGTTTTTTCAAAAGATATTGATTCAGTCTCCACCTAAATGAGGTCGCTCCTTCCTTCTTCCATGCAAAACAAATCAGATTATGATCTGAAAATGTCCTAGGTAGAATGTCCATTGTTTTCATATGAGTTATAATGGTTTGGGATGTCCAGACCATATCTATCCTGGAATGTGACTGATAGCTTTCCGAAAAGTAGGTATATTCTTTTGCATTTGAATTTTTAATTCTCTATAGATCATAGAGATCCATATGATCTACTAATTCAAAAAATGCTTTAGGAAGTTCACCTTGTAAATTCTTTTCCGATAAATCAGATTTTCTGTCCAAAACTGTCGAGACAACTCCATTAAAATCTCCCAATAAAAGCAAATTAGCATTTGATAGATCTGCCATCTTTTGATCCAAATAGTTATAAAATTCAACTTTCCTTTCATTAGGGGCATAGATTCCAATTATCACTGTTTTAATTCCAGATATTAAAACTTCTAGTGCTAATAGCCTACCTTCTTCATCTTTAAAAATCAATTTAGGTTCAAATTGTTGTTTGACATAAAATACTACTCCTCTTTTTTTTTCTTATCTGAAGAAACAAATTCTTGTCCCAGGGCTCTATTTACCAAAAATTTCCGATCATGTTTTCTAACATGAGTCTCTTGTAAACACACTATATCCAGATTTTGTTTCTTAAGAAAGTGGAAAACCCTGTTTCTCTTAATTTTTGAATTCAGACCATTTATATTCCAAGATAAAAATCTGTAAGTTTGTTTATAATCCATATAGAGTGACTTAAGTTATATGTTTATGAAGCAGAATGTTCAGAAGATAAGTCTTTTTTGTATTTCCGCCAGAATTCTTGTGCTTTCAGGAGCTCAGTGAATCTATTCCTCTTGCTCTTGTAGAAGAAGGAGATTCCCTCTGGTAATTCCCATCTAAAACGTATTCCTTTAGCATTTAATGCATCAACCAAAAATTTGTAATCCTTACGATTTCTTAGAATTCTGGCTGGAATCTCTTTCAAAAATTTTATCTGATGAGTTTGAATTGTTAAGGTTGTAGTAAAGTGAGCCTGAATGATTTTCTCTGCTATTGATTTGGTGGGAAAATGTACTATGCAGTCTTTGATTAATTTATTTCTTGTTGCAAAATCCGAGTTTACACGAAAGGCTGTCTCAATCTGGGCATCCATCTCAACAACCGTAATTCCCAAAAGTGATGCAAGTTCCACTCCAAGTAATTTCCTAATGTTCTCATTAGGAATTTCAGGAATTCCTCTGAACCGTAAAAATCTCTCTTTTTGTCTTAATTCTAACAAAGCCATTTGATCCAGTAATTTTTCTCTGTCATCTTTCAGTGATTGCACATCTTTTTCTACAACATCAACCCTTAATTTAAATTCTTTATTGTCCTGTGCCAATTTTTTGACAGTCTCATCAATATTTGAGGTCCTATCATTTATCTCAGCCATATTTTGCTTCATTTGGGTTACATCAGAAATGACCTGTTTGAGGTCGGTGGCATTTGATGCCAGGCAATTGCGTTTGACTGCAAAATTTGTTTCATCTCAATCAACGTCTGGTCCATGGCTGCAGCTACTTTAACTTCCCCTGCACTTGTATCTGGAAGTGAAAGTTTCCTTGCTTGTAGATGTGTCTGGCTTAGATGAGGTTTCTCCCTGCCTTTCATGATGACATGAAGGAGTTAAAGAAGAAAATCCTTTGCCCAAGTATGTTTGTCCTTGATCTCAAAACAGAAAGTAAAAACCTGAGCTTGTACTCAAATATAAACAATTCTGCAGCATATCAGTGGCCGTCAAAACTTTCTCACGGTAGCGTGGAGTATCAAAAAAGAAAAAAAAGAAAAAAAAGAAAAGAAAAAAAAAAGACAGCAGAACGTCTCTTCTTTAAACTTGAAGAACAACAATCCCCACTGATAGAATTCTTTCCAGATATTAAAACCAGCAACTTAAGTTTCCAATCTTAGTAGTTAACAAACAGAAGAAGAAGGAAGGAGAAGGGGGAAAAAAAGAGAGAAAGTCCTTTATTTAATTGTAATCCAAAAGAAAACTTACAGGCTTATCCGCGACGGCTTTCCCGGAAACGCAGGAGAATTCATCAATCACTGAGTCACTAAAGAGGTGAACTTCTTTGAACTTTTCACATTAATTATATCCAAGCCAAAGAGATTGTCCGCTCGGCAGCTTTAAAATTCCTGAGCAGGAGATTAGCAAAGATGGACCCCCTTTCCCTGCTGGTGAACTTGAGACAATAAATCGTGCTCTTCAGCCCGATCCACATATCAAATTACCAGCATATGAGAAGACGTGGGTTATATTGAATCAAGCCTTTGATCTAGGATGATGAAGGGAGGATTTTGAAGCCTCAAAATCCTCTTTTTCTTCCTGCTCAGTCCTCCCTTGTCAGAGAGGCAGCCACTGTGTTGGCGGTCCCAACCGGAAGTCAGAGTTACCCAGCTGGTTTCATGGCTGAATGGGGATTTGAACTCAGGTCTCCCCAGTCCTAGTCCAGCACTCTAAGCACTACATCACGCTGGCTCTGCCTTTCCCTCTATTGCTCTCAAAATCCCAATTTGAACAATTTCAGAATATATCTAGTTTTGAAGAGGAGTAGAACAAAGAGGAGGAAGTGAGGTCTTCACTCAGGAGCCAATGTCTGAAGTATCCTGGCTATTTAACACAAATGTGTTATATATATATATAGATAGATAGATAGATAGATAGATAGATATATCTCCCCCCCACAATGCACTACATGCACAATGCAATGGGGGATTTGCCTGTCAGATTCTGTATCTCCTAGGGCTGAACTCAGCCCAACGAGACACACAATAACCGGCAGCCAGGTTAAGGGTGCGCTTGCAAAATCTTAGCTAACAGCTGGTTTGGTTTGAAGGGTTAGGTAGGTGAGAAGCATCGGGATCCACGGGGATCCCGGCCTAACATCAGCTGGGCTGCCCTTGCCCGCGTTAGGCTGGTCATGAGAACAGTCCCTTTGATTCTCAGGCCCAAGATACAGCATTCTTTAGACATTCACCCACCTAGCATTGATTATTAGCTCAATCATTTTCAGCAACAAATTGACATGCCTAGATCTTCCTGTCCAGTCTTCTAGATTCTTGGCTCGGTTAGGATGTTGGAGAACAGCTATCTTTATATGCATTGACAGTAATAAACTCAACTCAACTAAAACTAAGACATGCCTATATATCTCAGACCAATCTCTTTTTCTTATAACAGAAAGATATTGTCTTTCAGAGTTTCTTATGGCCGCCAAGAAAGCCCAGGAGCTTGCAGCACATCAAGCACTCTCGGACGCATTTCGAAAGATCCTGCTTGTTGTTCGAGGCAAGGCCTTTTCCTTTTAAAAATAAAAACACATTTTTAAAATCCTGCTTCTCTCCCACTCTTACCTGGGGTTCCAAGTGGTTTCCATCCACAGGACGGATCAGATCCTCACCTGCTTAGCTGAGTTTCTCCCCGACCATTTTCTGAGTCCTAGGTGGAAGAGCAGAGACACAAGTTACTGGCTTTAAAGCTTGGGATCTTCTCCAATGATGGTGGGAATTGTGGAGGAGGAGACTCGCCATCCAGAAATGCATGGTGACGAAGGCCAAGGGCAGCAAAGAGTGGGCTAAGGCATTCTTCATCCAGATGAGATGGCTCCCCCATGAGGCAAGGTGAGGTGACAGTCTCAGGCGGCACTTATGCCCTAGGATGGCAAGTGTAGGCACCCTGCCCCTCTGCAGGTGTAGTCTCGCCTGCCTGCTACCACCGCCTCCCACCAGCTCCTCTACACTCTGTCACCCTCCTTTCAGGTGTCCTCCCCTTTATCCTGGCCCCGCTCCTGATGCAGACAGTGGTCTCTACCTCTTCTCCATTGCCCAGCTGCCTTATCTTTTAAAAATTTATTTAATCTATTTTAATTGATTTTGACATTTAGATCCCGCTCTTCCTCCAAGCAGCTCAGCGTGGTGTACATGCCTTTTTTTATCCTCACGACAACCCTGTGAGGTAGTTTAGGCTGAGAGAGATATGACTGGCCCAGACTCACCCAGTGAGTTTCATGGTGGAAAGGGGATTCGAACTCGGGTCTTCCTGGTCCTAGTCCAACACTCTAAACACTACACTCTGCTGGCTCTTCTGGGCATGTCACAAATTGGCTTGTTTGTTTGTTGTCTATTCCTCTCCTGCAGCACTTAGGAGCAGGAAGATGAACTGTGCATTAGGCCTTCTTCCTCGAACACAGGACAGGGTAGTAGATGGACGTCCTGTCACCATTGGGTTGGACTGGAAATGCAGATAGGGACTGCCCTCTGGTAGCTGCTGCTGCTGATGGTTGGTTTCCCTGGGTCACTGTTGATGGAGACTCCCTTGGGATCACATTCTGGCGATGGATCCAGGTATTCCTTCGATCTGGGAAAGACCAATCCTTCTTGGAAAGACAATTCAAGGCACTGTTGGTTGCAAACCTGTTTACTTGAGAGAAAGACAGGCAAGTGAGTTGCCAATTCCCTCCCCTCCCCCCCATGTAGGGACAGCATCCTGAGACTAAGTCTCTGGGTGCCAACCATTAGCACAAAAGGAAAAGTCAAGTTTTCAAGGCAAATAATACAAAGGATGGACAAAACCTGAGGCTAATTCAATTTGGTCTTATGGCAATTTTTTTTTCCTTTTTCCCGATTTATAGTTTTGTTTCCCTGTTTGCCTTGGGACCCCCTTTCCCTGAAGACCAGAACAGGGGATGATGTCTTCATTTAAGGCTTGGTGGCTTGTGTTGTAGGCTGGTTTCTGATCACGAGAACAAAACAGCAATCCTGGGCAAAAGCAAAGCAATAAAATCAAAAAGAAAAAGGCATTCACATTTTTCACCCCCCTTGTGAGTTTGGGGTTTTGAGGAGGCATTAAAGCCTTTCAGGTCAAGCATAGTCACTGCTAACAAAGTCCAGTTTCCATGTGGCATCTCACATTCTCTTCTGCATCCTGTTCTTCCTCCTTACAACAACCCTGTGAGGCAGGCCAAATCATTTGAGTTGTAGGCTCTGTGTCGCCCAGCAAGTGTCTTGGCTGAATGAGGATTTGGACTCGGGTTTTCCCGGTCCTATTCCAGCACTCTAATCACTGCACTACGCTGGCTGACAATCATACTTACAGTCCTTTGTCAGGGCAATCAATCTCCATCCAGTATAACTGACTTCATTCTCCACCGTCAGTAACATCTGGCTTTGGGATCTTCATCTAGGTCACGTGTAGATAGTTGTGGTGTCCCAGTTCTCCATCTTTAGCCTCATAATTAACAAGCCACTGATGGATTCAAGTTTGGGTTTGACATTTCTGTAAAGCGAAAACAACCTCTCGAGACAAGGAAAAAGATTGCCCACACAGGTAAAGTCAATCCCTGCCCTCTGTCTACCCACAGCTTGGGCATTACCTGACTTGGTATGTCCAGTGAGATACTATACCTTGGTAAAGTAGGATTGTTTACTACACAAATTACACAGGCTGTTGCCACATGTTCTGCAAAAGGGTACATCCAAGAGGCACAAAAGTGTCTTTGTATTGACTAGGAAAAACCAAAGGATTGGTTCTGCAAGAATTCCACATCCATCTGCTGTTCTTTATCAGCCATCCTCTTCTAAATGCGCCCCCCCCCCCCGCTGTGGTGCAAAGTCGATGTCCTTTTTCTGAATATGGGGGGGGGGGGTTGTGCCAAGATAGTTAGCACAGGAATCTAAGATGCTTGGAAACAGAAACAGAAGGAGCAGCGGTTTTAGCTGCAGCATCTGCCATCCAATTACCCTTTGTCACTGGGTCATTTCCCTCTGGTGACCTCTGGTATGGATGACTGCAACCTCTTCTAGTAGTGTAACAGCAGTCTAGAGTTCTGATATCTGTGTCCCATATTTTACTTCCTTGTTTCCCACCGTTAAAAATCTTCTTTCTTTCCAAGTGGCTCCATGAGTTGTGTAAAAATTACCTTGAAGGTGATGAGCTCTGCAAGCTGTGCTGAGATACCTGGAGAAAGAGCATGGTCAGTCACTTCTCCATAGCCAGCTTACGTTGTCCATCTTACATGAAGCTGCCTCCATCTGTGTACAGTTCATCTTTAAGATCAGGATGGCTTGGCATAGATGCAGTCCACAGCTTGCAAGCAATCATGTTCTTGGTCTTCTGTAGGCTCAAAAGGAAGTAAAGTAGCTGGATTAAGAATAAAGTAGTAGCCATGGAAACCCCAGAATTCCCCAACAAAGTCACATGATATTCGGTCATGTGTGAGGGAGTCAGCCATCTACTGCCCCAGACTAATCCCTTTTAGCTGGGAAATTTCCAAGGTGAATTACAAACCGGTGCTTTGGAACTCCTTGCCACTTGCAGGATTGGCAAAACAAAATTCCTTTCATAAAATCTCATGTCTGGGGTTTTAGGATTCAGCTGCTGTGAAGGCAAAGCAGGGCTGGTGGATGAGTCAAATTAAAAAATTTTTGAACCTTAGACCATTTGATCATTAGTTCTCAGTTTACATCAAATTCAGCTAGCAGAAATGTTGCATAGATTTTGCAAAAACATGACAGTAATACAATTAGACTAATTTATCTTAAAATCCATTTTTCCTTCTCACCCACAATTACAAACTGCTGTTCAGAGAACCTCTTTCCCCCTCCCATCCGGAAATGGGCGGAGTTGACATTGTTCATCAGGGATCAGCTTTCATTTGTGAGGAAGAATTTGGAAGGGAAACTTCCGGTTTAGAGAAAAGTTTTTTGTTTTTTTGTTTCCCCCCCCTTCTTCAGAAAATAGGTAAGATAGACCACGCCAAGGAAATCAGTAAACATAACATATAAAGGCTTATGATACTCAGTAGTGGCAGAAATATAACAATCAACTTAACATAAGAATGAATGAAATAGAGCTTGCTCTCATGCCCAATGCATTTAGCCATAAGCAGCACTTCTGCAGAGGTGGGAAGATTCAGCCCTCAGTTGGCCAGCTGACCGCTGAAAGCTCCCCCTGCTGCATAACTGCTAATTTTGGAATTCAATGTCAGAGCAGAGCAAGTTTGGTCTGGAGCAGTTTACAGGAAAAAAACACATGTCACTAGAATAAATACATTCACAAATACAACAGAATAAACAGAATAAATACAACAGAAACCTCATCTTCACAGAGATGAGCTATAAGATTGATGTGGGTTGAATTCCTATACAGAACCAGAGCTTTGGGCTCCCTCTCAGAAACATGCGCGCACGCACACACAGAGAGGCTTGTCTTGTGTATTTCACAGAACAAAGGACTAAACAAAAGAAAACTCCGTATGAGTCACAAAGAATTTTATAACATTTTCAATATGTTAGCCATAAACTCAGTTAAGAAAGTAGCTTAAATAGAACAAACTTATCACAGCCATCCATAAAAACAACCTGTAATTCTATATTACCTTTCCACATCACAATCTTATAACTTACTGGTGCTTTTCAAGCATTTTTCTTTTTGTTGTTGTTAACAACCTCTAACCAAAATCCTTTTACGTGTCTCCTTCTAGTTTTCCCCCCCTTTTGTCTGCAATTCCCATATGCATTCAAAACTCCATTTTCTTTCCTCTTTTCCAACTCAAGCAGTTGAAGAGAGATAGAAAAAAAGAAAAAGAGAACAAAAGCAGCCTTTTGTTCAGAGAAACTTTTGCAGCTAGAACACTGTTATCTTTTGGCTTGGTTACAACAGGACAATGGCAGAGACTGTTTGCAGACTGTTTGCAACACAAGGACAAAGTTTGGAAACAGAACACAGAGACAACATGATTTTAGCAAAAGACAATCATTTCCCCCCTCTTTAATAATTTCCCCAGACCCCTTGTTTTCCATAGCATGTTGGAAAGGAGAAGCTGCTTGGGGCACTTGCTATTTCTACTTCCCATAGTCCCCCGCCCCCTCGTTTGCTCGTGCTTGGGCCGTTTATTTTTGACTCAAAGTCGCCCCTCCCTTGGGCTTTTGGCTTGTTGCCCCTCTCTTGGGCAGTAAGCTTAAGATTGCCCCTCTTGGGCAGCCCTTCTTTGGCTGTTGGGTAGCCCTTCTTCGGCTGTAAGATTTCCCCCCTTGATTGGGCTGAAGATTGCCCCTGCCTGGGCTTTTTCCCCTTTGCCCCTCTTGGGCTGAGGAGAACCAAAAGATGTCTTTGGATTTCACTCTCTCACTCACTCACTCTCTCTGTTCACACTTTCATTCACTCTTGCCTCGATTCCCAGATGTGGCGCGTTGTGACGACTGGCGCATCCCGGGCCCATGAGAATCCTCCACAGACAAAATGCTATGAGACGCGCTGGATCTCATTGTCCCCTGACGGGTCAGATTGTCCACCCAGAGTCACATCCGACTGTCACGGCACCAAGTTGATGTGAATACCGGTTCGTCCCTGGGTCCGCCTTTTTGCCAATCAAACAGACTCAGTGGGGATCAATTAGAGGCAATTTTATTTGCTGCTGCAGCCAGCAAGGTAAATCAATGGGCTATTGCTCTGCATTGAAATATAAATTGGTTATAGGTGCATCGTACATTTATACAGACAATCTGAATGATGTTGACACCCTAGACATAGTATACTTGGCAACAAAATGGTGGACTAAGTATCTAGTACGCATGGGAAAGATTCATTGTTCATCTGGTGATCACTCCTTATTTGGTTACATCCTGTTTTCTTTAACTGTCAGCAAAGAACAGTGAGCATTCATCTGGTGAGAACCAAGTTTCTTTAGATACAATTTAGTGGAGAAATGACGTTGATCATGTGAGGCCGTGTCCTTGAGCTGGCCTGGGGTTACTTTAAGTTAGAGTGAGGTATTCTAAGTAAAATGGAGTTTCTTTGGTTTTCTAAAACACATCACATTCATTCATAAATGCACTTATGTTCAAGTTGTTTTGCAACCCAGAAAGTCTGAGTGAGAACTGTGAAGCATGTGCTGTGCTTTTATTTTATTTTTCTTGTGTTTGAACTGCTCCCCAATAACTTGCAGGGACTTCAGGGTAAATCTGGCCAACATGTGAATGCAGCACCTCTATTCCAGAGGAGATGTGTGTTAAAGGGCTTTAAAAGCCTGGTGTGAAAAATCTCCTGGAATCAAACTTTTCTGAATTTGTTCAGAATTCTGAGAAAACAAACATAGGCTCACCCTGCATGGTCGAAAGTCTCCTTTGCTAATCTGCAGCGAGGGGGCCATTTTAATAATTAGCCTTGCTAGTGTGTTCTAGGCATTAAAAATAGCATAAATATATAGTACTCGATGTATTTCACTATATACTGTGAAGTGTGCATGTGTGTATTCAGTGAAATGTATTTCCAGGCAGCATACGTATTTTGAAAGATCCGACTTAAATCCTTGGGGGCCTGTGGTGTGTGGAGGCCCTGGACTTTGAGGGGCTCTGGGCCCATTTTAAAATCTCACCTTGGCCCATTCCAACCTTGCTATGCCTCTGAATGGCTCATGTTTTCAGGTTTGGATCAACAAACATATCTAGATGGTACAGTGTTCCTTTTAACAGGGATTTCCAGATATTGTTGACTAGAAGTCCCATCATTCCTGTTTGGACAGGGGCGCAATTTCAGTGCTTGCCCTAGGTGCCATTTTCCCTGGTTAGGCCTCTGGGCCTGGGGGTGGGGTGTGTGTGGAAATTCTCTCTCACCAGCTCCTCAGTGAAAGTACACACTCCAGAGCTGCCTGGCTACCAACTTTCTAGCCTGCTGCTACCAGTCGGTGTGGAGAATAGTTAGAAGGATGGACTGGACCAATGGGCTGACTCAGGAAAAGGCAGCTTACTAGAAGGTTGCTAGATCTCTTGTATGCCTTTTCTTCGGTCTTCAGCACAGACAAGTGAGAGCATCAGAGCCCAGGGCAAGAGGGAAGGGGGGAGCTGGCAGGCTCAGGGCAATACACATGCCTCAGGCAAAGAATCTACATTTCCTCTGGCTCTGCTGGCTTTAAACAAAGATCAGCAGCTCTTTTCCTGTTGCACCCTGCTGGCTTTTCTGGTTTCTTTTTGTTTCTGGCTTCTAGCTAAGCTCAGTCTCTGACTAGTTTTACAATATGTGTTTAAACAAATGAGCACATGCAAAGTGCAACTCTCTCTCTCTCAAATCCCCTGGGAGAAGGTAGGAACATCCTTAATTAAACAGAGAGAGACAACAACAGACCTCCTTTGGAGAAAAAGTACTGAAGAAGAGTCTCCCTGCCTCTGGCCAGCAGCACACACACACTGAACCCCGCCGTCTCGGCCTGCAGCCCCACTCCCCAGGCTCCAGCAGCAGTCTCCGTCTCCGTCTCCAGCCGCTGTCCTCCTCCTCCTCCTCCTTCTCTCGCCTCCTCAGCATGCCTGCCGGCTGCCTGCCTGCTTGCGCACCCCAATGTGATCACACCAGGCAGGCAGAGCGGTGTGGGCAGTTGCACGCACCCCCAACTGACTGAGTGGCTGTGAGAGAGAAGGGGAGGCAGAGCAGAGCAGCCCCCGTGTGCGTCCCAAACACCTCACCAGGCCAGGCAGGCTCAGCCAGAAGCCCAGGCGGTGGCTGCTGCTGCTGAGTGAGGGGAGAGCAGGCTGCTCCTGCCTCTCCGCTCACCCCGATCCCCCCCCCGCCCCAGGTGTTGGTTTATGCAGATTTACACACACACACATATACCCCACGGAGAGAGAAGAGAGAGAGAAAAATAAAATAAAACAAAGGTAGTACCACAAAGTCATTACAGACAAAGGTGGAAGGGGAAATCGCATTTGTCTATTTTCCCCTTCTGACCAAAGGCAACCCCCCCCCACCTGCACACAATCTTCTTCTCTCGTGATCATCCTGCTGCCACAAGCTCTGAGGGAAGGAGCCAAGAGGGAAAAGAATCACATGCTGTGGTGCAGGGCCCCCGCCTGCGAAGTTTATGTTAGCCATGGGGGTGCTTGGCGAAAGAAGGGTCTAATTTCTCCCCCGCCCCAACTGCCCACCAATGTCTCCCTATACAAGCAGCCGTGAGAACTGCTCTTGCTGAGAGGTGGCCGCCTCCCTCCGCTCCAAATCTGCTTTTCGAGGCTCTCTGTACTGCAGGGTAGGGCGCGTGCGAGACATACACACAAACACACGAGAGAGAGAGAGAGATTAGAGCAGAGGAGCAGTTTACTTTGTCTGGAGAGTGTGTGTGTGTTTGTATGCAGTTGATGCAAGAATGCAGCCAGCCAGCAGGGCAGGCATACGCTGTGTGGCCTGCTGGACAACAAACAGCAGCACACAGCAGCAGCAGACAGCTCAGACAGCTCTTGGGCCCGGCCTGCGCTCTCCACCATCCAATGGGAGCACCCACCCGGCGCCCCCGTCCCACGCTGCCCAGAGATCTCGTGTGAGTGTGCTGCTGCAGCCTGTGCAAGTGAGTGGTGGTGGTGGGGGTTCGGGTGCCACTGGTTCGCTCGCCGGCCACCCTGGATCCGCCTCTGCCCTCCGCTCCGGAACAATCTGTCTGAGTTAGGAGCAGATTTTCTGGTTGCTGCTCTGGATATCAGCCTGTAATAAATTTAAGGTGGCGATGATGATGATGATGATGATGACGATGATGGTGATGAACAACTTTGTTAGCTATCCCATAACAAATTGTTGTCTGGGCGGCTCAAAACATGAAATGAAAACATGAAATGAAAACATATAACACATTAAATCATAAGAGACCAAAAGGGGCAGGGGTGGGGGTGGGGAGAGGAAATACAAAATGCAATACAAAGAAATTTTAAGACTCTTTTAAAATCAGTTTTAAAAAATCAAATTTGAAAATCAAAATTTAAAAAGCCTGACAGAACAAAAAGGTCTTTAGGTGGCATCTAAAAGAACAAAGTGAGGAAGCCAGGCGAAGCTCACTCGGGAAGCTATTCCATAAATGGGGTGTCAGCACCCAAAAGGCCCTCAACCTAGTAGCCACCCGCCTCACCTCCTTTGGCAAGGGCACCCAGAGGAGGGCCTCTGAAGAAGTACTTAAGGTCCTGGTTGGGACATATGGATTAAGGCACTTTGAACTTTGGGGCCGAAGTCCAGGGCCTCCACCAGTGTTCTCTCTAACAGGGATTCCCAGATGTTGTTGACCACAGCTCCCGGAATCCCCAGCCAAAGGCCATTGCAGCCAAAGGCTATTGCTGGGAGTTGTAGTGAACAGTATCCGGAAATCCCTGCTAGAGGCAACACTGGCCTCCACACCCCTGGGGGGTCCCAAATCCTTTTTAGTTTGTTTTGGGTGGTGTGGTCTCCACTGGCCCTCAATGGACCAGGCACTCAAGTATAACTGTGACCTGTTTCAGGTGCTTTAGAGACAGAGGGGGGAGAGATATGTGGGATGGGAATATATTAAGTTGTGTGTTGATACATTTCTGCTAGTGCATATCTGCATAAGTGTATCTGTTTTATATTCTTACATTCTTGTGAGTTCAGTTGCTGTTTGTGCCCTCAAGAACCCACGTATGAAAAATATTCCATGTGTCACAGTGTCTGTGTGTGTGTGTGTGTGTGTGTAGGGGGGATGATGCTTAAGTTGCAGGGTGGGGGTGAGGGGTGGGGTGCTCCAGAAACCTTTAGGTCCAGGCTCCAAAATTACCTAGGTGCACCTTTGCCTCTGATAGAGCACAGACTGTTTGGAGTAAAGGTGTATGTGGTTGGTTTGTGTAGTGCTGTAAGCAAATGTGCTCAGGCTGGCCTAGATGCAGCAGATTCTCTTTAATGTCTGTTTTCATTCTGTCAGGTCCACAACACCACCCCTGTTGTCACCTCCGTCTGTACCTCCATCCGCACCTCCATCCATACATCAGTCTGTACCTCCATCCGCACCTACATCCATACATCAGTCTGTACCTCCATCCGCACCTCCATCCATACTTCAGTCCGTACCTCCATCCTCACCTCCATCCGTACATCGGTCCTTACCTCCATCTGCACCACTGCCTGCACCTGCGTATGTACATGGGGTAAGTGAATGTAGAGTAATCTGGGCCTGCTTCTTCCTATCATTAACCTCGTCATATTAGAGCTGGTCTGTAAGACAGCCTAGTACAAAGTACGATTGTCAGATAGATTTTTTTCAAGGTAGCTAATTTGCACAACCTTTTACTCATGCCAGTTGACTATACCCTACATGAACCATCCACTCCCCCTTTGAGCAGACTTAATATGCTCTGCATGCATTGCAATATACTTAGGCTTAAAACAATCACAAATGAATCAGTTCCCACTAAGGCATAGTCAGAAAAGAAATGGAATCTCTGCTTGTTAAAGGTGGGCCAGAGAAAGTTGTTTTGAGTACTTCACCCACTCCCAGCCTCTGTCCGGGATGTAGGAAGGCTGGCAGCAATCCTGGACAGGCAGGTGCCTGCCCTTTTCCTGCCAATGCTGCCAGGCCGGACCCCCCGCCACGCAACAAGGTCTCCTCTGCCAGCACTGGGTCTCCCTACACACATACTGCTACTGCCGCTGCCTCCTCCTCTGATGGCAGGCTTGTCCCCGGCTGTGCTGTCCCCGGCCGGCCATACCCCTTCCACCCTGTGTCAGGACACCAATGCAGGAGGCGTTTCTGGGGCTGAGCAGCATGTGTGGTGCATCCAACTGGAGAGTGCATTCTGTGTTGGCCCAGCTGGGGGCTTCTTTGCCCTGCTTTCCAGGGAGAGGAAGGAAGAACCCTACTGGGCCGGCGCAGAAAGCACTCGCCGACTGAATGGGCCATGCAGACACGTAATCAGTTTGGGGCAGGCAGGGCACGTGCCCTAGGCGCCAGTTGCAGGGGGGCGCCAAGTGCTTGCCATGCCCCGCACCCAACCACCACAGTTGTGTGTGTTTTTTTCAGGGTTGGTTTGTTTGTTTTGGAAAATCCCCCCTGCTGGGTGCCTACTGCCACCCCCACTCACGCAGCTGCACAGGTCGCACAACAGAGATCTGAGTCCCGGCGGAGAGCCTGCGCCCCCGCCCCTACCCCCTCCCGAGCACTGACTTTCCGATTATTTTTAGGGAGCGTTTGCTGCCTGAAAGCGTCTATTCCAGAGAGGAAGAGAAAGGGAAAATAGATGCTTTCAGGCAGCAAGCCTGCCCTGAAATGAGACTGAAGAGCTCGCTTCAGCTCTTTAGAGCTCGAGGCCACACTCCTTTGCATGTGATGTCATCATGTGATGCATCACATGCAAAAGGGCGTGGCCTAAAGCTCTAAAGAGCCGGAGGGAGTTCTTCAGTCTCATTTCAGGGTAGGCTTGCTGCGTGAAAGCACCTCTTCACTCCAAGGTGTGCTCCTTATTCAGTAAACAAAATTTTGCAGGCAACCCCTCTCCCCATCCAGCTCAAATCCTATCTTCCTTTCTTTGGGTGGGCTTTTCTCTGTGCTCAGTTGTTGGAAGAGATTAGAGGGGAGGGGGGCAGAAGAGGGTAGGTACTTAGCTGTGCTGGTTTGCCCTTCCAGCAGCTCATGGGTAATAGTTTTGCTGTCTGCTTTTGTGGAATAGGGATTTGCAAAAATAAATTGCTTTGAATTATTTTGTAGAAGGCATAACTCTTATGCCAGTAGTGGTCATGGTTCATCTTTAGTGATGTATTATAAAACTGTATTGAGTTGTTTGCACTGGGTTTTATGTTGTGTGTGTCCAGACAGTCAACAGTTGATGGTGACATGCTAGAGGACTTTTTTCTTCTTCATTCCACAGATTAGCTGTAGAAGCTGTCTCAGGGCTAAGATGTGCCTTCTACAACAGACACATGTAATACTTTCTTGGGTGTGGGTGCTTGTGATTCGAATTACACATGGCCACTGGCAGTTGCGAGTTTCAGCAGAGAAATGGGTGGAATGTTTTTTACCTCTGGCTGCTTTTTTCTCACATGGATGGAAAAGGAGCCTTGAGAGGGCAACATTAAGGAGGAAAAAAATAACTGCTGGGGGAAAATATCATGATCCTTTGCTTTTTGTCCCTTTGCTCAGACGTATAGTTTTTCACTAGCTGATTTTAATTAAAAAAGCAAAACAGTTGCCGTGACTGGTACCTGCATCTATTGCATAATGTTGATTTGGCTCACTGTTCCACTGTAGTGCTGTTAGTGCAACTAACCGTTCTTAGCGTGCAACTGTTGACACTTATAGATGCTCTGCAACGCTTTCTTTTTTCCTTTTGGATTGTAGCACTGTGTTCTGCTTCCTCCTGTTGTGGTCCAGGCCTGATTTATATACTGAATATGCTCATTAGCTAGCATACAAAATGAGGCCTGTCTCATAGTGTCACCAAGTGACCAAATTCTTTTATATAGTGACCATGTAGGATCTGGACGGAAGAAAGAAAGGAGATCAAACCAAACCTAAATGATTCAATGGGCTTTATTGAGTATAAAAGAATAACAACATCAATCTAACTGAGCAGAAAGCAGAACATTCTATCAATATTACTAACAGTATTTCAACCCTAAAGAGCAACAATATTCACCCAGTGTTCCTAACTAACATATGTGTGTGTATCAAATCTTCCTAGAGCCTAATACAACTCAGATACAGATGGAAAAAGGTGGGGGGAGGAGGTAAGGAAGGCTGAGGACTGGCATGGTTTGGGGAGATCAGGAATTAGTAGAGGGTCGAGGGGAAAGGTGAAGAAGGGGAAAGGATGGAGGGATCCAAGGCTTGTAGAGGCAGTATATTACCAGGATCAGAGGCTTGAGAGTGGTGGATCTTTCAGCTGAAGGAGAGAAGCTGTTGGCTGGAGACAGGAGCTTTTGGATCAAGCATGCAGTTTGCTCAGAGCATGTCTGAGAGTCAGAGCACCATGGCTGGGGAAGTCTTGACTTCTCATTGTGCAGTGGAAGTCACAGACAGTTCCTGCCCATAGACAGAGTTCCTGCCTCTAGCCCCGCGGCTTGGGCAGCAAACCCTTGGATTGCTCATGAGCAGATCTTGCTTGTAGGCACAAGATTCTGTGTAGGCACAAGACTGCCTGTAGGCAAAAGACTTCTAGTTCTTTGTCCAGTAAGACTGTTCTTTATAGTGGTATTTTCTTTTGATCTCTCATAGAGTCTATTCAAATCTCCTCATCTTTCCCTGGGTCCCCAAAATGGTGACAACTTGCTGTTACCTTCTGGATATCATCTTTTAATTATTCAGCCAGTCCAGAGAGATCTCAAGCTCATCTTCTGTTAGCTGCTATCTTGAGGAGGAGACATTGCGCAAAGCAAATCTGCATCTCTGAGTTGCAAATGGGCCCCTTCTCTTGTCCCAGATTTGCTAGCCTGATCCCAAAAGGTGTTAAAGGTCAGGAGTTAGTGAGAGAATTAGTTCTATTTGTGTGAGACAGCAATGACATTATTTCTTGTGTACCTCTAGCTAGTGTGTCATTCTAACTAGAGAATATTCCTTAAAGTACATAAAAAGGGGTACATGTGTGAGACGAGTTAACCAATACATTTGACTGAGGCAGAAGCATCCTGTCAGTGAGGAAAAGGGATAATTTCAGCAGTGTGAGACTGGTCATTAAGCCTGACCCATTGAGTCTCTTGTGAGTTCCACAAACACTGATAACCAATGCTAGATTACCCCTGCCTTTACAAATCATTTACCGGGCAGTCATGAGATCTGGGCATCATGTTCACCTCAAGTTCAGGCATTTAATTTAACTCTTAATATAAAATGAAATGAGACACAGGCCTGAATTCCATAGAATTCTGGGTTGGTACCTCTGAGTCTAAGGTTGGGGTACATGTGCCCCAACACTCCAGGGGGTGTTGAGTGGGTAGTTTACCACTCCACCAGATCTATGAGGCAATTAGAAAGGGCTAAGGCTTCTCCTACAAGGTAAAACCATGAGGGGGGCCAGGGGTGTAAGGTGGCTGGAGTGGGCCCAGAGACAAAATTTTAAAATGGGCCCCTCACTGACACACACACACACACACACACACACACACACACACACACACACTTCACAATAGATAGTCATGTGACTTGCCTCTGGGGCGCCCCTCGAGGCGTGGGGGCCCCCAGGCAGCTGCCTACCCTTGCCTAATAGTAGTTATGCCCCTGAGGGGGGCATATGGACTACAGATGGCTTTCTGGGGTTCTGCACCTTGTCTGCAACTTCATTTCTTTATGTGCTTTATTAAGGCAGCCCCCATTCAATCAAGGAGGGGAGGCTTATTCAGTAATTGGCAATAGCCTGTGGTGGTGCATGTTTATGAAAATGAATGCAAAATCAAAATATGGTTAAGTTGAGAAGAATAAATATATTTAAATATAAAGGTCATAAAAAGGAAATATGCTGGAAGCTAACGTTAGCATTTTTAGTTTGTTAAAAATGGATTTTGTGATTTAAGTCTTGTCTTTGAAAAGAGTTGACTATTAAAATGTGCAGTAAATCATGTGTAATTGAAAAAGGGTTGTAATTGTAAATGTAAGTGGAAAAGGTTGTTCTGCATCTGAAAGTTGAAGACACTTTCTAGAATTTACAATAAGTTTTTCATTTACTGCCAGGCATGCACACCAATGTAGAAACAGACTTGTATTAAGGTGCATAAACAATGCAGTCACCAAAAGAAACCTGAAAAAGCTTAATATGCAGAGACTGCTTCTATGAGGCTGATGAGTACAGGTGTAATTGATGGATTTCTTTGTGACTTTTCCTGAGAGCTAGCATAGTGTAGTGGTTAGAGTGTTGGACTAGGCCTGGGAAGACCTGAGTTTGAATCCTCATTCAACCATGAATCTCACTGGGTGACTTTGGGCCGGTCATGTATCTCTCGGCCTAACCTACCTCACAGGCCTGTTGTGAGGATAAAAAAAACCCATGTACACCACTCTGAGCTTCTTGGAAGAAGAGCGGGATATAAGTGTCAATATAAAATTTTAAAAATAGGCACATGGATGAACAAAATCTCTCTTACTATGCTGTTTGCTCTGATTGATTGGAAGGGGAAAGGAGGGGACAGTTTGATTAACATTCCAGAATTGTTCCTAAGTGTACCTCTTATGAATTAATGTATTAGTTTCTCTCTCTTCCTTGCCCTAGCCTTACAGCAATAGCCCTGCCTGCTCATTTGGTGTATCTTACTCTGAAGATGGAGTGGGTTTTTTGTTTGTTTTTATTGCGTGTTGTAGCTGTATGTGCATGTAGGCTGACTTGTGTTTTGGAGGAGGCACTGAGGCTGTAAGGCCCCACTCCGAATGCAGGTGTGCGCACACTGCCTTGAGAGTGGTTAGAGTCCTGGACCAGGACTGGGGAGACCCGAGTTCAAGTCCCCATTCAGCCATGAGACGTGCTGGGTGACTCTGGGCCAGTCACTTCTCTCTCAGCCTAACCTACTCCATAGGGTTGCTGTGAGGAGAAACTGAAGTATGTACACTGCTCTGGGCTCTTTGGAGGAAGAGCGGGATAGGAAAAACGTGAATGCTGCTGCTTGCTGGCAGATAGCAGCTGGCGGGGGGGGGAGGGCAGGGGGGTTGCTAATACACACTGCTGGATTTGGAATGCAATGAACATGCTGATCAGGGAATGTAAGGACTCCATCCAGTCTCCAGTCCCTCTCTGACTAGCTGATAGGTATGGTGATTCCTGCTTTCTGAAGAAGGCTGTATCTGTGCTGCCTCAGCACTTTGCATCAGTGAAAGCATGTAAGGTGCAGTTTTAATTTTTAGTGCCATCATTTGTTAATTAAAAGATGAACAAGTTTGACTTTTATTTTTGAGGTGATATTATGGTGAAGTTATCTGAAAGATGAGTGTCAGATATTTGGGGGGTGGGGGGTGCAATTTCAGTTCTTGCCCTAGGCGCTATTTGCCCTAGCTACGCCTCTGGGGCCATGTCACAACAGGGAAGGAGACAGGTGCAGCATCAGGTAGTGGGGGGGGGTTCCCTGGGGGGAGGCTGCACCCGGGTGGGGCCCACGGCCGAGGGGCAGTCCCCCCTACTCCATTTCATCCCTACACACCTGGTCTCTGTGATGGGATTCTCAAACAAAATTTGTGGGGTGGAATCCAGAGCTGCATTTCTAGCACCTGAACAGCCTTCCGTTTTTCAGACCTGAGCACCAGATCTAGGAAGGGATCTGAAGGAGACATCTGCTTTTGCAAAACATTTTTCTGACATGTCTTTAGTTATGAAGGGAAACGGGAGTGCACACAGCTCCCAAACCTGGGTAGGACCCGTCTCCTACTCTCATTAGAATTGTATAAACCAGCCCACTATGAGGAATTATGGTTTTGCAACCATTTCAGTCCGTAGGAGACCAGGTTTAGAGCGGGAATGCTGCAAGACACCTTGTATGTGTACCTGCAATCCTGTCAAAGATCTGTGAGAGCCAGAATTGGGCTGTGCTGGCAAACCACAAAGCAAGGTTTGAAGGTTATGGAAAAGCAATTGTGAAAACCAGTCCACAGTTTCTAGTTTGCCATTGTAATGGCAACAAAGAAATGTCTCCCAGATTCACTGGGGGAAACCCAATTTACTGAGTGCATTTTAATTTAATGATTGTATCTACTTCATATTTTCAGAAGTTCGGGTGGAGGAAGCGAGGGGGGAGAAAGAGAAGCTGGAAGAAGCGCAACTGAGCGGGGAGGAAGGTGATCTGCAAAAGACCAACCTTTGTTATTTTTGTAAATTATTATTATTATTATTGCTGCTATTGTTATTGTTACTGTTGTTATTATTATAATTATAATTAAAAAACACATACTTCTGAAAGACACACCTCTTCTTCTCCTCCATGGTCTCTGCAGCAAGAGTTCTGCTTATGTACAGAACAACATTTGGAAGCTTCGGAGGTTTTGTAGAGCATTCTGGTTCCTGCTCTGAAATGGGGAGACCTGTGCACCATGCGTGCCTCTAGGGCAGGAAGAATACTCCTGTCCCTCAGTTACTTGACAATCATAACTCTAGCAGCATAACTCTAGCAGCAGCAGGGGCAGATCCGCCTGAGGACTTGCTCACCCACCATTCGCTGCCTCTGCTGCAGGCCCCCACCCGCCACTGGCCTTTGTGACCTCTGCTCACTGCCACTGTTAAGGCTTGCTGGCTTCTCTTTGCCAGCTGCAACACAGTATAATAATGTCACTGCCCAGCACCTGTTATCCCTGAGATGGGCTCATACCAGAGTGATATCATGTTACAGCCAGCGAAGGAAAGGAAAGTGGCTGCGACTGTAGTGGTGAGCAGAGGCCAGTGGCAGGTGGGCGGGCTGTGGTGGCAGTGATCGTGGCCACGGGGAAGCCCCTCTGACTCCACTACAAAGGAGAATTACAAGACGCTAACACCAGCTGGAGAAGGAGCAAACGTCTCCTTAATAGGGCTGATGGATCCTGAACCCGCTTTGCACGGTGCCAGCTAGACTCCAACGCCGGCCGGCCGGACCGGCTGCTGACACTTCCCATCCAAGCCTCCGAAAGGCACTATGAGATGTGGGGGCGGTGCTGGCAACCCTCCCTCTGTGCGGGGTGCCTTTACAAAAGGCTTGGTAAGGCTCTGATTGGGAGCTTCCCATCCCAACTTTGCAAAGCCGTTTGCAAAGGTGTGATATGGTGGGGGCTGCCAATCCTCCCTCCTCAGGGGGAGTCTTTGCAGAGCTTTGCAAAGGTCCCATAGGGACCTTTGCGCAGTGTCTAGAGAGAGGCACCATGAAGGAAGAGAAGGCTGATAGCAGCTTTCCCTCCTTAGCAGCGCACTTCCAGCACCTTGCGAAGATCCAGTGGGGAGACCCCCACGTAACCTGTGAAAGGCTTTGGTGTACGGGCTTAAGGAGAGGAGGCTGCTTGGTGGCAGCAGTTTCTCATTGCCCAGCCCCCAGTGGCCAGTCTTGAAAGTGTTGGGAATTCTCTCTGGTAAGAGAATCCCTTTTTCATTACAGCAGAGTGCACAGAGGCACAACACAGCGGAATTTGGTTAGGCATGCGTGTATGCTGAGAGTAAAGTAACTTGGAGCCAGTTCATAGTTTCCAATCAATATACAGGTGAAACTCGGAAAATTAGAATATCGTGCAAAAGTCCATTAATTTCAGTAATGCAAATTAAAAGGTGAAACTGATATATGAGACAGACGCATTACATGCAAAGTGAGATAAGTCAAGCCTTAATTTGTTATAATTGTGATGATCATGGCGTACAGCTCTTGAAAATAATATCGGACCTCTGAAAAGTATAAGCATGCATATGTATTCAGTACTTGGTTTGGGCCCCTTTTGCAGCAATTACGGCCTCAATGCGGCGTGGCATGGAAGCTATCAGCCTGTGGCACTGATGAGGTATTATGGAAGACCAGGATGCTTCATTAGCGGCCTTCAGCTCTTCTGCATTGTTTGGTCTCATGTCTCTCATCCTTCTCTTGGAAATGCCCCATAGATTCTCTATGGGGTCAGGTCAGGAGAGTTTGCTGGCCAATCAAGCACAGTACACTGTATACTTTTCAGTGGTCTGATATTGTTCTATTCTACAATCCTTGCATTCTTGGTTCCATGTAATATTCTAATTTTCTGGGATTGTGGATTTGGGGTTTTCATGAGCTGTACACCATGATCATCACAATGATAACAAATAAAGGCTTGACTTATCTTGCTTTGCATGTAATGCATCTGTCTCATATATCAGTTTCACTTTTTAATTTGCATTACTGAAATTAATGGACTTTTGCACGATATTCTAATTTTCCGAGTTTCACCTGTAGTATTATTATTATTATTACACTTATATCCCGCTCTTCCTCCAAGGAGCCCAGAGCGGTGTACTACATACTTGAGTTTCTCTTTCACAACAACCCTGTGAAGTAGTTTAGGCTGAGAGAGAAGTGACTGGCCCAGAATCACCCAGCTAGTTTCATGGCTGAATGGGGATTTGAACTCAGGTCTCCCCAGTCCTAGTCCAGCACTCTAACCACTACACCATGCTGGCTCTGCCTTTCCCTCTATTGCTCTCAAAATCCCAATGTGAACAGTTCCAGAATATATCTAGTTTTGAAGAGGAGGAGAACAAAGAGGAGGAAGTGAGGTCTTCACTCAGGAGCCAGTGTCTGAAGTATCTGTGCTATTTAACACAAATGTGTTAAATATATATATTCCACAATTCACTACATGCACAATGCAATGGGGGATTTATTTGCCTGTCAGATTCTGTATCTCCTAAGGCTGAACTCAGCCCAACGAGACACACAATAACCGGCAGCCAGGTTAAGGGTGCGCTTGCAAAATCTTAGCTAACAGCCGGGTTGGTTTGAAGGGTTAATAATCGAATTATTATTATTATTATTATTATTATTAGGTAGGCGAGAAGCATCGGGATCCACGGGGATCCCGGCCTAACATCAGCTGGGCTGCCCTTGCCCGCGTTAGGCTGGTCATGAGAACAGTCCCTTTGATTCTCAGGCCCAAGATACAGCATTCTTTAGACATTCACCCACCTAGCATTGATTATTAGCTCAATCATTTTCAGCAACAAATTGACATGCCTAGATCTTCCTGTCCAGTCTTCTAGATTCTTGGCTCGGTTAGGATGTTGGATAACAGCTATCTTTATATGCATTGACAGTAATAAACTCAACTCAACTAAAACTAAGACATGCCTATATATCTCAGACCAATCTCTTTTTCTTATAACAGAAAGATATTGTCTTTCAGAGTTTCTTATGGCCGCCAAGAAAGCCCAGAAGCTTGCAGCACATCAAGCACTCTCGGACGCATTTCGAAAGATCCTGCTTGTTGTTCTAGGCAAGGCCTTTTCCTTTAAAAAATAAAAACACATTTTTAAAATCCTGCTTCTGTCCCACTCTTACCTGGGGTTCCAACTGGTTTCCATCCACAGGACGGATCAGATCCTCACCTGCTTAGCTGAGTTTCTCCCAGACCATTTTCTGAGTCCTAGGTGGAAGAGCAGAGACACAAGTTACTGGCTTTAAAGCTTGGGATCTTCTCCAACGATGGTGGGAATTGTGGAGGAGGAGACTTGCCATCCAGAAATGCATGGTGACGAAGGCCAAGGGCAGCAAAGAGTGGGCTAAGGCATTCTTCATCCAGATGAGATGGCTCCCCCATGAGGCAAGGTGAGGTGACAGTCTCAGGCGGCACTTATGCCCTAGGATGGCAAGTGTAGGCACCCTGCCCCCTGCAGGTGTAGTCTCACCTGCCTGCTACCACCGCCTCCCACCAGCTCCTCTACAGTCTGTCACCCTCCTTTCAGGTGTCCTCCCCTTTATTCTGGCCCCGCTCCTGATGCAGACAGTGGTCTCTACCTCTTCTCCATTGCCCAGCTGCCTTATCTTTTGAAAATTTATTTAATCTATTTTAATTGATTTTGACATTTAGATCCCACTCTCCTCCAAGCAGCTTAGCGTGGTGTACATGCCTTTTTTTATCCTCACGACAACCCTGTGAGGTAGTTTAGGCTGAGAGATATATGACTGGCCCAGAGTCACCCAGTGAGTTTCATGGTGGAAAGGGGATTTCAACTCGGGTCTTCCTGGTACTAGTACAACACTCTAAACACACACTCTGCTGGCTCTTCTGGGCATGTCACTGTATGAAACTGCAAGTCAGGAGTGGAGACAGAGAAAATGGTGCTTCTAGCATAGAGTGGTGGCCTCTCCTCATTGCTTCTGCTTTGCTAGCTACAGTAGCTGCTTCTCTCCCACCAACCCCATCAGCAGGGGAGACTTGTGCATAGGAAGAAGAGAACAAGAAGGAAACAGATCCAGCTACTGGAGCAAGAGAAGCAGTGGCAACAAAGAGTTAGAAGCCTACTCTGTGAAGAGGAGACATAGCTTGAGGCGGTGAGCAGGCTTTTCTAAACAGAACAACTAGCCTTCCCCCCTTCAAACCAACTAACAGGAGGAGGGGAGATTTTGAGGGGCAGGTTTCTCTTTAAGGACTGTGTGTGTGTGTGTGTGTGTGTGTGTGTGTGTGTGTGTGTGATTTGACAGAGCTAGCATTTGCCAAGGCTAGCAAACCCCAGTGTTTTTGTTTGTCCCGACCTGGAGGGGGCAGAGTCAGCTAGGGCTGTGGGAGACCCCACATTCCTTTGACATTTCTTGGACCCACATCCTGTGCCTCAGTTGGAAGCCTACTCCCGACATAAGAAGTGAAGGCCCAAGAACATAGCGAACAGAGCATAGTGAACAGGGATAGCAAACAGGACGTTGGCATTTTGCAGTTGTTTAGCGGGAAGTGTGCGGAGGAGGCTGGAACAAGCCCCCGTGATCACAAGAAGCGCAGAGGAGAAGGGAATGTAAGTACGAATCCCTCCATCATATTCTTGAGAAAGGCTGTTTGGACAGTTAAATAGCTGACCAGTAGAGCTGCAACCTATCCTAATAAACTATCTCTAAATACTGCAAACAGCCAACAAAAGCGGTACGGAGACAGAAAGTCAGCAGGGGAGGGGGCACTTCCCAGTATATTGCACAGAGTGCCACATGTATGACTATTTGCCCCATGGGCCGAAGTCATGGGTGTGTGCTCGGTGCAATGAGCTCCTGGCTCTCAGGGAACAAATTTGTTCCCTTGAGACCAAGGTGGTGAATCTGGAGAAGCTCCGAGAGACAAAGAGGCATGCGGACGAGACCTTCAGGGACACGGTAGAGGCATCCCACTCCAGGGCTGATAGCTCCTCTGCTGTCAGGGAGAATGAAGGTCTCTGGCAAGGAAGACATTGGTCTGAGGAAGAGGGAAATGCTCCTTTAGGAGGGACCCCTTCTTTGGAACATGAGCTCATATCCTTTCGCACAGGGGATACTCCTGCGGGGCGGGGCCTCTTTGTAGTGGGTGATTCAATCATTAGAGGTATAGATAGATGGGCTTGTGACCATGTGTTGACTGCACGGTGACTTGCCTGCCTGGTGTGAAGGTTGCGTACATCACACATCGTGATGCTGACGGGAGCTGGGCAGTATCTGGTTCGGCAAATGCCATCCCATCCTCGATAAAAAGGACAGGGAGGGGCGCCTTGGAGGTGGAGTAGCACTGTATGTTAGGGATAGAATCTAACAAGCTAGAAAACCGAGGTGGACTGGAGTCCTCCACAAAACCCTGTGGGTGACAATACAAGGCATGAAAGGAAACGTGCTACTGGGGACATGCTATTGCCCTCCGGATCAAAACGCTGACAGTGACTGGGAGTTGCAGGAGGAAATCAGGGAGGCGTCAAGAAAAGGCAGGGCTGTAATAATGGGTGACTTCAATTACCCACACATAGACTGGCTAAATTCAGTCAGGTAATGACAGAGAGGTCAAATTTCTAGATACACTCAATGACTGTGCCCTAGAACAGTTGGTCTTGAAACCAATCAGAGAGAAGGCGACCTTGGACTTAATCCTGAGTGGCACCCAGGACCTGGTGCGTGATGTCAGTGTCATCGACCCTTTAGGGAACAGTGACCATAGTGCCATCAAATTCAGCCTACGTGCCGGGAGAGAATCACCAAGGCAGTCTAACACAGACATTTTGCATTTCAGAAGAGGAAACTTCTCCCAAATGAGGAGTATGGTGAAAAGAAAACTGAAAGGGAAAATCAGGAGAGTCACTTTGCTCCAGAATGCATGGAGTTTACTGAAATCCACAATACTAGAAGCCCAGTTAGATTTTATATCCCAAAGGAGGAAAGGTACCACTAAGTCCAGGAGGATGCCAGCATGGCTAACAGGTACTGTCAAGGAAGCCATCAAAGGGAAGAAGACTTCCTTTTGAAAGTGGAAGGCCTGTCCAAACGAAGAGGACAGAAAGGAACACAAACTCTGGCAAAAGAGATGCAAGGTGACAATAAGGGAGGCAAAAAGAGAGTTTGAGGAACATTTAGCTAGAAGTATCAAGGGGGATAGGAAAAATGTCTTTCAATACATCAGAAGCGGGAAACCTGCCAGGGAGGCGGTTGGCCCATTAGACAATGAGGGAGTGAAAAGGATTATAAGGAGGATACGGAGGTTTCAGAGAAGCTCAATGAGTTCTTTGCGTCCGTCTTCATGGCAGACGATACTGAGCATATAGCTGTTCTTGAACCAGGCTTTTCGGGGATGGAGGCTAAAGAACTGAGTCAGATAGAAGTGACAAGAGATGATGTTCTAAACTGTCTGGGGGGAAAAAACAAACAAACATTGACTTGACTTTCAGATGCCTTCAGTTGCTTGTTCTCCCTCCATGCTCTCTTCACTCATCTGATACCTTCAGTCTCCATAAAATCCCCCATGCCCCAACTCTTTGGGGTAGAAAGCTGGTCCTGTGGTAGCGTGCATGAATTGTCCTGTTTGCTAAGCAGGGTTGACCTTGGTTTGTATTTGGATGAGTGAGCATTATGAGAGGAGAACTGGTCTTGTGGTAGCAAGCATGACTTGTCCCCTTAGCTAAGCAGTGTCCACCCTGGTCGCATATGAATGGGAGACTAGAAGTGTGAGCACTGTAAGATATTCCCCTCAGGGGATGGAGCCGCTCTGGGAAGAGCAGAAGGTTCCCAGTTCCCTCCCTGGCTTCTCCAAGATAGGTCTGTGAGATATTCCTGCCTGCAACCTTGCAGAAGCCGCTGCCAGACTGCAAAGACAATAATGAGCTAGATAGAGCAATGGTCTGACTCAGTATATGGCAGCTTCCTAGTAAGGATCAAATTCTCCCCTTTGGGTTGGGGCTGTAGTCCTGTGGTAGATCATCCGTCTACATCTCTACAGAGCATCTGCTCTGTAGAAATGCTTTCCCATTTAAAGTAAGAATTTAAATGTACAAGTTCCCAAGTTGAATCCCTGGCATCTCCAGGTAGAGGTGGGTAAGATTCCTGCCTGGAACCTTGGAAAGTGGCTGCAAGTCAGTGTAGAAAATATTGAGCTAGATGGAGAATGGTCGGGTAGAGGCAGCTCCCTATCTTCCTAGGACTCTGCCCATCAACTTGTATTCTACCCTATTATTCAAACTCCTGCCCTCCTGACTGCCCTTCTTCCTAATAAAAACTCTTGACTACACCGACATTTTGTAATGGTTGTTGCACGTTTGCCTTTGCCCTCCTCCACTCCCCTTCCCTTGTGTGCCTAGCCTTCCTGAGGGCCAAGCCAGATGTGATATAGGAGTTCCTGCTGCCAGATCTCTTGTGTCCTATCTAGTTGGACTCTGGATTGTAAGCCTGAGATCAGGGCACGTGTCTTCTTTTTGCTGCATGTGGAACACCAAATAGCTGTTATGGACTCTTTAGAAAGACTAACATTAAAATCATCATTTCATTCCAAACCTTGAATAAAGGTGAGGAATGTTACAAAATAATAGACAAAAGGATTTTACTTCTAATTATTCCTTTGTTAAAACTTGGCCTTGTTAACTTGTCTGTTTCAGAGAATGGGAAAGTGGCAGTGGAGTATAGGTCTCCCCAGGAAGACCCCATTGACTGTTTAGCAGAAGAGGAACTGAAAGGTCTCATCCAGGTAAATTGAAGCCTCATCTCATCATTCGCAGATGAGCCTCATGTTGCTATGACCTAGCAAGCTCAGCTCTTGAACATCTTAGCTTCATGAGTTGGGAGGAGTGAGTAGGGAATGAGCATTCTCTCTCATTTCAATGCATGGACTTTTAAATTCAATGGGCTACCTGTATGTTTATAGGAAACATAGGAAACATAGGAAACTGCCATATACTGAGTCAGACCATTGGTCTATCTATCTCAGTATTGTCTTCACAGACTGGCAGCGGCTTCTCCAAGGTTGCAGGCAGGAGCCTCTCTCAGCCCTATCTTGGAGAAGCCAGGGAGGGAACTTGAAACCTTCTGCTCTTCCCAGAGCGGCTCCATCCCCTGAGGGGAATACCTTACAGTGCTTTACACTTCTAGTCTCCCATTCAGATGCAACCAGAGCAGACCCGGCTTAGCTATGAAGACAAGTCATGCTTGCTACCACAAGACCAGCTCTCCTCTCCCGTCAGGTGCTTAGACCAAGGACGGACAGGTTCCTCGGGGGCGGGTAGACTGAAGATAGCCAGAGATAGCTGGGCTGAATGTTAGATGCTTGGAGCCACAGAGAGAGGACTCACTGGTCTCCCGCTGTCAGATCCTGGTTCAATGTGAGTTAACCACAGTGGGTTGACCAGAATTGCCTAGGAAATCTGCATTCTCAAAACCAGCTCCACAGGCAACCACACTAATCACTTTATGGCAACCACACTAATCACTTTATGCAATCCAGATCCCTGTATGTCAGTCAACAAGTGTTAGTTTCACATTCAGTTCTCCACAGAGCCAACAGCTCCAAATAGCTCAAGCCCATCAACTGATTGTCTGTGCATTTGGGCCTACATTGTTGCCATAGCAGTCATGCTCGGAGTTCTGCAAAAATGATGTCACTGCCGTGGAATGCTCAGGGTGCAGACTCTGATGTCCAACCGACGTTGGAGATCAAAAGATGGCAGGAATGGTTCAGCTCTGAATTATGGTCCCTGTTGCAAGCAACAGCAACAGCAACTGCAATTTGCTGCTCATGATCTTTTTGGACTTATTTATGGGAGTTGGGCACCGCAGCCATAGGTTGGGTGCAGCAGCCATAGGGAATTACTCCAACCCGTGCCGTAGCACCGTAGAAGTCCTCAAGCTTTGGAAAGTCACCAGACCTCCTAGACTCCACCGTGTGCCACCTCCCAGTGCGGCTTTCCACCTGTGAGTACTTCAACCTCACTTCCAGAACTCGGAGGATAGAACCCTTTTAGGGAGAGCCTTTCATTAGGAGTGATGTAGGTGGGATAAGATACTTCTTATTTCGAGGTAGCTTAGCTGATGCCTTTTAAAAAAAGATTTGATACCCCTCTTTTCATCCAAAGGAACCAGAGCAGTTTACAACTCAATAATAACAATTTTGAAAAAGAAAGAAATGGGAACAGCCGTATAAATGGTATGAAGCACAAAAAGGGCCATAGATGGGGAAGGGGAGCCAAAGGGGTGAAGGAAACAGGGATCCCACTGCTCTGTTTAAAAAGGGGGGAAAGGACCCAATGCCTAGAGCGTTTCATAGCCACTGAACAGGCACTTCAGATGTGTCCCGAAAGAGCATTCAGCAGAACCATATAGCCAAACGAGCAGGCAATGGGGAAAAAGGTACAACAGGGATTCTAACAAGTAACGTCACCGCTTCCTTTGCCCAGGTTGATTCAGGCATACACGTTGACAAGGCACTCGCCTAGACAGAGGCGTAACTAGGGAAAATGGCGCCTAGGGCAAGCACTGAAATTGCGCCCCTATCCAAACAGGGATGATGGGACTTGTAGTCAACAATATCTGGAAATCCCTCTGAAAAGGAACACTGTACCATCTAGACATGGTTGTTGATCCAAACCTGAAAACATGAGCCATCTCAGGAAAAGACTTCAAACAACAGTCGGGAGTTATGCGAGGATTCCAAGTGTCATTTTCTCTGTCTCATCTCATGCTTTTTAAAAAACATGACTTTGTCCTAGAGGATCACCTGCCCAAATAGCCACTAGCAAAATAGGGGAAGAAGAAGTTGGTGGTGTGTGTGTGTGTGTGTGTGTTTGTGTGTGTGTATAAACCAGTGAATGATTCCTGCCAGCCTTTGTCTTATGATGACTGTTGGCTCATGATGGGGTATATGTGAATTCACCACACTAGTGCTTACTTTGACACCAAGAGGGAGGAGGATACATTAGTTTGCCACACTAGACAGAGGAATGTGCAACAGGAGCAGACAGCCAAGTTCTGCCAGGGCCCAAACCAGCCCCTGCCAGACTAAGAAATCCTTGTAATTTGCCCCTTCCTGTCACAAGCAGTGTGCTGTTGACTCTATTATTGACTCTAACTCTCAGATATCCCAGTCGTGGATGGAAAATTCAGGGTTACAAAATTACAAGAGACACATTTTCTACATGGAAGTTTCTTCTGTGCAGGTGCTGTGCAGAAACCCATGTGTAGTGACCGCCAGGGGCATAGCAAGGTTGGAATGGGCCAAGATGAGATTTCAAATTGGGCCCCCAGCCCCTCAAAGTCCAGGGCCTCCACACACCACAGGCCCCCAAGGATTTAAGTCGGATCTTTCAAAATACGTATGCTGCCTGGAAATACATTTCACTGAATACACACATGCACACTTCACAGTATATAGTGATATACATCGAGTACTATATATTTGGGCTACTTTTAATGCCTAGAACACACTAGCAACGCTAATGATTAAAATGGCCCCCTCGCTGCGGATTAGCAAAGGAGACTTTCAACCCTGCAGGGTGAGCCAATGTTTGTTTTCTCAGAATTCTGAACAAATTCAGAAAAGTTTGATCCCAGGAGATTTTTCACACCAGGCTTTTAAAGCCCTTTAACACACATCTCCTCTGGAATAGAGGTGCTGCATTCACATGTTGGCCAGATTTACCCTGAAGTCGCTGCAAGTTATTGGGGAGCAGTTCACACACAAGAAAAATAAAATAAAATAAAATAAAATAAAAGCACAACACATGCTTCACAGTTCTCACTCAGACCTTCTGGGTTGCAAAACAACTTGAACATAAGTGCATTTATGAATGGTTGAATGAAAATAAATAAAATATACTTGTTCCAGAAGTTTTTGTAATTTTCTGCCCTGAAACAAGCCACTTATAGGCCTTTTTAGATAGTTTTTGTTTTTAAAGCCAGCACATTTTCCAGTCTGCTTTCAATTAAATATTCAGAGGTTTCTCAGTCTCGCCCCCCCACCCACCCCCATATCAAAGCCCTATGGCAAGCAGATTCCTATAGGGGTGGGGGGACCCCAAAAAGGAATTCACAGCCTACCTAGCAATAGCTGTTCTGGATGGTCTGGGCAGGGGGGCTGCTGCTGCTGCTGCTTTGGAGAGCTCTGCCTCCTTCCTTCCTTCCTTCCTTCCTTGCTTGGAGCCTACTTGAGTTCAGGCTTCAGGGAGGCCTACTGAGAGGCCTCTCTGGAAGCCCCGCCCACCCGCCAATCAGCTGAGAGGCGGGGAGAGAAGAGCTCTGCAGTTTGCAGGCCTTGCCGATCCTAGGCCGGAGCTGGAGGCAAGTAGCTGGGGGGCCCTGGGGCTGGGCAGGGGGGCAATGGGGTGGCGGTGGCAGGAACTGGTGTGGCGCCCCCACCTCAGTGGCGCCCAGGGCACCTGCCCTGCCTGCCCCCCCCCCCCGGTTCTGCCTATGCGCCTAGAGCAGCACGACTTGCATTGTGCCTGCACAGGAAGAAGTGTACAAACCAGGGCTCTTGTCTTGTTTCTGAGGTGGCCAGCCTCCTGCACAGAGTGAGAGCAGCATGACCCCGAATACGCTGCCACATCAAGATGTCCTGCCTTGCCCTGCCTGGAATGACAACCGATGGAGCTGGTGCTGCTGCTCCGTGTGTCGCTTAGGCTCTCTGGCACCCCCTATCCTGACCAGCACAGAGAAACCAGGCAACCTTTGCAGAACTTTGGGGAGGCTGCACAGTAGGGTTGCCGTGTGTTTTGTCCCCCCACCCCCGGCAGGAGTCCTCTGCCTTTTAACAGCTGCAACTGGTAGAAATCTTGACGGGAACGTCTTTGCATTACTGTAGCCCTAGGCTTGTTTTTATTTTTATTTTATTTTTTATTTTTTACCCTGCAAAAACAGCTTAATGTGAAAAATCCATCAGAAGATGCTACATAAGTCATTGTAATTGTGTGTGTGTGTGTGTGTGCGCGCGCGCGCATGCGGTGAGGGGAGGGGGCAACGTTCAGGACTTTATCAGCTTGATGTCCTTTAAGGCATCGTTGTCTAGATAGGGGCTTGAATTTACTCACAAGTAGCAGCTCTGCAAGGCCATAATGTGTATTGGGACCAGGATGTGGATGTAGAGGGTGTCTAACCCTTTCTGTGCCCTTTTCTGGTCTAAAATGATATATCTCAGTGGCTGTTTTCAGAGTTAGATAGCCATGGGGGTGCATTTTGTTAGTGCAGAAAGAATAGGTGAAACACCCCTAGCTCTGAGCCATGGTCCTGATACAATTTGCAGCTCCACAAAGCTGCTCTTTGTGAATAGATGTAAGCCCCTAACTTGATGAAGACATATTGAATGCCTTGCCTTGTTTGGTCTACACATTTTAGTCCACCACTCTCGTGCCAGTCTTCTAGCTGGTGGTGGGTGCTAGCTGCTTTGCCATTTGGGGTCACACACACTGCTACACAAAATGAACTAGGCAGCACAGATCATTCCTCTCAAGAGGGATTGTGTGGCTGTTAGGGCCTGGGGGGGGGGGGACACTGAGAAGCTGGTGCTGGCAGTTGCAGTTGCTGGAGATGGTGGGGAGGGAGGGAGTCTCTCAGATGTTACTTCAGCACTCTCATCCCTCAAACTTGTGGTGGCCGCTTGGCTTATGGTAGGCCTTAGGGCCCCACCCCCCGCCCGTTGTTTTTGGACTACAGTTCCCATCATCCCCAGGCACAGTGGCCAATATCCAAGGGTTATGGGAATTGTAGGCCAGCATCTGCTGGAGGGCCAAAATTGAAGAGCCCTGGCTTATGGCGTCCGTGCCTTATGAGGGCTTCCTTCCCAGAATCCTCCAAGAGAAAACAAACCAGGGCAGCCTAAATCGAGGGGTTCCCACCCTTGGGTCCCCAGATGTTGTCTCCCATCGTCCCCAGGCCACCATGGTGAAGGCCATTATGGCCAACACAATGGAGTTGTAGTCAAACAACATCTAGAGACCTAAGGGTGGAGACCCTTGGCACAGATGACCTTCCTCAAGAGGAATGCGGGGCTTTTAGAGGCTGGTGGAAACACATAAGATGCACAGAAGCACAAAATCAAACTTTGTCTGACTCTTGGGAATCACCACTTGAAGGCATCCCACTTAGAAATATCGATTTCAACATCATTCCCTTGCCCCCGTCTGTTTCTCCCCCCTAGGGATTCCACTGGGAACCTTGTTTCGATTGGAAAACAAAGCTGGACTGCTGGGAGAACTCCTTTTATATTATCAACAATTTTGTAAGTTCACCATGATAACTTTTGCTAAACCTAAGTGGGCAGATAGCTCAGAACTAATATTTTCTTGCCAGATTGCTGAGAAGATGACTAGATCTACATCTGCCAAGTAGATTGATAAAGTTTTCAAAGCATGGGCAAGACAGAGAGTTTGAGCTTGGGGTGGGGGATACATTTGGTAATACCTTAAGAATGAATGCCGATTCTTAAATATCTTTGTTCATTTTGAATTAGATATACATTCAAAATGGGACAGGGGTAGGGACTTCAAGATGAGATGGAGAAGCTTAAATCTCAGATTTTGTATGGGGTGTTATTATGTAAGCATGCAATTTCCAAGACCTCAGATATATGGATGGGTGGTAAAGATTGTCATCACAATTCAGCAAAGGAGATTGATCCCTGTAAGCAGCCTTCTGCATGCGTAATTGACATGGAAGGAGGTGTGGATTCACACTGTGACACTTACTCAGGCTGGATATTGAACTGGTACTGGTTAGATGCCTTTTGTTGTCTGTGGAAGGGGATGCACATCTCTGTCCAGACTTGTTGCTCATGACTGCAGCTGGACTGGAATTGGAGTGCAGGATGAAAGTATCATGCTTATGCCCAATCCATTAAGACAGAAAGAGAGGCTGTGATCCTGGCTGTGCGATGTTCTCAAACTTCCCTTCACCTCTCCAGGACTTTCCATGGCAACAGTTTGAGCAAACTTCAGGAGGGCTCACTTTCACTTACGCATCGGCGGTAAGTTCTCGTTTCTAGGAGTACGGTGATTGCTGACTCTCTGGGTCAAAACTGCGCACCCATATGTGATTTTCTCCCCGGGGTGAATGGCGGCGGGGCAGATCTTTGTCAGCATAGGGGGAATGGGCTAAGCCCCCTCCCTTACTGTGGTCTTGATCCAGCTCAGGACACGGCTATTTCAAAATGTCATGTAAAGTGGCTAATATGTTGACTATACTTATTAGACCAAGGATGGCCAACTGGAACTCTTGCCAGTTCCCAGGGCAATTTTTATGTGGCCTTACAATATTTCAATCAATGGGTGATAAAAGGTTTGCTGACAGTTTCGTGTATAACGAAAATAACAATATTTCCAACTCATAAGGAACAGAATTCTTCTATGCAATTACATCTGTCTCTGATCTTGGATGTAGCATGTCTAGAACACGTTAGTAGTTGACATACTGCACAAGGTTATATTATTATTAATATTTTTATTATTATTAATTTGATTTATGTGCTTTTCCTGTGTAATGTTTGAGCAGTTTCACAAGAGCACTTGAGCACTAAATGCATGAATTGTGCAAACACGGTTGTGCAATTGACAACCATTCTTTCCACTTTGTGCAACTACCTTTGTGCAGTCCTTGTGTGCATGAATGTTACATTGCAAGGTGTTAGATTGCAAGATTGTGTCTGAATGCATCGGTTTCATAACTAGGGAGCCTCTTCTGATAGATACATCAGCTTTATTTTGGAGTCTGCCCACTCATGATGGGATCAGGTTGTGCAGGAAAATACACTCCCACTTTCATATTTTCCCCGACCATACTGACCGCCACCTGGAGAATAGATTGGCCCTTGAGAATATAGAAGTTGGTCCCTTCCCGCTTAGACAGGGTAATCCTGCATTGTAGAACTCTGGATTTCCATCTAGAAAATGCAGCTCTGGCACAAATGAACTGTTTGACCTTGGGCAAGTTACTCTTGGCTTGGCTTTCCTGCTAGTTCAATGGAGTCAGCAAATGGGATTGCCAATGACCCACCCTGACATGGTCATCATGAGGGTAAATGAGACCATACATACAAGGCTTGTGCACAAAGTTGCTTCGGCACCGGCGGGGGTAATCCTTTAAGGGCGGGGGAAGGTGCACTCACCCCTCCCGCTGCATTTCCCCCACAGGCGCTCTGTTATTTTTAAGCCCATCGGGGCAGCAGCGTTCGTCCCTGCCACCCCGTTGTCGTCATGGTCCGGAAGTGGCCCGAAGTAGCAAGTGTACGTGCGCCTGTTGTGTGCGCACGCGTACATGGCAGATGGGTGCGTGCGCACACGCGCTTGCTACTTCCGGCCATTTCCGGCCGACGACGACAACGGGACGGCAGGGAGGAACGCTGCCGGTGGGGGAAATGCGGTGGGAGGGGTGAGTGCACCCTCCCCCACCCTTAAAGGACTACCCCCGCCGGTGCGGGGGCTATTTGAAAACAGTGGGTCTAACTCTACTCCAAATGATATCCGAGAGAGTGCACAGCTTTCTTGGTGGCCCTTGCTCCTATGCCTTGAACAGTGAGGCTATTCCCAGGATCAGGAGAAATCGGGCTAGGGGAACTTAGCCCGATTTCTCCTGACCGCGAGAACCACCAGGTGGGCAGGCGAGCCCGGTGGCCTCCAGGAAGTTAACCCACCAAAACAACCCTCCCCTTCAAGCGAGTTTGCGGAGCGAGTGCTCCGCAAACCCGGTTTTTAAAATCGTGAGTAGACCCCCAACCGGGAAGCTGAAAAGCAGCCTCCCGGCTCGGGGGTCCCTCCAGCATGCCCTGCCAGCTCGCGCCGGGCATGCTGGAGCTTCCAGGGGCCACGTGGCCCCCGAACTCACCAGCCCGTGTGAAGAGCCTCAGTGCTTGCACTGCTGACCTTGCAGGTAATGCTGTTTGTCCCCATGCCATTAAATGCTTCACCTGCTAATTTCTGCGGACCAAGCTGCTATTGAGAGTATGAGAGGAGGCCAAGGTCAGTTGGCAGTGAGGATTTCAGCACTACTGAGGTGTGCAAATCGTTTTATTTGGATTGAGGCTACAGAGCAGAATGGAAACAAACTCAGGGAGAATTACATTCTTACGCCAAGCTCCCAAGTTTCTAGCAATGCCTTGTTTGCTGAGCCTCAGAGCCAAACTGGACACCCATACATGCAGTTCTGAGTAGGAGCATGGGAGATCTGTTCCGTTTGGGGTTGTGTAGATTCCAGTAGTGGCTCGTGAATGCGCCCCTGGGAGGGGGGCGGCGGGAGGCATCTTTAAGGGAAAAAGTTGCTGCTTACCTCGGCAGCGTGCCTCCCAGCAGGGTAATCACCGCCTGCGGCGGGGAATCGCCGCCACCACTCACCTGGCGTAAATGGAGCCGTGCCCCCGCCAGCAGCCAGGTGAGTGGTGGTGGCGATTCCCTGCCACGGGGGCTGCTGGGAGGCACACTGTGGAGGGAAGCAGTGACTTTCTTTCCCCTTAAAGACGCCTCCCGCCTTCCCCCCAATGGCGCTTCACGAGCCATTGCTGGAAGATTCTTGTCTTCTCTTCAAGCTGACCAGGCCAGGCCAGGGGCACTGGATGAGAAAAGACAAAACAGAGAAGCCGAGTGCAAAAGGTGGAGTTGGACACACCTTTGTAGTCTCCCTAGTTTCATCATTGCTATGTGCTCTTTTAAACAGGGACTTGTCAAGTAATGCAATCCAGACCATTGAGACGAATTCATGTGAAGCTGTCCTGTTTGTGCAGTTTATGTAAGTCACTAAGCATCCAAACCAGAGGCGTATCTAGGGAAATTGGCGCCTAGGGCAAGCACTGAAATTGTGCCCCTATCCAAACAGGGATGATGGGACTTGTAGTCAACAATATCTGGAAATCCCTCTGAAAAGGAACACTGTACCATCTAGACATGGTTGTTGATCCAAACCTGAAAACATGAGCCATCTCTGTTCAAGACTTAGAACAACAGTCAGGAGTTATATGAAGATTCCAAGTGTCATTTTCTCCCTCTCATCTCATGCTTTTTAAAAAACATGACTTTGTCCTAGAGGATCACCTGCTCAGGCACTAGCAAAATGGGGGGGGGGGGGAGGGAGAGAAGAAGGTGACAGGGTGGGGGTGGGGAGGCTATAAACCAGTGAATGATTCCTGTCAGTCTTTGTCTTGTGATGACTCTGGGCTTATGATGGGGTGTTGGGAATTCTCTCTGGTAGAGAAACTCTTTTTCATTCTAGCAGAGTGCACAGAGGCACCATACAGCGGATTTAGTTAGACATACGTGTATGCTGAGAGGAAAGTAACTTGGAGCCAGTTCATAGTTTCCAATCAATATATAAGGCATTGATTAGACAACTCCATTCTAGATAGGGCGCGCGGCCCCTTCGGCAGTTAGAAGAAGGCTGGTGCTGCTTTCTCTTTCCCTGCAGGGAAGAGCTGCTCCTGGGCTGTGTTGCGAACGCAGCACCAGTCTTAGCTCCTGAAAGGGCCGCGCAGCCCCTTCGGGAGCTAGTGATGCTGGCCCTGCGTTTGCAGCGCGCAGCCAGGAGCGACTCTTCCCTGCCTCCTTTGAACCCGTTGGCCCAGTGGTGGCTCCGCCCCTTCCAGGGTTGCAAAACAACTCGAACATAAATGCATTTATGAATGAATGCATGCATGCATGAATGAATAAATGAATGTAGTATTGTTCCAGAAGCTTTTGTAATTCTCTGCCCTGAAACAAGCCACTTATAGGCCTTTTTAGATAGTTTTTGTTTTCAAAGCCAGCAAATTTTCCAATCTTTTAAAAATTAAATATTCAGAGACTTCTCAGTCTCCCCCCCACCTCCTATATCCAAGCCCTATGGCCGATCCTAGGCCGGAGGGCAAGGCAAGCAAGCTGGCCAGTGGCTGAGGGGCCTTGGGGCTGGGCAGGTGGGCAATGGGGTGGGGGTTGCGGGCACTGGCATGGCACACCCCAGTGGCGCCTAGGGCATGTGCCCTGGCTGCCCCCGCCCCCAATTACGTCCATGATAAAAACCATAAATGGGGATGGGGTGGGGGAGCACAGATGGATTCGGTTTCCACCCTGTGGTTCTGGCCCTACATCTCCCAAGCTTGAGAAAAGACAAAACAGATAAGCTGAGAGAGAAAGGTGGGGTTGGACACACCTTTGTAGTCTCCCTAATTTCATCATTGCTATGTGCTCTTTTAAGCAGGGACTTGTCAAGTAATACAATCCAGACCATTGAGACGAATTCATGTGAAGCTGTCCTGTTTGTGCAGTTTATGTAAGTCATTAAGCATCAAAACCATCAATGGGGATGGGGTGGGGGAGCACGGATGGGTTAAGTTTCCACCCTGTGGTTCTGGTCCTATATCTCCCAAGCTTCTGCCCTAGAAGCAGTTTCCCTCCAAGAGGGTTCTGGGAGTCAGGCCTGCTGCTAGGGGCCACCGTTTCTGAGTGTGGGAGCTTTGACCCATAATTCCGGGTCTGTATGGGGTTGGGTTATTCATTGCTGAGCGATGTGTACTGTGCATGTGCTTCTTTAGAACTGTTTTCCATTTTTCTGGACTGCACACAGAGTTATCCAAGCAAGGCTGAGCCAGATCTCAGTCCTGGAATCGATTCTCATATGTGATGCCTTGTTTCTAGAAATCTCTCTGCAAGAAGGCTCACTTGGTACCTGGTCTCGTGGTAGCAAGCATGACCTGTCCCCTTTAGCTAAGCAGGGTTGGATATGCATGGGAGACTAGAAGTGTGTGCACTGTAAGAGATTCCCCTCAGGGGATGGAGCCGCTCTGGGAAGAGCAGAAGCTTCCAAGTTCCCTCCCTGGCATCTCCAAGATAGGGTTGAAAGAGCGTGGCGTGAGCCCAAGATTGCCAGAGTCTGAGAGCGTGGCTTCCAGGCCAGCTTAAACAATGGCACTCTTCTTCATCTTAGAAATAGGCACTGGAGCTTCAGACAAGAGATGAATTAGCACCACTAGATGAGGGAGTTAGGAAAGAGTCTTTGGACATGAAAAAATGAATCCACTTTTTGCACCTTTTGAGGGGCAACCTTAAACTCACAGTAAAGCCTCATGGTAAAGCTTGCTGTTTGAATAACATCCTGGAAACAGCTGCCCCACTGGAAAGGACACCACCTTCATACTTTGCTGCAGGGGCTTCATGTGGCAATTCGACTCCCACCATCAGACAGGAATCTCAAAGGAAAGATAGTTTTTCCTATCCCATCTACCTTTAAAAAACATATTAAAATGTAATGCTTATTTTGTACCCTGCAAAATCCTGTGCACAATGCTTGTTTCCAGAGACCTCAGCAGCAATCTCACTGAGAATCTCACTCATGGGTCATTCGAGGTCAGGAATGGAACACAGTTTATCAAGACGTAAGTGAATGCAAATGTGAAAATAGTCAACCTGTTATTGCAGAGTAAGGTACTTTCTTTGACCCCCGGGAAGGTTCAACCCGCCCCCCAACTCTTTTGAATGGCAGAGTTCAACCCTAGAAGATGTAGCATATGGTTATATTCATTCATTCATTCATCCATCCATTCATTCATTCATCTATCATATTTTTATACTGCCTGATATGTATATCTCCAGGTATACAGATATTAGATAGATAGATAGATAAGATAGAGATAGAGATATGTCTATCTCTAGGTGGCGTGTAATGAAAAGAAGCTACGGCTTTGAAGGAGGCTTCCTCCAGTGCTTCTCTCTTTTGAGAAGTTATTAACCGCTGATGCCAGGGCTGGAAATTTGATGCACTGTGCAGGTCAAACATCTCTCCTCAGTGTCTTCAGAGACACTGGGAGGCAAATACCATGTGTGTGTTTGTGTGTGTATAGTGCAATCCAGACTGGGACGATCAGTAGAGCTGGAAGCTTGCTGGTGGCTCAGGGACAGGCTGCTGCCCTTGCACATGTGCCAGCCCTGCCCCCTGTATCAGCGTCAGATGCACACTGACACAGGGACCATGCTAGCTCTGGGAAGGGCGGGGGCATGTGGCTGGGGGGGAGGGCATGTGGTGCCTTGCCTGCTCCCAGGCTGCACTTTCTTTGTCAGCTGGGTGCTTTCTTCCTCTCTCCTGCGCGGAAGGAGGGGGTGGCAAATAGCTTAATCTGCCCCTGCCTCCTGGAGCTTCTTCCTGCATTTTGCTCAGCTTGTAACCAGTGGGTCTAATTCCTCCCCACGGCAGGCTTCTCGACCATCATCCGCTGAAAGTCACTGATGATGCCAGTTTTTACAGGCTTCCCTCACTGAAGCTTCTGTAAGTACCTGAAATGAATTAGTTATTACCGTGATCACTGGTTTTTTCTGCATCTTAGACAGACACTCTTCTTCAGGGCCACTGGGTGGTCCAGAAGAACTCATCAGACTTTCCCCTTTTCTTCTTCCTCTTCTTCCTCTTCTTCGTCTTCTTCTTCTTCTTCTTCTTCTTTTTTTTGGTGATGGTAAACTCTGAGGGTACATTTCTGACTATGTGAAAGTGCCTCTGAGTATATGCAGAGTATAGGGCATTTCCCTGTATCCTGTTTTTAATGCAGGGCTTCAACTCTAAAATGCATGATAGAATTAGAAGAAGAAGAAGAGAATTTCTTGGAGTATGTGCAGATTGCCAAGTGTGTTTTGAGCCAAGATTTTGTGCCTGCAAGATAAGAATGAATGATAACGAATTAAGCTCCTTTGATCATGTGCAGGCTGCTTTTGTGTCATCACTGAATAAACTTGATCAGTCCTCATGCATTTGGTACTGGAGGTCCAGCTTGCTGGTCGGAGGCATGATTTCAGGGCAGGCTGAAGCTAGTTACTCAGTGGTGAGAAAAATACACTGTTGACTAAACTGTACTGTTGACTAAACTGTTGGAGATTCTCTTGTGGTGAGAGAATCCCTTTCTCAATATAGCAGAGTGCACAGAGGCACAACACAGCGGTAGATTAGTTAGGCATGCGTATGTGCTGAGAGTAAAGTAACTTGGAGCCAATTCATAGTTTCAAATTAATATAAAAGGCATTTATTAAGGAACTCCATTCTAGATAGGAAAGTGAGGATTTAGGATCTCTAATCTATCTATCTAACTAGATGCAAATGGATTCTGCATCCTCTCTGCAGGGAGGTGATGGTGCAGGGAGAGAACCTTGCCATGTTGCAAGGTAGGCGGGCAGGTAGCAAGAGAGAGAGGAAGGAGGAAGTCCCTGAGATTAGCAATCTACACATCAAAGGGATAGCATCAGAGCAGTGGAGAAGTGATGACAAATGTCTTGACCCTCTAGACCTCTGACTTACTAGTCTGTCCTCCACTGTCTGAGGCAAGAGACAGTGCAAAGTCCTTTAACTTTCCAACATAAACAGTACTCCAGAGCTAAGACTCCAGAGCTAAGCCATGATGCTTTCTCCCTTTTCTATTCTGCCTGATGTGGAGTTGTGTGGTTCGAAAGCAGCAAACCCAACAAGCTTCATGAAATCGGTTCTCCCTAGACATTATTTCTGCTACACCACACTGACTTTCTCTTTCTCTTTGGTATCTTGCATTGCAAAAAGTCTCTCTCCTTATTTCAGAAACCTTCGTTCTACAGAAATGACCCCAAAGATATTGGAGGACCTGATCCAGACCTCCCTGCAATTGAAGACTCTGTAAGTACTATGTACACCCTTTTCCTTTTGCTGGTTGCCAAAGGAGAGAAGAAAAGAGACAAGTGGAAACGGGGAGTCAGCCTTGTTCTAACCCCCTCCTCCTCCTCAGCCCTCTAAGTAGGTCGATAGGGGCAACTTCAGAGGCTGTAGTTTTCCCTGCGAGGAGGACAGGAGGACGGTTGACCAATACTCACACTGCTACCAAGTTGTTAGCCAATCCACACTTCTTGCCCAACATGTTATCAGGCTTTGCTGTGGGAATGGAAGTCATGCTAGAGTGGTGGTTGAGGGAACAGGCATTCCTCAGACCCGTTACAGGGGCTTCTCAGCGAGGTGGTCAGAAATGACAGACAAGGAGGGGACGGAGCGCAGGGACGGAGCGCAGGTACTTCTCGGCTTCTCTGACTGTTGGGGTGTGCATGGCCATGGGGGCTGCCATGGAGAGTGGCTGCACTTCTGCATTTGCAGTGACATCACTGCCTGAAGCTTGTCTACCACTACCCAACTTCCCACTGAAATATGGAGCTACAGGACTGTTGGGTGTGTTCCAAGCTGTACGCTCAGTTCGTGTGGACCAATGGTGAGGGCATGCCCCCTGTGTGGGTTGAAGGAGTGCAGGAACATTCCCCAGAATCCTCTGCAAGAGACAGGAAGTGGCAGATATGCAGGGAGTCTGCAGGAGACAAAAAACACGGAAAAGATTCCCTGATGGTAAAAAGTCTGAAAACCACTGAGCTAGAGTCATGAGTATCTTTGGGCATCATTTTGAGACATCTCCCAGTTCCATCTTCTCCGGAAATAGCCCTTCATTAAAAAAGGTTTTCTTTCTTCCTTCTTTTCCTTCACAGGCTGTATGCTTTCCCTCACCAGCACTCAAACACAAATGGAGTGGGGCCATAGCTTAATGACAGTGCTCTGCACATGCAGGGTCCCAGATTCACTCTCTGGAATTTCCAGTTAAAATAATCTCAGGGAACAGAGCTAGGAAAGACCTCCCTCTGAAGCACTGAGAAACCATTGCCAGTTAGAGTTAGAAAGCACTGAACTCAAGGGGCCAAGGATTTGCCACAGTATCAAGCAGCTTCCTACTTCTTCGGCAAGTAATAATTTCATCAGAAATTATTATCCCTCACAGCAAAGGGAGACTATGATCTCCCTCACAGCAAAGGGAGGAAGATAATCTCCATTATCTCCCTCACAGCAAAGTCAGCTCAATCTTCCTCAGTATATGGAGATGGGAATATCCCTTCATAGGACAGTTTTGAGTTAGAAACATTTTCTGAAGAGATGTGGGGGATATGTGGAGAGCCCCCAAAGTGTGGGTCGGCATGGCACCCTCCTGAAAGGACTGGATTGGTTGTGGGGGTTGCCAGTTACTGTCCTCTCCTGCAAGAAATGCCAAGAAGCTGTGAGGAGTTCTGTCTTTTTCCTTCACAGCATCTTGCCTAACAAGGTGTTCTGCTGTCTTTGCCATCTGAAGGATGACATTGAAGTTTTGTCTGATACGATGAAGTTGGACTGCACCGACACGTGTACCACAAAGGAAACTCTCTGCGGTAGGCTAGTAGTAGTTGATGAAATTCTGTATTGTTTTGAATGTTAAAGAGCATTTCACAATTTCCCCTCTAAGCAGGGGAAAACCTGTTGCAAAATGAGCTCATCGGCAGAATGTACTAAGAAAGAAGACCTCAAATGGCAATGATGCAAACTGCACAGAAATCAAAGTAGGTCTGCAAATGTCTCCTTTTGGGGATAAAGTGATTTTTGGACCTTTGCTTTGATTTCTGGAGTCCTTCCCTTGGTCCAAAATATGTATCCTTCCTCCATGATTCTAATTTGTGCAGAGTGACCTCTGAAAGTGTAAAGGTAATACTTTCTAGAGGCCCTTACTCTCCTTTTCGGAGTGGGGGGGTGTCAGCTTCCTGGGACTCTCATTATTTTTCAGCTTTGATTGCCAAACCAGGAATTGTACTGCAGAGAGTAAGAGTAGGTTCCTTTGACCACACTCCTGCCCTCTCTTTTCCTGGAGAGAAAACCGTCTTCCCCACTATGCTGTTGAGAGAGAGACTGAGCAACTGGGGAAGAGATGGCAGGTGGCGCCCTCTCTCTCTCTCTCTCTCTCTCTCTCTCTCTCTCTCTCTCTCTCTCTCTCTCTCTGTGATGGTGAGAAGGATTGGACTACTGGCGCTGCCCCTAGAGAGAATGCAAGCTACCAAATTCTACCCCCTTGCCTGTTGGGTGGGGCAGTGGGGAAGATTGGGCTTGCTGGACCCAATCCCCGCCACATGTTGTCTAGAGAGAAAAGACAGATATACCAATAGATCAGGCCTGCTCAACTTAGGCCCTTAGCTGTTTTTGGACTACAACTCCCATAATCCCCAGCCACAGTGGTCAAGAGTCAGGGATTATGGGATTTGTAGGCCAACACCTGCAGGAGGCCCAAAGGTGAGCAGCCCTGCAATAGAGGCAGCTGCTTGTAGAAGGAGCAACCTCATCTTTTCACCCACTCTTGTGTACTCTCCCTCGGATCAGAAACTATGGCAGCTGCTCTTGGTAACAATCACCTTGCAGGAGCAGCCATCAGGAGTGCCTTCCTGCCACGCTGTCTCTAAGCAGCAAGGAAGGCAAGCGAATGAGCAGCCACCGCTGCTTCCAAGCACTCACTTACGCTTTCCCTCTTGAAGGCTCTATCTGCTCCCTCACAGATTGAATGAACAACTGACCGAAAGGAAGCTGGGGCGGATGGCAGAGATCGCCTCTGCTTGTTCCTGTTCCTGTTCTCTCTCTCTCTCTCTTTCATGAAGTAGGAGAAATGGGGCTTCATCGAGAGGGAGAGGGAGCAGGCAAGCAATCGAGGCAACAGCTCCTTGCATGAGCAGGCCACTTGCACACTCCATCTTTGGTCATCACAGTGGTAGGGATGGGGGAGGAGAGCTGGTTTTCAGGTAGTGAGCATGAATTGTCCCCATTGTTAAGAAGGGCTTGGACTTGGTTGGGTGACTACATGTGAGCACGGTGAGATCTTCCCCTTAGGGAATGGGGTCATAGCTCAGTGGAAGAGCATCTGCATGCTCAGGTTCACTTCCCGGCTTCTCCAGATAGGTCTGGGAAAGACTCCTGCCTGAATCCTCAGAGAGCTGCTGCCAGTCAGTGTAGACAATACTGAGCTAGATGGGCCAAGGGTCTGACTCCCTCAAAGGCAGCTTCCAAAGTCCCCATGTTCTCCTGCTGCACCACCCAGAGAGGAGGGAGGGCGAGCGAATGGACAGCGGTGACTCGGCTTGCGTTTTCTGAGCAGTTCCATAGGGTTGAAGACTCCCTGTCAGGCATCTTGGAGAGACAGAGAGGACCAACAAGCTCCAGGAGACAGCACGGCCCCCATTCTCCAGAGTCAGGAGAGGCTGCCTCCTTTCCTTGCCTGCCCTCTGAGGAGGAGTGTGGCTATTGGGACACACAAGCAAAAAAGGAGACCGCATCTCACGGGGCTCGCTGTGTAGCATTGATTGAAGACCAATGCCTTTCAGCCTCAGAGCTCTTCAGGGGCAATCATTAGTCATCTTTCAAAAAGAGCTTGAGTGAAACGCCTTTGCCTGGTTACAAGCTACTTGCTCATAGGGGTGTGCACGAACCGGTCCGGAGGCCATGTAAGAGGCGGTCCGGCACCGAGGGGGGGTCTCCCTTTAAGTGCGGGGGGGGTAGAACTTACCCCTCCCACCGCTCTCCCCCCTCCGGCGCTGTAGCGTTAAGTGAAGATTTTGGGGCGGCAGCCCTGCCCCCGTCCTTGTTAGGAAAGCCTTCGTAAGAGCACTCTCAGAGCAGCACGCATGCCTTTCCTGCAGAAAACATAGCGTACAGTTTGTCACTGAGACTGTTAAGCAACAGCCTCATTTCTTTCTCACTCTCCCCCTCAAGTGCCTCGGAATTTTAGTTGACCCCCTCCCATGGAAGGTGGGCTCTTTTCAAATTCCAGCTCACATTCTAGCTCCCTCATTGGTTTACTGGAATGAGAGCTGCCTAAAAGGGTTACAGGAGGAAGATCCCATCCCTAGAGCAAAAGATGTTTGTGGGGAACCTGAAGAAATGCATATCAGTAACTGTCGTTTAAAGGTAAAGTGTGCCACTTTTTTGACTCCTGGTTTTCTTTGGTAGAAAGTGGAGTGTGAGATGAAGCCTTTCAGCATCTTCCTCTCTCGCTGCTGCCCAATATAGTAGCAGCGGGGATCCGAACCGGCAACCTTCTGCTTGTCAGTCAAGCATTTCCCCGCTGCGCCACTTAAGGTGGCTCTGACTGCTCTTGACTTTCAGGCATAACCACACAACAGAGCGGGAGCCATACAGAGGCAATTTCTAAACGGGTTCCTCTTCTTAATGTATGTGTGGAAGGAGCATGCCAGAATACTGGTCTATCATCCTGCTCCTCTGCGCTGGCTGGCAGTCCTGCCACTGCCACTTCCTCCTTCCCTCCTCCTGCGTAGGGACTAAACCACCTGCTGCAGCCCCTTGCCTGAGATGCAGCGGGAAGGAAGGCTGGACTGCTTCTCTCTCGGGGACACTTGGTGCAGTTTGGGCTCACCTTGGCTCACCTGCCTCCTTTTGCTGCTGCCTCCTTTTCTGCCTGCTGGGAAAGCAAGGGACAGGAGTGGGGAGAGAGAAGAAAGGGACTCTGCAGCCAAGTGCCTGAGATGAATTCATGGCCCTGAAAGAGGGAGAGGAGGGGGCAGAGGCGATGGGATTGCTTGCCAGTGGAGCAAGAGGGATAGACCTGTGTGTGATTCACTGCTCTACTACAGGCCCATGTACTTATTATAAAAAGAGGCTCATTGTGCCTTGAACGTGGTCTAAGCTTGCTTATTCTATTTTATTGGTCTACACCTTTAAAGTGGTTTCAAGCCACCTAATGGCGCAGCGGGTAGGCAACTTGCCTCGGGAGCAAGAGGTTGCAGGTGTGAATCCCCGCTGGTATGTTTCCCAGACTATGGGAAAGACCTATATCGGGCAGCAGCGAGAGAGGAAGATGCTGAAAGGCATCATCTCATCCTGAGCGGGAGATGGCAATGGTCAACCCCTCCTGTATTCTACCAAAGAAAACCACAGGGCTATGCGGTCACCAAGAGTCGACACCGACTCGACGGCACAACTTTAAAGTGGTTTAAAGCAGAGTCACTTTCCCCCTTCTGAGGGAACCCTGATAGAATTTTGAAAAGTGGGTGGAAGCTAAGGGTCTCTAATCGACAGTTCAGGTGGTACAAACGGATACAAGTTTGTCACGAGGAGAAAGCCTTGGGGATAGATCAGGAAATGCCTCTACTGGAGACTGTAATTAGTCCTTCAACACAGTGTTGCCAAATATCCTTCATCGTCCACCTCATGCCTCCGATGAAGTAGATTCTTGCCTACAAAAACTCAGGACATTGTGTTAATGGAGCTACAAGGCTCTTTGTTGCTGTGATTTTGTCAGTCACACTTCTAGACTTTCAAACAGCTAGAAACTTCCTTTAAAAAAATAAAGCCGAGATGTATGGTGCTTCCAGCAGCAATAAATTGTGCAACTTTCAGTGGAGTCTTGCTTACACAGACTCCCATCGGCTTCCATGCTGCTGCTTCTTCTCTGGCCACGCACTGATCAGAGACCTTGTGCTATTTTCTCAGCGCCACCTTAGGTTGCTAACTTGCTAACTGGTGCATCTTTGCTCTGCATGTCCTTGACAGGATGAAATGCAGTCACACATTTGTCCCTTTACAACTTCTCTTCTTGCAACTTGCTAATGATCTGAGCATCAGGTGCTTTTGGACATTGGATGATCCTGTTCTTTTCTTCTTGCTTCTGAGCAGAGAAAGATGAGGCTTTGAATAGGATGCAAAAAGAAGTAATGAGGGTGTTGGGAATCAGGAAGCTGAAGACCAGCAGTACACGGGGCAGGCCAAGGACAGCGTCGCTGCACAGGTCCGACCAAGCTGTTATGCAGTCCACACCTAGCATCCCCTGGTCGACAGCTACCATCATCCTGGATGGCGGAGCTCATGGTGAAACTCCCTGGCTTGAGGGAGACCATGATGAGGCTGACCTCAACAAGTGGCGCTCTTCCCTTATCCCAGTCACGCTAGTGAGGAGCCGCTTAGCCCACGTGATCCGTAGTCTCAAAGCAGACTGCACAGAGTCCAAGGTCCAGCTGGCCTGTGCTAAGATGATTTCCAGGCTCACGATGCTGCTGAACCTCTTCAGTGAGAGAGAATACGTCAAGGAGACGTCCTCCCTGTGGAAGTCATACTGCCGGCCTATGAAGAATGTTGCCAACCTGGCCACAGGAAATCCAAGAAAACGGGTGAATCCTGAGGTAAGGGGCAAAGCTTGTCAAGCCTGAGGGGTTGTCAAGCCTACTAATGCATTGTCAGGAGGAGCTTGGGCAACAATCAGCTGACCTGGATGTGGCTCACTGGGCGTGAACAAGGGGAGGCAATGGGAGTTCACCTGGCACTGGCTTCTTGAAAGCATAGAGTCAACCCATGAAACATTTGGGTTTGTCGTTCATGCTTTCTTTTCAAATTGCAATAAACTCTGTTCCGATTGAGACATGGCCTTTAAAAAGTGGTTGGGTAACCGATTCAGGCCATTTGAATTGGTTTTGAATTAATTTAAATATATTTCACACAGAAAAGATCACACTCTTTTGCAGAATATATTTCATGCAGAATAATATCAATCTCTCACTTCTGTCTGTAAAATAAGTACCACGATATCCATTGCACTTGAGAACGACAATGCATTCGTTCTCACGACCAGCACTAGCCATGCTAGTGCAGCCCCACCTGGGCAGAGCTGCTCATGAGAACTGCCAGGATCGGTCCCAATCCCGGCACTCCTCGACTGGGTAGTCCAGGTGAGGTAGGAGGGTGTACATGCAGCCTCCTCCCTCACCATCTGGTCATGTGGGCAGCTGGGGTGCTGGCAGCTCCCTTCAGGCTGCTGGCAACCATTTTAATGATAGATGCCAAGGGAAGGAGCAACCCAGCCTCTAGGGTTTCTCCATGCACAATGCTGCTGGTGTGGTGCTGCATTGTGGGATTCCTGGAGGCCAGGCTTTGCTTCCCCAGCCTCCAGATTGCTGCGCTGCTGCTCATCGCAGTGGCGATCATGTGGGTGGGGAGATGAATGGCAAGGTTGGGAGGGAATGGAGGTGATGAGGTGAAACCATCTGCTGGCCATTTGCTACCAATCTGTGATGTGAATGGAGGTTGTTACCATTTCTCCATGATGCATTCGGATGATGTCACTAACCATCACACAATTACACAGCACCATCTGCTGGCCATTTGCTACCAATCTCTGATGGTCTCAAAAGACTTGATTCCCATCATGGATTGGTAGCAAATGGTCAGCAGGTAATGCTGTCAAATTTCACAATGGCCAACAAACCCGTCAGATCACCCCTTGGAGAAATTGTGTAAACTTCCATTTTCAAATAGAGTTGTTCTCTCTTTGGCAATATACCCCATGTCTTGCATTCAGGAGAGTCCAGGCTTAATCTCTAGCCTCTTAGTTAAGGCTTCAGGGCTGAGAGCAGCTGTAAAAAGGAGTAGACAGTACTGGGCTGAATGGACCAATGTTTGACTTGGTAGAAGACAATTGCATATGTCCATATGAGAGCAAGTTCAATAGAGAGCAGTACAAGTGGTGTTTTTTATTCTGAGCGGGGTGGGGGGAGAAAAAGGTAGAAAGACAAAAAAGCCTGTTTTCCCTTTCCCTTTCCTTTGTCCCACCTTGCAGATTGCAAGCCAGGGAATCTCAGAATATGGCTATGGCAAAAGGCTGTTTGCTATTTCAGTGACTGCAGTGATAACGATGATCATGGCAGTAATTTGCCTGTTTGAGGTAAGCTAAAATGCATTTTTAAGTTGGATTTATGAACTGCCATATCCAAGGGCTTGGGGTGGGAAGCGAATGTCCCACAAAGACACAGTCCCCCCCAACTGAGGAAGAACTACTTTCACACGGGATATGCCAAATACTCATGCTTTGTAGAGAGCTTTCATTTGAGCCAGAGTTCATCCTGCCTCTACCTCTGGTGAACTCAGCTGCTGTTTCTAATCCCAGAGCTCGGACCTGAAGCGTGCAAAGACAGCAGGGCCTCTGAGCACGTTCAGTGTCTTTCCCTCACCCCTGAATACCCACAGGCATTTCCTCACAATAGGGATTAGAGTTGGGAGATCCAATCAACAATGAGCTCCAACACCTCTCTTTTTTAGGAGCACTATCATGACAGGAATGCTAACAAACCAATTTCTTGGTTGACCACCCAAATCATTGGCTCTGGCCCGCTGCAGGAAATCTTTACGTGGTGGTTGGTTGCTCATGGTCTTTCCTCTCTTTTTCTTGACAAACAGATCTGTTCTCAGCTTTCTGCAATTAAGGATGGCACCCCTCAAAGGAAACGGTAAGCCTTGCTCAGGAATGCCTGGTCTTCTGTGATTCTGCAGTCTTGGGACTCTACACACAGGACCTGGTCTCAAGCTCAGGATTTGGGTGTCCACTTCCATGTTAAAAAAAGAAAACCATTTTTTAGGCCTTAAGGCAGTGGATGAAAAGTTGAAAGGATGCAAACAGTGTCTGTCCGATCCTCCAGTGTTCAGTGGGCAGAACTTCTGTGTGCTGCAGAAGTCTCTGGCCATGTTCTTCAGCTACCCACACACTCCCAGACTTCATATTCCAAAACCTCTCCTCCTAGTGTCATTATGCCTTCTCCATTTTTGACATTTCAGGGTACAAATCTATCCCATGTGCCCCATTTGCACAACCCTTTTCATGTAGGGGAAAATTGGTACGCCAGCTGTGACTACCACTAAAAAACACATATCACCCATTTCTTTGAGAGAACGTTTCATTCAGTTTGTTCCATTCTCTCCCTCCTCCATCTCCCCTGCTAACTTGGCAAAGAGGCACCTTTTAACATGATGGTTCTCTTTATTTAGCAGGGGGAGAGTAACTGGCCCTATCCACCCCCAGCACAGTGCCTCCAGTGACTGTAGCTGGTCTCTGTCTTATGTTTCTTTTAGATGGTGAGCCCTTTGGGGATAGGGATCTATCTTATTTGTTTGTTATATCTCTGCGTAAACCGCCCTGAGCCATTTTCGGAAGGGCAGTATAGAAATCCAATGAATAATAACTAAATAAATAAGCATCCCAAGGCAATGATCAGGCCTGGGTGTCAATTTCTTCTTTTTATTCTCATTCAAAGGCCCTTTCTAGGCAGAAAGAAGAAAGGTGCAAAACAGGTAAGGAGATAGCTTATGTTCTCCCATCGTCAACAGAGATATGGATTTTCTGGAAACCTTTGTTGGCAATTCATCTGAAAAAATTTCCCAAGCAAATTTCTCCTCATTTGCTGAATATTTGTGGGGGTGGTTTTGCCCAAAAAGCCAATAAATACTGTAGAAATTTTCCTGATGCCCTAAATAGACTGAGATCTCATTTTGCAAGTTATTTGATCTGATTATGCAAGTTCTTGATTTAAAAAACCAACCACTCTACACCATCTTAACTTCCCTTCATTGTACCTCATATGATTTTCAAGTATCCAAACAGAAATTTTAGAAATAGACATTTTTGTCCTCACCACAGCAGTATTCTTCACTTGACCTTTTTTCTGAAGGAGGCGATCTTCCATTCACTTTTCTGTGAAAGTGAATGTTATGTCCACTTAGAAACTATTTGATGACGAGAACTAAAGCTGCTCCTTGTCCCCGCGATGAAGACTCCTCCTCCTGCCCACAGAGGCACATTTCTTCCTCTGTATGGCCCCAATCTGGGTTCTTCCCTTTGGCATTCTAATGTCAAGAAATGGTGGGCATTACGATCATATATCCAGGATGTTTTCTAGATGGCAGTCAAAGATGCTCTGTATAGAACTTGCAAATCAATACAAGCTGAGAGTTTACAGAGAATCCAGACCCTCCCCAAGATTGGTGCTGATTTTTCTCCTGGGATCTGATGGGGAGGTCACGTAGGGAAAAGGCCCTTGGTGCAATGTTTGCTGCACCCCCCTGTTGGCCACTCCTTGCTTTTGGTGATTAGCTCACATTCACCAGCAAATGAATTTGAAAAGGGGTGGGTTAATAACGAGAAGCAAGAGGTGGCCAGCAGGGGGCGCAGTGAAAATCGCACCAGCAGCCTCCTTCCCATGTGACCTCCCCATCAGATGCCAGAAGAAAAAAGCAACCATCTGCAGGAGGCTCTGGATTCTCTGTGCACTCTCAGCTGATATTCATTGGCAAGCTCCGTTTGTAGCATATTTTACTGTCATCTAGAAAACCTCTAAATAATGGCATGATAGCCACCCCAAACCCTGAAGTTGGTTTGTTGGGACTCATTGTCACGAGATTGTGACCCACTGACCCCTTCTTCTGCTCAGTCTTCCAGTGCAGGTTCTCCAGTGCTCGGTAAGCCTCTTCGGCTCAAGGAGAGTGTGGATAAAGTCGGGGGAAAGAAACAGCATGATGAGGACTCCTCAGGAGACAAGGCTATATTCAGCCGGGAGAGGTATAAATGAAAGGAATATTCTCAGATCTGCATGGGTTACAGAACATCCTATCTCTGATTGCTCCCACACTAGCCCTTTCCTTCAGAATCACTCTCTTTCATTCACTCACTTGTTACAGAGAATCTAGACGACGTCATTGCTAGCCTGTTGCGTTCCGATGTTTTCCGCATCCCCCTCCTGTCTCCCCCCCCCCCGGTGGACAAGCATTGCATTATTGAGGCACATGAGGAGTGGTTTGATGACAACGTGGTTGATTATGATGCTCTGCCATTTCCTGGCCCTGGTGGCCACTATATGTCCTGCAATGTCTCTTCCACAATTGTTTTTCAATAGAGGTTTGCCAGCTTTGAGGTGCTGATGTGGGAAGTTGCATTGAGGGACTCTTTGGGGCAGCTTAGTATTGTTTTATTTTTTGTTTTTAAAATGAAACCTTTCTCTAATGTGCAAGAACATAAATAAACTTGGGAAATGGAGGACAAAATGATGGGGTTGATAGGGTGGATTGCCATGCCTCTCTCCCACCATTTCCCAGAATGAGCCTGCAAATGAGCTTTTCCTGACTCCCGAACTCATGCTGAATTTAAACAGCTGCCCTCTGCATTAATCCCCTCCCTACATATATGTAGGAGTCCATGCCATCGAACGCAAGGGGATTGACTTCAATCTGAGTAGACGTGCGTGGGAATGGGCTGTGCTTAATATCCGCTTTCATAGCCTAGGCACTGTCCAGATTACATGCGACAACCGTGTCACTACTGCCCCTTCAGTGTGCTTCCGTCCTGCCTGTGTTTCGGCATCACGGTCCCTGCGCTGTCAGCAAGGTGCCGCTCTCGTTTCTGATGTCCAGGGGCGTCCCGCTAATGAGGCAAAGGGAGACGAGTGCCTCCTGGCCCACAGCCTCGGAGGGCCCCCCGGCCAGTCCTCGCCCTCTCCATTCTGCCGTGCAGCATGCCTGCAAGGGAGCGCAAAGGCAGCTGCCTGCCTGCCTGCCTGCCATCGCTCTCCCTGCTCCCTCTCCCATGCAGCGTGCCTGCGAGAGGGAGAGGGAGCTGCTGGGAGCCCGAGGTCATGGAAGGTGGGAGAGAAGCAAACTTCCCCTTGGCGAAGCTTCCTCCTCCCCGACAGGCTGAGGTCGCCGAGAAGAATGGTTTGGATCGCTGCTGAGCTCTGTCTTGCTGTTGCGGGAGGGGGGCGATTCTATCTGCCTTCTGTTGCCCAAGCTGGATCTGGAGGTGGAAGAGGGCGGGAGACACTGTCGAGAAGACAAGAACAATTAAGCCCCCACCCCGTTCATGTTGTTTTGCCCTGGTATTCTCTTCGCTTCAAGAGACAGTTAATGGCTTCCCCATTGGAACAGTTTGCCTGTCATTCACCTGTAAAGCTGAATCAAATGTGGGACTTCGGCACTGGGCATAGATCTTTGTGCCCTCCCCCTGGCTTGTAGAAGCCGGAGGAATTGTGCAAACCTGGAAAGACATGATGCCATACTCTTTCATGTACGTCATTGATTCCTGTTGCAGGATTTTGCCTTACTTAGCACACCATTTGGATTTGCTCTTTCTAAAAGTGTAGCCAGTACCCTGTTCTCGATACAAGCGGTTCATCGCTAAGGCTCTCTCTTTTCGACCACTAACACAATCTTGGCCATGATGGGAACCACTTTTTCAGGGCAAATTGGTGCAGTGTCGCTGTGCTAAGACAGCCAGGTTCATAACAGCCAAACAGTCTTGGAGACATGATACCCAGTTGTGAAACCATTGGAGACCCTATTATTGCTCTGCAAGCGCCACATAACTTTGGCTCTTCTCTCTTTGTCAGAGTTCCACCAGCGCCACCAAGCCCGCCAGGTACACCAAGCCCGCCAGCGGTAGAACAATCGCCTCCAAGAAGGCCCAACTCAAGAAGAATGTAAGTAATGGTTGTATTCTATCCAATGAGGCTATTCTCATGATGGAGGAAAACCGGGCGAAAAGAGCCCAGCCCTGTTTTCCATCCTCGTGAGACCCACCAGGCTTGCGGGTGAGCCCAGTGATTCTCTGGCAGCTAGCCCGCCAATGTAGCCCTCCCTTCAACCCAGCTGAGTGAGTGCTCCACTAACCCGGGTTTTCTGATCGTGTGGCGCCTTGGCATGGCTCCGTGCCACAGCCACACACCAGGAGACCTCCGCCGGGAGGCTCAAACAAGCCTTCTGATCCCGGGAGTCTCCCCAGGATTCCTCCATACACTCGCGTGGGTCATCCTGCTAACAAGCAGAAGGTTGCTGGTTCGAATCCCCGCAGGTACTATATGGGGCAGCAGCAATATAGGAAGATGCTGAAAAGCCATCATCTCATATGGCGTGGTAGGAGGCAATGGTAAACCCCTCCTGTATTTTAGCCAAAGTAAACCCCAGGACACTGTGGACTCCAGAAGTCGAAATCGACTTGACGGCACACTTTACTTTACTTTTATTTTTGTGAGACTGCTCCCCCGTTCTTTACCTTTTGAATGCCATTTTGAAAACGTTTTGAATGCCAAATCACCACTTTGGGGGCAAATGGCCGCTTTGGTATGGTGGGGCGAATTTTCACATGGATAGAGCACAGTAGGAAAGTCTTGACTCTGCCCCTCGCTGCACAACACATTCCCAGATTGGGGCCCCCTGTGACTGAGAGTCCAAAGGGTCTGCTTCCAGTTTGCACTTGTCTTCTAATGATGGCTCTCAGGTCATGTGCAGGTTGGCCATCATTTGGTCACCAGGGCGCTTTCCAGATTGTGAGCTGTGCACCGCAGAAAGCGGTGTAAACTGCAACGTTTTGTGGTGCCAAATTCAACCGACATTAGAGAGCCATTATAAGGGGGAAAGCCTCCTACAACGGGCAGACACAGCTATTATTTTATTTTATTTTTGCAATGCAGATGCAACATTATAGGGCTGTGACACAGCAATAAAATCCAAAAGGCGGTGTCAGAAATAGGAAAGGCACCTTCCTTACAACACAGGGGCTGTGATGTCAAAACACAGGCTCCACAGAAGCACACTGAAGGGACCCTTTGTGACAGTGTGATAGCGTGCAATCTGGAAAGCGCCCTGTTCACACACTTGGAATCAGTTCTGCATTTCAAGCATAATGACAGCAAAGGCTTCTGCTTGCAGAATAACAGTCCCGCTTGAGTGCCCTGCCCTTCGCCGGCCAGATGTCATTTCACCTGCCAGCCACTTCTGGCTCCCCGCCACCTTCCCTCCCTGTCTCCGTGACCTCCTTCGCTCTTCCCCATTGGGGATGGGTTTTTGAACTGCAGGTTCAGCAGTGAGGAGGGTGAAAAGGGAGCTTGTTCCTCCCACACTGCTGATCTGCAGTTCAAAGTCCCTCTGCATGGCAGTGAAGAGGAATGGGGGCATGAAAGAGGCAGTTCTGGCCTTGTCCCCGGATGCTGCCGTCAGTGTCAAGGGTGTGGCCAGCAGCGCATGGACCTCACCTCGGGCAGCATCGGCACCGGAGCTGACACTGGATCTAGCGCTACAGCTGAGCGACTTTGAAAAAGCTTCTGTCTTTGAGAAGTAATTGCCAAGTGATGACCAAATGACGAGGGAGGAGAAGAATGCCGCCTCGAACCCCATTAAGTTTCTGAACTAGAGGGACCAATGGTCTGACTCAGTGGAAGGCAACTTCCTATGTAACTATATTTAGGCCTCTCTTTAAGAGGGAGGAGAGGGCGCAGTGGGAAGGCACCGCAGCCAATCGAATGGAAAAGAGTGGCTGACATCCCGAGCAGCAAGAGGCTGCTGCTAACTCATCCAGAACGTTCCCAAGCAGCAGAGTGTGCATGCAGCAGGAGGGAGGAGCGATGTTCACTGTTCTCCCTGCCTCTGTCATTATCCATTGCCTGCAAAAAGAGGTCCCTGAGGGATTTCTGGAAGGATGTACTTTCCGGATTGTAGGTATGTCTCAACTTTGAGACTGATATTTCAAAACACTTGATGGACATTCTGCCATCCATGGATGTCTCTCCCTCATGTGACTTCTGAACCTTGCTGAGAAGTAAAGTGTGCCGTCAAGTCGGTGTTGACTCCTGGAAACCCCAGGGGCGCAATTCCAGTGCTTGCCCTAGGCGCTCTTTGCCCTAGATACGCCCCTGGGGGAGGGGAGCAATTCTGGCTGCTCTTTCCTGCCCCCATCAGTGCTCTTTACCTTCCTATGAAGAATCTGTATGCAGTTGATGCAAGAATGCAGGCAGCCAGCAGGGCAGGCAGACGCTGTGTGGCCTGCTGGGCAACAAACAGCAGCACACAAACTACGGAACAGCAGCATGAAAACACCCAGCAGTTGCTGCTGCGAGTCTATCTGCCACGTGGACCCTGCTTGGTGCGGGTGGCCCAGACAGCTCTCGGGCCTGGCCTGCGCTCTCCACCATCCAATGGGAGTACCCACCCGCCGCCCCCGTCCCACGCTGCCCAGAGATCTCGTGTGAGTGTGCTGCTGCAGCCTGTGAGAGTGAGTGGGGGGGTGGTTCAGGTGCCACTGGTCCGCTCGCCGGCCACCTGGGATCCGGAGATACCGGGACCCTCCGGCGGCGCCCACTGGTTGAATCTTGTGATGGTGGGGCATGGAAATTATGCCCTCTTCAGGGGGCGCCCAGAGCACGTGCCCTGGCTGCCCCACCCTGGATCCGCCTCTGCCCTCCGCTCTGGAACAATCTGGCTGAGTTAGGAGCAGATTTTCTGGTTGCTGCTCTGGATATCAGCCTTTAATAAATTTAAGGTGGCGATGATGATGATGATGATGATGATGATGATGATGATGATGATGATAACGATGATGGTGATGAACAACTTTGTTAGCTATCCCATAACAAATTGTTGTCTGGGCGGCTGACAACATGAAATTAAAACATGAAATGAAAACATACAACACATTAAATCATAAGAGACCAAAAGGGGCAGGGGTGGGAGTGGGGAGAGGAAATACAAAATGCAATACAAAGACATTTTAAAACTCTTTAAAAATCAGTTTTAAAAAATCAAATTTGAAAATCAAAATTTTAAAAGTCCGACAGAACAAAAAGGTCTTTAGGTGGCATCTAAAAGAACAAAGTGAGGAAGCCAGTCGAAGCTCACTCAGGAAGCTATTCCATAAATGGGGTGTCACCACCCAAAAGGCCCTCTCCCTAGTAGCCACCCACTTCACCTCCTTTGGCAAGGGCACTCAGAGGAGGGCCTCTGAAGAAGAACTTAAGGTCCTGGTTGGGACATATGGAGCAAGGCACTTTGAACTTTGGGGCCGAAGTCCAGGGCCTCCACCAGTGTTCTCTCAAACAGTGATTCGCAGATGTTGTTGACCACAGCTCCCAGAATCCCCAGCCAAAGGCCATTGCAGCCAAAGGCTATTGCTGGGAGTTGTAGTGAACAGTATCTGGAAATCCCTGCTAGAGGCAACACTGGCCTCCAAACCCCTTGGGGGCCCCCAAATCCTTTTTAGTTTGTTTTGGGTGGTGTGGTCTCTACTGGCCCTCAATGGACCAGGCACTCAAGTATAACTGTGACCTGTTTCAGGTGCTTTAGAGACAGAGGGGGGAGTGGGGGGGAGATATGTGGGATGGGAATATGTTAAGTTGTGTGTTGAAACATTTCTGCTAGTGCATATCTGCATAAGTGTAACTGTTTTATATTCTTACATTCTTGTGAGTTCAGTTGCTGTTTGTGCCCTCAAGAACCCACCTATTAAAAATATTTCGTGTGTGTGTGTGTGTGTGTGTGTGTGTGTGTGTGTGTGTGTGTAGGGGCATGATGCTTAAGTTGCAGGGTGGGGTGCTCCAGAAACCTTTAGGTCCAGGCTCCAAAATTACCTAGGTGCAACTTTGCCTCTGATAGAGCACAGACTGTTTGGAGTAAAGGTGTATGTGGTTGGTTTGTGTAGTGCTGTAAGCAAATGTGCTCAGGCTGGCCTAGATGCAGCAGATTCTCTTTAATGTCTGTTTTCATTCTGTCAGGTCCACAACACCAACCCTGTTTGCACCTCCATCTGCACCTCCATCCTCACCTCCATCCGTACATCAGTCTATACCTCCATCTGCACCTCCACCTGTACCTCTATCTGCACCTCCATCCTCACCTCCATCCGGACATCGGTCTGTACCTCCATCCGCACTTCCATCCGTACATCAGTCCGTACCTCCATCTGCACCTCTGCCTTTACATGGGGTAAGTAAATGTAGAGTAATCTGCGCCTGCTTCTTCCTTTCATTAACCTCGTCATATTAGAGCTGGTCTGTAAGACAGCCTAGTACAAAGTACGATTGTCAGATACATTTTTTTCATGGTAGCTAATTTGCACAACCTTTTACTCATACCAGTTGACTCTACCCTACATGAACCATCCACTCCCCCTTTGAGCAGACTTAATATAGGATGCTCTGCATGCATTGCTATATACTTAGGCTTAAAACAATCACAAATGAATCAGTTCCCTGTTTGGAGTACTTCACCCACTCCCGGTCTCTGTCCGGGGCGTAGGATGGCTGGCAGCAACCCTGGACAGGCAGGTGCCTGCCCTTTTCCTGCCAATGCTGCCAGGCCGGACCCCCCGCCACGCAACGAGGTCTCCTCTGCCAGCACTGGGTCTCCCTACACACATACTGCTACTGCCGCTGCCTCCTCCTCTGATGGCAGGCTTGTCCCCGGCTGTGCTGTCCCCGGCCAGCCATACCCCTTCCACCCTGAGTCAGGACACCAATGCTGGAGGCGTTTCTGGGGCTGAGCAGCATGTGTAGCGCATCCAACTGGAGAGTGCATTCTGTGTTGGCCCAGCTGGGGGCTTCTTTGCCCTGCTTGCCAGGGAGATGAAGGAAGAACCCTACTGGGCCAGTGCAGAAAGCACTCGCCGACTGAATGGGCCATGCAGACACATAATCAGGGTGGGGCAGGCAGGGCACGTGCCCTAGGCGCCAGTTGCAGGGGAGCGCCAAGTGCTTGCCATGCCCCGCACCCAACCATCACAGTTGTGTGGTTTTTTTTCAGGGTTGGTTTGTTTGTTTTGGAAAATCCCCCCCTGCTGGGTGCCTGCTGCCACCCCCACTCACGCAGCCGCGAAAGTCGCACAACAGAGATCTGAGTCCCGGCAGAGAGCCTGCGCCCCCGCCCCTACCCCCACAGAGAACTGACTTTCCGATTATTTTTAGGGAGCGTTTGCTACCTGAAAGCATCTATTCCCCTTTCTCTTCCTCCAGAGGGGGAAAATAGATGCTTTCAGGCAGCAAGCCTGCCCTGAAATGAGACTGAAGAGCTCTCTTCAGCTCTTTAGAGCTCGAGGCCACACTCCTTTGCATGTGATGTCATCATGTGATACTTCACATGCAAAAGGGCGTGGCCTAGAGCTCTAAAGAGCCGGAGGGAGCTCTTCAGTCTCATTTCAGGGTAGGCTTGCTGCGTGAAAGCACCTCTTCACTCCAAGGTGTGCTCCTTATTCAGTAAACAAAATTTTGCAGGCAACCCCTCTCCACATCCAGCTCAAATCCTATCTTCCTTTCTTTGGGTGGGCTTTTCTCTGTGCTCTGTTGTTGGAGGGGGTTAGAGGGGAGGGGGGCAGAAGAGAGTAGGTACTTAGCTGTGCTGGTTTGCCCTTCCAGCAGCTCATGGGTAATAGCTTTGCTGTCTGCTTTCGTGGAATAGGGAATTGCAAAAATAAATTGCTTTGAATTATTTTGTAGAAGGCATAACTCTTATGCCAGTAGTGGTCATGGTTCATCTTTAGTGATGTATTATAAAACTGTATTTAGTTTTTTGCACTGGGTTTTTTCTGTGTTTGTCCAGACAGTCAACAGTTGATGGTGACATGCTAGTGGGCTTTTTTCTTCTTCATTCCACAGATTAGCTGTAGAAGCAGTCTCAGGGCTAAGATGTGCCTTCTACAATAGACACATGTAATACTCTCTCGGGTGTGGGTGGTTGTGATTCGAATTACACATGGCCACTGGCAGTTGCGAGTTTCAGCAGAGAAATGGGTGGAGTGTTTTTTACCTCTGGCTGCTTTTTTCTCACATGGATGGAAAAGGAGCCTTGAGAGGGCAACATTAAGGAGGAAAAAAATAACTGCTGGGGGGAAATATCATGATCCTTTGCTTTTTGTCCCTTTGCTCAGACGTATAGTTTTTCACCAGCTGATTTTAATTAAAAAAGCAAAACAGTTGAGGTGACTGGTACCTGCATCTATTGCATAATGTTGATTTGCCTCCCTGTTCCACTGTAGTGCTGTTAGTGCAACTAACCGTTCTCAGCGTGCAACTGTTGACACTTATAGATGCTCTGCAACGCTTTCTTTTTTCCTTTTGGATTGTAGCACTGTGTTCTGCTTCCTCCTGTTGTGGTCCAGGCCTGATTTATATACTGAATATGCTCATTAGCTAGCATACAAAATGAGGCCTGTCTCATAGTGTCACCAAGTGACCAAGTTCTTTTATATAGTGACCATGTAGGATCTGGACGCAAGGAAGAAAAGAGATCAAACCAAACCTAAATGATTCAATGGGCTTTATTGAGTATAAAAGAATAACAACATCAATCTAACTGAGCAGAAAGCAGAACATTCTATCAATATTACTAACAGTATTTCAACCCTAACCAGCAACAATATTCACCCAGTGTTCCTAACTAACACATGTGTGTGTATTAAATCTTCCTAGAGCCTAATACAACTCAGATAGAGATGGAAAAAGGGGGGGGGGGTAAGGAAGGCTGAGGACTGGCATGGTTTGGGGAGATCAGGAATTAGAGGGACGAGGGGAATGGAGAAGAAGGGGAAAGGATGGAAGGATCCAAGGCTTGTAGAGGCAACATATTACCAGGATCAGAGGCTTGAGAGCGATGGATCTTTCAGCTGAAGGAGAGAAGCTGTTGGCTGGAGACAAGAGCTTTTGGATCAAGCATGCAGTTTCCTCAGAGCACGGCTGATAGTCAGAGCACCATGGCTGGGGAAGTCTTGACTTCTCACTGCGCAGTGGAAGTCACAGACAGTTCCTGCCCATGGACAGAGTTCCTGCCTCTAGTCCCGCGGCTTGGGCAGCAAAACCCTTGGATTGCTCATGAGCAGATCTTGCTTTTAGGCACAAGATTGCGTGTAGGCACAAGACTGCCTGTAGGCAAAAGACTGCTAGTTCTCTTTCCAGTAAGCCTGTTCTTTATAGTGGTATTTTCCTTTGATCTCTCATAGAGTCTATTCAAATCTCCTCATCTTTCCCTGGGTCCCCAAAAAGGTGACAACTTGCTGTTATCTTCTGGATATCATCTTTTAATTATTCAGCCAGTCCAGAGAGATCTCAAGCTCATCTTCTGTTAACTGCTATCTTGAGGAGGGGACATTGCCCAAATCAAATCTGCATCTCTGAGTTGCAAATGGGCCCCTTCTCTTGTCCCAGATTTGCTAGCCTGATCCCAAAAGGTGTTAAAGGTCAGGAGTTAGTGAGAGAATTAGTTCTATTTGTGTGAGACAGCAATGACATTATTTCTTGTGTACCTCTATCTAGTGTGTAATTATAACAAGAGAATATTTAAAGTAACATAAAAAGGGGTACATGAGTGAGATGAGTTAATCAATATATTTGACTGAGGCAGAAGCATCCTGTCAGTGAGGAAAAGGGATAATTTCAGCAGTGTGAGACTGGTCATTAAGCCTGACCCATTGAGTCTCTTGTGAGTTCCACAAACACTGTTAACCAATGCTAGATTACCCCTGCCTTTACAAATCATTTACCGGGCAGTCATGAGATCTGGGCTTCACCTCAAGTTCAGGCATTTAATTGAACTCTTAATATAAAATGAAATCAGACACAGGCCTGAATTCCATATATTTCTGGGTTGGTACCTCTGAGTCTAAGGTTGGGGTACATGTGCCCCAACACTCCAGGGGGTGTTGAGTGGGTAGTTTACCACTCCACCAGATCTCTGAGGTAATTAGAAAGGGCTAAGGCTTCTCCTACAAGGTAAAACCATGAGGGGGGGCAGGGGCGTAAGAAGGCTGGAGTGGGCCCAGAGACAACATTTTAAAATGGGCCCCTCACTGATACACACACACACACACACACACACACACACACACACACACTTCACAATAGATAGTCATGTGACTTGCCTCTGGGGCGCCCCTCAAGGCGTGGGGGCCCCCAGGCAGCTGCCTACCCTTGCCTAATAATAGTTACGCCCCTGAGGGGGGCATATGGACTACAGATGGCTTTCTGGGGTTCTGCACCTTGTCCGCAACTTCATTTCTTTATGTGCTTTATTAAGGCAGCCCCCATTCCATCAAGGAGGGGAGGCTTATTCAGTAATTGGCAGTAGCCTGTGGTGGTGCATGTTTATGAAAATAAATGCAAAATCAAAATATGGTAAGTTGAGAAGAATAAATATATTTAAATATAAAGGTCATAAAAAGGAAATATGCTGGAAGCTAATGATAGCACTTTTAGTTTGTTAAAAATGGATTTTGTGATTTAAGTCTTGTCTTTGAAAAGAGTTGACTATTAAAATGTGCAGTAAATCATGTGTAATTGAAAAAGGGTTGTAATTGTAAACGTAAGTGCAAAAGGTGGTTCTACATCTGAAAGTTGAAGACACTTTCTAGAATTTACAATAAGTTTTTTATTTACTGCCAGGCATGCACACCAATGTAGAAACAGACTTGTATTAAGGTGCATAAACAATGCAGTCACCAAAAGAAACCTGAAAAAGCTTAATATGCAGAGACTGCTTCTATGAGGCTGATGAGTACAGGTGTAATTGATGGATTTCTTTGTGACTTTTCCTGAGAGCTAGCATAGTGTAGTGGTTAGAGTGTTGGACTAGGCCTGGGAAGACCTGAGTTTGAATCCTCATTCAACCATGAATCTCACTGGGTGACTTTGGGCCAGTCATGTATCTCTCGGCCTAACCTACCTCACAGGGCTGTTGTGAGGATAAAAAAACCCCATGTACACCACTCTGAGCTCCTTGGAAGAAGAGCGGGATATAAGTGTAAATATAAATTTAAAAAAATAGGCACATGGATGAACAAAATCTCTCTTCCTATGCTGTTTGCTCTGATTGATTGGAAGGGGAAAGGAGGGGACAGTTGGATTAACATTCCAGAATTGTTCCTAAGTGTACCCCTTATGAATTAATGTATTAGTTTCTCTCTCTTCCTTGCCCTAACCTTGAGATTGCCCAGCAGTAGCCCTGCCTGCTCATTTTGTGTATCTTACTCTGAAGATGGAGTGGGTTTTTTGTTTGTTTTATTGCATGTTGTAGCTGTATGTGCATGTAGGCTGACTTGTGTTTTGGAGGAGGCACTGAGGCTGTAAGGCCCCACTCTGAATGCAGGTGTGCGCACACTGCCTTGAGAGTGGTTAGAGTGCTGGTCCAGGACTGGGGAGACCCGGGTTCAAGTCCCCATTCAGCCATGAGACTTGCTGGGTGACTCTGGGCCAGTCACTTCTCTCTCAGCCTAACCTACTCCACAGGGTTGCTGTGAGGAGAAACTGAAGTATGTACACTGCTCTGGGCTCTTTGGAGGAAGAGCGGGATAGAAAAAATGTGAATGCTGCTGCTTGCTGGCAGATAGCAGCTGGCGGGGCGGGGAGGGCAGGGGGGTTGCTAATACACACTGCTGGATTTGGAATGCAATGAACATGCTGATCAGGGAATGTAAGGACTCCATCCAGTCTCCAGTACCTCTCTGAATAGCTGATAGCTGTGGTGATTCCTGCTTTCTGAAGAAGGCTGTATCTGTGCTGCCTCAGCAATTTGAATCACTGAAAGCATGTAAGGTGCAGTTTTAATGTTCAGTTAGTGCCATCATTTGTTAATTAAAAGATGAACAAGCTTGACTTTTATTTTTGAGGTGATATTCTGGTGAAGTTATCTGAAAGATGAGTGTCAGATATTTGGGGGTGGGGCGCAATTTCAGTGCTTGCCCTAGGCGCTATTTGCCCTAGCTACGCCTCTGGGGCAATGTCACAACAGGGAAGGAGACAGGTGCATCATCAGGTAGCAGTTGGGGGGGGAAGGGTTCCCTGGGGGGAGGCTGCACCCAGGTGGGGCCCACGGCCGAGGGGCAGTCCCCCCTACTCCATTTCATCCCTACACACCTGGTCTCTGTGATGGGATTCTCAAACAAAATTTGTGGGGTGGAATCCAGAGCTGCATTTCTAGCACCTGAACAGCCTTCCGTTTTTCAGACCTGAGCACCAGATCTAGGAAGGGATCTGAAGGAGACATCTGCTTTTGCAAAATATTTTTCTGACATGTCTTTAGTTATGAAGGGAAACGGGAGCGCACACAGCTCCCAAACCTGGGTAGGACCCGTCTCCTACTCTCATTAGAATTGTATAAACCAGCCCACTATGAGGAATTACGGTTTTGCAACCATTTCAGTCCGTAGGAGACCAGGTTTAGAGCGGGAATGCTGCAAGACACCTTGTTTGTGTACCTGCAATCCTGTCAAAGATCTGTGAGAGCCAGAATTGGGCTGTGCTGGCAAACCACAAAGCAAGGTTTGAAGGTTATGGAAAAGCAATTGTGGAAACCAGCCCACAGTTTCTAGTTTGCCATTGTAATGGCAACAAAGAAATGTCTCCCAGATTCACTGGGGGAAACCCAATTTACTGAGAGCATTTTAATTTAATGATTGTATCTACTTCATATTTTCAGAAGTTCGGGTGCAGGAAGCGAGGGGGGAGAAAGCGAAGGTGGAAGAAGAGCAACTGAGCGGGGAGGAAGTGGATCTGGAGAAGACCAACCTTGGTTATTTTTGTAAATAGTGTTATTTTTTATTATTGCTACTATTATTATTATTATTATTTATTATTACTATTATTATTATTATTATTGATAATAAATATATTCTTCTGAAAGACACACCTCTGCTCCTCCTCCATGGTCTCTACAGCAAGAGTTCTGCTTATGTACAGAACAACATTTGGAAGCTTCAGAGGTTTTGTAGAGCATTCTGGTTCCTGCTCTGAAATCGGGAGACCTGTGCACCGTGCGTGCCTCTAGGGTAGGAAGAATACTCCTGTCCCTCAGTTACTTGACTATCATAACTCTAGCAGCATAACTCTAGCAGCAGCAGGGGCAGATTCGGCTGAGGACTTGCTCACCCACCATTTGCTGCCTCTGCTGCAGGCCCCCCACTGACCCCACCACCTACTGCCTCTGGTAGTAACTTGTGAAAGGCTTTGGTGTACGGGCTTAAGGGGAGGAGGCTGCTTGGTGGCAGCAGTTTCTTGCCCAGCCCACAGTTGCCAGTCTTGAAAGTGTTGGGAATTCTCTCTGGTAAGAGAATCCCTTTTTCATTACAGCAGAGTGCACAGAGGCACAACACAGCGGAATTTGGTTAGGCATGCGTGTATGCTGAGAGTAAAGTAACTTGGAGCCAGTTCATAGTTTCAAATCAATATAAAAGTCATTTATTAAAGAACTCCATTCTAGATAGGAAAGTGAGGAGTTAGGCTCTCTAATCTAGCTAGCTAGCTGGATACAGATGGATTCTGCATCTCTATACACATGGTGCAGGGAGAAGAGCTTGCATGTTGCAAGGTAGAAGGAAAAGGAAGAGAAGGGGGAGAGAAAGGAAGTGGCTGGAAGGAAAGAAGTGTCCCTGAGAGTAGCAATCTACATTCCAATGGGATAGTGTCAGAGCGGTAGAAAAGGGATGACCAGTGTCTTGACCCTCTAGCCTTCTGACTCACTAGTCTGTCCTCCACTGTCTTTGAGACAAGAGACTGTGCAAAGTCCTTCACTTCCAGCAGAAAGGTGGCCAAGGTAATGAGAAAAGGCTGCCAACTAGGAAACAGTCTCCTCAATCTGTGCCCCTTTAAATGCTGTGGAAGGTGTGAGGCTGTCATAGCTTTCCTCAGGTGAGCAAGAAGCTGGGTCTGCTCCTACTTGGCAGGGAGAAAGTCCCGGAAGAGTAAGCTGAGTTTAGATCAGGGATGCTCAACTCTGGTCCTCCTGCAGATGTTGGCTTCCAGCTCCCATAATCCCTGTCTATTGGCTACTGTGCCTGGGGATTATGAGAGTTCTTATCCCAAAACAGCTGGGGGGCCTAAGTTGAGCAGGTCTGCCTTAGAGGTATCAAGTGTTCACAACACCTCTGACCACTGGCAGAGTAATTTGTCCCTCAGAGTTATCCCCTAGCGCCATGCCTTGACTTGCCCTGCTGCCACAGGATCAAAAGGAGAGCCTGGCACATGCTAAACATGAAACATGCTTTCTCGTGCTAGTTGTATAGGACTTTCTGATGCCAAGTCAGTAATAGACTGTCTGTTACCAGGGCTTTGTTTCTTCCCAGTTTCTGGCCCACTGAGTGACTAACTGGAGCATAACAGAGAGGCACTGGAGACACATCTTGGTACTTAGAGCGCTGCCCGCAGGAATTTAGATTGTACAAGTTCCAGAGCCACAATGTTGGGGAAGGGGCCCAATTGGGCACCATCGAGAAGCTAGCTAGTGACTTGGCCACCAGAATGGAAAAGTACTCCCAAGTCTTTGAAGTGTGCAGCTTGCTCAATCTTATGCCCCTCAATGTGCCAAGAGTGGATCTTGGGCCTCCTGACAAAGGCCATAATTTTAGTTTTCTTATCATTGATTTCCAGGCAGTTCTCCCTGCAGTGCAGCGTCAGGGCCCTCAGTGTTCTTCTAAGGCCAATGGGGGTCCTTGAGAGAATGGCTGTATCAGCCACGTAGAACAGGATGGCAATGTATCTCCCAGCGTGCTTGATGCCCTTCAGCTCTTGTGAGGTGGCCTCAGGGGCTACATCTCACCTGGAGTGATGTGTTCATGTGCAGGGTGCAATGAAGGTATAGCAGGCGCCGGTCAATGCAGGAGGCTTCCAGCTTCTCCCTTCATTTGACACGTGAGATGGAGTTGAATGCTGCCTTAAGGTCGATGAAGGCGGCATAGAGGGAGGTCACCCGGCAGGAAGAGTATTTCCCGATAAGGTGCTGTAGAACTAGGCACTGGTCGATGGTCGAGCGCCATTCCCTGAATCCTGCTTGTTCCTCAGCAAGATGATTTTCCTGTTCCAATCCATCTTTAAGCTTCCCAGATAGGTGTCTCTCATTGCTGATTGTATTCAGCAAAGTGATGGGTCTGTAATTGGCAGGGTCATCCTTCTTGCCCCTTTTAAATATAAGGCAATGATCACTGCCCCCCCCAGTTCTTGGGAATTTGGCCACTCGTGTCAACATAGGCGAAGTGAGAAGCCAGGACAGGGGCCCACCAGTCTAGCTTATTTTTTACGGCCTCTGGTGGAATAAGGTCCTCGCCTGGAGCCTTCCCCAGTCTTAACTGGGTGACTAGACTGTGAATCTCTGAGGTTGACACTGGTGCCCACGCTGGAGTGTCTTCAATGGCACAGGTGGAACTTCTGCAAACAGCAGCAGGCTCTTTGTATAGGTCATGAAAATAGTTCTCCCAGATCTCTGGATGAAGATGACAGTTCAGGTGATTTGGATCATAAGTGGGAGAGTGCTTTGTAAAGAAGCCAGAACATGGCAGAATCTTTGGCTCTAATGGCCTGAATGAGACCCATCCAGGCATCTTTCATGGCATCTCTTTTCTTACGAAGCAGCAGAAGTTTGTGCTGTCTTTTCTGCAGAAGGAGATTCTGTGCAGCCAACTGTCCAGAACTAGCTTTATAGACTTGATAGGTGTAGGGATGGGCTTTTGGGGCTTTAGCACAGTCCTTATCCAACCACTGCTTGGAGGCCTGTTGCCACTGTGCACGTAGCTCACAGATCTTGCGAGAGAAGAGCTGCTGTTATTCCTGGACGAGGGCATTGTAGGACTCAAAAGGTGCAGAAGTAGGGTTGTTAGTTAGAGAGGTTGATTGAATACACTGCAGGTGGTCAGAGGCGAGTAGCTCACTTAGTGCTTGATCCAGTTGTGGAGACCCATTAGCACGGCAATATGCTCCTCCCACCAAGGATATGGTGGGATGATCATGGTTCTCCATATGGGACTGATAGATGAAAGGCTTTAGAAGGAGCGAGATGGGGAGATGATCACTGTCAAATTTGGAGACAACCCTCAAAACCCTCCACCAGAGGGAGAAGGTTCCCTGAGGCGATAAAGTAGTCAATCAGACACATCCCAGAGAAGGCCAGATAGGTGAAGTTGGCAGGATGGTCGTTTTCAAGCGAGTCCTTCAGAATGCAGAGATTAAGTCTGGTGGTCATTAGACTCAAGCAGAGACCTGCATAACTTGACCTTTGGTCCTTTGAAAGATGGATAAGAAGGAGCCCGTCTGCCTCGGGACTGGGTGGATAAGCCCTCTGTTGAGTGTATGAAGTATGGTCATCAGGGCCCAGCCTAGCGTTTAAATCACCACCCATTACCACAAATGTATTCGGAATGGAGAGGAGGAGATCTCCTACGTAGTTTTCCAGTTCAGTCCACATTGATCTGACCAGAGGCTTCCTCCGTATCGGAGAGAGATAGATGTTAATTTTCAGCAGACTGCAGCAGCCGAATTGAATCAAAACTGTCATAGCATATTGTTTGAGCGGTGGAAGCAGCTTCGAGGATGCGTGTAGAGAGGTGGCAACAAGCACACCTAGGCCACCTTTGCATCTGCCACAGCCTGCCCCAGGTACAGCTCCAACTGTATAAGAGTGAAAGCCATTGAGTAATATCTCCCCGGATGAGGCTGAATAGCAAGTCCTGGGGACAAACAACAGGGCAGGCCTGCGGTCTTAATGTCCTGCTTGTGGGCTTTCATGAATCACCTGGCTTACCACTGTTGGAAACAGGATGCTGGACTAGATGCATCTATGCAATCCAGCAAAGCAATTCTTACATTTGTGTTAAGATGATGAAAATGGTCTCTTTATCATTTGGCCACCTGCCTCTCTACCTAGTCTACAATTTCAAATTACAGAAAATTTAATCTACAATCCAATCTTCAGATGCAAAACAAAAGCACTTACAAACAGAAATAACACCAGCATCCCTGCCAGCCTCTACTATTCAGCACCCCCAGTTTCCTCCCCACATTTCTGAGATTTCACCAGGTACTAGACATACCTTTCAAGACTATTATTACAGCCTTGAGGACTGTAGATCTTCTTTTGGAGGAAAATGTCTCAGGACGCTGAATTTCTTTCAAAATACTGTGCTTGTGCAATGCAACGGTAGAATCAGGGAGTACATAGACTTCTGGCAGTGGAGCGGTTGGCCTGCTGGATCCAAACACAGCTTTGATGTAATGCCTCATATGACCTCTGTAGAACAAGATGGAGCCACACTCCAGTAGCTCCAATCATGCCAGCAAAGCATCTCCGATGGGTGTGCCCAAGCGCACCCACATCCATGCCATGTTCCAGGCAGGATTGAAGGTCACCTTCCATCCCCACCCCTGGGAGAAGAAGTTTGTGCAAATCTTCTAATACAGGATTCCCAACCAGAAAAGCATACCTTTTCTGCTCACAGACCAGTCCTTCAATTCAGATACCCTGAAGAGATTGTGTGTGTGTGTGTGTGTGTGTGTGTGTGTGTGTGTGTGTGTGTGTGTATGGATGGATTGACTGATTGATTAAGTGCCCTCAAGTAGGTGTCAACTCTTAGCCACCACATAGACAGATTCTCTCCAGGGTGATCTCTCAGGTCTCTCAGTGATGCATTCATTGCTGTCATAATTGAGTCCATCCACCTTGTTGCTGGTTGTCCTCTTCTCTTTCCTTCAACTCCCCCCAGAATTATAGACTTCTCAAGGGAGCTGGGTCTTTGCGTAATCTGTCTGAAGTACGATAGTTTGAGTCTGGTCATTTGTGTCTCGAGTGAAAATTCTGGATTGATTTGTTCTATGATCCATTGGTTTGTTTTCCTGGCTGACCATGGTGTCCTCAAGAGTCTACTCTCGCACCAAAGTTCAAAAGCGTCAATGCTTTTTCTATCTTGTTTCTTCAAAGTCCGCCTTTCACATCCACAGAGTGTCATGGGGGAAACCATTGTCCAAACGATTCTAATCTTTGTAGGTGTAGACTCCTCACGGCATCTAAATATCCTTTCTGAGGCCTTCATTGCAACCCTACCAAGTGCTTGTCTGCGGCGTATTTCTTGACTGCTGAATCCTTTACCGTTGACAGTCGATCCTAAAAGGGAGAAGCTATCCACCACTTCAGTGTCTTCTGTGTCTATTCTGAGGCTCGTTGCTGTACCCCTTCCTTGTCTTTAGTTTAGTCTTCTTTACATGTAATTGTAGTCCCATTTTTTCACTGTGCTCCTTCACTTTCATTACTAGAGCCCCATTCTCAGCTCAGAGTGGTGTCATCAGTGTAGCGCAGTCTATTGTGTATCTATGCACACACAAATCTAAAAGTTACAGTTATGAAACAGCTTACTCCAGTGACTGGCTTTACATCCAGACTAAGTTACTCAAGAGTACTCCCACTGAAATTAATCAACTTGTCCCACTAATTTCAAGAAGACTGCTGATGACTAACTTGCTCTGGATGTAAGTCTGTGGCTGGAATAGCCTGCCTCATGACTGTAGCATTAAAACCTGGCGCTGATATTCTGTCGGTCAGGATGAGGGAAGGAGTACGCTGAGCTTCTGCACGTAGCCAGCCAGTCAGAAGCACAGGAAGAGAGGCTTCACCCTCCTCCCTCCCCTTCTACAATAGATACATCACTGAGAATAGGTTGGCTTCCAGCCGGCAGTCCTCAGATGAGGAACACATCGCGTGGCAGGAGGTCTCTGCATACCCCCGAGAGCCCTTCAAGTACCACTAGAGGTACTAGTACCCCCTGTTGGGAACCCCTGTTCCATATACAGAGAGTTCTTTTTTAATTCATATCCAGGTTTCCATCTGTACCAGAGAGAGGCCCTTTCCACAGCAAGTCTGCACAGCTACCAATGGCAAAACGTAACCAATCACTATCTTGGCTTCAATGGCTGGTCTAGTTGCCTCATCACGGTAAGGATGACCTGCTGTTTTCACTGTCATTTCAGTGAAAAGAAGCTTTCATACCAAGTCTGCAGGTATGCTTCATTTAAGTGTCATGACCTACCTCCATGGGTAGGTGAGAGAGCAAGCCAGTAGCTCATTGTGTGCTGAGCGTAGACAGAAGTCTGCCAATTGCTAATCACTTCTATAACCAAATGGTCTGCGAATTCACTACCTCGGAGAAGTGATGAACTAGTTTGATCTAATATGTAAGCAGCTCTCCACTGTAAATGTATTGTGTCTACAGATGTGGATTGGCTTTGGTAGCCAGCTCTTCATAGTTGCCAACTTCCTCCCCAGGCATGTCTGCTTGCCCAGCACAAAGCCAGACTCCTCCCCCCTCCAAATTCCCAGTGTGTGGAGAACTCAGGAGTTGAGAGGAGCCTCTCATTTTGTGCTCGCCTACAGTATTGTTGCCGGAAATATTCCTAGTCACTCATGGTGACCTGCAAAACGTTGAGATATAAAGGCAGTTCACACAATGCTCCTGTTTTAGGATTGTGTGCAAGGGAAAGGCTGGAGAGAGAGAAGTGATTTCTGGGGGAGAGGAGCCGAGTCAGAGAGTGCCTTCCTACCCAGCTCGCATACCCAGCACTTTACCCAGGCAGGAAGAAACATATGTCTGTTCTAATCAGAGCCATGTGAACTGCCTCACAGAGTACCTTGAGGGGGATGAGGGTGGGAAAGGAAGGATGGGATGGATGGAAGTAGTGGGACTTCTATTATTATTATTATTATTATTATTATTACACTTATATCCCGCTCTTCCTCCAAGGAGCCCAGAGCGGTGTACTACATACTTGAGTTTCTCTTTCACAACAACCCTGTGAAGTAGGTTAGGCTGAGAGAGAAGTGACTGGCCCAGAGTCAAACTCGGGTCTCCCCGGTCCTAGTCCAGCACTCTAACCACTACACCATGCTGGCTCTGCCTTTCCCTCTATTGCTCTCAAAATCCCAATTTGAACAGTTTCAGTCAGTCAGTCAGTCAGTCATCCTTTATTGCAGTCATAGACCAATACTTCGTAAAACATACATACTTACAAAAAACTCAGCATAATAAATCAAACAGATTGTAATATTGACAGGTTAAAATTAAGACAGTTGTGGTGAACTCCAGATAGATCTTACTGAAAGCCCAAGAGAGCAGAGCACCCACCATTACAATCATAAAACAGGAATCACGGAAAACAGAAGGCAAAACATTAATGAAAACCTAAGCGGATGTTGCAAATGATATAACAGTACCTTGCCATTTTGCAAATTAGGTCGTCATCAAGACTGGACAGTAAATACTTCAAATAGAAGTCATCCAAATGCCCAGGGAAACGTTGCAGCAAAGGGGACACTAATCTTAAGCGGGCGTCCCTATAGAAATGACAGTATAAAATGGCATGCGCACTTGTCTCCACTTGACCAGACCCGCAAGGGCAAAGTCGAGCAGAGAAAGGGGTACCTTTAAATCTTCCCTCCATAACAGCAGATGGAAGTGCATTTAGACAGGCGAGCGTCAAAGCACGTCTAAATTTAGGAATGGTAATTAGACTCAAATAGCTAGCTGGTTGAATGTTAAACATTTGATCCCCCAAAAAGACATTCTTAGGCAAGGAATCAACTTCTTCCTGCAGTTCCATGTCCATGATACGTTGTTTGATCTCAATCCTGGCTCGATCATATTCCATTTTGATCATCTCATCCTGAAAGAAACCATAATGAGCCAATTTGTCAATAATTTGGGTCTTCCACTTCATTCTGAAACAATCAGTCTTAATAAGGGGGGCCAGTCCTAGACAAGAGAAGACAAATTTTAACCAGAATAATATGATATTCCTCCAATAACAAGTTTCCAATCTAATCATACCCACCTCTCGTCTTAACGCAACATTAGGCACGCATCGGGGGACTAACAATATAGATCTCAGAAATGTAGACTGCAGGGCTTCTAAAGCCGTGAAGTTGCTAACAGGTCCTATTTGGGCTCCGTACAGCACTTGAGAGTGGACTTTGGATACAAATAGTTTAACTGCAGCGGGGATATAAGAAGCCCCCCTCGAGAAATGAAAAGATGTCATAAGGTTCGTAGTTAGCTGTGGCGTCAACAAAGTAGATTTGAGGTGGGCATTGCGTGAGCCTGATGAATGGAAAACCACTCCTAGGTATTTAAAGGAGTTGACCTGTGCAGAGCCGGATTAACGGAGTAGCAAATGTAGCATTTGCTACGGGCCCCGCATTTCGGAGGGCCCCGCATGCCCAGCTTGAACTGCCCCTTCTTCTTTCTGCTCTCGACTGAGTTGGTGCCGCTTCTCCGTCCTCGCTGCCTGCTGCTGCCAAAAGTCTGTTTCCCTTGCAACAGAGATGCAAAGGTTTCCCTTTTGGAAGGAACTAAGAAAGGAAGGAAGGGGGGAGGGGGGCGGCAGCAGATCAAACAGCCAAGAGCAGGGCGTTTGTCTGCCTGACGGTGGCGTGGAGTGAAGGAGAACTGGGCGTTTAGCTAGATGCACCGGGACTGCTTTTCAGTCTGCCCTGTAATGTGAGCGCGGCTGAGTGGTGCGAGATGGGAGGTTCTGCTCGGCAGCAAACACGGAGCAGGTTCCCGCCGCTTGTACACACTTTTTGCACACATGCCTCCCTCTGCAGTCAGCCAAACAGCTCCGGGAAGGAAATTCTGTGCCCTGTTTTGCACTCAGAGCCTGACTTTTGCTGTCAGCGGTCATATTCTCTCGCAGCAAGCAAACATGCCTAACTCCTAAGGAGGTGCTCCGTGACTTCCCTCCTCCCTCTCCCGGCCCCCTTGGAGCTTCCCAGCTCCGTCTGGTATAGACAGTAGCAGCAGCTCATAGGAGCTCTAGCAGCGCTGCTCACCACGCTCCAGCTGCAGGCCGGCTCAGACTGGGGGGAGGGAGTTTTGTACTCTCATGGGATGCTAGCAATAGGTATCCTTTCAGGCTGTTCCTTCCCTGGTCCAAAATCTCTATAAAAGGTCTCTATAAGGACAAACATGGGTGTGGCGTAACAAGGAGATTCATGGAGATTTGCAGAAAACCACGAGGCAAAGGGAGAGGTTCTAACTCTGTCTTATACTATCTTGTGAGCGGAAAATGACCATCTTGACACCAATAGGCTGGAGGGGATTCCAGGCTGGAGTCGGTAAGGTGATTGTCTCCAAATCCTCAATTTGGGAAAGGTTGGAGCGAAATAAATAGGCATTACTTCAAGTCAGTTGTTTTAGGGCGGGTTGGTTCTCATGAAAAAGCCAAGGGGTGGGCTTTTTAAAAGAAAGTCGACTATTATAGCAAATGCAAATATGGAATTATTTTACTTTGCATAAATTAGTAAATAATTTGTTTTAATATTGATGTGCTTTTTTAAAATTTAGGGCCCCATTATAACATATGCTACAGGCCCCGCACTAGCTTAATCCCTGGACCTGTGCAATCCTGTGACCATTGATGGAGCAGCAATATTGCCTAGGACGTTTTGCAAAGACTAGGACTTTAGTTTTTCCATAATTTATCTCAATGAACTCTTGGGAACAAAATTTTGAAAGGAGGCCCAAAGCACGTCTCAAACCAATTGGGGTTTGGGACATGATTGCCATATCATCCGCATATAAAAGAATCGATACATGCTTATTTGCTATTTTGGGAGGATGCATGTTTATATTCCACAATGCACTACATGCACAATGCAATGGGGGATTTGCCTGTCAGATTCTGTATCTCCTAGGGCTGAACTCAGCCCAAACGAGACACACAATAACTGGCAGCCAGGTTAAGGGTGCGCTTGCAAAATCTTAGCTAACAGCCGGGTTGGTTTGAAGGGTTAGGAAGGCGAGAAGCATCGGGATCCATGGGGATCCCGGCCTAACATCAGCCGGGCTGCCCTTGCCCGCGTTAGGCTGGTCATGAGAACAGTCCCATTGATTTTCAGGCCCAAGATACAGCATTCTTTAGACATTCACCCAGCTAGCATTGATTATTAGCTCAATCATTTTCAGCAACAAATTGACATGCCTAGATCTTCCTGTCCAGTCTTCTAGATTCTTGGCTCGGTTAGGATGTTGGATAACGGCTATCTTTATATGCATTGACAGTAATAAACTCAACTCAACTAAAACTAAGACATGCCTATATATCTCAGACCAATCTTTTCTTATAACAGAAAGATATTGTCTTTCAGAGTTTCTTATGGCCGCCAAGAGAGCCCAGAAGCTTGCAGCACATCAAGCACTCTTGGACGCATTTCAAAAGATCCTGCTTGTTGTTCTAGGCAAGGCCTTTTCCTTTTAAAAATAAAAACACATTTTTAAAATCCTGCTTCTCTCCCACTCTTAACTGGGGTTCCAAGTGGTTTCCATCCACAGGACGGATCAGATCCTCACCTGCTTAGCTGAGTTTCTCCCAGACCATTTTCTGAGTCCTAGGTGGAAGAGCAGAGACACAAGTTACTGGCTTTAAAGCTTGGGATCTTCTCCTATGATGGTGGGAATTGTGGAGGAGGAGACTCGCCATCCAGAAATGCATGGTGACGAAGGCCAAGGGCAACAAAGAGTGGGCTAAGGCATTCTTCATCCAGATGAGATGGCTCCCCCATGAGGCAAGGTGAGGTGACAGTCTCAGGCGGCACTTATGCCCTAGGATGGCAAGTGTAGGCACCCTGCCCCTCTGCAGGTGTAGTCTCACCTGCCTGCTACCACCGCCTCCCACCAGCTCCTCTACACTCTGTCACCCTCCTTTCAGGTGTCCTCCCCTTTATCCTGGCCCCGCTCCTGATGCAGACAGTGGTCTCTACCTCTTCTCCATTGCCCAGGTGCCTTATCTTTTGAAAATTTATTTAATCTATTTTAATTGATTTTGACATTTAGATCCCGCTCTTCCTCCAAGCAGCTCAGCGTGGTGTACATGCCTTTTTTTATCCTCACGACAACCCTGTGAGGTAGTTTAGGCTGAGATATATGACTGGCCCAGAGTCACCCAGTGAGTTTCATGGTGGAAAGGGGATTAGAACTCGGGTCTTCCTGGTTCTAGTCCAACACTCTAAACACTACACTATGCTGGCTCTTCTGGGCATGTCACTGTATGAAATTGCAAGTCAGCAGTGGAAACAGAGAAAATGGTGCTTCTAGCATAGAGCGGTGGCCTCTCCTCATTGCTTCTGCTTTGCTAGCTACAGTAGCTGCTTCTCTCCCCCCATCCCCATCAGCAGGGGAGACTTGTGCATAGGAAGAAGAGAACAAGAAGGAAACAGATCCAGCTACTGGAGCAAGAGAAGCAGTGGCAACAAAGAGTCAGAAGCCTACTCTGTGAGGAGCAGACACAGCTTGAGGCGGTGAGCAGGCTTTTCTAAACAGAACAACTAGCCTTCCCCCCTTCAAACCAACTAACAGGAGGAGGGGAGATTTTGAGGGGCTGGTTTCTCTTTAAGGAGTGTGTGTGTGTGTGTGTGTGTGTGTGTGTGTGTGTGTGTGTGTGATTTGCCAGAGCTAGCATTTGCCAAGGCTAGCAAACCCCAGTGTTTTTGTTTGTCCCGACCTGGAGGGGGCAGAGTCAGCTAGGGGTGTGGGAGACCCCACGTTCATTTGACATTTCTTGGACCCACATCCTGTGTCTCAGTTGGAAACCTACTCCCGACATAAGAAGTGATGGCCCAAGAACATAGCGAACAGAGCATAGTGAACAGGGATAGCAAACAGGACGTTAGCATTTTGCAGTTGTTTAGCGGGAAGTGTGCGGAGGAGCCTGGAACAAGCCCCTGTGATCACAAGGAGCGCAGAGGAGAAGAGAATGTAAGTACGAATCCCTCCATCATATTCTTGAGAAAGGCTGTTTGGACAGTTAAATAGCTGACCAGTAGAGCTGCGACCTATCCTAATAAACTATCTCTAAATACTGCAAACAGCCAACAAAAGCGGTACGGAGACAGAAAGTCAGCAGGGGAGGGGGCACTTCCCAGTATATTGCACAGAGTGCCACATGTATGACTATTTGCCCCATGGGCCGAAGTCATGGGTGTGTGCTCGGTGCAATGAGCTCCTGGCTCTCAGGGAACCAATTTCGTTCCCTTGAGACCAAGGTGGTGAATCTGGAGAAGCTCCGAGAGACAGAGAGGCATGCGGACGAGACCTTCAGGGACACGGTAGAGGCATCCCACTCCAGGGCTGATAGCTCCTCTGCTGTCAGGGAGAATGAAGGTTTCTGGCAAGGAAGACATTGGTCTGAGGAAAAGGGAAATGCTCCTTTAGAAGGGACCCCTTCATTGGAACATGAGCTCACATCCTTTCGCACAGAGGATACTCCTGCGGGGCGGGGCCTCTTTGTAGTGGGTGATTCAATCATTAGAGGTATAGATAGATGGGTTTGTGATCATGTGTTGACTGCACGGTGACTTGCCTGCCTGGTGTGAAGGTTGCGTACATCACACATCGTGATGCTGACGGGAGCTGGGCAGTATCTGGTTCGGCAAATGCCATCCCATCCTCGATAGAAAGGACAGGGAGGGGCGCCTTGGAGGTGGAGTAGCACTGTATGTTAGGGATAGAATCTAACAAGCTAGAAAACCGAGGTGGACTGGAGTCCTCCACAAAACCCTGTGGGTGACAATACAAGGCATGAAAGGAAACGTGCTACTGGGGACATGCTATTGCCCTCCGGATCAAAACGCTGACAGTGACTGGGAGTTGCAGGAGGAAATCAGGGAGGCGTCAAGAAAAGGCAGGGCTGTAATAATGGGTGACTTCAATTACCCACACATAGACTGGCTAAATTCAGTCAGGTAATGACAGAGAGGTCAAATTTCTAGATACACTCAATGACTGTGCCCTAGAACAGTTGTTCTTGAAACCAATCAGAGAGAAGGCGACCTTGGACTTAATCCTGAGTGGCACCCAGGACCTGGTGCGTGATGTCAGTGTCATCGACCCTTTAGGGAACAGTGACCATAGTGCCATCAAATTCAGCCTACGTGCCGGGAGAGAATCACCAAGGAAGTCTAACACAGACATTTTGCATTTCAGAAGAGGAAACTTCTCCCAAATGAGGAGTATGGTGAAAAGAAAACTGAAAGGGAAAATCAGGAGAGTCACTTTGCTCCAGAATGCATGGAGTTTACTGAAATCCACAATACTAGAAGCCCAGTTAGACTGTATATCCCAAAGGAGGAAAGGTACCACTAAGTCCAGGAGGATGCCAGCATGGCTAACAGGTACTGTCAAGGAAGCCATCAAAGGGAAGAAGACTTCCTTTTGAAATTGGAAGGCCTGTCCAAACGAAGAGGACAGAAAGGAACACAAACTCTGGCAAAAGAGATGCAAGGTGACAATATGGGAGGCAAAAAGAGAGTTTGAGGAACATTTAGCTAGAAGTATCAAGGGGGATAGAAAAAACGTCTTTCAATACGTCTTTCATCAGAAGCGGGAAACCTGCCAGGGAGGCGGTTGGACAATGAGGGAGTGAAAAGGATGATTAAGGAGGATATGGAGGTTTCAGAGAAGCTCAATGAGTTCTTTGCGTCTGTCTTCATGGCAGACGATACTGAGCATATAGCTGTTCTTGAACCAAGCTTTTCGGGGATGGAGGCTAAAGAACTGAGTCAGATAGAAGTGACAAGAGATGATGTTCTAAACTGTCTGGGGGGGAAAAACAAACGAACATTGACTTGACTTTCAGATGCCTTCAGTTGCTTGTTCTCCCTCCATGCTCTCTTCACTCATCTGATACCTTCAGTCTCCATAAAATCCCCCATGCCCCAACTCTTTGGGGTAGGAAGCTGGTCCTGTGGTAGCGTGCATGAATTGTCCTGTTTGCTAAGCAGGGTTGACCTTGGTTTGTATTTGGATGAGTGAGCATTATGAGAGGAGAACTGGTCTTGTGGTAGCAAGCATGACTTGTCCCCTTAGCTAAGCAGTGTCCACCCTGGTCGCATATGAATGGGAGACTAGAAGTGTGAGCACTGTAAGATATTCCTCTCAGGGGATGGAGCCGCTCTGGGAAGAGCAGAAGGTTCCCAGTTCCCTCCCTGGCTTCTCCAAGATAGGTCTGAAAGAGATTCCTGCCTGCAACCTTGCAGAAGCCGCTGCCAGACTGCAAAGACAATAATGAGCTAGATAGAGCAATGGTCTGACTCAGTATATGGCAGCTTCCTAGTAAGGGTCAAATTCTCCCCTTTGGGTTGGGGCTGTAGTCCTGTGGTAGATCATCCGTCTACATCTCTACAGAGCATCTGCTCTGTAGAAATGCTTTCCCATTTAAAGGAAGAATTTAAATGTACAAGTTCCCAAGTTGAATCCCTGGCATCTCCAGGTAGAGGTGGGTAAGACTCCTGCCTGGAACCTTGGAAAGTGGCTGCAAGTCAGTGTAGAAAATATTGAGCTAGATGGAGAATGGTCGGGTAGAGGCAGCTCCCTATCTTCCTAGGACTCTGCCCATCAACTTGTGTTCTACCCTATTATTCAAACTCCTGCCCTCCTGACTGCCCTTCTTCCTAATAAAAACTCTTGACTACACCGACATTTTGTAATGGTTGTTGCACGTTTGCCTTTGCCCTCCTCCACTCCCCTTCCCTTGTGTGCCTAGCCTTCCTGAGGGCCAAGCCAGATGTGATATAGGAGTTCCTGCTGCCAGATCTCTTGTGTCCTATCTAGTTGGACTCTGGATTGTAAGCCTGAGATCACGGCACGTGTCTTCTTTTTGCTGCATGTAGAACACCAAATAGCTGTTATGGACTCTTTAGAAAGACTAACATTAAAATCATCATTTCATTCCAAACCTTGAATAAAGGTGAGGAATGTTACAAAATAATAGACAAAAGGATTTTACTTCTAATTATTCCTTTGTTAAAACTTGGCCTTGTTAACTTGTCTGTTTCAGAGAATGGGAAAGTGGCAGTGGAGTATAGCTCTCCCCAGGAAGACCCCATTGACTGTTTAGCAGAAGAGGAACTGAAAGGTCTCATCCAGGTAAATTGAAGCCTCATCTCATCATTCGCAGATGAGCCTCATGTTGCTATGACCTAGCAAGCTCAGCTCTTGAACATCTTAGCTTCATGAGTTGGGAGGAGTGAGTAGGGAATGAGCATTCTCTCTCATTTCAATGCATGGACTTTTAAATTCAATGGGCTACCTGTATGTTTATAGGAAACATAGGAAACATAGGAAACTGCCATATACTGAGTCAGACCATTGGTCTATCTATCTCAGTATTGTCTTCACAGACTGGCAGCGGCTTCTCCAAGGTTGCAGGCAGGAGCCTCTCTCAGCCCTATCTTGGAGAAGCCAGGGAGGGAACTTGAAACCTTCTGCTCTTCCCAGAGCGGCTCCATCCCCTGAGGGGAATACCTTACAGTGCTTTACACTTCTAGTCTCCCATTCAGATGCAACCAGAGCAGACCCGGCTTAGCTATGAAGAAAGTCATGCTTGCTACCACAAGACCAGCTCTCCTCTCCCGTCAGGTGCTTAGACCAAGGACGGACAGGTTCCTCGGGGGCGGGTAGACTGAAGATAGCCAGAGATAGCTGGGCTGAATGTTAGATGCTTGGAGCCACAGAGAGAGGACTCACTGGTCTCCCGCTGTCAGATCCTGGTTCAATGTGAGTTAACCACAGTGGGTTGACCAGAATTGCCTAGGAAATCTGCATTCTCAAAACCAGCTCCACAGGCAACCACACTAATCACTTTATGGCAACCACACTAATCACTTTATGCAATCCAGATCCCTGTATGTCAGTCAACAAGTGTTAGTTTCACATTCAGTTCTCCACAGAGCCAACAGCTCCAAATAGCTCAAGCCCATCAACTGATTGTCTGTGCGTTTGGGCCTACATTGTTGCCATAGCAGTCATGCTCGGAGTTCTGCAAAAATGATGTCACTGCCGTGGAATGCTCAGGGTGCAGACTCTGATGTCCAACCGACGTTGGAGATCAAAAGATGGCAGGAATGGATCAGCTCTGTAGTATGGTCCCTGTTGCAAGCAACAGCAACAGCAACTGCAATTTGCTGCTCATGATCTTTTTGGACTTATTTATGGGAGTTGGGCACCGCAGCCATAGGTTGGGTGCAGCAGCCATAGGGAATTACTCCAACCCGTGCCGTAGCACCATAGAAGTCCTCAAGCTTTGGAAAGTCACCAGACCTCCTAGACTCCACCGTGTGCCACCTCCCAGTGCGGCTTTCCACCTGTGAGTACTTCAACCTCACTTCCAGAACTCGGAGGATCGAACCCTTTTAGGGAGAGCCTTTCATTAGGAGTGATGTAGGTGGGATAAGATACTTCTTATTTCGAGGTAGCTTAGCTGATGCCTTTTAAAAAAAGATTTGATACCCCTCTTTTCATCCAAAGGAACCAGAGCAGTTTACAACTCAATAATAACAATTTCGAAAAAGAAAGAAATGGGAACAGCCATATAAATGGTATGAAGCACAAAAAGGGCCATAGATGGGGAAGGGGAGCCAAAGGGGTGAAGGAAACAGGGATCCCACTGCTCTGTTAAAAAAGGGGGGAAAGGACCCAATGCCTAGAGTGTTTCATAGCCACTGAACAGGCACTTCAGATGTGTCCCGAAAGAGCATTCAGCAGAACCATAGAGTCAAACGAGCAGGCAATGGGGAAAAAGGTACAACAGGGATTCTAACAAGTAACGTCACCCCTTCCTTTGCCCAGGTTGATTCAGGCATACACGTTGACTAGGCACTCGCCTAGACAGAGGCGTAACTAGGGAAAATGGCGCCTAGGGCAAGCACTGCAATTGCGCCCCTATCCAAACAGGGATGATGGGACTTGTAGTCAACAATATCTGGAAATCCCTCTGAAAAGGAACACTGTACCATCTAGACATGGTTGTTGATCCAAACCTGAAAACATGAGCCATCTCAGGAAAAGACTTCAAACAACAGTCGGGAGTTATGCGAGGATTCCAAGTGTCATTTTCTCTGTCTCATCTCATGCTTTTTAAAAAGCATGACTTTGTCCTAGAGGATCACCTGCCCAAATAGCCACTAGCAAAATAGGGGAAGAAGAAGCTGGTGGGGTGTGTGTGTGTGTGTGTGTGTGTATATATATATAAACCAGTGAATGATTCCTGCCAGCCTTTGTCTTATGATGACTGTTGGCTCATGATGGGGTATATGTGCATTCACCACACTAGTGCTTACTTTGACACCAAGAGGGAGGAGGATACATTAGTTTGCCACACTAGACAGAGGAATGTGCAACAGGAGCAGACAGCCAAGTTCTGCCAGGGCCCAAACCAGCCCCTGCCAGACTAAGAAATCCTTGTAATTTGCCACTTCCTGTCACAAGCAGTGTGCTGTTGACTCTATTATTGACTCTAACTCTCAGATATCCCAGTCATGGATGGAAAATTCAGGGTCAATTTACAAGAGACACATTTTCTACATGGAAGTTTCTTCTGTGCAGGTGCTGTGCAGAAACCCATGTGTAGTGACCGCCAGGGGCATAGCAAGGTTGGAATGGGCCAAGGTGAGATTTTAAAATGGGCCCAGAGCGCCTCAAAGTCCAGGGCCTCCACACACCACAGGCCCCCAAGGATTTAAGTCGGATCTTTCAAAATACGTATGCTGCCTGGAAATACATTTCACTGAATACACACATGCACACTTCACAGTATATAGTGATATCCATCGAGTACTATATATTTGTGCTACTTTTAATGCCTAGAACACACTAGCAAGGGTAATGATTAAAATGGCCCCCTCGCTGCGGATTAGCAAAGGAGACTTTCAACCCTGCAGGGTGAGCCAATGTTTGTTTTCTCAGATTCTGAACAAATTCAGAAAAGTTTGATCCCAGGAGATTTTTCACACCAGGCTTTTAAAGCCCTTTAACACACATCTCCTCTGGAATAGAGGTGCTGCATTCACATGTTGGCCAGATTTACCCTGAAGTCGCTGCAAGTTATTGGGGAGCAGTTCACACACAAGAAAAATAAAATAAAATAAAATAAAATAAAATAAAAGCACAACACATGCTTCACAGTTCTCACTCAGACCTTCTGGGTTGCAAAACAACTTGAACATAAGTGCATTTATGAATGGTTGAATGAAAATAAATAAAATATACTTGTTCCAGAAGTTTTTGTAATTTTCTGCCCTGAAACAAGCCACTTATAGGCCTTTTTAGATAGTTTTTGTTTTTAAAGCCAGCACATTTTCCAGTCTGTTTTCAATTAAATATTCAGAGACTTCTCAGTCTCGCCCCCCCACCCACCCCCATATCAAAGCCCTATGGCAAGCAGATTCCTATAGGGGTGGGGGGACCCCAAAAAGGAATTCACAGCCTATCTAGCAATAGCTGTTCTGGATGGTCTGGGCAGGGGGGCTGCTGCTGCTGCTGCTTTGGAGAGCTCTGCCTCCTTCCTTCCTTCCTTCCTTCCTTGCTTGGAGCCTACTTGAGTTCAGGCTTCAGGGAGGCCTACTGAGAGGCCTCTCTGGAAGCCCCGCCCACCCGCCGATCAGCTGAGAGGCGGGGAGAGAAGAGCTCTGCAGTTTGCAGGCCCTGCCGATCCTAGGCCGGAGCTGGAGGCAAGTGGCTGGGGGTCCCTGGGGCTGGGCAGGGGGGCAATGGGGTGGGGGTGGCAGGAACTGGTGTGGCGCCCCCACCTCAGTGGCACCCAGGGCACCTGCCCTGCCTGCCCCCCCCCCCCCCCGTTCTGCCTATGCACCTAGAGCAGCACGACTTGCATTGTGCCTGCACAGGAAGAAGTGTACAAACCAGGGCTCTTGTCTTGTTTCTGAGGTGGCCAGCCTCCTGCACAGAGTGAGAGCAGCATGACCCCGAATACGCTGCCACATCAAGATGTCCTGCCTTGCCCTGCCTGGAATGACAACCGATGGAGCTGGTGCTGCTGCTCCGTGTGTCGCTTAGGCTCTCTGGCACCCCCTATCCTGACCAGCACAGAGAAACCAGGCAACCTTTGCAGAACTTTGGGGAGGCTGCACAGTAGGGTTGCCGTGTGTTTTGTCCCCCCACCCCCGGCAGGAGTCCTCTGCCTTTTAACAGCTGCAACTGGGAGAAATCTTGACGGGAACGTCTTTGCATTACTGTAGCCCTAGGCTTGTTTTTATTTTTATTTTATTTTTTATTTTTTACCCTGCAAAAACAGCTTAATGTGAAAAATCCATCAGAAGATACAACATAAGTCATTGTAATTGTGTGTGTGTGTGTGTGTGCGCGTGTGCGGTGAGGGGAGGGGGCAACGTTCAGGACTTTATCAGCTTGATGTCCTTTAAGGCATCGTTGTCTAGATAGGGGCTTGAATTTACTCACAAGTAGCAGCTCTGCAGGGCCATAATGTGTATTGGGACCAGGATGTGGATGTAGAGGGTGTTTAACCCTTTCTGTGCCCTTTTCTGGTCTAAAATGATATATCTCAGTGGCTGTTTTCAGAGTTAGATAGCCATGGGGGTGCATTTTTGTTAGTGCAGAAAGAATAGGTGAAACACCCCTAGCTCTGAGCCATGGTCCTGATACAATTCGCAGCTCCACAAAGCTGCTCTTTGTGAATAGATGTAAGCCCCTAACTTGATGAAGACACATTGAATGCCTTGCCTTGTTTGGTCTACACATTTTAGTCCACCACTCTCGTGCCAGTCTTCTAGCTGGTGGTGGGTGCTAGCTGCTTTGCCATTGGGGGTCACACACACTGCTACACAAAATGAACTAGGCAGCACAGATCATTCCTCTCAAGAGGGATTGTGTGGCTGTTAGGGCCTGGGAGGGAACACTGAGAAGCTGGTGCTGGCAGTTGCAGTTGCTGGAGATGGTGGGGAGGGAGGGAGTCTCTCAGATGTTACTTCAGCACTCTCATCCCTCAACCTTGTGGTGGCCGCTTGGCTTATGGTAGGCCTTAGGGCCCCACCCCCCGCCCGTTGCTTTTGGACTACAGTTCCCATCATCCCCAGGCACAGTGGCCAATAGCCAAGGGATATGGGAATTGTAGGCCAGCATCTGCTGGAGGGCCAAAATTGAAGAGCCCTGGCTTATGGCGTCCGTGCCTTATGCGGGCTTCCTTCCCAGAATCCTCCAAGAGAAAACAAACCAGGGCAGCCTAAATCGAGGGGTTCCCACCCTTGGGTCCCCAGATGTTGTCTCCCATCGTCCCCAGGCCACCATGGTGAAGGCCATTATGGCCAACACAATGGAGTTGTAGTCAAACAACATCTAGAGACCTAAGGGTGGAGACCCTTGGCACAGATGACCTTCCTCAAGAGGAATGCGGGGCTGTTAGAGGCTGGTGGAAACACATAAGATGCACAGAAGCACAAAATCAAACTTTGTCTGACTCTTGGGAATCACCACTTGAAGGCATCCCACTTAGAAATATCGATTTCAACATCATTCCCTTGCCCCCGTCTGTTTCTCCCCCCTAGGGATTCCACTGGGAACCTTGTTTCGATTGGAAAACAAAGCTGGACTGGTGGGAGAACTCCTTTTATATTATCAACAATTTTGTAAGTTCACCATGATAACTTTTGCTAAACCTAAGTGGGCAGATAGCTCAGAACTAATATTTTCTTGCCAGATTGCTGAGGAGATGACTAGATCTACATTTGCCAAGTAGATTGATAAAGTTTTCAAAGCATGGGCAAGACAGAGAGTTTGAGCTTGGGGTGGGCGATACATTTGGTAATACCTTAAGAATGAATGCAGATTCTTAAATATATTTGGTCATTTTGAATTAGATATACATTCAAAATGGGACAGGGATAGGGACTTCAAGATGAGATGGAGAACCTTAAATCTCAGATTTTGTATGGGGTGTTATTATGTAAGCACGCAATTTCCAAGACCTCAGATATATGGATGGGTGGTAAAGATTGTCATCACAATTCAGCAAAGGAGATTGATCCCTGTAAGCAGCCTTCTGCATGCGTAATTGACATGGAAGGAGGTGTGCATTCACACTGTGACACTTACTCAGGCTGGATATTGAACTGGTACTGGTTAGATGCCTTTTGTTGTCTGTGGAAGGGGATGCACATCTCTGTCCAGACTTGTTGCTCATGACTGCAGCTGGACTGGAATTGGAGTGCAGGATGAAAGTATCATGCTTATGCCCAATCCATTAAGACAGAAAGAGAGGCTGTGATCCTGGCTGTGCGATGTTCTCAAACTTCCCTTCACCTCTCCAGGACTTTCCATGGCAACAGTTTGAGCAAACTTCAGGAGGGCTCACTTTCACTTACGCATCGGCGGTAAGTTCTCGTTTCTAGGAGTACGGTGATTGCTGACTCTCTGGGTCAAAACTGCGCACCCATATGTGATTTTTTCCCCGGGGTGAATGGCGGCGGGGCAGATCTTTGTCAGCATAGGGGGAATGGGCTAAGCCCCCTCCCTTACTGTGGTCTTGATCCAGCTCAGGACACAGCTATTTCAAAATGTCATGTAAAGTGGCTAACATGTTGACTATACTTATTAGACCAAGGATGGCCAACTGGAACTCTTGCCAGTTCCCAGGGCAATTTTTATGTGGCCTTACAATATTTTAATCAATGGGTGATAAAAGGTTTGCTGACAGTTTCGTGTATAACGAAAATAACAATATTTTTCAACGCATAAGGAACAGAATTCTTCTATGCAATTACATCTGTCTCTGATCTTGGATGTAGCATGTCTAGAACACGTTATTAGTTGACATACTGCACAAGGTTATATTATTATTATTATTATTATTATTATTATTATTAATAATTTGATTTATGTGCTTTTCCTGTGTAATGTTTGAGCAGTTTCAGAAGAGCACTTGAGCACTAAATGAATGAATTGTGCAAACACGGTTGTGCAGTTGACAACCATTCTTTCCACTTTGTGCAACTACCTTTGTGCAGTTCTTGTGTGCATGAATGTTACATTGCAAGGTGTTAGATTGCAAGATTGTGTCTGAATGCATCGGTTTCATAACTAGGGAGCCTCTTCTGATAGATACATCAGCTTTATTTTGGAGTCTGCCCACTCATGATGGGATCAGGTTGTGCAGGAAAATACACTCCCACTTTCATATTTTCCCCGACCATACTGACCGCCACCTGGAGAATAGATTGGCCCTTGAGAATATAGAAGTTGGTCCCTTCCCGCTTAGACAGGGTAATCCTGCATTGTAGAACTCTGGATTTCCATCTAGAAAATGCAGCTCTGGCACAAATGAACTGTTTGACCTTGGGCAAGTTACTCTTGGCTTGGCTTTCCTGCTAGTTCAATGGAGTCAGCAAATGGGATTGCCAGTGACCCACCCTGACATGGTCATCATGAGGGTAAATGAGACCATACATACAAGGCTTGTGCACAAAGTTGCTTCGGCACCGGCGGGGGTAATCCTTTAAGGGCGGGGGAGGGTGCACTCACCCCTCCCGCTGCATTTCCCCCACAGGCGCTCTGTTATTTTTAATCACATCGGGGCAGCAGCGTTCGTCCCTGCCGCCCCGTTGTCGTCATGGTCCGGAAGTGGCCCGAAGTAGCAAGTGTACGTGCGCCTGTTGTGTGCGCACGCGTACATGGCAGATGGGTGCATGCGCACACGCGCTTGCTACTTCCGGCCATTTCCGGCCGACGATGACAACGGGACGGCAGGGAGGAACGCTGACGGTGGGGGAAATGCGGCGGGAGGGGTGAGTGGACCCTCCCCCGCCCTTAAAGGACTACCCCCCCCCGGTGCTAAAGCGCCGAAACGATCCCCCGAGCCAAAATGTTTCAGAGGTTAAGATTTCAACCCAAACATATATGATTAAAATTGACAAGACCCAATGGAAGAATTGTGAGCTGTTGGGGATGTCCTGTGTTGGATGTCCTGTTGGGGAGCTGGCTAATTGTGGGAGGCCAAGAGAGATTATTATCTCTTACTGGTCTTATTTATTTTAAATAACTCATGGAATTGTTTTGTTTTTTGAGGAACAGAAACAAGGGTGAATAGATTCTCGTCAGAATCTGAATTACAGCCACTTCCCTTTAGTTCCTTTGTAACTGCTAACATCAACCCTCCTGACAGTCATGCCGAGCTCTGTTTGAAATCAATGGGTCTAACTCTACTCCAAATGATATCTGAGAGAGTGCACAGCTTTCTTAGTGGCCCTTGCTCCTATGCCTTGAACAGTGAGGCTATTCCCAGGATCAGGAGAAATCGGGCTAGGGGAACTTAGCCCGATTTCTCCTGACCGCGAGAACCACCAGGTTGGCAGGCGAGCCCGGTGGCCTCCAGGTGGTTAACCCACCAAAACAACCCTCCCCTTCAACCGAGTTTGCGGAGCGAGTGCTCCGCAAACCCAGTTTTTAAAATCATGAGTAGACCCCCGACCGGGAAGCTGAAAAGCAGCCTCCCGGCTCGGGGGTCCCTCCAGCATGCCCTGCCAGCTCGCGCCGGGCATGCTGGAGCTTCCAGGGGCCACGTGGCCCCCGAACTCACCAGCCCGTGTGAAGAGCCTCAGTGCTTGCACTGCTGACCTTGCAGGTAATGCTGTTTGTCCCCATGCCATTAAATGCTTCACCTGCTAATTTCTGCAGACCAAGCTGCTATTGAGAGTATGAGAGGAGGCCAAGGTCAGTTGGCAGTGAGGATTTCAACACTACTGAGGTGTGCAAATCGTTTTATTTGGATTGAGGCTACAGAGCAGAATTGAAACAAACTCAGGGAGAATTACATTCTCACACCAAGCTCCCAAGTTTCTAGCAATGCCTTGTTTGCTGAGCCTCAGAGCCAAACTGGACACCCATACATGCAGTTCTGAGCAGGAGCATGGAAGATCTGTTCCGTTTGGAGTTGTGTAGATTCCAGTAGCGGCTCGTGAATGCGCCCCTGGGAGGGGGGCGGGAGGCATCTTTAAGGGAAAAAGTTGCTGCTTACCTCGGTAGCGTGCCTCCCAGCAGGGTAATCACCACCTGCGGCGGGGAATCGCCGCCACCACTCACCTGGCGTAAATGGAGCCGCGCCCCCGCCAGCAGCCAGGTGAGTGGTGGTGGCGATTCCCTGCCGCAGGGGCTGCTGGGAGGCACACTGTGGAGGGAAGCAGTGACTTTCTTTCCCCTTAAAGACGCCTCCCGCCTTCCCCCCAATGGCGCTTCATGAGCCATTGCTGGTAGATTCTTGTCTTCTCTTCAAGCTGACCAGGCCAGGCCAGGGGCACTGGATGAGAAAAGACAAAACAGAGAAGCCGAGTGCAAAAGGTGGAGTTGGACACACCTTTGTAGTCTCCCTAGTTTCATCATTGCTATGTGCTCTTTTAAACAGGGACTTGTCAAGTAATGCAATCCAGACCATTGAGACGAATTCATGTGAAGCTGTCCTGTTTGTGCAGTTTATGTAAGTCACTAAGCATCCAAACCAGAGGCGTATCTAGGGAAATTGGCGCCTAGGGCAAGCACTGAAATTGTGCCCCTATCCAATCAGGGATGATGGGACTTGTAGTCAACAATATCTGGAAATCCCTCTGAAAAGGAACACTGTACCATCTAGACATGGTTGTTGATCCAAACCTGAAAACATGAGCCATCTCTATTCAAGACTTAGAACAACAGTCAGGAGTTATGTGAAGATTCCAAGTGTCATTTTCTCCCTCTCATCTCATGCTTTTTAAAAAACATGACTTTGTCCTAGAGGATCACCTGCTCAAATAGGCACTAGCAAAATGGGGGGGGAGGGAGAGAAGAAGGTGACAGGGAGGGGGTGGGGAGGCTATAAACCAGTGAATGATTCCTGTCAGTCTTTGTCTTGTGATGACTCTGGGCTTATGATGGGGTGTTGGGAATTCTCTCTGGTAGAGAAACTCTTTTTCATTCTAGCAGAGTGCACAGAGGCACCACACAGCGGATTTAGTTAGACATACGTGTATGCTGAGAGGAAAGTAACTTGGAGCCAGTTCATAGTTTCCAATCAATATATAAGGCATTGATTAGACAACTCCATTCTAGATAGGGCGCGCGGCCTCTTCGGCTGTTAGAAGAAGGCTGGTGCTGCTTTCTCTTTCCCTGCAGGGAAGAGCTGCTCCTGGGCTGTGTTGCGAACGCAGCACCAGTCTTAGCTCCTGAAAGGGCCGTGCAGCCCCTTCGGGAGCTAGTGATGCTGGCCCTGCGTTTGCAGCGTGCAGCCAGGAGCGACTCTTCCCTGCCTCCTTTGAACCCGTTGGCCCAGTGGTGGCTCCGCCCCTTCCAGGGTTGCAAAACAACTCGAACATAAATGCATTTATGAATGAATGCATGCATGCATGAATGAATAAATGAATGTAGTATTGTTCCAGAAGCTTTTGTAATTCTCTGCCCTGAAACAAGCCACTTATAGGCCTTTTTAGATAGTTTTTGTTTTCAAAGCCAGCAAATTTTCCAATCTTTTAAAAATTAAATATTCAGAGACTTCTCAGTCTCCCCCCCACCTCCTATATCCAAGCCCTATGGCCGATCCTAGGCCGGAGGGCAAGGCAAGCAAGATGGCCAGTGGCTGAGGGGCCTTGGGGCGGGGCAGGTGGGCAATGGGGTGGGGGTTGCGGGCACTGGCATGGCACACCCCAGTGGCGCCTAGGGCACGTGCCCTGGCTGCCCCCGCCCCCAATTACGTCCGTGATAAAAACCATAAATGGGGATGGGGTGGGGGAGCACAGATGGATTCGGTTTCCACCCTGTGGTTCTGGCCCTACATCTCCCAAGCTTGAGAAAAGACAAAACAGATAAGCTGAGAGAGAAAGGTGGGGTTGGACACACCTTTGTAGTCTCCCTAATTTCATCATTGCTATGTGCTCTTTTAAACAGGGACTTGTCAAGTAATACAATCCAGACCATTGAGACGAATTCATGTGAAGCTGTCCTGTTTGTGCAGTTTATGTAAGTCATTAAGCATCAAAACCATCAATGGGGATGGGGTGGGGGAGCACGGATGGGTTAAGTTTCCACCCTGTGGTTCTGGTCCTATATCTCCCAAGCTTCTGCCCTAGAAGCAGTTTCCCTCCAAGAGGGTTCTGGGAGTCAGGCCTGCTGCTAGGGGCCACCGTTTCTGAGTGTGGGAGCTTTGACCCATAATTCCGGGTCTGTATGGGGTTGGGTTATTCATTGCTGAGCGATGTGTACTGTGCATGTGCTTCTTTAGAACTGTTTTCCATTTTTCTGGACTGCACACAGAGTTATCCAAGCAAGGCTGAGCCAGATCTCAGTCCTGGAATCGATTCTCATATGTGATGCCTTGTTTCTAGAAATCTCTCTGCAAGAAGGCTCACTTGGTACCTGGTCTCGTGGTAGCAAGCATGACCTGTCCCCTTTAGCTAAGCAGGGTTGGATATGCATGGGAGACTAGAAGTGTGTGCACTGTAAGAGATTCCCCTCAGGGGATGGAGCCGCTCTGGGAAGAGCAGAAGCTTCCAAGTTCCCTCCCTGGCATCTCCAAGATAGGGTTGAAAGAGCGTGGCGTGAGCCCAAGATTGCCAGAGTCTGAGAGCGTGGCTTCCAGGCCAGCTTAAACAATGGCACTCTTCTTCATCTTAGAAATAGGCACTGGAGCTTCAGACAAGAGATGAATTAGCACCACTAGATGAGGGAGTTAGGAAAGAGTCTTTGGACATGAAAAAATGAATCCACTTTTTGCACCTTTTGAGGGGCAACCTTAAACTCACAGTAAAGCCTCATGGTAAAGCTTGCTGTTTGAATAACATCCTGGAAACAGCTGCCCCACTGGAAAGGACACCACCTTCATACTTTGCTGCAGGGGCTTCATGTGGCAATTCGACTCCCACCATCAGACAGGAATCTCAAAGGAAAGATAGTTTTTCCTATCCCATCTACCTTTAAAAAACATATTAAAATGTAATGCTTATTTTGTACCCTGCAAAATCCTGTGCACAATGCTTGTTTCCAGAGACCTCAGCAGCAATCTCACTGAGAATCTCACTCATGGGTCATTCGAGGTCAGGAATGGAACACAGTTTATCAAGACGTAAGTGAATGCAAATGTGAAAATAGTCAACCTGTTATTGCAGAGTAAGGTACTTTCTTTGACCCCCGGGAAGGTTCAACCCGCCCCCCAACTCTTTTGAATGGCAGAGTTCAACCCTAGAAGATGTAGCATATGGTTATATTCATTCATTCATTCATTCATTCATCCATCCATTCATTCATTCATTCATTCATCTATCATATTTTTATACTGCCTGATATGTATATCTCCAGGTATACAGATATTAGATAGATAGATAGATAGATAAGATAGAGATATGTCTATCTCTAGGTGGTGTGTAATGAAAAGTAGCTACGGCTTTGAAGGAGGCTTCCTCCAGTGCTTCTCTCTTTTGAGAAGTTATTAACCGCTGATGCCAGGGCTGGAAATTTGATGCACTGTGCAGGTCAAACATCTCTCCTCAGTGTCTTCAGAGACACTGGGAGGCAAATACCATGTGTGTGTTTGTGTGTGTTTAGTGCAATCCAGATTGGGACAATCAGTAGAGCTGGAGGCTTGCTGGTGGCTCAGGGACAGGCTGCTGCCCTTGCACATGTGCCAGCCCTGCCCCCTGTATCAGCGTCAGATGCACACTGACACAGGGACCATGCTAGCTCTGGGAAGGGCGGGGGCATGTGGTGCCTTGCCTGCTCCCAGGCTGCACTTTCTTTGTCAGCTGGGTGCTTTCTTCCTCTCTCCTGCGCGGAAGGAGGGGGTGGCAAATAGCTTAATCCGCCCCTGCCTCCTGGAGCTTCTTCCTGCATTTTGCTCAGCTTGTAACCAGTGGGTCTAATTCCTCCCCACGGCAGGCTTCTCAACCATCATCCGCTGAAAGTCACTGATGATGCCAGTTTTTACAGGCTTCCCTCACTGAAGCTTCTGTAAGTACCTGAAATGAATTAGTTATTACCGTGATCACTGGTTTTTCTGCATCTTAGACGGACACTCTTCTTCAGGGCCACTGGGTGGTCCAGAAGAACTCATCAGACTTTCCCCTTTTCTTCTTCCTCTTCTTCCTCTTCTTCTTCTTCTTTTCTTTTTTTTTTGTTGATGGTAAACTCTGAGGGTACATTTCTGACTATGTGAAAGTGCCTCTGAGTATATGCAGAGTATAGGGCATTTCCCTGTATCCTGTTTTTAATGCAGGGCTTCAACTCTAAAATGCATGATAGAATTAGAAGAAGAAGAAGAGAATTTCTTGGAGTATGTGCAGATTGCCAAGTGTGTTTTGAGCCAAGATTTTGTGCCTGCAAGATAAGAATGAATGATAACGAATTAAGCTCCTTTGATCATGTGCAGGCTGCTTTTGTGTCATCACTGAATAAACTTGATCAGTCCTCATGCATTTGGTACTGGAGGTCCAGCTTGCTGGTCGGAGGCATGATTTCAGGGCAGGCTGAAGCTAGTTACTCAGTGGTGAGAAAAATACACTGTTGACTAAACTGTACTGTTGACTAAACTGTTGGAGATTCTCTTGTGGTGAGAGAATCCCTTTCTCAATATAGCAGAGTGCACAGAGGCACAACACAGCGGTAGATTAGTTAGGCATGCGTATGTGCTGAGAGTAAAGTAACTTGGAGCCAATTCATAGTTTCAAATTAATATAAAAGGCATTTATTAAGGAACTCCATTCTAGATAGGAAAGTGAGGATTTAGGATCTCTAATCTATCTATCTAACTAGATGCAAATGGATTCTGCATCCTCTCTGCACAAATGGTGCAGGGAGAGAACCTTGCCATGTTGCAAGGTAGGCAGGCAGGTAGCAAGAGAGAAAGGAAGGAGGAAGTCCCTGAGATTAGCAATCTACACATCAAAGGGATAGCATCAGAGCAGTGGAGAAGTGATGACAAATGTCTTGACCCTCTAGACCTCTGACTTACTAGTCTGTCCTCCACTGTCTGAGGCAAGAGACAGCGCAAAGTCCTTTAACTTTCCAACATAAACAGTACTCCAGAGCTAAGACTCCAGAGCTAAGCCATGATGCTTTCTCCCTTTTCTATTCTGCCTGATGTGGAGTTGTGTGGTTCGAAAGCAGCAAACCCAACAAGCTTCATGAAATCGGGTCTCCCTAGACATTATTTCTGCTACACCACACTGGCTTTCTCTTTCTCTTTGGTATCCTGCATTGCAAAAAGTCTCTCTCCTTATTTCAGAAACCTTCGTTCTACAGAAATGACCCCAAAGATATTGGAGGACCTGATCCAGACCTCCCTGCAATTGAAGACTCTGTAAGTACTATGTACACCCTTTTCCTTTTGCTGGTTGCCAAAGGAGAGAAGAAAAGAGACAAGTGGAAACGGGGAGTCAGCCTTGTTCTAACCCCCTCCTCCTCCTCAGCCCTCTAAGTAGGTCGATAGGGGCAACTTCAGAGGCTGTAGTTTTCCCTGCGAGGAGGACAGGAGGACGGTTGACCAATACTCACACTGTGACCAAGTTGCTAGCCAATCCACACTTCTTGCCCAACATGCTATCAGGCTTTGCTGTGGGAATGGAAGTCATGCTAGAGTGGTGGTTGGGGGAACAGGCATTCCTCAGACCCGTTACAGGGGCTTCTCAGCGAGGTGGTCAGAAATGACAGACAAGGAGGGGACGGAGCGCAGGGACGGAGCGCAGGTACTTCTCGGCTTCTCTGACTGTTGGGTTGTGCATGGCCATGGGGGCTGCCATGGAGAGTGGCTGCACTTCTGCATTTGCAGTGACATCACTGCCTGAAGCTTGTCTACCACTACCCAACTTTCCACTGAAATATGGAGCTACAGGACTGTTGGATGTGTTCCAAGCTGTACGCTCAGTTCGTGTTGACCAATGGTGAGGGCATGCCCCCTGTGTGGGTTGAAGGAGTGCAGGAACATCCCCCAGAATCCTCTGCAAGAGACAGGAAGTGGCAGATATGCAGGGAGTCTGCAGGAGACAAAAAACACGGAAAAGATTCCCTGATGGTAAAAAGTCTGAAAACCACTGAGCTAGAGTCATGAGTATCTTTGGGCATCATTTTGAGACATCTCCCAGTTCCATCTTCTCCGGAAATAGCCCTTCATTAAAAAAGGTTTTCTTTCTTCCTTCTTTTCCTTCACAGGCTGTATGCTTTCCCTCACCAGCACTCAAACACAAATGGAGTGGGACCATAGCTTAATGACAGTGCTCTGCACATGCAGGGTCCCAGATTCACTCTCTGGCATTTCCAGTTAAAATAATCTCAGGGAACAGAGCTAGGAAAGACCTCCCTCTGAAGCACTGAAAAACCATTGCCAGTTAGAGTTAGAAAGCACTGAACTCAAGGGGCCAAGGATTTGCCACAGTATCAAGCAGCTTCCTACTTCTTCGGCAAGTAATAATTTCATCAGAAATTATTATCCCTCACAGCAAAGGGAGACTATGATCTCCCTCACAGCAAAGGGAGGAAGATAATATCCATTATCTCCCTCACAGCAAAGTCAGCTCAATCTTCCTCAGTATATGGAGATGGGAATATCCCTTCATAGGGCAGTTTTGAGTTAGAAACATTTTCTGAAGAGATGTGGGGGATATGTGGAGAGCCCCCAAAGTGTGGGTCGGCATGGCACCCTCCTGAAAGGACTGGATTGGTTGTGGGGGTTGCCAGTTACTGTCCTCTCCTGCAAGAAATGCCAAGAAGCTGTGAGGAGTTCTGCCTTTTTCCTTCACAGCATCTTGCCTAACAAGGTGTTCTGCTGTCTTTGCCATCTGAAGGATGACATTGAAGTTTTGTCTGATACGATGAAGTTGGACTGCACCGACACGTGTACCACAAAGGAAACTCTCTGCGGTAGGCTAGTAGTAGTTGATGAAATTCTGTATTGTTTTGAATGTTAAAGAGCATTTCACAATTTCCCCTCTAAGCAGGGGAAAACCTGTTGCAAAATGAGCTCATCGGCAGAATGTACTAAGAAAGAAGACCTCAAATGGCAATGATGCAAACTGCACAGAAATCAAAGTAGGTCTGCAAATGTCTCCTTTTGGGGATAAAGTGATTTTTGGACCTTTGCTTTGATTTCTGGAGTCCTTCCCTTGGTCCAAAATATGTATCCTTCCTCCATGATTCTAATTTGTGCAGAGTGACCTCTGAAAGTGTAAGGGTAATACTTTCTAGAGGCCCTTACTCTCCTTTTCGGGGGGGGGGGTCAGCTTCCTGGGACTCTCATTATTTTTCAGCTTTGATTGCCAAACCAGGAATTGTGCTGCAGAGAGTAAGAGTAGGTTCCTTTCACCACACTCCTGCCCTCTCTTTTCCCGGAGAGAAAACCGTCTTCCCCACTATGCTGTTGAGAGAGAGACTGAGCAACTGGGGAAGAGATGGCAGGTGGCGCCTCTCTCTCTCTCTCTCTCTCTCTCTCTCTCTCTCTCTCTCTCTCTCTCTCTCTCTGATGGTGAGAAGGATTGGACTACTGGCGCTGCCCCTAGAGAGAATGCAAGCTACCAAATTCTACCCCCTTGCCTGTTGGGTGGGGCAGTGGGGAAGATTGGGCTTGCTGGACCCAATCCCCGCCACATGTTGTCTAGAGAGAAAAGACAGATATGCCAATAGATCAGGCCTGCTCAACTTAGGCCCTCAGCTGTTCTTGGACTACAACTCCCATAATCCCCAGCCACAGTGGTCAAGAGTCAGGGATTATGGGATTTGTAGGCCAACACCTGCAGGAGGCCCAAAGTTGAGCAGCCCTGCAATAGAGGCAGCTGCTTGTAGAAGCAGCAACCTCATCTTTTCACCCACTCTTGTGTACTCTCCTTCTGATCAGAAACTATGGCAGCTGCTCTTGGTAACAATCACCTTGCAGGAGCAGCCAGCAGGAGTGCCTTCCTGCCACGCTGTCTCTAAGCAGCATGGCAGGCAAGCGAATGAGCAGCCACCGCTGCTTCCAAGCACTCACTTACGCTTTCCCTCTTGAAGGCTCTATCTGCTCCCTCACAGATTGAATGAACAACTGACCGAAAGGAAGCTGGGGCGGATGGCAGAGATCGCCTCTGCTTGTTCCTGTTCTCTCTCTCTCTCTCTTTCATGCAGTAGGAGAAATGGGGCTTCATCGAGAGGGAGAGGGAGCAGGCAAGCAATCGAGGTGATGGCTCCTTGGATGAGCAGGCCACTTGCACACTCCATCTTTGGTCATCACAGTGGTAGGGATGGGGGAGGAGAGCTGGTTTTCAGGTAGTGAGCATGAAATGTCCCCATTGTAAAGAAGGGCTTGGACTTGGTTGGGTGACTACATGTGAGCACGGTGAGATCTTCCCCTTAGGGAATGGGGTCATAGCTCAGTGGAAGAGCATCTGCATGCTCAGGTTCACTTCCGGGCTTCTCCAGATAGGTCTGGGAAAGACTCCTGCCTGAATCCTCAGAGAGCTGCTGCCAGTCAGTGTAGACAATACTGAGCTAGATGGGCCAAGGGTCTGACTCCCTCAAAGGCAGCTTCCAAAGTCCCCATGTTCTCCTGCTGCACCACCCAGAGAGGAGGGAGGGCGAGCGAATGGACAGCGGTGACTCAGCTTGGGCTTTCTGAGCAGTTCCATGGGGTTGAAGACTCCCTGTCAGGCATCTTGGAGAGACAGAGAGGACCAACAAGCTCCAGGAGACAGCACAGCCCCCATTCTCCAGAGTCAGGAGAGGCTGCCTCCTTTCCTTGCCTGCCCTCTGAGGAGGAGTGTGGCTATTGGGACACACAAGCAAAAAAGGAGACCGCATCTCACGGGGCTCGCTGTGTAGCATTGATTGAAGCCCAATGCCTTTCAGCCTCAGAGCTCTTCAGGGGCGATCATTAGTAATCTTTCAAAAAGACCTTGAGTGAAACGCCTTTGCCTGGTTACAAGCTACTTGCGCAAGGTCTTTTTGAAAGAGGCCTGAAGAAGGCCTCTGAGGCTGGAACGCCTTGGCCTTCAAGAAATGCTACACGGTGCCCTGGGACTTTGTCTCCTTGTTTGCTGGTCTGGTTGGGGGCTTCCTGTCCGTCTCCGTCCCCCGGTCTGCTTTTGGGACTCACAGCAGCTGCATATGGAGCAAGAGGCTGTTAGTTCAGATCCCTGCCGATGTGCTTCCCAGACTGTGCCTAGTCCATAGAACTGGAGTCACCTCTATCAGGCAGCAGCGATATAGGCAGGTGCGGTAGGCGGATGCTCACTTCAGTGACAACAGCAAAGACATCATCTCGCACTGTGCGGGAGAAAGGCAATGGCCAACCACTCCTGTATTCTTCCAAGAAGACCTCATGGCTCTGTGGTGGCCAGGAGTCGACACCGACTTGAACCATCTTTCCTTTCCCCTTTACTGCGACACACAGGCCAGTGGGACTCCGGCCTCCCAAGGGCTGCTGCCCTTCAGCAGCAGCTGGACCATAACTGACAATGGGGCGGGGGGGGAGGGGGGGGGAGAATCCCTCCTTTACAAAGGCCCACAGGGTTGGATGGGGTGGGATCCTGGCATCCACAAGAGGGGTGGCTGAAAGAGCATGCAACTGGGAATCTTCAGGAACAGACCTTGCGGAGAACGGAGAATGCTTAAGCAGCTTGCCTTTCCTGCAGAAAACATAGCGTACAGTTTGTCACTTAGACTGTTAAGCAGCAGCCTCATTTCTTTCTCACTCTCCCCCTCAAGTGCCTCTGAATTTTAGTTGGCCCCCCTCCCATGGAAGGTGGGCTCTTTTCAAATTCCAGCTCAAATTCTAGCTCCCTCATTGGTTTACTGGAATGAGAGCTGCCTAAAAGGGTTACAGGAGGAAGGTCCCATCCCTAGAGCAAGAGATGTTTGTGGGGAAACTGAAGAAATGCATATCAGTAACTGTCGTTTAAAGGTAAAGTGTGCCACTTTTTTGACTCCTGGTTTTCTTTGGTAGAAAGTGGAGTGTGAGATGAAGCCTTTCAGCATCTTCCTCTATCGCTGCTGCCCAATATAGTAGCAGCGGGGATCCGAACCGGCAACCTTCTACTTGTCAGTCAAGCATTTCCCCGCTGCGCCACTTAAGGTGGCTCTGACTGCTCTTGACTTTCAGGCATAACCACACAACAGAGCGGGAGCCATACAGAGGCAATTTCTAAACGGGTTCCTCTTCTTAATGGATGTGTGGAAGGAGCATGCCAGAATACTGGTCTATCATCCTGCTCCTCTGCGCTGGCTGGCAGTCCTGCCACTGCCACTTCCTCCTTCCCTCCTCCTGGGTAGGGACTAAACCACCTGCTGCAGCCCCTTGCCTGAGATGCAGCGGGAAGGAAGGCTGGACTTCTTCTCTCTTGGGGACACTTGGTGCAGTTTGGGCTCACCTTGGCTCACCTGCCTCCTTTTGCTGCTGCCTCCTTTTCTGCCTGCTGGGAAAGCAAGGGACAGGAGTGGGGAGAGAGAAGAAAGGGACTCTGCAGCCAAGTGCCTGAGATGAATTCATGGCCCTGAAAGAGGGAGAGGAGGGGGCAGAGGCGATGGGATTGCTTGCCAGTGGAGCAAGAGGGATAGACCTGTGTGTGATTCACTGCTCTACTACAGGCCCATGTACTTATTATAAAAAGAGGCTCATTGTGCCTTGAACGTGGTCTAAGCTTGCTTATTCTATTTTATTGGTCTACACCTTTAAAGTGGTTTGAAGCCACCTAATGGTGCAGTGGGGAGGCAACTTGCCTCGGGAGCAAGAAGTTGCAGGTTTGAATCCCCGCTGGTATGTTTCCCAGACTATGGGAAAGACCTATATCGGGCAGCAGCGAGAGAGGAAGATGCTGAAAGGCATCATCTCATCCTGCGCGGGAGATGGCAATGGTCAACCCCTCCTGTATTCTACCAAAGAAAACCACAGGGCTATGCGGTCGCCAAGAGTCGACACCGACTCGACGGCACAACTTTAAAGTGGTTTCAAGCAGAGTCACTTTTCCCCTTCTGAGGGAACCCTGATAGAATTTTGAAAAGTGGGTGGAAGCTAAGGGTCTCTAATCGACAGTTCAGGTGGTACAAACGGATACAAGTTTGTCACGAGGACAAAGCCTTGGGGATAGATCAGGAAATGCCTCTACTGGAGACTGTAATTAGTCCTTCAACACAGTGTTGCCAAATATCCTTCAGCCTCCACCTCATGCCTCCGATGAAGTAGATTCTTGCCTACAAAAACTCAGGACATTGTGTTAATGGAGCTACAAGGCTCTTTGTTGCTGTGATTTTGTCAGTCACACTGATAGACTTTCAAACAGCTAGAAACTTCCCTTAAAAAAATAAAGCCGAGATGTATGGTGCTTCCAGCAGCAATAAATTGTGCAACTTTCAGTGGAGTCTTGCTTACACAGACTCCCATCGGCTTCCATGCTGCTGCTTCTTCTCTGGCCACGCACTGATCAGAGACCTTGTGCTATTTTCTCAGCGCCACCTTAGGTTGCTATCTTGCTAACTGGTGCATCTTTGCTCTGCATGTCCTTGACAGGATGAAATGCAGTCACACATTTGTCCCTTTACAACTTCTCTTCTTGCAACTTGCTCTGAGATCTGAGCATCAGGTGCTTTTGGACATTGGATGATCCTGTTCTTTTCTTCTTGCTTCTGAGCAGAGAAAGATGAGGCTTTGAATAGGATGCACAAAGAAGTAATGAGGGTGTTGGGAATCAGGAAGCTGAAGACCAGCAGTACACGGGGCAGGCCAAGGACAGCGTCGCTGCACAGGTCCGACCAAGCTGTTATGCAGTCCACACCTAGCATCCCCTGGTCTACAGCTACCATCATCCTGGATGGCGGAGCTCATGGTGAAACTCCCTGGCTTGAGGGCGACCATGATGAGGCTGACCTCAACAAGTGGCGCTCTTCCCTTATCCCAGTCACGCTAGTGAGGAGCCGCTTAGCCCACGTGATCCGTAGGCTCAAAGCAGACTGCACAGAGTCCAAGGTCCAGCTGGCCTGTGCTAAGATGATTTCCAGGCTCACGATGCTGCTGAACCTCTTCAGTGAGAGAGAATACGTCAAGGAGACGTCCTCCCTGTGGAAGTCATACTGCCGGCCTATGAAGAATGTCGCCAACCTGGCCACAGGAAATCCAAGAAAACGGGTGAATCCTGAGGTAAGGGGCAAAGCTTGTCAAGCCTGAGGGGTTGTCAAGCCTACTAATGCGTTGTCAGGAGGAGCTTGGGCAACGATCAGCTGACCTGGATGTGGCTCACTGGGCGTGAACAAGGGGAGGCAATGGGAGTTCACCTGGCACTGGCTTCTTGAAAGCATAGAGTCAAGCCATGAAACATTTGGGTTTGTCGTTCATGCTTTCTTTTCAAATTGCAATAAACTCTGTTCCGATTGAGACACGGCCTTTAAAAAGTGGTTGGGTAACCGATTCAGGCCATTTGAATTGGTTTTGAATTAATTTAAATATATTTCACACAGAAAAGATCACACTCTTTTGCAGAATATATTTCATGCAGAATAATATCAATCTCTCACTTCTATCTGTAAAATAAGTACCACGATATCCATTGCACTTGAGAACGACAATGCATTCATTCTCACGACCAGCACTAGCCATGCTAGTGCAGCCCCACCTGGGCAGAGCTGCTCATGAGAACTGCCAGGATCGGTCCCAATCCCGGCACTCCTCGACTGGGTAGTCCAGGTGAGGTAGGAGGGTGTACATGCAGCCTCCTCCCTCACCATCTGGTCATGTGGGCAGCTGGGGTGCTGGCAGCTCCCTTCAGGCTGCTGGCAACCATTTTAATGATAGATGCCAAGGGAAGGAGCAACCCAGCCTCTAGGGTTTCTCCATGCACAATGCTGCTGGTGTGGTGCTGCATTGTGGGATTCCTGGAGGCCAGGCTTTGTTTCCCCAGCCTCCAGATTGCTGCGCTGCTGCTCATCGCAGTGGCGATCATGTGGGTGGGGAGATGAATGGCAAGGTTGGGAGGGAATGGAGGTGATGAGGTGAAACCATCTGCTGGCCATTTGCTACCAATCTGTGATGTGAATGGAGCTTCTTACCATTTCTCCATGATGCATTCGGATGATGTCACTAACCATCACACAATTACACAGCACCATCTGCTGGCCATTTGCTACCAATCTCTGATGGTCTCAAAAGACTTGATTCCCACCATGGATTGGTAGCAAATGGTCAGCAGGTAATGCTGTCAAATTTCACAATGGCCAACAAACCCGTCAGATCACCCCTTGGAGAAATTGTGTAAACTTCCATTTTCAAATAGAGTTGTTCTCTCTTTGGCAATATACCCCATGTCTTGCATTCAGGAGAGTCCAGGCTTAATCTCTAGCCTCTTAGTTAAGGCTTCAGGGCTGAGAGCAGCTGTAAAAAGGAGTAGAGAGTACTGGGCTGAATGGACCAATGTTTGACTTGGTAGAAGACAATTGCATATGTCCATATGAGAGCAAGTTCAATAGAGAGCAGTACAAGTGGTGTTTTTTATTCTGAGCGGGGTGGGGGGAGAAAAAGGTAGAAAGACAAAAAAGCCTGTTTTCCCTTTCCCTTTCCTTTGTCCCACCTTGCAGATTGCAAGCCAGGGAATCTCAGAATATGGCTATGGCAAAAGGCTGTTTGCTATTTCAGTGACTGCAGTGATAACGATGATCATGGCAGTAATTTGCCTGTTTGAGGTAAGCTAAAATGCATTTTTAAGTTGGATTTATGAACTGCCATATCCAAGGGCTTGGGGTGGGAAGCGAATGTCCCACAAAGACACAGTCCCCCCCAACTGAGGAAGAACTACTTTCACACGGGATATGCCAAATACTCATGCTTTTTAGAGAGCTTTCATTTGAGCCAGAGTTCATCCTGCCTCTACCTCTGGTGAACTCAGCTGCTGTTTCTAATCCCAGAGCTCCGACCTGAAGCGTGCAAAGACAGCAGGGCCTCTGAGCACGTTCAGTGTCTTTCCCTCACCCCTGAATACCCACAGGCATTTCCTCACAATAGGGATTAGAGTTGGGAGATCCAATCAACAATGAGCTCCAACACCTCTCTTTTTTAGGAGCACTATCATGACAGGAATGCTAACAAACCAATTTCTTGGTTGACCACCCAAATCATTGGCTCTGGCCAGCTGCAGGAAATCTTTACGTGGTGGTTGGTTGCTCATGGTCTTTCCTCTCTTTTTCTTGACAAACAGATCTGTTCTCAGCTTTCTGCAATTAAGGATGGCACCCCTCAAAGGAAACGGTAAGCCTTGCTCAGGAATGCCTGGTCTTCTGTGATTCTGCAGTCTTGGGACTCTACGCACAGGACCTGGTCTCAAGCTCAGGATTTGGGTGTCCACTTCCATGTTAAAAAAAGAAAACCATTTTTTAGGCCTTGAGGCAGTGGATGAAAAGTTGAAAGGATGCAAACAGTGTCTGTCCGATCCTCCAGTGTTCAGTGGGCAGAACTTCTGTGTGCTGCAGAAGTCTCTGGCCATGTTCTTCAGCTACCCACACACTCCCAGACTTCATATTCCAAAACCTCTCCTCCTAGTGTCATTATGCCTTCTCCATTTTTGACATTTCAGGGTACAAATCTATCCCATGTGCACCATTTGCACAACCCTTTTCATGTAGGGGAAAATTGGTACGCCAGCTGTGACTACCACTAAAAAACACATATCACCCATTTCTTTGAGAGAACGTTTCATTCAGTTTGTTCCATTCTCTCCCTCCTCCATCTCCCCTGCTAACTTGGCAAAGAGGCACCTTTTAACATGATGGTTCTCTTTATTTAGCAGGGGGAGAGTAACTGGCCCTATCCACCCCCAGCACAGTGCCTCCAGTGACTGTAGCTGGTCTCTGTCTTATGTTTCTTTTAGATGGTGAGCCCTTTGGGGATAGGGATCTATCTTATTTGTTTGTTATATCTCTGCGTAAACTGCCCTGTGCCATTTTCGGAAGGGCAGTATAGAAATCCAATGAATAATAACTAAATAAATAAGCATTCCAAGGCAATGATCAGGCCTGGGTGTCAATTTCTTCTTTTTATTCTCATTCAAAGGCCCTTTCTAGGCAGAAAGAAGAAAGGTGCAAAACAGGTAAGGAGATAGCTTATGTTCTCCCATCGTCAACAGAGATATGGATTTTCTGGAAACCTTTGTTGGCAATTCATCTGAAAAAATTTCCCAAGCAAATTTCTCCTCATTTGCTGAATATTTGTGGGGGTGGTTTTGCCCAAAAAGCCAATAAATACTGTAGAAATTTTCCTGATGCCCTAAATAGACTGAGATCTCATTTTGCAAGTTATTTGATCTGATTATGCAAGTTCTTGATTTAAAAAACCAACCACTCTACACCATCTTAACTTCCCTTCATTGTACCTCATATGATTTTCAAGTATCCAAACAGAAATTTTAGAAATAGACATTTTTGTCCTCACCACAGCAGTATTCTTCACTTGACCTTTTTTCTGAAGGAGGCGATCTTCCATTCACTTTTCTGTGAAAGTGAATGTTATGTCCACTTAGAAACTATTTGATGACGAGAACTAAAGCTGCTCCTTGTCCCCGCGATGAAGACTCCTCCTCCTGCCCACAGAGGCACATTTCTTCCTCTGTATGGCCCCAATCTGGGTTCTTCCCTTTGGCATTCTAATGTCAAGAAATGGTGGGCATTACGATCATATATCCAGGATGTTTTCTAGACGGCAGTCAAAGATGCTCTGTATAGAACTTGCAAATCAATACAAGCTGAGAGTTTACAGAGAATCCAGACCCTCCCCAAGACTGGTGCTGATTTTTCTCCTGGGATCTGATGGGGAGGTCACGTGGGGAAAAGGCCCTTGGTGCAATGTTTGCTGCACCCCCCTGTTGGCCACTCCTTGCTTTTGGTGATTAGCTCACATTCACCAGCAAATGAATTTGAAAAGGGGTGGGTTAATAACGAGAAGCAAGAGGTGGCCAGCAAGGGGGCGCAGTGAAAATCGCACCAGCAGCCTCCTTCCCATGTGACCTCCCCATCAGATGCCAGAAGAAAAAAGCAACCATCTGCAGGAGGCTCTGGATTCTCTGTGCACTCTCAGCTGATATTCATTGGCAAGCTCCGTTTGTAGCATATTTTACTGTCATCTAGAAAACCTCTAAATAATGGCATGATAGCCACCCCAAACCCTGAAGTTGGTTTGTTGTGACTCATTGTCACGAGATTGTGACCCACGGACCCCTTCTTCTGCTCAGTCTTCCAGTGCAGGTTCTCCAGTGCTCGGTAAGCCTCTTCGGCTCAAGGAGAGTGTGGATAAAGTCGGGGGAAAGAAACAGCATGATGAGGACTCCTCAGGAGACAAGGCTATATTCAGCCGGGAGAGGTATAAATGAAAGGAATATTCTCAGATCTGCATGGGTTACAGAACATCCTATCTCTGATTGCTCCCACACTAGCCCTTTCCTTCAGAATCACTCTCTTTCAGTCACTCACTTGTTACAGAGAATCTAGACGACGTCATTGCTAGCCTGTTGTGTTCCGATGTTTTCCGCATCCCCCTCCTGTCCCCCCCCCCGGTGGACAAGCATTGCATTATTGAGGCACATGAGGAGTGGTTTGATGACAACGTGGTTGATTATGATGCTCTGCCATTTCCTGGCCCTGGTGGCCACTATATGTCCTGCAATGTCTCTTCCACAATTGTTTTTCAATAGAGGTTTGCCAGCTTTGAGGTGCTGATGTGGGAAGTTGCATTGAGGGACTCCTTGGGCAGCTTGGTATTGTTTTATTTTTTGTTTTTTAAATGAAACCTTTCTCTAATGTGCAAGAACATAAATAAACTTGGGAAATGGAGGACAAAATGATGGGGTTGATAGGGTGGATTGCCATGCCTCTCTCCCACCATTTCCCAGAATGAGCCTGCAAATGAGCTTTTCCTGACTCCCGAACTCATGCTGAATTTAAACAGCTGCCCTCTGCATTAATCCCCTCCCTACATATATGTAGGAGTCCATGCCATCGAACGCAAGGGGATTGACTTCAATCTGAGTAGACGTGCGTGGGAATGGGCTGTGCTTAATATCCGCTTTCATAGCCTAGGCACTGTCCAGATTACATGCGACAACCGTGTCACTACTGCCCCTTCAGTGTGCTTCCGTCCTGCCTGTGTTTTGGCATCGCGGTCCCTGCGCTGTCAGTAAGGTGCCGTTCTCGTTTCTGATGTCCAGGGGCGTCCCGCTAATGAGGCAAAGGGAGACGAATGCCTCCTGGCCCACAGCCTCGGAGGGCCCCCCGGCCAGTCCTGGCTCTCTCCATTCTGCCGTGCAGCATGCCTGCAAGGGAGCGCAAAGGCAGCTGCCTGCCTGCCTGCCTGCCATCGCTCTCCCTGCTCCCTCGCCCATGCAGCGTGCCTGCGAGAGGGAGAGGGAGCTGCTGGGAGCCCGAGGTCATGGAAGGCGGGAGAGAAGCAAACTTCCCCTTGGCGAAGCTTCCTCCTCCCCGACAGGCTGAGGTCGCCGAGAAGAATGGTTTGGATCGCTGCTGAGCTCTGTCCTGCTGTTGCGGGAGGGGGGCGATTTTATCTGCCTTCTATTGCCCAGGCTGGATCTGGAGGTGGAAGAGGGCGGGAGACACTGTCGAGAAGACAAGAACAATTAAGCCCCCACCCCGTTCATGTTGTTTTGCCCTGGTATTCTCTTCGCTTCAAGAGACAGTTAATGGCTTCCCCATTGGAACAGTTTGCCTGTCATTCAGCTGTAAAGCTGAATCAAATGTGGGACTTCGGCACTGGGCATAGATCTTTGTGCCCTCCCCCTGGCTTGTAGAAGCAGAGGGAATTGTGCAAACCTGGGAAGACATGATGCCATACTCTTTCATGTACGTCATTGATTCCTGTTGCAGGATTTCGCCTTACTTAGCACACCATTTGGATTTGCTCTTTCTAAAAGTGTAGCCAGTACCCTGTTCTCGATACAAGCGGTTCATCGCTAAGGCTCTCTCTTTTCGACCACTAACACAATCTTGGCCATGATGTGAACCACTTTTGCAGGGCAAATTGGTGCAGTGTCACTGTGCCAATACAGCCAGGTTCATAACAGCCAAACAGTCTTGGAGACATGATACCCAGCTGTGAAACCATTGGAGACCCTATTACTGCTCTGCAAGCGCCACATAACTTTGGCTCTTCTCTCTTTGTCAGAGTGCCACCAGCGCCACCAAGCCCGCCAGGTCCACCAAGCCCGCCAGCGGTAGAACAATCGCCTCCAAGAAGGCCCAGCTCAAGAAGAATGTAAGTAATGGTTGTATTCTATCCAATGAGGCTATTCTCATGATGGAGGAAAACCGGGCGAAAAGAGCCCAGCCCTGTTTTCCATCCTCGTGAGACCCACCAGGCTTGCGGGTGAACCCAGTGATTCTCTGGCAGCTAGCCCGCCAATGTAGCCCTCCTTTCAACCCAGCTGAGTGAGTGCTCCACTAACCCAGGTTTTCTGATCGTGTGGCGCCTTGGCATGGCTCCGTGCCACAGCCACACACCAGGAGACCTCCGCCGGGAGGCTCAAACAAGCCTTCTGATCCCGGGAGTCTCCCCAGGATTCCTCCATACACTCGTGTGGGTCATCCTGCTAACAAGCAGAAGGTTGCTGGTTCGAATCCCCGCAGGTACTATATGGGGCAGCAGCAATATAGGAAGATGCTGAAAAGCCATCATCTCATATGGCGTGGTAGGAGGCAATGGTAAACCCCTCCTGTATTTTAGCCAAAGTAAACCCCAGGACACTGTGGACTCCAGAAGTCGAAATCGACTTGACGGCACACTTTACTTTACTTTTATTTTTGTGAGACTGCTCCCCCGTTCTTTACCTTTTGAATGCCATTTTGAAAACGTTTTGAATGCCAAATCACCACTTTGGGGGCAAATGGCCGCTTTGGTATGGTGGGGCGAATTTTCACATGGATAGAGCACAGTAGGAAAGTCTTGACTCTGCCCCTCGCTGCACAACACATTCCCAGATTGGGGCCCCCTGTGACTGAGAGTCCAAAGGGTCTGCTTCCAGGTTGCACTTGTCTTCTAATGATGGCTCTCAGGTCATGTGCAGGTTGGCCATCATTTGGTCACCAGGGCGCTTTCCAGATTGTGAGCCGTGCACCGCAGAAAGCGGTGTAAACTGCAACGTTTTGTGGTGCCAAATTCAACCGACATTAGAGAGCCATTATAAGGGGGAAAGCCTCCTACAACGGGCAGACACAGCTATTATTTTATTTTATTTTTGCAATGCAGATGCAACATTATAGGGCTGTGACACAGCAATAAAATCCAAAAGGCGGTGTCAGAAATAGGAAAGGCACCTTCCTTACAACACAGGGGCTGTGATGTCAAAACACAGGCTCCACAGAAGCACACTGAAGGGACCCTTTGTGACAGTGTGATAGCGTGCAATCTGGAAAGCGCCCTGTTCACACACTTGGAATCAGTTCTGCATTTCAAGCATAATGACAGCAAAGGCTTCTGCTTGCAGAATAACAGTCCCGCTTGAGTGCCCTGCCCTTCGCCGGCCAGATGTCATTTCACCTGCCAGCCACTTCTGGCTCCCCGCCACCTTCCCTCCCTGTCTCCGTGACCTCCTTCGCTCTTCCCCATTGGGGATGGGTTTTTGAACTGCAGGTTCAGCAGTGAGGAGGGTGAAAAGGGAGCTTGTTCCTCCCACACTGCTGATCTGCAGTTCAAAGTCCCTCTGCATGGCAGTGAAGAGGAATGGGGGCATGAAAGAGGCAGTTCTGGCCTTGTCCCCGGATGCTGCCGTCAGTGTCAAGGGTGTGGCCAGCAGCGCATGGACCTCACCTCGGGCAGCATCGGCACCGGAGCTGACACTGGATCTAGCGCTACAGCTGAGCGACTTTGAAAAAGCTTCTGTCTTTGAGAAGTAATTGCCAAGTGATGACCAAATGACGAGGGAGGAGAAGACTGCCGCCTCGAACCCCATTAAGTTTCTGAACTAGAGGGACCAATGGTCTGACTCAGTGGAAGGCAACTTCCTATGTAACTATGTTTAGGCCTCTCTTTAGAGGGAGGAGAGGGCGCAGTAGGAAGGCACCGCAGCCAATCGAATGGAAAAGAGTGGCTGACATCCCGAGCAGCAAGAGGCTGCTCCTAACTCATCCAGAACGTTCCCAAGCAGCAGAGTGTGCATGCAGCAGGAGGGAGGAGCGATGTTCACTGTTCTCCCTGCCTCTGTCAGTATCCATTGCCTTGCAAAAAGAGGTCCCTGAGGGATTTCTGGAAGGATGTACTTTCCGGATTGTAGGTATGTCTCAACTTTGAGACTGATATTTCAAAACACTTGATGGACATTTTGCCATCCATGGATGTCTCTCCCTCATGTGACTTCTGAACCTTGCTGAGAAGTAAAGTGAGCCGTCAAGTCAGTGTTGACTCCTGGCAACCCCAGGGGCGCAATTCCAGTGCTTGCCCTAGGCGCTCTTTGCCCTAGATACGCCCCTGGGGGAGGGGAGCAATTCTGGCTGCACTTTCCTGCCCCCATCAGTGCTCTTTACCTTCCTATGACGAATCTGTATGCAGTTGATGCAAGAATGCAGGCAGCCAGCAGGGCAGGCAGACGCTGTGTGGCCTGCTGGGCAACAAACAGCAGCACACAAACTACGGAACAGCAGCATGAAAACACCCAGCAGTTGCTGCTGCGAGTCTCCCTGCCACGTGGACCCTGCTTGGTGTGGGTGGCCCAGACAGCTCTCAGGCCTGGCCTGCGCTCTCCACCATCCAATGGGAGTACCCACCCGCCGCCCCCGTCCCACGCTGCCCAGAGATCTCGTGTGAGTGTGCTGCTGCAGCCTGTGAGAGTGAGTGGGGGGGTGGTTCAGGTGCCACTGGTCCGCTCGCCGGCCACCTGGGATCCGGAGATACCGGGACCCTCCGGCGGCGCCCACTGGTTGAATCTTGTGATGGTGGGGCATGGAAATTATGCCCTCTTCAGGGGGCGCCCAGAGCACGTGCCCTGGCTGCCCCACCCTGGATCCGCCTCTGCCCTCCGCTCTGGAACAATCTGGCTGAGTTAGGAGCAGATTTTCTGGTTGCTGCTCTGGATATCAGCCTTTAATAAATTTAAGGTGGCGATGATGATGATTATGATGATGATGATGATGATAACGATGATGGTGATGAACAACTTTGTTAGCTATCCCATAACAAATTGTTGTCTGGGCGGCTGACAACATGAAATTAAAACATGAAATGAAAACATACAACACATTAAATCATAAGAGACCAAAAGGGGCAGGGGTGGGAGTGGGGAGAGGAAATACAAAATGCAATACAAAGACATTTTAAAACTCTTTAAAAATCAGTTTTAAAAAATCAAATTTGAAAATCAAAATTTTAAAAGTCCGACAGAACAAAAAGGTCTTTAGGTGGCATCTAAAAGAACAAAGTGAGGAAGCCAGTCGAAGCTCACTCAGGAAGCTATTCCATAAATGGGGTGTCACCACCCAAAAGGCCCTCTCCCTATTAGCCACCCACTTCACCTCCTTTGGCAAGGGCACTCAGAGGAGGGCCTCTGAAGAAGAACTTAAGGTCCTGGTTGGGACATATGGAGCAAGGCACTTTGAACTTTGGGGCCGAAGTCCAGGGCCTCCAAAAGTGATCTCTCAAACAGTGATTCGCAGATGTTGTTGACCACAGCTCCCAGAATCCCCAGCCAAAGGCCATTGCAGCCAAAGGCTATTGCTGGGAGTTGTAGTGAACAGTATCTGGAAATCCCTGCTAGAGGCAACACTGGCCTCCAAACCCCTTGGGGGCCCCCAAATCCTTTTTAGTTTGTTTTGGGTGGTGTGGTCTCTACTGGCCCTCAATGGACCAGGCACTCAAGTATAACTGTGACCTGTTTCAGGTGCTTTAGAGACAGAGGGGGGAGTGGGGGGGAGATATGTGGGATGGGAATATGTTAAGTTGTGTGTTGAAACATTTCTGCTAGTGCATATCTGCATAAGTGTAACTGTTTTATATTCTTACATTCTTGTGAGTTCAGTTGCTGTTTGTGCCCTCAAGAACCCACCTATTAAAAATATTTTGTGTGTGTGTGTGTGTGTGTGTGTGTGTGTGTGTGTGTGTAGGGGCATGATGCTTAAGTTGCAGGGTGGGGTGCTCCAGAAACCTTTAGGTCCAGGCTCCAAAATTACCTAGGTGCAACTTTGCCTTTGATAGAGCACAGACTGTTTGGAGTAAAGGTGTATATGTTTGGTTTGTGTAGTGCTGTAAGCAAATGTGCTCAGGCTGGCCTAGATGCAGCAGATTCTCTTTAATGTCTGTTTTCATTCTGTCAGGTCCACAACACCAACCCTGTTTGCACCTCCATCTGCACCTCCATCCACACCTCCATCCGTATATCAGTCTGTACCTCTATCTGCACCTCCATCCTCACCTCCATCCGGACATCGGTCTGTACCTCCATCCGCACTTCCATCCGTACATCAGTCCGTACCTCCATCTGCACCTCTGCCTTTACATGGGGTAAGTAAATGTAGAGTAATCTGGGCCTGCTTCTTCCTTTCATTAACCTCGTCATATTAGAGCTGGTCTGTAAGACAGCCTAGTACAAAGTACGATTGTCAGATACATTTTTTTCATGGTAGCTAATTTGCACAACCTTTTACTCATACCAGTTGACTCTACCCTACATGAACCATCCACTCCCCCTTTGAGCAGACTTAATATAGGATGCTCTGCATGCATTGCTATATACTTAGGCTTAAAACAATCACAAATGAATCAGTTCCCTGTTTGGAGTACTTCACCCACTCCCGGTCTCTGTCCGGGGCGTAGGATGGCTGGCAGCAACCCTGGACAGGCAGGTGCCTGCCCTTTTCCTGCCAATGCTGCCAGGCCGGACCCCCCGCCACGCAACGAGGTCTCCTCTGCCAGCACTGGGTCTCCCTACACACATACTGCTACTGCCGCTGCCTCCTCCTCTGATGGCAGGCTTGTCCCCGGCTGTGCTGTCCCCGGCCAGCCATACCCCTTCCACCCTGAGTCAGGACACCAATGCTGGAGGCGTTTCTGGGGCTGAGCAGCATGTGTAGCGCATCCAACTGGAGAGTGCATTCTGTGTTGGCCCAGCTGGGGGCTTCTTTGCCCTGCTTGCCAGGGAGATGAAGGAAGAACCCTACTGGGCCAGTGCAGAAAGCACTCGCCGACTGAATGGGCCATGCAGACACATAATCAGGGTGGGGCAGGCAGGGCACATGCCCTAGGCGCCAGTTGCAGGGGAGCGCCAAGTGCTTGCCATGCCCCGCACCCAACCATCACAGTTGTGTGGTTTTTTTCAGGGTTGGTTTGTTTGTTTTGGAAAATCCCCCCCTGCTGGGTGCCTGCTGCCACCCCCACTCACGCAGCCGCAAAAGTCGCACAACAGAGATCTGAGTCCCGGCAGAGAGCCTGCGCCCCCGCCCCTACCCCCACAGAGAACTGACTTTCCGATTATTTTTAGGGAGCCTTTGCTACCTGAAAGCATCTATTCCCCTTTCTCTTCCTCCAGAGGGGGAAAATAGATGCTTTCAGGCAGCAAGCCTGCCCTGAAATGAGACTGAAGAGCTCTCTTCAGCTCTTTAGAGCTCGAGGCCACACTCCTTTGCATGTGATGTCATCATGTGATACTTCACATGCAAAAGGGCGTGGCCTAGAGCTCTAAAGAGCCGGAGGGAGCTCTTCAGTCTCATTTCAGGGTAGGCTTGCTGCGTGAAAGCACCTCTTCACTCCAAGGTGTGCTCCTTATTCAGTAAACAAAATTTTGCAGGCAACCCCTCTCCACATCCAGCTCAAATCCTATCTTCCTTTCTTTGGGTGGGCTTTTCTCTGTGCTCTGTTGTTGGAGGGGGTTAGAGGGGAGGGGGGCAGAAGAGAGTAGGTACTTAGCTGTGCTGGTTTGCCCTTCCAGCAGCTCATGGGTAATAGCTTTGCTGTCTGCTTTCGTGGAATAGGGAATTGCAAAAATAAATTGCTTTGAATTATTTTGTAGAAGGCATAACTCTTATGCCAGTAGTGGTCATGGTTCATCTTTAGTGATGTATTATAAAACTGTATTTAGTTTTTTGCACTGGGTTTTTTCTGTGTTTGTCCAGACAGTCAACAGTTGATGGTGACATGCTAGTGGGCTTTTTTCTTCTTCATTCCACAGATTAGCTGTAGAAGCAGTCTCAGGGCTAAGATGTGCCTTCTACAACAGACACATGTAATACTCTCTCGGGTGTGGGTGGTTGTGATTCGAATTACACATGGCCACTGGCAGTTGCGAGTTTCAGCAGAGAAATGGGTGGAGTGTTTTTTACCTCTGGCTGCTTTTTTCTCACATGGATGGAAAAGGAGCCTTGAGAGGGCAACATTAAGGAGGAAAAAAATAACTGCTGGGGGGAAATATCATGATCCTTTGCTTTTTGTCCCTTTGCTCAGACGTATAGTTTTTCACCAGCTGATTTTAATTAAAAAAGCAAAACAGTTGAGGTGACTGGTACCTGCATCTATTGCAGAATGTTGATTTGCCTCCCTGTTCCACTGTAGTGCTGTTAGTGCAACTAACCGTTCTCAGCGTGCAACTGTTGACACTTATAGATGCTCTGCAACGCTTTCTTTTTTCCTTTTGGATTGTAGCACTGTGTTCTGCTTCCTCCTGTTGTGGTCCAGGCCTGATTTATATACTGAATATGCTCATTAGCTAGCATACAAAATGAGGCCTGTCTCATAGTGTCACCAAGTGACCAAGTTCTTTTATATAGTGACCATGTAGGATCTGGACGCAAGGAAGAAAAGAGATCAAACCAAACCTAAATGATTCAATGGGCTTTATTGAGTATAAAAGAATAACAACATCAATCTAACTGAGCAGAAAGCAGAACATTCTATCAATATTACTAACAGTATTTCAACCCTAACCAGCAACAATATTCACCCAGTGTTCCTAACTAACACATGTGTGTGTATTAAATCTTCCTAGAGCCTAATACAACTCAGATAGAGATGGAAAAAGGGGGGGGGGGTAAGGAAGGCTGAGGACTGGCATGGTTTGGGGAGATCAGGAATTAGAGGGACGAGGGGAATGGAGAAGAAGGGGAAAGGATGGACGGATCCAAGGCTTGTAGAGGCAACATATTACCAGGATCAGAGGCTTGAGAGCGATGGATCTTTCAGCTGAAGGAGAGAAGCTGTTGGCTGGAGACAAGAGCTTTTGGATCAAGCATGCAGTTTGCTCAGAGCACGGCTGAGAGTCAGAGCACCATGGCTGGGGAAGTCTTGACTTCTCACTGCGCAGTGGAAGTCACAGACAGTTCCTGCCCATGGACAGAGTTCCTGCCTCTAGTCCCGCGGCTTGGGCAGCAAAACCCTTGGATTGCTCATGAGCAGATCTTGCTTTTAGGCACAAGATTGCGTGTAGGCACAAGACTGCCTGTAGGCAAAAGACTGCTAGTTCTCTTTCCAGTAAGCCTGTTCTTTATAGTGGTATTTTCCTTTGATCTCTCATAGAGTCTATTCAAATCTCCTCATCTTTTCCTGGGTCCCCAAAAAGGTGACAACTTGCTGTTATCTTCTGGATATCATCTTTTAATTATTCAGCCAGTCCAGAGAGATCTCAAGCTCATCTTCTGTTAACTGCTATCTTGAGGAGGGGACATTGCCCAAAGCAAATCTGCATCTCTGAGTTGCAAATGGGCCCCTTCTCTTGTCCCAGATTTGCTAGCCTGATCCCAAAAGGTGTTAAAGGTCAGGAGTTAGTGAGAGAATTAGTTCTATTTGTGTGAGACAGCAATGACATTATTTCTTGTGTACCTCTATCTAGTGTGTCATTATAACAAGAGAATATTTAAAGTAACATAAAAAGGGGTACATGAGTGAGACGAGTTAATCAATATATTTGACTGAGGCAGAAGCATCCTGTCAGTGAGGAAAAGGGATAATTTCAGCAGTGTGAGACTGGTCATTAAGCCTGACCCATTGAGTCTCTTGTGAGTTCCACAAACACTGATAACCAATGCTAGATTACCCCTGCCTTTACAAATCATTTACCGGGCAGTCATGAGATCTGGGCTTCACCTCAAGTTCAGGCATTTAATTGAACTCTTAATATAAAATGAAATCAGACACAGGCCTGAATTCCATATACTTCTGGGTTGGTACCTCTGAGTCTAAGGTTGGGGTACATGTGCCCCAACACTCCAGGGGGTGTTGAGTGGGTAGTTTACCACTCCACCAGATCTCTGAGGTAATTAGAAAGGGCTAAGGCTTCTCCTACAAGGTAAAACCATGAGGGGGGGCAGGGGCGTAAGAAGGCTGGAGTGGGCCCAGAGACAACATTTTAAAATGGGCCCCTCACTGATACACACACACACACACACACACACACACACACACACACACACACACTTCACAATAGATAGTCATGTGACTTGCCTCTGGGGCGCCCCTCAAGGCGTGGGGGCCCCCAGGCAGCTGCCTACCCTTGCCTAATAGTAGTTACGCCCCTGAGGGGGGCATATGGACTACAGATGGCTTTCTGGGGTTCTGCACCTTGTCCGCAACTTCATTTCTTTATGTGCTTTATTAAGGCAGCCCCCATTCCATCAAGGAGGGGAGGCTTATTCAGTAATTGGCAGTAGCCTGTGGTGGTGCATGTTTATGAAAATAAATGCAAAATCAAAATATGGTTAAGTTGAGAAGAATAAATATATTTAAATATAAAGGTCATAAAAAGGAAATATGCTGGAAGCTAATGATAGCACTTTTAGTTTGTTAAAAATGGATTTTGTGATTTAAGTCTTGTCTTTGAAAAGAGTTGACTATTAAAATGTGCAGTAAATCATGTGTAATTGAAAAAGGGTTGTAATTGTAAACGTAAGTGCAAAAGGTGGTTCTACATCTGAAAGTTGAAGACACTTTCTAGAATTTACAATAAGTTTTTTATTTACTGCCAGGCATGCACACCAATGTAGAAACAGACTTGTATTAAGGTGCATAAACAATGCAGTCACCAAAAGAAACCTGAAAAAGCTTAATATGCAGAGACTGCTTCTATGAGGCTGATGAGTACAGGTGTAATTGATGGATTTCTTTGTGACTTTTCCTGAGAGCTAGCATAGTGTAGTGGTTAGAGTGTTGGACTAGGCCTGGGAAGACCTGAGTTTGAATCCTCATTCAACCATGAATCTCACTGGGTGACTTTGGGCCAGTCATGTATCTCTCGGCCTAACCTACCTCACAGGGCTGTTGTGAGGATAAAAAAACCCCATGTACACCACTCTGAGCTCCTTGGAAGAAGAGCGGGATATAAGTGTAAATATAAATTTAAAAAAATAGGCACATGGATGAACAAAATCTCTCTTCCTATGCTGTTTGCTCTGATTGATTGGAAGGGGAAAGGAGGGGACAGTTGGATTAACATTCCAGAATTGTTCCTAAGTGTACCCCTTATGAATTAATGTATTAGTTTCTCTCTCTTCCTTGCCCTAACCTTGAGATTGCCCAGCAGTAGCCCTGCCTGCTCATTTTGTGTATCTTACTCTGAAGATGGAGTGGGTTTTTTGTTTGTTTTATTGCATGTTGTAGCTGTATGTGCATGTAGGCTGACTTGTGTTTTGGAGGAGGCACTGAGGCTGTAAGGCCCCACTCTGAATGCAGGTGTGCGCACACTGCCTTGAGAGTGGTTAGAGTGCTGGTCCAGGACTGGGGAGACCCGGGTTCAAGTCCCCATTCAGCCATGAGACTTGCTGGGTGACTCTGGGCCAGTCACTTCTCTCTCAGCCTAACCTACTCCACAGGGTTGCTGTGAGGAGAAACTGAAGTATGTACACTGCTCTGGGCTCTTTGGAGGAAGAGCGGGATAGAAAAAACATGAATGCTGCTGCTTGCTGGCAGATAGCAGCTGGCGGGGGGGGAGGGCAGGGGGGTTGCTAATACACACTGCTGGATTTGGAATGCAATGAACATGCAGATCAGGGAATGTAAGGACTCCATCCAGTCTCCAGTCCCTCTCTGACTAGCTGATAGGTGTGGTGATTCCTGCTTTCTGAAGAAGGCTGTATGTGTGCTGCCTCAGCAATTTGCATCAGTGAAAGCATGTAAGGTGCAGTTTTAATGTTCAGTTAGTGCCATCATTTGTTAATTAAAAGATGAACAAGCTTGACTTTTATTTTTGAGGTGATATTCTGGTGAAGTTATCTGAAAGATGAGTGTCAGATATTTGGGGGTGGGGCGCAATTTCAGTGCTTGCCCTAGGCGCTATTTGCCCTAGCTACGCCTCTGGGGCAATGTCACAACAGGGAAGGAGACAGGTGCATCATCAGGTAGCAGTTGGGGGGGGAAGGGTTCCCTGGGGGGAGGCTGCACCCAGGTGGGGCCCACGGCCGAGGGGCAGTCCCCCCTACTCCATTTCATCCCTACACACCTGGTCTCTGTGATGGGATTCTCAAACAAAATTTGTGGGGTGGAATCCAGAGCTGCATTTCTAGCACCTGAACAGCCTTCCGTTTTTCAGACCTGAGCACCAGATCTAGGAAGGGATCTGAAGGAGACATCTGCTTTTGCAAAATATTTTTCTGACATGTCTTTAGTTATGAAGGGAAACGGGAGCGCACACAGCTCCCAAACCTGGGTAGGACCCGTCTCCTACTCTCATTAGAATTGTATAAACCAGCCCACTATGAGGAATTATGGTTTTGCAACCATTTCAGTCCGTAGGAGACCAGGTTTAGAGCGGGAATGCTGCAAGACACCTTGTCTGTGTACCTGCAATCCTGTCAAAGATCTGTGAGAGCCAGAATTGGGCTGTGCTGGCAAACCACAAAGCAAGGTTTGAAGGTTATGGAAAAGCAATTGTGGAAACCAGCCCACAGTTTCTAGTTTGCCATTGTAATGGCAACAAAGAAATGTCTCCCAGATTCACTAGGGGGAACCCAATTTACTGAGAGCATTTTAATTTAATGATTGTATCTACTTCATATTTTCAGAAGTTCGGGTGCAGGAAGCGAGGGGGGAGAAAGCGAAGGTGGAAGAAGAGCAACTGAGCGGGGAGGAAGTGGATCTGGAGAAGACCAACCTTGGTTATTTTTGTAAATAGTGTTATTTTTTATTATTGCTACTATTATGACTATTATTATTATTATTATTACTATTATTATTATTATTATTGATAATAAATATATTCTTCTGAAAGACACACCTCTGCTCCTCCTCCATGGTCTCTACAGCAAGAGTTCTGCTTATGTACAGAACAACATTTGGAAGCTTCAGAGGTTTTGTAGAGCATTCTGGTTCCTGCTCTGAAATCGGGAGACCTGTGCACCGTGCGTGCCTCTAGGGTAGGAAGAATACTCCTGTCCCTCAGTTACTTGACTATCATAACTCTAGCAGCATAACTCTAGCAGCAGCAGGGGCAGATTCGGCTGAGGACTTGCTCACCCACCATTTGCTGCCTCTGCTGCAGGCCCCTCACTGACCCCACCACCTACTGCCTCTGGTAGTAACTTGTGAAAGGCTTTGGTGTACGGGCTTAAGGGGAGGAGGCTGCTTGGTGGCAGCAGTTTCTTGCCCAGCCCCCAGTTGCCAGTCTTGAAAGTGTTGGGAATTCTCTCTGGTAAGAGAATCCCTTTTTCATTACAGCAGAGTGCACAGAGGCACAACACAGCGGAATTTGGTTAGGCATGCGTGTATGCTGAGAGTAAAGTAACTTGGAGCCAGTTCATAGTTTCAAATCAATATAAAAGCCATTTATTAAAGAACTCCATTCTAGATAGGAAAGTGAGGAGTTAGGCTCTCTAATCTAGCTAGCTAGCTGGATACAGATGGATTCTGCATCTCTACACACATGGTGCAGGGAGAAGAGCTTGCAGGTTGCAAGGTAGAAGGAAAAGGAAGAGAAGGGGGAGAGAAAGGAAGTGGCTGGAAGGAAAGAAGTGTCCCGGAGAGTAGCAATCTACATTCCAATGGGATAGTGTCAGAGCGGTAGAGAAGGGATGACCAGTGTCTTGACCCTCTAGCCTTCTGACTCACTAGTCTGTCCTCCACTGTCTTTGAGACAAGAGACTGTGCAAAGTCCTTCACTTCCAGCAGAAAGGTGGCCAAGGTAATGAGAAAAGGCTGCCAACTAGGAAACAGTCTCCTCAATCTGTGCCCCTTTAAATGCTGTGGAAGGTGTGAGGCTGTCATAGCTTTCCTCAGGTGAGCAAGAAGCTGGGTCTGCTCCTACTTGGCAGGGAGAAAGTCCCGGAAGAGTAAGCTGAGTTTAGATCAGGGATGCTCAACTCTGGTCCTCCTGCAGATGTTGGCTTCCAGCTCCCATAATCCCTGTCTATTGGCTACTGTGCCTGGGGATTATGAGAGTTGTTATCCCAAAACAGCTGGGGGGCCTAAGTTGAGCAGGTCTGCCTTAGAGGTATCAAGTGTTCACAACACCTCTGACCACTGGCAGAGTAATTTGTCCCTCAGAGTTATCCCCTAGCGCCATGCCTTGACTTGCCCTGCTGCCACAGGATCAAAAGGAGAGCCTGGCACATGCTAAACATGAAATATGCTTTCTTGTGCTAGTTGTATAGGACTTTCTGATGCCAAGTCAGTAATAGACTGTCTGTTACCAGGGCTTTGTTTCTTCCCAGTTTCTGGCCCACTGAGTGACTAACTGGAGCATAACAGAGAGGCACTGGAGACACATCTCGGTACTTAGAGCGCTGCCCGCAGGAATTTAGATTGTACAAGTTCCAGAGCCACAATGTTGGGGAAGGGGCCCAATTGGGCACCATCGAGAAGCTAGCTAGTGACTTGGCCACCAGAATGGAAAAGTACTCCCAAGTCTTTGAAGTGTGCAGCTTGCTCAATCTTATGCCCCTCAATGTGCCAAGAGTGGATCTTGGGCCTCCTGACAAAGGCCATAATTTTAGTTTTCTTATCATTGATTTCCAGGCAGTTCTCCCTGCAGTGCAGCGTCAGGGCCCTCAGTGTTCTTCTAAGGCCAATGGGGGTCCTTGAGAGAATGGCTGTATCAGCCACGTAGAACAGGATGGCAATGTATCTCCCAGCGTGCTTGATGCCCTTCAGCTCTTGTGAGGTGGCCTCAGGGGCTACATCTCACCTGGAGTGATGTGTTCATGTGCAGGGTGCAATGAAGGTATAGCAGGCGCCGGTCAATGCAGGAGGCTTCCAGCTTCTCCCTTCATTTGACACGTGAGATGGAGTTGAATGCTGCCTTAAGGTCGATGAAGGCGGCATAGAGGGAGGTCACCCGGCAGGAAGAGTATTTCCCGATAAGGTGCTGTAGAACTAGGCACTGGTCAATGGTCGAGCGCCATTCCCTGAATCCTGCTTGTTCCTCAGCAAGATGATTTTCCTGTTCCAATCCATCTTTAAGCTTCCCGGATAGGTGTCTCTCATTGCTGATTGTATTCAGCAAAGTGATGGGTCTGTAATTGGCAGGGTCATCCTTCTTGCCCCTTTTAAATATAAGGCAATGATCACTGCCCCCCCCAGTTCTTGGGAATTTGGCCACTCGTGTCAACATAGGCGAAGTGAGAAGCCAGGACAGGGGCCCACCAGTCTAGCTTATTTTTTACGGCCTCTGGTGGAATAAGGTCCTCGCCTGGAGCCTTCCCCAGTCTTAACTGGGTGACTAGACTGTGAATCTCTGAGGTTGACACTGGTGCCCACGCTGGAGTGTCTTCAATGGCACAGGTGGAACTTCTGCAAACAGCAGCAGGCTCTTTGTATAGGTCATGAAAATAGTTCTCCCAGATCTCTGGATGAAGATGACAGTCCAGGTGATTTGGATCATAAGTGGGAGAGTGCTTTGTAAAGAAGCCAGAACATGGCAGAATCTTTGGCTCTAATGGCCTGAATGAGACCCATCCAGGCATCTTTCATGGCATCTCTTTTCTTACGAAGCAGCAGAAGTTTGTGCTGTCTTTTCTGCAGAAGGAGATTCTGTGCAGCCAACTGTCCAGAACTAGCTTTATAGACTTGATAGGTGTAGGGATGGGCTTTTGGGGCTTTAGCACAGTCCTTATCCAACCACTGCTTGGAGGCCTGTTGGCACTGTGCACGTAGCTCACAGATCTTGCGAGAGAAGAGCTGCTGTTATTCCTGGACGAGGGCATTGTAGGACTCAAAAGGTGCAGAAGTAGGGTTGTTAGTTAGAGAGGTTGATTGAATACACTGCAGGTGGTCAGAGGCGAGTAGCTCACTTAGTGCTTGATCCAGTTGTGGAGACCCATTAGCACGGCAATATGCTCCTCCCACCAAGGATATGGTGGGATGATCATGGTTCTCCATATGGGACTGATAGATGAAAGGCTTTAGAAGGAGCGAGATGGGGAGATGATCACTGTCAAATTTGGAGACAACCCTCAAAACCCTCCACCAGAGGGAGAAGGTTCCCTGAGGCGATAAAGTAGTCAATCAGACACATCCCAGAGAAGGCCAGATAGGTGAAGTTGGCAGGATGGTCGTTTTCAAGCGAGTCCTTCAGAATGCAGAGATTAAGTCGGGTGGTCATTAGACTCAAGCAGATACCTGCATAACTTGACCTTTGGTCCTTTGAAAGATGGATAAGAGGGAGCCCGTCTGCCTCGGGACTGGGTGGATAAGTCCTCTGTTGAGTGTATGAAGTATGGTCATCAGGGCCCAGCCTAGCGTTTAAATCACCACCCATTACCACAAATGTATTCGGAATGGAGAGGAGGAGATCTCCTACGTAGTTTTCCAGTTCAGTCCACATTGATCTGACCAGAGGCTTCCTCCGTATCGGAGAGAGAGAGATGTTAATTTTCAGCAGACTGCAGCAGCCAAATTGAATCAAAACTGTCATAGCATATTGTTTGAGCGGTGGAAGCAGCTTCGAGGATGCGTGTAGAGAGGTGGCAACAAGCACACCTAGGCCACCTTTGCATCTGCCACAGCCTGCCCCAGATACAGCTCCAACTGTATAAGAGTGAAAGCCATTGAGTAATATCTCCCCGGATGAGCCTGAATAGCAAGTCCTGGGGACAAACAACAGGGCAGGCCTGCGGTCTTAATGTCCTGCTTGTGGGCTTTCATGAATCACCTGGCTTACCACTGTTGGAAACAGGATGCTGGACTAGATGCATCTATGCAATCCAGCAAAGCAATTCTTACATTTGTGTTAAGATGATGAAAATGGTCTCTTTATCATTTGGCCACCTGCCTCTCTACCTAGTCTACAATTTCAAATTACAGAAAATTTAATCTACAATCCAATCTTCAGATGCAAAACAAAAGCACTTAAAAACAGAAATAACACCAGCATCCCTGCCAGCCTCTACTATTCAGCACCCCCAGTTTCCTCCCCACATTTCTGAGATTTCACCAGGTACTAGACATACCTTTCAAGACTATTATTACAGCCTTGAGGACTGTAGATCTTCTTTTGGAGGAAAATGTCTCAGGACGCTGAATTTCTTTCAAAATACTGTGCTTGTGCAATGCAACGGTAGAATCAGGGAGTACATAGACTTCTGGCAGTGGAGCGGTTGGCCTGCTGGATCCAAACACAGCTTTGATGTAATGCCTCATATGACCTCTGTAGAACAAGATGGAGCCACACTCCAGTAGCTCCAATCATGCCAGCAAAGCATCTCCGATGGGTGTGCCCAAGCACACCCACATCCATGCCATGTTCCAGGCAGGATTGAAGCTCACCTTCCATCCCCACCCCTGGGAGAAGAAGTTTGTGCAAATCTTCTAATACAGGATTCCCAACCTTTTTACTTCTAATCTTCTAATACAGGATTCCCAACCAGAAAAGCATACCTTTTCTGCTCACAGACCAGTCCTTCAATTCAGATACCCTGTAGAGATTGTGTGTGTGTGTGTGTGTGTGTGTGTGTATGGATGGATTGACTGATTGATTAAGTGCCGTCAAGTAGGTGTCAACTCTTAGCCACCACATAGATAGATTCTCTCCAGGGTGATCTCTCAGGTCTCTCAGTGATGCATTCATTGCTGTCATAATTGAGTCCATCCACCTTGTTGCTGGTTGTCCTCTTCTCTTTCCTTCAACTCCCCCCAGAATTATAGACTTCTCAAGGGAGCTGGGTCTTCGCGTAATCTGTCTGAAGTACGATAGTTTGAGTCTCGTCATTTGTGTCTCGAGTGAAAATTCTGGATTGATTTGTTCTATGATCCATTGGTTTGTTTTCCTGGCTGACCATGGTATCCTCAAGAGTCTACTCCCGCACCAAAGTTCAAAAGCGTCAATGCTTTTTCTATCTTGTTTCTTCAGAGTCCGCCTTTCACATCCACAGAGTGTCATGGGGAAACCATTGTCCAAACGATTCTAATCTTTGTAGGTGTAGACTCCTCAAGGCATCTAAATATCCTTTCTGAGGCCTTCATTGCAACCCTACCAAGTGCTTGTCTGCGGCGTATTTCTTGACTGCTGAATCCTTTACCGTTGACAGTCGATCCTAAAAGGGAGAAGCTATCCACCACTTCAGTGTCTTCAGTGTCTATTCTGAGGCTGGTTGCTGTACCCCTTTCTTGTCTTTAGTTTAGTCTTCTTTACATGTAATTGTAGTCCCATTTTTTCACTGTGCTCCTTCACTTTCATTACTAGAGCCCCATTCTCAGCTCTCAGAGTGGTGTCATCAGTGTAGCGCAGTCTATTGTGTATCTATGCACACACAAATCTAAAAGTTACAGTTATGAAACAGCTTACTCCAGTCACTGGCTTTACATCCAGACTCAGTTACTCAAGAGTATTCCCACTGAAATTAATCAACTTGTCCCACTAATTTCAAGAAGACTGCTGATGACTAACTTGCTCTGGATGTAAGTCTGTGGCTGGAATAGCCTGCCTCATGACTGTAGCATTAAAACCTGGCGCTGATATTCTGTCGGTCAGGATGAGGGATGGAGTACGCTGAGCTTCTGCACGTAGCCAGCCAGTCAGAAGCACAGGAAGAGAGGCTTCACCCTCCTCCCTCCCCTTCTACAATAGATACATCGCTGAGAACATGTTGGCTTCCAGCCGGCAGTCCTCAGATGAGGAACACATCGCGTGGCAGGAGGTCTCTGCATACCCCCGAGAGCCCTTCAAGTACCACTAGAGGTACTAGTACCCCCTGTTGGGAACTCCTGTTCCATATACAGAGAGTTCTTTTTTAATTCATATCCAGGTTTCCATCTGTACCAGAGAGAGGCCCTTTCCACAGCAAGTCTGCACAGCTACCAATGGCAAAACGTAACCAATCACTATCTTGGCTTCAATGGCTGGTCTAGTTGCCTCATTACGGTAAGGATGACCTGCTGTTTTCACTGTCATTTCAGTGAAAAGAAGCTTTCATACCAAGTCTGCAGGTATGCTTCATTTAAGTGTCATGACCTACCTCCATGGGTAGGTGAGAGAGCAAGCCAGTAGCTCATTGTGTGCTGAGCGTAGACAGAAGTCTGCCAATTGCTAATCACTTCTATAACCAAATGGTCTGCGAATTCACTACCTCGGAGAAGTGATGAACTAGTTTGATCTAATATGTAAGCAGCTGTCCACTGTAAATGTATTGTGTCTACATATGTGGATTGGCTTTGGTAGCCAGCTCTTCATAGTTGCCAACTTCCTCCCCAGGGATCTCTGCTTGCCCGACACAAAGCCAGACTCCTCCCCCCTCCAAATTCCCAGTGTGTGGAGAACTCAGGAGTTGAGAGGAGGCTCTCATTTTGTGATCGCCTACAGTATTGTTGCCGGAAATATTCCTAGTCACTCATGGTGACCTGCAAAACGTTGAGATATAAAGGCAGTTCACACAATGCTCCTGTTTTAGGATTGTGTGAAAGTAAAAGGCTGGAGAGAGAGAAGTGATTTCTGGGGGAGAGGAGCCGAGTCAGAGAGTGCCTTCCTACCCAGCTCTCATACCCAGCACTTTACCCAGGCAGGAAGAAACATATGTCTGTTCTAATCACAGCCATGTGACCTGCCTCACAGAGTACCTTGAGGGGGATGAGGGTGGGAAAGGAAGGATGGGATGGATGGAAGTAGTGGGACTTCTATTATCATTATTATTATTATTATTATTATTATTACACTTATATCCTGCTCTTCCTCCAAGGAGCCCAGAGCGGTGTACTACATACTTGAGTTTCTCTTTCACAACAACCCTGTGAAGTAGGTTTGGCTGAGAGAGAAGTGACTGGCCCAGAGTCACCCAGCAAGTCTCATGGCTGAATGGGGATTTGAACACGGGTCTCCCCGGTCCTAGTCCAGCACTCTAACCACTACACCATGCTGGCTCTGCCTTTCCCTCTATTGCTCTCAAAATCCCAATTTGAACAGTTTCAGTCAGTCAGTCAGTCAGTCATCCTTTATTGCGGTCATAGACCAATATTTGGTAAAACATACATACTTACAAAAAACTCAGCATAATAAATCAAACAGATTGTAATATTGACAGGTTAAAATTAAGACAGTTGTGGTGAACTCCAGATAGATCTTACTGAAAGCCCAAGAGAGCAGAGCACCCACCATTACAATCATAAAACAGGAATCACGGAAAACAGAAGGCAAAACATTAATGAAAACCTAAGCGGATGTTACAAATGATATAACAGTACCTTGCCATTTTGCAAATTAGGTCGTCATCAAGACTGGACAGTAAATACTTCAAATAGAAGTCATCCAAATGCCCAGGGAAACGTTGCAGCAAAGGGGACACTAATCTTAAGCGGGCGTCCCTATAGAAATGACATTATAAAATGGCATGCGCACTTGTCTCCACTTGACCAGACCCGCAAGGGCAAAGTCGAGTAGAGAAAGGGGTACCTTTAAATCTTCCCTCCATAACAGCAGATGGAAGTGCATTTAGACAGGCGAGCGTCAAAGCACGTCTAAATTTAGGAATGGTAATTAGACTCAAAAAGCTAGCTGGTTGAATGTTAAACATTTGATCCCCCAAAAAGACATTCTTAGGCAAGGAATCAACTTCTTCCTGCAGTTCCATGTCCATGATACGTTGTTTGATCTCAATCCTGGCTCGATCATATCCCATTTTGATCATCTCATCCTGAGAGAAACCACAATGAGCCAATTTGTCAATAATTTGGGTCTTCCACTTCAATCTGAAACAATCAGTCTTAATAAGGGGGGCCAATCCTAGACAAGAGAAGACAAATTTTAACCAGAATAATATGATATTCCTCCAATAACAAGTTTCCAATCTAATCATACCCACCTCTCGTCTTAACACAACATTAGGCACGCATTGGGGGACTAACAATATAGATCTCAGAAATGTAGACTGCAGGGCTTCTAAAGCCGTGAAGTTGCTAACAGGTCCTATTTGGGCTCCGTACAGCACTTGAGAGTGGACTTTGGATACAAATAGTTTAACTGCAGCGGGGATATAAGAAGCCCCCCTCGAGAAATGAAAAGATGTCATAAGGTTCGTAGTTAGCTGTGGCGTCAACAAAGTAGATTTGAGGTGGGCATTGCGTGAGCCTGATGAATGGAAAACCACTCCTAGGTATTTAAAGGAGTTGACCTGTGCAGAGCCGGATTAACGGAGTAGCAAATGTAGCATTTGCTACGGGCCCCGCGTTTCTGAGGGCCCCGCATGCCCAGCTTGAACTGCCCCTTCTTCTTTCTGCTCTCGACTGAGTTGGTGCCGCTTCTCCATCCTCGCTGCCTGCTGCTGCCAAAAGTCTGTTTCCCTTGCAAAAGAGATGCAAATGTTTGCCTTTTGGAAGGAACTAAGGAAGGAAGGAAGGGGGGCGGGGGGCGACAGCAGATCAAACAGCCAAGAGCAGGGCGTTTGTCTGCCTGACGGTGGCGTGGAGTGAAGGAGAACTGGGCGTTTAGCTAGATGCACCGGGACTGCTTTTCAGTCTGCCCTGTAATGTGAGCGCGGCTGAGTGGTGCGAGATGGGAGGTTCTGCTTGGCAGCAAACACGGAGCGGGTTGCCGCCGCTTGTACACACTTTTTGCACACATGCCTCCCTCTGCAGTCAGCCAAACCCCACCGGGAAGGAAATTCTGTGCCCTGTTTGGCACTCGGAGCCTGACTTTTGCTGTCGGGTCATATTCTCTCGCAGCAAGCAAACATGCCTAGCTCCTAAGGAGGTGCTGCGTGACTTCCCTCCTCCCTCTCGCGGCACCCTTGGAGCTTCCCATGTGCATTTTTTAAATTTAGGGCACCTTTATAACATATGCTACAGGCCCCGCACTAGCTTAATCCCTGGACCTGTGCAATCCTATGACCATTGATGGACCAACAATATTGCCTAGGTCGTTTTGCAAAGACTAGGACTTTAGTTTTTCCATAATTTATCTCAATGAACTCTTGGGAACAAAATTTTGAAAGGAGGCACAAAGCACGTCTCAAACCAATTGGGGTTTGGGACATGATTTCCATATCATCCGCATATAAAGAATAGATACATGCTTATTTGCTATTTTTGGAGGATGCATGTTAAATAAATAAATAAATAAATATTCTACAATGCACTACATGCACAATGCAATGGGGGATTTGCCTGTCAGATTCTGTATCTCCTAGGGCTGAACTCAGCCCAACGAGACACACAATAACCGGCAGCCAGGTTAAGGGTGCGCTTGCAAAATCTTAGCTAACAGCTGGGTTGGTTTGAAGGGTTAGGTAGGTGAGAAGCATCGGGATCCATGGAGATCCCGGCCTAACATCAGCTGGGCTGCCCTTGCCCGCGTTAGGCTGGTCATGAGAACAGTCCCTTTGATTCTCAGGCCCAAGATACAGCATTCTTTAGACATTCACCCAGCTAGCATTGATTATTAGCTCAATCATTTTCAGCAACAAATTGACATGCCTAGATCATCCTGTCCAGTCTTCTAGATTCTTGGCTCGGTTAGGATGTTGGATAACAGCTATCTTTATATGCATTGACAGTAATAAACTCAACTCAACTAAAACTAAGACATGCCTATATATCTCAGACCAATCTCTTTTTCTTATAACAGAAAGGTATTGTCTTTCAGAGTTTCTTATGGCCGCCAAGAGAGCCCAGAAGCTTGCAGCACATCAAGCACTCTTGGACGCATTTCAAAAGATCCTGCTTGTTGTTCGAGGCAAGGCCTTTTCCTTTTAAAAATAAAAACACATTTTTAAAATCCTGCTTTTGTCCCACTCTTACCTGGGGTTCCAAGTGGTTTCCATCCACAGGACGGATCAGATCCTCACCTGCTTAGCGGAGTTTCTCCCAGACCATTTTCTGAGTCCTAGGTGGAAGAGCAGAGACACGAGTTACTGGCTTTAAAGCTTGGGATCTTCTCCAACGATGGTGGGAATTGTGGAGGAGGAGACTCGCCATCCAGAAATGCATGGTGACGAAGGCCAAGGGCAGCAAAGAGTGGGCTAAGGCATTCTTCATCCAGATGAGATGGCTCCCCCATGAGGCAAGGTGAGGTGACAGTCTCAGGCGGCACTTATGCCCTAGGATGGCAAGTGTAGGCACCCTGCCCCTCTGGAGGTGTAGTCTCACCTGCCTGCTACCACCGCCTCCCACCAGCTCCTCTACACTCTGTCACCCTCCTTTCAGGTGTCCTCCCCTTGATCCTGGCCCCGCTCCTGATGCAGACAGTGGTCTCTACCTCTTCTCCATTGCCCAGGTGCCTTATCTTTTGAAAATTTATTTAATCTATTTTAATTGATTTTGACATTTAGATCCCGCTCTTCCTCCAAGCAGCTCAGTGTGGTGTACATGCCTTTTTTTATCCTCACAACAACCCTGTGAGGTAGTTTAGGCTGAGAGATATATGACTGGCCCAGAGTCACCCAGTGAGTTTCATGGTGGAAAGGGGATTCAAACTCGGGTCTTCCTGGTCCTAGTCCAACACTCTAAACACTACACTATGCTGGCTCTTCTGGGCATGTCACTGTATGAAACTGCAAGTCAGCAGTGGAGACAGAGAAAATGGTGCTTCTAGCATAGAGTGGTGGCCTCTCCTCATTGCTTCTGCTTTGCTAGCTACAGTAGCTGCTTCTCTCCCACCAACCCCATCAGCAGGGGAGACTTGTGCATACGAAGAAGAGAACAAGAAGGAAACAGATCCAGCTACTGGAGCAAGAGAAGCAGTGGCAACAAAGAGTTAGAAGCCTACTCTGTGAAGAGGAGACACAGCTTGAGGAGGTGAGCAGGCTTTTCTAAACAGAACAACTAGCCTTCCCCCCTTCAAACCAACTAACAGGAGGAGGGGAGATTTTGAGGGGCTGGTTTCTCTTTAAGGAGTGTGTGTGTGTGTGTGTGTGTGTGTGTGTGTGTGATTTGCCAGAGCTAGCATTTGCCAAGGCTAGCAAACCCCAGTGTTTTTGTTTGTCCCGACCTGGAGGGGGCATAGTCAGCTAGGGCTGTGGGAGACCCCACATTCCTTTGACATTTCTTGGACCCACATCCTGTGCCTCAGTTGGAAGCCTACTCCCGACATAAGAAGTGAAGGCCCAAGAACATAGCGAACAGAGCATAGTGAACAGGGATAGCAAACAGGACGTTGGCATTTTGCAGTTGTTTAGCAGGAAGTGTGCGGAGGAGGCTGGAACAAGCCCCCGTGATCACAAGAAGCGCAGAGGAGAAGGGAATGTAAGTACGAATCCCTCCATCATATTCTTGAGAAAGGCTGTTTGGACAGTTAAATATCTGACCAGTAGAGCTGCGACCTATCCTAATAAACTATCTCTAAATACTGCAAACAGCCAACAAAAGCGGTACGGAGACAGAAAGTCAGCAGGGGAGTGGGCACTTCTCAGTGTATTGCACAGAGTGCCACATGTATGACTATTTGCCCCATGGGCCGAAGTCATGGGTGTGTGCTCGGTGCAATGAGCTCCTGGCTCTCAGGGAACAAATTTATTCCCTTGAGACCAAGGTGGTGAATCTGGAGAAGCTCCGAGAGACAGAGAGGCATGTGGACGAGACCTTCAGGGACACGGTAGAGGCATCCCACTCCAGGGCTGATAGCTCCTCTGCTGTCAGGGAGAATGAAGGTCTCTGGCAAGGAAGACATTGGTCTGAGGAAGAGGGAAATGCTCCTTTAGGAGGGACCCCTTCATTGGAACATGAGCTCATATCCTTTTGCACAGGGGATACTCCTGCGGGGCGGGGCCTCTTTGTAGTGGGTGATTCAATCATTAGAGGTATAGATAGATGGGTTTGTGACCATGTGTTGACTGCACGGTGACTTGCCTGCCTGGTGTGAAGGTTGCGTACATCACACATCGTGATGCTGATGGGAGCTGGGCAGTATCTGGTTCGGCAAATGCCATCCCATCCTCGATAGAAAGGACAGGAAGGGGCGCCTTGGAGGTGAAGTAGCACTGTATGTTAGGGATAGAATCTAACAAGCTAGAAAACCGAGGTGGACTGGAGTCCTCCACAAAACCCTGTGGGTGACAATACAAGGCATGAAAGGAAACGTGCTACTGGGGGCATGCTATTGCCCTCCGGATCAAAACGCTGACAGTGACTGGGAGTTGCAGGGGGAAGTCAGGGAGGTGTCAAGAAAAGGCAGGGCTGTAATAATGGGTGACTTCAATTACCCACACATAGACTGGCTAAATTCAGTCAGGTAATGACAGAGAGGTCAAATTTCTAGATACACTCAATGACTGTGCCCTAGAACAGTTGGTCTTGAAACCAATCAGAGAGAAGGCGACCTTGGACTTAATCCTGAGTGGCACCCAGGACCTGGTGCGTGATGTCAGTGTCATCGACCCTTTAGGGAACAGTGACCATAGTGCCATCAAATTCAGCCTACGTGCTGGGAGAGAATCACCAAGGAAGTCTAACACAGACATTTTGCGTTTCAGAAGAGGAAACTTCTCCCAAATGAGGAGTATGGTGAAAAGAAAACTGAAAGGGAAAATCAGGAGAGTCACTTTGCTCCAGAATGCATGGAGTTTACTGAAATCCACAATACTAGAAGCCCAGTTAGATTGTATATCCCAAAGGAGGAAAGGTACCACTAAGTCCAGGAGGATGCCAGCATGGCTAACAGGTACTGTCAAGGAAGCCATCAAAGGGAAGAAGACTTCCTTTTGAAATTGGAAGGCCTGTCCAAACGAAGAGGACAGAAAGGAACACAAACTCTGGCAAAAGAGATGCAAGGTGACAATAAGGGAGGCAAAAAGAGAGTTTGAGGAACATTTAGCTAGAAGTATCAAGGGGGATAGGAAAAACGTCTTTCAATACATCAGAAGCAGGAAACCTGCCAGGGAGGCGGTTGGCCCATTAGACAATGAGGGAGTGAAAAGAATTATTAAGGAGGATATTGAGGTTTCAGAGAAGCTCAATGAGTTCTTTGCGTCTGTCTTCATGGCAGAGGATACTGACCATATGGCTGTTCTTGAACCAGGCTTTTCGGGGATGGAGGCTAAAGAACTGAGTCAGATAGAAGTGACAAGAGATGATGTTCTAAACTGTCTGGGGGGGGGGGAACAAACGAACATTGACTTGACTTTCAGATGCCTTCAGTTGCTTGTTCTCCCTCCATGCCCCTCCATGCTCTCTTCACTCATCTGATACCTTCAGTCTCCATAAAATCCCCCATGCCCCAACTCTTTGGGGTAGAAAGCTGGTCCTGTGGTAGCGTGCATGAATTGTCCTGTTTGCTAAGCATGGTTGACCTTGGTTTGTATTTGGATGAGTGAGCATTATGAGAGGAGAACTGGTCTTGTGGTAGCAAGCATGACTTGTCCCCTTAGCTAAGCAGTGTCCACCCTGGTCGCATATGAATGGGAGACTAGAAGTGTGAGCACTGTAAGATATTCCCCTCAGGGGATGGAGCCGCTCTGGGAAGAGCAGAAGGTTCCCAGTTCCCTCCCTGGCTTCTCCAAGATAGGTCTGAGAGAGATTCCTGCCTGCAACCTTGCAGAAGCCGCTGCCAGACTGCAAAGACAATAATGAGCTAGATAGAGCAATGGTCTGACTCAGTATATGGCAGCTTCCTAGTAAGGGTCAAATACTCCCCTTTGGGTTGGGGCTGTAGTCCTGTGGTAGATCATCCGTCTACATCTCTACAGAGCATCTGCTCTGTAGAAATGCTTTCCCATTTAAAGGAAGAATTTAAATGTACAAGTTCCCAAGTTGAATCCCTGGCATCTCCAGGTAGAAGTGGGTAAGACTCCTGCCTGGAACCTTGGAAAGTGGCTGCAAGTCAGTGTAGAAAATATTGAGCTAGATGGAGAATGGTCGGGTAGAGGCAGCTCCCTATGTTCCTAGGACTCTGCCCATCAACTTGTGTTCTACCCTATTATTCAAACTCCTGCCCTCCTGACTGCCCTTCTTCCTAATAAAAACTCTTGACTACACCGACATTTTGTAATGGTTGTTGCACGTTTGCCTTTGCCCTCCTCCACTCCCCTTCCCTTGTGTGCCTAGCCTTCCTGAGGGCCAAGCCAGATGTGATATAGGAGTTCCTGCTGCCAGATCTCTTGTGTCCTATCTAGTTGGACTCTGGATTGTAAGCCTGAGATCAGGGCACGTTCTTCTTTTTGCTGCATGTAGAAGACCAAATAGCTGTCATGGACTCTTTAGCAAGACTAACATTAAAATCATCATTTCATTCCAAACCTTGAATAAAGGTGAGGAATGTTACAAAATAATAGACAAAAGGATTTTACTTCTAATTATTCCTTTGTTAAAACTTGGCCTTGTTAACTTGTCTGTTTCAGAGAATGGGAAAGTGGCAGTGGAGTATAGCTCTCCCCAGGAAGACCCCATTGACAGTTTAACAGAAGAGGAACTGAAAGGTCTCATCCAGGTAAATTGAAGCCTCATCTCATCATTCGCAGATGAGCCTCATCTTGCTATGACCTAGCAAGCTCAGCTCTTGAACATCTTAGCTTCATGAGTTGGGAGGAGTGAGTAGGGAATGAGCATTCTCTCTCATTTCAATGCATGGACTTTTAAATTCAATGGGCTACCTGTATGTTTATAGGAAACATAGGAAACAGCCATATACTGAGTCAGACCATTGGTCTATCTATCTCAGTATTGTCTTCACAGACTGGCAGCGGCTTCTCCAAGGTTGCAGGCAGGAGCCTCTCTCAGCCCTATCTTGGAGAAGCCAGGGAGGGAACTTGAAACCTTCTGCTCTTCCCAGAGCGGCTCCATCCCCTGAGGGGAATACCTTACAGTGCTTTACACTTCTAGTCTCCCATTCAGATGCAACCAGAGCAGACCCAGCTTAGCTATGAAGACAAGTCATGCTTGCTACCACAAGACCAGCTCTCCTCTCCCGTCAGGTGCTTAGACCAAGGACGGACAGGTTCCTCGGGGACGGGTAGACTGAAGATAGCCAGAGATAGCTGGGCTGAATGTTAGATGCTTGGAGCCACAGAGAGAGGACTCACTGGTCTCCCGCTGTCAGATCCTGGTTCAATGTGAGTTAACCACAGTGGGTTGACCAGAATTGCCTAGGAAATCTGCATTCTCAAAACCAGCTCCACAGGCAACCACACTAATCACTTTATGGCAACCACACTAATCACTTTATGCAATCCAGATCCCTGTATGTCAGTCAACAAGTGTTAGTTTCACATTCAGTTCTCCACAGAGCCAACAGCTCCAAACATCTCAAGCCCATCAACTGATTGTCTGTGCGTTTGGGCCTACATTGTTGCCATAGCAGTCATGCTCGGAGTTCTGCAAAAATGATGTCACTGCCGTGGAATGCTCAGGGTGCAGACTCTGATGTCCAACCAACGTTGGAGATCAAAAGATGGCAGGAATGGATCAGCTCTGTAGTATGGTCCCTGTTGCAAGCAACAGCAACAGCAACTGCAATTTGCTGCTCATGATCTTTTTGGACTTATTTATGGGAGTTGGGCACCGCAGCCATAGGTTGGGTGCAGCAGCCATAGGGAATTACTCCAACCCGTGCCGTAGCACCATAGAAGTCCTCAAGCTTTGGAAAGTCACCAGACCTCCTAGACTCCACCGTGTGCCACCTCCCAGTGCGGCTTTCCACCTGTGAGTACTTCAACCTCACTTCCAGAACTCGGAGGATAGAACCCTTTTAGGGAGAGCCTTTCATTAGGAGTGATGTAGGTGGGATAAGATACTTCTTATTTCGAGGTAGCTTAGCTGATGCCTTTTAAAAAAAGATTTGATACCCCTCTTTTCATCCAAAGGAACCAGAGCAGTTTACAACTCAATAATAACAATTTCGAAAAAGAAAGAAATGGGAACAGCCGTATAAATGGTATGAAGCACAAAAAGGGCCATAGATGGGGAAGAGGAGCCAAAGGGGTGAAGGAAACAGGGATCCCACTGCTCTGTTTAAAAAGGGGGGAAAGGACCCAATGCCTAGAGCGTTTCATAGCCACTGAACAGGCACTTCAGATGTGTCCCGAAAGAGCATTCAGCAGAACCATATAGCCAAACGAGCAGGCAATGGAGAAAAAGGTACAACAGGGATTCCAACAAGTAACGTCACCCCTTCCTTTGCCCAGGTTGATTCAGGCATACACGTTGACTAGGCACTCGCCTAGACAGAGGCGTAACTAGGGAAAATGGCGCCTAGGGCAAGCACTGAAATTGCGCCCCTATCCAAACAGGGATGATGGGACTTGTAGTCAACAATATCTGGAAATCCCTCTGAAAAGGAACACTGTACCATCTAGACATGGTTGTTGATCCAAACCTGAAAACATGAGCCATCTCAGGAAAAGACTTCAAACAACAGTCGGGAGTTATGCGAGGATTCCAAGTGTCATTTTCTCTGTCTCATCTCATGCTTTTTAAAAAGCATGACTTTGTCCTAGAGGATCACCTGCCCAAATAGCCACTAGCAAAATAGGGGAAGAAGAAGCTGGTGGGGTGTGTGTGTGTGTGTGTGTGTGTGTGTATATATAAACCAGTGAATGATTCCTGCCAGCCTTTGTCTTATGATGACTGTTGGCTCATGATGGGGTATATGTGCATTCACCACACTAGTGCTTACTTTGACACCAAGAGGGAGGAGGATACATTAGTTTGCCACACTAGACAGAGGAATGTGCAACAGGAGCAGACAGCCAAGTTCTGCCAGGGCCCAAACCAGCCCCTGCCAGACTAAGAAATCCTTGTAATTTGCCCCTTCCTGTCACAAGCAGTGTGCTGTTGACTCTATTATTGACTCTAACTCTCAGATATCCCAGTCATGGATGGAAAATTCAGGGTCAATTTACAAGAGACACATTTTCTACATGGAAGTTTCTTCTGTGCAGGTGCTGTGCAGAAACCCATGTGTAGTGACCGCCAGGGGCATAGCAAGGTTGGAATGGGCCAAGATGAGATTTCAAAATGGGCCCCCAGCCCCTCAAAGTCCAGGGCCTCCACACACCACAGGCCCCCAAGGATTTAAGTCGGATCTTTCAAAATACGTATGCTGCCTGGAAATACATTTCACTGAATACACACATGCACACTTCACAGTATATAGTGATATACATGGAGTACTAGATATTTGTGCTACTTTTAATGCCTAGAACACACTAGCAACGCTAATGATTAAAATGGCCCCCTCGCTGCGGATTAGCAAAGGAGACTTTCAACCCTGCAGGGTGAGCCAATGTTTGTTTTCTCAGAATTCTGAACAAATTCAGAAAAGTTTGATACAAGGAGATTTTTCACACCAGGCTTTTAAAGCCCTTTAACACACATCTCCTCTGGAATAGAGGTGCTGCATTCACATGTTGTCCAGATTTACCCTGAAGTTGCTGCAAGTTATTGGGGAGCAGTTCACACACAAGAAAAATAAAATAAAATGAAAGCACAACACATGCTTCACAGTTCTCACTCAGACCTTCTGGGTTGCAAAACAACTTGAACATACGTGCATTTATGAATGGTTGAATGAAAATAAATAAAATATACTTGTTCAAGAAGTTTTTGTAATTTTCTGCCCTGAAACAAGCCACTTATAGGCCTTTTTAGATAGTTTTTGTTTTTAAAGCCAGCACATTTTCCAGTCTGTTTTCAATTAAATATTCAGAGACTTCTCTGTCTCGCCCCCCCACCCACCCCCATATCAAAGCCCTATGGCAAGCAGATTCCTATAGGGGTGGGGGGACCCCAAAAAGGAATTCACAGCCTACCTAGCAATAGCTGTTCTGGATGGTCTGGGCAGGGGGTCTGCTGCTTCTGCTGCTGCTTTGGAGAGCTCTGCCTGCTTCCTCCTTCCTTGCTTGGAGCCTACTTGAGTTCAGGCTTCAGGGAGGCCTACTGGGAGGCCTCTCTGGAAGCCCCGCCCACCCGCCGATCAGCTGAGAGGCGGGGAGAGAAGAGCTCTGCAGTTTGCAGGCCTTGCCGATCCTAGGCCGGAGCTGGAGGCAAGTGGCTGGGGGGCCCTGGGGCTGGGCAGGGGGGCAATGGGGTGGGGGTGGCAGGAACTGGTGTGGTGCCCCCACCTCAGTGGCGCCCAGGGCACCTGCCCTGCCTGCCCCCCCCCCCCCCGTTCTGCCTATGCACCTAGAGCAGCACGACTTGCATTGTGCCTGCACAGGAAGAAGTGTACAAACCAGGGCTCTTGTCTTGTTTCTGAGGTGGCCAGCCTCCTGCACAGAGTGAGAGCAGCATGACCCCGAATACGCTGCCACATCAAGATGTCCTGCCTTGCCCTGCCTGGAATGACAACCGATGGAGCTGGTGCTGCTGCTCCGTGTGTCGCTTAGGCTCTCTGGCACCCCCTATCCGGACCAGCACAGAGAAACCAGGCAACCTTTGCAGAACTTTGGGGAGGCTGCACAGTAGGGTTGCCGTGTGTTTTGTCCCCCACCCCCGGCAGGAGTCCTCTGCCTTTTAACAGCTGCAACTGGTAGAAATCTTGACGGGAACTTTTTTGCATTACTGTAGCCCTAGGCTTGTTTTTATTTTTATTTTATTTTTTATTTTTTACCCTGCAAAAACAGCTTAATGTGAAAAATCCATCAGAAGATACAACATAAGTCATTGTAATTGTGTGTGTGTGTGTGTGTGTGCGCGCGCGCGCGTGCGGTGAGGGGAGGGGGCAACGTTCAGGACTTTATCAGCTTGATGTCCTTTAAGGCATCGTTGTCTAGATAGGGGCTTGAATTTACTCACAAGTAGCAGCTCTGCAGGGCCATAATGTGTATTGGGACCAGGATGTGGATGTAGAGGGTGTTTAACCCTTTCTGTGCCCTTTTCTGGTCTAAAATGATATATCTCAGTGGCTGTTTTCAGAGTTAGATAGCCATGGGGGTGCATTTTTGTTAGTGCAGAAAGAATAGGTGAAACACCCCTAGCTCTGAGCCATGGTCCTGATACAATTTGCAGCTCCACAAAGCTGCTCTTTGTGAATAGATGTAAGCCCCTCACTTGATGAAGACACATTGAATGCCTTGCCTTGTTTGGTCTACACATTTTAGTCCACCACTCTCGTGCCAGTCTTCTAGCTGGTGGTGGGTGCTAGCTGCTCTTCCATTTGGGGTCACACACACTGCTACACAAAATGAACTAGGCAGCACAGATCATTCCTCTCAAGAGGGATTGTGTGGCTGTTAGGGCCTGGGGGGGAACACTGAGAAGCTGGTGCTGACAGTTGCAGTTGCTGGAGATGGTGGGGAGGGAGGGAGTCTCTCAGATGTTACTTCAGCACTCTCATCCCTCAACCTTGTGGTGGCCGCTTGGCTTATGGTAGGCCTTAGGGCCCCACCCCCCGCCCGTTGTTTTTGGACTACAGTTCCCATCATCCCCAGGCACAGTGGCCAATATCCAAGGGTTATGGGAATTGTAGGCCAGCATCTGCTGGAGGGCCAAAATTGAAGAGCCCTGGCTTATGGCGTCCGTGCCTTATGAGGGCTTCCTTCCCAGAATCCTCCAAGAGAAAACAAACCAGGGCAGCCTAAATCGAGGGGTTCCCACCCTTGGGTCCCCAGATGTTGTCTCCCATCGTCCCCAGGCCACCATGGTGAAGGCCATTATGGCCAAGACAATGGAGTTGTAGTCAAACAACATCTAGAGACCTAAGGGTGGAGACCCTTGGCACAGATGACCTTCCTCAAGAGGAATCCGGGGCTGTTAGAGGCTGGTGGAAACACATAAGATGCACAGAAGCACAAAATCAAACTTTGTCTGACTCTTGGGAATCACCACTTGAAGGCATCCCACTTAGAAATATCGATTTCAACATCATTCCCTTGCCCCCATCTGTTTCTCCCCCCTAGGGATTCCACTGGGAACCTTGTTTCGATTGGAAAACAAAGCTGGACTGCTGGGAGAACTCCTTTTATATTATCAACAATTTTGTAAGTTCACCATGATAACTTTTGCTAAACCTAAGTGGGCAGATAGCTCAGAACTAATATTTTCTTGCCAGAATGCTGAGGAGATGACTAGATCTGCATCTGCCAAGTAGATTGATAAAGTTTTCAAAGCATGGGCAAGACAGAGAGTTTGAGCTTGGGGTGGGGGATACATTTGGTAATACCTTAAGAATGAATGCCGATTCTTAAATATCTTTGTTCATTTTGAATTAGATATACATTCAAAATGGGACAGGGGTAGGGACTTCAAGATGAGATGGAGAAGCTTAAATCTCAGATTTTGTATGGGGTGTTATTATGTAAGCATGCAATTTCCAAGACCTCAGATATATGGATGGGTGGTAAAGATTGTCATCACAATTCAGCAAAGGAGATTGATCCCTGTAAGCAGCCTTCTGCATGCGTAATTGACATGGAAGGAGGTGTGCATTCACACTGTGACACTTACTCAGGCTGGATATTGAACTGGTACTGGTTAGATGCCTTTTGTTGTCTGTGGAAGGGGATGCACATCTCTGTCCAGACTTGTTGCTCATGACTGCAGCTGGACTGGAATTGGAGTGCAGGATGAAAGTATCATGCTTATGCCCAATCCATTAAGACAGAAAGAGAGGCTGTGATCCTGGCTGTGCGATGTTCTCAAACTTCCCTTCACCTCTCCAGGACTTTCCATGGCAACAGTTTGAGCAAACTTCAGGAGGGCTCACTTTCACTTACGCATCGGCGGTAAGTTCTCGTTTCTAGGAGTACGGTGATTGCTGACTCTCTGGGTCAAAACTGCGCACCCATATGTGATTTTCTCCCCGGGGTGAATGGCGGCGGGGCAGATCTTTGTCAGCATAGGGGGAATGGGCTAAGCCCCCTCCCTTACTGTGGTCTTGATCCAGCTCAGGACACAGCTATTTCAAAATGTCATGTAAAGTGGCTAATATGTTGACTATACTTATTAGACCAAGGATGGCCAACTGGAACTCTTGCCAGTTCCCAGGGCAATTTTTATGTGGCCTTACAATATTTTAATCAATGGGTGATAAAAGGTTTGCTGACAGTTTCGTGTATAACGAAAATAACAATATTTCCAACTCATAAGGAACAGAATTCTTCTATGCAATTACATCTGTCTCTGATCTTGGATGTAGCATGTCTAGAACACGTTAGTAGTTGACATACTGCACAAGGTTATATTATTATTATTATTATTATTATTATTATTATTATTATTATTATTATTTTGATTTATGTGCTTTTCCTGTGTAATGTTTGAGCAGTTTCAGAAGAGCACTTGAGCACTAAATGCATGAATTGTGCAAACACGGTTGTGCAATTGACAACCATTCTTTCCACTTTGTGCAACTACCTTTGTGCAGTTCTTGTGTGCATGAATGTTACATTGCAAGGTGTTAGATTGCAAGATTGTGTCTGAATGCATCGGTTTCATAACTAGGGAGCCTCTTCTGATAGATACATCAGCTTTATTTTGGAGTCTGCCCACTCATGATGGGATCAGGTTGTGCAGGAAAATACACTCCCACTTTCATATTTTCCCCGACCATACTGACCGCCACCTGGAGAATAGATTGGCCCTTGAGAATATAGAAGTTGGTCCCTTCCCGCTTAGACAGGGTAATCCTGCATTGTAGAACTCTGGATTTCCATCTAGAAAATGCAGCTCTGGCACAAATGAACTGTTTGACCTTGGGCAAGTTACTCTTGGCTTGGCTTTCCTGCTAGTTCAATGAAGTCAGCAAATGGGATTGCCAGTGACCCACCCTGACATGGTCATCATGAGGGTAAATGAGACCATACATACAAGGCTTGTGCACAAAGTTGCTTCGGCACCGGCGGGGGTAATCCTTTAAGGGCGGGGGAGGGTGCACTCACCCCTCCCGCTGCATTTCCCCCACAGGCGCTCTGTTATTTTTAATCCCATCGGGGCAGCAGCGTTCCTCCCTGCCGGCCCATTGTCGTCATTGGCCGGAAGTGGCCCAAAGTAGCAAGCGTACGTGTGCCTGTTCCGGCCGACAACGACAACGGGATGGCAGGGAGGAACGCTGCCGGTGGGGGAAATGCGGCGGGAGGGGTGAGTGGACCCTCCCCCGCCCTTAAAGGACTACCCCCCCCCCCGGTGCTAAAGCGCCGAAACGATCCCCCGAGCCAAAATGTTTCAGAGGTTAAGATTTCAACCCAAACATATATGATTACAATTGACAAGAACCAATGGAAGAATTGTGAGCTGTTGGGGATGTCCTGTGTTGGATGTCCTGTTGGGGAGCTGGCTAATTGTGGGAGGCCAAGAGAGATTATTATCTCTTACTGGTCTTATTTATTTTAACATAACTCATGGAATTGTTTTGTTTTTTGAGGAACAGAAACAAGGGTGAATAGATTCTCGTCAGAATCTGAATTACAGCCCCTTCCCTTTAGTTCCTTTGTAACTGCTAACATCAACCCTCCTGACAGTCATGCCTAGCTCTGTTTGAAATCAGTGGGTCTAACTCTACTCCAAATGATATCTGAGAGAGTGCACAGCTTTCTTAGTGGCCCTTGCTCCTATGCCTTGAACAGTGAGGCTATTCCCAGGATCAGGAGAAATCGGGCTAGGGGAACTTAGCCCGATTTCTCCTGACCGCGAGAACCACCAGGTTGGCAGGCGAGCCCGGTGGCCTCCAGGCGGTTAACCCACCAAAACAAGCCTCCCCTTCAAGCGAGTTTGCGGAGCGAGTGCTCCGCAAACCCAGATTTTAAAATCATGAGTAGACCCCTGACCGGGAAGCTGAAAAGCAGCCTCCCGGCTTGGGGGTCCCTCCAGCATGCCCTGCGTGCTAACACCGGGCATGCTGGAGCTTCCGGGGGCCACGTGGCCCCCGAACTCACCAGCCCGTGTGAAGAGCCTCAGTGCTTGCACTGCTGACCTTGCAGGTAATGCTGTTTGTCCCCATGCCATTAAATGCTTCACCTGCTAATTTCTGCAGACCAAGCTGCTATTGAGAGTATGAGAGGAGGCCATGGTCAGTTGGCAGTGAGGATTTCAACACTACTGAGGTGTGCAAATCGTTTTATTTGGATTGAGGCTACAGAGCAGAATTGAAACAAACTCAGGGAGAATTACATTCTCACACCAAGCTCCCAAGTTTCCAGCAATGCCTTGTTTGCTGAGCCTTAGAGCCAAACTGGACACCCATACATGCAGTTCTGAGCAGGAGCATGGAAGATCTGTTCCGTTTGGGGTTGTGTAGATTCCAGTAGCGGCTCGTGAATGCGCCCCTGGGAGGGGGGCGGGAGGCATCTTTAAGGGGAAAGAAAGTTGCTGCTTACCTCGGCAGCGTGCCTCCCAGCAGGGTAATCGCCGTCGCCACTCACCTGGCGTAAATGGAGCCGAGCCCCCGCCAGCAGCCAGGTGAGTGGTGGTGGCGATTCCCTGCCGCAGGGGCTGCTGGGAGACACACTGTGGAGGTAAGAAGTGACTTTCTTTCCCCTTAAAGACGCCTCCCGCCTTCCCCCCAATGGCGCTTCACTAGCCACTGCTGGTAGATTCTTGTCCTCTCTTCAAGCTGACCAGGCCAGGCCAGGGGCACTGGATGAGAAAAGACAAAACAGAGAAGCTGATTGAGAACGGTGGAGTTGGACACACCTTTGTAGTCTCCCTAGTTTCATCATTGCTATGTGCTCTTTTAAACAGGGACTTGTCAAGTAATGCAATCCAGACCATTGAGACGAATTCATGTGAAGCTGTCCTGTTTGTGCAGTTTATGTAAGTCACTAAGCATCCAAACCAGAGGCGTATCTAGGGAAAATGGCGCCTAGGGCAAGCACTGAAATTGTGCCCCTATCCAATCAGGGATGATGGGACTTGTAGTCAACAATATCTGGAAATCCCTCTGAAAAGGAACACTGTACCATCTAGACATGGTTGTTGATCCAAACCTGAAAACATGAGCCATCTCTATTCAAGACTTAGAACAACAGTCAGGAGTTATGTGAAGATTCCAAGTGTCATTTTCTCCCTCTTAACTCATGCTTTTTAAAAAACATGACTTTGTCCTAGAGGATCACCTGCTCAAATAGCCACTAGCAAAATGAGGGGTGGGGAGGGAGAGAAGAAGGTGACAGGGAGGGGGTGGGGGAGCCTATAAACCAGTGAATGATTCCTGTCAGTCTTTGTCTTGTGATGACTGTGGGCTTATGATGGGGTGTTGGGAATTCTCTCTGGTAGAGAAACTCTTTTTCATTCTAGCAGAGTGCACAGAGGCACAACACAGCGGATTTAGTTAGACATACGTGTATGCTGAGAGTAAAGTAACTTGGAGCCAGTTCATAGATTTAAATCAATATATAAGGCATTGATTAGACCATTCTAGATAGGAAAGTGCGGAGTTAGGATCTCTAATCTAGCTATCTAGCTGGATGCAGATGGATTCTGCACCTTCTCTGCACACATGGTGCAGGAAGAGGAGCTGGCTTGCATGTTGCAAGGCAGAAGGAACAGGAAGAGAAGAGAGAGGAAGTGTCCCTGAGATTAGCAATCTACATTCCAAAGGGATAGCGTCAGAGCAGTAGAGAAGGGATGACCAATGTCTTGACCCTCTTGCCCTCTAACTCACTAGTCCGTCCTCCACTGTCTTTGAGACAAGAGACTGTGCAAAGTCCTTCACTTCCAACATGGGGTATATGTGCCCTCACCATTCTAGTGCTTACTTTGACACCAGGAGGGAGGAGGATACATTAGTTTGCCACACTAGACAGAGGAATTTGCAACAGGAGCAGACAGACAAGTTCTGCCAGGGCCCAAACCAGCCCCTGCCAGACTAAGAAATCCTTGTAATTTGCCCCTTCCTGTCACAAGCAGTGTGCTGTTGACTCTATTATTGACTCTAACTCTCAGATATCCCAGTCATGGATGGAAAATTCAGGGTCAGTTTACAAGAGACACATTTTCTACATGGAAGTTTCTTCTGTGCAGGTGTTGTGCAGAAACCCATGTGTAGTGATCAATAGATATGTAACTATTCCTCCAGGGGCATAGCGAGGTTGGAATGGGTCCAGAGACAAAATTTCACAATGGGCCCCCAGCCCCTCAAAGTCCAGGGCCTCCACACACCACAGGCCCCCAAGGATTTAAGTCAGATCTTTCAAAATAAGTATGCTGCCTGGAAATGCATTTCACTGAACACACACACGCACACTTCACAATATATAGTGATATACATGGAGTACTATATATTTGTGCTACTTTTAATGCCTAGAACACACTAGGAACACTAATGATTAAAATGGCCCCGTCGCTGCCAAGGAGACTTTCAGCCATGCAGTATGAGCCTATGTATGTTTTCTCAGAATTCTGAACAAATTCAGTCAAGTTTGATTCCAGGAGGTTGTTCACACCAGGCTTTTAAAGCCCTTTAACACACATCTCCTCTGGAATAGAGGTGCTGCATTCACATGTTGGCCAGATTTACCCTTCAGTCCCTGAGAGTTATTGGGCAGCAGTTAATATGCAAGTAAAATAAAATAAAATAGAAGCACAACACATGCTTCACAGTTCTCACTCAGACCTCCTGGGTTCAGGGGCGTAGCTAGCCTGCCGGCGGCCCATGTGCGGCCGTGGGGACGCCGCAATAGCCACCCCCCCCGCGTCTGACGTCAGACGTAGGGGGCGTGGCCTGGGAGTCCGCTCAGTTGTAACTGCCGAAGGGGCTGCGCGGCCCCTTTGGCAGTTAGAAGAAGGCTGGTGCTGCTTTCTCTTTCCCTGCAGGGAAGAGCTGCTCCTGGGCTGTGTTGCAAACGCAGCACCAGTCTTAGCTCCTGAAAGGGCCGCGCAGCCCCTTCGGGAGCTAGTGATGCTGGCCCTGCGTTTGCAGCGCGCAGCCAGGAGCGACTCTTCCCTGCCTCCTTTGAACCCGTTGGCCCAGTGGTGGCTCCGCCCCTTCCAGGGTTGCAAAACAACTCGAACATAAATGCATTTATGAATGAATGCATGCATGCATGAATGAATAAATGAATGTAGTATTGTTCCAGAAGCTTTTGTAATTCTCTGCCCTGAAACAAGCCACTTATAGGCCTTTTTAGATAGTTTTTGTTTTCAAAGCCAGCAAATTTTCCAATCTTTAAAAAATTAAATATTCAGAGACTTCTCAGTCTCCCCCCCACCTCCTATATCCAAGCCCTATGGCCGATCCTAGGCCGGAGGGCAAGGCAAGCAAGATGGCCAGTGGCTGAGGGGCCTTGGGGCTGGGCAGGTGGGCAATGGGGTGGGGGTTGCGAGCACTGGCATGGCACACCCCAGTGGCGCCTAGGGCACGTGCCCTGGCTGCCTCCGCCCCCAATTACGTCCATGATAAAAACCATGAATGGGGATGGGGTGGGGGAGCACAGATGGATTCGGTTTCCACCCTGTGGTTCTGGCCCTACATCTCCCAAGCTTGAGAAAAGACAAAACAGATAAGCTGAGAGAGAAAGGTGGGGTTGGACACACCTTTGTAGTCTCCCTAATTTCATCATTGCTATGTGCTCTTTTAAACAGGGACTTGTCAAGTAATACAATCCAGACCATTGAGACGAAGTCATGTGAAGCTGTCCTGTTTGTGCAGTTTATGTAAGTCATTAAGCATCAAAACCATCAATGGGGATGGGGTGGGGGAGCACGGATGGGTTAAGTTTCCACCCTGTGGTTCTGGTCCTATATCTCCCAAGCTTCTGCCCTAGAAGCAGTTTCCCTCCAAGAGGGTTCTGGGAGTCAGGCCTGCTGCTAGGGGCCACCGTTTCTGAGTGTGGGAGCTTTGACCCATAATTCCGGGTCTGTATGGGGTTGGGTTATTCATTGCTGAGCGATGTGTACTGTGCATGTGCTTCTTTAGAACTGTTTTCCATTTTTCTGGACTGCACACAGAGTTCTCCAAGCAAGGCTGAGCCAGATCTCAGTCCTGGAATCGATTCTCATATGTGATGCCTTGTTTCTAGAAATCTCTCTGCAAGAAGGCTCACTTGGTACCTGGTCTCGTGGTAGCAAGCATGACCTGTCCCCTTTAGCTAAGCAGGGTTGGATATGCATGGGAGACTAGAAGTGTGTGCACTGTAAGAGATTCCCCTCAGGGGATGGAGCCGCTCTGGGAAGAGCAGAAGCTTCCAAGTTCCCTCCCTGGCATCTCCAAGATAGGGTTGAAAGAGCGTGGCGTGAGCCCAAGATTGCCAGAGTCTGAGAGCGTGGCTTCCAGGCCAGCTTAAACAATGGCACTCTTCTTCATCTTAGAAATAGGCACTGGAGCTTCAGACAAGAGATGAATTAGCACCACTAGATGAGGGAGTTAGGAAAGAGTCTTTGGACATGAAAAAATGAATCCACTTTTTGCACCTTTTGAGGGGCAACCTTAAACTCACAGTAAAGCCTCATGGTAAAGCTTGCTGTTTGAATAACATCCTGGAAACAGCTGCCCCACTGGAAAGGACACCACCTTCATACTTTGCTGCAGGGGCTTCATGTGGCAATTCGACTCCCACCATCAGACAGGAATCTCAAAGGAAAGATAGTTTTTCCTATCCCATCTACCTTTAAAAAACATATTAAAATGTAATGCTTATTTTGTACCCTGCAAAATCCTGTGCACAATGCTTGTTTCCAGAGACCTCAGCAGCAATCTCACTGAGAATCTCACTCATGGGTCATTCGAGGTCAGGAATGGAACACAGTTTATCAAGACGTAAGTGAATGCAAATGTGAAAAGAGTCAACCTGTTATTGCAGAGTAAGGTACTTTCTTTGACCCCCGGGAAGGTTCAACCCGCCCCCCAACTCTTTTGAATGGCAGAGTTCAACCCTAGAAGATGTAGCATATGGTTATATTCATTCATTCATTCATCCATCCATTCATTCATTCATTCATTCATCTATCATATTTTTATACTGCCTGATATGTATATCTCCAGGTATACAGATATTAGATAGATAGATAGATAAGATAGAGATATGTCTATCTCTAGGTGGCGTGTAATGAAAAGAAGCTACGGCTTTGAAGGAGGCTTCCTCCAGTGCTTCTCTCTTTTGAGAAGTTATTAACCGCTGATGCCAGGGCTGGAAATTTGATGCACTGTGCAGGTCAAACATCTCTCCTCAGTGTCTTCAGAGACACTGGGAGGCAAATACCATGTGTGTGTTTGTGTGTGTATAGTGCAATCCAGATTGGGACGATCAGTAGAGCTGGAAGCTTGCTGGTGGCTCAGGGACAGGCTGCTGCCCTTGCACATGTGCCAGCCCTGCCCCCTGTATCAGCGTCAGATGCACACTGACACAGGGACCATGCTAGCTCTGGGAAGGGCGGGGGCATGTGGCTGGGGGGGAGGGCATGTGGTGCCTTGCCTGCTCCCAGGCTGCACTTTCTTTGTCAGCTGGGTGCTTTCTTCCTCTCTCCTGCGCGGAAGGAGGGGGTGGCAAATAGCTTAATCCGCCCCTGCCTCCTGGAGCTTCTTCCTGCATTTTGCTCAGCTTGTAACCAGTGGGTCTAATTCCTCCCCACGGCAGGCTTCTCAACCATCATCCGCTGAAAGTCACTGATGATGCCAGTTTTTACAGGCTTCCCTCACTGAAGCTTCTGTAAGTACCTGAAATGAATTAGTTATTACCGTGATCACTGGTTTTTTCTGCATCTTAGACGGACACTCTTCTTCAGGGCCACTGGGTGGTCCAGAAGAACTCATCAGACTTTCCCCTTTTCTTCTTCCTCTTCTTCCTCTTCTTCGTCTTCTTCTTCTTCTTCTTCTTCTTCTTTTTTTTGGTGATGGTAAACTCTGAGGGTACATTTCTGACTATGTGAAAGTGCCTCTGAGTATATGCAGAGTATAGGGCATTTCCCTGTATCCTGTTTTTAATGCAGGGCTTCAACTCTAAAATGCATGATAGAATTAGAAGAAGAAGAAGAGAATTTCTTGGAGTATGTGCAGATTGCCAAGTGTGTTTTGAGCCAAGATTTTGTGCCTGCAAGATAAGAATGAATGATAACGAATTAAGCTCCTTTGATCATGTGCAGGCTGCTTTTGTGTCATCACTGAATAAACTTGATCAGTCCTCATGCATTTGGTACTGGAGGTCCAGCTTGCTGGTCGGAGGCATGATTTCAGGGCAGGCTGAAGCTAGTTACTCAGTGGTGAGAAAAATACACTGTTGACTAAACTGTACTGTTGACTAAACTGTTGGAGATTCTCTTGTGGTGAGAGAATCCCTTTCTCAATATAGCAGAGTGCACAGAGGCACAACACAGCGGTAGATTAGTTAGGCATGCGTATGTGCTGAGAGTAAAGTAACTTGGAGCCAATTCATAGTTTCAAATTAATATAAAAGGCATTTATTAAGGAACTCCATTCTAGATAGGAAAGTGAGGATTTAGGATCTCTAATCTATCTATCTAACTAGATGCAAATGGATTCTGCATCCTCTCTGCACAAATGGTGCAGGGAGAGAACCTTGCCATGTTGCAAGGTAGGCGGGCAGGTAGCAAGAGAGAGAGGAAGGAGGAAGTCCCTGAGATTAGCAATCTACACATCAAAGGGATAGCATCAGAGCAGTGGAGAAGTGATGACAAATGTCTTGACCCTCTAGACCTCTGACTTACTAGTCTGTCCTCCACTGTCTGAGGCAAGAGACAGCGCAAAGTCCTTTAACTTTCCAACATAAACAGTACTCCAGAGCTAAGACTCCAGAGCTAAGCCATGATGCTTTCTCCCTTTTCTATTCTGCCTGATGTGGAGTTGTGTGGTTCGAAAGCAGCAAACCCAACAAGCTTCATGAAATCGGGTCTCCCTAGACATTATTTCTGCTACACCACACTGGCTTTCTCTTTCTCTTTGGTATCCTGCATTGCAAAAAGTCTCTCTCCTTATTTCAGAAACCTTCGTTCTACAGAAATGACCCCAAAGATATTGGAGGACCTGATCCAGACCTCCCTGCAATTGAAGACTCTGTAAGTACTATGTACACCCTTTTCCTTTTGCTGGTTGCCAAAGGAGAGAAGAAAAGAGACAAGTGGAAACGGGGAGTCAGCCTTGTTCTAACCCCCTCCTCCTCCTCAGCCCTCTAAGTAGGTCGATAGGGGCAACTTCAGAGGCTGTAGTTTTCCCTGCGAGGAGGACAGGAGGACGGTTGACCAATACTCACACTGCTACCAAGTTGTTAGCCAATCCACACTTCTTGCCCAACATGTTATCAGGCTTTGCTGTGGGAATGGAAGTCATGCTAGAGTGGTGGTTGAGGGAACAGGCATTCCTCAGACCCGTTACAGGGGCTTCTCAGCGAGGTGGTCAGAAATGACAGACAAGGAGGGGACGGAGCGCAGGGACGGAGCGCAGGTACTTCTCGGCTTCTCTGACTGTTGGGGTGTGCATGGCCATGGGGGCTGCCATGGAGAGTGGCTGCACTTCTGCATTTGCAGTGACATCACTGCCTGAAGCTTGTCTACCACTACCCAACTTCCCACTGAAATATGGAGCTACAGGACTGTTGGGTGTGTTCCAAGCTGTACGCTCAGTTCGTGTGGACCAATGGTGAGGGCATGCCCCCTGTGTGGGTTGAAGGAGTGCAGGAACATTCCCCAGAATCCTCTGCAAGAGACAGGAAGTGGCAGATATGCAGGGAGTCTGCAGGAGACCAAAAACACGGAAAAGATTCCCTGATGGTAAAAAGTCTGAAAACCACTGAGCTAGAGTCATGAGTATCTTTGGGCATCATTTTGAGACATCTCCCAGTTCCATCTTCTCCGGAAATAGCCCTTCATTAAAAAAGGTTTTCTTTCTTCCTTCTTTTCCTTCACAGGCTGTATGCTTTCCCTCACCAGCACTCAAACACAAATGGAGTGGGGCCATAGCTTAATGACAGTGCTCTGCACATGCAGGGTCCCAGATTCACTCTCTGGCATTTCCAGTTAAAATAATCTCAGGGAACAGAGCTAGGAAAGACCTCCCTCTGAAGCACTGAAAAACCATTGCCAGTTAGAGTTAGAAAGCACTGAACTCAAGGGGCCAAGGATTTGCCACAGTATCAAGCAGCTTCCTACTTCTTCGGCAAGTAATAATTTCATCAGAAATTATTATCCCTCACAGCAAAGGGAGACTATGATCTCCCTCACAGCAAAGGGAGGAAGATAATATCCATTATCTCCCTCACAGCAAAGTCAGCTCAATCTTCCTCAGTATATGGAGATGGGAATATCCCTTCATAGGACAGTTTTGAGTTAGAAACATTTTCTGAAGAGATGTGGGGGATATGTGGAGAGCCCCCAAAGTGTGGGTCGGCATGGCACCCTCCTGAAAGGACTGGATTGGTTGTGGGGGTTGCCAGTTACTGTCCTCTCCTGCAAGAAATGCCAAGAAGCTGTGAGGAGTTCTGTCTTTTTCCTTCACAGCATCTTGCCTAACAAGGTGTTCTGCTGTCTTTGCCATCTGAAGGATGACATTGAAGTTTTGTCTGATACGATGAAGTTGGACTGCACCGACACGTGTACCACAAAGGAAACTCTCTGCGGTAGGCTAGTAGTAGTTGATGAAATTCTGTATTGTTTTGAATGTTAAAGAGCATTTCACAATTTCCCCTCTAAGCAGGGGAAAACCTGTTGCAAAATGAGCTCATCGGCAGAATGTACTAAGAAAGAAGACCTCAAATGGCAATGATGCAAACTGCACAGAAATCAAAGTAGGTCTGCAAATGTCTCCTTTTGGGGATATAGTGATTTTTGGACCTTTGCTTTGATTTCTGGAGTCCTTCCCTTGGTCCAAAATATGTATCCTTCCTCCATGATTCTAATTTGTGCAGAGTGACCTCTGAAAGTGTAAGGGTAATACTTTCTAGAGGCCCTTACTATCCTTTTCGGGGGGGGGGGGGGGTCAGCTTCCTGGGACTCTCATTATTTTTCAGCTTTGATTGCCAAACCAGGAATTGTACTGCAGAGAGTAAGAGTAGGTTCCTTTGACCACACTCCTGCCCTCTCTTTTCCCGGAGAGAAAACCGTCTTCCCCACTATGCTGTTGAGAGAGAGACTGAGCAACTGGGGAAGAGATGGCAGGTGGCGCCCTCTCTCTCTCTCTCTCTCTCTCTCTCTCTCTCTCTCTCTCTCTCTCTCTCTCTCTCTCTCTCTCTGTGATGGTGAGAAGGATTGGACTACTGGCGCTGCCCCTAGAGAGAATGCAAGCTACCAAATTCTACCCCCTTGCCTGTTGGGTGGGGCAGTGGGGAAGATTGGGCTTGCTGGACCCAATCCCCGCCACATGTTGTCTAGAGAGAAAAGACAGATATGCCAATAGATCAGGCCTGCTCAACTTAGGCCCTCAGCTGTTCTTGGACTACAACTCCCATAATCCCCAGCCACAGTGGTCAAGAGTCAGGGATTATGGGATTTGTAGGCCATCACCTGCAGGAGGCCCAAAGTTGAGCAGCCCTGCAATAGAGGCAGCTGCTTGTAGAAGGAGCAACCTCATCTTTTCACCCACTCTTGTGTACTCTCCCTCGGATCAGAAACTATGGCAGCTGCTCTTGGTAACAATCACCTTGCAGGAGCAGCCATCAGGAGTGCCTTCCTGCCACGCTGTCTCTAAGCAGCATGGAAGGCAAGCGAATGAGCAGCCACCGCTGCTTCCAAGCACTCACTTACGCTTTCCCTCTTGAAGGCTCCCTCACAGATTGAATGAACAACTGACCGAAAGGAAGCTGGGGCGGATGGCAGAGATCGCCTCTGCTTGTTCCTGTTCCTGTTCTCTCTCTCTCTCTCTCTCTCTCTCTCTCTCTCTCTCTCTTTCATGCAGTAGGAGAAATGGGGCTTCATCGAGAGGGAGAGGGAGCAGGCAAGCAATCGAGGCAACGGCTCCTTGCATGAGCAGGCCACTTGCACACTCCATCTTTGGTCATCACAGTGGTAGGGATGGGGGAGGAGAGCTGGTTTTCAGGTAGTGAGCATGAATTGTCCCCATTGTAAAGAAGGGCTTGGACTTGGTTGGGTGACTACATGTGAGCACGGTGAGATCTTCCCCTTAGGGAATGGGGTCATAGCTCAGTGGAAGAGCATCTGCATGCTCAGGTTCACTTCCTGGCTTCTCCAGATAGGTCTGGGAAAGACTCCTGCCTGAATCCTCAGAGAGCTGCTGCCAGTCAGTGTAGACAATACTGAGCTAGATGGGCCAAGGGTCTGACTCCCTCAAAGGCAGCTTCCCAAGTCCCCATGTTCTCCTGCTGCACCACCCAGAGAGGAGGGAGGGTGAGCGAATGGACAGCGGTGACTCGGCTTGCGCTTTCTGAGCAGTTCCATAGGGTTGAAGACTCCCTGTCAGGCATCTTGGAGAGACAGAGAGGAGGAACAAGCTCCAGGAGACAGCACGGCCCCCATTCTCCAGAGTCAGGAGAGGCTGCCTCCTTTCCTTGCCTGCCCTCTGAGGAGGAGTGTGGCTATTGGGACACACAAGCAAAAAAGGAGACCGCATCTCACGGGGCTCGCTGTGTAGCATTGATTGAAGCCCAATGCCTTTCAGCCTCAGAGCTCTTCAGGGGCAATCATTAGTCATCTTTCAAAAAGAGCTTGAGTGAAACGCCTTTGCCTGGTTACAAGCTACTTGCTCATAGGGGTGTGCACGAACCGGTCCGGAGGCCATGTAAGAGGCAGTCCGGCACCGAGGGGGGGTCTCCCTTTAACGGCGGCGGGGGGGGGGAACTTACCCCTCCCGCCGCTCTCCCCCCTCCGGCGCTGTAGCGTTAAGTGAAGATTTTGGGGCGGCAGCCCTGCCCCCGTCCTTGTTAGGAAAGCCTTCGTAGGAGCACTCTCAGAGCAGCACGCATGCCTTTCCTGCAGAAAACATAGCGTACAGTTTGTCACTGAGACTGTTAAGCAACAGCCTCATTTCTTTCTCACTCTCCCCCTCAAGTGCCTCGGAATTTTAGTTGGCCCCCCTGCCATGGAAGGTGGGCTCTTTTCAAATTCCAGCTCACATTCTAGTTCCCTCATTGGTTTACTGGAATGAGAGCTGCCTAAAAGGGTTACAGGAGGAAGATCCCATCCCTAGAGCAAGAGATGTTTGTGGGGAAACTGAAGAAATGCATATCAGTAACTGTCGTTTAAAGGTAAAGTGTGCCACTTTTTTGACTCCTGGTTTTCTTTGGTAGAAAGTGGAGTGTGAGATGAAGCCTTTCAGCATCTTCCTCTCTCGCTGCTGCCCAATCTAGTAGCAGCGGGGATCCGAACCGGCAACCTTCTGCTTGTCAGTCAAGCATTTCCCCGCTGCGCCACTTAAGGTGGCTCTGACTGCTCTTGACTTTCAGGCATAACCACACAACAGAGCGGGAGCCATACAGAGGCAATTTCTAAACGGGTTCCTCTTCTTAATGGATGTGTGGAAGGAGCATGCCAGAATACTGGCCTATCATCCTGCTCCTCTGCACTGGCTGGCAGTCCTGCCACTGCCACTTCCTCCTTCCCTCCTCCTGGGTAGGGACTAAACCACCTGCTGCAGCCCCTTGCCTGAGATGCAGCGGGAAGGGAGGCTGGACTTCTTCTCTCTTGGGGACACTTGGTGCAGTTTGGGCTCACCTTGGCTCACCTGCCTCCTTTTGCTGCTGCCTCCTTTTCTGCCTGCTGGGAAAGCAAGGGACAGGAGTGGGGAGAGAGAAGAAAGGGACTCTGCAGCCAAGTGCCTGAGATGAATTCATGGCCCTGAAAGAGGGAGAGGAGGGGGCAGAGGCGATGGGATTGCTTGCCAGTGGAGCAAGAGGGATAGACCTGTGTGTGATTCACTGCTCTACTACAGGCCCATGTACTTATTATAAAAAGAGGCTCATTGTGCCTTGAATGTGGTCTAAGCTTGCTTATTCTATTTTATTGGTCTACACCTTTAAAGTGGTTTCAAGCCACCTGATGGCGCAGCGGGGAGGCAACTTGCCTCGGGAGCAAGAGGTTGCAGGTGTGAATCCCCGCTGGTGTTTCCCAGACTATGGGAAAGACCTATATCGGGCAGCAGCGAGAGAGGAAGATGCTGAAAGGCATCATCTCATCCTGCGTGGGAGATGGCAATGGTCAACCCCTCCTGTATTCTACCAAAGAAAACCACAGGGCTATGCGGTCGCCAAGAGTCGACACCGACTCGACGGCACAACTTTAAAGTGGTTTAAAGCAGAGTCACTTTTCCCCTTCTGAGGGAACCCTGATAGAATTTTGAAAAGTGGGTGGAAGCTAAGGGTCTCTAATCGACAGTTCAGGTGGTACAAACGGATACAAGTTTGTCACGAGGAAAAAGCCTTGGGGATAGATCAGGAAATGCCTCTACTGGAGACTGTAATTAGTCCTTCAACACAGTGTTGCCAAATATCCTTCAGCCTCCACCTCATGCCTCCGATGAAGTAGATTCTTGCCTACAAAAACTCAGGACATTGTGTTAATGGAGCTACAAGGCTCTTTGTTGCTGTGATTTTGTCAGTCACACTTATAGACTTTCAAACAGCTAGAAACTTCCTTTAAAAAAATAAAGCCGAGATGTATGGTGCTTCCAGCAGCAATAAATTGTGCAACTTTCAGTGGAGTCTTGCTTACACAGACTCCCATCGGCTTCCATGCTGCTGCTTCTTCTCTGGCCACGCACTGATCAGAGACCTTGTGCTATTTTCTCAGCGCCACCTTAGGTTGCTATCTTGCTAACTGGTGCATCTTTGCTCTGCATGTCCTTGACAGGATGAAATGCAGTCACACATTTGTCCCTTTACAACTTCTCTTCTTGCAACTTGCTCTGAGATCTGAGCATCAGGTGCTTTTGGACATTGGATGATCCTGTTCTTTTCTTCTTGCTTCTGAGCAGAGAAAGATGAGGCTTTGAATAGGATGCACAAAGAAGTAATGAGGGTGTTGGGAATCAGGAAGCTGAAGACCAGCAGTACACGGGGCAGGCCAAGGACAGCGTCGCTGCACAGGTCCGACCAAGCTGTTATGCAGTCCACACCTAGCATCCCCTGGTCGACAGCTACCATCATCGTGGATGGCAGAGCTCATGGTGAAACTCCCTGGCTTGAGGGCGACCATGATGAGGCTGACCTCAACAAGTGGCGATCTTCCCTTATCCCAGTCACGCTAGTGAGGAGCCGCTTAGCCCACGTGATCCGTAGGCTCAAAGCAGACTGCACAGAGTCCAAGGTCCAGCTGGCCTGTGCTAAGATGATTTCCAGGCTCACGATGCTGCTGAACCTCTTCAGTGAGAGAGAATACGTCAAGGAGATGTCCTCCCTGTGGAAGTCATACTGCCGGCCTATGAAGAATGTCGCCAACCTGGCCACAGGAAATCCAAGAAAACGGGTGAATCCTGAGGTAAGGGGCAAAGCTTGTCAAGCCTGAGGGGTTGTCAAGCCTACTAATGCGTTGTCAGGAGGAGCTTGGGCAACGATCAGCTGACCTGGATGTGGCTCACTGGGCGTGAACAAGGGGAGGCAATGGGAGTTCACCTGGCACTGGCTTCTTGAAAGCATAGAGTCAACCCATGAAACATTTGGGTTTGTCGTTCATGCTTTCTTTTCAAATTGCAATAATCTCTGTTCCGATTGAGACACGGCCTTTAAAAAGTGGTTGGGTAACCGATTCAGGCCATTTGAATTGGTTTTGAATTAATTTAAATATATTTCACACAGAAAAGATCACACTCTTTTGCAGAATATATTTCATGCAGAATAATATCAATCTCTCACTTCTATCTGTAAAATAAGTACCACGATATCCATTGCACTTGAGAACGACAATGCATTCATTCTCACGACCAGCACTAGCCATGCTAGTGCAGCCCCACCTGGGCAGAGCTGCTCATGAGAACTGCCAGGATCGGTCCCAATCCCGGCACTCCTCGACTGGGTAGTCCAGGTGAGGTAGGAGGGTGTACATGCAGCCTCCTCCCTCACCATCTGGTCATGTGGGCAGCTGGGGTGCTGGCAGCTCCCTTCAGGCTGCTGGCAACCATTTTAATGATAGATGCCAAGGGAAGGAGCAACCCAGCCTCTAGGGTTTCTCCATGCACAATGCTGCTGGTGTGGTGCTGCATTGTGGGATTCCTGGAGGCCAGGCTTTGCTTCCCCAGCCTCCAGATTGCTGCGCTGCTGCTCATCGCAGTGGCGATCATGTGGGTGGGGAGATGAATGGCAAGGTTGGGAGGGAATGGAGGTGATGAGGTGAAACCATCTGCTGGCCATTTGCTACCAATCTGTGATGTGAATGGAGGTTGTTACCATTTCTCCATGATGCATTCGGATGATGTCACTAACCATCACACAATTACACAGCACCATCTGCTGGCCATTTGCTACCAATCTCTGATGGTCTCAAAAGACTTGATTCCCACCATGGATTGGTAGCAAATGGTCAGCAGGTAATGCTGTCAAATTTCACAATGGCCAACAAACCCGTCAGATCACCCCTTGGAGAAATTGTGTAAACTTCCATTTTCAAATAGAGTTGTTTTCTCTTTGGCAATATACCCCATGTCTTGCATTCAGGAGAGTCCAGGCTTAATCTCTAGCCTCTTAGTTAAGGCTTCAGGGCTGAGAGCAGCTGTAAAAAGGAGTAGACAGTACTGGGCTGAATGGACCAATGTTTGACTTGGTAGAAGACAATTGCATATGTCCATATGAGAGCAAGTTCAATAGAGAGCAGTACAAGTGGTGTTTTTTATTCTGAGCGGGATGGGGGGAGAAAAAGGTAGAAAGACAAAAAAGCCTGTTTTCCCTTTCCCTTTCCTTTGTCCCACCTTGCAGATTGCAAGCCAGGGAATCTCAGAATATGGCTATGGCAAAAGGCTGTTTGCTATTTCAGTGACTGCAGTGATAACGATGATCATGGCAGTAATTTGCCTGTTTGAGGTAAGCTAAAATGCATTTTTAAGTTGGATTTATGAACTGCCATATCCAAGGGCTTGGGGTGGGAAGCGAATGTCCCACAAAGACACAGTCCCCCCCAACTGAGGAAGAACTCCTTTCACACGGGATATGCCAAATACTCATGCTTTGTAGAGGGCTTTCATTTGAGCCAGAGTTCATCCTGCCTCTACCTCTGGTGAACTCAGCTGCTGTTTCTAATCCCAGAGCTCCGACCTGAAGCATGCAAAGACAGCAGGGCCTCTGAGCACGTTCAGTGTCTTTCCCTCACCCCTGAATACCCACAGGCATTTCCTCACAACAGGGATTAGAGTTGGGAGATCCAATCAACAATGAGCTCCAACACCTCTCTTTTTTAGGAGCACTATCATGACAGGAATGCTTACAAACCAATTTCTTGGTTGACCACCCAAATCATTGGCTCTGGCCAGCTGCAGGAAATCTTTACGTGGTGGTTGGTTGCTCATGGTCTTTCCTCTCTTTTTCTTGACAAACAGATCTGTTCTCAGCTTTCTGCAATTAAGGATGTCACCCCTCAAAGGAAACGGTAAGCCTTGCTCAGGAATGCCTGGTCTTCTGTGATTCTGCAGTCTTGGGACTCTACGCACAGGACCTGGTCTCAAGCTCAGGATTTGGGTGTCCACTTCCATGTTAAAAAAAGAAAACCATTTTTTAGGCCTTAAGGCAGTGGAGGAAAAGTTGAAAGGATGCAAACAGTGTCTGTCAGATCCTCCAGTGTTCAGTGGGCAGAACTTCTGTGTGCTGCAGAAGTCTCTGGCCATGTTCTTCAGCTACCCACACACTCCCAGACTTCATATTCCAAAACCTCTCCTCCTAGTGTCATTATGCCTTCTCCATTTTTGACATTTCAGGGTACAAATCTATCCCATGTGCCCCATTTGCACAACCCTTTTCATGTAGGGGAAAATTGGTACGCCAGCTGTGACTACCACTAAAAAACACATATCACCCATTTCTTTGAGAGAACGTTTCATTCAGTTTGTTCCATTTTCTCCCTCCTCCATCTCCCCTGCTAACTTGGCAAAGAGGCACCTTTTAACATGATGGTTCTCTTTATTTAGCAGGGGGAGAGTAACTGGCCCTATCCACCCCCAGCACAGTGCCTCCAGTGACTGTAGCTGGTCTCTGTCTTATGTTTCTTTTAGATGGTGAGCCCTTTGGGGATAGGGATCTATCTTATTTGTTTGTTATATCTCTGCGTAAACCGCCCTGAGCCATTTTCGGAAGGGCAGTATAGAAATCCAATGAATAATAACTAAATAAATAAGCATTCCAAGGCAATGATCAGGCCTGGGTGTCAATTTCTTCTTTTTATTCTCATTCAAAGGCCCTTTCTAGGCAGAAAGAAGAAAGGTGCAAAACAGGTAAGGAGATAGCTTATGTTCTCCCATCGTCAACAGAGATATGGATTTTCTGGAAACCTTTGTTGGCAATTCATCTGAAAAAATTTCCCAAGCAAATTTCTCCTCATTTGCTGAATATTTGTGGGGGTGGTTTTGCCCAAAAAGTCAATAAATACTGTAGAAATTTTCCTGATTCCCTAAACAGACTGAGATCTCATTTTGCAAGTTATTTGATCTGATTATGCAAGTTCTTGATTTAAAAAACCAACCACTCTACACCATCTTAACTTCCCTTCATTGTACCTCATATGATTTTCAAGTATCCAAACAGAAATTTTAGAAATAGACATTTTTGTCCTCACCACAGCAGTATTCTTCACTTGACCTTTTTTCTGAAGGAGGCGATCTTCCATTCACTTTTCTGTGAAAGTGAATGTTATGTCCACTTAGAAACTATTTGATGACGAGAACTAAAGCTGCTCCTTGTCCCCGCGATGAAGACTCCTCCTCCTGCCCACAGAGGCACATTTCTTCCTCTGTATGGCCCCAATCTGGGTTCTTCCCTTTGGCATTCTAATGTCAAGAAATGGTGGGCATTACGATCATATATCCAGGATGTTTTCTAGACGGCAGTCAAAGATGCTCTGTATAGAACTTGCAAATCAATACAAGCTGAGAGTTTACAGAGAATCCAGACCCTCCCCAAGATTGGTGCTGATTTTTCTCCTGGGATCTGATGGGGAGGTCACGTGGGGAAAAGGCCCTTGGTGCAATGTTTGCTGCACCCCCCTGTTGGCCACTCCTTGCTTTTGGTGATTAGCTCACATTCACCAGCAAATGAATTTGAAAAGGGGTGGGTTAATAACGAGAAGCAAGAGGTGGCCAGCAGGGGGCGCAGTGAAAATCGCACCAGCAGCCTCCTTCCCATATGACCTCCCCATCAGATGCCAGAAGAAAAAAGCAACCATCTGCAGGAGGCTCTGGATTCTCTGTGCACTCTCAGCTGATATTCATTGGCAAGCTCCGTTTGTAGCATATTTTACTGTCATCTAGAAAACCTCTAAATAATGGCATGATAGCCACCCCAAACCCTGAAGTTGGTTTGTTGTGACTCATTGTCACGAGATTGTGACCCACGGACCCCTTCTTCTGCTCAGTCTTCCAGTGCAGGTTCTCCAGTGCTCGGTAAGCCTCTTCGGCTCAAGGAGAGTGTGGATAAAGTCGGGGGAAAGAAACAGCATGATGAGGACTCCTCAGGAGACAAGGCTATATTCAGCCGGGAGAGGTATAAATGAAAGGAATATTCTCAGATCTGCATGGGTTACAGAACATCCTATCTCTGATTGCTCCCACACTAGCCCTTTCCTTCAGAATCACTCTCTTTCAGTCACTCACTTGTTACAGAGAATCTAGACGACGTCATTGCTAGCCTGTTGCGTTCCGATGTTTTCAGCATCCCCCTCCTGTCTCCCCCCACCCCCGGTGGACAAGCATTGCATTATTGAGGCACATGAGGAGTGGTTTGATGACAACGTGGTTGATTATGATGCTCTGCCATTTCCTGGCCCTGGTGGCCACTATATGTCCTGCAATGTCTCTTCCACAATTGTTTTTCAATAGAGGTTTGCCAGCTTTGAGGTGCTGATGTGGGAAGTTGCATTGAGGGACTCCTTGGGCAGCTTGGTATTGTTTTATTTTTTGTTTTTTAAATGAAACCTTTCTCTAATGTGCAAGAACATAAATAAACTTGGGAAATGGAGGACAAAATGATGGGGTTGATAGGGTGGATTGCCATGCCTCTCTCCCACCATTTCCCAGAATGACCCTGCAAATGAGCTTTTCCTGACTCCCGAACTCATGCTGAATTTAAACAGCTGCCCTCTGCATTAATCCCCTCCCTACATATATGTAGGAGTCCATGCCATCGAACGCAAGGGGATTGACTTCAATCTGAGTAGACGTGCGTGGGAATGGGCTGTGCTTAATATCCGCTTTCATAGCCTAGGCACTGTCCAGATTACATGCGACAACCGTGTCACTACTGCCCCTTCAGTGTGCTTCCGTCCTGCCTGTGTTTCGGCATCGCGGTCCCTGCGCTGTCAGTAAGGTGCCGTTCTCGTTTCTGATGTCCAGGTGCGTCCCGCTAATGAGGCAAAGGGAGACGAATGCCTCCTGGCCCACAGCCTCAGAGGGCCCCCCGGCCAGTCCTGGCTCTCTCCATTCTGCCGTGCAGCATGCCTGCAAGGGAGCGCAAAGGCAGCTGCCTGCCTGCCTGCCTGCCATCGCTCTCCCTGCTCCCTCGCCCATGCAGCGTGCCTGCGAGAGGGAGAGGGAGCTGCTGGGAGCCCGAGGTCATGGAAGGAGGGAGAGAAGCAAACTTCCCCTTGGCGAAGCTTCCTCCTCCCCGACAGGCTGAGGCCGCCGAGAAGAATGGTTTGGATCGCTGCTGAGCTCTGTCCTGCTGTTACGGGAGGGGGGCGATTCTATCTGCCTTCTATTGCCCAGGCTGGATCTGGAGGTGGAAGAGGGCGGGAGACACTGTCGAGAAGACAAGAACAATTAAGCCCCCACCCCGTTCATGTTGTTTTGCCCTGGTATTCTCTTCGCTTCAAGAGACAGTTAATGGCTTCCCCATTGGAACAGTTTGCCTGTCATTCAGCTGTAAAGCTGAATCAAATGTGGGACTTCGGCACTGGGCATAGATCTTTGTGCCCTCCCCCTGGCTTGCAGAAGCCGGAGGAATTGTGGAAACCTGGAAAGACATGATGCCATACTCTTTCATGTACGTCATTGATTCCAGTTGCAGGATTTCGCCTTACTTAGCACACCATTTGGATTTGCTCTTTCTAAAAGTGTAGCCAGTACCCTGTTCTCGATACAAGCGGTTCATCGCTAAGGCTCTCTCTTTTCGACCACTAACACAATCTTGGCCATGATGGGAACCACTTTTGCAGGGCAAATTGGTGCAGTGTCGCTGTGCCAATACAGCCAGGTTCATAACAGCCAAACAGTCTTGGAGACATGATACCCAGTTGTGAAACCATTGGAGACCCTATTACTGCTCTGCAAGCGCCACATAACTTTGGCTCTTCTCTCTTTGTCAGAGTTCCACCAGCGCCACCAAGCCCGCCAGGTCCACCAAGCCCGCCAGCGGTAGAACAATCGCCTCCAAGAAGGCCCAGCTCAAGAAGAATGTAAGTAATGGTTGTATTCTATCCAATGAGGCTATTCTCATGATGGAGGAAAACCGGGCGAAAGGAGCCCAGCCCTGTTTTCCATCCTCGTGAGACCCACCAGGCTTGCGGGTGAACCCAGTGATTCTCTGGCAGCTAGCCCGCCAATGTAGCCCTCCTTTCAACCCAGCTGAGTGAGTGCTCCACTAACCCGGGTTTTCTGATCGTGTGGCGCCTTGGCATGGCTCCGTGCCACAGCCACACACCAGGAGACCTCCGCCGGGAGGCTCAAACAAGCCTTCTGATCCCGGGAGTCTCCCCAGGATTCCTCCATACACTCGCGTGGGTCATCCTGCTAACAAGCAGAAGGTTGCTGGTTCGAATCCCCGCAGGTACTATATGGGGCAGCAGCAATATAGGAAGATGCTGAAAAGCCATCATCTCATACGGCGTGGTAGGAGGAAATGGTAAACCCCTCCTGTATTTTAGCCAAAGTAAACCCCAGGACACTGTGGACTCCAGAAGTCGAAATCGACTTGACGGCACACTTTACTTTACTTTTATTTTTGTGAGACTGCTCCCCCGTTCTTTACCTTTTGAATGCCATTTTGAATACATTTTGAATGCCAAATCACCACTTTGGGGGCAAATGGCCGCTTTGATATGGTGGGGTGAATTTTCACATGGATGGAGCACAGTAGGAAAGTCTTGACTCTGCCTCTCGCTGCACAACACATTCCCAGATTGGGGCCCCCTATGACTGAGAGTGCAAAGGGTCTGCTTCCAGGTTGCACTTGTCTTCTAATGATGGCTCTCAGGTCATGTGCAGGTTGGCCATCATTTGGTCACCAGGGCACTTTCCAGATTGTGAGCCGTGCACCGCAAAAAGCGGTGTAAACTGCAACGTTTTGTGGTGCCAAATTCAACCGACATTAGAGAGCCATTATAAGGGGGAAAGCCTCCTACAACGGGCAGACACAGCTATTATTTTATTTTATTTTTGCAATGCAGATGCAACATTATAGGGCTGTGACACAGCAATAAAATCCAAAAGGCGGTGTCAGAAATAGGAAAGGCACCTTCCTTACAACACAGGGGCTGTGATGTCAAAACACAGGCTCCACAGAAGCACACTGAAGGGACCCTTTGTGACAGTGTGATAGCGTGCAATCCGGAAAGCGCCCTGTTCACACACTTGGAATCAGTTCTGCATTTCAAGCATAATGACAGCAAAGGCTTCTGCTTGCAGAATAACAGTCCCGCTTGAGTGCCCTGCCCTTCGCCGGCCAGATGTCATTTCACCTGCCAGCCACTTCTGGCTCTCCGCCACCCTCCCTCCCTGTCTCCGTGACCTCCTTCGCTCTTCCCCATTGGGGATGGGTTTTTGAACTGCAGGTTCAGCAGTGAGGAGGGTGAAAAGGGAGCTTGTTCCTCCCACACTGCTGATCTGCAGTTCAAGGTCCCTCCGCATGGCAGTGAAGAGGAATGGGGGCATGAAAGAGGCAGTTCTGGCCTTGTCCCCGGATGCTGCTGTCAGTGTCAAGGGTGTGGCCAGCAGCGCATGGACCTCACCTCGGGCAGCATCGGCACTGGAGCTGACACTGGATCTAGCGCTACAGCTGAGCGACTTTGAAAAAGCTGCTGTCTTTGAGAAGTAATTGCCAAGTGATGACCAAATGACGAGGGAGGAGAAGAATGCCGCCTCGAACCCCATTAAGTTTCTGAACTAGAGGGACCAATGGTCTGACTCAGTGGAAGGCAACTTCCTATGTAACTATGTTTAGGCCTCTCTTTAAGAGGGAGGAGAGGGCGCAGTGGGAAGGCACCGCAGCCAATCGAATGGAAAAGAGTGGCTGACATCCCGAGCAGCAAGAGGCTGCTGCTAACTCATCCAGAACGTTCCCAAGCAGCAGAGTGTGCATGCAGCAGGAGGGAGGAGCGATGTTCACTGTTCTCCCTGCCTCTGTCAGTATCCTTTGCCTTGCAAAAAGAGGTCCCTGAGGGATTTCTGGAAGGATGTACTTTCCGGATTGTAGGTATGTCTCAACTTTGAGACTGATATTTCAAAACACTTGATGGACATTCTGCCATCCATGGATGTCTCTCCCTCATGTGACTTCTGAACCTTGCTGAGAAGTAAAGTGTGCCGCCAAGTCAGTTTTGACTCCTGGCAAGCCCAGGGGCGCAATTCCAGTGCTTGCCTTAGGCGCTCTTTGCCCTAGATACGCCCCTGGGGGAGGGGAGCAATTCTTGCTGCACTTTCCTGCCCCCATCAGTGCTCTTTAGCTTCCTATGACTAATCTGTATGCAGTTGATGCAAGAATGCAGCCAGCCAGCAGGGCAGGCAGACGCTGTGTGGCCTGCTGGGCAACAAACAGCAGCACACAAACTACGGAACAGCAGCATGAAAACACCCAGCAGTTGCTGCTGCAAGTCTCCTTACCACGTAGACCCTGCTTGGTGCGGGTGGCCCAGACAGCTCTCGGGCCCGGCCTGCGCTCTCCACCATCCAATGGGAGCACCCACCCGCCACCCCCGTCCCACGCTGCCCAGAGATCTCGTGTGAGTGTGCTGCTGCTTCAGCCTGTGCAAGTGAGTGGGGGGGGGGGGTGTGTGCGGGTGCCACTGGTCCGCTCGCCGGCAACATGAAATTAAAACATGAAATGAAAACATACAAGACATTAAATCATAAGAGACCAAAAGAGGCAGGGGTGGGAGTGGGGAGAGGAAATACAAAATGCAATACAAAGACATTTTAAAACTCTTTAAAAATCAGTTTTAAAAAATCAAATTTGAAAATCAAAATTTTAAAAGTCCGACAGAACAAAAAGGTCTTTAGGTGGCATCTAAAAGAACAAAGTGAGGAAGCCAGTTGAAGCTCACTCAGGAAGCTATTCCATAAATGGTGTGTCAGCACCCAAAAGGCCCTCTCCCTAGTAGCCACCCGCATCACCTCCTTTGGCAAGGGCACTCAGAGGAGGGCCTCTGAAGAAGAACTTAAGGTCCTGGTTGGGACATATGGAGCAAGGCACTTTGAACTTTGGGGCCGAAGTCCAGGGCCTCCAAAAGTGTTCTCTCTAACAGGGATTCGCAGATGTTGTTGACCACAGCTCCCAGAATCCCCAGCCAAAGGCCATTGCAGCCAAAGGCTATTGCTGGGAGTTGTAGTGAACAGTATCTGGAAATCCCTGCTAGAGGCAACACTGGCCTCCAAACCCCTTGGGGGCCCCCAAATCCTTTTTAGTTTGTTTTGGGTGGTGTGGTCTCTACTGGCCCTCAATGGACCAGGCACTCAAGTATAACTGTGACCTGTTTCAGGTGCTTTAGAGACAGAGGGGGGAGTGGGGGGGAGATATGTGGGATGGGAATATGTTAAGTTTTGTGTTGAAACATTTCTGCTAGTGCATATCTGCATAAGTGTATCTGTTTTATATTCTTACATTCTTGTGAGTTCAGTTGCTGTTTGTGCCCTCAAGAACCCACGTATTAAAAATATTGCATGTGTGTGTGTGTGTGTGTGTGTGTGTGTGTGTGTGTGTGTGTGTGTAGGGGCATGATGCTTAAGTTGCAGGGTGGGGTGCTCCAGAAACCTTTAGGTCCAGGCTCCAAAATTACCTAGGTGCAACTTTGCCTCTGATAGAGCACAGACTGTTTGGAGTAAAGGTGTATGTGGTTGGTTTGTGTAGTGCTTTAAGCAAATGTGCTCAGGCTGGCCTAGATGCAGCAGATTCTCTTTAATGTCTGTTTTCATTCTGTCAGGTCCAGAACACCACCCCTGTTTGCACCTCCGTCTGTACCTCCATCTGCACCTCCATCCACACCGCCATCCATATATCAGTCTGTACCTCCATCTGCACCTCCATCCTCACCTCCATCCGTACATCAGTCTATACCTCCATCTGCACCTCCACCTGTACCTCTATCTGCACCTCCATCCTCACCTCCATCCGGACATCGGTCTGTACCTCCATCCACACTTCCATCCGTACATCAGTCCGTACCTCCATCTGCACCTCTGCCTTTACATGGGGTAAGTAAATGTAGAGTAATCTGGGCCTGCTTCTTCTTTTCATTAACCCTGTCATATTAGAGCTGGTCTGTAAGACAGCCTAGTACAAAGTACAATTGTCAGATACATTTTCTTCATGGTAGCTAATTTACACAACCTTTTACTCATACCAGTTGACTCTACCCTACATGAACCATCCACTCCCCCTTTGAGCAGGCTTCATATAGGATGCTCTGCATGCATTGCTATATACTTAGGCTTAAAATAATCACAAATGAATCAGTTCCCACTAAGACATAGTCAGAAAAGAAATTGAATCTCTGCTTGTTAAAGGTGGGCCAGAGAAAGTTGTTTTCAGTACTTCACCCACTCCCAGTCTCTGTCCGGGGCGTAGGATGGCTGGCAGCAACCCTGGACAGGCAGGTGCCTGCCCTTTTCCTGCCAATGCTGCCAGGCCGGACCCCCCGCCACGCAACGAGGTCTCCACTACCAGCACCGGGTCTCCCTACACACATACTGCTACTGCCGCTGCCTCCTCCTCTGATGGCAGGCTTGTCCCCGGCTGTGCTGTCCCCGGCTGGCCATAACCCTTCCACCCTGTGTCAGGACACCAATGCTGGAGGCGTTTCTGGGGCTGAGCAGCATGTGTGGCGCAACCAACTGGAGAGTGCATTCTGTGTTGGCCCAGCTGGGGGCTTCTTTGCCCTGCTTGCCAGGGAGATGAAGGAAGAACCCTACTGGGCCAGTGCAGAAAGCACTCGCCGACTGAATGGGCCATGCAGACAGGTAATCAGGGTGGGGCAGGCAGGGCACATGCCCTAGGCGCCAGTTGCAGGGGAGCGCCAAGTGCTTGCCATGTCCCGCACCCAACCATCACAGTTGTGTGTGTTTTTTTCAGGGTTGGTTTGTTTGTTTTGGAAAATCCCCCCCTGCTGGGTGCCTGCTGCCACCCCCACTCACGCAGACGCGCAAGTCGCACAACAGAGATCTGAGTCCCGGCAGAGAGCCTGCGCCCCCGCCCCTACCCCACAGAGAACTGACTTTCCGATTATTTTTAGGGAGCGTTTGCTGCCTGAAAGCATCTATTCCCCTTTCTCTTCCTCCAGAGGGGGAAAATAGATGCTTTCAGGCAGCAAGCCTGCCCTGAAATGAGACTGAAGAGCTCTCTTCAGCTCTTTAGAGCTCGAGGCCACACCCCTTTGCATGTGATGTCATCATGTGATACTTCACATGCAAAAGGGCGTGGCCTAGAGCTCTAAAGAGCCGGAGGGAGCTCTTCAGTCTCATTTCAGGGTAGGCTTGCTGCGTGAAAGCACCTCTTCACTCCAAGGTGTGCTCCTTATTCAGTAAACAAAATTTTGCAGGCAACCCCTCTCCCCATCCAGCTCAAATCCAATCTTCCTTTCTTTGGGTGGGCTTTAATCTGTGCTCTGTTGTTGGAGGAGATTAGAGGGGAGGGGGGCAGAAGAGAGTAGGTACTTAGCTGTGCTGGTTTGCCCTTCCAGCAGCTCGTGGGTAATAGCTTTGCTGTCTGCTTTCGTGGAATAGGGAATTGCAAAAATAAATTGCTTTGAATTATTTTGTAGAAGGCATAACTATTATGCCAGTAGTGTTCATGGTTCATCTTTAGTGATGTATTATAAAACTGTATTGAGTTTTTTGCACTGGGTTTTTTCTGTGTGTGTCCAGACAGTCAACAGTTGATGGTGACATGCTACAGGGCTTTTTTCTTCTTCATTCCACAGATTAACTGTAGAAGCAGTCTCAGGGCTAAGATGTGCCTTCTACAACAGACACATGTAATACTCTCTCGGGTGTGGGTGGTTGTGATTCGAATTACACATGGCCACTGGCAGTTGCGAGTTTCAGCAGAGAAATGGGTGGAGTGTTTTTTACCTCTGGCTGCTTTTTTCTCACATGGATGGAAAAGGAGCCTTGAGAGGGCAAAATTAAGGAGGAAAAAAATAACTGCTGGGGGAAAATATCATGATCCTTTGCTTTTTGTCCCTTTGCTCAGATGTATAGTTTTTCACTAGCTGATTTTAATTAAAAAAGCAAAACAGTTGAGGTGACTGGTACCTGCATCTATTGCAGAATGTTGATTTGCCTCTCTGTTCCACTGTAGTGCTGTTAGTGCAACTAACCGTTCTCAGCATGCAACTTTTGACACTTATAGATGCTCTGCAACGCTTTCTTTTTTTCCTTTTGGATTGTAGCACTGTGTCCTGCTTCCTCCTGTTGTGGTCCAGGCCTGATTTATATACTGAATATGCTCATTAGCTAGCATACAAAATGAGGCCTGTCTCATAGTGTCACCAAGTGACCAAGTTCTTTTATACAGTGACCATGTAGGATCTGGACGCAAGGAAGAAAAGAGATCAAAGCAAACCTAAATGATTCAATGGGCTTTATTGAGTATAAAAGAATAACAACATCAATCTAACTGAACAGAAAGCAGAACATTCTATCAATATTACTAACAGTATTTCAACCCTAACCATCAACAATATTCACCCAGTGTTCCTAACTAACACATGTGTGTGTATTAAATCTTCCTAGAGCCTACTACAACTCAGATACAGATGGAAAAAGGGGGGGGGGGTAAGGAAGGCTGAGGACTGGCATGGTTTGGGGAGATCAGGAATTAGTAGAGGGACAAGGGGAATGGAGAAGAAGGGGAAAGGATGGAAGGATCCAAGGCTTGTAGAGGCAGCATATTACCAGGATCAGAGGCTTGAGAGTGGTGGATCTTTCAGCTGAAGGAGAAAAGCTGTTGGCTGGAGACAAGAGTGTTTGGATCAAGCATGCAGTTTGCTCAGAGCATGTCTGAGAGTCAGAGCACCATGGCTGGGGAAGTCTTGACTTCTCATTGCGCAGTGGAAGTCACAGACAGTTCCTGTCCATGGCCAGAGTTCCTGCCTCTAGCCCTACGGCTTGGGCAGCAAACCCTTGGATTGCTCATGAGCAGATCTTGCTTGTAGGCACAAGATTGCGTGGCACGTCTCGTACTCGAATTAGAATTGTATAAACCAGCGCACTATGAGGAATTACGGTTTTGCAATAATTTCAGTCCGTAGGAGACCAGGTTTAGAGAGGGAATGCTGCAAGACACCTTGTCTGTGTACCTGCAATCCTGTCAAAGATCTGTGAGAGCCAGAATTGGGCTGTGCTGGCAAACCACAAAGCAAGGTTTGAAGGTTATGGAAAAGCAATTGTGAAAACCAGCCCACAGTTTCTAGTTTGCCATTGTAATGGCAACAAAGAAATGTCTCCCAGATTCACTGGGGGAAACCCAATTTACTGAGTGCATTTTAATTTAATGATTTTATCTACTTCATATTTTCAGAAGTTCGGGTGCAGGAAGCGAGGGGGGAGGAAGCGAACCTGGAAGAAGAGAAACTGAGCAGGGAGGAATGTGATTTGGAAAAGCCTGACCATTGTTATTTTTGTATATTATTATTATTATTCCTATTATTGTTGTTGTTTTTATTGTTATTATTATTGTTATTTTATTATTATTATTATTAAAAAAAACATAATTTTGAAAGACACACCTCTTCTTCTCCTCCATGGTCTCTGCAGCAAGAGTTCTGCTTATGTACAGAACAACATTTGGAAGCTTCAGAGGTTTTGTAGAGCATTCTGGTTCCTGCTCTGAAATGGGGAGACCTGTGCACCGTGCGTGCCTCTAGGGCAGGAAGAATACTCCTGTCCCTCAGTTACTTGACAATCATAACTCTAGCAGCATAACTCTAGCAGCAGCAGGGGCAGATCCGCCTGAGGACTTGCTCACCCACCATTCGCTGCCTCTGCTGCAGGCCCCCCACTGACCCCACCACCCACTGCCTCTGGTAGTAACTTGTGAAAGGCTTTGGTGTACGAGCTTAAGGGGAGGAGGCTGCTTGGTGGAAGCAGTTTCTCATTGCCCAGCCCCCAGTTGCCAGTCTTGAAAGTGTTGGGAATTCTCTCTGGTAAGAGAATCCCTTTTTCATTACAGCAGAGTGTACAGAGGCACAACACAGCGGAATTTGGTTAGGCATGCGTGTATGCTGAGAGTAAAGTAACTTGGAGCCAGTTCATAGTTTCAAATCAATATACAAGCCATTTATTAAAGAACTCCATTCTAGATAGGAAAGTGAGGAGTTAGGCTCTCTAATCTAGCTAGCTAGCTGGATACAGATGGATTCTGCATCTCTGCACACATGGTGCAGGGAGAGGAGCTTGCTAAGAGCTAAGAGTAGCAATCTACATTTCAAAGGGATAGTGTCAGAGCAGTAGAGAAGGGATGACCAGTGTCTTGACCCTCTAGCCCTCTGACTCACTAGTCTGTCCTCCACTGTCTTTGCGACAAGAGACTGTGCAAAGTCCTTCACTTCCAACAGAAAGGTGGCCAAGGTAATGAGAAAAGGCTGCCAACTAGGAAACAGTCTCCTCAACCTGTGCCCCTTGAAATGCTGTGGAGGGTGTGAGGCTGTCATAGCTTTCCTCAGGTGAGCAAGAACCTGGGTCTGCTCCTACTTGGCAGGGAGAAAGTCCCGGAAGAGTAAGCTGAGTTTAGATCAGGGATGCTCATCTCTGGTCCTCCTGCAGATGTTGGCTACAACTCCCATAATCCCTGTCTATTGGCTACTGTGCCTGTGGATTATGAGAGTTGTCATCCCAAAACAGCTGGGGGGCCTAAGTTGAGCAGGTCTGCCTTAGAGGTATCAAGTGTTCACAACACCTCTGACCACTGGCAGAGTAATTTGTCCCTCAGAGTCATCCCATAGCGCCATGCTTTGACTTGCCCTGCTGCCACAGGATCAAAAGGAGAGCCTGGCACATGCTAAACATGAAACATGCTTTCTCGTGCTAGTTGGATAGGACTTCATCATGCCAAGTCAGTAATAGACTGTCTGTTACCAGGGCTTTGTTTCTTCCCAGTTTCTGGCCCGCTGAGTGACTAACTTGAGCATAACAGAGTGGCACTGGAGACACATCTCGGTACTTGGAGCGCTGCCTGCAGGAATTTAGACTGTACAAGTTCCAGAGCCACAATGTTGGGGAAGGGGACCAATTGGGCACCATCGAGCAGCTAGCTAGTGACTGGGCTGTGAACAGTTCAAGGGCCGCTGATACATAATGGCCTCCTCTTGTCGGCAGGCATTTGAGAATGGCAGAGGCACTTCTCTGGACATTTAAAGCCAGGTGTTCTTTATGACCTTTCCTAGAGCCACCAGAATGGAAAACTACTCCCAAGTCTTGGAAGCGTGCAGCTTGCTCAATCTTATGCCCCTCAATGTGCCAAGAGTGGATCTTGGGCCTCCTGACAAAGGCCATCATTTTAGTTTTGTGATCATTGATTTCCAGGCAGTTCTCCCTGCAGTGCAGCATCAGGGCCCTCAGTCTTCTTCTAAGGCCAATGGGGGGTCCTTGAGAGGATGGCTGCATCAACCACGTATAACAGGATGGCAATGTATCTCCCAGCGCGCTTTGGAGGGTGGAAATCTGGGTTGCTAAGCTGGCCCATCATAGAGTTAATGTAGAAGTCGAAGGGGAGTGGAGCCAGAATGCATCCTTGTTTGATGCCCTTCAGCTCTTGTGAGGTGGCCTTGGGGGCTACATCTCACCTGGAGTGATGTGTTCGCGTGCAGGGTGCGATGAAGTTATAGCAGGTGCCGGTCAATGGAGGAGGCTTCCAGCTTCTCCCTTCATTTGACTCGTGAGATGGAGTCGAATGCTGCCTTAAGGTCGATGAAGGCGGCATAGAGGGAGGTCACCCGGCAGGAAGCGTATTTCCCGATAAGGTGCTGTAGAACTAGGCACTGGTCGATGGTGGAACGCCCTTCCCTGAAGCCCGCTTGTTCCTCAGCAAGAAGATTTTCCTGTTCCAATCCATCTTTAAGCTTCCCGGATAGGTGTCTCGCATTAGGTTTGCTGATGGTATTGAGCAAAGTGACGGGTCTGTAATTGGCAGGGTCATCCTTCTTGCCCCTTTTAAATATAAGGCAATGATCACTGCCCCCCCAGTCCTTGGGAATTTGGGCACTCGTGTCAACATTGGTGAAGTGCATAACCAGGACAGGGGCCCACCAGTCTAGCTTATTTTTTACGGCCTCTGGTGGAATAAGGTCCTCGCCTGGAGCCTTCCCCAGTCTTAACTGGGTGACTAGACTGTGAATCTTTGAGGTTGACACTGGTGCCCACACTGGAGTGTCTTCAATGGCACAGGTGGAGTTTCTGCAAACAGCAGCAGGCTCTTTGTATAGGTCATGAAAATAGTTCTCCCAGATCTCTGGATGAAGATGACAGTCCAGGTGATTTGGATCATAAGTGGGAGAGTGCTTTGTAAAGAAGCCAGAACATGGCAGAATCTTTGGCTCTAATGGCCTGAATGAGACTAATCCAGGCATCTTTCATGGCATCTCTTTTCTTACGAAGCAGCAGAAGTTTGTGCTGTCTTTTCTGCAGAAGGAGATTCTGTGGGGCCAACTGTCTAGAACTAGCTTTATAGACTTGATAGGTGTAGGGATGGGCTTTTGGGGCTTCAGAACAGTCCTTATCCAACCACTGCTTGGAGGCCTGTTGGCACTGTGCACGTAGCTCACAGATCTTGCGAGAGAGGAGCTGCTGTTATTCCTGGACGAGGGCATTGTAGGAAACCAAAGGTGGAGAAGTAGGGTCATTAGTTAGTGAGGATGATTGAATACGCTGAGGGGGTCAGAGGCGAGTAGCTCACTTAGTGCTTGATCCAGTTGTGGAGACCATTTAGCACGGCAACATGCTCCTCCCGCCAAGGATATGGTGGGATGATCATGGTTCTCCATACGGGACTGATAGATGAAAGGCTTTAGAAGGAGGGAGATGGGGAGATGATCACTGTCAAATTTGGGGAAAACCTCAAAACTCTCCACCAGAGGGAGAAGGTTCCCTGAGGCGATAAAGTAGTCAATCAGACACATCCCAGAACCCGCCAGATAGGTGAAGTTGGCAGGATGGTCATTTTCAGGCGAGTCGTTCAGAAGGAAGAGATTAAGTCTGGTGGTCATTTAGACTCAAGCAGAGATCTGCATAACTTGACCTTTGATCCTTTGAAAGACAGATAAGAGGGAGCCCTTCCTCCTCAGGACTGGGTGGATAAGCACTCTGTTGAGTGTATGAAGTATGGTAATCAGGGCCCAGCCTAGCGTTTAAATCACCACCCATCACCACAAATGCATTAGGAATGGATAGGAGGAGATCTGCTACATAGTTTTCCAGTTCAGTCCACATTGATCTGACCTGAGGCTTCCTCCGTATTGGAGAGAGATAGATGTTAATTTTCAGCAGACTGCAGCAGCCAAATTGAATCAAAATTGCCATAGCATATTGTTTGAGTGGTGGAAGCAGCTTTGAGGATGCGTGTAGAGAGGTAGCAACAAGCACATCCAGGCCACCTTTGCATCTGCCACAGCCTGCCCCAGGTACAGCTCCAACTGTATAAGAGTGAAAGACATTGAGTAATATCTCCCCGGATGAGTCTGAATAGCAAGTCCTGAGGACAAACAACAGGGCAGGCCTGCGGTCTTAATGTCCTGCTTGTGGGCTTTCATGAATCATCTGGCTGACCACTGTTGGAAACAGGATGCTGGACTAGATGCATCTATGCAATCCAGCAAAGCAATTCTTACATTTGTGTTAAGATGATGAAAATGGTCTCTTTATCATTTGACCACCTGCCTCTCTACCTAGTCTACCATTTCAAATTACAGAACATTTAATCTACAATCCAATCTTCAGATGCAAAACAAAAGCACTTACAAACAGAAATAACACCAGCATCCCTGCCAGCCTCTACTATTCAGCACCACCAGTTTCCTCCCCACACTTCTGAGATTTCACCAGGTACTAGACACACCTTTCAAGACCATCATTACAGCCTTGAGGATGGTAGATCTTCTTTTAGAAGAAAACGTCTCAGGACGTTGAATTTCTTTCAAAATACTGTGCTTGTGCAAAGCAACGGTATAATCAGGGAGCACATAGACTTCTTGCAGTGGAGCGGTTGGCCTGCTGGATCCAAACACAGCTTTGATGTAATGCCTCATATGACCTCTGTAGCACAAGATGGAGCCACACTCCAGTAGCTCCAATCATGCCAGCAAAGCATCTCCGATGGGTGTGCCCAAGCACACCCACATCCATGCCATGTTTCAGGCAGGACTGAAGCTCACCTTCCATCCCTACCCCTGGGAGAAGAACTTTGTGCAAATCTTCGAATACAGGATTCCCAACCTTTTTAAAAACAAGCATACCTCTTCTGCTCACAGACCAGTCCTTCAATTCAGATACCCTGTAGAGACTGTGTGTGTGTGTGTGTGTGTTTCTCTCTCTCTGTGTGTGTGTGTGTGTGTATTGATGGATGGATGGATGGATGGATGGATGGATGGATGGATTGATTAAGTGCCGTCAAGCCAGTGTCAACTCTTAGCAACCACATAGATAGATTCTCTCCAGGGTGATCTCTCAGGTCTCTCAGTGATGCATTCATTGCTGTCATAAGCGAGTCCATCCACCTTGTTGCTGGTTGTCCTCTTCTCTTTCCTTCAACTCCCCCCAGAATTATAGACTTCTCAAGGGAGCTGGGTCTTCGCGTAATCTGTCTGAAGTACGATAGTTTGAGTCTCGTCATTTGTGCCTCGAGTGAAAATTCTAGATTGATTTGTTCTATGATCCATTGGTTTGTTTTCCTGGCTGACCATGGTGTCCTGAAGAGTCTACTCCTGCACCAAAGTTGAAAAGCGTCAATGCTTTTTCTATCTCGTTTCTTCAAAGTCCGCCTTTCACATCCATAGAATGTCATGGGGGAAACCATTGTCCAAACGATTCTAATCTTTGTAGGTGTAGACTCCTCATGGCATCTAAATATCCTTTCTGAGGCCTTCATTGCAACCCTACCAAGTGCTTGTCTGCGGCGTATTTCTTGACTGCTGGATCCTTTACTGTTGACAGTCGATCCTAAAAGGGAGAAGCTATCCACCACTTCAGTGTCTTCAGTGTCTATTCTGAGGGTGACACTTGTCTTTAGTTTAGTCTTCTTTACATGTAATTGTAGTCCCATATTTTCACTGTGCTCCTTCACTTTCATTACTAGAGCCACATTCTCAGCTCTCAGAGTGGTGTCATCAGTGTAGCGCAGCTTATTGTGTATCTATGCACACACAAATCTAAAGGTTACAGTTATGAAACAGCTTACTCCAGTCACTGGCTTACATCCAGACTCAGTTACTCAAGAGTACTCCCACTGAAATTAATCAACTTGTCCCACTAATTTCAAGAAGACTGCTGATGACTAGCTTTCTCTGGATGTAGGTCTGTGGCTGGAGTAGCCTACCTCATGACTGTAGCATTAAAACTTGGCACTAATATTCCGTCGGTCAGGATGAGGGAAGGAGTACGCTGAGCTTCCGCACGTCACCAGCCAGTCAGAAGCACAGGGAGAGAGCCTTCACCCTCCTCCCTCCCCTTCTACAATAGATACATCGCTGTGAACATGTTGGCTTCCAGCCGGCAGTCCTCAGATGAGGTACACATCACGTGGCAGGAGGTCTCTGCATAGCCCCGAGAGCCCTTCAAGTACCACTAGGGGTACTAGTACCCCCTGTTGGGAACCCCTGTTCTATATACAGAGAGTTCTTTTTAAATTCATATCCAGGTCTCCATCTGTACCAGAGAGAGGCCCTTTCCACAGCAAGTCTGCACAGCTACAAATGGCAAAACGTAACCAATCACTATCTTGGCTTCAATGGCTGGTCTAGTTGCCTCATCACAGTAAGGATGACCTGCTGTTTTCACTGTCATTTCAGTGAAAAGAAGCTTTCATACCAAGTCTGCAGGTATGCTTCATTTAAGTGTCATGACTTCCCTTCATGGGTAGGTGAGAGAGTAAGCCAGTAGCTCATTGTGTGCTGAGCGTAGACAGAAGTCTGCCAATTGCTAATCACTTCTATAACCAAATGGTCTGCGAATTCACTACCTCGGAGAAGTGATGAACTAGTTTGATCTAATATGTAAGCAGCTCTCCACTGTAAATGTATTGGGTCTACAGATGTGGATTGGCTTTGGTAGCCAGCTCTTCATAGTTGCCAACTTCCTCCCCAGGGATGTCTGCTTGCCCAGCACAAAGCCAGACTCCTCCTCCCTCCAAATTCCCAGTGTGTGGAGAACTCAGGAGTTGAGAGGAGTCTCTCATTTTGTGCTCGCCTACAGTATTGTTGCCGGAAATATTCCTAGTCACTCATGGTGACCTGCAAAACCTTGAGATATAAAGGCAGTTCACACAATGCTCCTGTTTTCGGATTGTGTGCAAGGGAAAGGCTGGAGAGAGAGAAGTGATTTCTGGGGGAGAGGAGCTGAGCCAGAGAGTGCCTTCCTACCCAGCTCGCATGCCCAGCAGTTTACCCAGGCAGGTAGAAACATATGTCTGTTCTAATCAGAGCCATGTGAACTGCCTCACAGAGTATCTTGAGGGGGATGAGGGTTGGAAAGGAAGCATGGGATGGATGGAAGTAGTGGGACTTCTATTATTATTATTATTATTATTATTATTATTATTATTATTATTATTATTATTACACTTCTATCCCGCTCTTCCTCCAATGAGCCCAGAGCGGTGAACTACATACTTCAGTTTCTCTTTCACAACAACCCTGTGAAGTAGGTTAGGCTGAGAGAGAAGTGACTGGCTTAGAGTTACCCAGCTAGTTTCTTTCTTTTTTTTTTCATTTCAATTTTTTAATTAACTTTTAACAATAACAGTAACCATAACAATCATAATAAACACAGTTACAAGTTGACTTCCCGCGCACCTCTTTTCGTGATACCAACTATAAATTTTACCCTTATTGTAATATTAATTTAAAAGGAAAAACACAAATTAAAACCTTCCACCACCATTAATCTGCCCAACCTGCATTTCAAATTTCAAATCCTGCTGTAAGATCCATAGTAGGAAAATAATTCTTTAAATAAACCAAAAAAGGTTTCCAATCTTCCTTGAAGCGTTCTAAACTTTGGTCTCTGATCAGTGTTGTAAGTTTTGCCATTTCTGCATATTCTAAAGTTTTTATCAGCCAATCTTCTTTTGAAGGCAGTTCGTTAGTCTTCCATTTCTGTGCATATAATATTCTGGCCGCTGTAGAAGCATACATAAAAAAAGTTAAATTATTTGTAGAAATTGCTCCTTGTGTTATTCCTAGCAGGAAGAATTCTGGCTTCTTAGGGAATGTCACTTTAAATATCTTCTTCAATTCATTATATATCATGTCCCAATAGGCCTTGGCCCTCCCACAGGTCCACCACATATGAAAAAAAGTACCTTCAGTATGCCCACACTTCCAACATTTATTTGAAACATCTTTATACATTAATGCCAGTTTTTTAGGCGTTAGATACCATCTATACATCGTTTTGTAATAATTTTCCTTCAAAGCATAACAAGCAGTAAATTTTAAATCACTTTTCCATAGTTTCTCCCACGCTGCCATTTCTATATTAAGTCCAACATCTTGAGCCCATTTTATCATAGTTGTTTTAACCAATTCCTCTCTAGTCTCCTCCAAAAGTCGTAATTTATACATTTTAGAGATTAATTTTTCATCATCTTGACATAATCCCTTCTCAAAATTCGAAATCTGATCTTCAAATCCAACTTTAGTGTCTTTCTTATACACCTCATTTAACTGATAGTACTGAAACCAATCTCTAACCAAGTTTTGTAATTCAGTTAAAGATTTTAACTTACAATCGTTTCCCTGAAAATACAACAGATCTCTATATGTACCCCCAGACATCTGCATATTTACTTCTTTACGTGATAAAGCTTCAATCGGGGATATCCATAACGGAGTTTTTGGTTCCAACCAATTTTTATATTTTAACCATACCCTCATTAAACTCCTTCTTACACAGTGATTCAAAAAATCTTTATGTACTTTAGTGTTTTCATACCATAGATAAGCATGCCATCCAAACCTTCTATCAAATCCCTCCAGATCAAGGACTCTAGGGTTTCTCAATGTTATCCATTCCTTTAGCCATGTCAAACATACAGCATCAAAATACAACCTTAAGTCTGGCAAGGTAAGACCACCCCTTTCCTTTGCATCTGTTAAATTCTTAAAATTTATTCTTGGTCTTTTCCCCTGCCAAACAAATTTAGCTATATCCTTCTGCCATTGCCTAAAACAAGTCAAGTTATTAATTATAGGAATAGTCTGAAAGAGAAATAACATTTTAGGCAAAACATTCATCTTCACCACTGAAATTCTTCCCATCAAAGATAAATTCATTTTAGACCATCTTTGCAAATCTCTTTTCATTGAGTTCCATGTTTGAACATAATTATTTGAAAACAGCACAGAGTTATTATTTGTTAACCAAACTCCCAAATATTTCACTTTCTTCTCCACTTTTAACTCACTTATTTCACCAAATCTATCTTTACTTTCCTGATCAATATTTTTAGTCAGAACCTTAGTTTTAGTCTTGTTTATGTAAAATCCTGCCAACTGGCCAAATTGCTGTATCTTGTCCAAAAGTCTTTCAATCTTATCGACTGGATTCTCTAAAAATAACACAACGTCGTCTGCAAAGGCTCTCAGTTTGTATTCTCGTCTCCCGATTTTGGGACCATGTAATTCATCATCTTCCCTAACAGATCTACAAAGCACTTCTAAAACCAATATAAAAAGCAATGGAGAAAGTGGACAACCTTGTCTAGTCCCTTTTTGTATTCTACAATTGTCTGATAATTCTCCATTTACAATAATCTTGGCATATTGTTCCGAGTAGATAGTTTTAATTGCTCTAATGAAATGTTCACTGGCCGTTATTTCCTCTAATAAACCCCACATAAACTGCCATGAAATATTGTCAAAAGCTTTCTCTGCATCCAAAGAAATCATCGCCATCTGTTTTTCATTATGTTTTTCATAATACTCCAATACATTCAAAACTGTTCTAACATTGTCTCTCAGTTGTCTCTTTGGCAAAAAGCCAGCTTGATCCTCATGAATAAAGTCTCGTAGTACCACTTTCAGTCTTCTTGCCAAAACCGCAGCAAAAAGTTTATAATCATTATTTAAAAGTGATATTGGCCTATAATTTTTGACTAATGTTAAGTCTTGATCTGGCTTTGGGATTATTGTAATATTTGCATATTTCCACGAATCTGGCATAATCCCTTTTTGTAAAATGTCATTCATAGTCCATTGAAGAGGTTGTAAAATTTGATCTTTGAGTGACTTGTAATACAAAGCTGAGAGTCCATCTGGCCCAGGGGCCTTGTTGGATTTAGCTTGATTTATTACTTCTATTATTTCCATAACTGTTATTGGAGCATTCATGATTTCTATTTGTTGAAGAGAAAGTTTTGGAATATTTTTAGTTCTAAGAAACTGCTTAATTTTTTTATCTTCTACTATTTTGCCTTGATATAATTCCGAGTAATATTTTAAAAATTCCATCCTTATTTCCTTTCCATTATAAGAGAGCCCATTTTTAGTTAATATTTTAGATAAAATTTTTTTCTTCCTCTCCAGTCTAATTTTCCAAGCCAGCAACTTGCCTGGTTTATTTGCAAATTCAAATGATCTTTGCTTGATATACTTCAGATTTTGCTCAAGTTCATTTGCTATTAGCATAGAGAGTTGTTGTTGTAAGATCTTAATAGCTTGAGAGATCTTCTTCTTATCTTTAGTCCATATCAATTCTCTTTCCTTTTTGGAAATCTGCATCAGTAGTACCTCTCTTTTCAATCCTCTTTGTTTTTTTAAATATGCATTTTGCTGTATGAAAAAACCTCTCATAACCGCTTTGCTTGCATCCCAAACAATTTTGTTGTCCAATCCTTGATTTAAATTCAATTCAAAATAATCCTTTAACTTCTTTTTGGCTTTCTCAACCACATCTGGTTTTTTCAAAAGATATTGATTTAGTCTCCACCTAAATGAGGTCGCTCCTTCCTTCTTCCATGCAAAACAAATCGGATTATGATCTGAAAATGTCCTAGGTAGAATGTCCATTGTTTTCATATGAGTTATAATGGTTTGGGATGTCCAGACCATATCTATCCTGGAATGTGACTGATATCTTTCCAAAAAGTAGGTATATTCTTTTGCATTTGAATTTTTAATTCTCCATAGATCATAGAGATCCATATGATCTACTAATTCAAAAAATGCTTTAGGAAGTTTACCTTGTAAATTCTTTTCCGATAAATCAGATTTTCTGTCCAAAACTGTCGAGACAACTCCATTAAAATCTCCCAATAAAAGCAAATTAGCATTTGATAGATCTGCCATCTTTTGATCCAAATAGTTATAAAATTCAACTTTCCTTTCATTAGGGGCATAGATTCCAATTATCACTGTTTTAATTCCAGATATTAAAACTTCCAATGCTAATATCCTACCTTCTTCATCTTTAAAAATCAATTTAGGTTCAAATTGTTGTTTGACATAAAATACTACTCCTCTTTTTTTTTCTTATCTGAAGAAACAAATTCTTGTCCCAGGGCTCTATTTACCAAAAATTTCCGATCATGTTTTCTAATATGAGTCTCTTGTAAACACACTATATCCAGATTTTGTTTCTTAAGAAAGTGGAAAACCCTGTTTCTCTTAATTTTTGAATTCAGACCATTTATATTCCAAGATAAAAATATGTAAGTTCGTTTATAATCCATATAGAGTGACTTAAGTTATATGTTTATGAAGCAGAATGTTCAGAAGATAAGTCTTTTTTGTATTTCCGCCAGAATTCTTGTGCTTTCAGGAGCTCAGTGAATCTATTCCTCTTGCTCTTGTAGAAGAAGGAGATTCCCTCTGGTAATTCCCATCTAAAACGTATTCCTTTAGCATTTAATGCATCAACCAAAAATTTGTAATCCTTACGTTTTCTTAGAATTCTGGCTGGAATCTCTTTCAAAATTTTTATCTGATGAGTTTGAATTGTTAAGGTTGTAGTAAAGTGAGCCTGAATGATTCTCTCTGCTATTGATTTGGTGGGGAAATGTACTATGCAGTCTTTGATTAATTTATTTCTTGTTGCAAAATCCGAATTTACACGAAAGGCTGTCTCAATCTGGGCATCCATCTCATCAACCGTAATTCCCAAAAGTGATGCAAGTTCCACTCCAAGTAATTTCCTAATGTTCTCATTAGGAATTTCAGGAATTCCTCTGAACCGTAAAAATCTCTCTTTTTGTCTTAATTCTAACAAAGCCATTTGATCCAGTAATTTTTCTCTGTCATCCTTCAGTGATTGCACATCTTTTTCTACAACATCAATCCTTAATTTAAATTCTTTATTGTCCTGTGCCAATTTTTTGACAGTCTCATCAATATTTGAGGTCCTATCATTTATCTCAGCCATATTTTGCTTCATTTGGGTTACATCAGAAATGACCTGTTTGAGGTCGGTGGCATTTGATGCCAAGGCAATTGCGTTTGACTGCGAAATTTGTTTCATCTCAATCAACGTCTGGTCCATGGCTGCAGCTACTTTAACTTCCCCTGCACTTGTATCTGGAAGTGAAAGTTTCCTTGCTTGTAGATGTGTCTGGCTTAGATGAGGTTTCTCCCTGCCTTTCATGATGACATGAAGGAGTTAAAGAAGAAAATCCTTTGCCCAAGTATGTTTGTCCTTGATCTCAAAACAGAAAGTAAAAACCTGAGCTTGTACTCAAATATAAACAATTGTGCAGCATATCAGTGGCCGTCAAAACTTGCTCACGGTAGCGTGGAGTATAAAAAAAAAAAAAATAAGACAGCAGAACGTCTCTTCTTTAAACTTGAAGAACAACAATCCCCACTGATAGAATTCTTTCCAGATATTAAAACCAGCAACTGAAGTTTCCAATCTTAGTAGTTAACAAACAGAAGAAGAAGGAAGGAGAAGGGGGGGGGGAGAGAGAAAGTCCTTTCTTTAATTGTAATCCAAAAGAGAACTTATAGGCTTATCTGCGACGGCTTTCCCGGAAACGCAGGAGAATTCATCAATCACTGAGTCACTAAAGAGGTGAACTTCTTTGAACTTTTCACATTAATTATATCCAAGCCAAAGAGATTGTCCGCTCGGCAGCTTTAAAATTCCTGAGCAGGAGATTAGCAAAGATGGACCCCCTTTTCCCTGCTGGTGAACTTGAGACAATAAATCGTGCTCTTCAGCCCGATCCACATATCAAATTACCAGCATATGAGAAGACGTGGGTTATCTTGAATCAATCCTTTGATCTAGGATGATGAAGGGAGGAGTTTGAAACCTCAAAATCCTCTTTTTCTTCCTGCTCAGTCCTCCCTTGTCAGAGAGGCAGCCACTGCGTTGGCGGTCCCAACCGGAAGTCAGAGTTACCCAGCTGGTTTCATGGCTGAATGGGGATTTGAACTCGGGTCTCCCCAGTCCTAGTCCAGCACTCTAAGCACTACATCACGCTGGCTCTGCCTTTCCCTCTATTGCTCTCAAAATCCCAATTTGAACAATTTCAGAATATATCTAGTTTTGAAGAGGAGTAGAACAAAGAGGAGGAAGTGAGGTCTTCACTCAGGAGCCAATGTCTGAAGTATGCTGGCTATTTAACACAAATGTGTTATATATATATATAGATAGATAGATAGATATAACTCCCCCCCACAATGCACTACATGCACAATGCAATGGGGGATTTGCCTGTCAGATTCTGTATCTCCTAGGGCTAAACTCAGCCCAACGAGACACACAATAACCGGAAGCCAGGTTAAGGTTGCGCTTGCAAAATCTTAGCTAACAGCCGGGTTGGTTTGAAGGGTTAGGTAGGCAGGAAGCATCGGGATCCACGGGGATTCCGGCCTAAGATCGGCTGGGCTGCCCTTGCCCACGTTAGGCTGGTCATGAGAACAGTCCCATTGATTCTCAGGCCCAAGATACAGCATTCTTTAGACATTCACCCAGCTAGCATTGATTATTAGCTCAATCATTTTCAGCAACAAATTGACATGCCTAGATCTTCCTGTCCAGTCTTCTAGATTCTAGGCTCGGTTAGGATGTTGGATAACAGCTATCTTTATATGCATTGACAGTAATAAACTCAACTCAACTAAAACTAAGACATGCCTATATATCTCAGACCAATCTCTTTTTCTTATAACAGAAAGATATTGTCTTTCAGAGTTTCTTATGGCCGCCAAGAGAGCCCAGAAGCTTGCAGCACATTAAGCACTCTCGGACGCATTTCAAAAGATCCTGCTTGTTGTTCGAGGCAAGGCCTTTTCCTTTTAAAAATAAAAACACATTTTTAAAATCCTGCTTCTATCCCACTCTTACCTGGGGTTCCAAGTGGTTTCCATCCACAGGACGGATCAGATCCTCACCTGCTTAGCTGAGTTTCTCCCAGACCATTTTCTGAGTCCTAGGTGGAAGAGCAGAGACACAAGTTACTGGCTTTAAAGCTTGGGATCTTCTCCAATGATGGTGGGAATTGTGGAGGAGGAGACTCGCCATCCAGAAATGCATGGTTATGAAGGCCAAGGGCAGCAAAGAGTGGGCTAAGGCATTCTTCATCCAGATGAGATGGCTCCCCCATGAGGCAAGGTGAGGTGACAGTCTCAGGCGGCACTTATGCCCTAGGATGGCAAGTGTAGGCACCCTGCCCCCCTGCAGGTGTAGTTTCGCCTGCCTGCTACCACCGCCTCCCACCAGCTCCTCTACACTCTGTCACCCTCCTTTCAGGTGTCCATCCCTTTATCCTGGCCCCGTTCCTGATGCAGACAGTGGTCTCTACCTCTTCTCCATTGTCCAGCTGCCTTATCTTTTGAAAATTTATTTAATCTATTTTAATTGATTTTGACATTTAGATCCCGCTCTTCCTCCAAGCAGCTCAGCGTGGTGTACATGCCTTTTTTTATCCTCACGACAACCCTGTGAGGTAGCTTAGGCTGAGAGATATATGACTGGCCCAGAGTCACCCAGTGAGTTTCATGGTGGAAAGGGGATTCGAACTCGGGTCTTCCTGGTCCTAGTCCAACACTCTAAACACTACACTATGCTGGCTCTTCTGGGCATGTCACTGTATGAAATTGCAAGTCAGCGGTGGAGTACAATGACTTATGTTGTATCTTCTGATGGATTTTTCACATTTAGCTGTTTTTTCAGGATAAAAAATAAAATTAAAATAAAATCAAGCCTAGGGCTACAGTAATGCAAAGAAGTTCCCGTCAAGATTTCTACCAGTCGCAGCTGTTAAAAGGCAGAGGACTCCTGCTGGGAGTGGGGGGACAAAACACACGGCAACCCTACTGTGCAGCCTCCCCAAAGTTCTGCAAAGGTTGCCTGGTTTCTCTGTGCTGGTCAGGATAGGGGGTGCCAGAGAGCCTAAGCGACACACGGAGCAGCAGCACCAGCTCCATTGGTTGTCATTCCAGGCAGGGCAAGGCAGGACATCTTGATGTGGCAGCGTATTCGGGGTCATGCTGCTCTCACTCTGTGCAGGAGGCTGGCCACCTCAGAAACAAGACAAGAGCCCTGGTTTGTACACTTCTTCCTGTGCAGGCACAATGCAAGTCGTGCTGCTCTAGGCGCATAGGCAGAATTGGGGGGGGGCAGGCAGGGCAGGTGCCCTGGGCGCCACTGAGGTGGGGGCACCACACCAGTTCCTGCCACCCCCACCCCATTGCCCCCCTGCCCAGCCCCAGGGCCCCCCAGCCACTTGCCTCCAGCTCCGGCCTAGGATCGGCAAGGCCTGCAAACTGCAGAGCTCTTCTCTCCCCGCCTCTCAGCTGATCGGCCGGTGGGCGGGGCTTCCAGAGAGGCCTCCCAGTAGGCCTCCCTGAAGCCTGAACTGGGCAGGCCCCAAGCAAGGAAGGAAGGAAGGAAGGATGCAGGCAGAGTTCTCTGCAGCAGCAGAAGCAGCAGCCGCCCCTCTGCCAAGACCATCCAGAACAGCTATTGCTAGGTAGGCTATGAATTCCTTTTTGTGGTCCCCCCACCAAGGAATCTGCTTGCCATAGGGCTTTGATATGGGGGTGGGTGGGGCTGGGGCGAGACTGAGAAGTCTCTGAATATTTAATTGAAAACAGACTGGAAAATGTGCTGGCTTTAAAAACAAAAACCATCTAAAAAGGCTTATAAGTGGCTTGTTTCAGGGCAGAAAATTACAAAAACTTCTGGAACAAGTATATTTTATTTATTTTCATTCAATTGATGTGAATACCGGTTCGTCCCTGGGTCCGCCTTTTTGCCAATCAAACAGACTCAGTGGGGATCAATTAGAGGCAATTTTATTTGCTGCTGCAGCCAGCAAGGTAAATCAATGGGCTATTGCTCTGCATTGAAATACAAATTGGTTATAGGTGCATCTTACATTTATACAGACAATCTGAATGATGTTGACACCCTAGACATAGTATACTTGGCAACAAAATGGTGGACTAAGTATCTAGTACGCATGCAAAAGATTCATTGTTCGTCTGGTGATCACTCCTTATTTGGTTACATCCTGTTTTCTTTAACTGTCAGCAAAGAACAGTGAGCATTCATCTGGTGCGAACCAAGTTTCTTTAGATACAATTTAGTGGAGAAATGACGTTGATCATGTGAGGCCGTGTCCTTGAGCTGGCCTGAGCTGGGCTGGGGTTACTTTAAGTTAGAGTGAGGTATTCTAAGTAAAATGGAGTTACTTTGGTTTTCTAAAACACATCACATTCATTCATAAATGCACTTATGTTCAAGTTGTTTTGCAACCCAGAAAGTCTGAGTGAGAACTGTGAAGCATGTGCTGTGCTTTTATTTTATTTTTCTTGTGTGTGAACTGCTCCCCATAAACTTGCAGCGACTTCAGGGTAAATCTGGCCAACATGTGAATGCAGCACCTCCATTCCAGAGGAGATGTGTGTTAAAGGGCTTTAATAGCCTGGTGTGAAAAACCTCCTGGAATCAAACTTTTCTGAATTTGTTCAGAATTCTGAGAAAACAAACATAGGCTCACCTTGCATGGTTGAAAGTCTCCTTTGCTAATCTGCAGCGAGGGGGCCATTTTAATCATTAGCGTTGCTAGTGTGTTCTAGGCATTAAAAGTAGCACAAATATCTAGTACTCCATGTATATCACTATATACTGTGAAGTGTGCATGTGTGTATTCAGTGAAATGTATTTCCAGGCAGCATACGTATTTTGAAAGATCCGACTTAAATCCTTGGGGGCCTGTGGTGTGTGGAGGCCCTGGACTTTGAGGGGTAGGGGCCCATTTTGAAATCTCACCTTGGCCCATTCCAACCTTGCTATGCCTCTGAATGGCTCATGTTTTCAGGTATGGATCAACAAACATATCTAGATGGTACAGTGTTCCTTTTAACAGGGATTTCCAGATATTGTTGACTACAAGTCCCATCATTCCTGTTTGGACAGGGGCGCAATTTCAGTGCTTGCCCTAGGTGCCATTTTCCCTGGTTAGGCCTCTGGGCCTGGGGGTGGGGTGTGTGTGGAAATTCTCTCTCACCAGCTCCTCAGTGAAAGTACACACTCCAGAGCTGCCTGGCTACCAGCTTTCTAGCCTGCTGCTACCAGTCTGTGTGGACAATAGTTAGAAGGATGGACTGGACCAATGGGCTGACTCGGAAAAAGGCAGCTTACTAGAAGGTTGCTAGATCTCTTGTATGCCTTTTCTTCGGTCTTCAGCACAGACAAGTGAGAGCATCAGAGCCCAGGGCAAGAGGGAAGGGGGGAGCTGGCAGGCTCAGGGCAATACACATGCCTCAGGCAAAGAATCTACATTTCCTCTGGCTCTGCTGGCTTTAAACAAAGATCAGCAGCTCTTTTCCTGTTGCACCCTGCTGGCTTTTCTGGTTTCTTTTTGTTTCTGGCTTCTAGCTAAGCTCAGTCTCTGACTAGTTTTACAATATGTGTTTAAACAAATGAGCACATGCAAAGTGCAACTCTCTCTCTCTCAAATCCCCTGGGAGAAGGTAGGAACATCCTTAATTAAACAGAGAGAGACAACAACAGACCTCCTTTGGAGAAAAAGTACTGAAGAAGGGTCTCCCTGCCTCTGGCCAGCAGCACACACACACTGAACCTCGCCGTCTCGGCCTGCAGCCCCACTCCCCAGGCTCCAGCAGCAGTCTCCGTCTCCGTCTCCAGCCGCTGTCCTCCTCCTCCTCCTCCTCCTTCTCTCGCCTCCTCAGCATGCCTGCCGGCTGCCTGCCTGCTTGCGCACCCCAATGTGATCACACCAGGCAGGCAGAGCGGTGTGGGCAGTCGCACGGACCCCCAACTGACTGAGTGGCTGTGAGAGAGAAGGGGAGGCAGAGCAGAGCAGCCCCCGTGTGCGTCCCAAACACCTCACCAGGCCAGGCAGGCTCAGCCAGAAGCCCAGGCGGTGGCTGCTGCTGAGTGAGGGGAGAGCAGGCTGCTCTTGCCTCTCCGCTCACCCCGATCCCCCCCCCGCCCCAGGTGTCGGTTTATGCAGATTTACACACACACACATATACCCCACGGAGAGAGAAGAGAGAGAGAAAAATAAAATAAAACAAAGGTAGTACCACAAAGTCATTACAAAGGTGGAAGGGGAAATCGCATTTGTCTATTTTCCCCTTCTGACCAAAGGCAAACCCACCCCCCCACCTGCACACAATCTTCTTCTCTCATGATCATCCTGCTGCCACAAGCTCTGAGGGAAGGAACCAAGAGGGAAAAGAATCACATGCTGTGGTGCAGGGCCCCCGCCTGCGAAGTTTATGTTAGCCATGGGGGTGCTTGGTGAAAGAAGGGTCTAATTTCTCCCCCCAGAACTGCCCACCAATGTCTCCCTGTACAAGCAGCCGTGAGAACTACTCCTGCTGAGAGGTGGCCGCCTCCCTCTGCTCCAAATCTGCTTTTCGAGCCTCTCTGCACTGCAGGGTAGGGCGCATGCGAGACATACACACAAACACACACACGAGAGAGAGAGAGAGATTAGAGCAGAGGAGCAGTTTACTTTGTCTGGAGAGTGTGTGTGTGTTTGTATGCGGTTGATGCAAGAATGCAGCCAGCCAGCAGGGCAGGCAGACGCTGTGTGGCCTGCTGGACAACAAACAGCAGCACACAGCAGCAGCAGACAGCTCAGACAGCTCTCGGGCCCGGCCTGCGCTCTCCACCATCCAATGGGAGCACCCACCCGCCGCCCCCGTCCCACGCTGCCCAGAGATCTCGTGTGAGTGTGCTGCTGCAGCCTGTGCAAGTGAGTGTTGGTGGTGGGGGTTTGGGAGCCACTGGTCCGCTCGCCGGCCACCCTGGATCCGCCTCTGCCCTCCACTCCGGAACAATCTGGCTGAGTTAGGAGCAGATTTTCTGGTTGCTGCTCTGGATATCAGCCTGTAATAAATTTAAGGTGGCGATGATGATGATGATGATTACAATGATGATGATGATGATGATGATGATGATGACGATGGTGGTGATGAACAACTTTGTTAGCTATCCCATAACAAATTGTTGTCTGGGCGGCTCAAAACATGAAATGAAAACATGAAATGAAAACATATAACACATTAAATCATAAGAGACCAAAAGGGGCAGGGGTGGGGGTGGGGAGAGGAAATACAAAATGCAATACAAAGAAATTTTAAAACTCTTTTAAAATTAGTTTTAAAAAATCAAATTTGAAAATCAAAATTTAAAAAGCCTGACAGAACAAAAAGGTCTTTAGGTGGCATCTAAAAGAACAAAGTGAGGAAGCCAGGCGAAGCTCACTCGGGAAGCTATTCCATAAATGGGATGTCAGCACCCAAAAGGCCTTCAACCTAGTAGCCACCCGCCTCACTTCCTTTGGCAAGGGCACCCGGAGGAGGGCCTCTGAAGAAGTACTTAAGGTTCTGGTTGGGACATATGGATCAAGGCACTCTGAACTTTGGGGCCGAAGTCCAGGGCCTCCACCAGTGTTCTCTCTAACAGGGATTCCCAGATGTTGTTGACCACAGCTCCCGGAATCCCCAGCCAAAGGCCATTGCAGCCAAAGGCTATTGCTGGGAGTTGTAGTGAACAGTATCTGGAAATCCCTGCTAGAGGCAACACTGGCCTCCACATCCCTGGGGGGTCCCAAATCCTTTTTAGTTTGTTTTGGGTGCTGTGGTCTCCACTGGCCCTCAATCGACCAGGCACTCAAGTATAATTGTGACCTGTTTCAGGTGCTTTAGAGACAGAGGGGGGAGATATATGTGGGATGGGAATATATTAAGTTGTGTGTTGATACATTTCTGCTAGTGCATATCTGCATAAGTGTATCTGTTTTATATTCTTACATTCTTGTGAGTTCAGTTGCTGTTTGTGCCCTCAAGAAGCCACGTATGAAAAATATTCCATGTGTCACAGTGTCTCTGTGTGTGTGTGTGTGTGTGTGTGTGTGTGTGTGTGTGTGTGTGTGTGTAGGGGGGATGATGCTTAAGTTGCAGGGTGGGGGTGAGGGGTGGGGTGCTCCAGAAACCTTTAGGTCCAGGCTCCAAAATTACCTAGGTGCACCTTTGCCTCTGATAGAGCACAGACTGTTTGGAGTAAAGGTGTATGTGGTTGGTTTGTGTAGTGCTGTAAGCAAATGTGCTCAGGCTGGCCTAGATGTAGCAGATTCTCTTTAATGTCTGTTTTCATTCTGTCAGGTCCACAACACCACCCCTGTTGGCACCTCCATCTGTACCTCCACCCTCACCTCCATCCATACATCAGTCCGTACCTCCATCCGCACCTCCATCCATAAATCATTCTGTACCTCCATCCGCACCTCCATCCATACTTCAGTCCGTACCTCCATCCTCGCCTCCATCCGTACATCGGTCCTTACCTCCATCTGCACCACTGCCTGCACCTGCGTATGTACATGGGGTAAGTGAATGTAGAGTAATCTGGGCCTGCTTCTTCCTATCATTAACCTCATCATATTAGAGCTGGTCTGTAAGACAGCCTAGTAGAAAGTACGATTGTCAGGTACATTTTTATAAAGGTAGCTAATTTCCACAACCTTTTACTCATGCCAGTTGACTATACCCTACATGAACCATCCACTCCCCCTTTGAGCAGACTTAATATGCTCTGCATGCATTGCAATATACTTAGGCTTAAAACAATCACAAATGAATCAGTTCCCACTAAGACATAGTCAGAAAAGAAATGGAATCTCTGCTTGTTAAAGGTGGGCCAGAGAAAGTTGTTTTCAGTACTTCACCCACTCCCAGTCTCTGTCCGGGATGTAGGAAGGCTGGCAGCAACCATGGACAGGCAAGTGCCTGCCCTTTTCCTGCCAATGCTGCCAGGCCAGACCCCCCGCCATGCAACGAGGTCTCCTCTGCCAGCACCGGGTCTCCCTACACACATACTGCTACTGCCGCTGCCTCCTCCTCTGATGGCAGGCTTGTCCCCGGCTGTGCTGTCCCCGGCCGGCCATAATCCTTCCACCCTGTGTCAGGACACCAATGCAGGAGGCGTTTCCGGGGCTGAGCAGCATGTGTGGCGCATCCAACTGGAGAGTGCATTCTGTGTTGGCCCAGCTGGGGGCTTCTTTGCCCTGCTTGCCAGGGAGAGAAAGGAAGAACCCTACTGGGCCGGCGCAGAAAGCACTCGCCGACTGAATGGGCCATGCAGACACGTAATCTGGGTGGGGCAGGCAGGGCACGTGCCCTAGGCGCCAGTTGCAGGGGAGCACCAAGAGCTTACCATGCCCCGCACCCAACCACCACAGTTGTGTTTTTTTTTTCAGGGTTTGTTTGTTTGTTTGTTTGTTTGTTTTGTTTTGGAAAATCCCCCCCCTGCTGGGTGCCTACTGCCACCCCCACTCATGCAGCCGCACAGGACACACAACAGAGATCTGAGTCCCGGCGGAGAGCCTGCGCCCCCGCCCCTACCCCCCCAGAGCACTGACTTTCCGATTATTTTTAGGGAGCGTTTGCTGCCTGAAAGCGTCTATTGCAGAGAGGAAGAGAAAGGGAAAATAGATGCTTTCAGGCAGCAAGCCTGCCCTGAAATGAGACTGAAGAGCTCTCTTCAGCTCTTTAGAGCTCGAGGCCACACCCCTTTGCATGTGATGTTGTCATGTGAGACTTCACATGCAAAAGGGCGTGGCCTAGAGCTCTAAAGAGCCGGAGGGAGCTCTTCAGTCTCATTTCAGGGTAGGCTTGCTGCGTGAAAGCACCTCTTCACTCCAAGGTGTGCTCCTTATTCAGTAAACAAAATTTTGCAGGCAACCCCTCTCCCCATCCAGCTCAAATCCTATCTTCCTTTCTTTGGCTGGGCTTTTCTCTGTGCTCTGTTGTTGGAGGGGGTTAGAGGGGAGGGGTGTGGAAGAGGGTAGGTACTTAGCTGTGCTGGTTTGCCCTTCCAGCATCTCATGGGTAATAGCTTTGCTGTCTGCTTTCGTGGAATAGGGAATTGCAAAAATAAATTGCTTTGAATTATTTTGTAGAAGGCATAACTCTTATGCGAGCAGTGGTCATGGTTCATCTTTAGTGATGTATTATAAAACTGTATTTGGTTGTTTGCACTGGGTTTTATGCTTTGTGTGTCCAGACAGTCAACAGTTGATGGTGACATGCTAGTGGGCTTTTTTCTTCTTCATTCCACAGATTAGCTGTAGAAGCTGTCTCAGGGCTAAGATGTGCCTTCTACAACAGACACATGTAATACTCTCTCGGGTGTGGGTGGTTGTGATTCGAATTACACATGGCCACTGGCAGTTGCGAGTTTCAGCAGAGAAATGGGTGGAATGTTTTTTACCTCTGGCTGCTTTTTTCTCACATGGATGGAAAAGGAGCCTTGAGAGGGCAACATTAAGGAGGAAAAAAATAACTGCTGGGGGGAAATATCATGATCCTTTGCTTTTTGTCCCTTTGCTCAGACAAATAGTTTTTCACTAGCTGATTTTAATTAAAAAAGCAAAACAGTTGCGGTGACTGGTACCTCCATCTATTGCATAATGTTGATTTGCCTCACTGTTCCACTGTAGTGCTGTTAGTGCAACTAACCGTTCTCAGCGTGCAACTTTTGACACTTATAGATGCTCTGCAATGCTTTCTTCTTTCCTTTTGGATTGTAGCACTGTGTTCTGCTTCCTCCTGTTGTGGTCCAGGCCTGATTTATATACTGAATATGCTCATTAGCTAGCATACAAAATGAGGCCTGTCTCATAGTGTCACAAAGTGACCAAGTTCTTTTATAAAGTGACCATGTAGGATCTGGACGCAAGGAAGAAAGGAGATCAAACCAAACCTAAATGATTCAATGGGCTTTATTGAGTATAAAAGAATAACAACATCAATCTAACTGAGCAGAAAGCAGAACATTCTATCAATATTACAAACAGTATTTCAACCCTAACCAGCAACAATATTCACCCAGTGTTCCTAACTTACATATGTGTGTGTATTAAATCTTCCTAGAAGCTAATACAACTCAGATACAGATGGAAAAACAGGGGGGGGGGAGGGAGGTAAGGAAGGCTGAGGGCTGGCATGGTTTGGGGAGATCAGGAATTAGTAGAGGGACGAGGGGAAAGGAGAAGAAGGTGAAAGGATGGAGGGATCCAAGGCTTGTAGATGCAGCATATTACCAGGATCAGAGGCTTGAGAGCAGTGGATCTTTCAGCTGAAGGAGAGAAGCTGTTGGCTGGAGACAAGTAGGGGTGTGCATTTCGGGTTTTCGGTGATTCGGCTCAGGACCCGAGCTGAATCACCCTTGTTCTGTTCTGTGCCCGAATTTTGCTGACCCGAATCACCCCCGATTCGTTTCGGATTCGGATTTAATCCAAATCCAAATCCGAATCGATTCAGATCAGCAAAAAGGACCCTGGAGCCAAAAGAGTGGGGTGGGGTGGTAGAGCCTAATGGGTGTAGCCACCACCCCAATTTCAGGGGGATTGGACAAAGGGCTGATTTTTTGTTATTTTTTGAATTTTTTGTGTCTTTGGGGCAGATTGGGGGCAGAAAGTGTATCTGCCCCAAAAGAGTGGGGAGGGGTGGTAGTGCCTAATGGGTATAGGTTACCACCCCAATTTCAGGGGGATGGGACAGAGGAGGGTTTTTCTGAGGGTTTTCTTGGGTGCAGAGTTCTAGATTCATTCATTCATTCATCAAGCATCATACTACTCTCAACTCTAAATGACCCCACACTCTCACTTTCTCTCACTCTCTCCTTTATTACTATGATGAGTATGGGAATGAATCAATCTAGCACTCTGCTGCACCCAAGAAAACCCTCAGAAATTCACAAAAAATCAGCCCTTTGTCCTATCTCCCTGAAATTGGGGTGGCAGCCTACACCCATTAGGCACTACCACCCCACCCCACTCTTTTGGGGCAGATCCACTTTCTGCCCCCCATCTGCCCCAAAGACACAAAAGATTCAGAAATTCACAAAAAATCAGCCCTCTGTCCCATCCCCCTGAAATTGGGGTGGCAGCCTACACCCATTAGGCACTACCACCCCACCCCACTCTTTGGGGGCAGATCCACTTTCTGCCCCCCATCTGCCCCAAAGACACAAAAACTTCAGAAATTCACAAAAAATCAACCCTCTGTCTCATTCCCCTGAAATTGGGGTGGCAGCCTACTACACCCATTAGGTACTACCACCCCACCCCACTCTGCTCCCACTCCAAGTCCAGCAACAGTGCCCTGCCCTGAACCTCACCTCATCCAAACTTTTTTGGCCCACTACAGTCAACAGACAGGCACAGCCAGGAGGGAACACACATAGCATGTGGAGGACCCACGCAAGACAACAACACTCCGCAAGTGGAGCAGCAAGGCTTGGCATGTTGCCCCCTCCTAGCCCACACGGCTTTGAAGAGTAATGCATGGATGATGATGGCAGATAAGAAGAGAATGGCAGCACGCACGTGTCTCTGGACATTTCTTTTCCGCAACCTGTCTGACTCTGTGGCATGTGATCGCCGCATCTATGTATGGGCAAGCAATCTTCAAATAAAATGCTGTCAATCAACTCTCAAACATGACCCGATCTTCATTTGGAAACATAATATATCTCCCCACACACGCACAGGCACAGTGAATTGCACCTGTCCTGTCCTTTCCCGGGCCCCACGCGACCACACCACATCACACAACACCACCACACACCACGAAGAGGTCTCTGCAACAAAGCAAGCTAGAATTTGCAGGCTTTTTCGGATTGCATCCCAATGCATACCGCAGATACTGGGCAGAAAGACTGTGTGCAATCACATGATACAACATTACCACTAGTTTAGAGTCTAGACTAGTAGTATGCCTTTATTCCCCTGTGTGTGTGCACTGTGTGGGTGTGCTCACTCACTCTGCAAGAGGGTTAGGGCTGAAAAGGTTGTGTCGCCTCAGGTTGCAATGTGTGCTCTCTTTGTCTGCGTGAGACAGACATTTGTGTGAGGGCTGCACCAGCATCAAGCTCATCATTGGCGACACAGCTTTTGGGGGGGAGGGGAGGGGGGTGCGTGTGTGTGTGTGTGCTGCTTCAGGCACAGCAGTAGTACTACTCCCATTGTGGCCAGAAAAAGCAGGCAGCAGCAGAGCAGACCATCTTACTCGGCGGCGGCGGCGGCGACAACCTATAGCTCAGTAGACCAAGGCAAACCACATCTGGATTTGAACAGAGGAGAGCATGAAGATTAAGAAAGAACATCACCTGACCAGCAAGCCAAAATCAGAAATAAGCACATCACATTGAGAAACGCAGCAGACAGACCTTTTTTAGATTTCAGCTTCAATGCAATTGTTCATGGGAGGAAGCAATGATGACAGTTTTAGCAGGCAAGCAAAAGCTAGCAATTAGCAGCAAGCCCTCTCAGTGACAGTGTGTGTGCCCCCCTCACCAGGAGGCACAGGCCCATTGCACAGAGGCACTACTCTCCCCCAGGGATGTCCCTTCCAATCCTGACTGTGCCCCCCACACATGCACACGCAGCAGTCTGTCTCTGAGGTTGTGGATGGATGGTGCGCTGCCCTACGGCCCAGCCTTCAGCACTGGGCAAGTGGGTGCTCCCAGCATCGGGGGGGGGGGGGGGCACCACAGATTTCTTCTGCAGAGACATCGACTACAGCTCCCATTGTCCCTAGTCTTGATGGTGGCCAGCCATCGAGACAGTGGGAAATGGGAGTTGTAGTCTCTCTCTGCCACATCTGTGGTAACCCCTCCCTCATGCTGGGAGCACTCACCTGGCAGTCCACCATCCCAGGCTGACAGTGCAGCGGTGCCTGTGTATGCATGCGTGTCTGGATGTGCCAGCAGCACTAAGGGGCATGTTTTAGTGGCAGGGTGGTCTTAGAGGGATGGACTGTGACACATCTTCTGGCCGGGATGAACTGCCGTGGCGTGGGAGGCGCTGCATAGGGGGGGTGACGCGAGTCACTCGCCCTCCACGGCCAGTTCGGGGTAGCCCAGCAGGGGGAGGTTGGCCTTCAAGAAGACGAGCTGCTCGACCAACTCAGCATCCAGGCGTGAGCGTAGAGGAGTCACCACGTCCCCGGCCATGGAGAACAACCTCTCGCTCGAGACGCTGGTTGGCGGGCAAGAGAGAAACCGGACAGCAACAGACGCCAAGTCCGGCCAGACTTTGCGACGCGTTGTCCAAAAGGGGAATGGCTCACTCTCCTCGTCTTCCGTCGCCTCCTCCAGGTACTGCAGAACAGTCTGCTCAGCACGGCTGGGGCGAGGGACAGGCTCCTCCTGTCTCCCCGGCATGAGACTAGCATAGCCCCTGAGCCACCGGGTGGTGGTTCGAGGTCGCACTGGCTGCTCTGCTGGTCCCACTGCCGGAGAAACCATGCCGCTGGACTGGGAAGAAGTGGGTGGTGGTGGCAGTGCTGCTGCTGCTGGGGGTGGGATGCGCAGTGCCAGCCTGCGACCAAGACCCCTCCTCCTGGTCGTCTGCTGCATCACCTATCCCTAGCTCCTTTCCTCTTCACGCTTCACGTGTTCGACCAGGAGGTCCCTCCACCTGGGCAGCTCGCCAGGAGGCACAGCGCTGCCCTTCATCCTTGGGTCACAAATGCATGCCAGGACATGCCATGCAGATGCGGCCCATGGTGTCTTGAGCCGCTCAACTACCCCAGTCCTCAACCGACCTGCCAGGGCAATCGCAACCCCAGTGGTCAGAGTGGTCTGGAGATCGCTCATTGCCTTCTCCAGGAGAATAGCAGTGGGCAAAGCCAGGCTCAGCGTGGCGGTCTGAGTACACAAGTCGTTCGTAGCAGAATAGAATGGCTCTAGTACTAAGACCAGCTCGCGGATCACCGGCCAGTCATCATAGAGAGACTTGCACAGATCCAAGCAACCACGCGTCCCCAGGCTGTTGAGTGCTCCCTCTTGCTCATGCATGCACCGGAGCAAGAGAAAAGTGGAGTTCCACCGGGTAGGAACATCCTGGGGGATTTGGTGTTTAGGCAGGCCCAGCTCGATCTGTCTGGCCTTGAGCTGGCGCCTTGCCTTTTCACTCCGGTGGAAGTGGCCCGCTACCTGGCGGCAACGCTCCACCAGGGCGGCCACGGGAGCAGCAGGATCCTGACCTAAACTACTAGAAGAGCCCCGAACACGCTGGTGCTCCTTGGCCTTCTTCGGCGCCTCCTTGAGGCCAAGCGCACCCTTCACTACGAGGTTCAAGGTTTGCGCAGCGCAAGCGATGTTCACACCGTAAACCTGCCTAGCAGCCTTGGTGATGTTGGCTGCGTTGTCCGTCACCATGAAGCCTCGGCGGAGGGTTGGCTCCCCGGCCAGCCACGCCCCCACCTGCCGCTCCATGACGGCAGCCAACTCATCTGAAGTGTGGTCTGTGTCCATCGCCTCCACATGCAACACTGCCCAAGAAGGCGTGCATGCATGGGAGGAGCTGGATACAGCACCAGCAGCACCAGATGTCCCCTCACCCCCATGCCCCCACCAATGGGCTGTCAGGGACATGAAGGCAGTGTGCAGCCCACTGCGGCTAGTCCAGATATCCGCAGTGAAATGCACACTGGTGTTTGGCCCAGCTGCACGCAGCTAGGCCAACACGGCCCCCCTGCACACACGGTACAGGGAAGGGACCACCCTCCTGCTGAAAGTGGTCCTTGAGGGGATCTTGTACTCCGGAGAAAGCAGCTGGAGCAGACGCCGGAAGCTGACATTGTCGACAATGGAGAACGGCTGGTCATCAAGAGCGATCATCTCACCAATGGCCCGAGTCACGAGACGAGGCTTTGGACGATCAGACCGCTTCCCAAGAGATTGCACCCACTGATGATCGGTCAGCTTTTCCTGCCTGTGGGCAGGAGCCGCTGGCCGCTTGCTGCTGCTGCTGTCACTACTACTGCTTCTGCTACCAGGTGAGGCACCGGGCCTACTGCCAGTGCCAGCAGAGGTCTCCACACCTGGGTGCCGCCGACGCATGTGCGACCACAGCCCCGAGGTTGTGAAGTGCATAGGGTCCCTGCCTCTGCTGACCAGTGCCTTGCAGTGGGTGCACACAGCATGGGTGGGATCACCAGGGCTAAGCTCAAAGTGATCCCAAACCACACTGCCAGACTCCCCAGCGACACGAGGTCGCTTTGTTGGTGGAACTTTTGCTGGTTCCTTCTCGGGCATACCACCACCGATGCCCTCAGCGCTGGCATGGGAAGGCCCAGGGGCAGGAGAAGATCTTCCCTCCTCCTGAGCCCCCTCAGATGCCAGACTGAGCCCCCCACCAACCCCCATAGTGACCGTTTGGGGGGTCCGCAAGGTGGATATGGCTGGACTGCCAACCTCCTCCACCAGCACCACCTCCTCAGCTGCCACAGGAAGATCTTCTTCCCTGGCAATCTGGGAGCCCCCCCCCCCCAAATCCTGCCTGGCCGCAGGCCCTGGCATAGGGCCAGGCTGACCTGAGAAGAAGTCAAGCCTCTGCGCCGAAGCAGGGCCGGGGTTGACTTGGGGAGTAGGCCCCTCTTGCCGCCCCCTGCCACGACCAGCTGTAGGGAAGACAAGCCTCCCACTTACTTGCGCCCTCCCTTTTCCTGCTGTCCTCCCAACCATTGCTTTTTAAAACATTTTTAAAATTTTCAAAATGTGAAGAAGGGGTAGTTGTCTCAGGGGGCAGCAGGTATACCAGAGGGCCAGAAAAACAGTGGATGTGCTGCGGCGCCGGTGACTTTACAATGCCTCCTTGCTTAAGGCTTGTTGTTGTTGGCACAAATGCTGTTGCTGCAAGATCCCAGTCAGAAGTTGCCGTGCAATGAATGTATCACGACACAGTCAGTCACAGAGGGACTGGGAGACAGTGGGAGTTACTTGATGCGCGATACAACAGAAGCAGGCTGTGCAACAAAAAAATATAAAAATTAAAAATTAAAATATTAGCTCAGCTGCTGTGCAGTGCACAGGTGCAGGAGGAGTTATTTAAGGCTGGAGCCTTGCGCACACAGTGTGCAGTGCACTTAGTCAGTAGAAGTGAAAGTAAGTTTAGTTATATTATCTTTCTCTGACTGTTGGTCACTTTGAATGGAATGGACTGGAGAATTTATTTGTTGCAAGTAACTTGTGTTGTTGTTACTAATGTATCGAACGCACTCCACCACAGGGGAAAGTTACTCTCTCTGTGGTCTGAAAGTAACACACAGTTACAAAAATGTTTCAGAAAATTATCTCTGTGTCAATTTCACAGGCAAACACGATGGAAAAGTAACTGTGGGCAGATTAGGCCCTTAAAAAATATTTCTGCAAAATACACGAAAGCAGCAACAGAAATATAAAGTTGCAGCACTACTAGGCCAGGCCACTCTTACAGTCTACTGCTACTCTACAGTTGAACCTCCTCCTAATAGCTAGCTACCGGGGAAGGCTACACACAAACCCTAGTTATTTAAAACCCTATTTATTTAAAACACTATTTATTTAAAACCCAAGCTTACAACTATCACAACACTTTAAAACCCTATTTATTTAAAACACTATTTATTTAAAACCCAATCTTACAACTATCACACAACACTTATAGAGAAAAGTGAAAACCCCAAAAACCTAAAAACAGGGAAAAATTAATAAACCCCAAACGAACAGTTAAAGGAACGGAACACTACAGATTAGAATGCCGTGTGTGACGTGCGTGTGTCTGTGTGTTGTGTGCGTGTGTAAAATATAAATGGCTGGGCCAATCTCACTCAGGTGTAGGCTTCTCCAACGCCGGGTCTCTGGCGTCCACCTCTGAGGGTCTGGTCTGGTGGTCACACAAGCGGGCCTGGAGTGCAGGCAGGCAGGCAGGGACAGGCAGCAGTGACTCTCCGCAGAAAAAAATTGCCAAAAAAGTGGTTTGGCAAAAAATAGGGTGGGGGGATTCAAAAGGAGAAAAAAACCCCTCCTTTCCCACCAAGGGCTGCAGGCTGGCAATGCTTGCAGCCAGTCAGATGTTTTAAAAAAAAAAAATCTAAAATCTATTCCTCTTCTCTTCACAAAAAAGGATTTTAAAAAATGAGAAGAGGTTTGCTCTGCAAGGAAGAGGTTTCCTTTCCTTAAAAAAAATCTCCCCCTCTTCTAGCCCCAACAAGGATTAAAAAATGAGCAGAGGGTTTGCCTCTGCAAGGCAGAGGTTTCTTTAAAAAAAAAAAATCTCACCCTCTTTTAATCGAAAAATGGATTAAAAATTGAAAAGCGGTTTGCCCCTGAAAGGAAGAGGTTTCCTAAAAAAAAAAAAAAAAAAAAATTCTCCCCCTCTTCTAGCCCCAACAAGGATTTAAAACTGAGCAGTGGGAAACCTCTGCAAGGCAGAGGTTTCTTTAAAAAAAATTTCCACCCTCTTCTCTCTTTATTTAAAAAATTGCTTAAATAAAGCAGAAAACCAATCAACAAGGCAGAGCACTGGCGTAAATGCAGAAAAAGAGCACCCACAAAAATCCAAAATCAAAATGGAGGCAAGACTTACTAAGCAAGGCAGCAGATCTCTCTCTTGTGTCTCTTCTCCCATGCAAGGCAGCAGAAAGGAAGAAAATGGATACTGGTGGCCCCTTAAATACCCTCCTGCAAAGCCCTCCAAAAATCACCCCAACCCTTGACGCTACCTCCACCTGTACCTGGCCAATGGAAGGGTGTGATTTACTATCCAAACCTTATTTGGTCATTTTCCTCTGCAGGTAGGAACTTTTATTTTCAATGGAGGTGAATGGGGAAAATTTTTTGCATTGAAGTCAATGGAGAAAAAAAGACGGGAAATTCAAAGAGCTGTCAGAATGAAAATGGAGGGGGAAGAAGAAGGCAATTCTGCAGCCACAAAATGGAGGCTGCAGACATGCCCACGGAGGTCCGAATCACCCGAATTTTTTTCCACGAAATCGGGGTGATTCGGATCGGGCACAGAAAATTTCGGGGGTCCTCAGGGGTGATTCGGATCGGCTCCGAATCACCCGAAATTCGTTGTTTGGGCACAGAACGATCTGTTCCCGAAACGAAATGCACATCCCTAATGGCAACCCTACTCTGCAGCCTCCCCAAAGTTCTGCAAAGGTTGCCTGGTTTCTCTGTGCTGGTCCGGATAGGGGGTGCCAGAGAGCCTAAGCGACACACGGAGCAGCAGCTCCAGCTCCATCGGTTGTCATTCCAGGCAGGGCAAGGCAGGACATCTTGATGTGGCAGCGTATTCGGGGTCATGCTGCTCTCACTCTGTGCAGGAGGCTGGCCACCTCAGAAACAAGACAAGAGCCCTGGTTTGTACACTTCTTCCTGTGCAGGCACAATGCAAGTCGTGCTGCTCTAGGCGCATAGGCAGAACTGGGGGGGGGGGCAGGCAGGGCAGGTGCCCTGGGCGCCACTGAGGTGGGGGCGACACACCAGTTCTTGCCACCCCCACCCCATTGCCCCTCTGCCCAGCCCCAGGGCCCCCCAGCCACTTACCTCCAGCTCCGGCCTAGGATCGGCAAGGCCTGCAAACTGCAGAGCTCTTCTCTCCCCGCCTCTCAGCTGATCGGCAGGTGGGCGGGGCTTCCAGAGAGGCCTCCCAGTAGGCCTCCCTGAAGCCTGAACTGGGCAGGCCCCAAGCAAGGAAGGAAGGAAGGAGGAAGCAGGCAGAGCTCTCCAAAGCAGCAGCAGCAGCAGCCCCCCTGCCCAGACCATCCAGAACAGCTATTGCTAGGTAGGCTGTGAATTCCTTTTTGGGGTCCCCCCACCCCTATAGGAATCTGCTTGCCATAGGGCTTTGATATGGGGGTGGGTGGGGTGAGACTGAGAAGTCTCTGAATATTTAATTGAAAACAGACTGGAAAATGTGCTGGCTTTAAAAACAAAAGCTATCTAAAAAGGCCTATAAGTGGCTTGTTTCAGGGCAGAAAATTACAAAAACTTCTGGAACAAGTATATTTTATTTATTTTCATGCATTCATTCATAAATGCACTTATGTTCAAGTTGTTTTGCAACCCAGAAGGTATGAGTGAGAACTGTGAAGCATGTGCTGTGCTTTTATTTTATTTTATTTTTCTTGTGTGTGAACTGCTCCCCATAAACTTGCAGGGACTTCAGGGTAAATCTGGCCAACATGTGAATGCAGCACCTCTATTCCAGAGGAGATGTGTGTTAAAGGGCTTTAAAAGCCTGGTGTGAAAAACCTCCTGAAATCAAACTTTTCTGAATTTGTTCAGAATTCTGAGAAAACATACATTGGCTCACCCTGCAGGGTTGAAAGTCTCCTTTGCTAATCTGCAGCGAGGGGGCCATTTTAATCATTAGAGTTGCTAGTGTGTTCTAGGCATTAAAAGAAGCACAAATATCTAGTACTCCATGTATATCACTATATACTGTGAAGTGTGCATGTGTGTATTCAGTGAAATGTATTTCCAGGCAGCATACTTATTTTGAAAGATCCGACTTAAATCCTTGGGGGCCTGTGGTGTGTGGAGGCCCTGGACTTTGAGGAGCTGGGGGCCCATATTGAAATCTCACCTTGGCCCATTCCAACCTTGCTATGCCTCTGAATGGCTCATGTTTTCAGGTTTGGATCAACAAACATATCTAGATGGTACAGTGTTCCTTTTAAGAGGGATTTCCAGATATTGTTGACTACAAGTCCCATCATTCCTGTTTGGACAGGGGTGCAATTTCAGTGCTTGCCCTAGGTGCCATTTTCCCTGGTTAGGCCTCTGGGCCTGGGGGTGGGGTGTGTGTGGAAATTCTCTCTCACCAGCTCCTCAGTGAAAGTACACACTCCAGAGCTGCCTGGCTACCAACTTTCTAGCCTGCTGCTACCAGTCTGTGCGGACAATATTTAGAAGGATGGATTGGACCAATGGGCTGACTCGGGAAAAGGCAGCTTACTAGAAGGTTGCTAGATCTCTTGTATGCCTTTTCTTCTGTCTTCAGCACAGACAAGTGAGAGCATCAGAGCCCAGGGCAAGAGGGAAAGGGGGAGCTGGCAGGCTCAGGGCAATACACATGCCTCAGGCAAAGAATCTACATTTCCTCTGGCTCTGCTGGCTTTAAACAAAGATCAGCAGCTCTTTTCCTGTTGCACCCTGCTGGCTTTTCTGGTTTCATTTTTGTTTCTGGCTTCTACCTAAGCTCAGTTTCTGACTAGTTTTGCAATATGTGTTTAAACAAATGAGCACATGCAAAGTGCAACTCTCTCTCTCTCTCTCTCTCTCTCCCCCCCTCTCTCTCTCAAATCCCCTGGGAGAAGGTAGGAACATCCTTAATTAAACAGAGAGAGACAACAACAGACCTCCTTTGGAGAAAAAGTACTGAAGAAGAGTCTCCCTGCCTCTGGCCAGCAGCACACGCACACTGAACCCTGCCGTCTCGGCCTGCAGCCCCACTCCCCAGGCTCCAGCAGCAGTCTCCGTCTCCGTCTCCAGCCGCTGTCCTCCTCCTCCTCCTCCTCCTTCTCTCGCCTCCTCAGCATGCCTGCCGGCTGCCTGCCTGCTTGGGCACCCCAATGTGATCACACCAGGCAGGCAGAGCGGTTTGGGCAGTCGCACGCACCCCCAACTGACTGAGTGGCTGTGAGAGAGAAGGGGAGGCAGAGCAGAGCAGCCCCCGTGTGCGTCCCAAACACCTCACCAGGCCAGGCAGTTTCAGTCAGAAGCCCCGGCGGTGGCTGCTGCTGCTGAGCGAGGGGAGAGCAGGCTGCTCTTGCCTCTCCGCTCACCCCGACCCCCCACACACACCCCAGGTGTTGGTTTATGCAGATTTACACACACACACACATACCCCATGGAAAGAGAAGAGAGAGAGAAAAATAAAATAAAACAAAAGTAGTACCACAAAGTCATTACAGACAAAGTTGGAAGGGGAAATCGCATTTGTCTCTTTTCCCCTTCTGACCAAAGGAACGCCCTCCCCCAACTGCACACAATCTTCTTCTCTTGTGATCATCCTGGTGCCACAAGCTCTGAGGGAAGGGGCCAAGGGGGGAATAATCACATGCTGTGATGCAGGGCTAGGGTTACCTAGTCATTTATGATCCCAAATCCCCCCCCCCGCGAAGTTTATGTTAGCCTTGGCGAAAGAAGGGTGCCATTTCTCCCCCCCCGCACCTGCCCACCCACGTCTCCCTGTACAAGCAGCCTTGAGAACTGCTCCTGCTGAGAGGTGGCCGCCTCCCTCCGCTCCAAATCTGCTTTTCGAGCCTCTCTGCACTGCAGGGTAAGGCGCGTTCGAGACATACACACAAACACACGAGAGAGAGAGAGAGATTAGAGCAGAGGAGCAGTTTACTTTGTCTGGAGAGAGAGAGAGAGAGAGAGAGAGAGAGAGAGAGAGAGTGTTTGTATGCGGTTAATGCAAGAATGCAGCCAGCCAGCAGGGCAGGCAGACGCTGTGTCGCCTGCTGGGCAACAAACAGCAGCACACAAACTACGGAACAGCAGCATGCAAACACCCAGCAGTTGCTGCTGCGAGTCTCCCTGCCACATGGACCCTGCTTGGTGCGGGCGGCCCAGACAGCTCTCGGGCCCAGCCTGCGCTCTCCACCATCCAATGGGAGCACCCACCCGCCGCCCCCTTCCCATGCTGCCCAGAGATCTCGTGTGAGTGTGCTGCTGCTTCAGCCTGTGCAAGTGAGTGGGGGGGTGCGGGTGCCACTGGTCCGCTCGCCGGCCACCTGGGATCCGGAGATACCAGGACCCCCCGGCGGCGCCCGCTGGTTGAATCTTGTGATGGTGAGGCATGGAAATTATGCCCCCTTCAGGGGGCGCCCAGAGCACGTTCCCTGGCTGCCCCACCCTGGATCTGCCTCTGCCCTCCGCTCCGGAACAATCTGGCTGAGTTAGGAGCAGATTTTCTGATTGCTGCTCTGGATATCAGCCTGTAATAAATTTAAGGTGGCGATGATGATGACGATGATGGTGATGAACAACTTTGTTAGCTATCCCATAACAAATTGTTGTCTGGGCGCCTCACAACATGAAATGAAAACATATAACACATTAAATCATAAGAAACCAAAAGGGGCAGGGGTGGGGGTGGGAAGAGGAAATACAAAATGCAATACAAAGACATTTTAAAACTCTTTTAAAATCAGTTTTAAAAAATCAAATTTGAAAATCAAAATTTAAAAAGCCTGACAGAACAAAAAGGTCTTTAGGTGGCATCTAAAAGAACAAAGTGAGGAAGCCAGGCGAAGCTCACTCGGGAAGCTATTCCATAAATGGGGTGTCAGCACCCAAAAGGCCCTCTCCCTAGTAGCCACCCGCCTCACCTCCTTTGGCAAGGGCTCTCAGAGGAGGGCCTCTGAAGAAGAACTTAAAGTCCTGGTTGGGACATATGGAGCAAGGCACTTTGAACTTTGGGACCGAAGTCCAGGGCCTCCACCAGTGTTCTCTCTAACAGGGATTCCCAGATGTTGTTGACCACAGCTCCCAGAATCCCCAGCCAAAGGCCATTGCAGCCAAAGGCTATTGCTGGGAGTTGTAGTGAACAGTATCCGGAAATCCCTGCTAGAGGCAACACTGGACTCCACACCCCTTGGGGGGCCCCAATTCCTTTTTAGTTTGTTTTGGGTGGTGTGGTCTCCACTGGCCCTCAATGGACAAGGCACTCAAGTATAACTGTGACCTGTTTCAGGTGCCTTAGAGACAGAGGGGGGAGTGGGGGGGGGAGATATGTGGGTGGGAATATGTTGAGTTGTGTGTTGAAACATTTCTGCTAGTGCATATCTGCATAAGTATATCTGTTTTATATTCTTACATTCTTGTGAGTTCAGTTGCTGTTGGTGCCCTCAAGAACCCACGTATTAAAAATATTGTGTGTGTGTGAATATGTGTAGGGGGGATGATGCTTAAGTTGCAGGGTGGGGGTGAGGGGTGGGGTGCTCCAGAAACCTTTAGGTCCAGGCTCCAAAATTACCTAGGTGCACCTTTGCCTCTGATAGAGCACAGACTGTTTGGAGTAAAGGTGTATCTGGTTGGTTTGTGTAGTGCTGTAAGCAAATGTGCTCAGGCTGGCCTAGATGCAGCAGATTCTCTTTAATGTCTGTTTTCATTCTGTCAGGTCCACAACACCACCCCTGTTTGCACCTCCGTCTGTACCTCCATCTGCACCTCCATCCACACCTCCATCTGCACCTCCATCCGTACATCAGTCTGCACTTCCACCTGTACCTCCATCCGTACATCGGTCCGTACCTCCATCCGCACCTCCGTCCATACATTGGTCCGTACCTCCATCCGCACATCTGTCCGTACCTCCATCTGCACCACCGCCTGCACCTGCCTCTGTACATGGGGTAAGTAAATGTAGAGTAATCTGGGCCTGCTTCTTCCTTTCATTAACCTCACCATATTAGAGCTGGTCTGTAAGACAGCCTAGTACAAAGTACGATTGTCAGATACATTTTTATAAAGGCAGCTAATTTGCACATCCTTTTACTCATGCCAGTTGACTCTACCCTACATGAACCATCCACTCCCCCTTTGAGCAGACTTAATATGCTCTGCATGCATTGCAATATACTTAGGCTTAAAACAATCACAAATGAATCAGTTCCCACTAAGACATAGTCAGAAAAGAAATGGAATCTCTGCTTGTTAAAGGTGGGCCAGAGAAAGCTGTTTTCAGTACTTCACCCACTCCCAGTCTCTGTCTGGGGCGTAGGAAAGCTGGCAGCAACCCTGGACAGGCAGGCGCCTGCACTTTTCCTGCCAATGCTGCCAGGTCTGTCCCCCCGCCACGCAACGAGGTCTCCTCTGCAAGCACCGGGTCTCCCTACACACATACTGCTACTGCCGCTGCCTCCTCCTCTGATGGCAGGCTTGTCCCCGGCTGTGCTGTCCCCTGCCGGCCATATCCCTTCCACCCTGTGTCAGGACACCAATGCAGGAGGCGTTTCTGGGGCTGAGCAGCATGTGTGGCGCATCCAACTGGAGAGTGCATTCTGTGTTGGCCCAGCTGGGGGCTTCTTTGCCTTGCTTGCCAGGGAGAGGAAGGAAGAACCCTACTGGGCCAGCGCAGAAAGCACTCGCCGACTGAACGGGCCATGCAGACACGTAATCAGTTTGGGGCAGGCAGGGCACGTGCCCTAGGCGCCAGTTGCAGGGTGGCGCCAAGTGCTTGCCATGCCCCGCACCCAACCACCACAGTTGTGTGTGTTTTTTTCAGGGTTGGTTTGTTTGTTTTGGAAAATCCCCCCCTGCTGGGTGCCTACTGCCACCCCCACTCACGCAGCCGCACAGGTCGCACAACAGAGATCTGAGTCCCGGCGGAGAGCCTGCGCCCCCGCCCCTACCCCCCCCCCCGAGCACTTACTTTCCGATTATTTTTAGGGAGCATTTGCTGCCTGAAAGCGTCTATTCCAGAGAGGAAGAGAAAGGGAAAATAGATGCTTTCAGGCAGCAAGCCTGCCCTGAAATGAGACTGAAGAGCTCTCTTCAGCTCTTTAGAGCTTGAGGCCACACCCCTTTGCATGTGATGTCATCATGTGATACTTCACATGCAAAAGGGCGTGGCCTAGAGCTCTAAAGAGCCGGAGGGAGCTCTTCAGTCTCATTTCAGGGTAGGCTTGCTGCGTGAAAGCACCTCTTTACTCCAAGGTGTGCTCCTTATTCAGTAAACAAAATTTTGCAGGCAACCCCTCTCCCCATCCAGCTTAAATCCTATCTTCCTTTCTTTGGCTGGGCTTTTCTCTGTGCTCTGTTGTTGGAGGAGATTAGAGGGGAGGGGGGCAGAAGAGGGTAGGTCCTTAGCTGTGCTGGTTTGCCCTTCCAGCAGCTCATGGGTAATAGTTTTGCTGTCTGCTTTTGTGGAATAGGGATTTGCAAAAATAAATTGCTTTGAATTATTTTGTAGAAGGCATAACTCTTATGCGATTAGTTGTCATGGTTCATCTTTAGTGATGTATTATAAAACTGTATTTAGTTGTCTGCACTGGGTTTTATGCTGTGTGTGTCCAGACAGTCAACAGTTGATGGTGACATGCTAGAGGACTTTTTTCTTCTTCATTCCACAGATTACCTGTAGAAGCAGTCTCTGGACTAAGATGTGCCTTCTACAACAGACACATGTAATACTCTCTTGGGTGTGGGTGATTGTGATTCGAATTACACATGGCCACTGGCAGTTGCGAGTTTCAGCAGAGAAATGGGTGGAATGTTTTTTACCTCTGGCTGCTTTTTTCTCACATGGATGGAAAAGGAGCCTTGAGAGGGCAACATTAAGGAGGAAAAAAATAACTGCTGGGGGGAAATATCATGATCCTTTGCTTTTTGTCCCTTTGCTCAGACGTATAGTTTTTCACCAGCTGATTTTAATTAAAAAAGCAAAACAGTTGAGGTGACTGGTACCTGCATCTATTGCATAATGTTGATTTGCCTCACTGTTCCACTGTAGTGCTGTTAGTGCAACTAACCATTCTCAGCGTGCAACTGTTGACACTTATAGATGCTCTGCAACGCTTTCTTTTTTCCTTTTGGATTGTAGCACTGTGTTCTGCTTCCTCCTGTTGTGGTCCAGGCCTGATTTATATACTGAATATGCTCATTAGCTAGCATACAAAATGAGGCCTGTCTCATAGTGTCACCAAGTGACCAAGTTCTTTTATAAAGTGACCATGTAGGATCTGGACACAAGGAAGAAAGGAGATCAAACCAAACCTAAATGATTCAATGGGCTTTATTGAGTACAAAAGAATAACAACATCAATCTAACTGAGCAGAAAGCAGAACATTCTATCAATATTACTAACAGTATTTCAACCCTAACCAGCAACAATATTCACCCAGTGTTCCTAACTAACATATGTGTGTGTATCAAATCTTCCTAGAGCCTAATACAACTCAGATACAGATGGAAAAGGTGGGGGGGGGGAGGTAAGGAAGGCTGAGGACTGGCATGGTTTGGGGAGATCAGGAATTAGTAGAGGGACGAGGGGAAAGGAGAAGAAGGGGAAAGGATGGAGGGATCCAAGGCTTGTAGAGGCAGCATATTACCAGGATCAGAGGCTTGAGAGCGGTGGATCTTTCAGCTGAAGGAGAGAAGCTGTTGGCTGGAGACAAGAACTTTTGGATCAAGCATGCAGTTTCCTCAGAGCATGTCTGAGAGTCAGAGCACCATGGCTGGGGAAGTCTTGACTTCTCATTGCGCAGTGGAAGTCACAGACAGTTCCTGCCCATAGACAGAGTTCCTGCCTCTAGCCCCACGGCTTGGGCAGCAAACCCTTGGATTGCTCATGAGCAGATCTTGGTTGTAGGCACAAGATTGCGTGTAGGCACAAGACTGCCTGTAGGCAAAAGACTTCTAGTTCTCTGTCCGGTAAGACTGTTCTTTATAGTGGTATTTTCCTTTGATCTCTCATAGAGTCTATTCAAATCTCCTCATCTTTCCCTGTGTCCCCAAATGGTGACAACTTGCTGTTACCTTCTGGATATCATCTTTTAATTATTCAGCCAGTCCAGAGAGATCTCAAGCTCATCTTCTGTTAGCTGCTATCTTGAGGAGGGGACATTGCCCAAATCAAATCTGCATCTCTGAGTTGCAAATGTGCCCCTTCTCTTGTCCCAGATTTGCTAGCCTGATCCCAAAAGGTGTTAAAGGTCAGGAGTTAGTGAGAGAATTAGTTCTTTTTGCGTGAGACAGCAATTACATTATTTCTTGTGTACCTCTAGCTAGTGTGTCATTCTAACTAGAGAATATTCCTTAAAGTACATAAAAAGGGGTACATGTGTGAGACGAGTTAATCAATACATTTGACTGAGGCAGAAGCATCCTGTCAGTGAGGAAAAGGGATAATTTCAGCAGTGTGAGACTGGTCATTAAGCCTGACCCATTGAGTCTCTTGTGAGTTCCACAAACACTGATAACCAATGCTAGATTACCCCTGCCTTTACAAATCATTTACCGGGCAGTCATGAGATCTGGGCATCATGTTCACCTCAAGTTCATGCATTTAATTGAACTCTTAATATAAAATGAAATCAGACACAGGCCTGAATTCCATAGACTTCTGGGTTGGTACCTCTGAGTCTAAGGTTGGGGTACATGTGCCCCAACACTCCAGGGGGTGTTGAGTGGGTAGTTTACCACTCCACCAGATCTATGAGGCAATTAGAAAGGGCTAAGGCTTCTCCTACAAGGTAAAACCATGAGGGGGGCCAGGGGCGTAAGAAGGCTGGAGTGGGCCCAGAGACAAAATTTGAAAATGGGCCCCTCACTGACACACACACACACACACTTCACAATAGATAGTCATGTGACTTGCCTCTGGGGCGCCCCTCGAGGCGTGGGGGGCCCCAGGCAGCTGCCTACCCTTGCCTAATAGTAGTTACGCCCCTGAGGGGGGCATATGGACTACAGATGGCTTTCTGGGGTTCTGCACCTTGTCTGCAACTTCATTCCTTTATGTGCTTTATTAAGGCAGCCCCCATTCCATCAAGGAGGGGAGGCTTATTCAGTAATTGGCAGTAGCCTGTGGTGGTGCATGTTTATGAAAATAAATGCAAAATCAAAATATGGTTAAGTTGAGAAGAATAAATATATTTAAATATAAAGGTCATAAAAAGGAAATATGCTGGAAGCTAACGTTAGCATTTTTAGTTTTTTAAAAATGGAATTTGTGATTTAAGTCTTGTCTTTGAAAAGAGTTGACTATTAAAATGTGCAGTAAATCATGTGTAATTGAAAAAGGGTTGTAATTGTAAACGTAAGTGCAAAAGGTTGTTCTACATCTGAAAGTTGAAGGCACTTTCTAGAATTTACAATAAGTTTTTCATTTACTGCCAGGCATGCACACCAATGTAGAAACAGACTTGTATTAAGGTGCATAAACAATGCAGTCACCAAAAGAAACCTGAAAGAGCTTAATATGCAGAGACTGCTTCTATGAGGCGGATGAATACAGGTGTAATTGATGGATTTCTTTGTGACTTTTCCTGAGAGCTAGCATAGTGTAGTGGTTAGAGTGTTGGACTAGGCCTGGGAAGACCTGAGTTTGAATCCTCATTCAACCATGAATCTCACTGGGTGACTTTGGGCCAGTCATGTATCTCTCAGCCTAACCTACCTCACAGGGCGGTTGTGAGGATAAAAAAAAACCCATGTACACCACTCTGAGCTCCTTGGAAGAAGAGCGGGATATAAGTGTAAATATAAATTTAAAAAATGGGCACATGGATAAACAAAATCTCCCTTCCTATGCTGTTTGCTCTGATTGATAGAAAGGGGAAAGGAGGGGACAGTTTGATTAACATTCCAGAATTGTTCCTAAGTGTACCCCTTATGAATCAATGTATTAGTTTCTCTCTCTTCCTTGCCCTAGCCTTACAGCAATAGCCCTGCCTGCTCATTTGGTGTATCTTACTCTGAAGATGGGGTGGGTTTTTTGTTTGTTTTTATTGTGTGTTGTAGCTGTATGTGCATGTAGGCTGACTTGTGTTTTGGAAGAGGCACTGAGGCTGTAAGGCCCCACTCCGAATTCAGGTGTGCGCACACTGCCTTGATAGTGGTTAGAGTGCTGGACCAGGACTGGGGAGACCCGAGTTCAAGTCCCCATTCAGCCATGAGACGTGCTCGGTGACTCTGGGCCAGTCACTTCCCTCTCAGCCTAACCTACTCCACAGGGTTGCTGTGAGGAGAAACTGAAGTATGTACACTGCTCTGGGCTCTTTGGAGGAAGAGCGGGTTAGGAAAAACCTAACCTACTCCATTTCATCCCTACACACCTGGTCTCTGTGATGGGATTCTCAAACAAAATTTGTGGGGTGGAATCCAGAGCTGCATTTCTAGCACCTGAACAGCCTTCCGTTTTTCAGACCTGAGGACCAGATCTAGGAAGGGATCTGAAGAAGACATCTGCTTTTGCAAAACATTTTTCTGACATGTCTTTAGTTATGAAGGGAAACAGGAGCGCACACAGCTCCCAAACCTGGGTAGGACCCGTCTCCTACTCTCATTAGAATTGTATAAACCAGCCCACTATGAGGAATTATGGTTTTGCAACCATTTCAGTCCGTAGGAGACCAGGTTTAGAGCGGGAATGCTGCAAGACACCTTGTATGTGTACTTGCAATCCTGTCAAAGATCTGTGAGAGCCAGAATTGGGCTGTGCTGGCAAATCACAAAGCAAGGTTTGAAGGTTATGGAAAAGCAATTGTGAAAACCAGCCCACAGTTTCTAGTTTGCCATTGTAATGGCAACAAAGAAATGTCTCCCAGATTCACTGGGGGAAACCCAATTTACTGAGTGCATTTTAATTTAATGATTTTATCTACTTCATATTTTCAGAAGTTCGGGTGCAGGAAGCGAGGGGGGGAGAAAGAGAAGCTGGAAGAAGCGCAACTGAGCGGGGAGGAAGGTGATCTGCAAAAGACCAACCTTTGTTATTTTTGTAAATTATTATTATTATTATTGCTGCTATTGTTATTGTTACTGTTGTTGTTATTATTATAATTATAATTAAAAAACACATACTTCTGAAAGACACACCTCTTCTTCTCCTCCATGGTCTCTGCAGCAAGAGTTCTGCTTATGTACAGAACAACATTTGGAAGCTTCGGAGGTTTTGTAGAGCATTCTGGTTCCTGCTCTGAAATGGGGAGACCTGTGCACCGTGCGTGCCTCTAGGGCAGGAAGAATACTCCTGTCCCTCAGTTACTTGACAATCATAACTCTAGCAGCATAACTCTAGCAGCAGCAGGGGCAGATCCGCCTGAGGACTTGCTCACCCACCATTCGCTGCCTCTGCTGCAGGCCCCCACCCGCCAATGGCCTTTGTGACCTCTGCTCACTGCCACTGTTAAGGCTTGCTGGCTTCTCTTTGCCAGCTGCAACACAGTATAATAATGTCACTGCCCAGCACCTGTTATCCCTGAGATGGGCTCATACCAGAGTGATATCATGTTACAGCCAGCGAAGGAAAGTAAAGTGGCTGCGACTGTAGTGGTGAGCAGAGGCCAGTGGCAGGTGGGCGGGCTGTGGTGGCAGTGATCGTGGCCACGGGGAACCCCCTCTGACTCCACTACAAAGGAGAATTACAAGACGCTAACACCAGCTGGAGAAGGAGCAAACGTCTCCTTAATAGGGCTGATGGATCCTGAACCCGCTTTGCACGGTGCCAGCTAGACTCCAACGCCGGCCGGCCGGACCGGCTGCTGACACTTCCCATCCAAGCCTCCGAAAGGCACTATGAGATGTGGGGGCGGTGCTGGCAACCCTCCCTCTGTGCGGGGTGCCTTTACAAAAGGCTTGGTAAGGCTCTGATTGGGAGCTTCCCATCCCAACTTTGCAAAGCCGTTTGCAAAGGTGTGATATGGTGGGGGCTGCCAATCCTCCCTCCTCAGGGGGAGTCTTTGCAGAGCTTTGCAAAGGTCCCATAGGGACCTTTGCGCAGTGTCTAGAGAGAGGCACCATGAAGGAAGAGAAGGCTGATAGCAGCTTTCCCTCCTTAGCAGCGCACTTCCAGCACCTTGCGAAGATCCAGTGGGGAGACCCCCACGTAACCTGTGAAAGGCTTTGGTGTACGGGCTTAAGGAGAGGAGGCTGCTTGGTGGCAGCAGTTTCTCATTGCCCAGCCCCCAGTGGCCAGTCTTGAAAGTGTTGGGAATTCTCTCTGGTAAGAGAATCCCTTTTTCATTACAGCAGAGTGCACAGAGGCACAACACAGCGGAATTTGGTTAGGCATGCGTGTATGCTGAGAGTAAAGTAACTTGGAGCCAGTTCATAGTTTCCAATCAATATACAGGTGAAACTCGGAAAATTAGAATATCGTGCAAAAGTCCATTAATTTCAGTAATGCAAATTAAAAGGTGAAACTGATATATGAGACAGACGCATTACATGCAAAGTGAGATAAGTCAAGCCTTAATTTGTTATAATTGTGATGATCATGGCGTACATCTCATGAAAACAGGCCCAAGATACAGCATTCTTTAGACATTCACCCAGCTAGCATTGATTATTAGCTCAATCATTTTCAGCAACAAATTGACATGCCTAGATCTTCCTGTCCAGTCTTCTAGATTCTAGGCTCGGTTAGGATGTTGGATAACAGCTATCTTTATATGCATTGACAGTAATAAACTCAACTCAACTAAAACTAAGACATGCCTATATATCTCAGACCAATCTCTTTTTCTTATAACAGAAAGATATTGTCTTTCAGAGTTTCTTATGGCCGCCAAGAAAGCCCAGAAGCTTGCAGCACATCAAGCACTCTCGGACGCATTTCAAAAGATCCTGCTTGTTGTTCTAGGCAAGGCCTTTTCCTTTAAAAAATAAAAACACATTTTTAAAATCCTGCTTCTGTCCCACTCTTACCTGGGGTTCCAAGTGGTTTCCATCCACAGGACGGATCAGATCCTCACCTGCTTAGCTGAGTTTCTCCCAGACCATTTTCTGAGTCCTAGGTGGAAGAGCAGAGACACAAGTTACTGGCTTTAAAGCTTGGGATCTTCTCCAACGATGGTGGGAATTGTGGAGGAGGAGACTTGCCATCCAGAAATGCATGGTGACGAAGGCCAAGGGCAGCAAAGAGTGGGCTAAGGCATTCTTCATCCAGATGAGATGGCTCCCCCATGAGGCAAGGTGAGGTGACAGTCTCAGGCGGCACTTATGCCCTAGGATGGCAAGTGTAGGCACCCTGCCCCCTGCAGGTGTAGTCTCACCTGCCTGCTACCACCGCCTCCCACCAGCTCCTCTACACTCTGTCACCCTCCTTTCAGGTGTCCTCCCCTTTATCCTGGCCCCGCTCCTGATGCAGACAGTGGTCTCTACCTCTTCTCCATTGCCCAGCTGCCTTATCTTTTGAAAATTTATTTAATCTATTTTAATTGATTTTTACATTTAGATCCCACTCTCCTCCAAGCAGCTTAGCGTGGTGTACATGCCTTTTTTATCCTCACGACAACCCTGTGAGGTAGTTTAGGCTGAGAGATATATGACTGGCCCAGAGTCACCCAGTGAGTTTCATGGTGGAAAGGGGATTCGAACTCGGGTCTTCCTGGTCCTAGTCCAACACTCTAAACACTACACTCTGCTGGCTCTTCTGGGCATGTCACTGTATGAAACTGCAAGTCAGGAGTGGAGACAGAGAAAATGGTGCTTCTAGCATAGAGTGGTGGCCTCTCCTCATTGCTTCTGCTTTGCTAGCTACAGTAGCTGGTTCTCTACCCCCAACCCCATCAGCAGGGGAGACTTGTGCATAGGAAGAAGAGAACAAGAAGGAAACTGATCCAGCTACTGGAGCAAGAGAAGCAGTGGCAACAAACAGTCAGAAGCCTACTCTGTGAGGAGCAGACACAGCTTGAGGCGGTGAGCAGGCTTTTCTAAACAGAACAACTAGCCTTCCCCCCTTCAAACCAACTAACAGGAGGAGGGGAGATTTTGAGGGGCTGGTTTCTCTTTAAGGACTCTGTGTGTGTGTGTGTGTGTGTGTGTGTGTGTGTGTGTGTGTGTGTGTTTGTGTGTGATTTGCCAGAGCTAGCATTTGCCAAGGCTAGCAAACCCCAGTGTTTTTGTTTGTCCCGACCTGGAGGGGGCAGAGTCAGCTAGGGCTGTGGGAGACCCCACATTCCTTTGACATTTCTTGGACCCACATCCTGTGCCTCAGTTGGAAGCCTACTCCCGACATAAGAAGTGAAGGCCCAAGAACATAGCGAACAGAGCATAGTGAACAGGGATAGCAAACAGGACATTGGCATTTTGCAGTTGTTTAGCAGGAAGTGTGCGGAGGAGGCTGGAACAAGCCCCCGTGATCACAAGAAGCGCAGAGGAGAAGGGAATGTAAGTACGAATCCCTCCATCATATTCTTGAGAAAGGCTGTTTGGACAGTTAAATAGCTGACCAGTAGAGCTGCGACCTAGCCTAATAAACTATCTCTAAATACTGCAAACAGCCAACAAAAGCGGTACGGAGACAGAAAGTCAGCAGGGGAGGGGGCACTTCCCAGTATATTGCACAGAGTGCCACATGTATGACTATTTGCCCCATGGGCCGAAGTCATGGGTGTGTGCTCGGTGCAATGAGCTCCTGGCTCTCAGGGAACAAATTTGTTCCCTTGAGACCAAGGTGGTGAATCTGGAGAAGCTCCGAGAGACAGAGAGGCATGCGGACGAGACCTTCAGGGACACGGTAGAGGCATCCCACTCCAGGGCTGATAGCTCCTCTGCTGTCAGGGAGAATGAAGATCTCTGGCAAGGAAGACATTGGTCTGAGGAAGAGGGAAATGCTCCTTTAGGAGGGACCCCTTCATTGGAACATGAGCTCATATCCTTTTGCACAGGGGATACTCCTGCGGGGCGGGGCCTCTTTGTAGTGGGTGATTCAATCATTAGAGGTATAGATAGATGGGTTTGTGACCATGTGTTGACTGCACGGTGACTTGCCTGCCTGGTGTGAAGGTTGCGTACATCACACATCGTGATGCTGACGGGAGCTGGGCAGTATCTGGTTCGGCAAATGCCATCCCATCCTCGATAGAAAGGACAGGGAGGGGCGCCTTGGAGGTGGAGTAGCACTGTATGTTAGGGATAGAATCTAACAAGCTAGAAAACCGAGGTGGACTGGAGTCCTCCACAAAACCCTGTGGGTGACAATACAAGGCATGAAAGGAAACGTGCTACTGGGGACATGCTATTGCCCTCCAGATCAAAACGCTGACAGTGACTGGGAGTTGCAGGAGGAAATCAGGGAGGCGTCAAGAAAAGGCAGGGCTGTAATAATGGGTGACTTCAATTACCCACACATAGACTGGCTAAATTCAGTCAGGTAATGACAGAGAGGTCAAATTTCTAGATACACTCAATGACTGTGCCCTAGAACAGTTGGTCTTGAAACCAATCAGAGAGAAGGCGACCTTGGACTTAATCCTGAGTGGCACCCAGGACCTGGTGCGTGATGTCAGTGTCATCGACCCTTTAGGGAACAGTGACCATAGTGCCATCAAATTCAGCCTACGTGCCGGGAGAGAATCACCAAGGCAGTCTAACACAGACATTTTGCATTTCAGAAGAGGAAACTTCTCCCAAATGAGGAGTATGGTGAAAAGAAAACTGAAAGGGAAAATCAGGAGAGTCACTTTGCTCCAGAATGCATGGAGTTTACTGAAATCCACAATACTAGAAGCCCAGTTAGATTGTATATCCCAAAGGAGGAAAGGTACCACTAAGTCCAGGAGGATGCCAGCATGGCTAACAGGTACTGTCAAGGAAGCCATCAAAGGGAAGAAGACTTCCTTTTGAAATTGGAAGGCCTGTCCAAACGAAGAGGACAGAAAGGAACACAAACTCTGGCAAAAGAGATGCAAGGTGACAATAAGGGAGGCAAAAAGAGAGTTTGAGGAACATTTAGCTAGAAGTATCAAGGGGGATAGAAAAAAACGTCTTTCAATACATCAGAAGCGGGAAACCTGCCAGGGAGGCGGTTGGACAATGAGGGAGTGAAAAGGATGATTAAGGAGGATATGGAGGTTTCAGACAAGCTCAATGAGTTCTTTGCGTCTGTCTTCATGGTAGAGGATACTGAACATATAGCTGTTCTTGAACCAGGCTTTTTGGGGATGGAGGCTAAAGAACTGAGTCAGATAGAAGTGACAAGAGATGATGTTCTAAACTGTCTTGGGGGGGGAAAACAAACTAACATTGACTTGACTTTCAGATGCCTTCAGTTGCTTGTTCTCCCTCCATGCCCCTCCATGCTCTCTTCACTCATCTGATACCTTCAGTCTCCATAAAATCCCCCATGCCCCAACTCTTTGGGGTAGAAAGCTGGTCCTGTGGTAGCGTGCATGAATTGTCCTGTTTGCTAAGCAGGGTTGACCTTGGTTTGTATTTGGATGAGTGAGCACTATGAGAGGAGAACTGGTCTTGTGGTAGCAAGCATGACTTGTCCCCTTAGCTAAGCAGTGTCCACCCTGGTCACATATGAATGGGAGACTAGAAGTGTGAGCACTGTAAGATATTCCCCTCAGGGGATGGAGCCGCTCTGGGAAGAGCAGAAGGTTCCCAGTTCCCTCCCTGGCTTCTCCAAGATAGGTCTGAGAGAGATTCCTGCCTGCAACCTTGCAGAAGCCGCTGCCAGACTGCAAAGACAATAATGAGCTAGATAGAGCAATGGTCTGACTCAGTATATGGCAGCTTCCTAGTAAGGGTCAAATACTCCCCTTTGGGTTGGGGCTGTAGTCCTGTGGTAGATCATCCGTCTACATCTCTACAGAGCATCTGCTCTGTAGAAATGCTTTCCCATTTAAAGGAAGAATTTAAATGTACAAGTTCCCAAGTTGAATCCCTGGCATCTCCAGGTAGAGGTGGGTAAGACTCCTGCCTGGAACCTTGGAAAGTGGCTGCAAGTCAGTGTAGAAAATATTGAGCTAGATGGAGAATGGTCGGGTAGAGGCAACTCCCTATCTTCCTAGGACTCTGCCCATCAAGTTGTGTTCTACCCTATTATTCAAACTCCTGCCCTCCTGACTGCCCTTCTTCCTAATAAAAACTCTTGACTACACCGACATTTTGTAATGGTTGTTGCACGTTTGCCTTTGCCCTCCTCCACTCCCCTTCCCTTGTGTGCCTAGCCTTCCTGAGGGCCAAGCCAGATGTGATATAGGAGTTCCTGCTGCCAGATCTCTTGTGTCCTATCTAGTTGGACTCTGGATTGTAAGCCTGAGATCAGGGCACGTGTCTTCTTTTTGCTGCATGTAGAAGACCAAATAGCTGTCATGGACTCTTTAGAAAGACTAACATTAAAATCATCATTTCATTCCAAACCTTGAATAAAGGTGAGGAATGTTACAAAATAATAGACAAAAGGATTTTACTTCTAATTATTCCTTTGTTAAAACTTGGCCTTGTTAACTTGTCTGTTTCAGAGAATGGGAAAGTGGCAGTGGAGTATAGCTCTCCCCAGGAAGACCCCATTGACTGTTTAGCAGAAGAGGAACTGAAAGGTCTCATCCAGGTAAATTGAAGCCTCATCTCATCATTCGCAGATGAGCCTCATCTTGCTATGACCTAGCAAGCTCAGCTCTTGAACATCTTAGCTTCATGAGTTGGGAGGAGTGAGTAGGGAATGAGCATTCTCTCTCATTTCAATGCATGGACTTTTAAATTCAATGGGCTACCTGTATGTTTATAGGAAACATAGGAAACATAGGAAACTGCCATATACTGAGTCAGACCATTGGTCTATCTATCTCAGTATTGTCTTCACAGACTGGCAGCGGCTTCTCCAAGGTTGCAGGCAGGAGCCTCTCTCAGCCCTATCTTGGAGAAGCCAGGGAGGGAACTTGAAACCTTCTGCTCTTCCCAGAGCGGCTCCACCCCCTGAGGGGAATACCTTACAGTGCTTTACACTTCTAGTCTCCCATTCAGATGCAACCAGAGCAGACCCGGCTTAGCTATGAAGACAAGTCATGCTTGCTACCACAAGACCAGCTCTCCTCTCCCGTCAGGTGCTTAGACCAAGGACGGACAGGTTCCTCGGGGGCAGGTAGACTGAAGATAGGCAGAGATAGCTGGGCTGAATGTTAGATGCTTGGAGCCACAGAGAGAGGACTCACTGGTCTCCCGCTGTCAGATCCTGGTTCAATGTGAGTTAACCACAGTGGGTTGACCAGAATTGCCTAGGAAATCTGCATTCTCAAAACCAGCTCCACAGGCAACCACACTAATCACTTTATGGCAACCGCACTAATCACTTTATGCAATCCAGATCCCTGTATGTCAGTCAACAAGTGTTAGTTTCACATTCAGTTCTCCACAGAGCCAACAGCTCCAAATAGCTCAAGCCCATCAACTGATTGTCTGTGCATTTGGGCCTACATTGTTGCCATAGCAGTCATGCTCGGAGTTCTGCAAAAATGATGTCACTGCCGTGGAATGCTCAGGGTGCAGACTCTGATGTCCAACCGACGTTGGAGATCAAAAGATGGCAGGAATGGATCAGCTCTGTAGTATGGTCCCTGTTGCAAGCAACACCAATAGCAACTGCAATTTGCTGCTCATGATCTTTTTGGACTTATTTATGGGAGTTGGGCACCGCAGCCATAGGTTGGGTGCAGCAGCCATAGGGAATTACTCCAACCCATGCCGTAGCACCGTAGAAGTCCTCAAGCTTTGGAAAGTCACCAGACCTCCTAGACTCCACCGTGTGCCACCTCCCAGTGCGGCTTTCCACCTGTGAGTACTTCAACCTCACTTCCAGAACTCGGAGGATCAAACCCTTTTAGGGAGAGCCTTTCATTAGGAGTGATGTAGGTGGGATAAGATACTTCTTATTTCGAGGTAGCTTAGCTGATGCCTTTTAAAAAAAGATTTGACACCCCTCTTTTCATCCAAAGGAACCAGAGCAGTTTACAACTCAATAATAACAATTTCGAAAAAGAAAGAAATGGGAACAGCCGTATAAATGGTATGAAGCACAAAAAGGGCCATAGATGGGGAAGGGGAGCCAAAGGGGTGATGGAAACAGGGATCCCACTGCTCTGTTTAAAAAGGGGGGAAAGGACCCAATGCCTAGAGCATTTCATAGCTACTGAACAAGCACTTCAGATGTGTCCCGAAAGAGCATTCAGCAGAACCATATAGCCAAACGAGCAGGCAATGGGGAAAAAGGTACAACAGGGATTCTAACAAGTAACGTCACCCCTTCCTTTGCCCAGGTTGATTCAGGCATACACGTTGACTAGGCACTCGCCTAGACAGAGGCGTAACTAGGGAAAATGGCGCCTAGGGCAAGCACTGAAATTGCGCCCCTATCCAAACAGGGATGATGGGACTTGTAGTCAACAATATCTGGAAATCCCTCTGAAAAGGAACACTGTACCATCTAGACATGGTTGTTGATCCAAACCTGAAAACATGAGCCATCTCAGGAAAAGACTTCAAACAACAGTCGGGAGTTATGCGAGGATTCCAAGTGTCATTTTCTCTGTCTCATCTCATGCTTTTTAAAAAACATGACTTTGTCCTAGAGGATCACCTGCCCAAATAGCCACTAGCAAAATAGGGGAAGAAGAAGCTGGTGGTGTGTGTGTGTGTGTGTGTGTGTATTAACCAGTGAATGATTCCGGCCAGCCTTTGTCTTATGATGACTGTTGGCTCATGATGGGGTATGTGTGCATTCACCACACTAGTCCTTACTTTGACACCAAGAGGGAGGAGGATACATTAGTTTGCCACACTAGACAGAGGAATTTGCAACAGGAGCAGACAGACAAGTTCTGCCAGGGCCCAAACCAGCCCCTGCCAGACTAAGAAATCCTTGTAATTTGCCCCTTCCTGTCACAAGCAGTGTGCTGTTGACTCTATTATTGACTCTAACTCTCAGATATCCCAATCATGGATGGAAAATTCAGGGTCAATTTACAAGAGACACATTTTCTACATGGAAGTTTCTTCTGTGCAGGTGCTGTGCAGAAACCCATGTGTAGTGACCGCCAGGGGCATAGCAAGGTTGGAATGGGCCAAGATGAGATTTCAAAATGGGCCCCCAGCCCCTCAAAGTCCAGGGCCTCCACACACCACAGGCCCCCAAGGATTTAAGTCGGATCTTTCAAAATACGTATGCTGCCTGGAAATACATTTCACTGAATACACACATGCACACTTCACAGTATATAGTGAAATACATCGAGTACTATATATTTGTGCTACTTTTAATGCCTAGAACACACTAGCAACGCTAATGATTAAAATGGCCCCCTCGCAGCGGATTAGCAAAGGAGACTTTCAACCCTGCAGGGTCAGCCAATGATTGTTTTCTCAGAATTCTGAACAAATTCAGAAAAGTTTGATCCCAGGAGATTTTTCACACCAGGCTTTTAAAGCCCTTTAACACACATCTCCTCTGGAATAGAGGTGCTGCATTCACATGTTGGCCAGATTTACCCTGAAGTCGCTGCAAGTTATTGGGGAGCAGTTCACACACAAGAAAAATAAAATAAAATAAAATAAAATAAAATAAAATAAAATAAAAGCACAACACATGCTTCACAGTTCTCACTCAGACCTTCTGGGTTGCAAAACAACTTGAACATAAGTGCATTTATGAATGGTTGAATGAAAATAAATAAAATATACTTGTTTCAGAAGTTTTTGTAATTTTCTGCCCTGAAACAAGCCACTTATAGGCCTTTTTAGATCGTTTTTGTTTTTAAAGCCAGCACATTTTCCAGTCTGTTTTCAATTAAATATTCAGAGACTTCTCAGTCTCGCCCCCCCACCCACCCCTATATCAAAGCCCTATGGCAAGCAGATTCCTATAGGGGTGGGGGGACCCCAAAAAGGAATTCACAGCCTACCTAGCAATAGCTGTTCTGGATGGTCTGGGCAGGGGGTCTGCTGCTTCTGCTGCTGCTTTGGAGAGCTCTGCCTGCTTCCTTCCTTCCTTCCTTCCTTGCTTGGGGCCTGCCCAGTTCAGGCTTCAGGGAGGCCTACTGGGAGGCCTCTCTGGAAGCCCCGCCCACCCGCCGATCAGCTGAGAGGCGGGGAGAGAAGAGCTCTGCAGTTTGCAGGCCCTGCCGATCCTAGGCCGGAGCTGGAGGCAAGTGGCTGGGGGGCCCTGGGGCTGGGCAGGGGGGCAATGGGGTGGGGGTGGCAGGAACTGGTGTGGCGCCCCCACCTCAGTGGCGCCCAGGGCACCTGCCCTGCCTCCCCCCCCCCCAGTTCTGCCTATGCGTCTAGAGCAGCACGACTTGCATTGTGCCTGCACAGGAAGAAGTGTACAAACCAGGGCTCTTGTCTTGTTTCTGAGGTGGCCAGCCTCCTGCACAGAGTGAGAGCAGCATGACCCCGAATACGCTGCCACATCAAGATGTCCTGCCTTGCCCTGCCTGGAATGACAACCGATGGAGCTGGAGCTGCTGCTCCGTGTGTCGCTTAGGCTCTCTGGCACCCCCTATCCTGACCAGCACAGAGAAACCAGGCAACCTTTGCAGAACTTTGGGGAGGCTGCACAGTAGGGTTGCCGTGTGTTTTGTCCCCCCACCCCCGGCAGGAGTCCTCTGCCTTTTAACAGCTGCAACTGGGAGAAATCTTGACGGGAACGTCTTTGCATTACTGTAGCCCTAGGCTTGTTTTTATTTTTATTTTATTTTTTATTTTTTACCCTGCAAAAACAGCTTAATGTGAAAAATCCATCAGAAGATACAACATAAGTCATTGTAATTGTGTGTGTGTGTGTGTGCGCGCGCGCGCGCGTGCGGTGAGGGGAGGGGGCAACGTTCAGGACTTTATCAGCTTGATGTCCTTTAAGGCATCGTTGTCTAGATAGGGGCTTGAATTTACTCACAAGTAGCAGCTCTGCAGGGCCATAATGTGTATTGGGACCAGGATGTGGATGTAGAGGGTGTCTAACCCTTTCTGTGCCCTTTTCTGGTCTAAAATGATATATCTCAGTGGCTGTTTTCAGAGTTAGATAGCCATGGGGGTGCATTTTTGTTAGTGCAGAAAGAATAGGTGAAACACCCCTAGCTCTGAGCCATGGTCCTGATACAATTTGCAGCTCCACAAAGCTGCTCTTTGTGAATAGATGTAAGCCCCTAACTTGATGAAGACACATTGAATGCCTTGCCTTGTTTGGTCTACACATTTTAGTCCACCACTCTCGTGCCAGTCTTCTAGCTGGTGGTGGGTGCTAGCTGCTTTGCCATTTGGGGTCACACACACTGCTACACAAAATGAACTAGGCAGCACAGATCATTCCTCTCAAGAGGGATTGTGTGGCTGTTAGGGCCTGGGGGGGGGGGACACTGAGAAGCTGGTGCTGGCAGTTGCAGTTGCTGGAGATGGTGGGGAGGGAGGGAGTCTCTCAGATGTTACTTCAGCATTCTCATCCCTCAACCTTGTGGTGGCCGCTTGGCTTATGGTAGGCCTTAGGGCCCCACCCCCCGCCCGTTGTTTTTGGACTACAGTTCCCATCATCCCCAGGCACAGTGGCCAATAGCCAAGGGATATGGGAATTGTAGGCCAGCCTGGAGGGCCAAAATTGAAGAGCCCTGGCTTATGGCGTCCGTGCCTTATGAGGGCTTCCTTCCCAGAATCCTCCAAGAGAAAACAAACCAGGGCAGCCTAAATCGAGGGGTTCCCACCCTTGGGTCCCCAGATGTTGTCTTCCATCGTCCCCAGGCCACCATGGTGAAGGCCATTATGGCCAACACAATGGAGTTGTAGTCAAACAACATCTAGAGACCTAAGGGTGGAGACCCTTGGCACAGATGACCTTCCTCAAGAGGAATGCGGGGCTGTTAGAGGCTGGTGGAAACACATAAGATGCACAGAAGCACAAAATCAAACTTTGGCTGACTCTTGGGAATCACCACTTGAAGGCATCCCACTTAGAAATATCGATTTCAACATCATTCCCTTGCCCCCATCTGTTTCTCCCCCCTAGGGATTCCACTGGGAACCTTGTTTCGATTGGAAAACAAAGCTGGACTGTTGGGAGAGCTCCTTTTATATTATCAACAATTTTGTAAGTTCACCATGATAACTTTTGCTAAACCTAAGTGGGCAGATAGCTCAGAACTAATATTTTCTTGCCAGATTGCTGAGGAGATGACTAGATCTACATCTGCCAAGTAGATTGATAAAGTTTTCAAAGCATGGGCAAGACAGAGAGTTTGAGCTTGGGGTGGGGGATACATTTGGTAATACCTTAAGAATGAATGCCGATTCTTAAATATCTTTGTTCATTTTGAATTAGATATACATTCAAAATGGGACAGGGGTAGGGACTTCAAGATGAGACGGAGAAGCTTAAATCTCAGATTTTGTATGGGGTGTTATTATGTAAGCATGCAATTTCCAAGACCTCAGATATATGGATGGGTGGTAAAGATTGTCATCACAATTCAGCAAAGGAGATTGATCCCTGTAAGCAGCCTTCTGCATGCGTAATTGACATGGAAGGAGGTGTGCATTTACACTGTGACACTTACTCAGGCTGGATATTGAACTGGTACTGGTTAGATGCCTTTTGTTGTCTGTGGAAGGGGATGCACATCTCTGTCCAGACTTGTTGCTCATGACTGCAGCTGGACTGGAATTGGAGTGCAGGATGAAAGTATCATGCTTATGCCCAATCCATTAAGACAGAAAGAGAGGCTGTGATCCTGGCTGTGCGATGTTCTCAAACTTCCCTTCACCTCTCCAGGACTTTCCATGGCAACAGTTTGAGCAAACTTCAGGAGGGCTCACTTTCACTTACGCATCGGCGGTAAGTTCTCGTTTCTAGGAGTACGGTGATTGCTGACTCTCTGGGTCAAAACAGCGCACCCATATGTCATTTTCTCCCCGGGGTGAATGGCGGCGGGGCAGATCTTTGTCAGCATAGGGGGAATGGGCTAAGCCCCCTCCCTTACTGTGGTCTTGATCCAGCTCAGGACACAGCTATTTCAAAATGTCATGTAAAGTGGCTAATATGTTGACTATACTTATTAGACCAAGGATGGCCAACTGGAACTCTTGCCAGTTCCCAGGGCAATTTTTATGTGGCCTTACAATATTTTAATCAATGGGTGATAAAAGGTTTGCTGACAGTTTCGTGTATAACGAAAATAACAATATTTCCAACTCATAAGGAACAGAATTCTTCTATGCAATTTCATCTGTCTCTGATCTTGGATGTAGCATGTCTAGAACACGTTAGTAGTTGACATACTGCACAAGGTTATATTATTATTATTATTATTATTATTATTATTATTATTATTATTATTAATAATTTGATTTATGTGCTTTTCCTGTGTAATGTTTGAGCAGTTTCACAAGAGCACTTGAGCACTAAATGCATGAATTGTGCAAACACGGTTGTGCAATTGACAACCATTCTTTCCACTTTGTGCAACTACCTTTGTGCAGTTCTTGTGTGCATGAATGTTACATTGCAAGGTGTTAGATTGCAAGATTGTGTCTGAATGCATCGGTTTCATAACTAGGGAGCCTCTTCTGATAGATACATCAGCTTTATTTTGGAGTCTGCCCACTCATGATGGGATCAGGTTGTGCAGGAAAATACACTCCAACTTTCATATTTTCCCCGACCATACTGACTGCCACCTGGAGAATAGATTGGCCCTTGAGAATATAGAAGTTGGTCGCTTCCCGCTTTGACAGGGTAATCCTGCATTGTAGAACTCTGGATTTCCATCTAGAAAATGCAGCTCTGGCACAAATGAACTGTTTGACCTTGGGCAAGTTACTCTTGGCTTGGCTTTCCTGCTAGTTCAATGGAGTCAGCAAATGGGATTGCCAGTGACCCACCCTGACATGGTTATCATGAGGGTAAATGAGACCATACATACAAGGCTTGTGCACAAAATTGCTTCGGCACCGGCGGGGGTAATCCTTTAAGGGCGGGGGAGGGTGCACTCACCCCTCCCGCTGCATTTCCCCCACAGGCGCTCTGTTATTTTTAAGCCCATCGGGGCAGCAGCGTTTGTCCCTGCCGCCCCGTTGTCGTCATGGTCCGGAAGTGGCCCGAAGTAGCAAGTGTACGTGCGCCTGTTGTGTGCGCACGCGTACATAGCAGATGGGTGCGTGCGCACACGCGCTTGCTACTTCCGGCCATTTGCGGCCGACGACGACAACGGGACGGCAGGGAGGAACGCTTCCGGTGGGGGAAATGCGGCGGGAGGGGTGTGTGCACCCCCCCCTTAAAGGACTACCCCAGCCGGTGCGGGGGCTATTTGAAAACAGTAGGTCTAACTCTACTCCAAATGATATCCGAGAGAGTGCACAGCTTTCTTGGTGGCCCTTGTTCCTATGCCTTGAACAGTGAGGCTATTCCCAGGATCAGGAGAAATCGGGCTAGGGGAACTTAGCCCGATTTCTCCTGACCGCGAGAACCACCAGGTGGGCAGGCGAGCCCGGTGGCCTCCAGGCGGTTAACCCACCAAAACAACCCTCCCCTTCAACCGAGTTTGAGGAGCGAGTGCTCCGCAAACCCGGTTTTTAAAATCGTGAGTAGACCCCCGACCGGGAAGCTGAAAAGCAGCCTCCCGGCTCGGGGGTCCCTCCAGCATGCCCTGCCAGCTCGCGCCGGGCATGCTGGAGCTTCCAGGGGCCACGTGGCCCCCGAACTCACCAGCCCGTGTGAAGAGCCTCAGTGCTTGCACTGCTGACCTTGCAGGTAATGCTGTTTGTCCCCATGCCATTAAATGCTTCACCTGCTAATTTCTGCAGACCAAGCTGCTATTGAGAGTATGAGAGGAGGCCAAGGTCAGTTGGCAGTGAGGATTTCAGCACTACTGAGGTGTGCAAATCGTTTTATTTGGATTGAGGCTACAGAGCAGAATTGACACAAACTCAGGGAGAATTACATTCTCACACCAAGCTCCTAAGTTTCTAGCAATGCCTTGTTTGCTGAGCCTCAGAGCCAGACTGGACACCCATACATGCAGTTCTGAGCAGGAGCATGGAAGATCTGTTCCGTTTGGGGTTGTGTAGATTCCAGTAGCGGCTCGTGAATGCGCCCCTGGGAGGGGGGCGGCGGGAGGCATCTTTAAGGGAAAAAGTTGCTGCTTACCTCGGCAGCGTGCCTCCCAGCAGGGTAATCACCACCTGCGGCGGGGAATTGCCGCCACCACTCACCTGGCATAAATGGAGCCGCGCCCCCGCCAGCAGCCAGGTGAGTGGTGGTGGCGATTCCCTGCTGCAGGGGCTGCTGGGAGGCACACTGTGGAGGGAAGCAGTGACTTTCTTTCCCCTTAAAGATGCCTCCCGCCTTCCCCCCAATGGCGCTTCATGAGCCGTTGCTGGTAGATTCTTGTCTTCTCTTCAAGCTGACCAGGCCAGGCCAGGGGCACTGGATGAGAAAAGACAAAACAGAGAAGCCGAGTGCAAAAGGTGGAGTTGGACACACCTTTGTAGTCTCCCTAGTTTCATCATTGCTATGTGCTCTTTTAAACAGGGACTTGTCAAGTAATGCAATCCAGACCATTGAGACGAATTCATGTGAAGCTGTCCTGTTTGTGCAGTTTATGTAAGTCACTAAGCATCCAAACCAGAGGCGTATCTAGGGAAAATGGCGCCTAGGGCAAGCACTGAAATTGTGCCCCTATCCAAACAGGGATGATGGGACTTGTAGTCAACAATATCTGGAAATCCCTCTGAAAAGGAACACTGTACCATCTAGACATGGTTGTTGATCCAAACCTGAAAACATGAGCCATCTCTATTCAAGACTTAGAACAACAGTCAGGAGTTATGTGAAGATTCCAAGTGTCATTTTCTCCCTCTCATCTCATGCTTTTTAAAAAACATGACTTTGTCCTAGAGGATCACCTGCTCAAATAGGCACTAGCAAAATGGGGGGGGGAGAGAAGAAGGTGACAGGGAGGGGGTGGGGAGGCTATAAACCAGTGAATGATTCCTGTCAGTCTTTGTCTTGTGATGACTGTGGGCTTATGATGGGGTGTTGGGAATTCTCTCTGGTAGAGAAACTCTTTTTCATTCTAGCAGAGTGCACAGAGGCACCACACAGCGGATTTAGTTAGACATACGTGTATGCTGAGAGGAAAGTAACTTGGAGCCAGTTCATAGTTTCCAATCAATATATAAGGCATTGATTAGACAACTCCATTCTAGATAGGGCGCGCGGCCCCTTTGGCAGTTAGAAGAAGGCTGGTGCTGCTTTCTCTTTCCCTGCAGGGAAGAGCTGCTCCTGGGCTGGGTTGCGAACGCAGCACCAGTCTTAGCTCCTGAAAGGGCCGCGCAGCCCCTTCGGGAGCTAGTGATGCTGGCCCTGCGTTTGCAGCGCGCAGCCAGGAGCGACTCTTCCCTGCCTCCTTTGAACCCGTTGGCCCAGTGGTGGCTCCGCCCCTTCCAGGGTTGCAAAACAACTCGAACATAAATGCATTTATGAATGAATGCATGCATGCATGAATGAATAAATGAATGTAGTATTGTTCCAGAAGCTTTTGTAATTCTCTGCCCTGAAACAAGCCACTTATAGGCCTTTTTAGATAGTTTTTGTTTTCAAAGCCAGCAAATTTTCCAATCTTTTAAAAATTAAATATTCAGAGACTTCTCAGTCTCCCCCCCACCTCCTATATCCAAGCCCTATGGCCGATCCTAGGCCGGAGGGCAAGGCAAGCAAGATGGCCAGTGGCTGAGGGGCCTTGGGGCGGGGCAGGTGGGCAATGGGGTGGGGGTTGCGGGCACTGGCATGGCACACCCCAGTGGCGCCTAGGGCACGTGCCCTGGCTGCCCCCGCCCCCAATTACGTCCATGATAAAAACCATAAATGGGGATGGGGTGGGGGAGCACAGATGGATTCGGTTTCCACCCTGTGGTTCTGGCCCTACATCTCCCAAGCTTGAGAAAAGACAAAACAGATAAGCTGAGAGAGAAAGGTGGGGTTGGACACACCTTTGTAGTCTCCCTAATTTCATCATTGCTATGTGCTCTTTTAAGCAGGGACTTGTCAAGTAATACAATCCAGACCATTGAGACGAATTCATGTGAAGCTGTCCTGTTTGTGCAGTTTATGTAAGTCATTAAGCATCAAAACCATCAATGGGGATGGGGTGGGGGAGCACGGATGGGTTAAGTTTCCACCCTGTGGTTCTGGTCCTATATCTCCCAAGCTTCTGCCCTAGAAGCAGTTTCCCTCCAAGAGGGTTCTGGGAGTCAGGCCTGCTGCTAGGGGCCACCGTTTCTGATTGTGGGAGCTTTGACCCATAATTCCGGGTCTGTATGGGGTTGGGTTATTCATTGCTGAGCGATGTGTACTGTGCATGTGCTTCTTTAGAACTGTTTTCCATTTTTCTGGACTGCACACAGAGTTCTCAAAGCAAGGCTGAGCCAGATCTCAGTCCTGGAATCGATTCTCATATGTGATGCCTTGTTTCTAGAAATCTCTCTGCAAGAAGGCTCACTTGGTACCTGGTCTCGTGGTAGCAAGCATGACCTGTCCCCTTTAGCTAAGCAGGGTTGGATATGCATGGGAGACTAGAAGTGTGTGCACTGTAAGAGATTCCCCTCAGGGGATGGAGCCGCTCTGGGAAGAGCAGAAGCTTCCAAGTTCCCTCCCTGGCATCTCCAAGATAGGGTTGAAAGAGCGTGGCGTGAGCCCAAGATTGCCAGAGTCTGAGAGCGTGGCTTCCAGGCCAGCTTAAACAATGGCACTCTTCTTCATCTTAGAAATAGGCACTGGAGCTTCAGACAAGAGATGAATTAGCACCACTAGATGAGGGAGTTAGGAAAGAGTCTTTGGACATGAAAAAATGAATCCACTTTTTGCACCTTTTGAGGGGCAACCTTAAACTCACAGTAAAGCCTCATGGTAAAGCTTGCTGTTTGAATAACATCCTGGAAACAGCTGCCCCACTGGAAAGGACACCACCTTCATACTTTGCTGCAGGGGCTTCATGTGGCAATTCGACTCCCACCATCAGACAGGAATCTCAAAGGAAAGATAGTTTTTCCTATCCCATCTACCTTTAAAAAACATATTAAAATGTAATGCTTATTTTGTACCCTGCAAAATCCTGTGCACAATGCTTGTTTCCAGAGACCTCAGCAGCAATCTCACTGAGAATCTCACTCATGGGTCATTCGAGGTCAGGAATGGAACACAGTTTATCAAGACGTAAGTGAATGCAAATGTGAAAAGAGTCAACCTGTTATTGCAGAGTAAGGTACTTTCTTTGACCCCCGGGAAGGTTCAACCCGCCCCCCAACTCTTTTGAATGGCAGAGTTCAACCCTAGAAGATGTAGCATATGGTTATATTCATTCATTCATTCATTCATTCATTCATCCATCCATCCATTCATTCATCTATCATATTTTTATACTGCCTGATATGTATATCTCCAGGTATACAGATATTAGATAGATAGATAGATAAGATAGAGATATGTCTATCTCTAGGTGGTGTGTAATGAAAAGAAGCTACGGCTTTAAAGGAGGCTTCCTCCAGTGCTTCTCTCTTTTGAGAAGTTATTAACCGCTGATGCCAGGGCTGGAAATTTGATGCACTGTGCAGGTCAAACATCTCTCCTCAGTGTCTTCAGAGACACTGGGAGGCAAATACCATGTGTGTGTTTGTGTGTGTATAGTGCAATCCAGATTGGGACGATCAGTAGAGCTGGAAGCTTGCTGGTGGCTCAGGGACAGGCTGCTGCCCTTGCACATGTGCCAGCCCTGCCCCCTGTATCAGCGTCAGATGCACACTGACACAGGGACCATGCTAGCTCTGGGAAGGGCGGGGGCATGTGGCTGGGGGGGGGCATGTGGTGCCTTGCCTGCTCCCAGGCTGCACTTTCTTTGTCAGCTGGGTGCTTTCTTCCTCTCTCCTGCGCGGAAGGAGGGGGTGGCAAATAGCTTAATCCGCCCCTGCCTCCTGGAGCTTCTTCCTGCATTTTGCTCAGCTTGTAACCAGTGGGTCTAATTCCTCCCCACGGCAGGCTTCTCAACCATCATCCGCTGAAAGTCACTGATGATGCCAGTTTTTACAGGCTTCCCTCACTGAAGCTTCTGTAAGTACCTGAAATGAATTAGTTATTACCGTGATCACTGGTTTTTCTGCATCTTAGACGGACACTCTTCTTCAGGGCCACTGGGTGGTCCAGAAGAACTCATCAGACTTTCCCCTTTTCTTCTTCCTCTTCTTCCTCTTCTTCGTCTTTTTCTTCTTCTTCTTTTTTTTTTTTTTGGTGATGGTAAACTCTGAGGGTACGTTTCTGACTATGTGAAAGTGCCTCTGAGTATATGCAGAGTATAGGGCATTTCCCTGTATCCTGTTTTTAATGCAGGGCTTCAACTCTAAAATGCATGATAGAATTAGAAGAAGAAGAAGAGAATTTCTTGGAGTATGTGCAGATTGCCAAGTGTGTTTTGAGCCAAGATTTTGTGCCTGCAAGATAAGAATGAATGATAACGAATTAAGCTCCTTTGATCATGTGCAGGCTGCTTTTGTGTCATCACTGAATAAACTTGATCAGTCCTCATGCATTTGGTACTGGAGGTCCAGCTTGCTGGTTGGAGGCATGATTTCAGGGCAGGCTGAAGCTAGTTACTCAGTGGTGAGAAAAATACACTGTTGACTAAACTGTACTGTTGACTAAACTGTTGGAGATTCTCTTGTGGTGAGAGAATCCCTTTCTCAATATAGCAGAGTGCACAGAGGCACAACACAGCGGTAGATTAGTTAGGCATGCGTATGTGCTGAGAGTAAAGTAACTTGGAGCCAATTCATAGTTTCAAATTAATATAAAAGGCATTTATTAAGGAACTCCAATCTAGATAGGAAAGTGAGGATTTAGGATCTCTAATCTATCTATCTAACTAGATGCAAATGGATTCTGCATCCTCTCTGCACAAATGGTGCAGGGAGAGAACCTTGCCATGTTGCAAGGTAGGCGGGCAGGTAGCAAGAGAGAGAGGAAGGAGGAAGTCCCTGAGATTAGCAATCTACACATCAAAGGGATAGCATCAGAGCAGTGGAGAAGTGATGACAAATGTCTTGACCCTCTAGACCTCTGACTTACTAGTCTGTCCTCCACTGTCTGAGGCAAGAGACAGCGCAAAGTCCTTTAACTTTCCAACATAAACAGTACTCCAGAGCTAAGACTCCAGAGCTAAGCCATGATGCTTTCTCCCTTTTCTATTCTGCCTGATGTGGAGTTGTGTGGTTCGAAAGCAGCAAACCCAACAAGCTTCATGAAATCGGGTCTCCCTAGACATTATTTCTGCTACACCACACTGACTTTCTCTTTCTCTTTGGTATCCTGCATTGCAAAAAGTCTCTCTCCTTATTTCAGAAACCTTAGTTCTACAGAAATGACCCCAAAGATATTGGAGGACCTGATCCAGACCTCCCTGCAATTGAAGACTCTGTAAGTACTATGTACACCCTTTTCCTTTTGCTGGTTGCCAAAGGAGAGAAGAAAAGAGACAAGTGGAAACGGGGAGTCAGCCTTATTCTAACCCCCTCCTCCTCCTCAGCCCTCTAAGTAGGTCGATAGGGGCAACTTCAGAGGCTGTAGTTTTCCCTGCGAGGAGGACAGGAGGACGGTTGACCAATACTCACGTTGCTACCAAGTTGCTAGCCAACCCACACTTCTTGCCCAACATGCTATCAGGCTTTGCTGTGGGAATGGAAGTCATGCTAGAGTGGTGGTTGAGGGAACAGGCATTCCTCAGACCCGTTACAGGGGCTTCTCAGCGAGGTGGTCAGAAATGACAGACAAGGAGGGGACGGAGCGCAGGGACGGAGCGCAGGTACTTCTCGGCTTCTCTGACTGTTGGGTTGTGCATGGCCATGGGGGCTGCCATGGAGAGTGGCTGCACTTCTGCATTTGCAGTGACATCACTGCCTGAAGCTTGTCTACCACTACCCAACTTCCCACTGAAATATGGAGCTACAGGACTGTTGGGTGTGTTCCAAGCTGTACGCTCAGTTCGTGTGGACCAATGGTGAGGGCATGCCCCCTGTGTGGGTTGAAGGAGTGCAGGAACATTCCCCAGAATCCTCTGCAAGAGACAGGAAGTGGCAGATATGCAGGGAGTCTGCAGGAGACAAAAAACACGGAAAAGATTCCCTGATGGTAAAAAGTCTGAAAACCACTTAGCTAGAGTCATGAGTATCTTTGGGCATCATTTTGAGACATCTCCCAGTTCCATCTTCTCCGGAAATAGCCCTTCATTAAAAAAGGTTTTCTTTCTTCCTTCTTTTCCTTCACAGGCTGTATGCTTTCCCTCACCAGCACTCAAACACAAATGGAGTGGGGCCATAGCTTAATGACAGTGCTCTGCACATGCAGGGTCCCAGATTCACTCTCTGGCATTTCCAGTTAAAATAACCTCAGGGAACAGAGCTAGGAAAGACCTCCCTCTGAAGCACTGAAAAACCATTGCCAGTAAGAGTTAGAAAGCACTGAACTCAAGGGGCCAAGGATTTGCCACAGTATCAAGCAGCTTCCTACTTCTTCGGCAAGTAATAATTTCATCAGAAATTATTATCCCTCACAGCAAAGGGAGACTATGATCTCCCTCACAGCAAAGGGAGGAAGATAATCTCCATTATCTCCCTCACAGCAAAGTCAGCTCAATCTTCCTCAGTATATGGAGATGGGAATATCCCTTCATAGGACAGTTTTGAGTTAGAAACATTTTCTGAAGAGATGTGGGGGATATGTGGAGAGCCCCCAAAGTGTGGGTCGGCATGGCACCCTCCTGAAAGGACTGGATTGGTTGTGGGGGTTGCCAGTTACTGTCCTCTCCTGCAAGAAATGCCAAGAAGCTGTGAGGAGTTCTGTCTTTTTCCTTCACAGCATCTTGCCTAACAAGGTGTTCTGCTGTCTTTGCCATCTGAAGGATGACATTGAAGTTTTGTCTGATACGATGAAGTTGGACTGCACCGACACGTGTACCACAAAGGAAACTCTCTGCGGTAGGCTAGTAGTAGTTGATGAAATTCTGTATTGTTTTGAATGTTAAAGAGCATTTCACAATTTCCCCTCTAAGCAGGGGAAAACCTGTTGCAAAATGAGCTCATCGGCAGAATGTACTAAGAAAGAAGACCTCAAATGGCAATGATGCAAACTGCACAGAAATCAAAGTAGGTCTGCAAATGTCTCCTTTTGGGGATAAAGTGATTTTTGGACCTTTGCTTTGATTTCTGGAGTCCTTCCCTTGGTCCAAAATATGTATCCTTCCTCCATGATTCTAATTTGTGCAGAGTGACCTCTGAAAGTGTAAGGGTAATACTTTCTAGAGGCCCTTACTATCCTTTTCGGGGGGGGGGGTCAGCTTCCTGGGACTCTCATTATTTTTCAGCTTTGATTGCCAAACCAGGAATTGTACTGCAGAGAGTAAGAGTAGGTTCCTTTGACCACACTCCTGCCCTCTCTTTTCCCGGAGAGAAAACCGTCTTCCCCACTATGCTGTTGAGAGAGAGACTGAGCAACTGGGGAAGAGATGGCAGGTGGCGCCCTCTCTCTCTCTCTCTCTCTCTCTCTGATGGTGAGAAGGATTGGACTACTGGCGCTGCCCCTAGAGAGAATGCAAGCTACCAAATTCTACCCCCTTGACTGTCCTCTGTTGGGTGGGGCAGTGGGGAAGATTGGGCTTGCTGGACCCAATCCCCGCCACATGTTGTCTAGAGAGAAAAGACAGATATGCCAATAGATCAGGCCTGCTCAACTTAGGCCCTCAGCTGTTCTTGGACTACAACTCCCATAATCCCCAGCCACAGTGGTCAAGATTCAGGGATTATGGGATTTGTAGGCCAACACCTGCAGGAGGCCCAAAGGTGAGCAGCCCTGCAATAGAGGCAGCTGCTTGTAGAAGGAGCAACCTCATCTTTTCACCCACTCTTGTGTACTCTCCTTCTGATCAGAAACTATGGCAGCTGCTCTTGGTAACAATCACCTTGCAGGAGCAGCCATCAGGAGTGCCTTCCTGCCACGCTGTCTCTAAGCAGCATGGCAGGCAAGCGAATGAGCAGCCACCGCTGCTTCCAAGCACTCACTTATGCTTTCCCTCTTGAAGGCTCTATCTGCTCCCTCACAGATTGAATGAACCACTGACTGAAAGGAAGCTGGGGCGGATGGCAGAGATCGCCTCTGCTTGTTCCTGTTCCTGTTTTCTGTTCCTGTTCCTGTTCCTGTTCCCGTTCTCTCTCTCTCTCTCTCTTTCATGCTGTAGGAGAAATGGGGCTTCATTGAGAGGGAGAGGGAGCAGGCAAGCAATCGAGGCAACGGCTCCTTGCATGAGCAGGCCACTTGCACACTCCATCTTTGGTCATCACAGTGGTAGGGATGGGGGAGGAGAGCTGGTTTTCAGGTAGTGAGCATGAAATGTCCCCATTGTAAAGAAGGGCTTGGACTTGGTTGGGTGACTACATGTGAGCACGGTGAGATCTTCCCCTTAGGGAATGGGGTCATAGCTCAGTGGAAGAGCATCTGCATGCTCAGGTTCACTTCCTGGCTTCTCCAGATAGGTCTGGGAAAGACTCCTGCCTGAATCCTCAGAGAGCTGCTGCCAGTCAGTGTAGACAATACTGAGCTAGATGGGCCAAGGGTCTGACTCCCTCAAAGGCAGCTTCCAAAGTCCCCATGTTCTCCTGCTGCACCACCCAGAGAGGAGGGAGGGTGAGCGAATGGACAGCGGTGACTCGGCTTGGGCTTTCTGAGCAGTTCCATGGGGTTGAAGACTCCCTGTCAGGCATCTTGGAGAGACAGAGAGGACCAACAAGCTCCAGGAGACAGCACGGCCCCCATTCTCCAGAGTCAGGAGAGGCTGCCTCCTTTCCTTGCCTGCCTTCTGAGGAGGAGTGTGACTATTGGGACACACAAGCAAAAAAGGAGACAGCATCTCACGGGGCTCGCTGTGTAGCATTGATTGAAGCCCAATGCCTTTCAGCCTCAGAGCTCTTCAGGGGCAATCATTAGTCATCTTTCAAAAAGACCTTGAGTGAAACGCCTTTGCCTGGTTACAAGCTACTTGCGCAAGGTCTTTTTGAAAGAGGCCTGAAGAAGGCCTCTGAGGCTGGAACACCTTGGCCTTCAAGAAATGCTACACAGTGCCCTGGGACTTTGTCTCCTTGTTTGCTGGTCTGGTTGGGGGCTTCCTGTCCGTCTCCATCCCCTGGTCTGCTTTTGGGACTCACAGCAGCTGCATATGGAGCAAGAGGCTGTTAGTTCAGATCCCTGCCGATGTGCTTCCCAGACTGTGCCTAGTCCATAGAACTGGAGTCACCTCTATCAGGCAGCAGCGATATAGGCAGGTGCGGTAGGCGGATGCTCACTTCAGTGACAACAGCAAAGACATCATCTCGCACTGTGCGGGAGAAAGGCAATGGCCAACCACTCCTGTATTCTTCCAAGAAGACCTCATGGCTCTGTGGTGGCCAGGAGTCGACACCGACTCGAACCATCTTTCCTTTCCCCTTTACTGCGACACACAGGCCAGTGGGACTCCGGCCTCCCAAGGGCTGCTGCCCTTCAGTAGCAGCTGGACCATAACTGACAATGGGGCGGGGGGGAGGGGGGGAGAGAATCCCTCCTTTACAAAGGCCCACAGGGTTGGATGGGGTGGGATCCTGGCATCCACAAGAGGGGTGGCTGAAAGAGCACGCAACTGGGAATCTTCAGGAACAGACCTTGCGGAGAACGGAGAATGCTTAAGCAGCTTGCCTTTCCTGCAGAAAACATAGCGTACAGTTTGTCACTTAGACTGTTAAGCAGCAGCCTCATTTCTTTCTCACTCTCCCCCTCAAGTGCCTCGGAATTTTAGTTGGCCCCCCTCCCATGGAAGGTGGGCTCTTTTCAAATTCCAGCTCAAATTCTAGCTCCCTCATTGGTTTACTGGAATGAGAGCTGCCTAAAATGGTTACAGGAGGAAGATCCCATCCCTAGAGCAAGAGATGTTTGTGGGGAAACTGAAGAAATGCATATCAGTAACTGTCGTTTAAAGGTAAAGTGTGCCACTTCTTTGACTCCTGGTTGTCTTTGGTAGAATACAGGAGGGGTTTACCATTGCCTCCCCCCGTGGAGTGTGAGATGAAGCCTTTCAGCATCTTCCTCTCTCGCTGCTGCCCAATATAGTAGCAGCGGGGATCCGAACTGGCAACCTTCTGCTTGTCAGTCAAGCATTTCCCCGCTGCGCCACTTAAGGTGGCTCTGACTGCTCTTGACTTTCAGGCATAACCACACAACAGAGCGGGAGCCATACAGAGGCAGTTTCTAAACGGGTTCCTCTTCTTAATGTATGTGTGGAAGGAGCATGCCAGAATACTGGCCTATCATCCTGCTCCTCTGCACTGGCTGGCAGTCCTGTCACTGCCACTTCCTCCTTCCCTCCTCCTGGGTAGGGACTAAACCACCTGCTGCAGCCCCTTGCCTGAGATGCAGCGGGAAGGAAGGCTGGACTGCTTCTCTCTCGGGGACACTTGGTGCAGTTTGGGCTCACCTTGGCTCACCTGCCTCCTTTTGCTGCTGCCTCCTTTTCTGCCTGCTGGGAAAGCAAGGGACAGGAGTGGGGAGAGAGAAGAAAGGGACTCTGCAGCCAAGTGCCTGAGATGAATTCATGGCCCTGAAAGAGGGAGAGGAGGGGGCAGAGGCGATGGGATTGCTTGCCAGTGGAGCAAGAGGGATAGACCTGTGTGTGATTCACTGCTCTACTACAGGCCCATGTACTTATTATAAAAAGAGGCTCATTGTGCCTTGAACGTGGTCTAAGCTTGCTTATTCTATTTTATTGGTCTACACCTTTAAAGTGGTTTGAAGCCACCTAATGGCGCAGCGGGGAGGCAACTTGCCTCGGGAGCAAGAAGTTGCAGGTTTGAATCCCCGCTGGTATGTTTCCCAGACTATGGGAAAGACCTATATCGGGCAGCAGCGAGAGAGGAAGATGCTGAAAGGCATCATCTCATCCTGCGCGGGAGATGGCAATGGTCAACCCCTCCTGTATTCTACCAAAGAAAACCACAGGGCTATGAGGTCGCCAAGAGTCGACACCGACTCGACGGCACAACTTTAAAGTGGTTTCAAGCAGAGTCACTTTCCCCCTTCTGAGGGAACCCTGATAGAATTTTGAAAAGTGGGTGGAAGCTAAGGGTCTCTAATCGACAGTTCAGGTGGTACAAACGGATACAAGTTTGTCACGAGGACAAAGCCTTGGGGATAGATCAGGAAATGCCTCTACTGGAGACTGTAATTAGTCCTTCAACACAGTGTTGCCAAATATCCTTCAGCCTCCACCTCATGCCTCCGATGAAGTAGATTCTTGCCTACAAAAACTCAGGACATTGTGTTAATGGAGCTACAAGGCTCTTTGTTGCTGTGATTTTGTCAGTCACACTTCTAGACTTTCAAACAGCTAGAAACTTCCTTTAAAAAAATAAAGCCGAGATGTATGGTGCTTCCAGCAGCAATAAATTGTGCAACTTTCGTGGAGTCTTGCTTACGCAGACTCCCATCGGCTTCCATGCTGCTTCTAAGCAGCTGCTTCTTCTTCTCTGGCCACGCACTGATCAGAGACCTTGTGCTATTTTCTCAGCGCCACCTTAGGTTGCTATCTTGCTAACTGGTGCATCTTTGCTCTGCATGTCCTTGACAGGATGAAATGCAGTCACACATTTGTCCCTTTACAACTTCTCTTCTTGCAACTTGCTAATGATCTGAGCATCAGGTGCTTTTGGACATTGGATGATCCTGTTCTTTTCTTCTTGCTTCTGAGCAGAGAAAGATGAGGCTTTGAATAGGATGCAAAAAGAAGTAATGAGGGTGTTGGGAATCAGGAAGCTGAAGACCAGCAGTACACGGGGCAGGCCAAGGACAGCGTCGCTGCACAGGTCCGACCAAGCTGTTATGCAGTCCACACCTAGCATTCCCTGGTCGACAGCTACCATCATCCTGGATGGCGGAGCTCATGGTGAAACTCCCTGGCTTGAGGGCGACCATGATGAGGCTGACCTCAACAAGTGGTGCTCTTCCCTTATCCCAGTCACGCTAGTGAGGAGCCGCTTAGCCCACGTGATCCGTAGGCTCAAAGTGGACTGCACAGAGTCCAAGGTCCAGCTGGCCTGTGCTAAGATGATTTCCAGGCTCACGATGCTGCTGAACCTCTTCAGTGAGAGAGAATACGTCAAGGAGACGTCCTCCCTGTGGAAGTCATACTGCCGGCCTATGAAGAATGTCGCCAACCTGGCCACAGGAAATCCAAGAAAACGGGTGAATCCTGAGGTAAGGGGCAATCCTTGTCAAGCCTGAGGGGTTGTCAAGCTTACTAATGCGTTGTCAGGAGGAGCTTGGGCAACGATCAGCTGACCTGGATGTGGCTCACTGGGCGTGAACAAGGGGAGGCAATGGGAGTTCACCTGGCACTGGCTTCTTGAAAGCATAGAGTCAAGCCATGAAACATTTGGGTTTGTCGTTCATGCTTTCTTTTCAAATTGCAATAAACTCTGTTCCGATTGAGACACGGCCTTTAAAAAGTGGTTGGGTAACCGATTCAGGCCATTTGAATTGGTTTTGAATTAATTTAAATATATTTCACACAGAAAAGATCACACTCTTTTGCAGAATATATTTCATGCAGAATAATATCAATCTCTCACTTCTATCTGTAAAATAAGTACCACGATATCCATTGCACTTGAGAACGACAATGCATTCGTTCTCACGACCAGCACTAGCCATGCTAGTGCAGCCCCACCTGGGCAGAGCTGCTCATGAGAACTGCCGGGATCGGTCCCAATCCCGGCACTCCTCGACTGGGTAGTCCAGGTGAGGTAGGAGGGTGTACATGCAGCCTCCTCCCTCACCATCTGGTCATGTGGGCAGCTGGGGTGCTGGCAGCTCCCTTCAGGCTGCTGGCAACCATTTTAATGATAGATGCCAAGGGAAGGAGCAACCCAGACTCTAGGGTTTCTCCATGCACAATGCTGCTGGTGTGGTGCTGCATTGTGGGATTCCTGGAGGCCAGGCTTTGCTTCCCCAGCCTCCAGATTGCTGCGCTGCTGCTCATCGCAGTGGCGATCATGTGGGTGGGGAGATGAATGGCAAGGTTGGGAGGGAATGGAGGTGATGAGGTGAAACCATCTGCTGGCCATTTGCTACCAATCTGTGATGTGAATGGAGGTTCTTACCATTTCTCCGTGATGCATTCGGATGATGTCACTAACCATCACACAATTACACAGCACCATCTGCTGGCCATTTGCTACCAATCTCTGATGGTCTCAAAAGACTTGATTCCCACCATGGATTGGTAGCAAATGGTCAGCAGGTAATGCTGTCAAATTTCACAATGGCCAACAAACCCGTCAGATCACCCCTTGGAGAAATTGTGTAAACTTCCATTTTCAAATAGAGTTGTTCTCTCTTTGGCAATATACCCCATGTCTTGCATTCAGGAGAGTCCAGGCTTAATCTCTAGCCTCTTAGTTAAGGCTTCAGGGCTGAGAGCAGCTGTAAAAAGGAGTAGAGAGTACTGGGCTGAATGGACCAATGTTTGACTTGGTAGAAGACAATTGCATATGTCCATATGAGAGCAAGTTCAATAGAGAGCAGTACAAGTGGTGTTTTTTATTCTGAGCGGGGTGGGGGGAGAAAAAGGTAGAAAGACAAAAAAGCCTGTTTTCCCTTTCCCTTTCCTTTGTCCCACCTTGCAGATTGCAAGCCAGTGAATCCCAGAATATGGCTATGGCAAATGGCTGTTTGCTATTTCAGTGACTGCAGTGATAACGATGATCATGGCAGTAATTTGCCTGTTTGAGGTAAGCTAAAATGCATTTTTAAGTTGGATTTATGAACTGCCAAATCCAAGGGCTTGGGGTGGGAAGCGAATGTCCCACAAAGACACAGTCCCCCCCAACTGAGGAAGAACTACTTTCACACGGGATATGCCAAATACTCATGCTTTGTAGAGAGCTTTCATTTGAGCCAGAGTTCATCCTGCCTCTACCTCTGGTGAACTCAGCTGCTGTTTCTAATCCCAGAGCTCCGACCTGAAGCGTGCAAAGACAGCAGGGCCTCTGAGCACGTTCAGTGTCTTTCCCTCACCCCTGAATACCCACAGGCATTTCCTCACAACAGAGATTAGAGTTGGGAGATCCAATCAACAATGAGCTCCAACACCTCTCTTTTTTAGGAGCACTATCATGACAGGAATGCTAACAAACCAATTTCTTGGTTGACCACCCAAATCATTGGCTCTGGCCCGCTGCAGGAAATCTTTACGTGGTGGTTGGTTGCTCATGGTCTTTCCTCTCTTTTTCTTGACAAACAGATCTGTTCTCAGCTTTCTGCAATTAAGGATGGCACCCCTCAAAGGAAACGGTAAGCCTTGCTCAGGAATGCCTGGTCTTCTGTGATTCTGCAGTCTTGGGACTCTACGCACAGGACCTGGTCTCAAGCTCAGGATTTGGGTGTCCACTTCCATGTTAAAAAAAGAAAACCATTTTTTAGGCCTTAAGGCAGTGGATGAAAAGTTGAAAGGATGCAAACAGTGTCTGTCAGATCCTCCAGTGTTCAGTGGGCAGAACTTCTGTGTGCTGCAGAAGTCTCTGGCCATGTTCTTCAGCTACCCACACACTCCCAGACTTCATATTCCAAAACCTCTCCTCCTAGTGTCATTATGCCTTCTCCATTTTTGACATTTCAGGGTACAAATCTATCCCATGTGCCCCATTTGCACAACCCTTTTCATGTAGGGGAAAATTGGTACGCCAGCTGTGACTACCACTAAAAAACACATATCACCCATTTCTTTGAGAGAACGTTTCATTCAGTTTGTTCCATTCTCTCCCTCCTCCATCTCCCCTGCTAACTTGGCAAAGAGGCACCTTTTAACATGATGGTTCTCTTTATTTAGCAGGGGGAGAGTAACTGGCCCTATCCACCCCCAGCACAGTGCCTCCAGTGACTGTAGCTGGTCTCTGTCTTATGTTTCTTTTAGATGGTGAGCCCTTTGGGGATAGGGATCTATCTTATTTGTTTGTTCTATCTCTGCGTAAACCGCCCTGAGCCATTTTTGGAAGGGCAGTATAGAAATCCAATGAATAATAACTAAATAAATAAGCATTCCAAAGCAATGATCAGGCCTGGGTGTCAATTTCTTCTTTTTATTCTCATTCAAAGGCCCTTTCTAGGCAGAAAGAAGAAAGGTGCAAAACAGGTAAGGAGATAGCTTATGTTCTCCCATCGTCAACAGAGATATGGATTTTCTGGAAACCTTTGTTGGCAATTCATCTGAAAAAATTTCCCAAGCAAATTTCTCCTCATTTGCTGAATATTTGTGGGGGTGGTTTTGCCCAAAAAGCCAATAAATACTGTAGAAATTTTCCTGATTCCCTAAATAGACTGAGATCTCATTTTGCAAGTTATTTGATCTGATTATGCAAGTTCTTGATTTAAAAAACCAACCACTCTACACCATCTTAACTTCCCTTCATTGTACCTCATATGATTTTCAAGTATCCAAACAGAAATTTTAGAAATAGACATTTTTGTCCTCACCACAGCAGTATTCTTCACTTGACCTTTTTTCTGAAGGAGGCGATCTTCCATTCACTTTTCTGTGAAAGTGAATGTTATGTCCACTTAGAAACTATTTGATGACGAGAACTAAAGCTGCTCCTTGTCCCCGCGATGAAGACTCCTCCTCCTGCCCACAGAGGCACATTTCTTCCTCTGTATGGCCCCAATCTGGGTTCTTCCCTTTGGCATTCTAATGTCAAGAAATGGTGGGCATTACGATCATATATCCAGGATGTTTTCTAGACGGCAGTCAAAGATGCTCTGTATAGAACTTGCAAATCAATACAAGCTGAGAGTTTACAGAGAATCCAGACCCTCCCCAAGATTGGTGCTGATTTTTCTCCTGGGATCTGATGGGGAGGTCACGTGGGGAAAAGGCCCTTGGTGCAATGTTTGCTGCACCCCCCTGTTGGCCACTCCTTGCTTTTGGTGATTAGCTCACATTCACCAGCAAATGAATTTGAAAAGGGGTGGGTTAATAACGAGAAGCAAGAGGTGGCCAGCAGGGGGCGCAGTGAAAATCGCACCAGCAGCCTCCTTCCCATGTGACCTCCCCATCAGATGCCAGAAGAAAAAAGCAACCATCTGCAGGAGGCTCTGGATTCTCTGTGCACTCTCAGCTGATATTCATTGGCAAGCTCCGTTTGTAGCATATTTTACTGTCATCTAGAAAACCTCTAAATAATGGCATGATAGCCACCCCAAACCCTGAAGTTGGTTTGTTGTGACTCATTGTCACGAGATTGTGACCCACGGACCCCTTCTTCTGCTCAGTCTTCCAGTGCAGGTTCTCCAGTGCTCGGTAAGCCTCTTCGGCTCAAGGAGAGTGTGGATAAAGTCGGGGGAAAGAAACAGCATGATGAGGACTCCTCAGGAGACAAGGCTATATTCAGCCGGGAGAGGTATAAATGAAAGGAATATTCTCAGATCTGCATGGGTTACAGAACATCCTATCTCTGATTGCTCCCACACTAGCCCTTTCCTTCAGAATCACTCTCTTTCAGTCACTCACTTGTTACAGAAAATCTAGACGACGTCATTGCTAGCCTGTTGCGTTCCGATGTTTTCAGCATCCCCCTCCTGTCTCCCCCCACCCCCGGTGGACAAGCATTGCATTATTGAGGCACATGAGGAGTGGTTTGATGACAACGTGGTTGATTATGATGCTCTGCCATTTCCTGGCCCTGGTGGCCACTATATGTCCTGCAATGTCTCTTCCACAATTGTTTTTCAATAGAGGTTTGCCAGCTTTGAGGTGCTGATGTGGGAAGTTGCATTGAGGGACTCCTTGGGCAGCTTGGTATTGTTTTATTTTTTGTTTTTTAAATGAAACCTTTCTCTAATGTGCAAGAACATAAATAAACTTGGGAAATGGAGGACAAAATGATGGGGTTGATAGGGTGGATTGCCATGCCTCTCTCCCACCATTTCCCAGAATGAGCCTGCAAATGAGCTTTTCCTGACTCCCAAACTCATGCTGAATTTAAACAGCTGCCCTCTGCATTAATCCCCTCCCTACATATATGTAGGAGTCCATGCCATCGAACGCAAGGGGATTGACTTCAATCTGAGTAGACGTGCGTGGGAATGGGCTGTGCTTAATATCCACTTTCATAGCCTAGGCACTGTCCAGATTACATGCGACAACCGTGTCACTACTTCCCCTTCAGTGTGCTTCCGTCCTGCCTGTGTTTCGGCATCGCGGTCCCTGCGCTGTCAGCAAGGTGCCGCTCTCATTTCTGATGTCCAGGGGCGGCCCGCTAATGAGGCAAAGGGAGACGAATGCCTCCTGGCCCACAGCCTCGGAGGGCCCCCCGGCCAGTCCTGGCTCTCTCCATTCTGCCGTGCAGCATGCCTGCAAGGGAGCGCAAAGACAGCTGCCTGCCTGCCTGCCATTGCTCTCCCTGCTTCCTCGCCCATGCAGCGTGCCTGCGAGAGCGAGAGGGAGCTGCTGGGAGCCCGAGGTCATGGAAGGTGGGAGAGAAGCAAACTTCCCCTTGGCGAAGCTTCCTCCTCCCCGACAGCCTGAGGTCGCTGAGAAGAATGGTTTGGATCGCTGCTGAGCTCTGTCCTGCTGTTGCGGGAGGGGGGCGATTCTATCTGCCTTCTATTGCCCAGGCTGGATCTGGAGCTGGAAGAGGGCGGGAGACACTGTCGAGAAGACAAGAACAATTAAGCCCCCACCCCGTTCATGTTGTTTTTCCCTGGTATTCTCTTCGCTTCAGGAGACAGTTAATGGCTTCCCCATTGGAACAGTTTGCCTGTCATTCAGCTGTAAAGCTGAATCAAATGTGGGACTTCGGCACTGGGCATAGATCTTTGTGCCCTCCCCCTGGCTTGTAGAAGCCGGAGGAATTGTGCAAACCTGGGAAGACATGATGCCATACTCTTTCATGTACGTCATTGATTCCTGTTGCAGGATTTCGCCTTACTTAGCACACCATTTGGATTTGCTCTTTCTAAAAGTGTAGCCAGTACCCTGTTCTCGATACAAGCGGTTCATCGCTAAGGCTCTCTCTTTTCGACCACTAACACAATCTTGGCCATGATGGGAACCACTTTTGCAGGGCAAATTGGTGCAGTGTCGCTGTGCTAAGACAGCCAGGTTCATAACAGCCAAACAGTCTTGGAGACATGATACCCAGTTGTGAAACCATTGGAGACCCTATTACTGCTCTGCAAGCGCCACATAACTTTGGCTCTTCTCTCTTTGTCAGAGTGCCACCAGCGCCACCAAGCCCGCCAGGTCCACCAAGCCCGCCAGCGGTAGAACAATCGCCTCCAAGAAGGCCCAACTCAAGAAGAATGTAAGTAATGGTTGTATTCTATCCAATGAGGCTATTCTCATGATGGAGGAAAACCGGGCGAAAGGAGCCCAGCCCTGTTTTCCATCCTCGTGAGACCCACCAGGTTTGTGGGTGAGCCCAGTGATTCTCTGGCAGCTAGCCCGCCAATGTAGCCCTCCTTTCAACCCAGCTGAGTGAGTGCTCCACTAACCCGGGTTTTCTGATCGTGTGGCGCCTTGGCATGGCTCTGTGCCACGGCCACACACCAGGAGACCTCCGCCGGGAGGCTCAAACAATCCTCCTGATCCCAGGGGTCTCCCCAGGATTCCTCCATACACTCGCGTGGGTCATCCTGCTAACAAGCAGAAGGTTGCTGGTTCGAATCCCCGCAGGTACTATATGGGGCAGCAGCAATATAGGAAGATGCTGAAAAGCCATCATCTCATATGGCGTGGTAGGAGGCAATGTTAACCCCTCCTGTATTTTATCCAAAGTAAACCCCAGGACACTGTGGACTCCAGGAGTCGAAATCGACATGATGGCACACTTTACTTTACTTTTATTTTTGTGAGACTGCTCCCCCGTTCTTTACCTTTTGAATGCCATTTTGAATACATTTTGAATGCCAAATCACCACTTTGGGGGCAAATGGCCGCTTTGGTATGGTGGGGCGAATTTTCACATGGATAGAGCACAGTAGGAAAGTCTTGACTCTGCCCCTCGCTGCACAACACATTCCCAGATTGGGGCCCCCTGTGACTGAGAGTCCAAAGGGTCTGCTTCCAGGTTGCACTTGTCTTCTAATGATGGCTCTCAGGTCATGTGCAGGTTGGCCATCATTTGGTCACCAGGGCGCTTTCCAGATTGTGAGCTGTGCACCGCAAAAAGCGGTGTAAACTGCAACGTTTTGTGGTGCCAAATTCAACCGACATTAGAGAGCCATTATAAGGGGGAAAGCCTCCTACAACGGGCAGACACAGCTATTATTTTATTTTATTTTTGCAATGCAGATGCAACATTATAGGGCTGTGACACAGCAATAAAATCCAAAAGGCGGCGTCGGAAATAGGAAAGGCACCTTCCTTACAACACAGGGGCTGTGATGTCAAAACACAGGCTCCACAGAAGCACACTGAAGGGACCCTTTGTGACAGTGTGATAGCGTGCAATCCGGAAAGCGCCCTGTTCACACACTTGGAATCAGTTCTGCATTTCAAGCACAATGACAGCAAAGGCTTCTGCTTGCAGAATAACAGTCCCACTTGAGTGCCCTGCCCTTCGCCGGCCAGATGCCACTTCACCTGCCAGCCACTTCTGGCTCCCCGCCACCCTCCCTCCCTGTCTCCATGACCTCCTTCGCTCTTCCCCATTGGGGATGGGTTTTTGAACTGCAGGTTCAGCAGTGAGGAGGGTGAAAAGGGAGCTGGTTCCTCCCACACTGCTGATCTGCAGTTCAAAGTCCCTCCGCATGGCAGTGAAGAGGAATGGGGGCATGAAAGAGGCAGTTCTGGCCTTGTCCCCGGATGCTGCTGTCAGTGTCAAGGGTGTGGCCGGCAGCGCATGGACCTCACCTCGGGCATCATCGGCACTGGAGCTGACACTGGATCTAGCGCTACAGCTGAGCGACTTTGAAAAAGCTGCTGTCTTTGAGAAATAATTGCCAAGTGATGACCAAATGACGAGGGAGGAGAAGAATGCCGCCTCGAACCCCATTAAGTTTCTGAACTAGAGGGACCAATGGTCTGACTCAGTGGAAGGCAACCTCCTATGTAACTATGTTTAGGCCTCTCTTTAAGAGGGAGGAGAGGGCGCAGTGGGAAGGCACCGCAGCCAATCGAATGGAAAAGAGTGGCTGACATCCCGAGCAGCAAGAGGCTGCTCCTAACTCATCCAGAACGTTCCCAAGCAGCAGAGTTTGCATGCAGCAGGAGGGAGGAGCGATGTTCACTGTTCTCCCTGCCTCTGTCATTATCCATTGCCTGCAAAAAGAGGTCCCTGAGGGATTTCTGGAAGGATGTACTTTCCGGAATGTAGGTATGTCTCAACTTTGAGATTGAGATTTCAAAACACTTGATGGACATTCTGCCATCCATGGATGTCTCTCCCTCATGTGACTTCTGAACCTTGCTGAGAAGTAAAGTGTGCCGTCAAGTCGGTGTTGACTCCTGGCAACCCCAGGGGCGCAATTCCAGTGCTTGCCCTAGGCGCTCTTTGCCCTAGATACGCCCCTGGGGGAGGGGAGCAATTCTGGCTGCTCTTTCCTGCTCCCATCAGTGCTCTTTACCTTCCTATGAAGAATCTGTATGCAGTTGATGCAAGAATGCAGCCAGCCAGCAGGGCAGGCAGACGCTGTGTGGCCTGCTGGGCAACAAACAGCAGCACACAAACTACGGAACAGCAGCATGAAAACACCCAGCGGTTGCTGCTGCGAGTCTCCCTGCCACGTGGACCCTGCTTGGTGCGGGTGGCCCAGCAAGCTCTCGGGCCTGGCCTGCGCTCTCCACCATCCAATAGAAGCACCCACCCGCCGCCCCCGTCCCACGCTGCCCAGAGATCTCGTGTGAGTGTGCTGCTTCAGCCTGTGCAAGTGAGTGGGGGGGGGGTTCAGGTGCCACTGGTCCGCTCGCCGACCACCTGGGATCCGGAGATACCGGGACCTTCCGGCGGCGCCCGCTGGTTGAATCTTGTGATGGTGGGGCATGGAAATTATGCCCCCTTCAGGGGGCGCCCAGAGCACGTGCCCTGGCTGCCCCACCCTGGATCCGCCTCTGCCCTCTGCTCCGGAACAATCTGGCTGATTTAGGAGGAGATTTTCTGTTTGCTGCTCTGGATATCAGCCTGTAATAAATTTAAGGTGGCGATGATGATGATGATGATGATGATGATGATGATGATGATAATGATGATGGTGATGAACAACTTTGTTAGCTATCCCATAACAAATTGTTGTCTGGACGGCTGACAACATGAAATTAATAGATGAAATGAAAACATACAACACATTAAATCATAAGAGACCAAAAGGGGCAGGGGTGGGGGTGGTGAGAGGAAATACAAAATGCAATACAAAGACATTTTAAAACTCTTTTAAAATCAATTTTAAAAAATCAAATTTGAAAATCAAAATTTTAAAAGCCCGACAGAACAAAAAGGTCTTTAGGTGGCATCTAAAAGAACAAAGTGAGGAAGCCAGGCGAAGCTCACTCAGGAAGCTATTCCATAAATGGGGTGTCACCACCCAAAAGGCCCTCTCCCTAGTAGCCACCCACTTCACCTCCTTTGGCAAGGGCACTCAGAGGAGGGCCTCTGAAGAAGAACTTAAGGTCCTGGTTGGGACATATGGAGCAAGGCACTTTGAACTTTGGGGCCGAAGTCCAGGGCCTCCACCAGTGTTCTCTCTAACAGGGATTCCCAGATGTTGTTGACCACAGCTCCCAGAATCCCCAGCCAAAGGCCATTGCAGCCAAAGGCTATTGCTGGGAGTTGTAGTGAACAGTATCCGGAAATCCCTGCTAGAGGCAACACTGGCCTCCACACCCCTTGGGGGCCCCCAAATCCTTTTTAGTTTGTTTTGGGTGGTGTGGTCTCCACTGGCCCTCAATGGACCAGGCACTCAAGTATAACTGTGACCTGTTTCAGCTGCTTTAGAGACAGAGGGGGGAGTGGTGGGGGGAGATATGTGGGATGGGAATATGTTATGTTGTGTGTTGAAACATTTTTGCTAGTGCATATCTGCATAAGTGTACATCTGTTTTATATTCTTACATTCTTGTGAGTTCAGTTGCTGTTTGTGCCCTCAAGAACCCACGTATTAAAAATATTGCATGTGTGTATGCGTGTGTAGGGGCATGATGCTTAAGTTGCAGGGTGGGGTGCTCCAGAAACCTTTAGGTCCAGGCTCCAAAATTACCTAGGTGCACCTTTGCCTCTGATAGAGCACAGACTGTTTGGAGTAAAGGTGTATCTGGTTGGTTTGTGTAGTGCTGTAAGCAAATGTGCTCAGGCTGGCCTAGATGCAGCAGATTCTCTTTAATGTCTGTTTTCATTCTGTCAGGTCCACAACACCACCCCTGTTTGAACCTCCACCCACACCTCCATCCGTATATCAGTCTGTACCTCCATCTGCACCTCCATCCTCACCTCCATCCGTACATCAGTCTATAGCTCCATCTGCACCTCCACCTGTACCTCTATCTGCCCCTCCATCCGCACTTCCTGCTTCTTCCTTTCATTAACCTCGTCATTTTAGAGCTGGTCTGTAAGACAGCCTAGTACAAAGTACGATTGTCAGATACATTTTTTTCAAGGTAGCTAATTTGCACAACCTTTTACTCATGCCAGTTGACTCTACCCTACATGAACCATCCACTCCCCCTTTGAGCAGACTTAATATAGGATGCTCTGCATGCATTGCAATATACTTAGGCTTAAAACAATCACAAATGAATCAGTTCCCACTAAGACATAGTCAGAAAAGAAATGGAATCTCTGCTTGTTAAAGGTGGGCCAGAGAAAGTTGTTTTCAGTACTTCACCCACTCCCAGTCTCTTTCCGGGGCGTAGGATGGCTGGCAGCAACCCTGGACAGGCAGGTGCCTGCCTTTTTCCTGCCAATGCTGCCAGGCCGGACCCCCCGCCACCCAACGAGGTCTCCTCTGCCAGCACTGGGTCTCCCTACACACATACTGCTACTGCCGCTGCCTCCTCCTCTGATGGCAGGCTTTTCCCGGCTGTGCTGTCCCCTGCCGGCCATACCCCTTCCACCCTGTGTCAGGACACCAATGCAGGAGGCATTTCTGGGGCTGAGCAGCATGTGTGGCGCATCCAACTGGAGAGTGCATTCTGTGTTGGCCCAGCTGGGGGCTTCTTTGCCTTGCTTGACAGGGAGAGGAAGGAAGAACCCTACTGGGCCGGCGCAGAAAGCACTCGCTGACTGAATGGGCCATGCAGACACGTAATCAGGGTGGGGCAGGCAGGGCACGTGCCCTAGGCGCCAGTTGCAGGGGAGCGCCAAGTGCTTGCCATGCCCCGCACCCAACCACCACAGTTGTGTGTGTTTTTTTCAGGGTTGGTTGGTTTGTTTTGGAAAATCCCCCGCTGCTGGGTGCCTGCTGCCACCACCACTCACGCAGCCGCGCAAGTCGCACAACAGAAATCTGAGTCCCGGCGGAGAGCCTGCGCCCCCGCCCCTACCCCCCCAGAGCACTGACTTTCCGATTATTTTTAGGGAGCGTTTGCTGCCTTAAAGCATCTATTCCCCTTTCTCTTCCTCCAGAGGGGGAAAATAGATGCTTTCAGGCAGCAAGCCTGCCCTGAAATGAGACTGAAGAGCTCTCTTCAACTCTTTAGAGCTCAAGGCCACACCCCTTTGCGTGTGATGTCATCATGTGATACTTCACATGCAAAAGGGCATGGCCTAGAGCTCTAAAGAGCTGGAGGGAGCTCTTCTGTCGCATTTCAGGGTAGGCTTGCTGCGTGAAAGCACCTCTTCACTCCAAGGTGTGCTTCTTATTCAGTAAACAAAATTTTGCAGGCAACCCCTCTCACCATCCAGCTCAAATCCAATCTTCCTTTCTTTGGGTGGGCTTTTCTCTGTGCTCTGTTGTTGGAGGGGGTTAGAGGGGAGGGGTGCGGAAGAGAGTAGGTACTTAGCTGAGCTGGTTTGCCCTTCCAGCAGCTCATGGGTAATAGCTTTGCTGTCTGCTTTCGTGGAATAGGGATTTGCCGAAATAAATTGCTTTGAATTATTTTGTAGAAGGCATAACTCTTATGCCAGTAGTGTTCATGGTTCATCTTTAGTGATGCTAGTGGGCTTTTTTCTTCTTCATTCCACAGATTAGCTGTAGAAGCAGTCTCAGGGCTAAGATGTGCCTTCTACAACAGACACATGTAATACTCTCTCGGGTGTGGGTGGTTGTGATTCGAATTACACATGGCCACTGGCAGTTGCGAGTTTCAGCAGAGAAATGGGTGGAGTGTTTTTACCTCTGGCTGCTTTTTTCTCACATGGATGGAAAAGGAGCCTTGAGAGGGCAACATTAAGGAGGAAAAAAATAACTGCTGGGGGAAAATATCATGATCCTTTGCTTTTTGTCCCTTTGCTCAGACGTATAGTTTTTCACTAGCTGATTTTAATTAAAAAAGCAAAACAGTTGAGGTGACTGGTACCTGCATCTATTGCATAATGTTGATTTGCCTCTCTGTTCCACTGTAGTGCTGTTAGTGCAACTAACCGTTCTCAGCATGCAACTTTTGACACTTATAGATGCTCTGCAACGCTTTCTTTTTTCCTTTTGGATTGTAGCACTGTGTTCTGCTTCCTCCTGTTGTGGTCCAGGCCTGATTTATATACTGAATATGCTCATTAGCTAGCATACAAAATGAGGCCTGTCTCATAGTGTCACCAAGTGACCAAGTTCTTTTATATAGTGACCATGTAGGATCTGGACGGAAGGAAGAAAGGAGATCAAACCAAACCTAAATGATTCAATGGGCTTTATTGAGTATAAAAGAATAACAACATCAATCTAACTGAGCAGAAAGCAGAACATTCTATCAATATTACTAACAGTATTTCAACCCTAACCAGCAACAATATTCACCCAGTGTTCCTAACTAACACATGTGTGTGTATTAAATCTTCCTAGAGCCTAATACAACTCAGATAGAGATGGAAAAAGGGGGGGGGGTAAGGAAGGCTGAGGACTGGCATGGTTTGGGGAGATCAGGAATTAGTAGAGGGACGAGGGGAAAGGAGAAGAAGGGGAAAGGATGGAAGGATCCAAGGCTTGGAGAGGCAGGATATTACCAGGATCAGAGGCTTGAGAGCAGTGGATCTTTCAGCTGAAGGAGAAAAGCTGTTGGCTGGAGACAAGAGCTTTTGGATCAAGCATGCAGTTTGCTCAGAGCATGTCTGAGAGTCAGAGCACCATGGCTGGGGAAGTCTTGACTTCTCATTGCGCAGTGGAAGTCACAGACAGTTCCTGTCCATGGCCAGAGTTCCTGCCTCTAGCCCTACGGCGTGGGCAGCAAACCCTTGGATTGCTCATGAGCAGATCTTGCTTTTAGGCACAAGACTTCGTGGCACGTCTCGTACTCGAATTAGAATTGTATAAACCAGCCCACTATGAGGAATTACGGTTTTGCAGTAATTTCAGTCCGTAGGAGACCAGGTTTAGAGCGGGAATGCTGCAAGACACCTTGTCTGTGTACCTGCAATCCTGTCAAAGATCTGTGAGAGCCAGAATTGGGCTGTGCTGGCAAACCACAAAGCAAGGTTTGAAGGTTATGGAAAAGCAATTGTGAAAACCAGACCACAGTTTCTAGTTTGCCATTGTAATGGCAACAAAGAAATGTCTCCCAGATTCACTGGGGGAAACCCAATTTACTGAGTGCATTTTAATTTAATGATTTTATCTACTTCATATTTTCAGAAGTTCGGGTGCAGGAAGCGAGGGGGGAGAAAGCGAAGACTGAAGAAGCGCTACTGAGCGGGGAGGAAGGTGATCTGTAAAACACCAACCTTTGTTTTTTTTGTAAATATGATTATTTTTGTATATTATTATTATTTCTATTATTGTTATTGTTACTGTTATTATTATTATAATTAAAAACACATTATTCTGAAAGACACACCTCTTCTTCTCCTCCATGGTCTCTGCAGCAAGAGTTCTGCTTATGTACAGAACAACATTTGGAAGCTTCGGAGGTTTTGTAGGGCATTCTGGTTCCTGCTCTGAAATGGGGAGACCTGTGCACCGTTCGTGCCTCTAGGGCAGGAAGAATACTCCTGTCCCTCGGTTACTTGACAATCATAACTCTAGCAGCATAACTCTAGCAGCAGCAGGGGCAGATCCGCCTGAGGACTTGCTCACCCACCTTTCGCTGCCTCTGCTGCAGGCCCCCCACTGATCCCTCCAACCACTGCCTCTGGTAGTAACTTGTGAAAGGCTTTGGTGTACGGGCCTAAGGGGAGGAGGCTGCTTGGTGGCAGAAGTTTCTTGCCCAGCCCCCAGTTGCCAGTCTTGAAAGTGTTGGGAATTCTCTCTGGTAAGAGAATCCCTTTTTCATTACAGCAGAGTGCACAGAGGCACAACACAGCGGAATTTGGTTAGGCATGCATGTATGCTAAGAGTAAAGTAACTTGGAGCCAGTTCATAGTTTCAAATCAATATAAAAGCCATTTATTAAAGAACTCCATTCTAGATAGGAAAGTGAGGAGTTAGGCTCTCTAATCTAGCTAGCTAGCTGGATACAGATGGATTCTGCATCTCTGCACACATGGTGCAGGGAGAGGAGCTTACATGTTCCAAGGTAGAAGGAAAAGGAAGAGAAGGGGGAGAGGAAGGAAGTGGCTGGAAGGAAAGAAGTGTCCCTGAGAGTAGCAATCTACATTCCAATGGGATAGTGTCAGAGCGTTAGAGAAGGGATGACCAGTGTCTTGACCCTCTAGCCCTCTGACTCACTAGTCTGTCCTCCACTGTCTTTGAGACAAGAGACTGTGCAAAGTTCTTCACTTCCAGCAGAAAGGTGGCCAAGGTAATGAGAAAAGGCTGCCAACTAGGAAACAGTCTCCTCAATCTGTGCCCATTTAAATGCTGTGGAAGGTGTGAGGCTGTCATAGCTTTCCTCAGGTGAGCAAGAACCTGGGTCTGCTCCTACTTGGCAGGGAGAAAGTCCCGGAGAAGTAAGCTGACTTTAGATCAGGGATGCTCAACTCTGGTCCTCCTGCAGATATTGGCTTCCAACTCCCATAATCCCTGTCTATTGGCTACTGTGCCTGTGGATTATGAGAGTTGTCATCCCAAAACAGCTGGGGGGCCTAAGTTGAGCAGGTCTGCCTTAGAGGTATCAAGTGTTCACAACACCTCTGACCACTGGCAGAGTAATTTGTCCCTCAGAGTTATCCCCTAGCGCCATGCCTTGACTTGCCCTGCTGCCACAGGGTCAAAAGGAGAGCCTGGCACATGCTAAACATGAAACATGCTTTCTCGTGCTAGTTGTATAGGACTTTCTGATGCCAAGTCAGTAATAGACTGTCTGTTACCAGGGCTTTGTTTCTTCCCAGTTTCTGGCCCACTGAGTGACTAACTTGAGCATAACAGAGTGGCACTGGAGACACATCTCGGTACTTGGAGCGCTGCCCGCAGGAATTTAGACTGTACAAGTTCCAGAGCCACAATGTTGGGGAAGGGGCCCAATTGGGCACCATCGAGAAGCTAGCTAGTGACTTGGCTGTGAACAGTTCAAGGGCCGCGGATACATAATGGCCTCCTCTTGTCGGCAGGCATTTGAGAATGGCAGAGGCACTTCTCTGGACATTTAAAGCCAGGTGTTCTTCATGGCCTTTCCTAGAGCCACCAGAATGGAAAACTACTCCCAAGTCTTTGAAGCGTGCAGCTTGCTCAATCTTATGCCCCTCAATGTGCCAAGAGTGGATCTTGGGCCTCCTGACAAAGGCCATCATTTTAGTTTTGTGATCATTGATTTCCAGGCAGTTCTCCCTGCAGTGCAGCATCAGGGCCCTCAGTCTTCTTCTAAGGCCAATGGGGGGTCCTTGAGAGGATGGCTGCATCAGCCACGTAGAACAGGATGGCAATGTATCTCCCAGCGTGCTTTGGAGGGTGAAAATCTGGGTTGCTGAGCTGGCCCATCATAGAGTTAATGTAGAAGTCGAAGGGGAGTGGAGCCAGAATGCATCCTTGTTTGATGCCCTTCAGCTCTTGTGAGGTGGCCTTGGGGGCTACATCTCACCTGGAGTGATGTGTTCGCGTGCAGGGTGCGATGAAGTTATAGCAGGCGCCGGTCAATGGAGGAGGCTTCCAGCTTCTCCCTTCATTTGACTCGTGAGATGGAGTCGAATGCTGCCTTAAGGTCGATGAAGGCAGCATAGAGGGAGGTCACCCGGCAGGAAGCGTATTTCCCGATAAGGTGCTGTAGAACTAGGCACTGGTCGATGGTGGAACACCCTTCCCTAAAGCCCGCTTGTTCCTCAGCAAGAAGATTTTCCTGTTCCAATCCATCTTTAAGCTTCCCGGATAGGTGTCTCGCATTAGGTTTGCTGATGGTATTGAGCAAAGTGACGGGTCTGTAATTGGCAGGGTCATCCTTCTTGCCCCTTTTAAATATAAGGCAATGATCACTGCCCCCCCAGTCCTTGGGAATTTGGGCACTCGTGTCAACATTGGTGAAGTGCATAGCCAGGACAGGGGCCCACCAGTCTAGCTTATTTTTTACGGCCTCTGGTGGAATAAGGTCCTCGCCTGGAGCCTTCCCCAGTCTTAATTGGGTGACTAGACTGTGAATCTTAGAGGTTGACACTGGTGCCCACGCTGGAGTGTCTTCAATGGCACAGGTGGAGTTTCTGCAAACAGCAGCAGGCTCTTTGTATAGGTCATGAAAATAGTTCTCCCAGATCTCTGGATGAAGATGACAGTCCAGGTGATTTGGATCATAAGTGGGAGAGTGCTTTGTAAAGAAGCCAGAACATGGCAGAATCTTTGGCTCTAATGGCCTGAATGAGACTAATCCAGGCATCTTTCATGGCATCTCTTTTCTTACGAAGCAGCAGAAGTTTGTGCTGTCTTTTCTGCAGATGGAGATTCTGTGCGGCCAACTGTCCAGAACTAGCTTTATAGATTTGATAGGTGTAGGGATGGGCTTTTGGGGCTTTAGCACAGTCCTTATCCAACCACTGCTTGGAGGCCTGTTGGCACTGTGCACGTAGCTGACAGATCTTGCGAGAGAGGAGCTGCTGTTATTCCTGGACGAGGGCATTGTAGGACACCAAAGGTGGAGAAGTAGGGTCATTAGTTAGTGAGGATGATTGAATACGCTCAGGTGGTCAGAGGCGAATAGCTCACTTAGTGCTTGATCCAGTTGTGGAGACCATTTAGCACGGCAATATGCTCCTCCCGCCAAGGATATGGTGGGATGATCATGGTTCTCCATAAGGGACTGATAGATGAAAGGCTTTAGAAGGAGGGAGATGGGGAGATGATCACTGTCAAATTTGGGGACAACCTCAAAACCATCCACCAGAGGGAGAAGGTTCCCTGAGACGATAAAGTAGTCAATCAGACACATCCCAGAGCCGGCCAGATAAGTGAAGCTGGAAAGGTGGTCATTTTCAAGCGAATCCTTCAGAATGCAGAGATTAAGTCTGGTGGTCATTAGACTCAAGCAGAGACCTGTATAACTTGACCTTTGGTCCTTTGAAAGACGGATAAGAGGGAGCCCGTCTGCCTCGGGACTGGAAGCCTGAGGCTTCCTCCGTATCGGAGAGAGATAGATGTTAATTTTCAGCAGACTGCAGCAGCCGAATTGAATCAAAACTGCCATAGCATATTGTTTGAGCGGTGGAAGCAGCTTCGAGGATGCGTGTAGAGAGGTAGCAACAAGCACCCAGGCCACCTTTGCATCTGCCACAGCCTGCCCCAGGTACAGCTCCAACTGTATAAAAGTGAAAGCCATTGAGTAATATCTCCCCGGATGAGTCTGAATAGCAAGTCCTGGGGACAAACAACAGGGCAGGCCTGCGGTCTTAATGTCCTGCTTGTGGGCTTTCGTGAATCATCTGGCTGATCACTGTTGGAAACAGGATACTGGACTAGATGCATCTATGCAACCCAGCAGAGCAATTCTTACATTTGTGTTAAGATGATGAAAATGGTCTCTTTATCATTTGGCCACCTGCCTCTCTACCTAGTCTACCATTTCAAATTACAGAAAATTTAATCTACAATCCAATCTTCAGATGCAAAACAAAAGCACTTAAAAACAGAAATAACACCCAGCATCCCTGTCAGCCTCTACTATTCAGCACCCCCAGTTTCCTCCCCACACTTCTGAGATTTCACCAGGTACTAGACACACCTTTCAAGACCATCATTACAGCCTTGAGGACGGTAGATTTCTTTTAGAAGAAAACGTCTCAGGACATTGAATTTCTTTCAAAATACTGTGCTTGTGCAATGCAACGGTAGAATCAGGGAGCACATAGACTTCTGGCCGAGGAGTGGTTGGCCTGCTGGATCCAAACACAGCTTTGATGTAATGCCTCATATGACCTCTGTAGCACAAGATGGAGCCACACTCCAGTAGCTCCAATCATGCAAGCAAAGCATCTCCGATGGGTGTGCCCAAGCACACCCACATCCATGCCATGTTCCAGGCAGGATTCAAGCTCACCTTCCATCCCTACCCCTGGGAGAAGAAGTTTGTGCAAATCTTCTAATACAGGATTCCCAACCTTTTTAAAAACAAGCATACCTTTTCTGCTCACAGACCAGTCCTTCAATTCAGATACCCTGTAGAGATTGTCTGTGTCTGTGTGTGTGTGTCTGTGTGTGTGTGTGTGTATTGATGGATGGATGGATGGATGGATTAAGTGCCATCAAGTCGGTGTCACCTCTTAGCAACCACATAGATAGATTCTCTCCAGGGTGATCTCTCAGGTCTCTCAGTGATGCATTCATTGCTGTCATAAGCGAGTCCATCCACCTTGTTGCTGGTTGTCCTCTTCTCTTTCCTTCAACTCCCCCCAGAATTATAGACTTCTCAAGGGAGCTGGGTCTTCAAGTAATCTGTCTGAAGTACGGTAGTTTGAGTCTCGTCATTTGTGCCTCGAGTGAAAATTCTAGATTGATTTGTTCTATGATCCATTGGTTTGTTTTCCTGGCTGACCATGGTGTCCTCAAGAGTCTACTCCCGCACCAAAGTTCAAAAGCGTCAATGCTTTTTCTATCTTGTTTCTTCAAAGTCCTCCTTTCACATCCATAGAATGTCATGGGGGAAACCATTGTCCAAACGATTCTAATCTTTGTAGGTGTAGACTCCTCACGGTATCTAAATATCCTTTCTGAGGCCTTCATTGCAACCCTACCAAGTGCTTGTCTGCGGCGTATTTCTTGACTGCTGGATCCTTTACTGTTGTCAGTCGATCCTAAAAGGGAGAAGCTATCCACCACTTCAGTGTCTTCAGTATCTATTCTGAGGCTGGTTGCTGTACCCCTTTCTTGTCTTTAGTTTAGTCTTCTTTACATGTAATTGTAGTCCCATTTTTTCACTGTGCTCCTTCACTTTCATTACTAGAGCCCCATTCTCAGCTCTCAGAGTGGTGTCATCAGTGTAGCGCAGCTTATTGTGTATCTATGCACACACAAATCTAAAGGTTACAGTTATGAAACAGCTTACTCCAGTCACTGGCTTTACATCCAGACTCAGTTACTCAAACTTGGCGCTGATATTCCGTCGGTCAGGATGAGTGAAGGGGTACGCTATGCTTCCGCACGTAGCCAGCCAGTCAGAAGCACAGGAAGAGAGGCTTCACCCTCCTCCCTCCCCTTCTACAATAGATACATCACTGAGAACATGTTGGCTTCCAGCCGGCAGTCCTCAGATGAGGAACACATCGCGTGGCAGGAGGTCTCTGCATAGCCCCGAGAGCCCTTCAAGTACCACTAGGGGTACTAGTACCCCCTGTTGGGAACCCCTGTTCTATATACAGAGAGTTCTTTTTTAATTCATATCCAGGTCTCCATCTGTACCAGAGAGAGGCCCTTTCCACAGCAAGTCTGCACAGCTACAAATGGCAAAACGTAGCCAATCACTATCTTGGCTTCAATGGCTGGTCTAGTTGCCTCATCACGGTAAGGATGACCTGCTGTTTTCACTGTCATTTCAGTGAAAAGAAGCTTTCATACCAAGTCTGCAGGTATGCTTCATTTAAGTGTCATGACTTCCCTTCATGGGTAGGTGAGAGAGCAAGCCAGTAGCTCATTGTGTGCTGAGCGTAGACAGAAGTCTGCCAATTGCTAATCACTTCTATAACCAAATGGTCTGGGAATTCACTACCTCGGAGAAGTGATGAACTAGTTTGATCTAATATGTAAGCAGCTCTCCACTATAAATGTATTGGGTCTCCGGATGTGGATTGGCTTTGGTAGCCAACTCTTCATAGTTGCCAACTTCCTCCCCAGGGATGTCTGCTTGCCCAGCACAAAGCCAGACTCCTCCTCCCTCCAAATTCCCAGTGTGTGGAGAACTCAGGAGTTGAGAGGAGTCTCTCATTTTGTGCTCGCCTACAGTATTGTTGCCGGAAATATTCCTAGTCACTCATGGTGACCTGCAAAACGTTGAGATATAAAGGCAGTTCACACAATGCTCCTGTTTTAGGATTGTGTACAAGGGAAAGGCTGGAGAGAGAGAAGTGATTTCTGGGGGTGAGGAGCTGAGCCAGAGAGTGCCTTCCTACCCAGCTCGCATGCCCAGCAGTTTACCCAGGCAGGTAGAAACATATGTCTGTTCTAATCAGAGCCATGAGAACTGCCTCACAGAGTACCTTGAGGGGGATGAGGTTTGGAAAGGAAGCATGGGATGGATGGAAGTAGTGGGACTTCTATTATTATTATTATTATTATTATTATTATTATTACTACTACTACTACTACTACTACACTTATATCCCGCTCTTCCTCCAAGGAGCCCAGAACGGTGAACTACATACTTGAGTTTCTCTTTCACAACAACCCTGTGAAGTAGGTTACGCTGAGAGAGAAGTGACTGGCTTAGAGTTACCCAGCTAGTTTCTTTCTTTCTTTTTTCATTTCAATTTTTTTAATTAACTTTTAACAATAATAGTAACCATAACAATCATAATAAACACAGTTACAAGTTGACTTCCCGCGCACCTCTTTTCGTGATACCAACTATAAATTTTACCCTTATTGTAATATTAATTAAAAAGGAAAAACACAAATTTAAACCTTCCACCACCATTAATCTGCCCAACCTGCATTTCAAATTTCAAATCCTGCTGTAAGATCCATAGTAGGAAAATAATTCTTTAAATAAACCAAAAAAGGTTTCCAATCTTCCTTGAAGCGTTCTAAACTTTGGTCTCTGATCAGTGTTGTAAGTTTTGCCATTTCTGCATATTCTAAAGTTTTTATCAGCCAATCTTCTTTTGAAGGCAGTTCGTTAGTCTTCCATTTCTGTGCATATAATATTCTGGCCGCCGTAGAAGCATACATAAAAAAAGTTAAATTATTTGTAGAAATTGCTCCTTGTGTTATTCCTAGCAGGAAGAATTCTGGCTTCTTAGGGAATGTCACTTTAAATATCTTCTTCAATTCATTATATATCATGTCCCAATAGGCCCTGGCCCTCCCACAGGTCCACCACATATGAAAAAAAGTACCTTCAGTATGCCCACACTTCCAACATTTATTTGAAACATTTTTATACATTAATGCCAGTTTTTTAGGCGTTAGATACCATCTATACATCGTTTTGTAATAATTTTCCTTCAAAGCATAACAAGCAGTAAATTTTAAATCACTTTTCCATAGCTTCTCCCACGCTGCCATTTCTATATTAAGTCCAACATCTTGAGCCCATTTTATCATAGTTGTTTTAACCAATTCCTCTCTAGTCTCCTCCAAAAGTCGTAATTTATACATTTTAGAGATTAATTTTTCATCGTCTTGACATAATCCCTTCTCAAAATTCGAAATCTGATCTTCAAATCCAACTTTAGGGTCTTTCTTATACACCTCATTTAACTGATAGTACTGAAACCAATCTCTAACCAAGTTTTGTAATTCAGTTAAAGATTTTAACTTACAATCGTTTCCCTGAAAATACAACAGATCTCTATATGTACCCCCAGACATCTGCATATTTACTTCTTTACGTGATAAAGCTTCAATCGGGGATATCCATAACGGAGTTTTTGGTTCCAACCAATTTTTATATTTTAACCATACCCTCATTAAACTCCTTCTTACACAGTGATTCAAAAAATCTTTATGTGCTTTAGTTTTTTCATACCATAGATAAGCATGCCATCCAAACCTTCTATCAAATCCCTCCAGATCAAGGACTCTAGGGTTTCTCAATGTTATCCATTCCTTTAGCCATGTCAAACATACAGCATCAAAATACAACCTTAAGTCTGGCAAGGTAAGACCACCCCTTTCCTTTGCATCTGTTAAATTCTTAAAATTTATTCTTGGTCTTTTCCCCTGCCAAACAAATTTAGCTATATCCTTCTGCCATTGCCTAAAACAAGTCAAGTTATTAATTATAGGAATAGTCTGAAAGAGAAATAACATTTTAGGCAAAACATTCATCTTCACCACTGAAATTCTTCCCATCAAAGATAAATTCATTTTAGACCATCTTTGCAAATCTCTTTTCATTGAGTTCCATGTTTGAACATAATTATTTGAAAACAGCACAGAGTTATTATTTGTTAACCAAACTCCCAAATATTTCACTTTCTTCTCCACTTTTAACTCACTTATTTCACCAAATCTATCTTTACTTTCCTGATCAATATTTTTAGTCAGAACCTTAGTTTTAGTCTTGTTTATGTAAAATCCTGCCAACTGGCCAAATTGCTGTATCTTGTCCAAAAGTCTTTCAATCTTATCGATTGGATTCTCTAAAAATAACACAACGTCGTCTGCAAAGGCTCTCAGTTTGTATTCTTGTCTCCCGATTTTGGGACCATGTAATTCATCATCTTCCCAAACAGATCTACAAAGCACTTCTAAAACCAATATAAAAAGCAATGGAGAAAGTGGACAACCTTGTCTAGTCCCTTTTTGTATTCTACAATTGTCTGATAATTCTCCATTTACAATAATCTTGGCATATTGTTCCGAGTAGATAGTTTTAATTGCTCTAATGAAATGTTCACCGGCCGTTATTTCCTCTAATAAACCCCACATAAACTGCCATGAAATATTGTCAAAAGCTTTCTCTGCATCCAAAAAAATCATCGCCATCTGTTTTTCATTATGTTTTTCATAATACTCCAATACATTCAAAACTGTTCTAACATTGTCTCTCAGTTGTCTCTTTGGCAAAAAGCCAGCTTGATCCTCATGAATAAAGTCTCGTAGTACCACTTTCAGTCTTCTTGCCAAAACCGCAGCAAAAAGTTTATAATCATTATTTAAAAGTGATATTGGCCTATAATTTTTGACTAATGTTAAGTCTTGATCTGGCTTTGGGATTATTGTAATATTTGCATATTTCCACGAATCTGGCATAATCCCTTTTTGTAAAATGTCATTCATAGTCCATTGAAGAGGTTGTAAAATTTGATCTTTGAGTGACTTGTAATACAAAGCTGAGAGTCCATCTGGCCCAGGGGCCTTGTTGGATTTAGCTTGATTTATTGCTTCTATTATTTCCATAACTGTTATTGGAGCATTCATGATTTCTATTTGTTGAAGAGAAAGTTTTGGAATATTTTTAGTTCTAAGAAACTGCTTAATTTTTTTATCTTCTACTATTTTGCCTTGATATAATTCCGAGTAATATTTTAAAAATTCCATCCTTATTTCCTTTCCATTATAAGAGAGCCCATTTTTAGTTAATATTTTAGATAAAAAAAATTTCTTCCTCTCAAGTCTAATTTTCCAAGCCAGCAACTTGCCTGGTTTATTTGCAAATTCAAATGATCTTTGCTTGATATACTTCAGATTTTGCTCAAGTTCATTTGCTATTAGCATAGAGCGTTGTTGTTGTAAGATCTTAATAGCTTGAGAGATCTTCTTCTTATCATTAGTCCATATCAATTCTCTTTCCTTTTTGGAAATCTGCATCAGTAGTACCTCTCTTTTCAATCCTCTTTGTTTTTTATAATATGCATTTTGCTGTATGAAAAAACCTCTCATAACCGCTTTGCTTGCATCCCAAACAATTTTGTTATCCAATCCTTGATTTAAATTCAATTCAAAATAATCCTTTAACTTCTTTTTGGCTTTCTCAACCACATCTGGTTTTTTCAAAAGATATTGATTCAGTCTCCACCTAAATGAGGTCGCTCCTTCCTTCTTCAATGCAAAACAAATCGGATTATGATCTGAAAATGTCCTAGGTAGAATGTCCATTGTTTTCATATGAGTTATAATGGTTTGGGATGTCCAGACCATATCTATCCTGGAATGTGACTGATATCTTTCCAAAAAGTAGGTATATTCTTTTGCATTTGAATTTTTAATTCTCCATAGATCATAGAGATCCATATGATCTACTAATTCAAAAAATGCTTTAGGAAGTTTACCTTGTAAATTCTTTTCCGATAAATCAGATTTTCTGTCCAAAACTGTCGAGACAACTCCATTAAAATCTCCCAATAAAAGCAAATTAGCATTTGATAGATCTGCCATCTTTTGATCCAAATAGTTATAAAATTCAACTTTCCTTCCATTAGGGGCATAGATTCCAATTATCACTGTTTTAATTCCAGATATTAAAACTTCCAATGCTAATATCCTACCTTCTTCATCTTTAAAAATCAATTTAGGTTCAAATTGTTGTTTGACATAAAATACTACTCCTCTTTTTTTTTCTTATCTAAAGAAACAAATTCTTGTCCCAGGGCTCTATTTACCAAAAATTTCCGATCATGTTTTCTAATATGAGTCTCTTGTAAACACACTATATCCAGATTTTGTTTCTTAAGAAAGTGGAAAACCCTGTTTCTCTTAATTTTTGAATTCAGACCATTTATATTCCAAGATAAAAATCTGTAAGTTCGTTTATAATCCATATAGAGTGACTTAAGTTATATGTTTATGAAGCAGAATGTTCAGAAGATAAGTCTTTTTTGTATTTCCGCCAGAATTCTTGTGCTTTCAGGAGCTCAGTGAATCTATTCCTCTTGCTCTTGTAGAAGAAGGAGATTCCCTCTGGTAATTCCCATCTAAAACGTATTCCTTTAGCATTTAATGCATCAACCAGAAATTTGTAATCCTTACGTTTTCTTAGAATTCTGGCTGGAATCTCTTTCAAAAATTTTATCTGATGAGTTTGAATTGTTAAGGTTGTAGTAAAGTGAGCCTGAATGATTCTCTCTGCTATTGATTTGGTGGGGAAATGTACTATGCAGTCTTTGATTAATTTATTTCTTGTTGCAAAATCCGAGTTTACACAAAAGGCTGTGTCAATCTGGGCATCCATCTCATCAACCGTAATTCCCAAAAGTGATGCAAGTTCCACTCCAAGTAATTTCCTAATGTTCTCATTAGGAATTTCAGGAATTCCTCTGAACCGTAAAAATCTCTCTTTTTGTCTGAATTCTAACAAAGCCATTTGATCCAGTAATTTTTCTCTGTCATCTTTCAGTGATTGCACATCTTTTTCTACAACATCAACCCTTAATTTAAATTCTTTATTGTCCTGTGCCAATTTTTTGACAGTCTCATCAATATTTGAGGTCCTATCATTTATCTCAGCCATATTTTGCTTCATTTGGGTTACATCAGAAATGACCTGTTTGAGGTCGGTGGCATTTGATGCCAGGCAATTGCGTTTGACTGCAAAATTTGTTTCATCTCAATCAACGTCTGGTCCATGGCTGCAGCTACTTTAACTTCCTCTGCACTTGTATCTGGAAGTGAAAGTTTCCTTGCTTGTAGATGTGTCTGGCTTAGATGAGGTTTCTCCCTGCCTTTCATAATGACATGAAGGAGTTAAAGAAGAAAACCCTTTGCCCAAGTATGTTTGTCCTTGATCTCAAAACAGAAAGTAAAAACCTGAGCTTGTACTCAAATATAAACAATTCTGCAGCATATCAGTGGCCATCAAAACTTTCTCACGGTAGCGTGGAGTATCAAAAAAAAAAAAAAAAAACACACAGCAGAACGTCTCTTCTTTAAACTTGAAGAACAACAATCCCCACTGATAGAATTCTTTCCAGATATTAAAACCAGCAACTTAAGTTTCCAATCTTAGTAGTTAACAAACAGAAGAAGAAGGAAGGAGAAGGGGGGGAAAAGAGAGAAAGTCCTTTATTTAATTGTAATCCAAAAGAGAACTTACAGGCTTATCTGCGACGGCTTTCCCGGAAACGCAGGAGAATTCATCAATCACTGAGTCACTAAAGAGGTGAACTTCTTTGAACTTTTCACATTAATTATATCCAAGCCAAAGAGACTGTCCGCTCGGCAGCTTTAAAATTCCTGAGCAGGAGATTAGCAAAGATGGACCCCCTTTCCCTGCTGGTGAACTTGAGACAATAAATCGTGCTCTTAAGCCCGATCCATGTATCAAATTACCAGCATATGAGAAGACGTGGGTTATCTTGAATCAATCCTTTGATCTAGGATGATGAAGGGAGGATTTTGAAGCCTCAAAATCCTCTTTTTCTTCCTGCTCAGTCCTCCCTTGTCAGAGAGGCAGCCACTGCATTGGCGGTCCCAACTGGAAGTCAGAGTTACCCAGCTGGTTTCATGGCAGAGTGCGGATTAGAACTCGGGTCTCCCCAGTCCTAGTCCAGCACTCTAAGCACTACATCACGCTGGCTCTGCCTTTCCCTCTATTGCTCTCAAAATCCCAATTTGAACAATTTCAGAATATATCTAGTTTTGAAGAGGAGGAGAACAAAGAGGAGGAAGTGAGGTCTTCACTCAGGAGCCAGTGTCTGAAGTATCTTTGCTATATAACACAAATGTGTTATATCTATATCTATCTATATCTATATCTATATCTATATCTATATCTATATCTATATCTATATCTATATCTATATCTATCTATATCTATATCTATATCTATATCTATATCTATATCTATATCTATATCTATATCTATATTCCCCACAATGCACTACATGCACAATGCAATGGGGGATTTGCCTGTCAGATTCTGTATCTCCTAGGGCTGAACTCAGCCCAACGAGACACACAATAACCGGCAGCCAGGTTAAGGGTGCGCTTGCAAAATCTGAGCTAACAGCCGGGTTGGTTTGAAGGGTTAGGTAGGCGAGAAGCATCGGGATCCACGGGAATCCCGGCCTAACATCAGCTGGGCTGCCCTTGCCCGCGTTAGGCTGGTCATGAGAACAGTCCCATTGATTCTCAGGCCCAAGATACAGCATTCTTTAGACATTCACCCAGCTAGCTTAGCTCAATCATTCTCAGCAACAAATTGACATGCCTAGATCTTCCTGTCCAGTCTTCTAGATTCTTGGCTCGGTTAGGATGTTGGATAACAGCTATCTTTATATGCATTGACAGTAATAAACTCAACTCAACTAAAACTAAGACATGCCTATATATCTCAGACCAATCTCTTTTTCTTATAACAGAAAGATATTGTCTTTCAGAGTTTCTTATGGCCGCCAAGAGAGCCCAGAAGCTTGCAGCACATTAAGCACTCTCGGACGCATTTCAAAAGAACCTGCTTGGTGTTCTAGGCAAGGCCTTTTCCTTTTAAAAATAAAAACACATTTTAAAAATCCTGCTTCTCTCCCACTCTTACCTGGGGTTCCAACTGGTTTCCATCCACAGGACGGATCAGATCCTCACCTGCTTAGCTGAGTTTCTCCCAGACCATTTTCTGAGTCCTAGGTGGAAGAGCAGAGACACAAGTTACTGGCTTTAAAGCTTGGGATCTTCTCCAACGATGGTGGGAATTGTGGAGGAGGAGACTCGCCATCCAGACATGCATGGTGACGAAGGCCAAGAGCAGCAAAGAGTGGGCTAAGGCATTCTTCATCCAGATGAGATGGCTCCCCCATGAGGCAAGGTGAGGTGACAGTCTCAGGCGGCACTTATGCCCTAGGATGGCAAGTGTACGCCCCCTGCCCCCTGCAGGTGTAGTCTCACCTGCCTGCTACCACCGCCTCCCACCAGCTCCTCTACACTCTGTCACCCTCCTTTCAGGTGTCCTCCCCTTGATCCTGGCCCCGCTCCTGATGCAGACAGTGGTCTCTACCTCTTCTCCATTGCCCAGCTGCCTTATCTTTTGAAAATTTATTTAATCTATTTTAATTGATTTTGACATTTAGATCCCGCTCTTCCTCCAAGCAGCTCAGCGTGGTGTACATGCCTTTTTTTATCCTCACGACAACCCTGTGAGGTAGTTTAGGCTGAGAGATATATGATTGGCCCAGAGTCACCCAGTGAGTTTCATGGTGGAAAGGGGATTCGAACTCGGGTCTTCCTGGTCCTAGTCCAACACTCTAAACACTACACTATGCTGGCTCTTCTGGGCATGTCACTGTATGAAATTGCAAGTCAGCGGTGGAGTACAATGACTTATGTTGTATCTTCTGATGGATTTTTCACATTTAGCTGTTTTTTCAGGATAAAAAATAAAAAATAAAATAAAAATAAAATCAAACCTAGGGCTACAGTAATGCAAAGAAGTTCCCGTCAAGATTTCTACCAGTTGCAGCTGTTAAAAGGCAGAGGAATCCTGCCGGGACTGGGGGACAAAACACACGGCAACCCTACTGTGCAGCCTCCCCAAAGTTCTGCAAAGGTTGCCTGGTTTCTCTGTGCTGGTCAGGATAGGGGGTGCCAGAGAGCCTAAGCGACACACGGAGCAGCAGCACCAGCTCCATCGGTTGTCATTCCAGGCAGGGCAAGGCAGGACATCTTGATGTGGCAGAGTATTCGGGGTCATGCTGCTCTCACTCTGTGCAGGAGGCTGGCCACCTCAGAAACAAGACAAGAGCCCTGGTTTGTACACTTCTTCCTGTGCAGGCACAATGCAAGTCGTGCTGCTCTAGGCGCATAGGCAGAACTAGGGGTGGGGAGGCAGGGCACGTGCCCTAGGTGACACTGATGTGGGGGCGCCACACCAGTTCCTGCCACCCCCACCCCATTGCCCCCCTGCCCAGCCCCAGGGCCCCCCAGCCACTTGCCTCCAGCTCCGGCCTAGGATTGGCAAGGCCTGCAAACTGCAGAGCTCTTCTCTCCCCGCCTCTCAGCTGATCGGCCGGTGGGCGGGGCTTCCAGAGAGGCCTCCCAGTAGGCCTCCCTGAAGCCTGAACTGGGCAGGCCCCAAGCAAGGAAGGAAGGAAGGAGGCAGAGCTCTCCAAAGCAGCAGCAGCAGCAGCAGCCCCCCTGCCCAGACCATCCAGAACAGCTATTGCTAGGTAGGCTATGAATTCCTTTTTGGGGTCCCCCCACCCCTATAGGAATCTGCTTGCCATAGGGCTTTGATATGGGGGTGGGTGGGGCTGGGGCGAGACTGAGAAATCTCTGAATATTTAATTGAAAGCAGACTGGAAAATGTGCTGGCTTTAAAAACAAAAACTATCTAAAAAGGCCTATAAGTGGCTTGTTTCAGGGCAGAAAATTACAAAAACTTCTGGAACAAGTATATTTTATTTATTTTCATTCAGTTCGTCCCTGGGTCCGCCTTTTTGCCAATCAAACAGACTCAGTGGGGATCAATTAGAGGCAATTTTATTTGCTGCTGCAGCCAGCAAGGTAAATCAATGGGCTATTGCTCTGCATTGAAATACAAATTGGTTATAGGTGCATCTTACATTTATACAGACAATCTGAATGATGTTGACACCCTAGACATAGTATACTTGGCAACAAAATGGTGGACTAAGTATCTAGTACGCATGCAAAAGATTCATTGTTCGTCTGGTGATCACTCCTTATTTGGTTACATCCTGTTTTCTTTAACTGTCAGCAAAGAACAGTGAGCATTCATCTGGTGCGAACCAAGTTTCTTTAGATACAATTTAGTGGAGAAATGACGTTGATCATGTGAGGCCGTGTCCTTGAGCTGGCCTGAGCTGGGCTGGGGTTACTTTAAGTTAGAGTGAGGTATTCTAAGTAAAATGGAGTTACTTTGGTTTTCTAAAACACATCACATTCATTCATAAATGCACTTATGTTCAAGTTGTTTTGCAACCCAGAAAGTCTGAGTGAGAACTGTGAAGCATGTGCTGTGCTTTTATTTTATTTTTCTTGTGTGTGAACTGCTCCCCATAAACTTGCAGCGACTTCAGGGTAAATCTGGCCAACATGTGAATGCAGCACCTCTATTCCAGAGGAGATGTGTGTTAAAGGGCTTTAAAAGCCTGGTGTGAAAAACCTCCTGGAATCAAACTTTTCTGAATTTGTTCAGAATTCTGAGAAAACAAACATAGGCTCACCTTGCATGGTTGAAAGTCTCCTTTGCTAATCTGCAGCGAGGGGGCCATTTTAATAATTAGCCTTGCTAGTGTGTTCTAGGCATTAAAAGTAGCACAAATATATAGTACTCGATGTATATCACTATATACTGTGAAGTGTGCATGTGTGTATTCAGTGAAATGTATTTCCAGGCAGCATACGTATTTTGAAAGATCCGACTTAAATCCTTGGGGGCCTGTGGTGTGTGGAGGCCCTGGACTTTGAGGGGCTCTGGGCCCATTTTAAAATCTCACCTTGGCCCATTCCAACCTTGCTATGCCTCTGAATGGCTCATGTTTTCAGGTTTGGATCAACAAACATATCTAGATGGTACAGTGTTCCTTTTAACAGGGATTTCCAGATGTTGTTGACTACAAGTCCCATCATTCCTGTTTGGACAGGGGCGCAATTTCAGTGCTTGCCCTAGGTGCCATTTTCCCTGGTTAGGCCTCTGGGCCTGGGGGTGGGGTGTGTGTGGAAATTCTCTCTCACCAGCTCCTCAGTGAAAGTACACACTCCAGAGCTGCCTGGCTACCAACTTTCTAGCCTGCTGCTACCAGTCTGTGTGGACAATAGTTAGAAGGATGGACTGGACCAATGGGCTGACTCGGGAAAAGGCAGCTTATTAGAAGGTTGCTAGATCTCTTGTATGCCTTTTCTTCGGTCTTCAGCACAGACAAGTGAGAGCATCAGAGCCCAGGGCAAGAGGGAAGGGGGGAGCTGGCAGGCTCAGGGCAATACACATGCCTCAGGAAAAGAATCTACATTTCCTCTGGCTCTGCTGGCTTTAAACAAAGATCAGCAGCTCTTTTCCTGTTGCACCCTGCTGGCTTTTCTGGTTTCTTTTTGTTTCTGGCTTCTAGCTAAGCTCAGTCTCTGACTAGTTTTACAATATGTGTTTAAACAAATGAGCACATGCAAAGTGCAACTCTCTCTCTCTCAAATCCCCTGGGAGAAGGTAGGAACATCCTTAATTAAACAGAGAGAGACAACAACAGACCTCCTTTGGAGAAAAAGTACAGAAGAAGAGTCTCCCTGCCTCTGGCCAGCAGCACACACACACTGAACCCCGCCGTCTCGGCCTGCAGCCCCACTCCCCAGGCTCCAGCAGCAGTCTCCGTCTCCGTCTCCAGCCGCTGTCCTCCTCCTCCTCCTCCTTCTCTCGCCTCCTCATCATGCCTGCCGGCTGCCTGCCTGCTTGCGCACCCCAATGTGATCACACCAGGCAGGCAGAGCGGTTTGGGCAGTTGCACGCACCCCCAACTGACTGAGTGGCTGTGAGAGAGAAGGGGAGGCAGAGCAGAGCAGCCCCCGTGTGCGTCCCAAACACCTCACCAGGCCAGGCAGGCTGAGCCAGAAGCCCCGGCGGTGGCTGCTGCTGCTGAGTGAGGGGAGAGCAGGCTGCTCTTGCCGCTCCGCTAACCTCGATCTCCCCCCCCCCGCCCCAGGTGTTGGTTTATGCAGATTTACACACACACACACACACATATACCCCACGGAGAGAGAAGAGAGAGAGAAAAATAAAATAAAACAAAGGTAGTACCACAAAGTCATTACAGACAAAGTTGGAAGGGGAAATCGCATTTGTCTATTTTCCCCTTCTGACCAAAGGCAACCCCCCCCCACACCTGCACACAATCTTCTTCTCTCGTGATCATCCTGCTGCCACAAGTTCTGAGGGAAGGAGCCAAGGGGGAAAGAGTCCCATGCTGTGGTGCAGGGCTAGGGTTCCCTAGTCATTTATGTTCCCAATTCCCCCCCCCCCCCGCGAAGTTTATGTTAGCCATGGGGGTGCTTGGCGAAAGAAGGGTCTCATTTCTCCCCCCCCGACCTGCCCACCCACGTCTCCCTGTAGAAGCACCTTGAGAACTGCTCCTGCTGAGAGGTGGCCGCCTCCCTCCGCTCCAAATCTGCTTTTCGAGCCTCTATGCACTGCAGGGTAGGGCGCGTGCGAGACATACACACAAACACACGAGAGAGAGAGAGAGAGAGAGAGAGAGAGAGAGAGAGAGAGAGATTTGAGCAGAGCAGCAGTTTACTTTGTCTGGAGAGTGTGTGTGTGTGTGTGTGTGTGTGTGTGTGTGTGTGTGTGTGTGTATGCGGTTAATGCAAGAATGCAGCCAGCCAGCAGGGCAGGCAGACGCTGTGTCGCCTGCTGGGCAACAAACAGCAGCACACAGCATCAGCACACAAACTACGGAACAGCAGCATGCAAACACCCAGCAGTTGCTGCTGCTAGTCTCCCTGCCACGTGGAACCGGCTTGGTGCAGGCAGCCCAGACAGCTCTCGGGCCTGGCCTGCGCTCTCCACCATCCAATGGGAGCACCCACCCGCCACCCTGTCCCACGCTGCCCAGAGATCTCGTGTGAGTGTGCTGCTGCAGCCTGTGCAAGTGAGTGGGGGGGGGGGGGTTCAGGTGCCACTGGTCCGCTTGCCAGCCACCTGGGATCCGGAGATACCGGGACCCCCCAGCGGCTCCCACTGGTTGAATCTTGTGATGGTGGGGCATCAAAATTATGCCCCCTTCAGGGGGCACCCAGAGCACGTGCCCTGGCTGCCCCACCCTGGATCCGCCTCTGCCCTCCGCTCTGGAACAATCTGGCTGAGTTAGGAGCAGATTTTCTGGTTGCTGCTCTGGATATCAGCCTGTAATAAATTTAAGGTGGCCATGATGATGATGATGATGACGATGATGGTGATGAACAACTTTGTTAGCTATCCCATAACAAATTGTTGTCTGGGCGGCTCACAACATGAAAAGAAAACATGAAATGAAAACATATAACACATTAAATCATAAGAGACCAAAAGGTGGGGGTGGGGAGAGGAAATACAAAATGCAATACAAAGAAATTTTAAAACTCTTTTAAAATCAGTTTTAAAAAATCAAATTTGAAAATCAAAATTTTAAAAGCCCGACAGAACAAAAAGGTCTTTAGGTGGCATCTGAAAGAACAAAGTGAGGAAGCCAGGCAAAGCTCACTCGGGAAGCTATTCCATAAATGGGGTGTCACCACCCAAAAGGCCCTCTCCCTAGTAGCCACCCCGCCTCACCTCCTTTGGCAAGGGCACTCAGAGGAGGGCCTCTGTAGAAGAACTTAAGGTCCTGGTTGGGACATATGGAGCAAGGCACAGTGAACTTTGAGGACGAAGTCCAGGGCCTCCACCAGTGTTCTCTCTAACAGGGATTCCCAGATGTTGTTGACCACAGCTCCAAGAATCCCCAGCCAAAGGCCACTGCAGCCAAAGGTTATTGCTGGGAGTTGTAGTGAACAGTATCTGGAAATCCCTGCTAGAGGCAACACTGGCCTCCACACCCCTTGGGGGCCCCCATATCCTTTTTAGTTTGTTTTGGGTGGTGTGGTCTCCACTGGCCCTCAATGGACCAGGCACTCAAGTATAACTGTGACCTGTTTCAGGTGCTTTAGAGTCAGAGGGGGGAGAGATATGTGGGATGGGAATATGTTAAGTTGTGTGTTGAAACATTTCTACTAGTGCATACAGGTGAAACTCGGAAAATTAGAATATCGTGCAAAAGTCCATTAATTTCAGTAATGCAAATTAAAAGGTGAAACTGATATATGAGACAGACGCATTACATGCAAAGCAAGATAAGTCAAGCCTTAATTTGTTATAATTGTGATGATCATGGCGTACAGCTCATGAAAACCACAAATCCACAACCCCAGAAAATTAGAATATTACATGGAACCAAGAAGACAAGGATTGTAGTAGGATCGGACCTCTGAAAAGTATAAGCATGCATATGTATTCAGTATTTGGTTTGGGCCCCTTTTGCAGCAATTACTGCCTCAATATGGCGTGGCATGTATGCTATCAGCCTGTGGCACTGATGAGGTATTATGGAAGACCAGGATGCTTCATTAGCGGCCTTCAGCTCTTCTGCATTGTTTGGTCTCATGTCTCTCATCCTTCTCTCGGCAATGCCCCATAGATTCTCTATGGGGTCAGGTCAGGCGAGTTTGCTGGCCAATCAAGCACAGTACACTGTATACTTTTCAGAGGTCCGATATTGTTCTATTCTACAATCCTTGTCTTCTTGGTTCCATGTAATATTCCAGGCTCATCCCCAGCTGTGCTGTCCCCTGCCAGCCATACCCCTTCCACCCTGTGTCAGGACACCAATGCAGGAGGCGTTTCTGGGGCTGAGCAGCATGTGTGGCGCATCCAACTGGAGAATGCATTCTGTGTTGGCCCAGCTGGGGGCTTCTTTGCCTTGCTTGACAGGGAGAGGAAGGAAGAACCCTACTGGGCCGGCGCAGAAAGCACTCGCCGACTGAATGGGCCATGCAGACACGTAATCAGGGTGGGGCAGGCAGGGCACGTGCCCTAGGCGCCAGTTGCAGGGGGACGTCAAGTGCTTGCCATGCCCCGCACCCAACCACCACAGGTGTGTGTGTGGTTTTTTTTCAGGGTTTGTTTGTTTTGGAAAATCCCCCCTGCTGGGTGCCTGCTTCCACCCCCACTCACGCAGCCGCGCAAGTCGCACAACAGAGATCTGAGTCCCGGCGGAGAGCCTGCGCACCCGCCCCTACCCCCTCCCGAGCACTGACTTTCCGATTATTTTTAGGGAGCGTTTGCTGCCTTAAAGTGTCTATTCCAGAGAGGGAGAGAAAGGGAAAATAGATGCTTTCAGGCAGCAAGCCTGCCCTGAAATGAGACTGAAGAGCTCGCTTCAGCCCCTTAGAGCTTGAGGCCATGCCCCCTTTGCATGTGATGTCACCATGTGATACTTCACATGCAAAAGGGCGTGGCCTAGAGCTCTAAAGAGCCGGAGGGAGCTCTTCAGTCTCATTTCAGGGTACGCTTGCTGCGTGAAAGCACCTCTTCACTCCAAGGTGTGCTCCTTATTCAGTAAACAAAATTTTGCAGGCAACCCCTCTCCCGATCCAGCTCAAATCCTATCTTCCTTTCTTTGGGTGGGCTTTTCTCTGTGCTCTGTTGTTGGAGGAGATTAGAGGGGAGGGGGGCAGAAGAGAGTAGGTCCTTAGCTGTGCTGGTTTGCCCTTCCAGCAGCTCATGGGTAATAGCTTTGCTGTCTGCTTTCGTAGAATAGGGAATTGCAAAAATAAATTGCTTTGAATTATTTTGTAGAAGGCATAACTCTTATGCGAGTAGTGTTCATGGTTCATCTTTAGTGATGTATTATAAAACTGTATTTAGTTTTTTGCACTGGGTGTTTTCTGTGTGTGTCCAGACAGTCAACAGTTGATGGTGACATGCTAGAGGGCTTTTTTCCTCTTCATTCCACAGATTAGCTGTAGGAGCAGTCTCAGGGCTAAGATGTGCCTTCTACAACAGACACATGTAATACTCTCTTGGGTGTGGGTGGTTGTGATTCGAATTACACATGGCCACTGGCAGTTGCGAGTTTCAGCAGAGAAATGGGTGGAGTGTTTTTTACCTCTGGCTGCTTTTTTCTCACATGGATGGAAAAGGAGCCTTGAGAGGGCAACATTAAGGAGGGAAAAAATAACTGCTGGGGGGAAATATCATGATCCTTTGCTTTTTGTCCCTTTGCTCAGACGTATAGTTTTTCACTAGCTGATTTTAATTAAAAAAGCAAAACAGTTGCGGTGACTGGTACCTGCATCTATTGCATAATGTTGATTTGGCTCACTGTTCCACTGTAGTGCTGTTAGTGCAACTAACCGTTCTCAGCGTGCAACTGTTGACACTTATAGATGCTCTGCAACGCTTTCTTCTTTCCTTTTGGATTGTAGCACTGTGTTCTGCTTCCTCCTGTTGTGGTCCAGGCCTGATTTATATACTGAATATGCTCATTAGCTAGCATACAAAATGAGGCCTGTCTCATAGTGTCACCAAGTGACCAAATTCTTTTATATAGTGACCATGTAGGATCTGGACGGAAGAAAGAAAGGAGATCAAACCAAACCTAAATGATTCAATGGGCTTTATTGAGTATAAAAGAATAACAACATCAATCTAACTGAGCAGAAAGCAGAACATTCTATCAATATTACTAACAGTATTTCAACCCTAACCAGCAACAATATTCACCCAGTGTTCCTAACTAACATATGTGTGTGTATTAAATCTTCCTAGAGCCTAATACAACTCAGATAGAGATGGAAAAAGGGGGGGGGGTAAGGAAGGCTGAGGACTGGCATGGTTTGGGGAGATCAGGAATTAGTAGAGGGACGAGGCGAAAGGAGAAGGGGAAAGGATGGAGGGATCCAAGGCTTGTAGAGGCAGCATATTACCAGGATCAGAGGCTTGAGAGCGGTGGATAGTAGTATAGGGGCATACCTGCTGTCAAAAACCATGTGGTTTTGTTTAAAAACAAAAGCACGTGGCTGGAGGATGACGTCACAGTGACATCACGGGGCGCGGGTGCTTGCAGCTGTTAAAATGCCCTTATGTCACCAGAAATACGTCATCAGAAGGGGCTGAGGAGACCCGCACGTGACAGGAAAGGGTCAGAAGTGGGGGATGCCCTTACCCCGGATGTCTGGCACCTACCCTAACACGGCTACCCCAGAATATTTCCAGACATGTCCAAAGGTGTGCATGTGGCCCCTCTACGAACACGCCTAGTCAGCCTGGACCAATAGGAACAGGTTTCAGGCTCCAGAGAGGCCCGAGTGAGTGGGTGTGATAATGGTCGGGCGGCCATTTTGTGCAACTTTATTGGGCGAAAAGGCCCAGAGGAGGCCCCTCGTGCTCGGAAAGTGTCAGAAGTAGGGGTACGCCCTCACCCCGGAAGTCTGCCACCCACCCTACCACCCCTACCCCAGAATATGTCCAGACATGTCCGAAGGTGGACAAGTGACCCCTCTACGAACACGCCTAGCCACCCTGGACCAATAGGAATAGGTTTCAGGCTCCGGAAAGGCCCGAGTGTGCAGGCGTGATAATGGTCGGGCGGCCATTTTGTGCAACTTTATTGACCGAATCGGGGTCAATTGAGCTCTCTACGAACACGCCTGGCCATTCTGATTCAATAGGAATACCCCGTTTCTCTCTGAGCCACTTTGTTTTTGCAGACCCACGGTTTGAGTGATCATGGGTTCCCCAGAGAGATCCTTGGAGGATATTGTACAAGAAACAATTGTAAACCCTACCCCGAGAAAGCGGTATATTAGTACAAGTTCTGATGATGAGAAATTCCCACCTGCTAAGCGTCCCGAAGAAGAAGACCAAGAACTTTATGAAATCTGGCAGGGAATCTTGGAAGATGCAGCTGCAGAATCTTTTGGAGCTCAGGTAAATAAACACTGTTGGCGTTACAGACTTGGGGAGTATGTGAGAGTTCCCAGGGCTGCAACATAAAAACTGTGTTCTTTAATGTTTTCCCAAGAGGGTGAGGACCGCGGGCTTGACACACTGCCTTTAGCAATATGGAACTATACAGAGCCCGGGAACATGCATATCAGGGTGCGTATGGAGAATTTAGGGGTGGGGATATCTCTTTTAAAAGAAAGATAGAAAGAAATAGTAATAACAGCATACCTTCCCCATCCTACAGAATCCTCCCGCTGTGAGAACGCATCAACCCAGCCATGTGACTATGCAGAATTTCCTAGGACTACAAGTGGATGATTCAGATTACATACCAGCAAGGAAAAGACGTTCTGCTATGAAAGGCCTTGTCAGAGCGGTGGTATATGGAATTTTAAAATACTGCCTGAAGAATTACATGTATGATTCATGCTACGGGTGTATGGTTCAAGCAGGGGGGCAAGACTCCCATGAATGTGTTACTTGGACCGATAGAAATGTTTCCAGATTTATTAGAATATTGTCATCAAGGATGTGTGTGAAAGCAGTGCTCCACATAATTATTATAATTGCTTACAGCTTGAAAATGTTATTGCTATCTAGTGATACCGTGAATCAGACTCTAAACCTCATCAGCAGGGTTAAGGGTTCTGATGACCCGCAGGCTGTGTTAGAAGCTATCCCACAACAGAAGGATTCCAGAATGCTCTCTTTTGTGAACTGTGTCCTCGAAAAAAAGGGGATACAGACAGTTTCTTGTTCCAGAGATACCTGAATAAATTCCCTCGCAAAAGTCTAATGGAACTGTTGTACACGGCTGCCCTCTGGTGGTATGTGTTTTTGCTTTGTTTTTTGTTAATACATTCTTCCTAGAATACTGACTGTATTTTTGTATGTCTCTTAAAATACTATATTATTATGTATCATTTCATAAAATAAAAAAATGGCCCTGATTCTAAACAAATGACTGCTTTATTTTTTGCTGGGGATACCCTATTACAGATATATTTTACAAGGAACTTCACCAGCCCTGAGGGTTCTGTAGTAGGTTGGGGTCCGACAAGAGGATGATGATGCGTTCATCAGACAATGGGTCCTTTAGCAGTGGGGAGATAAAGCCATCAGCCAGCATGAATCTTTTACCACACCCCTCATGCAGCATGCATGAGGTCAACCAATCAGAAAGGTCTTGCAAGACCATGTGGGCATAGGACTCACGTTGATAAAACTAGTTTGAATTAGGAAGTCTTTCTCTTTCACCCCTGGAGAACTCCCCAAAGCAGGACCCTGTAGAGAAACAAGTCTAAGGTATGGCTACCACCATTTTATAACTTGCTTTTTCTAAACCATGCTGTGGGGCCTGGTTTTGAATCTGTTTGATATCTTTGGAATCTTTTGATATTTTAGTATGCTCTTATTTTATATATGGAGAGCATGTTTTAGGGGCCAGGATTGGTTTAAAATGCATGAATCTTTAGCAGTTTACCCCTTTTTCTCTCATTTTTTCTCTAAGCCATGCGGCCTGATTTTGAATCTGGCTGAATCCTTAGTAAATGCTTATTTTATATATGGAGAGCCTGTTTTTAGGGCCTTGTATGGTTTAAAAGTGCATGTAACTTTAGTAATTTACCCCCTTTTCTCTCATTTTTTCCTCTCTACGCCATGCGGTCTGGTTTGAATCTGCCTGCTTCCTTAGTAAATGCTTATTTTTATATCTGGAGAGCATGTTTTAGGGTCAGGAATGATTTGAATCTTACCCACAGGGTCTTTAAAAAAAAAAAAAGAGAGAGAACCCTGACCCTTGTTGTTTTTAAAATTTTATTCTTAAAACCTATATTTACACAGGCAGTATTATATACAGCATTTTTGATGTACGCCTCAACATCTGTAGCAATCTAGTATTCCAAGGGCCGTTTCTGTTCTCTGCAAAACAGCTCTCCTGCAACAAATAAATAAAACAGGGTCATGCATGCACAACTCACAATCCTGTAAATGGTTTAAATTAAATAAACTCACCCAGCACACATGTTCATGCCAGCCACTCCTCACAATGTAATCTGTAATAAAAAGGGCCATCTTGTCCATGATTTGCTGGCTCACTGCAGGGCATAGACGTTTTGTAAGACTTTTTGTAAGCAAACCACCGAACAGAAAAATAGTTAAAAATCTGCCCTTATTGATTTTCCCATCTGCAAATTCTGCAGCCATCACAGATGTGAAATAGTTCTCAATATCTAGCAAACTGTTAGGGTGAAGAGAGTCCATGTGGGGGCTTAGCTCGGCCTCCATTTTAAGTAGCAAGGGGCCTATCCCCACCGCTTCTGGTTTTCCACAGGCCTGCCGAATACACCCCATAGCAAGAGAATAAACATGCCGATATTCCATCTTGCTGCCCGTTTAGGTTCTGATTGGGGAGGATATGTCTGAGCATGTCCCTGACTGGGTATTTTGTATATATTCAACAGCACTCACCAAAAAACAAAGAAAGAAAAACACCACCAAAGAAGATGAGCATAAGGGATGATGAAATGAGCAATCTTCTTGATATCTCTCAAGATATGGGTATGGCTATATTCTACTCTCCCCACCCCCCACCCCTTTTTAGATTGTTTTAAAATGTTAAGAAGATATACAAATGCCTGATTTATATTTGATGTTCTACAGAAACTGTTGTTCAAGCCCCTCGGCCTGGGAGAGCCACTTTTTCGCTCTCAAAGAGTTCGGACCCATATCTCATTCCAAAGGATGAGGTTTTCACATCACAGGCTGTTAGAAACAGAGTACCTGGTAAATTACATTTTAAAATTTAAAATAAATTCTAGATGAGTACTGTTTTGAAGGGTTTTTCTGAGTACGATCATCTCTCTCTCTCTCTCTCTTTTTATTGTAGATGGCATAGGGCAGAGAAGTGATGATAACATAGGTAAGAACAGGGTCCCCCCCCCCCCAAATCTCTCTGTAATATCTCATTCTAAAATTCAACAAATTGTGTATTATTTCTCTGTGTAAACCGCCCTGAGCCATTTTTTATTATTTATTTATTTATTTTGGAAGGCCGGGGGGGGGGTATACAAATAGAATTATTAATAATTATGGTTAATACATGCCTATGTTGTTCACAGTGGACCTGACAAATACCCAGGACGGGTTGCGGAATCTGACTGAGAGTGCTCTAGAGGGTAAAATAGCTTTTATTTTAAAAGCATCCCTGCAAATGTATACGCTGTGTGGAAACCTCAGACTAATTCTATCTAACATGCCCCCCCTTTTTTCCCCTACAGAAGAACCTGAACCAGCCCCCACACGTCTAAGCAGATTGAAGAGAAAAGCAAAGAGTAAGGGTAGGAGAAAGAAAGAATGAAATGTTTTAACTATTTTATTTATGTATAGCTTTTATTGATAAAACCGTATGATTCCCTTGTCTGCAGATGTAGTATCCCATGAACAGCATCAACCCGGACACATGGCGCCCAGGGACTCCAACGTGGAGGTGCAGCCAGCCTACAAAAAACCCAGAAGGGCTATCCTGGAACCTGGTAAGACATTTCCACACTACATGACACAAACAGCAACATACTTCAGTAACACACATGTTTGTACCATGCGGGTAAGACATTTCTGCACCGCATGACACAAACACGCTCACACATCATGCACACACCTGTGTGTCATGTTGGGGAGGACCCCCCTTGTCTGCGTGGATTCCTGAAGATGTTCCCTCTACTACCCGACGACAGCTGACCCGGAAGCCCTAGGAGCGGGCAAAACCACAAGACACCCAGAGACCCTTTCAGAAGTCTGGTAAGTCTACCCCCCCCCATGGCACAACACACACACACACACACGTTCAAACCTACTAGCTGTGGGTGATTTACTCCAGACATACATGGTGACCCCCTGCCCCCCCCCCCGATCTATCTGTTTCAGAACATGAACCGGGGCTCCGTGATGTCCAAGAGCTGAACTTCCAAGATAACGAGTTCTTGGCCAGCATGGCACGTGTTACAGAACACATAGAGACATTGATAAGGACTAGGGCTGTGGCTTTTGAACGCAAGGCCGAAGCTGAGCAACACATTGAGCAAGCAAAACGCATCATACGTAAAGAAATGGCCGTGATTAGTGATACTTCACAACAGCTACAATGTCTAAAGACACGTGCAAACCCTGTGTGTGATTTCGTAGACAGAAATAAAAAAGATCAACCATACCCTGTCTGCATACAGGTGGGGGGAGGGTCCGCATCTAGCCACCAGCCAGGAGGGTATAGGAATGCTTCTGATTCTTCAGACAAATTTGAACCATCCGAGGAGTCACCTAGTGGCCCCGGTCCTCAGAATGCTTTTACTGAACAGTGTGAAACCCAGAATGGGTCCTCTCTAAGTGAGGCTTCTGATGTTGGCCCGAATGCCACCCCCAAAGAGCGGGCTACCCACAGTGGAGCTTCTCGAGGAGGCTTGGCGTTCGATGTTGGACCTGCAGCTGGTTCCCAACAGTTCTCTTCTGAAGAAGCAGCAGGCATTTCTGAAGAAACCCCACCTGTGGATCTTCAGTTTATACAGCGTTATAATAGGAGCTATGCACGCTTTAATGGAACTGAAATGTATTACGAATTCAAGTTTGTGAATTTGGACAGAGTACACTCCTTTTGTGATGCGCTATCTGGGATGCATTCTGCTATTCAAAGGGTTCTGGATAATATAAACAACCATATAGAACCAGGGGACTTTGTACAGCTCAGATTGCGAGCGCCAGGGATTTCAAACCCCCTTTACTCAGCAAGGAGACAGGCAGGCCATCTGAACGCTGAGGCATTCCTAAGCGCTATATCTAACCTGCTTCAAAGTTATGCACAAATTTTAGCTGATGGTGTATTAACACTGGCTGTGATTGTCATCACACCCCCCACGAGGAGCCGGTCGCAGGCATATAAAATCAATACCCTATAGCAGCATTATACAGAAACAGAGGCTGCATCTGATAGATGTCCCCATGCCTAACACAGCCCTCTGTTTTGCAGCGAGTCTCATGGCTGTTCTAGATTTGAGAGCCACCGCTACACAGATAAAAAAGGGAGCAAAAAAGTTGTACCAGGATCTTGGGTGGAGTGAGCAGAAACAAGTGTCTTTTGCAGACGTGGAAATCGTAGAGACACATATGAAGGTCAATATTGTTGTTGTGCAATGGGGAACTTCTGGATGGAGTATTTTAAAAACTCCTGAACAGAAGTACCTCAAAACCTGTTTTCTGTTCACCTAGTGGATAAGGATCATTATTATGGGGTTAAGAACATCAAGGGGTTTTTTGGGACCAGAAATTTTTGTTATGTCTGCTACACGCCCTACAGACACACACACGACTGTTTGATGAGGTGCCACCGCTGTTTAGAGGCTGGCTGTGTAAAACATGTGGGGCGTGTAATCAGATGCCCCAAATGCAAGATGCAGTGTAGATCACATGAGTGTCTAGGAAAGCATATGAAGCTCGCCGCCATGGGGCGGGTAGAATGCATCCCGCCTGACCTATGTGAAAAGTGCTTCCGCTATGTCGAGGCGGGTCATGAAGCTGAAAGCGTCTGTAGGGGAAAGCAGTGCCATGTATGTTATGAGTACCTTTCCCCCGGGGTAGAACACGCGTGTTACATTCCACGTCTACAGTACCCCGAGATATCAGTAAAATATGTGTTTTATGACTGCGAATGCAGGCAGGAGGATGGGATCCACGTCCCAAACTATATTTATGCCAGGGCCTTTGATGGGGAGACTGTGGAGCCTGCTAAAGCATATCAAGAGAAGCAGAAAGATTGGGAGAAGTGGGGGCCCCAAGGGGATTATTGGGAATTTAAGGGAGATAAATGTCTGAATGACTTTGTATTATGTTTTACATCAGATAATAAGTTTATGGGGTGCACTTTTCTGGCTCACAACTCGCGGAGCTACGATGGCATTTTGATACTGAGAGAGCTAATCAATGAAGGCCTCGATGTAGAGCTGCTCACACAGGGGGGAAAACTAATGTGTATAACAGTTACAAAAAATGACATAAAATTTATAGATTCCCTATGCCACCTACCCATGGCTCTAGCAAAACTCCCCAAAGCTATGGGTTTTCAGGGCTGCAAGGGCTATTTCCCACATTTCTTTAATAAAAAAGAAAATGAGAGTTATGTTGGGAATATGCCAGACCCCCAGGACTATGGTGTGGATGCTATGAAGCCTGCAGATAGGGAAGAATTCATGAAGTGGTATGAGGAAAACAAATCAAAAACGTTTGATATGCAGAAGGAATTGGCCTATTACTGTCAGAAAGATGTAGACATCCTGATGCAGGCCTGTACAAAATATAGACATGAATTGGTTGAGATGACATGGGATGTCGTTGATAAACCTATGGGGAGGAAAAATGCCAGGGTTCTTGTGGGTATCGACCCCTTCCAATACCCTACGCTTGCTAGTGTGTGCTTAAGAATGTACCGCTACAAGTATCTGAAAGATGAAGAGATCGCCATACCGGCCCCAGATAACTACCATCATCAGTGCAAAAGATTCTCAACTATGTCCATTCAATGGTTGGAATACATAGCCCACAGGGAAAACATACATATTCAACACGCTTTGAAAGGGGGTGAGTTTAAGGTTGATATTCCTCAGGAGCTTCAGGAGGCGTCGGGGGGTGTTAAGGCATATTATTTAGATGGTTATTCTGTGAATGGGGGAAAGAAATGTGCTTTTGAATTTAATGGCTGCTTTTATCACGGGTGTGTAACCTGTTATTCAGCACACAAACAGCACCCCATGTTGTCGGAAACCTATGGTTTTCTCTACAATGCTAGTGAGAGGAAAGCAGATGTCTTAAAACCCTTGGGGTTTGAAGTCCGTTGTATATGGGAGCATGAGTGGCGTGACATGGTCAAGGGGGATCAGAAGGTGGTAGATTTTCTGAAGCAGCAGGGATTTCCAGAACCTCTGGAACCTAGAGATGCGTTGTTTGGGGGCAGGACAGGCTGTGTGCGTCTGTATTATGAGGCCAAGGAGGGAGAACAGATTCACTAGTCAGATTTTACCTCTCTCTATCCTTTTATCATGCGAAATCGCCAGTTTCCCATAGGACACCCTAAAGTAATTTATGACGATTTTAGACCACTCTCTGAATCTTTTGGAATTGCCAAGGTGAAGGTATACCCACCACGCCGTCTCTTTTTCCCTGTCCTCCCTGTCAAAGTGAACGGGAAGCTCATGTTTCCGCTGTGCAGTCTCTGTGCAGACTCACAGCAGTTGGAGCAATGCAGGCACAATGATGAGGAAAGGGCTTTAGTGGGTACATGGTGCACTGTAGAATTGAATGTTGCTGTGGCTAAAGGTTACAGGGTGGCACAGATCTATGAGGTTTGGCATTTTGAAAGGAGTTCTGGCAGCCTCTTTTCAGAGTATGTCAAAACATTTCTCAGGCAGAAGCAAGAGGCTTCGGGCTACCCAGCAGAGTATGTCAGCAGGGAGGATAGGGAGAAATACATTGCTGAGTATTATAAGAAAGAAGTTGTGTGTTTACGCCCCAAGATGATTGAATCAAATCCTGCTAAACGCCAGATAGCCAAGCTTTTCTTAAATTCCTTGTGGGGGAAATTTGCTCAGAGGTCAAACCTTCCTAGGACATCCATAGTAAAAAGCCCTAATGAGCTTTCCCAATACCTCTTTTCAGATAGCTATGAGGTCTCTATGTGTGAATTCCTTGATGATGATGATACATGTTGTGTGTCTTGGAAAGATGCAAAAGAACGTATTGTTCTGCCAGGTCACACAAATGTTTTTCTGGCCTGCTTTACAACCGCCTATGCACGCCTGCATTTGTACTCTATCATGGAGAAGCTGGGGGAACGGTGCCTGTACCATGACACAGATTCTGTGATCTATGTGTCTCGTGAGGGGGAGTACAACCCACCCCTTGGAAACTTTTTAGGGGAGCTGACAAACGAACTACCGGCAGACCAGCACATAACAGGGTTTGTGAGCACAGGTCCTAAATCTTACGGCTACAAGCTGTCAGGGGGTAAATCGTGTATTAAAGTCAAGGGAATTACTCTGAACTTTTCTAATTGTCAAAAAATTAATTTTGACAGTCTGAAAAATCTGGTTTTTGCCTACGTTTTGGACCAGAACCCAACACGTGAGATTGTGGTAGAGCAGAATGGCATCGTTAGAAATAAGAGGAGATGGGAGATAGAAACACGTCTTTTGAGGAAGACACAGAGAGTGGCGTTTGATAAGCGCGTCATCATTGAGGGTTTTAAGACTATACCCTACGGGTATTAAAATGGATGTTCGATGGCAACACCCCTTCTCCGCTATCCTTGCGGGACCAAGCAATAGCGGAAAAACGTTTTTCCTTAAAAGAATGCTGGACAATGCACACAGTGTGCTATCTGTGATGCCTGAAAAAATCGTATGGTGTTACTCTTGTTGGCAACCTTTGTACAAACAATTGCTCTGTAAATACCCTATGATAAAATTTGTAGAAGGTATGCCTGAGAAAATTGATGATGATGACTTGTTACCCCCCAATAAAATCTGTTTTCTTGTTCTGGATGACCTGATGAGTGCTTCATCTGACAGCCAGCAAATTGAACGCGCTTTCACTGAGTTTGTTCACCACAGGAATCTGAGCGTTTTTCTCATCACACAGAATGTTTTCTACAAAGGAAAAGCGGCCCGCACCATAAGCCTTAATGCCAAGTATATGGTGCTCTTTAAAAACCCAAGGGATAAATTACAGATCATTAATTTGGCGCGTCAGATTTTCCCCGGGGATGTCAAGTATTTCACAGAGGCCTACCACGATGCCACACGGGAGCCTTATGGTTATCTAGTTGTGGATTTAAACCCTAGAACTCCTGAGGATTATAGGGTCAGAACGGGTCTTTTCCCTCCCAAATGGCCTGTCGTGTACATCAAGAAAAAATCAAAGGGGGGATACAAAAGGGGGTCACACTGATGCTTTCACAGGTATTCCTGTTACCCCACTGCTCTGAGAGCCATGTCTACCCGCGTGAAGAGAAACTTAGCCCTCTTAAAACTCCTTATTAATGCCTCTCCACAGCAGAGGAAAGCCATACTATGTGCAGCTTCTGATGATTTAATATCAGCCATATCCGATATTGCCCTAAACACCTTAAAAGGAAATATTCCATTGTCTCCGCACCAGATGCGTGTGCTAAGAAAAAAGCGTGGATTAATTAAAAAACTGAGTAACAAGCGCGTATCTCTGAGAAAGAAGAAGCTTTTGCTCAAGCAGTCTGGAGGGTTTCTTGCGCCGCTGTTAGGAATTGCAATTCCTCTGATAACAAGCCTTTTAACCAAACAATAATAGAGTATGCGGAAAAGATGTACATGGTCCCCAAACACCAGTTAGATCTGCTAAAAGGGAACCCTCCTAAGGAGGAAAACATCAGAGCTGCTACAATCTACGCTTTAGACACTGAAATGCAAGGTGTTCTTCAGAGGTCTGACTTAACAGAATATGAAAAGGCTAAACTTTATGAGGGCCTACTTCAAAAATATTTAACACATGTGAGAATGGGTGATACCGAAAAGGGAAGACTAAACCTGTTTCTACCACAGCCTGAGATGCCAGCTGCTGAAGCTACACACAGCTCTGATCCCTCCTTTCAGGAAATCTTGGACACTCTCCCTGTGCGTTCTAGGAACTCGGCAAAGATTTTGTTAAACAAGCTGAGGCAGAATGCTGCAGTTACAGCGTGGGATGAGCGGGGGCGTTTTGTCTATAAGGGGACAGCTGTTGACGGTTCCAACATGGTGGATCTGATCAAGGCATTCACTCAAGTTCATACCCTGCGTTCCAAACGCTTCCCTAAAGGCTGGGATTTGTTCATGAACGGTTTGGCAGAGTTAAATGTGCCTACCTCTGTGGCAGGAAACCAGACCAGTAGGGAGTTTTTGGAGCATATGGAGAATCCTACCCCTGCAGCTAGCCCTCTAACCTTAACACCTACACCCAGGACTTCTAAAATACCCGTGAGAACTCACTGGCTCCAATTGTAACCTGCTACATAGATATTAAAACATGTAAAAGTGTCAAATAAATTTTCTCTCTGAAATATATTTTACAGGGTGGTAGTTGCTGCTTTGCGGGTAAGAATGATACAAGCACACACACGTATACTTTTTAAAGACTCAAGGCTTACTTTACTGTTCTGTGAAAATCAGTACAAGATCCACAACCTTGCGTGTTTTGAAAACAATTTGTGACATGCCTAGGCATGCATTTCTTTTTCTTAACATACAGTTCGACCATCTGGTCATTTCTTTCTAAATCCCCAGAATACAATTCTTGAATCTGCTTAAATGTTAATCCCCTACCCCTCTGCAGTAGAAAGAACAAACAGTGGTAGCCGCAGGTCACAGAGTCGTGAGCTTGGAGCTGTCGGGGTTGAAAGACAGTCTTAGAGGCATTTTTTCTTTAAAAATTCATTATCGCTTTGGGAAAACGTGGGTGATTTGGGGGGTGTCCATAAGAATCAAAAAACTCTGCCTGGTTGTCTTCTGGCAGGTAGATGGCTAACCAATGTTCTCCCGGGAATTTATGGGGGTGTGTGTTCACTACTAATCCCACAGGTCTTTGTAGCAGTCTCTTTCTAGGCAACCAGTCACTAGGGAAAACTCCAAAGAACGTCTTTCGGGTGCAGGGGCTGGCAGACAGTACGCGTGTTAATTGTATGCTATCCATATTACATATAGTCGAACAGTACATCCCGTCTGTGGTTTATCTCGATGAGATTGTCAAATACCGCATACACAATCATGTTAATGGTCAGTTGAAGCGGTCTGGCAAAACGTATCTCGACCCGCAGATTCCCTGTCTTAATCAGGGAATAGTGGCTCCCGCATTCTTGGTCGGGCGTTAGATCAAAAGCAAACAGTGTGTAGCCTTTCCCATATTCTTCCCTATTAATGAGCAGGGGTCTGTCTTCTAGATGCTTGCCTGTGACCTGTAGCAACCCCACATACTCACGGATATAGTTACGCGCTGCAAAATCTGGCTGGTAAGGCTTCATAGGGACGGGAGTACTATCCATATAGAGGCAGGCAAAGTTAATGTCATAATGCTTGAAATTAAAGGGATTTTTGGTATATGAACCACTAAATGCATCGTTATCCACAAAACCAATGATGACAGTTTTTGGCAACTGCCCTAAATACAAATTTTCCTGGTTGCAGACACGGCTTCCAGCGGGGATACTGAATACTTTCATACTCACACGATCCACAGGGTATTTTGCATTGGCTGTGAGCAACGCCTCCGCATGTGCTAACCGCACAGAAGGGTTCAGGGAACATTTCTTGATAAAGAGGGATGCCGATAGTATTTGCAGCTTGTAGCGGGGGTTATCTCCACCTGCCGTCAGACAGAACGTGTCCTTGTTACGCGTTAGTTTAATTTTCACATCTACACCGTTTAAAAGCAGTTTTTCTTGAAACGTAATATCTGTGTGTAGATGCCCCATTAGGTCCACCTTCCGACTTTCAGATGTGAACGCTGCTCTGTCTAAAAATCCTAAATTCTGCCCATCTAAAGCTGTTATCTCATGAAAGCCCGGGGCATCCTTATAAAATAATCCTGCTGAAAACTGTGTAGATAGAGTGGCCTCACTGTAATTCATCATCGCTTCAATGAAAGCCCTGTAGGGGTAGGTGCTACTGCTCTGACTGACAAGACGGTCTCCCAGGGTCACATCCACCTGGCTAAACATGGCTGCTAGTGGGTAGTTCACAAACCCCACAGCAGAGTCCTGTGCCAAGTTGGTCCCATCCTCCTTGACAATTTTACAACACACATATAAAAGCGTGTTATTCAAATCCAGGTAAAAATCTCCAGACCCCGCAATGAAAAAGTCCAGAGGGGCTGTGTCTGTCAGGGCTGTAAGCGGTGGAACCTCGACATATACGCTTCTCTCAATACTTGTTTGTGTTGGTGCGATTTGGAAAAGGTCCAGTTCCGATTTCATGCATTCTTCGGAGCTGCAATGTATAAAAGCCATTATGACTTAAAAGATGTCACCGGGAGCACGTTTCCTCTTCCCCTTGGGATGCCTTCGATGCTTCTGAGGCTTTTTCAGGTTCACCCCTTTTCTTTTAAGAGGTTGGGGAGGTCCTGATAGCTGCACACGTGCTGCTTTTCGTTTTCTTTTGATATACATCAGTCCTGACCCCCCTTGTGAGGAAGAAGCTTGATCCATCCTGTTCAGAACTGCTTGGGAGGCATGGCCCACTACAACTTTGGGAATCCCTCGCGCTGCTGTTTTGATGTGTGGCCTAATGATTTCCAGCCCCCGCCTCAAAAGAGGTACAGCTTTCCTGAAAAGGATCCTAAATATACCCCCAATTCCAGCCCCATACATGACAGGGGCCCCCATGAAGCCAGGAAGAGCGCTTCCGGCTTGGGCCCTGTAATAGTTCTTGTAAAGGGCGGGGTCGCCATAAGTTTTCAGAATTGGCATTTTTTCTTTCCCCTTAAAGTTGTAGGCCTCTTCTGGGGCGAAAGTGTAGCTTCACAATAACCTTGCCAAAACGGAATGGCACACATTTGTCCTGATCCGTCTTTATCTGGACCGTGATCGTATCAATATACGATCAAGAGCCCCTGGTGGCGCAGTGGTAAAACTGCCGCCCTGTAACCAGAAGGTTACAAGTTCGATCCTGACCAGGGGCTCAAGGTTGACTCAGCCTTCCATCCTTCCGAGGTCGGTAAAATGAGTACCCAGAATGTTGGGGGCAATATGCTAAATCATTGTAAACCGCTTAGAGAACTCTGGCTATAAAGCGGTATATAAATGTAAGTGCTATTGCTATTGCTAATATGGTGCTTGCTGACAGAGATGTAGTGTGGCTTATCATAAACAATGTTAACACATTCACCGTTCAGGCCCTTCACGGTGATACTTCGCAAAAGGGGTACATGGTGGTCTCCCACGATCTGATACTCTACAATGTCTGTATAAACAAACAGAGTGTTGAACCCCCCTGTTATATCTGCAGGAAAAGGGAAACCTTTGCCTGCTGTATCATGAACAAACAGAGTTTTGACCCCACTGGCTATGCTTGATGGGTAAGACAGCTCTTTTGGGTGTGTGTCAGGGAGGAGTCCTAATATGTGTGCTAATTCTGCCCCGGCAGAAAAGGTGTATGCATTGTTAGGACTCATAATCTGTATATATCTAGTAACAGAGTCATAAAGCAGGGTAGTCCCCTCTAGAGCCTTCTGGGTGCTGGTGATTTCATTCATATCGTGCAGCAAATCGTTTATGCTGGAGTAATATCCCTTTCGTAAGTAGAAGGTCCATTTCTTTAACCCCTTGCTATATTGAAAGGGGGTGTCTGTCGTGATGGTGTCCCATGTGCACGGGTACTGTATCTCTGAGAGCCCCACCTCCCACTCCCCGGGAAGATCCAGTGGCCCGGCTAGTTGGATGGTGAAATCTGAGCTAGCGTTCTGTGGAAAGGCCTTCTTGCTGGCGTTACTAGGGAGTGTGATGTAAAAACCCTATCACCCATTGCAGAGGTCTGAAGCAGGTACCCAGCTATTGAACTTGTCAGGCCACCCCACCCACTTCACTAAATGTCGTTTTACTTTGCCACGGCCTTTTGTAGCTAGAATTTTTTCAATCCTGTACAATTTGTCCTCTCCTGCTTTAACTTTCTGTAATTCTTCATGATAGAAGCTCCCAATAACTGGCTCACCCATGTAGTCTTTTACCAGATAGACCGGGCGTTCAGCTTTTCTGATGACTCGGTCCACTATAAACAATTCTGTGGTGTAGTTCTGTTCATAACCTTTCTCAAAAACCCCTTTAATTTTTGAAATCCTGACGTGATCTCCTTTTCTTAACACTGGAGACTTTGCTTTTTTATGGCTACAGCTTCCATAGACTCTTCTCCAAACAGACAGGTCGTTGCTGGTTGTGACATCTACCGGCCTGCATTGTATGGTTGTGAGAAAGCTGTGGTTATAGCTCTTTAGGAATTGAGGCAGGACATCAATATACCTGAATGTGTTATGAGCAGTAAAATACCTCCACATACGTGTTTTCAAGGTTCGGTTCAGTCTCTCCACAAGAGCAGCTTTGACATCGTTGTTGGTGACAAAGTGGTGAATACCTCACCAGCTTGCCAGTTTCCGCATTGGGGTCTGGTTCTTCAGGCTTTGTAACCACAAGGCCATCCAAGGTTTCCTCCTCCTCACCGCTTTCAGATGATGAAGTAAAGCACACAGCCCTACAGTAATCGGCCCATGGATCGGTGGGGCTTGGGGTCAGGCAGTCACAAGATGACCAGTATTCGCTCGATCTGCAGCACTTACGCTCGCAATAGACGACCCTTGACCGGGATGACAAGTAAGATTCGCACCCGCACTCATCTGAATAAGTATACTCTCCACATGAGCTATCACAACACCTCTCATCGCACCAATCAAATTGGGGTCTGCTCTTCACCCATTTTCTCTTTTTCCTAAGCCGCTTTTGTTTCACAGGCTCTTCTGTTTCAGAATCTGAGGAACACACGTTTCCCACTTTGGAGATGGTAGTTGGAGGCTCTTCATCTCCAGTTTCCATGGTGGTTAGAAGGCTGGTGTCACAGCGCCCGCAATCACATTCTAGTCTACCACCCTCATCCGAGGGCCCTGCTGCAAAGTTAGTCTCTGGAACCTCACCAGCAATAAGATCAGCCCTCTGAGGGGTTTTCATACTCATAGGAGGGAAGGACAGACTCCGCGCTTGTATAGGCTTAATCTTCGTGGGTGCCTGTGGCGATGATAGGTCTGTGGCACGCGGTGGAGTCCTAGCGTCAGCCATCGTCTCTGTACAGCTGTAAAATGGCTTCCCTCTAAACGCACCACCCCTAACCCTGTTCGTAGAGGGGTCACTTGACCCCGTTTCACCCAATAAAGTTACACAAAATGGCCACCCGACCATTATCACGCCTGCGCACTCGGTCCTTTCCAGACCCTGAAACCTGTTCCTATTGGTCCAGGGTGGCTAGGTGTGTTCGTAGAGGGGTCACTTGTCCACCTTCGGACATGTCTGGACATATTCTGGGGTAGGGGTGGTAGGGTGGGTGCCAGACTTCCGGGGTGAGGGCATACCCCTACTTCTGACCCTTTCCGACCACGTGGGGCCTCCTCTGGGCCTTTTCGCCCAATAAAGTTGCACAAAATGGCCGCCCGACCATTATCACACCCGCTCACTCGGGCCTCTCCGGAGCCTGAAACCTGTTCCTATTGGTCCAGACTGACTAGGCGTGTTCGTAGAGGGGTCACTTGTCCACCTTCGGACATGTCTGGACATATTCTGGGGTAGGGGTGGTAGGGTGGGTGCCAGATTTCCGGGGTGAGGGCGTACTCCTACTTCTGACCCTTTCCGACCACGAGGGGCCTCCTCTGCGCCTTTTCGCCCAATAAAGTTGCACAAAATGGCCACCTGACCATTATTACACCCGCTCACTCGGGCCTCTCCGGAGCCTGAAACCTGTTCCTATTGGTCCAGGCTGACTAGGCGTGTTCGTAGAGGGGTCACTTGTCCACCTTCGGACATGTCTGGACATATTCTGGGGTAGGGGTAGTAGGGTGGGTGCCAGATTTCCGGGGTGAGGGCATACCCCTACTTCTGACCCTTTCCGACCCCGAGGGGCCTCCTCTGCGCCTTTTCGCCCAATAAAGTTGCACAAAATGGCCGCCCGACCATTATCACACCCGCTCACTCGGGCCTCTCCGGAGCCTGAAACTGTTCCTATTGGTCCAGGCTGACTAGGCGTGTTCGTAGAGGGGTCACATGCCCACCTTCGGACATGTCTGGACATATTCTGGGGTAGCCGTGTTAGGGTAGGTGCCAGACTTCTGGGGGTAACGGCGTCCCCCACTTCTGACCCTTTCCTGTCACGTGGAGGTCTCCTCAGCACCTTCTGATGACGTATTTCTGGTGACGTAAGCGCATTTTGACAGCTGCAAGCCCCTGCCCCCGTGACGACACTGTGATGTCATCCTCCAGCCACATGCTTTTGTTTGTAAACAAAACCACATGGTTTTTGACAGCAGGTATGCCCCTATACTACTGTGGATCTTTCAGCTGAATGAGAGAAGCTGTTGGCTGGAGACAAGAGCTTTTGGATCAAGCATGCAGTTTGCTCAGAGCACGGCTGAGAGTCAGAGCACCATGCCTGGGGAAGTCTTGACTTCTCACTGCGCAGTGGAAGTCACAGACAGTTCCTGTCCATGGACAGAGTTCCTGCCTGTAGCTCCGCGGCTTGGGCAGAAAACACTTGGATTGCTCAGGAGCAGATCTTGCTTGTAGGCACAAGACTGCCTGTAGGCAATAGACTGCTAGTTCTCTGTCCAGTAAGCCTGTTCTTTATAGTTGTATTTTCCTTTGATCTCTCATAGAGTCTATTCAAATCTCCTCATCTTTTCCTGGGTCCCCAAAAAGGTGACAACTTGCTGTTACCTTCTGGATATCATCTTTTAATTATTCAGCCAGTCTAGAGAGATCTCAAGCTCATCTTCTGTTAGCTGCTCTCTTGAGGAGGGGACATTGCCCAAAGCAAATCTGCATCTCTGAGTTGCAAATGGGCCCCTTCTCTTGTCCCAGATTTGCTAGCCTGATCCCAAAAGGTGTTAAAGGTCAGGAGTTAGTGAGAGAATTAGTTCTATTTGTGTGAGACAGCAATGACATTATTTCTTGTGTACCTCTAGCTAGTGTGTCATTATAACAAGAGAATATTTAAAGTAACATAAAAAGGGGTACATGTGTGAGACGAGTTAATCAATACATTTGACTGAGACAGAAGCATCCTGTCAGTGAGGAAAAGGGATAATTTCAGCAGTGTGAGACTGGTCATTAAGCCTGACCCATTGAGTCTCTTGTGAGTTCCACAAACACTGATAACCAATGCTAGATTACCCCTGCCTTTACAAATCATTTACCGGGCAGTCATGAGATCTGGGCATCATGTTCACCTCAAGTTCAGGCATTTAATTGAACTCTTAATATAAGATGAAATCAGACACAGGCCTGAATTCCATAGACTTTTGGGTTGGTACCTCTGAGTCTAAGGTTGGGGTACATGTGCCCCAACACTCCAGGGGGTGTTGAGTGGGTAGTTTACCACTCCACCAGATCTATGAGGCAATTAGAAAAGACTAAGGCTTCTCTTACAAGGTAAAACCATGAGGGGGGCCAGGGGTGTAAGGTGGCTGGAGTGGGCCCAGAGACAACATTTTGAAATTGGCCCCTCACTGATACACACACACACACACACACACACACACACACACACACACACTTCACAATAGATAGTCATGTGACTTGCCTCTGGGGCGCCCCTCGAGGCGTGGGGGCCCCCAGGCAGCTGCCTACCCTTGCCTAATAGTAGTTACGCCCCTGAGGGGGGCATATGGACTACAGATGGCTTTCTGGGGTTCTGCACCTTGTCTGCAACTTCATTCCTTTATGTGCTTTATTAAGGCAGCCCCCATTCAATCAAGGAGGGGAGGCTTATTCAGTAATTGGCAGTAGCCTGTGGTGGTGCATGTTTATGAAAATAAATGCAAAATCAAAATATGGTTAAGTTGAGAAGAATACATATATTTAAATATAAAGGTCATAAAAAGGAAATATGCTGGAAGCTAACGATAGCATTTTTAGTTTGTTAAAAATGGAATTTGTGATTTAAGTCTTGTCTTTGAAAAGAGTTGACTATTAAAATGTGCAGTAAATCATGTGTAATTGAAAAAGGGTTGTAATTGTAAACGTAAGTGCAAAAGGTTGTTCTACATCTGAAAGTTGAAGACACTTTCTAGAATTTACAATAAGTTTTTTATTTACTGCCAGGCATGCACACCAATGTAGAAACAGACTTGTATTAAGGTGCATAAACAATGCAGTCACCAAAAGAAACCTGAAAAAGCTTAATATGCAGAGACTGCTTCTATGAGGCTGATGAGTACAGGTGTAATTGATGGATTTCTTTGTGACTTTTCCTGAGAGCTAGCATAGTGTAGTGGTTAGAGTGTTGGACTAGGCCTGGGAAGACCTGAGTTTGAATCCTCATTCAACCATGAATCTCACTGGGTGACTTTGGGCCAGTCATGTATCTCTCGGCCTAACCTACCTCACAGGGCTGTGGTGAGGATAAAAAAACCCCATGCACACCACTCTGAGCTCCTTGAAAGAAGAGCGGGATATAAGTGTAAATATAATTTTTTAAAAATAGGCACATGGATGAACAAAATCTCTCTTCCTATGCTGTTTGCTCTGATTGATTGGAAGGGGAAAGGAGGGGACAGTTGGATTAACATTCCAGAATTGTTCCTAAGTGTACCCCTTATGAATTAATGTATTAGTTTCTCTCTCTTACTTGCCCTAACCTTGAGATTCCCCAGCGATAGCCCTGCCTGCTCATTTTGTGTATCTTACTCTGAAGATGGAGTGGGTTTTTTGTTTGTTTTATTGCGTGTTGTAGCTGTATGTGCATGTAGGCTGACTTGTGTTTTGGAGGAGGCACAGAGGCTTTAAGGCCCCACTCCGAATGCAGGTGTGCGCACACTGCCTTGATAGTGGTTAGAGTGCTGGACCAGGACTGGGGAGACCCGAGTTCAAGTCCCCATTCAGCCATGAGACGTGCTGGGTGACTCTGGGCCAGTCACTTCTCTCTCAGCCTAACCTACTCCACAGGGTTGCTGTGAGGAGAAACTGAAGTATGTACACTGCTCTGGGCTCTTTGGAGGAAGAGCGGGATAGAAAAAATGTGAATGCTGCTGCTTGCTGGCAGATAGCAGCTGGCGGGGCGGGGAGGGCAGGGGGGTTGCTAATACACACTGCTGGATTTGGAATGCAATGAACATGCTGATCAGGGAATGTAAGGACTCCATCCAGTCTCCAGTACCTCTCTGAATAGCTGATAGCTGTGGTGATTCCTGCTTTCTGAAGAAGGCTGTATCTGTGCTGCCTCAGCAATTTGAATCACTGAAAGCATGTAAGGTGCAGTTTTAATGTTCAGTTAGTGCCATCATTTCTTAATTAAAAGATAAACAAGCTTGACTTTTATTTTTGAGGTGATATTCTGGTGAAGTTATCTGAAAGATGAGTGTCAGATATTTGGGGGGTGGGTGGGGTGCAATTTCAGTGCTTGCCCTAGGCGCTATTTGCCCTAGCTACGCCTCTGGGGCCATGTCACAACAGGGAAGGAGATAGGTGCAGCATCAGGTAGCAGTTGGGGGGGGAGGGTTCCCTGGGGGGAGGCTGCACCCAGGTGGGGCCCACGGCCGAGGGGCAGTCCCCCCTACTCCATTTCATCCCTACACACCTGGTCTCTGTGATGGGATTCTCAAACAAAATTTGTGGGGTGGAATCCAGAGCTGCATTTCTAGCACCTGAACAGCCTTCCGTTTTTCAGACCTGAGCACCAGATCTAGGAAGGGATCTGAAGAAGACATCTGCTTTTGCAAAACATTTTTCTGACATGTCTTTAGTTATGAAGGGAAACGGGAGCGCACACAGCTCCCAAACCTGGGTAGGACCCGTCTCCTACTCTCATTAGAATTGTATAAACCAGCCCACTATGAGGAATTATGGTTTTGCAATAATTTCAGTCCGTAGGAGACCAGGTTTAGAGCGGGAATGCTGCAAGACACCTTGTCTGTGTACCTGCAAAACTGTCAAAGATCTGTGAGAGCCGGAATTGGGCTGTGCTGGCAAACCACAAAGCAAGGTTTGAAGGTTATGGAAAAGCAATTGTGAAAACCAGTCCACAGTTTCTAGTTTGCCATTGTAATGGCAACAAAGAAATGTCTCCCAGATTCACTGGGGGAAACCCAATTTACTGAGTGCATTTTAATTTAATGATTTTATCTACTTCATATTTTCAGAAGTTCGGGTGCAGGAAGCGAGGGGGGAGGAAGCGAAGCTGGAAGAAGAGAAACTGAGCGGGAAGGAACGTGATCTGGAAAAGCCTGACCATTGTTATTTTTGTAAATATGATTATTTTTGTAAATTATTATTATTATTCCTATTATTGTTGTTGTTTTTATTGTTACTACTACTACTACTATTATTATTATTATTAGTATTAGTATTATTATTATATTATTTAAAAAAACATAATTTTGAAAGACACACCTCTTCTCCTCCTCCATGATCTCTGCAGCAAGAGTTCTGCTTATGTACAGAACAACATTTGGAAGCTTCGGAGGTTTTGTAGAGCATTCTGGTTCCTGCTCTGAAATGGGGAGACATGTGCACTCTGCGTGCCTCTAGGACAGGAAGATACTCCTGTCCCTCAGTTACTTGACAATAATAACTCTAGCAGCATAACTCTAGCAGCAGCAGGGGCAGATCCGCCTGAGGACTTGCTCACCCACCATTCGCTGCCTCTGCTGCAGGCCCCCCACTGACCCCACCAACCACTGCCTCTGGTAGTAACTTGAGAAAGGCTTTGGTGTACGGGCTTAAGGGGAGGAGGCTGCTTGGTGGAAGCAGTTTCTCATTGCCCAGCCCCCAGTTGCCAGTCTTGAAAGTGTTGGGAATTCTCTCTGGTAAGAGAATCCCTTTTTCATTGCAGCAGAGTGCACAGAGGCACAACACAGCGGAATTTGGTTAGGCATGCGTGTATGCTGAGAGTAAAGTAACTTGGAGCCAGTTCATAGTTTCAAATCAATATAAAAGCCATTTATTAAAGAACTCCATTCTAGATAGGAAAGTGAGGAGTTAGGCTCTCTAATCTAGCTAGCTAGCTGGATACAGATGGATTCTGCATCTCTGCACACTTGGTGCAGGGAGAAGAGCTTGCATGTTGCAAGGTAGAAGGAAAAGGAAGAGAAGGGGGAGAGAAAGGAAGTGGCTGGAAGGAAAGAAGTGTCCCTGATAGTAGCAATCTACATTCCAATGGGATAGTGGAAGAGCAGTAGAGAAAGGATGTCCAGTGTCTTGACCCTCTAGCCCTCTGACTCACTAGTCTGTCCTCCACTGTCTTTGAGACAAGAGACTGTGCAAAGTCCTTCACTTCCAACAGAAAGGTGGCCAAGGTAATGAGAAAAGGCTGCCAACTAGGAAACAGTCTCCTCAACCTGTGCCCCTTGAAATGCTGTGGAGGGTGTGAGGCTGTCATAGCTTTCCTCAGGTGAGCAAGAACCTGGGTCTGCTCCTACTTGGCAGGGAGAAAGTCCCGGAAGAGTAAGCTGAGTTTAGATCAGGGATGCTCAACTCTGGTCCTCCTGCAGATGTTGGCTTCCAACTCCCATAATCCCTGTCTATTGGCTACTGTGCCTGGGGATTATGAGAGTTGTCATCCCAAAACAGCTGGGGGGCCTAAGTTGAGCAGGTCTGCCTTAGCGGTATCAAGTGTTCACAACACCTCTGACCACTGGCAGAGTAATTTGTCCCTCAGAGTTATCCCATAGCGCCGTGCCTTGACTTGCCCTGCTGCCACAGGGTCAAAAGGAGAGCCTGGCACATGCTAAACATGAAACATGCTTTCTCGTGCTAGTTGGATAGGACTTCATCATGCCAAGTCAGTAATAGACTGTCTGTTACCAGGGCTTTGTTTCTTCCCAGTTTCTGGCCCGCTGAGTGACTAACTTGAGCATAACAGAGTGGCACTGGAGACACATCTCGGTATTTGGAGCGCTGCCCGCAGCAATTTAGACTGTACAAGTTCCAGAGCCACAATGTTGGGGAAGGGGCCCAATTGGGCACCATCGAGAAGCTAGCTAGTGACTTGGCTGTGAACAGTTCAAGGGCCGCGGATACATAATGGCCTCCTCTTGTCGGCAGGCATTTGAGAATGGCAGAGGCACTTCTCTGGACATTTAAAGCCAGGTGTTCTTCATGGCCTTTCCTAGAGCCACCAGAATGGAAAACTACTCCCAAGTCTTTGAAGCGTGCAGCTTGCTCAATCTTATGCCCCTCAATGTGCCAAGAGTGGATCTTGGGCCTCCTGACAAAGGCCATCATTTTAGTTTTGTGATCATTGATTTCCAGGCAGTTCTCCCTGCAGTGCAGCGTCAGGGCCCTCAGTGTTCTTCTAAGGCTAATGGGGGTCCTTGAGAGGATGGCTGCATCAGCCACGTCGAACAGGATGGCAATGTACCTCCCAGCGCGCTTTGGAAGGTGGAAATCTGGGTTGCTGAGCTGGCCCATCATACAGTTAATGTAGAAAATGAAGGGGAGTGGAGCCAGTATGCATCCTTGTTTGATGCCCTTCAGCTCTTGTGAGGTGGCCTTGGGGGCTACATCTCACCTGGAGTGATGTGTTCACGTGCAGGGTGAATATAAGGCAATGATCACTGCCCCCCCAGTCCTTGGGAATTTGGCCACTCGTGTCAACATTGGTGAAGTGCGAAGCCAGGATAGGGGCCCACCAGTCTAGCTTATTTTTAACGGCCTCTGGTGGAATAAGGTCCTCGCCTGGAGCCTTCCCCAGTCTTAATTGGGTGACTAGACTGTGAATCTCTGAGGTTGACACTGGTGCCCACGTTGGAGTATCTTCAATGGCACAGGTGGAGCTTCTGCAAACAGCAGCAGGCTCTTTGTATAGGTCATGAAAATAGTTCTCCCAGATCTCTGGATGAAGATGACAGTCCAGGTGATTTGGATCATAAGTGGGAGAGTGCTTTGTAAAGATGCCAGAACATGGCAGAATCTTTGGCTCTAATAGCCTGAATGAGACCCATCCAGGCATCTTTCATGGCATCTCTTTTCTTACGAAGCAGCAGAAGTTTGTGCTGTCTTTTCTGCAGAAGGAGATTCTGTGCGGACAACTGTCCAGAACCAGCTTTATAGACTTGATAGGTGTAGGGATGGGCTTTTGGGGCTTTAGCACAGTCCTTATCCAACCACTGCTTGGAGGCCTGTTGGCACTGTGCACGTAGCTGACAGATCTTGCGAGAGAGGAGCTGCTGTTATTCCTGGACGAGGGCATTGTAGGACTCCAAAGGTGCAGAAGTAGGGTCGTTAGTTAGAGAGGATGATTGAATACGCTGCAGGTGGTCAGAGGCGAATAGCTCACTTAGTGCTTGATCCAGTTGTGGAGACCATTTAGCACGGCAATGTGCTCCTCCCGTCAAGGATATGGTGGGATGATCATGGTTCTCCATATGGGACTGATAGATGAAAGGCTTTAGAAGGAGCGAGATGGGGAGATGATCACTGTCAAATTTGGGGACAACCTCAAAACCCTCCACCAGAAAGAGGAGGTACCCTGAGGTGATAAAGTAGTCAATCAGACACATCCCAGAGCCGGCCAGATAGGTGAAGTTGGCAGGATGGTCGTTTTCAAGCGAGTCCTTCAGAATGAAGAGATTAAGTCGGGTGGTCATTAGACTCAAGCAGAGAACTGCATAACTTGACCTTTGGTCCTTTGAAAGACGGATAAGAGGGAGCCCGTCTGCCTCGGGACTGGAAGCCTGAGGCTTCCTCCGTATCGGAGAGAGATAGATGTTAATTTTCAGCAGACTGCAGCAGCAGAATTGAATCAAAACTACCATAGCATATTGTTCGAGCGGTGGAAGCAGCTTCGAGGATGCGTGTAGAGAGGTAGCAAGAAGCACACCCAGGCCACCTTTGCATCTGCCACAGCCTGCCCCAGGTACAGCTCCAACTGTATAAGAGTGAAAGCCATTGAGTAATATCTCCCCGGATGAGTCTGAATAGCAAGTCCTGGGGACAAACAACAGGGCAGGCCTGCGGTCTTAATGTCCTGCTTGTGGGCTTTCATGAATCATCTGGCTGATCACTGTTGGAAACAGGATGCTGGACTAGATGCATCTATGCAACCCAGCAGAGCAATGCTTACATTTGTGTTAAGATGATGAAAATGGTCTCTTTATCATTTGGCCACCTGCCTCTCTACCTAGTCTACCATTTCAAATTACAGAAAATTTAATCTACAATCCAATCTTCAGATGCAAAACAAAAGCACTTAAAAACAGAAATAACACCCAGCATCCCTGCCAGCCTCTACTATTCATCACCCCCAGTTTCCTCCCCACACTTCTGAGATTTCACCAGGTACTAGACACACATTTCAAGACCATTATTACAGCCTTGAGAACAGTAGATCTTCTTTTAGAAGAAAACGTCTCAGGACATTGAATTTCTTTCAGAATACTGTGCTTGTGCAATGCAACGGTAGAATCAGGGAGCACATAGACTTCTGGCAGAGGAGTGGTTGGCCTGCTGGATACAAACACAGCTTTGATGTAATGCCTCATATGACCTCTGTAGCACAAGATGGAGCCATACTCCAGTAGCTCCAATCATGCAAGCAAAGCATCTCCGATTCGCACGCACACACACACACACACACACACACACACACACACACACTCTCTCTCTCTCTCTCTACAGGGTATCTGAATTGAAGGACTGGTCTGTGAGCAGAAGAGGTATGCTTGTTTTTAAAAAGGTTGGGAATCCTGTTTTAGAAGATTTGTACAAAGTTCTTCTCCCAGGGGTAGGGATGGAAGGTGAGCTTCAGTCCTGCCTGGAACATCCATGCCATGTTCCAGGCAGGACTGAAGCTCACCTTCCATCCCTACCCCTGGGAGAAGAACTTTGTGCAAATCTTCGAATACAGGATTCCCAACCTTTTTAAAAACAAGCATACCTCTTCTGCTCACAGACCAGTCCTTCAATTCAGATACCCTGTAGAGACTGTGTGTGTGTGTGTGTGTGTTTCTCTCTCTCTCTGTGTGTGTGTGTATTGATGGATGGATGGATGGATGGATGGATGGATGGATGGATGGATTGATTAAGTGCCGTCAAGCCAGTGTCAACTCTTAGCAACCACATAGATAGATTCTCTCCAGGGTGATCTCTCAGGTCTCTCAGTGATGCATTCATTGCTGTCATAAGCGAGTCCATCCACCTTGTTGCTGGTTGTCCTCTTCTCTTTCCTTCAACTCCCCCCAGAATTATAGACTTCTCAAGGGAGCTGGGTCTTCAAGTAATCTGTCTGAAGTACGATAGTTTGAGTCTGGTCATTTGTGCCTCGAGTGAAAATTCTAGATTGATTTGTTCTATGATCCATTGGTTTGTTTTCCTGGCTGACCATGGTGTCCTCAAGAGTCTTCTCCCGCACCAAAGTTCAAAACCGTCAATGCTTTTTCTATCTTGTTTCTTCAAAGTCCGCCTTTCACATCCACAGAGTGTCATGGGGGAAACCATTGTCCAAACGATTCTAATCTTTGTAGGTATAGACTCCTCACGGCATCTAAATATCCTTTCTGCGGCCTTCATTGCAACCCTACCAAGTGCTTGTCTGCGGCGTATTTCTTGACTGTTGGATCCTTTACTGTTGACAGTCGATCCTAAAAGGGAGAAGCTATCCACCACTTCAGTGTCTTCAGTGTCTATTCTGAGGCTGGTTGCTGTACCCCTTTCTTGTCTTTAGTTTAGTCTTCTTTACATGTAATTGTAGTCCCATATTTTCACTGTGCTCCTTCACTTTCATTACTAGAGCCCCATTCTCAGCTCTCAGAGTGGTGTCATCAGTGTAGCGCAGCTTATTGTGTATCTATGCACACACAAATCTAAAGGTTACAGTTATGAAACAGCTTACTCCAGTCACTGGCTTACATCCAGACTCAGTTACTCAAGAGTACTCCCACTGAAATTAATCAACTTGTCCCACTAATTTCAAGAAGACTGCTGATGACTAACTTTCTCTGGATGTAGGTCTGTGGCTGGAGTAGCCTGCCTCATGACTGTAGCATTAAAACTTGGCGCTAATATTCCGTCGGTCAGGATGAGGGAAGGAGTACGCTGAGCTTCCGCACGTAGCCAGCCAGTCAGAAGCAAAGGAAGAGAGGCTTCACCCTCCTCCCTCCCCTTCTACAATAGATACATCACTGAGAAAATGTTGGCTTCCAGCCGGCAGTCCTCAAATGAGGAACACATCGCGTGGCAGGAGGTCTCTGCATACCCCCAGGAGCCCTTCAAGTACCACTAGGGGTACTAGTACCCCCTGTTGGGAACCCCTGTTCTATATACAGAGAGTTCTTTTTTAATTCATATCCAGGTCTCCATCTGTACCAGATAGAGGCCCTTTCCACAGCAAGTCTGCACAGCTACAAATGGCAAAACGTAACCAATCACTATCTTGGCTTCAATGGCTGGTCTAGTTGCCTCATCACGGTAAGGATGACCTGCTGTTTTCACTGTCATTTCAGTGAAAAGAAACTTTCATACCAAGTCTGCAGGTATGCTTCATTTAAGTGTCATGACTTCCCTCCATGGGTAGGTGAGAGAGCAAGCCAGTAGCTCATTGTGTGCTGAGCGTAGACAGAAGTCTGCCAATTGCTAATCACTTCTATAACCAAATGGTCTGGGAATTCACTACCTCGGAGAAGTGATGAACTAGTTTGATCTAATATGTAAGCAGCTCTCCACTGTAAATGTATTGGGTCTACGGATGTGGATTGGCTTTGGTAGCCAGGTCTTCATAGTTGCCAACTTCCTCCCCAGGGATGTCTGCTTGCCCAGCACAAAGCCAGACTCCTCCTCCCTCCAAATTCCCAGTGTGTGGAGAACTCAGGAGTTGAGCGGAGTCTCTCATTTTGTGCTCGCCTACAGTATTGTTGCTGGAAATATTCCTAGTCACTCATGGTGACCTGCAAAACGTTGAGATATAAAGGCAGTTCACACAATGCTCCTGTTTTAGGATTGTGTGCAAGGGAAAGGCTGGAGAGAGAGAGAAGTGATTTCTGGGGGAGAGGAGCTGAGCCAGAGAGTGCCTTCCTACCCAGCTCGCATACCCAGCACTTTACCCAGGCAGGAAGAAACATATGTCTGTTCTAATCACAGCCATGTGAACTGCCTCACAGAGTACCTTGAGGGGGATGAGGGTGGGAAAGGAAGCATGGGATGGATGGAAGTAGTGGGACTTCTATTATTATTATTATTATTATTACACTTATATCCCGCTCTTCCTCCAAGGAGCCCAGAGCGGTGAACTACATACTTCAGTTTCTCTTTCACAACAACCCTGTGAAGTAGGTTAGGCTGAGAGAGAAGTGACTGGCTTAGAGTTACCCAGCTAGTTTCTTTCTTTTTTTTTCATTTCAATTTTTTATTAACTTTTAACAATAACAGTAACTATAACAATCATAATAAACACAGTTACAAGTTGACTTCCCGCGCACCTCTTTTCGTGATACCAATAATAAATTTTACCCTTATTGTAATATTAATTAAAAAGGAAAAACACAAATTTAAACCTTCCACCACCATTAATCTGCCCAACCTGCATTTCAAATTTCAAATCCTGCTGTAAGATCCATAGTAGGAAAATAATTCTTTAAATAAACCAAAAAAGGTTTCCAATCTTCCTTGAAGCGTTCTAAACTTTGGTCTCTGATCAGTGTTGTAAGTTTTGCCATTTCTGCATATTCTAAAGTTTTTATCAGCCAATCTTCTTTTGAAGACAGTTCGTTAGTCTTCCATTTCTGTGCATATAATATTCTGGCCGCCGTAGAAGCATACATAAAAAAAGTTAAATTATTTGTAGAAATTGCTCCTTGTGTTATTCCTAGCAGGAAGAATTCTGGCTTCTTAGGGAATGTCACTTTAAATATCTTCTTCAATTCATTATATATCATGTCCCAATAGGCCTTGGCCCTCCCACAGGTCCACCACATATGAAAAAAAGTACCTTCAGTATGCCCACACTTCCAACATTTATTTGAAACATTTTTATACATTAATGCCAGTTTTTTAGGCGTTAGATACCATCTATACATCGTTTTGTAATAATTTTCCTTCAAAGCATAACAAGCAGTAAATTTTAAATCACTTTTCCATAGTTTCTCCCACGCTGCCATTTCTATATTAAGTCCAACATCTTGAGCCCATTTTATCATAGTTGTTTTAACCAATTCCTCTCTAGTCTCCTCCAAAAGTAGTAATTTATACATTTTAGAGATTAATTTTTCATCGTCTTGACATAATCCCTTCTCAAAATTCGAAATCTGATCTTCAAATCCAACTTTAAGGTCTTTCTTATACACCTCATTTAACTGATAGTACTGAAACCAATCTCTATCCAAGTTTTGTAATTCAGTTAAAGATTTTAACTTACAATCGTTTCCCTGAAAATACAACAGATCTCTATATGTACCCCCAGACATCTGCATATTTACTTCTTTACATGATAAAGCTTCAATCGGGGATATCCATAACGGAGTTTTTGGTTCCAACCAATTTTTATATTTTAACCATACCCTCATTAAACTCCTTCTTACACAGTGATTCAAAAAATCTTTATGTGCTTTAGTTTTTTCATACCATAGATAAGCATGCCATCCAAACCTTCTATCAAATCCCTCCAGATCAAGGACTCTAGGGTTTCTCAATGTTATCCATTCCTTTAGCCATGTCAAACATACAGCATCAAAATACAACCTTAGGTCTGGCAAGGTAAGACCACCCCTTTCCTTTGCATCTGTTAAATTCTTAAAATTTATTCTTGGTCTTTTCCCTTGCCAAACAAATTTAGCTATATCCTTCTGCCATTGCCTAAAACAAGTCAAGTTATTAATTATAGGAATAGTCTGAAAGAGAAATAACATTTTAGGCAAAACATTCATCTTCACCACTGAAATTCTTCCCATCAAAGATAAATTCATTTTAGACCATCTTTGCAAATCTCTTTTCATTGAGTTCCATGTTTTAACATAATTATTTGAAAACAGCACAGAGTTATTATTTGTTAACCAAACTCCCAAATATTTCACTTTCTTCTCCACTTTTAACTCACTTATTTCACCAAATCTATCTTTACTTTCCTGATCAATATTTTTAGTCAGAACCTTAGTTTTAGTCTTGTTTATGTAAAATCCTGCCAACTGGCCAAATTGCTGTATCTTGTCCAAAAGTCTTTCAATCTTATCCATTGGATTCTCTAAAAATAACACAACGTCGTCTGCAAAGGCTCTCAGTTTGTATTCTTGTCTCCCGATTTTGGGACCATGTAATTCATCATCTTCCCAAACAGATCTACAAAGCACTTCTAAAACCAATATAAAAAGCAATGGAGAAAGTGGACAACCTTGTCTAGTCCCTTTTTGTATTCTACAATTGTCTGATAATTCTCCATTTACAATAATCTTGGCATATTGTTCCAAGTAGATAGTTTTAATTGCTCTAATGAAATGTTCACCGGCAGTTATTTCCTCTAATAAACCCCACATAAACTGCCACGAAATATTGTCAAAAGCTTTCTCTGCATCCAAAAAAATCATCGCCATCTGTTTTTCATTATGTTTTTCATAATACTCCAATACATTCAAAACTGTTCTAACATTGTCTCTCAGTTGTCTCTTTGGCAAAAAGCCAGCTTGATCCTCATGAATAAAGTCTCGTAGTACCACTTTCAGTCTTCTTGCCAAAACCGCAGCAAAAAGTTTATAATCATTATTTAAAAGTGATATTGGCCTATAATTTTTGACTAATGTTAAGTCTTGATCTGGCTTTGGGATTATTGTAATATTTGCATATTTCCACGAATCTGGCATAATCCCTTTTTGTAAAATGTCATTCATAGTCCATTGAAGAGGTTGTAAAATTTGATCTTTGAGTGACTTGTAATACAAAGCTGAGAGTCCATCTGGCCCAGGGGCCTTGTTGGATTTAGCTTGATTTATTGCTTCTATTATTTCCATAACTGTTATTGGAGCATTCATGACTTCTATTTGTTGAAGAGAAAGTTTTGGAATATTTTTAGTTCTAAGAAACTGCTTAATTTTTTTATCTTCTACTATTTTGCCTTGATATAATTCCGAGTAATATTTTAAAAATTCCATCCTTATTTCCTTTCCATTATAAGAGAGCCCATTTTTAGTTAATATTTTAGATAAAAAAATTTTCTTCCTCTCAAGTCTAATTTTCCAAGCCAGCAACTTGCCTGGTTTATTTGCAAATTCAAATGATCTTTGCTTGATATACTTCAGATTTTGCTCAAGTTCATTTGCTATTAGCATAGAGAGTTGTTGTTGTAAGATCTTAATAGCTTGAGAGATCTTCTTCTTATCATTAGTCCATATCAATTCTCTTTCCTTTTTGGAAATCTGCATCAGTAGTACCTCTCTTTTCAATCCTCTTTGTTTTTTAAAATATGCATTTTGCTGTATGAAAAAACCTCTCATAACCGCTTTGCTTGCATCCCAAACAATTTTGTTGTCCAATCCTTGATTTAAATTCAATTCAAAATAATCCTTTAACTTCTTTTTGGCTTTCTCAACCACATCTGGTTTTTTCAAAAGATATTGATTCAGTCTCCACCTAAATGAGGTCGCTCCTTCCTTCTTCCATGCAAAACAAATCGGATTATGATCTGAAAATGTCCTAGGTAGAATGTCCATTGTTTTCATATGAGTTATAATGGTTTGGGATGTCCAGACCATATCTATCCTGGAATGTGACTGATATCTTTCCAAAAAGTAGGTATATTCTTTTGCATTTGAATTTTTAATTCTCCATAGATCATAGAGATCCATATGATCTACTAATTCAAAAAATGCTTTAGAAAGTTTACCTTGTAAATTCTTTTCCGATAAATCAGATTTTCTGTCCAAAACTGTCGAGACAACTCCATTAAAATCTCCCAATAAAAGCAAATTAGCATTTGATAGATCTGCCATCTTTTGATCCAAATAGTTATTAAATTCAACTTTCCTTTCATTAGGGGCATAGATTCCAATTATCACTGTTTTAATTCCAGATATTAAAACTTCCAATGCTAATATCCTACCTTCTTCATCTTTAAAAATCAATTTAGGTTCAAATTGTTGTTTGACATAAAATACTACTCCTCTTTTTTTTTCTTATCTGAAGAAACAAATTCTTGTCCCAGGGCTCTATTTACCAAAAATTTCCGATCATGTTTTCTAATATGAGTCTCTTGTAAACACACTATATCCAAATTTTGTTTCTTAAGAAAGTGGAAAACCCTGTTTCTCTTAATTTTTGAATTCAGACCATTTATATTCCAAGATAAAAATCTGTAAATTTGTTTATAATCTATATAGAGTGACTTAAGTTATATGTTTATGAAGCAGAATGTTCAGAAGATAAGTCTTTTTTGTATTTCCGCCAGAATTCTTGTGCTTTCAGGAGCTCAGTGAATCTATTCCTCTTGCTCTTGTAGAAGAAGGAGATTCCCTCTGGTAATTCCCATCTAAAACGTATTCCTTTAGCAGTTAATGCATCAACCAAAAATTTGTAATCCTTACGTTTTCTTAGAATTCTGGCTGGAATCCTTTTCAAAAACTTTATCTGATGAGTTTGAATTGTTAAGGTTGTAGTAAAGTGAGCCTGAATGATTTTCTCTGCTATTGATTTGGTGGGGAAATGTACTATGCAGTCTTTGATTAATTTATTTCTTGTTGCAAAATCCAAGTTTACACGAAAGGCTGTCTCAATCTGGGCATCCATCTCAACAACCGTAATTCCCAAAAGTGATGCAAGTTCCACTCCAAGTAATTTCCTAATGTTCTCATTAGGAATTTCAGGAATTCCTCTGAACCGTAAAAATCTCTCTTTTTGTCTGAATTCTAACAAAGCCATTTGATCCAGTAATTTTTCTCTGTCATCTTTCAGTGATTGCACATCTTTTTCTACAACATCAACCCTTAATTTAAATTCTTTATTGTCCTGTGCCAATTTTTTGACAGTCTCATCAATATTTGAGGTCCTATCATTTATCTCAGCCATATTTTGCTTCATTTGGGTTACATCAGAAATGACCTGTTTGAGGTCGGTGGCATTTGATGCCAAGGCAATTGCGTTTGACTGCGAAATTTGTTTCATCTCAATCAACGTCTGGTCCATGGCTGCAGCTACTTTAACTTCCTCTGCACTTGTATCTGGAAGTGAAAGTTTCCTTGCTTGTAGATGTGTCTGGCTTAGATGAGGTTTCTCCCTGCCTTTCATAATGACATGAAGGAGTTAAAGAAGAAAATTCTTTGCCCAAGTATGTTTGTCCTTGATCTCAAAACAGAAAGTAAAAACCTGAGCTTGTACTCAAATATAAACAATTGTGCAGCATATCAGTGGCCGTCAAAACTTTCTCACGGTAGCGTGGAGTATCAAAAAAAAAAAAAAAAAAAAACACAGCAGAACGTCTCTTCTTTAAACTTGAAGAACAACAATCCCCACTGATAGAATTCTTTCCAGATATTAAAACCAGCAACTTAAGTTTCCAATCTTAGTAGTTAACAAACAGAAGAAGAAGGAAGGAGAAGGGGGGAAAAAAGAGAGAAAGTCCTTTCTTTAATTGTAATCCAAAAGAGAACTTACAGGCTTATCTGCGACGGCTTTCCCAGAAACGCAGGAGAATTCATCAATCACTGAGTCACTAAAGAGGTGAACTTCTTTGAACTTTTCACATTAATTATATCCAAGCCAAAGAGACTGTCCGCTCGGCAGCTTTAAAATTCCTGAGCAGGAGATTAGCAAAGATGGACCCCTTTTCCCTGCTGGTGAACTTGAGACAATAAATCGTGCTCTTAAGCCCGATCCATGTATCAAATTACCAGCATATTAGAAGACGTGGGTTATATTGAATCAAGCCTTTGATCTAGGATGATGAAGGGAGGATTTTGAAGACTCAAAATCCTCTTTTTCTTCCTGCTCAGTCCTCCCTTGTCAGAGAGGCAGCCACTGCGTTGGCGGTCCCAACCGGAAGTCAGAGTTACCCAGCTGGTTTCATGGCTGAGTGGGGATTAGAACTCGGGTCTCCCCAGTCCTAGTCCAGCACTCTAAGCACTACATCACGCTGGCTCTGCCTTTCCCTCTATTGCTCTCAAAATCCCAATTTGAACAATTTCAGAATATATCTAGTTTTGAAGAGGAGTAGAACAAAGAGGAGGAAGTGAGGTCTTCACTCAGGAGCCAATGTCTGAAGTATCCTGGCTATTTAACACAAATGTGTTATATAGATAGATAGATAGATAGATATATCTCCCCCCCACAATGCACTACATGCACAATGCAATGGGGGATTTGCCTGTCAGATTCTGTATCTCCTAGGGCTGAACTCAGCCCAACGAGACACACAATAACCGGCAGCCAGGTTAAGGTTGCGCTTGCAAAATCTTAGCTAACAGCTGGGTTGGTTTGAAGGGTTAGGTAGGCGAGAAGCATCGGGATCCACGGGGATCCCGGCCTAACATCAGCTGGGCTGCCCTTGCCCGCGTTAGGCTGGTCATGAGAACAGTCCCATTGATTCTCAGGCCCAAGATACAGCATTCTTTAGACATTCACCCACCTAGCATTGATTATTAGCTCAACCATTTTCAGCAACAAATTGACATGCCTAGATCTTCCTGTCCAGTCTTCTAGATTCTAGGCTCGGTTAGGATGTTGGATAACAGCTATCTTTATATGCATTGACAGTAATAAACTCAACTCAACTAAAACTAAGACATGCCTATATATCTCAGACCAATCTCTTTTTCTTATAACAGAAAGATATTGTCTTTCAGAGTTTCTTATGGCCGCCAAGAAAGCCCAGAAGCTTGCAGCACATCAAGCACTCTCGGACGCATTTCGAAAGATCCTGCTTGTTGTTCTAGGCAAGGCCTTTTCCTTTAAAAAATAAAAACACATTTTTAAAATCCTGCTTCTGTCCCACTCTTACCTGGGGTTCCAAGTGGTTTCCATCCACAGGACGGATCAGATCCTCACCTGCTTAGCTGAGTTTCTCCCGGACCATTTTCTGAGTCCTAGGTGGAAGAGCAGAGACACGAATTACTGGCTTTAAAGCTTGGGATCTTCTCCAACGATGGTGGGAATTGTGGAGGAGGAGACTTGCCATCCAGAAATGCATGGTGACGAAGGCCAAGGGCAGCAAAGAGTGGGCTAAGGCATTCTTCATCCAGATGAGATGGCTCCCCCATGAGGCAAGGTGAGGTGACAGTCTCAGGCGGCACTTATGCCCTAGGATGGCAAGTGTAGGCACCCTGCCCCCTGCAGGTGTAGTCTCGCCTGCCTGCTATCACCGCCTCCCACCAGCTCCTCTACACTCTGTCACCCTCCTTTCAGGTGTCCTCCCCTTGATCCTGGCCCCGCTCCTGATGCAGACAGTGGTCTCTACCTCTTCTCCATTGCCCAGCTGCCTCATCTTTTGAAAATTTATTTAATCTATTTTAATTGATTTTTACATTTAGATCCCACTCTCCTCCAAGCAGCTTAGCGTGGTGTACATGCCTTTTTTTATCCTCATGACAACCCTGTGAGGTAGTTTAGGCTGAGAGATATATGACTGGCCCAGAGTCACCCAGTGAGTTTCATGGTGGAAAGGGGATTCAAACTCGGGTCTTCCTGGTCCTAGTCCAACACTCTAAACACTACACTATGCTGGCTCTTCTGGGCATGTCACTGTATGAAACTGCAAGTCAGGAGTGGAGACAGAGAAAATGGTGCTTCTAGCATAGAGTGGTGGCCTCTCCTCATTGCTTCTGCTTTGCTAGCTACAGTAGCTGGTTCTCTACCCCCAACCCCATCAGCAGGGGAGACTTGTGCATAGGAAGAAGAAAACAAGAAGGAAACTGATCCAGCTACTGGAGCAAGAGAAGCAGTGGCAACAAAGAGTCAGAAGCCTACTCTGTGAGGAGCAGACACAGCTTGAGGAGGTGAGCAGGCTTTTCTAAACAGAACAACTAGCCTTCCCCCCTTCAAAACAACTAACAGGAGGAGGGGAGATTTTGAGGGGCAGGTTTCTCTTTCAGGAGTGTGTGTGTGTGTGTGTGTGTGTGTGTGTGTGTGTGTGTGTGTGATTTGCCAGAGCTAGCATTTGCCAAGGCTAGCAAACCCCAGTGTTTTTGTTTGTCCCGACCTGGAGGGGGCAGAGTCAGCTAGGGCTATGGAGACCCCACATTCCTTTGACATTTCTTGGACCCACATCCTGTGCCTCAGTTGGAAGCCTACTCCCGACATAAGAAGTGAAGGCCCAAGAACATAGCGAACAGAGCATAGTGAACAGGGATAGCAAACAGGACGTTGGCATTTTGCAGTTGTTTAGCGGGAAGTGTGTGGAGGAGCCAGGAACAAGCCCCCATGATCACAAGGAGCGCAGAGGAGAAGAGAATGTAAGTACGAATCCCTCCATCATATTCTTGAGAAAGGCTGTTTGGACAGTTAAATAGCTGACTAGTAGAGCTGAGACCTATCCTAATAAACTATCGCTAAATACTGCAAACAGCCAACAAAAGCGGTACGGAGACAGAAAGTCAGCAGGGGAGGGGGCACTTCTCAGTGTATTGCACAGAGTGCCACATGTATGACTATTTGCCCCATGGGCCGAAGTCATGGGTGTGTGCTCGGTGCAATGAGCTCCTGGCTCTCAGGGAACAAATTTGTTCCCTTGAGACCAAGGTGGTGAATCTGGAGAAGCTCCGAGAGAAAGAGAGGCATGCGGACGAGACCTTCAGGGACACGGTAGAGGCATCCCACTCCAGGGCTGATAGCTCCTCTGCTGTCAGGGAGAATGAAGGTCTCTGGCAAGGAAGACATTGGTCTGAGGAAGAGGGAAATGCTCCTTTAGAAGGGACCCCTTCATTGGAACATGAGCTCATATCCTTTCGCACAGGGGATACTCCTGCGGGGCGGGGCCTCTTTGTAGTGGGTAATTCAATCATTAGAGGTATAGATAGATGGGTTTGTGACCATGTGTTGACTGCACGGTGACTTGCCTGCCTGGTGTGAAGGTTGCGTACATCACACATCGTGATGCTGACGGGAGCTGGGCAGTATCTGGTTCGGCAAATGCCATCCCATCCTCGATAGAAAGGACAGGGAGGGGCGCCTTGGAGGTGGAGTAGCACTGTATGTTAGGGATAGAATCTAACAAGCTAGAAAACCGAGGTGGACTGGAGTCCTCCACAAAACCCTGTGGGTGACAATACAAGGCATGAAAGGAAACGTGCTACTGGGGACATGCTATTGCCCTCCGGATCAAAACGCTGACAGTGACTGGGAGTTGCAGGAGGAAATCAGGGAGGCGTCAAGAAAAGGCAGGGCTGTAATAATGGGTGACTTCAATTACCCACACATAGACTGGCTAAATTCAGTCAGGTAATGACAGAGAGGTCAAATTTCTAGATACACTCAATGACTGTGCCCTAGAACAGTTGGTCTTGAAACCAATCAGAGAGAAGGCGACCTTGGACTTAATCCTGAGTGGCACCCAGGACCTGGTGCGTGATGTCAGTGTCATCGACCCTTTAGGGAACAGTGACCATAGTGCCATCAAATTCAGCCTACGTGCCGGGAGAGAATCACCAAGGAAGTCTAACACAGACATTTTGCATTTCAGAAGAGGAAACTTCTCCCAAATGAGGAGTATGGTGAAAAGAAAACTGAAAGGGAAAATCAGGAGAGTCACTTTGCTCCAGAATGCATGGAGTTTACTGAAATCCACAATACTAGAAGCCCAGTTAGATTGTATATCCCAAAGGAGGAAAGGTACCACTAAGTCCAGGAGGATGCCAGCATGGCTAACAGGTACTGTCAAGGAAGCCATCAAAGGGAAGAAGACTTCCTTTTGAAATTGGAAGGCCTGTCCAAACGAAGAGGACAGAAAGGAACACAAACTCTGGCAAAAGAGATGCAAGGTGACAATAAGGGAGGCAAAAAGAGAGTTTGAGGAACATTTAGCTAGAAGTATCAAGGGGGATAGGAAAAATGTCTTTCAATACATCAGAAGCGGGAAACCTGCCAGGGAGGCGGTTGGACAATGAGGGAGTGAAAAGGATGATTAAGGAGGATATGGAGGTTTCAGAGAAGCTCAATGAGTTCTTTGCGTCTGTCTTCATGGTAGAGGATACTGAACATATAGCTGTTCTTGAACCAGGCTTTTCGGGGATGGAGGCTAAAGAACTGAGTCAGATAGAAGTGACAAGAGATGATGTTCTAAACTGTCTGGGGGGAAAAAACAAACGAACATTGACTTGACTTTCAGATGCCTTCAGTTGCTTGTTCTCCCTCCATGCTCTCTTCACTCATCTGATACCTTCAGTCTCCATAAAATCCCCCATGCCCCAACTCTTTGGGGTAGAAAGCTGGTCCTGTGGTAGCGTGCATGAATTGTCCTGTTTGCTAAGCAGGGTTGACCTTGGTTTGTATTTGGATGAGTGAGCATTATGAGAGGAGAACTGGTCTTGTGGTAGCAAGCATGACTTGTCCCCTTAGCTAAGCAGTGTCCACCCTGGTCGCATATGAATGGGAGACTAGAAGTGTGAGCACTGTAAGATATTCCCCTCAGGGGATGGAGCCGCTCTGGGAAGAGCAGAAGGTTCCCAGTTCCCTCCCTGGCTTCTCCAAGATAGGTCTGAGAGAGATTCCTGCCTGCAACCTTGCAGAAGCCGCTGCCAGACTGCAAAGACAATAATGAGCTAGATAGAGCAATGGTCTGACTCAGTATATGGCAGCTTCCTAGTAAGGGTCAAATACTCCCCTTTGGGTTGGGGCTGTAGTCCTGTGGTAGATCATCTGTCTACATCTCTACAGAGCATCTGCTCTGTAGAAATGCTTTCCCATTTAAAGGAAGAATTTAAATGTACAAGTTCCCAAGTTGAATCCCCGGCATCTCCAGGTAGAGGTGGGTAAGGCTCCTGCCTGGAACCTTGGAAAGTGGCTGCAAGTCAGTGCAGAAAATATTGAGCTAGATGGAGAATGGTCGGGTAGAGGCAGCTCCCTATGTTCCTAGGACTCTGCCCATCAACTTGTGTTCTACCCTATTATTCAAACTCCTGCCCTCCTGACTGCCCTTCTTCCTAATAAAAACTCTTGACTACACCGACATTTTGTAATGGTTGTTGCACGTTTGCCTTTGCCCTCCTCCACTCCCCTTCCCTTGTGTGCCTAGCCTTCCTGAGGGCCAAGCCAGATGTGATATAGGAGTTCCTGCTGCCAGATCTCTTGTGTCCTATCTAGTTGGACTCTGGATTGTAAGCCTGAGATCAGGGCACGTGTCTTCTTTTTGCTGCATGTAGAAGACCAAATAGCTGTCATGGACTCTTTAGCAAGACTAACATTAAAATCATCATTTCATTCCAAACCTTGAATAAAGGTGAGGAATGTTACAAAATAATAGACAAAAGGATTTTACTTCTAATTATTCCTTTGTTAAAACTTGGCCTTGTTAACTTGTCTGTTTCAGAGAATGGGAAAGTGGCAGTGGAGTATAGCTCTCCCCAGGAAGACCCCATTGACTGTTTAGCAGAAGAGGGACTGAAAGGTCTCATCCAGGTAAATTGAAGCCTCATCTCATCATTCGCAGATGAGCCTCATCTTGCTATGACCTAGCAAGCTCAGCTCTTGAACATCTTAGCTTCATGAGTTGGGAGGAGTGAGTAGGGAATGAGCATTCTCTCTCATTTCAATGCATGGACTTTTAAATTCAATGGGCTACCTGTATGTTTATAGGAAACATAGGAAACATAGGAAACTGCCATATACTGAGTCAGACCATTGGTCTATCTATCTCAGTATTGTCTTCACAGACTGGCAGCGGCTTCTCCAAGGTTGCAGGCAGGAGCCTCTCTCAGCCCTATCTTGGAGAAGCCAGGGAGGGAACTTGAAACCTTCTGCTCTTCCCAGAGCGGCTCCATCCCCTGAGGGGAATACCTTACAGTGCTTTACACTTCTAGTCTCCCATTCAGATGCAACCAGAGCAGACCCGGCTTAGCTATGAAGACAAGTCATGCTTGCTACCACAAGACCAGCTCTCCTCTCCCATCAGGTGCTTAGACCAAGGACGGACAGGTTCCTCGGGGGCGGGTAGACTGAAGATAGCCAGAGATAGCTGGGCTGAATGTTAGATGCTTGGAGCCACAGAGAGAGGACTCACTGGTCTCCCGCTGTCAGATCCTGGTTCAATGTGAGTTAACCACAGTGGGTTGACCAGAATTGCCTAGGAAATCTGCATTCTCAAAACCAGCTCCACAGGCAACCACACTAATCACTTTATGGCAACCACACTAATCACTTTATGCAATCCAGATCCCTGTATGTCAGTCAACAAGTGTTAGTTTCACATTCAGTTCTCCACAGAGCCAACAGCTCCAAATAGCTCAAGCCCATCAACTGATTGTCTGTGCATTTGGGCCTACATTGTTGCCATAGCAGTCATGCTCGGAGTTCTGCAAAAATGATGTCACTGCCGTGGAATGCTCAGGGTGCAGACTCTGATGTCCAACCGACGTTGGAGATCAAAAGATGGCAGGAATGGTTCAGCTCTGTAGTATGGTCCCTGTTGCAAGCAACAGCAACAGCAACTGCAATTTGCTGCTCATGATCTTTTTGGACTTATTTATGGGAGTTGGGCACCGCAGCCATAGGTTGGGTGCAGCAGCCATAGGGAATTACTCCAACCCGTGCCGTAGCACCGTAGAAGTCCTCAAGCTTTGGAAAGTCACCAGACCTCCTAGACTCCACCGTGTGCCACCTCCCAGTGCGGCTTTCCACCTGTGAGTACTTCAACCTCACTTCCAGAACTCGGAGGATAGAACCCTTTTAGGGAGAGCCTTTCATTAGGAGTGATGTAGGTGGGATAAGATACTTCTTATTTCGAGGTAGCTTAGCTGATGCCTTTTAAAAAAAGATTTGATACCCCTCTTTTCATCCAAAGGAACCAGAGCAGTTTACAACTCAATAATAACAATTTCGAAAAAGAAAGAAATGGGAACAGCCGTATAAATGGTATGAAGCACAAAAAGGGCCATAGATGGGGAAGGGGAGCCAAAGGGGTGAAGGAAACAGGGATCCCACTGCTCTGTTTAAAAAGGGGGGAAAGGACCCAATGCCTAGAGCGTTTCATAGCTACTGAACAGGCACTTCAGATGTGTCCCGAAAGAGCATTCAGCAGAATCATATAGCCAAACGAGCAGGCAATGGGGAAAAAGGTACAACAGGGATTCTAACAAGTAACGTCACCCCTTCCTTTGCCCAGGTTGATTCAGGCATACACGTTGACTAGGCACTCGCCTAGACAGAGGCGTAACTAGGGAAAATGGCGCCTAGGGCAAGCACTGAAATTGCGCCCCTATCCAAACAGGGATGATGGGACTTGTAGTCAACAATATCTGGAAATCCCTCTGAAAAGGAACACTGTACCATCTAGACATGGTTGTTGATCCAAACCTGAAAACATGAGCCATCTCAGTAAAAGACTTCAAACAACAGTCGGGAGTTATGCGAGGATTCCAAGTGTCATTTTCTCTGTCTCATCTCATGCTTTTTAAAAAACATGACTTTGTCCTAGAGGATCACCTGCCCAAATAGCCACTAGCAAAATAGGGGAAGAAGAAGTTGGTGGTGTGTGTGTGTGTGTGTGTGTTTGTGTGTGTGTATAAACCAGTGAATGATTCCTGCCAGCCTTTGTCTTATGATGACTGTTGGCTCATGATGGGGTATATGTGAATTCACCACACTAGTGCTTACTTTGACACCAAGAGGGAGGAGGATACATTAGTTTGCCACACTAGACAGAGGAATGTGCAACAGGAGCAGACAGCCAAGTTCTGCCAGGGCCCAAACCAGCCCCTGCCAGACTAAGAAATCCTTGTAATTTGCCCCTTCCTGTCACAAGCAGTGTGCTGTTGACTCTATTATTGACTCTAACTCTCAGATATCCCAGTCGTGGATGGAAAATTCAGGGTTACAAAATTACAAGAGACACATTTTCTACATGGAAGTTTCTTCTGTGCAGGTGCTGTGCAGAAACCCATGTGTAGTGACCGCCAGGGGCATAGCAAGGTTGGAATGGGCCAAGATGAGATTTCAAATTGGGCCCCCAGCCCCTCAAAGTCCAGGGCCTCCACACACCACAGGCCCCCAAGGATTTAAGTCGGATCTTTCAAAATACGTATGCTGCCTGGAAATACATTTCACTGAATACACACATGCACACTTCACAGTATATAGTGATATACATCGAGTACTATATATTTGGGCTACTTTTAATGCCTAGAACACACTAGCAACGCTAATGATTAAAATGGCCCCCTCGCTGCGGATTAGCAAAGGAGACTTTCAACCCTGCAGGGTGAGCCAATGTTTGTTTTCTCAGAATTCTGAACAAATTCAGAAAAGTTTGATCCCAGGAGATTTTTCACACCAGGCTTTTAAAGCCCTTTAACACACATCTCCTCTGGAATAGAGGTGCTGCATTCACATGTTGGCCAGATTTACCCTGAAGTCGCTGCAAGTTATTGGGGAGCAGTTCACACACAAGAAAAATAAAATAAAATAAAATAAAATAAAAGCACAACACATGCTTCACAGTTCTCACTCAGACCTTCTGGGTTGCAAAACAACTTGAACATAAGTGCATTTATGAATGGTTGAATGAAAATAAATAAAATATACTTGTTCCAGAAGTTTTTGTAATTTTCTGCCCTGAAACAAGCCACTTATAGGCCTTTTTAGATAGTTTTTGTTTTTAAAGCCAGCACATTTTCCAGTCTGCTTTCAATTAAATATTCAGAGGTTTCTCAGTCTCGCCCCCCCACCCACCCCCATATCAAAGCCCTATGGCAAGCAGATTCCTATAGGGGTGGGGGGACCCCAAAAAGGAATTCACAGCCTACCTAGCAATAGCTGTTCTGGATGGTCTGGGCAGGGGGGCTGCTGCTGCTGCTGCTTTGGAGAGCTCTGCCTCCTTCCTTCCTTCCTTCCTTCCTTGCTTGGAGCCTACTTGAGTTCAGGCTTCAGGGAGGCCTACTGAGAGGCCTCTCTGGAAGCCCCGCCCACCCGCCAATCAGCTGAGAGGCGGGGAGAGAAGAGCTCTGCAGTTTGCAGGCCTTGCCGATCCTAGGCCGGAGCTGGAGGCAAGTGGCTGGGGGGCCCTGGGGCTGGGCAGGGGGGCAATGGGGTGGCGGTGGCAGGAACTGGTGTGGCGCCCCCACCTCAGTGGCACCCAGGGCACCTGCCCTGCCTGCCCCCCCCCCCCCCGGTTCTGCCTATGCGCCTAGAGCAGCACGACTTGCATTGTGCCTGCACAGGAAGAAGTGTACAAACCAGGGCTCTTGTCTTGTTTCTGAGGTGGCCAGCCTCCTGCACAGAGTGAGAGCAGCATGACCCCGAATACGCTGCCACATCAAGATGTCCTGCCTTGCCCTGCCTGGAATGACAACCGATGGAGCTGGTGCTGCTGCTCCGTGTGTCGCTTAGGCTCTCTGGCACCCCCTATCCTGACCAGCACAGAGAAACCAGGCAACCTTTGCAGAACTTTGGGGAGGCTGCACAGTAGGGTTGCCGTGTGTTTTGTCCCCCCACCCCCGGCAGGAGTCCTCTGCCTTTTAACAGCTGCAACTGGTAGAAATCTTGACAGGAACGTCTTTGCATTACTGTAGCCCTAGGCTTGTTTTTATTTTAATTTTATTTTTTATTTTTTACCCTGCAAAAACAGCTTAATGTGAAAAATCCATCAGAAGATGCTACATAAGTCATTGTAATTGTGTGTGTGTGTGTGTGCGTGTGCGCGCGCGCATGCGGTGAGGGGAGGGGGCAACGTTCAGGACTTTATCAGCTTGATGTCCTTTAAGGCATCGTTGTCTAGATAGGGGCTTGAATTTACTCACAAGTAGCAGCTCTGCAAGGCCATAATGTGTATTGGGACCAGGATGTGGATGTAGAGGGTGTCTAACCCTTTCTGTGCCCTTTTCTGGTCTAAAATGATATATCTCAGTGGCTGTTTTCAGAGTTAGATAGCCATGGGGGTGCATTTTGTTAGTGCAGAAAGAATAGGTGAAACACCCCTAGCTCTGAGCCATGGTCCTGATACAATTTGCAGCTCCACAAAGCTGCTCTTTGTGAATAGATGTAAGCCCCTCACTTGATGAAGACATATTGAATGCCTTGCCTTGTTTGGTCTACACATTTTAGTCCACCACTCTCGTGCCAGTCTTCTAGCTGGTGGTGGGTGCTAGCTGCTTTTCCATTTGGGGTCACACACACTGCTACACAAAATGAACTAGGCAGCACAGATCATTCCTCTCAAGAGGGATTGTGTGGCTGTTAGGGCCTGGGGGGGGGGGGACACTGAGAAGCTGGTGCTGGCAGTTGCAGTTGCTGGAGATGGTGGGGAGGGAGGGAGTCTCTCAGATGTTACTTCAGCACTCTCATCCCTCAAACTTGTGGTGGCCGCTTGGCTTATGGTAGGCCTTAGGGCCCCACCCCCCGCCCGTTGTTTTTGGACTACAGTTCCCATCATCCCCAGGCACAGTGGCCAATAGCCAAGGGATATGGGAATTGTAGGCCAGCATCTGCTGGAGGGCCAAAATTGAAGAGCCCTGGCTTATAGCGTCCGTGCCTTATGAGGGCTTCCTTCCCAGAATCCTCCAAGAGAAAACAAACCAGGGCAGCCTAAATCGAGGGGTTCCCACCCTTGGGTCCCCAGATGTTGTCTCCCATCGTCCCCAGGCCACCATGGTGAAGGCCATTATGGCCAACACAATGGAGTTGTAGTCAAACAACATCTAGAGACCTAAGGGTGGAGACCCTTGGCACAGATGACCTTCCTCAAGAGGAATGCGGGGCTTTTAGAGGCTGGTGGAAACACATAAGATGCACAGAAGCACAAAATCAAACTTTGTCTGACTCTTGGGAATCACCACTTGAAGGCATCCCACTTAGAAATATCGATTTCAACATCATTCCCTTGCCCCCGTCTGTTTCTCCCCCCTAGGGATTCCACTGGGAACCTTGTTTCGATTGGAAAACAAAGCTGGACTGTTGGGAGAACTCCTTTTATATTATCAACAATTTTGTAAGTTCACCATGATAACTTTTGCTAAACCTAAGTGGGCAGATAGCTCAGAACTAATATTTTCTTGCCAGATTGCTGAGAAGATGACTAGATCTACATCTGCCAAGTAGATTGATAAAGTTTTCAAAGCATGGGCAAGACAGAGAGTTTGAGCTTGGGGTGGGGGATACATTTGGTAATACCTTAAGAATGAATGCAGATTCTTAAATATCTTTGGTCATTTTGAATTAGATATACATTCAAAATGGGACAGGGGTAGGGACTTCAAGATGAGATGGAGAAGCTTAAATCTCAGATTTTGTATGGGGTGTTATTATGTAAGCATGCAATTTCCAAGACCTCAGATATATGGATGGGTGGTAAAGATTGTCATCACAATTCAGCAAAGGAGATTGATCCCTGTAAGCAGCCTTCTGCATGCGTAATTGACATGGAAGGAGGTGTGCATTCACACTGTGACACTTACTCAGGCTGGATATTGAACTGGTACTGGTTAGATGCCTTTTGTTGTCTGTGGAAGGGGATGCACATCTCTGTCCAGACTTGTTGCTCATGACTGCAGCTGGACTGGAATTGGAGTGCAGGATGAAAGTATCATGCTTATGCCCAATCCATTAAGACAGAAAGAGAGGCTGTGATCCTGGCTGTGCGATGTTCTCAAACTTCCCTTCACCTCTCCAGGACTTTCCATGGCAACAGTTTGAGCAAACTTCAGGAGGGCTCACTTTCACTTACGCATCGGCGGTAAGTTCTCGTTTCTAGGAGTACGGTGATTGCTGACTCTCTGGGTCAAAACTGCGCACCCATATGTGATTTTCTCCCCAGGGTGAATGGCGGCGGGGCAGATCTTTGTCAGCATCGGGGGAATGGGCTAAGCCCCCTCCCTTACTGTGGTCTTGATCCAGCTCAGGACACAGCTATTTCAAAATGTCATGTAAAGTGGCTAATATGTTGACTATACTTATTAGACCAAGGATGGCCAACTGGAACTCTTGCCAGTTCCCAGGGCAATTTTTATGTGGCCTTACAATATTTTAATCAATGGGTGATAAAAGGTTTGCTGACAGTTTCGTGTATAACGAAAATAACAATATTTCCAACTCATAAGGAACAGAATTCTTCTATGCAATTACATCTGTCTCTGATCTTGGATGTAGCATGTCTAGAACACGTTAGTAGTTGACATACTGCACAAGGTTATATTATTATTATTATTATTATTATTATTATTATTATTAATTTGATTTATGTGCTTTTCCTGTGTAATGTTTGAGCAGTTTCACAAGAGCACTTGAGCACTAAATGCATGAATTGTGCAAACACGGTTGTGCAATTGACAACCATTCTTTCCACTTTGTGCAACTACCTTTGTGCAGTCCTTGTGTGCATGAATGTTACATTGCAAGGTGTTAGATTGCAAGATTGTGTCTGAATGCATCGGTTTCATAACTAGGGAGCCTCTTCTGATAGATACATCAGCTTTATTTTGGAGTCTGCCCACTCATGATGGGATCAGGTTGTGCAGGAAAATACACTCCCACTTTCATATTTTCCCCGACCATACTGACCGGCACCTGGAGAATAGATTGGCCCTTGAGAATATAGAAGTTGGTCCCTTCCCGCTTAGACAGGGTAATCCTGCATTGTAGAACTCTGGATTTCCATCTAGAAAATGCAGCTCTGGCACAAATGAACTGTTTGACCTTGGGCAAGTTACTCTTGGCTTGGCTTTCCTGCTAGTTCAATGGAGTCAGCAAATGGGATTGCCAATGACCCACCCTGACATGGTCATCATGAGGGTAAATGAGACCATACATACAAGGCTTGTGCACAAAGTTGCTTCGGCACCGGCGGGGGTAATCCTTTAAGGGCGGGGGAGGGTGCACTCACCCCTCCCGCTGCATTTCCCCCACAGGCGCTCTGTTATTTTTAAGCCCATCGGGGCAGCAGCGTTCGTCCCTGCCGCCCCGTTGTCGTCATGGTCCGGAATTGGCCCGAAGTAGCAAGTGTACGTGCGCCTGTTGTGTGCGCACGCGTACATGGCAGATGGGTGCGTGCGCACACGCGCTTGCTACTTCCGGCCATTTCCGGCCGACGACGACAACGGGACGGCAGGGAGGAACGCTGCCGGTGGGGGAAATGCGGTGGGAGGGGTGAGTGCACCCTCCCCCACCCTTAAAGGACTACCCCCGCCGGTGCGGGGGCTATTTGAAAACAGTGGGTCTAACACTACTCCAAATGATATCCGAGAGAGTGCACAGCTTTCTTGGTGGCCCTTGCTCCTATGCCTTGAACAGTGAGGCTATTCCCAGGATCAGGAGAAATCGGGCTAGGGGAACTTAGCCCGATTTCTCCTGACCGTGAGAACCACCAGGTGGGCAGGCGAGCCCGGTGGCCTCCAGGAAGTTAACCCACCAAAACAACCCTCCCTTTCAAGCGAGTTTGCGGAGCGAGTGCTCCGCAAACCCGGTTTTTAAAATCGTGAGTAGACCCCCAACCGGGAAGCTGAAAAGCAGCCTCCCGGCTCGGGGGTCCCTCCAGCATGCCCTGCCAGCTCGCGCCGGGCATGCTGGAGCTTCCAGGGGCCACGTGGCCCCCGAACTCACCAGCCCGTGTGAAGAGCCTCAGTGCTTGCACTGCTGACCTTGCAGGTAATGCTGTTTGTCCCCATGCCATTAAATGCTTCACCTGCTAATTTCTGCGGACCAAGCTGCTATTGAGAGTATGAGAGGAGGCCAAGGTCAGTTGGCAGTGAGGATTTCAGCACTACTGAGGTGTGCAAATCGTTTTATTTGGATTGAGGCTACAGAGCAGAATGGAAACAAACTCAGGGAGAATTACATTCTTACGCCAAGCTCCCAAGTTTCTAGCAATGCCTTGTTTGCTGAGCCTCAGAGCCAAACTGGACACCCATACATGCAGTTCTGAGCAGGAGCATGGAAGATCTGTTCCGTTTGGGGTTGTGTAGATTCCAGTAGTGGCTCGTGAATGCGCCCCTGGGAGGGGGGCGGCGGGAGGCATCTTTAAGGGAAAAAGTTGCTGCTTACCTCGGCAGCGTGCCTCCCAGCAGGGTAATCACCGCCTGCGGCGGGGAATCGCCGCCACCACTCACCTGGCGTAAATGGAGCCGCGCCCCCGCCAGCAGCCAGGTGAGTGGTGGTGGCGATTCCCTGCCACGGGGGCTGCTGGGAGGCACACTGTGGAGGGAAGCAGTGACTTTCTTTCCCCTTAAAGACGCCTCCCGCCTTCCCCCCAATGGCGCTTCACGAGCCATTGCTGGAAGATTCTTGTCTTCTCTTCAAGCTGACCAGGCCAGGCCAGGGGCACTGGATGAGAAAAGACAAAACAGAGAAGCCGAGTGCAAAAGGTGGAGTTGGACACACCTTTGTAGTCTCCCTAGTTTCATCATTGCTATGTGCTCTTTTAAACAGGGACTTGTCAAGTAATGCAATCCAGACCATTGAGACGAATTCATGTGAAGCTGTCCTGTTTGTGCAGTTTATGTAAGTCACTAAGCATCCAAACCAGAGGCGTATCTAGGGAAATTGGCGCCTAGGGCAAGCACTGAAATTGTGCCCCTATCCAAACAGGGATGATGGGACTTGTAGTCAACAATATCTGGAAATCCCTCTGAAAAGGAACACTGTACCATCTAGACATGGTTGTTGATCCAAACCTGAAAACATGAGCCATCTCTGTTCAAGACTTAGAACAACAGTCAGGAGTTATATGAAGATTCCAAGTGTCATTTTCTCCCTCTCATCTCATGCTTTTTAAAAAACATGACTTTGTCCTAGAGGATCACCTGCTCAAATAGGCACTAGCAAAATGGGGGGGGGGAGGGAGAGAAGAAGGTGACAGGGTGGGGGTGGGGAGGCTATAAACCAGTGAATGATTCCTGTCAGTCTTTGTCTTGTGATGACTCTGGGCTTATGATGGGGTGTTGGGAATTCTCTCTGGTAGAGAAACTCTTTTTCATTCTAGCAGAGTGCACAGAGGCACCATACAGCGGATTTAGTTAGACATACGTGTATGCTGAGAGGAAAGTAACTTGGAGCCAGTTCATAGTTTCCAATCAATATATAAGGCATTGATTAGACAACTCCATTCTAGATAGGGCGCGCGGCCCCTTCGGCAGTTAGAAGAAGGCTGGTGCTGCTTTCTCTTTCCCTGCAGGGAAGAGCTGCTCCTGGGCTGTGTTGCGAACGCAGCACCAGTCTTAGCTCCTGAAAGGGCCGCGCAGCCCCTTCGGGAGCTAGTGATGCTGGCCCTGCGTTTGCAGCGCGCAGCCAGGAGCGACTCTTCCCTGCCTCCTTTGAACCCGTTGGCCCAGTGGTGGCTCCGCCCCTTCCAGGGTTGCAAAACAACTCGAACATAAATGCATTTATGAATGAATGCATGCATGCATGAATAAATAAATGAATGTAGTATTGTTCCAGAAGCTTTTGTAATTCTCTGCCCTGAAACAAGCCACTTATAGGCCTTTTTAGATAGTTTTTGTTTTCAAAGCCAGCAAATTTTCCAATCTTTTAAAAATTAAATATTCAGAGACTTCTCAGTCTCCCCCCCACCTCCTATATCCAAGCCCTATGGCCGATCCTAGGCCGGAGGGCAAGGCAAGCAAGCTGGCCAGTGGCTGAGGGGCCTTGGGGCTGGGCAGGTGGGCAATGGGGTGGGGGTTGCGGGCACTGGCATGGCACACCCCAGTGGCGCCTAGGGCATGTGCCCTGGCTGCCCCCGCCCCCAATTACGTCCATGATAAAAACCATAAATGGGGATGGGGTGGGGGAGCACAGATGGATTCGGTTTCCACCCTGTGGTTCTGGCCCTACATCTCCCAAGCTTGAGAAAAGACAAAACAGATAAGCTGAGAGAGAAAGGTGGGGTTGGACACACCTTTGTAGTCTCCCTAATTTCATCATTGCTATGTGCTCTTTTAAGCAGGGACTTGTCAAGTAATACAATCCAGACCATTGAGACGAAGTCATGTGAAGCTGTCCTGTTTGTGCAGTTTATGTAAGTCATTAAGCATCAAAACCATCAATGGGGATGGGGTGGGGGAGCACGGATGGGTTAAGTTTCCACCCTGTGGTTCTGGTCCTATATCTCCCAAGCTTCTGCCCTAGAAGCAGTTTCCCTCCAAGAGGGTTCTGGGAGTCAGGCCTGCTGCTAGGGGCCACCGTTTCTGAGTGTGGGAGCTTTGACCCATAATTCCGGGTCTGTATGGGGTTGGGTTATTCATTGCTGAGCGATGTGTACTGTGCATGTGCTTCTTTAGAACTGTTTTCCATTTTTCTGGACTGCACACAGAGTTCTCAAAGCAAGGCTGAGCCAGATCTCAGTCCTGGAATCGATTCTCATATGTGATGCCTTGTTTCTAGAAATCTCTCTGCAAGAAGGCTCACTTGGTACCTGGTCTCGTGGTAGCAAGCATGACCTGTCCCCTTTAGCTAAGCAGGGTTGGATATGCATGGGAGACTAGAAGTGTGTGCACTGTAAGAGATTCCCCTCAGGGGATGGAGCCGCTCTGGGAAGAGCAGAAGCTTCCAAGTTCCCTCCCTGGCATCTCCAAGATAGGGTTGAAAGAGCGTGGCGTGAGCCCAAGATTGCCAGAGAATGAGAGCGTGGCTTCCAGGCCAGCTTAAACAATGGCACTCTTCTTCATCTTAGAAATAGGCACTGGAGCTTCAGACAAGAGATGAATTAGCACCACTAGATGAGGGAGTTAGGAAAGAGTCTTTGGACATGAAAAAATGAATCCACTTTTTGCACCTTTTGAGGGGCAACCTTAAACTCACAGTAAAGCCTCATGGTAAAGCTTGCTGTTTGAATAACATCCTGGAAACAGCTGCCCCACTGGAAAGGACACCACCTTCATACTTTGCTGCAGGGGCTTCATGTGGCAATTCGACTCCCACCATCAGACAGGAATCTCAAAGGAAAGATAGTTTTTCCTATCCCATCTACCTTTAAAAAACATATTAAAATGTAATGCTTATTTTGTACCATGCAAAATCCTGTGCACAATGCTTGTTTCCAGAGACCTCAGCAGCAATCTCACTGAGAATCTCACTCATGGGTCATTCGAGGTCAGGAATGGAACACAGTTTATCAAGACGTAAGTGAATGCAAATGTGAAAATAGTCAACCTGTTATTGCAGAGTAAGGTACTTTCTTTGACCCCCGGGAAGGTTCAACCCGCCCCCCAACTCTTTTGAATGGCAGAGTTCAACCCTAGAAGATGTAGCATATGGTTATATTCATTCATTCATTCATCCATCCATTCATTCATTCATCTGTCATATTTTTATACTGCCTGATATGTATATCTCCAGGTATACAGATATTAGATAGATAGATAGATAAGATAGAGATATGTCTATCTCTAGGTGGTGTGTAATGAAAAGAAGCTACGGCTTTGAAGGAGGCTTCCTCCAGTGCTTCTCTCTTTTGAGAAGTTATTAACCGCTGATGCCAGGGCTGGAAATTTGATGCACTGTGCAGGTCAAACATCTCTCCTCAGTGTCTTCAGAGACACTGGGAGGCAAATACCATGTGTGTGTTTGTGTGTGTATAGTGCAATCCAGATTGGGACAATCAGTAGAGCTGGAAGCTTGCTGGTGGCTCAGGGACAGGCTGCTGCCCTTGCACATGTGCCAGCCCTGCCCCCTGTATCAGCGTCAGATGCACACTGACACAGGGACCATGCTAGCTCTGGGAAGGGCGGGGGCATGTGGCTGGGGGGGAGGGCATGTGGTGCCTTGCCTGCTCCCAGGCTGCACTTTCTTTGTCAGCTGGGTGCTTTCTTCCTCTCTCCTGCGCGGAAGGAGGGGGTGGCAAATAGCTTAATCCGCCCCTGCCTCCTGGAGCTTCTTCCTGCATTTTGCTCAGCTTGTAACCAGTGGGTCTAATTCCTCCCCACGGCAGGCTTCTCAACCATCATCCGCTGAAAGTCACTGATGATGCCAGTTTTTACAGGCTTCCCTCACTGAAGCTTCTGTAAGTACCTGAAATGAATTAGTTATTACCGTGATCACTGGTTTTTTCTGCATCTTAGACGGACACTCTTCTTCAGGGCCACTGGGTGGTCCAGAAGAACTCGTCAGACTTTCCCCTTTTCTTCTTCCTCTTCTTCCTCTTCTTCCTCTTCTTCGTCTTCTTCTTCTTCTTCTTCTTCTTTTTTTTGGTGATGGTAAACTCTGAGGGTACATTTCTGACTATGTGAAAGTGCCTCTGAGTATATGCAGAGTATAGGGCATTTCCCTGTATCCTGTTTTTAATGCAGGGCTTCAACTCTAAAATGCATGATAGAATTAGAAGAAGAAGAAGAGAATTTCTTGGAGTATGTGCAGATTGCCAAGTGTGTTTTGAGCCAAGATTTTGTGCCTGCAAGATAAGAATGAATGATAACGAATTAAGCTCCTTTGATCATGTGCAGGCTGCTTTTGTGTCATCACTGAATAAACTTGATCAGTCCTCATGCATTTGGTACTGGAGGTCCAGCTTGCTGGTCGGAGGCATGATTTCAGGGCAGGCTGAAGCTAGTTACTCAGTGGTGAGAAAAATACACTGTTGACTAAACTGTACTGTTGACTAAACTGTTGGAGATTCTCTTGTGGTGAGAGAATCCCTTTCTCAATATAGCAGAGTGCACAGAGGCACAACACAGCGGTAGATTAGTTAGGCATGCGTATGTGCTGAGAGTAAAGTAACTTGGAGCCAATTCATAGTTTCAAATTAATATAAAAGGCATTTATTAAGGAACTCCATTCTAGATAGGAAAGTGAGGATTTAGGATCTCTAATCTATCTATCTAACTAGATGCAAATGGATTCTGCATCCTCTCTGCAGGGAGGTGATGGTGCAGGGAGAGAACCTTGCCATGTTGCAAGGTAGGCGGGCAGGTAGCAAGAGAGAGAGGAAGGAGGAAGTCCCTGAGATTAGCAACCTACACATCAAAGGGATAGCATCAGAGCAGTGGAGAAGTGATGACAAATGTCTTGACCCTCTAGACCTCTGACTTACTAGTCTGTCCTCCACTGTCTGAGGCAAGAGACAGCGCAAAGTCCTTTAACTTTCCAACATAAACAGTACTCCAGAGCTAAGACTCCAGAGCTAAGCCATGATGCTTTCTCCCTTTTCTATTCTGCCTGATGTGGAGTTGTGTGGTTCGAAAGCAGCAAACCCAACAAGCTTCATGAAATCGGGTCTCCCTAGACATTATTTCTGCTACACCACACTGGCTTTCTCTTTCTCTTTGGTATCTTGCATTGCAAAAAGTCTCTCTCCTTATTTCAGAAACCTTCGTTCTACAGAAATGACCCCAAAGATATTGGAGGACCTGATCCAGACCTCCCTGCAATTGAAGACTCTGTAAGTACTATGTACACCCTTTTCCTTTTGCTGGTTGCCAAAGGAGAGAAGAAAAGAGACAAGTGGAAACGGGGAGTCAGCCTTGTTCTAACCCCCTCCTCCTCCTCAGCCCTCTAAGTAGGTCGATAGGGGCAACTTCAGAGGCTGTAGTTTTCCCTGCGAGGAGGACAGGAGGACGGTTGACCAATACTCACACTGCTACCAAGTTGTTAGCCAATCCACACTTCTTGCCCAACATGTTATCAGGCTTTGCTGTGGGAATGGAAGTCATGCTAGAGTGGTGGTTGAGGGAACAGGCATTCCTCAGACCCGTTACAGGGGCTTCTCAGCGAGGTGGTCAGAAATGACAGACAAGGAGGGGACGGAGCGCAGGGACGGAGCGCAGGTACTTCTCGGCTTCTCTGACTGTTGGGGTGTGCATGGCCATGGGGGCTGCCATGGAGAGTGGCTGCACTTCTGCATTTGCAGTGACATCACTGCCTGAAGCTTGTCTACCACTACCCAACTTCCCACTGAAATATGGAGCTACAGGACTGTTGGGTGTGTTCCAAGCTGTACGCTCAGTTCGTGTGGACCAATGGTGAGGGCATGCCCCCTGTGTGGGTTGAAGGAGTGCAGGAACATTCCCCAGAATCCTCTGCAAGAGACAGGAAGTGGCAGATATGCAGGGAGTCTGCAGGAGACAAAAAACACGGAAAAGATTCCCTGATGGTAAAAAGTCTGAAAACCACTGAGCTAGAGTCATGAGTATCTTTGGGCATCATTTTGAGACATCTCCCAGTTCCATCTTCTCCGGAAATAGCCCTTCATTAAAAAAGGTTTTCTTTCTTCCTTCTTTTCCTTCACAGGCTGTATGCTTTCCCTCACCAGCACTCAAACACAAATGGAGTGGGGCCATAGCTTAATGACAGTGCTCTGCACATGCAGGGTCCCAGATTCACTCTCTGGCATTTCCAGTTAAAATAATCTCAGGGAACAGAGCTAGGAAAGACCTCCCTCTGAAGCACTGAGAAACCATTGCCAGTTAGAGTTAGAAAGCACTGAACTCAAGGGGCCAAGGATTTGCCACAGTATCAAGCAGCTTCCTACTTCTTCGGCAAGTAATAATTTCATCAGAAATTATTATCCCTCACAGCAAAGGGAGACTATGATCTCCCTCACAGCAAAGGGAGGAAGATAATCTCCATTATCTCCCTCACAGCAAAGTCAGCTCAATCTTCCTCAGTATATGGAGATGGGAATATCCCTTCATAGGACAGTTTTGAGTTAGAAACATTTTCTGAAGAGATGTGGGGGATATGTGGAGAGCCCCCAAAGTGTGGGTCGGCATGGCACCCTCCTGAAAGGACTGGATTGGTTGTGGGGGTTGCCAGTTACTGTCCTCTCCTGCAAGAAATGCCAAGAAGCTGTGAGGAGTTCTGTCTTTTTCCTTCACAGCATCTTGCCTAACAAGGTGTTCTGCTGTCTTTGCCATCTGAAGGATGACATTGAAGTTTTATCTGATACGATGAAGTTGGACTGCACCGACACGTGTACCACAAAGGAAACTCTCTGCGGTAGGCTAGTAGTAGTTTGATGAAATTCTGTATTGTTTTGAATGTTAAAGAGCATTTCACAATTTCCCCTCTAAGCAGGGGAAAACCTGTTGCAAAATGAGCTCATCGGCAGAATGTACTAAGAAAGAAGACCTCAAATGGCAATGATGCAAACTGCACAGAAATCAAAGTAGGTCTGCAAATGTCTCCTTTTGGGGATAAAGTGATTTTTGGACCTTTGCTTTGATTTCTGGAGTCCTTCCCTTGGTCCAAAATATGTATCCTTCCTCCATGATTCTAATTTGTGCAGAGTGACCTCTGAAAGTGTAAGGGTAATACTTTCTAGAGGCCCTTACTCTCCTTTTCGGGGGGGGGGGGTCAGCTTCCTGGGACTCTCATTATTTTTCAGCTTTGATTGCCAAACCAGGAATTGTACTGCAGAGAGTAAGAGTAGGTTCCTTTGACCACACTCCTGCCCTCTCTTTTCCCGGAGAGAAAACCGTCTTCCCCACTATGCTGTTGAGAGAGAGACTGAGCAACTGGGGAAGAGATGGCAGGTGGCACTCCCTCTCTCTCTCTCTCTCTCTCTCTCTGTGATGGTGAGAAGGATTGGACTACTGGCGCTGCCCCTAGAGAGAATGCAAGCTACCAAATTCTACCCCCTTGCCTGTTGGGTGGGGCAGTGGGGAAGATTGGGCTTGCTGGACCCAATCCCCGCCACATGTTGTCTAGAGAGAAAAGACAGATATACCAATAGATCAGGCCTGCTCAACTTAGGCCCTCAGCTGTTTTTGGACTACAACTCCCATAATCCCCAGCCACAGTGGTCAAGAGTCAGGGATTATGGGATTTGTAGGCCAACACCTGCAGGAGGCCCAAAGGTGAGCAGCCCTGCAATAGAGGCAGCTGCTTGTAGAAGGAGCAACCTCATCTTTTCACCCACTCTTGTGTACTCTCCCTCGGATCAGAAACTATGGCAGCTGCTCTTGGTAACAATCACCTTGCAGGAGCAGCCATCAGGAGTGCCTTCCTGCCACGCTGTCTCTAAGCAGCATGGAAGGCAAGCGAATGAGCAGCCACCGCTGCTTCCAAGCACTCACTTACGCTTTCCCTCTTGAAGGCTCCCTCACAGATTGAATGAACAACTGACCGAAAGGAAGCTGGGGCGGATGGCAGAGATCGCCTCTGCTTGTTCCTGTTCCTGTTCTCTCTCTCTCTCTCTCTCTCTCTCTATCTATCTATCTATCTTTCATGCAGTAGGAGAAATGGGGCTTCATCGAGAGGGAGAGGGAGCAGGCAAGCAATCGAGGCAACGGCTCCTTGCATGAGCAGGCCACTTGCACACTCCATCTTTGGTCATCACAGTGGTAGGGATGGGGGAGGAGAGCTGGTTTTCAGGTAGTGAGCATGAATTGTCCCCATTGTTAAGAAGGGCTTGGACTTGGTTGGGTGACTACATGTGAGCACGGTGAGATCTTCCCCTTAGGGAATGGGGTCATAGCTCAGTGGAAGAGCATCTGCATGCTCAGGTTCACTTCCTGGCTTCTCCAGATAGGTCTGGGAAAGACTCCTGCCTGAATCCTCAGAGAGCTGCTGCCAGTCAGTGTAGACAATACTGAGCTAGATGGGCCAAGGGTCTGACTCCCTCAAAGGCAGCTTCCAAAGTCCCCATGTTCTCCTGCTGCACCACCCAGAGAGGAGGGAGGGCGAGCGAATGGACAGCGGTGACTCGGCTTGCGCTTTCTGAGCAGTTCCATAGGGTTGAAGACTGCCTGTCAGGCATCTTGGAGAGACAGAGAGGAGGAACAAGCTCCAGGAGACAGCACGGCCCCCATTCTCCAGAGTCAGGAGAAGCTGCCTCCTTTCCTTGCCTGCCCTCTGAGGAGGAGTGTGGCTATTGGGACACACAAGCAAAAAAGGAGACCGCATCTCACGGGGCTCGCTGTGTAGCATTGATTGAAGCCCAATGCCTTTCAGCCTCAGAGCTCTTCAGGGGCAATCATTAGTCATCTTTCAAAAAGAGCTTGAGTGAAACGCCTTTGCCTGGTTACAAGCTACTTGCTCATAGGGGTGTGCACGAACCGGTCCGGAGGCCATGTAAGAGGCTGTCCGGCACCGAGGGGGGGTCTCCCTTTAAGTGCGGGGGGGTAGAACTTACCCCTCCCACCGCTCTCCCCCCTCCGGCGCTGTAGCATTAAGTGAAGATTTTGGGGCGGCAGCCCTGCCCCCGTCCTTGTTAGGAAAGCCTTCGTAAGAGCACTCTCAGAGCAGCACGCATGCCTTTCCTGCAGAAAACATAGCGTACAGTTTGTCACTGAGACTGTTAAGCAACAGCCTCATTTCTTTCTCACTCTCCCCCTCAAGTGCCTCGGAATTTTAGTTGGCCCCCTCCCATGGAAGGTGGGCTCTTTTCAAATTCCAGCTCACATTCTAGCTCCCTCATTGGTTTACTGGAATGAGAGCTGCCTAAAAGGGTTACAGGAGGAAGATCCCATCCCTAGAGCAAAAGATGTTTGTGGGGAACCTGAAGAAATGCATATCAGTAACTGTCGTTTAAAGGTAAAGTGTGCCACTTTTTTGACTCCTGGTTTTCTTTGGTAGAAAGTGGAGTGTGAGATGAAGCCTTTCAGCATCTTCCTCTCTCGCTGCTGCCCAATATAGTAGCAGCGGGGATCCGAACCGGCAACCTTCTGCTTGTCAGTCAAGCATTTCCCCGCTGCACCACTTAAGGTGGCTCTGACTGCTCTTGACTTTCAGGCATAACCACACAACAGAGCGGGAGCCATACAGAGGCAATTTCTAAACGGGTTCCTCTTCTTAATGTATGTGTGGAAGGAGCATGCCAGAATACTGGTCTATCATCCTGCTCCTCTGCGCTGGCTGGCAGTCCTGCCACTGCCACTTCCTCCTTCCCTCCTCCTGCGTAGGGACTAAACCACCTGCTGCAGCCCCTTGCCTGAGATGCAGCGGGAAGGAAGGCTGGACTGCTTCTCTCTCGGGGACACTTGGTGCAGTTTGGGCTCACCTTGGCTCACCTGCCTCCTTTTGCTGCTGCCTCCTTTTCTGCCTGCTGGGAAAGCAAGGGACAGGAGTGGGGAGAGAGAAGAAAGGGACTCTGCAGCCAAGTGCCTGAGATGAATTCATGGCCCTGAAAGAGGGAGAGGAGGGGGCAGAGGCGATGGGATTGCTTGCCAGTGGAGCAAGAGGGATAGACCTGTGTGTGATTCACTGCTCTACTACAGGCCCATGTACTTATTATAAAAAGAGGCTCATTGTGCCTTGAACGTGGTCTAAGCTTGCTTATTCTATTTTATTGGTCTACACCTTTAAAGTGGTTTCAAGCCACCTAATGGCGCAGCGGGGAGGCAACTTGCCTCGGGAGCAAGAGGTTGCAGGTGTGAATCCCCGCTGGTATGTTTCCCAGACTATGGGAAAGACCTATATCGGGCAGCAGCGAGAGAGGAAGATGCTGAAAGGCATCATCTCATCCTGCGCGGGAGATGGCAATGGTCAACCCCTCCTGTATTCTACCAAAGAAAACCACAGGGCTATGCGGTCACCAAGAGTCGACACCGACTCGACGGCACAACTTTAAAGTGGTTTCAAGCAGAGTCACTTTCCCCCTTCTGAGGGAACCCTGATAGAATTTTGAAAAGTGGGTGGAAGCTAAGGGTCTCTAATCGACAGTTCAGGTGGTACAAACGGATACAAGTTTGTCGCGAGGACAAAGCCTTGGGGATAGATCAGGAAATGCCTCTACTGGAGACTGTAATTAGTCCTTCAACACAGTGTTGCCAAATATCCTTCAGCCTCCACCTCATGCCTCCGATGAAGTAGATTCTTGCCTACAAAAACTCAGGACATTGTGTTAATGGAGCTACAAGGCTCTTTGTTGCTGTGATTTTGTCAGTCACACTTATAGACTTTCAAACAGCTAGAAACTTCCTTTAAAAAAATAAAGCCGAGATGTATGGTGCTTCCAGCAGCAATAAATTGTGCAACTTTCAGTGGAGTCTTGCTTACACAGACTCCCATCGGCTTCCATGCTGCTGCTTCTTCTCTGGCCACGCACTGATCAGAGACCTTGTGCTATTTTCTCAGCGCCACCTTAGGTTGCTATCTTGCTAACTGGTGCATCTTTGCTCTGCATGTCCTTGACAGGATGAAATGCAGTCACACATTTGTCCCTTTACAACTTCTCTTCTTGCAACTTGCTAATGATCTGAGCATCAGGTGCTTTTGGACATTGGATGATCCTGTTCTTTTCTTCTTGCTTCTGAGCAGAGAAAGATGAGGCTTTGAATAGGATGCAAAAAGAAGTAATGAGGGTGTTGGGAATCAGGAAGCTGAAGACCAGCAGTACACGGGGCAGGCCAAGGACAGCGTCGCTGCACAGGTCCGACCAAGCTGTTATGCAGTCCACACCTAGCATCCCCTGGTCGACAGCTACCATCATCCTGGATGGCGGAGCTCATGGTGAAACTCCCTGGCTTGAGGGAGACCATGATGAGGCTGACCTCAACAAGTGGCGCTCTTCCCTTATCCCAGTCACGCTAGTGAGGAGCCGCTTAGCCCACGTGATCCGTAGGCTCAAAGTAGACTGCACAGAGTCCAAGGTCCAGCTGGCCTGTGCTAAGATGATTTCCAGGCTCACGATGCTGCTGAACCTCTTCAGTGAGAGAGAATACGTCAAGGAGACGTCCTCCCTGTGGAAGTCATACTGCCGGCCTATGAAGAATGTTGCCAACCTGGCCACAGGAAATCCAAGAAAACGGGTGAATCCTGAGGTAAGGGGCAAAGCTTGTCAAGCCTGAGGGGTTGTCAAGCCTACTAATGCATTGTCAGGAGGAGCTTGGGCAACAATCAGCTGACCTGGATGTGGCTCACTGGGCGTGAACAAGGGGAGGCAATGGGAGTTCACCTGGCACTGGCTTCTTGAAAGCATAGAGTCAACCCATGAAACATTTGGGTTTGTCGTTCATGCTTTCTTTTCAAATTGCAATAAACTCTGTTCCGATTGAGACATGGCCTTTAAAAAGTGGTTGGGTAACCGATTCAGGCCATTTGAATTGGTTTTGAATTAATTTAAATATATTTCACACAGAAAAGATCACACTCTTTTGCAGAATATATTTCATGCAGAATAATATCAATCTCTCACTTCTGTCTGTAAAATAAGTACCACGATATCCATTGCACTTGAGAACGACAATGCATTCGTTCTCACGACCAGCACTAGCCATGCTAGTGCAGCCCCACCTGGGCAGAGCTGCTCATGAGAACTGCCAGGATCGGTCCCAATCCCGGCACTCCTCGACTGGGTAGTCCAGGTGAGGTAGGAGGGTGTACATGCAGCCTCCTCCCTCACCATCTGGTCATGTGGGCAGCTGGGGTGCTGGCAGCTCCCTTCAGGCTGCTGGCAACCATTTTAATGATAGATGCCAAGGGAAGGAGCAACCCAGCCTCTAGGGTTTCTCCATGCACAATGCTGCTGGTGTGGTGCTGCATTGTGGGATTCCTGGAGGCCAGGCTTTGCTTCCCCAGCCTCCAGATTGCTGCGCTGCTGCTCATCGCAGTGGCGATCATGTGGGTGGGGAGATGAATGGCAAGGTTGGGAGGGAATGGAGGTGATGAGGTGAAACCATCTGCTGGCCATTTGCTACCAATCTGTGATGTGAATGGAGTTTGTTACCATTTCTCCGTGATGCATTCGGATGATGTCACTAACCATCACACAATTACACAGCACCATCTGCTGGCCATTTGCTACCAATCTCTGATGGTCTCAAAAGACTTGATTCCCATCATGGATTGGTAGCAAATGGTCAGCAGGTAATGCTGTCAAATTTCACAATGGCCAACAAACCCGTCAGATCACCCCTTGGAGAAATTGTGTAAACTTCCATTTTCAAATAGAGTTGTTCTCTCTTTGGCAATATACCCCATGTCTTGCATTCAGGAGAGTCCAGGCTTAATCTCTAGCCTCTTAGTTAAGGCTTCAGGGCTGAGAGCAGCTGTAAAAAGGAGTAGACAGTACTGGGCTGAATGGACCAATGTTTGACTTGGTAGAAGACAATTGCATATGTCCATATGAGAGCAAGTTCAATAGAGAGCAGTACAAGTGGTGTTTTTTATTCTGAGCGGGGTGGGGGGAGAAAAAGGTAGAAAGACAAAAAAGCCTGTTTTCCCTTTCCCTTTCCTTTGTCCCACCTTGCAGATTGCAAGCCAGGGAATCCCAGAATATGGCTATGGCAAAAGGCTGTTTGCTATTTCAGTGACTGCAGTGATAACGATGATCATGGCAGTAATTTGCCTGTTTGAGGTAAGCTAAAATGCATTTTTAAGTTGGATTTATGAACTGCCATATCCAAGGGCTTGGGGTGGGAAGCGAATGTCCCACAAAGACACAGTCCCCCCCAACTGAGGAAGAACTACTTTCACACGGGATATGCCAAATACTCATGCTTTGTAGAGAGCTTTCATTTGTGCCAGAGTTCATCCTGCCTCTACCTCTGGTGAACTCAGCTGCTGTTTCTAATCCCAGAGCTCGGACCTGAAGCGTGCAAAGACTGCAGGGTCTCTGAGCACGTTCAGTGTCTTTCCCTCACCCCTGAATACACACAGGCATTTCCTCACAACAGGGATTAGAGTTGGAAGATCCAATCAACAATGAGCTCCAACACCTCTCTTTTTTAGGAGCACTATCATGACAGGAATGCTAACAAACCAATTTCTTGGTTGACCACCCAAATCATTGGCTCTGGCCAGCTGCAGGAAATCTTTACGTGGTGGTTGGTTGCTCATGGTCTTTCCTCTCTTTTTCTTGACAAACAGATCTGTTCTCAGCTTTCTGCAATTAAGGATGGCACCCCTCAAAGGAAATGGTAAGCCTTGCTCAGGAATGCCTGGTCTTCTGTGATTCTGCAGTCTTGGGACTCTACGCACAGGACCTGGTCTCAAGCTCAGTATTTGGGTGTCCACTTCCATGTTAAAAAAAGAAAACCATTTTTTAGGCCTTAAGGCAGTGGATGAAAAGTTGAAAGGATGCAAACAGTGTCTGTCAGATCCTCCAGTGTTCAGTGGGCAGAACTTCTGTGTGCTGCAGAAGTCTCTGGCCATGTTCTTCAGCTACCCACACACTCCCAGACTTCATATTCCAAAACCTCTCCTCCTAGTGTCATTATGCCTTCTCCATTTTTGACATTTCAGGGTACAAATCTATCCCATGTGCCCCATTTGCACAACCCTTTTCATGTAGGGGAAAATTGGTACGCCAGCTGTGACTACCACTAAAAAACACATATCACCCATTTCTTTGAGAGAACGTTTCATTCAGTTTGTTCCATTCTCTCCCTCCTCCATCTCCCCTGCTAACTTGGCAAAGAGGCACCTTTTAACATGATGGTTCTCTTTATTTAGCAGGGGGAGAGTAACTGGCCCTATCCACCCCCAGCACAGTGCCTCCAGTGACTGTAGCTGGTCTTTGTCTTATGTTTCTTTTAGATGGTGAGCCCTTTGGGGATAGGGATCTATCTTATTTGTTTGTTCTATCTCTGCGTAAACCGCCCTGAGCCATTTTTGGAAGGGCAGTATAGAAATCCAATGAATAATAACTAAATAAATAAGCATTCCAAGGCAATGATCAGGCCTGGGTGTCAATTTCTTCTTTTTATTCTCATTCAAAGGCCCTTTCTAGGCAGAAAGAAGAAAGGTGCAAAACAGGTAAGGAGATAGCTTATGTTCTCCCATCGTCAACAGAGATATGGATTTTCTGGAAACCTTTGTTGGCAATTCATCTGAAAAAATTTCCCAAGCAAATTTCTCCTCATTTGCTGAATATTTGTGGAGGTGGTTTTGCCCCAAAAGCCAATAAATACTGTAGAAATTTTCCTGATTCCCTAAATAGACTGAGATCTCATTTTGCAAGTTATTTGATCTGATTATGCAAGTTCTTGATTTAAAAAACCAACCACTCTACACCATCTTAACTTCCCTTCATTGTACCTCATATGATTTTCAAGTATCCAAACAGAAATTTTAGAAATAGACATTTTTGTCCTCACCACAGCAGTATTCTTCACTTGACCTTTTTTCTGAAGGAGGCGATCTTCCATTCACTTTTCTGTGAAAGTGAATGTTATGTCCACTTAGAAACTATTTGATGACGAGAACTAAAGCTGCTCCTTGTCCCCGCGATGAAGACTCCTCCTCCTGCCCACAGAGGCACATTTCTTCCTCTGTATGGCCCCAATCTGGGTTCTTCCCTTTGGCATTCTAATGTCAAGAAATGGTGGGCATTACTATCATATATCCAGGATGTTTTCTAGACGGCAGTCAAAGATGCTCTGTATAGAACTTGCAAATCAATACAAGCTGAGAGTTTACAGAGAATCCAGACCCTCCCCAAGATTGGTGCTGATTTTTCTCCTGGGATCTGATGGGGAGGTCACGTGGGGAAAAGGCCCTTGGTGCAATGTTTGCTGCACCCCCCTGTTGGCCACTCCTTGCTTTTGGTGATTAGCTCACATTCACCAGCAAATGAATTTGAAAAGGGGTGGGTTAATAACGAGAAGCAAGAGGTGGCCAGCAGGGGGCGCAGTGAAAATCGCACCAGCAGCCTCCTTCCCATGTGACCTCCCCATCAGATGCCAGAAGAAAAAAGCAACCATCTGCAGGAGGCTCTGGATTCTCTGTGCACTCTCAGCTGATATTCATTGGCAAGCTCCGTTTGTAGCATATTTTACTGTCATCTAGAAAACCTCTAAATAATGGCATGATAGCCACCCCAAACCCTGAAGTTGGTTTGTTGTGACTCATTGTCACGAGATTGTGACCCACGGACCCCTTCTTCTGCTCAGTCTTCCAGTGCAGGTTCTCCAGTGCTCGGTAAGCCTCTTCGGCTCAAGGAGAGTGTGGATAAAGTCGGGGGAAAGAAACAGCATGATGAGGACTCCTCAGGAGACAAGGCTATATTCAGCCGGGAGAGGTATAAATGAAAGGAATATTCTCAGATCTGCATGGGTTACAGAACATCCTATCTCTGATTGCTCCCACACTAGCCCTTTCCTTCAGAATCACTCTCTTTCAGTCACTCACTTGTTACAGAGAATCTAGACGACGTCATTGCTAGCCTGTTGCGTTCCGATGTTTTCAGCATCCCCCTCCTGTCTTTCCTCCCCCCGGTGGACAGGCATTGCATTATTGAGGCACATGAGGAGTGGTTTGATGACAACGTGGTTGATTATGATGCTCTGCCATTTCCTGGCCCTGGTGGCCACTATATGTCCTGCAATGTCTCTTCCACAATTGTTTTTCAATAGAGGTTTGCCAGCTTTGAGGTGCTGATGTGGGAAGTTGCATTGAGGGACTCCTTGGGCAGCTTGGTATTGTTTTATTTTTTTGTTTTTTAAATGAAACCTTTCTCTAATGTGCAAGAACATAAATAAACTTGGGAAATGGAGGACAAAATGATGGGGTTGATAGGGTGGATTGCCATGCCTCTCTCCCACCATTTCCCAGAATGAGCCTGCAAATGAGCTTTTCCTGACTCCCGAACTCATGCTGAATTTAAACAGCTGCCCTCTGCATTAATCCCCTCCCTACATATATGTAGGAGTCCATGCCATCGAACTCAAGGGGATTGACTTCAATCTGAGTAGACGTTCGTGGGAATGGGCTGTGCTTAATATCCGCTTTCATAGCCTGGGCACTGTCCAGATTACATGCTAAAACCGTGTCACTACTGCCCCTTCAGTGTGCTTCCGTCCTGCCTGTGTTTTGGCATCGCGGTCCCTGCGCTGTCAGCAAGGTGCCGCTCTCGTTTCTGATGTCCAGGGGCGTCCCGCTAATGAGGCAAAGGGAGACGAATGCCTCCTGGCCCACAGCCTCGGAGGGCCCCCCGGCCAGTCCTGGCTCTCTCCATTCTGCCGTGCAGCATGCCTGCAAGGGAGCGCAAAGGCAGCTGCCTGCCTGCCTGCCATTGCTCTCCCTGCTTCCTCGCCCATGCAGCGTGCCTGCGAGAGCGAGAGGGAGCTGCTGGGAGCCCGAGGTCATGGAAGGCGGGAGAGAAGCAAACTTCCCCTTGGCGAAGCTTCCTCCTCCCCGACAGGCTGAGGTCGCCGAGAAGAATGGTTTGGATCGCTGCTGAGCTCTGTCCTGCTGTTGCGGGAGGGGGGCGATTCTATCTGCCTTCTATTGCCCAGGCTGGATCTGGAGCTGGAAGAGGGCGGGAGACACTGTCGAGAAGACAAGAACAATTAAGCCCCCACCCCGTTCATGTTGTTTTGCCCTGGTATTCTCTTCGCTTCAAGAGACAGTTAATGGCTTCCCCATTGGAACAGTTTGCCTGTCATTCACCTGTAAAGCTGAATCAAATGTGGGACTTCGGCACTGGGCATAGATCTTTGTGCCCTCCCCCTGGCTTGTAGAAGCCGGAGGAATTGTGCAAACCTGGGAAGACATGATGCCATACTCTTTCATGTACGTCATTGATTCCTGTTGCAGGATTTCGCCTTACTTAGCACACCATTTGGATTTGCTCTTTCTAAAAGTGTAGCCAGTACCCTGTTCTCGATACAAGCGGTTCATTGCTAAGGCTCTCTCTTTTCGACCACTAACACAATCTTGGCCATGATGCGAACCACTTTTGCAAGGCAAATTGGTGCAGTGTCGCTGTGCCAATACAGCCAGGTTCATAACAGCCAAACAGTCTTGGAGACATGATACCCAGTTGTGAAACCATTGGAGACCCTATTACTGCTCTGCAAGCGCCACATAACTTTGGCTCTTCTCTCTTTGTCAGAGTGCCACCAGCGCCACCAAGCCCGCCAGGTCCACCAAGCCCGCCAGCGGGAGTACAATCGCCTCCAAGAAGGCCCAGCTCAAGAAGAATGTAAGTAATGGTTGTATTCTATCCAATGAGGCTATTCTCATGATGGAGGAAAACCGGGCGAAAGGAGCCCAGCCCTGTTTTCCATCCTCGTGAGACCCACCAGGCTTGCGGGTGAGCCCAGTGATTCTCTGGCAGCTAGCCCGCCAATGTAGCCCTCCTTTCAACCCAGCTGAGTGAGTGCTCCACTAACCCGGGTTTTCTGATCGTGTGGCGCCTTGGCATGGCTCCGTGCCACAGCCACACACCAGGAGACCTCCGCTGGGAGGCTCAAACAAGCCTTCTGATCCCGGGAGTCTCCCCAGGATTCCTCCATACACTCGCGTGGGTCATCCTGCTAACAAGCAGAAGGTTGCTGGTTCGAATCCCCGCAGGTACTATATGGGGCAGCAGCAATATAGGAAGTTGCTGAAAAGGCATCATCTCATACGGCGTGGTAGGAGGCAATGGTACACCCCTCCTGTATTTTAGCCAAAGTAAACCCCAGGACACTGTGGACTCCAGAAGTCGAAATCGACTTGACGGCACACTTTACTTTACTTTTATTTTTGTGAGACTGCTCCCCTGTTCTTTACCTTTTGAATGCCATTTTGAATACATTTTGAATGCCAAATCACTACTTTGGGGGCAAATGGCCGCTTTGGTATGGTGGGGCAAATTTTCACATGGATAGAGCACAGTAGGAAAGTCTTGACTCTGCCCCTCGCTGCACAACACATTCCCAGATTGGGGCCCCCTGTGACTGAGAGTCCAAAGGGTCTGCTTCCAGGTTGCACTTGTCTTCTAATGATGGCTCTCAGGTCATGTGCAGGTTGGCCATCATTTGGTCACCAGGGTGCTTTCCAGATTGTGAGCCGTGCACCGCAAAAAGCGGTGTAAACTGCAACGTTTTGTGGTGCCAAATTCAAACGACATTAGAGAGCCATTATAAGGGGGAAAGCCTCCTACAATGGGCAGACACAGCTATTATTTTATTTTATTTTTGCAATGCAGATGCAACATTATAGGGCTGTGACACAGCAATAAAATCCAAAAGGCGGTGTCAGAAATAGGAAAGGCACCTTCCTTACAACACAGGGGCTGTGATGTCAAAACACAGGCTCCACAGAAGCACACTTAAGGGACCCTTTGTGACAGTGTGATAGCGTGCAATCTGGAAAGCGCCCTGTTCACACACTTGGAATCAGTTCTGCATTTCAAGCATAATGACAGCAAAGGCTTCTGCTTGCAGAATAACAGTCCCGCTTAAGTGCCCTGCTCTTCGCCGGCCAGATGCCACTTCACCTGCCAGCCACTCCTGGCTCCCCGCCACCCTCCCTCCCTTTCTCCGTGACCTCCTTCGCTCTTCCCCATTGGGGATGGGTTTTTGAACTGCAGGTTCAGCAGTGAGGAGGGTGAAAAGGGAGCTGGTTCCTCCCACACTGCTGATCTGCAGTTCAAAGTCCCTCCGCATGGCAGTGAAGAGGAATGGGTGCATGAAAGAGGCAGTTCTGGCCTTGTCCCCGGATGCTGCCGTCAGTGTCAAGGGTGTGGCCAGCAGCGCATGGACCTCACCTCGGGCAGCATCGGCACTGGAGCTGACACTGGATCTAGCGCTACAGCTGAGCGACTTTGAAAAAGCTTCTGTCTTTGAGAAGTAATTGCCAAGTGATGACCAAATGACGAGGGAGGAGAAGAATGCCGCCTCGAACCCCATTAAGTTTCTGAACTAGAGGGACCAATGGTCTGACTCAGTGGAAGGCAACTTCCTATGTAACTATGTTTAGGCCTCTCTTTAAGAGGGAGGAGAGGGCGCAGTGGGAAGGCACCGCAGCCAATTGAATGGAAAAGAGTGGCTGACATCCCGAGCAGCAAGAGGCTGCTGCTAACTCATCCAGAACGTTCCCAAGCAGCAGAGTGTGCATGCAGCAGGAGGGAGGAGCGATGTTCACTGTTCTCCCTGCCTCTGTCAGTATCCGTTGCCTTGCAAAAAGAGGTCCCTGAGGGATTTCTGGAAGGATGTACTTTCCGGATTGTAGGTATGTCTCAACGTTGAGATTCATATTTCAAAACACTTGATGGACATTCTGCCATCCATGGATGTCTCTCCCTCATGTGACTTCTGAACCTTGCTGAGAAGTAAAGTGTGCCGCCAAGTCAGTGTTGACTCCTGGCAAGCCCAGGGGCACAATTCCAGTGCTTGCCCTAGGCGCTCTTTGCCCTAGATACGCCCCTGGGGGAGGGGAGCAATTCTGGCTGCTCTTTCCTGCCCCCATCAGTGCTCTTTACCTTCCTATGACGAATCTGTATGCAGTTGATGCAAGAATGCAGCCAGCCAGCAGGGCAGGCAGACGCTGTGTGGCCTGCTGGGCAACAAACAGCAGCACACAAACTACGGAACAGCAGCATGAAAACACCCAGCGGTTGCTGCTGCGAGTCTCCCTGCCACGTGGACCCTGCTTGGTGCGGGTGGCCCAGACAGCTCTCGGGCCTGGCCTGCGCTCTCCACCATCCAATGGGAGCACCCACCTGCCGCCCCCGTCCCACGCTGCCCAGAGATCTCGTGTGAGTGTGCTGCTGCAGCCTGTGCGAGTGAGTGGGGGGGGTTCGGGTGCCACTGGTCCGCTCGCCGGCCACCTGGGATCCGGAGATACCGGGACCCCCCAGCGGCGCCCGCTGGTTGAATCTTGTGATGGTGGGGCATGGAAATTATGCCCCCTTCAGGGGGCGCCCAGAGCACGTGCCCTGGCTGCCCCACCCTGGATCCGCCTCTGCCCTCCGCTCCGGAACAATCTGGCTGAGTTAGGAGCAGATTTTCTGGTTGCTGCTCTGGATATCAGCCTGTAATAAATTTAAGGTGGCGATGATGATGATGATGATGATGATGATGACGATAACGATGATGGTGATGAACAACTTTGTTAGCTATCCCATAACAAATTGTTGTCTGGACGGCTGACAACATGAAATTAAAACATGAAATGAAAACATACAAGACATTAAATCATAAGAGACCAAAAGGGGCAGGGGTGGGGGTGGGGAGAGGAAATACAAAATGCAATACAAAGACATTTTAAAACTCTTTAAAAATCAGTTTTAAAAAATCAAATTTGAAAATCAAAATTTTAAAAGCCCGACAGAACAAAAAGGTCTTTAGGTGGCATCTAAAAGAACAAAGTGAGGAAGCCAGGCGAAGCTCACTCAGGAAGCTATTCCATAAATGGTGTGTCACCACCCAAAAGGCCCTCTCCCTAGTAGCCACCCACTTCACCTCCTTTGGCAAGGGCACTCAGAGGAGGGCCTCTGAAGAAGAACTTAAGGTCCTGTTTGGGACATATGAAGCTAGGCACTTTGAACTTTGGGGCCGAAGTCCAGGGCCTCCACCAGTGTTCTCTCTAACAGGGATTCCCAGATGTTGTTGACCACAGCTCCCAGAATCCCCAGCCAAAGGCCATTGCAGCCAAAGGGTATTGCTGGGAGTTGTAGTGAACAGTATCTGGAAATCCCTGCTAGAGGCAACACTGGCCTCCACACCCCTTGGGGGCCCCCAAATCCTTTTTAGTTTGTTTTGGGTGGTGTGGTCTCCACTGGCCCTCAATGGACCAGGCACTCAAGTATAACTGTGACCTGTTTCAGGTGCTTTAGAGACAGAGGGGGGAGTGGTGGGGGGAGATATGTGGGATGGGAATATGTTAAGTTGTGTGTTGAAACATTTCTGCTAGTGCATATCTGCATAAGTATATCTGTTTTATATTCTTACATTCTTTTGAGTTTAGTTGCTGTTTGTGCCCTCAAGAACCCACGTATTAAAAATATTGCATGTGTGTATGTGTGTGTAGGGGCATGATGCTTAATTTGCAGGGTGGGGTGCTCCAGAAACCTTTAGGTCCAGGCTCCAAAATTACCTAGGTGCACCTTTGCCTCTGATAGAGCACAGACTGTTTGGAGTAAAGGTGTATCTGGTTGGTTTGTGTAGTGCTGTAAGCAAATGTGCTCAGGCTGGCCTAGATGCAGCAGATTCTCTTTAATGTCTGTTTTCATTCTGTCAGGTCCACAACACCACCCCTGTTTGAACCTCCATCTGCACCTCCATCCACACCTCCATCCGTATATCAGTCTGTACCTCCATCTGCACCTCCATCCTCACCTCCATCCGTACATCATTCTATAGCTCCATCTGCACCTCCACCTGTACCTCTATCTGCACCTCCATCCGCACTTCCATCCGTACATCAGGCCGTACCTCCATCTGCACCTCCGCCTTTAAATGGGGTAAGTAAATGTAGAGTAATCTGGGCCTGCTTCTTCCTTTCATTAACCTCGTCATTTTAGAGCTGGTCTGTAAGACAGCCTAGTACAAAGTACGATTGTCAGATACATTTTTTTCAAGGTAGCTAATTTGCACAACCTTTTACTCATACCAGTTTACTCTACCCTACATGAACCATCTACTCCCCCTTTGAGCAGACTTAATATAGGATGCTCTGCATGCATTGCAATATACTTAGGCTTAAAACAATCACAAATGAATCAGTTCCCACTAAGACATAGTCAGAAAAGAAATGGAATCTCTGCTTGTTAAAGGTGGGCCAGAGAAAGTTGTTTTAAGTACTTCACCCACTCCCAGTCTCTTTCCGGGGCGTAGGATGGCTGGCAGCAACACTGGACAGGGAGGCGCCTGCCCTTTTCCTGGCAATGCTGCCAGGCCTGTTCCCCCGCCGCCCGACGAGGTCTCCTCTGCCAGCACCGGGTCTCCCTACACAGATACTGCTACTGCCGCTGCCTCCTCCTCTGATGGCAGGCTTGTCCCCGGCTGTGCTGTCTCCGGCCGGCCATACCCCTTCCACCCTGTGTCAGGACACCAATGCAGGAGGCGTTTCTGGGGCTGAGCAGCATGTGTGGCGCATCCAACTGGAGAGTGCATTCTGTGTTTGCCCAGCTGGGGGCTTCTTTGCCTTGCTTGACAGGGAGAGGAAGGAAGAACCCTACTGGGCCAGCGCAGAAAGCACTCGCCGACTGAATGGGCCATGCAGACACGTAATCAGGGTGGGGCAGGCAGGGCATGTGCCCTAGGCGCCAGTTGCAGGGGAGCGCCAAGTGCTTGCCATGCCCCGCACCCAACCACCACAGTTGTGTGTGTTTTTTTCAGGGTTGGTTTGTTTTGTTTTGGAAAATCCCCCCCTGCTGGGTGCCTGCTGCCACCCCCACTCATGCATTCGCGCAAGTCGCACAACAGAAATCTGAGTCCCGGCGGAGAGCCTGCACCCCTGCCCCTACCCCCCCAGAGCACTGACTTTCCGATTATTTTTAGGGAGCGTTTGCTGCCTTAAAGCATCTATTCCGCTTTCTCTTCCTCCAGAGGGGGAAAATAGATGCTTTCAGGCAGCAAGCCTGCCCTGAAATGAGACTGAAGAGCTCTCTTCAACTCTTTAGAGCTCAAGGCCACACCCCTTTGCATGTGATGTCATCATGTGATACTTCACATGCAAAAGGGCGTGGCCTAGAGCTCTAAAGAGCCGGAGGGAGCTCTTCAGTCTCATTTCAGCGTAGGCTTGCTGCGTGAAAGCACCTCTTCATTCCAAGGTGTGCTCCTTATTCAGTAAACAAAATTTTGCAGGCAACCCCTCTCCCCATCCAGCTCAAATCCAATCTTCCTTTCTTTGGCTGGGCTTTTCTCTGTGCTCTGTTGTTGGAGGGGGTTAGAGGGGAGGAGTGCGGAAGAGAGTAGGTACTTAGCTGTGCTGGTTTGCCCTTCCAGCAGCTCATGGGTAATAGCTTTGCTGTCTGCTTTCGTGGAATAGGGATTTGCAAAAATAAATTGCTTTGAATTATTTTGTAGAAGGCATAACTCTTATGCGATTAGTTGTCATGGTTCATCTTTAGTGATTTATTATAAAACTGTATTTAGTTTTTTGCACTGGGTGTTTTCTGTGTTTGTCCAGACAGTCAACAGTTGATGGTGACATGCTAGTGGGCTTTTTTCTTCTTCATTCCACAGATTAGCTGTAGAAACAGTCTCAGGGCTAAGATGTGCCTTCTACAACAGACACATGTAATACTCTCTCGGGTGTGGGTGGTTGTGATTCGAATTACACATGGCCACTGGCAGTTGCGAGTTTCAGCAGAGAAATGGGTGGAGTGTTTTTTACCTCTGGCTGCTTTTTTCTCACATGGATGGAAAAGGAGCCTTGAGAGGGCAACATTAAGGAGGAAAAAAATAACTGCTGGGGGGAAATATCATGATCCTTTGCTTTTTGTCCCTTTGCTCAGACAAATAGTTTTTCACTAGCTGATTTTAATTAAAAAAGCAAAACAGTTGCGGTGACTGGTACCTCCATCTATTGCATAATGTTGATTTGCCTCACTGTTCCACTGTAGTGCTGTTAGTGCAACTAACCGTTCTCAGCGTGCAACTGTTGACACTTATAGATGCTCTGCAATGCTTTCTTCTTTCCTTTTGGATTGTAGCACTGTGTTCTGCTTCCTCCTGTTGTGGTCCAGGCCTGATTTATATACTGAATATGCTCATTAGCTAGCATACAAAATGAGGCCTGTCTCATAGTGTCACCAAGTGACCAAGTTCTTTTATATAGTGACCATGTAGGATCTGGACGCAAGGAAGAAAGGAGATCAAACCAAACCTAAATGATTCAATGGGCTTTATTGAGTATAAAAGAATAACAACATCAATCTAACTGAACAGAAAGCAGAACATTCTATCAATATTACTAACAGTATTTCAACCCTAACCAGCAACAATATTCACCCAGTGTGCCTAACTAACACATGTGTGTGTATTAAATCTTCCTAGAGCCTAATACAACTCAGATAGAGATGGAAAAAGGGGGGGGGTTAAGGAAGGCTGAGGACTGGCATGGTTTGGGGAGATCAGGAATTAGTAGAGGGACGAGGGGAAAGGAGAAGAAGGGGAAAGGATGGGAGGATCCAAGGCTTGTAGAGGCAGCATATTACCAGGATCAGAGGCTTGAGAGCATTGGATCTTTCAGCTGAAGGAGAAAAGCTGTTGGCTGGAGACAAGAGCTTTTGGATCAAGCATGCAGTTTGCTCAGAGCATGTCTGAGAGTCAGAGCACCATGGCTGGGGAAGTCTTGACTTCTCATTGCGCAGTGGAAGTCACAGACAGTTCCTGTCCATGGCCAGAGTTCCTGCCTCTAGCCCTACGGCTTGGGCAGCAAACCCTTGGATTGCTCATGAGCAGATCTTGCTTTTAGGCACAAGACTGCGTGGCACGTCTCGTACTCAAATTAGAATTGTATAAACCAGCCCACTATGAGGAATTACGGTTTTGCAATAATTTCAGTCCGTAGGAGACCAGGTTTAGAGCGGGAATGCTGCAAGACACCTTGTCTGTGTAGCTGCAATCCTGTCAAAGATCTGTGAGAGCCAGAATTGGGCTGTGCTGGCAAACCACAAAGCAAGGTTTGAAGGTTATGGAAAAGCAATTGTGAAAACCAGCCCACAGTTTCTAGTTTGCCATTGTAATGGCAACAAAGAAATGTCTCCCAGATTCACTGGGGGAAACCCAATTTACTGAGTGCATTTTAATTTAATGATTTTATCTACTTCATATTTTCAGAAGTTCGGGTGCAGGAAGCGAGGAGGGAGGAAGCGAAGATTGAAGAAGCGCTACTGAGCAGGGAGGAAGGTGATCTGTGAAACACCAACATTTGTTATTTTTGTAAATATGATTATTTTTGTATATTATTATTACTATTATTGTTATTCTTACTGTGATTATTATTATAATTAAAAAACACATTATTCTGAAAGACACACCTCTTCTTTTCCTCCATGGTCTCTGCAGCAAGAGTTCTGCTTATGTACAGAACAACATTTGGAAGCTTCGGAGGTTTTCTAGGGCATTCTGGTTCCTGCTCTGAAATGGGGACACCTGTGCACTGTGCGTGCCTCTAGGGCAGGAAGAATACTCCTTTCCCTCAGTTACCTGACAATCATAACTCTAGCAGCATAACTCTAGCAGCAGCAGGGGTAGATCCGCCTGAGGACTTGCTCACCCACCTTTCGCTGCCTCTGCTGCAGGCCCCCCCCCCCTGACCCCACCAAACACTGCTTCTGGTAGTAACTTGTGAAAGGCTTTGGTGTACGGGCTTAAGGGGAGGAGGCTGCTTGGTGGCAGCAGTTTCTTGGCCAGCCCCCAGTTGCCAGTCTTGAAAGTGTTGGGAATTCTCTCTGGTAAGAGAATCCCTTTTTCATTACAGCAGAGTGCACAGAGGCACAACACAGCGGAATTTGGTTAGGCATGCGTGTATGCTGAGAGTAAAGTAACTTGGAGCCAGTTCATAGTTTCCAATCAATATAAAAGGCATTTATTAAAGAACTCCATTCTATATAGGAAAGTGAGGAGTTAGGCTCTCTAATCTAGCTAGCTAGCTGGATACAGATGGATTCTGCATCTCTGCACACATGGTTCAGGGAGAGGAGCTTACATGTTCCAAGGTAGAAGGAAAAGGAAGAGAAGGGGGAGAGGAAGGAAGTGGCTGGAAGGAAAGAAGTGTCCCTGAGAGTAGCAATCTACATTCCAATGGGATAGTGTCAGAGCGGTAGAGAAGGGATGACCAGTGTCTTGACCCTCTAGCCCTCTGACTCACTAGTCTGTCCTCCACTGTCTTTGAGACAAGAGACTGTGCAAAGTCCTTCACTTCCAACAGAAAGGTGGCCAAGGTAATGAGAAAAGGCTGCCAACTAGGAAACAGTCTCCTCAACCTGTGCCCCTTGAAATGCTGTGGAGGGTGTGAGGCTGTCATAGCTTTCCTCAGGTGAGCAAGAACCTGGGTCTGCTCCTACTTGGCAGGGAGAAAGTCCCGGAAGAGTAAGCTGAGTTTAGATCAGGGATGCTCAAATCTGGTCCTCCTGCAGATGTTGGCTACAACTCCCATAATCCCTGTGTATTGGCTACTGTGCCTGGGGATTATGAGAGCTGTCATCCCAAAACAGCTGGGGGGCCTAAGTTGAGCAGGTCTGCCTTAGAGGTATCAAGTGTTCACAACACCTCTGACCACTGGCAGAGTAATTTGTCCCTCAGAGTTATCCCCTAGCGCCATGCCTTGACTTGCCCTGCTGCCACAGGATCAAAAGGAGAGCCTGGCACATGCTAAACATGAAACATGCTTTCTCGTGCTAGTTGGATAGGATTACATCATGCCAAGTCAGTAATAGACTGTCTGTTACCAGGGCTTTGTTTCTTCCCAGTTTCTGGCCCGCTGAGTGACTAACTTGAGCATAACAGAGTGGCACTGGAGACACATCTCGGTACTTGGAGCGCTGCCTGCAGGAATTTAGATTGTACAAGTTCCAGAGCACAATGTTTTGGAAGGGGACCAATTGGGCACCATCGAGCAGATAGTTAGTGACTGGGCTGTGAACAGTTCAAGGGCCGCTGATACATAATGGCCTCCTCTTGTCGGCAGGCATTTGAGAATGGCAGAGGCACTTCTCTGGACATTTAAAGCCAGGTGTTCTTTATGGCCTTTCCTAGAGCCACCAGAATGGAAAACTACTCCCAAGTCTTTGAAGCGTGCAGCTTGCTCAATCTTATGCCCCTCAATGTGCCAAGAGTGGATCTTGGGCCTCCTGACAAAGGCCATCATTTTAGTTTTGTGATCATTGATTTCCAGGCAGTTCTCCCTGCAGTGCAGCGTCAGGGCCCTCAGTCTTCTTCTAAGGCCAATGGGGGGTCCTTGAGAGGATGGCTGCATCAACCACGTATAACAGGATGGCAATGTATCTCCCAGCGCGCTTTGGAGGGTGGAAATCTGGGTTGCTAAGCTGGCCCATCATAGAGTTAATGTAGAAGTCGAAGGGGAGTGGAGCCAGAATGCATCCTTGTTTGATGCCCTTCAGCTCTTGTGAGGTGGCCTTGGGGGCTACATCTCACCTGGAGTGATGTGTTCGCGTGCAGGGTGCGATGAAGTTATAGCAGGCGCCGGTCAATGGAGGAGGCTTCCAGCTTCTCCCTTCATTTGACTCGTGAGATGGAGTCGAATGCTGCCTTAAGGTCGATGAAGGCGGCATAGAGGGAGGTCACCCGGCAGGAAGCGTATTTCCCGATAAGGTGCTTTAGAACTAGGCACTGGTCGATGGTGGAACCCCCTTCCCTGAAGCCCGCTTGTTCCTCAGCAAGAAGATTTTCCTGTTCCAATCCATCTTTAAGCTTCCCGGATAGGTGTCTCGCATTAGGTTTGCTGATGGTATTGAGCAAAGTGACGGGTCTGTAATTGGCCGGATCATCCTTCTTGCCCTTTTTAAATATAAGGCAATGATCACTGCCCCCCCAGTCCTTGGGAATTTGGCCACTTGTGTCAACATTGGTGAAGTGCGAAGCCAGGATAGGGGCCCACCAGTCTAGCTTATTTTTAACGGCCACTGGTGGAATACGCTCCTCGCCTGGAGCCTTCCCCAGTCTTAACTGGGTGACTAGACTGTGAATCTTTGAGGTTGACACTGGTGCCCACGCTGGAGTGTCTTCAATGGCACAGGTGGAGTTTCTGCAAACAGCAGCAGGCTCTTTGTATAGGTCATGAAAATAGTTCTCCCTGATCTCTGGATGAAGATGACAGTCCAGGTGATTTGGTTCATAAGTGGGAGAGTGCTTTGTAAAGATGCCAGAACATGGCAGAATCTTTGGCTCTAATGGCCTGAATGAGACCCATCCAGGCATCTTTCATGGCATCTCTTTTCTTACGAAGCAGCAGAAGTTTGTGCTGTCTTTTCTGCAGAAGGAGATTCTGTGCGGCCAACTGTCCAGAACTAGCTTTATAGACTTGATAGGTGTAGGGATGGGCTTTTGGGGCTTTAGCACAGTCCTTATCCAACCACTGCTTGGAGGCCTGTTGGCACTGTGCACGTAGCTGACAGATCTTGCGAGAGAGGAGCTGCTGTTATTCCTGGACGAGGGCATTGTAGGACACCAAAGGTGGAGAAGTAGGGTTGTTAGTTAGTGAGGATGATTGAATACGCTGCAGGTGGTCAGAGGCGAATAGCTCACTTAGTGCTTGATCCAGTTGTGGAGACCATTTAGCACGGCAATATGCTCCTCCCGCCAAGGATATGGTGGGATGATCATGGTTCTCCATAAGGGACTGATAGATGAAAGGCTTTAGAAGGAGCGAGATGGGGAGATGATCACTGTCAAATTTGGAGACAACCCTCAAAACCCTCCACCAGAGGGAGAAGGTTCCCTGAGGCGATAAAGTAGTCAATCAGACACATCCCAGAGCCAGCCAGATAAGTGAAGTTGGAAAGATGGTCATTTTCAAGCGAGTCCTTCAGAATGAAGAGATTAAGTCTGTTGGTCATTAGACTCAAGCAGAGACCTGCATAACTTGAGCTTTGGTCCTTTGAAAGACGGATAAGAGGGAGCCCGTCTGCCTCCGGACTGGAAGCCTGAGGCTTCCTCCGTATCGGAGAGAGAGAGATGTTAATTTTCAGCAGACTGCAGCAGCCAAATTGAATCAAAACTGCCATAGCATATTGTTTGAGTGGTGGAAGCAGCTTCGAGGATGTGTGTAGAGAGGTAGCAACAAGCACACCCAGGCCACCTTTGCATCTGCCACAGCCTGCCCCAGGTACAGCTCCAACTGTATAAGAGTGAAAGCCATTGAGTAATATCTCCCCGGATGAGTCTGAATAGCAAGTCCTGGGGACAAACAACAGGGCAGGCCTGCGGTCTTAATGTCCTGCTTGTGGGCTTTCATGAATCATCTGGCTGATCACTGTTGGAAACAGGATGCTGGACTAGATGCATCTATGCAACCCAGCAGAGCAATTCTTACATTTGTGTTAAGATGATGAAAATGGTCTCTTTATCATTTGGCCACCTGCCTCTCTACCTAGTCTACCATTTCAAATTACAGAAAATTTAATCTACAATCCAATCTTCAGATGCAAAACAAAAGCACTTAAAAACAGAAATAACACCCAGCATCCCTGCCAGCCTCTACTATTCAGCACCCCCAGTTTCCTCCCCACACTTCTGAGATTTCACCAGGTACTAGACACACCTTTCAAGACCATCATTACAGCCTTGAGAACAGTAGATCTTCTTTTAGAAGAAAACGTCTCAGGACATTGAATTTCTTTCAAAATACTGTGCTTGTGCAATGCAACGGTAGAATCAGGGAGCACATAGACTTCTGGCAGAGGAGTGGTTGGCCTGCTGGATCCAAACACAGCTTTGATGTAATGCCTCATATGACCTCTGTAGCACAAGATGGAGCCACACTCCAGTAGCTCCAATCATGCAAGCAAAGCATCTCAGATGGGTGTGCCCAAGCACACCCACATCCATGCCATGTTTCAGGCAGGACTCACCTTCCATCCCTACCCCTGGGAGAAGAACTTTGTGCAAATCATCTAATACAGGATTCCCAACCTTTTTAAAAACAAGCATACCTTTTCTGCTCACAGACCAGTCCTTCAATTCAGATACCCTGTAATGATTGTCTGTGTGTGTGTGTGTGTGTGTGTGTGTGTGTGTATTGATGGATGGATGGATGGATGGATTGATTGATTAAGTGCCGTCAACTCTTAGCAACCACATAGATAGATTCTCTCCAGGGTGATCTCTCAGGTCTCTCAGTGATGCATTCATTGCTGTCATAAGCGAGTCCATCCACCTTGTTGCTGGTTGTCCTCTTCTCTTTCCTTCAACTCCACCCTGAATTATAGACTTCTCAAGGGAGCTGGGTCTTCGCGTAATCTGTCTGAAGTACGATAGTTTGAGTCTCGTCATTTTTGCCTCGAGTGAAAATTCTAGATTGATTTGTTCTATGATCCATTGGTTTGTTTTCCTGGCTGACCATGGTGTCCTCAAGAGTCTACTCCCGCACCAAAGTTCAAAAGCGTCAATGCTTTTTTCTATCTTGTTTCTTCAAAGTACCGCCTTTCACATCCATAGAATGTCATGGGGGAAACCATTGTCCAAACGATTCTAATCTTTGTAGGTGTAGACTCCTCACGGCATCTAAATATCCTTTCTGAGGCCTTCATTGCAACCCTACCAAGTGCTTGTCTGCGGCGTATTTCTTGACTGCTGGATCCTTTACTGTTGACAGTCCATCCTAAAAGGGAGAAGCTATCCACCACTTCAGTGTCTTCAGTGTCTATTCTGAGGCTGGTTGCTGTACCCCTTTCTTGTCTTTAGTTTAGTCTTCTTTACATGTAATTGTAGCCCCATATTTTCACTGTGCTCCTTCACTTTCATTACTAGAGCCACATTCTCAGCTCTCAGAGTGGTGTCATCAGTGTAGCGCAGCTTATTGTGTATCTATGCACACACAAATCTAAAGGTTACAGTTATGAAACAGCTTACTCCAGTCACTGGCTTACATCCAGACTCAGTTACTCAAGAGTACTCCCACTGAAATTAATCAACTTGTCCCACTAATTTCAAGAAGACTGCTGATGACTAACTTTCTCTGGATGTAGGTCTGTGGCTGGAGTAGCCTACCTCATGACTGTAGCATTAAAACTTGGCACTAATATTCCGTCGGTCAGGATGAGGGAAGGAGTACGCTGAGCTTCCGCACATCGCCAGCCAGTCAGAAGCACAGGGAGAGAGGCTTCACCCTCCTCCCTCCCCTTCTACAATAGATACATCGCTGTGAACATGTTGGCTTCCAGCCGGCAGTCCTCAGATGAGGAACACATCGCGTGGCAGGAGGTCTCTGCATAGCCCCGAGAGCCCTTCAAGTACCACTAGGGGTACTAGTACCCCCTGTTGGGAACCCCTGTTCTATATACAGAGAGTTCTTTTTTAATTCATATCCAGGTCTCCATCTGTACCAGATAGAGGCCCTTTCCACAGCAAGTCTGCACAGCTACAAATGGCAAAACGTAACCAGTCACTATCTTGGCTTCAATGGCTGGTCTAGTTGCCTCATCACAGTAAGGATGACCTGCTGTTTTCACTGTCATTTCAGTGAAAAGAAGCTTTCATACCAAGTCTGCAGGTATGCTTCATTTAAGTGTCATGACTTCCCTTCATGGGTAGGTGAGAGAGCAAGCCAGTAGCTCATTGTGTGCTGAGTGTAGACAGAAGTCTGCCAATTGCTAATCACTTCTATAACCAAATGGTCTGCGAATTCACTACCTCGGAAAAGTGATGAACTAGTTTGATCTAATATGTAAGCAGCTGTCCACTGTAAATGTATTGGGTCTACGGATGTGGATTGGCTTTGGTAGCCAGCTCTTCATAGTTGCCAACTTCCTCCCCAGGGATGTCTGCTTGCCCAGCACAAAGCCAGACTCCTCCTCCCTCCAAATTCCCAGTGTGTGGAGAACTCAGGAGTTGAGAGGAGTCTCTCATTTTGTGCTCGCCTACAGTATTGTTGCCGGAAATATTCCTAGTCACTCATGGTGACCTGCAAAACGTTGAGATATAAAGGCAGTTCACACAATGCTCCTGTTTTAGGATTGTGTGCAAGGGAAAGGCTGGAGAGAGAGAAGTGATTTCTGGGGGAGAGGAGCTGAGCCAGAGAGTGCCTTCCTACCCAGCTCGCATGCCCAGCAGTTTACCCAGGCTAGTAGTATAGGGGCATACCTGCTGTCAAAAACCATGTGCTTTTGTTTACAAACAAAAGCACGTGGCTGGAGGATGACGACACAGTGACGTCACGGGGGGCGGGGGCTTGCAGCTGTCAAAATGTGCTTACGTCACCGGAAATACATCATCAGAAGGGGCTGAGGAGACCCCCACGTGACCGGAAAGGGTCAGAAGTGGGGGACGCCCTTACCCCCAGAAGTCTGGCACCTACCCTAACATAGCTACCCCAGAATATGTCCAGACATGTCCGAAGGTGGGCATGTGACCCCTCTACGAACACGCCTAGCCACCCTGGACCAATAGGAACAGGTTTCAGGCTCCGGAGAGGCCCGAGTGAGCGGGTGTGATAATGGTCGGGTGCCCATTTTGTGCAACTTTATTGGTCGAAAAGGCCCAGAGGAGACCCCACATGGTCGGAAAGGGTCAGAAGTAGGGGAACGCCCTCACCCCGGAAGTCTGGCCCCCACCCTACCACCCCTACCCCAGAATATGTCCAGACATGTCCGAAGGTGGACAAGTGACCCCTCTACGAACACGCCTAGCCACCCTGGACCAATAGGAACAGGTTTCAGGCTCCGGAAAGGCCCGGGTGAGCGGGTGTGATAATGGTTGGGCGGGCATTTTGTGCAACTTTATTGGTCGAAAAGGCCCAGAGGAGACCCCACGTGGTCGGGAAGGGCCAGAAGTAGGGGAACGCCCTCACCCCGGAAGTCTGGCACCCACCCTACCACCCCTACCCCAGAATATGTCCAGACATGTCCGAAGGTGGACATGTGACCCCTCTACGAACACGCCTAGTCAGCCTGGACCAATAGGAATAGGTTTCAGGCTCCGGAACGGTCCGAGTGCGCAGGCGTGATAATGGTCGGGCGGCCATTTTGTGCAACTTTATTGACCTTATCGGGGTCAAGTGAGCTCTCTACGAACACGTCTGGCCATTCTGATTCAGTAGGAATACCCCGTTTCTCTCTGAGCCACTTTGTTTTTGCAGACCCACGGTTTGAGCGATCATGGGTTCCCCAGAGAGATACTTGGAGGATATTGTACAAGAAACAATTGTAAACCCTACCCCGAGAAAGCGGTATATTAGTACAAGTTCTGATGATGAGAAATTCCCACCTGCTAAGCGTCCCGAAGAAGAAGACCAAGAACTTTATGAAATCTGGCAGGGAATCTTGGAAGATGCAGCGGCAGAATCTTTTGGAGCTCAGGTAAATAAACACTGTTGGTGTTACAGACTTGGGGAGTATGTGAGAGTTCCCAGGGCTGCAACATAAAAACTGTGTTCTTTAATGTTTTCCCAGGAGGGTGAGGACCGCGGCCTTGACACACTGCCTCTAGCAATATGGAACTATACAGAGCCCGGGAACATGCATATCAGGGTGCGTATGGAGAATTTAGGGGTGGGAATATCTCTTTTAAAAGAAAGATAGAAAGAAATAGTAATAACAGCATACCTTCCCCATCCTACAGAATCCTCCCGCTGTGAGAACGCATCAACCCAGCCATGTGACTATGCAGAATTTCCTAGGACTACAAGTGGATGATTCAGATTACATACCAGCAAGGAAAAGACGTTCTGCTATGAAAGGCCTTGTCAGAGCGGTGGTATATGGAATTTTAAAATACTGCCTGAAGAATTACATGTATGATTCATGCTACGGGTGTATGGTTCAAGCAGGGGGGCAAGACTCCCATGAATGTGTTACTTGGACCGACAGAAATGTTTCCAGATTTATTAGAACATTGTCATCAAGGATGTGTGTGAAAGCAGTGCTCCACATAATTATTATAATTGCTTACAGCTTGAAAATGTTATTGCTATCTAGTGATACCGTGAATCAGACTCTAAACCTCATCAGCAGGGTTAAGGGTTCTGATGACCCGCAGGCTGTGTTAGAAGCTATCCCACAACAGAAGGATTCCAGAATGCTCTCTTTTGTGAACTGTGTCCTCGAAAAAAGGGGATACAGACAGTTTCTTGTTCCAGAGATACCTGAATAAATTCCCTCGCAAAAGTCTAATGGAACTGTTGTACACGACTGCCCTCTAGTGGTGTGTGTTTTTTGCTTTTTTTGTTGTTGTTAATACATTCTTCCTAGAATACTGACTGTTTTTGTATGTCTATTAAAATACTATATTATTATGTATCAATTCATAAATAAATAAAATAACCCTGGCTCTAAACAAATGACTGCTTTATTTTTGCTGGGGATACCCTATTACAGATACAAGGAACTTCACCAGCCCTGAGGGTTCTGTAGTAGGTTGGGGTCCGACAAGAGGATGCGTTCATCAGACAATGGGTTCTGTAGTAGGTTGGGGGATAATCCCATCAGCCATCATGAATCTTTTACCACTCCCCTAACCAGTATGCTGGTGGACATCCAATCAGAAAGGTCTTGCAAGACCATGTTGGCATAAAACTCACGTTGATAAAACTAGTTTGAAGCAGGAAGTCTTTCTCTTTCACCCAGAAGCACTCCCCAGAAGCAGGACCCTGCAGAGAAAGAAGTCTGAGGTATGGCTACCCACCATTTTATAACTTGCTTTTTTCTAAAATATGCTGCTGGGCCTGGTTTTGAATCTGTTTGATATCTTTGGAATCTTTTGATATTTTAGTATGCTATTATTTTATATATGGAGAGCCTGTTTTCAGGGCCTTGTATGGTTTAAAAGTGCATGTAACTTTAGTAATTTACCCCCTTTTCTCTCATTTTTTCCTCTCTACGCCATGCGGCCTGATTTTGAATCTGCCTGAATCCTTAGTAAATGCTTATTTTATATATGGAGAGCCTGTTTTAGGGGCCAGGATTGGTTTAAAATGCATGATTCTTTAGCAGTTTACCCCTTTTTCTCTCATTTTTTCTCTAAGCCATGCGGCCTGATTTTGAATCTGCCTGAATCCTTAGCAAATGCTTATTTTATATATGGAGAGCCTGTTTTCAGGGCCTTGTATGGTTTAAAAGTGCATGCAACTTTAGTAATTTACCCCCCTTCTCTTTCATTTTTTCCTCTCTACGCCATGCGGCCTGTTTTTGAATCTGCATGCTTCCTTAGTAAATGTCTATTTTTATATCTGGAGAGCATGTTTTAGGGTCAGGAATGATTTGAATCTTACCCACAGGGCCTTTTTTTTTTTTAATGAGAACCCTGACCCTTGTTATTTTTAAATTTTTATTCTTAAAACCTATATTTACACAGGCAGTATTATATACAGCATTTTTGATGTACGCCTCAACATCTGTAGAAATCTAGTATTCCAAGGGCAGTTTCTGTTCTCTGCAAAACAGCTCTCCTGCAACAAATAAATAAAACAGGGTTATGCATGCACAACTCACAATCCTGTAAATGGTTTAAATTAAATAAACTCACCCAGCACACGTGTTCATACCAGCCACTCCTCACAATGTAATCTGTAATAAAAAGGGCCATCTTGTCCATGATTTGCTGGCTCACCACAGGACATAGACGCTTTGTAAGACTTTTTGTAAGCAAACCACCGAACAGAAAAATAGTTAAAAATCTGCCCTTATTGATTTTCCCATCTGCAAATTCTGCAGCCATCACAGATGTGAAATAGTTCTCAGTATCTAGCAAGCTGTTAGGGTGAAGAGAGTCCATGTGGGGTCTTAGTTCGGCCTCCATTTTAAGCAGCAAGGGGCCTATCCCCACCGCTTCTGGTTTTCCACAGGCCTGCCGGATACAGCCCACAGCAAGAGAGTAAACATGCCGATATTCCATCTTGGTGCCCGTTTAGGTTCTGTTTGGGGAGGATATGTCTGAGCATGTCCCTGGTTGGGTATTTTTGTATATATTCAACAGCACTCAGCAAAACAAAGAAAGAAAAACACCACCAAAGAAGATGACCATAAGGGATGATGAAATGAGCAATCTTCTCAATATCCCTCAAGATATGGGTATGGCTATATTCTACTCTCCCCAAACCCCCTCCTTTTTTTAGATTGTTTTAAACTGTTATGAAGATATATACATGACTGATTTATATTTGATGTTCTACAGAAAATGTTGTTCAAGCCCCTCGGTCTGGGAGAGCCACTTTTTCGCTCTCAAAGGGTTCGGACCCATATCTCATCCCAAAGGATGAGGTTCTCACATCACAGGCTGTTAGAAACACAGTATCTGGTAAATTACATTTTAAAAATTTAAAATAAATTCTAGATGAGTACTGTTTTGAAGGGTTTTCTGAGTAAGACCAACTCTCTCTCTCTCTCTCTCTCTGTCTCTCTCTCTCTCTCTCTCTCTCTTTATTGTAGATGGCATAGGGCAGAGAAGTGATGATAACATAGGTAAGAACAGCCCCCCCCCCAATCTCTCTGTAATATCTCATTCTAAAATTCAACAAATTGTGTATTATTTCTCTGTGTAAACAGCCCTGAGCCATTTTTATTATTTATTTATTTTGGAAGGCCGGGGGGGGGGGATACAAATAGAATTATTAATAATTATGGTTAACACATGCCTATGTTGTTCACAGTGGACCTGACAAATACCCAGGGCGGGTTGCGGAATCTGACTGAGAGTGCTCTAGAGGGTAAAATAGCTTTATTTTAAAAGCATCCCTGCAAATGTATACGCCGTGTGGAAACCTCAGACTAATTCTATCTAACATGCCCCCCCCTTTTTTCTCCCTACAGAAGAACCTGAACCAGCCCCCACACGTCTAAGCAGATTGAAGAGAAAAGCAAAGAGTAAGGGTAGGAGAAAGAAAGAATGAAATGTTTTAACTATTTTATTTATGTATAGCTTTTATTGATAAAACCGTATGATTCCCTTGTCTGCAGATGTAGTATCCCATGAACAGCATCAACCCGGACACATGGCGCCCAGGGACTCCAACGTGGAGGTGCAGCCAGCCTACAAAAAATCCAGAAGGGCTATCCTGGAACCTGGTAAGACATTTCCACACTGCCTGACACAAACAGCTACATACTTCAGTAACACACATGTTTGTACCATGGGGGTAAGACATTTCTGCACCGCATGACACAAACACGCTCACACATCATGCACACACCTATGTGTCATGTTGGGGAGGACCCCCCCCCCTTGTCTGCGTGGATTCCTGAAGACGTTCCCTCTACTACCTGACGACAGCTGACCCGGAGGCCCTAGGAGCGGGCAAAACCACAAGACACCCAGAGACCCTTTCAGAAGCCTGGTAAGTCTACCCCCCCCCATGGCACAACACACACACACACACACACACACACACACACACACACGTTCAAACCTACTAGCTGTGGGTGATTTACTCCAGACATACATGGTGACCCCCTGCCCCCCCCCGATCTATCTGTTTCAGAACATGAACCGGGGCTCCGTGATGTCCAAGAGCTGAATTTCCAAGATAACGAGTTCTTGGCCAGCATGGCACGTGTTACAGAACACATAGAGACATTGATAAGGACTAGGGCTGTGGCTTTTGAACGCAAGGCCGAAGCTGAGCAACACCTTGAGCAAGCAAAACGCATCATACGTAAAGAAATGGCCGTGATTAGTGATACTTCACAACAGCTACAATGTCTAAAGACACGTGCAAACCCTGTGTGTGATTTCGTAGACAGAAATAAAAAAAATCAACCATACCCTGTCTGCATACAGGTGGGGGGAGGGTCCGCATCTAGCCACCAGCCAGGAGGGTATAGGAATGCTTCTGATTCTTCAGACGAATTTGAACCATCCGAGGAGTCACCTAGTGGCCCCGGTCCTCAGAATGCTTTTACTGAACAGTGTGAAACCCAGAATGGGTCCTCTCTAAGTGAGGCTTCTGATGTTGGCCCGAATGCCACCCCCAAAGAGCGGGCTACCCACAGTGGAGCTTCTCGAGGAGGCTTGGCGTTCGATGTTGGACCTGCAGCTGGTTCCCAACAGTTCTCTTCTGAAGAAGCAGCAGGCATTTCTGAAGAAACCCCACCTGTGGATCTTCAGTTTATACAGCGTTATAATAGGAGCTATGCACGCTTTAATGGAACTGAAATGTATTACGAATTCAAGTTTGTGAATTTGGACAGAGTACACTCCTTTTGTGATGCGCTATCTGGGATGCATTCTGCTATTCAAAGGGTTCTGGATAATATAAACAACCATATAGAACCAGGGGACTTTGTACAGCTCAGATTGCGAGCGCCAGGGATTTCAAACCGCCTTTACTCAGCAAGGAGACAGGCAGGCCATCTGAATGCTGAGGCATTCCTAAGCGCTATATCTAACCTGCTTCAAAGTTATGCACAAATTTTAGCTGATGGTGTATTAACACTGGCTGTGATTGTTATCACACCCCCACGAGGAGCCGGTCGCAGGCATATAAAATCAATACCCTATAGCAGCATTATACAGAAAAAGAGGCTGCATCTGATAGATGTCCCCATGCCTAACACAGCCCTCTGTTTTGCAACGAGTCTCATGGCTGTTCTAGATTTGAGAGCCACCGCTACACAGATAAAAAAGGGAGCAAAAAAGTTGTACCAGGATCTTGGGTGGAGTGAGCAGAAACAAATGTCTTTTGCAGACGTGGAAATCATAGAGACACATATGAAGGTCAATATTGTTGTTGTGCAATGGGGAACTTCTGGATGGAGTATTTTAAAAACTCCTGAACAGAAGTACCTCAAAACCTGTTTTCTGTTACTTCATAAGGATCATTATTATGGGGTTAAGAACATCAAAGGGTTTTTTGGGACCAGAAATTTTTGTTATGTCTGCTACACGCCCTACAGACACACACACGACTGTTTGATGAGGTGCCACCGCTGTTTAGAGGCTGGCTGTGTAAAACATGTGGGGCGTGTAATCAGATGCCCCAAATGCAAGATGCAGTGTAGATCACATGAGTGTCTAGGAAAGCATATGAAGCTCGCCGCCATGGGGCGGGTAGAATGCATCCCGCGTGACCTATGTGAAAAGTGCTTCCGCTATGTCGAGGCGGGTCATGAAGCTGAAAGCGTCTGTAGGGGAAAGCAGTGCCATGTATGTTATGAGTACCTTTCCCCCGGGGTAGAACACGCGTGTTACATTCCACGTCTACAGTACCCCGAGATATCAGTAAAATATGTGTTTTATGACTGCGAATGCAGGCAGGAGGATGGGATCCACGTCCCAAACTATATTTATGCCAGGGCCTTTGATGGGGAGACTGTGGAGCCTGTTAAAGCATATCAAGAGAAGCAGAAAGATTGGGAGAAGTGGGGGCCCCAAGGGGATTATTGGGAATTTAAGGGAGATAAATGTCTGAATGACTTTGTATTATGTTTTACATCAGATAATAAGTTTATGGGGTGCACTTTTCTGGCTCACAACTCGCGGAGCTACGATGGCATTTTGATACTGAGAGAGCTAATCAATGAAGGCCTCGATGTAGAGCTGCTCACACAGGGGGGAAAACTACTGTGTATAACAGTTACAAAAAATGACATAAAATTTATAGATTCCCTATGCCACCTACCCATGGCTCTAGCAAAACTCCCCAAAGCTATGGGTTTTCAGGGCTGCAAGGGCTATTTCCCACATTTCTTTAATAAAAAAGAAAATGAGAGTTATGTTGGGAATATGCCAGACCCCCAGGACTACGGTGTGGATGCTATGAAGCCTGCAGATAGGGAAGAATTCATGAAGTGGTATGAGGAAAACAAATCAAAAACGTTTGATATGCAGAAGGAATTGGCCTATTACTGTCAGAAAGATGTAGACATCCTGATGCAGGCCTGTACAAAATATAGACATGAATTGGTTGAGATGACATGGGATGTCGTTGATAAACCTATGGGGAGGAAAAATGCCAGGGTTCTTGTGGGTATCGACCCCTTCCAATACCCTACGCTTGCTAGTGTGTGCTTAAGAATGTACCGCTACAAGTATCTGAAAGATGAAGAGATCGCCATACCGGCCCCAGATAACTACCATCATCAGTGCAAAAGATTCTCAACTATGTCCATTCAATGGTTGGAATACATAGCCCACAGGGAAAACATACATATTCAACACGCTTTGAAAGGGGGTGAGTTTAAGGTTGATATTCCTCAGGAGCTTCAGGAGGCGTCGGGGGGTGTTAAGGCATATTATTTAGATGGTTATTCTGTGAATGGGGGAAAGAAATGTGCTTTTGAATTTAATGGCTGCTTTTATCACGGGTGTGTAACCTGTTATTCAGCACACAAACAGCACCCCATGTTGTCGGAAACCTATGGTTTTCTCTACAATGCTAGTGAGAGGAAAGCAGATGTCTTAAAACGCATGGGGTTTGAAGTCCGTTGTATATGGGAGCATGAGTGGCGTGACATGGTCAAGGGGGATCAGAAGGTGGTAGATTTTCTGAAGCAGCAGGGATTTCCAGAACCTCTGGAACCTAGAGATGCGTTGTTTGGGGGCAGGACAGGCTGTGTGAGTCTGTATTATGAGGCGAAGGAGGGAGAACAGATTCACTAGTCAGATTTTACCTCTCTCTATCCTTTTATCATGCGAAATCGCCAGTTTCCCATAGGACACCCTAAAGTAATTTATGACGATTTTAGACCACTCTCTGAATATTTTGGAATTGCCAAGGTGAAGGTATACCCACCACGCCGTCTCTTTTTCCCTGTCCTCCCTGTCAAAGTGAACGGGAGGCTCATGTTTCCGCTGTGCAGTCTCTGTGCAGACTCACAGCAGCTGGAGCAATGCAGGCACAATGATGAGGAAAGGGCTTTAGTGGGTACATGGTGCACTGTAGAATTGAATGTTGCTGTGGCTAAAGGTTACAGGGTGGCACAGATCTATGAGGTTTGGCATTTTGAAAGGAGTTCTGGCAGCCTCTTTTCAGAGTACGTCAAAACATTTCTCAGGCAGAAGCAAGAGGCTTCGGGCTACCCAGCAGAGTATGTCAGCAGGGAGGATAGGGAGAAATACATTGCTGAGTATTATAAGAAAGAAGGTGTGTGTTTACGCCCCAAGATGATTGAATCAAATCCTGCTAAACGCCAGATAGCCAAGCTTTTCTTAAATTCCTTGTGGGGGAAATTTGCTCAGAGATCAAACCTTCCTAGGACATCAATAGTAAAAAGCCCTAACGAGCTTTTCCAATACCTCTTTTCAGATAGCTATGAGGTCTCTATGTGTGAATTCCTTGATGATGATACATGTTGTGTGTCTTGGAAAGATGCAAAAGAACGTATAGTTCCGCCAGGTCACACAAATGTTTTTCTGGCCTGCTTTACAACCGCCTATGCACGCCTGCATTTGTACTCTATCATGGAGAAGCTGGGGGAACGGTGCCTGTACCATGACACAGATTCTGTGATCTATGTGTCTCGTGAGGGGGAGTACAACCCACCCCTTGGAAACTTTTTAGGGGAGCTGACAAACGAACTACCGGCAGACCAGTAGGTAACAGAGTTTGTGAGCACAGGTCCTAAATCTTACGGCTACAAGCTGTCAGGGGGGGAATCGTGTATTAAGGTCAAGGGAATTACTCTGAACTTTTCTAATTGTCAAAAAATTAATTTTGACAGTCTGAAAAATCTGGTTTTTGCCTACGTTTTGGACCAGAACCCAACACGTGAGATTGTGGTAGAGCAGAATGGCATCGTTAGAAATAAGAGGAGATGGGAGATAGAAACACGTCTTTTGAGGAAGACGCAGAGAGTGGTGTTTGATAAGCGCGTCATCATTGAGGGTTTTAAGACTATCCCCTACAGGTATTAAAATGGATGTTCGATGGCAACACCCCTTCTCCGCTATCCTTGCGGGACCAAGCAATAGCGGAAAAACGTTTTTCCTTAAAAAAATGCTGGACAATGCACACAGTGTGCTATCTGTGATGCCTGAAAAAATCGTATGGTGTTACTCTTGTTGGCAACCTTTGTACAAACAAATGCTCTGTAAATACCCTATGATAAAATTTGTAGAAGGTATGTCTGAGAAAATTGATGATGATGGCTTGTTACCCCCAAATAAAATCTGTTTTCTTGTTCTGGATGACCTGATGAGTGCTTCATCTGACAGCCAGCAAATTGAACGCGCTTTCACTGAGTTTGTTCACCACAGGAATCTGAGTGTTTTTCTCATCACACAGAATGTTTTCTACAAAGGGAAAGCGGCCCGCACCATAAGCCTTAATGCCAAGTATATGGTGCTGTTTAAAAACCCAAGGGATAAATTACAGATCATTAATTTGGCGCGTCAGATTTTCCCCGGGGATGTCAAGTATTTCACAGAGGCCTACCACGATGCCACACGGGAGCCTTATGGTTATCTAGTTGTGGATTTAAACCCTAGAACTCCTGAGGATTATAGGGTCAGAACGGGTCTTTTCCCTCCCAAATGGCCTGTCGTGTACATCAAGAAAAAATCAAAGGGGGGATACAAAAGGGGGTCACACTGATGCTTTCACAGGTATTCCTGTTACCCCACTGCTCTGAGAGCCATGTCTACCCGCGTGAAGAGAAACGTAGCCCTCTTAAAACTCCTTATTAATGCCTCTCCACAGCAGAGGAAAGCCATACTATGTGCAGCTTCTGATGATTTAATATCAGCCATATCCAAGATTGCCCTAAACACCTTAAAAGGAAATATTCCATTGTCTCCGCACCAGATGCGTGTGCTAAGAAAAAAGCGTGGATTAATTAAAAAACTGAGTAACAAGCGCGTATCTCTGAGAAAGAAGAAGCTTTTGCTCAAGCAGTCTGGAGGGTTTCTTGCGTCGCTGTTAGGAATTGCAATTCCTCTGATAACAAGCCTTTTAACCAAACAATAATGGAGTATGCGGAAAAGATGTACATGGTCCCCAAACACCAGTTAGATCTGCTAAAAGGGAACCCTCCTAAGGAGGAAAACATCAGAGCTGCTACAATCTACGCTTTAGACACTGAAATGCAAGGTGTTCTTCAGAGGTCTGACTTAACAGAATATGAAAAGGCTAAACTTTATGAGGGCCTACTTCAAAAATATTTAACACATGTGAGAATGGGTGATACCGAAAAGGGAAGACTAAACCTGTTTCTACCACAGCCTGAGATGCCAGCTGCTGAAGCTACACACAGCTCTGATCCCTCCTTTCAGGAAATCTTGGACACTCTCCCTGTGCGTTCTAGGAACTCGGCAAAGATTTTGTTAAACAAGCTGAGGCAGAATGCTGCAGTTACAGCGTGGGATGAGCAGGGGCGTTTTGTCTATAAGGGGACGGCTGTTGACGGTTCCAACATGGTGGATCTGATCAAGGCATTCACTCAAGTTCATACCCTGCGTTCCAAATGCTTCCCTAAAGGCTGGGATTTGTTCATGAACGGTTTGGCAGAGTTAAATGTGCCTACCTCTGTGGCAGGAAACCAGACCAGTAGGGAGTTTTTGGAGCATATGGAGAATCCTACCCCTGCAGCTAGCCCTCTAACCTTAACACCTACACCCAGGACTTCTAAAATACCCGTGAGAACTCACTGGCTCCAATTGTAACCTGCTACATAGATATTAAAACATGTAAAAGTGTCAAATAAATTTTCTCTCTGAAATATATTTTACAGGGTGGTAGTTGCTGCTTTGCGGGTAAGAATGATACAAGCACACACACGTATACTTTTTAAAGACTCAAGGCTTACTTTATTGTTCTGTGAAAATCAGTACAAGATCCACAACCTTGCGTGTTTTGAAAACAATTTGCGACATGCCTAGGCATGCATTTCTTTTTCTTAACATACAGTTCGACCATCTGGTCATTTCTTTCTAAATCCCCAGAATACAATTCTTGAATCTGCTTAAATGTTAATCCCCTACCCCTCTGCAGTAGAAAGAACAAACAGTGGTAGCCGCAGGTCACAGAGTCGTGAGCTTGGAGCTGTCGGGGTTGAAAGACAGTCTTAGAGGCATTTTTTCTTTAAAAATTCATTATCGCTTTGGGAAAACGTGGGTGATTTGGGGGGTGTCCATAAGAATCAAAAAACTCTGCCTGGTTGTCTTCTGGCAGGTAGATGGCTAACCAATGTTCTCCCGGGAATTTATGGGGGTGTGTGTTCACTACTAATCCCACAGGTCTTTGTAGCAGTCTCTTTCTAGGCAACCAGTCACTAGGGAAAACTCCAAAGAACGTCTTTCGGGTGCAGGGGCTGGCAGACAGTACGCGTGTTAATTGTATGCTATCCATATTACATATAGTCGAACAGTACATCCCGTCTGTGGTTTATCTCGATGAGATTGTCAAATACCGCATACACAATCATGTTAATGGTCAGTTGAAGCGGTCTGGCAAAACGTATCTCGACCCGCAGATTCCCTGTCTTAATCAGGGAATAGTGGCTCCCGCATTCTTGGTCGGGCGTTAGATCAAAAGCAAACAGTGTGTAGCCTTTCCCATATTCTTCCCTATTAATGAGCAGGGGTCTGTCTTCTAGATGCTTGCCTGTGACCTGTAGCAACCCCACATACTCACGGATATAGTTACGCGCTGCAAAATCTGGCTGGTAAGGCTTCATAGGGACGGGAGTACTATCCATATAGAGGCAGGCAAAGTTAATGTCATAATGCTTGAAATTAAAGGGATTTTTGGTATATGAACCACTAAATGCATCGTTATCCACAAAACCAATGATGACAGTTTTTGGCAACTGCCCTAAATACAAATTTTCCTGGTTGCAGACACGGCTTCCAGCGGGGATACTGAATACTTTCATACTCACACGATCCACAGGGTATTTAGCATTGGCTGTGAGCAATGCCTCCGCATGTGCTAACCGCACAGAAGGGTTCAGGGAACATTTCTTGATAAAGAGGGATGCCGATAGTATTTGCAGCTTGTAGCGGGGGTTAGCTCCACCTGCCATCAGACAGAACGTGTCCTTGTTGCGCGTTAGTTTAATTTTCACATCTACACCGTTTAAAAGCAGTTTTTCTTGAAACATAATATCTGTGTGTAGATGCCCCATTAGGTCCACCTTCTGACTTTCAGATGTGAACGCTGCTCTGTCTAAAAATCCTAAATTCTGCCCATCTAAAGCTGTTATCTCGTGAAAGCCCGGGGCATCCTTATAAAATAATCCTGCTGAAAACTGTGTAGATAGAGTGGCCTCACTGTAATTCATCATCGCTTCAATGAAAGCCCTGTAGGGGTAAGTGCTACTGCTCTGACTGACAAGACGGTCTCCCAGGGTCACATCCACCTGGCTAAACATGGCTGCTAGTGGGTAGTTCACAAACCCCACAGCAGAGTCCTGTGCCAAGTTGGTCCCATCCTCCTTGACAATTTTACAACACACATATAAAAGCGTGTTATTCAAATCCAGGTAAAAATCTCCAGACCCCGCAATGAAAAAGTCCAGAGGGGCTGTGTCTGTCAGGGCTGTAAGCGGTGGAACCTCGACATATACGCTTCTCTCGATACTTGTTTGTGTTGGTGCGATTTGGAAAAGGTCCAGTTCCGATTTCATGCATTCTTCGGAGCTGCAATGTATAAAAGCCATTATGACTTAAAAGATGTCACCGGGAGCACGTTTCCTCTTCCCCTTGGGATGCCTTCGATGCTTCTGAGGCCTTTTCAGGTTCACCCCTTTTCTTTTAAGAGGTTGGGGAGGTCCTGATAGCTGCACACGTGCTGCTTTTCGTTTTCTTTTGATATACATCAGTCCTGACCCCCCTTGTGAGGAAGAAGCTTGATCCATCCTGTTCAGAACTGCTTGGGAGGCATGGCCCACTACATCTTTGGCAATCCCTCGCGCTGCTGTTTTGATGTGTGGCCTAATGATTTCCAGCCCCCGCCTCAAAAGAGGTACAGCTTTCCTGAAAAGGATCCTAAATATACCCCCAATTCCAGCCCCATACATGACAGGGGCCCCCATGAAGCCAGGAAGAGCGCTTCCGGCTTGGGCCCTGTAATAGTTCTTGTAAAGGGCGGGGTCGCCATAAGTTTTCAGAATTGGCATTTTTTCTTTCCCCTTAAAGTTGTAGGCCTCTTCTGGGGCGAAAGTGTAGCTTCACAATAACCTTGCCAAAACGGAATGGCACACATTTGTCCTGATCCGTCTTTATCTGGACCGTGATCGTATCAATATACGATCAAGAGCCCCTGGTGGCGCAGTGGTAAAACTGCCGCCCTGTAACCAGAAGGTTACAAGTTCGATCCTGACCAGGGGCTCAAGGTTGACTCAGCCTTCCATCCTTCCGAGGTCGGTAAAATGAGTACCCAGAATGTTGGGGGCAATATGCTAAATCATTGTAAACCGCTTAGAGAACTCTGGCTATAAAGCAGTATATAAATGTAAGTGCTATTGCTATTGCTAATATGGTGCTTGCTGACAGAGATGTAGTGTGGCTTATCATAAACAATGTTAACACATTCACCGTTCAGGCCCTTCACGGTGATACTTCGCAAAAGGGGTACATGGTGGTCTCCCACGATCTGATACTCTACAATGTCTGTATAAACAAACAGAGTGTTGAACCCCCCTGTTATATCTGCAGGAAAAGGGAAACCTTTGCCTGCTGTATCATGAACAAACAGAGTTTTGACCCCACTGGCTATGCTTGATGGGTAAGACAGCTCTTTTGGGTGTGTGTCAGGGAGGAGTCCTAATACGTGTGCTAATTCTGCCCTGGCAGAAAAGGTGTATGCATTGTTAGGACTCATAATTTGTATATATCTAGTAACAGAGTCATAAAGCAGGGTAGTCCCCTCTAGAGCCTTCTGGGTGCTGGTGATTTCATTCATATCGTGCAGCAAATTGTTTATGCTGGAGTAATATCCCTTTCGTAAGTAGAAGGTCCATTTCTTTAACCCCTTGCTATATTGAAAGGGGGTGTCTGTCGTGATGGTGTCCCATGTGCACGGGTACTGTATCTCTGAGAGCCCCACCTCCCACTCCCCGGGAAGATCCAGTGGCCTGGCTAGTTGGATGGTGAAATCTGAGCTAGCGTTCTGTGGAAAGGCCTTCTTGCTGGCGTTACTAGGGAGTGTGATGTAAAAACCCTATCACCCATTGCAGAGGTCTGAAGCAGGTACCCAGCTATTGAACTTGTCAGGCCACCCCACCCACTTCACTAAATGTCGTTTTACTTTGCCACGGCCTTTTGTAGCTAGAATTTTTTCAATCCTGTACAATTTGTCCTCTCCTGCTTTAACTTTCTGTAATTCTTCATGATAGAAGCTCCCAATAACTGGCTCACCCATGTAGTCTTTTACCAGATAGACCGGGCGTTCAGCTTTTCTGATGACTCGGTCCACTATAAACAATTCTGTGGTGTAGTTCTGTTCATAACCTTTCTCAAAAACCCCTTTAATTTTTGAAATCCTGACGTGATCTCCTTTTCTTAACACTGGAGACTTTGCTTTTTTATGGCTACAGCTTCCATAGACTCTTCTCCAAACAGACAGGTCGTTGCTGGTTGTGACATCTACCGGCCTGCATTGTATGGTTCTGTGAAAGCTGTGGTTATAGCACTTTAGGAGTTGAGGCAGGACATCAATATACCTGAATGTGTTATGAGCAGTAAAATACCTCCACATACGTGTTTTCAAGGTTCGGTTCAGTCTCTCCACAAGAGCAGCTTTGACATCGTTGTTGGTGACAAAGTGGTGAATACCTCACCAGCTTGCCAGTTTCCGCATTGGGGTCTGGTTTTTCAGGCTTTGTAACCACAAGGCCATCCAAGGTTTCCTCCTCCTCACCGCTTTCAGATGATGAAGTAAAGCACACAGCCCTACAGTAATCGGCCCATGGATCGGTGGGGCTTGGGGTCAGGCAGTCACAAGATGACCAGTCTTCGCTCGATCTGCAGCACTTACGCTCGCAATAGACGACCCTTGACCGGGATGACAAGTAAGATTCGCACCCGCACTCATCTGAATAAGTATACTCTCCACATGAGCTATCACAACACCTCTCGTCGCACCAATCAAATTGGGGTCTGCTCTTCACCCATTTTCTCTTTTTCCTAAGCCGCTTTTGTTTCACAGGCTCTTCTGTTTCAGAATCTGAGGAACACACGTTTCCCACTTTGGAGATGGTAGTTGGAGGCTCTTCATCTTCAGTTTCCATGGTGGTTAGAAGGCTGGTGTCACAGCGCCCGCAATCACATTCTAGTCTACCACCCTCATCCGAGGGCCCTGCTGCAAAGTTAGTCTCTGGAACCTCACCAGCAATAAGATCAGCCCTCTGAGGGGTTTTCATACTCATAGGAGGGAAGGACAGACTCCGCGCTTGTATAGGCTTAATCTTCGTGGGTGCCTGTGGCAATGATAGGTCTGTGGCACGCGGTGGAGTCCTAGCGTCAGCCATCGTCTCTGTACAGCTGTAAAATGGCTTCCCTCTAAACGTACCACCCCTAACCCTGTTCGTAGAGGGGTCACTTGACCCCGTTTCACCCAATAAAGTTACACAAAATGGCCACCCGACCATTATCACGCCTGCGCACTCGGTCCTTTCCAGACCCTGAAACCTGTTCCTATTGGTCCAGGGTGGCTAGGTGTGTTCGTAGAGGGGTCACTTGTCCACCTTCGGACATGTCTGGACATATTCTGGGGTAGGGGTGGTAGGGTGGGGGCCAGACTTCCGGGGTGAGGGCATACCCCTACTTCTGACCCTTTCCGACCACGTGGGGCCTCCTCTGGGCCTTTTCGCCCAATAAAGTTGCACAAAATGGCCGCCCGACCATTATCACACCCGCTCACTCGGGCCTCTCCGGAGCCTGAAACCTGTTCCTATTGGTCCAGGCTGACTAGGCGTGTTCGTAGAGGGGTCACTTGTCCACCTTCGGACATGTCTGGACATATTCTGGGGTAGGGGTAGTAGGGTGGGTGCCAGATTTCCGGGGTGAGGGCATACCCCTACTTCTGACCCTTTCCGACCACGAGGGGCCTCCTCTGCGCCTTTTCGCCCAATAAAGTTGCACAAAATGGCCACCCGACCATTATCACACCCGCTCACTCGGGCCTCTCCGGAGCCTGAAACTGTTCCTATTGGTCCAGGCTGACTAGGCGTGTTCGTAGAGGGGTCACATGCCCACCTTCGGACATGTCTGGACATATTCTGGGGTAGCCGTGTTAGGGTAGGTGCCAGACTTTTGGGGGTAACGGCGTCCCCCACTTCTGACCCTTTCCTGTCACGTGGAGGTCTCCTCAGCACCTTCTGATGACGTATTTCTGGTGACGTAAGCGCATTTTGACAGCTGCAAGGCCCTGCCCCCGTGACGTCACTGTGATGTCATCCTCCAGCCACGTGCTTTTGTTTGTAAACAAAACCACATGGTTTTTGACAGCAGGTATGCCCCTATACTACTGTGGATCTTTCAGCTGAATGAGAGAAGCTGTTGGCTGGAGACAAGAGCTTTTGGATCAAGCATGCAGTTTGCTCAGAGCACGGCTGAGAATCAGAGCACCATGGCTGGGGAAGTCTTGACTTCTCACTGCGCAGTGGAAGTCACAGACAGTTCCTGTCCATGGACAGAGTTCCTGCCTGTAGCTCCGCGGCTTGGGCAGAAAACACTTGGATTGCTCAGGAGCAGATCTTGCTTGTAGGCACAAGACTGCCTGTAGGCAATAGACTGCTAGTTCTCTGTCCAGTAAGCCTGTTCTTTATAGTTGTATTTTCCTTTGATCTCTCATAGAGTCTATTCAAATCTCCTCATCTTTTCCTGGGTCCCCAAAAAGGTGACAACTTGCTGTTACCTTCTGGATATCATCTTTTAATTATTCAGCCAGTCCAGAGAGATCTCAAGCTCATCTTCTGTTAGCTGCTATCTTGAGGAGGGGACATTGCCCAAAGCAAATCTGCATCTCTGAGTTGCAAATGTGCCCCTTCTCTTGTCCCAGATTTGCTAGCCTGATCCCAAAAGGTGTTAAAGGTCAGGAGTTAGTGAGAGAATTAGTTCTATTTGTGTGAGACAGCAATGACATTATTTCTTGTGTACCTCTATCTAGTGTGTCATTATAACAAGAGAATATTTAAAGTAACATAAAAAGGGGTACATGTGTGAGACGAGTTAATCAATACATTTGACTGAGACAGAAGCATCCTGTCAGTGAGGAAAAGGGATAATTTCAGCAGTGTGAGACTGGTCATTAAGCCTGACCCATTGAGTCTCTTGTGAGTTCCACAAACACTGATAACCAATGCTAGATTACCCCTGCCTTTACAAATCATTTACCGGGCAGTCATGAGATCTGGGCATCATGTTCACCTCAAGTTCAGGCATTTAATTGAACTCTTAATATAAAATGAAATCAGACACAGGCCTGAATTCCATAGACTTTTGGGTTGGTACCTCTGAGTCTAAGGTTGGGGTACATGTGCCCCAACACTCCAGGGGGTGTTGAGTGGGTAGTTTACCACTCCACCAGATCTATGAGGCAATCAGAAAGGACTCAGGCTTCTCTTACAAGGTAAAACCATGAGGGGGGCCAGGGGTGTAAGGTGGCTGGAGTGGGCCCAGAGACAACATTTTGAAATGGGCCCCTCACTGATACACACACACACACACACACACACACACACACACACACACACACACACACTTCACAATAGATAGTCATGTGACTTGCCTCTGGGGCGCCCCTCGAGGCGTGGGGGCCCCCAGGCAGCTGCCTACCCTTGCCTAATAGTAGTTACGCCCCTGAGGGGGGCATATGGACTACAGATGGCTTTCTGGGGTTCTGCACCTTGTCTGCAACTTCATTCCTTTATGTGCTTTATTAAGGCAGCCCCCATTCAATCAAGGAGGGGAGGCTTATTCAGTAATTGGCAGTAGCCTGTGGTGGTGCATGTTTATGAAAATAAATGCAAAATCAAAATATGGTTAAGTTGAGAAGAATACATATATTTAAATATAAAGGTCATAAAAAGGAAATATGCTGGAAGCTAACGATAGCATTTTTAGTTTGTTAAAAATGGAATTTGTGATTTAAGTCTTGTCTTTGAAAAGAGTTGACTATTAAAATGTGCAGTAAATCATGTGTAATTGAAAAAGGGTTGTAATTGTAAACGTAAGTGCAAAAGGTTGTTCTACATCTGAAAGTTGAAGACACTTTCTAGAATTTACAATAAGTTTTTTATTTACTGCCAGGCATGCACACCAATGTAGAAACAGACTTGTATTAAGGTGCATAAACAATGCAGTCACCAAAAGAAACCTGAAAAAGCTTAATATGCAGAGACTGCTTCTATGAGGCTGATGAGTACAGGTGTAATTGATGGATTTCTTTGTGACTTTTCCTGAGAGCTAGCATAGTGTAGTGGTTAGAGTGTTGGACTAGGCCTGGGAAGACCTGAGTTTGAATCCTCATTCAACCATGAATCTCACTGGGTGACTTTGGGCCAGTCATGTATCTCTCGGCCTAACCTACCTCACAGGGCTGTGGTGAGGATAAAAAAACCCCATGCACACCACTCTGAGCTCCTTGAAAGAAGAGCGGGATATAAGTGTAAATATAAATTTTTAAAAATAGGCACATGGATGAACAAAATCTCTCTTCCTATGCTGTTTGCTCTGATTGATTGGAAGGGGAAAGGAGGGGACAGTTGGATTAACATTCCAGAATTGTTCCTAAGTGTACCCCTTATGAATTAATGTATTAGTTTCTCTCTCTTCCTTGCCCTAACCTTGAGATTCCCCAGCGATAGCCCTGCCTGCTCATTTTGTGTATCTTACTCTGAAGATGGAGTGGGTTTTTTGTTTGTTTTATTGCATGTTGTAGCTGTATGTGCATGTAGGCTGACTTGTGTTTTGGAGGAGGCACAGAGGCTTTAAGGCCCCACTCCGAATGCAGGTGTGCGCACACTGCCTTGATAGTGGTTAGAGTGCTGGACCAGGACTGGGGAGACGCGAGTTCAAGTCCCCATTCAGCCATGAGACTTGCTGGGTGACTCTGGGCCAGTCACTTCTCTCTCAGCCTAACCTACTCCACAGGGTTGCTGTGAGGAGAAACTGAAGTATGTACACTGCTCTGGGCTCTTTGGAGGAAGAGCGGGATAGAAAAAATGTGAATGCTGCTGCTTGCTGGCAGATAGCAGCTGGCGGGGCGGGGAGGGCAGGGGGGTTGCTAATACACACTGCTGGATTTGGAATGCAATGAACATGCTGATCAGGGAATGTAAGGACTCCATCCAGTCTCCAGTACCTCTCTGAATAGCTGATAGCTGTGGTGATTCCTGCTTTCTGAAGAAGGCTGTATCTGTGCTGCCTCAGCAATTTGAATCACTGAAAGCATGTAAGGTGCAGTTTTAATGTTCAGTTAGTGCCATCATTTCTTAATTAAAAGATAAACAAGCTTGACTTTTATTTTTGAGGTGATATTCTGGTGAAGTTATCTGAAAGATGAGTGTCAGATATTTGGGGGGTGGGTGGGGCGCAATTTCAGTGCTTGCCCTAGGCGGTATTTGCCCTAGCTACGCCTCTGGGGCCATGTCAAAACAGGGAAGTAGATAGGTGCAGCATCAGGTAGCAGTTGGGGGGGGAGGGTTCCCTGGGGGGAGGCTGCACCCAGTTGGGGCCCACGGCCGAGGGGCAGTCCCCCCTACTCCATTTCATCCCTACACACCTGGTCTCTGTGATGGGATTCTCAAACAAAATTTGTGGGGTGGAATCCAGAGCTGCATTTCTAGCACCTGAACAGCCTTCCGTTTTTCAGACCTGAGCACCAGATCTAGGAAGGGATCTGAAGGAGACACCTGCTTTTGCAAAACATTTTTCTGACATGTCTTTAGTTATGAAGGGAAACGGGAGCGCACACAGCTCCCAAACCTGGGTAGGACCCGTCTCCTACTCTCATTAGAATTGTATAAACCAGCCCACTATGAGGAATTATGGTTTTGCAATAATTTCAGTCCGTAGGAGACCAGGTTTAGAGAGGGAATGCTGCAAGACACCTTGTCTGTGTACCTGCAAAACTGTCAAAGATCTGTGAGAGCCAGAATTGGGCTGTGCTGGCAAACCACAAAGCAAGGTTTGAAGGTTATGGAAAAGCAATTGTGAAAACCAGCCCACAGTTTCCAGTTTGCCATTGTAATGGCAACAAAGAAATGTCTCCCAGATTCACTGGGGGAAACCCAATTTACTGAGTGCATTTTAATTTAATGATTTTATCTACTTCATATTTTCAGAAGTTCGGGTGCAGGAAGCGAGGGGGGAGGAAGCGAAGCTGGAAGAAGAGAAACTGAGCGGGAAGGAACGTGATCTGGAAAAGCCTGACCATTGTTATTTTTGTAAATATGATTATTTTTGTAAATTATTATTATTATTCCTATTATTGTTGTTGTTTTTATTGTTACTACTACTACTATTATTATTAGTAGTATTAGTATTATTATATTATTATTTAAAAAAACATAATTTTGAAAGACAAACCTCTTCTTCTCCTCCATGATCTCTGCAGCAAGAGTTCTGCTTATGTACAGAACAACATTTGGAAGCTTCGGAGGTTTTGTAGAGCATTCTGGTTCCTGCTCTGAAATGGGGAGACATGTGCATTGTGCGTGCCTCTAGGACAGGAAGATACTCCTGTCCCTCAGTTACTTGACAATCAAAACTCTAGCAGCATAACTCTAGCAGCAGCAGGGGCAGATCCGCCTGAGGACTTGCTCACCCACCATTCGCTGCCTCTGCTGCAGGCCCCCCACTGACCCCACCAACCACTGCCTCTGGTAGTAACTTGAGAAAGGCTTTGGTGTACGGGCTTAAGGGGAGGAGGCTGCTTGGTGGAAGCAGTTTCTCATTGCCCAGCCCCCAGTTGCCAGTCTTGAAAGTGTTGGGAATTCTCTCTGGTAAGAGAATCCCTTTTTCATTGCAGCAGAGTGCACAGAGGCACAACACAGCGGAATTTGGTTAGGCATGCGTGTATGCTGAGAGTAAAGTAACTTGGAGCCAGTTCATAGTTTCAAATCAATATATATGGCATTTATTAAAGAACTCCATTCTAGATAGGAAAGTGAGGAGTTAGGATCTCTAATCTAGCTAGCTAGCTGGATACAGATGGATTCTGCATCTCTGCACACTTGGTGCAGGGAGAAGAGCTTGCATGTTGCAAGGTAGAAGGAAAAGGAAGAGAAGGGGGAGAGAAAGGAAGTGGCTGGAAGGAAAGAAGTGTCCCTGAGAGTAGCAATCTACATTCCAATGGGATAGTGGAAGAGCAGTAGAGAAAGGATGACCAGTGTCTTGACCCTCTAGCCCTCTGACTCACTAGTCTGTCCTCCACTGTCTTTGAGACAAGAGACTGTGCAAAGTCCTTCACTTCCAACAGAAAGGTGGCCAAGGTAATGAGAAAAGGCTGCCAACTAGGAAACAGTCTCCTCAACCTGTGCCCCTTGAAATGCTGTGGAGGGTGTGAGGCTGTCATAGCTTTCCTCAGGTGAGCAAGAACCTGGGTCTGCTCCTACTTGGCAGGGAGAAAGTCCCGGAAGAGTAAGCTGAGTTTAGATCAGGGATGCTCAACTCTGGTCCTCCTGCAGATGTTGGCTTCCAACTCCCATAATCCCTGTCTATTGGCTACTGTGCCTGGGGATTATGAGAGTTGTCAATCCCAAAACAGCTGGGGGCCCTAAGTTGAGCAGGTCTGCCTTAGCGGTATCAAGTGTTGACAACACCTCTGACCACTGGCAGAGTAATTTGTCCCTCAGAGTTATCTCATAGCGCCATGCCTTGACTTGCCCTGCTGCCACAGGGTCAAAAGGAGAGCCTGGCACATGCTAAACATGAAACATGCTTTCTCGTGCTAGTTGGATAGGACTTCATCATGCCAAGTCAGTAATAGACTGTCTGTTACCAGGGCTTTGTTTCTTCCCAGTTTCTGGCCCGCTGAGTGACTAACTTGAGCATAACAGAGTGGCACTGGAGACACATCTCGGTACTTGGAGCGCTGCCCGCAGGAATTTAGACTGTACAAGTTCCAGAGCCACAATGTTGGGGAAGGGGCCCAATTGGGCACCATCGAGAAGCTAGCTAGTGACTTGGCTGTGAACAGTTCAAGGGCCGCGGATACATAATGGCCTCCTCTTGTCGGCAGGCATTTGAGAATGGCAGAGGCACTTCTCTGGACATTTAAAGCCAGGTGTTCTTCATGGCCTTTCCTAGAGCCACCAGAATGGAAAACTACTCCCAAGTCTTTGAAGTGTGCAGCTTGCTCAATCTTATGCCCCTCAATGTGCCAAGAGTGGATCTTGGGCCTCCTGACAAAGGCCATCATTTTAGTTTTGTGATCATTGATTTCCAGGCAGTTCTCCCTGCAGTGCAGCGTCAGGGCCCTCAGTCTTCTTCTAAGGCCAATGGGGGTCCTTGAGAGGATGGCTGCATCAGCCACGTAGAACAGGATGGCAATGTACCTCCCAGCGCGCTTTGGAAGGTGGAAATCTGGGTTGCTGAGCTGGCCCATCATACAGTTAATGTAGAAATTGAAGGGGAGTGGAGCCAGTATGCATCCTTGTTTGATGCCCTTCAGCTCTTGTGAGGTGGCCTTGGGGGCTACATCTCACCTGGAGTGATGTGTTCACGTGCAGGGTGAATATATGGCAATGATCACTGCCCCCCAAGTCCTTGGGAATTTGGCCACTTGTGTCAACATTGGTGAAGTGCGAAGCCAGGATAGGGGCCCACCAGTCTAGCTTATTTTTAACGGCCTCTGGTGGAATAAGGTCCTCGCCTGGAGCCTTCCCCAGTCTTAATTGGGTGACTAGACTGTGAATCTCTGAGGTTGACACTGGTGCCCACGCTGGAGTGTCTTCAATGGCACAGGTGGAGCTTCTGCAAACAGCAGCAGGCTCTTTGTATAGGTCATGAAAATAGTTCTCCCAGATCTCTGGATGAAGATGACAGTCCAGGTGATTTGGATCATAAGTGGGAGAGTGCTTTGTAAAGAAGCCAGAACATGGCAGAATCTTTGGCTCTAATAGCCTGAATGAGACCCATCCAGGCATCTTTCATGGCATCTCTTTTCTTACGAAGCAGCAGAAGTTTGTGCTGTCTTTTCTGCAGAAGGAGATTCTGTGCGTACAACTGTCCAGAACCAGCTTTATAGACTTGATAGGTGTAGGGATGGGCTTTTGGGGCTTTAGCACAGTCCTTATCCAACCACTGCTTGGAGGCCTGTTGGCACTGTGCACGTAGCTGACAGATCTTGCGAGAGAGGAGCTGCTGTTATTCCTGGACGAGGGCATTGTAGGACTCCAAAGGTGCAGAAGTAGGGTCGTTAGTTAGAGAGGATGATTGAATACGCTGCAGTTGGTCAGAGGCGAATAGCTCACTTAGTGCTTGATCCAGTTGTGGAGACCATTTAGCACGGCAATGTGCTCCTCCCGTCAAGGATATGGTGGGATGATCATGGTTCTCCATATGGGACTGATAGATGAAAGGCTTTAGAAGGAGCGAGATGGGGAGATGATCACTGTCAAATTTGGGGACAACCTCAAAACCCTCCACCAGAAAGAGGAGGTACCCTGAGGTGATAAAGTAGTCAATCAGACACATCCCAGAGCCGGCCAGATAGGTGAAGTTGACAGGATGGTCGTTTTCAAGCGAGTCCTTCAGAATGAAGAGATTAAGTCGGGTGGTCATTAGACTCAAGCAGAGAACTGCATAACTTGAGCTTTGGTCCTTTGAAAGACGGATAAGAGGGAGCCCGTCTGCCTCGGGACTGGAAGCCTGAGGCTTCCTCCGTATCGGAGAGAGATAGATGTTAATTTTCAGCAGACTGCAGCAGCCGAATTGAATCAAAACTGCCATAGCATATTGTTTGAGCGGTGGAAGCAGCTTCGAGGATGCGTGTAGAGAGGTAGCAACAAGCACACCCAGGCCACCTTTGCATCTGCCACAGCCTGCCCCAGGTACAGCTCCAACTGTATAAGAGTGAAAGCCATTGAGTAATATCTCCCCGGATGAGTCTGAATAGCAAGTCCTGGGGACAAACAACAGGGCAGGCCTGCGGTCTTAATGTCCTGCTTGTGGGCTTTCATGAATCATCTGGCTGATCACTGTTGGAAACAGGATGCTGGACTAGATGCATCTATGCAACCCAGCAGAGCAATTCTTACATTTGTGTTAAGATGATGAAAATGGTCTCTTTATCATTTGGCCACCTGCCTCTCTACCTAGTCTACCATTTCAAATTACAGAAAATTTAATCTACAATCCAATCTTCAGATGCAAAACAAAAGCACTTAAAAACAGAAATAACACCCAGCATCCCTGTCAGCCTCTACTATTCAGCACCCCCAGTTTCCTCCCCACACTTCTGAGATTTCACCAGGTACTAGACACACCTTTCAAGACCATCATTACAGCCTTGAGAACAGTAGATCTTCTTTTAGAAGAAAACGTCTCAGGACATTGAATTTCTTTCAGAATACTGTGCTTGTGCAATGCAACGGTAGAATCAGGGAGCACATAGACTTCTGGCAGAGGAGTGGTTGGCCTGCTGGATACAAATACAGCTTTGATGTAATGCCTCATATGACCTCTGTAGCACAAGATGGAGCCACACTCCAGTAGCTCCAATCATGCAAGCAAAGCATCTCCGATGCGCACGCACACACACACACACACACACACACACACACACACACACACACTCTCTACAGGGTATCTGAATTGAAGGATTGGTCTGTGAGCAGAAGAGGTATGCTTGTTTTTAAAAAGGTTGGGAATCCTGTTTTAGAAGATTTGCACAAAGTTCTTCTCCCAGGGGTAGGGATGGAAGGTGAGCTTCAGTCCTGCCTGGAACATCCATGCCATGTTCCAGGCAGGACTGAAGCTCACCTTCCATCCCTACCCCTGGGAGAAGAACTTTGTGCAAATCTTCTAATACAGGATTCCCAACCTTTTTAAAAACAAGCATACCTCTTCTGCTCACAGACCAGTCCTTCAATTTAGATACCCTGTAGAGATTGTGTGTGTGTGTGTGTGTCTCTGTGTGTGTGTGTGTGTGTGTGTGTGTATTGATGGATGGATGGATGGATGGATTGATTAAGTGCCGTCAAGTCGGTGTCAACTCTTAGCAACCACATAGATATATTCTCTCCAGGGTGATCTCTCAGGTCTCTCAGTGATGCATTCATTGCTGTCATAAGCGAGTCCATCCACCTTGTTGCTGGTTGTCCTCTTCTCTTTCCTTCAACTCCACCCTGAATTATAGACTTCTCAAGGGAGCTGGGTCTTCGCGTAATCTGTCTGAAGTACGATAGTTTGAGTCTCGTCATTTGTGCCTCGAGTGAAAATTCTAGATTGATTTGTTCTATGATCCATTGGTTTGTTTTCCTGGCTGACCATGGTGTCCTCAAGAGTCTTCTCCCGCACCAAAGTTCAAAACCGTCAATGCTTTTTCTATCTTGTTTCTTCAAAGTCCGCCTTTCACATCCACAGAGTGTCATGGGGGAAACCATTGTCCAAACGATTCTAATCTTTGTAGGTATAGACTCCTCACGGCATCTAAATATCCTTTCTGAGGCCTTCATTGCAACCCTACCAAGTGCTTGTCTGCGGCGTATTTCTTGACTGTTGGATCCTTTACTGTTGTCAGTCGATCCTAAAAGGGAGAAGCTATCCACCACTTCAGTGTCTATTCTGAGGATGGTTGCTGTACCCCTTTCTTGTCTTTAGTTTAGTCTTCTTTACATGTAATTGTAGTCCCATATTTTCACTGTGCTCCTTCACTTTCATTACTAGAGCCACATTCTCAGCTCTCAGAGTGGTGTCATCAGTGTAGCGCAGCTTATTGTGTATCTATGCACACACAAATCTAAAGGTTACAGTTATGAAACAGCTTACTCCAGTCACTGGCTTACATCCAGACTCAGTTACTCAAGAGTACTCCCACTGAAATTAATCAACTTGTCCCACTAATTTCAAGAAGACTGCTGATGACTAACTTTCTCTGGATGTAGGTCTGTGGCTGGAGTAGCCTGCCTCATGACTGTAGCATTAAAACTTGGCGCTAATATTCCGTCGGTCAGGATGAGGGAAGGAGTACGCTGAGCTTCCGCACGTAGCCAGCCAGTCAGAAGCAAAGGAAGAGAGCCTTCACCCTCCTCCCTCCCCTTCTACAATAGATACATCACTGAGAAAATGTTGGCTTCCAGCCGGCAGTCCTCAAATGAGGAACACATCGCGTGGCAGGAGGTCTCTGCATACCTCCGGGAGCCCTTCAAGTACCACTAGGGGTACTAGTACCCCCTGTTGGGAACCCCTGTTCTATATACAGAGAGTTCTTTTTTAATTCATATCCAGGTCTCCATCTGTACCAGAGAGAGGCCCTTTCCACAGCAAGTCTGCACAGCTACAAATGGCAAAACGTAACCAATCACTATCTTGGCTTCAATGGCTGGTCTAGTTGCCTCATCACGGTAAGGATGACCTGCTGTTTTCACTGTCATTTCAGTGAAAAGAAACTTTCATACCAAGTCTGCAGGTATGCTTCATTTAAGTGTCATGACTTCCCTCCATGGGTAGGTGAGAGAGCAAGCCAGTAGCTCATTGTGTGCTGAGCGTAGACAGAAGTCTGCCAATTGCTAATCACTTCTATAACCAAATGGTCTGGGAATTCACTACCTCGGAGAAGTGATGAACTAGTTTGATCTAATATGTAAGCAGCTGTCCACTGTAAATGTATTGGGTCTACGGATGTGGATTGGCTTTGGTAGCCAGGTCTTCATAGTTGCCAACTTCCTCCCCAGGGATGTCTGCTTGCCCAGCACAAAACCAGACTCCTCCTCCCTCCAAATTCCCAGTGTGTGGAGAACTCAGGAGTTGAGCGGAGTCTCTCATTTTGTGCTCGCCTACAGTATTGTTGCTGGAAATATTCCTAGTCACTCATGGTGACCTGCAAAACGTTGAGATATAAAGGCAGTTCACACAATGCTCCTGTTTTAGGATTGTGTGCAAGGGAAAGGCTGGAGAGAGAGAGAAGTGATTTCTGGGGGAGAGGAGCTGAGCCAGAGAGTGCCTTCCTACCCAGCTCGCATACCCAGCACTTTACCCAGGCAGGAAGAAACATATATCTGTTCTAATCACAGCCATGTGAACTGCCTCACAGAGTACCTTGAGGGGGATGAGGGTGGGAAAGGAAGCATGGGATGGATGGAAGTAGTGGGACTTCTATTATTATTATTATTATTATTATTATTATTATTAAACTTCTATCCCGCTCTTCCTCCAAGGAGCCCAGAGCGGTGAACTACATACTTGAGTTTCTCTTTCACAACAACCCTGTGAAGTAGGTTAGGCTGAGAGAGAAGTGACTGGCTTAGAGTTACCCAGCTAGTTTCTTTCTTTTTTTTTTCATTTCAATTTTTTATTAACTTTTAACAATAACAGTAACTATAACAATCATAATAAATACAGTTACAAGTTGACTTCCCGCGCACCTCTTTTCGTGATACCAACTATAAATTTTACCCTTATTGTAATATTAATTAAAAAGGAAAAACACAAATTTAAACCTTCCACCACCATTAATCTGCCCAACCTGCATTTCAAATTTCAAATCCTGCTGTAAGATCCATAGTAGGAAAATAATTCTTTAAATAAACCAAAAAAGGTTTCCAATCTTCCTTGAAGCGTTCTAAACTTTGGTCTCTGATCAGTGTTGTAAGTTTTGCCATTTCTGCAGCCAATCTTCTTTTGAAGGCAGTTCGTTAGTCTTCCATTTCTGTGCATATAATATTCTGGCCGCCGTAGAAGCATACATTTAAAAAGTTAAATTATTTGTAGAAATTGCTCCTTGTGTTATTCCTAGCAGGAAGAATTCTGGCTTCTTAGGGAATGTCACTTTAAATATCTTCTTCAGTTCATTATATATCATGTCCCAATAGGCCTTGGCCCTCCCACAGGTCCACCACATATGAAAAAAAGTACCTTCAGTATGCCCACACTTCCAACATTTATTTGAAACATTTTTATACATTAATGCCAGTTTTTTAGGCGTTAGATACCATCTATACATCGTTTTGTAATAATTTTCCTTCAAAGCATAACAAGCAGTAAATTTTAAATCACTTTTCCATAGCTTCTCCCACGCTGCCATTTCTATATTAAGTCCAACATCTTGAGCCCATTTTATCATGGTTGTTTTAACCAATTCCTCTCTAGTCTCCTCCAAAAGTAGTAATTTATACATTTTAGAGATTAATTTTTCATCGTCTTGACATAATCCCTTCTCAAAATTCGAAATCTGATCTTCAAATCCAACTTTAAGGTCTTTCTTATACACCTCATTTAACTGATAGTACTGAAACCAATCTCTAACCAAGTTTTGTAATTCAGTTAAAGATTTTAACTTACAATCGTTTCCCTGAAAATACAACAGATCTCTATATGTACCCCCAGACATCTGCATATTTACTTCTTTACGTGATAAAGCTTCAATCGGGGATATCCATAACGGAGTTTTTGGTTCCAACCAATTTTTATATTTTAACCATACCCTCATTAAACTCCTTCTTACACAGTGATTCAAAAAATCTTTATGTGCTTTAGTTTTTTCATACCATAGATAAGCATGCCATCCAAACCTTCTATCAAATCCCTCCAGATCAAGGACTCTAGGGTTTCTCAATGTTATCCATTCCTTTAGCCATGTCAAACATACAGCATCAAAATACAACCTTAGGTCTGGCAAGGTAAGACCACCCCTTTCCTTTGCATCTGTTAAATTCTTAAAATTTATTCTTGGTCTTTTCCCTTGCCAAACAAATTTAGCTATATCCTTCTGCCATTGCCTAAAACAAGTCAAGTTATTAATTATAGGAATAGTCTGAAAGAGAAATAACATTTTAGGCAAAACATTCATCTTCACCACTGAAATTCTTCCCATCAAAGATAAATTCATTTTAGACCATCTTTGCAAATCTCTTTTCATTGAGTTCCATGTTTTAACATAATTATTTGAAAACAGCACAGAGTTATTATTTGTTAACCAAACTCCCAAATATTTCACTTTCTTCTCCACTTTTAACTCACTTATTTCACCAAATCTATCTTTACTTTCCTGATCAATATTTTTAGTCAGAACCTTAGTTTTAGTCTTGTTTATGTAAAATCCTGCCAACTGGCCAAATTGCTGTATCTTGTCCAAAAGTCTTTCAATCTTATCGATTGGATTCTCTAAAAATAACACAATGTCGTCTGCAAAGGCTCTCAGTTTGTATTCTTGTCTCCCGATTTTGGGACCATGTAATTCATCATCTTCCCTAACAGATCTACAAAGCACTTCTAAAACCAGTATAAAATGCAATGGAGAAAGTGGACAACCTTGTCTAGTCCCGTTTTGTATTCTACAATTGTCTGATAATTCTCCATTTACAATAATCTTGGCATATTGTTCCAAGTAGATAGTTTTAATTGCTCTAATGAAATGTTCACCGGCAGTTATTTCCTCTAATAAACCCCACATAAACTGCCACGAAATATTGTCAAAAGCTTTCTCTGCATCCAAAAAAATCATCGCCATCTGTTTTTCATTATGTTTTTCATAATACTCCAATACATTCAAAACTGTTCTAACATTGTCTCTCAGTTGTCTCTTTGGCAAAAAGCCAGCTTGATCCTCATGAATAAAGTCTCGTAGTACCACTTTCAGTCTTCTTGCCAAAACCGCAGCAAAAAGTTTATAATCATTATTTAAAAGTGATATTGGCCTATAATTTTTGACTAATGTTAAGTCTTGATCTGGCTTTGGGATTATTGTAATATTTGCATATTTCCACGAATCTGGCATAATCCCTTTTTGTAAAATGTCATTCATAGTCCATTGAAGAGGTTGTAAAATTTGATCTTTGAGTGACTTGTAATACAAAGCTGAGAGTCCATCTTGCCCAGGGGCCTTGTTGGATTTAGCTTGATTTATTGCTTCTATTATTTCCATAACTGTTATTGGAGCATTCATGATTTCTATTTGTTGAAGAGAAAGTTTTGGAATATTTTTAGTTCTAAGAAACTGCTTAATTTTTTTATCTTCTACTATTTTGCCTTGATATAATTCCGAGTAATATTTTAAAAATTCCATCCTTATTTCCTTTCCATTATAAGAGAGCCCATTTTTAGTAAATATTTTAGATAACAATTTTTTTTTCCTCTCCAGTCTAATTTTCCAAGCCAGCAACTTGCCTGGTTTATTTGCAAATTCAAATGATCTTTGCTTGATATACTTCAGATTTTGCTCAAGTTCATTTGCTATTAGCATAGAGAGTTGTTGTTGTAACATCTTAATAGCTTGAGAGATCTTCTTCTTATCTTTAGTCCATATCAATTCTCTTTCCTTTTTGGAAATCTGCATCAGTAGTACCTCTCTTTTCAATCCTCTTTGTTTTTTAAAATATGCATTTTGCTGTATGAAAAAACCTCTCATAACCGCTTTGCTTGCATCCCAAACAATTTTGTTGTCCAATCCTTGATTTAAATACAATTCAAAATAATCCTTTAACTTCTTTTTGGCTTTCTCAACCACATCTGGTTTTTTCAAAAGATATTGATTCAGTCTCCACCTAAATGAGGTCGCTCCTTCCTTCTTCCATGCAAAACAAATCGGATTATGATCTGAAAATGTCCTAGGTAGAATGTCCATTGTTTTCATATGAGTTATAATGGTTTGGGATGTCCAGACCATATCTATCCTGGAATGTGACTGATAGCTTTCCGAAAAGTAGGTATATTCTTTTGCATTTGAATTTTTAATTCTCCATAGATCATAGAGATCCATATGATCTACTAATTCAAAAAATGCTTTAGGAAGTTTACCTTGTAAATTCTTTTCCGATAAATCAGATTTTCTGTCCAAAACTGTCGAGACAACTCCATTAAAATCTCCCAATAAAAGCAAATTAGCATTTGATAGATCTGCCATCTTTTGATCCAAATAGTTATAAAATTCAACTTTCCTTTCATTAGGGGCATAGATTCCAATTATCACTGTTTTAATTCCAGATATTAAAACTTCCAATGCTAATATCCTACCTTCTTCATCTTTAAAAATCAATTTAGGTTCAAATTGTTGTTTGACATAAAATACTACTCCTCTTTTTTTTTTCTTATCTGAAGAAACAAATTCTTGTCCCAGGGCTCTATTTACCAAAAATTTCCAATCATGTTTTCTAATATGAGTCTCTTGTAAACACACTATATCCAAATTTTGTTTCTTAAGAAAGTGGAAAACCCTGTTTCTCTTAATTTTTGAATTCAGACCAGTTATATTCCAAGATAAAAATCTGTAAGTTTGTTTATAATCTATATAGAGTGACTTAAGTTATATGTTTATGAAGCAGAATGTTCAGAAGATAAGTCTTTTTTGTATTTCCGCCAGAATTCTTGTGCTTTCAGGAGCTCAGTGAATCTATTCCTCTTGCTCTTGTAGAAGAAGGAGATTCCCTCTGGTAATTCCCATCTAAAACGTATTCCTTTAGCAGTTAATGCATCAACCAAAAATTTGTAATCCTTACGTTTTCTTAGAATTCTGGCTGGAATCCCTTTCAAAAATTTTATCTGATGAGTTTGAATTGTTAAGGTTGTAGTAAAGTGAGCCTGAATGATTCTCTCTGCTATTGATTTGGTGGGAAAATGTACTATGCAGTCTTTGATTAATTTATTTCTTGTTGCAAAATCCGAGTTTACACGAAAGGCTGTCTCAATCTGGGCATCCATCTCAACAACCGTAATTCCCAAAAATGATGCAAGTTCCACTCCAAGTAATTTCCTAATGTTCTCATTAGGAATTTCAGGAATTCCTCTGAACCGTAAAAATCTCTCTTTTTGTCTTAATTCTAACAAAGCCATTTGATCCAGTAATTTTTCTCTGTCATCTTTCAGTGATTGCACATCTTTTTCTACAACATCAACCCTTAATTTAAATTCTTTATTGTCCTGTGCCAATTTTTTGACAGTCTCATCAATATTTGAGGTCCTATCATTTATCTCAGCCATATTTTGCTTCATTTGGGTTACATCAGAAATGACCTGTTTGAGGTCGGTGGCATTTGATGCCAAGGCAATTGCGTTTGACTGCGAAATTTGTTTCATCTCAATCAACGTCTGGTCCATGGCTGCAGCTACTTTAACTTCCCCTGCACTTGTATCTGGAAGTGAAAGTTTCTTGCTTGTAGATGTGTCTGGCTTAGATGAGGTTTCTCCCTGTCTTTCATAATGACATGAAGGAGTTAAAGAAGAAAATTCTTTGCCCAAGTATGTTTGTCCTTGATCTCAAAACAGAAAGTAAAAACCTGAGCTTGTACTAAAATATAAACAATTGTGCAGCATATCAGTGGACGTCAAAACTTTCTCACGGTAGCGTGGAGTATCAAAAAAAAAAAAAAAGACAGCAGAACGTCTCTTCTTTAAACTTGAAGAACAACAATCCCCACTGATAGAATTCTTTCCAGATATTAAAACCAGCAACTGAAGTTTCCAATCTTCGAGCCCGAGCCCAAGCCCGATCCACATATCAAATTACCAGCATATTAGAAGACGTGGGTTATATTGAATCAAGCCTTTGATCTAGGATGATGAAGGGAGGATTTTGAAGACTCAAAATCCTCTTTTTCTTCCTGCTCAGTCCTCCCTTGTCAGAGAGGCAGCCACTGCGTTGGCGGTCCCAACCAGAAGTCAGAGTTACCCAGCTGGTTTCATGGCTGAGTGGGGATTAGAACTCGGGTCTCCCCAGTCCTAGTCCAGCACTCTAAGCACTACATCACGCTGGCTCTGCCTTTCCCTCTATTGCTCTCAAAATCCCAATTTGAACAATTTCAGAATATATCTAGTTTTGAAGAGGAGTAGAACAAAGAGGAGGAAGTGAGGTCTTCACTCAGGAGCCAATGTCTGAAGTATCCTGGCTATTTAATACAAATGTGTTATAGATAGATAGATAGATAGATAGATAGATCTATCTCCCCCCCACAATGCACTACATGCACAATGCAATGGGGGATTTTCCTGTCAGATTCTGTATCTCCTAGGGCTGAACTCAGCCCAACGAGACATACAATAACCGGCAGCCAGGTTAAGGTTGCGCTTGCAAAATCTTAGCTAACAGCTGGGTTGGTTTGAAGGGTTAGGTAGGCGAGAAGCATCGGGATCCATGGGGATCCCGGCCTAACATCAGCTGGGCTGCCCTTGCCCGCGTTAGGCTGGTCATGAGAACAGTCCCTTTGATTCTCAGGCCCAAGATACAGCATTCTTTAGACATTCACCCAGCTAGCATTGATTATTAGCTCAATCATTTTCAGCAACAAATTGACATGCCTAGATCTTCCTGTCCAGTCTTCTAGATTCTAGGCTCGGTTAGGATGTTGGATAACAGCTATCTTTATATGCATTGACAGTAATAAACTCAACTCAACTAAAACTAAGACATGCCTATATATCTCAGACCAATCTCTTTTTCTTATAACAGAAAGATATTGTCTTTCAGAGTTTCTTATGGCCGCCAAGAAAGCCCAGAAGCCTGCAGCACATCAAGCACTCTCGGACGCATTTCGAAAGATCCTGCTTGTTGTTCTAGGCAAGGCCTTTTCCTTTAAAAAATAAAAACACATTTTTAAAATCCTGTTTTTGTCCCACTCTTACCTGGGGTTCCAAGTGGTTTCCATCCACAGGACGGATCAGATCCTCACCTGCTTAGCTGAGTTTCTCCCAGACCATTTTCTGAGTCCTAGGTGGAAGAACAGAGACACAAGTTACTGGCTTTAAAGCTTGGGATCTTCTCCAACGATGGTGGGAATTGTGGAGGAGGAGACTTGCCATCCAGAAATGCATGGTGACGAAGGCCAAGGGCAGCAAAGAGTGGGCTAAGGCATTCTTCATCCAGATGAGATGGCTCCCCCATGAGGCAAGGTGAGGTGACAGTCTCAGGCAGCACTTATGCCCTAGGATGGCAAGTGTAGGCACCCTGCCCCCTGCAGGTGTAGTCTCGCCTGCCTGCTATCACCGCCTCCCACCAGCTCCTCTACACTCTGTCACCCTCCTTTCAGGTGTCCTCCCCTTGATCCTGGCCCCGCTCCTGATGCAGACAGTGGTCTCTACCTCTTCTCCATTGCCCAGCTGCCTCATCTTTTGAAAATTTATTTAATCTATTTTAATTGATTTTTACATTTAGATCCCACTCTCCTCCAAGCAGCTTAGCGTGGTGTACATGCCTTTTTTTATCCTCATGAGAACCCTGTGAGGTAGTTTAGGCTGAGAGATATATGACTGGCCCAGAGTCACCCAGTGAGTTTCATGGTGGAAAGGGGATTCAAACTCGGGTCTTCCTGGTCCTAGTCCAACACTCTAAACACTACACTCTGCTGGCTCTTCTGGGCATGTCACTGTATGAAACTGCAAGTCAGGAGTGGAGACAGAGAAAAATGGTGCTTCTAGCATAGAGTGGTGGCCTCTCCTCATTGCTTCTGCTTTGCTAGCTACAGTAGCTGGTTCTCTACCCCCAACCCCATCAGCAGGGGAGACTTGTGCATAGGAAGAAGAAAACAAGAAGGAAACTGATCCAGCTACTGGAGCAAGAGAAGCAGTGGCAACAAAGAGTCAGAAGACTACTCTGTGAGGAGCAGACACAGCTTGAGGAGGTGAGCAGGCTTTTCTAAACAGAACAACTAGCCTTCCCCCCTTCAAAACAACTAACAGGAGGAGGGGAGATTTTGAGGGGCTGGTTTCTCTTTAAGGAGTGTGTGTGTGTGTGTGTGTGTGTGTGATTTGCCAGAGCTAGCATTTGCCAAGGCTAGCAAACCCCAGTGTTTTTGTTTGTCCCGACCTGGAGGGGGCAGAGTCAGCTAGGGCTATGGGAGACCCCACATTCCTTTGACATTTCTTGGACCCACATCCTGTGCCTCAGTTGGAAGCCTACTCCCGACATAAGAAGTGAAGGCCCAAGAACATACCGAACAGAGCATAGTGAACAGGGATAGCAAACAGGACGTTGGCATTTTGCAGTTGTTTAGCGGGAAGTGTGCGGAGGAGCCTGGAACAAGCCCCCATGATCACAAGGAGCGCAGAGGAGAAGAGAATGTAAGTACGAATCCCTCCATCATATTCTTGAGAAAGGCTGTTTGGACAGTTAAATAGCTGACCAGTAGAGCTGAGACCTATCCTAATAAACTATCGCTAAATACTGCAAACAGCCAACAAAAGCGGTACGGAGACAGAAAGTCAGCAGGGGAGGGGGCACTTCCCAGTGTATTGCACAGAGTGCCACATGTATGACTATTTGCCCCATGGGCCGAAGTCATGGGTGTGTGCTCGGTGCAATGAGCTCCTGGCTCTCAGGGAACAAATTTGTTCCCTTGAGACCAAGGTGGTGAATCTGGAGAAGCTCCGAGAGACAGAGAGGCATGCGGACGAGACCTTCAGGGACGCAGTCCAGACATCCCACTCCAGGGCTGATAGCTCCTCTGCTGTCAGGGAGAATGAAGGTCTCTGGCAAGGAAGACATTGGTCTGAGGAAGAGGGAAATGCTCCTTTAGAAGGGACCCCTTCATTGGAACATGAGCTCATATCCTTTCGCACAGGGGATACTCCTGTGGGGCGGGGCCTCTTTGTAGTGGGTAATTCAATCATTAGAGGTATAGATAGATGGGTTTGTGACCATGTGTTGACTGCACGGTGACTTGCCTGCCTGGTGTGAAGGTTGCGTACATCACACATCGTGATGCTGACGGGAGCTGGGCAGTATCTGGTTCGGCAAATGCCATCCCATCCTCGATAGAAAGGACAGGGAGGGGCGCCTTGGAGGTGGAGTAGCACTGTATGTTAGGGATAGAATCTAACAAGCTAGAAAACCGAGGTGGACTGGAGTCCTCCACAAAACCCTGTGGGTGACAATACAAGGCATGAAAGGAAACGTGCTACTGGGGACATGCTATTGCCCTCCGGATCAAAACGCTGACAGTGACTGGGAGTTGCAGGAGGAAATCAGGGAGGCGTCAAGAAAAGGCAGGGCTGTAATAATGGGTGACTTCAATTACCCACACATAGACTGGCTAAATTCAGTCAGGTAATGACAGAGAGGTCAAATTTCTAGATACACTCAATGACTGTGCCCTAGAACAGTTGGTCTTGAAACCAATCAGAGAGAAGGCGACCTTGGACTTAATCCTGAGTGGCACCCAGGACTTGGTGCGTGATGTCAGTGTCATCGACCCTTTAGGGAACAGTGACCATAGTGCCATCAAATTCAGCCTACGTGCTGGGAGAGAATCACCAAGGAAGTCTAACACAGACATTTTGCATTTCAGAAGAGGAAACTTCTCCCAAATGAGGAGTATGGTGAAAAGAAAACTGAAAGGGAAAATCAGGAGAGTCACTTTGCTCCAGAATGCATGGAGTTTACTGAAATCCACAATACTAGAAGCCCAGTTAGATTGTATATCCCAAAGGAGGAAAGGTACCACTAAGTCCAGGAGGATGCCAGCATGGCTAACAGGTACTGTCAAGGAAGCCATCAAAGGGAAGAAGACTTCCTTTTGAAATTGGAAGGCCTGTCCAAACGAAGAGGACAGAAAGGAACACAAACTCTGGCAAAAGAGATGCAAGGTGACAATAAGGGAGGCAAAAAGAGAGTTTGAGGAACATTTAGCTAGAAGTATCAAGGGGGATAGGAAAAATGTCTTTCAATACATCAGAAGCGGGAAACCTGCCAGGGAGGCGGTTGGACAATGAGGGAGTGAAAAGGATGATTAAGGAGGATATGGAGGTTTCAGAGAAGCTCAATGAGTTCTTTGCGTCTGTCTTCATGGTAGAGGATACTGAACATATAGCTGTTCTTGAACCAGGCTTTTTGGGGATGGAGGCTAAAGAACTGAGTCAGATAGAAGTGACAAGAGATGATGTTCTAAACTGTCTGGGGGAAAAAAACAAATGAACATTGACTTGACTTTCAGATGCCTTCAGTTGCTTGTTCTCCCTCCATGCTCTCTTCACTCATCTGATACCTTCAGTCTCCATAAAATCCCCCATGCCCCAACTCTTTGGGGTAGAAAGCTGGTCCTGTGGTAGCGTGCATGAATTGTCCTGTTTGCTAAGCAGGGTTGACCTTGGTTTGTATTTGGATGAGTGAGCATTATGAGAGGAGAACTGGTCTTGTGGTAGCAAGCATGACTTGTCCCCTTAGCTAAGCAGTGTCCACCCTGGTCGCATATGAATGGGTGGACTAGAATGGGTGGACTAGAAGTGTGAGCACTGTAAGATATTCCCCTCAGGGGATGGAGCTGCTCTGGGAAGAGCAGAAGGTTCCCAGTTCCCTCCCTGGCTTCTCCAAGATAGGTCTGAGAGAGATTCCTGCCTGCAACCTTGCAGAAGCCGCTGCCAGACTGCAAAGACAATAATGAGCTAGATAGAGCAATGGTCTGACTCAGTATATGGCAGCTTCCTAGTAAGGGTCAAATACTCCCCTTTGGGTTGGGGCTGTAGTCCTGTGGTAGATCATCCGTCTACATCTCTACAGAGCATCTGCTCTGTAGAAATGCTTTCCCATTTAAAGGAAGAATTTAAATGTACAAGTTCCCAAGTTGAATCCCTGGCATCTCCAGGTAGAGGTGGGTAAGACTCCTGCCTGGAACCTTGGAAAGTGGCTGCAAGTCAGTGTAGAAAATATTGAGCTAGATGGAGAATGGTCGGGTAGAGGCAGCTCCCTATGTTCCTAGGACTCTGCCCATCAACTTGTGTTCTACCCTATTATTCAAACTCCTGCCCTCCTGACTGCCCTTCTTCCTAATAAAAACTCTTGACTACACCGACATTTTGTAATGGTTGTTGCACGTTTGCCTTTGCCCTCCTCCACTCCCCTTCCCTTGTGTGCCTAGCCTTCCTGAGGGCCAAGCCAGATGTGATATAGGAGTTCCTGCTGCCAGATCTCTTGTGTCCTATCTAGTTGGACTCTGGATTGTAAGCCTGAGATCAGGGCACGTTCTTCTTTTTGCTGCATGTAGAAGACCAAATAGCTGTCATGGACTCTTTAGCAAGACTAACATTAAAATCATCATTTCATTCCAAACCTTGAATAAAGGTGAGGAATGTTACAAAATAATAGACAAAAGGATTTTACTTCTAATTATTCCTTTGTTAAAACTTGGCCTTGTTAACTTGTCTGTTTCAGAGAATGGGAAAGTGGCAGTGGAGTATAGCTCTCCCCAGGAAGACCCCATTGACTGTTTAGCAGAAGAGGGACTGAAAGGTCTCATCCAGGTAAATTGAAGCCTCATCTCATCATTCGCAGATGAGCCTCATGTTGCTATGACCTAGCAAGCTCAGCTCTTGAACATCTTAGCTTCATGAGTTGGGAGGAGTGAGTAGGGAATGAGCATTCTCTCTCATTTCAATGCATGGACTTTTAAATTCAATGGGCTACCTGTATGTTTATAGGAAACATAGGAAACATAGGAAACTGCCATATACTGAGTCAGACCATTGGTCTATCTATCTCAGTATTGTCTTCACAGACTGGCAGCGGCTTCTCCAAGGTTGCAGGCAGGAGCCTCTCTCAGCCCTATCTTGGAGAAGCCAGGGAGGGAACTTGAAACCTTCTGCTCTTCCCAGAGCGGCTCCATCCCCTGAGGGGAATACCTTACAGTGCTTTACACTTCTAGTCTCCCATTCAGATGCAACCAGAGCAGACCCAGCTTAGCTATGAAGACAAGTCATGCTTGCTACCACAAGACCAGCTCTCCTCTCCCGTCAGGTGCTTAGACCAAGGACGGACAGGTTCCTCGGGGGCGGGTAGACTGAAGATAGCCAGAGATAGCTGGGCTGAATGTTAGATGCTTGGAGCCACAGAGAGAGGACTCACTGGTCTCCCGCTGTCAGATCCTGGTTCAATGTGAGTTAACCACAGTGGGTTGACCAGAATTGCCTAGGAAATCTGCATTCTCAAAACCAGCTCCACAGGCAACCACACTAATCACTTTATGGCAACCACACTAATCACTTTATGCAATCCAGATCCCTGTATGTCAGTCAACAAGTGTTAGTTTCACATTCAGTTCTCCACAGAGCCAACAGCTCCAAATAGCTCAAGCCCATCAACTGATTGTCTGTGCATTTGGGCCTACATTGTTGCCATAGCAGTCATGCTCGGAGTTCTGCAAAAATGATGTCACTGCCGTGGAATGCTCAGGGTGCAGACTCTGATGTCCAACCGACGTTGGAGATCAAAAGATGGCAGGAATGGTTCAGCTCTGTAGTATGGTCCCTGTTGCAAGCAACAGCAACAGCAACTGCAATTTGCTGCTCATGATCTTTTTGGACTTATTTATGGGAGTTGGGCACCGCAGCCATAGGTTGGGTGCAGCAGCCATAGGGAATTACTCCAACCCGTGCCGTAGCACCGTAGAAGTCCTCAAGCTTTGGAAAGTCACCAGACCTCCTAGACTCCACCGTGTGCCACCTCCCAGTGCGGCTTTCCACCTGTGAGTACTTCAACCTCACTTCCAGAACTCGGAGGATAGAACCCTTTTTGGGAGAGCCTTTCATTAGGAGTGATGTAGGTGGGATAAGATACTTCTTATTTCGAGGTAGCTTAGCTGATGCCTTTTAAAAAAAGATTTGATACCCCTCTTTTCATCCAAAGGAACCAGAGCAGTTTACAACTCAATAATAACAATTTCGAAAAAGAAAGAAATGGGAACAGCCGTATAAATGGTATGAAGCACAAAAAGGGCCATAGATGGGGAAGGGGAGCCAAAGGGCTGAAGGAAACAGGGATCCCACTGCTCTGTTTAAAAAGGGGGGAAAGGACCCAATGCCTAGAGTGTTTCAAAGCCACTGAACAGGCACTTCAGATGTGTCCCGAAAGAGCATTCAGTAGAACCATATAGCCAAACGAGCAGGCAATGGGGAAAAAGGTACAACAGGGATTCTAACAAGTAACGTCACCCCTTCCTTTGCCCAGGTTGATTCAGGCATACACGTTGACTAGGCACTCGCCTAGACAGAGGCGTAACTAGGGAAAATGGCACCTAGGGCAAGCACTGAAATTGCGCCCCTATCCAAACAGGGATGATGGGACTTGTAGTCAACAATATCTGGAAATCCCTCTGAAAAGGAACACTGTACCATCTAGACATGGTTGTTGATCCAAACCTGAAAACATGAGCCATCTCAGTAAAAGACTTCAAACAACAGTCGGGAGTTATGCGAGGATTCCAAGTGTCATTTTCTCTGTCTCATCTCATGCTTTTTAAAAAACATGACTTTGTCCTAGAGGATCACCTGCCCAAATAGCCACTAGCAAAATAGGGGAAGAAGAAGCTGGTGGTGTGTGTGTCTGTGTGTTTGTGTGTGTGTATAAACCAGTGAATGATTCCTGCCAGCCTTTGTCTTATGATGACTGTTGGCTCATGATGGGGTATATGTGAATTCACCACACTAGTGCTTACTTTGACACCAAGAGGGAGGAGGATACATTAGTTTGCCACACTAGACAGAGGAATGTGCAACAGGAGCAGACAGCCAAGTTCTGCCAGGGCCCAAACCAGCCCCTGCCAGACTAAGAAATCCTTGTAATTTGCCCCTTCCTGTCACAAGCAGTGTGCTGTTGACTCTATTATTGACTCTAACTCTCAGATATCCCAGTCATGGATGGAAAATTCAGGGTCAATTTACAAGAGACACATTTTCTACATGGAAGTTTCTTCTGTGCAGGTGCTGTGCAGAAACCCATGTGTAGTGACCGCCAGGGGCATAGCAAGGTTGGAATGGGCCAAGATGAGATTTCAAATTGGGCCCCCAGCCCCTCAAAATCCAGGGCCTCCACACAACACAGGCCCCCAAGGATTTAAGTCGGATCTTTCAAAATACGTATGCTGCCTCGAAATACATTTCACTGAATACACACATGCACACTTCACAGTATATAGTGATATACATCGAGTACTATATATTTGTGCTACTTTTAATGCCTAGAACACACTAGCAACATTAATGATTAAAATGGCCCCCTCGCTGCGGATTAGCAAAGGAGACTTTCAACCCTGCAGGGTGAGCCAATGTTTGTTTTCTCAGAATTCTGAACAAATTCAGAAAAGTTTGATCCCAGGAGATTTTTCACACCAGGCTTTTAAAGCCCTTTAACACACATCTCCTCTGGAATAGAGGTGCTGCATTCACATGTTGGCCAGATTTACCCTGAAGTCGCTGCAAGTTATTGGGGAGCAGTTCACACACAAGAAAAATAAAATAAAATAAAATAAAATAAAAGCACAACACATGTTTCACAGTTCTCACTCAGACCTTCTGGGTTGCAAAACAACTTGAACATAAGTGCATTTATGAATGGTTGAATGAAAATAAATAAAATATACTTGTTCCAGAAGTTTTTGTAATTTTCTGCCCTGAAACAAGCCACTTATAGGCCTTTTTAGATAGTTTTTGTTTTTAAAGCCAACACATTTTCCAGTCTGTTTTCAATTAAATATTCAGAGACTTCTCTGTCTCGCCCCCCCACCCACCCCCATATCAAAGCCCTATGGCAAGCAGATTCCTATAGGGGTGGGGGGACCCCAAAAAGGAATTCACAGCCTACCTAGCAATAGCTGTTCTGGATGGTCTGGGCAGGGGGGCTGCTGCTGCTGCTGCTTTGGAGAGCTCTGCCTGCTTCCTCCTTCCTTCCTTCCTTCCTTGCTTGGAGCCTATTTGAGTTCACGCTTCAGGGAGGCCTACTGGGAGGCCTCTCTGGAAGCCCCGCCCACCCGCCGATCAGCTGAGAGGCGGGGAGAGAAGAGCTCTGCAGTTTGCAGGCCTTGCCGATCCTAGGCCGGAGCTGGAGGCAAGTGGCTGAGGGGCCCTGGGGCTGGGCAGGGGGGCAATGGGGTGGGGGTGGCAGGAACTGGTGTGGCGCCCCCACCTCAGTGGCGCACAGGGCACCTGCCCTGCCTGCCCCCCCCCCCGTTCTGCCTATGCACCTAGAGCAGCACGACTTGCATTGTGCCTGCACAGGAAGAAGTGTACAAACCAGGGCTCTTGTCTTGTTTCTGAGGTGGCCAGCCTCCTGCACAGAGTGAGAGCAGCATGACCCCGAATACGCTGCCACATCAAGATGTCCTGCCTTGCCCTGCCTGGAATGACAACCGATGGAGCTGGTGCTGCTGCTCCGTGCGTCGCTTCGGCTCTCTGGCACCCCCTATCCTGACCAGCACAGAGAAACCAGGCAACCTTTGCAGAACTTTGGGGAGGCTGCACAGTAGGGTTGCCGTGTGTTTTGTCCCCCCACCCCCGGCAGGAGTCCTCTGCCTTTTAACAGCTGCAACTGGTAGAAATCTTGACGGGAACGTCTTTGCATTACTGTAGCCCTAGGCTTGTTTTTATTTTTATTTTATTTTTTATTTTTTACCCTGCAAAAACAGCTTAATGTGAAAAATCCATCAGAAGATGCTACATAAGTCATTGTAATTGTGTGTGTGTGTGTGTGTGCGCGCGCGCGTGCGTGCGGTGAGGGGAGGGGGCAACGTTCAGGACTTTATCAGCTTGATGTCCTTTAAGGCATCGTTGTCTAGATAGGGGCTTGAATTTACTCACAAGTAGCAGCTCTGCAGGGCCATAATGTGTATTGGGACCAGGATGTGGATGTAGAGGGTGTTTAACCCTTTCTGTGCCCTTTTCTGGTCTAAAATGATATATCAGTGGCTGTTTTCAGAGTTAGATAGCCATGGGGGTGCATTTTTGTTAGTGCAGAAAGAATAGGTGAAGCACCCCTAGCTCTGAGCCATGGTCCTGATACAATTTGCAGCTCCACAAAGCTGCTCTTTGTGAATAGATGTAAGCCCCTAACTTGATGAAGACACATTGAATGCCTTGCCTTGTTTGGTCTACACATTTTAGTCCACCACTCTCGTGCCAGTCTTCTAGCTGGTGGTGGGTGCTAGCTGCTTTGCCCTTTGGGGTCACACACACTGCTACACAAAATGAACTAGGCAGCACAGATCATTCCTCTCAAGAGGGATTGTGTGGCTGTTAGGGCCTGGGGGGGAACACTGAGAAGCTGGTGCTGGCAGTTGCAGTTGCTGGAGATGGTGGGGAGGGAGGGAGTCTCTCAGATGTTATTTCAGCACTCTCATCCCTCAAACTTGTGGTGGCCGCTTGGCTTATGGTAGGCCTTAGGGCCCCACCCCCCGCCCGTTGTTTTTGGACTACAGTTCCCATCATCCCCAGGCACAGTGGCCAATAGCCATGGGATATGGGAATTGTAGGCCAGCATCTGCTGGAGGGCCAAAATTGAAGAGCCCTGGCTTATGGTGTCCGTGCCTTATGAGGGCTTCCTTCCCAGAATCCTCCAAGAGAAAACAATCCAGGGCAGCCTAAATCGAGGGGTTCCCACCCTTGGGTCCCCAAATGTTGTCTCCCATCGTCCCCAGGCCACCATGGTGAAGGCCATTATGGCCAACACAATGGAGTTGTAGTCAAACAACATCTAGAGACCTAAGGGTGGAGACCCTTGGCACAGATGACCTTCCTCAAGAGGAATGCGGGGCTGTTAGAGGCTGGTGGAAACACATAAGATGCACAGAAGCACAAAATCAAACTTTGTCTGACTCTTGGGAATCACCACTTGAAGGCATCCCACTTAGAAATATCGATTTCAACATCATTCCCTTGCCCCTGTCTGTTTCTCCCCCCTAGGGATTCCACTGGGAACCTTGTTTCGATTGGAAAACAAAGCTGGACTGTTGGGAGAACTCCTTTTATATTATCAACAATTTTGTAAGTTCACCATGATAACTTTTGCTAAACCTAAGTGGGCAGATAGCTCAGAACTAATATTTTCTTGCCAGATTGCTGAGGAGATGACTAGATCTACATCTGCCAAGTAGATTGATAAAGTTTTCAAAGCATGGGCAAGACAGAGAGTTTGAGCTTGGGGTGGGGGATACATTTGGTAATACCTTAAGAATGAATGCAGATTCTTAAATATCTTTGTTCATTTTGAATTAGATATACATTCAAAATGGGACAGGGGTAGGGACTTCAAGATGAGATGGAGAAGCTTAAATCTCAGATTTTGTATGGGGTGTTATTATGTAAGCATGCAATTTCCAAGACCTCAGATATATGGATGGGTGGTAAAGATTGTCATCACAATTCAGCAAAGGAGATTGATCCCTGTAAGCAGCCTTCTGCATGCGTAATTGACATGGAAGGAGGTGTGCATTCACACTGTGACACTTACTCAGGCTGGATATTGAACTGGTACTGGTTAGATGCCTTTTGTTGTCTGTGGAAGGGGATGCACATCTCTGTCCAGACTTGTTGCTCATGACTGCAGCTGGACTGGAATTGGAGTGCAGGATGAAAGTATCATGCTTATGCCCAATCCATTAAGACAGAAAGAGAGGCTGTGATCCTGGCTGTGCGATGTTCTCAAACTTCCCTTCACCTCTCCAGGACTTTCCATGGCAACAGTTTGAGCAAACTTCAGGAGGGCTCACTTTCACTTACGCATCGGCGGTAAGTTCTCGTTTCTAGGAGTACGGTGATTGCTGACTCTCTGGGTCAAAACTGCGCACCCATATGTGATTTTCTCCCCGGGGTGAATGGCGGCGGGGCAGATCTTTGTCAGCATAGGGGGAATGGGCTAAGCCCCCTCCCTTACTGTGGTCTTGATCCAGCTCAGGACACGGCTATTTCAAAATGTCATGTAAAGTGGCTAATATGTTGACTATACTTATTAGACCAAGGATGGCCAACTGGAACTCTTGCCAGTTCCCAGGGCAATTTTTATGTGGCCTTACAATATTTTAATCAATGGGTGATAAAAGGTTTGCTGACAGTTTCGTGTATAACGAAAATAACAATATTTCCAACTCATAAGGAACAGAATTCTTCCATGCAATTACGTCTGTCTCTGATCTTGGATGTAGCATGTCTAGAACACGTTATTAGTTGACATACTGCACAAGGTTATATTATTATTATTATTATTATTATTATTATTATTAATTTGATTTATGTGCTTTTCCTGTGTAATGTTTGAGCAGTTTCACAAGAGCACTTGAGCACTAAATGCATGAATTGTGCAAACACGGTTGTGCAATTGACAACCATTCTTTCCACTTTGTGCAACTACCTTTGTGCAGTCCTTGTGTGCATGAATGTTACATTGCAAGGTGTTAGATTGCAAGATTGTGTCTGAATGCATCGGTTTCATAACTAGGGAGCCTCTTCTGATAGATACATCAGCTTTATTTTGGAGTCTGCCCACTCATGATGGGATCAGGTTGTGCAGGAAAATACACTCCCACTTTCATATTTTCCCCGACCATACTGACCGCCACCTGGAGAATAGATTGGCCCTTGAGAATATAGAAGTTGGTCCCTTCCCGCTTAGACAGGGTAATCCTGCATTGTAGAACTCTGGATTTCCATCTAGAAAATGCAGCTCTGGCACAAATGAACTGTTTGACCTTGGGCAAGTTACTCTTGGCTTGGCTTTCCTGCTAGTTCAATGGAGTCAGCAAATGGGATTGCCAATGACCCACCCTGACATGGTCATCATGAGGGTAAATGAGACCATACATACAAGGCTTGTGCACAAAGTTGCTTCGGCACCGGCGGGGGTAATCCTTTAAGGGCGGGGGAGGGTGCACTCACCCCTCCCGCTGCATTTCCCCCACAGGCGCTCTGTTATTTTTAAGCCCATCGGGGCAGCAGCGTTCGTCCCTGCCGCCCCGTTGTCGTCATGGTCCGGAATTGGCCCGAAGTAGCAAGTGTACGTGCGCCTGTTGTGTGCGCACGCGTACATGGCAGATGGGTGCGTGCGCACACGCGCTTGCTACTTCCGGCCATTTCCGGCCGACGACGACAACGGGACGGCAGGGAGGAACGCTGCCGGTGGGGGAAATGCGGTGGGAGGGGTGAGTGCACCCTCCCCCACCCTTAAAGGACTACCCCCGCCGGTGCGGGGGCTATTTGAAAACAGTGGGTCTAACTCTACTCCAAATGATATCCGAGAGAGTGCACAGCTTTCTTGGTGGCCCTTGCTCCTATGCCTTGAACAGTGAGGCTATTCCCAGGATCAGGAGAAATCGGGCTAGGGGAACTTAGCCCGATTTCTCCTGACCGCGAGAACCACCAGGTGGGCAGGCGAGCCCGGTGGCCTCCAGGCGGTTAACCCACCAAAACAACCCTCCCCTTCAAGCGAGTTTGCGGAGCGAGTGCTCCGCAAACCCGGTTTTTAAAATCGTGAGTAGACCCCTGACCGGGAAGCTGAAAAGCAGCCTCCCGGCTCGGGGGTCCCTCCAGCATGCCCTGCCAGCTCGCGCTGGGCATGCTGGAGCTTCCAGGGGCCACGTGGCCCCTGAACTCACCAGCCCGTGTGAAGAGCCTCAGTGCTTGCACTGCTGACCTTGCAGGTAATGCTGTTTGTCCCCATGCCATTAAATGCTTCACCTGCTAATTTCTGCGGACCAAGCTGCTATTGAGAGTATGAGAGGAGGCCAAGGTCAGTTGGCAGTGAGGATTTCAGCACTACTGAGGTGTGCAAATCGTTTTATTTGGATTGAGGCTACAGAGCAGAATTGAAACAAACTCAGGGAGAATTACATTCTCACGCCAAGCTCCCAAGTTTCTAGCAATGCCTTGTTTGCTGAGCCTCAGAGCCAAACTGGACACCCATTCATGCAGTTCTGAGCAGGAGCATGGAAGATCTGTTCCGTTTGGGGTTGTGTAGATTCCAGTAGCGGCTCGTGAATGCGCCCCTGGGAGGGGAGCGGCGGGAGGCATCTTTAAGGGAAAAAGTTGCTGCTTACCTCGGCAGCGTGCCTCCCAGCAGGGTAATCACCGCCTGCGGTGGGGAATCGCCACCACCACTCACCTGGCGTAAATGGAGCCGCGCCCCCGCCAGCAGCCAGGTGAGTGGTGGTGGCGATTCCCTGCCGCAGGGGCTGCTGGGAGGCACACTGTGGAGGGAAGCAGTGACTTTCTTTCCCCTTAAAGACGCCTCCCGCCTTCCCCCCCAATGGCGCTTCACGAGCCATTGCTGGTAGATTCTTGTCTTCTCTTCAAGCTGACCAGGCCAGGCCAGGGGCACTGGATGAGAAAAGACAAAACAGAGAAGCCGAGTGCAAAAGGTGGAGTTGGACACACCTTTGTAGTCTCCCTAGTTTCATCATTGCTATGTGCTCTTTTAAACAGGGACTTGTCAAGTAATGCAATCCAGACCATTGAGACGAATTCATGTGAAGCTGTCCTGTTTGTGCAGTTTATGTAAGTCACTAAGCATCCAAACCAGAGGCGTATGTAGGGAAAATGGCGCCTAGGGCAAGCACTGAAATTGTGCCCCTATCCAAACAGGGATGATGGGGCTTGTAGTCAACAATATCTGGAAATCCCTCTGAAAAGGAACACTGTACCATCTAGACATGGTTGTTGATCCAAACCTGAAAACATGAGCCATCTCTATTCAAGACTTAGAACAACAGTCAGGAGTTATGTGAAGATTCCAAGTGTCATTTTCTCCCTCTCATCTCATGCTTTTTAAAAAACATGACTTTGTCCTAGAGGATCACCTGTTAAAATAGGCACTAGCAAAATGGGGGGGGGGAGAGAAGAAGGTGACAGGGAGGGGGTGGGGAGGCTATAAACCAGTGAATGATTCCTGTCAGTCTTTGTCTTGTGATGACTCTGGGCTTATGATGGGGTGTTGGGAATTCTCTCTGGTAGAGAAACTCTTTTTCATTCTAGCAGAGTGCACAGAGGCACCACACAGCGGATTTAGTTAGACATACGTGTATGCTGAGAGGAAAGTAACTTGGAGCCAGTTCATAGTTTCCAATCAATATATAAGGCATTGATTAGACAACTCCATTCTAGATAGGGCGCGCGGCCCCTTCGGCAGTTAGAAGAAGGCTGGTGCTGCTTTCTCTTTCCCTGCAGGGAAGAGCTGCTCCTGGGCTGTGTTGCGAACGCAGCACCAGTCTTAGCTCCTGAAAGGGCCGCGCAGCCCCTTCGGGAGCTAGTGATGCTGGCCCTGCGTTTGCAGCGCGCAGCCAGGAGCGACTCTTCCCTGCCTCCTTTGAACCCGTTGGCCCAGTGGTGGCTCCGCCCCTTCCAGGGTTGCAAAACAACTTGAACATAAATGCATTTATGACTGAATGCATGCATGCATGAATGAATAAATGAATGTAGTATTGTTCCAGAAGCTTTTGCAATTCTCTGCCCTGAAAGAAGCCACTTATAGGCCTTTTTAGATAGTTTTTGTTTTCAAAGCCAGCAAATTTTCCAATCTTTTAAAAATTAAATATTCAGAGACTTCTCAGTCTCCCCCCCACCTCCTATATCCAAGCCCTATGGCCGATCCTAGGCCGGAGGGCAAGGCAAGCAAGATGGCCAGTGGCTGAGGGGCCTTGGGGCGGGGCAGGTGGGCAATGGGGTGGGGGTTGCGGGCACTGGCATGGCACATCCCAGTGGCGCCTAGGGCACGTGCCCTGGCTGCCCCCGCCCCCAATTATCTCCATGATAAAAACCATAAATGGGGATGGGGTGGGGGAGCACAGATGGATTCGGTTTCCACCCTGTGGTTCTGGCCCTACGTCTCCCAAGCTTGAGAAAAGACAAAACAGATAAGCTGAGAGAGAAAGGTGGGGTTGGACACACCTTTGTAGTCTCCCTAATTTCATCATTGCTATGTGCTTTTTTAAGCAGGGACTTGTCAAGTAATACAATCCAGACCATTGAGACGAATTCATGTGAAGCTGTCCTGTTTGTGCAGTTTATGTAAGTCATTAAGCATCAAAACCATCAATGGGGATGGGGTGGGGGAGCACGGATGGGTTAAGTTTCCACCCTGTGGTTCTGGTCCTATATCTCCCAAGCTTTTGCCCTAGAAGCAGTTTCCCTCCAAGAGGGTTCTGGGAGTCAGGCCTGCTGCTAGGGGCCACCGTTTCTGAGTGTGGGAGCTTTGACCCATAATTCCGGGTCTGTATGGGGTTGGGTTATTCATTGCTGAGCGATGTGTACTGTGCATGTGCTTCTTTAGAACTGTTTTCCATTTTTCTGGACTGCACACAGAGTTCTCAAAGCAAGGCTGAGCCAGATCTCAGTCCTGGAATCGATTCTCATATGTGATGCCTTGTTTCTAGAAATCTCTCTGCAAGAAGGCTCACTTGGTACCTGGTCTCGTGGTAGCAAGCATGACCTGTCCCCTTTAGCTAAGCAGGGTTGGATATGCATGGGAGACTAGAAGTGTGTGCACTGTAAGAGATTCCCCTCAGGGGATGGAGCCGCTCTGGGAAGAGCAGAAGCTTCCAAGTTCCCTCCCTGGCATCTCCAAGATAGGGTTGAAAGAGCGTGGCGTGAGCCCAAGATTGCCAGAGTCTGAGAGCGTGGCTTCCAGGCCAGCTTAAACAATGGCACTCTTCTTCATCTTAGAAATAGGCACTGGAGCTTCAGACAAGAGATGAATTAGCACCACTAGATGAGGGAGTTAGGAAAGAGTCTTTGGACATGAAAAAATGAATCCACTTTTTGCACCTTTTGAGGGGCAACCTTAAACTCACAGTAAAGCCTCATGGTAAAGCTTGCTGTTTGAATAACATCCTGGAAACAGCTGCCCCACTGGAAAGGACACCACCTTCATACTTTGCTGCAGGGGCTTCATGTGGCAATTCGACTCCCACCATCAGACAGGAATCTCAAAGGAAAGATAGTTTTTCCTATCCCATCTACCTTTAAAAAACATATTAAAATGTAATGCTTATTTTGTACCATGCAAAATCCTGTGCACAATGCTTGTTTCCAGAGACCTCAGCAGCAATCTCACTGAGAATCTCACTCATGGGTCATTCGAGGTCAGGAATGGAACACAGTTTATCAAGACGTAAGTGAATGCAAATGTGAAAATAGTCAACCTGTTATTGCAGAGTAAGGTACTTTCTTTGACCCCCGGGAAGGTTCAACCCGCCCCCCAACTCTTTTGAATGGCAGAGTTCAACCCTAGAAGATGTAGCATATTGTTATATTCATTCATTCATTCATTCATTCATTCATTCATTCATCCATCCATCCATTCATTCATTCATCTATCATATTTTTATACTGCCTGATATGTATATCTCCAGGTATACAGATATTAGATAGATAGATAGATAAGATAGAGATATGTCTATCTCTAGGTGGTGTGTAATGAAAAGAAGCTACGGCTTTAAAGGAGGCTTCCTCCAGTGCTTCTCTCTTTTGAGAAGTTATTAACCGCTGATGCCAGGGCTGGAAATTTGATGCACTGTGCAGGTCAAACATCTCTCCTCAGTGTCTTCAGAGACACTGGGAGGCAAATACCATGTGTGTGTTTGTGTGTGTATAGTTCAATCCAGATTGGGACGATCAGTAGAGCTGGAAGCTTGCTGGTGGCTCAGGGACAGGCTGCTGCCCTTGCACATGTGCCAGCCCTGCCCCCTGTATCAGCGTCAGATGCACACTGACACAGGGACCATGCTAGCTCTAGGAAGGGCGGGGGCATGTGGTGCCTTGCCTGCTCCTAGGCTGCACTTTCTTTGTCAGCTGAGTGCTTTCTTCCTCTCTCCTGCGCGGAAGGAGGGGGTGGCAAATAGCTTAATCCACCCCTGCCTCCTGGAGCTTCTTCCTGCATTTTGCTCAGCTTGTAACCAGTGGGTCTAATTCCTCCCCACGGCAGGCTTCTCAACCATCATCCGCTGAAAGTCACTGATGATGCCAGTTTTTACAGGCTTCCCTCACTGAAGCTTCTGTAAGTACCTGAAATGAATTAGTTATTACCGTGATCACTGGTTTTTCTGCATCTTAGACGGACACTCTTCTTCAGGGCCACTGGGTGGTCCAGAAGAACTCATCAGACTTTCCCCTTTTCTTCTTCCTCTTCTTCCTCTTCTTCGTCTTCTTCTTCTTCTTTTCTTTCTTTTTTTTGGTGATGGTAAACTCTGAGGGTACATTTCTGACTATGTGAAAGTGCCTCTGAGTATATGCAGAGTATATGGCATTTCCCTGTATCCTGTTTTTAATGCAGGGCTTCAACTCTAAAATGCATGATATAATTAGAAGAAGAAGAAGAGAATTTCTTGGAGTATGTGCAGATTGCCAAGTGTGTTTTGAGCCAAGATTTTGTGCCTGGAAGATAAGAATGAATGATAACGAACTAAGCTCCTTTGATCATGTGCAGGCTGCTTTTGTGTCATCACTGAATAAACTTGATCAGTCCTCATGCATTTGGTACTGGAGGTCCAGCTTGCTGGTCGGAGGCATGATTTCAGGGCAGGCTGAAGCTAGTTACTCAGTGGTGAGAAAAATACACTGTTGACTAAACTGTACTGTTGACTAAACTGTTGGAGATTCTCTTGTGGTGAGAGAATCCCTTTCTCAATATAGCAGAGTGCACAGAGGCACAACACAGCGGTAGATTAGTTAGGCATGCGTATGTGCTGAGAGTAAAGTAACTTGGAGCCAATTCATAGTTTCAAATTAATATAAAAGGCATTTATTAAGGAACTCCATTCTAGATAGGAAAGTGAGGATTTAGGATCTCTAATCTATCTATCTAACTAGATGCAAATGGATTCTGCATCCTCTCTGCACAAATGGTGCAGGGAGAGAACCTTGCCATGTTGCAAGGTAGGCGGGCAGGTAGCAAGAGAGAGAGGAAGGAGGAAGTCCCTGAGATTAGCAATCTACACATCAAAGGGATAGCATCAGAGCAGTGGAGAAGTGATGACAAATGTCTTGACCCTCTAGACCTCTGACTTACTAGTCTGTCCTCCACTGTCTGAGGCAAGAGACAGCGCAAAGTCCTTTAACTTTCCAACATAAACAGTACTCCAGAGCTAAGACTCCAGAGCTAAGCCATGATGCTTTCTCCCTTTTCTATTCTGCCTGATGTGGAGTTGTGTGGTTCGAAAGCAGCAAACCCAACAAGCTTCATGAAATCGGGTCTCCCTAGACATTATTTCTGCTACACCACACTGGCTTTCTCTTTCTCTTTGGTATCCTGCATTGCAAAAAGTCTCTCTCCTTATTTCAGAAACCTTCGTTCTACAGAAATGACCCCAAAGATATTGGAGGACCTGATCCAGACCTCCCTGCAATTGAAGACTCTGTAAGTACTATGTACACCCTTTTCCTTTTGCTGGTTGCCAAAGGAGAGAAGAAAAGAGACAAGTGGAAACGGGGAGTCAGCCTTGTTCTAACCCCCTCCTCCTCCTCAGCCCTCTAAGTAGGTCGATAGGGGCAACTTCAGAGGCTGTAGTTTTCCCTGCGAGGAGGACAGGAGGACGGTTGACCAATACTCACACTGCTACCAAGTTGTTAGCCAATCCACACTTCTTGCCCAACATGTTATCAGGCTTTGCTGTGGGAATGGAAGTCATGCTAGAGTGGTGGTTGAGGGAACAGGCATTCCTCAGACCCGTTACAGGGGCTTCTCAGCGAGGTGGTCAGAAATGACAGACAAGGAGGGGACGGAGCGCAGGGACGGAGCGCAGGTACTTCTCGGCTTCTCTGACTGTTGGGGTGTGCATGGCCATGGGGGCTGCCATGGAGAGTGGCTGCACTTCTGCATTTGCAGTGACATCACTGCCTGAAGCTTGTCTACCACTACCCAACTTCCCACTGAAATATGGAGCTACAGGACTGTTGGGTGTGTTCCAAGCTGTACGCTCAGTTCGTGTGGACCAATGGTGAGGGCATGCCCCCTGTGTGGGTTGAAGGAGTGCAGGAACATTCCCCAGAATCCTCTGCAAGAGACAGGAAGTGGCAGATATGCAGGGAGTCTGCAGGAGACCAAAAACACGGAAAAGATTCCCTGATGGTAAAAAGTCTGAAAACCACTGAGCTAGAGTCATGAGTATCTTTGGGCATCATTTTGAGACATCTCCCAGTTCCATCTTCTCCGGAAATAGCCCTTCATTAAAAAAGGTTTTCTTTCTTCCTTCTTTTCCTTCACAGGCTGTATGCTTTCCCTCACCAGCACTCAAACACAAATGGAGTGGGGCCATAGCTTAATGACAGTGCTCTGCACATGCAGGGTCCCAGATTCACTCTCTGGCATTTCCAGTTAAAATAATCTCAGGGAACAGAGCTAGGAAAGACCTCCCTCTGAAGCACTGAAAAACCATTGCCAGTTAGAGTTAGAAAGCACTGAACTCAAGGGGCCAAGGATTTGCCACAGTATCAAGCAGCTTCCTACTTCTTCGGCAAGTAATAATTTCATCAGAAATTATTATCCCTCACAGCAAAGGGAGACTATGATCTCCCTCACAGCAAAGGGAGGAAGATAATATCCATTATCTCCCTCACAGCAAAGTCAGCTCAATCTTCCTCAGTATATGGAGATGGGAATATCCCTTCATAGGACAGTTTTGAGTTAGAAACATTTTCTGAAGAGATGTGGGGGATATGTGGAGAGCCCCCAAAGTGTGGGTCGGCATGGCACCCTCCTGAAAGGACTGGATTGGTTGTGGGGGTTGCCAGTTACTGTCCTCTCCTGCAAGAAATGCCAAGAAGCTGTGAGGAGTTCTGTCTTTTTCCTTCACAGCATCTTGCCTAACAAGGTGTTCTGCTGTCTTTGCCATCTGAAGGATGACATTGAAGTTTTGTCTGATACGATGAAGTTGGACTGCACCGACACGTGTACCACAAAGGAAACTCTCTGCGGTAGGCTAGTAGTAGTTGATGAAATTCTGTATTGTTTTGAATGTTAAAGAGCATTTCACAATTTCCCCTCTAAGCAGGGGAAAACCTGTTGCAAAATGAGCTCATCGGCAGAATGTACTAAGAAAGAAGACCTCAAATGGCAATGATGCAAACTGCACAGAAATCAAAGTAGGTCTGCAAATGTCTCCTTTTGGGGATATAGTGATTTTTGGACCTTTGCTTTGATTTCTGGAGTCCTTCCCTTGGTCCAAAATATGTATCCTTCCTCCATGATTCTAATTTGTGCAGAGTGACCTCTGAAAGTGTAAGGGTAATACTTTCTAGAGGCCCTTACTCTCCTTTTCGGGGGGGGGGGGGTCAGCTTCCTGGGACTCTCATTATTTTTCAGCTTTGATTGCCAAACCAGGAATTGTACTGCAGAGAGTAAGAGTAGGTTCCTTTGACCACACTCCTGCCCTCTCTTTTCCCGGAGAGAAAACCGTCTTCCCCACTATGCTGTTGAGAGAGAGACTGAGCAACTGGGGAAGAGATGGCAGGTGGCGCCCTCTCTCTCTCTCTCTCTCTCTCTGTGATGGTGAGAAGGATTGGACTACTGGCGCTGCCCCTAGAGAGAATGCAAGCTACCAAATTCTACCCCCTTGCCTGTTGGGTGGGGCAGTGGGGAAGATTGGGCTTGCTGGACCCAATCCCCGCCACATGTTGTCTAGAGAGAAAAGACAGATATGCCAATAGATCAGGCCTGCTCAACTTAGGCCCTCAGCAGTTCTTGGACTACAACTCCCATAATCCCCAGCCACAGTGGTCAAGAGTCAGGGATTATGGGATTTGTAGGCCAACACCTGCAGGAGGCCCAAAGTTGAGCAGCCCTGCAATAGAGGCAGCTGCTTGTAGAAGGAGCAACCTCATCTTTTCACCCACTCTTGTGTACTCTCCCTCGGATCAGAAACTATGGCAGCTGCTCTTGGTAACAATCACCTTGCAGGAGCAGCCATCAGGAGTGCCTTCCTGCCACGCTGTCTCTAAGCAGCATGGAAGGCAAGCGAATGAGCAGCCACCGCTGCTTCCAAGCACTCACTTACGCTTTCCCTCTTGAAGGCTCCCTCACAGATTGAATGAACAACTGACCGAAAGGAAGCTGGGGCGGATGGCAGAGATCGCCTCTGCTTGTTCCTGTTCCTGTTCTCTCTCTCTCTCTCTCTCTCTCTCTCTTTCATGCAGTAGGAGAAATGGGGCTTCATCGAGAGGGAGAGGGAGCAGGCAAGCAATCGAGGCAACGGCTCCTTGCATGAGCAGGCCACTTGCACACTCCATCTTTGGTCATCACAGTGGTAGGGATGGGGGAGGAGAGCTGGTTTTCAGGTAGTGAGCATGAATTGTTCCCATTGTAAAGAAGGGCTTGGACTTGGTTGGGTGACTACATGTGAGCACGGTGAGATCTTCCCCTTAGGGAATGGGGTCATAGCTCAGTGGAAGAGCATCTGCATGCTCAGGTTCACTTCCTGGCTTCTCCAGATAGGTCTGGGAAAGACTCCTGCCTGAATCCTCAGAGAGCTGCTGCCAGTCAGTGTAGACAATACTGAGCTAGATGGGCCAAGGGTCTGACTCCCTCAAAGGCAGCTTCCCAAGTCCCCATGTTCTCCTGCTGCACCACCCAGAGAGGAGGGAGGGTGAGCGAATGGACAGCGGTGACTCGGCTTGCGCTTTCTGAGCAGTTCCATAGGGTTGAAGACTCCCTGTCAGGCATCTTGGAGAGACAGAGAGGAGGAACAAGCTCCAGGAGACAGCACGGCCCCCATTCTCCAGAGTCAGGAGAGGCTGCCTCCTTTCCTTGCCTGCCCTCTGAGGAGGAGTGTGGCTATTGGGACACACAAGCAAAAAAGGAGACCGCATCTCACGGGGCTCGCTGTGTAGCATTGATTGAAGCCCAATGCCTTTCAGCCTCAGAGCTCTTCAGGGGCAATCATTAGTCATCTTTCAAAAAGAGCTTGAGTGAAACGCCTTTGCCTGGTTACAAGCTACTTGCTCATAGGGGTGTGCACGAACCGGTCCGGAGGCCATGTAAGAGGCGGTCCGGCACCGAGGGGGGGTCTCCCTTTAACGGCGGCGGGGGGGGGAACTTACCCCTCCCGCCGCTCTCCCCCCTCCGGCGCTGTAGCGTTAAGTGAAGATTTTGGGGCGGCACCCCTGCCCCCGTCCTTGTTAGGAAAGCCTTCGTAGGAGCACTCTCAGAGCAGCACGCATGCCTTTCCTGCAGAAAACATAGCGTACAGTTTGTCACTGAGACTGTTAAGCAACAGCCTCATTTCTTTCTCACTCTCCCCCTCAAGTGCCTCGGAATTTTAGTTGGCCCCCCTGCCATGGAAGGTGGGCTCTTTTCAAATTCCAGCTCACATTCTAGTTCCCTCATTGGTTTACTGGAATGAGAGCTGCCTAAAAGGGTTACAGGAGGAAGATCCCATCCCTAGAGCAAGAGATGTTTGTGGGGAAACTGAAGAAATGCATATCAGTAACTGTCGTTTAAAGGTAAAGTGTGCCACTTTTTTGACTCCTGGTTTTCTTTGGTAGAAAGTGGAGTGTGAGATGAAGCCTTTCAGCATCTTCCTCTCTCGCTGCTGCCCAATCTAGTAGCAGCGGGGATCCGAACCGGCAACCTTCTGCTTGTCAGTCAAGCATTTCCCCGCTGCGCCACTTAAGGTGGCTCTGACTGCTCTTGACTTTCAGGCATAACCACACAACAGAGCGGGAGCCATACAGAGGCAATTTCTAAACGGGTTCCTCTTCTTAATGGATGTGTGGAAGGAGCATGCCAGAATACTGGCCTATCGTCCTGCTCCTCTGCACTGGCTGGCAGTCCTGCCACTGCCACTTCCTCCTTCCCTCCTCCTGGGTAGGGACTAAACCACCTGCTGCAGCCCCTTGCCTGAGATGCAGCGGGAAGGGAGGCTGGACTTCTTCTCTCTTGGGGACACTTGGTGCAGTTTGGGCTCACCTTGGCTCACCTGCCTCCTTTTGCTGCTGCCTCCTTTTCTGCCTGCTGGGAAAGCAAGGGACAGGAGTGGGGAGAGAGAAGAAAGGGACTCTGCAGCCAAGTGCCTGAGATGAATTCATGGCCCTGAAAGAGGGAGAGGAGGGGGCAGAGGCGATGGGATTGCTTGCCAGTGGAGCAAGAGGGATAGACCTGTGTGTGATTCACTGCTCTACTACAGGCCCATGTACTTATTATAAAAAGAGGCTCATTGTGCCTTGAATGTGGTCTAAGCTTGCTTATTCTATTTTATTGGTCTACACCTTTAAAGTGGTTTCAAGCCACCTGATGGCGCAGCGGGGAGGCAACTTGCCTCGGGAGCAAGAGGTTGCAGGTGTGAATCCCCGCTGGTGTTTCCCAGACTATGGGAAAGACCTATATCGGGCAGCAGCGAGAGAGGAAGATGCTGAAAGGCATCTTCTCATCCTGCGTGGGAGATGGCAATGGTCAACCCCTCCTGTATTCTACCAAAGAAAACCACAGGGCTATGCGGTCGCCAAGAGTCGACACCGACTCGACGGCACAACTTTAAAGTGGTTTAAAGCAGAGTCACTTTTCCCCTTCTGAGGGAACCCTGATAGAATTTTGAAAAGTGGGTGGAAGCTAAGGGTCTCTAATCGACAGTTCAGGTGGTACAAACGGATACAAGTTTGTCACGAGGAAAAAGCCTTGGGGATAGATCAGGAAATGCCTCTACTGGAGACTGTAATTAGTCCTTCAACACAGTGTTGCCAAATATCCTTCAGCCTCCACCTCATGCCTCCGATGAAGTAGATTCTTGCCTACAAAAACTCAGGACATTGTGTTAATGGAGCTACAAGGCTCTTTGTTGCTGTGATTTTGTCAGTCACACTTATAGACTTTCAAACAGCTAGAAACTTCCTTTAAAAAAATAAAGCCGAGATGTATGGTGCTTCCAGCAGCAATAAATTGTGCAACTTTCAGTGGAGTCTTGCTTACACAGACTCCCATCGGCTTCCATGCTGCTGCTTCTTCTCTGGCCACGCACTGATCAGAGACCTTGTGCTATTTTCTCAGCGCCACCTTAGGTTGCTATCTTGCTAACTGGTGCATCTTTGCTCTGCATGTCCTTGACAGGATGAAATGCAGTCACACATTTGTCCCTTTACAACTTCTCTTCTTGCAACTTGCTCTGAGATCTGAGCATCAGGTGCTTTTGGACATTGGATGATCCTGTTCTTTTCTTCTTGCTTCTGAGCAGAGAAAGATGAGGCTTTGAATAGGATGCACAAAGAAGTAATGAGGGTGTTGGGAATCAGGAAGCTGAAGACCAGCAGTACACGGGGCAGGCCAAGGACAGCGTCGCTGCACAGGTCCGACCAAGCTGTTATGCAGTCCACACCTAGCATCCCCTGGTCGACAGCTACCATCATCGTGGATGGCAGAGCTCATGGTGAAACTCCCTGGCTTGAGGGCGACCATGATGAGGCTGACCTCAACAAGTGGCGATCTTCCCTTATCCCAGTCACGCTAGTGAGGAGCCGCTTAGCCCACGTGATCCGTAGGCTCAAAGCAGACTGCACAGAGTCCAAGGTCCAGCTGGCCTGTGCTAAGATGATTTCCAGGCTCACGATGCTGCTGAACCTCTTCAGTGAGAGAGAATACGTCAAGGAGATGTCCTCCCTGTGGAAGTCATACTGCCGGCCTATGAAGAATGTCGCCAACCTGGCCACAGGAAATCCAAGAAAACGGGTGAATCCTGAGGTAAGGGGCAAAGCTTGTCAAGCCTGAGGGGTTGTCAAGCCTACTAATGCGTTGTCAGGAGGAGCTTGGGCAACGATCAGCTGACCTAGATGTGGCTCACTGGGCGTGAACAAGGGGAGGCAATGGGAGTTCACCTGGCACTGGCTTCTTGAAAGCATAGAGTCAACCCATGAAACATTTGGGTTTGTCGTTCATGCTTTCTTTTCAAATTGCAATAATCTCTGTTCCGATTGAGACACGGCCTTTAAAAAGTGGTTGGGTAACCGATTCAGGCCATTTGAATTGGTTTTGAATTAATTTAAATATATTTCACACAGAAAAGATCACACTCTTTTGCAGAATATATTTCATGCAGAATAATATCAATCTCTCACTTCTATCTGTAAAATAAGTACCACGATATCCATTGCACTTGAGAACGACAATGCATTCATTCTCACGACCAGCACTAGCCATGCTAGTGCAGCCCCACCTGGGCAGAGCTGCTCATGAGAACTGCCAGGATCGGTCCCAATCCCGGCACTCCTCGACTGGGTAGTCCAGGTGAGGTAGGAGGGTGTACATGCAGCCTCCTCCCTCACCATCTGGTCATGTGGGCAGCTGGGGTGCTGGCAGCTCCCTTCAGGCTGCTGGCAACCATTTTAATGATAGATGCCAAGGGAAGGAGCAACCCAGCCTCTAGGGTTTCTCCATGCACAATGCTGCTGGTGTGGTGCTGCATTGTGGGATTCCTGGAGGCCAGGCTTTGCTTCCCCAGCCTCCAGATTGCTGCGCTGCTGCTCATCGCAGTGGCGATCATGTGGGTGGGGAGATGAATGGCAAGGTTGGGAGGGAATGGAGGTGATGAGGTGAAACCATCTGCTGGCCATTTGCTACCAATCTGTGATGTGAATGGAGCTTCTTACCATTTCTCCATGATGCATTCGGATGATGTCACTAACCATCACACAATTACACAGCACCATCTGCTGGCCATTTGCTACCAATCTCTGATGGTCTCAAAAGACTTGATTCCCACCATGGATTGGTAGCAAATGGTCAGCAGGTAATGCTGTCAAATTTCACAATGGCCAACAAACCCGTCAGATCACCCCTTGGAGAAATTGTGTAAACTTCCATTTTCAAATAGAGTTGTTCTCTCTTTGGCAATATACCCCATGTCTTGCATTCAGGAGAGTCCAGGCTTAATCTCTAGCCTCTTAGTTAAGGCTTCAGGGCTGAGAGCAGCTGTAAAAAGGAGTAGAGAGTACTGGGCTGAATGGACCAATGTTTGACTTGGTAGAAGACAATTGCATATGTCCATATGAGAGCAAGTTCAATAGAGAGCAGTACAAGTGGTGTTTTTTATTCTGAGCGGGGTGGGGGGAGAAAAAGGTAGAAAGACAAAAAAGCCTGTTTTCCCTTTCCCTTTCCTTTGTCCCACCTTGCAGATTGCAAGCCAGGGAATCTCAGAATATGGCTATGGCAAAAGGCTGTTTGCTATTTCAGTGACTGCAGTGATAACGATGATCATGGCAGTAATTTGCCTGTTTGAGGTAAGCTAAAATGCATTTTTAAGTTGGATTTATGAACTGCCATATCCAAGGGCTTGGGGTGGGAAGCGAATGTCCCACAAAGACACAGTCCCCCCCAACTGAGGAAGAACTCCTTTCACACGGGATATGCCAAATACTCATGCTTTGTAGAGGGCTTTCATTTGAGCCAGAGTTCATCCTGCCTCTACCTCTGGTGAACTCAGCTGCTGTTTCTAATCCCAGAGCTCCGACCTGAAGCATGCAAAGACAGCAGGGCCTCTGAGCACGTTCAGTGTCTTTCCCTCACCCCTGAATACCCACAGGCATTTCCTCACAACAGGGATTAGAGTTGGGAGATCCAATCAACAATGAGCTCCAACACCTCTCTTTTTTAGGAGCACTATCATGACAGGAATGCTTACAAACCAATTTCTTGGTTGACCACCCAAATCATTGGCTCTGGCCAGCTGCAGGAAATCTTTACGTGGTGGTTGGTTGCTCATGGTCTTTCCTCTCTTTTTCTTGACAAACAGATCTGTTCTCAGCTTTCTGCAATTAAGGATGTCACCCCTCAAAGGAAACGGTAAGCCTTGCTCAGGAATGCCTGGTCTTCTGTGATTCTGCAGTCTTGGGACTCTACGCACAGGACCTGGTCTCAAGCTCAGGATTTGGGTGTCCACTTCCATGTTAAAAAAAGAAAACCATTTTTTAGGCCTTAAGGCAGTGGAGGAAAAGTTGAAAGGATGCAAACAGTGTCTGTCCGATCCTCCAGTGTTCAGTGGGCAGAACTTCTGTGTGCTGCAGAAGTCTCTGGCCATGTTCTTCAGCTACCCACACACTCCCAGACTTCATATTCCAAAACCTCTCCTCCTAGTGTCATTATGCCTTCTCCATTTTTGACATTTCAGGGTACAAATCTATCCCATGTGCCCCATTTGCACAACCCTTTTCATGTAGGGGGAAATTGGTACGCCAGCTGTGACTACCACTAAAAAACACATATCACCCATTTCTTTGAGAGAACGTTTCATTCAGTTTGTTCCATTTTCTCCCTCCTCCATCTCCCCTGCTAACTTGGCAAAGAGGCACCTTTTAACATGATGGTTCTCTTTATTTAGCAGGGGGAGAGTAACTGGCCCTATCCACCCCCAGCACAGTGCCTCCAGTGACTGTAGCTGGTCTCTGTCTTATGTTTCTTTTAGATGGTGAGCCCTTTGGGGATAGGGATCTATCTTATTTGTTTGTTATATCTCTGCGTAAACCGCCCTGAGCCATTTTCGGAAGGGCAGTATAGAAATCCAATGAATAATAACTAAATAAATAAGCATTCCAAGGCAATGATCAGGCCTGGGTGTCAATTTCTTCTTTTTATTCTCATTCAAAGGCCCTTTCTAGGCAGAAAGAAGAAAGGTGCAAAACAGGTAAGGAGATAGCTTATGTTCTCCCATCGTCAACAGAGATATGGATTTTCTGGAAACCTTTGTTGGCAATTCATCTGAAAAAATTTCCCAAGCAAATTTCTCCTCATTTGCTGAATATTTGTGGGGGTGGTTTTGCCCAAAAAGTCAATAAATACTGTAGAAATTTTCCTGATTCCCTAAACAGACTGAGATCTCATTTTGCAAGTTATTTGATCTGATTATGCAAGTTCTTGATTTAAAAAACCAACCACTCTACACCATCTTAACTTCCCTTCATTGTACCTCATATGATTTTCAAGTATCCAAACAGAAATTTTAGAAATAGACATTTTTGTCCTCACCACAGCAGTATTCTTCACTTGACCTTTTTTCTGAAGGAGGCGATCTTCCATTCACTTTTCTGTGAAAGTGAATGTTATGTCCACTTAGAAACTATTTGATGACGAGAACTAAAGCTGCTCCTTGTCCCCGCGATGAAGACTCCTCCTCCTGCCCACAGAGGCACATTTCTTCCTCTGTATGGCCCCAATCTGGGTTCTTCCCTTTGGCATTCTAATGTCAAGAAATGGTGGGCATTACGATCATATATCCAGGATGTTTTCTAGACGGCAGTCAAAGATGCTCTGTATAGAACTTGCAAATCAATACAAGCTGAGAGTTTACAGAGAATCCAGACCCTCCCCAAGATTGGTGCTGATTTTTCTCCTGGGATCTGATGGGGAGGTCACGTGGGGAAAAGGCCCTTGGTGCAATGTTTGCTGCACCCCCCTGTTGGCCACTCCTTGCTTTTGGTGATTAGCTCACATTCACCAGCAAATGAATTTGAAAAGGGGTGGGTTAATAACGAGAAGCAAGAGGTGGCCAGCAGGGGGCGCAGTGAAAATCGCACCAGCAGCCTCCTTCCCATATGACCTCCCCATCAGATGCCAGAAGAAAAAAGCAACCATCTGCAGGAGGCTCTGGATTCTCTGTGCACTCTCAGCTGATATTCATTGGCAAGCTCCGTTTGTAGCATATTTTACTGTCATCTAGAAAACCTCTAAATAATGGCATGATAGCCACCCCAAACCCTGAAGTTGGTTTGTTGTGACTCATTGTCACGAGATTGTGACCCACGGACCCCTTCTTCTGCTCAGTCTTCCAGTGCAGGTTCTCCAGTGCTCGGTAAGCCTCTTCGGCTCAAGGAGAGTGTGGATAAAGTCGGGGGAAAGAAACAGCATGATGAGGACTCCTCAGGAGACAAGGCTATATTCAGCCGGGAGAGGTATAAATGAAAGGAATATTCTCAGATCTGCATGGGTTACAGAACATCCTATCTCTGATTGCTCCCACACTAGCCCTTTCCTTCAGAATCACTCTCTTTCAGTCACTCACTTGTTACAGAGAATCTAGACGACGTCATTGCTAGCCTGTTGCGTTCCGATGTTTTCAGCATCCCCCTCCTGTCTCCCCCCACCCCCGGTGGACAAGCATTGCATTATTGAGGCACATGAGGAGTGGTTTGATGACAACGTGGTTGATTATGATGCTCTGCCATTTCCTGGCCCTGGTGGCCACTATATGTCCTGCAATGTCTCTTCCACAATTGTTTTTCAATAGAGGTTTGCCAGCTTTGAGGTGCTGATGTGGGAAGTTGCATTGAGGGACTCCTTGGGCAGCTTGGTATTGTTTTATTTTTTGTTTTTTAAATGAAACCTTTCTCTAATGTGCAAGAACATAAATAAACTTGGGAAATGGAGGACAAAATGATGGGGTTGATAGGGTGGATTGCCATGCCTCTCTCCCACCATTTCCCAGAATGAGCCTGCAAATGAGCTTTTCCTGACTCCCGAACTCATGCTGAATTTAAACAGCTGCCCTCTGCATTAATCCCCTCCCTACATATATGTAGGAGTCCATGCCATCGAACGCAAGGGGATTGACTTCAATCTGAGTAGACGTGCGTGGGAATGGGCTGTGCTTAATATCCGCTTTCATAGCCTAGGCACTGTCCAGATTACATGCGACAACCGTGTCACTACTGCCCCTTCAGTGTGCTTCCGTCCTGCCTGTGTTTCGGCATCGCGGTCCCTGCGCTGTCAGTAAGGTGCCGTTCTCGTTTCTGATGTCCAGGTGCGTCCCGCTAATGAGGCAAAGGGAGACGAATGCCTCCTGGCCCACAGCCTCAGAGGGCCCCCCGGCCAGTCCTGGCTCTCTCCATTCTGCCGTGCAGCATGCCTGCAAGGGAGCGCAAAGGCAGCTGCCTGCCTGCCTGCCTGCCATCGCTCTCCCTGCTCCCTTGCCCATGCAGCGTGCCTGCGAGAGGGAGAGGGAGCTGCTGGGAGCCCGAGGTCATGGAAGGAGGGAGAGAAGCAAACTTCCCCTTGGCGAAGCTTCCTCCTCCCCGACAGGCTGAGGCCGCCGAGAAGAATGGTTTGGATCGCTGCTGAGCTCTGTCCTGCTGTTACGGGAGGGGGGCGATTCTATCTGCCTTCTATTGCCCAGGCTGGATCTGGAGGTGGAAGAGGGCGGGAGACACTGTCGAGAAGACAAGAACAATTAAGCCCCCACCCCGTTCATGTTGTTTTGCCCTGGTATTCTCTTCGCTTCAAGAGACAGTTAATGGCTTCCCCATTGGAACAGTTTGCCTGTCATTCAGCTGTAAAGCTGAATCAAATGTGGGACTTCGGCACTGGGCATAGATCTTTGTGCCCTCCCCCTGGCTTGCAGAAGCCGGAGGAATTGTGGAAACCTGGAAAGACATGATGCCATACTCTTTCATGTACGTCATTGATTCCAGTTGCAGGATTTCGCCTTACTTAGCACACCATTTGGATTTGCTCTTTCTAAAAGTGTAGCCAGTACCCTGTTCTCGATACAAGCGGTTCATCGCTAAGGCTCTCTCTTTTCGACCACTAACACAATCTTGGCCATGATGGGAACCACTTTTGCAGGGCAAATTGGTGCAGTGTCGCTGTGCCAATACAGCCAGGTTCATAACAGCCAAACAGTCTTGGAGACATGATACCCAGTTGTGAAACCATTGGAGACCCTATTACTGCTCTGCAAGCGCCACATAACTTTGGCTCTTCTCTCTTTGTCAGAGTTCCACCAGCGCCACCAAGCCCGCCAGGTCCACCAAGCCCGCCAGCGGTAGAACAATCGCCTCCAAGAAGGCCCAGCTCAAGAAGAATGTAAGTAATGGTTGTATTCTATCCAATGAGGCTATTCTCATGATGGAGGAAAACCGGGCGAAAGGAGCCCAGCCCTGTTTTCCATCCTCGTGAGACCCACCAGGCTTGCGGGTGAACCCAGTGATTCTCTGGCAGCTAGCCCGCCAATGTAGCCCTCCTTTCAACCCAGCTGAGTGAGTGCTGCACTAACCCGGGTTTTCTGATCGTGTGGCGCCTTGGCATGGCTCCGTGCCACAGCCACACACCAGGAGACCTCCGCCGGGAGGCTCAAACAAGCCTTCTGATCCCGGGAGTCTCCCCAGGATTCCTCCATACACTCGCGTGGGTCATCCTGCTAACAAGCAGAAGGTTGCTGGTTCGAATCCCCGCAGGTACTATATGGGGCAGCAGCAATATAGGAAGATGCTGAAAAGCCATCATCTCATACGGCGTGGTAGGAGGAAATGGTAAACCCCTCCTGTATTTTAGCCAAAGTAAACCCCAGGACACTGTGGACTCCAGAAGTCGAAATCGACTTGACGGCACACTTTACTTTACTTTTATTTTTGTGAGACTGCTCCCCCGTTCTTTACCTTTTGAATGCCATTTTGAATACATTTTGAATGCCAAATCACCACTTTGGGGGCAAATGGCCGCTTTGATATGGTGGGGTGAATTTTCACATGGATAGAGCACAGTAGGAAAGTCTTGACTCTGCCTCTCGCTGCACAACACATTCCCAGATTGGGGCCCCCTATGACTGAGAGTGCAAAGGGTCTGCTTCCAGGTTGCACTTGTCTTCTAATGATGGCTCTCAGGTCATGTGCAGGTTGGCCATCATTTGGTCACCAGGGCACTTTCCAGATTGTGAGCCGTGCACCGCAAAAAGCGGTGTAAACTGCAACGTTTTGTGGTGCCAAATTCAACCGACATTAGAGAGCCATTATAAGGGGGAAAGCCTCCTACAACGGGCAGACACAGCTATTATTTTATTTTATTTTTGCAATGCAGATGCAACATTATAGGGCTGTGACACAGCAATAAAATCCAAAAGGCGGTGTCAGAAATAGGAAAGGCACCTTCCTTACAACACAGGGGCTGTGATGTCAAAACACAGGCTCCACAGAAGCACACTGAAGGGACCCTTTGTGACAGTGTGATAGCGTGCAATCCGGAAAGCGCCCTGTTCACACACTTGGAATCAGTTCTGCATTTCAAGCATAATGACAGCAAAGGCTTCTGCTTGCAGAATAACAGTCCCGCTTGAGTGCCCTGCCCTTCGCCGGCCAGATGTCATTTCACCTGCCAGCCACTTCTGGCTCTCCGCCACCCTCCCTCCCTGTCTCCGTGACCTCCTTCGCTCTTCCCCATTGGGGATGGGTTTTTGAACTGCAGGTTCAGCAGTGAGGAGGGTGAAAAGGGAGCTTGTTCCTCCCACACTGCTGATCTGCAGTTCAAGGTCCCTCCGCATGGCAGTGAAGAGGAATGGGGGCATGAAAGAGGCAGTTCTGGCCTTGTCCCCGGATGCTGCTGTCAGTGTCAAGGGTGTGGCCAGCAGCGCATGGACCTCACCTCGGGCAGCATCGGCACTGGAGCTGACACTGGATCTAGCGCTACAGCTGAGCGACTTTGAAAAAGCTGCTGTCTTTGAGAAGTAATTGCCAAGTGATGACCAAATGACGAGGGAGGAGAAGAATGCCGCCTCGAACCCCATTAAGTTTCTGAACTAGAGGGACCAATGGTCTGACTCAGTGGAAGGCAACTTCCTATGTAACTATGTTTAGGCCTCTCTTTAAGAGGGAGGAGAGGGCGCAGTGGGAAGGCACCGCAGCCAATCGAATGGAAAAGAGTGGCTGACATCCCGAGCAGCAAGAGGCTGCTGCTAACTCATCCAGAACGTTCCCAAGCAGCAGAGTGTGCATGCAGCAGGAGGGAGGAGCGATGTTCACTGTTCTCCCTGCCTCTGTCAGTATCCTTTGCCTTGCAAAAAGAGGTCCCTGAGGGATTTCTGGAAGGATGTACTTTCCGGATTGTAGGTATGTCTCAACTTTGAGACTGATATTTCAAAACACTTGATGGACATTCTGCCATCCATGGATGTCTCTCCCTCATGTGACTTCTGAACCTTGCTGAGAAGTAAAGTGTGCCGCCAAGTCAGTTTTGACTCCTGGCAAGCCCAGGGGCGCAATTCCAGTGCTTGCCTTAGGCGCTCTTTGCCCTAGATACGCCCCTGGGGGAGGGGAGCAATTCTTGCTGCACTTTCCTGCCCCCATCAGTGCTCTTTAGCTTCCTATGACTAATCTGTATGCAGTTGATGCAAGAATGCAGCCAGCCAGCAGGGCAGGCAGACGCTGTGTGGCCTGCTGGGCAACAAACAGCAGCACACAAACTACGGAACAGCAGCATGAAAACACCCAGCAGTTGCTGCTGCAAGTCTCCTTACCACGTAGACCCTGCTTGGTGCGGGTGGCCCAGACAGCTCTCGGGCCCGGCCTGCGCTCTCCACCATCCAATGGGAGCACCCACCCGCCACCCCCGTCCCACGCTGCCCAGAGATCTCGTGTGAGTGTGCTGCTGCTTCAGCCTGTGCAAGTGAGTGGGGGGGGTGTGTGTGTGCGGGTGCCACTGGTCCGCTCGCCGGCAACATGAAATTAAAACATGAAATGAAAACATACAAGACATTAAATCATAAGAGACCAAAAGAGGCAGGGGTGGGAGTGGGGAGAGGAAATACAAAATGCAATACAAAGACATTTTAAAACTCTTTAAAAATCAGTTTTAAAAAATCAAATTTGAAAATCAAAATTTTAAAAGTCCGACAGAACAAAAAGGTCTTTAGGTGGCATCTAAAAGAACAAAGTGAGGAAGCCAGTTGAAGCTCACTCAGGAAGCTATTCCATAAATGGTGTGTCAGCACCCAAAAGGCCCTCTCCCTAGTAGCCACCCGCATCACCTCCTTTGGCAAGGGCACTCAGAGGAGGGCCTCTGAAGAAGAACTTAAGGTCCTGGTTGGGACATATGGAGCAAGGCACTTTGAACTTTGGGGCCGAAGTCCAGGGCCTCCAAAAGTGTTCTCTCTAACAGGGATTCGCAGATGTTGTTGACCACAGCTCCCAGAATCCCCAGCCAAAGGCCATTGCAGCCAAAGGCTATTGCTGGGAGTTGTAGTGAACAGTATCTGGAAATCCCTGCTAGAGGCAACACTGGCCTCCAAACCCCTTGGGGGCCCCCAAATCCTTTTTAGTTTGTTTTGGGTGGTGTGGTCTCTACTGGCCCTCAATGGACCAGGCACTCAAGTATAACTGTGACCTGTTTCAGGTGCTTTAGAGACAGAGGGGGGAGTGGGGGGGAGATATGTGGGATGGGAATATGTTAAGTTTTGTGTTGAAACATTTCTGCTAGTGCATATCTGCATAAGTGTATCTGTTTTATATTCTTACATTCTTGTGAGTTCAGTTGCTGTTTGTGCCCTCAAGAACCCACGTATTAAAAATATTGCATGTGTGTGTGTGTGTGTGTGTGTGTGTGTGTGTGTGTGTGTGTAGGGGCATGATGCTTAAGTTGCAGGGTGGGGTGCTCCAGAAACCTTTAGGTCCAGGCTCCAAAATTACCTAGGTGCAACTTTGCCTCTGATAGAGCACAGACTGTTTGGAGTAAAGGTGTATGTGGTTGGTTTGTGTAGTGCTTTAAGCAAATGTGCTCAGGCTGGCCTAGATGCAGCAGATTCTCTTTAATGTCTGTTTTCATTCTGTCAGGTCCAGAACACCACCCCTGTTTGCACCTCCGTCTGTACCTCCATCTGCACCTCCATCCACACCGCCATCCATATATCAGTCTGTACCTCCATCTGCACCTCCATCCTCACCTCCATCCGTACATCAGTCTATACCTCCATCTGCACCTCCACCTGTACCTCTATCTGCACCTCCATCCTCACCTCCATCCGGACATCGGTCTGTACCTCCATCCACACTTCCATCCGTACATCAGTCCGTACCTCCATCTGCACCTCTGCCTTTACATGGGGTAAGTAAATGTAGAGTAATCTGGGCCTGCTTCTTCTTTTCATTAACCCTGTCATATTAGAGCTGGTCTGTAAGACAGCCTAGTACAAAGTACAATTGTCAGATACATTTTCTTCATGGTAGCTAATTTACACAACCTTTTACTCATACCAGTTGACTCTACCCTACATGAACCATCCACTCCCCCTTTGAGCAGGCTTCATATAGGATGCTCTGCATGCATTGCTATATACTTAGGCTTAAAATAATCACAAATGAATCAGTTCCCACTAAGACATAGTCAGAAAAGAAATTGAATCTCTGCTTGTTAAAGGTGGGCCAGAGAAAGTTGTTTTCAGTACTTCACCCACTCCCAGTCTCTGTCCGGGGCGTAGGATGGCTGGCAGCAACCCTGGACAGGCAGGTGCCTGCCCTTTTCCTGCCAATGCTGCCAGGCCGGACCCCCCGCCACGCAACGAGGTCTCCACTACCAGCACCGGGTCTCCCTACACACATACTGCTACTGCCGCTGCCTCCTCCTCTGATGGCAGGCTTGTCCCCGGCTGTGCTGTCCCCGGCTGGCCATAACCCTTCCACCCTGTGTCAGGACACCAATGCTGGAGGCGTTTCTGGGGCTGAGCAGCATGTGTGGCGCAACCAACTGGAGAGTGCATTCTGTGTTGGCCCAGCTGGGGGCTTCTTTGCCCTGCTTGCCAGGGAGATGAAGGAAGAACCCTACTGGGCCAGTGCAGAAAGCACTCGCCGACTGAATGGGCCATGCAGACAGGTAATCAGGGTGGGGCAGGCAGGGCACATGCCCTAGGCGCCAGTTGCAGGGGAGCGCCAAGTGCTTGCCATGTCCCGCACCCAACCATCACAGTTGTGTGTGTTTTTTTCAGGGTTGGTTTGTTTGTTTTGGAAAATCCCCCCCTGCTGGGTGCCTGCTGCCACCCCCACTCACGCAGACGCGCAAGTCGCACAACAGAGATCTGAGTCCCGGCAGAGAGCCTGCGCCCCCGCCCCTACCCCACAGAGAACTGACTTTCCGATTATTTTTAGGGAGCGTTTGCTGCCTGAAAGCATCTATTCCCCTTTCTCTTCCTCCAGAGGGGGAAAATAGATGCTTTCAGGCAGCAAGCCTGCCCTGAAATGAGACTGAAGAGCTCTCTTCAGCTCTTTAGAGCTCGAGGCCACACCCCTTTGCATGTGATGTCATCATGTGATACTTCACATGCAAAAGGGCGTGGCCTAGAGCTCTAAAGAGCCGGAGGGAGCTCTTCAGTCTCATTTCAGGGTAGGCTTGCTGCGTGAAAGCACCTCTTCACTCCAAGGTGTGCTCCTTATTCAGTAAACAAAATTTTGCAGGCAACCCCTCTCCCCATCCAGCTCAAATCCAATCTTCCTTTCTTTGGGTGGGCTTTAATCTGTGCTCTGTTGTTGGAGGAGATTAGAGGGGAGGGGGGCAGAAGAGAGTAGGTACTTAGCTGTGCTGGTTTGCCCTTCCAGCAGCTCATGGGTAATAGCTTTGCTGTCTGCTTTCGTGGAATAGGGAATTGCAAAAATAAATTGCTTTGAATTATTTTGTAGAAGGCATAACTATTATGCCAGTAGTGTTCATGGTTCATCTTTAGTGATGTATTATAAAACTGTATTGAGTTTTTTGCACTGGGTTTTTTCTGTGTGTGTCCAGACAGTCAACAGTTGATGGTGACATGCTACAGGGCTTTTTTCTTCTTCATTCCACAGATTAACTGTAGAAGCAGTCTCAGGGCTAAGATGTGCCTTCTACAACAGACACATGTAATACTCTCTCGGGTGTGGGTGGTTGTGATTCGAATTACACATGGCCACTGGCAGTTGCGAGTTTCAGCAGAGAAATGGGTGGAGTGTTTTTTACCTCTGGCTGCTTTTTTCTCACATGGATGGAAAAGGAGCCTTGAGAGGGCAACATTAAGGAGGAAAAAAATAACTGCTGGGGGAAAATATCATGATCCTTTGCTTTTTGTCCCTTTGCTCAGACGTATAGTTTTTCACTAGCTGATTTTAATTAAAAAAGCAAAACAGTTGAGGTGACTGGTACCTGCATCTATTGCAGAATGTTGATTTGCCTCTCTGTTCCACTGTAGTGCTGTTAGTGCAACTAACCGTTCTCAGCATGCAACTTTTGACACTTATAGATGCTCTGCAACGCTTTCTTTTTTTCCTTTTGGATTGTAGCACTGTGTCCTGCTTCCTCCTGTTGTGGTCCAGGCCTGATTTATATACTGAATATGCTCATTAGCTAGCATACAAAATGAGGCCTGTCTCATAGTGTCACCAAGTGACCAAGTTCTTTTATACAGTGACCATGTAGGATCTGGATGCAAGGAAGAAAAGAGATCAAAGCAAACCTAAATGATTCAATGGGCTTTATTGAGTATAAAAGAATAACAACATCAATCTAACTGAACAGAAAGCAGAACATTCTATCAATATTACTAACAGTATTTCAACCCTAACCATCAACAATATTCACCCAGTGTTCCTAACTAACACATGTGTGTGTATTAAATCTTCCTAGAGCCTACTACAACTCAGATACAGATGGAAAAAGGGGGGGGGGTAAGGAAGGCTGAGGACTGGCATGGTTTGGAGAGATCAGGAATTAGTAGAGGGACAAGGGGAATGGAGAAGAAGGGGAAAGGATGGAAGGATCCAAGGCTTGTAGAGGCAGCATATTACCAGGATCAGAGGCTTGAGAGTGGTGGATCTTTCAGCTGAAGGAGAAAAGCTGTTGGCTGGAGACAAGAGTGTTTGGATCAAGCATGCAGTTTGCTCAGAGCATGTCTGAGAGTCAGAGCACCATGGCTGGGGAAGTCTTGACTTCTCATTGCGCAGTGGAAGTCACAGACAGTTCCTGTCCATGGCCAGAGTTCCTGCCTCTAGCCCTACGGCTTGGGCAGCAAACCCTTGGATTGCTCATGAGCAGATCTTGCTTGTAGGCACAAGATTGCGTGGCACGTCTCGTACTCGAATTAGAATTGTATAAACCAGCCCACTATGAGGAATTACGGTTTTGCAATAATTTCAGTCCGTAGGAGACCAGGTTTAGAGAGGGAATGCTGCAAGACAACTTCTCTGTGTACCTGCAATCCTGTCAAAGATCTGTGAGAGCCAGAATTGGGCTGTGCTGGCAAACCACAAAGCAAGGTTTGAAGGTTATGGAAAAGCAATTGTGAAAACCAGCCCACAGTTTCTAGTTTGCCATTGTAATGGCAACAAAGAAATGTCTCCCAGATTCACTGGGGGAAACCCAATTTACTGAGTGCATTTTAATTTAATGATTTTATCTACTTCATATTTTCAGAAGTTCGGGTGCAGGAAGCGAGGGGGGAGGAAGCGAACCTGGAAGAAGAGAAACTGAGCAGGGAGGAATGTGATTTGGAAAAGCCTGACCATTGTTATTTTTGTATATTATTATTATTATTCCTATTATTGTTGTTGTTTTTATTGTTATTATTATTGTTATTTTATTATTATTATTATTAAAAAAAACATAATTTTGAAAGACACACCTCTTCTTCTCCTCCATGGTCTCTGCAGCAAGAGTTCTGCTTATGTACAGAACAACATTTGGAAGCTTCAGAGGTTTTGTAGAGCATTCTGGTTCCTGCTCTGAAATGGGGAGACCTGTGCACCGTGCGTGCCTCTAGGGCAGGAAGAATACTCCTGTCCCTCAGTTACTTGACAATCATAACTCTAGCAGCATAACTCTAGCAGCAGCAGGGGCAGATCCGCCTGAGGACTTGCTCACCCACCATTCGCTGCCTCTGCTGCAGGCCCCCCACTGACCCCACCACCCACTGCCTCTGGTAGTAACTTGTGAAAGGCTTTGGTGTACGAGCTTAAGGGGAGGAGGCTGCTTGGTGGAAGCAGTTTCTCATTGCCCAGCCCCCAGTTGCCAGTCTTGAAAGTGTTGGGAATTCTCTCTGGTAAGAGAATCCCTTTTTCATTACAGCAGAGTGTACAGAGGCACAACACAGCGGAATTTGGTTAGGCATGCGTGTATGCTGAGAGTAAAGTAACTTGGAGCCAGTTCATAGTTTCAAATCAATATACAAGCCATTTATTAAAGAACTCCATTCTAGATAGGAAAGTGAGGAGTTAGGCTCTCTAATCTAGCTAGCTAGCTGGATACAGATGGATTCTGCATCTCTGCACACATGGTGCAGGGAGAGGAGCTTGCTAAGAGCTAAGAGTAGCAATCTACATTTCAAAGGGATAGTGTCAGAGCAGTAGAGAAGGGATGACCAGTGTCTTGACCCTCTAGCCCTCTGACTCACTAGTCTGTCCTCCACTGTCTTTGCGACAAGAGACTGTGCAAAGTCCTTCACTTCCAACAGAAAGGTGGCCAAGGTAATGAGAAAAGGCTGCCAACTAGGAAACAGTCTCCTCAACCTGTGCCCCTTGAAATGCTGTGGAGGGTGTGAGGCTGTCATAGCTTTCCTCAGGTGAGCAAGAACCTGGGTCTGCTCCTACTTGGCAGGGAGAAAGTCCCGGAAGAGTAAGCTGAGTTTAGATCAGGGATGCTCATCTCTGGTCCTCCTGCAGATGTTGGCTACAACTCCCATAATCCCTGTCTATTGGCTACTGTGCCTGTGGATTATGAGAGTTGTCATCCCAAAACAGCTGGGGGGCCTAAGTTGAGCAGGTCTGCCTTAGAGGTATCAAGTGTTCACAACACCTCTGACCACTGGCAGAGTAATTTGTCCCTCAGAGTCATCCCATAGCGCCATGCTTTGACTTGCCCTGCTGCCACAGGATCAAAAGGAGAGCCTGGCACATGCTAAACATGAAACATGCTTTCTCGTGCTAGTTGGATAGGACTTCATCATGCCAAGTCAGTAATAGACTGTCTGTTACCAGGGCTTTGTTTCTTCCCAGTTTCTGGCCCGCTGAGTGACTAACTTGAGCATAACAGAGTGGCACTGGAGACACATCTCGGTACTTGGAGCGCTGCCTGCAGGAATTTAGACTGTACAAGTTCCAGAGCCACAATGTTGGGGAAGGGGACCAATTGGGCACCATCGAGCAGCTAGCTAGTGACTGGGCTGTGAACAGTTCAAGGGCCGCTGATACATAATGGCCTCCTCTTGTCGGCAGGCATTTGAGAATGGCAGAGGCACTTCTCTGGACATTTAAAGCCAGGTGTTCTTTATGACCTTTCCTAGAGCCACCAGAATGGAAAACTACTCCCAAGTCTTGGAAGCGTGCAGCTTGCTCAATCTTATGCCCCTCAATGTGCCAAGAGTGGATCTTGGGCCTCCTGACAAAGGCCATCATTTTAGTTTTGTGATCATTGATTTCCAGGCAGTTCTCCCTGCAGTGCAGCATCAGGGCCCTCAGTCTTCTTCTAAGGCCAATGGGGGGTCCTTGAGAGGATGGCTGCATCAACCACGTATAACAGGATGGCAATGTATCTCCCAGCGCGCTTTGGAGGGTGGAAATCTGGGTTGCTAAGCTGGCCCATCATAGAGTTAATGTAGAAGTCGAAGGGGAGTGGAGCCAGAATGCATCCTTGTTTGATGCCCTTCAGCTCTTGTGAGGTGGCCTTGGGGGCTACATCTCACCTGGAGTGATGTGTTCGCGTGCAGGGTGCGATGAAGTTATAGCAGGTGCCGGTCAATGGAGGAGGCTTCCAGCTTCTCCCTTCATTTGACTCGTGAGATGGAGTCGAATGCTGCCTTAAGGTCGATGAAGGCGGCATAGAGGGAGGTCACCCGGCAGGAAGCGTATTTCCCGATAAGGTGCTGTAGAACTAGGCACTGGTCGATGGTGGAACGCCCTTCCCTGAAGCCCGCTTGTTCCTCAGCAAGAAGATTTTCCTGTTCCAATCCATCTTTAAGCTTCCCGGATAGGTGTCTCGCATTAGGTTTGCTGATGGTATTGAGCAAAGTGACGGGTCTGTAATTGGCAGGGTCATCCTTCTTGCCCCTTTTAAATATAAGGCAATGATCACTGCCCCCCCAGTCCTTGGGAATTTGGGCACTCGTGTCAACATTGGTGAAGTGCATAGCCAGGACAGGGGCCCACCAGTCTAGCTTATTTTTTACGGCCTCTGGTGGAATAAGGTCCTCGCCTGGAGCCTTCCCCAGTCTTAACTGGGTGACTAGACTGTGAATCTTTGAGGTTGACACTGGTGCCCACGCTGGAGTGTCTTCAATGGCACAGGTGGAGTTTCTGCAAACAGCAGCAGGCTCTTTGTATAGGTCATGAAAATAGTTCTCCCAGATCTCTGGATGAAGATGACAGTCCAGGTGATTTGGATCATAAGTGGGAGAGTGCTTTGTAAAGAAGCCAGAACATGGCAGAATCTTTGGCTCTAATGGCCTGAATGAGACTAATCCAGGCATCTTTCATGGCATCTCTTTTCTTACGAAGCAGCAGAAGTTTGTGCTGTCTTTTCTGCAGAAGGAGATTCTGTGGGGCCAACTGTCTAGAACTAGCTTTATAGACTTGATAGGTGTAGGGATGGGCTTTTGGGGCTTCAGAACAGTCCTTATCCAACCACTGCTTGGAGGCCTGTTGGCACTGTGCACGTAGCTCACAGATCTTGCGAGAGAGGAGCTGCTGTTATTCCTGGACGAGGGCATTGTAGGAAACCAAAGGTGCAGAAGTAGGGTCATTAGTTAGTGAGGATGATTGAATACGCTGAGGGGGTCAGAGGCGAGTAGCTCACTTAGTGCTTGATCCAGTTGTGGAGACCATTTAGCACGGCAACATGCTCCACCCGCCAAGGATATGGTGGGATGATCATGGTTCTCCATACGGGACTGATAGATGAAAGGCTTTAGAAGGAGGGAGATGGGGAGATGATCACTGTCAAATTTGGGGAAAACCTCAAAACTCTCCACCAGAGGGAGAAGGTTCCCTGAGGCGATAAAGTAGTCAATCAGACACATCCCAGAACCCGCCAGATAGGTGAAGTTGGCAGGATGGTCATTTTCAGGCGAGTCGTTCAGAAGGAAGAGATTAAGTCTGGTGGTCATTTAGACTCAAGCAGAGATCTGCATAACTTGACCTTTGATCCTTTGAAAGACAGATAAGAGGGAGCCCTTCCTCCTCAGGACTGGGTGGATAAGCACTCTGTTGAGTGTATGAAGTATGGTAATCAGGGCCCAGCCTAGCGTTTAAATCACCACCCATCACCACAAATGCATTAGGAATGGATAGGAGGAGATCTGCTACATAGTTTTCCAGTTAAGTCCACATTGATCTGACCTGAGGCTTCCTCCGTATTGGAGAGAGATAGATGTTAATTTTCAGCAGACTGCAGCAGCCAAATTGAATCAAAATTGCCATAGCATATTGTTTGAGTGGTGGAAGCAGCTTTGAGGATGCGTGTAGAGAGGTAGCAACAAGCACATCCAGGCCACCTTTGCATCTGCCACAGCCTGCCCCAGGTACAGCTCCAACTGTATAAGAGTGAAAGACATTGAGTAATATCTCCCCGGATGAGTCTGAATAGCAAGTCCTGAGGACAAACAACAGGGCAGGCCTGCGGTCTTAATGTCCTGCTTGTGGGCTTTCATGAATCATCTGGCTGACCACTGTTGGAAACAGGATGCTGGACTAGATGCATCTATGCAATCCAGCAAAGCAATTCTTACATTTGTGTTAAGATGATGAAAATGGTCTCTTTATCATTTGACCACCTGCCTCTCTACCTAGTCTACCATTTCAAATTACAGAACATTTAATCTACAATCCAATCTTCAGATGCAAAACAAAAGCACTTACAAACAGAAATAACACCAGCATCCCTGCCAGCCTCTACTATTCAGCACCACCAGTTTCCTCCCCACACTTCTGAGATTTCACCAGGTACTAGACACACCTTTCAAGACCATCATTACAGCCTTGAGGATGGTAGATCTTCTTTTAGAAGAAAACGTCTCAGGACGTTGAATTTCTTTCAAAATACTGTGCTTGTGCAAAGCAACGGTATAATCAGGGAGCACATAGACTTCTTGCAGTGGAGCGGTTGGCCTGCTGGATCCAAACACAGCTTTGATGTAATGCCTCATATGACCTCTGTAGCACAAGATGGAGCCACACTCCAGTAGCTCCAATCATGCCAGCAAAGCATCTCCGATGGGTGTGCCCAAGCACACCCACATCCATGCCATGTTTCAGGCAGGACTGAAGCTCACCTTCCATCCCTACCCCTGGGAGAAGAACTTTGTGCAAATCTTCGAATACAGGATTCCCAACCTTTTTAAAAACAAGCATACCTCTTCTGCTCACAGACCAGTCCTTCAATTCAGATACCCTGTAGAGACTGTGTGTGTGTGTGTGTGTGTGTTTCTCTCTGTGTGTGTGTGTGTGTGTATTGATGGATGGATGGATGGATGGATGGATGGATGGATGGATGGATGGATTGATTAAGTGCCGTCAAGCCAGTGTCAACTCTTAGCAACCACATAGATAGATTCTCTCCAGGGTGATCTCTCAGGTCTCTCAGTGATGCATTCATTGCTGTCATAAGCGAGTCCATCCACCTTGTTGCTGGTTGTCCTCTTCTCTTTCCTTCAACTCCCCCCAGAATTATAGACTTCTCAAGGGAGCTGGGTCTTCGCGTAATCTGTCTGAAGTACGATAGTTTGAGTCTCGTCATTTGTGCCTCGAGTGAAAATTCTAGATTGATTTGTTCTATGATCCATTGGTTTGTTTTCCTGGCTGACCATGGTGTCCTGAAGAGTCTACTCCTGCACCAAAGTTGAAAAGCGTCAATGCTTTTTCTATCTCGTTTCTTCAAAGTCCGCCTTTCACATCCATAGAATGTCATGGGGGAAACCATTGTCCAAACGATTCTAATCTTTGTAGGTGTAGACTCCTCATGGCATCTAAATATCCTTTCTGAGGCCTTCATTGCAACCCTACCAAGTGCTTGTCTGCGGCGTATTTCTTGACTGCTGGATCCTTTACTGTTGACAGTCGATCCTAAAAGGGAGAAGCTATCCACCACTTCAGTGTCTTCAGTGTCTATTCTGAGGGTGACACTTGTCTTTAGTTTAGTCTTCTTTACATGTAATTGTAGTCCCATATTTTCACTGTGCTCCTTCACTTTCATTACTAGAGCCACATTCTCAGCTCTCAGAGTGGTGTCATCAGTGTAGCGCAGCTTATTGTGTATCTATGCACACACAAATCTAAAGGTTACAGTTATGAAACAGCTTACTCCAGTCACTGGCTTACATCCAGACTCAGTTACTCAAGAGTACTCCCACTGAAATTAATCAACTTGTCCCACTAATTTCAAGAAGACTGCTGATGACTAGCTTTCTCTGGATGTAGGTCTGTGGCTGGAGTAGCCTACCTCATGACTGTAGCATTAAAACTTGGCACTAATATTCCGTCGGTCAGGATGAGGGAAGGAGTACGCTGAGCTTCCGCACGTCACCAGCCAGTCAGAAGCACAGGGAGAGAGCCTTCACCCTCCTCCCTCCCCTTCTACAATAGATACATCGCTGTGAACATGTTGGCTTCCAGCCGGCAGTCCTCAGATGAGGTACACATCGCGTGGCAGGAGGTCTCTGCATAGCCCCGAGAGCCCTTCAAGTACCACTAGGGGTACTAGTACCCCCTGTTGGGAACCCCTGTTCTATATACAGAGAGTTCTTTTTAAATTCATATCCAGGTCTCCATCTGTACCAGAGAGAGGCCCTTTCCACAGCAAGTCTGCACAGCTACAAATGGCAAAACGTAACCAATCACTATCTTGGCTTCAATGGCTGGTCTAGTTGCCTCATCACAGTAAGGATGACCTGCTGTTTTCACTGTCATTTCAGTGAAAAGAAGCTTTCATACCAAGTCTGCAGGTATGCTTCATTTAAGTGTCATGACTTCCCTTCATGGGTAGGTGAGAGAGTAAGCCAGTAGCTCATTGTGTGCTGAGCGTAGACAGAAGTCTGCCAATTGCTAATCACTTCTATAACCAAATGGTCTGCGAATTCACTACCTCGGAGAAGTGATGAACTAGTTTGATCTAATATGTAAGCAGCTCTCCACTGTAAATGTATTGGGTCTACAGATGTGGATTGGCTTTGGTAGCCAGCTCTTCATAGTTGCCAACTTCCTCCCCAGGGATGTCTGCTTGCCCAGCACAAAGCCAGAATCCTCCTCCCTCCAAATTCCCAGTGTGTGGAGAACTCAGGAGTTGAGAGGAGTCTCTCATTTTGTGCTCGCCTACAGTATTGTTGCCGGAAATATTCCTAGTCACTCATGGTGACCTGCAAAACCTTGAGATATAAAGGCAGTTCACACAATGCTCCTGTTTTCGGATTGTGTGCAAGGGAAAGGCTGGAGAGAGAGAAGTGATTTCTGGGGGAGAGGAGCTGAGCCAGAGAGTGCCTTCCTACCCAGCTCGCATGCCCAGCAGTTTACCCAGGCAGGTAGAAACATATGTCTGTTCTAATCAGAGCCATGTGAACTGCCTCACAGAGTATCTTGAGGGGGATGAGGGTTGGAAAGGAAGCATGGGATGGATGGAAGTAGTGGGACTTCTATTATTATTATTATTATTATTATTATTATTATTATTATTATTATTACACTTCTATCCCGCTCTTCCTCCAATGAGCCCAGAGCGGTGAACTACATACTTCAGTTTCTCTTTCACAACAACCCTGTGAAGTAGGTTAGGCTGAGAGAGAAGTGACTGGCTTAGAGTTACCCAGCTAGTTTCTTTCTTTCTTTTTTCATTTCAATTTTTTAATTAACTTTTAACAATAACAGTAACCATAACAATCATAATAAACACAGTTACAAGTTGACTTCCCGCGCACCTCTTTTCGTGATACCAACTATAAATTTTACCCTTATTGTAATATTAATTTAAAAGGAAAAACACAAATTAAAACCTTCCACCACCATTAATCTGCCCAACCTGCATTTCAAATTTCAAATCCTGCTGTAAGATCCATAGTAGGAAAATAATTCTTTAAATAAACCAAAAAAGGTTTCCAATCTTCCTTGAAGCGTTCTAAACTTTGGTCTCTGATCAGTGTTGTAAGTTTTGCCATTTCTGCATATTCTAAAGTTTTTATCAGCCAATCTTCTTTTGAAGGCAGTTCGTTAGTCTTCCATTTCTGTGCATATAATATTCTGGCCGCCGTAGAAGCATACATAAAAAAAGTTAAATTATTTGTAGAAATTGCTCCTTGTGTTATTCCTAGCAGGAAGAATTCTGGCTTCTTAGGGAATGTCACTTTAAATATCTTCTTCAATTCATTATATATCATGTCCCAATAGGCCTTGGCCCTCCCACAGGTCCACCACATATGAAAAAAAGTACCTTCAGTATGCCCACACTTCCAACATTTATTTGAAACATCTTTATACATTAATGCCAGTTTTTTAGGCGTTAGATACCATCTATACATCGTTTTGTAATAATTTTCCTTCAAAGCATAACAAGCAGTAAATTTTAAATCACTTTTCCATAGTTTCTCCCACGCTGCCATTTCTATATTAAGTCCAACATCTTGAGCCCATTTTATCATAGTTGTTTTAACCAATTCCTCTCTAGTCTCCTCCAAAAGTCGTAATTTATACATTTTAGAGATTAATTTTTCATCATCTTGACATAATCCCTTCTCAAAATTCGAAATCTGATCTTCAAATCCAACTTTAGGGTCTTTCTTATACACCTCATTTAACTGATAGTACTGAAACCAATCTCTAACCAAGTTTTGTAATTCAGTTAAAGATTTTAACTTACAATCGTTTCCCTGAAAATACAACAGATCTCTATATGTACCCCCAGACATCTGCATATTTACTTCTTTACGTGATAAAGCTTCAATCGGGGATATCCATAACGGAGTTTTTGGTTCCAACCAATTTTTATATTTTAACCATACCCTCATTAAACTCCTTCTTACACAGTGATTCAAAAAATCTTTATGTACTTTAGTGTTTTCATACCATAGATAAGCATGCCATCCAAACCTTCTATCAAATCCCTCCAGATCAAGGACTCTAGGGTTTCTCAATGTTATCCATTCCTTTAGCCATGTCAAACATACAGCATCAAAATACAACCTTAAGTCTGGCAAGGTAAGACCACCCCTTTCCTTTGCATCTGTTAAATTCTTAAAATTTATTCTTGGTCTTTTCCCCTGCCAAACAAATTTAGCTATATCCTTCTGCCATTGCCTAAAACAAGTCAAGTTATTAATTATAGGAATAGTCTGAAAGAGAAATAACATTTTAGGCAAAACATTCATCTTCACCACTGAAATTCTTCCCATCAAAGATAAATTCATTTTAGACCATCTTTGCAAATCTCTTTTCATTGAGTTCCATGTTTGAACATAATTATTTGAAAACAGCACAGAGTTATTATTTGTTAACCAAACTCCCAAATATTTCACTTTCTTCTCCACTTTTAACTCACTTATTTCACCAAATCTATCTTTACTTTCCTGATCAATATTTTTAGTCAGAACCTTAGTTTTAGTCTTGTTTATGTAAAATCCTGCCAACTGGCCAAATTGCTGTATCTTGTCCAAAAGTCTTTCAATCTTATCGACTGGATTCTCTAAAAATAACACAACGTCGTCTGCAAAGGCTCTCAGTTTGTATTCTCGTCTCCCGATTTTGGGACCATGTAATTCATCATCTTCCCTAACAGATCTACAAAGCACTTCTAAAACCAATATAAAAAGCAATGGAGAAAGTGGACAACCTTGTCTAGTCCCTTTTTGTATTCTACAATTGTCTGATAATTCTCCATTTACAATAATCTTGGCATATTGTTCCGAGTAGATAGTTTTAATTGCTCTAATGAAATGTTCACTGGCCGTTATTTCCTCTAATAAACCCCACATAAACTGCCATGAAATATTGTCAAAAGCTTTCTCTGCATCCAAAGAAATCATCGCCATCTGTTTTTCATTATGTTTTTCATAATACTCCAATACATTCAAAACTGTTCTAACATTGTCTCTCAGTTGTCTCTTTGGCAAAAAGCCAGCTTGATCCTCATGAATAAAGTCTCGTAGTACCACTTTCAGTCTTCTTGCCAAAACCGCAGCAAAAAGTTTATAATCATTATTTAAAAGTGATATTGGCCTATAATTTTTGACTAATGTTAAGTCTTGATCTGGCTTTGGGATTATTGTAATATTTGCATATTTCCACGAATCTGGCATAATCCCTTTTTGTAAAATGTCATTCATAGTCCATTGAAGAGGTTGTAAAATTTGATCTTTGAGTGACTTGTAATACAAAGCTGAGAGTCCATCTGGCCCAGGGGCCTTGTTGGATTTAGCTTGATTTATTACTTCTATTATTTCCATAACTGTTATTGGAGCATTCATGATTTCTATTTGTTGAAGAGAAAGTTTTGGAATATTTTTAGTTCTAAGAAACTGCTTAATTTTTTTATCTTCTACTATTTTGCCTTGATATAATTCCGAGTAATATTTTAAAAATTCCATCCTTATTTCCTTTCCATTATAAGAGAGCCCATTTTTAGTTAATATTTTAGATAAAAATTTTTTCTTCCTCTCCAGTCTAATTTTCCAAGCCAGCAACTTGCCTGGTTTATTTGCAAATTCAAATGATCTTTGCTTGATATACTTCAGATTTTGCTCAAGTTCATTTGCTATTAGCATAGAGAGTTGTTGTTGTAAGATCTTAATAGCTTGAGAGATCTTCTTCTTATCTTTAGTCCATATCAATTCTCTTTCCTTTTTGGAAATCTGCATCAGTAGTACCTCTCTTTTCAATCCTCTTTGTTTTTTTAAATATGCATTTTGCTGTATGAAAAAACCTCTCATAACCGCTTTGCTTGCATCCCAAACAATTTTGTTGTCCAATCCTTGATTTAAATTCAATTCAAAATAATCCTTTAACTTCTTTTTGGCTTTCTCAACCACATCTGGTTTTTTCAAAAGATATTGATTTAGTCTCCACCTAAATGAGGTCGCTCCTTCCTTCTTCCATGCAAAACAAATCGGATTATGATCTGAAAATGTCCTAGGTAGAATGTCCATTGTTTTCATATGAGTTATAATGGTTTGGGATGTCCAGACCATATCTATCCTGGAATGTGACTGATATCTTTCCAAAAAGTAGGTATATTCTTTTGCATTTGAATTTTTAATTCTCCATAGATCATAGAGATCCATATGATCTACTAATTCAAAAAATGCTTTAGGAAGTTTACCTTGTAAATTCTTTTCCGATAAATCAGATTTTCTGTCCAAAACTGTCGAGACAACTCCATTAAAATCTCCCAATAAAAGCAAATTAGCATTTGATAGATCTGCCATCTTTTGATCCAAATAGTTATAAAATTCAACTTTCCTTTCATTAGGGGCATAGATTCCAATTATCACTGTTTTAATTCCAGATATTAAAACTTCCAATGCTAATATCCTACCTTCTTCATCTTTAAAAATCAATTTAGGTTCAAATTGTTGTTTGACATAAAATACTACTCCTCTTTTTTTTTCTTATCTGAAGAAACAAATTCTTGTCCCAGGGCTCTATTTACCAAAAATTTCCGATCATGTTTTCTAATATGAGTCTCTTGTAAACACACTATATCCAGATTTTGTTTCTTAAGAAAGTGGAAAACCCTGTTTCTCTTAATTTTTGAATTCAGACCATTTATATTCCAAGATAAAAATATGTAAGTTCGTTTATAATCCATATAGAGTGACTTAAGTTATATGTTTATGAAGCAGAATGTTCAGAAGATAAGTCTTTTTTGTATTTCCGCCAGAATTCTTGTGCTTTCAGGAGCTCAGTGAATCTATTCCTCTTGCTCTTGTAGAAGAAGGAGATTCCCTCTGGTAATTCCCATCTAAAACGTATTCCTTTAGCATTTAATGCATCAACCAAAAATTTGTAATCCTTACGTTTTCTTAGAATTCTGGCTGGAATCTCTTTCAAAATTTTTATCTGATGAGTTTGAATTGTTAAGGTTGTAGTAAAGTGAGCCTGAATGATTCTCTCTGCTATTGATTTGGTGGGGAAATGTACTATGCAGTCTTTGATTAATTTATTTCTTGTTGCAAAATCCGAATTTACACGAAAGGCTGTCTCAATCTGGGCATCCATCTCATCAACCGTAATTCCCAAAAGTGATGCAAGTTCCACTCCAAGTAATTTCCTAATGTTCTCATTAGGAATTTCAGGAATTCCTCTGAACCGTAAAAATCTCTCTTTTTGTCTTAATTCTAACAAAGCCATTTGATCCAGTAATTTTTCTCTGTCATCCTTCAGTGATTGCACATCTTTTTCTACAACATCAATCCTTAATTTAAATTCTTTATTGTCCTGTGCCAATTTTTTGACAGTCTCATCAATATTTGAGGTCCTATCATTTATCTCAGCCATATTTTGCTTCATTTGGGTTACATCAGAAATGACCTGTTTGAGGTCGGTGGCATTTGATGCCAAGGCAATTGCGTTTGACTGCGAAATTTGTTTCATCTCAATCAACGTCTGGTCCATGGCTGCAGCTACTTTAACTTCCCCTGCACTTGTATCTGGAAGTGAAAGTTTCCTTGCTTGTAGATGTGTCTGGCTTAGATGAGGTTTCTCCCTGCCTTTCATGATGACATGAAGGAGTTAAAGAAGAAAATCCTTTGCCCAAGTATGTTTGTCCTTGATCTCAAAACAGAAAGTAAAAACCTGAGCTTGTACTCAAATATAAACAATTGTGCAGCATATCAGTGGCCGTCAAAACTTGCTCACGGTAGCGTGGAGTATAAAAAAAAAAAAAATAAGACAGCAGAACGTCTCTTCTTTAAACTTGAAGAACAACAATCCCCACTGATAGAATTCTTTCCAGATATTAAAACCAGCAACTGAAGTTTCCAATCTTAGTAGTTAACAAACAGAAGAAGAAGGAAGGAGAAGGGGGGGGGGGAGAGAGAAAGTCCTTTCTTTAATTGTAATCCAAAAGAGAACTTATAGGCTTATCTGCGATGGCTTTCCCGGAAACGCAGGAGAATTCATCAATCACTGAGTCACTAAAGAGGTGAACTTCTTTGAACTTTTCACATTAATTATATCCAAGCCAAAGAGATTGTCCGCTCGGCAGCTTTAAAATTCCTGAGCAGGAGATTAGCAAAGATGGACCCCCTTTTCCCTGCTGGTGAACTTGAGACAATAAATCGTGCTCTTCAGCCCGATCCACATATCAAATTACCAGCATATGAGAAGACGTGGGTTATCTTGAATCAATCCTTTGATCTAGGATGATGAAGGGAGGAGTTTGAAACCTCAAAATCCTCTTTTTCTTCCTGCTCAGTCCTCCCTTGTCAGAGAGGCAGCCACTGCGTTGGCGGTCCCAACCGGAAGTCAGAGTTACCCAGCTGGTTTCATGGCTGAATGGGGATTTGAACTCGGGTCTCCCCAGTCCTAGTCCAGCACTCTAAGCACTACATCACGCTGGCTCTGCCTTTCCCTCTATTGCTCTCAAAATCCCAATTTGAACAATTTCAGAATATATCTAGTTTTGAAGAGGAGTAGAACAAAGAGGAGGAAGTGAGGTCTTCACTCAGGAGCCAATGTCTGAAGTATGCTGGCTATTTAACACAAATGTGTTATATATATATATAGATAGATAGATAGATATAACTCCCCCCCACAATGCACTACATGCACAATGCAATGGGGGATTTGCCTGTCAGATTCTGTATCTCCTAGGGCTAAACTCAGCCCAACGAGACACACAATAACCGGAAGCCAGGTTAAGGTTGCGCTTGCAAAATCTTAGCTAACAGCCGGGTTGGTTTGAAGGGTTAGGTAGGCAGGAAGCATCGGGATCCACGGGGATTCCGGCCTAAGATCGGCTGGGCTGCCCTTGCCCACGTTAGGCTGGTCATGAGAACAGTCCCATTGATTCTCAGGCCCAAGATACAGCATTCTTTAGACATTCACCCAGCTAGCATTGATTATTAGCTCAATCATTTTCAGCAACAAATTGACATGCCTAGATCTTCCTGTCCAGTCTTCTAGATTCTAGGCTCGGTTAGGATGTTGGATAACAGCTATCTTTATATGCATTGACAGTAATAAACTCAGCTCAACTAAAACTAAGACATGCCTATATATCTCAGACCAATCTCTTTTTCTTATAACAGAAAGATATTGTCTTTCAGAGTTTCTTATGGCCGCCAAGAGAGCCCAGAAGCTTGCAGCACATTAAGCACTCTCGGACGCATTTCAAAAGATCCTGCTTGTTGTTCGAGGCAAGGCCTTTTCCTTTTAAAAATAAAAACACATTTTTAAAATCCTGCTTCTATCCCACTCTTACCTGGGGTTCCAAGTGGTTTCCATCCACAGGACGGATCAGATCCTCACCTGCTTAGCTGAGTTTCTCCCAGACCATTTTCTGAGTCCTAGGTGGAAGAGCAGAGACACAAGTTACTGGCTTTAAAGCTTGGGATCTTCTCCAACGATGGTGGGAATTGTGGAGGAGGAGACTCGCCATCCAGAAATGCATGGTTATGAAGGCCAAGGGCAGCAAAGAGTGGGCTAAGGCATTCTTCATCCAGATGAGATGGCTCCCCCATGAGGCAAGGTGAGGTGACAGTCTCAGGCGGCACTTATGCCCTAGGATGGCAAGTGTAGGCACCCTGCCCCCCTGCAGGTGTAGTTTCGCCTGCCTGCTACCACCGCCTCCCACCAGCTCCTCTACACTCTGTCACCCTCCTTTCAGGTGTCCATCCCTTTATCCTGGCCCCGTTCCTGATGCAGACAGTGGTCTCTACCTCTTCTCCATTGTCCAGCTGCCTTATCTTTTGAAAATTTATTTAATCTATTTTAATTGATTTTGACATTTAGATCCCGCTCTTCCTCCAAGCAGCTCAGCGTGGTGTACATGCCTTTTTTTATCCTCACGACAACCCTGTGAGGTAGCTTAGGCTGAGAGATATATGACTGGCCCAGAGTCACCCAGTGAGTTTCATGGTGGAAAGGGGATTCGAACTCGGGTCTTCCTGGTCCTAGTCCAACACTCTAAACACTACACTATGCTGGCTCTTCTGGGCATGTCACTGTATGAAATTGCAAGTCAGCGGTGGAGTACAATGACTTATGTTGTATCTTCTGATGGATTTTTCACATTTAGCTGTTTTTTCAGGATAAAAAATAAAATTAAAATAAAATCAAGCCTAGGGCTACAGTAATGCAAAGAAGTTCCCGTCAAGATTTCTACCAGTCGCAGCTGTTAAAAGGCAGAGGACTCCTGCTGGGAGTGGGGGGACAAAACACACGGCAACCCTACTGTGCAGCCTCCCCAAAGTTCTGCAAAGGTTGCCTGGTTTCTCTGTGCTGGTCAGGATAGGGGGTGCCAGAGAGCCTAAGCGACACACGGAGCAGCAGCACCAGCTCCATTGGTTGTCATTCCAGGCAGGGCAAGGCAGGACATCTTGATGTGGCAGCGTATTCGGGGTCATGCTGCTCTCACTCTGTGCAGGAGGCTGGCCACCTCAGAAACAAGACAAGAGCCCTGGTTTGTACACTTCTTCCTGTGCAGGCACAATGCAAGTCGTGCTGCTCTAGGCGCATAGGCAGAATTGGGGGGGGGCAGGCAGGGCAGGTGCCCTGGGCGCCACTGAGGTGGGGGCACCACACCAGTTCCTGCCACCCCCACCCCATTGCCCCCCTGCCCAGCCCCAGGGCCCCCCAGCCACTTGCCTCCAGCTCCGGCCTAGGATCGGCAAGGCCTGCAAACTGCAGAGCTCTTCTCTCCCCGCCTCTCAGCTGATCGGCCGGTGGGCGGGGCTTCCAGAGAGGCCTCCCAGTAGGCCTCCCTGAAGCCTGAACTGGGCAGGCCCCAAGCAAGGAAGGAAGGAAGGAAGGATGCAGGCAGAGTTCTCTGCAGCAGCAGAAGCAGCAGCCGCCCCTCTGCCAAGACCATCCAGAACAGCTATTGCTAGGTAGGCTATGAATTCCTTTTTGTGGTCCCCCCACCAAGGAATCTGCTTGCCATAGGGCTTTGATATGGGGGTGGGTGGGGCTGGGGCGAGACTGAGAAGTCTCTGAATATTTAATTTAAAACAGACTGGAAAATGTGCTGGCTTTAAAAACAAAAACCATCTAAAAAGGCTTATAAGTGGCTTGTTTCAGGGCAGAAAATTACAAAAACTTCTGGAACAAGTATATTTTATTTATTTTCATTCAATTGATGTGAATACCGGTTCGTCCCTGGGTCCGCCTTTTTGCCAATCAAACAGACTCAGTGGGGATCAATTAGAGGCAATTTTATTTGCTGCTGCAGCCAGCAAGGTAAATCAATGGGCTATTGCTCTGCATTGAAATACAAATTGGTTATAGGTGCATCTTACATTTATACAGACAATCTGAATGATGTTGACACCCTAGACATAGTATACTTGGCAACAAAATGGTGGACTAAGTATCTAGTACGCATGCAAAAGATTCATTGTTCGTCTGGTGATCACTCCTTATTTGGTTACATCCTGTTTTCTTTAACTGTCAGCAAAGAACAGTGAGCATTCATCTGGTGCGAACCAAGTTTCTTTAGATACAATTTAGTGGAGAAATGACGTTGATCATGTGAGGCCGTGTCCTTGAGCTGGCCTGAGCTGGGCTGGGGTTACTTTAAGTTAGAGTGAGGTATTCTAAGTAAAATGGAGTTACTTTGGTTTTCTAAAACACATCACATTCATTCATAAATGCACTTATGTTCAAGTTGTTTTGCAACCCAGAAAGTCTGAGTGAGAACTGTGAAGCATGTGCTGTGCTTTTATTTTATTTTTCTTGTGTGTGAACTGCTCCCCATAAACTTGCAGCGACTTCAGGGTAAATCTGGCCAACATGTGAATGCAGCACCTCCATTCCAGAGGAGATGTGTGTTAAAGGGCTTTAATAGCCTGGTGTGAAAAACCTCCTGGAATCAAACTTTTCTGAATTTGTTCAGAATTCTGAGAAAACAAACATAGGCTCACCTTGCATGGTTGAAAGTCTCCTTTGCTAATCTGCAGCGAGGGGGCCATTTTAATCATTAGCGTTGCTAGTGTGTTCTAGGCATTAAAAGTAGCACAAATATCTAGTACTCCATGTATATCACTATATACTGTGAAGTGTGCATGTGTGTATTCAGTGAAATGTATTTCCAGGCAGCATACGTATTTTGAAAGATCCGACTTAAATCCTTGGGGGCCTGTGGTGTGTGGAGGCCCTGGACTTTGAGGGGTAGGGGCCCATTTTGAAATCTCACCTTGGCCCATTCCAACCTTGCTATGCCTCTGAATGGCTCATGTTTTCAGGTATGGATCAACAAACATATCTAGATGGTACAGTGTTCCTTTTAACAGGGATTTCCAGATATTGTTGACTACAAGTCCCATCATTCCTGTTTGGACAGGGGCGCAATTTCAGTGCTTGCCCTAGGTGCCATTTTCCCTGGTTAGGCCTCTGGGCCTGGGGGTGGGGTGTGTGTGGAAATTCTCTCTCACCAGCTCCTCAGTGAAAGTACACACTCCAGAGCTGCCTGGCTACCAGCTTTCTAGCCTGCTGCTACCAGTCTGTGTGGACAATAGTTAGAAGGATGGACTGGACCAATGGGCTGACTCGGAAAAAGGCAGCTTACTAGAAGGTTGCTAGATCTCTTGTATGCCTTTTCTTCGGTCTTCAGCACAGACAAGTGAGAGCATCAGAGCCCAGGGCAAGAGGGAAGGGGGGAGCTGGCAGGCTCAGGGCAATACACATGCCTCAGGCAAAGAATCTACATTTCCTCTGGCTCTGCTGGCTTTAAACAAAGATCAGCAGCTCTTTTCCTGTTGCACCCTGCTGGCTTTTCTGGTTTCTTTTTGTTTCTGGCTTCTAGCTAAGCTCAGTCTCTGACTAGTTTTACAATATGTGTTTAAACAAATGAGCACATGCAAAGTGCAACTCTCTCTCTCTCAAATCCCCTGGGAGAAGGTAGGAACATCCTTAATTAAACAGAGAGAGACAACAACAGACCTCCTTTGGAGAAAAAGTACTGAAGAAGGGTCTCCCTGCCTCTGGCCAGCAGCACACACACACTGAACCTCGCCGTCTCGGCCTGCAGCCCCACTCCCCAGGCTCCAGCAGCAGTCTCCGTCTCCGTCTCCAGCCGCTGTCCTCCTCCTCCTCCTCCTCCTTCTCTCGCCTCCTCAGCATGCCTGCCGGCTGCCTGCCTGCTTGCGCACCCCAATGTGATCACACCAGGCAGGCAGAGCGGTGTGGGCAGTCGCACGGACCCCCAACTGACTGAGTGGCTGTGAGAGAGAAGGGGAGGCAGAGCAGAGCAGCCCCCGTGTGCGTCCCAAACACCTCACCAGGCCAGGCAGGCTCAGCCAGAAGCCCAGGCGGTGGCTGCTGCTGAGTGAGGGGAGAGCAGGCTGCTCTTGCCTCTCCGCTCACCCCGATCCCCCCCCCGCCCCAGGTGTCGGTTTATGCAGATTTACACACACACACATATACCCCACGGAGAGAGAAGAGAGAGAGAAAAATAAAATAAAACAAAGGTAGTACCACAAAGTCATTACAAAGGTGGAAGGGGAAATCGCATTTGTCTATTTTCCCCTTCTGACCAAAGGCAAACCCACCCCCCCACCTGCACACAATCTTCTTCTCTCGTGATCATCCTGCTGCCACAAGCTCTGAGGGAAGGAACCAAGAGGGAAAAGAATCACATGCTGTGGTGCAGGGCCCCCGCCTGCGAAGTTTATGTTAGCCATGGGGGTGCTTGGTGAAAGAAGGGTCTAATTTCTCCCCCCAGAACTGCCCACCAATGTCTCCCTGTACAAGCAGCCGTGAGAACTACTCCTGCTGAGAGGTGGCCGCCTCCCTCCGCTCCAAATCTGCTTTTCGAGCCTCTCTGCACTGCAGGGTAGGGCGCATGCGAGACATACACACAAACACACACACACGAGAGAGAGAGAGAGATTAGAGCAGAGGAGCAGTTTACTTTGTCTGGAGAGTGTGTGTGTGTTTGTATGCGGTTGATGCAAGAATGCAGCCAGCCAGCAGGGCAGGCAGACGCTGTGTGGCCTGCTGGACAACAAACAGCAGCACACAGCAGCAGCAGACAGCTCAGACAGCTCACGGGCCCGGACTGCGCTCTCCACCATCCAATGGGAGCACCCACCCGCCGCCCCCGTCCCACGCTGCCCAGAGATCTCGTGTGAGTGTGCTGCTGCAGCCTGTGCAAGTGAGTGTTGGTGGTGGGGGTTCGGGAGCCACTGGTCCGCTCGCCGGCCACCCTGGATCCGCCTCTGCCCTCCACTCCGGAACAATCTGGCTGAGTTAGGAGCAGATTTTCTGGTTGCTGCTCTGGATATCAGCCTGTAATAAATTTAAGGTGGCGATGATGATGATGATGATTACAATGATGATGATGATGATGATGATGATGATGACGATGGTGGTGATGAACAACTTTGTTAGCTATCCCATAACAAATTGTTGTCTGGGCGGCTCAAAACATGAAATGAAAACATGAAATGAAAACATATAACACATTAAATCATAAGAGACCAAAAGGGGCAGGGGTGGGGGTGGGGAGAGGAAATACAAAATGCAATACAAAGAAATTTTAAAACTCTTTTAAAATTAGTTTTAAAAAATCAAATTTGAAAATCAAAATTTAAAAAGCCTGACAGAACAAAAAGGTCTTTAGGTGGCATCTAAAAGAACAAAGTGAGGAAGCCAGGCGAAGCTCACTCGGGAAGCTATTCCATAAATGGGATGTCAGCACCCAAAAGGCCTTCAACCTAGTAGCCACCCGCCTCACTTCCTTTGGCAAGGGCACCCGGAGGAGGGCCTCTGAAGAAGTACTTAAGGTTCTGGTTGGGACATATGGATCAAGGCACTCTGAACTTTGGGGCCGAAGTCCAGGGCCTCCACCAGTGTTCTCTCTAACAGGGATTCCCAGATGTTGTTGACCACAGCTCCCGGAATCCCCAGCCAAAGGCCATTGCAGCCAAAGGCTATTGCTGGGAGTTGTAGTGAACAGTATCTGGAAATCCCTGCTAGAGGCAACACTGGCCTCCACATCCCTGGGGGGTCCCAAATCCTTTTTAGTTTGTTTTGGGTGCTGTGGTCTCCACTGGCCCTCAATCGACCAGGCACTCAAGTATAATTGTGACCTGTTTCAGGTGCTTTAGAGACAGAGGGGGGAGATATATGTGGGATGGGAATATATTAAGTTGTGTGTTGATACATTTCTGCTAGTGCATATCTGCATAAGTGTATCTGTTTTATATTCTTACATTCTTGTGAGTTCAGTTGCTGTTTGTGCCCTCAAGAAGCCACGTATGAAAAATATTCCATGTGTCACAGTGTCTCTGTGTGTGTGTGTGTGTGTGTGTGTGTGTGTGTGTGTGTGTGTGTAGGGGGGATGATGCTTAAGTTGCAGGGTGGGGGTGAGGGGTGGGGTGCTCCAGAAACCTTTAGGTCCAGGCTCCAAAATTACCTAGGTGCACCTTTGCCTCTGATAGAGCACAGACTGTTTGGAGTAAAGGTGTATGTGGTTGGTTTGTGTAGTGCTGTAAGCAAATGTGCTCAGGCTGGCCTAGATGTAGCAGATTCTCTTTAATGTCTGTTTTCATTCTGTCAGGTCCACAACACCACCCCTGTTGGCACCTCCATCTGTACCTCCACCCTCACCTCCATCCATACATCAGTCCGTACCTCCATCCGCACCTCCATCCATAAATCATTCTGTACCTCCATCCGCACCTCCATCCATACTTCAGTCCGTACCTCCATCCTCGCCTCCATCCGTACATCGGTCCTTACCTCCATCTGCACCACTGCCTGCACCTGCGTATGTACATGGGGTAAGTGAATGTAGAGTAATCTGGGCCTGCTTCTTCCTATCATTAACCTCATCATATTAGAGCTGGTCTGTAAGACAGCCTAGTAGAAAGTACGATTGTCAGGTACATTTTTATAAAGGTAGCTAATTTCCACAACCTTTTACTCATGCCAGTTGACTATACCCTACATGAACCATCCACTCCCCCTTTGAGCAGACTTAATATGCTCTGCATGCATTGCAATATACTTAGGCTTAAAACAATCACAAATGAATCAGTTCCCACTAAGACATAGTCAGAAAAGAAATGGAATCTCTGCTTGTTAAAGGTGGGCCAGAGAAAGTTGTTTTCAGTACTTCACCCACTCCCAGTCTCTGTCCGGGATGTAGGAAGGCTGGCAGCAACCATGGACAGGCAAGTGCCTGCCCTTTTCCTGCCAATGCTGCCAGGCCAGACCCCCCGCCATGCAACGAGGTCTCCTCTGCCAGCACCGGGTCTCCCTACACACATACTGCTACTACCGCTGCCTCCTCCTCTGATGGCAGGCTTGTCCCCGGCTGTGCTGTCCCCGGCCGGCCATAATCCTTCCACCCTGTGTCAGGACACCAATGCAGGAGGCGTTTCCGGGGCTGAGCAGCATGTGTGGCGCATCCAACTGGAGAGTGCATTCTGTGTTGGCCCAGCTGGGGGCTTCTTTGCCCTGCTTGCCAGGGAGAGGAAGGAAGAACCCTACTGGGCCGGCGCAGAAAGCACTCGCCGACTGAATGGGCCATGCAGACACGTAATCTGGGTGGGGCAGGCAGGGCACGTGCCCTAGGCGCCAGTTGCAGGGGAGCACCAAGAGCTTACCATGCCCCGCACCCAACCACCACAGTTGTGTTTTTTTTTTCAGGGTTTGTTTGTTTGTTTTGTTTTGGAAAATCCCCCCCCTGCTGGGTGCCTACTGCCACCCCCACTCATGCAGCCGCACAGGACACACAACAGAGATCTGAGTCCCGGCGGAGAGCCTGCGCCCCCGCCCCTACCCCCCCAGAGCACTGACTTTCCGATTATTTTTAGGGAGCGTTTGCTGCCTGAAAGCGTCTATTGCAGAGAGGAAGAGAAAGGGAAAATAGATGCTTCCAGGCAGCAAGCCTGCCCTGAAATGAGACTGAAGAGCTCTCTTCAGCTCTTTAGAGCTCGAGGCCACACCCCTTTGCATGTGATGTTGTCATGTGAGACTTCACATGCAAAAGGGCGTGGCCTAGAGCTCTAAAGAGCCGGAGGGAGCTCTTCAGTCTCATTTCAGGGTAGGCTTGCTGCGTGAAAGCACCTCTTCACTCCAAGGTGTGCTCCTTATTCAGTAAACAAAATTTTGCAGGCAACCCCTCTCCCCATCCAGCTCAAATCCTATCTTCCTTTCTTTGGCTGGGCTTTTCTCTGTGCTCTGTTGTTGGAGGGGGTTAGAGGGGAGGGGTGTGGAAGAGGGTAGGTACTTAGCTGTGCTGGTTTGCCCTTCCAGCATCTCATGGGTAATAGCTTTGCTGTCTGCTTTCGTGGAATAGGGAATTGCAAAAATAAATTGCTTTGAATTATTTTGTAGAAGGCATAACTCTTATGCGAGCAGTGGTCATGGTTCATCTTTAGTGATGTATTATAAAACTGTATTTGGTTGTTTGCACTGGGTTTTATGCTTTGTGTGTCCAGACAGTCAACAGTTGATGGTGACATGCTAGTGGGCTTTTTTCTTCTTCATTCCACAGATTAGCTGTAGAAGCTGTCTCAGGGCTAAGATGTGCCTTCTACAACAGACACATGTAATACTCTCTCGGGTGTGGGTGGTTGTGATTCGAATTACACATGGCCACTGGCAGTTGCGAGTTTCAGCAGAGAAATGGGTGGAATGTTTTTTACCTCTGGCTGCTTTTTTCTCACATGGATGGAAAAGGAGCCTTGAGAGGGCAACATTAAGGAGGAAAAAAATAACTGCTGGGGGGAAATATCATGATCCTTTGCTTTTTGTCCCTTTGCTCAGACAAATAGTTTTTCACTAGCTGATTTTAATTAAAAAAGCAAAACAGTTGCGGTGGCTGGTACCTCCATCTATTGCATAATGTTGATTTGCCTCACTGTTCCACTGTAGTGCTGTTAGTGCAACTAACCGTTCTCAGCGTGCAACTTTTGACACTTATAGATGCTCTGCAATGCTTTCTTCTTTCCTTTTGGATTGTAGCACTGTGTTCTGCTTCCTCCTGTTGTGGTCCAGGCCTGATTTATATACTGAATATGCTCATTAGCTAGCATACAAAATGAGGCCTGTCTCATAGTGTCACAAAGTGACCAAGTTCTTTTATAAAGTGACCATGTAGGATCTGGACGCAAGGAAGAAAGGAGATCAAACCAAACCTAAATGATTCAATGGGCTTTATTGAGTATAAAAGAATAACAACATCAATCTAACTGAGCAGAAAGCAGAACATTCTATCAATATTACAAACAGTATTTCAACCCTAACCAGCAACAATATTCACCCAGTGTTCCTAACTTACATATGTGTGTGTATTAAATCTTCCTAGAAGCTAATACAACTCAGATACAGATGGAAAAACAGGGGGGGGGGGGAGGGAGGTAAGGAAGGCTGAGGGCTGGCATGGTTTGGGGAGATCAGGAATTAGTAGAGGGACGAGGGGAAAGGAGAAGAAGGTGAAAGGATGGAGGGATCCAAGGCTTGTAGATGCAGCATATTACCAGGATCAGAGGCTTGAGAGCAGTGGATCTTTCAGCTGAAGGAGAGAAGCTGTTGGCTGGAGACAAGTAGGGGTGTGCATTTCGGGTTTTCGGTGATTCGGCTCAGGACCCGAGCTGAATCACCCTTGTTCTGTTCTGTGCCCGAATTTTGCTGACCCGAATCACCCCCGATTCGTTTCGGATTCGGATTTAATCCAAATCCAAATCCGAATCGATTCAGATCAGCAAAAAGGACCCTGGAGCCAAAAGAGTGGGGTGGGGTGGTAGAGCCTAATGGGTGTAGCCACCACCCCAATTTCAGGGGGATTGGACAAAGGGCTGATTTTTTGTGATTTTTTGAATTTTTTGTGTCTTTGGGGCAGATTGGGGGCAGAAAGTGTATCTGCCCCAAAAGAGTGGGGAGGGGTGGTAGTGCCTAATGGGTATAGGTTACCACCCCAATTTCAGGGGGATGGGACAGAGGAGGGTTTTTCTGAGGGTTTTCTTGGGTGCAGAGTTCTAGATTCATTCATTCATTCATCAAGCATCATACTACTCTCAACTCTAAATGACCCCACACTCTCACTTTCTCTCACTCTCTCCTTTATTACTATGACGAGTATGGGAATGAATCAATCTAGCACTCTGCTGCACCCAAGAAAACCCTCAGAAATTCACAAAAAATCAGCCCTTTGTCCTATCTCCCTGAAATTGGGGTGGCAGCCTACACCCATTAGGCACTACCACCCCACCCCACTCTTTTGGGGCAGATCCACTTTCTGCCCCCCATCTGCCCCAAAGACACAAAAGATTCAGAAATTCACAAAAAATCAGCCCTCTGTCCCATCCCCCTGAAATTGGGGTGGCAGCCTACACCCATTAGGCACTACCACCCCACCCCACTCTTTGGGGGCAGATCCACTTTCTGCCCCCCATCTGCCCCAAAGACACAAAAACTTCAGAAATTCACAAAAAATCAACCCTCTGTCTCATTCCCCTGAAATTCGGGTGGCAGCCTACTACACCCATTAGGCACTACCACCCCACTCCACTCTGCTCCCACTCCAAGTCCAGCAACAGTGCCCTGCCCTGAACCTCACCTCATCCAAACTTTTTTGGCCCACTACAGTCAACAGACAGGCACAGCCAGGAGGGAACACACATAGCATGTGGAGGACCCACGCAAGACAACAACACTCCGCAAGTGGAGCAGCAAGGCTTGGCATGTTGCCCCCTCCTAGCCCACACAGCTTTGAAGAGTAATGCATGGATGATGATGGCAGATAAGAAGAGAATGGCAGCACGCACGTGTCTCTGGACATTTCTTTTCCGCAGCCTGTCTGAGTCTGTGGCATGTGATCGCCGCATCTATGTATGGGCAAGCAATCTTCAAATAAAATGCTGTCAATCAACTCTCAAACATGACCCGATCTTCATTTGGAAACATAATATATCTCCCCACACACGCACAGGCACAGTGAATTGCACCTGTCCTGTCCTTTCCCGGGCCCCACGCGACCACACCACATCACACAACACCACCACACACCACGAAGAGGTCTCTGCAACAAAGCAAGCTAGAATTTGCAGGCTTTTTCGGATTGCATCCCAATGCATACCGCAGATACTGGGCAGAAAGACTGTGTGCAATCACATGATACAACATTACCACTAGTTTAGAGTCTAGACTAGTAGTATGCCTTTATTCCCCTGTGTGTGTGCACTGTGTGGGTGTGCTCACTCACTCTGCAAGAGGGTTAGGGCTGAAAAGGTTGTGTCGCCTCAGGTTGCAATGTGTGCTCTCTTTGTCTGCGTGAGACAGACATTTGTGTGAGGGCTGCACCAGCATCAAGCTCATCATTGGCGACACAGCTTTTGGGGGGGAGGGGAGGGGGGTGCGTGTGTGTGTGTGTGCTGCTTCAGGCACAGCAGTAGTACTACTCCCATTGTGGCCAGAAAAAGCAGGCAGCAGCAGAGCAGACCATCTTACTCGGCGGCGGCGGCGGCGACAACCTATAGCTCAGTAGACCAAGGCAAACCACATCTGGATTTGAACAGAGGAGAGCATGAAGATTAAGAAAGAACATCACCTGACCAGCAAGCCAAAATCAGAAATAAGCACATCACATTGAGAAACGCAGCAGACAGACCTTTTTTAGATTTCAGCTTCAATGCAATTGTTCATGGGAGGAAGCAATGATGACAGTTTTAGCAGGCAAGCAAAAGCTAGCAATTAGCAGCAAGCCCTCTCAGTGACAGTGTGTGTGCCCCCCTCACCAGGAGGCACAGGCCCATTGCACAGAGGCACTACTCTCCCCCAGGGATGTCCCTTCCAATCCTGACTGTGCCCCCCACACATGCACACGCAGCAGTCTGTCTCTGAGGTTGTGGATGGATGGTGCGCTGCCCTACGGCCCAGCCTTCAGCACTGGGCAAGTGGGTGCTCCCAGCATCGGGGGGGGGGGGCACCACAGATTTCTTCTGCAGAGACATCGACTACAGCTCCCATTGTCCCTAGTCTTGATGGTGGCCAGCCATCGAGACAGTGGGAAATGGGAGTTGTAGTCTCTCTCTGCCACATCTGTGGTAACCCCTCCCTCATGCTGGGAGCACTCACCTGGCAGTCCACCATCCCAGGCTGACAGTGCAGCGGTGCCTGTGTATGCATGCGTGTCTGGATGTGCCAGCAGCACTAAGGGGCATGTTTTAGTGGCAGGGTGGTCTTAGAGGGATGGACTGTGACACATCTTCTGGCCGGGATGAACTGCCGTGGCGTGGGAGGCGCTGCATAGGGGGGGTGACGCGAGTCACTCGCCCTCCACGGCCAGTTCGGGGTAGCCCAGCAGGGGGAGGTTGGCCTTCAAGAAGACGAGCTGCTCGACCAACTCAGCATCCAGGCGTGAGCGTAGAGGAGTCACCACGTCCCCGGCCATGGAGAACAACCTCTCGCTCGAGACGCTGGTTGGCGGGCAAGAGAGAAACCGGACAGCAACAGACGCCAAGTCCGGCCAGACTTTGCGACGCGTTGTCCAAAAGGGGAATGCCTCACTCTCCTCGTCTTCCGTCGCCTCCTCCAGGTACTGCAGAACAGTCTGCTCAGCACGGCTGGGGCGAGGGACAGGCTCCTCCTGTCTCCCCGGCATGAGACTAGCATAGCCCCTGAGCCACCGGGTGGTGGTTCGAGGTCGCACTGGCTGCTCTGCTGGTCCCACTGCCGGAGAAACCATGCCGCTGGACTGGGAAGAAGTGGGTGGTGGTGGCAGTGCTGCTGCTGCTGGGGGTGGGATGCGCAGTGCCAGCCTGCGACCAAGACCCCTCCTCCTGGTCGTCTGCTGCATCACCTATCCCTAGCTCCTTTCCTCTTCACGCTTCACGTGTTCGACCAGGAGGTCCCTCCACCTGGGCAGCTCGCCAGGAGGCACAGCGCTGCCCTTCATCCTTGGGTCACAAATGCATGCCAGGACATGCCATGCAGATGCGGCCCATGGTGTCTTGAGCCGCTCAACTACCCCAGTCCTCAACCGACCTGCCAGGGCAATCGCAACCCCAGTGGTCAGAGTGGTCTGGAGATCGCTCATTGCCTTCTCCAGGAGAATAGCAGTGGGCAAAGCCAGGCTCAGCGTGGCGGTCTGAGTACACAAGTCGTTCGTAGCAGAATAGAATGGCTCTAGTACTAAGACCAGCTCGCGGATCACCGGCCAGTCATCATAGAGAGACTTGCACAGATCCAAGCAACCACGCGTCCCCAGGCTGTTGAGTGCTCCCTCTTGCTCATGCATGCACCGGAGCAAGAGAAAAGTGGAGTTCCACCGGGTAGGAACATCCTGGGGGATTTGGTGTTTAGGCAGGCCCAGCTCGATCTGTCTGGCCTTGAGCTGGCGCCTTGCCTTTTCACTCCGGTGGAAGTGGCCCGCTACCTGGCGGCAACGCTCCACCAGGGCGGCCACGGGAGCAGCAGGATCCTGACCTAAACTACTAGAAGAGCCCCGAACACGCTGGTGCTCCTTGGCCTTCTTCGGCGCCTCCTTGAGGCCAAGCGCACCCTTCACTACGAGGTTCAAGGTGTGCGCAGCGCAAGCGATGTTCACACCGTAAACCTGCCTAGCAGCCTTGGTGATGTTGGCTGCGTTGTCCGTCACCATGAAGCCTCGGCGGAGGGTTGGCTCCCCGGCCAGCCACGCCCCCACCTGCCGCTCCATGACGGCAGCCAACTCATCTGAAGTGTGGTCTGTGTCCATCGCCTCCACATGCAACACTGCCCAAGAAGGCGTGCATGCATGGGAGGAGCTGGATACAGCACCAGCAGCACCAGATGTCCCCTCACCCCCATGCCCCCACCAATGGGCTGTCAGGGACATGAAGGCAGTGTGCAGCCCACTGCGGCTAGTCCAGATATCCGCAGTGAAATGCACACTGGTGTTTGGCCCAGCTGCACGCAGCTAGGCCAACACGGCCCCCCTGCACACACGGTACAGGGAAGGGACCACCCTCCTGCTGAAAGTGGTCCTTGAGGGGATCTTGTACTCCGGAGAAAGCAGCTGGAGCAGACGCCGGAAGCTGACATTGTCGACAATGGAGAACGGCTGGTCATCAAGAGCGATCATCTCACCAATGGCCCGAGTCACGAGACGAGGCTTTGGACGATCAGACCGCTTCCCAAGAGATTGCACCCACTGATGATCGGTCAGCTTTTCCTGCCTGTGGGCAGGAGCCGCTGGCCGCTTGCTGCTGCTGCTGTCACTACTACTGCTTCTGCTACCAGGTGAGGCACCGGGCCTACTGCCAGTGCCAGCAGAGGTCTCCACACCTGGGTGCCGCCGACGCATGTGCGACCACAGCCCCGAGGTTGTGAAGTGCATAGGGTCCCTGCCTCTGCTGACCAGTGCCTTGCAGTGGGTGCACACAGCATGGGTGGGATCACCAGGGCTAAGCTCAAAGTGATCCCAAACCACACTGCCAGACTCCCCAGCGACACGAGGTCGCTTTGTTGGTGGAACTTTTGCTGGTTCCTTCTCGGGCATACCACCACCGATGCCCTCAGCGCTGGCATGGGAAGGCCCAGGGGCAGGAGAAGATCTTCCCTCCTCCTGAGCCCCCTCAGATGCCAGACTGAGCCCCCCACCAACCCCCATAGTGACCGTTTGGGGGGTCCGCAAGGTGGATATGGCTGGACTGCCAACCTCCTCCACCAGCACCACCTCCTCAGCTGCCACAGGAAGATCTTCTTCCCTGGCAATCTGGGAGCCCCCCCCCCCAAATCCTGCCTGGCCGCAGGCCCTGGCATAGGGCCAGGCTGACCTGAGAAGAAGTCAAGCCTCTGCGCCGAAGCAGGGCCGGGGTTGACTTGGGGAGTAGGCCCCTCTTGCCGCCCCCTGCCACGACCAGCTGTAGGGAAGACAAGCCTCCCACTTACTTGCGCCCTCCCTTTTCCTGCTGTCCTCCCAACCATTGCTTTTTAAAACATTTTTAAAATTTTCAAAATGTGAAGAAGGGGTAGTTGTCTCAGGGGGCAGCAGGTATACCAGAGGGCCAGAAAAACAGTGGATGTGCTGCGGCGCCGGTGACTTTACAATGCCTCCTTGCTTAAGGCTTGTTGTTGTTGGCACAAATGCTGTTGCTGCAAGATCCCAGTCAGAAGTTGCCGTGCAATGAATGTATCACGACACAGTCAGTCACAGAGGGACTGGGAGACAGTGGGAGTTACTTGATGCGCGATACAACAGAAGCAGGCTGTGCAACAAAAAAATATAAAAATTAAAAATTAAAATATTAGCTCAGCTGCTGTGCAGTGCACAGGTGCAGGAGGAGTTATTTAAGGCTGGAGCCTTGCGCACACAGTGTGCAGTGCACTTAGTCAGTAGAAGTGAAAGTAAGTTTAGTTATATTATCTTTCTCTGACTGTTGGTCACTTTGAATGGAATGGACTGGAGAATTTATTTGTTGCAAGTAACTTGTGTTGTTGTTACTAATGTATCGAACGCACTCCACCACAGGGGAAAGTTACTCTCTCTGTGGTCTGAAAGTAACACACAGTTACAAAAATGTTTCAGAAAATTATCTCTGTGTCAATTTCACAGGCAAACACGATGGAAAAGTAACTGTGGGCAGATTAGGCCCTTAAAAAATATTTCTGCAAAATACACGAAAGCAGCAACAGAAATATAAAGTTGCAGCACTACTAGGCCAGGCCACTCTTACAGTCTACTGCTACTCTACAGTTGAACCTCCTCCTAATAGCTAGCTACCGGGGAAGGCTACACACAAACCCTAGTTATTTAAAACCCTATTTATTTAAAACACTATTTATTTAAAACCCAAGCTTACAACTATCACAACACTTTAAAACCCTATTTATTTAAAACACTATTTATTTAAAACCCAATATTACAACTATCACACAACACTTATAGAGAAAAGTGAAAACCCCAAAAACCTAAAAACAGGGAAAAATTAATAAACCCCAAACGAACAGTTAAAGGAACGGAACACTACAGATTAGAATGCCGTGTGTGACGTGCGTGTGTCTGTGTGTTGTGTGCGTGTGTAAAATATAAATGGCTGGGCCAATCTCACTCAGGTGTAGGCTTCTCCAACGCCGGGTCTCTGGCGTCCACCTCTGAGGGTCTGGTCTGGTGGTCACACAAGCGGGCCTGGAGTGCAGGCAGGCAGGCAGGGACAGGCAGCAGTGACTCTCCGCAGAAAAAAATTGCCAAAAAAGTGGTTTGGCAAAAAATAGGGTGGGGGGATTCAAAAGGAGAAAAAAACCCCTCCTTTCCCACCAAGGGCTGCAGGCTGGCAATGCTTGCAGCCAGTCAGATGTTTTAAAAAAAAAAATCTAAAATCTATTCCTCTTCTCTTCACAAAAAAGGATTTTAAAAAATGAGAAGAGGTTTGCTCTGCAAGGAAGAGGTTTCCTTTCCTTAAAAAAAATCTCCCCCTCTTCTAGCCCCAACAAGGATTAAAAAATGAGCAGAGGGTTTGCCTCTGCAAGGCAGAGGTTTCTTTAAAAAAAAAAAATCTCACCCTCTTTTAATCGAAAAATGGATTAAAAATTGAAAAGCGGTTTGCCCCTGAAAGGAAGAGGTTTCCTAAAAAAAAAAAAAAAAAAAAATTCTCCCCCTCTTCTAGACCCAACAAGAATTTAAAACTGAGCAGTGGGAAACCTCTGCAAGGCAGAGGTTTCTTTAAAAAAAATTTCCACCCTCTTCTCTCTTTATTTAAAAAATTGCTTAAATAAAGCAGAAAACCAATCAACAAGGCAGAGCACTGGCGTAAATGCAGAAAAAGAGCACCCACAAAAATCCAAAATCAAAATGGAGGCAAGACTTACTAAGCAAGGCAGCAGATCTCTCTCTTGTGTCTCTTCTCCCATGCAAGGCAGCAGAAAGGAAGAAAATGGATACTGGTGGCCCCTTAAATACCCTCCTGCAAAGCCCTCCAAAAATCACCCCAACCCTTGACGCTACCTCCACCTGTACCTGGCCAATGGAAGGGTGTGATTTACTATCCAAACCTTATTTGGTCATTTTCCTCTGCAGGTAGGAACTTTTATTTTCAATGGAGGTGAATGGGGAAAATTTTTTGCATTGAAGTCAATGGAGAAAAAAAGACGGGAAATTCAAAGAGCTGTCAGAATGAAAATGGAGGGGGAAGAAGAAGGCAATTCTGCAGCCACAAAATGGAGGCTGCAGACATGCCCACGGAGGTCCGAATCACCCGAATTTTTTTCCACGAAATCGGGGTGATTCGGATCGGGCACAGAAAATTTCGGGGGTCCTCAGGGGTGATTCGGATCGGCTCCGAATCACCCGAAATTCGTTGTTTGGGCACAGAACGATCTGTTCCCGAAACGAAATGCACATCCCTAATGGCAACCCTACTCTGCAGCCTCCCCAAAGTTCTGCAAAGGTTGCCTGGTTTCTCTGTGCTGGTCCGGATAGGGGGTGCCAGAGAGCCTAAGCGACACACGGAGCAGCAGCTCCAGCTCCATCGGTTGTCATTCCAGGCAGGGCAAGGCAGGACATCTTGATGTGGCAGCGTATTCGGGGTCATGCTGCTCTCACTCTGTGCAGGAGGCTGGCCACCTCAGAAACAAGACAAGAGCCCTGGTTTGTACAATTCTTCCTGTGCAGGCACAATGCAAGTCGTGCTGCTCTAGGCGCATAGGCAGAACTGGGGGGGGGGGGGGCAGGCAGGGCAGGTGCCCTGGGCGCCACTGAGGTGGGGGCGACACACCAGTTCTTGCCACCCCCACCCCATTGCCCCTCTGCCCAGCCCCAGGGCCCCCCAGCCACTTACCTCCAGCTCCGGCCTAGGATCGGCAAGGCCTGCAAACTGCAGAGCTCTTCTCTCCCCGCCTCTCAGCTGATCGGCAGGTGGGCGGGGCTTCCAGAGAGGCCTCCCAGTAGGCCTCCCTGAAGCCTGAACTGGGCAGGCCCCAAGCAAGGAAGGAAGGAAGGAGGAAGCAGGCAGAGCTCTCCAAAGCAGCAGCAGCAGCAGCCCCCCTGCCCAGACCATCCAGAACAGCTATTGCTAGGTAGGCTGTGAATTCCTTTTTGGGGTCCCCCCACCCCTATAGGAATCTGCTTGCCATAGGGCTTTGATATGGGGGTGGGTGGGGTGAGACTGAGAAGTCTCTGAATATTTAATTGAAAACAGACTGGAAAATGTGCTGGCTTTAAAAACAAAAGCTATCTAAAAAGGCCTATAAGTGGCTTGTTTCAGGGCAGAAAATTACAAAAACTTCTGGAACAAGTATATTTTATTTATTTTCATGCATTCATTCATAAATGCACTTATGTTCAAGTTGTTTTGCAACCCAGAAGGTATGAGTGAGAACTGTGAAGCATGTGCTGTGCTTTTATTTTATTTTATTTTTCTTGTGTGTGAACTGCTCCCCATAAACTTGCAGGGACTTCAGGGTAAATCTGGCCAACATGTGAATGCAGCACCTCTATTCCAGAGGAGATGTGTGTTAAAGGGCTTTAAAAGCCTGGTGTGAAAAACCTCCTGAAATCAAACTTTTCTGAATTTGTTCAGAATTCTGAGAAAACATACATTGGCTCACCCTGCAGGGTTGAAAGTCTCCTTTGCTAATCTGCAGCGAGGGGGCCATTTTAATCATTAGAGTTGCTAGTGTGTTCTAGGCATTAAAAGAAGCACAAATATCTAGTACTCCATGTATATCACTATATACTGTGAAGTGTGCATGTGTGTATTCAGTGAAATGTATTTCCAGGCAGCATACTTATTTTGAAAGATCCGACTTAAATCCTTGGGGGCCTGTGGTGTGTGGAGGCCCTGGACTTTGAGGAGCTGGGGGCCCATATTGAAATCTCACCTTGGCCCATTCCAACCTTGCTATGCCTCTGAATGGCTCATGTTTTCAGGTTTGGATCAACAAACATATCTAGATGGTACAGTGTTCCTTTTAAGAGGGATTTCCAGATATTGTTGACTACAAGTCCCATCATTCCTGTTTGGACAGGGGTGCAATTTCAGTGCTTGCCCTAGGTGCCATTTTCCCTGGTTAGGCCTCTGGGCCTGGGGGTGGGGTGTGTGTGGAAATTCTCTCTCACCAGCTCCTCAGTGAAAGTACACACTCCAGAGCTGCCTGGCTACCAACTTTCTAGCCTGCTGCTACCAGTCTGTGCGGACAATATTTAGAAGGATGGATTGGACCAATGGGCTGACTCGGGAAAAGGCAGCTTACTAGAAGGTTGCTAGATCTCTTGTATGCCTTTTCTTCTGTCTTCAGCACAGACAAGTGAGAGCATCAGAGCCCAGGGCAAGAGGGAAAGGGGGAGCTGGCAGGCTCAGGGCAATACACATGCCTCAGGCAAAGAATCTACATTTCCTCTGGCTCTGCTGGCTTTAAACAAAGATCAGCAGCTCTTTTCCTGTTGCACCCTGCTGGCTTTTCTGGTTTCATTTTTGTTTCTGGCTTCTAATTAAGCTCAGTTTCTGACTAGTTTTGCAATATGTGTTTAAACAAATGAGCACATGCAAAGTGCAACTCTCTCTCTCTCTCTCTCTCTCTCTCTCTCTCCCCCCCTCTCTCTCTCAAATCTCCTGGGAGAAGGTAGGAACATCCTTAATTAAACAGAGAGAGACAACAACAGACCTCCTTTGGAGAAAAAGTACTGAAGAAGAGTCTCCCTGCCTCTGGCCAGCAGCACACGCACACTGAACCCTGCCGTCTCGGCCTGCAGCCCCACTCCCCAGGCTCCAGCAGCAGTCTCCGTCTCCGTCTCCAGCCGCTGTCCTCCTCCTCCTCCTCCTCCTTCTCTCGCCTCCTCAGCATGCCTGCCGGCTGCCTGCCTGCTTGGGCACCCCAATGTGATCACACCAGGCAGGCAGAGCGGTTTGGGCAGTCGCACGCACCCCCAACTGACTGAGTGGCTGTGAGAGAGAAGGGGAGGCAGAGCAGAGCAGCCCCCGTGTGCGTCCCAAACACCTCACCAGGCCAGGCAGTTTCAGTCAGAAGCCCCGGCGGTGGCTGCTGCTGCTGAGCGAGGGGAGAGCAGGCTGCTCTTGCCTCTCCGCTCACCCCGACCCCCCACACACACCCCAGGTGTTGGTTTATGCAGATTTACACACACACACACATACCCCATGGAAAGAGAAGAGAGAGAGAAAAATAAAATAAAACAAAAGTAGTACCACAAAGTCATTACAGACAAAGTTGGAAGGGGAAATCGCATTTGTCTCTTTTCCCCTTCTGACCAAAGGAACGCCCTCCCCCAACTGCACACAATCTTCTTCTCTTGTGATCATCCTGGTGCCACAAGCTCTGAGGGAAGGGGCCAAGGGGGGAATAATCACATGCTGTGATGCAGGGCTAGGGTTACCTAGTCATTTATGATCCCAAATCCCCCCCCCGCGAAGTTTATGTTAGCCTTGGCGAAAGAAGGGTGCCATTTCTCCCCCCCCGCACCTGCCCACCCACGTCTCCCTGTACAAGCAGCCTTGAGAACTGCTCCTGCTGATAGGTGGCCGCCTCCCTCCGCTCCAAATCTGCTTTTCGAGCCTCTCTGCACTGCAGGGTAAGGCGCGTTCGAGACATACACACAAACACACGAGAGAGAGAGAGAGATTAGAGCAGAGGAGCAGTTTACTTTGTCTGGAGAGAGAGAGAGAGAGAGTGTTTGTATGCGGTTAATGCAAGAATGCAGCCAGCCAGCAGGGCAGGCAGACGCTGTGTCGCCTGCTGGGCAACAAACAGCAGCACACAAACTACGGAACAGCAGCATGCAAACACCCAGCAGTTGCTGCTGCGAGTCTCCCTGCCACATGGACCCTGCTTGGTGCGGGCGGCCCAGACAGCTCTCGGGCCCAGCCTGCGCTCTCCACCATCCAATGGGAGCACCCACCCGCCGCCCCCTTCCCATGCTGCCCAGAGATCTCGTGTGAGTGTGCTGCTGCTTCAGCCTGTGCAAGTGAGTGGGGGGGTGCGGGTGCCACTGGTCCGCTCGCCGGCCACCTGGGATCCGGAGATACCAGGACCCCCCGGCGGCGCCCGCTGGTTGAATCTTGTGATGGTGAGGCATGGAAATTATGCCCCCTTCAGGGGGCGCCCAGAGCACGTTCCCTGGCTGCCCCACCCTGGATCTGCCTCTGCCCTCCGCTCCGGAACAATCTGGCTGAGTTAGGAGCAGATTTTCTGATTGCTGCTCTGGATATCAGCCTGTAATAAATTTAAGGTGGCGATGATGATGACGATGATGGTGATGAACAACTTTGTTAGCTATCCCATAACAAATTGTTGTCTGGGCGCCTCACAACATGAAATGAAAACATATAACACATTAAATCATAAGAAACCAAAAGGGGCAGGGGTGGGGGTGGGGAGAGGAAATACAAAATGCAATACAAAGACATTTTAAAACTCTTTTAAAATCAGTTTTAAAAAATCAAATTTGAAAATCAAAATTTAAAAAGCCTGACAGAACAAAAAGGTCTTTAGGTGGCATCTAAAAGAACAAAGTGAGGAAGCCAGGCGAAGCTCACTCGGGAAGCTATTCCATAAATGGGGTGTCAGCACCCAAAAGGCCCTCTCCCTAGTAGCCACCCGCCTCACCTCCTTTGGCAAGGGCTCTCAGAGGAGGGCCTCTGAAGAAGAACTTAAAGTCCTGGTTGGGACATATGGAGCAAGGCACTTTGAACTTTGGGACCGAAGTCCAGGGCCTCCACCAGTGTTCTCTCTAACAGGGATTCCCAGATGTTGTTGACCACAGCTCCCAGAATCCCCAGCCAAAGGCCATTGCAGCCAAAGGCTATTGCTGGGAGTTGTAGTGAACAGTATCCGGAAATCCCTGCTAGAGGCAACACTGGACTCCACACCCCTTGGGGGGCCCCAATTCCTTTTTAGTTTGTTTTGGGTGGTGTGGTCTCCACTGGCCCTCAATGGACAAGGCACTCAAGTATAACTGTGACCTGTTTCAGGTGCCTTAGAGACAGAGGGGGGAGTGGGGGGGGGAGATATGTGGGTGGGAATATGTTGAGTTGTGTGTTGAAACATTTCTGCTAGTGCATATCTGCATAAGTATATCTGTTTTATATTCTTACATTCTTGTGAGTTCAGTTGCTGTTGGTGCCCTCAAGAACCCACGTATTAAAAATATTGTGTGTGTGTGAATATGTGTAGGGGGGATGATGCTTAAGTTGCAGGGTGGGGGTGAGGGGTGGGGTGCTCCAGAAACCTTTAGGTCCAGGCTCCAAAATTACCTAGGTGCACCTTTGCCTCTGATAGAGCACAGACTGTTTGGAGTAAAGGTGTATCTGGTTGGTTTGTGTAGTGCTGTAAGCAAATGTGCTCAGGCTGGCCTAGATGCAGCAGATTCTCTTTAATGTCTGTTTTCATTCTGTCAGGTCCACAACACCACCCCTGTTTGCACCTCCGTCTGTACCTCCATCTGCACCTCCATCCACACCTCCATCTGCACCTCCATCCGTACATCAGTCTGCACTTCCACCTGTACCTCCATCCGTACATCGGTCCGTACCTCCATCCGTACAGCAGTCCATACCTCCATCCGCACCTCCGTCCATACATTGGTCCGTACCTCCATCCGCACATCTGTCCGTACCTCCATCTGCACCACCGCCTGCACCTGCCTCTGTACATGGGGTAAGTAAATGTAGAGTAATCTGGGCCTGCTTCTTCCTTTCATTAACCTCACCATATTAGAGCTGGTCTGTAAGACAGCCTAGTACAAAGTACGATTGTCAGATACATTTTTATAAAGGCAGCTAATTTGCACATCCTTTTACTCATGCCAGTTGACTCTACCCTACATGAACCATCCACTCCCCCTTTGAGCAGACTTAATATGCTCTGCATGCATTGCAATATACTTAGGCTTAAAACAATCACAAATGAATCAGTTCCCACTAAGACATAGTCAGAAAAGAAATGGAATCTCTGCTTGTTAAAGGTGGGCCAGAGAAAGCTGTTTTCAGTACTTCACCCACTCCCAGTCTCTGTCTGGGGCGTAGGAAAGCTGGCAGCAACCCTGGACAGGCAGGCGCCTGCACTTTTCCTGCCAATGCTGCCAGGTCTGTCCCCCCGCCACGCAACGAGGTCTCCTCTGCAAGCACCGGGTCTCCCTACACACATACTGCTACTGCCGCTGCCTCCTCCTCTGATGGCAGGCTTGTCCCCGGCTGTGCTGTCCCCTGCCGGCCATATCCCTTCCACCCTGTGTCAGGACACCAATGCAGGAGGCGTTTCTGGGGCTGAGCAGCATGTGTGGCGCATCCAACTGGAGAGTGCATTCTGTGTTGGCCCAGCTGGGGGCTTCTTTGCCTTGCTTGCCAGGGAGAGGAAGGAAGAACCCTACTGGGCCAGCGCAGAAAGCACTCGCCGACTGAACGGGCCATGCAGACACGTAATCAGTTTGGGGCAGGCAGGGCACGTGCCCTAGGCGCCAGTTGCAGGGTGGCGCCAAGTGCTTGCCATGCCCCGCACCCAACCACCACAGTTGTGTGTGTTTTTTTCAGGGTTGGTTTGTTTGTTTTGGAAAATCCCCCCCTGCTGGGTGCCTACTGCCACCCCCACTCACGCAGCCGCACAGGTCGCACAACAGAGATCTGAGTCCCGGCGGAGAGCCTGCGCCCCCGCCCCTACCCCCCCCCCCCCCGAGCACTTACTTTCCGATTATTTTTAGGGAGCATTTGCTGCCTGAAAGCGTCTATTCCAGAGAGGAAGAGAAAGGGAAAATAGATGCTTTCAGGCAGCAAGCCTGCCCTGAAATGAGACTGAAGAGCTCTCTTCAGCTCTTTAGAGCTTGAGGCCACACCCCTTTGCATGTGATGTCATCATGTGATACTTCACATGCAAAAGGGCGTGGCCTAGAGCTCTAAAGAGCCGGAGGGAGCTCTTCAGTCTCATTTCAGGGTAGGCTTGCTGCGTGAAAGCACCTCTTTACTCCAAGGTGTGCTCCTTATTCAGTAAACAAAATTTTGCAGGCAACCCCTCTCCCCATCCAGCTTAAATCCTATCTTCCTTTCTTTGGCTGGGCTTTTCTCTGTGCTCTGTTGTTGGAGGAGATTAGAGGGGAGGGGGGCAGAAGAGGGTAGGTCCTTAGCTGTGCTGGTTTGCCCTTCCAGCAGCTCATGGGTAATAGTTTTGCTGTCTGCTTTTGTGGAATAGGGATTTGCAAAAATAAATTGCTTTGAATTATTTTGTAGAAGGCATAACTCTTATGCGATTAGTTGTCATGGTTCATCTTTAGTGATGTATTATAAAACTGTATTTAGTTGTCTGCACTGGGTTTTATGCTGTGTGTGTCCAGACAGTCAACAGTTGATGGTGACATGCTAGAGGACTTTTTTCTTCTTCATTCCACAGATTAGCTGTAGAAGCAGTCTCTGGACTAAGATGTGCCTTCTACAACAGACACATGTAATACTCTCTTGGGTGTGGGTGATTGTGATTCGAATTACACATGGCCACTGGCAGTTGCGAGTTTCAGCAGAGAAATGGGTGGAATGTTTTTTACCTCTGGCTGCTTTTTTCTCACATGGATGGAAAAGGAGCCTTGAGAGGGCAACATTAAGGAGGAAAAAAATAACTGCTGGGGGGAAATATCATGATCCTTTGCTTTTTGTCCCTTTGCTCAGACGTATAGTTTTTCACCAGCTGATTTTAATTAAAAAAGCAAAACAGTTGAGGTGACTGGTACCTGCATCTATTGCATAATGTTGATTTGCCTCACTGTTCCACTGTAGTGCTGTTAGTGCAACTAACCATTCTCAGCGTGCAACTGTTGACACTTATAGATGCTCTGCAACGCTTTCTTTTTTCCTTTTGGATTGTAGCACTGTGTTCTGCTTCCTCCTGTTGTGGTCCAGGCCTGATTTATATACTGAATATGCTCATTAGCTAGCATACAAAATGAGGCCTGTCTCATAGTGTCACCAAGTGACCAAGTTCTTTTATAAAGTGACCATGTAGGATCTGGACACAAGGAAGAAAGGAGATCAAACCAAACCTAAATGATTCAATGGGCTTTATTGAGTACAAAAGAATAACAACATCAATCTAACTGAGCAGAAAGCAGAACATTCTATCAATATTACTAACAGTATTTCAACCCTAACCAGCAACAATATTCACCCAGTGTTCCTAACTAACATATGTGTGTGTATCAAATCTTCCTAGAGCCTAATACAACTCAGATACAGATGGAAAAGGTGGGGGGGGGGGAGGTAAGGAAGGCTGAGGACTGGCATGGTTTGGGGAGATCAGGAATTAGTAGAGGGACGAGGGGAAAGGAGAAGAAGGGGAAAGGATGGAGGGATCCAAGGCTTGTAGAGGCAGCATATTACCAGGATCAGAGGCTTGAGAGCGGTGGATCTTTCAGCTGAAGGAGAGAAGCTGTTGGCTGGAGACAAGAACTTTTGGATCAAGCATGCAGTTTCCTCAGAGCATGTCTGAGAGTCAGAGCACCATGGCTGGGGAAGTCTTGACTTCTCATTGCGCAGTGGAAGTCACAGACAGTTCCTGCCCATAGACAGAGTTCCTGCCTCTAGCCCCACGGCTTGGGCAGCAAACCCTTGGATTGCTCATGAGCAGATCTTGGTTGTAGGCACAAGATTGCGTGTAGGCACAAGACTGCCTGTAGGCAAAAGACTTCTAGTTCTCTGTCCGGTAAGACTGTTCTTTATAGTGGTATTTTCCTTTGATCTCTCATAGAGTCTATTCAAATCTCCTCATCTTTCCCTGTGTCCCCAAATGGTGACAACTTGCTGTTACCTTCTGGATATCATCTTTTAATTATTCAGCCAGTCCAGAGAGATCTCAAGCTCATCTTCTGTTAGCTGCTATCTTGAGGAGGGGACATTGCCCAAATCAAATCTGCATCTCTGAGTTGCAAATGTGCCCCTTCTCTTGTCCCAGATTTGCTAGCCTGATCCCAAAAGGTGTTAAAGGTCAGGAGTTAGTGAGAGAATTAGTTCTATTTGCGTGAGACAGCAATTACATTATTTCTTGTGTACCTCTAGCTAGTGTGTCATTCTAACTAGAGAATATTCCTTAAAGTACATAAAAAGGGGTACATGTGTGAGACGAGTTAATCAATACATTTGACTGAGGCAGAAGCATCCTGTCAGTGAGGAAAAGGGATAATTTCAGCAGTGTGAGACTGGTCATTAAGCCTGACCCATTGAGTCTCTTGTGAGTTCCACAAACACTGATAACCAATGCTAGATTACCCCTGCCTTTACAAATCATTTACCGGGCAGTCATGAGATCTGGGCATCATGTTCACCTCAAGTTCATGCATTTAATTGAACTCTTAATATAAAATGAAATCAGACACAGGCCTGAATTCCATAGACTTCTGGGTTGGTACCTCTGAGTCTAAGGTTGGGGTACATGTGCCCCAACACTCCAGGGGGTGTTGAGTGGGTAGTTTACCACTCCACCAGATCTATGAGGCAATTAGAAAGGGCTAAGGCTTCTCCTACAAGGTAAAACCATGAGGGGGGCCAGGGGCGTAAGAAGGCTGGAGTGGGCCCAGAGACAAAATTTGAAAATGGGCCCCTCACTGACACACACACACACACACTTCACAATAGATAGTCATGTGACTTGCCTCTGGGGCGCCCCTCGAGGCGTGGGGGGCCCCAGGCAGCTGCCTACCCTTGCCTAATAGTAGTTATGCCCCTGAGGGGGGCATATGGACTACAGATGGCTTTCTGGGGTTCTGCACCTTGTCTGCAACTTCATTCCTTTATGTGCTTTATTAAGGCAGCCCCCATTCCATCAAGGAGGGGAGGCTTATTCAGTAATTGGCAGTAGCCTGTGGTGGTGCATGTTTATGAAAATAAATGCAAAATCAAAATATGGTTAAGTTGAGAAGAATAAATATATTTAAATATAAAGGTCATAAAAAGGAAATATGCTGGAAGCTAACGTTAGCATTTTTAGTTTTTTAAAAATGGAATTTGTGATTTAAGTCTTGTCTTTGAAAAGAGTTGACTATTAAAATGTGCAGTAAATCATGTGTAATTGAAAAAGGGTTGTAATTGTAAACGTAAGTGCAAAAGGTTGTTCTACATCTGAAAGTTGAAGGCACTTTCTAGAATTTACAATAAGTTTTTCATTTACTGCCAGGCATGCACACCAATGTAGAAACAGACTTGTATTAAGGTGCATAAACAATGCAGTCACCAAAAGAAACCTGAAAGAGCTTAATATGCAGAGACTGCTTCTATGAGGCGGATGAATACAGGTGTAATTGATGGATTTCTTTGTGACTTTTCCTGAGAGCTAGCATAGTGTAGTGGTTAGAGTGTTGGACTAGGCCTGGGAAGACCTGAGTTTGAATCCTCATTCAACCATGAATCTCACTGGGTGACTTTGGGCCAGTCATGTATCTCTCAGCCTAACCTACCTCACAGGGCGGTTGTGAGGATAAAAAAAAACCCATGTACACCACTCTGAGCTCCTTGGAAGAAGAGCGGGATATAAGTGTAAATATAAATTTAAAAAATGGGCACATGGATAAACAAAATCTCCCTTCCTATGCTGTTTGCTCTGATTGATAGAAAGGGGAAAGGAGGGGACAGTTTGATTAACATTCCAGAATTGTTCCTAAGTGTACCCCTTATGAATCAATGTATTAGTTTCTCTCTCTTCCTTGCCCTAGCCTTACAGCAATAGCCCTGCCTGCTCATTTGGTGTATCTTACTCTGAAGATGGGGTGGGTTTTTTGTTTGTTTTTATTGTGTGTTGTAGCTGTATGTGCATGTAGGCTGACTTGTGTTTTGGAAGAGGCACTGAGGCTGTAAGGCCCCACTCCGAATTCAGGTGTGCGCACACTGCCTTGATAGTGGTTAGAGTGCTGGACCAGGACTGGGGAGACCCGAGTTCAAGTCCCCATTCAGCCATGAGACGTGCTCGGTGACTCTGGGCCAGTCACTTCCCTCTCAGCCTAACCTACTCCACAGGGTTGCTGTGAGGAGAAACTGAAGTATGTACACTGCTCTGGGCTCTTTGGAGGAAGAGCGGGTTAGGAAAAACCTAACCTACTCCATTTCATCCCTACACACCTGGTCTCTGTGATGGGATTCTCAAACAAAATTTGTGGGGTGGAATCCAGAGCTGCATTTCTAGCACCTGAACAGCCTTCCGTTTTTCAGACCTGAGGACCAGATCTAGGAAGGGATCTGAAGAAGACATCTGCTTTTGCAAAACATTTTTCTGACATGTCTTTAGTTATGAAGGGAAACAGGAGCGCACACAGCTCCCAAACCTGGGTAGGACCCGTCTCCTACTCTCATTAGAATTGTATAAACCAGCCCACTATGAGGAATTATGGTTTTGCAACCATTTCAGTCCGTAGGAGACCAGGTTTAGAGCGGGAATGCTGCAAGACACCTTGTATGTGTACTTGCAATCCTGTCAAAGATCTGTGAGAGCCAGAATTGGGCTGTGCTGGCAAATCACAAAGCAAGGTTTGAAGGTTATGGAAAAGCAATTGTGAAAACCAGCCCACAGTTTCTAGTTTGCCATTGTAATGGCAACAAAGAAATGTCTCCCAGATTCACTGGGGGAAACCCAATTTACTGAGTGCATTTTAATTTAATGATTTTATCTACTTCATATTTTCAGAAGTTCGGGTGCAGGAAGCGAGGGGGGGAGAAAGAGAAGCTGGAAGAAGCGCAACTGAGCGGGGAGGAAGGTGATCTGCAAAAGACCAACCTTTGTTATTTTTGTAAATTATTATTATTATTATTGCTGCTATTGTTATTGTTACTGTTGTTGTTATTATTATAATTATAATTAAAAAACACATACTTCTGAAAGACACACCTCTTCTTCTCCTCCATGGTCTCTGCAGCAAGAGTTCTGCTTATGTACAGAACAACATTTGGAAGCTTCGGAGGTTTTGTAGAGCATTCTGGTTCCTGCTCTGAAATGGGGAGACCTGTGCACCGTGCGTGCCTCTAGGGCAGGAAGAATACTCCTGTCCCTCAGTTACTTGACAATCATAACTCTAGCAGCATAACTCTAGCAGCAGCAGGGGCAGATCCGCCTGAGGACTTGCTCACCCACCATTCGCTGCCTCTGCTGCAGGCCCCCACCCGCCAATGGCCTTTGTGACCTCTGCTCACTGCCACTGTTAAGGCTTGCTGGCTTCTCTTTGCCAGCTGCAACACAGTATAATAATGTCACTGCCCAGCACCTGTTATCCCTGAGATGGGCTCATACCAGAGTGATATCATGTTACAGCCAGCGAAGGAAAGTAAAGTGGCTGCGACTGTAGTGGTGAGCAGAGGCCAGTGGCAGGTGGGCGGGCTGTGGTGGCAGTGATCGTGGCCACGGGGAAGCCCCTCTGACTCCACTACAAAGGAGAATTACAAGACGCTAACACCAGCTGGAGAAGGAGCAAACGTCTCCTTAATAGGGCTGATGGATCCTGAACCCGCTTTGCACGGTGCCAGCTAGACTCCAACGCCGGCCGTCCGGACCGGCTGCTGACACTTCCCATCCAAGCCTCCGAAAGGCACTATGAGATGTGGGGGCGGTGCTGGCAACCCTCCCTCTGTGCGGGGTGCCTTTACAAAAGGCTTGGTAAGGCTCTGATTGGGAGCTTCCCATCCCAACTTTGCAAAGCCGTTTGCAAAGGTGTGATATGGTGGGGGCTGCCAATCCTCCCTCCTCAGGGGGAGTCTTTGCAGAGCTTTGCAAAGGTCCCATAGGGACCTTTGCGCAGTGTCTAGAGAGAGGCACCATGAAGGAAGAGAAGGCTGATAGCAGCTTTCCCTCCTTAGCAGCGCACTTCCAGCACCTTGCGAAGATCCAGTGGGGAGACCCCCACGTAACCTGTGAAAGGCTTTGGTGTACGGGCTTAAGGAGAGGAGGCTGCTTGGTGGCAGCAGTTTCTCATTGCCCAGCCCCCAGTGGCCAGTCTTGAAAGTGTTGGGAATTCTCTCTGGTAAGAGAATCCCTTTTTCATTACAGCAGAGTGCACAGAGGCACAACACAGCGGAATTTGGTTAGGCATGCGTGTATGCTGAGAGTAAAGTAACTTGGAGCCAGTTCATAGTTTCCAATCAATATACAGGTGAAACTCGGAAAATTAGAATATCGTGCAAAAGTCCATTAATTTCAGTAATGCAAATTAAAAGGTGAAACTGATATATGAGACAGACGCATTACATGCAAAGTGAGATAAGTCAAGCCTTAATTTGTTATAATTGTGATGATCATGGCGTACATCTCATGAAAACAGGCCCAAGATACAGCATTCTTTAGACATTCACCCAGCTAGCATTGATTATTAGCTCAATCATTTTCAGCAACAAATTGACATGCCTAGATCTTCCTGTCCAGTCTTCTAGATTCTAGGCTCGGTTAGGATGTTGGATAACAGCTATCTTTATATGCATTGACAGTAATAAACTCAACTCAACTAAAACTAAGACATGCCTATATATCTCAGACCAATCTCTTTTTCTTATAACAGAAAGATATTGTCTTTCAGAGTTTCTTATGGCCGCCAAGAAAGCCCAGAAGCTTGCAGCACATCAAGCACTCTCGGACGCATTTCAAAAGATCCTGCTTGTTGTTCTAGGCAAGGCCTTTTCCTTTTAAAAATAAAAACACATTTTTAAAATCCTGCTTCTCTCCCACTCTTACCTGGGGTTCCAAGTGGTTTCCATCCACAGGACGGATCAGATCCTCACCTGCTTAGCTGAGTTTCTCCCAGACCATTTTCTGAGTCCTAGGTGGAAGAGCAGAGACACAAGTTACTGGCTTTAAAGCTTGGGATCTTCTCCAACGATGGTGGGAATTGTGGAGGAGGAGACTTGCCATCCAGAAATGCATGGTGACGAAGGCCAAGGGCAGCAAAGAGTGGGCTAAGGCATTCTTCATCCAGATGAGATGGCTCCCCCATGAGGCAAGGTGAGGTGACAGTCTCAGGCGGCACTTATGCCCTAGGATGGCAAGTGTAGGCACCCTGCCCCCTGCAGGTGTAGTCTCACCTGCCTGCTACCACCGCCTCCCACCAGCTCCTCTACACTCTGTCACCCTCCTTTCAGGTGTCCTCCCCTTTATCCTGGCCCCGCTCCTGATGCAGACAGTGGTCTCTACCTCTTCTCCATTGCCCAGCTGCCTTATCTTTTGAAAATTTATTTAATCTATTTTAATTGATTTTTACATTTAGATCCCACTCTCCTCCAAGCAGCTTAGCGTGGTGTACATGCCTTTTTTATCCTCACGACAACCCTGTGAGGTAGTTTAGGCTGAGAGATATATGACTGGCCCAGAGTCACCCAGTGAGTTTCATGGTGGAAAGGGGATTCGAACTCGGGTCTTCCTGGTCCTAGTCCAACACTCTAAACACTACACTCTGCTGGCTCTTCTGGGCATGTCACTGTATGAAACTGCAAGTCAGGAGTGGAGACAGAGAAAATGGTGCTTCTAGCATAGAGTGGTGGCCTCTCCTCATTGCTTCTGCTTTGCTAGCTACAGTAGCTGGTTCTCTACCCCCAACCCCATCAGCAGGGGAGACTTGTGCATAGGAAGAAGAGAACAAGAAGGAAACTGATCCAGCTACTGGAGCAAGAGAAGCAGTGGCAACAAACAGTCAGAAGCCTACTCTGTGAGGAGCAGACACAGCTTGAGGCGGTGAGCAGGCTTTTCTAAACAGAACAACTAGCCTTCCTCCCTTCAAACCAACTAACAAGAGGAGGGGAGATTTTGAGGGGCTGGTTTCTCTTTAAGGACTGTGTGTGTGTGTGTGTGTGTGTGTGTGTGTTTGTGTGTGATTTGCCAGAGCTAGCATTTGCCAAGGCTAGCAAACCCCAGTGTTTTTGTTTGTCCCGACCTGGAGGGGGCAGAGTCAGCTAGGGCTGTGGGAGACCCCACATTCCTTTGACATTTCTTGGACCCACATCCTGTGCCTCAGTTGGAAGCCTACTCCCGACATAAGAAGTGAAGGCCCAAGAACATAGCGAACAGAGCATAGTGAACAGGGATAGCAAACAGGACATTGGCATTTTGCAGTTGTTTAGCGGGAAGTGTGCGGAGGAGGCTGGAACAAGCCCCCGTGATCACAAGAAGCGCAGAGGAGAAGGGAATGTAAGTACGAATCCCTCCATCATATTCTTGAGAAAGGCTGTTTGGACAGTTAAATAGCTGACCAGTAGAGCTGCGACCTAGCCTAATAAACTATCTCTAAATACTGCAAACAGCCAACAAAAGCGGTACGGAGACAGAAAGTCAGCAGGGGAGGGGGCACTTCCCAGTATATTGCACAGAGTGCCACATGTATGACTATTTGCCCCATGGGCCGAAGTCATGGGTGTGTGCTCGGTGCAATGAGCTCCTGGCTCTCAGGGAACAAATTTGTTCCCTTGAGACCAAGGTGGTGAATCTGGAGAAGCTCCGAGAGACAGAGAGGCATGCGGACGAGACCTTCAGGGACACGGTAGAGGCATCCCACTCCAGGGCTGATAGCTCCTCTGCTGTCAGGGAGAATGAAGATCTCTGGCAAGGAAGACATTGGTCTGAGGAAGAGGGAAATGCTCCTTTAGGAGGGACCCCTTCATTGGAACATGAGCTCATATCCTTTTGCACAGGGGATACTCCTGCGGGGCGGGGCCTCTTTGTAGTGGGTGATTCAATCATTAGAGGTATAGATAGATGGGTTTGTGACCATGTGTTGACTGCACGGTGACTTGCCTGCCTGGTGTGAAGGTTGCGTACATCACACATCGTGATGCTGACGGGAGCTGGGCAGTATCTGGTTCGGCAAATGCCATCCCATCCTCGATAGAAAGGACAGGGAGGGGCGCCTTGGAGGTGGAGTAGCACTGTATGTTAGGGATAGAATCTAACAAGCTAGAAAACCGAGGTGGACTGGAGTCCTCCACAAAACCCTGTGGGTGACAATACAAGGCATGAAAGGAAACGTGCTACTGGGGACATGCTATTGCCCTCCAGATCAAAACGCTGACAGTGACTGGGAGTTGCAGGAGGAAATCAGGGAGGCGTCAAGAAAAGGCAGGGCTGTAATAATGGGTGACTTCAATTACCCACACATAGACTGGCTAAATTCAGTCAGGTAATGACAGAGAGGTCAAATTTCTAGATACACTCAATGACTGTGCCCTAGAACAGTTGGTCTTGAAACCAATCAGAGAGAAGGCGACCTTGGACTTAATCCTGAGTGGCACCCAGGACCTGGTGCGTGATGTCAGTGTCATCGACCCTTTAGGGAACAGTGACCATAGTGCCATCAAATTCAGCCTACGTGCCGGGAGAGAATCACCAAGGCAGTCTAACACAGACATTTTGCATTTCAGAAGAGGAAACTTCTCCCAAATGAGGAGTATGGTGAAAAGAAAACTGAAAGGGAAAATCAGGAGAGTCACTTTGCTCCAGAATGCATGGAGTTTACTGAAATCCACAATACTAGAAGCCCAGTTAGATTGTATATCCCAAAGGAGGAAAGGTACCACTAAGTCCAGGAGGATGCCAGCATGGCTAACAGGTACTGTCAAGGAAGCCATCAAAGGGAAGAAGACTTCCTTTTGAAATTGGAAGGCCTGTCCAAACGAAGAGGACAGAAAGGAACACAAACTCTGGCAAAAGAGATGCAAGGTGACAATAAGGGAGGCAAAAAGAGAGTTTGAGGAACATTTAGCTAGAAGTATCAAGGGGGATAGAAAAAAACGTCTTTCAATACATCAGAAGCGGGAAACCTGCCAGGGAGGCGGTTGGACAATGAGGGAGTGAAAAGGATGATTAAGGAGGATATGGAGGTTTCAGACAAGCTCAATGAGTTCTTTGCGTCTGTCTTCATGGTAGAGGATACTGAACATATAGCTGTTCTTGAACCAGGCTTTTTGGGGATGGAGGCTAAAGAACTGAGTCAGATAGAAGTGACAAGAGATGATGTTCTAAACTGTCTTGGGGGGGGAAAACAAACTAACATTGACTTGACTTTCAGATGCCTTCAGTTGCTTGTTCTCCCTCCATGCCCCTCCATGCTCTCTTCACTCATCTGATACCTTCAGTCTCCATAAAATCCCCCATGCCCCAACTCTTTGGGGTAGAAAGCTGGTCCTGTGGTAGCGTGCATGAATTGTCCTGTTTGCTAAGCAGGGTTGACCTTGGTTTGTATTTGGATGAGTGAGCACTATGAGAGGAGAACTGGTCTTGTGGTAGCAAGCATGACTTGTCCCCTTAGCTAAGCAGTGTCCACCCTGGTCACATATGAATGGGAGACTAGAAGTGTGAGCACTGTAAGATATTCCCCTCAGGGGATGGAGCCGCTCTGGGAAGAGCAGAAGGTTCCCAGTTCCCTCCCTGGCTTCTCCAAGATAGGTCTGAGAGAGATTCCTGCCTGCAACCTTGCAGAAGCCGCTGCCAGACTGCAAAGACAATAATGAGCTAGATAGAGCAATGGTCTGACTCAGTATATGGCAGCTTCCTAGTAAGGGTCAAATACTCCCCTTTGGGTTGGGGCTGTAGTCCTGTGGTAGATCATCCGTCTACATCTCTACAGAGCATCTGCTCTGTAGAAATGCTTTCCCATTTAAAGGAAGAATTTAAATGTACAAGTTCCCAAGTTGAATCCCTGGCATCTCCAGGTAGAGGTGGGTAAGACTCCTGCCTGGAACCTTGGAAAGTGGCTGCAAGTCAGTGTAGAAAATATTGAGCTAGATGGAGAATGGTCGGGTAGAGGCAACTCCCTATCTTCCTAGGACTCTGCCCATCAAGTTGTGTTCTACCCTATTATTCAAACTCCTGCCCTCCTGACTGCCCTTCTTCCTAATAAAAACTCTTGACTACACCGACATTTTGTAATGGTTGTTGCACGTTTGCCTTTGCCCTCCTCCACTCCCCTTCCCTTGTGTGCCTAGCCTTCCTGAGGGCCAAGCCAGATGTGATATAGGAGTTCCTGCTGCCAGATCTCTTGTGTCCTATCTAGTTGGACTCTGGATTGTAAGCCTGAGATCAGGGCACGTGTCTTCTTTTTGCTGCATGTAGAAGACCAAATAGCTGTCATGGACTCTTTAGAAAGACTAACATTAAAATCATCATTTCATTCCAAACCTTGAATAAAGGTGAGGAATGTTACAAAATAATAGACAAAAGGATTTTACTTCTAATTATTCCTTTGTTAAAACTTGGCCTTGTTAACTTGTCTGTTTCAGAGAATGGGAAAGTGGCAGTGGAGTATAGCTCTCCCCAGGAAGACCCCATTGACTGTTTAGCAGAAGAGGAACTGAAAGGTCTCATCCAGGTAAATTGAAGCCTCATCTCATCATTCGCAGATGAGCCTCATGTTGCTATGACCTAGCAAGCTCAGCTCTTGAACATCTTAGCTTCATGAGTTGGGAGGAGTGAGTAGGGAATGAGCATTCTCTCTCATTTCAATGCATGGACTTTTAAATTCAATGGGCTACCTGTATGTTTATAGGAAACATAGGAAACATAGGAAACTGCCATATACTGAGTCAGACCATTGGTCTATCTATCTCAGTATTGTCTTCACAGACTGGCAGCGGCTTCTCCAAGGTTGCAGGCAGGAGCCTCTCTCAGCCCTATCTTGGAGAAGCCAGGGAGGGAACTTGAAACCTTCTGCTCTTCCCAGAGCGGCTCCACCCCCTGAGGGGAATACCTTACAGTGCTTTACACTTCTAGTCTCCCATTCAGATGCAACCAGAGCAGACCCGGCTTAGCTATGAAGACAAGTCATGCTTGCTACCACAAGACCAGCTCTCCTCTCCCGTCAGGTGCTTAGACCAAGGACGGACAGGTTCCTCGGGGGCAGGTAGACTGAAGATAGGCAGAGATAGCTGGGCTGAATGTTAGATGCTTGGAGCCACAGAGAGAGGACTCACTGGTCTCCCGCTGTCAGATCCTGGTTCAATGTGAGTTAACCACAGTGGGTTGACCAGAATTGCCTAGGAAATCTGCATTCTCAAAACCAGCTCCACAGGCAACCACACTAATCACTTTATGGCAACCGCACTAATCACTTTATGCAATCCAGATCCCTGTATGTCAGTCAACAAGTGTTAGTTTCACATTCAGTTCTCCACAGAGCCAACAGCTCCAAATAGCTCAAGCCCATCAACTGATTGTCTGTGCATTTGGGCCTACATTGTTGCCATAGCAGTCATGCTCGGAGTTCTGCAAAAATGATGTCACTGCCGTGGAATGCTCAGGGTGCAGACTCTGATGTCCAACCGACGTTGGAGATCAAAAGATGGCAGGAATGGATCAGCTCTGTAGTATGGTCCCTGTTGCAAGCAACACCAATAGCAACTGCAATTTGCTGCTCATGATCTTTTTGGACTTATTTATGGGAGTTGGGCACCGCAGCCATAGGTTGGGTGCAGCAGCCATAGGGAATTACTCCAACCCATGCCGTAGCACCGTAGAAGTCCTCAAGCTTTGGAAAGTCACCAGACCTCCTAGACTCCACCGTGTGCCACCTCCCAGTGCGGCTTTCCACCTGTGAGTACTTCAACCTCACTTCCAGAACTCGGAGGATCAAACCCTTTTAGGGAGAGCCTTTCATTAGGAGTGATGTAGGTGGGATAAGATACTTCTTATTTCGAGGTAGCTTAGCTGATGCCTTTTAAAAAAAGATTTGACACCCCTCTTTTCATCCAAAGGAACCAGAGCAGTTTACAACTCAATAATAACAATTTCGAAAAAGAAAGAAATGGGAACAGCCGTATAAATGGTATGAAGCACAAAAAGGGCCATAGATGGGGAAGGGGAGCCAAAGGGGTGATGGAAACAGGGATCCCACTGCTCTGTTTAAAAAGGGGGGAAAGGACCCAATGCCTAGAGCATTTCATAGCTACTGAACAAGCACTTCAGATGTGTCCCGAAAGAGCATTCAGCAGAACCATATAGCCAAACGAGCAGGCAATGGGGAAAAAGGTACAACAGGGATTCTAACAAGTAACGTCACCCCTTCCTTTGCCCAGGTTGATTCAGGCATACACGTTGACTAGGCACTCGCCTAGACAGAGGCGTAACTAGGGAAAATGGCGCCTAGGGCAAGCACTGAAATTGCGCCCCTATCCAAACAGGGATGATGGGACTTGTAGTCAACAATATCTGGAAATCCCTCTGAAAAGGAACACTGTACCATCTAGACATGGTTGTTGATCCAAACCTGAAAACATGAGCCATCTCAGGAAAAGACTTCAAACAACAGTCGGGAGTTATGCGAGGATTCCAAGTGTCATTTTCTCTGTCTCATCTCATGCTTTTTAAAAAACATGACTTTGTCCTAGAGGATCACCTGCCCAAATAGCCACTAGCAAAATAGGGGAAGAAGAAGCTGGTGGTGTGTGTGTGTGTGTGTGTGTGTGTGTGTATTAACCAGTGAATGATTCCGGCCAGCCTTTGTCTTATGATGACTGTTGGCTCATGATGGGGTATGTGTGCATTCACCACACTAGTCCTTACTTTGACACCAAGAGGGAGGAGGATACATTAGTTTGCCACACTAGACAGAGGAATTTGCAACAGGAGCAGACAGACAAGTTCTGCCAGGGCCCAAACCAGCCCCTGCCAGACTAAGAAATCCTTGTAATTTGCCCCTTCCTGTCACAAGCAGTGTGCTGTTGACTCTATTATTGACTCTAACTCTCAGATATCCCAATCATGGATGGAAAATTCAGGGTCAATTTACAAGAGACACATTTTCTACATGGAAGTTTCTTCTGTGCAGGTGCTGTGCAGAAACCCATGTGTAGTGACCGCCAGGGGCATAGCAAGGTTGGAATGGGCCAAGATGAGATTTCAAAATGGGCCCCCAGCCCCTCAAAGTCCAGGGCCTCCACACACCACAGGCCCCCAAGGATTTAAGTCGGATCTTTCAAAATACGTATGCTGCCTGGAAATACATTTCACTGAATACACACATGCACACTTCACAGTATATAGTGAAATACATCGAGTACTATATATTTGTGCTACTTTTAATGCCTAGAACACACTAGCAACGCTAATGATTAAAATGGCCCCCTCGCAGCGGATTAGCAAAGGAGACTTTCAACCCTGCAGGGTCAGCCAATGATTGTTTTCTCAGAATTCTGAACAAATTCAGAAAAGTTTGATCCCAGGAGATTTTTCACACCAGGCTTTTAAAGCCCTTTAACACACATCTCCTCTGGAATAGAGGTGCTGCATTCACATGTTGGCCAGATTTACCCTGAAGTCGCTGCAAGTTATTGGGGAGCAGTTCACACACAAGAAAAATAAAATAAAATAAAATAAAATAAAATAAAATAAAATAAAAGCACAACACATGCTTCACAGTTCTCACTCAGACCTTCTGGGTTGCAAAACAACTTGAACATAAGTGCATTTATGAATGGTTGAATGAAAATAAATAAAATATACTTGTTTCAGAAGTTTTTGTAATTTTCTGCCCTGAAACAAGCCACTTATAGGCCTTTTTAGATCGTTTTTGTTTTTAAAGCCAGCACATTTTCCAGTCTGTTTTCAATTAAATATTCAGAGACTTCTCAGTCTCGCCCCCCCACCCACCCCTATATCAAAGCCCTATGGCAAGCAGATTCCTATAGGGGTGGGGGGACCCCAAAAAGGAATTCACAGCCTACCTAGCAATAGCTGTTCTGGATGGTCTGGGCAGGGGGGCTGCTGCTTCTGCTGCTTTGGAGAGCTCTGCCTGCTTCCTTCCTTCCTTCCTTCCTTGCTTGGGGCCTACTTGAGTTCAGGCTTCAGGGAGGCCTACTGGGAGGCCTCTCTGGAAGCCCCGCCCACCCGCCGATCAGCTGAGAGGCGGGGAGAGAAGAGCTCTGCAGTTTGCAGGCCCTGCCGATCCTAGGCCGGAGCTGGAGGCAAGTGGCTGGGGGGCCCTGGGGCTGGGCAGGGGGGCAATGGGGTGGGGGTGGCAGGAACTGGTGTGGCGCCCCCACATCAGTGTCACCTAGGGCACCTGCCCTGCCTCCCCACCCCTAGTTCTGCCTATGCGTCTAGAGCAGCACGACTTGCATTGTGCCTGCACAGGAAGAAGTGTACAAACCAGGGCTCTTGTCTTGTTTCTGAGGTGGCCAGCCTCCTGCACAGAGTGAGAGCAGCATGACCCCGAATACGCTGCCACATCAAGATGTCCTGCCTTGCCCTGCCTGGAATGACAACCGATGGAGCTGGAGCTGCTGCTCCGTGTGTCGCTTAGGCTCTCTGGCACCCCCTATCCTGACCAGCACAGAGAAACCAGGCAACCTTTGCAGAACTTTGGGGAGGCTGCACAGTAGGGTTGCCGTGTGTTTTGTCCCCCCACCCCCGGCAGGAGTCCTCTGCCTTTTAACAGCTGCAACTGGGAGAAATCTTGACGGGAACGTCTTTGCATTACTGTAGCCCTAGGCTTGTTTTTATTTTTATTTTATTTTTTATTTTTTACCCTGCAAAAACAGCTTAATGTGAAAAATCCATCAGAAGATACAACATAAGTCATTGTAATTGTGTGTGTGTGTGTGTGCACGCGCGCGCGCGTGCGGTGAGGGGAGGGGGCAACGTTCAGGACTTTATCAGCTTGATGTCCTTTAAGGCATCGTTGTCTAGATAGGGGCTTGAATTTACTCACAAGTAGCAGCTCTGCAGGGCCATAATGTGTATTGGGACCAGGATGTGGATGTAGAGGGTGTTTAACCCTTTCTGTGCCCTTTTCTGGTCTAAAATGATATATCTCAGTGGCTGTTTTCAGAGTTAGATAGCCATGGGGGTGCATTTTTGTTAGTGCAGAAAGAATAGGTGAAACACCCCTAGCTCTGAGCCATGGTCCTGATACAATTTGCAGCTCCACAAAGCTGCTCTTTGTGAATAGATGTAAGCCCCTAACTTGATGAAGACACATTGAATGCCTTGCCTTGTTTGGTCTACACATTTTAGTCCACCACTCTCGTGCCAGTCTTCTAGCTGGTGGTGGGTGCTAGCTGCTTTGCCATTTGGGGTCACACACACTGCTACACAAAATGAACTAGGCAGCACAGATCATTCCTCTCAAGAGGGATTGTGTGGCTGTTAGGGCCTGGGGGGGGACACTGAGAAGCTGGTGCTGGCAGTTGCAGTTGCTGGAGATGGTGGGGAGGGAGGGAGTCTCTCAGATGTTACTTCAGCATTCTCATCCCTCAACCTTGTGGTGGCCGCTTGGCTTATGGTAGGCCTTAGGGCCCCACCCCCCGCCCGTTGTTTTTGGACTACAGTTCCCATCATCCCCAGGCACAGTGGCCAATAGCCAAGGGATATGGGAATTGTAGGCCAGCCTGGAGGGCCAAAATTGAAGAGCCCTGGCTTATGGCGTCCGTGCCTTATGAGGGCTTCCTTCCCAGAATCCTCCAAGAGAAAACAAACCAGGGCAGCCTAAATCGAGGGGTTCCCACCCTTGGGTCCCCAGATGTTGTCTTCCATCGTCCCCAGGCCACCATGGTGAAGGCCATTATGGCCAACACAATGGAGTTGTAGTCAAACAACATCTAGAGACCTAAGGGTGGAGACCCTTGGCACAGATGACCTTCCTCAAGAGGAATCCGGGGCTGTTAGAGGCTGGTGGAAACACATAAGATGCACAGAAGCACAAAATCAAACTTTGTCTGACTCTTGGGAATCACCACTTGAAGGCATCCCACTTAGAAATATCGATTTCAACATCATTCCCTTGCCCCCATCTGTTTCTCCCCCCTAGGGATTCCACTGGGAACCTTGTTTCGATTGGAAAACAAAGCTGGACTGTTGGGAGAGCTCCTTTTATATTATCAACAATTTTGTAAGTTCACCATGATAACTTTTGCTAAACCTAAGTGGGCAGATAGCTCAGAACTAATATTTTCTTGCCAGATTGCTGAGGAGATGACTAGATCTACATCTGCCAAGTAGATTGATAAAGTTTTCAAAGCATGGGCAAGACAGAGAGTTTGAGCTTGGGGTGGGGGATACATTTGGTAATACCTTAAGAATGAATGCCGATTCTTAAATATCTTTGTTCATTTTGAATTAGATATACATTCAAAATGGGACAGGGGTAGGGACTTCAAGATGAGACGGAGAAGCTTAAATCTCAGATTTTGTATGGGGTGTTATTATGTAAGCATGCAATTTCCAAGACCTCAGATATATGGATGGGTGGTAAAGATTGTCATCACAATTCAGCAAAGGAGATTGATCCCTGTAAGCAGCCTTCTGCATGCGTAATTGACATGGAAGGAGGTGTGCATTTACACTGTGACACTTACTCAGGCTGGATATTGAACTGGTACTGGTTAGATGCCTTTTGTTGTCTGTGGAAGGGGATGCACATCTCTGTCCAGACTTGTTGCTCATGACTGCAGCTGGACTGGAATTGGAGTGCAGGATGAAAGTATCATGCTTATGCCCAATCCATTAAGACAGAAAGAGAGGCTGTGATCCTGGCTGTGCGATGTTCTCAAACTTCCCTTCACCTCTCCAGGACTTTCCATGGCAACAGTTTGAGCAAACTTCAGGAGGGCTCACTTTCACTTACGCATCGGCGGTAAGTTCTCGTTTCTAGGAGTACGGTGATTGCTGACTCTCTGGGTCAAAACAGCGCACCCATATGTCATTTTCTCCCCGGGGTGAATGGCGGTGGGGCAGATCTTTGTCAGCATAGGGGGAATGGGCTAAGCCCCCTCCCTTACTGTGGTCTTGATCCAGCTCAGGACACAGCTATTTCAAAATGTCATGTAAAGTGGCTAATATGTTGACTATACTTATTAGACCAAGGATGGCCAACTGGAACTCTTGCCAGTTCCCAGGGCAATTTTTATGTGGCCTTACAATATTTTAATCAATGGGTGATAAAAGGTTTGCTGACAGTTTCGTGTATAACGAAAATAACAATATTTCCAACTCATAAGGAACAGAATTCTTCTATGCAATTTCATCTGTCTCTGATCTTGGATGTAGCATGTCTAGAACACGTTAGTAGTTGACATACTGCACAAGGTTATATTATTATTATTATTATTATTATTATTATTATTATTATTATTATTAATTTGATTTATGTGCTTTTCCTGTGTAATGTTTGAGCAGTTTCACAAGAGCACTTGAGCACTAAATGCATGAATTGTGCAAACACGGTTGTGCAATTGACAACCATTCTTTCCACTTTGTGCAACTACCTTTGTGCAGTTCTTGTGTGCATGAATGTTACATTGCAAGGTGTTAGATTGCAAGATTGTGTCTGAATGCATCGGTTTCATAACTAGGGAGCCTCTTCTGATAGATACATCAGCTTTATTTTGGAGTCTGCCCACTCATGATGGGATCAGGTTGTGCAGGAAAATACACTCCAACTTTCATATTTTCCCCGACCATACTGACTGCCACCTGGAGAATAGATTGGCCCTTGAGAATATAGAAGTTGGTCGCTTCCCGCTTTGACAGGGTAATCCTGCATTGTAGAACTCTGGATTTCCATCTAGAAAATGCAGCTCTGGCACAAATGAACTGTTTGACCTTGGGCAAGTTACTCTTGGCTTGGCTTTCCTGCTAGTTCAATGGAGTCAGCAAATGGGATTGCCAGTGACCCACCCTGACATGGTTATCATGAGGGTAAATGAGACCATACATACAAGGCTTGTGCACAAAATTGCTTCGGCACCGGCGGGGGTAATCCTTTAAGGGCGGGGGAGGGTGCACTCACCCCTCCCGCTGCATTTCCCCCACAGGCGCTCTGTTATTTTTAAGCCCATCGGGGCAGCAGCGTTTGTCCCTGCCGCCCCGTTGTCGTCATGGTCCGGAAGTGGCCCGAAGTAGCAAGTGTACGTGCGCCTGTTGTGTGCGCACGCGTACATAGCAGATGGGTGCGTGCGCACACGCGCTTGCTACTTCCGGCCATTTGCGGCCGACGACGACAACGGGACGGCAGGGAGGAACGCTTCCGGTGGGGGAAATGCGGCGGGAGGGGTGTGTGCACCCCCCCCCCCTTAAAGGACTACCCCAGCCGGTGCGGGGGCTATTTGAAAACAGTAGGTCTAACTCTACTCCAAATGATATCCGAGAGAGTGCACAGCTTTCTTGGTGGCCCTTGTTCCTATGCCTTGAACAGTGAGGCTATTCCCAGGATCAGGAGAAATCGGGCTAGGGGAACTTAGCCCGATTTCTCCTGACCGCGAGAACCACCAGGTGGGCAGGCGAGCCCGGTGGCCTCCAGGCGGTTAACCCACCAAAACAACCCTCCCCTTCAACCGAGTTTGAGGAGCGAGTGCTCCGCAAACCCGGTTTTTAAAATCGTGAGTAGACCCCCGACCGGGAAGCTGAAAAGCAGCCTCCCGGCTCGGGGGTCCCTCCAGCATGCCCTGCCAGCTCGCGCCGGGCATGCTGGAGCTTCCAGGGGCCACGTGGCCCCCGAACTCACCAGCCCGTGTGAAGAGCCTCAGTGCTTGCACTGCTGACCTTGCAGGTAATGCTGTTTGTCCCCATGCCATTAAATGCTTCACCTGCTAATTTCTGCAGACCAAGCTGCTATTGAGAGTATGAGAGGAGGCCAAGGTCAGTTGGCAGTGAGGATTTCAGCACTACTGAGGTGTGCAAATCGTTTTATTTGGATTGAGGCTACAGAGCAGAATTGACACAAACTCAGGGAGAATTACATTCTCACACCAAGCTCCTAAGTTTCTAGCAATGCCTTGTTTGCTGAGCCTCAGAGCCAGACTGGACACCCATACATGCAGTTCTGAGCAGGAGCATGGAAGATCTGTTCCGTTTGGGGTTGTGTAGATTCCAGTAGCGGCTCGTGAATGCGCCCCTGGGAGGGGGGCGGCGGGAGGCATCTTTAAGGGAAAAAGTTGCTGCTTACCTCGGCAGCGTGCCTCCCAGCAGGGTAATCACCACCTGTGGCGGGGAATTGCCGCCACCACTCACCTGGCATAAATGGAGCCGCGCCCCCGCCAGCAGCCAGGTGAGTGGTGGTGGCGATTCCCTGCTGCAGGGGCTGCTGGGAGGCACACTGTGGAGGGAAGCAGTGACTTTCTTTCCCCTTAAAGATGCCTCCCGCCTTCCCCCCAATGGCGCTTCATGAGCCGTTGCTGGTAGATTCTTGTCTTCTCTTCAAGCTGACCAGGCCAGGCCAGGGGCACTGGATGAGAAAAGACAAAACAGAGAAGCCGAGTGCAAAAGGTGGAGTTGGACACACCTTTGTAGTCTCCCTAGTTTCATCATTGCTATGTGCTCTTTTAAACAGGGACTTGTCAAGTAATGCAATCCAGACCATTGAGACGAATTCATGTGAAGCTGTCCTGTTTGTGCAGTTTATGTAAGTCACTAAGCATCCAAACCAGAGGCGTATCTAGGGAAAATGGCGCCTAGGGCAAGCACTGAAATTGTGCCCCTATCCAAACAGGGATGATGGGACTTGTAGTCAACAATATCTGGAAATCCCTCTGAAAAGGAACACTGTACCATCTAGACATGGTTGTTGATCCAAACCTGAAAACATGAGCCATCTCTATTCAACACTTAGAACAACAGTCAGGAGTTATGTGAAGATTCCAAGTGTCATTTTCTCCCTCTCATCTCATGCTTTTTAAAAAACATGACTTTGTCCTAGAGGATCACCTGCTCAAATAGGCACTAGCAAAATGGGGGGGAGAGAGAAGAAGGTGACAGGGAGGGGGTGGGGAGGCTATAAACCAGTGAATGATTCCTGTCAGTCTTTGTCTTGTGATGACTGTGGGCTTATGATGGGGTGTTGGGAATTCTCTCTGGTAGAGAAACTCTTTTTCATTCTAGCAGAGTGCACAGAGGCACCACACAGCGGATTTAGTTAGACATACGTGTATGCTGAGAGGAAAGTAACTTGGAGCCAGTTCATAGTTTCCAATCAATATATAAGGCATTGATTAGACAACTCCATTCTAGATAGGGCGCGCGGCCCCTTTGGCAGTTAGAAGAAGGCTGGTGCTGCTTTCTCTTTCCCTGCAGGGAAGAGCTGCTCCTGGGCTGGGTTGCGAACGCAGCACCAGTCTTAGCTCCTGAAAGGGCCGCGCAGCCCCTTCGGGAGCTAGTGATGCTGGCCCTGCGTTTGCAGCGCGCAGCCAGGAGCGACTCTTCCCTGCCTCCTTTGAACCCGTTGGCCCAGTGGTGGCTCCGCCCCTTCCAGGGTTGCAAAACAACTCGAACATAAATGCATTTATGAATGAATGCATGCATGCATGAATGAATAAATGAATGTAGTATTGTTCCAGAAGCTTTTGTAATTCTCTGCCCTGAAACAAGCCACTTATAGGCCTTTTTAGATAGTTTTTGTTTTCAAAGCCAGCAAATTTTCCAATCTTTTAAAAATTAAATATTCAGAGACTTCTCAGTCTCCCCCCCACCTCCTATATCCAAGCCCTATGGCCGATCCTAGGCCGGAGGGCAAGGCAAGCAAGCTGGCCAGTGGCTGAGGGGCCTTGGGGCGGGGCAGGTGGGCAATGGGGTGGGGGTTGCGGGCACTGGCATGGCACACCCCAGTGGCGCCTAGGGCACGTGCCCTGGCTGCCCCCGCCCCCAATTACGTCCATGATAAAAACCATAAATGGGGATGGGGTGGGGGAGCACAGATGGATTCGGTTTCCACCCTGTGGTTCTGGCCCTACATCTCCCAAGCTTGAGAAAAGACAAAACAGATAAGCTGAGAGAGAAAGGTGGGGTTGGACACACCTTTGTAGTCTCCCTAATTTCATCATTGCTATGTGCTCTTTTAAGCAGGGACTTGTCAAGTAATACAATCCAGACCATTGAGACGAATTCATGTGAAGCTGTCCTGTTTGTGCAGTTTATGTAAGTCATTAAGCATCAAAACCATCAATGGGGATGGGGTGGGGGAGCACGGATGGGTTAAGTTTCCACCCTGTGGTTCTGGTCCTATATCTCCCAAGCTTCTGCCCTAGAAGCAGTTTCCCTCCAAGAGGGTTCTGGGAGTCAGGCCTGCTGCTAGGGGCCACCGTTTCTGATTGTGGGAGCTTTGACCCATAATTCCGGGTCTGTATGGGGTTGGGTTATTCATTGCTGAGCGATGTGTACTGTGCATGTGCTTCTTTAGAACTGTTTTCCATTTTTCTGGACTGCACACAGAGTTCTCAAAGCAAGGCTGAGCCAGATCTCAGTCCTGGAATCGATTCTCATATGTGATGCCTTGTTTCTAGAAATCTCTCTGCAAGAAGGCTCACTTGGTACCTGGTCTCGTGGTAGCAAGCATGACCTGTCCCCTTTAGCTAAGCAGGGTTGGATATGCATGGGAGACTAGAAGTGTGTGCACTGTAAGAGATTCCCCTCAGGGGATGGAGCCGCTCTGGGAAGAGCAGAAGCTTCCAAGTTCCCTCCCTGGCATCTCCAAGATAGGGTTGAAAGAGTGTGGCGTGAGCCCAAGATTGCCAGAGTCTGAGAGCGTGGCTTCCAGGCCAGCTTAAACAATGGCACTCTTCTTCATCTTAGAAATAGGCACTGGAGCTTCAGACAAGAGATGAATTAGCACCACTAGATGAGGGAGTTGGGAAAGAGTCTTTGGACATGAAAAAATGAATCCACTTTTTGCACCTTTTGAGGGGCAACCTTAAACTCACAGTAAAGCCTCATGGTAAAGCTTGCTGTTTGAATAACATCCTGGAAACAGCTGCCCCACTGGAAAGGACACCACCTTCATACTTTGCTGCAGGGGCTTCATGTGGCAATTCGACTCCCACCATCAGACAGGAATCTCAAAGGAAAGATAGTTTTTCCTATCCCATCTACCTTTAAAAAACATATTAAAATGTAATGCTTATTTTGTACCCTGCAAAATCCTGTGCACAATGCTTGTTTCCAGAGACCTCAGCAGCAATCTCACTGAGAATCTCACTCATGGGTCATTCGAGGTCAGGAATGGAACACAGTTTATCAAGACGTAAGTGAATGCAAATGTGAAAAGAGTCAACCTGTTATTGCAGAGTAAGGTACTTTCTTTGACCCCCGGGAAGGTTCAACCCGCCCCCCAACTCTTTTGAATGGCAGAGTTCAACCCTAGAAGATGTAGCATATGGTTATATTCATTCATTCATTCATTCATTCATTCATTCATCCATCCATTCATTCATTCATCTATCATATTTTTATACTGCCTGATATGTATATCTCCAGGTATACAGATATTAGATAGATAGATAGATAAGATAGAGATATGTCTATCTCTAGGTGGTGTGTAATGAAAAGAAGCTACGGCTTTAAAGGAGGCTTCCTCCAGTGCTTCTCTCTTTTGAGAAGTTATTAACCGCTGATGCCAGGGCTGGAAATTTGATGCACTGTGCAGGTCAAACATCTCTCCTCAGTGTCTTCAGAGACACTGGGAGGCAAATACCATGTGTGTGTTTGTGTGTGTATAGTGCAATCCAGATTGGGACGATCAGTAGAGCTGGAAGCTTGCTGGTGGCTCAGGGACAGGCTGCTGCCCTTGCACATGTGCCAGCCCTGCCCCCTGTATCAGCGTCAGATGCACACTGACACAGGGACCATGCTAGCTCTAGGAAGGGCGGGGGCATGTGGTGCCTTGCCTGCTCCCAGGCTGCACTTTCTTTGTCAGCTGAGTGCTTTCTTCCTCTCTCATGCGCGGAAGGAGGGGGTGGCAAATAGCTTAATCCACCCCTGCCTCCTGGAGCTTCTTCCTGCATTTTGCTCAGCTTGTAACCAGTGGGTCTAATTCCTCCCCACGGCAGGCTTCTCAACCATCATCCGCTGAAAGTCACTGATGATGCCAGTTTTTACAGGCTTCCCTCACTGAAGCTTCTGTAAGTACCTGAAATGAATTAGTTATTACCGTGATCACTGGTTTTTCTGCATCTTAGACGGACACTCTTCTTCAGGGCCACTGGGTGGTCCAGAAGAACTCATCAGACTTTCCCCTTTTCTTCTTCCTCTTCTTCCTCTTCTTCTTCTTCTTTTCTTTTTTTTTTGTTGATGGTAAACTCTGAGGGTACATTTCTGACTATGTGAAAGTGCCTCTGAGTATATGCAGAGTATAGGGCATTTCCCTGTATCCTGTTTTTAATGCAGGGCTTCAACTCTAAAATGCATGATAGAATTAGAAGAAGAAGAAGAGAATTTCTTGGAGTATGTGCAGATTGCCAAGTGTGTTTTGAGCCAAGATTTTGTGCCTGCAAGATAAGAATGAATGATAACGAATTAAGCTCCTTTGATCATGTGCAGGCTGCTTTTGTGTCATCACTGAATAAACTTGATCAGTCCTCATGCATTTGGTACTGGAGGTCCAGCTTGCTGGTCGGAGGCATGATTTCAGGGCAGGCTGAAGCTAGTTACTCAGTGGTTAGAAAAATACACTGTTGACTAAACTGTACTGTTGACTAAACTGTTGGAGATTCTCTTGTGGTGAGAGAATCCCTTTCTCAATATAGCAGAGTGCACAGAGGCACAACACAGCGGTAGATTAGTTAGGCATGCGTATGTGCTGAGAGTAAAGTAACTTGGAGCCAATTCATAGTTTCAAATTAATATAAAAGGCATTTATTAAGGAACTCCATTCTAGATAGGAAAGTGAGGATTTAGGATCTCTAATCTATCTATCTAACTAGATGCAAATGGATTCTGCATCCTCTCTGCACAAATGGTGCAGGGAGAGAACCTTGCCATGTTGCAAGGTAGGCAGGCAGGTAGCAAGAGAGAAAGGAAGGAGGAAGTCCCTGAGATTAGCAATCTACACATCAAAGGGATAGCATCAGAGCAGTGGAGAAGTGATGACAAATGTCTTGACCCTCTAGACCTCTGACTTACTAGTCTGTCCTCCACTGTCTGAGGCAAGAGACAGCGCAAAGTCCTTTAACTTTCCAACATAAACAGTACTCCAGAGCTAAGACTCCAGAGCTAAGCCATGATGCTTTCTCCCTTTTCTATTCTGCCTGATGTGGAGTTGTGTGGTTCGAAAGCAGCAAACCCAACAAGCTTCATGAAATCGGGTCTCCCTAGACATTATTTCTGCTACACCACACTGGCTTTCTCTTTCTCTTTGGTATCCTGCATTGCAAAAAGTCTCTCTCCTTATTTCAGAAACCTTCGTTCTACAGAAATGACCCCAAAGATATTGGAGGACCTGATCCAGACCTCCCTGCAATTGAAGACTCTGTAAGTACTATGTACACCCTTTTCCTTTTGCTGGTTGCCAAAGGAGAGAAGAAAAGAGACAAGTGGAAACGGGGAGTCAGCCTTGTTCTAACCCCCTCCTCCTCCTCAGCCCTCTAAGTAGGTCGATAGGGGCAACTTCAGAGGCTGTAGTTTTCCCTGTGAGGAGGACAGGAGGACGGTTGACCAATACTCACACTGCTACCAAGTTGCTAGCCAATCCACACTTCTTGCCCAACATGCTATCAGGCTTTGCTGTGGGAATGGAAGTCATGCTAGAGTGGTGGTTGGGGGAACAGGCATTCCTCAGACCCGTTACAGGGGCTTCTCAGCGAGGTGGTCAGAAATGACAGACAAGGAGGGGACGGAGCGCAGGGACGGAGCGCAGGGACGGAGCGCAGGTACTTCTCGGCTTCTCTGACTGTTGGGTTGTGCATGGCCATGGGGGCTGCCATGGAGAGTGGCTGCACTTCTGCATTTGCAGTGACATCACTGCCTGAAGCTTGTCTACCACTACCCAACTTTCCACTGAAATATGGAGCTACAGGACTGTTGGATGTGTTCCAAGCTGTACGCTCAGTTCGTGTTGACCAATGGTGAGGGCATGCCCCCTGTGTGGGTTGAAGGAGTGCAGGAACATCCCCCAGAATCCTCTGCAAGAGACAGGAAGTGGCAGATATGCAGGGAGTCTGCAGGAGACAAAAAACACGGAAAAGATTCCCTGATGGTAAAAAGTCTGAAAACCACTGAGCTAGAGTCATGAGTATCTTTGGGCATCATTTTGAGACATCTCCCAGTTCCATCTTCTCCGGAAATAGCCCTTCATTAAAAAAGGTTTTCTTTCTTCCTTCTTTTCCTTCACAGGCTGTATGCTTTCCCTCACCAGCACTCAAACACAAATGGAGTGGGACCATAGCTTAATGACAGTGCTCTGCACATGCAGGGTCCCAGATTCACTCTCTGGCATTTCCAGTTAAAATAATCTCAGGGAACAGAGCTAGGAAAGACCTCCCTCTGAAGCACTGAAAAACCATTGCCAGTTAGAGTTAGAAAGCACTGAACTCAAGGGGCCAAGGATTTGCCACAGTATCAAGCAGCTTCCTACTTCTTCGGCAAGTAATAATTTCATCAGAAATTATTATCCCTCACAGCAAAGGGAGACTATGATCTCCCTCACAGCAAAGGGAGGAAGATAATCTCCATTATCTCCCTCACAGCAAAGTCAGCTCAATCTTCCTCAGTATATGGAGATGGGAATATCCCTTCATAGGACAGTTTTGAGTTAGAAACATTTTCTGAAGAGATGTGGGGGATATGTGGAGAGCCCCCAAAGTGTGGGTCGGCATGGCACCCTCCTGAAAGGACTGGATTGGTTGTGGGGGTTGCCAGTTACTGTCCTCTCCTGCAAGAAATGCCAAGAAGCTGTGAGGAGTTCTGTCTTTTTCCTTCACAGCATCTTGCCTAACAAGGTGTTCTGCTGTCTTTGCCATCTGAAGGATGACATTGAAGTTTTGTCTGATACGATGAAGTTGGACTGCACCGACACGTGTACCACAAAGGAAACTCTCTGCGGTAGGCTAGTAGTAGTTGATGAAATTCTGTATTGTTTTGAATGTTAAAGAGCATTTCGCGATTTCCCCTCTAAGCAGGGGAAAACCTGTTGCAAAATGAGCTCATCGGCAGAATGTACTAAGAAAGAAGACCTCAAATGGCAATGATGCAAACTGCACAGAAATCAAAGTAGGTCTGCAAATGTCTCCTTTTGGGGATAAAGTGATTTTTGGACCTTTGCTTTGATTTCTGGAGTCCTTCCCTTGGTCCAAAATATGTATCCTTCCTCCATGATTCTAATTTGTGCAGAGTGACCTCTGAAAGTGTAAGGGTAATACTTTCTAGAGGCCCTTACTCTCCTTTTCGGGGGGGGGGGTCAGCTTCCTGGGACTCTCATTATTTTTCAGCTTTGATTGCCAAACCAGGAATTGTGCTGCAGAGAGTAAGAGTAGGTTCCTTTGACCACACTCCTGCCCTCTCTTTTCCCGGAGAGAAAACCGTCTTCCCCACTATGCTGTTGAGAGAGAGACTGAGCAACTGGGGAAGAGATGGCAGGTGGCGCCCTCTCTCTCTCTCTCTCTCTCTGATGGTGAGAAGGATTGGACTACTGGCGCTGCCCCTAGAGAGAATGCAAGCTACCAAATTCTACCCCCTTGCCTGTTGGGTGGGGCAGTGGGGAAGATTGGGCTTGCTGGACCCAATCCCCGCCACATGTTGTCTAGAGAGAAAAGACAGATATGCCAATAGATCAGGCCTGCTCAACTTAGGCCCTCAGCTGTTCTTGGACTACAACTCCCATAATCCCCAGCCACAGTGGTCAAGAGTCAGGGATTATGGGATTTGTAGGCCAACACCTGCAGGAGGCCCAAAGGTGAGCAGCCCTGCAATAGAGGCAGCTTCTTGTAGAAGCAGCAACCTCATCTTTTCACCCACTCTTGTGTACTCTCCCTCGGATCAGAAACTATGGCAGCTGCTCTTGGTAACAATCACCTTGCAGGAGCAGCCATCAGGAGTGCCTTCCTGCCACGCTGTCTCTAAGCAGCATGGCAGGCAAGCGAATGAGCAGCCACCGCTGCTTCCAAGCACTCACTTACGCTTTCCCTCTTGAAGGCTCTATCTGCTCCCTCACAGATTGAATGAACAACTGACCGAAAGGAAGCTGGGGCGGATGGCAGAGATCGCCTCTGCTTGTTCCTGTTCTCTCTCTCTCTCTCTTTCATGCAGTTGGAGAAATGGGGCTTCATCGAGAGGGAGAGGGAGCAGGCAAGCAATCGAGGTGATGGCTCCTTGGATGAGCAGGCCACTTGCACACTCCATCTTTGGTCATCACAGTGGTAGGGATGGGGGAGGAGAGCTGGTTTTCAGGTAGTGAGCATGAATTGTCCCCATTGTTAAGAAGGGCTTGGACTTGGTTGGGTGACTACATGTGAGCACGGTGAGATCTTCCCCTTAGGGAATGGGGTCATAGCTCAGTGGAAGAGCATCTGCATGCTCAGGTTCACTTCCTGGCTTCTCCAGATAGGTCTGGGAAAGACTCCTGCCTGAATCCTCAGAGAGCTGCTGCCAGTCAGTGTAGACCATACTGAGCTAGATGGGCCAAGGGTCTGACTCCCTCAAAGGCAGCTTCCAAAGTCCCCATGTTCTCCTGCTGCACCACCCAGAGAGGAGGGAGGGCGAGCGAATGGACAGCGGTGACTCGGCTTGGGCTTTCTGAGCAGTTCCATGGGGTTGAAGACTCCCTGTCAGGCATCTTGGAGAGACAGAGAGGACCAACAAGCTCCAGGAGACAGCACGGCCCCCATTCTCCAGAGTCAGGAGAGGCTGCCTCCTTTCCTTGCCTGCCCTCTGAGGAGGAGTGTGACTATTGGGACACACAAGCAAAAAAGGAGACAGCATCTCACGGGGCTCGCTGTGTAGCATTGATTGAAGCCCAATGCCTTTCAGCCTCAGAGCTCTTCAGGGGCGATCATTAGTAATCTTTCAAAAAGACCTTGAGTGAAACGCCTTTGCCTGGTTACAAGCTACTTGCGCAAGGTCTTTTTGAAAGAGGCCTGAAGAAGGCCTCTGAGGCTGGAACGCCTTGGCCTTCAAGAAATGCTACACAGTGCCCTGGGACTTTGTCTCCTTGTTTGCTGGTCTGGTTGGGGGCTTCCTGTCCGTCTCCGTCCCCCGGTCTGCTTTTGGGACTCACAGCAGCTGCATATGGAGCAAGAGGCTGTTAGTTCAGATCCCTGCCGATGTGCTTCCCAGACTGTGCCTAGTCCATAGAACTGGAGTCACCTCTATCAGGCAGCAGCGATATAGGCAGGTGCGGTAGGCGGATGCTCACTTCAGTGACAACAGCAAAGACATCATCTCGCACTGTGCGGGAGAAAGGCAATGGCCAACCACTCCTGTATTCTTCCGAGAAGACCTCATGGCTCTGTGGTGGCCAGGAGTCGACACCGACTTGAACCATCTTTCCTTTCCCCTTTACTGCGACACACAGGCCAGTGGGACTCCGGCCTCCCAAGGGCTGCTGCCCTTCAGCAGCAGCTGGACCATAACTGACAATGGGGCGGGGGGGAGGGGGGGAGAATCCCTCCTTTACAAAGGCCCACAGGGTTGGATGGGGTGGGATCCTGGCATCCACAAGAGGGGTGGCTGAAAGAGCACGCAACTGGGAATCTTCAGGAACAGACCTTGCGGAGAACGGAGAATGCTTAAGCAGCTTGCCTTTCCTGCAGAAAACATAGCGTACAGTTTGTCACTTAGACTGTTAAGCAGCAGCCTCATTTCTTTCTCACTCTCCCCCTCAAGTGCCTCTGAATTTTAGTTGGCCCCCTCCCATGGAAGGTTGGCTCTTTTCAAATTCCAGCTCAAATTCTAGCTCCCTCATTGGTTTACTGGAATGAGAGCTGCCTAAAAGGGTTACAGGAGGAAGGTCCCATCCCTAGAGCAAGAGATGTTTGTGGGGAAACTGAAGAAATGCATATCAGTAACTGTCGTTTAAAGGTAAAGTGTGCCACTTTTTTGACTCCTGGTTTTCTTTGGTAGAAAGTGGAGTGTGAGATGAAGCCTTTCAGCATCTTCCTCTCTCGCTGCTGCCCAATATAGTAGCAGCGGGGATCCGAACCGGCAACCTTCTGCTTGTCAGTCAAGCATTTCCCCGCTGCGCCACTTAAGGTGGCTCTGACTGCTCTTGACTTTCAGGCATAACCACACAACAGAGCGGGAGCCATACAGAGGCAATTTCTAAACAGGTTCCTCTTCTTAATGTATGTGTGGAAGGAGCATGCCAGAATACTGGTCTATCATCCTGCTCCTCTGCGCTGGCTGGCAGTCCTGCCACTGCCACTTCCTCCTTCCCTCCTCCTGCGTAGGGACTAAACCACCTGCTGCAGCCCCTTGCCTGAGATGCAGCGGGAAGGAAGGCTGGACTTCTTCTCTCTTGGGGACACTTGGTGCAGTTTGGGCTCACCTTGGCTCACCTGCCTCCTTTTGCTGCTGCCTCCTTTTCTGCCTGCTGGGAAAGCAAGGGACAGGAGTGGGGAGAGAGAAGAAAGGGACTCTGCAGCCAAGTGCCTGAGATGAATTCATGGCCCTGAAAGAGGGAGAGGAGGGGGCAGAGGCGATGGGATTGCTTGCCAGTGGAGCAAGAGGGATAGACCTGTGTGTGATTCACTGCTCTACTACAGGCCCATGTACTTATTATAAAAAGAGGCTCATTGTGCCTTGAACGTGGTCTAAGCTTGCTTATTCTATTTTATTGGTCTACACCTTTAAAGTGGTTTGAAGCCACCTAATGGTGCAGTGGGGAGGCAACTTGCCTCGGGAGCAAGAAGTTGCAGGTTTGAATCCCCGCTGGTATGTTTCCCAGACTATGGGAAAGACCTATATCGGGCAGCAGCGAGAGAGGAAGATGCTGAAAGGCATCATCTCATCCTGCGCGGGAGATGGCAATGGTCAACCCCTCCTGTATTCTACCAAAGAAAACCACAGGGCTATGCGGTCGCCAAGAGTCGACACCGACTCGACGGCACAACTTTAAAGTGGTTTCAAGCAGAGTCACTTTCCCCCTTCTGAGGGAACCCTGATAGAATTTTGAAAAGTGGGTGGAAGCTAAGGGTCTCTAATCGACAGTTCAGGTGGTACAAACGGATACAAGTTTGTCATGAGGACAAAGCCTTGGGGATAGATCAGGAAATGCCTCTACTGGAGACTGTAATTAGTCCTTCAACACAGTGTTGCCAAATATCCTTCAGCCTCCACCTCATGCCTCCGATGAAGTAGATTCTTGCCTACAAAAACTCAGGACATTGTGTTAATGGAGCTACAAGGCTCTTTGTTGCTGTGATTTTGTCAGTCACACTGATAGACTTTCAAACAGCTAGAAACTTCCTTTAAAAAAATAAAGCCGAGATGTATGGTGCTTCCAGCAGCAATAAATTGTGCAACTTTCAGTGGAGTCTTGCTTACACAGACTCCCATCAGCTTCCATGCTGCTGCTTCTTCTCTGGCCACGCACTGATCAGAGACCTTGTGCTATTTTCTCAGCGCCACCTTAGGTTGCTATCTTGCTAACTGGTGCATCTTTGCTCTGCATGTCCTTGACAGGATGAAATGCAGTCACACATTTGTCCCTTTACAACTTCTCTTCTTGCAACTTGCTAATGATCTGAGCATCAGGTGCTTTTGGACATTGGATGATCCTGTTCTTTTCTTCTTGCTTCTGAGCAGAGAAAGATGAGGCTTTGAATAGGATGCAAAAAGAAGTAATGAGGGTGCTGGGAATCAGGAAGCTGAAGACCAGCAGTACACGGGGCAGGCCAAGGACAGCGTCGCTGCACAGGTCCGACCAAGCTGTTATGCAGTCCACACCTAGCATCCCCTGGTCGACAGCTACCATCATCCTGGATGGCGGAGCTCATGGTGAAACTCCCTGGCTTGAGGGCGACCATGATGAGGCTGACCTCAACAAGTGGCGCTCTTCCCTTATCCCAGTCACGCTAGTGAGGAGCCGCTTAGCCCACGTGATCCGTAGGCTCAAAGCAGACTGCACAGAGTCCAAGGTCCAGCTGGCCTGTGCTAAGATGATTTCCAGGCTCACGATGCTGCTGAACCTCTTCAGTGAGAGAGAATACGTCAAGGAGACGTCCTCCCTGTGGAAGTCATACTGCCGGCCTATGAAGAATGTCGCCAACCTGGCCACAGGAAATCCAAGAAAACGGGTGAATCCTGAGGTAAGGGGCAAAGCTTGTCAAGCCTGAGGGGTTGTCAAGCCTACTAATGCGTTGTCAGGAGGAGCTTGGGCAACGATCAGCTGACCTGGATGTGGCTCACTGGGCGTGAACAAGGGGAGGCAATGGGAGTTCACCTGGCACTGGCTTCTTGAAAGCATAGAGTCAACCCATGAAACATTTGGGTTTGTCGTTCATGCTTTCTTTTCAAATTGCAATAAACTCTGTTCCGATTGAGACACGGCCTTTAAAAAGTGGTTGGGTAACCGATTCAGGCCATTTGAATTGGTTTTGAATTAATTTAAATATATTTCACACAGAAAAGATCACACTCTTTTGCAGAATATATTTCATGCAGAATAATATCAATCTCTCACTTCTATCTGTAAAATAAGTACCACGATATCCATTGCACTTGAGAACGACAATGCATTCATTCTCACGACCAGCACTAGCCATGCTAGTGCAGCCCCACCTGGGCAGAGCTGCTCATGAGAACTGCCAGGATCGGTCCCAATCCCGGCACTCCTCGACTGGGTAGTCCAGGTGAGGTAGGAGGGTGTACATGCAGCCTCCTCCCTCACCATCTGGTCATGTGGGCAGCTGGGGTGCTGGCAGCTCCCTTCAGGCTGCTGGCAACCATTTTAATGATAGATGCCAAGGGAAGGAGCAACCCAGCCTCTAGGGTTTCTCCATGCACAATGCTGCTGGTGTGGTGCTGCATTGTGGGATTCCTGGAGGCCAGGCTTTGTTTCCCCAGCCTCCAGATTGCTGCGCTGCTGCTCATCGCAGTGGCGATCATGTGGGTGGGGAGATGAATGGCAAGGTTGGGAGGGAATGGAGGTGATGAGGTGAAACCATCTGCTGGCCATTTGCTACCAATCTGTGATGTGAATGGAGCTTCTTACCATTTCTCCATGATGCATTCAGATGATGTCACTAACCATCACACAATTACACAGCACCATCTGCTGGCCATTTGCTACCAATCTCTGATGGTCTCAAAAGACTTGATTCCCATCATGGATTGGTAGCAAATGGTCAGCAGGTAATGCTGTCAAATTTCACAATGGCCAACAAACCCGTCAGATCACCCCTTGGAGAAATTGTGTAAACTTCCATTTTCAAATAGAGTTGTTCTCTCTTTGGCAATATACCCCATGTCTTGCATTCAGGAGAGTCCAGGCTTAATCTCTAGCCTCTTAGTTAAGGCTTCAGGGCTGAGAGCAGCTGTAAAAAGGAGTAGAGAGTACTGGGCTGAATGGACCAATGTTTGACTTGGTAGAAGACAATTGCATATGTCCATATGAGAGCAAGTTCAATAGAGAGCAGTACAAGTGGTGTTTTTTATTCTGAGCGGGGTGGGGGGAGAAAAAGGTAGAAAGACAAAAAAGCCTGTTTTCCCTTTCCCTTTCCTTTGTCCCACCTTGCAGATTGAAAGCCAGGGAATCTCAGAATATGGCTATGGCAAAAGGCTGTTTGCTATTTCAGTGACTGCAGTGATAACGATGATCATGGCAGTAATTTGCCTGTTTGAGGTAAGCTAAAATGCATTTTTAAGTTGGATTTATGAACTGCCATATCCAAGGGCTTGGGGTGGGAAGCGAATGTCCCACAAAGACACAGTCCCCCCCAACTGAGGAAGAACTACTTTCACACGGGATATGCCAAATACTCATGCTTTTTAGAGAGCTTTCATTTGAGCCAGAGTTCATCCTGCCTCTACCTCTAGTGAACTCAGCTGCTGTTTCTAATCCCAGAGCTCCGACCTGAAGCATGCAAAGACAGCAGGGCCTCTGAGCACGTTCAGTGTCTTTCCCTCACCCCTGAATACCCACAGGCATTTCCTCACAATAGGGATTAGAGTTGGGAGATCCAATCAACAATGAGCTCCAACACCTCTCTTTTTTAGGAGCACTATCATGACAGGAATGCTAACAAACCAATTTCTTGGTTGACCACCCAAATCATTGGCTCTGGCGCGCTGCAGGAAATCTTTACGTGGTGGTTGGTTGCTCATGGTCTTTCCTCTCTTTTTCTTGACAAACAGATCTGTTCTCAGCTTTCTGCAATTAAGGATGGCACCCCTCAAAGGAAACGGTAAGCCTTGCTCAGGAATGCCTGGTCTTCTGTGATTCTGCAGTCTTGGGACTCTACGCACAGGACCTGGTCTCAAGCTCAGGATTTGGGTGTCCACTTCCATGTTAAAAAAAGAAAACCATTTTTTAGGCCTTAAGGCAGTGGATGAAAAGTTGAAAGGATGCAAACAGTGTCTGTCTGATCCTCCAGTGTTCAGTGGGCAGAACTTCTGTGTGCTGCAGAATTCTCTGGCCATGTTCTTCAGCTACCCACACACTCCCAGACTTCATATTCCAAAACCTCTCCTCCTAGTGTCATTATGCCTTCTCCATTTTTGACATTTCAGGGTACAAATCTATCCCATGTGCACCATTTGCACAACCCTTTTCATGTAGGGGAAAATTGGTACGCCAGCTGTGACTACCACTAAAAAACACATATCACCCATTTCTTTGAGAGAACGTTTCATTCAGTTTGTTCCATTCTCTCCCTCCTCCATCTCCCCTGCTAACTTGGCAAAGAGGCACCTTTTAACATGATGGTTCTCTTTATTTAGCAGGGGGAGAGTAACTGGCCCTATCCACCCCCAGCACAGTGCCTCCAGTGACTGTAGCTGGTCTCTGTCTTATGTTTCTTTTAGATGGTGAGCCCTTTGGGGATAGGGATCTATCTTATTTGTTTGTTATATCTCTGCGTAAACTGCCCTGAGCCATTTTCGGAAGGGCAGTATAGAAATCCAATGAATAATAACTAAATAAATAAGCATTCCAAGGCAATGATCAGGCCTGGGTGTCAATTTCTTCTTTTTATTCTCATTCAAAGGCCCTTTCTAGGCAGAAAGAAGAAAGGTGCAAAACAGGTAAGGAGATAGCTTATGTTCTCCCATCGTCAACAGAGATATGGATTTTCTGGAAACCTTTGTTGGCAATTCATCTGAAAAAATTTCCCAAGCAAATTTCTCCTCATTTGCTGAATATTTGTGGGGGTGGTTTTGCCCAAAAAGCCAATAAATACTGTAGAAATTTTCCTGATGCCCTAAATAGACTGAGATCTCATTTTGCAAGTTATTTGATCTGATTATGCAAGTTCTTGATTTAAAAAACCAACCACTCTACACCATCTTAACTTCCCTTCATTGTATCTCATATGATTTTCAAGTATCCAAACAGAAATTTTAGAAATAGACATTTTTGTCCTCACCACAGCAGTATTCTTCACTTGACCTTTTTTCTGAAGGAGGCGATCTTCCATTCACTTTTCTGTGAAAGTGAATGTTATGTCCACTTAGAAACTATTTGATGACGAGAACTAAAGCTGCTCCTTGTCCCCGCGATGAAGACTCCTCCTCCTGCCCACAGAGGCACATTTCTTCCTCTGTATGGCCCCAATCTGGGTTCTTCCCTTTGGCATTCTAATGTCAAGAAATGGTGGGCATTACGATCATATATCCAGGATGTTTTCTAGACGGCAGTCAAAGATGCTCTGTATAGAACTTGCAAATCAATACAAGCTGAGAGTTTACAGAGAATCCAGACCCTCCCCAAGATTGGTGCTGATTTTTCTCCTGGGATCTGATGGGGAGGTCACGTGGGGAAAAGGCCCTTGGTGCAATGTTTGCTGCACCCCCCTGTTGGCCACTCCTTGCTTTTGGTGATTAGCTCACATTCACCAGCAAATGAATTTGAAAAGGGGTGGGTTAATAACGAGAAGCAAGAGGTGGCCAGCAGGGGGCGCAGTGAAAATCGCACCAGCAGCCTCCTTCCCATGTGACCTCCCCATCAGATGCCAGAAGAAAAAAGCAACCATCTGCAGGAGGCTCTGGATTCTCTGTGCACTCTCAGCTGATATTCATTGGCAAGCTCCGTTTGTAGCATATTTTACTGTCATCTAGAAAACCTCTAAATAATGGCATGATAGCCACCCCAAACCCTGAAGTTGGTTTGTTGTGACTCATTGTCACGAGATTGTGACCCACGGACCCCTTCTTCTGCTCAGTCTTCCAGTGCAGGTTCTCCAGTGCTCGGTAAGCCTCTTCGGCTCAAGGAGAGTGTGGATAAAGTCGGGGGAAAGAAACAGCATGATGAGGACTCCTCAGGAGACAAGGCTATATTCAGCCGGGAGAGGTATAAATGAAAGGAATATTCTCAGATCTGCATGGGTTACAGAACATCCTATCTCTGATTGCTCCCACACTAGCCCTTTCCTTCAGAATCACTCTCTTTCATTCACTCACTTGTTACAGAGAATCTAGACGACGTCATTGCTAGCCTGTTGCGTTCCGATGTTTTCCGCATCCCCCTCCTGTCTCCCCCCCCCCCCCGGTGGACAAGCATTGCATTATTGAGGCACATGAGGAGTGGTTTGATGACAACGTGGTTGATTATGATGCTCTGCCATTTCCTGGCCCTGGTGGCCACTATATGTCCTGCAATGTCTCTTCCACAATTGTTTTTCAATAGAGGTTTGCCAGCTTTGAGGTGCTGATGTGGGAAGTTGCATTGAGGGACTCTTTGGGGCAGCTTAGTATTGTTTTATTTTTTGTTTTTTAAATGAAACCTTTCTCTAATGTGCAAGAACATAAATAAACTTGGGAAATGGAGGACAAAATGATGGGGTTGATAGGGTGGATTGCCATGCCTCTCTCCCACCATTTCCCAGAATGAGCCTGCAAATGAGCTTTTCCTGACTCCCGAACTCATGCTGAATTTAAACAGCTGCCCTCTGCATTAATCCCCTCCCTACATATATGTAGGAGTCCATGCCATCGAACGCAAGGGGATTGACTTCAATCTGAGTAGACGTGCGTGGGAATGGGCTGTGCTTAATATCCGCTTTCATAGCCTAGGCACTGTCCAGATTACATGCGACAACCGTGTCACTACTGCCCCTTCAGTGTGCTTCCGTCCTGCCTGTGTTTCGGCATCACGGTCCCTGCGCTGTCAGCAAGGTGCCGCTCTCGTTTCTGATGTCCAGGGGCGTCCCGCTAATGAGGCAAAGGGAGACGAGTGCCTCCTGGCCCACAGCCTCGGAGGGCCCCCCGGCCAGTCCTCGCCCTCTCCATTCTGCCGTGCAGCATGCCTGCAAGGGAGCGCAAAGGCAGCTGCCTGCCTGCCTGCCATCGCTCTCCCTGCTTCCTTGCCCATGCAGCGTGCCTGCGAGAGGGAGAGGGAGCTGCTGGGAGCCTGAGCCATGGAAGGAAGGAGAGAAGCAAACTTCCCCTTGGCGAAGCTTCCTCCTCTCCGACAGGCTGAGGTCACCGAGAAGAATGGTTTGGATCGCTGCTGAGCTCTGTCCTGCTGTTGCGGGAGGGGGGCGATTCTATCTGCCTTCTATTGCCCAGGCTGGATCTGGAGCTGGAAGAGGGCGGGAGACACTGTCGAGAAGACAAGAACAATTAAGCCCCCACCCCGTTCATGTTGTTTTGCCCTGGTATTCTCTTCGCTTCAAGAGACAGTTAATGGCTTCCCCATTGGAACAGTTTGCCTGTCATTCAGCTGTAAAGCTGAATCAAATGTGGGACTTCGGCACTGGGCATAGATCTTTGTGCCCTCCCCCTGGCTTGTAGAAGCAGAGGGAATTGTGCAAACCTGGGAAGACATGATGCCATACTCTTTCATGTACGTCATTGATTCCTGTTGCAGGATTTCGCCTTACTTAGCACACCATTTGGATTTGCTCTTTCTAAAAGTGTAGCCAGTACCCTGTTCTCGATACAAGCGGTTCATCGCTAAGGCTCTCTCTTTTCGACCACTAACACAATCTTGGCCATGATGCGAACCACTTTTGCAGGGCAAATTGGTGCAGTGTCGCTGTGCCAATACAGCCAGGTTCATAACAGCCAAACAGTCTTGGAGACATGATACCCAGTTGTGAAACCATTGGAGACCCTATTATTGCTCTGCAAGCGCCACATAACTTTGGCTCTTCTCTCTTTGTCAGAGTGCCACCAGCGCCACCAAGCCCGCCAGGTCCACCAAGCCCGCCAGCGGTAGAACAATCGCCTCCAAGAAGGCCCAGCTCAAGAAGAATGTAAGTAATGGTTGTATTCTATCCAATGAGGCTATTCTCATGATGGAGGAAAACCGGGCGAAAAGAGCCCAGCCCTGTTTTCCATCCTCGTGAGACCCACCAGGCTTGCGGGTGAGCCCAGTGATTCTCTGGCAGCTAGCCCGCCAATGTAGCCCTCCTTTCAACCCAGCTGAGTGAGTGCTCCACTAACCCAGGTTTTCTGATCGTGTGGCGCCTTGGCATGGCTCCGTGCCACAGCCACACACCAGGAGACCTCCGCCGGGAGGCTCAAACAAGCCTTCTGATCCCGGGAGTCTCCCCAGGATTCCTCCATACACTCGCGTGGGTCATCCTGCTAACAAGCAGAAGGTTGCTGGTTCGAATCCCCGCAGGTACTATATGGGGCAGCAGCAATATAGGAAGATGCTGAAAAGCCATCATCTCATATGGCGTGGTAGGAGGCAATGGTAAACCCCTCCTGTATTTTAGCCAAAGTAAACCCCAGGACACTGTGGACTCCAGAAGTCGAAATCGACTTGACGGCACACTTTACTTTACTTTTATTTTTGTGAGACTGCTCCCCCGTTCTTTACCTTTTGAATGCCATTTTGAAAACGTTTTGAATGCCAAATCACCACTTTGGGGGCAAATGGCCGCTTTGGTATGGTGGGGCGAATTTTCACATGGATAGAGCACAGTAGGAAAGTCTTGACTCTGCCCCTCGCTGCACAACACATTCCCAGATTGGGGCCCCCTGTGACTGAGAGTCCAAAGGGTCTGCTTCCAGGTTGCACTTGTCTTCTAATGATGGCTCTCAGGTCATGTGCAGGTTGGCCATCATTTGGTCACCAGGGTGCTTTCCAGATTGTGAGCCGTGCACCGCAAAAAGCGGTGTAAACTGCAACGTTTTGTGGTGCCAAATTCAACCGACATTAGAGAGCCATTATAAAGGGGAAAGCCTCCTACAACGGGCAGACACAGCTATTATTTTATTTTATTTTTGCAATGCAGATGCAACATTATAGGGCTGTGACACAGCAATAAAATCCAAAAGGCGGTGTCAGAAATAGGAAAGGCACCTTCCTTACAACACAGGGGCTGTGATGTCAAAACACAGGCTCCACAGAAGCACACTGAAGGGACCCTTTGTGACAGTGTGATAGCGTGCAATCCGGAAAGCGCCCTGTTCACACACTTGGAATCAGTTCTGCATTTCAAGCATAATGACAGCAAAGGCTTCTGCTTGCAGAATAACAGTCCCGCTTGAGTGCCCTGCCCTTCGCCGGCCAGATGTCATTTCACCTGCCAGCCACTTCTGGCTCCCCGCCACCTTCCCTCCCTGTCTCCGTGACCTCCTTCGCTCTTCCCCATTGGGGATGGGTTTTTGAACTGCAGGTTCAGCAGTGAGGAGGGTGAAAAGGGAGCTTGTTCCTCCCACACTGCTGATCTGCAGTTCAAAGTCCCTCTGCATGGCAGTGAAGAGGAATGGGGGCATGAAAGAGGCAGTTCTGGCCTTGTCCCCGGATGCTGCCGTCAGTGTCAAGGGTGTGGCCAGCAGCGCATGGACCTCACCTCGGGCAGCATCGGCACCGGAGCTGACACTGGATCTAGCGCTACAGCTGAGCGACTTTGAAAAAGCTTCTGTCTTTGAGAAGTAATTGCCAAGTGATGACCAAATGACGAGGGAGGAGAAGACTGCCGCCTCGAACCCCATTAAGTTTCTGAACTAGAGGGACCAATGGTCTGACTCAGTGGAAGGCAACTTCCTATGTAACTATGTTTAGGCCTCTCTTTAGAGGGAGGAGAGGGCGCAGTGGGAAGGCACCGCAGCCAATCGAATGGAAAAGAGTGGCTGACATCCCGAGCAGCAAGAGGCTGCTGCTAACTCATCCAGAACGTTCCCAAGCAGCAGAGTGTGCATGCAGCAGGAGGGAGGAGCGATGTTCACTGTTCTCCCTGCCTCTGTCAGTATCCATTGCCTTGCAAAAAGAGGTCCCTGAGGGATTTCTGGAAGGATGTACTTTCCGGATTGTAGGTATGTCTCAACTTTGAGACTGATATTTCAAAACACTTGATGGACATTTTGCCATCCATGGATGTCTCTCCCTCATGTGACTTCTGAACCTTGCTGAGAAGTAAAGTGAGCCGTCAAGTCAGTGTTGACTCCTGGCAACCCCAGGGGCGCAATTCCAGTGCTTGCCCTAGGCGCTCTTTGCCCTAGATACGCCCCTGGGGGAGGGGAGCAATTCTGGCTGCACTTTCCTGCCCCCATCAGTGCTCTTTACCTTCCTATGACGAATCTGTATGCAGTTGATGCAAGAATGCAGCCAGCCAGAAGGGCAGGCAGACGCTGTGTGGCCTGCTGGGCAACAAACAGCAGCACACAAACTACGGAACAGCAGCATGAAAACACCCAGCAGTTGCTGCTGCGAGTCTCCCTGCCACGTGGACCCTGCTTGGTGCGGGTGGCCCAGACAGCTCTCGGGCCTGGCCTGCGCTCTCCACCATCCAATGGGAGTACCCACCCGCCGCCCCCGTCCCACGCTGCCCAGAGATCTCGTGTGAGTGTGCTGCTGCAGCCTGTGAGAGTGAGTGGGGGGGTGGTTCAGGTGCCACTGGTCCGCTCGCCGGCCACCTGGGATCCGGAGATACCGGGACCCTCCGGCGGCGCCCACTGGTTGAATCTTGTGATGGTGGGGCATGGAAATTATGCCCCCTTCAGGGGGCGCCCAGAGCACGTGCCCTGGCTGCCCCACCCTGGATCCGCCTCTGCCCTCCGCTCTGGAACAATCTGGCTGAGTTAGGAGCAGATTTTCTGGTTGCTGCTCTGGATATCAGCCTTTAATAAATTTAAGGTGGCGATGATGATGATTATGATGATGATGATGATGATGATAACGATGATGGTGATGAACAACTTTGTTAGCTATCTAATAACAAATTGTTGTCTGGGCGGCTGACAACATGAAATTAAAACATGAAATGAAAACATACAACACATTAAATCATAAGAGACCAAAAGGGGCAGGGGTGGGAGTGGGGAGAGGAAATACAAAATGCAATACAAAGACATTTTAAAACTCTTTAAAAATCAGTTTTAAAAAATCAAATTTGAAAATCAAAATTTTAAAAGTCCGACAGAACAAAAAGGTCTTTAGGTGGCATCTAAAAGAACAAAGTGAGGAAGCCAGTCGAAGCTCACTCAGGAAGCTATTCCATAAATGGGGTGTCACCACCCAAAAGGCCCTCTCCCTAGTAGCCACCCACTTCACCTCCTTTGGCAAGGGCACTCAGAGGAGGGCCTCTGAAGAAGAACTTAAGGTCCTGGTTGGGACATATGGAGCAAGGCACTTTGAACTTTGGGGCCGAAGTCCAGGGCCTCCAAAAGTGATCTCTCAAACAGTGATTCGCAGATGTTGTTGACCACAGCTCCCAGAATCCCCAGCCAAAGGCCATTGCAGCCAAAGGCTATTGCTGGGAGTTGTAGTGAACAGTATCTGGAAATCCCTGCTAGAGGCAACACTGGCCTCCAAACCCCTTGGGGGCCCCCAAATCCTTTTTAGTTTGTTTTGGGTGGTGTGGTCTCTACTGGCCCTCAATGGACCAGGCACTCAAGTATAACTGTGACCTGTTTCAGGTGCTTTAGAGACAGAGGGGGGAGTGGGGGGGAGATATGTGGGATGGGAATATGTTAAGTTGTGTGTTGAAACATTTCTGCTAGTGCATATCTGCATAAGTGTAACTGTTTTATATTCTTACATTCTTGTGAGTTCAGTTGCTGTTTGTGCCCTCAAGAACCCACCTATTAAAAATATTTTGTGTGTGTGTGTGTGTGTGTGTGTGTGTGTGTGTGTGTGTAGGGGCATGATGCTTAAGTTGCAGGGTGGGGTGCTCCAGAAACCTTTAGGTCCAGGCTCCAAAATTACCTAGGTGCAACTTTGCCTTTGATAGAGCACAGACTGTTTGGAGTAAAGGTGTATATGTTTGGTTTGTGTAGTGCTGTAAGCAAATGTGCTCAGGCTGGCCTAGATGCAGCAGATTCTCTTTAATGTCTGTTTTCATTCTGTCAGGTCCACAACACCAACCCTGTTTGCACCTCCATCTGCACCTCCATCCACACCTCCATCCGTATATCAGTCTGTACCTCCATCTGCACCTCCATCCTCACCTCCATCCGTACATCAGTCTATACCTCCATCTGCACCTCCACCTGTACCTCTATCTGCACCTCCATCCTCACCTCCATCCGGACATCGGTCTGTACCTCCATCCGCACTTCCATCCGTACATCAGTCCGTACCTCCATCTGCACCTCTGCCTTTACATGGGGTAAGTAAATGTAGAGTAATCTGGGCCTGCTTCTTCCTTTCATTAACCTCGTCATATTAGAGCTGGTCTGTAAGACAGCCTAGTACAAAGTACGATTGTCAGATACATTTTTTTCATGGTAGCTAATTTGCACAACCTTTTACTCATACCAGTTGACTCTACCCTACATGAACCATCCACTCCCCCTTTGAGCAGACTTAATATAGGATGCTCTGCATGCATTGCTATATACTTAGGCTTAAAACAATCACAAATGAATCAGTTCCCTGTTTGGAGTACTTCACCCACTCCCGGTCTCTGTCCGGGGCGTAGGATGGCTGGCAGCAACCCTGGACAGGCAGGTGCCTGCCCTTTTCCTGCCAATGCTGCCAGGCCGGACCCCCCGCCACGCAACGAGGTCTCCTCTGCCAGCACTGGGTCTCCCTACACACATACTGCTACTGCCGCTGCCTCCTCCTCTGATGGCAGGCTTGTCCCCGGCTGTGCTGTCCCCGGCCAGCCATACCCCTTCCACCCTGAGTCAGGACACCAATGCTGGAGGCGTTTCTGGGGCTGAGCAGCATGTGTAGCGCATCCAACTGGAGAGTGCATTCTGTGTTGGCCCAGCTGGGGGCTTCTTTGCCCTGCTTGCCAGGGAGATGAAGGAAGAACCCTACTGGGCCAGTGCAGAAAGCACTCGCCGACTGAATGGGCCATGCAGACACATAATCAGGGTGGGGCAGGCAGGGCACATGCCCTAGGCGCCAGTTGCAGGGGAGCGCCAAGTGCTTGCCATGCCCCGCACCCAACCATCACAGTTGTGTGGTTTTTTTTCAGGGTTGGTTTGTTTGTTTTGGAAAATCCCCCCCTGCTGGGTGCCTGCTGCCACCCCCACTCACGCAGCCGCAAAAGTCGCACAACAGAGATCTGAGTCCCGGCAGAGAGCCTGCGCCCCCGCCCCTACCCCCACAGAGAACTGACTTTCCGATTATTTTTAGGGAGCCTTTGCTACCTGAAAGCATCTATTCCCCTTTCTCTTCCTCCAGAGGGGGAAAATAGATGCTTTCAGGCAGCAAGCCTGCCCTGAAATGAGACTGAAGAGCTCTCTTCAGCTCTTTAGAGCTCGAGGCCACACTCCTTTGCATGTGATGTCATCATGTGATACTTCACATGCAAAAGGGCGTGGCCTAGAGCTCTAAAGAGCCGGAGGGAGCTCTTCAGTCTCATTTCAGGGTAGGCTTGCTGCGTGAAAGCACCTCTTCACTCCAAGGTGTGCTCCTTATTCAGTAAACAAAATTTTGCAGGCAACCCCTCTCCACATCCAGCTCAAATCCTATCTTCCTTTCTTTGGGTGGGCTTTTCTCTGTGCTCTGTTGTTGGAGGGGGTTAGAGGGGAGGGGGGCAGAAGAGAGTAGGTACTTAGCTGTGCTGGTTTGCCCTTCCAGCAGCTCATGGGTAATAGCTTTGCTGTCTGCTTTCGTGGAATAGGGAATTGCAAAAATAAATTGCTTTGAATTATTTTGTAGAAGGCATAACTCTTATGCCAGTAGTGGTCATGGTTCATCTTTAGTGATGTATTATAAAACTGTATTTAGTTTTTTGCACTGGGTTTTTTCTGTGTTTGTCCAGACAGTCAACAGTTGATGGTGACATGCTAGTGGGCTTTTTTCTTCTTCATTCCACAGATTAGCTGTAGAAGCAGTCTCAGGGCTAAGATGTGCCTTCTACAACAGACACATGTAATACTCTCTCGGGTGTGGGTGGTTGTGATTCGAATTACACATGGCCACTGGCAGTTGCGAGTTTCAGCAGAGAAATGGGTGGAGTGTTTTTTACCTCTGGCTGCTTTTTTCTCACATGGATGGAAAAGGAGCCTTGAGAGGGCAACATTAAGGAGGAAAAAAATAACTGCTGGGGGGAAATATCATGATCCTTTGCCTTTTGTCCCTTTGCTCAGACGTATAGTTTTTCACCAGCTGATTTTAATTAAAAAAGCAAAACAGTTGAGGTGACTGGTACCTGCATCTATTGCAGAATGTTGATTTGCCTCCCTGTTCCACTGTAGTGCTGTTAGTGCAACTAACCGTTCTCAGCGTGCAACTGTTGACACTTATAGATGCTCTGCAACGCTTTCTTTTTTCCTTTTGGATTGTAGCACTGTGTTCTGCTTCCTCCTGTTGTGGTCCAGGCCTGATTTATATACTGAATATGCTCATTAGCTAGCATACAAAATGAGGCCTGTCTCATAGTGTCACCAAGTGACCAAGTTCTTTTATATAGTGACCATGTAGGATCTGGACGCAAGGAAGAAAAGAGATCAAACCAAACCTAAATGATTCAATGGGCTTTATTGAGTATAAAAGAATAACAACATCAATCTAACTGAGCAGAAAGCAGAACATTCTATCAATATTACTAACAGTATTTCAACCCTAACCAGCAACAATATTCACCCAGTGTTCCTAACTAACACATGTGTGTGTATTAAATCTTCCTAGAGCCTAATACAACTCAGATAGAGATGGAAAAAGGGGGGGGGGTAAGGAAGGCTGAGGACTGGCATGGTTTGGGGAGATCAGGAATTAGAGGGACGAGGGGAATGGAGAAGAAGGGGAAAGGATGGAAGGATCCAAGGCTTGTAGAGGCAACATATTACCAGGATCAGAGGCTTGAGAGCGATGGATCTTTCAGCTGAAGGAGAGAAGCTGTTGGCTGGAGACAAGAGCTTTTGGATCAAGCATGCAGTTTGCTCAGAGCACGGCTGAGAGTCAGAGCACCATGGCTGGGGAAGTCTTGACTTCTCACTGCGCAGTGGAAGTCACAGACAGTTCCTGCCCATGGACAGAGTTCCTGCCTCTAGTCCCGCGGCTTGGGCAGCAAAACCCTTGGATTGCTCATGAGCAGATCTTGCTTTTAGGCACAAGATTGCGTGTAGGCACAAGACTGCCTGTAGGCAAAAGACTGCTAGTTCTCTTTCCAGTAAGCCTGTTCTTTATAGTGGTATTTTCCTTTGATCTCTCATAGAGTCTATTCAAATCTCCTCATCTTTTCCTGGGTCCCCAAAAAGGTGACAACTTGCTGTTATCTTCTGGATATCATCTTTTAATTATTCAGCCAGTCCAGAGAGATCTCAAGCTCATCTTCTGTTAACTGCTATCTTGAGGAGGGGACATTGCCCAAAGCAAATCTGCATCTCTGAGTTGCAAATGGGCCCCTTCTCTTGTCCCAGATTTGCTAGCCTGATCCCAAAAGGTGTTAAAGGTCAGGAGTTAGTGAGAGAATTAGTTCTATTTGTGTGAGACAGCAATGACATTATTTCTTGTGTACCTCTATCTAGTGTGTCATTATAACAAGAGAATATTTAAAGTAACATAAAAAGGGGTACATGAGTGAGACGAGTTAATCAATATATTTGACTGAGGCAGAAGCATCCTGTCAGTGAGGAAAAGGGATAATTTCAGCAGTGTGAGACTGGTCATTAAGCCTGACCCATTGAGTCTCTTGTGAGTTCCACAAACACTGATAACCAATGCTAGATTACCCCTGCCTTTACAAATCATTTACCGGGCAGTCATGAGATCTGGGCTTCACCTCAAGTTCAGGCATTTAATTGAACTCTTAATATAAAATGAAATCAGACACAGGCCTGAATTCCATATACTTCTGGGTTGGTACCTCTGAGTCTAAGGTTGGGGTACATGTGCCCCAACACTCCAGGGGGTGTTGAGTGGGTAGTTTACCACTCCACCAGATCTCTGAGGTAATTAGAAAGGGCTAAGGCTTCTCCTACAAGGTAAAACCATGAGGGGGGGCAGGGGCGTAAGAAGGCTGGAGTGGGCCCAGAGACAACATTTTAAAATGGGCCCCTCACTGATACACACACACACACACACACACACACACACACACACTTCACAATAGATAGTCATGTGACTTGCCTCTGGGGCGCCCCTCAAGGCGTGGGGGCCCCCAGGCAGCTGCCTACCCTTGCCTAATAGTAGTTACGCCCCTGAGGGGGGCATATGGACTACAGATGGCTTTCTGGGGTTCTGCACCTTGTCCGCAACTTCATTTCTTTATGTGCTTTATTAAGGCAGCCCCCATTCCATCAAGGAGGGGAGGCTTATTCAGTAATTGGCAGTAGCCTGTGGTGGTGCATGTTTATGAAAATAAATGCAAAATCAAAATATGGTTAAGTTGAGAAGAATAAATATATTTAAATATAAAGGTCATAAAAAGGAAATATGCTGGAAGCTAATGATAGCACTTTTAGTTTGTTAAAAATGGATTTTGTGATTTAAGTCTTGTCTTTGAAAAGAGTTGACTATTAAAATGTGCAGTAAATCATGTGTAATTGAAAAAGGGTTGTAATTGTAAACGTAAGTGCAAAAGGTGGTTCTACATCTGAAAGTTGAAGACACTTTCTAGAATTTACAATAAGTTTTTTATTTACTGCCAGGCATGCACACCAATGTAGAAACAGACTTGTATTAAGGTGCATAAACAATGCAGTCACCAAAAGAAACCTGAAAAAGCTTAATATGCAGAGACTGCTTCTATGAGGCTGATGAGTACAGGTGTAATTGGTGGATTTCTTTGTGACTTTTCCTGAGAGCTAGCATAGTGTAGTGGTTAGAGTGTTGGACTAGGCCTGGGAAGACCTGAGTTTGAATCCTCATTCAACCATGAATCTCACTGGGTGACTTTGGGCCAGTCATGTATCTCTCGGCCTAACCTACCTCACAGGGCTGTTGTGAGGATAAAAAAACCCCATGTACACCACTCTGAGCTCCTTGGAAGAAGAGCGGGATATAAGTGTAAATATAAATTTAAAAAAATAGGCACATGGATGAACAAAATCTCTCTTCCTATGCTGTTTGCTCTGATTGATTGGAAGGGGAAAGGAGGGGACAGTTGGATTAACATTCCAGAATTGTTCCTAAGTGTACCCCTTATGAATTAATGTATTAGTTTCTCTCTCTTCCTTGCCCTAACCTTGAGATTGCCCAGCAGTAGCCCTGCCTGCTCATTTTGTGTATCTTACTCTGAAGATGGAGTGGGTTTTTTGTTTGTTTTATTGCATGTTGTAGCTGTATGTGCATGTAGGCTGACTTGTGTTTTGGAGGAGGCACTGAGGCTGTAAGGCCCCACTCTGAATGCAGGTGTGCGCACACTGCCTTGAGAGTGGTTAGAGTGCTGGACCAGGACTGGGGAGACCCGGGTTCAAGTCCCCATTCAGCCATGAGACTTGCTGGGTGACTCTGGGCCAGTCACTTCTCTCTCAGCCTAACCTACTCCACAGGGTTGCTGTGAGGAGAAACTGAAGTATGTACACTGCTCTGGGCTCTTTGGAGGAAGAGCGGGATAGAAAAAACATGAATGCTGCTGCTTGCTGGCAGATAGCAGCTGGCGGGGGGGGAGGGCAGGGGGGTTGCTAATACACACTGCTGGATTTGGAATGCAATGAACATGCAGATCAGGGAATGTAAGGACTCCATCCAGTCTCCAGTCCCTCTCTGACTAGCTGATAGGTGTGGTGATTCCTGCTTTCTGAAGAAGGCTGTATGTGTGCTGCCTCAGCAATTTGCATCAGTGAAAGCATGTAAGGTGCAGTTTTAATGTTCAGTTAGTGCCATCATTTGTTAATTAAAAGATGAACAAGCTTGACTTTTATTTTTGAGGTGATATTCTGGTGAAGTTATCTGAAAGATGAGTGTCAGATATTTGGGGGTGGGGCGCAATTTCAGTGCTTGCCCTAGGCGCTATTTGCCCTAGCTACGCCTCTGGGGCAATGTCACAACAGGGAAGGAGACAGGTGCATCATCAGGTAGCAGTTGGGGGGGGAAGGGTTCCCTGGGGGGAGGCTGCACCCAGGTGGGGCCCACGGCCGAGGGGCAGTCCCCCCTACTCCATTTCATCCCTACACACCTGGTCTCTGTGATGGGATTCTCAAACAAAATTTGTGGGGTGGAATCCAGAGCTGCATTTCTAGCACCTGAACAGCCTTCCGTTTTTCAGACCTGAGCACCAGATCTAGGAAGGGATCTGAAGGAGACATCTGCTTTTGCAAAATATTTTTCTGACATGTCTTTAGTTTTGAAGGGAAACGGGAGCGCACACAGCTCCCAAACCTGGGTAGGACCCGTCTCCTACTTTCATTAGAATTGTATAAACCAGCCCACTATGAGGAATTATGGTTTTGCAACCATTTCAGTCCGTAGGAGACCAGGTTTAGAGCGGGAATGCTGCAAGACACCTTGTCTGTGTACCTGCAATCCTGTCAAAGATCTGTGAGAGCCAGAATTGGGCTGTGCTGGCAAACCACAAAGCAAGGTTTGAAGGTTATGGAAAAGCAATTGTGGAAACCAGCCCACAGTTTCTAGTTTGCCATTGTAATGGCAACAAAGAAATGTCTCCCAGATTCACTGGGGGAAACCCAATTTACTGAGTGCATTTTAATTTAATGATTGTATCTACTTCATATTTTCAGAAGTTCGGGTGCAGGAAGCGAGGGGGGAGAAAGCGAAGGTGGAAGAAGAGCAACTGAGCGGGGAGGAAGTGGATCTGGAGAAGACCAACCTTGGTTATTTTTGTAAATAGTGTTATTTTTTATTATTGCTACTATTATGACTATTATTATTATTATTATTATTATTATTATTACTATTATTATTATTATTATTGATAATAAATATATTCTTCTGAAAGACACACCTCTGCTCCTCCTCCATGGTCTCTACAGCAAGAGTTCTGCTTATGTACAGAACAACATTTGGAAGCTTCAGAGGTTTTGTAGAGCATTCTGGTTCCTGCTCTGAAATCGGGAGACCTGTGCACCGTGCGTGCCTCTAGGGTAGGAAGAATACTCCTGTCCCTCAGTTACTTGACTATCATAACTCTAGCAGCATAACTCTAGCAGCAGCAGGGGCAGATTCGGCTGAGGACTTGCTCACCCACCATTTGCTGCCTCTGCTGCAGGCCCCCCACTGACCCCACCACCTACTGCCTCTGGTAGTAACTTGTGAAAGGCTTTGGTGTACGGGCTTAAGGGGAGGAGGCTGCTTGGTGGCAGCAGTTTCTTGCCCAGCCCCCAGTTGCCAGTCTTGAAAGTGTTGGGAATTCTCTCTGGTAAGAGAATCCCTTTTTCATTACAGCAGAGTGCACAGAGGCACAACACAGCGGAATTTGGTTAGGCATGCGTGTATGCTGAGAGTAAAGTAACTTGGAGCCAGTTCATAGTTTCAAATCAATATAAAAGCCATTTATTAAAGAACTCCATTCTAGATAGGAAAGTGAGGAGTTAGGCTCTCTAATCTAGCTAGCTAGCTGGATACAGATGGATTCTGCATCTCTACACACATGGTGCAGGGAGAAGAGCTTGCATGTTGCAAGGTAGAAGGAAAAGGAAGAGAAGGGGGAGAGAAAGGAAGTGGCTGGAAGGAAAGAAGTGTCCCTGAGAGTAGCAATCTACATTCCAATGGGATAGTGTCAGAGCGGTAGAGAAGGGATGACCAGTGTCTTGACCCTCTAGCCTTCTGACTCACTAGTCTGTCCTCCACTGTCTTTGAGACAAGAGACTGTGCAAAGTCCTTCACTTCCAGCAGAAAGGTGGCCAAGGTAATGAGAAAAGGCTGCCAACTAGGAAACAGTCTCCTCAATCAGTGCCCCTTTAAATGCTGTGGAAGGTGTGAGGCTGTCATAGCTTTCCTCAGGTGAGCAAGAAGCTGGGTCTGCTCCTACTTGGCAGGGAGAAAGTCCCGGAAGAGTAAGCTGAGTTTAGATCAGGGATGCTCAACTCTGGTCCTCCTGCAGATGTTGGCTTCCAGCTCCCATAATCCCTGTCTATTGGCTACTGTGCCTGGGGATTATGAGAGTTGTTATCCCAAAACAGCTGGGGGGCCTAAGTTGAGCAGGTCTGCCTTAGAGGTATCAAGTGTTCACAACACCTCTGACCACTGGCAGAGTAATTTGTCCCTCAGAGTTATCCCCTAGCGCCATGCCTTGACTTGCCCTGCTGCCACAGGATCAAAAGGAGAGCCTGGCACATGCTAAACATGAAACATGCTTTCTCGTGCTAGTTGTATAGGACTTTCTGATGCCAAGTCAGTAATAGACTGTCTGTTACCAGGGCTTTGTTTCTTCCCAGTTTCTGGCCCACTGAGTGACTAACTGGAGCATAACAGAGAGGCACTGGAGACACATCTCGGTACTTAGAGCGCTGCCCGCAGGAATTTAGATTGTACAAGTTCCAGAGCCACAATGTTGGGGAAGGGGCCCAATTGGGCACCATCGAGAAGCTAGCTAGTGACTTGGCCACCAGAATGGAAAAGTACTCCCAAGTCTTTGAAGTGTGCAGCTTGCTCAATCTTATGCCCCTCAATGTGCCAAGAGTGGATCTTGGGCCTCCTGACAAAGGCCATAATTTTAGTTTTCTTATCATTGATTTCCAGGCAGTTCTCCCTGCAGTGCAGCGTCAGGGCCCTCAGTGTTCTTCTAAGGCCAATGGGGGTCCTTGAGAGAATGGCTGTATCAGCCACGTAGAACAGGATGGCAATGTATCTCCCAGCGTGCTTGATGCCCTTCAGCTCTTGTGAGGTGGCCTCAGGGGCTACATCTCACCTGGAGTGATGTGTTCATGTGCAGGGTGCAATGAAGGTATAGCAGGCGCCGGTCAATGCAGGAGGCTTCCAGCTTCTCCCTTCATTTGACACGTGAGATGGAGTTGAATGCTGCCTTAAGGTCGATGAAGGCGGCATAGAGGGAGGTCACCCGGCAGGAAGAGTATTTCCCGATAAGGTGCTGTAGAACTAGGCACTGGTCGATGGTCGAGCGCCATTCCCTGAATCCTGCTTGTTCCTCAGCAAGATGATTTTCCTGTTCCAATCCATCTTTAAGCTTCCCGGATAGGTGTCTCTCATTGCTGATTGTATTCAGCAAAGTGATGGGTCTGTAATTGGCAGGGTCATCCTTCTTGCCCCTTTTAAATATAAGGCAATGATCACTGCCCCCCCCAGTTCTTGGGAATTTGGCCACTCGTGTCAACATAGGCGAAGTGAGAAGCCAGGACAGGGGCCCACCAGTCTAGCTTATTTTTTACGGCCTCTGGTGGAATAAGGTCCTCGCCTGGAGCCTTCCCCAGTCTTAACTGGGTGACTAGACTGTGAATCTCTGAGGTTGACACTGGTGCCCACGCTGGAGTGTCTTCAATGGCACAGGTGGAACTTATGCAAACAGCAGCAGGCTCTTTGTATAGGTCATGAAAATAGTTCTCCCAGATCTCTGGATGAAGATGACAGTCCAGGTGATTTGGTTCATAAGTGGGAGAGTGCTTTGTAAAGAAGCCAGAACATGGCAGAATCTTTGGCTCTAATGGCCTGAATGAGACCCATCCAGGCATCTTTCATGGCATCTCTTTTCTTACGAAGCAGCAGAAGTTTGTGCTGTCTTTTCTGCAGAAGGAGATTCTGTGCGGCCAACTGTCCAGAACTAGCTTTATAGACTTGATAGGTGTAGGGATGGGCTTTGGGGGCTTTAGCACAGTCCTTATCCAACCACTGCTTGGAGGCCTGTTGGCACTGTGCACGTAGCTCACAGATCTTGCGAGAGAAGAGCTGCTGTTATTCCTGGACGAGGGCATTGTAGGACTCAAAAGGTGCAGAAGTAGGGTCGTTAGTTAGAGAGGTTGATTGAATACACTGCAGGTGGTCAGAGGCGAGTAGCTCACTTAGTGCTTGATCCAGTTGTGGAGACCCATTAGCACGGCAATATGCTCCTCCCACCAAGGATATGGTGGGATGATCATGGTTCTCCATATGGGACTGATAGATGAAAGGCTTTAGAAGGAGCGAGATGGGGAGATGATCACTGTCAAATTTGGAGACAACCCTCAAAACCCTCCACCAGAGGGAGAAGGTTCCCTGAGGCGATAAAGTAGTCAATCAGACACATCCCAGAGAAGGCCAGATAGGTGAAGTTGGCAGGATGGTCGTTTTCAAGCGAGTCCTTCAGAATGCAGAGATTAAGTCGGGTGGTCATTAGACTCAAGCAGAGACCTGCATAACTTGACCTTTGGTCCTTTGAAAGATGGATAAGAAGGAGCCCGTCTGCCTCGGGACTGGGTGGATAAGTCCTCTGTTGAGTGTATGAAGTATGGTCATCAGGGCCCAGCCTAGCGTTTAAATCACCACCCATTACCACAAATGTATTCGGAATGGAGAGGAGGAGATCTCCTACGTAGTTTTCCAGTTCAGTCCACATTGATCTGACCAGAGGCTTCCTCCGTATCGGAGAGAGATAGATGTTAATTTTCAGCAGACTGCAGCAGCCGAATTGAATCAAAACTGTCATAGCATATTGTTTGAGCGGTGGAAGCAGCTTCGAGGATGCATGTAGAGAGGTGGCAACAAGCACACCTAGGCCACCTTTGCATCTGCCACAGCCTGCCCCAGGTACAGCTCCAACTGTATAAGAGTGAAAGCCATTGAGTAATATCTCCCCGGATGAGCCTGAATAGCAAGTCCTGGGGACAAACTACAGGGCAGGCCTGCGGTCTTAATGTCCTGCTTGTGGGCTTTCATGAATCACCTGGCTTACCACTGTTGGAAACAGGATGCTGGACTAGATGCATCTATGCAATCCAGCAAAGCAATTCTTACATTTGTGTTAAGATGATGAAAATGGTCTCTTTATCATTTGGCCACCTGCCTCTCTACCTAGTCTACAATTTCAAATTACAGAAAATTTAATCTACAATCCAATCTTCAGATGCAAAACAAAAGCACTTAAAAACAGAAATAACACCAGCATCCCTGCCAGCCTCTACTATTCAGCACCCCCAGTTTCCTCCCCACATTTCTGAGATTTCACCAGGTACTAGACATACCTTTCAAGACTATTATTACAGCCTTGAGGACTGTAGATCTTCTTTTGGAGGAAAATGTCTCAGGACGCTGAATTTCTTTCAAAATACTGTGCTTGTGCAATGCAACGGTAGAATCAGGGAGTACATAGACTTCTGGCAGTGGAGCGGTTGGCCTGCTGGATCCAAACACAGCTTTGATGTAATGCCTCATATTACCTCTGTAGAACAAGATGGAGCCACACTCCAGTAGCTCCAATCATGCCAGCAAAGCATCTCCGATGGGTGTGCCCAAGCACACCCACATCCATGCCATGTTCCAGGCAGGATTGAAGCTCACCTTCCATCCCCACCCCTGGGAGAAGAAGTTTGTGCAAATCTTCTAATACAGGATTCCCAACCTTTTTACTTCTAATCTTCTAATACAGGATTCCCAACCAGAAAAGCATACCTTTTCTGCTCACAGACCAGTCCTTCAATTCAGATACCCTGTAGAGATTGTGTGTGTGTGTGTGTGTGTGTGTGTGTGTGTGTGTGTGTGTGTATGGATGGATTGACTGATTGATTAAGTGCCGTCAAGTAGGTGTCAACTCTTAGCCACCACATAGATAGATTCTCTCCAGGGTGATCTCTCAGGTCTCTCAGTGATGCATTCATTGCTGTCATAATTGAGTCCATCCACCTTGTTGCTGGTTGTCCTCTTCTCTTTCCTTCAACTCCCCCCAGAATTATAGACTTCTCAAGGGAGCTGGGTCTTCAAGTAATCTGTCTGAAGTACGATAGTTTGAGTCTCGTCATTTGTGTCTCGAGTGAAAATTCTGGATTGATTTGTTCTATTATCCATTGGTTTGTTTTCCTGGCTGACCATGGTATCCTCAAGAGTCTACTCCCGCACCAAAGTTCAAAAGCGTCAATGCTTTTTCTATCTTGTTTCTTCAGAGTCCGCCTTTCACATCCACAGAGTGTCATGGGGAAACCATTGTCCAAACGATTCTAATCTTTGTAGGTGTAGACTCCTCAAGGCATCTAAATATCCTTTCTGAGGCCTTCATTGCAACCCTACCAAGTGCTTGTCTGCGGCGTATTTCTTGACTGCTGAATCCTTTACCGTTGACAGTCGATCCTAAAAGGGAGAAGCTATCCACCACTTCAGTGTCTTCAGTGTCTATTCTGAGGCTGGTTGCTGTACCCCTTTCTTGTCTTTAGTTTAGTCTTCTTTACATGTAATTGTAGTCCCATTTTTTCACTGTGCTCCTTCACTTTCATTACTAGAGCCCCATTCTCAGCTCTCAGAGTGGTGTCATCAGTGTAGCGCAGTCTATTGTGTATCTATGCACACACAAATCTAAAAGTTACAGTTATGAAACAGCTTACTCCAGTCACTGGCTTTACATCCAGACTCAGTTACTCAAGAGTATTCCCACTGAAATTAATCAACTTGTCCCACTAATTTCAAGAAGACTGCTGATGACTAACTTGCTCTGGATGTAAGTCTGTGGCTGGAATAGCCTGCCTCATGACTGTAGCATTAAAACCTGGCGCTGATATTCTGTCGGTCAGGATGAGGGATGGAGTACGCTGAGCTTCTGCACGTAGCCAGCCAGTCAGAAGCACAGGAAGAGAGGCTTCACCCTCCTCCCTCCCCTTCTACAATAGATACATCGCTGAGAACATGTTGGCTTCCAGCCGGCAGTCCTCAGATGAGGAACACATCGCGTGGCAGGAGGTCTCTGCATAGCCCCGAGAGCCCTTCAAGTACCACTAGAGGTACTAGTACCCCCTGTTGGGAACTCCTGTTCCATATACAGAGAGTTCTTTTTTAATTCATATCCAGGTTTCCATCTGTACCAGAGAGAGGCCCTTTCCACAGCAAGTCTGCACAGCTACCAATGGCAAAACGTAACCAATCACTATCTTGGCTTCAATGGCTGGTCTAGTTGCCTCATTACGGTAAGGATGACCTGCTGTTTTCACTGTCATTTCAGTGAAAAGAAGCTTTCATACCAAGTCTGCAGGTATGCTTCATTTAAGTGTCATGACCTACCTCCATGGGTAGGTGAGAGAGCAAGCCAGTAGCTCATTGTGTGCTGAGCGTAGACAGAAGTCTGCCAATTGCTAATCACTTCTATAACCAAATGGTCTGCAAATTCACTACCTCGGAGAAGTGATGAACTAGTTTGATCTAATATGTAAGCAGCTCTCCACTGTAAATGTATTGTGTCTACAGATGTGGATTGGCTTTGGTAGCCAGCTCTTCATAGTTGCCAACTTCCTCCCCAGGGATCTCTGCTTGCCCGACACAAAGCCAGACTCCTCCCCCCTCCAAATTCCCAGTGTGTGGAGAACTCAGGAGTTGAGAGGAGGCTCTCATTTTGTGATCGCCTACAGTATTGTTGCCGGAAATATTCCTAGTCACTCATGGTGACCTGCAAAACGTTGAGATATAAAGGCAGTTCACACAATGCTCCTGTTTTAGGATTGTGTGAAAGTAAAAGGCTGGAGAGAGAGAAGTGATTTCTGGGGGAGAGGAGCCAAGTCAGAGAGTGCCTTCCTACCCAGCTCTCATACCCAGCACTTTACCCAGGCAGGAAGAAACATATGTCTGTTCTAATCACAGCCATGTGACCTGCCTCACAGAGTACCTTGAGGGGGATGAGGGTGGGAAAGGAAGGATGGGATGGATGGAAGTAGTGGGACTTCTATTATCATTATTATTATTATTATTATTATTACACTTATATCCTGCTCTTCCTCCAAGGAGCCCAGAGCGGTGTACTACATACTTGAGTTTCTCTTTCACAACAACCCTGTGAAGTAGGTTTGGCTGAGAGAGAAGTGACTGGCCCAGAGTCACCCAGCAAGTCTCATGGCTGAATGGGGATTTGAACACGGGTCTCCCCAGTCCTAGTCCAGCACTCTAACCACTACACCATGCTGGCTCTGCCTTTCCCTCTATTGCTCTCAAAATCCCAATTTGAACAGTTTCAGTCAGTCAGTCAGTCAGTCATCCTTTATTGCGGTCATAGACCAATATTTGGTAAAACATACATACTTACAAAAAACTCAGCATAATAAATCAAACAGATTGTAATATTGACAGGTTAAAATTAAGACAGTTGTGGTGAACTCCAGATAGATCTTACTGAAAGCCCAAGAGAGCAGAGCACCCACCATTACAATCATAAAACAGGAATCACGGAAAACAGAAGGCAAAACATTAATGAAAACCTAAGCGGATGTTACAAATGATATAACAGTACCTTGCCATTTTGCAAATTAGGTCGTCATCAAGACTGGACAGTAAATACTTCAAATAGAAGTCATCCAAATGCCCAGGGAAACGTTGCAGCAAAGGGGACACTAATCTTAAGCGGGCGTCCCTATAGAAATGACATTATAAAATGGCATGCGCACTTGTCTCCACTTGACCAGACCCGCAAGGGCAAAGTCGAGTAGAGAAAGGGGTACCTTTAAATCTTCCCTCCATAACAGCAGATGGAAGTGCATTTAGACAGGCGAGCGTCAAAGCACGTCTAAATTTAGGAATGGTAATTAGACTCAAAAAGCTAGCTGGTTGAATGTTAAACATTTGATCCCCCAAAAAGACATTCTTAGGCAAGGAATCAACTTCTTCCTGCAGTTCCATGTCCATGATACGTTGTTTGATCTCAATCCTGGCTCGATCATATCCCATTTTGATCATCTCATCCTGAGAGAAACCACAATGAGCCAATTTGTCAATAATTTGGGTCTTCCACTTCAATCTGAAACAATCAGTCTTAATAAGGGGGGCCAATCCTAGACAAGAGAAGACAAATTTTAACCAGAATAATATGATATTCCTCCAATAACAAGTTTCCAATCTAATCATACCCACCTCTCGTCTTAACACAACATTAGGCACGCATTGGGGGACTAACAATATAGATCTCAGAAATGTAGACTGCAGGGCTTCTAAAGCCGTGAAGTTGCTAACAGGTCCTATTTGGGCTCCGTACAGCACTTGAGAGTGGACTTTGGATACAAATAGTTTAACTGCAGCGGGGATATAAGAAGCCCCCCTCGAGAAATGAAAAGATGTCATAAGGTTCGTAGTTAGCTGTGCCGTCAACAAAGTAGATTTGAGGTGGGCATTGCGTGAGCCTGATGAATGGAAAACCACTCCTAGGTATTTAAAGGAGTGGACCTGTGCAGAGCCGGATTAACGGAGTAGCAAATGTAGCATTTGCTACGGGCCCCGCGTTTCTGAGGGCCCCGCATGCCCAGCTTGAACTGCCCCTTCTTCTTTCTGCTCTCGACTGAGTTGGTGCCGCTTCTCCGTCCTCGCTGCCTGCTGCTGCCAAAAGTCTGTTTCCCTTGCAAAAGAGATGCAAATGTTTGCCTTTTGGAAGGAACTAAGGAAGGAAGGAAGGGGGGCGGGGGGCGACAGCAGATCAAACAGCCAAGAGCAGGGCGTTTGTCTGCCTGACGGTGGCGTGGAGTGAAGGAGAACTGGGCGTTTAGCTAGATGCACCGGGACTGCTTTTCAGTCTGCGCTGTAATGTGAGCGCAGCTGAGTGGTGCAAGATGGGAGGTTCTGCTTGGCAGCAAACACGGAGCGGGTTGCCACCGCTTGTACGCACTTTTTGCACACATGCCTCCCTCTGCAGTCAGCCAAACCCCACCGGGAAGGAAATTCTGTGCCCTGTTTGGCACTCGGAGCCTGACTTTTGCTGTCGGGTCATATTCTCTCGCAGCAAGCAAACATGCCTAGCTCCTAAGGAGGTGCTGCGTGACTTCCCTCCTCCCTCTCGCGGCACCCTTGGAGCTTCCCAGCTCCGTCTGGTATGGGCAGCAGCAGCAGCTCATAGGAGCTCTAGCAGCGCTGCTCACCACGCTCCAGCTGCAGGCCGGCTCAGACCGGGGGGAGGGAGTTTTGTACTCTCATGGGATGCTAGCAATAGGTATCCTTTCAGGCTGTTCCTTCCCTGGTCCAAATTCTCTATAAAAGGTCTCTATAAGGACAAACATGGGTGTGGCATAACAAGGAGATTCATGGAGATTTGCAGAAAACCACGAGGCAAAGGGAGAGGTTCTAACTCTGTCTTATACTATCTTGTGAGCGGAAAATGACCATCTTGACACCAATAGGCTGGAGGGGATTCCAGGCTGGAGTCGGTAAGGTGATTGTCTCCAAATCCTCAATTTGGGAAAGGTTGGAGCGAAATAAATAGGCATTACTTCAAGTCAGTTGTTTTAGGGCGGGTTGGTTCTCATGAAAAAGCCAAGGGGTGGGCTTTTTAAAAGAAAGTCGACTATTATAGCAAATGCAAATATGGAATTATTTTACTTTGCATAAAATAGTAAATAATTTGTTTTAATATTTATGTGCATTTTTTAAATTTAGGGCCCCTTTATAACATATGCTACAGGCCCCGCACTAGCTTAATCCCTGGACCTGTGCAATCCTATGACCATTGATGGACCAACAATATTGCCTAGGTCGTTTTGCAAAGACTAGGACTTTAGTTTTTCCATAATTTATCTCAATGAACTCTTGGGAACAAAATTTTGAAAGGAGGCACAAAGCACGTCTCAAACCAATTGGGGTTTGGGACATGATTTCCATATCATCCGCATATAAAGAATAGATACATGCTTATTTGCTATTTTGGGAGGATGCATGTTAAATAAATAAATAAATAAATATTCTACAATGCACTACATGCACAATGCAATGGGGGATTTGCCTGTCAGATTCTGTATCTCCTAGGGCTGAACTCAGCCCAACGAGACACACAATAACCGGCAGCCAGGTTAAGGGTGCGCTTGCAAAATCTTAGCTAACAGCTGGGTTGGTTTGAAGGGTTAGGTAGGTGAGAAGCATCGGGATCCATGGAGATCCCGGCCTAACATCAGCTGGGCTGCCCTTGCCTGCGTTAGGCTGGTCATGAGAACAGTCCCATTGATTTTCAGGCCCAAGATACAGCATTCTTTAGACATTCACCCAGCTAGCATTGATTATTAGCTCAATCATTTTCAGCAACAAATTGACATGCCTAGATCATCCTGTCCAGTCTTCTAGATTCTAGGCTCGGTTAGGATGTTGGATAACAGCTATCTTTATATGCATTGACAGTAATAAACTCAACTCAACTAAAACTAAGACATGCCTATATATCTCAGACCAATCTCTTTTTCTTATAACAGAAAGGTATAGTCTTTCAGAGTTTCTTATGGCCGCCAAGAGAGCCCAGAAGCTTGCAGCACATCAAGCACTCTTGGACGCATTTCAAAAGATCCTGCTTGTTGTTCGAGGCAAGGCCTTTTCCTTTTAAAAATAAAAACACATTTTTAAAATCCTGCTTCTCTCCCACTCTTACCTGGGGTTCCAAGTGGTTTCCATCCACAGGACGGATCAGATCCTCACCTGCTTAGCGGAGTTTCTCCCAGACCATTTTCTGAGTCCTAGGTGGAAGAGCAGAGACACGAGTTACTGGCTTTAAAGCTTGGGATCTTCTCCAACGATGGTGGGAATTGTGGAGGAGGAGACTCGCCATCCAGAAATGCATGGTGACGAAGGCCAAGGGCAGCAAAGAGTGGGCTAAGGCATTCTTCATCCAGATGAGATGGCTCCCCCATGAGGCAAGGTGAGGTGACAGTCTCAGGCGGCACTTATGCCCTAGGATGGCAAGTGTAGGCACCCTGCCCCTCTGGAGGTGTAGTCTCACCTGCCTGCTACCACCGCCTCCCACCAGCTCCTCTACACTCTGTCACCCTCCTTTCAGGTGTCCTCCCCTTGATCCTGGCCCCGCTCCTGATGCAGACAGTGGTCTCTACCTCTTCTCCATTGCCCAGGTGCCTTATCTTTAGAAAATTTATTTAATCTATTTTAATTGATTTTGACATTTAGATCCCGCTCGTCCTCCAAGCAGCTCAGCGTGGTGTACATGCCTTTTTTTATCCTCACAACAACCCTGTGAGGTAGTTTAGGCTGAGAGATATATGACTGGCCCAGAGTCACCCAGTGAGTTTCATGGTGGAAAGGGGATTCAAACTCGGGTCTTCCTGGTCCTAGTCCAACACTCTAAACACTACACTATGCTGGCTCTTCTGGGCATGTCACTGTATGAAACTGCAAGTCAGCAGTGGAGACAGAGAAAATGGTGCTTCTAGCATAGAGTGGTGGCCTCTCCTCATTGCTTCTGCTTTGCTAGCTACAGTAGCTGCTTCTCTCCCACCAACCCCATCAGCAGGGGAGACTTGTGCATACGAAGAAGAGAACAAGAAGGAAACAGATCCAGCTACTGGAGCAAGAGAAGCAGTGGCAACAAAGAGTTAGAAGCCTACTCTGTGAAGAGGAGACACAGCTTGAGGAGGTGAGCAGGCTTTTCTAAACAGAACAACTAGCCTTCCCCCCTTCAAACCAACTAACAGGAGGAGGGGAGATTTTGAGGGGCTGGTTTCTCTTTAAGGACTGTGTGTGTGTGTGTGTGTGTGTGTGTGTGTGTGTGTGTGTGTGTGATTTGCCAGAGCTAGCATTTGCCAAGGCTAGCAAACCCCAGTGTTTTTGTTTGTCCCGACCTGGAGGGGGCATAGTCAGCTAGGGCTGTGGGAGACCCCACATTCCTTTGACATTTCTTGGACCCACATCCTGTGCCTCAGTTGGAAGCCTACTCCCGACATAAGAAGTGAAGGCCCAAGAACATAGCGAACAGAGCATAGTGAACAGGGATAGCAAACAGGACGTTGGCATTTTGCAGTTGTTTAGCAGGAAGTGTGCGGAGGAGGCTGGAACAAGCCCCCGTGATCACAAGAAGCGCAGAGGAGAAGGGAATGTAAGTACGAATCCCTCCATCATATTCTTGAGAAAGGCTGTTTGGACAGTTAAATATCTGACCAGTAGAGCTGCGACCTATCCTAATAAACTATCTCTAAATACTGCAAACAGCCAACAAAAGCGGTACGGAGACAGAAAGTCAGCAGGGGAGTGGGCACTTCTCAGTGTATTGCACAGAGTGCCACATGTATGACTATTTGCCCCATGGGCCGAAGTCATGGGTGTGTGCTCGGTGCAATGAGCTCCTGGCTCTCAGGGAACAAATTTATTCCCTTGAGACCAAGGTGGTGAATCTGGAGAAGCTCCGAGAGACAGAGAGGCATGTGGACGAGACCTTCAGGGACACGGTAGAGGCATCCCACTCCAGGGCTGATAGCTCCTCTGCTGTCAGGGAGAATGAAGGTCTCTGGCAAGGAAGACATTGGTCTGAGGAAGAGGGAAATGCTCCTTTAGGAGGGACCCCTTCATTAGAACATGAGCTCATATCCTTTCGCACAGGGGATACTCCTGCGGGGCGGGGCCTCTTTGTAGTGGGTGATTCAATCATTAGAGGTATAGATAGATGGGTTTGTGACCATGTGTTGACTGCACGGTGACTTGCCTGCCTGGTGTGAAGGTTGCGTACATCACACATCGTGATGCTGACGGGAGCTGGGCAGTATCTGGTTCGGCAAATGCCATCCCATCCTCGATAGAAAGGACAGGAAGGGGCGCCTTGGAGGTGAAGTAGCACTGTATGTTAGGGATAGAATCTAACAAGCTAGAAAACCGAGGTGGACTGGAGTCCTCCACAAAACCCTGTGGGTGACAATACAAGGCATGAAAGGAAACGTGCTACTGGGGACATGCTATTGCCCTCCGGATCAAAACGCTGACAGTGACTGGGAGTTGCAGGGGGAAATCAGGGAGGTGTCAAGAAAAGGCAGGGCTGTAATAATGGGTGACTTCAATTACCCACACATAGACTGGCTAAATTCAGTCAGGTAATGACAGAGAGGTCAAATTTCTAGATACACTCAATGACTGTGCCCTAGAACAGTTGGTCTTGAAACCAATCAGAGAGAAGGCGACCTTGGACTTAATCCTGAGTGGCACCCAGGACCTGGTGCGTGATGTCAGTGTCATCGACCCTTTAGGGAACAGTGACCATAGTGCCATCAAATTCAGCCTACGTGCTGGGAGAGAATCACCAAGGAAGTCTAACACAGACATTTTGCGTTTCAGAAGAGGAAACTTCTTCCAAATGAGGAGTATGGTGAAAAGAAAACTGAAAGGGAAAATCAGGAGAGTCACTTTGCTCCAGAATGCATGGAGTTTACTGAAATCCACAATACTAGAAGCCCAGTTAGATTGTATATCCCAAAGGAGGAAAGGTACCACTAAGTCCAGGAGGATGCCAGCATGGCTAACAGGTACTGTCAAGGAAGCCATCAAAGGGAAGAAGACTTCCTTTTGAAATTGGAAGGCCTGTCCAAACGAAGAGGACAGAAAGGAACACAAACTCTGGCAAAAGAGATGCAAGGTGACAATAAGGGAGGCAAAAAGAGAGTTTGAGGAACATTTAGCTAGAAGTATCAAGGGGGATAGGAAAAACGTCTTTCAATACATCAGAAGCAGGAAACCTGCCAGGGAGGCGGTTGGCCCATTAGACAATGAGGGAGTGAAAAGAATTATTAAGGAGGATATTGAGGTTTCAGAGAAGCTCAATGAGTTCTTTGCGTCTGTCTTCATGGCAGAGGATGCTGACCATATGGCTGTTCTTGAACCAGGCTTTTTGGGGATGGAGGCTAAAGAACTGAGTCAGATAGAAGTGACAAGAGATGATGTTCTAAACTGTCTGGGGGGGGGGGAAACAAACGAACATTGACTTGACTTTCAGATGCCTTCAGTTGCTTGTTCTCCCTCCATGCCCCTCCATGCTCTCTTCACTCATCTGATACCTTCAGTCTCCATAAAATCCCCCATGCCCCAACTCTTTGGGGTAGAAAGCTGGTCCTGTGGTAGCGTGCATGAATTGTCCTGTTTGCTAAGCAGGGTTGACCTTGGTTTGTATTTGGATGAGTGAGCATTATGAGAGGAGAACTGGTCTTGTGGTAGCAAGCATGACTTGTCCCCTTAGCTAAGCAGTGTCCACCCTGGTCGCATATGAATGGGAGACTAGAAGTGTGAGCACTGTAAGATATTCCCCTCAGGGGATGGAGCCACTCTGGGAAGAGCAGAAGGTTCCCAGTTCCCTCCCTGGCTTCTCCAAGATAGGTCTGAGAGAGATTCCTGCCTGCAACCTTGCAGAAGCCGCTGCCAGACTGCAAAGACAATAATGAGCTAGATAGAGCAATGGTCTGACTCAGTATATGGCAGCTTCCTAGTAAGGGTCAAATACTCCCCTTTGGGTTGGGGCTGTAGTCCTGTGGTAGATCATCCGTCTACATCTCTACAGAGCATCTGCTCTGTAGAAATGCTTTCCCATTTAAAGGAAGAATTTAAATGTACAAGTTCCCAAGTTGAATCCCTGGCATCTCCAGGTAGAAGTGGGTAAGACTCCTGCCTGGAACCTTGGAAAGTGGCTGCAAGTCAGTGTAGAAAATATTGAGCTAGATGGAGAATGGTCGGGTAGAGGCAGCTCCCTATGTTCCTAGGACTCTGCCCATCAACTTGTGTTCTACCCTATTATTCAAACTCCTGCCCTCCTGACTGCCCTTCTTCCTAATAAAAACTCTTGACTACACCGACATTTTGTAATGGTTGTTGCACGTTTGCCTTTGCCCTCCTCCACTCCCCTTCCCTTGTGTGCCTAGCCTTCCTGAGGGCCAAGCCAGATGTGATATAGGAGTTCCTGCTGCCAGATCTCTTGTGTCCTATCTAGTTGGACTCTGGATTGTAAGCCTGAGATCAGGGCACGTGTCTTCTTTTGGCTGCATGTAGAACACCAAATAGCTGTTATGGACTCTTTAGAAAGACTAACATTAAAATCATCATTTCATTCCAAACCTTGAATAAAGGTGAGGAATGTTACAAAATAATAGACAAAAGGATTTTACTTCTAATTATTCCTTTGTTAAAACTTGGCCTTGTTAACTTGTCTGTTTCAGAGAATGGGAAAGTGGCAGTGGAGTATAGCTCTCCCCAGGAAGACCCCATTGACAGTTTAACAGAAGAGGAACTGAAAGGTCTCATCCAGGTAAATTGAAGCCTCATCTCATCATTCGCAGATGAGCCTCATCTTGCTATGACCTAGCAAGCTCAGCTCTTGAACATCTTAGCTTCATGAGTTGGGAGGAGTGAGTAGGGAATGAGCATTCTCTCTCATTTCAATGCATGGACTTTTAAATTCAATGGGCTACCTGTATGTTTATAGGAAACATAGGAAACAGCCATATACTGAGTCAGACCATTGGTCTATCTATCTCAGTATTGTCTTCACAGACTGGCAGCGGCTTCTCCAAGGTTGCAGGCAGGAGCCTCTCTCAGCCCTATCTTGGAGAAGCCAGGGAGGGAACTTGAAACCTTCTGCTCTTCCCAGAGCGGCTCCATCCCCTGAGGGGAATACCTTACAGTGCTTTACACTTCTAGTCTCCCATTCAGATGCAACCAGAGCAGACCCGGCTTAGCTATGAAGACAAGTCATGCTTGCTACCACAAGACCAGCTCTCCTCTCCCGTCAGGTGCTTAGACCAAGGACGGACAGGTTCCTCGGGGGCGGGTAGACTGAAGATAGCCAGAGATAGCTGGGCTGAATGTTAGATGCTTGGAGCCACAGAGAGAGGACTCACTGGTCTCCCGCTGTCAGATCCTGGTTCAATGTGAGTTAACCACAGTGGGTTGACCAGAATTGCCTAGGAAATCTGCATTCTCAAAACCAGCTCCACAGGCAACCACACTAATCACTTTATGGCAACCACACTAATCACTTTATGCAATCCAGATCCCTGTATGTCAGTCAACAAGTGTTAGTTTCACATTCAGTTCTCCACAGAGCCAACAGCTCCAAACATCTCAAGCCCATCAACTGATTGTCTGTGCGTTTGGGCCTACATTGTTGCCATAGCAGTCATGCTCGGAGTTCTGCAAAAATGATGTCACTGCCGTGGAATGCTCAGGGTGCAGACTCTGATGTCCAACCGACGTTGGAGATCAAAAGATGGCAGGAATGGATCAGCTCTGTAGTATGGTCCCTGTTGCAAGCAACAGCAACTGCAATTTGCTGCTCATGATCTTTTTGGACTTATTTATGGGAGTTGGGCACCGCAGCCATAGGTTGGGTGCAGCAGCCATAGGGAATTACTCCAACCCGTGCCGTAGCACCATAGAAGTCCTCAAGCTTTGGAAAGTCACCAGACCTCCTAGACTCCACCGTGTGCCACCTCCCAGTGCGGCTTTCCACCTGTGAGTACTTCAACCTCACTTCCAGAACTCGGAGGATCGAACCCTTTTAGGGAGAGCCTTTCATTAGGAGTGATGTAGGTGGGATAAGATACTTCTTATTTCGAGGTAGCTTAGCTGATGCCTTTTAAAAAAAGATTTGATACCCCTCTTTTCATCCAAAGGAACCAGAGCAGTTTACAACTCAATAATAACAATTTCGAAAAAGAAAGAAATGGGAACAGCCTTATAAATGGTATGAAGCACAAAAAGGGCCATAGATGGGGAAGAGGAGCCAAAGGGGTGAAGGAAACAGGGATCCCACTGCTCTGTTTAAAAAGGGGGGAAAGGACCCAATGCCTAGAGCGTTTCATAGCCACTGAACAGGCACTTCAGATGTGTCCCGAAAGAGCATTCAGCAGAACCATATAGCCAAACGAGCAGGCAATGGAGAAAAAGGTACAACAGGGATTCCAACAAGTAACGTCACCCCTTCCTTTGCCCAGGTTGATTCAGGCATACACGTTGACTAGGCACTCGCCTAGACAGAGGCGTAACTAGGGAAAATGGCGCCTAGGGCAAGCACTGAAATTGCGCCCCTATCCAAACAGGGATGATGGGACTTGTAGTCAACAATATCTGGAAATCCCTCTGAAAAGGAACACTGTACCATCTAGACATGGTTGTTGATCCAAACCTGAAAACATGAGCCATCTCAGGAAAAGACTTCAAACAACAGTCGGGAGTTATGCGAGGATTCCAAGTGTCATTTTCTCTGTCTCATCTCATGCTTTTTAAAAAACATGACTTTGTCCTAGAGGATCACCTGCCCAAATAGCCACTAGGAAAATAGGGGAAGAAGAAGCTGGTGGTGTGTGTGTGTGTGTATAAACCAGTGAATGATTCCGGGCAGCCTTTGTCTTATGATGACTGTTGGCTCATGATGGGGTATATGTGCATTCACCACACTAGTGCTTACTTTGACACCAAGAGGGAGGAGGATACATTAGTTTGCCACACTAGACAGAGGAATGTGCAACAGGAGCAGACAGCCAAGTTCTGCCAGGGCCCAAACCAGCCCCTGCCAGACTAAGAAATCCTTGTAATTTGCCCCTTCCTGTCACAAGCAGTGTGCTGTTGACTCTATTATTGACTCTAACTCTCAGATATCCCAGTCATGGATGGAAAATTCAGGGTCAATTTACAAGAGACACATTTTCTACATGGAAGTTTCTTCTGTGCAGGTGCTGTGCAGAAACCCATGTGTAGTGACCGCCAGGGGCATAGCAAGGTTGGAATGGGCCAAGATGAGATTTCAAAATGGGCCCCCAGCCCCTCAAAGTCCAGGGCCTCCACACACCACAGGCCCCCAAGGATTTAAGTCGGATCTTTCAAAATACGTATGCTGCCTGGAAATACATTTCACTGAATACACACATGCACACTTCACAGTATATAGTGATATACATGGAGTACTAGATATTTGTGCTACTTTTAATGCCTAGAACACACTAGCAACGCTAATGATTAAAATGGCCCCCTCGCTGCGGATTAGCAAAGGAGACTTTCAACCCTGCAGGGTGAGCCAATGTTTGTTTTCTCAGAATTCTGAACAAATTCAGAAAAGTTTGATACAAGGAGATTTTTCACACCAGGCTTTTAAAGCCCTTTAACACACATCTCCTCTGGAATAGAGGTGCTGCATTCACATGTTGTCCAGATTTACCTTGAAGTTGCTGCAAGTTATTGGGGAGCAGTTCACACACAAGAAAAATAAAATAAAATGAAAGCACAACACATGCTTCACAGTTCTCACTCAGACCTTCTGGGTTGCAAAACAACTTGAACATAAGTGCATTTATGAATGGTTGAATGAAAATAAATAAAATATACTTGTTCCAGAAGTTTTTGTAATTTTCTGCCCTGAAACAAGCCACTTATAGGCCTTTTTAGATAGTTTTTGTTTTTAAAGCCAGCACATTTTCCAGTCTGTTTTCAATTAAATATTCAGAGACTTCTCTGTCTCGCCCCCCCACCCACCCCCATATCAAAGCCCTATGGCAAGCAGATTCCTATAGGGGTGGGGGGACCCCAAAAAGGAATTCACAGCCTACCTAGCAATAGCTGTTCTGGATGGTCTGGGCAGGGGGGCTGCTGCTGCTGCTGCTGCTTTGGAGAGCTCTGCTTCCTTCCTTCCTTCCTTGCTTGGAGCCAACTTGAGTTCAGGCTTCAGGGAGGCCTACTGGGAGGCCTCTCTGGAAGCCCCGCCCACCCACCAATCAGCTGAGAGGCGGGGAGAGAAGAGCTCTGCAGTTTGCAGGCCTTGCCCATCCTAGGCCGGAGCTGGAGGCAAGTGGCTGGGGGGCCCTGGGGCTGGGCAGGTGGGCAATGGGGTGGGGGTGGCAGGAACTGGTGTGGCACCCCCACCTCAGTGGCACCCAGGGCACCTGCCCTGCCTGCCCCCCCCCCGTTCTGCCTATGCACCTAGAGCAGCACGACTTGCATTGTGCCTGCACAGGAAGAAGTGTACAAACCAGGGCTCTTGTCTTGTTTCTGAGGTGGCCAGCCTCCTGCACAGAGTGAGAGCAGCATGACCCCGAATACGCTGCCACATCAAGATGTCCTGCCTTGCCCTGCCTGGAATGACAACCGATGGAGCTGGTGCTGCTGCTCCGTGTGTCGCTTAGGCTCTCTGGCACCCCCTATCCGGACCAGCACAGAGAAACCAGGCAACCTTTGCAGAACTTTGGGGAGGCTGCACAGTAGGGTTGCCGTGTGTTTTGTCCCCCACCCCCGGCAGGAGTCCTCTGCCTTTTAACAGCTGCAACTGGTAGAAATCTTGACGGGAACTTTTTTGCATTACTGTAGCCCTAGGCTTGTTTTCATTTTCATTTTATTTTTTATTTTTTACCCTGCAAAAACAGCTTAATGTGAAAAATCCATCAGAAGATACAACATAAGTCATTGTAATTGTGTGTGTGTGTGTGTGTGTGCGCGCGCGCGCGTGCGGTGAGGGGAGGGGGCAACGTTCAGGACTTTATCAGCTTGATGTCCTTTAAGGCATCGTTGTCTAGATAGGGGCTTGAATTTACTCACAAGTAGCAGCTCTGCAGGGCCATAATGTGTATTGGGACCAGGATGTGGATGTAGAGGGTGTTTAACCCTTTCTGTGCCCTTTTCTGGTCTAAAATGATATATCTCAGTGGCTGTTTTCAGAGTTAGATAGCCATGGGGGTGCATTTTTGTTAGTGCAGAAAGAATAGGTGAAACACCCCTAGCTCTGAGCCATGGTCCTGATACAATTTGCAGCTCCACAAAGCTGCTCTTTGTGAATAGATGTAAGCCCCTAACTTGATGAAGACACATTGAATGCCTTGCCTTGTTTGGTCTACACATTTTAGTCCACCACTCTCGTGCCAGTCTTCTAGCTGGTGGTGGGTGCTAGCTGCTTTGCCATTTGGGGTCACACACACTGCTACACAAAATGAACTAGGCAGCACAGATCATTCCTCTCAAGAGGGATTGTGTGGCTGTTAGGGCCTGGGGGGGGGAACACTGAGAAGCTGGTGCTGGCAGTTGCAGTTGCTGGAGATGGTGGGGAGGGAGGGAGTCTCTCAGATGTTACTTCAGCACTCTCATCCCTCAACCTTGTGGTGGCCGCTTGGTTTATGGTAGGCCTTAGGGCCCCACCCCCTGCCCGTTGTTTTTGGACTACAGTTCCCATCATCCCCAGGCACAGTGGCCAATATCCAAGGGTTATGGGAATTGTAGGCCAGCATCTGCTGGAGGGCCAAAATTGAAGAGCCCTGGCTTATGGCGTCCGTGCCTTATGAGGGCTTCCTTCCCAGAATCCTCCAAGAGAAAACAAACCAGGGCAGCCTAAATCGAGGGGTTCCCACCCTTGGGTCCCCAGATGTTGTCTCCCATCGTCCCCAGGCCACCATGGTGAAGGCCATTATGGCCAACACAATGGAGTTGTAGTCAAACAACATCTAGAGACCTAAGGGTGGAGACCCTTGGCACAGATGACCTTCCTCAAGAGGAATCCGGGGCTGTTAGAGGCTGGTGGAAACACATAAGATGCACAGAAGCACAAAATCAAACTTTGTCTGACTCTTGGGAATCACCACTTGAAGGCATCCCACTTAGAAATATCGATTTCAACATCATTCCCTTGCCCCCATCTGTTTCTCCCCCCTAGGGATTCCACTGGGAACCTTGTTTCGATTGGAAAACAAAGCTGGACTGCTGGGAGAACTCCTTTTATATTATCAACAATTTTGTAAGTTCACCATGATAACTTTTGCTAAACCTAAGTGGGCAGATAGCTCAGAACTAATATTTTCTTGCCAGAATGCTGAGGAGATGACTAGATCTGCATCTGCCAAGTAGATTGATAAAGTTTTCAAAGCATGGGCAAGACAGAGAGTTTGAGCTTGGGGTGGGGGATACATTTGGTAATACCTTAAGAATGAATGCCGATTCTTAAATATCTTTGTTCATTTTGAATTAGATATACATTCAAAATGGGACAGGGGTAGGGACTTCAAGATGAGATGGAGAAGCTTAAATCTCAGATTTTGTATGGGGTGTTATTATGTAAGCATGCAATTTCCAAGACCTCAGATATATGGATGGGTGGTAAAGATTGTCATCACAATTCAGCAAAGGAGATTGATCCCTGTAAGCAGCCTTCTGCATGCGTAATTGACATGGAAGGAGGTGTGCATTCACACTGTGACACTTACTCAGGCTGGATATTGAACTGGTACTGGTTAGATGCCTTTTGTTGTCTGTGGAAGGGGATGCACATCTCTGTCCAGACTTGTTGCTCATGACTGCAGCTGGACTGGAATTGGAGTGCAGGATGAAAGTATCATGCTTATGCCCAATCCATTAAGACAGAAAGAGAGGCTGTGATCCTGGCTGTGCGATGTTCTCAAACTTCCCTTCACCTCTCCAGGACTTTCCATGGCAACAGTTTGAGCAAACTTCAGGAGGGCTCACTTTCACTTACGCATCGGCGGTAAGTTCTCGTTTCTAGGAGTACGGTGATTGCTGACTCTCTGGGTCAAAACTGCGCACCCATATGTGATTTTCTCCCCGGGGTGAATGGCGGCGGGGCAGATCTTTGTCAGCATAGGGGGAATGGGCTAAGCCCCCTCCCTTACTGTGGTCTTGATCCAGCTCAGGACACAGCTATTTCAAAATGTCATGTAAAGTGGCTAATATGTTGACTATACTTATTAGACCAAGGATGGCCAACTGGAACTCTTGCCAGTTCCCAGGGCAATTTTTATGTGGCCTTACAATATTTTAATCAATGGGTGATAAAAGGTTTGCTGACAGTTTCGTGTATAACGAAAATAACAATATTTCCAACTCATAAGGAACAGAATTCTTCTATGCAATTACATCTGTCTCTGATCTTGGATGTAGCATGTCTAGAACACGTTAGTAGTTGACATACTGCACAAGGTTATATTATTATTATTATTATTATTATTATTATTATTATTTTGATTTATGTGCTTTTCCTGTGTAATGTTTGAGCAGTTTCAGAAGAGCACTTGAGCACTAAATGCATGAATTGTGCAAACACGGTTGTGCAATTGACAACCATTCTTTCCACTTTGTGCAACTACCTTTGTGCAGTTCTTGTGTGCATGAATGTTACATTGCAAGGTGTTAGATTGCAAGATTGTGTCTGAATGCATCGGTTTCATAACTAGGGAGCCTCTTCTGATAGATACATCAGCTTTATTTTGGAGTCTGCCCACTCATGATGGGATCAGGTTGTGCAGGAAAATACACTCCCACTTTCATATTTTCCCCGACCATACTGACCGCCACCTGGAGAATAGATTGGCCCTTGAGAATATAGAAGTTGGTCCCTTCCCGCTTAGACAGGGTAATCCTGCATTGTAGAACTCTGGATTTCCATCTAGAAAATGCAGCTCTGGCACAAATGAACTGTTTGACCTTGGGCAAGTTACTCTTGGCTTGGCTTTCCTGCTAGTTCAATGAAGTCAGCAAATGGGATTGCCAGTGACCCACCCTGACATGGTCATCATGAGGGTAAATGAGACCATACATACAAGGCTTGTGCACAAAGTTGCTTCGGCACCGGCGGGGGTAATCCTTTAAGGGCGGGGGAGGGTGCACTCACCCCTCCCGCTGCATTTCCCCCACTGGCGCTCTGTTATTTTTAATCCCATCGGGGCAGCAGCGTTCCTCCCTGCCGGCCCATTGTCGTCATTGGCCGGAAGTGGCCCAAAGTAGCAAGCGTACGTGTGCCTGTTCCGGCCGACAACGACAACGGGATGGCAGGGAGGAACGCTGCCGGTGGGGGAAATGCGGCGGGAGGGGTGAGTGGACCCTCCCCCGCCCTTAAAGGACTACCCCCCCCCCCGGTGCTAAAGCGCCGAAACGATCCCCCGAGCCAAAATGTTTCAGAGGTTAAGATTTCAACCCAAACATATATGATTACAATTGACAAGAACCAATGGAAGAATTGTGAGCTGTTGGGGATGTCCTGTGTTGGATGTCCTGTTGGGGAGCTGGCTAATTGTGGGAGGCCAAGAGAGATTATTATCTCTTACTGGTCTTATTTATTTTAACATAACTCATGGAATTGTTTTGTTTTTTGAGGAACAGAAACAAGGGTGAATAGATTCTCGTCAGAATCTGAATTACAGCCCCTTCCCTTTAGTTCCTTTGTAACTGCTAACATCAACCCTCCTGACAGTCATGCCTAGCTCTGTTTGAAATCAGTGGGTCTAACTCTACTCCAAATGATATCTGAGAGAGTGCACAGCTTTCTTAGTGGCCCTTGCTCCTATGCCTTGAACAGTGAGGCTATTCCCAGGATCAGGAGAAATCGGGCTAGGGGAACTTAGCCCGATTTCTCCTGACCGCGAGAACCACCAGGTTGGCAGGCGAGCCCGGTGGCCTCCAGGCGGTTAACCCACCAAAACAAGCCTCCCCTTCAAGCGAGTTTGCGGAGCGAGTGCTCCGCAAACCCAGATTTTAAAATCATGAGTAGACCCCTGACCGGGAAGCTGAAAAGCAGCCTCCCGGCTTGGGGGTCCCTCCAGCATGCCCTGCCAGCTCGCGCCGGGCATGCTGGAGCTTCCAGGGGCCACGTGGCCCCCGAACTCACCAGCCCGTGTGAAGAGCCTCAGTGCTTGCACTGCTGACCTTGCAGGTAATGCTGTTTGTCCCCATGCCATTAAATGCTTCACCTGCTAATTTCTGCAGACCAAGCTGCTATTGAGAGTATGAGAGGAGGCCAAGGTCAGTTGGCAGTGAGGATTTCAGCACTACTGAGGTGTGCAAATCGTTTTATTTGGATTGAGGCTACAGAGCAGAATGGAAACAAACTCAGGGAGAATTACATTCTCACGCCAAGCTCCCAAGTTTCTAGCAATGCCTTGTTTGCTGAGCCTCAGAGCCAAACTGGACACCCATACATGCAGTTCTGAGCAGGAGCATGGAAGATCTGTTCCGTTTGGGGTTGTGTAGATTCCAGTAGCGGCTCGTGAATGCGCCCCTGGGAGGGGGGCGGGAGGCATCTTTAAGGGGAAAGAAAGTTGCTGCTTACCTCGGCAGCGTGCCTCCCAGCAGGGTAATCGCCGTCGCCACTCACCTGGCGTAAATGGAGCCGAGCCCCCGCCAGCAGCCAGGTGAGTGGTGGTGGCGATTCCCTGCCGCAGGGGCTGCTGGGAGACACACTGTGGAGGTAAGAAGTGACTTTCTTTCCCCTTAAAGACGCCTCCCGCCTTCCCCCCAATGGCGCTTCACTAGCCACTGCTGGTAGATTCTTGTCCTCTCTTCAAGCTGACCAGGCCAGGCCAGGGGCACTGGATGAGAAAAGACAAAACAGAGAAGCTGATTGAGAACGGTGGAGTTGGACACACCTTTGTAGTCTCCCTAGTTTCATCATTGCTATGTGCTCTTTTAAACAGGGACTTGTCAAGTAATGCAATCCAGACCATTGAGACGAATTCATGTGAAGCTGTCCTGTTTGTGCAGTTTATGTAAGTCACTAAGCATCCAAACCAGAGGCGTATCTAGGGAAAATGGCGCCTAGGGCAAGCACTGAAATTGTGCCCCTATCCAATCAGGGATGATGGGACTTGTAGTCAACAATATCTGGAAATCCCTCTGAAAAGGAACACTGTACCATCTAGACATGGTTGTTGATCCAAACCTGAAAACATGAGCCATCTCTATTCAAGACTTAGAACAACAGTCAGGAGTTATGTGAAGATTCCAAGTGTCATTTTCTCCCTCTTAACTCATGCTTTTTAAAAAACATGACTTTGTCCTAGAGGATCACCTGCTCAAATAGCCACTAGCAAAATGAGGGGTGGGGAGGGAGAGAAGAAGGTGACAGGGAGGGGGTGGGGGAGCCTATAAACCAGTGAATGATTCCTGTCAGTCTTTGTCTTGTGATGACTGTGGGCTTATGATGGGGTGTTGGGAATTCTCTCTGGTAGAGAAACTCTTTTTCATTCTAGCAGAGTGCACAGAGGCACAACACAGCGGATTTAGTTAGACATACGTGTATGCTGAGAGTAAAGTAACTTGGAGCCAGTTCATAGATTTAAATCAATATATAAGGCATTGATTAGACCATTCTAGATAGGAAAGTGCGGAGTTAGGATCTCTAATCTAGCTATCTAGCTGGATGCAGATGGATTCTGCACCTTCTCTGCACACATGGTGCAGGAAGAGGAGCTGGCTTGCATGTTGCAAGGCAGAAGGAACAGGAAGAGAAGAGAGAGGAAGTGTCCCTGAGATTAGCAATCTACATTCCAAAGGGATAGCGTCAGAGCAGTAGAGAAGGGATGACCAATGTCTTGACTCTCTTGCCCTCTAACTCACTAGTCCGTCCTCCACTGTCTTTGAGACAAGAGACTGTGCAAAGTCCTTCACTTCCAACATGGGGTATATGTGCCCTCACCATTCTAGTGCTTACTTTGACACCAGGAGGGAGGAGGATACATTAGTTTGCCACACTAGACAGAGGAATTTGCAACAGGAGCAGACAGACAAGTTCTGCCAGGGCCCAAACCAGCCCCTGCCAGACTAAGAAATCCTTGTAATTTGCCCCTTCCTGTCACAAGCAGTGTGCTGTTGACTCTATTATTGACTCTAACTCTCAGATATCCCAGTCATGGATGGAAAATTCAGGGTCAGTTTACAAGAGACACATTTTCTACATGGAAGTTTCTTCTGTGCAGGTGTTGTGCAGAAACCCATGTGTAGTGATCAATAGATATGTAACTATTCCTCCAGGGGCATAGCGAGGTTGGAATGGGTCCAGAGACAAAATTTCACAATGGGCCCCCAGCCCCTCAAAGTCCAGGGCCTCCACACACCACAGGCCCCCAAGGATTTAAGTCAGATCTTTCAAAATAAGTATGCTGCCTGGAAATGCATTTCACTGAACACACACACGCACACTTCACAATATATAGTGATATACATGGAGTACTATATATTTGTGCTACTTTTAATGCCTAGAACACACTAGGAACACTAATGATTAAAATGGCCCCGTCGCTGCCAAGGAGACTTTCAGCCATGCAGTATGAGCCTATGTATGTTTTCTCAGAATTCTGAACAAATTCAGTCAAGTTTGATTCCAGGAGGTTGTTCACACCAGGCTTTTAAAGCCCTTTAACACACATCTCCTCTGGAATAGAGGTGCTGCATTCACATGTTGGCCAGATTTACCCTTCAGTCCCTGAGAGTTATTGGGCAGCAGTTAATATGCAAGTAAAATAAAATAAAATAGAAGCACAACACATGCTTCACAGTTCTCACTCAGACCTCCTGGGTTCAGGGGCGTAGCTAGCCTGCCGGCGGCCCATGTGCGGCCGTGGGGACGCCCCAATAGCCCCGCACTCTGCGTCTGACGTCAGACCCAGGGAATAGCCACCCCCCCGCGTCTGACGTCAGACGTAGGGGGCGTGGCCTAGGAGTCCGCTCAGTTGTAACTGCCGAAGGGGCCGCGCGGCCCCTTTGGCAGTTAGAAGAAGGCTGGTGCTGCTTTCTCTTTCCCTGCAGGGAAGAGCTGCTCCTGGGCTGGGTTGCGAACGCAGCACCAGTCTTAGCTCCTGAAAGGGCCGCGCAGCCCCTTCGGGAGCTAGTGATGCTGGCCCTGCGTTTGCAGCGCGCAGCCAGGAGCGACTCTTCCCTGCCTCCTTTGAACCCGTTGGCCCAGTGGTGGCTCCGCCCCTTCCAGGGTTGCAAAACAACTCGAACATAAATGCATTTATGAATGAATGCATGCATGCATGAATGAATAAATGAATGTAGTATTGTTCCAGAAGCTTTTGTAATTCTCTGCCCTGAAACAAGCCACTTATAGGCCTTTTTAGATAGTTTTTGTTTTCAAAGCCAGCAAATTTTCCAATCTTTTAAAAATTAAATATTCAGAGACTTCTCAGTCTCCCCCCCACCTCCTATATCCAAGCCCTATGGCCGATCCTAGGCCGGAGGGCAAGGCAAGCAAGATGGCCAGTGGCTGAGGGGCCTTGGGGCTGGGCAGGTGGGCAATGGGGTGGGGGTTGCGGGCACTGGCATGGCACACCCCAGTGGCGCCTAGGGCACGTGCCCTGGCTGCCCCCGCCCCCAATTACGTCCATGATAAAAACCATAAATGGGGATGGGGTGGGGGAGCACAGATGGATTCGGTTTCCACCCTGTGGTTCTGGCCCTACATCTCCCAAGCTTGAGAAAAGACAAAACAGATAAGCTGAGAGAGAAAGGTGGGGTTGGACACACCTTTGTAGTCTCCCTAATTTCATCATTGCTATGTGCTCTTTTAAACAGGGACTTGTCAAGTAATACAATCCAGACCATTGAGACGAATTCATGTGAAGCTGTCCTGTTTGTGCAGTTTATGTAAGTCATTAAGCATCAAAACCATCAATGGGGATGGGGTGGGGGAGCACGGATGGGTTAAGTTTCCACCCTGTGGTTCTGGTCCTATATCTCCCAAGCTTCTGCCCTAGAAGCAGTTTCCCTCCAAGAGGGTTCTGGGAGTCAGGCCTGCTGCTAGGGGCCACCGTTTCTGAGTGTGGGAGCTTTGACCCATAATTCCGGGTCTGTATGGGGTTGGGTTATTCATTGCTGAGCGATGTGTACTGTGCATGTGCTTCTTTAGAACTGTTTTCCATTTTTCTGGACTGCACACAGAGTTCTCAAAGCAAGGCTGAGCCAGATCTCAGTCCTGGAATCGATTCTCATATGTGATGCCTTGTTTCTAGAAATCTCTCTGCAAGAAGGCTCACTTGGTACCTGGTCTCGTGGTAGCAAGCATGACCTGTCCCCTTTAGCTAAGCAGGGTTGGATATGCATGGGAGACTAGAAGTGTGTGCACTGTAAGAGATTCCCCTCAGGGGATGGAGCCGCTCTGGGAAGAGCAGAAGCTTCCAAGTTCCCTCCCTGGCATCTCCAAGATAGGGTTGAAAGAGCGTGGCGTGAGCCCAAGATTGCCAGAGTCTGAGAGCGTGGCTTCCAGGCCAGCTTAAACAATGGCACTCTTCTTCATCTTAGAAATAGGCACTGGAGCTTCAGACAAGAGATGAATTAGCACCACTAGATGAGGGAGATAGGAAAGAGTCTTTGGACATGAAAAAATTATTTTGTACCATGCAAAATCCTGTGCACAATGCTTGTTTCCAGAGACCTCAGCAGCAATCTCACTGAGAATCTCACTCATGGGTCATTCGAGGTCAGGAATGGAACACAGTTTATCAAGACGTAAGTGAATGCAAATGTGAAAATAGTCAACCTGTTATTGCAGAGTAAGGTACTTTCTTTGACCCCCGGGAAGGTTCAACCCGCCCCCCAACTCTTTTGAATGGCAGAGTTCAACCCTAGAAGATGTAGCATATGGTTATATTCATTCATTCATTCATTCATTCATTCATTCATTCATTCATCCATCCATCCATTCATTCATCTATCATATTTTTATACTGCCTGATATGTATATCTCCAGGTATACAGATATTAGATAGATAGATAGATAAGATAGAGATATGTCTATCTCTAGGTGGTGTGTAATGAAAAGAAGCTACGGCTTTAAAGGAGGCTTCCTCCAGTGCTTCTCTCTTTTGAGAAGTTATTAACCGCTGATGCCAGGGCTGGAAATTTGATGCACTGTGCAGGTCAAACATCTCTCCTCAGTGTCTTCAGAGACACTGGGAGGCAAATACCATGTGTGTGTTTGTGTGTGTATAGTGCAATCCAGATTGGGACGATCAGTAGAGCTGGAAGCTTGCTGGTGGCTCAGGGACAGGCTGCTGCCCTTGCACATGTGCCAGCCCTGCCCCCTGTATCAGCGTCAGATGCACACTGACACAGGGACCATGCTAGCTCTGGGAAGGGCGGGGGCATGTGGCTGGGGGGGGGCATGTGGTGCCTTGCCTGCTCCCAGGCTGCACTTTCTTTGTCAGCTGGGTGCTTTCTTCCTCTCTCCTGCGCGGAAGGAGGGGGTGGCAAATAGCTTAATCCGCCCCTGCCTCCTGGAGCTTCTTCCTGCATTTTGCTCAGCTTGTAACCAGTGGGTCTAATTCCTCCCCACGGCAGGCTTCTCAACCATCATCCGCTGAAAGTCACTGATGATGCCAGTTTTTACAGGCTTCCCTCACTGAAGCTTCTGTAAGTACCTGAAATGAATTAGTTATTACCGTGATCACTGGTTTTTCTGCATCTTAGACGGACACTCTTCTTCAGGGCTACTGGGTGGTCCAGAAGAACTCATCAGACTTTCCCCTTTTCTTCTTCCTCTTCTTCCTCTTCTTCGTCTTTTTCTTCTTCTTCTTTTTTTTTTTTTTGGTGATGGTAAACTCTGAGGGTACGTTTCTGACTATGTGAAAGTGCCTCTGAGTATATGCAGAGTATAGGGCATTTCCCTGTATCCTGTTTTTAATGCAGGGCTTCAACTCTAAAATGCATGATAGAATTAGAAGAAGAAGAAGAGAATTTCTTGGAGTATGTGCAGATTGCCAAGTGTGTTTTGAGCCAAGATTTTGTGCCTGCAAGATAAGAATGAATGATAACGAATTAAACTCCTTTGATCATGTGCAGGCTGCTTTTGTGTCATCACTGAATAAACTTGATCAGTCCTCATGCATTTGGTACTGGAGGTCCAGCTTGCTGGTTGGAGGCATGATTTCAGGGCAGGCTGAAGCTAGTTACTCAGTGGTGAGAAAAATACACTGTTGACTAAACTGTACTGTTGACTAAACTGTTGGAGATTCTCTTGTGGTGAGAGAATCCCTTTCTCAATATAGCAGAGTGCACAGAGGCACAACACAGCGGTAGATTAGTTAGGCATGCGTATGTGCTGAGAGTAAAGTAACTTGGAGCCAATTCATAGTTTCAAATTAATATAAAAGGCATTTATTAAGGAACTCCAATCTAGATAGGAAAGTGAGGATTTAGGATCTCTGATCTATCTATCTAACTAGATGCAAATGGATTCTGCATCCTCTCTGCACAAATGGTGCAGGGAGAGAACCTTGCCATGTTGCAAGGTAGGCGGGCAGGTAGCAAGAGAGAGAGGAAGGAGGAAGTCCCTGAGATTAGCAATCTACACATCAAAGGGATAGCATCAGAGCAGTGGAGAAGTGATGACAAATGTCTTGACCCTCTAGACCTCTGACTTACTAGTCTGTCCTCCACTGTCTGAGGCAAGAGACAGCGCAAAGTCCTTTAACTTTCCAACATAAACAGTACTCCAGAGCTAAGACTCCAGAGCTAAGCCATGATGCTTTCTCCCTTTTCTATTCTGCCTGATGTGGAGTTGTGTGGTTCGAAAGCAGCAAACCCAACAAGCTTCATGAAATCGGGTCTCCCTAGACATTATTTCTACTACACCACACTGACTTTCTCTTTCTCTTTGGTATCCTGCATTGCAAAAAGTCTCTCTCCTTATTTCAGAAACCTTAGTTCTACAGAAATGACCCCAAAGATATTGGAGGACCTGATCCAGACCTCCCTGCAATTGAAGACTCTGTAAGTACTATGTACACCCTTTTCCTTTTGCTGGTTGCCAAAGGAGAGAAGAAAAGAGACAAGTGGAAACGGGGAGTCAGCCTTGTTCTAACCCCCTCCTCCTCCTCAGCCCTCTAAGTAGGTCGATAGGGGCAACTTCAGAGGCTGTAGTTTTCCCTGCAAGGAGGACAGGAGGACGGTTGACCAATACTCACGTTGCTACCAAGTTGCTAGCCAACCCACACTTCTTGCCCAACATGCTATCAGGCTTTGCTGTGGGAATGGAAGTCATGCTAGAGTGGTGGTTGAGGGAACAGGCATTCCTCAGACCCGTTACAGGGGCTTCTCAGCGAGGTGGTCAGAAATGACAGACAAGGAGGGGACGGAGCGCAGGGACGGAGCGCAGGTACTTCTCGGCTTCTCTGACTGTTGGGTTGTGCATGGCCATGGGGGCTGCCATGGAGAGTGGCTGCACTTCTGCATTTGCAGTGACATCACTGCCTGAAGCTTGTCTACCACTACCCAACTTCCCACTGAAATATGGAGCTACAGGACTGTTGGGTGTGTTCCAAGCTGTACGCTCAGTTCGTGTGGACCAATGGTGAGGGCATGCCCCCTGTGTGGGTTGAAGGAGTGCAGGAACATTCCCCAGAATCCTCTGCAAGAGACAGGAAGTGGCAGATATGCAGGGAGTCTGCAGGAGACAAAAAACACGGAAAAGATTCCCTGATGGTAAAAAGTCTGAAAACCACTTAGCTAGAGTCATGAGTATCTTTGGGCATCATTTTGAGACATCTCCCAGTTCCATCTTCTCCGGAAATAGCCCTTCATTAAAAAAGGTTTTCTTTCTTCCTTCTTTTCCTTCACAGGCTGTATGCTTTCCCTCACCAGCACTCAAACACAAATGGAGTGGGGCCATAGCTTAATGACAGTGCTCTGCACATGCAGGGTCCCAGATTCACTCTCTGGCATTTCCAGTTAAAATAACCTCAGGGAACAGAGCTAGGAAAGACCTCCCTCTGAAGCACTGAAAAACCATTGCCAGTAAGAGTTAGAAAGCACTGAACTCAAGGGGCCAAGGATTTGCCACAGTATCAAGCAGCTTCCTACTTCTTCGGCAAGTAATAATTTCATCAGAAATTATTATCCCTCACAGCAAAGGGAGACTATGATCTCCCTCACAGCAAAGGGAGGAAGATAATCTCCATTATCTCCCTCACAGCAAAGTCAGCTCAATCTTCCTCAGTATATGGAGATGGGAATATCCCTTCATAGGACAGTTTTGAGTTAGAAACATTTTCTGAAGAGATGTGGGGGATATGTGGAGAACCCCCAAAGTGTGGGTCGGCATGGCACCCTCCTGAAAGGACTGGATTGGTTGTGGGGGTTGCCAGTTACTGTCCTCTCCTGCAAGAAATGCCAAGAAGCTGTGAGGAGTTCTGTCTTTTTCCTTCACAGCATCTTGCCTAACAAGGTGTTCTGCTGTCTTTGCCATCTGAAGGATGACATTGAAGTTTTGTCTGATACGATGAAGTTGGACTGCACCGACACGTGTACCACAAAGGAAACTCTCTGCGGTAGGCTAGTAGTAGTTGATGAAATTCTGTATTGTTTTGAATGTTAAAGAGCATTTCATGATTTCCCCTCTAAGCAGGGGAAAACCTGTTGCAAAATGAGCTCATCGGCAGAATGTACTAAGAAAGAAGACCTCAAATGGCAATGATGCAAACTGCACAGAAATCAAAGTAGGTCTGCAAATGTCTCCTTTTGGGGATAAAGTGATTTTTGGACCTTTGCTTTGATTTCTGGAGTCCTTCCCTTGGTCCAAAATATGTATCCTTCCTCCATGATTCTAATTTGTGCAGAGTGACCTCTGAAAGTGTAAGGGTAATACTTTCTAGAGGCCCTTACTATCCTTTTCGGGGGGGGGGGGGTCAGCTTCCTGGGACTCTCATTATTTTTCAGCTTTGATTGCCAAACCAGGAATTGTACTGCAGAGAGTAAGAGTAGGTTCCTTTGACCACACTCCTGCCCTCTCTTTTCCCGGAGAGAAAACCGTCTTCCCCACTATGCTGTTGAGAGAGAGACTGAGCAACTGGGGAAGAGATGGCAGGTGGCGCCCTCTCTCTCTCTCTCTCTCTCTCTCTCTGATGGTGAGAAGGATTGGACTACTGGCGCTGCCCCTAGAGAGAATGCAAGCTACCAAATTCTACCCCCTTGACTGTCCTCTGTTGGGTGGGGCAGTGGGGAAGATTGGGCTTGCTTGACCCAATCCCCGCCACATGTTGTCTAGAGAGAAAAGACAGATATGCCAATAGATCAGGCCTGCTCAACTTAGGCCCTCAGCTGTTCTTGGACTACAACTCCCATAATCCCCAGCCACAGTGGTCAAGATTCAGGGATTATGGGATTTGTAGGCCAACACCTGCAGGAGGCCCAAAGGTGAGCAGCCCTGCAATAGAGGCAGCTGCTTGTAGAAGGAGCAACCTCATCTTTTCACCCACTCTTGTGTACTCTCCTTCTGATCAGAAACTATGGCAGCTGCTCTTGGTAACAATCACCTTGCAGGAGCAGCCATCAGGAGTGCCTTCCTGCCACGCTGTCTCTAAGCAGCATGGCAGGCAAGCGAATGAGCAGCCACCGCTGCTTCCAAGCACTCACTTATGCTTTCCCTCTTGAAGGCTCTATCTGCTCCCTCACAGATTGAATGAACCACTGACTGAAAGGAAGCTGGGGCGGATGGCAGAGATCGCCTCTGCTTGTTCCTGTTCCTGTTCCTGTTTTCTGTTCCTGTTCCTGTTCCCGTTCTCTCTCTCTCTCTCTCTTTCATGCTGTAGGAGAAATGGGGCTTCATTGAGAGGGAGAGGGAGCAGGCAAGCAATCGAGGCAACGGCTCCTTGCATGAGCAGGCCACTTGCACACTCCATCTTTGGTCATCACAGTGGTAGGGATGGGGGAGGAGAGCTGGTTTTCAGGTAGTGAGCATGAAATGTCCCCATTGTAAAGAAGGGCTTGGACTTGGTTGGGTGACTACATGTGAGCACGGTGAGATCTTCCCCTTAGGGAATGGGGTCATAGCTCAGTGGAAGAGCATCTGCATGCTCAGGTTCACTTCCTGGCTTCTCCAGATAGGTCTGGGAAAGACTCCTGCCTGAATCCTCAGAGAGCTGCTGCCAGTCAGTGTAGACAATACTGAGCTAGATGGGCCAAGGGTCTGACTCCCTCAAAGGCAGCTTCCAAAGTCCCCATGTTCTCCTGCTGCACCACCCAGAGAGGAGGGAGGGTGAGCGAATGGACAGCGGTGACTCGGCTTGGGCTTTCTGAGCAGTTCCATGGGGTTGAAGACTCCCTGTCAGGCATCTTGGAGAGACAGAGAGGACCAACAAGCTCCAGGAGACAGCACGGCCCCCATTCTCCAGAGTCAGGAGAGGCTGCCTCCTTTCCTTGCCTGCCCTCTGAGGAGGAGTGTGGCTATTGGGACACACAAGCAAAAAAGGAGACAGCATCTCACGGGGCTCGCTGTGTAGCATTGATTGAAGCCCAATGCCTTTCAGCCTCAGAGCTCTTCAGGGGCAATCATTAGTCATCTTTCAAAAAGACCTTGAGTGAAACGCCTTTGCCTGGTTACAAGCTACTTGCGCAAGGTCTTTTTGAAAGAGGCCTGAAGAAGGCCTCTGAGGCTGGAACACCTTGGCCTTCAAGAAATGCTACACAGTGCCCTGGGACTTTGTCTCCTTGTTTGCTGGTCTGGTTGGGGGCTTCCTGTCCGTCTCCATCCCCTGGTCTGCTTTTGGGACTCACAGCAGCTGCATATGGAGCAAGAGGCTGTTAGTTCAGATCCCTGCCGATGTGCTTCCCAGACTGTGCCTAGTCCATAGAACTGGAGTCACCTCTATCAGGCAGCAGCGATATAGGCAGGTGCGGTAGGCGGATGCTCACTTCAGTGACAACAGCAAATACATCATCTCGCACTGTGCGGGAGAAAGGCAATGGCCAACCACTCCTGTATTCTTCCAAGAAGACCTCATGGCTCTGTGGTGGCCAGGAGTCGACACCGACTCGAACCATCTTTCCTTTCCCCTTTACTGCGACACACAGGCCAGTGGGACTCCGGCCTCCCAAGGGCTGCTGCCCTTCAGTAGCAGCTGGACCATAACTGACAATGGGGCGGGGGGGAGGGGGGGAGAGAATCCCTCCTTTACAAAGGCCCACAGGGTTGGATGGGGTGGGATCCTGGCATCCACAAGAGGGGTGGCTGAAAGAGCACGCAACTGGGAATCTTCAGGAACAGACCTTGCGGAGAACGGAGAATGCTTAAGCAGCTTGCCTTTCCTGCAGAAAACATAGCGTACAGTTTGTCACTTAGACTGTTAAGCAGCAGCCTCATTTCTTTCTCACTCTCCCCCTCAAGTGCCTCGGAATTTTAGTTGGCCCCCCTCCCATGGAAGGTGGGCTCTTTTCAAATTCCAGCTCAAATTCTAGCTCCCTCATTGGTTTACTGGAATGAGAGCTGCCTAAAATGGTTACAGGAGGAAGATCCCATCCCTAGAGCAAGAGATGTTTGTGGGGAAACTGAAGAAATGCATATCAGTAACTGTCGTTTAAAGGTAAAGTGTGCCACTTCTTTGACTCCTGGTTGTCTTTGGTAGAATACAGGAGGGGTTTACCATTGCCTCCCCCCGTGGAGTGTGAGATGAAGCCTTTCAGCATCTTCCTCTCTCGCTGCTGCCCAATATAGTAGCAGCGGGGATCCGAACTGGCAACCTTCTGCTTGTCAGTCAAGCATTTCCCCGCTGCGCCACTTAAGGTGGCTCTGACTGCTCTTGACTTTCAGGCATAACCACACAACAGAGCGGGAGCCATACAGAGGCAGTTTCTAAACGGGTTCCTCTTCTTAATGTATGTGTGGAAGGAGCATGCCAGAATACTGGCCTATCATCCTGCTCCTCTGCACTGGCTGGCAGTCCTGTCACTGCCACTTCCTCCTTCCCTCCTCCTGGGTAGGGACTAAACCACCTGCTGCAGCCCCTTGCCTGAGATGCAGCGGGAAGGAAGGCTGGACTGCTTCTCTCTCGGGGACACTTGGTGCAGTTTGGGCTCACCTTGGCTCACCTGCCTCCTTTTGCTGCTGCCTCCTTTTCTGCCTGCTGGGAAAGCAAGGGACAGGAGTGGGGAGAGAGAAGAAAGGGACTCTGCAGCCAAGTGCCTGAGATGAATTCATGGCCCTGAAAGAGGGAGAGGAGGGGGCAGAGGCGATGGGATTGCTTGCCAGTGGAGCAAGAGGGATAGACCTGTGTGTGATTCACTGCTCTACTACAGGCCCATGTACTTATTATAAAAAGAGGCTCATTGTGCCTTGAACGTGGTCTAAGCTTGCTTATTCTATTTTATTGGTCTACACCTTTAAAGTGGTTTCAAGCCACCTAATGGCGCAGCGGGGAGGCAACTTGCCTCGGGAGCAAGAAGTTGCAGGTTTGAATCCCCGCTGGTATGTTTCCCAGACTATGGGAAAGACCTATATCGGGCAGCAGCGAGAGAGGAAGATGCTGAAAGGCATCATCTCATCCTGCGCGGGAGATGGCAATGGTCAACCCCTCCTGTATTCTACCAAAGAAAACCACAGGGCTATGAGGTCGCCAAGAGTCGACACCGACTCGACGGCACAACTTTAAAGTGGTTTCAAGCAGAGTCACTTTCCCCCTTCTGAGGGAACCCTGATAGAATTTTGAAAAGTGGGTGGAAGCTAAGGGTCTCTAATCGACAGTTCAGGTGGTACAAACGGATACAAGTTTGTCACGAGGACAAAGCCTTGGGGATAGATCAGGAAATGCCTCTACTGGAGACTGTAATTAGTCCTTCAACACAGTGTTGCCAAATATCCTTCAGCCTCCACCTCATGCCTCCAATGAAGTAGATTCTTGCCTACAAAAACTCAGGACATTGTGTTAATGGAGCTACAAGGCTCTTTGTTGCTGTGATTTTGTCAGTCACACTTCTAGACTTTCAAACAGCTAGAAACTTCCTTTAAAAAAATAAAGCCGAGATGTATGGTGCTTCCAGCAGCAATAAATTGTGCAACTTTCGTGGAGTCTTGCTTACGCAGACTCCCATCGGCTTCCATGCTGCTTCTAAGCAGCTGCTTCTTCTTCTCTGGCCACGCACTGATCAGAGACCTTGTGCTATTTTCTCAGCGCCACCTTAGGTTGCTATCTTGCTAACTGGTGCATCTTTGCTCTGCATGTCCTTGACAGGATGAAATGCAGTCACACATTTGTCCCTTTACAACTTCTCTTCTTGCAACTTGCTAATGATCTGAGCATCAGGTGCTTTTGGACATTGGATGATCCTGTTCTTTTCTTCTTGCTTCTGAGCAGAGAAAGATGAGGCTTTGAATAGGATGCAAAAAGAAGTAATGAGGGTGTTGGGAATCAGGAAGCTGAAGACCAGCAGTACACGGGGCAGGCCAAGGACAGCGTCGCTGCACAGGTCCGACCAAGCTGTTATGCAGTCCACACCTAGCATTCCCTGGTCGACAGCTACCATCATCCTGGATGGCGGAGCTCATGGTGAAACTCCCTGGCTTGAGGGCGACCATGATGAGGCTGACCTCAACAAGTGGTGCTCTTCCCTTATCCCAGTCACGCTAGTGAGGAGCCGCTTAGCCCACGTGATCCGTAGGCTCAAAGTGGACTGCACAGAGTCCAAGGTCCAGCTGGCCTGTGCTAAGATGATTTCCAGGCTCACGATGCTGCTGAACCTCTTCAGTGAGAGAGAATACGTCAAGGAGACGTCCTCCCTGTGGAAGTCATACTGCCGGCCTATGAAGAATGTCGCCAACCTGGCCACAGGAAATCCAAGAAAACGGGTGAATCCTGAGGTAAGGGGCAATCCTTGTCAAGCCTGAGGGGTTGTCAAGCTTACTAATGCGTTGTCAGGAGGAGCTTGGGCAACGATCAGCTGACCTGGATGTGGCTCACTGGGCGTGAACAAGGGGAGGCAATGGGAGTTCACCTGGCACTGGCTTCTTGAAAGCATAGAGTCAAGCCATGAAACATTTGGGTTTGTCGTTCATGCTTTCTTTTCAAATTGCAATAAACTCTGTTCCGATTGAGACACGGCCTTTAAAAAGTGGTTGGGTAACCGATTCAGGCCATTTGAATTGGTTTTGAATTAATTTAAATATATTTCACACAGAAAAGATCACACTCTTTTGCAGAATATATTTCATGCAGAATAATATCAATCTCTCACTTCTATCTGTAAAATAAGTACCACGATATCCATTGCACTTGAGAACGACAATGCATTCGTTCTCACGACCAGCACTAGCCATGCTAGTGCAGCCCCACCTGGGCAGAGCTGCTCATGAGAACTGCCGGGATCGGTCCCAATCCCGGCACTCCTCGACTGGGTAGTCCAGGTGAGGTAGGAGGGTGTACATGCAGCCTCCTCCCTCACCATCTGGTCATGTGGGCAGCTGGGGTGCTGGCAGCTCCCTTCAGGCTGCTGGCAACCATTTTAATGATAGATGCCAAGGGAAGGAGCAACCCAGACTCTAGGGTTTCTCCATGCACAATGCTGCTGGTGTGGTGCTGCATTGTGGGATTCCTGGAGGCCAGGCTTTGCTTCCCCAGCCTCCAGATTGCTGCGCTGCTGCTCATCGCAGTGGCGATCATGTGGGTGGGGAGATGAATGGCAAGGTTGGGAGGGAATGGAGGTGATGAGGTGAAACCATCTGCTGGCCATTTGCTACCAATCTGTGATGTGAATGGAGGTTCTTACCATTTCTCCGTGATGCATTCGGATGATGTCACTAACCATCACACAATTACACAGCACCATCTGCTGGCCATTTGCTACCAATCTCTGATGGTCTCAAAAGACTTGATTCCCACCATGGATTGGTAGCAAATGGTCAGCAGGTAATGCTGTCAAATTTCACAATGGCCAACAAACCCGTCAGATCACCCCTTGGAGAAATTGTGTAAACTTCCATTTTCAAATAGAGTTGTTCTCTCTTTGGCAATATACCCCATGTCTTGCATTCAGGAGAGTCCAGGCTTAATCTCTAGCCTCTTAGTTAAGGCTTCAGGGCTGAGAGCAGCTGTAAAAAGGAGTAGAGAGTACTGGGCTGAATGGACCAATGTTTGACTTGGTAGAAGACAATTGCATATGTCCATATGAGAGCAAGTTCAATAGAGAGCAGTACAAGTGGTGTTTTTTATTCTGAGCGGGGTGGGGGGAGAAAAAGGTAGAAAGACAAAAAAGCCTGTTTTCCCCTTCCCTTTCCTTTGTCCCACCTTGCAGATTGCAAGCCAGTGAATCCCAGAATATGGCTATGGCAAATGGCTGTTTGCTATTTCAGTGACTGCAGTGATAACGATGATCATGGCAGTAATTTGCCTGTTTGAGGTAAGCTAAAATGCATTTTTAAGTTGGATTTATGAACTGCCAAATCCAAGGGCTTGGGGTGGGAAGCGAATGTCCCACAAAGACACAGTCCCACCCAACTGAGGAAGAACTACTTTCACACGGGATATGCCAAATACTCATGCTTTGTAGAGAGCTTTCATTTGAGCCAGAGTTCATCCTGCCTCTACCTCTGGTGAACTCAGCTGCTGTTTCTAATCCCAGAGCTCCGACCTGAAGCGTGCAAAGACAGCAGGGCCTCTGAGCACGTTCAGTGTCTTTCCCTCACCCCTGAATACCCACAGGCATTTCCTCACAACAGGGATTAGAGTTGGGAGATCCAATCAACAATGAGCTCCAACACCTCTCTTTTTTAGGAGCACTATCATGACAGGAATGCTAACAAACCAATTTCTTGGTTGACCACCCAAATCATTGGCTCTGGCGCGCTGCAGGAAATCTTTACGTGGTGGTTGGTTGCTCATGGTCTTTCCTCTCTTTTTCTTGACAAACAGATCTGTTCTCAGCTTTCTGCAATTAAGGATGGCACCCCTCAAAGGAAACGGTAAGCCTTGCTCAGGAATGCCTGGTCTTCTGTGATTCTGCAGTCTTGGGACTCTACGCACAGGACCTGGTCTCAAGCTCAGGATTTGGGTGTCCACTTCCATGTTAAAAAAAGAAAACCATTTTTTAGGCCTTAAGGCAGTGGATGAAAAGTTGAAAGGATGCAAACAGTGTCTGTCAGATCCTCCAGTGTTCAGTGGGCAGAACTTCTGTGTGCTGCAGAAGTCTCTGGCCATGTTCTTCAGCTACCCACACACTCCCAGACTTCATATTCCAAAACCTCTCCTCCTAGTGTCATTATGCCTTCTCCATTTTTGACATTTCAGGGTACAAATCTATCCCATGTGCCCCATTTGCACAACCCTTTTCATGTAGGGGGAAATTGGTACGCCAGCTGTGACTACCACTAAAAAACACATATCACCCATTTCTTTGAGAGAACGTTTCATTCAGTTTGTTCCATTCTCTCCCTCCTCCATCTCCCCTGCTAACTTGGCAAAGAGGCACCTTTTAACATGATGGTTCTCTTTATTTAGCAGGGGGAGAGTAACTGGCCCTATCCACCCCCAGCACAGTGCCTCCAGTGACTGTAGCTGGTCTCTGTCTTATGTTTCTTTTAGATGGTGAGCCCTTTGGGGATAGGGATCTATCTTATTTGTTTGTTCTATCTCTGCGTAAACCGCCCTGAGCCATTTTTGGAAGGGCAGTATAGAAATCCAATGAATAATAACTAAATAAATAAGCATTCCAAAGCAATGATCAGGCCTGGGTGTCAATTTCTTCTTTTTATTCTCATTCAAAGGCCCTTTCTAGGCAGAAAGAAGAAAGGTGCAAAACAGGTAAGGAGATAGCTTATGTTCTCCCATCGTCAACAGAGATATGGATTTTCTGGAAACCTTTGTTGGCAATTCATCTGAAAAAATTTCCCAAGCAAATTTCTCCTCATTTGCTGAATATTTGTGGGGGTGGTTTTGCCCAAAAAGCCAATAAATACTGTAGAAATTTTCCTGATTCCCTAAATAGACTGAGATCTCATTTTGCAAGTTATTTGATCTGATTATGCAAGTTCTTGATTTAAAAAACCAACCACTCTACACCATCTTAACTTCCCTTCATTGTACCTCATATGATTTTCAAGTATCCAAACAGAAATTTTAGAAATAGACATTTTTGTCCTCACCACAGCAGTATTCTTCACTTGACCTTTTTTCTGAAGGAGGCGATCTTCCATTCACTTTTCTGTGAAAGTGAATGTTATGTCCACTTAGAAACTATTTGATGACGAGAACTAAAGCTGCTCCTTGTCCCCGCGATGAAGACTCCTCCTCCTGCCCACAGAGGCACATTTCTTCCTCTGTATGGCCCCAATCTGGGTTCTTCCCTTTGGCATTCTAATGTCAAGAAATGGTGGGCATTACGATCATATATCCAGGATGTTTTCTAGACGGCAGTCAAAGATGCTCTGTATAGAACTTGCAAATCAATACAAGCTGAGAGTTTACAGAGAATCCAGACCCTCCCCAAGATTGGTGCTGATTTTTCTCCTGGGATCTGATGGGGAGGTCACGTGGGGAAAAGGCCCTTGGTGCAATGTTTGCTGCACCCCCCTGTTGGCCACTCCTTGCTTTTGGTGATTAGCTCACATTCACCAGCAAATGAATTTGAAAAGGGGTGGGTTAATAACGAGAAGCAAGAGGTGGCCAGCAGGGGGCGCAGTGAAAATCGCACCAGCAGCCTCCTTCCCATGTGACCTCCCCATCAGATGCCAGAAGAAAAAAGCAACCATCTGCAGGAGGCTCTGGATTCTCTGTGCACTCTCAGCTGATATTCATTGGCAAGCTCCGTTTGTAGCATATTTTACTGTCATCTAGAAAACCTCTAAATAATGGCATGATAGCCACCCCAAACCCTGAAGTTGGTTTGTTGTGACTCATTGTCACGAGATTGTGACCCACTGACCCCTTCTTCTGCTCAGTCTTCCAGTGCAGGTTCTCCAGTGCTCGGTAAGCCTCTTCGGCTCAAGGAGAGTGTGGATAAAGTCGGGGGAAAGAAACAGCATGATGAGGACTCCTCAGGAGACAAGGCTATATTCAGCCGGGAGAGGTATAAATGAAAGGAATATTCTCAGATCTGCATGGGTTACAGAACATCCTATCTCTGATTGCTCCCACACTAGCCCTTTCCTTCAGAATCACTCTCTTTCAGTCACTCACTTGTTACAGAAAATCTAGACAACGTCATTGCTAGCCTGTTGCGTTCCGATGTTTTCAGCATCCCCCTCCTGTCTCCCCCCACCCCCGGTGGACAAGCATTGCATTATTGAGGCACATGAGGAGTGGTTTGATGACAACGTGGTTGATTATGATGCTCTGCCATTTCCTGGCCCTGGTGGCCACTATATGTCCTGCAATGTCTCTTCCACAATTGTTTTTCAATAGAGGTTTGCCAGCTTTGAGGTGCTGATGTGGGAAGTTGCATTGAGGGACTCCTTGGGCAGCTTGGTATTGTTTTATTTTTTGTTTTTTAAATGAAACCTTTCTCTAATGTGCAAGAACATAAATAAACTTGGGAAATGGAGGACAAAATGATGGGGTTGATAGGGTGGATTGCCATGCCTCTCTCCCACCATTTCCCAGAATGAGCCTGCAAATGAGCTTTTCCTGACTCCCAAACTCATGCTGAATTTAAACAGCTGCCCTCTGCATTAATCCCCTCCCTACATATATGTAGGAGTCCATGCCATCGAACGCAAGGGGATTGACTTCAATCTGAGTAGACGTGCGTGGGAATGGGCTGTGCTTAATATCCACTTTCATAGCCTAGGCACTGTCCAGATTACATGCGACAACCGTGTCACTACTTCCCCTTCAGTGTGCTTCCGTCCTGCCTGTGTTTCGGCATCGCGGTCCCTGCGCTGTCAGCAAGGTGCCGCTCTCATTTCTGATGTCCAGGGGCGGCCCGCTAATGAGGCAAAGGGAGACGAATGCCTCCTGGCCCACAGCCTCGGAGGGCCCCCCGGCCAGTCCTGGCTCTCTCCATTCTGCCGTGCAGCATGCCTGCAAGGGAGCGCAAAGACAGCTGCCTGCCTGCCTGCCATTGCTCTCCCTGCTTCCTCGCCCATGCAGCGTGCCTGCGAGAGCGAGAGGGAGCTGCTGGGAGCCCGAGGTCATGGAAGGTGGGAGAGAAGCAAACTTCCCCTTGGCGAAGCTTCCTCCTCCCCGACAGCCTGAGGTCGCTGAGAAGAATGGTTTGGATCGCTGCTGAGCTCTGTCCTGCTGTTGCGGGAGGGGGGCGATTCTATCTGCCTTCTATTGCCCAGGCTGGATCTGGAGCTGGAAGAGGGCGGGAGACACTGTCGAGAAGACAAGAACAATTAAGCCCCCACCCCGTTCATGTTGTTTTTCCCTGGTATTCTCTTCGCTTCAGGAGACAGTTAATGGCTTCCCCATTGGAACAGTTTGCCTGTCATTCAGCTGTAAAGCTGAATCAAATGTGGGACTTCGGCACTGGGCATAGATCTTTGTGCCCTCCCCCTGGCTTGTAGAAGCCGGAGGAATTGTGCAAACCTGGGAAGACATGATGCCATACTCTTTCATGTACGTCATTGATTCCTGTTGCAGGATTTCGCCTTACTTAGCACACCATTTGGATTTGCTCTTTCTAAAAGTGTAGCCAGTACCCTGTTCTCGATACAAGCGGTTCATCGCTAAGGCTCTCTCTTTTCGACCACTAACACAATCTTGGCCATGATGGGAACCACTTTTGCAGGGCAAATTGGTGCAGTGTCGCTGTGCTAAGACAGCCAGGTTCATAACAGCCAAACAGTCTTGGAGACATGATACCCAGTTGTGAAACCATTGGAGACCCTATTACTGCTCTGCAAGCGCCACATAACTTTGGCTCTTCTCTCTTTGTCAGAGTGCCACCAGCGCCACCAAGCCCGCCAGGTCCACCAAGCCCGCCAGCGGTAGAACAATCGCCTCCAAGAAGGCCCAACTCAAGAAGAATGTAAGTAATGGTTGTATTCTATCCAATGAGGCTATTCTCATGATGGAGGAAAACCGGGCGAAAGGAGCCCAGCCCTGTTTTCCATCCTCGTGAGACCCACCAGGCTTGTGGGTGAGCCCAGTGATTCTCTGGCAGCTAGCCCGCCAATGTAGCCCTCCTTTCAACCCAGCTGAGTGAGTGCTCCACTAACCCGGGTTTTCTGATCGTGTGGCGCCTTGGCATGGCTCTGTGCCACGGCCACACACCAGGAGACCTCCGCCGGGAGGCTCAAACAATCCTCCTGATCCCAGGGGTCTCCCCAGGATTCCTCCATACACTCGCGTGGGTCATCCTGCTAACAAGCAGAAGGTTGCTGGTTCGAATCCCCGCAGGTACTATATGGGGCAGCAGCAATATAGGAAGATGCTGAAAAGCCATCATCTCATATGGCGTGGTAGGAGGCAATGTTAACCCCTCCTGTATTTTATCCAAAGTAAACCCCAGGACACTGTGGACTCCAGGAGTCGAAATCGACATGATGGCACACTTTACTTTACTTTTATTTTTGTGAGACTGCTCCCCCGTTCTTTACATTTTGAATGCCATTTTGAATACATTTTGAATGCCAAATCACCACTTTGGGGGCAAATGGCCGCTTTGGTATGGTGGGGCGAATTTTCACATGGATAGAGCACAGTAGGAAAGTCTTGACTCTGCCCCTCGCTGCACAACACATTCCCAGATTGGGGCCCCCTGTGACTGAGAGTCCAAAGGGTCTGCTTCCAGGTTGCACTTGTCTTCTAATGATGGCTCTCAGGTCATGTGCAGGTTGGCCATCATTTGGTCACCAGGGCGCTTTCCAGATTGTGAGCCGTGCACCGCAAAAAGCGGTGTAAACTGCAACGTTTTGTGGTGCCAAATTCAACCGACATTAGAGAGCCATTATAAGGGGGAAAGCCTCCTACAACGGGCAGACACAGCTATTATTTTATTTTATTTTTGCAATGCAGATGCAACATTATAGGGCTGTGACACAGCAATAAAATCCAAAAGGCGGCGTCGGAAATAGGAAAGGCACCTTCCTTACAACACAGGGGCTGTGATGTCAAAACACAGGCTCCACAGAAGCACACTGAACGGACCCTTTGTGACAGTGTGATAGCGTGCAATCCGGAAAGCGCCCTGTTCACACACTTGGAATCAGTTCTGCATTTCAAGCACAATGACAGCAAAGGCTTCTGCTTGCAGAATAACAGTCCCACTTGAGTGCCCTGCCCTTCGCCGGCCAGATGCCACTTCACCTGCCAGCCACTTCTGGCTCCCCGCCACCCTCCCTCCCTGTCTCCATGACCTCCTTCGCTCTTCCCCATTGGGGATGGGTTTTTGAACTGCAGGTTCAGCAGTGAGGAGGGTGAAAAGGGAGCTGGTTCCTCCCACACTGCTGATCTGCAGTTCAAAGTCCCTCCGCATGGCAGTGAAGAGGAATGGGGGCATGAAAGAGGCAGTTCTGGCCTTGTCCCCGGATGCTGCTGTCAGTGTCAAGGGTGTGGCCGGCAGCGCATGGACCTCACCTCGGGCATCATCGGCACTGGAGCTGACACTGGATCTAGCGCTACAGCTGAGCGACTTTGAAAAAGCTGCTGTCTTTGAGAAATAATTGCCAAGTGATGACCAAATGACGAGGGAGGAGAAGAATGCCGCCTCGAACCCCATTAAGTTTCTGAACTAGAGGGACCAATGGTCTGACTCAGTGGAAGGCAACCTCCTATGTAACTATGTTTAGGCCTCTCTTTAAGAGGGAGGAGAGGGCGCAGTGGGAAGGCACCGCAGCCAATCGAATGGAAAAGAGTGGCTGACATCCCGAGCAGCAAGAGGCTGCTGCTAACTCATCCAGAACGTTCCCAAGCAGCAGAGTTTGCATGCAGCAGGAGGGAGGAGCGATGTTCACTGTTCTCCCTGCCTCTGTCATTATCCATTGCCTGCAAAAAGAGGTCCCTGAGGGATTTCTGGAAGGATGTACTTTCCGGAATGTAGGTATGTCTCAACTTTGAGATTGAGATTTCAAAACACTTGATGGACATTCTGCCATCCATGGATGTCTCTCCCTCATGTGACTTCTGAACCTTGCTGAGAAGTAAAGTGTGCCGTCAAGTCGGTGTTGACTCCTGGCAACCCCAGGGGCGCAATTCCAGTGCTTGCCCTAGGCGCTCTTTGCCCTAGATACGCCCCTGGGGGAGGGGAGCAATTCTGGCTGCTCTTTCCTGCTCCCATCAGTGCTCTTTACCTTCCTATGAAGAATCTGTATGCAGTTGATGCAAGAATGCAGCCAGCCAGCAGGGCAGGCAGACGCTGTGTGGCCTGCTGGGCAACAAACAGCAGCACACAAACTACGGAACAGCAGCATGAAAACACCCAGCGGTTGCTGCTGCGAGTCTCCCTGCCACGTGGACCCTGCTTGGTGCGGGTGGCCCAGCAAGCTCTCGGGCCTGGCCTGCGCTCTCCACCATCCAATAGAAGCACCCACCCGCCGCCCCCGTCCCACGCTGCCCAGAGATCTCGTGTGAGTGTGCTGCTTCAGCCTGTGCAAGTGAGTGGGGGGGGGGTTCAGGTGCCACTGGTCCGCTCGCCGGCCACCTGGGATCCGGAGATACCGGGACCTTCCGGCGGCGCCCGCTGGTTGAATCTTGTGATGGTGGGGCATGGAAATTATGCCCCCTTCAGGGGGCGCCCAGAGCACGTGCCCTGGCTGCCCCACCCTGGATCCGCCTCTGCCCTCTGCTCCGGAACAATCTGGCTGATTTAGGAGGAGATTTTCTGTTTGCTGCTCTGGATATCAGCCTGTAATAAATTTAAGGTGGCGATGATGATGATGATGATGATGATGATGATGATGATGATAATGATGATGGTGATGAACAACTTTGTTAGCTATCCCATAACAAATTGTTGTCTGGACGGCTGACAACATGAAATTAATAGATGAAATGAAAACATACAACACATTAAATCATAAGAGACCAAAAGGGGCAGGGGTGGGGGTGGTGAGAGGAAATACAAAATGCAATACAAAGACATTTTAAAACTCTTTTAAAATCAATTTTAAAAAATCAAATTTGAAAATCAAAATTTTAAAAGCCCGACAGAACAAAAAGGTCTTTAGGTGGCATCTAAAAGAACAAAGTGAGGAAGCCAGGCGAAGCTCACTCAGGAAGCTATTCCATAAATGGGGTGTCACCACCCAAAAGGCCCTCTCCCTAGTAGCCACCCACTTCACCTCCTTTGGCAAGGGCACTCAGAGGAGGGCCTCTGAAGAAGAACTTAAGGTCCTGGTTGGGACATATGGAGCAAGGCACTTTGAACTTTGGGGCCGAAGTCCAGGGCCTCCACCAGTGTTCTCTCTAACAGGGATTCCCAGATGTTGTTGACCACAGCTCCCAGAATCCCCAGCCAAAGGCCATTGCAGCCAAAGGCTATTGCTGGGAGTTGTAGTGAACAGTATCCGGAAATCCCTGCTAGAGGCAACACTGGCCTCCACACCCCTTGGGGGCCCCCAAATCCTTTTTAGTTTGTTTTGGGTGGTGTGGTCTCCACTGGCCCTCAATGGACCAGGCACTCAAGTATAACTGTGACCTGTTTCAGCTGCTTTAGAGACAGAGGGGGGAGTGGTGGGGGGAGATATGTGGGATGGGAATATGTTATGTTGTGTGTTGAAACATTTTTGCTAGTGCATATCTGCATAAGTGTACATATGTTTTATATTCTTACATTCTTGTGAGTTCAGTTGCTGTTTGTGCCCTCAAGAACCCACGTATTAAAAATATTGCATGTGTGTATGCGTGTGTAGGGGCATGATGCTTAAGTTGCAGGGTGGGGTGCTCCAGAAACCTTTAGGTCCAGGCTCCAAAATTACCTAGGTGCACCTTTGCCTCTGATAGAGCACAGACTGTTTGGAGTAAAGGTGTATCTGGTTGGTTTGTGTAGTGCTGTAAGCAAATGTGCTCAGGCTGGCCTAGATGCAGCAGATTCTCTTTAATGTCTGTTTTCATTCTGTCAGGTCCACAACACCACCCCTGTTTGAACCTCCACCCACACCTCCATCCGTATATCAGTCTGTACCTCCATCTGCACCTCCATCCTCACCTCCATCCGTACATCAGTCTATAGCTCCATCTGCACCTCCACCTGTACCTCTATCTGCCCCTCCATCCGCACTTCCATCCGTACATCAGTCCGTACCTCCATCTGCACCTCCGCCTTTACATGGGGTAAGTAAATGTAGAGTAATCTGGGCCTGCTTCTTCCTTTCATTAACCTCGTCATTTTAGAGCTGGTCTGTAAGACAGCCTAGTACAAAGTACGATTGTCAGATACATTTTTTTCAAGGTAGCTAATTTGCACAACCTTTTACTCATGCCAGTTGACTCTACCCTACATGAACCATCCACTCCCCCTTTGAGCAGACTTAATATAGGATGCTCTGCATGCATTGCAATATACTTAGGCTTAAAACAATCACAAATGAATCAGTTCCCACTAAGACATAGTCAGAAAAGAAATGGAATCTCTGCTTGTTAAAGGTGGGCCAGAGAAAGTTGTTTTCAGTACTTCACCCACTCCCAGTCTCTTTCCGGGGCGTAGGATGGCTGGCAGCAACCCTGGACAGGCAGGTGCCTGCCTTTTTCCTGCCAATGCTGCCAGGCCGGACCCCCCGCCACCCAACGAGGTCTCCTCTGCCAGCACCAGGTCTCCCTACACACATACTGCTACTGCCGCTGCCTCCTCCTCTGATGGCAGGCTTTTCCCGGCTGTGCTGTCCCCTGCCGGCCATACCCCTTCCACCCTGTGTCAGGACACCAATGCAGGAGGCATTTCTGGGGCTGAGCAGCATGTGTGGCGCATCCAACTGGAGAGTGCATTCTGTGTTGGCCCAGCTGGGGGCTTCTTTGCCTTGCTTGACAGGGAGAGGAAGGAAGAACCCTACTGGGCCGGCGCAGAAAGCACTCGCTGACTGAATGGGCCATGCAGACACGTAATCAGGGTGGGGCAGGCAGGGCACGTGCCCTAGGCGCCAGTTGCAGGGGAGCGCCAAGTGCTTGCCATGCCCCGCACCCAACCACCACAGTTGTGTGTGTTTTTTTCAGGGTTGGTTGGTTTGTTTTGGAAAATCCCCCGCTGCTGGGTGCCTGCTGCCACCACCACTCACGCAGCCGCGCAAGTCGCACAACAGAAATCTGAGTCCCGGCGAAGAGCCTGCGCCCCCGCCCCTACCCCCCCAGAGCACTGACTTTCCGATTATTTTTAGGGAGCGTTTGCTGCCTTAAAGCATCTATTCCCCTTTCTCTTCCTCCAGAGGGGGAAAATAGATGCTTTCAGGCAGCAAGCCTGCCCTGAAATGAGACTGAAGAGCTCTCTTCAACTCTTTAGAGCTCAAGGCCACACCCCTTTGCGTGTGATGTCATCATGTGATACTTCACATGCAAAAGGGCATGGCCTAGAGCTCTAAAGAGCTGGAGGGAGCTCTTCTGTCGCATTTCAGGGTAGGCTTGCTGCGTGAAAGCACCTCTTCACTCCAAGGTGTGCTTCTTATTCAGTAAACAAAATTTTGCAGGCAACCCCTCTCACCATCCAGCTCAAATCCAATCTTCCTTTCTTTGGGTGGGCTTTTCTCTGTGCTCTGTTGTTGGAGGGGGTTAGAGGGGAGGGGTGCGGAAGAGAGTAGGTACTTAGCTGAGCTGGTTTGCCCTTCCAGCAGCTCATGGGTAATAGCTTTGCTGTCTGCTTTCGTGGAATAGGGATTTGCCGAAATAAATTGCTTTGAATTATTTTGTAGAAGGCATAACTCTTATGCCAGTAGTGTTCATGGTTCATCTTTAGTGATGCTAGTGGGCTTTTTTCTTCTTCATTCCACAGATTAGCTGTAGAAGCAGTCTCAGGGCTAAGATGTGCCTTCTACAACAGACACATGTAATACTCTCTCGGGTGTGGGTGGTTGTGATTCGAATTACACATGGCCACTGGCAGTTGCGAGTTTCAGCAGAGAAATGGGTGGAGTGTTTTTACCTCTGGCTGCTTTTTTCTCACATGGATGGAAAAGGAGCCTTGAGAGGGCAACATTAAGGAGGAAAAAAATAACTGCTGGGGGAAAATATCATGATCCTTTGCTTTTTGTCCCTTTGCTCAGACGTATAGTTTTTCACTAGCTGATTTTAATTAAAAAAGCAAAACAGTTGAGGTGACTGGTACCTGCATCTATTGCATAATGTTGATTTGCCTCTCTGTTCCACTGTAGTGCTGTTAGTGCAACTAACCGTTCTCAGCATGCAACTTTTGACACTTATAGATGCTCTGCAACGCTTTCTTTTTTCCTTTTGGATTGTAGCACTGTGTTCTGCTTCCTCCTGTTGTGGTCCAGGCCTGATTTATATACTGAATATGCTCATTAGCTAGCATACAAAATGAGGCCTGTCTCATAGTGTCACCAAGTGACCAAGTTCTTTTATAAAGTGACCATGTAGGATCTGGACGGAAGGAAGAAAGGAGATCAAACCAAACCTAAATGATTCAATGGGCTTTATTGAGTATAAAAGAATAACAACATCAATCTAACTGAGCAGAAAGCAGAACATTCTATCAATATTACTAACAGTATTTCAACCCTAACCAGCAACAATATTCACCCAGTGTTCCTAACTAACACATGTGTGTGTATTAAATCTTCCTAGAGCCTAATACAACTCAGATAGAGATGGAAAAAGGGGGGGGGTAAGGAAGGCTGAGGACTGGCATGGTTTGGGGAGATCAGGAATTAGTAGAGGGACGAGGGGAAAGGAGAAGAAGGGGAAAGGATGGAAGGATCCAAGGCTTGGAGAGGCAGGATATTACCAGGATCAGAGGCTTGAGAGCAGTGGATCTTTCAGCTGAAGGAGAAAAGCTGTTGGCTGGAGACAAGAGCTTTTGGATCAAGCATGCAGTTTGCTCAGAGCATGTCTGAGAGTCAGAGCACCATGGCTGGGGAAGTCTTGACTTCTCATTGCGCAGTGGAAGTCACAGACAGTTCCTGTCCATGGCCAGAGTTCCTGCCTCTAGCCCTACGGCTTGGGCAGCAAACCCTTGGATTGCTCATGAGCAGATCTTGCTTTTAGGCACAAGACTTCGTGGCACGTCTCGTACTCGAATTAGAATTGTATAAACCAGCCCACTATGAGGAATTACGGTTTTGCAGTAATTTCAGTCCGTAGGAGACCAGGTTTAGAGCGGGAATGCTGCAAGACACCTTGTCTGTGTACCTGCAATCCTGTCAAAGATCTGTGAGAGCCAGAATTGGGCTGTGCTGGCAAACCACAAAGCAAGGTTTGAAGGTTATGGAAAAGCAATTGTGAAAACCAGACCACAGTTTCTAGTTTGCCATTGTAATGGCAACAAAGAAATGTCTCCCAGATTCACTGGGGGAAACCCAATTTACTGAGTGCATTTTAATTTAATGATTTTATCTACTTCATATTTTCAGAAGTTCGGGTGCAGGAAGCGAGGGGGGAGAAAGCGAAGACTGAAGAAGCGCTACTGAGCGGGGAGGAAGGTGATCTGTAAAACACCAACCTTTGTTTTTTTTGTAAATATGATTATTTTTGTATATTATTATTATTTCTATTATTGTTATTGTTACTGTTATTATTATTATAATTAAAAACACATTATTCTGAAAGACACACCTCTTCTTCTCCTCCATGGTCTCTGCAGCAAGAGTTCTGCTTATGTACAGAACAACATTTGGAAGCTTCGGAGGTTTTGTAGGGCATTCTGGTTCCTGCTCTGAAATGGGGAGACCTGTGCACCGTTCGTGCCTCTAGGGCAGGAAGAATACTCCTGTCCCTCGGTTACTTGACAATCATAACTCTAGCAGCATAACTCTAGCAGCAGCAGGGGCAGATCCGCCTGAGGACTTGCTCACCCACCTTTCGCTGCCTCTGCTGCAGGCCCCCCACTGATCCCTCCAACCACTGCCTCTGGTAGTAACTTGTGAAAGGCTTTGGTGTACGGGCCTAAGGGGAGGAGGCTGCTTGGTGGCAGAAGTTTCTTGCCCAGCCCCCAGTTGCCAGTCTTGAAAGTGTTGGGAATTCTCTCTGGTAAGAGAATCCCTTTTTCATTACAGCAGAGTGCACAGAGGCACAACACAGCGGAATTTGGTTAGGCATGCATGTATGCTAAGAGTAAAGTAACTTGGAGCCAGTTCATAGTTTCAAATCAATATAAAAGCCATTTATTAAAGAACTCCATTCTAGATAGGAAAGTGAGGAGTTAGGCTCTCTAATCTAGCTAGCTAGCTGGATACAGATGGATTCTGCATCTCTGCACACATGGTGCAGGGAGAGGAGCTTACATGTTCCAAGGTAGAAGGAAAAGGAAGAGAAGGGGGAGAGGAAGGAAGTGGCTGGAAGGAAAGAAGTGTCCCTGAGAGTAGCAATCTACATTCCAATGGGATAGTGTCAGAGCGTTAGAGAAGGGATGACCAGTGTCTTGACCCTCTAGCCCTCTGACTCACTAGTCTGTCCTTCACTGTCTTTGAGACAAGAGACTGTGCAAAGTTCTTCACTTCCAGCAGAAAGGTGGCCAAGGTAATGAGAAAAGGCTGCCAACTAGGAAACAGTCTCCTCAATCTGTGCCCATTTAAATGCTGTGGAAGGTGTGAGGCTGTCATAGCTTTCCTCAGGTGAGCAAGAACCTGGGTCTGCTCCTACTTGGCAGGGAGAAAGTCCCGGAGGAGTAAGCTGACTTTAGATCAGGGATGCTCAACTCTGGTCCTCCTGCAGATATTGGCTTCCAACTCCCATAATCCCTGTCTATTGGCTACTGTGCCTGTGGATTATGAGAGTTGTCATCCCAAAACAGCTGGGGGGCCTAAGTTGAGCAGGTCTGCCTTAGAGGTATCAAGTGTTCACAACACCTCTGACCACTGGCAGAGTAATTTGTCCCTCAGAGTTATCCCCTAGCGCCATGCCTTGACTTGCCCTGCTGCCACAGGGTCAAAAGGAGAGCCTGGCACATGCTAAACATGAAACATGCTTTCTCGTGCTAGTTGTATAGGACTTTCTGATGCCAAGTCAGTAATAGACTGTCTGTTACCAGGGCTTTGTTTCTTCCCAGTTTCTGGCCCACTGAGTGACTAACTTGAGCATAACAGAGTGGCACTGGAGACACATCTCGGTACTTGGAGCGCTGCCCGCAGGAATTTAGACTGTACAAGTTCCAGAGCCACAATGTTGGGGAAGGGGCCCAATTGGGCACCATCGAGAAGCTAGCTAGTGACTTGGCTGTGAACAGTTCAAGGGCCGCGGATACATAATGGCCTCCTCTTGTCGGCAGGCATTTGAGAATGGCAGAGGCACTTCTCTGGACATTTAAAGCCAGGTGTTCTTCATGGCCTTTCCTAGAGCCACCAGAATGGAAAACTACTCCCAAGTCTTTGAAGCGTGCAGCTTGCTCAATCTTATGCCCCTCAATGTGCCAAGAGTGGATCTTGGGCCTCCTGACAAAGGCCATCATTTTAGTTTTGTGATCATTGATTTCCAGGCAGTTCTCCCTGCAGTGCAGCATCAGGGCCCTCAGTCTTCTTCTAAGGCCAATGGGGGGTCCTTGAGAGGATGGCTGCATCAGCCACGTAGAACAGGATGGCAATGTATCTCCCAGCGTGCTTTGGAGGGTGAAAATCTGGGTTGCTGAGCTGGCCCATCATAGAGTTAATGTAGAAGTCGAAGGGGAGTGGAGCCAGAATGCATCCTTGTTTGATGCCCTTCAGCTCTTGTGAGGTGGCCTTGGGGGCTACATCTCACCTGGAGTGATGTGTTCGCGTGCAGGGTGCGATGAAGTTATAGCAGGCGCCGGTCAATGGAGGAGGCTTCCAGCTTCTCCCTTCATTTGACTCGTGAGATGGAGTCGAATGCTGCCTTAAGGTCGATGAAGGCAGCATAGAGGGAGGTCACCCGGCAGGAAGCGTATTTCCCGATAAGGTGCTGTAGAACTAGGCACTGGTCGATGGTGGAACACCCTTCCCTAAAGCCCGCTTGTTCCTCAGCAAGAAGATTTTCCTGTTCCAATCCATCTTTAAGCTTCCCGGATAGGTGTCTCGCATTAGGTTTGCTGATGGTATTGAGCAAAGTGACGGGTCTGTAATTGGCAGGGTCATCCTTCTTGCCCCTTTTAAATATAAGGCAATGATCACTGCCCCCCCAGTCCTTGGGAATTTGGGCACTCGTGTCAACATTGGTGAAGTGCATAGCCAGGACAGGGGCCCACCAGTCTAGCTTATTTTTTACGGCCTCTGGTGGAATAAGGTCCTCGCCTGGAGCCTTCCCCAGTCTTAACTGGGTGACTAGACTGTGAATCTTAGAGGTTGACACTGGTGCCCACGCTGGAGTGTCTTCAATGGCACAGGTGGAGTTTCTGCAAACAGCAGCAGGCTCTTTGTATAGGTCATGAAAATAGTTCTCCCAGATCTCTGGATGAAGATGACAGTCCAGGTGATTTGGATCATAAGTGGGAGAGTGCTTTGTAAAGAAGCCAGAACATGGCAGAATCTTTGGCTCTAATGGCCTGAATGAGACTAATCCAGGCATCTTTCATGGCATCTCTTTTCTTACGAAGCAGCAGAAGTTTGTGCTGTCTTTTCTGCAGATGGAGATTCTGTGCGGCCAACTGTCCAGAACTAGCTTTATAGATTTGATAGGTGTAGGGATGGGCTTTTGGGGCTTTAGCACAGTCCTTATCCAACCACTGCTTGGAGGCCTGTTGGCACTGTGCACGTAGCTGACAGATCTTGCGAGAGAGGAGCTGCTGTTATTCCTGGACGAGGGCATTGTAGGACACCAAAGGTGGAGAAGTAGGGTCATTAGTTAGTGAGGATGATTGAATACGCTCAGGTGGTCAGAGGCGAATAGCTCACTTAGTGCTTGATCCAGTTGTGGAGACCATTTAGCACGGCAATATGCTCCTCCCGCCAAGGATATGGTGGGATGATCATGGTTCTCCATAAGGGACTGATAGATGAAAGGCTTTAGAAGGAGGGAGATGGGGAGATGATCACTGTCAAATTTGGGGACAACCTCAAAACCATCCACCAGAGGGAGAAGGTTCCCTGAGACGATAAAGTAGTCAATCAGACACATCCCAGAGCCGGCCAGATAAGTGAAGCTGGAAAGGTGGTCATTTTCAAGCGAATCCTTCAGAATGCAGAGATTAAGTCTGGTGGTCATTAGACTCAAGCAGAGACCTGTATAACTTGACCTTTGGTCCTTTGAAAGACGGATAAGAGGGAGCCCGTCTGCCTCGGGACTGGAAGCCTGAGGCTTCCTCCGTATCGGAGAGAGATAGATGTTAATTTTCAGCAGACTGCAGCAGCCGAATTGAATCAAAACTGCCATAGCATATTGTTTGAGCGGTGGAAGCAGCTTCGAGGATGCGTGTAGAGAGGTAGCAACAAGCACCCAGGCCACCTTTGCATCTGCCACAGCCTGCCCCAGGTACAGCTCCAACTGTATAAAAGTGAAAGCCATTGAGTAATATCTCCCCGGATGAGTCTGAATAGCAAGTCCTGGGGACAAACAACAGGGCAGGCCTGCGGTCTTAATGTCCTGCTTGTGGGCTTTCGTGAATCATCTGGCTGATCACTGTTGGAAACAGGATACTGGACTAGATGCATCTATGCAACCCAGCAGAGCAATTCTTACATTTGTGTTAAGATGATGAAAATGGTCTCTTTATCATTTGGCCACCTGCCTCTCTACCTAGTCTACCATTTCAAATTACAGAAAATTTAATCTACAATCCAATCTTCAGATGCAAAACAAAAGCACTTAAAAACAGAAATAACACCCAGCATCCCTGTCAGCCTCTACTATTCAGCACCCCCAGTTTCCTCCCCACACTTCTGAGATTTCACCAGGTACTAGACACACCTTTCAAGACCATCATTACAGCCTTGAGGACGGTAGATTTCTTTTAGAAGAAAACGTCTCAGGACATTGAATTTCTTTCAAAATACTGTGCTTGTGCAATGCAACGGTAGAATCAGGGAGCACATAGACTTCTGGCCGAGGAGTGGTTGGCCTGCTGGATCCAAACACAGCTTTGATGTAATGCCTCATATGACCTCTGTAGCACAAGATGGAGCCACACTCCAGTAGCTCCAATCATGCAAGCAAAGCATCTCCGATGGGTGTGCCCAAGCACACCCACATCCATGCCATGTTCCAGGCAGGATTCAAGCTCACCTTCCATCCCTACCCCTGGGAGAAGAAGTTTGTGCAAATCTTCTAATACAGGATTCCCAACCTTTTTAAAAACAAGCATACCTTTTCTGCTCACAGACCAGTCCTTCAATTCAGATACCCTGTAGAGATTGTCTGTGTCTGTGTGTGTGTGTCTGTGTGTGTGTGTGTGTATTGATGGATGGATGGATTAAGTGCCATCAAGTCGGTGTCACCTCTTAGCAACCACATAGATAGATTCTCTCCAGGGTGATCTCTCAGGTCTCTCAGTGATGCATTCATTGCTGTCATAAGCGAGTCCATCCACCTTGTTGCTGGTTGTCCTCTTCTCTTTCCTTCAACTCCCCCCAGAATTATAGACTTCTCAAGGGAGCTGGGTCTTCAAGTAATCTGTCTGAAGTACGGTAGTTTGAGTCTCGTCATTTGTGCCTCGAGTGAAAATTCTAGATTGATTTGTTCTATGATCCATTGGTTTGTTTTCCTGGCTGACCATGGTGTCCTCAAGAGTCTACTCCCGCACCAAAGTTCAAAAGCGTCAATGCTTTTTCTATCTTGTTTCTTCAAAGTCCTCCTTTCACATCCATAGAATGTCATGGGGGAAACCATTGTCCAAACGATTCTAATCTTTGTAGGTGTAGACTCCTCACGGTATCTAAATATCCTTTCTGAGGCCTTCATTGCAACCCTACCAAGTGCTTGTCTGCGGCGTATTTCTTGACTGCTGGATCCTTTACTGTTGTCAGTCGATCCTAAAAGGGAGAAGCTATCCACCACTTCAGTGTCTTCAGTATCTATTCTGAGGCTGGTTGCTGTACCCCTTTCTTGTCTTTAGTTTAGTCTTCTTTACATGTAATTGTAGTCCCATTTTTTCACTGTGCTCCTTCACTTTCATTACTAGAGCCCCATTCTCAGCTCTCAGAGTGGTGTCATCAGTGTAGCGCAGCTTATTGTGTATCTATGCACACACAAATCTAAAGGTTACAGTTATGAAACAGCTTACTCCAGTCACTGGCTTTACATCCAGACTCAGTTACTCAAACTTGGCGCTGATATTCCGTCGGTCAGGATGAGTGAAGGGGTACGCTATGCTTCCGCACGTAGCCAGCCAGTCAGAAGCACAGGAAGAGAGGCTTCACCCTCCTCCCTCCCCTTCTACAATAGATACATCACTGAGAACATGTTGGCTTCCAGCCGGCAGTCCTCAGATGAGGAACACATCGCGTGGCAGGAGGTCTCTGCATAGCCCCGAGAGCCCTTCAAGTACCACTAGGGGTACTAGTACCCCCTGTTGGGAACCCCTGTTCTATATACAGAGAGTTCTTTTTTAATTCATATCCAGGTCTCCATCTGTACCAGAGAGAGGCCCTTTCCACAGCAAGTCTGCACAGCTACAAATGGCAAAACGTAGCCAATCACTATCTTGGCTTCAATGGCTGGTCTAGTTGCCTCATCACGGTAAGGATGACCTGCTGTTTTCACTGTCATTTCAGTGAAAAGAAGCTTTCATACCAAGTCTGCAGGTATGCTTCATTTAAGTGTCATGACTTCCCTTCATGGGTAGGTGAGAGAGCAAGCCAGTAGCTCATTGTGTGCTGAGCGTAGACAGAAGTCTGCCAATTGCTAATCACTTCTATAACCAAATGGTCTGGGAATTCACTACCTCGGAGAAGTGATGAACTAGTTTGATCTAATATGTAAGCAGCTCTCCACTATAAATGTATTGGGTCTACGGATGTGGATTGGCTTTGGTAGCCAACTCTTCATAGTTGCCAACTTCCTCCCCAGGGATGTCTGCTTGCCCAGCACAAAGCCAGACTCCTCCTCCCTCCAAATTCCCAGTGTGTGGAGAACTCAGGAGTTGAGAGGAGTCTCTCATTTTGTGCTCGCCTACAGTATTGTTGCCGGAAATATTCCTAGTCACTCATGGTGACCTGCAAAACGTTGAGATATAAAGGCAGTTCACACAATGCTCCTGTTTTAGGATTGTGTACAAGGGAAAGGCTGGAGAGAGAGAAGTGATTTCTGGGGGTGAGGAGCTGAGCCAGAGAGTGCCTTCCTACCCAGCTCGCATGCCCAGCAGTTTACCCAGGCAGGTAGAAACATATGTCTGTTCTAATCAGAGCCATGAGAACTGCCTCACAGAGTACCTTGAGGGGGATGAGGTTTGGAAAGGAAGCATGGGATGGATGGAAGTAGTGGGACTTCTATTATTATTATTATTATTATTATTATTATTATTACTACTACTACTACTACTACTACACTTATATCCCGCTCTTCCTCCAAGGAGCCCAGAACGGTGAACTACATACTTGAGTTTCTCTTTCACAACAACCCTGTGAAGTAGGTTACGCTGAGAGAGAAGTGACTGGCTTAGAGTTACCCAGCTAGTTTCTTTCTTTCTTTTTTCATTTCAATTTTTTTAATTAACTTTTAACAATAATAGTAACCATAACAATCATAATAAACACAGTTACAAGTTGACTTCCCGCGCACCTCTTTTCGTGATACCAACTATAAATTTTACCCTTATTGTAATATTAATTAAAAAGGAAAAACACAAATTTAAACCTTCCACCACCATTAATCTGCCCAACCTGCATTTCAAATTTCAAATCCTGCTGTAAGATCCATAGTAGGAAAATAATTCTTTAAATAAACCAAAAAAGGTTTCCAATCTTCCTTGAAGCGTTCTAAACTTTGGTCTCTGATCAGTGTTGTAAGTTTTGCCATTTCTGCATATTTTAAAGTTTTTATCAGCCAATCTTCTTTTGAAGGCAGTTCGTTAGTCTTCCATTTCTGTGCATATAATATTCTGGCCGCCGTAGAAGCATACATAAAAAAAGTTAAATTATTTGTAGAAATTGCTCCTTGTGTTATTCCTAGCAGGAAGAATTCTGGCTTCTTAGGGAATGTCACTTTAAATATCTTCTTCAATTCATTATATATCATGTCCCAATAGGCCCTGGCCCTCCCACAGGTCCACCACATATGAAAAAAAGTACCTTCAGTATGCCCACACTTCCAACATTTATTTGAAACATTTTTATACATTAATGCCAGTTTTTTAGGCGTTAGATACCATCTATACATCGTTTTGTAATAATTTTCCTTCAAAGCATAACAAGCAGTAAATTTTAAATCACTTTTCCATAGCTTCTCCCACGCTGCCATTTCTATATTAAGTCCAACATCTTGAGCCCATTTTATCATAGTTGTTTTAACCAATTCCTCTCTAGTCTCCTCCAAAAGTCGTAATTTATACATTTTAGAGATTAATTTTTCATCGTCTTGACATAATCCCTTCTCAAAATTCGAAATCTGATCTTCAAATCCAACTTTAGGGTCTTTCTTATACACCTCATTTAACTGATAGTACTGAAACCAATCTCTAACCAAGTTTTGTAATTCAGTTAAAGATTTTAACTTACAATCGTTTCCCTGAAAATACAACAGATCTCTATATGTACCCCCAGACATCTGCATATTTACTTCTTTACGTGATAAAGCTTCAATCGGGGATATCCATAACGGAGTTTTTGGTTCCAACCAATTTTTATATTTTAACCATACCCTCATTAAACTCCTTCTTACACAGTGATTCAAAAAATCTTTATGTGCTTTAGTTTTTTCATACCATAGATAAGCATGCCATCCAAACCTTCTATCAAATCCCTCCAGATCAAGGACTCTAGGGTTTCTCAATGTTATCCATTCCTTTAGCCATGTCAAACATACAGCATCAAAATACAACCTTAAGTCTGGCAAGGTAAGACCACCCCTTTCCTTTGCATCTGTTAAATTCTTAAAATTTATTCTTGGTCTTTTCCCCTGCCAAACAAATTTAGCTATATCCTTCTGCCATTGCCTAAAACAAGTCAAGTTATTAATTATAGGAATAGTCTGAAAGAGAAATAACATTTTAGGCAAAACATTCATCTTCACCACTGAAATTCTTCCCATCAAAGATAAATTCATTTTAGACCATCTTTGCAAATCTCTTTTCATTGAGTTCCATGTTTGAACATAATTATTTGAAAACAGCACAGAGTTATTATTTGTTAACCAAACTCCCAAATATTTCACTTTCTTCTCCACTTTTAACTCACTTATTTCACCAAATCTATCTTTACTTTCCTGATCAATATTTTTAGTCAGAACCTTAGTTTTAGTCTTGTTTATGTAAAATCCTGCCAACTGGCCAAATTGCTGTATCTTGTCCAAAAGTCTTTCAATCTTATCGATTGGATTCTCTAAAAATAACACAACGTCGTCTGCAAAGGCTCTCAGTTTGTATTCTTGTCTCCCGATTTTGGGACCATGTAATTCATCATCTTCCCTAACAGATCTACAAAGCACTTCTAAAACCAATATAAAAAGCAATGGAGAAAGTGGACAACCTTGTCTAGTCCCTTTTTGTATTCTACAATTGTCTGATAATTCTCCATTTACAATAATCTTGGCATATTGTTCCGAGTAGATAGTTTTAATTGCTCTAATGAAATGTTCACCGGCCGTTATTTCCTCTAATAAACCCCACATAAACTGCCACGAAATATTGTCAAAAGCTTTCTCTGCATCCAAAAAAATCATCGCCATCTGTTTTTCATTATGTTTTTCATAATACTCCAATACATTCAAAACTGTTCTAACATTGTCTCTCAGTTGTCTCTTTGGCAAAAAGCCAGCTTGATCCTCATGAATAAAGTCTCGTAGTACCACTTTCAGTCTTCTTGCCAAAACCGCAGCAAAAAGTTTATAATCATTATTTAAAAGTGATATTGGCCTATAATTTTTGACTAATGTTAAGTCTTGATCTGGCTTTGGGATTATTGTAATATTTGCATATTTCCACGAATCTGGCATAATCCCTTTTTGTAAAATGTCATTCATAGTCCATTGAAGAGGTTGTAAAATTTGATCTTTGAGTGACTTGTAATACAAAGCTGAGAGTCCATCTGGCCCAGGGGCCTTGTTGGATTTAGCTTGATTTATTGCTTCTATTATTTCCATAACTGTTATTGGAGCATTCATGATTTCTATTTGTTGAAGAGAAAGTTTTGGAATATTTTTAGTTCTAAGAAACTGCTTAATTTTTTTATCTTCTACTATTTTGCCTTGATATAATTCCGAGTAATATTTTAAAAATTCCATCCTTATTTCCTTTCCATTATAAGAGAGCCCATTTTTAGTTAATATTTTAGATAAAAAAATTTTCTTCCTCTCAAGTCTAATTTTCCAAGCCAGCAACTTGCCTGGTTTATTTGCAAATTCAAATGATCTTTGCTTGATATACTTCAGATTTTGCTCAAGTTCATTTGCTATTAGCATAGAGCGTTGTTGTTGTAAGATCTTAATAGCTTGAGAGATCTTCTTCTTATCATTAGTCCATATCAATTCTCTTTCCTTTTTGGAAATCTGCATCAGTAGTACCTCTCTTTTCAATCCTCTTTGTTTTTTATAATATGCATTTTGCTGTATGAAAAAACCTCTCATAACCGCTTTGCTTGCATCCCAAACAATTTTGTTATCCAATCCTTGATTTAAATTCAATTCAAAATAATCCTTTAACTTCTTTTTGGCTTTCTCAACCACATCTGGTTTTTTCAAAAGATATTGATTCAGTCTCCACCTAAATGAGGTCGCTCCTTCCTTCTTCAATGCAAAACAAATCGGATTATGATCTGAAAATGTCCTAGGTAGAATGTCCATTGTTTTCATATGAGTTATAATGGTTTGGGATGTCCAGACCATATCTATCCTGGAATGTGACTGATATCTTTCCAAAAAGTAGGTATATTCTTTTGCATTTGAATTTTTAATTCTCCATAGATCATAGAGATCCATATGATCTACTAATTCAAAAAATGCTTTAGGAAGTTTACCTTGTAAATTCTTTTCCGATAAATCAGATTTTCTGTCCAAAACTGTCGAGACAACTCCATTAAAATCTCCCAATAAAAGCAAATTAGCATTTGATAGATCTGCCATCTTTTGATCCAAATAGTTATAAAATTCAACTTTCCTTCCATTAGGGGCATAGATTCCAATTATCACTGTTTTAATTCCAGATATTAAAACTTCCAATGCTAATATCCTACCTTCTTCATCTTTAAAAATCAATTTAGGTTCAAATTGTTGTTTGACATAAAATACTACTCCTCTTTTTTTTTCTTATCTAAAGAAACAAATTCTTGTCCCAGGGCTCTATTTACCAAAAATTTCCGATCATGTTTTCTAATATGAGTCTCTTGTAAACACACTATATCCAGATTTTGTTTCTTAAGAAAGTGGAAAACCCTGTTTCTCTTAATTTTTGAATTCAGACCATTTATATTCCAAGATAAAAATCTGTAAGTTCGTTTATAATCCATATAGAGTGACTTAAGTTATATGTTTATGAAGCAGAATGTTCAGAAGATAAGTCTTTTTTGTATTTCCGCCAGAATTCTTGTGCTTTCAGGAGCTCAGTGAATCTATTCCTCTTGCTCTTGTAGAAGAAGGAGATTCCCTCTGGTAATTCCCATCTAAAACGTATTCCTTTAGCATTTAATGCATCAACCAGAAATTTGTAATCCTTACGTTTTCTTAGAATTCTGGCTGGAATCTCTTTCAAAAATTTTATCTGATGAGTTTGAATTGTTAAGGTTGTAGTAAAGTGAGCCTGAATGATTCTCTCTGCTATTGATTTGGTGGGGAAATGTACTATGCAGTCTTTGATTAATTTATTTCTTGTTGCAAAATCCGAGTTTACACAAAAGGCTGTGTCAATCTGGGCATCCATCTCATCAACCGTAATTCCCAAAAGTGATGCAAGTTCCACTCCAAGTAATTTCCTAATGTTCTCATTAGGAATTTCAGGAATTCCTCTGAACCTTAAAAATCTCTCTTTTTGTCTTAATTCTAACAAAGCCATTTGATCCAGTAATTTTTCTATGTCATCTTTCAGTGATTGCACATCTTTTTCTACAACATCAACCCTTAATTTAAATTCTTTATTGTCCTGTGCCAATTTTTTGACAGTCTCATCAATATTTGAGGTCCTATCATTTATCTCAGCCATATTTTGCTTCATTTGGGTTACATCAGAAATGACCTGTTTGAGGTCGGTGGCATTTGATGCCAGGCAATTGCGTTTGACTGCAAAATTTGTTTCATCTCAATCAACGTCTGGTCCATGGCTGCAGCTACTTTAACTTCCTCTGCACTTGTATCTGGAAGTGAAAGTTTCCTTGCTTGTAGATGTGTCTGGCTTAGATGAGGTTTCTCCCTGCCTTTCATAATGACATGAAGGAGTTAAAGAAGAAAACCCTTTGCCCAAGTATGTTTGTCCTTGATCTCAAAACAGAAAGTAAAAACCTGAGCTTGTACTCAAATATAAACAATTCTGCAGCATATCAGTGGCCATCAAAACTTTCTCACGGTAGCGTGGAGTATCAAAAAAAAAAAAAAAACACACAGCAGAACGTCTCTTCTTTAAACTTGAAGAACAACAATCCCCACTGATAGAATTCTTTCCAGATATTAAAACCAGCAACTTAAGTTTCCAATCTTAGTAGTTAACAAACAGAAGAAGAAGGAAGGAGAAGGGGGGGAAAAGAGAGAAAGTCCTTTATTTAATTGTAATCCAAAAGAGAACTTACAGGCTTATCTGCGACGGCTTTCCCGGAAACGCAGGAGAATTCATCAATCACTGAGTCACTAAAGAGGTGAACTTCTTTGAACTTTTCACATTAATTATATCCAAGCCAAAGAGACTGTCCGCTCGGCAGCTTTAAAATTCCTGAGCAGGAGATTAGCAAAGATGGACCCCCTTTCCCTGCTGGTGAACTTGAGACAATAAATCGTGCTCTTAAGCCCGATCCATGTATCAAATTACCAGCATATGAGAAGACGTGGGTTATCTTGAATCAATCCTTTGATCTAGGATGATGAAGGGAGGATTTTGAAGCCTCAAAATCCTCTTTTTCTTCCTGCTCAGTCCTCCCTTGTCAGAGAGGCAGCCACTGCATTGGCGGTCCCAACTGGAAGTCAGAGTTACCCAGCTGGTTTCATGGCAGAGTGCGGATTAGAACTCGGGTCTCCCCAGTCCTAGTCCAGCACTCTAAGCACTACATCACGCTGGCTCTGCCTTTCCCTCTATTGCTCTCAAAATCCCAATTTGAACAATTTCAGAATATATCTAGTTTTGAAGAGGAGGAGAACAAAGAGGAGGAAGTGAGGTCTTCACTCAGGAGCCAGTGTCTGAAGTATCTTTGCTATATAACACAAATGTGTTATATCTATATCTATCTATATCTATATCTATATCTATATCTATATCTATATCTATATCTATATCTATATCTATATCTATATTCCCCACAATGCACTACATGCACAATGCAATGGGGGATTTGCCTGTCAGATTCTGTATCTCCTAGGGCTGAACTCAGCCCAACGAGACACACAATAACCGGCAGCCAGGTTAAGGGTGCGCTTGCAAAATCTGAGCTAACAGCCGGGTTGGTTTGAAGGGTTAGGTAGGCGAGAAGCATCGGGATCCACGGGAATCCCGGCCTAACATCAGCTGGGCTGCCCTTGCCCGCGTTAGGCTGGTCATGAGAACAGTCCCATTGATTCTCAGGCCCAAGATACAGCATTCTTTAGACATTCACCCAGCTAGCTTAGCTCAATCATTCTCAGCAACAAATTGACATGCCTAGATCTTCCTGTCCAGTCTTCTAGATTCTTGGCTCGGTTAGGATGTTGGATAACAGCTATCTTTATATGCATTGACAGTAATAAACTCAACTCAACTAAAACTAAGACATGCCTATATATCTCAGACCAATCTCTTTTTCTTATAACAGAAAGATATTGTCTTTCAGAGTTTCTTATGGCCGCCAAGAGAGCCCAGAAGCTTGCAGCACATTAAGCACTCTCGGACGCATTTCAAAAGAACCTGCTTGGTGTTCTAGGCAAGGCCTTTTCCTTTTAAAAATAAAAACACATTTTAAAAATCCTGCTTCTCTCCCACTCTTACCTGGGGTTCCAACTGGTTTCCATCCACAGGACGGATCAGATCCTCACCTGCTTAGCTGAGTTTCTCCCAGACCATTTTCTGAGTCCTAGGTGGAAGAGCAGAGACACAAGTTACTGGCTTTAAAGCTTGGGATCTTCTCCAACGATGGTGGGAATTGTGGAGGAGGAGACTCGCCATCCAGACATGCATGGTGACGAAGGCCAAGAGCAGCAAAGAGTGGGCTAAGGCATTCTTCATCCAGATGAGATGGCTCCCCCATGAGGCAAGGTGAGGTGACAGTCTCAGGCGGCACTTATGCCCTAGGATGGCAAGTGTACGCCCCCTGCCCCCTGCAGGTGTAGTCTCACCTGCCTGCTACCACCGCCTCCCACCAGCTCCTCTACACTCTGTCACCCTCCTTTCAGGTGTCCTCCCCTTGATCCTGGCCCCGCTCCTGATGCAGACAGTGGTCTCTACCTCTTCTCCATTGCCCAGCTGCCTTATCTTTTGAAAATTTATTTAATCTATTTTAATTGATTTTGACATTTAGATCCCGCTCTTCCTCCAAGCAGCTCAGCGTGGTGTACATGCCTTTTTTTATCCTCACGACAACCCTGTGAGGTAGTTTAGGCTGAGAGATATATGATTGGCCCAGAGTCACCCAGTGAGTTTCATGGTGGAAAGGGGATTCGAACTCGGGTCTTCCTGGTCCTAGTCCAACACTCTAAACACTACACTATGCTGGCTCTTCTGGGCATGTCACTGTATGAAATTGCAAGTCAGCGGTGGAGTACAATGACTTATGTTGTATCTTCTGATGGATTTTTCACATTTAGCTGTTTTTTCAGGATAAAAAATAAAAAATAAAATAAAAATAAAATCAAACCTAGGGCTACAGTAATGCAAAGAAGTTCCCGTCAAGATTTCTACCAGTTGCAGCTGTTAAAAGGCAGAGGAATCCTGCCGGGACTGGGGGACAAAACACACGGCAACCCTACTGTGCAGCCTCCCCAAAGTTCTGCAAAGGTTGCCTGGTTTCTCTGTGCTGGTCAGGATAGGGGGTGCCAGAGAGCCTAAGCGACACACGGAGCAGCAGCACCAGCTCCATCGGTTGTCATTCCAGGCAGGGCAAGGCAGGACATCTTGATGTGGCAGAGTATTCGGGGTCATGCTGCTCTCACTCTGTGCAGGAGGCTGGCCACCTCAGAAACAAGACAAGAGCCCTGGTTTGTACACTTCTTCCTGTGCAGGCACAATGCAAGTCGTGCTGCTCTAGGCGCATAGGCAGAACTAGGGGTGGGGAGGCAGGGCACGTGCCCTAGGTGACACTGATGTGGGGGCGCCACACCAGTTCCTGCCACCCCCACCCCATTGCCCCCCTGCCCAGCCCCAGGGCCCCCCAGCCACTTGCCTCCAGCTCCGGCCTAGGATCGGCAAGGCCTGCAAACTGCAGAGCTCTTCTCTCCCCGCCTCTCAGCTGATCGGCCGGTGGGCGGGGCTTCCAGAGAGGCCTCCCAGTAGGCCTCCCTGAAGCCTGAACTGGGCAGGCCCCAAGCAAGGAAGGAAGGAAGGAGGCAGAGCTCTCCAAAGCAGCAGCAGCAGCAGCAGCCCCCCTGCCCAGACCATCCAGAACAGCTATTGCTAGGTAGGCTATGAATTCCTTTTTGGGGTCCCCCCACCCCTATAGGAATCTGCTTGCCATAGGGCTTTGATATGGGGGTGGGTGGGGCTGGGGCGAGACTGAGAAATCTCTGAATATTTAATTGAAAGCAGACTGGAAAATGTGCTGGCTTTAAAAACAAAAACTATCTAAAAAGGCCTATAAGTGGCTTGTTTCAGGGCAGAAAATTACAAAAACTTCTGGAACAAGTATATTTTATTTATTTTCATTCAGTTCGTCCCTGGGTCCGCCTTTTTGCCAATCAAACAGACTCAGTGGGGATCAATTAGAGGCAATTTTATTTGCTGCTGCAGCCAGCAAGGTAAATCAATGGGCTATTGCTCTGCATTGAAATACAAATTGGTTATAGGTGCATCTTACATTTATACAGACAATCTGAATGATGTTGACACCCTAGACATAGTATACTTGGCAACAAAATGGTGGACTAAGTATCTAGTACGCATGCAAAAGATTCATTGTTCGTCTGGTGATCACTCCTTATTTGGTTACATCCTGTTTTCTTTAACTGTCAGCAAAGAACAGTGAGCATTCATCTGGTGCGAACCAAGTTTCTTTAGATACAATTTAGTGGAGAAATGACGTTGATCATGTGAGGCCGTGTCCTTGAGCTGGCCTGAGCTGGGCTGGGGTTACTTTAAGTTAGAGTGAGGTATTCTAAGTAAAATGGAGTTACTTTGGTTTTCTAAAACACATCACATTCATTCATAAATGCACTTATGTTCAAGTTGTTTTGCAACCCAGAAAGTCTGAGTGAGAACTGTGAAGCATGTGCTGTGCTTTTATTTTATTTTTCTTGTGTGTGAACTGCTCCCCATAAACTTGCAGCGACTTCAGGGTAAATCTGGCCAACATGTGAATGCAGCACCTCTATTCCAGAGGAGATGTGTGTTAAAGGGCTTTAAAAGCCTGGTGTGAAAAACCTCCTGGAATCAAACTTTTCTGAATTTGTTCAGAATTCTGAGAAAACAAACATAGGCTCACCTTGCATGGTTGAAAGTCTCCTTTGCTAATCTGCAGCGAGGGGGCCATTTTAATAATTAGCCTTGCTAGTGTGTTCTAGGCATTAAAAGTAGCACAAATATATAGTACTCGATGTATATCACTATATACTGTGAAGTGTGCATGTGTGTATTCAGTGAAATGTATTTCCAGGCAGCATACGTATTTTGAAAGATCCGACTTAAATCCTTGGGGGCCTGTGGTGTGTGGAGGCCCTGGACTTTGAGGGGCTCTGGGCCCATTTTAAAATCTCACCTTGGCCCATTCCAACCTTGCTATGCCTCTGAATGGCTCATGTTTTCAGGTTTGGATCAACAAACATATCTAGATGGTACAGTGTTCCTTTTAACAGGGATTTCCAGATGTTGTTGACTACAAGTCCCATCATTCCTGTTTGGACAGGGGCGCAATTTCAGTGCTTGCCCTAGGTGCCATTTTCCCTGGTTAGGCCTCTGGGCCTGGGGGTGGGGTGTGTGTGGAAATTCTCTCTCACCAGCTCCTCAGTGAAAGTACACACTCCAGAGCTGCCTGGCTACCAACTTTCTAGCCTGCTGCTACCAGTCTGTGTGGACAATAGTTAGAAGGATGGACTGGACCAATGGGCTGACTCGGGAAAAGGCAGCTTATTAGAAGGTTGCTAGATCTCTTGTATGCCTTTTCTTCGGTCTTCAGCACAGACAAGTGAGAGCATCAGAGCCCAGGGCAAGAGGGAAGGGGGGAGCTGGCAGGCTCAGGGCAATACACATGCCTCAGGAAAAGAATCTACATTTCCTCTGGCTCTGCTGGCTTTAAACAAAGATCAGCAGCTCTTTTCCTGTTGCACCCTGCTGGCTTTTCTGGTTTCTTTTTGTTTCTGGCTTCTAGCTAAGCTCAGTCTCTGACTAGTTTTACAATATGTGTTTAAACAAATGAGCACATGCAAAGTGCAACTCTCTCTCTCTCAAATCCCCTGGGAGAAGGTAGGAACATCCTTAATTAAACAGAGAGAGACAACAACAGACCTCCTTTGGAGAAAAAGTACAGAAGAAGAGTCTCCCTGCCTCTGGCCAGCAGCACACACACACTGAACCCCGCCGTCTCGGCCTGCAGCCCCACTCCCCAGGCTCCAGCAGCAGTCTCCGTCTCCGTCTCCAGCCGCTGTCCTCCTCCTCCTCCTCCTTCTCTCGCCTCCTCAGCATGCCTGCCGGCTGCCTGCCTGCTTGCGCACCCCAATGTGATCACACCAGGCAGGCAGAGCGGTTTGGGCAGTTGCACGCACCCCCAACTGACTGAGTGGCTGTGAGAGAGAAGGGGAGGCAGAGCAGAGCAGCCCCCGTGTGCGTCCCAAACACCTCACCAGGCCAGGCAGGCTGAGCCAGAAGCCCCGGCGGTGGCTGCTGCTGCTGAGTGAGGGGAGAGCAGGCTGCTCTTGCCGCTCCGCTAACCTCGATCTCCCCCCCCCCGCCCCAGGTGTTGGTTTATGCAGATTTACACACACACACACACACATATACCCCACGGAGAGAGAAGAGAGAGAGAAAAATAAAATAAAACAAAGGTAGTACCACAAAGTCATTACAGACAAAGTTGGAAGGGGAAATCGCATTTGTCTATTTTCCCCTTCTGACCAAAGGCAACCCCCCACACACACCTGCACACAATCTTCTTCTCTCGTGATCATCCTGCTGCCACAAGTTCTGAGGGAAGGAGCCAAGGGGGAAAGAGTCCCATGCTGTGGTGCAGGGCTAGGGTTCCCTAGTCATTTATGTTCCCAATTTTCCCCCCCCCCCGCGAAGTTTATGTTAGCCATGGGGGTGCTTGGTGAAAGAAGGGTCTCATTTCTCCCCCCCCCGACCTGCCCACCCACGTCTCCCTGTAGAAGCACCTTGAGAACTGCTCCTGCTGAGAGGTGGCCGCCTCCCTCCGCTCCAAATCTGCTTTTCGAGCCTCTATGCACTGCAGGGTAGGGCGCGTGCGAGACATACACACAAACACGAGAGAGAGAGAGAGAGAGAGAGAGAGAGAGAGAGAGAGAGAGAGATTTGAGCAGAGCAGCAGTTTACTTTGTCTGGAGAGTGTGTGTGTGTGTGTGTGTGTGTGTGTGTGTGTGTGTATGCGGTTAATGCAAGAATGCAGCCAGCCAGCAGGGCAGGCAGACGCTGTGTCGCCTGCTGGGCAACAAACAGCAGCACACAGCATCAGCACACAAACTACGGAACAGCAGCATGCAAACACCCAGCAGTTGCTGCTGCTAGTCTCCCTGCCACGTGGAACCGGCTTGGTGCAGGCAGCCCAGACAGCTCTCGGGCCTGGCCTGCGCTCTCCACCATCCAATGGGAGCACCCACCCGCCACCCTGTCCCACGCTGCCCAGAGATCTCGTGTGAGTGTGCTGCTGCAGCCTGTGCAAGTGAGTGGGGGGGGGGTTCAGGTGCCACTGGTCCGCTTGCCAGCCACCTGGGATCCGGAGATACCGGGACCCCCCAGCAGCTCCCACTGGTTGAATCTTGTGATGGTGGGGCATCAAAATTATGCCCCCTTCAGGGGGCACCCAGAGCACGTGCCCTGGCTGCCCCACCCTGGATCCGCCTCTGCCCTCCGCTCTGGAACAATCTGGCTGAGTTAGGAGCAGATTTTCTGGTTGCTGCTCTGGATATCAGCCTGTAATAAATTTAAGGTGGCCATGATGATGATGATGATGACGATGATGGTGATGAACAACTTTGTTAGCTATCCCATAACAAATTGTTGTCTGGGCGGCTCACAACATGAAAAGAAAACATGAAATGAAAACATATAACACATTAAATCATAAGAGACCAAAAGGTGGGGGTGGGGAGAGGAAATACAAAATGCAATACAAAGAAATTTTAAAACTCTTTTAAAATCAGTTTTAAAAAATCAAATTTGAAAATCAAAATTTTAAAAGCCCGACAGAACAAAAAGGTCTTTAGGTGGCATCTGAAAGAACAAAGTGAGGAAGCCAGGCAAAGCTCACTCGGGAAGCTATTCCATAAATGGGGTGTCACCACCCAAAAGGCCCTCTCCCTAGTAGCCACCCCGCCTCACCTCCTTTGGCAAGGGCACTCAGAGGAGGGCCTCTGAAGAAGAACTTAAGGTCCTGGTTGGGACATATGGAGCAAGGCACAGTGAACTTTGAGGACGAAGTCCAGGGCCTCCACCAGTGTTCTCTCTAACAGGGATTCCCAGATGTTGTTGACCACAGCTCCAAGAATCCCCAGCCAAAGGCCACTGCAGCCAAAGGTTATTGCTGGGAGTTGTAGTGAACAGTATCTGGAAATCCCTGCTAGAGGCAACACTGGCCTCCACACCCCTTGGGGGCCCCCATATCCTTTTTAGTTTGTTTTGGGTGGTGTGGTCTCCACTGGCCCTCAATGGACCAGGCACTCAAGTATAACTGTGACCTGTTTCAGGTGCTTTAGAGTCAGAGGGGGGAGAGATATGTGGGATGGGAATATGTTAAGTTGTGTGTTGAAACATTTCTACTAGTGCATACAGGTGAAACTCGGAAAATTAGAATATCGTGCAAAAGTCCATTAATTTCAGTAATGCAAATTAAAAGGTGAAACTGATATATGAGACAGACGCATTACATGCAAAGCAAGATAAGTCAAGCCTTAATTTGTTATAATTGTGATGATCATGGCGTACAGCTCATGAAAACCACAAATCCACAACCCCAGAAAATTAGAATATTACATGGAACCAAGAAGACAAGGATTGTAGTAGGATCGGACCTCTGAAAAGTATAAGCATGCATATGTATTCAGTATTTGGTTTGGGCCCCTTTTGCAGCAATTACTGCCTCAATATGGCGTGGCATGTATGCTATCAGCCTGTGGCACTGATGAGGTATTATGGAAGACCAGGATGCTTCATTAGCGGCCTTCAGCTCTTCTGCATTGTTTGGTCTCATGTCTCTCATCCTTCTCTCGGCAATGCCCCATAGATTCTCTATGGGGTCAGGTCAGGCGAGTTTGCTGGCCAATCAAGCACAGTACACTGTATACTTTTCAGAGGTCCGATATTGTTCTATTCTACAATCCTTGTCTTCTTGGTTCCATGTAATATTCCAGGCTCATCCCCAGCTGTGCTGTCCCCTGCCGGCCATACCCCTTCCACCCTGTGTCAGGACACCAATGCAGGAGGCGTTTCTGGGGCTGAGCAGCATGTGTGGCGCATCCAACTGGAGAATGCATTCTGTGTTGGCCCAGCTGGGGGCTTCTTTGCCTTGCTTGACAGGGAGAGGAAGGAAGAACCCTACTGGGCCGGCGCAGAAAGCACTCGCCGACTGAATGGGCCATGCAGACACGTAATCAGGGTGGGGCAGGCAGGGCACATGCCCTAGGCGCCAGTTGCAGGGGGACGTCAAGTGCTTGCCATGCCCCGCACCCAACCACCACAGGTGTGTGTGTGGTTTTTTTTCAGGGTTTGTTTGTTTTGGAAAATCCCCCCTGCTGGGTGCCTGCTTCCACCCCCACTCACGCAGCCGCGCAAGTCGCACAACAGAGATCTGAGTCCCGGCGGAGAGCCTGCGCACCCGCCCCTACCCCCTCCCGAGCACTGACTTTCCGATTATTTTTAGGGAGCGTTTGCTGCCTTAAAGTGTCTATTCCAGAGAGGGAGAGAAAGGGAAAATAGATGCTTTCAGGCAGCAAGCCTGCCCTGAAATGAGACTGAAGAGCTCGCTTCAGCCCCTTAGAGCTTGAGGCCATGCCCCCTTTGCATGTGATGTCACCATGTGATACTTCACATGCAAAAGGGCGTGGCCTAGAGCTCTAAAGAGCCGGAGGGAGCTCTTCAGTCTCATTTCAGGGTAGGCTTGCTGCGTGAAAGCACCTCTTCACTCCAAGGTGTGCTCCTTATTCAGTAAACAAAATTTTGCAGGCAACCCCTCTCCCGATCCAGCTCAAATCCTATCTTCCTTTCTTTGGGTGGGCTTTTCTCTGTGCTCTGTTGTTGGAGGAGATTAGAGGGGAGGGGGGCAGAAGAGAGTAGGTCCTTAGCTGTGCTGGTTTGCCCTTCCAGCAGCTCATGGGTAATAGCTTTGCTGTCTGCTTTCGTAGAATAGGGAATTGCAAAAATAAATTGCTTTGAATTATTTTGTAGAAGGCATAACTCTTATGCGAGTAGTGTTCATGGTTCATCTTTAGTGATGTATTATAAAACTGTATTTAGTTTTTTGCACTGGGTGTTTTCTGTGTGTGTCCAGACAGTCAACAGTTGATGGTGACATGCTAGAGGGCTTTTTTCCTCTTCATTCCACAGATTAGCTGTAGGAGCAGTCTCAGGGCTAAGATGTGCCTTCTACAACAGACACATGTAATACTCTCTTGGGTGTGGGTGGTTGTGATTCGAATTACACATGGCCACTGGCAGTTGCGAGTTTCAGCAGAGAAATGGGTGGAGTGTTTTTTACCTCTGGCTGCTTTTTTCTCACATGGATGGAAAAGGAGCCTTGAGAGGGCAACATTAAGGAGGGAAAAAATAACTGCTGGGGGGAAATATCATGATCCTTTGCTTTTTGTCCCTTTGCTCAGACGTATAGTTTTTCACTAGCTGATTTTAATTAAAAAAGCAAAACAGTTGCGGTGACTGGTACCTGCATCTATTGCATAATGTTGATTTGGCTCACTGTTCCACTGTAGTGCTGTTAGTGCAACTAACCGTTCTCAGCGTGCAACTGTTGACACTTATAGATGCTCTGCAACGCTTTCTTCTTTCCTTTTGGATTGTAGCACTGTGTTCTGCTTCCTCCTGTTGTGGTCCAGGCCTGATTTATATACTGAATATGCTCATTAGCTAGCATACAAAATGAGGCCTGTCTCATAGTGTCACCAAGTGACCAAATTCTTTTATATAGTGACCATGTAGGATCTGGACGGAAGAAAGAAAGGAGATCAAACCAAACCTAAATGATTCAATGGGCTTTATTGAGTATAAAAGAATAACAACATCAATCTAACTGAGCAGAAAGCAGAACATTCTATCAATATTACTAACAGTATTTCAACCCTAACCAGCAACAATATTCACCCAGTGTTCCTAACTAACATATGTGTGTGTATTAAATCTTCCTAGAGCCTAATACAACTCAGATAGAGATGGAAAAAGGGGGGGGGGTAAGGAAGGCTGAGGACTGGCATGGTTTGGGGAGATCAGGAATTAGTAGAGGGACGAGGCGAAAGGAGAAGGGGAAAGGATGGAGGGATCCAAGGCTTGTAGAGGCAGCATATTACCAGGATCAGAGGCTTGAGAGCGGTGGATAGTAGTATAGGGGCATACCTGCTGTCAAAAACCATGTGGTTTTGTTTAAAAACAAAAGCACGTGGCTGGAGGATGACGTCACAGTGACATCACGGGGCGCGGGTGCTTGCAGCTGTTAAAATGCCCTTATGTCACCAGAAATACGTCATCAGAAGGGGCTGAGGAGACCCGCACGTGACAGGAAAGGGTCAGAAGTGGGGGATGCCCTTACCCCGGATGTCTGGCACCTACCCTAACACGGCTACCCCAGAATATTTCCAGACATGTCCAAAGGTGTGCATGTGGCCCCTCTACGAACACGCCTAGTCAGCCTGGACCAATAGGAACAGGTTTCAGGCTCCAGAGAGGCCCGAGTGAGTGGGTGTGATAATGGTCGGGCGGCCATTTTGTGCAACTTTATTGGGCGAAAAGGCCCAGAGGAGGCCCCTCGTGCTCGGAAAGTGTCAGAAGTAGGGGTACGCCCTCACCCCGGAAGTCTGCCACCCACCCTACCACCCCTACCCCAGAATATGTCCAGACATGTCCGAAGGTGGACAAGTGACCCCTCTACGAACACGCCTAGCCACCCTGGACCAATAGGAATAGGTTTCAGGCTCCGGAAAGGCCCGAGTGTGCAGGCGTGATAATGGTCGGGCGGCCATTTTGTGCAACTTTATTGACCGAATCGGGGTCAATTGAGCTCTCTACGAACACGCCTGGCCATTCTGATTCAATAGGAATACCCCGTTTCTCTCTGAGCCACTTTGTTTTTGCAGACCCACGGTTTGAGTGATCATGGGTTCCCCAGAGAGATCCTTGGAGGATATTGTACAAGAAACAATTGTAAACCCTACCCCGAGAAAGCGGTATATTAGTACAAGTTCTGATGATGAGAAATTCCCACCTGCTAAGCGTCCCGAAGAAGAAGACCAAGAACTTTATGAAATCTGGCAGGGAATCTTGGAAGATGCAGCTGCAGAATCTTTTGGAGCTCAGGTAAATAAACACTGTTGGCGTTACAGACTTGGGGAGTATGTGAGAGTTCCCAGGGCTGCAACATAAAAACTGTGTTCTTTAATGTTTTCCCAAGAGGGTGAGGACCGCGGGCTTGACACACTGCCTTTAGCAATATGGAACTATACAGAGCCCGGGAACATGCATATCAGGGTGCGTATGGAGAATTTAGGGGTGGGGATATCTCTTTTAAAAGAAAGATAGAAAGAAATAGTAATAACAGCATACCTTCCCCATCCTACAGAATCCTCCCGCTGTGAGAACGCATCAACCCAGCCATGTGACTATGCAGAATTTCCTAGGACTACAAGTGGATGATTCAGATTACATACCAGCAAGGAAAAGACGTTCTGCTATGAAAGGCCTTGTCAGAGCGGTGGTATATGGAATTTTAAAATACTGCCTGAAGAATTACATGTATGATTCATGCTACGGGTGTATGGTTCAAGCAGGGGGGCAAGACTCCCATGAATGTGTTACTTGGACCGATAGAAATGTTTCCAGATTTATTAGAATATTGTCATCAAGGATGTGTGTGAAAGCAGTGCTCCACATAATTATTATAATTGCTTACAGCTTGAAAATGTTATTGCTATCTAGTGATACCGTGAATCAGACTCTAAACCTCATCAGCAGGGTTAAGGGTTCTGATGACCCGCAGGCTGTGTTAGAAGCTATCCCACAACAGAAGGATTCCAGAATGCTCTCTTTTGTGAACTGTGTCCTCGAAAAAAAGGGGATACAGACAGTTTCTTGTTCCAGAGATACCTGAATAAATTCCCTCGCAAAAGTCTAATGGAACTGTTGTACACGGCTGCCCTCTGGTGGTATGTGTTTTTGCTTTGTTTTTTGTTAATACATTCTTCCTAGAATACTGACTGTATTTTTGTATGTCTCTTAAAATACTATATTATTATGTATCATTTCATAAAATAAAAAAATGGCCCTGATTCTAAACAAATGACTGCTTTATTTTTTGCTGGGGATACCCTATTACAGATATATTTTACAAGGAACTTCACCAGCCCTGAGGGTTCTGTAGTAGGTTGGGGTCCGACAAGAGGATGATGATGCGTTCATCAGACAATGGGTCCTTTAGCAGTGGGGAGATAAAGCCATCAGCCAGCATGAATCTTTTACCACACCCCTCATGCAGCATGCATGAGGTCAACCAATCAGAAAGGTCTTGCAAGACCATGTGGGCATAGGACTCACGTTGATAAAACTAGTTTGAATTAGGAAGTCTTTCTCTTTCACCCCTGGAGAACTCCCCAAAGCAGGACCCTGTAGAGAAACAAGTCTAAGGTATGGCTACCACCATTTTATAACTTGCTTTTTCTAAACCATGCTGTGGGGCCTGGTTTTGAATCTGTTTGATATCTTTGGAATCTTTTGATATTTTAGTATGCTCTTATTTTATATATGGAGAGCATGTTTTAGGGGCCAGGATTGGTTTAAAATGCATGAATCTTTAGCAGTTTACCCCTTTTTCTCTCATTTTTTCTCTAAGCCATGCGGCCTGATTTTGAATCTGGCTGAATCCTTAGTAAATGCTTATTTTATATATGGAGAGCCTGTTTTTAGGGCCTTGTATGGTTTAAAAGTGCATGTAACTTTAGTAATTTACCCCCTTTTCTCTCATTTTTTCCTCTCTACGCCATGCGGTCTGGTTTGAATCTGCCTGCTTCCTTAGTAAATGCTTATTTTTATATCTGGAGAGCATGTTTTAGGGTCAGGAATGATTTGAATCTTACCCACAGGGTCTTTAAAAAAAAAAAGAGAGAGAGAACCCTGACCCTTGTTGTTTTTAAAATTTTATTCTTAAAACCTATATTTACACAGGCAGTATTATATACAGCATTTTTGATGTACGCCTCAACATCTGTAGCAATCTAGTATTCCAAGGGCCGTTTCTGTTCTCTGCAAAACAGCTCTCCTGCAACAAATAAATAAAACAGGGTCATGCATGCACAACTCACAATCCTGTAAATGGTTTAAATTAAATAAACTCACCCAGCACACATGTTCATGCCAGCCACTCCTCACAATGTAATCTGTAATAAAAAGGGCCATCTTGTCCATGATTTGCTGGCTCACTGCAGGGCATAGACGTTTTGTAAGACTTTTTGTAAGCAAACCACCGAACAGAAAAATAGTTAAAAATCTGCCCTTATTGATTTTCCCATCTGCAAATTCTGCAGCCATCACAGATGTGAAATAGTTCTCAATATCTAGCAAACTGTTAGGGTGAAGAGAGTCCATGTGGGGGCTTAGCTCGGCCTCCATTTTAAGTAGCAAGGGGCCTATCCCCACCGCTTCTGGTTTTCCACAGGCCTGCCGAATACACCCCATAGCAAGAGAATAAACATGCCGATATTCCATCTTGCTGCCCGTTTAGGTTCTGATTGGGGAGGATATGTCTGAGCATGTCCCTGACTGGGTATTTTGTATATATTCAACAGCACTCACCAAAAAACAAAGAAAGAAAAACACCACCAAAGAAGATGAGCATAAGGGATGATGAAATGAGCAATCTTCTTGATATCTCTCAAGATATGGGTATGGCTATATTCTACTCTCCCCACCCCCCACCCCTTTTTAGATTGTTTTAAAATGTTAAGAAGATATACAAATGCCTGATTTATATTTGATGTTCTACAGAAACTGTTGTTCAAGCCCCTCGGCCTGGGAGAGCCACTTTTTCGCTCTCAAAGAGTTCGGACCCATATCTCATTCCAAAGGATGAGGTTTTCACATCACAGGCTGTTAGAAACAGAGTACCTGGTAAATTACATTTTAAAATTTAAAATAAATTCTAGATGAGTACTGTTTTGAAGGGTTTTTCTGAGTACGATCATCTCTCTCTCTCTCTCTCTTTTTATTGTAGATGGCATAGGGCAGAGAAGTGATGATAACATAGGTAAGAACAGGGTCCCCCCCCCCCCAAATCTCTCTGTAATATCTCATTCTAAAATTCAACAAATTGTGTATTATTTCTCTGTGTAAACCGCCCTGAGCCATTTTTTATTATTTATTTATTTATTTTGGAAGGCCGGGGGGGGGGTATACAAATAGAATTATTAATAATTATGGTTAATACATGCCTATGTTGTTCACAGTGGACCTGACAAATACCCAGGACGGGTTGCGGAATCTGACTGAGAGTGCTCTAGAGGGTAAAATAGCTTTTATTTTAAAAGCATCCCTGCAAATGTATACGCTGTGTGGAAACCTCAGACTAATTCTATCTAACATGCCCCCCCTTTTTTCCCCTACAGAAGAACCTGAACCAGCCCCCACACGTCTAAGCAGATTGAAGAGAAAAGCAAAGAGTAAGGGTAGGAGAAAGAAAGAATGAAATGTTTTAACTATTTTATTTATGTATAGCTTTTATTGATAAAACCGTATGATTCCCTTGTCTGCAGATGTAGTATCCCATGAACAGCATCAACCCGGACACATGGCGCCCAGGGACTCCAACGTGGAGGTGCAGCCAGCCTACAAAAAACCCAGAAGGGCTATCCTGGAACCTGGTAAGACATTTCCACACTACATGACACAAACAGCAACATACTTCAGTAACACACATGTTTGTACCATGCGGGTAAGACATTTCTGCACCGCATGACACAAACACGCTCACACATCATGCACACACCTGTGTGTCATGTTGGGGAGGACCCCCCTTGTCTGCGTGGATTCCTGAAGATGTTCCCTCTACTACCCGACGACAGCTGACCCGGAAGCCCTAGGAGCGGGCAAAACCACAAGACACCCAGAGACCCTTTCAGAAGTCTGGTAAGTCTACCCCCCCCCATGGCACAACACACACACACACACACGTTCAAACCTACTAGCTGTGGGTGATTTACTCCAGACATACATGGTGACCCCCTGCCCCCCCCCCCGATCTATCTGTTTCAGAACATGAACCGGGGCTCCGTGATGTCCAAGAGCTGAACTTCCAAGATAACGAGTTCTTGGCCAGCATGGCACGTGTTACAGAACACATAGAGACATTGATAAGGACTAGGGCTGTGGCTTTTGAACGCAAGGCCGAAGCTGAGCAACACATTGAGCAAGCAAAACGCATCATACGTAAAGAAATGGCCGTGATTAGTGATACTTCACAACAGCTACAATGTCTAAAGACACGTGCAAACCCTGTGTGTGATTTCGTAGACAGAAATAAAAAAGATCAACCATACCCTGTCTGCATACAGGTGGGGGGAGGGTCCGCATCTAGCCACCAGCCAGGAGGGTATAGGAATGCTTCTGATTCTTCAGACAAATTTGAACCATCCGAGGAGTCACCTAGTGGCCCCGGTCCTCAGAATGCTTTTACTGAACAGTGTGAAACCCAGAATGGGTCCTCTCTAAGTGAGGCTTCTGATGTTGGCCCGAATGCCACCCCCAAAGAGCGGGCTACCCACAGTGGAGCTTCTCGAGGAGGCTTGGCGTTCGATGTTGGACCTGCAGCTGGTTCCCAACAGTTCTCTTCTGAAGAAGCAGCAGGCATTTCTGAAGAAACCCCACCTGTGGATCTTCAGTTTATACAGCGTTATAATAGGAGCTATGCACGCTTTAATGGAACTGAAATGTATTACGAATTCAAGTTTGTGAATTTGGACAGAGTACACTCCTTTTGTGATGCGCTATCTGGGATGCATTCTGCTATTCAAAGGGTTCTGGATAATATAAACAACCATATAGAACCAGGGGACTTTGTACAGCTCAGATTGCGAGCGCCAGGGATTTCAAACCCCCTTTACTCAGCAAGGAGACAGGCAGGCCATCTGAACGCTGAGGCATTCCTAAGCGCTATATCTAACCTGCTTCAAAGTTATGCACAAATTTTAGCTGATGGTGTATTAACACTGGCTGTGATTGTCATCACACCCCCCACGAGGAGCCGGTCGCAGGCATATAAAATCAATACCCTATAGCAGCATTATACAGAAACAGAGGCTGCATCTGATAGATGTCCCCATGCCTAACACAGCCCTCTGTTTTGCAGCGAGTCTCATGGCTGTTCTAGATTTGAGAGCCACCGCTACACAGATAAAAAAGGGAGCAAAAAAGTTGTACCAGGATCTTGGGTGGAGTGAGCAGAAACAAGTGTCTTTTGCAGACGTGGAAATCGTAGAGACACATATGAAGGTCAATATTGTTGTTGTGCAATGGGGAACTTCTGGATGGAGTATTTTAAAAACTCCTGAACAGAAGTACCTCAAAACCTGTTTTCTGTTCACCTAGTGGATAAGGATCATTATTATGGGGTTAAGAACATCAAGGGGTTTTTTGGGACCAGAAATTTTTGTTATGTCTGCTACACGCCCTACAGACACACACACGACTGTTTGATGAGGTGCCACCGCTGTTTAGAGGCTGGCTGTGTAAAACATGTGGGGCGTGTAATCAGATGCCCCAAATGCAAGATGCAGTGTAGATCACATGAGTGTCTAGGAAAGCATATGAAGCTCGCCGCCATGGGGCGGGTAGAATGCATCCCGCCTGACCTATGTGAAAAGTGCTTCCGCTATGTCGAGGCGGGTCATGAAGCTGAAAGCGTCTGTAGGGGAAAGCAGTGCCATGTATGTTATGAGTACCTTTCCCCCGGGGTAGAACACGCGTGTTACATTCCACGTCTACAGTACCCCGAGATATCAGTAAAATATGTGTTTTATGACTGCGAATGCAGGCAGGAGGATGGGATCCACGTCCCAAACTATATTTATGCCAGGGCCTTTGATGGGGAGACTGTGGAGCCTGCTAAAGCATATCAAGAGAAGCAGAAAGATTGGGAGAAGTGGGGGCCCCAAGGGGATTATTGGGAATTTAAGGGAGATAAATGTCTGAATGACTTTGTATTATGTTTTACATCAGATAATAAGTTTATGGGGTGCACTTTTCTGGCTCACAACTCGCGGAGCTACGATGGCATTTTGATACTGAGAGAGCTAATCAATGAAGGCCTCGATGTAGAGCTGCTCACACAGGGGGGAAAACTACTGTGTATAACAGTTACAAAAAATGACATAAAATTTATAGATTCCCTATGCCACCTACCCATGGCTCTAGCAAAACTCCCCAAAGCTATGGGTTTTCAGGGCTGCAAGGGCTATTTCCCACATTTCTTTAATAAAAAAGAAAATGAGAGTTATGTTGGGAATATGCCAGACCCCCAGGACTATGGTGTGGATGCTATGAAGCCTGCAGATAGGGAAGAATTCATGAAGTGGTATGAGGAAAACAAATCAAAAACGTTTGATATGCAGAAGGAATTGGCCTATTACTGTCAGAAAGATGTAGACATCCTGATGCAGGCCTGTACAAAATATAGACATGAATTGGTTGAGATGACATGGGATGTCGTTGATAAACCTATGGGGAGGAAAAATGCCAGGGTTCTTGTGGGTATCGACCCCTTCCAATACCCTACGCTTGCTAGTGTGTGCTTAAGAATGTACCGCTACAAGTATCTGAAAGATGAAGAGATCGCCATACCGGCCCCAGATAACTACCATCATCAGTGCAAAAGATTCTCAACTATGTCCATTCAATGGTTGGAATACATAGCCCACAGGGAAAACATACATATTCAACACGCTTTGAAAGGGGGTGAGTTTAAGGTTGATATTCCTCAGGAGCTTCAGGAGGCGTCGGGGGGTGTTAAGGCATATTATTTAGATGGTTATTCTGTGAATGGGGGAAAGAAATGTGCTTTTGAATTTAATGGCTGCTTTTATCACGGGTGTGTAACCTGTTATTCAGCACACAAACAGCACCCCATGTTGTCGGAAACCTATGGTTTTCTCTACAATGCTAGTGAGAGGAAAGCAGATGTCTTAAAACCCTTGGGGTTTGAAGTCCGTTGTATATGGGAGCATGAGTGGCGTGACATGGTCAAGGGGGATCAGAAGGTGGTAGATTTTCTGAAGCAGCAGGGATTTCCAGAACCTCTGGAACCTAGAGATGCGTTGTTTGGGGGCAGGACAGGCTGTGTGCGTCTGTATTATGAGGCCAAGGAGGGAGAACAGATTCACTAGTCAGATTTTACCTCTCTCTATCCTTTTATCATGCGAAATCGCCAGTTTCCCATAGGACACCCTAAAGTAATTTATGACGATTTTAGACCACTCTCTGAATCTTTTGGAATTGCCAAGGTGAAGGTATACCCACCACGCCGTCTCTTTTTCCCTGTCCTCCCTGTCAAAGTGAACGGGAAGCTCATGTTTCCGCTGTGCAGTCTCTGTGCAGACTCACAGCAGTTGGAGCAATGCAGGCACAATGATGAGGAAAGGGCTTTAGTGGGTACATGGTGCACTGTAGAATTGAATGTTGCTGTGGCTAAAGGTTACAGGGTGGCACAGATCTATGAGGTTTGGCATTTTGAAAGGAGTTCTGGCAGCCTCTTTTCAGAGTACGTCAAAACATTTCTCAGGCAGAAGCAAGAGGCTTCGGGCTACCCAGCAGAGTATGTCAGCAGGGAGGATAGGGAGAAATACATTGCTGAGTATTATAAGAAAGAAGTTGTGTGTTTACGCCCCAAGATGATTGAATCAAATCCTGCTAAACGCCAGATAGCCAAGCTTTTCTTAAATTCCTTGTGGGGGAAATTTGCTCAGAGGTCAAACCTTCCTAGGACATCCATAGTAAAAAGCCCTAATGAGCTTTCCCAATACCTCTTTTCAGATAGCTATGAGGTCTCTATGTGTGAATTCCTTGATGATGATGATACATGTTGTGTGTCTTGGAAAGATGCAAAAGAACGTATTGTTCTGCCAGGTCACACAAATGTTTTTCTGGCCTGCTTTACAACCGCCTATGCACGCCTGCATTTGTACTCTATCATGGAGAAGCTGGGGGAACGGTGCCTGTACCATGACACAGATTCTGTGATCTATGTGTCTCGTGAGGGGGAGTACAACCCACCCCTTGGAAACTTTTTAGGGGAGCTGACAAACGAACTACCGGCAGACCAGCACATAACAGGGTTTGTGAGCACAGGTCCTAAATCTTACGGCTACAAGCTGTCAGGGGGTAAATCGTGTATTAAAGTCAAGGGAATTACTCTGAACTTTTCTAATTGTCAAAAAATTAATTTTGACAGTCTGAAAAATCTGGTTTTTGCCTACGTTTTGGACCAGAACCCAACACGTGAGATTGTGGTAGAGCAGAATGGCATCGTTAGAAATAAGAGGAGATGGGAGATAGAAACACGTCTTTTGAGGAAGACACAGAGAGTGGCGTTTGATAAGCGCGTCATCATTGAGGGTTTTAAGACTATACCCTACGGGTATTAAAATGGATGTTCGATGGCAACACCCCTTCTCCGCTATCCTTGCGGGACCAAGCAATAGCGGAAAAACGTTTTTCCTTAAAAGAATGCTGGACAATGCACACAGTGTGCTATCTGTGATGCCTGAAAAAATCGTATGGTGTTACTCTTGTTGGCAACCTTTGTACAAACAATTGCTCTGTAAATACCCTATGATAAAATTTGTAGAAGGTATGCCTGAGAAAATTGATGATGATGACTTGTTACCCCCCAATAAAATCTGTTTTCTTGTTCTGGATGACCTGATGAGTGCTTCATCTGACAGCCAGCAAATTGAACGCGCTTTCACTGAGTTTGTTCACCACAGGAATCTGAGCGTTTTTCTCATCACACAGAATGTTTTCTACAAAGGAAAAGCGGCCCGCACCATAAGCCTTAATGCCAAGTATATGGTGCTCTTTAAAAACCCAAGGGATAAATTACAGATCATTAATTTGGCGCGTCAGATTTTCCCCGGGGATGTCAAGTATTTCACAGAGGCCTACCACGATGCCACACGGGAGCCTTATGGTTATCTAGTTGTGGATTTAAACCCTAGAACTCCTGAGGATTATAGGGTCAGAACGGGTCTTTTCCCTCCCAAATGGCCTGTCGTGTACATCAAGAAAAAATCAAAGGGGGGATACAAAAGGGGGTCACACTGATGCTTTCACAGGTATTCCTGTTACCCCACTGCTCTGAGAGCCATGTCTACCCGCGTGAAGAGAAACTTAGCCCTCTTAAAACTCCTTATTAATGCCTCTCCACAGCAGAGGAAAGCCATACTATGTGCAGCTTCTGATGATTTAATATCAGCCATATCCGATATTGCCCTAAACACCTTAAAAGGAAATATTCCATTGTCTCCGCACCAGATGCGTGTGCTAAGAAAAAAGCGTGGATTAATTAAAAAACTGAGTAACAAGCGCGTATCTCTGAGAAAGAAGAAGCTTTTGCTCAAGCAGTCTGGAGGGTTTCTTGCGCCGCTGTTAGGAATTGCAATTCCTCTGATAACAAGCCTTTTAACCAAACAATAATAGAGTATGCGGAAAAGATGTACATGGTCCCCAAACACCAGTTAGATCTGCTAAAAGGGAACCCTCCTAAGGAGGAAAACATCAGAGCTGCTACAATCTACGCTTTAGACACTGAAATGCAAGGTGTTCTTCAGAGGTCTGACTTAACAGAATATGAAAAGGCTAAACTTTATGAGGGCCTACTTCAAAAATATTTAACACATGTGAGAATGGGTGATACCGAAAAGGGAAGACTAAACCTGTTTCTACCACAGCCTGAGATGCCAGCTGCTGAAGCTACACACAGCTCTGATCCCTCCTTTCAGGAAATCTTGGACACTCTCCCTGTGCGTTCTAGGAACTCGGCAAAGATTTTGTTAAACAAGCTGAGGCAGAATGCTGCAGTTACAGCGTGGGATGAGCGGGGGCGTTTTGTCTATAAGGGGACAGCTGTTGACGGTTCCAACATGGTGGATCTGATCAAGGCATTCACTCAAGTTCATACCCTGCGTTCCAAACGCTTCCCTAAAGGCTGGGATTTGTTCATGAACGGTTTGGCAGAGTTAAATGTGCCTACCTCTGTGGCAGGAAACCAGACCAGTAGGGAGTTTTTGGAGCATATGGAGAATCCTACCCCTGCAGCTAGCCCTCTAACCTTAACACCTACACCCAGGACTTCTAAAATACCCGTGAGAACTCACTGGCTCCAATTGTAACCTGCTACATAGATATTAAAACATGTAAAAGTGTCAAATAAATTTTCTCTCTGAAATATATTTTACAGGGTGGTAGTTGCTGCTTTGCGGGTAAGAATGATACAAGCACACACACGTATACTTTTTAAAGACTCAAGGCTTACTTTACTGTTCTGTGAAAATCAGTACAAGATCCACAACCTTGCGTGTTTTGAAAACAATTTGTGACATGCCTAGGCATGCATTTCTTTTTCTTAACATACAGTTCGACCATCTGGTCATTTCTTTCTAAATCCCCAGAATACAATTCTTGAATCTGCTTAAATGTTAATCCCCTACCCCTCTGCAGTAGAAAGAACAAACAGTGGTAGCCGCAGGTCACAGAGTCGTGAGCTTGGAGCTGTCGGGGTTGAAAGACAGTCTTAGAGGCATTTTTTCTTTAAAAATTCATTATCGCTTTGGGAAAACGTGGGTGATTTGGGGGGTGTCCATAAGAATCAAAAAACTCTGCCTGGTTGTCTTCTGGCAGGTAGATGGCTAACCAATGTTCTCCCGGGAATTTATGGGGGTGTGTGTTCACTACTAATCCCACAGGTCTTTGTAGCAGTCTCTTTCTAGGCAACCAGTCACTAGGGAAAACTCCAAAGAACGTCTTTCGGGTGCAGGGGCTGGCAGACAGTACGCGTGTTAATTGTATGCTATCCATATTACATATAGTCGAACAGTACATCCCGTCTGTGGTTTATCTCGATGGGATTGTCAAATACCGCATACACAATCATGTTAATGGTCAGTTGAAGCGGTCTGGCAAAACGTATCTCGACCCGCAGATTCCCTGTCTTAATCAGGGAATAGTGGCTCCCGCATTCTTGGTCGGGCGTTAGATCAAAAGCAAACAGTGTGTAGCCTTTCCCATATTCTTCCCTATTAATGAACAGGGGTCTGTCTTCTAGATGCTTGCCTGTGACCTGTAGCAACCCCACATACTCACGGATATAGTTACGCGCTGCAAAATCTGGCTGGTAAGGCTTCATAGGGACGGGAGTACTATCCATATAGAGGCAGGCAAAGTTAATGTCATAATGCTTGAAATTAAAGGGATTTTTGGTATATGAACCACTAAATGCATCGTTATCCACAAAACCAATGATGACAGTTTTTGGCAACTGCCCTAAATACAAATTTTCCTGGTTGCAGACACGGCTTCCAGCGGGGATACTGAATACTTTCATACTCACACGATCCACAGGGTATTTTGCATTGGCTGTGAGCAACGCCTCCGCATGTGCTAACCGCACAGAAGGGTTCAGGGAACATTTCTTGATAAAGAGGGATGCCGATAGTATTTGCAGCTTGTAGCGGGGGTTATCTCCACCTGCCGTCAGACAGAACGTGTCCTTGTTACGCGTTAGTTTAATTTTCACATCTACACCGTTTAAAAGCAGTTTTTCTTGAAACGTAATATCTGTGTGTAGATGCCCCATTAGGTCCACCTTCCGACTTTCAGATGTGAACGCTGCTCTGTCTAAAAATCCTAAATTCTGCCCATCTAAAGCTGTTATCTCATGAAAGCCCGGGGCATCCTTATAAAATAATCCTGCTGAAAACTGTGTAGATAGAGTGGCCTCACTGTAATTCATCATCGCTTCAATGAAAGCCCTGTAGGGGTAGGTGCTACTGCTCTGACTGACAAGACGGTCTCCCAGGGTCACATCCACCTGGCTAAACATGGCTGCTAGTGGGTAGTTCACAAACCCCACAGCAGAGTCCTGTGCCAAGTTGGTCCCATCCTCCTTGACAATTTTACAACACACATATAAAAGCGTGTTATTCAAATCCAGGTAAAAATCTCCAGACCCCGCAATGAAAAAGTCCAGAGGGGCTGTGTCTGTCAGGGCTGTAAGCGGTGGAACCTCGACATATACGCTTCTCTCAATACTTGTTTGTGTTGGTGCGATTTGGAAAAGGTCCAGTTCTGATTTCATGCATTCTTCGGAGCTGCAATGTATAAAAGCCATTATGACTTAAAAGATGTCACCGGGAGCACGTTTCCTCTTCCCCTTGGGATGCCTTCGATGCTTCTGAGGCTTTTTCAGGTTCACCCCTTTTCTTTTAAGAGGTTGGGGAGGTCCTGATAGCTGCACACGTGCTGCTTTTCGTTTTCTTTTGATATACATCAGTCCTGACCCCCCTTGTGAGGAAGAAGCTTGATCCATCCTGTTCAGAACTGCTTGGGAGGCATGGCCCACTACAACTTTGGGAATCCCTCGCGCTGCTGTTTTGATGTGTGGCCTAATGATTTCCAGCCCCCGCCTCAAAAGAGGTACAGCTTTCCTGAAAAGGATCCTAAATATACCCCCAATTCCAGCCCCATACATGACAGGGGCCCCCATGAAGCCAGGAAGAGCGCTTCCGGCTTGGGCCCTGTAATAGTTCTTGTAAAGGGCGGGGTCGCCATAAGTTTTCAGAATTGGCATTTTTTCTTTCCCCTTAAAGTTGTAGGCCTCTTCTGGGGCGAAAGTGTAGCTTCACAATAACCTTGCCAAAACGGAATGGCACACATTTGTCCTGATCCGTCTTTATCTGGACCGTGATCGTATCAATATACGATCAAGAGCCCCTGGTGGCGCAGTGGTAAAACTGCCGCCCTGTAACCAGAAGGTTACAAGTTCGATCCTGACCAGGGGCTCAAGGTTGACTCAGCCTTCCATCCTTCCGAGGTCGGTAAAATGAGTACCCAGAATGTTGGGGGCAATATGCTAAATCATTGTAAACCGCTTAGAGAACTCTGGCTATAAAGCGGTATATAAATGTAAGTGCTATTGCTATTGCTAATATGGTGCTTGCTGACAGAGATGTAGTGTGGCTTATCATAAACAATGTTAACACATTCACCGTTCAGGCCCTTCACGGTGATACTTCGCAAAAGGGGTACATGGTGGTCTCCCACGATCTGATACTCTACAATGTCTGTATAAACAAACAGAGTGTTGAACCCCCCTGTTATATCTGCAGGAAAAGGGAAACCTTTGCCTGCTGTATCATGAACAAACAGAGTTTTGACCCCACTGGCTATGCTTGATGGGTAAGACAGCTCTTTTGGGTGTGTGTCAGGGAGGAGTCCTAATATGTGTGCTAATTCTGCCCCGGCAGAAAAGGTGTATGCATTGTTAGGACTCATAATCTGTATATATCTAGTAACAGAGTCATAAAGCAGGGTAGTCCCCTCTAGAGCCTTCTGGGTGCTGGTGATTTCATTCATATCGTGCAGCAAATCGTTTATGCTGGAGTAATATCCCTTTCGTAAGTAGAAGGTCCATTTCTTTAACCCCTTGCTATATTGAAAGGGGGTGTCTGTCGTGATGGTGTCCCATGTGCACGGGTACTGTATCTCTGAGAGCCCCACCTCCCACTCCCCGGGAAGATCCAGTGGCCCGGCTAGTTGGATGGTGAAATCTGAGCTAGCGTTCTGTGGAAAGGCCTTCTTGCTGGCGTTACTAGGGAGTGTGATGTAAAAACCCTATCACCCATTGCAGAGGTCTGAAGCAGGTACCCAGCTATTGAACTTGTCAGGCCACCCCACCCACTTCACTAAATGTCGTTTTACTTTGCCACGGCCTTTTGTAGCTAGAATTTTTTCAATCCTGTACAATTTGTCCTCTCCTGCTTTAACTTTCTGTAATTCTTCATGATAGAAACTCCCAATAACTGGCTCACCCATGTAGTCTTTTACCAGATAGACCGGGCGTTCAGCTTTTCTGATGACTCGGTCCACTATAAACAATTCTGTGGTGTAGTTCTGTTCATAACCTTTCTCAAAAACCCCTTTAATTTTTGAAATCCTGACGTGATCTCCTTTTCTTAACACTGGAGACTTTGCTTTTTTATGGCTACAGCTTCCATAGACTCTTCTCCAAACAGACAGGTCGTTGCTGGTTGTGACATCTACCGGCCTGCATTGTATGGTTGTGAGAAAGCTGTGGTTATAGCTCTTTAGGAATTGAGGCAGGACATCAATATACCTGAATGTGTTATGAGCAGTAAAATACCTCCACATACGTGTTTTCAAGGTTCGGTTCAGTCTCTCCACAAGAGCAGCTTTGACATCGTTGTTGGTGACAAAGTGGTGAATACCTCACCAGCTTGCCAGTTTCCGCATTGGGGTCTGGTTCTTCAGGCTTTGTAACCACAAGGCCATCCAAGGTTTCCTCCTCCTCACCGCTTTCAGATGATGAAGTAAAGCACACAGCCCTACAGTAATCGGCCCATGGATCGGTGGGGCTTGGGGTCAGGCAGTCACAAGATGACCAGTATTCGCTCGATCTGCAGCACTTACGCTCGCAATAGACGACCCTTGACCGGGATGACAAGTAAGATTCGCACCCGCACTCATCTGAATAAGTATACTCTCCACATGAGCTATCACAACACCTCTCATCGCACCAATCAAATTGGGGTCTGCTCTTCACCCATTTTCTCTTTTTCCTAAGCCGCTTTTGTTTCACAGGCTCTTCTGTTTCAGAATCTGAGGAACACACGTTTCCCACTTTGGAGATGGTAGTTGGAGGCTCTTCATCTCCAGTTTCCATGGTGGTTAGAAGGCTGGTGTCACAGCGCCCGCAATCACATTCTAGTCTACCACCCTCATCCGAGGGCCCTGCTGCAAAGTTAGTCTCTGGAACCTCACCAGCAATAAGATCAGCCCTCTGAGGGGTTTTCATACTCATAGGAGGGAAGGACAGACTCCGCGCTTGTATAGGCTTAATCTTCGTGGGTGCCTGTGGCGATGATAGGTCTGTGGCACGCGGTGGAGTCCTAGCGTCAGCCATCGTCTCTGTACAGCTGTAAAATGGCTTCCCTCTAAACGCACCACCCCTAACCCTGTTCGTAGAGGGGTCACTTGACCCCGTTTCACCCAATAAAGTTACACAAAATGGCCACCCGACCATTATCACGCCTGCGCACTCGGTCCTTTCCAGACCCTGAAACCTGTTCCTATTGGTCCAGGGTGGCTAGGTGTGTTCGTAGAGGGGTCACTTGTCCACCTTCGGACATGTCTGGACATATTCTGGGGTAGGGGTGGTAGGGTGGGGGCCAGACTTCCGGGGTGAGGGCATACCCCTACTTCTGACCCTTTCCGACCACGTGGGGCCTCCTCTGGGCCTTTTCGCCCAATAAAGTTGCACAAAATGGCCGCCCGACCATTATCACACCCGCTCACTCGGGCCTCTCCGGAGCCTGAAACCTGTTCCTATTGGTCCAGACTGACTAGGCGTGTTCGTAGAGGGGTCACTTGTCCACCTTCGGACATGTCTGGACATATTCTGGGGTAGGGGTGGTAGGGTGGGTGCCAGATTTCCGGGGTGAGGGCGTACTCCTACTTCTGACCCTTTCCGACCACGAGGGGCCTCCTCTGCGCCTTTTCGCCCAATAAAGTTGCACAAAATGGCCACCTGACCATTATTACACCCGCTCACTCGGGCCTCTCCGGAGCCTGAAACCTGTTCCTATTGGTCCAGGCTGACTAGGCGTGTTCGTAGAGGGGTCACTTGTCCACCTTCGGACATGTCTGGACATATTCTGGGGTAGGGGTAGTAGGGTGGGTGCCAGATTTCCGGGGTGAGGGCATACCCCTACTTCTGACCCTTTCCGACCACGAGGGGCCTCCTCTGCGCCTTTTCGCCCAATAAAGTTGCACAAAATGGCCGCCCGACCATTATCACACCCGCTCACTCGGGCCTCTCCGGAGCCTGAAACTGTTCCTATTGGTCCAGGCTGACTAGGCGTGTTCGTAGAGGGGTCACATGCCCACCTTCGGACATGTCTGGACATATTCTGGGGTAGCCGTGTTAGGGTAGGTGCCAGACTTCTGGGGGTAACGGCGTCCCCCACTTCTGACCCTTTCCTGTCACGTGGAGGTCTCCTCAGCACCTTCTGATGACGTATTTCTGGTGACGTAAGCGCATTTTGACAGCTGCAAGCCCCTGCCCCCGTGACGACACTGTGATGTCATCCTCCAGCCACATGCTTTTGTTTGTAAACAAAACCACATGGTTTTTGACAGCAGGTATGCCCCTATACTACTGTGGATCTTTCAGCTGAATGAGAGAAGCTGTTGGCTGGAGACAAGAGCTTTTGGATCAAGCATGCAGTTTGCTCAGAGCACGGCTGAGAGTCAGAGCACCATGCCTGGGGAAGTCTTGACTTCTCACTGCGCAGTGGAAGTCACAGACAGTTCCTGTCCATGGACAGAGTTCCTGCCTGTAGCTCCGCGGCTTGGGCAGAAAACACTTGGATTGCTCAGGAGCAGATCTTGCTTGTAGGCACAAGACTGCCTGTAGGCAATAGACTGCTAGTTCTCTGTCCAGTAAGCCTGTTCTTTATAGTTGTATTTTCCTTTGATCTCTCATAGAGTCTATTCAAATCTCCTCATCTTTTCCTGGGTCCCCAAAAAGGTGACAACTTGCTGTTACCTTCTGGATATCATCTTTTAATTATTCAGCCAGTCTAGAGAGATCTCAAGCTCATCTTCTGTTAGCTGCTCTCTTGAGGAGGGGACATTGCCCAAAGCAAATCTGCATCTCTGAGTTGCAAATGGGCCCCTTCTCTTGTCCCAGATTTGCTAGCCTGATCCCAAAAGGTGTTAAAGGTCAGGAGTTAGTGAGAGAATTAGTTCTATTTGTGTGAGACAGCAATGACATTATTTCTTGTGTACCTCTAGCTAGTGTGTCATTATAACAAGAGAATATTTAAAGTAACATAAAAAGGGGTACATGTGTGAGACGAGTTAATCAATACATTTGACTGAGACAGAAGCATCCTGTCAGTGAGGAAAAGGGATAATTTCAGCAGTGTGAGACTGGTCATTAAGCCTGACCCATTGAGTCTCTTGTGAGTTCCACAAACACTGATAACCAATGCTAGATTACCCCTGCCTTTACAAATCATTTACCGGGCAGTCATGAGATCTGGGCATCATGTTCACCTCAAGTTCAGGCATTTAATTGAACTCTTAATATAAAATGAAATCAGACACAGGCCTGAATTCCATAGACTTTTGGGTTGGTACCTCTGAGTCTAAGGTTGGGGTACATGTGCCCCAACACTCCAGGGGGTGTTGAGTGGGTAGTTTACCACTCCACCAGATCTATGAGGCAATTAGAAAAGACTAAGGCTTCTCTTACAAGGTAAAACCATGAGGGGGGCCAGGGGTGTAAGGTGGCTGGAGTGGGCCCAGAGACAACATTTTGAAATTGGCCCCTCACTGATACACACACACACACACACACACACTTCACAATAGATAGTCATGTGACTTGCCTCTGGGGCGCCCCTCGAGGCGTGGGGGCCCCCAGGCAGCTGCCTACCCTTGCCTAATAGTAGTTACGCCCCTGAGGGGGGCATATGGACTACAGATGGCTTTCTGGGGTTCTGCACCTTGTCTGCAACTTCATTCCTTTATGTGCTTTATTAAGGCAGCCCCCATTCAATCAAGGAGGGGAGGCTTATTCAGTAATTGGCAGTAGCCTGTGGTGGTGCATGTTTATGAAAATAAATGCAAAATCAAAATATGGTTAAGTTGAGAAGAATACATATATTTAAATATAAAGGTCATAAAAAGGAAATATGCTGGAAGCTAACGATAGCATTTTTAGTTTGTTAAAAATGGAATTTGTGATTTAAGTCTTGTCTTTGAAAAGAGTTGACTATTAAAATGTGCAGTAAATCATGTGTAATTGAAAAAGGGTTGTAATTGTAAACGTAAGTGCAAAAGGTTGTTCTACATCTGAAAGTTGAAGACACTTTCTAGAATTTACAATAAGTTTTTTATTTACTGCCAGGCATGCACACCAATGTAGAAACAGACTTGTATTAAGGTGCATAAACAATGCAGTCACCAAAAGAAACCTGAAAAAGCTTAATATGCAGAGACTGCTTCTATGAGGCTGATGAGTACAGGTGTAATTGATGGATTTCTTTGTGACTTTTCCTGAGAGCTAGCATAGTGTAGTGGTTAGAGTGTTGGACTAGGCCTGGGAAGACCTGAGTTTGAATCCTCATTCAACCATGAATCTCACTGGGTGACTTTGGGCCAGTCATGTATCTCTCGGCCTAACCTACCTCACAGGGCTGTGGTGAGGATAAAAAAACCCCATGCACACCACTCTGAGCTCCTTGAAAGAAGAGCGGGATATAAGTGTAAATATAATTTTTTAAAAATAGGCACATGGATGAACAAAATCTCTCTTCCTATGCTGTTTGCTCTGATTGATTGGAAGGGGAAAGGAGGGGACAGTTTGATTAACATTCCAGAATTGTTCCTAAGTGTACCCCTTATGAATTAATGTATTAGTTTCTCTCTCTTACTTGCCCTAACCTTGAGATTCCCCAGCGATAGCCCTGCCTGCTCATTTTGTGTATCTTACTCTGAAGATGGAGTGGGTTTTTTGTTTGTTTTATTGCGTGTTGTAGCTGTATGTGCATGTAGGCTGACTTGTGTTTTGGAGGAGGCACAGAGGCTTTAAGGCCCCACTCCGAATGCAGGTGTGCGCACACTGCCTTGATAGTGGTTAGAGTGCTGGACCAGGACTGGGGAGACCCGAGTTCAAGTCCCCATTCAGCCATGAGACGTGCTGGGTGACTCTGGGCCAGTCACTTCTCTCTCAGCCTAACCTACTCCACAGGGTTGCTGTGAGGAGAAACTGAAGTATGTACACTGCTCTGGGCTCTTTGGAGGAAGAGCGGGATAGAAAAAATGTGAATGCTGCTGCTTGCTGGCAGATAGCAGCTGGCGGGGCGGGGAGGGCAGGGGGGTTGCTAATACACACTGCTGGATTTGGAATGCAATGAACATGCTGATCAGGGAATGTAAGGACTCCATCCAGTCTCCAGTACCTCTCTGAATAGCTGATAGCTGTGGTGATTCCTGCTTTCTGAAGAAGGCTGTATCTGTGCTGCCTCAGCAATTTGAATCACTGAAAGCATGTAAGGTGCAGTTTTAATGTTCAGTTAGTGCCATCATTTCTTAATTAAAAGATAAACAAGCTTGACTTTTATTTTTGAGGTGATATTCTGGTGAAGTTATCTGAAAGATGAGTGTCAGATATTTGGGGGGTGGGTGGGGTGCAATTTCAGTGCTTGCCCTAGGCGCTATTTGCCCTAGCTACGCCTCTGGGGCCATGTCACAACAGGGAAGGAGATAGGTGCAGCATCAGGTAGCAGTTGGGGGGGGAGGGTTCCCTGGGGGGAGGCTGCACCCAGGTGGGGCCCACGGCCGAGGGGCAGTCCCCCCTACTCCATTTCATCCCTACACACCTGGTCTCTGTGATGGGATTCTCAAACAAAATTTGTGGGGTGGAATCCAGAGCTGCATTTCTAGCACCTGAACAGCCTTCCGTTTTTCAGACCTGAGCACCAGATCTAGGAAGGGATCTGAAGAAGACATCTGCTTTTGCAAAACATTTTTCTGACATGTCTTTAGTTATGAAGGGAAACGGGAGCGCACACAGCTCCCAAACCTGGGTAGGACCCGTCTCCTACTCTCATTAGAATTGTATAAACCAGCCCACTATGAGGAATTATGGTTTTGCAATAATTTCAGTCCGTAGGAGACCAGGTTTAGAGCGGGAATGCTGCAAGACACCTTGTCTGTGTACCTGCAAAACTGTCAAAGATCTGTGAGAGCCGGAATTGGGCTGTGCTGGCAAACCACAAAGCAAGGTTTGAAGGTTATGGAAAAGCAATTGTGAAAACCAGTCCACAGTTTCTAGTTTGCCATTGTAATGGCAACAAAGAAATGTCTCCCAGATTCACTGGGGGAAACCCAATTTACTGAGTGCATTTTAATTTAATGATTTTATCTACTTCATATTTTCAGAAGTTCGGGTGCAGGAAGCGAGGGGGGAGGAAGCGAAGCTGGAAGAAGAGAAACTGAGCGGGAAGGAACGTGATCTGGAAAAGCCTGACCATTGTTATTTTTGTAAATATGATTATTTTTGTAAATTATTATTATTATTCCTATTATTGTTGTTGTTTTTATTGTTACTACTACTACTATTATTATTATTATTAGTATTAGTATTATTATTATATTATTTAAAAAAACATAATTTTGAAAGACACACCTCTTCTCCTCCTCCATGATCTCTGCAGCAAGAGTTCTGCTTATGTACAGAACAACATTTGGAAGCTTCGGAGGTTTTGTAGAGCATTCTGGTTCCTGCTCTGAAATGGGGAGACATGTGCACTCTGCGTGCCTCTAGGACAGGAAGATACTCCTGTCCCTCAGTTACTTGACAATAATAACTCTAGCAGCATAACTCTAGCAGCAGCAGGGGCAGATCCGCCTGAGGACTTGCTCACCCACCATTCGCTGCCTCTGCTGCAGGCCCCCCACTGACCCCACCAACCACTGCCTCTGGTAGTAACTTGAGAAAGGCTTTGGTGTACGGGCTTAAGGGGAGGAGGCTGCTTGGTGGAAGCAGTTTCTCATTGCCCAGCCCCCAGTTGCCAGTCTTGAAAGTGTTGGGAATTCTCTCTGGTAAGAGAATCCCTTTTTCATTGCAGCAGAGTGCACAGAGGCACAACACAGCGGAATTTGGTTAGGCATGCGTGTATGCTGAGAGTAAAGTAACTTGGAGCCAGTTCATAGTTTCAAATCAATATAAAAGCCATTTATTAAAGAACTCCATTCTAGATAGGAAAGTGAGGAGTTAGGCTCTCTAATCTAGCTAGCTAGCTGGATACAGATGGATTCTGCATCTCTGCACACTTGGTGCAGGGAGAAGAGCTTGCATGTTGCAAGGTAGAAGGAAAAGGAAGAGAAGGGGGAGAGAAAGGAAGTGGCTGGAAGGAAAGAAGTGTCCCTGATAGTAGCAATCTACATTCCAATGGGATAGTGGAAGAGCAGTAGAGAAAGGATGTCCAGTGTCTTGACCCTCTAGCCCTCTGACTCACTAGTCTGTCCTCCACTGTCTTTGAGACAAGAGACTGTGCAAAGTCCTTCACTTCCAACAGAAAGGTGGCCAAGATAATGAGAAAAGGCTGCCAACTAGGAAACAGTCTCCTCAACCTGTGCCCCTTGAAATGCTGTGGAGGGTGTGAGGCTGTCATAGCTTTCCTCAGGTGAGCAAGAACCTGGGTCTGCTCCTACTTGGCAGGGAGAAAGTCCCGGAAGAGTAAGCTGAGTTTAGATCAGGGATGCTCAACTCTGGTCCTCCTGCAGATGTTGGCTTCCAACTCCCATAATCCCTGTCTATTGGCTACTGTGCCTGGGGATTATGAGAGTTGTCATCCCAAAACAGCTGGGGGGCCTAAGTTGAGCAGGTCTGCCTTAGCGGTATCAAGTGTTCACAACACCTCTGACCACTGGCAGAGTAATTTGTCCCTCAGAGTTATCCCATAGCGCCGTGCCTTGACTTGCCCTGCTGCCACAGGGTCAAAAGGAGAGCCTGGCACATGCTAAACATGAAACATGCTTTCTCGTGCTAGTTGGATAGGACTTCATCATGCCAAGTCAGTAATAGACTGTCTGTTACCAGGGCTTTGTTTCTTCCCAGTTTCTGGCCCGCTGAGTGACTAACTTGAGCATAACAGAGTGGCACTGGAGACACATCTCGGTATTTGGAGCGCTGCCCGCAGCAATTTAGACTGTACAAGTTCCAGAGCCACAATGTTGGGGAAGGGGCCCAATTGGGCACCATCGAGAAGCTAGCTAGTGACTTGGCTGTGAACAGTTCAAGGGCCGCGGATACATAATGGCCTCCTCTTGTCGGCAGGCATTTGAGAATGGCAGAGGCACTTCTCTGGACATTTAAAGCCAGGTGTTCTTCATGGCCTTTCCTAGAGCCACCAGAATGGAAAACTACTCCCAAGTCTTTGAAGCGTGCAGCTTGCTCAATCTTATGCCCCTCAATGTGCCAAGAGTGGATCTTGGGCCTCCTGACAAAGGCCATCATTTTAGTTTTGTGATCATTGATTTCCAGGCAGTTCTCCCTGCAGTGCAGCGTCAGGGCCCTCAGTGTTCTTCTAAGGCTAATGGGGGTCCTTGAGAGGATGGCTGCATCAGCCACGTCGAACAGGATGGCAATGTACCTCCCAGCGCGCTTTGGAAGGTGGAAATCTGGGTTGCTGAGCTGGCCCATCATACAGTTAATGTAGAAAATGAAGGGGAGTGGAGCCAGTATGCATCCTTGTTTGATGCCCTTCAGCTCTTGTGAGGTGGCCTTGGGGGCTACATCTCACCTGGAGTGATGTGTTCACGTGCAGGGTGAATATAAGGCAATGATCACTGCCCCCCCAGTCCTTGGGAATTTGGCCACTCGTGTCAACATTGGTGAAGTGCGAAGCCAGGATAGGGGCCCACCAGTCTAGCTTATTTTTAACGGCCTCTGGTGGAATAAGGTCCTCGCCTGGAGCCTTCCCCAGTCTTAATTGGGTGACTAGACTGTGAATCTCTGAGGTTGACACTGGTGCCCACGCTGGAGTATCTTCAATGGCACAGGTGGAGCTTCTGCAAACAGCAGCAGGCTCTTTGTATAGGTCATGAAAATAGTTCTCCCAGATCTCTGGATGAAGATGACAGTCCAGGTGATTTGGATCATAAGTGGGAGAGTGCTTTGTAAAGATGCCAGAACATGGCAGAATCTTTGGCTCTAATAGCCTGAATGAGACCCATCCAGGCATCTTTCATGGCATCTCTTTTCTTACGAAGCAGCAGAAGTTTGTGCTGTCTTTTCTGCAGAAGGAGATTCTGTGCGGACAACTGTCCAGAACCAGCTTTATAGACTTGATAGGTGTAGGGATGGGCTTTTGGGGCTTTAGCACAGTCCTTATCCAACCACTGCTTGGAGGCCTGTTGGCACTGTGCACGTAGCTGACAGATCTTGCGAGAGAGGAGCTGCTGTTATTCCTGGACGAGGGCATTGTAGGACTCCAAAGGTGCAGAAGTAGGGTCGTTAGTTAGAGAGGATGATTGAATACGCTGCAGGTGGTCAGAGGCGAATAGCTCACTTAGTGCTTGATCCAGTTGTGGAGACCATTTAGCACGGCAATGTGCTCCTCCCGTCAAGGATATGGTGGGATGATCATGGTTCTCCATATGGGACTGATAGATGAAAGGCTTTAGAAGGAGCGAGATGGGGAGATGATCACTGTCAAATTTGGGGACAACCTCAAAACCCTCCACCAGAAAGAGGAGGTACCCTGAGGTGATAAAGTAGTCAATCAGACACATCCCAGAGCCGGCCAGATAGGTGAAGTTGGCAGGATGGTCGTTTTCAAGCGAGTCCTTCAGAATGAAGAGATTAAGTCGGGTGGTCATTAGACTCAAGCAGAGAACTGCATAACTTGACCTTTGGTCCTTTGAAAGACGGATAAGAGGGAGCCCGTCTGCCTCGGGACTGGAAGCCTGAGGCTTCCTCCGTATCGGAGAGAGATAGATGTTAATTTTCAGCAGACTGCAGCAGCAGAATTGAATCAAAACTACCATAGCATATTGTTCGAGCGGTGGAAGCAGCTTCGAGGATGCGTGTAGAGAGGTAGCAAGAAGCACACCCAGGCCACCTTTGCATCTGCCACAGCCTGCCCCAGGTACAGCTCCAACTGTATAAGAGTGAAAGCCATTGAGTAATATCTCCCCGGATGAGTCTGAATAGCAAGTCCTGGGGACAAACAACAGGGCAGGCCTGCGGTCTTAATGTCCTGCTTGTGGGCTTTCATGAATCATCTGGCTGATCACTGTTGGAAACAGGATGCTGGACTAGATGCATCTATGCAACCCAGCAGAGCAATGCTTACATTTGTGTTAAGATGATTACAATGGTCTCTTTATCATTTGGCCACCTGCCTCTCTACCTAGTCTACCATTTCAAATTACAGAAAATTTAATCTACAATCCAATCTTCAGATGCAAAACAAAAGCACTTAAAAACAGAAATAACACCCAGCATCCCTGCCAGCCTCTACTATTCATCACCCCCAGTTTCCTCCCCACACTTCTGAGATTTCACCAGGTACTAGACACACATTTCAAGACCATTATTACAGCCTTGAGAACAGTAGATCTTCTTTTAGAAGAAAACGTCTCAGGACATTGAATTTCTTTCAGAATACTGTGCTTGTGCAATGCAACGGTAGAATCAGGGAGCACATAGACTTCTGGCAGAGGAGTGGTTGGCCTGCTGGATACAAACACAGCTTTGATGTAATGCCTCATATGACCTCTGTAGCACAAGATGGAGCCATACTCCAGTAGCTCCAATCATGCAAGCAAAGCATCTCCGATGCGCACGCACACACACACACACACACACACACACACACACACACACACTCTCTCTCTCTCTCTCTCTACAGGGTATCTGAATTGAAGGACTGGTCTGTGAGCAGAAGAGGTATGCTTGTTTTTAAAAAGGTTGGGAATCCTGTTTTAGAAGATTTGTACAAAGTTCTTCTCCCAGGGGTAGGGATGGAAGGTGAGCTTCAGTCCTGCCTGGAACATCCATGCCATGTTCCAGGCAGGACTGAAGCTCACCTTCCATCCCTACCCCTGGGAGAAGAACTTTGTGCAAATCTTCGAATACAGGATTCCCAACCTTTTTAAAAACAAGCATACCTCTTCTGCTCACAGACCAGTCCTTCAATTCAGATACCCTGTAGAGACTGTGTGTGTGTGTGTGTGTGTTTCTCTCTCTCTGTGTGTGTGTGTGTATTGATGGATGGATGGATGGATGGATGGATGGATGGATGGATGGATTGATTAAGTGCCGTCAAGCCAGTGTCAACTCTTAGCAACCACATAGATAGATTCTCTCCAGGGTGATCTCTCAGGTCTCTCAGTGATGCATTCATTGCTGTCATAAGCGAGTCCATCCACCTTGTTGCTGGTTGTCCTCTTCTCTTTCCTTCAACTCCCCCCAGAATTATAGACTTCTCAAGGGAGCTGGGTCTTCAAGTAATCTGTCTGAAGTACGATAGTTTGAGTCTGGTCATTTGTGCCTCGAGTGAAAATTCTAGATTGATTTGTTCTATGATCCATTGGTTTGTTTTCCTGGCTGACCATGGTGTCCTCAAGAGTCTTCTCCCGCACCAAAGTTCAAAACCGTCAATGCTTTTTCTATCTTGTTTCTTCAAAGTCCGCCTTTCACATCCACAGAGTGTCATGGGGGAAACCATTGTCCAAACGATTCTAATCTTTGTAGGTATAGACTCCTCACGGCATCTAAATATCCTTTCTGCGGCCTTCATTGCAACCCTACCAAGTGCTTGTCTGCGGCGTATTTCTTGACTGTTGGATCCTTTACTGTTGACAGTCGATCCTAAAAGGGAGAAGCTATCCACCACTTCAGTGTCTTCAGTGTCTATTCTGAGGCTGGTTGCTGTACCCCTTTCTTGTCTTTAGTTTAGTCTTCTTTACATGTAATTGTAGTCCCATATTTTCACTGTGCTCCTTCACTTTCATTACTAGAGCCCCATTCTCAGCTCTCAGAGTGGTGTCATCAGTGTAGCGCAGCTTATTGTGTATCTATGCACACACAAATCTAAAGGTTACAGTTATGAAACAGCTTACTCCAGTCACTGGCTTACATCCAGACTCAGTTACTCAAGAGTACTCCCACTGAAATTAATCAACTTGTCCCACTAATTTCAAGAAGACTGCTGATGACTAACTTTCTCTGGATGTAGGTCTGTGGCTGGAGTAGCCTGCCTCATGACTGTAGCATTAAAACTTGGCGCTAATATTCCGTCGGTCAGGATGAGGGAAGGAGTACGCTGAGCTTCCGCACGTAGCCAGCCAGTCAGAAGCAAAGGAAGAGAGGCTTCACCCTCCTCCCTCCCCTTCTACAATAGATACATCACTGAGAAAATGTTGGCTTCCAGCCGGCAGTCCTCAAATGAGGAACACATCGCGTGGCAGGAGGTCTCTGCATACCCCCAGGAGCCCTTCAAGTACCACTAGGGGTACTAGTACCCCCTGTTGGGAACCCCTGTTCTATATACAGAGAGTTCTTTTTTAATTCATATCCAGGTCTCCATCTGTACCAGATAGAGGCCCTTTCCACAGCAAGTCTGCACAGCTACAAATGGCAAAACGTAACCAATCACTATCTTGGCTTCAATGGCTGGTCTAGTTGCCTCATCACGGTAAGGATGACCTGCTGTTTTCACTGTCATTTCAGTGAAAAGAAACTTTCATACCAAGTCTGCAGGTATGCTTCATTTAAGTGTCATGACTTCCCTCCATGGGTAGGTGAGAGAGCAAGCCAGTAGCTCATTGTGTGCTGAGCGTAGACAGAAGTCTGCCAATTGCTAATCACTTCTATAACCAAATGGTCTGGGAATTCACTACCTCGGAGAAGTGATGAACTAGTTTGATCTAATATGTAAGCAGCTCTCCACTGTAAATGTATTGGGTCTACGGATGTGGATTGGCTTTGGTAGCCAGGTCTTCATAGTTGCCAACTTCCTCCCCAGGGATGTCTGCTTGCCCAGCACAAAGCCAGACTCCTCCTCCCTCCAAATTCCCAGTGTGTGGAGAACTCAGGAGTTGAGCGGAGTCTCTCATTTTGTGCTCGCCTACAGTATTGTTGCTGGAAATATTCCTAGTCACTCATGGTGACCTGCAAAACGTTGAGATATAAAGGCAGTTCACACAATGCTCCTGTTTTAGGATTGTGTGCAAGGGAAAGGCTGGAGAGAGAGAGAAGTGATTTCTGGGGGAGAGGAGCTGAGCCAGAGAGTGCCTTCCTACCCAGCTCGCATACCCAGCACTTTACCCAGGCAGGAAGAAACATATGTCTGTTCTAATCACAGCCATGTGAACTGCCTCACAGAGTACCTTGAGGGGGATGAGGGTGGGAAAGGAAGCATGGGATGGATGGAAGTAGTGGGACTTCTATTATTATTATTATTATTATTATTACACTTATATCCCGCTCTTCCTCCAAGGAGCCCAGAGCGGTGAACTACATACTTCAGTTTCTCTTTCACAACAACCCTGTGAAGTAGGTTAGGCTGAGAGAGAAGTGACTGGCTTAGAGTTACCCAGCTAGTTTCTTTCTTTTTTTTTCATTTCAATTTTTTATTAACTTTTAACAATAACAGTAACTATAACAATCATAATAAACACAGTTACAAGTTGACTTCCCGCGCACCTCTTTTCGTGATACCAATAATAAATTTTACCCTTATTGTAATATTAATTAAAAAGGAAAAACACAAATTTAAACCTTCCACCACCATTAATCTGCCCAACCTGCATTTCAAATTTCAAATCCTGCTGTAAGATCCATAGTAGGAAAATAATTCTTTAAATAAACCAAAAAAGGTTTCCAATCTTCCTTGAAGCGTTCTAAACTTTGGTCTCTGATCAGTGTTGTAAGTTTTGCCATTTCTGCATATTCTAAAGTTTTTATCAGCCAATCTTCTTTTGAAGACAGTTCGTTAGTCTTCCATTTCTGTGCATATAATATTCTGGCCGCCGTAGAAGCATACATAAAAAAAGTTAAATTATTTGTAGAAATTGCTCCTTGTGTTATTCCTAGCAGGAAGAATTCTGGCTTCTTAGGGAATGTCACTTTAAATATCTTCTTCAATTCATTATATATCATGTCCCAATAGGCCTTGGCCCTCCCACAGGTCCACCACATATGAAAAAAAGTACCTTCAGTATGCCCACACTTCCAACATTTATTTGAAACATTTTTATACATTAATGCCAGTTTTTTAGGCGTTAGATACCATCTATACATCCTTTTGTAATAATTTTCCTTCAAAGCATAACAAGCAGTAAATTTTAAATCACTTTTCCATAGCTTCTCCCACGCTGCCATTTCTATATTAAGTCCAACATCTTGAGCCCATTTTATCATAGTTGTTTTAACCAATTCCTCTCTAGTCTCCTCCAAAAGTAGTAATTTATACATTTTAGAGATTAATTTTTCATCGTCTTGACATAATCCCTTCTCAAAATTCGAAATCTGATCTTCAAATCCAACTTTAAGGTCTTTCTTATACACCTCATTTAACTGATAGTACTGAAACCAATCTCTATCCAAGTTTTGTAATTCAGTTAAAGATTTTAACTTACAATCGTTTCCCTGAAAATACAACAGATCTCTATATGTACCCCCAGACATCTGCATATTTACTTCTTTACATGATAAAGCTTCAATCGGGGATATCCATAACGGAGTTTTTGGTTCCAACCAATTTTTATATTTTAACCATACCCTCATTAAACTCCTTCTTACACAGTGATTCAAAAAATCTTTATGTGCTTTAGTTTTTTCATACCATAGATAAGCATGCCATCCAAACCTTCTATCAAATCCCTCCAGATCAAGGACTCTAGGGTTTCTCAATGTTATCCATTCCTTTAGCCATGTCAAACATACAGCATCAAAATACAACCTTAGGTCTGGCAAGGTAAGACCACCCCTTTCCTTTGCATCTGTTAAATTCTTAAAATTTATTCTTGGTCTTTTCCCTTGCCAAACAAATTTAGCTATATCCTTCTGCCATTGCCTAAAACAAGTCAAGTTATTAATTATAGGAATAGTCTGAAAGAGAAATAACATTTTAGGCAAAACATTCATCTTCACCACTGAAATTCTTCCCATCAAAGATAAATTCATTTTAGACCATCTTTGCAAATCTCTTTTCATTGAGTTCCATGTTTTAACATAATTATTTGAAAACAGCACAGAGTTATTATTTGTTAACCAAACTCCCAAATATTTCACTTTCTTCTCCACTTTTAACTCACTTATTTCACCAAATCTATCTTTACTTTCCTGATCAATATTTTTAGTCAGAACCTTAGTTTTAGTCTTGTTTATGTAAAATCCTGCCAACTGGCCAAATTGCTGTATCTTGTCCAAAAGTCTTTCAATCTTATCAATTGGATTCTCTAAAAATAACACAACGTCGTCTGCAAAGGCTCTCAGTTTGTATTCTTGTCTCCCGATTTTGGGACCATGTAATTCATCATCTTCCCAAACAGATCTACAAAGCACTTCTAAAACCAATATAAAAAGCAATGGAGAAAGTGGACAACCTTGTCTAGTCCCTTTTTGTATTCTACAATTGTCTGATAATTCTCCATTTACAATAATCTTGGCATATTGTTCCAAGTAGATAGTTTTAATTGCTCTAATGAAATGTTCACCGGCAGTTATTTCCTCTAATAAACCCCACATAAACTGCCACGAAATATTGTCAAAAGCTTTCTCTGCATCCAAAAAAATCATCGCCATCTGTTTTTCATTATGTTTTTCATAATACTCCAATACATTCAAAACTGTTCTAACATTGTCTCTCAGTTGTCTCTTTGGCAAAAAGCCAGCTTGATCCTCATGAATAAAGTCTCGTAGTACCACTTTCAGTCTTCTTGCCAAAACCGCAGCAAAAAGTTTATAATCATTATTTAAAAGTGATATTGGCCTATAATTTTTGACTAATGTTAAGTCTTGATCTGGCTTTGGGATTATTGTAATATTTGCATATTTCCACGAATCTGGCATAATCCCTTTTTGTAAAATGTCATTCATAGTCCATTGAAGAGGTTGTAAAATTTGATCTTTGAGTGACTTGTAATACAAAGCTGAGAGTCCATCTGGCCCAGGGGCCTTGTTGGATTTAGCTTGATTTATTGCTTCTATTATTTCCATAACTGTTATTGGAGCATTCATGACTTCTATTTGTTGAAGAGAAAGTTTTGGAATATTTTTAGTTCTAAGAAACTGCTTAATTTTTTTATCTTCTACTATTTTGCCTTGATATAATTCCGAGTAATATTTTAAAAATTCCATCCTTATTTCCTTTCCATTATAAGAGAGCCCATTTTTAGTTAATATTTTAGATAAAAAAATTTTCTTCCTCTCAAGTCTAATTTTCCAAGCCAGCAACTTGCCTGGTTTATTTGCAAATTCAAATGATCTTTGCTTGATATACTTCAGATTTTGCTCAAGTTCATTTGCTATTAGCATAGAGAGTTGTTGTTGTAAGATCTTAATAGCTTGAGAGATCTTCTTCTTATCATTAGTCCATATCAATTCTCTTTCCTTTTTGGAAATCTGCATCAGTAGTACCTCTCTTTTCAATCCTCTTTGTTTTTTAAAATATGCATTTTGCTGTATGAAAAAACCTCTCATAACCGCTTTGCTTGCATCCCAAACAATTTTGTTGTCCAATCCTTGATTTAAATTCAATTCAAAATAATCCTTTAACTTCTTTTTGGCTTTCTCAACCACATCTGGTTTTTTCAAAAGATATTGATTCAGTCTCCACCTAAATGAGGTCGCTCCTTCCTTCTTCCATGCAAAACAAATCGGATTATGATCTGAAAATGTCCTAGGTAGAATGTCCATTGTTTTCATATGAGTTATAATGGTTTGGGATGTCCAGACCATATCTATCCTGGAATGTGACTGATATCTTTCCAAAAAGTAGGTATATTCTTTTGCATTTGAATTTTTAATTCTCCATAGATCATAGAGATCCATATGATCTACTAATTCAAAAAATGCTTTAGAAAGTTTACCTTGTAAATTCTTTTCCGATAAATCAGATTTTCTGTCCAAAACTGTCGAGACAACTCCATTAAAATCTCCCAATAAAAGCAAATTAGCATTTGATAGATCTGCCATCTTTTGATCCAAATAGTTATAAAATTCAACTTTCCTTTCATTAGGGGCATAGATTCCAATTATCACTGTTTTAATTCCAGATATTAAAACTTCCAATGCTAATATCCTACCTTCTTCATCTTTAAAAATCAATTTAGGTTCAAATTGTTGTTTGACATAAAATACTACTCCTCTTTTTTTTTCTTATCTGAAGAAACAAATTCTTGTCCCAGGGCTCTATTTACCAAAAATTTCCGATCATGTTTTCTAATATGAGTCTCTTGTAAACACACTATATCCAAATTTTGTTTCTTAAGAAAGTGGAAAACCCTGTTTCTCTTAATTTTTGAATTCAGACCATTTATATTCCAAGATAAAAATCTGTAAATTTGTTTATAATCTATATAGAGTGACTTAAGTTATATGTTTATGAAGCAGAATGTTCAGAAGATAAGTCTTTTTTGTATTTCCGCCAGAATTCTTGTGCTTTCAGGAGCTCAGTGAATCTATTCCTCTTGCTCTTGTAGAAGAAGGAGATTCCCTCTGGTAATTCCCATCTAAAACGTATTCCTTTAGCAGTTAATGCATCAACCAAAAATTTGTAATCCTTACGTTTTCTTAGAATTCTGGCTGGAATCCTTTTCAAAAACTTTATCTGATGAGTTTGAATTGTTAAGGTTGTAGTAAAGTGAGCCTGAATGATTTTCTCTGCTATTGATTTGGTGGGGAAATGTACTATGCAGTCTTTGATTAATTTATTTCTTGTTGCAAAATCCAAGTTTACACGAAAGGCTGTCTCAATCTGGGCATCCATCTCAACAACCGTAATTCCCAAAAGTGATGCAAGTTCCACTCCAAGTAATTTCCTAATGTTCTCATTAGGAATTTCAGGAATTCCTCTGAACCGTAAAAATCTCTCTTTTTGTCTGAATTCTAACAAAGCCATTTGATCCAGTAATTTTTCTCTGTCATCTTTCAGTGATTGCACATCTTTTTCTACAACATCAACCCTTAATTTAAATTCTTTATTGTCCTGTGCCAATTTTTTGACAGTCTCATCAATATTTGAGGTCCTATCATTTATCTCAGCCATATTTTGCTTCATTTGGGTTACATCAGAAATGACCTGTTTGAGGTCGGTGGCATTTGATGCCAAGGCAATTGCGTTTGACTGCGAAATTTGTTTCATCTCAATCAACGTCTGGTCCATGGCTGCAGCTACTTTAACTTCCTCTGCACTTGTATCTGGAAGTGAAAGTTTCCTTGCTTGTAGATGTGTCTGGCTTAGATGAGGTTTCTCCCTGCCTTTCATAATGACATGAAGGAGTTAAAGAAGAAAATTCTTTGCCCAAGTATGTTTGTCCTTGATCTCAAAACAGAAAGTAAAAACCTGAGCTTGTACTCAAATATAAACAATTCTGCAGCATATCAGTGGCCGTCAAAACTTTCTCACGGTAGCGTGGAGTATCAAAAAAAAAAAAAAAAAAACACAGCAGAACGTCTCTTCTTTAAACTTGAAGAACAACAATCCCCACTGATAGAATTCTTTCCAGATATTAAAACCAGCAACTTAAGTTTCCAATCTTAGTAGTTAACAAACAGAAGAAGAAGGAAGGAGAAGGGGGAAAAAAGAGAGAAAGTCCTTTCTTTAATTGTAATCCAAAAGAGAACTTACAGGCTTATCTGCGACGGCTTTCCCAGAAACGCAGGAGAATTCATCAATCACTGAGTCACTAAAGAGGTGAACTTCTTTGAACTTTTCACATTAATTATATCCAAGCCAAAGAGACTGTCCGCTCGGCAGCTTTAAAATTCCTGAGCAGGAGATTAGCAAAGATGGACCCCTTTTCCCTGCTGGTGAACTTGAGACAATAAATCGTGCTCTTAAGCCCGATCCATGTATCAAATTACCAGCATATTAGAAGACGTGGGTTATATTGAATCAAGCCTTTGATCTAGGATGATGAAGGGAGGATTTTGAAGACTCAAAATCCTCTTTTTCTTCCTGCTCAGTCCTCCCTTGTCAGAGAGGCAGCCACTGCGTTGGCGGTCCCAACCGGAAGTCAGAGTTACCCAGCTGGTTTCATGGCTGAGTGGGGATTAGAACTCGGGTCTCCCCAGTCCTAGTCCAGCACTCTAAGCACTACATCACGCTGGCTCTGCCTTTCCCTCTATTGCTCTCAAAATCCCAATTTGAACAATTTCAGAATATATCTAGTTTTGAAGAGGAGTAGAACAAAGAGGAGGAAGTGAGGTCTTCACTCAGGAGCCAATGTCTGAAGTATCCTGGCTATTTAACACAAATGTGTTATATATATAGATAGATAGATAGATAGATATATCTCCCCCCCACAATGCACTACATGCACAATGCAATGGGGGATTTGCCTGTCAGATTCTGTATCTCCTAGGGCTGAACTCAGCCCAACGAGACACACAATAACCGGCAGCCAGGTTAAGGTTGCGCTTGCAAAATCTTAGCTAACAGCTGGGTTGGTTTGAAGGGTTAGGTAGGCGAGAAGCATCGGGATCCACGGGGATCCCGGCCTAACATCAGCTGGGCTGCCCTTGCCCGCGTTAGGCTGGTCATGAGAACAGTCCCATTGATTCTCAGGCCCAAGATACAACATTCTTTAGACATTCACCCACCTAGCATTGATTATTAGCTCAATCATTTTCAGCAACAAATTGACATGCCTAGATCTTCCTGTCCAGTCTTCTAGATTCTAGGCTCGGTTAGGATGTTGGATAACAGCTATCTTTATATGCATTGACAGTAATAAACTCAACTCAACTAAAACTAAGACATGCCTATATATCTCAGACCAATCTCTTTTTCTTATAACAGAAAGATATTGTCTTTCAGAGTTTCTTATGGCCGCCAAGAAAGCCCAGAAGCTTGCAGCACATCAAGCACTCTCGGACGCATTTCGAAAGATCCTGCTTGTTGTTCTAGGCAAGGCCTTTTCCTTTAAAAAATAAAAACACATTTTTAAAATCCTGCTTCTGTCCCACTCTTACCTGGGGTTCCAAGTGGTTTCCATCCACAGGACGGATCAGATCCTCACCTGCTTAGCTGAGTTTCTCCCGGACCATTTTCTGAGTCCTAGGTGGAAGAGCAGAGACACGAGTTACTGGCTTTAAAGCTTGGGATCTTCTCCAACGATGGTGGGAATTGTGGAGGAGGAGACTTGCCATCCAGAAATGCATGGTGACGAAGGCCAAGGGCAGCAAAGAGTGGGCTAAGGCATTCTTCATCCAGATGAGATGGCTCCCCCATGAGGCAAGGTGAGGTGACAGTCTCAGGCGGCACTTATGCCCTAGGATGGCAAGTGTAGGCACCCTGCCCCCTGCAGGTGTAGTCTCGCCTGCCTGCTATCACCGCCTCCCACCAGCTCCTCTACACTCTGTCACCCTCCTTTCAGGTGTCCTCCCCTTGATCCTGGCCCCGCTCCTGATGCAGACAGTGGTCTCTACCTCTTCTCCATTGCCCAGCTGCCTCATCTTTTGAAAATTTATTTAATCTATTTTAATTGATTTTTACATTTAGATCCCACTCTCCTCCAAGCAGCTTAGCGTGGTGTACATGCCTTTTTTTATCCTCATGACAACCCTGTGAGGTAGTTTAGGCTGAGAGATATATGACTGGCCCAGAGTCACCCAGTGAGTTTCATGGTGGAAAGGGGATTCAAACTCGGGTCTTCCTGGTCCTAGTCCAACACTCTAAACACTACACTATGCTGGCTCTTCTGGGCATGTCACTGTATGAAACTGCAAGTCAGGAGTGGAGACAGAGAAAATGGTGCTTCTAGCATAGAGTGGTGGCCTCTCCTCATTGCTTCTGCTTTGCTAGCTACAGTAGCTGGTTCTCTACCCCCAACCCCATCAGCGGGGGAGACTTGTGCATAGGAAGAAGAAAACAAGAAGGAAACTGATCCAGCTACTGGAGCAAGAGAAGCAGTGGCAACAAAGAGTCAGAAGCCTACTCTGTGAGGAGCAGACACAGCTTGAGGAGGTGAGCAGGCTTTTCTAAACAGAACAACTAGCCTTCCCCCCTTCAAAACAACTAACAGGAGGAGGGGAGATTTTGAGGGGCAGGTTTCTCTTTCAGGAGTGTGTGTGTGTGTGTGTGTGTGTGTGTGTGTGTGTGTGTGTGTGATTTGCCAGAGCTAGCATTTGCCAAGGCTAGCAAACCCCAGTGTTTTTGTTTGTCCCGACCTGGAGGGGGCAGAGTCAGCTAGGGCTATGGAGACCCCACATTCCTTTGACATTTCTTGGACCCACATCCTGTGCCTCAGTTGGAAGCCTACTCCCGACATAAGAAGTGAAGGCCCAAGAACATAGCGAACAGAGCATAGTGAACAGGGATAGCAAACAGGACGTTGGCATTTTGCAGTTGTTTAGCGGGAAGTGTGTGGAGGAGCCAGGAACAAGCCCCCATGATCACAAGGAGCGCAGAGGAGAAGAGAATGTAAGTACGAATCCCTCCATCATATTCTTGAGAAAGGCTGTTTGGACAGTTAAATAGCTGACTAGTAGAGCTGAGACCTATCCTAATAAACTATCTCTAAATACTGCAAACAGCCAACAAAAGCGGTACGGAGACAGAAAGTCAGCAGGGGAGGGGGCACTTCCCAGTGTATTGCACAGAGTGCCACATGTATGACTATTTGCCCCATGGGCCGAAGTCATGGGTGTGTGCTCGGTGCAATGAGCTCCTGGCTCTCAGGGAACAAATTTGTTCCCTTGAGACCAAGGTGGTGAATCTGGAGAAGCTCCGAGAGAAAGAGAGGCATGCGGACGAGACCTTCAGGGACACGGTAGAGGCATCCCACTCCAGGGCTGATAGCTCCTCTGCTGTCAGGGAGAATGAAGGTCTCTGGCAAGGAAGACATTGGTCTGAGGAAGAGGGAAATGCTCCTTTAGAAGGGACCCCTTCATTGGAACATGAGCTCATATCCTTTCGCACAGGGGATACTCCTGCGGGGCGGGGCCTCTTTGTAGTGGGTAATTCAATCATTAGAGGTATAGATAGATGGGTTTGTGACCATGTGTTGACTGCACGGTGACTTGCCTGCCTGGTGTGAAGGTTGCGTACATCACACATCGTGATGCTGACGGGAGCTGGGCAGTATCTGGTTCGGCAAATGCCATCCCATCCTCGATAGAAAGGACAGGGAGGGGCGCCTTGGAGGTGGAGTAGCACTGTATGTTAGGGATAGAATCTAACAAGCTAGAAAACCGAGGTGGACTGGAGTCCTCCACAAAACCCTGTGGGTGACAATACAAGGCATGAAAGGAAACGTGCTACTGGGGACATGCTATTGCCCTCCGGATCAAAACGCTGACAGTGACTGGGAGTTGCAGGAGGAAATCAGGGAGGCGTCAAGAAAAGGCAGGGCTGTAATAATGGGTGACTTCAATTACCCACACATAGACTGGCTAAATTCAGTCAGGTAATGACAGAGAGGTCAAATTTCTAGATACACTCAATGACTGTGCCCTAGAACAGTTGGTCTTGAAACCAATCAGAGAGAAGGCGACCTTGGACTTAATCCTCAGTGGCACCCAGGACCTGGTGCGTGATGTCAGTGTCATCGACCCTTTAGGGAACAGTGACCATAGTGCCATCAAATTCAGCCTACGTGCCGGGAGAGAATCACCAAGGAAGTCTAACACAGACATTTTGCATTTCAGAAGAGGAAACTTCTCCCAAATGAGGAGTATGGTGAAAAGAAAACTGAAAGGGAAAATCAGGAGAGTCACTTTGCTCCAGAATGCATGGAGTTTACTGAAATCCACAATACTAGAAGCCCAGTTAGATTGTATATCCCAAAGGAGGAAAGGTACCACTAAGTCCAGGAGGATGCCAGCATGGCTAACAGGTACTGTCAAGGAAGCCATCAAAGGGAAGAAGACTTCCTTTTGAAATTGGAAGGCCTGTCCAAACGAAGAGGACAGAAAGGAACACAAACTCTGGCAAAAGAGATGCAAGGTGACAATAAGGGAGGCAAAAAGAGAGTTTGAGGAACATTTAGCTAGAAGTATCAAGGGGGATAGGAAAAATGTCTTTCAATACATCAGAAGCGGGAAACCTGCCAGGGAGGCGGTTGGACAATGAGGGAGTGAAAAGGATGATTAAGGAGGATATGGAGGTTTCAGAGAAGCTCAATGAGTTCTTTGCGTCTGTCTTCATGGTAGAGGATACTGAACATATAGCTGTTCTTGAACCAGGCTTTTCGGGGATGGAGGCTAAAGAACTGAGTCAGATAGAAGTGACAAGAGATGATGTTCTAAACTGTCTGGGGGGAAAAAACAAACGAACATTGACTTGACTTTCAGATGCCTTCAGTTGCTTGTTCTCCCTCCATGCTCTCTTCACTCATCTGATACCTTCAGTCTCCATAAAATCCCCCATGCCCCAACTCTTTGGGGTAGAAAGCTGGTCCTGTGGTAGCGTGCATGAATTGTCCTGTTTGCTAAGCAGGGTTGACCTTGGTTTGTATTTGGATGAGTGAGCATTATGAGAGGAGAACTGGTCTTGTGGTAGCAAGCATGACTTGTCCCCTTAGCTAAGCAGTGTCCACCCTGGTCGCATATGAATGGGAGACTAGAAGTGTGAGCACTGTAAGATATTCCCCTCAGGGGATGGAGCCGCTCTGGGAAGAGCAGAAGGTTCCCAGTTCCCTCCCTGGCTTCTCCAAGATAGGTCTGAGAGAGATTCCTGCCTGCAACCTTGCAGAAGCCGCTGCCAGACTGCAAAGACAATAATGAGCTAGATAGAGCAATGGTCTGACTCAGTATATGGCAGCTTCCTAGTAAGGGTCAAATACTCCCCTTTGGGTTGGGGCTGTAGTCCTGTGGTAGATCATCTGTCTACATCTCTACAGAGCATCTGCTCTGTAGAAATGCTTTCCCATTTAAAGGAAGAATTTAAATGTACAAGTTCCCAAGTTGAATCCCCGGCATCTCCAGGTAGAGGTGGGTAAGGCTCCTGCCTGGAACCTTGGAAAGTGGCTGCAAGTCAGTGCAGAAAATATTGAGCTAGATGGAGAATGGTCGGGTAGAGGCAGCTCCCTATGTTCCTAGGACTCTGCCCATCAACTTGTGTTCTACCCTATTATTCAAACTCCTGCCCTCCTGACTGCCCTTCTTCCTAATAAAAACTCTTGACTACACCGACATTTTGTAATGGTTGTTGCACGTTTGCCTTTGCCCTCCTCCACTCCCCTTCCCTTGTGTGCCTAGCCTTCCTGAGGGCCAAGCCAGATGTGATATAGGAGTTCCTGCTGCCAGATCTCTTGTGTCCTATCTAGTTGGACTCTGGATTGTAAGCCTGAGATCAGGGCACGTGTCTTCTTTTTGCTGCATGTAGAAGACCAAATAGCTGTCATGGACTCTTTAGCAAGACTAACATTAAAATCATCATTTCATTCCAAACCTTGAATAAAGGTGAGGAATGTTACAAAATAATAGACAAAAGGATTTTACTTCTAATTATTCCTTTGTTAAAACTTGGCCTTGTTAACTTGTCTGTTTCAGAGAATGGGAAAGTGGCAGTGGAGTATAGCTCTCCCCAGGAAGACCCCATTGACTGTTTAGCAGAAGAGGGACTGAAAGGTCTCATCCAGGTAAATTGAAGCCTCATCTCATCATTCGCAGATGAGCCTCATCTTGCTATGACCTAGCAAGCTCAGCTCTTGAACATCTTAGCTTCATGAGTTGGGAGGAGTGAGTAGGGAATGAGCATTCTCTCTCATTTCAATGCATGGACTTTTAAATTCAATGGGCTACCTGTATGTTTATAGGAAACATAGGAAACATAGGAAACTGCCATATACTGAGTCAGACCATTGGTCTATCTATCTCAGTATTGTCTTCACAGACTGGCAGCGGCTTCTCCAAGGTTGCAGGCAGGAGCCTCTCTCAGCCCTATCTTGGAGAAGCCAGGGAGGGAACTTGAAACCTTCTGCTCTTCCCAGAGCGGCTCCATCCCCTGAGGGGAATACCTTACAGTGCTTTACACTTCTAGTCTCCCATTCAGATGCAACCAGAGCAGACCCGGCTTAGCTATGAAGACAAGTCATGCTTGCTACCACAAGACCAGCTCTCCTCTCCCATCAGGTGCTTAGACCAAGGACGGACAGGTTCCTCGGGGGCGGGTAGACTGAAGATAGCCAGAGATAGCTGGGCTGAATGTTAGATGCTTGGAGCCACAGAGAGAGGACTCACTGGTCTCCCGCTGTCAGATCCTGGTTCAATGTGAGTTAACCACAGTGGGTTGACCAGAATTGCCTAGGAAATCTGCATTCTCAAAACCAGCTCCACAGGCAACCACACTAATCACTTTATGGCAACCACACTAATCACTTTATGCAATCCAGATCCCTGTATGTCAGTCAACAAGTGTTAGTTTCACATTCAGTTCTCCACAGAGCCAACAGCTCCAAATAGCTCAAGCCCATCAACTGATTGTCTGTGCATTTGGGCCTACATTGTTGCCATAGCAGTCATGCTCGGAGTTCTGCAAAAATGATGTCACTGCCGTGGAATGCTCAGGGTGCAGACTCTGATGTCCAACCGACGTTGGAGATCAAAAGATGGCAGGAATGGTTCAGCTCTGTAGTATGGTCCCTGTTGCAAGCAACAGCAACAGCAACTGCAATTTGCTGCTCATGATCTTTTTGGACTTATTTATGGGAGTTGGGCACCGCAGCCATAGGTTGGGTGCAGCAGCCATAGGGAATTACTCCAACCCGTGCCGTAGCACCGTAGAAGTCCTCAAGCTTTGGAAAGTCACCAGACCTCCTAGACTCCACCGTGTGCCACCTCCCAGTGCGGCTTTCCACCTGTGAGTACTTCAACCTCACTTCCAGAACTCGGAGGATAGAACCCTTTTAGGGAGAGCCTTTCATTAGGAGTGATGTAGGTGGGATAAGATACTTCTTATTTCGAGGTAGCTTAGCTGATGCCTTTTAAAAAAAGATTTGATACCCCTCTTTTCATCCAAAGGAACCAGAGCAGTTTACAACTCAATAATAACAATTTCGAAAAAGAAAGAAATGGGAACAGCCGTATAAATGGTATGAAGCACAAAAAGGGCCATAGATGGGGAAGGGGAGCCAAAGGGGTGAAGGAAACAGGGATCCCACTGCTCTGTTTAAAAAGGGGGGAAAGGACCCAATGCCTAGAGCGTTTCATAGCTACTGAACAGGCACTTCAGATGTGTCCCGAAAGAGCATTCAGCAGAATCATATAGCCAAACGAGCAGGCAATGGGGAAAAAGGTACAACAGGGATTCTAACAAGTAACGTCACCCCTTCCTTTGCCCAGGTTGATTCAGGCATACACGTTGACTAGGCACTCGCCTAGACAGAGGCGTAACTAGGGAAAATGGCGCCTAGGGCAAGCACTGAAATTGCGCCCCTATCCAAACAGGGATGATGGGACTTGTAGTCAACAATATCTGGAAATCCCTCTGAAAAGGAACACTGTACCATCTAGACATGGTTGTTGATCCAAACCTGAAAACATGAGCCATCTCAGGAAAAGACTTCAAACAACAGTCGGGAGTTATGCGAGGATTCCAAGTGTCATTTTCTCTGTCTCATCTCATGCTTTTTAAAAAACATGACTTTGTCCTAGAGGATCACCTGCCCAAATAGCCACTAGCAAAATAGGGGAAGAAGAAGTTGGTGGTGTGTGTGTGTGTGTGTGTGTGTTTGTGTGTGTGTATAAACCAGTGAATGATTCCTGCCAGCCTTTGTCTTATGATGACTGTTGGCTCATGATGGGGTATATGTGAATTCACCACACTAGTGCTTACTTTGACACCAAGAGGGAGGAGGATACATTAGTTTGCCACACTAGACAGAGGAATGTGCAACAGGAGCAGACAGCCAAGTTCTGCCAGGGCCCAAACCAGCCCCTGCCAGACTAAGAAATCCTTGTAATTTGCCCCTTCCTGTCACAAGCAGTGTGCTGTTGACTCTATTATTGACTCTAACTCTCAGATATCCCAGTCGTGGATGGAAAATTCAGGGTTACAAAATTACAAGAGACACATTTTCTACATGGAAGTTTCTTCTGTGCAGGTGCTGTGCAGAAACCCATGTGTAGTGACCGCCAGGGGCATAGCAAGGTTGGAATGGGCCAAGATGAGATTTCAAATTGGGCCCCCAGCCCCTCAAAGTCCAGGGCCTCCACACACCACAGGGCCCCAAGGATTTAAGTCGGATCTTTCAAAATACGTATGCTGCCTGGAAATACATTTCACTGAATACACACATGCACACTTCACAGTATATAGTGATATACATCGAGTACTATATATTTGGGCTACTTTTAATGCCTAGAACACACTAGCAACGCTAATGATTAAAATGGCCCCCTCGCTGCGGATTAGCAAAGGAGACTTTCAACCCTGCAGGGTGAGCCAATGTTTGTTTTCTCAGAATTCTGAACAAATTCAGAAAAGTTTGATCCCAGGAGATTTTTCACACCAGGCTTTTAAGGCCCTTTAACACACATCTCCTCTGGAATAGAGGTGCTGCATTCAGATTTACCCTGAAGTCGCTGCAAGTTATTGGGGAGCAGTTCACACACAAGAAAAATAAAATAAAATAAAATAAAATAAAAGCACAACACATGCTTCACAGTTCTCACTCAGACCTTCTGGGTTGCAAAACAACTTGAACATAAGTGCATTTATGAATGGTTGAATGAAAATAAATAAAATATACTTGTTCCAGAAGTTTTTGTAATTTTCTGCCCTGAAACAAGCCACTTATAGGCCTTTTTAGATAGTTTTTGTTTTTAAAGCCAGCACATTTTCCAGTCTGCTTTCAATTAAATATTCAGAGGTTTCTCAGTCTCGCCCCCCCACCCACCCCCATATCAAAGCCCTATGGCAAGCAGATTCCTATAGGGGTGGGGGGACCCCAAAAAGGAATTCACAGCCTACCTAGCAATAGCTGTTCTGGATGGTCTGGGCAGGGGGGCTGCTGCTGCTGCTGCTTTGGAGAGCTCTGCCTCCTTCCTTCCTTCCTTCCTTCCTTGCTTGGAGCCTACTTGAGTTCAGGCTTCAGGGAGGCCTACTGAGAGGCCTCTCTGGAAGCCCCGCCCACCCGCCAATCAGCTGAGAGGCGGGGAGAGAAGAGCTCTGCAGTTTGCAGGCCTTGCCGATCCTAGGCCGGAGCTGGAGGCAAGTGGCTGGGGGGCCCTGGGGCTGGGCAGGGGGGCAATGGGGTGGCGGTGGCAGGAACTGGTGTGGCGCCCCCACCTCAGTGGCGCCCAGGGCACCTGCCCTGCCTGCCCCCCCCCCCGGTTCTGCCTATGCGCCTAGAGCAGCACGACTTGCATTGTGCCTGCACAGGAAGAAGTGTACAAACCAGGGCTCTTGTCTTGTTTCTGAGGTGGCCAGCCTCCTGCACAGAGTGAGAGCAGCATGACCCCGAATACGCTGCCACATCAAGATGTCCTGCCTTGCCCTGCCTGGAATGACAACCGATGGAGCTGGTGCTGCTGCTCCGTGTGTCGCTTAGGCTCTCTGGCACCCCCTATCCTGACCAGCACAGAGAAACCAGGCAACCTTTGCAGAACTTTGGGGAGGCTGCACAGTAGGGTTGCCGTGTGTTTTGTCCCCCCACCCCCGGCAGGAGTCCTCTGCCTTTTAACAGCTGCAACTGGTAGAAATCTTGACAGGAACGTCTTTGCATTACTGTAGCCCTAGGCTTGTTTTTATTTTTATTTTATTTTTTATTTTTTACCCTGCAAAAACAGCTTAATGTGAAAAATCCATCAGAAGATGCTACATAAGTCATTGTAATTGTGTGTGTGTGTGTGTGCGTGTGCGCGCGCGCATGCGGTGAGGGGAGGGGGCAACGTTCAGGACTTTATCAGCTTGATGTCCTTTAAGGCATCGTTGTCTAGATAGGGGCTTGAATTTACTCACAAGTAGCAGCTCTGCAAGGCCATAATGTGTATTGGGACCAGGATGTGGATGTAGAGGGTGTCTAACCCTTTCTGTGCCCTTTTCTGGTCTAAAATGATATATCTCAGTGGCTGTTTTCAGAGTTAGATAGCCATGGGGGTGCATTTTGTTAGTGCAGAAAGAATAGGTGAAACACCCCTAGCTCTGAGCCATGGTCCTGATACAATTTGCAGCTCCACAAAGCTGCTCTTTGTGAATAGATGTAAGCCCCTAACTTGATGAAGACATATTGAATGCCTTGCCTTGTTTGGTCTACACATTTTAGTCGACCACTCTCGTGCCAGTCTTCTAGCTGGTGGTGGGTGCTAGCTGCTTTTCCATTTGGGGTCACACACACTGCTACACAAAATGAACTAGGCAGCACAGATCATTCCTCTCAAGAGGGATTGTGTGGCTGTTAGGGCCTGGGGGGGGGGGGGGACACTGAGAAGCTGGTGCTGGCAGTTGCAGTTGCTGGAGATGGTGGGGAGGGAGGGAGTCTCTCAGATGTTACTTCAGCACTCTCATCCCTCAAACTTGTGGTGGCCGCTTGGCTTATGGTAGGCCTTAGGGCCCCACCCCCCGCCCGTTGTTTTTGGACTACAGTTCCCATCATCCCCAGGCACAGTGGCCAATAGCCAAGGGATATGGGAATTGTAGGCCAGCATCTGCTGGAGGGCCAAAATTGAAGAGCCCTGGCTTATAGCGTCCGTGCCTTATGAGGGCTTCCTTCCCAGAATCCTCCAAGAGAAAACAAACCAGGGCAGCCTAAATCGAGGGGTTCCCACCCTTGGGTCCCCAGATGTTGTCTCCCATCGTCCCCAGGCCACCATGGTGAAGGCCATTATGGCCAACACAATGGAGTTGTAGTCAAACAACATCTAGAGACCTAAGGGTGGAGACCCTTGGCACAGATGACCTTCCTCAAGAGGAATGCGGGGCTTTTAGAGGCTGGTGGAAACACATAAGATGCACAGAAGCACAAAATCAAACTTTGTCTGACTCTTGGGAATCACCACTTGAAGGCATCCCACTTAGAAATATCGATTTCAACATCATTCCCTTGCCCCCGTCTGTTTCTCCCCCCTAGGGATTCCACTGGGAACCTTGTTTCGATTGGAAAACAAAGCTGGACTGTTGGGAGAACTCCTTTTATATTATCAACAATTTTGTAAGTTCACCATGATAACTTTTGCTAAACCTAAGTGGGCAGATAGCTCAGAACTAATATTTTCTTGCCAGATTGCTGAGAAGATGACTAGATCTACATCTGCCAAGTAGATTGATAAAGTTTTCAAAGCATGGGCAAGACAGAGAGTTTGAGCTTGGGGTGGGGGATACATTTGGTAATACCTTAAGAATGAATGCAGATTCTTAAATATCTTTGGTCATTTTGAATTAGATATACATTCAAAATGGGACAGGGGTAGGGACTTCAAGATGAGATGGAGAAGCTTAAATCTCAGATTTTGTATGGGGTGTTATTATGTAAGCATGCAATTTCCAAGACCTCAGATATATGGATGGGTGGTAAAGATTGTCATCACAATTCAGCAAAGGAGATTGATCCCTGTAAGCAGCCTTCTGCATGCGTAATTGACATGGAAGGAGGTGTGCATTCACACTGTGACACTTACTCAGGCTGGATATTGAACTGGTACTGGTTAGATGCCTTTTGTTGTCTGTGGAAGGGGATGCACATCTCTGTCCAGACTTGTTGCTCATGACTGCAGCTGGACTGGAATTGGAGTGCAGGATGAAAGTATCATGCTTATGCCCAATCCATTAAGACAGAAAGAGAGGCTGTGATCCTGGCTGTGCGATGTTCTCAAACTTCCCTTCACCTCTCCAGGACTTTCCATGGCAACAGTTTGAGCAAACTTCAGGAGGGCTCACTTTCACTTACGCATCGGCGGTAAGTTCTCGTTTCTAGGAGTACGGTGATTGCTGACTCTCTGGGTCAAAACTGCGCACCCATATGTCATTTTCTCCCCGGGGTGAATGGCGGCGGGGCAGATCTTTGTCAGCATCGGGGGAATGGGCTAAGCCCCCTCCCTTACTGTGGTCTTGATCCAGCTCAGGACACAGCTATTTCAAAATGTCATGTAAAGTGGCTAATATGTTGACTATACTTATTAGACCAAGGATGGCCAACTGGAACTCTTGCCAGTTCCCAGGGCAATTTTTATGTGGCCTTACAATATTTCAATCAATGGGTGATAAAAGGTTTGCTGACAGTTTCGTGTATAACGAAAATAACAATATTTCCAACTCATAAGGAACAGAATTCTTCTATGCAATTACATCTGTCTCTGATCTTGGATGTAGCATGTCTAGAACACGTTAGTAGTTGACATACTGCACAAGGTTATATTATTATTATTATTATTATTATTATTATTATTATTATTAATTTGATTTATGTGCTTTTCCTGTGTAATGTTTGAGCAGTTTCACAAGAGCACTTGAGCACTAAATGCATGAATTGTGCAAACACGGTTGTGCAATTGACAACCATTCTTTCCACTTTGTGCAACTACCTTTGTGCAGTCCTTGTGTGCATGAATGTTACATTGCAAGGTGTTAGATTGCAAGATTGTGTCTGAATGCATCGGTTTCATAACTAGGGAGCCTCTTCTGATAGATACATCAGCTTTATTTTGGAGTCTGCCCACTCATGATGGGATCAGGTTGTGCAGGAAAATACACTCCCACTTTCATATTTTCCCCGACCATACTGACCGGCACCTGGAGAATAGATTGGCCCTTGAGAATATAGAAGTTGGTCCCTTCCCGCTTAGACAGGGTAATCCTGCATTGTAGAACTCTGGATTTCCATCTAGAAAATGCAGCTCTGGCACAAATGAACTGTTTGACCTTGGGCAAGTTACTCTTGGCTTGGCTTTCCTGCTAGTTCAATGGAGTCAGCAAATGGGATTGCCAATGACCCACCCTGACATGGTCATCATGAGGGTAAATGAGACCATACATACAAGGCTTGTGCACAAAGTTGCTTCGGCACCGGCGGGGGTAATCCTTTAAGGGCGGGGGAGGGTGCACTCACCCCTCCCGCTGCATTTCCCCCACAGGCGCTCTGTTATTTTTAAGCCCATCGGGGCAGCAGCGTTCGTCCCTGCCGCCCCGTTGTCGTCATGGTCCGGAATTGGCCCGAAGTAGCAAGTGTACGTGCGCCTGTTGTGTGCGCACGCGTACATGGCAGATGGGTGCGTGCGCACACGCGCTTGCTACTTCCGGCCATTTCCGGCCGACGACGACAACGGGACGGCAGGGAGGAACGCTGCCGGTGGGGGAAATGCGGTGGGAGGGGTGAGTGCACCCTCCCCCACCCTTAAAGGACTACCCCCGCCGGTGCGGGGGCTATTTGAAAACAGTGGGTCTAACACTACTCCAAATGATATCCGAGAGAGTGCACAGCTTTCTTGGTGGCCCTTGCTCCTATGCCTTGAACAGTGAGGCTATTCCCAGGATCAGGAGAAATCGGGCTAGGGGAACTTAGCCCGATTTCTCCTGACCGTGAGAACCACCAGGTGGGCAGGCGAGCCCGGTGGCCTCCAGGAAGTTAACCCACCAAAACAACCCTCCCTTTCAAGCGAGTTTGCGGAGCGAGTGCTCCGCAAACCCGGTTTTTAAAATCGTGAGTAGACCCCCAACCGGGAAGCTGAAAAGCAGCCTCCCGGCTCGGGGGTCCCTCCAGCATGCCCTGCCAGCTCGCGCCGGGCATGCTGGAGCTTCCAGGGGCCACGTGGCCCCCGAACTCACCAGCCCGTGTGAAGAGCCTCAGTGCTTGCACTGCTGACCTTGCAGGTAATGCTGTTTGTCCCCATGCCATTAAATGCTTCACCTGCTAATTTCTGCGGACCAAGCTGCTATTGAGAGTATGAGAGGAGGCCAAGGTCAGTTGGCAGTGAGGATTTCAGCACTACTGAGGTGTGCAAATCGTTTTATTTGGATTGAGGCTACAGAGCAGAATGGAAACAAACTCAGGGAGAATTACATTCTTACGCCAAGCTCCCAAGTTTCTAGCAATGCCTTGTTTGCTGAGCCTCAGAGCCAAACTGGACACCCATACATGCAGTTCTGAGCAGGAGCATGGAAGATCTGTTCCGTTTGGGGTTGTGTAGATTCCAGTAGTGGCTCGTGAATGCTCCCCTGGGAGGGGGGCGGCGGGAGGCATCTTTAAGGGAAAAAGTTGCTGCTTACCTCGGCAGCGTGCCTCCCAGCAGGGTAATCACCGCCTGCGGCGGGGAATCGCCGCCACCACTCACCTGGCGTAAATGGAGCCGCGCCCCCGCCAGCAGCCAGGTGAGTGGTGGTGGCGATTCCCTGCCACGGGGGCTGCTGGGAGGCACACTGTGGAGGGAAGCAGTGACTTTCTTTCCCCTTAAAGACGCCTCCCGCCTTCCCCCCAATGGCGCTTCACGAGCCATTGCTGGAAGATTCTTGTCTTCTCTTCAAGCTGACCAGGCCAGGCCAGGGGCACTGGATGAGAAAAGACAAAACAGAGAAGCCGAGTGCAAAAGGTGGAGTTGGACACACCTTTGTAGTCTCCCTAGTTTCATCATTGCTATGTGCTCTTTTAAACAGGGACTTGTCAAGTAATGCAATCCAGACCATTGAGACGAATTCATGTGAAGCTGTCCTGTTTGTGCAGTTTATGTAAGTCACTAAGCATCCAAACCAGAGGCTTATCTAGGGAAATTGGCGCCTAGGGCAAGCACTGAAATTGTGCCCCTATCCAAACAGGGATGATGGGACTTGTAGTCAACAATATCTGGAAATCCCTCTGAAAAGGAACACTGTACCATCTAGACATGGTTGTTGATCCAAACCTGAAAACATGAGCCATCTCTGTTCAAGACTTAGAACAACAGTCAGGAGTTATATGAAGATTCCAAGTGTCATTTTCTCCCTCTCATCTCATGCTTTTTAAAAAACATGACTTTGTCCTAGAGGATCACCTGCTCAAATAGGCACTAGCAAAATGGGGGGGGGGAGGGAGAGAAGAAGGTGACAGGGTGGGGGTGGGGAGGCTATAAACCAGTGAATGATTCCTGTCAGTCTTTGTCTTGTGATGACTCTGGGCTTATGATGGGGTGTTGGGAATTCTCTCTGGTAGAGAAACTCTTTTTCATTCTAGCAGAGTGCACAGAGGCACCATACAGCGGATTTAGTTAGACATACGTGTATGCTGAGAGGAAAGTAACTTGGAGCCAGTTCATAGTTTCCAATCAATATATAAGGCATTGATTAGACAACTCCATTCTAGATAGGGCGCGCGGCCCCTTCGGCAGTTAGAAGAAGGCTGGTGCTGCTTTCTCTTTCCCTGCAGGGAAGAGCTGCTCCTGGGCTGTGTTGCGAACGCAGCACCAGTCTTAGCTCCTGAAAGGGCCGCGCAGCCCCTTCGGGAGCTAGTGATGCTGGCCCTGCGTTTGCAGCGCGCAGCCAGGAGCGACTCTTCCCTGCCTCCTTTGAACCCGTTGGCCCAGTGGTGGCTCCGCCCCTTCCAGGGTTGCAAAACAACTCGAACATAAATGCATTTATGAATGAATGCATGCATGCATGAATAAATAAATGAATGTAGTATTGTTCCAGAAGCTTTTGTAATTCTCTGCCCTGAAACAAGCCACTTATAGGCCTTTTTAGATAGTTTTTGTTTTCAAAGCCAGCAAATTTTCCAATCTTTTAAAAATTAAATATTCAGAGACTTCTCAGTCTCCCCCCCACCTCCTATATCCAAGCCCTATGGCCGATCCTAGGCCGGAGGGCAAGGCAAGCAAGCTGGCCAGTGGCTGAGGGGCCTTGGGGCTGGGCAGGTGGGCAATGGGGTGGGGGTTGCGGGCACTGGCATGGCACACCCCAGTGGCGCCTAGGGCATGTGCCCTGGCTGCCCCCGCCCCCAATTACGTCCATGATAAAAACCATAAATGGGGATGGGGTGGGGGAGCACAGATGGATTCGGTTTCCACCCTGTGGTTCTGGCCCTACATCTCCCAAGCTTGAGAAAAGACAAAACAGATAAGCTGAGAGAGAAAGGTGGGGTTGGACACACCTTTGTAGTCTCCCTAATTTCATCATTGCTATGTGCTCTTTTAAGCAGGGACTTGTCAAGTAATACAATCCAGACCATTGAGACGAAGTCATGTGAAGCTGTCCTGTTTGTGCAGTTTATGTAAGTCATTAAGCATCAAAACCATCAATGGGGATGGGGTGGGGGAGCACGGATGGGTTAAGTTTCCACCCTGTGGTTCTGGTCCTATATCTCCCAAGCTTCTGCCCTAGAAGCAGTTTCCCTCCAAGAGGGTTCTGGGAGTCAGGCCTGCTGCTAGGGGCCACCGTTTCTGAGTGTGGGAGCTTTGACCCATAATTCCGGGTCTGTATGGGGTTGGGTTATTCATTGCTGAGCGATGTGTACTGTGCATGTGCTTCTTTAGAACTGTTTTCCATTTTTCTGGACTGCACACAGAGTTCTCAAAGCAAGGCTGAGCCAGATCTCAGTCCTGGAATCGATTCTCATATGTGATGCCTTGTTTCTAGAAATCTCTCTGCAAGAAGGCTCACTTGGTACCTGGTCTCGTGGTAGCAAGCATGACCTGTCCCCTTTAGCTAAGCAGGGTTGGATATGCATGGGAGACTAGAAGTGTGTGCACTGTAAGAGATTCCCCTCAGGGGATGGAGCCGCTCTGGGAAGAGCAGAAGCTTCCAAGTTCCCTCCCTGGCATCTCCAAGATAGGGTTGAAAGAGCGTGGCGTGAGCCCAAGATTGCCAGAGTCTGAGAGCGTGGCTTCCAGGCCAGCTTAAACAATGGCACTCTTCTTCATCTTAGAAATAGGCACTGGAGCTTCAGACAAGAGATGAATTAGCACCACTAGATGAGGGAGTTAGGAAAGAGTCTTTGGACATGAAAAAATGAATCCACTTTTTGCACCTTTTGAGGGGCAACCTTAAACTCACAGTAAAGCCTCATGGTAAAGCTTGCTGTTTGAATAACATCCTGGAAACAGCTGCCCCACTGGAAAGGACACCACCTTCATACTTTGCTGCAGGGGCTTCATGTGGCAATTCGACTCCCACCATCAGACAGGAATCTCAAAGGAAAGATAGTTTTTCCTATCCCATCTACCTTTAAAAAACATATTAAAATGTAATGCTTATTTTGTACCATGCAAAATCCTGTGCACAATGCTTGTTTCCAGAGACCTCAGCAGCAATCTCACTGAGAATCTCACTCATGGGTCATTCGAGGTCAGGAATGGAACACAGTTTATCAAGACGTAAGTGAATGCAAATGTGAAAATAGTCAACCTGTTATTGCAGAGTAAGGTACTTTCTTTGACCCCCGGGAAGGTTCAACCCGCCCCCCAACTCTTTTGAATGGCAGAGTTCAACCCTAGAAGATGTAGCATATGGTTATATTCATTCATTCATTCATCCATCCATTCATTCATTCATCTATCATATTTTTATACTGCCTGATATGTATATCTCCAGGTATACAGATATTAGATAGATAGATAGATAAGATAGAGATATGTCTATCTCTAGGTGGCGTGTAATGAAAAGAAGCTACGGCTTTGAAGGAGGCTTCCTCCAGTGCTTCTCTCTTTTGAGAAGTTATTAACCGCTGATGCCAGGGCTGGAAATTTGATGCACTGTGCAGGTCAAACATCTCTCCTCAGTGTCTTCAGAGACACTGGGAGGCAAATACCATGTGTGTGTTTGTGTGTGTATAGTGCAATCCAGATTGGGACAATCAGTAGAGCTGGAAGCTTGCTGGTGGCTCAGGGACAGGCTGCTGCCCTTGCACATGTGCCAGCCCTGCCCCCTGTATCAGCGTCAGATGCACACTGACACAGGGACCATGCTAGCTCTGGGAAGGGCGGGGGCATGTGGCTGGGGGGGAGGGCATGTGGTGCCTTGCCTGCTCCCAGGCTGCACTTTCTTTGTCAGCTGGGTGCTTTCTTCCTCTCTCCTGCGCGGAAGGAGGGGGTGGCAAATAGCTTAATCCGCCCCTGCCTCCTGGAGCTTCTTCCTGCATTTTGCTCAGCTTGTAACCAGTGGGTCTAATTCCTCCCCACGGCAGGCTTCTCAACCATCATCCGCTGAAAGTCACTGATGATGCCAGTTTTTACAGGCTTCCCTCACTGAAGCTTCTGTAAGTACCTGAAATGAATTAGTTATTACCGTGATCACTGGTTTTTTCTGCATCTTAGACGGACACTCTTCTTCAGGGCCACTGGGTGGTCCAGAAGAACTCGTCAGACTTTCCCCTTTTCTTCTTCCTCTTCTTCCTCTTCTTCCTCTTCTTCGTCTTCTTCTTCTTCTTCTTCTTCTTTTTTTTGGTGATGGTAAACTCTGAGGGTACATTTCTGACTATGTGAAAGTGCCTCTGAGTATATGCAGAGTATAGGGCATTTCCCTGTATCCTGTTTTTAATGCAGGGCTTCAACTCTAAAATGCATGATAGAATTAGAAGAAGAAGAAGAGAATTTCTTGGAGTATGTGCAGATTGCCAAGTGTGTTTTGAGCCAAGATTTTGTGCCTGCAAGATAAGAATGAATGATAACGAATTAAGCTCCTTTGATCATGTGCAGGCTGCTTTTGTGTCATCACTGAATAAACTTGATCAGTCCTCATGCATTTGGTACTGGAGGTCCAGCTTGCTGGTCGGAGGCATGATTTCAGGGCAGGCTGAAGCTAGTTACTCAGTGGTGAGAAAAATACACTGTTGACTAAACTGTACTGTTGACTAAACTGTTGGAGATTCTCTTGTGGTGAGAGAATCCCTTTCTCAATATAGCAGAGTGCACAGAGGCACAACACAGCGGTAGATTAGTTAGGCATGCGTATGTGCTGAGAGTAAAGTAACTTGGAGCCAATTCATAGTTTCAAATTAATATAAAAGGCATTTATTAAGGAACTCCATTCTAGATAGGAAAGTGAGGATTTAGGATCTCTAATCTATCTATCTAACTAGATGCAAATGGATTCTGCATCCTCTCTGCAGGGAGGTGATGGTGCAGGGAGAGAACCTTGCCATGTTGCAAGGTAGGCGGGCAGGTAGCAAGAGAGAGAGGAAGGAGGAAGTCCCTGAGATTAGCAACCTACACATCAAAGGGATAGCATCAGAGCAGTGGAGAAGTGATGACAAATGTCTTGACCCTCTAGACCTCTGACTTACTAGTCTGTCCTCCACTGTCTGAGGCAAGAGACAGCGCAAAGTCCTTTAACTTTCCAACATAAACAGTACTCCAGAGCTAAGACTCCAGAGCTAAGCCATGATGCTTTCTCCCTTTTCTATTCTGCCTGATGTGGAGTTGTGTGGTTCGAAAGCAGCAAACCCAACAAGCTTCATGAAATCGGGTCTCCCTAGACATTATTTCTGCTACACCACACTGGCTTTCTCTTTCTCTTTGGTATCTTGCATTGCAAAAAGTCTCTCTCCTTATTTCAGAAACCTTCGTTCTACAGAAATGACCCCAAAGATATTGGAGGACCTGATCCAGACCTCCCTGCAATTGAAGACTCTGTAAGTACTATGTACACCCTTTTCCTTTTGCTGGTTGCCAAAGGAGAGAAGAAAAGAGACAAGTGGAAACGGGGAGTCAGCCTTGTTCTAACCCCCTCCTCCTCCTCAGCCCTCTAAGTAGGTCGATAGGGGCAACTTCAGAGGCTGTAGTTTTCCCTGCGAGGAGGACAGGAGGACGGTTGACCAATACTCACACTGCTACCAAGTTGTTAGCCAATCCACACTTCTTGCCCAACATGTTATCAGGCTTTGCTGTGGGAATGGAAGTCATGCTAGAGTGGTGGTTGAGGGAACAGGCATTCCTCAGACCCGTTACAGGGGCTTCTCAGCGAGGTGGTCAGAAATGACAGACAAGGAGGGGACGGAGCGCAGGGACGGAGCGCAGGTACTTCTCGGCTTCTCTGACTGTTGGGGTGTGCATGGCCATGGGGGCTGCCATGGAGAGTGGCTGCACTTCTGCATTTGCAGTGACATCACTGCCTGAAGCTTGTCTACCACTACCCAACTTCCCACTGAAATATGGAGCTACAGGACTGTTGGGTGTGTTCCAAGCTGTACGCTCAGTTCGTGTGGACCAATGGTGAGGGCATGCCCCCTGTGTGGGTTGAAGGAGTGCAGGAACATTCCCCAGAATCCTCTGCAAGAGACAGGAAGTGGCAGATATGCAGGGAGTCTGCAGGAGACAAAAAACACGGAAAAGATTCCCTGATGGTAAAAAGTCTGAAAACCACTGAGCTAGAGTCATGAGTATCTTTGGGCATCATTTTGAGACATCTCCCAGTTCCATCTTCTCCGGAAATAGCCCTTCATTAAAAAAGGTTTTCTTTCTTCCTTCTTTTCCTTCACAGGCTGTATGCTTTCCCTCACCAGCACTCAAACACAAATGGAGTGGGGCCATAGCTTAATGACAGTGCTCTGCACATGCAGGGTCCCAGATTCACTCTCTGGCATTTCCAGTTAAAATAATCTCAGGGAACAGAGCTAGGAAAGACCTCCCTCTGAAGCACTGAGAAACCATTGCCAGTTAGAGTTAGAAAGCACTGAACTCAAGGGGCCAAGGATTTGCCACAGTATCAAGCAGCTTCCTACTTCTTCGGCAAGTAATAATTCCATCAGAAATTATTATCCCTCACAGCAAAGGGAGACTATGATCTCCCTCACAGCAAAGGGAGGAAGATAATCTCCATTATCTCCCTCACAGCAAAGTCAGCTCAATCTTCCTCAGTATATGGAGATGGGAATATCCCTTCATAGGACAGTTTTGAGTTAGAAACATTTTCTGAAGAGATGTGGGGGATATGTGGAGAGCCCCCAAAGTGTGGGTCGGCATGGCACCCTCCTGAAAGGACTGGATTGGTTGTGGGGGTTGCCAGTTACTGTCCTCTCCTGCAAGAAATGCCAAGAAGCTGTGAGGAGTTCTGTCTTTTTCCTTCACAGCATCTTGCCTAACAAGGTGTTCTGCTGTCTTTGCCATCTGAAGGATGACATTGAAGTTTTATCTGATACGATGAAGTTGGACTGCACCGACACGTGTACCACAAAGGAAACTCTCTGCGGTAGGCTAGTAGTAGTTTGATGAAATTCTGTATTGTTTTGAATGTTAAAGAGCATTTCACAATTTCCCCTCTAAGCAGGGGAAAACCTGTTGCAAAATGAGCTCATCGGCAGAATGTACTAAGAAAGAAGACCTCAAATGGCAATGATGCAAACTGCACAGAAATCAAAGTAGGTCTGCAAATGTCTCCTTTTGGGGATAAAGTGATTTTTGGACCTTTGCTTTGATTTCTGGAGTCCTTCCCTTGGTCCAAAATATGTATCCTTCCTCCATGATTCTAATTTGTGCAGAGTGACCTCTGAAAGTGTAAGGGTAATACTTTCTAGAGGCCCTTACTCTCCTTTTCGGGGGGGGGGTCAGCTTCCTGGGACTCTCATTATTTTTCAGCTTTGATTGCCAAACCAGGAATTGTACTGCAGAGAGTAAGAGTAGGTTCCTTTGACCACACTCCTGCCCTCTCTTTTCCCGGAGAGAAAACCGTCTTCCCCACTATGCTGTTGAGAGAGAGACTGAGCAACTGGGGAAGAGATGGCAGGTGGCACTCCCTCTCTCTCTCTCTCTCTCTCTCTCTGTGATGGTGAGAAGGATTGGACTACTGGCGCTGCCCCTAGAGAGAATGCAAGCTACCAAATTCTACCCCCTTGCCTGTTGGGTGGGGCAGTGGGGAAGATTGGGCTTGCTGGACCCAATCCCCGCCACATGTTGTCTAGAGAGAAAAGACAGATATACCAATAGATCAGGCCTGCTCAACTTAGGCCCTCAGCTGTTTTTGGACTACAACTCCCATAATCCCCAGCCACAGTGGTCAAGAGTCAGGGATTATGGGATTTGTAGGCCAACACCTGCAGGAGGCCCAAAGGTGAGCAGCCCTGCAATAGAGGCAGCTGCTTGTAGAAGGAGCAACCTCATCTTTTCACCCACTCTTGTGTACTCTCCCTCGGATCAGAAACTATGGCAGCTGCTCTTGGTAACAATCACCTTGCAGGAGCAGCCATCAGGAGTGCCTTCCTGCCACGCTGTCTCTAAGCAGCATGGAAGGCAAGCGAATGAGCAGCCACCGCTGCTTCCAAGCACTCACTTACGCTTTCCCTCTTGAAGGCTCCCTCACAGATTGAATGAACAACTGACCGAAAGGAAGCTGGGGCGGATGGCAGAGATCGCCTCTGCTTGTTCCTGTTCCTGTTCTCTCTCTCTCTCTCTCTCTCTCTCTATCTATCTATCTATCTTTCATGCAGTAGGAGAAATGGGGCTTCATCGAGAGGGAGAGGGAGCAGGCAAGCAATCGAGGCAACGGCTCCTTGCATGAGCAGGCCACTTGCACACTCCATCTTTGGTCATCACAGTGGTAGGGATGGGGGAGGAGAGCTGGTTTTCAGGTAGTGAGCATGAATTGTCCCCATTGTTAAGAAGGGCTTGGACTTGGTTGGGTGACTACATGTGAGCACGGTGAGATCTTCCCCTTAGGGAATGGGGTCATAGCTCAGTGGAAGAGCATCTGCATGCTCAGGTTCACTTCCTGGCTTCTCCAGATAGGTCTGGGAAAGACTCCTGCCTGAATCCTCAGAGAGCTGCTTCCAGTCAGTGTAGACAATACTGAGCTAGATGGGCCAAGGGTCTGACTCCCTCAAAGGCAGCTTCCAAAGTCCCCATGTTCTCCTGCTGCACCACCCAGAGAGGAGGGAGGGCGAGCGAATGGACAGCGGTGACTCGGCTTGCGCTTTCTGAGCAGTTCCATAGGGTTGAAGACTGCCTGTCAGGCATCTTGGAGAGACAGAGAGGAGGAACAAGCTCCAGGAGACAGCACGGCCCCCATTCTCCAGAGTCAGGAGAAGCTGCCTCCTTTCCTTGCCTGCCCTCTGAGGAGGAGTGTGGCTATTGGGACACACAAGCAAAAAAGGAGACCGCATCTCACGGGGCTCGCTGTGTAGCATTGATTGAAGCCCAATGCCTTTCAGCCTCAGAGCTCTTCAGGGGCAATCATTAGTCATCTTTCAAAAAGAGCTTGAGTGAAACGCCTTTGCCTGGTTACAAGCTACTTGCTCATAGGGGTGTGCACGAACCGGTCCGGAGGCCATGTAAGAGGTTGTCCGGCACCGAGGGGGGGTCTCCCTTTAAGTGCGGGGGGGTAGAACTTACCCCTCCCACCGCTCTCCCCCCTCCGGCGCTGTAGCATTAAGTGAAGATTTTGGGGCGGCAGCCCTGCCCCCGTCCTTGTTAGGAAAGCCTTCGTAAGAGCACTCTCAGAGCAGCACGCATGCCTTTCCTGCAGAAAACATAGCGTACAGTTTGTCACTGAGACTGTTAAGCAACAGCCTCATTTCTTTCTCACTCTCCCCCTCAAGTGCCTCGGAATTTTAGTTGGCCCCCTCCCATGGAAGGTGGGCTCTTTTCAAATTCCAGCTCACATTCTAGCTCCCTCATTGGTTTACTGGAATGAGAGCTGCCTAAAAGGGTTACAGGAGGAAGATCCCATCCCTAGAGCAAAAGATGTTTGTGGGGAACCTGAAGAAATGCATATCAGTAACTGTCGTTTAAAGGTAAAGTGTGCCACTTTTTTGACTCCTGGTTTTCTTTGGTAGAAAGTGGAGTGTGAGATGAAGCCTTTCAGCATCTTCCTCTCTCGCTGCTGCCCAATATAGTAGCAGCGGGGATCCGAACCGGCAACCTTCTGCTTGTCAGTCAAGCATTTCCCCGCTGCACCACTTAAGGTGGCTCTGACTGCTCTTGACTTTCAGGCATAACCACACAACAGAGCGGGAGCCATACAGAGGCAATTTCTAAACGGGTTCCTCTTCTTAATGTATGTGTGGAAGGAGCATGCCAGAATACTGGTCTATCATCCTGCTCCTCTGCACTGGCTGGCAGTCCTGTCACTGCCACTTCCTCCTTCCCTCCTCCTGGGTAGGGACTAAACCACCTGCTCCAGCCCCTTGCCTGAGATGCAGCGGGAAGGAAGGCTGGACTGCTTCTCTCTCGGGGACACTTGGTGCAGTTTGGGCTCACCTTGGCTCACCTGCCTCCTTTTGCTGCTGCCTCCTTTTCTGCCTGCTGGGAAAGCAAGGGACAGGAGTGGGGAGAGAGAAGAAAGGGACTCTGCAGCCAAGTGCCTGAGATGAATTCATGGCCCTGAAAGAGGGAGAGGAGGGGGCAGAGGCGATGGGATTGCTTGCCAGTGGAGCAAGAGGGATAGACCTGTGTGTGATTCACTGCTCTACTACAGGCCCATGTACTTATTATAAAAAGAGGCTCATTGTGCCTTGAACGTGGTCTAAGCTTGCTTATTCTATTTTATTGGTCTACACCTTTAAAGTGGTTTCAAGCCACCTAATGGCGCAGCGGGGAGGCAACTTGCCTCGGGAGCAAGAGGTTGCAGGTGTGAATCCCCGCTGGTATGTTTCCCAGACTATGGGAAAGACCTATATCGGGCAGCAGCGAGAGAGGAAGATGCTGAAAGGCATCATCTCATCCTGCGCGGGAGATGGCAATGGTCAACCCCTCCTGTATTCTACCAAAGAAAACCACAGGGCTATGCGGTCACCAAGAGTCGACACCGACTCGACGGCACAACTTTAAAGTGGTTTCAAGCAGAGTCACTTTCCCCCTTCTGAGGGAACCCTGATAGAATTTTGAAAAGTGGGTGGAAGCTAAGGGTCTCTAATCGACAGTTCAGGTGGTACAAACGGATACAAGTTTGTCACGAGGAGAAAGCCTTGGGGATAGATCAGGAAATGCCTCTACTGGAGACTGTAATTAGTCCTTCAACACAGTGTTGCCAAATATCCTTCAGCCTCCACCTCATGCCTCCGATGAAGTAGATTCTTGCCTACAAAAACTCAGGACATTGTGTTAATGGAGCTACAAGGCTCTTTGTTGCTGTGATTTTGTCAGTCACACTTATAGACTTTCAAACAGCTAGAAACTTCCTTTAAAAAAATAAAGCCGAGATGTATGGTGCTTCCAGCAGCAATAAATTGTGCAACTTTCAGTGGAGTCTTGCTTACACAGACTCCCATCGGCTTCCATGCTGCTGCTTCTTCTCTGGCCACGCACTGATCAGAGACCTTGTGCTATTTTCTCAGCGCCACCTTAGGTTGCTATCTTGCTAACTGGTGCATCTTTGCTCTGCATGTCCTTGACAGGATGAAATGCAGTCACACATTTGTCCCTTTACAACTTCTCTTCTTGCAACTTGCTAATGATCTGAGCATCAGGTGCTTTTGGACATTGGATGATCCTGTTCTTTTCTTCTTGCTTCTGAGCAGAGAAAGATGAGGCTTTGAATAGGATGCAAAAAGAAGTAATGAGGGTGTTGGGAATCAGGAAGCTGAAGACCAGCAGTACACGGGGCAGGCCAAGGACAGCGTCGCTGCACAGGTCCGACCAAGCTGTTATGCAGTCCACACCTAGCATCCCCTGGTCGACAGCTACCATCATCCTGGATGGCGGAGCTCATGGTGAAACTCCCTGGCTTGAGGGAGACCATGATGAGGCTGACCTCAACAAGTGGCGCTCTTCCCTTATCCCAGTCACGCTAGTGAGGAGCCGCTTAGCCCACGTGATCCGTAGGCTCAAAGTAGACTGCACAGAGTCCAAGGTCCAGCTGGCCTGTGCTAAGATGATTTCCAGGCTCACGATGCTGCTGAACCTCTTCAGTGAGAGAGAATACGTCAAGGAGACGTCCTCCCTGTGGAAGTCATACTGCCGGCCTATGAAGAATGTTGCCAACCTGGCCACAGGAAATCCAAGAAAACGGGTGAATCCTGAGGTAAGGGGCAAAGCTTGTCAAGCCTGAGGGGTTGTCAAGCCTACTAATGCATTGTCAGGAGGAGCTTGGGCAACAATCAGCTGACCTGGATGTGGTTCACTGGGCGTGAACAAGGGGAGGCAATGGGAGTTCACCTGGCACTGGCTTCTTGAAAGCATAGAGTCAACCCATGAAACATTTGGGTTTGTCGTTCATGCTTTCTTTTCAAATTGCAATAAACTCTGTTCCGATTGAGACATGGCCTTTAAAAAGTGGTTGGGTAACCGATTCAGGCCATTTGAATTGGTTTTGAATTAATTTAAATATATTTCACACAGAAAAGATCACACTCTTTTGCAGAATATATTTCATGCAGAATAATATCAATCTCTCACTTCTGTCTGTAAAATAAGTACCACGATATCCATTGCACTTGAGAACGACAATGCATTCGTTCTCACGACCAGCACTAGCCATGCTAGTGCAGCCCCACCTGGGCAGAGCTGCTCATGAGAACTGCCAGGATCGGTCCCAATCCCGGCACTCCTCGACTGGGTAGTCCAGGTGAGGTAGGAGGGTGTACATGCAGCCTCCTCCCTCACCATCTGGTCATGTGGGCAGCTGGGGTGCTGGCAGCTCCCTTCAGGCTGCTGGCAACCATTTTAATGATAGATGCCAAGGGAAGGAGCAACCCAGCCTCTAGGGTTTCTCCATGCACAATGCTGCTGGTGTGGTGCTGCATTGTGGGATTCCTGGAGGCCAGGCTTTGCTTCCCCAGCCTCCAGATTGCTGCGCTGCTGCTCATCGCAGTGGCGATCATGTGGGTGGGGAGATGAATGGCAAGGTTGGGAGGGAATGGAGGTGATGAGGTGAAACCATCTGCTGGCCATTTGCTACCAATCTGTGATGTGAATGGAGGTTGTTACCATTTCTCTGTGATGCATTCGGATGATGTCACTAACCATCACACAATTACACAGCACCATCTGCTGGCCATTTGCTACCAATCTCTGATGGTCTCAAAAGACTTGATTCCCATCATGGATTGGTAGCAAATGGTCAGCAGGTAATGCTGTCAAATTTCACAATGGCCAACAAACCCGTCAGATCACCCCTTGGAGAAATTGTGTAAACTTCCATTTTCAAATAGAGTTGTTCTCTCTTTGGCAATATACCCCATGTCTTGCATTCAGGAGAGTCCAGGCTTAATCTCTAGCCTCTTAGTTAAGGCTTCAGGGCTGAGAGCAGCTGTAAAAAGGAGTAGAGAGTACTGGGCTGAATGGACCAATGTTTGACTTGGTAGAAGACAATTGCATATGTCCATATGAGAGCAAGTTCAATAGAGAGCAGTACAAGTGGTGTTTTTTATTCTGAGCGGGGTGGGGGGAGAAAAAGGTAGAAAGACAAAAAAGCCTGTTTTCCCTTTCCCTTTCCTTTGTCCCACCTTGCAGATTGAAAGCCAGGGAATCTCAGAATATGGCTATGGCAAAAGGCTGTTTGCTATTTCAGTGACTGCAGTGATAACGATGATCATGGCAGTAATTTGCCTGTTTGAGGTAAGCTAAAATGCATTTTTAAGTTGGATTTATGAACTGCCATATCCAAGGGCTTGGGGTGGGAAGCGAATGTCCCACAAAGACACAGTCCCCCCCAACTGAGGAAGAACTACTTTCACACGGGATATGCCAAATACCCATGCTTTTTAGAGAGCTTTCATTTGAGCCAGAGTTCATCCTGCCTCTACCTCTGGTGAACTCAGCTGCTGTTTCTAATCCCAGAGCTCGGACCTGAAGCGTGCAAAGACTGCAGGGTCTCTGAGCACGTTCAGTGTCTTTCCCTCACCCCTGAATACACACAGGCATTTCCTCACAACAGGGATTAGAGTTGGAAGATCCAATCAACAATGAGCTCCAACACCTCTCTTTTTTAGGAGCACTATCATGACAGGAATGCTAACAAACCAATTTCTTGGTTGACCACCCAAATCATTGGCTCTGGCCAGCTGCAGGAAATCTTTACGTGGTGGTTGGTTGCTCATGGTCTTTCCTCTCTTTTTCTTGACAAACAGATCTGTTCTCAGCTTTCTGCAATTAAGGATGGCACCCCTCAAAGGAAATGGTAAGCCTTGCTCAGGAATGCCTGGTCTTCTGTGATTCTGCAGTCTTGGGACTCTACGCACAGGACCTGGTCTCAAGCTCAGGATTTGGGTGTCCACTTCCATGTTAAAAAAAGAAAACCATTTTTTAGGCCTTAAGGCAGTGGATGAAAAGTTGAAAGGATGCAAACAGTGTCTGTCAGATCCTCCAGTGTTCAGTGGGCAGAACTTCTGTGTGCTGCAGAAGTCTCTGGCCATGTTCTTCAGCTACCCACACACTCCCAGACTTCATATTCCAAAACCTCTCCTCCTAGTGTCATTATGCCTTCTCCATTTTTGACATTTCAGGGTACAAATCTATCCCATGTGCCCCATTTGCACAACCCTTTTCATGTAGGGGAAAATTGGTACGCCAGCTGTGACTACCACTAAAAAACACATATCACCCATTTCTTTGAGAGAACGTTTCATTCAGTTTGTTCCATTCTCTCCCTCCTCCATCTCCCCTGCTAACTTGGCAAAGAGGCACCTTTTAACATGATGGTTCTCTTTATTTAGCAGGGGGAGAGTAACTGGCCCTATCCACCCCCAGCACAGTGCCTCCAGTGACTGTAGCTGGTCTTTGTCTTATGTTTCTTTTAGATGGTGAGCCTTTTGGGGATAGGGATCTATCTTATTTGTTTGTTCTATCTCTGCGTAAACCGCCCTGAGCCATTTTTGGAAGGGCAGTATAGAAATCCAATGAATAATAACTAAATAAATAAGCATTCCAAGGCAATGATCAGGCCTGGGTGTCAATTTCTTCTTTTTATTCTCATTCAAAGGCCCTTTCTAGGCAGAAAGAAGAAAGGTGCAAAACAGGTAAGGAGATAGCTTATGTTCTCCCATCGTCAACAGAGATATGGATTTTCTGGAAACCTTTGTTGGCAATTCATCTGAAAAAATTTCCCAAGCAAATTTCTCCTCATTTGCTGAATATTTGTGGAGGTGGTTTTGCCCCAAAAGCCAATAAATACTGTAGAAATTTTCCTGATTCCCTAAATAGACTGAGATCTCATTTTGCAAGTTATTTGATCTGATTATGCAAGTTCTTGATTTAAAAAACCAACCACTCTACACCATCTTAACTTCCCTTCATTGTACCTCATATGATTTTCAAGTATCCAAACAGAAATTTTAGAAATAGACATTTTTGTCCTCACCACAGCAGTATTCTTCACTTGACCTTTTTTCTGAAGGAGGCGATCTTCCATTCACTTTTCTGTGAAAGTGAATGTTATGTCCACTTAGAAACTATTTGATGACGAGAACTAAAGCTGCTCCTTGTCCCCGCGATGAAGACTCCTCCTCCTGCCCACAGAGGCACATTTCTTCCTCTGTATGGCCCCAATCTGGGTTCTTCCCTTTGGCATTCTAATGTCAAGAAATGGTGGGCATTACTATCATATATCCAGGATGTTTTCTAGACGGCAGTCAAAGATGCTCTGTATAGAACTTGCAAATCAATACAAGCTGAGAGTTTACAGAGAATCCAGACCCTCCCCAAGATTGGTGCTGATTTTTCTCCTGGGATCTGATGGGGAGGTCACGTGGGGAAAAGGCCCTTGGTGCAATGTTTGCTGCACCCCCCTGTTGGCCACTCCTTGCTTTTGGTGATTAGCTCACATTCACCAGCAAATGAATTTGAAAAGGGGTGGGTTAATAACGAGAAGCAAGAGGTGGCCAGCAGGGGGCGCAGTGAAAATCGCACCAGCAGCCTCCTTCCCATGTGACCTCCCCATCAGATGCCAGAAGAAAAAAGCAACCATCTGCAGGAGGCTCTGGATTCTCTGTGCACTCTCAGCTGATATTCATTGGCAAGCTCCGTTTGTAGCATATTTTACTGTCATCTAGAAAACCTCTAAATAATGGCATGATAGCCACCCCAAACCCTGAAGTTGGTTTGTTGTGACTCATTGTCACGAGATTGTGACCCACGGACCCCTTCTTCTGCTCAGTCTTCCAGTGCAGGTTCTCCAGTGCTCGGTAAGCCTCTTCGGCTCAAGGAGAGTGTGGATAAAGTCGGGGGAAAGAAACAGCATGATGAGGACTCCTCAGGAGACAAGGCTATATTCAGCCGGGAGAGGTATAAATGAAAGGAATATTCTCAGATCTGCATGGGTTACAGAACATCCTATCTCTGATTGCTCCCACACTAGCCCTTTCCTTCAGAATCACTCTCTTTCAGTCACTCACTTGTTACAGAGAATCTAGACGACGTCATTGCTAGCCTGTTGCGTTCCGATGTTTTCAGCATCCCCCTCCTGTCTTTCCTCCCCCCGGTGGACAGGCATTGCATTATTGAGGCACATGAGGAGTGGTTTGATGACAACGTGGTTGATTATGATGCTCTGCCATTTCCTGGCCCTGGTGGCCACTATATGTCCTGCAATGTCTCTTCCACAATTGTTTTTCAATAGAGGTTTGCCAGCTTTGAGGTGCTGATGTGGGAAGTTGCATTGAGGGACTCCTTGGGCAGCTTGGTATTGTTTTATTTTTTTGTTTTTTAAATGAAACCTTTCTCTAATGTGCAAGAACATAAATAAACTTGGGAAATGGAGGACAAAATGATGGGGTTGATAGGGTGGATTGCCATGCCTCTCTCCCACCATTTCCCAGAATGAGCCTGCAAATGAGCTTTTCCTGACTCCCGAACTCATGCTGAATTTAAACAGCTGCCCTCTGCATTAATCCCCTCCCTACATATATGTAGGAGTCCATGCCATCGAACTCAAGGGGATTGACTTCAATCTGAGTAGACGTTCGTGGGAATGGGCTGTGCTTAATATCCGCTTTCATAGCCTGGGCACTGTCCAGATTACATGCTAAAACCGTGTCACTACTGCCCCTTCAGTGTGCTTCCGTCCTGCCTGTGTTTTGGCATCGCGGTCCCTGCGCTGTCAGCAAGGTGCCGCTCTCGTTTCTGATGTCCAGGGGCGTCCCGCTAATGAGGCAAAGGGAGACGAATGCCTCCTGGCCCACAGCCTCGGAGGGCCCCCCGGCCAGTCCTGGCTCTCTCCATTCTGCCGTGCAGCATGCCTGCAAGGGAGCGCAAAGGCAGCTGCCTGCCTGCCTGCCATTGCTCTCCCTGCTTCCTCGCCCATGCAGCGTGCCTGCGAGAGCGAGAGGGAGCTGCTGGGAGCCCGAGGTCATGGAAGGCGGGAGAGAAGCAAACTTCCCCTTGGCGAAGCTTCCTCCTCCCCGACAGGCTGAGGTCGCCGAGAAGAATGGTTTGGATCGCTGCTGAGCTCTGTCCTGCTGTTGCGGGAGGGGGGCGATTCTATCTGCCTTCTATTGCCCAGGCTGGATCTGGAGCTGGAAGAGGGCGGGAGACACTGTCGAGAAGACAAGAACAATTAAGCCCCCACCCCGTTCATGTTGTTTTGCCCTGGTATTCTCTTCGCTTCAAGAGACAGTTAATGGCTTCCCCATTGGAACAGTTTGCCTGTCATTCACCTGTAAAGCTGAATCAAATGTGGGACTTCGGCACTGGGCATAGATCTTTGTGCCCTCCCCCTGGCTTGTAGAAGCCGGAGGAATTGTGCAAACCTGGGAAGACATGATGCCATACTCTTTCATGTACGTCATTGATTCCTGTTGCAGGATTTCGCCTTACTTAGCACACCATTTGGATTTGCTCTTTCTAAAAGTGTAGCCAGTACCCTGTTCTCGATACAAGCGGTTCATTGCTAAGGCTCTCTCTTTTCGACCACTAACACAATCTTGGCCATGATGCGAACCACTTTTGCAGGGCAAATTGGTGCAGTGTCGCTGTGCCAATACAGCCAGGTTCATAACAGCCAAACAGTCTTGGAGACATGATACCCAGTTGTGAAACCATTGGAGACCCTATTACTGCTCTGCAAGCGCCACATAACTTTGGCTCTTCTCTCTTTGTCAGAGTGCCACCAGCGCCACCAAGCCCGCCAGGTCCACCAAGCCCGCCAGCGGGAGTACAATCGCCTCCAAGAAGGCCCAGCTCAAGAAGAATGTAAGTAATGGTTGTATTCTATCCAATGAGGCTATTCTCATGATGGAGGAAAACCGGGCGAAAGGAGCCCAGCCCTGTTTTCCATCCTCGTGAGACCCACCAGGCTTGCGGGTGAGCCCAGTGATTCTCTGGCAGCTAGCCCGCCAATGTAGCCCTCCTTTCAACCCAGCTGAGTGAGTGCTCCACTAACCCGGGTTTTCTGATCGTGTGGCGCCTTGGCATGGCTCCGTGCCACAGCCACACACCAGGAGACCTCCGCTGGGAGGCTCAAACAAGCCTTCTGATCCCGGGAGTCTCCCCAGGATTCCTCCATACACTCGCGTGGGTCATCCTGCTAACAAGCAGAAGGTTGCTGGTTCGAATCCCCGCAGGTACTATATGGGGCAGCAGCAATATAGGAAGTTGCTGAAAAGGCATCATCTCATACGGCGTGGTAGGAGGCAATGGTACACCCCTCCTGTATTTTAGCCAAAGTAAACCCCAGGACACTGTGGACTCCAGAAGTCGAAATCGACTTGACGGCACACTTTACTTTACTTTTATTTTTGTGAGACTGCTCCCCTGTTCTTTACCTTTTGAATGCCATTTTGAATACATTTTGAATGCCAAATCACTACTTTGGGGGCAAATGGCCGCTTTGGTATGGTGGGGCGAATTTTCACATGGATAGAGCACAGTAGGAAAGTCTTGACTCTGCCCCTCGCTGCACAACACATTCCCAGATTGGGGCCCCCTGTGACTGAGAGTCCAAAGGGTCTGCTTCCAGGTTGCACTTGTCTTCTAATGATGGCTCTCAGGTCATGTGCAGGTTGGCCATCATTTGGTCACCAGGGTGCTTTCCAGATTGTGAGCCGTGCACCGCAAAAAGCGGTGTAAACTGCAACGTTTTGTGGTGCCAAATTCAAACGACATTAGAGAGCCATTATAAGGGGGAAAGCCTCCTACAATGGGCAGACACAGCTATTATTTTATTTTATTTTTGCAATGCAGATGCAACATTATAGGGCTGTGACACAGCAATAAAATCCAAAAGGCGGTGTCAGAAATAGGAAAGGCACCTTCCTTACAACACAGGGGCTGTGATGTCAAAACACAGGCTCCACAGAAGCACACTTAAGGGACCCTTTGTGACAGTGTGATAGCGTGCAATCTGGAAAGCGCCCTGTTCACACACTTGGAATCAGTTCTGCATTTCAAGCATAATGACAGCAAAGGCTTCTGCTTGCAGAATAACAGTCCCGCTTAAGTGCCCTGCTCTTCGCCGGCCAGATGCCACTTCACCTGCCAGCCACTCCTGGCTCCCCGCCACCCTCCCTCCCTGTCTCCGTGACCTCCTTCGCTCTTCCCCATTGGGGATGGGTTTTTGAACTGCAGGTTCAGCAGTGAGGAGGGTGAAAAGGGAGCTGGTTCCTCCCACACTGCTGATCTGCAGTTCAAAGTCCCTCCGCATGGCAGTGAAGAGGAATGGGTGCATGAAAGAGGCAGTTCTGGCCTTGTCCCCGGATGCTGCCGTCAGTGTCAAGGGTGTGGCCAGCAGCGCATGGACCTCACCTCGGGCAGCATCGGCACTGGAGCTGACACTGGATCTAGCGCTACAGCTGAGCGACTTTGAAAAAGCTTCTGTCTTTGAGAAGTAATTGCCAAGTGATGACCAAATGACGAGGGAGGAGAAGAATGCCGCCTCGAACCCCATTAAGTTTCTGAACTAGAGGGACCAATGGTCTGACTCAGTGGAAGGCAACTTCCTATGTAACTATGTTTAGGCCTCTCTTTAAGAGGGAGGAGAGGGCGCAGTGGGAAGGCACCGCAGCCAATTGAATGGAAAAGAGTGGCTGACATCCCGAGCAGCAAGAGGCTGCTGCTAACTCATCCAGAACGTTCCCAAGCAGCAGAGTGTGCATGCAGCAGGAGGGAGGAGCGATGTTCACTGTTCTCCCTGCCTCTGTCAGTATCCGTTGCCTTGCAAAAAGAGGTCCCTGAGGGATTTCTGGAAGGATGTACTTTCCGGATTGTAGGTATGTCTCAACGTTGAGATTCATATTTCAAAACACTTGATGGACATTCTGCCATCCATGGATGTCTCTCCCTCATGTGACTTCTGAACCTTGCTGAGAAGTAAAGTGTGCCGCCAAGTCAGTGTTGACTCCTGGCAAGCCCAGGGGCACAATTCCAGTGCTTGCCCTAGGCGCTCTTTGCCCTAGATACGCCCCTGGGGGAGGGGAGCAATTCTGGCTGCTCTTTCCTGCCCCCATCAGTGCTCTTTACCTTCCTATGACGAATCTGTATGCAGTTGATGCAAGAATGCAGCCAGCCAGCAGGGCAGGCAGACGCTGTGTGGCCTGCTGGGCAACAAACAGCAGCACACAAACTACGGAACAGCAGCATGAAAACACCCAGCGGTTGCTGCTGCGAGTCTCCCTGCCACGTGGACCCTGCTTGGTGCGGGTGGCCCAGACAGCTCTCGGGCCTGGCCTGCGCTCTCCACCATCCAATGGGAGCACCCACCTGCCGCCCCCGTCCCACGCTGCCCAGAGATCTCGTGTGAGTGTGCTGCTGCAGCCTGTGCGAGTGAGTGGGGGGGGTTCGGGTGCCACTGGTCCGCTCGCCGGCCACCTGGGATCCGGAGATACCGGGACCCCCCAGCGGCGCCCGCTGGTTGAATCTTGTGATGGTGGGGCATGGAAATTATGCCCCCTTCAGGGGGCGCCCAGAGCACGTGCCCTGGCTGCCCCACCCTGGATCCGCCTCTGCCCTCCGCTCCGGAACAATCTGGCTGAGTTAGGAGCAGATTTTCTGGTTGCTGCTCTGGATATCAGCCTGTAATAAATTTAAGGTGGCGATGATGATGATGATGATGATGATGATGATGATGATGACGATAACGATGATGGTGATGAACAACTTTGTTAGCTATCCCATAACAAATTGTTGTCTGGACGGCTGACAACATGAAATTAAAACATGAAATGAAAACATACAAGACATTAAATCATAAGAGACCAAAAGGGGCAGGGGTGGGGGTGGGGAGAGGAAATACAAAATGCAATACAAAGACATTTTAAAACTCTTTAAAAATCAGTTTTAAAAAATCAAATTTGAAAATCAAAATTTTAAAAGCCCGACAGAACAAAAAGGTCTTTAGGTGGCATCTAAAAGAACAAAGTGAGGAAGCCAGGCGAAGCTCACTCAGGAAGCTATTCCATAAATGGTGTGTCACCACCCAAAAGGCCCTCTCCCTAGTAGCCACCCACTTCACCTCCTTTGGCAAGGGCACTCAGAGGAGGGCCTCTGAAGAAGAACTTAAGGTCCTGTTTGGGACATATGAAGCTAGGCACTTTGAACTTTGGGGCCGAAGTCCAGGGCCTCCACCAGTGTTCTCTCTAACAGGGATTCCCAGATGTTGTTGACCACAGCTCCCAGAATCCCCAGCCAAAGGCCATTGCAGCCAAAGGGTATTGCTGGGAGTTGTAGTGAACAGTATCTGGAAATCCCTGCTAGAGGCAACACTGGCCTCCACACCCCTTGGGGGCCCCCAAATCCTTTTTAGTTTGTTTTGGGTGGTGTGGTCTCCACTGGCCCTCAATGGACCAGGCACTCAAGTATAACTGTGACCTGTTTCAGCTGCTTTAGAGACAGAGGGGGGAGTGGTGGGGGGAGATATGTGGGATGGGAATATGTTAAGTTGTGTGTTGAAACATTTCTGCTAGTGCATATCTGCATAAGTATATCTGTTTTATATTCTTACATTCTTTTGAGTTTAGTTGCTGTTTGTGCCCTCAAGAACCCACGTATTAAAAATATTGCATGTGTGTATGTGTGTGTAGGGGCATGATGCTTAATTTGCAGGGTGGGGTGCTCCAGAAACCTTTAGGTCCAGGCTCCAAAATTACCTAGGTGCACCTTTGCCTCTGATAGAGCACAGACTGTTTGGAGTAAAGGTGTATCTGGTTGGTTTGTGTAGTGCTGTAAGCAAATGTGCTCAGGCTGGCCTAGATGCAGCAGATTCTCTTTAATGTCTGTTTTCATTCTGTCAGGTCCACAACACCACCCCTGTTTGAACCTCCATCTGCACCTCCATCCACACCTCCATCCGTATATCAGTCTGTACCTCCATCTGCACCTCCATCCTCACCTCCATCCGTACATCATTCTATAGCTCCATCTGCACCTCCACCTGTACCTCTATCTGCACCTCCATCCGCACTTCCATCCGTACATCAGGCCGTTCCTCCATCTGCACCTCCGCCTTTAAATGCGGTAAGTAAATGTAGAGTAATCTGGGCCTGCTTCTTCCTTTCATTAACCTCGTCATTTTAGAGCTGGTCTGTAAGACAGCCTAGTACAAAGTACGATTGTCAGATACATTTTTTTCAAGGTAGCTAATTTGCACAACCTTTTACTCATACCAGTTTACTCTACCCTACATGAACCATCTACTCCCCCTTTGAGCAGACTTAATATAGGATGCTCTGCATGCATTGCAATATACTTAGGCTTAAAACAATCACAAATGAATCAGTTCCCACTAAGACATAGTCAGAAAAGAAATGGAATCTCTGCTTGTTAAAGGTGGGCCAGAGAAAGTTGTTTTAAGTACTTCACCCACTCCCAGTCTCTTTCCGGGGCGTAGGATGGCTGGCAGCAACACTGGACAGGGAGGCGCCTGCCCTTTTCCTGGCAATGCTGCCAGGCCTGTTCCCCCGCCGCCCGACGAGGTCTCCTCTGCCAGCACCGGGTCTCCCTACACAGATACTGCTACTGCCGCTGCCTCCTCCTCTGATGGCAGGCTTGTCCCCGGCTGTGCTGTCTCCGGCCGGCCATACCCCTTCCACCCTGTGTCAGGACACCAATGCAGGAGGCGTTTCTGGGGCTGAGCAGCATGTGTGGCGCATCCAACTGGAGAGTGCATTCTGTGTTTGCCCAGCTGGGGGCTTCTTTGCCTTGCTTGACAGGGAGAGGAAGGAAGAACCCTACTGGGCCAGCGCAGAAAGCACTCGCCGACTGAATGGGCCATGCAGACACGTAATCAGGGTGGAGCAGGCAGGGCATGTGCCCTAGGCGCCAGTTGCAGGGGAGCGCCAAGTGCTTGCCATGCCCCGCACCCAACCACCACAGTTGTGTGTGTTTTTTTCAGGGTTGGTTTGTTTTGTTTTGGAAAATCCCCCCCCTGCTGGGTGCCTGCTGCCACCCCCACTCATGCATTCGCGCAAGTCGCACAACAGAAATCTGAGTCCCGGCGGAGAGCCTGCACCCCTGCCCCTACCCCCCCAGAGCACTGACTTTCCGATTATTTTTAGGGAGCGTTTGCTGCCTTAAAGCATCTATTCCGCTTTCTCTTCCTCCAGAGGGGGAAAATAGATGCTTTCAGGCAGCAAGCCTGCCCTGAAATGAGACTGAAGAGCTCTCTTCAACTCTTTAGAGCTCAAGGCCACACCCCTTTGCATGTGATGTCATCATGTGATACTTCACATGCAAAAGGGCGTGGCCTAGAGCTCTAAAGAGCCGGAGGGAGCTCTTCAGTCTCATTTCAGCGTAGGCTTGGTGCGTGAAAGCACCTCTTCATTCCAAGGTGTGCTCCTTATTCAGTAAACAAAATTTTGCAGGCAACCCCTCTCCCCATCCAGCTCAAATCCAATCTTCCTTTCTTTGGCTGGGCTTTTCTCTGTGCTCTGTTGTTGGAGGGGGTTAGAGGGGAGGAGTGCGGAAGAGAGTAGGTACTTAGCTGTGCTGGTTTGCCCTTCCAGCAGCTCATGGGTAATAGCTTTGCTGTCTGCTTTCGTGGAATAGGGATTTGCAAAAATAAATTGCTTTGAATTATTTTGTAGAAGGCATAACTCTTATGCGATTAGTTGTCATGGTTCATCTTTAGTGATTTATTATAAAACTGTATTTAGTTTTTTGCACTGGGTGTTTTCTGTGTTTGTCCAGACAGTCAACAGTTGATGGTGACATGCTAGTGGGCTTTTTTCTTCTTCATTCCACAGATTAGCTGTAGAAACAGTCTCAGGGCTAAGATGTGCCTTCTACAACAGACACATGTAATACTCTCTCGGGTGTGGGTGGTTGTGATTCGAATTACACATGGCCACTGGCAGTTGCGAGTTTCAGCAGAGAAATGGGTGGAGTGTTTTTTACCTCTGGCTGCTTTTTTCTCACATGGATGGAAAAGGAGCCTTGAGAGGGCAACATTAAGGAGGAAAAAAATAACTGCTGGGGGGAAATATCATGATCCTTTGCTTTTTGTCCCTTTGCTCAGACAAATAGTTTTTCACTAGCTGATTTTAATTAAAAAAGCAAAACAGTTGCGGTGACTGGTACCTCCATCTATTGCATAATGTTGATTTGCCTCACTGTTCCACTGTAGTGCTGTTAGTGCAACTAACCGTTCTCAGCGTGCAACTGTTGACACTTATAGATGCTCTGCAATGCTTTCTTCTTTCCTTTTGGATTGTAGCACTGTGTTCTGCTTCCTCCTGTTGTGGTCCAGGCCTGATTTATATACTGAATATGCTCATTAGCTAGCATACAAAATGAGGCCTGTCTCATAGTGTCACCAAGTGACCAAGTTCTTTTATATAGTGACCATGTAGGATCTGGACGCAAGGAAGAAAGGAGATCAAACCAAACCTAAATGATTCAATGGGCTTTATTGAGTATAAAAGAATAACAACATCAATCTAACTGAACAGAAAGCAGAACATTCTATCAATATTACTAACAGTATTTCAACCCTAACCAGCAACAATATTCACCCAGTGTGCCTAACTAACACATGTGTGTGTATTAAATCTTCCTAGAGCCTAATACAACTCAGATAGAGATGGAAAAAGGGGGGGGGGGTTAAGGAAGGCTGAGGACTGGCATGGTTTGGGGAGATCAGGAATTAGTAGAGGGACGAGGGGAAAGGAGAAGAAGGGGAAAGGATGGGAGGATCCAAGGCTTGTAGAGGCAGCATATTACCAGGATCAGAGGCTTGAGAGCATTGGATCTTTCAGCTGAAGGAGAAAAGCTGTTGGCTGGAGACAAGAGCTTTTGGATCAAGCATGCAGTTTGCTCAGAGCATGTCTGAGAGTCAGAGCACCATGGCTGGGGAAGTCTTGACTTCTCATTGCGCAGTGGAAGTCACAGACAGTTCCTGTCCATGGCCAGAGTTCCTGCCTCTAGCCCTACGGCTTGGGCAGCAAACCCTTGGATTGCTCATGAGCAGATCTTGCTTTTAGGCACAAGACTGCGTGGCACGTCTCGTACTCAAATTAGAATTGTATAAACCAGCCCACTATGAGGAATTACGGTTTTGCAATAATTTCAGTCCGTAGGAGACCAGGTTTAGAGCGGGAATGCTGCAAGACACCTTGTCTGTGTAGCTGCAATCCTGTCAAAGATCTGTGAGAGCCAGAATTGGGCTGTGCTGGCAAACCACAAAGCAAGGTTTGAAGGTTATGGAAAAGCAATTGTGAAAACCAGCCCACAGTTTCTAGTTTGCCATTGTAATGGCAACAAAGAAATGTCTCCCAGATTCACTGGGGGAAACCCAATTTACTGAGTGCATTTTAATTTAATGATTTTATCTACTTCATATTTTCAGAAGTTCGGGTGCAGGAAGCGAGGGGGGAGGAAGCGAAGATTGAAGAAGCGCTACTGAGCAGGGAGGAAGGTGATCTGTGAAACACCAACATTTGTTATTTTTGTAAATATGATTATTTTTGTATATTATTATTACTATTATTGTTATTCTTACTGTGATTATTATTATAATTAAAAAACACATTATTCTGAAAGACACACCTCTTCTTTTCCTCCATGGTCTCTGCAGCAAGAGTTCTGCTTATGTACAGAACAACATTTGGAAGCTTCGGAGGTTTTCTAGGGCATTCTGGTTCCTGCTCTGAAATGGGGACACCTGTGCACTGTGCGTGCCTCTAGGGCAGGAAGAATACTCCTTTCCCTCAGTTACCTGACAATCATAACTCTAGCAGCATAACTCTAGCAGCAGCAGGGGTAGATCCGCCTGAGGACTTGCTCACCCACCTTTCGCTGCCTCTGCTGCAGGCCCCCCCCCCTGACCCCACCAAACACTGCTTCTGGTAGTAACTTGTGAAAGGCTTTGGTGTACGGGCTTAAGGGGAGGAGGCTGCTTGGTGGCAGCAGTTTCTTGGCCAGCCCCCAGTTGCCAGTCTTGAAAGTGTTGGGAATTCTCTCTGGTAAGAGAATCCCTTTTTCATTACAGCAGAGTGCACAAAGGCACAACACAGCGGAATTTGGTTAGGCATGCGTGTATGCTGAGAGTAAAGTAACTTGGAGCCAGTTCATAGTTTCCAATCAATATAAAAGGCATTTATTAAAGAACTCCATTCTAGATAGGAAAGTGAGGAGTTAGGCTCTCTAATCTAGCTAGCTAGCTGGATACAGATGGATTCTGCATCTCTGCACACATGGTTCAGGGAGAGGAGCTTACATGTTCCAAGGTAGAAGGAAAAGGAAGAGAAGGGGGAGAGGAAGGAAGTGGCTGGAAGGAAAGAAGTGTCCCTGAGAGTAGCAATCTACATTCCAATGGGATAGTGTCAGAGCGGTAGAGAAGGGATGACCAGTGTCTTGACCCTCTAGCCCTCTGACTCACTAGTCTGTCCTCCACTGTCTTTGAGACAAGAGACTGTGCAAAGTCCTTCACTTCCAACAGAAAGGTGGCCAAGGTAATGAGAAAAGGCTGCCAACTAGGAAACAGTCTCCTCAACCTGTGCCCCTTGAAATGCTGTGGAGGGTGTGAGGCTGTCATAGCTTTCCTCAGGTGAGCAAGAACCTGGGTCTGCTCCTACTTGGCAGGGAGAAAGGCCCGGAAGAGTAAGCTGAGTTTAGATCAGGGATGCTCAAATCTGGTCCTCCTGCAGATGTTGGCTACAACTCCCATAATCCCTGTGTATTGGCTACTGTGCCTGGGGATTATGAGAGCTGTCATCCCAAAACAGCTGGGGGGCCTAAGTTGAGCAGGTCTGCCTTAGAGGTATCAACTGTTCACAACACCTCTGACCACTGGCAGAGTAATTTGTCCCTCAGAGTTATCCCATAGCGCCATGCCTTGACTTGCCCTGCTGCCACAGGATCAAAAGGAGAGCCTGGCACATGCTAAACATGAAACATGCTTTCTCGTGCTAGTTGGATAGGATTACATCATGCCAAGTCAGTAATAGACTGTCTGTTACCAGGGCTTTGTTTCTTCCCAGTTTCTGGCCCGCTGAGTGACTAACTTGAGCATAACAGAGTGGCACTGGAGACACATCTCGGTACTTGGAGCGCTGCCTGCAGGAATTTAGATTGTACAAGTTCCAGAGCACAATGTTTTGGAAGGGGACCAATTGGGCACCATCGAGCAGATAGTTAGTGACTGGGCTGTGAACAGTTCAAGGGCCGCTGATACATAATGGCCTCCTCTTGTCGGCAGGCATTTGAGAATGGCAGAGGCACTTCTCTGGACATTTAAAGCCAGGTGTTCTTTATGGCCTTTCCTAGAGCCACCAGAATGGAAAACTACTCCCAAGTCTTTGAAGCGTGCAGCTTGCTCAATCTTATGCCCCTCAATGTGCCAAGAGTGGATCTTGGGCCTCCTGACAAAGGCCATCATTTTAGTTTTGTGATCATTGATTTCCAGGCAGTTCTCCCTGCAGTGCAGCGTCAGGGCCCTCAGTCTTCTTCTAAGGCCAATGGGGGGTCCTTGAGAGGATGGCTGCATCAACCACGTATAACAGGATGGCAATGTATCTCCCAGCGCGCTTTGGAGGGTGGAAATCTGGGTTGCTAAGCTGGCCCATCATAGAGTTAATGTAGAAGTCGAAGGGGAGTGGAGCCAGAATGCATCCTTGTTTGATGCCCTTCAGCTCTTGTGAGGTGGCCTTGGGGGCTACATCTCACCTGGAGTGATGTGTTCGCGTGCAGGGTGCGATGAAGTTATAGCAGGCGCCGGTCAATGGAGGAGGCTTCCAGCTTCTCCCTTCATTTGACTCGTGAGATGGAGTCGAATGCTGCCTTAAGGTCGATGAAGGCGGCATAGAGGGAGGTCACCCGGCAGGAAGCGTATTTCCCGATAAGGTGCTTTAGAACTAGGCACTGGTCGATGGTGGAACCCCCTTCCCTGAAGCCCGCTTGGTCCTCAGCAAGAAGATTTTCCTGTTCCAATCCATCTTTAAGCTTCCCGGATAGGTGTCTCGCATTAGGTTTGCTGATGGTATTGAGCAAAGTGACGGGTCTGTAATTGGCCGGATCATCCTTCTTGCCCTTTTTAAATATAAGGCAATGATCACTGCCCCCCCAGTCCTTGGGAATTTGGCCACTTGTGTCAACATTGGTGAAGTGCGAAGCCAGGATAGGGGCCCACCAGTCTAGCTTATTTTTAACGGCCACTGGTGGAATACGCTCCTCGCCTGGAGCGTTCCCCAGTCTTAACTGGGTGACTAGACTGTGAATCTTTGAGGTTGACACTGGTGCCCACGCTGGAGTGTCTTCAATGGCACAGGTGGAGTTTCTGCAAACAGCAGCAGGCTCTTTGTATAGGTCATGAAAATAGTTCTCCCTGATCTCTGGATGAAGATGACAGTCCAGGTGATTTGGTTCATAAGTGGGAGAGTGCTTTGTAAAGATGCCAGAACATGGCAGAATCTTTGGCTCTAATGGCCTGAATGAGACCCATCCAGGCATCTTTCATGGCATCTCTTTTCTTACGAAGCAGCAGAAGTTTGTGCTGTCTTTTCTGCAGAAGGAGATTCTGTGCGGCCAACTGTCCAGAACTAGCTTTATAGACTTGATAGGTGTAGGGATGGGCTTTTGGGGCTTTAGCACAGTCCTTATCCAACCACTGCTTGGAGGCCTGTTGGCACTGTGCACGTAGCTGACAGATCTTGCGAGAGAGGAGCTGCTGTTATTCCTGGACGAGGGCATTGTAGGACACCAAAGGTGGAGAAGTAGGGTCGTTAGTTAGTGAGGATGATTGAATACGCTGCAGGTGGTCAGAGGCGAATAGCTCACTTAGTGCTTGATCCAGTTGTGGAGACCATTTAGCACGGCAATATGCTCCTCCCGCCAAGGATATGGTGGGATGATCATGGTTCTCCATAAGGGACTGATAGATGAAAGGCTTTAGAAGGAGCGAGATGGGGAGATGATCACTGTCAAATTTGGAGACAACCCTCAAAACCCTCCACCAGAGGGAGAAGGTTCCCTGAGGCGATAAAGTAGTCAATCAGACACATCCCAGAGCCAGCCAGATAAGTGAAGTTGGAAAGATGGTCATTTTCAAGCGAGTCCTTCAGAATGAAGAGATTAAGTCTGTTGGTCATTAGACTCAAGCAGAGACCTGCATAACTTGAGCTTTGGTCCTTTGAAAGACGGATAAGAGGGAGCCCGTCTGCCTCGGGACTGGAAGCCTGAGGCTTCCTCCGTATCGGAGAGAGAGAGATGTTAATTTTCAGCAGACTGCAGCAGCCAAATTGAATCAAAACTGCCATAGCATATTGTTTGAGTGGTGGAAGCAGCTTCGAGGATGTGTGTAGAGAGGTAGCAACAAGCACACCCAGGCCACCTTTGCATCTGCCACAGCCTGCCCCAGGTACAGCTCCAACTGTATAAGAGTGAAAGCCATTGAGTAATATCTCCCCGGATGAGTCTGAATAGCAAGTCCTGGGGACAAACAACAGGGAAGGCCTGCGGTCTTAATGTCCTGCTTGTGGGCTTTCATGAATCATCTGGCTGATCACTGTTGGAAACAGGATGCTGGACTAGATGCATCTATGCAACCCAGCAGAGCAATTCTTACATTTGTGTTAAGATGATGAAAATGGTCTCTTTATCATTTGGCCACCTGCCTCTCTACCTAGTCTACCATTTCAAATTACAGAAAATTTAATCTACAATCCAATCTTCAGATGCAAAACAAAAGCACTTAAAAACAGAAATAACACCCAGCATCCCTGCCAGCCTCTACTATTCAGCACCCCCAGTTTCCTCCCCACACTTCTGAGATTTCACCAGGTACTAGACACACCTTTCAAGACCATCATTACAGCCTTGAGAACAGTAGATCTTCTTTTAGAAGAAAACGTCTCAGGACATTGAATTTCTTTCAAAATACTGTGCTTGTGCAATGCAGCGGTAGAATCAGGGAGCACATAGACTTCTGGCAGAGGAGTGGTTGGCCTGCTGGATCCAAACACAGCTTTGATGTAATGCCTCATATGACCTCTGTAGCACAAGATGGAGCCACACTCCAGTAGCTCCAATCATGCAAGCAAAGCATCTCAGATGGGTGTGCCCAAGCACACCCACATCCATGCCATGTTTCAGGCAGGACTCACCTTCCATCCCTACCCCTGGGAGAAGAACTTTGTGCAAATCATCTAATACAGGATTCCCAACCTTTTTAAAAACAAGCATACCTTTTCTGCTCACAGACCAGTCCTTCAATTCAGATACCCTGTAATGATTGTCTGTGTGTGTGTGTGTGTGTGTGTGTGTGTGTGTATTGATGGATGGATGGATGGATGGATTGATTGATTAAGTGCCGTCAACTCTTAGCAACCACATAGATAGATTCTCTCCAGGGTGATCTCTCAGGTCTCTCAGTGATGCATTCATTGCTGTCATAAGCGAGTCCATCCACCTTGTTGCTGGTTGTCCTCTTCTCTTTCCTTCAACTCCACCCTGAATTATAGACTTCTCAAGGGAGCTGGGTCTTCGCGTAATCTGTCTGAAGTACGATAGTTTGAGTCTCGTCATTTTTGCCTCGAGTGAAAATTCTAGATTGATTTGTTCTATGATCCATTGGTTTGTTTTCCTGGCTGACCATGGTGTCCTCAAGAGTCTACTCCCGCACCAAAGTTCAAAAGCGTCAATGCTTTTTTCTATCTTGTTTCTTCAAAGTACCGCCTTTCACATCCATAGAATGTCATGGGGGAAACCATTGTCCAAACGATTCTAATCTTTGTAGGTGTAGACTCCTCACGGCATCTAAATATCCTTTCTGAGGCCTTCATTGCAACCCTACCAAGTGCTTGTCTGCGGCGTATTTCTTGACTGCTGGATCCTTTACTGTTGACAGTCCATCCTAAAAGGGAGAAGCTATCCACCACTTCAGTGTCTTCAGTGTCTATTCTGAGGCTGGTTGCTGTACCCCTTTCTTGTCTTTAGTTTAGTCTTCTTTACATGTAATTGTAGCCCCATATTTTCACTGTGCTCCTTCACTTTCATTACTAGAGCCACATTCTCAGCTCTCAGAGTGGTGTCATCAGTGTAGCGCAGCTTATTGTGTATCTATGCACACACAAATCTAAAGGTTACAGTTATGAAACAGCTTACTCCAGTCACTGGCTTACATCCAGACTCAGTTACTCAAGAGTACTCCCACTGAAATTAATCAACTTGTCCCACTAATTTCAAGAAGACTGCTGATGACTAACTTTCTCTGGATGTAGGTCTGTGGCTGGAGTAGCCTACCTCATGACTGTAGCATTAAAACTTGGCACTAATATTCCGTCGGTCAGGATGAGGGAAGGAGTACGCTGAGCTTCCGCACATCGCCAGCCAGTCAGAAGCACAGGGAGAGAGGCTTCACCCTCCTCCCTCCCCTTCTACAATAGATACATCGCTGTGAACATGTTGGCTTCCAGCCGGCAGTCCTCAGATGAGGAACACATCGCGTGGCAGGAGGTCTCTGCATAGCCCCGAGAGCCCTTCAAGTACCACTAGGGGTACTAGTACCCCCTGTTGGGAACCCCTGTTCTATATACAGAGAGTTCTTTTTTAATTCATATCCAGGTCTCCATCTGTACCAGATAGAGGCCCTTTCCACAGCAAGTCTGCACAGCTACAAATGGCAAAACGTAACCAGTCACTATCTTGGCTTCAATGGCTGGTCTAGTTGCCTCATCACAGTAAGGATGACCTGCTGTTTTCACTGTCATTTCAGTGAAAAGAAGCTTTCATACCAAGTCTGCAGGTATGCTTCATTTAAGTGTCATGACTTCCCTTCATGGGTAGGTGAGAGAGCAAGCCAGTAGCTCATTGTGTGCTGAGTGTAGACAGAAGTCTGCCAATTGCTAATCACTTCTATAACCAAATGGTCTGCGAATTCACTACCTCGGAAAAGTGATGAACTAGTTTGATCTAATATGTAAGCAGCTGTCCACTGTAAATGTATTGGGTCTACGGATGTGGATTGGCTTTGGTAGCCAGCTCTTCATAGTTGCCAACTTCCTCCCCAGGGATGTCTGCTTGCCCAGCACAAAGCCAGACTCCTCCTCCCTCCAAATTCCCAGTGTGTGGAGAACTCAGGAGTTGAGAGGAGTCTCTCATTTTGTGCTCGCCTACAGTATTGTTGCCGGAAATATTCCTAGTCACTCATGGTGACCTGCAAAACGTTGAGATATAAAGGCAGTTCACACAATGCTCCTGTTTTAGGATTGTGTGCAAGGGAAAGGCTGGAGAGAGAGAAGTGATTTCTGGGGGAGAGGAGCTGAGCCAGAGAGTGCCTTCCTACCCAGCTCGCATGCCCAGCAGTTTACCCAGGCTAGTAGTATAGGGGCATACCTGCTGTCAAAAACCATGTGCTTTTGTTTACAAACAAAAGCACGTGGCTGGAGGATGACGACACAGTGACGTCACGGGGGGCGGGGGCTTGCAGCTGTCAAAATGTGCTTACGTCACCGGAAATACATCATCAGAAGGGGCTGAGGAGACCCCCACGTGACCGGAAAGGGTCAGAAGTGGGGGACGCCCTTACCCCCAGAAGTCTGGCACCTACCCTAACATAGCTACCCCAGAATATGTCCAGACATGTCCGAAGGTGGGCATGTGACCCCTCTACGAACACGCCTAGCCACCCTGGACCAATAGGAACAGGTTTCAGGCTCCGGAGAGGCCCGAGTGAGCGGGTGTGATAATGGTCGGGTGCCCATTTTGTGCAACTTTATTGGTCGAAAAGGCCCAGAGGAGACCCCACGTGGTCGGAAAGGGTCAGAAGTAGGGGAACGCCCTCACCCCGGAAGTCTGGCCCCCACCCTACCACCCCTACCCCAGAATATGTCCAGACATGTCCGAAGGTGGACAAGTGACCCCTCTACGAACACGCCTAGCCACCCTGGACCAATAGGAACAGGTTTCAGGCTCCGGAAAGGCCCGGGTGAGCGGGTGTGATAATGGTTGGGCGGGCATTTTGTGCAACTTTATTGGTCGAAAAGGCCCAGAGGAGACCCCACGTGGTCGGGAAGGGCCAGAAGTAGGGGAACGCCCTCACCCCGGAAGTCTGGCACCCACCCTACCACCCCTACCCCAGAATATGTCCAGACATGTCCGAAGGTGGACATGTGACCCCTCTACGAACACGCCTAGTCAGCCTGGACCAATAGGAATAGGTTTCAGGCTCCGGAACGGTCCGAGTGCGCAGGCGTGATAATGGTCGGGCGGCCATTTTGTGCAACTTTATTGACCTTATCGGGGTCAAGTGAGCTCTCTACGAACACGTCTGGCCATTCTGATTCAGTAGGAATACCCCGTTTCTCTCTGAGCCACTTTGTTTTTGCAGACCCACGGTTTGAGCGATCATGGGTTCCCCAGAGAGATACTTGGAGGATATTGTACAAGAAACAATTGTAAACCCTACCCCGAGAAAGCGGTATATTAGTACAAGTTCTGATGATGAGAAATTCCCACCAGCTAAGCGTCCCGAAGAAGAAGACCAAGAACTTTATGAAATCTGGCAGGGAATCTTGGAAGATGCAGCGGCAGAATCTTTTGGAGCTCAGGTAAATAAACACTGTTGGTGTTACAGACTTGGGGAGTATGTGAGAGTTCCCAGGGCTGCAACATAAAAACTGTGTTCTTTAATGTTTTCCCAGGAGGGTGAGGACCGCGGCCTTGACACACTGCCTCTAGCAATATGGAACTATACAGAGCCCGGGAACATGCATATCAGGGTGCGTATGGAGAATTTAGGGGTGGGAATATCTCTTTTAAAAGAAAGATAGAAAGAAATAGTAATAACAGCATACCTTCCCCATCCTACAGAATCCTCCCGCTGTGAGAACGCATCAACCCAGCCATGTGACTATGCAGAATTTCCTAGGACTACAAGTGGATGATTCAGATTACATACCAGCAAGGAAAAGACGTTCTGCTATGAAAGGCCTTGTCAGAGCGGTGGTATATGGAATTTTAAAATACTGCCATTACATGTATGATTCATGCTACGGGTGTATGGTTCAAGCAGGGGGGCAAGACTCCCATGAATGTGTTACTTGGACCGATAGAAATGTTTCCAGATTTATTAGAACATTGTCATCAAGGATGTGTGTGAAAGCAGTGCTCCACATAATTATTATAATTGCTTACAGCTTGAAAATGTTATTGCTATCTAGTGATACCGTGAATCAGACTCTAAACCTCATCAGCAGGGTTAAGGGTTCTGATGACCCGCAGGCTGTGTTAGAAGCTATCCCACAACAGAACGATTCCAGAATGCTCTCTTTTGTGAACTGTGTCCTCGAAAAAAGGGGATACAGACAGTTTCTTGTTCCAGAGATACCTGAATAAATTCCCTCGCAAAAGTCTAATGGAACTGTTGTACACGACTGCCCTCTAGTGGTGTGTGTTTTTTGCTTTTTTTTGTTGTTGTTAATACATTCTTCCTAGAATACTGACTGTTTTTGTATGTCTATTAAAATACTATATTATTATGTATCAATTCATAAATAAATAAAATAACCCTGGCTCTAAACAAATGACTGCTTTATTTTTGCTGGGGATACCCTATTACAGATATATTTACAAGGAACTTCACCAGCCCTGAGGGTTCTGTAGTAGGTTGGGGTCCGACAAGAGGATGCGTTCATCAGACAATGGGTTCTGTAGTAGGTTGGGGGATAATCCCATCAGCCATCATGAATCTTTTACCACTCCCCTAACCAGTATGCTGGTGGACATCCAATCAGAAAGGTCTTGCAAGACCATGTTGGCATAAAACTCACGTTGATAAAACTAGTTTGAAGCAGGAAGTCTTTCTCTTTCACCCAGAAGCACTCCCCAGAAGCAGGACCCTGCAGAGAAAGAAGTCTGAGGTATGGCTACCCACCATTTTATAACTTGCTTTTTTCTAAAATATGCTGCTGGGCCTGGTTTTGAATCTGTTTGATATCTTTGGAATCTTTTGATATTTTAGTATGCTATTATTTTATATATGGAGAGCCTGTTTTCAGGGCCTTGTATGGTTTAAAAGTGCATGTAACTTTAGTAATTTACCCCCTTTTCTCTCATTTTTTCCTCTCTACGCCATGCGGCCTGATTTTGAATCTGCCTGAATCCTTAGTAAATGCTTATTTTATATATGGAGAGCCTGTTTTAGGGGCCAGGATTGGTTTAAAATGCATGATTCTTTAGCAGTTTACCCCTTTTTCTCTCATTTTTTCTCTAAGCCATGCGGCCTGATTTTGAATCTGCCTGAATCCTTAGCAAATGCTTATTTTATATATGGAGAGCCTGTTTTCAGGGCCTTGTATGGTTTAAAAGTGCATGCAACTTTAGTAATTTACCCCCCTTCTCTTTCATTTTTTCCTCTCTACGCCATGCGGCCTGTTTTTGAATCTGCATGCTTCCTTAGTAAATGTCTATTTTTATATCTGGAGAGCATGTTTTAGGGTCAGGAATGATTTGAATCTTACCCACAGGGCCTTTTTTTTTTTTAATGAGAACCCTGACCCTTGTTATTTTTAAATTTTTATTCTTAAAACCTATATTTACACAGGCAGTATTATATACAGCATTTTTGATGTACGCCTCAACATCTGTAGAAATCTAGTATTCCAAGGGCAGTTTCTGTTCTCTGCAAAACAGCTCTCCTGCAACAAATAAATAAAACAGGGTTATGCATGCACAACTCACAATCCTGTAAATGGTTTAAATTAAATAAACTCACCCAGCACACGTGTTCATACCAGCCACTCCTCACAATGTAATCTGTAATAAAAAGGGCCATCTTGTCCATGATTTGCTGGCTCACCACAGGACATAGACGCTTTGTAAGACTTTTTGTAAGCAAACCACCGAACAGAAAAATAGTTAAAAATCTGCCCTTATTGATTTTCCCATCTGCAAATTCTGCAGCCATCACAGATGTGAAATAGTTCTCAGTATCTAGCAAGCTGTTAGGGTGAAGAGAGTCCATGTGGGGTCTTAGTTCGGCCTCCATTTTAAGCAGCAAGGGGCCTATCCCCACCGCTTCTGGTTTTCCACAGGCCTGCCGGATACAGCCCACAGCAAGAGAGTAAACATGCCGATATTCCATCTTGGTGCCCGTTTAGGTTCTGTTTGGGGAGGATATGTCTGAGCATGTCCCTGGTTGGGTATTTTTGTATATATTCAACAGCACTCAGCAAAACAAAGAAAGAAAAACACCACCAAAGAAGATGACCATAAGGGATGATGAAATGAGCAATCTTCTCAATATCCCTCAAGATATGGGTATGGCTATATTCTACTCTCCCCAAACCCCCTCCTTTTTTTAGATTGTTTTAAACTGTTATGAAGATATATACATGACTGATTTATATTTGATGTTCTACAGAAAATGTTGTTCAAGCCCCTCGGTCTGGGAGAGCCACTTTTTCGCTCTCAAAGGGTTCGGACCCATATCTCATCCCAAAGGATGAGGTTCTCACATCACAGGCTGTTAGAAACACAGTATCTGGTAAATTACATTTTAAAAATTTAAAATAAATTCTAGATGAGTACTGTTTTGAAGGGTTTTCTGAGTAAGACCAACTCTCTCTCTCTCTCTCTCTGTCTCTCTCTCTCTCTCTCTCTCTCTTTATTGTAGATGGCATAGGGCAGAGAAGTGATGATAACATAGGTAAGAACAGCCCCCCCCCCAATCTCTCTGTAATATCTCATTCTAAAATTCAACAAATTGTGTATTATTTCTCTGTGTAAACAGCCCTGAGCCATTTTTATTATTTATTTATTTTGGAAGGCCGGGGGGGGGGGGGATACAAATAGAATTATTAATAATTATGGTTAACACATGCCTATGTTGTTCACAGTGGACCTGACAAATACCCAGGGCGGGTTGCGGAATCTGACTGAGAGTGCTCTAGAGGGTAAAATAGCTTTATTTTAAAAGCATCCCTGCAAATGTATACGCCGTGTGGAAACCTCAGACTAATTCTATCTAACATGCCCCCCCCTTTTTTCTCCCTACAGAAGAACCTGAACCAGCCCCCACACGTCTAAGCAGATTGAAGAGAAAAGCAAAGAGTAAGGGTAGGAGAAAGAAAGAATGAAATGTTTTAACTATTTTATTTATGTATAGCTTTTATTGATAAAACCGTATGATTCCCTTGTCTGCAGATGTAGTATCCCATGAACAGCATCAACCCGGACACATGGCGCCCAGGGACTCCAACGTGGAGGTGCAGCCAGCCTACAAAAAATCCAGAAGGGCTATCCTGGAACCTGGTAAGACATTTCCACACTGCCTGACACAAACAGCTACATACTTCAGTAACACACATGTTTGTACCATGCGGGTAAGACATTTCTGCACCGCATGACACAAACACGCTCACACATCATGCACACACCTATGTGTCATGTTGGGGAGGACCCCCCCCCTTGTCTGCGTGGATTCCTGAAGACGTTCCCTCTACTACCTGACGACAGCTGACCCGGAGGCCCTAGGAGCGGGCAAAACCACAAGACACCCAGAGACCCTTTCAGAAGCCTGGTAAGTCTACCCCCCCCCATGGCACAACACACACACACACACACACACACACACACACACACACGTTCAAACCTACTAGCTGTGGGTGATTTACTCCAGACATACATGGTGACCCCCTGCCCCCCCCCCCGATCTATCTGTTTCAGAACATGAACCGGGGCTCCGTGATGTCCAAGAGCTGAATTTCCAAGATAACGAGTTCTTGGCCAGCATGGCACGTGTTACAGAACACATAGAGACATTGATAAGGACTAGGGCTGTGGCTTTTGAACGCAAGGCCGAAGCTGAGCAACACCTTGAGCAAGCAAAACGCATCATACGTAAAGAAATGGCCGTGATTAGTGATACTTCACAACAGCTACAATGTCTAAAGACACGTGCAAACCCTGTGTGTGATTTCGTAGACAGAAATAAAAAAAATCAACCATACCCTGTCTGCATACAGGTGGGGGGAGGGTCCGCATCTAGCCACCAGCCAGGAGGGTATAGGAATGCTTCTGATTCTTCAGACGAATTTGAACCATCCGAGGAGTCACCTAGTGGCCCCGGTCCTCAGAATGCTTTTACTGAACAGTGTGAAACCCAGAATGGGTCCTCTCTAAGTGAGGCTTCTGATGTTGGCCCGAATGCCACCCCCAAAGAGCGGGCTACCCACAGTGGAGCTTCTCGAGGAGGCTTGGCGTTCGATGTTGGACCTGCAGCTGGTTCCCAACAGTTCTCTTCTGAAGAAGCAGCAGGCATTTCTGAAGAAACCCCACCTGTGGATCTTCAGTTTATACAGCGTTATAATAGGAGCTATGCACGCTTTAATGGAACTGAAATGTATTACGAATTCAAGTTTGTGAATTTGGACAGAGTACACTCCTTTTGTGATGCGCTATCTGGGATGCATTCTGCTATTCAAAGGGTTCTGGATAATATAAACAACCATATAGAACCAGGGGACTTTGTACAGCTCAGATTGCGAGCGCCAGGGATTTCAAACCGCCTTTACTCAGCAAGGAGACAGGCAGGCCATCTGAATGCTGAGGCATTCCTAAGCGCTATATCTAACCTGCTTCAAAGTTATGCACAAATTTTAGCTGATGGTGTATTAACACTGGCTGTGATTGTTATCACACCCCCACGAGGAGCCGGTCGCAGGCATATAAAATCAATACCCTATAGCAGCATTATACAGAAAAAGAGGCTGCATCTGATAGATGTCCCCATGCCTAACACAGCCCTCTGTTTTGCAACGAGTCTCATGGCTGTTCTAGATTTGAGAGCCACCGCTACACAGATAAAAAAGGGAGCAAAAAAGTTGTACCAGGATCTTGGGTGGAGTGAGCAGAAACAAATGTCTTTTGCAGACGTGGAAATCATAGAGACACATATGAAGGTCAATATTGTTGTTGTGCAATGGGGAACTTCTGGATGGAGTATTTTAAAAACTCCTGAACAGAAGTACCTCAAAACCTGTTTTCTGTTACTTCATAAGGATCATTATTATGGGGTTAAGAACATCAAAGGGTTTTTTGGGACCAGAAATTTTTGTTATGTCTGCTACACGCCCTACAGACACACACACGACTGTTTGATGAGGTGCCACCGCTGTTTAGAGGCTGGCTGTGTAAAACATGTGGGGCGTGTAATCAGATGCCCCAAATGCAAGATGCAGTGTAGATCACATGAGTGTCTAGGAAAGCATATGAAGCTCGCCGCCATGGGGCGGGTAGAATGCATCCCGCGTGACCTATGTGAAAAGTGCTTCCGCTATGTCGAGGCGGGTCATGAAGCTGAAAGCGTCTGTAGGGGAAAGCAGTGCCATGTATGTTATGAGTACCTTTCCCCCGGGGTAGAACACGCGTGTTACATTCCACGTCTACAGTACCCCGAGATATCAGTAAAATATGTGTTTTATGACTGCGAATGCAGGCAGGAGGATGGGATCCACGTCCCAAACTATATTTATGCCAGGGCCTTTGATGGGGAGACTGTGGAGCCTGTTAAAGCATATCAAGAGAAGCAGAAAGATTGGGAGAAGTGGGGGCCCCAAGGGGATTATTGGGAATTTAAGGGAGATAAATGTCTGAATGACTTTGTATTATGTTTTACATCAGATAATAAGTTTATGGGGTGCACTTTTCTGGCTCACAACTCGCGGAGCTACGATGGCATTTTGATACTGAGAGAGCTAATCAATGAAGGCCTTGATGTAGAGCTGCTCACACAGGGGGGAAAACTACTGTGTATAACAGTTACAAAAAATGACATAAAATTTATAGATTCCCTATGCCACCTACCCATGGCTCTAGCAAAACTCCCCAAAGCTATGGGTTTTCAGGGCTGCAAGGGCTATTTCCCACATTTCTTTAATAAAAAAGAAAATGAGAGTTATGTTGGGAATATGCCAGACCCCCAGGACTACGGTGTGGATGCTATGAAGCCTGCAGATAGGGAAGAATTCATGAAGTGGTATGAGGAAAACAAATCAAAAACGTTTGATATGCAGAAGGAATTGGCCTATTACTGTCAGAAAGATGTAGACATCCTGATGCAGGCCTGTACAAAATATAGACATGAATTGGTTGAGATGACATGGGATGTCGTTGATAAACCTATGGGGAGGAAAAATGCCAGGGTTCTTGTGGGTATCGACCCCTTCCAATACCCTACGCTTGCTAGTGTGTGCTTAAGAATGTACCGCTACAAGTATCTGAAAGATGAAGAGATCGCCATACCGGCCCCAGATAACTACCATCATCAGTGCAAAAGATTCTCAACTATGTCCATTCAATGGTTGGAATACATAGCCCACAGGGAAAACATACATATTCAACACGCTTTGAAAGGGGGTGAGTTTAAGGTTGATATTCCTCAGGAGCTTCAGGAGGCGTCGGGGGGTGTTAAGGCATATTATTTAGATGGTTATTCTGTGAATGGGGGAAAGAAATGTGCTTTTGAATTTAATGGCTGCTTTTATCACGGGTGTGTAACCTGTTATTCAGCACACAAACAGCACCCCATGTTGTCGGAAACCTATGGTTTTCTCTACAATGCTAGTGAGAGGAAAGCAGATGTCTTAAAACGCATGGGGTTTGAAGTCCGTTGTATATGGGAGCATGAGTGGCGTGACATGGTCAAGGGGGATCAGAAGGTGGTAGATTTTCTGAAGCAGCAGGGATTTCCAGAACCTCTGGAACCTAGAGATGCGTTGTTTGGGGGCAGGACAGGCTGTGTGAGTCTGTATTATGAGGCGAAGGAGGGAGAACAGATTCACTAGTCAGATTTTACCTCTCTCTATCCTTTTATCATGCGAAATCGCCAGTTTCCCATAGGACACCCTAAAGTAATTTATGACGATTTTAGACCACTCTCTGAATATTTTGGAATTGCCAAGGTGAAGGTATACCCACCACGCCGTCTCTTTTTCCCTGTCCTCCCTGTCAAAGTGAACGGGAGGCTCATGTTTCCGCTGTGCAGTCTCTGTGCAGACTCACAGCAGCTGGAGCAATGCAGGCACAATGATGAGGAAAGGGCTTTAGTGGGTACATGGTGCACTGTAGAATTGAATGTTGCTGTGGCTAAAGGTTACAGGGTGCCACAGATCTATGAGGTTTGGCATTTTGAAAGGAGTTCTGGCAGCCTCTTTTCAGAGTACGTCAAAACATTTCTCAGGCAGAAGCAAGAGGCTTCGGGCTACCCAGCAGAGTATGTCAGCAGGGAGGATAGGGAGAAATACATTGCTGAGTATTATAAGAAAGAAGGTGTGTGTTTACGCCCCAAGATGATTGAATCAAATCCTGCTAAACGCCAGATAGCCAAGCTTTTCTTAAATTCCTTGTGGGGGAAATTTGCTCAGAGATCAAACCTTCCTAGGACATCAATAGTAAAAAGCCCTAACGAGCTTTTCCAATACCTCTTTTCAGATAGCTATGAGGTCTCTATGTGTGAATTCCTTGATGATGATACATGTTGTGTGTCTTGGAAAGATGCAAAAGAACGTATAGTTCCGCCAGGTCACACAAATGTTTTTCTGGCCTGCTTTACAACCGCCTATGCACGCCTGCATTTGTACTCTATCATGGAGAAGCTGGGGGAACGGTGCCTGTACCATGACACAGATTCTGTGATCTATGTGTCTCGTGAGGGGGAGTACAACCCACCCCTTGGAAACTTTTTAGGGGAGCTGACAAACGAACTACCGGCAGACCAGTAGGTAACAGAGTTTGTGAGCACAGGTCCTAAATCTTACGGCTACAAGCTGTCAGGGGGGGAATCGTGTATTAAGGTCAAGGGAATTACTCTGAACTTTTCTAATTGTCAAAAAATTAATTTTGACAGTCTGAAAAATCTGGTTTTTGCCTACGTTTTGGACCAGAACCCAACACGTGAGATTGTGGTAGAGCAGAATGGCATCGTTAGAAATAAGAGGAGATGGGAGATAGAAACACGTCTTTTGAGGAAGACGCAGAGAGTGGTGTTTGATAAGCGCGTCATCATTGAGGGTTTTAAGACTATCCCCTACAGGTATTAAAATGGATGTTCGATGGCAACACCCCTTCTCCGCTATCCTTGCGGGACCAAGCAATAGCGGAAAAACGTTTTTCCTTAAAAAAATGCTGGACAATGCACACAGTGTGCTATCTGTGATGCCTGAAAAAATCGTATGGTGTTACTCTTGTTGGCAACCTTTGTACAAACAAATGCTCTGTAAATACCCTATGATAAAATTTGTAGAAGGTATGTCTGAGAAAATTGATGATGATGGCTTGTTACCCCCAAATAAAATCTGTTTTCTTGTTCTGGATGACCTGATGAGTGCTTCATCTGACAGCCAGCAAATTGAACGCGCTTTCACTGAGTTTGTTCACCACAGGAATCTGAGTGTTTTTCTCATCACACAGAATGTTTTCTACAAAGGGAAAGCGGCCCGCACCATAAGCCTTAATGCCAAGTATATGGTGCTGTTTAAAAACCCAAGGGATAAATTACAGATCATTAATTTGGCGCGTCAGATTTTCCCCGGGGATGTCAAGTATTTCACAGAGGCCTACCACGATGCCACACGGGAGCCTTATGGTTATCTAGTTGTGGATTTAAACCCTAGAACTCCTGAGGATTATAGGGTCAGAACGGGTCTTTTCCCTCCCAAATGGCCTGTCGTGTACATCAAGAAAAAATCAAAGGGGGGATACAAAAGGGGGTCACACTGATGCTTTCACAGGTATTCCTGTTACCCCACTGCTCTGAGAGCCATGTCTACCCGCGTGAAGAGAAACGTAGCCCTCTTAAAACTCCTTATTAATGCCTCTCCACAGCAGAGGAAAGCCATACTATGTGCAGCTTCTGATGATTTAATATCAGCCATATCCAAGATTGCCCTAAACACCTTAAAAGGAAATATTCCATTGTCTCCGCACCAGATGCGTGTGCTAAGAAAAAAGCGTGGATTAATTAAAAAACTGAGTAACAAGCGCGTATCTCTGAGAAAGAAGAAGCTTTTGCTCAAGCAGTCTGGAGGGTTTCTTGCGTCGCTGTTAGGAATTGCAATTCCTCTGATAACAAGCCTTTTAACCAAACAATAATGGAGTATGCGGAAAAGATGTACATGGTCCCCAAACACCAGTTAGATCTGCTAAAAGGGAACCCTCCTAAGGAGGAAAACATCAGAGCTGCTACAATCTACGCTTTAGACACTGAAATGCAAGGTGTTCTTCAGAGGTCTGACTTAACAGAATATGAAAAGGCTAAACTTTATGAGGGCCTACTTCAAAAATATTTAACACATGTGAGAATGGGTGATACCGAAAAGGGAAGACTAAACCTGTTTCTACCACAGCCTGAGATGCCAGCTGCTGAAGCTACACACAGCTCTGATCCCTCCTTTCAGGAAATCTTGGACACTCTCCCTGTGCGTTCTAGGAACTCGGCAAAGATTTTGTTAAACAAGCTGAGGCAGAATGCTGCAGTTACAGCGTGGGATGAGCAGGGGCGTTTTGTCTATAAGGGGATGGCTGTTGACGGTTCCAACATGGTGGATCTGATCAAGGCATTCACTCAAGTTCATACCCTGCGTTCCAAATGCTTCCCTAAAGGCTGGGATTTGTTCATGAACGGTTTGGCAGAGTTAAATGTGCCTACCTCTGTGGCAGGAAACCAGACCAGTAGGGAGTTTTTGGAGCATATGGAGAATCCTACCCCTGCAGCTAGCCCTCTAACCTTAACACCTACACCCAGGACTTCTAAAATACCCGTGAGAACTCACTGGCTCCAATTGTAACCTGCTACATAGATATTAAAACATGTAAAAGTGTCAAATAAATTTTCTCTCTGAAATATATTTTACAGGGTGGTAGTTGCTGCTTTGCGGGTAAGAATGATACAAGCACACACACGTATACTTTTTAAAGACTCAAGGCTTACTTTATTGTTCTGTGAAAATCAGTACAAGATCCACAACCTTGCGTGTTTTGAAAACAATTTGCGACATGCCTAGGCATGCATTTCTTTTTCTTAACATACAGTTCGACCATCTGGTCATTTCTTTCTAAATCCCCAGAATACAATTCTTGAATCTGCTTAAATGTTAATCCCCTACCCCTCTGCAGTAGAAAGAACAAACAGTGGTAGCCGCAGGTCACAGAGTCGTGAGCTTGGAGCTGTCGGGGTTGAAAGACAGTCTTAGAGGCATTTTTTCTTTAAAAATTCATTATCGCTTTGGGAAAACGTGGGTGATTTGGGGGGTGTCCATAAGAATCAAAAAACTCTGCCTGGTTGTCTTCTGGCAGGTAGATGGCTAACCAATGTTCTCCCGGGAATTTATGGGGGTGTGTGTTCACTACTAATCCCACAGGTCTTTGTAGCAGTCTCTTTCTAGGCAACCAGTCACTAGGGAAAACTCCAAAGAACGTCTTTCGGGTGCAGGGGCTGGCAGACAGTACGCGTGTTAATTGTATGCTATCCATATTACATATAGTCGAACAGTACATCCCGTCTGTGGTTTATCTCGATGAGATTGTCAAATACCGCATACACAATCATGTTAATGGTCAGTTGAAGCGGTCTGGCAAAACGTATCTCGGCCCTCAGATTCCCTGTCTTAATCAGGGAATAGTGGCTCCCGCATTCTTGGTCGGGTGTTAGATCAAAAGCAAACAGTGTGTAGCCTTTCCCATATTCTTCCCTATTAATGAGCAGGGGTCTGTCTTCTAGATGCTTGCCTGTGACCTGTAGCAACCCCACATACTCACGGATATAGTTACGCGCTGCAAAATCTGGCTGGTAAGGCTTCATAGGGACGGGAGTACTATCCATATAGAGGCAGGCAAAGTTAATGTCATAATGCTTGAAATTAAAGGGATTTTTGGTATATGAACCACTAAATGCATCGTTATCCACAAAACCAATGATGACAGTTTTTGGCAACTGCCCTAAATACAAATTTTCCTGGTTGCAGACACGGCTTCCAGCGGGGATACTGAATACTTTCATACTCACACGATCCACAGGGTATTTAGCATTGGCTGTGAGCAACGCCTCCGCATGTGCTAACCGCACAGAAGGGTTCAGGGAACATTTCTTGATAAAGAGGGATGCCGATAGTATTTGCAGCTTGTAGCGGGGGTTAGCTCCACCTGCCATCAGACAGAACGTGTCCTTGTTGCGCGTTAGTTTAATTTTCACATCTACACCGTTTAAAAGCAGTTTTTCTTGAAACATAATATCTGTGTGTAGATGCCCCATTAGGTCCACCTTCTGACTTTCAGATGTGAACGCTGCTCTGTCTAAAAATCCTAAATTCTGCCCATCTAAAGCTGTTATCTCGTGAAAGCCCGGGGCATCCTTATAAAATAATCCTGCTGAAAACTGTGTAGATAGAGTGGCCTCACTGTAATTCATCATCGCTTCAATGAAAGCCCTGTAGGGGTAAGTGCTACTGCTCTGACTGACAAGACGGTCTCCCAGGGTCACATCCACCTGGCTAAACATGGCTGCTAGTGGGTAGTTCACAAACCCCACAGCAGAGTCCTGTGCCAAGTTGGTCCCATCCTCCTTGACAATTTTACAACACACATATAAAAGCGTGTTATTCAAATCCAGGTAAAAATCTCCAGACCCCGCAATGAAAAAGTCCAGAGGGGCTGTGTCTGTCAGGGCTGTAAGCGGTGGAACCTCGACATATACGCTTCTCTCGATACTTGTTTGTGTTGGTGCGATTTGGAAAAGGTCCAGTTCCGATTTCATGCATTCTTCGGAGCTGCAATGTATAAAAGCCATTATGACTTAAAAGATGTCACCGGGAGCACGTTTCCTCTTCCCCTTGGGATGCCTTCGATGCTTCTGAGGCCTTTTCAGGTTCACCCCTTTTCTTTTAAGAGGTTGGGGAGGTCCTGATAGCTGCACACGTGCTGCTTTTCGTTTTCTTTTGATATACATCAGTCCTGACCCCCCTTGTGAGGAAGAAGCTTGATCCATCCTGTTCAGAACTGCTTGGGAGGCATGGCCCACTACAACTTTGGGAATCCCTCGCGCTGCTGTTTTGATGTGTGGCCTAATGATTTCCAGCCCCCGCCTCAAAAGAGGTACAGCTTTCCTGAAAAGGATCCTAAATATACCCCCAATTCCAGCCCCATACATGACAGGGGCCCCCATGAAGCCAGGAAGAGCGCTTCCGGCTTGGGCCCTGTAATAGTTCTTGTAAAGGGCGGGGTCGCCATAAGTTTTCAGAATTGGCATTTTTTCTTTCCCCTTAAAGTTGTAGGCCTCTTCTGGGGCGAAAGTGTAGCTTCACAATAACCTTGCCAAAACGGAATGGCACACATTTGTCCTGATCCGTCTTTATCTGGACCGTGATCGTATCAATATACGATCAAGAGCCCCTGGTGGCGCAGTGGTAAAACTGCCGCCCTGTAACCAGAAGGTTACAAGTTCGATCCTGACCAGGGGCTCAAGGTTGACTCAGCCTTCCATCCTTCCGAGGTCGGTAAAATGAGTACCCAGAATGTTGGGGGCAATATGCTAAATCATTGTAAACCGCTTAGAGAACTCTGGCTATAAAGCAGTATATAAATGTAAGTGCTATTGCTATTGCTAATATGGTGCTTGCTGACAGAGATGTAGTGTGGCTTATCATAAACAATGTTAACACATTCACCGTTCAGGCCCTTCACGGTGATACTTCGCAAAAGGGGTACATGGTGGTCTCCCACGATCTGATACTCTACAATGTCTGTATAAACAAACAGAGTGTTGAACCCCCCTGTTATATCTGCAGGAAAAGGGAAACCTTTGCCTGCTGTATCATGAACAAACAGAGTTTTGACCCCACTGGCTATGCTTGATGGGTAAGACAGCTCTTTTGGGTGTGTGTCAGGGAGGAGTCCTAATACGTGTGCTAATTCTGCCCTGGCAGAAAAGGTGTATGCATTGTTAGGACTCATAATTTGTATATATCTAGTAACAGAGTCATAAAGCAGGGTAGTCCCCTCTAGAGCCTTCTGGGTGCTGGTGATTTCATTCATATCGTGCAGCAAATTGTTTATGCTGGAGTAATATCCCTTTCGTAAGTAGAAGGTCCATTTCTTTAACCCCTTGCTATATTGAAAGGGGGTGTCTGTCGTGATGGTGTCCCATGTGCACGGGTACTGTATCTCTGAGAGCCCCACCTCCCACTCCCCGGGAAGATCCAGTGGCCTGGCTAGTTGGATGGTGAAATCTGAGCTAGCGTTCTGTGGAAAGGCCTTCTTGCTGGCGTTACTAGGGAGTGTGATGTAAAAACCCTATCACCCATTGCAGAGGTCTGAAGCAGGTACCCAGCTATTGAACTTGTCAGGCCACCCCACCCACTTCACTAAATGTCGTTTTACTTTGCCACAGCCTTTTGTAGCTAGAATTTTTTCAATCCTGTACAATTTGTCCTCTCCTGCTTTAACTTTCTGTAATTCTTCATGATAGAAGCTCCCAATAACTGGCTCACCCATGTAGTCTTTTACCAGATAGACCGGGCGTTCAGCTTTTCTGATGACTCGGTCCACTATAAACAATTCTGTGGTGTAGTTCTGTTCATAACCTTTCTCAAAAACCCCTTTAATTTTTGAAATCCTGACGTGATCTCCTTTTCTTAACACTGGAGACTTTGCTTTTTTATGGCTACAGCTTCCATAGACTCTTCTCCAAACAGACAGGTCGTTGCTGGTTGTGACATCTACCGGCCTGCATTGTATGGTTCTGTGAAAGCTGTGGTTATAGCACTTTAGGAGTTGAGGCAGGACATCAATATACCTGAATGTGTTATGAGCAGTAAAATACCTCCACATATGTGTTTTCAAGGTTCGGTTCAGTCTCTCCACAAGAGCAGCTTTGACATCGTTGTTGGTGACAAAGTGGTGAATACCTCACCAGCTTGCCAGTTTCCGCATTGGGGTCTGGTTTTTCAGGCTTTGTAACCACAAGGCCATCCAAGGTTTCCTCCTCCTCACCGCTTTCAGATGATGAAGTAAAGCACACAGCCCTACAGTAATCGGCCCATGGATCGGTGGGGCTTGGGGTCAGGCAGTCACAAGATGACCAGTCTTCGCTCGATCTGCAGCACTTACGCTCGCAATAGACGACCCTTGACCGGGATGACAAGTAAGATTCGCACCCGCACTCATCTGAATAAGTATACTCTCCACATGAGCTATCACAACACCTCTCGTCGCACCAATCAAATTGGGGTCTGCTCTTCACCCATTTTCTCTTTTTCCTAAGCCGCTTTTGTTTCACAGGCTCTTCTGTTTCAGAATCTGAGGAACACACGTTTCCCACTTTGGAGATGGTAGTTGGAGGCTCTTCATCTTCAGTTTCCATGGTGGTTAGAAGGCTGGTGTCACAGCGCCCGCAATCACATTCTAGTCTACCACCCTCATCCGAGGGCCCTGCTGCAAAGTTAGTCTCTGGAACCTCACCAGCAATAAGATCAGCCCTCTGAGGGGTTTTCATACTCATAGGAGGGAAGGACAGACTCCGCGCTTGTATAGGCTTAATCTTCGTGGGTGCCTGTGGCAATGATAGGTCTGTGGCACGCGGTGGAGTCCTAGCGTCAGCCATCGTCTCTGTACAGCTGTAAAATGGCTTCCCTCTAAACGTACCACCCCTAACCCTGTTCGTAGAGGGGTCACTTGACCCCGTTTCACCCAATAAAGTTACACAAAATGGCCACCCGACCATTATCACGCCTGCGCACTCGGTCCTTTCCAGACCCTGAAACCTGTTCCTATTGGTCCAGGGTGGCTAGGTGTGTTCGTAGAGGGGTCACTTGTCCACCTTCGGACATGTCTCGACATATTCTGGGGTAGGGGTGGTAGGGTGGGTGCCAGACTTCCGGGGTGAGGGCATACCCCTACTTCTGACCCTTTCCGACCACGTGGGGCCTCCTCTGGGCCTTTTCGCCCAATAAAGTTGCACAAAATGGCCGCCCGACCATTATCACACCCGCTCACTCGGGCCTCTCCGGAGCCTGAAACCTGTTCCTATTGGTCCAGGCTGACTAGGCGTGTTCGTAGAGGGGTCACTTGTCCACCTTCGGACATGTCTGGACATATTCTGGGGTAGGGGTAGTAGGGTGGGTGCCAGATTTCCGGGGTGAGGGCATACCCCTACTTCTGACCCTTTCCGACCACGAGGGGCCTCCTCTGCGCCTTTTCGCCCAATAAAGTTGCACAAAATGGCCACCCGACCATTATCACACCCGCTCACTCGGGCCTCTCCGGAGCCTGAAACTGTTCCTATTGGTCCAGGCTGACTAGGCGTGTTCGTAGAGGGGTCACATGCCCACCTTCGGACATGTCTGGACATATTCTGGGGTAGCCGTGTTAGGGTAGGTGCCAGACTTTTGGGGGTAACGGCGTCCCCCACTTCTGACCCTTTCCTGTCACGTGGAGGTCTCCTCAGCACCTTCTGATGACGTATTTCTGGTGACGTAAGCGCATTTTGACAGCTGCAAGGCCCTGCCCCCGTGACGTCACTGTGATGTCATCCTCCAGCCACGTGCTTTTGTTTGTAAACAAAACCACATGGTTTTTGACAGCAGGTATGCCCCTATACTACTGTGGATCTTTCAGCTGAATGAGAGAAGCTGTTGGCTGGAGACAAGAGCTTTTGGATCAAGCATGCAGTTTGCTCAGAGCACGGCTGAGAATCAGAGCACCATGGCTGGGGAAGTCTTGACTTCTCACTGCGCAGTGGAAGTCACAGACAGTTCCTGTCCATGGACAGAGTTCCTGCCTGTAGCTCCGCGGCTTGGGCAGAAAACACTTGGATTGCTCAGGAGCAGATCTTGCTTGTAGGCACAAGACTGCCTGTAGGCAATAGACTGCTAGTTCTCTGTCCAGTAAGCCTGTTCTTTATAGTTGTATTTTCCTTTGATCTCTCATAGAGTCTATTCAAATCTCCTCATCTTTTCCTGGGTCCCCAAAAAGGTGACAACTTGCTGTTACCTTCTGAATATCATCTTTTAATTATTCAGCCAGTCCAGAGAGATCTCAAGCTCATCTTCTGTTAGCTGCTATCTTGAGGAGGGGACATTGCCCAAAGCAAATCTGCATCTCTGAGTTGCAAATGTGCCCCTTCTCTTGTCCCAGATTTGCTAGCCTGATCCCAAAAGGTGTTAAAGGTCAGGAGTTAGTGAGAGAATTAGTTCTATTTGTGTGAGACAGCAATGACATTATTTCTTGTGTACCTCTATCTAGTGTGTCATTATAACAAGAGAATATTTAAAGTAACATAAAAAGGGGTACATGTGTGAGACGAGTTAATCAATACATTTGACTGAGACAGAAGCATCCTGTCAGTGAGGAAAAGGGATAATTTCAGCAGTGTGAGACTGGTCATTAAGCCTGACCCATTGAGTCTCTTGTGAGTTCCACAAACACTGATAACCAATGCTAGATTACCCCTGCCTTTACAAATCATTTACCGGGCAGTCATGAGATCTGGGCATCATGTTCACCTCAAGTTCAGGCATTTAATTGAACTCTTAATATAAAATGAAATCAGACACAGGCCTGAATTCCATAGACTTTTGGGTTGGTACCTCTGAGTCTAAGGTTGGGGTACATGTGCCCCAACACTCCAGGGGGTGTTGAGTGGGTAGTTTACCACTCCACCAGATCTATGAGGCAATCAGAAAGGACTCAGGCTTCTCTTACAAGGTAAAACCATGAGGGGGGCCAGGGGTGTAAGGTGGCTGGAGTGGGCCCAGAGACAACATTTTGAAATGGGCCCCTCACTGATACACACACACACACACACACACACACACACACACACACACACACTTCACAATAGATAGTCATGTGACTTGCCTCTGGGGCGCCCCTCGAGGCGTGGGGGCCCCCAGGCAGCTGCCTACCCTTGCCTAATAGTAGTTACGCCCCTGAGGGGGGCATATGGACTACAGATGGCTTTCTGGGGTTCTGCACCTTGTCTGCAACTTCATTCCTTTATGTGCTTTATTAAGGCAGCCCCCATTCAATCAAGGAGGGGAGGCTTATTCAGTAATTGGCAGTAGCCTGTGGTGGTGCATGTTTATGAAAATAAATGCAAAATCAAAATATGGTTAAGTTGAGAAGAATACATATATTTAAATATAAAGGTCATAAAAAGGAAATATGCTGGAAGCTAACGATAGCATTTTTAGTTTGTTAAAAATGGAATTTGTGATTTAAGTCTTGTCTTTGAAAAGAGTTGACTATTAAAATGTGCAGTAAATCATGTGTAATTGAAAAAGGGTTGTAATTGTAAACGTAAGTGCAAAAGGTTGTTCTACATCTGAAAGTTGAAGACACTTTCTAGAATTTACAATAAGTTTTTTATTTACTGCCAGGCATGCACACCAATGTAGAAACAGACTTGTATTAAGGTGCATAAACAATGCAGTCACCAAAAGAAACCTGAAAAAGCTTAATATGCAGAGACTGCTTCTATGAGGCTGATGAGTACAGGTGTAATTGATGGATTTCTTTGTGACTTTTCCTGAGAGCTAGCATAGTGTAGTGGTTAGAGTGTTGGACTAGGCCTGGGAAGACCTGAGTTTGAATCCTCATTCAACCATGAATCTCACTGGGTGACTTTGGGCCAGTCATGTATCTCTCGGCCTAACCTACCTCACAGGGCTGTGGTGAGGATAAAAAAACCCCATGTACACCACTCTGAGCTCCTTGAAAGAAGAGCGGGATATAAGTGTAAATATAAATTTTTAAAAATAGGCACATGGATGAACAAAATCTCTCTTCCTATGCTGTTTGCTCTGATTGATTGGAAGGGGAAAGGAGGGGACAGTTGGATTAACATTCCAGAATTGTTCCTAAGTGTACCCCTTATGAATTAATGTATTAGTTTCTCTCTCTTCCTTGCCCTAACCTTGAGATTCCCCAGCGATAGCCCTGCCTGCTCATTTTGTGTATCTTACTCTGAAGATGGAGTGGGTTTTTTGTTTGTTTTATTGCATGTTGTAGCTGTATGTGCATGTAGGCTGACTTGTGTTTTGGAGGAGGCACAGAGGCTTTAAGGCCCCACTCCGAATGCAGGTGTGCGCACACTGCCTTGATAGTGGTTAGAGTGCTGGACCAGGACTGGGGAGACGCGAGTTCAAGTCCCCATTCAGCCATGAGACTTGCTGGGTGACTCTGGGCCAGTCACTTCTCTCTCAGCCTAACCTACTCCACAGGGTTGCTGTGAGGAGAAACTGAAGTATGTACACTGCTCTGGGCTCTTTGGAGGAAGAGCGGGATAGAAAAAATGTGAATGCTGCTGCTTGCTGGCAGATAGCAGCTGGCGGGGCGGGGAGGGCAGGGGGGTTGCTAATACACACTGCTGGATTTGGAATGCAATGAACATGCTGATCAGGGAATGTAAGGACTCCATCCAGTCTCCAGTACCTCTCTGAATAGCTGATAGCTGTGGTGATTCCTGCTTTCTGAAGAAGGCTGTATCTGTGCTGCCTCAGCAATTTGAATCACTGAAAGCATGTAAGGTGCAGTTTTAATGTTCAGTTAGTGCCATCATTTCTTAATTAAAAGTTAAACAAGCTTGACTTTTATTTTTGAGGTGATATTCTGGTGAAGTTATCTGAAAGATGAGTGTCAGATATTTGGGGGGTGGGTGGGGCGCAATTTCAGTGCTTGCCCTAGGCGGTATTTGCCCTAGCTACGCCTCTGGGGCCATGTCAAAACAGGGAAGTAGATAGGTGCAGCATCAGGTAGCAGTTGGGGGGGGAGGGTTCCCTGGGGGGAGGCTGCACCCAGTTGGGGCCCACGGCCGAGGGGCAGTCCCCCCTACTCCATTTCATCCCTACACACCTGGTCTCTGTGATGGGATTCTCAAACAAAATTTGTGGGGTGGAATCCAGAGCTGCATTTCTAGCACCTGAACAGCCTTCCGTTTTTCAGACCTGAGCACCAGATCTAGGAAGGGATCTGAAGGAGACACCTGCTTTTGCAAAACATTTTTCTGACATGTCTTTAGTTATGAAGGGAAACGGGAGCGCACACAGCTCCCAAACCTGGGTAGGACCCGTCTCCTACTCTCATTAGAATTGTATAAACCAGCCCACTATGAGGAATTATGGTTTTGCAATAATTTCAGTCCGTAGGAGACCAGGTTTAGAGAGGGAATGCTGCAAGACACCTTGTCTGTGTACCTGCAAAACTGTCAAAGATCTGTGAGAGCCAGAATTGGGCTGTGCTGGCAAACCACAAAGCAAGGTTTGAAGGTTATGGAAAAGCAATTGTGAAAACCAGCCCACAGTTTCCAGTTTGCCATTGTAATGGCAACAAAGAAATGTCTCCCAGATTCACTGGGGGAAACCCAATTTACTGAGTGCATTTTAATTTAATGATTTTATCTACTTCATATTTTCAGAAGTTCGGGTGCAGGAAGCGAGGGGGGAGGAAGCGAAGCTGGAAGAAGAGAAACTGAGCGGGAAGGAACGTGATCTGGAAAAGCCTGACCATTGTTATTTTTGTAAATATGATTATTTTTGTAAATTATTATTATTATTCCTATTATTGTTGTTGTTTTTATTGTTACTACTACTACTATTATTATTATTAGTATTAGTATTATTATATTATTATTTAAAAAAACATAATTTTGAAAGACAAACCTCTTCTTCTCCTCCATGATCTCTGCAGCAAGAGTTCTGCTTATGTACAGAACAACATTTGGAAGCTTCGGAGGTTTTGTAGAGCATTCTGGTTCCTGCTCTGAAATGGGGAGACCTGTGCACTGTGCGTGCCTCTAGGGCAGGAAGAATACTCCTGTCCCTCAGTTACTTGACAATCATAACTCTAGCAGCATAACTCTAGCAGCAGCAGGGGCAGATCCGCCTGAGGACTTGCTCACCCACCATTCGCTGCCTCTGCTGCAGGCCCCCCACTGACCCCACCAACCACTGCCTCTGGTAGTAACTTGAGAAAGGCTTTGGTGTACGGGCTTAAGGGGAGGAGGCTGCTTGGTGGAAGCAGTTTCTCATTGCCCAGCCCCCAGTTGCCAGTCTTGAAAGTGTTGGGAATTCTCTCTGGTAAGAGAATCCCTTTTTCATTGCAGCAGAGTGCACAGAGGCACAACACAGCGGAATTTGGTTAGGCATGCGTGTATGCTGAGAGTAAAGTAACTTGGAGCCAGTTCATAGTTTCAAATCAATATATATGGCATTTATTAAAGAACTCCATTCTAGATAGGAAAGTGAGGAGTTAGGATCTCTAATCTAGCTAGCTAGCTGGATACAGATGGATTCTGCATCTCTGCACACTTGGTGCAGGGAGAAGAGCTTGCATGTTGCAAGGTAGAAGGAAAAGGAAGAGAAGGGGGAGAGAAAGGAAGTGGCTGGAAGGAAAGAAGTGTCCCTGAGAGTAGCAATCTACATTCCAATGGGATAGTGGAAGAGCAGTAGAGAAAGGATGACCAGTGTCTTGACCCTCTAGCCCTCTGACTCACTAGTCTGTCCTCCACTGTCTTTGAGACAAGAGACTGTGCAAAGTCCTTCACTTCCAACAGAAAGGTGGCCAAGGTAATGAGAAAAGGCTGCCAACTAGGAAACAGTCTCCTCAACCTGTGCCCCTTGAAATGCTGTGGAGGGTGTGAGGCTGTCATAGCTTTCCTCAGGTGAGCAAGAACCTGGGTCTGCTCCTACTTGGCAGGGAGAAAGTCCCGGAAGAGTAAGCTGAGTTTAGATCAGGGATGCTCAACTCTGGTCCTCCTGCAGATGTTGGCTTCCAACTCCCATAATCCCTGTCTATTGGCTACTGTGCCTGGGGATTATGAGAGTTGTCAATCCCAAAACAGCTGGGGGCCCTAAGTTGAGCAGGTCTGCCTTAGCGGTATCAAGTGTTGACAACACCTCTGACCACTGGCAGAGTAATTTGTCCCTCAGAGTTATCTCATAGCGCCATGCCTTGACTTGCCCTGCTGCCACAGGGTCAAAAGGAGAGCCTGGCACATGCTAAACATGAAACATGCTTTCTCGTGCTAGTTGGATAGGACTTCATCATGCCAAGTCAGTAATAGACTGTCTGTTACCAGGGCTTTGTTTCTTCCCAGTTTCTGGCCCGCTGAGTGACTAACTTGAGCATAACAGAGTGGCACTGGAGACACATCTCGGTACTTGGAGCGCTGCCCGCAGGAATTTAGACTGTACAAGTTCCAGAGCCACAATGTTGGGGAAGGGGCCCAATTGGGCACCATCGAGAAGCTAGCTAGTGACTTGGCTGTGAACAGTTCAAGGGCCGCGGATACATAATGGCCTCCTCTTGTCGGCAGGCATTTGAGAATGGCAGAGGCACTTCTCTGGACATTTAAAGCCAGGTGTTCTTCATGGCCTTTCCTAGAGCCACCAGAATGGAAAACTACTCCCAAGTCTTTGAAGTGTGCAGCTTGCTCAATCTTATGCCCCTCAATGTGCCAAGAGTGGATCTTGGGCCTCCTGACAAAGGCCATCATTTTAGTTTTGTGATCATTGATTTCCAGGCAGTTCTCCCTGCAGTGCAGCGTCAGGGCCCTCAGTCTTCTTCTAAGGCCAATGGGGGTCCTTGAGAGGATGGCTGCATCAGCCACGTAGAACAGGATGGCAATGTACCTCCCAGCGCGCTTTGGAAGGTGGAAATCTGGGTTGCTGAGCTGGCCCATCATACAGTTAATGTAGAAATTGAAGGGGAGTGGAGCCAGTATGCATCCTTGTTTGATGCCCTTCAGCTCTTGTGAGGTGGCCTTGGGGGCTACATCTCACCTGGAGTGATGTGTTCACGTGCAGGGTGAATATATGGCAATGATCACTGCCCCCCAAGTCCTTGGGAATTTGGCCACTTGTGTCAACATTGGTGAAGTGCGAAGCCAGGATAGGGGCCCACCAGTCTAGCTTATTTTTAACGGCCTCTGGTGGAATAAGGTCCTCGCCTGGAGCCTTCCCCAGTCTTAATTGGGTGACTAGACTGTGAATCTCTGAGGCTGACACTGGTGCCCACGCTGGAGTGTCTTCAATGGCACAGGTGGAGCTTCTGCAAACAGCAGCAGGCTCTTTGTATAGGTCATGAAAATAGTTCTCCCAGATCTCTGGATGAAGATGACAGTCCAGGTGATTTGGATCATAAGTGGGAGAGTGCTTTGTAAAGATGCCAGAACATGGCAGAATCTTTGGCTCTAATAGCCTGAATGAGACCCATCCAGGCATCTTTCATGGCATCTCTTTTCTTACGAAGCAGCAGAAGTTTGTGCTGTCTTTTCTGCAGAAGGAGATTCTGTGCGTACAACTGTCCAGAACCAGCTTTATAGACTTGATAGGTGTAGGGATGGGCTTTTGGGGCTTTAGCACAGTCCTTATCCAACCACTGCTTGGAGGCCTGTTGGCACTGTGCACGTAGCTGACAGATCTTGCGAGAGAGGAGCTGCTGTTATTCCTGGACGAGGGCATTGTAGGACTCCAAAGGTGCAGAAGTAGGGTCGTTAGTTAGAGAGGATGATTGAATACGCTGCAGTTGGTCAGAGGCGAATAGCTCACTTAGTGCTTGATCCAGTTGTGGAGACCATTTAGCACGGCAATGTGCTCCTCCCGTCAAGGATATGGTGGGATGATCATGGTTCTCCATATGGGACTGATAGATGAAAGGCTTTAGAAGGAGCGAGATGGGGAGATGATCACTGTCAAATTTGGGGACAACCTCAAAACCCTCCACCAGAAAGAGGAGGTACCCTGAGGTGATAAAGTAGTCAATCAGACACATCCCAGAGCCGGCCAGATAGGTGAAGTTGACAGGATGGTCGTTTTCAAGCGAGTCCTTCAGAATGAAGAGATTAAGTCGGGTGGTCATTAGACTCAAGCAGAGAACTGCATAACTTGAGCTTTGGTCCTTTGAAAGACGGATAAGAGGGAGCCCGTCTGCCTCGGGACTGGAAGCCTGAGGCTTCCTCCGTATCGGAGAGAGATAGATGTTAATTTTCAGCAGACTGCAGCAGCCGAATTGAATCAAAACTGCCATAGCATATTGTTTGAGCGGTGGAAGCAGCTTCGAGGATGCGTGTAGAGAGGTAGCAACAAGCACACCCAGGCCACCTTTGCATCTGCCACAGCCTGCCCCAGGTACAGCTCCAACTGTATAAGAGTGAAAGCCATTGAGTAATATCTCCCCGGATGAGTCTGAATAGCAAGTCCTGGGGACAAACAACAGGGCAGGCCTGCGGTCTTAATGTCCTGCTTGTGGGCTTTCATGAATCATCTGGCTGATCACTGTTGGAAACAGGATGCTGGACTAGATGCATCTATGCAACCCAGCAGAGCAATTCTTACATTTGTGTTAAGATGATGAAAATGGTCTCTTTATCATTTGGCCACCTGCCTCTCTACCTAGTCTACCATTTCAAATTACAGAAAATTTAATCTACAATCCAATCTTCAGATGCAAAACAAAAGCACTTAAAAACAGAAATAACACCCAGCATCCCTGTCAGCCTCTACTATTCAGCACCCCCAGTTTCCTCCCCACACTTCTGAGATTTCACCAGGTACTAGACACACCTTTCAAGACCATCATTACAGCCTTGAGAACAGTAGATCTTCTTTTAGAAGAAAACGTCTCAGGACATTGAATTTCTTTCAGAATACTGTGCTTGTGCAATGCAACGGTAGAATCAGGGAGCACATAGACTTCTGGCAGAGGAGTGGTTGGCCTGCTGGATACAAATACAGCTTTGATGTAATGCCTCATATGACCTCTGTAGCACAAGATGGAGCCACACTCCAGTAGCTCCAATCATGCAAGCAAAGCATCTCCGATGCGCACGCACACACACACACACACACACACACACACACACACACACACACACACTCTCTACAGGGTATCTGAATTGAAGGATTGCTCTGTGAGCAGAAGAGGTATGCTTGTTTTTAAAAAGGTTGGGAATCCTGTTTTAGAAGATTTGCACAAAGTTCTTCTCCCAGGGGTAGGGATGGAAGGTGAGCTTCAGTCCTGCCTGGAACATCCATGCCATGTTCCAGGCAGGACTGAAGCTCACCTTCCATCCCTACCCCTGGGAGAAGAACTTTGTGCAAATCTTCTAATACAGGATTCCCAACCTTTTTAAAAACAAGCATACCTCTTCTGCTCACAGACCAGTCCTTCAATTTAGATACCCTGTAGAGATTGTGTGTGTGTGTGTGTGTCTCTGTGTGTGTGTGTGTGTGTATTGATGGATGGATGGATGGATGGATTGATTAAGTGCCGTCAAGTCGGTGTCAACTCTTAGCAACCACATAGATATATTCTCTCCAGGGTGATCTCTCAGGTCTCTCAGTGATGCATTCATTGCTGTCATAAGCGAGTCCATCCACCTTGTTGCTGGTTGTCCTCTTCTCTTTCCTTCAACTCCACCCTGAATTATAGACTTCTCAAGGGAGCTGGGTCTTCGCGTAATCTGTCTGAAGTACGATAGTTTGAGTCTCGTCATTTGTGCCTCGAGTGAAAATTCTAGATTGATTTGTTCTATGATCCATTGGTTTGTTTTCCTGGCTGACCATGGTGTCCTCAAGAGTCTTCTCCCGCACCAAAGTTCAAAACCGTCAATGCTTTTTCTATCTTGTTTCTTCAAAGTCCGCCTTTCACATCCACAGAGTGTCATGGGGGAAACCATTGTCCAAACGATTCTAATCTTTGTAGGTATAGACTCCTCACGGCATCTAAATATCCTTTCTGAGGCCTTCATTGCAACCCTACCAAGTGCTTGTCTGCGGCGTATTTCTTGACTGTTGGATCCTTTACTGTTGTCAGTCGATCCTAAAAGGGAGAAGCTATCCACCACTTCAGTGTCTATTCTGAGGATGGTTGCTGTACCCCTTTCTTGTCTTTAGTTTAGTCTTCTTTACATGTAATTGTAGTCCCATATTTTCACTGTGCTCCTTCACTTTCATTACTAGAGCCACATTCTCAGCTCTCAGAGTGGTGTCATCAGTGTAGCGCAGCTTATTGTGTATCTATGCACACACAAATCTAAAGGTTACAGTTATGAAACAGCTTACTCCAGTCACTGGCTTACATCCAGACTCAGTTACTCAAGAGTACTCCCACTGAAATTAATCAACTTGTCCCACTAATTTCAAGAAGACTGCTGATGACTAACTTTCTCTGGATGTAGGTCTGTGGCTGGAGTAGCCTGCCTCATGACTGTAGCATTAAAACTTGGCGCTAATATTCCGTCGGTCAGGATGAGGGAAGGAGTACGCTGAGCTTCCGCACGTAGCCAGCCAGTCAGAAGCAAAGGAAGAGAGCCTTCACCCTCCTCCCTCCCCTTCTACAATAGATACATCACTGAGAAAATGTTGGCTTCCAGCCGGCAGTCCTCAAATGAGGAACACATCGCGTGGCAGGAGGTCTCTGCATACCCCCGGGAGCCCTTCAAGTACCACTAGGGGTACTAGTACCCCCTGTTGGGAACCCCTTTTCTATATACAGAGAGTTCTTTTTTAATTCATATCCAGGTCTCCATCTGTACCAGAGAGAGGCCCTTTCCACAGCAAGTCTGCACAGCTACAAATGGCAAAACGTAACCAATCACTATCTTGGCTTCAATGGCTGGTCTAGTTGCCTCATCACGGTAAGGATGACCTGCTGTTTTCACTGTCATTTCAGTGAAAAGAAACTTTCATACCAAGTCTGCAGGTATGCTTCATTTAAGTGTCATGACTTCCCTCCATGGGTAGGTGAGAGAGCAAGCCAGTAGCTCATTGTGTGCTGAGCGTAGACAGAAGTCTGCCAATTGCTAATCACTTCTATAACCAAATGGTCTGGGAATTCACTACCTCGGAGAAGTGATGAACTAGTTTGATCTAATATGTAAGCAGCTGTCCACTGTAAATGTATTGGGTCTACGGATGTGGATTGGCTTTGGTAGCCAGGTCTTCATAGTTGCCAACTTCCTCCCCAGGGATGTCTGCTTGCCCAGCACAAAACCAGACTCCTCCTCCCTCCAAATTCCCAGTGTGTGGAGAACTCAGGAGTTGAGCGGAGTCTCTCATTTTGTGCTCGCCTACAGTATTGTTGCTGGAAATATTCCTAGTCACTCATGGTGACCTGCAAAACGTTGAGATATAAAGGCAGTTCACACAATGCTCCTGTTTTAGGATTGTGTGCAAGGGAAAGGCTGGAGAGAGAGAGAAGTGATTTCTGGGGGAGAGGAGCTGAGCCAGAGAGTGCCTTCCTACCCAGCTCGCATACCCAGCACTTTACCCAGGCAGGAAGAAACATATATCTGTTCTAATCACAGCCATGTGAACTGCCTCACAGAGTACCTTGAGGGGGATGAGGGTGGGAAAGGAAGCATGGGATGGATGGAAGTAGTGGGACTTCTATTATTATTATTATTATTATTATTATTATTATTATTATTATTAAACTTCTATCCCGCTCTTCCTCCAAGGAGCCCAGAGCGGTGAACTACATACTTGAGTTTCTCTTTCACAACAACCCTGTGAAGTAGGTTAGGCTGAGAGAGAAGTGACTGGCTTAGAGTTACCCAGCTAGTTTCTTTCTTTTTTTTTTCATTTCAATTTTTTATTAACTTTTAACAATAACAGTAACTATAACAATCATAATAAACACAGTTACAAGTTGACTTCCCGCGCACCTCTTTTCGTGATGCCAATAATAAATTTTACCCTTATTGTAATATTAATTAAAAAGGAAAAACACAAATTTAAACCTTCCACCACCATTAATCTGCCCAACCTGCATTTCAAATTTCAAATCCTGCTGTAAGATCCATAGTAGGAAAATAATTCTTTAAATAAACCAAAAAAGGTTTCCAATCTTCCTTGAAGCGTTCTAAACTTTGGTCTCTGATCAGTGTTGTAAGTTTTGCCATTTCTGCAGCCAATCTTCTTTTGAAGGCAGTTCGTTAGTCTTCCATTTCTGTGCATATAATATTCTGGCCGCTGTAGAAGCATACATAAAAAAAGTTAAATTATTTGTAGAAATTGCTCCTTGTGTTATTCCTAGCAGGAAGAATTCTGGCTTCTTAGGGAATGTCACTTTAAATATCTTCTTTAGTTCATTATATATCATGTCCCAATAGGCCTTGGCCCTCCCACAGGTCCACCACATATGAAAAAAAGTACCTTCAGTATGCCCACACTTCCAACATTTATTTGAAACATTTTTATACATTAATGCCAGTTTTTTAGGCGTTAGATACCATCTATACATCGTTTTGTAATAATTTTCCTTCAAAGCATAACAAGCAGTAAATTTTAAATCACTTTTCCATAGCTTCTCCCACGCTGCCATTTCTATATTAAGTCCAACATCTTGAGCCCATTTTATCATGGTTGTTTTAACCAATTCCTCTCTAGTCTCCTCCAAAAGTAGTAATTTATACATTTTAGAGATTAATTTTTCATCGTCTTGACATAATCCCTTCTCAAAATTCGAAATCTGATCTTCAAATCCAACTTTAAGGTCTTTCTTATACACCTCATTTAACTGATAGTACTGAAACCAATCTCTAACCAAGTTTTGTAATTCAGTTAAAGATTTTAACTTACAATCGTTTCCCTGAAAATACAACAGATCTCTATATGTACCCCCAGACATCTGCATATTTACTTCTTTACGTGATAAAGCTTCAATCGGGGATATCCATAACGGAGTTTTTGGTTCCAACCAATTTTTATATTTTAACCATACCCTCATTAAACTCCTTCTTACACAGTGATTCAAAAAATCTTTATGTGCTTTAGTTTTTTCATACCATAGATAAGCATGCCATCCAAACCTTCTATCAAATCCCTCCAGATCAAGGACTCTAGGGTTTCTCAATGTTATCCATTCCTTTAGCCATGTCAAACATACAGCATCAAAATACAACCTTAGGTCTGGCAAGGTAAGACCACCCCTTTCCTTTGCATCTGTTAAATTCTTAAAATTTATTCTTGGTCTTTTCCCTTGCCAAACAAATTTAGCTATATCCTTCTGCCATTGCCTAAAACAAGTCAAGTTATTAATTATAGGAATAGTCTGAAAGAGAAATAACATTTTAGGCAAAACATTCATCTTCACCACTGAAATTCTTCCCATCAAAGGTAAATTCATTTTAGACCATCTTTGCAAATCTCTTTTCATTGAGTTCCATGTTTTAACATAATTATTTGAAAACAGCACAGAGTTATTATTTGTTAACCAAACTCCCAAATATTTCACTTTCTTCTCCACTTTTAACTCACTTATTTCACCAAATCTATCTTTACTTTCCTGATCAATATTTTTAGTCAGAACCTTAGTTTTAGTCTTGTTTATGTAAAATCCTGCCAACTGGCCAAATTGCTGTATCTTGTCCAAAAGTCTTTCAATCTTATCGATTGGATTCTCTAAAAATAACACAACGTCGTCTGCAAAGGCTCTCAGTTTGTATTCTTGTCTCCCGATTTTGGGACCATGTAATTCATCATCTTCCCTAACAGATCTACAAAGCACTTCTAAAACCAATATAAAATGCAATGGAGAAAGTGGACAACCTTGTCTAGTCCCGTTTTGTATTCTACAATTGTCTGATAATTCTCCATTTACAATAATCTTGGCATATTGTTCCAAGTAGATAGTTTTAATTGCTCTAATGAAATGTTCACCGGCAGTTATTTCCTCTAATAAACCCCACATAAACTGCCACGAAATATTGTCAAAAGCTTTCTCTGCATCCAAAAAAATCATCGCCATCTGTTTTTCATTATGTTTTTCATAATACTCCAATACATTCAAAACTGTTCTAACATTGTCTCTCAGTTGTCTCTTTGGCAAAAAGCCAGCTTGATCCTCATGAATAAAGTCTCGTAGTACCACTTTCAGTCTTCTTGCCAAAACCGCAGCAAGAAGTTTATAATCATTATTTAAAAGTGATATTGGCCTATAATTTTTGACTAATGTTAAGTCTTGATCTGGCTTTGGGATTATTGTAATATTTGCATATTTCCACGAATCTGGCATAATCCCTTTTTGTAAAATGTCATTCATAGTCCATTGAAGAGGTTGTAAAATTTGATCTTTGAGTGACTTGTAATACAAAGCTGAGAGTCCATCTTGCCCAGGGGCCTTGTTGGATTTAGCTTGATTTATTGCTTCTATTATTTCCATAACTGTTATTGGAGCATTCATGATTTCTATTTGTTGAAGAGAAAGTTTTGGAATATTTTTAGTTCTAAGAAACTGCTTAATTTTTTTATCTTCTACTATTTTGCCTTGATATAATTCCGAGTAATATTTTAAAAATTCCATCCTTATTTCCTTTCCATTATAAGAGAGCCCATTTTTAGTAAATATTTTAGATAACAATTTTTTTTTCCTCTCCAGTCTAATTTTCCAAGCCAGCAACTTGCCTGGTTTATTTGCAAATTCAAATGATCTTTGCTTGATATACTTCAGATTTTGCTCAAGTTCATTTGCTATTAGCATAGAGAGTTGTTGTTGTAACATCTTAATAGCTTGAGAGATCTTCTTCTTATCTTTAGTCCATATCAATTCTCTTTCCTTTTTGGAAATCTGCATCAGTAGTACCTCTCTTTTCAATCCTCTTTGTTTTTTAAAATATGCATTTTGCTGTATGAAAAAACCTCTCATAACCGCTTTGCTTGCATCCCAAACAATTTTGTTGTCCAATCCTTGATTTAAATACAATTCAAAATAATCCTTTAACTTCTTTTTGGCTTTCTCAACCACATCTGGTTTTTTCAAAAGATATTGATTCAGTCTCCACCTAAATGAGGTCGCTCCTTCCTTCTTCCATGCAAAACAAATCGGATTATGATCTGAAAATGTCCTAGGTAGAATGTCCATTGTTTTCATATGAGTTATAATGGTTTGGGATGTCCAGACCATATCTATCCTGGAATGTGACTGATATCTTTCCAAAAAGTAGGTATATTCTTTTGCATTTGAATTTTTAATTCTCCATAGATCATAGAGATCCATATGATCTACTAATTCAAAAAATGCTTTAGGAAGTTTACCTTGTAAATTCTTTTCCGATAAATCAGATTTTCTGTCCAAAACTGTCGAGACAACTCCATTAAAATCTCCCAATAAAAGCAAATTAGCATTTGATAGATCTGCCATCTTTTGATCCAAATAGTTATAAAATTCAACTTTCCTTTCATTAGGGGCATAGATTCCAATTATCACTGTTTTAATTCCAGATATTAAAACTTCCAATGCTAATATCCTACCTTCTTCATCTTTAAAAATCAATTTAGGTTCAAATTGTTGTTTGACATAAAATACTACTCCTCTTTTTTTTTTCTTATCTGAAGAAACAAATTCTTGTCCCAGGGCTCTATTTACCAAAAATTTCCAATCATGTTTTCTAATATGAGTCTCTTGTAAACACACTATATCCAAATTTTGTTTCTTAAGAAAGTGGAAAACCCTGTTTCTCTTAATTTTTGAATTCAGACCAGTTATATTCCAAGATAAAAATCTGTAAGTTTGTTTATAATCTATATAGAGTGACTTAAGTTATATGTTTATGAAGCAGAATGTTCAGAAGATAAGTCTTTTTTGTATTTCCGCCAGAATTCTTGTGCTTTCAGGAGCTCAGTGAATCTATTCCTCTTGCTCTTGTAGAAGAAGGAGATTCCCTCTGGTAATTCCCATCTAAAACGTATTCCTTTAGCAGTTAATGCATCAACCAAAAATTTGTAATCCTTACGTTTTCTTAGAATTCTGGCTGGAATCCCTTTCAAAAATTTTATCTGATGAGTTTGAATTGTTAAGGTTGTAGTAAAGTGAGCCTGAATGATTCTCTCTGCTATTGATTTGGTGGGAAAATGTACTATGCAGTCTTTGATTAATTTATTTCTTGTTGCAAAATCCGAGTTTACACGAAAGGCTGTCTCAATCTGGGCATCCATCTCAACAACCGTAATTCCCAAAAATGATGCAAGTTCCACTCCAAGTAATTTCCTAATGTTCTCATTAGGAATTTCAGGAATTCCTCTAAACCGTAAAAATCTCTCTTTTTGTCTTAATTCTAACAAAGCCATTTGATCCAGTAATTTTTCTCTGTCATCTTTCAGTGATTGCACATCTTTTTCTACAACATCAACCCTTAATTTAAATTCTTTATTGTCCTGTGCCAATTTTTTGACAGTCTCATCAATATTTGAGGTCCTATCATTTATCTCAGCCATATTTTGCTTCATTTGGGTTACATCAGAAATGACCTGTTTGAGGTCGGTGGCATTTGATGCCAAGGCAATTGCGTTTGACTGCGAAATTTGTTTCATCTCAATCAACGTCTGGTCCATGGCTGCAGCTACTTTAACTTCCCCTGCACTTGTATCTGGAAGTGAAAGTTTCTTGCTTGTAGATGTGTCTGGCTTAGATGAGGTTTCTCCCTGTCTTTCATAATGACATGAAGGAGTTAAAGAAGAAAATTCTTTGCCCAAGTATGTTTGTCCTTGATCTCAAAACAGAAAGTAAAAACCTGAGCTTGTACTAAAATATAAACAATTGTGCAGCATATCAGTGGACGTCAAAACTTTCTCACGGTAGCGTGGAGTATCAAAAAAAAAAAAAAGACAGCAGAACGTCTCTTCTTTAAACTTGAAGAACAACAATCCCCACTGATAGAATTCTTTCCAGATATTAAAACCAGCAACTGAAGTTTCCAATCTTCGAGCCCGAGCCCAAGCCCGATCCACATATCAAATTACCAGCATATTAGAAGACGTGGGTTATATTGAATCAAGCCTTTGATCTAGGATGATGAAGGGAGGATTTTGAAGACTCAAAATCCTCTTTTTCTTCCTGCTCAGTCCTCCCTTGTCAGAGAGGCAGCCACTGCGTTGGCGGTCCCAACCAGAAGTCAGAGTTACCCAGCTGGTTTCATGGCTGAGTGGGGATTAGAACTCGGGTCTCCCCAGTCCTAGTCCAGCACTCTAAGCACTACATCACGCTGGCTCTGCCTTTCCCTCTATTGCTCTCAAAATCCCAATTTGAACAATTTCAGAATATATCTAGTTTTGAAGAGGAGTAGAACAAAGAGGAGGAAGTGAGGTCTTCACTCAGGAGCCAATGTCTGAAGTATCCTGGCTATTTAATACAAATGTGTTATAGATAGATAGATAGATAGATAGATAGATAGATAGATATATCTATCTCCCCCCCACAATGCACTACATGCACAATGCAATGGGGGATTTTCCTGTCAGATTCTGTATCTCCTAGGGCTGAACTCAGCCCAACGAGACATACAATAACCGGCAGCCAGGTTAAGGTTGCGCTTGCAAAATCTTAGCTAACAGCTGGGTTGGTTTGAAGGGTTAGGTAGGCGAGAAGCATCGGGATCCATGGGGATCCCGGCCTAACATCAGCTGGGCTGCCCTTGCCCGCGTTAGGCTGGTCATGAGAACAGTCCCTTTGATTCTCAGGCCCAAGATACAGCATTCTTTAGACATTCACCCAGCTAGCATTGATTATTAGCTCAATCATTTTCAGCAACAAATTGACATGCCTAGATCTTCCTGTCCAGTCTTCTAGATTCTAGGCTCGGTTAGGATGTTGGATAACAGCTATCTTTATATGCATTGACAGTAATAAACTCAACTCAACTAAAACTAAGACATGCCTATATATCTCAGACCAATCTCTTTTTCTTATAACAGAAAGATATTGTCTTTCAGAGTTTCTTATGGCCGCCAAGAAAGCCCAGAAGCCTGCAGCACATCAAGCACTCTCGGACGCATTTCGAAAGATCCTGCTTGTTGTTCTAGGCAAGGCCTTTTCCTTTAAAAAATAAAAACACATTTTTAAAATCCTGTTTTTGTCCCACTCTTACCTGGGGTTCCAAGTGGTTTCCATCCACAGGACGGATCAGATCCTCACCTGCTTAGCTGAGTTTCTCCCAGACCATTTTCTGAGTCCTAGGTGGAAGAACAGAGACACAAGTTACTGGCTTTAAAGCTTGGGATCTTCTCCAACGATGGTGGGAATTGTGGAGGAGGAGACTTGCCATCCAGAAATGCATGGTGACGAAGGCCAAGGGCAGCAAAGAGTGGGCTAAGGCATTCTTCATCCAGATGAGATGGCTCCCCCATGAGGCAAGGTGAGGTGACAGTCTCAGGCAGCACTTATGCCCTAGGATGGCAAGTGTAGGCACCCTGCCCCCTGCAGGTGTAGTCTCGCCTGCCTGCTATCACCGCCTCCCACCAGCTCCTCTACACTCTGTCACCCTCCTTTCAGGTGTCCTCCCCTTGATCCTGGCCCCGCTCCTGATGCAGACAGTGGTCTCTACCTCTTCTCCATTGCCCAGCTGCCTCATCTTTTGAAAATTTATTTAATCTATTTTAATTGATTTTTACATTTAGATCCCACTCTCCTCCAAGCAGCTTAGCGTGGTGTACATGCCTTTTTTTATCCTCATGAGAACCCTGTGAGGTAGTTTAGGCTGAGAGATATATGACTGGCCCAGAGTCACCCAGTGAGTTTCATGGTGGAAAGGGGATTCAAACTCGGGTCTTCCTGGTCCTAGTCCAACACTCTAAACACTACACTCTGCTGGCTCTTCTGGGCATGTCACTGTATGAAATTGCAAGTCAGGAGTGGAGACAGAGAAAAATGGTGCTTCTAGCATAGAGTGGTGGCCTCTCCTCATTGCTTCTGCTTTGCTAGCTACAGTAGCTGGTTCTCTACCCCCAACCCCATCAGCAGGGGAGACTTGTGCATAGGAAGAAGAAAACAAGAAGGAAACTGATCCAGCTACTGGAGCAAGAGAAGCAGTGGCAACAAAGAGTCAGAAGACTACTCTGTGAGGAGCAGACACAGCTTGAGGAGGTGAGCAGGCTTTTCTAAACAGAACAACTAGCCTTCCCCCCTTCAAAACAACTAACAGGAGGAGGGGAGATTTTGAGGGGCTGGTTTCTCTTTAAGGAGTGTGTGTGTGTGTGTGTGTGTGTGTGATTTGCCAGAGCTAGCATTTGCCAAGGCTAGCAAACCCCAGTGTTTTTGTTTGTCCCGACCTGGAGGGGGCAGAGTCAGCTAGGGCTATGGGAGACCCCACATTCCTTTGACATTTCTTGGACCCACATCCTCTGCCTCAGTTGGAAGCCTACTCCCGACATAAGAAGTGAAGGCCCAAGAACATACCGAACAGAGCATAGTGAACAGGGATAGCAAACAGGACGTTGGCATTTTGCAGTTGTTTAGCGGGAAGTGTGCGGAGGAGCCTGGAACAAGCCCCCATGATCACAAGGAGCGCAGAGGAGAAGAGAATGTAAGTACGAATCCCTCCATCATATTCTTGAGAAAGGCTGTTTGGACAGTTAAATAGCTGACCAGTAGAGCTGAGACCTATCCTAATAAACTATCGCTAAATACTGCAAACAGCCAACAAAAGCGGTACGGAGACAGAAAGTCAGCAGGGGAGGGGGCACTTCCCAGTGTATTGCACAGAGTGCCACATGTATGACTATTTGCCCCATGGGCCGAAGTCATGGGTGTGTGCTCGGTGCAATGAGCTCCTGGCTCTCAGGGAACAAATTTGTTCCCTTGAGACCAAGGTGGTGAATCTGGAGAAGCTCCGAGAGACAGAGAGGCATGCGGACGAGACCTTCAGGGACGCAGTCCAGACATCCCACTCCAGGGCTGATAGCTCCTCTGCTGTCAGGGAGAATGAAGGTCTCTGGCAAGGAAGACATTGGTCTGAGGAAGAGGGAAATGCTCCTTTAGAAGGGACCCCTTCATTGGAACATGAGCTCATATCCTTTCGCACAGGGGATACTCCTGTGGGGCGGGGCCTCTTTGTAGTGGGTAATTCAATCATTAGAGGTATAGATAGATGGGTTTGTGACCATGTGTTGACTGCACGGTGACTTGCCTGCCTGGTGTGAAGGTTGCGTACATCACACATCGTGATGCTGACGGGAGCTGGGCAGTATCTGGTTCGGCAAATGCCATCCCATCCTCGATAGAAAGGACAGGGAGGGGCGCCTTGGAGGTGGAGTAGCACTGTATGTTAGGGATAGAATCTAACAAGCTAGAAAACCGAGGTGGACTGGAGTCCTCCACAAAACCCTGTGGGTGACAATACAAGGCATGAAAGGAAACGTGCTACTGGGGACATGCTATTGCCCTCCGGATCAAAACGCTGACAGTGACTGGGAGTTGCAGGAGGAAATCAGGGAGGCGTCAAGAAAAGGCAGGGCTGTAATAATGGGTGACTTCAATTACCCACACATAGACTGGCTAAATTCAGTCAGGTAATGACAGAGAGGTCAAATTTCTAGATACACTCAATGACTGTGCCCTAGAACAGTTGGTCTTGAAACCAATCAGAGAGAAGGCGACCTTGGACTTAATCCTGAGTGGCACCCAGGACTTGGTGCGTGATGTCAGTGTCATCGACCCTTTAGGGAACAGTGACCATAGTGCCATCAAATTCAGCCTACGTGCCGGGAGAGAATCACCAAGGAAGTCTAACACAGACATTTTGCATTTCAGAAGAGGAAACTTCTCCCAAATGAGGAGTATGGTGAAAAGAAAACTGAAAGGGAAAATCAGGAGAGTCACTTTGCTCCAGAATGCATGGAGTTTACTGAAATCCACAATACTAGAAGCCCAGTTAGATTGTATATCCCAAAGGAGGAAAGGTACCACTAAGTCCAGGAGGATGCCAGCATGGCTAACAGGTACTGTCAAGGAAGCCATCAAAGGGAAGAAGACTTCCTTTTGAAATTGGAAGGCCTGTCCAAACGAAGAGGACAGAAAGGAACACAAACTCTGGCAAAAGAGATGCAAGGTGACAATAAGGGAGGCAAAAAGAGAGTTTGAGGAACATTTAGCTAGAAGTATCAAGGGGGATAGGAAAAATGTCTTTCAATACATCAGAAGCGGGAAACCTGCCAGGGAGGCGGTTGGACAATGAGGGAGTGAAAAGGATGATTAAGGAGGATATGGAGGTTTCAGAGAAGCTCAATGAGTTCTTTGCGTCTGTCTTCATGGTAGAGGATACTGAACATATAGCTGTTCTTGAACCAGGCTTTTTGGGGATGGAGGCTAAAGAACTGAGTCAGATAGAAGTGACAAGAGATGATGTTCTAAACTGTCTGGGGGAAAAAAACAAATGAACATTGACTTGACTTTCAGATGCCTTCAGTTGCTTGTTCTCCCTCCATGCTCTCTTCACTCATCTGATACCTTCAGTCTCCATAAAATCCCCCATGCCCCAACTCTTTGGGGTAGAAAGCTGGTCCTGTGGTAGCGTGCATGAATTGTCCTGTTTGCTAAGCAGGGTTGACCTTGGTTTGTATTTGGATGAGTGAGCATTATGAGAGGAGAACTGGTCTTGTGGTAGCAAGCATGACTTGTCCCCTTAGCTAAGCAGTGTCCACCCTGGTCGCATATGAATGGGAGACTAGAAGTGTGAGCACTGTAAGATATTCCCCTCAGGGGATGGAGCTGCTCTGGGAAGAGCAGAAGGTTCCCAGTTCCCTCCCTGGCTTCTCCAAGATAGGTCTGAGAGAGATTCCTGCCTGCAACCTTGCAGAAGCCGCTGCCAGACTGCAAAGACAATAATGAGCTAGATAGAGCAATGGTCTGACTCAGTATATGGCAGCTTCCTAGTAAGGGTCAAATACTCCCCTTTGGGTTGGGGCTGTAGTCCTGTGGTAGATCATCCGTCTACATCTCTACAGAGCATCTGCTCTGTAGAAATGCTTTCCCATTTAAAGGAAGAATTTAAATGTACAAGTTCCCAAGTTGAATCCCTGGCATCTCCAGGTAGAGGTGGGTAAGACTCCTGCCTGGAACCTTGGAAAGTGGCTGCAAGTCAGTGTAGAAAATATTGAGCTAGATGGAGAATGGTCGGGTAGAGGCAGCTCCCTATGTTCCTAGGACTCTGCCCATCAACTTGTGTTCTACCCTATTATTCAAACTCCTGCCCTCCTGACTGCCCTTCTTCCTAATAAAAACTCTTGACTACACCGACATTTTGTAATGGTTGTTGCACGTTTGCCTTTGCCCTCCTCCACTCCCCTTCCCTTGTGTGCCTAGCCTTCCTGAGGGCCAAGCCAGATGTGATATAGGAGTTCCTGCTGCCAGATCTCTTGTGTCCTATCTAGTTGGACTCTGGATTGTAAGCCTGAGATCAGGGCACGTTCTTCTTTTTGCTGCATGTAGAAGACCAAATAGCTGTCATGGACTCTTTAGCAAGACTAACATTAAAATCATCATTTCATTCCAAACCTTGAATAAAGGTGAGGAATGTTACAAAATAATAGACAAAAGGATTTTACTTCTAATTATTCCTTTGTTAAAACTTGGCCTTGTTAACTTGTCTGTTTCAGAGAATGGGAAAGTGGCAGTGGAGTATAGCTCTCCCCAGGAAGACCCCATTGACTGTTTAGCAGAAGAGGGACTGAAAGGTCTCATCCAGGTAAATTGAAGCCTCATCTCATCATTCGCAGATGAGCCTCATGTTGCTATGACCTAGCAAGCTCAGCTCTTGAACATCTTAGCTTCATGAGTTGGGAGGAGTGAGTAGGGAATGAGCATTCTCTCTCATTTCAATGCATGGACTTTTAAATTCAATGGGCTACCTGTATGTTTATAGGAAACATAGGAAACATAGGAAACTGCCATATACTGAGTCAGACCATTGGTCTATCTATCTCAGTATTGTCTTCACAGACTGGCAGCGGCTTCTCCAAGGTTGCAGGCAGGAGCCTCTCTCAGCCCTATCTTGGAGAAGCCAGGGAGGGAACTTGAAACCTTCTGCTCTTCCCAGAGCGGCTCCATCCCCTGAGGGGAATACCTTACAGTGCTTTACACTTCTAGTCTCCCATTCAGATGCAACCAGAGCAGACCCGGCTTAGCTATGAAGACAAGTCATGCTTGCTACCACAAGACCAGCTCTCCTCTCCCGTCAGGTGCTTAGACCAAGGACGGACAGGTTCCTCGGGGGCGGGTAGACTGAAGATAGCCAGAGATAGCTGGGCTGAATGTTAGATGCTTGGAGCCACAGAGAGAGGACTCACTGGTCTCCCGCTGTCAGATCCTGGTTCAATGTGAGTTAACCACAGTGGGTTGACCAGAGTTGCCTAGGAAATCTGCATTCTCAAAACCAGCTCCACAGGCAACCACACTAATCACTTTATGGCAACCACACTAATCACTTTATGCAATCCAGATCCCTGTATGTCAGTCAACAAGTGTTAGTTTCACATTCAGTTCTCCACAGAGCCAACAGCTCCAAATAGCTCAAGCCCATCAACTGATTGTCTGTGCATTTGGGCCTACATTGTTGCCATAGCAGTCATGCTCGGAGTTCTGCAAAAATGATGTCACTGCCGTGGAATGCTCAGGGTGCAGACTCTGATGTCCAACCGACGTTGGAGATCAAAAGATGGCAGGAATGGTTCAGCTCTGTAGTATGGTCCCTGTTGCAAGCAACAGCAACAGCAACTGCAATTTGCTGCTCATGATCTTTTTGGACTTATTTATGGGAGTTGGGCACCGCAGCCATAGGTTGGGTGCAGCAGCCATAGGGAATTACTCCAACCCGTGCCGTAGCACCGTAGAAGTCCTCAAGCTTTGGAAAGTCACCAGACCTCCTAGACTCCACCGTGTGCCACCTCCCAGTGCGGCTTTCCACCTGTGAGTACTTCAACCTCACTTCCAGAACTCGGAGGATAGAACCCTTTTTGGGAGAGCCTTTCATTAGGAGTGATGTAGGTGGGATAAGATACTTCTTATTTCGAGGTAGCTTAGCTGATGCCTTTTAAAAAAAGATTTGATACCCCTCTTTTCATCCAAAGGAACCAGAGCAGTTTACAACTCAATAATAACAATTTCGAAAAAGAAAGAAATGGGAACAGCCGTATAAATGGTATGAAGCACAAAAAGGGCCATAGATGGGGAAGGGGAGCCAAAGGGCTGAAGGAAACAGGGATCCCACTGCTCTGTTTAAAAAGGGGGGAAAGGACCCAATGCCTAGAGTGTTTCAAAGCCACTGAACAGGCACTTCAGATGTGTCCCGAAAGAGCATTCAGTAGAACCATATAGCCAAACGAGCAGGCAATGGGGAAAAAGGTACAACAGGGATTCTAACAAGTAACGTCACCCCTTCCTTTGCCCAGGTTGATTCAGGCATACACGTTGACTAGGCACTCGCCTAGACAGAGGCGTAACTAGGGAAAATGGCACCTAGGGCAAGCACTGAAATTGCGCCCCTATCCAAACAGGGATGATGGGACTTGTAGTCAACAATATCTGGAAATCCCTCTGAAAAGGAACACTGTACCATCTAGACATGGTTGTTGATCCAAACCTGAAAACATGAGCCATCTCAGTAAAAGACTTCAAACAACAGTCGGGAGTTATGCGAGGATTCCAAGTGTCATTTTCTCTGTCTCATCTCATGCTTTTTAAAAAACATGACTTTGTCCTAGAGGATCACCTGCCCAAATAGCCACTAGCAAAATAGGGGAAGAAGAAGCTGGTGGTGTGTGTGTCTGTGTGTTTGTGTGTGTGTATAAACCAGTGAATGATTCCTGCCAGCCTTTGTCTTATGATGACTGTTGGCTCATGATGGGGTATATGTGAATTCACCACACTAGTGCTTACTTTGACACCAAGAGGGAGGAGGATACATTAGTTTGCCACACTAGACAGAGGAATGTGCAACAGGAGCAGACAGCCAAGTTCTGCCAGGGCCCAAACCAGCCCCTGCCAGACTAAGAAATCCTTGTAATTTGCCCCTTCCTGTCACAAGCAGTGTGCTGTTGACTCTATTATTGACTCTAACTCTCAGATATCCCAGTCATGGATGGAAAATTCAGGGTCAATTTACAAGAGACACATTTTCTACATGGAAGTTTCTTCTGTGCAGGTGCTGTGCAGAAACCCATGTGTAGTGACCGCCAGGGGCATAGCAAGGTTGGAATGGGCCAAGATGAGATTTCAAATTGGGCCCCCAGCCCCTCAAAATCCAGGGCCTCCACACAACACAGGCCCCCAAGGATTTAAGTCGGATCTTTCAAAATACGTATGCTGCCTGGAAATACATTTCACTGAATACACACATGCACACTTCACAGTATATAGTGATATACATCGAGTACTATATATTTGTGCTACTTTTAATGCCTAGAACACACTAGCAACACTAATGATTAAAATGGCCCCCTCGCTGCGGATTAGCAAAGGAGACTTTCAACCCTGCAGGGTGAGCCAATGTTTGTTTTCTCAGAATTCTGAACAAATTCAGAAAAGTTTGATCCCAGGAGATTTTTCACACCAGGCTTTTAAAGCCCTTTAACACACATCTCCTCTGGAATAGAGGTGCTGCATTCACATGTTGGCCAGATTTACCCTGAAGTCGCTGCAAGTTATTGGGGAGCAGTTCACACACAAGAAAAATAAAATAAAATAAAATAAAATAAAAGCACAACACATGTTTCACAGTTCTCACTCAGACCTTCTGGGTTGCAAAACAACTTGAACATAAGTGCATTTATGAATGGTTGAATGAAAATAAATAAAATATACTTGTTCCAGAAGTTTTTGTAATTTTCTGCCCTGAAACAAGCCACTTATAGGCCTTTTTAGATAGTTTTTGTTTTTAAAGCCAGCACATTTTCCAGTCTGTTTTCAATTAAATATTCAGAGACTTCTCTGTCTCGCCCCCCCACCCACCCCCATATCAAAGCCCTATGGCAAGCAGATTCCTATAGGGGTGGGGGGACCCCAAAAAGGAATTCACAGCCTACCTAGCAATAGCTGTTCTGGATGGTCTGGGCAGGGGGGCTGCTGCTGCTGCTGCTTTGGAGAGCTCTGCCTGCTTCCTCCTTCCTTCCTTCCTTCCTTCCTTGCTTGGAGCCTATTTGAGTTCACGCTTCAGGGAGGCCTACTGGGAGGCCTCTCTGGAAGCCCCGCCCACCCGCCGATCAGCTGAGAGGCGGGGAGAGAAGAGCTCTGCAGTTTGCAGGCCTTGCCGATCCTAGGCCGGAGCTGGAGGCAAGTGGCTGAGGGGCCCTGGGGCTGGGCAGGGGGGCAATGGGGTGGGGGTGGCAGGAACTGGTGTGGCGCCCCCACCTCAGTGGCGCACAGGGCACCTGCCCTGCCTGCCCCCCCCCCCCCCCGTTCTGCCTATGCACCTAGAGCAGCACGACTTGCATTGTGCCTGCACAGGAAGAATTGTACAAACCAGGGCTCTTGTCTTGTTTCTGAGGTGGCCAGCCTCCTGCACAGAGTGAGAGCAGCATGACCCCGAATACGCTGCCACATCAAGATGTCCTGCCTTGCCCTGCCTGGAATGACAACCGATGGAGCTGGTGCTGCTGCTCCGTGCGTCGCTTCGGCTCTCTGGCACCCCCTATCCTGACCAGCACAGAGAAACCAGGCAACCTTTGCAGAACTTTGGGGAGGCTGCACAGTAGGGTTGCCGTGTGTTTTGTCCCCCCACCCCCGGCAGGAGTCCTCTGCCTTTTAACAGCTGCAACTGGTAGAAATCTTGACGGGAACGTCTTTGCATTACTGTAGCCCTAGGCTTGTTTTTATTTTTATTTTATTTTTTATTTTTTACCCTGCAAAAACAGCTTAATGTGAAAAATCCATCAGAAGATGCTACATAAGTCATTGTAATTGTGTGTGTGTGTGTGCGCGCGCGCGTGCGTGCGGTGAGGGGAGGGGGCAACGTTCAGGACTTTATCAGCTTGATGTCCTTTAAGGCATCGTTGTCTAGATAGGGGCTTGAATTTACTCACAAGTAGCAGCTCTGCAGGGCCATAATGTGTATTGGGACCAGGATGTGGATGTAGAGGGTGTTTAACCCTTTCTGTGCCCTTTTCTGGTCTAAAATGATATATCAGTGGCTGTTTTCAGAGTTAGATAGCCATGGGGGTGCATTTTTGTTAGTGCAGAAAGAATAGGTGAAACACCCCTAGCTCTGAGCCATGGTCCTGATACAATTTGCAGCTCCACAAAGCTGCTCTTTGTGAATAGATGTAAGCCCCTAACTTGATGAAGACACATTGAATGCCTTGCCTTGTTTGGTCTACACATTTTAGTCCACCACTCTCGTGCCAGTCTTCTAGCTGGTGGTGGGTGCTAGCTGCTTTGCCCTTTGGGGTCACACACACTGCTACACAAAATGAACTAGGCAGCACAGATCATTCCTCTCAAGAGGGATTGTGTGGCTGTTAGGGCCTGGGGGGGAACACTGAGAAGCTGGTGCTGGCAGTTGCAGTTGCTGGAGATGGTGGGGAGGGAGGGAGTCTCTCAGATGTTATTTCAGCACTCTCATCCCTCAAACTTGTGGTGGCCGCTTGGCTTATGGTAGGCCTTAGGGCCCCACCCCCCGCCCGTTGTTTTTGGACTACAGTTCCCATCATCCCCAGGCACAGTGGCCAATAGCCATGGGATATGGGAATTGTAGGCCAGCATCTGCTGGAGGGCCAAAATTGAAGAGCCCTGGCTTATGGTGTCCGTGCCTTATGAGGGCTTCCTTCCCAGAATCCTCCAAGAGGCAATCCAGGGCAATCCAGGGCAGCCTAAATCGAGGGGTTCCCACCCTTGGGTCCCCAAATGTTGTCTCCCATCGTCCCCAGGCCACCATGGTGAAGGCCATTATGGCCAACACAATGGAGTTGTAGTCAAACAACATCTAGAGACCTAAGGGTGGAGACCCTTGGCACAGATGACCTTCCTCAAGAGGAATGCGGGGCTGTTAGAGGCTGGTGGAAACACATAAGATGCACAGAAGCACAAAATCAAACTTTGTCTGACTCTTGGGAATCACCACTTGAAGGCATCCCACTTAGAAATATCGATTTCAACATCATTCCCTTGCCCCTGTCTGTTTCTCCCCCCTAGGGATTCCACTGGGAACCTTGTTTCGATTGGAAAACAAAGCTGGACTGTTGGGAGAACTCCTTTTATATTATCAACAATTTTGTAAGTTCACCATGATAAGTTTTGCTAAACCTAAGTGGGCAGATAGCTCAGAACTAATATTTTCTTGCCAGATTGCTGAGAAGATGACTAGATCTACATCTGCCAAGTAGATTGATAAAGTTTTCAAAGCATGGGCAAGACAGAGAGTTTGAGCTTGGGGTGGGGGATACATTTGGTAATACCTTAAGAATGAATGCAGATTCTTAAATATCTTTGTTCATTTTGAATTAGATATACATTCAAAATGGGACAGGGGTAGGGACTTCAAGATGAGATGGAGAAGCTTAAATCTCAGATTTTGTATGGGGTGTTATTATGTAAGCATGCAATTTCCAAGACCTCAGATATATGGATGGGTGGTAAAGATTGTCATCACAATTCAGCAAAGGAGATTGATCCCTGTAAGCAGCCTTCTGCATGCGTAATTGACATGGAAGGAGGTGTGCATTCACACTGTGACACTTACTCAGGCTGGATATTGAACTGGTACTGGTTAGATGCCTTTTGTTGTCTGTGGAAGGGGATGCACATCTCTGTCCAGACTTGTTGCTCATGACTGCAGCTGGACTGGAATTGGAGTGCAGGATGAAAGTATCATGCTTATGCCCAATCCATTAAGACAGAAAGAGAGGCTGTGATCCTGGCTGTGCGATGTTCTCAAACTTCCCTTCACCTCTCCAGGACTTTCCATGGCAACAGTTTGAGCAAACTTCAGGAGGGCTCACTTTCACTTACGCATCGGCGGTAAGTTCTCGTTTCTAGGAGTACGGTGATTGCTGACTCTCTGGGTCAAAACTGCGCACCCATATGTGATTTTCTCCCCGGGGTGAATGGCGGCGGGGCAGATCTTTGTCAGCATAGGGGGAATGGGCTAAGCCCCCTCCCTTACTGTGGTCTTGATCCAGCTCAGGACACGGCTATTTCAAAATGTCATGTAAAGTGGCTAATATGTTGACTATACTTATTAGACCAAGGATGGCCAACTGGAACTCTTGCCAGTTCCCAGGGCAATTTTTATGTGGCCTTACAATATTTTAATCAATGGGTGATAAAAGGTTTGCTGACAGTTTCGTGTATAACGAAAATAACAATATTTCCAACTCATAAGGAACAGAATTCTTCCATGCAATTACGTCTGTCTCTGATCTTGGATGTAGCATGTCTAGAACACGTTAGTAATTGACATACTGCACAAGGTTATATTATTATTATTATTATTATTATTATTATTATTATTATTAATTTGATTTATGTGCTTTTCCTGTGTAATGTTTGAGCAGTTTCACAAGAGCACTTGAGCACTAAATGCATGAATTGTGCAAACACGGTTGTGCAATTGACAACCATTCTTTCCACTTTGTGCAACTACCTTTGTGCAGTCCTTGTGTGCATGAATGTTACATTGCAAGGTGTTAGATTGCAAGATTGTGTCTGAATGCATCGGTTTCATAACTAGGGAGCCTCTTCTGATAGATACATCAGCTTTATTTTGGAGTCTGCCCACTCATGATGGTATCAGGTTGTGCAGGAAAATACACTCCCACTTTCATATTTTCCCCGACCATACTGACCGGCACCTGGAGAATAGATTGGCCCTTGAGAATATAGAAGTTGGTCCCTTCCCGCTTAGACAGGGTAATCCTGCATTGTAGAACTCTGGATTTCCATCTAGAAAATGCAGCTCTGGCACAAATGAACTGTTTGACCTTGGGCAAGTTACTCTTGGCTTGGCTTTCCTGCTAGTTCAATGGAGTCAGCAAATGGGATTGCCAATGACCCACCCTGACATGGTCATCATGAGGGTAAATGAGACCATACATACAAGGCTTGTGCACAAAGTTGCTTCGGCACCGGCGGGGGTAATCCTTTAAGGGCGGGGGAGGGTGCACTCACCCCTCCCGCTGCATTTCCCCCACAGGCGCTCTGTTATTTTTAAGCCCATCGGGGCAGCAGCGTTCGTCCCTGCCGCCCCGTTGTCGTCATGGTCCGGAATTGGCCCGAAGTAGCAAGTGTATGTGCGCCTGTTGTGTGCGCACGCGTACATGGCAGATGGGTGCGTGCGCACACGCGCTTGCTACTTCCGGCCATTTCCGGCCGACGACGACAACGGGACGGCAGGGAGGAACGCTGCCGGTGGGGGAAATGCGGTGGGAGGGGTGAGTGCACCCTCCCCCACCCTTAAAGGACTACCCCCGCCGGTGCGGGGGCTATTTGAAAACAGTGGGTCTAACTCTACTCCAAATGATATCCGAGAGAGTGCACAGCTTTCTTGGTGGCCCTTGCTCCTATGCCTTGAACAGTGAGGCTATTCCCAGGATCAGGAGAAATCGGGCTAGGGGAACTTAGCCCGATTTCTCCTGACCGCGAGAACCACCAGGTGGGCAGGCGAGCCCGGTGGCCTCCAGGCGGTTAACCCACCAAAACAACCCTCCCCTTCAAGCGAGTTTGCGGAGCGAGTGCTCCGCAAACCCGGTTTTTAAAATCGTGAGTAGACCCCTGACCGGGAAGCTGAAAAGCAGCCTCCCGGCTCGGGGGTCCCTCCAGCATGCCCTGCCAGCTCGCGCCGGGCATGCTGGAGCTTCCAGGGGCCACGTGGCCCCTGAACTCACCAGCCCGTGTGAAGAGCCTCAGTGCTTGCACTGCTGACCTTGCAGGTAATGCTGTTTGTCCCCATGCCATTAAATGCTTCACCTGCTAATTTCTGCGGACCAAGCTGCTATTGAGAGTATGAGAGGAGGCCAAGGTCAGTTGGCAGTGAGGATTTCAGCACTACTGAGGTGTGCAAATCGTTTTATTTGGATTGAGGCTACAGAGCAGAATTGAAACAAACTCAGGGAGAATTACATTCTCACGCCAAGCTCCCAAGTTTCTAGCAATGCCTTGTTTGCTGAGCCTCAGAGCCAAACTGGACACCCATTCATGCAGTTCTGAGCAGGAGCATGGAAGATCTGTTCCGTTTGGGGTTGTGTAGATTCCAGTAGCGGCTCGTGAATGCGCCCCTGGGAGGGGAGCGGCGGGAGGCATCTTTAAGGGAAAAAGTTGCTGCTTACCTCGGCAGCGTGCCTCCCAGCAGGGTAATCACCGCCTGCGGTGGGGAATCGCCACCACCACTCACCTGGCGTAAATGGAGCCGCGCCCCCGCCAGCAGCCAGGTGAGTGGTGGTGGCGATTCCCTGCCGCAGGGGCTGCTGGGAGGCACACTGTGGAGGGAAGCAGTGACTTTCTTTCCCCTTAAAGACGCCTCCCGCCTTCCCCCCCAATGGCGCTTCACGAGCCATTGCTGGTAGATTCTTGTCTTCTCTTCAAGCTGACCAGGCCAGGCCAGGGGCACTGGATGAGAAAAGACAAAACAGAGAAGCCGAGTGCAAAAGGTGGAGTTGGACACACCTTTGTAGTCTCCCTAGTTTCATCATTGCTATGTGCTCTTTTAAACAGGGACTTGTCAAGTAATGCAATCCAGACCATTGAGACGAATTCATGTGAAGCTGTCCTGTTTGTGCAGTTTATGTAAGTCACTAAGCATCCAAACCAGAGGCGTATGTAGGGAAAATGGCGCCTAGGGCAAGCACTGAAATTGTGCCCCTATCCAAACAGGGATGATGGGGCTTGTAGTCAACAATATCTGGAAATCCCTCTGAAAATGAACACTGTACCATCTAGACATGGTTGTTGATCCAAACCTGAAAACATGAGCCATCTCTATTCAAGACTTAGAACAACAGTCAGGAGTTATGTGAAGATTCCAAGTGTCATTTTCTCCCTCTCATCTCATGCTTTTTAAAAAACATGACTTTGTCCTAGAGGATCACCTGTTAAAATAGGCACTAGCAAAATGGGGGGGGGGGGGAGAGAAGAAGGTGACAGGGAGGGGGTGGGGAGGCTATAAACCAGTGAATGATTCCTGTCAGTCTTTGTCTTGTGATGACTCTGGGCTTATGATGGGGTGTTGGGAATTCTCTCTGGTAGAGAAACTCTTTTTCATTCTAGCAGAGTGCACAGAGGCACCACACAGCGGATTTAGTTAGACATACGTGTATGCTGAGAGGAAAGTAACTTGGAGCCAGTTCATAGTTTCCAATCAATATATAAGGCATTGATTAGACAACTCCATTCTAGATAGGGCGCGCGGCCCCTTCGGCAGTTAGAAGAAGGCTGGTGCTGCTTTCTCTTTCCCTGCAGGGAAGAGCTGCTCCTGGGCTGTGTTGCGAACGCAGCACCAGTCTTAGCTCCTGAAAGGGCCGCGCAGCCCCTTCGGGAGCTAGTGATGCTGGCCCTGCGTTTGCAGCGCGCAGCCAGGAGCGACTCTTCCCTGCCTCCTTTGAACCCGTTGGCCCAGTGGTGGCTCCGCCCCTTCCAGGGTTGCAAAACAACTTGAACATAAATGCATTTATGACTGAATACATGCATGCATGAATGAATAAATGAATGTAGTATTGTTCCAGAAGCTTTTGCAATTCTCTGCCCTGAAACAAGCCACTTATAGGCCTTTTTAGATAGTTTTTGTTTTCAAAGCCAGCAAATTTTCCAATCTTTTAAAAATTAAATATTCAGAGACTTCTCAGTCTCCCCCCCACCTCCTATATCCAAGCCCTATGGCCGATCCTAGGCCGGAGGGCAAGGCAAGCAAGATGGCCAGTGGCTGAGGGGCCTTGGGGCGGGGCAGGTGGGCAATGGGGTGGGGGTTGCGGGCACTGGCATGGCACATCCCAGTGGCGCCTAGGGCACGTGCCCTGGCTGCCCCCGCCCCCAATTATCTCCATGATAAAAACCATAAATGGGGATGGGGTGGGGGAGCACAGATGGATTCGGTTTCCACCCTGTGGTTCTGGCCCTACGTCTCCCAAGCTTGAGAAAAGACAAAACAGATAAGCTGAGAGAGAAAGGTGGGGTTGGACACACCTTTGTAGTCTCCCTAATTTCATCATTGCTATGTGCTTTTTTAAGCAGGGACTTGTCAAGTAATACAATCCAGACCATTGAGACGAATTCATGTGAAGCTGTCCTGTTTGTGCAGTTTATGTAAGTCATTAAGCATCAAAACCATCAATGGGGATGGGGTGGGGGAGCACGGATGGGTTAAGTTTCCACCCTGTGGTTCTGGTCCTATATCTCCCAAGCTTTTGCCCTAGAAGCAGTTTCCCTCCAAGAGGGTTCTGGGAGTCAGGCCTGCTGCTAGGGGCCACCGTTTCTGAGTGTGGGAGCTTTGACCCATAATTCCGGGTCTGTATGGGGTTGGGTTATTCATTGCTGAGCGATGTGTACTGTGCATGTGCTTCTTTAGAACTGTTTTCCATTTTTCTGGACTGCACACAGAGTTCTCCAAGCAAGGCTGAGCCAGATCTCAGTCCTGGAATCGATTCTCATATGTGATGCCTTGTTTCTAGAAATCTCTCTGCAAGAAGGCTCACTTGGTACCTGGTCTCGTGGTAGCAAGCATGACCTGTCCCCTTTAGCTAAGCAGGGTTGGATATGCATGGGAGACTAGAAGTGTGTGCACTGTAAGAGATTCCCCTCAGGGGATGGAGCCGCTCTGGGAAGAGCAGAAGCTTCCAAGTTCCCTCCCTGGCATCTCCAAGATAGGGTTGAAAGAGCGTGGCGTGAGCCCAAGATTGCCAGAGTCTGAGAGCGTGGCTTCCAGGCCAGCTTAAACAATGGCACTCTTCTTCATCTTAGAAATAGGCACTGGAGCTTCAGACAAGAGATGAATTAGCACCACTAGATGAGGGAGTTAGGAAAGAGTCTTTGGACATGAAAAAATGAATCCACTTTTTGCACCTTTTGAGGGGCAACCTTAAACTCACAGTAAAGCCTCATGGTAAAGCTTGCTGTTTGAATAACATCCTGGAAACAGCTGCCCCACTGGAAAGGACACCACCTTCATACTTTGCTGCAGGGGCTTCATGTGGCAATTCGACTCCCACCATCAGACAGGAATCTCAAAGGAAAGATAGTTTTTCCTATCCCATCTACCTTTAAAAAACATATTAAAATGTAATGCTTATTTTGTACCCTGCAAAATCCTGTGCACAATGCTTGTTTCCAGAGACCTCAGCAGCAATCTCACTGAGAATCTCACTCATGGGTCATTCGAGGTCAGGAATGGAACACAGTTTATCAAGACGTAAGTGAATGCAAATGTGAAAAGAGTCAACCTGTTATTGCAGAGTAAGGTACTTTCTTTGACCCCCGGGAAGGTTCAACCCGCCCCCCAACTCTTTTGAATGGCAGAGTTCAACCCTAGAAGATGTAGCATATGGTTATATTCATTCATTCATTCATCCATCCATTCATTCATTCATTCATTCATCTATCATATTTTTATACTGCCTGATATGTATATCTCCAGGTATACAGATATTAGATAGATAGATAGATAAGATAGAGATATGTCTATCTCTAGGTGGCGTGTAATGAAAAGAAGCTACGGCTTTGAAGGAGGCTTCCTCCAGTGCTTCTCTCTTTTGAGAAGTTATTAACCGCTGATGCCAGGGCTGGAAATTTGATGCACTGTGCAGGTCAAACATCTCTCCTCAGTGTCTTCAGAGACACTGGGAGGCAAATACCATGTGTGTGTTTGTGTGTGTATAGTGCAATCCAGATTGGGACGATCAGTAGAGCTGGAAGCTTGCTGGTGGCTCAGGGACAGGCTGCTGCCCTTGCACATGTGCCAGCCCTGCCCCCTGTATCAGCGTCAGATGCACACTGACACAGGGACCATGCTAGCTCTGGGAAGGGCGGGGGCATGTGGCTGGGGGGGAGGGAATGTGGTGCCTTGCCTGCTCCCAGGCTGCACTTTCTTTGTCAGCTGGGTGCTTTCTTCCTCTCTCCTGCGCGGAAGGAGGGGGTGGCAAATAGCTTAATCCGCCCCTGCCTCCTGGAGCTTCTTCCTGCATTTTGCTCAGCTTGTAACCAGTGGGTCTAATTCCTCCCCACGGCAGGCTTCTCGACCATCATCCGCTGAAAGTCACTGATGATGCCAGTTTTTACAGGCTTCCCTCACTGAAGCTTCTGTAAGTACCTGAAATGAATTAGTTATTACCGTGATCACTGGTTTTTTCTGCATCTTAGACGGACACTCTTCTTCAGGGCCACTGGGTGGTCCAGAAGAACTCATCAGACTTTCCCCTTTTCTTCTTCCTCTTCTTCCTCTTCTTCGTCTTCTTCTTCTTCTTCTTCTTCTTCTTTTTTTTGGTGATGGTAAACTCTGAGGGTACATTTCTGACTATGTGAAAGTGCCTCTGAGTATATGCAGAGTATAGGGCATTTCCCTGTATCCTGTTTTTAATGCAGGGCTTCAACTCTAAAATGCATGATAGAATTAGAAGAAGAAGAAGAGAATTTCTTGGAGTATGTGCAGATTGCCAAGTGTGTTTTGAGCCAAGATTTTGTGCCTGCAAGATAAGAATGAATGATAACGAATTAAGCTCCTTTGATCATGTGCAGGCTGCTTTTGTGTCATCACTGAATAAACTTGATCAGTCCTCATGCATTTGGTACTGGAGGTCCAGCTTGCTGGTCGGAGGCATGATTTCAGGGCAGGCTGAAGCTAGTTACTCAGTGGTGAGAAAAATACACTGTTGACTAAACTGTACTGTTGACTAAACTGTTGGAGATTCTCTTGTGGTGAGAGAATCCCTTTCTCAATATAGCAGAGTGCACAGAGGCACAACACAGCGGTAGATTAGTTAGGCATGCGTATGTGCTGAGAGTAAAGTAACTTGGAGCCAATTCATAGTTTCAAATTAATATAAAAGGCATTTATTAAGGAACTCCATTCTAGATAGGAAAGTGAGGATTTAGGATCTCTAATCTATCTATCTAACTAGATGCAAATGGATTCTGCATCCTCTCTGCACAAATGGTGCAGGGAGAGAACCTTGCCATGTTGCAAGGTAGGCGGGCAGGTAGCAAGAGAGAGAGGAAGGAGGAAGTCCCTGAGATTAGCAATCTACACATCAAAGGGATAGCATCAGAGCAGTGGAGAAGTGATGACAAATGTCTTGACCCTCTAGACCTCTGACTTACTAGTCTGTCCTCCACTGTCTGAGGCAAGAGACAGCGCAAAGTCCTTTAACTTTCCAACATAAACAGTACTCCAGAGCTAAGACTCCAGAGCTAAGCCATGATGCTTTCTCCCTTTTCTATTCTGCCTGATGTGGAGTTGTGTGGTTCGAAAGCAGCAAACCCAACAAGCTTCATGAAATCGGGTCTCCCTAGACATTATTTCTGCTACACCACACTGGCTTTCTCTTTCTCTTTGGTATCCTGCATTGCAAAAAGTCTCTCTCCTTATTTCAGAAACCTTCGTTCTACAGAAATGACCCCAAAGATATTGGAGGACCTGATCCAGACCTCCCTGCAATTGAAGACTCTGTAAGTACTATGTACACCCTTTTCCTTTTGCTGGTTGCCAAAGGAGAGAAGAAAAGAGACAAGTGGAAACGGGGAGTCAGCCTTGTTCTAACCCCCTCCTCCTCCTCAGCCCTCTAAGTAGGTCGATAGGGGCAACTTCAGAGGCTGTAGTTTTCCCTGCGAGGAGGACAGGAGGACGGTTGACCAATACTCACACTGCTACCAAGTTGCTAGCCAATCCACACTTCTTGCCCAACATGTTATCAGGCTTTGCTGTGGGAATGGAAGTCATGCTAGAGTGGTGGTTGAGGGAACAGGCATTCCTCAGACCCGTTACAGGGGCTTCTCAGCGAGGTGGTCAGAAATGACAGACAAGGAGGGGACGGAGCGCAGGGACGGAGCGCAGGTACTTCTCGGCTTCTCTGACTGTTGGGGTGTGCATGGCCATGGGGGCTGCCATGGAGAGTGGCCGCACTTCTGCATTTGCAGTGACATCACTGCCTGAAGCTTGTCTACCACTACCCAACTTCCCACTGAAATATGGAGCTACAGGACTGTTGGGTGTGTTCCAAGCTGTACGCTCAGTTCGTGTGGACCAATGGTGAGGGCATGCCCCCTGTGTGGGTTGAAGGAGTGCAGGAACATTCCCCAGAATCCTCTGCAAGAGACAGGAAGTGGCAGATATGCAGGGAGTCTGCAGGAGACAAAAAACACGGAAAAGATTCCCTGATGGTAAAAAGTCTGAAAACCACTGAGCTAGAGTCATGAGTATCTTTGGGCATCATTTTGAGACATCTCCCAGTTCCATCTTCTCCGGAAATAGCCCTTCATTAAAAAAGGTTTTCTTTCTTCCTTCTTTTCCTTCACAGGCTGTATGCTTTCCCTCACCAGCACTCAAACACAAATGGAGTGGGGCCATAGCTTAATGACAGTGCTCTGCACATGCAGGGTCCCAGATTCACTCTCTGGCATTTCCAGTTAAAATAATCTCAGGGAACAGAGCTAGGAAAGACCTCCCTCTGAAGCACTGAAAAACCATTGCCAGTTAGAGTTAGAAAGCACTGAACTCAAGGGGCCAAGGATTTGCCACAGTATCAAGCAGCTTCCTACTTCTTCGGCAAGTAATAATTTCATCAGAAATTATTATCCCTCACAGCAAAGGGAGGAAGATAATATCCATTATCTCCCTCACAGCAAAGTCAGCTCAATCTTCCTCAGTATATGGAGATGGGAATATCCCTTCATAGGACAGTTTTGAGTTAGAAACATTTTCTGAAGAGATGTGGGGGATATGTGGAGAGCCCCCAAAGTGTGGGTCGGCATGGCACCCTCCTGAAAGGACTGGATTGGTTGTGGGGGTTGCCAGTTACTGTCCTCTCCTGCAAGAAATGCCAAGAAGCTGTGAGGAGTTCTGCCTTTTTCCTTCACAGCATCTTGCCTAACAAGGTGTTCTGCTGTCTTTGCCATCTGAAGGATGACATTGAAGTTTTGTCTGATACGATGAAGTTGGACTGCACCGACACGTGTACCACAAAGGAAACTCTCTGTGGTAGGCTAGTAGTAGTTGATGAAATTCTGTATTGTTTTGAATGTTAAAGAGCATTTCACAATTTCCCCTCTAAGCAGGGGAAAACCTGTTGCAAAATGAGCTCATCGGCAGAATGTACTAAGAAAGAAGACCTCAAATGGCAATGATGCAAACTGCACAGAAATCAAAGTAGGTCTGCAAATGTCTCCTTTTGGGGATATAGTGATTTTTGGACCTTTGCTTTGATTTCTGGAGTCCTTCCCTTGGTCCAAAATATGTATCCTTCCTCCATGATTCTAATTTGTGCAGAGTGACCTCTGAAAGTGTAAGGGTAATACTTTCTAGAGGCCCTTACTATCCTTTTCGGGGGGGGGGGTCAGCTTCCTGGGACTCTCATTATTTTTCAGCTTTGATTGCCAAACCAGGAATTGTACTGCAGAGAGTAAGAGTAGGTTCCTTTGACCACACTCCTGCCCTCTCTTTTCCCGGAGAGAAAACCGTCTTCCCCACTATGCTGTTGAGAGAGAGACTGAGCAACTGGGGAAGAGATGGCAGGTGGCGCCCTCTCTCTCTCTCTCTCTCTCTCTCTCTGTGATGGTGAGAAGGATTGGACTACTGGCGCTGCCCCTAGAGAGAATGCAAGCTACCAAATTCTACCCCCTTGCCTGTTGGGTGGGGCAGTGGGGAAGATTGGGCTTGCTGGACCCAATCCCCGCCACATGTTGTCTAGAGAGAAAAGACAGATATGCCAATAGATCAGGCCTGCTCAACTTAGGCCCTCAGCTGTTCTTGGACTACAACTCCCATAATCCCCAGCCACAGTGGTCAAGAGTCAGGGATTATGGGATTTGTAGGCCAACACCTGCAGGAGGCCCAAAGTTGAGCAGCCCTGCAATAGAGGCAGCTGCTTGTAGAAGGAGCAACCTCATCTTTTCACCCACTCTTGTGTACTCTCCCTCGGATCAGAAACTATGGCAGCTGCTCTTGGTAACAATCACCTTGCAGGAGCAGCCATCAGGAGTGCCTTCCTGCCACTCTGTCTCTAAGCAGCATGGAAGGCAAGCGAATGAGCAGCCACCGCTGCTTCCAAGCACTCACTTACGCTTTCCCTCTTGAAGGCTCCCTCACAGATTGAATGAACAACTGACCGAAAGGAAGCTGGGGCGGATGGCAGAGATCGCCTATGCTTGTTCCTGTTCCTGTTCTCTCTCTCTCTCTCTCTTTCATGCAGTAGGAGAAATGGGGCTTCATCGAGAGGGAGAGGGATCAGGCAAGCAATCGAGGCAACGGCTCCTTGCATGAGCAGGCCACTTGCACACTCCATCTTTGGTCATCACAGTGGTAGGGATGGGGGAGGAGAGCTGGTTTTCAGGTAGTGAGCATGAATTGTCCCCATTGTAAAGAAGGGCTTGGACTTGGTTGGGTGACTACATGTGAGCACGGTGAGATCTTCCCCTTAGGGAATGGGGTCATAGCTCAGTGGAAGAGCATCTGCATGCTCAGGTTCACTTCCTGGCTTCTCCAGATAGGTCTGGGAAAGACTCCTGCCTGAATCCTCAGAGAGCTGCTGCCAGTCAGTGTAGACAATGCTGAGCTAGATGGGCCAAGGGTCTGACTCCCTCAAAGGCAGCTTCCCAAGTCCCCATGTTCTCTTGCTGCACCACCCAGAGAGGAGGGAGGGTGAGCGAATGGACAGCGGTGACTCGGCTTGCGCTTTCTGAGCAGTTCCATAGGGTTGAAGACTCCCTGTCAGGCATCTTGGAGAGACAGAGAGGAGGAACAAGCTCCAGGAGACAGCACGGCCCCCATTCTCCAGAGTCAGGAGAGGCTGCCTCCTTTCCTTGCCTGCCCTCTGAGGAGGAGTGTGGCTATTGGGACACACAAGCAAAAAAGGAGACCGCATCTCACGGGGCTCGCTGTGTAGCATTGATTGAAGCCCAATGCCTTTCAGCTTCAGAGCTCTTCAGGGGCAATCATTAGTCATCTTTCAAAAAGAGCTTGAGTGAAACGCCTTTGCCTGGTTACAAGCTACTTGCTCATAGGGGTGTGCACGAACCGGTCCGGAGGCCATGTAAGAGGCGGTCCGGCACCGAGGGGGGGTCTCCCTTTAACGGCGGCGGGGGGGGACTTACCCCTCCCGCCGCTCTCCCCCCTCCGGCGCTGTAGCGTTAAGTGAAGATTTTGGGGCGGCAGCCCTGCCCCCGTCCTTGTTAGGAAAGCCTTCGTAAGAGCACTCTCAGAGCAGCACGCATGCCTTTCCTGCAGAAAACATAGCGTACAGTTTGTCACTGAGACTGTTAAGCAACAGCCTCATTTCTTTCTCACTCTCCCCCTCAAGTGCCTCGGAATTTTAGTTGGCCCCCCTCCCATGGAAGGTGGGCTCTTTTCAAATTCCAGCTCACATTCTAGTTCCCTCATTGGTTTACTGGAATGAGAGCTGCCTAAAAGGGTTACAGGAGGAAGATCCCATCCCTAGAGCAAGAGATGTTTGTGGGGAAACTGAAGAAATGCATATCAGTAACTGTCGTTTAAAGGTAAAGTGTGCCACTTTTTTGACTCCTGGTTTTCTTTGGTAGAAAGTGGAGTGTGAGATGAAGCCTTTCAGCATCTTCCTCTCTCGCTGCTGCCCAATCTAGTAGCAGCGGGGATCCGAACCGGCAACCTTCTGCTTGTCAGTCAAGCATTTCCCCGCTGCGCCACTTAAGGTGGCTCTGACTGCTCTTGACTTTCAGGCATAACCACACAACAGAGCGGGAGCCATACAGAGGCAATTTCTAAACGGGTTCCTCTTCTTAATGGATGTGTGGAAGGAGCATGCCAGAATACTGGCCTATCATCCTGCTCCTCTGCACTGGCTGGCAGTCCTGCCACTGCCACTTCCTCCTTCCCTCCTCCTGGGTAGGGACTAAACCACCTGCTGCAGCCCCTTGCCTGAGATGCAGCGGGAAGGGAGGCTGGACTTCTTCTCTCTTGGGGACACTTGGTGCAGTTTGGGCTCACCTTGGCTCACCTGCCTCCTTTTGCTGCTGCCTCCTTTTCTGCCTGCTGGGAAAGCAAGGGACAGGAGTGGGGAGAGAGAAGAAAGGGACTCTGCAGCCAAGTGCCTGAGATGAATTCATGGCCCTGAAAGAGGGAGAGGAGGGGGCAGAGGCGATGGGATTGCTTGCCAGTGGAGCAAGAGGGATAGACCTGTGTGTGATTCACTGCTCTACTACAGGCCCATGTACTTATTATAAAAAGAGGCTCATTGTGCCTTGAACGTGGTCTAAGCTTGCTTATTCTATTTTATTGGTCTACACCTTTAAAGTGGTTTGAAGCCACCTGATGGTGCAGTGGGGAGGCAACTTGCCTCGGGAGCAAGAAGTTGCAGGTTTGAATCCCCGCTGGTATGTTTCCCAGACTATGGGAAAGACCTATATCGGGCAGCAGCGAGAGAGGAAGATGCTGAAAGGCATCTTCTCATCCTGCGTGGGAGATGGCAATGGTCAACCCCTCCTGTATTCTACCAAAGAAAACCATAGGGCTATGCGGTCGCCAAGAGTCGACACCGACTCGACGGCACAACTTTAAAGTGGTTTCAAGCAGAGTCACTTTTCCCCTTCTGAGGGAACCCTGATAGAATTTTGAAAAGTGGGTGGAAGCTAAGGGTCTCTAATCGACAGTTCAGGTGGTACAAACGGATACAAGTTTGTCACGAGGAAAAAGCCTTGGGGATAGATCAGGAAATGCCTCTACTGGAGACTGTAATTAGTCCTTCAACACAGTGTTGCCAAATATCCTTCAGCCTCCACCTCATGCCTCCGATGAAGTAGATTCTTGCCTACAAAAACTCAGGACATTGTGTTAATGGAGCTACAAGGCTCTTTGTTGCTGTGATTTTGTCAGTCACACTTCTAGACTTTCAAACAGCTAGAAACTTCCTTTAAAAAAATAAAGCCGAGATGTATGGTGCTTCCAGCAGCAATAAATTGTGCAACTTTCAGTGGAGTCTTGCTTACACAGACTCCCATCGGCTTCCATGCTGCTGCTTCTTCTCTGGCCACGCACTGATCAGAGACCTTGTGCTATTTTCTCAGCGCCACCTTAGGTTGCTATCTTGCTAACTGGTGCATCTTTGCTCTGCATGTCCTTGACAGGATGAAATGCAGTCACACATTTGTCCCTTTACAACTTCTCTTCTTGCAACTTGCTCTGAGATCTGAGCATCAGGTGCTTTTGGACATTGGATGATCCTGTTCTTTTCTTCTTGCTTCTGAGCAGAGAAAGATGAGGCTTTGAATAGGATGCACAAAGAAGTAATGAGGGTGTTGGGAATCAGGAAGCTGAAGACCAGCAGTACACGGGGCAGGCCAAGGACAGCGTCGCTGCACAGGTCCGACCAAGCTGTTATGCAGTCCACACCTAGCATCCCCTGGTCGACAGCTACCATCATCCTGGATGGCAGAGCTCATGGTGAAACTCCCTGGCTTGAGGGCGACCATGATGAGGCTGACCTCAACAAGTGGCGATCTTCCCTTATCCCAGTCACGCTAGTGAGGAGCCGCTTAGCCCACGTGATCCGTAGGCTCAAAGCAGACTGCACAGAGTCCAAGGTCCAGCTGGCCTGTGCTAAGATGATTTCCAGGCTCACGATGCTGCTGAACCTCTTCAGTGAGAGAGAATACGTCAAGGAGATGTCCTCCCTGTGGAAGTCATACTGCCGGCCTATGAAGAATGTCGCCAACCTGGCCACAGGAAATCCAAGAAAACGGGTGAATCCTGAGGTAAGGGGCAAAGCTTGTCAAGCCTGAGGGGTTGTCAAGCCTACTAATGCGTTGTCAGGAGGAGCTTGGGCAACGATCAGCTGACCTGGATGTGGCTCACTGGGCGTGAACAAGGGGAGGCAATGGGAGTTCACCTGGCACTGGCTTCTTGAAAGCCATGAAACATTTGGGTTTGTCGTTCATGCTTTCTTTTCAAATTGCAATAAACTCTGTTCCGATTGAGACACGGCCTTTAAAAAGTGGTTGGGTAACCGATTCAGGCCATTTGAATTGGTTTTGAATTAATTTAAATATATTTCACACAGAAAAGATCACACTCTTTTGCAGAATATATTTCATGCAGAATAATATCAATCTCTCACTTCTATCTGTAAAATAAGTACCACGATATCCATTGCACTTGAGAACGACAATGCATTCATTTTCACGACCAGCACTAGCCATGCTAGTGCAGCCCCACCTGGGCAGAGCTGCTCATGAGAACTGCCAGGATCAGTCCCAATCCCGGCACTCCTCGACTGGGTAGTCCAGGTGAGGTAGGAGGGTGTACATGCAGCCTCCTCCCTCACCATCTGGTCATGTGGGCAGCTGGGGTGCTGGCAGCTCCCTTCAGGCTGCTGGCAACCATTTTAATGATAGATGCCAAGGGAAGGAGCAACCCAGCCTCTAGGGTTTCTCCATGCACAATGCTGCTGGTGTGGTGCTGCATTGTGGGATTCCTGGAGGCCAGGCTTTGTTTCCCCAGCCTCCAGATTGCTGCGCTGCTGCTCATCGCAGTGGCGATCATGTGGGTGGGGAGATGAATGGCAAGGTTGGGAGGGAATGGAGGTGATGAGGTGAAACCATCTGCTGGCCATTTGCTACCAATCTGTGATGTGAATGGATCTTCTTACCATTTCTCCATGATGCATTCGGATGATGTCACTAACCATCACACAATTACACAGCACCATCTGCTGGCCATTTGCTACCAATCTCTGATGGTCTCAAAAGACTTGATTCCCACCATGGATTGGTAGCAAATGGTCAGCAGGTAATGCTGTCAAATTTCACAATGGCCAACAAACCCGTCAGATCACCCCTTGGAGAAATTGTGTAAACTTCCATTTTCAAATAGAGTTGTTCTCTCTTTGGCAATATACCCCATGTCTTGCATTCAGGAGAGTCCAGGCTTAATCTCTAGCCTCTTAGTTAAGGCTTCAGGGCTGAGAGCAGCTGTAAAAAGGAGTAGAGAGTACTGGGCTGAATGGACCAATGTTTGACTTGGTAGAAGACAATTGCATATGTCCATATGAGAGCAAGTTCAATAGAGAGCAGTACAAGTGGTGTTTTTTATTCTGAGCGGGGTGGGGGGAGAAAAAGGTAGAAAGACAAAAAAGCCTGTTTTCCCTTTCCCTTTCCTTTGTCCCACCTTGCAGATTGAAAGCCAGGGAATCTCAGAATATGGCTATGGCAAAAGGCTGTTTGCTATTTCAGTGACTGCAGTGATAACGATGATCATGGCAGTAATTTGCCTGTTTGAGGTAAGCTAAAATGCATTTTTAAGTTGGATTTATGAACTGCCATATCCAAGGGCTTGGGGTGGGAAGCGAATGTCCCACAAAGACACAGTCCCCCCCAACTGAGGAAGAACTCCTTTCACACGGGATATGCCACATACTCATGCTTTGTAGAGGGCTTTCATTTGAGCCAGAGTTCATCCTGCCTCAACCTCTGGTGAACTCAGCTGCTGTTTCTAATCCCAGAGCTCCAACCTGAAGCATGCAAAGAAAGCAGGGCCTCTGAGCACGTTCAGTGTCTTTCCCTCACCCCTGAATACCCACAGGCATTTCCTCACAACAGGGATTAGAGTTGGGAGATCCAAGCAACAATGAGCTCCAACACCTCTTTTTAGGAGCACTATCATGACAGGAATGCTTACAAACCAATTTCTTGGTTGACCACCCAAATCATTGGCTCTGGCCAGCTGCAGGAAATCTTTACGTGGTGGTTGGTTGCTCATGGTCTTTCCTCTCTTTTTCTTGACAAACAGATCTGTTCTCAGCTTTCTGCAATTAAGGATGGCACCACTCAAAGGAAACGGTAAGCCTTGCTCAGGAATGCCTGGTCTTCTGTGATTCTGCAGTCTTGGGACTCTACGCACAGGACCTGGTCTCAAGCTCAGGATTTGGGTGTCCACTTCCATGTTAAAAAAAGAAAACCATTTTTTAGGCCTTAAGGCAGTGGATGAAAAGTTGAAAGGATGCAAACAGTGTCTGTCAGATCCTCCAGTGTTCAGTGGGCAGAACTTCTGTGTGCTGCAGAAGTCTCTGGCCATGTTCTTCAGCTACCCACACACTCCCAGACTTCATATTCCAAAACCTCTCCTCCTAGTGTCATTATGCCTTCTCCATTTTTGACATTTCAGGGTACAAATCTATCCCATGTGCCCCATTTGCACAACCCTTTTCATGTAGGGGGAAATTGGTACGCCAGCTGTGACTACCACTAAAAAACACATATCACCCATTTCTTTGAGAGAACGTTTCATTCAGTTTGTTCCATTTTCTCCCTCCTCCATCTCCCCTGCTAACTTGGCAAAGAGGCACCTTTTAACATGATGGTTCTCTTTATTTAGCAGGGGGAGAGTAACTGGCCCTATCCACCCCCAGCACAGTGCCTCCAGTGACTGTAGCTGGTCTCTGTCTTATGTTTCTTTTAGATGGTGAGCCCTTTGGGGATAGGGATCTATCTTATTTGTTTGTTATATCTCTGCGTAAACCGCCCTGAGCCATTTTCAGAAGGGCAGTATAGAAATCAAATGAATAATAACTAAATAAATAAGCATTCCAAGGCAATGATCAGGCCTGGGTGTCAATTTCTTCTTTTTATTCTCATTCAAAGGCCCTTTCTAGGCAGAAAGAAGAAAGGTGCAAAACAGGTAAGGAGATAGCTTATGTTCTCCCATCGTCAACAGAGATATGGATTTTCTGGAAACCTTTGTTGGCAATTCATCTGAAAAAATTTCCCAAGCAAATTTCTCCTCATTTGCTGAATATTTGTGGGGGTGGTTTTGCCCAAAAAGTCAATAAATACTGTAGAAATTTTCCTGATTCCCTAAACAGACTGAGATCTCATTTTGCAAGTTATTTGATCTGATTATGCAAGTTCTTGATTTAAAAAACCAACCACTCTACACCATCTTAACTTCCCTTCATTGTACCTCATATGATTTTCAAGTATCCAAACAGAAATTTTAGAAATAGACATTTTTGTCCTCACCACAGCAGTATTCTTCACTTGACCTTTTTTCTGAAGGAGGCGATCTTCCATTCACTTTTCTGTGAAAGTGAATGTTATGTCCACTTAGAAACTATTTGATGACGAGAACTAAAGCTGCTCCTTGTCCCCGCGATGAAGACTCCTCCTCCTGCCCACAGAGGCACATTTCTTCCTCTGTATGGCCCCAATCTGGGTTCTTCCCTTTGGCATTCTAATGTCAAGAAATGGTGGGCATTACGATCATATATCCAGGATGTTTTCTAGACGGCAGTCAAAGATGCTCTGTATAGAACTTGCAAATCAATACAAGCTGAGAGTTTACAGAGAATCCAGACCCTCCCCAAGATTGGTGCTGATTTTTCTCCTGGGATCTGATGGGGAGGTCACATGGGGAAAAGGCCCTTGGTGCAATGTTTGCTGCACCCCCCTGTTGGCCACTCCTTGCTTTTGGTGATTAGCTCACATTCACCAGCAAATGAATTTGAAAAGGGGTGGGTTAATAACAAGAAGCAAGAGGTGGCCAGCAGGGGGCGCAGTGAAAATCGCACCAGCAGCCTCCTTCCCATATGACCTCCCCATCAGATGCCAGAAGAAAAAAGCAACCATCTGCAGGAGGCTCTGGATTCTCTGTGCACTCTCAGCTGATATTCATTGGCAAGCTCCGTTTGTAGCATATTTTACTGTCATCTAGAAAACCTCTAAATAATGGCATGATAGCCACCCCAAACCCTGAAGTTGGTTTGTTGTGACTCATTGTCACGAGATTGTGACCCACGGACCCCTTCTTCTGCTCAGTCTTCCAGTGCAGGTTCTCCAGTGCTCGGTAAGCCTCTTCGGCTCAAGGAGAGTGTGGATAAAGTCGGGGGAAAGAAACAGCATGATGAGGAATCCTCAGGAGACAAGGCTATATTCAGCCGGGAGAGGTATAAATGAAAGGAATATTCTCAGATCTGCATGGGTTACAGAACATCCTATCTCTGATTGCTCCCACACTAGCCCTTTCCTTCAGAATCACTCTCTTTCAGTCACTCACTTGTTACAGAGAATCTAGACGACGTCATTGCTAGCCTGTTGCGTTCCGATGTTTTCAGCATCCCCCTCCTGTCTCCCCCCACCCCTGGTGGACAAGCATTGCATTATTGAGGCACATGAGGAGTGGTTTGATGACAACGTGGTTGATTATGATGCTCTGCCATTTCCTGGCCCTGGTGGCCACTATATGTCCTGCAATGTCTCTTCCACAATTGTTTTTCAATAGAGGTTTGCCAGCTTTGAGGTGCTGATGTGGGAAGTTGCATTGAGGGACTCCTTGGGCAGCTTGGTATTGTTTTATTTTTTGTTTTTTAAATGAAACCTTTCTCTAATGTGCAAGAACATAAATAAACTTGGGAAATGGAGGACAAAATGATGGGGTTGATAGGGTGGATTGCCATGCCTCTCTCCCACCATTTCCCAGAATGAGCCTGCAAATGAGCTTTTCCTGACTCCCGAACTCATGCTGAATTTAAACAGCTGCCCTCTGCATTAATCCCCTCCCTACATATATGTAGGAGTCCATGCCATCGAACGCAAGGGGATTGACTTCAATCTGAGTAGACGTGCGTGGGAATGGGCTGTGCTTAATATCCGCTTTCATAGCCTAGGCACTGTCCAGATTACATGCGACAACCGTGTCACTACTGCCCCTTCAGTGTGCTTCCGTCCTGCCTGTGTTTCGGCATCGCGGTCCCTGCGCTGTCAGTAAGGTGCCGTTCTCGTTTCTGATGTCCAGGTGCGTCCCGCTAATGAGGCAAAGGGAGACGAATGCCTCCTGGCCCACAGCCTCAGAGGGCCCCCCGGCCAGTCCTGGCTCTCTCCATTCTGCCGTGCAGCATGCCTGCAAGGGAGCGCAAAGGCAGCTGCCTGCCTGCCTGCCTGCCATCGCTCTCCCTGCTCCCTCGCCCATGCAGCGTGCCTGCGAGAGGGAGAGGGAGCTGCTGGGAGCCCGAGGTCATGGAAGGAGGGAGAGAAGCAAACTTCCCCTTGACGAAGCTTCCTCCTCCCCGACAGGCTGAGGCCGCCGAGAAGAATGGTTTGGATCGCTGCTGAGCTCTGTCCTGCTGTTACGGGAGGGGGGCGATTCTATCTGCCTTCTATTGCCCAGGCTGGATCTGGAGGTGGAAGAGGGCGGGAGACACTGTCGAGAAGACAAGAACAATTAAGCCCCCACCCCGTTCATGTTGTTTTGCCCTGGTATTCTCTTCGCTTCAAGAGACAGTTAATGGCTTCCCCATTGGAACAGTTTGCCTGTCATTCAGCTGTAAAGCTGAATCAAATGTGGGACTTCGGCACTGGGCATAGATCTTTGTGCCCTCCCCCTGGCTTGCAGAAGCCGGAGGAATTGTGGAAACCTGGAAAGACATGATGCCATACTCTTTCATGTACGTCATTGATTCCAGTTGCAGGATTTCGCCTTACTTAGCACACCATTTGGATTTGCTCTTTCTAAAAGTGTAGCCAGTACCCTGTTCTCGATACAAGCGGTTCATCGCTAAGGCTCTCTCTTTTCGACCACTAACACAATCTTGGCCATGATGGGAACCACTTTTGGAGGGCAAATTGGTGCAGTGTCGCTGTGCCAATACAGCCAGGTTCATAACAGCCAAACAGTCTTGGAGACATGATACCCAGTTGTGAAACCATTGGAGACCCTATTACTGCTCTGCAAGCGCCACATAACTTTGGCTCTTCTCTCTTTGTCAGAGTTCCACCAGCGCCACCAAGCCCGCCAGGTCCACCAAGCCCGCCAGCGGTAGAACAATCGCCTCCAAGAAGGCCCAGCTCAAGAAGAATGTAAGTAATGGTTGTATTCTATCCAATGAGGCTATTCTCATGATGGAGGAAAACCGGGCGAAAGGAGCCCAGCCCTGTTTTCCATCCTCGTGAGACCCACCAGGCTTGTGGGTGAACCCAGTGATTCTCTGGAAGCTAGCCCGCCAATGTAGCCCTCCTTTCAACCCAGCTGAGTGAGTGCTCCACTAACCCGGGTTTTCTGATCGTGTGGCGCCTTGGCATGGCTCCGTGCCACAGCCACACACCAGGAGACCTCCGCCGGGAGGCTCAAACAAGCCTTCTGATCCCGGGAGTCTCCCCAGGATTCCTCCATACACTCGCGTGGGTCATCCTGCTAACAAGCAGAAGGTTGCTGGTTCGAATCCCCGCAGGTACTATATGGGGCAGCAGCAATATAGGAAGATGCTGAAAAGCCATCATCTCATACGGCGTGGTAGGAGGCAATGGTAAGCCCCTCCTGTATTTTAGCCAAAGTAAACCCCAGGACACTGTGGACTCCAGAAGTCGAAATCGACTTGACGGCACACTTTACTTTACTTTTATTTTTGTGAGACTGCTCCCCCGTTCTTTACCTTTTGAATGCCATTTTGAATACATTTTGAATGCCAAATCACCACTTTGGGGGCAAATGGCCGCTTTGGTATGGTGGGGTGAATTTTCACATGGATAGAGCACAGTAGGAAAGTCTTGACTCTGCCCCTCGCTGCACAACACATTCCCAGATTGGGGCCCCCTGTGACTGAGAGTCCAAAGGGTCTGCTTCCAGGTTGCACTTGTCTTCTAATGATGGCTCTCAGGTCATGTGCAGGTTGGCCATCATTTGGTCACCAGGGCACTTTCCAGATTGTGAGCCGTGCACCGCAAAAAGCGGTGTAAACTGCAACGTTTTGTGGTGCCAAATTCAACCGACATTAGAGAGCCATTATAAGGGGGAAAGCCTCCTACAACGGGCAGACACAGCTATTATTTTATTTTATTTTTGCAATGCAGATGCAACATTATAGGGCTGTGACACAGCAATAAAATCCAAAAGGCGGTGTCAGAAATAGGAAAGGCACCTTCCTTACAACACAGGGGCTGTGATGTCAAAACACAGGCTCCACAGAAGCACACTGAAGGGACCCTTTGTGACAGTGTGATAGCGTGCAATCCGGAAAGCGCCCTGTTCACACACTTGGAATCAGTTCTGCATTTCAAGCATAATGACAGCAAAGGCTTCTGCTTGCAGAATAACAGTCCCGCTTGAGTGCCCTGCCCTTCGCCGGCCAGATGTCATTTCACCTGCCAGCCACTTCTGGCTCCCCGCCACCCTCCCTCCCTGTCTCCGTGACCTCCTTCGCTCTTCCCCATTGGGGATGGGTTTTTGAACTGCAGGTTCAGCAGTGAGGAGGGTGAAAAGGGAGCTGGTTCCTCCCACACTGCTGATCTGCAGTTCAAAGTCCCTCCGCATGGCAGTGAAGAGGAATGGGGGCATGAAAGAGGCAGTTCTGGCCTTGTCCCCGGATGCTGCTGTCAGTGTCAAGGGTGTGGCCAGCAGCGCATGGACCTCACCTCGGGCAGCATCGGCACTGGAGCTGACACTGGATCTAGCGCTACAGCTGAGCGACTTTGAAAAAGCTGCTGTCTTTGAGAAGTAATTGCCAAGTGATGACCAAATGACGAGGGAGGAGAAGAATGCCGCCTCGAACCCCATTAAGTTTCTGAACTAGAGGGACCAATGGTCTGACTCAGTGGAAGGCAACTTCCTATGTAACTATGTTTAGGCCTCTCTTTAAGAGGGAGGAGAGGGCGCAGTGGGAAGGCACCGCAGCCAATCGAATGGAAAAGAGTGGCTGACATCCCGAGCAGCAAGAGGCTGCTGCTAACTCATCCAGAACGTTCCCAAGCAGCAGAGTGTGCATGCAGCAGGAGGGAGGAGCGATGTTCACTGTTCTCCCTGCCTCTGTCAGTATCCTTTGCCTTGCAAAAAGAGGTCCCTGAGGGATTTCTGGAAGGATGTACTTTCCGGATTGTAGGTATGTCTCAACTTTGAGACTGATATTTCAAAACACTTGATGGACATTCTGCCATCCATGGATGTCTCTCCCTCATGTGACTTCTGAACCTTGCTGAGAAGTAAAGTGTGCCGTCAAGTCAGTGTTGACTCCTGGCAACCCCAGGGGCGCAATTCCAGTGCTTGCCCTAGGCGCTCTTTGCCCTAGATACGCCCCTGGGGGAGGGGAGCAATTCTTGCTGCACTTTCCTGCCCCCATCAGTGCTCTTTACCTTCCTATGACTAATCTGTATGCAGTTGATGCAAGAATGCAGCCAGCCAGCAGGGCAGGCAGATGCTGTGTGGCCTGCTGGGCAACAAACAGCAGCACACAAACTACGGAACAGCAGCATGAAAACACCCAGCAGTTGCTGCTGCAAGTCTCCTTACCACGTAGACCCTGCTTGGTGCGGGTGGCCCAGACAGCTCTCGGGCCCGGCCTGCACTCTCCACCATCCAATGGGAGCACCCACCCGCCACCCCCGTCCCACGCTGCCCAGAGATCTCGTGTGAGTGTGCTGCTGCTTCAGCCTGTGCAAGTGAGTGGGGGGTGTGTGTGTGCGGGTGCCACTGGTCCGCTCGCCGGCAACATGAAATTAAAACATGAAATGAAAACATACAAGACATTAAATCATAAGAGACCAAAAGAGGCAGGGGTGGGAGTGGGGAGAGGAAATACAAAATGCAATACAAAGACATTTTAAAACTCTTTAAAAATCAGTTTTAAAAAATCAAAATTGAAAATCAAAATTTTAAAAGTCCGACAGAACAAAAAGGTCTTTAGGTGGCATCTAAAAGAACAAAGTGAGGAAGCCAGTTGAAGCTCACTCAGGAAGCTATTCCATAAATGGTGTGTCACCACCCAAAAGGCCCTCTCCCTAGTAGCCACCCACATCACCTCCTTTGGCAAGGGCACTCAGAGGAGGGCCTCTGAAGAAGAACTTAAGGTCCTGGTTGGGACATATGGAGCAAGGCACTTTGAACTTTGGGGCCGAAGTCCAGGGCCTCCAAAAGTGTTCTCTCTAACAGGGATTCGCAGATGTTGTTGACCACAGCTCCCAGAATCCCCAGCCAAAGGCCATTGCAGCCAAAGGCTATTGCTGGGAGTTGTAGTGAACAGTATCTGGAAATCCCTGCTAGAGGCAACACTGGCCTCCAAACCCCTTGGGGGCCCCCAAATCCTTTTTAGTTTGTTTTGGGTGGTGTGGTCTCTACTGGCCCTCAATGGACCAGGCACTCAAGTATAACTGTGACCTGTTTCAGGTGCTTTAGAGACAGAGGGGGGAGTGGGGGGGAGATATGTGGGATGGGAATATGTTAAGTTTTGTGTTGAAACATTTCTGCTAGTGCATATCTGCATAAGTGTATCTGTTTTATATTCTTACATTCTTGTGAGTTCAGTTGCTGTTTGTGCCCTCAAGAACCCACGTATTAAAAATATTGCGTGTGTGTGTGTGTGTGTGTGTGTGTGTGTGTGTGTGTGTAGGGGCATGATGCTTAAGTTGCAGGGTGGGGTGCTCCAGAAACCTTTAGGTCCAGGCTCCAAAATTACCTAGGTGCAACTTTGCCTCTGATAGAGCACAGACTGTTTGGAGTAAAGGTGTATGTGGTTGGTTTGTGTAGTGCTGTAAGCAAATGTGCTCAGGCTGGCCTAGATGCAGCAGAATCTATTTAATGTCTGTTTTCATTCTGTCAGGTCCAGAACACCACCCCTGTTTGCACCTCCGTCTGTACCTCCATCTGCACCTCCATCCACACCGCCATCCGTATATCAGTCTGTACCTCCATCTGCACCTCCATCCTCACCTCCATCCGTACATCAGTCTATACCTCCATCTGCACCTCCACCTGTACCTCTATCTGCACCTCCATCCTCACCTCCATCCGGACATCGGTCTGTACCTCCATCCACACTTCCATCCGTACATCAGTCCGTACCTCCATCTGCACCTCTGCCTTTACATGGGGTAAGTAAATGTAGAGTAATCTGGGCCTGCTTCTTCTTTTCATTAACCCTGTCATATTAGAGCTGGTCTGTAAGACAGCCTAGTACAAAGTACAATTGTCAGATACATTTTCTTCATGGTAGCTAATTTACACAACCTTTTACTCATATCAGTTGACTCTACCCTACATGAACCATCCACTCCCCCTTTGAGCAGGCTTCATATAGGATGCTCTGCATGCATTGCTATATACTTAGGCTTAAAATAATCACAAATGAATCAGTTCCCACTAAGACATAGTCAGAAAAGAAATGGAATCTCTGCTTGTTAAAGGTGGGCCAGAGAAAGTTGTTTTCAGTACTTCACCCACTCCCAGTCTCTGTCCGGGGCGTAGGATGGCTGGCAGCAACCCTGGACAGGCAGGTGCCTGCCCTTTTCCTGCCAATGCTGCCAGGCCGGACCCCCCGCCACGCAACGAGGTCTCCACTACCAGCACCGGGTCTCCCTACACACATACTGCTACTGCCGCTGCCTCCTCCTCTGATGGCAGGCTTGTCCCCGGCTGTGCTGTCCCCGGCTGGCCATAACCCTTCCACCCTGTGTCAGGACACCAATGCTGGAGGCGTTTCTGGGGCTGAGCAGCATGTGTGGCGCAACCAACTGGAGAGTGCATTCTGTGTTGGCCCAGCTGGGGGCTTCTTTGCCCTGCTTGCCAGGGAGATGAAGGAAGAACCCTACTGGGCCAGTGCAGAAAGCACTCGCCGACTGAATGGGCCATGCAGACAGGTAATCAGGGTGGGGCAGGCAGGGCACATGCCCTAGGCGCCAGTTGCAGGGGAGCGCCAAGTGCTTGCCATGTCCCGCACCCAACCATCACAGTTGTGTGTGTTTTTTTCAGGGTTGGTTTGTTTGTTTTGGAAAATCCCCCCCTGCTGGGTGCCTGCTGCCACCCCCACTCACGCAGACGCGCAAGTCGCACAACAGAGATCTGAGTCCCGGCAGAGAGCCTGCGCCCCCGCCCCTACCCCCCCAGAGCACTGACTTTCCGATTATTTTTAGGGAGCGTTTGCTGCCTGAAAGCATCTATTCCCCTTTCTCTTCCTCCAGAGGGGGAAAATAGATGCTTTCAGGCAGCAAGCCTGCCCTGAAATGAGACTGAAGAGCTCTCTTCAGCTCTTTAGAGCTCGAGGCCACACCCCTTTGCATGTGATGTCATCATGTGATACTTCACATGCAAAAGGGCGTGGCCTAGAGCTCTAAAGAGCCTGAGGGAGCTCTTCAGTCTCATTTCAGGGTAGGCTTGCTGCGTGAAAGCACCTCTTCACTCCAAGGTGTGCTCCTTATTCAGTAAACAAAATTTTGCAGGCAACCCCTCTCCCCATCCAGCTCAAATCCAATCTTCCTTTCTTTGGCTGGGCTTTAATCTGTGCTCTGTTGTTGGAGGAGATTAGAGGGGAGGGGGGCAGAAGAGAGTAGGTACTTAGCTGTGCTGGTTTGCCCTTCCAGCAGCTCATGGGTAATAGCTTTGCTGTCTGCTTTCGTGGAATAGGGAATTGCAAAAATAAATTGCTTTGAATTATTTTGTAGAAGGCATAACTATTATGCCAGTAGTGTTCATGGTTCATCTTTAGTGATGTATTATAAAACTGTATTGAGTTTTTTGGACTGGGTTTTTTCTGTGTGTGTCCAGACAGTCAACAGTTGATGGTGACATGCTACAGGGCTTTTTTCTTCTTCATTCCACAGATTAACTGTAGAAGCAGTCTCAGGGCTAAGATGTGCCTTCTACAACAGACACATGTAATACTCTCTCGGGTGTGGGTGGTTGTGATTCGAATTACACATGGCCACTGGCAGTTGCGAGTTTCAGCAGAGAAATGGGTGGAGTGTTTTTTACCTCTGGCTGCTTTTTTCTCACATGGATGGAAAAGGAGCCTTGAGAGGGCAAAATTAAGGAGGAAAAAAATAACTGCTGGGGGAAAATATCATGATCCTTTGCTTTTTGTCCCTTTGCTCAGACGTATAGTTTTTCACTAGCTGATTTTAATTAAAAAAGCAAAACAGTTGAGGTGACTGGTACCTGCATCTATTGCAGAATGTTGATTTGCCTCTCTGTTCCACTGTAGTGCTGTTAGTGCAACTAACCGTTCTCAGCATGCAACTTTTGACACTTATAGATGCTCTGCAACGCTTTCTTTTTTTCCTTTTGGATTGTAGCACTGTGTCCTGCTTCCTCCTGTTGTGGTCCAGGCCTTATTTATATACTGAATATGCTCATTAGCTAGCATACAAAATGAGGCCTGTCTCATAGTGTCACCAAGTGACCAAGTTCTTTTATAAAGTGACCATGTAGGATCTGGATGCAAGGAAGAAAAGAGATCAAAGCAAACCTAAATGATTCAATGGGCTTTATTGAGTATAAAAGAATAACAACATCAATCTAACTGAACAGAAAGCAGAACATTCTATCAATATTACTAACAGTATTTCAACCCTAACCATCAACAATATTCACCCAGTGTTCCTAACTAACACATGTGTGTGTATTAAATCTTCCTAGAGCCTACTACAACTCAGATACAGATGGAAAAAGGGGGGGGGGGTAAGGAAGGCTGAGGACTGGCATGGTTTGGGGAGATCAGGAATTAGTAGAGGGACAAGGGGAAAGGAGAAGAAGGGGAAAGGATGGAAGGATCCAAGGCTTGTAGAGGCAGCATATTACCAGGATCAGAGGCTTGAGAGTGGTGGATCTTTCAGCTGAAGGAGAAAAGCTGTTGGCTGGAGACAAGAGCGTTTGGATCAAGCATGCAGTTTGCTCAGAGCATGTCTGAGAGTCAGAGCACCATGGCTGGGGAAGTCTTGACTTCTCATTGCGCAGTGGAAGTCACAGACAGTTCCTGTCCATGGCCAGAGTTCCTGCCTCTAGCCCTACGGCTTGGGCAGCAAACCCTTGGATTGCTCATGAGCAGATCTTGCTTGTAGGCACAAGATTGCGTGGCACGTCTCGTACTCGAATTAGAATTGTATAAACCAGCCCACTATGAGGAATTACGGTTTTGCAATAATTTCAGTCCGTAGGAGACCAGGTTTAGAGAGGGAATGCTGCAAGACAACTTCTCTGTGTACCTGCAATCCTGTCAAAGATCTGTGAGAGCCAGAATTGGGCTGTGCTGGCAAACCACAAAGCAAGGTTTGAAGGTTATGGAAAAGCAATTGTGAAAACCAGCCCACAGTTTCTAGTTTGCCATTGTAATGGCAACAAAGAAATGTCTCCCAGATTCACTGGGGGAAACCCAATTTACTGAGTGCATTTTAATTTAATGATTTTATCTACTTCATATTTTCAGAAGTTCGGGTGCAGGAAGCGAGGGGGGAGGAAGCGAACCTGGAAGAAGAGAAACTGAGCAGGGAGGAATGTGATTTGGAAAAGCCTGACCATTGTTATTTTTGTAAATTATTATTATTATTCCTATTATTGTTGTTGTTTTTATTTTTATTATTATTGTTATTTTATTATTATTATTATTTAAAAAAACATAATTTTGAAAGACACACCTCTTCTTCTCCTCCATGGTCTCTGCAGCAAGAGTTCTGCTTATGTACAGAACCACATTTGGAAGCTTCAGAGGTTTTGTAGAGCATTCTGGTTCCTGCTCTGAAATGGGGAGACCTGTGCACCGTGCGTGCCTCTAGGGCAGGAAGAATACTCCTGTCCCTCAGTTACTTGACAATCATAACTCTAGCAGCATAACTCTAGCAGCAGCAGGGGCAGATCCGCCTGAGGACTTGCTCACCCACCATTCGCTGCCTCTGCTGCAGGCCCCCCACTGACCCCACCAACCACTGCCTCTGGTAGTAACTTGTGAAAGGCTTTGGTGTACGAGCTTAAGGGGAGGAGGCTGCTTGGTGGAAGCAGTTTCTCATTGCCCAGCCCCCAGTTGCCAGTCTTGAAAGTGTTGGGAATTCTCTCTGGTAAGAGAATCCCTTTTTCATTACAGCAGAGTGTACAGAGGCACAACACAGCGGAATTTGGTTAGGCATGCGTGTATGCTGAGAGTAAAGTAACTTGGAGCCAGTTCATAGTTTCAAATCAATATACAAGCCATTTATTAAAGAACTCCATTCTAGATAGGAAAGTGAGGAGTTAGGCTCTCTAATCTAGCTAGCTAGCTGGATACAGATGGATTCTGCATCTCTGCACACATGGTGCAGGGAGAGGAGCTTGCTAAGAGCTAAGAGTAGCAATCTACATTTCAAAGGGATAGTGTCAGAGCAGTAGAGAAGGGATGACCAGTGTCTTGACCCTCTAGCCCTCTGACTCACTAGTCTGTCCTCCACTGTCTTTGCGACAAGAGACTGTGCAAAGTCCTTCACTTCCAACAGAAAGGTGGCCAAGGTAATGAGAAAAGGCTGCCAACTAGGAAACAGTCTCCTCAACCTGTGCCCCTTGAAATGCTGTGGAGGGTGTGAGGCTGTCATAGCTTTCCTCAGGTGAGCAAGAACCTGGGTCTGCTCCTACTTGGCAGGGAGAAAGTCCCGGAAGAGTAAGCTGAGTTTAGATCAGGGATGCTCATCTCTGGTCCTCCTGCAGATGTTGGCTACAACTCCCATAATCCCTGTCTATTGGCTACTGTGCCTGTGGATTATGAGAGTTGTCATCCCAAAACAGCTGGGGGGCCTAAGTTGAGCAGGTCTGCCTTAGAGGTATCAAGTGTTCACAACACCTCTGACCACTGGCAGAGTAATTTGTCCCTCAGAGTCATCCCATAGCGCCATGCCTTGACTTGCCCTGCTGCCACAGGATCAAAAGGAGAGCCTGGCACATGCTAAACATGAAACATGCTTTCTCGTGCTAGTTGGATAGGACTTCATCATGCCAAGTCAGTAATAGACTGTCTGTTACCAGGGCTTTGTTTCTTCCCAGTTTCTGGCCCGCTGAGTGACTAACTTGAGCATAACAGAGTGGCACTGGAGACACATCTCGGTACTTGGAGCGCTGCCTGCAGGAATTTAGACTGTACAAGTTCCAGAGCCACAATGTTGGGGAAGGGGACCAATTGGGCACCATCGAGCAGCTAGCTAGTGACTGGGCTGTGAACAGTTCAAGGGCCGCTGATACATAATGGCCTCCTCTTGTCGGCAGGCATTTGAGAATGGCAGAGGCACTTCTCTGGACATTTAAAGCCAGGTGTTCTTTATGACCTTTCCTAGAGCCACCAGAATGGAAAACTACTCCCAAGTCTTGGAAGCGTGCAGCTTGCTCAATCTTATGCCCCTCAATGTGCCAAGAGTGGATCTTGGGCCTCCTGACAAAGGCCATCATTTTAGTTTTGTGATCATTGATTTCCAGGCAGTTCTCCCTGCAGTGCAGCATCAGGGCCCTCAGTCTTCTTCTAAGGCCAATGGGGGGTCCTTGAGAGGATGGCTGCATCAACCACGTATAACAGGATGGCAATGTATCTCCCAGCGCGCTTTGGAGGGTGGAAATCTGGGTTGCTAAGCTGGCCCATCATAGAGTTAATGTAGAAGTCGAAGGGGAGTGGAGCCAGAATGCATCCTTGTTTGATGCCCTTCAGCTCTTGTGAGGTGGCCTTGGGGGCTACATCTCACCTGGAGTGATGTGTTCGCGTGCAGGGTGCGATGAAGTTATAGCAGGTGCCGGTCAATGGAGGAGGCTTCCAGCTTCTCCCTTCATTTGACTCGTGAGATGGAGTCGAATGCTGCCTTAAGGTCGATGAAGGCGGCATAGAGGGAGGTCACCCGGCAGGAAGCGTATTTCCCGATAAGGTGCTGTAGAACTAGGCACTGGTCAATGGTGGAACGCCCTTCCCTGAAGCCCGCTTGTTCCTCAGCAAGAAGATTTTCCTGTTCCAATCCATCTTTAAGCTTCCCGGATAGGTGTCTCGCATTAGGTTTGCTGATGGTATTGAGCAAAGTGATGGGTCTGTAATTGGCAGGATCATCCTTCTTGCCCCTTTTAAATATAAGGCAATGATCACTGCGCCCCCCAGTCCTTGGGAATTTGGGCACTCGTGTCAACATTGGTGAAGTGCGAAGCCAGGAAAGGGGCCCACCAGTCTAGCTTATTTTTAACGGCCTCTGGTGGAATACGGTCCTCGCCTGGAGCCTTCCCCAGTCTTAACTGGGTGACTAGACTGTGAATCTTTGAGGTTGACACTGGTGCCCACGCTAGAGTGTCTTCAATGGCACAGGTGGAGTTTCTGCAAACAGCAGCAGGCTCTTTGTATAGGTCATGAAAATAGTTCTCCCAGATCTCTGGATGAAGATGACAGTCCAGGTGATTTGGTTCATAAGTGGGAGAGTGCTTTGTAAAGATGCCAGAACATGGCAGAATCTTTGGCTCTAATGGCCTGAATGAGACCCATCCAGGCATCTTTCATGGCATCTCTTTTCTTACAAAGCAGCAGAAGTTTGTGCTGTCTTTTCTGCAGAAGGAGATTCTGTGCGGCCAACTGTCCAGAACTAGCTTTATAGACTTGATAGGTGTAGGGATGGGCTTTTGGGGCTTTAGCACAGTCCTTATCCAACCACTGCTTGGAGGCCTGTTGGCACTGTGCACGTAGCTGACTGATCTTGCGAGAGAGGAGCTGCTGTTATTCCTGGACGAGGGCATTGTAGGACACCAAAGGTGGAGAAGTAGGGTCGTTAGTTAGTGAGGATGATTGAATACGCTGAGGGGGTCAGAGGCGAATAGCTCACTTAGTGCTTGATCCAGTTGTGGAGACCATTTAGCACGGCAATATGCTCCTCCCGCCAAGGATATGGTGGGATGATCATGGTTCTCCATAAGGGACTGATAGATGAAAGGCTTTAGAAGGAGCGAGATGGGGAGATGATCACTGTCAAATTTGGAGACAACCCTCAAAACCCTCCACCAGAGGGAGAAGGTTCCCTGAGGCGATAAAGTAGTCAATCAGACACATCCCAGAGCCGGCCAGATAAGTGAAGTTGGAAAGATGGTCATTTTCAAGCGAGTCCTTCAGAATGAAGAGATTAAGTCTGGTGGTCATTAGACTCAAGCAGAGACCTGCATAACTTGACCTTTTGTCCTTTGAAAGACGAATAAGAGGGAGCCCGTCTGCCTCGGGACTGGAAGCCTGAGGCTTCCTCCGTATTGGAGAGAGATAGATGTTAATTTTCAGCAGACTGCAGCAGCCAAATTGAATCAAAACTGCCATAGCTTATTGTTTGAGGGGTGGAAGCAGCTTCGAGGATGTGTATAGAGAGGTAGCAACAAGCACACCCAGGCCACCTTTGCATCTGCCACAGCCTGCCCCAGGTACAGCTCCAACTGTATAAGACTGAAAGGCATTGAGTAATATCTCCCCGGATGAGTCTGAATAGCAAGTCCTGGGGACAAACAACAGGGCAGGCCTGCGGTCTTAATGTCCTGCTTGTGGGCTTTCATGAATCATCTGGCTGATCACAGTTGGAAACAGGATGCTGGACTAGATGCATCAATGCAACCCAGCAGAGCAATTCTTACATTTGTGTTAAGATGATGAAAATGGTCTCTTTATCATTTGGCCACCTGCCTCTCTACCTAGTCTACCATTTCAAATTACAGAAAATTTAATCTACAATCCAATCTTCAGATGCAAAACAAAAGCACTTAAAAACAGAAATAACACCCAGCATCTCTGCCAGCCTCTACTATTCAGCACCCCCAGTTTCCTCCCCACACTTCTGAGATTTCACCAGGTACTAGACACACCTTTCAAGACCATCATTACAGCCTTGAGAACAGTAGATCTTCTTTTAGAAGAAAACGTCTCAGGACATTGAATTTCTTTCAAAATACTGTGCTTGTGCAATGCAACGGTAGAATCAGGGAGCACATAGACTTCTGGCAGAGGAGCGGTTGGCCTGCTGGATCCAAACACAGCTTTGATGTAATGCCTCATATGACCTCTGTAGCACAAGATGGAGCCACACTCCAGTAGCTCCAATCATGCAAGCAAAGCATCTCAGATGGGTGTGCCCAAGCACACCCACATCCATGCCATGTTTCAGGCAGGACTGAAGCTCACCTTCCATCCCTACCCCTGGGAGAAGAACTTTGTGCAAATCATCTAATACAGGATTCCCAACCTTTTTAAAAACAAGCATACCTTTTCTGCTCACAGACCAGTCCTTCAATTCAGATACCCTGTAATGATTGTCTCTCTGTGTGTGTGTGTGTGTGTGTGTGTGTGTGTGTGTGTATTGATGGATGGATGGATGGATGGATTGATTGATTAAGTGCCGTCAACTCTTAGCAACCACATAGATAGATTCTCTCCAGGGTGATCTCTCAGGTCTCTCAGTGATGCATTCATTGCTGTCATAAGCGAGTCCATCCACCTTGTTGCTGGTTGTCCTCTTCTCTTTCCTTCAACTCCCCCCAGAATTATAGACTTCTCAAGGGAGCTGGGTCTTCGCGTAATCTGTCTGAAGTACGATAGTTTGAGTCTCGTCATTTGTGCCTCGAGTGAAAATTCTAGATTGATTTGTTCTATGATCCATTGGTTTGTTTTCCTGGCTGACCATGGTGTCCTGAAGAGTCTACTCCTGCACCAAAGTTGAAAAGCGTCAATGCTTTTTCTATCTCGTTTCTTCAAAGTCCGCCTTTCACATCCATAGAATGTCATGGGGGAAACCATTGTCCAAACGATTCTAATCTTTGTAGGTGTAGACTCCTCATGGCATCTAAATATCCTTTCTGAGGCCTTCATTGCAACCCTACCAAGTGCTTGTCTGCGGCGTATTTCTTGACTGCTGGATCCTTTACTGTTGACAGTCGATCCTAAAAGGGAGAAGCTATCCACCACTTCAGTGTCTATTCTGAGGGTGACACTTGTCTTTAGTTTAGTCTTCTTTACATGTAATTGTAGTCCCATATTTTCACTGTGCTCCTTCACTTTCATTACTAGAGCCACATTCTCAGCTCTCAGAGTGGTGTCATCAGTGTAGCGCAGCTTATTGTGTATCTATGCACACACAAATCTAAAGGTTACAGTTATGAAACAGCTTACTCCAGTCACTGGCTTACATCCAGACTCAGTTACTCAAGAGTACTCCCACTGAAATTAATCAACTTGTCCCACTAATTTCAAGAAGACTGCTGATGACTAGCTTTCTCTGGATGTAGGTCTGTGGCTGGAGTAGCCTACCTCATGACTGTAGCATTAAAACTTGGCACTAATATTCCGTCGGTCAGGATGAGGGAAGGAGTACGCTGAGCTTCCGCACGTCACCAGCCAGTCAGAAGCACAGGGAGAGAGCCTTCACCCTCCTCCCTCCCCTTCTACAATAGATACATCGCTGTGAACATGTTGGCTTCCAGCCGGCAGTCCTCAGATGAGGTACACATCGCGTGGCAGGAGGTCTCTGCATAGCCCCGAGAGCCCTTCAAGTACCACTAGGGGTACTAGTACCCCCTGTTGGGAACCCCTGTTCTATATACAGAGAGTTCTTTTTTAATTCATATCCAGGTCTCCATCTGTACCAGAGAGAGGCCCTTTCCACAGCAAGTCTGCACAGCTACAAATGGCAAAACGTAACCAATCACTATCTTGGCTTCAATGGCTGGTCTAGTTGCCTCATCACAGTAAGGATGACCTGCTGTTTTCACTGTCATTTCAGTGAAAAGAAGCTTTCATACCAAGTCTGCAGGTATGCTTCATTTAAGTGTCATGACTTCCCTTCATGGGTAGGTGAGAGAGTAAGCCAGTAGCTCATTGTGTGCTGAGCGTAGACAGAAGTCTGCCAATTGCTAATCACTTCTATAACCAAATGGTCTGCGAATTCACTACCTCGGAGAAGTGATGAACTAGTTTGATCTAATATGTAAGCAGCTGTCCACTGTAAATGTATTGGGTCTACAGATGTGGATTGGCTTTGGTAGCCAGCTCTTCATAGTTGCCAACTTCCTCCCCAGGGATGTCTGCTTGCCCAGCACAAAGCCAGACTCCTCCTCCCTCCAAATTCCCAGTGTGTGGAGAACTCAGGAGTTGAGAGGAGTCTCTCATTTTGTGCTCGCCTACAGTATTGTTGCCGGAAATATTCCTAGTCACTCATGGTGACCTGCAAAACCTTGAGATATAAAGGCAGTTCACACAATGCTCCTGTTTTAGGATTGTGTGCAAGGGAAAGGCTGGAGAGAGAGAAGTGATTTCTGGGGGAGAGGAGCTGAGCCAGAGAGTGCCTTCCTACCCAGCTCGCATGCCCAGCAGTTTACCCAGGCAGGTAGAAACATATGTCTGTTCTAATCAGAGCCATGTGAACTGCCTCACAGAGTATCTTGAGGGGGATGAGGGTTGGAAAGGAAGCATGGGATGGATGGAAGTAGTGGGACTTCTATTATTATTATTATTATTATTATTATTATTATTATTATTATTATTATTATTACACTTCTATCCCGCTCTTCCTCCAAGGAGCCCAGAGCGGTGAACTACATACTTCAGTTTCTCTTTCACAACAACCCTGTGAAGTAGGTTAGGCTGAGAGAGAAGTGACTGGCTTAGAGTTACCCAGCTAGTTTCTTTCTTTCTTTTTTCATTTCAATTTTTTAATTAACTTTTAACAATAACAGTAACCATAACAATCATAATAAACACAGTTACAAGTTGACTTCCCGCGCACCTCTTTTCGTGATACCAACTATAAATTTTACCCTTATTGTAATATTAATTTAAAAGGAAAAACACAAATTAAAACCTTCCACCACCATTAATCTGCCCAACCTGCATTTCAAATTTCAAATCCTGCTGTAAGATCCATAGTAGGAAAATAATTCTTTAAATAAACCAAAAAAGGTTTCCAATCTTCCTTGAAGCGTTCTAAACTTTGGTCTCTGATCAGTGTTGTAAGTTTTGCCATTTCTGCATATTCTAAAGTTTTTATCAGCCAATCTTCTTTTGAAGGCAGTTCGTTAGTCTTCCATTTCTGTGCATATAATATTCTGGCCGCTGTAGAAGCATACATAAAAAAAGTTAAATTATTTGTAGAAAATGCTCCTTGTGTTATTCCTAGCAGGAAGAATTCTGGCTTCTTAGGGAATGTCACTTTAAATATCTTCTTCAATTCATTATATATCATGTCCCAATAGGCCTTGGCCCTCCCACAGGTCCACCACATATGAAAAAAAGTACCTTCAGTATGCCCACACTTCCAACATTTATTTGAAACATCTTTATACATTAATGCCAGTTTTTTAGGCGTTAGATACCATCTATACATCGTTTTGTAATAATTTTCCTTCAAAGCATAACAAGCAGTAAATTTTAAATCACTTTTCCATAGCTTCTCCCACGCTGCCATTTCTATATTAAGTCCAACATCGTGAGCCCATTTTATCATAGTTGTTTTAACCAATTCCTCTCTAGTCTCCTCCAAAAGTCGTAATTTATACATTTTAGAGATTAATTTTTCATCATCTTGACATAATCCCTTCTCAAAATTCGAAATCTGATCTTCAAATCCAACTTTAGGGTCTTTCTTATACACCTCATTTAACTGATAGTACTGAAACCAATCTCTAACCAAGTTTTGTAATTCAGTTAAAGATTTTAACTTACAATCGTTTCCCTGAAAATACAACAGATCTCTATATGTACCCCCAGACATCTGCATATTTACTTCTTTACGTGATAAAGCTTCAATCGGGGATATCCATAACGGAGTTTTTGGTTCCAACCAATTTTTATATTTTAACCATACCCTCATTAAACTCCTTCTTACACAGTGATTCAAAAAATCTTTATGTACTTTAGTGTTTTCATACCATAGATAAGCATGCCATCCAAACCTTCTATCAAATCCCTCCAGATCAAGGACTCTAGGGTTTCTCAATGCTATCCATTCCTTTAGCCATGTCAAACATACAGCATCAAAATACAACCTTAAGTCTGGCAAGGTAAGACCACCCCTTTCCTTTGCATCTGTTAAATTCTTAAAATTTATTCTTGGTCTTTTCCCCTGCCAAACAAATTTAGCTATATCCTTCTGCCATTGCCTAAAACAAGTCAAGTTATTAATTATAGGAATAGTCTGAAAGAGAAATAACATTTTAGGCAAAACATTCATCTTCACCACTGAAATTCTTCCCATCAAAGATAAATTCATTTTAGACCATCTTTGCAAATCTCTTTTCATTGAGTTCCATGTTTTAACATAATTATTTGAAAACAGCACAGAGTTATTATTTGTTAACCAAACTCCCAAATATTTCACTTTCTTCTCCACTTTTAACTCACTTATTTCACCAAATCTATCTTTACTTTCCTGATCAATATTTTTAGTCAGAACCTTAGTTTTAGTCTTGTTTATGTAAAATCCTGCCAACTGGCCAAATTGCTGTATCTTGTCCAAAAGTCTTTCAATCTTATCGACTGGATTCTCTAAAAATAACACAACGTCGTCTGCAAAGGCTCTCAGTTTGTATTCTTGTCTCCCGATTTTGGGACCATGTAATTCATCATCTTCCCTAACAGATCTACAAAGCACTTCTAAAACCAATATAAAAAGCAATGGAGAAAGTGGACAACCTTGTCTAGTCCCTTTTTGTATTCTACAATTGTCTGATAATTCTCCATTTACAATAATCTTGGCATATTGTTCCGAGTAGATAGTTTTAATTGCTCTAATGAAATGTTCACTGGCCGTTATTTCCTCTAATAAACCCCACATAAACTGCCATGAAATATTGTCAAAAGCTTTCTCTGCATCCAAAGAAATCATCGCCATCTGTTTTTCATTATGTTTTTCATAATACTCCAATACATTCAAAACTGTTCTAACATTGTCTCTCAGTTGTCTCTTTGGCAAAAAGCCAGCTTGATCCTCATGAATAAAGTCTCGTAGTACCACTTTCAGTCTTCTTGCCAAAACCGCAGCAAAAAGTTTATAATCATTATTTAAAAGTGATATTGGCCTATAATTTTTGACTAATGTTAAGTCTTGATCTGGCTTTGGGATTATTGTAATATTTGCATATTTCCACGAATCTGGCATAATCCCTTTTTGTAAAATGTCATTCATAGTCCATTGAAGAGGTTGTAAAATTTGATCTTTGAGTGACTTGTAATACAAAGCTGAGAGTCCATCTGGCCCAGGGGCCTTGTTGGATTTAGCTTGATTTATTGCTTCTGTTATTTCCATAACTGTTATTGGAGCATTCATGATTTCTATTTGTTGAAGAGAAAGTTTTGGAATATTTTTAGTTCTAAGAAACTGCTTAATTTTTTTTATCTTCTACTATTTTGCCTTGATATAATTCCGAGTAATATTTTTAAAATTCCATCCTTATTTCCTTTCCATTATAAGAGAGCCCATTTTTAGTAAATATTTTAGATAAATTTTTTTTCTTCCTCTCCAGTCTAATTTTCCAAGCCAGCAACTTGCCTGGTTTATTTGCAAATTCAAATGATCTTTGCTTGATATACTTCAGATTTTGCTCAAGTTCATTTGCTATTAACATAGAGAGTTGTTGTTGTAACATCTTAATAGCTTGAGAGATCTTCTTCTTATCTTTAGTCCATATCAATTCTCTTTCCTTTTTGGAAATCTGCATCAGTAGTACCTCTCTTTTCAATCCTCTTTGTTTTTTAAAATATGCATTTTGCTGTATGAAAAAACCTCTCATAACCGCTTTGCTTGCATCCCAAACAATTTTGTTGTCCAATCCTTGATTTAAATTCAATTCAAAATAATCCTTTAACTTCTTTTTGGCTTTCTCAACCACATCTGGTTTTTTCAAAAGATATTGATTCAGTCTCCACCTAAATGAGGTCGCTCCTTCCTTCTTCCATGCAAAACAAATCGGATTATGATCTGAAAATGTCCTAGGTAGAATGTCCATTGTTTTCATATGAGTTATAATGGTTTGGGATGTCCAGACCATATCTATCCTGGAATGTGACTGATATCTTTCCAAAAAGTAGGTATATTCTTTTGCATTTGAATTTTTAATTCTCCATAGATCATAGAGATCCATATGATCTACTAATTCAAAAAATGCTTTAGGAAGTTTACCTTGTAAATTCTTTTCCGATAAATCAGATTTTCTGTCCAAAACTGTCGAGACAACTCCATTAAAATCTCCCAATAAAAGCAAATTAGCATTTGATAGATCTGCCATCTTTTGATCCAAATCGTTATAAAATTCAACTTTCCTTTCATTAGGGGCATAGATTCCAATTATCACTGTTTTAATTCCAGATATTAAAACTTCCAATGCTAATATCCTACCTTCTTCATCTTTAAAAATCAATTTAGGTTCAAATTGTTGTTTGACATAAAATACTACTCCTCTTTTTTTTTCTTATCTGAAGAAACAAATTCTTGTCCCAGGGCTCTATTTACCAAAAATTTCCGATCATGTTTTCTAATATGAGTCTCTTGTAAACACACTATATCCAGATTTTGTTTCTTAAGAAAGTGGAAAACCCTATTTCTCTTAATTTTTGAATTCAGACCATTTATATTCCAAGATAAAAATATGTAAGTTCGTTTATAATCCATATAGAGTGACTTAAGTTATATGTTTATGAAGCAGAATGTTCAGAAGATAAGTCTTTTTTGTATTTCCGCCAGAATTCTTGTGCTTTCAGGAGCTCAGTGAATCTATTCCTCTTGCTCTTGTAGAAGAAGGAGATTCCCTCTGGTAATTCCCATCTAAAACGTATTCATTTAGCATTTAATGCATCAACCAAAAATTTGTAATCCTTACGTTTTCTTAGAATTCTGGCTGGAATCTCTTTCAAAATTTTTATCTGATGAGTTTGAATTGTTAAGGTTGTAGTAAAGTGAGCCTGAATGATTCTCTCTGCTATTGATTTGGTGGGGAAATGTACTATGCAGTCTTTGATTAATTTATTTCTTGTTGCAAAATCCGAGTTTACACGAAAGGCTGTCTCAATCTGGGCATCCATCTCATCAACCGTAATTCCCAAAAGTGATGCAAGTTCCACTCCAAGTAATTTCCTAATGTTCTCATTAGGAATTTCAGGAATTCCTCTGAACCTTAAAAATCTCTCTTTTTGTCTTAATTCTAACAAAGCCATTTGATCCAGTAATTTTTCTCTGTCATCCTTCAGTGATTGCACATCTTTTTCTACAACATCAATCGTTAATTTAAATTCTTTATTGTCCTGTGCCAATTTTTTGACAGTCTCATCAATATTTGAGGTCCTATCATTTATCTCAGCCATATTTTGCTTCATTTGGGTTACATCAGAAATGACCTGTTTGAGGTCGGTGGCATTTGATGCCAAGGCAATTGCGTTTGACTGCAAAATTTGTTTCATCTCAATCAACGTCTGGTCCATGGCTGCAGCTACTTTAACTTCCCCTGCACTTGTATCTGGAAGTGAAAGTTTCCTTGCTTGTAGATGTGTCTGGCTTAGATGAGGTTTCTCCCTGCCTTTCATGATGACATGAAGGAGTTAAAGAAGAAAATCCTTTGCCCAAGTATGTTTGTCCTTGATCTCAAAACAGAAAGTAAAAACCTGAGCTTGTACTCAAATATAAACAATTGTGCAGCATATCAGTGGCCGTCAAAACTTGCTCACGGTAGCGTGGAGTATAAAAAAAAAAAAAAAAGACAGCAGAACGTCTCTTCTTTAAACTTGAAGAACAACAATCCCCACTGATAGAATTCTTTCCAGATATTAAAACCAGCAACTGAAGTTTCCAATCTTAGTAGTTAACAAACAGAAGAAGAAGGAAGGAGAAGGGGGGGGGGGAAAGAGAGAAAGTCCTTTCTTTAATTGTAATCCAAAAGAGAACTTATAGGCTTATCTGCGACGGCTTTCCCGGAAACGCAGGAGAATTCATCAATCACTGAGTCACTAAAGAGGTGAACTTCTTTGAACTTTTCACATTAATTATATCCAAGCCAAAGAGATTGTCCGCTCGGCAGCTTTAAAATTCCTGAGCAGGAGATTAGCAAAGATGGACCCCCTTTTCCCTGCTGGTGAACTTGAGACAATAAATCGTGCTCTTCAGCCCGATCCACATATCAAATTACCAGCATATGAGAAGACGTGGGTTATCTTGAATCAATCCTTTGATCTAGGATGATGAAGGGAGGAGTTTGAAACCTCAAAATCCTCTTTTTCTTCCTGCTCAGTCCTCCCTTGTCAGAGAGGCAGCCACTGCGTTGGCGGTCCCAACCGGAAGTCAGAGTTACCCAGCTGGTTTCATGGCTGAATGGGGATTTGAACTCGGGTCTCCCCAGTCCTAGTCCAGCACTCTAAGCACTACATCACGCTGGCTCTGCCTTTCCCTCTATTGCTCTCAAAATCCCAATTTGAACAATTTCAGAATATATCTAGTTTTGAAGAGGAGTAGAACAAAGAGGAGGAAGTGAGGTCTTCACTCAGGAGCCAATGTCTGAAGTATGCTGGCTATTTAACACAAATGTGTTATATATATATAGATAGATAGATAGATATAACTCCCCCCCACAATGCACTACATGCACAATGCAATGGGGGATTTGCCTGTCAGATTCTGTATCTCCTAGGGCTAAACTCAGCCCAACGAGACACACAATAACCGGCAGCCAGGTTAAGGTTGCGCTTGCAAAATCTTAGCTAACAGCCGGGTTGGTTTGAAGGGTTAGGTAGGCAGGAAGCATCGGGATCCACGGGGATTCCGGCCTAAGATCGGCTGGGCTGCCCTTGCCCACGTTAGGCTGGTCATGAGAACAGTCCCATTGATTCTCAGGCCCAAGATACAGCATTCTTTAGACATTCACCCAGCTAGCATTGATTATTAGCTCAATCATTTTCAGCAACAAATTGACATGCCTAGATCTTCCTGTCCAGTCTTCTAGATTCTAGGCTCGGTTAGGATGTTGGATAACAGCTATCTTTATATGCATTGACAGTAATAAACTCAACTCAACTAAAACTAAGACATGCCTATATATCTCAGACCAATCTCTTTTTCTTATAACAGAAAGATATTGTCTTTCAGAGTTTCTTATGGCCGCCAAGAGAGCCCAGAAGCTTGCAGCACATTAAGCACTCTCGGACGCATTTCAAAAGATCCTGCTTGTTGTTCGAGGCAAGGCCTTTTCCTTTTAAAAATAAAAACACATTTTTAAAATCCTGCTTCTATCCCACTCTTACCTGGGGTTCCAAGTGGTTTCCATCCACAGGACGGATCAGATCCTCACCTGCTTAGCTGAGTTTCTCCCAGACCATTTTCTGAGTCCTAGGTGGAAGAGCAGAGACACAAGTTACTGGCTTTAAAGCTTGGGATCTTCTCCAATGATGGTGGGAATTGTGGAGGAGGAGACTCGCCATCCAGAAATGCATGGTTATGAAGGCCAAGGGCAGCAAAGAGTGGGCTAAGGCATTCTTCATCCAGATGAGATGGCTCCCCCATGAGGCAAGGTGAGGTGACAGTCTCAGGCGGCACTTATGCCCTAGAATGGCAAGTGTAGGCACCCTGCCCCCCTGCAGGTGTAGTTTCGCCTGCCTGCTACCACCGCCTCCCACCAGCTCCTCTACACTCTGTCACCCTCCTTTCAGGTGTCCATCCCTTTATCCTGGCCCCGTTCCTGATGCAGACAGTGGTCTCTACCTCTTCTCCATTGTCCAGCTGCCTTATCTTTTGAAAATTTATTTAATCTATTTTAATTGATTTTGACATTTAGATCCCGCTCTTCCTCCAAGCAGCTCAGCGTGGTGTACATGCCTTTTTTTATCCTCACGACAACCCTGTGAGGTAGCTTAGGCTGAGAGATATATGACTGGCCCAGAGTCACCCAGTGAGTTTCATGGTGGAAAGGGGATTCGAACTCGGGTCTTCCTGGTCCTAGTCCAACACTCTAAACACTACACTATGCTGGCTCTTCTGGGCATGTCACTGTATGAAATTGCAAGTCAGCGGTGGAGTACAATGACTTATGTTGTATCTTCTGATGGATTTTTCACATTTAGCTGTTTTTTCAGGATAAAAAATAAAATAAAAATAAAATCAAGCCTAGGGCTACAGTAATGCAAAGAAGTTCCCGTCAAGATTTCTACCAGTTGCAGCTGTTAAAAGGCAGAGGACTCCTGCCGGGGGTGGGGGGACAAAACACACGGCAACCCTACTGTGCAGCCTCCCCAAAGTTCTGCAAAGGTTGCCTGGTTTCTCTGTGCTGGTCAGGATAGGGGGTGCCAGAGAGCCTAAGCGACACACGGAGCAGCAGCACCAGCTCCATTGGTTGTCATTCCAGGCAGGGCAAGGCAGGACATCTTGATGTGGCAGCGTATTCGGGGTCATGCTGCTCTCACTCTGTGCAGGAGGCTGGCCACCTCAGAAACAAGACAAGAGCCCTGGTTTGTACACTTCTTCCTGTGCAGGCACAATGCAAGTCGTGCTGCTCTAGGCGCGTAGGCAGAATTGGGGGGGGGCAGGCAGGGCAGGTGCCCTGGGCGCCACTGAGGTGGGGGCACCACACCAGTTCCTGCCACCCCCACCCCATTGCCCCACTGCCCAGCCTCAGCGCCCCCCAGCCACTTGCCTCCAGCTCCGGCCTAGGATCGGCAAGGCCTGCAAACTGCAGAGCTCTTCTCTCCCCGCCTCTCAGCTGATCGGTGGGTGGGCGGGGCTTCCAGAGAGGCCTCCCAGTAGGCCTCCCTGAAGCCTGAACTGGGCAGGCCCCAAGCAAGGAAGGAAGGAAGGAAGGATACAGGCAGAGTTCTCTGCAGCAGCAGAAGCAGCAGCCGCCCCTCTGCCAAGACCATCCAGAACAGCTATTGCTAGGTAGGCTATGAATTCCTTTTTGTGGTCCCCCCACCAAGGAATCTGCTTGCCATAGGGCTTTGATATGGGGGTGGGTGGGGCTGGGGCGAGACTGAGAAGTCTCTGAATATTTAATTGAAAACAGACTGGAAAATGTGCTGGCTTTAAAAACAAAAACCATCTAAAAAGGCTTATAAGTGGCTTGTTTCAGGGCAGAAAATTACAAAAACTTCTGGAACAAGTATATTTTATTTATTTTCATTCAATTGATGTGAATACCGGTTCGTCCCTGGGTCCGCCTTTTTGCCAATCAAACAGACTCAGTGGGGATCAATTAGAGGCAATTTTATTTGCTGCTGCAGCCAGCAAGGTAAATCAATGGGCTATTGCTCTGCATTGAAATACAAATTGGTTATAGGTGCATCTTACATTTATACAGACAATCTGAATGATGTTGACACCCTAGACATAGTATACTTGGCAACAAAATGGTGGACTAAGTATCTAGTACGCATGCAAAAGATTCATTGTTCGTCTGGTGATCACTCCTTATTTGGTTATATCCTGTTTTCTTTAACTGTCAGCAAAGAACAGTGAGCATTCATCTGGTGCGAACCAAGTTTCTTTAGATACAATTTAGTGGAGAAATGACGTTGATCATGTGAGGCCGTGTCCTTGAGCTGGCCTGAGCTGGGCTGGGGTTACTTTAAGTTAGAGTGAGGTATTCTAAGTAAAATGGAGTTACTTTGGTTTTCTAAAACACATCACATTCATTCATAAATGCACTTATGTTCAAGTTGTTTTGCAACCCAGAAAGTCTGAGTGAGAACTGTGAAGCATGTGCTGTGCTTTTATTTTATTTTTCTTGTGTGTGAACTGCTCCCCATAAACTTGCAGCGACTTCAGGGTAAATCTGGCCAACATGTGAATGCAGCACCTCCATTCCAGAGGAGATGTGTGTTAAACGGCTTTAATAGCCTGGTGTGAAAAACCTCCTGGAATCAAACTTTTCTGAATTTGTTCAGAATTCTGAGAAAACAAACATAGGCTCACCTTGCATGGTTGAAAGTCTCCTTTGCTAATCTGCAGCGAGGGGGCCATTTTAATCATTAGCGTTGCTAGTGTGTTCTAGGCATTAAAAGTAGCACAAATATCTAGTACTCCATGTATATCACTATATACTGTGAAGTGTGCATGTGTGTATTCAGTGAAATGTATTTCCAGGCAGCATACGTATTTTGAAAGATCCGACTTAAATCCTTGGGGGCCTGTGGTGTGTGGAGGCCCTGGACTTTGAGGGGTAGGGGCCCATTTTGAAATCTCACCTTGGCCCATTCCAACCTTGCTATGCCTCTGAATGGCTCATGTTTTCAGGTATGGATCAACAAACATATCTAGATGGTACAGTGTTCCTTTTAACAGGGATTTCCAGATATTGTTGACTACAAGTCCCATCATTCCTGTTTGGACAGGGGCGCAATTTCAGTGCTTGCCCTAGGTGCCATTTTCCCTGGTTAGGCCTCTGGGCCTGGGGGTGGGGTGTGTGTGGAAATTCTCTCTCACCAGCTCCTCAGTGAAAGTACACACTCCAGAGCTGCCTGGCTACCAGCTTTCTAGCCTGCTGCTACCAGTCTGTGTGGACAATAGTTAGAAGGATGGACTGGACCAATGGGCTGACTCGGAAAAAGGCAGCTTACTAGAAGGTTGCTAGATCTCTTGTATGCCTTTTCTTCGGTCTTCAGCACAGACAAGTGAGAGCATCAGAGCCCAGGGCAAGAGGGAAGGGGGGAGCTGGCAGGCTCAGGGCAATACACATGCCTCAGGCAAAGAATCTACATTTCCTCTGGCTCTGCTGGCTTTAAACAAAGATCCACAGCTCTTTTCCTGTTGCACCCTGCTGGCTTTTCTGGTTTGTTTTTGTTTCTGGCTTCTAGCTAAGCTCAGTCTCTGACTAGTTTTACAATATGTGTTTAAACAAATGAGCACATGCAAAGTGCAACTCTCTCTCTCTCAAATCCCCTGGGAGAAGGTAGGAACATCCTTAATTAAACAGAGAGAGACAACAACAGACCTCCTTTGGAGAAAAAGTACTGAAGAAGGGTCTCCCTGCCTCTGGCCAGCAGCACACACACACTGAACCCCGCCGTCTCGGCCTGCAGCCCCACTCCCCAGGCTCCAGCAGCAGTCTCCGTCTCCGTCTCCAGCCGCTGTCCTCCTCCTCCTCCTCCTTCTCTCGCCTCCTCAGCATGCCTGCCGGCTGCCTGCCTGCTTGCGCACCCCAATGTGATCACACCAGGCAGGCAGAGCGGTTTGGGCAGTTGCACGCACCCCCAACTGACTGAGTGGCTGTGAGAGAGAAGGGGAGGCAGAGCAGAGCAGCCCCCGTGTGCGTCCCAAACACCTCACCAGGCCAGGCAGGCTCAGCCAGAAGCCCAGGCGGTGGCTGCTGCTGAGTGAGGGGAGAGCAGGCTGCTCTTGCCTCTCCGCTCACCCCGATCCCCCCCCCGCCCCAGGTGTCGGTTTATGCAGATTTACACACACACACATATACCCCACGGAGAGAGAAGAGAGAGAGAAAAATAAAATAAAACAAAGGTAGTACCACAAAGTCATTACAAAGGTGGAAGGGGAAATCGCATTTGTCTATTTTCCCCTTCTGACCAAAGGCAAACCCACCCCCCCACCTGCACACAATCTTCTTCTCTCGTGATCATCCTGCTGCCACAAGCTCTGAGGGAAGGAACCAAGAGGGAAAAGAATCACATGCTGTGGTGCAGGGCCCCCCGCCTGCGAAGTTTATGTTAGCCATGGGGGTGCTTGGCAAAAGAAGGGTCTAATTTCTCCCCCCAGAACTGCCCACCAATGTCTCCCTGTACAAGCAGCCGTGAGAACTGCTCCTGCTGAGAGGTGGCCGCCTCCCTCCGCTCCAAATCTGCTTTTCGAGCCTCTCTGCACTGCAGGGTAGGGCGCATGCGAGACATACACACAAACACACACACACACGAGAGAGAGAGAGAGATTAGAGCAGAGGAGCAGTTTACTTTGTCTGGAGAGTGTGTGTGTGTTTGTATGCGGTTGATGCAAGAATGCAGCCAGCCAGCAGGGCAGGCAGACGCTGTGTGGCCTGCTGGACAACAAACAGCAGCACACAGCAGCAGCAGACAGCTCAGACAGCTCTCGGGCCCGGCCTGCGCTCTCCACCATCCAATGGGAGCACCCACCCGCCGCCCCCGTCCCACGCTGCCCAGAGATCTCGTGTGAGTGTGCTGCTGCAGCCTGTGCAAGTGAGTGTTGGTGGTGGGGGTTCGGGTGCCACTGGTCCGCTCGCCGGCCACCCTGGATCCGCCTCTGCCCTCCACTCCGGAACAATCTGGCTGAGTTAGGAGCAGATTTTCTGGTTGCTGCTCTGGATATCAGCCTGTAATAAATTTAAGGTGGCGATGATGATGATGATGATTACAATGATGATGATGATGATGATGATGACGATGGTGGTGATGAACAACTTTGTTAGCTATCCCATAACAAATTGTTGTCTGGGCGGCTCAAAACATGAAATGAAAACATGAAATGAAAACATATAACACATTAAATCATAAGAGACCAAAAGGGGCAGGGGTGGGGGTGGGGAGAGGAAATACAAAATGCAATACAAAGAAATTTTAAAACTCTTTTAAAATTAGTTTTAAAAAATCAAATTTGAAAATCAAAATTTAAAAAGCCTGACAGAACAAAAAGGTCTTTAGGTGGCATCTAAAAGAACAAAGTGAGGAAGCCAGGCGAAGCTCACTCGGGAAGCTATTCCATAAATGGGGTGTCAGCACCCAAAAGGCCTTCAACCTAGTAGCCACCCGCCTCACTTCCTTTGGCAAGGGCACCCGGAGGAGGGCCTCTGAAGAAGTACTTAAGGTTCTGGTTGGGACATATGGATCAAGGCACTCTGAACTTTGGGGCCGAAGTCCAGGGCCTCCACCAGTGTTCTCTCTAACAGGGATTCCCAGATGTTGTTGACCACAGCTCCCGGAATCCCCAGCCAAAGGCCATTGCAGCCAAAGGCTATTGCTGGGAGTTGTAGTGAACAGTATCTGGAAATCCCTGCTAGAGGCAACACTGGCCTCCACATCCCTGGGGGGTCCCAAATCCTTTTTAGTTTGTTTTGGGTGCTGTGGTCTCCACTGGCCCTCAATCGACCAGGCACTCAAGTATAATTGTGACCTGTTTCAGGTGCTTTAGAGACAGAGGGGGGAGAGATATGTGGGATGGGAATATATTAAGTTGTGTGTTGATACATTTCTGCTAGTGCATATCTGCATAAGTGTATCTGTTTTATATTCTTACATTCTTGTGAGTTCAGTTGCTGTTTGTGCCCTCAAGAAGCCACGTATGAAAAATATTCCATGTGTCACAGTGTCTGTGTGTGTGTGTGTGTGTGTGTGTGTGTGTGTGTGTAGGGGGGATGATGCTTAAGTTGCAGGGTGGGGGTGAGGGGTGGGGTGCTCCACAAACCTTTAGGTCCAGGCTCCAAAATTACCTAGGTGCACCTTTGCCTCTGATAGAGCACAGACTGGAGTAAAGGTGTATGTGGTTGGTTTGTGTAGTGCTGTAAGCAAATGTGCTCAGGCTGGCCTAGATGCAGCAGATTCTCTTTAATGTCTGTTTTCATTCTGTCAGGTCCACAACACCACCCCTGTTGGCACCTCCATCTGTACCTCCACCCTCACCTCCATCCATACATCAGTCCGTACCTCCATCCGCACCTCCATCCATAAATCAGTCTGTACCTCCATCCGCACCTCCATCCATACTTCAGTCCGTACCTCCATCCTCGCCTCCATCCGTACATCGGTCCTTACCTCCATCTGCACCACTGCCTGCACCTGCGTATGTACATGGGGTAAGTGAATGTAGAGTAATCTGGGCCTGCTTCTTCCTATCATTAACCTCATCATATTAGAGCTGGTCTGTAAGACAGCCTAGTAGAAAGTACGATTGTCAGGTACATTTTTTTAAAGGTAGCTAATTTCCACAACCTTTTACTCATGCCAGTTGACTATACCCTACATGAACCATCCACTCCCCCTTTGAGCAGACTTAATATGCTCTGCATGCATTGCAATATACTTAGGCTTAAAACAATCACAAATGAATCAGTTCCCACTAAGACATAGTCAGAAAAGAAATGGAATCTCTGCTTGTTAAAGGTGGGCCAGAGAAAGTTGTTTTCAGTACTTCACCCACTCCCAGTCTCTGTCCGGGATGTAGGAAGGCTGGCAGCAACCATGGACAGGCAAGTGCCTGCCCTTTTCCTGCCAATGCTGCCAGGCCGGACCCCCCGCCACGCAACAAGGTCTCCTCTGCCAGCACCGGGTCTCCCTACACACATACTGCTACTGCCGCTGCCTCCTCCTCTGATGGCAGGCTTGTCCCCGGCTGTGCTGTCCCCGGCCGGCCATAATCCTTCCACCCTGTGTCAGGACACCAATGCAGGAGGCGTTTCCAGGGCTGAGCAGCATGTGTGGCGCATCCAACTGGAGAGTGCATTCTGTGTTGGCCCAGCTGGGGGCTTCTTTGCCCTGCTTGCCAGGGAGAGGAAGGAAGAAACCCACTGGGCCGGCGCAGAAAGCACTCGCCGACTGAATGGGCCATGCAGACACGTAATCTGGGTGGGGCAGGCAGGGCACGTGCCCTAGGCGCCAGTTGCAGGGGAGCACCAAGAGCTTACCATGCCCCGCACCCAACCACCACAGTTGTGTTTTTTTTTTCAGGGTTTGTTTGTTTGTTTGTTTGTTTTGTTTTGTTTTGGAAAATCCCCCCCCTGCTGGGTGCCTACTGCCACCCCCACTCACGCAGCCGCACAGGACACACAACAGAGATCTGAGTCCCGGCGGAGAGCCTGCGCCCCCGCCCCTACCCCCCCAGAGCACTGACTTTCCGATTATTTTTAGGGAGCGTTTGCTGCCTGAAAGCGTCTATTGCAGAGAGGAAGAGAAAGGGAAAATAGATGCTTTCAGGCAGCAAGCCTGCCCTGAAATGAGACTGAAGAGCTCTCTTCAGCTCTTTAGAGCTTGAGGCCACACCCCTTTGCATGTGATGTTGTCATGTGATACTTCACATGCAAAAGGGCGTGGCCTAGAGCTCTAAAGAGCCGGAGGGAGCTCTTCAGTCTCATTTCAGGGTAGGCTTGCTGCGTGAAAGCACCTCTTTACTCCAAGGTGTGCTCCTTATTCAGTAAACAAAATTTTGCAGGCAACCCCTCTCCCCATCCAGCTCAAATCCTATCTTCCTTTCTTTGGCTGGGCTTTTCTCTGTGCTCTGTTGTTGGAGGGGGTTAGAGGGGAGGGGTGTGGAAGAGGGTAGGTACTTAGCTGTGCTGGTTTGCCCTTCCAGCATCTCATGGGTAATAGCTTTGCTGTCTGCTTTCGTGGAATAGGGAATTGCAAAAATAAATTGCTTTGAATTATTTTGTAGAAGGCATAACTCTTATGCGAGCAGTGGTCATGGTTCATCTTTAGTGATGTATTATAAAACTGTATTTGGTTGTTTGCACTGGGTTTTATGCTTTGTGTGTCCAGACAGTCAACAGTTGATGGTGACATGCTAGTGGGCTTTTTTCTTCTTCATTCCACAGATTAGCTGTAGAAGCTGTCTCAGGGCTAAGATGTGCCTTCTACAACAGACACATGTAATACTCTCTCGGGTGTGGGTGGTTGTGATTCGAATTACACATGGCCACTGGCAGTTGCGAGTTTCAGCAGAGAAATGGGTGGAATGTTTTTTACCTCTGGCTCCTTTTTTCTCACATGGATGGAAAAGGAGCCTTGAGAGGGCAACATTAAGGAGGAAAAAAATAACTGCTGGGGGGAAATATCATGATCCTTTGCTTTTTGTCCCTTTGCTCAGATGTATAGTTTTTCACTAGCTGATTTTAATTAAAAAAGCAAAACAGTTGCGGTGACTGGTACCTCCATCTATTGCATAATGTTGATTTGCCTCACTGTTCCACTGTAGTGCTGTTAGTGCAACTAACCGTTCTCAGCGTGCAACTTTTGACACTTATAGATGCTCTGCAATGCTTTCTTCTTTCCTTTTGGATTGTAGCACTGTGTTCTGCTTCCTCCTGTTGTGGTCCAGGCCTGATTTATATACTGAATATGCTCATTAGCTAGCATACAAAATGAGGCCTGTCTCATAGTGTCACCAAGTGACCAAGTTCTTTTATAAAGTGACCATGTAGGATCTGGACGCAAGGAAGAAAGGAGATCAAACCAAACCTAAATGATTCAATGGGCTTTATTGAGTACAAAAGAATAACAACATCAATCTAACTGAGCAGAAAGCAGAACATTCTATCAATATTACAAACAGTATTTCAACCCTAACCAGCAACAATATTCACCCAGTGTTCCTAACTTACATATGTGTGTGTATTAAATCTTCCTAGAAGCTAATACAACTCAGATACAGATGGAAAAACGGGGGGGGGGGAGGGAGGTAAGGAAGGCTGAGGGCTGGCATGGTTTGGGGAGATCAGGAATTAGTAGAGGGACGAGGGGAAAGGAGAAGAAGGTGAAAGGATGGAGGGATCCAAGGCTTGTAGATGCAGCATATTACCAGGATCAGAGGCTTGAGAGCGGTGGATCTTTCAGCTGAAGGAGAGAAGCTGTTGGCTGGAGACAAGAACTTTTGGATCAAGCATGCAGTTTCCTCAGAGCATGTCTGAGAGTCGGAGCACCATGGCTGGGGAAGTCTTGACTTCTCATTGCGCAGTGGAAGTCACAGACAGTTCCTGCCCATAGACAGAGTTCCTGCCTCTAGCCCCACGGCTTGGGCAGCAAACCCTTGGATTGCTCATGAGCAGATCTTGGTTGTAGGCACAAGATTGCGTGTAGGCACAAGACTGCCTGTAGGCAAAAGACTTCTAGTTCTCTGTCCGGTAAGACTGTTCTTTATAGTGGTATTTTCCTTTGATCTCTCATAGAGTCTATTCAAATCTCCTCATCTTTCCCTGTGTCCCCAAAATGGTGACAACTTGCTGTTACCTTCTGGATATCATCTTTTAATTATTCAGCCAGTCCAGAGAGATCTCAAGCTCATCTTCTGTTAGCTGCTATCTTGAGGAGGGGACATTGCCCAAAGCAAATCTGCATCTCTGAGTTGCAAATGTGCCCCTTCTCTTGTCCCAGATTTGCTAGCCTGATCCCAAAAGGTGTTAAAGGTCAGGAGTTAGTGAGAGAATTATTTCTATTTGCGTGAGACAGCAATTACATTATTTCTTGTGTACCTCTAGCTAGTGTGTCATTCTAACTAGAGAATATTCCTTAAAGTACATAAAAAGGGGTACATGTGTGAGACGAGTTAATCAATACATTTGACTGAGGCAGAAGCATCCTGTCAGTGAGGAAAAGGGATAATTTCAGCAGTGTGAGACTGGTCATTAAGCCTGACCCATTGAGTCTCTTGTGAGTTCCACAAACACTGATAACCAATGCTAGATTACCCCTGCCTTTACAAATCATTTACCGGGCAGTCATGAGATCTGGGCATCATGTTCACCTCAAGTTCAGGCATTTAATTGAACTCTTAATATAAAATGAAATCAGACACAGGCCTGAATTCCATAGACTTCTGGGTTGGTACCTCTGAGTCTAAGGTTGGGGTACATGTGCCCCAACACTCCAGGGGGTGTTGAGTGGGTAGTTTACCACTCCACCAGATCTATGAGGCAATTAGAAAAGGCTAAGGCTTCTCCTACAAGGTAAAACCATGAGGGGGGCCAGGGGCGTAAGAAGGCTGGAGTGGGCCCAGAGACAAAATTTGAAAATGGGCCCCTCACTGACACACACACACACACACACACACTTCACAATAGATAGTCATGTGACTTGCCTCTGGGGCGCCCCTCGAGGCGTGGGGGCCCCCAGGCAGCTGCCTACCCTTGCCTAATAGTAGTTACGCCCCTGAGGGGGGCATATGGACTACAGATGGCTTTCTGGGGTTCTGCACCTTGTCTGCAACTTCATTCCTTTATGTGCTTTATTAAGGCAGCCCCCATTCCATCAAGGAGGGGAGGCTTATTCAGTAATTGGCAGTAGCCTGTGGTGGTGCATGTTTATGAAAATGAATGCAAAATCAAAATATGGTTAAGTTGAGAAGAATACATATATTTAAATATAAAGGTCATAAAAAGGAAATATGCTGGAAGCTAACGTTAGCATTTTTAGTTTTTTAAAAATGGAATTTGTGATTTAAGTCTTGTCTTTGAAAAGAGTTGACTATTAAAATGTGCAGTAAATCATGTGTAATTGAAAAAGGGTTGTAATTGTAAACGTAAGTGCAAAAGGTGGTTCTACATCTGAAAGTTGAAGGCACTTTCTAGAATTTACAATAAGTTTTTCATTTACTGCCAGGCATGCACACCAATGTAGAAACAGACTTGTATTAAGGTGCATAAACAATGCAGTCACCAAAAGAAACCTGAAAAAGCTTAATATGCAGAGACTGCTTCTATGAGGCGGATGAGTACAGGTGTAATTGATGGATTTCTTTGTGACTTTTCCTGAGAGCTAGCATAGTGTAGTTGTTAGAGTGTTGGACTAGGCCTGGGAAGACCTGAGTTTGAATCCTCATTCAACCATGAATCTCACTGGGTGACTTTGGGCCAGTCATGTATCTCTCGGCCTAACCTACCTCACAGGGCGGTTGTGAGGATAAAAAAACCCCATGTACACCACTCTGAGCTCCTTGGAAGAAGAGCGGGATATAAGTGTAAATATAAATTTAAAAAAATGGGCACATGGATGAACAAAATCTCTCTTCCTATGCTGTTTGCTCTGATTGATTGGAAGGGGAAAGGAGGGGACAGTTGGATTAACATTCCAGAATTGTTCCTAAGTGTACCCCTTATGAATTAATGTATTAGTTTCTCTCTCTTCCTTGCCCTAACCTTGAGATTGCCCAGCAGTAGCCCTGCCTGCTCATTTTGTGTATCTTACTCTGAAGATGGAGTGGGTTTTTTGTTTGTTTTATTGCATGTTGTAGCTGTATGTGCATGTAGGCTGACTTGTGTTTTGGAGGAGGCACTGAGGCTGTAAGGCCCCACTCTGAATGCAGGTGTGCGCACACTGCCTTGAGAGTGGTTAGAGTGCTGGACCAGGACTGGGGAGACCCGGGTTCAAGTCCCCATTCAGCCATGAGACTTGCTGGGTGACTCTGGGCCAGTCACTTCTCTCTCAGCCTAACCTACTCCACAGGGTTGCTGTGAGGAGAAACTGAAGTATGTACACTGCTCTGGGCTCTTTGGAGGAAGAGCGGGATAGAAAAAACATGAATGCTGCTGCTTGCTGGCAGATAGCAGCTGGCGGGGGGGGGGAGGGCAGGGGGGTTGCTAATACACACTGCTGGATTTGGAATGCAATGAACATGCAGATCAGGGAATGTAAGGACTCCATCCAGTCTCCAGTCCCTCTCTGACTAGCTGATAGGTGTGGTGATTCCTGCTTTCTGAAGAAGGCTGTATGTGTGCTGCCTCAGCAATTTGCATCAGTGAAAGCATGTAAGGTGCAGTTTTAATGTTCAGTTAGTGCCATCATTTGTTAATTAAAAGATGAACAAGCTTGACTTTTATTTTTGAGGTGATATTCTGGTGAAGTTATCTGAAAGATGAGTGTCAGATATTTGGGGGTGGGGCGCAATTTCAGTGCTTGCCCTAGGCGCTATTTGCCCTAGCTACGCCTCTGGGGCAATGTCACAACAGGGAAGGAGACAGGTGCATCATCAGGTAGCAGTTGGGGGGGGGAAGGGTTCCCTGGGGGGAGGCTGCACCCAGGTGGGGCCCACGGCCGAGGGGCAGTCCCCCCTACTCCATTTCATCCCTACACACCTGGTCTCTGTGATGGGATTCTCAAACAAAATTTGTGGGGTGGAATCCAGAGCTGCATTTCTAGCACCTGAACAGCCTTCCGTTTTTCAGACCTGAGCACCAGATCTAGGAAGGGATCTGAAGGAGACATCTGCTTTTGCAAAATATTTTTCTGACATGTCTTTAGTTATGAAGGGAAACGGGAGCGCACACAGCTCCCAAACCTGGGTAGGACCCGTCTCCTACTCTCATTAGAATTGTATAAACCAGCCCACTATGAGGAATTATGGTTTTGCAACCATTTCAGTCCGTAGGAGACCAGGTTTAGAGCGGGAATGCTGCAAGACACCTTGTCTGTGTACCTGCAATCCTGTCAAAGATCTGTGAGAGCCAGAATTGGGCTGTGCTGGCAAACCACAAAGCAAGGTTTGAAGGTTATGGAAAAGCAATTGTGGAAACCAGCCCACAGTTTCTACTTTGCCATTGTAATGGCAACAAAGAAATGTCTCCCAGATTCACTGGGGGGAACCCAATTTACTGAGAGCATTTTAATTTAATGATTGTATCTACTTCATATTTTCAGAAGTTCGGGTGCAGGAAGCGAGGGGGGAGAAAGCGAAGGTGGAAGAAGAGCAACTGAGCGGGGAGGAAGTGGATCTGGAGAAGACCAACCTTGGTTATTTTTGTAAATAGTGTTATTTTTTATTATTGCTACTATTATGACTATTATTATTATTATTATTATTACTATTATTATTATTATTATTATTATTATTATTTATAATAAATATATTCTTCTGAAAGACACACCTCTGCTCCTCCTCCATGGTCTCTACAGCAAGAGTTCTGCTTATGTACAGAACAACATTTGGAAGCTTCAGAGGTTTTGTAGAGCATTCTGGTTCCTGCTCTGAAATCGAGAGACCTGTGCACCGTGCGTGCCTCTAGGGTAGGAAGAATACTCCTGTCCCTCAGTTACTTGACTATCATAACTCTAGCAGCATAACTCTAGCAGCAGCAGGGGCAGATTCGGCTGAGGACTTGCTCACCCACCATTTGCTGCCTCTGCTGCAGGCCCCCCACTGACCCCACCACCTACTGCCTCTGGTAGTAACTTGTGAAAGGCTTTGGTGTACGGGCTTAAGGGGAGGAGGCTGCTTGGTGGCAGCAGTTTCTTGCCCAGCCCCCAGTTGCCAGTCTTGAAAGTGTTGGGAATTCTCTCTGGTAAGAGAATCCCTTTTTCATTACAGCAGAGTGCACAGAGGCACAACACAGCGGAATTTGGTTAGGCATGCGTGTATGCTGAGAGTAAAGTAACTTGGAGCCAGTTCATAGTTTCAAATCAATATAAAAGCCATTTATTAAAGAACTCCATTCTAGATAGGAAAGTGAGGAGTTAGGCTCTCTAATCTAGCTAGCTAGCTGGATACAGATGGATTCTGCATCTCTACACACATGGTGCAGGGAGAAGAGCTTGCATGTTGCAAGGTAGAAGGAAAAGGAAGAGAAGGGGGAGAGAAAGGAAGTGGCTGGAAGGAAAGAAGTGTCCCTGAGAGTAGCAATCTACATTCCAATGGGATAGTGTCAGAGCGGTAGAGAAGGGATGACCAGTGTCTTGACCCTCTAGCCTTCTGACTCACTAGTCTGTCCTCCACTGTCTTTGAGACAAGAGACTGTGCAAAGTCCTTCACTTCCAGCAGAAAGGTGGCCAAGGTAATGAGAAAAGGCTGCCAACTAGGAAACAGTCTCCTCAATCTGTGCCCCTTTAAATGCTGTGGAAGGTGTGAGGCTGTCATAGCTTTCCTCAGGTGAGCAAGAAGCTGGGTCTGCTCCTACTTGGCAGGGAGAAAGTCCCGGAAGAGTAAGCTGAGTTTAGATCAGGGATGCTCAACTCTGGTCCTCCTGCAGATGTTGGCTTCCAGCTCCCATAATCCCTGTCTATTGGCTACTGTGCCTGGGGATTATGAGAGTTGTTATCCCAAAACAGCTGGGGGGCCTAAGTTGAGCAGGTCTGCCTTAGAGGTATCAAGTGTTCACAACACCTCTGACCACTGGCAGAGTAATTTGTCCCTCAGAGTTATCCCCTAGCGCCATGCCTTGACTTGCCCTGCTGCCACAGGATCAAAAGGAGAGCCTGGCACATGCTAAACATGAAATATGCTTTCTTGTGCTAGTTGTATAGGACTTTCTGATGCCAAGTCAGTAATAGACTGTCTGTTACCAGGGCTTTGTTTCTTCCCAGTTTCTGGCCCACTGAGTGACTAACTGGAGCATAACAGAGAGGCACTGGAGACACATCTCGGTACTTAGAGCGCTGCCCGCAGGAATTTAGATTGTACAAGTTCCAGAGCCACAATGTTGGGGAAGGGGCCCAATTGGGCACCATCGAGAAGCTAGCTAGTGACTTGGCCACCAGAATGGAAAAGTACTCCCAAGTCTTTGAAGTGTGCAGCTTGCTCAATCTTATGCCCCTCAATGTGCCAAGAGTGGATCTTGGGCCTCCTGACAAGGGCCATCATTTTAGTTTTGTGATCATTGATTTCCAGGCAGTTCTCCCTGCAGTGCAGCGTCAGGGCCCTCAGTGTTCTTCTAAGGCCAATGGGGGTCCTTGAGAGAATGGCTGTATCAGCCACGTAGAACAGGATGGCAATGTATCTCCCAGCGTGCTTGATGCCCTTCAGCTCTTGTGAGGTGGCCTCAGGGGCTACATCTCACCTGGAGTGATGTGTTCATGTGCAGGGTGCAATGAAGGTATAGCAGGCGCCGGTCAATGCAGGAGGCTTCCAGCTTCTCCCTTCATTTGACACGTGAGATGGAGTTGAATGCTGCCTTAAGGTCGATGAAGGCGGCATAGAGGGAGGTCACCCGGCAGGAAGAGTATTTCCCGATAAGGTGCTGTAGAACTAGGCACTGGTCGATGGTCAAGCACCATTCCCTGAATCCTGCTTGTTCCTCAGCAAGATGATTTTCCTGTTCCAATCCATCTTTAAGCTTCCCGGATAGGTGTCTCTCATTGCTGATTGTATTCAGCAAAGTGATGGGTCTGTAATTGGCAGGGTCATCCTTCTTGCCCCTTTTAAATATAAGGCAATGATCACTGCCCCCCCCCCAGTTCTTGGGAATTTGGCCACTCGTGTCAACATAGGCGAAGTGAGAAGCCAGGACAGGGGCCCACCAGTCTAGCTTATTTTTTACGGCCTCTGGTGGAATAAGGTCCTCGCCTGGAGCCTTCCCCAGTCTTAACTGGGTGACTAGACTGTGAATCTCTGAGGTTGACACTGGTGCCCACGCTGGAGTGTCTTCAATGGCACAGGTGGAACTTCTGCAAACAGCAGCAGGCTCTTTGTATAGGTCATGAAAATAGTTCTCCCAGATCTCTGGATGAAGATGACAGTCCAGGTGATTTGGATCATAAGTGGGAGAGTGCTTTGTAAAGAAGCCAGAACATGGCAGAATCTTTGGCTCTAATGGCCTGAATGAGACCCATCCAGGCATCTTTCATGGCATCTCTTTTCTTACGAAGCAGCAGAAGTTTGTGCTGTCTTTTCTGCAGAAGGAGATTCTGTGCAGCCAACTGTCCAGAACTAGCTTTATAGACTTGATAGGTGTAGGGATGGGCTTTTGGGGCTTTAGCACAGTCCTTATCCAACCACTGCTTGGAGGCCTGTTGGCACTGTGCACGTAGCTCACAGATCTTGCGAGAGAAGAGCTGCTGTTATTCCTGGATGAGGGCATTGTAGGACTCAAAAGGTGCAGAAGTAGGGTTGTTAGTTAGAGAGGTTGATTGAATACACTGCAGGTGGTCAGAGGCGAGTAGCTCACTTAGTGCTTGATCCAGTTGTGGAGACCCATTAGCACGGCAATATGCTCCTCCCACCAAGGATATGGTGGGATGATCATGGTTCTCCATATGGGACTGATAGATGAAAGGCTTTAGAAGGAGCGAGATGGGGAGATGATCACTGTCAAATTTGGAGACAACCCTCAAAACCCTCCACCAGAGGGAGAAGGTTCCCTGAGGCGATAAAGTAGTCAATCAGACACATCCCAGAGAAGGCCAGATAGGTGAAGTTGGCAGGATGGTCGTTTTCAAGCGAGTCCTTCAGAATGCAGAGATTAAGTCGGGTGGTCATTAGACTCAAGCAGAGACCTGCATAACTTGACCTTTGGTCCTTTGAAAGATGGATAAGAAGGAGCCCGTCTGCCTCGGGACTGGGTGGATAAGTCCTCTGTTGAGTGTATGAAGTATGGTCATCAGGGCCCAGCCTAGCGTTTAAATCACCACCCATTACCACAAATGTATTCGGAATGGAGAGGAGGAGATCTCCTACGTAGTTTTCCAGTTCAGTCCACATTGATCTGACCAGAGGCTTCCTCCGTATCGGAGAGAGAGAGATGTTAATTTTCAGCAGACTGCAGCAGCCGAATTGAATCAAAACTGTCATAGCATATTGTTTGAGCGGTGGAAGCAGCTTCGAGGATGCGTGTAGAGAGGTGGCAACAAGCACACCTAGGCCACCTTTGCATCTGCCACAGCCTGCCCCAGGTACAGCTCCAACTGTATAAGAGTGAAAGCCATTGAGTAATATCTCCCCGGATGAGGCTGAATAGCAAGTCCTGGGGACAAACAACAGGGCAGGCCTGCGGTCTTAATGTCCTGCTTGTGGGCTTTCATGAATCACCTGGCTTACCACTGTTGGAAACAGGATGCTGGACTAGATGCATCTATGCAATCCAGCAAAGCAATTCTTACATTTGTGTTAAGATGATGAAAATGGTCTCTTTATCATTTGGCCACCTGCCTCTCTACCTAGTCTACAATTTCAAATTACAGAAAATTTAATCTACAATCCAATCTTCAGATGCAAAACAAAAGCACTTAAAAACAGAAATAACACCAGCATCCCTGCCAGCCTCTACTATTCAGCACCCCCAGTTTCCTCCCCACATTTCTGAGATTTCACCAGGTACTAGACATACCTTTCAAGACTATTATTACAGCCTTGAGGACTGTAGATCTTCTTTTGGAGGAAAATGTCTCAGGACGCTGAATTTCTTTCAAAATACTGTGCTTGTGCAATGCAACGGTAGAATCAGGGAGTACATAGACTTCTGGCAGTGGAGCGGTTGGCCTGCTGGATCCAAACACAGCTTTGATGTAATGCCTCATATGACCTCTGTAGAACAAGATGGAGCCACACTCCAGTAGCTCCAATCATGCCAGCAAAGCATCTCCGATGGGTGTGCCCAAGCACACCCACATCCATGCCATGTTCCAGGCAGGATTGAAGCTCACCTTCCATCCCCACCCCTGGGAGAAGAAGTTTGTGCAAATCTTCTAATACAGGATTCCCAACCTTTTTACTTCTAATCTTCTAATACAGGATTCCCAACCAGAAAAGCATACCTTTTCTGCTCACAGACCAGTCCTTCAATTCAGATACCCTGTAGAGAGTCTGTGTGTGTGTGTGTGTGTGTGTGTGTGTGTGTGTGTGTGTGTGTGTATGGATGGATGGATTGACTGATTGATTAAGTGCCGTCAAGTAGGTGTCAACTCTTAGCCACCACATAGATAGATTCTCTCCAGGGTGATCTCTCAGGTCTCTCAGTGATGCATTCATTGCTGTCATAATTGAGTCCATCCACCTTGTTGCTGGTTGTCCTCTTCTCTTTCCTTCAACTCCCCCCAGAATTATAGACTTCTCAAGGGAGCTGGGTCTTCGCGTAATCTGTCTGAAGTACGATAGTTTGAGTCTCGTCATTTGTGTCTCGAGTGAAAATTCTGGATTGATTTGTTCTATGATCCATTGGTTTGTTTTCCTGGCTGACCATGGTATCCTCAAGAGTCTACTCCCGCACCAAAGTTCAAAAGCGTCAATGCTTTTTCTATCTTGTTTCTTCAGAGTCCGCCTTTCACATCCACAGAGTGTCATGGGGAAACCATTGTCCAAACGATTATAATCTTTGTAGGTGTAGACTCCTCAAGGCATCTAAATATCCTTTCTGAGGCCTTCATTGCAACCCTACCAAGTGCTTGTCTGCGGTGTATTTCTTGACTGCTGAATCCTTTACCGTTGACAGTCGATCCTAAAAGGGAGAAGCTATCCACCACTTCAGTGTCTTCAGTGTCTATTCTGAGGCTGGTTGCTGTACCCCTTTCTTGTCTTTAGTTTAGTCTTCTTTACATGTAATTGTAGTCCCATTTTTTCACTGTGCTCCTTCACTTTCATTACTAGAGCCCCATTCTCAGCTCTCAGAGTGGTGTCATCAGTGTAGCGCAGTCTATTGTGTATCTATGCACACACAAATCTAAAAGTTACAGTTATGAAACAGCTTACTCCAGTCACTGGCTTTACATCCAGACTCAGTTACTCAAGAGTATTCCCACTGAAATTAATCAACTTGTCCCACTAATTTCAAGAAGACTGCTGATGACTAACTTGCTCTGGATGTAAGTCTGTGGCTGGAATAGCCTGCCTCATGACTGTAGCATTAAAACCTGGCGCTGATATTCTGTCGGTCAGGATGAGGGATGGAGTACGCTGAGCTTCTGCACGTAGCCAGCCAGTCAGAAGCACAGGAAGAGAGGCTTCACCCTCCTCCCTCCCCTTCTACAATAGATACATCGCTGAGAACATGTTGGCTTCCATCCGGCAGTCCTCAGATGAGGAACACATTGCGTGGCAGGAGGTCTCTGCATACCCCCGAGAGCCCTTCAAGTACCACTAGAGGTACTAGTACCCCCTGTTGGGAACTCCTGTTCCATATGCAGAGAGTTCTTTTTTAATTCATATCCAGGTTTCCATCTGTACCAGAGAGAGGCCCTTTCCACAGCAAGTCTGCACAGCTACCAATGGCAAAACGTAACCAATCACTATCTTGGCTTCAATGGCTGGTCTAGTTGCCTCATTACGGTAAGGATGACCTGCTGTTTTCACTGTCATTTCAGTGAAAAGAAGCTTTCATACCAAGTCTGCAGGTATGCTTCATTTAAGTGTCATGACCTACCTCCATGGGTAGGTGAGAGAGCAAGCCAGTAGCTCATTGTGTGCTGAGCGTAGACAGAAGTCTGCCAATTGCTAATCACTTCTATAACCAAATGGTCTGCAAATTCACTACCTCGGAGAAGTGATGAACTAGTTTGATCTAATATGTAAGCAGCTGTCCACTGTAAATGTATTGTGTCTACATATGTGGATTGGCTTTGGTAGCCAGCTCTTCATAGTTGCCAACTTCCTCCCCAGGGATCTCTGCTTGCCCGACACAAAGCCAGACTCCTCCCCCCTCCAAATTCCCAGTGTGTGGAGAACTCAGGAGTTGAGAGGAGGCTCTCATTTTGTGATCGCCTACAGTATTGTTGCCGGAAATATTCCTAGTCACTCATGGTGACCTGCAAAACGTTGAGATATAAAGGCAGTTCACACAATGCTCCTGTTTTAGGATTGTGTGAAAGTAAAAGGCTGGAGAGAGAGAATTGATTTCTGGGGGAGAGGAGCCGAGTCAGAGAGTGCCTTCCTACCCAGCTCTCATACCCAGCACTTTACCCAGGCAGGAAGAAACATATGTCTGTTCTAATCACAGCCATGTGACCTGCCTCACAGAGTACCCTGAGGGGGATGAGGGTGGGAAAGGAAGGATGGGATGGATGGAAGTAGTGGGACTTCTATTATTATTATTATTATTATTATTATTATTATTACACTTATATCCTGCTCTTCCTCCAAGGAGCCCAGAGCGGTGTACTACATACTTGAGTTTCTCTTTCACAACAACCCTGTGAAGTAGGTTTGGCTGAGAGAGAAGTGACTGGCCCAGAGTCACCCAGCAAGTCTCATGGCTGAATGGGGATTTGAACACGGGTCTCCCCGGTCCTAGTCCAGCACTCTAACCACTACACCATGCTGGCTCTGCCTTTCCCTCTATTGCTCTCAAAATCCCAATTTGAACAGTTTCAGTCAGTCAGTCAGTCAGTCATCCTTTATTGCGGTCATAGACCAATATTTGGTAAAACATACATACTTACAAAAAACTCAGCATAATAAATCAAACAGATTGTAATATTGACAGGTTAAAATTAAGACAGTTGTGGTGAACTCCAGATAGATCTTACTGAAAGCCCAAGAGAGCAGAGCACCCACCATTACAATCATAAAACAGGAATCACGGAAAACAGAAGGCAAAACATTAATGAAAACCTAAGCGGATGTTACAAATGATATAACAGTACCTTGCCATTTTGCAAATTAGGTCGTCATCAAGACTGGACAGTAAATACTTCAAATAGAAGTCATCCAAATGCCCAGGGAAACGTTGCAGCAAAGGGGACACTAATCTTAAGCGGGCGTCCCTATAGAAATGACATTATAAAATGGCATGCGCACTTGTCTCCACTTGACCAGACCCGCAAGGGCAAAGTCGAGTAGAGAAAGGGGTACCTTTAAATCTTCCCTCCATAACAGCAGATGGAAGTGCATTTAGACAGGCGAGCGTCAAAGCACGTCTAAATTTAGGAATGGTAATTAGACTCAAAAAGCTAGCTGGTTGAATGTTAAACATTTGATCCCCCAAAAAGACATTCTTAGGCAAGGAATCAACTTCTTCCTGCAGTTCCATGTCCATGATACGTTGTTTGATCTCAATCCTGGCTCGATCATATCCCATTTTGATCATCTCATCCTGAGAGAAACCACAATGAGCCAATTTGTCAATAATTTGGGTCTTCCACTTCAATCTGAAACAATCAGTCTTAATAAGGGGGGCCAATCCTAGACAAGAGAAGACAAATTTTAACCAGAATAATATGATATTCCTCCAATAACAAGTTTCCAATCTAATCATACCCACCTCTCGTCTTAACACAACATTAGGCACGCATTGGGGGACTAACAATATAGATCTCAGAAATGTAGACTGCAGGGCTTCTAAAGCCGTGAAGTTGCTAACAGGTCCTATTTGGGCTCCGTACAGCACTTGAGAGTGGACTTTGGATACAAATAGTTTAACTGCAGCGGGGATATAAGAAGCCCCCCTCGAGAAATGAAAAGATGTCATAAGGTTCGTAGTTAGCTGTGCCGTCAACAAAGTAGATTTGAGGTGGGCATTGCGTGAGCCTGATGAATGGAAAACCACTCCTAGGTATTTAAAGGAGTTGACCTGTGCAGAGCCGGATTAACGGAGTAGCAAATGTAGCATTTGCTACGGGCCCCGCGTTTCTGAGGGCCCCGCATGCCCAGCTTGAACTGCCCCTTCTTCTTTCTGCTCTCGACTGAGTTGGTGCCGCTTCTCCGTCCTCGCTGCCTGCTGCTGCCAAAAGTCTGTTTCCCTTGCAAAAGAGATGCAAATGTTTGCCTTTTGGAAGGAACTAAGGAAGGAAGGAAGGGGGGCGGGGGGCGACAGCAGATCAAACAGCCAAGAGCAGGGCGTTTGTCTGCCTGACGGTGGCGTGGAGTGAAGGAGAACTGGGCGTTTAGCTAGATGCACCGGGACTGCTTTTCAGTCTGCGCTGTAATGTGAGCGCGGCTGAGTGGTGCGAGATGGGAGGTTCTGCTTGGCAGCAAACACGGAGCGGGTTGCCACCGCTTGTACGCACTTTTTGCACACATGCCTCCCTCTGCAGTCAGCCAAACCCCACCGGGAAGGAAATTCTGTGCCCTGTTTGGCACTCGGAGCCTGACTTTTGCTGTCGGGTCATATTCTCTCGCAGCAAGCAAACATGCCTAGCTCCTAAGGAGGTGCTGCGTGACTTCCCTCCTCCCTCTCGCGGCACCCTTGGAGCTTCCCAGCTCCGTCTGGTATGGGCAGCAGCAGCAGCTCATAGGAGCTCTAGCAGCGCTGCTCACCACGCTCCAGCTGCAGGCCGGCTCAGACCGGGGGGAGGGAGTTTTGCACTCTCATGGGATGCTAGCAATAGGTATCCTTTCAGGCTGTTCCTTCCCTGGTCCAAATTCTCTATAAAAGGTCTCTATAAGGACAAACATGGGTGTGGCATAACAAGGAGATTCATGGAGATTTGCAGAAAACCACGAGGCAAAGGGAGAGGTTCTAACTCTGTCTTATACTATCTTGTGAGCGGAAAATGACCATCTTGACACCAATAGGCTGGAGGGGATTCCAGGCTGGAGTCGGTAAGGTGATTGTCTCCAAATCCTCAATTTGGGAAAGGTTGGAGCGAAATAAATAGGCATTACTTCAAGTCAGTTGTTTTAGGGCGGGTTGGTTCTCATGAAAAAGCCAAGGGGTGGGCTTTTTAAAAGAAAGTCGACTATTATAGCAAATGCAAATATGGAATTATTTTACTTTGCATAAAATAGTAAATAATTTGTTTTAATATTTATGTGCATTTTTTAAATTTAGGGCCCTTTTATAACATATGCTACAGGCCCCGCACTAGCTTAATCCCTGGACCTGTGCAATCCTATGACCATTGATGGACCAACAATATTGCCTAGGTCGTTTTGCAAAGACTAGGACTTTAGTTTTTCCATAATTTATCTCAATGAACTCTTGGGAACAAAATTTTGAAAGGAGGCACAAAGCACGTCTCAAACCAATTGGGGTTTGGGACATGATTTCCATATCATCCGCATATAAAGAATAGATACATGCTTATTTGCTATTTTGGGAGGATGCATGTTAAATAAATAAATAAATAAATATTCTACAATGCACTACATGCACAATGCAATGGGGGATTTGCCTGTCAGATTCTGTATCTCCTAGGGCTGAACTCAGCCCAACGAGACACACAATAACCGGCAGCCAGGTTAAGGGTGCGCTTGCAAAATCTTAGCTAACAGCTGGGTTGGTTTGAAGGGTTAGGTAGGTGAGAAGCATCGGGATCCATGGAGATCCCGGCCTAACATCAGCTGGGCTGCCCTTGCCCGCGTTAGGCTGGTCATGAGAACAGTCCCATTGATTTTCAGGCCCAAGATACAGCATTCTTTAGACATTCACCCAGCTAGCATTGATTATTAGCTCAATCATTTTCAGCAACAAATTGACATGCCTAGATCATCCTGTCCAGTCTTCTAGATTCTAGGCTCGGTTAGGATGTTGGATAACAGCTATCTTTATATGCATTGACAGTAATAAACTCAACTCAACTAAAACTAAGACATGCCTATATATCTCAGACCAATCTCTTTTTCTTATAACAGAAAGGTATAGTCTTTCAGAGTTTCTTATGGCCGCCAAGAGAGCCCAGAAGCTTGCAGCACATCAAGCACTCTTGGACGCATTTCAAAAGATCCTGCTTGTTGTTCGAGGCAAGGCCTTTTCCTTTTAAAAATAAAAACACATTTTTAAAATCCTGCTTCTCTCCCACTCTTACCTGGGGTTCCAAGTGGTTTCCATCCACAGGACGGATCAGATCCTCACCTGCTTAGCGGAGTTTCTCCCAGACCATTTTCTGAGTCCTAGGTGGAAGAGCAGAGACACGAGTTACTGGCTTTAAAGCTTGGGATCTTCTCCAACGATGGTGGGAATTGTGGAGGAGGAGACTCGCCATCCAGAAATGCATGGTGACGAAGGCCAAGGGCAGCAAAGAGTGGGCTAAGGCATTCTTCATCCAGATGAGATGGCTCCCCCATGAGGCAAGGTGAGGTGACAGTCTCAGGCGGCACTTATGCCCTAGGATGGCAAGTGTAGGCACCCTGCCCCTCTGGAGGTGTAGTCTCACCTGCCTGCTACCACCGCCTCCCACCAGCTCCTCTACACTCTGTCACCCTCCTTTCAGGTGTCCTCCCCTTTATCCTGGCCCCGCTCCTGATGCAGATAGTGGTCTCTACCTCTTCTCCATTGCCCAGGTGCCTTATCTTTAGAAAATTTATTTAATCTAATTTAATTGATTTTGACATTTAGATCCCGCTCGTCCTCCAAGCAGCTCAGCGTGGTGTACATGCCTTTTTTTATCCTCACAACAACCCTGTGAGGTAGTTTAGGCTGAGAGATATATGACTGGCCCAGAGTCACCCAGTGAGTTTCATGGTGGAAAGGGGATTCAAACTCGGGTCTTCCTGGTCCTAGTCCAACACTCTAAACACTACACTATGCTGGCTCTTCTGGGCATGTCACTGTATGAAACTGCAAGTCAGCAGTGGAGACAGAGAAAATGGTGCTTCTAGCATAGAGTGGTGGCCTCTCCTCATTGCTTCTGCTTTGCTAGCTACAGTAGCTGCTTCTCTCCCACCAACCCCATCAGCAGGGGAGACTTGTGCATACGAAGAAGAGAACAAGAAGGAAACAGATCCAGCTACTGGAGCAAGAGAAGCAGTGGCAACAAAGAGTTAGAAGCCTACTCTGTGAAGAGGAGACACAGCTTGAGGAGGTGAGCAGGCTTTTCTAAACAGAACAACTAGCCTTCCCCCCTTCAAACCAACTAACAGGAGGAGGGGAGATTTTGAGGGGCTGGTTTCTCTTTAAGGACTGTGTGTGTGTGTGTGTGTGATTTGCCAGAGCTAGCATTTGCCAAGGCTAGCAAACCCCAGTGTTTTTGTTTGTCCCGACCTGGAGGGGGCATAGTCAGCTAGGGCTGTGGGAGACCCCACATTCCTTTGACATTTCTTGGACCCACATCCTGTGCCTCAGTTGGAAGCCTACTCCCGACATAAGAAGTGAAGGCCCAAGAACATAGCGAACAGAGCATAGTGAACAGGGATAGCAAACAGGACGTTGGCATTTTGCAGTTGTTTAGCAGGAAGTGTGCGGAGGAGGCTGGAACAAGCCCCCGTGATCACAAGAAGCGCAGAGGAGAAGGGAATGTAAGTACGAATCCCTCCATCATATTCTTGAGAAAGGCTGTTTGGACAGTTAAATATCTGACCAGTAGAGCTGCGACCTATCCTAATAAACTATCTCTAAATACTGCAAACAGCCAACAAAAGCGGTACGGAGACAGAAAGTCAGCAGGGGAGTGGGCACTTCTCAGTGTATTGCACAGAGTGCCACATGTATGACTATTTGCCCCATGGGCCGAAGTCATGGGTGTGTGCTCGGTGCAATGAGCTCCTGGCTCTCAGGGAACAAATTTATTCCCTTGAGACCAAGGTGGTGAATCTGGAGAAGCTCCGAGAGACAGAGAGGCATGTGGACGAGACCTTCAGGGACACGGTAGAGGCATCCCACTCCAGGGCTGATAGCTCCTCTGCTGTCAGGGAGAATGAAGGTCTCTGGCAAGGAAGACATTGGTCTGAGGAAGAGGGAAATGCTCCTTTAGGAGGGACCCCTTCATTGGAACATGAGCTCATATCCTTTCGCACAGGGGATACTCCTGCGGGGCGGGGCCTCTTTTTAGTGGGTGATTCAATCATTAGAGGTATAGATAGATGGGTTTGTGACCATGTGTTGACTGCACGGTGACTTGCCTGCCTGGTGTGAAGGTTGCGTACATCACACATCGTGATGCTGACGGGAGCTGGGCAGTATCTGGTTCGGCAAATGCCATCCCATCCTCGATAGAAAGGACAGGAAGGGGCGCCTTGGAGGTGAAGTAGCACTGTATGTTAGGGATAGAATCTAACAAGCTAGAAAACCGAGGTGGACTGGAGTCCTCCACAAAACCCTGTGCGTGACAATACAAGGCATGAAAGGAAACGTGCTACTGGGGGCATGCTATTGCCCTCCGGATCAAAACGCTGACAGTGACTGGGAGTTGCAGGGGGAAATCAGGGAGGTGTCAAGAAAAGGCAGGGCTGTAATAATGGGTGACTTCAATTACCCACACATAGACTGGCTAAATTCAGTCAGGTAATGACAGAGAGGTCAAATTTCTAGATACACTCAATGACTGTGCCCTAGAACAGTTGGTCTTGAAACCAATCAGAGAGAAGGCAACCTTGGACTTAATCCTGAGTGGCACCCAGGACCTGGTGCGTGATGTCAGTGTCATCGACCCTTTAGGGAACAGTGACCATAGTGCCATCAAATTCAGCCTACGTGCTGGGAGAGAATCACCAAGGAAGTCTAACACAGACATTTTGCGTTTCAGAAGAGGAAACTTCTTCCAAATGAGGAGTATGGTGAAAAGAAAACTGAAAGGGAAAATCAGGAGAGTCACTTTGCTCCAGAATGCATGGAGTTTACTGAAATCCACAATACTAGAAGCCCAGTTAGATTGTATATCCCAAAGGAGGAAAGGTACCACTAAGTCCAGGAGGGTGCCAGCATGGCTAACAGGTACTGTCAAGGAAGCCATCAAAGGGAAGAAGACTTCCTTTTGAAATTGGAAGGCCTGTCCAAACGAAGAGGACAGAAAGGAACACAAACTCTGGCAAAAGAGATGCAAGGTGACAATAAGGGAGGCAAAAAGAGAGTTTGAGGAACATTTAGCTAGAAGTATCAAGGGGGATAGGAAAAACGTCTTTCAATACATCAGAAGCAGGAAACCTGCCAGGGAGGCGGTTGGCCCATTAGACAATGAGGGAGTGAAAAGAATTATTAAGGAGGATATTGAGGTTTCAGAGAAGCTCAATGAGTTCTTTGCGTCTGTCTTCATGGCAGAGGATACTGACCATATGGCTGTTCTTGAACCAGGCTTTTCGGGGATGGAGGCTAAAGAACTGAGTCAGATAGAAGTGACAAGAGATGATGTTCTAAACTGTCTGGGGGGGGGGGAACAAACGAACATTGACTTGACTTTCAGATGCCTTCAGTTGCTTGTTCTCCCTCCATGCCCCTCCATGCTCCCTTCACTCATCTGATACCTTCAGTCTCCATAAAATCCCCCATGCCCCAACTCTTTGGGGTAGAAAGCTGGTCCTGTGGTAGCGTGCATGAATTGTCCTGTTTGCTAAGCAGGGTTGACCTTGGTTTGTATTTGGATGAGTGAGCATTATGAGAGGAGAACTGGTCTTGTGGTAGCAAGCATGACTTGTCCCCTTAGCTAAGCAGTGTCCACCCTGGTCGCATATGAATGGGAGACTAGAAGTGTGAGCACTGTAAGATATTCCCCTCAGGGGATGGAGCCACTCTGGGAAGAGCAGAAGGTTCCCAGTTCCCTCCCTGGCTTCTCCAAGATAGGTCTGAGAGAGATTCCTGCCTGCAACCTTGCAGAAGCCGCTGCCAGACTGCAAAGACAATAATGAACTAGATAGAGCAATGGTCTGACTCAGTATATGGCAGCTTCCTAGTAAGGGTCAAATACTCCCCTTTGGGTTGGGGCTGTAGTCCTGTGGTAGATCATCCGTCTACATCTCTACAGAGCATCTGCTCTGTAGAAATGCTTTCCCATTTAAAGGAAGAATTTAAATGTACAAGTTCCCAAGTTGAATCCCTGGCATCTCCAGGTAGAAGTGGGTAAGACTCCTGCCTGGAACCTTGGAAAGTGGCTGCAAGTCAGTGTAGAAAATATTGAGCTAGATGGAGAATGGTCGGGTAGAGGCAGCTCCCTATGTTCCTAGGACTCTGCCCATCAACTTGTGTTCTACCCTATTATTCAAACTCCTGCCCTCCTGACTGCCCTTCTTCCTAATAAAAACTCTTGACTACACCGACATTTTGTAATGGTTGTTGCACGTTTGCCTTTGCCCTCCTCCACTCCCCTTCCCTTGTGTGCCTAGCCTTCCTGAGGGCCAAGCCAGATGTGATATAGGAGTTCCTGCTGCCAGATCTCTTGTGTCCTATCTAGTTGGACTCTGGATTGTAAGCCTGAGATCAGGGCACGTGTCTTCTTTTTGCTGCATGTAGAACACCAAATAGCTGTTATGGACTCTTTAGAAAGACTAACATTAAAATCATCATTTCATTCCAAACCTTGAATAAAGGTGAGGAATGTTACAAAATAATAGACAAAAGGATTTTACTTCTAATTATTCCTTTGTTAAAACTTGGCCTTGTTAACTTGTCTGTTTCAGAGAATGGGAAAGTGGCAGTGGAGTATAGCTCTCCCCAGGAAGACCCCATTGACAGTTTAACAGAAGAGGAACTGAAAGGTCTCATCCAGGTAAATTGAAGCCTCATCTCATCATTCGCAGATGAGCCTCATGTTGCTATGACCTAGCAAGCTCAGCTCTTGAACATCTTAGCTTCATGAGTTGGGAGGAGTGAGTAGGGAATGAGCATTCTCTCTCATTTCAATGCATGGACTTTTAAATTCAATGGGCTACCTGTATGTTTATAGGAAACATAGGAAACAGCCATATACTGAGTCAGACCATTGGTCTATCTATCTCAGTATTGTCTTCACAGACTGGCAGCGGCTTCTCCAAGGTTGCAGGCAGGAGCCTCTCTCAGCCCTATCTTGGAGAAGCCAGGGAGGGAACTTGAAACCTTCTGCTCTTCCCAGAGCGGCTCCATCCCCTGAGGGGAATACCTTACAGTGCTTTACACTTCTAGTCTCCCATTCAGATGCAACCAGAGCAGACCCGGCTTAGCTATGAAGACAAGTCATGCTTGCTACCACAAGACCAGCTCTCCTCTCCCGTCAGGTGCTTAGACCAAGGACGGACAGGTTCCTCGGGGGCGGGTAGACTGAAGATAGCCAGAGATAGCTGGGCTGAATGTTAGATGCTTGGAGCCACAGAGAGAGGACTCACTGGTCTCCCGCTGTCAGATCCTGGTTCAATGTGAGTTAACCACAGTGGGTTGACCAGAATTGCCTAGGAAATCTGCATTCTCAAAACCAGCTCCACAGGCAACCACACTAATCACTTTATGGCAACCACACTAATCACTTTATGCAATCCAGATCCCTGTATGTCAGTCAACAAGTGTTAGTTTCACATTCAGTTCTCCACAGAGCCAACAGCTCCAAACATCTCAAGCCCATCAACTGATTGTCTGTGCGTTTGGGCCTACATTGTTGCCATAGCAGTCATGCTCGGAGTTCTGCAAAAATGATGTCACTGCCGTGGAATGCTCAGGGTGCAGACTCTGATGTCCAACCGACATTGGAGATCAAAAGATGGCAGGAATGGATCAGCTCTGTAGTATGGTCCCTGTTGCAAGCAACAGCAACAGCAACTGCAATTTGCTGCTCATGATCTTTTTGGACTTATTTATGGGAGTTGGGCACCGCAGCCATAGGTTGGGTGCAGCAGCCATAGGGAATTACTCCAACCCGTGCCGTAGCACCATAGAAGTCCTCAAGCTTTGGAAAGTCACCAGACCTCCTAGACTCCACCGTGTGCCACCTCCCAGTGCGGCTTTCCACCTGTGAGTACTTCAACCTCACTTCCAGAACTCGGAGGATCGAACCCTTTTAGGGAGAGCCTTTCATTAGGAGTGATGTAGGTGGGATAAGATACTTCTTATTTCGAGGTAGCTTAGCTGATGCCTTTTAAAAAAAGATTTGATACCCCTCTTTTCATCCAAAGGAACCAGAGCAGTTTACAACTCAATAATAACAATTTCGAAAAAGAAAGAAATGGGAACAGCCTTATAAATGGTATGAAGCACAAAAAGGGCCATAGATGGGGAAGAGGAGCCAAAGGGGTGAAGGAAACAGGGATCCCACTGCTCTGTTTAAAAAGGGGGGAAAGGACCCAATGCCTAGAGCGTTTCATAGCCACTGAACAGGCACTTCAGATGTTTCCCGAAAGAGCATTCAGCAGAACCATATAGCCAAACGAGCAGGCAATGGAGAAAAAGGTACAACAGGGATTCCAACAAGTAACGTCACCCCTTCCTTTGCCCAAGTTGATTCAGGCATACACGTTGACTAGGCACTCGCCTAGACAGAGGCGTAACTAGGGAAAATGGCGCCTAGGGCAAGCACTGAAATTGCGCCCCTATCCAAACAGGGATGATGGGACTTGTAGTCAACAATATCTGGAAATCCCTCTGAAAAGGAACACTGTACCATCTAGACATGGTTGTTGATCCAAACCTGAAAACATGAGCCATCTCAGGAAAAGACTTCAAACAACAGTCGGGAGTTATGCGAGGATTCCAAGTGTCATTTTCTCTGTCTCATCTCATGCTTTTTAAAAAACATGACTTTGTCCTAGAGGATCACCTGCCCAAATAGCCACTAGCAAAATAGGGGAAGAAGAAGCTGGTGGTGGTGGTGTGTGTGTGTGTGTGTGTGTATATATATATATATATATATATATATATATATATATATATATATACACACACCAGTGAATGATTCCTGCCAGCCTTTGTCTTATGATGACTGTTGGCTCATGATGGGGTATATGTGCATTCACCACACTAGTGCTTACTTTGACACCAAGAGGGAGGAGGATACATTAGTTTGCCACACTAGACAGAGGAATGTGCAACAGGAGCAGACAGCCAAGTTCTGCCAGGGCCCAAACCAGCCCCTGCCAGACTAAGAAATCCTTGTAATTTGCCCCTTCCTGTCACAAGCAGTGTGCTGTTGACTCTATTATTGACTCTAACTCTCAGATATCCCAGTCATGGATGGAAAATTCAGGGTCAATTTACAAGAGACACATTTTCTACATGGAAGTTTCTTCTGTGCAGGTGCTGTGCAGAAACCCATGTGTAGTGACCGCCAGGGGCATAGCAAGGTTGGAATGGGACAAGATGAGATTTCAAAATGGGCCCCCAGCCCCTCAAAGTCCAGGGCCTCCACACACCACAGGCCCCCAAGGATTTAAGTCGGATCTTTCAAAATACGTATGCTGCCTGGAAATACATTTCACTGAATACACACATGCACACTTCACAGTATATAGTGATATACATGGAGTACTAGATATTTGTGCTACTTTTAATGCCTAGAACACACTAGCAACGCTAATGATTAAAATGGCCCCCTCGCTGCGGATTAGCAAAGGAGACTTTCAACCCTGCAGGGTCAGCCAATGTTTGTTTTCTCAGAATTCTGAACAAATTCAGAAAAGTTTGATACAAGGTGATTTTTCACACCAGGCTTTTAAAGCCCTTTAACACACATCTCCTCTGGAATAGAGGTGCTGCATTCACATGTTGTCCAGATTTACCCTGAAGTTGCTGCAAGTTATTGGGGAGCAGTTCACACACAAAAAAAATAAAATAAAATGAAAGCACAACACATGCTTCACAGTTCTCACTCAGACCTTCTGGGTTGCAAAACAACTTGAACATAAGTGCATTTATGAATGGTTGAATGAAAATAAATAAAATATACTTGTTCCAGAAGTTTTTGTAATTTTCTGCCCTGAAACAAGCCACTTATAGGCCTTTTTAGATAGTTTTTGTTTTTAAAGCCAGCACATTTTCCAGTCTGTTTTCAATTAAATATTAAGGACTTCTCTGTCTCGCCCCCCCACCCACCCCCATATCAAAGCCCTATGGCAAGCAGATTCCTATAGGGGTGGGGGGACCCCAAAAAGGAATTCACAGCCTACCTAGCAATAGCTGTTCTGGATGGTCTGGGCAGGGGGGCTGCTGCTGCTGCTGCTTTGGAGAGCTCTGCCTCCTTCCTTCCTTCCTTCCTTCCTTGCTTGGAGCCAACTTGAGTTCAGGCTTCAGGGAGGCCTACTGGGAGGCCTCTCTGGAAGCCCCGCCCACCCACCAATCAGCTGAGAGGCGGGGAGAGAAGAGCTCTGCAGTTTGCAGGCCTTGCCGATCCTAGGCCGGAGCTGGAGGCAAGTGGCTGGGGGGCCCTGGGGCTGGGCAGGGGGGCAATGGGGTGGGGGTGGCAGGAACTGGTGTGGCGCCCCCACCTCAGTGGCGCCCAGGGCACCTGCCCTGCCTGCCCCCCCCCGTTCTGCTTATGCACCTAGAGCAGCACGACTTGCATTGTGCCTGCACAGGAAGAAGTGTACAAACCAGGGCTCTTGTCTTGTTTCTGAGGTGGCCAGCCTCCTGCACAGAGTGAGAGCAGCATGACCCCGAATACGCTGCCACATCAAGATGTCCTGCCTTGCCCTGCCTGGAATGACAACCGATGGAGCTGGTGCTGCTGCTCCGTGTGTCGCTTAGGCTCTCTGGCACCCCCTATCCGGACCAGCACAGAGAAACCAGGCAACCTTTGCAGAACTTTGGGGAGGCTGCACAGTAGGGTTGCCGTGTGTTTTGTCCCCCACCCCCGGCAGGAGTCCTCTGCCTTTTAACAGCTGCAACTGGTAGAAATCTTGACGGGAACTTTTTTGCATTACTGTAGCCCTAGGCTTGTTTTCATTTTCATTTTATTTTTTATTTTTTACCCTGCAAAAACAGCTTAATGTGAAAAATCCATCAGAAGATACAACATAAGTCATTGTAATTGTGTGTGTGTGTGTGTGTGTGTGCGCGCGCGCGCGGCGGTGAGGGGAGGGGGCAACGTTCAGGACTTTATCAGCTTGATGTCCTTTAAGGCATCGTTGTCTAGATAGGGGCTTGAATTTACTCACAAGTAGCAGCTCTGCAGGGCCATAATGTGTATTGGGACCAGGATGTGGATGTAGAGGGTGTTTAACCCTTTCTGTGCCCTTTTCTGGTCTAAAATGATATATCTCAGTGGCTGTTTTCAGAGTTAGATAGCCATGGGGGTGCATTTTTGTTAGTGCAGAAAGAATAGGTGAAACACCCCTAGCTCTGAGCCATGGTCCTGATACAATTTGCAGCTCCACAAAGCTGCTCTTTGTGAATAGATGTAAGCCCCTAACTTGATGAAGACACATTGAATGCCTTGCCTTGTTTGGTCTACACATTTTAGTCCACCACTCTCGTGCCAGTCTTCTAGCTGGTGGTGGGTGCTAGCTGCTTTGCCATTTGGGGTCACACACACTGCTACACAAAATGAACTAGGCAGCACAGATCATTCCTCTCAAGAGGGATTGTGTGGCTGTTAGGGCCTGGGGGGGGGGGAACACTGAGAAGCTGGTGCTGGCAGTTGCAGTTGCTGGAGATGGTGGGGAGGGAGGGAGTCTCTCAGATGTTACTTCAGCACTCTCATCCCTCAACCTTGTGGTGGCCGCTTGGTTTATGGTAGGCCTTAGGGCCCCACCCCCCGCCCGTTGTTTTTGGACTACAGTTCCCATCATCCCCAGGCACAGTGGCCAATATCCAAGGGTTATGGGAATTGAAGGCCAGCATCTGCTGGAGGGCCAAAATTGAAGAGCCCTGGCTTATGGCGTCCGTGCCTTATGAGGGCTTCCTTCCCAGAATCCTCCAAGAGAAAACAAACCAGGGCAGCCTAAATCGAGGGGTTCCCACCCTTGGGTCCCCAGATGTTGTCTCCCATCGTCCCCAGGCCACCATGGTGAAGGCCATTATGGCCAACACAATGGAGTTGTAGTCAAACAACATCTAGAGACCTAAGGGTGGAGACCCTTGGCACAGATGACCTTCCTCAAGAGGAATGCGGGGCTGTTAGAGGCTGGTGGAAACACATAAGATGCACAGAAGCACAAAATCAAACTTTGTCTGACTCTTGGGAATCACCACTTGAAGGCATCCCACTTCGAAATATCGATTTCAACATCATTCCCTTGCCCCCATCTGTTTCTCCCCCCTAGGGATTCCACTGGGAACCTTGCTTCGATTGGAAAACAAAGCTGGCCTGCTGGGAGAACTCCTTTTATATTATCAACAATTTTGTAAGTTCACCATGATAACTTTTGCTAAACCTAAGTGGGCAGATAGCTCAGAACTAATATTTTCTTGCCAGAATGCTGAGGAGATGACTAGATCTGCATCTGCCAAGTAGATTGATAAAGTTTTCAAAGCATGGGCAAGACAGAGAGTTTGAGCTTGGGGTGGGGGATACATTTGGTAATACCTTAAGAATGAATGCCGATTCTTAAATATCTTTGTTCATTTTGAATTAGATATACATTCAAAATGGGACAGGGGTAGGGACTTCAAGATGAGATGGAGAAGCTTAAATCTCAGATTTTGTATGGGGTGTTATTATGTAAGCATGCAATTTCCAAGACCTCAGATATATGGATGGGTGGTAAAGATTGTCATCACAATTCAGCAAAGGAGATTGATCCCTGTAAGCAGCCTTCTGCATGCGCAACTGACATGGAAGGAGGTGTGCATTCACACTGTGACACTTACTCAGGCTGGATATTGAACTGGTACTGGTTAGATGCCTTTTGTTGTCTGTGGAAGGGGATGCACATCTCTGTCCAGACTTGTTGCTCATGACTGCAGCTGGACTGGAATTGGAGTGCAGGATGAAAGTATCATGCTTATGCCCAATCCATTAAGACAGAAAGAGAGGCTGTGATCCTGGCTGTGCGATGTTCTCAAACTTCCCTTCACCTCTCCAGGACTTTCCATGGCAACAGTTTGAGCAAACTTCAGGAGGGCTCACTTTCACTTACGCATCGGCGGTAAGTTCTCGTTTCTAGGAGTACGGTGATTGCTGACTCTCTGGGTCAAAACTGCGCACCCATATGTCATTTTCTCCCCGGGGTGAATGGCGGCGGGGCAGATCTTTGTCAGCATAGGGGGAATGGGCTAAGCCCCCTCCCTTACTGTGGTCTTGATCCAGCTCAGGACACGGCTATTTCAAAATGTCATGTAAAGTGGCTAATATGTTGACTATACTTATTAGACCAAGGATGGCCAACTGGAACTCTTGCCAGTTCCCAGGGCAATTTTTATGTGGCCTTACAATATTTTAATCAATGGGTGATAAAAGGTTTGCTGACAGTTTCGTGTATAACGAAAATAACAATATTTCCAACTCATAAGGAACAGAATTCTTCTATGCAATTACATCTGTCTCTGATCTTGGATGTAGCATGTCTAGAACACGTTAGTAGTTGACATACTGCACAAGGTTATATTATTATTATTATTATTATTATTATTATTATTATTATTATTATTATTTATGTGCTTTTCCTGTGTAATGTTTGAGCAGTTTCACAAGAGCACTTGAGCACTAAATGCATGAATTGTGCAAACACGGTTGTGCAATTGACAACCATTCTTTCCACTTTGTGCAACTACCTTTGTGCAGTTCTTGTGTGCATGAATGTTACATTGCAAGGTGTTAGATTGCAAGATTGTGTCTGAATGCATCGGTTTCATAACTAGGGAGCCTCTTCTGATAGATACATCAGCTTTATTTTGGAGTCTGCCCACTCATGATGGGATCAGGTTGTGCAGGAAAATACACTCCCACTTTCATATTTTCCCCGACCATACTGACCGCCACCTGGAGAATAGATTGGCCCTTGAGAATATAGAAGTTGGTCCCTTCCCGCTTAGACAGGGTAATCCTGCATTGTAGAACTCTGGATTTCCATCTAGAAAATGCAGCTCTGGCACAAATGAACTGTTTGACCTTGGGCAAGTTACTCTTGGCTTGGCTTTCCTGCTAGTTCAATGAAGTCAGCAAATGGGATTGCCAGTGACCCACCCTGACATGGTCATCATGAGGGTAAATGAGACCATACATACAAGGCTTGTGCACAAAGTTGCTTCGGCACCGGCGGGGGTAATCCTTTAAGGGCGGGGGAGGGTGCACTCACCCCTCCCGCTGCATTTCCCCCACTGGCGCTCTGTTATTTTTAATCCCATCGGGGCAGCAGCGTTCCTCCCTGCCGGCCCATTGTCGTCATTGGCCGGAAGTGGCCCAAAGTAGCAAGCGTACGTGTGCCTGTTCCGGCCGACAACGACAACGGGATGGCAGGGAGGAACGCTGCCGGTGGGGGAAATGCGGCGGGAGGGGTGAGTGGACCCTCCCCCGCCCTTAAAGGACTACCCCCCCCCGGTGCTAAAGCGCCGAAACGATCCCCCGAGCCAAAATGTTTCAGAGGTTAAGATTTCAACCCAAACATATATGATTACAATTGACAAGAACCAATGGAAGAATTGTGAGCTGTTGGGGATGTCCTGTGTTGGATGTCCTGTTGGGGAGCTGGCTAATTGTGGGAGGCCAAGAGAGATTATTATCTCTTACTGGTGTTATTTATTTTAACATAACTCATGGAATTGTTTTGTTTTTTGAGGAACAGAAACAAGGGTGAATAGATTCTCGTCAGAATCTGAATTACAGCCCCTTCCCTTTAGTTCCTTTGTAACTGCTAACATCAACCCTCCTGACAGTCATGCCTAGCTCTGTTTGAAATCAGTGGGTCTAACTCTACTCCAAATGATATCTGAGAGAGTGCACAGCTTTCTTAGTGGCCCTTGCTCCTATGCCTTGAACAGTGAGACTATTCCCAGGATCAGGAGAAATCGGGCTAGGGGAACTTAGCCCGATTTCTCCTGACCGCGAGAACCACCAGGTTGGCAGGCGAGCCCGGTGGCCTCCAGGCGGTTAACCCACCAAAACAAGCCTTCCCTTCAAGCGAGTTTGCGGAGCGAGTGCTCCGCAAACCCAGATTTTAAAATCATGAGTAGACCCCTGACCGGGAAGCTGAAAAGCAGCCTCCCGGCTTGGGGGTCCCTCCAGCATGCCCTGCGTGCTAACACCGGGCATGCTGGAGCTTCCGGGGGCCACGTGGCCCCCGAACTCACCAGCCCGTGTGAAGAGCCTCAGTGCTTGCACTGCTGACCTTGCAGGTAATGCTGTTTGTCCCCATGCCATTAAATGCTTCACCTGCTAATTTCTGCAGACCAAGCTGCTATTGAGAGTATGAGAGGAGATCAAGGTCAGTTGGCAGTGAGGATTTCAACACTACTGAGGTGTGCAAATCGTTTTATTTGGATTGAGGCTACAGAGCAGAATTGAAACAAACTCAGGGAGAATTACATTCTCACACCAAGCTCCCAAGTTTCCAGCAATGCCTTGTTTGCTGAGCCTCAGAGCCAAACTGGACACCCATACATGCAGTTCTGAGCAGGAGCATGGAAGATCTGTTCCGTTTGGGGTTGTGTAGATTCCAGTAGCGGCTCGTGAATGCGCCCCTGGGAGGGGGGCGGGAGGCATCTTTAAGGGGAAAGAAAGTTGCTGCTTACCTCGGCAGCGTGCCTCCCAGCAGGGTAATCGCCGTCGCCACTCACCTGGCGTAAATGGAGCCGAGCCCCCGCCAGCAGCCAGGTGAGTGGTGGTGGCGATTCCCTGCCGCAGGGGCTGCTGGGAGACACACTGTGGAGGTAAGAAGTGACTTTCTTTCCCCTTAAAGACGCCTCCCGCCTTCCCCCCAATGGCGCTTCACTAGCCACTGCTGGTAGATTCTTGTCCTCTCTTCAAGCTGACCAGGCCAGGCCAGGGGCACTGGATGAGAAAAGACAAAACAGAGAAGCTGATTGAGAACGGTGGAGTTGGACACACCTTTGTAGTCTCCCTAGTTTCATCATTGCTATGTGCTCTTTTAAACAGGGACTTGTCAAGTAATGCAATCCAGACCATTGAGACGAATTCATGTGAAGCTGTCCTGTTTGTGCAGTTTATGTAAGTCACTAAGCATCCAAACCAGAGGCGTATCTAGGGAAAATGGCGCCTAGGGCAAGCACTGAAATTGTGCCCCTATCCAAACAGGGATGATGGGACTTGTAGTCAACAATATCTGGAAATCCCTCTGAAAAGGAACACTGTACCATCTAGACATGGTTGTTGATCCAAACCTGAAAACATGAGCCATCTCTATTCAAGACTTAGAACAACAGTCAGGAGTTATGTGAAGATTCCAAGTGTCATTTTCTCCCTCTTAACTCATGCTTTTTAAAAAACATGACTTTGTCCTAGAGGATCACCTGCTCAAATAGCCACTAGCAAAATGAGGGGTGGGGAGGGAGAGAAGAAGGTGACAGGGAGGGGGTGGGGGAGCCTATAAACCAGTGAATGATTCCTGTCAGTCTTTGTCTTGTGATGACTGTGGGCTTATGATGGGGTGTTGGGAATTCTCTCTGGTAGAGAAACTCTTTTTCATTCTAGCAGAGTGCACAGAGGCACAACACAGCGGATTTAGTTAGACATACGTGTATGCTGAGAGTAAAGTAACTTGGAGCCAGTTCATAGATTTAAATCAATATATAAGGCATTGATTAGACCATTCTAGATAGGAAAGTGCGGAGTTAGGATCTCTAATCTAGCTATCTAGCTGGATGCAGATGTATTCTGCACCTTCTCTGCACACATGGTGCAGGAAGAGGATCTGGCTTGCATGTTGCAAGGCAGAAGGAACAGGAAGAGAAGAGAGAGGAAGTGTCCCTGAGATTAGCAATCTACATTCCAAAGGGATAGCGTCAGAGCAGTAGAGAAGGGATGACCAATGTCTTGACCCTCTTGCCCTCTAACTCACTAGTCCGTCCTCCACTGTCTTTGAGACAAGAGACTGTGCAAAGTCCTTCACTTCCAACATGGGGTATATGTGCCCTCACCATTCTAGTGCTTACTTTGACACCAGGAGGGAGGAGGATACATTAGTTTGCCACACTAGACAGAGGAATTTGCAACAGGAGCAGACAGACAAGTTCTGCCAGGGCCCAAACCAGCCCCTGCCAGACTAAGAAATCCTTGTAATTTGCCCCTTCCTGTCACAAGCAGTGTGCTGTTGACTCTATTATTGACTCTAACTCTCAGATATCCCAGTCATGGATGGAAAATTCAGGGTCAGTTTACAAGAGACACATTTTCTACATGGAAGTTTCTTCTGTGCAGGTGTTGTGCAGAAACCCATGTGTAGTGATCAATAGATATGTAACTATTCCTCCAGGGGCATAGCGAGGTTGGAATGGGTCCAGAGACAAAATTTCACAATGGGCCCCCAGCCCCTCAAAGTCCAGGGCCTCCACACACCACAAGCCCCCAAGGATTTAAGTCAGATCTTTCAAAATAAGTATGCTGCCTGGAAATGCATTTCACTGAACACACACACGCACACTTCACAATATATAGTGATATACATGGAGTACTATATATTTGTGCTACTTTTAATGCCTAGAACACACTAGGAACACTAATGATTAAAATGGCCCCGTCGCTGCCAAGGAGACTTTCAGCCATGCAGTATGAGCCTATGTATGTTTTCTCAGAATTCTGAACAAATTCAGTCAAGTTTGATTCCAGGAGGTTGTTCACACCAGGCTTTTAAAGCCCTTTAACACACATCTCCTCTGGAATAGAGGTGCTGCATTCACATGTTGGCCAGATTTACCCTTCAGTCCCTGAGAGTTATTGGGCAGCAGTTAATATGCAAGTAAAATAAAATAAAATAGAAGCACAACACATGCTTCACAGTTCTCACTCAGACCTCCTGGGTTCAGGGGCGTAGCTAGCCTGCCGGCGGCCCATGTGCGGCCGTGGGGACGCCCCAATAGCCCCGCACCCTGCGTCTGACGTCAGACCCAGGGAATAGCCACCCCCCCCGCGTCTGACGTCAGACGTAGGGGGCGTGGCCTGGGAGTCCGCTCAGTTGTAACTGCCGAAGGGGCCGCGCGGCCCCTTTGGCAGTTAGAAGAAGGCTGGTGCTGCTTTCTCTTTCCCTGCAGGGAAGAGCTGCTCCTGGGCTGGGTTGCGAACGCAGCACCAGTCTTAGCTCCTGAAAGGGCCGCGCAGCCCCTTCGGGAGCTAGTGATGCTGGCCCTGCGTTTGCAGCGCGCAGCCAGGAGCGACTCTTCCCTGCCTCCTTTGAACCCGTTGGCCCAGTGGTGGCTCCGCCCCTTCCAGGGTTGCAAAACAACTTGAACATAAATGCATTTATGAATGAATGCATGCATGCATGAATGAATAAATGAATGTAGTATTGTTCCAGAAGCTTTTGTAATTCTCTGCCCTGAAACAAGCCACTTATAGGCCTTTTTAGATAGTTTTTGTTTTCAAAGCCAGCAAATTTTCCAATCTTTTAAAAATTAAATATTCAGAGACTTCTCAGTCTCCCCCCCACCTCCTATATCCAAGCCCTATGGCCGATCCTAGGCCGGAGGGCAAGGCAAGCAAGATGGCCAGTGGCTGAGGGGCCTTGGGGCTGGGCAGGTGGGCAATGGGGTGGGGGTTGCGGGCACTGGCATGGCACACCCCAGTGGCGCCTAGGGCACGTGCCCTGGCTGCCCCCGCCCCCAATTACGTCCATGATAAAAACCATAAATGGGGATGGGGTGGGGGAGCACAAATGGATTCGGTTTCCACCCTGTGGTTCTGGCCCTACATCTCCCAAGCTTGAGAAAAGACAAAACAGATAAGCTGAGAGAGAAAGGTGGGGTTGGACACACCTTTGTAGTCTCCCTAATTTCATCATTGCTATGTGCTCTTTTAAGCAGGGACTTGTCAAGTAATACAATCCAGACCATTGAGACGAATTCATGTGAAGCTGTCCTGTTTGTGCAGTTTATGTAAGTCATTAAGCATCAAAACCATCAATGGGGATGGGGTGGGGGAGCACGGATGGGTTAAGTTTCCACCCTGTGGTTCTGGTCCTATATCTCCCAAGCTTCTGCCCTAGAAGCAGTTTCCCTCCAAGAGGGTTCTGGGAGTCAGGCCTGCTGCTAGGGGCCACCGTTTCTGAGTGTGGGAGCTTTGACCCATAATTCCGGGTCTGTATGGGGTTGGGTTATTCATTGCTGAGCGATGTGTACTGTGCATGTGCTTCTTTAGAACTGTTTTCCATTTTTCTGGACTGCACACAGAGTTCTCCAAGCAAGGCTGAGCCAGATCTCAGTCCTGGAATCGATTCTCATATGTGATGCCTTGTTTCTAGAAATCTCTCTGCAAGAAGGCTCACTTGGTACCTGGTCTCGTGGTAGCAAGCATGACCTGTCCCCTTTAGCTAAGCAGGGTTGGATATGCATGGGAGACTAGAAGTGTGTGCACTGTAAGAGATTCCCCTCAGGGGATGGAGCCGCTCTGGGAAGAGCAGAAGCTTCCAAGTTCCCTCCCTGGCATCTCCAAGATAGGGTTGAAAGAGCGTGGCGTGAGCCCAAGATTGCCAGAGTCTGAGAGCGTGGCTTCCAGGCCAGCTTAAACAATGGCACTCTTCTTCATCTTAGAAATAGGCACTGGAGCTTCAGACAAGAGATGAATTAGCACCACTAGATGAGGGAGTTAGGAAAGAGTCTTTGGACATGAAAAAATTATTTTGTACCATGCAAAATCCTGTGCACAATGCTTGTTTCCAGAGACCTCAGCAGCAATCTCACTGAGAATCTCACTCATGGGTCATTCGAGGTCAGGAATGGAACACAGTTTATCAAGACGTAAGTGAATGCAAATGTGAAAAGAGTCAACCTGTTATTGCAGAGTAAGGTACTTTCTTTGACCCCCGGGAAGGTTCAACCCGCCCCCCAACTCTTTTGAATGGCAGAGTTCAACCCTAGAAGATGTAGCATATGGTTATATTCATTCATTCATTCATTCATTCATTCATTCATTCATCCATCCATCCATTCATTCATCTGTCATATTTTTATACTGCCTGATATGTATATCTCCAGGTATACAGATATTAGATAGATAGATAGATAAGATAGAGATATGTCTATCTCTAGGTGGTGTGTAATGAAAAGAAGCTACGGCTTTGAAGGAGGCTTCCTCCAGTGCTTCTCTCTTTTGAGAAGTTATTAACCGCTGATGCCAGGGCTGGAAATTTGATGCACTGTGCAGGTCAAACATCTCTCCTCAGTGTCTTCAGAGACACTGGGAGGCAAATACCATGTGTGTGTGTTTGTGTGTGTATAGTGCAATCCAGATTGGGACGATCAGTAGAGCTGGAAGCTTGCTGGTGGCTCAGGGACAGGCTGCTGCCCTTGCACATGTGCCAGCCCTGCCCCCTGTATCAGCGTCAGATGCACACTGACACAGGGACCATGCTAGCTCTGGGAAGGGCGGGGGCATGTGGCTGGGGGGGGGGCATGTGGTGCCTTGCCTGCTCCCAGGCTGCACTTTCTTTGTCAGCTGGGTGCTTTCTTCCTCTCTCCTGCGCGGAAGGAGGGGGTGGCAAATAGCTTAATCCGCCCCTGCCTCCTGGAGCTTCTTCCTGCATTTTGCTCAGCTTGTAACCAGTGGGTCTAATTCCTCCCCACGGCAGGCTTCTCAACCATCATCCGCTGAAAGTCACTGATGATGCCAGTTTTTACAGGCTTCCCTCACTGAAGCTTCTGTAAGTACCTGAAATGAATTAGTTATTACCGTGATCACTGGTTTTTCTGCATCTTAGACGGACACTCTTCTTCAGGGCCACTGGGTGGTCCAGAAGAACTCATCAGACTTTCCCCTTTTCTTCTTCCTCTTCTTCCTCTTCTTCGTCTTTTTCTTCTTCTTTTTTTTTTTTTTGGTGATGGTAAACTCTGAGGGTACGTTTCTGACTATGTGAAAGTGCCTCTGAGTATATGCAGAGTATAGGGCATTTCCCTGTATCCTGTTTTTAATGCAGGGCTTCAACTCTAAAATGCATGATAGAATTAGAAGAAGAAGAGAATTTCTTGGAGTATGTGCAGATTGCCAAGTGTGTTTTGAGCCAAGATTTTGTGCCTGCAAGATAAGAATGAATGATAACGAATTAAGCTCCTTTGATCATGTGCAGGCTGCTTTTGTGTCATCACTGAATAAACTTGATCAGTCCTCATGCATTTGGTACTGGAGGTCCAGCTTGCTGGTTGGAGGCATGATTTCAGGGCAGGCTGAAGCTAGTTACTCAGTGGTGAGAAAAATACACTGTTGACTAAACTGTACTGTTGACTAAACTGTTGGAGATTCTCTTGTGGTGAGAGAATCCCTTTCTCAATATAGCAGAGTGCACAGAGGCACAACACAGCGGTAGATTAGTTAGGCATGCGTATGTGCTGAGAGTAAAGTAACTTGGAGCCAATTCATAGTTTCAAATTAATATAAAAGGCATTTATTAAGGAACTCCATTCTAGATAGGAAAGTGAGGATTTAGGATCTCTAATCTATCTATCTAACTAGATGCAAATGGATTCTGCATCCTCTCTGCAGGGAGGTGATGGTGCAGGGAGAGAACCTTGCCATGTTGCAAGGTAGGCGGGCAGGTAGCAAGAGAGAGAGGAAGGAGGAAGTCCCTGAGATTAGCAATCTACACATCAAAGGGATAGCATCAGAGCAGTGGAGAAGTGATGACAAATGTCTTGACCCTCTAGACCTCTGACTTACTAGTCTGTCCTCCACTGTCTGAGGCAAGAGACAGCGCAAAGTCCTTTAACTTTCCAACATAAACAGTACTCCAGAGCTAAGACTCCAGAGCTAAGCCATGATGCTTTCTCCCTTTTCTATTCTGCCTGATGTGGAGTTGTGTGGTTCGAAAGCAGCAAACCCAACAAGCTTCATGAAATCGGGTCTCCCTAGACATTATTTCTGCTACACCACACTGGCTTTCTCTTTCTCTTTGGTATCCTGCATTGCAAAAAGTCTCTCTTCTTATTTCAGAAACCTTAGTTCTACAGAAATGACCCCAAAGATATTGGAGGACCTGATCCAGACCTCCCTGCAATTGAAGACTCTGTAAGTACTATGTACACCCTTTTCCTTTTGCTGGTTGCCAAAGGAGAGAAGAAAAGAGACAAGTGGAAACGGGGAGTCAGCCTTGTTCTAACCCCCTCCTCCTCCTCAGCCCTCTAAGTAGGTCGATAGGGGCAACTTCAGAGGCTGTAGTTTTCCCTGCGAGGAGGACAGGAGGACGGTTGACCAATACTCACACTGCTACCAAGTTGCTAGCCAACCCACACTTCTTGCCCAACATGCTATCAGGCTTTGCTGTGGGAATGGAAGTCATGCTAGAGTGGTGGTTGAGGGAACAGGCATTCCTCAGACCCGTTACAGGGGCTTCTCAGCGAGGTGGTCAGAAATGACAGAGAAGGAGGGGACGGAGCGCAGGGACGGAGCGCAGGTACTTCTCGGCTTCTCTGACTGTTGGGGTGTGCATGGCCATGGGGGCTGCCATGGAGAGTGGCTGCACTTCTGCATTTGCAGTGACATCACTGCCTGAAGCTTGTCTACCACTACCCAACTTCCCACTGAAATATGGAGCTACAGGACTGTTGGGTGTGTTCCAAGCTGTACGCTCAGTTCGTGTGGACCAATGGTGAGGGCATGCCCCCTGTGTGGGTTGAAGGAGTGCAGGAACATTCCCCAGAATCCTCTGCAAGAGACAGGAAGTGGCAGATATGCAGGGAGTCTGCAGGAGACAAAAAACACGGAAAAGATTCCCTGATGGTAAAAAGTCTGAAAAACACTTAGCTAGAGTCATGAGTATCTTTGGGCATCATTTTGAGACATCTCCCAGTTCCATCTTCTCCGGAAATAGCCCTTCATTAAAAAAAGGTTTTCTTTCTTCCTTCTTTTCCTTCACAGGCTGTATGCTTTCCCTCACCAGCACTCAAACACAAATGGAGTGGGGCCATAGCTTAATGACAGTGCTCTGCACATGCAGGGTCCCAGATTCACTCTCTGGCATTTCCAGTTAAAATAACCTCAGGGAACAGAGCTAGGAAAGACCTCCCTCTGAAGCACTGAAAAACCATTGCCAGTAAGAGTTAGAAAGCACTGAACTCAAGGGGCCAAGGATTTGCCACAGTATCAAGCAGCTTCCTACTTCTTCGGCAAGTAATAATTTCATCAGAAATTATTATCCCTCACAGCAAAGGGAGACTATGATCTCCCTCACAGCAAAGGGAGGAAGATAATATCCATTATCTCCCTCACAGCAAAGTCAGCTCAATCTTCCTCAGTATATGGAGATGGGAATATCCCTTCATAGGGCAGTTTTGAGTTAGAAACATTTTCTGAAGAGATGTGGGGGATATGTGGAGAGCCCCCAAAGTGTGGGTCGGCATGGCACCCTCCTGAAAGGACTGGATTGGTTGTGGGGGTTGCCAGTTACTGTCCTCTCCTGCAAGAAATGCCAAGAAGCTGTGAGGAGTTCTGTCTTTTTCCTTCACAGCATCTTGCCTAACAAGGTGTTCTGCTGTCTTTGCCATCTGAAGGATGACATTGAAGTTTTGTCTGATACGATGAAGTTGGACTGCACCGACACGTGTACCACAAAGGAAACTCTCTGCGGTAGGCTAGTAGTAGTTGATGAAATTCTGTATTGTTTTGAATGTTAAAGAGCATTTCACGATTTCCCCTCTAAGCAGGGGAAAACCTGTTGCAAAATGAGCGCATCGGCAGAATGTACTAAGAAAGAACACCTCAAATGGCAATGATGCAAACTGCACAGAAATCAAAGTAGGTCTGCAAATGTCTCCTTTTGGGGATAAAGTGATTTTTGGACCTTTGCTTTGATTTCTGGAGTCCTTCCCTTGGTCCAAAATATGTATCCTTCCTCCATGATTCTAATTTGTGCAGAGTGACCTCTGAAAGTGTAAGGGTAATACTTTCTAGAGGCCCTTACTATCCTTTTCGGGGGGGGGGGTCAGCTTCCTGGGACTCTCATTATTTTTCAGCTTTGATTGCCAAACCAGGAATTGTACTGCAGAGAGTAAGAGTAGGTTCCTTTGACCACACTCCTGCCCTCTCTTTTCCCGGAGAGAAAACCGTCTTCCCCACTATGCTGTTGCGAGAGAGACTGAGCAACTGGGGAAGAGATGGCAGGTGGTGCCCTCTCTCTCTCTCTCTCTCTCTCTCTGTGATGGTGAGAAGGATTGGACTACTGGCGCTGCCCCTAGAGAGAATGCAAGCTACCAAATTCTACCCCCTTGACTGTCCTCTGTTGGGTGGGGCAGTGGGGAAGATTGGGCTTGCTGGACCCAATCCCCGCCACATGTTGTCTAGAGAGAAAAGACAGATATGCCAATAGATCAGGCCTGCTCAACTTAGGCCCTCAGCTGTTCTTGGACTACAACTCCCATAATCCCCAGCCACAGTGGTCAAGAGTCAGGGATTATGGGATTTGTAGGCCAACACCTGCAGGAGGCCCAAAGGTGAGCAGCCCTGCAATAGAGGCAGCTGCTTGTAGAAGGAGCAACCTCATCTTTTCACCCACTCTTGTGTACTCTCCTTCTGATCAGAAACTATGGCAGCTACTCTTGGTAACAATCACCTTGCAGGAGCAGCCATCAGGAGTGCCTTCCTGCCACGCTGTCTCTAAGCAGCATGGCAGGCAAGCGAATGAGCAGCCACCGCTGCTTCCAAGCACTCACTTATGCTTTCCCTCTTGAAGGCTCTATCTGCTCCCTCACAGATTGAATGAACCACTGACTGAAAGGAAGCTGGGGCGGATGGCAGAGATCGCCTCTGCTTGTTCCTGTTCCTGTTCCTGTTTTCTGTTCCTGTTCCTGTTCCCGTTCTCTCTCTCTCTCTCTCTTTCATGCTGTAGGAGAAATGGGGCTTCATTGAGAGGGAGAGGGAGCAGGCAAGCAATCGAGGCAACGGCTCCTTGGATGAGCAGGCCACTTGCACACTCCATCTTTGGTCATCACAGTGGTAGGGATGGGGGAGGAGAGCTGGTTTTCAGGTAGTGAGCATGAAATGTCCCCATTGTAAAGAAGGGCTTGGACTTGGTTGGGTGACTACATGTGAGCACCGTGAGATCTTCCCCTTAGGGAATGGGGTCATAGCTCAGTGGAAGAGCATCTGCATGCTCAGGTTCACTTCCTGGCTTCTCCAGATAGGTCTGGGAAAGACTCCTGCCTGAATCCTCAGAGAGCTGCTGCCAGTCAGTGTAGACAATACTGAGCTAGATGGGCCAAGGGTCTGACTCCCTCAAAGGCAGCTTCCAAAGTCCCCATGTTCTCCTGCTGCACCACCCAGAGAGGAGGGAGGGTGAGCGAATGGACAGCGGTGACTCGGCTTGGGCTTTCTGAGCAGTTCCATGGGGTTGAAGACTCCCTGTCAGGCATCTTGGAGAGACAGAGAGGACCAACAAGCTCCAGGAGACAGCACGGCCCCCATTCTCCAGAGTCAGGAGAGGCTGCCTCCTTTCCTTGCCTGCCTTCTGAGGAGGAGTGTGACTATTGGGACACACAAGCAAAAAAGGAGACAGCATCTCACGGGGCTCGCTGTGTAGCATTGATTGAAGCCCAATGCCTTTCAGCCTCAGAGCTCTTCAAGGGCAATCATTAGTAATCTTTCAAAAAGACCTTGAGTGAAACGCCTTTGCCTGGTTACAAGCTACTTGCTCAAGGTCTTTTTGAAAGAGGCCTGAAGAAGGCCTCTGAGGCTGGAACGCCTTGGCCTTCAAGAAATGCTACACAGTGCCCTGGGACTTTGTCTCCTTGTTTGCTGGCCTGGTTGGGGGCTTCCTGTCCGTCTCCATCCCCTGGTCTGCTTTTGGGACTCACAGCAGCTGCATATGGAGCAAGAGGCTGTTAGTTCAGATCCCTGCCGATGTGCTTCCCAGACTGTGCCTAGTCCATAGAACTGGAGTCACCTCTATCAGGCAGCAGCGATATAGGCAGGTGCGGTAGGCGGATGCTCACTTCAGTGACAACAGCAAAGACATCATCTCGCACTGTGCGGGAGAAAGGCAATGGCCAACCACTCCTGTATTCTTCCAAGAAGACCTCATGGCTCTGTGGTGGCCAGGAGTCGACACCGACTCGAACCATCTTTCCTTTCCCCTTTACTGCGACACACAGGCCAGTGGGACTCCGGCCTCCCAAGGGCTGCTGCCCTTCAGCAGCAGCTGGACCATAACTGACAATGGGGCGGGGGGGAGGGGGGGAGAGAATCCCTCCTTTACAAAGGCCCACAGGGTTGGATGGGGTGGGATCCTGGCATCCACAAGAGGGGTGGCTGAAAGAGCACGCAACTGGGAATCTTCAGGAACAGACCTTGCGGAGAACGGAGAATGCTTAAGCAGCTTGCCTTTCCTGCAGAAAACATAGCGTACAGTTTGTCACTTAGACTGTTAAGCAGCAGCCTCATTTCTTTCTCACTCTCCCCCTCAAGTGCCTCTGAATTTTAGTTGGCCCCCCTCCCATGGAAGGTGGGCTCTTTTCAAATTCCAGCTCAAATTCTAGCTCCCTCATTGGTTTACTGGAATGAGAGCTGCCTAAAATGGTTACAGGAGGAAGATCCCATCCCTAGAGCAAGAGATGTTTGTGGGGAAACTGAAGAAATCCATATCAGTAACTGTCGTTTAAAGGTAAAGTGTGCCACTTCTTTGACTCCTGGTCGTCTTTGGTAGAATACAGGAGGGGTTTACCATTGCCTCCCCCCGGGGAGTGTGAGATGAAGCCTTTCAGCATCTTCCTCTCTCGCTGCTGCCCAATATAGTAGCAGCGGGGATCCGAACTGGCAACCTTCTGCTTGTCAGTCAAGCATTTCCCCGCTGTGCCACTTAAGGTGGCTCTGACTGCTCTTGACTTTCAGGCATAACCACACAACAGAGCGGGAGCCATACAGAGGCAGTTTCTAAACGGGTTCCTCTTCTTAATGTATGTGTGGAAGGAGCATGCCAGAATACTGGCCTATCATCCTGCTCCTCTGCACTGGCTGGCAGTCCTGTCACTGCCACTTCCTCCTTCCCTCCTCCTGGGTAGGGACTAAACCACCTGCTCCAGCCCCTTGCCTGAGATGCAGCGGGAAGGAAGGCTGGACTGCTTCTCTCTCGGGGACACTTGGTGCAGTTTGGGCTCACCTTGGCTCACCTGCCTCCTTTTGCTGCTGCCTCCTTTTCTGCCTGCTGGGAAAGCAAGGGACAGGAGTGGGGAGAGAGAAGAAAGGGACTCTGCAGCCAAGTGCCTGAGATGAATTCATGGCCCTGAAAGAGGGAGAGGAGGGGGCAGAGGCGATGGGATTGCTTGCCAGTGGAGCAAGAGGGATAGACCTGTGTGTGATTCACTGCTCTACTACAGGCCCATGTACTTATTATAAAAAGAGGCTCATTGTGCCTTGAACGTGGTCTAAGCTTGCTTATTCTATTTTATTGGTCTACACCTTTAAAGTGGTTTGAAGCCACCTAATGGCGCAGCGGGGAGGCAACTTGCCTCGGGAGCAAGAAGTTGCAGGTTTGAATCCCCGCTGGTATGTTTCCCAGACTATGGGAAAGACCTATATCGGGCAGCAGCGAGAGAGGAAGATGCTGAAAGGCATCATCTCATCCTGCGCGGGAGATGGCAATGGTCAACCCCTCCTGTATTCTACCAAAGAAAACCACAGGGCTATGAGGTCGCCAAGAGTCGACACCGACTCGACGGCACAACTTTAAAGTGGTTTCAAGCAGAGTCACTTTCCCCCTTCTCATGGAACCCAGATAGAATTTTGAAAAGTGGGTGGAAGCTAAGGGTCTCTAATCGACAGTTCAGGTGGTACAAACGGATACAAGTTTGTCGCGAGGACAAAGCCTTGGGGATAGATCAGGAAATGCCTCTACTGGAGACTGTAATTAGTCCTTCAACACAGTGTTGCCAAATATCCTTCAGCCTCCACCTCATGCCTCCGATGAAGTAGATTCTTGCCTACAAAAACTCAGGACATTGTGTTAATGGAGCTACAAGGCTCTTTGTTGCTGTGATTTTGTCAGTCACACTTCTAGACTTTCAAACAGCTAGAAACTTCCTTTAAAAAAATAAAGCCGAGATGTATGGTGCTTCCAGCAGCAATAAATTGTGCAACTTTCAGTGGAGTCTTGCTTACACAGACTCCCATCGGCTTCCATGCTGCTGCTTCTTCTCTGGCCACGCACTGATCAGAGACCTTGTGCTATTTTCTCAGCGCCACCTTAGGTTGCTATCTTGCTAACTGGTGCATCTTTGCTCTGCATGTCCTTGACAGGATGAAATGCAGTCACACATTTGTCCCTTTACAACTTCTCTTCTTGCAACTTGCTAATGATCTGAGCATCAGGTGCTTTTGGACATTGGATGATCCTGTTCTTTTCTTCTTGCTTCTGAGCAGAGAAAGATGAGGCTTTGAATAGGATGCAAAAAGAAGTAATGAGGGTGCTGGGAATCAGGAAGCTGAAGACCAGCAGTACACGGGGCAGGCCAAGGACAGCGTCGCTGCACAGGTCCGACCAAGCTGTTATGCAGTCCACACCCAGCATCCCCTGGTCGACAGCTACCATCATCCTGGATGGCGGAGCTCATGGTGAAACTCCCTGGCTTGAGGGCGACCATGATGAGGCTGACCTCAACAAGTGGTGCTCTTCCCTTATCCCAGTCACGCTAGTGAGGAGCCGCTTAGCCCACGTGATCCGTAGGCTCAAAGTGGACTGCACAGAGTCCAAGGTCCAGCTGGCCTGTGCTAAGATGATTTCCAGGCTCACGATGCTGCTGAACCTCTTCAGTGAGAGAGAATACGTCAAGGAGACGTCCTCCCTGTGGAAGTCATACTGCCGGCCTATGAAGAATGTCGCCAACCTGGCCACAGGAAATCCAAGAAAACGGGTGAATCCTGAGGTAAGGGGCAATCCTTGTCAAGCCTGAGGGGTTGTCAATCCTACTAATGCGTTGTCAGGAGGAGCTTGGGCAACGATCAGCTGACCTGGATGTGGCTCACTGGGCGTGAACAAGGGGAGGCAATGGGAGTTCACCTGGCACTGGCTTCTTGAAAGCATAGAGTCAAGCCATGAAACATTTGGGTTTGTCGTTCATGCTTTCTTTTCAAATTGCAATAAACTCTATTCCGATTGAGACATGGCCTTTAAAAAGTGGTTGGGTAACCGATTCAGGCCATTTGAATTGGTTTTGAATTAATTTAAATATATTTCACACAGAAAAGATCACACTCTTTTGCAGAATATATTTCATGCAGAATAATATCAATCTCTCACTTCTATCTGTAAAATAAGTCCCACGATATCCATTGCACTTGAGAACGACAATGCATTCGTTCTCACGACCAGCACTAGCCATGCTAGTGCAGCCCCACCTGGGCAGAGCTGCTCATGAGAACTGCCGGGATCGGTCCCAATCCCGGCACTCCTCGACTGGGTAGTCCAGGTGAGGTAGGAGGGTGTACATGCAGCCTCCTCCCTCACCATCTGGTCATGTGGGCAGCTGGGGTGCTGGCAGCTCCCTTCAGGCTGCTGGCAACCATTTTAATGATAGATGCCAAGGGAAGGAGCAACCCAGCCTCTAGGGTTTCTCCATGCACAATGCTGCTGGTGTGGTGCTGCATTGTGGGATTCCTGGAGGCCAGGCTTTGCTTCCCCAGCCTCCAGATTGCTGCGCTGCTGCTCATCGCAGTGGCGATCATGTGGGTGGGGAGATGAATGGCAAGGTTGGGAGGGAATGGAGGTGATGAGGTGAAACCATCTGCTGGCCATTTGCTACCAATCTGTGATGTGAATGGAGGTTCTTACCATTTCTCCGTGATGCATTCGGATGATGTCACTAACCATCACACAATTACACAGCACCATCTGCTGGCCATTTGCTACCAATCTCTGATGGTCTCAAAAGACTTGATTCCCACCATGGATTGGTAGCAAATGGTCAGCAGGTAATGCTGTCAAATTTCACAATGGCCAACAAACCCGTCAGATCACCCCTTGGAGAAATTGTGTAAACTTCCATTTTCAAATAGAGTTGTTCTCTCTTTGGCAATATACCCCATGTCTTGCATTCAGGAGAGTCCAGGCTTAATCTCTAGCCTCTTAGTTAAGGCTTCAGGGCTGAGAGCAGCTGTAAAAAGAGTAGAGAGTACTGGGCTGAATGGACCAATGTTTGACTTGGTAGAAGACAATTGCATATGTCCATATGAGAGCAAGTTCAATAGAGAGCAGTACAAGTGGTGTTTTTTATTCTGAGGGGGGTGGGGGGAGAAAAAGGTAGAAAGACAAAAAAGCCTGTTTTCCCTTTCCCTTTCCTTTGTCCCACCTTGCAGATTGCAAGCCAGGGAATCCCAGAATATGGCTATGGCAAAAGGCTGTTTGCTATTTCAGTGACTGCAGTGATAACGATGATCATGGCAGTAATTTGCCTGTTTGAGGTAAGCTAAAATGCATTTTTAAGTTGGATTTATGAACTGCCAAATCCAAGGGCTTGGGGTGGGAAGCGAATGTCCCACAAAGACACAGTCCCCCCCAACTGAGGAAGAACTACTTTCACACGGGATATGCCAAATACTCATGCTTTGTAGAGAGCTTTCATTTGAGCCAGAGTTCATCCTGCCTCTACCTCTGGTGAACTCAGCTGCTGTTTCTAATCCCAGAGCTCCGACCTGAAGCGTGCAAAGACAGCAGGGCCTCTGAGCACGTTCAGTGTCTTTCCCTCACCCCTGAATACCCACAGGCATTTCCTCACAACAGGGATTAGAGTTGGGAGATCCAATCAACAATGAGCTCCAACACCTCTCTTTTTTAGGAGCACTATCATGACAGGAATGCTAACAAACCAATTTCTTGGTTGACCACCCAAATCATTGGCTCTGGCCCGCTGCAGGAAATCTTTACGTGGTGGTTGGTTGCTCATGGTCTTTCCTCTCTTTTTCTTGACAAACAGATCTGTTCTCAGCTTTCTGCAATTAAGGATGGCACCCCTCAAAGGAAACGGTAAGCCTTGCTCAGGAATGCCTGGTCTTCTGTGATTCTGCAGTCTTGGGACTCTACGCACAGGACCTGGTCTCAAGCTCAGGATTTGGGTGTCCACTTCCATGTTAAAAAAAGAAAACCATTTTTTAGGCCTTAAGGCAGTGGATGAAAAGTTGAAAGGATGCAAACAGTGTCTGTCAGATCCTCCAGTGTTCAGTGGGCAGAACTTCTGTGTGCTGCAGAAGTCTCTGGCCATGTTCTTCAGCTACCCACACACTCCCAGACTTCATATTCCAAAACCTCTCCTCCTAGTGTCATTATGCCTTCTCCATTTTTGACATTTCAGGGTACAAATCTATCCCATGTGCACCATTTGCACAACCCTTTTCATGTAGGGGAAAATTGGTACGCCAGCTGTGACTACCACTAAAAAACACATATCACCCATTTCTTTGAGAGAACGTTTCATTCAGTTTGTTCCATTCTCTCCCTCCTCCATCTCCCCTGCTAACTTGGCAAAGAGGCACCTTTTAACATGATGGTTCTCTTTATTTAGCAGGGGGAGAGTAACTGGCCCTATCCACCCCCAGCACAGTGCCTCCAGTGACTGTAGCTGGTCTCTGTCTTATGTTTCTTTTAGATGGTGAGCCCTTTGGGGATAGGGATCTATCTTATTTGTTTGTTATATCTCTGCGTAAACCGCCCTGAGCCATTTTTGGAAGGGCAGTATAGAAATCCAATGAATAATAACTAAATAAATAAGCATTCCAAAGCAATGATCAGGCCTGGGTGTCAATTTCTTCTTTTTATTCTCATTCAAAGGCCCTTTCTAGGCAGAAAGAAGAAAGGTGCAAAACAGGTAAGGAGATAGCTTATGTTCTCCCATCGTCAACAGAGATATGGATTTTCTGGAAACCTTTGTTGGCAATTCATCTGAAAAAATTTCCCAAGCAAATTTCTCCTCATTTGCTGAATATTTGTGGGGGTGGTTTTGCCCAAAAAGCCAATAAATACTGTAGAAATTTTCCTGATGCCCTAAATAGACTGAGATCTCATTTTGCAAGTTATTTGATCTGATTATGCAAGTTCTTGATTTAAAAAACCAACCACTCTACACCATCTTAACTTCCCTTCATTGTACCTCATATGATTTTCAAGTATCCAAACAGAAATTTTAGAAATAGACATTTTTGTCCTCACCACAGCAGTATTCTTCACTTGACCTTTTTTCTGAAGGAGGCGATCTTCCATTCACTTTTCTGTGAAAGTGAATGTTATGTCCACTTAGAAACTATTTGATGATGAGAACTAAAGCTGCTCCTTGTCCCCGCGATGAAGACTCCTCCTCCTGCCCACAGAGGCACATTTCTTCCTCTGTATGGCCCCAATCTGGGTTCTTCCCTTTGGCATTCTAATGTCAAGAAATGGTGGGCATTACGATCATATATCCAGGATGTTTTCTAGACGGCAGTCAAAGATGCTCTGTATAGAACTTGCAAATCAATACAAGCTGAGAGTTTACAGAGAATCCAGACCCTCCCCAAGATTGGTGCTGATTTTTCTCCTGGGATCTGATGGGGAGGTCACGTGGGGAAAAGGCCCTTGGTGCAATGTTTGCTGCACCCCCCTGTTGGCCACTCCTTGCTTTTGGTGATTAGCTCACATTCACCAGCAAATGAATTTGAAAAGGGGTGGGTTAATAACGAGAAGCAAGAGGTGGCCAGCAGGGGGCGCAGTGAAAATCGCACCAGCAGCCTCCTTCCCATGTGACCTCCCCATCAGATGCCAGAAGAAAAAAGCAACCATCTGCAGGAGGCTCTGGATTCTCTGTGCACTCTCAGCTGATATTCATTGGCAAGCTCCGTTTGTAGCATATTTTACTGTCATCTAGAAAACCTCTAAATAATGGCATGATAGCCACCCCAAACCCTGAAGTTGGTTTGTTGTGACTCATTGTCACGAGATTGTGACCCACGGACCCCTTCTTCTGCTCAGTCTTCCAGTGCAGGTTCTCCAGTGCTCGGTAAGCCTCTTCGGCTCAAGGAGAGTGTGGATAAAGTCGGGGGAAAGAAACAGCATGATGAGGACTCCTCAGGAGACAAGGCTATATTCAGCCGGGAGAGGTATAAATGAAAGGAATATTCTCAGATCTGCATGGGTTACAGAACATCCTATCTCTGATTGCTCCCACACTAGCCCTTTCCTTCAGAATCACTCTCTTTCAGTCACTGACTTGTTACAGAGAATCTAGACAACGTCATTGCTAGCCTGTTGCGTTCCGATGTTTTCAGCATCCCCCTCCTGTCTCCCCCCACCCCCGGTGGACAAGCATTGCATTATTGAGGCACATGAGGAGTGGTTTGATGACAACGTGGTTGATTATGATGCTCTGCCATTTCCTGGCCCTGGTGGCCACTATATGACCTGCAATGTCTCTTCCACAATTGTTTTTCAATAGAGGTTTGCCAGCTTTGAGGTGCTGATGTGGGAAGTTGCATTGAGGGACTCCTTGGGCAGCTTGGTATTGTTTTATTTTTTGTTTTTTAAATGAAACCTTTCTCTAATGTGCAAGAACATAAATAAACTTGGGAAATGGAGGACAAAATGATGGGGTTGATAGGGTGGATTGCCATGCCTCTCTCCCACCATTTCCCAGAATGAGCCTGCAAATGAGCTTTTCCTGACTCCCGAACTCATGCTGAATTTAAACAGCTGCCCTCTGCATTAATCCCCTCCCTACATATATGTAGGAGTCCATGCCATCGAACGCAAGGGGATTGACTTCAATCTGAGTAGACGTGCGTGGGAATGGGCTGTGCTTAATATCCGCTTTCATAGCCTAGGCACTGTCCAGATTACATGCGACAACCGTGTCACTACTGCCCCTTCAGTGTGCTTCCGTCCTGCCTGTGTTTCGGCATCGCGGTCCCTGCGCTGTCAGCAAGGTGCCGCTCTCATTTCTGATGTCCAGGGGCGTCCCGCTAATGAGGCAAAGGGAGACGAATGCCTCCTGGCCCACAGCCTCGGAGGGCCCCCCGGCCAGTCCTGGCTCTCTCCATTCTGCCGTGCAGCATGCCTGCAAGGGAGCGCAAAGACAGCTGCCTGCCTGGCTGGATCTGGAGGTGGAGGAGGGCGGGAGACACTGTCGAGAAGACAAGAACAATTAAGCCCCCACCCCGTTCATGTTGTTTTGCCCTGGTATTCTCTTCGCTTCAGGAGACAGTTAATGGCTTCCCCATTGGAACAGTTTGCCTGTCATTCAGCTGTAAAGCTGAATCAAATGTGGGACTTCGGCACTGGGCATAGATCTTTGTGCCCTCCCCCTGGCTTGTAGAAGCCGGAGGAATTGTGCAAACCTGGAAAGACATGATGCCATACTCTTTCATGTACGTCATTGATTCCTGTTGCAGGATTTCGCCTTACTTAGCACACCATTTGGATTTGCTCTTTCTAAAAGTGTAGCCAGTACCCTGTTCTCGATACAAGCGGTTCATCGCTAAGGCTCTCTCTTTTCGACCACTAACACAATCTTGGCCATTATGGGAACCACTTTTGCAGGGCAAATTGGTGCAGTGTCGCTGTGCTAAGACAGCCAGGTTCATAACAGCCAAACAGTCTTGGAGACATGATACCCAGTTGTGAAACCATTGGAGACCCTATTACTGCTCTGCAAGCGCCACATAACTTTGGCTCTTCTCTCTTTGTCAGAGTGCCACCAGCGCCACCAAGCCCGCCAGGTCCACCAAGCCCGCCAGCGGTAGAACAATCGCCTCCAAGAAGGCCCAACTCAAGAAGAATGTAAGTAATGGTTGTATTCTGTCCAATGAGGCTATTCTCATGATGGAGGAAAACCGGGCGAAAGGAGCCCAGCCCTGTTTTCCATCCTCGTGAGACCCACCAGGCTTGTGGGTGAGCCCAGTGATTCTCTGGCAGCTAGCCCGCCAATGTAGCCCTCCTTTCAACCCAGCTGAGTGAGTGCTCCACTAACCCGGGTTTTCTGATCGTGTGGCGCCTTGGCATGGCTCTGTGCCACGGCCACACACCAGGAGACCTCCGCCGGGAGGCTCAAACAATCCTCCTGATCCCAGGGGTCTCCCCAGGATTCCTCCATACACTCGCGTGGGTCATCCTGCTAACAAGCAGAAGGTTGCTGGTTCGAATCCCCGCAGGTACTATATGGGGCAGCAGCAATATAGGAAGATGCTGAAAAGCCATCATCTCATATGGCGTGGTAGGAGGCAATGTTAACCCCTCCTGTATTTTATCCAAAGTAAACCCCAGGACACTGTGGACTCCAGGAGTCGAAATCGACATGATGGCACACTTTACTTTACTTTTATTTTTGTGAGACTGCTCCCCCGTTCTTTACCTTTTGAATGCCATTTTGAATACATTTTGAATGCCAAATCACCACTTTGGGGGCAAATGGCCGCTTTGGTATGGTGGGGCGAATTTTCACATGGATAGAGCACAGTAGGAAAGTCTTGACTCTGCCCCTCGCTGCACAACACATTCCCAGATTGGGGCCCCCTGTGACTGAGAGTCCAAAGGGTCTGCTTCCAGGTTGCACTTGTCTTCTAATGATGGCTCTCAGGTCATGTGCAGGTTGGCCATCATTTGGTCACCAGGGCGCTTTCCAGATTGTGAGCCGTGCACCGCAAAAAGCGGTGTAAACTGCAACGATTTGTGGTGCCAAATTCAACCGACATTAGAGAGCCATTATAAGGGGGAAAGCCTCCTACAACGGGCAGACACAGCTATTATTTTATTTTATTTTTGCAATGCAGATGCAACATTATAGGGCTGTGACACAGCAATAAAATCCAAAAGGCGGCGTCGGAAATAGGAAAGGCACCTTCCTTACAACACAGGGGCTGTGATGTCAAAACACAGGCTCCACAGAAGCACACTGAAGGGACCCTTTGTGACAGTGTGATAGCGTGCAATCCGGAAAGCGCCCTGTTCACACACTTGGAATCAGTTCTGCATTTCAAGCACAATGAGAGCAAACGCTTCTGCTTGCAGAATAACAGTCCCACTTGAGTGCCCTGCCCTTCGCCGGCCAGATGCCACTTCACCTGCCAGCCACTTCTGGCTCCCCGCCACCCTCCCTCCCTGTCTCCATGACCTCCTTCGCTCTTCCCCATTGGGGATGGGTTTTTGAACTGCAGGTTCAGCAGTGAGGAGGGTGAAAAGGGAGCTGGTTCCTCCCACACTGCTGATCTGCAGTTCAAAGTCCCTCCGCATGGCAGTGAAGAGGAATGGGGGCATGAAAGAGGCAGTTCTGGCCTTGTCCCCGGATGCTGCTGTCAGTGTCAAGGGTGTGGCCGGCAGCGCATGGACCTCACCTCGGGCAGCATCGGCACTGGAGCTGACACTGGATCTAGCGCTACAGCTGAGCGACTTTGAAAAAGCTGCTGTCTTTGAGAAATAATTGCCAAGTGATGACCAAATGACGAGGGAGGAGAAGAATGCCGCCTCAAACCCCATTAAGTTTCTGAACTAGAGGGACCAATGGTCTGACTCAGTGGAAGGCAACTTCCTATGTAACTATGTTTAGGCCTCTCTTTAAGAGGGAGGAGAGGGCGCAGTGGGAAGGCACCGCAGCCAATCGAATGGAAAAGAGTGGCTGACATCCCGAGCAGCAAGAGGCTGCTCCTAACTCATCCAGAACGTTCCCAAGCAGCAGAGTGTGCATGCAGCAGGAGGGAGGAGCGATGTTCACTGTTCTCCCTGCCTCTGTCATTATCCATTGCCTGCAAAAAGAGGTCCCTGAGGGATTTCTGGAAGGATGTACTTTCCGGATTGTAGGTATGTCTCAACTTTGAGATTGAGATTTCAAAACACTTGATGGACATTCTGCCATCCATGGATGTCTCTCCCTCATGTGACTTCTGAACCTTGCTGAGAAGTAAAGTGTGCTGTCAAGTCGGTGTTGACTCCTGGCAACCCCAGGGGCGCAATTCCAGTGCTTGCCCTAGGCGCTCTTTGCCCTAGATACGCCCCTGGGGGAGGGGAGCAATTCTGGCTGCTCTTTCCTGCCCCCATCAGTGCTCTTTACCTTCCTATGACTAATCTGTATGCAGTTGATGCAAGAATGCAGCCAGCCAGCAGGGCAGGCAGACGCTGTGTGGCCTGCTGGGCAACAAACAGCAGCACACAAACTACGGAACAGCAGCATGAAAACACCCAGCGGTTGCTGCTGCGAGTCTCCCTGCCACGTGGACCCTGCTTGGTGCGGGTGGCCCAACAAGCTCTCGGGCCTGGCCTGCGCTCTCCACCATCCAATAGGAGCACCCACCCGCCGCCCCCGTCCCACGCTGCCCAGAGATCTCGTGTGAGTGTGCTGCTTCAGCCTGTGCAAGTGAGTGGGGGGGGGGTTCAGGTGCCACTGGTCCGCTCGCCGGCCACCTGGGATCCGGAGATACCGGGACCTTCCGGCGGCGCCCGCTGGTTGAATCTTGTGATGGTGGGGCATGGAAATTATGCCCCCTTCAGGGGGCGCCCAGAGCACGTGCCCTGGCTGCCCCACCCTGGATCCGCCTCTGCCCTCTGCTCCGGAACAATCTGGCTGAGTTAGGAGCAGATTTTCTGTTTGCTGCTCTGGATATCAGCCTGTAATAAATTTAAGGTGGCGATGATGATGATGATGATGACGATAACGATGATGGTGATGAACAACTTTGTTAGCTATCCCATAACAAATTGTTGTCTGGATGGCTGACAACATGAAATTAATAGATGAAATGAAAACATACAACACATTAAATCATAAGAGACCAAAAGGGGCAGGGGTGGGGGTGGTGAGAGGAAATACAAAATGCAATAAATGGGGTGTCAGCACCCAAAAGGCCCTCTCCCTAGTAGCCACCCACTTCACCTCCTTTGGCAAGGGCACTCAGAGGAGGGCCTCTGAAGAAGAACTTAAGGTCCTGGTTGGGACATATGGAGCAAGGCACTTTGAACTTTGGGGCCGAAGTCCAGGGCCTCCACCAGTGTTCTCTCTAACAGGGATTCCCAGATGTTGTTGACCACAGCTCCCGGAATCCCCAGCCAAAGGCCATTGCAGCCAAAGGCTATTGCTGGGAGTTGTAGTGAACAGTATCCGGAAATCCCTGCTAGAGGCAACACTGGCCTCCACACCCCTTGGGGGCCCCCAAATCCTTTTTAGTTTGTTTTGGGTGGTGTGGTCTCCACTGGCCCTCAATGGACCAGGCACTCAAGTATAACTGTGACCTGTTTCAGCTGCTTTAGAGACAGAGGGGGGAGTGGTGGGGGGAGATATGTGGGATGGGAATATGTTATGTTGTGTGTTGAAACATTTCTGCTAGTGCATATCTGCATAAGTGTACATCTGTTTTATATTCTAACATTCTTGTGAGTTCAGTTGCTGTTTGTGCCCTCAAGAACCCACGTATTAAAAATATTGCATGTGTGTATGCGTGTGTAGGGGCATGATGCTTAAGTTGCAGGGTGGGGTGCTCCAGAAACCTTTAGGTCCAGGCTCCAAAATTACCTAGGTGCACCTTTGCCTCTGATAGAGCACAGACTGTTTGGAGTAAAGGTGTATCTGGTTGGTTTGTGTAGTGCTGTAAGCAAATGTGCTCAGGCTGGCCTAGATGCAGCAGATTTTCTTTAATGTCTGTTTTCATTCTGTCAGGTCCACAACACCACCCCTGTTTGAACCTCCATCCACACCTCCATCCGTATATCAGTCTGTACCTCCATCTGCACCTCCATCCTCACCTCCATCCATACATCAGTCTATAGCTCCATCTGCACCTCCACCTGTACCTCTATCTGCCCCTCCATCCGCACTTCCATCCGTACATCAGTCCGTACCTCCATCTGCACCTCCGCCTTTACATGGGGTAAGTAAATGTAGAGTAATCTGGGCCTGCTTCTTCCTTTCATTAACCTCGTCATTTTAGAGCTGGTCTGTAAGACAGCCTAGTACAAAGTACGATTGTCAGATACATTTTTTTCAAGGTAGCTAATTTGCACAACCTTTTACTCATGCCAGTTGACTATACCCTACATGAACCATCCACTCCCCCTTTGAGCAGACTTAATATAGGATGCTCTGCATGCATTGCAATATACTTAGGCTTAAAACAATCACAAATGAATCAGTTCCCACTAAGACATAGTCAGAAAAGAAATGGAATCTCTGCTTGTTAAAGGTGGGCCAGAGAAAGTTGTTTTCAGTACAACACCCACTCCCAGTCTCTTTCCGGGGCGTAGGATGGCTGGCAGCAATCCTGGACAGGCAGGTGCCTGCCTTTTTCCTGCCAATGCTGCCAGGCCGGACCCCCCGCCACCCAACGAGGTCTCCTCTGCCAGCACCAGGTCTCCCTACACACATACTGCTACTGCCGCTGCCTCCTCCTCTGATGGCAGGCTTTTCCCGGCTGTGCTGTCCCCTGCCGGCCATACCCCTTCCACCCTGTGTCAGGACACCAATGCAGGAGGCGTTTCTGGGGCTGAGCAGCATGTGTGGCGCATCCAACTGGAGAGTGCATTCTGTGTTGGCCCAGCTGGGGGCTTCTTTGCCTTGCTTGACAGGGAGAGGAAGGAAGAACCCTACTGGGCCGGCGCAGAAAGCACTCGCTGACTGAATGGGCCATGCAGACACGTAATCAGGGTGGGGCAGGCAGGGCACGTGCCCTAGGCGCCAGTTGCAGGGGAGCGCCAAGTGCTTGCCATGCCCCGCACCCAACCACCACAGTTGTGTGTGTTTTTTTCAGGGTTGGTTGGTTTGTTTTGGAAAATCCCCCCCTGCTGGGTGCCTGCTGCCACCACCACTCACGCAGCCGCGCAAGTCGCACAACAGAAATCTGAGTCCCGGCGGAGAGCCTGCGCCCCCGCCCCTACCCCCCCAGAGCACTGACTTTCCGATTATTTTTAGGGAGCGTTTGCTGCCTTAAAGCATCTATTCCCCTTTCTCTTCCTCCAGAGGGGGAAAATAGATGCTTTCAGGCAGCAAGCCTGCCCTGAAATGAGACTGAAGAGCTCTCTTCAACTCTTTAGAGCTCAAGGCCACACCCCTTTGCGTGTGATGTCATCATGTGATACTTCACATGCAAAAGGGCGTGGCCTAGAGCTCTAAAGAGCCGGAGGGAGCTCTTCTGTCGCATTTCAGGGTAGGCTTGCTGCGTGAAAGCACCTCTTCACTCCAAGGTGTGCTTCTTATTCAGTAAACAAAATTTTGCAGGCAACCCCTCTCACCATCCAGCTCAAATCCAATCTTCCATTCTTTGGGTGGGCTTTTCTCTGTGCTCTGTTGTTGGAGGGGGTTAGAGGGGAGGGGTGCGGAAGACAGTAGGTACTTAGCTGAGCTGGTTTGCCCTTCCAGCAGCTCATGGGTAATAGCTTTGCTGTCTGCTTTCGTGGAATAGGGATTTGCCGAAATAAATTGCTTTGAATTATTTTGTAGAAGGCATAACTCTTATGCCAGTAGTGTTCATGGTTCATCTTTAGTGATGCTAGTGGGCTTTTTTCTTCTTCATTCCACAGATTAGCTGTAGAAGCTGTTTCAGGGCTAAGATGTGCCTTCTACAACAGACACATGTAATACTCTCTCGGGTGTGGGTGGTTGTGATTCGAATTACACATGGCCACTGGCAGTTGCGAGTTTCAGCAGAGAAATGGGTGGAGTGTTTTTACCTCTGGCTGCTTTTTTCTCACATGGATGGAAAAGGAGCCTTGAGAGGGCAACATTAAGGAGGAAAAAAATAACTGCTGGGGGAAAATATCATGATCCTTTGCTTTTTGTCCCTTTGCTCAGACGTATAGTTTTTCACTAGCTGATTTTAATTAAAAAAGCAAAACAGTTGAGGTGACTGGTACCTGCATCTATTGCATAATGTTGATTTGCCTCACTGTTCCACTGTAGTGCTGTTAGTGCAACTAACCGTTCTCAGCATGCAACTTTTGACACTTATAGATGCTCTGCAACGCTTTCTTTTTTCCTTTTGGATTGTAGCACTGTGTTCTGCTTCCTCCTGTTGTGGTCCAGGCCTGATTTATATACTGAATATGCTCATTAGCTAGCATACAAAATGAGGCCTGTCTCATAGTGTCACCAAGTGACCAAGTTCTTTTATATAGTGACCATGTAGGATCTGGACGCAAGGAAGAAAGGAGATCAAACCAAACCTAAATGATTCAATGGGCTTTATTGAGTATAAAAGAATAACAACATCAATCTAACTGAGCAGAAAGCAGAACATTCTATCAATATTACTAACAGTATTTCAACCCTAACCAGCAACAATATTCACCCAGTGTTCCTAACTAACACATGTGTGTGTATTAAATCTTCCTAGAGCCTAATACAACTCAGATAGAGATGGAAAAAGGGGGGGGGGGGTAAGGAAGGCTGAGGACTGGCATGGTTTGGGGAGATCAGGAATTAGTAGAGGGACAAGGGGAAAGGAGAAGAAGGGGAAAGGATGGAAGGATCCAAGGCTTGGAGAGGCAGGATATTACCAGGATCAGAGGCTTGAGAGCAGTGGATCTTTCAGCTGAAGGAGAAAAGCTGTTGGCTGGAGACAAGAGCTTTTGGATCAAGCATGCAGTTTGCTCAGAGCATGTCTGAGAGTCAGAGCACCATGGCTGGGGAAGTCTTGACTTCTCATTGCGCAGTGGAAGTCACAGACAGTTCCTGTCCATGGCCAGAGTTCCTGCCTCTAGCCCTACGGCTTGGGCAGCAAACCCTTGGATTGCTCATGAGCAGATCTTGCTTTTAGGCACAAGACTTCGTGGCACGTCTCGTACTCGAATTAGAATTGTATAAACCAGCCCACTATGAGGAATTACGGTTTTGCAGTAATTTCAGTCCGTAGGAGACCAGGTTTAGAGCGGGAATGCTGCAAGACACCTTGTCTGTGTACCTGCAATCCTGTCAAAGATCTGTGAGAGCCAGAATTGGGCTGTGCTGGCAAACCACAAAGCAAGGTTTGAAGGTTATGGAAAAGCAATTGTGAAAACCAGACCACAGTTTCTAGTTTGCCATTGTAATGGCAACAAAGAAATGTCTCCCAGATTCACTGGGGGAAACCCAATTTACTGAGTGCATTTTAATTTAATGATTTTATCTACTTCATTTTTTCAGAAGTTCGGGTGCAGGAAGCGAGGGGGGAGAAAGCGAAGACTGAAGAAGCGCTACTGAGCGGGGAGGAAGGTGATCTGTAAAACACCAACCTTTGTTTTTTTTGTAAATATGATTATTTTTGTATATTATTATTATTTCTATTATTGTTATTGTTACTGTTATTATTATTATAATTAAAAACACATTATTCTGAAAGACACACCTCTTCTTCTCCTCCATGGTCTCTGCAGCAAGAGTTCTGCTTATGTACAGAACAACATTTGGAAGCTTCGGAGGTTTTGTAGGGCATTCTGGTTCCTGCTCTGAAATGGGGAGACCTGTGCACCGTGCGTGCCTCTAGGGCAGGAAGAATACTCCTGTCCCTCAGTTACTTGACAATCATAACTCTAGCAGCATAACTCTAGCAGCAGCAGGGGCAGATCCGCCTGAGGACTTGCTCACCCACCTTTCGCTGCCTCTGCTGCAGGCCCCCCACTGATCCCACCAACCACTGCCTCTGGTAGTAACTTGTGAAAGGCTTTGGTGTACGGGCCTAAGGGGAGGAGGCTGCTTGGTGGCAGAAGTTTCTTGCCCAGCCCCCAGTTGCCAGTCTTGAAAGTGTTGGGAATTCTCTCTGGTAAGAGAATCCCTTTTTCATTACAGCAGAGTGCACAGAGGCACAACACAGCGGAATTTGGTTAGGCATGCATGTATGCTAAGAGTAAAGTAACTTGGAGCCAGTTCATAGTTTCAAATCAATATGAAAGCCATTTATTAAAGAACTCCATTCTAGATAGGAAAGTGAGGAGTTAGGCTCTCTAATCTAGCTAGCTAGCTGGATACAGATGGATTCTGCATCTCTGCACACATGGTGCAGGGAGAGGAGCTTACATGTTCCAAGGTAGAAGGAAAAGGAAGAGAAGGGGGAGAGGAAGGAAGTGGCTGGAAGGAAAGAAGTGTCCCTGAGAGTAGCAATCTACATTCCAATGGGATAGTGTCAGAGCGGTAGAGAAGGGATGACCAGTGTCTTGACCCTCTAGCCCTCTGACTCACTAGTCTGTCCTCCACTGTCTTTGAGACAAGAGACTGTGCAAAGTTCTTCACTTCCAGCAGAAAGGTGGCCAAGGTAATGAGAAAAGGCTGCCAACTAGGAAACAGTCTCCTCAATCTGTGCCCCTTTAAATGCTGTGGAAGGTGTGAGGCTGTCATAGCTTTCCTCAGGTGAGCAAGAACCTGGGTCTGCTCCTACTTGGCAGGGAGAAAGTCCCGGAGGAGTAAGCTGAGTTTAGATCAGGGATGCTCAACTCTGGTCCTCCTGCAGATATTGGCTTCCAATTTCAATAATCCCTGTCTATTGGCTACTGTGCCTGTGGATTATGAGAGTTGTCATCCCAAAACAGCTGGGGGGCCTAAGTTGAGCAGGTCTGCCTTAGAGGTATCAAGTGTTCACAACACCTCTGACCACTGGCAGAGTAATTTGTCCCTCAGAGTTATCCCATAGCGCCATGCCTTGACTTGCGATGCTGCCACAGGGTCAAAAGGAGAGCCTGGCACATGCTAAACATGAAACATGCTTTCTCGTGCTAGTTGGATAGGACTTCCTGATGCCAAGTCAGTAATAGACTGTCTGTTACCAGGGCTTTGTTTCTTCCCAGTTTCTGGCCCACTGAGTGACTAACTTGAGCATAACAGAGTGGCACTGGAGACACATCTCGGTACTTGGAGCGCTGCCCGCAGGAATTTAGACTGTACAAGTTCCAGAGCCACAATGTTGGGGAAGGGGCCCAATTGGGCACCATCGAGAAGCTAGCTAGTGACTTGGCTGTGAACAGTTCAAGGGCCGCGGATACATAATGGCCTCCTCTTGTCGGCAGGCATTTGAGAATGGCAGAGGCACTTCTCTGGACATTTAAAGCCAGGTGTTCTTCATGGCCTTTCCTAGAGCCACCAGAATGGAAAACTACTCCCAAGTCTTTGAAGCGTGCAGCTTGCTCAATCTTATGCCCCTCAATGTGCCAAGAGTGGATCTTGGGCCTCCTGAAAAAGGCCATCATTTTAGTTTTGTGATCATTGATTTCCAGGCAGTTCTCCCTGCAGTGCAGCATCAGGGCCCTCAGTCTTCTTCTAAGGCCAATGGGGGGTCCTTGAGAGGATGGCTGCATCAGCCACGTAGAACAGGATGGCAATGTATCTCCCAGCGTGCTTTGGAGGGTGGAAATCTGGGTTGCTGAGCTGGCCCATCATAGAGTTAATGTAGAAGTTGAAGGGGAGTGGAGCCAGAATGCATCCTTGTTTGATGCCCTTCAGCTCTTGTGAGGTGGCCTTGGGGGCTACATCTCACCTGGAGTGATGTGTTCGCGTGCAGGGTGCGATGAAGTTATAGCAGGCGCCGGTCAATGGAGGAGGCTTCCAGCTTCTCCCTTCATTTGACTCGTGAGATGGAGTCGAATGCTGCCTTAAGGTCGATGAAGGCGGCATAGAGGGAGGTCACCCGGCAGGAAGCGTATTTCCCGATAAGGTGCTGTAGAACTAGGCACTGGTCGATGGTGGAACACCCTTCCCTGAAGCCCGCTTGTTCCTCAGCAAGAAGATTTTCCTGTTCCAATCCATCTTTAAGCTTCCCGGATAGGTGTCTCGCATTAGGTTTGCTGATGGTATTGAGCAAAGTGACGGGTCTGTAATTGGCAGGGTCATCCTTCTTGCCCCTTTTAAATATAAGGCAATGATCACTGCCCCCCCAGTCCTTGGGAATTTGGGCACTCGTGTCAACATTGGTGAAGTGCATAGCCAGGACAGGGGCCCACCAGTCTAGCTTATTTTTTACGGCCTCTGGTGGAATAAGGTCCTCGCCTGGAGCCTTCCCCAGTCTTAACTGGGTGACTAGACTGTGAATCTTAGAGGTTGACACTGGTGCCCACGCTGGAGTGTCTTCAATAGCACAGGTGGAGTTTCTGCAAACAGCAGCAGGCTCTTTGTATAGGTCATGAAAATAGTTCTCCCAGATCTCTGGATGAAGATGACAGTCCAGGTGATTTGGATCATAAGTGGGAGAGTGCTTTGTAAAGAAGCCAGAACATGGCAGAATCTTTGGCTCTAATGGCCTGAATGAGACTAATCCAGGCATCTTTCATGGCATCTCTTTTCTTACGAAGCAGCAGAAGTTTGTGCTGTCTTTTCTGCAGAAGGAGATTCTGTGCGGCCAACTGTCCAGAACTAGCTTTATAGACTTGATAGGTGTAGGGATGGGCTTTTGGGGCTTTAGCACAGTCCTTATCCAACCACTGCTTGGAGGCCTGTTGGCACTGTGCACGTAGCTGACAGATCTTGCGAGAGAGGAGCTGCTGTTATTCCTGGACGAGGGCATTGTAGGACACCAAAGGTGGAGAAGTAGGGTCGTTAGTTAGTGAGGATGATTGAATACGCTCAGGTGGTCAGAGGCGAATAGCTCACTTAGTGCTTGATCCAGTTGTGGAGACCATTTAGCACGGCAATATGCTCCTCCCGCCAAGGATATGGTGGGATGATCATGGTTCTCCATAAGGGACTGATAGATGAAAGGCTTTAGAAGGAGGGAGATGGGGAGATGATCACTGTCAAATTTGGGGACAACCTCAAAACCATCCACCAGAGGGAGAAGGTTCCCTGAGGCGATAAAGTAGTCAATCAGACACATCCCAGAGCCGGCCAGATAAGTGAAGCTGGAAAGGTGGTCATTTTCAAGCGAATCCTTCAGAATGCAGAGATTAAGTCTGGTGGTCATTAGACTCAAGCAGAGACCTGTATAACTTGACCTTTGGTCCTTTGAAAGACGGATAAGAGGGAGCCCGTCTGCCTCGGGACTGGAAGCCTGAGGCTTCCTCCGTATCGGAGAGAGATAGATGTTAATTTTCAGCAGACTGCAGCAGCCGAATTGAATCAAAACTGCCATAGCATATTGTTTGAGCGGTGGAAGCAGCTTCGAGGATGCGTGTAGACAGGTAGCAACAAGCACCCAGGCCACCTTTGCATCTGCCACAGCCTGCCCCAGGTACAGCTCCAACTGTATAAAAGTGAAAGCCATTGAGTAATATCTCCCTGGATGAGTCTGAATAGCAAGTCCTGGGGACAAACAACAGGGCAGGCCTGCGGTCTTAATGTCCTGCTTGTGGGCTTTCGTGAATCATCTGGCTGATCACTGTTGGAAACAGGATACTGGACTAGATGCATCTATGCAACCCAGCAGAGCAATTCTTACATTTGTGTTAAGATGATGAAAATGGTCTCTTTATCATTTGGCCACCTGCCTCTCTACCTAGTCTACCATTTCAAATTACAGAAAATTTAATCTACAATCCAATCTTCAGATGCAAAACAAAAGCACTTAAAAACAGAAATAACACCCAGCATCCCTGTCAGCCTCTACTATTCAGCACCCCCAGTTTCCTCCCCACACTTCTGAGATTTCACCAGGTACTAGACACACCTTTCAAGACCATCATTACAGCCTTGAGGACGGTAGATTTCTTTTAGAAGAAAACGTCTCAGGACATTGAATTTCTTTCAGAATACTGTGCTTGTGCAATGCAACGGTAGAATCAGGGAGCACATAGACTTCTGGCAGAGGAGTGGTTGGCCTGCTGGATCCAAACACAGCTTTGATGTAATGCCTCATATGACCTCTGTAGCACAAGATGGAGCCACACTCCAGTAGCTCCAATCATGCAAGCAAAGCATCTCCGATGGGTGTGCCCAAGCACACCCACATCCATGCCATGTTCCAGGCAGGATTCAAGCTCACCTTCCATCCCTACCCCTGGGAGAAGAAGTTTGTGCAAATCTTCTAATACAGGATTCCCAACCTTTTTAAAAACAAGCATACCTTTTCTGCTCACAGACCAGTCCTTCAATTCAGATACCCTGTAGAGATTGTCTGTGTCTGTCTGTGTGTGTCTGTGTGTGTGTGTGTGTATTGATGGATGGATGGATGGATTGATTAAGTGCCATCAAGTCGGTGTCACCTCTTAGCAACCACATAGATAGATTCTCTCCAGGGTGATCTCTCAGGTCTCTCAGTGATGCATTCATTGCTGTCATAAGCGAGTCCATCCACCTTGTTGCTGGTTGTCCTCTTCTCTTTCCTTCAACTCCCCCCAAAATTATAGACTTCTCAAGGGAGCTGGGTCTTTGCATAATCTGTCTGAAGTACGGTAGTTTGAGTCTCGTCATTTGTGCCTCGAGTGAAAATTCCAGATTGATTTGTTCTATGATCCATTGGTTTGTTTTCCTGGCTGACCATGGTGTCCTCAAGAGTCTACTCCCGCACCAAAGTTCAAAAGCGTCAATGCTTTTTCTATTTTGTTTCTTCAAAGTCCGCCTTTCACATCCATAGAATGTCATGGGGGAAACCATTGTCCAAACGATTCTAATCTTTGTAGGTGTAGACTCCTCACGGTATCTAAATATCCTTTCTGAGGCCTTCATTGCAACCCTACCAAGTGCTTGTCTGCGGCGTATTTCTTGACTGCTGGATCCTTTACTGTTGTCAGTCGATCCTAAAAGGGAGAAGCTATCCACCACTTCAGTGTCTTCAGTATCTATTCTGAGGCTGGTTGCTGTACCCCTTTCTTGTCTTTAGTTTAGTCTTCTTTACATGTAATTGTAGTCCCATTTTTTCACTGTGCTCCTTCACTTTCATTACTAGAGCCCCATTCTCAGCTCTCAGAGTGGTGTCATCAGTGTAGCGCAGCTTATTGTGTATCTATGCACACACAAATCTAAAGGTTACAGTTATGAAACAGCTTACTCCAGTCACTGGCTTTACATCCAGACTCAGTTACTCAAACTTGGCGCTGATATTCCGTCGGTCAGAATGAGTGAAGGGGTACGCTGAGCTTCCGCACGTAGCCAGCCAGTCAGAAGCACAGGAAGAGAGGCTTCACCCTCCTCCCTCCCCTTCTACAATAGATACATCACTGAGAACATGTTGGCTTCCAGCCGGCAGTCCTCAGATGAGGAACACATCGCGTGGCAGGAGGTCTCTGCATCGCCCCGAGAGCCCTTCAAGTACCACTAGGGGTACTAGTACCCCCTGTTGGGAACCCCTGTTCTATATACAGAGAGTTCTTTTTTAATTCATATCCAGGTCTCCATCTGTACCAGAGAGAGGCCCTTTCCACAGCAAGTCTGCACAGCTACAAATGGCAAAACGTAGCCAATCACTATCTTGGCTTCAATGGCTGGTCTAGTTGCCTCATCACGGTAAGGATGACCTGCTGTTTTCACTGTCATTTCAGTGAAAAGAAGCTTTCATACCAAGTCTGCAGGTATGCTTCATTTAAGTGTCATGACTTCCCTTCATGGGTAGGTGAGAGAGCAAGCCAGTAGCTCATTGTGTGCTGAGCGTAGACAGAAGTCTGCCAATTGCTAATCACTTCTATAACCAAATGGTCTGGGAATTCACTACCTCGGAGAAGTGATGAACTAGTTTGATCTAATATGTAAGCAGCTCTCCACTATAAATGTATTGGGTCTACGGATGTGGATTGGCTTTGGTAGCCAGCTCTTCATAGTTGCCAACTTCCTCCCCAGGGATGTCTGCTTGCCCAGCACAAAGCCAGACTCCTCCTCCCTCCAAATTCCCAGTGTGTGGAGAACTCAGGAGTTGAGAGGAGTCTCTCATTTTGTGCTCGCCTACAGTATTGTTGCCGGAAATATTCCTAGTCACTCATGGTGACCTGCAAAACGTTGAGATATAAAGGCAGTTCACACAATGCTCCTGTTTTAGGATTGTGTACAAGGGAAAGGCTGGAGAGAGAGAAGTGATTTCTGGGGGTGAGGAGCTGAGCCAGAGAGTGCCTTCCTACCCAGCTCGCATGCCCAGCAGTTTACCCAGGCAGGTAGAAACATATGTCTGTTCTAATCAGAGCCATGTGAACTGCCTCACAGAGTACCTTGAGGGGGATGAGGTTTGAAAAGGAAGCATGGGATGGATGGAAGTAGTGGGACTTCTATTATTATTATTATTATTATTATTATTATTATTATTATTATTATTACTACACTTATATCCCGCTCTTCCTCCAAGGAGCCCAGAGCGGTGAACTACATACTTGAGTTTCTCTTTCACAACAACCCTGTGAAGTAGGTTAGGCTGAGAGAGAAGTGACTGGCTTAGAGTTACCCAGCTAGTTTCTTTCTTTCTTTTTTCATTTCAATTTTTTTAATTAACTTTTAACAATAATAGTAACCATAACAATCATAATAAACACAGTTACAAGTTGACTTCCCGCGCACCTCTTTTCGTGATACCAACTATAAATTTTACCCTTATTGTAATATTAATTAAAAAGGAAAAACACAAATTTAAACCTTCCACCACCATTAATCTGCCCAACCTGCATTTCAAATTTCAAATCCTGCTGTAAGATCCATAGTAGGAAAATAATTCTTTAAATAAACCAAAAAAGGTTTCCAATCTTCCTTGAAGCGTTCTAAACTTTGGTCTCTGATCAGTGTTGTAAGTTTTGCCATTTCTGCATATTCTAAAGTTTTTATCAGCCAATCTTCTTTTGAAGGCAGTTCGTTAGTCTTCCATTTCTGTGCATATAATATTCTGGCCGCCGTAGAAGCATACATAAAAAAAGTTAAATTATTTGTAGAAATTGCTCCTTGTGTTATTCCTAGCAGGAAGAATTCTGGCTTCTTAGGGAATGTCACTTTAAATATCTTCTTCAATTCATTATATATCATGTCCCAATAGGCCTTGGCCCTCCCACAGGTCCACCACATATGAAAAAAAGTACCTTCAGTATGCCCACACTTCCAACATTTATTTGAAACATCTTTATACATTAATGCCAGTTTTTTAGGCGTTAGATACCATCTATACATCGTTTTGTAATAATTTTCCTTCAAAGCATAACAAGCAGTAAATTTTAAATCACTTTTCCATAGCTTCTCCCACGCTGCCATTTCTATATTAAGTCCAACATCTTGAGCCCATTTTATCATAGTTGTTTTAACCAATTCCTCTCTAGTCTCCTCCAAAAGTCGTAATTTATACATTTTAGAGATTAATTTTTCATCGTCTTGACATAATCCCTTCTCAAAATTCGAAATCTGATCTTCAAATCCAACTTTAGGGTCTTTCTTATACACCTCATTTAACTGATAGTACTGAAACCAATCTCTAACCAAGTTTTGTAATTCAGTTAAAGATTTTAACTTACAATCGTTTCCCTGAAAATACAACAGATCTCTATATGTACCCCCAGACATCTGCATATTTACTTCTTTACGTGATAAAGCTTCAATCGGGGATATCCATAACGGAGTTTTTGGTTCCAACCAATTTTTATATTTTAACCATACCCTCATTAAACTCCTTCTTACACAGTGATTCAAAAAATCTTTATGTGCTTTAGTTTTTTCATACCATAGATAAGCATGCCATCCAAACCTTCTATCAAATCCCTCCAGATCAAGGACTCTAGGGTTTCTCAATGTTATCCATTCCTTTAGCCATGTCAAACATACAGCATCAAAATACAACCTTAAGTCTGGCAAGGTAAGACCACCCCTTTCCTTTGCATCTGTTAAATTCTTAAAATTTATTCTTGGTCTTTTCCCCTGCCAAACAAATTTAGCTATATCCTTCTGCCATTGCCTAAAACAAGTCAAGTTATTAATTATAGGAATAGTCTGAAAGAGAAATAACATTTTAGGCAAAACATTCATCTTCACCACTGAAATTCTTCCCATCAAAGATAAATTCATTTTAGACCATCTTTGCAAATCTCTTTTCATTGAGTTCCATGTTTGAACATAATTATTTGAAAACAGCACAGAGTTATTATTTGTTAACCAAACTCCCAAATATTTCACTTTCTTCTCCACTTTTAACTCACTTATTTCACCAAATCTATCTTTACTTTCCTGATCAATATTTTTAGTCAGAACCTTAGTTTTAGTCTTGTTTATGTAAAATCCTGCCAACTGGCCAAATTGCTGTATCTTGTCCAAAAGTCTTTCAATCTTATCGACTGGATTCTCTAAAAATAACACAACGTCGTCTGCAAAGGCTCTCAGTTTGTATTCTTGTCTCCCGATTTTGGGACCATGTAATTCATCATCTTCCCTAACAGATCTACAAAGCACTTCTAAAACCAATATAAAAAGCAACGGAGAAAGTGGACAACCTTGTCTAGTCCCTTTTTGTATTCTACAATTGTCTGATAATTCTCCATTTACAATAATCTTGGCATATTGTTCCGAGTAGATAGTTTTAATTGCTCTAATGAAATGTTCACTGGCCGTTATTTCCTCTAATAAACCCCACATAAACTGCCACGAAATATTGTCAAAAGCTTTCTCTGCATCCAAAAAAATCATCGCCATCTGTTTTTCATTATGTTTTTCATAATACTCCAATACATTCAAAACTGTTCTAACATTGTCTCTCAGTTGTCTCTTTGGCAAAAAGCCAGCTTGATCCTCATGAATAAAGTCTCGTAGTACCACTTTCAGTCTTCTTGCCAAAACCGCAGCAAAAAGTTTATAATCATTATTTAAAAGTGATATTGGCCTATAATTTTTGACTAATGTTAAGTCTTGATCTGGCTTTGGGATTATTGTAATATTTGCATATTTCCACGAATCTGGCATAATCCCTTTTTGTAAAATGTCATTCATAGTCCATTGAAGAGGTTGTAAAATTTGATCTTTGAGTGACTTGTAATACAAAGCTGAGAGTCCATCTGGCCCAGGGGCCTTGTTGGATTTAGCTTGATTTATTGCTTCTATTATTTCCATAACTGTTATTGGAGCATTCATGATTTCTATTTGTTGAAGAGAAAGTTTTGGAATATTTTTAGTTCTAAGAAACTGCTTAATTTTTTTATCTTCTACTATTTTGCCTTGATATAATTCCGAGTAATATTTTAAAAATTCCATCTTTATTTAGCAATAGCAATAGCAATAGCAATAGCAATAGCACTTACATTTATATACCGCTCTATAGCCAAAGCTCTCTAAGCGGTTTACAATGATTTAGCATATTGCCCCCAACATTCTTGGTACTCATTTTACCGACCTCGGAAGGATGGAAAGCTGAGTCAACCTTGAGCCCCTGGTCAGGATCGAACTTGTAACCTTCTGGTTACAGGGCGGCAGTTTTACCACTGCGCCACCAGGGGCTCTCATGATTTCCTTTCCATTATAACATAGCCCATTTTTAGTAAATAGTTTAGATAAAAAATTTTTCTTCCTCTCCAGTCTAATTTTCCAAGCCAGCAACTTGCCTGGTTTATTTGCAAATTCAAATGATCTTTGCTTGATATACTTCAGATTTTGCTCAAGTTCATTTGCTATTAGCATAGAGAGTTGTTGTTGTAAGATCTTAATAGCTTGAGAGATCTTCTTCTTATCTTTAGTCCATATCAATTCTCTTTCCTTTTTGGAAATCTGCATCAGTAGTACCTCTCTTTTCAATCCTCTTTGTTTTTTAAAATATGCATTTTGCTGTATGAAAAAACCTCTCATAACCGCTTTGCTTGCATCCCAAACAATTTTGTTGTCCAATCCTTGATTTAAATTCAATTCAAAATAATCCTTTAACTTCTTTTTGGCTTTCTCAACCACATCTGGTTTTTTCAAAAGATATTGATTTAGTCTCCACCTAAATGAGGTCGCTCCTTCCTTCTTCCATGCAAAACAAATCGGATTATGATCTGAAAATGTCCTAGGTAGAATGTCCATTGTTTTCATATGAGTTATAATGGTTTGGGATGTCCAGACCATATCTATCCTGGAATGTGACTGATATCTTTCCAAAAAGTAGGTATATTCTTTTGCATTTGAATTTTTAATTCTCCATAGATCATAGAGATCCATATGATCTACTAATTCAAAAAATGCTTTAGAAAGTTTACCTTGCAAATTCTTTTCCGATAAATCAGATTTTCTGTCCAAAACTGTCGAGACAACTCCATTAAAATCTCCCAATAAAATAAAATTAGCATTTGATAGATCTGCCATCTTTTGATCCAAATTGTTATAAAATTCAACTTTCCTTTCATTAGGGGCATAGATTCCAATTATCACTGTTTTAATTCCAGATATTAAAACTTCCAATGCTAATATCCTACCTTCTTCATCTTTAAAAATCAATTTAGGTTCAAATTGTTGTTTGACATAAAATACTACTCCTCTTTTTTTTTCTTATCTGAAGAAACAAATTCTTGTCCCAGGGCTCTATTTACCAAAAATTTCCGATCATGTTTTCTAATATGAGTCTCTTGTAAACACACTATATCCAAATTTTGTTTCTTAAGAAAGTGGAAAACCCTGTTTCTCTTAATTTTTGAATTCAGACCATTTATATTCCAAGATAAAAATCTGTAAGTTTGTTTATAATCTATATAGAGTGACTTAAGTTATATGATTATGAAGCAGAATGTTCAGAAGATAAGTCTTTTTTGTATTTCCGCCAGAATTCTTGTGCTTTCAGGAGCTCAGTGAATCTATTCCTCTTGCTCTTGTAGAAGAAGGAGATTCCCTCTGGTAATTCCCATCTAAAACGTATTCCTTTAGCATTTAATGCATCAACCAAAAATTTGTAATCCTTACGTTTTCTTAGCATTCTGGCTTGAATCTCTTTCAAAAATTTTATCTGATGAGTTTGAATTGTTAAGGTTGTCGTAAAGTGAGCCTGAATGATCCTCTCTGATATTGATTTGGTGGGAAAATGTACTATGCAGTCTTTGATTAATTTATTTCTTGTTGCAAAATCCGAGTTTACACGAAAGGCTGTCTCAATCTGGGCATCCATTTCAACAACCATAATTCCCAAAAGTGATGCAAGTTCCACTCCAAGTAATTTCCTAATGTTCTCATTAGGAATTTCAGGAATTCCTCTGAACCTTAAAAATCTCTCTTTTTGTCTTAATTCTAACAAAGCCATTTGATCCAGTAATTTTTCTCTGTCATCTTTCAGTGATTGCACATCTTTTTCTACAACATCAACCCTTAATTTAAATTCTTTATTGTCCTGTGCCAATTTTTTGACAGTCTCATCAATATTTGAGGTCCTATCATTTATCTCAGCCATATTTTGCTTCATTTGGGTTACATCAGAAATGACCTGTTTGAGGTCGGTGGCATTTGATGCCAAGGCAATTGCGTTTGACTGCAAAATTTGTTTCATCTCAATCAACGTCTGGTCCATGGCTGCAGCTACTTTAACTTCCCCTGCACTTGTATCTGGAAGTGAAAGTTTCCTTGCTTGTAGATGTGTCTGGCTTAGATGAGGTTTCTCCCTGCCTTTCATAATGACATGAAGGAGTTAAAGAAGAAAATCCTTTGCCCAAGTATGTTTGTCCTTGATCTCAAAACAGAAAGTAAAAACCTGAGCTTGTACTCAAATATAAACAATTCTGCAGCATATCAGTGGCCGTCAAAACTTTCTCACGGTAGCGTGGAGTATCAAAAAAAAAAAAAAAAAAGACAGCAGAACGTCTCTTCTTTAAACTTGAAGAACAACAATCCCCACTGATAGAATTCTTTCCAGATATTAAAACCAGCAACTGAAGTTTCCAATCTTAGTAGTTAACAAACAGAAGAAGAAGGAAGGAGAAGGGGGGGGGAAGAGAGAAAGTCCTTTATTTAATTGTAATCCAAAAGAGAACTTACAGGCTTATCTGCGACGGCTTTCCCAGAAACGCAGGAGAATTCATCAATCACTGAGTCACTAAAGAGGTGAACTTCTTTGAACTTTTCACGTTAATTATATCCAAGACAAAGAGATTGTCCGCTCGGCAGCTTTAAAATTCCTGAGCAGGAGATTAGCAAAGATGGACCCCCTTTTCCCTGCTGGTGAACTTGAGACAATAAATCATGCTCTTCAGCCCGATCCACATATCAAATTACCAGCATATGAGAAGACGTGGGTTATATTGAATCAAGCCTTTGATCTAGGATGATGAAGGGAGGATTTTGAAGCCTCAAAATCCTCTTTTTCTTCCTGCTCAGTCCTCCCTTGTCAGAGAGGCAGCCACTGCGTTGGCGGTCCCAACCGGAAGTCAGAGTTACCCAGCTGGTTTCATGGCTGAATGGGGATTTGAACTCGGGTCTCCCCAGTCCTAGTCCAGCACTCTAAGCACTACATCACGCTGGCTCTGCCTTTCCCTCTATTGCTCTCAAAATCCCAATTTGAACAATTTCAGAATATATCTAGTTTTGAAGAGGAGGAGAACAAAGAGGAGGAAGTGAGGTCTTCACTCAGGAGCCAGTGTCTGAAGTATCCTGTCTATTTAACACAAATGTGTTATAGATAGATAGATAGATAGATAGATAGATAGATAGATAGATAGATAGATATATCTCCCCCCCACAATGCACTACATGCACAATGCAATGGGGGATTTGCCTGTTAGATTCTGTATCTCCTAGGGCTGAACTCAGCCCAATGAGACACACAATAACCGGCAGCCAGGTTAAGGTTGCGCTTGCAAAATCTTAGCTAACAGCTGGGTTGGTTTGAAGGGTTAGGTAGGCGAGAAGCATCGGGATCCACAGGGATCCCGGCCTAACATCAGCTGGGCTGCCCTTGCCCGCGTTAGGCTGGTCATGAGAACAGTCCCATTGATTCTCAGGCCCAAGATACAGCATTCTTTAGACATTCACCCAGCTAGCATTGATTATTAGCTCAATCATTTTCAGCAACAAATTGACATGCCTAGATCTTCCTGTCCAGTCTTCTAGATTCTTGGCTCGGTTAGGATGTTGGATAACAGCTATCTTTATATGCATTGACAGTAATAAACTCAACTCAACTAAAACTAAGACATGCCTATATATCTCAGACCAATCTCTTTTTCTTATAACAGAAAGATATTGTCTTTCAGAGTTTCTTATGGCCGCCAAGAAATCCCAGAAGCTTGCAGCACATCAAGCACTCTCGGACGCATTTCGAAAGATCCTGCTTGTTGTTCTAGGCAAGGCCTTTTCCTTTTAAAAATAAAAACACATTTTTAAAATCCTGCTTCTCTCCCACTCTTACCTGGGGTTCCAAGTGGTTTCCATCCACAGGACGGATCAGATCCTCACCTGCTTAGCTGAGTTTCTCCCCGACCATTTTCTGAGTCCTAGGTGGAAGAGCAGAGACACAAGTTACTGGCTTTAAAGCTTGGGATCTTCTCCAACGATGGTGGGAATTGTCGAGGAGGAGACTCACCATCCAGACATGCACGGTGACGAAGGCCAAGGGCAGCAAAGAGTGGGCTAAGGCATTCTTCATCCAGATGAGATGGCTCCCCCATGAGGCAAGGTGAGGTGACAGTCTCAGGCGGCACTTATGCCCTAGGATGGCAAGTGTAGGCACCCTGCCCCCTTGCAGGTGTAGTCTCACCTGCCTGCTACCACCGCCTCCCACCAGCTCCTCTACACTCTGTCACCCTCCTTTCAGGTGTCCTCCCCTTTATCCTGGCCCCGCTCCTGATGCAGACAGTGGTCTCTACCTCTTCTCCATTGCCCAGCTGCCTTATCTTTTGAAAAATTATTTAATCTATTTTAATTGATTTTGACATTTAGATCCCGCTCTTCCTCCAAGCAGCTCAGCATGGTGTACATGCCTTTTTTTATCCTCACGACAACCCTGTGAGGTAGTTTAGGCTGAGAGATATATGACTGGCCCAGAGTCACCCAGTGAGTTTCATGGTGGAAAGGGGATTCGAACTCGGGTCTTCCTGGTACTAGTCCAACACTCTAAACACTACACTCTGCTGGCTCTTCTGGGCATGTCACTGTATGAAACTGCAAGTCAGCAGTGGAGACAGAGAAAATGGTGCTTCTAGCATAGAGTGGTGGCCTCTCCTCATTGCTTCTGCTTTGCTAGCTACAGTAGCTGCTTCTCTACCCCCAACCCCATAAGCAGGGGAGACTTGTGCATAGGAAGGAGAGAACAAGAAGGAAACAGATCCAGCTACTGGAGAAAGAGAAGCAGTGGCAACAAACAGTCAGAAGCCTACTCTGTGAGGAGCAGACACAGCTTGAGGAGGTGAGCAGGCTTTTCTAAACAGAACAACTAGCCTTCCCCCCTTCAAACCAACTAACAGGAGGAGGGGAGATTTTGAGGGGCTGGTTTCTCTTTAAGGAGTGTGTGTGTGTGTGTGTGTGTGTGTGTGTGTGTGTGTGTGTGATTTGCCAGAACTAGCATTTGCCAAGGCTAGCAAACCCCAGTGTTTTTGTTTGTCCCGACCTGGAGGGGGCATAGTCAGCTAGGGCTGTGGGAGACCCCACATTCCTTTGACATTTCTTGGACCCACATCCTCTGCCTCAGTTGGAAGCCTACTCCCGACATAAGAAGTGAAGGCCCAAGAACATAGCGAACAGAGCATAGTAAACAGGGATAGCAAACAGGACGTTGGCATTTTGCAGTTGTTTAGCGGGAAGTGTGCGGAGGAGCCTGGAACAAGCCCCCGTGATCACAAGGAGCGCAGAGGCGAAGAGAATGTAAGTACGAATCCCTCCATCATATTCTTGAGAAAGGCTGTTTGGACAGTTAAATAGCTGACCAGTAGAGCTGAGACCTATCCTAATAAACTATCTCTAAATACTGCAAACAGCCAACAAAAGCGGTACGGAGACAGAAAGTCAGCAGGGGAGGGGGCACTTCCCAGTGTATTGCACAGAGTGCCACATGTATGACTATTTGCCCCATGGGCCGAAGTCATGGGTGTGTGCTCGGTGCAATGAGCTCCTGGCTCTCAGGGAACAAATTTGTTCCCTTGAGACCAAGGTGGTGAATCTGGAGAAGCTCCGAGAGACAGAGAGGCATGCGGACGAGACCTTCAGGGACGCAGTCAAGACATCCCACTCCAGGGCTGATAGCTCCTCTGCTGTCAGGGAGAATGAAGGTCTCTGGCAAGGAAGACATTGGTCTGAGGAAGAGGGAAATGCTCCTTTAGGAGGGACCCCTTCATTGGAACATGAGCTCATATCCTTTCGCACAGGGGATACTCCTGCGGGGCGGGGCCTCTTTGTAGTGGGTGATTCAATCATTAGAGGTATAGATAGATGGGTTTGTGACCATGTGTTGACTGCACGGTGACTTGCCTGCCTGGTGTGAAGGTTGCGTACATCACACATCGTGATGCTGATGGGAGCTGGGCAGTATCTGGTTTGGCAAATGCCATCCCATCCTTGATAGAAAGGACAGGGAGGGGCGCCTTGGAGGTGGAGTAGCACTGTATGTTAGGGATAGAATCTAACAAGCTAGAAAACCGAGGTGGACTGGAGTCCTCCACAAAACCCTGTGGGTGACAATACAAGGCATGAAAGGAAACGTGCTACTGGGGGCATGCTATTGCCCTCCCGATCAAAACGCTGACAGTGACTGGGAGTTGCAGGGGGAAATCAGGGAGTCGTCAAGAAAAGGCAGGGCTGTAATAATGGGTGACTTCAATTACCCACACATAGACTGGCTAAATTCAGTCAGGTAATGACAGAGAGGTCAAATTTCTAGATACACTCAATGACTGTGCCCTAGAACAGTTGGTCTTGAAACCAATCAGAGAGAAGGCGACCTTGGACTTAATCCTGAGTGGCACCCAGGACCTGGTGCGTGATGTCAGTGTCATCGACCCTTTAGGGAACAGTGACCATAGTGCCATCAAATTCAGCCTACGTGCCAGACATTTTGCATTTCAGAAGAGGAAACTTCTCCCAAATGAGGAGTATGGTGAAAAGAAAACTGAAAGGGAAAATCAGGAGAGTCACTTTGCTCCAGAATGCATGGAGTTTACTGAAATCCACAATACTTTAAGCCCAGTTAGATTGTATATCCCAAAGGAGGAAAGGTACCACTAAGTCCAGGAGGATGCCAGCATGGCTAACAGGTACTGTCAAGGAAGCCATCAAAGGGAAGAAGACTTCCTTTTGAAATTGGAAGGCCTGTCCAAACGAAGAGGACAGAAAGGAACACAAACTCTGGCAAAAGAGATGCAAGGTGACAATAAGGGAGGCAAAAAGAGAGTTTGAGGAACATTTAGCTAGAAGTATCAAGGGGGATAGGAAAAATGTCTTTCAATACATCAGAAGCGGGAAACCTGCCAGGGAGGCGGTTGGACAATGAGGGAGTGAAAAGGATGATTAAGGAGGATATGGAGGTTTCAGAGAAGCTCAATGAGTTCTTTGCGTCTGTCTTCATGGTAGAGGATACTGAACATATAGCTGTTCTTGAACCAGGCTTTTCGGGGATGGAGGCTAAAGAACTGAGTCAGATAGAAGTGACAAGAGATGATGTTCTAAACTGTCTGGGGGGGGGAAACAAACGAACATTGACTTGACTTTCAGATGCCTTCAGTTGCTTGTTCTCCCTCCATGCCCCTCCATGCTCTCTTCACTCATCTGATACCTTCAGTCTCCATAAAATCCCCCATGCCCCAACTCTTTGGGGTAGAAAGCTGGTCCTGTGGTAGCGTGCATGAATTGTCCTGTTTGCTAAGCAGGGTTGACCTTGGTTTGTATTTGGATGAGTGAGCATTATGAGAGGAGAACTGGTCTTGTGGTAGCAAGCATGACTTGTCCCCTTAGCTAAGCAGTGTCCACCCTGGTCGCATATGAATGGGAGACTAGAAGTGTGAGCACTGTAAGATATTCCCCTCAGGGGATGGAGCCGCTCTGGGAAGAGCAGAAGGTTCCCAGTTCCCTCCCTGGCTTCTCCAAGATAGGTCTGAGAGAGATTCCTGCCTGCAACCTTGCAGAAGCCGCTGCCAGACTGCAAAGACAATAATGAGCTAGATAGAGCAATGGTCTGACTCAGTATATGGCAGCTTCCTAGTAAGGGTCAAATTCTCCCCTTTGGGTTGGGGCTGTAGTCCTGTGGTAGATCATCCGTCTACATCTCTACAGAGCATCTGCTCTGTAGAAATGCTTTCCCATTTAAAGGAAGAATTTAAATGTACAAGTTCCCAAGTTGAATCCCTGGCATCTCCAGGTAGAGGTGGGTAAGACTCCTGCCTGGAACCTTGGAAAGTGGCTGCAAGTCAGTGTAGAAAATATTGAGCTAGATGGAGAATGGTCGGGTAGAGGCAACTCCCTATCTTCCTAGGACTCTGCCCATCAACTTGTGTTCTACCCTATTATTCAAACTCCTGCCCTCCTGACTGCCCTTCTTCCTAATAAAAACTCTTGACTACACCGACATTTTGTAATGGTTGTTGCACGTTTGCCTTTGCCCTCCTCCACTCCCCTTCCCTTGTGTGCCTAGCCTTCCTGAGGGCCAAGCCAGATGTGATATAGGAGTTCCTGCTGCCAGATCTCTTGTGTCCTATCTAGTTGGACTCTGGATTGTAAGCCTGAGATCAGGGCACGTGTCTTCTTTTTGCTGCATGTAGAACACCAAATAGCTGTCATGGACTCTTTAGAAAGACTAACATTAAAATCATCATTTCATTCCAAACCTTGAATAAAGGTGAGGAATGTTACAAAATAATAGACAAAAGGATTTTACTTCTAATTATTCCTTTGTTAAAACTTGGCCTTGTTAACTTGTCTGTTTCAGAGAATGGGAAAGTGGCAGTGGAGTATAGCTCTCCCCAGGAAGACCCCATTGACTGTTTAGCAGAAGAGGAACTGAAAGGTCTCATCCAGGTAAATTGAAGCCTCATCTCATCATTCACAGATGAGCCTCATGTTGCTATGACCTAGCAAGCTCAGCTCTTGAACATCTTAGCTTCATGAGTTGGGAGGAGTGAGTAGGGAATGAGCATTCTCTCTCATTTCAATGCATGGACTTTTAAATTCAATGGGCTACCTGTATGTTTATAGGAAACATAGGAAACATAGGAAACTGCCATATACTGAGTCAGACCATTGGTCTATCTATCTCAGTATTGTCTTCACAGACTGGCAGCGGCTTCTCCAAGGTTGCAGGCAGGAGCCTCTCTCAGCCCTATCTTGGAGAAGCCAGGGAGGGAACTTGAAACCTTCTGCTCTTCCCAGAGCGGCTCCATCCCCTGAGGGGAATACCTTACAGTGCTTTACACTTCTAGTCTCCCATTCAGATGCAACCAGAGCAGACCCGGCTTAGCTATGAAGACAAGTCATGCTTGCTACCACAAGACCAGCTCTCCTCTCCCGTCAGGTGCTTAGACCAAGGACGGACAGGTTCCTCGGGGGCGGGTAGACTGAAGATAGGCAGAGATAGCTGGGCTGAATGTTAGATGCTTGGAGCCACAGAGAGAGGACTCACTGGTCTCCCGCTGTCAGATCCTGGTTCAATGTGAGTTAACCACAGTGGGTTGACCAGAATTGCCTAGGAAATCTGCATTCTCAAAACCAGCTCCACAGGCAACCACACTAATCACTTTATGGCAACCGCACTAATCACTTTATGCAATCCAGATCCCTGTATGTCAGTCAACAAGTGTTAGTTTCACATTCAGTTCTCCACAGAGCCAACAGCTCCAAATAGCTCAAGCCCATCAACTGATTGTCTGTGCATTTGGGCCTACATTGTTGCCATAGCAGTCATGCTCGGAGTTCTGCAAAAATGATGTCACTGCCGTGGAATGCTCAGGGTGCAGACTCTGATGTCCAACCGACGTTGGAGATCAAAAGATGGCAGGAATGGATCAGCTCTGTAGTATGGTCCCTGTTGCAAGCAACAGCAACAGCAACTGCAATTTGCTGCTCATGATCTTTTTGGATTTATTTATGGGAGTTGGGCACCGCAGCCATAGGTTGGGTGCAGCAGCCATAGGGAATTACTCCAACCCGTGCCGTAGCACCGTAGAAGTCCTCAAGCTTTGGAAAGTCACCAGACCTCCTAGACTCCACCGTGTGCCACCTCCCAGTGCGGCTTTCCACCTGTGAGTACTTCAACCTCACTTCCAGAACTCGGAGGATCGAACCCTTTTAGGGAGAGCCTTTCATTAGGAGTGATGTAGGTGGGATAAGATACTTCTTATTTCGAGGTAGCTTAGCTGATGCCTTTTAAAAAAAGATTTGATACCCCTCTTTTCATCCAAAGGAACCAGAGCAGTTTACAACTCAATAATAACAATTTCGAAAAAGAAAGAAATGGGAACAGCCGTATAAATGGTATGAAGCACAAAAAGGGCCATAGATGGGGAAGGGGAGCCAAAGGGGTGAAGGAAACAGGGATCCCACTGCTCTGTTTAAAAAGGGGGGAAAGGACCCAATGCCTAGAGCGTTTCATAGCCACTGAACAGGCACTTCAGATGTGTCCCGAAAGAGCATTCAGCAGAACCATATAGCCAAACGAGCAGGCAATGGGGAAAAAGGTACAACAGGGATTCTAACAAGTAACGTCACCGCTTCCTTTGCCCAGGTTGATTCAGGCATACACGTTGACTAGGCACTCGCCTAGACAGAGGCGTAACTAGGGAAAATGGCGCCTAGGGCAAGCACTGAAATTGCGCCCCTATCCAAACAGGGATGATGGGACTTGTAGTCAACAATATCTGGAAATCCCTCTGAAAAGGAACACTGTACCATCTAGACATGGTTGTTGACCCAAACCTGAAAACATGAGCCATCTCAGGAAAAGACTTCAAACAACAGTCGGGAGTTATGCGAGGATTCCAAGTGTCATTTTCTCTGTCTCATCTCATGCTTTTTAAAAAACATGACTTTGTCCTAGAGGATCACCTACCCAAATAGCCACTAGCAAAATAGGGGAAGAAGAAGCTGGTGGTGGTGGTGGTGGTGGTGGTGTGTGTGTGTGTGTGTGTGTGTATATATATATAAACCAGTGAATGATTCCGGGCAGCCTTTGTCTTATGATGACTGTTGGCTCATGATGGGGTATGTGTGCATTCACCACACTAGTGCTTACTTTGACACCAAGAGGGAGGAGGATACATTAGTTTGCCACACTAGACAGAGGAATGTGCAACAGACAAGTTCTGCCAGGGCCCAAACCAGCCCCTGCCAGACTAAGAAATCCTTGTAATTTGCCCCTTCCTGTCACAAGCAGTGTGCTGTTGACTCTATTATTGACTCTAACTCTCAGATATCCCAGTCATGGATGGAAAATTCAGGGTCAATTTACAAGAGACACATTTTCTACATGGAAGTTTCTTCTGTGCAGGTGCTGTGCAGAAACCCATGTGTAGTGACCGCCAGGGGCATAGCAAGGTTGGAATGGGCCAAGATGAGATTTTAAAATGGGCCCCCAGCCCCTCAAAGTCCAGGGCCTCCACACACCACAGGCCCCCAAGGATTTAAGTCACGTCTTTCAAAATAAGTATGCTGCCTGGAAATACATTTCACTGAATACACACATGCACACTTCACAGTATATAGTGATATACATCGAGTACTATATATTTGTGCTACTTTTAATGCCTAGAACACACTAGCAACGCTAATGATTAAAATGGCCCCCTCGCTGCAGATTAGCAAAGGAGACTTTCAACCCTGCAGGGTGAGCCTATGTTTGTTTTCTCAGAATTCTGAACAAATTCAGAAAAGTTTGATTCCAGGAGGTTTTTCACACCAGGCTATTAAAGCCCTTTAACACACATCTCCTCTGGAATAGAGGTGCTGCATTCACATGTTGGCCAGATTTACCCTGAAGTCGCTGCAAGTTTATGGGGAGCAGTTCACACACAAGAAAAATAAAATAAAAACACAACACATGCTTCACAGTTCTCACTCAGACCTTCTGCGTTGCAAAACAACTTGAACATAAGTGCATTTATGAATGGTTGAATGAAAATAAATAAAATATACTTGTTCCAGAAGTTTTTGTAATTTTCTGCCCTGAAACAAGCCACTTATAGGCCTTTTTAGATAGTTTTTGTTTTTAAAGCCAGCACATTTTCCAGTCTGCTTTCAATTAAATATTCAGAGACTTCTCAGTCTCGCCCCACCCACCCCCATATCAAAGCCCTATGGCAAGCAGATTCCTATAGGGGTGGGGGGACCCCAAAAAGGAATTCACAGCCTACCTAGCAATAGCTGTTCTGGATGGTCTGGGCAGGGGGGCTGCTGCTGCTGCAGAGAGCTCTGCCTGCTTCCTCCTTCCTTGCTTGGAGCCTACTTGAGTTCAGGCTTCAGGGAGGCCTACTGAGAGGCCTCTCTGGAAGCCCCGCCCACCCGCCGATCAGCTGAGAGGCGGGGAGAGAAGAGCTCTGCAGTTTGCAGGCCTTGCCGATCCTAGGCCGGAGCTGGAGGCAAGTGGCTGGGGGGCCCTGGGGCTGGGCAGGGGGGCAATGGGGTGGGGGTGGCAGGAACTGGTGTGGCGCCCCCACCTCAGTGGCGCCCAGGGCACCTGCCCTGCCTGCCCCCCCCCCAGTTCTGCCTATGCGCCTAGAGCAGCACGACTTGCATTGTGCCTGCACAGGAAGAAGTGTACAAACCAGGGCTCTTGTCTTGTTTCTGAGGTGGCCAGCCTCCTGCACAGAGTGAGAGCAGCATGACCCCGAATACGCTGCCACATCAAGATGTCCTGCCTTGCCCTGCCTGGAATGACAACCAATGGAGCTGGTGCTGCTGCTCCGTGTGTCGCTTAGGCTCTCTGGCACCCCCTATCCTGACCAGCACAGAGAAACCAGGCAACCTTTGCAGAACTTTGGGGAGGCTGCACAGTAGGGTTGCCGTGTGTTTTGTCCCCCCACCCCCGGCAGGAGTCCACTGCCTTTTAACAGCTGCAACTGGTAGAAATCTTGACGGGAACTTCTTTGCATTACTGTAGCCCTAGGCTTGATTTTATTTTTATTTTATTTTTTGTTTTTTACCCCGCAAAAACAGCTTAATGTGAAAAATCCATCAGAAGATACAACATAAGTCATTGTAATTGTGTGTGTGTGTGTTTGTGTGTGTGTGCGTGCGATGAGGGGAGGGGGCAACGTTCAGGACTTTATCAGCTTGATGTCCTTTAAGGCATCGTTGTCTAGATAGGGGCTTGAATTTACTCACAAGTAGCAGCTCTGCAGGGCCATAATGTGTATTGGGACCAGGATGTGGATGTAGAGGGTGTCTAACCCTTTCTGTGCCCTTTTCTGGTCTAAAATGATATATCTCAGTGGCTGTTTTCAGAGTTAGATAGCCATGGGGGTGCATTTTTGTTAGTGCAGAAAGAATAGGTGAAACACCCCTAGCTCTGAGCCATGGTCCTGATACAATTTGCAGCTCCACAAAGCTGCTCTTTGTGAATAGATGTAAGCCCCTAACTTGATGAAGACACATTGAATGCCTTGCCTTGTTTGGTCTACACATTTTAGTCCACCACTCTCGTGCCAGTCTTCTAGCTGGTGGTGGGTGCTAGCTGCTTTGCCATTTGGGGTCACACACACTGCTACACAAAATGAACTAGGCAGCACAGATCATTCCTCTCAAGAGGGATTGTGTGGCTGTTAGGGCCTGGGGGAGAACACTGAGAAGCTGGTGCTGGCAGTTGCAGTTGCTGGAGATGGTGGGGAGGGAGGGAGTCTCTCAGATGTTACTTCAGCACTCTCATCCCTCAACCTTGTGGTGGCCGCTTGGATTATGGTCGGCCTTAGGGCCCCACCCCCCGCCCGTTGTTTTTGGACTACAGTTCCCATCATCCCAAGGTACAGTGGCCAATAGCCAAGGGATATGGGAATTGTAGGCCAGCATCTGCTGGAGGGCCAAAATTGAAGAGCCCTGGCTTATGGTGTCCGTGCCTTATGAGGGCTTCCTTCCCAGAATCCTCCAAGAGAAAACAAACCAGGGCAGCCTAAATCGAGGGGTTCCCACCCTTGGGTCCCCAGATGTTGTCTCCCATCGTCCCCAGGCCACCATGGTGAAGGCCATTATGGCCAACACAATGGAGTTGTAGTCAAACAACATCTAGAGACCTAAGGGTGGAGACCCCTTGGCACAGATGACCTTCCTCAAGAGGAATGCGGGGCTGTTAGAGGCTGGTGGAAACACATAAGATGCACAGAAGCAGAAAATCAAACTTTGTCTGACTCTTGGGAATCACCACTTGAAGGCATCCCACTTAGAAATATCGATTTCAACATCATTCCCTTGCCCCCGTCTGTTTCTCCCCCCTAGGGATTCCACTGGGAACCTTGTTTCGATTGGAAAACAAAGCTGGACTGCTTGGAGAACTCCTTTTATATTATCAACAATTTTGTAAGTTCACCATGATAACTTTTGCTAAACCTAAGTGGGCAGATAGCTCAGAACTAATATTTTCTTGCCAGATTGCTGAGGAGATGACTAGATCTACATCTGCCAAGTAGATTGATAAAGTTTTCAAAGCATGGGCAAGACAGAGAGTTTGAGCTTGGGGTGGGGGATACATTTGGTAATACCGTAAGAATGAATGCCGATTCTTAAATATCTTTGGTCATTTTGAATTAGATATACATTCAGAATGGGACAGGGGTAGGGACTTCAAGATGAGATGGAGAAGCTTAAATCTCAGATTTTGTATGGGGTGTTATTATGTAAGCATGCAATTTCCAAGACCTCAGATATATGGATGGGTGGTAAAGATTGTCATCACAATTCAGCAAAGGAGATTGATCCCTGTAAGCAGCCTTCTGCATGCGTAATTGACATGGAAGGAGGTGTGCATTCACACTGTGACACTTACTCAGGCTGGATATTGAACTGGTACTGGTTAGATGCCTTTTGTTGTCTGTGGAAGGGGATGCACATCTCTGTCCAGACTTGTTGCTCATGACTGCAGCTGGACTGGAATTGGAGTGCAGGATGAAAGTATCATGCTTATGCCCAATCCATTAAGACAGAAAGAGAGGCTGTGATCCTGGCTGTGCGATGTTCTCAAACTTCCCTTCACCTCTCCAGGACTTTCCATGGCAACAGTTTGAGCAAACTTCAGGAGGGCTCACTTTCACTTACGCATCGGCGGTAAGTTCTCGTTTCTAGGAGTACGGTGATTGCTGACTCTCTGGGTCAAAACTGCGCACCCATATGTCATTTTCTCCCCGGGGTGAATGGCGGCGGGGCAGATCTTTGTCAGCATAGGGGGAATGGGCTAAGCCCCCTCCCTTACTGTGGTCTTGATCCAGCTCAGGACACAGCTATTTCAAAATGTCATGTAAAGTGGCTAATATGTTGACTATACTTATTAGACCAAGGATGGCCAACTGGAACTCTTGCCAGTTCCCAGGGCAATTTTTATGTGGCCTTACAATATTTTAATCAATGGGTGATAAAAGGTTTGCTGACAGTTTCGTGTATAACGAAAATAACAATATTTCCAACTCATAAGGAACAGAATTCTTCTATGCAATTACATCTGTCTCTGATCTTGGATGTAGCATGTCTAGAACACGTTAGTAGTTGACATACTGCACAAGGTTGTTATTATTATTATTATTATTATTATTATTATTATTATTATTATTATTAATTTGATTTATGTGCTTTTCCTGTGTAATGTTTGAGCAGTTTCACAAGAGCACTTGAGCACTAAATGCATGAATTGTGCAAACACGGTTGTGCAATTGACAACCATTCTTTCCACTTTGTGCAACTACCTTTGTGCAGTTCTTGTGTGCATGAATGTTACATTGCAAGGTGTTAGATTGCAAGATTGTGTCTGAATGTATCGGTTTCATAACTAGGGAGCCTCTTCTGATAGATACATCAGCTTTATTTTGGAGTCTGCCCACTCATGATGGGATCAGGTTGTGCAGGAAAATACACTCCAACTTTCATATTTTCCCCGACCATACTGACTGCCACCTGGAGAATAGATTGGCCCTTGAGAATATAGAAGTTGGTCCCTTCCCGCTTAGACAGGGTAATCCTGCATTGTAGAACTCTGGATTTCCATCTAGAAAATGCAGCTCTGGCAGAAAGAACTGTTTGACCTTGGGCAAGTTACTCTTGGCTTGGCTTTTCCTGCTAGTTCAATGGAGTCAGCAAATGGGATTGCCAGAGACCCACCCTGACATGGTCATCATGAGGGTAAATGAGACCATACATACAAGGCTTGTGCACAAAGTTGCTTCAGCACCGGCGGGGGTAATCCTTTAAGGGCGGGGGAGGGTGCACTCACCCCTCCCACTGCATTTCCCCCACAGGCGCTCCATTATTTTTAAGCCCATCGGGGCAGCAGCGTTCGTCCCTGCCGCCCCGTTGTCGTCATGGACCGGAAGTGGCCCGAAGTAGCAAGTGTATGTACGCCTGTTGTGTGCGCACGGGTACATGGCAGATGGGTGCGTGCGCACACGCGCTTGCTACTTCCGGCCATTTCCGGCCGACGACGACAACGGGACGGCAGGGAGGAACACTGCCGGTGAGGGAAATGCGGTGGGAGGGGTGAGTGCACCCTCCCCCACCCTTAAAGGACTACCCCCGCCAGTGCGGGGGCTATTTGAAAACAGTGGGTCTAACTCTACTCCAAATGATATCCGAGAGAGTGCACAGCTTTCTTGGTGGCCCTTGCTCCTATGCCTTGAACAGTGAGGCTATTCCCAGGATCAGGAGAAATCGGGCTAGGGGAACTTAGCCCGATTTCTCCTGACCGCGATTACCACCAGGTGGGCAGGCGAGCCCGGTGGCCTCCAGGAGGTTAACCCACCAAAACAACGCCCCCCCTTCAACCGAGTTTGCGGAGCGAGTGCTCCGCAAACCCGGTTTTTAAAATCGTGAGTAGATCCCCGACCGGGAAGCTGAAAAGCAGTCTCCCGGCTCGGGGGTCCCTCCAGCATGCCCTGCCAGCTCGCGCCGGGCATGCTGGAGCTTCCAGGGGCCACGTGGCCCCCGAACTCACCAGCCCGTGTGAAGAGCCTCAGTGCTTGCACTGCTGACCTTGCAGGTAATGCTGTTTGTCCCCATGCCATTAAATGCTTCACCTGCTAATTTCTGCAGACCAAGCTGCTATTGAGATTATGAGAGGAGGCCAAGGTCAGTTGGCAGTGAGGATTTCAGCACTACTGAGGTGTGCAAATCGTTTTATTTGGATTGAGGCTACAGAGCAGAATGGAAACAAACTCAGGGAGAATTACATTCTCACGCCAAGCTCCCAAGTTTCTAGCAATGCCTTGTTTGCTGAGCCTCAGAGCCAAACTGGACACCCATACATGCAGTTCTGAGCAGGAGCATGGAAGATCTGTTCCGTTTGGGGTTGTGTAGATTCCAGTAGCGGCTCGTGAATGCGCCCCTGGCAGGGGGGAGGTGGGAGGCATCTTTAAGGGAAAAAGTTGCTGCTTACCTCGGCAGCGTGCCTCCCAGCAGGGTAATCACGGCCTGCGGCGGGGAATCGCCGCCACCACTCACCTGGCGTAAATGGAGCCGCGCCCCCGCCAGCAGCCAGGTGAGTGGTGGTGGCGATTCCCTGCCGCAGGGGCTGCTGGGAGGCACACTGTGGAGGGAAGCAGTGACTTTCTTTCCCCTTAAAGACGCCTCCCGCCTTCCCCCCAATGGCGCTTCACGAGCCATTGCTGGTAGATTTTTGTCTTCTCTTCAAGCTGGCCAGGCCAGGCCAGGGGCACTGGATGAGAAAAGACAAAACAGAGAAGCTGAGTGCAAAAGGTGGAGTTGGACACACCTTTGTAGTCTCCCTAGTTTCATCATTGCTATGTGCTCTTTTAAACAGGGACTTGTCAAGTAATGCAATCCAGGCCATTGAGACGAATTCATGTGAAGCTGTCCTGTTTGTGCAGTTTATGTAAGTCACTAAGCATCCAAACCAGAGGCTTATCTAGGGAAATTGGCGCCTAGGGCAAGCACTGAAATTGTGCCCCTATCCAAACAGGGATGATGGGACTTGTAGTCAACAATATCTGGAAATCCCTCTGAAAAGGAACACTGTACCATCTAGACATGGTTGTTGATCCAAACCTGAAAACATGAGCCATCTCTATTCAAGACTTAGAACAACAGTCAGGAGTTATGTGAAGATTCCAAGTGTCATTTTCTCCCTCTCATCTCATGCTTTTTAAAAAACATGACTTTGTCCTAGAGGATCACCTGCTCAAATAGGCACTAGCAAAATGGGGGGGGGGGGAGAGAAGAAGATGACAGGGTGGGGGTGGGGGAGCCTATAAACCAGTGAATGATTCCTCTCAGTCTTTGTCTTGTGATGACTCTGGGCTTATGATGGGGTGTTGGGAATTCTCTCTGGTAGAGAAACTCTTTTTCATTCTAGCAGAGTGCACAGAGGCACCACACAGCGGATTTAGTTAGACATACGTGTATGCTGAGAGGAAAGTAACTTGGAGCCAGTTCATAGTTTCCAATCAATATATAAGGCATTGATTAGACAACTCCATTCTAGATAGGGCGCGCGGCCCCTTCGGCAGTTAGAAGAAGGCTGGTGCTGCTTTCTCTTTCCCTGCAGGGAAGAGCTGCTCCTGGGCTGTGTTGCGAACGCAGCACCAGTCTTAGCTCCTGAAAGGGCCGCGCAGCCCCTTCGGGAGCTAGTGATGCTGGCCCTGCGTTTGCAGCGCGCAGCCAGGAGCGACTCTTCCCTGCCTCCTTTGAACCCGTTGGCCCAGTGGTGGCTCCGCCCCTTCCAGGGTTGAAAAACAACTTGAACATAAATGCATTTATGAATGAATGCATGCATGCATGAATGAATAAATGAATGTAGTATTGTTCCAGAAGCTTTTGTAATTCTCTGCCCTGAAACAAGCCACTTATAGGCCTTTTTAGATAGTTTTTGTTTTCAAAGCCAGCAAATTTTCCAATCTTTTAAAAATTAAATATTCAGAGACTTCTCAGTCTCCCCCCCACCTCCTATATCCAAGCCCTATGGCCGATCCTAGGCCGGAGGGCAAGGCAAGCAAGATGGCCAGTGGCTGAGGGGCCTTGGGGCGGGGCAGGTGGGCAATGGGGTGGGAGTTGCGGGCACTGGCATGGCACACCCCAGTGGCGCCTAGGGCACGTGCCCTGGCTGCCCCCGCCCCCAATTACGTCCATGATAAAAACCATAAATGGGGATGGGGTGGGGGAGCACAGATGGATTCGGTTTCCACCCTGTGGTTCTGACCCTACATCTCCCAAGCTTGAGAAAGGACAAAACAGATAAGCTGAGAGAGAAAGGTGGGGTTGGACACACCTTTGTAGTCTCCCTAATTTCATCATTGCTATGTGCTCTTTTAAGCAGGGACTTGTCAAGTAATACAATCCAGACCATTGAGACGAAGTCATGTGAAGCTGTCCTGTTTGTGCAGTTTATGTAAGTCATTAAGCATCAAAACCATCAATGGGGATGGGGTGGGGGAGCACGGATGGGTTAAGTTTCCACCCTGTGGTTCTGGTCCTATATCTCCCAAGCTTCTGCCCTAGAAGCAGTTTCCCTCCAAGAGGGTTCTGGGAGTCAGGCCTGCTGCTACGGGCCACCGTTTCTGAGTGTGGGAGCTTTGACCCATAATTCCGGGTCTGTATGGGGTTGGGTTATTCATTGCTGAGCGATGTGTACTGTGCATGTGCTTCTTTAGAACTGTTTTCCATTTTTCTGGACTGCACACAGAGTTCTCAAAGCAAGGCTGAGCCAGATCTCAGTCCTGGAATCGATTCTCATATGTGATGCCTTGTTTCTAGAAATCTCTCTGCAAGAAGGCTCACTTGGTACCTGGTCTCGTGGTAGCAAGCATGACCTGTCCCCTTTAGCTAAGCAGGGTTGGATATGCATGGGAGACTAGAAGTGTGTGCACTGTAAGAGATTCCCCTCAGGGGATGGAGCCGCTCTGGGAAGAGCAGAAGCTTCCAAGTTCCCTCCCTGGCATCTCCAAGATAGGGTTGAAAGAGCGTGGCGTGAGCCCAAGATTGCCAGAGTCTGAGAGCGTGGCTTCCAGGCCAGCTTAAACAATGGCACTCTTCTTCATCTTAGAAATAGGCACTGGAGCTTCAGACAAGAGATGAATTAGCACCGCTAGATGAGGGAGATAGGAAAGAGTCTTTGGACATGAAAAAATGAATCCACTTTTTGCACCTTTTGAGGGGCAACCTTAAACTCACAGTAAAGCCTCATGGTAAAGCTTGCTGTTTGAATAACATCCTGGAAACAGCTGCCCCACTGGAAAGGACACCACCTTCATACTTTGCTGCAGGGGCTTCATGTGGCAATTCGACTCCCACCATCAGACAGGAATCTCAAAGGAAAGATAGTTTTTCCTATCCCATCTACCTTTAAAAAACATATTAAAATGTAATGCTTATTTTGTACCCTGCAAAATCCTGTGCACAATGCTTGTTTCCAGAGACCTCAGCAGCAATCTCACTGAGAATCTCACTCATGGGTCATTCGAGGTCAGGAATGGAACACAGTTTATCAAGACGTAAGTGAATGCAAATGTGAAAAGAGTCAACCTGTTATTGCAGAGTAAGGTACTTTCTTTGACCCCCGGGAAGGTTCAACCCGCCCCCCAACTCTTTTGAATGGCAGAGTTCAACCCTAGAAGATGTAGCATATGGTTATATTCATTCATTCATTCATCCATCCATTCATTCATTCATCTATCATATTTTTATACTGCCTGATATGTATATCTCCAGGTATACAGATATTAGATAGATAGATAGATAAGATAGAGATATGTCTATCTCTAGGTGGCGTGTAATGAAAAGAAGCTACGGCTTTGAAGGAGGCTTCCTCCAGTGCTTCTCTCTTTTGAGAAGTTATTAACCGCTGATGCCAGGGCTGGAAATTTGATGCACTGTGCAGGTCAAACATCTCTCCTCAGTGTCTTCAGAGACACTGGGAGGCAAATACCATGTGTGTGTTTGTGTGTGTATAGTGCAATCCAGATTGGGACGATCAGTAGAGCTGGAAGCTTGCTGGTGGCTCAGGGACAGGCTGCTGCCCTTGCACATGTGCCAGCCCTGCCCCCTGTATCAGCGTCAGATGCACACTGACACAGGGACCATGCTAGCTCTGGGAAGGGCGGGGGCATGTGGCTGGTGGGGAGGGCATGTGGTGCCTTGCCTGCTCCCAGGCTGCACTTTCTTTGTCAGCTGGGTGCTTTCTTCCTCTCTCCTGCGCGGAAGGAGGGGGTGGCAAATAGCTTAATCCGCCCCTGCCTCCTGGAGCTTCTTCCTGCATTTTGCTCAGCTTGTAACCAGTGGGTCTAATTCCTCCCCACGGCAGGCTTCTCGACCATCATCCGCTGAAAGTCACTGATGATGCCAGTTTTTACAGGCTTCCCTCACTGAAGCTTCTGTAAATACCTGAAATGAATTAGTTATTACCGTGATCACTGGTTTTTTCTGCATCTTAGACGGACACTCTTCTTCAGGGCCACTGGGTGGTCCAGAAGAACTCATCAGACTTTCCCCTTTTCTTCTTCCTCTTCTTCCTCTTCTTCGTCTTCTTCTTCTTCTTCTTCTTCTTTTTTTTTTTGGTGATGGTAAACTCTGAGGGTACATTTCTGACTATGTGAAAGTGCCTCTGAGTATATGCAGAGTATAGGGCATTTCCCTGTATCCTGTTTTTAATGCAGGGCTTCAACTCTAAAATGCATGATAGAATTAGAAGAAGAAGAAGAGAATTTCTTGGAGTATGTGCAGATTGCCAAGTGTGTTTTGAGCCAAGATTTTGTGCCTGCAAGATAAGAATGAATGATAACGAATTAAGCTCCTTTGATCATGTGCAGGCTGCTTTTGTGTCATCACTGAATAAACTTGATCAGTCCTCATGCATTTGGTACTGGAGGTCCAGCTTGCTGGTCGGAGGCATGATTTCAGGGCAGGCTGAAGCTAGTTACTCAGTGGTGAGAAAAATACACTGTTGACTAAACTGTACTGTTGACTAAACTGTTGGAGATTCTCTTGTGGTGAGAGAATCCCTTTCTCAATATAGCAGAGTGCACAGAGGCACAACACAGCGGTAGATTAGTTAGGCATGCGTATGTGCTGAGAGTAAAGTAACTTGGAGCCAATTCATAGTTTCAAATTAATATAAAAGGCATTTATTAAGGAACTCCATTCTAGATAGGAAAGTGAGGATTTAGGATCTCTAATCTATCTATCTAACTAGATGCAAATGGATTCTGCATCCTCTCTGCAGGGAGGTGATGGTGCAGGGAGAGAACCTTGCCATGTTGCAAGGTAGGCGGGCAGGTAGCAAGAGAGAGAGGAAGGAGGAAGTCCCTGAGATTAGCAATCTACACATCAAAGGGATAGCATCAGAGCAGTGGAGAAGTGATGACAAATGTCTTGACCCTCTAGACCTCTGACTTACTAGTCTGTCCTCCACTGTCTGAGGCAAGAGACAGCGCAAAGTCCTTTAACTTTCCAACATAAACAGTACTCCAGAGCTAAGACTCCAGAGCTAAGCCATGATGCTTTCTCCCTTTTCTATTCTGCCTGATGTGGAGTTGTGTGGTTCGAAAGCAGCAAACCCAACAAGCTTCATGAAATCGGGTCTCCCTAGACATTATTTCTGCTACACCACACTGGCTTTCTCTTTCTCTTTGGTATCTTGCATTGCAAAAAGTCTCTCTCCTTATTTCAGAAACCTTCGTTCTACAGAAATGACCCCAAAGATATTGGAGGACCTGATCCAGACCTCCCTGCAATTGAAGACTCTGTAAGTACTATGTACACCCTTTTCCTTTTGCTGGTTGCCAAAGGAGAGAAGAAAAGAGACAAGTGGAAACGGGGAGTCAGCCTTGTTCTAACCCCCTCCTCCTCCTCAGCCCTCTAAGTAGGTCGATAGGGGCAACTTCAGAGGCTGTAGTTTTCCCTGCGAGGAGGACAGGAGGACGGTTGACCAATACTCACACTGCTACCAAGTTGTTAGCCAATCCACACTTCTTGCCCAACATGTTATCAGGCTTTGCTGTGGGAATGGAAGTCATGCTAGAGTGGTGGTTGAGGGAACAGGCATTCCTCAGACCCGTTACAGGGGCTTCTCAGCGAGGTGGTCAGAAATGACAGACAAGGAGGGGATGGAGCGCAGGGACGGAGCGCAGGTACTTCTCGGCTTCTCTGACTGTTGGGGTGTGCATGGCCATGGGGGCTGCCATGGAGAGTGGCTGCACTTCTGCATTTGCAGTGACATCACTGCCTGAAGCTTGTCTACCACTACCCAACTTCCCACTGAAATATGGAGCTACAGGACTGTTGGGTGTGTTCCAAGCTGTACGCTCAGTTCGTGTGGACCAATGGTGAGGGCATGCCCCCTGTGTGGGTTGAAGGAGTGCAGGAACATTCCCCAGAATCCTCTGCAAGAGACAGGAAGTGGCAGATATGCAGGGAGTCTGCAGGAGACCAAAAACACGGAAAAGATTCCCTGATGGTAAAAAGTCTGAAAACCACTGAGCTAGAGTCATGAGTATCTTTGGGCATCATTTTGAGACATCTCCCAGTTCCATCTTCTCCGGAAATAGCCCTTCATTAAAAAAGGTTTTCTTTCTTCCTTCTTTTCCTTCACAGGCTGTATGCTTTCCCTCACCAGCACTCAAACACAAATGGAGTGGGGCCATAGCTTAATGACAGTGCTCTGCACATGCAGGGTCCCAGATTCACTCTCTGGCATTTCCAGTTAAAATAATCTCAGGGAACAGAGCTAGGAAAGACCTCCCTCTGAAGCACTGAAAAACCATTGCCAGTTAGAGTTAGAAAGCACTGAACTCAAGGGGCCAAGGATTTGCCACAGTATCAAGCAGCTTCCTACTTCTTCGGCAAGTAATAATTTCATCAGAAATTATTATCCCTCACAGCAAAGGGAGACTATGATCTCCCTCACAGCAAAGGGAGGAAGATAATCTCCATTATCTCCCTCACAGCAAAGTCAGCTCAATCTTCCTCAGTATATGGAGATGGGAATATCCCTTCATAGGACAGTTTTGAGTTAGAAACATTTTCTGAAGAGATGTGGGGGATATGTGGAGAGCCCCCAAAGTGTGGGTCGGCATGGCACCCTCCTGAAAGGACTGGATTGGTTGTGGGGGTTGCCAGTTACTGTCCTCTCCTGCAAGAAATGCCAAGAAGCTGTGAGGAGTTCTGTCTTTTTCCTTCACAGCATCTTGCCTAACAAGGTGTTCTGCTGTCTTTGCCATCTGAAGGATGACATTGAAGTTTTGTCTGATACGATGAAGTTGGACTGCACCGACACGTGTACCACAAAGGAAACTCTCTGCGGTAGGCTAGTAGTAGTTTGATGAAATTCTGTATTGTTTTGAATGTTAAAGAGCATTTCACAATTTCCCCTCTAAGCAGGGGAAAACCTGTTGCAAAATGAGCTCATCGGCAGAATGTACTAAGAAAGAAGACCTCAAATGGCAATGATGCAAACTGCACAGAAATCAAAGTAGGTCTGCAAATGTCTCCTTTTGGGGATAAAGTGATTTTTGGACCTTTGCTTTGATTTCTGGAGTCCTTCCCTTGGTCCAAAATATGTATCCTTCCTCCATGATTCTAATTTGTGCAGAGTGACCTCTGAAAGTGTAAGGGTAATACTTTCTAGAGGCCCTTACTATCCTTTTCGGGGGGGGGGGGGTCAGCTTCCTGGGACTCTCATTATTTTTCAGCTTTGATTGCCAAACCAGGAATTGTACTGCAGAGAGTAAGAGTAGGTTCCTTTGACCACACTCCTGCCCTCTCTTTTCCCGGAGAGAAAACCGTCTTCCCCACTATGCTGTTGAGAGAGAGACTGAGCAACTGGGGAAGAGATGGCAGGTGGCGCTCTCTCTCTCTCTGTGATGGTGAGAAGGATTGGACTACTGGCGCTGCCCCTAGAGAGAATGCAAGCTACCAAATTCTACCCCCTTGCCTGTTGGGTGGGGCAGTGGGGAAGATTGGGCTTGCTGGACCCAATCCCCGCCACATGTTGTCTAGAGAGAAAAGACAGATATACCAATAGATCAGGCCTGCTCAACTTAGGCCCTCAGCTGTTTTTGGACTACAACTCCCATAATCCCCAGCCACAGTGGTCAAGAGTCAGGGATTATGGGATTTGTAGGCCAACACCTGCAGGAGGCCCAAAGGTGAGCAGCCCTGCAATAGAGGCAGCTACTTGTAGAAGGAGCAACCTCATCTTTTCACCCACTCTTGTGTACTCTCCCTCGGATCAGAAACTATGGCAGCTGCTCTTGGTAACAATCACCTTGCAGGAGCAGCCATCAGGAGTGCCTTCCTGCCACGCTGTCTCTAAGCAGCATGGCAGGCAAGCGAATGAGCAGCCACCGCTGCTTCCAAGCACTCACTTACGCTTTCCCTCTTGAAGGCTCTATCTGCTCCCTCACAGATTGAATGAACAACTGACCGAAAGGAAGCTGGGGCGGATGGCAGAGATCGCCTCTGCTTGTTCCTGTTCCTGTTCTCTCTCTCTCTATCTTTCATGCAGTAGGAGAAATGGGGCTTCATCGAGAGGGAGAGGGAGCAGGCAAGCAATCGAGGCAACAGCTCCTTGCATGAGCAGGCCACTTGCACACTCCATCTTTGGTCATCACAGTGGTAGGGATGGGGGAGGAGAGCTGGTTTTCAGGTAGTGAGCATGAATTGTCCCCATTGTTAAGAAGGGCTTGGACTTGGTTGGGTGACTACATGTGAGCACGGTGAGATCTTCCCCTTAGGGAATGGGGTCATAGCTCAGTGGAAGAGCATCTGCATGCTCAGGTTCACTTCCTGGCTTCTCCAGATAGGTCTGGGAAAGACTCCTGCCTGAATCCTCAGAGAGCTGCTGCCAGTCAGTGTAGACAATACTGAGCTAGATGGGCCAAGGGTCTGACTCCCTCAAAGGCAGCTTCCAAAGTCCCCATGTTCTCCTGCTGCACCACCCAGAGAGGAGGGAGGGCGAGCGAATGGACAGCGGTGACTCGGCTTGCGTTTTCTGAGCAGTTCCATGGGGTTGAAGACTCCCTGTCAGGCATCTTGGAGAGACAGAGAGGACCAACAAGCTCCAGGAGACAGCACGGCCCCCATTCTCCAGAGTCAGGAGAGGCTGCCTCCTTTCCTTGCCTGCCCTCTGAGGAGGAGTGTGGCTATTGGGACACACAAGCAAAAAAGGAGACCGCATCTCACGGGGCTCGCTGTGTAGCATTGATTGAAGCCCAATGCCTTTCAGCCTCAGAGCTCTTCAGGGGCAATCATTAGTCATCTTTCAAAAAGAGCTTGAGTGAAACGCCTTTGCCTGGTTACAAGCTACTTGCTCATAGGGGTGTGCACGAACCGGTCCGGAGGCCATGTAAGAGGCGGTCCGGCACCGAGGGGGGGTCTCCCTTTAAGTGCGGGGGGGGTAGAACTTACCCCTCCCACCGCTCTCCCCCCTCCGGCGCTGTAGCATTAAGTGAAGATTTTGGGGCGGCAGCCCTGCCCCCGTCCTTGTTAGGAAAGCCTTCGTAAGAGCACTCTCAGAGCAGCACGCATGCCTTTCCTGCAGAAAACATAGCGTACAGTTTGTCACTGAGACTGTTAAGCAACAGCCTCATTTCTTTCTCACTCTCCCCCTCAAGTGCCTCGGAATTTTATTTGGCCCCCTCCCATGGAAGGTGGGCTCTTTTCAAATTCCAGCTCACATTCTAGCTCCCTCATTGGTTTACTGGAATGAGAGCTGCCTAAAAGGGTTACAGGAGGAAGATCCCATCCCTAGAGCAAAAGATGTTTGTGGGGAACCTGAAGAAATGCATATCAGTAACTGTCGTTTAAAGGTAAAGTGTGCCACTTTTTTGACTCCTGGTTTTCTTTGGTAGAAAGTGGAGTGTGAGATGAAGCCTTTCAGCATCTTCCTCTCTCGCTGCTGCCCAATATAGTAGCAGCGGGGATCCGAACCGGCAACCTTCTGCTTGTCAGTCAAGCATTTCCCCGCTGCGCCACTTAAGGTGGCTCTGACTGCTCTTGACTTTCAGGCATAACCACACAACAGAGCGGGAGCCATACAGAGGCAATTTCTAAACGGGTTCCTCTTCTTAATGTATGTGTGGAAGGAGCATGCCAGAATACTGGTCTATCATCCTGCTCCTCTGCGCTGGCTGGCAGTCCTGCCACTGCCACTTCCTCCTTCCCTCCTCCTGCGTAGGGACTAAACCACCTGCTGCAGCCCCTTGCCTGAGATGCAGCGGGAAGGAAGGCTGGACTGCTTCTCTCTCGGGGACACTTGGTGCAGTTTGGGCTCACCTTGGCTCACCTGCCTCCTTTTGCTGCTGCCTCCTTTTCTGCCTGCTGGGAAAGCAAGGGACAGGAGTGGGGAGAGAGAAGAAAGGGACTCTGCAGCCAAGTGCCTGAGATGAATTCATGGCCCTGAAAGAGGGAGAGGAGGGGGCAGAGGCGATCGGATTGCTTGCCAGTGGAGCAAGAGGGATAGACCTGTGTGTGATTCACTGCTCTACTACAGGCCCATGTACTTATTATAAAAAGAGGCTCATTGTGCCTTTAACGTGGTCTAAGCTTGCTTATTCTATTTTATTGGTCTACACTTTTAAAGTGGTTTCAAGCCACCTAATGGCGCAGCGGGTAGGCAACTTGCCTCGGGAGCAAGAGGTTGCAGGTGTGAATCCCCGCTGGTATGTTTCCCAGACTATGGGAAAGACCTATATCGGGCAGCAGCGAGAGAGGAAGATGCTGAAAGGCATCATCTCATCCTGCGCGGGAGATGGCAATGGTCAACCCCTCCTGTATTCTACCAAAGAAAACCACAGGGCTATGCGGTCACCAAGAGTCGACACCGACTCGACGGCACAACTTTAAAGTGGTTTCAAGCAGAGTCACTTTCCCCCTTCTGAGGGAACCCTGATAGAATTTTGAAAAGTGGGTGGAAGCTAAGGGTCTCTAATCGACAGTTCAGGTGGTACAAACGGATACAAGTTTGTCACGAGGAGAAAGCCTTGGGGATAGATCAGGAAATGCCTCTACTGGAGACTGTAATTAGTCCTTCAACACAGTGTTGCCAAATATCCTTCAGCCTCCACCTCATGCCTCCGATGAAGTAGATTCTTGCCTACAAAAACTCAGGACATTGTGTTAATGGAGCTACAAGGCTCTTTGTTGCTGTGATTTTGTCAGTCACACTTCTAGACTTTCAAACAGCTAGAAACTTCCTTTAAAAAAATAAAGCCGAGATGTATGGTGCTTCCAGCAGCAATAAATTGTGCAACTTTCAGTGGAGTCTTGCTTACACAGACTCCCATCGGCTTCCATGCTGCTGCTTCTTCTCTGGCCACGCACTGATCAGAGACCTTGTGCTATTTTCTCAGCGCCACCTTAGGTTGCTATCTTGCTAACTGGTGCATCTTTGCTCTGCATGTCCTTGACAGGATGAAATGCAGTCACACATTTGTCCCTTTACAACTTCTCTTCTTGCAACTTGCTAATGATCTGAGCATCAGGTGCTTTTGGACATTGGATGATCCTGTTCTTTTCTTCTTGCTTCTGAGCAGAGAAAGATGAGGCTTTGAATAGGATGCAAAAAGAAGTAATGAGGGTGTTGGGAATCAGGAAGCTGAAGACCAGCAGTACACGGGGCAGGCCAAGGACAGCGTCGCTGCACAGGTCCGACCAAGCTGTTATGCAGTCCACACCTAGCATCCCCTGGTCGACAGCTACCATCATCCTGGATGGCGGAGCTCATGGTGAAACTCCCTGGCTTGAGGGCGACCATGATGAGGCTGACCTCAACAAGTGGAGCTCTTCCCTTATCCCAGTCACGCTAGTGAGGAGCCGCTTAGCCCACGTGATCCGTAGGCTCAAAGTAGACTGCACAGAGTCCAAGGTCCAGCTGGCCTGTGCTAAGATGATTTCCAGGCTCACGATGCTGCTGAACCTCTTCAGTGAGAGAGAATACGTCAAGGAGACGTCCTCCCTGTGGAAGTCATACTGCCGGCCTATGAAGAATGTCGCCAACCTGGCCACAGGAAATCCAAGAAAACGGGTGAATCCTGAGGTAAGGGGCAAAGCTTGTCAAGCCTGAGGGGTTGTCAAGCCTACTAATGCATTGTCAGGAGGAGCTTGGGCAACAATCAGCTGACCTGGATGTGGCTCACTGGGCGTGAACAAGGGGAGGCAATGGGAGTTCACCTGGCACTGGCTTCTTGAAAGCATAGAGTCAACCCATGAAACATTTGGGTTTGTCGTTCATGCTTTCTTTTCAAATTGCAATAAACTCTGTTCCGATTGAGACATGGCCTTTAAAAAGTGGTTGGGTAACCGATTCAGGCCATTTGAATTGGTTTTGAATTAATTTAAATATATTTCACACAGAAAAGATCACACTCTTTTGCAGAATATATTTCATGCAGAATAATATCAATCTCTCACTTCTGTCTGTAAAATAAGTACCACGATATCCATTGCACTTGAGAACGACAATGCATTCGTTCTCACGACCAGCACTAGCCATGCTAGTGCAGCCCCACCTGGGTAGAGCTGCTCATGAGAACTGCCGGGATCGGTCCCAATCCCGGCACTCCTTGACTGGGTAGTCCAGGTGAGGTAGGAGGGTGTACATGCAGCCTCCTCCCTCACCATCTGGTCATGTGGGCAGCTGGGGTGCTGGCAGCTCCCTTCAGGCTGCTGGCAACCATTTTAATGATAGATGCCAAGGGAAAGAGCAACCCAGCCTCTAGGGTTTCTCCATGCACAATGCTGCTGGTGTGGTGCTGCATTGTGGGATTCCTGGAGGCCAGGCTTTGCTTCCCCAGCCTCCAGATTGCTGCGCTGCTGCTCATCGCAGTGGCAATCATGTGGGTGGGGAGATGAATGGCAAGGTTGGGAGGGAATGGAGGTGATGAGGTGAAACCATCTGCTGGCCATTTGCTACCAATCTGTGATGTGAATGGAGGTTGTTACCATTTCTCCGTGATGCATTCGGATGATGTCACTAACCATCACACAATTACACAGCACCATCTGCTGGCCATTTGCTATCAATCTCTGATGGTCTCAAAAGACTTGATTCCCATCATGGATTGGTAGCAAATGGTCAGCAGGTAATGCTGTCAAATTTCACAATGGCCAACAAACCCGTCAGATCACCCCTTGGAGAAATTGTGTAAACTTCCATTTTCAAATAGAGTTGTTCTCTCTTTGGCAATATACCCCATGTCTTGCATTCAGGAGAGTCCAGGCTTAATCTCTAGCCTCTTAGTTAAGGCTTCAGGGCTGAGAGCAGCTGTAAAAAGGAGTAGAGAGTACTGGGCTGAATGGACCAATGTTTGACTTGGTAGAAGACAATTGCATATGTCCATATGAGAGCAAGTTCAATAGAGAGCAGTACAAGTGGTGTTTTTTATTCTGAGCGGGGTGGGGGGAGAAAAAGGTAGAAAGACAAAAAAGCCTGTTTTCCCTTTCCCTTTCCTTTGTCCCACCTTGCAGATTGCAAGCCAGGGAATCTCAGAATATGGCTATGGCAAAAGGCTGTTTGCTATTTCAGTGACTGCAGTGATAACGATGATCATGGCAGTAATTTGCCTGTTTGAGGTAAGCTAAAATGCATTTTTAAGTTGGATTTATGAACTGCCATATCCAAGGGCTTGGGGTGGGAAGCGAATGTCCCACAAAGACACAGTCCCCCCCAACTGAGGAAGAACTACTTTCACACGGGATATGCCAAATACTCATGCTTTGTAGAGAGCTTTCATTTGTGCCAGAGTTCATCCTGCCTCTACCTCTGGTGAACTCAGCTGCTGTTTCTAATCCCAGAGCTCGGACCTGAAGCGTGCAAAGACTGCAGGGTCTCTGAGCACGTTCAGTGTCTTTCCCTCACCCCTGAATACACACAGGCATTTCCTCACAACAGGGATTAGAGTTGGAAGATCCAATCAACAATGAGCTCCAACACCTCTCTTTTTTAGGAGCACTATCATGACAGGAATGCTAACAAACCAATTTCTTGGTTGACCACCCAAATCATTGGCTCTGGCCAGCTGCAGGAAATCTTTACGTGGTGGTTGGTTGCTCATGGTCTTTCCTCTCTTTTTCTTGACAAACAGATCTGTTCTCAGCTTTCTGCAATTAAGGATGGCACCCCTCAAAGGAAACGGTAAGCCTTGCTCAGGAATGCCTGGTCTTCTGTGATTCTGCAGTCTTGGGACTCTACGCACAGGACCTGGTCTCAAGCTCAGGATTTGGGTGTCCACTTCCATGTTAAAAAAAGAAAACCATTTTTTAGGCCTTAAGGCAGTGGATGAAAAGTTGAAAGGATGCAAACAGTGTCTGTCAGATCCTCCAGTGTTCAGTGGGCAGAACTTCTGTGTGCTGCAGAAGTCTCTGGCCATGTTCTTCAGCTACCCACACACTCCCAGACTTCATATTCCAAAACCTCTCCTCCTAGTGTCATTATGCCTTCTCCATTTTTGACATTTCAGGGTACAAATCTATCCCATGTGCCCCATTTGCACAACCCTTTTCATGTAGGGGAAAATTGGTACGCCAGCTGTGACTACCACTAAAAAACACATATCACCCATTTCTTTGAGAGAACGTTTCATTCAGTTTGTTCCATTCTCTCCCTCCTCCATCTCCCCTGCTAACTTGGCAAAGAGGCACCTTTTAACATGATGGTTCTCTTTATTTAGCAGGGGGAGAGTAACTGGCCCTATCCACCCCCAGCACAGTGCCTCCAGTGACTGTAGCTGGTCTTTGTCTTATGTTTCTTTTAGATGGTGAGCCCTTTGGGGATAGGGATCTATCTTATTTGTTTGTTATATCTCTGCGTAAACCGCCCTGAGCCATTTTTGGAAGGGCAGTATAGAAATCAAATGAATAATAACTAAATAAATAAGCATTCCAAGGCAATGATCAGGCCTGGGTGTCAATTTCTTCTTTTTATTCTCATTCAAAGGCCCTTTCTAGGCAGAAAGAAGAAAGGTGCAAAACAGGTAAGGAGATAGCTTATGTTCTCCCATCGTCAACAGAGATATGGATTTTCTGGAAACCTTTGTTGGCAATTCATCTGAAAAAATTTCCCAAGCAAATTTCTCCTCATTTGCTGAATATTTGTGGAGGTGGTTTTGCCCCAAAAGCCAATAAATACTGTAGAAATTTTCCTGATTCCCTAAATAGACTGAGATCTCATTTTGCAAGTTATTTGATCTGATTATGCAAGTTCTTGATTTAAAAAACCAACCACTCTACACCATCTTAACTTCCCTTCATTGTACCTCATATGATTTTCAAGTATCCAAACAGAAATTTTAGAAATAGACATTTTTGTCCTCACCACAGCAGTATTCTTCACTTGACCTTTTTTCTGAAGGAGGCGATCTTCCATTCACTTTTCTGTGAAAGTGAATGTTATGTCCACTTAGAAACTATTTGATGACGAGAACTAAAGCTGCTCCTTGTCCCCGCGATGAAGACTCCTCCTCCTGCCCACAGAGGCACATTTCTTCCTCTGTATGGCCCCAATCTGGGTTCTTCCCTTTGGCATTCTAATGTCAAGAAATGGTGGGCATTACGATCATATATCCAGGATGTTTTCTAGACGGCAGTCAAAGATGCTCTGTATAGAACTTGCAAATCAATACAAGCTGAGAGTTTACAGAGAATCCAGACCCTCCCCAAGATTGGTGCTGATTTTTCTCCTGGGATCTGATGGGGAGGTCACGTGGGGAAAAGGCCCTTGGTGCAATGTTTGCTGCACCCCCCTGTTGGCCACTCCTTGCTTTTGGTGATTAGCTCACATTCACCAGCAAATGAATTTGAAAAGGGGTGGGTTAATAACGAGAAGCAAGAGGTGGCCAGCAGGGGGCGCAGTGAAAATCGCACCAGCAGCCTCCTTCCCATGTGACCTCCCCATCAGATGCCAGAAGAAAAAAGCAACCATCTGCAGGAGGCTCTGGATTCTCTGTGCACTCTCAGCTGATATTCATTGGCAAGCTCCGTTTGTAGCATATTTTACTGTCATCTAGAAAACCTCTAAATAATGGCATGATAGCCACCCCAAACCCTGAAGTTGGTTTGTTGTGACTCATTGTCACGAGATTGTGACCCACGGACCCCTTCTTCTGCTCAGTCTTCCAGTGCAGGTTCTCCAGTGCTCGGTAAGCCTCTTCGGCTCAAGGAGAGTGTGGATAAAGTCGGGGGAAAGAAACAGCATGATGAGGACTCCTCAGGAGACAAGGCTATATTCAGCCGGGAGAGGTATAAATGAAAGGAATATTCTCAGATCTGCATGGGTTACAGAACATCCTATCTCTGATTGCTCCCACACTAGCCCTTTCCTTCAGAATCACTCTCTTTCAGTCACTCACTTGTTACAGAGAATCTAGACGACGTCATTGCTAGCCTGTTGCGTTCCGATGTTTTCAGCATCCCCCTCCTGTCTTTCCTCCCCCCGGTGGACAGGCATTGCATTATTGAGGCACATGAGGAGTGGTTTGATGACAACGTGGTTGATTATGATGCTCTGCCATTTCCTGGCCCTGGTGGCCACTATATGTCCTGCAATGTCTCTTCCACAATTGTTTTTCAATAGAGGTTTGCCAGCTTTGAGGTGCTGATGTGGGAAGTTGCATTGAGGGACTCCTTGGGCAGCTTGGTATTGTTTTATTTTTTGTTTTTTAAATGAAACCTTTGTCTAATGTGCAAGAACATAAATAAACTTGGGAAATGGAGGACAAAATGATGGGGTTGATAGGGTGGATTGCCATGCCTCTCTCCCACCATTTCCCAGAATGAGCCTGCAAATGAGCTTTTCCTGACTCCCGAACTCATGCTGAATTTAAACAGCTGCCCTCTGCATTAATCCCCTCCCTACATATATGTAGGAGTCCATGCCATCGAACGCAAGGGGATTGACTTCAATCTGAGTAGACGTGCGTGGGAATGGGCTGTGCTTAATATCCGCTTTCATAGCCTGGGCACTGTCCAGATTACATGCTAAAACCGTGTCACTACTGCCCCTTCAGTGTGCTTCCGTCCTGCCTGTGATTCGGCATCGCGGTCCCTGCGCTGTCAGCAAGGTGCCGTTCTCGTTTCTGATGTCCAGGGGCATCCCGCTAATGAGGCAAAGGGAGACAATTGCCTCCTGGCCCACAGCCTCGGAGGGCCCCCCGGCCAGTCCTGGCTCTCTCCATTCTGCCGTGCAGCATGCCTGCAAGGGAGCGCAAAGGCAGCTGCCTGCCTGCCTGCCATTGCTTTCCCTGCTTCCTCGCCCATGCAGCGTGCCTGCGAGAGCGAGAGGGAGCTGCTGGGAGCCCGAGGTCATGGAAGGCGGGAGAGAAGCAAACTTCCCCTTGGCGAAGCTTCCTCCTCCCCGACAGGCTGAGGTCGCTGAGAAGAATGGTTTGGATCGCTGCTGAGCTCTGTCCTGCTGTTGCGGGAGGGGGGCGATTCTATCTGCCTTCTATTGCCCAGGCTGGATCTGGAGCTGGAAGAGGGCGGGAGACACTGTCGAGAAGACAAGAACAATTAAGCCCCCACCCCGTTCATGTTGTTTTGCCCTGGTATTCTCTTCGCTTCAAGAGACAGTTAATGGCTTCCCCATTGGAACAGTTTGCCTGTCATTCACCTGTAAAGCTGAATCAAATGTGGGACTTCGGCACTGGGCATAGATCTTTGTGCCCTCCCCCTGGCTTGTAGAAGCCGGAGGAATTGTGCAAACCTGGGAAGACATGATGCCATACTCTTTCATGTACGTCATTGATTCCTGTTGCAGGATTCCACCTTACTTAGCACACCATTTGGATTTGCTCTTTCTAAAAGTGTAGCCAGTACCCTGTTCTCGATACAAGCGGTTCATTGCTAAGGCTCTCTCTTTTCGACCACTAACACAATCTTGGCCATGATGGGAACCACTTTTGCAGGGCAAATTGGTGCAGTGTCGCTGTGCCAATACAGCCAGGTTCATAACAGCCAAACAGTCTTGGAGACATGATACCCAGTTGTGAAACCATTGGAGACCCTATTACTGCTCTGCAAGCGCCACATAACTTTGGCTCTTCTCTCTTTGTCAGAGTGCCACCAGCGCCACCAAGCCCGCCAGGTCCACCAAGCCCGCCAGCGGGAGTACAATCGCCTCCAAGAAGGCCCAGCTCAAGAAGAATGTAAGTAATGGTTGTATTCTATCCAATGAGGCTATTCTCATGATGGAGGAAAACCGGGCGAAAGGAGCCCAGCCCTGTTTTCCATCCTCGTGAGACCCACCAGGCTTGCGGGTGAGCCCAGTGATTCTCTGGCAGCTAGCCCGCCAATGTAGCCCTCCTTTCAACCCAGCTGAGTGAGTGCTCCACTAACCCGGGTTTTCTGATCGTGTGGCGCCTTGGCATGGCTCCGTGCCACAGCCACACACCAGGAGACCTCCGCCGGGAGGCTCAAACAAGCCTTCTGATCCCGGGAGTCTCCCCAGGATTCCTCCATACACTCGCGTGGGTCATCCTGCTAACAAGCAGAAGGTTGCTGGTTCGAATCCCCGCAGGTACTATATGGGGCAGCAGCAATATAGGAAGTTGCTGAAAAGCCATCATCTCATACGGCGTGGTAGGAGGCAATGGTACACCCCTCCTGTATTTTAGCCAAAGTAAACCCCAGGACACTGTGGACTCCAGAAGTCGAAATCGACTTGACGGCACACTTTACTTTACTTTTATTTTTGTGAGACTGCTCCCCTGTTCTTTACCTTTTGAATGCCATTTTGAATACATTTTGAATGCCAAATCACCACTTTGGGGGCAAATGGCCGCTTTGGTATGGTGGGGCGAATTTTCACATGGATAGAGCACAGTAGGAAAGTCTTGACTCTGCCCCTCGCTGCACAACACATTCCCAGATTGGGGCCCCCTGTGACTGAGAGTCCAAAGGGTCTGCTTCCAGGTTGCACTTGTCTTCTAATGATGGCTCTCAGGTCATGTGCAGGTTGGCCATCATTTGGTCACCAGGGTGCTTTCCAGATTGTGAGCCGTGCACCGCAAAAAGCGGTGTAAACTGCAACGTTTTGTGGTGCCAAATTCAAACGACATTAGAGAGCCATTATAAGGGGGAAAGCCTCCTACAACGGGCAGACACAGCTATTATTTTATTTTATTTTTGCAATGCAGATGCAACATTATAGGGCTGTGACACAGCAATAAAATCCAAAAGGCGGTGTCAGAAATAGGAAAGGCACCTTCCTTACAACACAGGGGCTGTGATGTCAAAACACAGGCTCCACAGAAGCACACTTAAGGGACCCTTTGTGACAGTGTGATAGCGTGTAATCTGGAAAGCGCCCTGTTCACACACTTGGAATCAGTTCTGCATTTCAAGCATAATGACAGCAAAGGCTTCTGCTTGCAGAATAACAGTCCCGCTTGAGTGCCCTGCCCTTCGCCGGCCAGATGCCACTTCACCTGCCAGCCACTGCTGGCTCCCCGCCACCCTCCCTCCCTGTCTCCATGACCTCCTTCGCTCTTCCCCATTGGGGATGGGTTTTTGAACTGCAGGTTCAGCAGTGAGGAGGGTGAAAAGGGAGCTGGTTCCTCCCACACTGCTGATCTGCAGTTCAAAGTCCCTCCGCATGGCAGTGAAGAGGAATGGGTGCATGAAAGAGGCAGTTCTGGCCTTGTCCCCTGATGCTGCGGTCAGTGTCAAGGGTGTGGCCAGCAGCGCATGGATCTCACCTCGGGCAGCATCGGCACTGGAGCTGACACTGGATCTAGCGCTACAGCTGAGCGACTTTGAAAAAGCTGCTGTCTTTGAGAAGTAATTGCCAAGTGATGACCAAATGACGAGGGAGGAGAAGAATGCCGCCTCGAACCCCATTAAGTTTCTGAACTAGAGGGACCAATGGTCTGACTCAGTGGAAGGCAACTTCCTATGTAACTATGTTTAGGCCTCTCTTTAAGAGGGAGGAGAGGGCGCAGTGGGAAGGCACCGCAGCCAATTGAATGGAAAAGAGTGGCTGACATCCCGAGCAGCAAGAGGCTGCTGCTAACTCATCCAGAACGTTCCCAAGCAGCAGAGTGTGCATGCAGCAGGAGGGAGGAGCGATGTTCACTGTTCTCCCTGCCTCTGTCAGTATCCGTTGCCTTGCAAAAAGAGGTCCCTGAGGGATTTCTGGAAGGATGTACTTTCCGGATTGTAGGTATGTCTCAACGTTGAGATTCATATTTCAAAACACTTGATGGACATTCTGCCATCCATGGATGTCTCTCCCTCATGTGACTTCTGAACCTTGCTGAGAAGTAAAGTGAGCCGTCAAGTCAGTGTTGACTCCTGGCAAGCCCAGGGGCACAATTCCAGTGCTTGCCTTAGGCGCTCTTTGCCCTAGATACGCCCCTGGGGGAGGGGAGCAATTCTGGCTGCTCTTTCCTGCCCCCATCAGTGCTCTTTACCTTCCTATGACGAATCTCTATGCAGTTGATGCAAGAATGCAGCCAGCCAGCAGGGCAGGCAGACGCTGTGTGGCCTGCTGGGCAACAAACAGCAGCACACAAACTACGGAACAGCAGCATGAAAACACCCAGCAGTTGCTGCTGCGAGTCTCCCTGCCACGTGGACCCTGCTTGGTGCGGGTGGCCCAGACAGCTCTCGGGCCTGGCCTGCGCTCTCCACCATCCAATGGGAGCACCCACCTGCCGCCCCCATCCCACGCTGCCCAGAGATCTCGTGTGAGTGTGCTGCTGCAGCCTGTGCGAGTGAGTGGGGGGGGGTTCGGGTGCCACTGGTCCGCTCGCCGGCCACCTGGGATCCGGAGATACCGGGACCCCCCAGCGGCGCCCGCTGGTTGAATCTTGTGATGGTGGGGCATGGAAATTATGCCCCCTTCAGGGGGCGCCCAGAGCACGTGCCCTGGCTGCCCCACCCTGGATCCGCCTCTGCCCTCCGCTCCGGAACAATCTGGCTGAGTTAGGAGCAGATTTTCTGGTTGCTGCTCTGGATATCAGCCTGTAATAAATTTAAGGTGGCGATGATGATGATGATGATGATGATGATGATGATGATGACGATAACGATGATGGTGATGAACAACTTTGTTAGCTATCCCATAACAAATTGTTGTCTGGACGGCTGACAACATGAAATTAAAACATGAAATGAAAACATACAAGACATTAAATCATAAGAGACCAAAAGGGGCAGGGGTGGGGGTGGGGAGAGGAAATACAAAATGCAATACAAAGACATTTTAAAACTCTTTTAAAATCAGTTTTAAAAAATCAAATTTGAAAATCAAAATTTTAAAAGCCCGACAGAACAAAAAGGTCTTTAGGTGGCATCTAAAAGAACAAAGTGAGGAAGCCAGGCGAAGCTCACTCAGGAAGCTATTCCATAAATGGGGTGTCACCACCCAAAAGGCCCTCTCCCTAGTAGCCACCCACTTCACCTCCTTTGGCAAGGGCACTCAGAGGAGGGCCTCTGAAGAAGAACTTAAGGTCCTGGTTGGGACATATGAAGCTAGGCACTTTGAACTTTGGGGCCGAAGTCCAGGGCCTCCACCAGTGTTCTCTCTAACAGGGATTCCCAGATGTTGTTGACCACAGCTCCCAGAATCCCCAGCCAAAGGCCATTGCAGCCAAAGGGTATTGCTGGGAGTTGTAGTGAACAGTATCTGGAAATCCCTGCTAGAGGCAACACTGGCCTCCACACCCCTTGGGGGCCCCCAAATCCTTTTTAGTTTGTTTTGGGTGGTGTGGTCTCCACTGGCCCTCAATGGACCAGGCACTCAAGTATAACTGTGACCTGTTTCAGGTGCTTTAGAGACAGAGGGGGGAGTGGTGGGGGGAGATATGTGGGATGGGAATATGTTAAGTTGTGTGTTGAAACATTTCTGCTAGTGCATATCTGCATAAGTATATCTGTTTTATATTCCTACATTCTTGTGAGTTCAGTTGCTGTTTGTGCCCTCAAGAACCCACGTATTAAAAATATTGCATGTGTGTATGTGTGTGTAGGGGCATGATGCTTAATTTGCAGGGTGGGGTGCTCCAGAAACCTTTAGGTCCAGGCTCCAAAATTACCTAGGTGCACCTTTGCCTCTGATAGAGCACAGACTGTTTGGAGTAAAGGTGTATCTGGTTGGTTTGTGTAGTGCTGTAAGCAAATGTGCTCAGGCTGGCCTAGATGCAGTAGATTCTCTTTAATGTCTGTTTTCATTCTGTCAGGTCCACAACACCACCCCTGTTTGAACCTCCATCTGCACCTCCATCCACACCTCCATCCGTATATCAGTCTGTACCTCCATCTGCACCTCCATCCTCACCTCCATCCGTACATCATTCTATAGCTCCATCTGCACCTCCACCTGTACCTCTATCTGCACCTCCATCCGCACTTCCATCCGTACATCAGGCCGTACCTCCATCTGCACCTCCGCCTTTAAATGGGGTAAGTAAATGTAGAGTAATCTGGGCCTGCTTCTTCCTTTCATTAACCTCGTCATTTTAGAGCTGGTCTGTAAGACAGCCTAGTACAAAGTACGATTGTCAGATACATTTTTTTCAAGGTAGCTAATTTGCACAACCTTTTACTCATACCAGTTTACTCTACCCTACATGAACCATCTACTCCCCCTTTGAGCAGACTTAATATAGGATGCTCTGCATGCATTGCAATATACTTAGGCTTAAAACAATCACAAATGAATCAGTTCCCACTAAGACATAGTCAGAAAAGAAATGGAATCTCTGCTTGTTAAAGGTGGGCCAGAGAAAGTTGTTTTCAGTACTTCACCCACTCCCAGTCTCTTTCCGGGGCGTAGGATGGCTGGCAGCAACACTGGACAGGGAGGCGCCTGCCCTTTTCCTGCCAATGCTGCCAGGCCTGTTCCCCCGCCGCCCGACGAGGTCTCCTCTGCCAGCACCGGGTCTCCCTACACACATACTGCTACTGCCGCTGCCTCCTCCTCTGATGGCAGGCTTGTCCCCGGCTGTGCTGTCCCCGGCCGGCCATACCCCTTCCACCCTGTGTCAGGACACCAATGCAGGAGGCGTTTCTGGGGCTGAGCAGCATGTGTGGCGCATCCAACTGGAGAGTGCATTCTGTGTTTGCCCAGCTGGGGGCTTCTTTGCCTTGCTTGACAGGGAGAGGAAGGAAGAACCCTACTGGGCCAGCGCAGAAAGCACTCGCCGACTGAATGGGCCATGCAGACACGTAATCAGGGTGGGGCAGGCAGGGCACGTGCCCTAGGCGCCAGTTGCAGGGGAGCGCCAAGTGCTTGCCATGCCCCGCACCCAACCACCACAGTTGTGTGTGTTTTTTTCAGGGTTGGTTTGTTTTGTTTTGGAAAATCCCCCCCTGCTGGGTGCCTGCTGCCACCCCCACTCATGCATTCGCGCAAGTCGCACAACAGAAATCTGAGTCCCGGCGGAGAGCCTGCACCCCTGCCCCTACCCCCCCAGAGCACTGACTTTCCGATTATTTTTAGGGAGCGTTTGCTGCCTTAAAGCATCTATTCCGCTTTCTCTTCCTCCAGAGGGGGAAAATAGATGCTTTCAGGCAGCAAGCCTGCCCTGAAATGAGACTGAAGAGCTCTCTTCAACTCTTTAGAGCTCAAGGCCACACCCCTTTGCATGTGATGTCATCATGTGATACTTCACATGCAAAAGGGCGTGGCCTAGAGCTCTAAAGAGCCGGAGGGAGCTCTTCTGTCGCATTTCAGGGTAGGCTTGCTGCGTGAAAGCACCTCTTCATTCCAAGGTGTGCTCCTTATTCAGTAAACAAAATTTTGCAGGCAACCCCTCTCCCCATCCAGCTCAAATCCAATCTTCCTTTCTTTGGCTGGGCTTTTCTCTGTGCTCTGTTGTTGGAGGGGGTTAGAGGGGAGGGGTGCGGAAGAGAGTAGGTACTTAGCTGTGCTGGTTTGCCCTTCCAGCAGCTCATGGGTAATAGCTTTGCTGTCTGCTTTCGTGGAATAGGGATTTGCAAAAATAAATTGCTTTGAATTATTTTGTAGAAGGCATAACTCTTATGCGAGTAGTGTTCATGGTTCATCTTTAGTGATGTATTATAAAACTGTATTTAGTTTTTTGCACTGGGTGTTTTCTGTGTGTGTCCAGACAGTCAACAGTTGATGGTGACATGCTAGAGGACTTTTTTCTTCTTCATTCCACAGATTAGCTGTAGAAACAGTCTCAGGGCTAAGATGTGCCTTCTACAACAGACACATGTAATACTCTCTCGGGTGTGGGTGGTTGTGATTCGAATTACACATGGCCACTGGCAGTTGCGAGTTTCAGCAGAGAAATGGGTGGAGTGTTTTTTACCTCTGGCTGCTTTTTTCTCACATGGATGGAAAAGGAGCCTTGAGAGGGCAACATTAAGGAGGAAAAAAATAACTGCTGGGGGAAAATATCATGATCCTTTGCTTTTTGTCCCTTTGCTCAGACGTATAGTTTTTCACTAGCTGATTTTAATTAAAAAAGCAAAACAGTTGCGGTGACTGGTACCTGCATCTATTGCATAATGTTGATTTGCCTCACTGTTCCACTGTAGTGCTGTTAGTGCAACTAACCGTTCTCAGCGTGCAACTGTTGACACTTATAGATGCTCTGCAATGCTTTCTTCTTTCCTTTTGGATTGTAGCACTGTGTTCTGCTTCCTCCTGTTGTGGTCCAGGCCTGATTTATATACTGAATATGCTAATTAGCTAGCATACAAAATGAGGCCTGTCTCATAGTGTCACCAAGTGACCAAGTTCTTTTATATAGTGACCATGTAGGATCTGGACGCAAGGAAGAAAGGAGATCAAACCAAACCTAAATGATTCAATGGGCTTTATTGAGTATAAAAGAATAACAACATCAATCTAACTGAACAGAAAGCAGAACATTCTATCAATATTACTAACAGTATTTCAACCCTAACCAGCAACAATATTCACCCAGTGTGCCTAACTAACACATGTGTGTGTATTAAATCTTCCTAGAGCCTAATACAACTCAGATAGAGATGGAAAAAGGGGGGGGGGTTAAGGAAGGCTGAGGACTGGCATGGTTTGGGGAGATCAGGAATTAGTAGAGGGACGAGGGGAAAGGAGAAGAAGGGGAAAGGATGGGAGGATCCAAGGCTTGTAGAGGCAGCATATTACCAGGATCAGAGGCTTGAGAGCATTGGATCTTTCAGCTGAAGGAGAAAAGCTGTTGGCTGGAGACAAGAGCTTTTGGATCAAGCATGCAGTTTGCTCAGAGCATGTCTGAGAGTCAGAGCACCATGGCTGGGGAAGTCTTGACTTCTCATTGCGCAGTGGAAGTCACAGACAGTTCCTGTCCATGGCCAGAGTTCCTGCCTCTAGCCCTACGGCTTGGGCAGCAAACCCTTGGATTGCTCATGAGCAGATCTTGCTTGTAGGCACAAGACTGCGTGGCACGTCTCGTACTCAAATTAGAATTGTATAAACCAGCCCACTATGAGGAATTACGGTTTTGCAATAATTTCAGTCCGTAGGAGACCAGGTTTAGAGCGGGAATGCTGCAAGACACCTTGTCTGTGTAGCTGCAATCCTGTCAAAGATCTGTGAGAGCCAGAATTGGGCTGTGCTGGCAAACCACAAAGCAAGGTTTGAAGGTTATGGAAAAGCAATTGTGAAAACCAGCCCACAGTTTCTAGTTTGCCATTGTAATGGCAACAAAGAAATGTCTCCCAGATTCACTGGGGGAAACCCAATTTACTGAGTGCATTTTAATTTAATGATTTTATCTACTTCATATTTTCAGAAGTTCGGGTGCAGGAAGCGAGGAGGGAGGAAGCGAAGATTGAAGAAGCGCTACTGAGCAGGGAGGAAGGTGATCTGTGAAACACCAACATTTGTTATCTTTGTAAATATGATTATTTTTGTATATTATTATTATTACTATTATTGTTATTCTTACTGTGATTATTATTATAATTAAAAAACACATTATTCTGAAAGACACACCTCTTCTTTTCCTCCATGGTCTCTGCAGCAAGAGTTCTGCTTATGTACAGAACAACATTTGGAAGCTTCGGAGGTTTTGTAGGGCATTCTGGTTCCTGCTCTGAAATGGGGACACCTGTGCACTGTGCGTGCCTCTAGGGCAGGAAGAATACTCCTTTCCCTCAGTTACCTGACAATCATAACTCTAGCAGCATAACTCTAGCAGCAGCAGGGGTAGATCCGCCTGAGGACTTGCTCACCCACCTTTCGCTGCCTCTGCTGCAGGCCCCCCCCCCCCCCCGCTGACCCCACCAAACACTGCTTCTGGTAGTAACTTGTGAAAGGCTTTGGTGTACGGGCTTAAGGGGAGGAGGCTGCTTGGTGGAAGCAGTTTCTCATTGCCCAGCCCCCAGTTGCCAGTCTTGAAAGTGTTGGGAATTCTCTCTGGTAAGAGAATCCCTTTTTCATTACAGCAGAGTGCACAGAGGCACAACACAGCGGAATTTGGTTAGGCATGCGTGTATGCTGAGAGTAAAGTAACTTGGAGCCAGTTCATAGTTTCCAATCAATATAAAAGGCATTTATTAAAGAACTGCATTCTAGATAGGAAAGTGAGGAGTTAGGCTCTCTAATCTAGCTAGCTAGCTGGATACAGATGGATTCTGCATCTCTGCACACATGGTGCAGGGAGAGGAGCTTACATGTTCCAAGGTAGAAGGAAAAGGAAGAGAAGGGGGAGAGGAAGGAAGTGGCTGGAAGGAAAGAAGTGTCCCTGAGAGTAGCAATCTACATTCCAATGGGATAGTGTCAGAGCGGTAGAGAAGGGATGACCAGTGTCTTGACCCTCTAGCCCTCTGACTCACTAGTTTGTCCTCCACTGTCTTTGAGACAAGAGACTGTGCAAAGTCCTTCACTTCCAACAGAAAGGTGGCCAAGGTAATGAGAAAAGGCTGCCAACTAGGAAACAGTCTCCTCAACCTGTGCCCCTTGAAATGCTGTGGAGGGTGTGAGGCTGTCATAGCTTTCCTCAGGTGAGCAAGAACCTGGGTCTGCTCCTACTTGGCAGGGAGAAAGTCCCGGAAGAGTAAGCTGAGTTTAGATCAGGGATGCTCAAATCTGGTCCTCCTGCAGATGTTGGCTACAACTCCCATAATCCCTGTGTATTGGCTACTGTGCCTGGGGATTATGAGAGTTGTCATCCCAAAACAGCTGGGGGGCCTAAGTTGAGCAGGTCTGCCTTAGAGGTATCAACTGTTCACAACACCTCTGACCACTGGCAGAGTAATTTGTCCCTCAGAGTTATCCCCTAGCGCCATGCCTTGACTTGCCCTGCTGCCACAGGATCAAAAGGAGAGCCTGGCACATGCTAAACATGAAACATGCTTTCTCGTGCTAGTTGGATAGGATTACATCATGCCAAGTCAGTAATAGACTGTCTGTTACCAGGGCTTTGTTTCTTCCCAGTTTCTGGCCCGCTGAGTGACTAACTTGAGCATAACAGAGTGGCACTGGAGACACATCTCGGTACTTGGAGCTCTGCCTGCAGGAATTTAGATTGTACAAGTTCCAGAGCACAATGTTTTGGAAGGGGACCAATTGGGCACCATCGAGCAGATAGCTAGTGACTGGGCTGTGAACAGTTCAAGGGCCGCTGATACATAATGGCCTCCTCTTGTCGGCAGGCATTTGAGAATGGCAGAGGCACTTCTCTGGACATTTAAAGCCAGGTGTTCTTTATGGCCTTTCCTAGAGCCACCAGAATGGAAAACTACTCCCAAGTCTTTGAAGCGTGCAGCTTGCTCAATCTTATGCCCCTCAATGTGCCAAGAGTGGATCTTGGGCCTCCTGACAAAGGCCATCATTTTAGTTTTGTGATCATTGATTTCCAGGCAGTTCTCCCTGCAGTGCAGCGTCAGGGCCCTCAGTCTTCTTCTAAGGCCAATGGGGGGTCCTTGAGAGGATGGCTGCATCAACCACGTATAACAGGATGGCAATGTATCTCCCAGCGCGCTTTGGAGGGTGGAAATCTGGGTTGCTAAGCTGGCCCATCATAGAGTTAATGTAGAAGTCGAAGGGGAGTGGAGCCAGAATGCATCCTTGTTTGATGCCCTTCAGCTCTTGTGAGGTGGCCTTGAGGGCTACATCTCACCTGGAGTGATGTTTTCGCGTGCAGGGTGCGATGAAGTTATAGCAGGCGCCGGTCAATGGAGGAGGCTTCCAGCTTCTCCCTTCATTTGACTCGTGAGATGGAGTCGAATGCTGCCTTAAGGTCGATGAAGGCGGCATAGAGGGAGGTCACCCGGCAGGAAGCGTATTTCCCGATAAGGTGCTGTAGAACTAGGCACTGGTCGATGGTGGAACGCCCTTCCCTGAAGCCCGCTTGTTCCTCAGCAAGAAGATTTTCCTGTTCCAATCCATCTTTAAGCTTCCCGGATAGGTGTCTCGCATTAGGTTTGCTGATGGTATTGAGCAAAGTGACGGGTCTGTAATTGGCCGGATCATCCTTCTTGCCCTTTTTAAATATAAGGCAATGATCACTGCCCCCCCAGTCCTTGGGAATTTGGCCACTTGTGTCAACATTGGTGAAGTGCGAAGCCAGGATAGGGGCCCACCAGTCTAGCTTATTTTTAACGGCCACTGGTGGAATACGGTCCTCGCCTGGAGCCTTCCCCAGTCTTAACTGGGTGACTAGACTGTGAATCTTTGAGGTTGACACTGGTGCCCACGCTGGAGTGTCTTCAATGGCACAGGTGGAGTTTCTGCAAACAGCAGCAGGCTCTTTGTATAGGTCATGAAAATAGTTCTCCCTGATCTCTGGATGAAGATGACAGTCCAGGTGATTTGGTTCATAAGTGGGAGAGTGCTTTGTAAAGATGCCAGAACATGGCAGAATCTTTGGCTCTAATGGCCTGAATGAGACCCATCCAGGCATCTTTCATGGCATCTCTTTTCTTACGAAGCAGCAGAAGTTTGTGCTGTCTTTTCTGCAGAAGGAGATTCTGTGCGGCCAACTGTCCAGAACTAGCTTTATAGACTTGATAGGTGTAGGGATGGGCTTTTGGGGCTTTAGCACAGTCCTTATCCAACCACTGCTTGGAGGCCTGTTGGCACTGTGCACGTAGCTGACAGATCTTGCGAGAGAGGAGCTGCTGTTATTCCTGGACGAGGGCATTGTAGGACACCAAAGGTGGAGAAGTAGGGTCGTTAGTTAGTGAGGATGATTGAATACGCTGCAGGTGGTCAGAGGCGAATAGCTCACTTAGTGCTTGATCCAGTTGTGGAGACCATTTAGCACGGCAATATGCTCCTCCCGCCAAGGATATGGTGGGATGATCATGGTTCTCCATAAGGGACTGATAGATGAAAGGCTTTAGAAGGAGCGAGATGGGGAGATGATCACTGTCAAATTTGGAGACAACCCTCAAAACCCTCCACCAGAGGGAGAAGGTTCCCTGAGGCGATAAAGTAGTCAATCAGACACATCCCAGAGCCAACCAGATAAGTGAAGTTGGAAAGATGGTCATTTTCAAGCGAGTCCTTCAGAATGAAGAGATTAAGTCTGGTGGTCATTAGACTCAAGCAGAGACCTGCATAACTTGAGCTTTGGTCCTTTGAAAGACGGATAAGAGGGAGCCCGTCTGCCTCGGGACTGGAAGCCTGAGGCTTCCTCCGTATCGGAGAGAGATAGATGTTAATTTTCAGCAGACTGCAGCAGCCAAATTGAATCAAAACTGCCATAGCATATTGTTTGAGTGGTGGAAGCAGCTTCGAGGATGTGTGTAGAGAGGTAGCAACAAGCACACCCAGGCCACCTTTGCATCTGCCACAGCCTGCCCCAGGTACAGCTCCAACTGTATAAGAGTGAAAGCCATTGAGTAATATCTCCCCGCATGAGTCTGAATAGCAAGTCCTGGGGACAAACTACAGGGCAGGCCTGCGGTCTTAATGTCCTGCTTGTGGGCTTTCATGAATCATCTGGCTGATCACTGTTGGAAACAGGATGCTGGACTAGATGCATCTATGCAACCCAGCAGAGCAATTCTTACATTTGTGTTAAGATGATGAAAATGGTCTCTTTATCATTTGGCCACCTGCCTCTCTACCTAGTCTACAATTTCAAATTACAGAAAATTTAATCTACAATCCAATCTTCAGATGCAAAACAAAAGCACTTAAAAACAGAAATAACACCCAGCATCCCTGCCAGCCTCTACTATTCAGCACCCCCAGTTTCCTCCCCACACTTCTGAGATTTCACCAGGTACTAGACACACCTTTCAAGACCATCATTACAGCCTTGAGAACAGTAGATCTTCTTTTAGAAGAAAACGTCTCAGGACATTGAATTTCTTTCAAAATACTGTGCTTGTGCAATGCAACGGTAGAATCAGGGAGCACATAGACTTCTGGCAGAGGAGTGGTTGGCCTGCTGGATCCAAACACAGCTTTGATGTAATGCCTCATATGACCTCTGTAGCACAAGATGGAGCCACACTCCAGTAGCTCCAATCATGCAAGCAAAGCATCTCAGATGGGTGTGCCCAAGCACACCCACATCCATGCCATGTTTCAGGCAGGACTCACCTTCCATCCCTACCCCTGGGAGAAGAACTTTGTGCAAATCATCTAATACAGGATTCCCAACCTTTTTAAAAACAAGCATACCTTTTCTGCTCACAGACCAGTCCTTCAATTCAGATACCCTGTAATGATTGTCTGTGTGTGTGTGTGTGTGTGTATTGATGGATGGATGGATGGATGGATTGATTGATTAAGTGCCGTCAACTCTTAGCAACCACATAGATAGATTCTCTCCAGGGTGATCTCTCAGGTCTCTCAGTGATGCATTCATTGCTGTCATAAGCGAGTCCATCCACCTTGTTGCTGGTTGTCCTCTTCTCTTTCCTTCAACTCCACCCAGAATTATAGACTTCTCAAGGGAGCTGGGTCTTCGCGTAATCTGTCTGAAGTACGATAGTTTGAGTCTCGTCATTTGTGCCTCGAGTGAAAATTCTAGATTGATTTGTTCTATGATCCATTGGTTTGTTTTCCTGGCTGACCATGGTGTCCTGAAGAGTCTACTCCCGCACCAAAGTTCAAAAGCGTCAATGCTTTTTTCTATCTTGTTTCTTCAAAGTACCGCCTTTCACATCCATAGAATGTCATGGGGGAAACCATTGTCCAAACGATTCTAATCTTTGTAGGTGTAGACTCCTCACGGCATCTAAATATCCTTTCTGAGGCCTTCATTGCAACCCTACCAAGTGCTTGTCTGCGGCGTATTTCTTGACTGCTGGATCCTTTACTGTTGACAGTCCATCCTAAAAGGGAGAAGCTATCCACCACTTCAGTGTCTTCAGTGTCTATTCTGAGGCTGGTTGCTGTACCCCTTTCTTGTCTTTAGTTTAGTCTTCTTTACATGTAATTGTAGCCCCATATTTTCACTGTGCTCCTTCACTTTCATTACTAGAGCCACATTCTCAGCTCTCAGAGTGGTGTCATCAGTGTAGCGCAGCTTATTGTGTATCTATGCACACACAAATCTAAAGGTTACAGTTATGAAACAACTTACTCCAGTCACTGGCTTACATCCAGACTCAGTTACTCAAGAGTACTCCCACTGAAATTAATCAACTTGTCCCACTAATTTCAAGAAGACTGCTGATGACTAACTTTCTCTGGATGTAGGTCTGTGGCTGGAGTAGCCTACCTCATGACTGTAGCATTAAAACTTGGCACTAATATTCCGTCGGTCAGGATGAGGGAAGGAGTACGCTGAGCTTCCGCACGTCGCCAGCCAGTCAGAAGCACAGGGAGAGAGGCTTCACCCTCCTCCCTCCCCTTCTACAATAGATACATCGCTGTGAACATGTTGGCTTCCAGCCGGCAGTCCTCAGATGAGGAACACATCGCGTGGCAGGAGGTCTCTGCATAGCCCCGAGAGCCCTTCAAGTACCACTAGGGGTACTAGTACCCCCTGTTGGGAACCCCTGTTCTATATACAGAGAGTTCTTTTTTAATTCATATCCAGGTCTCCATCTGTACCAGATAGAGGCCCTTTCCACAGCAAGTCTGCACAGCTACAAATGGCAAAATGTAACCAGTCACTATCTTGGCTTCAATGGCTGGTCTAGTTGCCTCATCACAGTAAGGATGACCTGCTGTTTTCACTGTCATTTCAGTGAAAAGAAGCTTTCATACCAAGTCTGCAGGTATGCTTCATTTAAGTGTCATGACTTCCCTTCATGGGTAGGTGAGAGAGCAAGCCAGTAGCTCATTGTGTGCTGAGTGTAGACAGAAGTCTGCCAATTGCTAATCACTTCTATAACCAAATGGTCTGCGAATTCACTACCTCGGAAAAGTGATGAACTAGTTTGATCTAATATGTAAGCAGCTGTCCACTGTAAATGTATTGGGTCTACGGATGTGGATTGGCTTTGGTAGCCAGCTCTTCATAGTTGCCAACTTCCTCCCCAGGGATGTCTGCTTGCCCAGCACAAAGCCAGACTCCTCCTCCCTCCAAATTCCCAGTGTGTGGAGAACTCAGGAGTTGAGAGGAGTCTCTCATTTTGTGCTCGCCTACAGTATTGTTGCCGGAAATATTCCTAGTCACTCATGGTGACCTGCAAAACCTTGAGATATAAAGGCAGTTCACACAATGCTCCTGTTTTAGGATTGTGTGCAAGGGAAAGGCTGGAGAGAGAGAAGTGATTTCTGGGGGAGAGGAGCTGAGCCAGAGAGTGCCTTCCTACCCAGCTCGCATGCCCAGCAGTTTACCCAGGCTAGTAGTATAGGGGCATACCTGCTGTCAAAAACCATGTGCTTTTGTTTACAAACAAAAGCACGTGGCTGGAGGATGACGACACAGTGACGTCACGGGGGGCGGGGGCTTGCAGCTGTCAAAATGTGCTTACGTCACCGGAAATACATCATCAGAAGGGGCTGAGGAGACCCCCACGTGACCGGAAAGGGTCAGAAGTGGGGGACGCCCTTACCCCCAGAAGTCTGGCACCTACCCTAACATAGCTACCCCAGAATATGTCCAGACATGTCCGAAGGTGGGCATGTGACCCCTCTACGAACACGCCTAGCCACCCTGGACCAATAGGAACAGGTTTCAGGCTCCGGAGAGGCCCGAGTCAGCGGGTGTGATAATGGTCGGGTGCCCATTTTGTGCAACTTTATTGGTCGAAAAGGCCCAGAGGAGACCCCACGTGGTCGGAAAGGGTCAGAAGTAGGGGAACGCCCTCACCCCGGAAGTCTGGCCCCCACCCTACCACCCCTACCCCAGAATATGTCCAGACATGTCCGAAGGTGGACAAGTGACCCCTCTACGAACACGCCTAGCCACCCTGGACCAATAGGAACAGGTTTCAGGCTCCGGAAAGGTCCGGGTGAGCGGGTGTGATAATGGTTGGGCGGGCATTTTGTGCAACTTTATTGGTCGAAAAGGCCCAGAGGAGACCCCACGTGGTCGGGAAGGGCCAGAAGTAGGGGAACGCCCTCACCCCGGAAGTCTGGCACCCACCCTACCACCCCTACCCCAGAATATGTCCAGACATGTCCGAAGGTGGACATGTGACCCCTCTACGAACACGCCTAGTCAGCCTGGACCAATAGGAATAGGTTTCAGGCTCCGGAACGGTCCGAGTGCGCAGGCGTGATAATGGTCGGGCGGCCATTTTGTGCAACTTTATTGACCGTATCGGGGTCAAGTGAGCTCTCTACGAACACGTCTGGCCATTCTGATTCAGTAGGAATACCCCGTTTCTCTCTGAGCCACTTTGTTTTTGCAGACCCACGGTTTGAGCGATCATGGGTTCCCCAGAGAGATACTTGGAGGATATTGTACAAGAAACAATTGTAAACCCTACCCCGAGAAAGCGGTATATTAGTACAAGTTCTGATGATGAGAAATTCCCACCAGCTAAGCGTCCCGAAGAAGAAGACCAAGAACTTTATGAAATCTGGCAGGGAATCTTGGAAGATGCAGCGGCAGAATCTTTTGGAGCTCAGGTAAATAAACACTGTTGGTGTTACAGACTTGGGGAGTATGTGAGAGTTCCCAGGGCTGCAACATAAAAACTGTGTTCTTTAATGTTTTCCCAGGAGGGTGAGGACCGCGGCCTTGACACACTGCCTCTAGCAATATGGAACTATACAGAGCCCGGGAACATGCATATCAGGGTGCGTATGGAGAATTTAGGGGTGGGAATATCTCTTTTAAAAGAAAGATAGAAAGAAATAGTAATAACAGCATACCTTCCCCATCCTACAGAATCCTCCCGCTGTGAGAACGCATCAACCCAGCCATGTGACTATGCAGAATTTCCTAGGACTACAAGTGGATGATTCAGATTACATACCAGCAAGGAAAAGACGTTCTGCTATGAAAGGCCTTGTCAGAGCGGGGGTATATGGAATTTTAAAATACTGCCTGAAGAATTACATGTATGATTCATGCTACGGGTGTATGGTTCAAGCAGGGGGGCAAGACTCCCATGAATGTGTTACTTGGACCGATAGAAATGTTTCCAGATTTATTAGAACATTGTCATCAAGGATGTGTGTGAAAGCAGTGCTCCACATAATTATTATAATTGCTTACAGCTTGAAAATGTTATTGCTATCTAGTGATACCGTGAATCAGACTCTAAACCTCATCAGCAGGGTTAAGGGTTCTGATGACCCGCAGGCTGTGTTAGAAGCTATCCCACAACAGAACGATTCCAGAATGCTCTCTTTTGTGAACTGTGTCCTCGAAAAAAGGGGATACAGACAGTTTCTTGTTCCAGAGATACCTGAATAAATTCCCTCGCAAAAGTCTAATGGAACTGTTGTACACGACTGCCCTCTAGTGGTGTGTGTTTTTTGCTTTTTTTTGTTGTTGTTAATACATTCTTCCTAGAATACTGACTGTTTTTGTATGTCTATTAAAATACTATATTATTATGTATCAATTCATAAATAAATAAAATAACCCTGGCTCTAAACAAATGACTGCTTTATTTTTGCTGGGGATACCCTATTACAGATATATTTACAAGGAACTTCACCAGCCCTGAGGGTTCTGTAGTAGGTTGGGGTCCGACAAGAGGATGCGTTCATCAGACAATGGGTTCTGTAGTAGGTTGGGGGATAATCCCATCAGCCATCATGAATCTTTTACCACTCCCCTAACCAGTATGCTGGTGGACATCCAATCAGAAAGGTCTTGCAAGACCATGTTGGCATAAAACTCACGTTGATAAAACTAGTTTGAAGCAGGAAGTCTTTCTCTTTCACCCAGAAGCACTCCCCAGAAGCAGGACCCTGCAGAGAAAGAAGTCTGAGGTATGGCTACCCACCATTTTATAACTTGCTTTTTTCTAAAATATGCTGCTGGGCCTGGTTTTGAATCTGTTTGATATCTTTGGAATCTTTTGATATTTTAGTATGCTATTATTTTATATATGGAGAGCCTGTTTTCAGGGCCTTGTATGGTTTAAAAGTGCATGTAACTTTAGTAATTTACCCCCTTTTCTCTCATTTTTTCCTCTCTACGCCATGCGGCCTGATTTTGAATCTGCCTGAATCCTTAGTAAATGCTTATTTTATATATGGAGAGCCTGTTTTAGGGGCCAGGATTGGTTTAAAATGCATGATTCTTTAGCAGTTTACCCCTTTTTCTCTCATTTTTTCTCTAAGCCATGCGGCCTGATTTTGAATCTGCCTGAATCCTTAGCAAATGCTTATTTTATATATGGAGAGCCTGTTTTCAGGGCCTTGTATGGTTTAAAAGTGCATGTAACTTTAGTAATTTACCCCCCTTCTCTTTCATTTTTTCCTCTCTACGCCATGCGGCCTGTTTTTGAATCTGCATGCTTCCTTAGTAAATGTCTATTTTTATATCTGGAGAGCATGTTTTAGGGTCAGGAATGATTTGAATCTTACCCACAGGGCCTTTTTTTTTTTTTAATGAGAACCCTGACCCTTGTTATTTTTAAATTTTTATTCTTAAAACCTATATTTACACAGGCAGTATTATATACAGCATTTTTGATGTACGCCTCAACATCTGTAGAAATCTAGTATTCCAAGGGCAGTTTCTGTTCTCTGCAAAACAGCTCTCCTGCAACAAATAAATAAAACAGGGTTATGCATGCACAACTCACAATCCTGTAAATGGTTTAAATTAAATAAACTCACCCAGCACACGTGTTCATACCAGCCACTCCTCACAATGTAATCTGTAATAAAAATGGCCATCTTGTCCATGATTTGCTGGCTCACCACAGGACATAGACGCTTTGTAAGACTTTTTGTAAGCAAACCACCGAACAGAAAAATAGTTAAAAATCTGCCCTTATTGATTTTCCCATCTGCAAATTCTGCAGCCATCACAGATGTGAAATAGTTCTCAGTATCTAGCAAGCTGTTAGGGTGAAGAGAGTCCATGTGGGGTCTTAGTTCGGCCTCCATTTTAAGCAGCAAGGGGCCTATCCCCACCGCTTCTGGTTTTCCACAGGCCTGCCGGATACAGCCCACAGCAAGAGAGTAAACATGCCGATATTCCATCTTGGTGCCCGTTTAGGTTCTGTTTGGGGAGGATATGTCTGAGCATGTCCCTGGTTGGGTATTTTTGTATATATTCAACAGCACTCAGCAAAACAAAGAAAGAAAAACACCACCAAAGAAGATGACCATAAGGGATGATGAAATGAGCAATCTTCTCAATATCCCTCAAGATATGGGTATGGCTATATTCTACTCTCCCCAAACCCCCTCCTTTTTTTAGATTGTTTTAAACTGTTATGAAGATATATACATGACTGATTTATATTTGATGTTCTACAGAAAATGTTGTTCAAGCCCCTCGGTCTGGGAGAGCCACTTTTTCGCTCTCAAAGGGTTCGGACCCATATCTCATCCCAAAGGATGAGGTTCTCACATCACAGGCTGTTAGAAACACAGTATCTGGTAAATTACATTTTAAAAATTTAAAATAAATTCTAGATGAGTACTGTTTTGAAGGGTTTTCTGAGTAAGACCAACTCTCTCTCTCTCTCTCTCTCTCTGTCTCTGTCTCTCTCTCTCTCTTTATTGTAGATGGCATAGGGCAGAGAAGTGATGATAACATAGGTAAGAACAGCCCCCCCCCCCAATCTCTCTGTAATATCTCATTCTAAAATTCAACAAATTGTGTATTATTTCTCTGTGTAAACAGCCCTGAGCCATTTTTATTATTTATTTATTTTGGAAGGCCGGGGGGGGGGATACAAATAGAATTATTAATAATTATGGTTAACACATGCCTATGTTGTTCACAGTGGACCTGACAAATACCCAGGACGGGTTGCGGAATCTGACTGAGAGTGCTCTAGAGGGTAAAATAGCTTTATTTTAAAAGCATCCCTGCAAATGTATACGCCGTGTGGAAACCTCAGACTAATTCTATCTAACATGCCCCCCCTTTTTTCCCCTACAGAAGAACCTGAACCAGCCCCCACACGTCTAAGCAGATTGAAGAGAAAAGCAAAGAGTAAGGGTAGGAGAAAGAAAGAATGAAATGTTTTAACTATTTTATTTATGTATAGCTTTTATTGATAAAACCGTATGATTCCCTTGTCTGCAGATGTAGTATCCCATGAACAGCATCAACCCGGACACATGGCGCCCAGGGACTCCAACGTGGAGGTGCAGCCAGCCTACAAAAAATCCAGAAGGGCTATCCTGGAACCTGGTAAGACATTTCCACACTGCCTGACACAAACAGCTACATACTTAAGTAACACACATGTTTGTACCATGGGGGTAAGACATTTCTGCACCGCATGACACAAACACGCTCACACATCATGCACACACCTATGTGTCATGTTGGGGAGGACCCCCCCCCCTTGTCTGCGTGGATTCCTGAAGACGTTCCCTCTACTACCTGACGACAGCTGACCCGGAGGCCCTAGGAGCGGGCAAAACCACAAGACACCCAGAGACCCTTTCAGAAGCCTGGTAAGTCTACCCCCCCCCATGGCACAACACACACACACACACACACACACGTTCAAACCTACTAGCTGTGGGTGATTTACTCCAGACATACATGGTGACCCCCTGCCCCCCCCCGATCTATCTGTTTCAGAACATGAACCGGGGCTCCGTGATGTCCAAGAGCTGAATTTCCAAGATAACGAGTTCTTGGCCAGCATGGCACGTGTTACAGAACACATAGAGACATTGATAAGGACTAGGGCTGTGGCTTTTGAACGCAAGGCCGAAGCTGAGCAACACCTTGAGCAAGCAAAACGCATCATACGTAAAGAAATGGCCGTGATTAGTGATACTTCACAACAGCTACAATGTCTAAAGACACGTGCAAACCCTGTGTGTGATTTCGTAGACAGAAATAAAAAAGATCAACCATACCCTGTCTGCATACAGGTGGGGGGAGGGTCCGCATCTAGCCACCAGCCAGGAGGGTATAGGAATGCTTCTGATTCTTCAGACAAATTTGAACCATCCGAGGAGTCACCTAGTGGCCCCGGTCCTCAGAATGCTTTTACTGAACAGTGTGAAACCCAGAATGGGTCCTCTCTAAGTGAGGCTTCTGATGTTGGCCCGAATGCCACCCCCAAAGAGCGGGCTACCCACAGTGGAGCTTCTCGAGGAGGCTTGGCGTTCGATGTTGGACCTGCAGCTGGTTCCCAACAGTTCTCTTCTGAAGAAGCAGCAGGTATTTCTGAAGAAACCCCACCTGTGGATCTTCAGTTTATACAGCGTTATAATAGGAGCTATGCACGCTTTAATGGAACTGAAATGTATTACGAATTCAAGTTTGTGAATTTGGACAGAGTACACTCCTTTTGTGATGCGCTATCTGGGATGCATTCTGCTATTCAAAGGGTTCTGGATAATATAAACAACCATATAGAACCAGGGGACTTTGTACAGCTCAGATTGCGAGCGCCAGGGATTTCAAACCGCCTTTACTCAGCAAGGAGACAGGCAGGCCATCTGAACGCTGAGGCATTCCTAAGCGCTATATCTAACCTGCTTCAAAGTTATGCACAAATTTTAGCTGATGGTGTATTAACACTGGCTGTGATTGTTATCACACCCCCACGAGGAGCCGGTCGCAGGCATATAAAATCAATACCCTATAGCAGCATTATACAGAAAAAGAGGCTGCATCTGATAGATGTCCCCATGCCTAACACAGCCCTCTGTTTTGCAGCGAGTCTCATGGCTGTTCTAGATTTGAGAGCCACCGCTACACAGATAAAAAAGGGAGCAAAAAAGTTGTACCAGGATCTTGGGTGGAGTGAGCAGAAACAAATGTCTTTTGCAGACGTGGAAATCATAGAGACACATATGAAGGTCAATATTGTTGTTGTGCAATGGGGAACTTCTGGATGGAGTATTTTAAAAACTCCTGAACAGAAGTACCTCAAAACCTGTTTTCTGTTACTTCATAAGGATCATTATTATGGGGTTAAGAACATCAAAGGGTTTTTTGGGACCAGAAATTTTTGTTATGTCTGCTACACGCCCTACAGACACACACACGACTGTTTGATGAGGTGCCACCGCTGTTTAGAGGTTGGCTGTGTAAAACATGTGGGGCGTGTAATCAGATGCCCCAAATGCAAGATGCAGTGTAGATCACATGAGTGTCTAGGAAAGCATATGAAGCTCGCCGCCATGGGGCGGGTAGAATGCATCCCGCGTGACCTATGTGAAAAGTGCTTCCGCTATGTCGAGGCGGGTCATGAAGCTGAAAGCGTCTGTAGGGGAAAGCAGTGCCATGTATGTTATGAGTACCTTTCCCCCGGGGTAGAACACGCGTGTTACATTCCACGTCTACAGTACCCCGAGATATCAGTAAAATATGTGTTTTATGACTGCGAATGCAGGCAGGAGGATGGGATCCACGTCCCAAACTATATTTATGCCAGGGCCTTTGATGGGGAGACTGTGGAGCCTGTTAAAGCATATCAAGAGAAGCAGAAAGATTGGGAGAAGTGGGGGCCCCAAGGGGATTATTGGGAATTTAAGGGAGATAAATGTCTGAATGACTTTGTATTATGTTTTACATCAGATAATAAGTTTATGGGGTGCACTTTTCTGGCTCACAACTCGCGGAGCTACGATGGCATTTTGATACTGAGAGAGCTAATCAATGAAGGCCTTGATGTAGAGCTGCTCACACAGGGGGGAAAACTACTGTGTATAACAGTTACAAAAAATGACATAAAATTTATAGATTCCCTATGCCACCTACCCATGGCTCTAGCAAAACTCCCCAAAGCTATGGGTTTTCAGGGCTGCAAGGGCTATTTCCCACATTTCTTTAATAAAAAAGAAAATGAGAGTTATGTTGGGAATATGCCAGACCCCCAGGACTACGGTGTGGATGCTATGAAGCCTGCAGATAGGGAAGAATTCATGAAGTGGTATGAGGAAAACAAATCAAAAACGTTTGATATGCAGAAGGAATTGGCCTATTACTGTCAGAAAGATGTAGACATCCTGATGCAGGCCTGTACAAAATATAGACATGAATTGGTTGAGATGACATGGGATGTCGTTGATAAACCTATGGGGAGGAAAAATGCCAGGGTTCTTGTGGGTATCGACCCCTTCCAATACCCTACGCTTGCTAGTGTGTGCTTAAGAATGTACCGCTACAAGTATCTGAAAGATGAAGAGATCGCCATACCGGCCCCAGATAACTACCATCATCAGTGCAAAAGATTCTCAACTATGTCCATTCAATGGTTGGAATACATAGCCCACAGGGAAAACATACATATTCAACACGCTTTGAAAGGGGGTGAGTTTAAGGTTGATATTCCTCAGGAGCTTCAGGAGGCGTCGGGGGGTGTTAAGGCATATTATTTAGATGGTTATTCTGTGAATGGGGGAAAGAAATGTGCTTTTGAATTTAATGGCTGCTTTTATCACGGGTGTGTAACCTGTTATTCAGCACACAAACAGCACCCCATGTTGTCGGAAACCTATGGTTTTCTCTACAATGCTAGTGAGAGGAAAGCAGATGTCTTAAAACGCATGGGGTTTGAAGTCCGTTGTATATGGGAGCATGAGTGGCGTGACATGGTCAAGGGGGATCAGAAGGTGGTAGATTTTCTGAAGCAGCAGGGATTTCCAGAACCTCTGGAACCTAGAGATGCGTTGTTTGGGGGCAGGACAGGCTGTGTGAGTCTGTATTATGAGGCGAAGGAGGGAGAACAGATTCACTAGTCAGATTTTACCTCTCTCTATCCTTTTATCATGCGAAATCGCCAGTTTCCCATAGGACACCCTAAAGTAATTTATGACGATTTTAGACCACTCTCTGAATATTTTGGAATTGCCAAGGTGAAGGTATACCCACCACGCCGTCTCTTTTTCCCTGTCCTCCCTGTCAAAGTGAACGGGAGGCTCATGTTTCCGCTGTGCAGTCTCTGTGCAGACTCACAGCAGCTGGAGCAATGCAGGCACAATGATGAGGAAAGGGCTTTAGTGGGTACATGGTGCACTGTAGAATTGAATGTTGCTGTGGCTAAAGGTTACAGGGTGGCACAGATCTATGAGGTTTGGCATTTTGAAAGGAGTTCTGGCAGCCTCTTTTCAGAGTACGTCAAAACATTTCTCAGGCAGAAGCAAGAGGCTTCGGGCTACCCAGCAGAGTATGTCAGCAGGGAGGATAGGGAGAAATACATTGCTGAGTATTATAAGAAAGAAGGTGTGTGTTTACGCCCCGAGATGATTGAATCAAATCCTGCTAAACGCCAGATAGCCAAGCTTTTCTTAAATTCCTTGTGGGGGAAATTTGCTCAGAGATCAAACCTTCCTAGGACATCAATAGTAAAAAGCCCTAACGAGCTTTTCCAATACCTCTTTTCAGATAGCTATGAGGTCTCTATGTGTGAATTCCTTGATGATGATACATGTTGTGTGTCTTGGAAAGATGCAAAAGAACGTATAGTTCCGCCAGGTCACACAAATGTTTTTCTGGCCTGCTTTACAACCGCCTATGCACGCCTGCATTTGTACTCTATCATGGAGAAGCTGGGGGAACGGTGCCTGTACCATGACACAGATTCTGTGATCTATGTGTCTCGTGAGGGGGAGTACAACCCACCCCTTGGAAACTTTTTAGGGGAGCTGACAAACGAACTACCGGCAGACCAGTAGGTAACAGAGTTTGTGAGCACAGGTCCTAAATCTTACGGCTACAAGCTGTCAGGGGGGGAATCGTGTATTAAGGTCAAGGGAATTACTCTGAACTTTTCTAATTGTCAAAAAATTAATTTTGACAGTCTGAAAAATCTGGTTTTTGCCTACGTTTTGGACCAGAACCCAACACGTGAGATTGTGGTAGAGCAGAATGGCATCGTTAGAAATAAGAGGAGATGGGAGATAGAAACACGTCTTTTGAGGAAGACGCAGAGAGTGGTGTTTGATAAGCGCGTCATCATTGAGGGTTTTAAGACTATCCCCTACAGGTATTAAAATGGATGTTCGATGGCAACACCCCTTCTCCGCTATCCTTGCGGGACCAAGCAATAGCGGAAAAACGTTTTTCCTTAAAAAAATGCTGGACAATGCACACAGTGTGCTATCTGTGATGCCTGAAAAAATCGTATGGTGTTACTCTTGTTGGCAACCTTTGTACAAACAAATGCTCTGTAAATACCCTATGATAAAATTTGTAGAAGGTATGTCTGAGAAAATTGATGATGATGGCTTGTTACCCCCAAATAAAATCTGTTTTCTTGTTCTGGATGACCTGATGAGTGCTTCATCTGACAGCCAGCAAATTGAACGCGCTTTCACTGAGTTTGTTCACCACAGGAATCTGAGTGTTTTTCTCATCACACAGAATGTTTTCTACAAAGGGAAAGCGGCCCGCACCATAAGCCTTAATGCCAAGTATATGGTGCTGTTTAAAAACCCAAGGGATAAATTACAGATCATTAATTTGGCGCGTCAGATTTTCCCCGGGGATGTCAAGTATTTCACAGAGGCCTACCACGATGCCACACGGGAGCCTTATGGTTATCTAGTTGTGGATTTAAACCCTAGAACTCCTGAGGATTATAGGGTCAGAATGGGTCTTTTCCCTCCCAAATGGCCTGTCGTGTACATCAAGAAAAAATCAAAGGGGGGATACAAAAGGGGGTCACACTGATGCTTTCACAGGTATTCCTGTTACCCCACTGCTCTGAGAGCCATGTCTACCCGCGTGAAGAGAAACGTAGCCCTCTTAAAACTCCTTATTAATGCCTCTCCACAGCAGAGGAAAGCCATACTATGTGCAGCTTCTGATGATTTAATATCAGCCATATCCAAGATTGCCCTAAACACCTTAAAAGGAAATATTCCATTGTCTCCGCACCAGATGCGTGTGCTAAGAAAAAAGCGTGGATTAATTAAAAAACTGAGTAACAAGCGCGTATCTCTGAGAAAGAAGAAGCTTTTGCTCAAGCAGTCTGGAGGGTTTCTTGCGTCGCTGTTAGGAATTGCAATTCCTCTGATAACAAGCCTTTTAACCAAACAATAATGGAGTATGCGGAAAAGATGTACATGGTCCCCAAACACCAGTTAGATCTGCTAAAAGGGAACCCTCCTAAGGAGGAAAACATCATAGCTGCTACAATCTACGCTTTAGACACTGAAATGCAAGGTGTTCTTCAGAGGTCTGACTTAACAGAATATGAAAAGGCTAAACTTTATGAGGGCCTACTTCAAAAATATTTAACACATGTGAGAATGGGTGATACCGAAAAGGGAAGACTAAACCTTTTTCTACCACAGCCTGAGATGCCAGCTGCTGAAGCTACACACAGCTCTGATCCCTCCTTTCAGGAAATCTTGGACACTCTCCCTGTGCGTTCTAGGAACTCGGCAAAGATTTTGTTAAACAAGCTGAGGCAGAATGCTGCAGTTACAGCGTGGGATGAGCGGGGGCGTTTTGTCTATAAGGGGACGGCTGTTGACGGTTCCAACATGGTGGATCTGATCAAGGCATTCACTCAAGTTCATACCCTGCGTTCCAAACGCTTCCCTAAAGGCTGGGATTTGTTCATGAACGGTTTGGCAGAGTTAAATGTGCCTACCTCTGTGGCAGGAAACCAGACCAGTAGGGAGTTTTTGGAGCATATGGAGAATCCTACCCCTGCAGCTAGCCCTCTAACCTTAACACCTACACCCAGGACTTCTAAAATACCCGTGAGAACTCACTGGCTCCAATTGTAACCTGCTACATAGATATTAAAACATGTAAAAGTGTCAAATAAATTTTCTCTCTGAAATATATTTTACAGGGTGGTAGTTGCTGCTTTGCGGGTAAGAATGATACAAGCACACACACGTATACTTTTTAAAGACTCAAGGCTTACTTTATTGTTCTGTGAAAATCAGTACAAGATCCACAACCTTGCGTGTTTTGAAAACAATTTGCGACATGCCTAGGCATGCATTTCTTTTTCTTAACATACAGTTCGACCATCTGGTCATTTCTTTCTAAATCCCCAGAATACAATTCTTGAATCTGCTTAAATGTTAATCCCCTACCCCTCTGCAGTAGAAAGAACAAACAGTGGTAGCCGCAGGTCACAGAGTCGTGAGCTTGGAGCTGTCAGGGTTGAAAGACAGTCTTAGAGGCATTTTTTCTTTAAAAATTCATTATCGCTTTGGGAAAACGTGGGTGATTTGGGGGGTGTCCATAAGAATCAAAAAACTCTGCCTGGTTGTCTTCTGGCAGGTAGATGGCTAACCAATGTTCTCCCGGGAATTTATGGGGGGGTGTGTTCACTACTAATCCCACAGGTCTTTGTAGCAGTCTCTTTCTAGGCAACCAGTCACTAGGGAAAACTCCAAAGAACGTCTTTCGGGTGCAGGGGCTGGCAGACAGTACGCGTGTTAATTGTATGCTATCCATATTACATATAGTCGAACAGTACATCCCGTCTGTGGTTTATCTCGATGAGATTGTCAAATACCGCATACACAATCATGTTAATGGTCAGTTGAAGCGGTCTGGCAAAACGTATCTCGGCCCTCAGATTCCCTGTCTTAATCAGGGAATAGTGGCTCCCGCATTCTTGGTCGGGTGTTAGATCAAAAGCAAACAGTGTGTAGCCTTTCCCATATTTTTCCCTATTAATGAGCAGGGGTCTGTCTTCTAGATGCTTGCCTGTGACCTGTAGCAACCCCACATACTCACGGATATAGTTACGCGCTGCAAAATCTGGCTGGTAAGGCTTCATAGGGACGGGAGTACTATCCATATAGAGGCAGGCAAAGTTAATGTCATAATGCTTGAAATTAAAGGGATTTTTGGTATATGAACCACTAAATGCATCGTTATCTACAAAACCAATGATGACAGTTTTTGGCAACTGCCCTAAATACAAATTTTCCTGGTTGCAGACACGGCTTCCAGCGGGGATACTGAATAACTTTCATACTCACACAATCCACAGGGTATTTAGCATTGGCTGTGAGCAATGCCTCCGCATGTGCTAACCGCACAGAAGGGTTCAGGGAACATTTCTTGATAAAGAGGGATGCCGATAGTATTTGCAGCTTGTAGCGGGGGTTAGCTCCACCTGCCATCAGACAGAACGTGTCCTTGTTGCGCGTTAGTTTAATTTTCACATCTACACCGTTTAAAAGCAGTTTTTCTTGAAACATAATATCTGTGTGTAGATGCCCCATTAGGTCCACCTTCTGACTTTCAGATGTGAACGCTGCTCTGTCTAAAAATCCTAAATTCTGCCCATCTAAAGCTGTTATCTCGTGAAAGCCCGGGGCATCCTTATAAAATAATCCTGCTGAAAACTGTGTAGATAGAGTGGCCTCACTGTAATTCATCATCGCTTCAATGAAAGCCCTGTAGGGGTAAGTGCTACTGCTCTGACTGACAAGACGGTCTCCCAGGGTCACATCCACCTGGCTAAACATGGCTGCTAGTGGGTAGTTCACAAACCCCACAGCAGAGTCCTGTGCCAAGTTGGTCCCATCCTCCTTGACAATTTTACAACACACATATAAAAGCGTGTTATTCAAATCCAGGTAAAAATCTCCAGACCCCGCAATGAAAAAGTCCAGAGGGGCTGTGTCTGTCAGGGCTGTAAGCGGTGGAACCTCGACATATACGCTTCTCTCGATACTTGTTTGTGTTGGTGCGATTTGGAAAAGGTCCAGTTCCGATTTCATGCATTCTTCGGAGCTGCAATGTATAAAAGCCATTATGACTTAAAAGATGTCACCGGGAGCACGTTTCCTCTTCCCCTTGGGATGCCTTCGATGCTTCTGAGGCCTTTTCAGGTTCACCCCTTTTCTTTTAAGAGGTTGGGGAGGTCCTGATAGCTGCACACGTGCTGCTTTTCGTTTTCTTTTGATATACATCAGTCCTGACCCCCCTTGTGAGGAAGAAGCTTGATCCATCCTGTTCAGAACTGCTTGGGAGGCATGGCCCACTACATCTTTGGCAATCCCTCGCGCTGCTGTTTTGATGTGTGGCCTAATGATTTCCAGCCCCCGCCTCAAAAGAGGTACAGCTTTCCTGAAAAGGATCCTAAATATACCCCCAATTCCAGCCCCATACATGACAGGGGCCCCCATGAAGCCAGGAAGAGCGCTTCCGGCTTGGGCCCTGTAATAGTTCTTGTAAAGGGCGGGGTCGCCATAAGTTTTCAGAATTGGCATTTTTTCTTTCCCCTTAAAGTTGTAGGCCTCTTCTGGGACGAAAGTGTAGCTTCACAATAACCTTGCCAAAACGGAATGGCACACATTTGTCCTGATCCGTCTTTATCTGGACCGTGATCGTATCAATATACGATCAAGAGCCCCTGGTGGCGCAGTGGTAAAACTGCCGCCCTGTAACCAGAAGGTTACAAGTTCGATCCTGACCAGGGGCTCAAAGTTGACTCAGCCTTCCATCCTTCCGAGGTCGGTAAAATGAGTACCCAGAATGTTGGGGTAATATGCTAAATCATTGTAAACCGCTTAGAGAACTCTGGCTATAAAGCAGTATATAAATGTAAGTGCTATTGCTATTGCTAATATGGTGCTTGCTGACAGAGATGTAGTGTGGCTTATCATAAACAATGTTAACACATTCACCGTTCAGGCCCTTCACGGTGATACTTCGCAAAAGGGGTACATGGTGGTCTCCCACGATCTGATACTCTACAATGTCTGTATAAACAAACAGAGTGTTGAACCCCCCTGTTATATCTGCAGGAAAAGGGAAACCTTTGCCTGCTGTATCATGAACAAACAGAGTTTTGACCCCACTGGCTATGCTTGATGGGTAAGACAGCTCTTTTGGGTGTGTGTCAGGGCGGAGTCCTAATACGTGTGCTAATTCTGCCCTGGCAGAAAAGGTGTATGCATTGTTAGGACTCATAATTTGTATATATCTAGTAACAGAGTCATAAAGCAGGGTAGTCCCCTCTAGAGCCTTCTGGGTGCTGGTGATTTCATTCATATCGTGCAGCAAATTGTTTATGCTGGAGTAATATCCCTTTCGTAAGTAGAAGGTCCATTTCTTTAACCCCTTGCTATATTGAAAGGGGGTGTCTGTCGTGATGGTGTCCCATGTGCACGGGTACTGTATCTCTGAGAGCCCCACCTCCCACTCCCCGGGAAGATCCAGTGGCCTGGCTAGTTGGATGGTGAAATCTGAGCTAGCGTTCTGTGGAAAGGCCTTCTTGCTGGCGTTACTAGGGAGTGTGATGTAAAAACCCTATCACCCATTGCAGAGGTCTGAAGCAGGTACCCAGCTATTGAACTTGTCAGGCCACCCCACCCACTTCACTAAATGTCGTTTTACTTTGCCACGGCCTTTTGTAGCTAGAATTTTTTCAATCCTGTACAATTTGTCCTCTCCTGCTTTAACTTTCTGTAATTCTTCATGATAGAAGCTCCCAATAACTGGCTCACCCATGTAGTCTTTTACCAGATAGACCGGGCGTTCAGCTTTTCTGATGACTCGGTCCACTATAAACAATTCTGTGGTGTAGTTCTGTTCATAACCTTTCTCAAAAACCCCTTTAATTTTTGAAATCCTGACGTGATCTCCTTTTCTTAACACTGGAGACTTTGCTTTTTTATGGCTACAGCTTCCATAGACTCTTCTCCAAACAGACAGGTCGTTGCTGGTTGTGACATCTACCGGCCTGCATTGTATGGTTCTGTGAAAGCTGTGGTTATAGCACTTTAGGAGTTGAGGCAGGACATCAATATACCTGAATGTGTTATGAGCAGTAAAATACCTCCACATACGTGTTTTCAAGGTTCGGTTCAGTCTCTCCACAAGAGCAGCTTTGACATCGTTGTTGGTGACAAAGTGGTGAATACCTCACCAGCTTGCCAGTTTCCGCATTGGGGTCTGGTTTTTCAGGCTTTGTAACCACAAGGCCATCCAAGGTTTCCTCCTCCTCACCGCTTTCAGATGATGAAGTAAAGCACACAGCCCTACAGTAATCGGCCCATGGATCGGTGGGGCTTGGGGTCAGGCAGTCACAAGATGACCAGTCTTCGCTCGATCTGCAGCACTTACGCTCGCAATAGACGACCCTTGACCGGGATGACAAGTAAGATTCGCACCCGCACTCATCTGAATAAGTATACTCTCCACATGAGCTATCACAACACCTCTCGTCGCACCAATCAAATTGGGGTCTGCTCTTCACCCATTTTCTCTTTTTCCTAAGCCGCTTTTGTTTCACAGGCTCTTCTGTTTCAGAATCTGAGGAACACACGTTTCCCACTTTGGAGATGGTAGTTGGAGGCTCTTCATCTTCAGTTTCCATGGTGGTTAGAAGGCTGGTGTCACAGCGCCCGCAATCACATTCTAGTCTACCACCCTCATCCGAGGGCCCTGCTGCAAAGTTAGTCTCTGGAACCTCACCAGCAATAAGATCAGCCCTCTGAGGGGTTTTCATACTCATAGGAGGGAAGGACAGACTCCGCGCTTGTATAGGCTTAATCTTCGTGGGTGCCTGTGGCAATGATAGGTCTGTGGCACGCGGTGGAGTCCTAGCGTCAGCCATCGTCTCTGTACAGCTGTAAAATGGCTTCCCTCTAAACGTACCACCCCTAACCCTGTTCGTAGAGGGGTCACTTGACCCCGTTTCACCCAATAAAGTTACACAAAATGGCCACCCGACCATTATCACGCCTGCGCACTCGGTCCTTTCCAGACCCTGAAACCTGTTCCTATTGGTCCAGGGTGGCTAGGTGTGTTCGTAGAGGGGTCACTTGTCCACCTTCGGACATGTCTGGACATATTCTGGGGTAGGGGTGGTAGGGTGGGGGCCAGACTTCCGGGGTGAGGGCATACCCCTACTTCTGACCCTTTCCGACCACGTGGGGCCTCCTCTGGGCCTTTTCGCCCAATAAAGTTGCACAAAATGGCCGCCCGACCATTATCACACCCGCTCACTCGGGCCTCTCCGGAGCCTGAAACCTGTTCCTATTGGTCCAGGCTGACTAGGCGTGTTCGTAGAGGGGTCACTTGTCCACCTTCGGACATGTCTGGACATATTCTGGGGTAGGGGTAGTAGGGTGGGTGCCAGATTTCCGGGGTGAGGGCATACCCCTACTTCTGACCCTTTCCGACCACGAGGGGCCTCCTCTGTGCCTTTTCGCCCAATAAAGTTGCACAAAATGGCCACCCGACCATTATCACACCCGCTCACTTGGGCCTCTCCGGAGCCTGAAACTGTTCCTATTGGTCCAGGCTGACTAGGCGTGTTCGTAGAGGGGTCACATGCCCACCTTCGGACATGTCTGGACATATTCTGGGGTAGCCGTGTTAGGGTAGGTGCCAGACTTTTGGGGGTAACGGCGTCCCCCACTTCTGACCCTTTCCTGTCACGTGGAGGTCTCCTCAGCACCTTCTGATGACGTATTTCTGGTGACGTAAGCGCATTTTGACAGCTGCAAGGCCCTGCCCCCGTGACGTCACTGTGATGTCATCCTCCAGCCACGTGCTTTTGTTTGTAAACAAAACCACATGGTTTTTGACAGCAGGTATGCCCCTATACTACTGTGGATCTTTCAGCTGAATGAGAGAAGCTGTTGGCTGGAGACAAGAGCTTTTGGATCAAGCATGCAGTTTGCTCAGAGCACGGCTGAGAGTCAGAGCACCATGGCTGGGGAAGTCTTGACTTCTCACTGCGCAGTGGAAGTCACAGACAGTTCCTGTCCATGGACAGAGTTCCTGCCTGTAGCTCCGCGGCTTGGGCAGAAAACACTTGGATTGCTCAGGAGCAGATCTTGCTTGTAGGCACAAGACTGCCTGTAGGCAATAGACTGCTAGTTCTCTGTCCAGTAAGCCTGTTCTTTATAGTTGTATTTTCCTTTGATCTCTCATAGAGTCTATTCAAATCTCCTCATCTTTTCCTGGGTCCCCAAAAAGGTGACAACTTGCTGTTACCTTCTGGATATCATCTTTTAATTATTCAGCCAGTCCAGAGAGATCTCAAGCTCATCTTCTGTTAGCTGCTATCTTGAGGAGGGGACATTGCCCAAAGCAAATCTGCATCTCTGAGTTGCAAATGTGCCCCTTCTCTTGTCCCAGATTTGCTAGCCTGATCCCAAAAGGTGTTAAAGGTCAGGAGTTAGTGAGAGAATTAGTTCTATTTGTGTGAGACAGCAATGACATTATTTCTTGTGTACCTCTATCTAGTGTGTCATTATAACAAGAGAATATTTAAAGTAACATAAAAAGGGGTACATGTGTGAGACGAGTTAATCAATACATTTGACTGAGACAGAAGCATCCTGTCAGTGAGGAAAAGGGATAATTTCAGCAGTGTGAGACTGGTCATTAAGCCTGACCCATTGAGTCTCTTGTGAGTTCCACAAACACTGATAACCAATGCTAGATTACCCCTGCCTTTACAAATCATTTACCGGGCAGTCATGAGATCTGGGCATCATGTTCACCTCAAGTTCAGGCATTTAATTGAACTCTTAATATAAAATGAAATCAGACACAGGCCTGAATTCCATAGACTTTTGGGTTGGTACCTCTGAGTCTAAGGTTGGGGTACATGTGCCCCAACACTCCAGGGGGTGTTGAGTGGGTAGTTTACCACTCCACCAGATCTATGAGGCAATTAGAAAGGACTAAGGCTTCTCTTACAAGGTAAAACCATGAGGGGGGCCAGGGGTGTAAGGTGGCTGGAGTGGGCCCAGAGACAACATTTTGAAATGGGCCCCTCACTGACACACACACACACGCACACACACACACACACACACACACACACACACACACACACACACACACTTCACAATAGATAGTCATGTGACTTGCCTCTGGGGCGCCCCTCGAGGCGTGGGGGCCCCCAGGCAGCTGCCTACCCTTGCCTAATAGTAGTTACGCCCCTGAGGGGGGCATATGGACTACAGATGGCTTTCTGGGGTTCTGCACCTTGTCTGCAACTTCATTCCTTTATGTGCTTTATTAAGGCAGCCCCCATTCAATCAAGGAGGGGAAGCTTATTCAGTAATTGGCAGTAGCCTGTGGTGGTGCATGTTTATGAAAATAAATGCAAAATCAAAATATGGTTAAGTTGAGAAGAATACATATATTTAAATATAAAGGTCATAAAAAGGAAATATGCTGGAAGCTAACAATAGCATTTTTAGTTTGTTAAAAATGGAATTTGTGATTTAAGTCTTGTCTTTGAAAAGAGTTGACTATTAAAATGTGCAGTAAATCATGTGTAATTGAAAAAGGGTTGTAATTGTAAACGTAAGTGCAAAAGGTTGTTCTACATCTGAAAGTTGAAGGCACTTTCTAGAATTTACAATAAGTTTTTTATTTACTGCCAGGCATGCACACCAATGTAGAAACAGACTTGTATTAAGGTGCATAAACAATGCAGTCACCAAAAGAAACCTGAAAAAGCTTAATATGCAGAGACTGCTTCTATGAGGCTGATGAGTACAGGTGTAATTGATGGATTTCTTTGTGACTTTTCCTGAGAGCTAGCATAGTGTAGTGGTTAGAGTGTTGGACTAGGCCTGGGAAGACCTGAGTTTGAATCCTCATTCAACCATGAATCTCACTGGGTGACTTTGGGCCAGTCATGTATCTCTCGGCCTAACCTACCTCACAGGGCTGTGGTGAGGATAAAAAAACCCCATGCACACCACTCTGAGCTCCTTGAAAGAAGAGCGGGATATAAGTGTAAATATAAATTTTTAAAAATAGGCACATGGATGAACAAAATCTCTCTTCCTATGCTGTTTGCTCTGATTGATTGGAAGGGGAAAGGAGGGGACAGTTGGATTAACATTCCAGAATTGTTCCTAAGTGTACCCCTTATGAATTAATGTATTAGTTTCTCTCTCTTCCTTGCCCTAACCTTGAGATTCCCCAGCGATAGCCCTGCCTGCTCATTTTGTGTATCTTACTCTGAAGATGGAGTGGGTTTTTTGTTTGTTTTATTGCGTGTTGTAGCTGTATGTACATGTAGGCTGACTTGTGTTTTGGAGGAGGCACAGAGGCTTTAAGGCCCCACTCCGAATGCAGGTGTGCGCACACTGCCTTGATAGTGGTTAGAGTGCTGGACCAGGACTGGGGAGACGCGAGTTCAAGTCCCCATTCAGCCATGAGACTTGCTGGGTGACTCTGGGCCAGTCACTTCTCTCTCAGCCTAACCTACTCCACAGGGTTGCTGTGAGGAGAAACTGAAGTATGTACACTGCTCTGGGCTCTTTGGAGGAAGAGCGGGATAGAAAAAATGTGAATGCTGCTGCTTGCTGGCAGATAGCAGCTGGCGGGGCGGGGAGGGCAGGGGGGTTGCTAATACACACTGCTGGATTTGGAATTCAATGAACATGCTGATCAGGGAATGTAAGGACTCCATCCAGTCTCCAGTACCTCTCTGAATAGCTGATAGCTGTGGTGATTCCTGCTTTCTGAAGAAGGCTGTATCTGTGCTGCCTCAGCAATTTGAATCACTGAAAGCATGTAAGGTGCAGTTTTAATGTTCAGTTAGTGCCATCATTTCTTAATTAAAAGATAAACAAGCTTGACTTTTATTTTTGAGGTGATATTCTGGTGAAGTTATCTGAAAGATGAGTGTCAGATATTTGGGGGGTGGGTGGGGCGCAATTTCAGTGCTTGCCCTAGGCGCTATTTGCCCTAGCTACGCCTCTGGGGCCATGTCAAAACAGGGAAGTAGATAGGTGCAGCATCAGGTAGCAGTTGGGGGGGGAGGGTTCCCTGGGGGGAGGCTGCACCCAGTTGGGGCCCACGGCCGAGGGGCAGTCCCCCCTACTCCATTTCATCCCTACACACCTGGTCTCTGTGATGGGATTCTCAAACAAAATTTGTGGGGTGGAATCCAGAGCTGCATTTCTAGCACCTGAACAGCCTTCCGTTTTTCAGACCTGAGCACCAGATCTAGGAAGGGATCTGAAGGAGACATCTGCTTTTGCAAAACATTTTTCTGACATGTCTTTAGTTATGAAGGGAAACGGGAGCGCACACAGCTCCCAAACCTGGGTAGGACCCGTCTCCTACTCTCATTAGAATTGTATAAACCAGCCCACTATGAGGAATTATGGTTTTGCAATAATTTCAGTCCGTAGGAGACCAGGTTTAGAGAGGGAATGCTGCAAGACACCTTGTCTGTGTACCTGCAAAACTGTCAAAGATCTGTGAGAGCCAGAATTGGGCTGTGCTGGCAAACCACAAAGCAAGGTTTGAAGGTTATGGAAAAGCAATTGTGAAAACCAGCCCACAGTTTCCAGTTTGCCATTGTAATGGCGACAAAGAAATGTCTCCCAGATTCACTGGGGGAAACCCAATTTACTGAGTGCATTTTAATTTAATGATTTTATCTACTTCATATTTTCAGAAGTTCGGGTGCAGGAAGCGAGGGGGGAGGAAGCGAAGCTGGAAGAAGAGAAACTGAGCGGGAAGGAACGTGATCTGGAAAAGCCTGACCATTGTTATTTTTGTAAATATGATTATTTTTGTAAATTATTATTATTATTCCTATTATTGTTGTTGTTTTTATTGTTACTACTACTACTATTATTATTATTATTATTAGTATTAGTATTATTATATTATTATTTAAAAAAACATAATTTTGAAAGACACACCTCTTCTTCTCCTCCATGATCTCTGCAGCAAGAGTTCTGCTTATGTACAGAACAACATTTGGAAGCTTCGGAGGTTTTGTAGAGCATTCTGGTTCCTGCTCTGAAATGGGGAGACATGTGCATTGTGCGTGCCTCTAGGACAGGAAGATACTCCTGTCCCTCAGTTACTTGACAATCATAACTCTAGCAGCATAACTCTAGCAGCAGCAGGGGCAGATCCGCCTGAGGACTTGCTCACCCACCATTCGCTGCCTCTGCTGCAGGCCCCCCACTGACCCCACCAACCACTGCCTCTGGTAGTAACTTGAGAAAGGCTTTGGTGTACAGGCTTAAGGGGAGGAGGCAGCTTGGTGGAAGCAGTTTCTCATTGCCCAGCCCCCAGTTGCCAGTCTTGAAAGTGTTGGGAATTCTCTCTGGTAAGAGAATCCCTTTTTCATTGCAGCAGAGTGCACAGAGGCACAACACAGCGGAATTTGGTTAGGCATGCGTGTATGCTGAGAGTAAAGTAACTTGGAGCCAGTTCATAGTTTCAAATCAATATATATGGCATTTATTAAAGAACTCCATTCTAGATAGGAAAGTGAGGAGTTAGGATCTCTAATCTAGCTAGCTAGCTGGATACAGATGGATTCTGCATCTCTGCACACTTGGTGCAGGGAGAAGAGCTTGCATGTTGCAAGGTAGAAGGAAAAGGAAGAGAAGGGGGAGAGGAAGGAAGTGGCTGGAAGGAAAGAAGTGTCCCTTAGAGTAGCAATCTACATTCCAATGGGATAGTGGAAGAGCAGTAGAGAAAGGATGACCAGTGTCTTGACCCTCTAGCCCTCTGACTCACTAGTCTGTCCTCCACTGTCTTTGAGACAAGAGACTGTGCAAAGTTCTTCACTTCCAACAGAAAGGTGGCCAAGGTAATGAGAAAAGGCTGCCAACTAGGAAACAGTCTCCTCAACCTGTGCCCCTTGAAATGCTGTGGAGGGTGTGAGGCTGTCATAGCTTTCCTCAGGTGAGCAAGAACCTGGGTCTGCTCCTACTTGGCAGGGAGAAAGTCCCGGAAGAGTAAGCTGAGTTTAGATCAGGGATGCTCAACTCTGGTCCTCCTGCAGATGTTGGCTTCCAACTCCCATAATCCCTGTCTATTGGCTACTGTGCCTGGGGATTATGAGAGTTGTCAATCCCAAAACAGCTGGGGGCCCTAAGTTGAGCAGGTCTGCCTTAGCGGTATCAAGTGTTGACAACACCTCTGACCACTGGCAGAGTAATTTGTCCCTCAGAGTTATCCCATAGCGCCATGCCTTGACTTGCCCTGCTGCCACAGGGTCAAAAGGAGAGCCTGGCACATGCTAAACATGAAACATGCTTTCTCGTGCTAGTTGGATAGGACTTCATCATGCCAAGTCAGTAATAGACTGTCTGTTACCAGGGCTTTGTTTCTTCCCAGTTTCTGGCCCGCTGAGTGACAAACTTGAGCATAACAGAGTGGCACTGGAGACACATCTCGGTACTTGGAGCGCTGCCCGCAGGAATTTAGACTGTACAAGTTCCAGAGCCACAATGTTGGGGAAGGGGCCCAATTGGGCACCATCGAGAAGCTAGCTAGTGACTTGGCTGTGAACAGTTCAAGGGCCGCGGATACATAATGGCCTCCTCTTGTCGGCAGGCATTTGAGAATGGCAGAGGCACTTCTCTGGACATTTAAAGCCAGGTGTTCTTCATGGCCTTTCCTAGAGCCACCAGAATGGAAAACTACTCCCAAGTCTTTGAAGTGTGCAGCTTGCTCAATCTTATGCCCCTCAATGTGCCAAGAGTGGATCTTGGGCCTCCTGACAAAGGCCATCATTTTAGTTTTGTGATCATTGATTTCCAGGCAGTTCTCCCTGCAGTGCAGCGTCAGGGCCCTCAGTCTTCTTCTAAGGCCAATGGGGGTCCTTGAGAGGATGGCTGCATCAGCCACGTCGAACAGGATGGCAATGTACCTCCCAGCGCGCTTTGGAAGGTGGAAATCTGGGTTGCTGAGCTGGCCCATCATACAGTTAATGTAGAAATTGAAGGGGAGTGGAGCCAGAATGCATCCTTGTTTGATGCCCTTCAGCTCTTGTGAGGTGGCCTTGGGGGCTACATCTCACCTGGAGTGATGTGTTCACGTGCAGGGTGAATATATGGCAATGATCACTGCCCCCCAAGTCCTTGGGAATTTGGCCACTTGTGTCAACATTGGTGAAGTGCGAAGCCAGGATAGGGGCCCACCAGTCTAGCTTATTTTTAACGGCCTCTGGTGGAATAAGGTCCTCGCCTGGAGCCTTCCCCAGTCTTAATTGGGTGACTAGACTGTGAATCTCTGAGGTTGACACTGGTGCCCACGCTGGAGTGTCTTCAATGGCACAGGTGGAGCTTCTGCAAACAGCAGCAGGCTCTTTGTATAGGTCATGAAAATAGTTCTCCCAGATCTCTGGATGAAGATGACAGTCCAGGTGATTTGGATCACAAATGGGAGAGTGCTTTGTAAAGATGCCAGAACATGGCAGAATCTTTGGCTCTAATAGCCTGAATGAGACCCATCCAGGCATCTTTCATGGCATCTCTTTTCTTACGAAGCAGCAGAAGTTTGTGCTGTCTTTTCTGCAGAAGGAGATTCTGTGCGTACAACTGTCCAGAACCAGCTTTATAGACTTGATAGGTGTAGGGATGGGCTTTTGGGGCTTTAGCACAGTCCTTATCCAACCACTGCTTGGAGGCCTGTTGGCACTGTGCACGTAGCTGACAGATCTTGCGAGAGAGGAGCTGCTGTTATTCCTGGACGAGGGCATTGTAGGACTCCAAAGGTGCAGAAGTAGGGTCGTTAGTTAGAGAGGATGATTGAATACGCTGCAGTTGGTCAGAGGCGAATAGCTCACTTAGTGCTTGATCCAGTTGTGGAGACCATTTAGCACGGCAATATGCTCCTCCCGTCAAGGATATGGTGGGATGATCATGGTTCTCCATATGGGACTGATAGATGAAAGGCTTTAGAAGGAGCGAGATGGGGAGATGATCACTGTCAAATTTGGGGACAACCTCAAAACCCTCCACCAGAAAGAGGAGGTACCCTGAGGTGATAAAGTAGTCAATCAGACACATCCCAGAGCCGGCCAGATAGGTGAAGTTGGCAGGATGGTCGTTTTCAAGCGAGTTCTTCAGAATGAAGAGATTAAGTCGGGTGGTCATTAGACTCAAGCAGAGAACTGCATAACTTGAGCTTTGGTCCTTTGAAAGACGGATAAGAGGGAGCCCGTCTGCCTCGGGACTGGAAGCCTGAGGCTTCCTCCGTATCGGAGAGAGATAGATGTTAATTTTCAGCAGACTGCAGCAGCCGAATTGAATCAAAACTGCCATAGCATATTGTTTGAGCGGTGGAAGCAGCTTCGAGGATGCGTGTAGAGAGGTAGCAACAAGCACACCCAGGCCACCTTTGCATCTGCCACAGCCTGCCCCAGGTACAGCTCCAACTGTATAAGAGTGAAAGCCATTGAGTAATATCTCCCCGGATGAGTCTGAATAGCAAGTCCTGGGGACAAACAACAGGGCAGGCCTGCGGTCTTAATGTCCTGCTTGTGGGCTTTCATGAATCATCTGGCTGATCACTGTTGGAAACAGGATGCTGGACTAGATGCATCTATGCAACCCAGCAGAGCAATTCTTACATTTGTGTTAAGATGATGAAAATGGTCTCTTTATCATTTGGCCACCTGCCTCTCTACCTAGTCTACCATTTCAAATTACAGAAAATTTAATCTACAATCCAATCTTCAGATGCAAAACAAAAGCACTTAAAAACAGAAATAACACCCAGCATCCCTGTCAGCCTCTACTATTCAGCACCCCCAGTTTCCTCCCCACACTTCTGAGATTTCACCAGGTACTAGACACACCTTTCAAGACCATAATTACAGCCTTGAGAACAGTAGATCTTCTTTTAGAAGAAAACGTCTCAGGACATTGAATTTCTTTCAGAATACTGTGCTTGTGCAATGCAACGGTAGAATCAGGGAGCACATAGACTTCTGGCAGAGGAGTGGTTGGCCTGCTGGATACAAATACAGCTTTGATGTAATGCCTCATATGACCTCTGTAGCACAAGATGGAGCCACACTCCAGTAGCTCCAATCATGCAAGCAAAGCATCTCCGATGCGCACGCACACACACACACACACACACTCTACAGGGTATCTGAATTGAAGGATTGGTCTGTGAGCAGAAGAGGTATGCTTGTTTTTAAAAAGGTTGGGAATCCTGTTTTAGAAGATTTGCACAAAGTTCTTCTCCCAGGGGTAGGGATGGAAGGTGAGCTTCAGTCCTGCCTGGAACATCCATGCCATGTTCCAGGCAGGACTGAAGCTCACCTTCCATCCCTACCCCTGGGAGAAGAACTTTGTGCAAATCTTCTAATACAGGATTCCCAACCTTTTTAAAAACAAGCATACCTCTTCTGCTCACAGACCAGTCCTTCAATTTAGATACCCTGTAGAGATTGTGTGTGTGTGTGTGTCTCTCTCTCTCTCTGTGTGTGTGTGTGTGTGTGTGTATTGATGGATGGATGGATGGATGGATTGATTAAGTGCCGTCAAGTCGGTGTCAACTCTTAGCAACCACATAGATGGATTCTCTCCAGGGTGATCTCTCAGGTCTCTCAGTGATGCATTCATTGCTGTCATAAGCGAGTCCATCCACCTTGTTGCTGGTTGTCCTCTTCTCTTTCCTTCAACTCCACCCAGAATTATAGACTTCTCAAGGGAGCTGGGTCTTCGCGTAATCTGTCTGAAGTACGATAGTTTGAGTCTCGTCATTTGTGCCTCGAGTGAAAATTCCAGATTGATTTGTTCTATGATCCATTGGTTTGTTTTCCTGGCTGACCATGGTGTCCTCAAGAGTCTTCTCCCGCACCAAAGTTCAAAACCATCAATGCTTTTTCTATCTTGTTTCTTCAAAGTCCGCCTTTCACATCCACAGAGTGTCATGGGGGAAACCATTGTCCAAACGATTCTAATCTTTGTAGGTATAGACTCCTCACGGCATCTAAATATCCTTTCTGAGGCCTTCATTGCAACCCTACCAAGTGCTTGTCTGCGGCGTATTTCTTGACTGTTGGATCCTTTACTGTTGTCAGTCGATCCTAAAAGGGAGAAGCTATCCACCACTTCAGTGTCTATTCTGAGGATGGTTGCTGTACCCCTTTCTTGTCTTTAGTTTAGTCTTCTTTACATGTAATTGTAGTCCCATATTTTCACTGTGCTCCTTCACTTTCATTACTAGAGCCCCATTCTCAGCTCTCAGAGTGGTGTCATCAGTGTAGCGCAGCTTATTGTGTATCTATGCACACACAAATCTAAAGGTTACAGTTATGAAACAGCTTACTCCAGTCACTGGCTTACATCCAGACTCAGTTACTCAAGAGTACTCCCACTGAAATTAATCAACTTGTCCCACTAATTTCAAGAAGACTGCTGATGACTAACTTTCTCTGGATGTAGGTCTGTGGCTGGAGTAGCCTGCCTCATGACTGTAGCATTAAAACTTGGCGCTAATATTCCGTCGGTCAGGATGAGGGAAGGAGTACGCTGAGCTTCCGCACGTAGCCAGCCAGTCAGAAGCAAAGGAAGAGAGCCTTCACCCTCCTCCCTCCCCTTCTACAATAGATACATCACTGAGAAAATGTTGGCTTCCAGCCGGCAGTCCTCAAATGAGGAACACATCGCGTGGCAGGAGGTCTCTGCATACCCCCGGGAGCCATTCAAGTACCACTAGGGGTACTAGTACCCCCTGTTGGGAACCCCTGTTCTATATACAGAGAGTTCTTTTTTAATTCATATCCAGGTCTCCATCTGTACCAGAGAGAGGCCCTTTCCACAGCAAGTCTGCACAGCTACAAATGGCAAAACGTAACCAATCACTATCTTGGCTTCAATGGCTGGTCTAGTTGCCTCATCACGGTAAGGATGACCTGCTGTTTTCACTGTCATTTCAGTGAAAAGAAACTTTCATACCAAGTCTGCAGGTATGCTTCATTTAAGTGTCATGACTTCCCTCCATGGGTAGGTGAGAGAGCAAGCCAGTAGCTCATTGTGTGCTGAGCGTAGACAGAAGTCTGCCAATTGCTAATCACTTCTATAACCAAATGGTCTGGGAATTCACTACCTCGGAGAAGTGATGAACTAGTTTGATCTAATATGTAAGCAGCTGTCCACTGTAAATGTATTGGGTCTACGGATGTGGATTGGCTTTGGTAGCCAGGTCTTCATAGTTGCCAACTTCCTCCCCAGGGATGTCTGCTTGCCCAGCACAAAACCAGACTCCTCCTCCCTCCAAATTCCCAGTGTGTGGAGAACTCAGGAGTTGAGCGGAGTCTCTCATTTTGTGCTCGCCTACAGTATTGTTGCTGGAAATATTCCTAGTCACTCATGGTGACCTGCAAAACGTTGAGATATAAAGGCAGTTCACACAATGCTCCTGTTTTAGGATTGTGTGCAAGGGAAAGGCTGGAGAGAGAGAGAAGTGATTTCTGGGGGAGAGGAGCTGAGCCAGAGAGTGCCTTCCTACCCAGCTCGCATACCCAGCACTTTACCCAGGCAGGAAGAAACATATATCTGTTCTAATCACAGCCATGTGAACTGCCTCACAGAGTACCTTGAGGGGGATGAGGGTGGGAAAGGAAGCATGGGATGGATGGAAGTAGTGGGACTTCTATTATTATTATTATTATTATTATTATTATTATTATTATTATTATTAAACTTCTATCCCGCTCTTCCTCCAAGGAGCCCAGAGCGGTGAACTACATACTTGAGTTTCTCTTTCACAACAACCCTGTGAAGTAGGTTAGGCTGAGAGAGAAGTGACTGGCTTAGAGTTACCCAGCTAGTTTCTTTCTTTTTTTTTCATTTCAATTTTTTATTAACTTTTAACAATAACAGTAACTATAACAATCATAATAAACACAGTTACAAGTTGACTTCCCGCGCACCTCTTTTCGTGATGCCAATAATAAATTTTACCCTTATTGTAATATTAATTAAAAAGGAAAAACACAAATTTAAACCTTCCACCACCATTAATCTGCCCAACCTGCATTTCAAATTTCAAATCCTGCTGTAAGATCCATAGTAGGAAAATAATTCTTTAAATAAACCAAAAAAGGTTTCCAATCTTCCTTGAAGCGTTCTAAACTTTGGTCTCTGATCAGTGTTGTAAGTTTTGCCATTTCTGCATATTCTAAAGTTTTTATCAGCCAATCTTCTTTTGAAGGCAGTTCGTTAGTCTTCCATTTCTGTGCATATAATATTCTGGCCGCCGTAGAAGCATACATAAAAAAAGTTAAATTATTTGTAGAAATTGCTCCTTGTGTTATTCCTAGCAGGAAGAATTCTGGCTTCTTAGGGAATGTCACTTTAAATATCTTCTTCAGTTCATTATATATCATGTCCCAATAGGCCTTGGCCCTCCCACTTGTCCACCACATATGAAAAAAAGTACCTTCAGTATGCCCACACTTCCAACATTTATTTGAAACATTTTTATACATTAATGCCAGTTTTTTAGGCGTTAGATACCATCTATACATCGTTTTGTAATAATTTTCCTTCAAAGCATAACAAGCAGTAAATTTTAAATCACTTTTCCATAGCTTCTCCCACGCTGCCATTTCTATATTAAGTCCAACATCTTGAGCCCATTTTATCATAGTTGTTTTAACCAATTCCTCTCTAGTCTCCTCCAAAAGTAGTAATTTATACATTTTAGAGATTAATTTTTCATCGTCTTGACATAATCCCTTCTCAAAATTCGAAATCTGATCTTCAAATCCAACTTTAAGGTCTTTCTTATACACCTCATTTAACTGATAGTACTGAAACCAATCTCTAACCAAGTTTTGTAATTCAGTTAAAGATTTTAACTTAGAATCGTTTCCCTGAAAATACAACAGATCTCTATATGTACCCCCAGACACCTGCATATTTACTTCTTTACGTGATAAAGCTTCAATCGGGGATATCCATAACGGAGTTTTTGGTTCCAACCAATTTTTATATTTTAACCATACCCTCATTAAACTCCTTCTTACACAGTGATTCAAAAAATCTTTATGTGCTTTAGTTTTTTCATACCATAGATAAGCATGCCATCCAAACCTTCTATCAAATCCCTCCAGATCAAGGACTCTAGGGTTTCTCAATGTTATCCATTCCTTTAGCCATGTCAAACATACAGCATCAAAATACAACCTTAGGTCTGGCAAGGTAAGACCACCCCTTTCCTTTGCATCTGTTAAATTCTTAAAATTTATTCTTGGTCTTTTCCCTTGCCAAACAAATTTAGCTATATCCTTCTGCCATTGCCTAAAACAAGTCAAGTTATTAATTATAGGAATAGTCTGAAAGAGAAATAACATTTTAGGCAAAACATTCATCTTCACCACTGAAATTCTTCCCATCAAAGATAAATTCATTTTAGACCATCTTTGCAAATCTCTTTTCATTGAGTTCCATGTTTTAACATAATTATTTGAAAACAGCACAGAGTTATTATTTGTTAACCAAACTCCCAAATATTTCACTTTCTTCTCCACTTTTAACTCACTTATTTCACCAAATCTATCTTTACTTTCCTGATCAATATTTTTAGTCAGAACCTTAGTTTTAGTCTTGTTTATGTAAAATCCTGCCAACTGGCCAAATTGCTGTATCTTGTCCAAAAGTCTTTCAATCTTATCGATTGGATTCTCTAAAAATAACACAACGTCGTCTGCAAAGGCTCTCAGTTTGTATTCTTGTCTCCCGATTTTGGGACCATGTAATTCATCATCTTCCCTAACAGATCTACAAAGCACTTCTAAAACCAATATAAAAAGCAATGGAGAAAGTGGACAACCTTGTCTAGTCCCTTTTTGTATTCTACAATTGTCTGATAATTCTCCATTTACAATAATCTTGGCATATTGTTCCAAGTAGATAGTTTTAATTGCTCTAATGAAATGTTCACCGGCAGTTATTTCCTCTAATAAACCCCACATAAACTGCCACGAAATATTGTCAAAAGCTTTCTCTGCATCCAAAAAAATCATCGCCATCTGTTTTTCATTATGTTTTTCATAATACTCCAATACATTCAAAACTGTTCTAACATTGTCTCTCAGTTGTCTCTTTGGCAAAAAGCCAGCTTGATCCTCATGAATAAAGTCTCGTAGTACCACTTTCAGTCTTCTTGCCAAAACCGCAGCAAAAAGTTTATAATCATTATTTAAAAGTGATATTGGCCTATAATTTTTGACTAATGTTAAGTCTTGATCTGGCTTTGGGATTATTGTAATATTTGCATATTTCCACGAATCTGGCATAATCCCTTTTTGTAAAATGTCATTCATAGTCCATTGAAGAGGTTGTAAAATTTGATCTTTGAGTGACTTGTAATACAAAGCTGAGAGTCCATCTTGCCCAGGGGCCTTGTTGGATTTAGCTTGATTTATTGCTTCTATTATTTCCATAACTGTTATTGGAGCATTCATGATTTCTATTTGTTGAAGAGAAAGTTTTGGAATATTTTTAGTTCTAAGAAACTGCTTAATTTTTTTATCTTCTACTATTTTGCCTTGATATAATTCCGAGTAATATTTTAAAAATTCCATCCTTATTTCCTTTCCATTATAAGAGAGCCCATTTTTAGTAAATATTTTAGATAACAATTTTTTTTTCCTCTCCAGTCTAATTTTCCAAGCCAGCAACTTGCCTGGTTTATTTGCAAATTCAAATGATCTTTGCTTGATATACTTCAGATTTTGCTCAAGTTCATTTGCTATTAGCATAGAGAGTTGTTGTTGTAAGATCTTAATAGCTTGAGAGATCTTCTTGTTATCTTTAGTCCATATCAATTCTCTTTCCTTTTTGGAAATCTGCATCAGTAGTACCTCTCTTTTCAATCCTCTTTGTTTTTTAAAATATGCATTTTGCTGTATGAAAAAACCTCTCATAACCGCTTTGCTTGCATCCCAAACAATTTTGTTGTCCAATCCTTGATTTAAATTCAATTCAAAATAATCCTTTAACTTCTTTTTGGCTTTCTCAACCACATCTGGTTTTTTCAAAAGATATTGATTCAGTCTCCACCTAAATGAGGTCGCTCCTTCCTTCTTCCATGCAAAACAAATCGGATTATGATCTGAAAATGTCCTAGGTAGAATGTCCATTGTTTTCATATGAGTTATAATGGTTTGGGATGTCCAGACCATATCTATCCTGGAATGTGACTGATATCTTTCCAAAAAGTAGGTATATTCTTTTGCATTTGAATTTTTAATTCTCCATAGATCATAGAGATCCATATGATCTACTAATTCAAAAAATGCTTTAGGAAGTTTACCTTGTAAATTCTTTTCCGATAAATCAGATTTTCTGTCCAAAACTGTCGAGACAACTCCATTAAAATCTCCCAATAAAAGCAAATTAGCATTTGATAGATCTGCCATCTTTTGATCCAAATCGTTATAAAATTCAACTTTCCTTTCATTAGGGGCATAGATTCCAATTATCACTGTTTTAATTCCAGATATTAAAACTTCCAATGCTAATATCCTACCTTCTTCATCTTTAAAAATCAATTTAGGTTCAAATTGTTGTTTGACATAAAATACTACTCCTCTTTTTTTTTCTTATCTGAAGAAACAAATTCTTGTCCCAGGGCTCTATTTACCAAAAATTTCCGATCATGTTTTCTAATATGAGTCTCTTGTAAACACACTATATCCAGATTTTGTTTCTTAAGAAAGTGGAAAACCCTATTTCTCTTAATTTTTGAATTCAGACCATTTATATTCCAAGATAAAAATATGTAAGTTCGTTTATAATCCATATAGAGTGACTTAAGTTATATGTTTATGAAGCAGAATGTTCAGAAGATAAGTCTTTTTTGTATTTCCGCCAGAATTCTTGTGCTTTCAGGAGCTCAGTGAATCTATTCCTCTTGCTCTTGTAGAAGAAGGAGATTCCCTCTGGTAATTCCCATCTAAAACGTATTCCTTTAGCAGTTAATGCATCAACCAAAAATTTGTAATCCTTACGTTTTCTTAGAATTCTGGCTGGAATCCCTTTCAAAAATTTTATCTGATGAGTTTGAATTGTTAAGGTTGTAGTAAAGTGAGCCTGAATGATTCTCTCTGCTATTGATTTGGTGGGAAAATGTACTATGCAGTCTTTGATTAATTTATTTCTTGTTGCAAAATCCGAGTTTACACGAAAGGCTGTCTCAATCTGGGCATCCATCTCAACAACCGTAATTCCCAAAAGTGATGCAAGTTCCACTCCAAGTAATTTCCTAATGTTCTCATTAGGAATTTCAGGAATTCCTCTGAACCATAAAAATCTCTCTTTTTGTCTTAATTCTAACAAAGCCATTTGATCCAGTAATTTTTCTCTGTCATCTTTCAGTGATTGCACATCTTTTTCTACAACATCAACCCTTAATTTAAATTCTTTATTGTCCTGTGCCAATTTTTTGACAGTCTCATCAATATTTGAGGTCCTATCATTTATCTCAGCCATATTTTGCTTCATTTGGGTTACATCAGAAATGACCTGTTTGAGGTCGGTGGCATTTGATGCCAAGGCAATTGCGTTTGACTGCGAAATTTGTTTCATCTCAATCAACGTCTGGTCCATGGCTGCAGCTACTTTAACTTCCCCTGCACTTGTATCTGGAAGTGAAAGTTTCCTTGCTTGTAGATGTGTCTGGCTTAGATGAGGTTTCTCCCTGCCTTTCATAATGACATGAAGGAGTTAAAGAAGAAAATTCTTTGCCCAAGTATGTTTGTCCTTGATCTCAAAACAGAAAGTAAAAACCTGAGCTTGTACTCAAATATAAACAATTGTGCAGCATATCAGTGGACATCAAAACTTTCTCACGGTAGCGTGGAGTATCAAAAAAAAAAAAAAAAAAAGACAGCAGAACGTCTCTTCTTTAAACTTGAAGAACAACAATCCCCACTGATAGAATTCTTTCCAGATATTAAAACCAGCAACTGAAGTTTCCAATCTTAGTAGTTAACAAACAGAAGAAGAAGGAAGGAGAAGGGGGGGGGGGGGAAAGAGAGAAAGTCCTTTCTTTAATTGTAATCCAAAAGAGAACTTACAGGCTTATCTGCGACGGCTTTCCCGGAAACGCAGGAGAATTCATCAATCACTGAGTCACTAAAGAGGTGAACTTCTTTGAACTTTTCACATTAATTATATCCAAGCCAAAGAGATTGTCCGCTCGGCAGCTTTAAAATTCCTGAGCAGGAGATTAGCAAAGATGGACCCCCTTTTCCCTGCTGGTGAACTTGAGACAATAAATCGTGCTCTTCAGCCCGATCCACATATCAAATTACCAGCATATGAGAAGACGTGGGTTATCTTGAATCAATCCTTTGATCTAGGATGATGAAGGGAGGAGTTTGAAACCTCAAAATCCTCTTTTTCTTCCTGCTCAGTCCTCCCTTGTCAGAGAGGCAGCCACTGCGTTGGCGGTCCCAACCGGAAGTCAGAGTTACCCAGCTGGTTTCATGGCTGAATGGGGATTTGAACTCGGGTCTCCCCAGTCCTAGTCCAGCACTCTAAGCACTACATCACGCTGGCTCTGCCTTTCCCTCTATTGCTCTCAAAATCCCAATTTGAACAATTTCAGAATATATCTAGTTTTGAAGAGGAGTAGAACAAAGAGGAGGAAGTGAGGTCTTCACTCAGGAGCCAATGTCTGAAGTATCCTGGCTATTTAACACAAATGTGTTATATAGATAGATAGATAGATAGATAGATAGATATAACTCCCCCCCACAATGCACTACATGCACAATGCAATGGGGGATTTGCCTGTCAGATTCTGTATCTCCTAGGGCTAAACTCAGCCCAATGAGACACACAATAACCGGCAGCCAGGTTAAGGTTGCGCTTGCAAAATCTTAGCTAACAGCCGGGTTGGTTTGAAGGGTTAGGTAGGCAGGAAGCATCGGGATCCACGGGGATTCCGGCCTAAGATCGGCTGGGCTGCCCTTGCCCACGTTAGGCTGGTCATGAGAACAGTCCCATTGATTCTCAGGCCCAAGATACAGCATTCTTTAGACATTCACCCACCTAGCATTGATTATTAGCTCAATCATTTTCAGCAACAAATTGACATGCCTAGATCTTCCTGTCCAGTCTTCTAGATTCTAGGCTCGGTTAGGATGTTGGATAACAGCTATCTTTATATGCATTGACAGTAATAAACTCAACTCAACTAAAACTAAGACATGCCTATATATCTCAGACCAATCTCTTTTTCTTATAACAGAAAGATATTGTCTTTCAGAGTTTCTTATGGCCGCCAAGAGAGCCCAGAAGCTTGCAGCACATTAAGCACTCTCGGACGCATTTCAAAAGATCCTGCTTGTTGTTCTAGGCAAGGCCTTTTCCTTTTAAAAACAAAAACACATTTTTAAAATCCTGCTTCTGTCCCACTCTTACCTGGGGTTCCAAGTGGTTTCCATCCACAGGACGGATCAGATCCTCACCTGCTTAGCTGAGTTTCTCCCAGACCATTTTCTGAGTCCTAGGTGGAAGAGCAGAGACACAAGTTACTGGCTTTAAAGCTTGGGATCTTCTCCAATGATGGTGGGAATTGTGGAGGAGGAGACTCGCCATCCAGAAATGCATGGTTATGAAGGCCAAGGGCAGCAAAGAGTGGGCTAAGGCATTCTTCATCCAGATGAGATGGCTCCCCCATGAGGCAAGGTGAGGTGACAGTCTCAGGCGGCACTTATGCCCTAGGATGGCAAGTGTAGGCACCCTGCCCCCCTGCAGGTGTAGTTTCGCCTGCCTGCTACCACCGCCTCCCACCAGCTCCTCTACACTCTGTCACCCTCCTTTCAGGTGTCCTCCCCTTTATCCTGGCCCCGTTCCTGATGCAGACAGTGGTCTCTACCTCTTCTCCATTGTCCAGCTGCCTTATCTTTTGAAAATTTATTTAATCTATTTTAATTGATTTTGACATTTAGATCCCGCTCTTCCTCCAAGCAGCTCAGCGTGGTGTACATGCCTTTTTTTATCCTCACGACAACCCTGTGAGGTAGCTTAGGCTGAGAGAGATATGACTGGCCCAGAGTCACCCAGTGAGTTTCATGGTGGAAAGGGGATTCGAACTCGGGTCTTCCTGGTCCTAGTCCAACACTCTAAACACTACACTCTGCTGGCTCTTCTGGGCAAGTCACTGTATGAAATTGCAAGTCAGCGGTGGAGTACAATGACTTATGTTGTATCTTCTGATGGATTTTTCACATTTAGCTGTTTTTTCAGGATAAAAAATAAAATAAAAATAAAATCAAGCCTAGGGCTACAGTAATGCAAAGAAGTTCCCGTCAAGATTTCTACCAGTTGCAGCTGTTAAAAGGCAGAGGACTCCTGCCGGGGGTGGGGGGACAAAACACACGGCAACCCTACTGTGCAGCCTCCCCAAAGTTCTGCAAAGGTTGCCTGGTTTCTCTGTGCTGGTCAGGATAGGGGGTGCCAGAGAGCCTAAGCGACACACGGAGCAGCAGCACCAGCTCCATCGGTTGTCATTCCAGGCAGGGCAAGGCAGGACATCTTGATGGGCAGAGTATTCGGGGTCATGCTGCTCTCACTCTGTGCAGGAGGCTGGCCACCTCAGAAACAAGACAAGAGCCCTGGTTTGTACACTTCTTCCTGTGCAGGCACAATGCAAGTCGTGCTGCTCTAGGCGCATAGGCAGAACTGGGGGGGGGGCAGGCAGAGCAGGTGCCCTGGGCGCCACTGAGGTGGGGGCACCACACCAGTTCCTGCCACCCCCACCCCATTGCCCCCCTGCCCAGCCCCAGGGCCCCTCAGCCACTTGCCTCCAGCTCCGGCCTAGGATCGGCAAGGCCTGCAAACTGCAGAGCTCTTCTCTCCCCGCCTCTCAGCTGATCAGCGGGTGGGTGGGGCTTCCAGAGAGGCCTCCCAGTAGGCCTCCCTGAAGCCTGAACTGGGCAGGCCCCAAGCAAGGAAGGAAGGAAGGAAGGAGGGAGGAAGCAGGCAGAGTTCTCTGCAGCAGCAGAAGCAGCAGCAGAAGCAGCAGCCGCCCCTCTGCCAAGACCATCCAGAACAGCTATTGCTAGGTAGGCTATGAATTCCTTTTTGTGGTCCCCCCACCAAGGAATCTGCTTGCCATAGGGCTTTGATATGGGGGTGGGTGGGGCTGGGGCGAGACTGAGAAGTCTCTGAATATTTAATTGAAAACAGACTGGAAAATGTGCTGGCTTTAAAAACAAAAACCATCTAAAAAGGCTTATAAGTGGCTTGTTTCAGGGCAGAAAATTACAAAAACTTCTGGAACAAGTATATTTTATTTATTTTCATTCAATTGATGTGAATACCGGTTCGTCCCTGGGTCCGCCTTTTTGCCAATCAAACAGACTCAGTGGGGATCAATTAGAGGCAATTTTATTTGCTGCTGCAGCCAGCAAGGTAAATCAATGGGCTATTGCTCTGCATTGAAATACAAATTGGTTATAGGTGCATCTTACATTTATACAGATAATCTGAATGATGTTGACACCCTAGACATAGTATACTTGGCAACAAAATGGTGGACTAAGTATCTAGTACGCATGCGAAAGATTCATTGTTCATCTGGTGATCACTCCTTATTTGGTTACATCCTGTTTTCTTTAACTGTCAGCAAAGAACAGGGAGCATTCATCTGGTGCGAACCAAGTTTCTTTAGATACAATTTAGTGGAGAAATGACGTTGATCATGTGAGGCTGTGTCCTTGAGCTGGCCTGAGCTGGGCTGGGGTTACTTTAAGTTAGAGTGAGGTATTCTAAGTAAAATGGAGTTACTTTGGTTTTCTAAAACACATCACATTCATTCATAAATGCACTTATGTTCAAGTTGTTTTGCAACCCAGAAAGTCTGAGTGAGAACTGTGAAGCATGTGCTGTGCTTTTATTTTATTTTTCTTGTGTGTGAACTGCTCCCCATAAACTTGCAGCGACTTCAGGGTAAATCTGGCCAACATGTGAATGCAGCACCTCCATTCCAGAGGAGATGTGTGTTAAACGGCTTTAATAGCCTGGTGTGAAAAACCTCCTGGAATCAAACTTTTCTGAATTTGTTCAGAATTCTGAGAAAACAAACATAGGCTCACCTTGCATGGTTGAAAGTCTCCTTTGCTAATCTGCAGCGAGGGGGCCATTTTAATCATTAGCGTTGCTAGTGTGTTCTAGGCATTAAAAGTAGCACAAATATCTAGTACTCCATGTATATCACTATATACTGTGAAGTGTGCATGTGTGTATTCAGTGAAATGTATTTCCAGGCAGCATACGTATTTTGAAAGATCCGACTTAAATCCTTGGGGGCCTGTGGTGTGTGGAGGCCCTGGACTTTGAGGGGTGGGGGCCCATTTTGAAATCTCACCTTGGCCCATTCCAACCTTGCTATGCCTCTGAATGGCTCATGTTTTCAGGTATGGATCAACAAACATATCTAGATGGTACAGTGTTCCTTTTAAGAGGGCTTTCCAGATATTGTTGACTACAAGTCCCATCATTCCTGTTTGGACAGGGGCGCAATTTCAGTGCTTGCCCTAGGTGCCATTTTCCCTGGTTAGGCCTCTGGGCCTGGGGGTGGGGTGTGTGTGGAAATTCTCTCTCACCAGCTCCTCAGTGAAAGTACACACTCCAGAGCTGCCTGGCTACCAACTTTCTAGCCTGCTGCTACCAGTCTGTGCGGACAATATTTAGAAGGATGGATTGGACCAATGGGCTGACTCGGGAAAAGGCAGCTTACTAGAAGGTTGCTAGATCTCTTGTATGCCTTTTCTTCTGTCTTCAGCACAGACAAGTGAGAGCATCAGAGCCCAGGGCAAGAGGGAAAGGGGTTGCTGGCAGGCTCAGGGCAATACACATGCCTCAGGCAAAGAATCTACATTTCCTCTGGCTCTGCTGGCTTTAAACAAAGATCCACAGCTCTTTTCCTGTTGCACCCTGCTGGCTTTTCTGGTTTGTTTTTGTTTCTGGCTTCTAGCTAAGCTCAGTCTCTGACTAGTTTTACAATATGTGTTTAAACAAATGAGCACATGCAAAGTGCAACTCTCTCTCTCTCAAATCCCCTGGGAGAAGGTAGGAACATCCTTAATTAAACAGAGAGAGACAACAACAGACCTCCTTTGGAGAAAAAGTACTGAAGAAGGGTCTCCCTGCCTCTGGCCAGCAGCACACACACACTGAACCCCGCCGTCTCGGCCTGCAGCCCCACTCCCCAGGCTCCAGCAGCAGTCTCCGTCTCTGTCTCCAGCCGCTGTCCTCCTCCTCCTCCTCCTTCTCTCGCCTCCTCAGCATGCCTGCCGGCTGCCTGCCTGCTTGCGCACCCCAATGTGATCACACCAGGCAGGCAGAGCGGTTTGGGCAGTTGCACGCACCCCCAACTGACTGAGTGGCTGTGAGAGAGAAGGGGAGGCAGAGCAGAGCAGCCCCCGTGTGCGTCCCAAACACCTCACCAGGCCAGGCAGGCTCAGTCAGAAGCCCCGGCGGTGGCTGCTGCTGCTGAGTGAGGGGAGAGCAGGCTGCTCTTGCCGCTCCGCTCACCCCGATCTCTCCCCCCCGCCCCAGGTATTTGTTTATGCAGATTTACACACACACACATATACCCCACGGAGAGAGAAGAGAGAGAGAGAAATAAAATAAAACAAAGGTAGTACCACAAAGTCATTACAGACAAAGTTGGAAGGGGAAATCGCATTTGTCTATTTTCCCCTTCTGACCAAAGGCAACCCCCCCCCACCTGCACACAATCTTCTTCTCTCGTGATCATCCTGCTGCCACAAGCTCTGAGGGAAGGAGCCAAGAGGGAAAAGAATCACATGCTGTGGTGCAGGGCCCCCGCCTGCGAAGTTTATGTTAGCCATGGGGGTGCTTGGCAAAAGAAGGGTCTAATTTCTCCCCCCAGAACTGCCCACCAATGTCTCCCTGTACAAGCAGCCGTGAGAACTGCTCCTGCTGAGAGGTGGCCGCCTCCCTCCGCTCCAAATCTGCTTTTCGAGCCTCTCTGCACTGCAGGGTAGGGCGCATGCGAGACATACACACAAACACACACACGAGAGAGAGAGAGAGAGATTAGAGCAGAGGAGCAGTTTACTTTGTCTGGAGAGTGTGTGTGTGTTTGTATGCGGTTGATGCAAGAATGCAGCCAGCCAGCAGGGCAGGCAGACGCTGTGTGGCCTGCTGGACAACAAACAGCAGCACACAGCAGCAGCAGACAGCTCAGACAGCTCTCGGGCCCGGCCTGCGCTCTCCACCATCCAATGGGAGCACCCACCCGCCGCCCCCGTCCCACGCTGCCCAGAGATCTCGTGTGAGTGTGCTGCTGCAGCCTGTGCAAGTGAGTGGTGGTGGTGGGGGTTCGGGTGCCACTGGTCCGCTCGCCGGCCACCCTGGATCCGCCTCTGCCCTCCGCTCCGGAACAATCTGGCTGAGTTAGGAGCAGATTTTCTGGTTGCTGCTCTGGATATCAGCCTGTAATAAATTTAAGGTGGCGATGATGATGATGATGATTACAATGATGATGATGATGATGATGATGACGATGATGGTGATGAACAACTTTGTTAGCTATCCCATAACGAATTGTTGTCTGGGCGGCTCACAACATGAAATGAAAACATGAAATGAAAACATATAACACATTAAATCATAAGAGACCAAAAGGGGCAGGGGTGGGGGTGGGGAGAGGAAATACAAAATGCAATACAAAGAAATTTTAAAACTCTTTTAAAATTAGTTTTAAAAAAATCAAATTTGAAAATCAAAATTTAAAAAGCCTGACAGAACAAAAAGGTCTTTAGGTGGCATCTAAAAGAACAAAGTGAGGAAGCCAGGCGAAGCTCACTCGGGAAGCTATTCCATAAATGGGGTGTCAGCACCCAAAAGGCCTTCAACCTAGTAGCCACCCGCCTCACTTCCTTTGGCAAGGGCACCCGGAGGAGGGCCTCTGAAGAAGTACTTAAGGTTCTGGTTGGGACATATGGATCAAGGCACTTTGAACTTTGGAGCCGAAGTCCAGGGCCTCCACCAGTGTTCTCTCTAACAGGGATTCCCAGATGTTGTTGACCACAGCTCCCGGAATCCCCAGCCAAAGGCCATTGCAGCCAAAGGCTATTGCTGGGAGTTGTAGTGAACAGTATCTGGAAATCCCTGCTAGAGGCAACACTGGCCTCCACACCCCTGGGGGGTCCCAAATCCTTTTTAGTTTGTTTTGGGTGCTGTGGTCTCCACTGGCCCTCAATCGACCAGGCACTCAAGTATAATTGTGACCTGTTTCAGGTGCTTTAGAGACAGAGGGGGGAGAGATATGTGGGATGGGAATATATTAAGTTGTGTGTTGATACATTTCTGCTAGTGCATATCTGCATAAGTGTATCTGTTTTATATTCTTACATTCTTGTGAGTTCAGTTGCTGTTTGTGCCCTCAAGAAGCCACGTATGAAAAATATTCCATGTGTCACAGTGTCTCTGTGTGTGTGTGTGTGTGTGTGTGTGTGTAGGGGGGATGATGCTTAAGTTGCAGGGTGGGGGTGAGGGGTGGGGTGCTCCAGAAACCTTTAGGTCCAGGCTCCAAAATTACCTAGGTGCACCTTTGCCTCTGATAGAGCACAGACTGTTTGGAGTAAAGGTGTATGTGGTTGGTTTGTGTAGTGCTGTAAGCAAATGTGCTCAGGCTGGCCTAGATGCAGCAGATTCTCTTTAATGTCTGTTTTCATTCTGTCAGGTCCACAACACCACCCCTGTTGGCACCTCCGTCTGTACCTCCATCCTCACCTCCATCCATACATCAGTCCGTACCTCCATCCGCACCTCCATCCATAAATCAGTCTGTACCTCCATCCGCACCTCCATCCATACTTCAGTCCGTACCTCCATCCTCACCTCCATCCGTACATCGGTCCTTACCTCCATCTGCACCACTGCCTGCACCTGCGTATGTACATGGGGTAAGTGAATGTAGAGTAATCTGTGCCTGCTTCTTCCTATCATTAACCTCATCATATTAGAGCTGGTCTGTAAGACAGCCTAGTAGAAAGTACGATTGTCAGATACATTTTTTTAAAGGTAGCTAATTTCCACAACCTTTTACTCATGCCAGTTGACTATACCCTACATGAACCATCTACTCCCCCTTTGAGCAGACTTAATATGCTCTGCATGCATTGCAATATACTTAGGCTTAAAACAATCACAAATGAATCAGTTCCCACTAAGACATAGTCAGAAAAGAAATGGAATCTCTGCTTGTTAAAGGTGGGCCAGAGAAAGTTGTTTTCAGTACTTCACCCACTCCCAGTCTCTGTCCGGGATGTAGGAAGGCTGGCAGCAACCATGGACAGGCAAGTGCCTGCCCTTTTCCTGCCAATGCTGCCAGGCCGGACCCCCCGCCACGCAACAAGGTCTCCTCTGCCAGCACCGGGTCTCCCTACACACATACTGCTACTGCCGCTGCCTCCTCCTCTGATCGCAGGCTTGTCCCTGGCTGTGCTGTCCCCGGCCGGCCATAATCCTTCCACCCTGTGTCAGGACACCAATGCAGGAGGCGTTTCTGGGGCTGAGCAGCATGTGTGGCGCATCCAACTGGAGAGTGCATTCTGTGTTGGCCCAGCTGGGGGCTTCTTTGCCCTGCTTGCCAGGGAGAGGAAGGAAGAAACCCACTGGGCCGGCGCAGAAAGCACTCGCCGACTGAATGGGCCATGCAGACACGTAATCTGGGTGGGGCAGGCAGGGCACGTGCCCTAGGCGCCAGTTGCAGGGGAGCACCAAGAGCTTACCATGCCCCGCACCCAACCACCACAGTTGTGGTTTTTTTTTTCAGGGTTTGTTTGTTTGTTTGTTTTGTTTTGTTTTGTTTTGGAAAATCCCCCCCTGCTGGGTGCCTACTGCCACCCCCACTCACGCAGCCGCACAGGACACACAACAGAGATCTGAGTCCCGGCGGAGAGCCTGCGCCCCCGCCCCTACCCCCGCAGAGCACTGACTTTCCGATTATTTTTAGGGAGCGTTTGCTGCCTGAAAGCGTCTATTGCAGAGAGGAAGAGAAAGGGAAAATAGATGCTTTCAGGCAGCAAGCCTGCCCTGAAATGAGACTGAAGAGCTCTCTCTTCAGCTCTTTAGAGCTCGAGGCCACACCCCTTTGCATGTGATGTCATCATGTGATACTTCACATGCAAAAGGGCGTGGCCTAGAGCTCTAAAGAGCCGGAGGGAGCTCTTCAGTCTCATTTCAGGGTAGGCTTGCTGCGTGAAAGCACCTCTTCACTCCAAGGTGTGCTCCTTATTCAGTAAACAAAATTTTGCAGGCAACCCCTCTCCCCATCCAGCTCAAATCCTATCTTCCTTTCTTTGGCTGTGCTTTTCTCTGTGCTCTGTTGTTGGAGGGGTTTAGAGGGGAGGGGTGTGGAAGAGGGTAGGTACTTAGCTGTGCTGGTTTGCCCTTCCAGCATCTCATGGGTAATAGCTTTGCTTTCTGCTTTCGTGGAATAGGGAATTGCAAAAATAAATTGCTTTGAATTATTTTGTAGAAGGCATAACTCTTATGCGAGCAGTGGTCATGGTTCATCTTTAGTGATGTATTATAAAACTGTATTTGGTTGTTTGCACTGGGTTTTATGCTTTGTGTGTCCAGACAGTCAACAGTTGATGGTGACATGCTAGTGGGCTTTTTTCTTCTTCATTCCACAGATTAGCTGTAGAAGCTGTTTCAGGGCTAAGATGTGCCTTCTACAACAGACACATGTAATACTCTCTCGGGTGTGGGTGGTTGTGATTCGAATTACACATGGCCACTGGCAGTTGTGAGTTTCAGCAGAGAAATGGGTGGAGTGTTTTTTACCTCTGGCTGCTTTTTTCTCACATGGATGGAAAAGGAGCCTTGAGAGGGCAACATTAAGGAGGAAAAAAATAACTGCTGGGGGGAAATATCATGATCCTTTGCTTTTTGTCCCTTTGCTCAGATGTATAGTTTTTCACTAGCTGATTTTAATTAAAAAGCAAAACAGTTGAGGTGACTGGTACCTGCATCTATTGCATAATGTTGATTTGCCTCACTGTTCCACTGTAGTGCTGTTAGTGCAACTAACCGTTCTCAGCGTGCAACTGTTGACACTTATAGATGCTCTGCAACGCTTTCTTTTTTCCTTTTGGATTGTAGCACTGTGTTCTGCTTCCTCCTGTTGTGGTCCAGGCCTGATTTATATACTGAATATGCTCATTAGCTAGCATACAAAATGAGGCCTGTCTCATAGTGTCACCAAGTGACCAAGTTCTTTTATAAAGTGACCATGTAGGATCTGGACACAAGGAAGAAAGGAGATCAAACCAAACCTAAATGATTCAATGGGCTTTATTGAGTACAAAAGAATAACAACATCAATCTAACTGAGCAGAAAGCAGAACATTCTATCAATATTACTAACAGTATTTCAACCCTAACCAGCAACAATATTCACCCAGTGTTCCTAACTAACATATGTGTGTGCATCAAATCTTCCTAGAGCCTAATACAACTCAGATACAGATGGAAAAGGTGGGGGGGGGAGGTAAGGAAGGCTGAGGACTGGCATGGTTTGGGGAGATCAGGAATTAGTAGAGGGACGAGGGGAAAGGAGAAGAAGGGGAAAGGATGGAGGGATCCAAGGCTTGTAGAGGCAGCATATTACCAGGATCAGAGGCTTGAGAGCGGTGGATCTTTCAGCTGAAGGAGAGAAGCTGTTGGCTGGAGACAAGAGCTTTTGGATCAAGCATGCAGTTTCCTCAGAGCATGTCTGAGAGTCAGAGCACCATGGCTGGGGAAGTCTTGACTTCTCATTGCGCAGTGGAATTCACAGACAGTTCCTGCCCATAGACAGAGTTCCTGCCTCTAGCCCCACGGCTTGGGCAGCAAACCCTTGGATTGCTCATGAGCAGATCTTGGTTGTAGGCACAAGATTGCGTGTAGGCACAAGACTGCCTGTAGGCAAAAGACTTCTAGTTCTCTGTCCGGTAAGACTGTTCTTTATAGTGGTATTTTCCTTTGATCTCTCATAGAGTCTATTCAAATCTCCTCATCTTTCCCTGGGTCCCCAAAATGGTGACAACCTGCTGTTACCTTCTGGATATCATCTTTTAATTATTCAGCCAGTCCAGAGAGATCTCAAGCTCATCTTCTGTTAGCTGCTATCTTGAGGAGGGGACATTGCCCAAAGCAAATCTGCATCTCTGAGTTGCAAATGGGCCCCTTCTCTTGTCCCAGATTTGCTAGCCTGATCCCAAAAGGTGTTAAAGGTCAGGAGTTAGTGAGAGAATTAGTTCTATTTGCGTGAGACAGCAATTACATTATTTCTTGTGTACCTCTAGCTAGTGTGTCATTCTAACTAGAGAATATTCCTTAAAGTACATAAAAAGGGGTACATGTGTGAGACGAGTTAATCAATACATTTGACTGAGGCAGAAGCATCCTGTCAGTGAGGAAAAGGGATAATTTCAGCAGTGTGAGACTGGTCATTAAGCCTGACCCATTGAGTCTCTTGTGAGTTCCACAAACACTGATAACCAATGCTAGATTACCCCTGCCTTTACAAATCATTTACCGGGCAGTCATGAGATCTGGGCATCATGTTCACCTCAAGTTCAGGCATTTAATTGAACTCTTAATATAAAATGAAATCAGACATAGGCCTGAATTCCATAGACTTCTGGGTTGGTACCTCTGAGTCTAAGGTTGGGGTACATGTGCCCCAACACTCCAGGGGGTGTTGAGTGGGTAGTTTACCACTCCACCAGATCTATGAGGCAATTAGAAAGGGCTAAGGCTTCTCCTACAAGGTAAAACCATGAGGGGGGCCAGGGGCGTAAGAAGGCTGGAGTGGGCCCAGAGACAAAATTTGAAAATGGGCCCCTCACTGACACACACACACACACACTTCACAATAGACAGTCATGTGACTTGCCTCTGGGGCGCCCCTTGAGGCGTGGGGGCCCCCAGGCAGCTGCCTACCCTTGCCTAATAGTAGTTACGCCCCTGAGGGGGGCATATGGACTACAGATGGCTTTCTGGGGTTCTGCACCTTGTCTGCAACTTCATTCCTTTATGTGCTTTATTAAGGCAGCCCCCATTCCATCAAGGAGGGGAGGCTTATTCAGTAATTGGCAGTAGCCTGTGGTGGTGCATGTTTATGAAAATGAATGCAAAATCAAAATATGGTTAAGTTGAGAAGAATACATATATTTAAATATAAAGGTCATAAAAAGGAAATATGCTGGAAGCTAACGATAGCATTTTTAGTTTGTTAAAAATGGAATTTGTGATTTAAGTCTTGTCTTTGAAAAGAGTTGACTATTAAAATGTGCAGTAAATCATGTGTAATTGAAAAAGGGTTGTAATTGTAAACGTAAGTGCAAAAGGTTGTTCTACATCTGAAAGTTGAAGGCACTTTCTAGAATTTACAATAAGTTTTTCATTTACTGCCAGGCATGCACACCAATGTAGAAACAGACTTGTATTAAGGTGCATAAACAATGCAGTCACCAAAAGAAACCTGAAAAAGCTTAATATGCAGAGACTGCTTCTATGAGGCGGATGAATACAGGTGTAATTGATGGATTTCTTTGTGACTTTTCCTGAGAGCTAGCATAGTGTAGTGGTTAGAGTGTTGGACTAGGCCTGGGAAGACCTGAGTTTGAATCCTCATTCAACCATGAATCTCACTGGGTGACTTTGGGCCAGTCATGTATCTCTCGGCCTAACCTACCTCACAGGGCGGTTGTGAGGATAAAAAAAACCCATGTACACCACTCTGAGCTCCTTGGAAGAAGAGCGGGATATAAGTGTAAATATAAATTTAAAAAATGGGCACATGGATAAACAAAATCTCCCTTCCTATGCTGTTTGCTTTGATTGATAGGAAGGGGAAAGGAGGGGACAGTTTGATTAACATTCCAGAATTGTTCCTAAGTGTACCCCTTATGAATCAATGTATTAGTTTCTCTCTCTTCCTTGCCCTAGCCTTACAGCAATAGCCCTGCCTGCTCATTTGGTGTATCTTACTCTGAAGATGGGGTGGGTTTTTTGTTTGTTTTTATTGTGTGTTGTAGCTGTATGTGCATGTAGGCTGACTTGTGTTTTGGAAGAGGCACTGAGGCTGTAAGGCCCCACTCCGAATGCAGGTGTGCGCACACTGCCTTGATAGTGGTTAGAGTGCTGGACCAGGACTGGGGAGACCCGAGTCCAAGTCCCCATTCAGCCATGAGACGTGCTCGGTGACTCTGGGCCAGTCACTTCTCTCTCAGCCTAACCTACTCCACAGGGTTGCTGTGAGGAGAAACTGAAGTATGTACACTGCTCTGGGCTCTTTGGAGGAAGAGCGGGATAGGAAAAACGTGAATGCTGCTGCTTGCTGGCAGATAGCAGCTGGCGGGCGGGGAGGGCAGGGGGGTTGCTAATACACACTGCTGGATTTGGAATGCAATGAACATGCTGATCAGGTAATGTAAGGACTCCATCCAGTCTCCAGTCCCTCTCTGAATAGCTGATAGGTGTGGTGATTCCTGCTTTCTGAAGAAGGCTGTATCTGTGCTGCCTCAGCACTTTGCATCAGTGAAAGCATGTAAGGTGCAGTTTTAATTTTTAGTGCCATCATTTGTTAATTAAAAGATGAACAAGTTTGACTTTTATTTTTGAGGTGATATTCTGGTGAAGTTATCTGAAAGATGAGTGTCAGATATTTGGGGGGTGGGGGGCGCAATTTCAGTGCTTGCCCTAGGCGCTATTTGCCCTAGCTACGCCTCTGGGGCCATGTCACAACAGGGAAGGAGACAGGTGCAGCATCAGGTAGTGGGGGGGGGAGGGTTCCCTGGGGGGAGGCTGCACGCGGGTGGGGCCCACGGCTGAGGGGCAGTCCCCCCTACTCCATTTCATCCCTACACACCTGGTCTCTGTGATGGGATTCTCAAACAAAATTTGTGGGGTGGAATCCAGAGCTGCATTTCTAGCACCTGAACAGCCTTCCGTTTTTCAGACCTGAGGACCAGATCTAGGAAGGGATCTGAAGAAGACATCTGCTTTTGCAAAACATTTTTCTGACATGTCTTTAGTTATGAAGGGAAACGGGAGCGCACACAGCTCCCAAACCTGGGTAGGACCCGTCTCCTACTCGAATTAGAATTGTATAAACCAGCCCACTATGAGGAATTATGGTTTTGCAACCATTTCAGTCCGTAGGAGACCAGGTTTAGAGCGGGAATGCTGCAAGACACCTTGTATGTGTACCTGCAATCCTGTCAAAGATCTGTGAGAGCCAGAATTGGGCTGTGCTGGCAAACCACAAAGCAAGGTTTGAAGGTTATGGAAAAGCAATTGTGAAAACCAGTCCACAGTTTCTAGTTTGCCATTGTAATGGCAACAAAGAAATGTCTCCCAGATTCACTGGGGGAAACCCAATTTACTGAGTGCATTTTAATTTAATGATTGTATCTACTTCATATTTTCATAAGTTCGGGTGCAGGAAGCGAGGGGGGAGAAAGAGAAGCTGGAAGAAGCGCAACTGAGCGGGGAGGAAGGTGATCTGCAAAAGACCAACCTTTGTTATTTTTGTAAATTATTATTATTATTATTGCTGCTATTGTTATTGTTACTGTTGTTGTTATTATTATAATTATAATTTAAAAACACATACTTCTGAAAGACACACCTCTTCTCCTCCTCCATGGTCTCTGCAGCAAGAGTTCTGCTTATGTACAGAACAACATTTGGAAGCTTCAGAGGTTTTGTAGAGCATTCTGGTTCCTGCTCTGAAATGGGGAGACCTGTGCACCGTGCGTGCCTCTAGGGCAGGAAGAATACTCCTGTCCCTCAGTTACTTGACAATCATAACTCTAGCAGCATAACTCTAGCAGCAGCAGGGGCAGATCCGCCTGAGGACTTGCTCACCCACCATTCGCTGCCTCTGCTGCAGGCCCCCACCCGCCACTGGCCTTTGTGACCTCTGCTCACTGCCACTGTTAAGGCTTGCTGGCTTCTCTTTGCCAGCTGCAACACAGTATAATAATGTCACTGCCCAGCACCTGTTATCCCTGAGATGGGCTCATACCAGAGTGATATCATGTTACAGCCAGCGAAGGAAAGGAAAGTGGCTGCGACTGTAGTGGTGAGCAGAGGCCAGTGGCAGGTGGGCGGGCTGTGGTGGCAGTGATCGTGGCCACGGGGAAGCCCCTCTGACTCCACTACAAAGGAGAATTACAAGACGCTAACACCAGCTGGAGAAGGAGCAAACGTCTCCTTAATAGGGCTGATGGATCCTGAACCCGCTTTGCACGGTGCCAGCTAGACTCCAACGCCGGCCGGCCGGACCGGCTGCTGACACTTCCCATCCAAGCCTCCGAAAGGCACTATGAGATGTGGGGGCGGTGCTGGCAACCCTCCCTCTGTGCGGGGTGCCTTTACAAAAGGCTTGGTAAGGCTCTGATTGGGAGCTTCCCATCCCAACTTTGCAAAGCCGTTTGCAAAGGTGTGATATGGTGGGGGCTGCCAATCCTCCCTCCTCAGGGGGAGTCTTTGCAGAGCTTTGCAAAGGTCCCATAGGGACCTTTGCGCAGTGTCTAGAGAGAGGCACCATGAAGGAAGAGAAGGCTGATAGCAGCTTTCCCTCCTTAGCAGCGCACTTCCAGCACCTCGCGAAGATCCAGTGGGGAGACCCCCACGTAACCTGTGAAAGGCTTTGGTGTACGGGCTTAAGGAGAGGAGGCTGCTTGGTGGCAGCAGTTTCTCATTGCCCAGCCCCCAGTGGCCAGTCTTGAAAGTGTTGGGAATTCTCTCTGGTAAGAGAATCCCTTTTTCATTACAGCAGAGTGCACAGAGGCACAACACAGCGGAATTTGGTTAGGCATGCGTGTATGCTGAGAGTAAAGTAACGTGGAGCCAGTTCATAGTTTCCAATCAATATACAGGTGAAACTCGGAAAATTAGAATATCGTGCAAAAGTCCATTAATTTCAGTAATGCAAATTAAAAGGTGAAACTGATATATGAGACAGACGCATTACATGCAAAGTGAGATAAGTCAAGCCTTAATTTGTTATAATTGTGATGATCATGGCGTACAGCTCTTGAAAACAGGCCCAAGATACAGCATTCTTTAGACATTCACCCACCTAGCATTGATTATTAGCTCAATCATTTTCAGCAACAAATTGACATGCCTAGATCTTCCTGTCCAGTCTTCTAGATTCTAGGCTCGGTTAGGATGTTGGATAACAGCTATCTTTATATGCATCGACAGTAATAAACTCAACTCAACTAAAACTAAGACATGCCTATATATCTCAGACCAATCTCTTTTTCTTATAACAGAAAGATATTGTCTTTCAGAGTTTCTTATGGCCGCCAAGAGAGCCCAGAAGCTTGCAGCACATCAAGCACTCTCGGACGCATTTCAAAAGATCCTGCTTGTTGTTCTAGGCAAGGCCTTTTCCTTTAAAAAATAAAAACACATTTTTAAAATCCTGCTTCTGTCCCACTCTTACCTGGGGTTCCAAGTGGTTTCCATCCACAGGACGGATCAGATCCTCACCTGCTTAGCTGAGTTTCTCCCAGACCATTTTCTGAGTCCTATGTGGAAGAGCAGAGACACAAGTTACTGGCTTTAAAGCTTGGGATCTTCTCCAACGATGGTGGGAATTGTGGAGGAGGAGACTTGCCATCCAGAAATGCATGGTGACGAAGGCCAAGGGCAGCAAAGAGTGGGCTAAGGCATTCTTCATCCAGATGAGATGGCTCCCCCATGAGGCAAGGTGAGGTGACAGTCTCAGGCGGCACTTATGCCCTAGGATGGCAAGTGTAGGCACCCTGCCCCCTGCAGGTGTAGTCTCACCTGCCTGCTACCACCGCCTCCCACCAGCTCCTCTACACTCTGTCACCCTCCTTTCAGGTGTCCTCCCCTTTATCCTGGCCCCGCTCCTGATGCAGATAGTGGTCTCTACCTCTTCTCCATTGCCCAGCTGCCTTATCTTTTGAAAATTTATTTAATCTATTTTAATTGATTTTTACATTTAGATCCCACTCTCCTCCAAGCAGCTTAGCGTGGTGTACATGCCTTTTTTTATCCTCACGACAACCCTGTGAGGTAGTTTAGGCTGAGAGATATATGACTGGCCCAGAGTCACCCAGTGAGTTTCATGGTGGAAAGGGGATTCGAACTCGGGTCTTCCTGGTCCTAGTCCAACACTCTAAACACTACACTATGCTGGCTCTTCTGGGCATGTCACTGTATGAAACTGCAAGTCAGCAGTGGAGACAGAGAAAATGGTGCTTCTAGCATAGAGTGGTGGCCTCTCTTCATTGCTTCTGCTTTGCTAGCTACAGTAGCTGCTTCTCTCCCACCAACCCCATCAGCAGGGGAGACTTGTGCATAGGAAGAAGAGAACAAGAAGGAAACAGATCCAGCTACTGGAGCAAGAGAAGCAGTGGGAACAAAGAGTTAGAAGCCTACTCTGTGAAGAGGAGACACAGCTTGAGGCGGTGAGCAGGCTTTTCTAAACAGAACAACTAGCCTTCCCCCCTTCAAACCAACTAACAAGAGGAGGGGAGATTTTGAGGGGCTGGTTTCTCTTTAAGGACTCTCTGTGTGTGTGTGTGTGTGTGTGTGTGTGTGTGTGTGTGTGTGTGTGTGTGTGATTTGCCAGAGCTAGCATTTGCCAAGGCTAGCAAACCCCAGTGTTTTTGTTTGTCCCGACCTGGAGGGGCAGAGTCAGCTAGGGCTGTGGGAGACCCCACATTCCTTTGACATTTCTTGGACCCACATCCTGTGCCTCAGTTGGAAGCCTACTCCCGACATAAGAAGTGAAGGCCCAAGAACATAGCGAACAGAGCATAGTGAACAGGAATAGCAAACAGGACATTGGCATTTTGCAGTTGTTTAGCGGGAAGTGTGCGGAGGAGGCTGGAACAAGCCCCCGTGATCACAAGAAGCGCAGAGGAGAAGGGAATGTAAGTACGAATCCCTCCATCATATTCTTGAGAAAGGCTGTTTGGACAGTTAAATAGCTGACCAGTAGAGCTGCGACCTAGCCTAATAAACTATCTCTAAATACTGCAAACAGCCAACAAAAGCGGTACGGAGACAGAAAGTCAGCAGGGGAGGGGGCACTTCCCAGTATATTGCACAGAGTGCCACATGTATGACTATTTGCCCCATGGGCCGAAGTCATGGGTGTGTGCTCGGTGCAATGAGCTCCTGGCTCTCAGGGAACAAATTTGTTCCCTTGAGACCAAGGTGGTGAATCTGGAGAAGCTCCGAGAGACAGAGAGGCATGCGGACGAGACCTTCAGGGACACGGTAGAGGCATCCCACTCCAGGGCTGATAGCTCCTCTGCTGTCAGGGAGAATGAAGGTCTCTGGCAAGGAAGAAATTGGTCTGAGGAAGAGGGAAATGCTCCTTTAGGAGGGACCCCTTCATTGGAACATGAGCTCATATCCTTTCGCACAGGGGATACTCCTGCGGGGCGGGGCCTCTTTGTAGTGGGTGATTCAATCATTAGAGGTATAGATAGATGGGTTTGTGACCATGTGTTGACTGCACGGTGACTTGCCTGCCTGGTGTGAAGGTTGCGTACATCACACATCGTGATGCTGATGGGAGCTGGGCAGTATCTGGTTCGGCAAATGCCATCCCATCCTCGATAGAAAGGACAGGGAGGGGCGCCTTGGAGGTGGAGTAGCACTGTATGTTAGGGATAGAATCTAACAAGCTAGAAAACCGAGGTGGACTGGAGTCCTCCACAAAACCCTGTGGGTGACAATACAAGGCATGAAAGGAAACGTGCTACTGGGGACATGCTATTGCCCTCCGGATCAAAACGCTGACAGTGACTGGGAGTTGCAGGAGGAAATCAGGGAGGCGTCAAGAAAAGGCAGGGCTGTAATAATGGGTGACTTCAATTACCCACACATAGACTGGCTAAATTCAGTCAGGTAATGACAGAGAGGTCAAATTTCTAGATACACTCAATGACTGTGCCCTAGAACAGTTGGTCTTGAAACCAATCAGAGAGAAGGCGACCTTGGACTTAATCCTGAGTGGCACCCAGGACCTGGTGCGTGATGTCAGTGTCATCGACCCTTTAGGGAACAGTGACCATAGTGCCATCAAATTCAGCCTACGTGCCGGGAGAGAATCACCAAGGAAGTCTAACATAGACATTTTGCATTTCAGAAGAGGAAACTTCTCCCAAATGAGGAGTATGGTGAAAAGAAAACTGAAAGGGAAAATCAGGAGAGTCACTTTGCTCCAGAATGCATGGAGTTTACTGAAATCCACAATACTTGAAGCCCAGTTAGATTGTATATCCCAAAGGAGGAAAGGTACCACTAAGTCCAGGAGGATGCCAGCATGGCTAACAGGTACTGTCAAGGAAGCCATCAAAGGGAAGAAGACTTCCTTTTGAAATTGGAAGGCCTGTCCAAACGAAGAGGACAGAAAGGAACACAAACTCTGGCAAAAGAGATGCAAGGTGACAATAAGGGAGGCAAAAAGAGAGTTTGAGGAACATTTAGCTAGAAGTATCAAGGGGGATAGAAAAAACGTCTTTCAATACATCAGAAGCGGGAAACCTGCCAGGGAGGCGGTTGGACAATGAGGGAGTGAAAAGGATGATTAAGGAGGATATGGAGGTTTCAGAGAAGCTCAATGAGTTCTTTGCGTCTGTCTTCATGGTAGAGGATACTGAACATATAGCTGTTCTTGAACCAGGCTTTTCGGGGATGGAGGCTAAAGAACTGAGTCAGATAGAAGTGACAAGAGATGATGTTCTAAACTGTCTTGGGGGGAAAAAACAAACAAACATTGACTTGACTTTCAGATGCCTTCAGTTGCTTGTTCTCCCTCCATGCCCCTCCATGCTCTCTTCACTCATCTGATACCTTCAGTCTCCATAAAATCCCCCATGCCCCAACTCTTTGGGGTAGAAAGCTGGTCCTGTGGTAGCGTGCATGAATTGTCCTGTTTGCTAAGCAGGGTTGACCTTGGTTTGTATTTGGATGAGTGAGCATTATGAGAGGAGAACTGGTCTTGTGGTAGCAAGCATGACTTGTCCCCTTAGCTAAGCAGTGTCCACCCTGGTCGCATATGAATGGGAGACTAGAAGTGTGAGCACTGTAAGATATTCCCCTCAGGGGATGGAGCCGCTCTGGGAAGAGCAGAAGGTTCCCAGTTCCCTCCCTGGCTTCTCCAAGATAGGTCTGAGAGAGATTCCTGCCTGCAACCTTGCAGAAGCCACTGCCAGACTGCAAAGACAATAATGAGCTAGATAGAGCAATGGTCTGACTCAGTATATGGCAGCTTCCTAGTAAGGGTCAAATTCTCCCCTTTGGGTTGGGGCTGTAGTCCTGTGGTAGATCATCCGTCTACATCTCTACAGAGCATCTGCTCTGTAGAAATGCTTTCCCATTTAAAGGAAGAATTTAAATGTACAAGTTCCCAAGTTGAATCCCTGGCATCTCCAGGTAGAGGTGGGTAAGACTCCTGCCTGGAACCTTGGAAAGTGGCTGCAAGTCAGTGTAGAAAATATTGAGCTAGATGGAGAATGGTCGGGTAGAGGCAGCTCCCTATCTTCCTAGGACTCTGCCCATCAACTTGTGTTCTACCCTTTTATTCAAACTCCTGCCCTCCTGACTGCCCTTCTTCCTAATAAAAACTCTTGACTACACCGACATTTTGTAATGGTTGTTGCACGTTTGCCTTTGCCCTCCTCCACTCCCCTTCCCTTGTGTGCCTAGCCTTCCTGAGGGCCAAGCCAGATGTGATATAGGAGTTCCTGCTGCCAGATCTCTTGTGTCCTATCTAGTTGGACTCTGGATTGTAAGCCTGAGATCAGGGCACGTGTCTTCTTTTTCCTGCATGTAGAAGACCAAATAGCTGTCATGGACTCTTTAGAAAGACTAACATTAAAATCATCATTTCATTCCAAACCTTGAATAAAGGTGAGGAATGTTACAAAATAATAGACAAAAGGATTTTACTTCTAATTATTCCTTTGTTAAAACTTGGCCTTGTTAACTTGTCTGTTTCAGAGAATGGGAAAGTGGCAGTGGAGTATAGCTCTCCCCAGGAAGACCCCATTGACTGTTTAGCAGAAGAGGGACTGAAAGGTCTCATCCAGGTAAATTGAAGCCTCATCTCATCATTCGCAGATGAGCCTCATCTTGCTATGACCTAGCAAGCTCAGCTCTTGAACATCTTAGCTTCATGAGTTGGGAGGAGTGAGTAGGGAATGAGCATTCTCTCTCATTTCAATGCATGGACTTTTAAATTCAATGGGCTACCTGTATGCTTATAGGAAACATAGGAAACATAGGAAACTGCCATATACTGAGTCAGACCATTGGTCTATCTATCTCAGTATTGTCTTCACAGACTGGCAGCGGCTTCTCCAAGGTTGCAGGCAGGAGCCTCTCTCAGCCCTATCTTGGAGAAGCCAGGGAGGGAACTTGAAACCTTCTGCTCTTCCCAGAGCGGCTCCATCCCCTGAGGGGAATACCTTACAGTGCTTTACACTTCTAGTCTCCCATTCAGATGCAACCAGAGCAGACCCGGCTTAGCTATGAAGACAAGTCATGCTTGCTACCACAAGACCAGCTCTCCTCTCCCGTCAGGTGCTTAGACCAAGGACGGACAGGTTCCTCGGGGGCGGGTAGACTGAAGATAGCCAGAGATAGCTGGGCTGAATGTTAGATGCTTGGAGCCACAGAGAGAGGACTCACTGGTCTCCCGCTGTCAGATCCTGGTTCAATGTGAGTTAACCACAGTGGGTTGACCAGAATTGCCTAGGAAATCTGCATTCTCAAAACCAGCTCCACAGGCAACCACACTAATCACTTTATGGCAACCGCACTAATCACTTTATGCAATCCAGATCCCTGTATGTCAGTCAACAAGTGTTAGTTTCACATTCAGTTCTCCACAGAGCCAACAGCTCCAAATAGCTCAAGCCCATCAACTGATTGTCTGTGCATTTGGGCCTACATTGTTGCCATAGCAGTCATGCTCGGAGTTCTGCAAAAATGATGTCACTGCCGTGGAATGCTCAGGGTGCAGACTCTGATGTCCAACCGACGTTGGAGATCAAAAGATGGCAGGAATGGTTCAGCTCTGTAGTATGGTCCCTGTTGCAAGCAACAGCAACAGCAACTGCAATTTGCTGCTCATGATCTTTTTGGACTTATTTATGGGAGTTGGGCACCGCAGCCATAGGTTGGGTGCAGCAGCCATAGGGAATTACTCCAACCCGTGCCGTAGCACCGTAGAAGTCCTCAAGCTTTGGAAAGTCACCAGACCTCCTAGACTCCACCGTGTGCCACCTCCCAGTGCGGCTTTCCACCTGTGAGTACTTCAACCTCACTTCCAGAACTCGGAGGATAGAACCCTTTTTGGGAGAGCCTTTCATTAGGAGTGATGTAGGTGGGATAAGATACTTCTTATTTCGAGGTAGCTTAGCTGATGCCTTTTAAAAAAAGATTTGATACCCCTCTTTTCATCCAAAGGAACCAGAGCAGTTTACAACTCAATAATAACAATTTCGAAAAAGAAAGAAATGGGAACAGCCGTATAAATGGTATGAAGCACAAAAAGGGCCATAGATGGGGAAGGGGAGCCAAAGGGGTGAAGGAAACAGGGATCCCACTGCTCTGTTTAAAAAGGGGGGAAAGGACCCAATGCCTAGAGTGTTTCATAGCCACTGAACAGGCACTTCAGATGTGTCCCGAAAGAGCATTCAGCAGAACCATATAGCCAAACGAGCAGGCAATGGGGAAAAAGGTACAACCAGGATTCTAACAAGTAACGTCACCCCTTCCTTTGCCCAGGTTGATTCAGGCATACACGTTGACTAGGCACTCGCCTAGACAGAGGCGTAACTAGGGGAAAATGGCACCTAGGGCAAGCACTGAAATTGCGCCCCTATCCAAACAGGGATGATGGGACTTGTAGTCAACAATATCTGGAAATCCCTCTGAAAAGGAACACTGTACCATCTAGACATGGTTGTTGATCCAAACCTGAAAACATGAGCCATCTCAGTAAAAGACTTCAAACAACAGTCGGGAGTTATGCGAGGATTCCAAGTGTCATTTTCTCTGTCTCATCTCATGCTTTTTAAAAAACATGACTTTGTCCTAGAGGATCACCTGCCCAAATAGCCACTAGCAAAATAGGGGAAGAAGAAGCTGGTGGTGTGTGTGTGTGTGTGTTTGTGTGTGTGTATAAACCAGTGAATGATTCCTGCCAGCCTTTGTCTTATGATGACTGTTGGCTCATGATGGGGTATATGTGCATTCACCACACTAGTGCTTACTTTGACACCAAGAGGGAGGAGGATACATTAGTTTGCCACACTAGACAGAGGAATGTGCAACAGGAGCAGACAGCCAAGTTCTGCCAGGGCCCAAACCAGCCCCTGCCAGACTAAGAAATCCTTGTAATTTGCCCCTTCCTGTCACAAGCAGTGTGCTGTTGACTCTATTATTGACTCTAACTCTCAGATATCCCAGTCATGGATGGAAAATTCAGGGTCAATTTACAAGAGACACATTTTCTACATGGAAGTTTCTTCTGTGCAGGTGCTGTGCAGAAACCCATGTGTAGTGACCGCCAGGGGCATAGCAAGGTTGGAATGGGCCAAGATGAGATTTCAAATTGGGCCCCCAGCCCCTCAAAATCCAGGGCCTCCACACAACACAGGCCCCCAAGGATTTAAGTCGGATCTTTCAAAATACGTATGCTGCCTGGAAATACATTTCACTGAATACACACATGCACACTTCACAGTATATAGTGATATACATCGAGTACTATATATTTGTGCTACTTTTAATGCCTAGAACACACTAGCAACACTAATGATTAAAATGGCCCCCTCGCTGCGGATTAGCAAAGGAGACTTTCAACCCTGCAGGGTGAGCCAATGTTTGTTTTCTCAGAATTCTGAACAAATTCAGAAAAGTTTGATCCCAGGAGATTTTTCACACCAGGCTTTTAAAGCCCTTTAACACACATCTCCTCTGGAATAGAGGTGCTGCATTCACATGTTGGCCAGATTTACCCTGAAGTCGCTGCAAGTTATTGGGGAGCAGTTCACACACAAGAAAAATAAAATAAAATAAAATAAAAGCACAACACATGCTTCACAGTTCTCACTCAGACCTTCTGGGTTGCAAAACAACTTGAACATAAGTGCATTTATGAATGGTTGAATGAAAATAAATAAAATATACTTGTTCCAGAAGTTTTTGTAATTTTCTGCCCTGAAACAAGCCACTTATAGGCCTTTTTAGATCGTTTTTGTTTTTAAAGCCAGCACATTTTCCAGTCTGTTTTCAATTAAATATTCAGAGACTTCTCTGTCTCGCCCCCCCACCCACCCCCATATCAAAGCCCTATGGCAAGCAGATTCCTATAGGGGTGGGGGGACCCCAAAAAGGAATTCACAGCCTACCTAGCAATAGCTGTTCTGGATGGTCTGGGCAGGGGGGCTGCTGCTGCTGCTGCTTTGGAGAGCTCTGCCTGCTTCCTCCTTCCTTCCTTCCTTGGGGCCTGCCCAGTTCAGGCTTCAGGGAGGCCTACTGGGAGGCCTCTCTGGAAGCCCCGCCCACCCGCCGATCAGCTGAGAGGCGGGGAGAGAAGAGCTCTGCAGTTTGCAGGCCTTGCCGATCCTAGGCCGGAGCTGGAGGCAAGTGGCTGGGGGGCCCTGGGGCTGGGCAGGGGGGCAATGGGGTGGGGGTGGCAGGAACTGGTGTGGCGCCCCCACCTCAGTGGCGCCCAGGGCACCTGCCCTGCCTGCCCCCCCCCCGGGTTCTGCCTATGCGCCTAGAGCAGCACGACTTGCATTGTGCCTGCACAGGAAGAAGTGTACAAACCAGGGCTCTTGTCGTGTTTCTGCCGTGTCCAGCCTCCTGCACAGAGTGAGAGCAGCATGACCCCGAATACGCTGCCACATCAAGATGTCCTGCCTTGCCCTGCCTGGAATGACAACCGATGGAGCTGGTGCTGCTGCTCCGTGTGTCGCTTAGGCTCTCTGGCACCCCCTATCCTGACCAGCACAGAGAAACCAGGCAACCTTTGCAGAACTTTGGGGAGGCTGCACAGTAGGGTTGCCGTGTGTTTTGTCCCCCCACCCCCGGCAGGAGTCCTCTGCCTTTTAACAGCTGCAACTGGGAGAAATCTTGACGGGAACGTCTTTGCATTACTGTAGCCCTAGGCTTGTTTTTATTTTTATTTTATTTGATACAATTTGCAGCTCCACAAAGCTGCTCTTTGTGAATAGATGTAAGCCCCTAACTTGATGAAGACACATTGAATGCCTTGCCTTGTTTTGTCTACACATTTTAGTCCACCACTCTTGTGCCAGTCTTCTAGCTGGTGGTGGGTGCTAGCTGCTTTGCCATTTGGGGTCACACACACTGCTACACAAAATGAACTAGGCAGCACAGATCATTCCTCTCAAGAGGGATTGTGTGGCTGTTAGGGCCTGGGGGGGGACACTGAGAAGCTGGTGCTGGCAGTTGCAGTTGCTGGAGATGGTGGGGAGGGAGGGAGTCTCTCAGATGTTACTTCAGCATTCTCATCCCTCAACCTTGTGGTGGCCGCTTGGCTTATGGTAGGCCTTAGGGCCCCACCCCCCGCCCGTTGCTTTTGGACTACAGTTCCCATCATCCCCAGGCACAGTGGCCAATAGCCAAGGGATATGGGAATTGTAGGCCAGCATCTGCTGGAGGGCCAAAATTGAAGAGCCCTGGCTTATGGCGTCCGTGCCTTATGAGGGCTTCCTTCCCAGAATCCTCCAAGAGAAAACAAACCAGGGCAGCCTAAATCGAGGGGTTCCCACCCTTGGGTCCCCAGATGTTGTCTCCCATCGTCCCCAGGCCACCATGGTGAAGGCCATTATGGCCAACACAATGGAGTTGTAGTCAAACAACATCTAGAGACCTAAGGGTGGAGACCCTTGGCACAGATGACCTTCCTCAAGAGGAATGCGGGGCTGTTAGAGGCTGGTGGAAACACATAAGATGCACAGAAGCACAAAATCAAACTTTGTCTGACTCTTGGGAATCACCACTTGAAGGCATCCCACTTAGAAATATCGATTTCAACATCATTCCCTTGCCCCCGTCTGTTTCTCCCCCCTAGGGATTCCACTGGGAACCTTGTTTCGATTGGAAAACAAAGCTGGACTGTTGGGAGAGCTCCTTTTATATTATCAACAATTTTGTAAGTTCACCATGATAACTTTTGCTAAACCTAAGTGGGCAGATGGCTCAGAACTAATATTTTCTTGCCAGATTGCTGAGGAGATGACTAGATCTACATCTGCCAAGTAGATTGATAAAGTTTTCAAAGCATGGGCAAGACAGAGAGTTTGAGCTTGGGGTGGGGGATACATTTGGTAATACCTTAAGAATGAATGCCGATTCTTAAATATCTTTGTTCATTTTGAATTAGATATACATTCAAAATGGGACAGGGGTAGGGACTTCAAGATGAGACGGAGAAGCTTAAATCTCAGATTTTGTATGGGGTGTTATTATGTAAGCATGCAATTTCCAAGACCTCAGATATATGGATGGGTGGTAAAGATTGTCATCACAATTCAGCAAAGGAGATTGATCCCTGTAAGCAGCCTTCTGCATGCGTAATTGACATGGAAGGAGGTGTGCATTTACACTGTGACACTTACTCAGGCTGGATATTGAACTGGTACTGGTTAGATGCCTTTTGTTGTCTGTGGAAGGGGATGCACATCTCTGTCCAGACTTGTTGCTCATGACTGCAGCTGGACTGGAATTGGAGTGCAGGATGAAAGTATCATGCTTATGCCCAATCCATTAAGACAGAAAGAGAGGCTGTGATCCTGGCTGTGCGATGTTCTCAAACTTCCCTTCACCTCTCCAGGACTTTCCATGGCAACAGTTTGAGCAAACTTCAGGAGGGCTCACTTTCACTTACGCATCGGCGGTAAGTTCTCGTTTCTAGGAGTACGGTGATTGCTGACTCTCTGGGTCAAAACAGCGCACCCATATGTCATTTTCTCCCCGGGGTGAATGGCGGCGGGGCAGATCTTTGTCAGCATAGGGGGAATGGGCTAAGCCCCCTCCCTTACTGTGGTCTTGATCCAGCTCAGGACACAGCTATTTCAAAATGTCATGTAAAGTGGCTAATATGTTGACTATACTTATTAGACCAAGGATGGCCAACTGGAACTCTTGCCAGTTCCCAGGGCAATTTTTATGTGGCCTTACAATATTTTAATCAATGGGTGATAAAAGGTTTGCTGACAGTTTCGTGTATAACGAAAATAACAATATTTCCAACTCATAAGGAACAGAATTCTTCTATGCAATTACATCTGTCTCTGATCTTGGATGTAGCATGTCTAGAACACGTTAGTAGTTGACATACTGCACAAGGTTATATTATTATTATTATTATTATTATTATTATTATTATTATTATTATTAATTTGATTTATGTGCTTTTCCTGTGTAATGTTTGAGCAGTTTCAGAAGAGCACTTGAGCACTAAATGCATGAATTGTGCAAACACGGTTGTGCAATTGACAACCATTCTTTCCACTTTGTGCAACTACCTTTGTGCAGTTCTTGTGTGCATGAATGTTACATTGCAAGGTGTTAGATTGCAAGATTGTGTCTGAATGCATCGGTTTCATAACTAGGGAGCCTCTTCTGATAGATACATCAGCTTTATTTTGGAGTCTGCCCACTCATGATGGGATCAGGTTGTGCAGGAAAATACACTCCCACTTTCATATTTTCCCCGACCATACTGACCGCCACCTGGAGAATAGATTGGCCCTTGAGAATATAGAAGTTGGTCCCTTCCTGCTTAGACAGGGTAATCCTGCATTGTAGAACTCTGGATTTCCATCTAGAAAATGCAGCTCTGGCACAAATGAACTGTTTGACCTTGGGCAAGTTACTCTTGGCTTGGCTTTCCTGCTAGTTCAATGGAGTCAGCAAATGGGATTGCCAGTGACCCACCCTGACATGGTCATCATGAGGGTAAATGAGACCATACATACAAGGCTTGTGCACAAAGTTGCTTCGGCACCGGCGGGGGTAATCCTTTAAGGGCGGGGGAGGGTGCACTCACCCCTCCCGCTGCATTTCCCCCACAGGCGCTCTGTTATTTTTAAGCCCATCGGGGCAGCAGCGTTCGTCCCTGCCGCCCCGTTGTTGTCATGGTCCGGAAGTGGCCCGAAGTAGCAAGTGTATGTTCGCCTCTTGTGTGCGCACGCGTACATGGCAGATGGGTGCGTGCCCACACACGCTTGCTACTTCCGGCCATTTCCGGCCGACGACGACAATGGGAAGGCAGGGAGGAACGCTGCCGGTGGGGGAAATGCGGTGGAAGGGGTGAGTGCACCCTTCCCCGCCCTTAAAGGACTACCCCCGCCGGTGCGGGGGCTATTTGAAAACAGTGGTTCTAACTCTACTCCAAATGATATCTGAGAGAGTGCACAGCTTTCTTGGTGGCCCTTGCTCCTATGCCTTGAACAGTGAGGCTATTCCCAGGATCAGGAGAAATCGGCTAGGGGAACTTAGCCCGATTTCTCCTGACCGTGAGAACCACCAGGTGGGCAGGCGAGCCCGGTGGCCTCCAGCCGGTTAACCCACCAAAACAACCCTCCCCTTCAACCGAGTTTGAGGAGCGAGTGCTCCGCAAACCCGGTTTTTAAAATCGTGAGTAGACCCCCGACCGGGAAGCTGAAAAGCAGCCTCCCGGCTCGGGGGTCCCTCCAGCATGCCCTGCCAGCTCGCGCCAGGCATGCTGGAGCTTCCAGGGGCCACGTGGCCCCCGAACTCACCAGCCCGTGTGAAGAGCCTCAGTGCTTGCACTGCTGATCTTGCAGGTAATGCTGTTTGTCCCCAAGCCATTAAATGCTTCACCTGCTAATTTCTGCAGACCAAGCTGCTATTGAGAGTATGAGAGGAGGCCAAGGTCAGTTGGCAGTGAGGATTTCAGCACTACTGAGGTGTGCAAATCGTTTTATTTGGATTGAGGCTACAGAGCAGAATGGAAACAAACTCAGGGAGAATTACATTCTCACGCCAAGCTCCCAAGTTTCTAGCAATGCCTTGTTTGCTGAGCCTCAGAGCCAAACTGGACACCCATACATGCAGTTCTGAGCAGGAGCATGGAAGATCTGTTCCGTTTGGGGTTGTGTAGATTCCAGTAGCGGCTCGTGAATGCGCCCCTGGGAGGGGGGCGGCGGGAGGCATCTTTAAGGGAAAAAGTTGCTGCTTACCTCGGCAGCGTGCCTCCCAGCAGGGTAATCACTGCCTGCGGTGGGGAATCGCCGCCACCACTCACCTGGCGTAAATGGAGCCGCGCCCCCGCCAGCAGCCAGGTGAGTGGTGGTGGCGATTCCCTGCCGCAGGGGCTGCTGGGAGACACACTGTGGAGGGAAGCAGTGACTTTCTTTCCCCTTAAAGACGCCTCCCGCCTTCCCCCCAATGGCGCTTCACGAGCCATTGCTGGTAGATTCTTGTCTTCTCTTCAAGCTGACCAGGCCAGGCCAGGGGCACTGGATGAGAAAAGACAAAACAGAGAAGCTGAGTGCAAAAGGTGGAGTTGGACACACCTTTGTAGTCTCCCTAGTTTCATCATTGCTATGTGCTCTTTTAAACAGGGACTTGTCAAGTAATGCAATCCAGACCATTGAGACGAATTCATGTGAAGCTGTCCTGTTTGTGCAGTTTATGTAAGTCACTAAGCATCCAAACCAGAGGCGTATCTAGGGAAATTGGCGCCTAGGGCAAGCACTGAAATTGTGCCCCTATCCAAACAGGGATGATGGGACTTGTAGTCAACAATATCTGGAAATCCCTCTGAAAAGGAACACTGTACCATCTAGACATGGTTGTTGATCCAAACCTGAAAACATGAGCCATCTCTGTTCAAGACTTAGAACAACAGTCAGGAGTTAGATGAAGATTCCAAGTGTCATTTTCTCCCTCTCATCTCATGCTTTTTAAAAAACATGACTTTGTCCTAGAGGATCACCTGCTCAAATAGGCACTAGCAAAATGGGGGGGGGGGGAGAGAAGAAGATGACAGGGTGGGGGTGGGGGAGCCTATAAACCAGTGAATGATTCCTGTCAGTCTTTGTCTTGTGATGACTCTGGGCTTATGATGGGGTGTTGGGAATTCTCTCTGGTAGAGAAACTCTTTTTCATTCTAGCAGAGTGCACAGAGGCACCACACAGCGGATTTAGTTAGACATACGTGTATGCTGAGAGGAAAGTAACTTGGAGCCAGTTCATAGTTTCCAATCAATATATAAGGCATTGATTAGACAACTCCATTCTAGATAGGGCGCGCGGCCCCTTCGGCAGTTAGAAGAAGGCTGGTGCTGCTTTCTCTTTCCCTGCAGGGAAGAGCTGCTCCTGGGCTGTGTTGCGAACGCAGCACCAGTCTTAGCTCCTGAAAGGGCCGGGCAGCCCCTTCGGGAGCTAGTGATGCTGGCCCTGCGTTTGCAGCGCGCAGCCAGGAGCGACTCTTCCCTGCCTCCTTTGAACCCGTTGGCCCAGTGGTGGCTCCGCCCCTTCCAGGGTTGCAAAACAACTTGAACATAAATGCATTTATGAATGAATGCATGCATGCATGAATGAATAAATGAATGTAGTATTGTTCCAGAAGCTTTTGCAATTCTCTGCCCTGAAAGAAGCAAATTTTCCAATCTTTTAAAAATTAAATATTCAGAGACTTCTCAGTCTCCCCCCCCACCTCCTATATCCAAGCCCTATGGCCGATCCTAGGCCGGAGGGCAAGGCAAGCAAGATGGCCAGTGGCTGAGGGGCCTTGGGGCTGGGCAGGTGGGCAATGGGGTGGGGGTTGCGGGCACTGGCATGGCACACCCCAGTGGCGCCTACGGCACGTGCCCTGGCTGCCCCCGCCCCCAATTACGTCCATGATAAAAACCATAAATGGGGATGGGGTGGGGGAGCACAGATGGATTCGGTTTCCACCCTGTGGTTCTGGCCCTACATCTCCCAAGCTTGAGAAAAGACAAAACAGATAAGCTGAGAGAGAAAGGTGGGGTTGGACACACCTTTGTAGTCTCCCTAATTTCATCATTGCTATGTGCTCTTTTAAGCAGGGACTTGTCAAGTAATACAATCCAGACCATTGAGACGAAGTCATGTGAAGCTGTCCTGTTTGTGCAGTTTATGTAAGTCATTAAGCATCAAAACCATCAATGGGGATGGGGTGGGGGAGCACGGATGGGTTAAGTTTCCACCCTGTGGTTCTGGTCCTATATCTCCCAAGCTTCTGCCCTAGAAGCAGTTTCCCTCCAAGAGGGTTCTGGGAGTCAGGCCTGCTGCTACGGGCCACCGTTTCTGAGTGTGGGAGCTTTGACCCATAATTCCGGGTCTGTATGGGGTTGGGTTATTCATTGCTGAGCGATGTGTACTGTGCATGTGCTTCTTTAGAACTGTTTTCCATTTTTCTGGACTGCACACAGAGTTCTCAAAGCAAGGCTGAGCCAGATCTCAGTCCTGGAATCGATTCTCATATGTGATGCCTTGTTTCTAGAAATCTCTCTGCAAGAAGGCTCACTTGGTACCTGGTCTCGTGGTAGCAAGCATGACCTGTCCCCTTTAGCTAAGCAGGGTTGGATATGCATGGGAGACTAGAAGTGTGTGCACTGTAAGAGATTCCCCTCAGGGGATGGAGCCGCTCTGGGAAGAGCAGAAGCTTCCAAGTTCCCTCCCTGGCATCTCCAAGATAGGGTTGAAAGAGCGTGGCGTGAGCCCAAGATTGCCAGAGTCTGAGAGCGTGGCTTCCAGGCCAGCTTAAACAATGGCACTCTTCTTCATCTTAGAAATAGGCACTGGAGCTTCAGACAAGAGATGAATTAGCACCGCTAGATGAGGGAGATAGGAAAGAGTCTTTGGACATGAAAAAATGAATCCACTTTTTGCACCTTTTGAGGGGCAACCTTAAACTCACAGTAAAGCCTCATGGTAAAGCTTGCTGTTTGAATAACATCCTGGAAACAGCTGCCCCACTGGAAAGGACACCACCTTCATACTTTGCTGCAGGGGCTTCATGTGGCAATTCGACTCCCACCATCAGACAGGAATCTCAAAGGAAAGATAGTTTTTCCTATCCCATCTACCTTTAAAAAACATATTAAAATGTAATGCTTATTTTGTACCCTGCAAAATCCTGTGCACAATGCTTGTTTCCAGAGACCTCAGCAGCAATCTCACTGAGAATCTCACTCATGGGTCATTCGAGGTCAGGAATGGAACACAGTTTATCAAGACGTAAGTGAATGCAAATGTGAAAAGAGTCAACCTGTTATTGCAGAGTAAGGTACTTTCTTTGACCCCCGGGAAGGTTCAACCCGCCCCCCAACTCTTTTGAATGGCAGAGTTCAACCCTAGAAGATGTAGCATATGGTTATATTCATTCATTCATTCATCCATCCATTCATTCATTCATCTATCATATTTTTATACTGCCTGATATGTATATCTCCAGGTATACAGATATTAGATAGATAGATAGATAAGATAGAGATATGTCTATCTCTAGGTGGCGTGTAATGAAAAGAAGCTACGGCTTTGAAGGAGGCTTCCTCCAGTGCTTCTCTCTTTTGAGAAGTTATTAACCGCTGATGCCAGGGCTGGAAATTTGATGCACTGTGCAGGTCAAACATCTCTCCTCAGTGTCTTCAGAGACACTGGGAGGCAAATACCATGTGTGTGTTTGTGTGTGTATAGTGCAATCCAGATTGGGACAATCAGTAGAGCTGGAAGCTTGCTGGTGGCTCAGGGACAGGCTGCTGCCCTTGCACATGTGCCAGCCCTGCCCCCTGTATCAGCGTCAGATGCACACTGACACAGGGACCATGCTAGCTCTGGGAAGGGTGGGGGCATTGGCTGGGGGGGGGGGCATGTGGTGCCTTGCCTGCTCCCAGGCTGCACTTTCTTTGTCAGCTGGGTGCTTTCTTCCTCTCTCCTGCGCGGAAGGAGGGGATGGCAAATAGCTTAATCTGCCCCTGCCTCCTGGAGCTTCTTCCTGCATTTTGCTCAGCTTGTAACCAGTGGGTCTAATTCCTCCCCACGGCAGGCTTCGCAACCATCATCCGCTGAAAGTCACTGATGATGCCAGTTTTTACAGGCTTCCCTCACTGAAGCTTCTGTAAGTACCTGAAATGAATTAGTTATTACCGTGATCACTGGTTTTTTCTGCATCTTAGACGGACACTCTTCTTCAGGACCACTGGGTGCTCCAGAAGAACTCATCAGACTTTCCCCTTTTCTTCTTCCTCTTCTTCGTCTTCTTCTTCTTCTTCTTTTTTTTTTTTTGGTGATGGTAAACTCTGAGGGTACATTTCTGACTATGTGAAAGTGCCTCTGAGTATATGCAGAGTATAGGGCATTTCCCTGTATCCTGTTTTTAATGCAGGGCTTCAACTCTAAAATGCATGATATAATTAGAAGAAGAAGAAGAGAATTTCTTGGAGTATGTGCAGATTGCCAAGTGTGTTTTGAGCCAAGATTTTGTGCCTAGAAAATAAGAATGAATGATAACGAATTAAGCTCCTTTGATCATGTGCAGGCTGCTTTTGTGTCATCACTGAATAAACTTGATCAGTCCTCATGCATTTGATACTGGAGGTCCAGCTTGCTGGTCGGAGGCATGATTTCAGGGCAGGCTGAAGCTAGTTACTCAGTGGTGAGAAAAATACACTGTTGACTAAACTGTACTGTTGACTAAACTGTTGGAGATTCTCTTGTGGTGAGAGAATCCCTTTCTCAATATAGCAGAGTGCACAAAGGCACAACACAGCGGTAGATTAGTTAGGCATGCGTATGTGCTGAGAGTAAAGTAACTTGGAGCCAATTCATAGTTTCAAATTAATATAAAAGACATTTATTAAGGAACTCCAATCTAGATAGGGAAGTGAGGATTTAGGATCTCTAATCTATCTATCTAACTAGATGCAAATGGATTCTGCATCCTCTCTGCACAAATGGTGCAGGGAGAGAACCTTGCCATGTTGCAAGGTAGGCGGGCAGGTAGCAAGAGAGAGAGGAAGGAGGAAGTCCCTGAGATTAGCAATCTACACATCAAAGGGATAGCATCAGAGCAGTGGAGAAGTGATGACAAATGTCTTGACCCTCTAGACCTCTGACTTACTAGTCTGTCCTCCACTGTCTGAGGCAAGAGACAGCGCAAAGTCCTTTAACTTTCCAACATAAACAGTATTCCAGAGCTAAGACTCCAGAGCTAAGCCATGATGCTTTCTCCCTTTTCTATTCTGCCTGATGTGGAGTTGTGTGGTTCAAAAGCAGCAAACCCAACAAGCTTCATGAAATCGGGTCTCCCTAGACATTATTTCTGCTACACCACACTGGCTTTCTCTTTCTCTTTGGTATCCTGCATTGCAAAAAGTCTCTCTCCTTATTTCAGAAACCTTCGTTCTACAGAAATGACCCCAAAGATATTGGAGGACCTGATCCAGACCTCCCTGCAATTGAAGACTCTGTAAGTACTATGTACACCCTTTTCCTTTTGCTGGTTGCCAAAGGAGAGAAGAAAAGAGACAAGTGGAAACGGGGAGTCAGCCTTGTTCTAACCCCCTCCTCCTCCTCAGCCCTCTAAGTAGGTCGATAGGGGCAACTTCAGAGGCTGTAGTTTTCCCTGCGAGGAGGACAGGAGGACGGTTGACCAATACTCACACTGCTACCAAGTTGCTAGCCAATCCACACTTCTTGCCCAACATGCTATCAGGCTTTGCTGTGGGAATGGAAGTCATGCTAGAGTGGTGGTTGAGGGAACAGGCATTCCTCAGACCCGTTACAGGGGCTTCTCAGCGAGGTGGTCAGAAATGACAGAGAAGGAGGGGACGGAGCGCAGGGACGGAGCGCAGGTACTTCTCGGCTTCTCTGACTGTTGGGGTGTGCATGGCCATGGGGGCTGCCATGGAGAGTGGCTGCACTTCTGCATTTGCAGTGACATCACTGCCTGAAGCTTGTCTACCACTACCCAACTTCCCACTGAAATATGGAGCTACAGGACTGTTGGGTGTGTTCCAAGCTGTACGCTCAGTTCGTGTTGACCAATGGTGAGGGCATGCCCCCTGTGTGGGTTGAAGGAGTGCAGGAACATCCCCCAGAATCCTCTGCAAGAGACAGGAAGTGGCAGATATGCAGGGAGTCTGCAGGAGACAAAAAACACGGAAAAGATTCCCTGATGGTAAAAAGTCTGAAAAGCACTTAGCTAGAGTCATGAGTATCTTTGGGCATCATTTTGAGACATCTCCCAGTTCCATCTTCTCCGGAAATAGCCCTTCATTAAAAAAGGTTTTCTTTCTTCCTTCTTTTCCTTCACAGGCTGTATGCTTTCCCTCACCAGCACTCAAACACAAATGGAGTGGGGCCATAGCTTAATGACAGTGCTCTGCACATGCAGGGTCCCAGATTCACTCTCTGGCATTTCCAGTTAAAATAATCTCAGGGAACAGAGCTAGGAAAGACCTCCCTCTGAAGCACTGAAAAATCATTGCCAGTTAGAGTTAGAAAGCACTGAACTCAAGGGGCCAAGGATTTGCCACAGTATCAAGCAGCTTCCTACTTCTTCGGCAAGTAATAATTTCATCAGAAATTATTATCCCTCACAGCAAAGGGAGACTATGATCTCCCTCACAGCAAAGGGAGGAAGATAATATCCATTATCTCCCTCACAGCAAAGTCAGCTCAATCTTCCTCAGTATATGGAGATGGGAATATCCCTTCATAGGACAGTTTTGAGTTAGAAACATTTTCTGAAGAGATGTGGGGGATATGTGGAGAGCCCCCAAAGTGTGGGTCGGCATGGCACCCTCCTGAAAGGACTGGATTGGTTGTGGGGGTTGCCAGTTACTGTCCTCTCCTGCAAGAAATGCCAAGAAGCTGTGAGGAGTTCTGTCTTTTTCCTTCACAGCATCTTGCCTAACAAGGTGTTCTGCTGTCTTTGCCATCTGAAGGATGACATTGAAGTTTTGTCTGATACGATGAAGTTGGACTGCACCGACACGTGTACCACAAAGGAAACTCTCTGCGGTAGGCTAGTAGTAGTTGATGAAATTCTGTATTGTTTTGAATGTTAAAGAGCATTTCACAATTTCCCCTCTAAGCAGGGGAAAACCTGTTGCAAAATGAGCTCATCGGCAGAATGTACGAAGAAAGAACACCTCAAATGGCAATGATGCAAACTGCACAGAAATCAAAGTAGGTCTGCAAATGTCTCCTTTTGGGGATAAAGTGATTTTTGGACCTTTGCTTTGATTTCTGGAGTCCTTCCCTTGGTCCAAAATATGTATCCTTCCTCCATGATTTTAATTTGTGCAGAGTGACCTCTGAAAGTGTAAGGGTAATACTTTCTAGAGGCCCTTACTCTCCTTTTCGGGGGGGGGGGTCAGCTTCCTGGGACTCTCATTATTTTTCAGCTTTGATTGCCAAACCAGGAATTGTGCTGCAGAGAGTAAGAGTAGGTTCCTTTGACCACACTCCTGCCCTCTCTTTTCCCGGAGAGAAAACCGTCTTCCCCACTATGCTGTTGAGAGAGAGACTGAGCAACTGGGGAAGAGATGGCAGGTGGCGCTCCCTCTCTCTCTCTCTCTCTCTCTCTCTCTCTCTCTGTGATGGTGAGAAGGATTGGACTACTGGCGCTGCCCCTAGAGAGAATGCAAGCTACCAAATTCTACCCCCTTGACTGTCCTCTGTTGGGTGGGGCAGTGGGGAAGATTGGGCTTGCTGGACCCAATCCCCGCCACATGTTGTCTAGAGAGAAAAGACAGATATGCCAATAGATCAGGCCTGCTCAACTTAGGCCCTCAGCTGTTTTTGGACTACAACTCCCATAATCCCCAGCCACAGTGGTCAAGAGTCAGGGATTATGGGATTTGTAGGCCAACACCTGCAGGAGGCCCAAAGTTGAGCAGCCCTGCAATAGAGGCAGCTGCTTGTAGAAGGAGCAACCTCATCTTTTCACCCACTCTTGTGTACTCTCCCTCGGATCAGAAACTATGGCAGCTGCTCTTGGTAACAATCACCTTGCAGGAGCAGCCATCAGGAGTGCCTTCCTGCCACGCTGTCCCTAAGCAGCATGGAAGGCAAGCGAATGAGCAGCCACCGCTGCTTCCAAGCACTCACTTACGCTTTCCCTCTTGAAGGCTCCCTCACAGATTGAATGAACAACTGACCGAAAGGAAGCTGGGGCGGATGGCAGAGATCGCCTCTGCTTGTTCCTGTTCCTGTTCTCTCTCTCTCTCTCTCTCTCTCTCTCTCTCTCTCTCTCTCTCTCTCTCTCTTTCATGCAGTAGGAGAAATGGGGCTTCATCGAGAGGGAGAGGGAGCAGGCAAGCAATCGAGGCAACGGCTCCTTGCATGAGCAGGCCACTTGCACACTCCATCTTTGGTCATCACAGTGGTAGGGATGGGGGAGGAGAGCTGGTTTTCAGGTAGTGAGCATGAATTGTCCCTATTGTTAAGAAGGGCTTGGACTTGGTTGGGTGACTACATGTGAGCACCGTGAGATCTTCCCCTTAGGGAATGGGGTCATAGCTCAGTGGAAGAGCATCTGCATGCTCAGGTTCACTTCCTGGCTTCTCCAGATAGGTCTGGGAAAGACTCCTGCCTGAATCCTCAGAGAGCTGCTGCCAGTCAGTGTAGACAATATTGAGCTAGATGGGCCAAGGGTCTGACTCCCTCAAAGGCAGCTTCCCAAGTCCCCATGTTCTCCTGCTGCACCACCCAGAGAGGAGGGAGGGCGAGCGAATGGACAGCGGTGACTCGGCTTGCGCTTTCTGAGCAGTTCCATGGGGTTGAAGACTCCCTGTCAGGCATCTTGGAGAGACAGAGAGGACCAACAAGCTCCAGGAGACAGCACGGCCCCCATTCTCCAGAGTCAGGAGAGGCTGCCTCCTTTCCTTGCCTGCCCTCTGAGGAGGAGTGTGGCTATTGGGACACACAAGCAAAAAAGGAGACCGCATCTCACGGGGCTCGCTGTGTAGCATTGATTGAAGCCCAATGCCTTTCAGCCTCAGAGCTCTTCAGGGGCAATCATTAGTAATCTTTCAAAAAGACCTTGAGTGAAACGCCTTTGCCTGGTTACAAGCTACTTGCTCATAGGGGTGTGCACGAACCGGTCCGGAGGCCATGTAAGAGGCGGTCCGGCACCGAGGGGGGGTCTCCCTTTAAGGGCGGCGGGGGGGGTAGAACTTACCCCTCCCGCCGCTCTCCCCCCTCCGGCGCTGTAGCGTTAAGTGAAGATTTTGGGGCGGCAGCCCTGCCCCCGTCCTTGTTAGGAAAGCCTTCGTAAGAGCACTCTCAGAGCAGCACGCATGCCTTTCCTGCAGAAAACATAGCGTACAGTTTGTCACTGAGACTGTTAAGCAGCAGCCTCATTTCTTTCTCACTCTCCCCCTCAAGTGCCTCGGAATTTTAGTTGGCCCCCCTCCCATGGAAGGTGGGCTCTTTTCAAATTCCAGCTCACATTCTAGCTCCCTCATTGGTTTACTGGAATGAGAGCTGCCTAAAAGGGTTACAGGAGGAAGATCCCATCCCTAGAGCAAGAGATGTTTGTGGGGAAACTGAAGAAATGCATATCAGTAACTGTCGTTTAAAGGTAAAGTGTGCCACTTCTTTGACTCCTGGTTTTCTTTGGTAGAATACAGGAGGGGTTTACCATTGCCTCCCCCATGGAGTGTGAGATGAAGCCTTTCAGCATCTTCCTCTCTCGCTGCTGCCCAATATAGTAGCAGCGGGGATCCGAACCGGCAACCTTCTGCTTGTCAGTCAAGCATTTCCCCGCTGCGCCACTTAAGGTGGCTCTGACTGCTCTTGACTTTCAGGCATAACCACACAACAGAGCGGGAGCCATACAGAGGCAATTTCTAAACGGATTCCTCTTCTTAATGTATGTGTGGAAGGAGCATGCCAGAATACTGGTCTATCATCCTGCTCCTCTGCGCTGGCTGGCAGTCCTGCCACTGCCACTTCCTCCTTCCCTCCTCCTGCGTAGGGACTAAACCACCTGCTGCAGCCCCTTGCCTGAGATGCAGCGGGAAGGAAGGCTGGACTGCTTCTCTCTTGGGGACACTTGGTGCAGTTTGGGCTCACCTTGGCTCACCTGCCTCCTTTTGCTGCTGCCTCCTTTTCTGCCTGCTGGGAAAGCAAGGGACAGGAGTGGGGAGAGAGAAGAAAGGGACTCTGCAGCCAAGTGCCTGAGATGAATTCATGGCCCTGAAAGAGGGAGAGGAGGGGGCAGAGGCGATGGGATTGCTTGCCAGTGGAGCAAGAGGGATAGACCTGTGTGTGATTCACTGCTCTACTACAGGCCCATGTACTTATTATAAAAAGAGGCTCATTGTGCCTTGAACGTGGTCTACGCTTGCTTATTCTATTTTATTGGTCTACACCTTTAAAGTGGTTTCAAGCCACCTAATGGCGCAGCGGGTAGGCAACTTGCCTCGGGAGCAAGAGGTTGCAGGTGTGAATCCCCGCTGGTATGTTTCCCAGACTATGGGAAAGACCTATATCGGGCAGCAGCGAGAGAGGAAGATGCTGAAAGGCATCATCTCATCCTGCGCGGGAGATGGCAATGGTCAACCCCTCCTGTATTCTACCAAAGAAAACCACAGGGCTATGCGGTCGCCAAGAGTCGACACCGACTCGACGGCACAACTTTAAAGTGGTTTCAAGCAGAGTCACTTTCCCCCTTCTGAGGGAACCCTGATAGAATTTTGAAAAGTGGGTGGAAGCTAAGGGTCTCTAATCGACAGTTCAGGTGGTACAAACGGATACAAGTTTGTCACGAGGACAAAGCCTTGGGGATAGATCAGGAAATGCCTCTACTGGAGACTGTAATTAGTCCTTCAACACAGTGTTGCCAAATATCCTTCAGCCTCCACCTCATGCCTCCGATGAAGTAGATTCTTGCCTACAAAAACTCAGGACATTGTGTTAATGGAGCTACAAGGCTCTTTGTTGCTGTGATTTTGTCAGTCACACTTCTAGACTTTCAAACAGCTAGAAACTTCCTTTAAAAAAATAAAGCCGAGATGTATGGTGCTTCCAGCAGCAATAAATTGTGCAACTTTCGTGGAGTCTTGCTTACACAGACTCCCATCGGCTTCCATGCTGCTGCTTCTTCTCTGGCCACGCACTGATCAGAGACCTTGTGCTATTTTCTCAGCGCCACCTTAGGTTGCTATCTTGCTAACTGGTGCATCTTTGCTCTGCATGTCCTTGACAGGATGAAATGCAGTCACACATTTGTCCCTTTACAACTTCTCTTCTTGCAACTTGCTAATGATCTGAGCATCAGGTGCTTTTGGACATTGGATGATCCTGTTCTTTTCTTCTTGCTTCTGAGCAGAGAAAGATGAGGCTTTGAATAGGATGCAAAAAGAAGTAATGAGGGTGTTGGGAATCAGGAAGCTGAAGACCAGCAGTACACGGGGCAGGCCAAGGACAGCGTCGCTGCACAGGTCCGACCAAGCTGTTATGCAGTCCACACCTAGCATCCCCTGGTCGACAGCTACCATCATCCTGGATGGCAGAGCTCATGGTGAAACTCCCTGGCTTGAGGGCGACCATGATGAGGCTGACCTCAACAAGTGGCGCTCTTCCCTTATCCCAGTCACGCTAGTGAGGAGCCGCTTAGCCCACGTGATCCGTAGGCTCAAAGCAGACTGCACAGAGTCCAAGGTCCAGCTGGCCTGTGCTAAGATGATTTCCAGGCTCACGATGCTGCTGAACCTCTTCAGTGAGAGAGAATACGTCAAGGAGACGTCCTCCCTGTGGAAGTCATACTGCCGGCCTATGAAGAATGTCGCCAACCTGGCCACAGGAAATCCAAGAAAACGGGTGAATCCTGAGGTAAGGGGCAATCCTTGTCAAGCCTGAGGGGTTGTCAAGCCTACTAATGCGTTGTCAGGAGGAGCTTGGGCAACGATCAGCTGACCTGGATGTGGCTCACTGGGCGTGAACAAGGGGAGGCAATGGGAGTTCACCTGGCACTGGCTTCTTGAAAGCATAGAGTCAACCCATGAAACATTTGGGTTTGTCGTTCATGCTTTCTTTTCAAATTGCAATAAACTCTGTTCCGATTGAGACACGGCCTTTAAAAAGTGGTTGGGTAACCGATTCAGGCCATTTGAATTGGTTTTGAATTAATTTAAATATATTTCACACAGAAAAGATCACACTCTTTTGCAGAATATATTTCATGCAGAATAATATCAATCTCTCACTTCTATCTGTAAAATAAGTCCCACGATATCCATTGCACTTGAGAACGACAATGCATTCGTTCTCACGACCAGCACTAGCCATGCTAGTGCAGCCCCACCTGGGCAGAGCTGCTCATGAGAACTGCCAGGATCGGTCCCAATCCCGGCACTCCTCGACTGGGTAGTCCAGGTGAGGTAGGAGGGTATACATGCAGCCTCCTCCCTCACCATCTGGTCATGTGGGCAGCTGGGGTGCTGGCAGCTCCCTTCAGGCTGCTGGCAACCATTTTAATGATAGATGCCAAGGGAAGGAGCAACCCAGCCTCTAGGGTTTCTCCATGCACAATGCTGCTGGTGTGGTGCTGCATTGTGGGATTCCTGGAGGCCAGGCTTTGCTTCCCCAGCCTCCAGATTGCTGCGCTGCTGCTCATCGCAGTGGCGATCATGTGGGTGGGGAGATGAATGGCAAGGTTGGGAGGGAATGGAGGTGATGAGGTGAAACCATCTGCTGGCCATTTGCTACCAATCTCTGATGGTCTCAAAAGACTTGATTCCCACCATGGATTGGTAGCAAATGGTCAGCAGGTAATGCTGTCAAATTTCACAATGGCCAACAAACCCGTCAGATCACCCCTTGGAGAAATTGTGTAAACTTCCATTTTCAAATAGAGTTGTTCTCTCTTTGGCAATATACCCCATGTCTTGCATTCAGGAGAGTCCAGGCTTAATCTCTAGCCTCTTAGTTAAGGCTTCAGGGCTGAGAGCAGCTGTAAAAAGGAGTAGACAGTACTGGGCTGAATGGACCAATGTTTGACTTGGTAGAAGACAATTGCATATGTCCATATGAGAGCAAGTTCAATAGAGAGCAGTACAAGTGGTGTTTTTTATTCTGAGGGGGGTGGGGGGAGAAAAAGGTAGAAAGACAAAAAAGCCTGTTTTCCCTTTCCCTTTCCTTTGTCCCACCTTGCAGATTGCAAGCCAGGGAATCCAAGAATATGGCTATGGCAAAAGGCTGTTTGCTATTTCAGTGACTGCAGTGATAACGATGATCATGGCAGTAATTTGCCTGTTTGAGGTAAGCTAAAATGCATTTTTAAGTTGGATTTATGAACTGCCAAATCCAAGGGCTTGGGGTGGGAAGCGAATGTCCCACAAAGACACAGTCCCCCCCAACTGAAGAAGAACTACTTTCACACGGTATATGCCAAATACTCATGCTTTGTAGAGAGCTTTCATTTGAGCCAGAGTTCATCCTGCCTCTACCTCTGGTGAACTCAGCTGCTGTTTCTAATCCCAGAGCTCCGACCTGAAGCGTGCAAAGACAGCAGGGCCTCTGAGCACGTTCAGTGTCTTTCCCTCACCCCTGAATACCCACAGGCATTTCCTCACAATAGGGATTAGAGTTGGGAGATCCAATCAACAATGAGCTCCAACACCTCTCTTTTTTAGGAGCACTATCATGACAGGAATGCTAACAAACCAATTTCTTGGTTGACCACCCAAATCATTGGCTCTGGCCAGCTGCAGGAAATCTTTACGTGGTGGTTGGTTGCTCATGGTCTTTCCTCTCTTTTTCTTGACAAACAGATCTGTTCTCAGCTTTCTGCAATTAAGGATGGCACCACTCAAAGGAAACGGTAAGCCTTGCTCAGGAATGCCTGGTCTTCTGTGATTCTGCAGTCTTGGGACTCTACGCACAGGACCTGGTCTCAAGCTCAGGATTTGGGTGTCCACTTCCATGTTAAAAAAAGAAAACCATTTTTTAGGCCTTAAGGCAGTGGATGAAAAGTTGAAAGGATGCAAACAGTGTCTGTCAGATCCTCCAGTGTTCAGTGGGCAGAACTTCTGTGTGCTGCAGAAGTCTCTGGCCATGTTCTTCAGCTACCCACACACTCCCAGACTTCATATTCCAAAACCTCTCCTCCTAGTGTCATTATGCCTTCTCCATTTTTGACATTTCAGGGTACAAATCTATCCCATGTGCACCATTTGCACAACCCTTTTCATGTGGGGGAAAATTGGTACGCCAGCTGTGACTACCACTAAAAAACACATATCACCCATTTCTTTGAGAGAACGTTTCATTCAGTTTGTTCCATTCTCTCCCTCCTCCATCTCCCCTGCTAACTTGGCAAAGAGGCACCTTTTAACATGATGGTTCTCTTTATTTAGCAGGGGGAGAGTAATTGGCCCTATCCACCCCCAGCACAGTGCCTCCAGTGACTGTAGCTGGTCTCTGTCTTATGTTTCTTTTAGATGGTGAGCCCTTTGGGGATAGGGATCTATCTTATTTGTTTGTTATATCTCTGCGCAAACCGCCCTGAGCCATTTTTGGAAGGGCAGTATAGAAATCAAATGAATAATAACTAAATAAATAAGCATTCCAAGGCAATGATCAGGCCTGGGTGTCAATTTCTTCTTTTTATTCTCCTTCAAAGGACCTTTCTGGGCAGAAAGAAGAAAGGTGCAAAACAGGTAAGGAGATAGCTTATGTTCTCCCATCGTCAACAGAGATATGGATTTTCTGGAAACCTTTGTTGGCAATTCATCTGAAAAAATTTCCCTAGCAAATTTCTCCTCATTTGCTGAATATTTGTGGGGGTGGTTTTGCCCAAAAAGCCAATAAATACTGTAGAAATTTTCCTGATTCCCTAAATAGACTGAGATCTCATTTTGCAAGTTATTTGATCTGATTATGCAAGTTCTTGATTTAAAAAACCAACCACTCTACACCATCTTAACTTCCCTTCATTGTACCTCATATGATTTTCAAGTATCTAAAGAGAAATTTTAGAAATAGACATTTTTGTCCTCACCACAGCAGTATTCTTCACTTGACCTTTTTCTGAAGGAGGCGATCTTCCATTCACTTTTCTGTGAAAGTGAATGTTATGTCCACTTAGAAACTATTTGATGACGAGAACTAAAGCTGCTCCTTGTCCCCGCGATGAAGACTCCTCCTCCTGCCCACAGAGGCACATTTCTTCCTCTGTATGGCCCCAATCTGGGTTCTTCCCTTTGGCATTCTAATGTCAAGAAATGGTGGGCATTACTATCATATATCCAGGATGTTTTCTAGACGGCAGTCAAAGATGCTCTGTATAGAACTTGCAAATCAATACAAGCTGGGAGTTTACAGAGAATCCAGACCCTCCCCAAGATTGGTGCTGATTTTTCTCCTGGGATCTGATGGGGAGGTCACGTGGGGAAAAGGCCCTTGGTGCAATGTTTGCTGCACCCCCCTGTTGGCCACTCCTTGCTTTTGGTGATTAGCTCACATTCACCAGCAAATGAATTTGAAAAGGGGTGGGTTAATAACGAGAAGCAAGAGGTGGCCAGCAGGGGGCGCAGTGAAAATCGCACCAGCAGCCTCCTTCCCATGTGACCTCCCCATCAGATGCCAGAAGAAAAAAGCAACCATCTGCAGGAGGCTCTGGATTCTCTGTGCACTCTCAGCTGATATTCATTGGCAAGCTCCGTTTGTAGCATATTTTACTGTCATCTAGAAAACCTCTAAATAATGGCATGATAGCCACCCCAAACCCTGAAGTTGGTTTGTTGTGACTCATTGTCACGAGATTGTGACCCACTGACCCCTTCTTCTGCTCAGTCTTCCACTGCAGGTTCTCCAGTGCTCGGTAAGCCTCTTCGGCTCAAGGAGAGTGTGGATAAAGTCGGGGGAAAGAAACAGCATGATGAGGAATCCTCAGGAGACAAGGCTATATTCAGCTGGGAGAGGTATAAATGAAAGGAATATTCTCAGATCTGCAAGAGTTACAGAACATCCTATCTCTGATTGCTCCCACACTAGCCCTTTCCTTCAGAATCACTCTCTTTCATTCACTCACTTGTTACAGAGAATCTAGACGACGTCATTGCTAGCCTGTTGCGTTCCGATGTTCTCAGCATCCCCCTCCTGTCTCCCCCCCCCCGGTGGACAAGCATTGCATTATTGAGGCACATGAGGAGTGGTTTGATGACAACGTGGTTGATTATGATGCTCTGCCATTTCCTGGCCCTGGTGGCCACTATATGTCCTGCAATGTCTCTTCCACAATTGTTTTTCAATAGAGGTTTGCCAGCTTTGAGGTGCTGATGTGGGAAGTTGCATTGAGGGACTCCTTGGGCAGCTTGGTATTGTTTTATTTTTTGTTTTTTAAATGAAACCTTTCTCTAATGTGCAAGAACATAAATAAACTTGGGAAATGGAGGACAAAATGATGGGGTTGATAGGGTGGATTGCCATGCCTCTCTCCCACCATTTCCCAGAATGAGCCTGCAAATGAGCTTTTCCTGACTCCCGAACTCATGCTGTATTTAAACAGCTGCCCTCTGCATTAATCCCCTCCCTACATATATGTAGAGGTCCATGCCATCGAACGCAAGGGGATTGACTTCAATCTGAGTAGACGTGCGTGGGAATGGGCTGTGCTTAATATCCGCTTTCATAGCCTAGGCACTGTCCAGATTACATGCGACAACCGTGTCACTACTGCCCCTTCAGTGTGCTTCCGTCCTGCCTGTGTTTCGGCATCGCGGTCCCTGCGCTGTCAGCAAGGTGCTGTTCTCGTTTCTGATGTCCAGGGGCGTCCCGCTAATGAGGCAAAGAGAGACGAGTGCCTCCTGGCCCACTGCCTCGGAGGGCCCCCCGGCCAGTCCTGGCTCTCTCCATTCTGCCGTGCAGCATGCCTGCAAGGGAGCGCAAAGGCAGCTGCCTGCCTGCCTGCCTGCCATCGCTCTCCCTGCTTCCTCGCCCATGCAGCGTGCCTGCGAGAGGGAGAGGGAGCTGCTGGGAGCCCGAGGTCATGGAAGGCGGGAGAGAAGCAAACTTCCCCTTGGCGAAGCTTCCTCCTCCCCGACAGGCTGAGGTCACCGAGAAGAATGGTTTGGATCGCTGCTGAGCTCTGTCCTGCTGTTGCGGGAGGGGGGCGATTCTATCTGCCTTCTATTGCCCAGGCTGGATCTGGAGGTGGAAGAGGGCGGGAGACACTGTCGAGAAGACAAGAACAATTAAGCCCCCACCCCGTTCATGTTGTTTTGCCCTGGTATTCTCTTCGCTTCAAGAGACAGTTAATGGCTTCCCCATTGGAACAGTTTGCCTGTCATTCACCTGTAAAGCTGAATCAAATGTGGGACTTCGGCACTGGGCATAGATCTTTGTGCCCTCCCCCTGGCTTGTAGAAGCAGAGGGAATTGTGCAAACCTGGGAAGACATGATGCCATACTCTTTCATGTACGTCATTGATTCCTGTTGCAGGATTCCACCTTACTTAGCACACCATTTGGATTTGCTCTTTCTAAAAGTGTAGCCAGTACCCTGTTCTCGATACAAGCGGTTCATCGGTAAGGCTCTCTCTTTTCGACCACTAACACAATCTTGGCCATGATGGGAACCACTTTTGCAGGGCAAATTGGTGCAGTGTCGCTGTGCTAAGACAGCCAGGTTCATAACAGCCAAACAGTCTTGGAGACATGATACCCAGTTGTGAAACCATTGGAGACCCTATTACTGCTCTGCAAGCGCCACATAACTTTGGCTCTTCTCTCTTTGTCAGAGTGCCACCAGCGCCACCAAGCCCGCCAGGTCCACCAAGCCCGCCAGAGGTAGAACAATCGCCTCCAAGAAGGCCCAACTCAAGAAGAATGTAAGTAATGGTTGTATTCTATCCAATGAGGCTATTCTCATGATGGAGGAAAACCGGGCGAAAGGAGCCCAGCCCTGTTTTCCATCCTCGTGAGACCCACCAGGCTTGCGGGTGAGCCCAGTGATTCTCTGGCAGCTAGCCCGCCAATGTAGCCCTCCTTTCAACCCAGCTGAGTGAGTGCTCCACTAACCCGGGTTTTCTGATCGTGTGGCGCCTTGGCATGGCTCCGTGCCACGGCCACACACCAGGAGACCTCCGCCGGGAGGCTCAAACAAGCCTCCTGATCCCGGGGGTCTCCCCAGGATTCCTCCATACACTCGCGTGGGTCATCCTGCTAACAAGCAAAAGGTTGCTGGTTCGAATCCCCGCAGGTACTATATCGGGCAGCAGCAATATAGGAAGATGCTGAAAAGCCATCATCTCATACAGCGTGGTAGGAGGCAATGTTAACCCCTCCTGTGTTTTATCCAAAGTAAACCCCAGGACACTGTGGACTCCAGGAGTCGAAATCGACTTGACGGCACACTTTACTTTACTTTTATTTTTGTGAGACTGCTCCCCCGTTCTTTACCTTTTGAATGCCATTTTGAAAACGTTTTGAATGCCAAATCACCACTTTGGGGGCAAATGGCAGCTTTGGTATGGTGGGGCGAATTTTCACATGGATAGAGCACAGTAGGAAAGTCTTGACTCTGCCCCTCGCTGCACAACACATTCCCAGATTGGGGCCCCCTGTGACTGAGAGTCCAAAGGGTCTGCTTCCAGGTTGCACTTGTCTTCTCATGATGGCTCTCAGGTCATGTGCAGGTTGGCCATCATTTGGTCACCAGGGCGCTTTCCAGATTGTGAGCCGTGCACCGCAAAAAGCGGTGTAAACTGCAACGTTTTGTGGTGCCAAATTCAAACGACATTAGAGAGCCATTATAAGGGGGAAAGCCTCCTACAACGGGCAGACACAGCTATTATTTTATTTTATTTTTGCAATGCAGATGCAACATTATAGGGCTGTGACACAGCAATAAAATCCAAAAGGCGGCGTCGGAAATAGGAAAGGCACCTTCCTTACAATACAGGGGCTGTGATGTCAAAACACAGGCTCCACAGAAGCACACTGAAGGGACCCTTTGTGACAGTGTGATAGCGTGCAATCCGGAAAGCGCCCTGTTCACACACTTGGAATCAGTTCTGCATTTCAAGCATAATGACAGCAAAGGCTTCTGCTTGCAGAATAACAGTCCTGCTTGAGTGCCCTGCCCTTCGCCGGCCAGATGTCATTTCACCTGCCAGCCACTTCTGGCTCCCCGCCACCCTCCCTCCCTGTCTCCATGACCTCCTTCGCTCTTCCCCATTGGGGATGGGTTTTTGAACTGCAGGTTCAGCAGTGAGGAGGGTGAAAAGGGAGCTTGTTCCTCCCACACTGCTGATCTGCAGTTCAAAGTCCCTCCGCATGGCAGTGAAGAGGAATGGGTGCATGAAAGAGGCAGTTCTGGCCTTGTCCCCGGATGCTGCTGTCAGTGTCAAGGGTGTGGCCAGCAGCGCATGGACCTCACCTCGGGCAGCATCGGCACTGGAGCTGACACTGGATCTAGCGCTACAGCTGAGCGACTTTGAAAAAGCTGCTGTCTTTGAGAAGTAATTGCCAAGTGATGACCAAATGACGAGGGAGGAGAAGAATGCCGCCTCGAACCCCATTAAGTTTCTGAACTAGTTGGACCAATGGTCTGACTCAGTGGAAGGCAACTTCCTATGTAACTATGTTTAGGCCTCTCTTTAAGAGGGAGGAGAGGGCGCAGTGGGAAGGCACCGCAGCCAATCGAATGGCAAAGAGTGGCTGACATCCCGAGCAGCAAGAGGCTGCTCCTAACTCATCCAGAACGTTCCCAAGCAGCAGAGTGTGCATGCAGCAGGAGGGAGGAGCGATGTTCACTGTTCTCCCTGCCTCTGTCAGTATCCTTTGCCTGCAAAAAGAGGTCCCTGAGGGATTTCTGGAAGGATGTACTTTCCGGATTGTAGGTATGTCTCAACGTTGAGATTGATATTTCAAAACACTTGATGGACATTCTGCCATCCATGGATGTCTCTCCCTCATGTGACTTCTGAACCTTGCTGAGAAGTAAAGTGAGCCGTCAAGTCAGTGTTGACTCCTGGCAACCCCAGGGGCGCAATTCCAGTGCTTGCCCTAGGCGCTCTTTGCCCTAGATACGCCCCTGGGGGAGGGGAGCAATTCTGGCTGCTCTTTCCTGCCCCCATCAGTGCTCTTTACCTTCCTATGACTAATCTGTATGCAGTTGATGCAAGAATGCAGCCAGCCAGCAGGGCATGCAGACGCTGTGTGGCCTGCTGGGAAACAAACAGCAGCACACAAACTACGGAACAGCAGCATGAAAACACCCAGCAGTTGCTGCTGCGAGTCTCCTTACCACGTAGACCCTGCTTGGTGCGGGCGGCCCAGACAGCTCTCGGGCCTGGCCTGCGCTCTCCACCATCCAATGGGAGCACCCACCCGCCGCCCCCGTCCCACGTTGCCCAGAGATCTCATGTGAGTGTGCTGCTGCAGCCTGTGCGAGTGAGTGGAGGGGTGCGGGTGCCACTGGTCTGCTCGCCGGCCACCTGGGATCCGGAGATACCGGGACCCTCCGGCGGCGCCCGCTGGTTGAATCTTGTGATGGTGGGGCATGGAAATTATGCCCCCTTCAGGGGGCGCCCAGAGCACGTGCCCTGGCTGCCCCACCCTGGATCCGCCTCTGCCCTCCGCTCCGGAACAATCTGGCTGAGTTAGGAGCAGATTTTCTGGTTGCTGCTCTGGATATCAGCCTGTAATAAATTTAAGGTGGCGATGATGATGATGATGATGACGATAACGATGATGGTGATGAACAACTTTGTTAGCTATCCCATAACAAATTGTTGTCTGGACGGCTCACAACATGAAATTAAAACATGAAATGAAAACATACAACACATTAAATCATAAGAGACCAAAAGGGGCAGGGGTGGGGGTGGGGAGAGGAAATACAAAATGCAATACAAAGACATTTTAAAACTCTTTTAAAATCAGTTTTAAAAAATCAAATTTGAAAATCAAAAATTTTAAAGCCCGACAGAACAAAAAGGTCTTTAGGTGGCATCTAAAAGAACAAAGTGAGGAAGCCAGGCGAAGCTCACTCAGGAAGCTATTCCATAAATGGGGTGTCACCACCCAAAAGGCCCTCTCCCTAGGAGCCACCCACTTCACCTCCTTTGGCAAGGGCACTCAGAGGAGGGCCTCTGAAGAAGAACTTAAGGTCCTGGTTGGGACATATGAAGCTAGGCACTTTGAACTTTGGGGCCGAAGTCCAGGGCCTCCACCAGTGTTCTCTCTAACAGGGATTCCCAGATGTTGTTGACCACAGCTCCCAGAATCCCCAGCCAAAGGCCATTGCAGCCAAAGGCTATTGCTGGGAGTTGTAGTGAACAGTATCTGGAAATCCCTGCTAGAGGCAACACTGGCCTCCACATCCCTTGGGGGCTCCCAAATCCTTTTTAGTTTGTTTTGGGTGGTGTGGTCTCCACTGGCCCTCAATGGACCAGGCACTCAAGTATAACTGTGACCTGTTTCAGGTGCTTTAGAGACACAGGGGGGAGTGGTGGGGGGAGATATGTGGGATGGGAATATGTTAAGTTGTGTGTTGAAATATTTCTGCTAGTGCATATCTGCATAAGTATATCTGTTTTATATTCTTACATTCTTGTGAGTTCAGTTGCTGTTTGTGCCCTCAAGAACCCACGTATTAAAAATATTCCATGTGTGTATGTGTGTGTACGGGCATGATGCTTAAGTTGCAGGGTGGGGTGCTCCAGAAACCTTTAGGTCCAGGCTCCAAAATTACCTAGGTGCACCTTTGCCTCTGATAGAACACAGACTGTTTGGAGTAAAGGTGTATCTGGTTGGTTTGTGTAGTGCTGTAAGCAAATGTGCTCAGGCTGGCCTAGATGCAGCAGATTCTCTTTAATGTCTGTTTTCATTCTGTCAGGTCCACAACACCACCCCTGTTTGAACCTCCATCTGCACCTCCATCCACACCTCCATCCGTATATCAGTCTGTACCTCCATCTGCACCTCCATCCTCACCTCCATCCGTACATCAGTCTATAGCTCCATCTGCACCTCCACCTGTACCTCTATCTGCACCTCCATCCGCACTTCCATCCGTACATCATTCCGTACCTCCATCTGCACCTCCGCCTTTAAATGGGGTAAGTAAATGTAGAGTAATCTGGGCCTGCTTCTTCCTTTCATTAACCTCGTCATTTTAGAGCTGGTCTGTAAGACAGCCTAGTACAAAGTACGATTGTCAGATACATTTTTTTCAAGGTAGCTAATTTGCACAACCTTTTACTCATACCAGTTGACTCTACCCTACATGAACCATCCACTCCCCCTTTGAGCAGACTTAATATAGGATGCTCTGCATGCATTGCAATATACTTAGGCTTAAAACAATCACAAATGAATCAGTTCCCACTAAGACATAGTCAGAAAAGAAATGGAATCTCTGCTTGTTAAAGGTGGGCCAGAGAAAGTTGTTTTCAGTACTTCACCCACTCCCAGTCTCTTTCCGGGGCGTAGGATGGCTGGCAGCAACCCTGGACAGGGAGGCGCCTGCCCTTTTCCTGCCAATGCTGCCAGGCCGGACCCCCCGCCGCCCAACGAGGTCTCCTCTGCCAGCAGCAGGTCTCCCTACACAGATACTGCTACTGCCGCTGCCTCCTCCTCTGATGGCAGGCTTGTCCCCGGCTGTGCTGTCCCCGGCCGGCCATACCCCTTCCACCCTGTGTCAGGACACCAATGCAGGAGGCGTTTCTGGGGCTAAGCAGCATGTGTGGCGCATCCAACTGGAGAGTGCATTGTGTGTTTGCCCAGCTGGGGGCTTCTTTGCCTTGCTTGACAGGGAGAGGAAGGAAGAACCCTACTGGGAAGGAAGAACCCTACTGGGCCGGCGCAGAAAGCACTCGCCGACTGAATGGGCCATGCAGACACGTAATCAGGGTGGGGCAGGCAGGGCACGTGCCCTAGGCGCCAGTTGCCGGGGGGCGCCAAGTGCTTGCCATGCCCCGCACCCAACCACCACAGTTGTGTGTTTTTTTTTCAGAGTTGGTTTGTTTGTTTTGGAAAATCCCCCCTGCTGGGTGCCTGCTGCCACCCCCACTCACGCAGCCACGCAAGTCGCACAATAGAAATTTGAGTCCCGGCGGAGAGCCTGCGCCCCCGCCCCTACCCCCGCAGAGCACTGACTTTCCGATTATTTTTAGGGAGCGTTTGCAGCCTTAAAGCATCTATTCCCCTTTCTCTTCCTCCAGAGGGGGAAAATAGATGCTTTCAGGCAGCAAGCCTGCCCTGAAATGAGACTGAAGAGCTCTCTTCAGCTCTTTAGAGCTCGAGGCCACACCCCTTTGCATGTGATGTCATCATGTGATACTTCACATGCAAAAGGGCGTGGCCTAGAGCTCTAAAGAGCCGGAGGGAGCTCTTCAGTCGCATTTCAGGGTAGGCTTGCTGCGTGAAAGCACCTCTTCACTCCAAGGTGTGCTCCTTATTCAGTAAACAAAATTTTGCAGGCAACCCCTCTCCCCATCCAGCTCAAATCCTATCTTCCTTTCTTTGGCTGGGCTTTTCTCTGTGCTCTGTTGTTGGAGGGGGTTAGAGGGGAGGGGTGCGGAAGAGAGTAGGTCCTTAGCTGTGCTGGTTTGCCCTTCCAGCAGCTCATGGGTAATAGCTTTGCTGTCTGCTTTCGTGGAATAGGGAATTGCAAAAATAAATTGCTTTGAATTATTTTGTAGAAGGCATAACTCTTATGCCAGTAGTGGTCATGGTTCATCTTTAGTGATGTATTATAAAACTGTATTTAGTTGTTTGCACTGGGTTTTTTCTGTGTGTGTCCAGACAGTCAACAGTTGATGGTGACTTGCTAGAGGACTTTTTTCAAAGGAGCCTTGAGAGGGCAAAATTAAGGAGGAAAAAAATAACTGCTGGGGGAAAATATCATGATCCTTTGCTTTTTGTCCCTTTGCTCAGACCTATAGTTTTTCACTAGCTGATTTTAATTAAAAAAGCAAAACAGTTGAGGTGACTGGTACCTGCATCTATTGCAGAATGTTGATTTGCCTCACTGTTCCACTGTAGTGCTGTTAGTGCAACTAACCGTTCTCAGCATGCAACTTTTGACACTTATAGATGCTCTGCAACGCTTTCTTTTTTTCCTTTTGGATTGTAGCACTGTGTCCTGCTTCCTCCTGTTGTGGTCCAGGCCTGATTTATATACTGAATATGCTCATTAGCTAGCATACAAAATGAGGCCTGTCTCATAGTGTCACCAAGTGACCAAGTTCTTTTATACAGTGACCATGTAGGATCTGGACGCAAGGAAGAAAAGAGATCAAACCAAACCTAAATGATTCAATGGGCTTTATTGAGTATAAAAGAATAACAACATCAATCTAACTGAGCAGAAAGCAGAACATTCTATCAATATTAATAACAGTATTTCAACCCTAACCAGCAACAATATTCACCCAGTGTTCCTAACTAACACATGTGTGTGTATTAAATCTTCCTAGAGCCTAATACAACTCATCTAGAGATGGAAAAAGGTGGGGGGGGGGTTAAGGAAGGCTGAGGACTGGCATGGTTTGGGGAGATCAGGAATTAGTAGAGGGACGAGGGGAAAGGAGAAGAAGGGGAAAGGATGGAGGGATCCAAGGCTTGTAGAGGCAGGATATTACCAGGATCAGAGGCTTGAGAGCAGTGGATCTTTCAGCTGAAGGAGAGAAGCTGTTGCCTGGAGACAAGAGCTTTTGGATCAAGCATGCAGTTTGCTCAGAGCATGTCTGAGAGTCAGAGCACCATGGCTGGGGAAGTCTTGACTTCTCATTGTGCAGTGGAAGTCACAGACAGTTCCTGTCCATGGCCAGAGTTCCTGCCTCTAGCCCTACGGCTTGGGCAGCAAACCCTTGGATTGCTCATGAGCAGATCTTGCTTTTAGGCACAAGACTGCGTGGCACGTCTCGTACTCGAATTAGAATTGTATAAACCAGCCCACTATGAGGAATTACGGTTTTGCAACCATTTCAGTCTGTAGGAGACCAGGTTTAGAGCGGGAATGCTGCAAGACACCTTGTCTGTGTACCTGCAATCCTGTCAAAGATCTGTGAGAGCCAGCATTGGGCTGTGCTGGCAAACCACAAAGCAAGGTTTGAAGGTTATGGAAAAGCAATTGTGAAAACCAGCCCACAGTTTCTTGTTTGCCATTGTAATGGCAACAAAGAAATGTCTCCCCGATTCACTGGGGGAAACTCAATTTACTGAGTGCATTTTAATTTAATTATTTTATCTACTTCATATTTTCAGAAGTTCGGGTGCAGGAAGCGAGGGGGGAGAAAGCGAAGACTGAAGAAGCGCTACTGAGCAGGGAGGAAGGTGATCTGTAAAACACCAACCTTTGTTTTTTTTGTAAATATGATTATTTTTGTATATTATTATTATTATTATTATTATTATTATTATTATTATTATTATTTCTATTATTGTGATTGTTACTGTTATTATTATTATAATTAAAAAACACATTATTCTGAAAGTCACACCTCTTCTTCTCCTCCATGGTCTCTGCAGCAAGAGTTCTGCTTATGTACAGAACAACATTTGGAAGCTTCGGAGGTTTTGTTGGGCATTCTGGTTCCTGCTCGGAAATGGGGAGACCTGTGCACCGTGCGTGCCTCTAGGGCAGGAAGAATACTCCTGTCCCTCAGTTACTTGACAATCATAACTCTAGCAGCATAACTCTAGCAGCAGCAGGGGCAGATCCGCCTGAGGACTTGCTCACCCACCTTTCGCTGCCTCTGCTGCAGGCCCCCCACTGACCCCACCAACCACTGCCTCTGGTAGTAACTTGTGAAAGGCTTTGGTGTACGGGCCTAAGGGGAGGAGGCTGCTTGGTGGCAGCAGTTTCTTGCCCAGCCCCCAGTTGCCAGTCTTGAAAGTGTTGGGAATTCTCTCTGGTAAGAGAATCCCTTTTTCATTACAGCAGAGTGCACAGAGGCACAACACAGCGGAATTTGGTTAGGCATGTGTGTATGCTGAGAGTAAAGTAACTTGGAGCCAGTTCATAGTTTCAAATCAATATATATGGCATTTATTAAAGAACTCCATTCTAGATAGGAAAGTGAGGAGTTAGGCTCTCTAATCTAGCTAGCTAGCTGGATACAGATGGATTCTGCATCTCTGCACACTTGGTGCAGGGAGAAGAGCTTGCATGTTGCAAGGTAGAAGGAAAAGGAAGAGAAGGGGGAGAGGAAGGAAGTGGCTGGAAGGAAAGAAGTGTCCCTGAGAGTAGCAATCTACATTCCAATGGGATAGTGTCAGAGCAGTAGAGAAGGGATGACCAGTGTCTTGACCCTCTAGCCCTCTGACTCACTAGTCTGTCCTCCAAAGTCTTTGAGACAAGAGACTGTGCAAAGTCCTTCACTTCCAACAGAAAGGTGGCCAAGGTAATGAGAAAAGGCTGCCAACTAGGAAACAGTCTCCTCAATCTGTGCCCCTTTAAATGCTGTGGAAGGTGTGAGGCTGTCATAGCTTTCCTCAGGTGAGCAAGAAGCTGGGTCTGCTCCTACTTGGCAGGGAGAAAGTCCCGGAAGAGTAAGCTGAGTTTAGATCAGGGATACTCAACTCTGGTCCTCCTGCAGATATTGGCTTCCAACTCCCATAATCCCTGTCTATTGGCTACTGTGCCTGTGGATTATGAGAGTTGTCATCCCAAAACAGCTGGGGGGCCTAAGTTGAGCAGGTCTGCCTTAGAGGTATCAACTGTTCACAACACCTCTGACCACTGGCAGAGTAATTTGTCCCTCAGAGTTATCCCATAGCGCCATGCCTTGACTTGCGATGCTGCCACAGGGTCAAAAGGAGAGCCTGGCACATGCTAAACATGAAACATGCTTTCTCGTGCTAGTTTAGATAGGACTTCCTGATGCCAAGTCAGTAATAGACTGTCTGTTACCAGGGCTTTGTTTCTTCCCAGTTTCTGGCCCACTGAGTGACTAACTGGAGCATAACAGAGTGGCACTGGAGACACATCTCGGTACTTGGAGCGCTGCCCGCAGGAATTTAGACTGTACAAGTTCCAGAGCCACAATGTTGGGGAAGGGGCCCAATTGGGCACCATCGAGAAGCTAGCTAGTGACTTGGCTGTGAACAGTTCAAGGGCCGCGGATACATAATGGCCTCCTCTTGTCGGCAGGCATTTGAGAATGGCAGAGGCACTTCTCTGGACATTTAAAGCCAGGTGTTCTTTATGACCTTTCCTAGAGCCACCAGAATGGAAAACTACTCCCAAGTCTTTGAAGCGTGCAGCTTGCTCAATCTTATGCCCCTCAATGTGCCAAGAGTGGATCTTGGGCCTCCTGACAAAGGCCATCATTTTAGTTTTGTGATCATTGATTTCCAGGCAGTTCTCCCTGCAGTGCAGCATCAGGGCCCTCAGTCTTCTTCTAAGGCCAATGGGGGGTCCTTGAGAGGATGGCTGCATCAGCCACGTAGAACAGGATGGCAATGTATCTCCCAGCGTGCTTTGGAGGGTGGAAATCTGGGTTGCTGAGCTGGCCCATCATAGAGTTAATGTAGAAGTCGAAGGGGAGTGGAGCCAGAATGCATCCTTGTTTGATGCCCTTCAGCTCTTGTGAGGTGGCCTTGGGGGCTACATCTCACCTGGAGTGATGTGTTCGCGTGCAGGGTGCGATGAAGTTATAGCAGGCCCCGGTCAATGGAGGAGGCTTCCAGCTTCTCCCTTCATTTGACTCGTGAGATGGAGTCGAATGCTGCCTTAAGGTCGATGAAGGCAGCATAGAGGGAGGTCACCCGGCAGGAAGCGTATTTCCCGATAAGGTGCTGTAGAACTAGGCACTGGTCGATGGTGGAACGCCCTTCCCTGAAGCCCGCTTGTTCCTCAGCAAGAAGATTTTCCTGTTCCAATCCATCTTTAAGCTTCCCGGATAGGTGTCTCGCATTAGGTTTGCTGATGGTATTGAGCAAAGTGACGGGTCTGTAATTGGCAGGGTCATCCTTCTTGCCCCTTTTAAATATAAGGCAATGATCACTGCCCCCCCAGTCCTTGGGAATTTGGGCACTCGTGTCAACATTGGTGAAGTGCATAGCCAGGACAGGGGCCCACCAGTCTAGCTTATTTTTTACGGCCTCTGGTGGAATAAGGTCCTCGCCTGGAGCCTTCCCCAGTCTTAACTGGGTGACTAGACTGTGAATCTTTGAGGTTGACACTGGTGCCCACGCTGGAGTGTCTTCAATGGCACAGGTGGAGTTTCTGCAAACAGCAGCAGGCTCTTTGTATAGGTCATGAAAATAGTTCTCCCAGATCTCTGGATGAAGATGACAGTCCAGGTGATTTGGATCATAAGTGGGAGAGTGCTTTGTAAAGAAGCCAGAACATGGCAGAATCTTTGGCTCTAATGGCCTGAATGAGACTAATCCAGGCATCTTTCATGGCATCTCTTTTCTTACGAAGCAGCAGAAGTTTGTGCTGTCTTTTCTGCAGAAGGAGATTCTGTGGGGCCAACTGTCTAGAACTAGCTTTATAGACTTGATAGGTGTAGGGATGGGCTTTTGGGGCTTCAGAACAGTCCTTATCCAACCACTGCTTGGAGGCCTGTTGGCACTGTGCACGTAGCTCACAGATCTTGCGAGAGAGGAGCTGCTGTTATTCCTGGACGAGGGCATTGTAGGAAACCAAAGGTGCAGAAGTAGGGTCATTAGTTAGTGAGGATGATTGAATACGCTGAGGGGGTCAGAGGCGAGTAGCTCACTTAGTGCTTGATCCAGTTGTGGAGACCATTTAGCACGGCAACATGCTCCTCCCGCCAAGGATATGGTGGGATGATCATGGTTCTCCATACGGGACTGATAGATGAAAGGCTTTAGAAGGAGGGAGATGGGGAGATGATCACTGTCAAATTTGGGGACAACCTCAAAACTCTCCACCAGAGGGAGAAGGTTCCCTGAGGCGATAAAGTAGTCAATCAGACACATCCCAGAACCCGCCCGATAGGTGAAGTTGGCAGGATGGTCATTTTCAGCCGAGTCGTTCAGAAGGAAGAGATTAAGTCTGGTGGTCATTTAGACTCAAGCAGAGATCTGCATAACTTGACCTTTGATCCTTTGAAAGACAGATAAGAGGGAGCCCTTCCTCCTCAGGACTGGGTGGATAAGCACTCTGTTGAGTGTATGAAGTATGGTAATCAGGGCCCAGCCTAGCGTTTAAATCACCACCCATCACCACAAATGCATTAGGAATGGATAGGAGGAGATCTGCTACGTAGTTTTCCAGTTCAGTCCACATTGATCTGACCTGAGGCTTCCTCCGTATCGGAGAGAGATAGATGTTAATTTTCAGCAGACTGCAGCAGCCGAATTGAATCAAAATTGCCATAGCATATTGTTTGAGTGGTGGAAGCAGCTTTGAGGATGCGTGTAGAGAGGTAGCAACAAGCACATCCAGGCCACCTTTGCATCTGCCACAGCCTGCCCCAGGTACAGCTCCAACTGTATAAGAGTGAAAGACATTGAGTAATATCTCCCCGGATGAGTCTGAATAGCAAGTCCTGAGGACAAACAACAGGGCAGGCCTGCGGTCTTAATGTCCTGCTTGTGGGCTTTCATGAATCATCTGGCTGACCACTGTTGGAAAGAGGATGCTGGACTAGATGCATCTATGCAATCCAGCAAAGCAATTCTTACATTTGTGTTAAGATGATGAAAATGGTCTCTTTATCATTTGACCACCTGCCTCTCTACCTAGTCTACCATTTCAAATTACAGAACATTTAATCTACAATCCAATCTTCAGATGCAAAACAAAAGCACTTACAAACAGAAATAACACCAGCATCCCTGCCAGCCTCTACTATTCAGCACCACCAGTTTCCTCCCCACACTTCTGAGATTTCACCAGGTACTAGACACACCTTTCAAGACCATCATTACAGCCTTGAGAACAGTAGATCTTCTTTTAGAAGAAAATGTCTCAGGACGTTGAATTTCTTTCAAAATACTGTGCTTGTGCAAAGCAACGGTATAATCAGGGAGCACATAGACTTCTTGCAGTGGAGCGGTTGGCCTGCTGGATCCAAACACAGCTTTGATGTAATGCCTCATATGACCTCTGTAGCACAAGATGGAGCCACACTCCAGTAGCTCCAATCATGCCAGCAAAGCATCTCTGATGGGTGTGCCCAAGCACACCCACATCCATGCCATGTTCCAGGCAGGATTCAAACTCACCTTCCATCCCCACCCCTAGGAGAAGAAGTTTGTGCAAATCTTCTAATACAGGATTCCCAACCTTTTAAAAAACATGCATACCCTTTCTGCTCACAGACCAGTCCTTCAATTCAGATACCCTGTAGTGTGTGTGTGTGTGTGTGTGGATTGATGGATGTATTGATTAAGTGCTGTCAAGTCGGTGTCAACTCTTAGCAACCACACAGATAGATTCTCTCCAGGGTGATCTCTCAGGTCTCTCAGTGATGCATTCATTGCTGTCATAATCGAGTCCATCCACCTTGTTGCTGGTTGTCCTCTTCTCTTTCCTTCAACTCCCCCAAGAATTATAGACTTCTCAAGGGAGCTGGCTCTTCGCATAATCTGTCTGAAGTATGATAGTTTGAGTCTGGTCATTTGTGCCTCGAGTGAACATTCTGGATTGATTTGTTCTATGATCCATTGGTTTGTTTTCCTGGCTGACCATGGTATCCTCAAGAGTCTACTCCTGCACCAAAGTTCAAAAGCGTCAATGCTTTTTCTATCTTGTTTCTTCAAAGTCTGCCTTTCACATCCATAGAATGTCATGGGGGAAACCATTGTCCAAACGATTCTAATCTTTGTAGGTGTAGACTCCTCACGGCATCTAAATATCCTTTCTGAGGCCTTCATTGCAACCCTACCAAGTGCTTGTTTGGGGCGTATTTCTTGACTGCTGGATCCTTTACTGTTGACAGTCGATCCTAAAAGGGAGAAGCTATCCACCACTTCAGTGTCTTCAGTGTCTATTCTGAGGCTGGTTGCTGTACCCCTTTCTTGTCTTTAGTTTAGTCTTCTTTACATGTAATTGTAGTCCCATATTTTCACTGTGCTCCTTCACTTTCATTACTAGAGCCCCATTCTCAGCTCTCAGAGTGGTGTCATCAGTGTAGCGCAGCTTATTGTGTATCTATGCACACACAAATCTAAAGGTTACAGTTATGAAACAGCTTACTCCAGTCACTGGCTTACATCCAGACTCAGTTACTCAAGAGTACTCCCACTGAAATTAATCAACTTGTCCCACTAATTTCAAGAAGACTGCTGATGACTAACTTTCTCTGGATGTAGGTCTGTGGCTGGAGTAGCCTGCCTCATGACTGTAGCATTAAAACTTGGCGCTAATATTCCGTCGGTCAGGATGAGGGAAGGAGTACGCTGAGCTTCCGCACGTAGCCAGCCAGTCAGAAGCAAAGGAAGAGAGCCTTCACCCTCCTCCCTCCCCTTCTACAATAGATACATCGCTGAGAACATGTTGGCTTCCAGCCGGCAGTCCTCAAATGAGGAACACATCGCGTGGCAGGAGGTCTCTGCATACCCCCGGGAGCCCTTCAAGTACCACTAGGGGTACTAGTACCCCCTGTTGGGAACCCCTGTTCTATATACAGAGAGTTCTTTCTTTAATTCATATCCAGGTCTCCATCTGTACCAGAGAGAGGCCCTTTCCACAGCAAGTCTGCACAGCTACAAATGGCAAAACGTAACCAATCACTATCTTGGCTTCAATGGCTGGTCTAGTTGCCTCATCACGGTAAGGATGACCTGCTGTTTTCACTGTCATTTCAGTGAAAAGAAGCTTTCATACCAAGTCTGCAGGTATGCTTCATTTAAGTGTCATGACTTCCCTCCATGGGTAGGTGAGAGAGCAAGCCAGTAGCTCATTTTGTGCTGAGTGTAGACAGAAGTCTGCCAATTGCTAATCACTTCTATAACAAAATAGGTCTGGGAATTCACTACCTCGGAGAAGTGATGAACTAGTTTGATCTAATATGTAAGCAGCTGTCCACTGTAAATGTATTGGGTCTACAGATTTGGATTGGCTTTGGTAGCCAGCTCTTCATATTGCCAACTTCCTCCCCAGGGATGTCTGCTTGCCCGACACAAAGCCAGACTCCTCCTCCCTCCAAATTCCCAGTGTGTGGAGAATTCAGGAGTTGAGAGGAGTCTCTCATTTTGTGCTCGCAGTACTGTTGCCGGAAATATTCCTAGTCACTCATGGTGACCTGCAAAACGTTGAGATATAAAGGCAGTTCACACAATGCTCCTGTTTTAGGATTGTGTGCAAGGGAAAGGCTGGAGAGAGAGAAGTGATTTCTGGGGGAGAGGAGCTGAGCCAGAGAGTGCCTTCCTACCCAGCTCGCATACCCAGCACTTTACCCAGGCAGGAAGAAACATATGTCTGTTCTAATCACAGCCATGTGAACTGCCTTACAGAGCACCTTGAGGGGGATGAGGGTGGGAAAGGAAGCATGGGATGGATGGAAGTAGTGGGACTTCTATTATTATTATTATTATTATTATTATTATTATTATTATTATTATTATTATTATTCTTACACTTATATCCCGCTCTTCCTCCAAGGAGCCCAGAGCGGTTTACTACATACTTGAGTTACTCTTTCACAACAACCCTGTGAAGTAGGTTAGGCTGAGAGAGAAGTGACTGGCTCAGAGTCACCCAGCTAGTTTCATGGCTGAATGGGGATTTGAACTCGGGTCTCCCCAGTCCTAGTCCAGCACTCTAAGCACTACACCATGCTGGCTCTGCCTTTCCCTCTATTGCTCTCAAAATCCCAATTTGAACATTTTCAGAATATATCTAGTTTTGAAGAGGAGGAGAACAAAGAGGAGGAAGTGAGGTCTTCACTCAGGAGCCAATGTCTGAAGTATTTCTGCTCTTTAACACAAATGTGTTATATATATTCCACAATGCACTACATGCACAATGCAATGGGGGATTTGCCTGTCAGATTCTGTATCTCCTAGGGCACACAATACTGGCAGCCAGGTTAATGGTGCGCTTGCAAAATCTTAGCTAACAGCTGGGTTGGTTTGAAGGGTTAGGTAGGCGAGAAGCATCGGGATCCACAGGGATCCCGGCCTAACATCAGCTGGGCTGCCCTTGCCCGCGTTAGGCTGGTCATGAGAACAGTCCCATTGATTCTCAGGCCCAAGATACAGCATTCTTTAGACATTCACCCAGCTAGCATTGATTATTAGCTCAATCATTTTCAGCAACAAATTGACATGCCTAGATCTTCCTGTCCAGTCTTCTAGATTCTAGGCTCGGTTAGGATGTTGGATAAAAGCTATCTTTATATGCATTGACAGTAATAAACTCAACTCAACTACAACTAAGACATGCCTATATATCTCAGACCAATCTCTTTTTCTTATAACAGAAAGGTATAGTCTTTCAGAGTTTCTTATGGCCGCCAAGAGAGCCCAGAAGCTTGCAGCACATTAAGCACTCTCGGACGCATTTCGAAAGATCCTGCTTGTTGTTCGAGGCAAGGCCTTTTCCTTTTAAAAATAAAAACACATTTTTAAAATCCTGCTTCTCTCCCACTCTTACCTGGGGTTCCAAGTGGTTTCCATCCACAGGACGGATCAGATCCTCACCTGCTTAGCTGAGTTTCTCCCAGACCATTTTCTGAGTCCTAGGTGGAAGAGCAGAGACACAAGTTACTGGCTTTAAAGCTTGGGATCTTCTCCAACGATGGTGGGAATTGTGGAGGAGGAGACTCGCCATCCAGACATGCATGGTGACGAAGGCCAAGGGCAGCAAAGAGTGGGGCTAAGGGCATTCTTCATCCAGATGAGATGGCTCCCCCATGAGGCAAGGTGAGGTGACAGTCTCAGGCGGCACTTATGCCCTAGGATGGCAAGTGTAGGCACCCTGCCCCCCTGCAGGTGTAGTCTCACCTGCCTGCTACCACCGCCTCCCACCAGCTCTACACTCTGTCACCGTCCTTTCAGGTGTCCTCCCCTTTATCCTGGCCCTGCTCCTGATGCAGACAGTGGTCTCTACCTCTTCTCCATTGCCCAGCTGCCTCATCTTTTGAAAATTTATTTAATCTATTTTAATTGATTTTGACATTTAGATCCCGCTCTTCCTCCAAGCAGCTCAGCGTGGTGTACATGCCTTTTTTTATCCTCACGACAACCCTGTGAGGTAGTTTAGGCTGAGAGATATATGACTGGCCCAGAGTCACCCAGTGAGTTTCATGGTGGAAAGGGGATTCGAACTCGGGTCTTCCTGGTCCTTGTCCAACACTCTAAACACTACACTCTGCTGGCTCTTCTGGGCATGTCACTGTATGAAACTGCAAGTCAGGAGTGGAGACAGAGAAAATGGTGCTTCTAGCATAGAGTGGTGGCCTCTCCTCATTGCTTCTGCTTTGCTAGCTACAGTAGCTGGTTCTCTCCCCCCAACCCCATCAGCAGGGGAGACTTGTGCATAGGAAGAAGAGAACAAGGAGGAAACAGATCCAGCTACTGGAGCAAGAGAAGCAGTGGCAACAAAGAGTCAGAAGCCTACTCTGTGAGGAGCAGACACAGCTTGAGGAGGTGAGCAGGCTTTTCTAAACAGAACAACTAGCCTTCCCCCCTTCAAACCAACACTACACTATGCTGGCTCTTCTGGGCATGTCACTGTATGAAATTGCAAGTCAGCGGTGGAGTACAATGACATGTTGTATCTTCTGATGGATTTTTCACATTAAGCTGTTTTTGCAGGGTAAAAAATAAAAAATAAAATAAAAATAAAAACAAGCCTAGGGCTACAGTAATGCAAAGACGTTCCCGTCAAGATTTCTACCAGTCGCAGCTGTTAAAAGGCAGAGGACTCCTGCCGGGGGTGGGGGGACAAAACACACGGCAACCCTACTGTGCAGCCTCCCCAAAGTTCTGCAAAGGTTGCCTGGTTTCTCTGTGCTGGTCAGGATAGGGGGTGCCAGAGAGCCTAAGCGACACACGGAGCAGCAGCACCAGCTCCATCGGTTGTCATTCCAGGCAGGGCAAGGCAGGACATCTTGATGTGGCAGCGTATTCGGGGTCATGCTGCTCTCACTCTGTGCAGGAGGCTGGACACGGCAGAAACACGACAAGAGCCCTGGTTTGTACACTTCTTCCTGTGCAGGCACAATGCAAGTCGTGCTGCTCTAGGTGCATAGGCAGAACGGGGGGGGGGGGGGCAGGCAGGGCAGGTGCCCTGGGTGCCACTGAGGTTGGTGCGCCACACCAGTTCCTGCCACCCCCACCCCATTGCCCACCTGCCCAGCCCCAGGGCCCCTCAGCCACTTGCCTCCAGCTCCGGCCCAGGATCGGCAAGGCCTGCAAACTGCAGAGCTCTTCTCTCCCCGCCTCTCAGCTGATCGGTGGGTGGGCGGGGCTTCCAGAGAGGCCTCCCAGTAGGCCTCCCTGAAGCCTGAACTGGGCAGGCCCCAAGGAAGGAAGGAAGGAGGAAGCAGGCAGAGCTCTCCAAAGCAGCAGCAGCAGCAGCCCCCCTGCCCAGACCATCCAGAACAGCTATTGCTAGGTAGGCTGTGAATTCCTTTTTGGGGTCCCCCCACCCCTATAGGAATCTGCTTGCCATAGGGCTTTGATATGGGGGTGGGTGGGGGGGCGAGACTGAGAAGTCTCTGAATATTTAATTGAAAACAGACTGGAAAATGTGCTGGCTTTAAAAACAAAAACTATCTAAAAAGGCCTATAAGTGGCTTGTTTCAGGGCAGAAAATTACAAAAACTTCTGGAACAAGTATATTTTATTTATTTTCATTCAATCATTCATAAATGTACTTATGTTCAAGTTGTTTTGCAACCCAGAAGGTCTGAGTGAGAACTGTGAAGCATGTGTTGTGTTTTTATTTTATTTTTCTTGTGTGTGAACTGCTCCCCATAAACTTGCAGGGACTTCAGGGTAAATCTGGCCAACATGTGAATGCAGCACCTCTATTCCAGAGGAGATGTGTGTTAAAGGGCTTTAAAAGCCCTGTGTGAAAAACCTCCTGGAATCAAACTTTTCTGAATTTGTTCAGAATTCTGAGAAAAAAATCATTGGCTCACCCTGCAGGGTTGAAAGTCTCCTTTGCTAATCCGCAGCGAGGGGGCCATTTTAATCATTAGTGTTGCTAGTGTGTTCTAGGCATTAAAAGTAGCACAAATATATAGTACTCGATGTATATCACTATATACTGTGAAGTGTGCATGTGTGTATTCAGTGAAATGTATTTCCAGGCAGCATACTTATTTTGAAAGATCCGACTTAAATCCTTGGGGGCCTGTGGTGTGTGGAGGCCCTGGACTTTGAGGGGCTGGGGGCCCATTTTGAAATCTCACCTTGGCCCATTCCAACTTTGCTATGCCTCTAAATGGCTCATGTTTTCAGGTTTGGATCAACAAACATATCTAGATGGTACAGTGTTCCTTTTAAGAGGGATTTCCAGATATTGTTGACTACAAGTCCCATCATTCCTGTTTGGACAGGGGCGCAATTTCAGTGCTTGCCCTAGGTGCCATTTTCCCTGGTTAGGCCTCTGGGCCTGGGGGTGGGGTGTGTGTGGAAATTCTCTCTCACCAGCTCCTCAGTGAAAGTACACACTCCAGAGCTGCCTGGCTACCAACTTTCTAGCCTGCTGCTACCAGCCTGTGTGGAGAATAGTTAGAAGGATGGACTGGACCAATGGGCTGACTCAGGAAAAGGCAGCTTACTAGAAGGTTGCTAGATCTCTTGTATGCCTTTTCTTCGGTCTTCAGCACAGACAAGTGAGAGCATCAGAGCCCAGGGCAAGAGGGAAGGGGGGAGCTGGCAGGCTCAGGGCAATACACATGCCTCAGGCAAAGAATCTACATTTCCTCTGGCTCTGCTGGCTTTAAACAAAGATCCGCAGCTCTTTTCCTGTTGCACCCTGCTGGCTTTTCTGGTTTCTTTTTGTTTCTGGCTTCTAGCTAAGCTCAGTCTCTGACTAGTTTTACAATATGTGTTTAAACAAATGAGCACATGCAAAGTGCAACTCTCTCTCTCTCAAATCCCCTGGGAGAAGGTAGGAACATCCTTAATTAAACAGAGAGAGACAACAACAGACCTCCTTTGGAGAAAAAGTACAGAAGAAGAGTCTCCCTGCCTCTGGCCAGCAGCACACACACACTGAACCCCGCCGTCTCGGCCTGCAGCCCCACTCCCCAGGCTCCAGCAGCAGTCTCCGTCTCCGTCTCCAGCCGCTGTCCTCCTCCTCCTCCTCCTCCTCCTCCTCCTCCTCTCGCCTCCTCAGCATGCCTGCCGGCTGCCTGCCTGCTTGCGCACCCCAATGTGATCACACCAGGCAGGCAGAGCGGTGTGGGCAGTCGCACGCACCCCCAACTGACTGAGTGGCTGTGAGAGAGAAGGGGAGGCAGAGCAGAGCAGCCCCCGTGTGCGTCCCAAACACCTCACCAGGCCAGGCAGGCTGAGCCAGAAGCCCCGGCGGTGGCTGCTGCTGCTGAGTGAGGGGAGAGCAGGCTGCTCTTGCCGCTCCGCTCACCCCGATCTCCCCCCCGCCCGCCCCAGGTATTTGTTTATGCAGATTTACACACACACACATATACCCCACGGAGAGAGAAGAGAGAGAGAAAAATAAAATAAAACAAAGGTAGTACCACAAAGTCATTACAGACAAAGTTGGAAGGGGAAATCGCATTTGTCTCTTTTCCCCTTCTGACCAAAGGAACCCCCCCCCACCTGCACACAATCTTCTTCTCTCGTGATCATCCTGCTGCCACAAGTTCTGAGAGAAGGAGCCAAGGGGGAAAGAGTCCCATGCTGTGGTGCAGGGCTAGGGTTCCCTAGTCATTTATGTTCCCAATTCCCCCCCCCCCCGCGAAGTTTATGTTAGCCATGGGGGTGCTTGGCAAAAGAAGGGTCTCATTTCTCCCCCCCCCCCCGACCTGCCCACCCACGTCTCCCTGTACAAGCAGCCTTGAGAACTGCTCCTGCTGAGAGGTGGCCGCCTCCCTCCGCTCCAAATCTGCTTTTCGAGCCTCTCTGCACTGCAGGGTAGGGCGCGTGCGAGACATACACACAAACGAGAGAGAGAGAGAGATATTTGAGCAGAGGAGCAGTTTACTTTGTCTGGAGAGAGAGTGTGTGTGTGTATGCAGTTAATGCAAGAATGCAGCCAGCCAGCAGGGCAGGCAGACGCTGTGTCGCCTGCTGGGCAACAAACAGCCGCACACAGCATCAGCACACAAACTACGGAACAGCAGCATGCAAACACCCAGCAGTTGCTGCTGCGAGTCTCCCTGCCACGTGGAACCGGCTTGGTGCGGGCGGCTCAGACAGCTCTCGGGCCCGGCCTGCGCTCTCCACCATCCAATGGGAGCACCCACCCGCCACCCTGTCCCACGCTGCCCAGAGATCTCGTGTGAGTGTGCTGCTGCTGCAGCCTGTGCAAGTGAGTGGAGGGGTGCGGGTGCCACTGGTCCGCTCGCCGGCCACCTGGGATCCGGAGATACCGGGACCCTCCGGCGGCGCCCGCTGGTTGAATCTTGTGATGGTGAGGCATGGAAATTATGCCCGCTTCAGGGGGCGCCCAGAGCACGTTCCCTGGCTGCCCCACGCTGGATCCGCCTCTGCCCTCCGCTCCGGAACAATCTGGCTGAGTTAGGAGCAGATTTTCTGGTTGCTGCTCTGGATATCAGCCTGTAATAAATTTAAGGTGGCGATGATGATGATGATGATGATGACGATGATGGTGATGAACAACTTTGTTAGCTATCCCATAACAAATTGCTGTCTGGGTGGCTCACAACATGAAATGAAAACATATAACACATTAAATCATATAAGAGACCAAAAGTGGCAGGGGTGGGGGGTGGGGAGAGAAAATACAAAATGCAATACAAAGAAATTTTAAAACTCTTTTAAAATCAGTTTTAAAAAATCAAATGTGAATATCAAAATTTTAAAAGCCCAACAGAACAAAAAGGTCTTTAGGTGGCATCTAAAAGAACAAAGTGAGGAAGCCAGGCGAAGCTCACTCGGGAAGCTATTCCATAAATGGGGTGTCACCACCCAAAAGGCCCTCTCCCTAGTAGCCACCCGCCTCACCTCCTTTGGCAAGGGCACTCAGAGGAGGGCCTCTGAAGAAGAACTTAAGGTCCTGGTTGGGATATATGGAGCAAGGCACTTTGAACTTTGGGGCCGAAGTCCAGGGCCTCCACCAGTGTTCTCTCTGACAGGGATTCCCAGATGTTGTTGACCACAGCTCCCAGAATCCCCAGCCAAAGGCCATTGCAGCCAAAGGCTATTGCTGGGAGTTGTAGTGAACAGTATCTGGAAATCCCTGCTAGAGGCAACACTGGCCTCCACACCCCTTGGGGGGCCCCAAATCCTTTTTAGTTTGTTTTGGGTGGTGTGGTCTCCACTGGCCCTCAATGGACCAGGCATTCAAGTATAACTGTGACCTGTTTCAGGTGCTTTAGAGACAGAGGGGGGAGTGGGGGGGGGAGATATGTGGGATGGGAATATGTTAAGTTGTGTGTTGAAACATTTCTGCTAGTGCATATCTGCATAAGTGTACATCTGTTTTATATTTTTACATTCTTGTGAGTTCAGTTGCTGTTTGTGCCTTCAAGAACCCACGTATTAATAATATTGCATGTGTCACTGTGTGTGTGTGTGTGTGTGTGTAGGGGGGATGATGCTTAAGTTGCAGGGTGGGGGTGAGGGGTGGGGTGCTCCAGAAACCTTTAGGTCCAGGCTCCAAAATTACCTAGGTGCACCTTTGCCTCTGATAGAGCACAGACTGTTTGGAGTAAAGGTGTATGTGGTTGGTTTGTGTAGTGCTGTAAGCAAATGTGCTCAGGCTGGCCTAGATGCAGCAGATTCTATTTAATGTCTGTTTTCATTCTGTCAGGTCCGCACCTCCACCCCTGTTTGCACCACCACCCGCACCTCCGCCTGTACATGGGGTAAGTAAATGTAGAGTAATCTGGGCCTGCTTCTTCCTTTCATTAACCTGGTCATATTAGAGCTGGTCTGTAGGACAGCCTAGTACAAAGGCTTTTTTTTTTTTAAAGGTAGCTAATTTGCACAACCTTTTACTCATGCCAGTTGACTCTACCCTACATGACCCATCCACTCCCCCTTTGAGCAAACTTGATATAGGATGCTCTGCATGCATTGCTATATACTTAGGCTTAAAACAATCACAAATGAATCAGTTCCCACTAAGATATAATCAGAAAAGAAATGGAATCTCTGCTTGTTAAAGGTGGGCCAGAGAAAGTTGTTTTGAGTACTTCACCCACTCCCAGTCTCTGTCCGGGATGTAGGAAGGCTGGCAGCAACCCTGGAGAGGCAGGTGCCTGCCCTTTTCCTGCCAATGCTGCCAGGCCGGACCCCCCGCCGCCCAACGAGGTCTCCTCTGCCAGCACCGGGTCTCCCTACACACATACTGCTACTGCCGCTGCCTCCTCCTCTGATGGCAGGCTTGTCCCCGGCTGTGCTGTCCCCGGCCGGCCATAACCCTTCCACCCTGTGTCAGGACACCAATGCAGGAGGCGTTTCCGGGGCTGAGCAGCATGTGTGGCGCATCCAACTGGAGAGTGCATTCTGTGTTGGCCCAGCTGGGGTCTTCTTTGCCTTGCTTGCCAGGGAGAGGAAGGAAGAACCCTACTGGGCCGGCGCAGAAAGCACTTGCCGACTTAATGGGCCATATCACAACAGGGAAGGAGACAGGTGCAGCATCAGGTAGCAGTTGGGGGGGGATGGTTCCCTGGGGGGAGGCTGCACCCGGGTGGGGCCCACGGCCGAGGGGCAGTCCCCCCTACTCCATTTCATCCCTACACACCTGGTCTCTGTGATGGGATTCTCAAACAAAATTTGTGGGGTGGAATCCAGAGCTGCATTTCTAGCACCTGAACGGCCTTCCGTTTTTCAGACCTGAGGACCAGATCTAGGAAGGGATCTCAAGGAGACATCTGCTTTTGCAAAACATTTTTCTGACATGTCTTTAGTTATGAAGGGAAACGGGAGCGCACACAGCTCCCAAACCTGGGTAGGACACGTCTCCTGCTCGAATTAGAATTGTATAAACCAGCCCACTATGAGGAATTATGGTTTTGCAACCATTTCAGTCTGTAGGAGACCAGGTTTAGAGAGGGAATGCTGCAAGACAACTTCTCTGTGTACCTGCAATCCTGTCAAAGATCTGTGAGAGCCAGAATTGGGCTGTGCTGGCAAACCACAAAGCAAGGTTTGAAGGTTATGGAAAAGCAATTGTGAAAACCAGCCCACAGTTTCCAGTTTGCCATTGTAATGGCAACAAAGAAATGTCTCCCAGATTCACTGGGGGAAACCCAATTTACTGAGAGCATTTTAATTTAATCATTGTATCTACTTCATATTTTCAGAAGTTCGGGTGCAGGAAGCGAGGGGGGAAGAAGCGAAGGTGGAAGAAGCACAACTGAGCGGGGAGGAAGTGGAACTGGAGAAGACCAACCTTTGTTATTTTTTAAAATAATGCTATATTATTATTATTGCTATTGCTACTACTATCTATATATATAATTCTCCTGGGTGTGCCTTTCGAATGTGCGTTCCGTCAGCCCAGCTGATTTGCTGGGCTGTGGGGGCGCCTGATTGGTCCTGGCACACCCAGGAGAATTGGCTGGCTGGGCGGCTGCGGAGGCAAGGCAGCAGGCCAGGCTGTGGCAGTGGCGGCGGGCCAGGCCGCGGCGGCGGGCCCCAGCCCGGCCACAGATGTGAGGCGGCGGGGGCAGCCCGGCCCAGCCCGACAGCATGGTGGTGGTGGTGGTGCAGCAGCGGCGGGGAGGGGGGCGGCCCGGCCCGGCAGCACGGTGGTGGCAGCAGTGGGTCCGGCCCGGCCGCGGGTTGTAGACGACTGGTCCGGCCGCGGCACTTGGCCCGGCGGCGGCAGCAGCACTCGGCCTGGTTGCCTGGGCTTGGCCCGGCCGCCTGGGCTTGGCACTTTGGCTTGGCACTCCGGCCAGGCCGCCTGGGCTTGGCCTGGCTGGAGACTGGGGCAGGTGGGGGTAGGGGAGACGTAGCCGGCCCCAAAGAGGGACAGCCAGAAATGGGGGGGGGCTGAGAAGCGCACAAGAAGCGGGGGAGCGGAGATAGCTGGGCATGCCGACAGGAGGGGGGAACCACGGCTGGGTTCAACTAGAGACGCAGATGTTCTGCGCCCTGGCCCACTAGTTATTATTATTGCTATTGCTACTACTATTATTATTTTTGCTATTGCTGCTATTAATTATTATTATTATTATTATTATTATTATTATTATTGCTACTACTACTACTATTATAATAATTAAAAAATACATAATTCTGAAAGACACACCTCTTTTTCTCCTCCATGGTCTCTGCAGCAAGAGTTCTGCTTATGTACAGAACAACATTTGGAAGCTTCGGAGGTTTTGTAGAGCATTCTGGTTCCTGCTCTGAAATGGGGAGACCTGTGCACCGTGCGTGCCTCTAGGGCAGGAAGAATACTCCTGTCCCTCAGTTACTTGACAATCATAACTCTAGCAGGAGCAGGGGCAGATCCGCCTGAGGACTTGCTCACCCACCTTTCGCTGCCTCTGCTGCAGGCCCCCCACTGACCCCACCACCCACTGCCTCTGCTGCAGGCCCCCGCCCGCCACTGGCCTTTGTGACCTCTGCTCACTGCCACTGTTAAGGCTTGCTGGCTTCTCTTTGCCAGCGGCAACACAGTATAATAATGTCACTGCCCAGCACCTGCCCAGCACCTGAGATGGGCTCATACCAGTGTGATATCATGTTACAGCCAGCGAAGGAAAGTAAAGCGGCTGCGACTGTAGTGGTGAGCAGAGGTTGTCAGGAGAGCGTTAGGAGAGTTGATGCCTGAGCTCAGGAAGCAAAGTCAGGGAAAGCGTGTTCTGCTCTTTGAGAGAAGAGAGTTGGGCTGGAGTTAAATTATTGTTAGGGAGTGGATCAGGTGTAGCCTAGCTTGGTAGGAGTGGAATGGTTAGATCTCTCTCTGGTGAAATAGAAACTTAAGCGTTAACATAAGAACAGAAAACCAGTAAACTCTCTTACACAGTGTGTGAGGCACAGCAGGTAAATTTTTGACTAGCACTTTAGGGAAAAGTGTAGAGGAAAAGGGAATTTTGACTGTTCAGAATGAGAATAAAGGAAGAGTTTGACCATATTTCAGAAAGGAACAAAAAAGTCATCAGCATAGCCTGAGTAAAATCAATCCTCCAGTTAAAGTGTTAATGCCATTATCTGAAACATCAAGTAAAACAATCCAGTAGCATTCAAGTGTACCATGTATAAGAAATCCTTAAGAAATATTCTAACTTGTAGTAGAGCTACTGTCCGCGTCTATTACCAGTTTCAAAGTTATAATCTGTAACCAAGTTAAGCACAAACATTCTGAAACCTTGAACCACACTTTTAAATAAAAACTTGTAATTTTTACAAAAAGTGTCCTTTCTGTCCACACCTACATGCCTACCCTGTGCCATAAAGTACCAAAAACAACACCAGGAGCATTTCCAGACAGCAGGCTTTAAAGCGAGTTTGAATTTGCCCCTCCAAATCTATGCAAAAAGTGGATTTTTTTTTTAACCCTGGACATAAATCAGGCCACTTACACTCTAATGCACAATGAAAAACTCGAATCATGTCTGTAGTGCTCCCCGATAGATTGCAGGGACTTGGGAGAAATGTGAACGCACAACCTCCATTCTGGAGGAGAAGCATGCTAAAAGCCCCATCTGGGTGCTTTCCAGATCACAGCCTAAAACAGCATTAAAATGCTTTGGTGTGGCAGGATCATATTGAAAACGATCCCCAGAATCTCAAACTCCTACAACAGGAAAATTCAGCTATTTTTCTGCAACGGACTGACAACGCTGTAGCACTAAATCACAAAGATAAAATCTGAAGTGAGGCATCGGAAATGTGAACGGCACCTTGCTATCAGTGCAGGGACTGCAGTGTCACAACAGAGGAAGTACGGAAGCACACTTTGCAGATCCATAGTGACACTGTGGTAAGGGTTAATCTGGAAAGTTCCCTGGAAATGCTCCTGGGACTTCTACACACAGCAGTTTTTACTGTGAATTTACAAGGAGGCTTTACTGCAAACTTGACATTGCCCCCCCCCCCAACCCCCATTGAAATAGTGAATTTTTGATTGATGATTGATTAAGTGCCGTCAAGTTGGTGTCGACTAACAACCACATAGATAGATTCTCTCCAGGACTGTCTTCAACTTGGCCTTTAAGGTCTCTCAGTGGTGCATTCATTGCTGTCCTAATTGAGTCCATCCACCTTGCTGCTGGACATGGTCCTCTTCTCTTTCATTCAACTTTCCCCAGCATTATGGACTTCTCAAGGGAGCTGGGTTTTCGCATAATGTGTCCGAAGTATGATAGTTTGAGCCTGGTCATTTGTGCCTCGAGTGAAAATTCTGGATTGATGGAAATTCTGGACTGAGGGGTTTTTTTTACCCCAGATATAAATCAGGCTACACTCTAACATGCAGTGAAAACCCAAATTGTGTGTGAACTGCTCCCCGATAACTCACAGGGACCGGGGTAAATCTAGCCAATATGTGAATGCACCCCCTCTATTCTGGAGGAGATGTGAGTTAAAGGGCTTCAAAAGCCCATTGTGAAAAGCTTCCTGGTGAACCTGTGTGCTGGCAGCCAAAGCAAAATTACAAGACAGCATTAAGTGACTTGTATCATTCTCTGTGGGGGAAAGCCCTTAAAGAGCGGCATTGGAGTCATAGGAGATCTTGGTAACATCAGTTTTTAATAGCTGGTAGAAGTTAAGCCAGTGCTGCTGCTCCCATCACTGCTGTAAGGGAAACTACAGTTGCTATGTTCAGTAAGAGTTTGCAGCCCTAACTTGAAGCCCTAACACAAGCATTCATCCATGTTTCTATCCTCTGAGAAATGTGTGTTTTTTCTAATTGTAGCCACTAGGTGGCAAGTTTGCATTCTCCAAATGTCAGAGGACTGCCTGAGAATGTGATATCTGTTTACCATAAACCAACAGTGTTGCTTCATTTGATATGAGTTGTGTAACTCACATTTACTGTATGGCATGCTGCATTCCCTCTACATTTGAACAAATGATCTTAAATGCATCTCATAGATTCCTCTGTCCTTCTCACTGTACTGCATCTAATCAAAGATTTGTGCTAGATGGCCCTATTCTAAGAGGATTATCACTACACATAATCTCTAATTTTCAACACACTGGGGGACAGACAGGTAATTGGAGAAGCATTTGGCTTTTCACTTTTAAATGATTTGATATTAGATGTTAGGATGTAATTTGCTATTTCTTTAACAAATGCTGTGGATGTAATGAAGGCTTGGGAACTGAATTCCACCAGCTTCTTGAGCCAAAATAATTGATTTATGTTAGGTTGCGTTTAAATTTGCTTTTCCACAATGAAAAAGAGAATGCTTTTGATTAAATCAACCCATGCCTCATCTATATTTAAAAAAATGAATGGGAACTGCTGAGATTGACATAATCTTGACAATTTTTGCTCTCTACTCTAATTGACTAGGAGTGGATTGGATTGACTTGGATGAAGTGGTACAATGTTGAAACTGTTCAATCTCAGGCACTGGCACCTCAACTGACAAAAGTTCATGGATGTTTGGAAGATCCACCAAGCCCTAACTGGCATAGAATCACCTTTAGCATGGTGATTCTCTCATATTTAACAGGGAGATCCTATTCAACACAACAGAACATAGCACCCATCCAGTGGCTGTTACTGGTATGTTTCTTTTAGATTGTGAGCCCCTTTTGGGACATGACCCTGTTCCTTTTGCTATGTAAGCCATGTTGTGAACTTTTATGTTCAAAATGGATATATAAATATTCGTAACTAGCTGACCCGGTACAGAGCATCTGCACCCCTAGTTCTCCCTGTCTCCCCCACCCCCTGCAACTGATCCAGCTCCCTGCCCCGTCTTCATTTCATCTCCATCCCTTCAGTCAGTTCGCTCTCCCCCTCCCCACATCCCTTCAGCCAGTTCATTCTCACCCCACCCCATGCCGCCGCTGCCTGTTTGGCTGTCCTCCATGCGAGGAGGCTGGTGGTTGGAGCCAATGTGTGCTTTCCTGCCGGTTCACAGTGGTGCTTCCTCCTCCTCCTCCACAGGCTGGCTTGGAGAGAGGATCCCCCTGCTGTGCTCTGTTCCACGCTGCCAGGAAATCTGGCAAGAGCTGCCATGCATGGGATTAGTGACAGGTATGTCTAAGTAAGTGTGTGTGTGTGTGTGTGTGTGTGTGTGTATACACACACACCCTTCGCACTGGCTTTCCAGTGCTTAGCAAAGGAGTGTTGATGGAATCATAACAGTGGATTTTTTTCACTGGGTAGATGAGGGGAGAGAGATCGTACTGCAGTTCCTTTTCCTAGGGCTCAAAAAATCTGCAGCTGTCTCTGTTCATCTTGGACCTGATGCACAAAAACTGATCAGATGTCCAATAGACAACATCTTTGTGATAGCAGACATCCTAAAATTCCTTTTGATACCACTGACTGCAAATAGTGTTGCTATACATGCCAATGTAGAACTTTGCATAGGGGTGTGCAAACTGGTTTGAAATCCAGTCAGTTCAAACTTGGACCAGTTCAGTTTGAAGGCTTTATCTCAGACCAAACTAGGTCCAATTTGGTCTGAGGTCAAGCTGAACCAACCAGGACGGCTCGGGCCCAGTTCAAAGCCCCTGCGTATTAATAAAATGGCTTACATCACAGCTTCTCTTTGGGGCTGCGGCAACCATGGGGTGGCGATAGCAGCAACCCCAACCCCTGCTGGCCTCCCTCCAAGTCTCCAGGACTGGACTGGGGTTAGTCTGGGCCTGGTTCAGGCCTTCAGTCCATTTCTGGCCTTTGTGTGGAGGCCATTTTTAACCTTTGCACGTGCACATGGACCATTTGCGTGACCATGCAATTTGGCCCGTGCACATGTGTGAAGGTAAATAAAATGGCCTCCACGCATCATGAAGGCCGGAAATGGGCTGAAAGGCTGGAAATGGGCCCTGGAGGCTCAGGATGAGACTGGTAGGGGTCGGGGAAGCTGTTGCTGCCACACAAACACACAACCCTGTGGCTATCAGAACCATCAGGAAAAGCTGAAAAGTAAGCCATTTTACTCATCAGTAGGGACTTTGAACCGGTCTCGAGCCAGTTTGGATTCAAACCAAGCTGGGGCCCAGTCATGAGGGGGCAGTGCCAAGCTGGTCCAGTCTGGTTCAAATCTGGTTCGGATTCGAACCAAACCAAGAAAGCTTGTTTTGTGCACACCCAGTATAAATGGCTAATTAGGGAGGGAAAGCAAGTGGCAGTGAAGGAATCCTGGGATCAACTTCTTGCAGCGGCCAAGTCAAAGGATGCTAAATTGTTCTGGAAAATAGTATTAGGCAGTCTTAAAGGGTCCTCAGGTAGTTTGTATGGTCATATCTCTCCCGATGCTTGGACAGTACATTTCGGAATGCTGTATCAATCAGATCTGACATCTCCGCTTGATTATCATTTGTACTGTCTGTCCCCATGGCTGCCAGTCTCTGTGAGTGATGTCACTAAGTTGATATCTCAGTTACCATCTGGTAAAGCCCCCGGTAAGGATATGATCACGGGGGAACTTCTTAAAGCTGATATCGACTGGTGGGGCCCCTATCCTAGCTAAGCTTTTCACGTACATTGATGGAGTGGGTCGTATTCTCGAGGATTGGCAAACAGCCATTATTACACGATCTATAAGGGAGGTCAGCATTGTAACCCCTCTAATTACCACCCAATAAGTTTATTACGTATAGTTAGTAAACTTTACGTGAGGCATTTGTGCCACAAACTTATCACCTGGGTTGAAGAGAATTCCATCCTTAGAGAAGAACAGGCAGGCTTTCACTCTGGTCAGTCAACTATAGATCAAGCCTTGGTACTCTCCCATTTGATAGAGAAATATGCTAGTAAAAAGTCTTCGTTATATGTGGCCTTCATTGACTTCAGGGCCGCATTTGACTCAATTTCTAGGATGCGTCTTTGGACCATTCTAGCTAGGTCCTCCATTGATTCTCACCTTCTTTTTTTAATCCATACTCTTTATGAAAACACGTCACTGATGGTTAAGTATGACAGCGAAGGTCATCTATCGGACCCTGTCCTAGTTTAGAAAGGTGTTAAACAGGGCTGAATTTTGGCTCCCTTCCTGTTTAATTTTTATATTAATTATTTAACCCCCCTCTTAGATGACCCTGTTTTTCATCAGCCCAAGCTAGCAGGCAGAATGATATCTATCTTGCTGTATGCAGACGATGCAGCATTATTATCTACTACGCTTATTGGCACGTGGAGGGCTCTGAGAACTCTTGCACAATTTTGTGCTGAGGAATTTCTGGCCATTAATACTCACAAAACCAAGGTGGTGGTGTTTGGTAAGAGATCAAAAAAGCATTGCTGGTCTATAAATGGTAATAGCGTTCAGCAAGTTAAAACGTATAAATATCTTGGCCTTGTGCTCCATGAGCGTCTCTCATGCAGGCTCAGACTGGCACACAGGGCAACAGGGCATATTCCCAGTGCACCCTACCTGCGCGGCACCCCTGCAGCCCAACTCCCACCCTTAATTACCTATTCTGCTCAAAACCTGGCACCCTCCCCACATACATTCCGGCGCCCTCTCAGTGCCCCCAGTCCAGCCCTGCTCTCATGGAGACCCCACTGTGACTATTTAGCCACTAAGGCTCTACATACAGTCACAGCTGCATTAAAAAATTTTTACACCAAAGGGGCCTATTCCATTCCTGCTGCGCTGAAGGTTTACCAAGCTAAAATTCTAGCCCAGCTCTATGGAATACAGATTTTTTCGGACAGGAAATCTACAGTCACTTGAACAGGTTCAAACAAGATTTCTACGAGGTATTTTCCAGCTCCCTCGTCGTGTCTCGAATGCGTCACTTCATTTAGAGGCGGGTATTACTAGGACAGTAGCCCAGACTTGGTTATGTTTAATCAATTACTGGCAGAAAATTAACTCTCATGGGTTGGGCTTGGTTCCTTTGGTTTTAAAAGACGAATATCAGTCCATTTGGAAGAAAAATGTACAGGTCAGACTGGGTAATTGTGGGTTTTCTGAGCAATTCATACGCCCCTTAGGCCCAGATTTAGTCAAAAAAGTTTTAAAACAGAGAATTTGGGACCTGGAGAAACAAAGGGAACTGAGTAGGGTCTCTATTGGAGCTTATAATGATTACTTCTCAAGTTACCCACTTCTGGCAATTTATCTTACGTACTTGTCTGCTCTGACCCAAAGGAGAGCATTCTCCCAGGCTCAATTTAATGTCCTGCCATCTATGGTTCTGGAGGAAAGGTATAAGGGCATCCCTTATGAGGATCAACTATGTCCCTGTTGTGCAGAAGTGGTTTAGACAACTACACATGTGCTTTTACACTGTACCTTTTACAAAACCATCCGTACCTCCTGGCTTGAACCTTATTTGTGCAAATTTTTGGGATATCAGGATGAGTTCTATGTTGAGCACTTCCTGTCAGGTGAATTCCTGTCAAGGGAATTACCGTGGCCACGGCCAGATTTTGTGCAGCTGCTATAAAAATAAGAAATGTTTTAACTAATTTTAATTAAAATGTTTTATGTGTTATTCTTTTCGTTTCCTTTTTCTCCTTCTTCTGATAATTATATTATTGCTGCTTTTTGTATGTACGTTATGTTTGCTCTTGTACCATAAATAAAATTTGATTTGATTATGGAAGTTTTGGAGAGTTTTCTACATTGTTGCACAATTTCGGGCAGCGGGGGCGGGGCGGGGCAGCAGCTATGGTTGGCACAAAGTCTGAAGCCTTGGGATTAGACACTGAACATCTTAAGTCAGCTGAGACTCTGGCTCTAAATGACTACAGTATTGAGTGAGGACTGGGAAAAGGCAGCAGGAGTTTTCCCAGTGACTATTTGTTGGAGATGGAGTTCCAGCACATAGACCTTTTGTACCAACTATCCTAATCAATCAATATAAAACAAAACATACAAACAAATAAATAAATAAAATAATGACCACTAGGGGCATTGGGAGTAGAGATAGTGAGTGAGGGTCTCCTTAACTGTTCTACCTGTCTCTACTCTATGACCCCCAAACTAACTCTTCCGCACTTCCTCTGCTGAGTCACAATCCTTCCTTTCCTCCTAGAGAGAAGATGGAAACATCTCTCTCCCTCCTTACCTATTCATTATGTAGTCCTTTAGATTAGGTTTAGGTCTTTCCTATCCAAGTGTACTTAACCAATAAATACTTAGTATTTAGTTCTACAAGGATCTCCGTGTGTTTTCTCTAAATAGCTGCAGCAACTAAACCATGCTCTGCTACCTGCTCTGTAACTGGAGTGTGCGCTCATTCCTTAGAGCTCTGCTGTTTTATTTACTGAGGGTAAAAAAATAACTACCCCCAACACTATTCTTATATTTTTAGTACTTAGGATAGCCATGCATCCTCTTTTGATCTGAACAGATTTCTGTCTGAATGGTTGTCTGGAGTCTGGTCTGGTATTGGGTTACATCTGGGACTTGCAGCTGCTACACCAATTGATTTCAATGTCAGTTTAAACCAGGGCTGCATAACTTTGGCCCTCCAGCTGTTGTTGGATTACAACTCTTATCATCCCCAACTACTGGCCACTATGGCTGACTAACATGGAAGTTGTAGTCCTTCAGCTGGAGGGCTGAAGTTGTGTGCAGTCGTGATTTAAATGAAAGAATTAGTCTTATAGTAGCAACAAGAATCCAGCAGAGGGCTCTGCTTTATAGCTCACTGGCATGTGTATGCGAGCATGCACTGGGTCAGGAAGAGGGAAAATGCCTCTACAATGAAGACAATTTTCAGCTTAAATCAAATTAAATTTGCAGCTTAAGTCCACAAAAGCAGAAGTAAGGAGAAAGCATGTTGGTGTGTATGTGCTGGGTCAGGAGCAGGGAAAGACAGGATTTTAAAATTAGATTTAATATGGAAGACACTTAATTGGAAGTGGAACAGTAGATATTGTTAATGCAGCAAATGATTTTTATCTAGAAACTAGGTTTTTCTGCAAAGGGGGACTTTAGAACATTACATGTAGAATTTCTGCCCCAATAATGCAGATGGAAACTGTTGGCAGGCTGAGAAATTGAGCATGTTGGACTCATATACATGATTACTCAGAAGTAGATCCCTTTGGGTTTAATGAGACTCACTCCTAAGTAAGTGTACATAGTAGTATAACCCCAAAATTTCTATGACCATGGAATATTTGGACCAGTGACTAATTTGCAGGGTATCTGCATTGGATATATTTCTTTGGGGTTTTATTTTGTTTCTGAGCCAATGGAATACATACGTGCAAACATGTGTGTGAAAATGTGTGAGGCATGGGGAGTGTGTGATATTATTTGCACAAAGTGAGAGAAAGGGCATGCCAAAAATGTTTTGTTTTTCACCATGTCCTTACCATTCTTCTTCAGCAAAGATATGGAGAGGAAGGAGAAGAAAGGGAGGTGTGGTGGGTGGGGAGCCCATTTTCACTTCTTGTCCCAGGTCCCACTCCAACTTTCCTAAGTCATACAGATCCCTAACTTCTACCATACAGAGCCATGTTTTGCAAGGGTGAGGCAGTTACGAAAAAGGCATAGGGCACTTCACATGATGACTCTAATGTTGGTTTGGCGAAAAACTGAGATCCCTGCTGTGAGCGCACTTCCATATAGCATATCATGTGAACTCAGGATTTTTTTATTTTTTATTTGGCAAACTCTGCTTGGCAACACACCAACCTGACATGAAGCCAAGATTGACAAGCTGACTTCAGATCCCAGATTACCCATCACAAATCCTATTTGGAAGATAAACCACAAGCCTGTCGGCTTTAACTATGCTTTTAACATAAGAAGGCTGTTGCCATGCACAGGCAAAAGTGGGCTAACAAAGCCAAGAACTGCTGGGATTGGGCCCTATCCAGGCAGCGCCTTGGTGGCAAACCCGCCTCTGGAGCTACCCTCTTAAACAGGGTTAAGAGAGTGAGTGCTCTCTTAATCTCATTTTTCAGATCATCTTCCAGCCCCAGCTTTGGGGAGGGGGGATCCCCATAATGCACCATGTACTGGCAAAGTGCATTTTGGGAGTTCTATGGGCAGGCCAGTGTGGGGCAACACATCTCGGGAGCCCAATCCTCTGAGCTGCCAGGAGCAGCCGGTAATTGTCTGGGCAGGTGATTCACCTGCCCAACACATAGACACGGATCGTCTGCGTGGAGGGATGCTTTTTAAGGCTTCCTCCCTGCAGACCTTGTAGCCCTTTCTAACTGATCATGAGAAAGGGCTGTGTGTAATTTGGCCCTCAGTGGGGGCACTGCACACAGTAATGTGTGCCCCCCCGGGGGTAACAGTGGGTGGATATTAATGTTCCCTGTTCAGGCATAAATAAAGTTATGCCTTGCTGCTCCCAGCATAAGTAATTTCAAGATGGCAGACAAATGGGTAAATTTGGAGAAGCAAGTAAAACTATTTGTCCTACCTGCAGCAGATTCTTGTTTTTAGTGAATTCCTTACTGGATCTATATAGTTCACTTCCAGTAGAGCTGCCTTGCATTCACATATTTGCAGGCAGCAAGGCCAGTGGTCAATGCAGTTAATGAGCTCAACTGTGCAGCTGCCTCAACTGCTTCACATTCCAGGGCCGGTTTCACTCCAGATGTGTCCTTCGAGCTTCCAATTTTCTAAAGCCATCTTGAGTCATCTGGCTGACAACAAGGCTCTTTTGTTTCACACACTATGGGAAATTCACATTTTGCAAGAAATAAAGGTCTTCTAAATCCCATTTCATCTCCATATTGTATGGTTTTTAACACATTGCTCTGTATGAAGAAGCCATTTCTCATAAATGCAGCTAGGGAAAGTTACATACATGTTATTAGCCTGCAAACATCTAGGTGTTTTGTATTTAGGTTGGCTCTTCTCCCTAAGGCTAGTGCTGGTGAGAGCCAATTAATACACTTAAGTTAAATCTTGCTTTCACTTTGTGACAGCTGCCACCCTCTCCATGAGGTATTACACACAGGGCTTCTGCCCTGAATCTCCTTCAGAAGAGAGTGTGTGTGTTCACACACCAGCCAAACTTACCTCAAAGTCCCTTCAAGATTTTTGGATCCACTCCACACAAACGCTTTGTGATACGAATTCTAGCTTATCTTGATTTATGTCCAAGTTTTTAAAATGCTGGTTTTAAGCAACTTTTTCTGAAAATGCTGGAGCAAATAGGAAGAGGGACTGATGTAGAACCATTAGCATGATACGGATACTCTCTTTACAAATGCAGATGTAGCTCTTTAGTAATCTCTCCCCCCCGCCATCACCCATTGGCTAGAAAGAAAACACAGACACCTGCCATGTGAACTTGCATCAAAAGCAAACCTGGGAGCAGAGGGGGAGGGGCTGCTTCCCTCAATGCCGCAAGTGTACTTCGAAGTGGCTTCGCTCAACATTTACCCCAAAGCCTGAAGCCAAGTGCGAATAACTCCCATGCCAAATGTGTATACATCCCAGGGCTTTTCCTGTTGCCTATCTACCTCGCTGGTTGCCTTTGTCTCCCATAGCTACTTTCAGTTGACCTAGGCCCACAAAAACCTGGAGTTAGACTTCCACCCCCATGCATACAGGTGGGTGGCTGAAGGGGCCCTCTCAACCCACATACATTGGGTAGCCAGCAGCAGAGAAGAATGGGATTCCTGTAGCTGCTGAAATTCCCTCTATTATAAAACTATTCGGTCATATAAAACCCCTTGGTTTAAAATGAGAGTTGAGATGCTTTTAATTTTCACTTGTTCTTTCAAAAGTGTGGAAATTACAAGTTAAGATGCTTATCCTATCAATCACATCTTCTTTAAACTGTAAAATCTTTCTAAAATCTTGTTTTTAATGCAACCTTTAGAAATTAGGCTCTATACACTCACATTTTGCTTTGGTCTTTCAGCTCAAAATGCCATCTGTAAATGTCCAGCCAGAAATTCAAGATGTCCCCAATCAATAAATTCCGACAATATTCCTGATGGATTGCTGTCTGATCAGGGGCAGATTATTACGCTTTTTGCTGCCTGTAGGCAACCAAGCATTTGCCGCCCCTCTGTCTGCCTCACTCTGCTCCCCACGCTTCCTGGTCCCTTCAGTGACAGTGTGGTGAAGCAAAGGAGAAGCCTGCAGCCCCTGGGACTTCTCACCGTGGGCTGGGGTGAGATGACCAGCTGCCCTCCATGCACCCCCCACCCCACAGTCCCTTCTCTTCTTGCACAGACAACTGCTGAGACTGCGCAAGATGGGATAGGATGCACAAGGGGACAGGCAGTGGAGGAGGCCTTTCCTGGGCAGTCAGGCTGCCCTCCATGTGCATTGTGGGCTTTTGGCCAGGGTTGTTGGTGGTGGCAGGGTGGCAGGCAGGCTTTGCCGCGCTCTTGCCTACAGCAGCAGAGAGGTGCACAGAGGGGGCTGTGGGGAGTTGTAGTTCGCTTGCCCAGGCTGCTCCATGTGGGGCTGTGAGGGCCAAACTACAGCTCCCAGAGATGCTTTGCAGCCACCACTGAGCTTCTTGTGGGCTGCTGCACACTTCCTGAGCTCCCCACAGCTTGAATGAGTGGTGCAAGCAGCAGTTTGGCACTGCCCGTGGTACCTGCTGCTGGCAGGTGCTCCAGAGATCCCTGGCGGCAGCTGCTGCTGCCACACACCAACCCCCCCCCCCCACACACCAAGATCCTCTCTGTGCTGCCCCCCCCGTAAGAAAAGCTTCCCCGTGCAGGGAGGGGAGGAGGAGGGTCAATGTGAGCAGAGCTCGGCAGAAGGCAGGCTCAGTGGGACCAGGAGGATGGAGCCCCTGGAGGCAGCAGTGGAGAGCTCTGGATCCTCACAAGACATTGTCTTGCCCCAGCCAGGCCGATTTGCCACCCCCTCAAAATTTGCCACCATAGGCAAGTGCCTATGCAGTATTCCGACCCTGTGTCTGATGAATCTCTACAAGGCACAATTTTTTCCTCAAATGCTATGTATTATAGTTAAAGTCCAGGCAGAAATTCAGGAAGTAGCAGTTGCACATATAATGCCTCCAATAAACCTTTCTCCCCATCCTGCTTTAGAGTTGGCAATGCAAGGGTTATCTTGGCTCTCAGTCTGAATAGAGGAGGGAGAAAAGATTGTCAGATTTTGCTTAACTTGTCAGATTGTGCTTACCTGCAGCTTAATTTAAATTGTCAGATTGTGCTTAATTGCATTTCACTGCATGACAATTCAGAAAAAGAAAGGGAGCATTGCCTGGTTACCTTAGAACATGCCGACACATTTCCTTCCATAAAAGGAAAAAAATGGAGGTGGAAATGAACACTTATGAATTATGTTATCTCATTTGGCTTAGCTCTGAATGGACTATTTGCTGCCCTTGTTGCTCAATGTTTTCTTCTTTCATTTTTGATCACTTCAATTTGCTTTGTTCTTGAACATAATAATAAAATATATAGAGTATATTATTATTGCATCAAGTGTCATTGAGTTCCACAGATCAGTTTGTAAAATAAATGACAATGACTATGCAATCTTTTCTGTTTGCTGATGCTATTAATATCACTTTTCAGTTCTGAAAGAGTTTTCTCAATGTGGGGCAGAATTAAATACCACCTGATGCCTCCTTCCCCAGCCCAATCTTGAACTAAAAGGCCAAAGCAAAGTGTGGGTGCATGGAGCTTCATTTCTAAACCCAGCTTACATGGCAGGGCAGGGCAAACTTGGCCCTCCAGCTGTTGTTGAACTACAACTCCCATCATCCCCAGCCACAGCAAATTGTGACCAGGGATGATGTGAGTTTTTAATTTTACTTAAAATATTTATACCCCGCCCCTCCAGTAGACTACTGCTTGGGGCAGCTCAGAACAATAAAATAGATACAATATACAATAAAAGTAATACAATTAACCAAATTGAGTAAACAAGTTAAAAGTCAGGTTAAAAACCACGAGCAGTATTAAGTTGAAATAAAAAGTTATTTTAAAGCTAAAAACTGAAAATCATAAAAACTAACCTACCAGATATAACCAAAGATGTAGTATTAAAAAGCCTCTTTAAAAAGATGGGTTTTTAATTGTTTTTTTAAAAAACACTGAAGGAGGGAGCATGGTGAAGCCCTTTAGGGAGAGTGTTCCAAAGTTGGGGGGCCACAGCCCAAAAGGCCCTGTCTCTACTCCCTGCCAACTGGATTTCCATTAGTGGCGGGGCCATGAACAGGGCCCGAGACGATGAACGGAGGGCCCTGGCAGATTGATATGGGTGAATGCAGTCCAACAGGTACCGCTGTCGTAGTTCAGCAGCAGCTGGAGGGCCAGGTTTGCCCACTCCTGTTATATGGTGTGTATGTTAAGATAGGCATCTTAATTTGCAATTTCCATCCTCTTTAGCGCATGAGTGAAAACTGAAAGCTTAATGCTCATTTTAAACCAAAGGTTTTTGGGTTACTGAATTACCAGGTTTTTAGAAAAATAAAATCTGACTGGAGCTTTTTCAAATGGCGATTTTACCGTGACTTTACTTTGGGAGGGTGGGTGTGCGTTCACATATTGGCCAGATTTACCCCAAATTCCGTGCGATATTTCAGAGAGCACTTCATATATGATTTGGGTTTCCCCCTCCATATTGGAAAACCTAGCCCATTTTATGTCCAGGGTAAGAAATAAAAATAAAATCCCGTATTTGCATCAGAATATCCATTATGCCCCGAACTTGCAATAAAGCCTTGTGGTAAACCCACAGTAAATCCTGCTGTCTGAAAACGCTCCTGGGCACAGCGGGAAAAGGAAATTTAACAATGACTTTCCCCAATACTGGCTAAGTGGAGTTACAAATCTCCTTAAAGACAGTCCGTCACGTTACAAGTCTCCTGTCAGCTTGCTGCCACCTCATGCTCCCTCATAAGTCATTTGCCACCTCACCCCACTTTTTGTGCCTTGGCAAAAACCTTCCCCTCAGTGAGGTTTCTCTCAGTGAAGAGCGAAAACAAAAGCACATCAAGGAAAAAGAGGGGAAATTGAATGTTAGGTTAACTCTAGAAGTACCAGAGTGTTCCTAGACTCTCCTTTTCAAGTAGCTACATTCAGAACCAGGAAGACATTCCAGAACTTTCCAAGACTTGCCCCACCCAACTCTGGCTTCAGAATCCTCCATGGACAAAATCACTGACCTGTTCTCTTAATTGCTTTTATTTTATTGTCATGTGCTAGTGTTATATGCTAGTTTTATGAAGGCACCTAATGGTGCAGTGGGGAAGTAACTTGCCTAGGAAGCAAGAGGTTGCTGGTTCGAATCCTTGCTGGTATGAAACACCTATATTGGGCAGCAAAGATATAGGAAAATGCTGAAAGGCATCATCTGAAACTGCGCAGGAGCTGGCAATGGTAAGCCCCTCCTGTATTCTACCAAAGAAAACCACAGGGCTCTGTGGTCGCCAGAAGTCAACAATGACTCGACAGCACATCTTTACCTTTGCTAGTGTTATGATGAATTCAAAGGATAATAATTCAGGAAATGCTGGATAGATTTTTTCAAAACACATGATTATGCTTCAGAATATACTTGAATTTTTTGTTTTAAAAAAATTGAAAGCGTCAGACACATAAAATGTGTAATCTGATGGCAAAATAGTAGCCAACACTTGTTTTCTGAAGTTCAAGAGTCAATGTTTAGCCATTTTACATCAGCACTGTATGTAATCCGATTTGGAGGGGTGGTGTCAACTAGTTGATGTCTGCAACCTTTCAGGCAGATTTGACAGACAGCTTCAGTTTTATGACCAACAAGTGAATTTTGGCCCGTTGAATAACGGGCGCTAGTAACGGCGCTCCTGGCCCCCCGCCGCCATTCCCCCTCCCTCCGCCGTTCCCCCCCTACCTTTAAGGGCCAAATCGGCCCAGGCACTTGCCCCCGCCAGGCCGGGGAGACGGAGACCGGGGGCGGAGCGGAGGCCATGTAACTTTTTAAAAAAAATTTACTCCCGCGGCCGACGCCGCCGACCGCCCACCCTCCCTCCCAGCTGCCGAGTCCCCCTTACCCTGGCCGACTGCTGTCGGCCGAAGACAGCCCATAATTTAAGAGGCAGAGAGGAGCTCGCAAGCAGAGCTCCTCTCTGTGCAAAGCCTCTTGCCGAACTGCCGCTTTGGGCGCAAGGGACGCAAGCGCCCAAAGCGGCAGTTCGGCAAGAGGCTTTGCACAGAGAGGAGCTCTGCTTGCGAGCTCCTCTCTGCCTCTTAAATTAAGGGCTGTCTTCGGCCGACAGCAGTCGGCCAGGGTAAGGGGGACTCGGCAGCTGGGAGGGAGGGTGGGCGGTCGGCGGCGTCGGCCGCGGGAGTAAATTTTTTTTTAAAAGTTACATGGCCTCCGCTCCGCCCCCGGCCTCCATCTATTTTGGCCGAGGCGGCGGCTCTGCCGCCGCCTCGGTCACTTTCCCGCCGCCTCCTCTCCGGCTTCTTCGGGGCGGCCGCTTCTGGCCGCCCAAGATGGCTGCCGGGTGCCGGCGAGCGTGTCTCCCTTGCCCTGTTCTGCGCCTGCGCAAAGCGCAGGCGCAGAACAGGGCATGGAGGCACGGACACACGCTTGGTGTCCGTCCACGGACGGACACCAAGCGTTTTATTAGAGAGGATAGAATGTCTGGGGCTTATAATGGTAGAATGTGGAAACAATTCCTCTTAACAACTATATTGGCACTACCATGCCAGTTATAATGCATGACACAGGGCAGAGCCCAGGCCTCCTCTTACACCTGGTCATCCTAAACACACATCATGCCACAGAAAAAGAACCATGGGTTGCTCATCAGTGATGTAATATCCCTGTGGCCATTACAATAAATTATAAACAACATCCACACTAGTTAGTCATGACTAACTACCATTGAAATCAATGACAAATTAGTCATGACTGACATTTGATTAGTTTCAATGGCACCTAGTGTTGAATAAATTATTATTTTTTATTTAACATATTTTTATACCACCTAATACGTACATCTCTAGGTGGTATATTAAATATAAAAATATATATATTAAAAAACCACAGATTAAAATACATAACACAATAAAAACAATATAAAATAAATTATTAAAATTATTAAAATTAATTCTAATTAATTAAAAGCTTGCGAGAGTCTTGAGGTTCTTCCTGAAAACAAACAGAGAAGGAGATGCTCTTATTTCAGCAGGGAGCGTATTCCAAAGTCCTGGGGCAGCCACAAAAAAAGCCTGGTTCTGAGTTGCCACCAGATGAGCTGGTGGCAACCATAACCAGACCTCTCCAGAAGATAGTAAAAGGAGGTAGGGTTCATGACAAAGGAGGCGCTTTCTTAAATAGCCTGGACCCAAGCTGTTAAAGGCTTTATAGGTAATAACCAGCACTTTGTAGAAACATAGCAGCAGCCAGTGCAGTTCTTTTGAAACTGGTGTTATATGGTCCCTTTGTGTTGTTCCAGAGACCAATCTGTCGCATTCTGTACCAATTGTAGTTTCTGGACTATGTACAAAGGCAGCCCCACATAGAGTGCATTACAGTGGTCAAGTTTGGAGGTTACCAGCATCTGTACCCCTGTTTAAAGGTTGTTCACCTCTAGAAATGGATGTAGTCAACATAGCTAGAACTGATAAAAAAGCTCAACCACTGCCTCAATCTGTGAAACCAGGGAGAGCTTTAGGTCTAGGAGCACTTCTAAGTACCTGATCTTTCAGGGGAAGTGTAACCCCATCCAGAACAGGCAGATCTAAACCATCTCTTGACTTAGTCTGGAGACCGCCCATTGTCTTCTAATGTATAGTTAGATGTGTGCTGAGGCACCCTGAATACAAAATACAAATTTTAGTTTATTGATAACATTAATAACAAATCTACCTTTCTTGAACCAAATTTTGTACATGTACAAAGAAGAAGAAGAAGAGCCTTAACCTCCTGCATAAAGAGACAATGAACATGGAAAATGTGTTGAATTCTTTAGGTGGAGATGAGTCTTCTTTCCCCAAGAATGAAGCTATGTGAGTGCTCCAGTGGTTCTCTTCTGAGAATCATTATGTTCTTACATCTGAGGGCTACAGGCCACCTCCAACCTCAGAAGCAGGATGCCTCTAGGTACCAGTTTCAGGGGAGTAACAGCAGGAGAGGGGGCATGCCTCAGGTCTTGCCTGTGGACTTCCCAGGAGTCTTTGGTGGGCCACTGCATGAAGCAGGATGCTGGACCAGATGGGACTTGGGCCTGATGCAGCAGGGCTGTTCTTATGTTCAGTTCAGGGAATCTCTTAGCCCCAAGAGTGTTGTTGGTCTCTTCACTGCTCTACCTGCTGCCCTTGACCCTTTCCTTATTCTACCATTGGGCTTTTGTACATGTGCAAAAAGGACACCTGTGAATTGCACCAATGCATCCTGCTCTCATATTTTGAGCCCTACACCAATTCCACCTCTAGTCCTCATGTTCTCCATCTCTTTAAGCTGCTGGAGTCTTCTTCCTGCTCTAGCTTTCTACACTTAGATTTCAAATACTTTTGTTTCAAGCCATACTACAGCTTGATTTAGATGTAACAAACAGCTATGGTTTGCTGTTACAAGCAGGTTTGATAAAAATTGATGGTTTAAAAAAATTTAAAATGTATTTTTAATTTAAATTGGTGTTTTTAAAAAACAATTAATAAAGAATCTAGATCAAATATATCATCATGAATATTAATCATAACTTTTGATTATATCCTATGAACATGTTAACAGCAATATATAGGTGAGAGATAACAGACCTGATCTGTCTGGTTCTGTACATGCAGAACACACACCGTCAAGCCCTTGCAAAGACAAAGAAGGTCAATGAATTATTATTATTATTTTTATTATTTTTACATTTATATCCCACTCTTCCTCCGAGCCCAGAGTACTGCAAACAAGTACTACATACTTGAGTTTCTCCTTACAACAATGCTGTGAAGTAGGTTAGACTGAGAGAGAAGTGACTGGCCCAGAGTCACCCAGCTAGTTTCATGGCTGAATGGGGATTTGAACTCAGGTCTCCCCGGTCCTAGTCCAGCACTCTAACCACTACACCACGCTGGCTCTCCTGAATAAATAAATGAATGAATAAAAGATTAGGGGGTGGAGTAGATCTGGAGTCTGGATATACACCCGTGGACAAATATGTTGGTACACCTCCACGAAAAAAGAACCCACAATTGTCTCTGAAATAACTTGAAACTAACAAATGTAATTGTCACCCATCATTGTTTATTCCACATTTAACAAAAATCAGACTTTGCTTTAGAGTTTTGATGCAACAGAATATTTCAAATAACACAAATGGCATGGAAAAAAATGATGGGACCCTTAACCTAATATTTTGTTGCACAACCTTTAGAGGCATTCACTGCAAACAAGCAATTCCTGTAGCTCTCAATGAGACTTCTGCACCTGTCAACAGGTAGTTTGGCCCACTCTTCCTGAGCAAACTGCTCCAGCTGTGTCAGGTTTGAAGGGTGCCTTCTCCAGACTGCATGTTTCAGTTCTTTCCATAGATGTTTGATAGGAATCAAATCAGGGCTCATAGAAGGCCACTTCAGAATAGTCCAATATTTTGTCAGCTATTTTTGGATGCTTTTAACTATGTGTTTGGGGCCATTATCCTGTTGGAGGATCCATGACCTGTGACTGAGACAGAGCTTTCTGACACCGTGCAGTAAGTTTCACTCCAAAATGTCTTGACAATCTTGAGATTTCATTGTTCCCTGCACAGACTCAAGGCACCCCATGCCAGATGCAGCAAAGCAGCCCCAAAACATAACCGAGCCTCCTCCATGTTTCACAGTAGGTATGGTGTTCTTTTCTTTGAAAGCTTCATTTTTTCATCTGTGGACATAGAGCAGATGTGACTTGACAAAAAGCTCCAGTTTTGTCTCATCTGTCCAAAGGACATTCCCCCAGAAGCATTGTGGCTTGTCAATATACATTTTAGCAAATTACAGTCTGGCTTTTTTATGTTTTTCTTTCAACAGTCGAGTCCTCCTGGGTCTTCTTCCATTGAGCCCACTGTCACTCTAAAAAAGTGACAGATGGTATGATCAGACACTGATGGACCTTGACCTTGGAGTTCAGCTTGTATCTCTTTGGAAGTTGTCCTTGGCTTTCACTATCCTTCTGCCCATTCTGGGGTTGATTTTCCTCTTGTGGCCGCGTCCAGGGAGGTTGGCTACAGTCCCAGGGACCTTGAACTGCTTAATAATATTTGCAACTGTTGTCACAGGAACATCAAACTGCTTGGAGATGGTCTTATAGCCTTTGCCTTTAACATGCTTGTCTATAATTTTCTTTCTGATCTCCTCAGACAACTCTCTCCTTTGCTTTCTCTGGTCCATGTTCATTGTGGGACACACAGTTGTACCACACAGCAGAGTGACTACTTTTCTCCATTTAAATAGGCTGAATGACTGATTGCAGGATTGGAGACATGTGTGATACTAATTAAAGAAAACAGCTAATTTGAAAAATCACTCTAAATCCTATTATTTATGATCTTTTCTAGGGGTACCAACAAATGTGTCCCGGCCACTTTAGAATATCTTTGTAGAATAAGCAATACTTTATCTCTTTTCACACTTGCTTTGCTTTACTCAACAACATATCAAAGGCATGCAGGTATACATGGGACAATTGCTTTTCAAGAGGTATAAAACACTTTTTCAATGAGCTGTAAGGGTACCAACAAATTTGTCCATGTGTGGAAACCCCCCCCCCCAGGATAGGAGGATGGAAGGGGAATAGAAAGTGAAACCAAAAGTGAACAGAACATATTCATGCAGTCCTGAAGAAACTCTTTCTGAGTATATCCTCCATTGTAGAAGGAAAATACTTGCTACAGCAGCAGGCCAGACAACAGATCCCATTTGGTTCCTATACCTGTGGGTGAGAAAGGCATGTGTGTGAAATGCAAACAGTGCAACAACACAATGCAAAGCCTGACTGCCCAAGAGAAGTGTGTACCTATTATAGTGTGTACCTACCTTCTAAAAATGAAACCTACATCTATCTCTTTTAATATATAAACTCCACAAGAACTCACGTCTGAAGGTTCGATGTAGCTCAGCTGGAATCCTCACTAAAGAAATTCCTACCTTTCGAGGAGTGAGGCAAGGCTGTATACTTGCCCCAGCTCTTTTCAATTATTATATTAACCCCATTGTGGATATTATTACTAATCCATCTTTCCATCCACCTAAATTGGCCAGTAGACAGGTTAATATTTTGCTTTATGCAGATGATGCAGTAATTTTATCTCGGACTCCTGTCGGCCTCCGTAGAGCGCTTTGCTCTCTGGCTAATTTTTGCCATGAATACGCTCTGGAAATCAATTATAGCAAGACCAAAATTATGGCCTTTGCTAAACACCCAAAGACCTTGAAATGGTCTTTGGCTGGACATAAACTAGAACAGGTTAAGACCTTTAAATATCCAGGGGTTGTTTTCCAGGCCTCTACGAAACGCCAAGCACATCTGCAATACGTTACCCAAAATGCACGTAAATCGGCATTGGCCATCCAATCATATTTCCACCAAGATGGGGCTCAATTTGTACCAGCCGCCCTTAAGTTATTTACAGCTAAAGCCTGCTCTCAGTTGCTTTATGGGTTGCAGTTGGGCCCGTATACTAACTGCACTCCACTAGAGATAGTTCAGACAAAGTTTCTGAGATCTGTTCTACAGATCCCTAGATGTGTTCCCAATGTAATATTGAGGATGGAAACTGGCATGCCTAAGATGGAAGCCCAGATGTGGTTTTCCATTCTCAGCTTCTGGTTGAGATTGTCTTTCTTTTCTACAGGCCTTGCTCACTTAATTTTTATTGATAAATTTAATTCTAGCTGGAAGCAGTCAATATCTCGCCAAATAAGTTTATATGGCTTTAGCCTGGATGGTCTATTAGAAATGGGTTTTTGTCACGCGAGACTGATATTAAAGCAGCGGATCTATGGTATGGAAATGCAGACTGATCGATCTTTAATCTCTAAAGAAGTTTTCCTAGGTTTACAAATGTATAATACTAAACCTGCGAATTACCTGGATAAGATTACTATCACTAAATATCGCAGGATGTTTACATTGGCCAGATTTAATGTGCTACCTTCAGCTGAATTAGAAGGTAAATTTAGAGGGATCCCAAAAGAACAGAGACTATGTTCTTGTGGCTCTGGAGAACAGGAGTCTATCTTTCATATCTTACTCCGCTGTCTTTTTTATAGGGACTTACGAACTTGTTATATTTCCTCCTTACTGACTGATTTCCCAGGGCATACAGATGCATTTTACGTCAACTATCTGCTCTCAGATCAGAAGGAGGAAGTAACATTTAAAGTTGCTAAGTTCTGTGAGGCAGCTAAGAAGGCTAGACAACAGACGGTAAATCAGATTATGCTAACGGGAAATTGCTGATTAGGATGAGTCCATGTTCCTGATTATATTATGTATATATTATTACTATATTACGTGTATTATTATGTATGTAAATTTTGGTCTATGACCGTAAATAAACATGACTTGACTTGCCTCTATCTCTGAATATGCATTAAGGTTATATTAGACAACAAGAATGTACTTTTATAGAAAATGATGATTAAATACAATCTTCCTGGTTAGTAATTTAAACTGCGATGTAAATCATTAAAATCGAATACTTCTGTGAAGTGATTTAAATCATGATTTACATCAAATCAACCCCGGTTACAAGCATATGCCAGCACAACCCTATGCTAACTGAGCAAAGAGGCACATTTTAAAAGTGACGATTTTCTTTATTTAGCAGGGGAAGAGCAGCTGGCCCTATCCAACCCCAGCACATCATCCTTCCAGTGGCTGTTGCTGGTGTCTGTCTTATGTTTCTTTTTTGGATTGTGAGCCATTTGAGGACAGGGAGCCATCCATCCATCCATCCATTTATTTATTTATTTTTTTATTATCTGTATGTAAACTGCTTTGGGAACTTTGGTTGAAAAGCAGTATATAAATATTATTATTCTTCGTTGTATCCCTCAGGCTCATGTGCTTCCTCTTGCATACAAGAGGAGCAGACTGGAAGCTTCTGTTTACAGTTTGTAACAAGCCTGCAGTTCCCTCTCTTTTCCTGATCCTGGCTCAGAGGAAATGGGAATGTATGGCTTACTACAAACAAACTGCAAAAAGAAGCTTTCAGCCTCCTCACCTTACACATGAAGGAACAGGTAGGAACCTGTGAGTTTTGAGGTTTGTGCCAGCTTGTCCTTATCTGGACCACACATCTGCCTCAAACATCTATAGTATCAAGCTAATTGTAATTTGAAGGATTTTGAATTTGTGTAGGTTAGTTTATTTACTTATTCAGTGTAATTACTTGGATAATGAGGATGAGATGTTCAGCTAGAAATACTGGCAGCGCTACCTGTCTTTTCTGCCTTAAGCAATCCAAGAGGGAGTGCATTAAGAATAAAGGAGGAAATAGAAAATAGTCAAGAAGACTGTAGAGAAGTCCCCAAAGGAATAGGTCCCCAGAGGACTAGGGCTTTGCACACAAAAGGTCCTAAACGCAACCACTGGAATATCCAGGTAGGACTTTAAAAGCCACCTGAGACTGAAATCCTGGAGAGCTGGTGTCAGTCAATGTAGACAATACCACTACTGAGGGAGGGAGCATGATGAAGCTCTTCAGGGAGGGTATTCCATAGCAGCAGCATTTTACATTAATTTGACCATCTTGTTCTTCAGAATGTAAGCTGTCAACAGATCCGCCTTGTTGAGTTTTTTACCTTTCACATTTGTGATGAGTCCCTCATGACTGCAAATATTTACAACATATCAAACCAATCTGAGAAGAGAGAAATTTCCCATGTACTTGAGAGAGGCTGTGCAAGCATTCAGTTATTTTCTGATGTGCTTTTTAGGTTAAGTAGGACAAGTTAGTCATTTAAATTACATAAACATTTTAATTTGGTTTCCTGTATGAGCTGTTGAGAACCAACTGCATGTTGCAGTGGAACAGCCAAGCCCAAACTAAGATTTGCGGAAGAACACTTCCTCCAACATTTTGCAAACAGAAATAGTGACGCCTTTGTGTGGTCATAAACACTGATTTTCACATCAAAAGTCGCTGTCTGAGCACTTCTCCCACCACTTTTATTGCACATTTGTGTTTTTTTCCCTTCTTCTAGCAAAGATAGGGCTTTACTTGAAATGTGCAGAAGCATGCTACTTGATGCAGGATTGGAGAAAAAGTGGGGAGGCACTATTAAGACAGCAGCTTATCTACAAAACCAATTACCTAATAAAACAAAAAATGTAACTCATTTTGACTGTGGAACCCAGAATCAAAACCCAATTTAGAAGGGGGAAAAAACAATTTAAGGGGGGTGCAATTTAAAGCACATCAGAGTGTTTGGAATTAAAGCATACACATACATCCCCAAGGAGAAGAGGGGAAAACTGTAGAAGTGAGAAAGGAATTTTTTGTGGGATATGAATTGGGCAGTAAAAATTATAGAATGCTCGACCCTGCAACAGGGTCAATCTAGACATTATCAAGTTGTGCAATGTTGCTTACTCTGAGAAACAGAAATCTAATGTCAATACAATGTCTAATTTACTTAGTTTTTCCAACAGGTGAAGAAGCTGAACAGAAACTACAATGTCAAAATAAAGAAGTAACCATCAGTCTTGATGTGGCAGGGAGATCTGATCAAGAAGGGGTGACTGAACCACAATTAGAGGTGAGACATTCAAACAGGATTAATAAAGGGATTCCACCCAAAATATTTTCTTTTGAGGCAAAAGAGGAGAAAATACCCGAATCCATTGTTTGACATTAAATAAAAGGAACACCTGATTCAGATACACATAAGTGGATACAGGCTGCTAAGGAAGAGATTGGTTTACTTCATAAGAATAAGACAAGGACACTCATAAGTTACCAGAAAACAGAAAGACTATAGAATGCAAATGGGTGTTGACCATTAAGCGTAATGAAAGAGGAGACATTCAAAGATATAAAGCCAGGTTGGTTGCTAAAGGGTATGTACAGATATATGGAGAGGACTATGAAGAGACCTTTGCACCAACTAAAGGCTGGGGTTTATGGGAGTTGAAGTCCAATAACATCTGGGGACCCAACGTTGAGAATCCCTGGATTAGACTGTTACAATTGCTGCATCTAAGGGAATGGATGTGCTTCATCTAGATGTAAAGACTGCATTTTATATGGTGATATCAAAGAGTATATATATTTGCAGCTACCTCCAGGTTTCGAGGAGAAGCCGCTGTGTGTAAACTACAGAAAAGTATATACAGACTTAAACAAGCAGCCAGAGCTTGGAATGGGAAATTAAGCCAATTGCTTCTGGAAGAAGGATTTAGACAGGGAAAAGCTGATCTTTGTCTGTACACTAGAAATAGAGCTGGAAGAAGGACATACATTCTTATATATGTAGATGGTTTATCATCAGGATAAGAAAGATTATGATGAGATAGTGAAGAATTTTAAAAAAAAGCCGTAGAAATTAAAGATTCGGTGGAATGCAGTTCAGTTCAAATTAGATTCAAATTTGAACCAAATCATGATTTTGTGTTTGTGCACACCCCTAAATAATAACTAAAATTAAATTTATGAAACCCAGAAGGGACCAAGGGCCTGATGGATTTTCTATGGAGTTTTATAAGAAATATATTCATTACCTGGTTCCAATTTTATTGGAGGTTTATAATGATGCTTTTATTAAGTATTTCCCACCTTCTTTCAACAAAACTTATATAATCCCTTTAAGCCTAGTAAAGATCCTGATTTATGCTGTAGACCTAGCTATAGACCTAACTCTCTGTTAAATGTTGACACTAAGATATCAAATATCAGTTACACTGGCACATAGGGTGCAGACTGTGCTCCCTACCATTATTCATCCAGACCAGGTTTATATCTGGCCACCGAGGATCAGATAATATTAGATTGTTGATTGATGTATTAGCCTTATCCTCAGAGAAGCAAGAACTGGTTGCTATAATTGATTAAGATGCAGAGAAGGCATTTGACATGGTCCATCTGGGGTTCTTGAAACATGTTTTGATTAAATTTGGATTTCCCCCAAGCTTTTTGACTTGGGTTACTATGCTATACATAGCTCCTTATTCACAAGTCATTACCAATGGGCTATTGTCCCCTTCAGTTAGGCTAGAATGGAGCACACATCAGGGATGTCCTCTATTTCCTCTTTGTTTTCAATATGGTGCTAGAACCCCTGGCTTGTGCTATTAGAGACTCGGACAATTTAAAGGGTATTACATTAGGTGGGATTGAGCACAAGTTGATTTTATATGCAGATGACATTTTATGTTTTATCGATAAACCAGAGGTCTCAATTCCTAATCTTATTTCTTTAGTTCAAAAGTTTGGTAATTTATCAGGTTGCTCTATAAATTGGGGCAAATCAGATTCCATGCTTTAAGGTTCTACAGATTTTCCTAATGACTGTAGGGTTTGGGGTTTCAGGTGGTGTCCAGAGTCTCTTGTTTATTTAGGCATATCAATTTCTAGGAAGCTCTCTCAATTAGTAATGTCATGACACTGGTCTCTCCACGGCTGTTCTCTAGTTTTACTTCTCCCTCTCACCTCCCCCCAGGCAGGGCCTTAGAGTTTTTGAGGGAAGGGGTTTGTTTCACCTGAGTCCTCCTCCTCTAGGGTCCTTGGGGTCACTGTGGCAGTCTCTCTCCGGAGTCCTCCACCACTCGCCCTTCAACTGCCCCTCATCACTGTCCGAGCCTGCCTTAAATCCCTCCTGACAACTGATGCATCCCACGCCCCTGCTAATTTGACCTCTGCCCTGCCATATCAGACTGCTCTCACCCTTATCCCTTTCAGCTATATCTCTGTCTGCTGCTGCCTCCTCCCTCCCTCGCCCCGCCCTTCCCCTGGCCTCTCTAGCCAAGGTCTTGCAGCATCTCGGCTGGCCACTCATCAGGCTGCTCTGCCTAGCCAGCCACCCCACCTGAGGTCTCTCTGGCCTTGGCTGCTGAGGGGATGTCAGAGCTGGTAAGGCTGGCAGGGGCCCCCGCTGGACAAGTAAATTTAAATGTTTCAACATTTCTGGTTCAAATGAAAAATGATTTAGATCGGTGAGCTATGATTCTGTTGTGTATGTGGGGCAAAATAAATGTGGTTAAGATTAATCTAACCCCGAGACTCATATGTATTTTGAGAGGTCTGCTAATTCTTATACCTTTATCATATTTTAAGAGAATTTACAAATTAGTCAATGACTTCTTATGGCAAGAACACCTGCCCAGATTTTCACTTTGTAAACTTCAATTACCTGTTGAAGAAGGTGGATTTAATTTTCCGCATTTTCAGGCTTACCATTTGGCATTTATTCTATATTCAGTCCAAGGGTGGAACAATGAGTCCCAGGTTTTGGTCATGCCTTGGACAAAGTTATTATTTGATCCCACTGAAACCTTGGCAGGAGCTCGGTTCATCATTTGTTCGCGGATCTAGGTCATTACTGGTGGTAAAAGCCACTAGGCATACATGGAAAACTTTGGGTTCTAGACATGGTTTTGATCCTTTCCAGCATGAAAAGCTTACATTGTGGGAGAATCCGTATTTGAAAATTTATTGTAAGCATTTTTATTGGACTAACTGGGCCTTCCACAACGTCATCAAGCTAAATCAGTTGATCTCTTCTGAAGGTGTTTTTAAACCTTTTGACATTCTGCAAGCTGAGTTTGAGCTATCTTTGAATGCTAGCTAGCAGTTTATTCAGCTAAAGCATTTACTATCACAGCTCTCTGATCTTGGTGAGATTGCAGCTTCTGAAACTCCATTTTCATTATTAGACCTGGAATATCTATTGGGTACACCTAAGCCTGTAATCTAGCTCTATCAGAAGCTTAAAGACATTGATAAGATTGATATCTATTATATCCAAGATCTTTGGAACAATGATCTTGAATATCCTATCTTATTAAATCAGTGGCGGGTTGCTTTGAAGCCAGTGAAACATGCCTTTTCAGATCTCAAAATCTGGCGAATACAGCAGAAACTTTTATTCCATGTTTATTGGACACCTCAGAGAATGTTTAACAAGGGATGGCTGCAGAAATCTAGATGCTGGAGGTATAATCTGTACGAGGGTGCACTTAAGCATATGGTTTGGTCCTGTCTGGTTATTGCACCATTTTGGATTGAAATTAATAAGGTTGTTAACATGATATTGCAGCTATCACTGTCTGTTAAGGACATTCATGTTTTGTTGGGGTGCATCTCCAGCATATCGAATCTAGCATTATATAAAGAATTGTGGATTCTTCATGCTGTGTGGGTGGGGAGGAGGTCACCAAAAGGATTATGATACAACACTGGAAGGAGAAATTTACTCTTGAACTGCTACTCTGGATAACTGATATGTGTTCCTTGATATCATTCAAACTGGTTATTTTTTCCCAATGGCAAGGTAAAGATGAGGAAATTTTAGCCATTTGAATTTTAATGAACGGTTTTGCTTTGAAACATAAGATATATCTATCCTTAGAAAAAGGTGTCTCTCTCCCCGCCCCCTTTCTTTTTCTCCTGCTTTGGTTGTATCTTATTATGTTTAAGTTATATTTAAAGGATTTTTCTTTTTCTTTTTTCTTTTCTTTTTTTAGTTATACTCACATATATTATTACAATCCTTGATCATGTTGTATGCATTGTTGTGATTTCACTGCAATTTTGTAAAAAGTTGTATTATTCTGTCACAAAGCAAGGTTACACAGAAAAGTAAAATTTTTGATGTGAAATATCATTTTTGCCAATATGCAGAGGCCTGGAACAGTGAAAAAGTGGGGCTAAGAGAGTGTGATTCTGACCCCCTTCCCTATGGAATGAATAACTGCACAGGGCTATAGCTGCTTCTGAGCAATAATTATACGTAGCCTGAACAAGGCTGCCCCTTGTGCTCTTGTAAACAATGCCCCTTTAAGAAGTTTAAAGAGGCTAAAGAGACTTCTTAGCAGATATACTTTTTATATATTAGGCTGCACTTCTTGTGGCAACAACAGGCAATATTAATCAAAGCTTGGCTAGAGTTTGGTCCTGTAAGTTCAAATTTTTGTTATAATAGAAGACTGATTCATTTTACTATTGCATAAATGTATGTCACATAAATAAGCTGTCGTAAAACAATTGTTACTTTTTCTTTGTCCTGATGCTTTTGGCTCAGAAAAATGGGGTGGGGGGATCAACTTCATCCATAATGAAATATCTTAGCTGATTCATGGCTCTCCACAACCTACCCACAGTGCTCTTTTGCTACTTAGAAAATGCTTCTGTGGCCTACATGCGATTTTTAAAAGGCTAGTCTAGTATATTGGTTCAGAAATGAAGTTCTAAACTGGAAAGTTCATGGTTCAAATCTTGCTTCTGCCACAAGGAGGCAAGACAACACCGTAGGGAGGAAGAATATGACACTGCAGTCTGCTGCCAGTCTGCTAATGTTAGTCTGCAGTGCCTGAAAGCATCTATAGGAAGAGGCCCCCACTTCCACTCAGTATGTGTCAAAAAAGGAAAGTATAGGGGGAATAAAATGATTGTAGCACCAACAAGTCAAGACTGAAGAAAGGGGGGATTTCCAAAGGTGCTGATAAATTTTTAAAATTTATCCAAAGGGCTATTGCTTTCATGTATTCTGTTTGTGGACTTATTGGAAGTAGGGATGTGCAAAACGTTTCGGGCACAGAACGATCTGTGTGCCCAAAACGACCAATTTCGGGTGATTCGGAGCCAAACCGAATCACCCATGATGAGACCCAATAATTTTCGGACCCGAAATGAATCACCCCTGTTTCGGATCGAATTTTTCAGGTGTTTCGGGTCTCCTTTTTGTGCCCTAGAAAAGTGCCAGCCTTGTCTTCTTCTTCCCCCTCTGTTTTCAGTTTGACGTCTCTTTGAATTTCCCGCCTTTTTGCCTCCATTGATTTCAATGCAGAAATTGCTTTCCTTTTACTTTAATTGAAAAGGTCCTGGCGCCAAAAGAGTGGGGTGGGGTAGTTGTGCCTAATGGGTGGAGGTTACCACCCCAATTGCAGAGGGATTGGGCAAAGGGCTGATTTTTGGTGAATTTCTGAAGTTTTAGTGTCTTTGGGGCAGATAGGGGGCATAACGTGGGATCTGGGCCAAAAGAGTGGGGTGGGATGGTAGTGCCTAATGGGTGGAGGCTACCACCCCAATTGCAGAGTGATTGGGCAGAGGGCTGATTTTTGGTAAATTTCTGAAGTTTACACGTCTTTAAGGTTTTCCCCCATTAAGTATAATGGAGGGTGTATCGCTTCACATCGGGGGGAAAGGGGTGGCCTAGAGTGGTGTGGGGTTGGTGGTAGTGCCGGGTAGGGGCGAGGAAGCTACCTGAATTTTTTCAAAGGATTTGGGCAGATGGCTGATTTTTGGTTAATTGTTGAAGTTTACGTGTCTTTAAGGTTTTTCCTCATAAGTTATAATAGAATGGAGCTTTCAGCAGCCCCATAAGTGCACTTGGGGGGTGCTGGGGTGGCTCAGAGCGAGTGGTGGTGTAGTGCACATAGGGTGCCAACCACCCCCATGGGTTTCTAACCCATGGCGTACAGGGTTCTGTTGTTTCTGAGGTATTCTGAGTGTGGATTCTATGATAGCAAATGAGATTTTCAATGACACACCATGAATTCACTCTAATTTGCTATCATGGAATCTAAACCTTAAAGACATGAAGCAAAATTCGGGCACAGAACAGGGGTGTTTCGGTTCGGGTCCGAATTGCACACCCCTAATTGGAAGCATCTGGGAGGCTGCTGTTAGAAGCAGGATGCTGGACTTATCAGAGATGGATCTAGAATTGAGCAAATGTATGCAATAACATTGGGCCACCACTAGGGGGAGCTACACCCAAATGTCCTATTTAAATCATAATTTCCCCATAGGGATCAATGGAAAACTCAAAAATATTAATACCTCCCAAATGCCTGGGCTCACAGCCCTGAAATTCCACATGATGTTCCTACATGATGATAGCATTAAATGTGTGAACTGAACATGAATTGAACATGACAGAATGCATGGGAAATTAAAGTATCTAAACGTGCTGTATCAAATGCAAAGTATTGCCTTTTTTCTGCTTAACATTCTGAGTGTATTATTTAATAGTGAGCATACAAATTAATTCTGAAATTACATATCTAAAAGCCAAAATGCCAAGAACTTTCCCCACTGAACAGAAAACATGCAATTAATTGGTATGAATGAGCAGTGAAACAAGTTAAATTTTAGATGATGAGAACAGGCTTTTTGGGATGGAAAAAAGTGATAGGAAATTGGCCTGGCAACAGGGCCAAAGACTTGATAGAGAGAGGGCTGATGTTTATTACTCCAATGACTTTTTGTGTGGGAGTTTTGTACATTTGTTCCGCCTTCCTCTGCTCTCTCAGGGACGCAAGACTTTGAAACATTGGGTTGGTGCCCATGGGAACCACAGCAGTGACCATGCCCCTAAAAAGACAGCCGGCAGCCTTAACCTGTTGCCAATTATGACTGGAGTTTTGTCTGCAGATGCACAATTTAACTACATCAACAGCTCTGAAATGTAATACCCGCTAAACCAGGCTTTCATACACTGAGACTTGGGTAAGCTATTGAGCTAGATGTTAATACTATTATATAAATGTGAACAGAAGAGTTCAACAAACCTCTTCTAACAACTCAGCTGTTTATTACAAGCAATGGACAGAAAGCCCCGAGCATAAAACTTAGACTGATTTAAGAAAACAAACACACACAACTTATCTGTGAACCATCTCTAGTTCATCTTGGTGTAGGCCTGAACCAGACCGAAGCCATGTTGCCTTTCATATATTCTGTCTGTGTAAGGGGGGCCTAGGGGATTCCTTATAAGGAGTAGGGATGTGCATCGGCCCGGATCCGTCCGGACCGGCAAGGGGGGGGTCTATCTTTAAGGGCGGGGGGTAGAACTTACCCCTCCCGCCGCTCTTCCCCCTCCGGTGCTGCGTTTAAATTTCAAGTTTTCGGGGCGGCAGCATTCTTCCCTGCCGCCCCGGCCCCCGTTGTTGACCGGGAAAAGCCTTCAAGGAAACATGCATGTGCGTGTTGTGGCACGCGCATGTGCGCATGGCGGCGCCAGGTGCGCGTGCACCGCGCGCATGCATGTTTGCTTGAAGGCTTTTTCCGGTCAACGACGGGGGCCGGGGCGGCAGGGAAGAACGCTGCCACCCCGAAAACTTGAAATTTAAACGCAGCGCCGGAGGGGGAAGAACGGCGGGAGGGGTAAGTTCTACCCCCCCGCCCTTAAAGATAGACACCCCCCCGCCGGACCGGTCCGTTTCCGAACCGGTTCGGAGGCCTCCAACATGGCCTCCGGACCGGTTCATGCACACCACTAATAAGGAGTTGCTTTTCTGTGCCAAGGAGGGCCAGGAGAGACTAGATAAGAAGGTGATGAGGTATTCACCTAAAAGAATACATGCGCAGAAGTTAGCTGGAAATTTGCAGAAAGTCCAGACAAAGGAAAGGGGCAGTACCTATGCACCATCTCCTAGGCTATAAATATGTCATGCTTGTAAATGATCGGGGTCTTGGGTTTGAGCGATAGCTGCCAAGACCTTTGTTACTATAGAGCAAAATAAAGCTTTTTACATCCTTCTCGGCTGGTGAAGTGTTTGGCTACTGACCCAGAAAAGAACCTCTTTTTGTTGGGGTACAACAATCTGGGCCTAGGACTGTTGAGGTCTCCAGGAAAATAATACAGGCCCAAGGACTCACACAGGCTTCTGCTGTGAAACTGTAATTGTTCGGGTTGTCTCACATAGACATCTTAGGCTTGCCTCTTAAACAGGCTGTGCACAACAGATATTTGAGAAATAAATGTCAAGTTCTCCATACAATATGGACATTCACTACAGAAGAGCCTGGGATTTTGATGGGCCCCACTGAGCTCAGAGGAAGAGACTCTTGCCAAGCTACTGATGCTGCTGAAGATTGAGCAAGCAGCCAGCCGCCTGGCCTTACTACTCTCTCGGACTTCTGGATGAACTATTGACCAATTTTACTAATTTACTACTATTTACTAATTTACTACTATTTAAGTACTATTTATTAATTTACCACCATGTGTATGCCTTGCTACTTGGTAAATGATAATTCACATTGTCCTGTCAAGTCAGAAGAAGAATGACACCTGCTTCCTTGGACTTCTGCTTAGATGCAGAAATATAATAAAAAGAAAACTCTGAATATGCTCAGAGGCATTCAGCCTGAAGGACTAGAATTTTTGTCAATAAAAAATAGCAATACTAGCCTCCCTTGCTCGTAATCTGAAAAATGGGTAAGTCCACAGCGTGGTTGGGAGGTCAAGCAAAACAGGCCATAACACACTTTACATGCAACAAAAGTTACACTTAAGTAAATGCTTATTGTCAGATAATCTGAACTGTGTTCACTGGGGCCCTTCTAAAACTTATATAAAGCTAGACTCGAGGCAGTGGCATAGCAAGATTGGAGTGGGCCCTGCGACCAGGAGTGAAAATGGGCCCCTGTTCTCCCACCCCCTTCACCTTCTTCTCCTCCCCACTCCCCTGCCTTTGCTACAGAATAACTGTAAGGACATGTTGAAAAATGAAATATTCTCAGCACTTCTTTTCTCTCATTCCTATCGCACACACCCTATGCACACAGTCACTTCTGCACACTCACTTGCATGTGTGCATTCCTCTGGCTCAGAGACATTTTAAAAACATATATACTTGCTACAGTTGCCTCATATAATCATATGACATCAACAGCACTTCTATCTTTATTTGCCCATTCACGCATTCTCTCTCTCTAACACACAACTCAATCAAAGTTTTCTATAGGAAACTGAGTCCTTAGTTTCACCCCAAGAATTAGGAGGCAAACTGAACAGTTGCTAAGGAATGTCTTTTTTGTGGCAGGGGAGGGGACTGAAGCAGAGTAAAGGAGGATTATGGTTTTACTTTTTTAAAATAAAAATAATAATGACCGGATTTTAAAAGGGCCTCCAAGTTCCTTTAACTGAGTATCTTTTCAGCTCTGACTCTGCTTCAGGAGGGGAGGGGGGTGGAACAGTGTCAGGCAGCATCCCTCTCTCCTCCTTGTGACTGACTGTCTGTCTAGCTGATAGTTACATTTTCCTCACTGTTGAGCCTCTCAGTCAGACTGAAGGAGGGGTGGGCTGAACCTGAGCACTAGCCCATCAGTCAGGAGAAAAGGAGGAGATAGAGACACTGCCTGATACTCCTCCCCACTCCCCTACTGGACATGTAACTTGAAGCCAAGATGAGTCCTCTGATCAGGAGCCAAGAGCATACCAATGAGTTGGGGAAGTGGAAGGGGGAAAGTGAAGAGTGAGCTGTCACCCAGCCAGCAGGTCCCTTCCCTCAGGAGGAGCCCAGGGACATTGTCCCACCTTGTCCAGTTATAGCTATGTCGTTGGGTCCCTTTGCTACCTGGGCTCAGGTTCTGCAACTTCTCCATTCCAGGGGTTGCAGTGACGGTACAGGGGCGGAATTCCTTAGGGCTCATAATTATCCTAGTCACTGCTGCCACAGTGAATGAGGAAACCGGTGGGGATGACGGATGGGTCAGCAGTAAGTGCTGATGGATGGCCAGGCAAACTAGCGTGGAGGAGTGGCTAGTGGGGATGGTGGCTGCAAAAGGAAAGTTGTGTCATATGAGAGCCAGATGCTTGCAGCACTCCCTCTGAATGCCTGAAGGTGCAATCTCACAGGTAGGCCCATTTGAGGGCACTCCTCCCAGTCTTTCCCAATGGAGACCATATCTAGTGTTTGAACCTGTAATCCTTTGATCTATGTATTTCCATGGGGCTTAGGACTGTATACGCAGCCTTGATTCCTGGTGTATATTGACTAGATCTGTGGGGATGGTTGGTGGGGAATGACAAATGCCCCTTGATGTGTCTTTTTCTTGTGCTTGGTTGATTAGAGGGTTGCTCTATGGTGTGTGCACTGTGGGTTTGAGACATTGCTACTACTCCTTTCCTGCATGTAACGGTTGCTTCCTCACCTCTTCCCCTGGAGAGCCTCTGTATTTGTTTTACATACATCTCTCCTCCCAAGGAGCTGATTCCTTGCCTTTGCATTCTGTACTCAAAAGGTGACTATTAGTACTGTGTGTGTGTGTAGTGTGTGTGTTCGGTATTAAAGGAGTCAAACCCCTGAGTGCTAGAATCCCAAGCAGCTTTATGTTTCTGGCCTCTTCCTACCTGTGCCACTGCAGCATATGCAATAGGTGGCCTTGTGTCAGGCAGGTTGTGTGTCTTGTGCGTGTAGTGACATCTTGGTGGCATTTCCCCATCATTGTGAGTGGATTGGCTCTGTCCACATGGGGGCATGGTTAGCATGCTACCCTGTGATTGGTTGTATGCTAGTGTTGTTGCCATGGACACTGCGGGAGTGCCTGGTGAGGTTACATTCTTTTTGATTCCCCCACACCCCACCCACTCTTATTTTCTCCTCCAATTTTTTTCTGGGAGTGCTTAGGATCCCAACTAAGTCACAGTGAAGTTACATGAGAGTAAGGGGCCACAAATGCAACAGGGACCATAGGGTTGCTCTGCCCATCTGAGCCTGGCCCAAGCTTTACCAGTGTTATTCCATTTGACTGTTATCATACATAGACATTTGGCATATATCTACACTACAACCAGTGTTGGTTTTATATCAGTTTAGCTGTCCTGGCTTCTGCCACAGAACACTGGGATTTGTTGTTTGGTGATGGGCTAGGGATTCTCCATTAGATATAACTACTTGTTCTCCCTGCTCCAGAACTACAGCTCCCAGAATTCCTAGGGAATGAAAATTAGTGGCTGAAGTTTAAGGTGCTGATACATTCCATCTGAATTTTCAGTGTTTGAATTCTTTGCAGTGGCTGCCTCTGGCCATTCAAGGGAGCTGCAGAATAGGGCTGAAGGCAGCCTCGTATCTGCTGGTTTTGAGAAGAAAAGGAACAGTGACAATGACACACACCAGCTGTTGAGCGAGACTGAATTATCTCAGAGAAGAGTGAGGGGAGACAATAAAGGCTGCAGATGTCTCAGGTCAAAGAGAATGCAAAATAATGTTGCCAGCATCAATAATGTTACTATATTAGGTGTGATTCTCTGTCTCTGCTGCCATGAATGCTCCTGGAACTGACTGACTGACTGCCTCAGTCAGCAATGGATACAGCAGTAATTCAGGGTCAGTGTAGACCAGTGTTTCTCAATGTTTTGGGGGTCATGGACCGGTACATCCTTTGTGTGCAGTTTCCAGGAACAGCAGTTAGTAAAGGGGTCAGCCCCCCCCTCACCCCCCAGGCACCTCCCAAAACAATTTCAAGCCAGGAGGGGGCACTGCTGCTGGGAGCTCTCCAGAGCTAATTTCTAGGCAGGCAGCCCTCACTGCTGGGATAACACTCATTTAGCTTCCTTGAAATGAACGTTATCCCAGCAATGAGGACTGCCTGCCTAGAAATGAGCTCCAGAGAGCTCCCAGCAGCAGTGGCCCCCACTGGCTCAAAACTGTTTGGTGGGGGGATTAATTCCGCATGGACCGGCACTGGTCCATGGACCCAGGGGCAGAGCCACCATTGGGCCAACAGGTTCAAAGAACCCAAGCCGCACCCAATAAGGGGCCACGCTTCACGGCCCCGACATGCCCCCCCACGTCTGACATCAGACGCAAGGGTGCTGGTTTAGCTCCTGAGCAGGGGCCGCGCAGCCCCTGTTCGGGAGTTAAAGGGCCGCTGCATTCACGGCGTGGCCAGGAGCGGCTCTTCCCTACAGGGAAGAGCCACTCCTGGCTGCACTGCGAATGCAGTGCCAGCAGAAATTTAACTCCCGAAGGGGCTGCCCTTCGGGAGTTAAATGGCCAGCGCTGCATTCGCGGTGCAGCCTGGAGCGGCTCTTCCCTGAGCTGCTCTGGGCCACGCCGTGAATGCAGCGCCAGCCCAAGTCTAGCTCCCAAAAGGGCTGCGTGGCCCCTTCGGGAGTTAAACAGCAAGCCCTGCGCCAGTCTGACTTGCTCCCGAACGGAGCTGTGGGGCTCCATTCAGGAACCAGGCCACGCCTCCTGCGTCTGTGTCGACCACTGCTATTCCTATTGACAAACAGATAGCTGAGGCGGAGAGTGATGTGCCAAAGTCCTCTGTGCTGAATTTCTCGATGTCAGGGTGTTGTTACAGCACAGGAACAAGGCTAAGAAAAATGGTGGCAGCTCTACTTTCTACAGCAGTAATTCTTAAATTTTATGGCGGGGCCCATAGTGTGCTCTGAGAGATGCTGCTTTTAGACATAAACAACACAAATGAATTAACAGTTCCTGTGAGCCCAAGGCACCCGTCTACAATAGAAGAGTGAGTAATTCTGAAATTTCTCAGCCATAGGCACTCTCACCTCTAGACTTCAGGACCGAAGTCCAGGGCCTCCACAGCCACTGGGGCCCCCCAAATCCTCTTTAGTCTGTCCTGGGTGGTGTGGTAGCCCAGCGGAGCATGATGATGCTTAATTTGCAGGGGAGGGGGCCCTCCAAAGGCCTTTAGTCCAGGCTCCAAAATTACCTAGGTGCACCTCTGGTCTCAGCCTCAGATGTGATGGATCATTCAGTCTAGGGTTGCCAACTGTCCTGCACTACATGGGATGTCCCGATTTCCTGCAGGGAAATGCTTGTCCCAGTCGGGACTCAATTTCTCCCGCTTTTTGACCTTTAGGGGGATTTTTTAAAAAACACACACACACACACTTTTAAAGCCGCCGCTGAGTGGAGGCAGAGCAGGGACACAGCGGCTCTGAGCCAATTTCGGGCCTGAGGCAGATGGGCCGATTTTAGGCTTCTGCACACGCAGAAGCCTCAGTTGGAGGAAGACTGGGCCGAGGGAGGGAGACTTTTGCCCTTCCTCCCAGCTCCTCCCCTCCCTCCTACAATGAATTGCAGTGAGTCAGAGCTTTTCAGTGAATGTAAGAACCATAGGCGTAGTGACACGCCTTTCACCAGCACGCTGCCCCAGCAAGCCCTGCCCCTGCCCCATCTAGAGCCATGCATAGTTTGGGAAGCAGCTGGGAGAGCTCTCGTCACTGTGTCCCTGCTCCGCCACTGCTCATCAGCGGCTTTAAAAGCGTAAAAACAAACAAAAAAACAAGCCCCACCCCTAGGTGACCATCTCCCCCCCTCCCCCAGTCCCCATCCCGAATACAGCCAACACAATGTTGGCAACCCTAATTCAGTCACTCTAAACAGTGCAAATGTAGCAGAATTACCTGCCCTAATGGGAGAATGCATGTTGCATTTCTGCATAAGTGACTGGTGTGTCCCTATCCTATTCCTGTAATCACACGGCATTTTGCCTTATCAGACGCCGTAACCAGCAGTGAGTAACACACTGGAGGTGGGACTTCCAGACCTGCTCATGACAATGTACATAAGTACTCTGGGCTTTTTAAAAACATCTGAAGAGGGCTTGTGTGAACACTGAAAGGGATCCTATGAAAGGGGTTATATTAAAGTGAAGTGGGGGAGAGTTTTTGCTTTTGTCTGTTTCTATTTTATTTGTGCTTAGAAGTCTCTACCTTTCTGCTGTGAAACAAAGCAATTAAGGCATTTTTAAAAATCTTCTTTAAAATTAATTTTAAAAAACAGTGGACTATTCTCCTTCACGTTCCCTATACTTAATGCTATCACTATGCACTACCTTTATGAGAAGTTTCAAAACTTTCTGCCCAACCTTTCAGGACTTATAACAGGGATGCCAAGAATATGTATGTATTTGTGGGGGTGGGGGGGGCCACATTCCAACACAAAGGAATGGAGAAGTTGCTCTTTTTGCAGCTAAAAACCAAACTGCAACTCCCTCAGCACAACATACAGCAACTAACAGAAGAGAAAAGCTTTCACCTACAAAGAGGGGGAAAACAACAAGTCTCTCCTTCCAGAGGGCACAATCAATCTTCAAGGGGGGGTGCGTTTGCAAATTGCTCGAGATAAATAACTTGTTAGCACAACCAGAAGAGACTGTTTGCAGCATTTGCAACAAGCGTGCAATTCTCTCCTCCTTCGAACAAGACAAGTGCTGACAGCCTGATTTGGAATTAGTCTACAGCAGTTGCTGTGGATACAGCAGGTGCTCCGAGATCTCACAACACCCCCTAAACTTCTCCCACCCCCTTTCAACTTTCAGGAAGTTATTACCATGCATCCCATCCCTTTTACATTTCTGGATCAAATGCGGGAGAAAGTGTCTCTTCCACTCACCCTCTTTAAATAGAGCTACAGCACCACTTTTGGAAGAGTGAGAAATAGGAGGTGATTCATGCAGTTGAAATAGGTTGGCTGTGCCACAAGGGTCCCCCCCCATCCTCATTTTAACTTAAAGTAACCTCAGCACAGCTCAGGGACATCACTGCCTCTCATGATCAACGTCATTATCTCTCTCCACTAAATTGTATCTATGAAATTTGGTTCTCACAAGGTTCTCACTGTTTTTCGCTGACAGTTAAGAAAACAGGATTTAACCAAATAAGGAGTAATCACCAGATGAACAATGAATCATTCGCATACGTACTTTTTATTGCCACATATACTGTGTCTAGGGTGTCAGCATCATTCAGATGGTTTGTATAAGTGTAAGATGCACCTGTAACCAAACTGTAATCGGTTGAGAGCGTTAGCCTATTGATTACCTATTGCTAAACTGCAGTAGCAATAAAGCCTCTAAATGATTCCCACTGAGTCTGTTTGATTGACTAAGAGCTTGATTGACCCATGGACGAACCATCACACTCACCCTCTTTAAATAGAATTACAGCACTACTTCTGGAAGAGTGAGAAATAGGAGGTGATTCATGCAGTTGAAATAGGTTGGCTGTGCCACAAGGGTCCCCCCACCACCACCACCACCATTTGAAAAACTCACCAAGAAAAGAGATTCAAGGGGAGGGATCTTGCTTACTTGCTTGGTCTATCAACCACGGTCTTGGCAAATTCTTACACAGATTTCACTGGATATCAGCCTAATTATATACATATATGGATCCATACAACCTGGATTGACATGTAAAGGTAAAGTGTGCCATCGAGTCGATGTCGACTCCTGACGACCACAGAGCCCTGTAGTTGTCTTAGGTAGAATACAGGAGGGGTTTACCATTGCCATCTCCCACGCACTATAAGATGATGCCTTTCAGCATCTTCCATGTAGCATGTGTATAAATGTATCTGTAAGGGACAGAGAGGAGCCATGAGATTTCATAACCCCATGTTAAATGAGCCTGTTCTTCTATATGCCTTAAAATAATATAACTTGAGAGGCTGATACTTCTCAGCTACCCTGGAGACCTTACCCCTTGTAAAGTCAGAGCCAGAGGTGGGGGGCTGGGGGTGAGATAACATGTTTTTGTGAAGAGTGTGTGAGTGTGTGTGTGTATCAGCGAGACGAGAGGCCCATTTAAAAATCTTGTCTCCGGGCCCACTCTGACCTTGCTACGCCTCTTTTCTGGCTGCTTTTGTAGGCTGGTGCTTGGTTTGTTTCCCCCAGTGCGGAGTGGAGGAGGAACCTCCTTTTCCCTTGCTTGGATGCTTGTCATTTTCGCTCCCACCCCCTCCCCAATCTCTGATTTGCGTGGGCACAAGAACCTAGGATGCAATTCACCCTCAAAAAGGGTCAGGGAAGGCAAGCAATTATTCATTCACAATAATTTATGTAGTATCTTATAAAGTGGCAAAGTATTGTTTTCTGGCTAATAAGACTAGGATAAGAATGTTGAGACTGAGATATGGGGTTGGATTGAATTAAATTTTAGATTATTATAATGCATGGAGCCCTCTGTTTTATGTAATGGATGAATTCGGGTGTTATGATTCTGTTTTATATTTTAATAGTTTATTACTTTATTTGACCAAGTTCGGTTTTATGTAAAATTCGCTTTTATGTAAAGTTTTTGTACTTTGTGTTTTGCTGGTCAAATGACCATAACAATAAAGATTTTTTGTTAAAGAAAAATTTGTGATTCTTCTAAAAAATTGTGATTATATATATAATTTGTGGTTAAATTATTAGAATAATTTAGAATAATTAGGCAAATAATTGCCTGTTTTTTTCATATACCAAAGAATGTGTGCAATATAAGTTTAAAAACACACACAATAGCAAGTCCAGACAAAACATGCATACCAAACTGTTCAGGAATATGGAAACTGGTCAGATCTGAAGGCAGTAAATAAACCCTATCTACCTTTCCTAATCTGTGCAAAATAAATATAATACAAATCAAAAGGCTTTTTACTAGTACATTGTTTTTGCCTGCTACACAACTAGCATAAATGCATTTGCATTATTCTTCCTTATTTGCAGAACTACAGCTGCTTGTGAAAGGTGAATACTAAGCAGGGATGCACAAATTATCTCCTACCTCACCCTAGCAAAATCTGACAGCAGATAACAGAACACTAGCCTTGTACTAAAACCAACACCAATCTATGTGCTTTATTGCTTTAACATCTAGTTTGTTCCCAATAAATTGGACTGTGGGCAATTAAGATTTATAAGCTAAATGGTTTCAAAATTATATCTCAGGGAAAGTCAGATCTAAATTAGATCAGCTCAGGCTTTTAGGGTCCCAGCTCTGGACCAGTCACTTCTCTCTCAGCCTAACCTACTTCACAGGGTTGTTGTGAGGAGAAACTTAAGTATGTAGTTCCTGTGCTCCTTGGAGGAGGAGGAAGAGCAGGATATTAAAAATGTAAAATAAAATAAATAGTGTAGTTTTGAGCTGATATTATGGTAAAGTTATCATCTAGGTGTCAGATGTTTGGATGGGGGAGGGGCGCAATTTCAGTGCTTGCCCTAGGTGCTATTTTCCCTAGATACACCTCTGTACACAGAGAAATAACAAATAAATAAGATAGATCCCTGTCCCCAAAGGGCTCACAATCTAAAAGGAAACATGAGATAGACACCAGCAACAGTCACTGGAGGTACTGTGCTGGGGGTGGATAGGGCCAGTTACTCTCCCCCTGCTAAATAAAGAGAATCACCACGTTAAAAGGTGCCTTTTTGCCAAGTTAGCAGGGGTTTTCATTGCGTTGCATGATTTGTAAAAGTTCAGCTATGTTCATACAGCAGTAAGGGAAGGATCCTGGGCAGTAGGAGATACAAAGTGCAGCATACTTTTTGACACTCTGATATAATTGAACCATAATTGTTTTATTGACAAGCCATGAAGCCGTTCGTAAAAAAGAAGTCACCTGCTGCATTTCTAGTGTTAAAATTTGCTTTAATTTTATTTTATTTTATTGCATTTCACAGAACAAGAGTGGGAGAAAAAGCATTCATGTTGAAACTGGAGGCTTGATTTTGCAGAGAGCAGCATGTAGAATGTAAGCAGTTTGCCTGGTATCTAATGAAATGTTTCCCATTGAACAGATGGCTTTTGAATAATGGGTTGGCAGCTTGTCATTGGTGCTGTGGTATTCCAGTGCATGCTTCACTGAAATATCTCATCTCAAAGCAATGCCAGCCCCTGGGGGAAATCTCTGTCGAAGAAAGTCGTGTTGCATGAGAACAATAATAGAGTACGTTTCACTGAAAGACTTTATTGATCTGTCATTATTGATCATTGTCTGCCATTATTGACATTCCCCTACAATGTGAAATGACAGGGGAGTGGGATGTTTTAGGGCAGGAGTTCCCAACCTGTCGTACTCCAGATGTTGCTGAAATACAACTCTCATCATCCGCAGTTACCATAAATTGTAGCTTGGGATGAGGGGAGTTGTAGTTCAGCAACATGTGGAGTACCGCAGTTTGGGAACTCCTGTTTTAAGGCATGCCATAATCGTAGCTACATCTGAGCGTGGGGTGGGGTGGGGTGGGGACAAATATCCCTGGGCCCCTGAGGGAGGGGGCCCCCTACCAGCTGGGTGACAGCTTGCTCTTTGCTGTCGCCCTCAAAGCTTTCTGAAGAAGGTGGTGGGTGGGCAGAATACCATCTTCACATTTTGTTGCAGGACCGACTCCATCCTTGCTACATCCCTGCTCTTGGTTCACATGAGATGAGGCCAAACAGGCTTGGCCTGTGGGCTTTTAGACTCATGCACCCCAAAACATGGCCCAGAATACACTGCAAGGTGCTGGGGTTCCTTGGCAGACCATGTGGAAAGGTTTCCCTGAAAACTGCTATGTTGGCTGACCACCTGGAAAACAGCAGATGTTTCTACTTAAAAGGATCTGCTAGGTGTTTCTTTGTTTTGTCCCAAAGACCACAACATGAAAAGGGAGATAGCCTGGTAAAGGTTAATTTCTGTTGTTGTAGAAGCATCCAGTCATACATTGAATGCCAAAGTTTTCATCAGACAGGATGAAGGATAGCTATGTCTTGGTTATATATAGGATAAGACTGGTTCCAAACCGATATATTTTAGTTGCTTCAGAGAGTGGCCTTTCACGAAGTGGTTAGCATTCAAATTAAAGGTTACAGACTTTTGTAATGACCCAGCTATTCATTTCCCTTTGTGTGCAACAAAGCTGTACATTTTTAAAATGTTATTTTTATTTTTCAGATAGGGACTGGCTCAGCAGTGCTAAATGGACCTAGTGTGGAAACAGCCTGTAGCAGAGAGTGAAAAAAATAACTCTGTGTGTCTTTTGCAGAAGCCCTGTTGTATCTTATTTACAGTACTAGTCTGTTTCTAACGTTGTTTACTTTTTGACTCCTGCAGTATACTAAATTTATGTTTTCAGTTACTGATTTTCCATGAATCTAAGATATGGTTGAGATTTTGATTTTCTACACAGCTTATGCTATGACAGTTAACTTTGGATTTAATTTGTCATCCAAGCCTGCAACATCTTTCTGCAATCTTTTGGGCTTTCAATAAGAAACTTTTTGAAATTCTGCTAGTTTGGATAGTGCTAACATCAACACTTATTTAGCTGTAAGAATATTACATCATGGCCAGCATCAGCATCCTATATAGAGGAAAAACATCTGAATCTTTGCTTTATACTCAGCCCATTATTGTCTTATTCAGCGTAAACTTTCAGTTTCATGAAAGGAAGGAACAGATTAAATACAGACAAGCACAGGGATAATGAATATCTAAGAAAATGTTGTTGACAAAAGGAAGTGCTCAAAACAGAGCTGGGAAGAGCAGGGGGGAATAATAAAGAGAAACATCTGTACCACATTACAGTCCTGTAGGGATGGAGAAAGCAAAAGAAGAGCTATTACTCTAAAGCAGGGATTCTCAGCGTTGAAGTCCAATAACATCTGGGGACCCAACATTTAGAATCCTTGCTATAAAGCATAATGCACTACCTCCTGCATGTGATGCTAGCCTTTCTGGCTCCTGGAACAATTAAATGTGTCAAGCTTGACTTCTCTTTGTGGCCTCCAGTCTAGTGGTTTAGCATAGTGCTTGAGGTAAAAAAGCAAGCTCTCTCTTTTGGACTTAAGCTCACTTCATGCCCGGGGCAGATCCATAACTGAGCCGACATATGCAGAGCACACCGGCTACCAACTGGGATGGGGAACTGCTGTGCACCTGCTGGTGCTGATGGAGCTCACCTGCTGTGTGCCTCAGCAGCCCCCTGTCAACCTGCCACTCACCTCCACAGCCTCCACCTGGCCATTTACCCACTGCCACCATCACTATTTTAGTTTGGTACCCGAGGCAAAAAAGCAAGCCCTCTCTCTTGGGCTTAAGCTCACTTCGTGCCGGTTGCCTTCCTTTGCTGGCTGCAATGCAGTCTAGTGACAGCACTGTCCTGGTGCCTGTTCTATTTATTTATTTATTTATTTTATTGTTAAATTTATATACTGCCTTTCATTACAAATCCCATGTTCTCACTGAGATGGGCCCACACCAGGGTGGTGACATCATTCAGCTGCATTGGAGGTGGCAATGAGTGAATGGATGAGTGGCAGGCAGGCAGGAGGCTAAGGAGGTGAGCAGCAGGTGAGCAGCAAGGGTGATAAAGTAAAATGTGCTGCTGAGTTGGTGTCGACTCCTGGCGACCACAGAGCCCTATGCTTGTCTTTGGTAGAATACAGGAAGGGTTTACCATTGCCAGCTCCTGTGCTGTATGAGATGATGCCTTTCAGCTTCTTCCTATATCACTGCTGCCCGATATAGGTGTTTCCCATAGTCTGGGAAACATACCAGCGGAGATTTGAACCAGCAACCTCTGGCTCGCTAATCAAGTCATTTCCCCACTGCACCATTAGGTGGGGGCAACCAAAAAATCTAGTCACAGCCAGCACCAGTGTTGCTATGTCACTGCTTCATACCCTGCTGCCTGAAGCAACTGCTTCTTAATAAGACAATTTATGGTAGTAAGTAATGGTAGTAACCCTCCCCCCACCAGCCCTGCTCCTAAGCCTTAAATAATTGTGTGATAGGCAGATCCTGCAGACAAAGCTGCTCTCAGCATGAAGTTAAGTCGTGGGCAAAATATCATCTTATTGATTTGTGTGTCTTGGACTTCAGGCCATAGCAGCAGAATTAGAAAGTCATTCATCATAACAAGCAGCCATTCTGGTTTGCCCATCTCTGCCTCTGCATGCAGGGAACAGCTTCACCTACTACCTTTCTGTTTGTCCCATAGCTATTATAGTCGGAGAAGCCCTGCCTGGAAACAAACAAACAAGGTAGCAACTCGGCATCTTATATCACCTGCTTCATACTAGTCAAAAATTAATCTGGATCGATGCATCTATCTTTAAGCACTGATAGCACTATATGGGACTTTAAGGCTTTGCTATATTTTAAAATATTACATGCAACTGATGAAGCAGACTCTAAAATTGAATTCAAAGAACTATCAAGATTATAGGTAGTTTGAAACTGGCAATTTGAATATTTCAGGTCTCAAGTGGAAACTTTTTTGGGGGGTCCATTCCAGGTTCTTAAAAAGCATGCCAGTTCATTGGCAATAATATGCTGGATCCTCAAAAATCACAGTGTATACATGGATATATTTATTTCCTTTTACTCCTGCTATGTTTAAAAATTGTACTTAGGATCTGTCCATCTCTGTAGATGCACTTTGAGATGTCAGTCTGTGATTTTGTTTTTCCATAGGCTGGTGCTGTTGTGGGAGAGTCAAGGAAGGATGTGCTGCTTTAATGATAAATGTCAATGGGCAGAAAATGTTTCTGTGCTTCCAGGACTGAGTCCCACATGTACATGCCAGACACCCTTTCTATAAAGAAGAGGAATTTCCAGAGCTTTACTAGGTCAAAACCAAAAAGCAGAGTTGGAATAAGAAGCAAGAAAGCACAGCCTCTGTGTCTAGGGTGCAGCATACATCGGGGTGCAACTAGGGTTGCCACATTCATAGGAGAGAATTCCTGGACACAACCAGCAAAAGGGGTGGCACAAATGAAAAAACCCTCCCTTTTTTAATCAGGATTAGAAAGAGAGCTCAACAGTGGAGCTTGGTGGCTCTTTTATGCAGTTTCCCTGTTCTTTGCACAGGAGAGGGTTAGGAGCTCAGATCATTTTGGGAGCAGTCGCTGGGGGTGGAACTTCTGCAGATTTCAACTTTCATGTAACAATAAAGGGCAGTTATGATTTAAGCCTGTAGCTCCATGCACTCCTCTCCTGCAATGAGTGTTCTATAGAGAAATGGAACCCCAACATACCACTAGAGAAAAGGGGACTTTTTCTGTCCATATACTTCACAGATAAACCCAGAGGCCCACTATTATTATTTACATTTTATATCCCACTCTTCCTCCAAGGAGCCCAGAGCGGTGTCCTACATACTGAAGTTTCTCCTCACAACAACCTTGTGAAGTAGGTTAGGCTGAGAGAGAAGTGACTGGCCCAGAGTCACCCAGCAAGTATCATGGATGAATGGGGATTTGAACTCTGGTCTCCCTGGTCGTAGTCCAGCACGCTAACCACTACACCACCCTGGCTCTCGCCATCCTTTCTAACACTGGGGATGATCCAGAAAGGAGGGAAAGGGATTCACTGAGCCATTTGGAAAGAGCCAACCAAGTCAGTCAGCAGCTCTGGTACTGGAGAAAGATTTAAGCATTGTCCCATGTAGCTACAATCAGAGGTGCACTTAGGTAATTTTGGAGCCCGGACCTAAAGGCCTTTGGAGCCACCACTCCCCTCCACCCCTGCAAATTAAGCATCATCATGCTTGGCTGGGTGACCACACCACCTGGGACAGACTAAAGAGGATTTGGGGGCCCCCAGGGACTGTGGAGGCCCTGGACTCCAGGGGTAAGAGCACTTCTGGCAACAATGCCTGGGACTTTTATACACAGCAGGCTTACCACACGTTTACTGGTAGGCTTTACTGTGAACTCTTAAGTTGTCCAAAACCCCCAACACAAATAGTGGAGTTTTAAAACCCTTGATATAAATCAGGCTACACTCTAAGGCTCAGTGAAAAAGCTGAATTGTGTGTGAACTGCTCCCCAATAGGGTCTTCAAGGTCAAGGTTCAAGGTAGGGTCTTCAAGGTAAATCTGGTCGATATGTGAGCACACCCGCTCCATTCCGGAGGAGATGTGAGTTAAAGGGCTTTAAAAGCCCATTGTGAAGAACTTTCTGGAGATTATTCACACTCGGCTTCATGCTTCAGGGTAAATGTTGAGCAAAGCCACTTAGAAGTACACTCCTGGCATTGAGGGAAGCAGCCCCTCCTCTCTGCTCTCAGCTTTCATTTTTGCAAGTACACATGGCAGGCACTGGTGTTTTCCTTCTTGGCCAATGAGCGGGGGGGGGGGGGAGTTCCCTGCAGAGAAAGATCTGCATTTCTGAAGAGACTATGCCTCTTATAATGCTAATGATTCTACATCAGCACCTCTCCCTGTTTGCTCTGGCGTTTTCAGAAAAAGTAGCTCAAAACCAGCATTTTAAAAATCCGGAAATACCTGGAGATAAGCTAGAATTCGCATCACAAAGCCCGACTTATGTATGGAGTGTGTCCAAGGATCTCGTTGGGAGCTCAGGGTAGGTTTGGCTGGTGTGTGAACGCACACACACTTTCCTGAAGGAGATTCGGGGCAGAAACCCCGTGTGTAAAGCCTCCAGGAGAGAAGCATCAGAGAAATGGGTAAAATTCATGAAAGCAATCTTTCCACTCAAATTCCTGGCCATTTCATATCCAGGACCCTTCCCTATATTCTGGATAAGGCATCTGTTTCCTGGACTCTAGGTGCAATGAATGACAATTTTAACTATTGCTATACTTTATAAACAGATTTTCAATATCAGAAAGTTCCTCCCTCTGTGGCATATATTTTGTGATGCTTCAAGTTGCAGGCATTAAAATGAAAGCCCAAAGCCTTTCAGTAGACAGTACCTCCTGGATATTTGGCCATTTGTGGTGTGGGGGAGACAGGGGTTACCCAAACCATCACAAAAAGATAATGTAAAGCAAGAATCCCATCCTCCTTTCAGTAATAATTCACTAATCCTACAGCCTGAAATGTACACAAAATCCAACTGCAAAGAAATATAGTTTCTTTGTTTATGGCAGAAAGAGACAGCAGGACCATGTTATATATGGGGCTGGTTCACATGACCGCCCAAAAGTAAGTGAGACGAGAACCAGAGATTCCCAGGGAGAATGTGTTCTCTGCAGGCATGTCATTTGAACCCATCAACCTCCACTTCCCACGCCAGTTCCCAACATCTACCCAACTTCTGCCCAAGATGATTCTCTGTTCAGCTTATATTGGTGACAAGCTGGGTGAGGACTCTCGAGAAGTCGGTCAGGAATTCAGACACGAGAACCAGTTTTGAGAAGTAAAATTGTATACTTCATACTTTCATTGAGGGCGTAATTTTCAAACTTTGCCTAGGACACACATATGCCTTGTCCCAGCTCTGCCAACCATTGTTATCTAGAGGTGCCCATTTCATTTTACCAATGAAGCAGAACTGAGGATGGGGTGATACAAATAGGAGTAGGTTTGATTATCAATGGATAGTGTCACCAGGGGCAGAGAGCAGGTTTGGACCCCCAATCGATCAATCATTTTATTACAGTCTATAACCAATCACCAAGCATCAAAAACAACATTTCTTTAAATACATAAAAAGTACAAGTAAGTAAGAGAAGATTTAAAAAAGAAATACTAAAAACATCAATCTTAAATACTAAAACTAATACTAAATAACATTGATTATTGAACACTTTAAAAATATCCTTAAATTACCCCTTACTTTGTCAATTTCCATTCATTCTTTTTGTATGCTACAAGCAGCAGAGCAAAACCTGGCAACATTATTTGAAATCGTAATATTTTGATCTAAAAGTAAACCTAAAGTCTAAATTGCATATGTCCTGGCTGGATAATTCTTTAATACTAGCTGGGCCAGGTGCAGAGCATCTGCGCCTCTAGTTCTTGGCCCCTCGTTCTCAGCCCTCCCCCTACCAATGTTTTTTCTCTCTGGCCAGCTGCCTGGCCAACCGCTTTTTCCGGCCACTAGCCCCCTCTTTCTTCCCACAACTGGCCACCACCGTTGTCTCCACACACTCTGTCACAGCTTTCTTCACACACACCCCGCCGCTTTCTTCACCCCCTGCCGCTGCCTTCTCAATTTCCCTGGTGCTGCTCTCTCACCTGTCCATCCATTTCTGCCAGTTCACTTCCTCCCCCACCGGCAGCTTGCTTGCGAATTCTCGTGAAAGCTGCCACACATGGGATTAGCGACAGGTACGTTATAGATAGATAGATAGACAGATAGATATTGATGATAGATGGGAGGGAACAACTTATGTCTGAAATCAGTATAATAAGGGTAATGCAAAATAACATATTATACTATTTTAATTTCCTGCTCATTACATGAGCACACTCATTTGGTAAGAGGAATCTTTTTATAACGACCTTCCAACAAAGCTGAGGGGAGTACACTGAAGCAAGCTCTTGTAAACGTTCTATGCTGCTTAAGTATAACTAAGATAGTTAGATAGCTGGTTTCATTGGGCTTCTCAGGCCCGGGTATCTAGAAACCAGACTCCTCTCTCTCTGAAGTTCCGCATTCTGAAGACGTTGTTAAAGCATCGAGTTAGTTTTTTCAAACCCCAAGGATAACAATATTTCTGTGGCTATCCCTTAATTCTGAAGTTAGTCAATAATAACTTGCTTCCATTCAGAGTCTGAGGTATCCAACCATATTAACAAGACTAGCCCTGATGGGAAGTATACCAGTTTAAGCCAAAAGTTAGCACAATTAAGCCAAGCTTGAGTTTACACCCTTAGCAATCCTGCCTCCAGTCTCAGAGGAACATTATTGGAGATACACCAGGGTATAGCAATGATAGATCTCAGAAATTTTGTCTGAATGGTCTCCAAGGGGTGATAATCTTGATAAATACAAACTAGAGTGCTATATAACATTTGAGCAATTGTCTTATTTCAAAAGCCCTAATGGCTGCAAGAGCATAATGTCCTCCAACAGTTCTGCAAAATTTTAATACTGCACTTGAGCTTCTGTGTGCTTTATTAACAACATATTGGGCTTGTGCTTTCCAGCTACCAGTAGCCTGGAAAACTATACCAAGGTATTTATAATGGGTCACCTGCTCAATTTTAACTTCATCTAGCCTCTACTTATGCAATTTTGGCTTCTTAGAAAAAGCAACTACTTTGGCTTTTTGATAATTTTTAACCAAGCATTATGTCTTGCAATAATCTGTTGTTGGGATTCCATGTTACCTGGTCGCTTGGGTGTCCCTGTGCAGACTGGAGAAGAGCATGGCATTCCTCCTCTAAGACTTTCGTTCCCTTTAAGGGGTGGTGAGGATGAGAAAGGCCCAGGCTGGTTGGCTCCCAGTGGGGTTGAGAGAGTAAGACTGGGAGAACTGCAGGAAACAGCTCTAGAGAGACAGCTAGATTGGGTGTGGCAAAAAACAGGAAGCAAGGTCAGGAAGGGGGTGGGGCCGGAAGTAGGCTTTAAGCCCTGTCAGCTCTGCACTGGGATATTTAAAGGAAAGGCAGCTGATGGTGAGGAGCTGTTTCTGAATATGGGAGCCAGAGTTCTCCAGGAGAGAGAATTGGTTGAATGCAGCAAGCCAGGAGGATGACTCAAGTGACAAGCTAACCTTCTTCCCTGGCTGTTCATGAGGCTGATCTTTCCTGGGGTGCTCCAGTCATTCTGGAGTTCAGGAAGGGCTTGGAGCCCACCTTGATCCCTGGGAGCCTGACATCTGCCAAGGTGCATAAAACCTTCTCTTTCCCAGAACTGTTTGTGACATAATAGCTGCATCATCAGCATATAAAAGAACCTGAATAAAACATTTTGGACAAAGTTTTCATTATTATCTTAGACTTCTACTTCTCGCTGGGTGAAATCTACATGTTCACCTGCAAGTCAAAGGATGAAAGATTAAGTAATTTATAGGAATATGTGTAATGACTCCATATTAATTTTTATCAGATGTGCTTAACTAATTCCAAATGTGTGAACTGATTCCATATTAATTTTCATCGAATAATATGCAGCCAGTACATCTGATACATAGTTTGCTTTCATGGCATATAAGAAATTATTATGCAAGGTTTATTTTTAAAAAATAAGTTATTTTACTGGTGAGTTGTACTTCTATTAGTTTCCTGTATTGGATTCTCTAGAACAGACATTCCACCGTGTTCACCTGGAATATGGGTGGTGCAGAAAAGGCTGGGGATGGTAGTGAAACAAAATAGGAATTGAGTCTCAAAGCTGCTAAAGGGCTGAGTTTGGCAGTGGTATGTTATGTAGGAAAGAAGGGAGGATCAGTCAGAAAAAAGTTGGAACATTAAAAATGGAACATTATTTTTGTCATTCTGACAGAAAAAGAGACGCAGACTTCTAGGCACAGTCAGCTTTCAGCTTTGTGTTTACAGTCAGCTGGCAGTACAAACAATGGGCTAAATTTGACATCTGATGGGTGGCCAGATATGGAAGACAGTGCTTCTGTATCTTCAAAGGTTGGATAGAAGAAAGAAGATAATACAAGGCTTTTAGGTTAATAATGCTTATTTGCAGAAGGAAGGCCATAGTTTGTGGCCACTTTTCTAAAAAGAAGCCATCTATTGATTGAGAAACTTATTCACAAGTCTAAATTTTGTCCTTTTGGGGGGTTTTTTTTGGGGGGTGGGTGGGTTGCCAGATGGTAGGACATTGACTACCCAGCTCTAACTTCTCCTGGATGAAGCAGATATTCTGAATCAATTTCAATCCAGCTTCAGGTTTAGAATAAACCTTGACTTGGTCACACCAGTGGATAATCTTTGATGGCAGGTAGAGAAGTGTTACCACATTTGCTCAGATGTGTGATTGTTCCCACACTCTATGATTTGACTGAAGTGGAGGTGATTTGACTATGATTTGACTGAAGTGGAGGAATTAACTTGAATTAAGTGCAAACGTGCATACAGCTATATTGTTTTATATAGTAACCAGAAAACTACTATTAGGCGACCATTAACCCTAGGAGAAGGCTTTGCTGCTGGGTCAGCCACCCCTCCACCTAGCAATCAATGGCCGCTAACAGCTCACCTGCTGTGGGGTCAATGTCCAGCACCTCTGCATGCAGCAACCTGCACTTTGCTGCTTGGGAGGGGCTGGTCACACTACCAGGAGCAGATGTCCTTTTGCTCTCCTGCCCCTACCAGTGCACTGTGAGGGGCAGGAAAGCAGTGTGCCTCCCACTGGGGCTGGTCCCCAGATCTGCAGTGAAGTGCTTGTTGATGTCAGGCACTGCTGCATGCATCCCTGCATGCCTGATACAGGGAGGGCACCACCTGCTGAAGGTGGTGTGTGAGGGGATCTTGTCGTCGGGGGCAAGCAGTCAGAGTAGCTGGTGGAAGCTGGTGTTCTCCACCACCTGGAATGACTGGTTGTCCAAAGTGATCATCTTGGCAATGGCCCAGGGACTTTTACACACAGCAAGCTTTACCACTAATTTACTGGGAGGCTTTATGGCAAACTCAAAGTTGTCCCCCAAAACTGACACAAATGGTGGATTTCTTAAACCCAGGATATAAATTGGGCTGCACTCTAACACGCAGTGAAAAACCCGAATTGTGTGTGAACTTGCAGGGACTCCGGGGTAAATCTAGCCAATATGTGAATGCACCCCCACCATTCTGGAGGAAATGCAAGTAAAGCCCTGTGTGAAAAACTTCCCGTGATGAGAAGAAGCTCTGGACGACCAGATGACTCGCACTCACTGCACTGGCAACTTCCCCTGCTTGGGAGCAGGAGCAGCTACCTTGTTGCTAGTCAAGGACACACCAGGCCTATTGCTGCCAGCAGGAGCAGGGGCCCCCCAAAGTGATGCTGTTGCAGGTGTGCCAGCATTCCCATGTCAAAAAATGCTTAGTGTCCTTCTTCCTTTTGATCTATGTCCCATAGTGATGTGAATCAGCATGGCATGGGGCATGCAAATTCACTGTAGCTAGAGAAAAAATGAAACATGGTGGGGCCAGGGATGGATTTAACATTATAGTTTGACCCTTGGTATGCATCAATTATTCCTGCTTACAAGGGGTGGTCCCTATTTTCTGGTACATGTCCCTAGTAAAACTCCATTCCTATTTTGCCTTTTGAGGGTGCCTTTTACAAATTATCTTGATGTACATACATGCTCACTAAAGTTTATCAGGTTTCAGCACACCATTCCTGGGTGTCTAGAAGTTCCCCAAGTGTGAGGGGAAATGGATGCATTAATCAAGTGCAAATGCAGGTACATGCATGCATACGGACACAAAAAGCTGGTGTACTGCCTCCCTCACCTATCCAGATGCTTCTGAATATGTTTGAATTATAGCAGGTCTCTAATAAATGCAAACAGGTCTATTGTGAAATTAAATGTTCTATTAAACATAATTAAGTTTTAAAGTACATATGGCTGGCTTATGGTGTAAAACCATGTATCCTGCTGCAGTTTTTTAAGCTGAACAAGCTATTGCAAGGCTCATTAGCGGAGCCCGGGCAGCAGCAGCAGCAGCAGGAGTGAGAGGTGCAGGAGCTTCCACTGCTGCCCAGGCCCCACTGTCTCTGTCCCTCAACTACCTGCCAGACCAGCAGCTGGTGATTCAGGCGGAGGCAGCAGCAGAGGTGGTGTGTGGTTTCTTTTAACAATGTTGCTTTTCAGCCTCATAAGCATCTGGCGGCAGCTTCTGTGAAGCCTCTGCAAAGGCTAGCTGAGTTGTGGAGGTGGGGCAGCAGTCTCCCTGCAGAATGCTGGGTGAGCCTCTGCTGCTTTGCAGAGATTGTTGCCAAGTGGCCAACAGGGTGAAGTGTGGTGCTTTAAGAAGAAATTATGTGCTGCCTCTGCTGCCACCCCTAGCCTGTGGGAGTTCAGGGCAATTGCCCCGGTTGCCCTACCCAAAGTTCAGTACTGTTCCTGTTTGGATTTATGTTGCTGTATATTACTGGTCTTGAAATAGTGGGTTGTGACCTAAACTGAGTTGCACCCAGACTTACATGGGGATTCAGTACCATCTTTTGGAGAGGGAGGGTAAAAAAGAAAGTAAGATAGATAGGTTCAGATTTAGTAAAGTGTGTACTGTCCAGTCGATTTTGACTCCTGGCACCCGCAGAGCCTTGTGGTTTTCTTTGGTAGAATATAGGAGGTGTTTACCATTGCCTCCCCCCGCGCTGTATGAGATGATGCCTTTCAGCATCTTCTTATATCGCTGCTGCCCAGTATAGGTACCAGAGGGGATTCCAACTAGCAACCTCTGGCTTGCTAGTCAAGCCATTTCCCCACTGCACCTCTTAAGGTGACCTTCAGATTTAGTAAGATAACATTAATGCATATTTTAAAAATTAAAAGTAGCTTCATGGTTGAGGTTCAAGCTGAGTTCTTGGTTTAGAAAAGCAGAAAGTTCTTGCTCTACATTGCTCTCAGCTTTTCAAATTGTGTTCCTGCAGGTTCTTCACTGAAAAGATCAGTAATGGTGAAATACTTTTTTTTAAAGGACAATGAGAAATTTTCTTTAACTTTCTGTCCTGTAACATGTTTCATTTTTCTGATACTCCAAGGATCAACATTTAGAACAACCTTAGTACATTACCTTCATCACCACCACAACTGGGTGTTCATCAAACCTTCAGACACACTTTATTAAAAATCCTTTAAAAAAATAAATCAAATATTCACAGGGAGGCAAATGTGGACACAAAGATCCAGAATTATATGGGTGGGCAGTGATGACAAAAACCTGAAGCATAAAATTCTAATTTACTAACAATGAATTTATTTAAGGACATCAGAATTTATATGATATTTAAAAGTAAAACTTCTAAATGGGGGCAAAAAACATAAGTCGCATAATACATATTTGTTTTTTAGGCACAAAGTTTAACTTGTATACAGGGTATACAGATATTATAGCTAGCAATTAGGGGTGTGCAAAGCTATCAAAAATGATTCGATCTTGAAATGAGTTTCAAATTTGAAATGAAATGATCCCATTTTGAATATTTTGAGCTTGAATTATTTTGAGTGTTTCGAGCACCATTTTGGAGGGCTGTTTTTCCCTTGCTGATTGTTTTTCTGGCATTGGCTTCTGGGTGGCTTTGAGATCTCCTTGCTTCTTGGTTGGATTGCCATAATACAAATCAAGTGTTGTCATGGGCAACTATGTCCCCATTGGCTGTGGGGGGGGGGAGCCAAAAAAGGGATATTCAAATGTATTTAAGGGGCGGGGAGGCAGAGGGCCCTTACAATGTGCCAGTGCCTCTTGAAGAGGAAGGGCACATCAGAAGAGGAAGGACAGAGACTGCACTAAAGCAGCAAAGGAGGACAGAGTGGTGGTCTGGAGCCTGCCTCGCCCCGTTGAGAGAGAGAGAGAGAGAGAGAGAGAGAGAGAGAGAGAGAGAGAGAGAACACCTGTGGCTTATCAGTCTCTCTCTCATTTTCTCCTTTTAATTTGCAGTGCTGACAACCTCTCTTTTTCTCTTTGTACCAGCAGCCCCAGTGGCTTTAACTGGGTGCTGCTTTGAATTTTTCTTCTTCTGTGGATTTCTTCTTCTTCTTGCTTGTAGCCAGCCAGCTCCCAGTAGCTTTAAAAACTGGGTGCTGTACTGACTGTTTTTTTCGTTTGCATCCCCAAGCTGCACCTCTTTGCTGCTACTGCTGCTGCATGCTTGGATTGGGCTGCATTTAAATAGATATAGATATAGCTCCATGTCTGACCTTAACTTCTGCTTCACTCACTGCTCTGGTCTGCTCTGCAATCTGCATTGCAAGGTGTACTCAGCCAAAATGTGGCTGAAGTTGCTCCAGTTGAGCTTATGGCTATGCTTGCTGCAGAGGGTGCTATTGTGGCAGCTGTTGCAATACTAGGAGTCATAAGGAGTCATAACTGTATGTGAGAGAGCAACTTGTGCCAATAATGTTACTGCAGTGCAGGGTGGCACTGTGGCTGGCAGTGGATTCTGGGTCAGTGAAATATTTTTTGGCCATTTTTGGACTGTGTTTGAAATGTGTGTTCTGTGTCAGGAGGGACAGGTTCCTTTTTACTGTGTTCTTCTGCAGTGTTTTTCAAGGCAGGTTTGCAAAATTGTGCACTCTGCTTGTTTCAGCCATAGGGAACAGTGGGGAAATTGAAGCACCCCATTGTTCCCAATGGGTACCTCCTGGGGACACTAAAGTCAGTTGGGCAGTATGACATGATGGGTGCTACCTACCACCCAACCCACAAAAGAAATGGGCAAGTGGGCAATTCCAAACAACTTTTTAACCTTTCCCTATAGGACCCTATGGGGGTTTTGAGGAAAGGTTAAAAATTTCATCCTTTAGCCATAAAGGAGTGTGGTAAAGTTGCATGCTTAGAGGTGTTCAGTTTACACAGGATAACAATGAGGTCTAGTGGGCAGTGGCGTAGCGAGGTCAGAAGCTGTGTCATAGGCATGACCAAAATACTTTAATCTCCATTTTTGAAAGCAGCCAATGCCACCCACCCAACCCCCTGCAAATACCCCCCCGCCCCCCACAAGTGTGTTAATGTCTTTGTGGCACTTTGCTGCTACTGTTCTCACCATCTCTCTCTCCTGCCTGCCACTGCTCTGCCTGCCTGCCCTCTGCCTGCCCGCCCGCTGCTACCTCCATCACCTCTCAGGTGGTCCGCATGATGGAAAGGGGCAGAATCAGTTCTTTTCTCTCTTGAGCAGACAAGAGAGGAATGAGCTAATTCAGCCTCTTACTGGTGCTAGCTGAGAAATGGTGAGCATGCATGTGCCCTGATGCCAATCATGCAGCACATTGACATCGCGGCAGTACATGAGAAGCCCTCAGTGGCCTCTCTTCTCTGGGTGGCCCATTTTCTCAGTCTGCCCAGTTAAGTAAACTAAGCCTTCTAGCAGGTTGGGCACCCTGGCTAGTAGGCTTGGCTAGTTCTCTGTAAGAATGGTGGTATGCCTTAGAAGAACAGGTGAGAGAAGAGAAAGCAAGACCCATGAACAAAAAAGGTGAATAATGATAAATGTATAAACAACCAGCTCTCAACACACATCAAAATAATCAAACACAACTGTATACCACATATGAAAATACATGTAAAAATACAACAAAATGCCAAGTAGAATAATGAAATACAATGGAAAAATGAAAACCCAGTTTATGTAGGTGTCCAAACACAGTCCGAGATGTCTTCAAAAATGAGAAATTGAGAAGTACCGTACATGCAGTACTGGTGATGGGTCCTCAAATCCAAAGAGAGGAAACAAAGTACTCAGTGAAGTGATGAAGATGCATGTTGATCAAATCATGATTCCTTCATATGAAGAAAGTAAGCGACCTGCTCTGCAATGACTAGCAATGAAAGATGGTGGAAGACAAGGCACACCAGGAAAAGTCCTGTTCCGTGGACCCCAGTTTTTCTCCTTAGAAGAACAGGCATCAGAATCCTCTAAAATGTGCAGGGATTCTTTAGTAGTCAAGCTGACATGGAAATAGTTCCCTGAAAGTAGAAAGTCTGAAAGGCACTGCTCTAAATATCCATAATAAGTTGAGCCAAAACTTTAAAGATGCTCATAATATGACATGCTACAAAACTCTAGTTCAAATTCTATGTGTAGCACCTTGCTCTGGGATGTAGACAGCTTGGGAATATACTTTGGAAATCCCCCAAGCATGCTTGATAGAACTGAGCCTGAAAGCAAAAGGCTCATGTGCACAAAAAGAGGAGGGATGAGCAGATTGCAAAGATTGCAAAGTAGAATCTGAATCCATTTATGCATAATGAGAGATCTTGATCTGAAGCTGGCCATGCAGAGAGTAATGGTTTCATAAGTTCTAGGATTCTGACATTGCTGAGGAGTTATCCTTAGTCTCTGTTCTGCCAGCGCTTCTCTCCTCCATGGAAAGCATCCTCCAACGCAGAGAGGATGGAATTGTAATTGTGCAATTACAATTCCTGTAATTGTGCTCAATGAAGACATATAGGATGGGATTGAGAGAGCTGTTAAAATAAGCCAAAGAGGCACTTAGGAAATGAGTAGCAATAAAGACCTTGAACAGATCACAACTTTCAATGGGTGATTCTTCTATGAAAGTAATCAAGTTAAGTGGGAACCAACAGACAAAGAAGGCCACAGTCACTGCTGTCATGGCCTTGAAGGGCTTTCCTGACTGAGCAAACTGTCTCCTCCTGAGTGTCAAGACAGTTGCCCCCTAGCAAGAAATCATGACAATAAAAGGGAGGATGGAGGAAAGAATGACGTGGCTGATAAACTTGGAAGAGGACACACTTCCCATTATGATATAAATGTGGGCATAACTGCCAAAGCAGATGTGCTCACTATCCAATAGAGTTTGAGGGATATAGCTCCAATTTATATCTTGTGTATTTAATATCACTGAAATATCATAGTGCAGGTATGCACTAGACAAGGCCAGATACAGGATCCCAACACCCCAGGCCACCCAATAAGCCAGCCGGGGTGTCTGGTGATTCCTTGCCCACTCAGGGTACCTCACAGAAATATAATGATCTATGCTGATGATGCTGAGGAAGAAAATGCTGTAGCAGAGGTTAAGGAACTTTATGGTGCTGGTGAACTTGCACATTTCCTGGCCAAATGGCCAACTTGACCCAATGTAAAACATGAATTGGACTATAATGGCAATTGTCAGTGGCAGGAAGAAGGTGACGATGAAGTCAGCAATGGCCAAGCTGAGAAAGAAGACAATTGTGTATGTCTTTTTCATTTGTAAACCAATGATGAAAATGGCCAGCCCATTACCTATGACCCTAAACACACTGGTAAGGCTGTAGATTACAATTAGGGAAATGTCCATACTGTCCCACCACTCTTCAGGTAGGCAGACTTCACAGGCTCCATAGGAGGAGGTAGTTCAGAATAGCTATTCTGAGGTAGTTCAAAATAGGCCTCGGTAAACATAGCTGGAACAGTTGCTTTGTTCATTCTTAAGCAAGTTTCTTCTTCAGTTTCATCTTCTGCCTTTTCCTGTCTGGAAGAAAACAGCAAAAACATGAGAAGAGTCATCTTGGATCTAACCAACTTTCATATTACAGCATTATGTTTCCTTTAGCAGCCAACCAAAGGCTCTGCAGACACATAATCAGCAGGCAATTAGAGGCCCTCCCCTCTAATTTCAGTGTCAGCATTCAGAAATATTCAAAGATAGGCAATGACCTTTCCTGTATTCCACCCCAGCAGCATCTGGATTTCAGAAATATTTTGCATATGAATATGGAGGTCTCCACTGAGCCATTGAAGCTAATATCTGCTGATATTGTCTCCATAGCTTACCCAAAGCCACCTCCACTATGGCTACCACCTCCTCATTTTGTGCTACTTAATTCCAGTGTCAGAAAGTGAAAATGCATCAAAGCTCACAAGAAGGAATGCTGAAACAAATGCAGCAAATGAATGAAAATTTAAAAGGATAATTGGAGTATTGTAAGGACAATTATCATGCAGTGTTGATCAGCTTTGGAAACCAAATATGACCAGATGCCAGTCCACTATCCATTTCTGTCACTGCCTGGCTTGTGAATCCATTTCATTTTAACATGTAGCCAAGTTATATCCTGCATGTAAATGATTGTGTTTCCAGCAAATGTTTTGGAAGTTCACTCTTAGGCATATGGGCCAGAGCTTTCCAAGCTTTTTTGGATGCCATTAGGCAGCTCTGAACCATGGCTCTCCATAGCTGATGGTGGAAAGAGTAAATCTGGGCATGTGCAGGCTGGCATGTGGGCCATCTCACAAGTAGTTGAGAATGATCAAAGGTATCTCAAACCTGCTTAGGTGGGGTGGTCAGGGCCTAGGATCAGAGGAATACAGGGGTGTATCTAGGGTAGGGCAGGCAGGGCACATACCCTGGGCGCCACTTGAAGGGGGGTGCAAATTCTTAATTTTTTTTTTAAAAAAAGGTCACCAAAAATGAAATGGCCACTGCACATGCTCAAATGGCCTCTGTGAGGCCCTAGGCCATGCCAGGCCTCACAGAGGCCATTTGAGCATGCATGGTGGCCATTTTGTTTTCAGCAGCCATTTTTTAAAAAAGCAATTATTTTTAAAAATAGCCACAGCACATGCTCAAATGGTCTCTGCAAGGCCCTAGAGGCCAGCGGTGGGAGGGGTAACCTTTGCCGATGCCCCCCTCCCATGGCCTATAGGAAGCGCCCTGAAGGGGCTATAAGTTTAAAAAAATTAATTTAATATAAGTCACTGTACACATATTCAGTTTGGCACTATGTACAGAGAATCAGGGCTTGTGAATACAGAGCTGAAGCTGATGAGCTAGGATTGTATTCATTTGCTCTTACTTTGCTTCTTATGATAAGTGAGTTAAATGTGGTGTCTTAACAATATGGCTATTAATGGTGAGTTTGTCTTTGAATCAGTGTGAAATCCTTAGTATTAAGGCCCACTGGGAGTTTCTTGCTCTCATTCTCTCATTTTAACTGTCTTTCTGAAATAATAGAATATATTCCAAGCAATGACACAGTTTACTCTGCGTATCCTTTAATTATTTTCAGAGTATCTGGGAAAAGTCCAATTCTCCATTTAATTTTAAAACTGATGTAATAGTGATGCTACAATGCATAGTAGAGAATTAGGCAGGCACTTCTGTTTAGTTTTCCAAGTACACCTCCAAATAGTATTTGTGTATTTCATGAGCCCCAGCATACTGAAATTTGTAGTTTTCCAGCATTTTTTGGTGTGGCTACGTCTACTGCTAAATAGTTTTTGAAATTTTAAAAGATTAACAAGCTTGGCTTATATTTTTCAGCTGGTATTATAGTAAAGTTATCTAAAAGATGGATGTCAGATGTTTGGACAGGGGGTGCAATTTCAGTGCTTGCCCTAGGTGCTATTTCCCCTAGAGGAATAGGGGAAATTGCTATTCCTCCTCTGGAGGAATAGCAACTCTAGTTTTCTGCTAAGTTTGAACTCCAACAGTATTCTCATGCAGATACAGATACACATCAATACTCCACCCCACTGGCAAAATTCTTAACTAGCTCATTCAAAGTCGACCTCCTGACTAAGTGAATGCAAATACTATTGTGAGAAGTGATTGTGCTATTTCAGAGCTTCAAAATCAGGGGTGTTTTGCAGAGCTAGTGATATTTGGTGACTTCCCCTTCACTCAGAAGGGCTCCCTGCAGCCTGAAAATATTCCCTGGGAGCTTTACTACTCCAAGAATTGAGTTTTCTGCTTGCCCAGAGACCTTCCAGGCAAAGCAGAGGTTGCTGAAAATCACTTGCCCCATCTTGCTCTGCATAAGCAGTAGTGCTATGTTATTCCAGTACATTAAAACATGGGATAAAAACACACAACACATTATGGCTCTACACATGATCTGTGTGTAGAAACAAAAGTGGTTCTGCGAGGAGGATGGGCTTGAGCCACTCTCCCTGCAGACAATAAACCACCCCTCCCTGGGTGGGCGGACCACTTGCCCAGACAAGCGGTGGCCTTGCACAGGTGCTCCTGCACTCGGCCACGGCTCATCTGGCAGCTCCAGGAGTCGGGGGAAGGGAAGCACTGCCATGTGGCGCCCCACACCCCGGAGCTCCAGTAATGCACCTTGTGAGTGCACAGTGCATTCCTGGGGTCACCCTCACCAAGTGTGCCCGCTGTGGCTGCAAGCAGCCGTAGCAGACACACGGCCAAAAGAAACAGGGTTAATGGAGTGCCATTAACCTCATTTAAGAGGGAGGGAATTTAGGCGGGCTTGCCACCGGGAGCCACATGGCTCCTGTTGCTGCACACGAGCTGCAGAAACTGGGCTGGGCTCCCTTAGCCCAGTTTCTGCTGCTCGTGAGAATTGCCTCATTAAATAATAGCAGACCAAAAAAAGGGAAGGAAAGAGAGAAAATACAATACAAAACCATATTTTAAAGATTTTGTTTTTTAATCAGTTAAAATCAGATCAAAATTTAAAAGTCCCAAGTGAACAAAAAGGTCTTTATCTGGTGTCTAAAAGAACAAAGTAATGAAGCCAGGTGAACCTCATTGGGGAGGCTATTCCGTAAACAGGGTGCAACCACCCAAAAGCCTGGTTTGTATCAGTCCCTTTTTTCTTTCTCCACCATCCTGCAAAGCTTCTGTCCTGAAGAGCTGCTCACACCAACCCACATTTTAATAGGAACCCAAAATGTGAAAGGGGTGGGGAGGAGAGGTTGGAGAAGGGAAGAGAGAGGCTGTCTGTTTTCTTCTTGGCTCCCTGTATCTCTCCCTCCTTCTAAAAAACTTTTGCTGTCCTCCCTTTTTTGCAATGCAAAAATAAGAGCTTAGCAACTCTTATGTACACTATGCTGGTTTTGTATGTGTGTGGCTTGTTTGTTGTTCGCAATGCCTCTTGCAAGAGCTGGGGGTGGGGAGGAGAAGATGCCGTCTCCCTCCCTGGGCTATAACAGTTTGCTTGCCTTTTTTAAAAAAATCTGTTATAAACTGCCCAGAGATGTAGGTTTTGGGCGGTATAAAATGTTTAAATAAATAAATAAATAAATAAAGTAATAAAGTAATAAAGTAATAAAGTAATAAAGTAATAAATAAATAATGTCTCCTTCCTTCTATTCCACTCCCAGGAGTGTAGCAAGCCCCATAGCAGCCTGTGTTCCCCCCACATTGCCCCCGCCACAATAACAAAAAATTGTACTGAAAGAGATACCTGAGTGTTAGGAACACATCTAAAGCACGGTGGGGGAGGACCCGACAGTCTGTTAACTGGTGCCAAAAGTGACTGGCAGACCTTAGGAGGGGCTCCCCATAGGGATTTGAATTTACTGCTTTATCTGGGACTTTCCCCAACAGATCTGCACCATCTTTGGTGACATGGTGGTGCTAGTCATCTGGCTGATGTGTGAAAAATGTCAGGACTTTGGAGCATATAATTTGGATTTCATGAGGGATAGAACATTCAGGTCTTATAATGGCAGAATGTTAAAACAACTGCTCATCTTAATGACACTGGCACTACCATGACATTATAATCTATGTCCTCTTGACCCTGCCCACCTTTTCTAAACAAAAGGTGGATCTGTTTCCCTTTCATCCATTTCCCCTCTCCTCTGTCTGGTTCCATTCATTCTTCTTTTACTTTACCTCCACTTCCCATAGGTTCCTGTTTCTCTATTATCTTCATCTTTCCTTCACCCACTGGCTTGGATGGATAGATGAACAGAATGATGGGGAATACCAGATCATCCTTTCCTTCCTTGCTTACTAGCTTAACGCACAGCAGTATTTGGGTTGCATGTAGGGGTGTGCACGGAACCGGTTGGTCTGGTTCCATTTGAGGAACTGGACCCAAACTAGACTGGGCCAGTTCAGTATGGCACCCCCTCGAAAAAACCCCTCCCCCGGGTCTGATCCAGGGGGTTCACATTTTTTTTCCAAACTTACCTCCTATGGGGGGAGTTGTCCGAGGTGGTGGTGGGGTCTGTGGAGGTTCCCCCTCCCCACACTGGCCTCCCTTAGTCAAACAAGTTCTTTGGCTGGTTTTTGGCCTTTCTCCTGGCTGTGGCGGCCATTTTGGAGGCCACTGCACCTGCACAATGGGCCTCTGCATACCAAGCTCACAAACCCCCCTGAAGTGGCCGGGGTGGTGGTGGTCTGGGGTCAGACTGAACAGGGGATGGCTCAGTTACACGTCCGACGTCAAACCTGTTTGCACATCCCTAGCTGAATGCTGGCAGGAGTGGCTCAGCTGCTGTCCAAGTCATGCTTGCTTCTCATAATTAGAGGTCCCTAATAGAAATGTACATTCTAAGCTTTTTGGGGAATATTGATCAGGTTCAGTTGGAACCAGGTGAGCACAGTAATCCCCAGGCTGTGCTGGAAACTTATTTATTTATTCGATTTCTATACCACCCTTCCAAAAATGGCTCAGGGTGGTTTACACAGATAAATAACAATGAATAAGATGGATCTCTGTCCCCAAAGGGCTCACAATCTAAAAAAAATAGACACCAGCAACAGTCACTGGAGGTACTGTGCTGGGGGTGGATAGGGACAGTTACTCTCCCCTTGCTAAACAAAGAGAATCAGCATGATTAAAAGTTGCCTCTTTGCCAAGTTAGCAGGGGTTCAACATCATCATCAACATCAGCTCCATGCCTGGATCTCTCTTCTTGGAGAAAAGCATCAGACTTTATTCCAAATTTTGAAAATCCCCAAGGATTAGGGAACTGAGCCTGAAAGCAAAGAGCCAATATGCACACAAAAATAAGGGAGATATTTATTATTTAGCTAGCATATTTTTATACCACCCACAACCTGCCTCTCTTAGTGGTTAGAGGTAGACACTGAGGTCATTCACACAATCAAAAACTATGTTCTACCCGGGATTGGGAGCTGTGTGTGCAGGGTAAGGGTAAGGAGAAAACCTTGGCAGAAGTGATTGTGTGGAAGCAAGTTAGGAGGGAGAGCTACCCAGGTTTCCTGCCTACTTTGCTTCCACACAATCACTTCTACCCAGGTTTTCCTCCTACCTTGCTTCCACACAACCAAAAATTGGAAGCACACACAGCTCCCAAACCAGGGTAGAACACAGTTTTTGACTGTGTGAATGGCTTCATTGAAAAGTAGAATCTGAATGAGTGATCTTGATCTGAAGTTGGGCACAGAGAGAGGTCATTCACACAATCAAAAAATTGTGTTTTACCTGGGTTTGGGAGCTCTGTGTTCTCCCAAATTTTGGTTGTGTGGGGAGGGCATGGGGGGAAGGCTGATTTCCACTTATCTTCCCCCAGATGACCAAGCAGGTCGGCTTCACGCATCTCCCATATACCCAAACAGACAGCCCTCTGTGAAGTACAGAGCAGAGCAGTGGGATCTGGGTTGGAACTTGTTGTCCCAGCCTCTGAATATCCCTCAATGCAATGCATAACATGCATGTTTCATTGGGGATTTCTCCCTCCAACAGGCACTCTATGAGCCCATCTCATTGATTCCATGGGCTGCATGCAGCTTGAGAAATCACACGATTCCCGGTAACCAGATTAAAAGGGTGCAAGAGCACCCTTAACCTCAGTTAAAAGCCAGGTTTATTAAGGAGGTTAGGCAAAGGGGGAGGGGAGGGAACTGTGGGGATCCCACCACTTTGTGAAAAAAGCCTCCCTGTGTAGAAGTGATTGTGTGGAGAAAACCTGGGTAGGTTTTCCTCCTACCTTGCTTCCACACAGACAAAAATTGGGAGCACACACAGCTCCCAAAATTGAGTAGAACACAATGAGGCTCTTCACATGTGTGGAGGAAACCAGGCTAAGGGAGCCCAGCCCACTTTTCCCCATGCGTGTGAACTGCTAGGAGCCATGCAGCTTCTGGTGGCTAGCCCGCCTAATTGCCCCCTGTTAAATGAGGGAGGCGAGTGCTCCGCGAACCCCATTTTGGCAATTGTATGTCACCACGCCATGGTGACCCACAAGTAGACCCCTGACTGGGAGGCTGCAGTAAGCCTCCCGGCATTGGGGCTCTCCCCAGAATGTCCTGTGCACTCACACGGGGCATCATGGAATTTCTGGGGGCCGAATGGCCCCCGATCCCCGTCGCCCCTACCGGCTCTGTGATGGAGCCTATAGTAATGTGGGCGGCAGATCTGGCCGCCCAGGGCTAGCTGGATGATTGTCTGCAGGGAGAGTGGGCTACCCACTCTCCTCGCATAACCCTATTAGGCTCTGCACACCAATCACGTGTAGAGCCTCAATTTTTGATTGTGTGAATGATCTCGGAGAGTACTGCTTTCTTAAATTTTGGGACTAGCATTGTCGAAGAGTTATCCTTGGTCATTGTTGTACTTGGGCTGCTATCCTAGTGGAAGGAATTCTGCATCGCAGAGAGGAGGGACCACCTCTTCTTGTTATTATGCCCCAAGAAGACATACAGGATGGGGTTGAGACAGCTGCTGGAAAAAGCCAAACAATGAATTAAGTCATTACTAACAAAGGACACCTTTTGCAGGCCACACTTTTCTGATCCTTGTATCTCAAAGAAAGAAATAAAGTGGAAGGGCAGCCAACAGACAAAAAAGGCCACACTCACGGCTGTGAAAAGTTTGAATGGTTTTTTCGATTTAGGAAATGGGCTCTTCCTGAGCCTCAAAACAATTGCCCCATAGGAAGTGAGGATGATGATGAATGGGATGACAAAGGCAAGGACGAACAGGCTGATAGTCAAGCCATGGTAAGTATGTCTTCCTTGTTCCTGCATATGGCCATTACTGAGAAAGGTCCAAGTCACATTACGTGGGCTGGGTTTAGTTTCATTATAACAGATGTATGGAGATGCTGCCGCCAAAGACAGGATGCAAATACCCAAGGCCACCAAAGCAGCACGCTGGGGTGTCTGATGATTCCAAGCCCACACTGTGTACCTCACACAAATCCAACGATTTATGCTAATGACCACAAGCAAGAAAATTCTGGAGAAGATGTAAAGGAACAGTATGGCACTGCTGAGCTTGCACATGGCCCAGCCATGATAGTCCAGAGTGATATGGGCAATAAAGAGTGGCAGGGAAAAGGTGAAGGTGATGTCAGCAGTGGCCAAGCTGAAAACCCAGACAGTCTTTACTGTCTTCTTGATTCGGAAGCCAGTGACAAAAATGACCAGCCCGTTTCCTACGGCCCCCAAAACACAGATGAAGCTGTAGAGCACAATGCAGACAATGTCCATCCTTTTCTTCAAAGCTTGGGTGATGCATTCTGCATCATAGGAGTGGATACTGAAGACATATGAACAGGCATAAATAAAAATGGTTGTTGCATTTGGGTTCATTGCTCCTTCACTCTCGTCTTCCGCCTTTACCTATCTGAAACAAAACAGCAAGGGGATAAGAATCTTAGATCAGATTAACTTCTGCCTAATACAGCATTTTGGCCTCTACAGCACTCAGCCAAAGAATCAGGAGATTCACCGTCAGAGTATGAGGGCAACAACCTTCCCCTCTAATCCAGTATCTGTATTTCATAAATATTCAGCAATAGGCAAAGATCTTCCCTTTTTATTTCTTTCCAGCATTCTGCTTTCAGAAATATTCTGCCTCTGAATAGGAAGGTCTTCATTTGGCTCTTGCAGCTATTAACCTCTGATGGATCCCTGTCCATACCTTTCCTATGATTGCCTTTTTTCTAAACTAATAATCTGGAAAGCTGTGCCAGCCCTGCAAAGTTTGCTTCTGGACTGAAGGAATCCCTCCTCCTTCTTAATCACAGCTAACAGCCTCCATTCTAAGCATTTTAAGATAATCTATATCTAGTGATCACCACCACATCTTACATTAATGAATTTGGTTTCAACCTCCCTCTGCCATCTTGTCCATATTCTGTCTCTATCCTGTTATCCCCAAGGATCTAACTCCATTTCATAAGAACATAATGTAAGAACAGCCCTGCTAAATCAGGTCCAAGGCTTATCTGGTCAGGCATCCTGTTTCCCACAGTAGCCCACCAGATGCATCTGGGAAGCCCACAGGCAAGAGACAAAAGTGTGCTCGCTCTCTTGCTGTTGTTCCCCTGCAACTGGCATTCAGAAGCATTCTGCTTCTGAGCCTGGAGGCAGCCTACAGCCATCAGGACTAGTAGCCACGGATAGACCTGATCTCCATGACTTGTTCTACGCTCCACTTAAAAGCCATGCATGTTGGTGACCATCACCACAACCTGTGGCAGAGAATTCCATGAGTTAATTATGCGTTGTGTAAAGTGCTTCCTTTTGTCGGTCCTAAATTTCCTGGCAAACAGTTTCATGGGATGATCCCTGGTTCTAGTGTGGTGCAAAAGGGAGAAAAAAATTTCTCTACCTACTTTCTCCACATCATTCATAATTTTATAAACCTCTAGCATGTCTCCCCATAATTGCCTTTTTTCTAAACTAAAAAACTCCAGATGGCATCCATACTTCTCTTTATTTTCCCATATTCTGGCTTCTACCCTTCTGCTTCTACCTTACCCATGAAGAAGGAATAATTAAATTAAAGACATTTGTCTGCCACTTTAGATCTAGGGATTCAATCCTTTATGTACTTAGCTATTCTAACCTTACCAACCAAAGCCCACGCCCCTTTGAGAGATAACAGCCAAAACTGCTGAACTGTCTGCTTTCAGAAGAATCGTCTCTGGAAGACCTCACATTGGCCAGAACCTTTGAAGTGTCCACGTTTCTCCATGATTGCACCTTCTGCAGTCTCAGAACTACAAACTCAAGCGGGCACCTATAAGTATACAAATCATCCAGGGGAATAGCCCCTTCACATTCCTTCACCACCACCCCCAGGTCCTCCTACTCACTTGATGCTTCAATCCACTTGTCTAGAAGTAGTTGTCCTCGAAGATTTTCTGCCCAATTCCACTTTCAGGGCTGATGTCCAAGAGGACCTCAAGGCTGCAACGTCTTCTATCAGAAGATGCAAGCTGTGCACTTCAAACAAATGCTTTGTGCGAATGGCTTTGCGTGTAGATTAGTTCCTTACTCGCATTTCCTGGCAGATTATAAGAGCAGTTATGCACTCTTAGAGTGTGTAGCCTCAGAAAGCAGTCTCGGAAAGTTTAGAGAAAGCAGTGATGACTTATGGTTTCTTCATTTGTTTTGTTTATCAAACATAGACTTTATTTCCTTATTTGATCAAATACCCAGACAGGAGATAAATAGAGGAAAGCAGGCACTTCTCCAGCAGGCAAACCTTAGAGAACAATTCTTGCAACTGCTGAATTCTTTGCTCCTACTGAATTCTTAGTTCTCCCATTTCCCAATTTAAAACTGCCTCCAATCCCACCCCACCGCTTATTAGCGGGAGGATACCCTTTCTTTAGTGCTGCTTTTCATGAGATTTGAGAGGGAGATGGGCAGGATTCTGTGTCAATCATTATGCACTCTCCTGTGATTGGGATAAGGCAACACCACACACACACACACACACACACACCGTGGGGGTTGCATTTACTCTCTTCCCTCGGTATTTCAGTTCTTGCTTCCATGCTTTTTCACTCATTCAGGACAATGGAATGATATTGTCACATGGGATCCAAATTCAGCAGCATATTTCAGTACTTTACAGCAAAGAATGGAAAGAGGGGGGTTCAAGGGCACTAAACAGGACATATCCATCTAACTTGGTCATGCATTTGATAAACCAGTCATGCATTTGATAAACATTCTGTCCTGGGTGCAGGGCCCAGGGCCAAATGGGAAGTGTGGGGAGGGGGGTTCCTGATCATACCCCCTGATGCTGGCCATGACTCATGTCACCCCAGGCTCTGTACATAACTCTTCTCCTGATCTCCAGCTCCAGCCTGGGAGCACATCATCATGTCCTGCTTTTCATTGAGCAGGGAGGCAAAGATGCATGTGATTGCCACAGAACTGGAGAGAACAGCATGTTGGGAGCAGCACACTTGGGGCTGAAGTCCACTTTGGCACATTTGCGGGGAGGGAGGGGAAGTCCCATTGTCACTGCTCACATGGTGCATTATGGGATAACTGGCAGCCTGGTTTCCTTCCCCGCCCCACTCTCAATAACTGCCTGGCTCGCTCTAGTGCCACTCATGTGGGTGTGTGGATGGCAGAGCCTTGATCGGACTCTGGTCATCTGGGGGAAGGCAGGTAGTCTCCTGCTGTCCCACAAGCCCACCTCTCTTGTGGTCATGTGAACAATGGTTGTGCTACTTATGTCTGGTGCAGGAGGAAATACCTCTCTTTTCAAAAAGACAGCACAGCTCTCTCTGTGTATGTGTGTGTGTGTGTTGTACAATAGATAGAAATTGCCGAGGTGCCCAATCCAGGTTAGGACCATAGTGGGAGGGCTTTAACCTTTTGCCCACATTACACTTCTTATCTTTACTCCTCCCCCACTAGCAATTGGCCCCAGGAGAGAAACTTCCATTTGGTCCCTGGAGGGAAACTTCCAATCAGAGCTTATTTCCTGGGAGAAACAGCAGCTGCAGAGGGCTGATCTGGATTGGGACCAGAGCAGGAGGAAGACTTAAAATTCCCTTTCCCCATTTGATTTTCTTAATCTGGATCAGGATTGCTACAAATTCAATAGAACAAGACAAGCAAGGAAGCACACGTTTCTCATAATCTGACCCTTAGTTCAAGCACAAACACTCTCTCCACTATTTTAAGTATTATATTTACGTATCTTTCACATCCAGCCTTTCCATTTGTGTGTGGTGGCTCATGTCATTGTTGTGAAAAACAATAAAAAGCAATGCAGTTCTAAGGTGGGGGATGCAATAGCAAGATTCACAGTATGATTTCAATACAAGGGCTACCAGTTTAGCTCACAAGGACATTAAAAAATGCCTGCTGAAAGAGAGGCAAAGGAACCTCAGGATGGATGGGATTTGCCTGATCTCACATGGCAGAGAGTTCCAAAAGGTGGGTGCCACTACAAAGAAGGCCCTTCAATATGTCACCACTAGCTAGACGTTTGAAGGTGGCGGGATGCACCAAAGGCCCCCTCCTGGTGACCTCAGAAGTCAGGCATGCTCATTCCACATGCGGGCGCAATGCCATCGCCTTGCAGAGACAAAAAGAACTGCAAAAGGTATTGTCAGTATCTCTTTATCCTCTCTTTGTGCCCACTTGCATTCAGTGGAGTCTCTCTCTGGCTCAAAAATCAAAAGATCAAGAAAAACAAACAAGACACAAAAGGTAGCCCTGAAGCTGAAAGCACATTTCAGCAGTACAGGGTCCTTGGTCAATGGTGGAGGCCATGTGAGAGGATGACCCACTGGAAAGCAGGCTCAGGGAGGGCTAAGGGGGGAATTATTGTTGCTGTTAACCTTCTTCCATTTCTATCCTGGATGCACCAGGGGTTCTCTTCAAACCCATGTTATTGACTCATATATATGATTGCAGAGAGAGAGAGAGATTTGGGCTCTGTTCCAACTCAAGTTCTGGGGCTAGATTCTACATGAGAATACACACCAGTCTTTGCCTTAGGCCCATCCGTTAATTTCAGTGGGGATCAGATAAACCCTGGCCGGTAGAAGTGCATGTAGATGCATATCAGCTACATGCACAGAGCATCTTTCTTGGGTCATGGGAAAGGGGGCCAGACTTCCTCAAAACCTTTGCACATCAAATTCAATTGGGAGAACCGAGCCCAAAAGCAAGGATCCAGTGCACACAAAAATTGACAGTGTGGAACTGGTTTGGAATGAATGCAATGAGTAATCTTGATCTGAAGACAGGAAGTGTTAGAAATAAAGAGAGCAACCACATTCATGATAAGGACTGCAACTCAACTGAGGGTCTCTCCTTGGTGTATGTTGTGCTCTGACTGCCATCCTCAATGAAGGCATTTTCAAATGCAGAAAAGAGCGAGTGTCTCAGCCTCTCCTTGAAATTGTGCCCCATGAAGACGTACAGGATGGGGTTGAGACAGCTGTTGACAAAAGCCAAGCTGGATGTCAGGGGAATTCCAGTAAGGAGCACCAAATGCATTTCAGGTTGCTCATTCATTTTTAGCTCAAAGAAAGAAAAAATGTGATAGGGTAACCAACAGGCAAAAAGGGTCACAATTACTGCTGTGATGACCTTGAAGGGCTTGTTGGATTGGGCTAGCTTGTTCCTTCTGAGTTTCAAGACAATTGTCCCATAGCAAAAAAGCAATGATATGAAGGGGATAACAAACCCAAAGATGAACCGGCTGATAATAATGGTATGGTACTTTAAATACGCTTCTTTGGCAGTGTTTCTATAATTGTTAAAGCACTTGCTCATATTTTTTCGATTTAATGCAGTGCCCCTCAAATAGAGATGAGGAGAAGACAGCATCAAAGCCAGAATCCAAACACCTAAGACCACAAAAGAAGCCAGCTGGGGTGTCCGGTGATTGTGAGACCACATGGGGCACCTCACGGAAGTACAATGGTCTATGCTCATGACCATGAGGAGGTAAACGCTGGCATAGAGCTTGAAGAAGGCTAAGGTACTGTTGATCTTGCACATGGCCAGGCCAAATGGCCAGTGGAAGCCCAGTGCTGTGTAGGCATCACTCAGGAAGAAGGTGAAGGCAAAGACAAGCAATGGCCAAGTGGAGGAACCAGACAGTGTTGACCATCCTCTTCATATGGAAGCCAGTGATGAAGATGACCAGCCCATTCCCTACGACCCCCAAGACAAAGGCAAGGCTGTAGATCACCATGGAGACAAAGTTCATTCCTTTCCGCAAGGCTTCTGTTTTAGGATCATGCACATTCTGACTGAAGTTCTTTGACATTTCATAGGCAACAGCATCATTTGGAAGTGCAGCTGTGCTATTAGAGGTTTCCTCTTTATTACATTATGAAAAGAGTTTGTTGGTCTACTGATGAGAATCGTGTCATAAAATGTTACCATAAGTGCTTTTAGTCTGTGAAAAGCACAATGTTCTTTCTGACTATGCAAATTTTAATCACTAGCTTTTCATTTCTGCAAGGATAGTGTTTTATAGCTGCTTCCCTCACAAATACAAATCAAGCCTATGTTTGTTTAACTAAGACTTTATTCCAGAAACAAATCCATTTTCTCCTTCTCCATTCTCTCCCTTTTCTTTTTGACCCCCACACAATACACACTCTACAGAATCCCCACTTGGTCAGACTTCTAATCAACAAAACATAAAGGACTGGTAGATAGAATACAACACATCCTCCCCCTTTAAAACAAACATAATTGAATTGATTAAAGTTTGATGACAAAGTCTTGAAGTCTTTTAGGTGGTCTCCTCCTGTCTCACACACTCTTCCTAAGCCTTGGGTTCTCTGGCACAGGAACTGTTTGTTATTCTGGTACTGAAGATTGTCCATCACTTTCATCAGCCTCATCTGCAAGATCAAAAGTGGAGGCAAGATCAAATTCCTTTCCAGTTCCTATCAGACTCCTTTCCCTTTTGTCTCATAGTATGCATGCTGAAAAATCTCGTACTATTCCATTTCTTTCCATCATCCAATAGGACAGAATCTCGTTGGATCTTGATTATTTGTTTTGGTCCAGAATATCAGTAACATTCCTTTCTCACTTTCTAACATTCCTTTCTCACTTTGAGCAGCTGTACTCAAAGTCCCCCATTGTTCAAAGCTCAAAGTTCACTGTTTCACACCCTGTTTCTTATTTACATATAATTTATATTTATATTTTTGTTGTTTCTCCCTTACCCATTCACGAATCTCTGTATCCTGAGGGTGAGATGGCATGGAAAGCCCTATCCATTGTTGCCATTGGGTAAGTTTGATGGTAGCTTTGCATCATCTCAGGTGTTCAAAAGATGATTTTCCTGAAGTAGAATGAGGAGTAACCCGTTTTTGCTGGGTCAAGACTGCACCCAAACCATATTCAGAAGCATCAGTGGTTACAATAGAGTGCCTGTTGGTGTCAAAAGAGGTAAGAGCAGGGCTTTCAGCAATGGAGAACCTGATAGAAGCATGATGCATCCCAGTTAAATGCTAGTCTTTTAAAAAATAAGATGCAATGGAGCAACTTTGGAGCCAAATTGTCTAACAAATTTAGAGTAATACTCACAAAGTCCTAAAAATGATTGAAGCACATCCTCGTTGTGCGGCTCTGGTGGTTCTTGAATAGCTTTCACCAAGTCTGTTGGAGTTCATATCTCTTAAATCTCCACACATTTGAAGCATACCATTTGATTTTTGGGAGAGACCCATTCCAATTAATCAACAGGTTCTATGATGTCAGCATGCTGTAGTCTTGAAAGCTCCTCTTTAAGTGGTTGGTGCAATGAAATGGGTACATTCCTCACTTGATCACATTTGCCTTCAAATGAATGTTATGTTTCAAATGTATGGCAGTGCTGGGGGTATCAGATACATCCAAGAAACTAACAATCATATCAGCATAGGGATGCTCCATCTGTAATACAGGTTCCATGCTATTTGGGTCTAACACTATCCATATATCTTTATGTTGTTTCCAACCCAATACTGAGATTCCTTTTTGTGGCAAGTACACTTTTCCTTCTGCAGTACGTCCTTTATATTCCAGGACAGCAGTGAAATATCCATTTTTGGCAATAGGGGAACCACCATATCCCAGGTGGGGTATGTGGAGGCAGCAGGTGCAGATTTGCTGTGGGAAGGAGTTTCTTGTAAAGTAGATGGGAGATTATAGCATACAGAGAAACAGAATCAGCCATCATCCTCACTTCATGGCCACTACATTTTACTTGACACGTGAAGAATAAACAAACAAACAATTAATTAATTAAACTTTGTTAGCCTCCCCATAACAAATTGTTCTCTGGGCAGCTCATGCAGGCTTTGAGTATGTCACACTTAAAACACTGTCAGGATGTGGTTCATTTGCCTCATTCTTATCATATAGTGAATCAGTAATGGAGTGGACAGCAGACTTGCAAACCTTAGCAAAGTGTCTTCTTTTCTTCCACCAATTGCAAGTGACCTTCCATACAAGACAGTGAGCAAAATTGGCTTTTGGGGCAGTCTCTACATCAGTAGCAGCGGTAGCTCCTCCTTTCTTGTGCTAACACTTTCTGGGGCAATGCCATATGAGAAGATAAGAATTGGTAGACTGAACAGTCTAAATTTCAGGAATCTGGTTTTGGGATGCCAAAGAGAGTGATTTGGCACAGTGAAGAGGTCAAATTTCTAGATACACTAAATGACTGTGCCCTAGAACAGTTGGTCATGGAACCAGCCAGAGAGAAGGCGACCTTGGACTTAATCCTGAGTGGCACTCAGGACCTGGTGCGTAATGTCAGTGTCATTGACTCTTTAGGGAACAGTGACCATAGTGTGATCAAATTCAGCATACATGCGGGGAGAGAATCACCAAGGAAGTCTAACACAGACACTTTGAATTTCAGAAGAGGAAACTTCTCCAAAATGAGGAGTATGGTGAAAAGAAAACTGAAAGGGAATATCAGGAGAGTCACTTTGCTCCAGAATGCATGAGTTTACTCAAAACCACAATACTAGAAGCCCAGTTAGACTGTATACCCCAAAGGAGGAAAGGTACCACTAAGTCCAGGAGGATGCCAGCATGGCTAACAGGTACCGTCAAGGAAGCCATAAAAGGGAAGAAGACTTCCTTCCGAAATTGAAAGGCCTGTCCAAATGAAGAGAACAAAAAGGAAGCAAACTCTGGCAAAAGAAATGCAAGGTGACAATAAGGGAGGCAAAAAGAGAGTTTGAGGAATATTTAGCTAAAAGCATCAAGGGGGAATAACAAAAACATCTTTAAATGCATCAGATGAAAGAAACCTGCCAGGGAAGTGGTTGGATAATTAGACAATGAGGGAGTGAAAGGGATTATTAAGGAGGATATGGAGGTTGCACAGAAGCTAAATGAGTTTTCGGCATCCGTCTTCATGGCAGAGGATACTGAGCATATATTTGTTCATGAACCAGGAACAGTTCATGAACTGTTTTTTGGGTGATGGAGGCTAAAGAACTGAGTCAGATAGAGGTGACAAGAGATGATGTTCTAAACAGCCTGGAAAAATTGAAAACTAGCAAGTCACCAGGGCCAGATGGCATCCATCCAAGAGTCCTCAAAGAACTCAAATGTAAAATTGCCGACCTCCTTGCTAACATATATAACTGCAATCAGGCTCTGTCCCAGAGGACTGGAAAGTAGCCAGTGTAACACTAATTTTCAAAAAGGGATCCAGGGGCGATCCAGAAAATTACAGGCCGGTTAGCTTAATGTCCTTTCCAGGCAAATTGATGGAAAGCATCCTCAAGGATAAAATTGTAAAGCACATAGAAGAACAGGCCCTGCTGGGTATGAACCAGCATGGCTTCTGGAAAGGTAAATCTAGCCTCACCAACCTTTTGGAGTTCTTTGAGAGTGTCAACATGTGTGTGGATCAAGGTGATCCAGTTGACATAGTATACCTGGACTCCAACAAGCTTTCGACAAAGTTCCTCATCAAAGACTCCTGAGGAAACTAAGCAGTCATGGGATAAGGGGACAAGTACATGTGTGGATTGCTAACTGGTTGAAAGACAGGAAACAGAGGGTAGGTATAAACAGAGAGTTTTCACAGTGGAGGGAAGTAAGATGTGGGGTTCCCCAGGGATCTGTACTGGGACCGGTGCTTTTTAATTTATTCATAAATGATCTAGAAGTAGGGGTAAGCAGTGAGGTGGGCAGATTTGCAGATGATACCAAACTCTTTCAGGTAGTGAAATCTAAAATGGATTGTGAGGAGCTCCAAAATGATCTCTCCAAATTAAGTGAGTGGGTGACGAAATGGCAAATGTGGTTCAGTGTTGGCAAGTGTAAAGTGATGCACATTGGGATGAAACCCCCAAGTTCAAGTATATGTTGATGAGATCAGAGCTGTTGGTGATTGACCAGGAGAAGGATCTTGGGGTTGTGGTGGACAGCTCGTTGAAAATGTCGACCCAATGTGTGGCAGCTGTGAAAAAGGCCAATTCCATGCTAGGGATCATTCAGAAGGGGATTGAAAATGAAACTGCTAATATTCTAATGCTCTTATACAAAATGATGGTGCAGCCACACCTGGAGTACTGTACAGTTCTGGTCACCACATCAAAAAAAGGACATTGTAGAACTGGAAAAGAGGGCAACCAAGATGATCAGGGGCCTAGAGAACCTTTCATATGAGGCAAGGCTACAACACCTGGGGCTTTTTAGTTTATAAAAAGGACGACTGTGGGGAGACATGATAGAGGTCTATAAAATCATGCATAGTGTGGAGAAAGAGACATTTTTCTCCCTCTCACATAAAACTAGAACCAGGGGTCATCCCATGAAACTGATTGCCAGGTAATTTAGGACCAACAAACGGAGGTACTTTTTCACATAACGCATAATCAACTTGTGGAATTCTCTGCCATAAGATGTGGTGACAGCCAACCTTGGATGGCTTTAAGAGGGGTTTGGATCACTTCATGGAGAAGAGGTCTATCAACGGCTACTAGTCGGAGGGCTATAGGCTACCTCCAGCCTCAATGGCAGGATGCCTGAGTACCAGTTGCAGGGGAGTAACAGCAGGAGAGAGGGTATGCCCTCAACTCCTGCCTGTAGGCTCCCAGCTGCATCTGGTGGGCCACTGTGTGATACAGGATGCTGGACTAGATGGGCCTTGGGCCTGATCCAGCAGGGCTGTTCTTATGTTCTTAAGAAGAGCATTTCCCACCCTCCTTCTAGCCATCTCTATAACTTTTTCCAAGGTAAGTTTCCACTCCAGTAGCAGTTTTTCATGGAGTTTGGAGCAGTTTGTTTTCATAACAATCTGATCCCTGATAATTCCTAGGGATGTGCACAAACCTGTTTGGAGGTCCTTTTATGGGCCTATGAACAGGTTTGAATGACTGGTGGTTCGGCCAATTCAAAGGCAGGTGGGATACCTTTAAGGGTGGGGGAGGATGCTCTTATCCCTCCTGTCACATTTCCTCTGAGGGCACTGCACTTTAAAAGTGCACCTCCCTGCCACCCCATTGCCTCCTTGGGCCAGAAGTACATCATTAACATGATAAGAGGGAAACACTCTTTAGGAATGCAGATATAGCTCTTTAGAAATGCAAATCGAGCTGGCTTGCCTAGCTGCAGGAAGCAAACTCCTTAAGTTCTAGTTACAAAAGTAAAACCTCTGTGTTTGCTCAAGTTGACTTTTTTGAACAATATTAGCCTGCTTGCTTAAGGTTTTCACTGGTTAAAAACCACGCATGTGTTGGGGGAAAGGGAAGAAATCTGTTAGTGTTGTTTCCAGTATCGGACAAGATGTTTTGAAGGCAACTTTGTGTTCCTACCCAAGGAGTGTGCGCGCTCGCTCTCTCTCACGCGTGCTCTCTTTCTCTCCCTCTCTTTCTCTCCCTCTCTCTCCTTCCCTCCCCCCTCCCCACTGGCTAGAAGGAAAACACGGAGGCATGCAATGTGAGCTTACACCAAAAGAAAACTTGAGAGCAGAGGGGAGGGGCTGCTTCCTTCATACCACGAGTGTAATTCAAAGTGGCTTCACTCAACATTTACCCCAAGAGCTGGAAGCTATCTATGGGGAAACTCCTGCTGGTTTATGCAAATGAAGTCACTGTTGAAGGCACTAGAGCAGCCTGGCCATTCTTCAATTCAGCTGGTAGCCTTTCTTGAGAAATCTAGTATTTGTTTGGCTTGGACAGGGTAAGAGAACAAAGGATTACCAGAAATTAGACTCTGCACTGAAAGGCATATGTGTGATCCTGGGAGTAACATCTGTGTTTTAAGATGTTTGAAAATGTAATGGGAGAAGGGGAAGATGTGCATTTATTCCCTAATAAGCCTAGTAGCTGAATCCTATGCATGTTGACTTGGCACTAAGTTCCGTTGTGTTCAGTGGTTCACAAGTAAGCATGCATAAGATAGCTGCTGAAGTCTCCAGCACTTCCCCAAGCAGTGGGAAATTATAACAGGCATTTACAGGGCCACTTTCTTTATGAGGAGAGAGTAATATGGGGGAATCGTGGGGTTTCTGTAACATTTCTTGGTTCACAACTCTACATAAAGCATGAAAGTCAAACTGCAGATAGAGCTCGCAGCTAGTCCATAAAGCTGTGTCAGTTTCTCCAAACCAAACATAGTGACACCCTGAAACAACTTTCTGCTGCCACTTGCAAAAAGAAACTGCTCTGCTGCTTACATTCCAATTGCCAAACTATTTCCTTCTGTTCTTCCCAAGTACAGGAATTATCCAGTACTTAGTAGCCACAAGCTGTCAAAAGCCATGAATACTTATTGAAGGAAGCAACTTCTAGCGGTCAATGCCTGTTAAAGAAGCAGCTTTAGGCCCCTTCCAGATAGTGGTTAATTCCATCATTAATGGCATTTTATGGAGCATTCAGATGACGTTTTCCTTATCCTATGTGGAATTTGTATCACTCCCATAAAACACCAATTTATTTTCATTTACTCAATTTGAAAACATTAGCAGAACATGTGCAATGAGGAAAGGTACAAACAAGTCAAAGGGTAGGAGTGGGCAAACTTGGCCCTCCAGCTGTTTTTGGACTACAACTTCGATCTTGTCCAGCCACAACACATTGTGGCTGGGGATCCTGGGAGTTGTAGTCCAAAAACAGCTGAAGGGCCAAGTTTGCCCACCTCTGTCATAAGGCCACTTAAGGAATAATGGATCCCAGCCCCCGCTTCTTCACTTGAGTGGACCAGTGCAATAGGGATGGGCACAGGACCGGTGGGAAACTCTTCGAAGGTGGGGAGATAACTTTAAGGGTGGGAGAGGGTGCTCTTACCCCTCCTGCCACATTTCCCCTGCCAGCGCTGCCTGCCAGCGGGGTGGCAGCGTACCTCCCTGCTTGCCTGTTGCCTTGTCAGACTGGAAGTGACCGGAATTACTTTACCCACATGCGCACGTCAGGTGCTCGCACATGCACATTGGCTGTGCGCATGCTGTGTGCACATTGGCTGTGCGCATGTGCATCGGGTAGTTCTGGTTACTTCCAGTACAACCAGGCAACAGGGTGTCAGGGAGGTACGCTGCTGCCCCACTGGACCCTTTTAAACTGCAGCGCCAGTGGGGGAAATGTGGCAGGAGGGATAAGAGCATCCTCCTCCTCCCTTAAAAGTATCCCACCCCCGCTTTCGAACTGGCCAAACCGCCAGTCACTTTTACATCCCATAAAAGGGCCTCCAAACAAGTTCATGCACGCTCTTACTGTACCATTGCACCACTTTGCTTCCAGTCATTGCCCCTTTTGTTTTTGTTTTGTTTTGTTTTTAAATCTGAGGCCAGTTTTATCATTATTACAATTTTCTGTCCCCCTTTTATTTTTAGAAATAAAAACTACTCCATGCATATTTACTCAGATGTAAAATCTCACTGCTAATGGAACTTCTGCTCAAGAAGTGGGGTGGGAGAGAACAATGAATTTTAGGTAAAGAATAGGGCTGTCCATCAAACATTGTTCCAGTTCCAACTGCCCTGGTCACAGGGATTTAAATGGCAAAAAGTCAAGCCTCCAAACTTTGACATGCATGCAAATTCCACTCCATTCTGCAAAGAAATGAACAAATTATGAGGTGGGGTGACCCCAAACTTTAATAATTACCTTTAGAGGACCTCCCCCCCCCGGTACCTACTGCTTGAAAGTTTGGTGAGATAATGCCCTCAGAAAAGGTTACCATACAACTGCCAGGAAATAAAATAAGTTATAGGCATTTTAGTGATTTCTTATAGCCTAGATAATTATTTTAGCGGTAGCCTAGAGCAGTGGTTCCTAACCTGGGCACCTCCAGGTGTTGTTAAACTACAACTCCCAGGAAGTCTCATCATGTTCAATGGGGTTTACTCCCAGGAAAATATGTACAGGATTGCAGCAAAGTCATTGAAGGGGAATAATCAGGTGGGAGCAGAAGGGAATGATCTGTGAGCTTCCAGGAAATGATTAATTATCAACAACAATGACTATTAATACAAATATTTCTATACCACGCTTCTACCAAAGTTCTCTGGAAGGCTCCAAGGGGGAGGAGGATGGGAACAGACAAGGTCAGCCCCAGAGTAGACTGGGGAGGAGATGACTTCATCACTTCATCACCTCAGTCCTCCTCCTGGTTTGTTGCATCCAGCTGGTAGGTTTGGACTGGCTCGCAGGGCAACAAGGCATATTCCCAATGCACCCCACCCCCCGCCCCACCACATTCAGTAGCAGTGAATACTCCCACCCTTAAGTACCCATTCTGCTCAAAACCCAGCACCCTCCCCACATATATTCCACCACACTCTCATTGTCCCCAGTCTAGCCCTGACAGCCAGTTCCTGCTCCAGGAGAACCGCCAACTCCCATGCTCAAGAGCAGCCCTCATCATTGGCTGCTCTTGACTTTACATCCCCCGCGGGGTACAGAGCTGGCAGGGCTTAAAGTCTCCTCCAAGCCTCACCCTCTCCCTGGTCTCGCTTCCTGCTATGCTCAACATGGCTGCCCCACTGGAGTTGTTCCCTGCAGCTACCCTTGCCTTGCCTGCTCAACCCCACCAGGACTTGACCAGTCTGGAACCATTTCACCCCCACTCCCTTTGTGGGGAGACAGAAGCCCCAAAAGAGGGATGCTATGCTCTCTGCTGGACTATGCAGGGCCATGCAGGCAACTAGGTAAGGCGGCATCCTGACATTCTCAAAGCAGTTTACATAGATAGACAGACAGATAGATAGAACGGCTCCCTGTCTCCAAAGGGCTCACAATCTAAAAAGAAACATAAGGCAGATACCAGCAACAGCCACTGGAGGGATGACCACAGGAGCAGGAGCTCCTGTGTCGAACATTTTTTCTTCTGTTTCAGGAGTCTTGGCAAAAGGGGGGAGGAACACTGCAGAAGTTCAATAAATGGGAAGTGGGGAACAATGGAACTTATTTTTTTTAAAAGTATGATTTTAAAAATGGAAAAGTATAGACAACTAACTGCCAGTGTTTCATCTCTTAGCACAATGGTTCCCAACCTGGAACCAATAAGTTGTAGCTCGGCGTGATGGGAGTTGTAGTTAGCAACATCTGGAGGAGCCCAGGTTGCAAACCACTGCCTTAGTGCAGACAGAAAATAGCAGAATGAGTGCTAAAGAATTACTGCATGTCCACATGCAGTTCACTCTGCAAATCCACAGAAGTGTAAGCACAGGCGAAACTAGGGGGGGGGCAGCCAGGGCACATGCCCTAGGCGCCACTGTGGGGGGCACGCCAGTGCCATGCTGCCCCCCACCCCCTCCCCAATTTGCTGGGTTTTTTTAATTTATTTTTTTTTTAACCTGTAGTCCCTTCGGGGGGCTTCCTAACAGCTGTGGGGGTGGGGTCTGCAAAGGTTCCCCCTCTTCCCGCTGGCCTCTTAGATCACTGCCACAGCCTGTCTCGGGCTAATTTTCAGGCCTGTTTGGGCCTACAAGGATCACTGTGGTGACCATTTTGGAGGTCGCCGCACATGCTCAGAAGGCCTCTGCGAGGCCGACCATTTGAGCATGTGCAGTGGCCATTTTTTTAAATTAAAAAAAGGCTGCTGAAAATAAAAATGGCTGCTGCACATGCTCAAATGGCCTCTGCAAGACCCAAGCCTAGATTTTTCCCTGATCTAGGGAGTCAAAAGAATGCAAAGTTGTTGGCAAGGGACCCGAGCATTTAAAAAACAGATATAAATGGCACAAAAGTAAGTGGATAAAACATCCCTTTAAAAGATAGTGTTCATTTAATACCTTGTAGGCTGACAAAACTGAAGGGTGTGGGGGGAGAGGCAAGGAATGAAACAGAAATATCCACTCACATGCTGTTTAATTCTCTATACAGAGCTCTGCCTTTATCTGCATATTGTCAACCAAACTGATTATAAGGTTTGTGGGATTTCACACTTGGAAAGTGCTTGCCTTTAACTTGTATGCAGGGGCGTATCTAGGGGTAGGGCAGGCAGGGCACGTGCCCCGGGTGCCACTTGAAGGGGGCGCCATTTTGTAAAATTAATTTTTTTTAAAAAAATGGCTGCCAAAAAACAAAATGGCCACCGTGCATGCTCAAATGGCCTCTGTGAGGCTCTATGTCATGCCAGGCTTTGCAGAGGCCATTTGAGTATGCACGGTGGCCATTTTGTTTTCAGTGGCCTTTAAAAAAAAAGATTATTTTTAAAAACGGCCACTGCACATGCTCAAATGGTCCCTGCGAGGCCCTAGAGGCCAGCGGGGTGAGGGGGAATCATTGCAAAACCCCCCCCCCAGCCTTTAGGAAGCCCCCCAAAGGGGCTACAGGTAAAAATAATAATAATAAAAATATAATATAAGACACTGTACACATATTCAGATTGGCACTATGTACAGAGAATCAGGGCTTGTGAATACTGAGCTGACGCTTAAGAGCTAGGATTGTATTCATTTGCTCTTACTTTGCTTCTTGTGATAAGTGAGTTAAATGTGATGTCTTGCTAATATGGCTATTAATGGTGAGTTTGTCTTTGAATCAGTATGAAACCCTTAATATTAAGGCCCACTGGGAGTTTCTTGCTCTCTTTCTCTCATTTTAACTGTCTTTCTGAAAGACTAGAATACATTCCAAGCAGTGACACAGTTTACTCTGCATATCCTTTAATTATTTACAGAGTATCTGGGAAAAGTCAAATTCTCCATTGATTTTTAAAACGTATGTAATGGTGATGCTTAGTCATGTGCACGGACCGGTTCGGAGGCCATTCTAAAGGCCTCCAGACCGGTCCGGGCACGCGTGGTTTTGGTTCGGGTGGGGGGATTCCAAACAAGTTCGGGGGGGGCTTTACTTACCCCTCAAGAATGCCGCCATATTTCTTGAAGTAAGCGGGCGGCATACCTCCCTGCCGCCCGCTTCATTCCCCCGCCTCCGCGGCTGCTACTGCTGCTACCTTTGAATCAATACGCAATCGGGCGGCAGGGTATCTCCCAGCCCCTGCCGCCCGGCTCTTCAATGCCCCCCGACTTGGCTTAAATGGCCCTGCCGCCCCAGGACCCCTGCCGCCCCTTCCCTTCCCTTCCCATGCTCCCATTCTCAAGGGGTCGGCAGGAGAACTCCCCCGCCGACCCCGTCCCCTTCCCCAGGCGGCTGCGCTCTAAAGTTAGAGCGGGCGGCGGGAGAGCTCTCAGCCGCCCGCTCGCTTCCCCGCTGCAGCGCTGCAAATGGCTTCTAGGAAGCCTTTAGCACGCCTGCGCAAAAGGCTTCCTAGAAGCCATTTGCAGCGCCGCAGCGGGGAAGCGAGCGGGTGGCTGAGAGCTCTCCCGCCGCCCGCTCTAACTTTAGAGCGCAGCCGCCTGGGGAAGGGGACGGGGTCGGCGGGGGAGTTCTCCTGCCGACCCCTTGAGAATGGGAGCATGGGAAGGGAAGGGAAGGGGCGGCAGGGGTCCTGGGGCGGCAGGGCCATTTAAGCCAAGTCGGGGGGCATTGAAGAGCCGGGCGGCAGGGGCTGGGAGATACCCTGCCGCCCGATTGCGTATTGATTCAAAGGTAGCAGCAGTAGCAGCCGCGGAGGCGGGGGAATGAAGCGGGCGGCAGGGAGGTATGCCGCCCGCTTACTTCAAGAAATATGGCGGCATTCTTGAGGGGTAAGTAAAGCCCCCCCCGAACTTGTTTGGAATCCCCCACCCCCGTGCCGGACGGCAACTCCGCGGTTCCGTGCACACCCCTAGTGATGCTAAATTCCATAGTAGAGAAATTAGACAGGCACTTCTGTTTAGTTTTCCAAGTACATCTCCACATAGTATTTGGGTATTTCATGAGCCCCAGCATACTGAAATTCGTAGTTTTCCAGCATTTTTTGGTCTGGCTAAGTCCACTGCTAAATAGTTTTTGAAATATTAAAAGATTAACGAGCCTGACTTGTATTTTTCAGCTGATATTATGGTAAAGTTATCTGAAAGATGGGTGTCAGATGCTTGGACAGGGGGCGCAATTTCAGTGTTTGCCCTAGGCGCTATTTTCCCTAGATACGCCTCTGCTTGTATGGTGCTTTAAAAAAACACCAAAAAACTGAATATCACACTGTTTTGCTGTTCTGTGGCTAGTTGCAACTTCCGCCTTCTTCCTGATCAGGCTGCTGGATCCAAGCCTATTGTAAGCTGCTGGATAATTTCAGATTGTTTGGGGCCCCTAAGATTTCCCATTGCAGCCATCTCCCTTTAAGGCAAAAGCTGTTTGGATAGAAAAAAACTATCCCTGAATTTCTTGGAGGCAGTAACCTTTAGTGAGGTGTGCTGAGGTGGCAGAGCATTTGCTAAAGAGAGTTTTCACTGCTTAGCTCTATGGAGGCATGCCCAGCACATGGATGTGGTGCATTTCCTTGGGAAGGCGACTGGCACATATGTGCCACATGTGTGGTTGTATGTGTGTGTATGCATGTGTGTGTTGCCTACAACCTGTTTCTCCTGAAAGTGTCTGAACTTGTTATTTTGAGCTGATATTATGGTAAAGTTATCTGAAATATTGTGTCAGATGTTTGGACAGGGGCACAATTTCAGTGCTTGCCCTCGGTGCTATTTTCCCTAGATATGCCTCTGAGTGCAAAAAGCCCTCCACTTGAAAGGGTCCTTAGTTATTAAGCTATATGAAAGCCAAGGGGAAACTCCATCTCCTCTGTCTGTACAACCACAGCACTTCTATATTGTATATCCAGTCCTCATAGCTGGCTTCAGGGGGGCTTTGGAAAACTTCCCTTTGTTGACTCCATCTATCTGGAGGATCCCTCAGAGAGTCTCTCCTCCTCTACCTCCACCACCATACAAATGCTATGGACACAGAGGTGATCTGATGGCCCTGGGCTGAATCCCCCTTGCCCCCCACCCCACCCCTTGCCCCTTACACTCCATTTTGAGTTAATTGAGCCACTTCTACATAATATTCTCAGCTTCTTTTCCAGAAATACTGTGGGGTGGGGAGCGAAATGCACTTCTTGTGCAAAGTAATGTAACTCAAAATATGTCTGATTGGATCCAAAACAACTTATTTTGGGCAGACAGTACATACAGTCGGTGGGAGAGAAAAGCTCTATTCAGGATGTGTCTGGGTGGGTTAAAATCATATTTCTCATGGAAACAATTCTGAAGCTTATCAATGATGCCACTGTTACAGTGATATTTAAAGCATGCATAACTCTGACATATACACAGAATTCAGTCAGTACTTTGAAGGGGTGGGGGGTGGGGAAGCACAATAATGCAGACAGAATTTGCCGGGACAACAATATAATTTCTGTTAACACTATTAAGCAGCATTTGTGTGCTTTCAGATGGAGAGTTGTTTTGAGCATTGGAGTCACTTTCAGTGTGTTCAATACCTGCAAGCCACTTGAGTTGCCATCTTATTCCCCTGGTAGGATTCCTGTGTGCATTACAGTTAGAAACGTAGGCAATGAGCTTTCTTTGGTATGATGTAGTGATCACCCATTGAATATCACCCATGCAGTTACAGAAGCATTGTTTGGGCGGGGGTGGGCCATGGGGGGAAGATGGCAGAAGAAAATGTTTAGAGACAGGAGACTTTTGAATTTTTGCTTAGCTATTTCCCAAGTACTGTCCAAGCCCGTAATGGCAATGTGTCATTTAATACTGGGAGTGGATGGGAGGCCCAGTGTATCTTTTCCTATACAACTATTGAAGGTACAGGAGCCCTAGAATGAATTGTATATTGCTGGAAGCCAGAGGGAAACTGAACCCCAAATGCCAGTGAAAGAGAGGTAGGCCAAAAACTGTGATCCTTGCCACCCTTTTGCATAGGTGACATCCCTCTTGTTATACTTTTATTTAAGGGTGTGTGAGTTGGCTGTTTGGCTGGTTAGGTTCAAACCCGGACCAGATTCGAACTGACCCAGCTCTGGCTCTGCCGAACTGGTCTGGTCTGATCCGCCCATAGAACCAGACCAAACTGACTCGTGGACCAGTTCAGGGGGGTATACTTGTAAAGGGGAATCTGGTGAGGATTCACCTTTATAAGTAAAGGGCATTCCCAATAAATGTGCAGAGACCATTTTTGTGGCCTCCGCATGTGCACAGGCCATTTGCATCACCACACAATTTGCATGTGTGGAAGTCATGAAAATGGCCTCCGCGTGTGTGCAGAGGCCTGAACCAGACTGCAGCTTGTCCAGGCAGTCATTTGGGAGGCCAGCTGGCGGGTTGGAGGAGGAGCCACTGCCGCCATCCTATATAATAAAAGGCTAAGTGAGTGGCCGTGGCCTTGGAACGTTGGGGATCTGCGTCCCTGCCTCCCTGGGCTGTTCTGGGCCTGCGCAAAGCGCAGGCCCAGAAGAGCCCAAGGGACACAGGACCTCAGACACCAGTGTCCCACAGCCACGGGCGGCCATTAGCCGGTGTGTGGCGGCGGGGGAAAGTGGCCGAGGCGGCGGTAGAGCCGCCGCCTCGGCCATGAGCTGCAGCACGGCGAGAGGAGGCCGAGACAACCAGAAGCGGCCGCCCTGAAAAAGGCGAGGGCAATGGCGGCGGGGGAAGACCGAGACGGGGGACAGGGAAACTGGGCAAGGTGGCGGCGAAGCCGCCAACGAGGCCCCCGCCTGCTCACAGCCGTCGCCCCCGCCTGCTCACCCACCCTCCCAGCTGCCCAAAATGAAGCTGGGCGAGGTGGCGGCGAAGCCGCCAACGAGGCCCCCGCCCGCTCACAGCCGCCGCCGCCTGCTCACCCGCCCTCCCAGCTGCCCAAAATCACCTTCCCCGCTCCCCCCAAAAAAAGATTAAGGGCCAAAATGGCCCATGAGAAGGTCGCCGCCCCCGCCTATCGCCCTCCCAGCTGTCAAAGACCACCTTACCCGCTCCAGCCCGAGGGAAAAGAGAGGAGCTCACGAGCAGAGCTCCTCTCTGTGCTAAGTCACTGCTCAAACTGCCGCTATGGATGCAAAGGACACCTATTGCGTCCATTGCGACAGTATGGGCAGCAGCTTAACACAGAGAGTAGCTCTGTTTCCGAGTTCCTCTCTTCTCCTTCGGGCTGGAGCGGGTAAGGTGGGCTCCGGCAGCTGGGTGCGCGGGAGGGCGATAGGCGGGGGCGGCCACCTTCTCATGGGCCATTTTGGCCGTTATTCATCCACCCCCCCTCCAAAAAAAGTAAAAGCAAAATAAGGAAGAACAAAAACAGAGACAACAACAAAACAAAAAGAGAGAGGGGACAAGGGGGGGGGGGAAGAGACAGAAAGAGAGAGAGAGAGACAGAAAAGACGGGATAGAAAGCTAGCGCCCGTTATCATAACGGGCTTAAAAATACTAGTCTCCAATATCTCTGCTGCTGCGGCCACCTCCAGCATTCCCATTGCCCCCACCGCCTGCATTTTAAAGGTAAAAGGTATTATTAGACCTTATTTGAAGAAACCTGCATTGGATCCCTCGGAGTTAGCTAATTACAGACCCGTCTCTAATCTTCCTTGGTTGGGTAAGGTGATTGAACGAGTGGTTGCTTCTCAGCTCCAGGCAGTTTTGGATGACACCGATTATTTAGATCCTTTCTAGACTGGCTTTCAGGTGGGCTATGGGGTTGAGACTGCCTTGGTCGGCCTGATGGATGATCTCCAATTGGCAATCGACAGAGGGACTGTGACTCTGCTGATCTTTTTGGATCTCTCGGCGGCTTTCGATACCATTGACCTTCTGGGTCACTTGAGGGAGGTGGGATTGGGTGGCACTGTTTTACAAAGTTTCCACTCCTACCTCTCTGGCCGATTCCAGATGGTGTCGCTTGGAGACTGTTGCTCTGAAAAGCAAGAGCTGAAGTGTAGGGTTCCACAAGGCTCCATACTGTCTCCAGTGCTTTTTAACATCTACATGAAACCGCTGAAGAGATCATCAGGAAGTTTGGTCTGGGATGCTATCTATATGCTGATGACACCCAGATCTATTTTTCCATACCAACTTCATCAGGAAATGGCATGACCCCCCTAAGTGCCTGCCTGGAGGTGATATTGGGCTGGATGAGGGATAACAGACTGAAGTTAAATCCAAGCAAGACGGAGGTACTGTATGTAGGGGGTCAGGATCTGAGAGGTGGCTTAGATCTGCCTGATTTGGATGGGGTTACACTCCCCCTAAAAGACCAGGTTCGTAGTCTGGGAGTGCTCCTGGATCCCAAACTCTCCCTGGTCTCAGGTTGAGGCTGTGGCCAGGAGTGCTTTTTATCAACTTTGGCTGATACTCCAGATACATCCATTCTTGGAGATTAGTGACCTTAAAACTGTAGTACATATGCTGGTAACCTCTAGGCTTGACTACTATAGTGCACTCTACGTGGGGCTGCCTTTGTATGTAGTTTGGAAACTACAATTGGTACAGAATGCAGCAGCCAGATTGGTCTCTGGGTTTACCCGTAGGGACCATATAACACCAATTCTAAAAGAACTGCACTGGCGGCTGATAGGTTTCTGAGCGAAATACGAAGTGCTAATTATTACCTACTAGTAACTTTAAGCCCGTTAAATAAACGGGCGTTAGTAGACCGCTATTGCGTCCCACATAGTCCCTGCTTTGCTCCCTGCCTGCATGGTCCCCGCTTTGCTCCCCTTTCGGCCGCTTTTCCCCGGCCAGAAACCATGGCTGGCCGGGGAGAAGCGGCTGCACTGCGTCCTTGCCCGCACCGCGTTCTCTGGCCCTCCTCTGGGTGAGGCGGCGGCTTCCCCTCCCTCCCACCCCACTCTCTTGCCCTCCCTCCCCCTTTCTACCCCTCTCTCTCACCCTCCCCTCCCTCTCAGCCTTCTGTCCCAGTCCATCCTGCCCTCACCCCTGCCCCACTCCCTCTTGCCCTCCCCCCTCCCCCCTGCCCCACTCCCTCTTGCCCTTCCCTTCCCCCCTTCCCCCCTCCCTCTTGCCCTCCCCCCTCCCCCTGCTCCACTCCCTCTTGCCCCTCCCCTCCCCCTCCCTCTTGCCCCTCCCCTCCCCCTGCCCCACTCCCTCTTGCCCCTCCCCTCCCCCTGCCCCACTCCCTCTTGCCCCTCCCCTCCCCCCTGCCCCACTCCCTCTTACCCTCCCCCTCCCCCCTGCCCCACTCCCTCTTGCCCTCCCTCCTCCCCCCTGCCCCACTCCCTCTTGCCCTCCCCCCTCCCCCCTCCCCCTCCCTCCTGCCCTTCCTCCTCCCTCCTGCCCCACTCCCTCTTGCCCTTCCCCCTCTCTCCTGCCCCACTCCCTCTTGCCCTTCCCCCTCCCCCTCCATTTTGAAAGTTCTACTTATCAGGCCGCCGCCACTCCTCCTCCCGTGCAGCGAACAGGAAAGTCCCGCTGCCCGGTTCCCTCCCACCCCAGTCTCCCATGGGCTCCTCCTGGCCTCAGTGGCCGGTCCCGGCATTGCCTGGCCAAGAGCTAAATAGCCCTGGCGTGTTTGCAAGGATGCGACCCGTCACCCACGTCACGTGTGATTTGGCCCTCGCTTCCCAGGCACGTGTTCAAGGTCGGCTGTTTCACTCCTCGGGCGGTCTACACACCACCACCCTGCTCAGTCTTCACATCGATTACACCCTGCTGCTTCCTTCACACGTTCCACATCCCGTCGGTTCCCAAGGCGCTTCTTTCCTCCCAATGTCGCAGCGGCAGTGGGCTGTTGGCGCGGATGAGTCCAAGTGGCGCCCAGTCCTCGGCTTCACCGCGGATCACAGTAGCTGGCGGCCCATGTTCTGGGGGAGGGAGAGCTCTTCCCTCCTCCTTCTTCGGAGCAAGGTGTATAGCACCTTCCCGGCCAGCCCCGCTCTGCAGCCTCCTCATTGCACAGCACAGTGAGGCGGTGGCTCTTCACACGCTCCGAGGCTGCCGGAGTGAGAGCGACTTGCCAGGACAAAACCACGCCGACAACGGACGCCGCTTCGGAGGACGGTTGGGCTTTGTGGGGCAGGGAGTGGGCGTCAGGCAGAGAGGTATTTCCTCGCCTCCTCTGGGCGAGGCCGCGGCTCCGCTGCCGCCTTGCCCGCACCGCATCCTCTGGCCGAGGCCACCTCGCCCAGCTTCCCCTGCCGCCTCCTCCCCCCGTCCGCCATCGGCAGTGGCTGCTTCTCCTCGGCTCACCGCTTCTCCTCCAACCGCCAAACATGGCCACCGGTGCCTGCGTCCGTGTCTCCCTCGGCGTGTTCTGCGCATGCGCCCAGCCGCGCATGCCCAGAACACCCGTCAGAGACACGGACGCAGACACCAACCATTTTATTATATAGGATAAGGCCCTTAATGGCTTAGGCCCAGGGTATTTAAGAGAGCACCTTCTCTGTCGTGAACCCTGTCGCCTATTAAGATCATCTGGAGAGAGATCTGACTACAGGTGCTGCAAACTTGTTTGGTGGCTACTTGGGACTGGGCCTTTTTTGTGGTTGCCCCAGGGCTTTGGAACGTGCTCCCTGCTGAAATAGGAGCATCTCTTTCTCTGTTTGCTTTTAGGAGGACCCTGAAGACGCATCTGTTTTCCCAAGCCTTCAACTGAGATTGTATTTTAAAATTTTAATGTGTTTTTAACGTGTTTTTATCTATAACTTTTATCTTTTTATGAATTTTAAATGGGTTATATTGTATGTTTTAATTCTGTAAACCGCCTAGAGATTTTTATACTAGGTGGTATATAAATTCAATAAATAAACAAATGGAAGCCCGCATTTACTGGGAATGCCCTTTACTTGTAAAGTGGAACTCTCACCAGATTCCCCTTTACAAGTATACTCCCTGAGCCAGGGGTCAGTCCGGTTCAAACTCGGACTGGCACTCCCCTTTGGGGGGGGGGGGCAGTTCAAACGTGGACTGCCCAAACCAGGCAAGCCCAGCTCACACATCCCTACTTCTATTCATTGTGTTCAGTTTGGCTCTCCCAAACTAAGTGGAGTATATCAGCAGTGCAAGTTGATGAGGATAATTGTCAGAGGTCTTGATTTAATTTAAAAACAACAACATAGAAATTGATTTTCTACCAATTTGCAGCTTAAAGTAACGTGGATAAATGATACATAGACCCATGAATTAAAACATCATAACAGGGAAGGGTATTCTGTGGGAAGCTCTCCTGCACCAGCCCTATTGGAGGGAATGATTGGCTCTTAGGCAGACTTGTTATTGCTTTGGGGCCTAATCTTGTAAAAGGTTCTGCTGTGTCCACCCTACTAAGGCAGGAGCTAGCACAATTCAACAGAAAAGCAGTATGATTTAAACAAATGAAAGATGAAGAAGAAATATTTATTTCTCTAGAATGATTATAACCAGGAAGTCAATATAGCTGTCAGTGGCCAAGAGCGTGCAGTAGTGTATAACTGTCATTTGGCAGAAAGTTTGAGGACAGAGAGGAGGAGGAGCATCAGGTCCTGGTCTTAGTAGTGAACTGGAGGATGAGGTTGAAGAGCTGGGAGACGGTGGGCTCTGTAAGGAAAACTTAGAAGGAGTCGGATTTCAGTACTAGAGCCTGGCTTGTAGGCTTGCCATGACTCACTGAGAGCCAGCCTGAGTGAGAGCTGCCTTTGTTCCACTTGGGCTGAGTGCTGGTGGGGGAGAAAGCAGCAGCAGCAGCAGCAGCAGCCTCTGCCTTTTCCTTCCTCTACCTTTCCATGCAAGCAGCTGCACCCGTCTCTCCCTGAAGACCGGCTTTTACAAAATGCCACCTAGGTAAGAATCCCTCCCTCCTTTTCTCCCTTGTATGCCTGCTCTGAACCTTTTTGTCTCACTTCTCTTTTCCTTCCTTTTTTGCTCTTTCCCAATTCTCCCCAGCCGTTCCCGGTGGCCCTGGGATTTGCTTCTGCTACTTTTGGGTTCATTGCTCCCTGCTGTTCTACCCACTCAGGTCATAGAAGGTAAGCGCCTTCTTTTTTCACTTTTGAGGAGGGGGACAAGGGAGGAGAGGTTTATTCTGCAGTCTAGTCCCCCCTCCTCTTGGTATGAACAGGAATTGTGCATTGGGGTGATAAGTCCTTTGGCCGGACAACTTGTAAAGGATTGCAAAGACTTCTGAAAGATTCAGCTGTCATTCATCCTAGTGCTTAAGGATTACAGTTGAACGGGTGGCTGAATGGAAGGAGTTGTAACATCCCTCACCCCCCACCCGCCCCCTCAACCCACCGTGATGCTAGAAAGGCAAGAAGGATAGCTCTACACTATCTGGAGTATACAGAACACTCCAAGTGTATGTTCAAAGGTGTTCAAGACTTTGGTGTAAGACTCTGGGGGGAAAGTTTGGCTGGCTGCTGGGGACCACAGACAGGGTGGTATGCTGTGGAGTTCTTAATATTTGTTGAGTTTTATTTATATGTGTGTGTATACTTACCTCAAGCTCTGAGGATGGGGCAGGCTGTCATCCCAGAAAATTACAGGTGGACAAATTGAGGTCTTCCCATGTGAAGCTATCAAATACGATGATAGGTTGTCTGGGTTTTATTTTGCAGTGTACAAAGTACATTATATTATCTGTCTGTCTCCCAGCCCCTCTCTAAGGCGTTCAGGGAAGCATATATGGGGTGGCGGCTATCCAGAGGTGTAACCCGAATTGGGCAGTTGTGTTCCAAGAACATGAGCCTCTCTGGGTCACTCTGAGAAGAGAGGGCTGCTGAGGGCCTCTCAGTGGCTGCTTGCTATTCACCCCCTGCCCACTCACTGCCCCCTCCTCCCTCTTGCTGCTGCTCTGGCCACCCACTGTTGCCACCTCCCACTGCTTGCCAGCTGGTTCGCATGGTGTTATGTGACTGAATGGCCCCCTTCCTCTCTCCCGTGAATGAGAGAGGAAAGAGCCACCCAGCTTCTTATTGGCATGTAGGCTGGCTGGGAAATGGAGGGCATGCAAAAGCAAAAATGAGGGGAAATGGGCATTTTTTGAACACAGGCCCCCTCTGACCTTGCTATGCTACTGGAGCTATCCCTTTTTGTTTTTACAAGACTTTGTTACTTCTGTGGGTTAGGCAGAGAAAATAAATGACAGGCTCAGCGTTACAGAGTGAAAGTTTCCTGACTGAGCATGGACTTGAACCCGGGTCTCCCCAATTCAAATGGAATGCTCTACTCACTACGCCTGAGATGGACTCTTTACAGTCTTCTCATTCATCTTTACAATATGACTTGAAGTTGGGTCACAAACATTCCCATTTCTCAGACAGGAAACATAGAGATGTAGTGGCTTTTACAAGGCTACCTGCAGACTCCATGACTGAGTAGAGGTTTAAAGCCATTCAAGATATTATTCACTGACTCCCTAATTGAAGTAATAAAGATTGGACTTGCAACTGTGGCCCAGCTGGGGGCTATGACCCTCTCAGGGAGACACAGCTACCTCTTTCCTCATTTGCTTCCTTTGATCCAAGTCTTGATCCGCTCTGGCTTTCATGATGCAGAGCAGGAGAAATCATACTGAAGCCAAATCATTCAGAGGCCAAATGAGAGCCATCCACTGTGCTAATCTCTTTTACCTGGCTGAGAATTCAGCTTAGCATGCTCTGTCACTTGCCCCCAAAGCTGTCTCAGTTATGTGACCAACGGAAATCCCTACCTTGGGCAGCAAATTTGGGGTGCAGCATGGGGTAAGCAAATCTTGACACATTTTGTTCACATTGCGCCCAGGGGCGTAGCAAGGTTGGAGTGGGCCCAGAGACAAGATTTTAAAATGGTGCCCCCCGTCACTGAAGCGCGCTGAATAGTGGTAACAAAAAGAGATGAAGATATATGAATGTGTGTGTGTGTGCCACAATAGAACATCATCCTACATTATTTTTTTAAAAGGTTTTCCAAATTGTGGACGATGCAAGTCATTTAATGGTCCTAGAGAAAGACATGCTGTTCTGGTAGCTCCAGGTCTTAACACTCACATCAATTTTGGAGGATGAATAAAATTGAAGGAAGCCCGGGTGGGTATGCGGCTGGGGGAATCAGTCATGTGACTTGCCTCTGGGGGCCCCCCAAGGCAGTGGGCCCCTAGACAACTGTCTCCCCTTGCCCTATGATAGTTACGCCCCTGATTGCGCCATCTCTGGGCCTGAACTCACCAGCTCCAGCCTCTTGCAATGGCGGCAGGGATGGGATGGGAGAAGCATTTCCAAAATGGCGCCAGGTATTTGTTTTTCACTTAAGTTTCCTAAAACTAGAGTGTACCATTTTGGAAAATTTACTGGCATGTGGTTGATATGGAGTATGTGTAAGTAAACAAAAATATGGCGGTGTTTCGGCATTTATTCACGTTATTAACATATCGGTGGCATGTACCAACTTACTTGTTATATCTTTATTTTTTAACCTATTTCCCCAGGTAGCAGAGGACCATAAACTTATAAGAATGGAATGATTCCATTGAATCATGTACCCCACCCCTTTCCTGATTTAGGATATCCTGTATTTAAATCATTTCTGACAGATCCCTATCACGAACACCAGTGAAAACAGGAAGATGACTTCAAAAAAAAATCTTTCTAGTCAACCTTTGTCATAGCTCTGCTGGTTAAAAACGTTTTATCATATTTAACTTCAGTCTGTCTTTCTGTAGCTTAAGCCCATTTGAACCTGCTTTATCCTCAGTGATTAGGTGACCAACGTTCCCTCTTTTATTTTTTAAAAACATTGTTAGTAGCATCAAAAATCTGTATACAAATTATTGTATTGCAGCAGTAAAAAAATTATATTGATACTATATAATAAACTTCAGTTGTGGGACAGCCGCCTGTGCCTGGGGGCCACCTGTAGCTCCCCCACCCCATTAGGTTGGGAATTAATGCACTCCTACTGTACCACCAGTATGCAGGCATGTGTATGTTTCAATGCCCATGCGCTACATGTTGGAATTATATTAGCACACTTTAATTGCCTTATTTATACTTGGAAGTTAGTGTGGTTAGAGTTGCAAAATGGTTAATTCACCTGCACACACACACACACACATCCTTTTGCAATGCATGCCTATAGAGTAGGTGGAAACTCTTTTGTGCTCACATCTGTGTGGTAGTTATTCTGTATGAACATGGGATATAAGTATGTTCTCTTACCCAGTCCTGATAAGTCTTGCAAATTGAAAGCCCGATCCTGCACATGTGCTCTCAAAAATAAACCCCACTGAATAAAATGGAATTCACTCCCAAGTAAATGTGCATACAGCGGTTGCACATTTATTAATGTATGATAAATACATTAGCTTAGTTTTACTGCTGCCAAAGGCAGAAGGGACCTAAGGTGCTATGAAAAAGTCCTTAAGAACAATAATCCAGCATTCTTGGGAGATTCTAATTAAAAAGTTTCCATTGCACTTTTGGGATGGCCTCTGCTGTAATAAAAAAACAAAACATTTCCTCTCTGCACTGGGGAAACTGATATGCTAGGAGCACATTTGCATTTCTAGTACTGGATTTGGCAGCTTTTGACAATTTGATGGTGTTGCCCTCTTTGCTTTTTTTACTGCATATCTTTCCCACAGTGAGTGTGAAGTGCATGCACTCCAGAAGCATAGTACATACAAGCTATGTGTACTCATTCCAACCCACCCCCATGCATTTCTTATTCTGCCCCAGAAAAGTGGGAATGAAGCAAAGGGGGGCAAGTGGGGATGCCCCATCCCTTCTGCCATTCCTGGTCTCCCATGCTCTGACTTAAAGCATAAATTTCTCTGGCACTCTTGCTTTCACACAGCAGCCTCCAAAAGAGGGGGCTGCCTCCAGCTAGGGTGGCCAACCAGGCAATACTGGTCCACCCACTGAAAAAACTGTGTTCTGTCAGGTAACCTGTGGCCTGAAGAGCCTGTAAACTCCAGATTATTCCAGGCGTCTCTCTTCTCTGGGTACCCCCAACTGTGGAAATCAAGAAGTGGCTACCTTTCCTATGATGGCACCCAAATTATAGAACTCCCTCCCTAGATACATGTTCCCTTGGTGCTTTCTTCTTCTTCTTCTTCTTCTTCTTCTTCTTCTTCTTCTTCTTCTTCTTCTTCTTCTTCTTCTTCTTCTTCTTCTTCTTCTTCTTCTTCTTCTTCTTTTACTATTGTTATATGCCCATTCTCCCCTTCTCTGAGGAGTGAGAAGTTCCAAAGGTGCCGTGGTGTTTTGGTTTTCTGGCTTCCTTTGGAGGAATGATCACTAGAGACTTATGGTGTCTTTGCAATATTTGGTTCACTTTCAAATATATAAGCTGAGCATTAGATGGAAAGAGCAGAACACTCCTACAAATCAGCAACAGGTCACATTGGTTTCCAGAGGACAGCCGTTTGCCTCAAGGTAGTTCAGCTCTATACTCAGCTTCTCCATTCCAGCCTATCCAAAACAATTAGGTCATTTTCACGACCAGGCGGGCGGTGGGGAAGGCTGCTTAAAGTTACCTTCCCCGCAGATGATCCCTGAGTCCCTGCTGGACACGCTGATCGTGTGCGCAGATGGTTACTGGTTGCCCCAGGCCGTGTGGAGATTTGGGGGTCGGGATGTGTTGCCCTGGCCCCCAGAAATCCCACAATGCACTGCACGAATGTGTGATGCATTGTGGAGATCCCCACAGCGATTGGGCGCCAGTCAGTGTTACAGTGTTGGCTAAAGAAGCTGGACTGTCTATGGTCAGGGAAATGGGGTTCAAGGAGCACTCCCTTAACCCCATTTAAGAGGCAGGTTTGCCACCGTGGAGCCCCCAGCAGCCAAGCCCGGGCTTAGCTGCCCTAGCTGTTGGGGTTTGTGATTATTTAGCAAAGCCCCAAGGAAGCTGCCACTCCAGTTGCAGAGTGCAGAGTTTAGTTGTTGCAGCTATTTAAGTAACACGCATGGAGATCACTGTAGAGCAGGGATTCTCAATGTTGGGTCCCCAGATGTTGTTGGACTTCAACTCCCATAATTCCCAACCAACAGCCACTGGGGCAGGGGATTATGGGATTTGAAGTCCAATAACATCTGGAGACCCAACATTGAGAACCCCTGCTGTAGAGTCTAAACTAAATTGATTTATTGGTGAAGTACGTGTGAGATATCCTATCTATCAGCTACATAATGAATAGCTAGGGAGAGAGAGAGATATTATTTATTTCTTTTATATTTATTTAAAATATTTATAACCTGCCCCTCCAGTGCACTACTGCTTGGGGCAGCTCACAACAATAAGATAGGCACAAGATACAATAAAAGTAATAAAATTAACTAAATTAAACAAAAAAAAGTGTCAGATTAAAAACCACAATCATTTTTAGGTTCAAATTACAAACGAAAATTATAAAAAGCTAAAGAACCTACCAGATATAACAAAAACAAACAAATAAATAAATATCATTTAAAAGGTACATTTTAAGATGTTTAAAAACACTGAGGGAGGGAGCATGGCGAAGGTCTTCAGGGAGGGTGTTCCAAAGCTGAGGGGCCACAACCGAAAAGGCCCTGTCTCTAGTCCCCGCCAACCATATCTCCGTTAGTGGCGGGGTCATGAGCAGGGCCTGAGATGATGAGTGGAGTTCCCGGGCAGATTCATATGCGCGAATGCAGTCCAACAGGTACCCTGACCCCAAGCCATGTAGGGCTTTCAAGGTCAATACCAGCACCTTGAATCTAGCTCGGAAGCGGACAGGTAGCCAATGAAGCTGACGCAGGATGGATATCATACCCATGAAACGACTTGCACCCACAAGCATCCCTGCGGCAGCATTCTGAACCAGCTGAAGCTTCTGAACAGTCTTCAAGGACAACCCCATGTAGAGCACATTGCAGTAGTTCAGTCTAGATGTTACCAATGTATGAGTGACTGAGGTCAGGTCCGACTTCTCCAAGAAGGACCGCAGCTGGCGTACCAGCTATAGTTGGTAAAAGGCGCTTCTGCACACCACCGCCACCTGCACCTCCAAGGACAGTGTTGGGTCCAGAAGCACCCCCAAGCTGTGGACTTTGTCTTTCAGAGGGAGTGTGACCCCTTCCAAGACCAGATTTACCTCATTACTCGGATGATCAGTTGTACCAACCCAGAGCACTTCCGCCTTATCTGGACTGAGTTCCAGCTTGTTTGCCCCCATCCAGTCCAGAACAGCCTCCAAGCCCCAGTTCAGATGTTTCCATCTTCTCTCTAGGAGGAAAGGAAGAAGACTGACTCACTACAGGAAGTACCTGAGGAGTCAGAGCAGGGTCATAGAGTAGAGGCAAGCAGGGACAGGTAAGGAGACCCTCACTAGCTACCTCTGCTCCCAATCTAGTGGCCATTGGGATAGTTGGTGCAAAAGGTCGATGCACTGGAACGCCATCTTCAACACTAGCCTGGTCTTGGGTGCTCATAAGAACAGCCCCAATCTGTAAGTGTCTCACAGCTAGCCTGCAAGTGCTTTTTTTTATGCTGAACAAACACCTGGCTGGCAGGAGTGCTACGCTCTCAATCAGCCCCTCCCTCCAGGGACTTTTATACACAGTAGGCTTTACCGCAAGTTTACTAGGAGGCTTTACTGTGAACTTGAAGTTGTCCCAAAAAACCGACATTCAAAATGGATTTTTTTTAACCCTGTATATAAATCCGGCTACACTCCAATGTGCAGTAAAAAACCCGAATTGTGTGTGAACTGCTCCCCGATAACTCACAGGGACTTCAGGGTAAATCTGGCTGGTATGTGAATGCACCCCCTCCATTCCAGAAGAGATGTGGGTTAAAGGGCTTTAAAAGCCCCCTGTGAAAAGCTTCCAGGTGGAAGTGAGTACTACTGGGCAATTTACAAGATTCTTGAGGGTTTCTACTTCAGGGCCATTTGTGTCCCATCCAGGAGCATCTTCTGTCCTCCTGGCCTACTAGCTCATTGTCTGCTTAAAAACAAAGTTTGCCAGCTATCATTCATAACCACAAACTCCAACTCCTTCTACTGTCTTTTAGGCACCTAGGGAAGTCTGCCCTGTTCTCTCAAGCTTTTAATGGCTATTTAACAATAAAGCTCTTCTTTTGGTCACTGTCTCGCTGTCTTTAGCTGCTGCTTAATATAGTGAGATTTTTTTATGGTTTATTGGATTTTGATGTATTTAATTGTAAGCAGCCTTGAGCATGTTGCAAAGGACAGGGTAAATATCCCTCAAATAACAGTCTAACCGATTCTCTCTTTGACTCTGCCCCGGATCCTCAAAATCCAGTCTTAGCTCTGCCCCTTCCCTGGTAGGTTCTGTTTTTTCCCCACCTGTCCTCTTATCACCTGCTGGCCCTGTCAAGGACATCATTATAAGAATGGAAATTTATATACCACTTTTCAACAAAAGTTCCCGAAGCGGTTTATGAATAACCGTTATGAATGAATAAAATGGCTCCCTGGCCCTAAAAGGTTCACAGTCTAAAAAGGAAACATAAGATAGACACCATCAACAGCCACTGGAGGGATGCCGTGTTGGGGATGGATAGGGCTAGTTGCTCTCCCCCTGCTAAATAAATTATGCTAGAAATAAAAAATGTACAATGCTAATACAAGCTGTATTTATATTTATGACTTAAACTATGTTCAATTCCATCATTCTTTTGTCTTTGGGTTTTGTTTTGTTTTTAATGTAAAGCAGCCTGGAGTGAGCAGAAAAGGATTGGGCAGAGAGAACCCTTTCTCCAGACCTTTTGCAGCTCCAAGTCAGGAATTTTCCAGACGGTGATTTATAGCAGCTTGACTGTGGTCACAGTTGCAGGGTGTGCAGATGCCAAATGGCCCTTCCCAGATTTTTTTTTCTTTTCAGATTAGCCCTTCCATGCATGAAATAACTATCTTTTAAAAACAGTACTTTTAAACTCTCCTGAAAACGGCAGTGTGGGATTGTGGGAGTATGAGTAGACAGTATTAAGCCCAAGTTGTGGCTTGGGGGCTGAAGTAGAAACTTCACCGATGGCATTTCCCACTTCCTCATCTAGGAGTTATTTGCACATGGCTTCATGCTGCGGGGTAAATGTTGAGCGAAGCCACTTTGAAGTACACTCGCTGCATTGAGGGAAGCAACCCCTCTCCTCTGCTCTCAGGATTGCTTTTGATGCAAGTTCACATCTCCTTCCTGTTTTCCTTCTAGCCAATGGTGGGGTGGGGGGAGAGGGAGAGAGTACTGAAGAGCTAGATTTGCATTTGTAAAGAGGGTATCCTTCTTTGCATTCTAATGATTCTATGTCAGTGCCTCTCCGTATTTACTCCGGCATTTTCAGAAAAAGTAGCTTAAAACCAGCATTTTTGAAACCCGGAAATACCTCAAGATAAGCTAGAATTCTCAAGACAAAGCCTGACTTGTGTGTGGAGTGCGTCCAAGGATCTCAAAGGGATCTCGGGGTAAGTTTGGCTGGTGTATGAACACACACACACTTTCCCGAAGGAGATTCGGGGTAGAAGCCCCATGTGTAAAGCCTTCTGGAGCTTTCCCTGACAGCAGACTTTACCGCGGGTTTACTGTGAGGCTTTACTGCAAGTTCGAATTTGCGCCCCCAAAAAACCTGCCGCAAAAAGTGGATTTTTTTACCCCGGACATAAATCGGGCTCCGCTCCAATGTGCAATGAAAAAATGTGCGAATACACATCCTCCATTCTGATGGAGAAGCAAGTTAAAAGCCTCATCTGGGAATGTTCCTGGGCACACCTTAGCACATCCCTTTTCTGTGGCATATTGTAGTGATCAGCCACTCCTCTCTCTAAAGAGTTAACAGGGAGTGAACTGTTAACTTGACTGACACTCTGGTGAACTCCAGGGCAGCCAATCAGTACTGATTCAGTACATCAGGTGGGTGAGAACTAGAGAGCGGTTGCAGGGAATTCTGGGAACACAAAAGGCTGTCTTTGTTGGAGAGAGGCACATGTGAAAAGGCTTAGTGAGGAGCAATGGAGCTTGCTCCCTCATGGTCAAGGCCAGCATGGAGATTTCTCTTATGGAATAACTCTGTAGAAGTATAACTTGAATAACTAACTCTGTAGAAGCTTGAATTCTCTTCTGGAGTTTGGTGAGCTCGAGGAAAAGGGAAGTTTAATCTAGGGAAAAGTTTTAGTCAGACTTTGCGTTAGAATTTCTGTTTCTTTGGTGTGTGTGTTTTGCATATTCCTGATTTATTATAGTTTATCCACAACATAATTGAAATAAGAAACACTAGCCTACGCCCTTCCTACCTAGGGTGTTGCAAAAGACTTTATAAAGATTTAAACATGCATTAAGACAATCTATTTTTGTAATCTCTCTAAGTATTCTTGACTGTATCTAAAAGTTAGAAAGCCTCAGACAGAAGCAGTCTGCAGAAACTGAATGAAACTGGCTTGGTGTTTTTTTTTAGTTCTTTTCTGTTTACAAGTCTCTCTGAGTTGCTTTTTAGCTCAAGAAAAGGGGTGGGGGCAAAGGGGGATTTTCTCTGGTGCAAGCACGCCCTCAGCTCAGATGTTCAGCAGCTATCAGTTTTCTCACCATGTGTAGGCTTGCACATGGAAGTTTTTTGTACTTATCCAATAACTAAACAGAATTTTCCCTGGGATTCCACCCCAAGCCTAGGAAGGTTCAAGCTCTGTCAATAAAACAAATGGTGGCAGCAGCTTTTTGAACCTACTGATAATACAGGATAGTTTTAGGAGAAGCCTAGCCAAGCAGCTCAGCAGGGATGATTCAGCATTTCTTTCCCTCATGTGAGCTTGCTCTGAGACAAAGGCTGTAATCTGCTACACATATACTTCGCTTAGAGTAGCCTAGGTACTTTGCTGAATTTCTGCGTTTGCCTATTTTTAATGACTTTTTAAAAAAGAACCCACTCTTTTACTTGCCCAGAAAAGCATCATGTGGCTTATAAAAGCTTGGTTTGGGGAGTTTTGATTGTGCTTCACCTCCCCGCCCCTTTGTTGGCCAACTTTGGACTCCCTGAATGGGTAGCCGGATGCTATGCAGTGGTTGGAAGCACTGCTAGAAGTGCATAAATACACCGAGAAATTGAAAAATTTAAAAAGAGAGCACTTTTTGTCATTTTTGCAGACCCACTATCCATAACATCTGTGGCTAGTGTGTTTTTTGGGGGGTGGGGAGGGAATGGGGATTGCTTTATCTTTGTTTCCTCGCTTTATTTTAATATACTGTAATGCAGTATTTGCACTAATGTTCTTCTGCACAAGCCAGCAAACCCACTTCAGTTGCTCAACGCTGCACTTTCTATAACCATAACATCTCTGTAGTGTTTTCTTGGGGTACAGGTGGAGGTTTAGCAGCTTTAGTGTTGGGTGTGATTTGGGACATTGGAAAGGGGCAGCATGTGTTGGGGGGCTGCACTTCTCTACGTGCTATTCTAGTAGCTGCAGTGTTGTTTTCTCTAAGGCATTAGGAGGGTGGCATGGCACCAATTCTGTGCCTGCCACTTCTGACCACCACCTGGTAGCCATTTTACACTTGTCTTTTCTGTCTTTACCTGGGTGCTCTCCAGACTTCAGGAGGAAGTGGTGTAAAATCCCACAGTTTTTACCCTAATGTTTTGAAGCCACCATTGGATTTAACACCACATTCTCCCTAAGAAAGAGCAAGAGAGAGGGAAGAGGAGGAGGGGGCAGGTGACTGACTGCTTTCCCTTGCCTCCTTTCCCTCAGTGAATTTGCACACGGCCAACTTGCTTAACACTCTCTTGCCTTGGCTAAGGGGCTCGCTGTCCACCATGCTTCCCCGCTGCAGCCGGGTATGGGTGGGGAGGCGTCTCCCACCATGGCAGTTGCTTCCTGTAACCATGTCGCTGGGTGGACCCCATCGAACCTTGCCCCCTGTTTGTGTAGGACACAGCACCACTTTGAGTAAGAGCACCAGGTTAGGGTAAAGAAGAACTGGTGAAAAATAGTCTGCCTCTGTGCAAGCCATGATTCTACAGCTGAAATCCTATGCCCTCTTGCTTGGGAGAAACCCCTTGGAAGTGAATAATTTTCTTCTGAGTAAACCCAGCAAGCCTGCAAATTGTTCTCAAAACTAAAACAAATCAGCTACTTTTTTGTAATGCACATATGCTTTAAACCTGAAATGTCAAGATAAGATCTCAAAACAGGCTGTGGTTGTGAGAATGGCACCTTGCTGTTCCCGAATGCAAGACAGTGTCAAAAACCAGATTGTGCGAATGCACACCAAGCCTATATGTTGTGAAGCCATTGTAGTCACCATCTGGAAAGCACCCTGGCAGACATTTTAAGCCCGCCTTTCCACCTAACCAGCTAGCTAGGTGATTGGAAATGGGCTGAGGGCCACAGGAAAGAAGACTGTCTAGGTGTGGAAGTGAGATGCAAGCCTGGCAGAGTCGTTGTGGCTGTAGAAGGTGGAATGGTGAGCAATTGAAGTGTGCTTGCTGGCTTGTGCAAAGGTCTCTGCCACAAAATGTGGTGACAGCCAACAGCCCAGATGGCTTTAAGAGGGGTTTAGATAAATTTATGGAGGACAGGTCTATCAATGGCTACTAGTCTGAGGGCTATAGGCCACCTCCAGCTTTAGAGGCAAGATGCCTCTCATACCAGTTGCAGGGGAGCAACAGTAGGAGAGGGGGCTTATCCTCACCTCTTGCCTGTGGGTTTCTCAGAGTCGTCTGGTGGGCCATTGTGTGAAACAGGATGCTGGACTAGATGGGCCTTGGGCCTGATCCAGCAGGGCTTTTCTTGTGTTATGTATTGGTGCAAATATTCAATAAGAATGTTTTTTTTTAAGAGGGGAAACAAGGTACGGGTGCCTAGAAAAGCGCAGAGCTAAAGAAAAGAACTCCGCACTCCTCAAAATGTGCTGTGTATCCTCTACTGTGTCGCCACAGCGCAAGCTGTGTGATGCTTGGAAGTACTACAGCAAGTGTGCAAGTGTTCTAAAGAGCTGCAAATAAAGAAAAATTGGTTTTGGCAACAAAATTACATGTCCAGGTGATCTGCAGGTACCATGCAGGAGCACACAAAGTGTCACTGCAGGATGGGAATGAAGGAGTGATGTGTAGGCAATGGGAAGTGAAAGGGGTGGGGGACTCAAGAGAAGATGGATAGTGATGGGTGTGGGGGAGGAAGGCTGCAAGAAGCTAGGTGGCCAGATTTGGCTTTTTAAAAGCCAAATTCTGGCTTATGGCCCATTTGACCCATGAGTATACCCCTTAGGTTCTGGCCACCCCGGGGGAGATGAAATCTGCAGTTCTTCAATATGAAAGCCTCTTGTGTGGATGGAAGCAAGTGGAGAAGCAATCCATGTGGACAGCCTGTGGTGACTCTTGTTTGCATTTTTCACACTTCCTTCCCCAGTGAAATTCCTCATCTGGAAAGCCTCTCACTCTCTTCAAGCTGCTTTATAAACTGATCTTCAGAGAAGGGGAGAGGCAGCTGAAAAAGCAGCTTGAGGCTGGCATTTCTTCCAGGGCCCCTCCCCTTACTGTTGAGACTAATGTGGGATTATTCCATTTTTGGTAGACCAGCAGCAACAGGGTCCTAGCCAGTGACTGTAGCAACATTTTGTGAGGCATTGGGGTGAGGGATAGATGTAGGCAGCCACCACTAGCCAGAACCCTGTTGCTGCTGTTGGCCCACCAAGGATAAAAGAAATCTGTACATGTTAGTGTGGTAAGGGGAGGGGCCCCACATAGCTAGCAGCCATTGGCTGAGCCTCCCCTGGTTGCCAGGGCAAGCATCTATAGTGAGCCCACTGCAGCTTCCCAAGGGGGCCACATGCTGAGGCTGGCCCTGAATATTAGAGTCATGCAAAGTGTTTGGAGAGCCAAATGACTACACTTTAATTAACCCTTTCTCCCTGGCTTGGTTTTGCTGCCATATTATATGACAAAGATTTATGTACCACTTTTCAACAAAGGTTCCCAAAGTGGTTTACACAGATATAAATAAATAAATAAATAAATTTTATTCCCTGTCCCCAAAGGGCTCACAATCTTAAACAAAACATAAGACAGTCACCAGCAACAGCTGCTGGAGGAATGCTGTGCTGGGGTTGGATAGGGCCAGTTGCTCTCCTGCTGCTAAATAAAGAGAACCACCACTTTAAAAGGGTGCCTCTTTACTCAGCCGGGGAAGCGATTACAAGCGCAACCTATGATTTGGGTTTTGGCCTGCTCTCCATCTTAAAACTCTTTGAGATTATTGCAGGCGATGGGAAAAAGAAATCTAGAATGCATTCTGGCAGCTGCCACTGGACGATGACTCCTTTCTTACAAAGCTGCCAGTGGCTGAAACCACAGCCGCTTGCCCTATTTATTTTACAAGGTCTTTGTTGTATTTCAAGCTAGTTTAAAGAGTGGTTTGTACACCTGTGTATCAGCTGTGCTGGAAGTGGCCATGCACAAACAGATCTTTAGAAAGAACAGAAGGAGAAAAGTTAAGACTGAAATTGCTTGAACTTTTCAACAAGCATATAAGTGCACATAAACTATGGGAGGCCAACAAAACCAAGTTCAGTTTTCCTAAAGTAAAGTTGTGCCCTCGAGTCAGTGTCGACTCCTGGCTTACTAATGAAATAAAAGAAAATACTTTTTTTAGAAGGCTGGGGAAAACTGCTAGAGCTGTGGAAACTACTGATATGACTAACAAGCAGTATAAAACATATTACACAATTAGGTCAAAAGATGCAGATCTTGCCCATTATATAGGAAAAATAGGCAAAATAAGCAAAAATAGCCTCAGTGATTCCACAATGAGTTGTCTTTGGGACCTTTACATCAGTTTGGTTGTAGGGTTGCCAGATTTACACCTGCACATTTTTCATAGAGGGCTTTTAGCTCGCATCTCCTTTAGAATAAGTACAGCCTTGCTGGATCAAGCTCAAGACCCATCTAGTCCAGCATCCTGTTGCACATAGTGGCCTACCAGATGCCTCTGAGAATTCTATAGGAAGGGGGTGAGGGCATGCCCATTCTCCTGCTGTTGATCTCCTGCAACTGGTATTGAGAGGCATTGTGCCTCTGAGGCTGGAGGTGGCCTATAGCCACCAGACAAGTAGCCATTGATAGACCTGTCCTCCATGAATGGAGGTTGTGCATTCACATATCAGCCAGATTTACCCAGAAAACCATGGGCACTATTGGGGAGCACTTCACACGCGATTCGGGTTTTTCATGATGTGTTAAAAGTTGTAGCCCGATTTATATCCAGGGTAAAAAAATCCACTTTTTGCATTGTTGTTTTTTGGGCAACATCAAACTTGTAGTAAAGCTTGCTGTATGAAAAACTCCCTGGAGATTCTGCCTTTGCTTTAGAAGCATGCACCTGTGATGCTTCCTGTCCTGGAATGGGGTTACCAGATCTGCACTCACTGCTTATTTCTTTCATCAGTTTTCCCAAACTTCTGAAGCCTGAGGGAATTTTTTCCTAGATTAAAATTGGAGGTGCATGTCACTCATACTCAAAGAGAGAGAGAGATTCTCAGTCAGCTCCCAGGACAGTGGGGGTTGTCCTTGCAACTGTGGGATAGCCCAGTTAATATTGCCTTGTGTCACCCTGCCTTTTGCCCAGTCAGTTAGCACCAGGGGTGGGACTGTGCTTATCCTTGTCTCTCCTTACGCCTTTCCTTATGTTGCTGCCCATTATTTGATCATCTATCTATCTATCTATCTATCTATCTATCTATCTATGAAAATTTTCTTATATTCTGTCTCCTCCAAAGACTATAGGCAGTGAACAACAAATGCCTAGCAAAACAGGTGGGTCTTAAGAAGGCCCTTAAAAGCAGCCAGGGAGGGGGCTGAACAAACTTGGGGGGTGGGGGAAAGAGTGTTCCAAAGAAGAGGGGCAGCCACAGAGAAGGTCCTCCTGGGGGCCCAGGCACCATGCATTACACCAGGACCTGGGACACTAAGGAGGGCCAGCTGAGAAGACCTCACAGGCCAGGATACAACCAGCTGAGAGAGGTGATCCTGGAGATATACAGGTGCTGGGCTCATAAGGGTTTTGTAGGTGAGAACCAGCACTTTGAATTGGACCCAGAAGCGAACAGGCAACCAGTGCAGCGACAGTAAAAGAGGTGTGACACTACCAAATCTACAGCCACTCATAAGGAGGCGGGCCGCTGCATTCTGGACTAGTTGAAGCTTTCAAATCATTTTCAAAGGCAACCCTAGATAGAGCGCATTACAGTAACCCAAACGAGAGGTAACAAAGACATGAGTGACTGTTGCTAGGGCCTGCCGGTCGAGAAAAGGCCGTAACTGGCAAACCAGCTGAAGCTGGACAAAGGCACCCCCGGCCATAGCTTCCACCTGCTGTTCAAGCAGGAGCTGAGAGTCCAGAAGGACCCCCCCAGATCCATCCTTATTTGATGGAATAAGGATCAATATTGCATGGGTTCTTCCTGCTCTGATAGGCACAGAGTGATGGATGTAGCTAATATGGCGATTCTTCAAGGCACATGTTAGCTGTCATGTGGCACATAATTTGGAGACCCTCTGCTTTATGTGCTCAGGGGCCTAGGAAAGGTACTCTTGACACCTCCTACCCAGTTCTTCCACCAGTCTGCTCACCCATCCCCCCCCCATTTTCTGCAAAGCTAATTTAGAACTGTGATGGTCCTAGAAGGCAGGAGAAGAGGATGGACAAGGGGAGCTGAGGACAGAGTAGAAGGTGCAGCAGCTGGCACCTCTCGCAGAGCTTTTTAAAGGTATAGGCACCTTCCTCATTTAAAGACCTGGGAATCTAGGTGCCTCATGCCCCCATTCCTCCTTTGGTCCCTTCACAGGCCCTCCAGTTGTAGATCAAAATTGAAGCCCATTTGGCTAGTCAGTAGAAGAACCCTATATGGCATACCATAAACTTTAGGATGAAAGAAGTAAAGAATCAAGGTTCCTCCCTCAAATGTATCAGGAATGGATCCCATTAGCCTTGGAAAAAGGAAGACGTCGCATCTCCAAAGGAATACAGCTCTTGGCGTTGTATCTAGGGTACTTTGAATCACTCTGGGATAGCAGAACTCTATATGCTGTTACTGCAAGCCCTTCCATAATCTGGCCTCTAATACTCTAGACACTATTTTTAAAGCAGCTGAGACTATAACAGCTTTTTTCTCATGCCAAAACACAGAATTAGTCACTCTTGTATAAATTGTATTCCACCTAGTTCATTTTTTCCAGGTGACCAGTTTGCTAATTCTGTACTTCTTGGAGCAGATGGATGATGGGTTGGATGTTGCTCTAAGGTTTCCTTTACCCAGGCATTGCCAGCCTAGCAGAATGTGTTTTGTGAAGGGCAATCCTTTACTTTGTCAGCTACATCATAACAGAGCAGGTCTTGCTGGCAGCAAAATGGTCTTATCGCATGGTGGGTTGACTGTTTGTGATAAAATGCTCCCCCGGTTTAGCCTACCTTCCTTAAGGAAAGTAAGCTTATGAAATCACTCAGACTTCTGTGTGTCCGTGTGTGTGTGTCTGTGTGTCCAGCTGTGTGTATGTGTGCCTCCTATCAACTTTGCAATGCCTGGACCAATATGAACCAAATTGGGTACAGTTGTAGGGATACATAGGGACACTTCAGCGGCATAGATTGTGATGTAATCCACCCCAATTCAAGATGTCATACACGTAAACGTTTGAGGTGCAAGTGGGCTAACATGTGAATCACCTTTCAGATTTGAACCAAATTTGCTACAGGTGTAGGGACGCATGTGGTTGGTCAAGGGTGTATTTTGTAAACATGTCATCCACCATGATTCAAGATGGCAGACACATGAATGTTTAAGGCTGAAGTGGGCTAACTTGTGAGGATGGTATTTATCAATGAAGATTATAGTGAAAGGAAAGTAGGCAGGCTAGTTCTTACCAAAACAATTTGTTTAATCTCCTACCAGTGTCTCATTTTTTTTTGGCTTTAAAGACTCTGGGGCTATTCTCACGACCAACAAAAATCAGGCTACCAGAGGCTAGCCCGATTTCTGTTGGTCGTCAGGACCACCGGGCTTGCAGCCGAGCCCGGTGGTTCTGGAGCGGCTAACCTGCTCCTGTAGCCCACCCGCAAACCCGCACTGTAGCACTCTGCAAACCCGGGCTATCTGCTCGTGAGTAGGCGCGGCTCCGTGGCATGGCGATTCGTGAGTAGACCCCCGGCCAGGAGGCTTAAAAGCAGCCTCCCGGTTCAGGGGTCTCCCCAGCCCTCGCCGGCTCCGTCTTGGAGCCGGCCATCGTGTGGGCGGTTGATCTGGCCGCCCAGGGCTCCCTCCCTGCTCATGAGCGGGGAGAGCGGGCTTAGCCCGCTCTTCCTGCTCACTTTCCAAAACCGTGTCTCACAGATCGTGAGACCCGGTCCTCTGTTTCATTGTATTTCCTGTGATTGTGTCAGAACTTCATATTTGGCTAATGGTTGCCAGGGAGATATCTGGGTGTGAGATATCAGGACTAATGTATGCAAATTGGGAAACCCCACTGTTGCAGTTCTCCCCTTACTGGAGTAATGCTGAGATACGATCCTCCCCATCTCTGGCAATTTTCAAAAAAACACCTGAAAAACCATCTTCTCGCCCAAGCTTTCTCAGCTTCCTAATTTTTTTTAAGGTTTTAATCTCTGGTTTATTTTTAAATTTTTAAATTGTTTTAAGTTTTTTTGTATATGTTTTTAACTTGTTTTATGCTATTGTTAACTGCCCAGAGACAAAAGTTTGGGGCCGTGTACAAATTTGATAGGTAGATAGATAATTGGTGTCAATACTTGGAGATAAAGAACTCTGCCTGATTTTCTACTCATTCCTAGTTCTTATCTTTGCCCTGCTTTGGTTACACACTGTGCACAAGGTTCCTTGGTTTTTGCGGGGAGTGTTCAGGCTTGAAAATGTGTCCAGTCCAGTCCTGCCTTAAACGATTGGTGGTCACAGCAAAAGAGGTGTTTAAAAAGGTTTTAAAGATGGCTGGCATGGACTGGAACCTGGAGTGTGCATTTGGCACTCGGGCAGTGGCACAAGGTTTTGGGCAGTGTGGATAGCTCCATGAGATACAGCGTCATGACACAAAATATTGGGGTCTCACAAGAACAGGTGTGGCATTTGAACATGATTTCCATTGTGCTGCTGACTAAGGATGCTGCCTGTGGAACATAAGCATAACCTGTAGAGGCCTCAGTGATTCAGATTTTAAGAGAACTTTGGTTGGGGCGAACCACCAAAACACAATCCTTCTAGTCTGTCTAGTCAAATGATGGTAAAATTACTTCTTTGCCTTCTTTCTGCAGAAGTAAGCAAGGGTTAAAGGTCTGCCTGAATGATTCATTTGCAAGCAGAAGGTGGTAAATGAAGTGAATAATCACTATTATATTTCAGAGGCTTAAAGCCATGGTTCTGATGAAGCGTAGACCACTCTGCCTCAGACTCACTCCTCCTCCTGGCATTGTCTCTTGCCATAATTCCTATGTCCAAGCATCTTCTCCTAGTCCTGATTTCTCCTTGCTCCCTTTTCTATGACTCTCCTCTCATGACATCAAGAACTTCCTCCTTGCATCTCGTGGCCCACTGCTGCCTCCTGTCCAGAGGGGCAGAGGAAACCTCTTGTTTCCTTTGCACATCTGTCCCTTGTCAATTTCTCTTTTTTCCTCATGCCTCCTTCACCACCACCTACCTTTTCACCAATCTCCATTTTTTCAGTCCTCAGCTGCTCTCTTCCTTCAACAGGACATGAATCTGAGCTCCTTATCCCTCAACTCCTCTGATGTTTGTGACATCATTGTTTGTGGCATCACTGCTGTCTAATATCAGCACTGCTCAGCCATTTGTCTTGGAGATTTTACATCCATCACAAAATAACTCAGAGCATTGCAGTATAATCAGATCTGTTATCTTCCAAAAGAATATTTCTCTTTCAGCTAATGTGAAAACATTTTGTGGAAACCCTAAACACCTTTTCCTACAAAATACCACCATCAGATGTGCATCCATTTAATAGCTTTGTGGGACCCTCATCCCTGCCAGGCAGGCAATTCTATGTCGAAGGGGCTGGGCGCATGACCAAGGAGCATAGGGCAACAAAGAAGGGGGAGATTTAAAAGGTCGCAACAAACCACCTCTTTTATTGAAACAAACGGTCCCGTGTGAGATTACTTCACTTTCCTTTAATCATGTCCATGGAAGAGTATTTTCTCTTAGCAGCCTGGGTTTCTTCACCCTCTCCCTGCCTTTCTTGTCCTTTGACTTTTTCTCTCTCTTCTGATGCTAAAAGAGATGATACAAGAAGAGAATGATACAATTCTCTTGTTAACTCCATGGGGGAAACTGTCTATTAGGAATGCGCATGAACCAAAGTTCGTGCACAGGTTTGGCCCCGAACTGGTTTGGCACTGGCATGGGGGAGTGGCGAGCAGGATCTTTAAAAACGAGGAGAGCAGGTTGTTATCTGCTGCAATGGTGCTCCCCTCAAGAACCCACGCTCGACACTGGCACACATATGGCATCCGTGCATGTGCAGATGCTATGTGTGTCCTGGCACAGCGTGCAGATTCTTGGGGGGCGGGGAGTGCCATTGCAGCAGGAAGCTGCATGGGATGATGGAGAGCAGGTAACGACCTGCTCTCCTCCTTTTTAAAGCTTCTACTCACCACTCCCCCAGGGCAGTGCCGAACTGGTTCAGACCTCACCCAAACCAGTTAAGCACTGAACGTGTGCATGAACCTCAGTTCATGCACATCCCTAGTGTCTATCGCCCTCAGGTTTCAGAGTTGAGCATCTTTGCTTCCTCTGAATTGCCGGGTATCTCCTCCCGGAATGTAAGGGAGGACTTCTCCCCATGTGCCTTCCTTCCTTCTCCCTTCTATGTTCCTAAACCGTCCCTTCCTTCCTCTGTCTTAAATGCTGTAGGAAGAAGAAAAACCCAGGCGGCTTTTCCAGAAGCCCTCCCTGCTCTTCTTCACAGCTGAGGCTGATCTCTTAGTGTCTCCTTCCCCATAAAAGTCCACCTGAGTTTCTCATTCATCACAATAATACTCATGGTCAGTGTTGGAGGCTGACAAATTTGGATAATTCCTGGGACCCAAACCTAAGAAACATCCCATCAGCTGACATATTGACTCTTTCTTAGCAATGGGTCCCGTCATGTCAGTGGCAGTGTTCACTAGCTTGTGAAGGCCTGAAACCAACAGTGATCCAGGGTTGTCTGGGGTGACACAACAGACTCTTGAGGGGCTGTTCCTCCACGTGTTCTGCTTCTATACACACACACACACACACACACACACACACACACACACACACACACACACACGTTATGCTTTTGCTTCCACCCACCTCAGCTTGTTGAGATTAAGCTACCCTTTCAAAGTTGCAGCAGTCGCTGATTATACTAGTTACAATTTCAACCTTTAAATGAAAAGTCTTATTGTAAACCTGTCAAGAACACTATAGTGCAAGTGATACAGATAGCCTGCAAAGTCAAATGTTTTGCTAACAATTTGGCCTCAAGCTGTAGTACAGCATGCTGCTGTACTGCAAAGCAGCCAAGTCGAGGGCAAAGGATGCACCCAAACGCCAACTAAGCTGTTAGGCAGGGAAAGCACACAGCGCAAAGCTTTATAAGGAGTAGCCTGGTCAGCAATTATGTAATCAAAAGGAGAGCAGAATGGAATTGTCGGCCTTTTCCTAATGTTAAAATCAGGTTTGGCCTTTTCCAAACGTTGAAATAGGGTTTAAATGGGTTCCGGAGACAACCAAGTCCAGAGCGTTCCACGGTTTAAATAGTGTTCAAATGTTGTAGTAGCTTTATTTTTGATGCCGTGATTAACCCTAACAACATAATGATTAGCCATGATTAGCTGTGATTAGCCCCCAAAACATAAACGTTGGCATAAAACATAAAAATTTTGCTGACCATCACATATTCCTTGTTTAGGGGTGCTAGGCAGAATAACATTTGGAAGGTTTCATCTGAATAATAATTCTGAATAATAATTCAGATCCTCTTGCACTCCCATGCAACTGCCGTGTTCTAAAACCAAAAGAATAACCTTGCAGGAAAAGTGTTCTGCTAGGGAGCAGGTAGTCATTGCTAAGTTGGCCCGTGCTTTGTGTCATTTGGACAGTTACCATGGACTCAGTCAGGCATGTGTTTCTTTAGATATCCTGGCTTCTTCAAGGATGACCTGACCTGCTTTTGAGCTCTCCAAGAGTGCTAAAGCTCATAAATCTATACCATAAGAGTTCAACTCTGGCCACGTCCTGGAAAAGCTATGTAAGCCACTCTTGAGCTTTTGAGGATTGCATTATCCAGAGATTTGGGTTGGCTTGTCACCAGTATGCTGATGATACACAGCTCGCTCTCACTCTCTCTTGGTTCCTGAGGAGGCTGTGGAAGTTCTGAACTGGTCTTGGCAATCAGTATTGGGTTGGATGAGGGTAAAGAAGCTAAATCTTGGAAGTACTTTTGGCTTTGACAGTGTGCGAGTGTTCTAGATGGGGTGGAACGTTCCAGCAAAAAACCAGTGTGCAGCTTTGCGGTGCTGCTGAACTTGCTGCTGATCCTGGATGGTCAGATAGTGGCTAGTAGTGCCTCTTACCAGCTCTGATTGGTACACCAGCTCTGCCCCTTTCTAGACAGTTGGGTCTGGCTTTGGTCATTTATGCCCTAGTTGCATCTAGATTGGATTGCTGTAATGTGCTCCAAGAGGTGTTGCTGTGAAAGACAGTTTGGAAACTTCCATTGGTTCAAATTGCAACTGTCATGTTTTGACCTTTTAAAAGCCCCAAATAGCCCAAGATAGGATACCTTAAAAATGGCCTAATATGCTGAGGTCATCATATGCTCATATGCTGAGGTCATCATTGGAGTCCCCTCTGTATTCTTCTGCCATCTCAGAGGTACAAATAATGGGTAGTGAACAAATGTCAGGGCCTTTTTCTGTTGTGATACCAAGATGATGAAGCCACAAAAGAGGTGTGGCTGGTTTTGTCGCTGCTTGCTTTTCAGTGGCAATTAAAATACATTTCTTAGAGTGTGTTTTGTAGATCCTTAGTAATGGATAGTATTGTTGAAAAGTTTTGTAAATGTTTGTTATAGGAACTTAGCAAGCTGCTAAGTCAGAGTGTTGGTCCATCTAACTCAATATTGTCTATACTTATTGGTCGTGGTTCTCCAAGGTTTCAGGCAGGAGTCTCTCCCAGCCCTACCAGGAAATGCCAGGGAGTGAATCTGAGAACTTCTACATGAACGCATGCAGGTGCTCTTCCACTGAACTATGGCCCCATCCCTTAAGGGGAATATCTTACAATTAGGGATGTGCCTGAACTGTGGTTCAAAGCATGATTCAAGCACTTTGAGGGAAATTAGAAAGGGACCTTTAAGAAAAAGGAGAGTGGGTGCATACCCCTCTCTGCTGCCACTTCCAGCTTCCTGCTGCAGCAGTGTGTATCCCCCCAAAGCCCTGAGCACCATCAGCATGCACAGGGCAACTGCATGGGCGGGCTCCATTTACATGGTCAGCAACACCATACTGATCACCCAAATGGTACGTATGCATGCATGGACGACCCTGTGCATGCTGACTGCGCTCAGGACTTTGGGGGACATGTAGCACCCCAGCAGGAAGCTGGAAGGGACAGCAGAGAGCAGGTAAGCACCCGCTCTCCTTTTTCTTAAAGATCCATTTCTAATTTCCCTCAAAGTGCTTGAACTGCACTTCGAACCGCGGTTCGGGCACCTCCCTATTTACAGTGCTCATACGTAGGCACCCATCCAAATGCAAACCCAGGCAGACTCTGCCTTGGGTACAATTCATCCTTGCTACCACAAGACCAACTCTCTTCTCCAAGAGATTTGTGGAGTGATTTTTTACATTGTGTTTATATCTTATACATTTGAATGGAAAAGTGGGATGATAATATCTAGGATGACATTATTTTTTAAGTAGCAGGCTATAAATGTGATAAATGAATACAAATGTGTTGCAGTTTGGGGATCAGTAGACTTTTGAAGTGACTGGCTTCTTCAGCATTCTAGGAATACTTCCAGACAGAGTGTTTAATTGAGGTGTTTGGATTGTCGCACTTTATTGAGTCACTCTTTATAGGAGTTCATATCATGTCGTCCATCAACTAACAAACCATACTTTCCCCATGCTGAAAGTGTTATATTTAATAACACAGAAAATCCAGTTTATACAAGACAAAGTTTGTGCACTCAGGTATAGAACAATCATGCTACAGCTGTCCTATTGAGGCATTCCTGGAGACAGCATTTGTTCTGGGCATTTCCTGTTTCTGTGGGATGTGCTTCCTGTCTAGCAATGGGAGACTTACACTAATCCTTTCTTAACTAAATGGCATTATCTTAATGCCTTAAAATTCATTTAAAATCACAGCTGTAGGTGGGAGGGAATTGGTATTGGAACTGTGGCAGGGAGAAAGGAGTGTTTAATCCTTTTCTGGATGAAAATCCCCCCTCCCGCCAACACAAACGCACACACACACACACACACGTTTAGACTGTGAAGGGGAGACTGTGGAAGTGGAGTTGCTACTACATTTCAAGCTGCAAGTGCATCAGCAATGACTGGGTGCTGCTAACTAAAATGCCTAAGTCTATAAGCACAAACAAATGAAATGAACCCGTGTAGAATGGGCAAGGTACAACAATGCAGAGGCACAATGGAAAGTGAAGAAATACTACATGTAATCTCAAACTGAAGGCATCCAGAAATCAGCAGCAAAAAAAATACAACAATGTAGACTAGTTACAAACTTCCCAAGGGCAAAAATGCAGTCCCAAAAGAACAATAGTACAAACACTCGTAATGTTAACAAACTGATGTGAAGCTGCTGGTGCCAGTTTGCTGAAAGTCCATCCTCCAACACAGAGAGGTAATCCCCTCTGCGCAGACCTTGGAATATCTGGAAACTTTGCACTGGAATCTTGAAGCTTGAATGAAGACTTGAAAACTTTCTTGTAGTTAGAATGAAGACTTGAAACTTAAAAAACTTGACAGACTCCCTAGATGATAGTCTGTTTCACATACATCTTCATCAGGCGTTCCTAATGTCTATACATCAATGAACATAATAATGTAACATCAACAGTGCAAAGAACAACATGACATATATATAATGCAAATGGAGCCACACCAACCTTATTTGAGGAAAAGCCTTGTCATAGGAGCAGCACAAAAGTGCCTGCAGAAACATGCTATAATCCTTCATGAGCAAACTAAACCTTGGACTTAAATACTCTCTACAAAACTCAATTGATCAAATGTGGGGTGAAAATAATTAGCCAGCTGGGCTCATCTTCATGCCCCCTGATCTGAAAGAAACAACCATTTCCATAAAGCCATAGGAATGTATCTCATGGGCTCTTAAATGCTGTGAGGTTCCCTCCAAGGGAAGATCCTACCACCAGAGGCGTAACGATCGGGGGGCAGGGGGGGCACGTGCCCCCGGCGCCACCCCGGCGGGTCACTTGGGGGGCGGCAAAAAGTGGCTCCCCCCGCACCCCCCTGGATCGCCGTCGCAGGCTGCGCAGTTGGGAAGTGACGCCGGGCCAGAAGGCAGGCTCGGCACCGCTCTGCAATAGTCCTCGGCGGGCGATCCGCCGCACTGCCGCTCAGCCCGCTACTAGTACGGGACATCGGCAACGCCGCGGGCGACCCACCGCCAACGCCGCCTGGCCTGCCACCGACAAATCACCGCCGCACGCCCACCGCCAAATCACCTCCACCGCAGGCGATTTCCTGGGGGGCGCCGCGCCGCCACCAGGTATGTGGGGGCCGAGGGGGCGGCGGGGGGGCGCCCTGGACGCCGTTTCCCCCCAATACGCCACTGCCTACCACATATATGAAGAAGCCTTATCACTAAACGCAGCACCAAAGTGCCTGCTAAAAATGCTAGACCCTCTTAATGGACTTAACCATGGAGTAAAATACAATCCAGATAGATCAATCAGTAACACGATGGGTGGAAATGTGAAGCCAGCTGGACTAATCCTCATACCCTCTAATTATAAGCCAAACACAATCACAAAACATACCTACCAAAAATAATACATGTAATGGGCCCATACATGAAGTGAAATACTCTCAAATGGAGAATCCTATGTGTATCCCTTAGAATAGCACAGGGAGAGTTACATTGAAATAAAGTTACACTGAAATTACACAAAGTTACATTGAAATAAAACCTAAGGTAAGAAGAATTCTTCCACAAAAAATAGCACCAATGGGGCAGCCAGTCTTCTATATTATGACCTCGAGCACCTGAACTACAAGGTCTTTTACAATGAATGTGCACTTCAAGATGGGTGTAACTAAATCAGGAACCAATGGTGGTGATTCTCCAGACACAACTGCTTTTCATCTGTCTTGGGGTCCCTTGCTCCTGTGAAAAGAATGGGGGCCCCTAAACTGCCTCCAAACATGGTCTCCCCTCTTGAATATATCTATCATCACCGAAAATAGTGGAGGATTCCTCCTTATCTGCACCCTCAAAGTGTGATGTGCTAATGGGTTCCCTCCATCTAGCCATAGTATTAAGTGTATTAAGCGGGGTATCTGGAGCAGTGAACCAGTCATAAACATGGCCTGATACATAATCTTGACTGTCTCTTGTAAATTTCCGATTTTTAAATTCTTTGAGTCTCTCCTGAAACTCTAAGAAATTCGCATCTAGATCCCCGCCTTTCTTGTTTAAGTCTATAAGCAGCCTATGAAACTGCCAACTCTTCAGTATTCGCAAACCTCAAAATTGGCAACCCTAGCTGGACATGACACACTAATAGTGACACAGAGAGAACAATGTTGGAGAGGTCTATTAAAATGCAAGCAAGTTTGAAATATTAGGCTGTGAATTCAAGAGCATGGGAAGGACATGCTTTTTGGCACCTTAATTCCATAACTTATAATATCCTAAAAAAAAATAAAAATGCATGTAATTCTGCTATCTACTGAGCTTTATAACAATGTAATGCAGCACTTGGAAGCCTAGTATATCTTCAGGCCTCATTACAAAAGAAGTGAGCAACATTTGTAAGTAACAGACAATGTGTTGCACTTCCCATCTTGTACTGAGAATATTTTGGCCTTCTCCTTTTGCTCTTTGAAAAGCTTTAATTATTTCTCTTTAGCATCTGTGTTTTTCTTATTTGCAAACCTATGCAGCAATTGCCTGCTGTAAATACAGTGCTCAGCAACGGTCATGGAGAGTAAATATTTGTCTCCCGCCCCCTGCACCCCCCCCCCGCCCCCTTGGATCTATGCACACACACAGCAGTGGTCAGTAGGCTGTTGACATAAACTTTGTGCTGCTGAACCCTGAACTCCCATGAAATAATTCAGAATTGCCTTAGTCTCTTTGTTAGGAAACATTCTTTTCACACTGCAAGAGTTCTTTAAAATGCTTCCACTACCCCATTCTTCATGCTCATGGAGTGCTCCTACCCACACACACGCCCCTGATGTTGAACCCCCTCTTGTTCCCCATACCAGCCAGCTCCCTGAACCCCTTGCCAATTGCATGTTATCTTCACTACCTCATTCATTCAGGGACTTGCATCTGACGGAAGCAGCAGTTGCTCCGAGGGGAGATGTTAGACATTCAGTATACTTCAGTGGCACTGTGCATTGACATCTGTTGGTCACCTTGGTGGATTTCTGTGTGTAGGTGGTCGACTGATTGTGGTGTGTTTTGTGTGTGTGTGTTTCCTGTTTGGGTCACAAATGCAGTGGGTGTAAATAAGAATGCATGAAAGCAGTCATTTTCTGTATGCGAGCAGGCATCTATCCATAAATGTGTGGAAGCAGATGTTGAAAGGAATGGCCCAGTACCTCCAATCCTCTTCCAAGAAAGGAAACAATGACTACAGTTATGTTTTGACTCTAAACAGCACTGGATTAGCCCTCTAATTCCATTGCTTTTGCATACAGAATATTGTCCCTATGCCCAGCCATTCACATTAAACAAGGGCCTTTATGGCTTATAGAGCATCTTCAGGGTGTTACCAGCTGTGCTGGCTGGCTGTCCTTGTGCAGTCTACCCTAATTTTATAGCTGTTAAAATTCTTTCCCTAATCAAAACAAAACCAATTATTTTGGCTTGGAAATGGCTCATGGGTAGTATGCATTGGTAATCGGAGGGTATCTGATAATATTTGTGGAACATATTATTTACTAAATCAGATGTATTATATTACGTTTTAGTTTCAAAATTAAACATGTGTGCATGCTGTACTTTGTATGAACATGTGCTGACACAGTAAACGTACCTTATGTTTACCCTGTAAACTTGAACTTACTGTTAGGGGATACAACCACATTAAAATCTCCTCCTAACAGAATTTCTCTGTCCATATTATCAAATTTTTACTGATTCAGTTAAAGAAGAGGGGTTTGATTCATTAGGGGCATATAAACATCTTATTAGACATCATGCTTCATGCTACCAAAAACATAATGAGGCTATTCACACGATGGGAGAAAATCGGGCTAGTGGAGGCTAGCCCGATTTTCTCCCATCATGAGAACCACCGGGCTCAGCTGCGAGCCCGGCGGTTCTTAAGCGGATCACCCGCTTAAGTAGTCCAGTGAAAGCGGGTTTGCAGAGCAGAGAGCTCTGCAAACCCAGTTTTGGCCAACGTGAGAAGCCATGGCTCCTCATGAGAAGACCCCCGGAGGGGAGGTGAAAAGCCGCCTCCTGGCTTGGGAGTCTCTTCCAGTATGCCCTGTGCACTTGCGCAGGGTATGCTGGAGCTTCCGGGGGCCGCACAGCCCCTGATCTTCCCAGCCCTCTCCGGCTCCGTAACAGAGCTGGTAGTCATGTGGGCGGCCGCTTCGGCTGGCAGTCGTGTGGGCGGCCACTCTGCTCTCCCCGCTAACCCTTCCCAGGCAGCTCCCACTGATCGTGGGAACCGCCTCAATGTCTTTCCAGATCCAATCAGATAAAACCAGGGGTACATGTTTTCTTATTAATATAGCAACTCTCTTCTTTTTCTTTCTCCTCTTTTTTTTTTTAATAGCAGGCTGCATGGGCCTCACCCAGTTCTAATAAATACAAATCTCTCTCTCTTTTTAAATATGCATTTCTTGAAGAAGAAGAAGAAAACCAGAAATGATCCCTTTTAAGCAACCTAGCAATTTATTACACTTCTTGGGAGCATTTAAACCTTTAACATTAAGTGAAACTATTTTCAGATAGATCATGTATTAGATAAGATATATCATTTATAAGGTCAGAGGAATAAAGTTCTGTAGAGCGAACTCCAGAAATTAGTCTCTGCAACAAACCCTGGGGCCAGCCCTTTTCCTATATCTCATGGGACCTAACATCAGCGGTATCATCAAAGCCTTATTTACTTGCATATCTTCCAATGTGATACATACACTCATGTGCCAGCAATACCCTTTTGCCATTTATACTGGTCGGACTAAACTGGCTCCACACAAGAGAATAAATGGACACAAATCAGACATTAACAATTACAATATTCAGAAACCAGTGGAGAAGTACTTCGGTCTCCCTGGACCTTCTGAAACAGACCAAAGTTGCCAAACTTCAACATAAAGGTTTCAAAGGGTTAGGAGGCCTAAGTCTAGAAAGGCCTAGTCTATAAAGCTGCTGAATTGGAATGGATTTGCAAATGTGCCACGATTGGGCTTGTGCTTAGCTGTCAGGACCCACCCAGACCCTCACTTGGAGGTCCCCTTGGAGGACGAGGAGGAGGAGGAAGAAGAAGAAGAGAATGCTTCAGCTGAAACAGCTCAGAGGAGGAGGAGCATTGGAGCTCTGGGGATTAGGTGTCCCCTCAGTGAGGCTCCTGTCCTGGCCTGCCCCAGAGCCCCCTCCATCACCTCAGGATCCCAGGAGCAGAGGCAACGCTGTGTCAGGGCCAAATCCCAATGCTGGAGGCAAAGTGCCCAACTGGCTGCTTGGGGCCTTCCTCCCAATGGGTCTACTTGGAGGAAGGGGATCCGTGGGGTGTTCAGACAGCGGACAGCATTTTCCACCTCTTTTCATGACAATTGACCTTCAGTGTGTGAAAAAAGAGTCTAATAAAAGTTGTTCTTTTGAACAGTCCTGAAAATGGCAGTGAGGGAATATTGCAGATTTAGGGGCAGCCGTGTGGAAATCAGTGTGAGTTGGAAGTGTGGCTATCTGTTTGGGAGCTGATCTTCAATGGAGTTTTGCCTTTGCACACATTGAACTCTACTGCAGATTTAATCAGCTAATCTCCAGGGATATTTTTGTAGGTTAACAAAATATGGGTTTTGATGCAGATAGCAAAGGAAAAGTGGGCAATGGTATCTCCTGGACAAACCAGAGAGGTTTGGGGTCTTCTTGACATCAGTGGTGAGCAGAAACTGCAGGGCGGCACCCACCACAATCAGGACACTTCTGAATATATCTCCTGCATGAATTTGTGTGTTATCCTTGTGCAGGGGCCATACTAATCTTCTCTGTATCGTTCCAATTTTAGTATATGTGCTGCCGCCAAAGTGATTACATTATCCAGGCAGGCCGGACAACTTTTATGTAAATGTTCTTCTTTCCGACTACTGTGTGGCCAAATTTTGTGCCACTTTTTGTAACATCAGGAATCAAATGGTTAACCCTTATGTTATGTAAGGTACATGTGTTATTCTGGTGGTGGGTTGGTAGTTTAGTATTATTCAGTATTATTTATTATTATTTATTATTGGAATATTTTTAAGATATGCTGCCTGTTACTGTTGATTATTGCAATTGCTGGCTGGTCGTGGACCATAATAAATAAATGAATGATGATGATATATCCTGTAAAATGTGACACAGAGGGCATCAGCACATAGCGATTCAAGGGCCATTCAGAAAAACAAACCATGGTGCACAAGTATAAAAAAGTGGTGTGCTACAACTCAATGGGGCTATTCTCACGATCAGCAGAAATCGAGCTAAGAGAGCCTAGCCCACTGGGGCTGGGGATTATGGGAGTTGAAGTCCAATAACATCTGGGGACCCACACGTTGAGAAACCCTGGTGTAAACCACCGGCCTCGCAGGCAAGCCCAGTGGTTTACAAGCGGGTCACCCGCTTCTATAGCCCTCCTCTTAGCCTGGGTTTGCGGAGCAAGCACTCCGCAAACCCAGGCTATCTGATTGTAAATACTCATGAGTAGACCCCCGGAGGGGAGGTGAAAAGCTGCCTCCTGGCTCTGGGGGTCTCCCCTGTATGCCCTGCGCGTTCGCACAAGGTATACTGGAGCTTCCGGGGGCTGTGTGGCCCCCGAGCTCCCCAGCCTCCGCCGGCCCCGTGACGGAGCCGGCAATCGTGTGGGCGGCCGATCCGGCTGCCCAGGGCTCTCTCTCGCCCAGGGCTCATGGTTCTAAACCAGGTCTCACTGATCGTGAGACCCGGCTCAATATCTGGCTATTCAAGGAAGACCTGCACATAATTTTTTTAAAAAAATTATCAGGGCTAGATTGAAAATGACATTTCTGGGAGTTCCATGGGCTGTGCACGTGCGTGCGTGCGTGCACACACACACACACACACACACACACACACACACACACCTCCTTCCCTTCTATATCTGGTCACATGTAAATACACCAATGGGAAAGCACCTCTAGCACTTTACCCCATTGGCCAGTAAAGGAATGTGCAACCTGGCAAAGTACCCCAAAGGGAAGCAGAGAGGGGCTTCCCACCTCCCAAACTCCCTCCAGAGGCCACAAAAATATAAAATATTTAAGCACATGAAGTAAACTGTCAGCAAGTCACTCTGTCACCTTGGAACTCTGCAGGTTTGCTTCAAGTGATCATGCCCAGAACTGGCACATCTTTTTCCCCAGTAAACTGAAGCCAAATATGTATCTATTTGTTTTTAAGCAGGACCTTTTGCCCTTACATGAACTGTCAGGTTTTTGCATATCTACAGAGTGTACAGTTTCATTTAAATCCTGAACAAAGTCTATGCAAGCTTGATAAATGTCTGCAAGTAATCTTGGAGCCTGGACCTAAAGGTCTTTGGAGCCCCCCCAACATCCCCACTGCAAGTTAAGCATCATCCCCCCACCACACACACACACCATGACACACGCAGTATTTTTAACACATGGGTTCCTGAGGGCACAAACAGCAACTGAACTCACAAGAATGTGAGAATATAAAACAGGTATATTTATGCAAATACGCATTAGCAGAAACATTTCAACACACAACTTAACATATTCCCATCCCACATGTTTCTTTCTCCATTCCCCCACCCCTGTCTTCACTCGGCACCCAGTGCAGGTCACAGCCATGCTCAGCCGCCTGGCATAGCGCAGTCCGGTGGCATTGCCACCACGCCACCCAGGACAGACTAAAGAGGATTTTGGGGGCCCCAGGGGGTGTGGAGGCCCTGGACTCTTACCCCTGGAAGTTCAGGGGTAAGAACGCCTCTGAATGCCTGCCACAGTTGCTGTGACTACCTATGCCACTTTCACATGAGCACAACTGTGACAGTTTCTCCATTATGGTGAGATCTATGGAGCAGCAGATTCACTCCTTAGTCAGGAAATTTGACCTCCTGCCAGGAGGTCAAGTCTCATCTAGGATCCTTGGCTCAAACCACTAAACCACCTTAGTATGATGTTTAGGAATATTGAATCCCAACCTGAGGAATAACTTGATGCTAGGCCTCATTGCTCCTTTCATGGATGTGTGTATTTAAAATTTATGTATTCAGTTTATATACCGCTCAGGGAAGTTTACCTTCAAATAAAAAACACATAATGAAACAATTAAAATAAACAAAAATCAGAGTAAAACTCATTAAAATTACAACTAGATATCATCAAAAGCCAGGCTAAAAGGATGGGTCTTTTAAAAATAAAATGGGTCTTTAAGTCTGTACTGTAAAATATTCCCCTTAAGGGATGGGGCTACTCTGGGAAGAGCATCTGAGGTTCCAAGTTCCCTCCCTGGTATCTCCAAGATAAGGCTGAGTTAGACTCCTGCCTGAATCCTTGGAGAAGCCGCTGCCAGTCTGTGTAGACAATAATGAGCATCAGTGATTCTCAAACTTGGGTCCTCAGGTGTTATTGGACTTTAACTCCCATAATCCCCAACCAAAGGCCACTGAGGCTGGGGATTATGGGAGTTGAAGTCCAATAACACCTGAGGACCCATGCTTGAGAATCACTGAGCTAGATGTACCAATGGTCTGACTCAATATATGGCAGCTGCCAGGAACATGTTCCTATGTTCCTATAATCCTCTTATATCCACAGGGAGCATGTTCCACAACCTAGGAGCGACAGCTGAGAAGGCCCGATCCCAGGTCACCACCAGGAGGCTTTTCACACAGGGCTTTTATTGCAAATCCTGATTAGAGTGTGCCAGTCTACGCATTCACTGGATTTACCCTGACCTCCCTGCAGGCTATCAGGGACCAGGACAGACAGGACTTTGATTTTCCCCAAATGGAGGCTGCAGATTCTGGCTTAGCCCAAAGTATGCCCAGTTTTTAAAAATCCTCTTGTTTCTGAGGATTTTGAAAAATAACCCGGGGCTTGTGTTATGCCCTTCAGTTTTCTCTGTTGTGTTTGGGGTGGTCATGCCAGTAGATTGGGTTTTTTAAAAATAAAACTCAGTGAAGGGGAGTTTGACAGCTGTTTGCGGTATGGTCTGCTCTAAGTTATTTGCAATTGCAAGTGCTGGGGGGAGTGATTGGTGATACTCTGTTGAGGGAGGGGGAGGGAGAAATTCTTGAGTTAAACACAAGCTCAGACTGCAAAATGTGTGTCTTGCTATGTTTTACATAGGCTTTAGATATGCAGAATGGATGTAACCTGAGCCCTTTGTTGTCTAGGCTGATTCAGTTAGGTGTGTGTGTGTGTGTGGTAAACATTATTTGATGAAGGCAGTCACTCACAAAGGCAAGGATTAAGCATCTTGCTGTTTGATCCAGCTGTTTGACAACTTGTTCTTGCTCTTAACTATTTTAAAAAGAAGCTCTCTCGCCTCTTCCTCTGTGCTGGAGGGAAAACCTGGACCAGGTAGATATGAACGCATAGGGAAATGATCTGCCAGGGAGTGCATGGAGGGGTCGACAGCTATGTGAACTGTCAAACTAATCCCCTGAAGTAAACACTTGCGCATCTGCTGTGAAGCAGATTCGCTCTTCAGATACCCCGAGGCATAAAGCCATGTGTGAAAAACCTCCAGATGAACTGGTGGCACCCAAAGACGGACCTGCTTCTGATGGTCTTAATGAGTGGTGTGGATTTTGTAGAAAAAGGCACTCTCTCAGGTAACCCGGACCTAAGCTACTCAGGGTTTTAAAGGTAATAACCAGCACTTTGTATTTTGCCCAGAAAGACATAGGCAACCAGTGAAACTGTTTCAGAACAGGCATAATGTGGTATTTCTGAGATAACCCAGAGTAGGGGTGTGCAATTCGGATTTTCGGTGATTCAGTTCGGGACCCGAACCGAATCACCCCTGTTCTGTTTTGTGCCCGAATCTGGGCCACCCGAATCACCCTTGATTAGGTTCGGATTCGGATTTAATCCGAATCCGAATCGATTCGGGGGGGGGGGGAATACACACCTCAGAAAATAAGGGAATAACATCCAGAAAAACTTCTGAGGTGTGAATTCTCATTCTATGATAGCAAAAGAGATTTTTTTTTCAATTAAACAACTCTTGACCCCACTCTCACTTTTTCACACTCTCACTTACTATGAATATGATGAATGAATGAATCAATCTAGCACACCTTATGAAGAAAAACCTCAGAAATTCACCAAAATTCAGCCCTCTGCCCAATCCCTCTGAAATTGGGGACGGGTGGTAGCCTCCACCCATTAGGCACTATCTACCAGCCCACCCCACTCTTTTGGGGCAGATCCACTCTCTGCCCCCAAACTGCCCCAAAGACACAAAACTTCAAAAATTCCCAAAAATTAACCCCTTGTCCAATCCCCCTGAAATTGGGGTGGTATCCTCCCCCCATTGGGCACTACTACCCCACCCCACTCTTCTGCCCCAGGCCCCACTTTCTGCCCCAATCTGCCCCAAAGACACAAAAACTTCAGAAATTCCCCAAAAATCAGTCCTTTGCCCAATCCCCCTGAAATTGGGGTGGTAGCCTGCACCCATTAGGCACTACCACCCCACCCCACTCTTTTTGCCCAGATCCCATGCTATGCCCCCGAACTGCCCCAAAGTCACTAAAACTTCAGAAATTCCCCAAAAATCGGTCATGAGCCGAATCACCCGAATTTTTCAGCCCCGAAATTCAGGTGATTCGGCTCAGCCCCGAAAAATATTGGGGGGCATCAGGGGTGATTTGGTTCAGCCCCGAATCACCCGAAATTGCTCATTTCGGGCACAGATCGATCTGTGCCCGAAATCTTTTGCACATCCCTAACCCAGAGACCACTGATTCTATCCCACCCCTCCAGCACACTGCTGCTTGGGGTGTCTTACAATGACACAATAAATTCAGTAAGGTAAAATTAAATTGTGTACACCATCTAGAGATATACATATCAGGCATAATATATCAGATAATAAATAAATAAATACATAAAGAAATAAATAAATAAAAAATAAATTAGCAGACAGGTTTTCAAATTAAAAAAACAACAACTAATCAAAGACACCTATAAATGACACCCCTCTGGGCCAGCATGGGGGGGGGCACTAGTGAGACGGCCTTGTCCTTGGTTCCCACCATCCACACTGTCATCAATGGCAGGGCCAAGAGGAGGGCCTAAGACAAGGTTGCCCAACTTCGGCCCTCCTGAAGATGTTGGCCTACAGCTCCCATAATCCTTGGCTATTGACCACTGTGGCTGGGGATTATGGGAGCTGTAGTCCAAAAATAGCTGAGGGGTCTATGTTGAGCAGGCCTGGCCTAAGATGACAACCTGAGGGCCCTGGCAGGTTCATGTAGGCTAATGTGTAGGATAAATTCTACTGGTCAGCCACTTATGTGGAATAAAGCTTTCCTATCAGGTTGGAAAATGTTTGGATGTAAAATGATGTTCAGTTTTGTTTTCAAAGTAGCTGGTATAGAGGGACCCATTACATTCCAGCAGGATATAATGCCCCTGCCTGCCCCTTTAAATTATTTAGTAAATGTCAAGTTTTCAAATTAGCAGTAAAAGAAGGCAGATAATAGGTTGTGGGAGGCAGGGGTGAAACTGTTGTGTGACAAAGCTTTCCATTTAGAATTGCTTGACAGAACCAATTTGACCCTCTTAATACACGTACCAAGAGGAAGCCAGGTATAATGCATTCTTGATTGGCTCAAAACTGAATACAGTTTGGAGACAAATTCTGGAAATATCTACAGATACTGAGACTACAGGCCTGCAGCCAAAGATCTTGAGGAAATTCTTACGATCCACCAAAAGTGGGCTAAGGGAGCCTAGCCCGCTTTTGGAGGATCGTGTGCTGCCACAGGAACCGCGCAGTTCCCAGCAGCAAACCCTCCCAATTTCCCCTCACCTTAGACGAGGTTAGGGAGCGAGCGCTCCGCTAATCCCGTCTATTTGATCGTGTATTGCTGTGGCGCAGCTCTGTGCCGTGGCAACACATGAGGAGACCCCCGCCGGGAGGCTGAAACAAGTCTCCCGGCCCTGGGGGTCTCTCCAGGATGCCCCACACACTTGCACGGGGCATCCTGGAACTTCCAGGGCCCACGCGACCCCCAATCTCCGCAGCCGCCGCCGGCTCCATGATGGAGCCGAAAGTCATGTGGGTGGCTGATCTGGCCGCCCAGGGCTGTCTGGGGATCGTCTGTGGGGAGAGCAGGCTAAGCCCGTTCTCCCCGCAAACCCTCTTAAGGTGGGTCTGATTGTGAGATTTGCCTCCTTGTCTAGTTATTTCTGATCTATAGTTGAACTTCTGTCATTTTATCTCTGCAGTACTTTTGCAGCTGCTAGCCATGTACATCCTTCTTCGCTTTGCCCTTTCTCTGCCCTAGTTTTATTTCCCCGCTCAGATCCCTTAATTCTTTTGGCCATTTAATGTTATAATTTTCCTTTCCTGGTTGCCTCGTTTTCTTTTTTCTTTCAGCTTGCCACAGGGTCTATCTATCTATCTATCTATCTATCTATCATCTATCTATCATATTTGTATACCACCCCAAACTTACATCTCTGGGACCTAGGGTTACCTAGGGTGCCAAATGGAGAGGGGCACCAATGTCCTGGGTCATGTATCGCCCACATGGGTGCCCCCTGCCCCAAGGGTGTGCACACCTCCCATCACTGGAGTGAGCAGGTGGCAACTGAGCCAGTGTTCCCCATTCCTGCTGCCCACTTGATCTGGTCACCTCTGGTCACTGCTCCAGCCTCAGCACGTTATAATCATGTTGTGGGACTGCCTGCCCGATGGGAGACATTTGCCTGCACAGGCGAAGGGGGTAGGGTGCTAAAGCCAGGCTTTGCCTGGGGCCAGCACTGGTCTACCACTTTCCAGGATCTGCAAGGCTCTACCAGTAATAGGCAGACAGTCACCTGGCCAGTGACCCTTACTTTGTCTATCTACCATGCATAGCCCATGTTTCCTTCAAGAGCCTCAGAGTGGCTTACATATGGTTCTCAAGTGGTCTTCCATCCAAAGAGGCATAGAGGGCCAAACCTGTCTAGCTCCAGAGGGTCAAATTGGTTAGTAGAACTGCATCCTGTCTCTTCAGACCAGACACAGGTCCTTCTGCTTGGCTAACCCCTCTATTACATCCAAGTCACTGTCATAGACTTCCCTCTCAGCCCCACAAAATCCCTTGGTGCCCTGAAGTTAGATGTTTAGCCATGTAATATATGATTAAATGTGAAAAATTAAATAATAGAGGAAGTAGACGAGCAAAATGTTGGCTCTTCTGAACTAAGACTATTCATTTGTTTGCTAATACAACATTTCAAACATTTCTAGTATTTGAAAAAGTGCTTAGGAAGAGCTTTTATCTTGTAACCCCTCTCAGGTTGCACACCCCTTCTTCAATTATCTTAATACACGGGGTAATTAATCACAAGTTTATAGTTTCCTTCAAATTTCAGCAAGTGGTGGAAAAGATTCTGGCAGACATTTGTAAACAGGCTGTAACATCACTAGAGCCTTTTATAAATAACAGTACCACTGCAATGTATGGATTTATCTACAAGCATAGGTCGGATTGAAGCCCCCCCCCCCACAATGTAATTATATAAAACCTTGTGGGTTTTTAAAATGTATGTAATAGAAGCCTTTACCTTCATACTGCAATACTAGAACTAAGAGACTTCTTTCTATATACGTTTTCGAATTGCATTTCCAGAAATATATATTTTTATTTTTTCCTTCCCCCCACTCCTTTTTTGTGTGCTTCTAAATGGTAACTTTATTTATTTATTTATTTAGAATTTCTTGTATGCCGCCTCCTCCAAATACTCTAGGTGGCATTTCTTTTGTATTTCTGAATACAATCCTGAAATTTGGCTTTGATTTCTTCAGCAGAGATATCCCAAATCCATTTGTGGCATGTAAATAATGAAAATAGGCATTTACATGGTGGCCAGGTGATTGTTTTCTCTAGGAAAATTCCTAGAATTCGGAAGATAGGAAGCTGCCATATACTGAGTCTGACCATTGGCCCATCCAGCTCAATATTGTCTACACAGACTGGCAGTGGCTTCTCCAAGGTTACAGGCAGAAATCTCTCTCAGCCCTATCTTGGGGAAGCCAGGGAGGGAACTTGAAACCTTCTGCTCTTCTCAGAGCAGCTCCATCCTCTAAGTGGAATATTGACAGTGCTCACACATCAAGTCTCCCATTCATGTACAATCAGGGCAGACCCTGCATACCTTGCTACCACAAGACCAGCTCTCCTACTCTTCTAGAATTTCCAAAAGAAATTACCATAGGAGTCCTCAAACATTTTGGAACACTATAATGGAAATTGCTGTAGATGTTGTCAGAACAGTTACCGCTAAAACTTTGTGTTCCCTCTTCCTCTTAAAAAAACCCTGAGAGATCAGAAAGGAAGCTGTTTCAAATAGGAGTAGATTATTTGCTTATTAAGCAGGGCATATAGGGAATTCATCAGTATGCTTAGCATCTTTTTCCAGGTGGCTAGATCACCATCATTAAACATAGCAATGTTCCAGAATCCTTGGCAAGCAGGACTTTTTTCCTACTCCTGTCTAGCCTCCAGTTCAAAGTGTATGAAAGAATAACTTCCTGGAATGCACCTAAAGCAAGAGAGGAAAGACAATAAACTCAGTAGTGTTTGGCAAAGGCATGCTAAGCAAATCAGAAGGTGGTTGTTTATAAATATCTGACAAGGCATTCTAGAAGGCTGTTACCTACTCAGCAGGAAACAACTTCTGGGTGAAGAGTGCTTCAGACTGGTATGCTAGGAGGACACATACTTGTCATGCAAGATTGTGAAGCTGGTTGGAAACCAAAATAAAGATGATGATGATGATATATTTGTCAATTCATTGTATCAAAGTTCATTGTTTTTAAAGGAAAGAGTAATAAAATTGTCTCTCCCCGCCTCATGTACAACTTCCTTGCACAGTTTGTGCAAGGCATACGATTGTACAGAAATGATCCACTTTTTTGTGGAAGGTTGGGAAATTAGCATACTGTAATATTTATCTGGACAGGAGTGATTCATTTATAAGTGGAAGTGAAAACTCAGTCAATAAGGCAATCACTGAAACATTACATGAACTGACATTTGGGCCTTTCCCCCTTGACCTTGCTCAGCATGGGCTACGATCAGGCAAAAGCAACCATCAAGCAGCGCATTATAGACACGGAATGCCAAACCGATCTCAGCAGGGTCCCAAAATTTCATATCAGTGACGGGCTCAGATATTCCGCTTCTCTAGCAGCATACGTCACCCAACTGGAGGTTCCAAAGCACAGAAGGGCGTTCACTCTGGCTCGCTGTCATGGCCTCCCTTCAGCAGTGCTAGAAGGCCATTACAGAAGGACCCCATTTGCAGAGCAACTACAGTATGCCCCTGTGGCCTAAGGCAGATTGAAACTATTGAGCATGTTCTGCTCTACTGCTTGTTCTGTAGAGACATTTGTGCCTCCCTCATCCTTCCATTGCTAAGCAAGTATCCAAGTCATCTGAGCCAATTCTACAGCTCCTTGCTGCCCTCTGACTCTAAGCCTGCCATCACATATAGTGTCGCCAGGTATTGTGCGGCTGCGATCAGCATTCGTCGGCGGATGACAGGCAGTGAGCCCAATCAGCCTCAGTCTGACTCTCGGTGTCTCTGGGCAGGCCCTGCAATTGCTCACGTGCCTCCCTTTCACTGCTCTTTATAACCTTTAATCTGTCTGTTTTCCAGTTTTATTACTCAGGTGTTTATTAGGGGTGTGCATTTTGGAATTTTCTTGTTTCGATTTGTATCCGAATCGAAACATCCCCGTTTTGCTTTGTACCCAGATTTTCTGAATCCGAATCAGCCCTGTTTTGTTTTGTAGCCAAATTTTCCAAATCCGAATAGATTTGGATTTTTTAAAAGGGTCCCAGGGCAAAAAGAGTTGTTGGTGGTGGTAGTGTCCAATGGGTGGAAGCTACCACCCAAATTTCAAAGGAATTAGGCAAAGGGCTGATTTTTTGTGTGAATCTTTTTTAAGTTTACACATCTTTAAGAATTTTCCCATAGGGAATAATGGGGATTCCAGCAAATGTATCGCTTCAAATCAAGGGGAAAGGGATGGCCCAGAGCAGAGTGTGGTGGGTGGTAGTGCCCAATGGGGGCAGGGAAACTTCCAGAATTATTTCAAAGGAATTGGGCAAAGGGCTGATCTTTTGTGATTTGTTGAAGTTTACGTGTCTTTAAGATTTCTCCCATAGGGAATAATGGAGGTTTCAGCAGCCCCATAATTCCACTTGGGGGGCACTGGGGTTGCCCAGAGCGAGGGGTTGTGTAGTTCACATAGGGTGCCAACCACCCCCATACCCACAAGCTTGTGGGGTACTGGGTTTTGTTGTTTCTGAGGTGTTCATTGTAGATTCTCTGGTAGCATATGAGATTTTCAGTGAAAAACAAGAATCCACTCTCATATGCTACCAGAGAATCTACACTCCTAACACCACAGAAACAGCAGAACCCAGCACCCCATGGGTTAGCAACCCTTCCCCTGGCCAATGTGGGGTCAGTAAAGAGTGGGAAGAAGCAAAAGAGCCAATGGGGAACAAGGAGGGAATTGTCAGCAGGTCAGCCCATGATTTAGGTCACTGATCAGAAGGCTGGAAGGGTGGGAAATTCAAAGAGATGTCAAACACAAAATGGAGACTGACTCAGAGATCACCACAAAATGGAGGTCCGAAACAACAAAACGTTTTGTAGCCAAAAGAGGGACGTTTTGTTTTGTATACAAAACTTTTTGATCTGGGAAATGGGTGTTTTGTTTTGTCTACAAAACACCCGAAACAGGCTGTTTTGGGTACAAAACGTTTTGTATCCGAAACGTTTCGCACATCCCTAGTGTTTATGTATTTCAGTCTTCTCATGTCCTTTAACTTTATTACATCAATTTTATCCCCCCCCTCCACGCCCTTTATGCCTTTCATGTGTTTTTATGACTTTTACTATTTCTCAGGCTTTTAGGCCCTCATGCTTTTGGTGTATTATCTACTAATTAGTATTTTTAGTCCTTTTAGTATTAATATGTACCATTTTATATGTAATCACCTTTTATCTACTCTCGCTTTAAACATGTAATCACCCTTATATTTTATGCTGGTCTATGACTGTAATAAAGATTGGTTGGTTGGTTGGTTGGCATTTATATCTCTAGTGGTGGGCTGAGATATCAGGTGGAGGCAAAATTAAACTTGGACTTTGCTGTCTCTTAGCCTCAGGAGCATGCATGCCTCCGCTCCCCCTCACACATAAACCTTGGAAGTATTCTCCTTGCAATTGTGGTAAGGGGAAAAAAGCCAGAATCACTCACGGTGTCTTGATCAAGCAATCTTGGATTATTCCAATCAGAGTTCTTAAAATAAAGCACAGTCTGACCCTGAAGTTCTCCCTGGAATCCCTGGTCTCTGAAGGGCTGTTTTGGCCCTTTCTGTGGTGGCGGCAGCCATTTTGGAGGCCACTGCACATGTGCCCTGGCCATTTGCACCGTGACCCAGCCACGCAAATGGCCAGGGTGTATGTGTGGCAGCACCCTGCACAGCAGCATCCTGAAGAGGCCACTGCCGAACCTGATGGTAAATTTTAAAAAAAACTTTAAAAAACCTTCTAGAACCCCTGAACCAGCTGGAAGCCAAGCCAGGCCCCTCGTCCAGGGTGACATAGCCAGACATACTCAGTCCAGTTCAAGTCTGATTCAGGCTCAAACTGAACAGGGAAAACTGGTTTTGTGCACGCCTCTATCCTCCTGCAGGCAGTACTAAAGAGAGGCACCTTGCCAAAGGCTCACACCAAAGGGTAAGAGCCAAAAGGTTCCTGGCATTTGGCTCTTAACCTGTGGCACAGAAGCTGAAGAGGAACAGAACTGCTGGGGAACACCTGGGGTCTGCAAGGAGGACAGTGATAACAACGTGCCTCTTGAAGCAGCCCCATCCACTGAGCAACACATCGTGGTGCGTGCAGGAGCCCACTTCCCAGTGGTCTGGGGAGTGAAGGGGACTTTGCTTTTGGATGGATGTGGGGTAGGTTTCTTCTCATGTGAGTACAGTCTTTGTACTGTCAACTAGAGGCTGTGAATACCTGAGATCTGCAAGGAAGATGGCAGTAATAACAAGCCTCTTTGGAACAGCTTAGTCCACCAAGCAATACACTGCAGTGTGAGGAAAGAATTCACTTCCCAATTATTTGGGCTGTGAGTTGGCCTTTCTTTTGGCTGAATTTGAAGTAAAGATTTATGTTTGTGAGTATAACTTGTGTGGTAGAAGTTGGAGGATAGAGTCATTGTTCTGTATTTCACCACATATAGCAATTTTTTGATGGTAGTGCAATTATAATCAAAAGTAATTATAAACTCACTGGAAAGTTAAACTCTTTACTGAGTGTTATGTGGAATATTGTAAAACAAACAAGGGTTTATCACAGATTTTGTATTTAATATGGCATCTAAGGAGGACAGGGGGGGAAACTGGGGAATGTAGAGCAGGAAAGATGAAAGCCAAATTTGACAGTTGGTTGTTTTTTAAAAAAAGATGCCAACAACAGAATTAAAGCGACTAGAAGAACAAGTCACTCATGAAATATGTGACAAAGAAATATGAATAGAGAAAAAGCTAAAGGAACAAATTAAGTGTTTGCAAATGAGGTTCAAAAATAAATTTAATAACTTGGATGCTAAGTTAGAAAGCATTTTAGTTAAAACTTCTAGCTCTACTGTAGAAACTTGAGGATTATGAAAAGAAATTGGATGCTGTAGTAATTAAGCAAACAGAGCTAGAATCCCAAATACAAAATAACAAAACAGAGATTGGTGGAGATAATGGGAAAAGCAAACCCGTGTAGTAGAAAAAAAGAAGGATGGGTTAGAGGAAGTAAAAAATCACTGTTGAATCCATAAGCTTAAACTGAGAGAGGAGGAGGAGGAGGAGCCACTACCAAGAGGCTATTCCCCTTCCCCTATGGGGGAGGATGTGGCAGTGGCAGCAGCTGCTGCTGCTGCTCCTCCTCCTCCTGCCCTTCAAGAAAGAGCTGCTGCTACCACATCCTCCCATTTGTCAAGGGGGAGGGAGGGAGGAGCCATTGTCTGCTGCTGCTGAGTTCACCAGTAAGCTTGAGCAGCATGGATTGCAACACACCAGGGAATTCCTGTACAAGACATTTCCCAGGGCCCCCCACAACCTGGTACCAGCACTGAGTACTATGTTTAAGTGTCTGAAGTGACCAGATCCCTTTTTCATTCAAGACAGTAGCACAGGACAGTGAAACTTGATCGGAGTAATTTCAGAAATTTGAATTTGGCCCATTCTCCATTTACTGAGCTATTGACTCCAGTGGAAGGATCTTATTGTCCTGTTGTCTGACCTGCAAATGGAATCAGCATATGACTGATAAACTCCTTTCTTCCTCCTCTCCCCTGTGCTCCCTGGCAGACCTAAGGACTTGACCAATAGCCTGGCCGGAGGGAGGGCAATAGCAGCAAGGAGGACTCGCTGACTCAGCCACAGATTTAACTTTTTCTAATGCTTTTATGAAATGTGAAGAGAGGATCCCACGTGCAGAAGGAGTGCTGTATTTTGTAAATGAAACTACTGTAGTAGTGAGGCATTTTGGTTTTCAGTTTTTGAGACAGAAATCTTAAACTACTGGCGTGTAGTGTGTATATCTGATGTCAAACATTGACTTGAAAATACTTTTAATTGTTTTGTTTTTATTTTCTCTTGAAAATGTATTTAAATGGTATTTTAAAATGTCTACTTTAAATGTTAACCCTGGGGAACTCCTTTCATGAGGCGGAGTGAGGCAGTTACCTCAGGCAACGGATTATGGGGGTGCCAGCAGGGTGGCGATGCCATCAGCGCCGCTCTTTGGGACCAATCTGACACTTGCAAAGCTTGCACAGAGCACAGGGAGAGGAGAGAAGGCTGCTGGCACCCCTTCGTCCTCCTTACTTTCTGTGACACTTTCAAAGCTTGCAAGGATTGGTTTTTAAAGGGGGCTGGTCCCCAACATGGGCATGGGGCAAGGCAACATTTGATGCCTTGTCTCACCAGCTGCAGTACCTTGGGCCACCCCGTGTTAATCACTTTGCATAAAGTGTTTTAGAAAAGCAGGATATGAACATTTTAAATAATTAAATACTATATGCATACTGTACCTAGCGTCCCATCGCATCCCCCTGCCCTTCGTCTCAGAATGAAGTCACCATAGATGGGATAAATTAAGGGCTACAACATAAAGTATATGACTTATTTGCTATGAAACAAATGCTGTATTTGTACAATCACAAAGATCCTGCTTAAAAAGTTAATCAGGATTAGTGAGGCCAGCGGTGCTGATTGTGTGAATGCAGAATTTCAGGGCAATCTTGGTCAAAGTGCTCTAGTTAACCAGGCTAGATAACTAGGAATCCTGATTATTTATCCTGGTTAAATGTTGGTTAACCAGTGTGGTTTGACCAGAATTGCTCTGAAATTCTGTTTTTACACAATCACCTCCGCTGGCCTCACTAAACCTGATTAACCAAGATTCTTGTGATTGTGTGAACTCACCCTAATTAAACCAACAACCCCTGTTCAGTACAGGCATGCTTGTTGCAGGTGAGAGTTAAGAAACTCCACCCCAGCTGCAAGCATCAGACAAGTAACACAAATTGTCTTTTTCAGCTTGCAGACTTTAATTGTATGGCCCTTTAAGTATCATCAGCCCCAAATCAGTCAGCACTGGGGTCAATGAGACTATTAGGGCCAGAGGGCCAGTTCCTTGCTCCAGGTTCCCTCAAAGCAATCAGCCCTCAGAGCAGTGCTGACTCAAAGGGTTGTGGCGCATTTGACCAAAATAGTCCCCCACACCCTAGTACTTTTAAATGCGTGTATGAAGCACGTGCACCCCCAAGCTCCACCCCCTGTGTCTGATGAGGAGAGGGAGGGAAATCCCCAAGGAGGCAGGGAGGGAAAGCAGCTCCCAGTCAGTGATTCCATGAACCACTGACTGGGAAGCGCTGAGGGGCTGGAGGGCCCCGCCCCCAGTATAAGCCCTGCCCCTGTATCTGCTGTCAGATGCAGGGGATGGGGCCACTGCCCGGGAGAGGGTCCATTTGGACCCTCTCCCATCCCTCCCCAGTCAGCATTTCATTGAAGCGCTGACTGGGGAGAAGAGGGGTACTCACTCCCAGCCAACAAACTGACCGCCTAGGTACTCGAGGGGACAAGGGGGCACCCTGGCTGTGGGTGTGCCAGGGCTCTTTTCAGCGCCCATTAACCCTCGGTGTCCTTGGCCAGGGCCATTTTGTCCACCGCTTCAAGCTGGACCTGCCTGAGAGACTGGTTTGTGTCTCTAGGGGCCCATCATTGTCTTCTCTGTCTTTCCTTCCCTGCCAAACTGCGCTGAACCTGCCTGACTACTTTTTGACCTATTTGAGCAATAAAAGAATCAAACCGAATAGAACCAAAGATTTCCCTGACAGAGCAGAGTAGGCAAAAAGGCTCCCTTCCCTCTGTCAATATTGGAAAAGAACCAAACATTCCTACTCAGACCCTGCTGGTGACTGACTAATTTTGTCTGTCTGAAATCAGATGGGTGGATGGGTTGCTGCTGCATCTGGAAGTGCAGCTTGGAGAAAGTATGGCTGCTTTGGATCAGTCAGTGCAGCTGTATCACTTCCACAAACCTTTGGCTGGTTTGCACAAGTAACAGCCTGTCCAGCATGCTCTGATGCTTCCATCTCTCTAGGAGCATAATCTCCATACACATGTGGCAGTCTATGGAACACCGTTTTTCAACTGAAGGGAAGATATCCTGGGAGTTATTCGCACATGACTTCATGCTTCGGGGTAAATGTTGAACAAAGCCCCTTCAAACCACACTTGCGGCATTGAGCAAAGCAGCCCTTCCCCTCTGTTCTTGGGTTTTGTTTTGAAACAAGTTCACATGATATGTGTCCATGTTTTCCTTCTAGCCAATGGGGGGGGGGAGCTTCCTAAAGAGTGATATCTGCATTTCTAAAGAGAGCATCCCTCTTATCAAGAGCAACCCCTGTTAACTTGGCAAAGAGGCAGCTTTTTAACATGGTGATTCTCTTTATTTAGCAGGAGGAGAGTAACTGGCCCTATCCACTCCCAGCAGAGTACCTCCAGTGTCTGTTGCTGGTATCTATCTTATGTTTCTTTTTAGATTGTGAGCCCTTTGGGGACAGGGATCCATTTTATTTATTTATTTATTCTTTCTCTATGTAAACTGCTTTGCAAACATTTGTTGAAAAGCGATATATAGTTGTTGTTGTTATCTGGTTGGCTTACGGCTGTAATAACAACATTGATTGTTGTTGTTATCATGCTAATGATTCTACGTCAGTGCCTCTCCCTATTTGCTCCAGCGTTTTCAGCAAAAGCAGTTTAAAACCAGCATTTTAAAAATCCAGAAATATGTCGAGATATGCTAGAATTCACATCACAAATTTGTGTGCAGAGTGGGTTTGTGTGCAGAGTGGGTCCAAGAATCCCTGAGGGACTTCGGGATAGATAGCTACTTTATTTACGGCCAATTGCTTCGGGTTAAGTTTGGCTGGTGTGTGAATGCAATACTCTCTTCTGAAGGAGATTTGGGGGAGAAGCCCTGCGTGTAAATCCTCCTGGGCAACCCCCCAAGCTTCTCAGAATTTTAAAACAGGTCTTGAAGGTAATGAATAATATATGTCCGTCTTTTAAACAACCTAATTCTGCCCTGGTAAATGATGAGTAGGCTTGTGCACAGAACCGTGGAGCTGTGGTCCGGCACTGGGGTGGGGGGCTCTTTAAGGGCGGGGGGAGGGTGTACTTACCCCTCCCGCCGCGTTTCCCCCGCCGGCGCGTTAGTTTTGGAAAGCTTTTGGGGCAGCAGGATACCTCCCTGCCGCCCCTTCCCCCAGTCGTTGGCAAAAGGCTTCAGAAAGCCTTTTGCGCGTACGCACGTCATGTCTCTGCGACACGCGTGTGCACGTGACATGGAGACGTGACATGCGCACACGCAAAAGGCTTTTTGAAGCCTTTTGCCGATGACTGGGGGGAAGGGGTGGCAGGGAGGTATCCTGCTGCCCCAAAAGCTTTCCAAAACTAATGCACCAGCGGGGGAAACGTGGCGGGAGGGGTAAGTACCCCTCCCCCCACCCTTAAAGAGCCCCCCCACCCCAGTGCCGGACCACTGAACCGCCCTCATGTCTGGACCAGTCTGGAGGCCTTCAGAAAGGCCTCCGGACCAGTCCGTGCACATCACTAATGATGAGGGCTCTCTAACATCCAAGGTATATACACTATCTCCTAGTCTGGACTCGGGGCCTAGAATTAATAGCAGCTTGAGCGAGGAGTGCCTACCCTGCCCCCACCACCGTGTTGCCAAGTTGTGGTTTTGCAAGGTCTAGTAGTGTAACCGGCCCTTCTTTTCCCAGGCTTTCTTAGCAATGCCCATGAAAAGGGCCCCAAGCTACTTCTCAATAATTTGCTGCCTTGCCGCCAGTGCTCTCTTGTTCCAGTTCTGGGACCCCAGTGAAGTCTCACAGGCCTTCAGCTGCTTCACTACAGACAGTACACTCGACAAATAGCAAGCTTTCAAGCTCAGCTCAGTGTTCCCATCAGGTGTGTTCCTTCTAACAAGGATTCCCAGATGTTGTTGACTACAACTCCCATAACCCCCAAGCTAAGGCTATTGCAGCTGGGGATGCTGGGAGTTGTAGTCAACAACTGGGAATACCTGTTAGAGGAAACACTCTTGGGCATCCGCCCGCCTCACCCACCTCTAAGACTGGCTCTATCTGGGCTGCAAAGACGGGGTTCAGGCTAGATTGCTCTGTAAAGAAACAAACAATATATTTTTGTGTCAAAGTCCTCAACACTCTGAGCTCAAACTCTTTCAGCCAGGGACAGTGCTTTGTGGACTTTGTTGGGTTGTGATCACAGAATCGTCATTGGGTTGTATAGACAATCAATGGTGGTGTACCTTTTCCATATGCATAATATTGTCTTATTTAAATTTCCTAGAACGTTCTGCTACTCAGGGAAGTGAAGTGTGTAGCAGAAGGTTCTAGGAATTTTTTACAGGGTGAGTTTTCTTCTGAAGAGATAGTACTATAGACTTGTGGCATTTAAAAAATATCATACACATAAACACACACATACACCCTGAAGGATTGTCCCACAAAAAACATTACCACTTGCTTCTGTTGATGGAATAAACTGCCCTTAATTTGCATGGATTTGGCTGTGAAGGTGGATCTCTCTTTACAGGTCTTTGGATGTCACAAAACAAAAGTGTCAAATCACAAGGCTCCTAGGATGCATTTTATAACCTGTTGTTTGAACCATCTGAGCATAGGAGGCTTTGAACGACTGTTCTTTTTTCTTTCTTTTTCCAGGACAAAAAAGTAAGATGAACTTTATGATAAAGCTTCAAGATTTGTCCTCTTTTAAAAATAAAGAAAACATGCTGTTTGGGAATGCAGACAATAGAATTTAATCAAATAAATGAAGGTGGTTTGCGAGACAGGGATCTATTCATGGTGTGTGTAGTCATCACATCTTTGCTTCTTCTAAACACATTTTGCAGGTTCTTGTATGAAAACCTACAACATCTATTTGACCAAAAGTGACAGTGGGACAAACAGATTTTTTTTGAAAAAAAATTTTTTTTGTGGCGTAGTGGTTAGAGTGCTGGACTAGGTCCGGGGAGACCCATTCAGCCATGAAACTAGCTGGGTGACTCTGGGCCAGTCACATCTCTCTCAGCCTAACCTATTTCACAGGGTTGTTGTGAAAGAGAATCTTGAGTATGTAGTATGCAGCTCTGGGCTCCTTGGAGGAAGAGCGGGATATAAATGTAATAATAATAATAATAATAACAACAACAACAACTCACTGAAATTAATGAGAGTTGATTTAGGCACAACTAAATAATCTTCTAGATTTCAATGGTGCTTAGTCATGAATAGCTAGTATGGATATTGCCCATTTTTTATTTCCATCCTTAACCTTAATAAAGCCTGGTCCTGAGGCACAGTAAGTGTAGCAGCTGGGGAATACTCCTCCCCAACCCTAGGAATTCTGTGGGATTCAGAGAAAGTATTGAACTCTGTTGCATTCTATCTAGCAGCCTTGAACTTCATGTTTTGTTGAGTAGACATTTGCCCCAGTGGGGATCCTGTAGAGTATGAGTGTGGAGGGGGTGGAGTCAGAGAGAAAAGGAAGGAGAAGGAGAACAAGAAGTTGTTTCTAGAATAAAGTCTTAAGCAAACATACTTTGTATGTTTAAGCAAAACATTGCTTTGTATTTACAAGGGAAGCAGCTAGAAAACAAACCCAAATTGCTATATAACCTGTTGGCGCAATGTTGAACAAAAGATTTTTCCTTCTCAGTGCTGTTCCCTCTCTTGTTTTCCCTGAGGACTCTTTTTCCTTTGACGAGTGAACTCTTCCCAAGAAATATGGAACTAATTTCTATCCAGAGCTTTCTAGCCTGGACATATTTTCTGTGTCATAAGACTAAGATGTGGGGGGGGGGCCTCCCTTGAAGAGGCTTTTCTTGTGAAACTTTCATCACACAGTTTGAATCTAATTATAGGGCAAGCAATTCCATTGCATCAACTTTCCTCGCTGTATCGCAGCCCTTCTGTCTGTTCACAGCTGGAAGCTATAGTTTCAAAAACGAAAAATGTGGGGAAAGGGTTTTGGGTTTATTTTAAAATGAGCCGTTGGCACCTTTCAGTAACATCCAAAGTCATTTCAGGGCTTCAGCCTTCTAGTTTTGTGACTTTGTAAAAAAAATTAACAAATTGGTTGGTTTTCACTTTCCTTTTGCAGCATAAAAACACATGGCAGGGGAAAATAGCTATCCTGACAGAAAACCTAACCACACTTGAAATTTCCAATCCTTCTTTTTTCCCCTCCTGCAGCAATGCTACTAGGCCCTTAAAAGGCCCCACTGATGTCAGGGAATAGTTGAGTCAGTATTGCAATGCCTTCAGTTGTGCAAACCCAACTGAAACGCAGACATTGTTCCCCTCATTTAAAATTTTAAAAAAATAACTACTGTGCAACAGTCATGCAACCCAGTTTCAAACAGTGTAGACTCATCCCCTTCATATTTGACAGTAGGCTGAAAGCTAATTACGAGTAATTGAAACCGGAACTTATTTTTGTAAACTCATGTTTCTAGATTCTGAATTACATTTTTTTTAAAGTGGGGAGGGAGAAGTCTTAGACTTTTAAAGGTGTGGAATGGATACCTATAAAGAAGTATATTCTGACTAATTGTGGATCAACAAACAATGGTTTTGCTACCTCTCTGAGACTGGTGAGCTGTGTTTGGTTTCAGAGCTCACAAGTTGTGCAGGAATGCCATAAACATTAATGACAACTGTAATGTGGGAAGTAGGATTAAGTAGGGGTTAAGCTGCTTTTGTAATGTTATCCTAGTAGTTCCTTGAGGACATCAGGAAATATTGGAAAGAATTTGGTGAGATGTTATAAAAATTAAAGAGCTTAAGAAGAGCTAAAATATTATTGGAGACTTAAATTATCTGTCCAGCTTCACTGAAGTGATGGTGGACTGGAGTCAGGGTCCAAGCCAATGGTAGGTTCTGCTGTGCAAGCCCTATTGAATTGAGTGGGAGCTATGCAAGAGCACCATACTCCATTTCGGTGGGACATGCACAGGAAAATGTCTTAATGAAATGCGCCCTTGGTTACTGCTGATATTCCTGTGCAAGGAAAATCCATCTGATAATTAAGGATAATTATAGGAAGGTAATTATCAGAAGGAAAATCTATCCGATAATTAATTAATTAATCAATTGCTTTGCAGACAGGAGCATAAGATCTTCTGGCTGGCAGTTGGTCAATTCATCTTATTCTTGAAGAAACACTTTCTTCCAGGGAATATTACCAAATACTGCAACTCTTTCCTAAGAGCAGGGGAGCAGCTGGTGGTGGGGATCCCCTGTTGGTTGGAATCTTAAGACTGCCTGTTTATTTTTGAAAATTACCAATATGTGCATTTTCCAACTTCTGTCCCCAGAAGATCAGGTTGGATGATCTTTTGTTCATTGAAGCCGGTCTATCAACTTGCTCGCCCAGCAGGCAGGCAGCCTGCCATGTCCTGGGCTTGTGGCAAAGCCCCCAAAAGTCTTTTGCGGTTGATGCTGTGTGCCTGATAGGAACACAGCCATGTTATCACCTCCATGCCAGGAATGTATCTACATTCCCCCAACCCCTTGATTAGGTCTGTAATTGTGTGCAAACCAGCTCACTTTCAAGCATCTAGGAACATATTAGAAATGGAAGTTTTCCTTCCAAACATCCCCTGCCTTATAAGTCATAGGGAACTCCATATCTGCCTCCTGGGGCTGGTGCCTGACGGAATCCCTTGCCTATTACAGCATGCACAGTTACATAACACTTGAAGAGGGACTGAGAGTACAGTGTCTAAGAGGCTGAACTTGGGGAGTGTTTCCTGGTATAGCAAAATCAGATATCCACTACTATGCGAATACTGGAAGCTCCACCCCAGTACGCCTTTGGCTGTCAATACTTCAACAAATGTATCTGCATAGTTTAATTTCTCTCTTTCTCTGCAGCCATGCACGTTAGGATCTTGACTTTCGATAAAAAGGGATTTTTATTTTATTTCTTTATCAATCAATCAATCAATCAATCAATCAATTTATTACAGCCATAGGCCATACAGCATATTTTATACCAACGGATATGTAAATCTCGAGGCGATTTTTATTTTATTTTATTTATTTATTTATTTATTATATTTTTATACTGCCTGATATGTAAATCTCTAGGCAGTGCACAAATCCCCTTTGAAGGAGATTTGAAGACTAAGATAATCAGAAACTTCCTTGCCCAGCTTCATGCCACATGCACTGCAGAGTATCATATTCATAGATTCCACTTCACAAAAGCCCTATTCAGACATTAGAAAAACAAAGTGGGTCGGAAGTCCCACTCCAACGCATCCCTCACCCTCTCCACCTCACCACTTATGATCACTTACAGTGGGAAATGCTGTAACTGTCATAGCTTCTGTGATGGGCAGTCAGGATCACCCCAGGCTGCCAAACATGGAACACTTGCCATCACCGCTACAATGCTTCCCTCTGCAAACAAATGGCGCTGTAACTGTGAGTGGCGAGATGGAGGGGTGAGTGACACGCCTGAGTGGGGCTTCTTACTCACTTTGATGCTGTATAGAGCTTTGTTTTTCTAACATCTGAATAGGGCTACAGGGGCAGGCTGAAGTGAGGAAATAGTTTTGATCCTATATCTACTCAATGGGCCATTGCTATGGGGAATCAGCAGGCTAAATGTTGTTGCCTTTACTAATAAAACCTCCTAGATACGGGATTTTAGTTTATTTTTAATTTTAGCTTGGAAAGAAAAGAAATCCTGATTGTGTCTATGTCCTCAAGCAATGTTCCAAAACCTTCCAGCAGACAGTGTATCAAGCTCATTTTAGGTATAACTGTAATGTTGATGCTTTGCAGATTGTCTCAGAAATGAGCTGGGTCAGAATGACTCAGTTCTGGTAATATAATTTTTAAAAGAATAATTTCACAAATCTGAGCCTCAGTTTCAAACTAGGCCTTGTTTCACAAATGCAAAGTAAACTCACAAACTTTAAAATAGGCACAGAAAAACAATACATTTCACAGAGTTCCATACTGTATGGTCGTTGCTAGAGATGCCGGAGTTTTAGTTATTTTCTGGATTCTGTGAGTCAGGCAAAAAACAAACAGACTCATTTTAAATTAGACTCTTCTGGAGTCCCTGTCTGATCTGAAACTATTCAAGATCAGGACTAGACCTTTCTAGAGGTCATGAGTGGGTGATAGGGCCTATATAGGCTATGGGAGGAGAGCTGGACTTGTGGTAGCAACAGGGCCGGTGCCAGACTATTTTGCACTAGGCAAAGCTAAATACTTGCACCCCCACCAAAAAAATCTCAGCTTTGATTTTCAGAAACATGTTTTGTAGAAAAAATGAAAAGCACAAAACTTGAAACTGCTAAATTTATTTTAAATTGCAAGAATAGGTAATACATCAATTTTTGATTATCTTTCTCAAATAAAAAAGAAAATATTTTGGCACACAAATCATTTTGATTGATTTGATACACTCTGCGCCCCTCTGAGGTTCGCGCCCAAGCAGCTGCCTAGTTGGCCTAATGGTAGCACCGGACCTGGGTAGCAAACATGACTTGTCCCCTTAGCTAAGCAGGGTCCACTCTGATTGCATATAAATGGGAAACTACATGTGTGAACACTGTAATATTCTCCTTAAGAGATGGAGCCGCTCTGGGAAGAGCAAAAGGTTCCAGGTTCCCTCCCTGGCATCTCCAAGATAGGGCTGAGAGAGATTCCTGCCTGCAACCTTGGAGAAGCTGCTGCTAGTCTGTGTAGACAATATTGAGTGAGATGGACCAATGGTCTGACTCAGTATATGACAGTTTCCTATGTTCCTACAGGCTGTAGATTCCACTGCAGGATAAAATGGAAAATTTCTCCCTCTCCCTCTCCTTGTGGCCACTGATAAAGCCTGAGTTAGAATGACTGGTGATGGTTGGACAAAGAGGAGGGCCAATGGAAGAGGACTGATCAATCTTTTAGTTTTGTTATATTGTTTCCTATAGTTGCTCTGAACTCTTGAGGAAGAACTCAAGGACTACTATTCTTAAAGTGTTACCCATAGCTTCTTTTCCAATGTTTGCTACTGCTTCACCTTTTTCGTTTTTCTTTTTGCATATAGACCTTCAATTGAGTCAGTAGTTCAGAGTTCTATTTGTGTCAAAGCCTAGCTGAGGGTGGAAGGGGGCAGGGATGATCAGTGATGGGTACATTTGGAATTAGCAGGCAGGGGAAAGGTTAAGCATCCCCTTCCCCAGGGGCGTTCACCCCCCTCCCTGGTAGCCCCTCGGAGTGAGGGAGATAATGAAGAAAATAGGTGGAGCTGGGGGCGCCCCTCAGGAGATGGGGGGGCCTGGGTTCTTTGAAGTCAGTTATAGCTACACCCCTGCCCCTCCCACTCTCCACTGTAATGCTGTCTCCACCTCCACTTTAGTATTATAAGGCAACTACAGGGCCTGGAACCCGTTGTTGGCTTCCTATATTAAATTATGCCCTGACTGTAGTGCTTAAAAAAAAAAAAAGTCATCTGACTCAATTTCCCTTGCAGATCGTGAATCTGCAAAATACTGGCATCTGCATAGGTGATGGGCACTAGTGGGTGACTAATGGTTGCTTTTGAAAGCAATGCACTGTGGCTCCAATCCAGTTTGCCCCTACAGCTATTTTATTTATTTATTTTTATTTAATTATTTATTTATTTAGCACATTTTTATACCGCCCTAACCCAAGGTCTCAATCTCTATATTAAGATTTGAAAGACCTGATCACAGCTGTCCAATATAATGTCCAGGCTGGCATATGCAACCCTATATGTCCTCTGCCTTTTCTTTTCCTAAGTCAATTTGTTTTATGGTTTAAATGTGTTTTAAAATGCTGTTAATTGTAAAATATTGCAGTGGGACCTGTATTAATGTTGTCAGCTGCTTTGGGGACTCTGGTCAGAAAAGATACAAATTATAAATAATCCAACAAACAAATTTATCAGTATCCTTTGGCAAATGCTAAGGTTGCTTATTGGCTTCTTGCTGCTCCTTTATGTTGACCACCATCCACTTAATAGTAGAATACTAAAATGCAAAGCTCTCTTATTGGGAAAGCTGGCATATCTCATATACAGGTGAAACTCAGAAAATTAGAATATCGTGCAAAAGTCCATTAATTTCAGTAATGCAAATTAAAAGGTGAAACTGATATATGAGACAGACGCATTACATGCAAAGCGAGATAAGTCAAGCCTTAATTTGTTATAATTGTGATGATCATGGCGTACAGCTCATGAAAACCCCAAATCCACAATCTCAGAAAATTAGAATATTACATGGAACCAAGAAGACAAGGATTGAAGAATAGAACAATATCGGACCTCTGAAAAGTATACAGTGTACTGTGCTTGATTGGCCAGCAAACTCACCTGACCTGACCCCATAGAGAATCTATGGGGCATTGCCAAGAGAAGGATGAGAGACATGAGACCAAACAATGCAGAATTGCTGAAGGCCGCTAATGAAGCATCCTGGTCTTCCATAATACCTCATCAGTGCCACAGGCTGATAGCATCCATGCCACGCCGCATTGAGGCAGTAATTGCTGCAAAAGGGGCCCAAACCAAGTACTGAATACATATGCATGCTTATACTTTTCAGAGGTCCGATATTGTTCTATTCTTCAATCCTTGTCTTCTTGGTTCCATGTAATATTCTAATTTTCTGAGATTGTGGATTTGGGGTTTTCATGAGCTGTACGCCATGATCATCACAATTATAACAAATTAAGGCTTGACTTATCTTGCTTTGCATGTAATGCGTCTGTCTCATATATCAGTTTCACCTTTTAATTTGCATTACTGAAATTAATGGACTTTTGCACGATATTCTAATTTTCCGAGTTTCACCTGTATTTGTACTGTGAGGAACAGAAGAATTTGTAAGCCTGTTTTCTTCCCCTCCCCCAGTGAATGAAGCAGAGAATAAAATAAGAAAACAATTGAGTAATGCACTAAGATTTAGTGCCAATAAAAACTATAATATATCATAAAGTGCAAGCATGAAACAATGAAAAAGACACAGGAGGTGCATATTAGGAGGATCGAAGATATCATGCAACAAGCTTTCCACAGTGCTGTGTACTTGCAAGCTTCCCCCATCCCGATGTTGGTGGAAACAGGAGGTCAATTAAGCCTCTGTCTTTCAGCAACATTTTGTAGCAATAACAGTCTGGGAATGTTAGTGGGACTTTAGAAGTCATTTGTACAAAACCCAGGTTGAATGGACAGCATGCCTGCTCTTGAACCCCAAAAGAGCCATGCAAGATAATGCCAAAGACCTATCTATTTCTGCATCCTGTTTCCCACAATGGCCCACCAGATGTTGCTGAGAAGCCCACAAGCAGGAGATTAAGGCCTGCCCCCTCTCCTGCTGTTGCTCCCCTACTGTATTCAGAGGCATCCTGCCTCTGAGCTTGGAGGTAGCCTATAGCCATCAAGACTAGTATCCATTGATAGACTTGGAGGTTTTACAAACAGGGCTTTCTGCCCGAATCCACTCCTGATTGAAGTGTGGCAGTCCACATTTTTGCTGAATTTAACCCGACCTCCCTGCGGGCTATCAGGGACCAGGACAGACAGGGATTTGTTTTTCTTCAAAGGGAGGCTGCAAATTCTGGCTTAGCCTGAGTTATGTCCGGAGTAAAAAAATCTTCTATTTCCAGCAGCTTTTGAAAAAAACTCCGGGGATTCTGCTTTCTCCGAAGGTGTTGATGGAGGTGCTGATGGCTATACCAATGGTCCATCTAATCCCTTGAATTAAAATGCCTCGAATCTTCTGCGAAGCAGATTCGCTCTTCAGATACCCCAAGCCATAGAGCCATGTGTGAAAAACTTCCTGGTCCCCACGGATTTGTCTAAACCCCTTTTAAAGCCATCCAAGCTGGTGGCTATCACCACATTCCATGGCAGAGAATTTCACAGATTAATTGCACACTGTGTGAAAAAGTACTTCCTTTTGTTGATCCCAAACTTCCTGGCAATCAATTTCATGGGATGTCCCCTCTCTAGTTATAGTGTTGGGAGAGACTGAGAAATTTTTCTCTCTGTCCTCTCTCTTCACACCATGCATAATTTTATAATGATAATTTTCTATCATTAGTTGGCTTTTTTCTAGACCAAAAAAATCCTAGATATTTTAGCTTTGCCTTGTAGGGAACCTGCTCTAAGTCAATCCTCTGCACTTTTTCCAGTTCTATAATATCCTTTTTGAGATGTGACCAGAACTGTACACAGTACTCCAAATGTGGCCACACCATAGATTTGTATAAAGACATTCTAATATTAGCAGTTGTATTTTCAATCCCCTTCCTAGTGATCCCTAGCATGGAATTTGCCTTTTTCACAGCTGCCGCACACTGAGTCGACTCTCTCAACAAGTTGTCCACCACAACACTAAGATCTCTCTCCTGGTCAGTCACTGACAGCTCAGACCCCATCAGTATATATGTGAATTTCTTTGCCTCAATGTGCATCACTTTACTCTTATTGAACCTATAGGCCTCATTCAGCCATTATTTCATGGAAGCTGTACTCGAGTACAGCCTCCGAAAAAAACCCCAGAAGTCCTGCCCAGCATGTCAGTCACTCCATTCCCCCGCTCCATTCCTCAGTGCTCCACTCAAGCTTACAGTCTTCATCTGAAGAGGCCTCTTCGTCATTACCTGAATGTGAACTTTCCCAATCTATGTGAGAGTAAATGAAGTCACTCACTATTACATTGTCTCTCTTTCATGCCTCCCTGATTTCTTTTCCCAGCACCAGGTCATCCTCAGCATTTTGATCAGGAGGGCAATAGCATTTCCTTAATAATACCTTTCCATTCAGGTCTTGTATTATCATCCACAATGTTTATGTGGAGGACTCTGGTCCTCCTAGGTTTTCTGGTTTGTTAGATTCTATCCCTTCTTCAACATACAGTGCTATTCCACCCCCACTCTGCCCCTCCCTGTCCTTTCTATAGACTTATATCCAGGAGTGACAGTGTCCCTCTGGTTCTCACTGTTCTACCAGGTTTCCATTATGCCCATTAAATCTGTTTTCATTAGCAGCTCAGCCCTGCAGCTTGCCCATCTTGACTTGGAGGCGCACTGGCAAATAAACACCAATATGTGGTGTCACTTTTTAGTTGTTGGTCTGTGTTATCTCCCTTATGGCCATATGACCTTTTTGACCAGCCATCATATCCTTCCATTTGCTCTTTTCCTGGTTCTACTCTGTCGCCTTCTGGAAATCATCTGAGACTGAAACCTTTATACCCTCGCAACTTAGGAGATGTTGTTTGCCAAACCGGATACCACTCAGTTCCTGTCAGCAATCCCCCAGGTGTCACTTTAAAAGCTGCTCTGCAACCTTTTTGATTTTAAATCAAAATCAATGGCCAGCATGGTGTAGTGGTTAGAGTGCTGGACTAGGACCAGGGAGACCCAAGTTCAAATCCCCATTCAGCCATGAAACTAGTTTGGTGACTCTGGGCCAGTCACTTCTCTCTCAGCCTAACCTACTTCACAGGTTTGTTGTGAAAGAGAAACTCAAGTATGTAGTACACCGCTCTGGGCTCCTTGGAGGAAGAGCGGGATATAAATGTAATAATAATAATAATAATAATAATAATAAATAATAAATAAATGCCAGCAGTCTGGTTCTATCATGCCCATTCTGCTCTTAACAGAGCAGAACAGGCATTAAGTCAGAGATTTGAGGTATTGTTTTAGGGAGCTCCCTGCATGGCACATTAGCTCTTTAGTGCATGCACCAAACTCTGAAAATGTATGGCAGCTCTCTGTGTGAGTCTGGGTAGGAACAAATAAGGCTTGCTTTGCATGTGAAGTAAATTTCATTTGCGGAATTGTCCTTGAAACAGTGTTTGGCATATTGTTTGTCCCAAAGGTGCTACAAAACTCTTCATTGTTTTTACTGAACATAGAATGTGTGAAGACAAACACTTGTTTGGGGACACGTGTCATGCAGGTGAATAGAGCTGGGATTGACATAAGAACATAAGAGCCTATCTAGTCCAGCCTATCTAGTCCAGTTTCACACAGTGCCCACCAGATGCTTCTAAGAAGCCCACAGGCAAGATGTGGATGAGGACATGCCCTCTCTCTTGCTGTTGCCCCCCTGCAACTGGTATTTAGAAATATCTTGCCTCTGAGGCTGGAGGTGGCCTACAGCCATCTAATTAGTAGCCATTGATAGACCTGTCCTCCACGAATTTATCCAAGTCCCTTTTAAAGCCATCCAAGCTAGTGGCCTATGCATCACCACATCCCGTGGCAAAGAATTCCATAGATTAATTATGCGTTGTGTGAAAAAGTACTTCCTTTTGTTGGACCTAACTGTATACAATGTTCCAGTACATACTGTACATAGTACGGTGACCAGAACTGTACGCAATACTCCTAATGGGGCCACACCATAGATTTATATAGCATTTTTATTTTCAATCCCCTTCCTAATGATCTGCAAATTTGGCCACTTCATTGCTTACACCAACTTCTAGATCACTTATGAACAAATTAAAGAGCACTGGTCCCAGTACAGATCCTGGGGGGACTCCCTTCTTTCTTTCCTCCATTGCAAAAACTGTCCATTTATTCCTACCCTCTATTTCCTGTCCTTCAATCCACAATTGAACCTGTCCCCTTATCCCAGGACTGCTAAGTTTACTCAAGTCCAAGAATACTATGTCAACTGAATCACCTTTATAAATATGCCTGTTTTGACACTCACAAAAAACTCCAAAAGTTTAGTGAAGCAAGACTTGCCCTTGCGGAAGCCATGATGCTTCTCCTTCAGCAAGGCCTAATCTTCTATATGTTTAACAATTTTGTCCTTAAGTATGCTTTCTATCAATTTATCTGACACCAAAGTTAAGCTAACTGACCTGTGGTTTCCCAGATCCCCCCTTGATCCCTTTTTGGAAAAGAACACTTTCTGTCAAGTATACACTCATTGCACACTAAGTTTGCTGCATGGAAATGCCCTAAGCATCCTCTATAGCAGGGATTCTCAATGTTGGGTCCCCAGATGTTCTTGGACTTCAACTCCCATAATCCCCAACCAAAGGCCACTGGAGCTGGGGATTTTAGGAGTTGGTCCAGTAACATCTGGGGACTCAACGCTGAGAATCCCTGTTCTATAGTGTGGTATTTAGTGTGCTGGCTGAACGTCAAAAATGTAAGTGAGCTGGAGAAAGCTACACTTTACCTACAATTTCCGTTTATTACTGGAAATAGGCATGCCTTTCCTAGATATTTTTTGTTTACTATCTAGGTCAAGTGACCAAGGTTCAGGGCCTAGTTGTAAAATAAACCTTGCAAATGTAAGAACTGTAAACGGTGCCACTTTGTGCAGTTATGCCGCTCTAAGGGAGGGCCTTGTGCCAATACAAACACATCTGTTTTGGAAGAATTGCCTTCGCCTCCTCCATATTCACTTCCCACCCATCAGCCAGTTTCATTGCCAACTGTCAGATTCAAACACTTCAGAGCCTTGACTATTTTTATTAGAGTTATGGTAATTCCCCCTTCAGCCTTAATTAGTAAATAAGATCCATCGGTATGTTATGGTGATCTTAAGGTGAAATATACTATGAGGGCTGTGGAGAACCAAGTATTTTTTTTCTTTGTTTAAGGTTTATATTAGTTGTATGTGTGTTAAATTCCGGTTTGTTTATGTATAAAGACCTGGAGATTTCCCAGACAGGCAGCCTTACTGCAGCAGGAAGTGCCTAAAAGCAGGCCTGCTCAACTTCGGCCCTCCTGCAGATGTTGGCCTACGACTCCCATAATCCCTGGCTATTGGCCACTGTAGCTGGGGATTATGGGAGTTGTAGTCCAAAAATAGCTGGGGGGCCAAAGTTGAGCAGGCCTGGCCTAAAGCTAAGCCACTTTGTGCACTGCACCAAAGTGCTACTTTTTAATGACACATATAATGCACAATAACTGTGAATCACTCGGCGCAAAACTGAATAATGCCATTGTCTGTATGAATGGCATCTTCTGTCACCATCCTGATGTTGCTGTAAATGTTCCTTGGCATGATTTCCTCCCAGCCTAAGTATAGTGAAGCAGCATTCAATCATTGTTGGAAAAGCTGCTGGACAGTGTAGTGTGGTCACTAAAAAGTTAACAGAATATAAGATAGGCAAACAGGACTTTTTACTAGAGCAGTCAATGAGGCTATTCTCATGATGCGGGGAAAGCAGGCTAAAGAAGCCCAGCCCGGTTTTCCCCCACTGTGAGAACCAGTGGGCTTGCGGGCGAGCCTGGTGGTTCTCTGGCGGCTAGCCCTCCAAAGTAGCCCTCCCCTTAGCCCTCCCTCAGAGGTCTCTCCAGGATTCCCTGTGCGCTTGTGTGGGGCATCTTGGAACTTCCAGGGGCCATGCAGCCTCCAATCCCCGCCGCCCCGTCGGCTCCATGACGGAGCCAGCAGTCGTGTGGGCGGTGGCCGATCCAGCCGCCCAGCTACGAGTGGCTGCTCATCTGCAGAGAGAGCAGGGTAAGCCCACTCTCCCTGCAGAAGCCCCTCCAGTGCTTCACACCGATCGTGTGAAGTCCTTGAAGGCTTGCAGCCTCCCAGCAGGGGTCTCCACATGTATCGCCATGGTGCGGAGCCATGCCATGGCGGCACACGATCACACTCTGTGAAGCACCTCCCTGTGTTGCCCAAGAAACCCTGTATGGAATGTTGTGGGGTGGGAGAGAAAATAACCGGGTTCTTTTTCATGAATGGGTTAGTTATCAGTTTGGTGACTCAAGAGGAGAAGTGTCCTGCTCTTTGAGATAACATAACTGGTTTTACGTTACGCTCTTGTTAGAGAAAGAAACAGGGTTTCACCTAGTTCTGGCTAGTTTGTCTCTTGGTTGAAAAATAAAAGGTCAATTAAGATGGAAGACAGGGAATGTTGTGAAGAGTAGTAAATTTGCCTTAGCACTTCAGCAGAAAGTGTGGAAGAAGGAAATTTGGTCATTTCTTAATTTAAAGTAAAGAAAGGGCTTGAGCTAACAGCAGAAGGGAATAAAGAAAATACACCACATTGGGCACATTTGCACGTAATGTGAAACTGGAGGTTGACAAACCCGCATTTTCAAATTCAAACTCTTCCTGGTCTACTGAGGCCTATCCCAACAAGCTCTGTAGCGCTTGCGTTGCCAGACTGTGGGCAAGCATCAGCACATCACCAGAGCGGCTGCGATTGACCACAATCTTGAAGGGGGTGTGCTGAGTGCAATCATGCCTTTTCACAATGGTCCACCCGCCCTTGGCACGGAAAAGGCATTTAAATCCTTTTAATGCCTGAAGGGTTAAACACCTTCAGTCTTCTGTCAAACTGTGCACTCATGAGGTGAACTAACCCAACAAAGGTGGCCCCACTTGCATGGGGCCCCACTCTTTCTGGTTAATGATCTAGCTCTTGCACTGCAACCCCGTCCTCCCCTTGGAAGCCTTACATGGTCACAAAGGGGATTGTGACACTCCATGTTTCAGAGCCTAGCTGCATGTGCTGACAGGGGGAACAACAGATGTGGAGACAGATCTTTACTTCCATTCAAAATTCCCAGGTTCAGGCCAACATCGTGCTGTATGCAGATCTGCCGCTGCGGGGAACTGTGGGAGAGGGGACCCTCAATTTCCAGTGACTCTAGAAAGGTGGGATTGCTGTTTTGAGGAACAAGCAAAAGGGCACACGTCTACATGGGTTGACGGGCTTGGAGGGGGCACACTTTGACAGCTACTTGGTGGCAGTCACCAAGACAGGAAGGGCAGTTGCTGGGGTACCCATCAGTGCCCAACATTCCCCCAACATTTTTGTGTAAAAAATAGTAATTGGTTGTTCAAGAATCCCTGGTTGGGGCTGCCTTTTAAAATCAACCCCAGTTACCCACTCACCCCTGCCATATGTTTCCATCCCAGTGCTCTAGTGGGGTGCCTTGCTTATGTTGCCACCTGGAGTGTTTGTTCTTGTGAATGTACATCATTGTTGCTTTATTCTTGGGGAGCAAAGCACTTAGTGCCCATCCTCTCATCCCATCTCCTTCCCCGCCTGCTTGCCAGGAGGGGTGAGCAAGGGACAGAGTGGGAAGAGGTAATGCCCTTTTGTTACTTTGCTGCTTGACAGGCTGACAAGCTTAGGATGGCACGTGGTGGCGTGCCTATTGCTGGGCAACTGCTTTGTTGGATCAGAGACAGGCGGGGCGGGGCTGGTGCTTGAGAGGTGGCCTGCCAGAAGCGCTGCATTCATGGAGCAGGTGAGAGGTGGGTTTGCGCCGCCGTCTTTATGATTGCAGTTACCAAAATGGCACGGAACCACGGTTATGGTGCCATCCACATTTGGATGTAACACTCAGGTAGCCAAACCTCAGGTCTTGGTGGCAACCCTTACTGCAAACCGAAGGTTCAAACTGGAGTTTGGCAAGGCAAACTGCAGGACGCTTTCGCTGCGAAGCCACAGTTGCACACATTCGGATGTAACAGAGTTCCAACCTCCTACCCATGTAACTCCGGTTTTGCTTTACATCTGAATTTGGCTTTAGTCTGTTAAAGCCATCATCTGAAACATCGTGAAATATACTTTGGTAACATCAAAGTGTATTTATCTATAAAGAATCATTAACTACCAAGCATACCAGCCACTGTCAAGTTGTCAGATTCCAACTTCAAAGTTATATCTGTAAGCATGAAACCTTGAATCACACTAGTAAATAAAACCTTTAGTATTTTATTATACACAAAGTGTGGCTAAGTATCTTTTCCACCTATACCTACATTCCTAGCACTCTCCATAAGCTACCACAAACAATTCCTGGTGAACTTGTATGGTGGTAGCATAAGCAAATTTTAAGACAACTTCCATAATTCTATATTGGGGGAAAGCTCTAAAGAAGGGCATTTGAGTCACAGGGAATCTGGGTAACATCACAATGTCATTCTAGGACAATGTAGTACATGGCAAAACTGGAGAATTGCTTTTCCAAAATATTACATACATTGTAATAACCAAGCCCTGACATGCTTCTTTTTCAACATGACATGCTTCTTTTTCAGATTGGGCTAAGATGTGTAGCTTGTGGTTGCATAATTATTTCAATGAGTACATGTAAACTGCCATGAGATGCAAGTTTTTGGCTGTATTAAAAATTGCTAAATACATGTTTCTTTTACATCAGCCCTAAATACTGTTTATCAAGGCATCTGACATAAAGGTAGCATGCATGTGAAAGACAAAAATCATTTATTTTAATGTGTCCCATCATAACGAGGCTGTTCTCACGACAGTGTCATCTGAAGCACCAGAAGTGAAGGGCTCCTGGCTGCTCCAGAAGAGGGTAGCCTGAATTTTTTACTCTGGGCACCCTGGGATGTGGTGGTGGGGAGAAGTCCTCCCTCTCCCAGCTTTTGCCTTCACCGTGCTGCTGCTCGTGTGGGCGTGCAGTGCGGTGAAGGCAAAGGTGACATTGCTCATCTGCTGGGGAAGGCAGGCAAGCTCCTGTCTTCCCCGCAGACCTCCCTAGTGGTGGCGTGAGGTTGTGAGGATGATCTCAACATCTATTCTACTTATTTATTAGTTTTAAAATTAATACCCAGTCAATAACAATATGCAAACACTTGAAGCGCTATATGTACTGACAGGGTTTTTTTGTTAGCTGTAGGAAAACAAGCTTGCCCCATCTCATAAGGCCCATTCAGACATTATGTTCAACACTCATACAATGACTGTACAGTGTAGACAGGTACAGATCTGTACACAGGTAGAGTCATTCACATGTTATGTAGAACGCAGGTACAGAATTACACTACCTATTTGTACCATGCATTTGAAGGGCCTTTATCCAGGCTTACTTTTTAAATGAACACAGGTACAGTCATTCACACAAACACGTATATGAGTGTACAGACATCTGTATGCTCGTACAGCATAATGTCTGAATCCAACTTTACTCTCAAGACATTGCAGTAACTGCCACTTCAAAATATTGATCAAGGTAAAAATTAAATCCCAAACCTAATATAATGGGAAGGATGCACCTAAATTGTGGTGGAGTTCATTCCTGTGAGTTTCAAGGTCTGGGGGGAGCCTTTATCCATCAGTTATGAACCACTTCATTGCCCCAGTGTAAAATGGCTGGGGTTCATCCCCAGCATCCACTAATGGGAGCCAGTACCCAGCACTGCACCAGAAGTGCTCCCCCTTCTGCCTCACTAGGTTCCATCCACCAATGGACTGCCAGGTTCATGAAATTTGCAGGTGTACAATAACAAAAGACTGCAGTTTAGGAACAGGCAAACTTGAGTGCTAGGGTGCCCATAGCAATGGACTTGGAGACGAGGCTTGTGAAAGAACAAAGGAGAGTTATTGGAAGTAGAGAAGTACAGTGCAAAACTGGAGTATTTGGCAACCTTGGTTTTGCCAAGAATACAGACAATTTCCTGAGATTATACTGGCAACAATACAACAAAATGGCTATCTGGGCAGATAAAGGGGAGTAAGAGTGAGAAAAATGGTCAAGTGGGCAAGAAGGAGGACAAGAGAGAGATGACAGAATAAAGAGCCAGAAGCAGAGAATGCTCTGTCCTTTCTCGGCTGTCTCATGTGCAATGCCAAAGAGTGCCTCCCACCTGTGAGTAGAGGTCTTGCTGGGAGTTATTCACACAAGCCTTCATGCCATGGGGTATCTGAAGAGCAAATCTGCTTCGCAGCAGATTTGCTAGGTGGATTCGGGGGATTAAATGGACAGTTCACATAGGGTCAGCTCCTCTCCACAATCCCTGGCAGATCTTTTTCCGGTGCGTTCCCACTGACTTGCTCTGGGTTTTTCCTCCAACAAATCACATCACAGAGAGGAGGCAACGAGAGAGCTTTTTTGTTGTTGTTAGTTTGAGCTATGGAGGAGTGGAAGACCAGCATGATAAGTTGCCAAAAGCTCAATCAAACAGCAGAACGCTTAACCGTTGCCTTTGTGTGTGACTGCCTTCATCACCTAGTGCCCCCCCCCGATGATTCAAGAGGCAGGGAAGTTTAAAGCAGAAATCAGAGTTTTTTCTCTGTCATGAAAAAAATGGCAGGCTAATGGAATCAGCACAGACAAAAGGCTCAGGTTACATCCATTCTGCATCTCTAAAGCCTATGTAAACAACCCTTTATTGAGTTTTTAAAAACTCCAAATTACTGGCATGCCCACTCCACACATCACGGAGAAGCGGTGGGGCATAACTGAAGCCCCAGTCCCCCCCCCCAAAGCCGCTGAAACTAGAGGATTTCTTTAAGCTGAACATACTTCAGGCTAAGCCAGAATGTGCAGCCTTGATTCCGGGGGAAATAGAGTCCTGTCTGTACTGGTCCCTCATAGCCCACAGCTACTTCGGCAGCTAATATGTGGACTGGCCCATTCCATTCTGGAGGAGATTCGAAGTTAAACCCCTGTGTGTAAAGCCTCCTGGTGGAGGGCAAGATGCTCCTGGTGACTGAGCAAAGAGGCACCATTTTAAAGTGGCGATTCTCTTTATTGAGTAGGGGGAGAACAGCTGGTCCTCTTGATCTCCAGCACAGCATCCCTCCAGTGGCTGTTGCTGGTGTCTGAGCCTGTTGGGGACAGCACGATCTAGTAAAAACTGAAGTCAGTTTATGTACAACTCCAGACCTTGTAGGAAATTGTTAGATTTTCCAATTATTACTATATGTAGGGCCAGACAGACTAGTTGGCAAGAAGGGTCTTCCACTCAATAACCCTTTAGACAAAGATTCTTTGTGTGTCTGTTCAACAAGTATCCCTTCAAGAGGCTGACTTTCTGGCTTCCTTTGCAAGTCATCTCAAGGCTCTTGTTAGGAAAGCTTTTAGGAAACCTGTTTTAAAGCGTTGCACGATAAGACTGAAATTGTAACATGGAGAGGAGAATTGGTCTTGTGGTAGCAAACATGACTTGTCCCCGTAGCTAAGCAGGGTCTGCCCTGGTTGCATATGAATGGGAGACTTGATGTGTGAGCAACTCAAGATATTCCCCTCAGGGGATGGAGCCGCTCTGGGAAGAGCTGAAGGTTTCAAGTTCCCTCCCTGGCTTCTCCAAGATAGGGCTGAGAGAGATTCCTGCCTGCAACCTTGGAGAAACCACTGCCGTCTGTGAAGACAACACTGAGCTAGATAGACCAATGGTCTGACTCAGTATATGGCAGTTTCCTGTGTTCCAAGTACTATGTAAATAAAGTCATAGCTAGCACAGAAAGAAACAATGCTTTGCTTCCTTGAATAATTTAAATTGCACTAATCAGGAGAGAGTACTTTCTGGATTATCCTTAAAAGCAGAGGCATGTTTGCATATTATATGAATTATTGGCAGTTTCAGGGAGAGAGCCACATAACTGTGTTTTAACATAGGATTCCTATTGACATAATACTTGTAGCTCCTTTTTTGGATGGCACTAAGAACCATTTCCAGTGTTCTGTTTTTCTGCATGACTGCTGCTCAGAATTATAGCCAAATGCCTTGCCCACATTCAGGGGCAGATGGGGCGCCTGGTAAGCTGACATTTGCCAGAAGGGTCGCAAGGTGGCCCTGTGTTTGGGCTGGCATCAGCAGCATTGCAAGAGCTTTCTCTCTAGGATACAGCAACAGAGAGGCTTCCACTGCATTCAGCAGCAAATGAAAAAGTGAGTTATCCTCACATCATGTTTCCTCCTTCCAGGGTGTTTTTCACACAGCAAGCTTTACTGTGAGTTCAAAATTGACCCCTAAAACCAACGCAAAAAGTGGATTTTTTTACTCCGGATATAAACCGGGCCACACTAGAACGCACAATGAAAAATCCAAATCGTGCGTGAAGTGCTCCCCAAGAGCTCGCAGGGACTTCGGCGTAAATCTGGACGATATGTGAGCACACACCCTCCATTCCGGAGGAGATGGAAGCTAAAAGTCCTGTGTGGAAAATGCCCTGCCAACCTTTGCCCTGAGCTCTTGATTAAGCCAAGCAGAGTCAGTGCATGTGGGAAAGAGAAAGGAACTTGGTGTCCTATGGCTGCTGAGAAGACTACGAGTAGTATATTCCATTCTTCTTAGCTGATTTTTTTAAAAAATGGCAAAGGTATAGTCCAGGATCTGTAACCTGCAATTCCTGAACCACACACAGCTCTTTGAGTACATAATGCATGGTTTTGTCTTGATTTATCCATGGTAACCTCAAGCATGTGTTCTTTACACTTTGAAATACAATATTTTATAAGTACAGTGTGACATTCAGTACTCTGCATAGCCAGAAGCCAGCTAGAGCTTCAGAGAATGCTGTAAAGGAACTCTCAGAGGGGAAGGTGAAAGAGAGAAAATATGTAATGCTGCTTTAAAAGAGAGGAAACTGGGGAGTTATTTGCTAGCAACACTCTAGGCTCACTTTGAGCAGCTTGGCAGCTAGGCGCTTGGCCTGGCTCTGTAAAATCAGAAGTTTTGGAAATAAAATCAATTTCATAAAAAAACGAACAAAAGGAGCCAACTGAAAGATGTGAGTCTTGAGCACTGCAAATGAAAATGAAAATCACAGTGTATTTTGCCGAGCACTGAGAAATGCTCTAAAGAAGTACAGAAGCAGAAGCCACATTGAAAGGGGTTAGGACACAAAAATAATGTGTATACTATAGTCATCAGAGTGTTTTGGTAATTAGTAACAAACAAAATAGAAGGGACGTATTGTGACCTGCATTTGATTCTCCCACATATTCTTCCCCTTTCTCTTATATCAGTCACAATTAATATCAATTAGTTGTGTGTGTGTGTGTGTGTGTGTGTGTGTGTGTGTGTGTGTGTGTGTGTATTATATGCACGTAGGCATATGATGCAGCTCTCAAAATACTTTGATAAACCTTTGGTGACCCCTTTGGCGACCCCTGCTAACTCAGCATAGAGAACCTTTTAAAGTGGTGATTCTCTTATATTTAGCAGGGGGAGAGTAACTGGCCCTATCCACCCCCTGCACAGTACCTGTAGTGACTGTTGCTGGTATCTGCCTTATGTTTCATTTTAGACTGTGAGCTCTTTGGGGACAGGGAACCATCTTATTTATGTATTATTTATTTTTCTATTATTAATTTTTCTACTGTTTTAGTAGTAGTAGTAGTAGTAGTAGTAGTAAAAGACAAAACAGGCTTCTCTTATTTAAAACCTTACAGGCCCTGTTGTTGTCCTATAAAATTGTGACAAATATGTTATCCCATAATATTTATGAGTTGTGTTTTTTCAGTAATTAATTTTGAAGCCCTTTTTAATGTGAAGAAGCTTTTAATTGACAGCCTGTCCTAACCCAATTAATTTTTGTATAATTTAGCATCGCTCTCAAAATTATCTTAGTAAACAGCCTAGAGCCTTTGGAGTCAGACAGTATATAGAAAAAATTTATTTATTTATTTATTTATGTATTTATTTAACTTGTATACCACCCAAACTTTCGTCTCTGGGCGGTTAACAACATAAAAACAACTAAAACAAATATAAAAGGTTAAAACAGTTTAACAATTAAAAAACAGTATAAAATTAAAACAGTATAAAATTAAAACTACAAATTTAAAAAGCTGAAAAAACTTGGGTGAAGAGGTGGGTCTTCAGATGTTTTTAAAAAATAGTCAGGGATGGGGAGGATAGCATCTCAGCAGGGAACGCATTCCACAATCTCAGGGCAGCAATCGAGAAGGCCCGTCTCTGTGTGGCCACCAGACGAGTTGGCGGTACCTGGAGACGGACCTCCTCAAGTGACCTCAATGGGTGGTGGGGCACATAACGAAGAAGGTGTTCTCTTAAATACCCAGGGCCTAAGCCATTTAGGGCTTTATAAATTATAACTAGCATTTTGTATTCTGCCTGGAAACCAATTGGCAGCCAGTGTAGCTCCCTCAGCAAGGAAGTAATGTGGTCTCTCCGAGATGACCCGGAGACCAACCTGGCTGCCACATTCTGAACCAACTGAAGTTTCCAGACTATGTACAAAGGCATCCCCACGTAGAGCGCATTACAGAAGTCTTGTCTGGAGGTTACCAACAGATGTACCACTGTTTTGAGGTCATTGATCTCAAGAAACGGATGAAGCTGACGTATCAGCCGAAGCTGATAGAAAGCACCCCTGGCCACCGCCTCAACCTGAGAAACCAGGGAGAGGTGTGGATCCAGATGTACTCCCAGACTGTGGACCTGTTCCTTTTGGGAAGTGTGACCCCATCTAGAACAGGTAGGTCAAAATCGTCTCTAGAGTTCTGACTCCACACAATAAGTACCTCCATCTTATCTGGATTCAGCTTCAGTTTATTCTCCCTCATCCAGCCCATTACTACTTTCAGGCAGGCATTCAGGGAAGATATGCCATTTCCTAAAGAAGCTGACATGGAGAAATAGATCTGGGTGTCATCAGCATACTGATAACACCCCGCTCCAAATCCCCTGATGATCTCTCCCAGCAGTTTCATGTAGATGTTGAAAAGCATTGGAGAAAGTACGGAGCCTTGAGGGACACCATACTTAAACTCAGATTTTGAAGAGCAACAATCTCCAATCGACATCATCTGGAATCTGTCCGAGAGGTAGGAGCGAAACCACTGTAAAACTTTGCCTCCCACCTCCAACCCCCTCAGACGTTCCAGAAGGATACTATGGTTGATAGTATCGAAAGCCACCGAGAGGTCCAAAAGGACCAACAGAGTCACACTTCCTCTGTCAATTCTCAACTGGAGATCATCCATCAGGCCAACCAAGGCAGTCTCCACCTCATCGCCTGCCCGGAAGCCAGTTTGAAATGGGTCTAGATAATCAGTTTCCTCCAAGACCGCCTGGATCTGAGAGGTCACCACCCTCTCAATTACCTTGCCCAGCCATGGGAGGTTGGAGACAGGCCTATAGTTGCTCAACTCTGAGGAACCTAATGTAGGCTTCTTTAAACGAGGTCTAATAATTGCCTCCTTGAGACAAGGAGGCATCCTGCCTTCCCTCAGAGAAGCATTTATGATTTCCATCAGGCCTCCTACAACAGCCTCCCTGCTAGATAGAACAAGCCATGTTGGACAAGGGTCAAGAGAACAAGTGGTAGGCCTCACTGCTCCAAGCAGTTTGTCCACATCCTCAGGAGTCACAAACTGAAACCGATCCAGTCGAACCACATAAGAGGAGTTGTTGGACACCTCCAATTCAGACATCAAATTAATTGTGGAGTCTCCATCTAAGTCGGCCCGAATTGGAGAGATTTTATCTGCGAAAAATTCTTTAAACACATCACAGCGGATAAATGACTCCAAATTCTGGTCAGGGGAGAGGGGGCAGATACTAGTCCCCTCACAACCCTGAACAGCTCCACCGGAGTTCGCAGAAGCAATGCGGGCAGAAAAGAACTGCTTTTTTGCCACACGTATCGCCTGAGCATAGATCTTTAAATGTGCTCTATGACATAATCTGTCGGATTCAAGTTGAATCTTTCTCCACTTGCGCTCCAGCTGCCTACCTTGCCGCTTAAGCCCCCATAGATCTTCCGTATATCAAGGGGTCAGTTTTGAAGCAGGTCGGAGGGGACGCTTAGGAGCAATCGTGTCTACTGCTGTGGTGAGCAAGTTGTTCCAATTCTCAACCAGGGCATCAACAGGATCACCGGCAGAGCCAACATTAAATTCCTCCAAGGCTTCTAGGAATCCTACCAGATCCAATAACCTCTTTGGGCGGACCATCCTAATAGGCCCCTAATAAGATAATAAATAAAATCCTGTGAGGTTATTTGAATGAATTCTTTCTAAATCTGGTTTTTTAAAAAACTACAACACACTTTACTTTTTAATATAAGGACTCTTGCAAAATGGATGAGAAAGGAAAAAGTAAGATGAAGGGAAATGCAAGAAACTTTAAAAAGTGTGTGTGTGTGTGTATGGAGAGGAGGGTGTGTGTATATATTATTTGATCTTTCTGAGGTTTAGCTCTCTTCACTTCACTTCAGCTACCTCTTCTTCCTCTCTTTGTCTGTTGAGTTGTCTGGATTGGATAAGACCAGGGGTTCCCAACCAATGGTACCCTGGATGTTGCTGAACATTATCCCCAACCACTATAAATTGTAGCTGAGGGTGATGTTGTAGTTTAGCAACCTCTGGAATACCACTAGTTGAGAACCCCTGGATCAGACAGAGCATTTTCCCATGGATTCCGCCTCCCTGACCCACTGGGTTCCACCCCCATCTTGAGCTGGTATCAAAATATTTCTGGGCTTCTACAAATTCACTGACCCACAATGGATTACATGGGAGTTTCCAACATAGAGCCACTATTTGTATTGGCTAGGATTCAGCGTCCTGGTTTGTGTGTTGCTAGTCCCTGGTGGGTGACCTCCTTGAAGCTAGGGAGAGGAGCAATAATGAAACAGTAGTGCTTCTAATATTCACCACAACTCCACTCCTTCCAGGAAATCTATTGGTTCCTCCTGGCCTGACTATGGGTACTTCCAAGTCAGTATTAGTACTCCTGTCCACCTGGCCTTCTGCTCAAGTTATTCCTCCATGCTACCTACTTCCTGGACCTTGGACAAAATACTAGGCTCCTGGTTTAAGCTATCATTGACTCTTGTTCTGGTACTGGCTACTGTCTTCAGTCTATCCACCCTGGTTGGAATATAAGATATTTGTGTAACCTTTACTCTTATTTTCCCTGTTTGCTGCAGATTTAAAAAATAATTAAATTCAATAAAAATCAATGGATAGATGAATCAGTTGAGTCCACAGATGGAATGCTATCATAATGTACTACGGATGGCTTTCTGCCCAGCCATTTGGGAGTTATTAATGTTTTTGTTTCCCATTTATCCCTATGGGAAATCTGACAATTTAAAATGCAACACAATCTGATTGACAATTTTAAAGCATTGTTATTCTGATTCTGACAATTTTCATGTTGGATTGGATCAGACCATTTTTCACATGCAGAGGCCATGTATGCTGCTGCTGACTCTGCAGTGCTGTTGCCCACATCAGAAGAGTGTCTAAACATTCTTAAAGCTGTGTCATTGCCTCAGATTTGCTCACACTGCTTTGCCAATTCATCCTAATGCTACCAGCTAAAAGTTTAGCAAAGATCTACAGGCTGTTATATAGATTTCATTTATGATTCCCACATGGACATTTTTTATACCATCTGGGAAAATTCCGTTTCAAAAATATATACATGCATTTAAATTAATCTATGCAAATGAGAAACATTAAAACAATCTTTAAAACAGTGAAGCAATTCTCATGATTGCCAAAGTGGGCAGTGGTGGAGAAGGCAGAGTAAACCTGCTCCACAGATGAGCAAAGTGAAGGTGGCGGGAGTGAGTTCTGCACACAGGCAGCCCTGCTCCGTGAAGCATGGAGCAGGGCGGAGGGATCTGGGGCTGGAACTTCTTGTTCCGGCCTCCGGGCATCCCACAATGCATAGCACAGCACACACATTGGACTGGGGGATTTCTGTCCACCCATCTTTGTGTCTCCTTGTGTCTCCTCACACGATATCTGGCACCCTTAACATCCGCTAACAGCAAGGTTATTTAGGAGAGTTAGACGGGTGGGAAGCAGAGGGATCTGCAAGGATACCACCACTTCTCATGAGCAGCCTAACCCAGACTGGGCTGCCCCAGGCTGAGTTAAGCTGGTCGTGAGAACAGCCTCACTGCAGCATCCTTGAATTCCATTGAGCTGGGGTATTCTGAAACTAGAGACATCCTTTATGTTTTGTAGGGACCCTGTCTCTGCATTCCCATCTTTCAGCCACTCATTATGATATCTTCTTTCCTCAGTCTGCATTTGCTTTCTTGTCAATTCTTCCTTTCCTCAGAAATAACCCACAGTCCCTGCCAAACGTAGGGCCATTGCTGATGCCATAGTAGAGTGGCATCTTACTGGGTAACTTTAGCATTGTAATTCAAGAAACTGGCAGTCTTCAAACCTCAAACACCTTATTAATTATCTTCAAAATCCCCCACATAATCACAGACCTTAACTAATTAACCTATGCTTTAAAGACTGTATAGTGACTAATTTTAATTCACCTACCACTTCACTCTCTACTGGTGACTATAAGAGTGCACGGGGAAAGATAAAAGTGAAAAATGCTTATAGTCCATTCTTGTAGTCTGGAAGAGGGAGCCATTGATCAGTGGTCCATGCTGTGTGGTGGTGAAGTCTTGGATTCAGTCCTTAGCATCTCAAGTTAAAGGAAACCCTTCTGCTTGAGATTTGGGGGAACTGTTATATGTATTGCCAATTGCAGTAGACTGTGGTGGGCTAGATGTTCAAATAGTCTGATTCCTTATATATCCTTATCAAAATAGATGTAAGGCAGATCCTTATATCTACTTTAACAATCCATTCCTTATAATTACCAGGAGCTGACTGGGCAGGAGCAGAGAGCCTTGGGTTGTGTGAGTGGCTGCCCCCTGTGGTGATCTGCCAGAACTGCCCCCTGGGGCTTTCAGAGGAGTAGAAGGCTCTCAGGCTCTGCACTGGCTTGGTCCATCAAGGCTGATAGTTGGATCTTTCTGAAAAAGAATCACTTCCTGTTTGGGTTGGACCAAGGAATTCTTGTTTGGGTTGGGACTGCCTGAATCCTGTCTGTGACTCCTGGTTTGACTCCTTAGTTCTGATTTCTGGCTTTGGTCCTGATCCCAGGCTTGACAACTTGATTCCCTGGTCCTGACTTCTGGCTCTCAACTCTCCTGTGCTTGCTGCCTATGGACCATCCCTAACAGTAATGCTTTAACTGTTAAACAGATATTCAGAATTTGCAAACTTTTTCCATTTTGCCATTCAGAATCTGTGAACTTTCTAAAGGGGAATTAGGATTCGAATTTTGAATATGAAATTTTACATCAAAATCTGAAACTGAAATGTGTTTTAGACCTGTTGACATCTCTTGGTTGTTTTGATTTGGGCAGATATGAAATATATTAACTCTTGTTAGTTGTTAAATAGAGGCAAATACTTGGTGTGTCCCCCACCCCTGATGGGGTTGGGGTTCCCTCCCTAGGAACAGACTGAGGGCAGCCGATCTAAAAGGCCTCAGCAGGCGACTGTTGAGGTAGTGGGATGGTTTTTGTCACCGGTTCTCCCCGCCTCCCTCGATCGTGGCTGGGTGGGCCTTTGACAGTCCCTCTCTCAATTCATGAGAGTCTGATACCCTGTCTCGGAAGATCATGGGCTCCCGTGAGACCCTGTGGCCAGATGCAGCTCCCATAGAGTCTGCCTCCTCCCCAACCCCCCACCTAGGCCTGCTGCCAGCCCTCCTACCCCCCTCCCCCCACCCCCAGAACTGGGCAAGTCGAGCTGCTGCATCACTGCGCCCAGACTCAGCCCCCAAAGGCCAGGGTGGCGCAGAGGCATGACAATACTGAACACTGGGCAGGATTCAGACTGTTAGTGATGTCTAAACATAATTGAAATAATAAACGAGACAAGCTAGTCTTGGCTCATTTAAGCCGCGTTAATTTTAATGAGACTTAGTCATGGCTGATTTAGGTTAGTTAGTTCACATGACCACTGGCCAGTCTGAAAGTAGGGGAAATGTTGGGAATATATCGGAATGTGAATAAAACAGTAAAACACAACAGCCTCCATAATAATAAAACACAGGATAAAAGACAATCATTCAAACAGGGCAGTCAGAGAGAAGTCTGTATATAGTTAGGGAAGGGCCTGCTGAAATAAGAAAGTCTTGTGTCTGGTGGTGGAGGGGCATGACTAACAGACATGCTCCCACCCCCTGCTGAGTATCTGAATAGGGTTACCGTAAATTGCAGTGCTGTTAGAAGCAGCATTGGTAACAACTTCATATCATATATATTGCTTCTGGAGTAGAAAGAAACAGAACACTTACTGCCAAATTTTAATGGTTATTCCAGCATCCCAGTGTGATTAGTTTAGAAGTTTACATCAATTTGTTAACTTTGGTTTAAGGGCTGCCTAGTGTGTGGTTCAGCCAAGGCAACAAACAGATATACAATGCACAAGAAACACTGTAGTGAGAGGCTGTTGAAGTGCTGTCCTCAATATCACATGGAAGCATGGCTCCCAGGGACATTCAAAGTACTTGTAATCTTTGGCACAATCACCCCCAAGTGCATTCTTTTTACTCATAGATAAACAAGAATACAAAAGTCATGCAAGGCTAAAACACACACACTTGGAACAGTTTCTTCAGAAGCGGAAGCAGATCTTCCCAAAGTCTCTCTCTCTCTCTCTCTCTCTCACACACACACACACCATACAGAGCCAAGGCCCACATTAATCAAAAGTAAGCATTCCTTTTCTTGTATTTTCTGTAATAGATGCATGTGTGAATTTTTAACATCTAGCATGCTGTGGAAGGCCTCACAGGAGCTTTCCCAAACAGCAGGCTTTACCACGGACAGGTTTACTGTGAGGTTTTACTGCGAGTTCGAATTTGGTTTGTTTTTTTAACTGCCACAAAATGTGGATTTTTTTAAAACCCCGGACATAAATCAGGCTAGACTCTTAACACACAATGAAAAACCCTACTTGTGTGTGAAGTGCTCCCCAATACCTCACACAGACTTCACTGCAAATCTGGTCAATGTGTGCACACCCTCCATTCTGAGCTAAAAGCCCTGTCTGGAAATGTTCGAGGAAAACCTGACTACTATATTTGAACCAGACCCAACTGCATTGTGGCCTGAGGATCTGTGCCTTGATGAAACATTGGTCCAATTACCAGGAGGAGCACCCTCCCAAATAAACATCCCAGTTAGTAACCCCACAAAACATGATATCCTCTTAAGAAGATGAACCCTACTGGATAGCCTCCACCAGATCAAGACTGAAACCCCAGTGTGGATATTCGGATATTCAGGAACTGAAAATATTTCAGGTAACTTCAGACTCAAGACCCAACAGCAAAAGGCCTAAGCATTCTGAATCCCATCAGATGAAGGGAGAAGAAGAAAATACGTTGTTTGAACCATCTATGGATCCAAGTCACCTCTCCAGCCTACAGAAGGAAATGGCCCAAAAGATGTTGAGAAAAGAATCAGGAGCATTTTCCAGAGATGAGGTAGACCTGGGACAAATTCCCACACTGCAAATGCATATCACTCTGCATGATCAACAACCAGTTCAGATGACATACATCTCAATCCCACACCCATTATATAAAGTAGTAAAGGAATATCTGCAAGACTTCCTTAGCAAAGGATATATTACGAAATCATAATCTTCATATTCATCTCCTGTGTTCTGTGTTAGGAAGAAAGATGGGAGCCTCTGTCTCTGTGGACTATCAGGAATTGAACAGGAAAACAATAGCAGATAGGCAGCCCGTCCCCCAAATTCAGGATGTGCTTAATGGATTAGGGGGCAAAGCTTGGTTTCCTGTTTTGGACCAAGGACAGCCCTATCAATCACCAAGGATACATCACTGAACAAAGTCATCACCTGACTGCTTTCATCACTCCCTGGGGGCTATATGTGTGGGTCTGGATCCCATCTGGATTGACTAATGCACCTGCAGCCTTCCAAAGGTGTATGGAAGAATACCTAGAAGGACTCAGGGATGACATTTGCATTCCATATTTTGATGGTGTCCTGGTTTACAGTGGCACATTTGAGGAGCATGTGGAGAATGTGAGAAGGGTGTTGCATCAGCTGCAGAAATATGGTGTCAAACTCAAAGCTTCTTAGTTCAATCTTTTTAAAAGAGAAGTAGGCTATTTGGAGATGGTAGTGTCTGCTGAAAGTTATTGAGTGGATCCTGCTGACACTTTGGCAATTTGCAGCCTGGCACAACAAGCTCCAAGGTCCATTGGGGAACTTCACAAACCACTAGGGTTTCTTACTTACTATCGGAAGTATATCCAAGATTTTTCTCAAATAGCTAAATCTTTGTATGACTTGTTAAATGACATGTATGACATGTCATGATTCTTAAAGAGAATGATTCTCACAGAGCAACTCAAAAAGGGACAAAGGTGGCAAGATCACAAGGGATCATAGGGCCTATACCCTCCAAATAACAAATCACTTGGACTGAACATCATCAACAGGTACTAAATGAGCTGAATGACCACCTAGTGCAACTTCCAGTAATGGCATATTCAGATATGTCATCGTCCTTTATTTTACTTGTGGATGCCTCCAAGGACTTGGTGCAGTTCTCTATCAATGACAGGAAGGCCGACTTCATGCTATTGGGTATGGATCAAGGACATTAAAGGTAGCAGAGAAAATTACCATATTGATTGACTTATACTGCCTTTCATGACAACAATTAATTTTGTAAATAGTTGCAAAATTTGTTCCTTTTGAAGTAACTAGATCTGGATTTTCTCATTCATTCATTCATTTTTCAGAATACAAAGCTGGCTTTTTGTTTGTGTCACAAGATACCTATGGGAAAGAAGTATCTCTGGCCAGGTTCAGACATAATGCTAAACCATGATTAAACCATTGTTCAACATTACTAACACGAGTTAGTGAGATCCTAAATATGTTTATTCACTTTAGTGGAACTCAGAGGCGTATCTAGGGAAAATAGCACCTAGGGCAAACCAGATTATGCAAACGGGAAACTGCTGATTAGGATGAGTCCATGTTCCTGATTATATTATGTATATATTACTACTATATTATGTGTATTATTATGTATGTAAATTTTGGTCTATGGCCGTAAATAAACATGATTTGATTTGATTTGATTAGCACCTAGGGCAAGCACTGAAATTGCACCCCCTGTCTAAACATCTGACACGCATCTTTTGGAACATAGGAACATAGGAAACTGCCATATACTGAGTCAGACCATTGGTCTATCTAGCTGAATATTGTCTTCACAGACTGGCAGCGGTTTCTCCAAGGTTGCAGGCAGGAATCTCTCTCAGCCCTATCTTGGAGAAGCCAGGGATTAAACTTGAAACCTTCTGCTCTTCCCAGAGTGACTTCATCCCCTGGGGGGAATATCTTGCATTGCTCACACATCAAGTCTCCCATTCATATGCAACCAGGGCAGACCCTGCTTAGCTATGGGGACAAGTCATGCTTGCTACCACAAGACCAGATAACTTTACCATAATATCAGCTGAAAAATACAAGTCAAGCTCGTTAATCTTTTAATCTTTCAAGAACTATTTAGCAGTGGACATAGCCAGACCAAAAAATGCTGGAAAACTACAAATTTCAGTATGCTGGGGCTCATGAAATACCCAAATACTATGTGGAGGTGTACTTGGAAAACTAAACAGAAGTGCCTAATTCTCTTACATAAGTTTTAAAAATAAATGGAGAATTTGACTTTTCCCAGATACTCTGAAAATAATTAAAGGATATGCAGAGTAAACTGTGTCACTGCTTGGAATATATTCTAGTCTTTCAGAAAGACAGTTAAAATGAGAGAAAGAGAGCAAGAAACTCCCAGTGGGCCTTAATACTAAGGATTTCACACTGATTCAAAGACAAACTCACCATTAATAGCCATATTATTAAGGCATCACATTTAACTCACTTATCACAAGAAGCAAAGTAAGATGGCTTAGGCCCTGGGTATTTAAGAGAATGCCTTTTTTTAATGTGCCCGACCGCCCATTGAGGTCACTTGAGGAGGTCCGTCTCCAGGTACCGCCAACTCGTCTGGTGGCCACACAGAGACGGGCCTTCTCGATTGCTGCCCTGAGATTGTGGAATGCGTTCCCTGCTGAGATGCGATCCTCCCCATCCCTGACTATTTTTAAAAAACATCTGAAGACCCACCTCTTCACCCAAGCTTTTTCAGCTTTTTAAATTTGAACTTTTAATTTTATACTGTTTTAATTTTATACTGTTTTAAAATTGTTAAACTGTTTTAACCTTTTATATTTGTTTTGTTTTTATGTTGTTAACCACCCAGAGACGAAAGTTTGGGTGGTATACAAGTTGAATGAATAAATAAATAAACAAGAGCAAATGAATACAATCCTAGCTCATAAGCTTCAGCTCAGTATTCACAAGCCCTGATTCTCTGTATATAGTGCCAAACTGAATATGTGTACAGTGACTTATATTAATTTTTATTAAAAAAAATACCTGTAGCCCCTTTGGACGGCTTCCTAAAGGCCGTGGAGGGGGTCTGTAAAGGCTCCCCCTCCCCCCACTGGCCTCTAGGGCCTCGCAGGGACCATTTGAGCATGTGCGGTAGCCATTTTAAAAAATATTTTTTTAAATGGCCGCTGAGAACAAAATGGCCACCGTGCATGCTCATAGGGCCTCACAGAAGCCCTTTGAGCATGCACGGTAGCCATTTTGTTTTCGGTGGCCATTTAATTTTTTTAAAAAATTTAAAAAAATGGTGCCCCCCTTCAAGTGGTGCCTGGGGCATGTGTCCTGCCTGCCTTACTCTAGATACGCTCCTGGTGGAACGTACTCCTTACCCAACATCTCATGGAAAAGGTACTGGGTTCTCCTCTGATGTTGTAGCCAGATCAGGCAAGACCCACACAATAGCAAACACCGAAGTAAAAATTAATATGGTTTATTTTTATTGTTGCCTTTTGCCCTTTTCATTCTCATTTTTGTGTTTCTACAAAACTCTAGCTGATGAAAAGTGCAAATCATGGCAGGGCAATGCAGGGCAAGTGCAGAAAGACAGGGCACCGGTAAGCACATCAAGTGGCTCACTGGCGACTGCTCCCACCAGATGTCTCAAGGGCATTTTGCCTGTCCACATTGGTGCTGCAATTCCATTTGTGCCCCCTGCTATTATATCTCCCCTGCTAACTGAGCAAAGAGGCACCTTTTTAAAACTGGTGTTTCTCTTTATTTAGCAGTGGGGAGAGCAACAGGCCCTATCCATCCCCAGCACAGCATTGCTCCATTGGCTTTTGCTGGTGTCTATCTTATTTTTCTTTTTTAGATTGTGAGCCCTTTGGGAGACAGGGAGTCATTTATTTATTTATATCTATGTAAACCACTTTGGGAACTTTGGTTGAAAAGTGGTATATAAATATGGGTCATATTCATATTTAAAGTCAGAAAAAAGTGCTGCAAGCCAAGTCTTGGAAAAGGCAGGAGGACAACAGGGAAACAGTGGAATGCAAGTTTGGCAATAATGTATTATTTAATTTATAGAGTGATTTATTAGTCATCAATAAATACAGAATGAACCAATTATGAATTCTGGGGGAAAGAGCTGGTTTGACAGCAACCTGCATCTAACTGCAATTCTCACATTCATCCTGTTACCTTTTGCTTCTTTTTTTCCTCCCTTCACCTTCTGCCTCTGTCTCATGGCCACTACAATTGTGATTGTTAAACTCCTCAGGGACAGATCTTGCTTTTTTGCTTGTGTTGCTCTCCAAGTGCTGTGCATATTGATTGCACTGGGTAAATAATCAAAATGAATGAGCAAGAACTCATGACAACCTGGTAAGCCATTGGTCTGCAATATTTGGTTTTGTGCTGAGAGAATATGTACGTGATCACCTATTCCCTTATAGTGCTCCTACATTGGAATAGCACTTCATATCCACACCCAGTTGAGCTGTTATGACACAAATTGATTGCCCTAGAGATGTGAGGCCAGGGGCGTAACTATAATAGGGCAAGGGGAGACAGTTGTCTGGGGCCCCACTGCCTGGAGGTGGGGAGGCAGAGGCAAGTCACAAGGCACCCGCCCGGGCTTCCTTCAGTTGTATTCATCCTCCGAAATTGGTGTGAGTGTTAAGACCTGGAGCTACCAGAACAGCATGTCTTTCTCTAGTACCATTAAATGACTTGCATCAATTTACACTCTGGGCTCACTCCAATCTTGCTATGCCCGTGTGGGGCTGCTGTTCCAGCAATAGTTCTGAAAAGTTTGAACAACCTGATTGATTTATAAATGCATTTCCTTGCACTGATATCACACAGCTGTATCCTCTTTGTTTTACCATTCTTCATCCATTTTTTGGGGTGTGTGTGTGTGTGTGTGCGCGCGGTATTCATTGCAATTTCATTCTTCTACATTACACTCTCAGCCAGCTTAGCTGATGTTCCTGTTGGGCTTAGGCATGCCGCGCTTCCCTTTCCCAGCTGTCAGCTGGGGCAATCTCCTGATGGGAACAATGTGGGTGGAAATTTCTGAGTGGTTCTTTCTTACAAGTCCCCTGTGATACACAGCTTGAAAGTCACAGATGTAACAGAACTAACTAGGCCAGATACTGAAGGAATAACATTCCACTATTCAGTAATCCAAAAAGCTTCAGTTTAAGATGCTTTACATTTTCACTCGTGCTCTAAAAGGATGGACATTGCAAGTTGAGGTTCCCATCTTAACTTCCATACCATATAAGGTGTAAATACTTTGTACAGTCTGGCTTGTTTGTGTTTGTTTGTTTATCATATTTCTGTACCGCCTGACATGTACATCTCTAGGCGATATATGATGATGGCGGGATATCTGGGGGCCTCCCAGGTGGTGGAGGATTGCACTTTCAACTGCAAGTCTGGTCCAAATGGTGCCACTGATTACTTGATATAAAATGAACTGCAGGACATACTGATGCAGGAAATATCTAGTACAACGCCTCTTCTAAGGCAAGATAAACAAGTCTAGAATCACCCAACTGTTTTTCTTCCAGCCCTTGCTTGAAAACTGCCAAGAAAGGAGACTGCACAAACTTTCTTGGCTGAACATATTTTTACAATTACAGTAGTAGCTTTCCCCTGATATGTACTTTCCCTACCTTTTTGTAATTTGCCCTCATTCCATCCCACTCATTCCCCATCCTCATTTGTTCTGTCTTTCCTCTTTGTAATATTTTTTAACAGAAAAAAATGCCAATGTCTCCCTTCTAGATGTTCGGGCCTGTAGGCTACTCTGCTACCCAGCAATTTTAGCCTTTCCTCATACAGTTTGCTCTTCTGATTCAGGCGGTTGCATTACAGTACGGTTTACTCAACTGCTGGGTGGATGCTTTGTATAAATTTCAGATCAGAATCTGGAAACTTTTGACATGGGCTTTGAGCCAATGCACATCCGTTCTGATCTGGCACTTCTTCCTGAGCTGAGAGTTTGTTAAACTGTGTCAGAGAGTGTGATGTGGATAGCAGTGGTCTGTGCTAAGGGCTGGAACATAGGCCCAGTCTGCACAAACTGTAAAAATCACATTGTCAAACTGTTTCTGGCCAGTACCACTTCGGACTGCAAGTGGGTTAATATTTTCCCACATTATTGAATGCTTCACCATATCAACACCCATTGTTTCATGTGTACAGTACAGTAGTGCACGGCCACACCACCACTCACTAGGCTAAACATACCACACAGGACTCACAGGCCTGGAAGGTTGTCCTCAGAGAACAGGGTTGGGCGCACTGAACCCACTATTCCCCATTCACAGCTACCACTCCCAACAGTAGCCATCTCACCTTGAACTTCCTCCTTCTAGGATCTTTCCCAGTCTTCCTAAAGCTGCTTATATAATCTTCTGTTATTTAGCTCCCCCCTTCCCTAGGTGTTCCCCTGTGTTGCCATCACAACCTGCTGGCTTCCCAGTATATGCTGACACCCCTGCTAACTTGGCAAAAAGACACCTTTTAACGTGGTTTATTCTCTTTATTTAGCAGGGAGAGAATAACTGGCCCTATCCACCCCCAGCAGAGTACCTCCAGTGACTGTTGCTGGTGTCTATCTTCTGTTTCTTTTTAGATTGTGAGCCCTCTGGGGACAGGGATCCATCTTATTTATTTGTTATTTCTCTGTGTAAACCACTCTGAGCCATTTTTGGAAGTGCGGTATAGAAATCAAATTTATATTATATTAGAGAGAGAGAGAGAGAGAGAGAGAGAGAGAGAGAGAGAGGAGAGAGAGAGAGAGAGAGATAGCCATGGCTTTATCACTCATGGAATATTCTGAGGTCTAGTGACTGTGGCATGTCCTGTTTGAGGATAGCTTGGCGTGCTGTGCCACCCATATCATAGAATATTAGATGTTAGGAAGAAGAGCTGTAGCCTAACAAGCTTATTTTCTGTGTAGGGTCCCCCCACCCCCACTCTGCCATGGGAGAGCATTCAAACTCACAGTCGATCACCTGCAGTGTGAAGTGATACAGCCCAGTGCTGGAGATGAAACTCCAGGGTGCTTTCCAGATTAGACCCTGCAACTGGATCAGGACGTATCTCTGAAGTGTGCTTCCACACTTCCTGTGTTGTGACACCGCAGTCCCTATACTGACAGCAGGGTGCCATTCATATTTCCAATGCCTTGTTTCGGATTTAATCGGTGCAATATAGTGCTATGACGTCGTATATCTGGCATTAAAAGTTGCTGTTTTATGGGGTTGTTCGTTTTTGCAAGACTGCTCCCCCCGATGTTTACATTTTGAATGTGATTTGCCTAAACAGAAGCATTTTGCTGCTGTTGAATGGCTAACTGGAAAGTGCCAAGGAGCATCAACTCTTGGCACCTTTTATCATAGTGACCACTAGGAGCATTAGGAGTAGTGACCGTGAGAAAAGGTCTTCCTCTTTGTTTCACTCTTGTAGTCTGATCTGTCTTTCTGTGATTGGTAGACTGATATTCTCAGGGCCTATCTGCTCTGCTCTTCTTGCTCCCAGACTGCTTCTTGCTCTCTGCTCTGCTGCAGACTCCATTAGTCATGCAGCTTCTTTCTTTCTCTTGCTCAGTGTACTATGAAGACTGAAAGCTCAATCATACAGACATTCTATCCAAGAACGTATTTCACCAATAAAGCTTACTTGCTTTTGGATCTTAAACAGCTGCCTCAAGTTACTCTTTAACTTTAACTGCTGATGCTGGTTTTGTTATAATTGGGTTAGTCAAACCCCTCCCCTCCAACATCCAGAAACAGTTTTATTGCATGATGCTTTGTCTAGGCCTAACTTTCACTGAGGAAGTAGGTTTCTATCAAAGCTGTACTACTTTAAATTGCAAGTGGGGGCTGAATGTTCTCTATTTAAACACACACACAAACAAGTTGTTCTAGTAAGAACTAATCAGCCTACTTTCCTTTCACTGTCTCTACAACTGGACTAAATTTGGTGCAAATCAAGGTCCACAAGTTAGATCTCTTGCGCCTCAAATGCTCATGTATCTGCCGTCTTGGATCGGGGTGGATGTCGTCATTCAGCACTGAGGTGTCCATGTGTGTCATTCATTACAGCTGTTCCAAATTTGATTCAAATAGGTTAGACCAGGGATTCTCAACGTTGGGTCCCCAGATGTCATTGGACTTCAACTCCCATAACCCCCAGCCCCAGTGGCCTTTGGTTGGGGATTATGGGAGTTGAAGTCCAATAACATCTGGGGACCCAACATTGAGAATCCCTGGGTTAGACAGTCCTCAAGTTAGTGCACTTGTGCCTCAAAAGGTTATGCATCCACCATCCTGGATCAGGGTAGGTGACATCATCACAAACTACACCATTGGGGCATCACTATGTGTCCATTCAGCTGTAGCAAATTTGGTTCAAATTGGTTAGACTGTCCACAAGTTAGTGCACTTGTGCCTTCAAAGTTTGCACGTCCACCATCTTGAATTGAGGTGGATGATATTGTCACAATCTTCACCACTGAGGTGTCCCTATGTGTCCCTACAGCTGCAGCAAATTTGGTTCAAATTGGTTAAGTGGTTCACAAGTTAGCCCACTTGCACCTCAAAAGTTTATGTGTCCGCCATCTTGGAGCAGGGTGGATGACATCATCACAAACTACACCGTTGAGATGTCTCTATGTGTTACTCACTGCAACTGTACCTAATTTGGTTTAAATTGGTTAGACAGTCCACAAATTAGCTTGCTTGCACCTCAGATGTTCATGCGGCCGCCATCTTGAATTGGAGTGGATGACATCATCACACACCACACCCTTTGGGCATCCCTATGTGTCCCTACATCTGTAGCAAATTTGGTTCAAATCAGTCAGGCGGTTCACAAGTTAGCCCACTTGTGCCTCAAAAGTTTACACATCCACCATCTTGGATTGGGGTGGATGACAACATCACAAACTACACTGTTGAGGTGTCCCTATGTGTCCCTACAACGATACCCAGTTTGATTCATATTGGTCCAGGCATGAAGTTGATGGGGGGCGGGGGACACAGGGACACACACATAGAATGCCGGGTAGTCTCATAAGCCTACTGGAAAGTAGGCTAAAAACCCTGCACACAGAGAACTAGCACAGCAAGGAATGTCACAGCTCAGCTGTGTTTGCTCCAGATTTTGGGGTAGTTGTCCAAACCTGGAAAATACGGGGGTCTTAGAAGAGCATACTAGATTGTATGATTTAATTATTTGTATTGTGAACAAAACAAAGAAGATGTACAAACTCTCCTTAAACTTGTCTATTATACTTATCCATATGTATGTGTATCTTTTATCTCACAACACAGCATATAACAGGTTCCTAACCCTACCTAACCTAAGGATCTAAGCCAACTTCCACCCCAGGGGAAGGTGAGGGAAGACAATCAGTGGCCCTGGGACAGGGTGGGAGGCTGAGCACCGTGCCTGCTCCCAGCCCCGCTTCAGCACTGTGCCTGCTGCCAGTCCCCACCCCACCCCACCCCGCCGGGTGCTGTACCCTGCACCAGTCACGCCCCTTCCAGCTGCATCAGCACTCCGATACAGGGGGTGTTGCTGACACTGGGAACCAACACATCCATCTAGGTGGCCTGAGCTTTCTTCACTGGCCTGGCTGGGTGCTTCTTCCTCTCCTTCACTCATGTAATTAACCCAGTCAGAGAGATATAGCCCTACAAGAGTGTTGCAAGCACACTGTAATAGCACACTCACATATAGGGTGAAGTGGTCAGTTTGTTTAGTTAACATCACAAGGTACACTTGTCAGCCAAGACAGGTGGTTTGGCACTTGGGATCATCAAGAGTTGTGCACACACAATATAAATATTACCCCATTGCAAGAGGACTCCCTAGTTCCTTCAGTTCCTCCATAGGAGATAGAAATTTCTATCTAGGTCAGTGTATCCAATTATTTCCAGTATTGGCCACAATTCCCCAGCGACTGTTGTGAAAATTAGGATGGCAATGCAATTTGTGTATTGTTGTATACACACAACACACACACACATTTTATTAAATTTGAAAATCCACAGTCACACTTCTGATTGTGACTATTAACTTTGCTGGAGTCTTTATTGGCTTTGATTTTGTAAACCAGAAAGTGGAATTGGTTCAATGAAACAAACATTAATTTTCCAGGACAGAAAAGGGATATTTAGCTAAAAGAACTTTGCCAGGAAAATTGGGCTGATTTCTTACACGATACTGCCAAAAGTCTTTTAGAACAGAAAGGGACAGGCAAATAATCTGACTATCATATCACAGAATCCTCCAAGTTAACACATTTGTAACTATAGCTGTTTTATTATATAATATTTGTAACTATATACGATCAACTCTCTCTCTCTCTCTCTCTCTCTCTCACACACACACACACACCGTATATATAGAATTCTCTCTCTATCAATAATGTTTGTAACTATAGCTGCATTATATGTATAAAATATAGTATATACAATATATACTATATTGTAACTGCTACAACTTTCATAAGCTATACAAGCCACTACTGGTCATTCACACAATATTACCATGGTAACACAAATGTTAAGCTTGCTGAGTCTCAAAACAAACATAACTCTAAATGTGCCATATGGGTTTTTTTTGGTTTTTTTAAAATCTCCCCTGAATCAAAATAGCCATGTAGGGGGCGGAAGTCAGAACCAGGAGCATGGAGCACAGGAATGGGGCATTTTACCTTATCCCCCCTTGTTCCATGGTCCTGATGAAATTTTGCCCCACAAGCGGTTATCAGCTGCATGAGGGAGGCTTTCATTGGCACAAATGGAGTTTTCCTTCCCTTGGCTGATACCAGCTTGTGGAAGGAGAATTTGTTTGGTGCTTGAATTTGCTAGATAGGTGTTGTCTCTGCACTTGTCTTGTATATTTTGTGTCTATTTTCAGGCTTGGGGGTGGAGTCTAAGTTTTTGTTAGCCTCCTTACTTGCTGTCCTGAATTCAAACTGAGAGGTTCTCCCTCTCTCTACATAGAGACTGTTAGTCTGTTTATTGTTTTCTTAGGCTATGTTTTAGTTAGTAATAAATATCAAACTCTTGCTTCTCATTTAAAGTTGGCTCCCTGTTAAATTTCTTATAGAGCATAAGTAATTTCTTTGCTACACTTGGGACTGCAGAGAGAAAGGGTTCAATGCCTCTTCCCGTGTATGGTACTGCAGTACTGATCCTGACCTTCCTTTCCATGGCTGCTATTCTGATTCAGAAGGGGTGGGCCAGATGCAAACCCAAATGAGGGGTTTAGGGTTTATTTTGACCACGAACGAAGCCAACTAGATGTGACAGGACCGCTACATGTACTCTCGCGTGTCTGGTTCTGTTCATGTGTAAAGCAGGGGATGGGAAGGCCTACTCTTTTCTTTCTCTCCACGAAATTGAGTGCATAGGTGAGGAGAGCTACACTCTGCCTTACCTTGCTGCCCTCTGTAGCTTCAAGCAGTTTCCTTCCAGCTCAGTTCTGATACCGGAGGGGAACTGGACTGCTGGGGAGAAAACTGCTTGAAGCCATAGAGGGCAGCGAGGTAAGGCAGGAAGGAGGCAGGGTTGAATTGTCTTCAACCACGCACTCCATTTCATCTAAAGAAAGAAAGAAAGAGCCATCTGCTCCTCATTTTATATATGAATGGATCAGACACATTAATAAAATGTATATTGCTCATCACGGGCCTTTAGCTCCATCAGAATTTAAAGAATTGCCCATCTATCAATTTACACCACCCCAGTTCTGTTTGGGTTTGACTATCTTGCTCTGCCCTTGGGAATGTACTAGTTGATTTTGTCTCACTTTAACTTCATGACAGTTCCTGATTTCTTGACTCCGGCTTATCATGACCCTGATTCTGAACTGTTGCATGGCTGTAACTGTGGTTACATTGGGCCAGTCCAGACGAGTAAGCAGAAACACATTGCTCTGTATGCTTGCCACCTGTTCACTGTTTCAAGGAATTGAAATTAATTTATTTCAGGATGCACTTAATCTAGGATTAAATTGTAGTTTTCCTTTCTAAGTTAATAAGGAAAGCAGGTTGTTCCTGTTTTTTGGTCTTGGGGCTGGGGCTGAGTCAGGACCAGGACCACTGAGTGCAGAGGACAGTACACACTATGACAACAGGGGTGGCTTCATATTGCAGGCCTCTAGAAAGCAGTCTTCAGCCCTGTGAGCCAGGTAGCAGAGCGCATTGTGGCAGGAACTACAGGAAGCTTTGGAGCCAAAGCGTCACCCTTGTCCTTGCAGGCAGTGGGAGGGAGGCTAAGCCATGTGGAGAGAGCAACTAGGCCTGCAAAAGTGTGGCTTATTCTAAGAAAGACAATGAGACTATTTTCACGTGTGGCTAAAACTGGGCTAGGGAACCCCAGCCCAATTTTAGCCACACGTGAGAACCAACCCAGTCCAATTTTAGCCGCGCGGCTCCCGGTGGTGGCTCGGCGGCAACCCCCCCCCAGGTAGCCTGTCTCTTAACCCAGGTTTTGGGCGCAAGGGCACCTGAAATGTGGGTTAAGTGATAGTGAGCAGAGTCTCACGATCAGTGAAACCCGGCTTCTGCAGCAGAGCGGGGAGAGCAGGCTAAGCCCGCTCTCCCTGCTCACGATCCGTGCGGGAGCCCATTCCGGCTGCCCACATGATTGCTGGCTCCATAATGGAGCCGGCGGGGGCTGGGGAGCTCGGGGACTGCGTGGCCCCTGGAAGCTCCAGTATGCCCTGTGCGAGCACGCAGGGCATACTGGGGAGACCCCCGGAGCCGGGAGGTGGCTTTTCGCCTCCCGTCCGGGGGTCTACTCATGAGTAGCCACAGCGCGGAGCCGCGCTGCGACTACTCACGATTGGGAAGCCCGGGTTTGTGGAGTGCTCACTCCGCAAACCCGGACTTAGGGGAGGGCTACAAAAGCGGGCTAGCCGCTTGTAAGCCACTGGGCTCGCCTGCGAGCCCGGTGGTTTACACGAGCAGCAAAAATTGTGCTAGGCTCTCCTAGCCCGATTTTTGCTGATCGTGAGAATAGCCCTAGTGTGTTGTTGCGGCAACAATTAAATTTTTAAAGCAGATTTGTTTAATATTTTTCCCCCACTTAATATTTTAATTGTGTCTTTTTTACCATCTTGTGTTAAAAAAATTTTCCCCCTGTAAACCGCCTTGGGATTGCTTTAATGAAAGGCAGTATATAAATTTAACAATAGATAGATAGATAGATAGATAGATAGACAGATAGTGTGTCGTTGTGGTGTGTCAACACTGCGGGAGGCCCCCAAACCCCGCCACTCACACTGGCTCCAGGACAGAGCTGGTAATCGTCTGATTTGGCTGCCCAGGGACAACTGAGTGATTCTCTGCGGGGAGAGTGGGTCAAACCTGCTCTTCCCGCAAACCCCCTTTAGGCTCTTCACACTGCTCGTGTGAAGAGCCTCAATTTCTCTCTCTCTCTCTCTCTCTCTCTCTAAAGGGGTTAGAACCTTCCTGTACACCAGAAGTTCCTAATCTGGGTCCCTCCAGATGTTGCTGAACTACAACTCCCAGCACCCCCAGCCATAATAAATTGTAGCTGGGGATACTGGGAGTTGTAGTTCAGCAAAATCTGGAGGAATCCAGATTGGGAACCACTGCTCAGTCTCCAGCAAAAAAAATATAAATAATAGAAGGAGGAGGGAGGCAAATGCAGGAATATCATGAAGCATGGGGAAATGAGTTCTGTTGGTTGCATAAAACGCATTTTAATGCTTTGAAAGCTCATTGCAGTGAATGTAACAGAGACCTCTCAATTTTACACTGTAGGGCATATGATGTGTGTGGTTTTTCAGGTGGAACTCTATTGCTCTGGCCCAGCTAGAGCACCACTCTCACCTCATATCTTCATGTGGGGCTGGAATGTCTGAACCAGCCCTTGATCACATGACTGACATGCTGCTTTAATGGGGAAAAGAAAGCATGCCAGGCGGGTGGGGCCTACATGTTGTACCCCCATTTCTCCTCATGCAGTAGGCTGTATCTTGGACAGTATTGTCTGAAGCAGCCCATTATATCTTATGTTATGTTGGTGCCATTGACATGTTTATAAATCACTTTGGCATCCTGTGGAGATGATAGTTGGCCAGCTATCTGCTGTTAGTACAACGAATAATGGTTTACTGTGAAAATTCCCATTGATAGATTATCTTTGAGAGGCAAGTTGTCCTCAATGAGTAGACATCCTCCAAAATGCCCATTTTGCATTGTAGATGCAGGGAAATATACAACACTATTTTTGAAATTCTGTATCTCTTGAAATATGGCACACAGAAAAGTGAATGGGGTGTTCTGTATTTTTTTGGCCATTGGACCATTAGATATGACTGCCAAATAGATTAATTATAATCAGCAGATACAGATGTTACACTTTATTTCCTCGCTTTAATACATGACTGTAAGAAGCAGTTTCAGACACATCAAGATGACACTGAAGTTTAGTAAACTGGATTGGATTGTGCCCTTGATGTGTAAAATATACAAGTTGTCTTAATTTATGAGCACTGTCTCTTGATCTGTGAGAAAGGGCTCGAAGGGGCAGAGGAGGAAGCCTCAAAAAGCTGACCTCCTCCGCAGACTAGCCACTCTCTTGGTCTGGGCGCGGAGATGGTGCACCCAGACTGTGTGCAGCTGCCTTCTCAGCTTGCCCCGCCCCCAGAACTCCCATCATGCAACACACAAGTGCACGGTGCTTTGTGGGGATTCCCTTCATGCCGGCTGGGAGCCCTGCAAACTCCTAGCCCCAGCTGCAAGCAGCTAGGGCTGGCAGACAATCAGAAACACGGGATTTAGAAGGTGGCTTGCTCTCTTAACCCTGTTTAAGAGGGTGGCTGGCTTGGCGGATTTGCCGCTGAGGCACCACCGGGATTGGGTGTGATCCCACCAGTTCTCACTCATGGGCAAGACCAGGCTTGGCCTCGCTAGCCCGGTTTTGCCTGCACGTGAGAACAGCCTCTGTGTGTGCTATTTATATGATCTTGATTTAAATACTTACACTTTTAGAGTTACTAAGTTTAGTGAAATCATAGGGCATCACCATGTATTTCTCAGAAAATTCTCTCTCACGTTAAAAATTTCACATAATATGGTTATTTCTGCATGAATAAAAACAAAATAAAACTATAGGTGAAGCGTGTGATGTTTAGGGTTTGTCTTCTTCCCCAGAAGTCATGAGAGAGGCATTGTTCTGAGTTAGTTCAGGATTATTCTTGTATTCAGATGCACACAGTTGCCTTTATGGTAGAAAACCTCACTTGCTGCCGTCCACTAGCACTTAAAAAATTGGCAGTCATGAGATTTAGCTCTGGCTAACAGAGACGTTCCTCTAACTTAATTAGCTGGTGCTCTCCTGCTGTTGGCACTGGGTGTGCTGCTGGGTATTGCTCGTTTTGCAGACAAGAGACAGTGCAGCACACGGTGCACAGCTGTGGACTGTCCAGCTGCATCTGTCAGCTAAGTGCAGGCAGTGGAGGGGAAAAGAGAGAGGGAGTGTAATGTAGGCCATTTGGAGGACAGAAGACTATTTGAAAGGGCAGCTCAGAATATAAGCTCAGTGAAAAATGTGAATAAGAATCATGCCAACATTTACTGGAAGATAAATTCATGGTGTGGACACGTGGAAAACCCGCACACTTCAGCACAGGACTGACTGCATATGAGGGCTCTGATGTCTGGCGATGCCATTGCAGACTGAGGCCCAATACTGAAAGCAGCGCCTTTGAAAAAAAAGAGCCTGCCAGTCAAGGGTTCAACTGTATGTGACCCATCAACCACTTTTCCTGTTGCAGCCTTGAATCTTAAATGTTTTATTAATTTCTATCCCACTCTTCCTCCAAGGATCAGGGTAGCATTTGATCATTGCCCAAACTTATTGGTCTCAGTCTCCCAGCGGTTTTTACAAACGGAAATGGGAAGAGGGAGTAAAGAGCCCTTATCCAGAGCAACCTGATGACATCTCATACTGAGCCCTGTCTTCTGCAACTAGCCTTGCCTGTTTTTTGCCCAGCCGCTGCAAACCCTTTGCTTAAACCTGCTGCCTTGACCTGGACGTTCATTCTCAATCTGTTGGTTTGCCTGTGCCTGCCTGCCTTGGAGACTCTTGTATCCAGAGATGTCTCTAGCTTGTGCGGGGCCAGGGCAAAAATGGTTTACACACACACACACACGCACACACCCTCTCATGATGAATCAATAGTGTTCCAGCCCTGCTAGAGCTAGAAAAGTCTCTGCTATTGTGCTGCAGTTCAGGGTCCCTGTAGGCATGGGGTCCTGGCCTGGGTAACTGCCCTGCTACCTCCCACTGCAGACAGCCTTGCCTGTACTTGATCCTGTCTTGCCTCTGCCATGGATCTGATTTCATCCTTAGACCTTGTTATAAATATGCTCTTTGATTGTACAGAATCACCTCTGCATTAGCATAGCCTGTCATGGTGTCTGATTATAGACAGAGGGTCCTGATTAATGGTATTTGATGGTTGATAGTCACTCCAAGCCTCTGTCATCATCACCATCCTTTATTATAGACCAGCATAAAAATACATGTTAAAGAATACGAGTAAATAAAAGTGGAAATAGAAGGTGGTTACATATATGATGATGCATATTAACATGAAAAGAACTAACAATACTAAGAATGTATGAAGGTGATTACAAGTTTAAAAATACGAGTACTAAAAATGCTATAAGTACTAAAATACTAAAAATGAAAATGAATAAAATAATAATAATACCATTATTATGTTTAAAAGTCATAAAATGCATAAAAGACATTAAAAGGGGGACATAAAATAATATACTTTAAAAACCCATAATATAATAGAGCTACCAAAACCAGAATAAAAATTATATTGAGTATTAAAACCAATTTAAAAAGGCATAAAAGGGAGGCGTGAGCAATTACAGGGTCAAATCAGGGCTAAAAAGGCTTACAGCCCATCATCCACCGATGGATGCCGATTGCAGCCGCACAGTATCTGGCAGCGCTATAAGTTATGGTAGGATTAAGGTCAGAGAGTAGCAGGGAACTGTAGAACTGTCTGGGATGTCTCAGGAACTTGCTTAACAGTGGAAGAATAAAAGAGGCACAAATGTCTCTATAGAACGAGCCATATAGGAGGACATGCTCAGTAGTTCAATCTGCCCTGAGCCACAGGGGCACAGACAATCTGCAAATGGGATCCTTCTATAGCGGCCTTCTAGCACTGCTGAGAGGAGGCCATGGCAGTGAGCCAAGGTGAATGCCCTTCTGTGGTTTGGGACCTCCATTTGATTGAGATGTGCTGCAGGAGAAGCAGAATATCTAAGCCCATCACTGATATAAAATTTTGGGACACTGCTAAGATCAATTTGGCACTCAATGTCTGTAATGCGCTGCTTGATGGTTGCTTTTGCCTGATCATAGTCCATGCTGAGCAAGGTCAGTGGGGAGAGGCCGAAAGGAGACGTTTTGGCCTCAATTGTCTATATCCAACTGGAACGGTAATCATTGTGTAGGGTTAAGAGGGCAAGGCCAATTGGGCGAGAGGATAATCTGAGCCCATAACAAAGAGTGGTCACCCACACCCTAGCCTCACTCTTGATCAGGCCTGTCTCCAGTTGCAGAGTGGCATTGGGGACACATCTCGGAACACAGAGTGCTGCCCTCAGGAATTTGGATTGTATCCGTTCCAGAGTCGCAATGCTGGGAAAGGGACCCAACTGAGAACCATAGAGGAGTTGAGCTTGTGGCTTGGCTTTGAACAGTTCAAGTGCTGTGGGTAGATAATGACCTCCTCTTGTCCGTAGGTATTGAAGAATAGCAGAGGAGCTTCTCTGGGCATTTAAAGCCACGTGTTCTCCATGGGCTTTTCTAGTGCCGCCAGATTGGAAAACTACTCCTGAGTGCTTAAAATGTGCAACTTGCTCAATCTTATGACCTTCGATCCTCCAACAGTAGATCTTGGGCCTCCTGGCAAAGGCCATGATTTTCGTTTTTGATAGCTGATTTTGAGGCAGTCCTCCTTGCAGTGCAACAACAAGGCCCTCAGAGCTCTTCTAAGGCCGATGGGGTCCTTGAGAGGATGTCTGCAATGCATCATCCGCATATAACAATATGGCAGTGTGTCTCCCCGCAAGTTTTGGAGGGTGAAAATCAGGATTGCTGAGCTGGCCCACCATAGAGCTAGTGTAGAAGTTAAATAGGAGTGGGGCCAAGATACATCCTTGTTTAACGCCCTTCTGAGTTAGAACAGCCCTTGTGAGGTGGCCTTGTGGACTACATCTCACCTTGAGTGAGGTGTCTGTATGCAGGGTGCAAAGAAGATATAGCAGACGTTGGTCAATGGAGGAAGCCTCCAACTTCTCAAGCCTCTAGAGTGGATAACTCACCAGGAGGTTCCCCAGACTGGGGGCTTTACTGCAGGAGGAAGTGATACAAGTTAAGACAAGAGTATATAAAGCACAAACAAGCATAAATCAAAGTAAAATGGGCCCGTTCACATTGCCGTTTTTTATTACGGTTGATTACATTTTGTTATGGTTTTCCAAATGGTTTGTTCATACAGCCAGCTCCCCCCTAATCCAACATGCCCATTTCTGGCCAATAGGGTTGTAGAGCAGGTCCCTGTCTCCTGCTTCCGATTGGCACATTCACCTGTGCCCAGGCAGTGAAGAGAATGGGGGAAGTACATGTGTGTGCACATGCATGGTGCCCACAGATTCCCTCAAATGTAATTTTCTGTCTTTCTTTAAAAAACAAAACAAAACATTTTCCTGGTGTTCTTGTGCAAGAATAACTGCATACTATATCAATGGGAAGCTCCAGCTACTGTAATGGAGCACTAATTCCAGAGTGTGCTTTGCGGGGCTGGGGTGTGTGGGGGAAGCTTCCTGCTGGAATGGAAGCGCTTTCCATTCTTACTGTCATATATATCCCCCCCCCCACCCTGACGGTGTTGTTGTGCAAAAACACCAGTACACCAGAGCAACTGGAAGATCCATCACATTACTCCCTCATTGAAAAGGATATCTGATGGGACAGCAGGGCACCATGCAGGCCCCCTCCACAGACACCACCTAATGGTTATTACTTCTTTCTCTGTTTATGAAAGATGTTGCTGGGCTGCTCTGATGTATTGGTGTTCTTGTACAAGAACATCATGGATGTCTATGTTTTTTTTAAAAGGATAACAAAGTGGAAGGTAACACAAGCTCCCCTCCGCAAGACCCCTCCAAATGCTGCTTTTTCTGTGTTCTAGTCATATAACCTCCTCCATCCCCCGCGCACACACCCCGCTGCCACCACTACAGAGCTTGAAACTTGCTGTGGATTTTGCAGTAGCTGGACCTTCCCGTATTTAGTATTAAATGGAGCTCTGGAATGGCAGTAGACATTAGGATGCAGGAAGCAAGTCTGTCCAGGAGTGGAACTAAAAAGGATTGGAAATGGAGTCACCTCTATCTCACACTTTATCTCAGGGATCTCTCCACACAGCTCCACAAAAATGCCAGAGTATCACAAACAACCATTTTCAACACTCCCTCAAAGTGCAGTGTTTGAAAGTTGTGTATAATACACAGTAAGAGCCAATCATCATGAAAAAAAGCTGAATAATGCTGCAATGTATTATTATTAATTTTTTATTATTATTTTGCATTTATATCCCGCTCTTCCTCCAAGGAGCCCAGAGCGGTGTACTACATACTTACGTTTCTCCTCACAACAACCCTGTGAAGTAGGGTAGGCTGAGAGAGAAGTGACTGGCCCAGAGTCACCCAGCTAGTTTCATGGCTGAATGGGGATTTGAACTCGGGTCTCCCCGGTCCTAGTCCGGCACTCTAACCACTACACCACGCTGGCTCCCTTTGAAAGACACCTTACTGTTACTGTATTGAAGTTGCTGTAAACGCCCCCCCCCCCTTCATCTGAATTCCCCCAACACTAATTGTAGTAAGGCAGGAGTAAATTGCCATTTGGAAAACCTCCAGCAGTTTAGTACATTTCATGGGCACTTTCCAGACTAGGTGCTGGAACAGCAGCAAAATGCCTCTGTTCAGGCAAGTTGCACTGAAAATGTAAACAGCAGGGGAGCAGTCTCACAGCAACTAACAACCCGAAAAAACAGCAACTTCCTTACGCTGGATAGACAACGTCCTAGCTCTATATCTCAGCGATTAAATTTGAGATAAGGCATTGGCAATGTGAACGGCACCCTGTTGTCTGCATAGGGACTGCGGTGTCACAACGCAGGAAGTGTGAAAGCACACTTCCGAGATCCGACGTGACCCCATTGCAGGTTCTAATCTGGAAAGCGCCATGGTTTTGCTGCCTGCCTGATCGAACTGGCCTGATTCATGGCTGATCGGTTTGCGGTAGAACCAGTCCATGCACACCCCTACAAAAGAGTTAAACCAGACAATTACAGTAATCAGCTGAGTCTGTAGTTCACAAACCCATTGATGACTCATTGATTACCTCTGCCTGAAAAATTTGGGCAAGCTAACCACAAATGCATCCTCAAGTGTCCCACCAGTGATCAGGAGAATCTCTGGATGATGGGATGGTGAGTCATAGTACTTGAGTCTGGTACTTGAGTGGAGGAAGCCAATATGAGTCAGCCCATATAAATGCTTACTAAATATTGCATGTTTGAACTTATTGAACATACATATTTTGCAATGAATTATATTGTGCAAAAAATATTTTTTTTAATCCTATGGAATATACTGTACCAGAATGTGGTAGGCGTGATTCCAGTAAGCGTGGAAATATTTTCTAGGATTCCGTAGATCTCGCAACCATAGATCTGTCTCTCTTTACTCTCTTTTCTCCCTACCCAAAGACAACTTGTGTAGCATAGTGACTAAACATGTGACATGCAACTTATAAGATAAAGCTACTGGCAGCCTATATCTAAATAGGCTTCTTGCAGCTCTCTAGAAATTAAGATGGAGGTCTTTTTCAGCACTATCCTGAGATGCCACGGATTTACAGCCTGCCCTCACTTTTTGAAATAGAGCAGGCATATAATCCAACTGCCCAATTCTATGCATGTTTACTTAGAAGTAAGTCCTGCTGATTTCAGTGGGGCTTACTTCCAGGTGCGTGGGCATGGGCTATCAGCTAATTAAGTAAGCAGCTGTGCTGACTTCAGTCAGTGCTGGGTAGAATAGATGCCATGGGAGTTCAGAGGAAGGCAGCTATTAGAAGGAAGAGTTCTTTATTGTGTTATAGGAAGAGACAAGTTCAACAAGAAGTACAGGCAGGAAGTAGGAAGGGACTCTTGCCTCCAATTAGGATCACTAGTTGCAAATGCTTGTGCCACCTACTGGCTGGGTAAATTACAATAACATTTCCACACAATAGAGTTGTAAGGGACCTTGGAGTCTTTTCAAATTGTGCTGTATGCATATTGGAGGAAAGCAAGATAGGTGTGCATGCGCACACACGTGCACACACTCTCTCTCTCTCTCTCTGAAGAAAAACAGAGCAAACAAAACCCTGGGTGGGTAACCTGCTGCCTCATGTCCAAATGATAAATGAAAAGGTTCTAGCAGTCTTTAAACTATCTTACTTTGTTGTGTCCTTCATTTTTCCAAAGTGATTAACATGGGTTTGGAAAGCATTCCAAAACTCTATTTCACAAGTTTTCTATAATTTTTACTTTAGCAATATAGCAATAGCACTTACATTTATATACCGCTCTATAGCCGGAGCTCTCTAAGCGGTTTACAATGATTTAGCATATTGCCCCCAACATTCTGGGTACTCATTTTACCAACCTCGGAAGGATGGAAGGCTGAGTCAACCTTGAGCCCCTGGTCAGGATCGAACTTGTAACCTTCTGGTTACAGGGCGGCAGTTTTACCACTGTGCCACCAGGGGCTCTTTATTTAATCTCTTTAATCAATTACTCTTTAATCAATTACTAATTCTTTATTCCCCCCATTTCAATTGTATTCACAATTGTGATACACTAATTTTAGCGATTTTGAATGTGATGAATTATAACTTTGCCCATTAAATTCACAGATGTAAAATTACATCTGAAAAATAGGCAGCACATCACATCCTGACCACCTTGAGTCCTCCGACTTTAAAAATACTTCTTAAGTTCCTGACTTTCCAGATCAGGGTGAAGTTTATTTTGAGCAAGACCATTGCAGTGAGAAAAGCTGCATTTTTGCTGTGCAAGCTGTGCAGCTGTCCAGTAGAGGGCAGAACAAGAACAAGAAATATATAGTGGGCCAGAACAGATGTTAGTTGTACAAGGAAAGGTATGACTTGACTTCAAAGATAATCTCACCCCACCCACACTCTGCACTGATTTCAGTGTTAAAAGTGGGTGGTTTGTGCCACTGAAACACAGGGTCCTTCAGTAATGTTCACCTTCTCAGGCTAGAAAGTGTTTGTAGGAAACCTTTTTTGTCTTTGTAGTGTTTTGACCAGTAGCTATTATTTACACTTGGTTCAGACATTAGACATATTTTTAGTGGGCACTCTTGGGTCCTGCCTTTCAAGACAAAACTTTGGAAACTGCTGTTTTAAGCTATTTTGAGCTCTTTATGCTGTTTTAAAGTGGCACATTCCTGATTTATTGTTTTACTTTTGTATTATTTGTATGGCACCTTTAAGAATTTTATAGAAAGATATGATAGAAATGCTGAAATAACTAACTAACCTGTTGCTGCAGATGGAGCCATTCTCAGCTGATTTTGCTATCTGTGAAGCCTGTTCCTTTATTGAGAAACTCAGGGGCCACTTGGATCAGTCTTGAACTCCAGAAAAACGTGAAGCAGCCTGAGCAGCTGCAGTAGTTTTGTCAAGGACCAAGTGCTGTCCAGTATCACTGAATTCACCACAGCAAGTCTTCAAACCTATGTTATGACATCACAAAGCACATTAAGCTGGTTGCAGTTACTGTGTGACTTTGGATTGGCTAAGCAGACTTCAGACAGTTTTACTGGGATAGCAACTAGTTAAAATGGGAGCAACAACATAAACATAAGAAGAGCTTGGATGCAAGATCCAGCATCCTGCTACCAACAATGGCCAGTCAGGATGCTGGTGAACAGGGCAGGAAGCACACACCTCCCCGCACACCTGGTTCTCAAAGGTATGCTCTTCCTTCAACATGGAGGCTCCTTTTAACTGTTGGACATGGAATTCCAGTGCATCGACCTTTTGCGCCATCCTAATGGCCACTAGGGGCATTGAGAGTAGGGTTAGTTAGTGAGGATCTCCTTACCTATCCCTGCTTGCCTCTACTCTATGATCCTTGCTTTGACTCTTCAGGTACTTCTTGTAGTGAGTCTGTCCTCTTCCTTTCCTCCTAGACAGAAGATGGAGACATCTCTCTCTCCCTCTCCCTATTCATTATGTAGCTGATAGATAGGATAGTTCTTTCCTATCTCAAATGTACTTCACCAATAAATCAATTTAGTTGACAGTGATCTATTCTACAGTGATCTCCATGTGTGTTCCTTAAATAGCTGCAATAACTAAATTCTGCACTCTGTAACTAGAGTGGTAGCTTCCTTGGACCTTGTTAAAATAATCACAAACTCCAACTTTACTTACCATGGTTAATAGATTCATCCTCTATTAATCTGTCTAATCCCCTTTTTTAAGCCCATCTGAATTGGTGACCCTCACCACTCTTTTGATACTTAATGCCATGCAGCAAATATTCTGCTATAGAACTAAATGGCTTCTTTTTTTGTCAGCAGGGCTGTCCTTAGGGCGGGGCGACTGGAGCAATTGCCCAGAGCCCCACACTGGCACAGGCCCTGCTCTGGGCACATTGCAGTGCAGCCTGCCCTCCTCTCTCCTCCAGTCCCAGCCACTTATCTTTTTCCCAGCAGCGGATCTTTTATGTCTGTGTGCAGCTTGAAAGGCTCCCAGGCCAGCTGCTAGAGTTCCCCCTCTCCCTCCTCTCAGCTATTTGGCAGGTGGGCGGGGCTTCCAGAGAGGCCTACATGTAGGCCTCGCTGAAGCCTGAAGCTCAGGAAAGAAGCAGGCAGGTGGAGTGGGAGTGTGCCCAGCCCCAGAGTTCTCTGCAGACCCTCTGCCCAGCCCAGCCTTAGTAATGGAAGTATGATGTTATTTCCTTTTTGTGGTTATTCCCGTCCCCTTTGAATATGTAGGGATTGGCTTTGGTATTAAGCAGAGATGGAGGGCAGGGTGGGAGGAATATGTATCTTTAAATTGAATGGATTGGACAAATTGTTGGTTTTTAATTTTTTTAATTTAAGACCCCCCATCCAAAAAGTCCTATAAGTGGCTTGTTTCATGACAGAAAATTACAAAAATGTCTGGAACTGAAGCCCCCACCCCCCATCATTCCATCCCCATATGGAAGAATCTGCACTTTGATTTCATAAAAAAGGGTAAAACACCCCCCTTTCAGCCCCAGCCCTTTGATCACCTGGATTGACTTGGCATAGGGCTTTGGCATTGAGCAGAGATGTAGGGCAGGGTGGGAGGAATATGTATCTTTAAACTGAAGTGGATTGGACAAATTGTTGTTGTGTGTGTTTTAAGACCATCCAAAACATCCTATAAGTGTTTTGTTTCATGGCAGAAAATTACAAAAACTTCTGGAACAAACAATATATAATATTTACTTACTTACTTATTTATGAATGCACTATGCTCAAGTTGATTTGCAACCCAGAAGGTCTGAGAACTGTGAAGCATGTGTTGTGCTTTTTTATATTTGTTTTTTTAGAAATGCATTATATGTCCAAGCTGGTTGGACATGTCCAAAAACATCACTCACACTATTTACACTTTATGTCATCAATCAGTATGATTCTGTAATGATATGACATGTTAAGGAGGGCCCGCACATGCTGATTTGCCCCCAGCCCCGCACCCCACTAGGAATGGCCCTGTTTGTCAGTTTCTGCCTTGCAAAAAGAAAAGTCAACCCTTCAGAACAGAACACATGCTGAAGGAGAGGAAGCAACAAGGAGGATATATTTTTAAGGACAGGGAAATGTAATTATACTTGACAGCAAAACAACTAAAGGATGGGAAGGAAGAAATGAGAAGCAATGAAGCGGAAGAAACAAGGAACGTGTGTGTTAAGATTTCTAGCTGAGAGCAGAGAGCTGGAATAGAAGGAGAGGTGAATAGGACTGAGCTTAACAGAACAACTTTCCCCAAATATCTGATAGCTGAGGCACACTTTTGTTTGTTTTGCATTAAAATTGGAGGCAAAATCCATGAGGGTACTTCCTCTGTGGAACCAGCTTCCTATGTTTGCGAGGAAGACTGAGCAGATCAGGCTAGGCAAGAAAGCTGATCTGGCGAGTGACACGAAGTACTGAACAGAGCCTGGCATTGTGGCCTGTGAACAGTAAATCACCTGAGCAGCTGGTAACTCCAAGGTAGCTGGTATGCAAAGAGCACACTGGATCATGGGGCCAGATATATCCCAATTTATGTCCTGGGGGAACATTCCAGTTGACCTTTTTTGTTGAATAGGTGTGTTGGGTGGAACCAGCAAGGATTCCATTGTTGCTGACCGCTTTTCCTGAGTGTAACAATGTGGGAATTGCCAAGGCATACCAAGGCTTTTTGTCATGAAAACAGAGTGCTTGGCGTGTGAAGAGGAAATCTGCCTGGACCAATAATCCAGAGGGTCCAGTAATCCAATCAGTACTTTTAATGAATGGGTGCATCTCAAGGTCCTTATTGCTGACTCAACCTCTTTTGTGAAGGGGGAGAAAGCACCTCTGGGAGCCTTATCTGTGTTCTTTCTGCTGAGTTAATTGGTGCATTAGCTTGCTGCTATCCTTTGCAAAAAGGAGGGGATAGTGAGGCAGTTCACTCTGAGTGCAGAGCGACCTTGGCTAGAAGTTAACCTGCTTTAGTTAATTTCTAGGGCCTATTTAGGGTATCCCAGATAGGGAGGGCATGTATCTGCTCCCAATTGGCTTGTTAGGAGCCAAATCTAGGGGCAACTAGTACTGTCAGCGAAGTACTGTCAACCATGTGGCCTGTCCCCCATGCGCCCTAAATGGAGAGCTCGTGAGTCTGTGAGGCGTCTGAGCCCGTCAAGAGTGAGATCTCCAAGCCTGGAGACTCAAACACAAACGAGGGGGCTCCTGTATTATTTTATTATTTATTTATTCTGTTTCTATACCGCCCTTCCAAAAATGGCTCAGGGCAGTTTACACAGAGAAATAATAAATAAATAAATAAATAAGATGGACCCCTGTCCCCAAAGGGCTCACAATCTAAAAAGAAATATAAGATAGACACCAGCAACAGTCACTGGAGGTACTGTGCTGGGGGTGGATAGGGCTAGTTACTACCCCCCCGCTAAATAAAAGGGAATTGCTAGTAACACTACCCTCAGAGGAGCCCAGTTGTAAAAAGGCACATCTAGAGCCTCAAACAAGCATTTATTAAGTTAAATACTGAGCCAGGTCTCACGATCCATGAGATCTGGTTTCTTCGGGTGAGCAAGGAGAGCGGGCTAAGGGAGGGAGCAGAGAGGGAGCCCTGGGCGGCCGAATCGGCCTCCCACACGATTGCCAGCTCCGAGACGGAGCTGGTGGGGGCTGGGGAGCTCGGGGGCTGCACGGCCCCCGCAAGCCCCAGTACACCCTGCGCGAGCACGCAGGGCATACTGGGGAGACCCAATATGGCTTTTTGCCTCCCAGCCGGGGGCCTACTCATGAGTCGGTGCGGCACGAAGATGCGCCGCAGCTACTCACGCCGGTAAAAAGCAGGTTTGTGGAGCGCTCGCTCCTCAAACCTGCTGTTTATTACCAGGGGTTCCAGAGCGGGTGAGCCCGGTGGTTCTGACGATTAACAAAAATCGGGCTAGGCTCTCCTAGCCTGATGTTTGTTAATCGTGAGAATAGCCCCACTCTCTCAGGGCATGCTAACACTTCTCTCAAGACAAATTAATGTGGCATAGTTCTGGGGTGTGTGTGTGTGTGTTTGTGTTTGTTAATGGTCCATGACCCAAGTATGTTAAGCACCACCTTCTCCCACATATTCCACTGTGTGCATTCCATTCTGCATCAGAGGTCCTGTTATAGTTGCTTCCACCAAATAAAATTCAGTGGCATTCCACCAGAAGCAGGGCTTTTTCAGCAGTGACACCAGTGTTGGGGAATTCTCATCCTCAAGAGGTTGGCCAAGCTTTCACTCTGCATCTCTTCAGAGAGCAGGCAAAGACCTGGCTTTTTTTGGATTAAGCTGATCTTTGTGTTTTTGGAATATTGGCCAACATGACAGGCAGTACTCAGTCGATGGTAGGGATCCACCAAGGCTGCTGCTTAAAAGGCAGCCCTGATGGTGTAGCGAAGGGGTTGCTGTGGAATGACTTGAAACTACTTCTGGGCAGCAGTGCAGTGCTTCTTTCATTGTTTCTGGAAGTGATTTTAGACTGGAAGTGATTTTAGGTCCTTCCACAGCTGCCCCATTATGACTGTCAGGACTGCCTTTGAAGTTGTGCAGCAGCCATGGCGGGTCCCTACCATCGACTGAAGGCTGCCTGTCCTATTGGCCATTTTTTATAATTGACATTACATTTTTATGCTCTGCAGCTTTGCTTTTGCTGCTTGTTATTGTTTTGATGCTACTGTTTTTGCATTGTTTTTCTGGTTGCTCTTTGTTTATGGTAGTTTTTAATGTTGTTAGCATTGTAAGGTTTTTAATTTTAAAAAGCTAAAGTGGGTTATAAATTTTAATTTTTTATAAAGTTCAGGAATTACAGCAACAGGACATGGGAACTGAAAGGAAGGAAGGGAATAAGATGCATGTCTCAGCTTGTGCTAGAAACCCATACCAGACCTTGTGAATCTTTGTCCCCATTTATAATTAAAATTCTTCTCCTAGGTTTACAAAATAGCAGTACAATGCAGCTTATTGTCAGAAGTAAGTTAAAACATTGTAAAGAGCTGTTTTGATTGGATTAATTATTTAGAAAGATTATATGCAGTATTGCTGATTTTGCAACAACTCTTCTCAAAGAATTGTGAAGTCTCAATGTACTTTTTAATGTCACTGAAGCCTTTTCATCTCCCTGGAAAAACAGGAGATCAACAAACAAATTGCTCTGTTACCTTACCATTGGTTTTTGCCATTCACATCCATTCCATGTATCCAAGGGAAACAATATCCGAGGCATGTCTCATGTCCAAGGCTGACTTATTATGGAAGGAGATTGCTGTCTTGGAGGTGGAAAGCAGGTGGAGGCCACACTGGTCCTTTTGAGCAGGTGGAGCTGAAAACATAAATTCACTGTGAGCCCAGCTTCTGCACTCTTGATAATAATGTGATGGAATTAGATTACTTAGCTAGTTAGAAAGGAGCAGGAAAGTAATGTCAGATATTCTGGGGCTTGAACATGGAGCCTCATGGCTAGGGGTTGAGACCTAGCCTAGTTAGCTCTATGAAGACAGGAGCATAGGCAGCTGCCATATACCGTCTCAGACCATTGTTCCATCTAGCTCAGTACTGAGCCACTGGCAGTGGTTTCTCCAAAGTTGCAGGCAGGAGTCTCTCTCGGCCCTATCTTGGAGATGCTGCCAGGATGCTCAAAATAGAGGCCAGGGCTTGGATTATTATTTTTGAATCCTGGCTTAAGCTGATTTTCCATCCCATTGGTTTAGCTCCATTGGTGAAAAGGATATATACCACTCAAGGTGGGGAAAAGGGGTGGAAGAAAGGCTATATTATGGTTTCCCCCCCACCGCACTGCTAACCCTGGGCTATGAAAACACCAGACTCAAAATAAGGGAAAGAATTTATGATATGGAGCGCCAAATTGATCAGGCGCTCCATTCCGGTTGGTGTCTTTTGGGGCAATCAAATTCTGTTTTTTACCCCTGCCAACTATCTGAACCAGCTAACAGCCCCAAAGTACCATAGAGCCTTGACAGTAGCCCAATGCAATGCCTTGTGCATAGCTGTTTTGGAAGGGAGATACCAAAGAATTCCATATGGAGACCGTTTTTGCCCCTGTGGCTCTGGTGAGACTGAAACGACAGCTCACGTACTCTTGTACTGTCACTATTATCGCGATATTCGGCATAAGCTTATCTCCATAGATATTAGTCCATATCCAGGCTGTACTGATTCCTTTTACCTGAATTTCCTCTTAGCAGATCAGAATGACTCTAGGTCTTATAACGTGGCTAAGTTCTGCTTCATAGCTAGCAAAATTCGTTCAGAGCTCATTAAGAACTAATATTCTACGAGATTTAACACCGTTCTGTATTAATTACATAATTTTGCTGTCTCACTACCTTTGTAATCAGTGTCATTCTGTTATTAGTCTTGATTAACTTTAATATATAGTTTTATCTTCATAGCTTTAACTTTTAGCATCTTCTACTTATTACACTAAGTAATTTTACAGAGACTTTTATTTTGTAGGTGTAGATTGTTTGAACCGTTTTTGTCTGTTTCGCTGCTGTGCTGGTCAAAGACCGAAATAAAGACTATGACTATGGCCAGGGAGGGAACCTGGAACCTTCTGCATGCAAGCATGCAGGTGCTATTCCCAGAGCGGCCCCACCCCCTGAGATGAATTTCTTACAGTGCTCACATGTACTCTCCCATTGAAATGCAACCAGGGTGGACCCTTCCTAACAAAGGGGACAATCCATTCTTGTTGCTACCACCAGACCAGCTCTCATCCCTCTGATCATGCCTTAGAGCCCTGGTCTAAGGAGGGGGAAACAGTGGAGAGGAAGCACAACATCGGCCTAGCCTGGCTGGCAATATGAAACCTGATCTTGTGGAAATACTAGGAGCCTGGCCTTCTGCTCTTGCCAGTAGTTCAGCCTCCACCCCTGACCACAGAGACCCTCACATACACTTCAGGTTTGGGTTCTAGTATGTTGCTTTGGGCCAGCCAGGCCATTGCCATAGGCCTGAGTTGCTGGGAACAGGCTGTAATAGTTATTCTGATAGTCAGGGCCTGATCTAGTAATATCTTTAGCCATATTCACACGTTATGTTCAACAAGTACAAAATCAGAGAACAGATCTGTACGCAGGTATTCCACATACATGTCATGATGAATGCAGGTATATCAGTGCGCTTCCTATCTCTGCCATGCACTTGAGGGACTAGTACCCAAGTTCGCTATTATAATGAATGCAGGTAAAACATACAGAGGCAAGTCTCACGATTAGTGAGACTTGCCAAAAGGAGGTCTGCAGGGGGAGCGGGCTTAGTCCTCTCTCCCCACAGACAGATCAAGGCAGCAGCCCTGGGTGGCTGGATCGATAACCCACACAACTGCTGGCTCTGTCATGGAGCTGGCGGGGGTTGCAGAGATGGGGAGCCGTGGGGTTTGGGGGCCCCCAGGAGGGATGTGCAAACAGGTATGGGGGCTTGCAGTTCGTGGTTCGAGGGTTTGACGTTTCAACCCCCAAACCAAACCACCCCCGGTTGGGTCTGGACCCGGACCAAACCTCCCTCAAAGTTCAGGGGTTTGCGATTTTTTTAAAGTTTTGTTTAAAAACAAAAAACCTTAAAAATCGTCCTCAGGTTGACGGGGAAGGGGGTGCACAGAGGTTCCCCCTCCCTCTGTTGGGCTTCAAAATGCTTCCTTCAGGCCTATTCGGCCCATTTTTTTGCCCGTTCGGGCATTCCTAAAATGGCGCAGTGGCCAAAAAGGTGACCACTGCACATGCGCACATGGCTTCTCACGAGGCCTGGCATGGCCCATGGCTTCACAGAGGCCATTTGCGCATGCACTGCGGCCATTTAAAAAAAAAAAAAATAAAAATGGCCACCAAAAAAATGGCCACCATGCATGTGCAAATGGCCTCTGCGAGGCCGTGGGCCATGCCAGGCCTTGCTAGAGGTCATGTGCACATGTGCGGTGGCCGCCATTTTGGCCACTGCACCATTTTAGGTGGGCCTAAAAGGCCCGAGGGGGGCATTTTGAAGGTCGGCGGCGGGAGGGGGAACTGCCATGCACACACACACACCACCAACCCGAGAAGCATTTTAAAGGTATTTTTTTAAAAAAAAACTTTAAAAAGTTCACGAACCCCCTCAGACCGAACCAAACTGGCAGGGGTTCAAGGGGTGCCAGACCAAACTGGGCCAGCCGGTTTTGTGCACATCCCTAGCAGCCAGAAGTTCCAGGATGCCCTGCACAAGCACGCAGGATATGCTGGAGAGACCCAAGTGCCCAGGAGACTGCTTGCAGCCTCCTGATGGAGGTCTCTACATGTGTTGCCGCAGCACGGAGCTGCACCGCGGCAATACATGATTAAAAAACGCCGTTAGCTGAGCACTCGCTCCGTTAACCTCGTTTTAGTTGAGGGCTACTTAAGCGGGTTACCCGCTTTGAGGAAACCAGGGGGCTCGCCTGCAAGCCCAGTGGTTCTCACGCTCGCCCAAAAGCTGGCTAGGGTCCCTTAGCCCGCTTTTGGCCAATCGTGAGACTAGCCTCACAGTCTGAATAGGGCTTTTGTGAAGCACACCTGAAATTCCAAGTTCAGCCCCAGACATCTCCTATCTAATTAGCAAATCTCAAACTGCAGAGCTGGAAAATATGTTTGCTTTGAGTTCTGTGGGAATGGGATGCATGTCAGAGTAGACAGTTCTGAACTAGCAACATCATTATTTGGAAAAGATAGGGCTTATATTGATTGCACCATATCAGTGTACATTTAAATGTATTAGAATAAGAAGAGGGACACATATTGAAAAGCCAACAGGGAAGTCATGTTAGCCTCCCTCACCCCCATGTTATTTACACATAGAGAAGCATCCAACCTAATCAGCTTTGGAAGTGCTTACCACAGGATGGTCTCTGGGGATTAAAGCTACAGTTGCTATCTCCCCCAGAAGGAATATTTCCATATATTAATTCACTGAAATACATGCATATTTGAAATGTCCATTGCCTACCTCTGAGGCAGAATTAAAAGATAAACTTGTGTGGGAGTTGGAAAAAGGTCAAGCTAATTGTAAAACCGGCCAGGTAGCAAATGTAATTAAAACATTGTCTACAAATCAGCAGTTCCAGACTACTGTGATCTAATGACAGCCCTCCTGTTGAAGCATATGCTGAGGGTGAGCAGGTCAGAAATGGGATTTTTGTCTTTTGCTTTTAGGCCAGTTGCCAGAAAAGCAAAAAAAACCAACCCCAAGCTTTTAAAAAATTATCTCCCAGGGTATATTCTAAGCAAATCGACAACTTCTGTGCTCGTCTCCTTCCCAAGACAGGAGTGATCCAAGCCATTTTGCTTCCTGAGGCAAAGAGCAATATGACACCACCCCCATCTGCAGGCGGATGCTCAGCATGCTTAGGCCATGGTGTCCAGGCAGTGGTGGAGGCACACAAGTGCTGTCAAACTGCTCTACCAAGCCAGGAAGCGGTGGCAGGAGTCTTCCTAGCTCGTATCGGGGAGGGGGGGAGGGAGAAAGAAGAGGCACATCCTATCAGGATGTGGAGGGGAAAATAAATTGCATACCACAGCATGATGGCAAAGGGCAGTGGCAGTGGGAGGGGGAGGGGGGTGAGGTGGTGTGGCAGGGGGCTGGCATTTGCCACCACTGCACCTGTCCTCATGCCTGCACCTGCCTCACCATGCTTCCATTAAGCCCTGTCTAATGTCTTAAAAGGGCTAGCATTGTTTGCTTACAGCTATCTATTGAATTTGTGGCAGAGATTTTTTTTTTAATTTTACATTTTATCTCCCACTCTTCCTCCAGGGAGCCCAGAGTACTACATACTTAGGTTTCTCCTCACAACAACCCTGTGAAGTAGGTTAGGCTGAGAGAGAAGTGACTGGCCCAGAGTCACCCAGCAAGTCTCATGGCTGAATGGGGACTTGAACTCGGGTCTCCCCAGTCCTGGTCCAGCACTCTAGCCACTACACCACGCTGACTCCAGATACTTTAGTACAACTCTCAACTCCATGCAACGCTATGTCATTGAAAGCTTGCTTTGCAGACAGCCCAGAGAATTCTGGCTAACAACTTGGTTTTTAGGATGCAAGCCTTCAAAATGCAACGGGTCCTTTCTCACAATCAGTAAGAAGGGCTACTGGAACTTACCTCCCCCGCAGACGATCTTTGGGTCCATGCTCAGCATGCGTATCGTGCGCCCAGATGAACAACTGCCCCCAGCAGCGTGGAGAGTCATCCTGCCCCCACCCCGGAAATCCCACAATGCACCATTCAAGTGCACAGTGAATTTTGGGGTTCCTATTGGCACTGGCGCCACATGGCGCCAACACACAAGCATTTAGCCCAAGTGACAGGCGGGCCTCTAGTTCGGCTGACAGGCAGGCCTCTTTGGTGGGCTTGCCGCCAAGGTGCCGCCAGGAGCTGTGCAGCTGTTGGTGGTTCTCACGCACAGCGAAACCTGGGCTTGGCTGCCTTAGCCCAGTCTTGGCTGTGCGTGGGAACAGCCTCATTGTATGTTTACTAAAGGTCATTGGTGGTTGGACACCCAAAAAGTTCTAGAAATCTGCCCTCTTTCTATTGGGAACTTTTAAAGACCTTTCTCATGAAATTACTTATGTAAAGCATAGGAAAACTTCAGGGTTGAAAAAATAATTAGGTCACATCAGCTGAGTGCAATGTGAACACAAGTATAAAATGAACACATGGATGCTTACTGGATGTGGAACAGGGTCTTGGAAACACGTAAAGTAATTTGGAGAGGGTGATTTGAATACTACCCTTTGCTTATATTCTCTGGGCATGTTTTTGCACAGCTCCCATTCATTTCAGTGAGGCTTATGCAGGAGAACGTCCCCAGGATTGTGCTGAACCACATGGAGGACAACCATTTCTCCTTGTCCACTGGAGCTTCTTCAGAAAACCTAAAGGCTGAAAACAATGACTTCTCATCCCCCTTAGCCCTTCATCCCACAGCTGTTTTCACTACACTGTGTTCAAGTGATATCCTTATAGGAGTAAGCTGCCGCTGTATCAGCCCTCTGCCTAAGGAAACTGCAGGGCTCAAACTAATTGTGGTGATGAATCTGCCCCAATCACATAGAAAATGGGAGGAGGTGGCTTGCTTTTCAGAACAAAATGCGAATATAGGTGACATCTCAGTGCCCATCACTTCCCCCACTGTAGCCCCTCTTGCCAAGCACTTTTGTCTCAGCCAGCTTCACTGTTCTTACCTGAGGGAAATGTTATGTCAGGGTACAGATTGCCTGAAGAAGGTCCTGGGCAGGGGAAAGGTTAGCTTAGCCACCCCCACTTGCTTGCCCCTTTTGCTCTTATAAATATTGAGTATTTATCCCTTCCATGTGATTGGGGCAAATACAAATGTAAACACATAGATCTGTTGCCATCTGGTGTAATGGGGGCTTGAGTTGTGCTGTACACATCCTACATCTGAATCTTGTAAAGCTTATGGGGGGATGGGTGCATTCTCTGGGGAAATCTGGGTCTGCAACCAGAAAAGGCATCGGATGCTCACTGAATGTATTGTCCTGCTTTTGTTTTAAAACATGAAACGTTACAAGGGGAAAGAAACATGAACACATGGTAGGGATCAGAGCAGAATGATTTGAAACATATCTCCCTCATCACTTAACACTCCTGTGGTGGTATTCACAAATCTAAAACAAAGTATGAAAAGTGAATTCCGACAAGTACTTCTGTGCATATCCTGCATCACCAGTTCTCCTGTGCTGAATTAGAAGTATTAGTTTCTCTGTATGCCCTTTGGGCACTGGATTTGCTAAGGGCGACTTAAGACATAATAAAAGTTTCTTCATTCTTTGAAGCTGCTTAGGAGGCAAAGATTTGGGAAGGGGGAGGGGAGGAGGCAGGGCCTCTCTACTATGATTGGTGCACATGGAAAAACTCCTCCTGTCGCTGGCTGGCACCCTTCATTTCCATGAGAAAAGAAATTGGTAGCTAACAGGCTTCAGAGCCTCCTTTTCCAGGGGGATGCAAATTTGTTGGAAATCACTTAAGCCTGTAAGTCGGATTCATGAGAAGACCAGTCCTCCACTTTCCGTCCAGAGGCTGACATCCTGAGATCAACGTGGAACTTCTTTAAAACCTCCAGAAAGATGAAGTTGCTACTCTTTACCTTCACCAGCCGCAGATGTTGGAGCTAGAAATCAAGCCACCGGCAGGATAGATCACCCTTTGGCTGTTGACTGTAGAAAGTGAAGATGCTCACAGAACTAGCCTGCTTACTTTTCCTAATGCAATCTGGCCTGGTAGAAGGACAGTGGTGGTGGCAACGGCTCTGGGGCTTCCCTGTAACGGCCACTTCGCCTTTCCCGACAGCTGTCAGTACTGTCACTTCGCACATGCCAAAGGATTATCCAACCAGTGTTGTTTTACTGAAGGAGACTGGGGTACCCTCAGTGGTTTTTGCAGGATGGAACCCTTCTGGCATGATTTCAAGTCTCCCTGGAATACGCTCCAAACCTACCTTACCCATTGGAGAAGCAGTCATGCCTTTCCCCACAAAAACGCCTCTGGAACTAGATCTGGAGTTTAAAATGGCAAAGAAAATAAATCTGTGGAAACAAAAGAAAGCAGGTAATGTTAGCTGTAAAATAATAGACCCCTAACAGCAAAGCTGACTCATTATTTAGGCTTCTGCTGTTTTCCTGTGGCTAATGGAGAGAGTCCTTGGTTCAAACACTAGATCAAGCATGGATGTGCTGGGTGGTCTTGAGCACACTGACTGCTTATAAAATCTGAATAACATGTTGCTGCTCCTTTTTACAGGATGATTGTGTGAATTAAGGGAATTAATGCTACCTGCTTTGGGGACAAGATAGACTGTATAAATAAATATAAGCACACTAAGGTTCTTTATACTGTGATCCCAGCAGCATGACTGCCACTGAGGCATTCTTGCACCACATGATATATTGGAAACCTCAGATCATGTGGGAGGAAGCCATGATGCGTATCTGTTTCATACTGGTGTTGTCCCAATGCCCAGCAGGGTCTGTGCTGGCAGGGGAAATAAACCAGCACTGAAAAAAAGTGTTGCCACCATCTTGGAAATTGCTTTCAGGTATAACTGTGTGCCGTATAGTTTGTGTTTATATTTTATCATGCAAGTGTAGGTGTAATTGCAGAGAAGGCCAGCTTGAGACCAATCACATGTAGGAGAAAAGCATGGTCCAGAGGGCCAAAATACATGTTATGGTAGGAGATCTGTGGCTGCATTCCTAACATTTTATTTTAAACATTCCAAAATGTTTATTTGTTATACATTTCAGCATTATTTTACTAATGCAGTGGAGGGCTGCCGGGCTGGTGAACCTTTCCTCCCTTATGGTTTTCCTGATCTAAATTGCCTCCCTCCAACTGCTATTTGCTCTGTGGGACAAAATATAAGCATACTGCCCCCCACCACGTAGAAAATAGCAGCTTCATTTTAGAGTAAAAAATTGGAAGGGGGAGGGTTAAACATCCTCATCCCCAATCAGATTAGCAACCCCTGCTCCTCTACTGCATTTAATTAAAAAGAAAAGTGATCAGTCATGAATTTCCCAACATAGTACTGTATGTAGTTGGGTTATTTTGGTTATTCAGGAATAGCTGCCCTACATCAGAAACAGAACAGTAAACATTTTCACAGAATCACATAATTTAGTGTCAGAAGCCACCCTGGAGGTCTTCTAGTTCAACTCCTTGGTCACTGCAGGAATTTGCCACAACATCCCTGACAGCTGACCACCCAGCCTCTGATAACCTCTTGTGAAGGAAAGCCCACCACTGCATGAGGAATAGTTCTTACAGCAAGGAAATTCTTCTAACCTGAATCTGCATCCCGGTAATTTCAACTCATTGGTTCTTGTCCCACCCTCAGGACCAACAGAGAACAAATCTGGTCATTCTTCTGAGTGACAGCCCTTCAGATATTTGAAGATGGCTATCATATCTCCTTATCTTCTCTTCCGCAGGCTAAACAGGATGGTACAGCAAGGAAGCACAGAGACTTTGGGGAAAGAGCAATCAGTGAAGTCATTCACATAATAAAAAACGGTTTTCAACCTGGGTTTGGGAGTAGTGTGTACTCCCAATTTTCATTGTGTGGAAGCAAACCTGGGTAGAAGTGGTTGTGTGGAAACAAGGTAGGAGGAAAAGCAACCCAGGTTTTCCTCTTACCTTGCTTCCACACAACTGAAAATTGGGAGCACACACAGCTTGCAAACCTGGGTAGAACACAGTTTTTGATTGTGTGATTGACCTCCTTGTGTGAGTGATTCAAGCAGGGTAGGGGTGGGGGAATCCCAAAAAGAGGAAAACAGAGTAGCAGAGGAACAGGTTCAACAAAGCATCAGGAATTGAGACTGGCTTACAAAGGACGTTCTTTGGAAAATAGGAAAAGGGTTTTGTCGATCAATTGGCTAAGGCCAGGAGAGAGAGGGAGAGTGTGGAAATAACATAGAAGGATTGGAGCAGTTAAAAGACAGACAGAACAAGAGAGAGAGAAGGGGGAAAGATTTCGGATTGGCGCTCCCCCAGAGAAAGGGGAAGGAGGTGATAGCAGCAGGGACTGAACAAAGGAGCCGGCAAGGAGTTGGAGAACAAAAGAGAATTGGAGTTGGAGAAGAAAGGAGAGAAACTTTTCCTGTCTGTAAAGAGGTCCTGGACCTCGATACAGCATGGGGATGGGCAGAGAGCTCTTGGTGTAGTAGCCAAATGCCACTGAGCTTTCTTTCCTTCTGGGTGTACTGGAGTGGTTGTGCTCCAGAACCAGAAGCTGGACCTGCTGACTGATTTTTGTACACTTGGACACAGAAATTTCTAAGGAATTTTTTGTTCTGCAGAAGATGATCTTTTTAAGATGAGCACAAAGTAGGAAAATGTAAGACTGGACAACTTCCTTTTGTTACTGGAGTCACTGATTGGGCCAATCCCCTTCCATGATGGGATTTCTTTTCTTCTGAGGTTTGCATCTAGATCAGAGAATTCTGTCCTGAGCATCTCCTATGCACGGAAGGACCAAGTACACTTGATTACTTGGCAATCTGTAATCTTTTGAATCTCCATATGTTAATATTGGAGGGATGGCAGGACATACCAACTGGAGCACAGCCTTTTGTACTTAAATCTGGAGACATCAGGGATTCCAGGAAGAAGTAATTTTTAATCATGCATACTGAGGAGGCTTCCTGGAGCCTTTCAGTCAAGCTTTCTCTAACTCCTCCAGGCAGGGGCATATCTAGAGTTGGGCAGGCAGGGCATATGCCACTTGAAGGGGGGCGCCATTTTTAAAAATTCATTTTTTAAAGGCCGCCAAAAACAAAATGGCCACTGCGGATGCTTAAATGGCCTCTGTGAGGCCCTAGGCCAGGCCTTACAAAGGTCATTTGAGCATGCACGGTGGCCATTTCATTTTTAGCTGCCATTAAAAAAAAAAATTAAAAATGGCCACTGCACATCATCAAATGGTCCCTGCAAAGCCCTAGGGGCCAGTGGGGGGGGAGGGGGAACCTTTGCAGACCCCCCATGACCTTTAGGAAGCCCCCCAAAGGGGATACAGGTTAAAAAATATTTTTAATTAATACAATATAAGTCACTACACATATTCAGTCTGGCACTATGTACAGAGAATAAGGGGCTTGTGAATACTGAGCTGAAGCTTATGAGCTAGGATTGTATTCATTTGCTCTTACTTTGCTTCTTGTGATAAGTGAGTTAAATGTGATGTCTTAATAATATGGCTATTAATGGTGAGTTGGTCTTTCAATCAGTGTGAAATCCTTAGTATTAAGGCCCACTGGGAGTTTCTTGCTCTCTTGCTCTCATTTTAACTGTCTTTCTGAAAGACTAGAATATATTCCAAGCAGTGACACAGTCTACTCTGCATATCCTTTAATTATTTACAGAGTATCTGGGAAAAGTCAAATTCTCCATTGATTTTTAAAACTTATGTAATAGTGATGCTACAATGCATAGTAGAGAAATTAGACAGGCACTTCTGTTTAGTTTTCCAAGTATACCTCCACATAGTATTTGGTTATTTCATGAGCCCCAGCATATTGAAATTTGTAGTTTTCCAGCATTTTTTCATCTGGCTACGTCCACTGCTAAATAGTTCTTGAAATATTAAAAGATTAACGAGCTTGACTTGTATTTTTGAGCTGATATTATGGTAAAGTTATCTGAAAGATGGGTGTCAGATGTTTGGACAGGGGGTGCAATTTCAGTGCTTGCCCTAGGCGCTATTTTCCCTAGATCCGCCTCTGCCTCCAGGTTCTCCTACATGCACGCACCAGACACTTTTAATGCTTTCAGTGTGTCTTTCTTGTCATGGGGGTTTCTCTGGTTGGTTGGCTGATTGGTGGCTGTTCTTATATAGGTGAACCAGTGTGTCTTCCTTCTAGAGAGGAAACAGACAAGGGTGGCAGGTACACTGACACAGGGGGTGCTCCAAACAGCCATTTACTAATTCACCCCAGGTAGAAGTTGCAGCGATTGCCATAGCAGACCTCTGCAGTGAGGGTTGAATGCTGGTATGCAGTTTCTACTTCTGGTGAATAAATCAGATGGTTTGCTTAGGTCAATTCACACACTTTTTTTTTTTTTAGTATAAACCTAAACATGTATAAATGATACACATCTAGTCCAGGACAAGACTGACAGGTAGGCTGTGCAATCAGACAGTTCCACCTAAACCTCAAGGTTGGATTAGACAAATGCACGGACCCTGAGACATCTTGGGCAACCCCATCTATGGTGCCTGCTGTTGTCACAGGGGCACTGCCTGCACCCATGTACATCATTGGAGGGAGAGAGAGCGAGAGCAGGGGGAGGGACTGTTCCCCACACCTGGCCCTTCTGAGTGTCACAGTGGTCAGGAGGCAAGGGGATGACATCTCCCTCAGGGACCCATCACTCTCCGGCCAGCTGGGCAGGGAGGAGCTTACCCAGCCATAAAGTTTTCTTTCCCACCAGTCAACGTATCTCCTCCTTGCTCCCACACCAGTCAATTGGTCCTCTGACTGATTTGCACTGCCTTGCATGGGAAGTACACTTTTTGGAGGGGACTTTGGCCCCTGACTTCTACTGGTCAAAGATAGAACCATTCAGTCATATAAACACATGCAAACAAAGTAGATTGCAGGAGAGGAAAAGATCTGAATATAGAGTGCCCTGTGCAATCGGCTTTTGAATTTGACAGTCTGGAACAAAAGCTATACACACAGACTGGAAAGCATAAGGATGAATGAATTTAGAATATGTGGAGTTCTTTTGTTGGATTAAGTGCCACCATATTCTATAGCATTTGGTATTTGAGAGTTTGTTTGAAAGTGGCTCCTGAAGGTTGTTCTGTATAAAATCTGAAGTACCTTGATTCATGTTTCTTTTGTACTGCATCAATTACAAGAGAAGCTATGAAAAGGAAGGAGAAAACACAGAGTGTGGTAAGCTACATGTTTCATTGTAACTGCATAGAACCAACTCCCACTGGCCACTTCTTTAGAAAGTGCTCTCAGCAAGGAGGAGACAAGATTTATCTCACAGAAAGGACAGGAGAAGGTGAAGCATTTCCCTGCGCAGCAGGAAAGCAACCTGCCTAGAGAGCTGGAGGTTGTTGGTTTGAATCCCCAATGGTGTGTTTCCCAGAATATGGGAAACTCCTGCATCAGGCAACAGTGATATAGGAAGGTGCTGAAAGGCATCATCTCATACTGTGAAGGAGATGACAATGGTAAACCCATCCTCTATTCTACCAAAGAAAACCACAGGGCTCTGTGGGAGCCAGGAGTCGACACTGACCCGATGGCACAACCAACCAGTTATTCCACACATAGCCGCAAACTTCCACCCCACCTCTACCGAGCTGCTTTTATCCCTGTTTGTGTCACTCAGTCTGAGCATTTGTTTAGATGGAGCTCTCCTGTATTCACAACAGGGGCCTGATCTGCACAATGGTATAAAGGGGGTAGAAAAGACTGCATTACTTCAGACAATCGTTGGGGATCAAATTTTTGAATGGCCCCTGTTAAAAACTCCACTTAACTAGAAAAGCAACAGGCTGGGCTAGAACCTCTCTCTTTGCTGTGTTTGTTATCTAGTTGCAGGGAGTTTTTTGAGAGGGGAGAGGAGCATTCAGAAGTGATATCCCCACCTATAGTCTGAGTTGGTACTGAACATCATACCCTCTTATTCTGCTGCATGTTCGATCCAGGTTCTCCTGACACCCTTCAGAGAAGGGGAATTAGCATTTCAGTGAAAAGCTGGCAATGTCAATAAGCTCCCTGTGGAATCAAATTAAGACTTGAAGGGGAAATTGTGTTTCAGACTGGAACTACATATGCAGTGGCAAATATAGGATCCCTAGCCTCATGTTTGTTGCCAGTGCACAAAGGGCACCAAGTGGCAGCGGAGAGTAAGTGGCAGGAAGATGGGTGCTTAGCCCCTCCTCCACCCATCGTTTTCCTGTGCAACCCCTTTCCCCTGCACCTGTGTAACTATGTGAGACGTGCCAGTAAGGTGTGGAAAAGCTACTGGGAGAAGGGCTGGAGCAGAAAAGTGATGGGTGGGGAAGGGTTAAGCACCCTCTTTTCTGCCACTTTCCCTCTATAAATGAGGCACACACAGATACCTTCATAGACACTGCTTTGTACATCAGTGACAGAAGGTTTTACCTCTGAACATGTAATTCTGCCTTCATTTGCACAAGAGGGGATCAGCAATATGGTGAGAATGCAGTAACCATGAGGTTGTTCTCTCAAGGAAGCAACAGTTGGAGACAAATGACCATATGTGGCTCACTCCAGTCATATTATTTTATTATTGTTGTTTACACAGTCAGACAGGTGTTATTGGCTGGTTTGTTTTATCCAGACATTGAGTCCTTCCCAAGGACCTGAGATGGCTGAATTTTATTGTCAATGTTGTTTCTGTTATAGATATCGTCGCAGAATATAGGCTGTTCCCAGTAAAGTTGCTTTTTGTAACTGGCTGATGGTGATTTCTTTCTGTGGCCCCTGTGGTGTCGAGGTGCTCTTCAAGGTCTTTTGGGACTGCATCCAGGGCGCCAATTACCACTGGGATTATTTTGGTCTTTTTCTGCCACAGCCTTTCAATTTCAATTTGTAGATCTTTGTATTTTGTGATTTTTTTCTATTTCTTTTTCTTCTATTCTGCTATCCCCTGGTATTGCTATGTCGATTATTTTAACTTGTTTTTCTTTCTTCTCAACTACAGTTATATCTGGTGTATTGTGTGGCAGATGTTTGTCTGTTTGTAGTCAGAAGTCCCATAATATTTTTACATCTTCATTTTCTACAACTTTTTCAATTTTATGGTCCCACCAATTCTTGGCTACAGGTAGCTTGTATTTTTTGCAGATGTTCCAGTGTATCATCCCTGCTACCTTGTCATGCCTTTGTTTGTAGTCAGTCTGTGCGATCTTTTTACAACAGCTGATTAGGTGGTCCACGGTTTCATCTGCTTCTTTACAAAGGCGGCACTTGCTGTTTGTTGTTGACTTTTCTACTTTTGCTCTTATTGCCTTTGTTCTTAGTGCCTGTTCTTGTGCAGCCAGTATTAAACCCTCTGTTTCTTTCTTCAAGTTGCCATTCTGAAGCCATTGCCAGGTCTTGATGATGTCTGATTTTCCACTTATATTGTGCAAATATTGACCATGTAGTGGCTTATTTTTCCATTTTTATGCTCGGTTCTTGACTTGTTCTTTCTTGTAGGCCTGCTTTGTTTCATTGGTGTTGAATAGTTTTGCATTCTTGACCATTTTAAGTGCATCTTCTTCACTGTCCTTGATATATTCTTCAAGGCCTCCATTCTCCACCTCTACTGTTTGATGGACTTGCAGTATTCCTCTTCCACCGGAGCTGCGAGGGAGGTATAGCCTATCTACATCACTGTGGGGGTGCAGAGCATGATTGATGGTCATTATTTTCCTGGTCTTACAATCTAGCGTCTCTAGCTCTGCCTGGGTCCAGTCTATTATTCCTGCAGTGTATCTGATAACAGGGATAGCTCAGTTATTTATGTCTTGTATGGTGTTCCCACCATTGAGTTTGGACTTTAGGATTTTTCTAACTCTCCTGATGTATTCACTTCCAATTTTTCTTTTAACTTCAGTTTGTGCAATGTTATCAGCCTGGAGAATGCCCAAGTATTTGTAATGTGTTTTCTCTTCCAGGTTCTTGATGTTGCTTCCATTGGGCAGTTCTATTCCTTCTGTTTTTCTTATTTTCCCTCTGTTCATTATTAATGCAGCACACTTATCTAGTCTAAACTCCATTGCTATATCGCTACTGAATATACGGACAGTGTTTAGCAGTGATTCGATTTCTGTCTGGGACTTTCCATACAATAATAATACATACATTATTACGAATGAAAACATCATCATCATCATCATCATCATCATCATTATTATTATTATTATTTTACATTTATGTCCTGCTCTTCCTCCAAGGAGCCCAGAGCGGTGTACTACATACTTAAGTTTCTCCTCACAACAACCCTGTGACGTAGGTTAGGCTGAGAGAGAAGTGACTGGCCAAGAGTCACCCAGAAAGTATCATGGCTGAATGGGGATTTGAACTCGGGTTTCCCCTGTCCTAGTCCAGCACTCTATCCACTACACCAACTGGCACATGAGTTGACTTGACTTGTTCCTCATTACAGCCTCCTATTGCATTTTGGGCCAAGCTTTTCCAGAAAGAAAATTAATTCCTTGGCTAGTTCACATGCTTCACCTTTTATAATTGCAACTTTACATGTTGATTTGCATCTGTTTGAATTTGCTGTCACAGAACTAACATTGCATTCGGGAACTTTAACATCAACTTGGCTGCAATGTCTTTCAGTATATAGTCCATTCATACATTCAGCTGCCCACTATCAAGTGATGTACATGCATGTATGAACTGTAGGTCTGTTTCAAACCTGACTGAGCAAAGAGTATTGAAACTTCACAGATGATACTGTGGGTCAGGGGCATAGCTAAGGGAGAGGAGGCCTGTGTTCGCCATTCTCTCTGGTGGCACCTCGGAGTCAGGGGGATAATGAAAAAAATAGAGATGGGTGGAACTGAGAGGGGGGCTCAGGATCTGGAGGGCCCGGGTTCTTTGTACTCATCCACTCAATTATAGCTAACCCTCTACTATGGGTATCCCAAAGCTGGTTTTTATACACAGGGCTACAGGAAGTGTCATATCAATGCAATACTATTTTGTCTTATTCTCAAAAATGGGTGAATATTAAGGAAGTATTTATGTTCAGTCATGAATTCAGCACTAATATTTGCTATTTCGGTTCCCAAAAAGTTACTGTAGAGCTCTGTTGTGAGAAACTCTTCAGAAAATAGCTTACAATTGGTTATGCCAGAATTAAATACCTTTGGATGAAAAACTGAACACATCGGATTAGTGTGCATTGATGGGACAATATATATATATTATACATTTCCACATGCCTGCCCATTCACATCATGGTCTACACATAATGAAGCAGTGAAGTGTACCTGATAGCCACTCTTCTTATGCCTTTGAATTAGTTTAGTTTAGGGAGCCTGAGCGGAGGTTTTCTCTGAGACTATGCGACACCCTCTCTTCAGAGACAGGGATGAGTGCCAAAGAAATAACCATTTTAGGCTGCCGTACCAAAAGAGAACACCTTACAAATTAACAGGGTATTGCAGCATAAGATTTCATAGACTAAAGTGTGACCAAAAGGCTATGAATGATTTCTGACATTTCTATGCAAAGATCATTTGTATACGAGGTAAAAAGAGTGACCGTTTGCAGCACTGGTAATTGACATTAACATCTTTCTTGCCTTGCTGTGCTAATTTAATAACTTCAATGGGAGGAAATTCCTTGGTCTCAAGACCCAACAGAATAGGATTGAACCTGCTGGCTCAGCAATTTCACACTAGAACAGGGAATGGAAACTCACCCAAACCATGATGTTCATTCTACCTCCTCCCTGGCTGCTCACAGCCCATGGAGTTTTCCAGACAGTGATTTATAGAAATTTGACTACAGACACAGTTGCAGAGTATTCAGATGGCAAATGGGCCTTTCTGGCTCTTTTCATGATTAACCCTTCAAAGCATGAAATAACAGGTGTATGTTTCAAGTAGTGTGTTTAAACTGTCCTGAAAATGGGAGTGTGCAAAATTGTGAGAGTATGTGTGGACAGATTAAGTACAAATTGCGGCTTGGGGGCTGAAGTCACACGCCACCTAGGAACAGAGAACATAGAAAGGTGCCTTATACCAAGTCAGACCATTGGTCTATCTAGCTGAATATTGTCTTCACAGACTGGCAGCGGTTTCTCCAAGGTTGCAGGCAGGTGTCTCTCTAAGTCCTCTCTTGGATTTGCAGCATGCAGGTGCTCTTCCCAGAGCAGTCCCATCCCCTAAGGGGAATATCTTACACTGCTCACATGTCTCCCATTCAAATACAAGCCAGGGCAGACCCTGCTTAGCAAAGGAGACAATTCATGCTTGCTACCACAAGACCAGATCTCCATCTGTTTCACTCCTTTTTCCTGTGGCATACACTTCACTTCCTGAAGCCTAGGTATTTTGCTTGGTTTCTGCTCTACTTTTGCGTGTTTTATTTATTTGTTTGTTTCACCCTTTTACTTGCTCTGGAACACATCACATAGGTGTAAAAGCACAGATTTCAGAGTAGTGATTGTGCTTTGCCTTTTTCTCCCTTCCCCCACTTTTTTGTTGGTTTTTGCTTTGTCCACACCTTGGGGCTGCCTGAATGTGTAGCCGCAGCAGAAACTCTGACACACACTATGCAGTGGTCAGAAGCACTGCTGTAAGTATGTAAATATTCCAAGAAATCGAAAAGGGGGGAGGGAGAATACTTTTTCTCAATATGTTTGCAGTTCTATCAGTTGTAACATCTGTGGCTGGTTTCTTGGGATGGGTGGTGGGGATGCTTTTAGGGGGGTTGTTTCCCCCTTTATTTTTATTTTTAACATTTTTAATGAAGTATTTGCTCCAATACACTTTTGCACAAGCCAGGAAAGGCACTTGAGTTGCTCAGCATTCCACCTTCTACAGCTGTAACGGTTCTTTTCCTGTGCTGTGAGTGGGGGTTGCTTTAGTAGCTCTAGCTTTGGGTAAAATTTGGGACATTGGAAATGGGTTGCATGCAGGGGCGTAGCAAGGTTGGACTGGGCCCAGAGACAAGATTTTAAAATGTCCCCCCCCCCCCTGAAGCTCAGCTCATGAAGTAAAGCAATCTTAAATGAGGATGGTGGTAACAAAAAGCATATATATATATATATATATATATATATATATATATATATATATATATATATATGCCGCAATAGGACATCATCCTAAATTATTATTTTTTTAAAGTTTTTGTACATCGTGGACGATGCAAGTCATTGAATGGTACTAGAGAAAGACATGCTGTTCTGGTAGCTTCAGGTCTTAACACTCACATCAATTTCAGAGGATGAATACAACTGAAGGAAGCCCAGGCGGGTGCGTGGCTGGGGGAGTCAGTCATGTGACTTGCCTCTGGGCCCCCCCCCCAAGGCAGTGGGCCCACAGACAACTGTCTCCCCTTACCCTATTATAGTTACACCCCTGGTTGCATGTGTTGTGAAGCTGCACTGCTCTATCTATTGTTTTAGTATGTGAAGCGCTACTGCTTTCTCTAAGTAATTAGGAACATAGGAAACTGTCATATACTGAGTCAGACCATTGGTCTATCTAGCTCAGTATTGTCTTCACAGACTGGCAGTGGCTTCTCCAAGGTTGCAGGCAGGAGTCTCTCTCAGCCCTATCTTGGAGAAGCCAGGGAGGGAACTTGGAACCTTCTGCTCTTCCCAGAGCGGCTTCATCCCCAAGGGGAATATTTTGCAGTGCTCACATGTAGTCTCCCATTCAAATGCAACCAGGGTGAACCCTGCTTAGCAAAGGGGACAAGTCATGCTTGCTACCACAAGACCAGCTCTCCTCTCCAATTAGGAGAGTGGTATGGGAGCAATTCTCTGCCCACCATTTCTGCAGCCATTTTACACCCACCTTTTCCGCTTTCACCTAGTGAGCATTTTAAGCCCACCTTTCTACCTAGCAAGCCAGCTAGGTGACTGGAAGTGGGTTGTGCACTCGAGGAAAGAGGGCTGCAGAGGTATATCCAGGTGCTGAATCAAGGGGCATGCCCAGCAGAGGGGTTACGGCTGTAGAAGGTGGCACATTGAGCAACTGAAGTGGATTTACAGGCTTGTGCAAAGGTGTACCAGTACAAATACTTTGCAAATTCAAATTCAACACAACTATAAAGGGGTGGAAAAGGTACAGGTGCCCAGGCAAAAACCCAGAGCAAAGGCAGGAGCCCCTCCTCAAAAGCAACCCAGAGACATTACAGCTATTTGAGCAACTGAAGTGGGTTTCCTGGCTTGTGCAAAGGTGTACTGGTGCACATGCTCTGCAAACTAATTAAAATAATAAAGGGGTGGGAAAGGTACAGGTGACTGGGTAAAAACCCAGAGCGAAAGCAGGGGCACTTCAAGAAAACAAAACAGAGATGTTATTTGAGCAACTGAAGCAGGATTCCTGGTTTATGCAAAGGTGCATTTGTGCAAATACACTGCACTTTTTTTTTAAGAAGGGGAAAGCAAGGCATGCATGCTTAGGAAAAACCCAGGAAAGGATCACACCTTGGAGCACACCAAGAAAACAACCCCACACACCCTTAAAATGTGTTGTGTGTTCTCTCCTGTGCCATTGCAACAGAAGCTATGTGGTGCTTTGGAAGTACTACTACATATGTGCAAATACCCTAAAGAGCTGTAAATTACAATAAAACAATATTGTTATTGGCATCAAAATCACACCTGGTGATCTGCAGGTACCGTGCATGTGCACACTAAGTGTTATTGCGGGGTAGGAATGAAGGAATGATATGTAGGCAATGGGAGGGGAAATGGGTGGTGGCCTCAAGAGAGGATGGACAGCGATGTTTGGGGGAGGAGGAGGGTGGGGAGATGAAATCTACAGTTTTTAAAATATGAAAGCCCCCTGTGTGGATGGAACATAATGGGGGGCAGAGGGCACAGAAAGAGAGGCAGTCTGAGTAGATAGCCTGAAGTGACTCTGGTTTGTGTTTATCACAACTCTTTCCAGTATAACCTCCCTGTCTGGAAAACCTCCATATGCGTTACCTTTGCCTTTCCTCCCTATATCTTCTGAGCCGGACTCCGGATATAGCATGAATGTCAGGTATAAATACATAGCATTCCCACCCCACCCCAGCTCTTCTCTCTCTGATACATGCCTGTGTCCCAGCAGCCATCTGCCCAGAAATTGGATACCCAGTTTTGAGAACCCTTGTAATTAACTGCTGGGGTTTTTGTTTGTTTGTTTGTTTTTTGCTTTGTTTTAAAGGGACCCACATGAGGAGTGGAGCAAACTGTTGTGTTCCATGCAGGAACAATTCACATTTGGCTCAAAAGCAGAATGGCAACATTGCAAAAAATGGCATTAATCACATGGTTGATCTATCTTGAGAGAAGGCCAGACAAATATTTGAGTTTGAGAAGAATTAAGCTTAGCAATAACATGCCATGCATATTTACTTGAAAGTAAGATCTGTTGGTTTAAATGAAATTATTTACTTCCAAGAAAGTATGCTTGAGATTGCAAGTTATTGTTAACATTGACTCATAATACTACAGAAGGTACAAGTTTATTTGCATCTGTTTCATCATCTGACAGCATTGTTAGGACTCAATACATCTGACCATGGCATCTGAAACAAACCCCATGGACTGGGGTTTTTTTTACTAGAGGAATTCCAGAAATTTGATTCAGTTTCCAAATATGAAACAGTTCTTGTTTTGTCTTTCCACTTACAGTCTACACTAGCATTTTTCTTGCTTTATCTCAAACTATGCAGACTAGCTAGATCACATGTTCCAAAGGATTAATACAAAGCCCTTCTATAGTGGAGGGGATTAGGCTGCATTTTCCTGTACTGTGGCCTCTGTAATTTAAACAAAAGGAAAACTTATCATGATTATGCTGCTGACCACCCATTCAAACATGGTAGTAACTGATTTAGATGATGTTCCTCTCCACTGCCAATGGAGTCTCTGTTTTATGTCTATCCTTGGAGTCACCCCAGATTTTCCCCAACATCCCTATTACCCTCATTTTATTCTAGAGTTCACAATGCCAAAGAGTTATCTGATTAATAAAATTAGGGGTGTGCACAAACTGAACTGGTTCGACAGTTGAATTGCAAACCAAACCGGTTTGGTCTGTGATCGATCCGAACCAGGCCTGATCTGAGGCAAACCAGGTTGAACTGGTTCTAAAGGCCCTTACCAGTCTTAAGGCTTCTAAGGACCATTACCAGTCTGGCGGAGGCCTGCCCATGTGGCGCAGCTCTTATACTAACATGGCCTGGCCTCCACGCATGCACAGAAGCCAGTAAATGCTGGTATCGAAGCTGCAACACTCAGCTGGGCGGGCTGCTGGGGAGCCCAAGGGGGCTTCAAGGAGCAGCAGTATGGCCTCCACCAGACCAGTAAGGGCCTTTAGAAGGGCCTACACTTGTGTTTGTAAAGCGGAATCCTCACCGGATTCTCCTTTACAAGCATAGCTCTCTCAAGCCGCTGAACCAGTATGACTGGTCAAACCGAATCGGTGGCCGGTTCAACCCGAACCAGGCTGCAGGCTGGTGGTTCGGTTCGAATTTGGCTTGAATTTGAACCAACAAGCGGCTGGAAGTGACCTCCACGGATAGGAGGATAGGGATAGGGCTGCTCGTGTGGAGAGCCAGGATCGGGGCAGGGTAGCCCAAGGTTTTGCCCCAGGATTTTACCTAGGTAGAAGGGTGCAAGTCCACCCTTCTACCTAGGTACCTGGTCGGGCTGCAGACAACTCAAGCAAACACAGAGTTGGGTGCCTAGAGTGCCCAACTTTTGGGGAATCCTCCAATGCACTGTGCTCATCGCATGGTGCATTGTGGGATGTGGGAGGCTGCATCCTGCTTTCTTCCCATTCCCTTGCTGCTCTCTGAGCTGTCGCATGCCAGTCATGTGGGCATGCAGTACTGGCAAGCCCGAGAGCAGGATGGCTCCTGCCTTCCCCCCAGTCCTCCCCAGGCCAGGTAAGCATAGGTCGAGTGAATGACCTTATAATGTAGCAGATCATGAGAAGCCATGGAACTTGACAATGTATTATGCTGGAATAGACCATGTGATGTCATATACAATTGTGTGCCTTGTACATCTGTGTATAAAATGTCTATACATTGTATACATCGTAGAATCTTTATTTACTAGCAATACAATCCTATGCATTTTTACTCAGAAGTCCACAGATTTCAATGGGGCTTATTCCCTAATTAGTATATGTCGAATTGGAGCCTAAAGGTTGCAGTCCTGACCGTACTTGCTGGGAAGTTATACTGTTGAAATCATGGACTATTTTTGGATTAAACATGTCAGTCTTAGATTGGATTCAGGATTAGGCTGAAAATAAACATTTACAGTAAGATAATTTCTACACAAGTTATAAATAATAATACTTATAATTTATATAGCACATGTCAAGTACTCAGGACAATTCATTTATATTTGCATAATAATTCTTAATGAGAGCCCTGCAAGGTAGTTAGATTAAAACAGTCTTGCAGTAGCGAGCATAAATTGTTCCCTTTCCTAAGCAGGGTTTGCTTTGATTTGCATTTGGATGGGTGACATGTGAACACTGTCTGCTGTAAGATATTTCCCTAAGAGGATGGGGCTTTAGCTCAGTGGTAGAGTATCTGCTTTGCATGCAAAAGGTCCTAGGTTCAATCCCTGCCATCTCCAGGTAGGGCTGGGAAAGACTCCTGCCTGAAACCCTGGAGAGCTACTTCCAGTGGAGAGCTATAGCAGTGGTCTGCCTTGGTATAGGTATGTTCCTATGACCAAATTAGCACCCCCATTTTGAAGTTGGGGCCCAAAGTCAAAAAGTAGCGTCTTATTGTCTTTTTGTCTGTAATAGACATCATTTTGTTCACTTCATTTGTTTACTACAGGTAATCCAGGCAATGTTCCTAAAAAACTGTTGTATTTTCTGTTGCTGCAAAATTGTTGTATTTTCACTGTCGTCTTCCCATCATTTTAAATATTTGGTTTGTCATGATTTTTCTGACTTTGAATGCAATTGCAGCACCAGTGAAGTGCTACTGATGTGCTAGGACTGGTGAAGCATTATTGATGCATCTGATGGGAAGAAGGGTCCATGAAGCATTTGATGATACCCTTCCTGTCTGCATTCTTTTCTGTACATATCCTGGGCTAGCTCTTACTGAGGTGCTGCTATGTGGTACCTTCTCACAACATCAGTGTTTTGGCTTTAACACAGCAGCAAACCCCTCATTATTGCAATAACGTGCAAGTGCATATTGTTTTTCAATACAGCAAATTTCATAATGTTTTCCAATAAAGTGCTAATAAAAAATAAAAGCAAAAAATTAAAAATGAACAGCCAAATGGCCCAGAGGGCAAATAGGAAATGATAGGTTGAAGGGCTAATTTTTTTTATTTATTTTACATTTTATATCCTGCTCTTCCTTCAAGGAGCCCCGATTGCTGTACTACTTACTGAAGTTTCTCCTCACAACAGCCCTGTGGAGTAGGTTAGGCTGAGAGACAAGTGACTGTCCCAGAGTCACCAAGCTAGTTTTATGGCTGAATGGGGATTTGAACTCAGGTCTCCCCGATCCTAAGCCAGCACTCTAACTGTTACACCATGCTGTCTCAGCATCATTTGTCAGGAGAGAACAGAAAAAGGATCAAGGGTTAGTGACTCAATGCCTGCAACTGGGGGAGGGACAAAAATAATTAATAATTAACCCGTACCCAGGAGCTGTTTTAAAAACACACACACACACACGGAGGGAATGACTAATTAAAGGGCCAGGAACCAAAGGTTAGAGCAGGGGAGACCTTTGCTGATTGATGGCTGCAATCCTAAATACACTTTGTAGGGAGTAAGTCCCATGAAACTGACTGGAACTTGCTTCTGAGGAAACATATATTAAGATTTTTCCTTGGGGATGGGCATTGCAGATTTTTTATGGAGAATATACAGGGCATGGGTGGGTGGCAAAGTGGTAGGAAGAGCAATTGTCCTGGGGCCCACACGTGAAGAGGCCCCCATCTAAAGTATGTTTAGCATCTAAACATCTAAAGTATGTTTAGCATTTGAAATTATCAAATCAATCCTTTTCATTCAAGGCAGTAGAACTAACCAGTTAAAATATAATCCCAGGTTCAAGTGTTATTTCGATATTTTGGGTTATTACATTGACACAGGATGCAGTGTCTGATATGCTGTGTAATTTTACACATGTGGTAGAATGTAAATAACATTAGCACATGTGTGCAAGCGTGCTGCTGCACAAGAGCAAAAAATATGCAAATGAATCAGTGCAATTGTAGGCTGTGACTTAATTGTAGTTAAAGGGTTAACTATGATTGGTAAGCCAAGCATGCTCCCACAGAGCGTGGTGTGAGAACCCATGCTTTAGCGCCAATTGTGGTCCTACCGCAGCAGTTAACTAGGATTAAATTACGATTAGTAACTGTGATCTGATTGTAGTTACCAGTCATAGTTTAATCCTAGTTACCTGCAATGACAGGACTACAATGGACGCTAAAGCACAGGTGCTCATGTCATGCTCCAGATGAGCACACCCAGCTCGCTGACTACAGTTAATCATATAACTACGATCGCATAGGTTGTGAGAACATGGCCATATATATTGGCCATTTACATGACCATATATAATGGCCAGTTACACAATTGCTGTGTAACTGCACAATTTTCGCACTTGCACAACAGCTCTCTTGTGCAACTGCACAAACTTTGCATCCCACCATAGGCATGATGTTGCAGAGTATGTCAGCCAGAGGAAATTTGCAGGGGTGGGCCCTCAAATGAACATTCTGCCCCCAGGCCTTTCAGAGTCTTTAAAAGGCCTTGGTAATACTGCACCAAATTACATGCAATGGCACGTAATTATATATTATTTCCAGCTTGATTGGGGAAGAACAGTGCCTCAATGGTGCAAAAGGGCCCTAGTATGTTTGCAGCTGAGGTAATGTTTGTACCAAGTATTTCCCTTCTAGCTGTTTTCATTCTTAGCCAGTGTGCTAGCACTACAGCAGCTTTGCTACCCAGTAAGTTTTAATGAGTTATGCAAGGACAATCAATAATGTTATTCTGTATGATGAGCGATACCTCTACAGTGTCAAGAAGCTATAGTATAGCCAAAGCAGGTCTATTGAAATGAATAAATCTGGGCCAACAGGTCTATTGAAATGCAAGTGGGGATTAAGTCTCTGATGGGATTGTGCCCACAATGCACAGCCCAAACAGAACAAGGCGTGATTTCCAACCCAAAACTTCTCAATGATTTTGCCTGCAGAAAAGTTAGGAAAACATTCTCTTAACTTGTCAATCACCAAGGAAAACGTTCTCTTTCCATTTATCACAGCCAATCTTTTCTGACCTTGTTTCATTAAAGATTAAACTATAAATTGAACAATGTGCACAGAAAAATGATTCTTACATCAGCATGAACTTTCATTTTAATTTACCATACCCAAGTATTTGCTTTCCTTTTCAAATCCTCCCACGTACACTGTCCTTGCTTTTTGTGTTGGACTCTTTTATCAGGAAGAAGAAGATCAGCAATTGTGGCCAAGGCTCCAAAATAGCTCTCCACTACCATCTCATGCAACGTGGAGCTATACAGTAGATGCCCAATGTGTTTTATGACACAGTTTTATAAGTGGTGATGGTGAAGCCAGAACCGCACATGAATTGAGTATGCACCCGATAATACTCCCCAGAATACTTTGCAATATACAGATGAGTATACAGATGGCCAATAAGAGCTGTATTCAGACAGCATGATGAACATGTGTACAGATGTCTGTGTACACATCTACATGTTTTTGTATGAATGACTGTACACGTGTTCATTTTAAAAGTGAGCCTGGGTGCAGGATATGGACCCACTGAGTTCAGTGGGGCTCATTCCCAACTAAGCCTGCATAGGATTGCCTAAGGCACAGAAGCAAGGCCAACTGTAGTAAGTTGTTTTTGTTTGTTTGAGTTATATTCCACCTTTTGATCTGAGTTCCCAAGCAGCCCACAACATTCATAAAATACAACTGTTCTACACTTTACACTTCAAAATTTAAAAACATGATAGAAATGCATGGGGGGGGGGCGGGGGGAGTGGGAGAGAAGGACAGTTTGAAAACAGAATGGTAAACTACTGAACTCAGAAATAAAATATAGGTGCAAAAATGACAAACAAACCTTCCCCACACATATAGAATGTTTAGTCCCTCTGCACATGCGGGAGGGGGGGCAATGGAAGGGGCAACTCGGAATGGATGCGGGAGCAGGTGTGTGATGGTATCTTTGGTTGCCTTCTGGTACTCTCTCACAGGGCAGGTGGTAGCTGATCCAGGAGCAGGCACTGGGACTTCTGCCTCATAACTCATGTGTGTAAGCACTATGCTATACTAGGCCTAACATTATAATACTACCAGCACATTACAGGCAGTGCAATGCTTGTTTGGAGCAGGCCTGTAGCCAGAAAATGTGAGGCAAGGGAGCCTATTAGGATGCTTGGAGGGAAGAGGGAAAATTGGAACAACCTGAACCTCCATAGAGGCATTCTAATGTTTAAAGTTATGTAATTGTTCTAAATATCAATAACACAAATATTACTCACATATTATTTAAATCTAAGTGGCTGTTGCTTGTCAGTCATGAGGGTCTTGCTCTGTTCGGTTAGGCCATTGGAAAGCAGGCAAGTTTACTTCTTGGGTAGATTGCTCAGTGCTGCCTGTGTGCATTTTCTTATATCCCAATACACATGAAGAAAAACTGCTGAGAAATCAGAGATTGACTTGGAAATTCCCTGAGGGGGCTATGCACCCACAGCTCTCTGTCCCACCTGACTATGGCCCTGGTATGGAGTATTAGAGCATTTACAGTACATAGAAAGGAAGCATGAATTACAGAGGCCATAGAATAAATACTCTGTGGTTTTGTTTTGTGTTACAGAAAGAGGATCAAAGGGGCATCTTGACCTCACAGAACTAATAGGAGTTCCACTTCCACCTTCTGTCTCCTTTATCACTGGCTATGGAGGGTTTCCAGCATACAGTTTCGGACCAGAAGCTAACATTGGCCGTCTGACAAGGACTCTGATACCTCAGCAGTTCTACAGAGATTTTGCTATCACTGTTACAGTCAAACCAAACAGTGACAATGGAGGTGTCTTGTTTGCCATAATGGATGCCTTTCAGAAGACAATTTTCTTGGGAATCAGGCTATCGCCTGTGGATGATAGCACCCAGAGAATAATTATGTACTACACTGAACCAGGTTCTCACATATCCCGAGAGGCTGCTTCATTCAAAGTCCCAGTGATGACCAACAAATGGAATCGCTTTACTATGACTGTACAAGGAAATAACATTGTATTGTTCATGGACTGTGAAGAGTATCACAGGGTGCAGTTTCAGAGATCAGCTCAGGCCTTGTCCTTTGAACCTAGTTCTGGCATATTTGTGGGGAATGCTGGAGCCACAGGACTGGAAAGATTCACCGTAAGTACCTCATGTGATAAATGTGTAGGTTATCATGCCAGCAGCCTCTCACAGCAGCTCTGAATCAAATAAGAGACGTCCATGCTTGAACAACTGAACCCAGCAAGTGCTCATTGATGTCTCCAAGTCCATCTGGAGGAGGGTATCAAGTGGAGTGCCCCAGAGCCCTGTCCTGGGCCCTGTGGTGTTCAATATATATATTTTAAAATGACTTGGATGAGAGTATAGAGAGGATGCTTCTCAAATCTGTAGATGACAGAGTCAAGATTCAAGATTATCTGTATAGGATCAAATACTAGACCAAAACCAACAAGATGAGGTTCAACAGAGACAAAGCTAAAGTCCTTCATTTAGCTGGTCTCTCCTTCATTGGAGGTTTTCAAACAGACTAGACAGCCATCTGTCAGGGGATGCACAAGTATATGGTGGGGGAGACTTGGCTTGGCAGCAGTACATATAGAAAGAATCTAGGTCTCTAAGTGGATCACACATTGAACTCACAAGTCAGCAGTGTGCTGCGGCTGCTAAAAAAAAGTACAGTCCAGGCTGCATTAACAGAGACATAAGGTCCAGATCATGAAAAATAATTGTTCTATTTTATTCTGTGCAGGTCAGACCTCACTTGGAAGACTGTGTCCAGTTCTGGACCAGTGTTCTCTCTAACAGGGATTCCCAGATCTTGTTGACAAACACTCCCATAATCCCGAAGCAAAGGCTATTGCAGTTGGGGATGGTGGGAGTTGTAGTCAGCAACATCTGGGAATCCCTGTTAGTGGGAACATTGACACAACTTTGTAAGGACACTGATAAACTGGAAAGAGTTCAGAGGAGGGCATAAAACATGATGCAGGGTCTGGATGCTACATCCTTTGAGATATGGTTAAATGAGCTGGGTATGTTTATCCTGGAGAAGAGGAGACTAAAGGAGATGTGGTAGCATCCTTCACTATCTGAAAGGCTGTCTCATAGAAGAGAGTTCTTTGTTGCTCCTGAAGACAGAATGAGAACCAATGGGTTTGAACTTTAGGAAGCTGATACAGGCTGGCCATTAAAGAAAGACTTCCTAAGAGCTGTTCAGAAGTGGAACAGTTTGGCTCATGCAGTGGTGGTCTCTCCTTCATTGGAGGTTTTCAGACAGACTGGACAGCCATCGTTCAGGGATGCTGTAGCAGATTCCTGCACTGCAAAGGAGGAGGTTGAAGATCTCCAGGGTACCTCCCAAGTCTAAATTCTATTATTCAATGGCCTCTAAAGGGCTCATAACAGAAGCCAAACAAATACACAGACTCAGGAACAAAATGGGGAGGAAGACAAGGCAGGATTTTAAATAATATTTTTAAATGCTCATATATAAGACATTTCATTCTTCAGAATGGGGGGAGTGGTCAGATAGGTAGGGTTGCTTTCTTTTGATTTATAAAATATTGGCCTCTGAGCTGGGGCCTGGGAAGAAACATGGCTGGAATGGACAGAATGACAGATCTGGAGAGGGATAGTAATAAGAAAACAGAACATAGTTTAAATGGTTAAAACAACAGCCAAATAAACTATTATCAGCAAAACATCCAGCAGAAAGAAACCAATTGCAGCTGTTGTTCTTGTTGAACTTGCTGACTGCACTCTAGAGGTATTGTCAGCTTCTCATTGGCTGCCTCTTTCTCCTTCTCTCTCTACTGCCTGGCCTGAGCTTCTTTTACTTCTCTTCATGGGGAGTCTTGCTTCTCCTTTCCTCCCTTGACTTCCTTCTTTGGTATCTCCCCTCCCTCTTCCTGCTTGCTGATGACTGAGTTTTCATTGGTGTTTGGGACAGTGCTAATAATGTGGCGAAGCTCCAGTGCATTTAGTGGGTTGGCAGTTTGTCAGCACTTGAGTGGATCAATGGGGTGGACTTCCCAAAAGGAGGTAGGCATGGCTGTAGCCTTTCCCCTGCATACCCAGGGTCTGTGTTTCCAAAATGTTGGTCACTGAACATACTAAAGAGTTATAACACTTTCAGAATTTCCCCCTCTTTCATTTCAGCACATTTCTGTGCCCACATCACAGTGTTTTTTCATACACCATCATTATTTTTATTACATTTTCCACATCAGAAATTATCAAGCGATTAATAATAGGAACTGAAGGAACACCCAGTACAATGTGCTAATATCCACAGATAGTTGCATTTGCACATGTAAAATGAAATTCTTCGTGATTACATTGCCATTGTAGCCCCTAATATATACCATTACAATAAATAAATTTGATGCATGTGGCTCCCAAGCATTATCAGCTTGATTAAGGCCTCTTGTTGGGAACTGACCAATTACCTCATTCAAGCGGACATAGGGAAGCTGGCCAAATGGAAAAGCTGGAACCAAATGCAAGCAAAGAATCCGGAATTTGTTTTCTTTTATTTAATTAAATTGTAATTTCGACTGTAGTAGAAAATTTTAGTGCCATGGCTACCCAAGGATGGGCCAAGAGCTATTGGCAGATCTCAAGAGCCGTGTGGGTAAACTTCCTGCAATGATGGATGGGGCAGAGTTCCCTTTTCAGATTCCTTAAGATCAATTGCTGTGTTGAGAACAAAATTCTGTTACTGGGTTCTTTTTGTAAAATGTTTGGGAACAGTGTTCTTTAAAACAGAATGTTCTTTTCTTCCGAAAATGAGAACTTGATTTCCTAAACCCTTTAATACTTGATACATACTTTGTTTCTGTCAGCTAAGCGGGTAGATGCCCTTGCACTCGAAAGAACTGAAATGCCAGAAGATAATTGACAGAATGAGATAAAAGGCATTCGTTCCCTTCAAAATCTATAGCTTCATATAAATGGGTAGATCTTTGCCCATGTTTTGCTTGTATCGTTGCCTTTCCTCTCTTTTCCCTCCCTTTCCCTCCCTTTGACAGTCTCCCACACTGTCAAAATGTATACTGTAAGCTCCTTGGAGCATGGACCTAGATTTTAATTTACTTTAATTTACTTATCTATAAAATACATGTTTATTAGGGTGCTGTAAATAATATTTATTGTAATTAGCTGTATAATAACATTGTGCCATGCGTTCTTTGAAGGAAGGGCAGCATATGAAAGTAATAAACAGTTGTTATCCTTCTTTCTAATAATAGTATTAAATGTCTGAAAATGGCTGTTAATCCCTCTTCTCTTTCCTTTATTTCTTACAGTCCTTTAAGGTTATTTCACTTATTTTAGGGTTGGTTCTTCTAAAAACAGCAAGTGCAACCTGATGTTCTATGTGAGATTCGTTCTTAAGAATGTCACCTTGAATTGTTTCATGCAGGGCTCCATTCAGCAGCTAATAATCAAACCAGATCCAAGGGCTACCGAGGACCAATGCGAGGAGGATGATCCATACGTGAGTTTTCCTCTTGTACACATTTTTGACAATCATGACAAGGATGTGAAGGCAGAGTTCAGCTGTTCCTACAGTACAAGTAGGTATTCTCACCTCTCATTCAATGTGGCTTGCAATCAGAGGTGCGCCACCTAGGTAATGTTGGAGCCTGAATCTAAAGGCCTTTGGAGGCCCCGCGCTGCAAGTTAAGCATCATTTTTTAACATGTAGGTTCTCAAGGGCACAAACCACACCACTCAGGACAGATTAAAGAGGATTTGGGGGGCCCCAGGGGTGTGTGGAGACCCTGGACTTCGTCCCCGAAGTCCAGAAGTAGGAGCACCTCTGCTTGCAATTGCAAAAGCAACTTCCCAAGGTCTTTTCTGCCGTGGAAAGAGGCAGAGGCCCGGTGTCACCAGCCCCGGATTTGGCCCTCCAGCCTGCCATCTTCCCCATTCCACCCTGAGGCCCTTTGTGGAAAAGTGGCTCCTTCATCTTGCTTGCACAGCAGCCACTGCTGGCACTCCCTTCCCCAGGCACTCTGTGCATGCTCAAAGGCCCCCTCCCCCAATGCTTGGCTTACCCCATGATGGCCCAGAGCCCTACCATGATGGAGTGGACAAAGGAAATGAGGAGGTTCCTCCAGCGCCAGGTGCGGACGGAGTCACGGTGCGCATGGGCTGGCATTGAGGTGCGGCACCCCATTGTCTAGCACAGTTGTGGAGAGCAGGACTGGGTGCCCACCCCGTCTCCACCCCGGCTCACCTTCTCCAGCCACGTGCTCTCCCAAGGGGAGCTGGGGAAGACCTGCCATCCCACCTGGGGATGGAGGCCCACCGCACCCAACCCTTTCCATCCCATTCAATAAGTCGCATTTGCTGGTGGGTCTCAGGGCTGGGGGTGGGGCTAGAGACTGATGGCATCCCCAAACCTCTGTGCCCTTGGCCAGTGCCCCCTAAGCCAGCCCTACCTAAGATTCAAGCTTACTCCTGTCTGCCTAACACTATGTCTTTAGTTGCACAGTCCCAGCCGGATTTTATTTTTTGGTCACAGTAGTGTGAACAAGAAAGAATAGGCAAAATTATGTATGAGTTTGTTTCGATGATTCTCTACACATCCTACACTCACTTACTATGAAATTAGAAGAACTTTCATTTCTCCAGCACTATCCCATTGCTCTGTGCACATTGTACCACAAGTGTACTGTGTCTTGTTTTTGTTCCTGTTGCGTAGTCAACCGGGGAATCGGTATGGGGAGCCTATATGTGCTTATTGCAGATTGTTGGGTGTGGATGTGCTGACCTATTGCACCCAGTATTCATTACATTCTTCATGCGGACATACCATAAATCCTTTATCATGGCCTGGTTTTCATAGGCTTCGGGAGAGAGCAGTGGCCATGATGGCATTCAGGAGCAGGAGGGCATCCTTGAGACACAAGAAATCATTCGACCCACGCGAGCCCCAGTAAGTATTGCACCTTGATCATCTTTTCCTTTCTGGTTTCCCACTAATGAGAAAAATGATGCCTAGGTTTTGCTGCTCTGTGCTAGCACTGGAGCTGACTGTTTCTGAATACTCCCTTTGGTATTCAGAAGAACTACGGGGGCTGAAGTGGCAAGGCAAGTGTATAGCGCCAATTCTAATCTGACAGATGACAGCACAGAGCACATATGAAGATCTATGCTCGAGCAATGTATACAGCAAAGAAGCAGTCCAGGGCTGCTTTTTGTCAGCTTTGGCTGATACGCCGGCTATAGCACTTAGCAATAGCACTTACATTTATATACCGCTCTATAGCTGGAAGCTCTCTAAGCAGTTTACAATGATTTAGCATATTGCCCCCTAACATTCTGGGTACTCATTTTACTGACCTCGGAAGGATGGAAGGCTGAGTCAACCTTGAGCCCCTGGTCAGGATCGAACTTGCAACCTTCTGGTTACAGGGCGGCAGTTTTACCACTGCGCCACCAGGGGCTCATTCATCCAGGGGCTATATCAGTTTCTTGAGATAAACTACCTTAAAGCAGTGGTGCATATGCTGATAACATATGCAGTGCTGCATATACTGGTGCATGGGCTTGACAAGTGCAATGAGCTCTATGTTGGGCTGCCTTTAAAAGTAGTCCGGAAACTGCAACTAGTGCAAAATGCAGCAGCCAGGCTGTTCTCTGGGCTACCCATAGAGACCATATTACTTCTACTTTAAAAGGACACTGTCTGTTAATTAGTTTCTGTGCAAAATACAAAGTGCTGGTTATTACCTATAAAGCCCTGAATAGCTTGGGCCCAGGGTATTTAAGAGAGCACCTTCTTCTTCATGACCCCTGCCACCTATTAAGATTATCAGGGGAGGTCCAATTATGGTTGCCAATAGTTTGCTTGATGGTGACCCAAAACCAGACCTTTTCTAGGATTGCCCTGAGGCTCTGGAACACACACCCAAATGAAATCAGGATCTCTGGCTGTTTTTAAATGGCTTTTGGAAAGAAACCTCTTTTAGTTTAAGATGCTTTAAAGTTTTAATGTTTGTTTTATGGTAATATTAATCTGTTTTTTTAATGATTTGGGGATTTTGGTTGCTGTTCATTTAAATTGTAAACTGTCCTGAGATTCTATATAGGGCAGTATATAAATATGAGAAATAAATAAAATAGTGAGCAAAGGCAAACTGATTTGCTTATATTATGACAACTTTTCATGCAAAACATTTCTGGTGTTGTAAAGCTGCTTCATGGTATGATTAAGGCTTCCTCTTATTCCCAGAAGTGGTTTCTCTTTATCCGTAGCTAGTATTTGGGCGCAGCTAAAATGCCTCCACCTTAATGGATGTGTTAAGTGATTGGCACTCAACCTCCTGAGGTCCATATTTTTGGGTGGGTGACAGTTCTATTCTAATTCTTGTTAGTCCAGATGATCTAGCAGGACTCCTATGGGAGGCAGAGCTACCATTTTGTCACACTGGCAACAGTAAACGTCTGCAACAGGAAGTACTTCTAGCAGGTACTTCTGTTGTACTTCCGTTTGGATACAACAGCCACTAACTGGAGTGACGTTTGGAAGCATGCCCTAATTCATACTGGTCCATAACTTCCCCTCTCTATTTTCTGTAACCTGCCCTAAATAAGAATGGAATGGAATGGGACGGAACATGTGAACCTGCCTAACAAATTTCACTAGTCTTATCTAAATTTTGTTTTGCATCCCTCAAAGTTTTAAGTTATTATTTGCATGAGCAGGAAGCTCCAAATTGACAAAGGTGTTTAGGCAAAATTCTGCTGTAGAATGGGTTTTAAATGTATATGAAGTAATAAGTTTGGTGTGTTGCACTTTTGTCTAACCTGTTAAACGATTGGTTCTATAAATACAGCTTTGTGATTTCTCTATGTTTATGCATAGCATATTTAGAATAATTCAGAAGGGCTTGAGCAGGGAAAGGCAGGGCAAGGGCTAACATCAGTAACATGCAAGGGGCTGACACATATTTTGTTATTTATTTCATGAACTCTTTGTACATTGCACCGGGAATTCCCACTAGGTTGATCCTTAATACACTTCCTGGTTCAGTGCCCTCCCAACAGATCCAGACACTGAGCAAATCATACAAATGGGAAGGAAAGAAATTGAGAGGTGGTGATTTTGTGGTTTAAGGACAACTACTATCCTCTATAGCTTGTATCCATTCTAAGCTCACTCCTTTGGCAACTGTTCACTGCTCTTTAGTCTGCCTCCAGACAAAGAGCAGTCTGTGTGAAGACCTAGTTACAGCTACACTAAAGCTCTTTGTGTGAGATAATCACCCCATGTTATACGTTCTGTAGTTTTTTGAGCCAAACAATCATAAGCCAGAAAGCCTTGTAAAGCAATTCATTTGTCTTAAGGATTTAATGGGAAAGTATTTTTGGGGGAGTCAGATACATAATTACATGGGTATTTTTAAATACAGAGAGAGAGAGAGAGAGAGAGAGAGAGAGAGAGAGAGAGACTCTAAATAAATGCTCATGGACTTAAAAGTACATGTTATTGAGAGCTCCATTGCATCAAGTCTTTCAAGATTTATGTTGCTTTTAACAAAACTTAAAACATGGTTGCCAGCTGTGAAGTATCTACATGCCAATGATGCTGGCTGGGAAGAATGTCTATGGGATTTCAGGGTGTCCTTTCTTGCCAAATTCCAAGTAAGCGGCATAGCCACACTCAAGACTATATATGATAACCAATACAGCCACCAACAGATGCATTTGGGAAGCTAATGTTCACATGGGACTGTTACAAATTGCCAAGCAAACTGCCCAAAGCTATCCATTTAAAGCTGATGCCTTATGTTGAGAAGGATCACGCTTGTTACAACGCAGCTGCCATCAGTTCCAAGATTGCCTAGGACACTTCACTATTCACAAAATGGCCCTATAACATACTCATTGCATGGCATGGCTGGAAATACATTTCATTAAGACTTTTGTACAGATAAATAGTGATGCCCATTTAGTGAATCTTGGCAAGTAAAGATGTGTGTTTTCTTGGGCAAGAAACACATACCCCTCTAAAAGAAATGAATATAAAAATAATGAATATAATTATCTGATGGGAAGTCTAACAGCTGTCTGGACATATCAGAGGAGAGCATTATATTGGGACAGTTGAAACATTTATCAGATGTTGGTGCAGCCAGATGTGCTGCATGTTGAGCCTGAACAAATGGCACATTATTCCAGGGAGAGCTGGTCTATCAATTTGGGTAGGTGGGTAGACCAGCCCTCCACTCTGGATTTGGCACGTCAGTGTCGGGCAGTGGTCCAATTCAGAAGATTCTGAGCAGGAACTCTGCCTGACCCACAGTCCCCTGATATGGTCCTGCTGCAGGACGCTGAGGAGGAAGCCCCATGGACGGAGAGCTCACCTATTGTGGAACAACATGAGGCTGCTAGAAAACCATTGCCCTCTTCAGATGGGGAAGAGCCAGGACCAAGCAGCAGACCAGTGAGCTATGTGGAGTGCCAGTGTGACCACAGAAAGGAGCAGTGTTTTGTGCAGAGAAGAAATAGCTGTTTGGCTGCAAAGTCTGACCAAGGAGGCATCTGAATCTGTAGCTCCAAAGGCAGGCAGGGCCTTAATTGGCTTCACCTGGCATTTAACCTTGAAGAGGTATAAATTCAGACCACTCACTCTGCACTGCGCTGGTTTCTCTTTTCAAAACCCTCTGGACTACGGAACCGACCCCCTCCTGGCATTGACCCATATTAGACTTGGCACTCGACTATGATTTATGGACTGACAATTCAAATGTGGTAATTTCCATTTACTCTGTCCTACATAAACTTGCTTTCGCTTTGCTGCTAGTAAAAACTCAAATCCCACACATTCCAGCTGTTGCTTTGATTTATTGTGGGAACGTGTGCCCTTGACAGCCTGCCTAAGAGGACTGGTCTACCAGGGTAGACCAGTCCTCTGAGGCAGACTGATGTGCTAAACCCAGAGCAGAGGGCTGGTCTACCTGCTGTTTTCAGTCAATAGACCAGCTCCCCTGTTTTTCCAGGAGAAGGTCAAACATTTTTAACCTTTCCCCATAGGATTTTATGGGGATTTGTGGGAAAGGTTAAAATTGTATTAAAAATCACCCATTTGCTCATTCTTTTGAGTTGGGTGGTAGGTAGCACCCATCATGCCCTACCTCCCAGCCCACTTTGGTGTCCCTAAGAGCTACCCCTGGGGAACAATAGCGTGTTTTGAGTCCCCCATTGTTCCCTATGGCCAAAATACATGAAATGGACTTGAATGTTTGAGATGGACTTTTGAATGTTTCAACATTCCGGGGCAGGCAGTGGTGACCTTTGCGGGGTGCTGTGGCTGCTGCGGGGAGGGTCTCTGGCATCTCCCCTCCCACTAGTCTCCCATGGGCCCATTTTGGGGCACTTTCGGCTCTCTGTTTCTCCATTTTCAGGGCCACAGCACATGGCCTATTTGCGAAACCATGTGATTATGCCTCAAAACAGCCTCAAAAAATAGCTGCCAAGCACTCACAGAGGGCCAAAATGGCCCCGAAATGGGCTGGCGGGCAGAGACCAGAGCACCCTGTGAAGTCCACCACTGGCCTCCCTTTTTTTAAAATACTAAAAATTGGACACCCCGCTGCCCTCAAACCGACCCTGAACAGGCCTAAGAGGTTTGGTCCGACTCTGAACCACACGAACCCAGCTGGTTTGAGTGCGAACTGGTTCTAATTAGAAGCAGTTCAAAAATCCCTAGTGCAAATGCACCCCTGGCCACCACCTCCATCTGAATGTCCAAAAGCAGAACCAGGTCCAGCAACACCGCCAAGCTGCACACTTGTTGTTTCAAGGAGAGTACAACCCCATTCAGAACTGGTTGAATCACCCTATCCTGAATGACTTTTTTTTACAGACCAGCAGCACCTCCATATTGTCTGGATTTAACCTGTTTGCTAGCCCACATCCTGCCCATCACCTCCTCCGGCAACTGGTTTAGCACATCCACTGCTTCCCTAGGATCTTAGGAAAAGGTAGAGCTGAGTGTCATCTGCATATTGATGACACTTCAGTCCAAACCCCCTGATGACCTCTCCAGTGGTTTCATGTAGATGTTAAACAGCATGGGGGACAATACTGAGTCTTACAGGACCCCATAGGCCAAAGGCCAAGAAGTCCCTCAGAACCACTTCTGGAATCTCCCCCAAGAAAGGACTGGAACCACTCCAGTGCACCCCCCCCCCACAATCCCTATACCTGAAAGGTGGTCTAGAAGGTTTCCGTGGTTGATGGTATCAAATGCAATTGAAAGGTCCAGCAGAACCAGCAGGGACATACTTCCCCTATCTAGTTCCCGGCATAGGTCATCCGCTAGGATGACCAAGGCAGTTTCAGTCCCAAACCCAGAGCAAAAGCCGGATTGAAAAGGTTCTAGATAATCTGTATCATCCAAGATCCTTTATAACTGCCCAGAGAACACATGATTTGATTGATTGATTGATTGATTGATTGATTGTTAGATTTTTATACCGCCTTTCATTAAAAGAATCCCTTTTATAAATCCTCTTATAAAAATTTATAAAAATCCTTTTATAAATCCCTTATCACCTTGCTTAACAAGGGAAGATTTGAAACAGGTCTCCAAGTGTTCCCCAGCAATTCTGCCCTTCTTCAGCTTCTGTGCCACAGACTACAAGCCCCAGGCTAAGGGCCAAAAGCCAAAGAGCTTGTCCCTTTGTCAAGGTCCCTCTCTTAAGTATTACCTGCAAGGGGAGGAGTAGAATGAGCTCACTGAAGCCTCCAGGTGGAAACCAACCCACAAGCCCCTCCCAGCTCAGCTTTCTCCTCAGGTTGGGCAGCATTAGAGAGAATCTCACTTGGTACTGAGTTCTAGTCTCTTTTGTGCTGCTCTTTGCCGAGCACAAAGCACTCTGCTCTTCCTCGCAGAAGTTAGGGGAGGCTGAAAGAAGTTCTAACTTTGTGCCGGGCTCCTAGAAAAGTCAGAGCAGCTTTTTGTGCTGTGTCTAACTTCTTGGGAGGGTGAAATGGCAGCAGAGTTGGCCCCTCCCCACCCCATGGTCATTTGTCTCATCTAGACAACTCCCGGCTCCATTCATTCTGTCCCGAGAGGGGTTTGACAGCACTAGTTATTTGTCTTACTGATGGGCTTTTGCTATTATTCCATAAATATTAGGGGTGGGAGGACAAAAAGATATATGTTTCCCCATTACACAAAGTTTTGAATGTTTACTTCATGCATACTTTCTTTTGGCCCTGGAATAATAGAGACCTTTCATTCAATCTTTGATGCTAAATATATTTTGTAGGCAGTCTATGTTTGGTTGTTCATTAACTACCGGGTTTCCTTCCTTTAACGCCTCCTCAGATAACAGCCACAGGAGTGACAAAGCAATATGCCCTACTTTGAGAGACTCTAGCACCAGTGAATAAGAGAGTTCTCCTTTACTACAGCAGTCATGTTTTGGAATTTATGATTACGCCTGAAATTTGAAGTGCAAAGTTGTGATGGGGGAGGTCCTGAGAACACAGTAACAGGAGACAGAGGGCCCCGTAGATCCTGACAAGTCTTACAGCGGAAGTAGTTGGCAGGGCCTGTCTTCTACAAACAGAGAAAAAGAACGTTCTGGATTTCATGTGCTCAAAAGCTCTGTGTGTGTGTGGTCTTCCAACCAGTTGTGCACTCACCTGATGGTAATTTGTTCCAGCCTCACATTTCTCTCTAGTACAATATTTATCCCAGAGCTTCAAGTGTGCATATATCACTTTTAGCTTTTATCATTGTCCACAGTTAACAGCTCATGTCAAGTGATAAGTAGCTGCAGTTGCTTTACATTTAATCTCAGTAACTTTGCCAATATATATAAAAAGCAGTAGTTTTTATATAGTAGTTTTAGTTTGAGCCAATAACTCCATAAAGCTAAACACATTTACTTTTGAATTGTTCCTTTGAAATCCCATGGAGGGTTGTTCTGTAAATACTCACTTACTGAATGCAGGCATATTCATTCATTCATTCATTCATTCATTCGATTTCTATACCGCCCTTCCAAAAATGGCTCAGGGCGGTTTACACAAAGATATAACAAACAAATAAGATGGCTCCCTGTCCCCGAAGGGCTCACAATCTAAAAAGAAGCACAAGATAAACACCAGCAACAGTCACTGGAAGTACTGTGCTGGGGGTGGACAGGGCCAGTTACTCTCCCCCTGCTAAATAAAGAGAATCACCACATTAAAAGGTGCCTTTTTGCCAAGTTATCAGGGGTATTTTTCAGATACTATGGTGCTGTCTCTTTTTTAAGCAGTTGCTTTAATCGAGGCCTTAAAGGTGAACTGAACTGGAAAGGTTTCTTGAATCGGGGCTTGAAATCATGACCCAACAAGCTAGTGATTTTTCTAATAGCAATAGCAATAGCACTTACATTTATATACCGCTCTATAGCCGGAGCTCTCTAAGCGGTTTACAATGATTTAGCATATTGCCCCCAACATTCTGGGTACTAATGAAATTTTACTGATGGATGTCCTGCCAAAGTATATAGGAAGACACATTTTCATTGAAAGATGTAGTGATCAGACTCCCCTCCCCGTAAAGAGTTAACTGGAAGCAAACCCTGTCTTGACTGACAGGCTGGTGAACTCCAGGGCTCAGCCAATCAGCACACCAGGTGGGTGGGACCTAGAGAGCTGTTGCCAGGAAGAAGGAATTTTCTTTATTAGAAAGGAAGCTAGGCTGAAGGTGCTCAGAGGAGGATATGCCGCTATGAAGTTTGGCTGCAGGAGAATGAGTCTGCAGATCCTTGAAAGATAGGAGGGCAGGGGCTTGATTCTTAACCAGAGTTTGGTGAGTTCAAGGAAAGGAAGCCTGGGCTTTGGCTTCAGGAAGATTAATTTAGGGGAAGGTTTGTTTATTCAGACTTTGTGTTAGAAACGTATATTTCTATGGTGTGTGTGCTTTTGCATATTCCTGATACTGTTCTATTTTTGTTTACCTGTAATGTAATTAAAATCAGAAATACTAGCTTACGCCCATCCTACCTAGGGCGTTGCAAAGACTTTAATTCACTACAAACATTTGAGAGGTGATGGTATGATAGAGCCATTATTGCTCATCACATACCTATTTATTTCGTGCTCCTATCCTTTTCAGTAAAATAGGTTTTGCAAGTTTTTTCTAAACACTACGAAAACATGCAAAATCTCTTTGACCAGAGATGAGAGAAGAACAGAAAAAGTAGGCAATAATGATTTTACCAAACTGCTTTCAGCTCTGTGAAAAAGCAGTTGTATAATTTTAACCACAGAATATACAAAACTGTGGAATTTATTGGGCCATACTGCTTAATGCTGCAACCTTTCAGATTTGTGCACTGTTGGTCTTCATCCCATTTTATTTCATTTTGCTTTATCTTTTGGGTTCTCTTTTTCGTAGCAGGTTTTTCAAATAGATAAAAGGCCAATTTGCACCTTAACCCTGGCATATATGTCCTACACACTGCAGGGGAGGGGGCTTTTCTAGAGGGCAATAAAGTGGGGGATTTTGAAAGCTTCTGCACAAGCTCCAAACACCTTTTTGCACTCCTCATGCTCACGTAGGCTTCCATGCTTTTTTGTATCTCAATCTTATTATCTGACTACCTGCCAAGGAGAGTCCTTGCACAATTTCCTCAGCACCACCTGCTCTTGCATTCCAAGAAGAACCCATTCCTTTCTCATGTCACCAGAAAAGGAGTGGGTAGGTTCTTCTCAGAATGCAAAAGCTGGCGAGCAAGTGGCACTGTTCCGGGAAGTAGCACAGAAGCCTACATGAGCATGTGGGTTGCGAGTAAAATGGTACTTGGAGCTTATGCAGAAGCTTTCAAAATATTGTTCACTAGTATTTTTAAGCCCGTTAAAATGACGGGCGCTAGTAGGCCGGTCCTGCCGCTGCCGTTTCTCTCCCTGCCAGGTCGGGTCCAGTCCCGTCGCAGCCGTCTCTTCCTTTCCTGCGGCTGGGCCGGATCCGCCGCCGCCGCCTCTCCCTTTCCTGCAGCCGGGCCGGTCCTGCCGCTGCCGCTGTTCCCCTCCCCGCGGCCGGTCCAATCCCGCCGCCGCCACCTTTCCCTTTCCTGCGGTCGGGCCGGACCCGCCGCCACCATTTCTCCTCTCCGCTTTCCCCGCGGCAGGGCCGGTCCCGCCGCCACCGCCTCTGCCCTCCCCGCAGCCCGGCCGGTCCCACGGGCACCACCTCCAGCCTCCCCACAGCCGGGCGACCAGCCGGCCAACATGGCCACCTGGTGCCTGCGGTCGTGTCTCCCTCGGTGTGTTCTGGGCATGTGCTCTGCGCATGCCCAGATCAGCCAAGGGAGACACGGACGCAGACACCAGAGACACGGGCGCACATGCAAGGGCTTTATTATATAGGATGATTGTTGTCATCTGGAAGAGCCCAGGGTGTTGCAGTGAACCTCAGGGAGTACAGGAGAGCCTCGATATTCATGGATCCTGCATCCTTGGATCCATGGTTGGGTAATGGACACCCGACCTTGGTATAAGCGGTAAAAATCCAGCGGGGAAGGGTCAAACTTACATGTCTGTGGGTCACAGTGGCTGGAAATGACTTCTGACTGCCATTTTATGGCTCATTTCCCACAAAAACTGGAATTTTCGGTTGTTGTTTTTTACTTCTGGGGGGCACTGCAGGAGTGCTGGGGACCCATGGAACATGGTAATCCATCCTCCCCATGCGTTTTTAGGGCAATTTTTCCTATTTTTCTGACCTCTGAGAGCCTAACCCCCAGATTTCCATTACCCCAATAATCCAGTATTCACTGTTTCCGTATTCGCGGTAATAGTGGAGAACAGAACCCCTGTGAATACTGAGATTCTCCTGTACACAATGTGAACTGAGGCCCATGTTTGCATCTTTACACAGGTTGGCCCTGTCCAAGCAATCTAGCCATATCTCTTCTGTGGCAAACTGATCATATAAGCAGGGCCTTGCTTGCATATAGATGCACACACATAAACCTAAATTCACCCTAAACACACGAATTCAGGATATTTGTAAGTAAGTGAGGCCAGGGCTGGCTCCTTTCTTTTGCTGCATGTAGGGTGTACTCATCAGGCCCAGATGCAAAGTGTTCCTTAAATTCTCAAATAGGTTAGAAGTTCCTTCTAGGAAGCAATTTGTCTGAAAAACTGAATGAGAGGAGAGATGCTTTTTTTAAAAAAAGTGAATTTTCATCTCAAAACAGAAAGAGAAGGAAGCTAAAACTGAACTTGTTAAGTGCTCAAAATATTACATAGCTGAGTTTATCCATGCCTGCCTGCTAGTAGTGACAGATAGCACACTGCAAAGAGCGACACAATATTAAGAAAAGATAGAACCATTTTATTATTTGGAAGGAACTCAGATCCAGAAATATATCCTCAGCATAGCTTCCCTCAGTGGCTGTTGCTGATGTTTATCTTAAGTTTCTCTTTTAGATTGTGAGCGCTTTGGGGACAGGGAGCCATTATATTTATTTATTTTTATCTATGTAAACCACTTTGGAAACTTTTGTTGAAAAGTGTTGTATAAATATTTTTCATATTCGTATGTTGCTACTGAATAGCAAGCTCTGAAAGGAGCAAAGCCCACTGATGTATGCTCTACTTCATAAACAAAGTCTTTTCTCTAAGAAATAATGTCCAGATTATGTTTCCTTTACATTTCTGCTTAGCAACTGTTTGGGAATTTATCTGAAGAAGCAACTGCTGGACCAGTAGGAGCACCACCAACCACGTCACCTCATTCTGAAGAAATTGATTTCTCTGGACAACATCTCTTAGAAGAAATGCCAAGCCCAACTAAAGCTAAAGCACAAGGCAGTATACATTTTAATTCCTGTAATTTTACATTGTTACAGGGTAGAGAGATTTTCTGTTGTCAGTGTCTAGCGCATTTACTAGATATTGGATATACTGGGGTACCCATACATGTACTTGATAAGTGAACACGTTTGAGATAGTCCTTCATTGGCTCTGTTGAACGAAGAGAATAGATGGTGTCAAAAGGCTTTCTTTTTGGTCTGACTCATCGGAGAGAGAGGGTCTGTGTGTTTAAATAGCAGCCACAAGGGGCCTAGTCTACAATGGATCCCTGGCATGGGAGGATAGAAGTTTAACTTTTCTGTTTCATGCCACAGTCTGAGTGAAAGTCCTCCCTCCCCCCACAGTAAATATTTGCTCTGACGGGGGAATCTTGCATTGGATATGGAGCATAATTAGCAGCAAAGATTCATATTTTGAACCAAGGAATTATAAACTTCAGTGAGAACATTAGTAAGGATTACCAAAATAATATACACAAAATTTTCTCTAAAGCACCGTATAAACATCATCATCATCATACCAGGTTTTATAGAAGTAGTAGTAATATTACTTAGTAGTTATATAGCATTTTTGAGTGTTCAAAGAATTTCAGCATAATGAAAAGATTAAAGATTTTAAAATTAGAATGAAGATAGGATAAAGTTAACATTACATTGTAATATTATTATGTTGAGTTTAATGGAACCAGTTGATTATACAACAGGTAAAGAAAACAATTATTGTTAGTCAACATCCTGCATAGTCACCTTAAGTGGCGCAATGGGGAAATGCTTGACTAACAAGCAGAAGGTTGCCTGTTCAAATCCCCACTGGTACTAAATCGGGCAGCAGCGATAGAGGAAGATGCTGAAAGGCATCATCTCATACTGTGCGGGAGGAGGCAATGATAAATCCCTCCTGTATTCTACCAAAGACAACCACAGGGCTTTGTGAGTGCCAGGAGTCAAAATCGACTTGACAGCACACTTTACCTTTACCTTTTCATCATGCATACAAATTATTACTTGGAGAAAGGTTAGCAGTGAATTAATGGCAAAAGCAACATTTGACCTAGGGACTTCCTGCTTTATAGCGATACTCTTTCAAACTTTCAAACTTTTTTCCAATTAAGCACCACCCTTTTCTTTTTAATGGTTGTTTTCCATTTAGGATTCTACTTTAGTTTTTATTAACTGGTCTATGACTGTAATAAACTTAATCTACCTATCTATCTACTTTAGTTTTCTATTTTGAGATATTTTACTTAATGCCATATATGAACAAAATTAGTCTCTTCTTATTACCTACTGTTTCTGTATTGTTTTGCTTCCTTGCAAATGTGATTTAATTATATAGTCTCGCTTATATTTATATGGTATTCAATTTCTGCCTTCTTTAGGTTTAACCACTATAGAATCTGGTACACAGAAAACTGAAACTACCACAATAGCTCAGGAAACATTAAACACAGAACATGGACCTCATACTGATGTCCTGCAAATTGCAAATGGAGAAAAAGTAAGTATCTTGTTTAAGTGCCACAGTTACGCTTTCCTGGAGGGACTGGAGTAGGAAATTATTTGTCTTTTCCACAGAGTGTAATATCAAAACTATCAAATATAAAACATTTAATTTATTTATTTATTTTCTATAGTACCCTATCTATCAGCTCTGGGCAGTTCACATTTTCCTATGCAATCATGTATACAGACACACAACTACTTAAAGAAAGGTTAGCAGTAGTTCAGCAGTACACCCAGGGAGTCTGCATCCATTTGTCAAGACTTGAACCCACAGTGGGTCCTGAATACAGACAGAAAGGAAGCCTCTTAACAATGGGCCAGAGCAGGTCATGTCCCCTGTCAGATTTGCTCGCTGGTCAGGTTGCTCACAAGGGGATTCTGCTGCTGCGTTTCTTGAAACAGATCATCTTTGCCATGACAGAGCTGGATCTCTCTGATCATAGCTGCTATTAAAAATACAGTTAAGAAAAAGGAAATGGCCACTGGCTTCCCTTGTGCACAGTGATTCACACAAGCCTTTCTCTGTGTGGTAGTGTCCCTGTGTAAAAGGTCAAATTTGGAAGCGTGCACTAGCCTTCATTTTTTGCTGTGAACCATTTAGCTGCCTTTTGCTAAAGTTGGGTCTTGTCTTAGTGACACCTTCTTGCATAGAGCAGTTACCCCTCTGCACAAACAGTCCTTTGTTTGTGGTACAATGCTATGTAGATGAGAGAAGCTTATCTGTTGGAGGTGTTTGGTTAGTGTCCATGATCTGTCAGGGCTAATGACACTTGAAATGCCAAGCGTAGTTTGTCCCTCAGTAGTGAAGGAATACTGATTTCTACTTAACCATCTTAAAAGTTATCTTTAATTTCTGTTGCACTTAAAAGTGTGAAAAAGTAGGTCTTGATGGCCCAGTTCTGAGTTTCCCCCCAGAAATGAATTTATTTTGTTTCTAATGGGGTTTAGTTGAAAATAGGCACACTTAAGAGTAAGACCATAGTTTAATTGTATATGTTTTATCCGAAGGGTCAAAAAGGTGAAAAGGGTCAAAAGGGAGAAGAAGGACCATCGGGACCTCCAGGAAAAGCAGGACTAGAGGAAGCACAACCTGGGACTATAGGACCACCTGGGCCTTCTGGGAAGCCTGGTGTGGATGGTAAACCCGTGAGTATTGTGATCCCATCAAACGCTAGAGCTGTGACCAGATAGTATCTGGTTTTTATATGCAGAATCAATACTCAGATTACAGAGGGGCAGAGAGGACCTAGTCCGTGCTACCTTTTGTGACAGCTCCCTAAGCTATTGTTTTTAGAAGGCTATTGGGGAGCAGGATTTGACTAACTTGGAGAAGGATCAGGAGGTGGGGCTTGCAGATTTAATTAAGGGCCTCCTGTCTTCCCCACCATAATTTGGGTGCTGTATTCATTCACTTCAAAATTAACATATTGTTGAAAAAATACTCACCTTGAAACATTGGCATTGTTCTAGCATTGTTTACCTCCCTTTTCCTTCCCTGGAGGTTTACACACAGGGCTTCTACCCCAAATCTCTTTCGAGAGAGAGTATGTGTGTTCACACACCAGCCAAACTTACCCCAAGGTACCTTCAAGATCCCTGGACCCACTCCACACACAAGTCAGGCTTTGCCTTGCGAATTCTAGCTTATCTCGAGGTATTTCTGGGTTTTAAAAATGCTGGTTTTAAGCTACTTTTTTCTGAAAACGCAGGAGTAAATAGGGAGAGTCACTGATATAGAATCATTAGCATGATAAGAAGGATACTCTCTTTACAAATGCAGATGTAGCTCTTCAGTGCTCTCTCCCTCTCCCCGCCACCAATTGGCTAGAAGGAAAACACTGAGGCATGAAGTGTGAACTGGACCAAAACAAAACCAGAGAGCAGAGGGGAGAGGCTGCTTCCCTCAATGCCACGAGTGTACTTCGAAGTGGCTTCGCTCAACATTTACCCCATAGCATGAAGCCATGTGCAAATAACTCCCTGGCTGCTACCTCTTCTCAGCACCATTTTTCTTTTTCGTTGTTCTCTCACTTTCTTCAGCCTCACTTGCCTGCACTGCTGTTGAATCCTCTTGACTTTGGGAATTAATTGCATTGGACATAATGCTGTGATAAACCTACAAAATCATGTGTGTTGCCAGAAACAATGGGATGGCATGGCAGTTAAAACAACTGGGGTGAGGATAGTGAAGTGAAGAGGAAGAACAGTACTGAATTAACACGCGTGTGCACAAATGCCCCAAATCTCCAAAACTGGGAGCTGCTGCTTGATACTCATGAAAGTGAGCAAAGTCGTTGCAGCTCAGCACTGACAAACACCAAGGCATTTTGATTTCCATTTATTAGGTTTAACTCCTGAGTCTCCTTCCATGGAAAAGATGGGTGTTGAAAAGTATTAGATGGAATTAATAAGTTTGTTCTGGTGGTGTAGTGGTAGGTAAGGAGCCATTGCCTCACTTCTACGGCCCCAGTTTGAGTCCATAGTCTGACACTGTAACCATCGGTTTTAAAATCTGGGGATTTAGTATGACAGATTTTTGTTAACGGCATTATGCATTTCCCCCTTAAAATGTGGCATCTCCATTGAAAGTGTGTGGAACCATTTCCATGCTTCAGGAGGAAGAAGCCATATATAGTTACCTATTGGTAAACAGGACCTTGCAAAAGTCAAGACAATTGATTTCTTCAGAGCTTCAGCTGTATCCCTTTTGGGCTGCTCATATATACAAACAAGCTGGGATTTGGAGGTAGGCACATGGGAGATTTTACATTCTACAACAGTGTCACTACTGTGCTGCCTGTGTTTCGACATCGTAGTTCCTGAGCTGTCAACATGGTGCAGTTCACATTTCTGATGCCATCTTTCTGATTTTATCCTTGTGTTTCAGACCTACAACATTGCATGCATGTTGCAAAAAAAAAAAAAGCTGTATTTTCCCATTGTAGAAGGGTTGTGCAAGCTAGTTTTCAAAATGATCCTGCCAAGCCGAAGCATTTTAGAGCTGAACAACATCCAATCTGGAAAGCACCCAGATTATTTATTTTATCACCTCCAACACTAAATATAGCATTAAAAAAATACAAAGCAATTGTGTTCTGTATCCAGTTTTAAAATATTCCATCACAGCATAAAGTGCTGGCTGTTATTGATTGACTTTACTCACTCTTCATATGGGCCACATATTACTGTAACTTTTCTTTTCTTTTAGGGTATCCCTGGCAAAGATGGGTTACCAGTAAGTATCCTTTTTATGTATAACACTAGTAGAATAATGTCGAGCATTATGGTGGGTGTAGGTATGCATCTGGTGCACGAGTTTATATATTACAAGAGCCTCTGTGGAGTGTAGCGTGGATCCCTAGTCATAAAAATTTAAGCATCACCCTGCTGGATCAGACCAAGGTCCAGTCTAGTCTGACATCCTGTTTCCAGCCACAGCTAGCCAGATGCCTCCAAGACATCCACAAGCAGGACAGGAAGACAACAGCCTTTCCCCTTTGTTTGCTCCCAGCAACTGGTATTCAGAGGTATATTGCCTCTGAATACGGAGATTCAGTTTAGCTGTCATGGCCAATAGCCGTTGATAGATTTGTTCTCCATTAGTTTGCCTACTCTCCTTTTGAATCTATCTAAGTCTAACTCCTTTTAAGTCTATCTAAGCCTTGCTAACTGAACAAAGAGGCACCTTTTAAAAGTAGTGATTCTCTTTCTTTTAAAAGTAGTGATTCTCTTTCTTTTAAAAGTAGTGATTCTCTTTATTTAGCAGGAGGAAAGCAACTGGCCCTGGGGACAGGGAGCCTATCTAGCTCTGTGTGTGTGTGTGTGTGTGTGTGTGTGTGTGTGTGTGTGTGTGTGTGTGTGTGTGTGTAAATCGTTTGGGGAACTTTTGTTGAAAAGCAGTATATAAATATTCATCATATTTGTATATGTTAGTTACCATCCCTACATCTTGTGCCAGTGAATTCTAAGCCATCTAGGTGAGGCCATCAGGCCAGTGGAGAACAGGTTTTTATTTCACCACAACAATGCCACCATTTGTAGTGCTTTACTTTCGCCATAGGGGTGAATGGTAACCATTCCATTATTTGAGATAATGTAAAGGTTGCCCCTTAAGTTATCGCTGGATGGCAGACACCCCCTGATCCCTGGTGACTCCAGACATCAAGAATGAAGCTTGCTTCTATTTATTCCTCATGCTCACTTAATTTATATAATCCAGTCCAGGGTTTGTTTTCTTGGGCACATTTGGATGTGATGGAGCCTTAAGAACATAAGAACAGTCCTGCTGGATCAGGCCCAAGGCCCATCTAGTCCAGCATCCTGTTTCACACAGTGGCCCACCAGATGCTGACCTCCTTGCTAAAATTTATAACTTATCCCTGCAATCAGGGATTGCAGCCTTGGGAACTGGAACTGGCCTTTATATACATAGAATAGATTAACCCACCAGAGAAGAAACTAGCATGTTGATACTAAACATTTGCCCTGCTTTGTCTGCCTGTAATGCCACAATTATACTGCCATAACTGATACTATTTGGTTATGGTTTTTAGTTTTGTTTTTATTTATTTGATATAAATCTGAAGCCCCATTCCCTGACTCTCCTGTCTTGCAGTTGAATATTAAATTATATTTATAGGAGATCCCAATTATTCTGAAATAACAGTTTGTGAATATTAATATCTGATACTAACATATATAACAAAAGTACCCAGGTGTGTAAATGTTTAAATAAATAGAGGGAGAGGGTCTTTCTCTTGTCTAGTTGGTAATTCATTACAGCTTCAACGCAAATTCTGATGGGAGTTTTTATGGAGCATCTACATGATGTTTAGACACATTGCACAAAAAAGCTGTGTCTTTTCATTACTACAGTACTTTTATTCTAACTTGGAAAAGACATGGTTTTTTCATGGATTGTCAGCAGATGGCACTAAGAAATTATGTTATATGCTTAATTAAATGTAATGCAGTTGTCCTGTAGATGGCCCATTACATCTCCAGGGCATTTTTCACACAGGGCTTTTAGCTCATATTTCCTCCAGAATGGAGACTGTGCGTTCACAAATTGGCCAGATGTACCCCGAAGTCCCTGCGAGCTATTGGGGAGCACTTCATACACGATTCAGGTTTTTCATTGCATGTTAGAATGTAGCTTGATTTATATCCAGGGTAAAAAAAATCCACATTTTGCATTGGATTTTTGGGGCAGTTTTGAACTCGCAGTAAAGCCTGCTATGTGAAAAATGCCCAGGTGGAAATTGCTGGAATAAATTTCCACCTAGATCTGAAGTGGGATAAATTACCATCTAGATCTGGGATACCGAACTTTGGCCCTCCAGCTGCAGTTGGACTATGATTTCCATCATCCCCAGCCACAGTGGCCAGTTTCCAGGGATGATGGGAATTGTAGTCCAACAGCAGTTGGAGGGCCAAAATTTGGCACTCCTGTTCTAGAAAGACCCATGGAGAACAATTCATAAACCCAGCCATGAAACTAAAATAATAAAGTCTTGTGTTCTAACAGCAACTCTCAGTTAGTAGGTATTCAGTATAAAATGTCACGTGTTGCTTCTCAGAAGAGAAATGTTTAGGACTATATTAACTCCGGTGATAACTTTTGCTCACATGGACCCTGGAAGGGGAGTGATGGGGTCAGAGCCCCTCCAAAGATTGACCAGGTGGACTAAGCTGGTTTGCTCAGTGGATGATCAGGCCAAAAATACTGTTGTAGCCAAGACTGATTGATTAAGGGGAGTGAGGGGTGCAGCCTATTCTCTAGAGCCCCACAGCCAGTTGCAGAGACTTGCTTGTGATACCTTGGAAACAGATTAGTTGAGCTGAGCTAAAGAGAGCTGATGTGTGGAGAGAAAGAGACTGTTAGCTGAGGTGCAGAATAAGGAGGCCAGGCCCTGAATAGTGAATGTCTCGTTCATGAACTGCCTTTTCAGTACAATTGGGATCCCTTTTGAACGTTATATTTAATTTAATATTGGACCCATTTGCAGTCTGCCCTCACCTTTTGAAACAGATCAAGTGTATATAACTTAACTGTGCAACCCAATGCTGTTTTACTTAGAAATATGTCCTGGGTTTAGTGGGGCTTGCCCCCAACTAAGTGTGCATAGGCTACCAGCTAATTAAATCAATAGCCAGTGGTGTAGTGAGGACATCAGTGGCCCCTATCCAGCCTGCTACCGGTGGCCCCTACCATCCCAACCACGCCCCCTGCATCTGATGTCAGACATCACTGCAGGGGTGTGGCTGGGGTGCTGGAACGTGGCAGCCCGGGTTCTTTGAACCCATTCACTCAATGGCTGCTATGCCCCTGTCAATAGCTGTATGGGAGCCTTATGGGATAGTATGGTAGGAGAGCTGGTCTTGTGGTAGCAAGCATGACTTGTCCCCTTAGCTAAGCAGGGTCTGTCCTGGTTGCATATGAATGGGAGAATAGAAGTGTGAGCACTGTAAGATATTCCCCTCAGGGGATGGAGCTGCTCTAGGAAGAGCAGAAGGTTTCAAGTTCCTTCCCTGGCATCTCCAAGATAGGGCTGAGAGACTCCTGCCTGCAACCTGGAGAAGCCACTGCCAATCTGTGTAGACAATAATAAGCTAGACAGACCAATGGTCTGACTCAGTATATGGCAGCTTACTATGTTCCTATGAACATAGGAATGAAAGGCTTTGAGGTGAGACAGGAATCCTATGTATATTTACTTGGAGGTAAGTCCTGCTATGTTCAGCAGGGCTTATTAAGATGGGGGGGGCTAGACATTCGGAGGAATTTCCAAACTGTTAGGCAGTAGAACAGTTTGCCTCATGCAGTGATGGACTCTTCTTCATTGGAGGTTTTCCAGCAGAGGCTGGATGGCCATCTGTCAGGGATGTTCTAGCAGGGAGTTGGACTAGAAGACCAAGACCTCCAAAGTTCTTTCTTGCTGTAAAATTCTGTGATATCTGTACATATGTTGAAGGATTCATAAGGCCAGTTCAGTATGTCGAAATCCATGGAAAAGGTCATTGATCTGAAGGGTGCTGTAATGAAGCAAATGTTTTCCTTTCTATCTATCTATCTATCTATCTATCTATCTATCTATCTATCTATCTATCTATCTATCTACTTACTTACCAACCAGTAGGTAATTCCCAGACATCTGTGTTTTATAGACAAAATACTTGTTATTCCTAAGGAACTGTCTTGTAACTCCAAAAGAACTGTCTTCCTAAAGGCTAACAGTAGCCTTTAACTATTGAAAGAATCATAATGAACATAATGATGTTCATATGTAATCTATTTTAGGGTAATCCAGGACCTCAGGGAGAACCAGGGTTGAAAGGAGAAGCTGGTCCTAAAGGAGAAAAGGTAGGTAAAATAAACAATTGAATCATTTGCCATAGAAATAATGGGGCAAACTAATTGATACATTTTAAGAACTAAGGTGGCTTCATACTACACACACACACACACACACACACACACACACACACACACACACATATCCCACCCCCCGAAGGTATTTCTATGTTACGTTCATGTAGGGAGTGAGAATCCTACACATGTAAAGTGCTGAATGCCCACATGCTGAGAAGCTGCATTTGACATGGCCATGGCATGGATACACTTGAAAATGTTTGCAGCAACATATCTGCAAACAGAATTCAGTATGTGGCAGTGGATTCACACACCCAATTGAAATCTATAACAAGCAAGGCTTTTACCATTGGTTAGTGTTTGTCCAGATGATGGGGTGATCAGGCCTTCAGTGGGGATAATCTGGAGATTAAGGAAGTAAGCTAGAGTGTGAAAAGTTGGGATTTTTTCCTTCCCCTGCATCGCAGATCTCTACACCATAGCAAGGGAGTCCCCACAGAACCCAGCTCCAACGACTGGAGGTTCCTATCCTCTGTGGTAGAGTACTGCCTCTATATGTCCCCTCTTACTGTTTAAGGCACAATTGTTCTAAGTTTCATCTCCCCTGTTCTTCAGCATGCTGCTGTTCTTCACTGCACATTTCTAAAGGCTGGATATAACAGGCTTAGTTGTTTCTTGCAGCAGCTGATAGCTCATTTCATCAACTTCAGTTGTCCACATTAACTAAAAAGTTCCACTTGCACAATTATTCTTCCATATTGTACTTGACAAAACATGACAAGTAAGATTTTTTTTTTTAAAAAAAAGAAAGTATGTATGTATTTATGTGCATGAGGGCGCATTCACACAAACATGTAAAATCATAACATGATCTTCATACAGACTTTCAAGGCTGGTGGTACCATAATGAAGGGTGATGTGGCAAATTTTGGGGTACCATTACAGAGTAGCAAAATTGTCAATTATTTGCTATATTATATTTTTTCCACCAAATGAAGGGATAAGATTTGGATTTTTTCTGCCTCAGGCACCAAAATGTCTGCATTTTCTTGTCTTGTCCTGTATCCTGCATGTGAAGGTGAAGCCTAATCACAAACAGTGGATGTGACTGGGAGGAGTGGTTGGGAAGAAAATGGGCGGGGAGAGGAGAGGCAGGCAAGGAAGGAACATGGGAGAAAGCAGTAGGTAAGAAAGTGGGGAGTAAGAGGTGGGCAAGAGAGAAATAACCTAGTGATGGCAGGATATGTTTTAGCTTCCCCAAAAAGAGGAGTTCTGCAACTGTTTTTTTCATGCAGGCACAGAACATACACAGCAGTAACTACAGCTAGGGATGTACAAGCCAGCTAGGGCGATCCGAGTTCGAACTGGACCAGTTCCAGTTCTAAGAACCTGTTTGCTGGCTGGTTCGGAATCTGGCGAGGATTCCCATTTACAAGTAAAGAGCTTTCCCGATAGTAATGTGTGTGGGTACTTTTTACCTTTAATTTTGAGGTGGTGGGAACAGCATTCTAGCTAATGGAAGATGGCAGCTACCAGATCCTGAAAAATGCTCTGAGCTGCTGTCACTACTGCCAGGAAGGTAGTTTGAGGGAAGCTTACTTTGGTGGTAGCGGAAGCAGCTTGAGGCACTTCTTAGCAGCTGTTCTGGAGGCTTTCATATTTTTTCACCAGGGCCTCAGGGGATAGCCATGGCTGCTCTGATGAACAGTGCCTGAGGCCAGCTTTCCTGTTGCAGTTTGCAGCTTCAATGTTGTATAGTAATACATGTACAGTAACAGCCCCAGAGTGACAGGTGATAGAAAAATAATTTATTATTCCATTTTACCATATGAAGTAATCAGACTCTGTTGCAGTGTCTGTAATGAACAACTTCATGATTTGTTTAAGTATACATCGAGAATCTAAAAAGACATAAGAAGACTAAATGACACTGTGTGGCTGCTAAAATAGAAAAGAGTCTTGTGGCACTTTAAAAACTAGTAATTTATTGTAGAGTAAAGAGATTTCCAGACAGAGGGCTTCTTTGTATGGTTTCCATGTTCTTGCACATGAATCGGCATGGGGAATCATAGCTTGGGTTCTTTACCTAGGAGTTCTTGTGCTAGCTCATCCCATCATTTTCTGCCTGCACCAGGGTGGAGCATGGGGGACCATTCTGATTGTGCGGTCATTCTCCTAGCCTTCCCTGCCCCTCCCACTGAAGGTGTTTTTTTTTTTTTTAAATTAAAATTGGTTGTTGCACACTTCCAGCTTACTGAACTTCTGCAGCATCTTCCCTCCACATCCAACATATACACAATTCTGCTGATTCTCCTGAAGTCTGGATGGAAGAAGCCATATTTGGATGTTATTTTCAGTGTCTGCTCTTAATAGATCACTTCCTGAAATTGCACTGAATTGTTCCCCTTTCCTTCTCCTGTCCAATCATCCAAAATGATTTGACGGCAATCCTGTGCACACTTTCCATGGACTAAGTCCCATTGAACAGGAGCATTTACTTCTGAGTAAACATGGATCTATTCTGATGTTGCAACCACAATTTCCTCCTTGTGTGTTTGTGTGTTTATATTGCTCTTGTACTCTTTTGACCGAGTTCAGATCCCCATTCAGCTATGATACCTGCTGGGTGATTATGGGCCAATCACTTCTCTCTCAGCCTAAAGTCTTTCACAAGGTTGTTGTGATGAGAAACTTAAGTATCTGGTTTGTGATCCATTGATACCATTAGAGTGGATTCTGTGCCTGCGTGGAAGCCTCTCGGTATTGAGTTCTACAGCTCCTCTTCAGCACCTGTGCCCCACCCCACGTGACAACATGGCTATTTAAGGCGGGAGGAAGCGCAGGCACCTCAGTTCCTTTTTGACCGCCGTAGGGATCACTTGTGATTTCTGCGGCTCCTTAGTATTGGTTCCTTGCTGTTTTATAGTTCTACTGATTTTGACCACGGACCTTTTTTTTCTGACTCTTCTATCTGAACTGCTGATTTGGAATTGTTTGAACTTCTGATTTGGACTATTAGATTGACCTCGGACTGCTTTTTAGACCTGCTGTTGCGTGCTGTTTTCAAACGTCGAAGGATTGGATGGATTTTAGGCTATTTGACGTGGACTGGTTAAAGGAGTGAGTACGATGGACACCCCTAAGGGAAAAAAGACATTCAAGCGCTGCACTAAGTGTAACGCGAAATTGCCCTCTCAGGATGGCCACAATTTGTGCCTGATATGTTTGGGGGAGGCCCATCTAACCTCGACCTGCAAGATCTGCCAATCTTTCTCTAAACAGACCAGAAGGAATAGGGAGCTTCGTTTGAGAGCAGCTCTATATGACAACGCGTTATCCACCCCCTCTGCATCGGCTAAATCTCCACAAGGCTTGAGGGCCCTGGGTTCGGCCCAGTCTAAAACCTCTACGGCCACCAGTAAAACCCCTAAGTCCTTGAAAAGGCCGAGTGACAAAATGGTGTCCGCCGCTAAACGCGCCAAAAAATTGTTGACCTCCAGCTCGACTCCGTCACCGAGCTCGGCTCAGGAGCTAGATGCTCTTTCAACATCGATGTCGCATTGAGCATCGAAGAAATCAGCTCCGGCGCGACCCTCGACGCCGCAATCATTGACATCGATGTCGACACCGAAAAATACCGCTCCGTCGACTTCGACGCCGAAACCAGATGGAGCATCGATACCGATGACATCGGGCCCATCGGCAACGATGCCAATGGAGGCTTCGCCTTCGATGCCGAAAGAGCCATCGGTATTGATGGAGTCAGCAGAAAAGGGCCCGTCGGCATCGGTACCTAAAATCCCATCAGCTCGAGATCTGGGACCTGCAATGACTCCGATCCGTTCTCCATCGACGTAGAGAGACGGAGATCGTCCATCGACATTGAACACACCCGCTAACATGACCACAGTGACTCCTCGATTCTGTGTCCCGATGACCTTCTCTCTGGAAGAAGATGATCTCTCGGAAGCGGAACCTGCTCCTTTGGATCCTCTTCTAAAAATGCTTGATTCCACAACGGCTACCCCCTCGACTTTCCATGGCTTTCCACACTCAGATGATAGTGGGGCACCCCTGTCAGCCCCAGTTCCTGGGCTTCTAACGTCTACGCAGCTCACCAATTCTACACCGTGGCACACGTGCAGTTTTAGCCATGCCTTGTCTCCATCGACGGAAATGGCTTTACCAGGTGCGACTTCACCAGGAATCGCATATGACTACCAGGATGATAGGGTGTGTAGATCCATAAATACGACAACTGGCCATTCTGGTGACCAAGCACTGCAACGGCCTGAGCCAGAAGCTACTGCACTTCAAATACGCCCACTGGCAACGGGAGAAGCCCCGACCTTACCCATTTAAAGTATTTAAAACAGTTTCTACTCAAACACCTCACCCGATCGTTGTTAATAGAGGCTCACAAACCAGACTGCGGCCGTCTACCAACTCAGCAGTGCAAACTGAATCTTTGGCAATACCACCTTCCCCTCGCCCAACTTCGCCAGGGGTCCCACCTTCTAGTCCGACTCCTGACGACGACTCACGTGGTAGTCACCATGGCTCCTCTGATTTCAAGTCAGATACTGAAACGATAGAGGCTGATCCTTCTCCAGATGTGGCTACTCCAGCCCATGTTTCACCAACAGAAGAACTGAAAGCATATCACTCGCATGTGAAGCAGATGGCATCTGCACTGGGTCTGGATCTCTCTTCTCAACTGAAAACCATAGACGATCCAGTCTACAATTTCATGCAGCGATCTCAGTCTTCTCAGCCTGTTGCTTTGCCGCTACTACCTATAATATCTAACGCGGCACAATGTGCTTGGCAAGTACCTCATACGTCTACTCCGACATCAAAGCGCTTAGAAGGACTCTATCGCGTACAGGAGCAAGATAATTTATATCTATTTTGAAACATCCAATTCCTAACTCATTAGTAATTGACTGTGCAACCACTTCCAGGTCAGGGAGAAGACATACTACCCCAGGCAATAAAGAAGGGAGAAAACTGGATGTCATGGGCAGAAAGCTATATTCTACATCCTGTCTTTCTGTAAAAGTGGTGAATTATTCGGCCTGCATGGCAAAATATGGATATTGGATTTGGGAAGAATTAGAAAAAAATTGGGATGCATTAACCCTGGAAGAACCGAAACAAAAATTCCATAAGACGTTACAAAAGGCAGCAGACCTCACCTGCCAACAACTGAGTACAGCTAAACATCTGGCTGAATCAGAGTCCAGGTCAATTACCACAGCAATAACTCTGAGACGCCACACATGGCTTCGGTCTGCCTCCCTTCAGCAGGACATGAAGGACAAGATAGAGGGATTGCCTTTTGATGGCAAAGGCCTGTTCTCCGAGGAGACAGACACGACCATGGAGAAAATGAAAAAATCAAAATTTACAGCCAAAATCCACATCTGCCTCGACATCATATGGGAGTAAACAAAGATCCTTTTATCACCCGCGTGCTACATATAGGCAACAAGACCGCCGCGACTACCGCAAATCGTACCAACCTTACAATAAGCACGGTAACCAACAGAAAGGCAAATTTTGTTCAGATCAACGAAAACCAACTGAAGAAAACAAGCAGTGGCTTTGAGGTCCAGGACAGCCCACCACGTCACCTGGTACCGCAACCTTACTCGCCTCCCCACAACATCGGGGACAAGGGGGGACTGCTTTACAACACCCGGGTGTCCCCAATAGCCACCAACTCCATCAGGTTGGCAAGTCATGCGCAAGCATGGTGCCACATAACATCAGATCGTTGGGTGCTGAAAATCATCGAGTATGGTTACACGATAGAGTTCAAAGCTCACCCTCGCTTTCGGGGCATTCGCTTTACAAAGGAGACACCAGCCCTATACCAGGAGGTGCAGGAACTCTTGCGCAAAAAAGCTGTGGTACCAGTGCGATGAGCAAAGAGGCAGGAGGGGTTTTACTCCCGCTATTTTCAAATTCTGAAGAAGGATGGCGGGATACGACCAATAACGGACCTCAGACATCTAAACAAGTATGTCCAAGTGAAAAAGTATCGCATGACAACGTTACAGGATATCCTACCGCTTCTGCAACAGGAGCGTTGGCTAGTGACGTTAGATTTGAAGGATGCTTATTTTCATATAGGAATCCGTCCATCCTTCAGGAAATATCTTCGATTCACTGTAGGAAATGCGATTTACCAGTACCAAGTACTACCATTCGGAGTATGCACTGCCCCACTTGTCTTTACAAAGTGCATGGCAGTAGTAGTGGCCCACCTTAGAACAAAGGGGCTGAAACTGTATCCTTATCTTGATGATTGGCTCCTATCCTCACGGGACAAAAGCGAGTTACTTTTGCAGATACAATATATGCTGATCCTCCTCCAAGTCCTTGGAATACAGGTCAACTGGAAAAAGTCCAGCCTCACTCCAGTACCCGTCATAATGTACATTGGAGCAGTACTGGACGCCAGCCTGGGGAGAGCTTTTCTTCCAGAGGACCGTTACCAAACCATTGCATCTCTGATACACGATTTTCAGATCCACCCTTCACAACCAGCCCGTCAGATACAACGCCTGTTGGGCCTAATGGCCTCTTGCAAGTCGACAGTACGGTACACCCGTCTAAAAATGAGGAAGCTGCAAATGTGGTTCCTCTCTTCCTTCAACCTACTGAGGGACAACCCACTAAAGCACCTTCTGGTTCCCAGTCCAGTCTTGCGCACACTGTCCTGGTGGACTCAGAAGTCCAATTTGCTCAGAGGAGTACCCTTCCAGTCTCAACCTCCATCGGTTTGGGTAACGACAGATGCTTCCCTCAAGGGATGGGGCGGTCATTGCAATGCTACAACGACTCAAGGCCTCTGGACACGTGCACAGAGCCAACTACATATAAACTTTCTAGAACTGTTGGCAGTCTTCCTTTCAATGAAGGCCTTTCTTCCAATGCTACGCAGCAGAGTTGCTCAGTTACAGCTAGACAACACAACAGCAATAGCCTACCTGAACAGACAAGGAGGAACAGTATTACGCCACCGGCCATCCACATCAAGGGCTCGGACAACATAATAGCGGATGGCCTCAGCTGTTCATTCTCGACAGAAGCTCAGCACGAGTGGGAACTGAACGATACTTACCTGAGTCAGATATTCCGCCTTTGGGGACGGCCGGAGACCGACTTATTTGCTACGCAGCACAACACAAAATGCAAGCTATTTTGCTCGAGGGTGGGTCATGACCCTCAGTCCTTGGGAGACGCCTTCCAGCTGGACTGGTCGGAAATTTGGAGCTATATGTTTCCCCCTCTACCGATTGTAGGCAGAGTTGTAGCACGCTTACTGATGGGCTATGTGAAGTGCATCCTGATCACCCCGTGGTGGCCATGCCAAGCATGGTTTCTGCATTTACTCAGACTGACTTTGAACAACTTTTGGAGACTTCCCAACCAGCCGGACCTCCTGATTCAGGAAAACAGGCGCCTGTTACATCCAGCCGTGTAAACTCTGCAACTAACAGCCTGGAGAGTCGACTCCTGAAGCGGATCATGCTAAATCAGCGCAAACCGTCTACGAGGTGCAATTATGCAAGTAAATGGAAGAGGTTCACCATCTACGGTTCTCGTCACATGTTTCGCCCTAAAGAAGCCACAGTCCATGAGCTTCTACTTTATATGACCTCTCTTAAAAAAGCGAAACTCTCAAAAGTATCTATCAAGGTCCACCTAGAGGCTTTATCGTCTAGACATCCAGGATGGGATGGCAAGACAGTATTCTCCCATCCCTCTTCCAAGAGTTTCTTGTAGGGCCTGGCTAACTTATACCCTCCTGTCCACAAACTGCTTGAACAGTGGAGTATCTCACTGATCCTCTCCACTCTCACTGAGCCCCCATTCGAACCCATGCATTCTACGTCTATGAAACTAACGTCGTTGAAGACTGCCTTCCTAGTGGCAATCACCACTGCGCGCAGGGTGAGTGAGCTTACGCCTCTCCGAATGGATGTCCCCTATGCTCGTTTTTACCCAGACAAAGTTCTCCTGCGACCTGATATCTCTTTCTTACCTAAGATTGTGTCAGACTTCCACATCAACCAGGATGTTGTATTGCCCACTTTCTTTAAATCTCCAACCACACAGCTGGAAAAGGCTCTGCACTCTTTGGACGTTCGCAGGGCTCTTCTTTACTACCTTTCTAAGACTAAGCCTTTCCGGTTATCCAAAAGACTGTTCATCTCCTATAAAGGGAAGAACAAGGGACAAGTGTTATCAAGACAGCGACTGTCACACTGGCTAGTAGAGACTATCCGTCTAGCATACTCTCTACAGAACATACAGCCCCCAAAGGCAATAAAGGCACATTCCACTAGGGCATATGGCGCGTCCGCTGCCAACCTGGCTGGCATATCCTTTCAGGACATTTGCAAGGCTGCTACGTGGTCTTCTGAACAGCCATTCATAAAACACTACGCCATAGACTTAAGGTTTGCTGCAGAGGTGAATTTTGGGAGAGCTGTCCTTAAAAGGGTGTTGCTAACTAGTCACCCACTCTAATGGTATCAACGGATCATGAACCAGATAAACAGGTTGCTCACCTGTAACTGATGATCTGGTAGTGATCAGTTGATATCTATTAGACCCTCCCAAACCTCCCCTCCACAGTAGTACCTGCCTTACGTAGTAGAACTTACCTGATTACCTGACTGCTTCGCGGTCTACATGGAACTGAGGTGCCTGTGCTTCCTCCTGCCTTAAATAGCCATGTGGGGCGGGGCGCAGGTTCTGAAGAGGAGCTTATTGGAAGAGGAGAACTCGATACCGAGAGGCTTCCACGCAGGCGCAGAACCCACTCTAATGGATATCAATGGATCACTACCAGATCATCAGTTACAGGTGAGCAACCTGTTTATATAGTACATTGTTCTGGGCTCCTTGGAGGAAGAGTGGTAAATGCTTCTAGTTTGTTTCTTTTTTTGTCTGAACTGAATGAAATTATGTGCATGGTAGACCCTTGTGAGGCCATTATACCATTTGAATTTCAGACCAATGGGTATGGGTTTTGTTTTGTTTTGTTCTTGTGCATGCGCACTTTGAGCTTTTGAGGCTTGATTTAGGCCATTTAAATCATTGTGATCTCAGAGGAGTCGGGGAAAACAATGTTTCCAATAGGTATCTGATGTGGTTTTGAGTTAACGTTGGCTGTAACCTTGAATCAAGAGCAGCAGCAATCATTTGTAGGGACAGAGAAATTGAGAGAAGGAGAGTTGGCTGAGGAGGGGGCAAAGGCTTCTTTTTCTACAGGCTAAAGAAGAGTGCAATTGCTGGAAAAAGCCAATTAAGAAAGAAAGAGTCCAAAATATTGCAATATCGATCAACTGGCCTTGGTTAAATTGTTTAAAAAACAAAAGACTACAAACTGGAAGAAAAGGGTGTTCTGGTGTGGAAATGGGGGAGTATGCAAGGGAGTACCTTTGCAAGCCTACATCCCAGATGTCACTATATACACAGGCAACCACTCCTCTATAAGTTGCTCTGTATACCCTTTTTCCTCCTCATGAAAATTTTCCCCTCCTGTCATCAAGTTGGAAAAAAGGTAGTAATGAAAATACACTGGTGTTTCATCAATTGGCAGGCACATAGCACAATTACTGGATGTGCAAAACATTATCTGGACCACTTACAAAATTGCCTATAAGAACCAAAAGGCATATTGGAATAAATTACTCTCTTGAAATACCTTAAGTTTTACTGCCATATTACATAATTAATAAACTGAGCAGAGGGGAGGAGGATTGTGCTACCACCAAATATTGCTGTGGTGAATTGTCACTGTGCTTATCTTTTATGTATGCATTTAGACTGCACAGTTTGGAAGCAGCTCTTAAGAAGAAAAGGCTGAGACCAGGGAAGGCCTGGTGGAAACTTTTGTTTTATTTCCTAAAGAATAAAGCAAGCAAGCAAATAAGTCAACCAATAAGAAAACAAGGGGGGAAAGACAAGGTACGTTGCTTAGGGCTAGTCTTTTCTAGGGTTTGATTTCTTCTTGTCAGGGCAGCTTCAGTTTCTGTTGTGCCTAGAGAGATAGTGAGTGGGGATTAGCTGTAGGTGAGTCACACAGCTTGTCAGAGGGGTCCTGAGGTGGCTCAGTTTGGAAGCAGCTCCTGAGAAGACAAGACTCAGACAAAGCTCCTCAGAGCTTTTTAAACAGGAATTTGCTTACATATATCAAAGGAGTTCTGTGTAGAGGTTAGCAGGGAAGTGTGTGGGGAGGCACTTAAGTGGTCTCCCTTTATCACAAACAAGACACCCAGAATAAGGAGAAGGTGAGTACCACCCCACTTTTGTAATTTTCTTGGAAGACAGAGCTTAAAACCTTTTAATTAGCTGACAATTGCAGCTAAAGACCTAGCTTTCAAATAAACAAGTTCTATATATTCTAAATAGTCAATAAAACTAGTTTTGAAGGTAGAAGTGACAGCAGGAGAGGGGGTGCTTCCCAGTGTATTGCTTGGAGCACTTCGTGTATGACTATATGCCTGAGGGGCAAAAGTCATGGGTGTGTGCTCGGTAGCTCCTGGCTCTCAGGGAACAAGTTTGTTCCCTTGAAACCACAGTGGCTGACCTGGAGAAGTTCTGGAAGCAGTGAGGTATGTGGATGAGACCCTCAGAGACATGGTAGAGGCATCCCTCTCCCAGGCTGACAGCTCCTCTGCTGTCCTGGAGAAAGAATGTCTCAGGAAAGAACTCCATCAACCTGAGGAAGTGGGGAATGCTCCCTTAGAAGGGACCCCTTCCTTGGGTGGTGCACCCATATCCTCTTGCACAAAGGATACTCCTCCAGGTGTTGGGGGCCTCCTAGTAGTGGGTGATTCAATCGTTAATAGAGAGATGGGTTTGTATCCCATGTGTAAACCTTGTCTGCCTAGTGCAAAGGTTGTGGATGTCACATGGCATGTAGATAGGCTGTTGGGCAGTGCTGGAAAGGAATCAGCTGTCGTTCACGTCAACACCAACAATTTTGGGGAATGCAATCAGGAGGATATGGAAGCCAAATTTAGGCTGCTAGGTAACTTATTGAAGTCCAGGAACACCATGAGTAGCATTATCTGAAGTGCTACCTGTTCCACGCCCAGCGCCAGTGATTCAGGCAGAGCTGAGGGGGCCTCAATGTGTGGACAAGACGGTGGTGCAGGAAGGAAGGATTTAGATTTGTTAGGCACTGGGATACATTTTGGGGCAAGTAAAGCCTGGACAAAGGGGACAGGCTCCACTTGAACCATGATGGAACCAGACCACTGGAGCTTAAAATAAAAATGGTCAGAGAGCATATTTTAAAATGATGCCTGGGGCATTGCCAACAGGAACTGAGTGGTTCGGCAACCAAAATTCTTTAAAGTGCAAGAATGCAAACATTTCAAATAAATCAGAAGGGCACAGAGTAGAACCAGGAGTAGAGCAGAAGGAAACACATGGCAGCTGGTCAAAAAGGTCAGATGTCAGTAAGGGAGATCATACACGCCAACACCAGGTAAGAGACTTGGTTTATAGTTTTATATATACTGATGTCAAAGTTTCTGAGCCAAGATGGGTGAACTGGCGTGTTGGGGTGCTAATGAGAACATTTATATAGGGGGCATAACAAAAACCTGATGCTATGGTGAGAACGTGTGGGACACTGTTATTCCTGGGTATAAACTTGACAGAAAGGGCAGGGAGGGGTGGACTGGGGGTGGAGTAGCACTGTATATTAAAGTAGGATAGAGTCCAACAAGCTGAAGAACCTAGGAGGACTAGAGTCCTCCACAGAAACATTATGGGTGATAATATGAGGACTGAAAGGAAATGTGTTACTAATACGGGCGTACTCTAGCCCTCCAGATCAAAATGCTGAGAGTTGGAGAAGCAAATCAGAGAGGCATCAAAGAGAGACAGAGCTGTAATAATGGGTGACTTCAATTACCTTCACATAGACTAGGACAATTCACATTTGGGTGATAGAGAGGCCACATTTCTAGATATGCTAAATGACTGTGCCTTAGAACGATTGGTCACAGAACCAACCAGAGAGAAAGTGACCTTGGACTTAATCCTGATTGGTACCCTGGATCTGGTGTGGGTTGTCAGAGTTGTAGAACCATTGGGGAGCAGTGATCATAGTGTGATCCAGTTCAGCTTATATGTGAGTGGAGCATTGCCAAGGAAGTCCAACACGGATGCATTGGACTTCAGAAGAGGAGACTACTCAAACATTAAGGTACTTGTTAAAAGGAAGCTAAAAGGGAAAATCAGAAAGGTCAAATCACTACAGAAAGCATGAAACTTATTTAAATAATAATAAAACAATAAAAACTCAGTTGGAATGTATACCAAGCAGCAGGAAAGCTACCAAGAAGTTTAGGAGGACATCAGTGTGGCAGTGAGTCAGGGAAGCTATAAATGGGAAGAAGACTTGATTCATAAACTGGAGGTCCTGTCCAAATAAGGAGAACAGAAAGGACAAACACCCTGCTAAAGAATATGATATACAAGTGGAGAGGGCTTACAAGGGTACCTGGCAGTCATTATACTAGTTGGGTATGGAAGTGGAAGGGATGGAGGTTCAGGAGAAAATGGGCTTGGGATATAGGATGGGCCAAGCAGAGGCCTCAGGTTGTTGGTGCAATGTATGAAGTCAGAAGTCATGGTAGTAGTGTTGCCAATTTTTGAATCAGTCCCTGTAGCTCTTCCTTTATTAACAATTTGATCTGATGCAAAGAGCAGGTGATCATATTTAGCCCCATCCTAACTTCACTGGCTTAGGGCTAAATTGCACATGACATTAAATGTGTCTTTAGAAGATGAACTAAATGCAGAATTGGTCATCTTATCTTTGAAAATTAGCCATGAGGGCGGGCAATCTGGCTCTGATACGTGGAAAGGAGGGAATTAACCATTTTCACCTGCACATTTTTCAAGGCTCCCTCCCCCCACACCGGTTGTCACCACTTCAGAGGCAAATTGTCACTTGCAGGAGCATTTTCTGAGTGAAAAAATGCTTAAGGGGAAATTAGCCCACTTCTTACCTCACATCACACTCCCAGGCATGGTTGACTTAAGTACTGTCATTAAAAGGACAATTTCTGGTCCACTTTCATATTAAGCGCAACTTCTAAAAACACTTTTAATGTAATCTGTAATTGGACCCTCAGATGGTTTTAAAAGAGGATTAAAAAAATTCACTAGGCTAGTTCTTTCAATATCTACTAGTCATGGAAGTTAAATGGAAACTCCAGGCTCAGAGGCAGTACACTTCTGAGTACCAGTTCTGGGTAACAAACAAAGGAGGAAGCCTGCTGTCTTATTTTTATGTATGTATGTATTTTATTACACTTCTATACCGCCCTATCCAAAGACTCTGGGCAGTTCACAACAAGTTAAATACAACAACAAACCCCATTTAAAACAAGTTAAAACAGTATAAAAACAAATCTAAAACAGATCAGAGCCATTTAAAACCAATTAAAAATACTTTAAAACAATTTAAAAACCTTGGAAAGCCAGGCCAATTATGTTGTTAAGAATATTATGTTAAGAATATTTATACACCACTTTATAACCCCCCAAAAGTTCTCAAAGCAGTTTACTTAGAAAAAGGAAGACAATGGCTCCCTATTCTAAAAGGGCTCACAATTTAAAAAGTAAGGTACCAGTAACAGCCCCTGAGGAGATGCTGCACTGTGCTGGGTAGGGACTTGCTCTCCCCCTACTAAACATAAGTAAGTCACTACTTTAAAAGTGCCTCTAAGCCCAGCTAGCAGTGGTCTTCCTGCCCTGCTTGTGGATTTTTTGGAGGCATCTGGCTGGCTGTTGTGGGAAATAGGATGTTGGACTCGATTGGATCCTTGGTCTGATCCTGCAGGACTTATGTTCTGACATCTTTATATCAAATTCAGCTCTTAGGAAAACTGCTGTTTTCCCCCACACCCACTCCCGCTGTCAAATACCCAGTTAGAAAGTCTGACAAGACAAGACATCAAAACATCATTTTTTTTTCTTTCTCAGTGCATATGCAGAATCTTATTTTCACAGGTTATCTTTCTCTTTTTTAACATCTCATTTTATTTATTTATTTATTTATTTATTTATTTAAATTTGATTTATATACCGCCCTTCCAAAATGGCTCAGGGCGGTTTACAATTAAAACAATAAAAAGCTAAAACAAGTTAAAAACAAAATAACCACAATTAACAATTTAAAAACATTTTAAAACAACAATTAAACAATTTACAGCAATTAAAAACCCCAAAATTGGGTTAGAATTTAAAAACCCTGGAAAGCCAGGCCAAAGAAATACTTTTTAAGGGCTCTCCTGAAGGCTAGTAGAGGATTTTTCCTCGGACCATTATCTGCATGCACCACCACTGTTTGTTTTCTCATGGGCTACATCATCACTATTGTGACATTACAGAGACTTCAACACAAGGAAACCAGAGCTCAGATATTCAGCAAGCCAGATGCCTCATCTGAGGCCTACTGATCCTCTTGCTGCTATCTGTGCTACGGGTCCTTAAATGTTAAGAAATGTTCTTAACTGGCTAGGGAAGCTGCTTAGAATAACTGAGCATCATAGAACTTGAGTTGGAAGGGACCTTTGAAGTTTTCTAGTCCAACCTCATGCTCAATGCAGGAATCCTGACAGATGACTGTTCAGCCACTGTTTGAAAACTTCCAGTGAAGGAGAGCCTAGCACTTCATGAGGCTGCATCCCCCGTTGTCAGATGGTTATCCGAGGAGTCATGAAGCAAACATTTATCTGGAATTCAACGTACATTTCTATAAAAATGCTTTTCTTATTACCTTAAATATTCAAATAAGTTGAATATTTATTCTGATGCCAGAACATACCCAGTGTAATACCTTTTTAACAGTATAGAACTGGGTATCCACGATTTTGAGATTATTTTTCTCTTATAGGGGTAGATAAGTCCCAGCTGCCATCAAGGTTTTTCAAGCCAAGGTTATTCCACAGCTTCTTTATGGCTCTCAGATCTGTATATACAGTGATTTCCGTCCACTTGAGAGGGTCCAGTTTAAATTCCTTAGGACTATCCTTTCAACCCCCTGCTGCTTGTCAAATGCTATGTTACATTTGGAAGCAGGCTTATCAAGCTTCAGGTACTGAGCCTGGACTTATATCTTCAATTTTTGGTTGAAATTGATTTATTCCCTTTCTGGCCTAGCTCCCCTAATTTTTAAGGATGAACATCCCTCTGATTGGGTGCATCTAATTACTGAAAAGCTAAAATCATATGAGTTGTCAATGGAATATCTTCTCCCTCTGGGCTATAATAACACGATGGTAATCCTTAAGAGGCGTATTATTGATATGGAACACCAGAGAGATTTAAGCCCGGCACCAAGCCTCGAAAGACTTGGAGCTACGAGGCCCTCACAAAAACCAGCTAAATACCTGTATGACCTGATCAATCCAGCACACAAAAGAGCCCTGACATTGGCTCGACTGGATGTGCTGCCCTCTGCAGTACTAGAAGGTAGGTATAGGAGAGTTCCCTATTTGGAGAGACTGTGCCCTTGTGGAGATGGGAACATTGAGACAGTTGGCCATGTGCTTCTGTATTGTTCTTTCTGTTGTGAGCTGCGTTCCAAATATATTGCTCCTCGCATTCTTAGCTACCCTGACAATTCGGATGAATTTTATATAAGCTTATTTCTTTCTGATAAACACACTTAGGTCTCGCACTCAGTAGCCAAATTCTGTACGGCTGCGATTAAAATCTGCTCCTGGTGTGTCAGAAATGGTCAATTTCAATTGTCCCTCCTTTTTCTTCTTTTTAATTTTGTTTTATCCTATACTTTTTAATCTCAATCTTCTGTGTGACAGATTTTTTTGTGTATATGCATGTATGTGTTTATATTGAGATCTATCCTCCAGGTTTCTTTTATTTGATCTGGATTGTGTGTTTGATCAAAGATAGCAATAAACTGAACTGAACTGGGTATCTTAAATTGATTCTGAATTCAGTTTTTTCCTACAAGTGCCTTTGATAATTCAACAGTTGGATGGTCTCTGGGGTGCTACAAAACAAGACCGAATGAATTCCTGGGGCTATAATATTCTAATGTAATTAAACAATAAGCATATTGGAATTTAGTACATGGCCTAAAATACTTGCAACTTCATCATATTTCTTCTTATTCTAGGGAGATCTTGGCATTGGATTGCCAGGGCCACCTGGACTTCCAGGGCCTCCTGGACCACCTTCTCCAACTAGAGGATTTGTGAGTTTCATTGCTCCTTATATAGAGCAGCTGCTTTGTTGGTCTTTTCAGTCTTGTATTGTGCTTCTGGTGGTGAAGCCTTATAATAAAAGTGCATGAGTCAAGGAAGAGAGAGACAGATGGGTACAGAGGGGCAGAAAGAGAGGCAGAGGTGTGCCTGAGAAAAATAGAATGGGAGATGGGTAAGAGGTGGAAGGCAGGTGTGAACTTGAACAAAGGAAAGGGTTGGACATGAATGAGAAGGTAGGATAAAGGAGAGCAATTGAGATGGGAGAGAGAGAGATTCTGCCATAATTTGCTGATGGGTAAGTGGGGTGGTGGTGATAGATTGCATGCTTTGAATTTAGTAGCCAAAGCATTGGCTGCAAGCTTCCAGTGGGGTGTAAAGTTGTCAAGACTGGCATCTGGAGGAACAGCCATGATCAGGCCAGCAGTCAGAAAGTTTCTGCCTCACTCACATTTAAGCAGAGGGTGGAGGATGCCTTAGCTTTATGTTAAAATGGGCACGCAAGCAACAGGTGCTAAACCTCATCTTCTGATCTCCCCATACTCTGTCACATCAACCACTTTTCAGGCTGGGAGAAAAATACTTGGGATAAGAGAGCATGGGGAAGTATGGCAGAGAGGGTTCCATTCCCCTCACCTGTACATCCTCTTTCATGTGAAAATAAGACCTGCACCTCCCTGATTTGTATGTGAATGGGGCAGCCACATGACTAACAGTGTGGCTTTAATTTGTATTTTATTGTAAACTGCCCAGAGAGATGAGTTTTGGGCAGTATGCAAATAAATAAAAATAAATAATAAACATGAGCATGCCTCAATCACATTAAGTTTGATTTGTACTCATTACAGATAGGCAGGCAGGGGAAAGTGAAGCAAGGCAGGGAATAGGTGGACAAGCACATACATTACATTGGTTTTAAAAAAAACAACAGAGGAAAACCAGTAGTGGCTTTGCCTCCATGATAAAAACAAGTTGCTCATGTTGAACAGCCAGGATAGACCTTGAGACTGATAGGGTGAGGTGAAACCCTATTCACATCTTGGGTCTCCTAACAATTATAACTAGGCATGTGCCCGAAATGTTTCGGAGGCCATTATGGAGGCCTCCGAAACATTTCGGCGCTGGGGGCAGTTTCGGCACCGGCGAGGGTAGCGCTTTAAGGGCAGGGGAGGGTGTACTTACCCCTCCCGCCACATTTTCCCCGCCTGCGCATTGTTTTTTTTAAGCTCCTCGGGGTGGCAGTGTTCCTCCCTGCTGCTCTGTTTTCCCCATCGGCCGGAAGTGGCCGGAAGTTGCGAGTGTGCATGCGCCCATCATGCACGCGCATGCACACGGCAGAAGGGCGTGCGCACACGCAACAGGCGCACGCGCACTCGCGACTTCCAGCCACTTCCGGCTGACGGGGAAAACGGGGCGGCAGGGAGGAGATGGGAGATGGGACATGCTCACTCTCAACATACAGGTGGCCCTCATTAATCGCAGGGTTTCTGTTATCACCTGTAGATGCAAATATGGAAAGCACAAATAATGAAACCTTGAGTCAATGGGAATTGGGGGGTTAGGTTCCTACACCCCCCCCAAAAAAGGGCCAAAAAAGCAAGGAGGGCAGAAAGAGGAGAAGGACAGTACCTTATTCTCCAGGTCTCAAGCAATGTGCCCCCCAAAACTCTGAAAATGGTCGAAAATTTGCCAGTTATTTAAAAAAAAACTAAGGGCCACAAAATGGCTCACTGGTGGAAAATGGTGGCCAGAAATGACATCAGAAGTCATTTCCAGGTCATTTTTGGCCACTCTTTTTGCACATTGTGCCTATTTTTCTACCCGCAGATAATGTAACTGGGTCTCTAAGACCCAATTGTGGATATGTGAAATCTGATATGGATTCTGTGAATAATGAGGGCCACCTGTAATCATATTCAGAGTTGCCACTGAATTGGATGTAAAGTGAATGTAGAGGTTCCTAGTTGGATAAAACATCTGAGGAATTATGTGAGAAGACAAAATAGTTCGATTGAAACTAGAGAGATTCCTTTGAGATGCAATGGGGGCTGATGTCCACACATTTCTATGTTGCCACTGAATTTCACATAAAAGAATTTTTCAGGCAAATTTGAAGGTTCTGCTTGGGCAAAATATCTGTGGAATTTCAAAGGAAGTTTTGCCCAGGCTAGTGATGTGCTAGTGGGGTGGCAACTGCAACCCACTGGTCGTGTTTTAAAACTAATGTTCTTTGTTTCAGAGAAGAATGGATATGGAAGGGTCTGGCTCGGGTGACTTTGACAGAGACATAGAACTTCCAAGAGTAAGTAGGTGCCGATAGTCATTGCTAACTACTAAAAACTTTTCAAATTATAATTTGTATTTGACAATACAAGAGACGGAAATAATTGTAAAATGAAAACTACTTCATGTGGTGCTACTCTGAATCCCTTACATCCCAGACCAGCAGGGGCTTTTTTAATAGGCTTTCCCCTCTGGTTTTATTTTAAACCTAGTGTTGTCAGCTTTTAACCTGAGGAAGGCTCCTGTGCCTTTAGTAGATGTGAAGTAGAGAGCAGTTTGGAAGACAGTGGGGCTATTCACACGATGGGACGAAATTGGGCTAGCCTCCGCTAGCCCGATTTCGTTCCATTGTGTGAACCACCGGGCTCAGCTGCAAGCCTGGTGGTTCCTGAGCGGATAACCCGCCCCGTAAACCGGGTCTGCGGAGCGAGTGATCCGCAAACCTGATTTTTTAAATTGTGAGTAGCTGCGGTGAGGCTCTGTGGCATGGCTACTCACAAGGAGACCCCCGATTGGGAGGCTTAAAAGTAGCCTCCAGGCTCGGGGGTCTCTCCAGTATGCCCTGCGCACTTGCGCAGGGCATACTGGAGCTTTCGGGGTCCACACGGCCCCCGATCCTCCCAGCCTCTGCTGGCTCTTTCACAGAGCCAGCAGTCGTGTGGGCGGCCAATCCGGCCGCCCAGGGCTGCCACCCTGCTTTCCTGTGGAGAGAGCAGGCTTAGCCTGCTCTCCCCACAAACCTGGACAAAGGGGTTCTCACTGATCGTGAGACCCACCTCAGTGTTTTCATCCATCATCAGCACTTACGATTCCAATATCTTTGCCTGGAGACATTGCCTGTAGTGTTAAATGCACTGGGGCACCAAGTGAGACTGAATAGACGCAAGTTTTGGGCAGTGTGTGTGTAGATCAGGCCTGCTCAACTTAGCCCCCCCAGCTGTTTTTGGACTACAACTCCCATAATTCTCACCCACAGCAGCCAATAGCCAGGAATTATGGGAATTGTAGGCCAACATCTGCAGGAGGGCCGAAGTTGAGTAGGCCTGGTGTGTGTAGGTAGGTAGGTAGGTAGGTAGATAGATAGATAGATAGATAGATAGATAGATAGATAGATAGATAGTAGGGATGTACACAAAGTGTTTAATGCATCCCCAGGGTGGCGGAGAGCGGTAGGTTTAAAAGGAGCCATATAGGTCCCTACCTGCTCCTCCACTGCCCCCAACATGCATCCCCATAGGCATTGGCATGCACATGGGAACAGGGAAGCAGCCATGTGGTGCAGGGCTTTTAATAATGGATAGAATGGGCAGCACCGCTGTGGGGTGGCAGAGGTCAGCGGAGGAGCAGATAGGGACCTGTGTGCCTCCTTTTAAAGCTACGCTCACCTCTGCCAGAATGTTTCGGCTGCAGCAGCTCGAATCATGTTGGTGCCTCTCTGTTGAGGCACCAAATGATTCAGGCACATCCCTAGACTGCAGCCTCCAGCCATTTTTTCCCCATTATCTCTATGCTGAGAGAAATAGATAGATAGATAGATAGATAGATAGATAGATAGATAGATAGATACCTATGCTGGCAGTATGCGGCACGCGTGCACCAGTGGCGAAGACAAGCGCGCGGGGCGCGCAGGGCATGCGCACCACTAGCTCTTCTCCATTTAAGGGTTAGAAGGACAACGACGGGGGCAGGGGCAGCAGGGAGGAACTCTGCCGCCCCAAGAAGATTTTTAAAAGCACCAGCGCCGGAGGGGGAAGAGCGGCGGGGCGGGGGGGAAGTACTACCACCCTCCCCCTTAAAGAGACACTCCCCCGCCCTTCCGAACCTCCGGACCGCCTCCGAACCGGTCCAGAAGGCTTTTCTATTGTGCCCGAACCGAACCATGCACACTACTAACAGTAAGATGCCTGTGAACATGAACTTCCTACATCAGACCTATGCTGGCAGTAGCAACTGGTGAGAGCTGCTCTAGTGGAGTGGTGAGGGCAGGGGACACTACTTTAAACAACAGCAAACTTACTCACCATCAGTACCTGTGATTATTTGTAAGGCACCATCCCCTCCCCACACCCTGCATGCTGTGGGGAATGCCCTGGCTCAGTTGGCTTCCGCAAATGTGTCACTCAACTGGCCGCTACTGACTGACTTTGAATATGGAGCCAGCAGGGTAAAAGCTATTGTTAAACTTCCCTTCTGCACAGTGTCACATTTATGTTCATTTCCAGAAAGCCTGCAAATTGAGTCATCCAAAATCCATCGGTTTAAGATGAGAGTTGAGATGCTTTACATTTTCACTTGTGCTCTAAAAAGCATGGGAATGGCAAGTTAAAGTGCCCTTCTTAAGTTCTGTGCCATATAAGCTGTAAAGACTGTGCACTGTCTTGTATTATTCTAATATTGTTATATTGTTGTTATTTCTCTGTGTAAACCGCCCTGAGCCATTTTTGGAAGGGCGGTATAGAAATCGAAATAATAATAATAATAATATAGAAATGAGGCTCCATGCATCCACACTTTAGGGATGTGCACAAGCCAGTTCGGCGCTTCCTCTGGGAAGCACCAAATGGCTCGGGCACCAGAATGCAAACAGGCTTGACAGGGCGGGGAGTGGTTCCCTTAAAAATCAGGTAAGAAACTCTTTACCTGCTCTGCTGCTGCCCAGCTGCTTTTCTGCCCGTAGTACTCACTCTAGCAACAGCCATGCAGGGCTGCGGTGTTGTACCCTGCAGCCTCCGAGTGGTGTGCCAACACCGCACGGAGGCTGTAGGGAACAGTCCCGCATGGCCATTGATAGGGTGAGCGCGGCCAGTGGAAAAGTGTCCGGGCGGCAGTGGAGCAGGTAAGGACCTGCTTATAGGCTCTTTAAGGGAACCACTCCCCACACCACCCACCTGTGCACAAGCTGTCCGTGCACATCTCTACCATACCTTACCTTGGTCTTTTAGCTTGAGATTGATCTGGGGAGGGATGCAGCCCAGTCATAAATTCAATGTGCAGTTTCCCCAGTTTCTTACTAGAGATGCCCCTGATGAATTTCTGCCTGATGCAGCTTTACAAGGCACAGTGCTTCCCCAAATGTTTACCTGTATAGTTAATGTCCAGCCAGAAATTCAGGAGGTCCCTAATCCATTCACAGCCACCTAATGGCACAGCGGGGAAGTAACTTGCCTAGGGAGCAAGAGGTTCGAATCCCCACTGGTATGTTTCCCAGATTATGGGAAACACCAGACTATGGGAAACACCTATATCGTGCCTGATCCTCGCTGGTATGTTTCCCAGACTATATTGGGCAGCAGCAATATAGGAAGATGCTGAAAGGCATCATCTCGTACTACGTGGGATATGGCAATGGTAAGCCATCTATGTATTCTATCATAGATACTCGGCAGAGCTATCCCAGGTTATGAGGAGTTTTGTTTCTGCTCCTTCTACTTCCAATCAGTCCCCAGAGTTGCTCTGCTGCCTTTAATGGGTTCTTTGCGAATAAGATCTCCTGTATTCGGGCTGACTTGGACTCCACTATTTCTGCAAGGTCTATGGAGGAGGTGTCCAGCAATCCCTCTTGCAGTATTAGATTGGATCAGTTTCAATCTGTGACTCCTGAGGATGTGGACAAGCTGCTTGGGGCAGTGCGGCCTACCACCTGTTCTCTGGATCCTTGCCCAACTTGGCTGCTTCTATCTAGCAGGGAGATTGTTGGAGGTGGCCTAGTTAATATCGTAAATGCATCGCTGAGGGAGGGTAGGGTGCCCCCCTGCCTGAAGGAGGCAATGGTCAGACCACTCTTGAAGAAGCCTTCCCTGGACTCCTTAGCGATGGACAGCTACAGGCCAATCTCCAATCTCCCTTGGTTGGGCAAGGTGATTGAGAGGGTGGTGGCCGACCAGCTCCAGGCAGTCTTGGAGGAAACTGATTATCTAGACCCATTTGAAACTGGCTTTAGAGCTGGCTATGGGGTTGAGACAGCCTTGGTCGGCCTGACGGATGACCTTTACTGGGGAATCGACAGAGGAGTGTGACTGCTGGTTCTTCTGGATCTCTCGGCGGCGTTCGATACCATCGACCATGGTATCCTTCTGGATCGCCTGGGGGTGTTGAGGATAGGGGACACTGCTTTACAGTGGTTCTGTTCCTATTTCTCGGGTAGATTCCAGATGGTGGAGCTTGGTGACAGTTGCTCCTCAAAACAGGAGCTGTTATATGGAGTCCCTCAGGGCTCCATTCTGTCACCAATGCTTTTTAACATCTACATGAAACCGCTAGGTGAGGTCATCAGGAGGTTTGGTGCTGGTGCTGGGTGTTATCAGTATGCTGATGACACCCAAATCTACTTCTCCTTTTCATCTTCAGGAAATGGCACTCATTCTCTAAATGCCTGCCTGGATGAGGGATAACAAATTGAAGCTGAATCCAAGCAAGACGGAGGTGCTCATTGTGGGGGCTCAGAATCTGAGGGGTGAGTTAGATCTTCTAGGAGGAGCAGGTGCACAGCTTGGGAGTACTCCTGGACCCAGGCCTCACTCTGGTATCTCAGGTGGAGGCCATGGCCAGGAGTGCTTTCTATCAGCTTCAGCTGATTCGACATCTGCACCCATTCCTTGAAGAGGATGACCTCAAAACAGTAGTGCATCAGCTGGTAACCTCCCGTCTTGACTATTGCAATGTGCTCTACATGGGGCTGCCTTTGTACGTAGTCCGGAAACTTCAGTTAGTTCAGAATGCGGCAGCGAGATTGGTCTCTGGGGTAACCCGGAGAGACCATGTGATGCCTGTTTTGAAACAGTTACACTGGCTGCCGATATGTTTCCGGGCAAAATACAAAGTGCTGGTTATTACCTTTAAAGCCCTGAACGGCTTGGGTCCGAGATATCTTAGAGAGCGCCTTCTTTTACATGATCCCCACCGCACGTTAAGGTCATCTGGGGACGTCCGTCTCCAGTTACCACCGGTTCGTTTGGTGGCAACTCAGAGGCGGGCCTTCTCTGTAGCTGCTCCTGGGCTGTGGAATGCACTCCCAGCAGATATTTGTAATCTTAATTCCTTACTGACCTTCAGGAGAGCCCTTAAAACCCATCTGTTTGGCCTGGCCTTTCAGGGTTTCTAATAAGTTTTAATTGTTTTAATGTTAACTTGGTTTTCAGGGTTTTAATTGTTTTGATACTTCAATTGTTTTTTAAAGATGTTTTTATATTGGTGTTTATATTTGTATTTCTGTTTTAATTGTTTTTAATTGTAAACTGCCCTGAGCCAGCTCGGAAGGGCGGTATAAAAATTGAATAAATAAATAATAAATAAATAGACAACCACAGGACTCTGTGATGACCAGAAGTTGACACGGTCTTGACAGCACAACTTTACCTTTACCTTTAATCCATCCACAATAACTCCCTACAGTTATACTGAATGCATCTCTTAAGGGCACAGTTCTTTACCCAAATGCTATATGGCAGGCGTCCCCAAACTGCGGCCCTCCAGATGTTGCTGAACTCCAACCCCCAGCATACCCAGCCACAATAAATTGTGGCTCGGGATGCTGGGAGTTGTAGTTCAGCAACATCTGGAGGGCCGCAGTTTGGGGAAGCCTGCTATATGGTTTAGCAGGGCTAGGGACCTTTACACATGAGTAGAACCCACCTCTCAGATCCTTGTAAGTAGGCCTTAAATGTGAGTAGGCCTTCCATTCTTAATTTTCAGTAGACACACAATCTTATTCATGAGTAGACCTGAACTTGTGTGTAGACATTGCATCTTACTTGACCATCTGGGCACTTTCCAGATTACATGCTGCAATGGGATAAAATGCTTCAGCTTGGCAGGATTGTATTGAAAATGATCCCCAGAATCTCAAACTTCTACAACAGGAAAATACAGCAACAGACTTGCATTTCTGCAATGGACTTGCAACACTGTAGCACTATAATGCAAAGATAAAATCTGAAATAAGGCTTCGGAAATGTGAACGGTACCTTGCTGTCAGCGCAGGGTCTGCGGTGTCACAATACAGGAAGTATGGAAGCACACTTAGCAGATCCGTAGTGGCACTATGGTAGGGTTTCATCTGGAAAGCACCCAGCATTCCTCATGAGTTGATCCTCAAACTTACTTGCATGTAGAAAGTGCATCCTTGCTTGTGAGTAGCCCCCAACTACTGTTGTGAGTAGTTCTACTCCTGATAAAGGATGCAACGTTTACTTGTGATTGCAGGTCTACTCATAAATAAGGGTGTGATCTACTCATAAATGAAGGTGGAGTTTAACTATTGAGTAAAGATGAATGGAAAGGAAGTTGGTGAATGGAGCCTCAGTTGTAAGGCAGCATAATAAAAGAGGCCGTACAAACCTGTAAAGTCTTTGCAGCTTATATTGTGTGTAAGTTGGGCATTTAACTTGTAATGTCCATGTATTTTAGAGCACAAGTGAAAACTGAAAGCATCTCAACTCTCATCTTAAATCAAAGGTTTTTGGATGTCTGAATAGAGTCATGTCTAGAGGCACTTATCTCTGAATACCAGATGCTGGAGACAAACAATGGAAGAACTGACTAGCCACAGCTGGAAGGAGAATGCTAGACTAGACTGACCCTTTTGGATCCAGCTGGTATTCCTTTGATTCACCAAGCTGCCGCCCTCTGTTGTAGTCGGCAAGACTCTAACTTTCCTCAGGGGTGCACGGAGGTAATTTTGGGGCCTTGACTCCCCCCTGCTGCGAGGCCCCCCGAAACCTACTTTTCAGGGGCCTCCTACTGTGGTGAACCTACAGTTTAATTTTTTTGAATTTCAGCTGCAGCATGGCCGAAGGGTGGCTGCCAGGTGGTGCTGGGCCTGTCCGTTTGGCCCAGTGTCTCTTGCTAATTGTGAGGCGTACCTGTACAGTTGAGAGAGATTGTCACAAGCCCGTGATGTCACAGGCTTGTGACAATCTTTCTTAACTGCACAGGTGTGCCTCACAGTGACTGAGAAGACCAATGAAGGAATGGAGCAGAAGGCACATTTGCTGTAGCTTCTCTTGATGCCTCGGGTAATTTGAATTTGTAGGCAGTGGGAGTAAGTGGCAACCTTACTGCCTCCAGGGAGGAACTGGCAACCTTATTATCAGCACTGTCAAAAGGCAGGGTTGCCACTCTGTCCTGTGAATCTAGCAACAGGCTGGCAAGCCAAAATGCAGAAACCTCACTTACCTTTGTGCCAGAAAAGATTTTGCTTGCTGTAGCTTCTCTTGATGCCTCGGGTAATTTGAATTTGTAGGCAGTGGGAGTAAGTGGCAACCTTACTGCCTCCAGGGAGTAACTGGCAACCTTATTATCAGCACTGTCAAAAGGCAGGGTTGCCACTCTGTCCTGTGAATCTAGCAACAGGCTGGCAAGCCAAAATGCAGAAACCTCACTTACCTTTGTGCCAGAAAAGATTTTGCTTGCTGCCTTGATTTCTGTGTAAAAGGCAATGGCGCAGGGCTAGATTAAAAGGTAGCAATCTTAGAATATGAATCTGCATCTATTGAACTGCTGCTTGCTAGAAAACTGTTAAAACAAAGCACTGGAGTTCCCCTTGAGTCATGAGTTTGGAACTCTTTTAGATGTTCCCTAAAACTGACATATTTTGTGTTGCATATAAAGAAATAATCAGACTTAAACAGACTTCCCTTATGACAAACAAGTTATGTTCAGCTTTAGAATGAAGAAGCATAGTTTGGAATTTCCCTTGGGTTCTCTTCCCTATTCTGAAGAATTCTAAAATAATTGTGCCTTTTGTCTTCCCGAAGCCTCTATGATCTGAAAAAGAATACCATGCAATGTTCTAGACCAGGGCTTCACAACTTTGGTTCTCCAGCAGTTGTGGGACTACAGCTCCCATCATCCTCAGCCACAGTGGTCAAAAATCAGGAATGATGGGAGTTATATTCCAATATCTGCAGGAGGGCCAAAGATGTGCAGCCCTGCCCTAGACCAAGAGCTGGGCTATGACCATCTTAAGAGCTAGAACTTCCAGAACTTCAGCCAAACAATAATTTAGATTATGGTAAACCAGGAAACGTAGCCAGAGAATTGGAGACCAAGCCTACAAGGTAGTACAGTGTAGTCTAGAGAGCTTGCACATCAACTTGGATCCTGCAATATTCCTTCTCTCAACATCTTTATGAACCAAAACTCTGCAGCCCATTGAACCAACTCTCCTGAGGATGGGAGCACTCCTTTCTTGTGCCCCTTTCCCACAGACTTAGCATTGCTGACTCCAGGTAGCCCCTCCTGTCATGTTCCCCTGACCCTTATCTATCAATAGCTGGCTCTGTTTGACTTGGTATCAAAGGCCAAACCAAGGAATGAGTTTTCTTCAGTGTAAATCAGCTTTTGATCCCTGTTTCACCCTGATCAGAACCATCAGAGATGAACCAGTGAATCTGAGCATTAACCCGCCCCCCTTCCTCTCCCACTCTCTCTTATTTCTAATGGAACACTCAGGTCTTTTTACATCGCCGAACTGAAATGAAGTGAACTCTGCAGGAAGTGAGGCCTTGTCATGCAGCCTCTGTCTCTCTTAATGCTGCTATCATTTTTTAGAACTCCGGTAATAGTTGAGATTAGAATTACTCATTTAATGGCTCCAGCAGCTGAGCATACTGTACCTGACCTAGTGTCTCCATCCGTCAGACATGGCAGATGAGCCAAAGAACTAATTTGTTCAGTGTCAGATTAAGATCAGTTTGTACAGAGTCACTCAGTTGTACAAAGTTCTATGAATCTAGGTTTTCCCCCCACTTTGAGGACTCTTGTTCTTCTTAAAAGCTTAATCATGTGCAGTGGACCAGGATGAAGAGTATCCTATTCTTCATTATTTATAGTACATTATAGTACATTAGGAATCCTTAAATCAGCCCTAGAAGGTAGACTTGTGTTATTACATCATGGTGTGTGTGTGAATTTGAAGCCAAGATGCCGTGGCTTGATGAAGACCATTCAGTGAATCATTTGCTGAAGTGGGAATAGCAATGTTTTACAGCAGCATCTATTATTTATCTAGGGCTCACCTGGACCCCCAGGACCTCCGGGTTTACCTGGTCCTCCAGGATTGCCAGCACCAGATTTGAATGCTGCCTTGCCAGGAGAAAATGGGAAGGATGGGGTGTCTGGAGACCCAGGCCCACGAGTAAGTATTTCTTCACATGTATGTGTTGTCAGTGCTATGAGAGTTTTAAGAGAGATCCCCAGAGAGACACCACTGCATCCTAAGGTGCCTTCTATCAGTTTCCAGCTCAGTCACTCCCTGTCTTAATTCCTGTCTCTGTGTCTCCTCCGAAGCTTTCAGAAACTACAGTTTCTTTTATGCTGACCACACACACATCCTTGGCTGCAGAGCGTGGAGAAGGGAGGCAGGGAGGGCAGGATGAGTCACCCTCTATGACCTCTCCACTTCCTAGGGAAGTCTCCCATTAAAGTAGCATCTTGCATGATCAGAAGACATTAGCATTTTTGTCAGTTCCCAGATTCTGACTAGCCACCACCTTAAGGCAACCATCATTTGGGACCAATCCAACTCCACACTCATAACAACAAATAAGAAGCATAAATAAAGAGCAGATCCCCATGGACTCATTTCTATTTCTGTTTAGTATGAGAGCATTCATGTGAAATACATCATTTTTCTTTCAGAACTATAACATGGGAAAAAGTTCACCCCCTCAGAAACGCACTTTGTTCCTTCTGTGGTGGTGGTGGTGGTGGTGGTGTGTGTGTGTGTGTGTGTGTGAGAGAGAGAGAGAGAGATTTTCCTGGATCCACCACTGCTAGGGCTTCTAACTGTCCTGTGCTTCCTCATAGCCATATATGCACTGCAAAACGCATTTGGAGAATGATCTTTCCATTCACACCAATTTGTTCAGGAAGGTTGGGAGAAAATTAAAAGGCATACCACCTTGGCATAGGGCATATTGCAGTGCCTGCGTTCAGCCTTGGTGGAACTCCAAAGGACCTGCCTCTCCTTGTGGGCTGGAGCCCAACTTAGTATGAGGCTTCTTGCTGCCTTAGAAAATCTTATGGCTGGTTAAAAATATTGCTACTAGTTCGGCCAATACCATCATCCAAGGCTCTTTTGGATTCAGTTCCATTGAAGAGGGATTAAAGGCCACAGGTTAAAACATATATGTTTCTGGATGGCTCCCCCACCCTACCTGTACTTAATATTGTTTGTGTTTCTCTGCTGAAATGTTATTTTGATTTTCCAATTGAGTATGAGTAAGAAATTAGTGGTTCTGGCATAGTAATCATGCTATTTAAAAGCTCAGTATTTTATCTAATAAGCTGATACTATTGAGGCTGGCACAAAAGGCAGTGCTTTCTTCCCACGCTGCTAATAATACGTTTGAGAAATTAAGACTTCATTGGCATGCAGAAAGGAAGCTGCAGCTGTGAATAAATGAAGCCCCTCTGATTCCTTCTCCATTGCAAAGCCCCCTTAGAAGGGGGTGCTTTTACACTGGAAAAGTGGCAGTAGGGAAGGGAGTGCTTAACATGGGCCCCTGTCTCCAGAAGCCTCCCACCAAACCTATGGAGATAAAGGCATACTGAGTCCTCATTGAAGATCTTAACTGACAGATAGTTTCATATGGGGAAAGGTACCCTGTTGCCAAACCATTTTGCCCCTGTCAGCTTTCCAGACCAGTATATTTCTTGTAAGCACAGGTTGGGAACACTATCAGGCATTTAAAAAGAAGAAGCTGGAAGGGACAGTTTCAAGAGGAAAGTGACTGATGGGGAGGGGAGGTAAGCATCCCATCCCCTCCTGAGGGCACTTTTCAATGGAGATGGGGATTGGTGAGGCTTTGTTATACATGACTGCCATTTCATGTATAGTTTGCTGCAAGGCATCAGTTCAGTAAGATACTAAGTACTGAGTCATAGTGGCACACATGACTTCTTAAGACCTACTTAAGAACCTTACTGAGGCACAGAATAGAGGAATAACTCAAAAAGCAGATTTGCCAATCCAGCAAATTGTTGACTGGAAGGCCCTTCCATAGGAAACTGGAAACTTTGCTCTAATAACTTAAAGTTCACAGATGTTATGTCTGATTACAAATTGTGTGAGTGAAGTTTGACTAGCAATGTGAGCACCAGGACCTTACAAATTCAGTCATCTAATAAGTGAATGATACCTCACATGACTGAGGGCCCTTAGTATGTTGTATTTTCCCACATGGAGACAATCTTTCTGTAGAAGAATGCATGAACAGAGTGATATCTGAAGTGCAGCACAAGAAGGTTTTTTCTGTTGCCAAGTACCCCAGTTAGACTGTAAGCATTCTCGGAGAAAAAGAAAGTCAACCACATTCTTTTGCCCTTTACCACAGGAGATCTCTCTTTCATCGCAGTTCCTTCATATAAATATTAGACTTCCCGTGATATGGTTATTTTGAATAACCATATGAAACTGTAATGATTGTAATGTTTCCACATTTCAAAGATATATGTTGTTCAAAGAAGTTATATCAAATGCAGTGTTATGTATGTGAAGTTTCATCAAGTATTTTAATGTTGACCAATATCACACAAAGGAGGACACTTTACAAAAAGTGCAACTGTGATTGCCCAGCAATATGATTTCCAGTAAATCTCAGGTTCACACTATAACATTATAAAACAATCCGTGTCCTAGAACATGGTTTGTGCTAAACATCTGTAAAGCAGCAGAGAGGGGCATCATTTTTAGTGGAGAAATGGCAGGTGGAGGAGGCAAGAAGTTTTTCACACCCAGCTTTTAGTTCACATCTCCTCCGGAATGGAGGTGTGTGTTCACATATTGGCCAAATTTATCCCAAAGTCCTTGAGAGCTATCAGGGAGCACTTCACACACAATTCAGGTTTTTCATCATGTGAGAGTGTTGCTGACTGATATCTGGGTTTTAAAAAATCACTTTTTGTGTTGTTTTGAGCAACTTCGAACTTGCAGTAAAGCCTTGAAGAAAACCCCAGTAAATCCTGCTGTCTGGGAAAGCTCCAGGTGATGAATCTATCCCTAGGCTTGTAACCCAAAGTGCTCCAAAACAAGGAAAACTTTGTAAGACCATAATAAAATTACATATATAGCATAGTGCATCATCCAAAATTGAAACACCTCTGTTACATAAACCACTATTATTATCATCATTATTATTGTTGTTTACACAGTCAGACAGGTGTTATTGACTGGTTTGTTTTATACAGACATCAAGTCCTTCCCAAGGACCTGGGATGGCTGGACTTGATTATCAATGTTGTTGCTGTTGTTATAGATATCATCGCAGAATATAGGCTGTTCCCAGTAAAGTTGCTTTTTGTAATTGGCTGATGGTGATTTCTGTGGTCCCTATGGTGTTGGGGTGCTCTTCAAATTGTTTTGGAATTGCACCTAGGGCACCAATTACCACTGGGATTATTTTGGTCTTTTTCTGCCACAGCCTTTCAATTTCAATTTGTAGAGCTTTGTATTTTGTGATTTTTTTTTCTATTTCTTTTTCTTCTATTCTGCTGTCCCCTGGTATTGCTATGTCAATTATTTTAACTTGTTTTTCTTTCTTCTCGACTACAGTTATATCTGATGTATTGTGTGGCAGATGTTTGTCTGTTTGTAGTCGGAAGTCCCATAATATTTTTGCATCTTCATTTTCTACCACTTTTTCAATTTTATGGTCCCACCAATTCTTGGCTACAGGTAGCTTGTATTTTTTGCAGATGTTCCAGTGTATCATCCCTGCTACCTTGTCATGCCTTTGTTTGTAGTCAGTCTGTGCGATCTTTTTACAACAGCTGATTAGGTGGTCCACGGTTTCATCTGCTTCTTTACAAAGGCGGCACTTGCTGTTTGTTGTTGATTTTTCGACTTTTGCTCTTATTGCCTTTGTTCTTAGTGCCTGTTCTTGTGCAGCCAGTATTAAACCCTCTGTTTCTTTCTTCAAGTTGCCATTCTTAAGCCATTGCCAGGTCTTGGTGATGTCTGATTTTCCAGTTATATTGTGCAAATATTGACCATGCAGGGAATTATTTTTCCATTTTTCTGCTCAGTTCTCGACTTGTTCTTTCTTGTAGGCCTGCTTTGTTTCATTGGTGTTGAATAGTTTCTCATTATTGACTATTTTAAGTGCATCTTCTTCACTGTCCTCTCTCTCTCTCTCTCTCTCTCTATCATTATTATTATTTTACATTTATATCCCGCTCTTCCTCTAAGGAGCCAGAGTGGTGTACATGGTTATGTTTGTCCTCTTTAGGCTGAGATACGTGGCTGGCCCAGAGTCACCCAGTGAATTACATGGCTGAATGGGGATTTGAACGTGGGTCTCCCCAGTCTTAGTCCAGCACTCTAACCACTACACCACACTGGCTTCAAAGCATTATACTGCACTTTACCCAACCAACGGTACTCCTTTTCCTATGCTTTGTGATATTTTTGCATTTGCCTGCAAGAAAATTGCTCAAGACTGAGTGGAGGAAGAATATTTCATGATGACAGTATGAAGCCAAAAGCTGTTCTAAATGCAAGATGGAGGGAGAGGCTTTCTCAAAACAAGCCCCACACTTTTACAGGCCTGGCTTCTCTGTTCCACAAGATGTAGACTTTCCTTCCTCCCACTGCCTGCAAGGGCAAGAGTGAAGTTTTGGCTCCAAAAAGCAAGAGCTGCTGCAGAATAAAAGATTTACTCATTTTGACTCATTTGACACATTTCAGTAAATTATCTTTCTCGGGGAATATTCTCACTGTACTGCCTGAAAGAGATACTTTCTTTCCAAAATCCTAGAGATCTGTTTAGGGTTTTGGAAAGAAAGTAGGCTAGTATGTGGGTCCTTCTATTCTGCAGCTGCTCTTGCTTTTGTTTTTGTGGCCATCTCAGCTGACACCAATCCTCTCTGTTCTTTTGAAGTTTTGGCTCCAGAGCTTCATGAGAGTTGTAGTTCCCACCACAGTGCAGTCTGCTATCTGGTCCACAGTGCTGGAAGTTGCTTTCTAGAGGCCTGCAATGTGAAGCCACCCTCCTGTCATTGCGTGCACTGTCCACTGCAGTCAGTGGTCCTCGCCCAGCCCCAAATCCCAAATCAAAAAGGAACTGTGTTCCTTATAAACTTGAAAAGGAACAATACATGTTAATCCTAAATAAGGAATATTTTCTTGAAATGGGGTTGGGGTGGGGAGTAGATGGCAGGTCTATCAACCCCACCACACCCACTGCTTTCCCCTCAGTGCCTGGTTGCCCGGGAGGGGAGGGGAGGGGAGGCAAGGCCACAGGATCCTGGGAAGAAATTGACCTGACAGAAATCAAAGGTAAACTGAGCTGCTACATACCTCTGAGGTCAGGCTACCCACCCCGGGCTCCACCTCCCTGCCTGGGGAATGGAAGCCCCAAACCTTTCATTTGCCTTCTGGCCTGATTTCTGACAATCCTCCTCCTCTCCATCTGAGCCTGATGAGTCTGTTGCCTGCACAAACGTGAAGATATTGGGGAGTGCAACAGTGTGGAAGGGAGCAGCTCTTCATGGGGCTTGGGTTGTGAGGTGCTGTTTGGGGGGACTCTAGAGCTAGTGTGTTCTCAGTCTCTGGCCTGGTGTGATGGCCTGGGGCTGTGGCTGGGCCTACTGCTAGTCCTGCCTCCTCAGAGTCTGACTCCGAGACACTCTTCCATGTCACTGGGTTCCAAGACTAGAATGAGCCCAACTGGGGAGAGGGATTGCAGTGAGAAAAATCATAGTGAGGGGATGGATTCAGAACCCGTTCCTCTCTGTAGTTTTACAACTGTTTGGTGTGGCCTGCCTTCTAAGACATGGGCCTGCAGCCTCAACATCTGATTCTGTCCTGAATGCATTCATGTAATCATCCAGACGCTGTTACTCATGTAGACCTGTAGGCAGCTGTGTAGGGGGCTCACTGGGTGGCCAGGGACAGGCTGCAGCCAGTACCCCCCCCAACCGCTGTGTGCACCTGCACCGGCCACCCCGCTGTGTGGTGACACATGTTGACAACACACATGTTGACACAGGGTGTGTGGCCAGGAGCAGGAAGGGCAGGCAAGTGCCCCTCACCCACTCCCAGCCAGGTGCTTCATTTGCCATACCAGCTGGGTGTTCTTTCTCGCCCTTGCTCAGAGCAAGGAAGAGAAAGGACACCCAGCTGGTGAGGCAAACGAAGTGCCAGGTGGGAGCTGATAAACAGTCACACCTTGTGCTCCCAGCTGGTGAGTGGTTTGTTCGCTGACTGGGTGCAGGAAGGGGCAAGACGCTGCCCTGGGGGAGGAGTGAAGGGGTGATGTTGCAGCCCCCAGCAGCTCTGGGACATTTGTCCCCCCTTGTCCAATGGATGCTGTGCCCCTGTCTGTAGGCCTTTCAGCTACTTACTAACTGATGGAGAGATTTTCAAGATAGTCTTGTATATGAGGGTCATTCCTTTCAAGAAAATATGCTGGTACACATTAATTTGAGCACTTATTATGAGTTATCGTGCCATTACAAATTGCTTACATCTGCTGTAATTTTCAGGGTCCCCCTGGTCGTCCTGGTAAGGATGGATTGGTTGGCTTCGCAGGAACGAAGGGAGAAAAAGTAAGTCACAAACTCAAAAGTTTTTAAAAGGAAACTTACATATATACATACAAATATAAGCCTATATGTATGTACAGATATATGGCCATGAATCTGGGGTAGAGGGGGGACTGCTCATGAACTTGATGTGGCCATTGCATCATGATCCCTTTTAATGCTGTGATTTAATCAATCAGCAGCACCACTTCTCTGAGATAATTCAGTTCTTGTTAGTGGCATGGAATCTGCTTCCCTGATATATTCATCTCATCAGGTCTGCTTGACAGTTTGTGGGGATGCTCCTCTCTTTGTAATTGTTCTGCTTGCTGATCATCTTTGATAATAGATGTGTTTTGTACTGTCTTAATTTTGTGACCATCTGTTCTTTTAGTTGAATGACTTGTACTGAAACAAAAAGAAGCTGCTACTTCCTCATGGCTTTTGCTCAGATCACTTTCTTAACCTTTCATAAAGAAACCACATGGCTTAAATCTTTTGTAATATGTGTATTTTTAATATTGTAAACTGCCTTGGATGCCTTAGTCAAGGCAGAAAGGCAGTATATAAATGCAATAAATAAGCAAATAATGAGGTAGATGTTTCTCATGCAATTTCAGCAGGTTGGTAGAGAGGCCAATGTTTGCAAAGAAGGGAGACTAATTTATTCCACCCATGAACTTACTTCAAGCACTGACATTAACTGTCAGGCCAACACTGGTGCCAGTCATATTCAAATCTAGCCATGGAGGGCTTGTTTGAAAAACTGGAGCCTGAAGGCAGCATGTAATTTGTTGATCAGGCAAAGGCCAAGCATGGGAGTGCCCCTTTAGTTAAGGTGAGTACCAAACCCCCCCAAATGTTCTGCCATATAAGCCTCAAAATTCTGTTGCTTATAAATATAACTGTTGTGTAATAATTTGGAATGTGTGATCTACTAGACACAGTCTACAAATGTGCATAATAAGAGAGTGGCCTGCCTTGGGTCACATAAATGAGTTCATGACAGAGGCAAGATTCAAACTGGAGATGTCTTGAGTCATAGCTCAGTCTTTTAGCCATTTCTACACCAGCAAATAGTCAAACTCTTAGTGCAAAAAGATTAAAACAGAACTTATAATCTTAGTGAGACAGCTGTTAGACAAGCTAAACACAACAGTTTCCTTCCTAAAGGAAGGACTTCGTGCTCCAGAGAAAGACTCCTTGCCCTGGGCTTTTAGCTCACTTTCCTCCGGAATGGAGGGTGTGCATTCCTATATCTGTCAGATTTACTCCAAAGCCCCTATGAGCTACCACTTCACACATGAGTTGGGTTTTTCATTGTGCATTAGAGCAGTATTTCTCAACATTTTCGGCGTCATGGACTGGTACATTATTCATGCACAGTTTCTCAGACCAGCAGTTAGTAAGGGGGTCACCCCCTCACCCCAAATCCCACCCCCAGGCACCCCGCAAAAGCCAATTATGGGCAGCTCTCTGGAGCTCATTTCCAGGCAGTCCTTGCTCCTGGATAATGTTCATTTTGAGGAAGTGAAATGAACGTTACCCAGCACCAAGGATGCCCAGAAATGAGCTCCTGAGAGCTCCCGTTGGCCTTTGCTGGCCCAAAATTGTTTTTTGGGGGGGGTTATTTTTATTAGTGATGCCTCATGGACCAGTACCCAATGCCTTGCAGACCAGCACTGGTCCCTGGACCGGTGGTTGGAAACACTGCATTAAAGTATAGCCTGATTTGTCCAATCCAGCAGTAAGAAGACACAGCCATTCTGTCTCTCACAATCTTCTGCGGGCTGTATATTTTGAGTGATTAAATTATAGATCATGTTCTCCATGCACTCATAAAATTTTCTCCGAGTATAAATAGTGCTCTGTGGCTTTGTTTATAGTACCCATATGAGGGCTTTGAATACATTATTTAAAGATCTAAATGTTAATGTTTGTGTTTAATCTTTCCCCCCTGAAGTTATTCTAAACCTTAGTGTTCAGGATGACAGTGTATATATAAAACGGCTTATTACTACTCCCTCATCCCTTAAGCAAAGTATATGAGTTAGCTATGAGATGTTTTAAAAAGTGGAATAAAAAATCAGTTTTTACAGAAGGCAGACACAGATATTTCCTGTGCTTAATTTGAGCTGAAAGACTTATGTGGCTGATTTGTATTACCTTTCCTTTCATAGTTTCTATTCAGTTCTTTCTTATTCACTGTCAATGTCAGGGGTAGCGGCCAGAGCAGGTTTTGCCTTCCCTGAAATGGGGCCACCAAATGCACTAGTTTACATCCTCCTCAGTGAATGGCTACTGCTAATTCCTATTGCAAAATGAAAAACAATGCATTGGGGATACCAATGAGGTGGGGGCTAAACCTACTTCCTGCCACCGGTGACTCTAGCTATTGAGGATCAAGCCTGCTATTATATGCATAGTACTGACTCTTCATCACTATCCTGTGTTTTTTCAACTCAGGAAACAAACTATGGTCAGTGTAAAATTATATTAGTCTTTTTTGCAACTGCATCACATTGCTGACTCCTGTCCAGCTTGTGAATAACTATAATCCAGAGGTTACTTTCACATGTGTTAATGCCAAGCCAGATATCCCCCATCCTATATCTGTATATTTGATGATGATGATGATGATGATATTATTTCTTGATTGCACAGTCAAACAGGTGTTATTGCCTGGTTTGTTTTATCCAGACATCGAGTCCTTCCCAAGGACTTGGAATGGTTGAATTTTATTATCAATACTGTTGTTATTATAGATATCATTGCAAAATATAGGCTGTTCCCAGTAAAGTTGCTTTTTGTAATTGGCTGATGGTGATTTCTGTGGCCCCTATGGTGTTGAGGTGCTCTTCAAGTTGTTTTGGAATTGCACCTAGGGCACCAATTACTACCGGGATGATGATGATGATGATGATGATGATGATGATGATTAGCCTAAGTGGAGAATTTTGTATTTGTCTCTGTTTAATTTCATTTTGGTAGTTTCAGCCCAGTTTTCTATTCTGCCAGGGATGTTTAGAATTTTATTCTTTCTAAGGTGTTAGATGTTAGCCCCTCCCAGCTTTGTGCCATCTGCAAATATGATGAGGATTCCATCCACCCCTTCATTTGAGTCATTGATAAAAATACTGAAGAATATCTGGCAGAATTTATTCTTGAGTCATCCATGCTGGCTTTGATTAATCATGATGCTCAGAGCCCTTGCAGCTAACTCTGGCTCAATGGCCTCTTCAGGGCTACACCACCGCGCCTCCATGGAAGGTCTCTGGTGTAGACCCTGCTGCTACTGCCACTGACCCTGCTCTGCTGGGTGGCAGGCTTCCGGTGCCGATGCTGCTTTCGTGGTGCCAAAGGCTCTTCTGGAGCAGGAAAAGGCCATTTAAAAAGGCAAATGGTGCCTTGTTTGGCAGTTGCCTTTTTGGGAATGCCCAGGAGGATCTGGGCATTGTGGCAACAGGGTTGAGCACAGCGGTCATTGAGTGGCTGGATGGTGGCAAGGGTGGAAATAACCCGGAGCCGCAGCAGTGAGTGAGTCTTTTTCAACTTAACATTGAAAGCTGTGTGGGTGGGTGGGTGGATGTGGGTGTTTCCGATAAGTATATTGTTAAAATATCCTGCAGTGAGCAGCCTGCCAGCTCTAATAAAGCTAACAAGAAGTTAGCCCCTGTCTGTGAGTGACAGACGGGCGACCCTAGGTCCAACCAGTCAGTCAACCAGTTGGTGGACTTGAGGGCTGTTGGGGCTGCTGGGGAGAAGAAGAAGAAGAAGAAATGTGCCAGGGGGGAGGAATATGGAGGATGACCATGCTCTCTCTCTAGGTGAGTCTGCAGATTCTGGAGAGACAGAATTGCAGGGGCTTGACCTCACCAGGGGATTAAGGGGCAGGAAGCCAAGCTGTGGCTTTCAGAAGTTAGCCTAAGAGAAAGTATGTTTGGTAAGACTTTGCATTAACAGTCCCCCCCCCCCCGCCCCAACGTGGTGTTTTGCAATTCCTAAATATCCGTTTTTTTATAATCAAATAACTAAGATTAATTGCGTGCTGCCTACAAAAGATCTTGGCATTTTGAATCTTCCTGTAACCAAGCTGAGCGTTTCTAAGTGCAACCCAAAAGCTGAAATCTAACCCCAGCTAGTTTGTAGCAACATAATAAAAGATTTTCTCTCTGTTTTTCCCTCAAGCCTCCCAGAGTTGTTTATTAACTCAGCAGGAAAAGGGGTGGGGGGAGCCTCTAGTGCAAAAACGTCTTCAGCAGGGCTGCTCAGCCCAGCTATCGTTACCCCTCTCTCCACTTGCGGGCATACATGTGGGGGAGCAGTTGTTTTTATATTTTTGCCTGTTAGCAAGGGGAAGTAAGGTTTTGGAACGGGGATTTTTTTTAAAAAAAAAACTCACTTCAATTCCCATTAAGAAAAGAGTGAGTTGGTGGTAGTAGTTTAAACTACCAGTTTTCCCTTTTCTTTCTTTAACTTCTTGCCTTAAAGGTTAAAACCCAGTCAGCTGCATAGCTCAGAGAGAGGGGTGACTCAGCAAAAACCTCCCTCATGGGTTAGCTGGCTGGGGCCGGTTCTTTACATATCCAGTCAGTTTTGACCTGATACCAGTTCTGAAAGTGTTGAAGAGGTCATATTGGGCTCCCTGATTTTTTAAAAAAGAATCTTTATTAGATCAAAATTGACCCGATATTTCGGTGCTGCACAAGAGCTACAGTATTCACCAGTAGGCTTTCAAACTCAAAACAGTCTTAGAAATTCTCCTTACAATAGCAATCACTATAAAGCACAAAATAATACTGAATTTCATTTAAGAAACAACAACAACAAAATCCTTAGAAAAGCCTCAGTTGTTTCTGTTCCCGTTTTCTTTCCTTACATATGTATAGTTATATAGGTATATGTACCGCCCAGAGGCGTGAGTTTTGGGCAGTATAAAAAAATGTTTAAATAAATAAATAATAGTTGTGTTCAGTACCTTTAAAACTTCCTCAGTCTACCAATGCTGTGTGTTATCTTACAGGGTGACCAAGGTCTTCGGGGATCAGTTGGACCAAAGGTAATTGGCCAGAAAACTTTTAATAATATTGTTAGATATTTGTGAACTTTGATTCATAGAGAAGCAACAGAGCCAAGGTTTTGGCCTAGAACTCTGTCTGCGATTGCAAATTTAAAACCTATTTAGGGCTTATTTCCATTGCACAATTACAGTGCATTTTGGGGAGTAATTTAATGGAACTTTAATGGATATGGGTCCATTTAGTCACAGTTATCCCACACCAGACTAATGGATTCCTATATAAATTTTGCAATAACATATTCTCTGGTTTACTCGAGCCAACAAAAGTGGTGTTATGTTTACCAGTCCCAGCCAGAATGCAGGTGATGGTAGCTACTTAGAGTCATATTTAGTTTTGTGTGCAGAGGGGAAGGTTTTGAGGAGCAACTCAAATTGGTTTTGGGGTTGTTGTTTTTAATGGTGGGGGGAAGATCACTAAAATGAAGGCGGTAACTACTCAAATTCTCTGGGGGGATATACACCCTTGTATTTCTTGCAGTAGAAAAAGAGCAAGTATAGTCAGGTATGGAGTTCTAACGTTTAGCAGTGAAATGGGAGGACTATCATATGCTATCCATTTTTGAAGTTTCAACCTTTTTCTGGACTGTGTTCTCATAATAGCTGACTTTTACTAACTGAGCAAAGAGGTATCTTCTGAAATAGTGATTCTCTTGTATTTGGCAGGGAGAGAGCAACTGTTCCAATCCAATCCCAACATATCATCCCTCTGGTGGTGGTTGCTGGTTTCTGTCTTATGTTTACTTTTAGAGTGTGAGCCCTTTTGGGACAGGGACCCATCTTTTTTATTCCACTTTGAGAACGTTTGTTGAAAAGCAGTATATAAATAGTCATAGTCGTGATATTGTCTGGGGCAGTGGAGGCAGTGTTTATTTTCTTTAAAAGGGAGATACCAGGGCTTATGCCTCTCTGGAAACCCTGCCATCTATTCTGGAAGGAAGTCCGGTTCCTTACACTGCTGTTGCTCAGTTTTGAGGGAAAGGCATTCTGTAGATATGCGGAGATGCTTTATTACATAACATTATTTCCCATATCTCCCTGTCGCAGTGGGACAGGGCCAAAGATAAGGGAAAGAGGTGCTAAGTAAATGTGGCTGAAGTGGGGTGGGTACAAGTGGGGTGGGTGACTCCTGGTACAAGAAAACAATATCTGCAAGAGACGTTTTCCCTCTTTAGACCATTACTCTCCATATACAGATCCATACGCTATAATGCAAAATAATCTTTTTTCACAGGGAGACCCTGGAGAGATTGGATTACCAGGTCCTAAAGGGCAGGCAGGAGCTGATGGAGAGCCTGGGAAACCAGGACTCCCAGGACCTCCGGGACCACCTGGCCCAGGCTATGGATTTGGATTTGAGGTATTCTGTTTAAAAAATGTTATCTGGTCTACGTTTCCAGGGGGGGATATACTGACTACAGTTATGTTTCTTAATGTAATACAACTTATAAACAGATGTGACTGAAAGGTGTGCACGCACCATATCCCGACTGGCTTTTTGCACACCAGGTGCACTGTGTAGTTCTTCTGTCACCAGTGCCATATGAGCTGGAGGCAGCAGTGGAGGGACAAGCATTGGAGGAGATGGTGGTGTTGGTTGGTTGGTGGATGGTGCTGCTGAGAGGGTGATAACAGCAGCGGCAGCAATTTACTGAGGGATAGAATTGCTGGCTTTGCCCCCCTGAAAAAAGTCCTATGAATGCCCATGCTCCCCTCAGATTCCAAATGCATGTCTTCCCTCACAAAGTTTTTGCTTCTTTGTCTGCTTGGGAGTTATAATTGTTGGAGCTGGAGTTCCAGTGCATCAACCTTTTGCACCAACTATGCTAATGGCCACTAGGGGCATTGAGAACAGAGGTAGCTAGTGGGTGTCTCCTTCCCTGTCCCTGCTTGCTTCTGCTCTATGACCCCTGCTTTGACTTCTCAGTTACTTGCTGTAGTGAGTCAGTCCTCTTCCTTTCCTCCTTGAGAGAAGATGGAAACATCTCTCTCTTTCCATACCTATTCATTGTGTAGCTAGGTCTTTCCTATCTCAAATGTACTTCACCAATAAATCGGTTTCGTTTAGACTCTACAGTGATCTCCATGCTGCACTTAAATAGCTGCAACAACTAAACTCTGCACTCTGTAACTGGAGTGGTAGCTTCCTTGGTGCTTTGCTAAATAATCACAAGCCCCAACAATAATTTTTAATGTCAGTGTATCGTGTCATTGACTTCATAACTATGGATTTTAAGGGTATTTATTGTTGTATATTTGGATACAACACTTAGTATTTCCTACATTTTCTATTAACACATGTGATGTAATTTTGTTATGTTTAGTTTATTATTTCTGCAATTAACTTGTGTTACTGATCATCAGAATATGAGTCTCTATGTGGTTAACCAGAATTTGCAGGCTAGTCTCTGCTCACCAGTTTTATCCAGGGTGGGGGAAAGAGGGCAGAGCCAAAGCTGTGCTTGTGTTTGAACCTGAGTCGGTACACCAGGTTGAGGCAGCAATGTACAGTTTGGACTGGAAGCTTATTTATTGCTATACAAGGTGCTTCTTTCGCACAGTCTGCCTTTTAGCACTCAGCAGCATCTGTTGTTATCAGTTATGTGTCAAAATTAAAATCTCAAGGAGAGAAAAGGGAAGCTAGATTTGGCTGGCGCTCGCACTTGCCAAAGAACAGTCTGTGTTGTAGAAGGCACTCGTGGATAATGGAAGTGACAGACTGTTTATCTAAAACTGGCATTACGGCTGGCCGAAGGACAAAGTACAAGCTGCACAGTTCAAAATGCACACTTGTTCTCAACAGGGCATTTTGCTGGGTGTTTCCACAACTAACAATTTAAAGAAAGACCAAAGAAAGCTAAGCAACAATCATAATCTTTTCCAGAGGGCTTCTTGATGTTGTTATGCTTGCTGTACCGAGAGAGAGCTGCTTTTCTCCGAGTAATAGTCAGGTCTTCATCCGCATATTTCCCTACTGGGATGGGAGCCACTTTGCCACGGTGCAGTCCTGCGCCACTCTAGAAATGACTGTATGTCAGGCCCATGATGGCAAAGCAAAAGACATGATGTTAATGAGAGAATCTCCTCCATTGCCTACCTCTCAGCACTGGTAGTTACTGTATAGTACTACGCAGGAGTTACTCTACTTCATTTCAGTAAGGCTACTCAAACCTAATTTAGTTTGAATGCCAGGCAGTGACTGGAAGTACTAGAAGGTTGGGCAGGAATTTGCCAAGTTAACTGCAGCTTCTTTCTAGAATAACTTGGAGTGGATGGCAACTACTTCAGGGAAAAACCAGTTTACCCTGAAGTAAATGAATGCCTTTTCTGTGGTTGCGGTTTGACTGCCAGTGAAGTACTTCCAGGCTTCCAACAGGTGTCAACAGCTCTAGAGTCAGCGGTTTGAGGATTATATCCTACCTGGTATATGAGAAAGGTGAAAATAAAATATTCTGGTTCTGAGAGACTCCCCCAGAATGGGGTGACAGAGGTCTGATATGGACAATACTGTTCCTGCTCATGAGATTAGGGAGCAGGCGCGCTCAGCGGTTGTCTTGATGCCCTCCTGGAAAGTCCCTTTATTGCGTTTGGGGCAGGGGCTGTTAATCTGAATGGCCCCTCTTACCACACTCCAAATGCTTGCTTAAACTAAATAAAACCAAACCAAATACAGATTTGCCTGAGCAGGGATGGTATCATCCAAACTGACCCTCAGCTTTCCCTCCTTCCCAGTAGTCTTAATAATTATCTTGCTATATGTTCAGTGACCTTAGGCAGGAATTCCGCAATCATTTTTGAAGTGAAATGTTTAATCCCATTTCTAAAATCTTAGGACATTGCCTAGTGCAATATTCATCACCTTTATAAATGAATAATAGGGAGGGGCTATAACTCAGTGGTAGAGCACGTGCCTTGCAAGCAGAAGGTTGGTATCTCTAATTGAAAAGGTTCAATACCTGGCATCTCTAATTGGAAATAAGTTAGCAGGGCTGGGAAAGAATTCTGCATGAGGTATTAGAGAACCACTGCCAGCCAAGAGTAGACAGAAGTAGGGATGTGCAATTCGATTTGTGCACAAATCAGGGGCGATTCGCAGATTTGACTGCAAATCGAATTGCCCCGTAAATGAAGGGGCTGATTCGAGGTGAAATTGAATCAGCCCCAATTCATCACAAATCAGTTTGCATGATTTGTGTCATGGATGCCATTTTGTCTCTGTGTTTTTCAATTGCTGATTGGTTTTCTGGCATTGGCTTGCAATTGGCTTGAGATCTCCTTGCTTGATTGGTTTGCCTGTCATTCAAATCTTATGTCATCCCCCAAATCAAACCATTTCCTAAAACTGTGAGGAATTTTTACCAAAAAAATGCCAACAAGATGATCTTTCAACCCCTCCAGTTACAAACTCCTGATTCTGTGACTTCCAGCTACCCTTGTATGTTTTTTTCCTACAACAGAAGGACAAGGAGTTAACATTTAATCAGATTCAAGAATGGTATTCTGAAGATTTAGAAAAAAATGACCAAATGGCTGAACACTTTAGGGGGTGGGGGAGAGAAGTGCATGTCCAAACATGTCCCATGTTGTTTTCAAAACACCCAAGCATGTGGATCTTGTAATGATTTTCACAGTCCAATAAGGTGCCCCAAGAGGGTTTTAAAAGAATGTATATGTGCGTATGTTTTTCTTACCCTCAAAGCAGCAAGTAGCACCCTGAAATTTGATGCAATCAATTTTATTTTACATTAGAAAAAAACAAAGACATTAAAACTTTAGCCAACTAGATTTCCTCTGTTTTTTAGAAATTTGTCAAGAAATGCTAGGTGAAATTTAGGTCCAACAAAAAGAAGTACTTTTTCCCACAGCGCATAATTAATCTATGGAATTCTCTGCCATGGGATGTGGTGATGGCAACTAGCTTGGATGGCTTTAAAAGGGGCTTAGTCAAATTCATGGAGGACAAGTCTATCTATGGCTACTGGTCTGGTGGCTATAGGCCGCCTCTAACCTCAGAGGCAAGATGCCTCTAAATACCAGTGGCAGACGAGCAACAGCAAGAGAGAGGGCATTTCTCACCTCTTGCTTGTGGGCTCGCCAGAGGCAGGGGTGTAGCCACCATTGTGCGAACAGGCTCAAAGAACCTGGGCTGCCAATGGCAGGGGCCGCTGAAGCCACCAGGGAGGTGTGGCTTGGGCTCTGGAAGAGCTCCGAATGTACTCTAGCTGCCCACGCCCGGGCTACTAAGAGCCCTGAGCCGGCGCTTGCCCGTCCTTTTCAGGCAGTGTTTTCTGCCTGAAAGCAGTTATTCTCCCTTTTGCTCCCTCTCTGCAGGGAGAGAAAAGGGAATAGATAATTTCAGGCAGCAAATGCTGCCTGAAGGACAGGCAAGCGCTCGCTCGTGGGCAGGGAGAGGATTTCTCTCGGGGCCAGGCACACACATGGGATGTCATCAGAGGGGCTGCCGGGTGGGGCCAGACACAGACCACCGCTCGGCTGGCTCTGCGCCTGCCCAGAGGTATCTGGTGGGCCACTGTGTGAAACAAGATGCTGGACCAAATAGGCCTTGGGCCTGATCCAGCAGGGCTGTTCTTATGTTCCTATGATAAAGACACACCGCTGGGATTTTTTTAGATAGTCTAAAGCATCCCTGGTGGTACGATTTCCTGCTACAGAAGTTGGAACATTTAGTTCAGCCTAATAAAAACACCCCATCCTCTGGAGAAGAGGCTGGGTGGCAGATCGTGAACTTGAGTTGCTGCTTTGACCAGATCCAGTATGTTGGAGCCACCAACAGTCTCCACTCTTGTACACAAAGGTGCCCTTCTCATCCCATGAAGAAACCTCTGTGTTCTGCTTCAGCTTGTTTAATGGAATCTTTGCTGAGTTCTTAGATCTCAGCTCCTTTATTCTGAGACGCAATCAGAAAGCAAGGCAGCATGCATAGAGTTCCTAGGTGATCTCCCATCCAAGCAAGCACTGGCCAGTTTCAGCAAGGGAGCTACCAGATGTGCCTTCAGACCAGAACCTGGGGTCAGTGAAACTGCTGATATTGAGAAAGCGTGGTCACAGTCCCCAAACATAGATGATGGTGCCTGTCACTCTGGTAAATTGGCAATATTTTAAGAATATCAATTCTCTATGGTCAGGGCAGAGAAAGGGTCATCTATGTGCCTAGAACATCCTTTGAAATCTGGAGCCTGCAGCCCTACTACAGACAGAATGTGCATAGGAGGTGTGCCTGCCAACATGATCCTGCTCCTCTCAATGCACATTCACTTTCTTTGGATATGCCATGAGAACAGAACTAGAGAGAAGATTCACCTGCCTCCAAGGCAATATCAATCTATCTATTTACTATCTATTTATTTAAATAAAGTAAATGGGAGTTCATGTTGTTGGGTTTCAGCTGTACCCAATAGTGTGTGTTGAAGATAAAAGGTTTCCAAGAAATGTTTGAAAGTGTGCTTTGAATATCTACCAACCCACCTTAGAAAGCTTTTGCCATACAATGAATATGCTGGAAACATCATCTGGTAATTGTTCTTTTTACTTATTAGGATATGGAAGGCTCAGGGATCATTGATTTATCAAGTCGACCTGGAATCTTGGGATCCAGGGGGCCAAATGTAAGTTGGTATCAGTGGTTTCCCTCATCATATAACTGACATCTATGAAATCCTTTTTTACAGGTTTTTAAAAAAGTTTTGCTATTTGAGCTAGCCGACTGTATAATCACCTCTGACAATTTTGAGTTGAGAAGATTCTGTGTTAACTTTGTATGTTTTTCTGTCATATTTGATTCTTCTGCTGTCTGCATGTTTTATCATATAGCCACAGTTGCACCCTATCTGTTATAGCTCCAAAAGAAAACCACAGTGCAGTCTTGGGACTTCTGTGAGAATGGGAGAGGACACAGACAGAAAGACAGGGTGGGGTTAGAGGAAATGATTAGGTAACTGTTCTGAACCAGAATTAGCAGTGACATCATTCTCTGCAAACTCACACAGTTATAATAGCTTTTCCCATGCGAGCCCATTCAAGTGAAACAAACCACTATTTTGAAGTGATAGTGCTGAAAAGAAGATTGTATGTTTTGAGGAGAATTAAAGCCTGCTGCTATGGCAAGCACTTTCTTCTTAAAGCTGTCGTTACTACAACTCTATTACACTTCCTTTAGGTGAAAAGGACACCATCTAATCAGATTTTTAAAGTTATGTTATATAAAAGCCTGCACTGTTCCTGAGCCCAATTCTTCCTTCTCCACTTTGCCACAGTTGTTTCAGCAGGGACAGGAGGGTTCCGTTTCCTTTGACCTTCATGCTGACCACTGAGGGTGGATTTGGGCTCAGACACAGAGATCCAAAGCTCTGAGCCAGTTTCTTCCTCCCTACCACATGACTGGTTCACAAGGGAAGGGCAGGCAAAGCCTCCTTTCACCCCGGAAGCAACTGTTGGGGAAGGGAGTTGTGAGTCATGGTTAGCTGATTAACTGACAAGCCTGATCAGGGCTACCACTATGAAGTTCTGACTGCAACTCAGAATATTCTCCAACAGCACAAGGAAGTGCACATGTGCCACCCACAGCATGAACTGCCTTTGTGGGGAACCCTCCAATATTTTCCTAAAAGGATAGCGTGAGTATCCAATAATGGCAGAGACACTCCACAAACCTGCCCTCCCCCCCATTTGGATTCATTGTGCTTTCATATGAGGGGACCCACATTGCTAACATATACAGAGCCAAATTACATGTGGCGTTCAAAATAATTTTGGCCCTGATAGGCCTTGTTTTTCTGTCTGGGGCAGCAGTACTTGAAGCTCTGCTGTTGCTGCTGCCCACAGAAGCACAGCACTTTCTGTAAAAGTAAGTAAAGTAAGGCATTCCCACCTTAGCTCAAAATACCTTTTGAAAATTTGCAGGCTATGGTGGGGATGGCTCAATTTAATCCAAATTCATCCTGCCTCCAATATTCTCATTCAGCCATGAAGCTTTCTGCATGACCTTGAGCCAGTCACTGTCATTCAGCCTAACCTACCTCAGAGAGTGAAAATAAAAAGCATCTTGAGCTACTTAAAAGGAAGGTCAGAATACAAAATGTATATGTTGATAGTCACTGTTCAGAATTACCATATAATATTTTAAAAATATATCCATATTCAAGATCAATATACCTGCTAGCATGCAAAACAGATAATATGGAAAACAAGCTCCACTGGGTAGTTTCCATTAAAGCCCATAAATGCAAATAGTATCTGTTATGATGACTACATACGGGTGGACCTCATTATCCACAGGGGTTCCATTCCCACATAATACCACGGGGTAATGAAACTGCTGAAAATGTGGCATTGAGTCTATGGGATTGTGAGGGTTAGGTTCCCAGACTTTTAAAAAAGCATCACAAACGTGAAAATGGGCAAAATAAAGTGCCCTGTTGTGCTCTGTGTGCCTTCAGGAGTCCAAGGCTGTCCTCCCCGTCCCATAGTCTCTGAAATTCTGTGAAAAATCATGGTGGGGGGGGTTGTTTTGTTTTTTAACAAATGAACCACAAAATGGCTCTTCTCCATAAAATGGCAGCTGGAAATGACCTCCAAGGTCATTTCTGGCCACTCCCCAGCCCATGGATACATGGAATTAACTCCTTTTCTGCCTTTTTTCCATCAGCGTATGCCATGGTCGTGTGTCAATTACCCAAATGCGATACACGAAACCGTGGATGCTGGATCTGCATATAACAAGGTCCACTTGTAGTAACATCCATTAAAAAGTTCACAGTTGTTGATGAAAATAAAGATGAATTTATACAAAAAGTATACAGGTGGTCCTCATTATCCATGGTTTTGGCACTCAAGGTTTTGTGTGTCCATGGTTGAGCAATATTTAGAGCTATTATTTATAGCTCTAAAGCAAGCTCTAAAGCAATATTTAGCTCTAAAGCAATATTTAAAGCAAGAGCCCCTGGTGGCGCAGTGGTAAAACTGCTGCCCTGTAACCAGAAGGTTACAAGTTCAATCCTGACCAGGGGCTCAAGGTTGACTCAGCCTTCCATCCTTCCGAGGTCGGTAAAATGAGTACCCAGAATGTTGGGGGCAATATGCTAAATCATTGTAAACCGCTTAGAGAGCTTCGGCTATAAAGCGGTATATAAATGTAAGTGCTATTGCTATTTACCCAAACTCATTATCTACAGTATGTGGTTTCACTTATCTGCAGTTTTTGGCAGCGCAGTTCTGCACCTTACATGGTCATGCTCTTGCTGTAAGTGCTCATGGGTTGTGAGTGGAGCTTGGAGGAGTAGGATGAAGTGCTTTGATCTTCATCTTAAATTTTTTTTGTGTGCTTTTAAAAGCCATTTTGGGTAGCATTTGGCAGTTTGGGGCAGTCTATGGTATCTTTAGGGAGCCATTGAGAGCCTTTAGGAGACTTTTTATTAGCAATTCCTTTGGAGTGTCTTGGAGCCATTTTCTGCAACCTCTTACAACATTATTCTGTCCTTGTAAGATGCTAATTATCACTTTTATTAATTTTGATGAAATTTTATTTTTAATTTGAAAATTCAACTTAAATTAATTTTGATTCTGTTAATTACAGTACTGTATTATTTAATTTAAATTGCAATTAAAAATTCAATTTAAATTAAAAATTGATTTTAATTATCCATTGAAAATTGATTCTCCTCTTACTCCTTGATTCACACACACTGCTCTGTGTGCTTACTTGAAATTAATTTAATATTGTGCTTCCTCTTTGGCCAACCTACCAACCAAACAGGCCAGGGGTTGTGCTGCTAAATGCTGGACTTCAACTGTGGGGTGTGGAAGCTTCATGATTATGCATTACTGGAGGTGCTGGGGGGGCACTACTGGAGGAGTGGGAGAGCTGAGGTGGCCAAGGTACAGTGTTGTGTTCCAAACTTATTCTTCTTTTACCCTGCTCTTTTGTTGATTTTTTGGTCATTTTCCTGGACTCCGGAACTTACCCCCCCGCCCACTCCAAAATTCCTATTGACTTAAGGTTTCATTATTTACTGTTTAATTATCTGCAGTTGTAGAACAGAATCCTGGTGGATAATGAGGGCGACCTGTACTCATATTTAAGCCCCGATAGACCACAGCACATGATGACTGGTGAGCTGTGTTCAGCTTGGTGGATCCCCAAGTTGCATACATCTGTCTAAATAGTGCCAGTTCCAGATGTGAACTGCAATCACATATTCCAAGCTGATGAACTTCACTTATATTCTCCAGATCTACTCAGCAAATTAAGTTGAGTACTAAGTTCCTCAGAAATCATGTTTATGCTTAGGAATCAGCTATGAACTGATTCCTGTTCATAAAGTCCCTGCTAATTGGGCAAGGCATTTTTCAAAGTGGTGATTCTTTTTTATATTTAACAAGGGGAGAACAACTGGCCCTGTTCAGCCCCAGCACAGGTTCTTTCAGTGGCTGTTGCTGGCATCTACCTTGTCTTTCTTATTGGATTGTTCCCTTTGGGGACAGGGAACCATCTTTATTCTTTTCTATGTCAACTACTTTGAGAACTTTTGTGCTGAAAAGTGTTTATAATATAGTAAACTCCAAGAATACTCCTGGAGATAGATAATGAACTAAATCCAACAGAGTCCTAAAATCAAAGAAACTAATATTACTAACAAAAAGCAAAACCTTGATGGACAGATGGATTATTTTTTACCCAAAAAATTTGTACTGTGTGCAGCCATACCTTCTGTTCATAATCTTTCAATGATCATTTCTTTGATGACAATGGAACACTTGAAATATTGACATCTTTTTAGTGCATATTGCACTTCTATTAATTTGTGATGTATATTTTGTTTTCATTGCGTCATAGTTTCTAATCCTGAGTCAGGACAAAGCTATATAATTTACAGAACTTATAATTGTAGAACATTACATGCAAGTTACTTGATGAGAGCAGATTTAAAAAAATTATGCAGCTAAATTTCCTGCATTTGGGGAAATCACAGGGGTCAGCATACCCACAGTCCAATGATCCAAAGTGAGGAAATGGCAGGATCTATAGGATGATATAATAATATTTAGTGAAACATTATTCATTAGTTAAGCTAAAGTTAGTTATGTCTAAGACCCATTGAACTCAATGCTTTCAATGTGACTTAGTCATGATTACTGTAACTGGAGTGCCGAAAACCTTACTTATCTAGTGTCTTTATACCTTACTACAGATATATCCTTCCTAAACAGGGAAATATCATTGAAATCAATGCGTTTTTGAGCTGCTAATAAACAAAGACAATAGAATATGTTATGCATGAATTGTAGCATTCATTTCCTGTGAGCAGATTCTTCCATAAACTTTTATTATATTTAAGATCTCTCTCTCTCTCTCTCTCTCTCTGGTCTTTTAGGGAGTAAAAGGTGACAATGGACTACCAGGTATACCTGGTTTAAAGGTAAGGTCTTCATTAAAGTAGATGTATAAGCTGACTTCACTGAAATGCTGGCAAACATTTGGAATTTGATAAAATTAAAAATGTAGTTAAAATACCTTTAGAACTTCCAACAGATGCCAGATTACGGCTGCTTCTCATGTTTTAGAATGTCAAAGATGCTGGCCTGCACGTGGATATGAATATGTGTGTGCTTTGTTATATGAGAATAGCCACTACTGTTTTCTGCCTGGTACACATATCTGGTAAAGGTGCTGGTTTGAATCCCCGCTGGTATGTTTCCTACTCCCAGACTATGGGAAACACCTATATCGGGTAGCAGCGATATAGGATGATGCTGAAAGGCATTATCTCATACTGCACGGGAGATGGCAATGGTAAACCCCTTCTGTATTCTAACAAAGACAACCACAGAGCTCTGTGGTTGCCAGGAGTCGACACGACAGCACACTTTACCTTTACACATATCTGGAAGCTAATCCCTTCCTAATTCCATTTCCGGTATGGATATGCATGCAGTGAGATGCATTTCCCACAAGAAGGCACAATCTGCTGATACATCCTATCCTGTCATGGGTTTGGAGAAGTGTTTGTAGGGTTGGCTAAATTAATATCAGGGGCAGCTCCCCTATGAGGCAAAGTGAGGTGACGGTCTCAGGCAGCAAGTGTGTCACAGGACGCCTGCTGGGGATGTGCATGGAACCAGCGGTGTGGTGGGGGTACCTTTAAGGGCGGGGGAAGGTGCTCTTACCCTTCCTGCTGCATTTCTCCCGCTGGCGCTACACTTTTAAAGGGTCCGGCAGATTGGCAATGTACCTCCTTGCGACCCCGTTGCCTTGTCATACCAGAAGTGACTGGAAGTACCCGACGTGCATGCACATGTGGCGTGTGCACACAAGCAAGCACAGCGTGCGCGCACCTGACCAATGTGCACACGGGCGTTGGGTACTTCCTGTCACTTCTGCTTCGACGAGGCAATGGGGCAGTAAGGAGGTACACTGCTGCCCCACCGGACCCTTTTAAACTGTAGTGCTGGTGGGGAAAATGTGGCAGGAGAAGTAAGAGCACCTTCCCCCACCCTTAAAGGCCTCCGAACAGGTTCATGCACATTCTTAGTCCCTGCTCCATCATTGGGGGGGTTCACCCCACTCACCTGCTGCTGCCGCCACCCCCCCCCCAACTCATCTTTGTTACCACTGCCATCTCTAAAGTTTTCTCCCTTGCTGGTTCTGCCCCAGCCATCCGACGCAGCAGTCCTGCGCTGGAGTCCCCATGCTGATTTGCCACCTCTCTACCTCTCATTGGCTTTTGCCTCTGGCTGGCTTCCTCTCCCTCCCTCCGTCCCTCCCTCCTGCCCTTCCAGCAACAAAGTTCTGGGCCTTACCTGCTTCCAAAATGGAGGAAACAAAGTGGATACATTTACTGGAAGGGAGAGAAAGAGTAGTGGTGAGTGGAAGAGACTGGTTGGCATTAAGTATAGCCAGTTGGAAAACAGTGCTGACATCACTGCTGAAGAAACCAGTGAAGCCAAGAAGGGTGGCAAACCAGTGTTGGGCTTCTAGCTGAGGAGCACTGTACTGGGCAGTTGAAGAAGACAAGAGGTGGGTGGTGTCAGCACTGTGCTTCCACATCACTGTTCTTAAGTTGAACAGCCTTAAGTAATTGAGACAGACCACCAACCCCAGTAAGGTTCTCTAGTCTTCTCTGAACCATGCCAAGTCCCAGGAGAGCCCTGTGAGAGCGCTTCATCACAAAGTTATGTTTCAAGATGCTTAATAGTTGCTACTCTTTTACTTATCATCGTCTCCCACACTAGCATTACCTGGCTGCGACAACCCATTTAGATCAATTAGCCAAATCAACCTCTCTGGAACTCACACTGCTCTCTCTGTGATGGTGTGCTATCCTGGCCTCTCCCTTGAAAAGACAGTAGTATGAAGTAGGTGAGAAAATGTCCTCCAGCTTCATTCATTCATTCATTCAATCAGGCCCAAGGCCCATCTAGTCCAGCATCCTGTTTCACACAATTGTCCCTCAGATACCTCTGAGAAGCCCACAAGCAAGAAGTGAGGGCATATTCCTTTACATAGCTCCACATAGCTGTTACTTCATATAGCCAGTGGAATGTAAGCTCCCTTCCTCTTTCTTTTATCCTGGCTTAATGGCTGAAGGCAAAATTATCCTTACCCGGCACTCAGGCCAGCACTTGATGCTTTTATTGAATAACTCTGCCTCCATGGAATCACTTCCTTTTTTCATTTTTTTTCTTTTAAATGTGTATATACATCTCCATAGGCCAGATGAGTCCCCCATTTCCCTGCCTGTGTCCCAGTTGATCTGAGGGATCAAATGGTCCTTTATGCTGGCCATAGTCAGCAAAATTGATTACACTGTTTTCTTTGGTTATGAAAATATGTAGTTATAAGCTATCATGTATCATTATTTTGTACGCATACTTATTGTATAGATATGGCTGGATAACGAATCAATAAATTTATTTATTCTTTCATTGTAAAAGTGAAGTGCATTTTCCCAATTTTAGAAGTACTGGTATTATAATAGGAGTCATGCCAATATAAATCTTAAAATGATGCCACTGTTCATCACACATTCTTAATTAATGAAACTTTCTGTCCTCTAACAGCTTCTGCTTACTATAATTTCAAAAACAACAGAATGATTTCAGATAGTTTTTGTGATGTATTCCATCTGCTATATATATTTTGAATCTGTGGCAATCTGTATGAGCCAGTCTTTTAAAAAAATAAAAAAACATTTTCCTAGGATGTAGTCAGCATCATCATTAATGACATAGGAACATAGGAAGCTGCCATATACTGAGTCAGACCATTGGTCTATCAAGCTCAGTATTGTCTTCACAGACTGGCAGTGACTTCTCCAAGGTTGCAGGCAGGAATCTCTCTCAGCCCTATTTTGGAAAAGCCAGGGAGAGAACTTGAAACCTTCTGCTCTTCCCAGAGTGCCTCCATCCCCTGAGGGGAATATCTTGCAGTGCTCACACTTCTAGTCTCCATTCATATGCAATAAGGGTGGACCCTGCTTAGCTAAGGAGACAATTCATGCTTGCTACCACAAGACCAGCTCTCCTCTTCAGTTTAGTGTTAGCAGAGGAATGCTACTCCGGACATTTAATTTTACCTTCAAAACTCAAACATTTATTGTACATGTGCTTACTTATCACTTTATGGCTTTATAGGTCTTGGCCCAGTTATAGTTACAGAATGATTTATGTTAATGCAAAAAATGCACTCCAAGATTCCTTTTCAAAAATATACCTCTGCTAAGAATAAGATGAAAACTGTACTAAAATTTTGAGCTTAGAAATGTTTATTGTTGCCATATACAACCTTTTCTCGGAGAAGTGGATGGTGAATAGTTCTAAAAATTCTGCTGTTCTGCACAATGGGTATTGTCTATTCTGTGCTGAACTATTTCCCCCTGCAGTTCCAGACTTGTGTTTGGAGAACAGTGAGGGAGGAAAGGTCTGCTATTTAAACAACAGATTACCATGGGTGCTTGTAGGCCTTTGGGATTGTGGCCTGTAATGGATTACAAGCCTTTGTCTCAGAGCAAGCCCATGTGAGGGGAAGAAAAATTCTGAATAAACCCCTCCATGCTTTCCAAACAAAGGCTTCTCCCCAAACTTCCCTGTAATATTGGTAGTTCTAAGGCTACCACCACCACCCACTTATCAACAGAGTTTAAATCCCCCCGGGCTTGGGTGGAAATCCCAGGGAAACTCTCCTACTTTTGCTATTCGAAAAGTATACAAAAGCCTTCCATGTGCAAGCTTACACACAATGAGAAAACTAACAGCTGCCAAGCTCCTGAGCATGTGTGTACACCAGAGTGAGACCCCTTTCCATCCCCCTTTCTTCTGAGTCAAAAATAGACTCAGAGAGGCTTTTAAAATACAAAGAATTAAAAAAACCTTTATTCAAAATGCTACAGACTGCTTCAGTCTGAGGCTCTCTCAGTTTTTAGTTAGGTAAAGGAAATACTCAGTAGGTTACAAGAATACTGGATGGATGGGCGAAGTCTAGTGTTCCTTAGTTTAGTTACGTTACAGGTAAACAATCCTAGAAAAGTTTCAGGGATATGCAAAACACACAAAATAAATATAAGTTTCTAACGCAAAATTTGACTAACAAACTGTTCCCTGTGCTGAAACCCCTTTTCCTTGAAAACTCACCCATCACCTGATGAGAATCAAGCTTCCTGAAATCCTGTCTCTCAAGAATCTGCAGAGGTCCTTCCGTGAGAGAATTCTTCAGGCTAGCTTTTGACCATGAGGGAGCAAAACTCCATTGCTCCTCAGTAAGCCTTCTGCCCGTGCCTCTGTCACCTCCAGCCTAGCTGCCTCTCTCAAAGAAACTCTTCTCTTCCTCCTAATGGCTCTCTAGGTACCACCCACCTGGTGTGTTGATTGGCTTATCTCTGGAGTTCACCAGCCTGTCAGTCAGGACAGGGTTCACTTCCGGTTAGCTCTTTAGGGGAGAGGAGGGGCTGATCAGTGACTGATCACTACAGCCATTGTTAAGTGTAACTAAAGAATTGCAAAGTGAATGTCCAGTGTTTTGTGTGTTTCAACAGGGAGAACAAGGCATAGAAGGAAGGCCAGGTTTTCCAGGTGTTGCTGGACGTCCTGGAGATTCAGTGAGTGTGCTATTACATTTTTTTCGTTCTTTACTTGTAGTATGGAAGTATGGGGAAGGGGCACATTTCAGATTTAGGTATGGGAGTTGGACAAAACTGTCAATGAGTGAGGGACAATGAGATTCATAACAAGTTTCGTGTGTGTGTGTGTGTGTGTGTGTGTGTGTGTGTGTGTGTGTGTGTAAAAATGTATTGCTGATTAACAAACAGAAATATAATCTGGAAGACATTTTGGCTTCCACCTTCTTCAGCTGCTCTGATGTTATATGAAAGGTACAGTAGCTGAAGAAACAGTTCTAGAATGTCCATGATGGAGTGTCTAGTGGTCTAGGATTGACTGCTGTGGACATGTCATGTGCTGTCTTCGAGGATGAGGCCTCCTGGGGCTAGTGTCTGAAGTGCATGGATCCAAAAGCTCTCTCTTGCTTCCAATATCACTGCATCCGATGGCATCTCTATTACAGTGACTGACAAGTCAGATAGTGTGTGTTCACCAGTGTTGAAATGCTTGGCTACTGGTTGATCTAATTTTTTTGTTATAATTTCAGACTTGTGATTATGGATGCATGTTCATAGCTCCTTTCTTGTCTTGCCCATGTATTGAATATTGCATCCTAGGTAGATGGTATTACATGATCTGCCACTAGGGATGTCCATGAACAATTTGTGCACTCCCTGGGGTGGGGTGGGGGTGTCTTTAAAGAACAGACAAAGCGCACCTTACCTGTTCACCCCCTCCCGGCCACTCTTCCCCGACCAGTGCTTGAGTATGAAAGAGGCGTGTGGGACTGCAGTGTTCCTTCCTATAGCCCCGATCGGCATCAGCATGCACATGGCCGGGGTGCGTGCCAGCAGAGGGGAAGCAGCAGGGAGGGGGTGAACAGGTAAGGAGCACCTTTCCTGTTCTTTAAAGGCACCACCCATTGAGCCGACTTGAATGCAAACATTCGAACACATCCCTTTCTGCCATGGATGTTCTGTTGGATTCCATGTATTCTTCCAGTCCTACTACTCTTAAAAGTAGATGTGTCACAGAGATAGATACAGGTGACACATCAATTTGACTAACAGTGTGATCCTGGATTCCTGACTGGTGGCTTAATGACAATTAATTACAACTCTCACTAGCAATCTATGCAGATTTTGTGACCAATAAAGTGCCACCAAATGACAAATGGGTAAATAGGGAGAATATCTAGTTTCAGTTTTATTTATTTAAGCTTAGTTAAAGGACATACTGGGGACTCCGCTGTTGCAGCAAAGGCTTCAAAGAAGAACTGGGCTCTAAGAAAGGATTTTTGTGCTTTGGGAGGCAATTCCAAGCATAAGAGGCAGCAGGAGAGAAAGGGTGGACTTGTTTAAGGGAGCTTGAGACTTTTGGATGGCTGAAGATGGAGATACTGGAGGAGCAAAAGTCACAGGCAAGAGTGTAACTGGATGTGAGAGCTGAGAGGTGGAGAGGGACAAGGCCATGGGGGACTCTGAAAGTAAAGATGAAGAGCTTGTGGTGGTTCTTAGTGGACAGGAAAACAGAACATGGTCACTCCATGTCGTGAGGGAAGTGAATGATTTTAGCATCAAAGTGCTAGATGGAGATGAGGGGACCAAGATGGGCTGACAGAAGACCAAAGAGGAAGAGGCTGCAGCAGTCCAGGTGAGAGATGACCAGGCCATGCATGAACCAGAGTTCTTGCTGAGGAGGACAGAGAGCTGAAATCTTGCAATATTATAAAGGGAGAAGCAACATGGTTTGGCTACAGACTTAATATGTGGAAGAAAAGAGAGAGCCGAGTCAAGGCTTAGACTTTCTGTCTTTTCAGAAGGGCAGATGGTGACCTTGGTCATAAAGAGAGAATGTGAGGAGAGAAGGACTTGAAAGGAAAGATAAGCAGTTTGGTCTTGGACATATTGAGATTTAAACAATAATTTATTTATTTATTTATTTATTTACTTACTTACTTACTTACTTACATTTATATCCAGCTCTTCCTCCAAGGAGCCCAGAGCGGTATACTACATACTTAAGTTTCTTGTCACAACAACCCTGTGAAGTAGGTTAGGCTGAAGCATCCAAGTGGAAATATCAGGTTGGCAATTAGAGAGGTATGACAGGATGGAGGGAGAAAGTTCTGGAATAGAGAAGTAGGATTGGGTTGGAGAGGGAGAGTCAGGGTATAGATGTTACTGCAAGCCATGAGATTTGATGAGGTCAGCCAGTGACAGCTTGTAGAGAAAGAATAGCAAGGATTTTTATTGATTGATTGATTGTTAAATTTATATACTGCCTTTCATTAAAACAATCCCAAGGCAATGTACAGCAAAATTTTAAAACAAGATTATAAAAAAGACACAATCAAAATATTAAGCTAAAAATATAAAACAAATCTGATTAAAAATTTAAAAAACAAGCATAAAAACAGTACAAAATACAAAGAGCAGCAGCAGAGACAATTGTATAAAAGCCTGGGTAAAAAGCCAGGATTTAACATGCTTTCTAAAAACTGTGATGGAGACTGAGGAGCAAATAGCCACCAGGAGAGCATTCCAGAGTCTGGGGGCAACAACAGAGAGAAGCCCCTGTCCCACGTGCACGACAACCGAGCCTCCCTCATTGTCAGCACCTGGAGCAGAGCCCACCTCAGATTAAGAATAGAGCTCTGTGGGACCCTGACAAAGAAAGAGGAAGAATAACTTTCCCCTCTGGAGATAATGAAAGGACAGTTAAGTAGACAGGAAGAGAACAATTTGAGGGCAGAATCACAGACCTAAGGCATAGAAGCAGTCAAGCAAGAGAGAGTGGTCAACTATATCACAAACTGCAGAGAGGTCAAGTTGGATAGGAATGGAATAGAGGCCCTTTGATATGACAATAAGGAGATCATTGGTGATTTTTGTGAGGGCAAGGGGTAGAAGCAAGACTGAAGAGGAGCAGAGTTCAAGGAGAGAAAGTTGAGACAGCAGCAAGAAGCCGCATGTTCTAGGACAGGGGTAGGCAGTCTTTGGCATTCCACTTAAAGATGGGAACTACAGTTCCCATCATGAGTTCAACAACAGTTGGCATGCCAAAGCTAACCTACCCCTATTCTAGGAGTTTGGAGACAAAAGTAGAAAGGAGCCTGGCTGATAGTTGGAGAGGGAGGATGGATCAAGGATTTTTTTTTTTTTAGTAGTAGTAGTATGGAAGACAGCTGCATGTTTGAATGTCATAGGGAAGGAGCCAGAGGAGAGAGACAGGTTGATTATGGTGGAATGGAGGGATAATGGCAGATGAGATGGCATTCAGGAGTTGGGAGAGGATAGAATCAAGGGAGCATGTGGAAGGATCTGGTGAGGTCAACTCATCAGTGAGACAGGAGGCGAAAAGCTGAAGGAAGTGAAGGAGGAGGGGGACCAGGGGAGGGAGTTCAGAGTGGATAGTTTCAGTTTTGGTGCTGAAGAAGAAAGCAAAGTCTTGGGGAGAGAGGGAGAAGCGGTCTTGTTATGTTTCATAAATATAGCAGTGTTCTGAGACTATATGACACTGGATAAACCGCCTCCACCCTCATGTTTCCTCAAACAAATTGCTTTTAGCCTTTGGGATGCATAGGCCCTTTTAATTGTTTATGACAGCAAGATGAGGAATTGGTGAGTTGCCAAGAGATATGGGTGCTCCTGAAGCATAATTAACATGGTCTGGAACATAGGGCTGAGGACTGGGGGCCACTGTCCTCATCCCATTAAATTGCGCCCCATGGGGAAGTGGACTTTGCTTGACAGAAATAATCTCATAATGATCATTCAAACCGTCCCTGTCTTCTATCATGGATGGAGAGGTTTCAGCATGTGCAAGCTGTATCGTCATTGATGTGATAATCATCTTCTTTTATGCAATAATGCTGGCCTTAAAATTAATTCCAGGGTTCAAAAGGAGAAAAAGGTGACCCAGGACCCAAGGTAAGAGAAAATGGCATTTATTGCAACAGAATACATTTGAATTTCAGTTGTATACAAAAAGCACTTTAAAAAATATTCTTTTGAAATAGGGTGAACCAGGACAAGATGGTGCTAGTGTTGTGGGGCCACCTGGGCCACCTGGACCACCAGGGCCCACTATAGCCATTCCAGGGGTGAGTATCATCTGGATATCACTAAGGATAGTGTTATTTTGTCACACTATTATAACTACATTTTGCACATTTGTTTATGGTTGCCTCTTGCTAGTTTTCATAATTTGAGTTCAATAAATGCTTCCAAACTCTCTAAGGCCTCCATGAAAAACTCTGAAAGCATTTCAGAAATCTTCAAGCTGTTTGGCAAATCAATTCCATAGCAGATCATTCAGTACACTGACATATGGGGAAAGGAATGGTGTGTCAGAGTGAGGCTGGGGTTCTGGGCAACCATAAGCAAACTCAACCCTGAGCTTAGTTGCTGAACCTGGAGGCTTGAGCAAGAGCTTAAGCTAGAGTGTGAAATGCAGCAAGTAGAAAACAGATTTTCTCCAGAAATTCTGGGACTGTGCTGAATTGTGTTAGGAATGGATTTGGAAAAATGTAGCTGGAATCTGGATAACCTAATAAAAGCGAACAAGTTCCTCACCACCAGACTCAGCGTCCCTAGGATCAAGGGTAGTTGCAGAGGAGCAACAGCAGGAGAGAGGGCATGCACATACCTCTTGCCTGTGGACTCCCCAGAAGCATCTGGTGGGCCACTGTGTGCAACAGGATGCTGGACTAGATGGGCCTTGTGCATGAACCAGCAGGGCTGTTCTTGTGTTCTTATAAGGGTAGTGACATCCTCACCACCCCAGCTCTGGATCCTCATATTATGGATTTTGATGCTTATACTGGGAACAGCATAGCATGAGACTTGGACCCAGTCTAATGAGCTACCTGGGCCAGGCCTCAAACCCTTCTTCAGGCACAGAAAGGAGTAGATGTGGGCAACTGGCAACTGCAATTAGCAGGCAATGTGAAGAATTAGCCAGCCCTGGAGTAGCCCGGCCTCCTCTCCTTGCCTGGGCAACAGAACAGAAACTTCTGATTCTGAAGCTGGGAAAGAAACTGCTACAGGGGCTGCTGTCCTGAGCCTTACTTTATTTGTAGGTGTTTCTTCCTGACCCTCTTTAGTCTGCATCCTCTGAGGATTGTTAGCCTTTAGGTTAATGCTTCCTCAATAGGTCTGTTCTCTCTCACACACACACATGCACACTTTTGGAGAATTATCTCACTGTGCCAGTATCGTAAAATAATTAGAAGTATGAGAGTGAGCCCATATCCATCTTAATGTATTGTTGCCGTCAATATGAGCAGAAGTAAAGTTGTCTGGAAGTTTGACTGAGCAGGATTTAATCCCCAAATGAGCTTGTTAGTTTGAAACTTGTGAAGTTTTGGGAAATGCCTCATGGAGTCTGCTCTCTCACAAAATGCAAAGTGTCTCAAAGAGTAAAAGTAAAGTAAGATGTTGAGAGAGTCTTAAAAGGTTTATAATCCTAACAGGTTATAGAACTAGAGTTGTGGGGTACGGGGGGATGCACTGTAGAAGTCAAGCAGTAAAATAAAAAATACAACACTCCAAGCAAGGTCTGACATTACTACTAATTGTTATTCTGGATGCATAACAGACAACAGGTTGACTTGTTGTAGACAACAAGTTGACAATGCAGACAACAAGTTGACTTGTTACTTTGGCAGGAATTATAAATTGTCTAGCCTTTTCATTGGCATAATTAAAAGTGTAGTTAAAGAGAGGATCATATTCTGAATAAATTAACCTGGAATATTCTCATCACGAACATAGATTAGAGTGCCCACATCACCCTTTAAATGTTAATAGAAAGGAGGAATTTCTTCCTTAACACTATTTCTGCCTGTATGGACACAGGAATATTAAAGTGATTTGAAGGATAATCATTTGCATTTAAATGACCATGCATACTCTCCAGTATCTTTGCTCAGGGCTGCCGAAAATGTATCATTTGATAGAGAGGGTAGATGTTCCACTGCAAAAAGTAGGTTTTTTGTGTGAACTGTGTTTGTTGGAAGATCAAGCTACAGCAATATTTGCAGGAATTGGCATCTCAACGCAAAGATTCAAAGCTAGCTCCTGATGAAAGATTATAAATTTGGAATGTGTGGGGCCAGTGAAAAAACATTTTTAAGACACTTTGAGCATTTTCTATCATTTTATTTCTTCTTTTGGATGTCTCCCCTTTGTTGTTTGCCTGGCAAAAATAATGTTCCCCATTGGATGCCGGATTGCATATTCCTTCCCTCCAGCCCCTCTCCTCTCTGAGACAGGAGAACGGGGTGGGTGTCATCCCCAGATATTCACCTGCCAACTTTAATGCTAACCAAATTGGCTTAAGTCATGTTAACTGCAAAAACCTATTTTGTATTCACTGTGGTTAAGGCTTGCACTGGCATTATGCCTTGACCAAGGTAGTAGTCAATGGGAGAAGGGTAGGGGGAATTTACACTAGAAAGGGAAGGGGCTGGACTCTGTAGCCCAATAGAACATTATATTTGCACAGGCCTACAATTCTGCTTCATATGACAAAAAAAAGGCAAATTCCACTTTGTCCAATATGGATCTCCATTGTGAACTGTGTGATATTTGGAGATGAAAAATATACATGAAAATACACAATAATGGCACACCTACTCTAAGAACTTCAACCAAATATGCATCTCAATCGTGTGTTTTATCATGTTTTAAGATATGGATCTTTCCTCCCCATATTATGACCATCACTTCATAGACATGTTATAGATAAAAGGAATCAGTACTATTTTTTGCTATAAGATGAGAAGCAGCCATTTATCAAAGCTGGCCTTACAGTGGATAAGGCTATCACTGGCCAACTTTAATTATTTAGTGTCTGTCTCCAAGATTTTATTTTCTTATTGTTCCTCTGTGCATTTCATTTTTTACTAGGGTGTTTTTCCTCAGAAAACATTAATGTATTATGTTCTTTCTTGTCTATGACTACTGAGAAAAATCAATCATGTTTTGAGGTAGGGGTAGAAAAGCTGTGAGCACCTCTGACAGTCTTTTCCTATCTCAATAAATAGGAGATTTTATGCTGCTTAGTCGCTTCTAGAAATGTGTGGATGTTTCAGAAAAAACAATGAAAGTTTAACATTGCTTATTTCTTATCCTTACATTTTAGTCAGATGGAAGTTTTAATATTACTGGAATCAAAGGACTTGTTGGGTCTCCAGTGAGTATGTTCTACTGTATTAAAATGTGAAACCTATTTCTCTGAAGGTTTCAGAAAAACCTTTTCTCTAATCTTCAGATATAAATGAGCCCTTTCTACTAATGTCGTTGGATGGGGGTATATTGAAACTGATTTCTGAATACAGATTTATATATATCCCAAATTACTGTAACTGCATTCTCTGTCATTTCTAATATATTTCTGATATATTTCTGTTTCTGTTAGAATTCTATTAATTAGAATCAACATAAAAGGTTTGAGAAGGTTCAAACTCAGAATTTAAAGTCTTAGTGAAAGAAAAACTGAAATAGGAAAAACTGTTCTTAACATGCCCAAATAAATTGTGTCTGAGGATTATGGGAGTTGTAGTTCAACAACAACTGGAGGGCCAGGGCTGCCTACCCCTGTGCTAGTGCATTTAGCTGTTATAGCAATGATATGGGCATTGCTTTTGTGTTGAGAGTGCAAGAGAGGCAGACCCCAATATATGGGTACAATTGGTGCAGGTAAACACATGACCACAACTTTATTAAACAGTTTTAGATATGCATATATAGACAACACAACAAGGTTCGAGCAGATAGCTAGATGAAAAAACCGGAATGGATCCCCAGAGCTTATAGTCAGACAAGTCACTGACTTATCTGGCCAACTCCCTGTATTTTAACCTACTGTAGCATAACCCTACAGACCTGGTAATGCCAAGAAGTTTTATGGGAGGCTGTGGCAAAGACCATCCACCCAGTTGAGGTTTGCTACAGTCTCGACACATGTAAGGCTTTAAGTCTAAAACAACAGGTGGGGAGTGGCAGTGATGCCTCAAATGCCCACCCCTCTAAAATCCAACATTTTCATGCCAAATTGTACCTTTTGACCAGCCCAGTCCTTGTTGCCATCCAGCTATGCCTACCCCCAAAAGTTGTGATGAAAGCCAATAATTCAAATCACAATTCCAAATGAGGGTTCTGGCCTGATGAGGATGAAAACACTGTCACTCAGTCAGGGACAGGTAAAAGCAGGGGCATATCTAGGGTGGGGCAGGCAGGGCACGTGCCCCGGGCGCCACTTGAAGGGGGGCGCCATTTCTTAAAATTAAGAAAATGGCCACCAAAAACAAAATGGCCACCATGCATGCTCAAATGGCTTCTAAGAGGCCCTAGGCCATGCCATGCCTCGCAGAGGCCATTTGAGCATGTGCAGTGGCCATTTTGTTTTCTGAGGCCATTAAAAAAAAAATCAAATGGCCACTGCATGTGCTCAAATGGTCCCTGTGAGGCCCTAGGCCTTGCCAGGGCTCACAGAGGCCATTTGAGCACGCACTGCAGCTTCCAAAATGGCCACCAAGCCGATCTTTGCAGGCCTGAACAGGCCCGAAAATCAGCCCGGGACGGGCTGTGGTGGTGAATTAAAGGCCAGTGGAGGAGGGGGAATGGTGAGTTTGTCTTTGAATCAGTGTGAAATCCTTAGTATAAGGCCCACTGGGAGTTTCTTGCTCTCTTTCTCTCATTTTAACTGTCTTTCTGAAATACTAGAATACATTCCAAGTGGTGACACAGTTTACTCTGCATATCCTTTAATTATTTTCAGAGTATCTTGGAAAAGTCAAGTTCTCTATTTATTTTTAAAACTCATGTAATAGTGATGCTACAATGCAGAGTAGAGAATTAGACAGGCACTTCAGTTTAGTTTTCCAAATATACTTCCACATAGTATTTGAGCCCCAACATACTGAAATTTGTAGTTTCCCAGCATTTTTGGGTCTGGCTATGTCCACTGCTAAATAGTTTTTGAAATATTAAAAGAATAACGAGCTTGACTTGTATTTTTGAGCTGATATTATGGTAAAGTTATCTGAAAGATGGGTGTCAGATGTTTGGACAGGGGGCGCAATTTCAGTGCTTGCCCTAGGTGCTATTTTCCCTAGATACGCCTCTGGAAAGTATCTCATAGCCCCTTAAAGGGCTACTGGCAAAGCCCAGGAGGAGCCTTATAACAGGGAGGGTGGGAGAGTGCACTCTCTGTCCCACCCACATGACTGCTGGTGCTCTAAAATGGGCACCTACAAGGACGCCTAAAAGGTCCTAGCCATGCAGTCATTGACCAGTTGAGATCAGTAGTGGTTGGATGGTAAGGACCCAGCTGGTTGACCTCACCCATGTGGTGTTGGGCTTTTCAATGTTTCAGCAGCACTATATGATGAAACCATGGAAAAGCCATTTGCATGCCACTTCTGTAACTAGAGTTACCCATTCTGACTGAATCAATTCCTGGAGATTTCTTTCTCTAACATTTTTTCCAAACGTTTTCACAATATCAAGCTATTAGAATCTTCAGGATTGCTTTCAGTAGTCACCTGAAGACGTATATTGATTCCTGGAGATTCCAGGCCAACCCTGGAGGATTGGTAACCCTAGTTGTCACATTTAAAAGGCACTTGGTTAAGGAGTCCTACCCCATGATATATGTGGGTTCTCTGTGGTTAGTTATGAGAGAAATTCTGCATCTGCATCCCAACTTTAAATGTTTCAGGATTGAGCCCTAGCGTGAATGCTAGTTGCAGGGTTGGGGCCTGGTGAGTTCTGTCACAAATTAGCTCTAAATTTTGCCTTTCAGAGAGCTGACAATGAATTCCGTATTAGGAAAGTTGTCAAATGCATAAATGCAGTTCAGAATAAAAACACTCACAAACTGCAGGTACCCAGAGACTGTGTGCTCCACTTAACAGGAGTTAATCTGTTAATCAGGAGGAGAGCTGGTCTTGTGCAAGCATGACTTGTCCCCTTAGCTGCAGGGTCCGCCTTGGTTGCATATGAATGGGAGACTAGAAGTTGTGAGCACTGTAAGATATTCCTCTTAGGGGATGGAGGCACGCTGGGAAGAGCAGAAGGTTTCAAGTTCCCTCCCTGGCTTCTCCAAGATAGGGCTGAGAGAGATTCCTGCCTGCAGACTTGGAGAAGCCGCTGCCAGTCTGTGAAGACAATACTGAGCTAAATAGACCAATGGTCTGACTCAGTATATGGCAGCTTCCTATGTTCCTGTGTTCCTAATCTCCATGTGCTTTTTTGTTGCATTTTCCAGGGTCCAGATGGTAAGCCTGGCCTGCCAGGATTTCCTGTAAGCACTCTCTACATTTTTAAACAGTAAATAAATATGTAAAATGATCCCACAGATGTTGCAGCATTTGTTATGGTGCAAAATTTATATAATGCTTGACAGACTCTTAGAAGCTTTTAAAATAAGGCCAAAAAATAAAATGAACCAATAATATCAATCTGAGTAAAATTATTGAAGAACTGTTTGGATTGTCGGTGGTGGCTTCTGGGTGTTAAGTTTCCTTTCGAGTGAAATGCAGAGTATTGTTTTGTTCCCCTCACTTGACTTCATTAAGTTTAAATCGGATGGCTCTCTTTTAATTAAAGTAATAACAGCAGCACTTTGGAAGTGTATTTCACATAAAATGTAAGAGAGATGGGACCTGGATGGAGGGGGCGATTGCCATCATGCCCTATTTCTAATGTTCCCAGAGGCCTCTGGCTGGCAGCTTTTGAAGAAAATGATTGGTGAACTATAGATCGGAGCCAATTAGGCAGTGTTATGCTCCTTTACTGTATGGTTTTGATATAAGCACAGTTCATGTTATGTGGGAGTTATCGTAGTTTTACCTCACCACTCTGGTAAAATTTAAATAAGTGGCTCATGTGAGCAGCTGGGCTGCCCCACTAATGGGCTATTTCTCCGTGTAAACTGCCCTGAGCCATTTTTGGAAAGGCGGTATAGAAATCAAATCAAAATAAATAAATAAATAAATAAATAAATGAGGCCAGGTGAGGTGGCCACCTCAGTTGGCAGAAGCAGTGGAGCTGCCTTCTTCCCCCACTGTCTCCTACTGCACCCTCCCAGGCTTACCCAGTGGTAGTGCTTTCCACCTCCTCCTTTACATGGAAAATACCATTGTGATCACTGCCACAGAACATTCTCTACTTGCCTGTCCTACCAGCTACAAGCTTTCCCCCTTGGGGCACAGAAAAAGGGAAGACATCTAAAATTTAGTTTTGGGGTGTGTTTGTTGTAATTCACCCCCACCCCACCCCCAAAACCCCCCTCACCCTAGAAATGCTTTTCTCAGCAACATCCCTTGCCTCAAGAGTGATGTGTATACCATCCCAAATGATACATTATGGGGATGTCATTGACCCATGTCTTCTCCCATGACTCCCTGGCAATGTGTAGTTGAAACAACAACAGTAGCAGTTTCCTCTGTCCCACAAGCAGCAACCAATTAAGTGGAGAAGAGAAACATGGGACTCCCCCAGGCCTGCAGGACTCCTACCAGAAATAAAATGTGGGGCTGTGATGCTTTTGTGCAAGTTCCAAGTGAAATCTTACTGTACAGATGCTTCTGCAGGCCTCCCAGTGTGATCTTACCCTCTCAGTGTGATCTTACCAGAGACAAAAGTTTGGGCGGTATATAAGTTAAACAAACAAACAAACATGGATGCATATATACACATGCTGAGCAGGGACCTCAAACCATTTTCATAGCAGCTGCAAAATAAAATCTACCTTCCTCCTCGCCTGATTCATCCTCTTTAAGAGAGGCATAAGGGCTGTCTTAGCTTCCCAGTCCCTTTGAATACATTTCAAAATTCCCTCCTTCTGTGTTTCCCCCCTCCCTCTTCCCTTCCCCTAGCCAATGGGGACACAGTTGCCCATGACATCATTTGATTTGTATGAGAACAAGCCAACCAGCATGCAAGGAGATTGCAAGCCAACCGAAGCCAGTTGCAGAAAACCAATCCCAAGGGGGAAACAGGCCTCCAAAATGGTGCTCAAAATGTCAAAACCTTTTGATCAAAACAGGATTGTTTTGTTTTGAGCTCAAAACAGGCCTTTTTTAAAAAAGGGGTGTTTTGTTTTGAGTTCAAAATGGCCCATTTTGAGTTAAAATGTTTCTACGTCAGAACATTTTGCTCATCTCTAGTATTGTATGGTTTGGCCCTAAAATATCAGGTATTGATCACCTTTAGCAATATGCAGAAGCTGTCAAATCTTAATATTCTTCTGGTTTATATGAAGTCTACTATACTTCTTTTTAGGGCCCTAGGGGACCAAAAGGAGATACTGGACCATCTGGTTTACCGGGACAGAAAGGAATGCAGGTAAGACAGAAACAGGCAGTAGGCCAACAACATTTACAATTAGTGCTGTGAAGCACCTGGGCCATTGAAAACACTTTCCAATGTTTGAACACCGTTGATTGTTCCAGGTTTTGGAGTACTCTAGGTGCTGTCGTTTTCAACACTCTCCAAAAGTGCTGCTTTTTAAGCACACTGATACTGCATTTGGCAGGCATTTAACCATTGGCTGTATGAATGGCATCTTGCTTCTCTTGTACTGAAGTCACCCCCCATATGACCACCCCAGTGCCCTATGCGTAGGGAACTGGAGTAAATTGCCTGGTTTTTTGGGGGGGGGGAGACAGAAACCATTTGTCACTTCTCCCATTCTTCAGATTGCACCCAAAGTGGGACAAAGCATGGGCAGCTGTAAGAGCACATATCCTTGCTCCTGTGGCAAGCAGCTCCATGGCTTGCTTTTTTTTGTGGTTTGCATGTGCCTTCCCAAGTGGTCATGCTTTTAAATTCCTGTCCATCTACCTTAATAGTGTGTGAGATATTTTCCTCTTATCTAAAATAGTCCCAGATTCTTCAAAGAGCCATGCAAATCTAGCTCAGAAGTGAATTTCAAACTCATTTTAAAAAGACAAACAAAACAACCCTGAATAGCAAACAATGGCTGACCAAGGGTTACGGTGATACAGACTTGAAAATCAAAATTGTACATAAGAAAAACTCCTCTGCTGTCTGCGTGTTGCAGTCAGGCAGCTAAAACAGCAGCAGAGGTCTTTGTGCAGTGAAATTGTTTAAAAAGCCAACTTTGTTTCGGACTGTTTCAGATGATAGTCCAAACTGGCCATCATGGACACAGCAGGGGAGAGTGTGGGTGCACATGTCTTCTCCCACTACTACCCAGTACGCTATCTCCTAATCACAATTTACTACATTAATATAACGTGCATTAAGGGGCAGTTTGGATGACCCTGTGACATGCCAGGTGGAAGGGAGACACGCATACTTGCTCTCCTTCCTTACACCTTTACAACTGAGTATTGTCGGAACCAGCCCATAGAAAGAGGAATGCAAGTTGATTGTGCCCTTTTTCCAAACATCCTCCTATTATGTTTCGCGTAAGAACATCTGTTCTAGAACAGCAGCAAGTTTAGTTAGAGTTAAGTGTCTAAGCAAGAGTAGTAATGTATGTGGCTTTAATTTAGTCTGCAAGACACTGTTGTCTGTAAAGTGCATTACAAACTTTACCTGATTGGTTAACACAATAATCCAAAATGTCAAGTCACCAGAAGTTGCTTGCTGCATTCAGTGCACCTTTAGTTTAGGGCTGAATCCTGGTTATCTATCCTTCTTAAATGCTAGTTAACCAGAAATGTTTGACCAGGATTGCCCTGGAATCCTGGGTTCTCACAATCAACTCCAGATGGCTCACTAATACTGATTAACTCTTTAACCAGGATCCTTGTGGCTGTGTGAACCTAGCCAGTATAACATTCAAAAGCTCAAAAAATAGGCAGTCCTTAATAGAAAGATGGCATTCCTGAACACTTTCTTGCCAAAGCAATTCTATGATTCTGCATTACCACAGCACATGAAGAATTTGCAATAGCAACAGAGAGCTAACAGTGCATTATTTTGCTGCAGGGTGAGCTCAGTTTTGCAGCTAAAAGGACAGATATACAAGACGGCTGGCTCAACCATTGGTCTTGGCCCTCTCCTTATGTTTCAGGTGGCCTCTCTGCCTCTCTTTTTTTCAGAAAGTGTTCAGAGTTTAACCCTTAAAAGAAACAAGTGTATTTGGACTGAACTTTATAAAAGTGTTTCCGATCGGCCCAACCCCTCTATTTATGTTACATTTGTCTTCTTCCTGTGATGACAATGATATTCCTACTTACTACTGTATTTACCTGAATAGAAGGAGACTCTGAATTTAAGATGATGCCTTAAAAGATAAGAGGTTAAATACCTGCATTTAACCTGTATTTAAATACAGGTTAAATATAACTGGAACACCAACAAATGGCGCAGCGGGGAAGTAACTTGCCTAGGGAGCAAGAGGTTGCTGGTTCGAATCCGCACTGGTATGTTTCCCAGACTATGGGAAACACTTATATTGGACAGCAGCGATATAGGAAGGTGCTGAAAGGCATCATCTCATACTGCGCGGGAGATGGCAATGGTAAACCCCTCCAGTATTCTACCCAAGACAACCACACAGTTCTGTGGTCACCAGGAATTGACACCGACTCGATGGCACAGCTTTACCTTTACTTTTAAAATACAACTGACCCAGGCGTGGCTCGTGAATGCGCATCCGGGGGGCGGGGCGGGGGGTGGCTTCTTTAAGGTAAACGGAGCCAGTGCTCCGTGCTGCCCAGCAGCCCCCGCGGCGGGGAATCGCCTCCGCCACTCACCTGGCCGCTGGCGGGGGCTCGCCTCTGCGGGAGCCTGGTGAGTGGTGGAGGCAATTCCCCGCCGCGGGGGCTGCTGGGCGGCACGGAGCACCAGCTCCATTTACTTTAAATCAGCCGCCCATCGCCCCCCCGGATGCGCATTCACGAGCCGCGCCTGAACTGACCATGCAAATGGCTGCCACATATGTGCAGAGACCATGTGTGTGCCAGCATTGCACAGGAGCAGCTAGGAGATGCCTCGCCGGTGCATGGGCATAGCTGGGGGGAGCACCAGGATGACGGCAATGGCAGCAGGTGGAGGAGGATCAGGTATGGACCAGCTCTCCTCTGCTTTAAAGGGGCTTTTTAAGCCCTCGGTTTGAAAGGGATGTACTCCACAATTCAGCAGCTGAATCGTGATTCGGTACATCCCTAGTCTTGGATTTGGGTAAATACGGTATCCTTGAACTATCTGTGCAGGATGAGATCTCTCTTACAGATGTATTTTTGTTTCATTGGCAAAAAAAGAGAGGGCTGGTAAGTCGTTCCTGCTGTGCATCCATCCATTAATTTTGTTCTCATTCGGATTATGCTATTGCAAGCCAGATTCATGCCAGCTGTTTCTTAATTTGTATGAATAAGCTGATGCACTAGTAATAGCTAAATAGTATGTGTTTTTTATTTTATGGAAACACCAAGCCAACTATTTTGTACCTTTTGTAGGGTGAAAAGGGTGAACCAGGAGCTATCGTTGCTTCGACAGACTCTCTAACAGAATTGATAAGAAGGCCAGGAGAGAAGGTAGCTGAATTATGTTTGAATGTCATTGCTAGCTCCGTCACCTAGATGATGCACTGTTCTTTCTCATCATTAATATAACTTTTTCCCCTCACAGGGTGAACCTGGAATTATGGGACCACGAGGACAAATGGTGAGCTTCTTAAATTATTTTTAATCAGTTCATGCTCTCTGTGAATAGACGCCCTGCATAAGTGAAGAGAGCACTTGAAGAAGACGACACTCCTCCAGCTGAGGAGAGAGGGCGGATACACAGGACAGTATGCACAGCGGTTTGCAGTTTTGAATTGGCAAAGAGAAGCAGCTTGTGGAGGGTTTCTAGCTGGAGTTAAGTGGAACTAACTTTCAAGAGTTAGCAGCTTTCAAGAGTCTGTGTAAGTTGTTCTTTGGGGGTGTGCTGTCCACTGTAGGGATACCAATTTCCTTCCATTACACTCTGTTTGCATATTTGTAAATAGAGCAAATACTACAAAGATAGCCTAAGTATCCATTGCTCTCTTAGTTTCCTGTGAATAAAACAAGTGCTTATAAGATATACTGTAATGTGGTTTTGAATATATCCAAAAATATATCCTTGCTGTGAATCTTGCCCCTTCCACCCCAAAACTCTTTAACTCCCACTGAAACCTGAAATGGTGTGCCTGCCTTGCAAAGACTGCTGAAAGAGGAGGATTTTTCAAACAAACAAACAAACAAACAAATTACTGTTCCTCCCCTGTGTAGCCCCATGGTAGTTATCCACAGGCTAGCCATGGAATAAATAAGACAAATTTACAAATGCAAAGTGCATATTCCAAAATGCATTCCACCCTGCCTTTTCAGCATCATAAAAAGCATTTTGGGTGGAGAGACTTAGAACTAAGTGGAGTGCTCTTTGAAAGGTCATATGTTTAAATTTTAGCTGTTCCTTAGGATTTGGCATGTGTAATCAACATTTAACAATTTAGCAGTGCTTCTGGAGTGGGAATGCATTACTTTAAGCTTTGGCACTCTTGTGCACAAAGACCCAACACCTTTGGCACTTCGTTGGGAGCCCAGAGCAGAGCAGCACGGGGCTGGGGTGGTGGTGGTGATGGTGGTGGTCTACACTGACTACATTATGCTGCAGAATAATTGGGCCGCTATACTGTATATTAATAAAGGCAAGCATTAAGTGCAGAATCAGTTTACACCCTACAAAATCCCTGACATTAGAAGAATCATTCAGATCTCAAGCAAAGCAGTAGTGATGTGAATAAGAGCTATTCAACAACAATGAAGACTCACTGTCTCAAAACAAACTTATGCCCTTGGACAATTTGTTGAGTTCTTTATTTTCATGAGCATTTAATATAAAGGACTGGTACTGAAGAAGAAAATGTAACAACTGAAATAATTCTGGATGCAGGGATGGGGTGAAAACAGCCAAGAGCTTTTCAGAGGAAGGTGCTGTCTTGCAAGGCCATGCTGTGCCTATCCATTTATAGTATTCACTAGGGTTAAGCACAGATTAAAGACTGCAGGATCTGAGCCATACCTCTGTCTTTGCATTCTTTTTGGCCTCTTACAGCCTGAGCTTAAGCATGTTTACTCAGAAATAACCCATTTAGATCACTGGAACTTGCTGCATAGTAAGTTTGCTTAGGATTGCAGCCATAGAGGGAGTAGTTAAAATCAGTTGCCATGTGACTGGCAAATGGATTTTGTGCATAATGTCATTCTTTCTTCTTCATGGTCTCTAGGCAGTCACACACACAGGAAATCTGCGCCTGTTCAAAGCAATATCCAGAAGCTTCTAGAGTCTTGTAAAGTGTTCTAGCCCCCACCCTCAAGTGATGAGGCCCCATGCATTGTGTGTGCCTCAAGGGTGGGAATAACTCCCCACACATTGTTTTACTTGTGGTTTGTTTCTGTATATTTAGTTGTTGTTTTGTTATGTTCTACCACCCCAAAAATGGGGGAACGGGGTATTCCTTTAAATTTCCCATTTTCGTTATATAGCATTTTGTGACACTTTCCGGAAGTGCCGTGGTTGCCATGTGAAATGACCCTTCTCCAATCCCTTGTCTCTTTTGTGTTGGTGAGGTTCACAAAGTGGACTTCAGCCTGCATTGTTTAAAATTCTTGAAGCAAGCCTGCAGGAATTGAAAATCAACCCCTTCTGGGATTTTGCCTATTCTGACTGCTTCAAGATCAAAGACCTTTTTCCAGGTGTTAATTTTGGTACCAACTGTGTGGACACATTCATATATATGAGTGACTGATAGGCCATGAGCTGGGAATTGGATAAAATGTCATGGATGAGTGCATCTATGGGGTCAGTAGTAAGAGTCATGCAAGTTTGCTGATGCTTCCTGCCTCTCCGTCTTAACTGACTATACAGGAGAACCTCGTTATTCGCGGAACCGCTATCCGCATATCAGTGGGGTATCTCATTGACACCTGTTTCCAGTATCTGCAGGTATGAAGGGGTTAAAACCCAAATATCCATGGTATCTAGAGGGCCAGAAGTGACTTTTCGAGGTCACTTTTGCCCTCTATTTTGTCTCCCCTCTACTTGGGGAGCCATTTGGCTGCTTTCCTTCAGAAAATGAACTTTTGGGACTATTTTTCATGACTTTCTGCAAATTGGGGGAGCATTTGTGGGGCATTCCTCGGCACACGGGGGATTCCTGACCACAAACGGACCCTGCAGAGCATGCCACAGTAAGGTGTGTTTTTTTAAAAGTAATTTTGACATTTTGGGACATTTCCCCCCTCCCCCCCATTTCCCCTCAATTTTGGAAATTAACCCCCCTTTCCCCATAGCAATAATGACTCATTACTCACGGTTCCGTTACTCATAGCAGTAGGCAAGGAACAGAACTCCTGCAAGTAATGAGGTTCTCCTGTATCGGTCACTTGAATGTGACCACATTTCGATACCAAAGCTGACACCTGAACACAAGTCTTTGATCTTGAAGCAGCTGGTAACATCCGATACCATTGATCCCTTCTGGTAACATCCAAGAAGGGATAAAATCACAAGTGGGCCAAGCCCCACAAGAAGTCAAAAGCTTGTGATAAAAATGAGAAGAAAAAGGAGTGTCATGATTTTTTCCTATTCCATTTTCTTTACACATCAGTGAGTTGGAACCAAAGGTTAACCTACAATTACTTCAACCGATTTTTAAAAAAATCTTCTATGAATCAGACATGGTTTTGGAAAAGTATTCTCCTTCTCTCTCCCCACAACCCCAACACAGACAACAAGATATACAGAAGCAGTTAGATACAGCAGAAAGGCTCAGACCTTTCTTGCTTGCAGAAGCCATTGCTGGTCCCATTTTCACCTCTTCAAAGGGCTGGTTTAGTAAGGAAAAAGGACAATAAATCCAGCCTATCACTAGGGCAAGATATTTTACTGGACACTTCCGAGTCGGCTGTAAGACTGTACCTCTGCAGATTTCCATAAATGTAAGCCCCACTGATATCAGTGGAACTGCTTCAAAGTAGGGATGTGCATGGAACCGGTCAGGGGTGGTTTGAAGGTGGGGGGTGCATCTTTAAGGGTGGAGGAGGGTGCACTTACCCCTCCCTCTGCTTCCCCCCACTGGTGTACCGTTTGTTTAATGTCCATTGGGCACCGGAAGAATCGGTAGACTTTAAATCCAATGGACTTTAAGAAAATGGAGCGCCGGCAGGGGAAAAGTGGAGGGATGGGTAAGTGCATCCTCCCCCACCCTTAAAGATGCACCCCCCCACCTTCGAACTGGCAGAACCACCTGCCGTTCAAACTGGTTTAGAGGCCCATAAAGGGCCTCCGAACTGGTTCCATGCACATCCCTACTTCAAAGTAGCTGAACCCAGAAATCATATTCTTTTTCTTCAGAACAATTGGTTTTATGAAAATGTTATTTATGAAAATGTAATTAATTCACCTACTAAAACTCATGAGATGAATAGCCAGTTAAAAATTAAGGTGCACTTGCAGACACAAGCACACTGAATATATTATACCATCTATCCATTTTTTTCCTTTCCCCTCCCTTATCCCACTACTTTCCATCTTTAGGGACCAATTGGACCTCCAGGACTTAAAGGAGAACTTGGTTTCCCCGGCCGGCCTGTATGTACATATTTTCTATGGGGTTTTAAATTCTATTATTTTTTAAGCATTACTTTTACATAGGCACTAAAGTATTTTTCCCCTCCAGGGACGCCCTGGCCTGAATGGATTGAGAGGCATGAAAGGTGAACGGGGTGTAACATTATATGTAAGTTCTATAGAAATGAAGAGTTTCCTTTAATTTTATGAGAAAATGAAACTCTAGTCAGGACAGACAAAAGGAAGCACCTATACACACAAAGCATAATTAATATGGCATTCACTGCTGCAGGATAGTGTGATGGGCACTTGATTAGATGACTATAAAAAGGGACTAAGACAAATGCATAGAAGATCAGTCTATCTGTAGCTACTAGCCAAATGTAACCTTCACACTCAGGAATAGTGTTCTTCTAAATATCAGTTGCTGGGTGGGCGGCCATATAGCTGTTGTCTTCATGCTCTTCTTCCGGTCTCGACTGACTTCCCTGCAGAATTTACTCATTGGTCGGGTCCGAAACCCTCACTGCTTGACTATGTCACTATTACCTATAGCTTGGCCTCGCGGGTGAGTAATTTTCGAGTTCTCCCCCGCTCTGAGAGCAATCACTTCCCGATGCTTTTGACTCTCGGGTTGAAGGGCAGGGCACAACCAGTGGGTACTCAGGAGCCGTGCCTAGACCAGGGCTGGGTTCCCCAGAAGGTAAGATGGTCCGAGGCCCAAGCTAGGCGACTTACTGACGCACTTAATTCAACTAATCTTTCCCATCTTCGTGACATAATCATTGCAGGGTCTGCCACTTCTCTGACGAGATCTGTGCTAGACTGCTATGAGAGCATTTTGTCTCTATTGCTCCCTGTTCTTGTTAATTTTTCTCCTCCATCCATTAATTGTTTAAAGTTCTCCTCCCATCCATGGTTTGACAAGGAGTGTGTAGTTGGAAAAAGAAACTTACTCAGAGCTCTTAAGTGTTATGCCGAGGGCACATCTAACATTACTACACAGGAGCTTCACGCTATGAAATCACAATATAAGCAACTACTAAAATTTAAGAGATTCCAGTTAGTTAAACGCAATTGGGCTGAACTAATAGAGGCTGCTAAATCCAAAAGCTCCACCATATTCTGGAGGCTAGCCTCACCCGTGTTAAATAGAGCTCCTACACCTCCTTCATTTATTATATCTGCAGAGGTGTGGGAACGTCATTTTACCAGTATGTATAAGAAATCAGATGCAGCAGTGTGTAACATTGATTTAAATATCGATGCTCTGCCTCCCTGGGAGCCTGTCTCCTGCATAGAAGTTGAAAATCTCATTAAACAATCTAAAAAAGGCAAAGCCCCTGGAATTGACTATATTTCCATTGAAATTTTGCTAGCAAATTTGGATTGGTGGGTTCCGATGCTAACTTCTCTCTTCATGTATATAGATTTAACAGCTAAAATACCGAAGGACTGGGGAGTAGCTATCTTAATCCCCATTTATAAAAAAGGGAAACGTGACAATCCTGCTAATTATCGACCCATAAGCCTCTTAAACATAATCAGCAAACTATACGCCAAACATCTATTAGGTAAACTGACTGAGTGAATGGAATCTAACAATGTTTTAGCTTCTGAACAAGCTGGCTTTTGACCGGGCCGGTCCACCATAGAGCATGCCTTTACCCTCCAATTTTTAGCAGCCAAATACACACAAAACCCTGGCTCTGCTCTCTACGTAACCTTTATTGATTTAAAGTCAGCTTTGGACCACATTTCTAGGGAAAGACTTTGGATGAAATTGAAAGAACTATCAATTGACACCTGCCTTCTGCTATTAATTATTAATCTACACAAGGATTCTTGTCTAAAGGTTCAATATACACCAAGAGGTCATTTATCCTCAAAAATTTCAACCTTTAGAGGAGTAAGACAGGGCTGCATATTGGCACCTATCTTATTTGACATTTATATCAATTCTGTAGTGTCCCGTCTTTCGACTCCTGCTATCCACCCTCCAAAATTGGCCAATAGACATGTTCCCATTCTTCTATACGCAGATGATATGGCCATCATGACTCAGACCCCCATAGGATTAAAACGTGCCCTTGGTATATTATATGATTTTTGTTGGGAGGAATCCATTGAGGTCAATTACCACAAAACGGAAATCTTAGTGTTTGCCAAACGTCCAAGATATCACAATTGGGTTATGCAGGGGCACAAAATCGAGCAGGTCAACTCGTTTAAATATCTTGGAGTTGTCTTCCAGTCTTCTGGCTTACGAAATGCCCACTTAAATTTGACTATACAAAATGCTCAGATTTCTACAAACAAAATAAAATCATTTCATTTTATGAGAGGGGCCTCATTAATCCCAGCGATGATTAAGTTATTTGTTGCTAAAGTTTATCACTTATTTTTTTATGGTACCCAATTGGGGCCCCCCAGTAATTTTGGCCCACTGGAAACTGTACAGTCTAAATTTATTAGAGCTATTCTTCAAGTTCCTCCCTGCGTTCCCAATTATCTCACCAGACGAGAAGTTGGACTTGCTAGGGTTGAATCGGGTTACTGGACCTGTATTATAAAGTTTTGGTTAAAACTGGTTTTTGCCAATGTAGGTCTGGCTTCCCTGGTAATGATTGATTATTTTAACCATAAGTGGAAGACCTTGGTTACAAATAAACTTCTTCAACTTGGGTTCTACCAGGAGGAAATTCTTAGATTAGGACATGATCAGGCCTGGCAGGTTATTAAGCAGCGTATTGCTGATACAGAATTACAAACAGATACAGCCCGTCTAAGGAGTGGTATCTATCTGGGGAAACAACTTTTTAATTCCAAACCGGCAGCATATTTAGATAATATTCTTATCCCTAAATTTAGGCGCTCATTTACTCTTGCCCGCCTAAACGCCCTTCCTACGGCTGTTAGGGATGGTAGATACAAAGGGATTCCATATAACTTAAGAATTTGCCCCTGTGGAATGGGTGCTGTAGAAACTACTCCTCATGTTATTTTATATTGTAAATTTTACAGTGATGCTAGTTTAAAACTAATTTCTCCTCTCCTGGGGAAGTTTCCAGGGCACTCTGATGTATTTTACTTAGAGTTTTTGCTATCCAATTTTTGTAAAGAGATTACCTTCAATGTGGCTAGGTTTTGCTACATTGTTTGTACTATACGTTGTAGTCTCATGTAATATCTTTTCTTTTCTTTTTTCTCTCCCCTCTTTGTTGTTGTTGTACTGTCTGATCTACGATTGTAATAAAGTTACTTACTTACTTCTTCCTGAAAGTATGTATGACTGCCCATTGCTGGAAACAGGATGCTGGGTGTGATGGACGGATCCAGTAGAGTTCTTCTTGTGTTCTTATGTCCTAGTCCCATGCTGGGATGTGTCTGTTTTTATACAAAGACTTGCAGAAGGTGTCACAATAACTCACATTATAACTTGATTTCCAGGAGCACACAAATTGTTCATTTACACTTTCTTCAAGGGTTCTAGGGCTGCTTTGCATATGCATGTTTATCATTTTATCACTGAACCAACTTCAGCCGTACACAGTGATTCATCAGGTATTCAGGAACTCTCCTGTTTTTGCTTCTTGCTTAGGGCTGCAAAAACGGGACATGTCGAAGACCTGGTGGATTGCATTCAGGCTGAAGTGAATGGAGTGAAACAGACCTGTACAACTTGTGATCCACCATTCAAAATTGTACAGGCCTGCCTCATTCCATTCCCTTCAGTTACCTGTGCTGGCTTGATGCAGACCTGGGTTGGGAGAGTATATTTCTTTGTGCTCATTACCAATTTGCTCATTTCGCTTACCAAATAAAGAAGTTTTAGGAATGAACTGCTGGGAAAATGAAAATATATGCGGACATTGCCAGCCTCATTTCTCCATCTGAAATAGTGCTGGATTTCAAATTAGCCACTGTCCTGAATTAAACTGGAACAGAACAGGCCTCTTTGGTTAGGTCTCATGAGTCTTGTAAAGAGCTGTTTCAGTTGCTATAATCCAGAAAACAAGATTTCAAATAGGCTGGAAGCAAAATTTTCACATTCCTTCATATGCCCTTGACCTCTTGGGAATCAAATAGTGGTATACATAAATACATATCTTCTCACAAGTATAAAGTGATAAAGTTCACTTTGTGAACTTTTTGTTGAAAAGCAATATGTATTATAATACATAATAATGATTCATGTGCTTTCTTCAGCAAACAAGGAGAATGAAAGTTTGCTCTCTCTTCTTCTATACATTGAAGAAACTAAGATTTAAAATGGATGAAGCAGACTCATGCCCCTGTTCTGCAGGAGCCAGCTGAGTACAGGTGCTGAAGTTTGAGGGTACCTTTTAATGCCTTCCCCATTTGTCTTCCTAGGGTCCCCCTGGTTCGCGTGGACCGCCTGGGCCTCCAGGCCCCCCTGGCCGAGTGGTTTTTATTAAAGGAGTAAGTACATCCAAAATTGTCATCTTGTTTGATTATCCAGGTGCATGGGAGCATAGATGTGCCTATGGCTATTAGACTTGACAGTTAATTTTCAGAGGCAGGCAAAGGATTTCTGATTGCCAGGTGTCAAGGACAAGGAACATCATGGGATGGTTCTCTCCATTTTGCTCTGCTTGTGCACTTCTCAGGGGCTCACCACTGTTCTGATCCAACCCAGGCAGTTTTTTAATCATCTTTAGCGCTATTTTGACAATGCTGTTTGACACCTAAGTTTCCAGCTAGTTACAAAGGGAGAATCTTTGTAGAGCTGTACTTGAAAGATGCTCACTCTGGAGCCAAGTTACACCTTATTTGTAGGAGTGTGCACGGTTCAGTCCGGGCACAATGTAAAAGACCGCCAGACCGGTCCGGAGTTCCGGCGGTCCTGGAGGGCGGGGGCATGTAACTTTAAGGGGGGGGGAGTACTCCCCCCCCCGCTCTTCCCCCTCCGGCGCTGGTGCGTTTTAAAATCTTCCTGGGGCGGCAGAGTTCCTCCCTGCCGCCCCTGCCCCCGTCGTTGTCATCCAAAGCCTTCAAAGGAGTACAGCTAGCGGCGCGCATGTGCCCTGCGCAGTGTGCGCGCTCATCTTCGCCGCTGGCACGCTTGTGCCATGACATATGTGGCGCGCGCGTGCCAGCGGCAAGGACAAGGGCACGCGCCGCGCAGGGCACATGCACGCCGCTAGCTGTACTCCTTTGGAGGCTTTGGATGACGACGACGGGGGCAGGGGCGGCAGGGAGGAACTCTGCCGCCCCAGGAAGATTTTAAAACGCACCAGCGCCGGAGGGGGAAGAGCGGGGGGGGTAAGTACTGGTAAGTACTACCCCCCCCCCTTAAAGTTACATGCCCCCCAGTGCCGGACCACGCCTCCGTGGTTCCGTGCACATCCCTACTTATTTGCAAAGGTGTGTAACATGGAACCTTGAGTTCCATGTAAGTGTAACAGCAAATAAACAGCCTAATGGTCCTTTGTTTATTTTAAAAACCGCTTTGGGAGGGCACAGTTAGTAGCAGTGGTGGGCATGGGCAGTTTCTTGGTTCCAAAATACCTCCCCAAGTGGCTATGCTGCCTATGGAGTTTTTGCAAAGCTGAGGGTGGGGGCATGTTTTGCAGCCAGGAAACCTCTGTCAGGGAAAGGGTTAACTAACCTCTCCCTGGTTTCAGCTGGTTCCCTGCTCTTTTAAACAAAAAAGGGCTCTTAGACTACTAACATGTCATTTGCCCCTAAGAAACCTACCCTATTCACTGATTACCTATTCACCCTATTACCTCAAGTTGCAAAAACTATCATATGAGACAGTGTTCAGTGTCCAGACTGTTAAATATTCCCAACAGAATTAAAATATGACTGGGCTCTGGAGAGGGAGCTGATCAGGTAATTGTCATTAATCTATTGCTTTTTTAAAACAGTCATTATTTATTGTCTTCATTTTCCTTCAAATTTTGAATAGACAGTTTTCCCAGTTTCTCCCAGGCCTCAGTGCAAAACACCAGTAAGTCATATACAGTGCCTGTGTTAATATTGTTTGCTGGTATATGTGTGTGTTTGTGTTTGTGTGCGTGTGTGTGCACACAAACACATCTGGTCATGAGGACTAATAACACAAATATAAACCCATTCTCTTCAGTTTTACCTATCCTTTTTTGCTCTTTTGACTGTTGCTTTATCACTCACCTTAATAACACTGTATACTGATTGTATGCCTTTAGGGTAGGACCTGACCTTAAAGGTAAACGATCGTGGTGATCAAATAATATTGTTATACTTAGGAAAACAAAGATTCAGGAGAAACCTAAACAACACTGTAGCCTTTGCCTTAGAATTCTTATACTATCCTGATCTTGTGCTTAGTAAACCAAAGCCTCATGTTATCTTAGACTAATCATTGTCCTTTGGGTGGGGAACAATGAAACTTTCTTTAGATGCACAGGAGGGTGTGTTTGTTTTAAATTGCCTATTGTCAGCCTTCCTTCAACCTTAAGCAGAATTTACTTTTTCTACTTTTTAAAATGTCTGCCCTTTAAAAAAATATCTGTTCAACAGGAAGCATTTTTTCTGTGTTATACACCTTAGTACAGCAAAAGAGAGCGTTGCAGGTGTTCATCTGGATGGAGATCCCCATCTGCACTGCGGTGCTTATCCAAGCCCCATTGAGCTGGCTGGCTGGGAGCCTAAGGGTGCATGTCCACATCCTTTGGAGGATCCATAGCTCAGTGGTAGAGCACATGTTTTGCAAGCTGAAAGTCCCAGGTTCAATCCCATGGCATCCCCAGTTGAAAATAAATCTCAGGTAGCAGTTAGGAAAGTCCAATAAGAGAGCCACTGCCAGTCCAAGTGGTCAGTACTGGCTAGATAGACAAATGCTCTGACTCGGAACTGGGAAACATCATATGTTTGGGAATCCAGTAGTTATATATGACTTTTTGCCCACACTTATGGATCAGGCCATATGTGCTAGCAAAAACAATTGCATTTATGTTATACTGTTATGTAGTAAAATGGCATTGATTTCATCTCCAGATATAAGGAACTGCTTTATACTGCCAGACCCATGGACATCCATGTACTACACTGGTATTGTCTTCCAGGGACTCTTAAAAGGTCTCAGACAGAGGTCTTTCACAGTCCTGCTGTCTGAGATGTTGAATGCAGGGGTTAATCTGGCACCTTATACATGCAAAGCATGTGCCCTTCAATTGATCTATGACCCTTAGCACCAAACTATGTCCCCTCTCTAGGTAGTAGACAATCTCACTGCTATTTAGTGAGCAGGTTATGGCTTTATAAAGTTTTCTGCTTAGTTAGTTTTATTTGATTGTATATTGATTATATTTGTAATGTTGTATTGGACATTGTGAGCTACTAGCTCTGTTCAAATATTAAACTGTACATCCGTACAGATGTCTGTATACATGTGTGAATGACTGAACATGTGTATATTTTAAAAGTGAACCTGAGTACAGGCCCCTTCAAATGCAAGGTACAGATAGGAAATGTATTAGTGTACATACAGTGTACATAATATCTGAACATATTATCTTTATGTGCCTCAGATTTGTACATCTGCATGCTAGTTAATAAATAAAACATTTACAAAGAGTTACTTGGCAGTGTGCCTAAAATCACACTAAGAGCAAAGACCAAAAGCCAAACTAGACATAACATGGGAGATCAATGATAGGAATGTGATCTGAATTGAATTTGAATTGATTTGAATCAAATCTGCTTGCACAGAATGGAATTCATTTGAACTGATTTGAATTTACCTGAACTTCAATCAAAATTGCTCAAATTCAATGTGAATTCAATTAGAATCCACCCAAATTGGAATTGATTTGAACGAATCCCATTCTGTGCAGGCAGATTCGAGGCAAATTAATTCAAATTCAATGTGAATTGATTCAGTTGAATTTTTTGAACATCCTTAATCCTAACCCCCCCCCCACCCAGTCTTGCTAGCTGCCTCATTGTGGCAGGGTGTGTGTGTTCCTGGACGGGATGCACAAAGTACGCCGGGAGGTATACTCCCAGTAGGGTCATCCAAAGTGCGAAGGTCATCCCAGCTCCCCAGCTAAAGCAAGCAGGCATCTATATTGGGCAGCAGCAATATAGGAAGGTGCTGGAGGCAGATAATCACTTCAGTGACAACAAAGGCATCATTTCATACTGCGCGGGAGAAGGCAATGGTAAACTACTCCTGTATTTTACCAAGAAAACCACATGGATAGACAAGATAGAATGACTGTCGATGTCATGCCAGATGATGGACCCCTCAGGTCAGATGGTACTCAACATGTTACTGAGGAAGAGCTGAGGATCACTCAGAATATCGATGGTGTTTATGATGTGATTAGACTAAAGCCTTTTGGATATCTAGCGGCTGATGTTGCCATGCAGGAAAAGAAAATCTGAAGTGGCAAAGACAATGAGAACATGGGTTGTAAGAAGCATGAATATGGGAAAGCCCGACACAGTGAAAAATGAAATGAATCAACTACAAATTGACATCTTGGGCATCAGTGAAGTAAAATGGACTGGAATAGGACATTTTCAGTCAGAAAATCATACCATTTACTACTCAGGACATGAAAAACAAAGAAGGAGCAGTGATGCTTTCATAGTCAGGAAGGATATAGCAATGACAATACTTGGGTACAGTGTGGTCAGAGACGGACTAATATCAGTTAGGTTTCGTGGACAACCTTTTAACATGACAGTTTTTCAAGTCTATGCTCCAACGACTGATTTAGAAGAAGAGGAGGTTGATGAGTTCTATGCTCAAGTTCAGTCTGAAACTGACAGAACATGCAAGCAAGATGTGCTGCTGGTGGTTGGAGACTGGAATGCCAAAGATGGAAATGGTAAGGAAGAAAACACAGACAGACTGTATGACCTAAGAAACAGAAATGGAGCAGGAGAACGACTTATTAGTTTCGGCCAAGCCAATGATCTCTTCATGGCTAACACATTCTTCAAACAACGTGGCACCTATATACATGGGCATCACCAGATGGAGTACACAGAAATCAAATTGATTACATTATTGGTGCAAGGAGGTGGAAGAGCTCAGTTATAACAACAAAGACGTGGCTGGGGACTAATTGTGGAACAGAACACAAACTACTCATGTACAAGTTCCAAGTTAAGCTAAAGCGGAAAAACAAAGCTATCCAGCTTCCAAGGTACCCACCATTTTCAAGGAGAACATCAGGAACCACTTTGAAGTTCTGAACCTCATTGATAGGGAACCAGAGGAACTGTGGAATGAAATCAAAGAAGTTGTTAAGGACAAATGTGAAAAGAGACTGCCAAAGACCAAGAAACAGAAGAAAGTAAAATGGATGTCAGAACAGACGGTGAAAATTGCCAAGCAAAGGAGAGAATCCAAAGTCAAGAAAGATAAAGTCCTCAGGAAGGAACTTAATAGGGAATGTCAGGAAGCTGTTGGAAGAGACAAGGAGCAGTATTACAACAACATCTGTAAAGACCTTGAGGATGGAAATAGACATGGAAAAACAAGGCAGGTTTTCCAAAAGATCTCTGAACTCAGAAGGAGGCCTCAAATTGGTATGTTAAGGGATGCCAAAGGACAGATAGTAACAGAAGATCAAACAGAGATTAGGGATGTGCCCGAAATGTTTCGGAGGCCATTATGAAGGCCTCCGAAACGTTTCGGCACTGGGAGCATTTCGGCGCCGGCGGGGGTAGCGCTTTAAGGGCGGGAGAGGGTGTACTCACCCCTCCCACTGCATTTCCCCCGCCGGTGCGTTGTTTTTTGTAAGCCCCTTGGGGCGGCAGCGTTCCTCCCTGCTGCCCCGTCTTCCCCATCAGCCGGAAGTGGCCGGAAGAAGGGTGCGTGCACGGATGCAACAGGCGCACACGCGCTCGCGACTTCCGGCCAACAGGGAAGACGGGGCAGCAGGGAGGAATGCTGCTGCCCCGAGGGGCTTACAAAAAACAATGCGCCGGCGGGGGAAATGCGGCGGGAGCGGTGAGTACACCCTCCCCCGCCCTTAGAGCACTACCCCCGCCGGCGCCGAAGGTTTCCATGCCCATCCCTAACAGAGATGGAAGGCGTATACTGAAAATCTGTACAGCAGGGAACTCAACATCCAAGATACTCTAGAAAGATATTCCCTACTTGCAAGAACGTCTAGTATGGGAAGATGAAGTTAGATCAGCACTCCAGTGATTACCAAGTCGGAAGGCTACAGGAATTGATGGAATAGCTACAGAAATATGGCAGGCAACAGAAGAAGAAGAAGTTAAAGCTCTCACCAAACTATGCCAACAAATCTGGAGAATGACACAGTAGCCAACAGATTGGAAGAGGTCAGTCTACATACCCATACCAAAGAAAGGAGACTTAATATAATGCGCAAACCATCACACAATATCCTTAATTTCACATGCTAGCAAAATAATGCTCAGGATCACCCAATGCAGATTAGATCCCTACGTGGAAAGGGAAATGCCAGATGTTCAAGCTGGCTTCAGAAAAGACCGAGGAACAAGAGACATCATTGCCGATGCACACTGGGTAATTAAGGCTGTATACTTTCTCCTTCTTTATTTAACTTACATGCTGAACATATACTGAGAGAAGCTGTATTGGAAGAAGATGAGCGTGGTTTTATAGTTGGAGGAAGAAACATCAATAACCTGCACTACTCTGATGACACTATTCTGATAGGTGAGAATGCAGATGATCAGCAAGCTCTAATATAGAAAGTCAAGGAGCACGGGGGGAAAATGGGACTACGACTAAATGTGAAGAAGACTAAACTAATGACAACAGGTTCAGCAACCAGCTTCAGAATTGACAATGAAGACATTGAAGTGATGGATAGCTTCTGCCTTTTTAGGATCGACCATCAACAGTAAAGGATCCAGCAGTCAAGAAATACGCTGCAGACTAGTACTTGGTAGGGGTGCAATGAAAGCCTTGGAAAGGATATTTAGATGCTGTGATGTGTCTACACCAAAGTTGGACTTTGAAGAAGCAAGATAGAAAAAGCATTGACACTTTTGAACTTTGGTGCTGGAGAAGACTTTTGAGGATACCATGGACAGCCAGGAAAACAAACAAATGGATCATAGAACAAATCAGTCCAGAATTTTCACTCGAGGCACAAATGACCAAACTCAAACTATCATACTTTGGACACATTATGCGAAAACCCAGCTCCCTTGAGAAGTCCATAATGCTGGGGAAAGTTAAGGAAAGAGAAGAAGAGGACAACCAGCAGCAAGGTGGATGGACTCAATTACTACAGCAATGAATGAGAGACCTTAAAGGCCAAGTTGAAGACAGATCATCCTGGAGAGAATCTATCTATATGGCCGCTAAGTTGACACCAACTTAGTTGGTCCGAGTTATCTAACAGAGCGCCTTCTTTTACATGATCCCCACCACACGTTAAGATCATCTGAGGAAGTCCATCTCCAGTTGCCACCAGTTAGTCTGGTGACGACGCAGAGGTGGGCCTTCTCTGTAGCTGCTCCTGGGCTATAGAATGCACTCCCGGCAGAAATTCGTAATCTGAGATCATTGCTGTCCTTCAAGAGAGTACATATTTGGCCTGGCCTTCCAGAGTTTTAAATGATTAATTGTTTTAAACTGTTTTAAATTGTTGCCCTGATTTTCAGGGCTTTTAGCTGTTTTATTGGTTTTATTGTGTTTTAATAGTTTGATTTTAATTGTTAATTTGTTTTTAATTGATTTTATCATGTTGTGAACCACCTTGAGCCGTATCAGAAGGGCGGTATATAAATCTAATAAATAAATAATAAATAATAAACTTGACGGCACTTAATCAATCACTCAAAAATCCATAATGATCTGCATTTGTTGTTGGTTGTTGGTTTTTGTTTTAGTACTTAAAAGTAGCTGCATGACACTCCTGATTTGATATGGGGTGCTGGAGAGGGGGTGTTTAATCCTTACTTCCCGTACCATTTCCCCAATCTAGATCTCCTAAAGTGCTATTAGCTCCATGTTGTAGCTGTCTGCCCACCAGCACACATTCAGATCTTGAAGTTACTAGCAGCTTTGAAGGGAAGCACCTACTGTAAATCAGGGAAATGGCTCAAGAGGAAATAAGAGGCCAAACGCTGCCTCCCTGATCAAATCAGCAGCCTCACATAGAGGCTTTGAAAACAGAAACAAACAAATGTATGAAATTGTGATCAAGGCTTTCCTGCATCTTATCTAGGGAGTTTCAAGCTCCTTGAGTCAGTCTCACAGCACATCTCTCATAAATTGCCACATGTGTATCTTCGAAACACACGTGTGTCAATTTAGTAGAGATGTGCTTTGAAACTGACTGAAACCAATTTGACTTAGTTAACAACAGAAATACCAACACATTCAGTTCTTTTAGAATCCAGATCCTGTTCTCAGTTATACTGTGTTGATCATTCAGAGTAACCGTAGTGGCTTGAGTGCATTACTCCAACAGCATGAAATATTACAGCATGTAGAATTCCCTTAAAGCTGAAAAAATGCATGCTGCATGATGAAGAACCTGTGACTCTAAACAGATCTTGATTGACTGATGTTTAGATGACAATGTTTTGGTGAGCTGACAATAACAATAATATCCATAATTTTCCAATTATAATTCTTTCCCCCCTCTAATAGCAGCATGTCCATGATGCATATAACACATGGAGATATACATTTTAGGAAAAAAGGGTGGCAGACATTTTTAGAAGTCATACCTGCTTCACAGAGCCACTCTTTTATTTACCCCTCAGCCACTCACGCCAGTTGGAGGAAGGCACATGATATCTTGCTTGGCATTTATCAATATGATAAATAATTAGATCTCCCCATCCCGCTGAGCTGACAGCTGCTTCTTCCACTCTGGCTCCTGTCCTCTCCTCTTCCTGACTCAGGCTCTAAATAATTGGACAATAATTCCAGTTGGTGATCTGCCCACCTTTCCATCACTTGTTACTGGGTCTGCAGGAATTGTAGAATGTACCATGTACTGTAGAATATAAGAGCAAGCAGTTTTCAACCCTGCCAGCAGGACGACTACTCCTGCTTCCTGCCAAGGCAAGTTATAGAATCTGTACTCAGAAACTAGTCCAAATTTGGTGGTACATATAACAAATGGAAACAATGATTTCTCTCCATTCTCTTTTAAATGTTAGCACTGCATACAGTATATGGTGGTGTATTATAATTGGAAAATTATGGCAAGCTTTGCGGGATGTGATTGCACATTAAGACCCTTTCTGGAGCACCATCAGAAGCATCAAATAGGGCAGTCACACCAAAAAGCACAATTCATAAGCAAATTTATGCTAGTCGCATTCTGAATATGTGTTCTCATTATTTGTGCTAGGTAGGCACTGCTCATCCTGGAAACCGAGAAGTAACTGATGGTAAGTTTCTCAGTCACTGAAGGCCTTGAAGCATGGTGTTTAAATTATTTCCACAGTGGACTTAGGAGTATCCATTTATTCATAGCCAGAAAGGGAGTATCAATTTATCCATATGCAAGGTGAAAATGTCTGTTTATCCATAGTCATTGGTTCAAAAGGTTTCTGCACTGGTTAAAGTGATCCCAAACCTATTGTTTTCAACTGATAATGTGCATTACACAGAGAATGTATTATGTGGCTGTGGTCTTCATAATACATTGTCCACATGCTCAAAACTTCCATGCGTTGAGCCATATTACAAATTAGAACCTTACATTCTCAATGTAGTGAATGAGATAATTGAAGTCATGGAGTGATTAATTCATGACTGCAAGGATCAAGCCTACTGTTTGAGTGTTGTACATCTGCCTTTCAGAAAGGACTACACAGAAGAAGGTTTTCAGTCACTCAGTCTTCCACAGCATTACAATGATTTTGAACCTCAGCATGGTATAGGAGTTTCTGTGCTCTGAGCAAAGAACCTGCACCCCGATCACTGTTTCACAGGAAACTGCTTTTATTGTGTCAGTTAGTTGGCTGATAACAATAATTCAAATGGAATTATTGGCTGCATTCACATGTAAAGTGAAACTGGAAGTTGCCGAACCTGCAGTTAGTTTTTCTAACTGTGAATCATCGTCCAGCCTCAGCTAGGGATGTGCAAAGAGGTTTGAATCTGAACCTGTTCTAAGTTGAACCAATTCAGTTTGATGAATCAATGTTGAACCGAACTCCTCCCGCCCCCCCCCCCCCCCGCCCCCGGGTTTAGGTCAACATTGGACTGAATCCTGCCGGCTATTTGCAATTTAAAAAATAAAATAAAAAGTTTTTTGTACTTCCTTCCTTTGGGGGGGGCGCTTCTCTGAGGCTTGCGGAGGGGTCCACAGCTGTTTCCCCCTTCCCCGCTAGCCCCCATTTTGCTAAAAGGTACCTGGTTCAGGTGATCTTCACCTTTTCTGGGCCTTTCCATTTTGGAGGCCATCACACATGCACAATGGGCCCCTGCATGGCCTGGGACATGACCTGGCCATGCAGGGCCCATTGCATATGTATGGCAGCCTCCAAAATGGCTGCCACAACAGGGGAAAGGCCCAGAAAGGGGTTGAAGATTGCCCAAACCAGGCACTTTTGAGCAAAACAGAAGCAGGCAGAGGGAGGGGGGAACAGTCCAGCAACCTCCATTTTCAGGGTAGTGGAGCCCCTCCCTCTTCCTGGTCCACCAAGGCTGCATCCCAGCAAGCTCCGTAGCCCTCGGGTTGCCAGACTGTGGGCAAGGCATCAGGATGTATCCAGGGCATCAGTCTTTGCCCATGATCTTTGAGGGGGCATGTCCAGAATGGGGACTTTCTGGAATGATCTGTTGGCCCTCAGCAGGGAAAGGGCATTTAAATCCCTTTAAATGGCATTTAAGCCTTTTTCCTGCAGCACCACTCTGGTAAGAGCCCCACAACAAAACAGCCTCACACACGCACAGTTTCTGGTGGTGGGGCATGCTGAGAGGCACTGTTTTTAGCCTAGTTTCCAGTAGGCTTATGAGATCACCCGACCTTTCGTGTAGGTGTGTGTCTGTTAGGGATGTGCACGGAACCGGCTGGCCCGGTTCAGTTTGTGGCCAGACTAGCCTCAAACCCAACTCGTCCAGTTTGGTCCAACACCCCCTCAAACCCCCCCCCCCCATTTTGGTTCGGTTCAGGGGGGTTCACAAGCTGAATTTTGGGTGTTTGTTTTTTTAAAAAAATAACCTTTTACTCTGCTCGGGGGAGTTCCTGGAGGCAGCCATTGGGGGATCTGCAGAGCTCCCCCCCCCCCGCTGGCCTTCAAAATGACCCCCTTGGCCAGATTCGGCCACTCTTTGGCCGGTTTTTGGACTTCACCTGGTGGCCCGGTGGCCATTATGGAGGCCGTGCGCCTGTGCACATGGAGCAGCTGAAGAGTGGCTGAATCCCGCCAAGGGGGTCTTTTTGAAGGCTGGTGGGAGGGTCCACGGAGATTCCCTCTCCCCCCCCCCCTCCTCCAGGAACTCCCCCGAGGGGAGTAAAAGGTTTAAAAAAATTTAAAAAACAAAATTAAGCTTGAGAACCCCCTGAACCTTCAGGGGGTGTTCAGTCCGGGGTTGGACCGAAAAGGGGGTGGTTTGGTTCGACCCCGAATGGTCAAACCAAACCAGTTCGACATCGAGCCTGTTTGCACACCCCTAGTGTGTGTGTGAGTGTATGTGTCCCTATCAACTTCACAATGCCTGAACCAATGTGAACTAATTGGGTACAGTTGTAGGGATGCATAGGTACACCTCAGCGGCATAGTTTGTGATGATGTTATTCACCTCAATTCAAGATGGCAGATGCATAAACCTTTGAGGTGCAGTTGGGCTAACTTGTGAACTGTTTAACCGATTTGAACCAAATTTTCTACTGCAGTAGGGGCACATGGGGAAGCCTCAATGCCAGAGTTTATAATGACCTCTTCCACCCCGATCCAAGATGGCAGATTTGTGAACTATTGAGGTGCAAGTGCACTAACTTGAGGACTGTCTAACCAAATTGGACCAAATTTGGTATAGTTGTGAGTGACACACAGGGACACCTCAATTTGTAATGATGTCCCAGTTTGTAATGATGTCATCCAAGGCAGCGGATGCGTGAACATTTGAGGTGAAAGAGATCTAGCTTGTGGATCTTGATTTGCACCAAATTTAGTCCAGTTGTAGAGATAGTGAAAGGAAAGTAGGCAGATTAGTCCTTACTATAACAACTTGTTCGGTTAGAAAAGGTAAGGGAACATTATGAGTTCCTAGAAGCTGATATAAGCCACCTAATGGTGCAGCGGGGAAATGACTTGATTAGCAAACGAGAGGTTGCCAGTTCAAATCCCTGCTGGTATATTTCTCAGACTATGGGAAACACCTATATTGGGCAGCAGCGATATAGGAAGATGCTGAAAGGCATCCTCTCATACTGGTAAACTCCTCCTGTATTCTACCAAAGACAACCACAGGGCTCTGTGGTTGTTAGGAGTCAACACTGACTCAACGGCACACTTAACTTCAGGAGGGGATATGTATATGAGGGAGGGCAAGGGATCCTGGGGTCTGGCCCACTGTGATCTGGCCCGTTGGGGTCTGGCCTAATGGCTCATTCCGGCAAAGCAGTCTCATGAGAGGGCCATTCTATTGGGGAGGGCCTTAGGCTCACCAGCCTTCCATCAGACTGCATGCTCATGAGTTGAGCTATCCAAAAAGGGGGGGCACATGTAGAGCCCCCGTTCTCTCTGGTTAATGATAGATCTTCTGCATAGTGACTCCCTCCATTCTAGGGAAGCCTTTGACACACCCATAGGGAAATTTGATGCTCCATGTGTCCAGGCATAGCCGGGTGGGCAGACTCAGGAAACATTGGGACCGGAGATAGATCTTAACTTCTATTCAAATTTCCCTGATCCAGACCAGTGTATGCAAATCTGCTGCCATGGAGAATCGTGGGAGAGGGGAGCCCTGGTTATCTGTGACCCTAGAAGAGTGGGGTCGCAGTTCCGGGCAAGAGCAAAGATGGACATGATCAAATGGGTGGACAGGCTGACAGAGGGCCCTCTTTCACTGCTTCTTTGCAGCAGTCACCAAGACAGGAAGAGGTGTTGCTGGGGTAGCTGTCCCCGTGGCTTGCTTGTATGGAGTAACCAGACTGGGCAGCATCTACTGTCTGGCCCACATGTGTGTCTCCATGGTTTAACACTTGTGAGAGAGCAGTCTGTGGGAGAAGGGCATTCGTCACACATTATTAGTGATTCTGCCTGATCCCCCTGTACCCCTGGACAGTGCTTCTCATGTGTTGTGAAGGGGTATCCACATGGCCTTACACTCTCATAAGTGAGTGGTCCACTTAGGAGCAGTATCCTTCCTTATCACGTGAGGAATCTCTCCTTTTACTGAAGGTAATACTGATCCTGCTGCCCGGCCCTTCTCACGAGTAAGCCTAGGGACTGCACACACTCACCCAAGGGAGTGAACCTCTTCTGCAACATCATTGTGCAAAAAATAGACCTGAGCCATTCAGGTCTGGTTGGGGTTGCTCTTTAAACCCAACCCCAGGTATCGCCACCCTGCCATATGTTCCTGTCCCAGCAATCTAATGGGGTTGCCCTATTTATGTTTCCACCGTGACCGCATGTGCTTGTGAACATACATCTTTATCGTTTCGTTTTCGGAGAGCTAAGCACATAGTGCCTGTCTTGTCATCCCATCCCATTTTTCTTGTGACTGCCTGGAAGGAGGAATAAGGGACAGAGTGGGAAAAGGGTATGCTCCCATTTGACTTTCCCATTTGACAGGCTTGGAAACTTGGGATGGGACATGGTGGTGTCCCTGTTGCCAGGTGACTGCTTTATTAGATCCGAGACAGGAGGGTGGGACAAGTGCTCGGAAAGGTGGCCAGACAGAAGCACATGATTCCGGGAGGGTCTGGGCCACCCTCTCTATGATTACAGTTCCAGAAACTGCATGAAGCTGTGGTTAAGGTGGTGTCTATGTTCAAACATAATGCAGCTGCAAAACTTCAGGTTGGGGCGGTGAAACTCACTACAAACCAGTGGTTCAAATTGGAGTTTGGTGAAGGAAACCACAATGATTTTTGCAGCGAAATTGCAGTTGCACATATTCTCACATTCACAAATTCCAACCTCTGCCCCATTTAACTGCGGTTTCACATTATGTGTGAATACATCCATTGTGTTAGCCAGCTAAACATCTGTTCCATACAATAAATCCCTATCTCACACACCCCATGCCAGTGTAGCCCCACCCCCTAGTCCAACCATGAGTACAGCTTAAAGAGACTGTACCTAGAGAGATGCTCTCCGTGATTAGGTTCCTAATCACAGAAAGGATCTCTCTCCACTTATAGCATTTGTCTCCTTGGACAAATGCTATACTTGTGATTAGAACAGGTGATGGGGCTTCAGTTGGCTTTGTAACCATTTATACTATAGACAGTTACAAGAATGTTTGGACAGGGACATAATATAATACATTTATAAGATAATATACATTATAATACATTTGTTGTAAGATACTTTTTGATGCTAATACTAACTCTGTCATATGGCATTGGAATAGTTGTACTCACTCTTCCAGATGAAAGAAGAGTGTTCTATTACTGGCTGAATTCTGTGCAGAAGAAGTTTGGTATCCAATTCCTCCATTTATAGTCATTTTATTACTCTTTGCCCTGTTCTCCAGTTTGAGGACCAGTGCTACAGCACAATTATCACAAAGGTTAATCTAGGTCTTCAATTAACCCATTGGCTTAATTTGGCTTGATTTAATATTTTGTAACAGTGATGTGCATGGTAATATCTACACTGTAGTTGACAAACAATAAACATTGATTTACTGTATAATTAATCTAAACTTTAGATTCCCAAAATACAGTCTTCCTTTAGTCTTGTTAATACATGCTTTGGGATGGGAGGAAAGCTGTGTATCAACTATTTTTAATGCCAATGAGAACCCATGATTTCAAGTGGCATAAGATGTTAACAAATAAAATTAAATTGTGTTTAAGTCTAGATATGGAATACATTTTTAAGCCACAGAAGTAAGAAAATTGCTTAAGTAGTAAAGAAAAAGAAAAAGTGGAGTTAATATTTTTTATTATTACCACTTTTTGGCGGGGGGGGCGGGGGCGGGGATTCTCAAAGCAGTTTACATAGAAAAAAGAATAAGTTGGCTCTCTGTCCCCAAAGGGCTCACAATCTGAAATGAAATACAAGGCAGACACCAGCAACAGCCACTGGAGGGATACTGTGCTTTAGCCACTGGAGGGATGCTGTGCTCCATGCTGGAGGCCTGCGAACCAGTTTGTTGTCCGGTGGTCCAATGAACCGCTGGCGGGGGGTTGCTTTAAGGGTGGTGGGGGTGTACTTATCCCTCCGACGCTCCAGTTTTTGGCAAAATCTTCAGGGCGGCAGCGTTCCTCCCTGCCACCCCTGCTCCCTTGTTCTCCAAAACCGGAAGTAAAATGGGTGCATGCGCCCTCCACCGCAGACATCACGCACGTCACTGTGACATGCGCGGCGCATGCACAGTGGCGGCACAGCGGTGGCGGGTGCATGCACCCGTGTTACTTCCGGCTTTGGAGAACAACAAGGGGGCAGGGGCGGCAGGGAGGAACGCTGCCGCCCCAATGATTTTGCCCAAAACTGGAGTGCCGGAGGGGGGGAAGCGATGGGAGGGGTAAGTACAACCCCCCCACCCTTAAGGCAAACCCCCCCCCCGCGTCAGACTGCGCCTCCGCAGTCCGTGCACATCACTACTGTGCTGGGGCTGAATAGTGATTGTTGCTTGGTCTCTGCTAAATGTAAGGGAACCACCACTTTGAAGGGTGCCTCTTTGCCTAGCTGGCAGGGTTTAATTAAATCCTTATTTATGAGCTTTCCATCAAAGAGCAAGGCTATCAAGGGTTCTGCATAAAGAAGGAAGGTTGCCAAAAGACCTCTAGCTTGTGTGATACCCAAGCTGTTCCTATTGCACTGCAGCATCCCTCACTCACACCATCATTTCCCCCCCCCCCTTCCTCCCTCCACTTCTGGCATGCTGAGAATTGTAACCCTCAGCCCTGGTCCTGGCTCTGATTCTGGCAGTGGGTCCCAGTTTAGAAAATAGTAAGCATGGGGGATAGGACACACCTTGTTTCCCACATATACAACACTATTGTCCCAAACTTCTAGGATGGGATGGTAGAATTGTGATTTCCTAATGGTTCCCTGGAATTTTGCCACCATGGACAAACCACCTATTATTCCTTTTGCTTGGGCTGCTCTTGGCGGAATTAGATTTTACTATAGAAGTACTGGAGTTTTAACATGTTTTAACTATAAGAACACTTTGGAAGTCTGTTAGTGTCTAATTCAATACTGGTGCCACCTGCCCTGCAAAATTTTCCCCTTCACTCAGAAATGTTTTCTTGAAACAGGTTCCTGGGATATACATGGTCCATTGAACGTAAAAGGCGAAAAAGGAGACAGAGGTCCACCAGGTCCACCAGGTATCGTATATAAAAGGCTGATTGGTATTTAGATGGTGATGATGCATTAGGATATTCCAGAAATAAATCTGAACCATCTCCATTAAAACTAGGAACTTAACACATCTACAGGTAATATGGGAAAAAAGTATGTGCTAGCATATTCAGTTATAAGGAGTAATCTCATCTCACCCTCTGCCATTAAATTTTTTTCCCCAACAGATTTTTTTACTAAATTTCACATCAACAGGTTTTTAACTTTCATTAACTACAATTTTGAAAGAAAACTTTGTACCATGCCTCAGTCATGATGCATGAGATATTAACAAATTAAAAATTGTAAAACAAAACACACAGAATAGAGAGGTGAGGGCATGCCCTCTCTCCTGCTGTTGCTCCCCTGCAACTGGTATTGAGAGGCATCCTGCCTCTGAAGATGGAGGTGCCCACAGCCACCAGTTTACTAAAAGCGGAAGTCCAGGCATGTTTCCAGATAGGGCAATCTTGCTGGCAGTCCAGGTGACATTTTCCCATTGTGTAATTTCCCATCACAATTTGTCTGCCAATCCATGATATATCAATGTATTTTCTAACTATCCTTTTACAAACTTGAACATAGAAGGGGAATTTTGTGCAGGAGAAAAAGATATAGATGGGCTCAATGGTGCACCTAGGTAATTTTGGAGCCTGGACCTAAAGGCCTTTGGAGGCCCCACCCACCCACCGACCCTCACAGTATTTTTAACACATTTTTAATGCAACCACACCACCTGGGACAGACTAAAAAGATTTGGGGGGCCCCCAGGAGGTGTGGAGGCCCTGGACTTCAGCCCGGAAGTCCAGGGGTAAGAGCACCTCTGGATGGGCTATATTCCATCCTAGAGGATTGGTTACATAATCAGTTAGGGACATATATAGGTGAGTTGGCAACTACCCTTCATTTCACACTTGAACACACTTTTCTTCCTGTTCTCACCTTATACAGCCCCTAAAAAAAAAAGCCCACCTGAGGCCAGTTACCCCATATTATACACTTTTATTTGTTTTTTTAAATTTTCATTTAGATGTTTTGCTATAGTTCTTTTATGTAGGAGCCTCCTTCTCCTTCCTCTATACCACAACCCCCCACACTCTCTCTCCTTTTCATGATTAAATCAAAGAGTAGCAACAAAGTTGCATATGGTAACCACACCAAAGACATTAGCTACATTGTCTGAGATTGTGGAGGTGATGGGATTTAAATGGCCAAAAGGCAATCCTCAGTGTGCAAGCAAACAAACTGAAGAACAGATCAAGGTGAAATTTAAGTGGCATAATGTCTTCACAATGATCTACAGTGGTCCCTCGACTTACGTAAATAATCCATTCCGAACGCATGTTCGGAGGTCGAAATTTTCGTAAGTCGAGGAGCGCACCACGGAAGTCTGAAAACATTCGTAATTCAAGGAAGCCGCATCTAAAAATTCGTAGGTCGAGTAAGCTGAATCTAAACCGGCAACTACTTCCGGTCTTTTTTGTCACTCGTAACTCGAAAACAACGTTAGTCGAGTAGTTCGTAGGTCAAGGGATTACTGTACTGTGCATCCATTTTTAATCCCATTTTCCACTTTGGTGTTGGCAAAAATGTCCACTTTGGTGTTGGCAGAAAATAGCACAATGAACTAGCAATAGCAATAGCAATAGCACTTACATTTATATACCGCTCTATAGCCGGAGCTCTCTAAGCGGTTTACAATGATTTTAGCATATTGCCCCCAACATTCTGGGTACTCATTTTACCGACCTCGGAAGGATGGAAGGCTGAGTCAACCTTGAGCCCCTGGTCAGGATCGAACTTGTAACCTTCTGGTTACAGGGCGGCAGTTTTACCACTGCGCCACCTAGCACAAGTGCTGCTAGGTACAGGCCCCCAGCAATGACTCCTCAAGCTGTTTATTTCTCAGCCTTTTGGCTAACATCCAGTCTGTGTAGTTGACTACAAGAGTCAAGCTCCTGCAAAAAAAAGGGGACCATCCATCTGGAAATCATCTAGATCATTAGCATAGGCTGTGAGTTAGGGAAATTGCTGGGTTTTTCAAACAGAATCCACATATGTGTGGGTGTGGGTTTGCCTGTGAATTTCAAAGAAGATTTTTAGATGCTAAACATTTGAGATATTTTCTTTCATAACTACCAAACATTAGGGGAAACTTACTCTGAAGGAAGGAGGCAAGGTGTGACTAATTCTAAATATCATTGAACAGCAATTAACTATAGGTTCTATAAAATACCTGTCATAATTTATTCCATACATAGTAGCCCTGCTTAATATAAACAGCTGTTTGAGCTCTTCAAACCATAAGGGGGAAATTCAGCATTGTCAGATATTCTGGACCACTTCTGGACTAAATTTATTTATTATTTTATTTTTTACATTTATATCCCTCTCTTCCTCCAAGCAGCCCAGAGCGGGGTTCTACATACTTGAGTTTCTCCTCACAACAACCCTGTGAAGTAGGTTAGGCTGAGAGAGAAGTGACTGGCCCAGAGTCACCCAGCAGGTCTCATGGCTGAATGGGGATTGGAACTCGGGTCTCCCCGGTCCTAGTCCAGCACTCTAACCACTACACCATGCTGGATGAATTCTCAGTCTGGCGGCTGACACCATGATTCACTGCTTTGACTTTCCTTTTGTTCTGACATACATTCTAAATGTTCTTGATAGACTGGATAGGTTTGTAATGATTAATCTCAGTATTTTAAAAAGCACTTGCTACACTATAAGCGAGCGTTCAATACCTGGAAGGAGAAAGTAAAAAGAAAACCATGCAGTGGATATCTAAGAAGGAATGTGATAAGGATCCTGTCAAGAATGGTTTCCATGGAGACAACTTTTACCATGTTTTGCTATGGTAAAACTACAGTCCTTAGCAGCATATCATGTCCTGAATTGCGAAAAAGAAAATCCTACAAATATCTTATTAGAACAAAGAAATATGCTGATTTTATAGGTGGTTATTTTTGAACTTTTGTATTGAGGATTTAAGGTTCTCAGATCTCAGTGTTTGGCCTAGAGTTCCAGAATTGTGCCTCTATAAAGACATTTTTGCCCCAAATCCCCTTGACTTGGTTGGATGTTTTACAGGCAGCACTGTAAATGAATTTTTCAATAAACATGTCTAGTCTCTTATAAGGGCTATCTGGTAAAATTGAACATTTAAGAGGAAGGCAGTGTGATTTGACCAAGTCTTGGTGTGTTAATATACCAATGTCATGCATGGCAGATATGCTAGACAGAACAACACAGAAGAGGGGAAAATTATGAATGCTACATAGAAAGGTCAAAATTATTATAATAACCAGTTTTTCTTTGAACTTCAAAAATAGCTGCAGATTTAATAGAAATGGAAATTACAGGACATTCTTTCCCTTGTTTTCCAGGTCCTCCTCTACCATCAACATATTTCAGCCACTTAAACATAATGAAGGTAGTTATTACCTGTTAATTTTGTCTCCTTTTTAAAGCCCCTATACACATGTGAAATGAAAGACCAGTATTCTTAAGATACTGAAAGAACAGCACAATGTAAAAGAAGCAATAGTTGTCTAATATAAGTGATTAACTGTTATTTTTGCTTTCAGCATAACAGTTCTCTCCCTCCCTCCCTCCCTCTCACTCACTCTCTCTCTCTCTCACACACAAACCTTTAGTGCTTCATAGGATTGCCACCTTCTAACTTGAAGATGGTGCCTATTAAAAACTTGTGCAGTGTTGCATGCTACATCTTTTCTCCCTCCCATTCCCCTCAGCATTACCATAGTGACTGAGGGGGATGGAGGAATTTGAAGAGAAAGGATAGCCAAGCTTGCTCCCACTAATATGCTTCAACTGTGCAGAAATCAATCAGTGCTTTAATTATAAGGGGAATGGTAAGTAAAAGTAAAGTGTGCCATCAGGTCGTTTTCGACTCCTGGCGCCCACAGAGCCCTGTGGTTTTCCTTGGTAGAATATAGGAGGGGGAATAGTAAGGGAGCCTTAATGAAATCTACAAGCCTCACCCCCTGACTCCTTCCCAATTTTAGGCAAATCATGCCCCACAGAGCTTTCTCTAAGCAATGGGTTAGAGAGTTGGACACCTTCTCCCCCCACCCTAATTTGAGTACTGAGGTTCCTAGAATTCTGCATGGGCAGCAACAAATTCCATACACTTTGGCACTGAAGACATCTGCACATGTGCAGATTGTTAGATGCCTCTACAGAGTTGTAGAGTTTGTTGCTCTGTCTTTTCTTCAGTCACCTCCTTCCTTTCCTTCAACCCCTAGATGATTTGATAGGCTATATATATATATATATATATATATATATATATATATATATACACACACACACACACACACACACACACACACACACACACATACACACACATACACACACACACATACACACACACACATTTTATGTTTTCTTCTGCAAATGAGAGCCAGTGTGGTGTAGTGGATAGAATGCTGAACTTGGTTTGGAGAAATCTGGGTTTGGAACAATTTGTTGATTGTGAGCTGCTTTGAGCATCCTGTAAGTGGGATGGGAAAGCGAGATATACTTTTTAAAAACATAAATAAAATCCATGCTCTGCCATGAAGCAAACTAGATGACCTTGGGCTCACTGCCATCTCACAGCAACTTGCCGCATATGGTTGTTGTGAAGATGAAATGAACTATCTTAAGCTTGAGTCACAATTAAACCTTCAAATTAATTCATTGCCAACATTCCTGACTTCTCTTATTCAAAGAATGTAATTTGTGTGAAAGAAATGCTTAACAGCTATCCATATCTACAGTACATGTTGGCTGTCCACTAACTCCTTCTAAAACATGGTTATAATCCACCAGGCAATACTTGTAATTCATGGCATTACACAACTAATCATAACTCCCCCCGTCCCACCACCACAGCTTCCTTTCATTTCATATTACAAGGATATCTTTTTTCTACACAGTTGAACTTGTTCTATTTTAATCTATTATGTGCACCATTTCTTTTCAAATCTGCTTTTCTAGGTGTTGATGGAAAAGCAATGCATGCTAGTCCTTTGTATCTCTGTTTATTTACAGATGTACAATTGAACAGGTATTACGTCGAGGCAGAAACAAGCATACAATGGGCAATACTAGTCCCATAGCAATGTCAGAGCCCTTTTGGGGGCATTTCTGTGCACGTGCTCTCTCTCAGACACACACACACTCTTATATTTGCCCCCACCTAGGCATGCAGGTTCAACAGGCTATATAAAAGGTAACTCATTCAAAGAAAAACCTAAGCTGCAGAGTGTGCTATTAAGGACCAAGCCTAGGCAGAGAGCCCATATGTGTAAAGGAGTAATGAGATTAAAACAGTCTAAAATGTTTGTGTTGACTGTAATCCTTTTGCCATCTTACAAATTTTTCTTTACAAATAAAGGTATTCTGAATAACAAAATGTATTTCTCTCACACACATGCACACTAGGTAGTGTAGTATGCTGTGAATTTACAAAGTATATTTTCTTTTTTAAGGGTGAGAAAGGAGACAATGGAGAAACTGGCCTTAAAGGAGAAAAAGGAGAACCAAATGGAGGTTTTTTAATGTCAGGACCTCCAGGACTCCCTGGAAGACCAGGACCAGTGGTAAAGTTTTCTTCTGTACATTAAATGGCCTAATTAGGTCCATAGTTTATTTATTAAACTATGGACATATATTAATTTTCATATTTTAATTAGGCCTGCCTGACCCTACCCTGATCTCCATGCATTTGCCTCAATATCCACATATCATGTATGTATGTGGAGTTCTACTTGGCTCCACACACACACATGATGTGTTTACCCATTTTCCTTTTTTGGTGAAGGAGAGTATCAGAAATGGGTTATCTCCTCCTACTCACACTTGGGGCAGGGCTTATGCAAATTAGTCATATGATGCATCTCTCAGGGAGGGACCCCTTCCAATTCTGGTCCTGCCTTGTCAAGAAACTTGGAAGAGCTCTCTCCATGAACTGACAGTCTTTCATTGGCACCTGACGGACCAGAAATCTTCTCCCTCTGAGCCCAAACTCAGGTAAGGCAGGAAGGGATCTGACCAGTCTTTTTTTTTAATTGGTTGGGATTGTTATTTAACTTCTGCCATGCCCTCCACTCAAGCCACTAAGTGGACAAACAAGACTTAAGACCCTCAGCAGGATTTCTACTCAGAATAACAGACAAGTGCCTCTTCTCCCTCATGGAGAAGGTGGGGTTCCATCTGTATTATGACCTCCCCCAGCCTCCTGCAGACAGCATTGGCATCTTATCATGGGTGAGGCAAGCAGCTGCCCATCAAATACTCCTCCAGCTTCCACTCCTCCTTTTCAGCAGAGAGGTTCAGCAGCCTGGTAGGCAACCAAGAGTGGTGCTCTGCAGTTTGGTAAGCAATCTTTACCTAGCACCATTAGTCAGGAGGGCTACAGAGAGAGGCCTTATCTCTGTGCTTTGCTTGACACAGACAGGGGCATGTTCTAAAATACCCCTTTCCTCCATTTCAGCTTTGGTGTCAGGACAAGCCACAACTGCCTCTGTCTGATAACTGCCTTAAGCAGTTATTTCAGACAAGGTACCAACACTTAGAGAGGCACAAAGTAGCTGCCATGTCTCTGCTTTCAGCAGAAGGTGCACAGTGGCTCCACAGCTCAGATGCAACCCTGCCCCCCATCCCCACTTATTACTGAAAGAGAGTTTTTCCACCTAGACTTCTTCATGAAGAGTAAAAAGATCATTGTCAACAATATTCAAAATGAATGCAGCTCTGTAAAGTTAAAAAAAACAAAACTCTTCACATAGAAAACTAGATGGCAGGGAGAAAGGTTCTAGCCTAGTATTTTCCATGTTATGATAATTTTCTAATCTGAGGGGATGTTTGTACAGAGGAGCATTCAGTGGTCTGAGCCTCCCCACCTGCAGTCTATCATGGTGCAGCCCAGGCATCACCTCGTTGAGATCTAGTTGGGATGTGGACAAACCAGTTTGGCAGTCCATAAAAGGACCACCGAACCGGTTCAGAAGGTCTGGCGTTCAGCCAAACCTGTAGCGGGGGGGTTACCTTTAAGCAGGAGGAAGGGAAGGGTGCTCCCTCTGCCCCCAGCTGCATTTCCCCCGTCGGCATGGTGACCAAAATTGCTGGCGTGGGGCGGCAGCATACCCTCTTGCCGCCCTGGACATCGTCAGACCAGAAGTGGCTGGTGCGCATGCAGTCTGACACTGACCAGTCTGGCGCTGACTGGGGCGGCAAGAGGGTGTGCTGCAGCCGAGTGCCTGTGATTTTATTCACAGCACCGGCGGAGGAAATACAGTGGAAGGTGGGTAAAAGCACCTTCCCTCCTGCTTAAAGGTAACACCCTGCCACCGAACGGACGTTCAGCTGAACCATGCACATCCCTAAGATCTAGACCCATATCTGGAAATCCTTGATCCAGACACCTGTATCTGGATCGAGATCCGTCGACAGCCATAAGAATGGGTTCTGCACCTGCGCAGGAATCCCTGCGGTAGCCATGCCTCAGCTTGTCGAGGCGTCCAAGCCCCGCCCACATGCAGCGCGTACTATTTAAGAGCGGGGCTGGGTGCCATGTTCCTCAGTTCTTCTCCGAACGCCTTTGCGCGTGGACCTCGGTCTGCCGCCTCTTCGTCGGAAAGTTACCTCAGTATTCTCTTCAGAGACGATTTCTTTTTCTCGGACTGATCACTTCGTGTATGACCCTCTTTTTCTGGCTGACGGACTCCTCTAAAGTTAACAAGGAACGGCTACCGACAAATGACTGGCTTGACATGGACTGGACTTGACTTCCCTGTCGTCGCGCTATGGCGGACGATAAAAAGTCTTTTAAGAGGTGTAAAGGTTGTGATGCAAAGCTCCCTTCCAAAGACCTCCATGAATTATGCCTTATGTGCCTTGGCGAAGAACATAATGTTTCAACTTGTGAAATTTGTCTGTCTTTTTCGAAGCAGATGCGAAAAAATAGAGCGCTTCGCCTCAGAGCAGCAATCTATGATGAGGTGTTAAGTCCCTCGACACCGGGCACACCTCACCCCTCGACATCGAGAGCTCAATCTGCTTCCACACTGCGTTCGAGGTCGAAAACTTCGACGTCGATGCATCCAGGATCTCCACGTTCAAAGTCCATATCCTCGACTTCGAAAAAGTCCGGACCTTTGATATCGAACCGTCCGTTGCCTACGAGCGCAGTCTCCTCGGTTGCAAAGACATCCTCGACACCGATCGGCCGTAAGCGTCGAGTTCCATCGACCTCCAGCAATGTCCCCGACGCCGACGAAACAGCGACAACATCTACGACAAAACGTCGACGATTGATTGATCTAACGGGAGATGCTACGCCTCCCCCTACTGCTCGACATCGACCATCTTCGACGCCGACTCGCCCGTCGACGCCGAGGCCGTCGATACCGAATGTTTCAGCGTCGAGAGCAAGATCCCTCTCGCCTGCTCCGACACCGGTTCCCTCCTCTCCACCTTCAACACCACCGCCTCCGGGACCTAGCGCGCTGCTGTCGCTACACACGCCGTTGATTACTGCATCAAGGCAGGTGACCCCTTGATATCGATCTCCACCCCCGAACTTCGATATCGACGGAGATACTCAAGAGGCTAAAATTGGTCTACATCCGACTACGACTCAGTCGCTCCTGTCGCTCTTGGACTCCACAGCAAGCACACCTTCACAAGCCACGTTTCGAGGTTTTCTGACATCGGAGGAGGAGTCTCATTCAACTTCGACTCATCCTGTCCACGAAGTACCATCGCTCTCTGCGGCCCAGCTGCAAAGCCCTTTGCCTTGGCACACTTGTGGGTTCACCCATACCCCACCGCCACATTTACCTGGTTCGGGCCCTGCAATCTCGACTGGTTCTCAAACCTCTTTACCAACCGTGTCATGGGAACCACTGACGTCCCTTCCCGCCACAGTGGCTGTACGCACGATATCTGCATCTACTAATACTCCCTCCACAGCAACTAGACACTCAGCGACGCAAACACTTACAGTTATCACCTTCAATGCCTGCGTGCAAACGAAACCGCCGGTAACCCATTCCGTAGCGGCTCAGACAGCACCCTTGCCTTCACCTCCCACTCCTTCAGTGCGTTCTCAGGGGACCGCACCTACTTCTCCAACAGCCTCGCCTTCTGAACATTATGGCTCGTCTGATTTCGAATCGGACCCCAAAGGAGAGGAGACCATTATTGAACCTCCCACGGATGTGGCACCGACAGTGTATGTTTCACCCAACGAAGAAATGAAAGCGTACCACCGTCATGTGCGTACCATGGCAGACGCCCTAGGGCTCGACCTACGCTCCGAACTGGCGACAATAGACGATCCCGTCTATAATTTTATGTTGAAGTCACAATCGATGGCCCCAGTAGCCCTCCCGATGCTCCCTGTAATCACAAGGGCAGCTAAATGTGCTTGGGAAGTACTCCATACTTCCACCCCTACTTCTAAAAGACTGGAGAGCCTTTATTGTATAATGGAAAAAGACAATACGTACCTTCTAAAACATCCGGCTCCCAATTCCCTCGTAATTGACTGTGCCTCTACGTCAAAATCTGGGAAGTGGCATATTGTTCCTCCTGAAAGAGAGGGAAGGAAATTAGACCTCTTAGGCCGGAAAATCTATTCAACTGCGTGCCTCTCAATCAAAGTTGCTAATTACGCAGCGTGCACCGCCAAATACACTCACAGTCTTTGAGAAGGATTGTTTACTGAACTTGACAACCTGTCACCGGAAGAGTTCAAGGTTAACTTTCAAAAGGTTCTGGAACGCTCGGGCGATCTGACTAGACAACAACTCAGTATTGCCAAACACCTAGCTGAAAGCGAGTCCAGAGCCATGACGGCTGCTATCACTCTTCGCAGGCATGCTTGGCTCCGGTCTACTACCTTGCAAATGGACATGAGAGAAAAGATAGAAGGTCTTCCTTTTGATGGCTCCGGCCTGTTTAGCAAAACCACAGATGCCACAATGGAACAACTTAAAAAATCTAAGTTTACCGCGAAAACGTTTACCGCACAACCATCCACTTCTATGTACGTGTCCAAGTACCGTTCCACGTATAATAAGCAGCACCCTTCTTCCAGAAAACAAGACCGTAGAGACTTCCGCAAGTCCTACCAGCCTTATCATCGGCGCACTTACCAGAACAAGTTCAAATCAAATCAGGCCCAACGTACCAAAGGGCCAGAAACTCAGAAGTGCCTTTGAAACTCAGGTCCGTCCACCACCAATTCTCCATTCCCCGTCCCCGCCGTCGGGGGCAATAACATCTCAACTGATGGGTCCCTTCAACGACCCCTGGCCGGCTCAACCCTCCATCAGGCTGGCAAGCCATGCCCCCGCATGACAACATATAACATCAGACCGTTGGGTCTTGCAGATCGTATCGTCAGGATATGCCATCGAATTCAAGTTGATTTCACGGTTCAGGGGAATAACATTCACCCCTCCTTCCTCTACACTACGGGAGGAGGTCAGGGAACTACTGGAGAAGGGGGCAATCGCCCCAGTACGGTGGACGGACAGACAGGATGGATTCTACTCCCGTTATTTTCAAATTCCGAAACAGGACGGGGGCATCCGTCCGATTATGGACTTACGCAACCTAAACAAGTTTGTTCATGTCAGGAAGTTCAGAATGATGGTGTTGCAGCAAATCCTCCCACTCCTCCAAGGGGAACAGTGGTTGGCAACGCTGGATCTCAAGGACGCCTATTTCCATGTGAACATTCGGCCTCCACATTGGAAATTCCTGCGCTTCACGGTCGGTCACCAAGTGTACCAATACAACGTATTGCCCTTCGGCCTGTCCGCCACCCCAAGGGTCTTTACGAAATGTATGGCGCCAGTGATTGCCTACCTGAGAACACATGGCATCACGGTCTACCCTTACCTGGATGACTGGCTCCTGACCTCAAGGGATCCAGACGAGTTACGTTCGCAGATCCATTATGTTCTGTCGGTCCTTCACGACCTAGGCATCCAAGTGAATTGGAAAAAGTCACACCTGGAACCTATGCGGGTGGCAAACTACATAGGAGCGGTATTAGACACAATGCGCCAAAGAGCATACTTACCAGAAGAGAGGTACGTCTTGATCAAGGACATGGTAACGCTCTTTTGGGATCACCCCACCCAGACGGCACGCTCCATCCAGTGCTTATTGGGCCTTATGGCCTCCTGCAATGCGGTGATTCACTATGCCCGTCTAAAAATGAGGAAGCCACAGCTCTGGTTCCTCTCAGTTTTTCACCCTGCAAGACACAACCAAGAGAAACGCCTACTGATACCTACTCCCATACTTCAATCTCTCTCCTGGTGGACGGAACGCAGGAACCTCCTGGAGGGAGTGCCTTTCCCGCTTCCTTCCCCAACAGTCTGACTAACAACGGATGCCTCCCTGCTAGGATGGGGAGCGCATTGTGCAGGCCGGCGGATGCAGGGCAAGTGGTCCCTCAACCAAACTCAACTCCATATAAATTTCCTCGAATTGCTGGCAGTTTTTCTGGCTCTACGGTCCTTCCTACCACTGTTGCAAGGCAGCTGTGTACAAGTACAATTAGACAACACGACAGCGCAAGCATACATAAACCGCCAGGGCGGGACGGTCTCCCGGAGCTTGTGTGCTCTAGCCCTCCAGATGTGGCACTGGTGCATCCACCACAAAATTTACCTTCTCGCAGCCCACATCAAGGGCCTAGAGAACAGCTTGGCGGACAATCTCAGTCGAGTATTCCTGAACGACACTCACCACGAATGGGAAATCAATCCAAGATACATCAATCCGCTATTCTGTCAGTGGATTCGTCCATCAGTGGACCTGTTTGCGACCTCTACAAACAAAAAGTGCGCTCGCTTCTGTTCCAGAGCAGGTCATGACCCACTATCATTGGGGGATGCTTTTCAGATGGACTGGTCACTGGAAACGCCCTACATGTTTCCACCTCAACCCTTAATTGCCAGAGTGGTGGCTCGACTCCTAGCGCACCCAACTCCCTGCATCCTCGTGACGCCATGGTGGCCGAGACAACCATGGTTTCCACAAGTACGCAGACTGTCTGGAAATCTTTACCATCGCTTCCCACCAGAAGCGGACCTCCTCTCACAGGACAACGGCCTCGTACTCCACCCAGACGTTCTCACTCTCCGTCTGACGGCTTGGCGAATAAACTTTTAGATGATATATTGTTGAACCAAAGGAAATTGTCAACCAGGAAAAATTATCACAGCAAATGGCTTCGATTTAAGGCTTATGCGAAATCCCATGGGTTTCTGCCAAAACAGGCCTCCGTTCGTCAAGTACTCCTCTACTTGTCCACTCTTAAATCGCAGGGCTTGGCAAATGTTTCTATCAAAGTTCACCTTGCCGCCCTATCATCCGTTCACCCGGGCTGCAACGGTGTTACTCTCTTCTCACACCCCCTCAGCAAAGCCTTCCTGAAGGGCCTCTCCAATGTCTATCCTCCAGTAAGACCGCCGGTGGAACCTTGGAGCCTGTCTTTGGTCCTTTCTTCGCTGACGCAAAAACCCTTCGAACCTCTGGCCTTGACGTCTTTGAAATTGCTGTCCTTGAAGACCGCGTTCCTGGTTGCCATCACGACAGCACGTCGGGTGAGTGAGCTCACTGCATTGAGAGTTGACTCCCCGTACACTCAATTTCATGAGGACAAGGTGCGTATGCGACTGGATCCCGCTTTTCTGCCGAAAGTAGTTTCCGATTTTCACTTAAATCAGGACATTATTCTACCTACCTTCTTTAGGAACCCACAATCGGCCCTGGAAAGGTCCATGCATTCGCTGGACGTTCGTAGAGCCCTTCTATTCTATATGGCTCGTACGAGGGACTTTAGAGCCTCTTCACGTCTCTTTGTATCATACCAGGGCGCTACCAAGGGATCTCCAGTTTCTCGTCAAAGATTGTCTAGATGGCTTGTCAACCTCATCGTACTCACGTATGAGATACAGCATAAAGCACCTCCGAAGTCCATCAAAGCCCATTCTACCAGGGCTTATGCTTCATCGTCCGCACACCTCTCAGGGATTGGCTTCCTGGACATATGCAAAGCAGCTACCTGGTCGTCCAATCTCCCATTTGTCAAGCATTACGCCATAGACGTGCGCTCTGCTGCAGAGGCTAGTTTTGGGAGAAGTGTCCTAAAAAGGGTGTTGCAATAGCACTACTGCACCCCCCTCCTTGGGGAGCTTGCTAAACACCCATTCTTATGGCTGTCGACGGATCTCGATCCAGATAAACAGGTTGCTCACCTGTAACTGATGATCTGGTAGAGATCCATCGACATCCATAAGACCCTCCCATCCTTCCCCTCTGCAGTAGTGATGCTCCTCTGTGTGCGTGCTGCTTACTATACTTACCGTATCTATTCGTCTCCACTCATGATGTCCATCTGCGATGATCGCCCTCCTCGGCGGTCGTCGAAAGAACTGAGGAACATGGCACCCAGCCCCACTCTTAAATAGCACGCGCTGCATGTGGGCGGGGCTTGGACGCCTCGACAAGCTGAGGCATGGCTACCGCAGGGATTCCTGCGCAGGCGCAGAACCCATTCTTATGGATGTCGACGGATCTCTACCAGATCATCAGTTACAGGTGAGCAACCTGTTTTTCTCTTTCTGAGTCCCTGGTTTTCCTTAACACTGTACACACTGGCCACCCCAGCTTTACAGCTTCCTGACCCCCACCCAAGTGCTCATTTGAGATCACTGTATACAAGGCACTCAAATGCTACAACTTTTCCCACCAGGACAGTTTTGAAAAAAATGAAAATCAGTGGCTGAAATAATGAGGGAAATTACTCAGTTATAACTAGCTGAAAATTACTAATCTGTTAATTAAAAGATTGAATTAATTTCAGTAGGACTACTTTGAGAAATTTCCTTCTTTATGCCAACCACTGAAAATATTTAACCTTCATGGATGCCTACTCTGAAACATTGCAGTCTGGAGAGCACTCTGCAACAGTAGCAGCTCAAGAGCTCTGTGCACCTGAGACAGGACATCAAATGCCATGCCCCCACTTCTGTGTACCCTTCTACCCCCTTCCCTTTTTTAAAGTGGGGGCAGGAGGGCATCTCGATGCCTCTTTCGTGCACCAATAATCTGCTGCTTGAGATGATCATCGCACCTCACCTTAATGAAGAGCCACCCCTGATCTGCAAGTACCTTTGCTCTTCCTTCTACTGCTGCATCTGCAACTTTTAGTATAGTCATTCTTTTAAAAAAACCCACACATTGTTGTTTTATTTACAAACATACATTTTTTTTCTATTTTGACAGGGGCCAAAAGGAGACAGAGTTGTTGGACCTAGAGGCCCTCCAGGGGTACCAGGCCTACCAGGGCCTCCAGGGTTTGGACCAGCTGGACATCCCGGGCCCCCGGGCCCTCCTGGGCCCCCAGGCCCTCCTGCAATCTATGGCTCAGGTGTGCTCATATCAGCAACTCCTTTCTGTCTGACACACAAGTACATGAAGTGTATGTGTGTGCACATGTACAGTACATATCTGCAGCAGTGGGCATGAATGTAAATATTTGCATGATAGATAAGTTTTGTTTGCCTGTTGGTATTTTGACCTTGCACTTGATGGCTAAGCACTGGAGGGGAGAAACACTTATCCATTGTTTTTAAAAAACCAAGGCCTGGATCCATAGAATTGTGCAATTAGTTCCATGCCCCCAAGGCAACTTTGGATTCACATTTTTTTTCAAATAGCACTGCACCTCTGCCAACAATACACAGAGCAAACTGAGTGTATTGTGCAACTGAGGAGAGTTTCAAATGCAGAGGCTGACATCCAAGCTAAATTACCGATGAGCAGTCCGACTGAAATTAAAGGGACAAGTTAGTTATAATCAACTTCTGGATGTCCTTAAGGGGTCTGCCGTTCAAAGGAAGAAAAAGAGGTTAAAAATCCCACTGGGCCCATCCTTGTCCCTGAGCTTTCATTGGATTCCAACCCAAGTATCTTGTGGCACCTTTAAAGACTGGCAGATTTATTGAGGCAGAGCTTTTGTAGGTAATAGTCTGCTTCACTAAATGCATGGTTTATCTATTGCTGAGAAAAGGCTTTATAACACACAATTTACAGGATTAAAAAGCTTTGTAAATTCACCTGGCCTCTATTTACAGTCATGCTGTAGATCAGATTCTGATTTAGAATTGATTTATTCAGATTTGTCGCTTGCCTACCTGACCCTTGACTTTGGATGAGTTGCAGAAAACATACATAGAAACCTTTGAGCTTGAAGGACTCACAGTCTGCTCATGGAGGAACAAAAGGAAAAACATAAGAATGTAAAAGCCAGGAGCTTTCCCAGACAACAGGCTTTACCACGGGTTTACTGCGAATTTGAATTTGCCCCCAAAACACGACGCAAAAAGTGAATTTTTTAACCCTGGACATAAATCAGGCTATGCTTTAATGCTCAATGAAAAGCATGTGTGAATCATGTGTGAAGTGCTCCCCAATACCTTGCATGGTCTTCAGCTCAAATCTGGCCAATGTACAAATACACACCCTCCATTCTGAGCGAAAAGCCCCATATGGAAATGCTCCAGGAGGAGATTCCTATTCACAGTTTCTCCTCTTCTGTGATGCAGCTGGTCTTGACAAAAAGCAGGAGGCAAAGTTTTATAGCCCAGTCCTAAGCATGCTTACTCAGAGGTAAGTCCCTCTGAGTTAAGTGTTCCATTACCATTGCCAAACTGCACAAAATATGAGAGAGATCCATTCAAGGAGTCTTAGAACACACCTTCTATATTATTAAATTGTGAGAGTGTGTGGTTAACTAGTTGCATAGCATATTTTCAGGTTCCTGTTACCAGGATAGAAACTTTTAACTCCATTGTAATGTGCCGTCAAGATTCAGAAATGGTGGCCTAGATAATCCACAAATGATAGGAGAGATTTGACAAGTATTACTGAGTGGTATGAAGGAAATAAAATACATTCTGGTTACAAGTTGATGCAATTAGAATAGCCAGTATATTAGATTAGATGTACCAATAGTTCCACTCATTACAAGGCAGCTGCCTGTATCCTTATGCCTTTGTTTGAGTTGTAGTCCCATCAAGCTCCTTTGCTATATCTCCACCCACCTCTCCCCATGTCATTGTGCGCAAGGGCCAAACTAAACAGAGAACTATCTCCATGGAACATTTAAACAAGTGCGGGGGCGGGGGGAGAGCAATATGGAGGGGAGAAGCATTGGGCAAGGGAGGGTTTTTAATTAAATTTATTTATTGTTAAATTTATTTACCACCTTTCATTAAAAACAATCCCAAGGCGGTTTACAAAAGTTAAAAAATATATAATAAAAATGACAGTTAAAAGTATTAAGCTAAAAATATAACAACAAATCTGATTTAAAATATATAAAATACAAACATAAAAATTGTACACAGATAAAAACACACAGAATCATCAATAAAACAATCATGTAAAGGCCTGGATAAAAAGCCAAGATTTAACATACTTTCTAAAAACTGTGATAGAGTCCGAGGAGCGAATGACCACTGAGAGAGCATTCCAAAGTCTGGGGGCAGCAACAGAGAAGGCACTGTCCTGCGTGCACGACAACCGAGCCTCCCTCATTGTCAGCACCCGGAGCATAGCCCCCTCAGACGATCTCGTCAAGTGGGCAGCAACCCTTGGGAGCAGGCGGTCCCTCAAGTATCCTGGGCCCAAACCGTTAAGGGCTTTAAAGGTCAAACCCAGCACCTTGAATTGGACCCAGAAACATACTGGTAACCAGTGCAGCTCTTTCAAAATAGGTGTGATATGATCACACTGGGCAGCTCCAGATAGAACCCTAGCTGCAGCATTTTGCACTAGCTGCTGTTTCCAGATATTCTTCAAGGGCAGCCCTACGTAGAGCACGTTAGAATAATCCAGCTGTAACATGACTAAGGCATGGGTAACTGGCCAGATCTGCCTTCTCAAGAAAGGGACGCAGCTGGCAATATAGCTGAAGCCATGCAAAGGCACCCCTGGGCACCGCCTCCACCTGAGATTCCAAAAGCAGAGCCGGGTCCAGTAATACCCCCAAGCTACATACTTGCTCCTTCAAGGGGAGTGCAACCCCATCTAGAACAGGTAGAATCACCTCATCCCGATTGGCTCTCCTACTGACCAACATTGCCTCCATCTTGTCTGGATTCAGTCTCAGTTTATTAGCCCACATCCAACCCATCACGGCCTCCAATCCCCGATTCAGGACATCCACTACCTCCCTAGGATCAGGTGACAAGGAGAGATAGAGCTGAGTGTCATCTGCATATTGCTGACAACTCAGTCCAAATCTCCAGATAACCTCTCCCAGTGGCTTCATGTAGATGTTAAACAGCATGGGGGACAAAACCAAACTCTGCGGGACCCCACAGGCCAGTGGCACTGGGCTGAGCAGTAGTCCCCCAGCACCACCTTCTGGACCCTCCCCCCAAGAAAGGAATGGAGCCACTCCAGCACAATACATACAATTCCCATACTCGAGGCGGTCCAGAAGGATATCATGGTTGATAGTATTGAATGCCACCGAGAGGTCCAGCAGAACCAACAGGGACGCACTCCCCTGTCTAGTTCCCAGCGAAGGTCATCCACTAGAGTGACCAAGGCAGTTTCAGTCCCATATCCAGGGCGGAAGCCAGATTGAAAAGGGTCCAGATAATCCGTATCATCCAAGACCCTCTGCAGCTGGGACGCCACCACACGCTCTATCACCTTGACCAAAAAGAGAAGGTTAGATACAGTTCTATAGTTGTCCAGGTTGAAGGGATCAAGAGAGGGCTTTTTAAATAATGGTCTTACCACCACCTCTTTGAGGCACGGTGGCATCCTGCCCTCCCTTAATGAAGCATTAATGATCACCTCCAACCATCTACCTGCCCCCTCCCTGGCAGCTTTTATTAGCCATGAAGGGCAAGGGTCAAGAGCGCAAGATGTCATCCGCACACTGCACAGGATCTTGTCCACATCCTCAGGCTGCACCAACTGGTTGCTTAATCTTTAACTTGCCTAACACTTCTCCACTGCACTCACCTCCCAAAACCATTTCCCCCTGTCTAATGCATATATACTTCTAGGAACTCCAACTTGGAAAAACACCTGAGTGAGAGAAATATAGGTCAGAAGCAATAGAAAATGTTAAGTTCCCTAACAAATCACTCCTCCTGCCACCGCTTTTTATAAGCCCAGATTCTAGCCAAATGACTACTTTGTCCTTAATTATCAGTAAATAGATGCTATCTTCCCAGAGGCCACCAACATCAAACAACCTGTACCACTATCAAACAACCTGTGCCTGTACCACTTTTTTTTAAAGCTTAATTGAAAGTCATTTGTACTAGGGCTGGAAATAAGATCCCCAAAACTCAAAGTCCCAAATTGTAAACCTATAATGCCTTATCTCTTGTGAGGAACATTGCCAGAGAATAATCTGCTACCAGCATCTCCCACAGTATCACTAACATGTTAATGCTACTTAAAGGAAATGGTGATTATATACCATGAATATGTTTTTTCTTTAAAGCTGTTGCTATGCCAGGGCCACCAGGACCTCCGGGAGAACCAGGACTACCAGGGACCAGGAATTTGGTAAGGGTGTGCCCAGCTCCTCAGGACTTACTAAAATTATCTTTTGACACAGTGAAAACAAAAATAGAGAATATAAAGGGAACTAAATTGACCATAGATATTCCCCAGTTGAGAAGTTTTGTGGCCCCCATATGGTCACCTACAGGACTTCTGGAGGGGTTTCAGTCAGCAGGCTTTAGTGTGAGTTACTGTGAGTTCAAAATTGCCCCCCGCCAAAACAAACAAACAAATGATGCAAAAAGTGGATGTTTTTACCCTGGATATAAACTGGGCTACACTCTAATGTATAATGAAAAACCTGAATCATATAAGTGCTCCCTGATAGCAAACAGGGACTTTGGGGTAAATCTGGCCAACATGTGAATGCACCCTTCCATTCCGGAGGAGATGTAAACTAAAAGCCTGGTGTGAAAAACCTCCTGGTAAGCTTACAACTGAGCACTAAGTATTCAAAGGCATTGGCCTGCTTTTGGATTTTTTCTTTTCTTTTTCTTTTTTTGAGGATTGCAGGATCCTCTGGGACATAGTTTTGGGAGGCACAAGGAAGAGGGGTTGCCAAAAATGTTCCCTTCATTCTGTGAATGTGCAGAAGCATTCCCTGCATGCAACTCTTTGTATGTAGGTGACTGACTGACTGACTGATTATAGCACTTCAAAAAAGGACTGCCAAGACTGCTCCAATTGTAGGTGCTCAAGTGGAAGCCCCAGTTCATTCAGTCAACCCCTCTACCCAGTCATGAGTCTGCTGGCAGCCCCACAACTCCTGGAGGCAATTATATGGAGACCACTGAATGCCTGACTGAATCTAGATCATTGCCCTGTTTGAGAAGAATTACAGCAAATCTTATTTGGGTGGCTTTTTAAAAAAAGTTTACATTGCAAATGCTATCTGCAGTAGGTGAAACCAAATCAGACTATCTTTGAAGAAATGATGAAGTAGGAATTTAATACTTTATACAATAATAACAATACTGAGTTCTGGATTTCTTCCTAAGGAAGAGAGTCTTTCTTCCTTGGGCAGGAGTCTAAAAGCTCAGAAGCTGCTTCTCCTCTTGCATGAAGAAAAGATGCATAATTTAAGTAGCTTTTTTTGAAGAGCTTAAAATACCATTTGCTTTTTCTTAAAACTAACTTTACAGACATATAATTCTAAGAGGAAATATTCCCTGACTCAAAATACAAATATCATTTCTTCTTTTCTATGGGCAACTTTTGTATAAAGTATATTATTAAATCACAGTATCTCTTGATAATTAATGTTGTATTTCCCCCCCCCCCCGATGGTTGCAGATTTCATAGTTTCCCAGAAGTACACTCAGATACAAGGAAAAATGCCAGTTGCTTGTTAAAAAAATAGAGCTACACAAATTGTATAAATATGAACTCATAATGTTTAAAATAAAACAGATCCTGGGTTTGCTTTTAATGAACAACTCCCTATCATGTCTGGTAACTAAATTCCTGTCTCTGTTTTGCTGCTTTTGATTGTACATTGTTACCAACCAAAGATAGGTTGTTACCGAAGTGTTTTGTATTTTTTTTAAGCTTCAGCATAAACTATAAAAGAAATACACACGAACACACATTCATGTATGTGGTGGACTGTTTTGCTGCAGTAAGACATGCTATATGCTCAGGTGTAAAATATTTAAGGGTTGTAAACTGGCAACATTACAGAAAGGACCAAAGCCATGCGAAGCTAAAGACCAGCATTGTATGTGTTGATGATGCCTACAACAGATAATCACAATTTAATTTTTTTAAGTGGTCCTGATTCAGATGTAGCAACAATGCTTGCACAGTCTGATAAAGTGGTTGTGGATGTGTATTTCTTTTTTCTTTCTTTTTGGTAAATGTTTTATCATTTCTTATTTCTTATATAAGTAATAGATGCATATATCTGATAACCTTTTACAAAACAAACCCCACACCCTCACTCTCCCTCCCTCCTGCCCAATAACTATTTCCAAATTTATGTATATGCACTTTACAGAGTATTCATTACAAAATAAATATGCATTTCAACCTTTTTTGCTTATCAAAATGTTTTTTTTTCTTTTGATCTGCATAATTCAAATAGGGAAACCATCTTTCTAAGAAATAATTTTTTTATGACTATAACACCAATTTAATTTGCGAGGAGATTTTGTCTTGTACCAAAATTGTCCATATTTTATCAAGCCATAACACAAGGCTAGGGGCTTTTTTATCTTTCTAGAGCTTCTCCATTACACTTTTGATTGCTACCAACAGCATTACTATCAATTCTTTTTTACAATTTTTTGAAAAAATATCAGAATCACAGGAAAAAAGGTTGTACTTTTAAAAACACAAGCCTCACTAACCAGCAAACTCCTGAAGGAAATGACTCACATCAGATACTGTTGGAAAGCTCAGGACTCATAAATGTGGAAAATCAGGAAGTTGGGGAGTGGCGGCCTGATTTTTCATGATTTGGGGGGGGGGGGTCATCAAAATGCTGGAAATGTGGCCAGACAGGCTCTTACATCCACATGTGGTAGTTTTGTCCAAGGCTACAGCACTTACAGAAAAGAATTGTCCAGGTTAAATATGAGATTACAGATTCTTCTAACAGCTGAGACCATATATCTGCATCACATAAATGACCAAAATAAACCAGAAGTCATAGATCTTGCCCTCTTAATGAGTAAGAGAGGTAGGTATTGGTGTCCCAATAGGGTCTGATCCTCCCATGAGGGGAATACTGAAGGAAATTGGCTTGTTTTTGCCTTGTTCACCTTTTTCACCATTACAATGTGGGCAGGGATATTTGGCAAGTCATAAAATTGGAGTAGATGAGGAAGCTTATGGTGATGTAGAATTGTTTTCACCGATTTTTCCTTACAAACCCTTCCAGAGGAAAGGGAAGAAGGACTTTATGCAGAAAGACTGTGGTTCTCTGAATTGAAGTAGAAATTACTGACAGAGACAGATCACCACTTATACCTAAAATTCCAACCCTGTAAATACAAGATCATGACATAATTTTATACCCGACTAAAGTCAAAGATAATCAACAAAAACCAGTAGAAAGACAATGGGAGGAGACCTGCATCTCCCTAGTTGATGAGCATGCATTTGAAACTTGGCCTTTGGAAGAGGAGAGTCAAGTCATGATTATTCTGATGATGATAGTAGGATTTTTTTGACCAGATCTAAGGAGAAGAAATTAAAGTCGAAGTGGGAAAAGGTTTAAAAGTTACAACAGTCGGAAATGCATACATTCTTGCTTAAATGCCGTTTGAACATAATGACCTGTTTCTTTTATGGGAATGCCTTGTGACCAAAATGGATACTGAGGATATGCAAACTGAAGATTAAAGAGGGAAATACAAGAAATATAAACAAAAAGTTTAGAATCAATTTGAGGAGAATAAGAACATAATAATCTAATTTTTTCAGGTCTCATTACTTTGACATTGAAAACAGTCCAACAAGCCAAAGTGGAAACTCTTTTTCATATAGGCAAAATTCTAACAAGGAGAAAGATCAAAGATTGAAACATCTGTTTCCCAGAATGGGTATCTGAAACAAGTTTAATCCAGCTTTCCAAAAGGTAAGCAGGAGCTGGGATGTGCCCATACTGCAAAATCAGAAACCTGACCTCTGATTAAAGGATGGAAACGGCCAAAGAATGGAAATGCTTGCAAAGGTTATTACATTTTTAAAACAAAGGATGCATCTTAAGAAAGCCATGGAAGAGGAGAAAGGCACAAGCAACCCGAGAATCCATCGATGGTGTTGAAGGGCCAAGTGAAAATGTTGGAAAAGAAAGGCCAGAGTATAAAGGATCCTGGTGTGGCTACCACCTGACCACTGATTGGGGTTGACTCAACAGATCACGAGGTGTCCTCCAAGGAGGTGCTTCTGAAAACAGGTAATCTGGACTTGTACTGTGACCTAATGGAGTTTGAGGAAACTGAGGGGAAACCAGAAGAAGAAATTGAGAGAGAATCTAAGGACACTGGTGCATCAGGTGAGCCACAGGAACGGAAGAAGGATGGACACAAATCTTGCTATGGGACATATTATAGAACCTATGGGGCGAAAAACCGAGATATGAACATATGTAGAAGGAATGATAACTTAGAGAATTAATGCAGCAAAAGAACCACCTCCCTCATTTTCCTCTGCTTTCTGACTCTACAAAGTACTCCAAAAACATGAGTAATATGATAAAAGAGAAGAGGAGTCTCAAGATTTTTCATCATTACCTTTACTGGGAAAGATGTGGTTACAGCAGAAACCAAGTCAGCTGAAAAAGAGGACGAAGAGGGAGGGCTACGGATGAGTTGGATTTACATGTTAGTAATGTTGTTACTTCCAGTAATATTTATAATGCTGGTATTGATGATAATGTTAATGAGGTTCCTTTTGTTTCCAAACTTTCTAATTTAGCAATTACCAAGAATAAGGTTCACAATACAGACCAATCTACCAAGAGTTTGTAGAGTAATGATGAGCAAAATAAGGGAAAAGACACTGGAGGAATTGGGTGTAAAAGTGATGAAAAAAGAGATAAACAAGCTAAAAGACAGGCCAAAACTTAGACCTGGGTTGCAGATGGTGGAGGACAGGGCCAAAGTAAAAATATGTGTCCTGGGATTTCTCTAATTAGTACAGCAAGGTTCCCAGAAAAATAATTCTTTGAAGATCAGGAATTTCTGGATGCATTCCAGCAGAACTAGATCCAATTCAATGCTTTGTTATAAGATTAAGGCATAAAGGCCAGGATTATAATAGACCCATCCAGCTTCTTTCCAAGACTTTGACCTTGTTCTTCTCTTTTGAGGGGAAACTAAATTAGTAACTATTGCCTTCAGGACAACTACATTTCCAGAACATGACCTTAATATGTGGTTGGAACAACACTGCAATGTGCTATACTATCCTGAAAAGAAAAAAAGAGTGACAGGAGTATATGGACTGGTGAATTTCATGCAATTGTGGCATTGGATAAAACTGGGGGATATATTAAGCACCCGCCAAAGTATTTTTTCTTGGGCTGCGACCAAGGGTCCACTTATTATAGTGGACAACTCTGGCCTGCTTCCAATGTCGATTGTAGAGTCACATGCACAAATATTGTGAATTCTGACTATGTTCCAAATGCGACCAAGGACGTTCTAGCTTTGCTTGTGACAAAGCTGTGGTCTGCAATCTGTGTGGAAAGGAAGGACATGCGTATCAACTTTGTCCAGATGTGTACTACAGCTAAGTATTGCCAGAAAGGTATGAGATTCTTAAGTATCAAGCCCAACAGAGAGAAAGTTTCAAGATGAAGGAACCCCTCTGAATAGATCAGGACTCCATGGAAGAAAGGTTTCAAGGCAAAGCTCAGGAAGGAGAGCGAAGAAGAAATTTGTATTCTGACTGGCATATGGCAAGGAGAGAGAAGAGTAAATCCTCTGGCAACGGCTCTAAGAAGGGAACAGGAAAATTGGGAGGCAAAACAAATGAAATGACAGAAGGGGAATTTTCTAACAGGTTTTCTATGCTAGTGGATGGGACAAAAAGGGAAGAAAATAAAGAGAAAATGATACAGGAAACAGATATGGGATCCTGTACTGTAGAACAGAAATGTAAAAGGAGACTGAAAAAGAGGAGAGGTAAGGATACACAACAGGATACCAATCCTTATGCTGAATGACTTCAAAACCTAGAAAATCATTTGCAGGTGTTCAAATAGATGACAGCATAGACAGGGTTGAGTTAAAGAAAAGGACAGTAATTCAAAATCAAGGTGGCAACAAGAAGAATAGTAAAAGGATCTGGGTTTTGAAAGGGAGAATATCAGATTGGAAGCAGATGGAGCAAGACTTTGTGGAAAAATTTGAGGAAATAGAAAGGAAATACTGGGGTGGGGAGAGATTCACGTGGGTGTTGGAAATAGAACATGGAATCTGAAGATATTCTGTTTCCAGAAACAGAATCTGAAGATATACATTTGGAGACTGATGATGGCAAACAAAATCAAAGACTCCCCCAATGGTCTAGACAATGACATATAGTGCATGAGCAAGTTCTGTTTTAGAGTCCCGATACTGACTAGAAACGTTGGAAGAAGGAGATGGTGGAAATATAACAAAGATGGAAGTGGAGAATCAGGAAGGGGATATGACTGAAGACGCCACAGTGGGAAAGACCCCTCTTGAGGAAGGCGCTCCTTCCCATATAAATTCAGGGGCCTCCTCTAATCTTTTTGAAGGTGAGGTCCAAATAATCTGTAGGGCTGTGCTGGGCAATGTACGACAAAAACATCTCTGGGGAATGTACAACAAAAACAATACAAATTAAACAAAATAAATAAATGATCAAAACATTAAAATCATTTAAAACCGCAAATCTAATTAAAAATCTGGGTGAACAGATGTGTCTTTGGTGCCTTTTTAAATGTTGCCAGAGATGGGGAGGCTCTTATTTCAACAGGGAATGCATTCTAAAGCCCAGGGGTAGCAATAGAGAAGGCCTGTCCCTGAGTGCAGCCACCTGATGTGCTGGTGGCAACTGTAGATGAACTATAGACATTAGCCTAAAGATAGTTAAAAGACAATGTAACATCTATTGACTTGTCCTTTATAATTAGCATTGTGTGGGTTTTTCTTTCTGAATCCAAAAAGCTAAATGTTTCTATTTATTCAGGAGCCTTTTGGTTAGTTAAAACTACACTATCAATTCTCTGTGAGAATGACCTCTTTAGATATAGTAAAGTGAAGTGTGCTGTCAAGTCGGTGTCAACTCCTGGTGACCACAGAGCCCTGTGGTTGTCTTTGGTAGAACAAAGGAGGGGTTTATTATTGCCTCCTCCCAAACATTATGAGATACTTTTCAGCATCTTCCTATATCGCTACTGCCCGATATAGGTGTTTCCCATAGTCTGAGAAACATACCAGCGGGGATTCCAACTGGCAACCTCTGGCTTGCTAGTCAAGTCATTTCCCACTGCAACATTAGGTGGCTTTCTTTAGATATAGCCACTTTGAATTTCAGAAGTCTGTAAAAAAAAGGCTTAAAAGATCAGGCCTTTTATCAACATAATCAACTCCTAATAGTTCTTTAGGAGTCATATATTACATCAGAAAGAGACAGATATTGGGCTCAGAAGATAAAGTCTTGGGCGGCCTTTGTTGTGGTCCTTTGGTGAGCAAAGCATGGGTGGAGTTTATTTTGTTTGTTTATCATATTTCTACTCCCATCAGAGGAGTGTGACTCCCTGTCTGGCCATGGGATCCTGAGATGTTGCCTATCAATGGGTGACATTCATGCGAGAGACATACCTCTCTGGACATAAGCGACTTTCCCATTACAGCAATAACATCTTAAGGACACCATAGAAGCAAAGATAAGGGTTCTTCCCCACCCATATTTGTTAACTATAATGCAGCCCCTGGCCTAATTAAGCATGCAATTTAAAAACTGTGCCTCTCTAGGAAAACCTTGCAAGACAGTTTAGAGATACAAAGGTATCACCAAGCTCTGTATAAATATCTGAAAGGACTATGGGCAATTAATGAAGGAACCCGAGTCACAGAGGTTGCATTTAAAAGAACTGCAAATGCAGTTCAAGATTTTCATCACCATAATCACAGACTCTGAAAGGAGAAGTGTAGAAAGAAAGGCCCATTAGTAGAAAATTGTGAAAGGGGGGGGTGCGGTGGTGGTGGGGAGAAGAATCCCACAGGCTGATATCTCTGCTTTTGCTGGGCTGGGATTTACATCGGTTGGGGAGATTAGGAATGACCTGAAAGAGATGCTCTCAATTATGACTTCTGTCTGTCAAAAGCTCTATAAAAAGAAAGAGATTGAACCAAGAGCAATCAGAGCCTTTCTCGATAGCCTCCTTCCCCTAGAGCAATGGGAAATGTTGACAGAAGGAGCAGGGGAAATTAACAGGCCCGATTACATTGGAGGAAATTGTCAAAGCATTGGGTAGTACTAAACCAAAGTCTGCCCCAGGGTCAGATGGCCTTGGTTATGAATTCTATAAGACCTTTAAAGATATAGTGGTAAGCCATATGGCTAGAATGTTTAATGAGGTCCTACAAAATAATGAGGAACTTGGTTAATCTTCCTATTCTGGAAAGTTGATCTTCTTTTAATAAAAAGGATGAAGATCCTACTCTTCCTGGCAGTTGGAGACTGATAACTCTGACCAACATTAATTATCATTTGCTAGTGAAGGTTTTGAGCACTCACCTTTTGGCAGTAGCCCCCAAATTAGTAGGACCCAATCAAACATCGGCAGTACCAGGGAGGAAAATGTCTGACACTTTAGCCTCGGTAAGAGAGGTATTAGAGAGTGCTGGAAGGAAAGTGTGGAATGGATATCTTTTGTAATTAGATTAATCAAAGGCTTTCAAGAGTCTACCGATACCTTTGGGAAGTCCTGGAATTGAAAGTCCCAGGACTTTTATCAGCTTTCTAAGGACTTAATATAGGGAAGCAAATGTAACCCCTTGCATACATAACCATCAGGGGAAACCAATCTGTCTTGGTTTGGGATTGAGGCAGGAGTGCCTTTTAATCCCCCTCCTCTAGGTCATTGCTTCAGACCTATTTCTGAAGAAAATCTGTTGCAGTACTTCTCTTGGAGGATTCCCCCACACCAGGAGAAGAATGATCAGAGAACCGAGAAGAAACAGTATTGGTGGCACACGCTGATGATGTGTATATTTTTTACAAAACTCAGGAAGAGGAAGAAGAAATTGTTAAGAAGTATGGTGGAGCTTCAGGAGCTGTAATCAATATGAAAAAGCCATTGTATTAAACTGGAACAAGAAATGCCCAAATTGGAGATTATGCTTCTAGATAAAGAAGAGGAGGACAAAAATCCATAGTCAGTAGAGGAGACACAAAATTTAAGTATGTGATTCAGAAGGATGGAAGAAAAATTGGTTAGTCTATGAAGAAGCTACCATTTGAAAGATCACTTTTTGGAAGAAGTGGAATTTAAATATTTATTAAGGAGTGATTTTCAATACCTACTGTCTTTCTTTGGCAAGTTTTCTGGCTAATGTTTGGCTAACCTGTGGAATAGCTAACAAGGGTAAGAAAAGAACTCTTTAAATTAATCCATGGCACTTTATATCCTCCGTTCCACAAGCATTAGCTTATAGAGAGGTGGAGGAGAGTGCCTGGGCCTGTTGGCAATGAGCCCTAAGCTGCTGGCCACTTTTCTGGAAGCAAATTTTAAAAGACAAGGTGATCTGTCGGCAACATCAGGAGAGCCTAACACACTTGAATTTACTTGGAAATTAGCAGCTAGTAAATGGCTAGAAACAATATTGGGGAAAGATGTTGGACAGAGGAAAGGGAAGACTATGGATTGCCAGCGGCCATGAAACCTAAGCTACCAACTTATTTAAGGGAGGAGGCAGTCCAAATTGCCCAGTGGAGATGTTTAAAGAAAAACCAGAAAGATCAACAGCAATTCTATGGTGTGAAATTTACCAACAGATTTTGAAGAAGAATTTTTTGTATCTGTTAGAGAAAAAGGAGGCAACTCTTCAAGGGGGCCCCGAGTGACCGGATCCCATATCTAAGGACACTTTTAAGGACATGACAGACCCTTATAAATTGTGGGAAACATGATGGAGGACCTATTACTTATTGCTAGACAGTGTGGAAGGTACCCTGTGGAAGGGACTGGAGGATAAGGATGGGCCCGAAACATTTCATAGGCCGTTATAGAAGCCTCCGAAATGTTTTGGCCACCGGGGCCATTTCGGCTTCCAGAGGTGGCGGGGGTATTCCTTAAGGTTGGGGGAGGGTGCACAGCAGGGTACCTCCCTGCTGCCCCATTGCCATCCTCGGCTGGAAGTGGCCCGAAGTACTGGGCGCACATGCGCTCGTCACATGCATGCGCATGCACAGCAGATGGGTGCATGCGCACAGGCAATGAGTACACCCGTGTGCCTGGTACTTCCGGCCAAGGACGGCAAAGGGCTGCAGGGAGGTACGCTGCTGCCTTGAGGGGCTTTGATACAACGGAGCGCTGGCAGGAGAAATGCGACAGGAGGGGTAAGTGCACCTTCCCCCGCCCTTAAGGGAACACCCCACTGCCTCTGGAATGGTTCTGGACACATCTCTACTGGAGGATGGGAAATGCCAACAGTAGCTTTGTAAACGTAACAATCAAAGGACCTCTATAGCCACCATGCAACATATCCTACAGCAATGTCCAATGTCATGTACAGTATGGCAAGGGATCTCGGTGGCCCTACACTGGCCTGATTTGTAGACACAGACTTGGGAAAACATGCGTTTGGGGGAAGACAAGAGGAATGCAAACATCAAGGGTCCAAGGAGCTGGAGTTTGGTAAGGAGGGTCTATTGGAAGATTCCATGGTCTATTGTACAATTAATAAATATTGTTTTTAGAAAAGCTATTTTCTGTCAGAGGTTAAAATTGAAAGAAAAGATAGTGGGCAAAGGGGAGAATAGTTCGGAAGGTAAAGTCAATATTGCCAGTTCAGTTAATTTTATTTTGTGGAAACTGAGGGAGACTTCAAGATATAAGTAAGACATTACCCCTTTCTTTAAGTGGAGTAGGAAATGGATGGTAGATCCCATTAGTTACCCACCGAGTAACTAATAACTGTATAAATGTTTAATTGTAGGAGAGGAGAGCTGGTCTTGTGGTAGCAAGCATGACTTGCCCCCTTAGCTAAGCAGGGTCCTCCCTGGTTGCATATGAAAGGGAGACTAGAAGTGTGAGCATTGTTAAGATATTCCTCTTAGGGGATGGAGCCGCTCTGGGAAGAGTAGAAGGTTCCAAGTTCCCTCCCTGGGATCTCCAAGATAGAGCTGAGAGAGATTCCTGCCTGCAACCTTGGAGAAGCCGCTGCCAGTCTGTGTAGATGATACTGAGCTAGATGGACCAATGGTCTGACTCAGTATATAGCAGCTTCCTATGTATAAATATAGAACTGCATAAAATTGATGTTTTTGATGTCATGGAAAGGAAGAGACGGAAATTGTTTGCTTACATATCATTTTCTATGTATCATTTGCTATGTTTATGTATTATTGGCTATATTATTTGCTATGTAATTTATATATACTATTGTATGTAATTTTCCTGTTTCTCTTTTGTATTCTTGTATCTTTGTGACTTTGTAATTTGATATTTTGTGGTGTTTAAGCCTGTATGTGGGTTCTTCTCTTATTTGTAATTTCTCTGTATTGTTGATGCAATGTGTCTGTAAAAATATTTTTAATTGTAAAGATTTTTAAAAATCTAATCTAATCTAATCTGGTATGAGGGCTGGGACGTAAAGAGAACCAGGTTAGGTTCTGAGTAAAAAAAAAAGGTTAAAGTAAATGAGTTGTATGAGTTTAGAAATGAAATGGTAATAAAGCCAAGAGACTCATATAATTGATTCACTTTGACTTTTTTTGCTCAGAACCTGAGCTGGTTCTCTTTACTTCGCAGCCTTCCTACCAGATTCTGTGACAGACACCTTCTCCCTGCCCAGCTGTCACTCTCCAAAGATCCCAAGGATTCTAAATGCTTTTGTCCAGAAGGGGGTTTCCCAAACTCAACTGCAGGACTTGTCTCTGCCAGCCACACAGTAGGGGATTTAACCTGCTCATACCCAGACAACTCTACACATTTTACTCTCCAACCTCATTTCATCACACTCCCTGAGGTCCTTGAACTGGAGGTTGTACCTGCAGCCTTATGCATGCAAAGCATATGTTCTACCACTGGGCTATGGCCCTTCCTGTACCTCTGTCACCAAGTATTCATAACACTTATTTATTTATTTGATTTCTATACCGCCATTCCAAAAATGGCTCAGGGCGGTTTACTTAGGTTGTGTTCTTGTAAAAATAATTTTTTTTTTTACCAGAATGCCTTGTAACTTCTTGCTCAGATAAATACTACATTCTTGAAGGCCACTCTTTGATCACTCTATTTTATTCTCTTGTATTTTTTTTCTTGGCAGGTCACAACACTTAGAAATGTTGACAGTATGCTGCAAAAGGTTCATTTAGTGTCAGAAGGCACATTGATCTATCTTAGTGAAACTAGTGAGATTTTCATCCGTGTTCAAGATGGATGGAAAAAATTACAGGTAATAGTTTATTACTATTTAATGATAGCTTACTTTCCATTCAATCAGTACATTACCTGCATTGTTTTCTGGAGATTAGTTGCTGCTGAGATATCATTTTACGGTAACTAAGGCTACTTCTACATAGCAATAAAGTGTGGGATATTCAAAGCTTTCATGGAAGTTCCAAGTGTGTTCTTACTCCTTGTACACACACTGCTGCAGGTTCCCCCCACTACTTTGTAATGCAATCTTCCCCTCTAAATACGCACTGAACAGGGACTTTTCCTTGGAATGCAGGAATGAGCAGTCTGGTGGTGCTGTGAAAATTGTGCAAGGTCCCTGCATGGTGTGTGTACAAAGAGTGAGAACATACCAGGAAATAGTGCAGAAGCCTGCAGCAATATGTGTATAAGATCATGTTTGGAATTTGTGCAAAAGTTTGAAAATCCTATACTTTATTGCTGTATGGAAATGGCCTAAACTTAAATACATGTAACCAAAATAATACTGTATTTCCTTTATCCACCCCCCACCCCCATTTATGCCTGTCTTCATTTCTCTTCTTCTTTTTCTTTGTGTCAATATCTACATTGTAAACCCTGAGCAAGGACTTGTCCTCTCATTCTTCAAAAAGTCCTCATGGATGGTGTTTGATAAATATATTGTTATGGCTAACATTATTTGAATCAATATTTCTTTGATACAATCCTGCATTGCTTGTTTCCATCACATTTTATTCAGCTTGGTGAACTGATTCCAATTCCTGCTGACAGCCCCCCACCTCCAGCAATTTCAAGTCCAGTAAGTGTTAAGATGTTTTTTGATTGAGCAGTGGCTGTTTCAGATGCTGAGGGGCTCAGTGATTGCCTGCAGTCAGTTCTGGACCTTGGGAGCATTATCTGGACCTTGGGAGCATTATCGCCTCTTATTGCACATATGAAGTGATATACGACCCTGCCAAATGTAGGAAAGAGTGCATCATATGCCCAGTCTTTACTTACTTTCTACCTGTTTTGGAGAGGTAAAGATTGTGGAGACTGGGCAAATGGTGCATACATTCATCCTTGCATTCACGCATAATTTGCAGCAGTGCTTGCTATATGTGATTTGATTCTTATTTCAGTAAGACAGTTGTTGCTAGCTACAGGATGGAAGTCTCAGGCTGCAGATGAGAAAGTAAAGCAGTTTGTTAGCAATACTTCGTAGGCACATTTTTTCCAGGGGAGCAGAACCATCTCTGGGGGAAATGGATTCTGCAGAAGTGGTTCAGCTTGGATGGGGGGGAATGAGTTGTGAAGGGCTCCTACTGTCTAGCACCCATAATATCATTCATATGTCTCTTCCCCAATCCTTAGAGTAGTTTGAATTTATTTTTTAACAGTCTTTTTTTTTAATGTGTAAGTAGAAGGATGCCACTTTCAGTAAAAAACAAAAAAAGCTCACAACTTGCCTGATGCACAAGGGGAGGGGCAAGACAGGCATGGCGTTTTTCACACAGGGCTTTTAGCTTGTATCTCCTCCGGAATGGAGGGGGTGCGTCCACATATCAGCCAGATTTACCCTGAAGTCCCTTTGAGCTATTAGGGAGCACTTCACACATGGTTTGGGTTTTTCATTGTGCATTACAAGTGTGGCCTGATTTATAGCCAGCTTTTCAAAAAAAAAGTCCACTTTTTGCGTCATTTTTTAAGGCAACTTCAAACTCATAGTAAAGCCTGCTGTATGAAATACGCCCAACTGAGGTTCAATTCACTGACATCTGTCATGCAACTTGCAAGGCCAGGCTCAGTTCATGAGTCAAAAACATGCTTTGAGTGCTCTTAAAATCTTACAACTGTCTTAACTTTTTTCTCTCTCTTGGCTTCAAATGCTTTATTTTAACCTTGTATTTTATTTTATTGGTTGTGTATTAAACTAATAGGGATTTCAGCCCCTTCCAGCACCAATTCCAGCTTCAAGTACTGGCAGTGGAAGGCCAAGTGTAAGTAGGAGGGGTGTGTGTGTGACATGGCAGATCTTCTCTAGCGAATATAAAGGGGTATTATACACACTCTGTTCCCAGGGCACATTTCAGGAAAAGCTGGTGCATGTCATGCCGAATCATGGCAAAGTCCTCAGTCAGAGTTTCGCTTTCCAGTTTGGTTTCAGGAAAGTGAAACTTCCCTTCATGTCTAAACAGATATTGTGAGAAGTCTGGATCTGCAGTCCAAGAAAGGCTCCCTGTCAATCGTTTCTTCAGTAGTTGTCACCATAGGATGATTGGCTCATTAGTAGATCTGCAAGCCAGCTGCTTGTATTGGAGCCCTTCTCAGCTAATCTGCTGCAGGGCTCCATAGAGGTTGATCAGCTTGCTCGGGAAAAGTATTTTGCGTGGCTGAGAGAGGTTTCAACCTGTGGGGTCAAGCAACAGGCTGGAGCCCTTCCAGGTAACAGGTCTACCCAAGGTGCTGGGATGCCTAGTTCAGAGTAATAGTTCTACTACCCTTTCCATATATGCAAAACAAACAAAAACCCAACAACAGGAGAAAAGACAATTTGTTTGTCTTATCTCCTTAAATAAAAGAGAAAGGGGGGAAAGAAATGGATAGTGCAGGCATGACTGCTGATAATTCACTTAATTGTATAGATTGTGTAGCCAAGAATCCAGGTGTATAGGTGCACATTATTTCTATATTATAAGTATGTATGTGGCATTTTTCTTACCATTGCCTGAAACTCTGAATCCTTTTGCAAGTACTAAGATTCTTAAAGTTGAGATAATTTTAAATATGTACATACAGTCAGACATCATTACTAATAGGTTCCATTTTAAATGTAAGCAATAAGCCATCTATATATATATATTTCTCCTAGGTGTGCCTGGGGAAAATGCGTCCAGGCAGTCCAGCTGATTGGCTGGGCTGCGGAGGCGCCTGATTGGCTGGCACACCAAGGAGGAGGAGGAGAATTGGCCGGCCCACGCTGGCTGGCCTGGCCTGGTGACCTGTGGTGGCCGCAGACTCTAGCGAGCTAGAGAGGCAGGTGGGGGGGAGAAACAGAGCGAGCGAGAGAGGCACGCGGGGGGGAGAAACAGAGCGAGCGAGAGAGGCACGCGGGGAGGGGAGAGACAGAGCGAGCGAGAGAGGCGCGCGGGGAGGGGAGAGACAGAGCGAGCGAGAGAGGCGCGCGGGGAGGGGAGAGACAGAGCGAGCGAGAGAGGCGCGCGGGGAGGGGGAGAGAGAGCGCGAGCGACAGAGGCGCCGGGGGGAGAGAGCGCGCGAGCGAGAGAGGCGCCGGGGGGGGAGAGCGCGCGAGCGAGAGAGGCGCCGGGGGAGAGAGAGCGCAAGCAAGAGAGGCGCTGGGGGGGAGAGACAGCACGAGCGAGAGAGGCATGCGAGAGAGGTGCAGGGGGGAGAGACAGCACGAGCGAGAGAGGCGGTGGGGGGGCCAGAACGAGCGAGAGAGCTGTTGTGGGGGGGGGGACAGAGCGAGTGAGAGAGCTGTGGGAGGACCAGCCAAACAAATTCTCCCAACTAACCCCCAAAAGGAAGTGAACTACCGCACAGATGCTCTGTGCGGGTTCAGCTAGTTAACAGTTAATGCATAACACATGGTTACTCTTGAAAACAGTGTGCTCTCTTACACACACACACACACACACACACACACACACACACACACACACACACAGTGTCCTGCTGATGGAAGAGCAGGACATGCGTTGCACACTCCTTTCATCCTTCTGCAACCCTGACAGCACTGCTTGCAAATGCCCAGGGCCTCTTTGGCTCTTGTGTCATCACTCTAGGATGCTTCTCCCATTATTTCCTGTGGGGAAAATGTCCCACAGAATGGACATGATTCTTAAGAAACCCAGAGGCTCTCCCAAGACCCTTTTGTCTGTCCCTTTAGAATATGATCAGCCAGACCAATCTATCCCCTCCACCTTTCAGTAATATTAATGTAGCTTAGCTAATCGTTCTTCATCCCTCAAGATCCTCAGCATATGACAATATAGATTTTTGCATCTTTTACTCTGCAGCTTCATCTGGTGGCTTTGAACACCCCGTTTTCTGGTGATATGCGGGCTGACTACCAGTGCTTTCAACAAGCCCGGGCTGCTGGCTTAGTCTCAACGTACAGAGCTTTCTTATCTTCACATTTGCAAGATCTATTAACCATTGTCCGAAAAACAGACAGAAGTCTGCCCATAGTTAATCTTAAGGTAAAACACATTGTTTACTTTGCTTTCTGAAACTCTGCTCTTATAGTCAGTGTGTGCCATACACTGGAAAAATGATGTTTCTTTTTAATTGTAATGTGCCCTATAAGTTTTTTTAAAAAAAATCTCTTGCAGGTACTTTTAGTCCTCGTTTTGTGGCTCCAACCCTTCTTCATTAACCATGCCCATTTTGCATCACTCTTCCATTTGTGGCCATGCCCCTTCATTAAAGAAACAGATATTAAGCCTTTTCACACAATCACCCAAACCTGGGTTAGAGGCAGCAAATCCAGGTTTGCACGCACGTGTGAACCAGAGCAAATCCCCCAACCCCAGGCTGTCCAAAACCAGGTAAGCCTAGAACTCTTCCTCTTAATCCAGGTTAGAGAGGCAGAGAATGACTTAAGCCCAGACTTACTGCTTGTGTGACCTCCTATTTCCAAATCCACTGTTTGGACGGTGTCCTTCTCCCTTCTTCCACCCAGGAACCACAGAATCCCCTGGCCAGAGCAGATGCCCAGGAAGGGTTGCTCTGTCCCGTAGAGGAATCTTAATGCTTCCAAGATGGGAGCATCCCTGGCCGGGAGCAACAACTGATGTCACTGGTGCTGGCTGTGTCCACCCACACAGCCCTCATTATCCACTCCTTAGCCGCTTAAAGGGTGCCCCACATAGATGCCCCACAAGTCACCAGTGCTTATCAAGGGGAGCTCCCAGGAGCTGTCAGGTGCAAGCCTGTAGTGTGTGCGGGCAGAGAGAATATCCACGGGAGCATGGTGAGCCTCATCAGGGCACATGGCATGCCACAAGAACCCCAGGGGAGCACATAGGCAGCTTGCAGCAACTGCAACAAGCATCACCCACATAGGGGCAGGGTCACCCAATGGGCAGAGCAGTCTTGCCCATCCCCCCCATGAACCCATTTGTTGCCCACACAGGGGCAGTGCTGCACAATGGGCAGAGCTGCCTTGCCTGACCCCACCCACCCCAGGACCTCCTGTTGCCCACACAAGGGTGCAGGAGGGATGGTGCATGAACAGTGGATGACCAGTGGAACAGCACACCCACTAACCCCCAGCAGCAGTTCCATGCCCATGTTGATACTGCCAGGTACATAGAACCGCAGCCCCCGCAGGATCCTGGGAAGCCTGTGGGGTATGCCCCTTATCATCCATTCCTGCCCTCTGGAGTGCACAAGTATGATAGCACATCTGTGGAAAACAGGCAGAACTTCTTAAATTCCAGACGCTCATTCCAAGAGGCAGACTGACCCACAGGCAAACACACAGAGCCTGTCAGCCCACCCTATTGTCAACCCACCCCATTCTCCACAAGGTGGCTGCAGGAGCATCCCAGGCCAAGTACCCAGGGCCAGTGGCATGAAGAGGGTGGCGGAATGGCAGACTCGCTAAAGTCCCAGTGACACCATGGGCCCTACAGTCACCACCACCAAAAGGACCAGAGCAAAATCATGGACAGATTAAGAGGCAGAGGCTCTGGTAAACCTCCTGAGTGTGGACAGTGTCCAAACTGAACTCCATGGGAAGTACTGAATATACGAGGTGTTCAACGGGATCCCGCAGGAGATGACACAGAGGGGGCATGATTGTACCACTATGCAGTGCTGTGAGAGGCTGCATTTCCTCAAGAGAAAGTTCAAGGAGGTCGAGGCCAGTGTTCCCTCTAACAGGGATTCCCAGATGTTGTTGACTACAACTCCCAGAATCCCCAAGCAAAAGCCATTGCAGCTGGGGATTCTGGGAGCTGTAGTCAACAACATCTGGGAATCTCTGTTAGAGGGAACACTGGTCGAGGCGTATAACAGACTCTAGCAGTCAACCCCTGCTAACTGGGCAAAGAGGCAGCTTTTTAATGTGGTGATTCTATTTATTTAGCAGGGGGAGAATAACTGGCCCTATTCACCTCCAGCACAGTACCTCCAGTGACTGTTGCTGATGTCTAGCTAATGTTTCTTTTTAGATTGTGAGCCCTTTGGGGACAGGGAGCCATCTTATTTATTATTTCTCCATGTAAATTGCTTTGGAAACCTTTGTTGAAAAGTGGTATATAAATATTTGTTGTTGGTTGTTGTTGTTGGTAGGGGGTTGAGCCCAGAACCATGGCTGCATATGACCACCTGGTGGGATTTCTGTATGACAGGCACAAGGTCACACTTGGGCACACGCACGGTCATCACAGGAGAAGCAGAAACGGGCATGCAAGTCTGCATCCCAGCCTGCCCCCAAGCATCCAGTGCTCAGCAGGGGCCAACACCCACCACCACCACACACACACAGCTAGCACCAGGATTGGTCTATGGTAGCCAATGAGCCACGCCAGAGGTGCCCAGAGCATGACAGTGAACAGGGGTGGTTCAGAGTTCATGGTGAATGTGACCTTTCTGGCCACTAGGGATGCATGGAAAGAGTTAGACTGTCTCCATGGGCAGAACCAATCAGCATTCTGTGTGGTGGGGCCGCAGCATCCCAAAGCGTGATGCTTCTGCATGAGGATACTTGACGTGGTGCCATGGCTCACATGACCCTTCTTGTCCAATCATGGGGAGGCTGCTGATGCTACGAGGCTTTTCCAGTTTATCCCAGTATTCCATGCTGGGATAGCAGAGGTTTGTCCAGAGGACCTTCCACAGCAGGGCAGGGCTTGCTGCCCCTAATTCCAGGCATGGCCACTGTGCAGATGCTGCTTGTCTGCTCGGTGGGTTTGCTAACCCTAACTGTACGTTTGCTTGGCTGTTCCTCATCAGATAAGAACTTGGCTACCCTACTAACTAACTCCAAATGGTCATGTGCAAGGTCCTAGTAAGTTGTTATTAGCAGTGGTTGTGTTTTCCCTGCCTCAGATCAGATTTGCTGGAAAATAAGCTGAGTGACTTCTCTTAAAAACTGGAAATACTGGTTTATTTCTGAGCTAATCCAAGCTATTGTCAATCCAATTCTTCCAGCTTCCCTCCACTTCACTTTCTGGGCTGGTAGAGTGGTGCTGCAGTAGCAGCAAGCTGGGACACAAAATGGAGGCAGGTCACTCCCTTCCCTGGCAGAGCAGCACTCTGGTGATCATGGCAAACAGGGATTGTCCCTCAATCTCTAGTACCTGACATGCTGCAGCACAGCGTGTCAGGCTGCAAGTAACTCCGGGGAAATGTAATTTACTTAAAAGGCTCTGGACATTTCCTACAAGATCTACAAGGCTACATTTCCCAAGGGTGCATAAGGCCTGGAACACTGCAGGAGCACATCTGGTACCAAAGAGAAGAGTGGAAAAGAGCCCTCCTTCTGTTCCCTCTTTCTACTTGCTGTAGCTTGGCCCCAGCCCAGTAAACTGAGTGGGAAAGGAAGGGATTGAGGGATTGCTGGTGCAAGGGAAATTCTTCTCTCTGGTTAAAATCAGAGCCAGAGAAGAATTTGCAGGTCATAATGCTCGCCTTGTATTTGAGATAAGTATCACACGTCTCATATTTTCAAGACCGTAAAGATGAATCTCAGTGACTTCGCTCATTATGTAATGGATTAAAATATCTCCGAGCATGTAAAAAGAATCTTTCACCACTGAGCAACTCCAGCCTATCCCTAAAGATCTAGAATTAAGGAACAAAGTTTCCTTCCAAGCTACATGGCAGAGCTCTGATATAACCTTAAACCCTTGGAAAAAAACTAATATATTTTTAAACATTAAGCACTGCCTTCTCTACCTTTCTTGTCAAAAATCTGAAAAGATGGTCCAAAAACAGTCTTCAACTTTAAAAGTTTATAGTGGTACTCCCACACATCCTTTGAAGCCTTATGCCCATATAGGAGAGCTGGTCTTCTGGTAGCAAGCATGACTTGTCCCCTTAGCTAAGCAGGGTCCACCCTGGTTGCATCTGAATGGGAGACTATAAGTGTAAAGCACTGTAAGGTATTCCCCTCAGGGGATGGAGCTGCTCTGGGAAGAGCATCCAGATTCCAAGTTCCCTCCCTGGCATTTCCAAGATAGGGCTGAGAGAGATTCCTGCCTGCAACCTTGGGGAAGCTGCTGCCAGTCTGTGTAGACAATACTGAGCTAGATCACGGTTTCTTAACCTTGGGCCCCCAGAAGTTGTTAGACTACTGTTGTAAATCTGTTGGCACGACTGACCTGACAGGATTTACGATCCCTCCAGTTCTACTTCTGTGAGTCAAGATCGAAATTCAGTAGGTAAGAGTAGCAGTTTAGCTGCACGGACAAAAGCAAAGAATGACTGTCAAAGATAAAGTAGTATAAGCAAAATAAAGTCCCTTGAAACTAAACTAGGTACCCTGAAACAAAGAAGCAAGGAAGGAACAGAACAAGGACAGGCTGAAATAAGAAAGGGTGAACAATCCTAAGTACGGGGAACACTGTCTGCGGAAGGCAACGTTGCTGACAGAACCCTCAGGAACAGCGTCCGCTTGATATAGGGTTTGAGATAACCGGGAGCCAATCAGGATTTCCTGACTCAGCATTTCTGTTTCCTCTCCTGTGAGATCTTGCGCCTGCGTGTCTCCCACTGAGCCTTTTTCTTGAGACGTCTTCTTAACACAGGTGAAATTCCAGCTTCCTCCTGATCGGTCTCCTCAGCCCTCATCTCTGCCAGCTGTTCAGAATCACCTGTCTGCTGCCGCCTCACCTCAGCTCTCACAGCCAGGTCCTCCTGCTGTGCTTCTGAGCCTGCTCTCCCAACCAAGTCCTCCCACTTCTCCTCTGACTCTTCTGACTCAGAGGTCTGGGCCATGACACCTACATTTCTCAGAATCCCCAGCCACAAAGGCCATGTCTGGGGATTCTGGGAGTTGTAGTCCAGCAAAATCTGGGGGCCCAAGGTTAAGAAACCCTGAGCTAGATGGACCAAGGTCTGACTCAGTATATGGCAGCTTCCTATGTTCCTGTACACTTACCATTGATGTACCTATCTCTTGCAGCTGTTCTTGCTTGGGAAGCATACAGTAGACACTTCAAAGCGTGGCATGTAGTACTAGGAACTGCATAGGGAGGACTTCCAATCATGTACTGAAACTCAGCATTGCTATCTTTCCACACCCCTCAGTTTGCCCAGAATTTTTTGAGATAAAACAGGAGCCATATTTGCTCAGGCTAACAGGAGGGAAGGGCGGGCAATGGTAAGAATTCCTTTCTACCAAGGAAGGAATGTGGTGAAAGAAACCATGTCTACATCTTCCTTCAGAATTGTGAAATGTTAAAGAGACAGGAAGGTTCTCCAGGTTATGATCTGGGAACTCTAGAGTTATTTGCAGTCTCAAAATGGAAGGAAAGAAAGTTCTCCAGGTTATGATCTGGGAACTCTAGAGTTATTTGCAGTCTCTAAGTGGAAGGAAAGACTAGAGCAGGCAAGATGTGAAAGAACTGGGAGAAAAACAGGATGAATGGATAACTAAATCTGAATGACCAATCTCAAGGTATCAGCTAGCTGAAAGATAATGAAAGATTGCTGCCTTAGAAGATAGTATAGAAGCTGTGAAGTGCAATTGTTATAAAGGTTATGCACATTTTTTTGAAGAGACAAGAATTTTGGACACACCATCAAGCAGTTTACTAATGGGGTAAGAGATCATTCTGAATGTCTGATTCACTTCATTTCTAAAAGGTGGTTTGTTTGTTTGTTGTTTGTTCGTTTGTTTTTCTTTGCAATAGGGAGAAGAGATATTCAAAAACTGGGAGTCAATATTTTCTGGCAATGGAGGACAGTTTGACCTCCGGTTTCCAATATATTCCTTTGATGGTAGGAATGTCATGACAGATCCAGCTTGGTAAGTTCACATTCATGCATGTAATTTTTTAGGCATTACATGAGCTACATGAAATATTGGCTTAAATTTTTAACTACTTAGTACATTAAGATTATTAAGATTAAGATTATTCTCTCAATTCTGCCAATGGAGATCTTTGAATTCCCCAGGAAATCGCCTGGAGAACCTAATTAATCTAGTAGCAAGAGACAGTACTGACCTTTTCAGAGGTGGGATAATACCCAGAAGGACTTTCAGAATTACAGAATCAGCTCAAGCTACTTCTCTTCTTGGGGCCAAATTAAAACTAGAGGAAAGGCTTTCAGTAGAGTGCTAGAAATACAGCTTCAGGCCCCCAGGTCACTGGCATGCAGTGTTTAAGTCACTGCCATTTACCAGGGTTCTGTGCCATTCCAGAGCCAGTAACTTTGGGTTATTTTGGAGAATGTTTAGCAAATTACCAAAATAATCTGTTTTCTCCAGAATATCTCCAGAGAATATTCTGGAGAGCAGGTCTGCCTGTCACTGTGTGTTCCCATTTAGTATCTCAACTGACTGATAACTGTTAGTTTGTCTCAGTCATGGAACAAAAAAATTAACTGTATCGCTGAAATTATTATTTTAACAAACATTATTATTATTATTATTATTATTAAAACATTCCTCTGACTTTAGGCCTCAAAAAATCATCTGGCATGGTTCAAGTCTAAATGGGATACGACTGATTAGCAACTACTGTGAAGCCTGGAGGACAGCAGATCTGGCCGTCATGGGACAAGCTTCACCCCTCCAGTCTGGAAAGCTTTTGGATCAAAAAGCATATAGCTGTAGCAACAGGTTTATTGTGCTTTGTATTGAAAACAGTTATATCTTAGATATCGGTAGGAAATAAAATCCCATTTTTGCTCCGCACATGTAAATTAAAATTTTATGACAAAAAATGTTGACACTGAACTGTAATTTTTAAGTGATGTAAATATTGTACTGTAATTTCACACATAAAAAGAAGATAACCAAAGAAAGCATACCTCAGTACAGAATCATGTTCCAAGATGGTGAAATTCATCTTTCTGGATCATTTCCACCCCACATGGAGGCTGCATAGGAGGTCAGCAGGACTGAAATACCACATTGAAGTGCCTTATTAATATGGAACCTGTCCCCATTATAAGACTGCTTTGGGGTTGGAGGTCAAAGTTCTGACAGGGATATCAGTATGCTGTGTAATCAAGGAGGATCATAACCACAGGGTTCATTCTTTGAGTGAGCCTACAATATGTGTCCCCATGCAGAAGGGTTATGTTATTGTTACTGCTGCCCATGAACTGCCATTAGCCTTTCTACTAGATAAGGTCAGTTGAACTTCAGTAGCTCATTGTCCTCATTTTTTTATTCCACTAAACCTTAGACTGGTGTGCAAGGAGCTGTTTTGGAGACATCCATTGCCCACCCTCCCTTGACTGCAGACAACCATATGTCGCACTGATTTTGAAACACCTCCTCAGTAGCAAAAGCAGGTTGCCTTGGGACACTTCTTTTTAAGAAACACAAGTCCAGAGTTCTCTTGAGCACATGGAACAAGATGCATAGTTTGCAAACCTGACACATTAAAAAGCCCATGATTGGAAAACTAGAACTCTACAGAATGTAAAATCTTCCTTTAGGCAACTGTGATGAATGTAATAGACCTGAGTTTAATCCATTTCACCACCAAAATCTTTGCACACAGAAGGTGAATTTCACCAATATGGAAACAGAATCTGATGCATATTTTGGTGCTACTGTGGTCTATAAAATCCTCATACAGTGTTGATCATAAATTTTAATAATTGTAATGGCCCAGAGGGCCATTTCTACACATGCTGTAGGGCTTTGAGGCTCCCCTCTCTTCCAATGGTAGCCGCCTCTGCACCACCTAAAAAGCCATTCCCAAAACTTGGTGGAACTTCAAGAGTGGTGTCTAATGCAACATGAAGAGCTGAACACTGAAGAGCAAAAATAGGGAAGCCCCTGAGATGCACATGCTGAATTACTTGTGCACACCTGAGAACTCCATCTACTTCTGGTCTATTGACTGCAATAAACTGACTGAACTGAACTCTTAAAAACTTTTTTTGATTCCAACCAATGCAGTGTCTTGTACCTACAAAAGCCATCTGTGACTAATACACTTGCAAGCACTTCTACTATGCTTAAGTATCCATTCCAGTTTAGCGAAAGCTGTTTTCTTGTTGCAACAAGAATTGTGGACAGACAGATGTTTTCATATAGATATTGAATCATATATATTAATTAAATAAAATGTACTACTTTTCCTTCCCCGTCCCTTTGTTGTATCTGTGGAGCACTTATTTCTTCAGGACTGTTGTTCATATAATGTAATTCTCAGTAGGAACTAATTTGTAATTCTTAGGAGTTGTCAGTGAATGATGTGATGTTCCTCACAAAAGCAGTATTATTATCATGCTGTAGACATTTGTCTCCTCTGTATTGTCTTACAGTGTATTTTTAACAACCTGTACACTTGTAGTAGTCACCACTTAAAGTTATCTGTAAGCAATAATCACAGTTTTAAAAAATAAGCTAGTAGCTCTAGTCTTAAATGATTTCTATTATTCATGACATCAAATCAGTACCTTAATAACTATTTTTATTCAGAATATGTTTCTTTCCAGAGTCCTTATCATTTGTAACCAATTTTGTTTTATATCAAATGAAAATGTGAAATTAAGTTCTATTTTTCCATTTTATTTAATATAAAAGCATCTTTCCCACTGGGTCTGGGTCAAGTGTTTGTGTTTCCCTATATAAACCTCTTAATCATATTGGTAAGGCAGTGTTAACAGGCTCTGGATTCTCAAGGAGGTCTAAGCAGGGTAAGTGCAACAGAATTTATTGGCAAAAGTAAGAAGCAGATATAAAGAAATAAGTTGTCACAAAAATAAAATGTAAACAACACAGCACAAATACATTTATACGGGGAAGATCAGAAACCCCTTCCAGCTCTCCTGCCAGCTCTTTGACCTTGGGGAGAAGTACCACCCACCCACAGAATCTCACCTTGCTTTTTTGTAATGCCAGGTCGGTTCAAAATAAAACCGAAATCGTCCACAATTTGATTGTGGATGATGGAACCAACCTAGTATGTTATGCAGAGAACTGGTTGGTGGGCACTAGTGGTCCAGTCTGGTACCAGCTTCTCCCACCAGGGTACTCTGTTGTGGAACAGGTGAGAGGTAGAGTGGCTGTGGGTCCATAAGAATAAGATCTCCCTTGCCAGGTTCTCTGTCATGGAATTAGCCTATAACAAGTGTGTGTACTTAAATCTGGGGACCAGGGACAGATTGCGACTTCTGTTGATGTAGTGTTCACCCTGCTGCCCAACAGAATCCCTGAGCTGACAGACCTGGTTGCAGAGTTGGCATTGGAGTCACCCAGGTTGATGATGGTTGGGGACTTCAATGTTTGCTTTGGGGCAACTTTTTCAGGAGCAACTCAGGAGTTCATGACAACTATGACCCTATCCCAAGTGGTCTCAGGACTGACACATATTGCTGATCACATGCTCAGTTTAGTTTTCTGTTCTGATCAGAGTGGTATTCCATGGGTGGGGACATCGGTGATTTCCTCATTGTCATGGACAGACCACCACCTGGTTAAGGTTTTACAACCACAACCCACCTCTGCAGGGCTGAAGGACCAATAAGAATGGTCCACCCGATGAGGTATTTGGATCCAATAGATTCCAAGATGCTTGGAGGGTTTTATGGTTGGTTCTGCCAGTGAGCCCCTCAACACCTTGGTTCAGACTTGGAATAAGAAAAAGGAAGAAGACAAATCAAATCCTTTTGAAGTAGTGCAGTTGTGCAAGAGCACCTTCTCACACACACACACACACACACACACACACACACACTGATCTATGGGGAAAAGACAAAGTATTCAGAGGGATGGAGGGAGGCCAGCCGGCATCCCTGAGGTGCTTCCAGCTATCACATAGCACCCTCTGTCACTTCCAACTGCAAAACTACTTTTTCTTCACTCACACACACACACACTGGAGTGGGCTCCAGCCTGCAGTAACCAAACCTCTCCCCAACCTGAGGGTCTGCTAATGGAAAAAAATGACACAACTGGCCATTAAACACATATATTTATTTATTACATTTATGAGTTTCTTTTCAGATGAACTAGCTTTCAAAGTGACTTTAAAAAGTAAGGAAAACTACACATACTACTCTTAACAAGACTTATTTATTATTTGTCTGTTTAAAATATTTATACCCCGCCCCTCCAGTGCACTACTGCTTAGTAGTATTTAGCTGCCAAACACTTCCAGACTGGACGGGGGAAACCAGAATGAATATATACACACACAAACACTTTCATTGTATTGATTTTAAATGGCATCAAGATTTGCATTCGTATTACACCCTAAGTCATATTACACCCTAAACCTTTCCAGATGGTGGTTTGTTCGAACAACGAACAGTGTCTAACATGATGCACAGCCTACCTCCTCTGTAATGGTCCGGCTGCTCTAGACTTCAAAGGCAGTCCCAAAACTGTTTTGAAGCAGTGATTACAGTAGCTGCATTTCAGGTTTCCCTGTTGCTGTGAAGCAGAAGTTGGACAACCATCTTTCAGGGATTCTTACCTGGTTTGAGCAGCAGGTTGTACTAAATTACCTACAAGGGCCCCTCCAGCTCTGCAATGCATCATTATTTCACTTTGAAGGTTGACTCCTGCTGTTTAAATCGAATAAATAAATTGAAATAATAATAATAATAATAATAATAATAATAAATCACAGTATTTTGCAAAATCTGGAGATCTAAACCAAAGTGAAAAAAGCTCTACCTGTTGTGTTGGAGAGCCACCTAATGGCGCAGCAGGGAAGAAACCTGCCTAGAGAGCAGGAGGCTGTTGGTTTGAATCCCCACTGGTGTATTTCCCAGAATATGGGAAACTCCTATATTGGGCAGCAGCGATATAGGAAGGTGCCAAAAGGCATCATCTCATACTGCACAGGAGATGGCAATGGTAAACTCCTCCTGTATTCTACCAAGAAAACCACATGGCTCTGTGGTCGCCAGGAGCTGACACCGACTTGACGGCACATCCTTTCCTTTTTCCTTTATTGTGGTGTAGCCTCAAGTCCAACTATCCATTATATATAACTCTCTGGAATTCTACCGTCACCATCTGCTTGATAACCTTGCTCAGGGAGGAGAGATTGACTACAGGATTGTAGCTGGAAAATAATCTGAGCCCATTTCTTCAGGAATGGAGTGCCATTTCCTTCAAGGCAATTGGAATTAGGCATGTGTATAGCTTCTGCCTTTTAGGATTGACCATCAACAGTAAAGGATCCAGCAGTCAAGAAATACACCCTAGACTAGCACTTGGTAGGGTTGCAATGAAGACCTTGGAAAGAATATTTAGATGCCGTGACATGTCTATACCTACAAAGATTAGAATTGTTCAGACAATGGTTTTCCCCATGACACTCTATGGATTCAAAAGCTGGACTTTGAAGAAGCAAGATAGAACAAGTATTGACACTTTTGATCTTGGTGCTGGAGAAGACTTTTGAGGATACCATGGACAGCCAGGAAAACAAAAAAATAGATCATAGAACAAATCAATCCAGAATTTTTACTCAAGGCACAAATGACCAGGCTCAAACTATCATACTTTGGACACATTATGCGAAAACCCAGCTCCCATAAGAAGTCCATAATACTGGGAAACGTTGAAGGAAAGAGAAGAAGAGGACGACCAGCAACAAGGTGGATGGACTCAATTACAACAACAATGAATCCACTACTGAGAGATCTTAAAGGCCAAGTTGAAATTGACAGCACTTAATCAATCAATCAATCTAATGATGCATTCACCACATCCACTGAGGCAGTCACTCCCCTTTGCCTAGATGTTATTAGCCAAGATGGGCAGAGTTGAGCACACAGGTAGTAAGCCATATCCCTGTGACATTCTGAGGCTCTACACACGATTGGTGTGGAGAGCCGGGAGGGGTTTGGCAGGCAGGTCAAGCCTGCTCTCCTCACACGAGTAGTTGTCGTGCCCTGGGCTGCTGAATCGGCTGCCACACTATTACTAGCTCCATCACGGAGCCCATCACGGTTATTGCCTATAAAGCTCTAAACAGCTTAGGCCCTGGGTATTAAATTAAGAGTAAGTCTTCTTCGCCATGAGCCCAATTGCCCGTTGAAATCATGTGGAGAGGTTCATCTACGGATGCCACCAGTTCGTCTGGTAGCTACTTGGGGAACAGGCCTTCTCCGTTGCTGCCCATAGGCTTTGGAATGCACTGCCTGTTGAAATAAGAGCCTTCTCATCTCTGGCAATTTTCAAAAAGGCACTGAAGACACATTTGTTCACCCAGGCCTGTAATTAGATTTATAGTTTTAATAGTTTTTAATGTTGGGTTTTAAATGATTTTGATGTTTCAATTATTATTTATTTTGTTTAATTTGTATTGTTTTGTTGTACACTGCCCAGAAATGCAGGTTTTGGGTGGTATAAAAATATGTTAAATAAATAAATAAATAAATAAATAAATAAATAAATAACCATTGTTGAAGCAGTTGCACAAGAGTGCTCTTGCACAACTGGCAAAAAATTTCAGGAAAGCAGTTGCATGACTGTAGGACCATTGGACATCATGGCCATACAGTCACGCAATTGCATTTGCCCAATTTTTCATCAGCTCTGCACACAGGGGCGTAACGAGGCTGAAGTGGGCCCAGAGACAAAATTTTAAAATGGGCCCCTCGCTGATACACACACACTCACTTCACCTGTGACTTGCCTCTGGGGGGGCCCTCGAGGCGTGGGGGCCCCCAGGCAGCCGCCTCCCCTTGCCTAATAGTAGTTACGCCCATCTGCACAACCCACACAATAGCATTAGCGGCAGTGCTAATACCCACCTAACAATGTGCTGTCTGTGAGCTTTTGAACTCAGCAGGTCTGAGTAAATATGCTTAGGATCATGTCACACATCATTAGGAAGACAGATTAGCATGGGATGTTCTGCATTTTCTGTGGACCTCAAAGAAATTTGGTGAAGCAGCTTCATTTCTGAGCTGATGGAGAAATGGTGTAGCATAGCACCTGTGAGTGTGAGTGGCAAACTGAGAAGTCCTTCATTCAAATCACCCTTTGTATGAACTTACTGGGAGGTCTTTTAAGCAAGCAACTACTTTTCAGCCTCATATCTGCAAAATGGGAATAACAGAAACTTCCAGGGTTATAGTCCTATTAATGCATTATGTTCAACACACATACAATGTGTGTACAGTGTATGCACGTACAGATCTGTACAGAGGTACAGTTATTCATACTATGTTGAATGCATGCACAACAGTACTATCTGAACCGTGCATTTGAGGGACCTTTGAAATGAATGCATTCACACAAAAAATGTATGTGTGCAAAGGTGCTCTTACTTCTGGACTTTGGGGCCGAAGTCCAGGGCCTCCACAGCCCCTGCCCCCCCCATTCTCTGTAGTCTTTCCTGGGTGGTGTGGTCACCTGGCAGAGCATGTTGGTGCTTAATTTGCAGGGGGGGCTTCCAAAGGCCTTTAGGTCCAGGCCCCAAAATTACTTAGGTGCACCTCTGTGCGTGTGTACAGACACTTGAACACATGTACAATCTAAAGTGCTATCTAGATGCTCAGGCTGCAATCCTGTACGCAGCTACTAGAATGCATTCATTGAATCAAGCTGTCTAGGATTTCGCTCCAAATATTCGTATTTATTGGAATCTGGGGAACCAACAATAAGATACATTTATTTTATTTATAGTTAAATTTCTATATGGCCATTTATGCCATGGCAGTTGACAAGGTTAAAATACAACAGTAAAAGCCATAAAATCATAGTAAAACAACCCATACAAACTAAAATACCAAGACAGAGCAGCAAGATATATGCTGGTGTCCTGAGCCACACTGAAGATGCACACATGGATAGTTCCAAGCAAACATGGTAAGTGTGGCTTGCTGGTGCATGCATTTGTGTGCAGTGTGCTGCATATGGTGCTGTGTTTGCTTCCATGGGGCATGCTGTTCTCTGTGTTTGTGTATGGTATATTCCTACACATTGCTCTTAAAGTTAGAAGTGAGCCCAATTTGTAAGATTGTAGAATAGATTTACTCCAGAGATGCAATCCTTGTGGAAGGAAACTGGGAGTTGTAGGGAACAACATCTGGGAATCCCTGTTAGAGGGAACAGTGATTGTGAGAGAGGGAGGAAAAGCCCTCTCTCTGTCCACTTTCTCTACTCCGTGCATACTTTTATACACCGATATCATGTCTCCACATAGGCACCTTTTCCCACAAACTAAAAAGCCCCAGATGCTGTAGCCTTGTCTCATAAGGAAGGTGCTCCAGGCCCCTGGTCATCTTGGTTGCCCTCTTCTGCACCTTCTTCAATCTACAATGTCCTTCTGGTGACCAAAGTGACTAGAGTTGTACACAGTATTCCTAATATGGCCACAGGGCCATCCCTAGGGGGTGCAGGGCCAGGGGTGAATCAGCATGTGTGCCCCCCCACTAACAATTTGATCTAATATACATCATATGTAAAACACACACACATACACATGCACATGATCCAATACATAATTGGATTGCTTACAATGCATCTAGGCACACTTAACTCAAAGTTCGATGTTGGCCACTGAGTGTATGGTTATAGTCAAATAATCTATTATATTTTGAGTTATTTGTGCAAAATAAAGTCATACTTAACTTTCTAATGACCTACAGATACCAAAATTTGCATGAACAATCCTGCCATTGAAATTAGTTGAATGTACTACTGTTTACAGCTTTACACCCAAACATGCTGCGGGAAAGATTTAAACATCATATTGTTTGTACAATATTTTTTAGAAGAAATCCTCAACATGTTAAAAAAAACCCACTACCATATAAATATAACTACCAGATTTTAACTGTTATTGTTCTCAACAGATGTTTGAGAACCATTCAATAATCAGATCAGTAACTCCAAAACCACATCATGCCTGAAAGAAACTAGATTTCTCTCAGATTCACATTTGCCATGTATGGCCACTATTCAATAAAATGAATCACATTTGTAGTGCAGAGCATGGAATTCAGCTCTTCTCCCAATGTGATATATTTGAACTCCCTCAGCATGCCTCAAAAACCATTTGGGCTTTTCAAATGTTTTCAGCAGAATGCTAAAAACAATCTTCAAGAGGGGAGAAGGTTGAGCACCCAAAGAGACTAAAAAACACATTTTGTACAGACGGTGCTTTGGCTAGTTCCCTCCCTTTGCAAGTTTTTTAAAAACCCATTGTGAAAGAAGATTCTTGAGGGCACAGACAGCAACTGAACTCACAAGAATGTAAGATAAGAATATAAAAACAAGTATATTTTTGCAATTTGCAAATATGCATTAGCAGAAGCATTTCTCTTAAATAAAAAATAAATTCCAACACGCAATTTAACATATTCCCATCCCACATGTTTCTTTCCCCACTTACCCCTCTGTCTCTAAAAGATCCAACATTTAAGCAACTGAATGTGCATGAATGTAAAGACGTACAAGTCTCCTTATGCAGATACACACTAGCAGAAACATTTTGGATCAGCTGGGCCAGCAGCAGGCAGGAAAGCAGTCCTGCCCACACCCCAAAACAAAACAGACAGACAGACATGATGGCAAACACAGGTGGGCTGGCTAGTTGCTTGGGGCTGGGCAGTCAGCCAGGGTGAGCCAAGCGCGCAGTGACATCATTGAGACACACCACTTGGAGCCACACACCCCCAAGCACACATGGGCCATGGCGGCTGCCGTGCCGCAAGAGCAGAGGTGGGCTCGGGGCTGCCGAGAGAGCGAAGGGGCTGGCAGACTGCTCACTGCTCACTCAGCCACTGCTGCCCCCCCCCCCCCGCCAACAAGGCAGCAGGAGCACAGCAGACATGTTGGCGGCCATGCTGGGAGCCAAGGCAGGTGCACGCAAGGCTGCCAAGCTGAGTGAGCAGAGAGGCAGACAGGCTGCTTCTCACTGCTTGCTCGGCCACCCACTGGTGGTGTGTGCTGCCGCTGCCGTGCCGCTGCCCCCCAGCCAGCTTGCCAACAAGGTAGCAGCAGGCAGCACAGTACACATGGCAGCTGCCACGCTGGAAGCTGAGGTGGGCGTGGGCGAGGCTGCAAAGCCGAGCAAGCGAAGAAGCAGGCTGCTCGTCGTTACTCAGTGTGTGTGCCACCGTGGGGCCCATCCAAGTGCAGGGCCCAGAGCAATTGTCCCGGTCGCCCTGCCCTAAGGACGGGCCTGTGTGGCCACACCATATATTTGTATAAGGGCATAGTAATATTATTAGCATTCTTATTTTCAAAACCCTTCCTAATTATCCTTCGTATGGAATTAGCCCTTTTCACAGCTGCCGCACACTGAGTCGACACTTTCAATGAGCTGTCCACCATGACCCCAAGAACTCTCTCCTGCTCAGTCAATGACAGCTCAGAACCTATCAGTGTATATGTGAAGTTGGGGTTTTTTTGCCCCCAAATTCATTACTTTACACCTGCATTTGCTATTTGGTTACTCACTCTCCCAGTTTGGAGATCTTTTCCCTCAATTATCATATGAGGTTGAGGTTTGGTTGATCAAGAGAGGCTGAATAGCTGGAAATTATACGCAATAAAATTTAAATATTCTTATTCAGTTTACTAGTACATGAGCAACTCTTTTAAAAATATATATTTATTTAATTAATAAGAAAAGAAAAGAAAAGAACATGATTCACCAGCAACTCTTATAGGATGGAAGTAGGATTTATGCCAATGAAGTTTCAGATTTCCCTGCTGTAATTTACATACTACTATAAGCTCCTAAAAATGGATGAGAACTCAATTTCAAGGAGAAAAATTAAAATTTTGTTCATAAACAATTGGTTATCATACTGTGAACTGGCCATGGTTACATTTAACATAAACCTGCTTTGGTCACCCTGCAGGATGACCTATGCAGGGAGAGAGACAGGGGGAGTGACCATGCAGCCTGGCTAATACTCTTGGATCTCTCAGTGGCTTTTGATACTATTGACCATGGAATCCTTTTGGATAGCCTGGCTGAGTTGGGTGTGGGAGGCACTGTTTGGAGGTGGTTCCACTCCTACTGCAAAGCCTGTTCCCAAAAGGTGGTGCTGGGGAACTACTGCTCAATCCCTTGGCAGTTATGCTATGGGGTTCTGCAAGGTTCCATTCTTTCCCCTGTGCTGTTTAACATCTACTTGAAACTGCTGGGAGAGATCATCAGGAGATTTGGCTTGAAGTACCATTAATATACAGACAGCACTCAGTTGTATCTCTCCTTTTCATCAGACGCAGGTGAAGTGGTGACTGTCCTGGATCAGTGCCTAGATGCAGTAATGGACTGGAAAGGATGAATAAGCTGAGACTCAGTCCAGACAAGACAGAAGTACTGTTGGTCAGTGGTTCCTCTGCCTGGGTGAACGATGTTCAGCCTGCTCTAGATGGGGCTGCATTCCCCCTGAAGGACTAGGTTCACAGTCTGGGGGTCCTCATCAATCCAGCATGGTCACTAGAGGTTCTAGTGACCTCTGTGGCTTAGAGTACCTTTTATCCAGGGATGTGCACGGAACCAGTTCAGAGACCCTTTATGGGCCTCCGAACCGGTTCGAAGGACCGGCGGTTCTGCTGGTTTGATTGCAGGGGGTGTCTAACTTTAAGGGCAGGGGAGGGTGCACTTACCCCTCCCCCCACTTTCCCCCCACTGACGTCTGTTTTTGTTAAAGCCCATCAGGGAGGCAGCATACCTCCCTGCTGCCCCGTTGCCCCCATTGTCTAGATATAACCGGAAGTATCTGATGCGCCTGCATGTGCCAGAGCAGATGCACGCACAGCATGGCCGACGCACGTCCACACCTGATGTGCATACAGGCGTGATGTGTGCATGTGCGCGCTGGCAAACACAGGTGCATCAGATACTTCTGGTTATATCCCAAAAACGGAGGCAACGGGGTGGCAGGGAGGTATGCTAACGCCCCGATTGGCTTTGACAAAAATGTACACTGGCGGGGGGAAAGCACGGGAGGGATAAGTGCACCCTCTACCTCTTTTTAAGCAGCACCACCACCGCCTTCGAGCCGCTGGTGAGCAGTTCCGTGCACATCCCTACTGGCTGATATGCCAACTGCGACCTTACCTGGACAGAGATAGCTTGGCCACAGTTACTCACGCTCTGGTAACCTCACTTAGTAATCTCACTTAGATTACTGCAATGCGTTGTACATGGGGCTGCCTTTGAAAACAGCCTGGAAACTGCAGCTGGTACAAAATAAGGCTGCAAGATTATTAACTGGGACTGGACGTTTTGATCATATTGTGCCAGCTGCACTGGCCATCAGCTGCACTGGCTCCCAGTCAGTATCTGAGCTGAATTCAAAGTGCTTGTTTTAACCTTTAATGCCCTAAATGGCTTGGGACCGGGTTACCCAAGAGAGCGCCTTGCCCCATATGTCCCTACCCAAACCTTAAGATCTTTGGAGGCCCTCTTCCAGGTGCCCTTGCCAAAAGAGGTGAGGGTGGCGGCTACCAGGGAGAGGGCCTTTTCTGTGGTTGCACCCCATTTATGAAATGGCCTCCCCAGTGAGGTTCGCCTGGCTTCACCACTTTGTTCTTTTAAACACCAGGTAAAGACCTTTTTGTTTACCCAGGCCTTTTAAATTTTTGTTTTCTAACTTGATCTGATTTTTAACTAATTTTGAAAGGAGTTTTCAAGCTGTTTTGTATTTTGTATTTTCTTTTCTTCTTTTTTGTCTGTTATGATTTAATGTGTTATGTGTTTTTATTGTATCCTCTGTTTACTCCTCTGTTGTGAGCCACCCAGAGAACAATTTATTATGTTATGGCGGCTAACAAGATTATTTATTTATTTATTTATTATAAACCCTCACAACTTAATCTTGGATCAGACAAAAAAAAAAATCAAAGCTAAATTAAAAGAACTCTCCTGTAATCAAAATGTGGAGATAATTTGTTTTTATTTTCCCCATATCTTTGTTTCATTAAAACAGAGCTTGTCTTACAATTTAGAAGATTTTGTTCTAAATTTTCTTAGAATCTGTTTGCTCTTGTGTAAGGCCTCTTTGCACCTATGTAATATCTTGAGGGATTATATCAATGGAGCACCTTCAACTGAGAATAATATGATGTACATATCAGGCGGTATAGAAATATGATAGATAGACAGATAAATAAATAAACAAACATCCATGATTAAATGCTTTATTGTGATATCTACACTGAACCCAGGAGAGAATTCACTGAACCACCGTTGGATGCTTTGGCCAGTTCTGATGACTGAAGCTACACTCTTCTGTACACTCATCAGGGAGTAAGTCCCATTTAGCATAGTGGGACTTACTTCAGAGTAGTATATACATGTCTCAAATTGCACTGTTACAATAATCTGTCTTCTGTCCAGCTGAGAGAAATATGTTGCTTTCAGAGTTCAAGATTTGCTATAACTGCATAGGAACTGAAAACCAAATTTATTTTAAATGCTGTACATTGTAACAGTGTACAGAGGTACTAAGATGTGTCCTAAACATAAAAAGACATTGCAGATCATATGTACCTTACCGGTTTACTTGTTTTTACTTTCAGTGCTGTTTTATTCAATGGTTGCTTTAATCAATTTGTGACGATGAAATCTTGTAATAACCAAATTGTTTGAATAACAGATCTTTGATGTGCTATCTCTGACTTGATATGATGGCCAGCTGTTCAGGGTGAAAAGTCTGAAAAACTCCCTGAGCACATACAAGTGCTTCAGCACACCCAAGGCAACTTTTTGGATCTCAGCCACTGACATTTAATGGAACTGACACTACATATCTTCAGCCATTTTGCACTGACTTATAATTAAAAAGAAATACTTTTTTAAAGCCTATTTGAAAAAATTACATCTGATTGATTGTTCAGTTTTTATACCATTTTTCATAAAATATCTCAAGATGTTTACAAAAGTTAAAATTCCATAAAAACCACACTTTAAAACCCCTGCTAATTTGGCAAAGAGGCACCTTTTAATGTGGTGATTCTCTTTATTGCGCAGGGGAAGAGTAATTGGCCCAATCCACCCCCAGCACAGTACCTCTAGTGACTGTTGCTGGTGTCTACCTTATGTTTCTTTTTAGATTGTGAGCCCTTTGGGGACAGGGATCCATCTTTCTTATTCATTCATTCATTCTCTGTATAAACTGCCCTGAACCATTTCTGGAAGGGCAGTATATAAATCAAATTAATTAATCAATCAATCAATTAATTAATAATTTTAAAAAACCCTTAAAATCAGTTAAATAGTAAACACAATAAAACATCAAATAACAACCATAAAAAAACCAACAGAAACAGAAAAGCTGAGAGACCCTAAAGGGTAAAAGCCTGAATAAATAAAAAGGTCTTTAGCTGTTTGTTTGTTTGTTTGTTTGTTTGTTTGTTTGTTTTTAAGCAGCCACAGATTTCAAAGAGCAGACATTCACTGGGATAGCATTCCAGAACCTGGGGGCAACAACAGAGAAGGCCCTGTCCCACGTACATGAAAATTTAGCCCCTTTCAACATTGGCAAACGGAGCAAAGGATATTCAAACAGGGATGTGCCCGAATCGGTCTGGAGGCCTCTGAACCAGTTTGGACGTGGCCCAGTCCAGTGGGGCTCGCTTTAAGGGCAGGGGGGTTGTACTTACCCCTCCCGCCACTTTCCCCCCTCCAGCACTCTGTTTTTCTATAAAGCTTTGGGGGTGGCAGCATTCCTCCCTGCCGCCCCTGCCCCCATCATTGGCTGGAAATAGCGGAAGTACCCACTGTGCATGAGCGTGCCGCCTGCGCATCCTCTGTGCACGTCACACATTGCGTGCGCATGCCACGTGCGTGATGTGCGCACGCAATGTGTGGGGGTGTGCATGTGGCAGCAAGCGCATGCGGGGCAGGTACTTCCGCTATTTCCAGCCAATGACGGGGGCAGGAGTGGCAGGGAGGAACACTGCCACTCCCCAAAATTTCAGCAGATTGTGGATTCACTTGAAAAAACTTTCTAGAGTGGAACCCAGAAGTTCTGCCCACCACTAGCCATTTGTGGTGAAATATGATGCTGATAAGCAGAGGTGCACCTAGGTAATTTTGGAGCCTGGACCTAAAGGCCTTTGGAGGCCCCCCTTCCCTACAAATTAAGCATCATCATGCTTGGCCAGGTGACCACACCACCCAGGACAGACTAAAGAGGATCTTGGGGGCCCCAGGGGCTGTGGAGAACCCGGACTTTGGCCCCAAAGTCCAGGAGTAAGAGTGCTTCTGCTGATAGGTAGTCTTAGGGTGCTTAAAAGGTGTTTACTCTGGACCTACCACACTTTATTCACATTTTACAGGGTATCTATTGTCATCAAATCATCATTCTGCTTCCCTGTCTGTACTTCATGCATCTCTTTTTCAGGAAGCAGGACATCTGATTTATTTATTTTTTAAAGACTGGAACAGTAGTTTACTTTCCACAAATATAGGTCCCCTTAGTGCTACTCTGTAGTCTGTTTAAAGAGGTGTGGATTTGATGAATTGTATGCAATGGCGTAGTGGGCAGGTGAGCTTACTGCTACACTTTGGTGCACCTTTACTATTAATTCTCCCATTAGTACATAGGAACATAGGAAGTTGTCTCATGCCAATTCAGACCATTGGTCCATCTAGCTCAGTCTTGTCTACACTGACTGGTAGAGGATGCCAAAGCAGGTGTCTTTCCCATACATACCTGGAGCTGCCGGAGATTGAAGCTGGAGCCTTCTGCATCCAAAGTAGATGCTCTACCACTGAGCTACAGTTCCATTCCCATACCATTTTATCAGTGCAGTGTATTTTTTAATCCATGTGTACTAAGCACCTTTAAAAATATTTTATAATATTTTTATTTTATTAATTTTAATAATTAAACATAAAAATATCTGCATGTTTAAATGAAAATATGTTTTAGGTCAAATTTCAAAACTGCACTGCCCTTTTGCTTGACACCATTTTAGAAACATGTTTCCCCCCAGTCTTTTAGTGAAAAAATACTTTTTATCCTCTTTTTAAAACTGTTTTTAAAAGGAATCACATGATAGTGCCCACAGAACAGGATAGTAGTAGGAACTGCTAATATATCACTACTCCACCTCCCTTTTGTTTAGTACATACTCTCATCTGTGTGATACTTCTCTCCAGTTCTGACTCCACCACATGGTCAATGGGTTGTTAGTCAAATTCAAACTATGTGCGCTTGCGTCCAGGGGAAGCTTTTCCAAGAAGTATATGAAGAAAAGGCAAGGGAAGGGGATTGATGCCTCCCCTAATCTGTACGGTTGTGTGCAGATCTAAAGAAGATAGCCAAGCTCTGTCTGTGAAAGGCTCCTACGACGCAAGGTGTATTATGGGATTAAAATCAGAACAGAACAGGCCGGAATGACCTCTTTAAAATCAAACTGGTTCTGTGAAACAGCAGATTGTGTTGAGAACACTTGAGAACAACATTTTAGAAATATTTCCACACAGGGGCGTAACTACTATTAGGCAAGGGGAGGCGGCTGCCTGGGGGCCCCCATGCCTCGAGGGGCCCCCCAGAGGCAAGTCACATGACTATATATTGTGAAGTGTGTGTGTGTGTGTGTCAGCGAGGGGCCCATTTTAAAATTTTGTCTCTGGGCCCACTCCAGCCTTGTTACGCCCCTGTTTCCACATTAGAAATGTTCCATGTTAGATTTGTTAGAAATAGTTCTAACATTTTAGAAATATTAAAGGTCTATGTTTAGAAATATAACATTTGAAATATTTCCAGGACCAGTATAGCTTTTATCAACCCCCTCACAACCAGGAACAGTCCAGAATGGGCCCAAGTGGCCCAGAACAACCAGTTTGTAAATAACTTCTTTGTCAAAAAAGTGGGATGTGTTAAAGACAAAACGATATAATAAAATAAGAATAAGAATAAATGTTATTAACCCATTCCCAGCCAAAAAAGAAATGGAACAGAACAGGCTGCAATAACCCCTTAAAGATTAAAGTGAATGCAAGAAAACCATGGAAAATGTTGGAAACACTTGAGAACAATGGTTTAGAACTGAAATCTGTCCAATATTAGATTTTTAAAATCAATTCCACCACACCTAGGAATGGCCCAGAATAGCCTTGAGCAGTTCCAAAGTGGCATTTAATAAATAATCTCTTAATTTCAGAAATATATTGTACCACATCAATGCAGTTCTAAGGCATGAAACACAGCTAGATTCACATGTCACACTGGATTGGGTGGAAATGAAGGAACCCACAAAACTTCCACAAAACCTACTTTCCAGTACCTATTCCGGGCAAAAGCCTGGAATGCTAACCTCTATGCAAAGCAGCCAAAACCACAAGTCTTCCTCCTATTGACTTGTGATGCAGAAAGTCACAAAATGTGCATAGAATCCACAATATAGTTCTGGACAATAAGTGATACTCCCGAAAGAAAGTCTAGAAGGGAAACTTCCGAGGAATCAAAACTGACCAAAAGTATGTGTTTCATTAGAGGAGAATGACAGAACAAGCCACAAAATGTCCTCAACGCGAAATAAACTGCACTGTGAAAAACATCTCAGACCGTCAACTTCCGAGCCACTCAGTGAGACCAAAAGCACACACGGCGTGGGACGGCTTCAACATGATATGGTGAGCCACGGCATGTCTGAAGATCAGAACCCACATTTCATTCTATTTGGACCCTCAGCTTGTGCCTTAGTTGGCCCACTCCTGATGCCAGGAGGATTGCGGGATACTGCTTATTACTCAGTATAGGTACTGGAATGTGGATTTTGTGGAAGTTTTATGGCGCACCCTCTTCCCACCTAATCCTGTGCGATGAGTGAATCTGGCTGAGTGGAGGAGAAGTTGAAGTGGGGCGTTGCAAATCCGTCCCTTTTAATGACTAACGTCTTGCCCTGCCTCCGCCTCCGCCTCCTCCCCCCCGCCCCGCCGCTTTTGGCCGTATGCCGACCCACTTGTAGACACTACGAACCCCCTCTCTCTTTCTCTCTTGCGTCCTCAGTGCGCTTCTGCTTGTTGTTCGGAATGTCTCTGAAGCTGCGGCTACAGACGGGGGGGGGGGGAAGGAGCGGTGTGGGCGGGGTCGAGAGGTAGCCTTGGCCAATCAGGAGAAGACCTTGGCTTCGCAGATTGACTGGAGCCAGACTTACAATTCATGTTATCTGGTGGATGAGGCCGCGGCAGTTGAGGGTGCGCAAGAAGTGGGCGGGCCCAGGACGCGGCGCGAGAGGCTTCTGTTTGTCTCTGTGGAACTGTGAGGGGAGCGAGACGGGCTGAGGCGGCGGGACCTGGACGGGACAATGGCGGCGCTCGCGGCCTCCCCTCAGAGTCGGCGGCGGCGCCCCTGCGCGACTCTCCTCTGTTGGGCGACTCCGACATCGGCGGTGACGGTGGCGGCGGTGGCCGGGCTGCTTCTTGCCCTTCTCCTCCCTAAAGCTACTACGGGTGAGTTCCCGACGATGTTTATAACGGGCCAGTCAGGAAGGAGCCGAGTCCCTCCGTCTTCTCAGTCCCCCTTCAGCAACATGGCGCTGCTGCTGGGACCGCCCAGGGGAGAAAGCGCCGGGGTGGGGGCAGCAGACGCGGGGCTGCGAGCTTCATTGTTGGGAGGCGGCCGCAGCAGCAGCAGCAGCGAGGACTGGACCACGGCCGCCCTGAGCGGCAGTCGCGACTCCTTCCTCCTCAACAGCAGCCTTGAGTCTTCCTGTTGTGCGGGCGGCGGCTTAACATAGTAAACAGTCTTCTTCGCAAAGGCCAACCCCCCCTCCCCGCCTCATTGCCAGGGACATTCCCCAAAGGGGCTGTTTCACTCCTTTCTCCGCTCACGTCCAAGAGAATGATGAATGCTACAAAAAGCAGCCTACAGATCCTTTTAGGAGTCCCCCCCCCGGTGTGTGTGTATGTATGTGTGTATTTGTGTCGTGCATCCTCTGTGTGTATGTATGTAGGAAGTACACTGTGGATCCCCCCACACCCGTAGCTCCTCATAGGCTCTAGACCGTCTCTTTTCTAAACCTAAATCTACCAGGCTTCCTTCTCCAACCTAGGGGAGGCATATATTTTCTCTCCGCTCCCCGGTGTACAGAATCTTCTTAGAAAGGCTCCCAACAACGCGCCCCTTCTCCGAGCTCCGTAGAACAGATGCTACTAACTGCATAGCGCAGATGGAAGGGGTGGGGGGTGTTGATGATGGGATTTTCTCCTTAATAAAGAGTCAGTGGCACCTTCTGTTCGCGGCGACTGTAGTGGCTAGTACCAATTAGCCACGTGTTTTCCTTTTCGCAGATAATGTAAGCTTTGTAGGTGGTGTGTAGAAGACGCTGATGTCCTGTTAATAAGTAGTATTTGAATGATTCACATTCTCCCCCACAAGTTTTCAGAACTTGTAATGAAACCAGGGAAAATCAAATATGTTTCTTTCTCTGTGGCATGTAGAAAAGCTTGCAAAATACTAACTGGTATCTCGTTAAGATGCAATACCAGGTATGCTACCTTAGAATATATTTTTAAGTAAAATCAACCATAAGTTTGAAGTAAATGTGTTTAGGGTTGATGACAGTAGTCAAAAGACAGTAATGCTGAGAACTTGCATAGTAAGTAAAGCAAAACATCTTAGGAGTAGCAAGTATATGGATCTCAAAATTGTTGTACCTGTTGCTGTAATGGGGGGGTGGGCTTGTGGATCTATATACAGTTTCCTGAATTCACATGGTTTTTATGTAATGTTGCCAAAAATCAGCCACTGGGTCATAGCTCCTGCCCTTGTCCATGCAATGCACTGTAACAATCACAAATCCAGCACTTTGTAACACTGCTGTGATACAACATAAATCCAAGGTGTGGATCTTCATGATTGTTTACAAGCAGCACTTTAAACCCGTTATCACATCTCTCTTCTGTGCACAGATTTCATCAAATAAATATAGATCCAGAATTTCATGGTGCAAAAACCTAAATCTGAGATTTGGATTCTCCATTATTTTTATAGGTAGATCACAAAACTCCACCAGATTACCACAGTTTACATCTATGCCCCCCAGATTTCATTGCAAAGAATAATGATCCACCAGCATGTGGTACGAAAGTGTTGATCTCAGGCATGGATCCTCATGAGCTTTCTGTCTAATCACCACTCAGATCTGTGGCCAGGATCTCTGATCACAGATTCAACATCTTGTATCACCCCTGTGGCGCATAAATCCAGATGTGGAAGTTCATGGATTCTTATGGCTTTGACAGACAGGTTCTGCAGATCCTAACCTACATTCATTCCCAACAGACTGCACAATAAAAATTTTATATCCAGAAATCTTGATCCATATATGGATGTCCATGAATCAATGAATTTTGCACCAAACTACAAAAATTCATTATCACACTTAAAATTTGTGTCCACAGACTACACCATAGAAATAATACATCCAGCTGTCTATGACATTCCTGTGTCACAAAAATGCTCATCTGAGGCATGGATCCTTATGGTCTTACACTACAAATCTACTACCCAATCACAGCTTGATTCAGCCTGTTTCACCTTTGCTGCTGCCACAGGGGCATGCAGTCAGCCTGAGGTTATCTAGAGTTACCATGGTTTTAATTCCTTACAATGCACAAACCTTGGATGTTGATTGTTTTTATATCCAAATGCCCGAAACCTAGCATCTAATTATCTTACACATCCATGATGGTGGCATCAATAAAATATTACTTAAAGCATTTGTATACAGTTTTTCAACAAGAAAAGTTCCTAAAGCAGTTTATGTTGTGAAAGAAATGAAAAAATGGTTCATTGCAAGCCCTTTGGGGGCAATCTAAAAAGCAACAGTAGGGAGCACCAGGAAGAGCCACTGGAAGGATGCTGTGCTGGGATGAATAGGGACAGTTGCTATGTCCCTCCTAAATATAAAAGAGCTGCCACTTTGAAAAGTGGAGGTAACAAAACTAGTGTTTTATAGTGGTACAAGGACCTGCATCTGAAGCATAAATCATCATGTAATCATCATGATGTAAGTCTCATAAGGGAAGGGCCATCTCTCAGTGATGGAACACATTCTTTGACTGCAGAAGGCCCCAGGTTCAGTTCCTGGCATGTCCAAATGAATGTCCAGGTAGGGCTGGGAAAAACTCCTGTCTTGAAATCCTGGAAAGCTGCTGCCATTCAATGTAGGCAGTACTGAGTTAGATGGACAAATAGTCTGCCTTGGTAGAAGGCAGTTCCTTATGTCCATCTGTATAATCTCCCTCTTTTGCAAATAGAATTCTGAAATGTGTTGACTAATCATGTTTGCGTCTACTTACTACAGAATAGTAATGGAACCTGCACTTTCTGGTCCTGCAGTGAAGGAAAACCCATGTCTGGTGCACAGATTCTTATAATTGTTAAATGCAGACTCCATCCTTTTTAATCACATTATGTACTCATGGCATATCTCTTCAGCATGAAAACCTTGGATTCATTGTGTGATCTGGTATTTAGTGACACAAATTACAGTATTCATGGCACAGATCCTCATGAAGTCTCACTGTAGTTTAATGCAGACTTCTCAAATATGATTGATATTGGGACATTACAGTTTTATGGTCTTGATCAGTATCAGTGTTCTCTCTAATTTTTTTCCATCTTTGTGCAGAATGAATTTTGTTCTGGGTGGCAGTATCAAGGCACTGTGACCACACATGTATTCAGAATGGTGCCTACCTGATTCAACCTGAGTGGAATCTAAAATTAACTGAGCGGACATCAAAAAATGTGTGAGCACACACCTTAGAGGGAACACTGATTAGTATGATGGATCACTACAGTGATGTGAAAACTTGCATCCAAGGGATCAGATCCTATTATATCTTCACTAGCGGTTGGTTGGGTGGTTGTTGTTGTGTTTAGTCATTTTTCATATCCCATAGTACTTGTTTCCTTGGAATTATGGAGACCTCTCTTAAAAGCTTTATGTCCTAGCACTCTGCATAGTCACCTTAAGTGGCACAGTGGAGAAATGCTTGACTAACAAGCAGAAGGTTGCTGGTTCGAATCCCCGCTGGTATGTTTTTCAGACTATGGGAAACACCTATATCAGGCAGCAGTGATATAGGAAGATGCTGAAAGGCATAATTTTATTTATTTAATACATTTCTTTACCACCCAAAATGCAAGTTCTCTGTGTGTCATCATCTGATATTGTGTGGGAGGAGGCAATGGTAAATCTCTCCTGTATTCTACCAAAGAGAACCAGAGGGCTCTGTGGGCACCAGGAGTAGAAATCGACTTGACGGCACACTTTATCTTTACCTTTTACTCTGTGCATGCATTCCAAGATGGTACAGGGGCTCAAGAGGGCTCTGTTTCCCTTAATGGCATCCCCAAGCACTCAGCACAGCACTGCATGGGGAGAATGGTAGTTTCCGTATAGCGTCAGGAGAATTGTGCAGAATATTCAGCTTTGGCTGAAGCTTCACGCAGGCCCAATGAGCAATTAGGAAGCTGCACTGAGGGTTAATGGGGACTACCACCGACCTCTGGGCCTTACAGTGAAGAGCACTGCTATATCCTCTGCCTAGACTCAGTCCAAGCCAACCACTAAACTACCACCCTACTTGCCAGCCTGTAAATGAAAAACATGTCTAGTATCGGAAACACCAAAATTTCCGAAAGCAAGAACTGGTAGTTGCTAGGCACTGCTTGACTACCATTTCCCCATGATAGGGAGATTTACTTAGAGGTAGGGTTGCCAACTTTCTAGATATCGGTCTGGACTGGAGTCTCCAGGAATTGTTGTCATTTTCCAGGAAAGATTGAAAAGTATTCCTGGAGATGTTAATGGCTTGATGTTGTGCAAAATATTGCTGGCGGGAGATAGGAACATAGGAAACTGCCATATACTGAGTCAGACCATTGGTCTATCTAGCTCAGTATTGTCTTCTCAGACTGGCAGCGGCTTCTCCAAGGTTGCAGGCAGGAATCTCTCTCAGCCCTATCTTGGGGAAGCCAGGGAGGGAACTTGAAACCTTCTGCTCTTCCCAGAGCGGCTCCATCCGCTGGGGGAAATATTTGCAGTGCTCACACATCAAGTCTCCCATTCATATGCAACCAGGGCAGACCCTGCTTAGCTATGGGGACAAGTCATGCTTGCTACCACAAGATCAGCTAGATCTTTAGGAATAGCTTCAGTCACCGTTAACAACCCTAACTAGAGAGAATGGTGGATGGTTGGAGAGAGACATAGTTCATATTTTTATTTTAAAGCTGTGTCAGGCAACCTTAGAACTGTCACTGCTACTGCCTTATCACAGCCTGAAATGCAGAGCTCACCTGGAGCCAAAAGGAAGCTGCTTTGGTCCTTCATTTTCTCTCTCTCTTCACACCCTCCTGCCTGCCTTTCCAAAACTATCTGATCTCTTGAAACCCACCTTTCCTTCCTCCACCCCCCAAATTACATTGTCGATTATCAAAATTCCTCTTGCATTGCTGCTCATTTCAGTCAGCAGGGTGGAGGGGTTGGGGGAAAGAGTGGATCATGGTTACTCTCCTTCAGAATCAAAGGGAGAGAGGATCGAGCTGGGCTGGTGCCTTTCTTTCTTCCCTCCTCTTCTGCAGGCTTTGGCCATGCCTGGTTCAGAAAAGGGAATGAAGAACAGAGCCAAATCTAGACACAGGCTAAGCAACCTACTGCTTAGGGCCTCATGTTATGAAGGTGTTAGGCTTTGAATATCAAAAAATGACTAAATTTCTAGTTTTACATAATTGATTGAAAAATAGAGAAAGGTGAAAAATACTTTAAAATGGATATTTATTGTTCTCATAAGACAAAATTATATTTACAGTATATGGCTACACAGTCACTTACCATATTGCATTTATGAATCTGCAGAAATAACTGTAAGTTATATTGAAAATTTATTAGGCCAGGGCCCAGTTTAAATCAATACCCACTATCACAGTTCCAAGTAGTGTTAGCCTTTTCAGATGAATGCTGCTGTAATCTTGAGCAGCGCAGCAAATGGGGTGAGCGATGCACTAGGGTGGGCCTTCTGACCCATTTTGTAATGCTATGGGGACTTATTAAGCTTGGCATAACTTTGGGCCTCAGCATGTCCTAATAATCCGCTTGACCCTTGCCCTTCATAGCTTATTAAATCTAGAGGGAGGAAATCTTTGGCTGGGTCCAGCAGGTTCTAAACACCTCATTGAGAGAGAGAGTGGTCACAGCTTTGCTGAAGGAAGCTGTTATCTGACCTCTCCTAAAGAAACCTAGTCTGGACCAAGTGGATGTTAACAACTATAGGCCTGTGGCTAATACCCGCTTCCTGGGCAAGGTTCTTGAGTGTGTAGTGGCTGATCAACTCCAGACACTCTTAGAGGAAATAGATTATCTAGGTTGATTTCAATCGGGCTTCAGGCCTGATTTTGGAACAGAATTTGCTTTGGTCACCTTATGTGTCACCCAGGGGTAGTGCAACTCTCTTGAACATCGAAGCAAATTTTGATACCATTCACCATGGTATCCTCTTGGATAGCTGGCTGAGTTGGGTGTGGGAGACACTGCTTGGCATGGCAATGGTTCTGCACCTACCTGGATGCCCACTTCCAAAAATAAGTTGTGCTGGGGATCACTGCTCATTCCTTTGCTAGTTGTGCTTTGGGGTTCCTCAATGTTCCATTCTTTCTCTTATGTTGTTTAACATCTACATGAAACTCCTGGGAGAAGTCATCTGGACGTTGGGCCTGAGGTGTCATCAGTATGCGGATGACATACTGAGGTGTCATCAGTATATGGATGACGAAAAAGAGTTGTATCTCTTTTTCCACCGTAATCGGAGCCCATCCTTCACATAGGGGTAATTCCATTACGCTTTCTGAATCGACAGGAAGTTCCCACAGCAGAGTTTTCTTGGAAGGTCGACTGAGTGCCAATCCCCAGTTCCTTTTCCTGTCGCCCTCAGGATCGGCAGGAGAGAGAGAGAGCCCTGAAACCTTTCTCCCTTTTCCCCTTGATTTTTTACTCCTAATCTTCTTACTTTACTACTATAACTTATAACTCTTATCTCAGCCACACTGCCTTCGAAGCTAAGCTCCCTCAGCTCTCTTTTCAATCTTTTTAAAAATTTCCCCCCGCCGCGCCAGATGGAGTGCGCTCACGCCGCCGACACCATTATGGCTTCTTTTTCCGAGGGGGACACAATGGCCCCTATCGCCGCCCTAGGAACGGGGGCAGAGGCACCAGACGGGCACCAGAGCCACAAAAAAGAGGCCACCCTTTCCACGGGGGCCGGTGCTGCGCCAAAGAAAAAAGCAAAGAAGAAGGAGTGGCGGGCAGAGGAGCAGCCGAAGGCTGCTGGAAGCCGCCAAAAGCCCTGCAAGCCGCCGGTCGCACGGTTAAGTGAATGCCTGCTTTTGCAGGCGGTCTGTCAGCAACGGCAACTGCGACGGATTCCGTCCCCAAGGCTACTAGCCCACCAGGGATCGGAACTACGGGGGAATGCAGCTGAATCAACAACGGGCGCTTCACTACCGCCCGCGATCGCGGCTGAAGAGCAGCAGGACAACGAAGCCCCGGAGAGGCCTGCGAACGATACGGAGGGTCGGGCGGCGGACCCCCAGGGACCTGGAACCTCTTTACTTGTGAGTAAACCCCCGCTCAGGCAGGGAGAGACAGGGCCACCCATCTCAGAGGAGGGGGCCACGTGGCTGAGGAGCTTCATAGCCAGGGAGTTTAAAACCCTTTTCTCTGCCCTGGCTATGGAAGAGGGAACATCCCCACCCCCATTGGGAGGGGGAAAGGGTAGAGACTCATCATCCTCCCCAGTTTCGGTCATCTACAGGGGGCCCATTCCCGAGGGGGAACGAGGACGTTTTGTCCCGCGGGCACCCGCATCAAGAAAGAGGAGGCGACACCGCTCTCCCTCATCATCATCATCATCATTGCCATCAGCACCTCCCTCTAAAAAGGGAGACCCTCCCCCCAAAAGAGGCTCAAAAAAGCGACCACCTATCACCCAAACCATCCCAACCCCACAGGGCCCTGAGCCAAGACCGCCTACGGCCCCACAAGGTCCTGGGAGGGGCCTGGTGGCACCCCCTAACCCAGAGGGTTCTGACAGCCAGGACCACTCCACATCTGGGACAGAGGAAGGAGAGATATCAGAAGAGGAGGAACTGACCCAACAGGCACCAAGTTCCTCCCGATTGTTCACTCAGACAGACTTTGAAGTTCTGCTGGCAAAGGCGCGCGCACCATTAATATGGTCGCCCCACTGGACAACACGGAGGTCAGGCAGGAGCTGGACCAGGAGGTCTTTCCTTCCACCTCCAACGCTATGCCTATAGTGCCTTTCCCGTAGCTGTTCCTAGACACTCTCAAGGCCGAATGGAACACACCCTTTTCACACAGGTCCGTGTCTCATTTCTCTAACAAATTGTACACGGTACCACAAGAAGTGGAGGCGCTGATAGCACCCCCTGCGGTCGATGGCCCAATTTCACAACTGGTATCTGGAACAAGGAGGGAGACGAACAACTTAAAGCCCCAGAAGACAAGAAGTGTGAGTCAATTTTAAAGAAGGCTCACGAGGCCTCTGCCAACGTTGTCAGGGCAGCAGCGGCAAATTCTATCTTTGCCAGGGCATCAGTCCTCTGGGCCAAGGAACTAGTCCGGATGGTCCCACCTGAGAATACGAATACGAAGGCAGGGCATCAACAAGATGGCGAAGGCCGCAGCATTCATGGCAGATTCCAGCCTGGATTGCATCCAGCAAGCTTCAAGAGCCATGGTGTCAGCGGTAGCAGTCAGGCGCTGTCTATGGCTTAAACATTGGAAGGTGGATTCCAAGTCCAAGCTCAATCTGGCCTCAACCTCCTTCAATGGGAAGAAGCTATTCGGAGAATCACTAGAACCCATACTAGTGGACACCAAAGACAAGAAAAAGGTGATGCCCTCAACCAGAATGGAGGGCCAGAAGCCATTCAGAGCGGGATCTCACATCAGATATTCCCGCCCTCCTTTCAGACAAACAAGCTACTCGTCGGGCAGCTCCTTTCGTGACTACCGGCAATACAACCAGCGACCAGCGGATCGCCCCCAGTGGCAGCAACGACAGAGGGGAGGTTCTCGGCAACCCTTCAACAAACAATATCGAGCACCCTCTTTCCACCAGCGCAAACAATGATGCGGTACCGGTCGGAGGCAGGCTTCAAAGGTTCCAAGAGGTCTGGACCTCGGCCACCTCCGACCAGTGGGTCCTCTGGACAGTCACGCACGGTCTCACTCTGGAGTTCTCATCTCATCCCCCCGACAGTTTCCGCGTCACACCTGTTCCCAAGAACACAGAAAGGAAGATGTTGATGACAGAGGCCATACAACATCTCCTCAGGATCAAGGCAATAGAACAAGTGCCGAGGATCGAAGCTGGGCGCGGTGTATACTCGCTTCTCTTTTTGGTCCCCAAGAAGGACGGATCCTGGAGAGCGGTCCTGTACTTAAAACCGTTGAACCGCTACATCAGGAAGCGCACCTTCAGGATGGAGTCCCTTAGAACAATCAAGCAGGTGGTAAGGGATGGAGAATTCTTGGCATCAGTGGACCTATCGGAGGCCTACCTTCACATCCCGATACATCCACAACATCGACGTTTCCTCAGATTCGCCTTCAACAGCCAGGAATACCAATACAGGGCAATGCCTTTCGGCCTATCCTCAGCACCCAGAGTGTTCACAAAGATCATGGTGACCTTGATTGCATACATCAGGTCCAGGGGGAGTGCGCATCCACCCGTATCTGGACGATCTTCTCTTGCGCTTGTACTCGCTACCGAGCACCAAAGAGGATATCCAGAAAACACTGGAGATCTTAGCCACACACGGCTTTGTGGTGAATCAGAAGAAGAGTCACCTGTTACCCACGCAAAGGCTCCGACATCTAGGAGCGATCTTCGACACGTCCAAGGGTTGCATCTACCTAGACTCAGAAAGGAAGAAGAAGATATCCCGGCTCATGTCTTCAGTACTGGGAGCACACGTCTGCCAGGTCATGACTTTGGCCACACTTCTAGGTTCCATGACAGCTGGCATAGAATGCACCCCCTGGGCCAGGTAGCATTCCCGCAGCCTGCAGTGGTTTCTGCATTCCCGCAGCCTGCAGTGGTTTCTGCACCCCTACCAGGACAGCATTACAACTCGTTCCAAACTCTACATCCAGATCCCCCTAACCGTTCGGGTGTCACTGGACTGGTGGAGATCCAGGGCCCTAGCCAGAGGCCTCCTATTCCACATCCCAAGCAAAATAACAATAACAACAGACGCAAGCCTGGAAGGGTAGGGAGCACACCTCGGGCACCTGTTTGTACAGGGGAGGTGGCACCCACGGGAAACCAAAAGATCGATCAATCTGCTGGAACTCAGAGCAGTACGGCTGGCCCTGATTCACTTTCATCAACACGTCAAGCACCGCAACGTGCACATTCGCACGGACAACACCACAGCAAAAGCACATATCAACAATCGGGGGGGGGGGGCATGAGATCCAGGCAGCTGATGCAGGAGTCAGCCAGACTTTTCACGTGGGCAGAGAGGAACCTTCTCTCCATAACGGTAGAGCACCTCAGCAGCGTCTCAAACCGCAGGGCAGACTGGCTCAGCAGGAGACAAGTGGATCCAGCGGAGTGGGCCCTGAACTAGGAGGTCTTCGAGGAGATGACCCACTCCCTGGGCCGACCAGAGGTGGACCTGTTCGCCACCAGCGAGAACAGGAAAGTACCACGTTTCATGACACGCTTCCGTCACCCGTGGGCAGAAGGGACGGACACCCTATCCAGCAGATGGCTGAGGGGCCTACTCTACACGTTCCCTCCAACAGCAATAATCATGAGAGTGATCCAGAAGACACAGCACGAGAAGGCCGAGGTCATTCTAATCGCACCCTGGTGGCCACGTCGACCGTGGTTCGCCGACCTGCTCATAATGTCAGTGCTACCACCCTGGCCCCTCCCGAGGAGACCGGACCTGCTGTTCCAAGGCCCTGTTCTCCATCCCGACCCAGACTGGCTCCAGCTCTACGCCTTGACGTTGAGCGGCAAGCGCTAGCGGGCCTAGGGTACGACCACAAGGTTCAGACGACTATACTAGCCTCCAGGCGCGCTTCCACCAACAGAATTTACCAAACCACATGGAGGGCCTTCTCGCTATGGTGCAGGAGAAAAGCGATTACACCCACTACAGCAAGGGTGCAGGAGGTCCTACTATTCTTACATGACGGCCTGGACCAGGGCCTGCGGCCTAGCACACTACGCAGACAGACCTCTGCCTTAGCATCCATACTGGAACTAAATTCAAGAGGCTCCTCGATCCTCCTTCACCCCCATATTAGACGCTTCCTGAGAGGAGCTTCAAACCTGGCTCCATCTCCGTTACCAAGATTCCCATCGTGGGACCTGAACAAGGTCCTGAACGCACTGACTAGATCGCCATTCAAACCCCTAAAAGAGGCATCCCTCAGAATCCTCACGGGCAAGGTGCTATTCCTGGTGGCTATCACTTCGGCGCGCAGAGTGTCCGAACTTAATGCTCTCTCAGTACGCAAGGAGCTATGTTTTTTTCAAGAGGAAGCAGTAGTTCTGTAACTGGACCCTACTTTCCTACCCAAGGTTAACTCGATATTCCACAGGGCACAGCCGGTAGTACTTCCCTCTTTCTGCCCTAGGCCATCCCATCCATGGGAGAAGTCATGGCATTACCTGGACGTCAGGAGGGCCCTACGCATGTACATCAGGAGGACAAAGACGTTTCGCAAGTCTGAAGTCCTTTTTGTATCCTACAACTCCACTACCATGGGAAAGAAGGTGTCAAAAGCTACCTTGGCAAGATGGATACGTGAAACCATTATACTGGCCTACAGTACCTTAGAGCTTCCTGTTCCACATGGCATTACAGCACACTCGACGAGGAGTGCGGCCGCCTCGGCAGCCTTTTCAGCCCGAGCATCCCTTCAGACCATTTGCCAGGCAGCAACGTGGGCCTCAGTCACCCCGTTCATCAAACATTACAAAATCTCAGCTTTCCACGAGGAGCAGGCGGCCTTCGGCCATACGGTCCTCCAACAGGTAGTCTAGCACCGTTTATGAGACTTCTGCGACCCACCCACACAAGACTGACTGTTCATCCGGCTGGGGTATGTCCCTATGTGAAGGATGGGCTCCGATTACGGTGGAAAAAGGAACATTGGGTCTTACCTGTGAAGGGTCCTTTTTCACCGTAATCGGAGCCCATCCGACCCAGCCCGTGGAAGCCTAAAGGGAGAGAAGATTCGATAGCTGGTGGGTCACCAACGGAAGATACAACGGAAAATACATATATATATATTAAGAAAAAAGAGAGAGAGAGAGAAGAAGACGAAGAGACAAACAACAGAGTTAGAAAAAGTTAGAGTAATAATGTTTTCCTTCTAGTCTCATCAAGGGTTAATAGAGTAGGGGACGATAAAAGGACCAAAGAATGACGGCAAGCGGATGGGCTGATCTGGTGGCAGCGGTGAGCCTAACTTAACACTTCCTTACATCTTTACCTTTAACCTCAAAAATATAGCTCTCTCTCCGTAGTTTTCACAGCATCCTTCGGCACGACAGTCGGAACTGGGGATTGGCACTCAGTCGACCTTCCAGGAAAACTCTGCTGTGGGAACTTCTTGTCGATTCAGAAAGTGTAATGGAATTACCCCTATGTGAAGGATGGGCTCCGATTACGGTGAAAAAGGACCCTTCACAGGTAAGACCCAATGTTCCTTTTTCATCAGGTGCAGGTGAGGCAGTTGCTGTCCTGAATCAGTGCTTGATGCAGTAATGGACTGTATGAGGGTGAACATGTTGAGACTTGATCCAGACAAGACAGAAACCCTGTTGGTCGGTGGCTTGTCTGTCCGGGTGAATGATGTTCAGCCTGTTCTAGATGGGGTTGCAATACACTCCCCTGAAGGACCAAGTTCACAGTCTAGGGACGCTCATTATCCAGCACTGTCACTAGAAGCTCAAGTGGCCTTGGTGGCTCAGAGCACCTTTTATCAGCTTTGACCAGGGCCGGTGGAATGCGGTAAATGAGGACTGCATGGCAGGGGGGCGCTGACATTGGGAGGGCGCCTCCTGCTCCCTTCCCCACTGCGCCTCACTGCTTGCTCAACTTCCTCTCTAGGCGACAGCTCATGCCCTGCTGCTGTGTGAGAAAGCAGTAGCTTCCCTTTCCCCCAGCCCTGTCCATGGTTGGACTGGAAACAACATGGCGCTTCTTGGTTGACGGGGCGGAAAGAGGGGAGAGGAAGTGGCTGCCGGGGATGAAATAATGGTGGGCGCCCTTCATGAATGTCTAACGCCCTCAGTTGTAGGGCGCTAGAGCGCCTCAGCTGTCCCTCCTCACCAGTTTTTATGTTCTTATGTCCACGGCAAGTGAGGAATAAGAAAGGCCAGAGAGGTAGAAGAAGACAAAAGCCATACAGATGTTACTTCTGATTCATGTTAAATGCCTGGTACATTTCCTCGGTGGAGCTCCAGGAAGCCTCCTTCACCCAGAAAAAGGAGCTGAAGCCTCCATGCCTCTTCTGTGCGTGGAAAGTGATCCTGGTCTTCTCACACCTTAGGGGAATCTGGTGAGGCACTTGTGCATTTAGGGAGAGGGGTCTAAGGGGGGCTGGAGTGGAAAACGCCAGGTGGGCAAGGAAGGGGTGGTGGGAGATCCAGACATGGAGGGAGGCACCTGCTCATGGGGGTGTGGGCTAGGCTGAGAGGAGCACCTGGCTCTCATTCCTGGGGCAGTGAGGGAGATGACGAGGAAAGGGGTGGGTGGAGTGGGCTACTGACTCCCACCAACAAGGAAATGAAGATAACAAACTGGGATTGTTAAAAGCAAGCATGCAGCCAGAAGGGAGAACAAGTGCAGTGTATGTGACTTGAGAAAGTCAGTGGAAAAAAGGAGAGATCATGAGAAAGGGGATGGGGTGGGAGCTTGGGGAAGCAAGGTATGAAATGGTGAATAGAGGAGAGAGAAAGGAGGGAAAGTAGGATGAAGAAGGAATTAGCAAGTAAAGAGAGGTCCAGCCAGGCACAACAAGAAAGGCGGGGAAAGGGAGAACATAACAGAGGCAGTAGAAGCTCAGTGGAGTGGGGATGTTAAATATTGGGATCTTGCAGGCTGAGTAATCCATTCGATAAGGGGCTAAAGCTGCTGAATAAATGATTTTTAAAGACTTGCATCAAAATAAAATAGTTCAAATCATTTGATGGGGTTTTTTTTAAGCTGCCTTTCTCTCATGCATTGTTCCCTCAAGTTTTTTTCATCTGTGTGCAGAGATGAGTTTTGTTCTGGGTGGCAATATCAAGGCAGTGCGCGTGCACATGCATTCAGAGTGGGGCCTTCCTAATTCAACCTGGAAGGGATCTAAAATTAGCTGAGCGGACATCAAAAAACACATGCAAAAGCCCTGCCATTGATGAGGGAGTGGGGCAACAAATTTCAAGGATGCAGGGGTGCGCACGAACCCCTAGCACCGGCCCTGGCTTTGACTGATATGCCAGCTGCGACCTTACGTGGATGGAGCTAGCTTGGCCACAGTTACCCATGCTCGGTAACCTCCCCATAAGATTACTGCAGTGCATCGTACTTGTAGCTGCCTTTGAAAATGGTTTGGAAATTGCAATTGGGCCAAAATAGGGCTGCAGGATTATTAACTGGGGCTGGGAGTTTTGATCATATGATCTCAGTGCTTTGTCAGCTGCACTGGCTCCCAGTCGGTTTCCAGGTCCAATTCAAAGTGCTAGTTTTAACCTTTAAAGCCCTAAATGGCTTGGTACCAGGTTTCCTGAGAGAGCACCTTGTCCCATATGTCCCAACTTGGACCTTAAGATCTCCTTCGGGGAGAGTGCGTCTGCCAAATGAGGTGAGGTGGATGGCTAATAGGGACAGGGTTTTTCCGATACTGGCACCCCATCTATAGATTAGCCTCCCCACTGAGGCTTGCCTAGCCTCATCATTTTGCTCTTTTAGACACCAGATGAATACCTTTCTGTTCATTCAGGCTTGTAAAAATTAATTTTAAAGTTTTGAAACGTCTTGTATTTTCTATTGTAATTTTTTTGTTTTGAGTTATGGGTTTTGATTGGATGTGTTTGTTGTGGTGTTGTGAGCTGTGTTTTGGGGTGGTTAACAACGTTTATTTATTATCATCTGGCCTTGATGGAGGGCTTGCAAAAATTCTCTTAAATGTTATCATTAGCCCCCACATTGGAGGCATGGAATAGCAAGTGCAGGTCAAAACATTAGAACCCTCAAGCCCAGTGTTTCATCTAAGGCATGTGCACACTCACAACTTTTTTGATGACAGCTCAGTTAATTTTAGCTCACGCTCAGGTTGTATCAGGAGGGCCGGGCCCCACACTGAATGCAAATACACACAAACTACCTTGATACTGCCACCCAGAACAAAACTCATTCCACATCCAATTGGGGAAAAAAAAATAGAGAGAACACTACCCAAGCCCCAAGGAACAAAATGCTTTGGATGTTGCAAAGATCTCGGGCATACTCTCTCTCTTTGGTATCAGATGGGGACCAGTATAACCATTCGGCATAGGAATTGCCTCCAAGCCTTGGCAATGTGCCTCTCCTTTTCTCTTTCTTTTCCCCCTGTCTGGAGATAATCACAATGGAAGCATGCTCAAGACAGACCAGATATTCCAAAAGAGGTAGATCCTCCCATCGCCTGGTACTATCCCCAGTTCCGGTCTGTCTTGCTCAAGGCTTGGTCTCATTGGATTTTGCCCTGCTCTAGTTCTCTTCTCTCCTTTCCCGCTGTCTGCTACCTGCATGTTTTCCAATGTGCAAGGGTGGGAAGGAGCTGCCTTTAGTGTTTTTTCTTAATTTTGGACTCAAAATATACCTGTTTTTTAATTATTATTATGATGATGATTTGTTAAATTCGTCTGGATTGGTTATACTTTTGTTTTTAAGGTTTGTTTCTTTTTCAGCTGTGTTGTTTGTTGGTGGCATGAAAGTAGCTTACGCGGAGGAGCTTCTTCGGGGCTCATTATCTGAGGGCACTATGGCATCGGAATTGCCAGCCCACACTCCGCTGCCCCTCCTGGGCACCTCAGCTATTTCAGGGACGGCCATCCCTGCTTCGGCGGTGGCCCGTCCCCCTCCTGAGTTACTCTCATTGCGAAAGCTTGCAAAAAGGAGCAAGCTGAACAAGGAAGGCAAGGACAACGGCTCAAGAGCTAAGAAAGCTGAGAAGCTGTTGAAATCGGTGCGGCTTAGCGAGCGGCTGCTTATGCAATCAGTCTGCAAGTGCTTGCGCCGCGCCAAGGAGCACAAACCAAAATGTGGCAAAGGCGACACCCACCGTTCTGGTGAGTCCATCTCTCTCAGCACCTCACCCGTGCTCACAGTGGGTGGCAGTCCGGCGGACTCTCCCCCCCCCCCCCAGTTGCTCCGTGCATTAATACGGAGGAGGCTGCAACCCGCCCAAGCTTGGAGGATCCGGGAGAACCTGCAGTTCCTTACAGAGCCCTAATTGCAGCACCAGCAGGTATAAGCTCGGGGTTTCCCTCCTCTCCGCTTTCAGCGGATGTAGTGGATTGGCTCAAGTCTTTTTTCATTTCTGAGTGCCTTCCTTTGATTCCTATACCCCAAAGCGGGTTAGCACCAGCTCCCTCTGGCCCTGCTCAGCCGCCCCCTGCCCCAGAGGGCCCTCCTGGTAGACCCCGTGGGCACCTTTCTTCCTCCTCACCAGCCTCCAGCCCGTGTAGGAATGCCATACCTATCACAGAGCTCAGCCACTTCGCGCCAAAACCACCCGCCCCCAGGCAAAAAAGGCACAGGCCCTTCTCCTCATCAGATTCAGATTTGGAACCCCTCCTCCCTAAAGCTCCCAGGAAGGGTGGTGAATGGCTGCCTCCAGTGGTCCCAGGTCCACTGCCAGGACCCATTTCGGTTCCCACTAACCTCCCGGTTCCCAACCTGGTTCTCCCCCCCCCCCCATTTCAGTTCCGCTGCATAACCTGCCTTTGATCCCTGACTTAGAGCTTCCTGCTAATCCAGATAGGAAGTCAGATAAGGAGGAGGGCGAACTCTCTGAGAGGGACACTACCCCTGCACCTTCAGTGTCAGTACGCCTCTTTTCGTCTCAAGATTTTTAGGCTGTTTTATCTAAGGCTAAGAGGGCCATTAAGGATGTTTCTTCAGCACATGTGGTTCCCTCCCCCCCCCAGTTCGACCAGGAGGTATTTCCTTCCTACTCGGGGGTATCTGCCTTGGTTCCCTTCCCTACTCTGTTTAAACAGGTGATGCTGGCTGAATGGCAAAACCCCCACTTCCTGCAGACCCTCGGGTCCCTCCCTAAGAAGCACTATACCTTGTCTTCAGAAGTCTCGGCCCTGCTGACCACCCCTAGGATGGACCCCGCCGTGGTCCAGATGGTGTCAGGCTCCTTGTTGAACACGGAGAGTCAGGAGCAACTCATATCTACAGAAGACAAAAAGAATGATGCCCTGTTAAAAAAGGCACATGAGGCGGCATCCACAGTAATCAGAGCGGCTATGGCTCATTCTATTTTCGCCAGGGCGTCTGTTCTCTGGTCCAAGCAGCTGGCATCCCTGGTTCCACCAGGTAACTCCCAATTATGCCAAGGTCTTAACAAATTGGCAAAGGCGTCGGCCTTCATGGCGGATTCTAGCCTGGATTGCATTCAACCTGCCTCTCGGGCCCTAGCAACAGGGGTGGCCTTGTGCAGATCCCTCTGGTTCAAAGGCTGGCAGGTCGATTCTAAGTCTAAGATGGCCCTACAAGCCTCCTCTTATTCGGGTACTAATCTCTTTGGTCCCCCTCTAGATTCCATTCTGGTGGATACCAAGGACAAGAAAAAAGTGATGCCTTCCACTAAACAGGATTTCCGCAGGCCTCCTTGTGGCCAGAACACTTTCACAACTACAGGCAGTCCCAATTCCAGTTCTCCATTCGCTCGGGTGACTACAGACAACCCGGCTTCAGGGGATACAACAGACTCCAGTGGCGACCCAGGGGCAGGGGCTCCTTCAGACAACAGGGTGGTAAGGTCTCCAACTCCTCCAACCAATTCACTAAGAGAAAATGACTACATGGCCATTGGGGGCAGATTTCAGCAATTTGCCCTCACCTGGCAGCCCAAGACCCAGGATCAGTGGGTACTGGACGCAGTTTCCAAAGGCTACTCTATAGATCTTTCTCTCACTCCCTGAGATTCCTTCTTTGCCACCCCATGCTCCAGGTGCCCCAAGAAACATCCTCTGATGCTTGAGGCAATTCATCTTCTCAAGATGCAGGCAATCAAACCAGTGCCCTGGACAGAAAGATGTTCTGGCGTCTACTCGCTTCTCTTTCTGGTACCCGAAAAGGATGGGGATGGGTCCTGGAGGGCTGTACTGAATCTTTGGCGCCTCAACAGGATTGTGAAAAAGTGGAAGTTCCTCATGGAGTCTCCTCAGTCCATCATACAGGCTATTCTTCCATGGGATTTCCTTGCCTCCATAGACCTGTCCGAGGCTTACCTGCACGTCTTGATCCTCCAGGAACACAAGTGTTTCCTTTGTTTCGTCTACAGCAGTTGGCATTATCAGTACTGTGCCCTGCCGTTTTGGCCTCTTGTTGACTCCTAGGGTCTTCACGAAAATTATGGCGGCCCTGGCAGCACACTTGTGCCTCTAGGGTATTTGCATTCATCTCTTTCTAGATGACTTGCTCATCTGGGCACCATCATTCAGGACCGCCACACAGCACATGCAGGTCACGCTGGACTGCCGGAGGGACCACGGCTTCGTCGTGAATTAGGACAAGAGTCACCTGCACCCCTCTCAGACACTCCAACACCTTGGAGCAGTATTCCACTTCATCCCGGCCCTGGTTACACTTCCGGAGGACAGAAGAGTCAAACTCACCTCCACTTTGCTTCCCTTCCTCCAGGCAGAGATGGTGGATGTGATGCTCTTGGCACAAATCTTGGGGATGATGACAGCCTCGATGGATTGCGTTCCGTGGGCCAGCTGTCACTCCAAACCTCTCCAGTGGTTGTTACTACCTCACCAAGATGACATCTCTTGTGCTCGGGTTCCAGTGACTCTCTCCAGCAAGGTCAGACTCTCCTTTCGCTGGTGGCTCTCCCCTACCTGGGAGATGGGTCTGACCTTCACGGAACCCAACAGGATGCTAATTACCATGGATGCCAGCTGCATGGGATGGGGAGCGATTTGCGAAGATAATCCGGCTCAGGGTCTCTGGACGACAGAAGAAAGATCATGGAGCATCAGTCGCCTGGAACTTCGGGCCGCCAGACTAGCCCTCCTGGCTTTCCAGGATATGATCCGGGGTGTACACATCCTCCTCAGGACGGACACCACCACCACCAAGGCGCGTATCAATCGCCAGGGGGGCACCAGGTCCATAGGTCTGACGAAGGAAGCGGACCTTCTCTTAGAGTGGGCAGAAAGAAACATCCTCTCTATCAGGGCAGAACCTCTGTGGGGTTGACAATACGCAAGCGGACTGGCTAAGTCGTCAGTCAGTCGAACCATCCAAATGGCTGCTAAATCCTCAGGTCTTTCGTCAGGTCACACATGGGCACTCCTCTGATTGACCTTTTCGCATCCCCCCTCAATGCTCATCTCCCCAAGTTCTACACAAGGTTCCATTCTCCATCTGCTCTGGGCACAGATGCTCTCACAACTTCCTGGCCGGTGGCCCACCTTTACGCCTTTCCCCCTACCCCGATTCTGGGACAGTGGTCAGGAAGATCTGGGTGGAACATGCAGAAGTCATTTTGATCTCACCTCACTGGCCCAGGAGGGTGTGGTTTGCGTACCTGGTCAACTTGGCAACAGCCCCGCTGTGGCATCTTCCTCTTTATCCAGACCTTCTGCTGCATGGTCCAATATCCCATCCCGACCCCGGCTGGCTACATCTCTGTGCGTGGAGGTTGAGCGCAGCAACCTGAGATCTGAGGATTATTCCTCACAGGTCCTGAATACTATCTTGGCATCTCGCCGAGCAACTACACAGCGCATCTGCCAGGCGTCGTGGGCAGCTTTCTTCAGATGGGCCCGGGATAGGCATCTCAACCCCCTTTCAGCAGGGGTACCGAAAGTTCTGGATTTCCTACAAGTGGGGCTGGCTCTCCAACTCAAACCTCCTACTCTACAGAGGCAAGTGTCTACTTTGGCCTCAGTCCTGAAGATTGCAGACCCGGGCACACAGTCCCTGCACCCTCATATTTCTCATTTCCTTAAGGGAGCTACTAACCTGCGCCTCCTCCCCCCCCCCCGTTCCATGTTTCCCATTCTGGAATCTCAGTAAAGTGCTCAACGCCTTGACAGCCCCTCCCTTTGAACCGCTGGACTCCATCCCCCTGAAGCTTTTGTCATACAAGACCCTATTCTTGGTGGCCATAACATCCGCCCATAGAGTCTCCGAGTTGGGGGCTCTCTCTGCACGCAAGGAGCTTTGTGTGTTCCTTCTGGAAGAAGACAAACTGACACCGGACCCTACATTCCTTCCCAAGGCCAACTCTGTGTTCCACCGGGCAGAGGAGGTGATCCTTCTGTTGTTCTGTCCTAATCCCTCCCACCTGACGGAGGTGCACTGGCATAAACTGGATGTTAGCCACGCACTACGCTTCTATGTTTGATAGACCAAGGGTATCAGAAAATCGGATTCCCTCTTCATGTCCTTCTCCTCTCACAACCTAGGCCAGCGCCCTTCCAAGTCCTCCCTGGCATCGTGGATCCGGGCTTGCATCAAGATGGCCTATGAGAGCCTTGGTCTGCACCCACCACAGGGGATTATGTCGCACTCTACCTGCAGCACGGCAGTCTCCACTTCTTTTTCTACCCAGGCTCCCCTGGCGGACATTTGCAGGACTGCTTCATGGAGTTCCATGTCCCCCTTTACTTGGCATTACAAAATTCCATCGTTTCTGGAGTCACAAGCAGCATTTGGCTGCAGGGTCCTGCAACAGGTGATCTGAACATGCTCCCCCCCACAAGTGGGACCAATCTCCGGGTTACTGCTTGGGCATGTCCCATTGTGATTATCTCCAGACAGGGGGAAAAGGAACATTGGGTCCTACCTTGTAAAGGGTCCTTTTTCCCTGATCTGGAGATCATCAGGCCCACCCAAATGTTCTGCTGTAGGTTGGTCTTGATTGTTGGCCATTTCTGTGGGAGGGGATTATCTTTTGAGTGGAGGCAGTTCTCCAGGGTCACAGATACCCCTCCCTCTGTTTTCTATACAGATTTCTTGGATTCATGGTGTTCTGTGTTCATGTTTTTCCCCAGCTGTTTGTTTTTTGGCTTTCCTGTTATTAATGTTGGTGTCTTGGCAGAGAAAAACCGGTCCTCATCACCTTTCACATCAATCCTGGAACTGGGGATAGTACCAGGCAGTGGGAGGATCTACCTCTTTTGGAATATCTTTTGGTCTGTCTTGAGCATGCTCAGTGCTTGATCAGGGAAAAAGGACCCTTCACAAGGTAGGACCCAATGTTCCTTTCCCCTCACTCCACACCACTGCTGGAACCAGCTGGCTTCCTGTTGTCTCCTTCTCCTTTGAGAAGAGATGATGGGGAAGCCAGCTGATTGCTGCTGGGCCAGCCCTGTGCACACGGAAAGAAATGGGAAAGGAAAAGCACATCCAGAGGGGCATGGAAGCCCTCAGCTGCCTTTCAAGAAGAGATGAGATTATGGAGAAGTCAGTTGGTTGTGGCAGCAGTAGTGGTATGCATGGAACTGGTGGTGCCTGCCGGTTTGAAGTTGGAGGGGGGTCTCTTTAAGGACGGGGGAGGGTGCTCTTACCCCTCCCACCGCATTTCCCCTGCTGGCACTGCCTTTTAAAATGGTTTGGCGGAGTGACAGTGTGCCGCCCCGGTGCCTCCTCATACTGGAAGTTGCTGCTGTTGCTGCAGTGGCAACTTCCAGTCCGAGGTGGCACTGGGGCAGCAAGGAGGGATGCTGACTCCCTGCCTGACCATTTTAAAAGGCAGCACCGGTGGGGGAAATGTGGCGGGAGGGGTAAGAGCACCCTCCCCCATCATTAAAGAGATGCCCCCCTGAGCCAGCCGAACTGCTGATCTTTCAAACTGTTTATTTATTTATTTATTTGATTTGTATACCACCCTTCCAAAATGGCTTATCCCTAGGCAGCAGTAGCAGTGTGCACAGGAAAAGGAGAGGCATGATCTAGAGGCAAGGAGTCCTTTGATGACTGCTGGTAGGTAGCTCTACAGGGCTGTTACTGATTTTGTTGTTGTTGCTGTTATGGGATCAGTAAAGTCTCTTGGTCTTCAGCGCCCTTCCCCCATTCAGACAGCCCTATCTCTAGGCACCAAACTTAAAAATCTAGGTGCAGTGGTAACCTGGCACCCAGAAATTTTTGACGCCTGGTATAAGTGCAGAAATAAGAATAATAAATGCCTGATTGGGAGGACAGCATATAAAAATGCATTTCATTGTAGTCCTCAGTGGTCCCCACCTAAATTTCTTTTTCTTTAATTTTAAAACAGAGGTCTTGTTCTCTACAAATTTGAGAGCCATCAAGATGTGCCAGCCAGTCTTCTCAAGCACCTTCATATATGCATCGCTTTACTGTTATATTTTGTATACATAACATGTAATATACTTTATAAGAGGGACCTGTGAAAACTTCATAGAGCTTGAGCCCTCACCCCAGTGATACTTTTGGTAGTGGTGGTGTGAAATCTGCCCCTTTACTGCTGAAAGGATCTCTCGTGTGGGAGGGAATTTGACTCTGCTGACATGCACCTTCAGAATCTGGATTCCTTCCACCCACCCACCCACCCACATACCTGGGATCCTTTTAGTGGCAAAGTTGGGCTGAGCCCCTTTTGCCACCAAAAGCATATTTGCAGGAAGAGGTGAGAAGGCTTTGCTCCTATAAGGATCTCTTTGCAGATAACTAGTAGGTAGGATGACTCTGGTGTTATCTTACCTGGTGCCTGAGCCAACAAAAGCCTCCTTGTTCCCCAGCAGCAACAAGTAAAGAGTGCAGGCTCAGGTAGCCACAAGCCAGCAAACACAGGAAGGGTCTTTAGGTCCTGGGCAGCCTTACATTGCTGGTAGACTGCAGTTGACTTGGTAAGTCACCAGTTGTGCAGACCTAATTTACTCTTTTTCCCTTTGCTAAATGTACTGAGTTCATTCTAGTTTTTCTCATTTTGCTTTTTAGCAGATCCTTGCAGTTCTCTTCTAAATTAAGTTACCATACTCTGTCAACATTTTCTACAAACTATAGTGCTCAGAACTGAATTAAAGCTCCAGATGTCTTGCCAGTGCTAAGTTGAGAGGTAGCATAACATTCCAAGACTTTGATATTATGTTTCTTTTAATATTGCTTAAAATGTCATTGTCAATTTTTGCCACAACTTCTGTCTGTCTTAGTTTCCCACCAACAATATTTTGATGTATTAGATTATTTATATACTTCATTTCAACAAAATTTCCAAATGCTTTATGTCAGAGTTTCTTAACCTTGGGCCCCCATATGTTGTTGGACTACAACTCCCATCATGCTCAGTCACAAAGGTGATGTCTGGGGATGATGGGAGTTGTAGTCCAACAACATCTTGGGCCCGAAGGTTAAGAAACCCTGGTTTACGTAGTAAATTGGGCAACAGACATCTTAAAAATATTTTCTGAAGTGTTCACTAGTTTCATATGCACTCTTGAATGTTGTAAACCTCAGTAGGCAAATACTATCAGCAGTTCCTGCTTTTGAAACTCTCAGAGAAAGAGAAATGCTGGGGGGACAGTGATGTCAAAAATCATCTCCACAAGCAACTTGTTGCTGCCTTGCTGGGGCTGAATGGCTACAGGAGAATAGCTCCCCTGTCTGGTAAGTGTGTTATCAAACATTAGGCCCAGGTAATCGAAGATGTTACCTATCTATCTATCTTTTAGAATTTGTAAGGTTCCTGAGATAAATGGTATGAAATGCTTTGAAAACTGAGACATGCAACTGTGTAAATGCCAATTGTTTTTATTATTAGGATTGTGTGTACAGTTTCTCCACTATCAGTGTGTTTGGTTTGTCCACTAAATCTTTTCCTGGTGCCTTGCAGTTATTACAATTTTATTTTTGGCATTTGTATACCACTTTTCAGACAAGCCTCCCAAAGCAGTTGTAGTACATAAAAGCATTAAAACCATAAGCATCTCTAAGCCTATAAAACAAAGCATCAAAGAGCAACAAAAAGACTCTAAGAGTTAGCTTTTGTGTGTGTTGTGCTGTTAAATCAGAACATACAGGCTATGTCTGTCTCCCCTCCCCTCTGAGCAAGATGGTCCCTAGTAGCTCTGTGGTAGCAATTGAGGAAGTAACAGAGTAAGGAATTACTTTACTTCTGCTCTCTACTTCCAAGCTAGAGGGGAAAGACAGACATATTTATTTAAAACATTTTATCCTGCTCATCAGCCAGCAAGGCTTCCAGAGCAACTTACTACATTCAATAAAAATAGAAAATTATTAAAATAATAATAAAAAGCACGCACATATGTGTACTTTCCCCTTCGTCGTCTTCTCACAGGGCAGTTGATGGTTCTATTGCAGTTTTGCTTCTAGTTACTCTCTGTCATTACTGGCAGGTTCCTATTACTACTATGAATAACCTAGAATTTTTGTTTGGGTGAGTGATGTTGGATCTTCTTCTAGATGTTTTTGCTGTGCCTTTTGTAGTCGGTAATGGCTTCAACAGTGCTTAGAAGTGCTGAATAGCTTTGTCAGTCTCACCCCCACCCCGCCATCCACCTCAGCTTTACCTTTTAAAAAAACACCTTCATAGTTATATTTTAATGTATTGTTTGGTTTTATCTCACTCTATCCTTCTGGCTTTGGCATTTTGCAGTTTCTTTTCTCACATCTTCTCCCACCCCTGTCATCTTTCCATTCTCCTTTAAAATTGTTTGATTTATGTCCATGGGAGTTTTTACTCTGTGGTCCTGGCTTAAAAGAAAGATCACCTTTAAAAGGTGTCTATTGTGTGCCTGCAAATTGCCTACATTGGACAGTTATGAGTGTTTGCTGTGTCTTGGGAAGGGACCCAAGGTTGATTTTTGTCCAAGTTGTCTTCACTTTACTAAACAAGCAAGAAGAAATGGATTCTCCTGTTAGGCACTGTACTCTGGCTGCACAAAAAGAACAGACTTAAAGACTGCAATTCAGGATCTTGGTCTTGATGATTGCAACCTGATATCTTGGTATCAACACCATTGACTCAATCTGGTTTAATTGTGGTACCAGAGGAACCACTTATGGTGTCAACAGCACAAAAGACTCAGTTGGATCAAGCATCTTCAGGTCTAGCTACAACTTCCTCAGGTGCAACAACTCAATCTAAAGCCCCTAAAAATAAAAGTCCAGGACTCAGTCTTCTCAGCCATTGAAGAAGAAGAGGGTGGTAGCAGAACTAGATCCAACTTCATCTCCTGTTCTTTCTCCAATTCAACAATTCCACATTTACTGATACTGAACAGCCAGTAGAACCCAACGTCCAATACATCAGGTCTGGTGGAGGAGTCCATCCCACCTGCTTCCCTTCTCTATTGGCCGTTTTGGGAAGCTGCACTGCATTATGAGTCACCCTGGCATGATTATTGAGACTCCTCATATCATCATTGTGAAGAAAGCTGTGATGACCACAGGTACACCTTCTTGATATCATGCTCTTGGTACCGAAATGACTAGGATCATCCTAGTCAATCTTGATATTCTTCAACTTACAGGCACAACTGGCATTCACTATCCATATTACTGTCGCTCCCGTCCTGACCTCTATCACTTTGCAGAAGTCTGTCTTGGAACAGGAAATATTAATATGCATAAGCCCTTAGGTGTCTAGAGGTACAGTACTGTATGGTGAATCCAAACAAACATAGAAGTGATTCATGGAAACTTTCACAATAGTTCTTATTCCCAGTGCTTCACAGTCCCCAAGAGGGATAGGGGACTTTGACCAGTCTTGGATCTCTGACGTCTAAATGCATTTGTCCACTGCAGCAGGGCCTGACAAATCTCAGGTGCTGGGGAACCATGGTGTCTAGGTATTCAATCATAGTGCCTAAACTAGGATATTCAGAGGCAGAGTTGTGCAATAAAGTTTTTATTTGTCCCAGGTGGTCTTGTGTCTGTTTGAAGTATGTTACTTGTGAAGGCGCTAAGGAGAAGCCTGTTTACCTTCCCACTCCACCCTGTCCATCACTGAGTTCAGTAATTTTGTCAGCTCCTAAAATTTTGGGCTGCCGTCTAGATCCAAATAACATTGTCAACACCTGTGCTACTGCTGTTTCTGCATGTTAACTGTCCAACTAATACTCCCATTACTAAGCAAAGGGAATTGGTTCACTGCGACAGACCTCGAAGGTACTTTTGTGTCTTCATTCAGCTCCAGCATTACAAATGTTCCCATTTTCAAATTGATACCAGGCCATAGCACTTAGCACTAGCACTTACATTTATATACCGCTTTATAGCCGGAGCTCTCTAAGCGGTTTACAATGATTTAGCATATTGCCCCTAACATTCTGGGTACTCATTTTACCGACCTCGGAAGGATGGAAGGCTGAGTCAACCTTGAGCCCCTGGTCAGGATCGAACTTGTAACCTTCTGGTTACAGGGCGGCAGTTTTACCACTGCGCCACCAGGCCATACCAATACAAAATCCTTTATTTGGATTGACATCAGCACTTTGAGTATTCACCAAATGTATGATGAAGGTAGTGCCATTTCTATATGAATAGATAATCTAGACAAGTTCCTAGATCAATGACTGATTTCTAGTGGCATCATCAGAATGACATACTCCTTCTAGTGTGTTATGTCAAGATTACTCTGCAGTTACTGGTGGAACTAGACCTTTAAGTAAATTTTGAAAAGTCCAATCTTGTACTGAGCCAATCCATTCAATTAATTGTCATGATTTTTAATGTCCTACAAGGAGCAAGTTTTCTCCCCAGATATTGCATTTTGACCATAGTCACAAGTAATCTCTCCAGATATTGCTTTGTGAGCACAGTCACAAATAATCCCCAATCTCATAGTAATGGCACTCGGGGCCTAGAAACTGCACATTGTCACATGTGAGGGCATCCTGTGTTGAACCTGTTTTACAATGGGTACCAATGCTCATTGCCCTCATTTTTTCAGCCTGGCAGCTCATGACCCACAACCCCTCAACAATGCTTTCCTCCTTCAGTGTGGAATTGAGTTCATTTACCTGTTTCCTCTCCTTTCACAGGTCCTACAGAAAATACTTTGGGATGGAGTGAACTGCATCCTAATCACTCTGTGGTGGCTCCATCAACGTTGTAGTTTGTCTGTCTCCCTGCCATCCATCTGTCATGTCCAGAGATGGACGCACTCTGCACCTCAACATTCTTTGTCTCCTCCTTATAATATGGAAGATTAGTCTTTAATAATGAGTCAGTTTCTGCCTGCTTGCACCTAGAACTCCAGTCTATTCTCCCAGAATCAAAGAAGCTGTCAGCCTGATGCTCCTACACAATGAAGTGGAAAGGTTTTCCAATTTTGTCTTTAAAGCTAACGCTTTGCTGGTGGATTTATCAGTTGAAATAATTCAATCCTGCCTTCTTTCCTTGTTAATGCCCTCAATTCAAGTAGATCTTGTAGCAATCTTGGATCACCATTTTCTCCTTTCATTGGCTTTACGTTTCAGTTCTTCTTAAAAGCTTCCTCACGGGGCTTTGCATGCTTCTACCTGCCTATTCTGAATTGAATTTCTGCTTGAGATCCCATGTTGGTTCTCACAACACTGACACTGAAACCATTGTTGTTGTTGTTGTTGTTAGTTCAATTTCTATACCGCCCTTCCAAAAATGGCTCAGGGCAGTTTACACAGAGAAATAATAAATAAATAAGATGGATCCCTGTCCCCAAAGGGCTCACAATCTAAAAAGAAACATAAGATAGACACCAGCAACAGTCACTAGAGGTACTATGCAGGGGGTGGATAGGGCCAGTTACTCTCCCCCTGCTAAATAAAAGAGAATCACCACATTAAAAGGTGCCTCGTTGCCAAGTTAGCAGGGGCTTTAGAGTTTTTGGTATCTGCAATCTTTGTCTGCTCATCTTTTTAAGGTGTGTTTTCTTCCTGCAGTTACCTTATCAAAATGTAAAGGAAAATTGTAGACTCTACATTCTGATCTGCCTTTTCTGATTTTTCATAAAGTTAAATTTGTGGAAGGACTAGATCCCACCTTCTGGTCAAAGGTAGTTTCCTCTTTTCATTTTACACAAGACATTTGCCTTCCTGTCTTTTGCCCCTCTTCTATATCAAATGCAGAAAGCTAATTCCATTCTCTTGACCTTTGTAGAGTGTTTTCCTTTTACGTACGGAGAATGGCTTCTTTTCACAGGACTCCTTTGCTCTTGTTTGTTGCTCTGGTCCCAAAAAAGACTTGCAGTCTTCTTCACAGTGTCTGTCCCAGTGGATTTTTTCTGTACTATCTGTTAAGCCAATGAGGCCACTAAGAAATCTGTTTCTGGTGGGATATGAGCCCACTCAGCTAGGGAGAGTTTCATCCCGATGAGGCTTTCTCATGATGTTTTGGTATTGAAGCTGTGCAGAGTGACTTATGGTTTCTCAACCCATGACACTCACCAAACGTTATGCCTTGGATATTTGGACCTGATGTGACGTTTCCTTCAGAAGAGCAGTCCTGAATTGTATCTTCTCCTAGTATGCTGCACTCATCTTTCAGATCATGACTTCCCAGCTTGCTCTTTTCCAATAGTGTGACTGCACAGAGACCATGAAAAAGAAAATTTGGTTGTTTACCTGTAACTGGTGTTCTTCAAGTGGTCATCTATGCAGTTGCATAATCCTCCCTTTATCCTGCTACAGCAGTTTGTAAAGCATGTAACTTGTGCTGGTGGTCTATAAGAACTGCAGAAAAATAGGTGAGCAGGCTATATAGGAAAGTGGGGTAGAGGGTCAGATTTCCCACCAAAATGCCCTGAGGCACAGCTCCAGAAGATTCTAAATGAGGGTACTGCACAGGCACAGAAACCATAGGTACAACTGGAAAGATGGTCACTTGAAAAACATCAGTCACAGGTAAGCAGTCTGTTTTTCTCCAGAGATACTGCTTCTAGGGAACATTTGTAGACAAGGATCCACAAATTTAGACTTGGTTCACCAGCCAGCCATTGTTTTAACTGTCACCACCAATCCCCTCTCTTTCCTAAGATCCTTTTCTGGGACACAGGTAGAGGACTTGGGAGAGAAGCAGGCCTTCTGTCATTTGCACTAGGATATAGAGATGGTAGGAAACTCTCCTACTGCTCAGAAAGGATCCCTGCTTTTTCTTACCACCTCAGAAATGGTAGTGGAAATGAGACCTCTGGGAAAGAGATCTGTGTGGTGGTGCTGGGTGTTCTGCTAGCCAGAGGATTGGGTGACTTGCCACTGGTGAGCTGGCAAGTGGATTTGTAGATGCCTGTTCATAGGAGTATGGTATATAATGGTATTTGCTGGCCAATGGCCGTAATAAAACTGATGATGATGATATATAATGGTAGCAGCTATAATGTGTATGTTTGGGTTTGGGGAGAAATTATCCATTCTGGATGTTAGAACCTGCTTAATTAGAGGTGGGATATCACATGAAAAAATTACTGGCTCACATTCTGCACAGTGGAATAGTAAAGAGGCACTGTTTTAAGTCATGATTCTCCTGTTTAGCAAGGGGGAGAGCAACTGTCCCTATTAAACCCAGCATTGCAGTGACTGTTGCTGGTGTTTCTGTTTAGATTTTAAACTCTTTTGGGACAGGGAGCCATCTTACTCCACTTTCTGTATGAACTAATTTGAGAACTCTTTTTGTTGTTGTTTTGAAAAGCAGTACATCAATAACAACATCATGACTAAGGACCACTGTATTCACTGAGATGTGACTAACTGCAGTCCCATTAACTTCAATGTGACTACTGTAATTTAGTCAGGATATTATCTTTTATTCTTAGATGTATTAAATGGTTTGTCAGGTCATAGCTATTTGGAGTTTTACAGTGTGATAGACTAGCAGCTAGGGGAGAGAGCATATTTAAGGTGCACTTCCCATAATTCTAACATAGGTAATGCTAAACTGTTGTTTTTATACAGCCTTGCAGTGTTATTGCCTCCTTTGTGCGAAAGACAACTATACATGCAATACAGATGGGCTCTGCATTACTTCAGTAACACGGAATGGAGACAAAATCATACGCAATAGCATGTGCATAGCGGAACTTGATCTGATTCCCAGAGATAGACCATTTATTTGTGCCACCTCATCAAGTGAAGGAGTTATTACTATACCTCATTGCTGTGATAAAGATTTTTGCAATAAAATAGATCTTCCAATTCCAATAGCAGGTAACTTTTTTGTTTTGTTTTCTAAAATATGCAAAGTGCAATATAAAACTGAAAATAAAATAGTCCATATAAAATAAAAGTGAATAGTGAAGTAACTGAACATCCTAAAATGTCTATATGGAAGCTTCTGAGTGTAACTGAGCACTATTTATTTATTTGATTTATATACCACCCTCCCTAAAGTGGCTCAGGGCAGTTTACATTAAAATAACAAACACATAATGAAACAATTAAAATGAAATAAAAACATTTAAACCAGAATAAAATTAAAACTAGATATTAGAAGATGAGTCCTGAAGGCCTCCAAGGAAGACAAGGCTCTCCTGAAGGCCTCCACGGGGAGTCACTAGTGGCAAGTGTTGGGGAGAGCCATGTTTAGGAACATGCCCATAGAGAGAGAATTCTATTTTATTCCAGGATACAAACCATCAAGTACAAATTAGGCATGTTAACTGACAATTTTGATCTTTTTACCGATTTGTGTCTCCCCATTCTCCTTTCTGCTTCTAGGCCCTGAACCAGGAAAATCTTATTCTAATCTAGGACCAGTGGAATTGGCTGCTGTAATTGCTGGACCAGTTTGCTTTGTTTGCATTTCACTCATGTTGATTCTATATCTCTGCCATAATCGCACAGTCATACACCATCGTGTTCCAAGTGAAGAAGATCCTTCAATGGATCGGCCTTTCATATCTGAGGGGACTACTTTAAAAGATCTAATCTATGATATGACTACTTCGGGCTCTGGATCAGGTAGTATAATTGTTTCTCTCTATGCTTATAAATTGCTTTTTTAAAAGTTAGTGGTGCTGTACAAGCATAGTAACTTGCTAAACGTGAGAATATCCTCTAGATTATTATTTTTTTCTTATTGGTGTTGTGAGGTTTTGGCTAGATGTGTGTTTCAACATGTAGTTTGATTATCATGTCTGGCTTTTCCCCTGTATGACTCTGATTCATCAAGCCAGTTGCATTTTGATCACAGAGCTCTTTATTTTAAATGTAACATTGTTTTATGAAAGAGGGAAGCCCATTTCTTGGTTAAACTTTATATCCAAAATAAGACTATTAAAAGAATGTCTGATGTTTAATTTCAGTGTTTTGCCCAAATCAAGTTTCATATTGGAGCCAGACATTACCATAAAATGCAAGTTTTGAGATCAAGGGGAAATTTTGTTGACATACCTAGGGCTTGATATTTGCACAGTCCCACTAAAATGCTTCATATGTATATTGAACAAACAAAACCAGGCAGGTGACCTGAAAACATAACCATCATTTTCGATATGTCAAGAATCCTTTAATACTGTGAAAGCAACCTAATCTTGTAGTTGTGGCACCAATTTGAAGTGAACAGCATTAAAACCACTGAAAAGATCTTGCAGGATTAATACTGCTAGTAATCTGTATTCAGGGATTACAAAGACCATATGTGTAGTTGACATGAAACTGTTTAGAAGTTGGAGGCTGGTCTAGGAAGCTGATAACCTGTATACGCAGTTGATGTTGCAGAGCACCAATAATGTTCTGGAGAATAGAAAAGTTAGAGATGGCATTATCTGGTTAGGAAATCAGCATCATTTGGATTTTTATTTAGTTGAACAAGTGCAGATTCAAAGCCGTGAGTTGACTTTCCCTTCCATAGGAGGTACTGATTGGAAACTCGCCTTTTGGTGGCTGAAACCAAAGTAGATAAATCGATTCTTCCTAGTGTGTTTATCTTTTTGCTTCTCAGCTTTCAGTAAAGTTATTGGACTGATAAAAGCCAGCAGTAAAGTTGATCGGTGTCTGGGAGCAGGGACTTAAAATTAGACGTTGAACACCTGAATAATTAGAAAGCAGACTCACTCTCTCGATGTAATCCTCTTACGACACAACTGACTTCAAAGCAGTATTTTTGAAGAATTAACATTTAAATTTTCTGCCAAGCTTTTGGGGGTCTCAGAAATACTGGACATTAGGTAGTCTATTGCATATCATAGAATGGCTGAAGAAAGCAATTTCAGTGGCAGACATGGACAATTGATAGTACTTCCAAATGGAGATTATGATATTATAATGAACAATTGGAGAGATGGGGCTCTTTTGTTGATTGAAACAAATATTGTAAGCATCCTCAAATAGAGGAACATATATATTTTTCCATTTATGTTTATGTTTCTTTATAATACAATTAAAGAATGTAAAAGAAATCAAAGATTAACTTTGCATATGATCAGTATTGACGTTTCTGCAAATGTCAAAGATCAGAGTGACAGTGGTCTTTGTTTTATATTATTGTGTAGATTAAAAGTAACTGAATGTGTATCATTCTAATTTTGAAGGTTTACCATTACTTGTTCAAAGAACAATTGCAAGAACAATTGTACTACAAGAAAGTATTGGAAAGGGTCGGTTTGGAGAAGTATGGCGAGGAAAATGGAGAGGAGAAGAAGTTGCAGTGAAAATTTTCTCCTCAAGAGAAGAACGTTCCTGGTTTCGTGAGGCAGAAATCTATCAAACTGTTATGCTACGTCATGAAAATATTCTTGGATTTATAGCTGCGGACAACAAAGGTTAGGAAAGCTTAAAACATTTTTCCTATTGTAAAATTCATGATTCTGTCTAGTTAGAGCACTTGGTACATCAGTAGTGAGAAACAAACATTGATGACACTGTTTAATCACTAATTTTATGTAGGGACTTTATTTTGGAGAAATCTGTAAATGACAAAATGAATTAATGTTTTGGATCATATGAGTGTTTGTTGGTTTTTTGCATAGGCTTATTACATATTACAGTGTGTTACAGGTAATTTTACATATTACATATATTACCGTGTTTGTATCCTATGTATATGTTCCATATTGACTCCTAGTTTCTGAACAGAAATGCCACCATTCTATTGCCTGGGAAACTCCAGAAATTCACAGTGAAAAATAGTCCTACCTCCTTTGAACAAAATAATGCCAATACAAATTACTTGAAAGCCAAGAAATATGTCTCTGACTTGCAGCCATTCTGCTGATCTCAATATTTTCAAAAATGTTTTGTGAAGTAGTCTGCTGTCTATGAACCAAATAGCATGTTACATTAGTGTGGTTGGCCTTGACATACTTCATGTTTCTTTACTCAGTAGTAGGTGGGTGGGGTGGGAGGATCAGAACCTTGTTTGTTTGGAGGTGCTTTAATCCTTTGTTCCTTCAGGACCCCAGATCAGATCACCCACTCCCACTCTGCAGCTGCTATTTGCCCCAGGAGGAAAGGCTGGGGTGAAATTGGTGTCTGATCAATTTGTGGAGGGGGAAAGCTGATTTGCATTTGTATTGTGGGAGGGCAAAGGGTTAACACCCCATTGCAGTCTTGGTCAGGATCCCCCTCCCCCAACTGCTATTAAGTGAAAGAAAACTGAAAACCTATTTCTGCAGTCCTATGCTGGTGGGCTACTTAAATCTCATTGGAGTCATTAAATCTCAGTGAAGTGTGTGCAGAATTGCACCCTTGCTTTTTTCCCCCCTTTTGGCATCAGGAAAAAACCTTTCCATTGTCATTAGATCTTACTACTTCACTGAACATCACAGTAATACTGAATCACTTGTGATGTATTTGAGTTTTTGTTTTGTTAAAAGTGCTTAATAGCATTATTATTTTTTCTGTTTTACAGACAATGGTACGTGGACACAGTTGTGGCTAGTATCTGATTATCATGAGCATGGCTCTCTCTTTGATTACCTAAACAGGTATACAGTTACTGTGGAAGGAATGATAAAACTAGCTTTGTCTACTGCCAGTGGACTTGCTCATCTTCACATGGAAATAGTTGGCACTCAAGGTAATTTAACCACATTGAGTCTATAGCATTATTAATGTAGTCTAACAGGAAAAATGTTGTTCATGTACTCTCAGCTTTCAATTGACACACAACATGAATAGTATAATTTATATTTTTAAGTTCAGAATATCTATTCAATTGCAGATACAATAGTTGTACATGATTCAACTTCTCTTCAAGACTTAATCCTATGTAAAAAACAATTTTAACCCTTTGACTAATTGTAATATAGTTCTTTTTCTACTAGTTACAAGTAGTAAGATTGTCATACCAAGTTTATGTACTCTGTGTGTTTGTCAGGTCATTTTATCCCTCCACATATTCTCATAAATAAATGGCCAACACTGATCTGTGACTTTACTCATTTAAAAAGATATATGTTGGCATTTTAACTTACACTAGGGCTGTCAAGTCCAGATCAATGAAACAATTGTGCTCAATTGTTAATCCATCAGTCTTTTGTCCCTAATTATGGGGTGCAGCTAGAATTCTGCTTGCTACAGTAGAGGGAGATGAAGGTGGACTAAAAGAATGTTAAAACACTGGGATAAGAAATGCCAGTATTGCATATTGTCTCTCTGAAGCTCTTAAAACTAAAGAGAGTTTTTCCAGAATGATTTTACTAGGTTGTGGGTACAGCTCGTGTAACAGCTGGAGATCAAATAATCTGCCTCAGCATGATTGACAGCCTGACTAAATTTGGAATGTACTCCCTGTTGAAATCAGAGTGTGTGTGTCTGTCTGTCTGTCTGTCTCTCTCTCTCTCTCTCTCTCTCTGACAAGTTTCAGTATCTTAAGACACACATTCAAGTTTTTAATTAGATTTGTAAAATTGTGTATTGGTTTTTAAACTGTTTTGTTTTTAATCTTTATGTTTGTTGTAAACCAACAGAGACATGAGTTTGGGGCAATATACTAAAAAAAATACAGACATACGTACAAAGAATACATTTACTTGGAGAAGCCCATTGAAATTAAGTGTCTCTTAATTTCAGTGGGATGTCATCAAGTACATTTATTCAGGATGTCAACTATTATTAAGGTATATTTCAGTATAAGAGCTTATCTTTATCTAATTTACTGTCATCAGATGATCTTCAGATGCCTCTGGTTTTAGATGAATAGTCATATATGGCTTTTTTTGTTTGTAGTGGTAGTAGTAGTCATATACAGGAGGACCTCGATATTTGTGGGGGTTCCGCTCCTGGCTGCAACTGCAGATACGGAAACAGTTAGTATCGAGGCATTGGGGGGGTCTAAGGAATCGTGGGGTTAGGTTCCCGGTTGTTGGGGAAATGGTCAAAAATTGCTGAAAATCAGATAAATTTTGGAGGGAAACACATGGGGGAGCTCCTTAGCTTTGCTGCTCCCCTACCCCGTTGTGTTATGCCCCAGAATGCCCCCAAATTGGCCAAAAATCACCAGGTTTTCAAATTTTTATTTTTATTTTATTTATTTATGTATGGAGCGAGCGAGCCATTCTGGGCACCAAATGGCAGCCAGAAATGACTTCTGTGGTCATTTCCAGCCCCTCCCAACCTGCAGATACATGAAGTCGACATGGGTCCTTTTTCTTTCCCCCCATGTATTCTGAGGTCAGGTGTCTTTTACTCAGTCAGGGATATATGAATCCATTAATATCAAGGTCTGCCTGTATTTATAACAGATTCCTACATACTAAGGGCTTTAGGTTATCTCAGTAATCCTATTTGTTTTTGGCATATAGTTTAATTATAAAAATTCATGTTATCCTACTATCTCACACCCTTTGTTTTCCTTTACAATAATATCTCATTCTCAAATCTGTAGCATATGTTTAGATATTATTTGTGAAAATTGTTTTAATTTGACACTAAATTCAGTACAAATTTAACTTGGCACAATACTGAATTGGGATTTAAATTTATAATAAATATGTTGCATTTGCTTTTAATGCAGGAAAACCAGCTATAGCTCATAGAGACTTAAAATCAAAAAACATATTAGTAAAGAAAAATGGAACCTGCTGTATTGCAGACTTAGGTCTGGCAGTAAGACACGATTCAGCTACAGACACAATAGATATTGCACCAAACCACAGAGTGGGAACAAAAAGGTAACATACTCTTTTTAATATAATATATTTAATTAAGTAGGCTGATAAACATAGCATTAAACCTGAAGTAAGTGTGCAGAACCCCCAGGGTCTATTGAAAGTAAGGATTCTCATTGTTGAAACCAGCCAGCATGGTGCAGTGACTAGGGTTTGAATGTGGAAAACTCAGATTCAGATCCCCACATGGATACGAAGCTCGATCTGCTCTTTGTGAGAACTTGGCCCAATTTTTAACCTTTCCTTTTCTTTCCATATCTTTTGCTTGCAGATCTATAGTGCACTCTAGTGGCTACGGAGATAATTGGAAATGTACTCCAGAAACTGAGGGAGCAACTACATATTATGTGTAATTCTGTGATTAGTGAGTGTGTGTGTGTGTGTGTGTGTGTGTGTGTGTGTGTGTGTGTGTGTGTGTGTGCGCATGCGCGTGCACACACACACACGGAATTACATATAATGTGTAGTTCTGCTTGAGAGACAAAATTAAAAATTCCCTTCTTTCATAAATTTTATTTAAAATAAGGCATGGGGTAGCTGTCGATTTCTTTACTCTTCTCTGCTGAAGAGGGCACCTTTCTAACAATCTGCTGTTTTGCCCTAGGAAGCATTGAAGCGTCGGGCAGAGGAACAGAGCTGATTATTTCCTCCATGTGATTGACATTAAGTGTCAGCAAATGTTTACATGGCTGCACTTCCTCCAAAGGCAGTTAGGAGCTAGGAGGAGAATGAGGTGTTGAATAAATACAGGATTTTGATTTTCAAGTTGGGATTGACTTGCATGCTTCTCCTACTTCATGCCACTCTAGCTGAAATAGTTCAAAAATAGAAAGTTTAACCTAATTGCTTTTGTTAGAAGCAACACAGTGCTTCAGAGTTGTGGTTTTGGCTGGAGTGGAAGTAGAGCTTGATCAATTGCAAGACTCATCATTGTGTAATGCTGAGGTCATTCTTCTGAACTGCATGATTGGATACAGCTGCTTAAGGTACCTTAGCAAAGGAAAAACATGAATAGCTATGTTTGGAAATGCACTCCTTTGTAAATAATACATATTGGGTTTTATTTTAATAGGTACATGGCTCCCGAGGTACTTGATGATTCCATAAACATGAAACATTTTGAGTCTTTCAAAAGAGCAGATATTTATGCAATGGGATTGGTGTTCTGGGAAATAGCTCGCCGATGTTCAGTTGGTGGTAGGTACAAACTTTAAAAAAAACCAGCAGAATTCATCACTGTTATATCAACTTTAAGTTACATCTTTAAGTTACATGAGCCAGCGTGGTGTAGTGGTTAGAGTGCTGGACTAGGACCGGGGAGACCCAAGTTCAAATCCCCATTCAGCCATGAAACTCGCTGGGTGACTCTGGGCCAGTCACTTCTCTCTCAGCCTAACCTACTTCACAGGGTTGTTGTGAAAGAGAAACTCAAGTATGTAGTACACTGCTCTGGGCTCCTTGGAGGAAGAGTGGGATATAAATGTAAGAATAATAATAATAATCTCTGTGTACACAATCTCAGGAATTCATGAAGATTACCAGTTACCCTATTATGACCTAGTCCCTTCTGATCCTTCTGTTGAAGAAATGAGGAAAGTTGTTTGTGAACAGAAGCTACGACCCAATATTCCAAACAGATGGCAGAGCTGTGAGGTGAGGTTTTTCTAGATATATCTGTTAGAATATTTAAATAATATTTAAAATGAACTCTTTGGCTGCCCTGATGGATTCATCTTATGTCTTTGAGTCTATGCACACAGTTGATTGTGCGGATTTAAAACAATTAACAAGTTTTCCTAGAAGTTATAACAGTTGAATAACTGTAATAATGTAACTTATTTATTATTTATGTATTAAAAATTTCTTATATACCACCTCCTCCAAAGGCTCAAGGCAGCGAACAATAATACCAGGCATCCCCAAACTGTGGCCCTCCAGATGTTGCTGAACTACAACTCCCAGCATCCCTAGACACAATTTTTTGTGGCTGGGTATGCTGGAAGTTGTAGTTCAGCAACATCTGGTGGGCCGCAGTTTGGGGATGCCTGAACAATACCAATAACAATTTTTAAATATAAAAAAAAATCAAACACCTGGCGAAACAGGTAGGTCTTAAGAAAGACTTTAAAAGCAGCTAGGGAAGGGGATGAATGAATCTGGGCAGAGGCGGGGAGTGTTCCAAAGAAGAAGAGTGGCCACAGAGAAGGCTCTCCTACAGGCCCAGGCACCACGCATTACACCAGGGCCTGGGACACTAAGGAGGGCCAGCTGAGAAGACCTCACAGGACAGGATACAACTAGCCGAGAGAGGCAATCCTGGTGCTAAGCCCATAAGGGTTTTGTAGGTGAGAATCAGCACTTTGTATTAATAATGTATGTATTATAATGTAATATATTAATAAAATAAAGAAACAATAACTGAAGTTATTTCCATTTTTGCTTTACAGGCATTACGAGTAATGGCCAAAATTATGAGAGAATGTTGGTATGCCAATGGTGCAGCGAGGCTAACAGCTTTACGTATAAAGAAAACACTATCACAGCTCAGCCAGCAAGAAGGCATAAAAATGTAATCTTGGAAGTGCTAATGAAGGAAACTTTTAAAAGTCCATATCTGCACCTAGACTGTGCATTGAGAAGGCTAATTGTTCTACCTCACTGAGGGAACAGAAGGATATTGCTGCCTTTTATACACAATAGGAAGATCAGTTATTAGTCCAGGATTTCTATAGATTGGTAAACAGTTGTACAGATTCATATTCTGCACTATGAACACCTCTTTTCCAGGGCACTCAGAAACTTTGTGTAGTCTAGCTTCAATAATATGTATTTCAGTATTTCAAGGGTTAATACCGTCTCTGTTACTTGTGTTGAGAACAAGAAGATCATGCTTAAAATAGTGGAGCTGGTGCACACTATATAATGCATTGAAGGATTTATTGAAAGTCTTTTTTTAAAAGCTATTTGCTTTGCTCATGATGGTACACTGTATGTTCTGAACCACTCTTGGATTTTTCTCTGATTTGGACTGTATAGTTTTTTGGTCATTCAACTACATCCTATTGGACAATTTTTATCAGAAGTTGCAGACATGACCTCGTTCAATCTGGAGGAACACTTACAACATATGCAATTTTTTTTCTTTCTCTTGCTTTGGAACATTACATGCCTTCAAAATAGATTGTACTGTACCAGTAAGTGCCACTTTGAATCTTCTTAATGCAGTTCAGTAGGGACATGCAAAGTCTTTGGTGCTTGTAGAATGACATCAAATGAAATGGGTCTTAGTTAAAAGGAGCGTTCATATTCATAAACCTCCTTTTGTTTTCTTTACCAAAAATTCTAAATTCTAGAGACTGTAGAATATAAATTCAGTCCTGTTGTGCATCACAGTGAGTTGTGGTGTCAAAAATGGCACTTAACTTTTAATGAAGTTGGGCTTTTATAAAGAGTACTTAACTTTTAAAATCTGATATGACTAACCTGTTTAAAATTTTTAACTCTCCGATGCCCCCTATAGAAAACCGTTATTTATGCACAAACTATGTTTTACTGACAGATGAGCTATCTCCTTGCTCCCCCAGTGGTGATCTGCTTGTGAAAACAATGCATGTAGATAGCCTAACTGGATGCAGTCCATAAGTACAAAGCTATGGAGTTTTCTTTGCATCTGGGGCTGCCCTGTGGCGATTTTGCTGGATTACATCCGTACAAAAATCCTTGTAACAGGTTATTGACACTGTCGGCTCCAGCAGTACCAATTGTTATATGTCTGGGAGGTAAGGGACTGAATCTAGGGGGGCCCCCCCATCCTCTGGCAGCTGGTGCTTTTGGAGTTGGCTGTTAACACTAGCTGGTAGCAAGAGCCTCACACGCAGCAGCATTTGCACAACCCATGGCTCTCCTTGAATGTATCTGATTTGAGTCCTCACATAGCAACTGGAAGTTTCTATCTAAGTCATTTATTTCATTTTCTTAGCATATCTGGCACATAAAGTTAACTATCAAATGGCTGCCGACTAATGGGTTTAGTTCCTACAAAACACTAACAAAAATACACCTTGCAATACAAAGACCTTTTAACTGTTCTGAATGCAAGCACAAGGTATTCTAACAGCTGTTAAAATACCTTGTGCTTGCATTCAGAACAGTTAAAAGGTCTTTGTATTGCAAGGTGTATTTTTGCATGATATCTTAAGTCTTGCACGTGAATTGAATCACTACTATATATCTTCAAAACAATTACATTTATGTAGAACAATACGTGTTATGTAGAACAAAACACGAAGAGTCTTAAAACTAATTTTTATCTATATAAGGGTTAACAAAAGTTAGCAAACAAGAGGTATCCTCTCAAGTTTCCCTTTGTTTAACTTCATATGAATTAAAATGTAAGTCTTTGCATATCTGCAATCATTTTTACAGGGGTGCAGGATGAAAAGTATTAACTTTAAGCACCTGTCTGTCATCTCATCTATCTATAAATCTTTCAAGCCAAAATTATTTTTGTTAGTTTTTTAAATTTACATGATTATTAATATAATTTGAAAGAAAACTACTGCAATATGAAACATTGTAAGATTGGTTTTTTAAAAAGATCTTGAAATAGGCTTTGCAACATGCAAATTGCATATCATGACAATTGTACTGTGTGGCTTTGGCTGTGACATAATTTGAATTTTATTCATATTTTCCATTGTTTGTCAGTCTGCATACACTACATAAGGTTTTTAAAATCTCTTACCTATATGTCATCTGTAATTCTTGAGAATGCTCACCTGGGCAAACATTAATAATTATAAAAGAACATGATATTTTTGCTCTTGGGAATCCAGAGGGACCAAAATGTGTTAAGAGTCAAGCATTCTTTCTTGCTTTTCTTCTTTTTTTGTAATTTCAAAGATATACCAAAACAGTTTCTGCTATACTGATGCAAACAGTTATTGTATATATTCAATCTGCATTTACTTGATACTGATATTTTTTTTGTTTTTTAAAATCAAGGTTGTCTTTTCCCCCCCTTTTTTTGTTTAGTAAGTTGCATTTCAGATCATGGACATGTGATCAGATTACTTTCCAAATGCATAGAAGAAACAATAACAAGTCCTGTTACTCAAGTCTCAGGTGCATTTCTTGGCATATTAGAACCTGTCAGGGACTCTTAATCCTTGACAGATTGAGTTTTATGGTATATTTTAACTTGTTGCCTGTCCAGATCTTTGTAGCCTTTTGCAGCTTCATGTCTTGTAAACATAAAATGTCTGTATATATTGTGGTGATATAGTTTTTGCAGATTCTATCCATGTAGCAAAAAGCTATTCTAACAAAGTAACTGTTTGCCAGCTGAGTGCCATGGATCCACTTTTGAGTTAGCACCTTTATACTGTGCCATTTAAAGTGGTTACACCGCTGTTTGAATTACGTTACATGTTAAAAAATCAGTGTCAGTTGCTTTATACTTAAATTACCTCTACAACGACCAAGGTACATTTACCTCGTGTATATATTGTTTAATATTTTTTCAGAACATTCTCAAAGTTGGCAATTACATGTATTGATAAACTTAAAATTTTGCTGGTACTGTGTGTGTGTGTGTGTGTGTGTGTGTGTGTGTGTGTGTGTGTGTGTGTGTTTTGTCACTTGAAGCTCCTAAGTGGGCTTCCCCATTGCCTTCATTGTTGGAACAGCTTGGTGTCTTCTGTTGGTAATATATGCAGTGACCTCTAATACAAAATCACTGGGGAAGCCCTTACTTGTGTAGGAGCTGTATGTTCAGACTGGAGTACTTGCATGTTTGATCAGGCCCTGGATCAAGCTGATCTGCCATCTTTTGCCCAAATCACACACTTCATTTCTGTATTGTATGTTTTGCAAATATGCTTGCTGTTTTGTCAATGTAACACCAGCCCTTCCAGAGAGCTGTGTGGTTTTAATGTGTACATTTTTTACATTTTGAATGAAAGAGTTTCAGAATCTGTACACGGATATGTCACTTCTTAAGCCTTACAGAATTGTTCATTTGCCCCATATATTTCTGATAATTATGTATTTGTAGAGTATAAAAGAGTGGATTGTAAATAGTAGATGAGTGATGGTTATTGTTAAGTGCTAACACTACACTAGAAAAGAATAAAACAATGACAGATTTTCTTTTTTCCCTAGACAAATGCTTGTGTTTTCTTCTGGGAAATGTAGTTTAAATTGTGTGAAACTTAATTCCTGTCCAGATTGTACAATTGATTATTTTGACAAGTGGCCTTAAAAACAAACAAACAAACAAACCCAAGAGCATACTTTCCTGTGAAAATTAGATTTTAGGATGGGCTATAGAGAGCTGCCCTGGCTCACATAAGAGGGTTGTGCTAGCTCAGTGGAAAAGGACATTCTCTCCCCTTCTTTGAACACCACACACTAAATCACAAACTGCTTTTGAAATTCCCTTTGCTTCTGAAAGCTGTTTGCCATGCTGGAATGCGTCAAGGGGTGATGTTCAAGGAGAAAAATTCTAAAACCCTCTTGGGCGCACAATGGCTTGAACTGTTCTTTTGAATTCTGGCCTTGTATTTCAATTTATTACATAGGCATGGGAGTGCTTATGTAGTATGGGTGGCAAGGTAAAACAGCATTTGATCATGTTGTTTTACCTGAGGGCCCCCCTTCCAATGGTTTCTCAAAGCTTTCTTTTTGCACTATTTGTGCTAGAAGGGGCACTTTTATGCTCAAAACAAGTGTGCTCAACAAGTGTGACAAGTGCGTCACTGATTTTTTTAATTGAATCAGTGGGGAAATTGCTACATTATGAGGAGCAGAGGTTGAAAAGCAGACAGGAAATCTCAAGACCACCGTTGGGTCTTCCCACTTCTTCCACACCATATTTATAATGGGATTTTCTGCATCCAAATAAAAAAATCCCAGACTGGCTCTGTTTCTTCAGGAAGACCCTGAAGAAACCAAGTCAGTCTTTAGATGGTCAGTTTTCTGTATGAGTGTCCTTGTCAAAGTACATACATTGTTGATTTCTACAAATTAAGAAAATAGATGGCATCTTAATGTCAATTTCCCATGCGCTCACTTCAGTAGTGAGGAGAAAAGGGGAGGCAGTGGGTGGTTAGAGAAGGGGGAGTAAATGGCCTCTGCCCTCATCTTTAGCCATGGAAACAGCTCTGAAGAGCCTCTGTCAAGACTGGCTGGTGAAATCTTTCCCTCCTCTCAGAGAAATGTCTTGACAATAAAGGTTAACCATTACAGTTGAATTGATGTGAGTTGAACTCACATCTCTGAGGAAAGTAGAAAAGGCTCAGTTGCATAGGGCTTGGCTTCTTGCTCTGGCTACTTCATTTACCTCAGAATTGGTAGGCCTCCATGCCTACCACCTAACCTTGTACCTCATAAGGGAGAAGGAGGCCCATAGCCAGTATAAAGGGGTGTGTGAGAGAGAAAAAAGTAGGGTGCCAGTTTATCTGGCCCCCATCAGTTCTGAGTGCAAGCAACATTGTTTAAAAATGATTTGTTCAAAAAGTGGGGGGCAGAGAAAAAATTAGGGGGAACCAGGCTCGTCTAGTTCTTCCTCTGGCTATGGGTTGGGAGCGGGGGAAGGGCTGCTGAGTTCCTAGTAAGGGCCAGAGGGCCCAGGGCTTCTAAAAGTTATGTGCTTTGTAAACATTCAACAAGTGTAATTTTACCTGTCATATGAGGGTGCAAGCAGCACCTGTTGATATTCTTCCTCTGTCTCGCTGTTGGATAGCCAGAGCTTTGTCTACCATTTTTTTTAATGTCTGGCAATGCTAAAGCAGGCATATGTTAGCAAATTCTTTAAAAAACAACAACACATTGCTATAACAGTAACCCCCAACTTCTGCTGTTGCCAGCTTGCCACCAGCATCCACTAGCATGGAGGCCCTAGCCAAATTTTGTTTCCATGGTTATGTTTTTGTAGCCCTGTACAATATCTCACTGGACATGTATCTCAGACGACCTTCATGGTGTGAACATCATGGGCCATTGAGTTTATTTTCTTTTTGGAGCTCAGTTGGAGCTACCACACCCATAACAATACCTGTAAACAAAAGGTTTTTTCCTTTTAATTAAATATTCATAACAGTGTCCGTTTGTCAAAAACAGGGTGCTGGCTGGTGTAGAATTTTCCAGATCAGAACATCTTCAATTGTACATGGTGACTTTAAAAATCTATGTAAACAAGAAAATTAGTGTCCTGAATCTAAGATTAATATCTTAGGTTAAAGCGAAACAATTGCTTTCAAAATAATTTTGCAATGGTGTTAATATGGCAATCTGAATGCATCTTATTATTCGTCATTTTTCTGTTAAAAGTTTACAATTGTCACCATAAGAATCTTTCCTCATGACAATGCTGTGATTTGGGCTAGGCTGACAGTGATCCCCCGCCCCCCATGGCAAACCATAGCTGACAAGAACTCTTGAAGCAACTCTCCTGCCTATAAAGCAGAGGCCAACCACAGTCTGCTCACACATGTCTGTGATTAGAAGGCAGAACTTCCGTACACAGGGTATGATGTTCAGGCAGGCTTAAGCTGTGGTACTTTAAAAGTTAAGTACTGAATTTTGGTGTTCAATTACTTGTCCCTGCCTCTTTGCCCTATATAAATGTTTTGTGTTGACTTCTTTTCTGGTAATGTGAATGGCTACATCATCTCTGTCTCTCCATCCGCCCACTCAAACACACACTCCTGCTTCCCGCTACAGCACAAGTTCTCCTATATTGTATTTAATGCCTCCCATCTCCTCCTTGTGTTTGAGCTCTAGTAAGCACAAAAGGCAAAATTGAAAGACATTGGGAAGAAATGAAGTTGAGAAAGTAACGTGCATATGGTGACTTGCTACATAAGGCTTATATGGGGAGGGAGTTATGATCATAATGTCCTACTTTTGAAGGAAAAGTTCCTGACTAAAGGATTTGTGGCTAACTGCTTGATGACAGTTCATCACAATGTACATGTTAAATGCTAGAAAGGAATCTGTAAGCAAACAAAAAGTTGAAAATGGACCAAGATTTAAAGCACAGTTACAGAATGTTGTTGTGAATGTGTGCCTGTCTGGTTCTCATATTTTAACATCTTTGTTTCCGTAGAGGGAAAAGTACATCTGGAACAAATTTCATTTGTATGTGTGTGTGTAGTGTTTAGTTATCCAACTTACAATAGCACATTTTGTCCTGGAATACAGCTGCTGTTGTGGGTGCAGTTGAATTAGTGAAGAGTTGGTGAATATCAGCAGGTGAGTTAGTGAGTGTCCTTGTCGCATCCCAGTGCCGTTAGGAGATTGTTTCAATGTTGTTTTAAGATTTATAAATGTTCCTGAAGATTTCAGTTAGGCTTTATATTCGCTGCCACCTGAACATTGAAATGATTTGCATAGCTTACCATTAAGTGTAGGTAGGGTGGTTGACAGAAATTAATTGAGTCTGGTATTCGAAACAAGTAAATCAAATAAAATTCATAAAACAGCCTTTACTGAGGTTTGTCTTACATTACACTACAAAACTGTAGGGTGTTGATGGTTGCTTATTACATTTCTTTTGTCACAGTACACAGACACTTAACTAGTTCTTCACTAGAACTTATTTGGCTTCCTTCACAACTTCTTCAACTTTACTGAGATTTCTGTTTAACAGATGCTGATGAATAGGTTATTAATTGTGTGTACCAAGAAGGTCCACTTCAGGCCCTTTCTTATTAATCCATCTTATACATAAAGCTGACATCTTTGAGTCCCAAGAGATACTTTTCTCTCTAGAACAGCAAGAGCAAAATGTTAACCCAATATGTGCTAAAACATCACAGTCCTCGTCTCAGATTTTGCAGATGCTAAAGTACTGTAGTAGAGTATTTCCCAGTAAACTCTGTCCCAAACTGGAAACTACTTCATTGCTTCTTGGTCATGAGTCATGTGGAACACTAGGTGAAGGCACATTGTGGTGACCCCCTATAGAAACTAAACATGCTGTTCTGGACTAAGATGGTCCCAGGTAGTGTCACTCCAAATAACCAAATTCCCACTGGTTTATAATAAAGGTTTTATTTTTCTTCCAAGCATGCAAGATAACTCACATCTAAGTGGTTTCAGCAGTTTGCAGGGGTTTGCAGTTCAAATGGAGATCAAGCTCCAGGAGATGAATGCTTTAAGATGGTGAATTGTGGAAAGGTTATTGCTGGGTGAAAATATATTGGCTTTCTCTAATTTCTCTACTACAGTACTTTGGCAGGTTTCAATGCTGCCACCACCAATGGGCCTTCACCTAATGCCCCACATGACCCATGACCAAGTAGTAACAAAGTCGTTTCCAGTTTGGAACAGAGTGTAACACAGAGAGCTTCTGTCCAGTGGTGGCAGCCTTGGGAATCTGAACTAAGAACAAAGGTGGGGAACTGCTTACTCTGCATTTATTGGCTGAGAGAAAGGAAGCTCCTTAATTCTGGGTAATCTTACAGATCCTAGACTAAAGGCTCTAGACAACTACAAAGGACTGTGGCTAAAGCACACAATACACAGCATTAACATGCATTCTGTATGTGTGATGCCCCCATGGCAACAACATGCACATAAACACATAACTGAGTTTTTTTTAAAGAAGATACATTGCATCTGAAAGTAATATACTGTAGATATTCCAAAAGATCAGTGATCAATTGGTCCATACTCCTGAACTTTCAATTTCTTTTCTAGATGAAATATCTCTACTTGAACTAGTATGCAAAACCATCAAACAAATCATTTAAATACTCAACCCTAGCAACCAGAATTGATTGTTTTTTGGTTAACTGTTGCCAGTTAATACAGGCTGTGACACAGAACATAGCCATGTTATAAGAGACTAGTATTTTTTAGCCCGTTTTAATAACGGGTTCTAGTGGGGGGGGTGCTGCTCTTGTGTTCCGAAGCCCAATCCTCTCCTTGGGCCGCCAGTGGGCCCAGTCCCCCGTCGTGGCCGCCGCTGCCAGTGGGCTCAGTCCCCGCGCTGCGGCCGCCGCCAGCAGGGCCAGTCTTCTCAGCACGGCCGCCGCTGCCAGCGGGGCCAGTCCTTCCTGCCGCCGCCGCCTTTACCTGCTCCCGGTCCGGGAGCCAACATGGCCACCTGTGTCTGGGCGGCCGTATCTTTCACGGACATTCTGGGCATGTGCTCCGCGCATGCCCAGAACGGCCGAGAAAGACACGGGCTGGAAAGGACACGGGATCACGCTCAAGCTGATTATTATAGAGGATGTATGGGTTCTGGTTTGAGAAAGAAACTTAAAATTCAACAGATCTGATTGATAAAGGGATGAAATAAAACTAGTGAATGTCTCAATAAAAAGAATATGACCCATGATTTTGACTTCACTTACTTTGCAAAGGCATGTGCATTTGGGAAGTGGAATGCTCCAATATCTGCTTGTCTTGTGGTAGCAAGCATGACTTGTCCCCTTAGCTAAGCAGGGTCCACCCTGGTTGCATATGAATGGGAGACTAGAAGTGTGAGCACTGTAAGATATTCCCCTCAGGGGATGGAGCCGCTCTGGGAAGAGCAGAAGGTTTCAAGTTCCCTCCCTGGCTTCTCCAAGATAGGGCTGAGAGAGACTCCTGCCTGCAACCTTGGAGAAGCCGCTGCCAGTCTGTGAAGACAATACTGAGATAGATAGACCAATGGTCTGACTTAGTATATGGTACCTTCCCATGTTCCTAAACAAAACTGAGGGTAGAACATTAAAGTGCACCATTGTAAATGCCCTTTGATGTTTCAGGATTTTGAGGTTGGAAAGATAATTAGCTGGCAGAAAGTTGAATTTAGCACTCCCTAGGCTAGAATACCTAGAAACCAGACACAGATAATTATGTTTATTTCTATTTCTGCTGGCCAATGGCTGTAATAAAATTGATAATGATGACACAGTTAATTTTGCATCTCCATATCCAGAATATGCTGTCAAAGAGACATTTTAACACTGCCAAACCTCATATCATCAAGAAACCAGAGAAGAACCCATAAGATGCAAGGTTTTCCACAAGGGCTGTCCTCCAGTCACACTAAAAATACATCAAACAGTGTTGAGGGAGCCAGACCAATTGGAAAAAATATTTATCCTGCTTCCAGATGCAAAACAACTTTAGGCACATAATATGCAGAAAAAGTAGTTCTTGGACATTTTGATCTACTTCCAAAAGGCCAAAATTACAATAAATACATAGCTGAGTTCCATATTAAAAATTGTGCTAGGGCTTTTGTCTCAAACACCGTAACTGCTAATGGGGCATACTGGCCTTCACGAGCGTGAAAGAATCTGAGGCTGGCACTAACACTCATCTGTGCACCCTCTGATATGCTTGACTTGTGCCTTCTAATTGCCAGTAGCATGAAAAACAAATCCTGGGTATTATAACACATTACCTGTTCAATTCTGGTCTCTCTTGTCTGCCATTTATGCAAAACAGGTCTCCTGGCAAAACCCGTAACTTCTGTCTTTTGGAAATTAATATACAAGTGTTCCTCACTACATAGGTGACCAAGGCCTGCAACACTTCTCAGTTTGATGGGCATCCATGATAGACTTAACTGCATCATTGGCATAAAGCAATACCAAAAGGTGTTTATTAGCTAATGGGGTGTGCATGCGTGCAAATAAATGTATTCTTATTTCAGAGCCTCTAAAAGGATGCTATGCAAGGAGAGAAAGCAGTTGGCAGCCTTCTCTCTCCATGCACGGCACCTCTGCAAAGGTCAAGTGGGAGCAACCCCACTGGACTTCTACAAGGCTCTGCAAAAAGGCACCATACAAAAAGGGAGAGTTGCCATCATAGTGCCTTTGCAAAAGGCTTTGCAGATGTCCAATGAAATGCTCCCAATTAGAGCCTTGCAAAACCTGTTGCAAAGGGACCCTGCAAGGAAGGGTTGCCAGAGCCCCCCACCCACTGTGTGGGTGCGGTGCCTCTGCAAAAGCAGGGCTCATATGGGAACTCCCAATCTGAACCTTGCAAGGCTCTGAAAGGGCATTGCATGAGGAGGGAAAGCTGCTGGCAACCTTCCCTTCCCATGTGGTACCTTTCCTACATGCTTACCAGGACAGGCATTCCCCCTACCTAGTGGTTGCAGTGGCAACCACAGCCATTTCTCTTCCTGGGCATCCTCAAGTTCAACAGGCTGAGGAAGGGGAAACTGGAGCAGCATGAAGTGATTAAGCACATTTCCTACTGTTTAAACTTTCCCTGCCACAGTTTTTTTTTTAACAGGCACAGGGCAGGAGGATGAGGCAGGGAGGAGGAGGAGAGAAGAGCCAGGATGTTGGCTGGAATGCTGCAAGAGAAACAGGTTTGCAAGTGGCAGCACTGGTGGGTTGGATGGGGCTGTAGGCAGCAATGGGGTTGTGAAGATAGCCTATCCAGCACCTCTGTCCAGGTGCTGCCTGTGCATCATGACCTTGCCTCACTAGTGGCGTGCCCCAATTATAACTGAATATAAAACCTTCCGTTGTGTGCAGAGTACTACTTTGCCTTCACCGTAAAATTGAACCTACCTTATTGACCGCAGACAATGACAACTAAGTCATAAGTTGCTATATTCATTGATAAATAGTTTGAAAAGAATCTGGTGCTTGGTCTAGGCAACACAAATTAAATCAACAATCAGTTTACGATAAGTCATATAATTGTCTAGACATCCATTTCTGTTGACTTCTGCATCATTGCAGTGGTGCGTGTTGAACAGGGCCCCTTGTTGCTCAGGGCTCTAGGCAGTCATCTACTTTGCCTACTGCTAAAGCTGCCCCTGATCTTGCTCAGTTAACCAAAGAGCTTTGTGAGACATGGAAAGGCAAAGATGTCAGAAAAAAATGCTGGGTCTTTATTTGTTCCAATTTTTAAAAGGCCAACATTTTTATTGTGACGTGTTTTACATACTCCTACATATTTTTAACTTCTGGAGCTTCCATCCTTATAGTATTTTAGCACTTAGCACTTACATTTATATACCGCTTTATAGCCGGAGCTCTCTAAGTGGTTTACAATGATTTAGCATATTGCCCCCAACATTCTGAGTACTCATTTTACCGACTTCAGAAGGATGGAAGGCTGAGTCAACCTTGAGCCCCTTGGTCAGGATCGAACTTGTAACCTTCTGGTTACAGGGCGGCAGTTTTACCACTGCGCCACCAGGGGCTCAATTTTGATTGACCTAAAGAAAATATATGCAACCTGCTGCTGACAACTCCTTTAAAACACATGGAAATGACAAGTTAAAGTGCCCTTCTTAAGTTCTGCACCATAAAAGCTTCAAGGACTTTGTACAGTCTCATATTTTATGCTAACTTTACAAAGGAGGCTTTCACTCAAACTGCCTTGGTCTTTCTGCTGGAATTAGGCTGGGGAGGGATGCATCCAGGCAGAAATTCAGTAGATGCAGCTTCCCCAATCACTTCCTAGAAATGCCCTCATAATTTCTGCCTGATGCATCTCTACAAGGCACAGTGCTTCTCCAAATTACCATCTATATAGTCAATGTCCAGTCAGAAATTCAACAAGTCCTCTAACAGTGACAGCCACAATTACTTTCTAGTTCTTCCTCTAAATGCTATGTACTATAGTAAATGTTCAAGTAGTTGTTTTTTAAAATGTAGCAATTTCACATATCATTCCTCTAAGAGGCTTTTCTCTCCACTACCTTCAGGCCACCTAATGGCACAGTGGAGAAATGCTTGACTAACAAGCAGAAGGTTGTCGGTTTGAATCTTTGCTGCTACTATATTGGACAACAGTGATATAGGAAGATGCTGACAGGCATCCTCTCATACTGCACGGGAGGAGGCAATGGTAAACCCCTCCTGTAACCTACCAAAAGAAACCCACAGGGCTCTGCAGGCACCAGGGGTCAAAATCAACTTGATGGCATACTTTACTTACCTTCAGGCTTTCTTGGCCCTCAATCTGGAAAGGATGCTAGGTTGGAACACTTCCTGACTTTGTGCTCTGCGTTTAACTGCATGCTAATTCGGAACAAGAAGTTGGAGAGCATTGCCTGGTTGCCTTAGAACATGTTGACACATTTCCTCCTCTAAAGGGACAAAAGTGTTTTGGGGTAAAGATGAAAATGTTTATGAATTCTTCTTTATTTGGTTTAGCTCTGAAGGAACTAGTTGTCACCTACCTTGTTGCTTAATGTCCCCACCCCACCCTGTCATCCTATTTATAGTAGAAAGGATACCTCAATTTGCTTTGTTCTTTAATATAATCAAAACATGTTACTACATCAAGTGCCATTGAGTTCCACATATCACCTGCAAAATAAATCATGATGACTCTGCAGTCTTTTCTGTTTGTTATTACTATATCACTCTTCAGGTTTGAAAAAAGTTCCTCTTACATGCACGGGAGGACTCAAGGACTCAATCTGCTGTCTGCAATTCCTCCAGCCATTATCAGTCTTGACTGAAGTGTGAAGAATTGGTGTCAGGTTGGACAATATTCCAGGACTGAAACTGCCTATTGCATGTAGTGCAGGTTCTCTGAGGACTACAGCTGGATAAGTAGCATTTTGGGGAAGCACTGTGCCTTGGGGAAGCACTGATGCATCAGGCAGAAATTCATCAAGGGCATCTCTAGGATATGATTAAGCTCCTTTAATTTAAGATCTCAATCAATCATCTTTATTACGGTCCAAGACCAGCATAAGATAGAAAACTTTATAGATCTTGAAGATCTTTTCAGCTCTATCTCAGCTTCAGGAGAAGAGGGGGAGGAGTATCAGGCAGTATCCTTCCCTCTTTCTCTTCTCATGACTTGACTGGCTGATAATCAGAGACAGACTTGAGCCTGTCAGTCCAGCTGAGGGTGTGCTGGACTGAACCTGAACACTAACCAGCCAGAGAAGGAAATGGGGTGCTGCCTGACACTCCTCCCCCCTCTCCTCTAGGAAAGGATTTGTCTCACTTGAAGCCAATATGTGTTTTCCAGTCAGGAGCCAACTCTATGCCATCGCCATCACCTGCTCCACTAAGCCTTGCAGTTGGGCTACGTTTGGGCACAATGACCACTTACATACATACATACATACATACATACATACATACATACATACATACATAAACATGTATTTATTTCATTTGTATTCTGCTATTCCTCCAAGGAGCCCAAAGCAGTGTACACGGTTATGTTTATATTCACAACAAGCCTGTGAGGTAGGTTAGGCTGAGAGATGTGTGACTGGCCAAGAGTCACCCAGTGAATTTCATGGCTGAATGGCGATTTTGAACTCAGGTCTCCCCGGTCCTAGTCCAACACTCTAACCACAACACCACACTACCCCCTCCACCATGCTCAATAGTCAGATTGCATGGGACAGGAGGGCTACCCCTCCTCCACCATACTCAACCAGATGTGGTGACAGCCAATAGCCTAGATGGCTTTAAAAGGGGTTTAGATAAATCCATGAGGGACAGGTCTATCAATGTCTGAGGGCTACAGGCTAGTGGTGTGCATCGGTCCGGATCCATCCGGACCAGCAAGGGGGTGGTGGCTACCTTTAAGGGCGGGGGGGTAGAACTTACCCCTCCCGCCGCTCTTCCCCCTCCGGCACTGCTTTTAAAATCGTAGTTTTCGGGGCGGCAGCATTCTTCCCTGCCGCCCCGGCCCCCGTCATTGCCCGGAAGTAGCTTAGAAGCCAACACGCATGCGCGCGCACGCCGCAGCGCACGCATGTGTGTTGGCTTCTAAGCTACTTCCGGGCAACGACGGGGGCCTGGGCGGCAGGGAAGAACGCTGCCACCCTGAAAACTACGATTTTAAAAGCAGCGCCGGAGGGGGAAGAGCGGCGGGAGGGGTAAGTTCTACCCCCCCGCCCTTAAAGGTAGCCACCCCCCCTGCCAGACCGGTCCGGAGGCCTCCAAAATGGCCTCCGGACCGGTCCGCGCACACCACTACTACAGGCCACATACAGCCACAGAGGCAAGATGCCTCTGAATCCCAATTGCAGGGGAGTAGCAGTTGGAGAGAGAGCATGCCCTCAGCTCTTGCCTTTGGGCTTCCCAGAGGCATCTGGACTAAATGGGCCTTGAGCTTGAACCAGCAGGGCTTTTCTTATGTTAACTACTGATGTTAATCACCTCAGGCTGGGTGTGAGGGCTGACCATCACTGTCCTCATCATACTCAACAGCTGGGTTACTGCTAAGTACAAGGGCTGCATACCAGTCATTTGCAACTGTCTCCCAAAATGCCTAGTGACTAAGTTGCTGATGGGCTTGAGGAACACCCCCCCCATCTATTAACTGCATTGACAATGGGCACAAGAGCCATCTATTGAGCCCAGCAACAGAGTTGTGTCTGGGCACAAAGGTTGCCCATTGTGCCCTCTCCCTGCTGTCCTGTTCGCAATTGATCCTGGCAGATGGGTTGCTGCTGGGTGCGAGGGCCACTCTTCTCTATGAGATAGGGATGTGCATGGAACCGGTTCGATGGACCAGCAGTTCCACTGGCATGGGGTGTCTAACTTTAAGGGTGGGGGAGGGTGCACTTACCCACCCTCGCCGTGTTTCCCCTGCTAGTGCTGGGTTTTCCAAAAGTCCTTCGGGGTGGCAGTGTACTTCCCTGCTGCCCTGTTTGTCCCGTTATCCAGATGTGACCGGAAGTAGTGAGCGTACCAATGTGCACAGGCACGCTCACTACTTCCGGTCATATTGGGATAATGGGGCAAACAGGACAGCAGGGAGGTATGCTGCTGCCCCGAAGGACTTTTAGAAACCCAAGTGCCGGCGGGGGAAATGCAGTGCTCCTCCATTGTGTTCCCCCCACTGGTGCTTGATTTTTCAAAAGTCCTTCAGGACAGACATGGGTAAGTGTACCCTCCTCCGCCCTTAAAGTCAGACACCCCCCCCCACCGTCAAACCGGCCCCTGTTGGTTCTGTGTACATCCCTACTATGGGAGGAGAATGGGAGAATTGGAATGGGAGACTTGTGTGAACACTGTAAGATATTCCTCTTCAAGGGATGGGCAGGGCCACCAAGAGGAGTGGGGAGCCAGTACAAATTACCAGGGCCCGATGGTCTGGAAGGGGGCTCAGCTAGGGTTGCCAAAAATTGGGTGGGGCCCAAAATTTATTTCACTGGGGCCCGAACCAGCTCTCGGTGGCCTTGGGGATGGGGCTGCTCTGGGAAGAGCATCTGCATGCTTTCAAGCAGAAGGTTCCAAGTTCCCTCCCTGGCATCTCCAAGATAGGGCTGAGAGACTCTTGCCTGCAACCTTGGAGAAGCTGCCACCAGTCTGTGTATACAATACTGAGCTACATGAGCAATAGTCTGTCTCGGTATAAGGCAGCTTCCTATGTTCCACAGCTGGATTGCTGCTGGGTGCAAGGGACGCTTGCCACCCTTCCATTTCCCCCTGCAAATTGGTTGCTGCTTGGTGTGAGGGCTGGTTTGATCTGAGCCATAGGTTCTTCTCATTAGCTGAAAATAAGGGACAATGGCATCCTGTAAGGGACAGACAATTTTGGGCTGAAATAAGAGGCTGTTGGTAACCCTGTGCAAGGGCCACCTGTCACCCCACTCGACCATGTCCTGCAGCTAGGTTATTATTATTATTATTATTATTTCTTGTTTACACAGTCAGACAGGTGTTATTGACTGGTTTGTTTTATCCAGACATTGAGTCCTTCCCAAGGACCTGGGATGGCTGAATTTTATTGTCAATTGTTATAGATATCGTCGCAGAATATAGGCTGTTCTTCTTCTTATTATTATTTATTTGATTTATATACCGCCCTTCCAAAATGGCTCAGGTTGACACTGTTGCACCCTCTACTGGGCAGCTGCTAGGTGCAAGGGCCATCCGCTATTGCTCTGCCTTCACTGAGGTCCGGCACCTGGGTTGCTATAGAAAGGGAAGGGACAGAGACAGAAGAAATGAGAGAAAGGTGCGTAGCTCTGTCCCCCTTTCCACTCCTGCCCCTTCTATTCCTTATTCTCCTCTTTTGCACAGAGTGAGGTAGGGTTACCAGCAGTTGTTTATTAGCAGGGACACCCCATATTTCAGCCCCAAATTGTCTGTCCCTCCCTTACCATTTGTCTCGTATTTTCTGTGAATGGGAAGAACCTATGGCTCAGATCAAATCAGTTATTTTTACTAATAACTAAACAATTAAAGAGGCCCAACAACTCCTTTCCCTTCTCCCACTCTACCAGAGTACCCTGTGGTTCTGGTCAGCTGCAGGGTTAGGGTTACCATCTGTCCCATCCCCTATTGAGGACATTAACAAAAACATTAACAACACCCTCAATGACTGGCTGCCTCAGCATCATCCAGGTATAAGGATCAGGAAAACCATGCAAGCCACGACTACTGTACGATACTGCTCATGTGTGGATCCTATTTTTACTGGCTAACAATGCTTCTCTTTCTAATCTAGAACACAAAGTTATATCACGCACCGAATTTGGCTAACCATGGCTGGTTCAATAAACAGAGCAGAAGCAAATCTAAGTTGCAACTTATACTGTAGTTTAAGTTGAAAATGGTGAAAATATACGCAGCACTCAGGCTCCAATTACTCCCGCATACTGCCGCCTCGTGTCCCTTATTCGGGCAATGGAAAGTTGGCAACCCAAGAGTGAGGGGACGATGGAGACTGAGTTACAGAACAGAGGAAGCAGTAATGGTGGCTGTCTGAAAAGCTCAGCGGATGCCCCTGCTTACTGTCTCCTGCTTCTTCCAAATGTGAGGCGAGGGCACTGGGATGAGGCAGGGGCATGACTCTTTGGGCCCAATGGTAACAATGCCAAGGGCGGCATTATTCCCCTTTGGGGAGAAGTAAGTGGGGGAAAGGACAGCGACTAAGGGGATATATGGCCGAAGAAGACATCATGCAGGGGCGAGAAGCGGGGCTGAGGGCGAGGGGTGGATGCATGTTTCCCCGCCGCCGAGGCCTTCTTCGCGAAGGAAGAGCTGAACTTGGGGAAGTTCGCCTCTTTCTTGCCCGAGCGCCCTCCTTCCCCCGCCCCCCCCCCCGCAGCCAGCCTCTCTCCCTCCCGCTATCCTTCCTCCGTCCGGAGCAGCGAGTGAGCGAGGAGGGCGGTGCTCCTGGGGTCCCTCAGCCAATGGCGAGCCGCCGGGGTGGCTGGAGGGTTGCAAGCGCCGGGGACCGGACCATGGCGACGCGGACTGTCCCTCTGCAGCGGGGGACCGGCGAGACCCGGATGGCCCTGGTAACGGTCCCCGCGCTGCTCCTGCTGCTGCCGGGCGTGGTGGGTGAGTAACAGCCGGGCACCGCCGGGCAACCGAGGAGTAAGTGCTGCCGTGGGCGACCCCTCGTTCTGCATCGCTTCAGCCGACCCGCGATGCGGGGGGGGGGCTCTCTGCTCCGCGCGCGAGCTGAGCCCCTCGAGGGGGAGCAGCGGGCGGCAAGGGAGCGCGTGCGCAGGAAAGGCGGAGGGAAATTAGCTGGTGTCTTTTGTGTTACGTTCTTAACAACTTCAGTCTGTAAACTTGTCACCCCGGTGTGGAGAGGACGCGCTAAGGATTCGCCGGCGAGTTCTCTCTGTGTGTGCTTTTGAAAGTCCGCTGTAACGTAGGGAGGTCGAAATCGCGTAGTAAATCTATGCCACCATTAAAACAGGGCAGGGCAGCGAAGTACTATGAGTCTGAACAAAGAGGAATTTAAGCAACAACAAAAGATCTCCCGACTGTTTCCCCAAAGCCTGTAGCCATGTGCAGAGTTGTTATTAAGGAAGTAAAGCCCTATTGAAAATCTGTGGAATTTACTTCTGAGTAAACACGGAGAGGCTTCGGTTATGCTCCTAAGAAGGCTGGTCTGGAAGCCAGCCCCCTGCAATCGCTGGAAATCACTTCCAAGTAAACATAGTGAGCCACTGCAGACATAGATATGAGTAGGAAAATCTGGTCTCAGCTGTTAAAATATTTGTGGTGGGAGTTCTTTTTGGTCAACACAGTCCGTAAGTAGTTGCAGGAGGTCAGATTAGAAATAGATCTTTAATTGTAGCTAGTGTCACTTGCTTCTGAGCAAACATGTTTAGGGGCAAATTATTTGCATCTTCTGTGCTAATTGTGTGAATGTATTTGATTTTGAAGAAGATGGGTGACATCGGGTATGTTGCTAGTAGACCTCACATCGTTTAGGGTTTTAAATTTAGAATACTTTTGAATTGGAGAAAACAATGTTGAAGTCATCATTGAACTTAAATGTTGTTGTTACCTTTTGTGCTGTAACCTTCCCTGTTCCCCTGCCCCTTATCTGACACAGATGATTGTGAAAAATGTATTTGTAGTTTGAACTGTCTGAAACAGTTCGCATTTTCTTGCAATTCTTTGATGTCACAATATCCCTTGTTGATTGTTTTTGAAATGTCCATGGAACTCCCATTTTTTAGAATTAGAACACACACACTGTAAACAAACTGAACACCAGAAATCCAGTAGGAGTATATCTATGGTTAAATCCCCTTTAGATTTCTATCAGAGTTTAATAACTGCTCTGTACACAAGATAGCACACTTCTGCTGTCTGAAAAGTGCTACCTTTATTTTTTATTTTTTTTGTTCTATATAATTGACTAATATGGCATATCACAAGTACTTTTGCTCTGTATATGAGTGTGTGCAGAGGCAGTACACCTCTGAAAATGTAGATTCTAGGGACAAATAGGGGAACACCATCAGTTGCTTGTGAGCTTCCAAAGCCGTTTTGACAAGGCAATTCTTGTGTTCTCTGTAAAGCCTGTAAAACACTGGTAAACTCTTTTGTTTAATTTTACTTAGCACTGATAATTTCAAAACATATAAACCATTTTATAGCACAGACTAAAGCACACTCAAACCCACTGAATGCAATGCATCATTGCAGTGCATGATTGGGGGGTGGGGGTTAAGACTCAACATTTGTTAATTGTGTAGAAGATGGATTGCCATTTTCAATACAACACAAATTTTTCTGAAGTCATAAATTGTTCACAACTGTGCTATCATCTCAAAATACAGCATGTGTATGTATTTATTTATAAAGCTGAGACCCCCTTTCACTATCAGCTACAAGTTAGTTACAATATAAAATATACAGTTATAAAGGAGCAATAAAAACCAATATAAAACAATGTATCATTTAAAAATAGAAGAGAAAAATTTCAGTTACAATGCCCAGTGAAGCCCCAATGAAGCCTCAGAAGGCCCAGATAAAAAGCACAATTCAACTCTCAGTGGAGGGTTGTAACCCCATCCAGATGTTTAAATAATAAACTGTGCTCGCGGTTACAACACTGAAAGTGGATAGGAAGTCCCACCCACCCCCCTCTCTAGTCACTCACGGTTACAATGGTGCTTGTTAGTATGAAAAGGGAAATGCTGCAACTGTGCTGATCAGCAGCAGGCATGACTTGTCCCCTTAGCTAAGCAGGGCCATCCTGGTTGTATATGAATGGAAGACTAGATGTGTGAGCACTGTAAGATATTCCCCTTCGGGGATGGAGCCGTTCTGGGAAGAGCAGAAGTTTCCAAGTTCCCTCCGTGGCTTCTCCAAGATAGGGCTAAGAGAGATTCTTGCCTGCAACCTTGGAGAAGCTGCTGCCGGTCTGTGGAGACAGTACTGAGCTAGATGGACTAATGGTCTGACCCGGTATTTGGCAGCTTCCTATGTTCCTAGAGATGAGAGAGAATGCTTCATAGAAGCCACTAACTCTCAAGCAAGATAGCTGTCCTGTGCCCTCTACACAGGGCACATGCATTACACTACATTTCATGGCTGAGATCCTGACACAGACACTAAACTACAACTTTCTCTGTTCAAAGAGCCCCTGGTGGCGCAGTGGTAAAACTGCTGCCCTGTAACCAGAAGGTTACAAGTTCGATCCTGACCAGGGGCTCAAGGTTGACTCAGCCTTCCATCCTTCCGAGGTCAGTAAAATGAGTACCCAGAATGTTGGGGGCAATATGCTAAATCATTGTAAACCGCTTAGAGAGCTCCGGCTATAAAGCGGTATATAAATGTAAGTGCTATTGCTATACTATTGCTATAATACAATATTCTTGTGCAAGGCTATCTGTCCCTATCATGTTACTACAACCCTGCAGGACTCCATAAAGCAAAGGCCAAGAGATTGAGCAGAAGTCTCCCAATACCAACTTCTGAACCCAACTCTTGAGGTAGAACTGGAGCCAGTCCAGAACTGAACCACTCAGCCCCAGTATCATAAGATGGCCCAGAAGGATACAGTGGTTGATAGTATTGAATGCTGCTGAGAGGTCCAGAGGAACTAAAAGGGACACACTCCCATTATCCATTTCCACCCGGACAACCAAGGCTGCTGCAATCCCAAACCCAGTCTGCAAGCCAGACTGAAATTAGATAAGATAAGCTACATCATCCAAGACTCTTTTTAGTTGAGACATCACCATGAACTCTATAACCTTTTGAGGAGATCTGGTCTTGGGGTAGCAAGCATGACTTGTCCCCTTAGCTAAGCAGGGTCTACCCTGGTTGCGTTTGAATGGGAGACCACATGTGAGCACAGCAAGATATTCCTCTTAGGGATTGGAGCTGCTCTGGGAAGAGCATATAGGTTCCAAGTTCCCACCCTGGCATCTCCAAGATAGGGTTGAGAGAGATTCCTGCCTGCAACCTTGGAGAAACCACTGCCAGTCTATGTAGACAATACTGAGCTAGATGGGCCAATGGTCTGACTCAGTATATGGCAGCTTCCTATGTAACCTTGTTCAAGATGGAAAGATTAGAAACTGACCTGTAATTGTCAAGACTGGAAGGGTCAAGGGAGGACTTCTGCAGTATGATCTTACCATGACTTCTTTGAGGAGAGTTGGCATCTTTCCCTCCCACAGTGATGCATTAATAAGCCTCACCAGCCATTTGGCCATCCCACCTTTGGCAGCATTAATTACCCAAAATGGGCAAGATAGGCTGCTTTTGCACTATCAGGGGTCCTGTCCACATCCTTAGGCACCACCAACTGGAACATATCCAGCACAGTAGATTCAGACAGTTCCTGAGGCAAGTCACTTGGAACTACAATGAGTCCAAATCAGAGTGGATCTGAGTGACTTTATCTGCAATGTGACATTCAAACAGGTTACAGCAGACAACAGTTGCCTTGGACATTGAAGAAGCTCCTCCTCTTTCTCTCAGGGTGGGGGTTGTAAGTATTAATGATTTTGCCACCTGATATGGCTCTCTTGTTCTACATGGAGCAGATGCAAAGATGGTGAAGTACGCTTTCTGTGCTGCCATCACTACCATGGCACCCTAAAATTAGCTCTAGTTTGTGTTCAATTGTACTCACTTTGAGTTTTCCTCCAACGTTGTTTTTGCTGATGTCTGAGTTACTTCATCAACCTAAGCTCCAAGGTAAGCCAAGGAGCTGACTGAACTTTGCCTAGCTGGAGAGGGCTCTTTGGAACAACAGTGGAACAACAGTGTCAACAAATCAGTGGGTTTAAGCATGCCTAACCTTTTGTTGGATTTCACATCAGGGCTGGGAATTTGTTTGCTTAGGTAAAATATGCTAGTTTTTTAAGAAAGTCCACAAAAAGTTACTAGTCCACAAAAATGTATTATGTCTGCCCACAACTGCTGTTGTTTTATGGCTTAAAAGGGTGAGGGAAACCTTCCACCCACCCACCCCATTTGATTTCCTGGAGGCAGGGATGACCCGAGACATTGCTGTGCCCAAGGCAAGGCATAAAATGCTGCCTTGCCCCACAACTCTGGTGAAGGCCACCCAGAAAATGGACTTTTGCAAGCTTTGAATGTGGTGCGGGGGTTGTGGGAGAAGGTTGCCGCCAGCAGATGGAGGAGTGAGTAAAAGACTGTTTGGAAGCCGGTAATATTTCTTCTGAAAGTTCCTCAAATGCTTTCCTTTTAGGAACTATGTTGGGAATAATGCTGTTAGGCTGCTTAAGTATACAGATGTGAGTGCCTTTGTGACATCAGCAGCCAGCCGAGGAATCCCCTATCTCCTTTTTTATATACCTATTTGCATGTTACCTCTCCATTACCAAAGTTTAATAGAATGGTAGAGTTGGAAGAAATCTTAGAGGTCAGCCCAGTTCTAGCTCAGTGCAGTCATGTTAAGCACACCAGTTAATATACAGATGCTGTGCTTATTCAAAGTGTCACCTAGATGCTTTAAGGGCTCTGGGCAAGGGACTGTTGCCTTGTGTAGCAGGATTAGAAAGACATCATAACCTTGGCCTTTGTCTAAGATCCTGTTCTTATGATCACTGTTTGTGTTGTGTGTCTCCTGTGTGTGCTACAGCAGTTGCATTTCAGAAGCATGCAGAACTGAGCGAAGAAATAAGGGGAGGGGGGAATCTGCACAGAAAATTACTGATTTACAGAAAATCAGGGTGGGCAGTAAATACCACACCAACTTGACAGGCTGAATTAAATAAATGTATTAGGATATAGAAATTTACTAAAGATTTAGGGCAACTTTTATTTATTATATAACTACAGAGAAAGATGCAGTTGTTGTGTATGGTGAAGTGACTGAATATTCAGTGGTCACATGAATATTCAGTGGTTAAAAAAAACCTGCTGGTTTAAGACCAGACTTAAAGCTTTTTATTATTAGTATTTTAAATAAATAATAATTATGTCCTGCCCCTCCAGTACAATACTGCTTGGGGTGGCTCACAATAGTAAAACAGTAAAAGTAATATATAACACAATAATACAGTAAAACAAACAAAACACAATGTAGAATAATAACAATTAAAATTAAATTAATTTTAATTAAAATTAAAATTAAACAATTAAAACAAACCCAATTAAAATTAAAAACTCACCAGGCTGTAATAAAACACATTAAAAAGCCTCTCTGAACAAGTAGATTTTCAGATATTTTTAAAACCCTAAGAGAGGGAGCATGGTGGTTCTTTGGGGGTTTTAGTTGAGGGGGGAAATGACTTGTTCGGGGCCCATGATTTAGATTGTATAAATTACTCACAATGTGAAGAAAATGGGTGGACAGAGAGATGCTTTTCTCCCTTTTTCATGATTCTGGAAATCATAGCTATCTCAATATGGCTCAAGCTCCACAAAGCTAGGAAATTGGAACCTAAGGTTGATGTCTTAACAGACATGCCCCATGCTCAGTACTGATGTTGTGCAATGTCACAAATTGTGCTTGCTTACAACTTGCCCTTTGTGCATTTTCACTTTTTCTTGGTCTTTGAGGCTCAAAACAAGATGGGGAGGATAGAGTGCCTGGCACCACCAAAGATGCCCCATGTTGTGCTGGTTCTTATGAAGCATTTGAGTCTTACTGCAGAAGTTCTCAAACTTGTGTTGCCACATGTTGCTGGGCTACAACTGATCCCCAGCCATTGTGACTTGGGATAATGGGTGTTGTAGTCCAACAACATCTGGCAGCCCAAGTTGCCCTGCCTTACTGTGTTCTGTACTGCCTTACTGTAGTCTGTATTCTGTACTGTAACCCATTAAATTACATTCCCAAATCCAGAGTAAGTAGCTTGAATTCTTAGGACTGGGCAATGAAGTCAGTCCCTGGAATGCCAGGGCAAGCCTCCCTGCCTGGGGTGCCATGTGACTCCTTTCAACTGCTAGAGCAGTGTCCTCCTTCTCCTTGGGTGCTCTGTGTGCCAGCTGAGGCTTTAAAAACAGAACTGGATGGGAATAGAGCCTATAGAAGAGACTTGTGACTCTAGCACCTTCTATAGTCTATGGGACCATCTTCTATGTTTTTAGCATCTTCCAAGTCTGTAGTCTCTGACAGAAGAGAGGCAAGCCATTGAAAGAGAAACATCTGATAACTTTTCTCCCTAAGCTTGAGACAAGCTTGTTGACCCCACCCTGCAAGCCAATGCGGTAAATGACAAACAGTCATGGGTCAACTCACAAGATAATTCCTCCAGCAATATAGATGCTTCATAAGGCAGTACAGGATCAAAACAACATGGGACATCTTTGCTGGAGCCAGGTACTCCGTCCTCCCCATCTTGATTTGGGCCTCAAAGATCAAGGAGAAAATGGGTGCATAGAGAGCAAGCTGCAAGCGAGTACAATTTGTGACATTGCATATCATCATTACTGATCACATGGCACATCTGTTAAGGCATTAACCTTAGATTCCAATTTCCTGGCTTTGTGAAGCTTAACTCAAATAGACTTAACTCACCTTAAGTGGCACAGCGGGGAAATGCTTGACTAACAAGCAGAAGGTTGTTGGTTTGACAACTCATACTGCACGGGAGGAGGCAGTGGTAAACCCCTCCTGTATTCTACAAAAGAAAACCACAGGGCTTGATGGCACACTTTACTTTTACCTGGTCTTAATACGACATGTGTTTTTTTTACCGTTGGATTTCCGTGGTTCGTGAAAAGAAAATTTATACTTTTGTTCCCCTGTGTATGCCTGCATCTGTGTGTACCTGTGCTTGTGTGCAGAAGGGCTTTTATTTTTCTCTGTGTCTGCTTGTGTTTTATGCATATTTTTGTGTGGCATATGTCTGTGCGGAGTCCGTTGTGTGTTTGTGTGGTGTGCATATGTATGCACGATCACTGACCTATGGAGTTTTCCCACTGTAAAAACAAAGACCCAACCCCCTCTAGGGTCTAGAAGGCAGGAGAGAGAAATTAGCAAGTTGGGAACTGTGAGATAAGCTGAGTTTTGTAAACAGGCAGTAAGTAGGCTAAATTTCGCTGAGATTACCAAAGTGCTTTAAAAAATAAAATAGGTGTAATTAAAGTGGCCCACTCCCATTGAAGTCACTGGGACCCTCTTACTGCAGAAGTCAAGTGCCGATTTCCTGTCAGCATCCTGACACTGGGGAATGAGCAAGTGAGAGAAGTATGAGGGAGTCACTCTCTGCCTGACAGATTTAATGAGGATAGGAGAGGGAAAGGAAAGGTTGCAGCGAGCAGTCTTGCTTTGAAATACGTCCCTCACACTGCTCTAACGCTTCCCCCGCCTGATCCATGTCTCTCCGCCCCCACCCCCGCTTTCCCTGAGAGTTCACATTCCATAACTAATGGAATGGGCATAGCACTTGCAATAGAACCAGCAAGCTGTTTCCCACTGCCAGTCTCAGAATACTGGGGAACTTTGACTTTCATTGTCAAACCAGACATGCTCTGTATGACTTTGTCAGCATTTGCTAGCCATAGAATTTAATGGGGCAGGAAAACCTTAATAAACTTTGAATTGTTGCTCCAAACTTCATCAAACCATTGCTTTTCTAGACAAGCCTGAACAGATTGCACTTTGATCAAAATTTGAAATAAATCTATGATATGCCTGGATCAAATTTGAGAAAAACAGGGTCAGTGTGTCAATTGTCAGCACTTTAAAAACTTATATTGCCACTATAGCTGTGGCAATTTTTATCAAATCTCCTTGAAATTAGGCATACAGGTGAAACTCGGAAAATTAGAATATCGTGCAAAAGTCCATTAATTTCAGTAATGCAAATTAAAAAGTGAAACTGATATATGAGACAGACGCATTACATGCAAAGTGAGATAATTCAAGCCTTAATTTGTTATAATTGTGATGATCATGGCGTACAGCTCATGAAAACCCCAAATCCACAATCCCAGAAAATTAGAATATTACATGGAACCAAGAAGACAAGGATTGTAGAATAGAACAATATCGGACCTCTGAAAAGTATAAGCATGAATATGTATTCAGTACTTGGTTTGGGCCCCTTTTGCAGCAATTACTGCCTCAATGCGGCGTGGCATGGATGCTATCAGCCTGTGGCACTGATGAGGTATTATGGAAGACCAGGATGGTTCATTAGCGGCCTTTAGCTCTTCTGCATTGTTTGGTCTCATGTCTCTCATCCTTCTCTCGGCAATGCCCCATAGATTCTCTATGGGGTCAGGTCAGGCGAGTTTGCTGGCCAATCAAGCACAGTACACTGTATACTTTTCAGAGGTCCGATATTGTTCTATTCTACAATCCTTGTCTTCTTGGTTCCATGTAATATTCTAATTTTCTGGGATTGTGGATTTGGGGTTTTCATGAGCTGTACGCCATGATCATCACAATTATAACAAATTAAGGCTTGACTTATCTCGCTTTGCATGTAATGCGTCTGTCTCATATCAGTTTCACCTTTTAATTTGCATTACTGAAATTAATGGACTTTTGCACGATATTCTAATTTTCCGAGTTTCACCTGTATTTGTAAACCTCATCACGCAGGTCATGCACACCAAGTTTCAAGTTATTAGCTCAGCTTATATCATATTTATAAGCAATAGAATTTTGAAGCTTATAATGGCTATTTATTTATTTATTTATGTATGTATGTATTTGCTACTTGCCTTAACCAAAAGGGCACTCCCATCACTGTTCCCTCTAACAGGGATTCCCAGATGTTGTTCACTACACCTCCCAGCATCCCCAGCTGTAGTGGCATTTGGGGATTCTGGGAGTTGTAATCAACATAATCAACAACATCTGGGAATCCCAGTTGGAGGGAAAACTGACTCCCATACCCCTTTAATACACAAGATAAGTTTGGAAGATTAGTTGTGGGTCATAGAGTTGGAATGGAGGAAGAGGACCAAGGATGTTAGAAAGTGGATGGAGAAGCTAGAGAGGGATTGGGGTAGTCAATACATCACCACTGTGAAACATATTCACAGGCTGCAGATAGCAGTGGAAGGGGGGAAACAAACAAATTCTGCTTATTATGCAAGAACTCGCTCATTCCAAGGCAATATCCCCATAAACATTCCTATGGCATATCACTAGTCCCATGCTAACTGAGCAGTTTTACTAGTCCACTGCTAACAGAGCAAAGAAGTACCCTTTTAAAGTGGTGATTCTCTTTATTTAACAGGGGGAGAGTAACTGGCCCTATCCACCCCCAGCACTACATCCCTCCAATGGCTGTTGCTGGTGCCTATCATGTTTCTTTTTAGACTGTGAACCCTTTGGGGCAGGGAACCATCTAATTAATTAATTAAATTATTTCTCTATGTAAAAGTTCCCTATGTGAACATTTTGTTGAAAAGCGGCATATAAATATTCATGCTAGTAGTAACATGTTGGTACTGTATCTCACAAGTAAGATAGAATTTGATACTTAAAAGATACAATTTCAATTGGCTAAAGTTTTAGCAAGAATATTTAATTTGGATTGAAATATTTTCTGCTGCTTTCTTTGCGGGACCAAAAGTAATTTGGGTAAAACTAGTCAGCATACTTTTGATGGCGAACAGAGTGTAGACCTGACAGAAAAGCTTCTGATACCTCGGTATTATGTTAAGGACAGCTCTAGTCTTTTCTACAAACTTTTGAAACTCAATAGGAGGTAATCCTATCTTATAATATGGGATCTCTTGTTGATCCTGTGGAAATCCAGTTGTATTCAGTCACTTCACAATAGAATTTCATGCACGTGCTTGTACATGTGATCCAAAACATATGATCCCCTTTCTACTTTATCTCAGTATTATCTCTGACATGATGTATTTGATCAGAAAATCAAACTTATTATATGACCATGTATTGTGACTTTGTTGGGGGTTTGTTGGTGAGAATGTATGCATACCAAATGTGTATGTATAAATGTGTATGTGTATGTGTGTATGTGGTTAACCAAATGTGTATTTTTAAATTTGGTTAAATTTTAACCAAGTGTGTGTGTGTGTGTGTGTGTGTGTGTGTGTGTGTGTGTATGTATGTGTATAACAGAACAAGATCTTCTCACCCGATTGGAAGGTGGGTTAGAATGACAGGTCCAATCCCACCTTTCTTGTTCAGAACGATGTACCAAGACACAGGAGCTTTATTGGCCTGGTCACCTTTCCCCCCATTGACAATAAGCAACCAGGGGCCAAAGCCTTAAAACTGGATGTTTTCTTTTTGGTGAGTCTGAGTGTGCTGTTCTTGGAGCCTGTTGAAAGCAAGAATGCTTCTGTCATTATGGCGCCAAAGGGATTGAAAACCTCATAACAAGCCTCTATTCTGCTCTCATCCCCATTGTGTTAAGGCAATATTATTAACTCTTTGCTCTTTCTAATATTAAAATGTAGTTTAAGGAGAAACTAAAAATTGATTTGGACTGAGGTAATCTTTATGTTTGCTCTGCTAGCAAAATAATTTAGACCAGATCAAAGTGGAAAAACTGCCAGAACCATCAGCAATCCTTTTGACTTGCAAAACATCAGTTCATGCAGCTGCTCTTATCTACAAGCAAAGGCCTCCTAAAGAGAACCTAGAGAGTTTAGAAAATTTTGACTAATATCAGAATCTCTAGTTTTGTGGCTTTGAGGAGCGGATGGAGGAAAACCAAGCAATTATGCCTGCCCACAAATTAGAGAAGTGTTTAAAGGGGGAATGCCATGAAGTCGTGAAGACTGAATGAGCCTATTAGCTTCATGCGCTTTGAGCAAAGCCAACAAAGAGATTGTTCTCATGCACAGCCAAGAGCAGGCCAAGGCAGCCAAGCCCAGTCTTGTCTGCTTGTGAAAACCGCCGGGAGCCACACAGCTCCTGGTGGTGGCATGATGGCAAACACTCTTAGGGAGCCTGCCGCTTCACTAGGGCTAAGGGCACAAGGGCGCCCTTAACTGGTGTGTTGGTGTCACGCAGTGCCTACACAGGAGCAGGCTTTCAACCAGCGTCAGGGAGATCCCCAGGACTCCCCACAGTGCACTGCACACTCAGGTGGTGCATTGTGGGAGTTCCAGGAGCCAGGATGGCGCATCCCAACCCCCGCACCTCCATGCTGCTGCTGGGAAACAGTGGACCATCTGGAAACAGTAGACCTTCCCATCTGGAAACAATGGATTGGATCGTCTGTGGGGAAGGTGAGCTTCTGTTACTTTGCCTGCCACCAAGCCAGGGGCGTAAAGAGGCTGGAGTGGGCCCAGAGACAAAATTTTAAAATGGGCCCCTCGCTGATACACACACACTCATTTCACATGTGACTTGCCTTTGGGGGGCCCCTCGAGGCGTGGGGGCCCCCAGGCAGCCGCCTCCCCTTGCCTAATGGTAGTTACGCCTCTGATTCCAAGCCCTTCTCACTGATCATGAGAAAGAGCTCAAAGTCTCTAGAAACACCATAGTTAATTCTTGACAGGGTTAATAAATGAGCAAGATAGAGCTGTTCAGTTATATATAGGAAGATCAAGAACCAGATTTTTCAGGATCTCTATCCAGAGACCTTCAAAAAGGCAGGATGCTAAAACCCATCACTGATTTCCTTTGGAACATAGATCTTGTTAAAATACTTGGTGCCCTCTCCAAAATGCTGACATGAAGATTCAGTGGATTTGACTACTTTGGATAAAGAGGATGATGCACTTTCAGTGACATCTGATAATTGTGGCACAGTGGGGAAATGACTTGATTAGCAAGCCAGAGGTTGCCGGTTTGAGTCCCCGCTGGTATGTTTCACAGATTATGGGAAACACCTATATTGGGCAGCAGCGATATAGGAAGATGCTGAAAAGCATCATCTCATCCTGCACGGGAGATGGCTGTGATAAACCCCTCCTGTATTCTACCAAAGACAACAGTTCTGAAACTTCATTTAGTTCAAAATGTGGCAGCCAGATTGGTCTGTGGCAGCCAGATTGGTCTCTTGGGCAACCTGGAGAGACCATATTATGCCTGTCTTGAAACAGTTGCACTGGCTGCTGATATGTTTCTGGGCAAAATACAAAGTGCTGATTATTACCTTTAAAGCCCTGAGTGGTTTAGGTCTAGGTTACCTTAGAGAGTGCCTTCTTTTGCATGATCCCTACCTCACATTAAGGTAATCTGAAGAGGTCCGTCTCCAGTAACCACCAGTAAGTCTGGTGGCGACTCAAGAGGCGGGCCTTCTCTTTTGCTGCTCCTGGACTGAGGAATGTGCTCCCTGCAGAAATCCCTAATTTGAGTTCTTGACTGGCTTTCAGAAGAGCCCTCAAAAGCCCTGTTTGGCCTAGCCTTCCAGGGTTTTTAAATTGTTGTAAATGGTTTTAATGTTGTAAACTGGTTTTTCAGGGTTTTTAAATTGTTCTGATGGTTTAATTGTTGTTTTTATGGTGTTTTATAATTTTTGTTTTAACTGTTAATTGATTTTAATTGTTTTAAATGTTTTTAATTGTAAACCACCCTGAGCCATTTTGGAAGGGCTTTGAAATTGATTGAATGAATGAATAAATAAACAAGTAAATAAAACCACTGGGCTCTGTGGTTGCCAGGAGTCGACACTGACTCAACTATACACTTTACCTTTTTACTGCATTTCAGTGTTCACAGTTCAGTTTTTTTACAATTTCTTTATTGCCTGCCAAATGTATTCTTTCTTAGTGCTTGAATTGAAGCACTGAGGGAGAATATAGCCTACTTAGCTACTGTTTTTAGAAAGTTACAGGGGGGCATGATATAAATAAAACTTATGGAAGTTGGGAGGTGGAGTTTTCAGATTCAGTAGAGCGGGTAGTCTTTGATCTTATTCTCCATGTTTTAAGCCTTGATACCTACCTGTAGCCACGGCAGTTTCTACATTTATTAGTCCTGATCTTTTAGCTGAATTCATTGCTACAATGATTGGTTTTAACAATGAACTACATAAATAAAAAATATACAAATTAGAAATCTGGACATAGTTAACACTTCATTAAAACTTGGCTTGGGCCCAAAGTATTTAAGAGAGTGCTGCCTTCTTCATCAACCCCACCATCTCTTAAGATTATCTGGGGAGGTCCGGTTGTGGTTGCTGCTGGCTCAATTGGCGATGACTCGGAACCGGGCCTTTTCTAGAGTTGCCCCGGGTCTCTGGAATGCGCTTCCTAATGAAATTAGAGTTTCTCCTTCTCTGAACATTTTTAAGAAGGACCTAAAAACATACCTGTTTAGTCCGACATAGTCAGGCATTTAGTTATAGTTATAAACTACTCGGTTTTAGAGTTTTTATTGTATTTTAAATTGTTTTAATTATGTTAATGTTTTAATGGTTTTATATTGTGAACCGCCCAGGGACTTTTTGTGTGGGTATATAAATGTACTAAATAAATAAATCAAGTGAGCACAAGTATCTTATGGATGTTTCCATATTTATTTTTTCATACAGGTTCATCATGTTGTTACCTTGCAAAGAGTAACTTAATGTGTCGTGATGTTTGTGAACAGGTATGTTAGTTCTGAATTTAGATCAGAACCCAACTAACTAATTTGCATTCTCATGCCTATAGCCATATAAAATGTGGATATTAAAATTACGTTTAGCACCTTGAACCTAAACACTGGATTTTAAACAATTACATTAGTACGTTCAGTGCTTTGTGAACAAATTTTGACCTGTAATGTTTGACTCAGGTCCATTAATGTGTGCAGAGAGTTACAATTCTTGATGTCTACACTTCTGTAACTGGCCTAATTTATAGATCTAGATGATCAGTGAACAAAAATGCTTTTTTCTTTTTGTAGACATCCCCCCCCCCCGCTTGTTGTCACTCTTTATGCCACACACACACACCCCTCCATCGTAGTATATTCTCATGAGATGTTTAGGTCTGATGAAACATGGAAGTTCTAAGCCGATAAAACAGTAATTCTACATTGTGTTATCAGTTTATATATAACCAAGAAGAACGTTTGTGCATATATATCATTAAGGAGAAAAGGTGGGCTATAAATGAAATAAATACATGTATATTGATCTGATGCTAATTTAACTGTCATGGCTTTCTCCGAAGAATTTTGGGAACTGTCGTTTGGTTAAGGTGATGAGGATTTTCTGTAATGAGATTCCTAATCCTTTCCCCACTCCCACAGAATTACAATACCCAAATGTTAAACTAGTATATGTCTGTACTGTAGACACATCCTAAGAAAAAGAAGAGAATTGCAAAAAAAAAAAGAGATTAAGGGGAGGTTATTCCATGGGAAGAAGTTCGTCTTTACATCTTCCAAGAGTTCAGGTCAAGGCTAAACGTTTTCCTGAGTTTTCCTGTTTTTCTTCCTGCACACTTCACTAATAGTAGAAATCTTATATGACTTCCTGTATGGCATCTATGCAACCATTTTGCCTGATTGGGTTGAAATTAGTGATTCATAAGGAAATTGAGGCCCTGAAAATAAAGGAACGGTGCACTGGCAGTTAATTAAAAAGTAGATCCCGATGCAATTCAAGTGGAACTCTTCTTCAGAGGAAGTGATTCACAAAGCACGATGCTCAACTTCTAAACAGCTTTTAGCTTCTGATAGCTAAAAGCTGTTTAGAAGTTGAGTATCGTGCTTTGTGAATCACTTCCTCTGAAGAAGAGTTCCACTTGAAATGCATCGGGATCTACTTTTTAATTAACTGCCAGTGTACCCTTCCTGTTGGCATGGCACTCCCCCCCCCCCCCAGAGTGCTTCTTGAAAATAAAGGAGAAGCACTGAGCACTTGCATCACAAAATGCCCTTTTTGTATGTATTCTTTCTTTCTTTCTTTCTTTGAATTCTATACCGCCCTTCCAAAATGGCTCAGGGCGGTTTACAAATAATGCTGCCTCTGGGGAAGTGCTGCCTCTGGGGAAGCACTGCGTTCACAGCTGAGCCTAGTATTATCTTTACTCTTAAGGATAAATTTGACTTTGAACATATAGCTCTGATCAGCCTTTTTGTTAATCAACAACCTCGAAAATCCACCTATAGTTCAAATCTTTAAAAGTATCATTTAAGATGATAGTTAAGGCACTTACATTTTTCACTCATGCTCTAAAAAGGGTGGACATTACAGGTGGAGGTGGCCACCTTAACTTCTGTGCCATATAAGTAAGTAAAGGTTTATTGTTGTGACCACTGATCAAAACATAACATAATAATAAAAGAAAAAGTACAACATACAAAGAAGTTATATCAGTTAGGTTAAGCTAAAACCAATACTACAATTTAGAACATATAAATTTCTTTCTAAGTTTAAAAGCTGCAAGCAGTAATGACTTTGTACAGTCTTTTGTGTATTATGCTAGCTTTACAAATGATACTCCATACACCCACACTTTGCTTTGATCTTTCGGCTTGGCATTAGCCTGGGGAAGGATGCTTGCAGGCAGGAATTCGACAGGTGCAGCTTCCCCATTCACATTCTAGAGATGCCCCTGAAAAATTTCTGCCTGGTGCATCTCTACAAGGCACAGTGCTTCCCTAAAATGCCACCTGCTATAGGAAAGGTCCAGCATCACGTCCTACAGATACATCTGATGGACTTCTGCCTGTTGTACTGTGAAATTATCCTCTGCATCCTACAAATGGGCTAAGAGAATAGCAATCCTTTGCAGTAGATTTGCATTCTGACAATAACCAGCTGTGTATCTGAAATAAATTCTAGAGATTCTAGAGACACCTATCAGTCTTGTAAAGTTGTCCAGTTTGACCCCAATTGTTCACAGAACAACCATCAGAAGTAGCTATCAACAACTGTAGGAATTGCAGAGAGCTGATCAAGTGTTTGATTCCTCCCAGGTATTTAAGATAAACTTGAAAACCTGAAAATGTATATTTAAATAGCATGTCTGCAATGGAAGAGATTCCATAGTCCCTAGTGTTTATTTTGCCAGTGCTACTCTATACATTACAAGTTTAAACCTAAGCCAAATAAAGGGTGGGAAGCATGGTTCATAAGCATATTCATCATGCCATCTCTTACAGTACCCCACAGTTTTGCTATTTTGAGGGAGCACATGTATCAGGGAGTCATGATGCAAGCTGGCAGTGTCCGCCATCTTTGATGTCCTTTATTGGCAATCAAGGGAACACCATTAAACAAGTGTACAACATTAGGAAGATTTTAAATTTGGTAATCTTTGTTCCATTTTCCATTTAGACCAGGGCTACTCAACTTGGGCCCTCAGCTATTTTTGGAATACTATTCCCAGAATCCCCAGCCACAGTGGTTGATAGCCAGGGATTATGGGAGTTGTAGGCCAGCATCTGCAGGAGGGCCAAAGTTGTGCAGCTTTGATTTAGACTGAGGATCAAGAAAGTCACTGCATCACCATTAGTCTGGGGAGGAGAGAGAAATGTTTGCTGGAGAAGTGATAAGTGAAACTGGTACAGTTGCTGAACTTCTGTCTGAATATTGACCATAGTTCATAGCATTTTGGGGAAACACTGTGGCTCATAGGGATGCATCAGACAGAAATCAATCAGGTTTTCTGTCCATCCATCAGATGGAGAGCTGGTCTTGTGGTAACAAGCATGACTTGTCCCCTTAAGCTAAGCAGGGTCTGCCCTGGTTGCATATGAAAGGGAGACTAGTGTTTGCAATGTAAGATATTCCCCTTAGTGGATGGCGCTGCTCTGGGAAGAGCATCTACGTTCCAAGTTCCCTCCATGGCATCTCCAAGATAGAGAGATTCCTGCCTGCAACCTTGGAGAAGCCACTGCCAGTCTGTGTAGTAATACTGAGCTAGATGGACCTATGGTCTGACTCAGTATATGGCAGCTTCCTATGTTCCTAGGTGTATTCGTAGAAAGTAATTGTGGCTAGATTATGGAGCTGTTAAATTTCTGCCTGTAAACTCACTATGGTAGGTGGCATTTTGAGAAAATCATCAGAAGTATCTCTAGGGAAATATTGGGGAAGCTGCATTGATTGAATTCCTGACTTGTGGAACTGCTGAACTTCTGCTGGTAAACTTACTGTAGTAAGAGGCATGGTGTAGTAAGTATTGCTTCCTAGGGATGTGCACGGAATCAGGGCGGAGGCCCTTTATGGGCCTCTGAACCGGTTCGAAGAACTGGCGGTTCCACCAGTTCGACTGTGGGGGGTGTCTCGCTTTAAGAGTGGGGGAGGGTGCACTTACCCCTCCCACCGCTTTCCCTCTGCTGGCATCTGTTTTTTAAAAAGTCCATCGGGGCAGCAGCATACCCCCCTGCCGCCCCATTGTCCCTTTTTTCCAGATATGACCAGAAGTCTCCGCCCCATGTGTGCTGGTGCACACTGGCACGTTGGAGACTTCCGGTCATATCTGGAAATCGGGGGCAACGAGGCACCAGGGAGGTATGCTGTTGCCCCGATGGGCTTTTTGAAAAACAGGGGGAAAGTGATGGGAAGAGTAAGTGCACCCTTCCCTGCTCTTAAAGCAGCACCCCCGCCACCTTCGAGCCTCCCCGCCACAGTCCCATGCACATCCCTACTGCTTCCCTACATTGGCACCTCCTATAGGAGATGTACAGACAGGAATTCAACAGCTCCACAGTCCAACCACAATCAACACCACAATACTAGTTGTAGACAGTGGGTGGAAATGGTTGTGGGCTTTTTTGCTGTACTGCTTTGGAGCTTCCTAGCCCGAGGTCCTTGGTCCTAGCCCTACACAACTTTTACTCAAATGTAAACACCAGAGAAGCCATTTCCCCGCCCCCCAGTAAACTCTTCTGTGCTTTGCTGAAGGGCCAGCGTTTTTAGAGGGGCTTTGTTTTCCCCATTTGTTTGAAAGCAAATTTCACTTAAGTCGGAGGAATTTCAAAGAAAATGTTTTACGTTTTGAGGTGTGAAGAAGTAAAATAATCTAGGCTGCATATTTATCCCCCCCTAATTATGCAATATATTTTTAAAATTATTTGACAGATTTTGGCATCTAAGAGTGATTCTCATTTGAAACACCTATTGCAACGTGCACCTGAATATTGTCCAGAATCAATGGTAGGTATAATTTATGTTTGGTAAAACATAGTAGCAGTTGGTGCCCATTGGGACTGGTGGGGCAGAGAGCAAGGCAGCTAATGGTAGGTGGAGCCAGGGGCAACAAGAAGATCTATGTGGATCCATGGCTGAGAACTCTGAAACAAACACAAGCTTTCCTTTATTACTATTACCAGAGCTTTCTAAAATGTGCAGCCAGACACAAATGTGCAGTTCCAAAAGAACATTTCTGCAGTTAGAAAATTCAAGACATGAAGTTATATTATATTAGGTGATGTAAAAAGTAGGGATGTGTGAACCGGTTCGAATTCAAGCCGGGGTGGTTCGAATTCGAACCAAACCAGCCATCAGGTTCGAGCTGCAGGTTCAAATTCAAACCAAACGGGGTGGTTCTATTCGAACCTCCAAAAGTGGGTGTGGTGGTAGCTGGCACCCATGGGTACCTACCACCCAAACCCCAAAGCAATCGGACATTTGTACGATTTTTAATGACTTTTTGAAATTTATTTATATTTTTTCCTCATAGGGTATAATGGGACTTGAACCAGCCAATTATTCTCTATTGTGGAGCACCCATGGGTGCCAATAACCACCCAAACCCCAAAGCAATCGGACATTCCTATGATTTTTTATGAATATTTGAAATATTTTTAATTATTTTTCTCATAGGGTATAATGGGACCCAAACCAGCCCATTATCCCCTATTGTGGAGCACCTAGTGGCTACAAAAGTGGAGTGGGTGGTAGGCACTCAGGGGTGCCTACTACTAAAAAAAAACCCCAAGGCAATCGGGCATTCCTCCGATTATTGGTGAATTTTAAAAGTATTTTTGAATTCCTCATAGGGAATAATGAGGATTGCAGCAAATGTATAGCTTCACGTCGGGGGGAAAGGGGTGTCCTAGAGCAGAGTGTGGTGGGTAGTTCCCAATGTGGGCAAGAAAACTATCAGAATTATTTGAAAGGAATTGGGCAAAAGGCTGATTTTTAAGTGATTTTTGAAGTTTATGCTTCTTTAAGGTTTTTCTCCATAAAGAAGCATGGAGGTGTCAGCAAATGTATAGCTTCACGTTGGGGGCAAAGGGGTGGCCTAGAGCAGAGTGTGGTGGGTGGTCGTGCCCCATAATTGCACTTGGGGTGTGCTGGGGTGGCCCAGAGCCCGATCAGTAAGTTCCAGCAGGTTTCCTATTCTCATTCTACCATCTCTAAAGAAAATTTTGAGACCAGCAAATTTGTTAGGAATGGTAGAGGGAAGGGCACAGGACACATACTTCCCATGTAAGTATGCATAGGGCTGCAGCTTTCCTCTCCTGAGGCAGGAATGGACAGAGCAGCTGCTCCTCTATTGGCTGCAGACACTTATGGAAGACACCCTACTGTAAAACAAAACTACGGGTCCTAACTGGCTTTTGAACAAATATTTAGCCATTCAGTGAGTGAGGCTTTGTGACAGAGCAAAGTGTTGCAGAATGATGCTCTGCCTAAGGCAACTTTAAACTGGAAGAAGTTCTAGTAAGAACCAATCTGCCTACTTTCCTCTGACTATCCCTACAACTGGACTGAATTTGGTCCAAATCAGTTAGGCAGTTCCCAAGTTAGCCCACTTGTGCCTCAGATGTTCATGTGCCCACCATCTTGAATTGGGGTGGATGACATCATCACAAAAATGTGTTTGAGGTGTTCCTATGCATCCCTACAACTGTACCAAATTTGGTCAAAATCGGTTCCCACTTGCCCCTCAAACATTCACATGCTTGCCATCTTGAATCAGGGTGGATGACAACACCACAAACCATCCCACTGAGGTGTCCAGGGGCGTAGCAAGCTTGGAGTGGGCCCAGAGACAAGATTTTAAAATGGGCCCCCTCCCCCATCACTGAAGTTCAGCTCACGAAGTCAAGAAATCTTAAATGAGGCTGACTAGTGGTAACAAAAAGCATTACACACACACACACACACACACACACACACACACACACACACACACACATCCCCTATGTGCCACAATAGAACAAGTCATTTAATATTACTAGAGAAAGACATGTTGTTCTGGTAGCTCCAGGTCTTAACACTCCATTGTGTATCTAAGTCAGTTATACCCCACCATTTTCTTTTAATCTCTTTCTTTTGTATGCTGCTCTTGGTCCTAGATAGGAACCCCAGCAGTGAGCCTCAGATTAAAAACAGCAAATAATAATGTTTCATTAAAAATACACAAAAATCCAACAAACTACAACTGTCAGCATGGTCAGGGGCCCTCATAGAGTGGGTGAAAATGTCTGAAGTGCTTTGAATGTTGCCATAAAGTGTGGCGTATCAACAAGTTCATGATGATGATGATGATAAAGAAAATGAAAATGAATGGAGGAGGTTGGATAGAGAGAAATGTCACCTGCCGCGTCTGAAATCTGCGACCCACCTTCTCTATATTGCATCACTATAAGGATTTCGTAAAGAGGGGTGAGAAGAAGGTGGGGGCTGGGGGCTGGGGGGGTCCCTTCTGGGAAAATACTCAGGAGGATTGAGGTGGACTGACAGGTGTGCGGAAAACCACTAGTGCGTGTGAGGGCGGGGGAAGGAGAAGCTTTGCCAGTTGAATGCCTGCCTGATGTTCACAGCAACTTTCCAGCAGCGGCCGTTTCAGCGGCGTCCTGCCCCATCCTCTTCCTCCCTTGTGCCTCCGGTGCTGAACGGTTCAGCCTGAATCGGCTCGATGGTCTGGTCTAGCCAACCCCCCTGTTAGGACCTGAGGGAAGCTCCAGCAGACTGGGGTGGAGACTTCACCACTACAAAGGCAGCGGTGCGGTGGCGACTGGTTATGGGGCTGGGAAGTTGCAGAGCGATGTAGGGAAGAGGACCCGGTGGATTCCGGTAACAGGTCAGGTGCGCCTCCTCCGCCACCCCATGATCCCGGGAGCAGCGTGGGGAGTGGGGCGTATGGGTGGGCTTATGCGCCCTGAGTTCCTGCTTCAAGCGAGGGCAGCCTAAAGAGGGGCGGGGCACCTGCGGCTGGCACGGGCCAGGGCACTATGCCGGTGAGAGTCAAAAGTGAAGATGAGCACATGCAGAGTGCTTTTCTCTTGCCCTTCGGCAGCCGAGCCGCAGTCGATTTGGGCTAGGGAGCCGGTTTTCTATCTGCAGGGTGGTCTTTCCAAACAGGTCAGTGCTTCTCGTAAATCTATGAGCCGCCGGAGCTCGACCGAGCTGGGACTGCGGGGTTTCGACGGAGGAGGAGCCTACAAGGGGAGAGGGTGGAGAGGGTGGAGAGGGAGGGAGGGAGGGAGGGACGGCAAGGAAATATGGCTCGCACGCATGGAGGAAAACAAAAATAAAATAATTCAAATTGAAGGACCTGCGGCAGGTGCTGGGTGGGGGGAGGCACGTGACATGTCTCTGGAGGGCCCCCCCAGAGGCCAGGGCCCCTAGACAGCTGCCTCCCCTTGCCCGATCATAGTTACGCCCCTGGAGGTGTCCCTCTATGTCACTCACTACAACTGTAGCAAATTTGGTTCATATCAGTTAGGCAGTCCGGTCTGCCAGTTAGCCCTCTTGCGCCTCAAATATTCACTCATCTTCCATCTTGAATTGTGGTGGATGACATCATTTCAAACTGTGCCATTGTGGCATCCCTATGAGTCCCTACAGCTGTAGCAAATTTGATTCAAATTGGTTAGGCGGTTGACAAGTTAGCCCACCTGCACCTCAAAAGTTTGTGATTGCAAACTACACCTATTGAGGTGTCCCTACAATTGTACCCGATTTGGTTCATATTGGACCAGGCATTGTGAAGTTGATAGTGATGGGACGGGGTGAGGAAACGACACAGATGGACACACACACACGGGATGTCGGGTGTTCCCATAAGCCTGCTGGAAAGAGGCTTAAAAAGCAAAGTGTGTTGTGTTTTGCTTTACTGGAGTGATGCTGGGACCAGGATGGAGGGGACAGAGAAAGCAGTCTTCTGAAGCCTGATGGAAAGCATTCCAAATGTCCATTGCTTCTGCAAAGCAAGGGTAGTGGACAGGAGGGAGTGGGAGACACTTGGATGATAGGAGGACAAGGCTCCATCTGACTTTAGTGAGGAGCTTCCCCTGGTAAAATATAATGCTAAAACCATATGGTTGATTTCAGGATTATGACATTTTGAAGTGATTCCTCCCCCAAGGGTTATGCCCTCCCAATATCCTATGGCTTGGATTTATATGCTAAATGCAGTGGACTTCATTTTGGGTTACTTCAGTTACTCACACATAGACTGGGTAAATTCACAGTCAGGTAATGGCAGAGAGTTCAAATTTCTAGATATGCTGAATGACTGTGCCATAGAACAGTTGGTCTTGGAACCAACCAGAGAGAGGGCAACCTTGGATTTAATCCTGAGTGGCACCCAGGACCTGGTGTGTGATGTCAGTGTCATCGACCCTTTAGGGAACAGTGATCATATTGCGATCAAATTCAGCATACATGCAGGGAGAGAATCAGCAAGGAAGTCTAACACAGACATTTTTAATTTCAGAAGAGGAAACTTCTCCAAAATGAGGAGTATGGTGAAAAGAAAGCTGAAAGGGAAAATCAGGAGAGTAACTTCTCTCCAGAATGCATGGAGTTTGCTCAAAACCACAATACAAGAAGCCCAGTTAGATTGTATACCCCAAAGGAGGAAAGGTACCACTAAGTCCAGGAGGATGCCAGCATGGCTAACGGGTACCGTCAAGGAAGCCATAAAAGGGAAGAAGACTTCCTTCTGAAATTGGAGGGCCTGTCCAAATGAAGAGAACAGAAAGGAGCACAATCTCTAGCAAAAGGAATGCAAGGTGACAATAAGGGAGGTGAAAAGAGAGTTTGAGGAGCATTTAGCTAAAAGTATCAAGGGGAATAACAAAAACTTCTTTAAATACATCAGAAGCAGGAAACCTGCCAGGAAGGCAGTTGGTCCATTAGACAATGAGGGAGTGAAAGGGATTATTAAGGAGGATATGAAGGTTGCAGAGAAGCTAAATGAGTTCTTTGCGTCCATCTTCACGGCAGAGGATACTGAGCATAGACCTGTTCCTGAAACAGGCTTTTAAGGGATGGAGGCTAAGGATGAGTCAGATAGATGTAACAAGAGATTATGTTCTAAACTGTGTGGAAAAACTGAAAACTAACAAATCGCTGGGTCCGGATGGCATCCATCCAAGAGTCCTCAAAGAACTCAAATGTGAAATTGCCGACCTCCTTGCTAAAATGTATAACTTCTCACTGCAATCAGGCTCTGTACCAGAGGACTGGAAAGTAGCAAATATAACACTGATTTTCAAAGAGGAATCCAGGGGTGATCCTGGAAATTACAGGCCAGTTAGCTTAACATCTGTTCCAGGCAAATTGATGGAAAGCATCCTCAAGGATAAAATTGTAAAGCACATAGAAGAAGAGAACCAGCATGGCTTCTGCAAAGGGAAATCTTGCCCCTCAAACCTTTTGGAATTCTTTGAGAGTGTCAACAAGTGTGTGGATCAAGGTGATCCAGTTGACATAATATACCTGGACTTCCAAAAAGCTTTCAACAAAGTTCCTCATCAAAGACTCCTGAGGAAACTTAGCAGTCATGGGATAAGGGGACAAGTACATGTGTGGCTTGCTAACTGGTTGAAAGACAGGAAACAGAGGGTAGGTATAAATGGAGAGTTTTCACAATGGGAGTAAGAAAGAAGTGGGGATCTGTACTGGGACTGGTGCTCTTTAATTTATTCATAAATGATCTAGAAGTAGGGGTAAGCAGCGAGGTGGCCAAACTTGAAGATGATACCAAACTCTTTCGGGTAGTGAAATCCAAAATGGATTGTGAGGAGCTCCAAAAGGATCTCTCCAAACTGGGTGAGTGGGTGGCAAAGTGGCAAATGCGTTTCAGTGTTGGCAAGTGTAAAGTGATGCACATTCGGACAAAAAACCCCAATTTCAAGTAAATGCTGATGGGATCTGAGCTGTTGGTGACTAACCAGGAGAGGGATCTTTGGGTCGTGGTGGACAGCTCGTTGAAAGTGTCTACTCAATGTGCAGCAGCTGTGAAAAAGGCCAATTCCATGCTAGGGATCATTAGGAAGTAGATTGAAAATAAAACGGCTAATATCATAATACCCATATACAAAACGATGGTGCAGCCACCCCTGAAGCACTGCGTACAATTCTGGTCACCATGTCTAAAAAAGGACATTGTTGAACTGGAAAAGGTGCAGAAGAGGGCAACCAAGATGATCAGGGACCTAGAGCACCTTTCTTATGAGGCAAGGCTACAACACCTGGGGCTATTTACAGGTGAAACTTGAAAAATTAGAATATCGTGCAAAAGTTCATTAATTTCAGTAATGCAAATTAAAAGGTGAAACTGATATATGAGATAGACACATTACATGCAAAGCGAGATAAGTCAAGCCTTAATTTGTTATAATTGTGATGATCATGGCGTACAGCTCATGAGAACCCCAAATCCACAATCCCAGAAAATTAGAATATTACATGAAACCAATAAAACAAGGATTGTCAATAGAACAATATTGGACCTCTGAAAAGTATAAGCATGCATATGTATTCAGTACTTGGTTTGGGCCCCTTTTGCAGCAATTACTGCCTCAATGCGGCGTGGCATGGATGCTATCAGCCTGTGGCACTGATGAGGTGTTATGGAAGACCAGGATGCTTCAAAAGCGGCCTTCAGCTCTTCTGCATTGTTTGGTCTCATGTCTCTCATCCTTCTCTCAGCAATGCCCCATAGATTCTCTATGGGGTTCAGGTCAGGCGAGTTTGCTGGCCAATCAAGCACAGTAATCCCATGGTCATTGAACCAGGTTTTGGTACTTTTGGCAGTGTGGGCAGGTGCCAAGTCCTGCTGGAAAATGAAGTCAGCATCCCCATACAGCTCGTCTGCGGAAGGAAGCATGAAGTGCTCCAAAATCTCCTGATAGACGGCTGTGTTGACCCTGGACTTAATGAAGCACAGTGGACCAACACCAGCAGATGACATGGCTCCCCAAATCAACACAGACTGTGGAAACTTCACACTGGACTTCAAGCATCTTGCATTGTGTGCCTCTCCATTCTTCCTCCAGACTCTGGGTCCTTGGTTTCCAAATGAGATGCAAAAGTTGCTCTCATCAGAAAAGAGGACTTTGGACCACTGAGCAACAGACCAGTTCTTTTTTTCTTGAGCCCAGGTAAGACGCTTCTGACGTTGTTTGTTGTTCAGGAGCGGCTTGACAAGAGGAATACGACATTTGAAGCCCATGTCCAGGATCCGTCTGTGTGTGGTGGCTCTTGATGCACTAACTCCAGCCTCAGTCCACTCCTTGTGAAAGTCCCCAACACTTTTGAATGGCCTTTTCCTGACAATCCTCTCCAGGCTGCGGTCATCCCTGCTGCTTGTGCACCTTTTTCTTCCACACTTTTCCCTTCCACATAACTTTCTATTAATGTGCTTTGATACAGCACTTTGGGAACATCCAACTTCTTTTGCAATTACCTTTTGAGGCTTTCTCTCCTTATGGAGTTTTCTGCACAACTGTCAAGTCAGCAGTCTTTCCCATGATTGTGATTCCTAATGAACCAGACTGAGAGACCATTTAAAGGCTCAGGAACCCTTTGCAGGTGTTATGGATTGATTAGCTGATTGGAGTGGGACACCTGGAGCCTAGACTGTTGAACCTTTTCACAATATTCTAATTTTCTGGGATTGTGGATTTGGGGTTCTCATGAGCTGTACGCCATGATCATCACAATTATAACAAATTAAGGCTTGACTTATCTCGCTTTGCATGTAATGCGTCTATCTCATATGTCAGTTTCACCTTTTAATTTGCATTACTGAAATTAATGAACTTTTGCACGATATTCTAATTTTTCAAGTTTCACCTGTAGTTTAGAATAAATACAACTGCAGGGAGACATGATAGAGGTCTATAAAATCATGCATGGTGTGCAGAAAGTGGATAGAGAGAAATTCTTCTCCCTCTCACATAACACTAGAACCAGGGGTCATCCCATGAAATTGATTGCCAGGAAATTTAGGACCAACAGATGGAAGTATTTTTTCACACAATGCATAATCCACTTGTAGAATTCTCTGCCACAAGATGTGGTGACAGCCAACAACCTGGATGGCTTTAAGAGGGGTTTGGATCACTTCATGGAGGAGAGGTCTATCATTGGCTACTAGTTGGAGGGCTATAGGCTACCTCCAGCCTCAAAGGCAGGATGGCTCTGAGTACCAGTTGCAGGGGAGTAACAGCAGGAGAGAGGGCATGCCCTCAACTCCTGCTGTAGGCTTCCAGCGGCATCTGGTGGGCCACTGTGTGAAACAGGATGCTGGACTAGATGGGCCCAATCCTGCAGGGCTGTTGTTATGGACTGAAACATAACAAATGAGTATTCGGTCTTTTTGCCTCTTGTATTCTATTCCTTTTAAAAAATTTAACTCACTTTCTTTGCATTGCAAACTACCTTATTTTTGTAAGCATTCCAGTTTAGTCCATACACCGAGAGCTGAGAGAGTGTGCCCCTATAACCCTTTGCATGACGGGACTGGCAGAGATCTTGGTTTTACTGCTCTGGGTCCTTTCCCCCTCTCATTCATAATGTGTGGCTTAGCCCCGCTTCTCCTCATTGTATTTTATCCTCGGGATGGTTCAGCCTCTCTTCAAGATCTCCGAGATTCTTTCTGTTGTTTGCACTGCTGCTACTCCCTATTGTGACCCCAGTGCCTCAAAGCGCTCAGCCCTTTGGCTCTGTGTTCTTTTTCAGATACAGCTTAAGAAATGAAAGCATGAAGTAGGACAACAACATAGGCACAAGAAGCTGGAACAGACCAGTATGAAGAACAGTTGTGGGGTGGACGTTAGAGAGAGAAGCCGAAACTGCAGAGTATCCAATAGTACTCTGTTCTATTAAGTATTATAGTATATTAAGGCTAGACGAGACAGTGGAATTTGGCTGGACCACTGATAGACCATTTTTAGTCTTCACAGCTGACCAGGAATGTGACTGATTGCAAGTTTGCGTTTCTCATATGATTTGTGACCTTTTATCATGTAGCTTTTCTAAAATCAGTTTCAATCTGTCAACCTTGAATTGGGATATCCAGTGTGTGGATACAGGTCTCCAGATGCAGTCATCTGATCCTTGATTATTTGGGGGATTAGAACGTCTGATGCATTTAAACATGCTAATCTGCCACAATTTGTTTTGTTCATTTAAAAAAAATTCTACCCTAACCACATAACTTGTCTGTTAATTATAAAATTTAATTCCTCTTTTCCAGGGAGAGGTTTGGGCTTGCATAAATTCTTCTTTGCCAGGTAAGATGTATTACTGTAAATAATAATAATAATAAGACTCAATGTCTGGATAAAACAAACCAGTCAATAACACCTGTCTGACTGTGTAAACAAGAAATAATAATAATAATATACTAAAAGTACATGATCCACCCCCCATGGTGCAGCTGAACATGCCGGGAATGATTAGTATGGGACTCAATGGAACCCTTTTTCCGACCTTCCTTCACTAGCTTGCCTTTGGCTGCACAGGTGCACTGCAACACTATCAACAAAAATTAAATATGCATGCAAATGTCTCAATAAGTGACATGCTTCCCCCTGAAGCACTTTGTCTTGGGGAAAAAGCAGTTGTGTGATGTGTATGTGTGAGTGTGTGTGAGACTCTGGTTGGACTAAGGTAAATGGAAAGAGGATTATTTCCCTTTGCACAATTTTTGTACTGAAAATTGGCCCCCTAAAGGGGTGATTTGCTTTCAGAGTGGAAATTGTGGCCCATGTGCGATCTTCCATTTAGGCATTCTGCATTTATTCTCCCTAAGATCCCGAGTTAGTCATGTAAAGATTTAGGAGTACAGTGTTCTTTTTTACCTAAGAAAAATTCAGATACCGCCATGTAATCCTAAGCACATGTAGAAATAAGTAAATTTACTTTAGACCACAGTCTGTATTTTTTTAAAAAAAGCAGCATACAGATACAATATTTTTAAAAAATCATCTAGTTAATAGTTTTATTATTAAAACAATTCACAACATGCTCCAAGAAGTATTTTTGGCATACATGTATTGCTGTAAAAGGAAAGGAAGCAATCTTTAAAATTATATAGCAATTTTTGTTTGTCATCAAAAATTCTTTTTTTCTCATTGGTTTGACCAATGAGAAATGCCAGAACTTTTCCTATGACCATCTCCTCATAAACTGGACCAGTCTGAAAGTAATAAGATAAATTGTCAGGTATATTCTCCCAACATATACAAAAGGTAAAGTGTGCCGTCTAGTCGGTGTCAATTCCTGGAGACCACAGAGCCCTGTGGTTGTCTTTGGTAGAATACAGCAGGGTTTACCATTGCCACAGGGGTGTAGCCACCATTGGATGAACAGGTCCAAAGAACTCAGGCTGCTGCCAATCAGGGGCTGTGCCTTGTGGCCCCAACATGCCCCCTGCATTGGACGCCAGATGCGGGGGTTGTTATTTCGCTCCCAAATTGGGCTGCGTGGGCCCATTTGGAAATGAAAACGGCCAGCGCAGCATTGGCAGCATGGGCTGGAGCAACTCTCCCTGCCTTTAAAGGCAGGGAGAGCCACTCCTGGCCTCACTGCCAATGCAGCGGGGCCGCTTCAAAGGCAGGGACAGCCGTTCCAGCCCTGCTGTATTGCCATTGAGGCCAGGAGTGGCTCTCCCTGCCTTTAAAGGCATGGAGAGTCCCTCTAGCCCGCGCTGCCAATGCTGCGCTGGCTGATTTCATTTCCAAATGGGGCCACACAGTCCCATTTGGGAGCGGAATAACACCCCCAGCTTCGGCATGTGCTGCCCATTGCAGTATGGGCCAATCCCTCTTCAAAACGGAGTCACATGGCCCCGTTTGGGAGGGAGACCACGCCCCCATGTCTGACATCAGACTTGGGGGCAGAGCCAGGGGGCAGTGGCGGTGGCCGAACATGGGCCTCCGCCAGCCTCACTCCACAGCTTCATTGCCATCTCCCGCGCAGTATGAGATACGACCTTTCAGCATCTTCCCATATCGCTGTTGCCTGATATAGGTGTTTCACATAGTCTGGGAAATATACCAGCGGGGATTCGAACTGGCCACCTCTGGCCTGCTAGTCAAGTCATTTCCCCGCTACGCCATTAGGTACAAAACGTCACATTAAATAGGATACTTCTACTGTGTCCATTCAGGGCAACTGCTGGAACGTTAAAAAGTCAGGTCTCCTTTAATAAGAAACCATGTTAAAAATTAAAGAACTTCTGTAATCATGGTTTAATGTAATAATATGAAATAAAGGAGGTGCTTTAACCTCTGACATTAAGGTCTAATCAGACTGTGCCAAAATGGTTTTTGACCTAAAATTCTTTAGGTCACTTAAGCTGCTGATGACTGCATATCTGAAAAATAATATTGAGAGAAGCAGTGGAATACATTTATTCCATTCTGACTTCTGAAGCTATGTTACTTCTTTTATAGAGTCATTGGAATTGATCTCAAAAAACAAGTTTAGGTTAATCTTCCCACTTCCATTGATTGATTTAATTTTAATCGAAGGGTTGAAAAATAAGGACCCCCTCAACTCCTCCTCCTCCTCCTAATTAATTAAATAATAATAATAATAATAATAATAATAATAATAATAATAATAATAATACATAACAAACGTTGTTAGCCATCCCATGACAAATTGTTCTCTGGGTGGTTCACAACAGCACAACAATAAAAACATCCAATTATAAAACACAACACAAATTAGAACATAAAATACAATACAAAACATTTAAAAACCTTTTTTAAAAATCAATTTTAAAAAGACAGAAGGTCTTCATCTGGCATCTAAAAGGAAGTTTTTCACACAGGACTTTTAAAGCCCTTTAACTCGCATCTCCTCTGGAATAATAATAATAATAATAATAATTAATAATTCGATTTCTATACCGCCCTTCCAAAAATGGCTCAGGGCGGTTTACAAAGAGAAATAACAAATAAGATGGCTCTCTGTTCCCAAAGGGCTCACATTCTAAAAAGAAACATAAGACACACACCAGCAACAGTCACTGGAAGTACTGTGCTGGGGGTGGATAGGGCCAGTTACTCTCCCCCTGCTAAATAAAGAGAATCACCACGGTAAAAGGTACCTCTTTGCCCAGTTAGAATGGAGGGTGTGTGTTCACATGTTGGTCGGATTTACCCCAAAGACTCAGTGAGCTATTGGGGAGCACTTCACACGCAATGCGGGTTTTTCACTGCGTGTTAGAATGCAGCCTGATTTGTATCCAGGGTAAAAAAAAACCCCACTTTTTGCATCGGGTTTTGGGGATAACTTTGAGGTCGCAATAAAGCCTTGCAGAAAACTTGTAGTAAAGCCTGCTGTGTGGAGAACTCCCAGGCGAGCATCACTGAGGAGGCTATTCTATACACATCACTACAGGTACTATCTCATTTCTACTCTGAGGAGCATCAGGGTTGTATTTTTGAGAACACCCCAAAATAGTTCAAAGAATTACACTTTAAGGCCTTTCAGTTTCCGTGTATCTGTCATACCTGTGTTTGCTGTTAGTTACAGCATGAATATTTAGCAATGATACTGTAATATGTTTTTTTAAATTTTTTTCTTTAAAGGTGTTTTGAAGAAATCTGATGGCTGGGTTGGCTTAGGTTGCTGTGAGTTAGCCATTGTTGTAGAATGTCGACAAGCATGTAAACAGGTGGGATTTTTCTTTGTGGCACTGGTCTGAACAGTCAGGTTTTTGGTGACTTAGCAGATATGTGTCTTTTGGCACACATCTATTCAGTTTATTCAGCCTATTTATACTCTCTGCCAGGGGATATAAGAGATATATGGTGCTTAATTGCTTTGTTTTTAACTCATTAAATTGGGGATTGAGAGATACCAAGGTACTTCACACAACTGGTAAGAGCCCAGTTTTGGGAGCTGTGCATGCTCCTGATTTCAGTCATGTGCTATCAAACAACTAGGTAGGAGGAGCGGGGAGTGATCATCTGTGAGACAGAAGCTGAGGAACTAGAGTTCCTTCTTCAGCCATTTTGCTTTCTGCAAAACTTGGTTCCAAATTTCGTATTAATTCAAGACAAATTAAAACTTTTTTTTAGTGTCACTTTAGACCTACTTTTGCTACTCTTGTTTACATACATTCTTGGAGTTTGATGTATTTTGCTGTCTTGTGACAGGACTGTCAAAAAGATTAGGACTGTCTTTTGAACTATATCACATTAATATCAACTGATCAGCCACATGAGGAAGGCCCTTAATGTAGAGCCCTCTTTTTATATATAATGTGGACCACAGTTACTTTCAAACCTAAATGCTCAAAAAGCTGTAAGAAATTCAATTTTTAATCCATAGAACAATTTTCATATAGTATAGAACTGTATGAACAGTTTAGAACAAAATCCTATCATGTTTAATAAAAATTAATTTCATTTGTATAGTTTTGTTTAACTAAAAAAGTATTTAATACAGTTATCAGTCTACCTTGCCTATATTTTTTCTCAGATTTAATATGATAAATGTTTTATATGCAATATTATTGAACAGCATTCAGATGAACCCTGTGCTTGTGTTAGAACGCTGCCTGCACACCATTATTTCCCCCAGTCCTCTCTTTCCCTCTGAAAATATGTCCCTGAGAGACCTACATTGGAGGCAGCAGAGGGAGGGAGGGATCATAAACCATTATTGCACTCAGGCAGTGTTCGAATGTGAGGGCGGTGTTACTTTGGATGCTGCTCATTGCCTTTGATTATGTTCTAAATGCAGACCATCCAGTCAGTGATTCAAATTTGTTATAGAAAACCTCCTGAGATATATTGGTAACATTTCTAAATAATCACAAGATAGATCTTTTCTATATCATGTCTTGAATAATAAAATGTCTTTTAGGCATCTTCGAAAAATGATATTTTGAAAATTTGCAGGAAAGAATATGAGGTAAGTACATCACAGATTAAAAGGGTAAATATTTTCTATGAGCATTCTTAAGTTTTCCACACGTTGGTAGATTACAAAGTCTGATAACAGTCTGTCCCATAAACTTTTTTGAAGATAAAATAAACCAAGTTTAACTCCACCCCGCCATGCAGATGTTTGGTGGGAGCTAGCATTGTTATGGTTTGCAAGGGAACCAGTCAATTGAACATACATTCCTTCTCTCTTCTATTTCCCTCTCTGGAATAGCTCAATTGGCTTTCAGTATTAACTCTTGTTCCACATTCTATTCCATTACATATGCATCAGCACAAATCATGGTTAATGTACACTTGATATTATAATCTTGGTTTACAAGCCAAGGTTACAAGGGGATCTGTAACCTGATTAAGGTGGCATGATTAACACAGGGATGGGAAAAGCATCTCCTGTTCTGGAAATAGGAGAAAAGAGGAGCCCTCTTGAATTAAACCAGAGGTCCATCTGGTCTAGCATTCAGGTTTTAATAACAGCCAGCCAGGATGGAGGGAGCAGAAGAATGTGCTCACAAAGCTGGTTCCCAATTTGCAAATCATAGTTTGCTGGGAGCCACAGTAGCTCTCTAAACTGAATTCTGACATCTGGAAGTTTACATCTTATGATGTAGGCAGTATGCAGAAAACAACCTGCAGCGTGTTCCTGAAGGTGCTGTTTTTTTACCCAAGCATAAAGCTAACTCTGCTGTATTGTCATAAATGTGAACATGCCTAATCAGTAGAAAAAATCATTGTTGTAATGAAGTCTCCCAATTATTTTGATAGTTTTAAATAAAGTTTGTTGAAAGACAAGCTTCAGGTGACTTTAATTCATAAAATATATTAAAAGATATTAAAATAAATTACAGATTTTTCCACATAACATTCAAGCTAAATCAAAACCAAGCAAACATTCTGGTGTAATACACCATCCTCAGTGCTCCATTTAGTATGCTAGCTGAAGGCAATGAAATACAGAAGCTGAGAATGGAAAGCAGCAAACAGATAATAGATACCATAGCATGTGAGGGAGAAGAAAGCAGACCTTTTGCAGAGGAAGTACTAACTCTTTCAGTGACCAATGTATCTCATGACTTCTTTCATCTCATCCTTAACATTAATATTAGGTTGCAATTGTTCTATGAACATTGCTTCCTTGATCTTACATCTTATTACATTCCCTTCAACAGCCAATATTGATACTTCTGTTTTCCTCACTTTTCCATTGTGTTCTTCTTTCCTATGTAATGCCCATGGTTTTGTTCGACTTTTATTATGCTGCATATCAGCCAGATGTTCTTTATATTGTTTCATTAGTGGTCTTCTTGTTTCTCCAATATAGAACACTGCACATTCCACACATTCAGTTTTACCCTTTTACCCTTTTCACCTTACACTAAACCTCATCTTCCTCCCCAATTACTGTGGATAGTGAAACTGCGAATGTCATTAAGTCTATGGGAACGCAGGAGTTAGGTTCCTGGAGGCCCCAAAATATCATAAAAACGGCAAAGTAAAGTGCCTTACTGTGCTCCAGCAATGCCCCCCAAAAGTCAAAATTTTGTTGTCATTTTGTGATTTTTGCTGCGGGAAAGGGTTTTTAAAAATTAAGCGAGCCATAAAATGGCTCCTGTGCTCAAAATGGCCAGCAATGACCTCCAAGGTCTTTTCCCCCCCATCCCGCGGATATGTGGATTTAACCCTCCCCTCCTTTCCCCGCATATGCCGAGGTCAGGTGTCAGTTCCCCGACCGCAGATACACGAAAATGTGGATGCTGGATTTGCGCGTAACAGGGTTTGCCTGTACGTATGAAAGAGGATCAAATGGAAAAGTGAGCAAAACAAAAGTATGAATATTGGCTCTTGAAAGGAATACAATAAGACCTAAGATCAAGGAATCAATGTTCATAGAGCAATTGAAACCTAATATTAATGTTAAGGATGAGATGAAAGAAGCCATGAGATACACTGATCACTGAGTTAATGTCTTCTCTGCAAATCTGTTATCTGTTTGCTGCTTTCTCAGCTTCTCTATTTCAGTGCCTTCAGCTGGCATGCTAAATGGAGCACTGAGGATGGTGTATTACACAGGAATGTTTGCTCAGTTTTGTTTTAGTTTACATGTTTTGTGGAAAAAGCTGTGAGTTATTTTAATATATTTTAATTTTGTTTATACATTAAAGAGGTAATTTGAAGTTTGGCTTTGGATCAGTGCAATGTGTATTTCATTGCTGGTATACTGTTTTGTTGAAAACCAACAGAAAAATATTTTGTACAAAACTTCTATTTAGATGTTTTGGTTAATCTTTTAAAACAATTATTGCCAACTGGTGATTTAGAGATGAGTGAAATCAGTGTGTAAAAGGCAATGCTACTTTAGGAAATCTGTCTTCAGAATATATTTTTTTCAAAACAGAATCTCCTAATAAGCTGTTTTTATCTTGCATTTCCTGCTTACAAGAAGATTATTGATTTCGGATTTTCGTTCTCTCTCTCAATCTCTCAATACATTTAGATTAGAAAGTTAGTTTCCCAAAGTACAGTTGTGTAAAAATAGTATGGATAAACTAGATCACAGGTGGACAACATGTATCCCTTGCACTGCTCTACCCAGTTGTCTCAAGATATCTCTTACTCTTTCTGGTTCAGTGAAAACATACAGTTGAAAAGAACTATTGAGTTTGCTGCTGAAAGTGGATAGCTGCAACCCAAAGCCACAATGTCCGTGGCACTTGAATTGGGGAGGTTAAGGAGGCCTGGATTAGGCTTCTTTGTGAACAAAATCCACCATATTGATCCTGCCTCTTTGCCAGTTTGATCCTTCTGTATGCCTTTATTCTTTAGATTTAGAGGATAAATTCAATCACTTGCTCTTTCTCCAGGAAGCTTGATTTAGATTTATACTATGTTTATACTATGTAGCTCTATTTCTCATTTCAAGTACATATTAGAAAGGGAGACATTTATTTCTTATTTTAAAACTTTGCTGGAATCTTCATAGTTTGAGTTTTCCTGAACTATAACCTTCTACATTAAACAGCTTTATCTCTTCTAATACTGTATTATACTTCACTGCCCATATCTATAAACTTTCCTCTGTTATGCTAGTGTATTTCCTTCTCTTTTCTGAATTTCTGCATTGCTGTAGGTGGTTGACCAATATATGTTGGAGAACGGAGAGGACAGGTAAGAGAGTTTTCAAAAATGGGAGTGAAATAGTGATTTTTTTTTTTAATGGCTCAGAGTAGTTTCTTTCCTTTCTTCTTCTTCCCCTGCTTTTGTTGTGGTTGCATATATAAATAAACAGAGGTCTTTCAAGAATGATTAAAAATAAAAACATATTGCTATGTAATGCTTTTCATGCATTAGTTATAAAATAATGTGTTTTCACAAATTGTATACATCCCCTCCATAAAGCAGTATTTCTGTTGCTAGTAGGGATGTGCACGAGCAGGTTTGGTGCCTCCTCTGGGAAGCACCAAACTGGCTCAGGTGCTGGCGTTTGAAGCAGCTCGGCAGGGCGGGGAGAAGTTCCCTTAATAAGCAGGTAAGCAGCTCTTTACCTGCTCTTCCCCGCTCTGTTGCTTTTCTGGCAGTGTGTCCTCCAGCCATTTGCATGCCAATGCCATGTGGAACCCCTGCGTGGCTGTTTGGAGAATGGCCAAGTGGTGGGGCAGGGATGAGCAGGTGCAGAGCTGCTTTCCTGCTTCGTAAGTAGGAACCGCTCCCAGCCCCGCCAGCAACTGCCCCGAGCCATTCATGCACATACCTAGTTGCTAGATGCTTTGAGATACTTCATAGTAAACTATGGTAAACCGATATTACTTTAAGCATTTCTCCATATTGTCAGTTGATAGGCTGCAAGAACATAGTTTAGGAGCCAAAGGTGTCCTTGTGTTAGCAGAAAGTTTTTGCTGCTGTTATAAGGACTATTTCTGATTATTTGGAAGAGCATTGCATGAGATCAATGCTCCCAAATCCAGATAAGTTCTTCTATTTGTGTAGACATTTCATAAGCTCTTTTCAGGACTTTTTAATTTTTTTAACTTCTCACTTGAGTTTATATGCTGCAACCTATATCTTCCTTATTCACCATGTTCTTGAGCTACCCTGATACATTGTGGTTCTATACCTGGTCTGAACCTGGTTTGATTTGAATCGGCCCGGTTCAACCAGCTCAAGCTCGAACTGGCCAAGCCCCAGAAAGAGGGGACTTGCACAAAAAATTCAAGGAGCAGTACTAATTTATTTTCTCCCTCAATTAATGGCTCTTCGACTTAAAACCTTTCAATTTCAGAAGACAAGGAATGAAATATATGGCATGGAGTGAAGTTGTTAGGTAGTCCACAGTCATTTCCCTCTCTCATCTGGATAAAGGTGTTGTTCCCAGATACTAGGTAGAGATATTATTCTTCCAAATTAATTTGGATCAAATGCATTTCAGTTCTAGAAACTGCTGTGTCAGTAAAATATATAACTCAGCCCAGTTGCATTTCCCCCCCTTAATGATGTAGGCTTATATGTTCCACAACATAATGTGGGTGGAGCTGATCCACCTTTGCTGCTGCAGGTTCCTAATGAACCACTAGTGGTTTTGCGCAAGAGGGCTGTAGTGACCAGCCAGCCCTCCTCGATAAGAGTTAACTGGAAGTGAACGCTGTCCTGACTGACAGGCTGGTGAGCTCCAGAGCTCAGCCAATCAGCACACCAGGTGGGTGGGACCTAGAGAGCCATTGGGAGGAAGATAAGGTTCCTTGGTCAGAAGGAGGAGGCTGGGAGTACGGATAGCAGGACATGTGGCCATGGAGTATGGCTGCAGAAGGATAAATGCAGTTCTTGGAAAATAGCACTTCAGGGGCTTGAATTCTCATCCAGGATTAGGTGAGTTCAAGACAAAGGAAGCCAGGGCTTTGGCTTCAGGAAGTTTTGGCTAGGGAAAGTTTTGTTTAATCAGATTTTGTGTTTAGACTTTCTGTTTCTTTTGTTTGTGCTTTGTATATCCCTGATACTGGTCTATTATTGTTCATCGGCAATGTAACTAAGCTAAAAACCACTAACTTGCGCCTATCCAGCCAGGGCATTGTAAAAGACTTTGTAAGTTTTAATTGTGTTTTTGTATTTTCCTACATAACTGTTCCTTGCAACTGGGTAACCATGATTTTTAAAGCGTGCCACCCCAACTTCATCTGGTTTTTGAAGTATTCTTGTAAATTACTGAGTATTTTTACCTTTAAGTAAAAGCTGGGAAAACCTCAGATGGAAGTAGTCTGTGGCATTTGAATAAAACTGTTTTTCTTTTTGTTCTTTTCTTTTATAAGGAACATGAGGCTTTTATAAGCCTCATCCGAGTGGATTTTTAACTCAGGAGAAAGTGGGGGCTAAAAGGAGCCTTTTTCTCTGGTGCAAAACATGCCTCAATTGGCCAATGGCTATCAGTTTTCTCCCCCACATGTGGTCTTGCACATGGAAGGTGGGTTTTTTTGGTCTTTTCAAATAGCAAGAGAGAGAGAGTTTTCCCTGGGTTTTCCACCCAGGGAGGGTCAAGCTCTGTAATAGAGAGGAGTGGCAGTAGCCATTTTTGAACCTACCAAGAGTCACAGGAAAGTTTTAGGAGTAGTCTTTGCTAGAAAGCTCAGCAAGAATGATTCAGTACTTCTTTCCCTCATGTGAGCTTGCTTTGAGACAAAGGCTGTAATCTGCTACAAGCACAAATACATAAAGTAGTGCACCTGCACTTTGAAGTGCTACTTAGATTGGAAATGTGAATGCAACGAATATTTATATACTGCTTTTCAACAAAAGTTCCCAAAGTGGTTTACATAGACAAATAAAAATTTCTCTATGTACTAGCACAAGTGCTACTAGTGTTCTGGTGTACTAGCACAAGAGTAGCATGGAAAAACTTTTTTTTAAAATCCAAACTGAAAAAAGGGAAAGGAAAGGGGCTTTTCACTCTTATCATCCCTGCCCCCTGATAGGGGTGTGCACAGAACTGGCAGAGGCCGTTCGGTTCAAATTCAAACCAAATTCGGTTCAAATTCAAACTTTACAAGAAGTGCTCTTCTTGTAAAGGGGACCCAGTTCAAATACACTGCTTGTAGAGGGGAATCTGGTACGGATTCCTCTTTACAAGCAAAGGGTGGGATTCCCTAAGTTTCTAAAAAGGGCTTTGGGGGTCAGGCAAGAGGGCACCATACCCTTCATGGCAGGCAAGAGGGCACCTTACCCTTCATGGCTCTGCGGCGGTGGAGGTGGCTCTGTTGGCACTCCACCCCACACTGCAGTCCAGCAGGCAGCCCAGTTCCAGCCTCCGCGCATTCACGGAGGTCATTTGTGTGACTTTACCACATGAAGGGTAAGGTGCCCCCTTGCTGCACACAGGCAGAGCACTCGAACTGGGCCAAACCAGTTTGATCTGAATTGAAGCCCACTTCAGTGGGTCAGTTCACTGGATCAGTTTGGACTTGGACCGGTTCCCTCTTTCTGGGGGCTGGGCCAGTTCAAGCTTGAACTGGTTGAACTGGGCTGATTCAAATCAAACCAGGTTCAATTTGAACTGGTTCTGCACACCCCTACTCCCTAAGATGGCAGGAACTATTCTTGCTTCCTTATAAAAGGAAACAGAGCTGGACATTGCTCTCTTGTGGTGGTGTGCTGGTGTGCCTGTGCAAGAACAACTTGAAATGTTTATTTTAAAAAAGAGGAGGGGATCCATGCAGAACTCAGCCACATGGAAAACCGGCATATAAACTCAATTTACCCACATGCCCCCACTACAGAGCAAAAGCTGCTATGGGTTTTTTGGTGGATAGATTTCTGTCTTGTTCTTGTGCACTGCTGCAAGAGTGTCAGTATCTGGCCACCTGGCAGGGAAGTTCACAGTACCAAACGGAGCTGAAGAAACAAGATACGGCTCGGAACAGTTCCTCTTTATCGGGCTTGGCTGCAAGCTGTCGACACAAAAGTTGACAAACGTTGCTTTCCAGCAGTGAATAGAAAGCTGGTGACGTAATTTATAGTACAAGAGGAGAGCTCCCAGCTGGCAGGAATTCAAGGCTTATCAGCCCTCTGCAAGAGGTGTTTACTCCTCGTGATAGTTTCTAGCTGAGTTCTTTGTCTTGTAATATGCCTCTGTTGTGGAGTTAGTGGAGGTTGCTTGCATAGCTCCTCTTCTGATTGGTCCGTCATGGATTCTGTTGTCTCAGGCTGTTGTGCCTGCTCTGAATCATCAGCCGAATCTGCCTCAGCTGTTTCTTGGAAACTGACAGCCGGGCTCTGCATCTCAGACACCCCTGCATCGGCTGAAAAGTTGACAGCTTCTCCTTCCTCCTCGCTCTCTGAGATCGAGGGCGTGACAAAGAGTCCTAGAACAGCAGGAAAAATAATTTTTTATCTGTCTATCTCGGTGTTTGATAGAGCTCTGGTCTGGAAGTATACTGCAAGAGGCAGAAAGGAAGTGTGCTCAGGAGTGGAATTCAGAGGGGTAGTAGGTGCTTCTGATGCTCCCCAAAGTCACTCCCAAACAGGTAGCGCCACACACACTCCATCTTGCGTGTTGGGAGGTGCACAAACCGTGGTTCAAACTGTAGTTCGAGCACTTTTAGGGAAATAGGACCAATAAATTTAAGAAAAAGGAGAGCAGATTCTTACCTGCTCTCCAATGCCCCATGCAGCTTCCTGTGTGGCCAGCAACACCATACTGACCACGCAAATAGTGCCCATGTATGCACGGATGCCATGTATGTGCTGGTGCTGCACCAGGGGTTATTGAGATGCCACAGCAGGAACCTTCATGGGGTGGCAGAAAGTAGGTAGGGATCTGCTCTCGTTTTTCTTAAAGTTCCCAGTCCCAATTCTCTAAAAGTGCTTGAACCACGGTTGTGCCCTATTTGTGCCTTATTGTGTGGGTCTCTCCATACACGTCCCCAAAAACGTCAGAATATCCTGCACAACCATTTTCAAAACTCCGCAAAAATGCAACTTTTAAAGGATGCATCAAGATTCAGTTGTCGGAGGAAAGCCAAATAATGCTGCTGCCTGTATGAACAGCATGATATTGAAGTAGCTGTAAATACCATTCTAGGATGAACTCCCCTCAACTCTAATAGTAGCAAAGCAAGAATAAATTGTTGTTTGGAAGACCTCCTGGAAAACCTCTGAACAGAAAGGAAGCGACATTGAAAACAACTGTTGTAAAACTCAGTGTTGGAAATCGGATATCTATTCAGTCACAAGAAGCCTATCACTGAGTGACAAAAATGTCTTTTCACCTGTAAAAGACTAAAACATAACCAAAAAAAAGTAAAATGCAAAGTTTTCACCAGATTTCTCCAGTGTTAGGTGCAATATTGCCTAGTTGTGGCTGTGCCAGAAAACCTCAAAACTTCTTATCCAGTATTATAGAAAGTGCAGTATGATCAATATGCTGAGTGTAACAAGTGAGGGATGAATCCAGCTGTCTTTGAGAAGAGTAGTACTCAAGTAAGAAATCATCATTTCAGAAGTTCTGACAGCAGAAAAGCTGTGAATGCTAGCTCCTGAGTCCTAGATATTTTTGAAGCCCCATTGGCTGGCTCATGTGATTATTGTACAAAGTCTGGCTATAATAATTTCAGTACATGGAGATGAATACATTGTTTATGGAAAGGATATAGTTTTGATAAATGAAATTGTACATTTGACAGTCCTGATTTCGAATAATGGGACCAACATAGTAGACAGCACTGGCATCCACTGTATTTGAGAGCCTACAAAGAATCTGGAGAAATAAGAATATTTCAGTAAAAGTAAACTCTGTGCAAAAGTAAACTCTGTGTAAACTGCCCTGAGCCATTTTTGGAAGGGTGGTATAGAAATCAAATAAATAAATCAAATAAAACAAATAAAATAAATAAATAAAATAAAATAAAAGTCAAAATGAAAATAAATTTAATCCAGTACCGTTGAATGGTACTGAATGTTTGACATGGGATTTTAAAAAATCATAGATGGAAATGACTTCAATTATGTGACTTCAATTACCCTCCAATATATGATTTGAGTATTCAGTTTCCCTCACATACACTGGGAAAATTTGTATACGGGTAGTGACAGAGAGGCCACATTCTAGTGATGCTAAATGACTGTGCTTTAGAACAATTGGTCGCGGAACCAACCAGAGAGAAGGCGACCTTGGACTTAATCTTGAATGATGCCCAGGACCTGGTGCGAGATGCCAGAGTTGTAGAGCCATTGGGAATAGTGACCATAGTGTGATCCAATTTGGTTTACAGTATATGCTAGTGGAGCGCTGCCAAGCAAGTCCACACAGATGTGTTGGACTTCAGAAGAGGAAACTTCTCAAAAATGAGGGGCCTGGTAAAAAGGAAGCTGAAAGGGAAAGTCAGGAGGGTCAAATCACTCCAGAAAGCATGGAACTTATTCAAAACCACAATGATAGAAGCTCAGTAGAACGTATACCAAGAAGGAGGAAAGATACCACCAAGTTCAGGAGGACGCCAGTGTGGCTAACAAGTAGAGTCAGGGAAGCTACGAATGAGAAGAAGACTTCCTTCAGAAAATGGAAGTCCTGCCAAAATGAAGAGAACGGAAAGGAACATTAACTCTGGCAAAAGAAATGCAAGGAAACAATAAGGGATGCAAAAAATGGTTTGTGGAGTATATAGCTAGAAGTGTCAAGGGGGATAACAAAAACTTCTTTAAATAGAAGCAGAAAACCTGCCGGGGGTGTGTGATTGGACCCTTAAAGGGATTATTAAGGATGTTAAGAAGACTGCAGAAAAGCTGAATGAGTTCTTTGCATCTGTTCACAGTGGAGGTCATTGACCATATCCTCACTCCGGAACTGAGCTTCTCAGGCTTGGAGGCTGAAGAACTGGGCCAATTTGAAGTGATGAGGGAGGATATAATAAACTGCCTTGAAAAACTAAAAACTAACAAATCGCCAGGGCCAGATGGCATCCACCCAAGAGTTATGAAGGAACTCAAATGTAAAATTGCTGTTTTCCTATCAACAATATGTAACTTCCCCCTACAATCAGGCTCTGTACCAGAGGGCTGGAAAGTAGCCAATGTAACTCCAATTTTCAAAAAGAACTCCAGGGGGCATCTGGGAAATTACAGGCCGGTTAGCTTAACCTCTGTACTAGGTAAATTGATGGAAAGCATACTTAAGGATAACATTGTTAAACATATAGAAGAACATGCCTTGCTGAAGGAGAAGCAGCATGGCTTCTGCAAGGGCAAGTCTTGCCTCACTAATCTTTTGGGGTTCTTTGAGAGTATCAATAGGCTTGTGGATAAACGTGATCTGGTTGACATAGAATACTTGGACTTCCAAAAAGCATTTGATACTGTTCCCCACCAAAGGCTCTTGAGTAAACTTAGCAGTCATGAGATAATGTTACAGGAATGTGTGTGGATTGGTAACTGGTTGAAGGACAGGAAACAGAGGGTAGGAATAAATTGAGAGTTTTTACAATGGAGGGAAGTAAGAAGTGCCCCCCACCCCGAGATCTGTACTGGGACCAGTTCTCTTTAACATATTCATAAATGATCTATAAGTTTGGGTAAGCAGCGAAGTAGCCATATTTGCAGATGATCCTAAACTATTTAGGGTAGTGAAATCCAGAACATATTGTGAGGAGCTCCAAAAAGATCTCTCCAAACTGGGTGAGTGAGCAACAAAATGACAAATGCATTTCATTGTAAGCAAGTGTAAAGTGATGCACATTGGGTCAAAAAACTCCAGCTTCACATATACACTGTTGAGGTCTGAGCTGTATGTGACTGATCAGGAGAGAGACCTTTCGGGTTATGGTGGACAGCTCATTTAAAGTGTCAACTCAGTGCATGGCAGCTGGCAAAACACAAATTCCATGCTAGGAATCATTAGGAAGTGTATTGAAAATAAAACGGTTAATATTATAATGCCCTTATACAAATCTATGGTGTGGCCACATTTGGAGTACTGTGTGCAGTTCTGGCCACCGTATCTTAAGAAGGACATTGTAGAACTGGAGAAGGTGCAGAAGAGGGCAACCAAGATTATCAGGGTCCTGGAACACCTTTCTTATGAGGCAAGGCTACAACACCTGGGGCTTTTTAGCTTGGAAAAGAGGTGACTATAAGGAGACATGATAAAAGTGTATAAAATTATGCATGGAGCAGAGAGAGTGGATAAAGAGAATCTCTTTCTCACACACACATTACTAGAACCAGAGGTAATCTCGTGAAACGGAAGGCCAGGAATTTTAGGACCAACAAAAGGAAGTGCTTTTTCACACTGCACATACTTAATCTATGGAATTCTCTGCCATGGGATGGCATTAGCTTGGATGGCTTTTAAAAGGGGCTTAGACAAATTCATGGAGGACAAGTCTATCGATGGCTACTAGTCTGGTGGATATAGGTCACCTCCAGCCTCAGAATCAAGATACCCTAAATACTCTAAATGCAGGGGAGCAAGAGAGGGCATGCCCTCATTTTTTTGTCTGTGGGCTTCTCAGGGACATCTGGTGGGCCCTTATGTTGGACAGGATGTTTGACTGGATGGGCCTTGGGCCCGATCCAGCAGGGCTGTTCTTATGTTCTTATGTTAGCTGGTTATGTTAGCTGGTTCAGTCACTGGTAGCTAGCAGCCCCTTAGGGGTGTGCAAGGTTCGGAGTCCCCCCCGGTCTGGAAGGGGGGGGACTGTGACTTTAAGCGGGGTGTTGGTGGTAGTACTTACCCACCCCCGCCGCGCTTCCCCCTCCGGCGCTGTTCCTTGTTAAAATCTTCTTGGGGCGACAGAGCTCCGCTCTGCCGCCCCTGCCCCCGTCGTCGCTTGCAAGGCTTTCAGAAAGACGAGCGCTAGTGGCGCGCATGTGCTCTGCACAGCAAAGTTTTGTAGTTCAAAGGATTGTCTTCCAGTTCTTTGCTTGTACTTAACTATGCTGTGTTTAAGTTTCTTGTGACTCATTTGGAATTCATTCATACATATTTATTTTATCTGCTAATACTAGATAATGTTTTCCTCTTGCATACCTTGCTGTAGCATTTAAATTATGCAATTTAGATGTTTGTTGGTAGCATTTTTGTATCATTATATCGTGTATATGTTACCAGGCTTTCAAAAGGTTAAATGTTTTCCCCGCAAAACACATTGTAACAGGTTCAATAACTGATTTGGACTTGGCTAGAGATGTAAAATTTCCTGAAATTTTGAAGTCATGGGGAAAAAAACATGGATTTCTCTCTCTCTCTGTGTGTATGTTTGTTTTTAAACTGGAAACTGGGGGAGGGGGATTGAAATACATGCATTTTTTTTCCTAGCGCCCTTTACAGAGCTAAAGTAACATTGTTTCTTTATGAGCATTTATTATGTATAACCTGCTTTGCTCACAACATTGATCATGTTTGGTATATTACATTTAGAAGTGCTGTATCGCTATCTGTAGTTTTTGCTTCTTCTGATCCTTCATTTTTATCATCTTAATTACTTACGAAACCTAATTACCTGTATTGAGACAAGCCTCTCTACCTTTTCTCATGTCCCTTTATTTCTTTATCTGGTATATTTCCAAACATAGATCATTTTCTTTCAGAATCTTGGGAGAGTAAAGGCCAGAACACCTTTCCTTATATGAATATATCTGGACACCTTTTCTTAAACATTTTATTCAAAATTCCAAAAGAAAATATTTCATAATCCATTTTCCCCTCAAGTTTTTGGGAAATTAAAAAAAAAAAGTCCTTTGGGGAAAAATGAAGAACTGTCCCTACTCCCCAAATTTTTCCAGTCCCCCCCCCCCATCTTTCACATCTCTAGACTTTACTGATATCTACAGCAGCAGAGCAACAGAGCTCTGTACCTAAACAGGGGAATTAGCCCAGACTTGCAATCCTGCCAATAGGAGCCTTATTCATCCAGGGGAAAAGAATCTGTTGCTGAATTGGTTAGGCTGGGCTGCTAGGAAGTAGATTTGTGCACCAGAAAAAATATTGTATTGAATTTGACATGATATGATCTGGCATTAAGAATGTTCAGATTCTGAATTAACACCTCCTTTAATGTTGAATCGTGTCAGAATTTTAGTCAGAAATTCAGATTTAAATTGGAATCCCTCCCATAGGGATCAATGATAAACCAAAAAAATTAATAACTCCAGAATGCCTGGCAGAAAGCTGTCAAATTGGCCATGGTTTTCCTACATGATGATATCACTGAGTGTGTGTGCTTTCCAAGAAGATTGGCCCACTCACTGATTGTTAATAGGCACTTTTTAAAAAAGTGCTATACATTGCTTGTTTCATAACAAAAAGTTATCAAAAGTACAGAAATGGAAGCCCCCACTCTGACCATCATTCAAGCCTTATATGGAGGAAACTGCCCCTTGCCTTCATAGAAAAAGAATAATACCCCACTTTTTGTACCCCATAGTATAACTCTGGAATGGCTGTGCAGAAAGTCCTCAGAACTCATATAGTCATAGCATATGATGGTTGCATTAAATGTGTTGACTTTCAAGGAGATAATTAAAAATCAATGGGTGGACTGATTAAAAAAATGTTTTATGGTAGAAACAGTTACAAAAAGTACAGCAAAAGAATCCACTCTGACAATCCTGACAGTCCCAGCATAGCTCCAACACAATAGAGAATGAATTCCTCCATTTCTGATATACTAGAACTCTATGAAAATTGTGGCAGAATTAATTCTGATAGTGGTACAATTAGATCTGATTGTATTGTCATAACTATCCTACTGCACACCCCTACTAGGAGGAATTTGGGAGCTAAAGCCCAAGCAGAAGCAGCCTTATACCTAACGGCAACAGAAGCTTCCTATATTACTTTTCACTACTTTGCAAAGGTCTATGGCTGAGGACAGTAAAACTAATACTACTTTTCACTACTTGGATAGTTAAAACCTGAATAGGGAAGTAAAAATATATTAATTGCTAGATATGAGTTCAAAAGCCCCCAGTAGTGAACATGGGATTGTAGCCAAAGATTACTTTCCTTCAAAAGAGGACGCCATGACAACCCATTTAAAGTTCCAATAGATGGCATTGCATAGTGTCTAGTATATTACAAAGATACATTTCTAAGCCATTATCTTTCACACACTGAAGAAATGAGGAAAAAAATAAACTAGGAAACGTCCCATGATCTTTACCCTAGGGCTGACCTGCCATTGAGTTGCAGTCAGGCAGTAGCTTCAGTCAATGGATTGAACAAGATGTAGGCAACACCCAGACTACTGCTGCCTCCTCTGCTGCTCCTCCCTTCATGCTACTGCTGCTGCTAATCTCTCTGCCCCCCCCACCGCCTTTTGAAAAGACAGGGAGTGGGAGATGAAGCAGCAGGAAATCTATACCTCCAGTGGCTCTGTTTCCTGCCCTTTTTAGCTTAAAAACAAAACAAAACGGGGGGAGTGGGGAGACCAGCATCACAGGAGTGGCAGTGGTGCTTTCCCACTGTTACCATCACCAGGTAAGAAGGGTGTGTGGAGGGAAAGGCACAGGTGTGGAGAAGTTTCCCAGCTGACCAAAGAGGCACCTTTGGTCAGTGGTGATTTGCTTTATTTAGCAGGGGGAGAGCAGCTGGTGCTATCCAGTGGTCCCTCTGATTTTTTCCATCTCTGTGCAGAATGAGTTTTGTTCTGGGTGGCAGTATCAAGGCACTGTGTGCACACATGCATTTAGAGTGGGGCCTTCCTAATTCAACCTGAGGGGGAATCTAAAATTAACCAAGTTGACATCAGAAAACTTGTGAGCATGCGCACACCTTAGAGGGAACAGTGTCCCTATCCATTCCCAGCGCAGTACCCCTCCAGTAGCTGTTGCTGGTGTCTATCTTGTGTTTCTTTTTTAGATTGTGAGCCCTTTGGGGACAGAGTAGCCATTTTATTTATTTATTTATATCTATGTAAACCGCTTTGGGGACTTTTAATGAAAAGCAGTATATAAATATTTGTCATATTCGTAAGGGGTGCAGGGAAGGGGCGGTTTGTTGGTGGGGAGTGAAGAAGAACCTTTACAGGTGTGAGGAGAAGAAGAGAATTCCCTCTCTAGTGCCCTTTGCATGCCATGGAGAATGGGCTTTGGCAGGACTAGCGGGTGGAGAGGAGGAGAGTTACCCCTGCTAACTGGGCAAAGAGGCACCTTTTAACGTGGTGATTCTCTTTATTTAGCAGGGGGAGAGTAACTGGCCCTGTCCACCCTCAGCACAGTGCCTCCAGTGACTGTTGCTGGTGTCTGTCCTATGTTTCTTTTTAGGTTGTGAGCCCTTCGGAGACAGGGTTCCATCTTATTTGTTTGTTATATCTTTGTGTAAACTGCCCTGAGCCATTTTTGGAAGGGCGGTATAGAAATCGAATGAATGGATGAGAGGATGCTGTGACCCTGGGAGGACAATTCTTCCATAGCATGCTTTGTGTGCCACAGGATTTAGACTCATGGAAGGACAAGGAAACATTTCTTGGTGGCACATTTTTTCATGCCCTGGCTACAGGGATGGGGCAGCTGCTCACCAAGCCACTTCAGGAACGGGTGGAGCTGGGCCTGCTTTACCCCAACAGTGTTCAAAACCTCTGCAGCACATTCTACAGTCTCCACATATTCTAGTATGGATAAGTAGGGCTGTTAAAATTTGAATGAAGAAAATTCAAGTTCTGGGGGGGGGGACCAAAGTCTATATAATTATTCAGAAATGTTTGTTTTCACTAGATCCAGCTTTTGATTTCAGCATACTTTTTTTTGCGTGTAGCAGCAAAGTCTCTTTACTATCTTGTGGAAACTTGTATGTCCCTTTCCTCTGATTCCTCCATTGTAGCCGTCACGTCTGTTCTTGCATTGTTCCTTACTTTAGTAGTAGTTCATGACGGTCTTAATTATTTAATTAGGATGTGTAAAAAATAGTGCATTTTGTTGAGCAGTACTTTAAACACCTCATATAATTTAAGTATGTGTAGATACAATTTAATTAGATTATGTTGTGAATATACTAAACATACCTGTCCTCCTTCATTTACCCCCTGCTAGCTTTTGGTAATGCTTCTCTCTCTTTTTGTTTGTTTGTTTCTAGAATGTACTTTTTAGTTGCATTAACAGAAATGAAAGTAAGTATACTTCTAAAAATGTTTTTTGAGCATTTCAGTCTTTCCCAACTTCATTTCCCTTTTCTCCTGTGTTTTTCATAATTTGTTATAAGAAGATTATAAGATATATCTGTTTCACAACTGCATGTTGCAGCATGATGGCAATGTAGAAGCTCAAACAAAACACACACACACACACACACACACACACACACACACACACACACACACTTATATATATTCTCTTAAATGTACCCATCGCTAATCCCATGAATAGCAGCTCTCACGAGAGGTCGCAAGCAGCTGCCGATAGCAATGGGGACAGGTGAGAGGAAGAATATGGATGTCGTGGTGGCAGCTGAAGAAAACTGCTGGCCGAAGAAAACCACGAGCAGGAGGGGGCTGCGGCAGGCGGGCACCTGGCCATGACTGGCACCTGGATGTGGCCAGAAAACTGTGGTGGGGGCAGGCAGCAGGAAAGAAGATGGGGGAGGGCAGGGAAGAGGAAGAAGGCAGCTCCTGGTGGGTGGGGAGAGAAGGCGGCAGCCCTGGCTGCTGGCGGGGGGAGAAGAAGGTAGTGGAGGTCCAGACAGCGGGCCGGCAAACTAGAGGTGCAGATGCTCTGCACCCAGCCCAGCTAGTATAAAATATTTTCTGTAGACATTTCAGGCATGTTTGTCTAAAATCCTTTAACTTATAGGCCACATGCAAATTTGCAACCAATATAAATATAGTACTTTACATCCAAGATAGCTAATATGTCTATAGAATACAATAATGTATGTTGGCCCTAGTTGTGACTTTTTAAATTTATTGTTTTGTCTGTGTATTTTTCCCCAGTGGGATCAGTTTGTTGCAGTTACGCAGGCCATCACACAAACTGCCGAGAATATTGCCAAGCAATCTTTCGAACAGACTCTTCTCCAGGTCCTTCCCAAATAAAAGCTGTTGAAAGTTACTGTGCCTCAGTTAGTCCTCAGTTAATTCATTGTGTGAACAACTACACACAGTCCTATCCTATGAGAAACTCAACAGATAGTAAGTATGAGAAGAATGAAAATTTTGCACACTCACTGAGGTATCTATAATATAAGTATTATTTTCTATTATAATTCACATATTAATTCCTTTTTTAATTCATACAGTTCTGTATATTCGTGTTTAAAATTAAAGTGAAGAAATAGTTGATTATCCTTTATGTGGTTTTTGCTTAACTACTATAATTTTTAAAAATATGATTGGTGTTATTTTGACACTGCTTCATAAAGACAATTAGGCAACAACACTTATCTGAGCAGGGTTGCACTCCATTTTAAGGATCGGTTTGGGAGTGGTGATAGATCAAACATTACTGGAAGCCCAAATGGCTTCCTTGGCATTTAGCACTTTCCATCAATTAAGTCTGGTGTACCAGCTGCAGCCATTCCTGAACAGACGTAGCCTTCCCATAAGTTCTCCATGCCCTTGTAACCTCCAGACAGGAGTGTTGCAATGTATTGAACATGGAGGGATGCCTTTGAATAATTTTCAAGAAGTCTTCAAAGGCAGCCATCCACATTCAACACATTGCCATAATAACAATTCTGACATAACAATTACTACTGAAGTTTCTAAGCAGTACAAAATACAGTTGCTAGGTTACTAACTGGGACTATATATAGTGGGGCAGCAAGTGGATGGTATTGTGCATTTGGGGCTACAAGCATGAGATGTGGCAGAAATGTCAGATATGTATGGGTTTAGAAAGTAGGGGGCGCGTCCCCACGCCCACCCACCCCAATTCCCAATATAGTATGGTGGCTAGAAATCCAATATGGCATCAAACAATTAAATGTTTAAGACCACCAGAATCATTCAAATGCCTGAGATTTGGCAGACCTGTTGTCAGATATGTATAGTTCTCGAAAGTAAAGGTGCCTCCCCGCAAATTCAATGACAGCTAGAAATGAAATATGGTTGCTAAATATAAATATGGTGTTACAATATTACATGTTAAAAATAATCAGTTTCATAGTGATACGGACCTGAGATCTGGCAGAAATGTCAGATGTTTATGGTTTTTGAAAGTAACTTTAGGTCATAAGGTTTAGACATACAATAAATCCAATTGGGAGGCTAAAATTCCAATATTGTACCTAAAAATAATTATGGCATGATATTAAATGTTTAAAATCTTCAGAATCATTCAAATAGTTATATAAAATTGAAAAAAAATATCATTCAGATTGTGTGGAATACATTTTAATTGATAGAATGGAACATCAGAATTTTCAGCAGAACACGTTTCTGAAGAAATTGAGCTATTATATCTTAACCATCATTAAGAATGCTTACATTACTGTATGGTTCATTTGAATGGTTATGAGCAGAAGTAAACCTGTTAGAATAATTAAACAAGGTACTTAAATGGCAAAGTTAACTTAAAGGATTAGTGAAAACAAACACATGTGATAGCTTTCTACTCCAAGCATGTACAACTGCACACAGGGGCGTAACTATAATAGGGCAAGGGGAGACAGTTGTCTGGGGGCCCCCTGCCTTGGGGCTCCCCAGAGGCAAGTCACATGACTGACTCCCCCAGCTGCGCACCCACCTGGGCTTCCTTCAGTTGTATTCATCTTCCGAAACTGATGTGAGTGTTAAGACCTGGAGGTACCAGAACAGCATGTCTTTCTCTAGTACCATTAAATGACTTGCATCGTCCATAATTTACAAAACCTTTTAAAAATAATTTAGGATTATGTTCTATTGTGGCACATAGGAGATTATATATATATATAGAGAGAGAGAGAATGAATGAATGAATGAATGTTACTATGCTTTTTGTTACCACTATTCAGCCTCATTTAAGATTTCTTTACTTCATGGGCTGAGCTTCAGTGGGGGGGTGGCATTTTAAAATCTTGTCTCTGGGCCCACTCCAACCTTGCTACGCTCCTGGCTGCACAGTCCACTGCAGTCAAGACCACTTTTGAAACACACACACCTTCCTTCCAGTCAGTCTTGCAGACTCATTTCCCAGGCTCCTTGCAGCATTCCAGTGGAATGTTGTCCAAAAGTGGAAGTGTTGTCCAAAGGATTTTCCATGTTCCTCTCTCTTTTTTCCATCCCCACTCAGCAGGACTTGCTGTTTTTGGTTGGCGTGCAGTTGCTTGGCCCCATTCTATTCCTGACTGTTATGCAGCCCGTTTTGAGAGGAATAGCAAAATAAGTTAACTGTTTTTGTGTGAAAAGTTCCAGGCTTCCATCATCTACATGCATGGCTGTACTACTTCTGTCATACATGATTACCACAAACCTGTCTAAGATTTGAAGATCTTGGTCTTCTGTCACTGCCTGGCACTGACTCAGTTTTGTAAACACACTTGACATGTTATCAAACACTTCTTCCATGCACGCCATGCAGACTTCTTGCTTTTGCCATGAAAGGATGATATATCACACCCAGTAAATGCATGGAAGGGTAGTCACCTAATTTTTTCAGGCCCTAATGAGTCAGCGACTTCATGGACAGGAATCCATCAATGCTTTGTAGGGATGTGCAATTCAATTCATGCCAAATCAGGGGCGATATGCGGATTCAACTGCAAATCATGTCACCCCTTAAATGAAGGGACTAATTCAAGGTTTAATCAAATCTGTCCCGATTCAGCACAAGTTGATTCGTGCAATTCATTCAGCCATTTTGGTGGGCTTTCCCCCTTTGCTGATTGGTTTTGTGGCACGGGCTTCCGATTGTTTTGAGATCTCCTTGCTTCTTGGTTGGCTTGTCATTAAAATCAAGTGTTGGAATGGGCAACTGTGCCCCCATTGGCTGGGGGGAGGGAGGGAGGAATACTTTTGGAAGGAATTTCAAAATATATTCAAAGGGGCTGGGAGGCAGAGAGAGAGAGAGAGAGAGAGCGCCCTTATGCAAGAAGAGGATACATCAAGATGGGGTAAGGAAGGAAGATTAAAAGGTTTTTCCAGTTTGGTGCTGTGTTGGTTCCTGCTACCCTTCTCCTCAAACCTTTTCCTCGGGCATGTCTCATCTCCCGTTTTCAGACTGTTGTGCAAGTACACATAAAATACAGTATCACACATCTTGTATGTCATAGAATATCTCTCCACTTCACAGAGAAACACATCCTTTACATCACTATCAAATGTTATTCCTGTTCTCTGCAGTGGTAGACTACTCACCAGTGCTGACCCATCCACTATATTGTCATCTGTTGGTGGTTCTTTCTGTAGCACTCTGATATCAGCTTCAATAATTTCAATCATTTGAGATTTATCACAGCTGTGAAGTTTGCCATTGTCACTGAGTAGGCTGGAGAGGACTGGTTTTCATACTTTTAAAACTCTTTCAAATTCAGGTTTCTGTGCTGACAAGATAAAGAGTCATGAGAAAAGGTTGTGATCTTCCTTCATTGTAGCCTGTGGCTCAATGACTTGCTGCTTGAAGAAACCCAATTTGTCTTCCTTACTAGGTCAATAGAGTTTTTTGTCTTCATTGTCTCACCATGAATGAGTTGACCTGTTCCCTACCTGTGCTGTAATGTCAGCAAATCATGTCAGCAAAACTCTGATCTGCAATATCTCAGGTGTGGAGAACAAGTAGGTCTATTGAGTCTTCTGTGAAAGGCTACCCCATTTCCAGAATCACATTCCTGAACTTGCACACTCTATCAAAGAATGTTTGTTGAGCTTGCCCACACTGTTCGTGGTGACTGCTGCTGCTACCTCTTCTTCTTAGCCTTTTGATACTGGAGGCAGTCTCATATTCATTCAGTAGCAGCTCACCTCAGGTCCAACAATCATCCACTGCCAAAGTGCTGATGGATTCTCAGTTACATCAGTTGCTCCTCCATCACGTTTAAGAACTTTATTTGCCTGCTGGTGCACTTGATCAAGCGGTAGAGCTGAGTATTTCTCAGATTTGTGAACCACAAAATTTCCTCTTTGGAATTGTTCTGCTATCTGTATGTGCCGTTCTTCCAGTGACATCATCTCTCTAAGGTGGATGGGGAAGCCAATGGAAATAGTTGGAATTGTTGTTAGCAAAAAAGTATGGTATCTGTTCAGATAATGCCGTTCAGTGGAGTGTTACACGAGGGCTGATTGAAATACTTTGAATACAGTTGTTCTGTTGCATTCAGATGTGCAAAACAGAAGGGAAATATGCATTTTCTTAACATGGCCATGTTAATTTAGCAATGTCATGTTTATTTTCAGCCACCATCGTGCATTTTTGGGGTGCCCACCATTACTTTATAAAACCATTCATATCTGACAACATGACTGCCAAATCTCAGGCCTGTATCACTATTTGAATGATTCTGGTGATCTTAAACATTTAATATTGCAGCACTATATTTGATTTCTAGCCATCATATTGGATTTTTGGAGGGACCCCTCCCGCTTACTTTTTAAAATCACACATCTGACAACATTTCTGCAAAATCGCATGCTTTGTAGACCAAAGTGCACAATTCAGCTTATTTTAGCCATTTATCTGCTCCACTAATGGCACTAGCTTCGGTCCATTTCTGGGCACAATTGAAAGTGCTGGTGATCTCCTCTAAAGCCCCAAACTGCTTGGGGCTTTGTACTTTAAGGACTGCCTTCATCCACATGAGCCCATCTGAACTTTACAGTCATCTTTAGAGGCTCTCCTCTCACTGCCTTCTGAAGTTAGGCAGGTTGTGAGCAGAAAACAAGATTTCTCAGTTGTGAAATGCCTTTTTCAGAGAGGTGTGCCTGGCATCAAATCTGATCACTTTCTGGTGCCAGATGAGGAGCTTTTTGTTTGTCCAGGTCTTCCAGCATATCACTGAAGCTGATTGTAACTGATGGTTTCTTTTATTGTGACTGTCAGATTTTATTAGTCAGCTGTTCTGTGCTTAACATTTTCCATCAGGTATTTATTGTTTTGTATTTTACTATTCTGTGTTTGTGAGCTACCCTGATAGTTTTTAAATGAAGGAAGGTATGTAAGCTTTTAAAATAAATTAAATGCTTATATTTTGTTTACTATTTAGGTTTATACTGCTGTGATAGAGCAGAAGCGTATGCCTGCCAAACTGCTTGTAAAAGAATTCTGATGTCAATGAAAACTGAACATGAAATTGTGGATGGACTTATTGAAAGCTGTAAAACAAAGCCTCTGCCACAAGACCCTCTCTGGCAATGCTTTCTGGAGGGCTCAAGATCTGTTCACCCTGGGGTCACTGTACACCCTCCACCTTCGACAGGCCTGGATGGTGCTAAATTGCATTGCTGTTCCAAAGCAAATACTTCCACTTGTAGGTCAGTATATATATTTTCTCTATTTTCAACTTCCACAGGCCTTAGCAAAAATCACCCCCCGCATCATTTCCAGCATTCTGTTTGTTAATGTTTAAATGAACACTTCATTTGTTTGGCTTGCCCATGTAGATGACGACTAGTACAAATATTTATATACTGCTTTTCAACAAAAATTCCCAAAATGGTTTACAGAGAGAGAGAGAGAGAGAGAGAAATAAATATGGATGGATGGATAGACTAAACTATTAGAAAGCTCTGTCATTTGGCCAATTTCAAGGAAATCCAGATATTTCTCTGTGAGGGTGAATGTGGAACAGTATGTGTTAGGGGCATGCCTTGGCAGTTACATTGGCATAACATTAGCCTTTGGATAGGGTGGCATAGCAATGTAATAAATAAATAATAATAAATAATAATAGTCATGTGAAATGAGCCATCCTTATGTCAAATATAAGATTATTTCCAGGATAATGAAATTGGTTGCACAAGCCTCTGTACAGCAGTATTCCACTGTAATAGAATACCTCTTCACAACAGAGTATTTTAAATACTGTTAGAACAGTAAGTGGTTTGTTTTGTTGTATGTGCACTTTAAATTTTATTTTTTATTGAAAAGATAAAGAAGGACCAATACGACACAATTCATGTATTTTATTTCTTGTCTCTTCAAGAGTTGATGATATATAAGATAATATTTGTAAATTTTGATGATTTTCAAAGTTAATTCTCCTCCCCTAATTGTTATTGTTTAAAATTATTAATATGCAGAGTACCATTTATTAAATTATAGATTATTTTTTCTATTTACTGAGTTTCCCGTCTTTAACCAACACAGTTTTTGCTACAAGAAGAAGATTTAATTTGATCACCTTCTTTTACTATACAGTCATTCCTCGCCAACCACAAAGGTTCCTTTCTGGGAAAGCCTTGCGGTTGGTGAGTTTGTGGTCGATGAGCCATTGAAATCAATGGCAAACAAGGAGTTGGGGGATTGCTGTCGCAAAAAGACCGAAAAATACATTAAAAATAGAAAAAAAATTCCCCACAAATTACCAGGAGTGAGTAAGAGGAATAAAGGGGACCCCTGAAAATGACCCCCAAAAATCACAACCTTCCCCCCAAATTGCCAAAAAATCTTTCCAAATTGCAGATACTCAGGTCACAGTTGGCGAGACCTGCCACAATTTCCCGCTCGCGGATACTCAACATTGCAATTGGGAGACCCGTGGTTGGTGAGGGATGACTATATTCAGTTATCCAAGGACAACTGTAACAGAATTCTTCATTCAAATATAGCCTGATATGAGAAAAACAGGATGATCCTAAGCACTTGCTCAGGTCAGGCCTTCTGAATTTAATGGGACTTAACTCCCTCATAAGTGTGCATAGAACTGTAGCTTCCCTCTGATAACCATATCCCCAAATCTCTCCATCTTTCAAATGATCATGTATTAAAAAGATTCCCCATATCTATTAATTTCTACATCTTCTGTAGTCTTCATTTATTCTCCAATACAGGAAAACCGTATTTTGGACAATAAAATATATGAGTTATAGCATGTTGTTATCCTGTCTTACTAAAAGAAAATTATGTTATTCCTTTGTGTGTGCTTCCCCCCTTAGAGAATTATGCACTAAACTTTATAGCAGCAGCTGGGGCAATACGCAGAGCTGGCAAGAATTTGATCGTATTTGTGAGTACAGTGCAGTCGAGGTTTCCATGTTGACCTGTTTAGCAGATGTACGTGAACCTTGTCAGCTGGGCTGTAGAAATCTTTCTTACTGCACTAATTTTAATAACAGGTAGGAACAGTTCACTAAACATTTTTAATAGTTAAAAGTGTAATTTTATCTTAGTAGGAATTGATTTGGTTCTTGTGGTTCGGGGCAATGGATTAGTCCCTTTTGAACATGGACAGTTTAAAGGGGATGCTGAGGGACTTTCTTGGGTGCAGAGAAGAAAGAATTGGCTCCTCGTTCAACCTTTAACCTCCTAGCTAATTGTGAACTTGGAGCATTCCCTGCAATTACAGAATTTCATGTATGCCTCAAAATATTGTGAAGCTTGGATAACAGTGACCTTGCACACTCCCATTAAATTACAATACATGACCAATTCATCATATACTATTCTGTACTCTGAAAAGTTAGAGGAGATTGACAGCAGAATTGAATAGAGAGATTTATAGGTTGAGCATTTTGGTTTCTGCCTTCATCAGCAACTGTTGGCTTTAGACGTAACACTCTGAGAGCTTGGCGTCAGTTGTAGCTGAAGGGTTCTGTGGCAGGTAGATAGGTGAGTCTTAACTTAATTGACAGATGTTCATTGAGTTAAGGCATTGTCCTTCAGACTGAGATCAAAAGGTTTCAGAATCTAACTCATATAGTTGTATATTGTGGACCGCCCTGAGCTGTATCGGAAGGGCGGTATATAAATCAAATCAATCAATCAATCAATCAATCAATATTCTTTGTGCAATCTTTGCTCATAGCACTTTACAAGCAATGAGAAGATAGGTCCCTGTCTTATTGGACTCTCTCATTATGTGTTTCTTGTTAGATTTGCAGGGACTGTTTTACACATATCCATTACTGGCTTTGGTGTGTTTTCTTCTCATTTTGTTGAATTATGCACAATCGTTTTAAAAGACAGCTTCAGAGTGGCTTGTATACTGTTGACACATAGCACCCACATTTCAGCTGTCTATTTCCAGAGCCATACCTTATAATAAAGTTGTGCCCTTGAGTCGGTATCGACTCCTGGCAACCACAGAGCCCTGTGGTTTTCTTTGGTAGAATACAGGAGGGGTTTACCATTGCCTCTTCCTGTGCAGTGTGAGATGATGCCTTTCAGCACCTTCCTATATTGCTGCTGCCCGATACAGGTGTTTCCCATGGGAAATTTAAAAAACAGTCTCTGTACTCTTTTTCTAAGTATCTAAAGAAGGTGTAAAACATGATAAATATCTTGACTACAATCTAGCACAGAGTTAAGCACATATCAAGTACATAGAAAACAATGTGCTTAACTATCCTTAATTATAATTGGAACTGTGGTTCTTCTTTTCCTGTCATATTTACTGTTGGAATGTATTCCTAATATGTTTATAACTCATTTCCACTTAGAATTCTGAGCTTTGTTTTACACAATAGACCTAAAATGTACAGATATTAATGTTGGATTCGAAAGCAATTCTTTTCCCCTCTTCCGTATGAAAGTATGTTGCATTTTCACTTGCAGGCCAACTGAACTCTTCAGAAGCTGCAATGCTCAATCCGACCAAGGAGCCATGAATGATATGAAACTTTGGGAGAAAGGCAGCATTAAGATGCCATTCATAAATATTCCTGTCCTTGATATTAAAAAATGCCAACCAGAAATGTGGAAGGCGATTGCTTGTTCACTGCAGATTAAGCCTTGTCACAGTAAATCTAGAGGAAGTATTATTTGCAAGTAAGTAGGTTATTAACATTTGACACTTGTAGCTTTTCTATATATCTGTGCATAGTAAACTAAGTTGTTTGTAGCCCTGTAAAATTAAAAGAATGAAGGAGAAAAAAGGCAAAGCTGGGAACTAGATCTCTTCAATGCATTGTACTGTCTCCTATTCGCAGTATAAGAAAATACTTGTAAACCTATTTTATTCTAGAGGTGATCTGAAACCATTCTCAGGATAAATCTCATCAAATCATAATTAAAGAAGCTTAACTATGGTTTAATGTGATTTCTGAATTGACAAACCATAGTTATGGCCATCACCTTCATTGTGGAGCTGGGACTGAACTTAGGAAGTTGTGTTGGGAGGACATAGAATCAAATGAGGCAAGCAGCTCTAAACCTGGCATAATGACATCACTCAGCCTTAAGAGGTTCCCCCCCTCCCCCGCCAGACATGGGTATCCACAGGACCTCTTGCGGGTGGGAGGCAAGATATGCATACACAAAGTAAGTAAATAGAAATAAAAACACAACAGGTTGTGTCTTATATTAGTTCTGCTGTTAGTTCAACCCATTGAAATAATTGGACTTAGACTAGTCATGACTAAGGCTGCGATCGTATACCCACTTACCTGGGAGTAAGCCCCATTGACCTCAATAGGACTTACTTCTGATTAGGAGTGTGCACGGTTTTGGTCTGGCACAATAGAAAAGACCGCTGGACCGGTCCGGATAGGCGGGGGACTGTTTCTTTAAGCGGGGTGGTGGTGGTAGTACTTACCCCACCCGCCACTCTTCCCCCTCCAGCGCTGGTCCGTTTAAACATCTTCTTGGGGCGGCAGAGTTCCTCCCTGCCGCCCCTGCCCCCGTCGTTGTTTGTAAAGGCTTTAAAGAGATGAGAGCTAGCGGCGTGCATGCGCCCTCCTCGGCGCGCGCACTCGGCTCTGCCGCTGCCGCGCGCGCCCAGCATACGTCACGGCGCGCGCGCCGCATACGTCAGAGACTAGCACTCGCGCCGAGGAGGGTGCATGTATGCCGCTAGCGCTCGTCTCTTTAAAGCCTTTACAAACAACGACGGGGGCAGGGGCGGCAGGGAGATTTTTCAAAAGACCAGCGCTGGAGGGGGAAGAGCGGCGGGGGGGGGGAGTACCACCACCACCCCGCTTAAAGAAACAGTCCCCCCCGTGCTGGACCGGGGGCCCACCGGACCATGCACACCCCTACTTCTGATGTACTTTGTTTGTTTGTTAAAAGATTTAATATACCGCCCAATCTACAGATTCAGGGCAGTGTACAAACAAGAACAGCATCCAAGATTTAAAAAATAATAATAGCAAAATGAAAGGGCCAATGCCTGGAGGAAAAGAAATGTCTTCAATAAGGTTTTAAAGGCTGAAAGGGAGGAGGCAGACTGAATCTGAGCAGAGGGGGGAGAGAATTCCAAAGCGAAGGGGCAGCAACAGAGAAAGCCCTTCCACGGGCCCTAATACCATGGACCTCCCTGAGATCAGGCACCAAAAGAAGGGCAACTTGAGAAGATCTCACAGGACTGGCTGGGAGAGGCGGTCCTGCAGGTAAGCAGGTGCTAAGCCCTGAAGGGTTTTAGAGGTGAGAACCAGCACTTTGAATTGGACCCAGAAGCAAATAGGTAACCAGTGCAGTGACCGCGAGAGAGGTGTCACACTATCCTATTTCCTAGTGCCCATAAGCAGGTGGGCTGCCGCATGCTGGACCAACTGAAGCTTCCGGGTCGTCTTCAAAGGCAACCCCAGGTAAAGTGCATTACAGTAATCCAGACGAGAGTTGACAAGGGCATGTGTTACTGTTGCCAGGGCCTGCCAGTTGAGATAGGGCTGCAACTGGCGGACCAGCCGAAGCTGGGCAAAAGCACCTCTGGCCACACCTCCACCTTCTGCTCGAGCAGGAGCCACAAGTCCAAGAGGACCCCCAAGTCACAGACCTCCTTCAGGGGCAGCGCAACCCTGTCCAGGGAAAGTACTAATAAAGTACTGTTATTTCAATGGGTCTACTTTAAGCAGGAATATTACCAGGTACAAATTTATTACAGTTATAGGCCAGTTTCGATGCAATATCACGATGCAAAAATGTGAAAAGGATCACAGATGAGGAATGTGAGCCAAGTTCCACTCGGAAATAGCCCACAGAAATATTGTTTATAGAAAACTGCTTTGTTTGGCAAATCCTGCTGTGAATAATAATTAAAAAAACCAACAACCCCATACTAGCATCAATATTGCTAGTAAGCCAGATTTGATGATAGAAGCTTTAAAGAAGCTTCAGCCCCACCCCCACCCCAAAAAAGAAAAGAAACTTTTTTTTAGTTTGACCCTCTAGGCCCTAGAGAGCAGCAGCCAATAGCTCTTCCTCCTGGCTTCCAGTTGTGAACAGGGAATTGTTAGCCATTTGGTGCTAACCATTTTCTTAAATGTTTTGCTATGTATATACCATTTGGAGAACAATTTCTGTTGAAAAGCAGTATATAAATATTCTTTTAATAATAACCACAAGGCAAAAGCGCACACACACCAAAAAACACAGTCCGGGTTAAAGCCAGCAAACAATCTAGCGCACACTGGTACAAACCGCTACCACGTGGTAAATCCAGACCCGAAAACAACAACCACCCAGATCAAGTTTGCTAGAGCATTAATGCAAGACTAGCTGAACCCGCACAGAGCATCTGTGCGGTAGTTCACTTCCTTTTGGGGGTTAGTTGGGAGAATTTGTTTGGCTGGTCCTCCCACAGCTCTCTCACTCGCTCTGTCCCCCCCCACAACAGCTCTCTCGCTCGCGCTGCCGCCGCCCCCGCACACCCCTCTCGCTCGCGCCACTGCCCCCGCGCGCCCCTCTCGCTGCCAAGCATTCAGCCAGCTCCTTCCTGCAGCCCTCCCTCTAGAGAGCATCTTCCGAAGCGGCCAACTGTTTGTCTCTGCCCAGCCAGGCTCCCCCGCTTTCTCTCCCCTCCCTTCTGCCCCAGTCCGTTCAGTTCTTCTCTGCACTTGCCCGCTTTCCTTCCTTCCTTTTCCTCCCCAAACGGCCACTTCCCTACGCGTCCAACCAGCCAATCCGGCGCCTCCACCGCCCAGCCAATCCGCTGGGTTGCTGGGACGCATCCCCACAGAGGCACGTCTACGAGAATTCATATAATAGATTCTCTCTCCCTCCCCATGCTCAGGAGCTCCAGGAAAAAAGTTTGAAAATCAAACTAGCATGCACTCTTGCCTGTAGTGAGTTGCATGAGCTGCATCATCATATGGAGCTGATGTTCCTTGAGGGAAATGCACAAGTTTTCTCTTTGGACAAAGCTCAGTATTGTCTATACCAGGGATTCTCAACGTTGGGTCCCCAGATGTTATTAATAATCCCCAGCCCCAGTGGTGTTTGGTTGGGGATTATGGGAGTTGGAGTCCAATAACATCTGGGGACCCAACGTTGAGAATCCCTGGTCTACACTGACTGGCAGCAGCGCTCTGAGGTTCCAGGCAGGAGTCTTTCCCAGCCTACATGCCAGGGGTTAAACCTGAGCCCTTTTGCATTAAGATGCTCTCCTACTGAGCTATGGCCCATCCTCGTAGCGTTAGACTAGGATTTGGGACCTGGGTTCAAATTCTTAGGCCAGTAACTCTCTCTCATTCTAATCTGCCTCACCTTCAGAGGATGGGGTGGGGGGGGAAGACCCTGTGCTTTTTGGAGGAAGGGGAGGATATAAATGTCATAAATAATAAAATACACACTTATGGACCTCTTAACCACATGTACCAATCCTAAGTATATAGATTCAGAAGCAAATTCAAATGACTATTAAAAAAAACACAAATAAATTTTGTCTGATTACAGATTACAGCAACCAACAGTTCCAATTTGTATTTTTGAAGCCCTATAACAAAAGCACAGACACTCACAGATTCCTTTAGCAACCAAACAGAAATCACATCCAGCTAAAATCTATTTCATAAATGCAAAATATCATTTATGTATTTATTTAATCAGTTGAAGGAGGAAGGAAAACTCTTTTTTTAAAGCAAAGCAGCCTAAAAGAAGCTGCTCTTAATTTTGAAATGAGAAAAGATCCTAAGGGGATTTTAGCTTTCTTTGACATGCCCCTTTATCTGAAAAGAGTAGTTGATTTCTTAGGATGGGGAAATATTCAGTCCCTTGTGTCTCTGACTGCTGTGATGGGGTAAAGTAATGGAGGAGAAAGACAATATTTCTCAGCAGCAGCAGAAAATCCAAGTTCTTTGAATTCTGCAGCAGAATTATAGTCTCCAGTTCTGCAATCCAAATCTAGCACAGAAGCTTCATGCCACATTTGGCTGAGGCAAGATCCAGCTGGTCAGAAATAACTCTCCCTCCCTCCCTCAGCAGGAGGTGTGCAGTTTCAAGCCCTGAGAGTGATTGTGATTTCTTAACTCTCCCAGGATGTCAGCTAGTTACAGAAAAAAGCAGCCTTGAAAAGGGGAAAGGGGGGAAATGCTGCTGCTTCTAGGACCATTGGCTCACTGGGGAGCTCAGTTTGGGCAAAGTTTGGGGAAAGCGTCCCCCCACCCTTGGATGTCCTTGTTTTCAGATAGGATGGCTTAGCATTACTTTTAACTAATTTTTCAGCATCTCTCTTTGAAAATATTCTTTGGGGCCACAGAATTCCCAAATAAACCTCAGAAAAATATGCAGCTTTGGCTGAATAAGCTGTGACACTTGCAGACAGACCTAAAGAAATATGGCTGAAAAGGAAGTTGAGCTAACTAAGCTGACTGTAGAGAAAGGTTGGGGCAGGGCTGTGGACAATCACATGTGATGCAGAGATGTCTTATACAGGGCACATAAAAGGTGACTGGTCTTGTTCAGTCCACTTGAGTAGATTCCTTGAGTATGGTGATTTAGGACTAAGTAGGGACTGCATAGGAACCTGAAACTGAGGGGTTTCCCCAAGGTGGTATTTTACTGGAGAAATTTCAGCGTATTAGGACATAACCCCCCTGCCCCCCATGGAGAATGTAGGACCTTCTGTCCCTAGATTAAAAGTAGAGATCATGGGTTGGTGGGATCCAATGTTTAGATACAGGTGGTAGGGCACAGTTTGCTCACTGAGCTCTTTCACACAAACATATGGGGGTGGTCTGAGCACCTACCCTAGTAGACACAGATGAGCAGAACATCTGTTTGGGTCACCAAACTCAGCACACAGATGATCAAGGCATCTGCGGATGCCATTGCTAAAGCCCGGACCTGGAAGAATAGAAGGTCCTCCAAGGAACAAGTCAGCCATCCCAGCATGGCGTTGCACTACCAGTAGATTGGCACATCCATGAATAGCAGCCCCAGTAGCCACAGCTCTCTATTGTTAACATGGCCAGTGGGTCCTGGGAACTGCTTGAAAAGGTAAATTTACCCATACAACCAAAACAAGAAGGTAGGAGAGCTCTATTTTCCTTCTACCTGGGTAAAGAGCAGGGTACAGAACCTGGGTTACTCAGATTCCTGTTCTGAAGAACTTGGCTTGAGGGGATTCCTGTGGGTTTACATGAACATGAATCCCTGAGTATATTGCCTCCTGCCCTCTTTTTGTTGGTTGTGAGAATGGGCTCATTATGTTCCCTGGCCAGTTGGGGGGTAGTGGGGAGGGGGCGCAAGAACCAACCTAACCTCTTGCTAGGTTGAGATTTTGTTTCAGTTGGGGGCTTTTTGAAAACATTTATTAAATACAGATGGTTTGATTAGGGCCATATATACACAATAGAGTTGTCTATATATGAGGTACTATTGATAGCAATAATAATAGTGATATGTCTATAACCCTGACTGACTCTTCTTTACTGGTGTGTGTGTGTGTGTGTGTGTGTGTGTGTGTGTGTGTGTGTGTGTAAAATTCTACTTCTTATGCAAATGCATTTTTCCTTTTTGTTCGAGTATTGTGCATGTGCATGATGTGTAAATATTTTATTTTCCTAAAGGTCAGATTGTGTGAAAATTCTCAAGAAATGTGGAGATGTAAGCAAATTTCCTGATGGACATATGGCTGAAACTATTTGTGACCTTTTATCTCCAACAGATGACTTGGAGACTTGCATACCCTTAGATACATATATTCGTAAGTGCTGAAGAATTAGCCCTGTTCCTCAGGGTTAGAATTCAGTTTTTTCCCTATAGTATTGCTAAAAAGTAGTTATTTCTAGGGCTGATCGAAAGGGGGAGGGGAGTAATTTTCATGGACATTTTTCACGATAATAAATGTGTTATGAAATACAGGTTCACTTTCTGAATGGAAATGCCAAATTTCAGCAGAAAAAGAGTCACCACTTTGTTTATAAAAGCCATAGATGATCTATGTATATTTTTCCCCCTTCAGGTCCAAGTAATTTAGGTAATATTGTGGAGGATGTGACACACCCCTGTAACCCAAACCCTTGTGCTGGCAATCAGTTGTGCGAAGTAAACAGAAAGGGATGCCAGCCCGGGGGACCCTGCCTTCCTTATTTCTGTGTGCAGGGTAAGTCTTACTCCAAGTTACTTTTTTCAGTTTTTAAAAAAATGCTGGTTGGATACTAAAAGGAAAACATTATTTAGGATACTTGCTGTGGGATACATTACCCCAAAGAAAAAGTTGCATCTTCTATTTGTTTTAGACCTTCAGTGTGGAAAGCTGACTGGCAGAATATGCTTAAAGCTTCCCCGGAAGTAGTTTTACTCATTTGGAATCTTTATAATTTATACATAAGCTCTCAAACATTTGTAGAATATAGTTGCCTCAATTAATTATTAAATTAAGTATAATTTATAAGATTAATAAATTATTAAATTAATAAATTAAGTATTAATTTAATAATACTTGTCTCCTTTGCATAGGCTGCAAGTTGGGTGAAGCGTCAGATTTTATTGTCCGGCAGGGTACACTCATCCAGGTTCCATCCTCTGCCGGAGATGTTGGTTGCTATAAGATTTGCATGTGTGGCCAGAGTGGACTGTTAGAAAACTGTATAGAAATGCATTGTGTTGACCTCCAAAAGTCATGTATTGTTGGAGGACAGAGGAAAAGTAAGTATTATAGCAGGTTATCATACTCTGAATAACCATAGTTTAAGGTGTCGTCGGGGGGCGGGGGAGACCTGGTTGCTGAACAGTAATGAGGGAACATGGAGAAGCTGAGAGGGTAACAGTGGAAGATGTGGAGAAAGCTTCAGTACAGAATTTTAGATTTCTGCCTTATACTTAGATAAATTCTGATTGGAGCCTTCCACAGCTAGACCCTAAGGCAACAATCCTAAGTGCCTTAACTCTCATTCAGATTTTGGAGTAGATTACCACCCCCAGCTGCATAAAGGTACATAAACAAGCAAACCACTGTGCTCTCAGTTATGCTCTTGTAATCAAACTCTTACCTGGACTCTGGCACACAATATATCCACAAGTATGTCCCTTCACCAGTAGTCAGTCAGTCATGTTTATTTACAGTCATAGACCAAAATTTAAAGCATACATAATAATACACATGATATAATAATAATATATACATGATATAAACAGAGACATAGACTCATCCTAATCATCAGTTTCCAGTTTGCATAATCTGGTTTACCATCTGTTGTCTAGCATTCTTAGCTGCCTCACAGAACTTAGCAACTTTAATTGTTACTTCCTCCTTCTGATCTGAGAGCAGATAGTTGACATAAAATACATCTGTGTGTCCTGGGAAATCAGCCAGTAATGAGGAAATATAACGAGTTCGAAAGTCCCTATAGAAGAGACAGCGGAGTAAAATATGAAAGATAGACTCCTGTTCTCCAGAGCCGCAAGGGCATAGTCTCTGCTCTTTTGGTATCCCTCTAAATTTACCTTCTAGTTCAGCTGAAGGTAGCACATTAAATCTGGCCAGTGTGAACATCCTGCGGTACTTAGTAATGGTAATCTTGTCCAAGTAATTCGCAGGTTTAGTATTATACATTTGTAGACCCAGGAAAACTTCTTTAGAGATTAAAGATCGATCAGTCTGCATTTCCATGTCATAGATCCACTGCTTTAGTATCAGTCTTGCACGAGAAAAATCCATTTCTAATAAACCATCTGGACTAAAGCCATATAAACTTGAAAGGTGTTATTAAAAATTTAACAATCAATAAATAAATGCTAACAGTTCACATACTCAGTGAGTCGTGCAGTCACACAGGATGCCATGCTTGAGATGTTGGGGTCATCGCTGCACTCCCACGGAGTGAAATGTTAAGTTTTTGTGGGTTCTGTGGCCTGAAAAAGTTGGAGGGCATCCAGTGTAACCATTGGGACTGCTTGGGAGTAGGAAATTCTACTCATGTGTAAAAAATCATGACTCCAGATGAGGGTTAAGCAGAAATAAGTTATATTTAAACAAATAGGCCTTACTTGTATGTAGTATGCACTCTTGCTTAGCTTTTTTATATCAGCATATTTTTACAAGGCTGATTGTGTAAAATGCAATTTTTGAATATTTATTCACAATGAAAATATGATTACTTTAACAAGATGAAAATAGATTCGATCTAAAACAAGAGTATGTAGATAAAGAGTATAAAGGAGGATTTTGTTTCAGTATTCAGAAAGGTAGATAAATGATTTTTTCCAGTTCATTCCTTTTATGGCAGGCACTGGGCAGAGGTAGTTGACTGAATCAGCCAGAATGACTGTTTTATTTATATTAAGCTATATTAATGATGCATATAACTATTTATATGTAACTATATTGGGAATACAATAGACAGATTAATGCCCTGCTTTTTATTTTAAGGCCACGGAACATCTTTTAAAATAGATTGCAATGTCTGTTCTTGTTTTGCTGGGAATTTGATATGCTCCACTCGTCAGTGTCTAAATGAACACAGCTCAGATGATGAGCGTCACATGTTTACAGGTAGCATTTCCAAGTAATAATTTTTTTTAAAGTTCATTATTAACTGGAATACTAAGAAAAATATAATTTTGTGTTTCCCTCTCTGGTTTTACTTTGCCCATTTATTATCTGTGACTTTTCTTGGGATTCGTTCAATTGGCTGATGCTAAAGAAAGTTCAGTGGCTTGCCCAAGATACTTTGAGAAGTCTATAGCTGTTCAATACAGGTGGTCCTCGTAATTCCCTGGGGTTCTGTTCTTACCTATAGGCATGAATATGGAAACTGTGAATAATGAAACCTTACCCCTATGGGAATCTAGAGGTTAGGTTCCTACACACACACACACACACACGTAAAAATCAGGGGGTGGGAGCATAAATAAGAGAAATAGAGTACTCTACTTTGTTCTCAACGTCTCCAGCTCCAGCAATGTCCTCCACACCCCCAATTTTAGCACAAAAAGAAAATCACAGATTTTTTTTTTAAAGAGAGACACAAAATGGCTCTGCACTGCCTCCAAACTGGAAATGACACCAGAAATTACTCCGGAAGTCATTTCCAGTGGCCCTGAAACCACATAGAGGCGAAAATCGCTGTTCTTGCACCAACAGATATAGAAACCAGATCTCTTGGACCTCACTTCAGACATGAGAAACTGCAGTTGCTGGAACCGTGGAAAATGAGGGCCACCTGTAGACAGTTAAGTGCAAAGCAGACCCAACAATTACAAATGGAAATGATCTACAAAAATGTTAAGAATAGAGCTGATTTGCTGGTCAAATATTGTCAACTGACCGATCAATTAGCAGACCATTATTTTACTGTGGTCTAACATTAGCAAATATTCCACAAAGCGAAGAATGCCACTCTGTAAATGGCTTTTATATTTCATTATTATAGTATCATTTGCTACCAAGGGAAGGAGGTAAGCACTGTGTACCATTTAGCATGCAGTAATCAGAAGTGCATCAATAATGGATTTAATGAAACAAATAATGATGAAAAATGAGTTGCTGAGGGTGCTTTCTATTTTATCACCATTGTTTAGTTCAGAGGTTCCCAACCTTTTAAAACAAGTGTACCTATTCTTTTGCAAACCTTCACCTCAAGTACCCCATAGAGATTTTTAGTAGAGATGTGCATGAATTGAATTTTTTTATTCTATTTGAATAGAATTTTGAAAATATGTTTAGAATCAAAATGGATTTGAGCCTGTTTTGGTGCCTTTTTTTCACCAGTCAGGAGGTCTGAATGGTTTTTTAAACAGTGCCAAATGGCCCTCTAATCAAATCCAAATCGAATTTCAAAAATTTGATTCAAAGTTAATTGCCCTTTTGAGGGGTGATTCGAATCAGATTCACCCAGATTCAAGTCAAATCGAATCATTTTGCACATTCTTAATTTTTAGTGTGTATGTATGTGTATAGTACAGTATGTATGTGTACACAGATTAAAATGTTACATTGTTATGAGATGAACTACTCCAGTTACTGGATTACATCCAGACAAAGTTATTTATAACTACTTCACTGTAATTAATTGAACATGTTTACTTGTCCCATTAATTTTAATGGGAGTATTTGGTGTTAATTTTCTGAACCCTATCAAGCAGGCTGAGGGAAGGGGTATGCAGTACGTAGCCAGCCAATCAGGGGCAGAGAGTGGGTCTTCACCTTCCTTCCCTTCTGCAGTGGACACATTGCTGAGAATGTATTGGCTTTGAGCCAGTTATCCTTGGATGTGGAACAAATACCGCAGCTGCAGCATGAGGAGCCAGGAGGACTCTGAGCATCCCCTGGGGTACTAGTACCCTATTGTAAGCCCCTAGTTTAATTATCATGAATAAACCTGTGTGAGCCTCCGGTTTACATGCTCTCCCTCCCCTCTCAGTCTTTGAACATGCAAGGAGCTTTCACTTTTGAGCTAACTACAATTCGCCATTACATTAAAACTCTGGGGACTGCAGTTTGTTAATGCAAAACAGGATTAAACTGTACAATGAATAGTTTGAAAATATTTGGCCTTTGACTGCTGTTGTTAAATAATTTGTCAAATGTGTGTTGACGGGTTGAATCCCAAACCCTAGTTAGAAATCTGCTGTAATTTGTTTAAAAATTAAGTGTAAGAGACTTTAACTCTGTTTTGGAGTGTGGCCATCACAGCCAATGAGCATTTCTACTAGGCACTTGTTTCAGCTACTACCGTAGCAGTACAAACCCCAGAACTACACCTGCATGTTTGGATTTTCACATTTCTAGTAAGGGTTTTACTCTTTCAGGTTTGCCATGTAACTGTGCTGATCAGTTTGTCCCAGTGTGTGGGCAGAATGGACGCACCTATCCAAGTGCATGTATAGCACGCTGTGTTGGACTTCAGGACAATCAGTTTGAATTTGGATACTGCCTATCCAAGAATCCTTGCAATCCTAATCCCTGCCTAAAAAATTATAGGTAAATATTTAATGTGCTTAAGAGCCTCTTTGTTTGCGGGGGGCGGGCGGCAGTTAATTGACAGATTCTGGCTGCAGTCTAAGCACTGTTAGTTAATGGTGTTTGGACCAACTATAGAACTTACTTCTGAGTCATGCATAGAACTGGGCTGCATCTTGTTTTAAGACAAATAGGTTGCCCTCTTAGTTGATACCAGAGGAGCCTTAAAGTAGGTAGATAGACTTTATTACGGTCATTGACCAGTGTTTATATACAGAAACAAATAATATACCAGTTCTTTACAACAGTAGCAAGTACCATACCAAATACACTATACTATATTAATACTATACATTCATTACTATATGATCAAATAACAAATTGCTCAGAAATATCCACCATTGTTTATTATCAAAACGCTCATAGCTGTTAAAATTTCTTTTAGCTATATTATGTGTAACATTAGATTGGTGGTCCGACAAAAGAGATAGGATGTAAGATTCATTTTCTCTACCTGGCATATCCTTTAAGAAAGGCAATATTAAGTTAGACTGCAAATCTCTATAAAAATTACAATATAAGAAAACATGGCCTACATCCTCTATTGCCTTTGCACTGCATGGGCAAGAGCATTCCAAATAGGGAATCTTTTAATACCTTCCATCTAAGACAGCTGAAGGCAGAACATCAAGGTACATCAAATTAAATGCTCTACAGTATTTGGAAATTGCCAGAGATTGGTAATAATCAGCTGAATTGGCACTTAGATCACCATACTTTGAGTCACTGACTCCTCTCCTTCTGCCATTCCATATCTAAAACACGCTGCTTTAAAATCTTTTGAGCTTGTTCATACCCCAAGGCTTGCAATGCATTGTGTGAGAAGCTATAGGAAGAAGCTAACAAACAAACAGATAACTTCCATGATGACTGAAAACTATCTTTGAAGATCAGTGGAACTAATCCCTCTGGGGTGAATGTTCTTTTCAGCCAATAGTTGAAATTTGTGATCCACATCCGGGTCTCCACCTTGTGATTCCCATTTACAATCTTAGGGCTATGTTAAGTACACATCTAGGCATTTGTATGATAGACCTTAGAAATTTTGATTGTACGACCTCTGCTGGGGCAGTTAGAACAAGGGCCCAACTGTGCACTGTTTTATAATTGTGCCATTACTTTTGCCTCAAATAATTTCAGTGCAGCTGGAATATATTGCCCTCCATTTGAGTGTTAATAGGTCAGGAAATGCTATGGTCAGGAAAGCTATGGCTCTCCTCTGCACAACTTGTGACACTGTGTGTGTCTCTGACCATATGAATGAAAGATTACCTCTAAATAATTGAAACATCTCACCTGATCTATTTTATTACTAGTCCATCTGATCTCTTTTGCCCTCTTCACAAATGTCTTAACTTTTATCTTTTGATAATTAATCAGCCAACTTTGGTCTTCACAAAACTTGGCAAAAGATCTTAGGGCTTTTCTTAATCCTACAGTGGTTCATGAGAGAATAACCATATCCTCAGCGTAAAGAAGCAAAGGAACATGCCTCTCAGCCAATTTAGGCAGATGAAATTCTGATTTAAATCTTGTACCACAGTATTTATATAAGAATTAAAGAGTCGTGGGGCAAACGCACATCCTTGCCCGACTTCATGCACTGTGGGAATTGGGTTAGTTAATTGCCCTTGATTGCCATTTCTAACTCTCATTTGAGTGTCACTGCAAAGTTTATATATTAATAATAAGAGTCTCATAAATATCAATTTCTGCCACAGCTTCTCTCTGGAGAGTCAAATGCGGATTTAAGTCCACAAAAACTGCATATAATGGGGACTTAAGTCCATATACATGATTCTCTACCAAGTGCTGTAATATCATTGCCTGATCTACCGGTATAGTGGATTTCCCTGGCCTGAATCCTGCTTGTTCATCAGCCAGTATATTATTGGCTTCCATCCAGTCAGTTTCTCAAATAGATGTTTAGCATAAGGTTTACTGATTACATTCAAAAGACTAATTGGGCAATAGAACTATATATTATATTAGAACTATAATTGCCATGCCTCAGTCTTCAGGGACATGGGTAGAGGTATCAATGTATATGAATAATGCAGCCAAGAGTGGCACCCACCAATCAATATTACTTCTAAATATCTTGCAGGGCCAAAATCACTACCAGAGGCCTTATTATTTTTCAGATGTTCAACTAGTTGCCTCAGCTCCCCAGCTGCTACTGATAGGAACATAGGAAGCTGCCATATACTGAGTCAGACCATTGGTCCATCTAGCTCACTATTGGCTACACAGACTGGCAGAGGCTTCTCCAAGCTTGCAGGCTGGAATCTCTCTCAGCCCTATCTTGGAGATGCCAGGGAACTTGGAACCTAGATGCTATTCTCAGAGTGGCTCCATCCCCTAAGGGGAATATCTTAAAGTGCTCACACATCAAGTCTCCCAGACATATGCAACCAGGGCAGATCCTGCTGAGCTAAGGGGACAAATAATGCTTGCTACCACAAGATCAGCTCTCCTCCCATCTAAATCTAAGGCAGGGCTGCTCAACCTCGGCCCTATAGGAACATAGGAAGCTGCCCTATACCAAGTCAGACCCTTGGTCCATCTAGCTCAGTATTGTCTATACCAGGCCTGCTCAACCTAGGCCCCCCAGCTGTTTTTGGACTACAACTCCCATAATCCCCAGCCACAGTGGCCAATAGCCAGGATTATGGGAGTTGTAGGCCAACATCTGCAAGAGGGCCGAAGTTTAGCAGCCCAGGTCTACAGATGGAAGCAGGTTCTCTAAGGCTGCAGGCAGGAATCTTTCCCAGTCCCATCTTGGAGATGCCAGGAAGGAACATGCTCCAGTGATGAATGGAAAAAGACATCACCTTGTTGGGCATATAGTGACTTGAAATATAGTGAGCTTCCCAGACCACCTCAGGTATATGACATTACAATCTGGCACCTGGATTTTGTGGCACACTACACCAAAAAACAGAAGCACTTTTTGTTCTTGCAGCCTCTGTCAATCGCTGCCATACTTCCTTAACTGCTGCTTTCTTTTTAGCTGAAAGTAGCCACTTATACTACTTTTTTCCACAGTAGTAATATTCACGGTGATATTTTTTATTCCTATAATGCTTGTAGGTAATAATATTTCACATTCCTGATCAAACCAGGGTTTAGAGCTTAATTTACTCAACTGCTTGTTGTTCACTTTCCTGCTCACCAACGGCCCCTGCTTTTCCTTAATGAGACCCTCTTGCTTTCTATCTTGCTATCTTCATTGTTCATTAAATTTGACTGTATTTGTTGTATCCTATCTGTTGGGAGCAGGTGAGCAATACTGTAGCTCAACTCACTTGATCTGTCCATTTTACCTGCCTGTTTCCCCGTTCTTCTTCCAGCTCAGCTTGGAAAAATTTATCTAGATATATACATGTTTCGGGCAGCTTTAAATTTAAAGTTATTGGAAGGTGATCATGAGCCTTAAAGTTCAGCACAGAGGACAACAAACCCACAAAGAATTATATTATATTATATTATATTATATTATATTATATTATATTATATTATATTATATTATATTATATTATATATTTATTCTATTTCTATACTGCCCTTCCAGAAATGGCTCAGGGTGGTTTACACAGAGAAATAATAAATAAATAAGATGGATCCCTGTCCCCAAAGGGCTCACAATCTAAAAAGAAACATAAGACAGACACCAGCAACAGTCACTGGAGGTACTGTGCTGGGGATGGAGAGGGCCAGTTACTCTCCCCCTGCTAAGTAAAGAGAATCGCCACGTTAAAAGGTGCCTCTTTGCCCAGTTAGCAGGGGTTATAATTAGTCACTATGTCCATTTAAATAAATATTAAGACTAACATTTCAATAAGATGTAGAACATAAAATGAAAGAAACTTGAATTCCAAAAGCAAAATTGATTAGAAAAGACATTTAAAAACCAGGTTGACAAAAACGCTTATGCTAGAGAAGAAGGTTTTTCTTAAAAGGTACTGAAATATGACAGAACTCATGTTTCTACCCTCATGGACAGGAGGGCACTATCGTTTTATCTTGCCTCCAGGGACTTGGGAGCCAGGCTGAAAGATCACTTCCTGTAAACTGAGACTCCCACCAATCTTCCTGCCTTAATAGGAGGACAGACTTTCTGTAGAGCTCTTCATGAGTTCTGTGGAAAACAAAGTGACAGTATCTTCAGGCAGCAGATCCAGGCAGCTAGCCATTCTTCTTCATGGTCCCTGTGCATTCACACCAGTGAGTCCTGTGCCTGTGCAGCAGCTCATTTAGAACTTTGAAGAGTTTAGCCTCAGAGCATTTTGACAGGAACCCCGCCCCTAATGCCTATGTGCACATATCATGCCATTCCACGGGGAGAGCTGGTCTTGTGGCAGCAAGCATGACTTGTCCCCTTAGCTAAGCAGGGTCTGCCCTGGTTGCATGTGAAAGGGAGACTAGATGTGTGAGCACTGTAAGATATGCCCCTCAGGGGATGGAGCCACCACTCTAGGAAGAGCATCTAGGTTCCAAGTTCCCTCCCTGGCTTCTCCAAAATAGGGCTGAGAGAGAGTCCTGCCTGCAACGTTGTAGAAGTCACTGCCAGTCTGCGTAGACAAAACTGAACCAGATAGACCAATGGTCTGACTCAGTGTATGGCAGCTTCCTCTGTTCCTATGCTCCCTCAGTTCTTTTTTGACCACCAAAGCAGATACTTCAAGAGAGTTCTTCTCCGACCACTGTGGTCTAGTGATCTTGTTCTTTGCCTCATTCCCTTTTTCTTTAGCCTCTTTTTCCTCCTTTCTCTCTGCGAGTCTTTCTGTCGGTCTGACACAGACAGCTGGGGTTGGTGCAGCTGCCCAATTGAGGCCGAGGGTCTATGGCAGGTAAGGTCACCTTTAAGAAGTGTTGCAAGTGTGAGGCAAAGCTTCCATCTGTCTATGGTCACAAAGATTACGTCCGAATTTGTATAGGTAAGTGTGTGGTGGTTGGGGGTGGGTGTGTGGAACCGAGGGTCCATTGGACCCTTGGTTCTATGTTATGTACGAATTTGGCCCAAGACTCATATAAGTGTTGTTTATACCTGAGGTGATTGAAAAGTTACTGCTACTGTTATGTCCAAACATCAGTAACTAAGCAAGTCACCCCACTTCCTAAGTAAAGCACCCATCACAATTTGCAATAAATAAAAATTGTAATTTATTCAACTTTAAAGAAACAGAGAGAGACTGTCTGTCCTCCACCCCCACGTCTACAACACCACATTACCAGAATAGAAGACCAATACATATGTAGATTCTGAGATCCTGTTTATACAGAGGATCCGTACCTTAAAATGCTGCCAGAGGTGACCGTACCTTAAAATGGTGCCAGCGGAGTAAGATAATGCTAGGAATAATAGAAAAACCGTACATAAATACAAACAAGAGTATTCTTTAAAAAGCCCCTCATGGTAGCCTGTTAAAATTGAGCCTCATGCCTTTCTGTCTTATTGTGAGATAAAGCATCCCACAATGCAAAAGAGGAGGACAATGTGGAAAGAAAAGCAGCCAAAACAGCATTGGAACAAGCAACTTTAACTACTATGCTGCAACCTGCTTGCCCAAAATATCATAGTTAAAATGTTCATTTTGTAACAATAAAACTTTGTTAGCCACCCCATAAAATTGTTTTCTGAGAAGCTCACAACACAACATTAAATTAAAACACATCCAACAAAAACACAAAACACAACAAACAAATTACCACACACACACACTACATTTTGAAACATTTTTATTGAACAGAAAGATTCACTTTAAAATGTAAGGAACATATTATTCTCACATTCCTTGAAACAGGATTAAAGGAATGTGACTCACAACTATGATCATGTGAGTGGGTAGGAAGAGAGGGTCAGATTTGCGGAAACTGGGATGAGTCAAGTGCCACCTTTCAGGAAGTTTTGGCTTTTGTTTACAGTACTGTTGGTAGATTGAAGAGCAATCTCTGAAAACCTTTTGAATAATGGCAGGAAGCAATAAAGTCTTGTCTTGGAATGGACCAGGATCATTAAAGCCCTGTCTAAGGAAAATCCTGCTATTCTTTTCCTTTGGGGATACATCAGATTCCAATGCCACTCCAGTCCTAAAAGGCAGTGGTTTGCTGAGTGGTTTGTGGCCACCCACTTATCTAGAGGAGTGGCCTTCCCTGCCTCCTCAGACTTGCCAGGTTCTGGTTTCCAAAGCAAAGAACTCTGTCCAGCCTTCCCAGTTGGTCTAACATTCTGAGACTTGGTCCTCTATCTGTTGTTGGACTGCAGCTGTTGAATGCAATCACCTGAATAATATGAACATGTTCTGTTTTATGCAGATGTATACCAAAGCCGCAAGTTTGCTTAACCAGTTTTGAGAAGTTTGGATGTAACCAGTATGAATGTGTGCCCAGACAATTCAGTTGTGGTGACCAGTTACGAGATCCTGTTTGTGACACAGACAATATAGAATATAACAATCTGTGCACCCTGCACCAAAAAGGCAAAAGTGTATCGTACAAAGGTCCATGTCAGGTATGTCATTATTTTCCCCTCAGCATCTTTTTATGTTCATTTTTATTGTTGTAATGAAAGCCAGACATACTTAAATAGTTGTGTCTCTCAGACTCACCTCACATGCAGCGTTGGCCTGCTAATGAAATTCAATGAGGCAGCTATCTCAGCAATGAATTTGCTACCTCCGGCACCTGCCTCACCAACCCTGGCAAGGTTGGTGGGGCTTGAGCCAAGCTTGCTCTCATGTTTAGTATCTTCTATATGCAATTAAGGAAGTTTTAAAAGACACTCTAAAAAGGGGGTTTAGCTCTAGAGTCACTAATCTGGACTGCAGTTCCCAAATGGATTCTACTAGTCATTATGAAGCATAGCACAGTCTGCATGAGGGTCTTGGGAGCTAGAGTTTGTGTATGTCACTTCCCAAACTCTTCATCCAAACTCTAATTTTTTTAAAAAATAGTAGTAGTATTAGAAGCTTATAAGAGAAATCTCTATGGCATTATACAAGGTTTTTCTACATAAACGTCCTATTGATTTTAGATACCTTGTGAAAATAATACTGATGTGCATGTTGGTCACATGCACCCACAATGTATCTTGTAAGGTGTGAAGGACAATTTTTATTTATTTTGACATGGTGGGGAGCTGCAATTAGACCAGCTTGTACATGTGCTCAAAAAAGTGTGTTTGCCTTTCACACATTATGGGATACTTTGCAGGTACATTAAATAGGAGGCCTGTGTATGTTGGAAATCTCCAGCTGGACATGCTTCTCGGGCTGCCCTGTGGCACTCTTCCTGCCCCCAAAGCACCCATACTTGGCTGTGCTGCCCAGCTGCCCCCACGCTAGTGCTGGGCATCTTTTAAAGAGCTCCCACCATCCCTCTCCTACCCTGGGGCACTGCCTCCTGGTGGGGGGAGGGGTTGAGAATTCTAAACTGGAATTCCAACAGGGCACAGGCCTATTAAAGAATAATGGCATAACAAAGCAGCCCTCATTCTTTTCACTTGTATACAGGCTCTCATTTATATACCCTAAGTATTTTCGAGAATTTCTTCCCCTTCTTACAAATTGTATCTAAAAACTCAATAATTTTTGAAAATAACATCTGTATATCTCAATAAAAGATGCACACAACAGGAAGCAATTGAAGATATTCCCTTGCATATTTTGTCCCCCCCCCACCGTTGTCTCCTGAAGAGTAGTTGTGAGTAAAAAAGCAAAAACAGGCAAGCAGAAGCCCTGTGTGACATATTTGTTTGAATACTCTTTCACATGAAATACTGCTCACATATGCAAAATTAGCGTGTCAAAGAAAACACTGATATAGAGCCCTTTCCCTGGCATGCTTATTTTATGCAAGGAATATTTTATGTGGGAGAGCATCATCATTCAAACATTTGATTTCCCACCTGCACTCTAGAAGAGTACACCTTCAGCAACAGATACATCATGTTGAGATACTTCTGGTCCATTTTTTCTGAGGTTTTTTTTTGTTTTTAATGTTTGTACTTTCTTGAACCAGTATGTAGCCATGTTAAGAGGCCAACTTGGTTCCCTGTTGTATGTACACAAAGTAAAAAACAAAGATATGTATCTCTTTTGCATGCTAATGGATACATCACATATATTTGCTAATTTTGTAGTGTGTGGATGGGGTATGATGATTGACAGTCTACATTTGAAAGTCATTCAGTACACTGGAAAATGTTCTTAGGTTTCTTCCCTGCATCATGTGAGACTGTACTTTTAGACATTTTGTTGTTGTTGTTAAGAATATTTGTATAATGTGTTCCAACACAGAAGTTCTCCTAGAACTTATGGGGGGGGGGAATAAGATGGTTCCCTGTCCCAAAAAGGCTCATAATCTTAAAAAAACAAACCCATGAGGTAGACACCAGTAGCAGCCACATCAAAGGCAGTGTTTTGGGGATGGATAGAGACTATTACTTCCCCCTTGCTAAATATGAGAGAATCACTACTTAAAGGTGTGTCTTTCACCCATACAAAGGAACATAGGAAGCTGGCTTATACCAAGTCAGACCATCTAGATCAGTATTTACACTGATTGGAAGTGGCTCCCCAAGGTTTCAGACAGGAGTCTTTCCGTCCTACCTTGGAGAAGCCAAGGAGTGAACCTGGGACCCTCTGCATACACTCACCATAACATCATTTCTCTGTGGGTCTATCTCGGTGTTTTTCAACCACCAGTCCACAAGGCATTGGGTACTGGTCTGTGAGACATCACTAATAAATATCAAAACCCCCCCCCCACAAAAAAACCCACCAATTTCGGGCTGCCAGGGCCACCAGGAGCTCTGTGGAGCTCATTTCCAGGCAGCCCTCACTGCTGGATAACATTAGTTTCACTTTCTTGAAATGAACATTATCCAGCAGAGAAAAATAAGCTCCGGAGAACTGCCCAAAATTGTTTTTTGGGAGGTGCCTGGGGGTAGGGTGAGTGGGGGCGGGGCAACACCCTTACTGACTGCTGGTCCAGGAAACTGTGCATGAATAATGTATCGGTCCATGACTCCAAAAACGTTGAGAAACACTGGTCGATCTCATTTATTCTTCATTTCAGAATAGTCGCATTCACTTCTGTCAGGGTGAACAAGACTAACTCGCTCTTAGGTCAAGTTGCATTTTTTTTAAAAAGGATAGCATATTTGTGGTTTCTCAGTAATCTGTTATGTGTTTTAAAATGTGATTGTTTCTATGTTATTGACACTCAACCAGATTCAGTGTTCATTGAAAGTAATAATAGCATTATCTTATTCAAGCATATATTTGATTTCTCCGCTATTTGATCAGAACTAAGTACTGAAAGATAGTTGGGTAGTCTGGTATAGATTTTATCCACTTTGTTGGTGCCAGTTTTAGAAAGTGCACTCTGCAATTTGCAAATGTTTACTAACAACTCCTTTCATTTTCCCAGTCCTTTTGCAAATCAGTAGAGCTGGTGTGCGGCCAGAATGGTGAAACCTACAGCAATGTGTGTGCTGCCTATTCTGATCGTGTGGCTGTAGATTACCATGGACCTTGTCAAGCCGTAGGATCCCTTTCTGACTACAGTTCACAAGGAGAATGTCTGTCTGTCCAATGTTCTCTTTCAGCAATTGGATATAAGCCAGTTATTCCTCCAGGTGAGAATGCTGATCAGTGTTAATGCTCAACAGAAGTGTGAGAGAACAGCTGAACAATATTCATAGGCTCATTGAGCCATGATGAGAAAGCATTGTTTCAGATGTTCCATACATACATTAAAATTACTGATGGGAAACATGGGTTCAGTAACTCTCAAGTATGCATAGATCACAACTATGTGCTTTCTACTTGCAAATTGGGAAAGGCTGTGTGGGTGCAGAGACCTATTTTCAGTGGCATCTTCCTTTCCTCCTATGTCTTTCACTGTGGAAGAAATCTGAACTGACATATGGTGATGGTAATCTTTCCACAATAATGTGTAAACTTCGTGGCTCAAGTACAGTTCAGCCTCGAGTCAGATATAAAGAGAGTGCAAATTATGTAAACCAATACCATGTAAGTATCAACTGTATACTACTGCAATGGAGTCGATCTCTCACTGACTTTTACTTAAAGATTTTAGAAAAGTGAGTGACAGCTCACACAGAGTAATGCTGGAGATTCTCAACTACCCATACTGCTGCAGGTGTCTAAAGTGATGCTTGCCATGTTGTACAAGAGCGCTCTTAAGCTAATACCTAAAATTGCAGAAACGCAGTTGTATGACACTACTTCCATTGGAACACACCACAGACATTGCTTTAGACACAGCAGCACGGGCAGTTGAGGACTGCCCACGTTATGTTACATGGGATATCAGCCAGTATTTGTAAAATAAATTGTCTATTTTTCCTCTTCACACAATAGAGAAATAATTTATGGAATTATGACCACTAGCTTAGATGGCTCTAAAAGGCAATTAGTTCTTTTCTCCATGAATTTGTCTGTCATTCGCTATTAGCGATGATGGTTATACCGATGTTAAGAGACAGCGTGTGGTTTAATTCCAGTTGCTAGAGCAGAGGGTAATAGCAGGGAAGGATTTTGTACCTGTTTGTGGGATTCTCCAAAGCATCTGGTTGGCCACTGTCTTGATTCATATATCACATTCTTTTTTGCACCTAATGAGATCTATGCCTGTGCAGAACCTCAGTTGGAACACTCTAGAGCTAAGCATCAAGAGTTTTGGTATGAGCCACACTTCATGGGGTGAGTGTGCATGTCCAAACGGGCGTGGCCCTGCCTCCTCACACAGTTCTTCAACCACTACATCAGAAGTGGCATTGAGAGGGACGGGTTTCTGTTAGCATCGCTTACTGCCAAGTGACTTCGACTTCTTCCTCCTCACTCTGAATTTCCTCCCCCTCCCCCTTTATTTGTCAGTTCTTCCAAGTCATCTTACAAAAAAATTATTTCAAGTGTCCACTCCCCAAAGGGCTCACAATTTAAAAAGAAACATAAGACAGACTTATTTCAAGTGTCCACTCTGCCACCTTGCTGCTGTTTCCCTTGGCAGTGGCCACAGGCATAAGCCTTTGAAAAAATATTTTTTTAAATGCAAGATGTGTAGAGGAAAGCTCCCTGCCAGAGATGATCATGATGATTGCCTTCTCTGCCTTGGAGAAAAGCACAAGATGGAAGTCTGAGCATTGCCCAAAATTCACCAAACAGGCAAGATGCAACAGATCATCTAAACTTTGCACTGTAACTTGGGAGAAAGCACCGCAGGCTTTGACTCAGATTCAAAGCATTATAGTCAAATCCCTTTAGAAAGTGTTGATTGTGTGTGTCATTCTGCTAGTGTTGCCAGACCTGTCTGCAGTCTCTCTAATGGTGGTGTTAGGAAGCGGAGACTCTAGAGTGCCCCAGCCCTTCAACCCCACTCTGACTTCTCTGGCCTCTACATGCACTCAGACCAACCCTTCGGTTCCATCCCCACACCAGTGTTGACACAAGAAGCACAAACCATTGTCACCAATTGGAGACACACACACACACACGCCCTTTAAGATTCCAAAGAAACAAAAATCTGCTAGGTAAGTTTTCTTGGCTGCAAGGAAAGGAGAAGAAGCCTCTTCAGAATTCTCAGAAATCCCCACACCTACAGGCAGCCAGTACACTTGTCCCATTAGCCTATCCTCTCCAATTACAATGGTCACTTAAGCCAGTGGGGCTGAATGCTGCTGTTCGGGACTTTGCCTTGGATGTCAGCCAGCTCGTTAGATCAGCTAGATCACATCTTTCTCAGTTGATATAGGAAGCGACCCACAACCTCCTCCTACTGCTCCAGAGAGGCAGATTTTATGCTAATTAGAAGCTTTTTTAGTTGCTGGAGGAGAGAGCCCCCTTCAGTTTCATTCCTTGCTTGCTCCAGTGACAACTCTCATTCAGTTCTCTTCCTTGTGTGCCTTGTCTATGGTAAAACCTCTCTCTTCCCTTCTTTGCTCCTTCACCCTTTTCTTTTCCTGTAAGAGGAGTTATTTGTTTTTTCCCTTTCCCCCCTCTATCTTAAAAAGTGTGTGTGTGTGTGTGTGTGTGTGTGTGTGTGTGTGTGTTTTCCAGGAAGCCTAAGTACTCAAATAATCCTCAGTGCAATCTAAACAGCCAAAAAAGGCCCCCACAAGGGGACATCGGGCCATGGACCAATAATTGCCCTCTTGAGAGACACCAACAATCAGTTGTGATCCTTCTGCTCCATGGCCCCAGAGAGTATGCTTTAACCTCCTCCCAAGCCCGGGCTCACCTTTGCCAGTGGCTGTTCAGAATGCTTCCAGGCAGCTGCAGGACTCTGACTCTCCGTGGCGAAGTGTCCCAGAGGACAGAGACTTACAAACATAGCCAACTCTTTGCTCTTTCCCTCGCTGGCTTCACTCTCTGCAGGACAGAGGCTGCCAATGCTTTGCTTTCTTCATCTCCCCTCCCATTCCTCTGAGGAAGAGTGGCCTGAGCAGGCAGCAGCCCCACCAGGCAAGCTGCTCATGACCACTCACCCAAACCACTCACAAATGCCCTGGAAAGAGGGAGCTCTCTGCCAGGTTCAGCATCACGAGTGTGGAGGAACTGGCTATTTCACAGGGCACTTCATTTAAACACCCAGCTGCTTATTATGATATGACCGTGGAATGCAGACATCCTCAGCAGTACTTGTTCTGCCAGACACTCCACAGGACCCAGCTTGTGACCATCCACTATCTCCGAATCAATGCCACTACTTCCCATTTGCATTGGGCCCCTATCACGTGCTGCACCAGAAGTCCCACACATTTAGACGCATGGACTATGACAACTGGAGCAACTCCAGGCACTACCACCTCTCACCATCAAAAGACCACTACTTCCATTCCTGGTCTTGTACCCATCGTAGGGACTGCTCTCTCATCACCAATGCAACACTGGGTGATGAGACAGCAGTCACCTTCCTCCCACCATCACTGTAGCTACCCAGAATATCAGCCTTATCATAACCTTTCCCATTAGGCCCCATGACTCAGCCCTCACAAGCTATGAGGCCCCACTTCCTTCTGGTGGCTCCTCCACCAATGACCCTATAGGCCACATGCTAAGACTCTGCACCTGCAGTAACTTTACTAGCTCTGTCACATCTTCTGTTCACTACCATTGTGCCATTCCTTACTATATGACAATATGGATCTGAACCTCCCTCTCTACCACACTCAGCCAGATGCCATGTGTGATGCCTTATCTAACTTGACTCTGTCAGATGTTCCTCTTGCCCTGACATAAGGCATTGCTTCAGGATTTTCATCGCCAGAACTTGTTAGTGACCCGAGATTTGCATCTCCTATGAAAGGCCTACTGTATGCCTATAGGTCCAACAGCCTCCATCTCCTATTAAACACCTGGTCTTCCAGTTGGTTGAAATGGACATGCATGTATCTGTAGCACTCCCAATGCTCCCTGCTCTCTTAGTGTTGCTAAAAACTCCTGAGATGAGCCATTCATGGTCCCTTCTACATCACTTCATCTCAAGAACATGTACTGTATAAGACCATTAGATCCAAAGATCTAAAGAGGATCACTCTTTTCTTTTCTGACACTCCACCTCTAACTCAGTTGTGGTCAAAGTGGCCCAGTCCCATAATTGGCCAAAATCTCTCTCTAGCCCCACATATTATAAAGGCTGCAAACTGGATTCCACGAGGAACAAGTTCTATTCCACAGCAGTTTTCAATTTATGATCATGAGTTACCAAGCTTGCATGTCTTCATATTAATCTTTCTGTAATGGGAAAAAAGCAGATCTCTCTCTCTCAACGCTCCCAGAACAAGCTCTAGTCCAGGGCTCCACAACTTTGGCCATCCAGCTGTTGTTGGAAGACAACTCCCAGAAACCCCATCCACAGCAGCCAATACTCAGATGATGAGATGACGAAAGCATTGTTTTCTCTAAGCTGAGCACCTTTGCAGTCAATTCTACCACCCACCCCCCGCTCAGCTGATTCTAGTCCCTGCACAGTCCCTATGAAGGTGGAAGGAGATTGGCACAGCAGCAGTAGCACAGTAGCGAGATAGGCAGTAGTAAGATTTAAAAAGGGTTAATGTCTGCCTTAGACCTGCTCTCTTCTAGCATGAGCAGCAGCCTAACTGAGCTGCATTCTTCTGCAGCACTTGAATGTAAATGCAAAGCGTGGGGAGGAGCTGAATGGGAAGTGGATGAACGCTCTCAAGGGAAGTAGAACAGAAAAGCCCCAATGCTTATATTTATTTTATTTGATTTGTTCCCCTTGCTTAAGACACTTGGTTTCTCTTCCCCCAACCTTTATCGGACGTGTGTGCGCAAAATGTGAGAGAAGTCCTCCCACTTGAAAATTTCTATTGATTATTGTCTGTGTTTCTTTCCTCCCAGGCTGTGTGTGCCTGTTTACATTTGAAAGGCAGTTTCCTTGTGTGTTTTCTTCCACCCCCACACCCCCTTCCCTGGTTTGGAACTTGTGTGTGTGTGCATGTGTGTGTGAGAGAGAGATTTACCATGTGCCGGCTGTTTAGTAAAGTTTGAAGACATCAAACTGCTTATAGTTCTAATCTGGTGGGCTTTTTTTTGTTTGCCTTATATGTATTATTAAAATATTTTTATGCTGCCTTTTTTAGCAACAAAGTTCTCAGAATGGCTTAAATAGCAAAATATGAGAAAATGGTTCTTTTGCAACATGTTTCTCCTTATAATAAATATCTATTTTGCTTTGTGCTTGTAACAGTAGTTCACATATAAATAATTTACTTAAATCAAAATCAAATCAAAAATAAATAATATTGTATTTTTAATACACTTGTAATGGACTAAAATCCCCCCAACTTCTTGAAAGTGGCTTCCAAATTGCTAAAATTAATATTAAGCACTTTCCTCTCCCCCACCAAAAGTCTATTTTTATGCATTTGCTTCATCACAGGAAACTCATTTGAAAAGCCCTTGAAATGCATGCATGTTTTTAAATCCTAAAAAATTGGGGTAACTCCATATATGACATTCTGCTGCCCTGCGAAGCAAACCTGTGGGGAGGAGAGTGTTGGATACCTTTAGAGAGCATGAAAGGGTTTAATTATGAAAATGTGGGGAGGTTGTGGGCCCCAGGGAGGCCCTTTCAACCCAAGCCCTGGATTCAAACCACAGTGCTTGCACACAGAAGGTGCCAAGTTCCCTCCTTAATAGGACAAGATTTTTTTTTTTTTTTAAACCAACCAAGGGCTGAGAGAGATTCCTGCCTGCAGCCTTGGAGAAGCCGCTGCCAGTCTGTGAAGACAATACTGAGCTAGGTGGACCAAGGGTCTGACTCAGTATATGGCAGCTTCCTATATTCCTATTTTTATCTATCTTTTAAATTTCTGATATTATTACCTGCTGTGAAGGTTCGTATCAGCTCCAAGGGATGGGACACAAATGTACAAATTAATAAATGTAAGTTAAGGCCCTTATTTAACACTCTGACTTTTGCAAGCAGCTAGTTTGGTTAATCAAAGGCATGTGTTAGCTCCGATCTCCAGGATATTTGGAAGGAAATGGGAAGCCTACTGCAACTAACTATCCAATTGTAGGGGCAGCTAATACTTAGGCAATAAACATTTTATAGATAAGAGCAAGAAAGCAATGATGAACTCAAATTTAAATAAAACTTAGACAAGTCTTTTTATTATTTTATGGGCCACTTTTAACCACCAATGGCTAATACAATTGCTATTAAAATAGAAGACACATACATTTCCTTCCATATTTGTGGTGTGTGTGTGTGTGTGTGTGTGTGTGTGTGTTGTATCCATAGTGGCACATAATCGTGCACATGTGCACACTGCCTTGATACTGCTGCCCAGAACAAAACTCATTCCGCTCACTGATGGAAAAAAATAGAGGGAACATTGGATGGGAGCTGTAGTCTATCAGATGGAGGGCCAAAGTTGTGCATCCCTGTTCTAATCAAACATACATGGAAGTATGCATTGGTAAGATCTACGGATGAGAACCACTGTAGATGAGGGAGAGAATGGTGGGAATTGAGACCATACAAAAATGTATGTGGGAAATGCAGGTATTGATGTCTCTGAGGTCCAGGATAGGAAGGACAGCCCATTTCAGAATGATGAAAGAGTGAGAATAGAAGCCTTGGTTGGCTTTTGATTGTGAGAAAGGTTTGATCATACCCTTGAGTAATAAAATGCTAATTTTGTTGAGGAGGGCAGCCATGGAGAATGTACTCCCTCTGGTGTTGTGAGGGGGAAAGATATGAAATTCTGTGGCATAGCTGAAGCACATGACATTGTTATCTGAGGTGATGGCTTGTCAAGCTGGAGAATTGAACAGAAGGGAGGAGCAGGCATATCATGTCCATTTGGTGAGGAGGGCTTGGAACCAGAGATGATGGGCAGCAAAAAGGAGAATTGTTTACTAAAAGAAGATGTGAAGGAGGATCAAAAGGAATGGCTGGCGACTGTTGTGTATTTCAGGTTACAGTTAAGCAACCTGTTCTTCCTGATCCAAGAAACACTTGTGTGTTCCTTCTCCCCTTGCATGCCCAGCTTCATACAAGACTTCCTAATTTATCAAATCAGTTTATCTCAATTTCTGAACCAGGACACTGTGACTTGAATGCTCCCTACAGGGCAGTTTTTGCAAATTAGGTTCAAATTGTGGTTTGTACTCCTGATGTGTAAGGAGCACCCAAGCCAGTTTCCCATTTCAGATGTCACAGAAAACGCTGGTGTGACCAGCCAGGATGCCTTGTACTAAGGCTGGCATGAGAGGGGAGGTGCAGACATGTTGTGCATTTCCAATCCATGGTGTAGATTGGGAATACAATGCGGCTATTCTCACGACCGCTCGAAAGCGGGCTAAGGAAGCCCAGCCCACTTTCGAGCGGTTGTGGCGGCTAGCCCACCTAAATACTCCTCCCCTAAAATGAGGTTAGTGGAATGAGTGCTCCATTAACCCCATTGCTGTGATCGTGAGTCGCCACAGCGCAGCTCCATGCCACGGTGACTCATGAGGAGACCCCTGACTGGGAGGCTAAAATAAGCCTCCCGACATTGGAGGTCTCCCCAGAATGCCCCACGCACTCGTGGGGGGCATTCAGGGACTTCCAGGGGTCAGGTGACCCCTGCAGCCCCAACCATCTCCATGACGGAGCCGGTAATCATGTGGGCAGCTGATCCAGCCACCCAGGCCTAGCCCCCTAATTGTCTGTGGGGAGAGCGGGCTTGACCCTATTAGGGTCTACACACCAATCGTGTGTAGAGCCTCCTTGTCTGAACCAGAACCATTGTGTGAAACAGGATGATAGACTAGATAGATATTTGATGTGATCCAGCAGAGCACTTCTTATTTCCTTTCAGGGCATTCGTACTTTACTCACAATGTGAACCATAAAGTCATAAGTGCCTTTTACAAATATCTGTGGTTTCTGTTTGGTACAGGAGCTTGCTGTCCACTGTATGCTGGAATGCTAAGAGTCTTATATGATAAAGAAAAGCTGGATACCTTTGCCAGGGTGAGTAGCTCAACTTCCTTATAAAAACTGTTACAGCATTTTGGCTGCAATCCGGTACGTAGTGATGTATATGCAAGTAGTCAATGAAATTTAAAACAATGTATTGGGAAATGAATATAAACATTTTTTTTACAACTAGTACTATGCACTTCAATTATAGTACGGAAGTTTTTACCACTTAACAAATTTGTTTTTAGATGGAGAATTTATCATTTTCTAGCCTGCTATTAACCTTTCACTTCTTTAATGCAGAAATACAATTTTGCAGAATGTTATAAATAGAGTTTATCTTACAGATAACCAACAAAAGGCCAATAACTGTGCTTGAAATACTTCAAAAAATCCGCCTTCATGTTTCTGTGCCACAGTGTGATGTATTTGGATACTTCAGCATAGAATCTGAAATTGTGATTCTTATCATACCTGTAGATCAAACCCCCAAGCCTCTTCAGGTATGATTTAAGCAGCAATTCTTTACATGTAGTTTTATTTACTGTGTTTAGTTCCTACTGAACATTGATGAAATGTTGCAAATGAACATAGTAAGGTTATGTTCCTTGGTGTGTATACTGGCTCAGATTATATTTTTAACAAGAAGTTCTAGTAAGAACTGATCTGCCTACTTTCCTTTCAGTATAATCTAAATTTATCATTACCAACTTCCTCCTCAAACATTCACACATTAACCATCTTGAATTGGGGTTTGAATTGGGATGAATTGGGACCAGTCAATCTCGGACTATCCAAATTGGGCTGGTTCGATTCGAATCATGGCTCAAATTGAGCCGGCTCGCACATCCTGGCTGAACGCAGGACAACAGTTCAGTAGCTGCAGTAGGAGCAGGCAAGCCAATCAATACACTCAAGGTCATACATCAGGAGGTTAAGCAGTAAAGAGCACAGTGCTGAAAAGAGTTCAACTATCATGCCCAGGAGCTGGGCCTGGATAATGAGATCAATTTCCCCCCATTATATTGAGAATGCCATATCAAGATCTTCTTGTACTGTTCCTTTGAGAAATTTTACATTGATCCATTTCCAGGAACCCCACCCCCCGCCCAGGAACAACATACATTGTGTTGATATTAACAAACTATTGTCCATGGTTTAAAAAAACCAACAACCCCCTTTTGTCCATGTTGAGAACAAACCCATGGTTTCAGAGGCAAGACAAAGTGGTCCGAATGTCCTTCTGCTCTTAACTCTTGGGTGAGGAACAGATTAGAATGTCATCAAAACAAGTGTACTGGTAAATACTTAGCAGTCTTGGGTGCATCTCCAGGGCAACAGATGAAACTTGATGAACACTATGGGTGCCAAAGTGTAACCAAATGGTAATACCCTGTGCTAGAAGAGTAGATAATGATATGAGAAGTGAAGTTACCTCTTGTGGATGACTCTGATTGAGACATCTCAAATACATCTGAGAAAAGTTGATGGAGGGCAGTAAGTCTTATTTACTTATGTGTGCGTGTGCTATATGATGTATCTTGATGTTCCATCCTAGTGCTTCCTTTGGAGGAATTCATTACAGATCTAGCCCTCACAACTTAATTTTTCTTAGGAAATGAAGAAAAAAATGTAATGCACTTCAAAGCCCTTTTTGGTACCATAGACCAGTTCTGTAGCTTGTAGCAGATTATCTAGCAAATACTGAATCACTTGCATTTCGGTTGGTTCTTGTCAAGATGCCTGGATTTTGGAAGACACTAAGCTTGTTCAATGATGTCTTTCAAACCCTTGATAAATTTTCTCCTTATACCCAGACAGCAACCAGTTGCTAGAGTGCCACATGAAATGACTGCCTTGTATTAGGTGGAAAGTTTTCCCTTCTGAAGGATGAAGCGGAACCTGAGCAAGATTGTGGTGCTTGTTTGCTAGATGCTTTGGGGTGGCACTACTTGGACTTGGATCCATTGAACTTGCTTAGAGCAGGCCTACACAACATAAGGCCGGGGACTGGATCTGGCCTTTGGGGACTTTTCTGCTGGCCCACAAGTAGGAATATCCTATAGCAACAGCAGGACAGGCAGAGAGCCATAAGAGCTTCTGTCCTGTCCTGCTGATGAACAGCAGTGGCTCAGTGCAGTTGGCCACTTGAGACCAGAAGTCCCCTGACCCTGATCTACTAGACCAGGGGTGTCAAACTCAAATCGTGGTGGGCCAGATTTGATTCCAATGCACCCCTGGGCGGCTGCACATAGCCTTGCACCCGCCTCATGCCACCTTCTGTCTCCCTCCTCCTCCACTCTCTTTCTTTCACTTTTTCCCCTCTCCCTCCTTCTCTAGTCCTGCCATTTAAATTGGCTGAGTGCACTATTTTTTACACCAGAATATGCTCGGGGGGAGGTTAAATTTTTGTTTGTGTCTTTAGAAGATATACTTTTTTATTTATTTATTTATTTATTTATTTATTCATTCATTCATTCATTCATTCATTCATTCATTCAATTTCTTTACCGCCCTTCCAAAAATGGCTCAGGGCGGTTTACATAGAGAAACAATACATAAATAAGATGGATTCCTGTCCCCAAAGGGCTCACAATCTAAAAAGAAACATGATAGACACCAGCAACAGTCACTGGAGGTACTGTGCTGGGGTGGATAGGGTGAGTTACTCTCCCCCCTGCCAAATAAAGAGAACCACCACATTAAAAGGTGCCTCTTTGCCAAGTTAGCAGGGGTCACTTCCCAATGACCTTCAGTTACCTCCAAGTTGTACACTGCTATTTTATTTTGTGCAATTTCAAGATTTTCAACAAATCTTTCTGTATTATTTCCAGTAGTTCACAAGAGTATTTTTACCTCCAAATAATACATTATGCTTTGTAGCATTACATTTCATTCAGTTACTGTTACTCCAATTGAGAAGATAATTTACTGTAGGTCCATATGATCTTTAGATCCTTCCTGGTCTATTTTTGTGTGTGTTTGGTACTCTGGACATTTTAGCAACAAGCTCTGACTTCCCTCCCCCAATTTGCTGATGGAAATATTGAATAAAAATAAGTTCCAAAAATGATCTCTAAAAAAACTCACTAGTTATTTCCCATTTTGAATGTTTGCCTTTTTAGAATTGGCCTTTGCCAGCTTTCCCTCTAGCCAGCTAGTTTCCTTCTTTCACATTAACTACCTGACTTCAATGGCTGGAGGAAAGGAAGAAATCGGTTTGGCTGAGCCCCTCTGCCAGAGCAACAGCTGTCCTGCAAGTGCCCACCATTTCAACATGACAGCTTCAGAGCGCAATGAGGCAGCGGAGGGCAAATACTCAGGCCAAATGGCTGGCTGGTCTTGGCCGCCACCACATTTCTCCTCCTCACTGCTGGTGCTTTTCTCTCCCACCCTGCCTTGCCACTCTCCGAAGCAGAGGCCAGCAGACTGGGAGTGCAGTGAGGCAACAAAGCAGGGGGAAAGTGCAGGAGAGGGAATCAGTGGCTTGTCGGCTGATTGTAATCCGTGGCTGATTGTAATCTGTCATATTGTGTTTTAGCATTGTTTTATTGACGTGTTGAGTATGTTTGTTGCTATTTTTGCTGGCCAATGGCCGTAATAAAACTGATGATGATGGCTTGTCGGGGGCTGGATTGCTGAGCTCCACAGGCCAGACCCGGCACTGCTAGACTATCCCTCTTTCCTTTCATTTTCCTGCCTGATTCCAAACTTCTGCCCCCTCACTATTTAATTACCGTTAACATAATAATTAATGTGCTTAAAATTGACCTTGGCCATTGCACACTTTTGAGACATAGGCTTGTGGTCGTTTTCCCTGGAAGTAAGTCCAAGTAAGTCTTGGCTTTAATCCTCACAGCTGGTTCCAATGGCTGTCCAAAGAGTTTAGAGTCTGCATAAGAGGTGAACCTGATATCCCAGGTTCACAGCCACGTGCTTCCTCTGGCTACCACACTGGCTACATGGCCTTGAATTCAGACTGGCAACATGTGATGAAAAGTCACCTAGGAGAGCTTCTGACAGAGACATTCTTCTTAGACTAACTTTTAGCTATTTGGAAGCTCTCCTACCCACAGTTAACTGCTTGGGGCGGGGGGGAAACCACAATTAATAATTGAGACATGAAAAGCAGATACTGAAGACTCAAAAACCTCTGTAGAGTGCAGCTGTCTCCAGTTTGTTGTAGTGATTTTTAGGCTCACTGCTGGGATAACAGCAGAGGATGGGTGGTGTCGGGTTGATCAGATTAGACACAGGCCCAAGGGCCCACACCCACGGGAGAGTCCAGCTGGCTGACCACTGAAGCTCCTGGAGGATTTGCTTCTGCCACCATTGCCCATTAGACTCCCCATTGGGCTTCTGGGTGGTGGTGGATAACAGTTCTCCCTCCAACCCCCAGTTTGGCATCCACCTGGTCTGATTCATCCTCTGATCAACAAACCTTTTAAGAACAGAGGGTATAGGTGCCTTGATCTACCCAGAGAAGGAGGCAGTAGAGTTAAGATCATTATCTTCCAGATATGGACCTTCCCCACTGGTCTTTGTGACATTAGGTATTGTTGCTTGAGAGATGCCCAATCATTTTATCCTTGGCAGAGTTTTTCCTTTGTAATGGTACCTGGCCTGCTAGAGCCTGAGTAAGGTGCCTTGTCTCCGAGTACCCTACTCTGTATTGTCTGGTTTGAAACAGAAGCTCCCTATCACAGTAACTATCTGAGCAGTTGCTGCTCAAGTCTCCGAACTCCACTTTTGTTGCACCTGGATATTCCTTGGGACTAGCTATGGCAATGGCAGTTACACTTCTTACCTTTGTAGGATACATAGCTTTGGTGTAGAAATAGGCAAAGAGTAGATTCCCCCACAAATGGTAGAGCTTGTATAACCTTTATATATACTATGACCTAACTCTTGTGGGTACTCTGGGTGAGCTAAATTCCTGCTGAGAACTAGAAGGGTGAGGGGGAACTCTGAGAGGGCCTGGGAAACTCACCCCTTCCCCAGAAAGAATTACGTGTTTGGCATCAGGCAGCCATTGCAGCACACTTCCTTAAAAGGTGGTTGTCTCATAATTGATCAGTTGGCATAGTTGCCTCTGCTATCCCATGCTCTGTATTAGGTCTGAAGTGGGGCTGCATTGTCATCTTCTTCCTGCCCTGTTTATAGAGGAGGGAATTGGGAATGAGCACTGTGTCACCAGCATCCTCCACTGGATCAGCTGTAAAGGTTTCTCCTGTAGATGCCTTGGCACCTGGCCACACTCAAAACTCACCTGTTCATCCTTGGAAAAGGGTGCTTAGCCTGTGAAAAGGCTTCATTTCTGGCCAGAGAATGTTGGGGGAAAGAAATATATATAGACATCACTAAATATATAGGCATCACTTTGGCAAGGAGTTCAACAAGACCCTTGCTTCCCTGCCATTAGAGAGCCAGCGTGATGTAGTGGTTAGAGTGCTGGACTAGGACTGGGGAGACCTGAATTCAAATCCCCATTCAGCCATGATACTTGCTGGGTGACTCTGGGCCAGTCACTTCTCTCTCAGCCTAACCTACTTCACAGGGTTGTTGTGAAAGAGAAACTTAAGTATGTAGTACACTGCTCTGGGCTTTTTGGAGGAAGATCGGGATATAAATGTTGTAGTAGTAGTAATTAATTAATTAATTAATTAATTAGGATTGATCTGGGTAGGAATTTTGGATTCTTGGATGGCTTTATACAGGAATTTAGGTCCTCACTCTTGCTACAAAAGGTGGCACTCTCCCAACAGTTTGACTGTGTCCTCCAAGAGCAGGGGGCAGGAAAAGAGTGACAGAACAAATAAAACTGTTAAATAAATATATAAGACATTTTGAAAGCTCACTCTTATCTTTTTCCTAGATTGAAGCCTGCAATAAAGAAGCAGAAAAGATAGAATCGCTGATCAACTCAGACAGTCCAGCATTAGCATCCCATGTACCACTCTCGGCACTTATAGCAGCCCAGGTGGAAGTTTCATTCAAGATATCGTCTTCTTGTAATCAAGGCATGCCAGCACTGCACATGCTCTTCTGGAGTCTTATGCTCACTTTCTCAGCCACAGTATGTAATACATAGTGGCAGTGAAAAGTGTAATTGCTTGAATGGGTTTTTGTATGTGTATTTGTTTTTTTGTTTTTTTGCGATGGACATTCAGAAATGTTGACGTATTAGTAATGTAACATATATATATATACCTGAGAGTAAATTACATGGCTAGTGCGATTGTTTCATACAATGCTAGCAACATTTATTGCAATATTAGCGTATTATCTGGCATAATCTTAAGGAAAACCTTTTTAATTTACAAAAAAAAAAAAAATCAAAGAATTGGCCATGCATAATTTACCTTGGAAACAGGGGTGGTTTTTTTTAGTTGAAGGGTTATGATAGAGCAAACAGTGTGCTGCTTGTGTCCAAAATTGTCTCCATCTTTGGTCAGGAAGATTTTGAAGGTTTTTGTTGTACTTCAAAAACCAGTAAAACCTTTCTGACCAAATATAATAGCAGGGCAAAAGAAACAAGTGTATCTCTACACATTGGACACTGGTGGCTCTAACATACTGCCTTAAAATCTCTGAAAACAGCATATAGTTTATCTCAGCCTTCATCTGCAGCCAAGAACATAGGGATCAGTGGAATTTAAGCAGCCTAGCTGCTGACTTCCAGCCGTGTGGCCTGACCCTGTGCATGGTGACTTGGAAGTAAGCTCTACTTAATCCAGTGGTGCTCACCCCCAAGTAAGTATGCATAGAATTGCAGCCATTTAAGATATGCAGAGATAAGGTGATATTTCAAAGTACACACACTGCACTTGATCCAAAGATAGTCATGCATGACCAGAAGCTGGGCACGACTAGTAGTACGTGGGGGAACCCACATGTTGAGGCCTCAGGCAGCACAGAAGGATAGGCAGTCCCATCCATATCAAAAGGCAGATGGGAATGTTCACCCTCATCTACACTAGAAAGGGATGCTGAAAATGCATGTCGCTGTCCCCCAATTTGCACCCACATGCACCCGTGGAGGTCAGCTTCCATGCAGCGGCATCCAGGACTAGGCCGTGCGTTGGGAAGGTGATTCTTTTGATTTGTCCAGTGCACACGTTTGCACATGCAGAACAACTCTTCCACACTTGCCAGCTCTGTAGTGTGCCGGCAAGTATATTTGGGTGACTGTTTTGTTACCCCAAAGGAGGAAATGGTTGTGGAACTATTTTTTTATTTTCAGCCATAGACAAATATTGTATAAGATTATTGAAAAGTATTATTTTTATATTACTTAGAGGTATATCATTCAATGATAAGCATACCTATTTTTAACATCAATTTCAGAAGGAAACAAATTGCTGCTACTTAACTAATTTACCAAAAAAGAATTGAATAACTTTTTGTGTAAATACGTTATATATTTTATTGTGAAGAGAATAGCCATGGGCCTGAGTCTGTAAAAAGTGACATGTTGGAGTCTCACATTCTGCATGCACAGAAGGGTTTGCAGAGTATCGGCCCCTCAATTGCCAATCATGTTTTAAGCTAGTACTTACGTAAGAAATGTATGCAATGTACAGACTGATGATACAAATACCGTTTACTCTTCTTTTTAGAAACAAAGTAATGAAGAATTTTAAGCTATTTATACATGTTGGTCTAAAGATTGCAGTGTTTGCATATTATCTGATTAAGTTTACAGTTTTAGTATGGTGTTTTTATACAAAGCATCTATTTTAATTCTTAGGGCACAACCAGCAGGAAGGTCTCCTGTACAAGTCTTATTAAAATGAATGGGAGTTTCATTTAAGTGCACCCCCACTCCCATTCATTTCAGTGAGGTCTATGCAGGCATTGATTACACCAGAAAACAATGTTGATGTGGCAGCGGGCAGGAGGCACAGAATGGGCAAACCGAATTTCAGAGGGATGCGCTTTTGTTCCACAAGCTAGATTTCAAAAAGACAAATAATATTATATGTTCCACACTAAGGCTTCCATCCTAATCATAAGCAGAAGTGAGCCCATGGGGAACTGCTCTTTGTATAACGATTGTTTGTTTTAAAGCACTCTCAGTATGTGAAAAGTGCCTTTCCTTCAAGTATCTCTCCAACAGTGGGCGGGGCGGCAGGGAGGGGGGGAGAGACATGCCTCTGGTGCCGCTTACATATACAGGGAGCCTTCTTGTTGGGTTGCACCCTTTCTGTTTTTGTGCACCTGAACTTTATCTACATGAAGTATTTTGTATCAGTATTATGACAGCCAGCTTTTGAAATGTACACAGTTAGCATGATCTTTGCCAAAGCTGTACTTTTAAAAAGTGGCACTGAAAATTATTTTCAACATCTACGTGTATTAAGTGTTTTGTTTGATTCTTATATGCCCCCTGTAATGCAATATGAAAACTTCTATTTTAATAAAAAGAATTTTTATTTTCTCATGTGCCATTAAATATATATATATATTTATATATATATATGCAGCTTTTCACAATCAAATGTATAAAATGGTTCATTTTAATGGCTTCTGCCATTATTCCCAATGGCAGTAGTGATTACGACAGATGCAGAGGCTGGTCGACCTGTTGGGGGGCCACTGGGTAAAGCCACTTCGAATTACACTCGTGGCATGAGAGAAGCAGCCCCTCCCCTCTGCTCTCAGGGTTTTTTTTGTACAGGTTCACATTTCATGCCTCCATTTTTTCCTTCTAGCCAATGGGCGGGGGAGGGGGGAGAGTGAGTGTGTGTTTGGGAGCTCCATGGGGAGGACCACAATGTTGCCTTCCAGACTTCATGTCCTAGACTGGCAGCATTTGTAGACTCTTAACAAATTTCTTCCCTTTTTTCACGCACATGCATGGTGTGCTTTACATCGGTTTGTTAGTAAAACCCCATTTTTAACCGGTGAAAACCTTAAGCAAGCAGACTAATATTGTTCAAAAAGTCAACTTGAGCATACACAGAGGTTTTGTAACTTAAATTTAATGACTCTATGTCAGTGCTTCTCCCTATTTGCCCTGACATTTTCAGGAAAACCCACTTAAAACCAGGATTAAAAAACCCCAGAAATACATCGAGACAAGCTAGAATTTGGAAGATAAAGCCTGATTTCTGTGTTGGGGTGTTTCCAAAGATCTTGAATGGACATTGGGGTAAGTTTGGCCGGTGTGAACGCAGACACTCTCTTCCGAAGGAGATTCGCGGTAACAGCCCTGTGGAAACGCTCTATGCCCACCATAGCATACAGAGGCGTATCTCGGGACAATAGCGCCTAGGGCAAGCACTGAAATTGCGCCCCCTGTCCAAACATCTGACACCCATCTTTCAGATAACTTTACCATAATATCAGCTGAAAAATACAAGTCAAGCTTGTTAATCTTTTAATATTTCAAAAACTATATGGCAGTGGACATAGCCAGACCAAAAAATGATGGAAAACTACAAATTTCAGTATGCTGGAGCTCATGAAATACCCAAATACTATGTGGAGGTATATTTGGAAAACTAAACAGAAGTGCCTATCTAATTCTCTACTATGCACTGTAGCATCACTATTACATAAGTTTTAAAAATAAATGGAGAATTTGACTTTTCCCAGATACTCTGAAAATAATTAAAGGATATGCAGAGTAAACTGCGTCACTGCTTGGAATATATGCTAGTATTTCAGACAGTTAAAATGAGAGAAAGAGAGCAAGAAACTCCCAGTGGGCCTTAAAACTAAGGATTTCACACTGATTCAAACTCACCATTAATAGCCATATTATTAAGACATCATATTTAACTCACTTATCACAAGAAGCAAAGTAAGAGCAAATGAATACAATCCTAGGTCATAAGCTTCAGCTCAGTATTCACAAGCCCTGATTCTCTGTACATCGTGCCAATCTGAATACGTGTACAGTGACTTATTATTATTTATTTAAAAAAACAATTCACCTGTAGCCCCTTCGAGGGGCTTCCTAAAGGCCATGAGGGGGTCTGCAAAGGTTCCCCTTCCCCCTCTGGCCTCTAGGGCCTCGCAGGGACCATTTGAGCATGTGTGGTGGCCATTTTTTAAAATATTTTTTTTAAATGGCTGAAAACAAAATGGCTTCCACGCATGCTCAAATGACCTCTGCGAGGCCTGGCATGGCCTAGGGACTCACAGAGGCCATTTGAGCATGCACAGTGGCCATTTTGATTTTGGTGGTAATTTTTAAATTTTTTTTAATTTTAAAAAGTGGCGCCCCCCTTCAAGTGGTGCCCAGGGCATGTGCCCTGCCTGCCCTACCCTAGATACGTCCCTGCTCCCACGAGTGCAATGGAGCAGCAGCAGTCTGGATGCTGACATGGATTCACATGTGCCTTGTCAGCACTGGTATCAACCAGTGTCTTTATGCCGCCTTTATGCATTATATATTTTGTATACATTCCTATGGCAAAATACATGTCTTGCTACATTGTATTCATGACAGAATCATGCCATCTTCTCCATAACTGGCCATTGATAGCCCCTGATATAGTTTGATTGATTGGTCGGTCAATAAAAGATATTACAAAAACAGCAAAAAATGCTAGTGCTGTTTCCTTTTAAGGAAATTGAAGTGTGCTCCTTGGACTGCCAGGTAAGCATACTTGGAATCAGTGTCCTTGAAAGCATATTATGTGTACAAATAAGCCCTATTCACAAGTTACGTTCAATGCACAAACAATGGTACACTTCATATCTGTAGCCTGTGTTTGAGGGGCCTGTACTCAGGTCCACCTTTTAAATGAATGCATGTACAAACATTCACAGAAAAATGTGTACATGTGTAGCATCTGTAACATCTGAACATAATCTAACATCTGAATAGGGCTAACATCTGATGGCATTTTCAGCTCAGTACAGAAAGGAGTGCTTACACATGCATTGTAGAATGTGGAGTTGGTTTTATCACCTTTTTGAGACAGAGGAAGCTACTTATGGATGTGGATTTTAAAACATCAGCACATGTGGTACAAGAAGTCCATATAGAGTTTTGTGACCCATTCTTTGCATTTGTGCACCTTTTGGAAGTTTGGAACTCATGAAACTATAAAACGAAGTGATTATTGAAAGAATAGTTGGGTGCTTTTAGATTTTATGTATTAGCCCATATGAAATATTAACATAATGGGTATTATTGGTTATTTTAATGTGTATGTATATGTGAATTTTGATGATTTTAAGGATTTATGTATTGATTTGAGTATATATGTGGGTAATTCCAAAACCGTATATCCAGCAACTTTCATCCTTTGGTATGTTTTGAGAAAAATCCTTACAATATTAGGTTGCAGTTGAATGTGTCCCCTTAATGTCTTTTTACAGATTTATTTAATATTGCATAGAGCAAAGGTTTTGTGTGGGTGGGTTCTTGTGGTGCAATATAGAGTTTCTATTGGACTCACCTAGGTCCTTATTCTTTTTGTGGCCATTCTTTCACCTGAAACATGTCCTTTATTTTTATTTATTTTTTGTGGGGGGGGACTCTTTAAAAAGTTGAAAAACTTCTGTGGAGAGGGGTGGGGAAGTTGGCCTCATGATTGTAAACTATGAGAGCAGGTCCGCCCTTCCCCGTGCCAGGGATGCACCTAGGCAATTGGGGTGCCTCCAGCAGCCACCCTGCGCCCGCCATGCCATGCCTCTGTTTTTTGTTTTTGCATAATTCAAGCCACCATGGCATGTGTGTGGCTGAGGGGTGGGCCAGGGGGTGAGCTGAGCAGGACTTGCCTCCCACCCCCCCCGGTGGTGGTGACCGGAGTGACCACTCGGCCTGTCCATTAGGCCCAGAGGCTCTTATTTACTGTGAGGTGCTACAGCACACCGGTGCAGTTAAAATAGATTGCCACAAGCCCATGATGCCACGCGCTGGAGCGCCTCGCAGTTATCAAGAGCCACTGGGCTGAATAGACAAGCCCAGCGGTCACTTCGGACAACACCGGGGGAGCAGGTAGGCAAGTCTTGCTAAGCTCACTCCCCAGCTGCCACTCCTCGCTTAAATTATACAAAACAAAAACACCGGACGTACGGTATGGCGAGGCGGGCACAGGTGGTTGCAGGAGGGCCCCCCCTGACTATTTGGAGTCTGCCCCTGGAGGCCATGGACCAGGGCCCCAATGTCCGGGGGTAAGAGCGCCTCTCCGCCCCCCACCCTACCAACCAGTCAATCCTCAAGGAAAAGCATTCTGAGCAAAACACACACTGAGCAAAGTGACTTTCAACAGCAACTGAGTGCTTCCGTATTTCTATGTGACACCTTTTTGCTTCCTGATAAAATAATATACTGGAGAGTAATTGCAGTGCTGTTGGTGGTGGCAGCAGCCAGGGATACATACCAGCTGACAGAATGTCAACAAAACATTAAGCAAAAGCACTTCCAACAACAACATATGGTTTAACTATAGTGGCAGAAATAATAGCTGTAAGGAGGCAATCGCTAGAATGCCTAAAAATGTAAGAGTAGCATCTTTAGCGGGATTCATCCATCCCCTGTGGGGCCATGAGCTACCATGGTGGGTCTTTTGAGAGGACAGAAAGGAGGTCCCTTTGTCCAATGTTCATTTTAATGTGCAGTACATCAAAATATATGCAGCAGAAACTAAGATTTTGTACAGTTGGGCCTATTGAGTTTAATAAGGATGTGGGTTGTTTTCTAAGAAGAAACAGAGGGGGCGGGGATAATTGTTTGCTTTCCATTGTCATAACCTTATACAAAAAGTACATTACAGCCTTCTGTTGCGCCCTCTCATTCTTTGTGGGACATCTTCATTTTTTGTGCTTCACCTCTTTCTTTGTCCTTCTTATTTCCCCTCCCTCCCTCTCGGTCACTTTCAGTTCATTCGCCTTTTTCCTTCTGTAAGCAAATTCTGAAGGAAGGGGATGCTTGTGTGTAGGGGTGAGCTGCAGCCGCTGCTTGTGCAGTTGGACACAAAGTTTATAATAAACCTGCATGCTTCCTCTGTAACATGTAAGAATGCAAAGGCAACAGCCGCACCCACTGCATGTCCCCAGCATCTGGGATTCTGCCTGTGCACCTGGAGGTTCTCTATAGCCATCATGACTAATAGCCACAGAGGGATCTCTCCTCCTCCGTGAATGTTTCTAACCCCTTTTCAAGCCCATCTAAGCCAGTGGTCATCACTGCATCTAGAGGTGGTGAGTTCCACAAGTTAATTGGCTTTCTTTTTGTGTATCCTGAACAGAGATGGGCCTCAGTGCTGAATGTGATTTAGAGGAATTTCCTAGCTAAAGGACTTCAGCAAGTGATTAGGTGGAAATCTAATCTAAGTGATTAGGTGGGAAATTAGCTGGGGATATGCAATGGATGTGGCTGTTGCCTTTGCCCTCTTACATGTTACAGAGGACTCATGCAAGGCTTATTATAAACTTTGTGTCCAACTGTACAAGCAGCAGCTGCAGCCCACCCCTATCCACAAGCATCCCCTTCCTTCAGAATTTGTTAACAGAAGGGGAAAGTCAAATGAATAGAAAGTGACATGTGGGGAGCAGGGAGGGCAGGACTGGGATGACTCGCCCCTGGTGCTCTGACACTTTGAGCTGCACCCCCAAGACAGTGTTTGGATTCAAACCAGAGCCAGCATGACCAGTAACAGTAACTTGTGACTTCACAGTCAGCCACAGAATTCTGCCATCATGGTTCCCCTTGGAAACCTGCAAAGATTCTGCAGCAGGCTCACTTCGCAGTGTTTTAGATTAGCTGAAGCATCTTCGATAAATTGGCTGTCTTCGGCTGTCAGTTTATTAGCAGCTTATCAGCTTAGTTGTCAAGATGGGTGGCTGTTGGTCATGTGTGGCCTGCAGGTAAGTCTCTGGCATGGTGGGTGAAGCAAAATCTAATGGCGGTGTGGACTTGGTTTTTAAAGATGCCCTTCCGTTGTTTTAGCCTGTCTGGGCAGATAACTGAAGCCCAGCCTGCTGTGTTCACACGTGTTTGTGCTCCTTGTGGGAACTTCAGTGGTCACAAGTTCACCACCACTATTCACACCACACAGCTTCTCCTTGAAATGCAGGCGGCCCTTGAAGGTCACCTGCTTGGCTGATTTCCACTGTGTTTCTTAAGCTTGGAGGTCCTAGAACGGTGAAGCTGTATCACTCAGGAGCTACTGGCTGGCTCCTGTGGGCCCACTTGGGGGGTTGTGGGGAAATCCTGCCCACCAGTTGAAGCTGACTTCAAAAGCTGCCCCAGCACCCCCATGTTATTTCCAAGAACATGCCTAACCTTTTCTTCTTTCATGTTCCCATAGGTCTCACCCAGAGGCAGAACCAAAGTGAGTTGCTCTCTTCTCTACCCTTATTATTTCCTTGACTCCTCTTAATGCTTTTGGCTCTGGTGTGGCCAGCTGATGGGATGGGGGGGGAGTGATGAGGGGGAGGTGTTCAGACATAGCCCAAACCCAGGTGTGGCATATATTGCCTCATCAAGGTGAGCCCATCTCCTTTCCATGTTCAGAATGCCAGTAATTGGCTGCTGAATCAAATGCCAATTTCATCAACTGTCCCCTTGATACCTTTGGCAGGCTGCCTCCCTCCTATTTAAAACACAAAACAGCATGTATGTGTCCCTTGGGGGGGGGACTTTTTAAAAAGTGGGGAAACTACACTGGAGAGGGGTGGGAAAGCTGGCCTCATGACTGTGAACTACGAGAGCAGGCCCACCCCCCGCCCCGCCACAACCAGTCAATCCTCAATGAAAAATACTCTGAGCAAAATGCAGTAAGCGACATTCAACAGCAATTACATTCACTGCTCCCAACTATAGAATCACCCAAAATTAGCAGGACCAGCTAGAAGGATTAGGGGAGGGGACATACTTGGCTGCATGTGAATTAAAATTAGAGGGAGGGCACATACTAGTAATACCCCTAGTAATACTAGTAATACCCTTAGTATTACTGGGGGAGGAGACCCTCTCTTTCCTGTGATTTGCTACTAAAAATATTTCTCCTTCTCTCTGCAGGGATGAAGATGAAGAGGGGGCACTGACAGGTAAGTGGATGATGAGAGTGCCTGCTTCTCCTTAGGGCTCCCCAGCCCCCCAGGGAAAGCCTCCTTGGAGAACTGTTTCTCTTAGACAATGGAGAGAGATGGGCAGACATCCATCTGATGGATGGATATCAGGAGGGCAGGTTCAGCCACCTCTATCCTTTGCTGTTGATGCAGCCGAAAGTGTTAGAGGAGATGGGGGTGGGGCTCTGTGAGTCACATCTAGCTATCCTCCATTCGAGGAGGAGATGGGGAAAGGACTGTGGCAGCAGGCAGGTAGGTTTGGTCATTCTCCTTTAGAGGTTGTGCACTTTTGAAAAAGTCCTGCAAGAACCCTTTGCCCACACCCAGCCCCAAAACATCCTCTGGGTCTTTTTCTCCCTGCCTTCAAGAAGAGGAAGCTAATTATTTCCAAAGTATCTCATTTTTTGACAATTACATGGGTCAAGATGGAATTGGAGGATCACCTGAAAACAAGGGCAACATTTCCTGGCCAATGTGCTCTGAGCTTGGTTCAAAGAGACTCTTTCTTTCTCCGACCACAGTTTTCTACCTCTAGGAGCCAGGCCCGCATTCCTGAGATCACAGCTATGCTTCCTGCTTATGGCATCCAGGCAGATTTTCAAGACCCCCCCCACCCAACTAGGCCAAGAGGCTGTAACTGGGGGTTGGTTCGTGAACCAGAGATAGTCCATGTCAACCATCAGCTCCCATTCTGCTCAAAGGAGAAGCTTCTTTCCTCACACAGAAGGGAGATCCCATAGCCCAGTAGTGGAACAATTGCTTTGCATGCACAAGGTCTCCTGTTGAGACTTCTTCATCTTCTGTTAAAGGATCTTAGCTAGCTAGGAAAAGGCCTCTGCCCAAGAGCGGATGCCAGCCAGAGTAGGGCAAAGAGAGCCAAGAGTATGACTTGGTAGAAGGCAGCTGCACTTGTATGTACAGCAGACAGAGCCTGGCCATTGCACTCCCTTCTGAAGTGTACATGGTGAGGGCGGTCTTGCCAGTCAGTGCTATGCAATGTACTCCTCTTCATTCCTTGCTTGTTTCCTTGGGTGGCCCACCTCACCCACAATCCCAGGCTACTTCCCACCTGGCTAACCTAGGCAGAAAAGGGAGGCCATTTCTATAAGGACTACAAGCCACGATCATTTCCTGATTCCTGATTTATTTCCTCTCTTTCAGTTCATACCAGAAACCCAACCCATGTGGCACCATTTTCTGGGGGACTCCCCAATGTTTTGGGGGACACTCTGGGGAAAGAGCTCATTGAGGAACCCTCCATGCCAGAACCCCTTCCAGCACCTCGCATCACCAACAAAATCCTTGGGGAAGAGCTCACTGAGGAACCTTCTGTGACAGAACCCCTTCCAGCACCTCGCATGACCAATGACATCCTGGCGGAAGCGCTCATTGAGGAACCCTCCATGCCAGAACCACTTCCATCACCTCGCATGACCAATGACATCCTGGGGGAAGAGCTCACTGAGGAACCCTCCATGCCAGAACCTCTTCCAGCACCTCATATCACCAACACCATCCTGGGGAAAGAGCTCACTGAGGAACCCTTCATGCCAGAACCACTTCGAGCACCTCGCATCACCAATGACATTCTGGGGGAAGAGCTCACTGAGGAATCCTCCATTCCAGCACCCCGTCCAGCACCTCACATCAGCAACAACATCCTGGGGGAAGCGCTCATTGAGGAACCGTCCATTCCAGAAACCCTTCCAGCACCTCACATCACCAACAAGATCCTGGGGGAAGCGCCCATTGAGGAACCCTCCGTGCCAGAACCCCTTCCAGCACCTCGCATCACCAACAACATTCTGGGCGAAGTGCTCATTGAGGAAACCTCGATGCCAGGGCCCCTTCCAACACCTTGCATCACCAATGACCTACTGGTGAAAGTGCTCATTGGGGATACCTCAGTGCCAGGTCCTTCCATCCTCACAGCCACTCCAAAGGAAGCAGCTTCTGTGCCAGAGCCCTTACTAGAGCCTTCCAGTGCTGATAATTATCTTCAGCAAGAAGTAGAACTCCTCAAAGGGTTACAGCATGACTATGGCCAGCAGCGTAAGTATTATGACACCTCAGAAACCTTTTGCATATACACCCAGCACAAAGATCAGCTGCAGTTTTGATACCCAGCCCAGATGATGGACTACGCCCTAACACTGCCCTTTGTGCAGGTCACCAGCACTCAGCCTGGTCAGCACATACAACATTTGTTCCTTTTTGTTCTCTTTGTTGCAGAACTGAGGGTTCGCCACATTTCCGAACAGTTCCCTCGTTCTCTCCAGGCCATCAACCTGCAAACTGGACACATGCGGACAAGGCTCATCCGCAGTGAAGCTCGGCTGCAGCTTTGGGAAAGGGAAGGTATGTTCACAGCATGCCCCTGAAATTGCTGCTGGGCTAAGAACGGCTCTTTTGTTTATTTCATGTTGAAATGCTTGATTTGAGTCTGCATCTAAGGTTTCGGGGGTAGGCCTGTGAGTGGGTTGTCAGTGCTTGCTGAAGTGTTCCTTAGTTTTCTGTCTTTCATGTGTCCAAGCTCCAGTGCCTGTAATCCAAGCAGCTTCTCAGAGTGAGCAGTGAGGGCAAGTGATGGTGGGTGTGGTAGGATGTCAGCCTTCGCAGCTGACCTCCTGCTTCTTCTCTCTTGCAGATGTTCCTGCAGGCCCTGCTGCTCTTCTCCAGCCCTCTGGGTCTGATTCATCATTGTCTTCTGCCTCCCTTGAGGTTGCCTCCATCCCACCCTCCACCTCCACCTCTTCCCTCCTCCTGCATCCCTCTCCACCTCCTCCTCCTTTCCCACCTCCTCTGGAGCCGGACCTCAGCAATGTGAAAGAAACTCTGCAGAGTTTGGTAGAGATGCAGGTCCATCAGCTGCGTGACCGTAAGTCTCACAGAGGCAGCACTCCATAACCTCTACCTTTTCCATCCTCATTGTGATTCTACAATCTAAAAAACTTATAGTCTAAAAACAGAGACAGGGATACAATAGAAGAAGTAGAGGGAAACTGAGGTGGGGGCAAGTGGGGGAAAGATGTGTATGTATTTCAGCTGCACCTCCTTAGGACCAGGAAGACCCAGGTTTGAATTCTCATCCAGTCATGAAACTCTCTGGGTGACTTTGGGCCAGTCACTTGTCCCACAGCCTAACTTACCTCTTAGGGTTATTGTGAGGAAAAAATAACCATGTATAAACCTCCCTGAGCTGCTTGAGGAAGAGCAGAATATGAATGCTAAAAGGAAAAAAAATATCAGCCCTTTTGAGTTTAAGCTGAGATGAAACAGGAAACCAAGGAGGATGATATACAATTGTGCATATTGCAAATCCTCCTTATAGTGTCATCAATGTACATGGGCAAAAGTTCCCTGCAACCAGGAGCATACAGTCTAAAGTTTGGCTTTGGAGAGAGAAGTGAGGAAGAGGAGGAATGGGAGAGGAAAGCATAAGGGGCATTCAATTCAAGGCGATGGAGCTGCCTCTACTGAGGCATTACGCCAAAGGCTGCGCAGTGGAGGTGGGTTTTCAGGTATCATTGGAGGGATAGGAGAGAGACGAGGGGCCACATCTGAGTGGCTGTTCCAGACCCAAGGGTCAGCGAGAGGGAAGAGAAAGAGTTGTTTTAGAGAGCAGGAGACCTTCAGGTGGCTCCTGAAGACAGAGAAGCTGGAAGAGCAAAAATCAACCTGACGAGGTGCAAGTTCACCGGCGGGGGTGGTGGTACATAGCCATGGAGGGTTTTCAAGACAGAGAGGAGGAGTCTGTGCTGGGCATGGAAGGGGACTAGAAGTCCGTGCAGGGACTGACATGGTGGAGGACAGGCCCCTTCACCCTGTTTGTTTTCTCTCCTTCAAGGCCAAAGAGACCTCCGCAGCTGCCAGGAATGCTTACAAAGCTTCAAGGCACTGAGGGGACAATTGAGGCAGCTAAGGAGCAGACTGGCCAGGGTGGAAGCCACTATGGGGATCGTGGTTCCTCCAAGGGAGCTGGACGTTGCTGAGGAAGAAGGGGAAGGCAAATTAAAAGAGACAACTGTGCTACTATTTGATATATGATATACATAAGTAGCAATAAAATGCTGTGTATATATTTTTTAAAAATTAAATATTTGTTTTAATAGGATGTAGAGATAGAAAAGCAATAAAACTAGCATATTTATTGTTTAAAAAATAAAATGTTTTATTTTAAAGAAAATACATTTGTCTTGCTTTGAATATTCTTTGGGTATAGTTGGGTAAAAAGGTCTTTGGGTCAGCTACAGAAAAGACTCTCTTGGCCAGTCTACTCAGGGCCAAGAGATGTTTGAGAGGTTCAAGATGTAGCTCAAGATAGACAGTTCCTTGCCAGGAGGCTCATACAGAGCTTGTCTGCCCCAACATGTATGGCTAGGAGGCTGGATTTTGGCCCTGAAAAAGGGATCTGCCCCGTGTGGAAGAGGATGGAATGGTGATGCGGAAGAGGAAGCTTGATTTAGGGCAGGGCTGCACAACTCCAGCCCTCCAACTGCTGTTTGGCTACAGTTCCCATCAACCCTGACTATTGGCTACTGTGACTACTGGGGACTATGGGAGCTGTAATCAAACAACAGCTGGAAGGCCCAAGTTCGAGGCCAAATGTTATTCTCCAGCCCTCTTATTTTCCACCAAGAGCCAAAGCAGCAGCTGGAGGCTTAGATCCAGGCAGAGTCAAACTGAGTGACTGATTTGGCCCTGGGGGAACAGCTAGGAGGTGGCACCTCCATTTCCTTTGCAGGAAGAAAAGCCGTGGGGGTGGCTCTCTGTAGAGTATGACAGGAAAGAACCAAAAAAAGGCAGCCTCCATATCAGGCCACCTCCCAGGACCTTCCAGCCTTGCTTGTACTCTGGCAGAAGAACCCAAGGAGACCACCTTCATATCATGAGAGCTCTGTATCAGACCTCCACCCAGGGCAATCCATCCCTGCTGATACTTCAGGGAAAGAAAATGAAGAGGCCCCCTACATAGCAGGCCTCCTCCCAAATGCAGGATCAGCAATGAGATTATACCTTTAGCCTCCAGGCTGTTTTTCTGCTGGAGAAGAGAGAAGAAGGAAAGCCTGAAAGACAGCACTTGTCACTGCAGATGTTAGAGTTGATATGACAATGAAATAAGACAGCAATGCAGGGACCACTGCATTAGCTACACAACTCAGTGGTCGAATGCCTGTCCTTGACCATCTCTAACAGCCCTTAAAGATGGTCAAGTGTAAGGACAAGAATATGTTTGCTCGAGGCTCATTGTGCATGCACTGAGAAGAATCATTAGAATCAACAGAAGATGCCTTCTTAATGGGATACATTGGGCTGAGTGTTTGCACCTAGAACAACACATCACCATGGGAGTGCTGTGCCCATGAATGCAGTAATGCAAAGAGGTGATGTTTCAGACAAATGGTGCGCCTGATTCAGACAGCTCTAGGCAACAAGCTTGATACTCTGGCAATGATTCAGGAATATCACCCAATCTTCAATGTCAGTTTCCTTTTAAAAGTGAAGAGAGAGTTTCTGTAATCCTGACACCATTACTACATTTTATTAACATTATGCTAACTGGATGGTCATACATTGATTTTCTTAAAAGGATTCAATTTCCTGGCCAGAGTGACCAACATTTAGTCTACTAATTGTTTTAACTTAAGAGAAATAAACAGCTCCAGGAGATATGACTGTTTTGGATGCCCCTTAATAAAAATGGAACTACTTTTATAGAATTTCCTTATTTTACCAAGACCAGATGGCTGAATGTTGAAAGCACATTTAGCAAATAGTCTCTCTCTCTCTCTCTCTTTTCTTCCGATAGAGAATAGTTCATATCTGTATTAATATATGCCAGCCCAGGGCCAACTCCAAAAGTAAATGGGATATTTGGCCCAGGGGTCGGGGAGCCAACAAATCAGCAGCTGAAAGTCCCTTGCTGTTGCCTAGCAACTAATACACATCCCTTTGCCTTGGCTCAGCAAAATTGCCAAATCAGATCTCAACATGGATATCACAAGCCACTGCACACCTAACAATGACAGTGCCTGCAACGAGGCAAGAAAGCATGCATCTTGTCAAGAGAAAGGCACACCACCTACATTCAAGGGTGGAACTTGGGGGGGGCAGCCAGGGCACATGCCCTAGGCACCACTGAGGAGGGGGCGCCACACCAATTCCTGCCACCCCCACCCCATTGCCCACCGGCCCGGCCCCAGGGCCCCTCAGCCACTTGCCATCCTGCTTGCCTTGCCCTCCGGCTCTGGCCTAGGATCCAAGCGGCCTGCAAACTGCAGAGAGCTCTTCTTCTCTCCCTGCCTCTCAGCTGATTGGTAGGTGGGCGGGGCTTCCAGAGAGGCCTCCCTTCTCCCTGAAGCCTGAACTTGGCATTCCCCCGCAAGCCAGGAAGGAGACAGGATGGAAGAGTTCTCTGCAGCAGATTCTCTGCCCAGACCATCCAACACAGCTTTTGCAAGGTAGACTGTGAATTCCTTTTTGTGGTTACCCTCCCCCCACCCCAGGTATATAGGGATCTGCTTGCCATAGGGCTTTGATATGGGGAGGGGGGGAGACTGAGAAGTCTCTGAATATTTAATTAAAAACAGATTGAAAAATTTCTGGCTTTAAATTTCTGGCTTTTTACTATCTAAAAAGGCCTATTGCTTGTTTCATGGCAGAAAATTACAAAAACTTCTGGAACAAACAATATTATATTCATTCATTCATGTATAAATGCACTTATGTTCAAGTTGTTTTGCAACCCAGAAGGTCTGAGTGAGAACTGTGAAGCATGTGTTGTGCTTTTATTTTATTTTATTTTATTTTACTTGTGTGTGAACTGCTGCCCAATAACTCGCAGGGACTTCAGGGTAAATCTGGCCAACATGTGAATGCAGCACCTCCATTCCAGAGGGGATGTGTGTTAAAGGGCTTTAAAAGCCTCCTGTGAAAAACCTCCTGGAATCAAACTTTACTGAATTTGTTCAAGAATTCTGAGAAAACAAACATAGGTTCACCCTGCATGGTTGAAAGTCTCCTTTGCTAATCTGCAGCAAGGGGGCCATTTTAATAATTAGTGTTTCTGGTGTGTTCTAGGCATTAAAAGTAGCACAAATATATAGTACTCAATGTATCCTCTATAATAAAAGCCTTGCCTGTCCGTCCGTGTCACCCAGGTGTGTGTCCGTGTCTCCATCGGCCGTTCTGGGCATGCGCAGAGCGCATGCCCAGTACGGCCAAGGCAAAAACGGACACAGGCACCAGGCAGCCATGTTGGTTGCTTGCCCGGCCACGGAGATGACAAAGGCGGCCACGGGGAGGACAGAGGCGGCAGTACCTTGCCCAGCCGTGGAGATGACAAAGGCGGCCACGGGGATGGCAGAAACGGCTGCGGTGGCCTCAGGGAGGCAGAGGCGGCGGCAGCTCCAGGCCAGCTGCGGAGATCGGAGAGGCGACGCAGGGTCTGGCCCGCCCGCCAAAAAGAGCAGAGACGGCGGCAAAGGGTCCGGAAAGAAAGGAAGAGAGACAGAAATAAAAAAGAAACAAACAAACGAACAAAAAGGCAAGAGAAAGGTAGAAGGATTAAGGGGGGGGGACCTAGCACCCGTTATTATAACGGGCTTAAAAATACTAGTATCACTATTTATTGTGAAGTGTCTGTGTGTGTATTCAGTGAAATGTATTTCCAGGCAGCATACGTATTTTGAAAGACCTGACTTAAATCCTTGGGGGCCTGTGGTGTGTGGAGGCCCTGGACTTTGAGGGGCTGGGGGCCCATTGTGAAATCTCATCTTGGCCCATTCCAACCTTGCTATGCCCCTGGCGGTCACTACACATGGGTTTCTGCACAGCACCTGCACAGAAGAAACTTCCATGTAGAAAATGTGTCTCTTGTAAATTGACCCTGAATTTTCCATCCATGACTGGGATATCTGAGAGTTAGAATCAATAATAAAAGAACAGCACACTGCTTGTGATGGGAAGGGGCAAATTACAATGATTTCTTAGTCCGGCAGGGGCTTGTTTTGGCCCTGGCAGAACTTGGCTGTCTGCTCCTGTTGAAAATTCCTCTATCTAGTGTGGCAAACTAATGTATCCTCCTCCCTCCTGGTGTCAAAGTAAGCACTAGTGTGGTGAATGCACATATACCCCATCATGAGCCAACAGTCATCATAAGACAAAGGCTGGCAGGAATCATTCACTGGTTTATAGACACACACACCTCACCACCTTCTTCTTCCCCTATTTTGCTAGTGGCTATGTGGGCAGGTGATCCTCTAGTCTAGGACAAAGTCATGTTTTTTAAAAAGCATGATATGAGACAGAGAAAATGACACTTGGAATCCTCACATAACTCCTGACTGTTGTTCTAAGTATTTTACAGAGATGGCTCATGTTTTCAGGTTTTGATCAACAACCATGCCTAGATAGTACAGTGTTCCTTTTAACAGGGATTCCCAGATATTGTTGACTACAAGTCCCATCATTCCTGTTTGGACAAGGGTGCAATTTCAGTGCTTGCCCTAGGCGCTATTTTCCCTAGATACGCCTCTGACAGCAAGGTACTCACAATCTCAAAGGAAATGACAGAAACATTAAAACGGTGGACTGCATAAGATAACTTACAGAAGAGAATAACTTTACAACCTCCACAACCAACGATCATGATGATATATGATGCATCTCTAATAGGCTGGGTGGCTCATTGCTTAGGTCAGAGGATAAAAGTAAAATGGATGAAGGAACACTACAGTTTACACATAAACTACTGGCAGAACTACAGGTATTGAAGTCCCATTGCTTTCATTCTGTTGCTCAGCAGAAAAATTGTGCAAATGGCTGTGGACAATATTACAGCAGTAGCATACGTCAACAAGCAAGGGGCTACTATATCCAGATCCCTATGCCTCTTTGTTAGGACTCTATGGGATTGGTGCATTCTCAACAAAAATCTTTCCAACTACAATACATATCCAAAGCAGCAAGAACATTATTGTAGATGAACTGAGCAGGAATCATCACCGCCCACAAATTGAGTCTATCATACAGCCACTCATACATAACATACATATTCCAATCTTCAGAGAATGAGGCTTCCCAAGAATAGACTTGTTTGTGGTTAGACAAAACAGCCTGGTGTAGGCTGATAGCCAGCATGGTGTAGTGGTTAGAGTGCTGGACTAGGACCAGGGAGACCTGAGTTCAAACCCCACTCAGCCATGATACTAGCTGGGTGACTCTGGGCCAGTCACATCTCTCTCAGCCTAACCTACTTCACAGGGTTGTTGTGAGGATAAACTTAAGTATGTAGTACACCGCTCTGGGCTCCTTGGAGGAGGAGCGGGATATAAATGTAAAAATAAAAAATAAAATAAATAAATACTTTCCTTTCACTGGCTCTACAACTGGACTAAATTTGGCTCTGAACTCCACAAGTTAGTTTTCTTGCACCTCAAATGTTCATGCATCTGCCATCTTGGCTTGGGGTGGATGACAGCATTACAAACTACACCACTGAGGTGTCCTGGTGTGTCACTCACTACAACTGTACCTAATTTAGTTCAAATCAGTTAGTCTACACACCTCAAATGTTCATGCATCTGCTATCTTGGATTGGGGTAGATGACAGCATCACAAACTACGCCATTGAGGTGTCCCTGTGTGTCACTCACTGCAACTATACCAAATTTGGTTTAAATTGGTTAGGGAGTCCACAAATTAGCCCGCTTGTGCCGCAGATGTTCACATGGCCACCATCTTGAATTGGAGTGGATGACATCATCACACTCCATACCATTTGGGCATCCCTATGTGTCTCTATAGTTGTAGGAAATTTGGTTGAAATCAGTTAGGCAGTTCACAAGTTAGCCCACCTGTGCCTCAAAAGTGTATGTGTCCGCCGTCTTGGTTCGGGGTGGATGACATCATCACAAACGATGCCGTTGATGTCTCCCTCTGTGTCCCTACAACTGCACCCAATTTGATTCACATTGGTCCAGGCGTTGCAAAGTTGCTGGTGGGGGGACACACAAAAAGAATGCTGGGTGGTCTCATAAGCCTACTGGAAAGTTGGCTAAAAAGTGCAACTTTTACTGCTCAGGTGCAGGACAAGGAAAGGGTTCTCTGGAAGATGTGTTCATTCTACCATGGACAGATGGTCTTCACTATCTATTCTCATCTTTCCCACTGATTTCAAGTCTGTCAAACAAGATAATCGAACAAACTGCAGTCTAAAAATACCCTGGTGGCCGCATCAGTTATGGTTTTCAGTTATCAAAGTTGACACAGTTTTCAAAGAATACTTACTGAATGTCATCATTGGCTCCAGATCTTCTATCCCAGGATAGGACTCAGGTCTTCCACCGTGATGTCAATCTCCTGAGATTAACAGTGTGGAAAATAGAGAGTTAGAACACTATTAAGATCTACTACAGAACATCTTAGTTAATGCAAGGAAACCATCTGCAAGGAGGTCTTATGCTTTTAAATGGAAATGTTTCACTGCATATGCATCTAGGCTAGGCCTGCACAACACAAGGCCTGGGGGCTGGATCCGGCCTGCAGGGACTTTTTTGCTTGCCCTGGGATGGCCCAGAGCTTTGTGGTGCCTGAGGTGAGATGCAAAACATGATGGCCTTGTCCCATGGCCCTGGTGGGAGGGGCACCCCCCCCTTCAAAATTAACCTTTGCAAGCTTTGGGAACTAATAATTGCTTTCATTAACATTTTAATGAGTAACCAATACTTTTCATTTATATTTAATGATTAATTTTAATGTAATTATTAATGTGCTGAACATTTACCTTGGCCGCACCCCCACCATGTCATGGCTGGTTCAGGCCCACCTAAGCATGCCTTCGGAAGATCATCACACTCACTGGATGCAAGGAGAGCACTGGCTTTTTACTTAGACAGAACTAAGATTTTCAGAAGGGACAAATCCCTTTTCATTTCATTTAAAGGATCTAACAAAGGAAATGGAGTTACTATTCATGTTGGATATTAGTAAATTAGCTTATGAACAGCAGCATTTAAAAGTGCCAGAATTGATTAAGGCATATTCAACTAAATCAATGAGTTCTTCTGCTAAATGCCTCTCAGGTATAACCATTAGAGACATTTGCAAAGTCTGGTCTTCAGAAATTCCATTTGTTAAACATTACACCGTGGACACCAAGTGGGCAGAGGGCACATTGTTTGGTAGATCTGTGCTGAAAGAGGTGCTACGATAACACACCTGCACCCACCACTATGAAGTTAAGCCAGCTACTTTCCAATATGTATGAATGAACAGAGGATCACGACAAGGATAAATATGTTGCTTACTTGTAACTAGTGATCCTTGAGAGATCCTCTGGAATTCATACTACCCACTCAGCCACCCACTGCTGATGTGTTTTTACAAAGTTCTCACACTTATCTTTAGTCTTCCTTGGTTGGCGGATGATCTTCTGGCTCTCAGCAGTTGTTCAGGAACTGGGGAGTTAGATGCTCTAGCCATCCAGAATAATGAACATCGCGCCCACATGCAGCTGACATCAGAGTGTCATATGGAGCTTGAGAATTTTTCCTTGGGTTCTTAAAGGCACAGGTGCATTCCAATATGTATGAATTCCAGAAGATCACTCAAGGATCACTTGTTACAGGTAAGCAGCCTGTCGTTTTTTGTTTGCTCACTAGATATCTGAAATTTGTTTGCCACCCCCCTGTAATTGCAATCCCATATTACTCAAGTAGGTTGGCTGAGTTTTATACTTTTCAGAGGTTGCAGTAAGTGAGGGCTGTCTGATGGAATGGAGACAGCCAGGAAAAAATAAAGACGTCCATTAGGCAACAGCAGTGAAGACTGTAAGAGTGGAGAAGCAAAAAGAAGCCTAAGTGAGTTGTTTTACTTGCTTCCTTTCCTACTTAGGGGGTAGGCTGCCACCTGGACTGTAAAAGTATCTGTGAGTGAACATTTGTAATGTAAGAAAAGCTCTGTTCTTTTTTGTGTTTTTGTACTCTGGTCTATGACTGTAATAAAGATTGGGTTGGATTGGATTGGAAAAGCACCGCATTACACTTTCTGGGGAGAACAAGAAGAATGAATGGTAACACAATACCTTCATCAATATTGTAGAAAATGCATATGGTATGTGAACTATTCCTAACTGTAATAGCAAGCTGCTTAATATTTTGGACCATAGTAATGATGTTTTCTCTTTGTAAACTGCTTTGGGTGCTAAATGAGCAAAAGAGCAGTACAGAGGAATTTGAATAAATAAAATGTGCTTATACCATTCTAGAGTGTATACCTAAGATGATTATTTTTTCAAGTCATGCCAATACATGTTTTTCAAAGTTGTTTTTTCCAATTTGGGGTAGCCTTGTGGCCCTTTTGCCACAACATATTTTATTTATACTTTTCAGTATTACCATATATGACCAAGCCACATGGCTTCAGATTGATTTTTCTTAACAGAAATACCATGACATACATATTTCTAACTTTACCCCTGACTTAGTACATAAAATAAATCACTCAAAATAACTTCTTATTTTGAATGGGCAAAAAAGGCAAATGAGTTGGTGTAAGTAAGTGTAAAGGAACAAAAAATTCTAATTGTGCATATGGTGGTGTCTGAAGTTTGAACTATAGTGTCTAGCTGGAAACCAACTCTAGGTTCATGGTAGACTACTAAACAACAATGTCAATTTGGTCGTTACAAAAGGGAATCATTACAAAAGGGATAGAAAAAACTAAAATTAACAGCCTTGACGGCATTTGGAATACTGTGCAAAATTTGCTTATCCAATCTCAAAAATAGATGTTTAGAGCTAGGAAATGTTTAGAAAAAGACAACCATAATGATGAGGGAGACTGGAGCACCTTCCCTAATGAAGAAAGGCTAAAGTATGTTGGCCGGGGGGGGGAGGGGGGAGGTTAGGGGAAACAAACCCTAAGAAGATGATACATTTATTTATTTATATCCATGTGAACTGCTTTTGAGACTGTTGTTTAAAAGCAGTATATATATATTCATCATTTTTGTACACAGATTACTGCAGTTTTAATTAGCCTAGAAAAGACAGCAGTTTAAAGCAACACTTTTGATCTTTTATCTATTTTGGCTCCACAGAGTTTTCCTGCAAAGTAAGCTTAGTTCCAATCTGGACAGTTTGCAAACAATCAACCATACAGCACAGTGTAAATGCACAGCGTTTTTAGGCAATATATCAGATGTTTTGGTACCCTCCATGAAGCAAAAGCTACAAGAGGCAGTTGAAGGAGAGAGACTCTGAGGTTGCCCCCATTTGCAACTATTAAGTGAACTTAATTTCCAGATTTCTTACATGTACTCTTTTAAGACACAATTCAACCTTCCTCCTCCCAACTGCAGATTCATGCAAAGTTTTGCAGAATCTCACTCACAGCAACTAGGACGGGTTGTGCTTCATTATGTCAACTAATTTTTGCTGATTGGATGGCAAGTCCTTTGGAATAAAATCATTTCCCAAAATGGGTGATGGCTGGTCTTCAAAGCTTGTTTCTAATTCACTTGCTCCTGTTTGGTCAGGTGTTGGACTTGCACCAGTAGTTGTAGATGGTTCTGTCACTTCATCATTGCTTAATAATCCCACGGATTCTTCTAAAAAATCTACTTTGTATTTTGATTGATCTTTCCTTTGCACTTTGATAGGACTTAATTTACTTCTTTGCTTTTGAATTTCTGCATCACTTGCAATATTTGCAAATGTTTGCAGCCTCTTCTTAAGTTCAGATTCTGCCTCTTTGATGTATTGGGCTGCTATTGTTTTCCTGCAGCATTTAGTTATGATCCTGTGAGAAAATGAGGGGGAAATTGGTCAGGCCCAGTATTACAAGAGGACAAATTTAACACTCACTACTAAGCACAATTATTTGGGGCTAGGCCCCATTAAAATAAAAGGGATTTGCTTACTCATAAAGGAATTAGGACTGGGCTGCAAGATAAACTTACCCCACTGCATAATAACAGCATAAAACGCTTATATATAATTCACTAAAAGAAACTGTATATTTATCAAAATGAAGACACAGGCACACCAGGGTATAAAAAAACCAGTACAGCATCTAAACACATTTTCTAGTATTGTACAGCCTATTAATGGATGCTGATGAATTTTGAATCAGCGTGGTGGATATAATTCACAATGAAACCAACCAGAATCAGGCCAGACATCAACAAAGATTCCTCCAGAAAGAAAAATGAACTTTGGGGCAAGTTTAGTTTTCTGACTTACTTTAATATCCTGATCTACAGATTGCAGGTGAGGAACATGAATGGCCACAATAAGAAAAGAAAATCAAGAGGACCTGAGTCAACACACAAGTAGATCAATGCTGACAAAGCTGACTCTGCTGGTGAGTTCTGTATGCAAATGCCTGGATGCTGATCACTTACACATTCAGCAAGAAGAATTTCACGTGGCAGTCTGCTTCCACACACAAGTCACCCTTATTTGAACAGAAGTAATAATGATCATTTTTATCCCATAATTCCTCCAAAGAACTCATCATGCAATATGGGGAAGTATCCTGTTTTAATACTACTATGGATATTTATCTGCCGCTTTTCAACAAAAACATTCTCAAAGTGGTTTACATAGAAAAAGAAATAAGATTATTTCCTTTACCAGAAGGGCTCACAATCCAAAAAGAAGCACAAGGTAGTCAGCAGCAACAGCCACTAGAGGAATGCTGTGCAAGGTTTGGATAGGGATAGTTATTCTCCACTTTAAAAGGTGCCTTTCTGCTCAGTTAGCTTACTTAGTTTACTCTCAAAACTGTTCTGTGAGTTTTGACTTCAGGAGGAGGATTTTAGATTGAGAAAGTAGCATGGGGGATAGGGATAGCACTAGTGCTGCACCTCTGATCCAATTTGGAGCCACCCGTGATGCTCAAAATGGCAGGAGGACCTGATCATATCTCCAGCCTAACATGTAGCTTGGCCCTGGGCAGGAACAGGAACATCAGAGTTGCTTACCTGTAACTGAAGTTCTTCTAGTGGTCATCTGTCAATTCACTCCAGTGGGTTTCGTGCCTGCGTGGAAGCTGGTTTGGGATCTCTTCAAAGCTCTAAGTCCTGCTTTTTGGCGGAAGCCCTGCCCCCTTTGTGGTAGTGCCACCGTTCTCCCTCAGTTTGATATGTCTGCCAATCTGAAAAGAGACTGCAGCGGGGAGATAGGGAGAGTGTTTGAATTGACAGGTGACCACTAGAAGAACTTCAGCTACAGGTAAGCAACCCGATGTTCTTTAGCGTGGTCACACTGATGGGCGCATCGCAAGCTGCACTGCACTTACCTGGTGATGGGATGCAGTCAGAATATGGATTGAAGTACCGCCTTGCCGAAAGCAGCATCCTGGTGTACTTTAACATCCAGGGCATAATGGCGGATGAACGATGTTGGTCGTGTCCACCTGGCAGATGGCTGAGAGTGGGAGATTCCTGTCTCACACAGTTGACGTCACCAGCACCCTGGTGGAATATGCCCATACAGGGTGCTGAAGATGCTTGCCAGCCAACTCATAAGTGAGGGTAATGGCCTGTGCAATCCAAAGGGAGAGGGTCTCTGTCAATGAGCAATAACCCCAAATTTCCTTGCCACAGGTTACAAACAGGCGATTGGTCTTGCAGAAGGATGCAGTCCACTCCACATAAAAAGCTAGTGCCCTTTGGGCATCCAAGGTATGTGGGGCCATTTTGGCCAAGTCCGAAGGCTTGAGAAAAAAGACAAACAACATAATGTCTTGAGCTCTATGGAAATATGGCACCATCTTTGTCAAGGAGGACACATCCAAGTGAAGCTGACCTTATCTCAGTGGAAAACTAAGAAAGGTGGGTCCACTTGAAGCGCTGACCCGCCTTGCTGATGTAATGGCGACAAGAAAAATTGTTTTCTGAGACAGATGATCTAGGCCCTACGTCTCCATAAGCTCAAAAGACATACCCATCAGCCTGAAGAGCACCAGTGGTAAGTCCCAAGAAGGTGCCAACGGTGGAGCATCTGGGTAAGTATGAGATAAGCCCTTTAGGAATTGTTTTATAGTTGGGTCATGGAAGAGTGAGTGTACCGATGACATTGAGAGGACTGACATAATGGCCGCCATGCAAACACAGAGAGAAATGGACAGACCTGAAGCAGGGGAAACCAAGGCTGCCTCAGCCACCAAGGAGCAATTAGGATCGCCCGTATTCCTTCTATCTGTATCTTTTGGAGGACATGGGGGAGTAGCAGGATTGGAGGGAAAATGTACATGAAGTGGGCATTCTAGGGAAGAGCAAAAGTGTCACATAGAGAGTGCTTGCCCAGTCCCACTTGAGAGTAATACAGGCAACACTGTTGGTTGTGTTCAGAGGCAAAAAGGTCAATTTCCAGATGACTCCAGCACCAGAACACCTGCTGCAGGGACGGCTAGTAGATTTGCCATTTATGGGGTAGTGCATCTGTGATCATGTTCTTGTGACCCTGGATGTGGATCCCAGAAAACTCTATGTCATGTGTGATCATCTAATTCCAAATCACCAGAGTAAGAGCCCCCAGGGAACGTGAGCCTGCCCTGCCCTGTCTGTTGATATAAGACTTTGTCGTTGTGTTGTCCGTCTGTATGCATACATGATGGCCCCAAATGTGTGGAAGGAAAGTCTGGAGGCCCCTAAAGACCGCCAGCAACTCCAGATAATTTATATGATGCCAAGCCTTGGAGGGGGACCAATGCCGATTCAGATGAAAGCCTATGTAGTGGGCTCCCCAACTGTATTTGGAGGCATCCATCACCACACTTAACTGCAGAGAGAAATAAAGGAAGGGAAGTCCCAGAGTTGAGTTTGGGCATCTGGCCCACCAACAAAAGGAGCTGTGGACCACTTTGGGCACCCTTAGTCTCATAGACTGTAGCTGGTGGAGGGGGCTGAAGTGATCGAGGAACCACCACTGCAATACCCTCATCCGCAAGCATGTGGGAGGACTGCCGTGGTGGAAGCCAGGAGCCCCAGGAGTCTCTGGATGGTTCTTGCAGAGTGCACGGTGTGAGACAGCACATGGTTCGCTAAGGAGAGAATTGCTTCGACCCTTTCGCTAAGGAGAGAATTGCTTTGACCCTTTTTCCCGGTAGGTGTATTTGATTCATGACTGAATTGAATGTGATCTCTATGAACTGAATGACTGTCATGGGAATTAGTTGTGACTTTTTTGGATTGACTATGAGGCTGAGGTCCTCCAGAAGGTACAGAGTTATCCATACATGGTGGTGCTGGAGTGTCTGCCATGAGAACCAGTCGTCTAAGTATAGGAACAAGTGTGCGTTGCACTCATGTAAAAAGGCGATGACTAGCCATACACTTTGTAAAAACCTGTGGAGCAGAAGACAGGCTGAAGAGCTTTGAAATGGTACTGTTGGGAGCCTATATGGAAATGTAGATACTTTCAAAGTTGAGGATGGATATTGACATAAAGAATATATGTCCTTTAGATCGACCCACGTGAACCAAGTCCCCTCTGACAGGACCTGAGTGATGTCTTCAATGGTATGCATCCTGAAGTATCTGTAGCAGATGAATTTGTTGAGGCCCCTGGGGCGCAGTCCGCCATCTGGCTTGGGAACCACTGGGAGTACTGGGGAAAGAATACAGGGGTATTCTCCAGTACTGGGAGAAGCCATCCCAAGAATGGGGATGAACAAGTTTTATGGCGTCCTCCTCCCACAGGGCTTCTACTTCCTCCAGTAAGGCTGTGGTAAGGTACATGGTCTGTATAGGGGATGGTGGAGGGAGAGAAGTGAATTTTATTGCGTATCCAATACTCATGATGATAAGTACCAGTACGTATCTGTAGTTATGCTCTCCTATGTTGGTAAGTATGGCTCAAGAAGAGTACCAATTTGGCGAAAATGTTGTCATGAGCATTTTGGGAAGGTAGAGGACTTGCCCTTAGACTGGTTGGAATGCTGATTAGAAAAGTGAGAGGGCTTCTTGTATTGTGAGGTTTTCTGAGAGTGAAAGAAGTGCTCTGAAACCTGAGACTGCAACGAAGAGCGATAAGATAGTGACTTGTTCCACTTAGATTGCTTGGATAAGCGAGGCTGGTTAGAAGTTAGACTCGTGGAGCATGCCGTGTTCCTGGGCTTGTGGATGTGTTCCATAGTTTAATCTGTCTTTGATCCAAACAGCACCTCCCCATCCAAGTGCAGATCTTCAATACATTTCTTAGCCTCTGGATTGAGGCCAGAAAATCTAAGCCAGGCATGGCAACAAAGGGCGATAGATGTGGCCATGGTACAAGCTGTACAGTCTTCTTGGTGATGGGAGGAGTGGAACTCTTCTTGGTGATGGGAGGAGTGTGTGCAGGACTAGGGCCAGGGGTGGGTGACTCGGCAGTTCCTGGGGTCAGCTGCCTAGCTCTGGGCTTTATAGGAAAGCTGCCTGTAGCAGCAGGCTGCCACTGGTGGGGTCGCCACCAAAGCAGAGACACCAAAGGGGGTTGCCCCTTTGGGGGGATAACGAGGGTGAGGGCCGGGTTGTTTGGCTCAGGAGCCCTCGTGGTGTGTGAAGGTGGGTGGGTATTCTAATTTGGTTTCTCTCTAAAATCCTCGGTGAGTTGAGTTTTAATGTGTCTGGGTCTTTCTGGAGATGTGGAGACGGGATGTATCCACTGACTATGGGACAGCTATTCCAGTGGTGGTGGGGAATAGAAGAAGTAACATTGACAAGTCAGCAGGCCGTTGCAGAGAAAGGGAAATCAGAAGCTTAATTGTTGTTTCCCCTTCTGGCTGTCCTGCCAGCTCTTTGACCTTGGAAAGCAATGCCAACCATCCACAGAGCCTCGTCTTGCTCCTTTGTAATGCCAGGTCGGCCCAGAATAAACCTGAAATCATCCATGATCTGATTCTGGATGAAGGGGCGGTCCCCCGCTTCTTCCTCCAGGGTACTCTGTTGAGGAGCAGGGAGGGGACATGGGCGGGGAGGTAGGTGTCATGGCCCAGACCTCTGAGTCAGAAGAGTCAAAGGGGGAGCGGGAGGATTTGGTTGGGAGAGCAGGCTCAGAAGCACAGCAGGAGGATTTGGCTGTGAGAACAGACTCTGAAGCTGAGGTGGAACGGCAGCAGACAGGGGAATCTGAACAGCTGGCAGAGATGAGGGCTGAGGAGACTGGTCAGGAGGAAGCTGGAATTTCACCTGTCTCAAGAGAAAGGCTCAGTGGGAGACACACAGGCGTAAGATCTCGCGGGAGAGGGAACAGAAATGCTGAGTCAGGACACCCTGATTGGCTGCCGGTTATCTCGAGCCCTATATCAAGAAAATGCTGTTCCTGAGACGGGACTCTCAGCAATGTTGCCTACCGCAGACAGTGTTCCTCGTGTTTATAATTGTTCAACCTTTCTTGTTTCAGCCTGTCCTTGTTCTGTTCCTTCCTTGCTCCTTTATTTCAGTTATTGCTCAGATATCGTAGAGCGGGGTAGCTAGGTTAGTTTCAAGGGGACTTTATTTTGTTTCTACTGCTTTATTTTTGATAGTCATCCTTCGCTTTTGTCCGTGCAGCTAAGCTGCTACTTTCTTATCTACATAATTATCTCAACTCACAGAAGTGGATCTGGAGGGACCATTAATCCTGTCGGGTCTACAACAGTAGAGGGGCTGTATATCTCCCTGACCAGGATCCCTGTTGAAGTGTCTGACCATATTGAATGTGTGCGGCTAATGTGGGGACCAGGGATAGACTGGGACTTCTCTTGGTATACCGACTGCCCCGCTGCCCAATGGAGACCCTAACTGAGCTGATGGACTTGGTCTCAGGCTTGGCGTTGGAGTCTCCCAGGCTTGTGGTGCTCGGGGACTTCAATGTCCACTTTGGGACCAGTTTGTCCAGGGCGGCTTGGGAGTTCATAGCGGCCATGACAACTATAGGCCTACCACAAGTGGTCTTGGGACTGACGCATATTGCTGGTCACACGCTTGATCTGGTCTTTCACTTTGAACAGGGTGGTGTTCCATGGATGGGGGCTCCGGTGATTTCCCCATTGTCATGGACGGACCACCATCTGGTTAAGGTTGGACTCACAACACGTCCCACTTCCGCAGGGGTGGAGGGCCCATTAGGATGGTCCGCCCAAGAAGGTTACTGGATCTTATAGGATTCCAGAAAGCCTTGGAGGGATTTAGTGTTAGCTCTGCTGGTGATCCTATCGACACTCTGGTGGAGAATTGGAATAATCAATTTACCAGGGCAGTGGATACGATCGCTCCTAAGCGTCCTCTCTGACCCGCTTTGAAATTGGCCCCTTGGTATACGGAAGAATTACAGGGGCTGAAGCAGAGAGGTAGACGACTAGAGTGCAAGTGGAGGAAGACACAACTCGAATCTGACAGATAATTACATAGAGAGCATTTGAAGATCTATGCTCAGGCAAAACGTGTGGCAAAGTAATTCTTTTCCTCCTGTATCGTGTCTGCAAGTTCACGTCCAGCAGAGTTGTTCAGGGTTGTGAAGGGGCTAATGTGCACCCCTTCCCCCTTGAATCAGTACTTGGAACCAACAATTACTCGCTGTGACCTTTTAAATGAGTGTTTTGTGGACATAATATCTTGTATTTGGGTCGACTTAGATTCAAATTCCACAATTGTTACGGAATCTGATGCCGAGGTGTCCAGCAGCTCCCCTTATGTGATGACCCTGAATCAGTTTCAGTTCGTGACCCCTGAGGATGTGAAAAAAAATCTTCTTGTTCCTCAAGCTTGTACCCTGAACCCGACCATGTTGGGTCCGTGGGCGAAGTCTGTGAGGTCCACTTGGTCTTGCCCTCGGGCTCAGTACTGAAGGAGGTGGCGATGCCTCACATTCTGGTGGGTCCAATCCCTTTTAAACTTTGAGAATCTCTTCTTGAGATAGTAGAGGAAGCCAAGATTCCAAGACTGGCGAGGCCGGCTTGTGCGGTTGTTGAGTAGACTGAGAAGAGGAAGGCGTATCCGTGGGCTTCTTTGGTATCTTGTAGCACTGGAGCACAACAGATGTAATCGCACCCAGGATTGCATGGGCAACAGGATCAAGTTGCTTCTTCTTCTTTTTTGCTTGAGGGACGGCTTTTGCAATCTTTGATTTAGGTTGTTGCTTCAGGCTCATTCATCAATATTGAGCCCAATATCGATGGCTTGGGCATCAAAGAAGGTTCTGCCACTGGTACCATAATGGCCATGGCAGCAGATTCAGCAGCTAGGATCGGAGGATCCTTAGGCTTCAGACTGGGTTCCGGCATCCCCATCAAGGAAGGATCTGATAATGGAGCTGATGGTCCTGAAATAGAAGCCATTGGAGTAGTGCAGCCAGAGTTTTCTCTCAGAGAAGGGCTCAAAGCCTTTGAGCCCCATTCTTCCTCACTTAGAAAAGGGTTAAATAGTGGTGACAAGAATCCACCTCATGGGCCTCACCGAGGCACACTAGGCAACAGGAATGGCTGTTGGTGGATGGGAGTTTTACCCGGCAAACTGTGCACTGCTTGAGCATAACCTTGCTAGCCATAAAAAGGGGGACACTAAAAAGTTTTTTAAAAGCATCGCAGTGCAACAGAAGGCAGAGGAAAATAATGAGTAAAGGGGGATGCGCTCCCCACGTGGAGAGGGGAAGGCGGGGGGAGCTCCACAAGGAGTTGTGGCACGGTGGCGGAGGGAGGGCCCCCCCAAAAAAACACCGAAGGCGAAAGGCAGAAAATAGACTACACAGTAAAGACTGGGTAGAAGGGAAAACTAAAGAGAGGAGATAGCAGGGTTTCTTTCTTATAGAGCTTCGGAAAGGTACCTCACCAGAGCTGTTCTTCAGTCGATGGGCAAAGAAGACATGAGGGAGAAAGGTGGCGCTACTGCAGAGGAGTGGGGCTCCTACAAAAAGCAGGACTTAGAGCTTTGAAGAGATCCCAAATGGGCTTCCGCGCAGGCGTGAAACCCATCGGTGTGATTGACAGAGACCATGCCAAAGAACCTGTGTTTCCCATATTCGAACTCAACACTCTAGTCACTGCATCTCTTGTATATAGTATAGTGGTTTGTGCTATATTTATAAAACTTCAGGGAATATATCAGCAATGGATGACAAGAGTATGATTAATGGAAAGGGAAAGCAAGAGAGGTAATGCAGACTTTTCAATGCAAATTCTGGGCACAGGAGAAGTCGCAAGTAGAAACCTAGCAGCTGCCTTCACAAAAGTAGCTTCAATGATTACACCTATAGAACTTGCTGTAGAAGCCATTTCCCCCCTGCTCTACAGTAATATGCTACTAGAAGTGAAGAGGAACACAGGAACTTTCTTTAATAAATCAGATCTACATGCTATAAATATTGAAAGGTAAGTGTTTAGAGGTTCTTACAGCCAAATTGTCACTAGAATAAGACTGGTTGCTCCTGAAGATATTAAAAGAACAATCCACATTGACAGAATTCCTGAAAAACATAAACACAAAGAAACATCTATTTAGCTTTACTTAGCATTCCTAACTCTCTCTCTCTCTTTCTCTCTCTCTCTCTCTCTCTCTCTCTCTCCATTACAGTCTTTTTTACCAGAACTCACCATCTTCAGGCAAAGTTGTTACTGACAATTAATTACTGAAATCCCTGTTTAACCCTTGTTTAACTTCTACAATCAAACTCTAAATCTTGGAAGAATTGCATGCTTGATAGACCCAAGTTTTGTAATGGCCCACTGGGACAATTAAAGAATCTCGTTGGCAGTTATGTTCTTTATGTTTTCAGTCAAAATGTGATGGACAGGATTAGACTTTCAAGAGGATTTTAAAACTAATTTCAAATTTCAGTTTTTAATTTAGCATATATACTTTCCAAGTGTGTACCATGGGTTGATTGTTCATGCTCCAAAACTCATACTTCTCCTCACCTTCTGGGGCATTTAAGGGTTTAGAAAATTCAGACCTGTCATATATCTCAGAAAATGCCCCCTCAGAAGCTTAATTAATTAACTTTAAAATAAGTTCAATTGTTTTCAGTGGAGGGCCAGGCCTCTGGAAAGGAAAGCAGCCAGTTCTGATTCAAATTCCCACCTCATTTCATTTTCACAATTATTATGTTGACCAGTGACATCTGCTAGCCATCTAAGAAAATGTATCACTAACTCTCCAAACCATAGTTAAAAAATACAACTGCCCACACAGAAAAAACAACAAAAACCACAATACATAAAAACAGCAATCATCACCAAGACAGGATCTCAGTATTACCAGCACACCACACAGTCCCTGTTATGAAAAAACAACAACAAAAACTTCCTGTGAAATCCAAGCACCTCTGACATTACTGTACTGTTTGGTTATTTACTCAGCACTTTGGCATATCCTCCTCACATCCTCCTTACATTCATTGTTACCATTGTGAGAGCTGCGCAACAAGAGTAGAAATGGGGCAGTCAGGCTAGGAGTAATTGAGTTATTTATTTGCTTTTATATTTGTGAACTGCCTAGAGCCATCTGGGTGAGATGGTATGTATTAAATAAATAAATAAGACTAGCCATTTCCCCTCAAGGTCCCTCACTCCATTAGATCCATAAAGAATACTAAGATTGTACCTAGGAAGTACTAAAAGGCATCATTTCTGATGAGCACTTTGGCCAATATGTTATAAATTCTACATTTTTTTTAAAATTATGAAAGCTGAAACTGCTGATGCTGAATTCTCTTTCCAATTCCAAATTCTTTTATCCTACAGTACATTAAAAACAACAACTGTGAAACACCCACATCTCTAATGATAGCAGGTTTCTGTTTGATTTTCCCTCAAACACTTTTAATTGCTATCCTACTATACCATCAACATTAATGAACACAGGAGCATAGAAAGCTGCCTTATATTGAGTCAGACCATTAGTCAATCTCACTTAGTATTGTCTGCACTGATTGACAGTGGCTTTGGCGTCTCCAAGGTTTCAGGCAGGAGTCTCTCTCAGCTCTTCCTGGAGATGCCAGGGAGTGAACCTGGGACCTTCTACATGCAAGCATGCTCTTCCATTGAAATATGGTTCCATCTCCCTATGTCTTACAGCACTCACATCACATGTAGTCACTCATCCAAATACAAACTAAGGTGGACCCTGCTTAGCAAAGAGGACAATTCATGCTCACAACCACAGGACCAGCATACCTAGCTCTCCCTTCAGACAAGCAATTCTTGTGTCATCGTATTTCTTATTAACATGAGTCACTGGCCGCATGGCCTTGTCCATGTCCCTTGTGGCAGAATCAGAAAAGCGGGGATGGCACGGCAGCCCTAAATCAACCTCCACTAGTGAATCACATGCTCTTCTCCCCAAAATCCTGCCCCCAATCCTTGTTTAAAGCCTTGGGTGAGCAGAAGGGATTACCACAATACCTAGCAGCTACCATCTCTTTCTCATTCAACCCTTAGCCCTTTCCTCCTTGGCCAGCAGCCATGCTTAATTAAAATTGGTTGCTGCACACCACCCATGCTCTGCATCTTAAGGGGCTTTTCTGATAGATATCCAGGCCTTAAATAAAATAACATATCATTGTCACCAGTGGTGGAACAACCTCTGAAGGGGCCAGCTTTCTGCCCAGTCATTTTGGGAGTTATGAACCTTTTTGAGTTTCCCATTGATCTCTATGGGAAATTATCTGATGGGCTACATTAGATAATTTCCCCATAGGGGTCAATGGGAAACTCAAAAAGATTAATAACTCCCAAATGGCTGGGCAGAAAGCTCTGAAATTAAGAGGATGCAAAAACATGCTGTATTTGTTTACTGTATTCCCAATTCTCAGGGCACAGAACACCAGTTTGTAGCCCTTGAGACATAACGAGGGCATGCACACGAGCCACCTGACCCGGGCTTGCACAGCCCTTCCCAGGGTTGTGTGGTTGTGTGGGTTGTGTGGAACGCCGGGATCAGGCCCAATCTCATTGCGGGGATCAGGCCCAATCTCATTGCTGCCCTACTGAGTAACCTGAGTTTTTTACCTGGGTTATTACTGAGGTAGAAAGATGCGACCACGCCCATCTACCACAGTACCTGGTTGTGTGCATACTCAGGCTGCCTGCAGCCCAAGCGCGCACAAAGCCAGGCAGCAAGAGCACCTGGCAGCGGGAGAATCCTCCAATGCACCCGCACTCCTGGCATGGTGCACTGTGGGATGCCAGAGGAATGTTGCTCACTGCGGCGCCAAATGTGTACTGTGCGAGCAGCAGAGCCTAAAGGGGAGGGTTGATCGTATGTGCAAAGGCAAGTAGGATCCTGCCTCCCCGCCAATGCTCCCTATTTTGGTCATGAGAATGATCTTGAACGTAAGCAGGGAAGTGTGCCTGGCAATTTCTGGTGAGAAGCTAGGACAGCTAAGCAGATTTTTCCATTGTTCATTACCATATATAGTTTGTGTCCCTTCCCATAACTAGCAGAAGCAGAATGAATTATGGAAAACAGACAAAAGCATTCAAATCTATTTAATTTGCCTATTATTCATATTTTATTACTAAAAGTGGAATTGCAACAAGATGTAGGGGTGTTCACGGACCGGTTCGTGGTTGTACCAGTCCACTGTGAGCCAGGCGGTTCAAGCAATTCAACCGCGAACCACTCCGAACCAGTTTGAGCTGGTTCATTGGTTTGACCAGCCCAACCGGTCTGTCCAGTGCCCCAGGGTGTGGAGTGGCAGTTTGGTCCAAATTTGGACTGAACCACTACACACAGTCTGTGCACACCCCTAACAAGATGTCGCAGTTCCCAGCCCCTAAGAGAAGTACTATTGTTCAGGGCTCCAGCCAGCACGAAACCTTGTAATGCTGTTTAGGCCTTGGGTGTGTGTGGTGGGGCAGGGAGGGGGCAGTTTTCAGGAGGAGGGAAATGACTCCTTTTTTCTTTCCCACTCACTTGGAGCCTTCAAACAAACAAAAAACCAAAACCAAGCAATATATACTGATTGACATGAGGAAAATTACTCAAAGTAGTCCCACTGAAATTAAAAACCTAACTTATCCTTTTATTTTCAATGGGAAATTAAATTATATCAGCTTAGTTTTAGGCTGTGGAAGCTACAATCATTATGTCAAGTTAGTTCTAGGCTGGGAAGCTGCAATATTGTTTTCATATGTGGGGCTGAAATTTTCTTTGAGCCTCTCTTGTGCTATTGATGTGGACTTTTGATCTTAGTTAATGCAGAAAAGAGAGTGTAGGTGTCATAATATAGATAGATTACAAACAAGGTGAAGCAAGAACCACCTTAAGCCTCATGTAACAAAATGCTCAGTTGGATAAGAAAAACGGAATGAATCATCCTTATATTGTATGCCAATATACAAACAGTAACTTACTGTGACATTTTCCTTCTATTCTCGCACCTTTTTCATCACTACTCTCTCCATCTGGACAATTATTGCATGCTGTTTGGCCATACCTTTCATTGTAAGATCCAGCAGCGCAGAGAGTACAGGTAGTATCATATTTAGCACTGAATCTACCTGGGGGGCATGTTACTATCAAAAAGAAGAAAAAGGGACAACAGATTTAAATTTCCTATGACTCATTTACTTAAAATTTATGAGCCATTTTTATTCGATAAGCCTGCTTTTGACTTCCATTGGTGGTAGACTGAAACAGCTTTATAGATTATGCCAATGTGAAAGAATAGGACACATGCTTCCTGTTCCGTGACATCCTGGCTATTTCAGAAATATATATTTTATATCACCCCTCTCCCCTTGAAGAAAAACCTTTGGTGGGCACAGTAGTTTTGCAGTAGAGAACTCAGCGGGGTTTATCTGTCCACTGAGACAATTGCACAAACATATAGCAGTCAAATGTAATGAAAATCAGTGCCTGCTGACATCTTAAATATGACAAACTGCTTGACTAATGCTGAGAGAAATAAAACTGTGGAGGGGAAAGGTGTCTTGATGCCAAGTAATTTAATAGTGAACCCTGAGCAATACTTTTCAGAACTTCCAGAAAGTGATATTTTCACTGCCCCATATTAAATATTCTTATAGCCAACAGCAACAATTTGAATTAATCATGTTGTTCCCTGATTTACAATCTTATTTCAAGTAGTTTTACAAGTTTAGGATCTTGGACCTATCCACCCCCAGCACAGTACCTCCAGTGACTGTTGCTGGTGTCTATCTTATGTTTCTTTTTAGATTGTGAGCTCTTTTGGGACAAGGATCCATCTTATTTATTTATTATTTCTCCCTGTAAACCACCCTGAGCGATTTTTGGAAGGGGGGTATCAAATTAAATTAAATTATTCCAGAGAGCCTATAACAGAATTTTCACTCTCCTACTAATCAGAAGACTTCTTCCAATCTTTAAACTAAATTCTACTGAGTGAAAAATCTGTCAGATTGGGATTAGAAGTTCCAAATATTTAAATATATGCCCATGCTGTTAAACGCACAATTTAAGCAGGGACAGAGCCACCACTGGGCGAACGGGTTCAAAGAACCCAGGCTGCGCCCAATCGGGACCCGCAAACCCAGCCCCAGACATGCCCCCTGCATCTGACGTCGGTCCCATACGGGGCCATGGGGCCCTATTCAGATTCAAAATCAGCCTGTGTTGCGTTGGCAGTGCAGCCGGAGCGACTCTCCTTGCCCTAAAGGCAGGGAGAGCCACTCCTGGTCCCGCTGCCAATGCAGCGGGGCCAATCGATCTCCCTCTCAAACGGGGCCGAGCGTCCCTATTTAGGAGAGAGATCGGCCCGCGCTGTATTGGAAGCATGGCCAGAATGGCTCTCCCTGCCTTTAAGGCAGGGAGAGTCATTCCGGACCACTCTGCTCAAAGCAGTGTGGGCTGATCTCTTTTCCAAACAGGAAACACACAGCCCTGCACAGCCCCGTTTGGAAAGGAGACCACGCCCCCACATCTGACGTCAGACATGGGGGCATGGCTAGCTGGGTGCATCTGACATTAGATGCAAGGGGCAGGGCCAGGGGGCCATGGCAGCGGCCACACTCGGGCTGCTGCCAGCCTGGCTCCACTCCTGTAGGGAAGAACAGCAATCTTTAGAGATGAATTTAGCCCATTTTTAATTTCCATAAACAAAGAATGTATATGTTAAGAACCTGAATTCTACTGATGTTGTGTTAGTGATTTAGCACAAGCTGAAGTCCTCATGTATGTCACTGCTAACTTATCTCTCTCCTACTTTCCTCCTGGAACACACATGCACAAAGCAAGGTGATCTCATAGGACAACTTTCCTCATGGAAAGCAGTCTTATGAGATCACTTTGCTTTGTGCATTTGTGTCTGTCTGTCCCTGTGTGTGTGTCCTTAACAACTTCACAATGTCTGGATCAATTTGGACCATATCTGTTACAATTGTAATGCCACATAGGGACACCTCAACTCCATATTTTGTGATGATATAATCCATCCTAATTCGAGATGGCAGATATGTGAATGCTTGAGGTGGAAGTGGGCTAACTTGTGAACCGCCTAACCAATTTGCCCCCAACTTGATATACATGTTAAGATTATAGAGGACATTAAACCTTGATATCCCATAAATAAATTTCAGAACCCATTTAAAGATGGTGGTGGTGTATCTTCCACATTAACTACTTTGCAATGGCTGGACCAATTTGGATCAAATTTAGTATAGTTGTCATGCCCTATGTGTGGTGCACCCCATTCCCACAGAAGAGGCTCTGGTGACTACTGTTTTAATGTACTCTGCAAATTGCATTTGGTGTTTGACAACAAAAATGCATGGATCTGAAGATAATGATTGTCAATTAAAATTATAGTGAAAGGAAAACAGGCAGATTAATTCTTTTTAGAACTTCTTGTTTTATAATCAGCAAATAATGGAAGACATGCAACTTTTAGAAAGCAATGTAGGATGGAAGGAGAAATATTTAAGCTCCATGGAAAAAATTTCTGTTTATGATTCTATTCTCTCATACAATGATTTCATAAGAAGCCTAAGATTAGATGGTTTGAGGGCCTCCAGTCTTTCAGTTCTTTCAGATTAAACACATCATCACAATACTCCTTGCCGACTTGGACTCCACTGTTTCTGCAGAGTCTATTAAGGTGGTGTCTAGCAATTCCTCTTGCAGTATTAGATTGGATCAGTTTCAATCTGTGATGCCTGATGACGTGGACAAGCTGCTTGGCACGGTGCAGACTACCATTTGTTCTCTGGATCCTTGCCCAACTTGGCTGCTTCTGTCTAGCAGGGAGATGGTTGGGGATGGCCTAGTTAATATCATTAACTCATCGCTGAGGGAGGGTAGGATGCTTCCTTGTTTGAAGGAGGCAATTATTAGACCGCTTCTTAAGAAGCCTTCCCTAGATCCCTCAATGATGGCTAGTTATAGGCCGGTCTCCAATCTCCCATGGTTGGGCAAGGTGATTGAGAGAGTGGTGGCTAACCAGCTCCAGGTGGTTTTTGGAGGAAACTGATTATCTAGAACCATTTCAAACTGGCTTTAGAGTGGGCTATGGGGTTGAATCTGCCTTGGTCGGCCTGATGGATGACCTTTACCGGGGAATCAACAGAGGGAGTGTAACTCTGTTGGTTCTTTTGGATCTCTCGGTGGCATTCGATACCATTGACCATGGTATCCTTCTGGATCGCCTGGGGGAATTTGGGGATAGGAGGCAGGAAAGGATAGGATAGGAGGCAGGATAGGAAGCAGTCACCACATCGATCAATGTGGTGACTGCAGGCCTGAGATCAGAAGGCGTATAGCACTTGGAAAAACTGCAATGATCAGCATGAGCAAAATTTGGAAGAGTAAATATATTAGTCTTCCAATCAAATGTAGACTAGTCAATGCAATAATATTTCCAATATTTCCAATATGGCTGTGAAACCTGGACTTTGAAGAAGGCAGATAGGAGAAGGATGGATGCTTTTGAGATGTGGTGTTGGAGGCGACTGTTGTGTATCCCATGGACAGCACGCATCACGAATAAGGTTTAGATAGAGTTAAACCAATAAGATCGCTAGAAGCCAAGATTACTAAACAAATACTGACGTATTTTGGTCATGTCATGTGAGCTGATCCACTCGAAAAGACAATTATGCTGGGAATGATCAGCGGAAGAAGAAGACGGGGATGGCCTTGTACTCGGTGGCTAGATATTATTTAAAATGACCGTGGTGGAATTAAAGGAAGCTGTACGAGACAGGATGCCATGTAGTGCATTGATCCATAGAGTGACCGAGAGTCGGACACGACTGAATGGGTAAGAAGAAGAAGCTTTGCAGTGGTTCTGCTTCTCTCTCAGGCAGATTCCAGATGATGGAGCTTGGCGACAGTTCCTCTTTAAAACGGGAGCAATTATATGGAGTCCCTCAAGGCTACATTCTGTCACCAATGCTTTTTAATATTTACATGAAACCACTGGGTGAGGTCATCAGGAGATTTGGTGCAGGGTATTATCAGTATGCTGATCACCCAAATCTATTTCTCCTTATCATCATCATCATCATCATCATCATCATCATCATCATCATCACCATCATCAAATGCATTTACTCTCTAAAATGCCTGCCTACAGGCAGTGATGGGTTGGCTGAGGGATAACAAATTGAAGCTGAATCCAAGCAAGATGGAGGTGCTCATTGGTGGGGATCGGAATTTAAGGAATGAGTGAGATCTTCCTGTGCTGGATGGGGTTACACTCCCCCAGAGGGAACAGGTATGCAACTTGGGAGTGCTCTTGGATACAGGCCTCACCCTGATATCTCAGGTGGAGGCTATGGCCAGGAGCCATTTCTATCAGCTTTGGCTGATTCGACAGCAGCACCCATTCCTTGAAGAATATGATCTCAAAACAGTGGTGCATCAGCTGGTAACCTCCAGGCTTGACTACTGCAATGTGCTCTACGTGGGGCTGCCTTTGTACGTAGTCTGGAAACTTCAGTAAGTTCAAAATACGGCAGCCAGATTGGTCTCTGGGTAACCCGGAGAGACCATATTATGCCTGTCTTAAAACAGCTGCACTGGCTGCCGATATGTTTCTGGGCGAAATACAAAGTGCTGGTTATTACCTTTAAAACTCTGAATGGCTTGGGTCCGGGCTACCTTAGAGAGCGCCTTCTTTGGTATGATCCCCATCGCTCGTTGAGGTCATCTGGAGACGTCCATCTCCAGTTACCACTGGTGGCGACTCGGAACCGGGCCTTTTCTGTAGCTGCTCCTGGTCTATGAAATGCACTTCCAGCAGATATCTGCAGTTTAGGCCTTTAAGAGAGCCTTAAAAACTTGTTTGTTTGGCCTGGCCTTCCAAGGCTTGTAAAGTGTTGTGCTGTTGTTTTTTAAAAGTATTTTAATATTTGCTTTGGGGTGGTATATAAATGTATTAAATAAAAAAAAATTTAAAAAATGGTTTTAAATGGTTTTAATTGTTTTTGAATTGTATTTATATTAATTTTAGCATTGTGTTTTGAATTGTGTGTTTTTATGTCTTTTAAAAAGTTGTACACTGCCCAAAGCCTCTGGATAGGGCGGTTTATAAATGCAATCAATCAATCAATCAATATATATTGGTTTTCTACTAAAACCCCTTTGGAATATTAATAACTTCAATCAATAGTTTTTAAAAATATAAATAAGCTTTCATTATTGCCGCCTAATGGTGCAGTGGGAAAATAACTTGCCTAGGGAGCAGGAGGTTGCTGGTTTGAATCCCTGCTGGTATGTTTCCCAGACTATGGGAAACCCCTATATCAAGCAGCAGTAATATAGGAAGATGCTGAAAGGCATCATCTCATTGCACAGGAGATGGAAATGGTGAACCCCTCCTGTTCAACAGGAAAGAAAGCCACATGGCTTTGAGGTCGCCAGGAGTCGACACTGACTCGATGGCACAACCTTTACTTTTACTTTATTGTCATTAAAACCCATCTAATGCTATTAAGGAAAAGGTGGAGGAAAGGCCTTAATCATCCCATATTAGATGAAGAATGGTCTTGGATATATGTTAATGTCTTAACAAGAATGATTGCATCAGACCCCAATAAACCTTTTTTCCAGCATATATTAATGGCACCCAAACCCACCCCACCACCCCTATTTCATTGTATCCATTATATCCAGCTTCATCATATTACATTGAATGTCTGCTGAAGATGCTCAGCAATATAGGCTGGCTGTGTACATATTATCACTACTACTGTTATTATTTATAAACGACATATATTTTGATCTTCCCCAGTCATAGAACTATTTCAGACAGAGGTTCTTAGTGTAATCTTAGTTCTTAGTGTAATCTGTGAAATGACAAGGAATCTATTACCTCCTGAACCTTAAAAGATACTGCTCTATTATCTGAAAGTTAATGCTGAAACAACAGATTTGAACTTAGCGTATCAACTATGGCTGGCTTGCCACTGTGTCACAGTGAAGCAACAGCCTCAGGCAGCAGACTGGACATTGTGGATGTTGAAGCCACACTCTGGTCCCCGCCACCCCACTATGCCTGCCTTCATCCTGCCTGCCCCACTGCTGCTATTCTCTCCACTCTTCCTGCCTTTTGAAAAGCCAGGGGGCAGGGAATGGAGCAGCAGGAAGTATTGTACACACTTCTTATTGCTCAGGCAGTTCCCCACCTCCTGCCTTTTCAAAAGGCAGGGAGGGCAGAGAGACAAACAGTAAGAAAGAGCAGTGGTAGCACTTGCCACTGCTGCCACCAGCACAAGGTAAGAAGGAGAGGAAAGGGCATGGGGGTGAAAGTTCTGGTTTAGGAGGGAGGGAAGGGCTGTGTGTTGGGCTGAGAAGAGAGTTCTGGGTAGTAGAGTGGGATATAGGGAAGGAGGAAAAGGGTCCAGGTGGGTGATCGTGGGGAAATTCCTCCGTGGAACACTTTACATACCACAGGGAATGGGCTCTCCTGGGGAGGAGGAGGAGAAAGGTTTGTGTGGGCAGCAGATGCAGATTCCTTGGTGAGCTTTGTCTGCCATAGGGATGGGGGCCAGGGGCTCACCAAGCCATCTCAGGTGCCACTGGGGCTTGGTCCCAGGCCAAGATCAACACCTGCAAAAATCTAGATTGTGGCTTATTGGAAATAGGCTTCAGCAGCACCACCTTTTGTTTGGTATAGAAGAGAAGAAGCTGGCTTATCACATTAATGACCAACTTGACTTACTTCTCAAAAAGCTACTTAAGGAATAAACCATTATTTATCTGGTTAAAATAACATTATCTCCTGTTTATTATGTTTTGGAACAATAGGTTCTAACATATTTCTTGTCCTTATGCTCCCCCCCACCCCAGCCTTGCATTAATGGTTTTCTTTCTTTCAACAACAGCAGCAACACTTTGGTTGCAAAAAGGAACTAGGTAGGAATAATATTGTGATAACTTTAAAAGCTCCTAAAATATCTTCACCAGAACCTGTGGTATTGCTTAATATGTTTTGTGATCTGTCTAGTTATAAAATTAATCCCCTAAAATAGACTGAAATAATAGCATTAGACAGGAATATGTAAACAAAACATTGTCTTATGTTTAGGAATCGTTTGAAATACCCATGGCATTCTGATTCCTTAGGTAAATTATTGAATGCTAACTATATCAGGATTATTAAATAAATGCAAAAGTATTATGGGATAAGACAAAATTATCATGAATGGGAAGCCACAGTAAAGATGGCAGTGTTACAAAAGATGCTGGCTGAGATGATGTGCAGCAGAATGGAGCTGCTGTGCACCATGTCAGGGCTGTTGGACTCATAAGGCAGCCCCAAAGCTGCAGAGAATGATCAGTTGCACAGTCAGCACTACGGTACCACAGTTACTCCCATTCGCAATAATGGGAGTAATGTTCACAACAGCTCTGACGTCCCATTGGCATCATATCACTGTGCATCATGTCAGCTGCTGCTTTTATTTACAGTGCTTTCCATCTAAAATGATTAAAAAAACCAAAACAAAACAAAAAAATTAAGTGAAGACCAAGTGCCCCCACCCATTTGATTTAGAATTTATCTCAGCAAACTAGCACACACACACATACTGAGGAAAATAGCTCAGTTAATTCTGAATCTGGAAACTGGAAAACTGTTTGATTAAATTGATATGTCAGCGATGCAATGAGCATAATAATAACTCTCAACAAAAAGACCCTTTATTGTACAAAAAGAAAAACTAAAAGTTGATACACATACACACCGTCCTCACTCAGTTAAGCAAGCAAATGAGCACAGATAAAAACCTCCTCTGTCCCCCAACTGTTATTCTTAGATGTGATCTGTTCCATGACTGGAGGAGAGTTAATGGGGGGGGGGGGGGAGAGAAGGGGAATCACCTGATTCTTCTTAGAGGCTAATCAACTTCATGGCACCAGCCAGTGCCCCTCGAGCATTAAAGTCAGGTCTCAATTTCTCTATAAATAATGCTTTCTTTATTTTCCTCCTTTGTAGGTTCCCTTCAATCCCCCAAATAGATATTTTAGTAGGCACTATTTTGCCTTCATGCTTTCCCCTCATATGCTGATTAATTCAGACACTAGTGCAGTGATTCTCAGTGATGCTTTCCCCTCATACGCTGATTAATTCAGACACTAGTGCAGGGATTCTCAAACTTGGGTCCTCAGGTGTTATTGGACTTCAACTCCCATAATCCCCAGCCTCAGTGGCCTTTGGTTGGGGATTATGGGAGTTGAAGTCCAATAACATCTGAGGACCCAAGTTTGAGTATCCCTGCACTAGTGCAATGCCAATGACATAATCAGGAGTGTGAATCTCTCCCTCAAAGACCCTTACCAAATGACTGCTGCTTTGGCAGCAACAGAGAGAACATCAAGGAGGAAGGTCTCATATTCTCTTTACCTTCACCTTCCCCTCCTCATCTCCCTGACATGCAAGCACCAGGGAAGTTGGGAAGAATACTTAGCCACACTGCAGCTAAGTACAATGTACTATGTGAATGGGTGAAGGGATGGTATCCTCTGTCTTCCATTACATTCTGAACTGGAAAATATCTACTAGGGATAGTAATAATAGCCTGATTTGTAAAGCACATCATTCCTATTTCAAAACAATTCAATATGAAATTAAAAATTTGGCAAGAATAGATGTATTAATTTTTTCTGGGCTGGTAAAAATCCTCATATTAACCAGACATTATAAGATAAGTGGGAAATGGCAGATCAGTGGTGTCAAATTTAACATTATGCTGCATTTTCAGCAGCAGTAAGGAAATGGTTTAGTAACTGCAAGAACATAGGGTTTAAAATATATTATATTAACATTTCTTGAAATGATTTGGTATCTGAGGATGTCAGTCTCACAAAGTGCATGGAAATAGATTTGGATTAATGTACCCTTAAAATTAATTTCTGGAAACTTGGAAAAAATTATAAGTGGTATGGTTATCAGTAGTGTTTCATACTTTTAAAATTATGATTACAATAAATATATTAAAATGACAAAGCATGTGGTGTATCCCTGGCTGTTTTTATTTGTATCTGGTAGCAGTGCTTGTCAGGTTCTTTTTTAAAATATGGACAGGGATGACAATGAGGGCAATTGCCCTGGGCTTCGCACATGGTGGACCACTTCAGCATTGACAAACAGTACATCCCAGCTGAGAAAAGGATGAAACATAGTCTCAAGCATTCAGCCCCTGGCCTTAAAAAGATTCTGATGTTCAGCAATAGAAATATATTGGAAACCAATAATTCATACTTATTCAACGTAGGAGTTATGAGTTCCCATGAGATGCATTAACCATACTTCTTTCTGATCTGAAAGGAAACAATAAAATATGTGCCACTGAATTATTTGTGTGCTAGGATTAATTTCGAGGCAAATGGGGAGATGGTTGCTGCTTCTAAGCGATCTAGCAAATAGGTGAACTGACAAAATTAACAAGCTATTTAAGAGTTAGGGGAGGACACCTGTTAGATAATAGATTTGTGAGCACACTGTTTATTCAATACTGGAATAAGAAAATTAATGATAATATATTCAATCTTATGCTCCTTGTAAAAATGTTATGTTCTTTCTGTCTCTTCAGTACCCTGAGATTTGGGATACTTTATTTTCCATAAAAATATTATTTTGGGGGGAAAAGGTAAAACATATCATGAGAAGTAGTCTTATTATCTAATATACAACCCTTGGACACTCACCACAACATCCTGGACACATTGTATTGTTGTTTATGGTTATTACATTTTTCCCAAATCCTGGTTTACAGTGGTCTACTTTGACACCAGTCAGAGAGCCAGAAATGTAATTCAAACTATTACTGGGAGAAGAGTCGGTATTTTGGACGTCAAAGAACTGTTTGATCCTCGCATATGCCTAGAGGCAGAACAGTTAATAAAGAGAAACACATTAAAAGCACACAGACCAAACTGTGACCTAGCTAGGATGGTGGCTCATGGATACATGATGCAAGGTGTTCTTTTATACTAGTGTGCTGACTAGTAGCATCTTTAATAGGATTACAATAGTAGCAGGCTTTGAGCCATTCTTGTGCATGAGGCAAGATGGAGTAGAGTTCTGACAACAGGATACCACCTAGGAGGCTGACTAGGTTGGAGCAGCTTACAAGGCTCTTCATAGTAAAAGCAATGCATGAGACTTTTGCATCACTTCTACCAAGCCAATGACTCTTCCTTGCTCTATCAACTCTCATTTCTTCCACTGTCCAGTGTTAAGCAAGGAGGGGGGAATGGTCCCTCCGAACTCATTCAAGTCAGTCCATTAAACTAGAAGCATTTAATATCTAATAATATAGACATTTTCCATGCAAGGGAAATCAAAAGGATATTGTGAATTTATAAAGATTTTGCATATTCTTAAACTTTTCTTCTTGACATATGCAAGTCATGAAGCATACAGTTTTTAAACATACCATTAAAAATTATTATTTTGAACCTTCAGAATAATTATATTTCACCTTTTTGATATTGCTGGTGGAATTTTCACATTGAGAACTCCTACAGAAATCTGCTACAGTCAGTACTAAAGGAAACACTGCAAATTAAAGAAAAGTAAACAGGGATTGTTATATTTTAATTGGATGTTTAGTTAATAAAGTATTCTTCTGTTAGTACTCTGTCCCACCTCGGAGAAAATCCTGAGAATAATTCTCACAACATAGTGACCTTACCACAGGCAGGAATCAGGCCTCAGTGCCTTACTTACTTACTTACTGATTTGATTTATATATTGCCCTTCCAAAAATGACTCCGAGTTTTCATTTAGTATGTACATTCTAGGATGCTACTATTTAAAGGATCTCAGTAATCTAAGGTGCCAAGCATTCATCTGTTTAAACAAACACCAAAAGCTACTATTTAACCATGGTCGCTTTTTGAACTGATCAACTGATCAAGGGATGCAAGGTTAGCAATTTTTGTTCCATATACAGACTCATCTCCTCTATAAATTGGGGCTCAAATAAAGGGTGTATCAATCCTCCCTCCCTCATAGTAGTCTCTAGCATTTTGCTGCCTGAAGCAGATTATCAAATGGCAATCCTTTTCTCTCTCTTTTCCTATTAAAATCAGTTCCCAATTACTTCCTTTTTCAGATTTCTCCCTTCTTCCTTTTCTGTTTGGAAGGGGAAAAGAAAAGCAATGTGGCAACACTTAATCTTTTATTTGCAGTCCATCTGTGGGAGTGTAGGATTGTAGCAGATTACAGCCTTTGTCTCAGAGCAAGCTCACATGAGGGAAAGAAATGCTGAATCATCCCTGCTGAGCTTTCTGGCAAGGGCTAGTCCTAAAACTCTTCTGTATTTCTGGTAGGTTCAAAAATGTCTGCCACCACCACCCTTCTCTATTACAGAACTTGAACCTCCCTAGGCTTGGGGTGGAATTCCCAGGGAAAACTCTCTTTCTTTTGCTATTGGAAACGTACAAAAATCTTCCACATGCAAGACTACACATGGGGAGAAAACTAATAGCTGCTGAGCTCCTGAGGCGTGTTTGCACCACAGAAAAAGCCCCCTTTCAGCCCCCTCCCTTTCTCTTGAGTTAAAAATCAACTCAGAGGCTTATACAAGAAAAGAACAAAAAGAAACAGTTGTATTCAAATATTACAGACTTCTTCCATCTGAGGCTTTCTCAGTTTTTAGTTAAAGGTAAAAATACTCAGTAGGTTACAAGATTACGTCAAAAAGCACTCCGGGTGATGTTGGGGCGGCACCCTTTAAAAATCGTTATCCAGTTGCAAGGAAAAGGTATGTAGGAAAATACAAAAGCAAAATTACAAGCTTACAGAGTCTTTTGCAATGCCCTGGCTGGATGGGCAAAGGCTAGTGTTTCTTAGTTTAGTTACATTCCAGGAAACAATAATAGACCACTCTCAGGGATATACAAAGCACACAAAAAAGAAACAGAAAGTCTAATGCAAAATCTGACTAAACAAACTTTCCTTAGACTAAACTTCCTGAAGCCCCAAACCCTGGCTTCCTTTGTCACCAAAACCCTGGTTGAGAATCAAGCCCCTGCAGTCCTATCGTCCAAGATATACAGCCATACTCCATGGACATATGTCCTGCTCTCTCCCCCAGCCTGCTTCTTCTAACAAAAAAAAGTCCCCTTCCTCCCAACAGCTCTCTAGGTCCCACTTACCTGATGTGGGTGAGAATTATCTAAGAACTGAGGTACTGACACGCCCTTTCCTAATTATTATACTGGCTGTGTGAGGGTGATGTCAGAAAATCACAAGCAACTTTGGAAACTTCCCAAAGGGTCAACTGCACAAGCATAATCCCTTATGCTCAATCCCTTATGTTCAAGGACCATTCAAAGGTAATTGGTTACAGGTAAGCAACCTGTTTATCCATCTGGATGAGCTAGACAGCGCCGATTTTGGCAGTGATGGCAGGCTTGGCCTTGGGTCGAGGAGAATATTTTCATACAAAGAGGCCTTCAGTCGTAATTCCCTGCTTAAATGAATCTTTTTCTTAAATGACAAACAGACCTTGCGGGTACTGGTATTATGACTGTCTCCCAAATAAATGAGACAGTCAGCATGGCTATCAGAGGATGGCATAGTGTCCCTGCAGGTCACACACCTTTTAAAACTTTTAGGCATAGACATAGCCAAGTCCAAAAAACTATCTGAGATCAGCCTAATCAGAGATAAATTGCAAAATCCAGAAGCACAGTCCAGAGAGCAGTCAAAAAACAGACCGAGGTCAAACAATCCAAATACAGCAGTAAATCCAAGAGACAGAAGAATAGTCAAAAACACAGTCCAGGTCAAAGCACAGAGAGTTAGTAAAGAGTTGTCAGAAAACAGTCCAAATAACAATATTCACTTTCTCACAGGAATGAGAGAACAGGAGCAGATCCTTCACGAGGCAGCACAAGTGGAGGATGAGAAAAGGCAGGCGCTCTATAGTCAGCTTTGTAGGCTTCGATATCATTACGCCTTAAAGGGCTGGAGAGCACCTAAACGGAGCTAAAGATTCTTCTGTGGGCCTCCTGCACAGGCTCAGAGGACCCAGTTGTGTGGGAACATGGATCCCTACAGAGATCAGATAGTAACTAGGTATATAATGGGAGTAAAAGCTCATCCAGATGGATAAGCATGTTGCTTACCTGTAACCAATGATCTTTGAATGGTCCTTGAATTTAAGGGATTGAGCATAAGGGATTATGCCTGTGCAGTTGACCCTTTGAGAAGTTCCCAAAGTTGCTTGTGATTTTCTGACATCACCCTCATATGGCCAGTATAATAATTAGGAAAGGGCATATCAGTACCTCAGTTCTTGGATAACTGCCAACAACTGAATAACGTCAAATGGAGATACTGAAGTTTAAAGAACACAGAACTAGATTACACCTGCAGTGGTGTCGGTGGGTGGGTTGTGTGAATGCAGGGGGATAACTCAAGGACCAATGTTTACAGCTATGCAACTTTGTCATAGTGTTCTATGCATTCACACATATGGGAAAATTAGCAACCTCCCCCTTATGGAAAAGAATGCCAATGCGACAGAGCAATACTTGCTTCAGAACCCCTCTACCAAAAGAAGCAGCTCCAATACATAGTGCTTGATGAACAGTGACTCTGAAGAACATGTGGCAGCTTTACATGTCTTGAATACACATGCCAGACAAGCTAGCTGCCAAAAGACCCCTCTGCTTTGGTTGAATGAGCTTTAATCTTTAGAGAGGCGATAGATATACAGAGACTTATAAGTGAGGTCTATAGTATCAACAATCCAATGAGAGAGTCTTTGGAAATTATCTTTCTTTTATTTCTCCCTTGGTATGATGTAAACAAAGCAGTATGATTCCTGAATTGATTCATCCTACAAACATATCTGATTCCAGATTTGGAAGAAGATCGGTAATGTAATGTCTTGGATGATATCATGAAATGACAGTGATATGACAACCTTGCCTTTGTGGAATTTAATGTAGGTGAGTCAAATCTTAGCACAGATAGCTCACACCCTACTAGATGAGGTAACAGCTATTAGAAAAGCCATCCTTAAGTAAAGTAGTTTAGAGAAACTGTAGCCATAGGTACAAAATTTTTAGAAATCAGGGCTGATAGGACTGCTGAAAGACTCAATTGCTAACAGGTTCTCTTGTCATTTAACCCCCACAGGAATCTCTCGCGCATGGGATGAGGAAAAAAAAAAAAGCTGAGTCCATTCCTGTATGAAACATAGATATTGCTTCAAGGTGAACTTTTATTTATTTTTAAAACCTTTTATTGGTTTTATTTAATAAAAAGTGTAATAAAAGCATGATTACATCCAGAATTTCCAAACAACCACAGATACATATGACATTTCAAGAAACGCCACTGCCAACCTATCGTCAGTCTCCCAGATAACTAAGCAATAAGAACATATATAAAAGCAACTTCACACAAGATTTAGTAAATTAACAGAAAGTAAAGAACAGACAAGTACATCCCAAATCTATAATCGTAGCATTATAATAATAGAAAAAGACAGTGTTTGATTTAGGAGAAATAGCTCAAAAAGAAATTATCTATCTATCTATCTATCTATCTATCTATCTATCTATCTATCTATCTATCTATCAAATTTATATACCGCCCAAACTTTTGTCTCTGGGCGGTTAACAGTTAGATAAAACAATTAAAACACATAAAAATTTAAAACAATTCAACAATTTAAAATCAACCACAAAATTAAATCCTACAAATTTTAAAAAGCTGGAAAAGCTTGGGTGAAAAGATGTATTTTGTTTCTTAAAAATAGCCAGAGATGGGGAGGATTGTATCTTAGCAGGGAGCACATTCCACAATCTCGGGGCAGCAACCAAGAAGGCCTGTCTCTGTGTAGCCACCAGACGAGCTGGCAGTAACTGGAGACGGGCCTCCTCAAGTGATCTCAGTGGGCTGTGGGGCTCATAATGAAGAAGATGCTCTCTTAAATACTCAGGGCCTAAGCTGTTTAGGGCTTTATAAAATTGTATTTACTTTGTATTTTGCCTGGAAACCTATTGGCAGTCAGTGTAACTCCATCAGCAAGGGAGTAATGTGGTCTCTCTGAGATGACCCAGAGACCAACCTGGTTGCAGCATACTGAACCAACTGAACTTTCTGGACTACATACAAAGGCATCCCCATGTAGAGCGCATTACAGAAGCCAAGTCTGGAGGTTACCAACAAATGTACCACTGTTTTGAGGCCATTAATCTTGAGAAACAGGAGCAGCTGGCGTATCAGCCAAAGCTGGTAAAAAGCACCTCTAGCCACCGCCTCAACCTGAGAAACCAGGGAGAGGTATGGATCCAGAAGTACTCCCAGACTGTGGACCTGTTCCTTTCGGGGAAGTGTGACCCCATCTAGAACAGGTAGGTCAAAATCGTCTCTGGATTTCTGACCTCGCACAATAAGTACCTCCGTCTTATCTGGATTCAGCTTCAGTTTATTCTCCCTCATCCAGCCCGTTACTGCTTCCAGGCAGGCATTTAGGGAAGATATGCCAGCTCCTGAAGAGATTGAAATGGAGAAGTAGATCTGGGTATCATCAGAGTACTGATAACACCCAGCTCCAAATCCCCTGGTGATCTCTCCCAGCGGTTTCATGTAGATGTTAAAAAGAATTGGAGAAAGTATGGAGCCTTGAGGGACACCATACTTAAGCTCAGATTTCGAAGAGCAGCAGTCTCCAATAGACAGCATCTGGAATCTGTCCGAGAGGTAGCAGCGGAACCACTGTAAAACAGTGCCTCCCACCCCCAACACCCTCAGATGTTCCAGAAGGATACTATGATTGATAGCATCGAAAGCCACCGAGAGGTCCAAAAGGACCAACAGAGTCACACTTCCTCTGTCAATTCCCAATTGGAGATCATCCATCAGGCCGACCAAGGCAGTCTCCACCCCATAGCCTGCCCGAAAACCAGTTTGAAATGGGTCTAGATAATCAGTTTCCTCCAAGACTGCCTGGATCTGAGAGGCCACCACTCTCTCAATTACCTTGCCCAGCCATGGGAGGTTGGAAACAGGCCTATAGTTGCTCAATTCTGAGGGATCTAATGCAGGCTTCTTTAAAAGAGGTCTAATAATTGCCTCTTTAAGACAAGGAGGCATCCTGCCCTTTCTCAGAGAAGCATTTATGATTTCCACCAGGTCACCTACAACAGCCTCCCTGCTAGATAGAACAAGCCATGTCGGACAAAGGTCAAGAGTACAAGTGGTAGGCCTCACTGCTGCAAGCAGCTTGTCCACATCCTCAGGAGTCACAAACTGAAACTGATCCAGTCGAATCACATAAAAGGAGTTGTTGGGACCTCCAGTTCAGACTAAAATACGAGTTAACTAGATTTTACTATGTAATAAGGTAAAAAAGACTGTTTTCTTTGTAATAAGGTGAGGTGATATTACCAAATTATCTCATTCATATCTAAAGATAAGTAAAGGTGTATTACATTACTACCAGTTAAAATATATGTAAGTGTTATCAAAGTATCTAAGTATTATGTTTAATGTAAACTGAAATGCGGGTTAACTAGATTTTACTATGTAATAAAGTAAAGTAATATTACCAAGCTGTCTCATTCATAACTAAAAATGAGTAAGAGTATATTATGTTGCTACTAGTTAAGGGATATGTAAAATTTTGGTATCTAAATGATATGTTTAATATAAAGACTTGAGTATCTAAGTACTATATTCAATGACTATGTCAGTGTTAAAATTGATTTAAGTGTCGTTAAGATCTAAGACGTGTATGCCTCAAACACTAATACAGAATGGTAAAAGGGGGGGGGGGGATCATCCAGCTGTGTTTATTCTTTCCCGTCCAAAAATAATGAAGGCCATTATACCTCAGAAAATGTCTATATCCCAATCTTCCAGAATGAACTCAAGCCAGAAAAGCACTGACCATCTGAGTATAAAACTTAGTTTTAGGAAACCACTCATGTCGTTTTGCAGAAGATTTCTTAAAGTGACAAAATCTATTTATTTGGTTAATCCATACCAGAGCAGTATCTTAGAATTCAAAGAAGCGATTCTGTCTGTGTCTTGTCTGAGAGTGAAATTATGGGTCTGAGTAAGAAAAGCCACAGCCTGTAAAAGGAGAAACTCAATCTCCTTGTTCTGCAGTGATTGATCATGTATTTCTTCTGGTCCAACGATGAGCAAAGGAGGAGATTTCTCCAAACAGGCCAGACAGATCAGATCAAGATTCCTCTTCAGCTGAATCATATCGATCACATCCAGATTCCTCTTGATCCAAGTCAATATTCAAAATAAGCAAGCATAAATGGTCCAATTTCTTCTCAATTCTGGTACCAAAATTACATCACTCTAAGGTTATTAACTGTTGAAGTCCTGAAAATAAGATTTCAGCTTGAGGGTAACCTTCCATTGTGTTGGTTACTAACTTGCAGTTTAGACACTAGGGTAATACAAAATAAAAACAAAACCTAAATGAGCCCCTAACAAATGTGTCATTAAAAAACGCTATTTAAATCTCGGGAATTCAAGCTAAACCTGCACTCTGTGTATGTTACATTTGCTTTAAGCTAGTAAATGATTCCCTATTTACAGATTAATAAAAGCTATTATTAATTGGGTTCACAAGTTAGACCCTATGTTACAAGCAACACTGCTATTATAATTCAGTTAACTTCAGCATGCTCTTTCCATACAGTACAAAAGAAGGTCCACTGAGGTCATTTGAGGAGGTCCGTCTCCAGTTACCGCCAGCTCATCTGGTGGCCGCACGGAGATGGGCCTTCTCGATTGCTGCCCCGAGATTGTGGAATGCACTCCCTGCTGAGATGCGATCCTCCCCATCCCTGACTATTTTTAAAAACATCTGAAGAACCACGTCTTCACCCAAGCTTTTTCAGCTTTTTAAATGTGTAGTTTTAATTTTATACTGTTTTAGGGCTTTTAGCTGTTTTATTGATTTTACTGTGTTTTAATAGTTTTATTTTAATTGTTAATTTGTTTTAATTGTTTTTATCATGTTGTGAACCGCCCTGAGCCATTTTTGGAAGGGCAGTATATAAATAGAAATATAATAATAATAATAATAATAATAATAATAATAATACCCCCAGTGAGGCACTACCTTGGCGTGGTTGTGGGGCTTGCGTGCTCTGAGGAAAGTGAGAGCTATGCCAGAGGTCCAACCATACTGGACAGGTCTCACCAGAGGAGCCAGACAAAAAGTGCCTCTCCCATCAACAATATGGTGAGACGTAACTTTAATAAATCTATACCGGATCGGTCGTTGCCTGGGTCAACAAGGACCGCGCAAGGTGCTGGAGTCCCTGGACATCTGGTGGCAAGTGGGCAACAGGACTCAGGATCTTCAGTTGAGCAACCAGGGCTGAAGACAGCAAAGTTACTGGAAGAAACGTCGCTTAACCAAAAAAAACAAAAACAAAAAAACAAAAAATGCCAACAAGGAAATAATGATCTGCTATTACAAGTCTAGTCCAACTAGAAGAGGTTATTTAAAAAGAATGTACCAAATTTGGAAAGAGAAGCATCCAGATACAGAAATAACAGAACAAAGGCTAGCAGACCAGAGAAGATTCATAATAAGAAATAAAGTATTCACAGGAGTTGAGCTGGAAGAACTGCAAAGAGCAACACAGGCTCAAGAGATGGAAGAAGAATCACCACCAAATGAAGCAGTTGCTCAGGCGCAGGTAGAGGAGGTGTTGGAAATAGAGGATACCACTGTTGCTGAACTGTTTCAAAATCAAAACCAGGCAACCTCCCTTTTGCCTTCACCTCAAAAACCCAAATGCCATTTAACAGAAAAGCAACAAGAACTAAAGCAAAAAATAACTGAGCACATGAACCAAACCACCACCAGGGTTCGACTTCCAGCTCTAAAAACAGTTGCCAAAAAACAACTTGCTCAGGAATTAAAAGTTGTCAGTGCTGCACTTGCAGAGATAACAACCAATAATTTGCAAGAAACAAACCAACTAATGTACAGTGCAGCAACAATAACAACACAAGAGCTCGGATATAAGATCAATGGACCTGTAAAAAAAGAAAGTAGTACATCACCTAAATGGAAGATTAGACTAGAAAATAAAATCTCCAGGCTTAGATCAGATGCTAGTAAATTGAAAGATATGAAAGACAAGAAGCTGAGGAATGAAAACACCAAACAGTATCTGATCCAAAAATACCACCTAGATTCAAGGAAAATTAGAGAAGTCCTGGAAATAATAAAGCAGCAAATAACAACAGTGTCAAAGAAGATTAGCAGATATGAAGCCAGAACTACACAACACAGGCAGAATCTCCAATTCCAGTTGAATCAGAGACGTTTCTACCAAAGCATAGAAGGAGAAACTGCAAGAAACATAGAAACACCAAATAAAGAAGAAACAGTGCAGTTCTGGGGGAAATTATGGGACAATCCAATAGATTATAATAAAAAAGCAGGCTGGATGAAAGAGGTCAAAAAATGTAACCAACAAATGCAAGATCTAATAATAACACCAGAATTAATAAGTGAAAGAGCAAAGAAAATTAAAAATTGGACTGCTCCAGGCGACGATGAACTGCATGGCTTTTGGCTTAAACACCTAACAAGCCTTCATAAACAACTATCAAAACAGTTCAATCACATTTTGCAAGGAGGTGATATTGAACAATGGCTAACAACTGGGAAAACTCATCTCATCATGAAAGATCCAGCAAAAGGTGCAGTTCCAAGTAATTACAGACTGATAACCTGTCTGCCAACCATGTTCAAATTATTAACTGGAATAATAGCAGATGAAGTAATGCAACACTTATTAACTAATAAGCAGCTTCCAGTTGAACAGAAAGGAAATTGCCCGAACACCAGAGGCACAAAAGACCAGCTGCTGATTGACAAAATGATTTTAGAAAATTGCAAGAGAAGAAAAACAAATCTAAGTGTCGCATGGATTGACTACAAGAAAGCCTTCGACTCATTGCCTCACACATGGATACTAAAATGTTTAGAATCAACTGGTGTTAGCAAAAACATTCAGATATTTATAAAAAAAAGCAATGAGCATGTGGAGTACACAGTTAACAATCAATGGCGAGACACTTGGACAGGTTAGCATTAGAAGAGGCATTTTCCAAGGGGACTCACTGTCCCCTCTGTTGTTTGTAATCGCCATGACCCCACTTCCACAAATACTAAACAAAACAGGCCTCGGATACCAAACATCTAAAACATCAAGTCAAATCAACCATCTGCTGTACACGGAAGATCTGAAGTTGTATGGAAAGTCCCAGTCAGAAATTGAATCACTGCTAAACACTGTCCGTATATTCAGTAGTGATATAGCAATGGAATTTGGACTAGACAAGTGTGCTGCATTAATAATGAACAGAGGGAAAATAAGAAAAACAGAAGGAATAGAACTGCCCAATGGAAGCAAGATCAAGAACCTGGAAGAGAAAGAACCTTACAAATACCTGGGCATTCTCCAGGCTGATAACATCGCACACACTGAAGTTAAAAGAAAAATTGGAAATGAATACATCAGGAGAGTTAGAAAAATCCTCGTCCAAACTCAATGGCGGGAACACCATACAAGCCATAAACACCTGGGCTATACCTGTTATCAGATACACTGCAGGAATAATAGACTGGACCCAGGCAGAGCTAGAGAGACGCTAGATCGTAAGACCAGGAAAATCATGACCATCAATCATGCTCTGCACCCCCGCAGTGATGTCGATAGGCTATACCTCCCTCGCAGCTCAGGTGGAAGAGGAATGCTGCAAGTCCATCAAACAGTAGAGGAGGAGAAAAGAGGCCTTGAAGAATATATCAAGGACAGTGAAGAAGATGCACTTCAAATGGTCAATAATGTGAAACTATTCAACACCAATGAAAGAAAGCAGGCCTACAAGAAAAAAGAAGTCAAGAACCGAGCAGAAAAATGGAAAAATAAGCCCCTGCATGGTCAATTTTTCACAATATAAGTAGAAAATCAGACATCACCAAGACCTGGCAATGGCTTAAGAATGGCAACCTGAAGAAAGAAACAGAGGGTTTAATACTGGCTGCACAAGAACAGGCACTAAGAACAAATGCAATAAGAGCAAAAGTTGAAAAATCAACCACAAACAGCAAGTGCCGCCTTTGTAAAGAAGCAGATGAAACCGTGGACCACCTAATCAGCTGTTGTAAAAAGATCGCACAGACTGACTACAAACAAAGGCATGACAAAGTAGGAGGGATGATACACTGGAACATCTGCAAAAAATACAAGCTACCTGTAGCCAAAAATTGGTGGGACCATCAAATTGAAAAAGTTGAAGAAAATGAAGATGTAAAAATATTATGGGACTTCCGACTACAAACAGACAAACATCTGCCACACAATGCACCAGATATAACTGTAGCCGAAAAGAAAGAAAAACAAGTCAAAATAATTGACATAGCAATACCAGGGGATAGCAGAATAGAAGAAAAAGAAATAGAAAAAAAAAATCACCAAATACAAAGATCGACAAATTGAAACTGAAAGGCTATGGCAGAAAAAGACCAAAATAATCCCAGTGGTAATTGGCGCCCTGAGTGTAGTTCCAAAAGACCTTGAAGAGCACCTCAACACCATAGGGGCCACAGAAATCACCATCAGCCAATTACAAAAAGCAGCTTTACTGGGAACAGCCTATATTCTGCGATGATACCTATAACAACAGCAACAACATTGACAATAAAATTCAGCCATCTCAGGTCCTTGGGAAGGACTCGATGTCTGGATAAAACAAACCAGTCAATAACACCTGTCCGACTGTGTAAAATAATAATAATAATAATAATAATAATAATAATAATAATAATAATAATAATAATAAAAATAGGGTACACCCATACAAACTCGAGTTTTTTACAGTTAAAAACGTAAATATGTCTACCCTAAAATAAAGACAACCATTAGTAAACAAAACGCGTTACGTTATACAAAACATGAAGGAGTGAGTCCCTCAAGTGGTCATCCAAAAGAATTACAAAGTACTAATAAAAACAAGAAAGAAAGAACACTTAATCTTAACCAAAAGGGCCAAAGTAGGTAATGACACAACAGAAATAGTAAAGCAATAAGTCTTGGGGAAATTTATGGCTACACACGAAGAATAAACAAGTGACAAATTAGTCTGTAACAATTAGTCTGTAATTAGTCTGTAAAAGCTAACAACTTTTTGCAGCAAAAAAGAGAGTCAGAAGTCCTCCTGAATATAGTCCAACAAATTTCTCCTTAGAACTTCGACATATATATAGAAAAAAGAGGCTTTTCCAAAGTAAAAGTATAGTGTCCTATAGTGCAGTTAGAGATGTAAGTTATCCGACGAACAAGCTTTCTTGTCAAAATTCCAAACGTTGAAATGAACGAGAATAGGGAGGATATAGACGTAATTATAAAGATGAAAATCAAAGATAAGTATACTTAGGTGCAAGGAAATACTGGGGGGAGGGGAGCCATTCACACATGGTAGTCTGATCTTAAAACTGCTGACACTTAGTTTCCTGATGGTATATTATAGAGTCTCAATGCAGTCCTTGATATTGAAGAAAGTCCCTTTTCTGGGTTCATAGGAACATAGGAAACTGCCATATACTGAGTCAGACCATTGGTCTATCTAGCTCAGTATTGTTTTCACAGACTGGCAGCGGCTTCTCCAAGGTTGCAGGCAGGAATCTCTCTCAGCCCTATCTTGGAGAAGCCAGGGAGGGAACTTGGAACCTTCTGCTCTTCCCAGAGCGGCTTCATCCCCTGAGGGGAATATCTTGCAGTGCTCACACATCAAGTCTCCCATTCATATGCAGCCAGGGCAGACCCTGCTCAGCTATGGGGACAAGTCATGCTTGCTACCACAAGCTTCTATTAAAAAAACCCCAGCAACCCCCAAGAAATGATGAGCTCTTCACCTTGAAAACAGCTTTGACCAGCTGTTTTTAATTAAGGGCTGTGCTGCATGTCAGACAGAGCTATAAAAGCTTCCTCTCACTTTCACATCACTATCTTGCTACCTGGCAAGGTGAACTTTTAAAGGATTGTTGGAGAGATCCATGGATTTTAGAGATGATGTGTAGAGTAATATCTGATGTAGAGTTGCAGTTATGAGTAAATTTATTTCTGTAGTGTAGCTCAGAATCTCTTCCACTTGAAGGAATATCTCCCAGCAGATTTCTTTTTAGTATAAGAAAATATTATCCAGTTATCTTTCATGTTGATCTAGCTCTGTGTTCCCCATGCTGTCAATTTCAGAGTTCCTGCACTGTAGTGGAGAATCTTGCCCTTGTCCTGCAAAAAGAGGTCTCTAACCAATGAAAATTGGTTAGGTAAGATTCCTGTGATATTTACAGAAGTGGAAACAAAAATAATTTTGGCCACCATGGGGTAATGAGAATGTAGGATATGCCCTGTGATAGAATCCTGTTGAGAATCCTTGGGATCTGTGGAAATGGTGAGAATATGTAAAAGATTCCTTCTATTTTATAAGCAACACATCCCCTAGAGGCTATCCTTGCTCTAGAATAAAACGTTTTGCATTTTTGTGTTGGTCTGAGTTGCAAAGAGGCCTTTCAGTGGGAAACCACACTGTTCAAACATTGGTTTTTAAGTAATGCTATGCTCAACTTGTGCATGGCAGGTGGGCTATATGTGCGTGCTGAGAGAATTTGCCATCACATTTTATATTTATGGCAACTGAAATAACTCTCATTTTGGAATATATTCCCAAATGTCTATGGCAAGATTGCACAGGGTCCTCAAGACAGTTCCTCCCTGCTTGTTCAAATTAGCTACAGCTGTCATGTTGTCCATTGCCACTTGCACTACCCTGCTTCTTATCAATTGAAGATCTTAGTGCAAGGAATAGGGCAAAACTCTCCAAGGTTTGTCATGATGCACACGTGACCACAATTTCTTGCCCTGGGCCCTTGACAGTGGGCACCACATCCTGTCAGGGATGCCTCTGAAGTGATCACAACAGTTGGCTGTAACCACCTTTCTAGAGCAAGCAGAATCTTTTGTGGAATGGTTAAAGATTTGGACCGAAAGACTTTCTGATGGCAGAAAGCTGACAGAGACCAAAATTCAAATGGTTTAATTTGAATTAATGCAAATGGAACCACAGTTTTGCATGATGCTGTAAGACCCAGTAAATACTGAATTATCTTTGCTTGCTGATTTCGGTGAGAGATACAGTCCATAACTATGTGTTGAATACTCGCAGCCCTTGACTTAAAAAACTATGCCTTCTTTTCAATTGAATCCTAGACTGCCCTACAAACGGTATTGTGAGAGGGAGTCAACTGAGATTTTTTTCCAATTGAGGTGAATCTTAGATTTTGAATAAATCTTTACCAGCATCAATAGATGCAACAATTAGCCAGTCTATGAAAGGATATATATTGCTTCTGCACCTCAAAAATACAATCTGCCACGCATTTTGTGAAAACTCTGGGAGCCATTGATAAGCTGAAAGGAAGAATTTTATACTAAAAAAACTCCCTTCCTAATGTGAAATGAAGGTATTTTCTGTGCCATGCTGGATATGTATATAAATCTGAATTCTTCAAACTGATAACCACAAACCATTCATCTTTTATAAGGAGAAGCAGTATTGTTTGTATGGAAATCATCTTTAACTTTGATTTTAAAATATTTTTTGTTTTGTTTTTTACAGAACAAAATCATTCAGGCACCTTAAATCCAGAATGGGTTGTCTCATACTTCTTTGGGATTTGGAAATAAACACAAACATCCTGAAAAGTGTGTCTCGGTCTCAAAGTATCCAAAGGCCCCCGTTCTTGTTTCCATTCCACTCTTCAATTTTGGAGTTCTTCCAAAACAGATCTGAGCAGATCTGTTCTAAAGAAAAGAAAGGAATTCTTGGAACCTCAGTGAGTTTATCATCATTCTCTACTGTGCACAGTGCTGGATTTGTTAAACTGAGGAGTTGATGCTACATGCTTCGTTGACAGTATAGGTTCCCCTTGCTTGAGAAACTTCTTTTATCTCAATATTGGATCTTTTGAAGTTGAAGAATGCCTTTTCTTTGGCACACCCTGCTCATGAGAATACTTTCTCAAAATGGAGGAGTCCACCAAAGGTTCCATAATCTTCCTCGGTGTGGAGGAGGACTTATTAGTCTGATCAAGCTCAGAAACCACTTCAGCAGTATCTCTTGAAGCATCATTCTGACTCTCCGGCAGAATAATCCTTGGCACCTCTGGTGTAGGAATCACTATCTGTGTAACTGCTGGTACTGAAGTCCATTGTTGACATCCCTGTTGAACTTGGTGATGTCAGAAGAGTTGATGCAAAGGTCACTGTAGATGTTGTGGTGATGCAAGGGTGTAGCACTGAATCATACAATGCTGCCCTAAGCTTTAGTTTTCAACTTTTTCTTGTATGTTGGGAACATGGGAAGCTGCCTTATACCAAAAAAGGCCATTGGTCCCATCTACCTCAATACTGTCTAAATTGACCAGCAGCAGTTCATCAAAGTTTCAGCAAAAGTCTTTCCCAGCCCTACCTGGAGATGCCAAGGATTGAATTTGGGATCTTCTGCACACAGAGTAGATGGACCTTACAGTCCTCACCATGGCAATTCAAACACAGTCTATGCCAACCCATGGATGAAAGTTTGGCACTAGAGATGTAAGTTTGGGCGGGGTATAAATTTGACAGATAGATAGATGTTCTTATGTTTTTTGGAAGTGTTCTTTGTGTCCATCAAACATAAATAATAAGCTGTGCAGCAGAACCACACCAAAAGAAAAAAAATAACAACTCTTATAATACAGAACAAAACAAACTCTCTGATAGGAGTGACATTCCCAAGAGCTGCCAGTGCAGTGGTCACAAAGGAACTGAGGTACTGACACTCCAACGGCTCTCTCCTAACTGTCACTCCAGCCACGTGAGGACAACATCAGAGCATCACGAGGAGCTTTTGAAAACTTCCCAAAGAGTCAGCTGCACAGGTGAAATGCCATATGTGTGAATGCACAGATGAACCCCAGTATCAAGTCATCATATAAGTACATGATGTTTTCCCCAAAGCTCCTAAGACAGTCATACTGTATACTGTATTCAGTTTTAAGAGACTGTAAACATTACATTCAGATTTTATTTTAAACCAAGTAGTTTTTTAAAATGAAATTTATTTTAGCTTAGTGTTTTGTGAACTGCCTAGAGCCTTTGGAGTCAGTCGATATATTAAGTAAGTAAGTAAGTAAATAAATAAATATTTAAAAAACCTGATCTATATAGCTGGGACCATGGGGAGATTAAAAAGGCCCTTATGGATGTTTCTTCTGGACTGTGTGGTTAGGTGTAGGATTCAGATTCTTTCTTGCTGATCTACCACACAGCCCTTACGGCAGCTCTCACTGTTCCTTGTGGCTCTATTTCTTGCAAAAGCCTGCTCCCATCACACAGGCATTGTGTGGTAACACTATTCCCACAACCTTTTTTGGCCCACCATCAATGCTTTCTCCCATATAGGAACTGGAGCTGGTACACTATTATAATGGCATGTAGGACCTTCTTTTGCAGTTTGCTAGTCAAAAGGTAGCTGTTTATATGGTACAAAAGTATCTGAATCCTCTATCTGAAGGATCCCTGTAATGTGTCAATTACTGGACTCATTCTGGCTGTGCCATTGTGGTAAGGACACTTTGGTGTCACTGTGACTGCCAGGCTGTGCTGGGCAAAATGCCAAAATGGAATCATTCTGCCATTGCCATCGTATGCCCCCAAACGGTGCCCGGTGCCTGCTGCTGCTCGCCGGCGGGATGGGCTTCAGCCCTGCCCTGCAGTGAAGGCCCCCGAGCTTGCTGCCAGCCACGTGCCCGGCAGAGCAACCCTCCGGTACGTCCGACCTCTCCGAGATTGAGAGGCGGACTGAGCCGGCGCAGGCGCGCTGCCTGCTTTACACTTCCGGTCTGCCCCGGAAGTGATGCCAGGGCCAATCGGAAGTGGCTCCCAGCCCCGTGTGCTCCTGGTAAGGGGCTGGGACAAACGGCCGCGCCACCAAGGAGGCAGCGAGCGGCACTCTTCTGGCTGTGCCATTGTGGTAAGGACACTTTGATGTCACTGTGACTGCCAGGCTGTGCTGGGCAAAATGCCAAAATGGAATCATTCTGCCATTGCCATGTGTTCAGTGATTCCTTCTGTGTATGGCTAAGCTTTTTTTTGGAAGGGTGGTAAATAAATCGAATACATAAATAAAATAAATAAGTAGGAGTATCCTTGGCACATATTGTTATGACTGGTGATGCCATGGGTATTGTTGGTACAGTATCTGTTATTTGAACTGGCAGTTTGTGATGATCTGTGCCAACCGATGTGTGTAACATCATGCCAATGTTACACTACCATTAACAGCTGCCCTGCCCAACAATATAGTTCTACCAAATCAAAACAATATGGTAGGGAGAGGGGAAAACCCCACTGTATCCTAGATTCTTCCTAGTCATTCAACTCTCACACGGAAGTCAGGAACATTCATACCACTGTTCAGGCCTAGATTGTTACATTTGCCAAACAAGAAAAAAGAAGCTAAACACAAAATCTCCCCCATCATCTTCACCCGTGCTCTTAAGTGCTGCCCTTCTTCCCTAAGGCAGTTAGGTCCTTATTATTCCTAAGTCCTGGGAAGGTCTGCCAATAAATGTTAGATTTTATGAATTGGAATGAATAGACTGGATATCTGTTCATTTAAGAAAAAGGAAAAACAGGAGTTAAATCTCACCAAGTTAGCGGAGGGAGATAAACTGTTCAGTATATCACATTTTGTGATCTTGCAATGACATAACAAGTGCCCAACCATGATTTTTCTTAGGCTCAGTACAAGTTTGTAACACATATACCCTCCCCTCGATTGTGGTCCCTCAGCTTTGGAACACCTTCCCCGAAGAGCTTCACCATGCTCCCTCCTCAGTGTTTTCAAACAATGAAGTACACATCTCTTTAGAAGCTTTTTAATGTTTTATCTGCTGCTTATATCTGATAGGTTTTCATAGTTCTTAGTTTTTTGCTTTTTAAATAACTTTTAATTTGAAACTTTAAAAAAAAAGAAATGTAATTTTAAATGTGGTTTTAGCCTAGTCTTTTAACTTGGTTAACTTAACTTGTTTAACTTTACTAATCTCTTATTTTACATTGTGTTTATTTTATTGATGTTGTGAGCTTCACCGAGCAGTAGTGTACTAGAGGGACAGGGTATAAATATTTTAAATAAATAAAATAAAATAAACAGAATCTTATACTCCATATAGCCACAGGGCAACTTTAGCATAAACATACACAAGTGTGATCTACAATTTAGCCTCAATTTTCCCTTCATGATAATTTGTTTGTAGCTCAAGCTGGGCCCCCATGGGTCTTTGGGCCCTTTCCCTCCCCCATACTTGGACTCTGGACAGAAATGTTGGTATGCCCAATGACTAGTTCGGCAACTAGGTGTGATGTGATGAGGCAGCTGACTCAGGGGTGAACTGGTGGATGCGGAGAATTAGCTATCTCCACTAACCTGCCACCTAACTCACTGACCATTTCCAGTAGTGGATGGACACCCCTACCTGCCACAAGTGGTAGAGGTAGTGCCTCTGCTCCTTCTGCTACCACCCTTCCTCATTCTGCTCAAGGCACAGGGCAGGGAACAGAGTGGAAAGAAATGTGTGGAGGAGTGGGAGGGCCCCATAGTTCCTTACATTCCATGTCCTGCTCCTTGCCTTTTCAAGTGGCAGGGAGTGGAGCAGACAAGCAGAAAGAGGAGGAGAAGGAAGAGTAGCTGCCACCACCTCCAATTAAGGGGAAAGGGGCTCACAGTGAGCTCTGTACACTGTGACTGGGGAGATGGGTGGGTGGGGGGAAGCATATTGCAGGTGGGGAGATCAGAGAGGGGAATTGGCTTGTAGTATCCTTCATGTGCTGCAGGTGTGGAGGGCAGCATCTTGCTCCTGCCTCAGGTACCAGTAGGGCTTGGGTCAGATCTCATATACCCCATCATAAGCACATGAGATGGTGTAGAGCATAGCATGCATAGGCTGTAAAGCCTTAAGCGTGCACCACTGAAGTCTGTGGGATTCATAGGATATATCCACAAGGCTCAAACTGGCCCAGCTCAGGACAGATGCAAGCTAATTTTTTGCTAAAGCACAGAACATGGGCTCCTTTTTTGCCCCTTTTACAGAGACATTCAGGTCAAATTTATATTTCCATTATTTCGCAAGTACCCTGGCTGCCCAAACCATGTCTATACCAGTTGCTGCTCTCGGATGAAGACCCAGCCTTCACGTATAACACTGCCAAGTTTTGCATGGCAATATGTAGGATCCACCAGGTCGTGACTGCCAGGCCATTTCCTAGCATCAGCTCTGCATAGTTTTAAACTGCTGATTATATTATTTTTTATTGTTCTTATTTAGATGTTCCATTTTATATACTCTGTTTTAGCCACTGCTTTTTGCATTTTATATATTCTACATTTTATAATTTTAATAATTATATAGCTACCCTCTTTTTTAAGTGTAGCAGCCTTTTAGTATCATATTATAGCTTTATAGCATTAGAGTAGAAATTTAAAACAACATAGTCATGGTTTCATAATTTGTTTTAATCATGCTCTACTGTTTTATCTTATATGCTGGTCTTGGGCTGTAATAAAGATGACTGATTGAATATTTTGCTACATTTGTGAAACATGAAGCAACCATTTTTAAATATGGTAATTGCATAATCAAAATAAGATGAAATTCACTCTAGATTTTCTCTTTTTGTCTCTCAGACAATTGCATTGGTTCAGTATTGGGTTGTATTTTAACCAATACTGTATATCTACTATTATAGTCAGTTAATTTTACTCAGTCCTTGTATCACTGCTGCAATTTTATGCATTTTTTTTCATGAAAAGATTCAAAAGTAACAATACTACAGAACCAGTGAGTAAAACATTAAGCTTACCAACAAACTGAAAGGTAATCCTGTGTGTAATCTTTTCCAGTGAGTCTGTGGAAGAATGGCACTGTGTACTCCACTGCTGGATCTCACACCCCAGGTTGTTGACTAAGCTTTCCAATTTCTCTAACAGATATTTTTCAAATGAAGCAACTATATTGTTTTCACAACTTTCAGATGTGAATTCAGATAACAGATTTATACTCTTCTCTGGCATATGATAAACTGTTAAAAATTAAAAAGAAAAACAAAGTTATCTCTTAACATTGCTGCCCAAATTACCCGAAGCTAATATCCATGTGTGACTGGCGCAGTGGGGAACTGCTTGACTAACAAGCGGTTGCCGGTTCGAATCCCCTCTGGTATGTTTCCCAGACTATGGGAAGCACCTATATCAGGCAGCAGTGATACAGGAAGATGCTGAAAGGTATAATCTCATATTGCGTAGGAGGCGCAATGGTAAACCCCTCCTTTATTCTACCAAAAGAAAACCACAGGGCTCTGTGGGCCCCAGGAGTTGAAATTGACTTGATGGCACACTTATAATATTGGTCCCTACCAAACCTTTCCCTAACTGTACTAGTCATCCATATCGAGCTGAATGACAATTTGGTGAAGCTGCCGTTGTTTGAAGCATTTATTGTCCTGTCAATTCTGGGATATTAAAGTACCCCATAACTATACCCTGCATTAATGGTTTTTCTCCTCTAATGGCACAGAAAAGGTTCATCCCATCAAGAGCCCAGCTTGGGTTAGGCTGGTTGTGAGAAGTGGCGGGATTCTCGCAGACCCCTCTGCTTCCTCCCCGCCTAACCCTCCTAAATAACCCAGGTGCCACTTATTGTGTGCCTCCTCAGGCTGAATTCTGCACCTGTCTGATGCGGGAATCCCCCAATGCAACACATGTGCCACACGGTGCATTGTGGGATGCCTGGAGGCCTCCGCCCTGCTGCATGCTTCACAGAGCTTCACGGAGCAGAGCTGCCCATGAGCACAGAACACACTACCACCACCTTCACCTTGATCATTTGTGCAGAATGTAAGGTTTACCCTGGCTTCTCTGTGCCCGCCTGCACACCCTGGCAATAATGAAAATTGCCTCATTATCATTCTGTATATGGCTACACAATTATTTATGATATTGAGTTTATAAATTAGTGCAGAAATAACTGTAAGTTATATTCTATTAGACCAGAGCCCAGTTTAGACCAAGGTCTGCCATCCTAGTTACAGGCAGTGTTCACCTCTCTAGATGACTGTTGTAACCGTGAGCAGGGCAGTGAGGGGGCAGGGTGAGTGATGCACCAAGGTGCCACTTCCAACCATTTTGTAATGCTACGGGGCCTTTTAAGCTTGGCATAGTTTAGGGCCTCAGCATGTCATAATTTAGCCCTGATTATGACATTCGTGTGCACTCCATAGCGGATATTTGTGAGCAGCTTGGAGGATTCAGCAGAGAAGCTTTGAGGAACACTTCAAGTGAGGATGACCATAATGTGATCTAGAACCTGGCTGCTACATAAGAGTTTGAAGGTATTTGAGCAAACACCTCATTCTAAACTTGTTTGAAGAAAGGCAAAGGTCTCCACCATGTTAGCCAAGGAAACAATCTGTTTTGCTTTAATCTATACCCTCCTTGGGATGCTTTCTAAGTAGACATATATGCACTTGGTCAATTGTCTTCTGAATGCTATGAGAGTGTCTACTTTTCCCTTTTTATAGACAAAGGTTTACTTTAAGGAGCAAAGTTCAACAGATGTTCCTATGATAGGGACCATTAAGTACCGTGTCCCATTAAGAACTGGGAGCCGAGCATCTATGTAGGCTCAGTCACCCTGTCTATCAGAGCAGAAAATAAATGGGACTCTTATCGGAATTACAGTTCATGTCTCTGTCTTAGATTTTAAAATAAATGTGGCAAGAAACACCATGAGTTGAGAGAAGACATATAGGATCATTGGGCTGTGTCTGAAGAAAGTTAGTCATGGTTACGTTCCGCTGAAATTAAAAGGACTTAGACAAATCATTACTACCTTAAGTTCCATTAATTTCAATGCAATGTAGTTGTGGCTAATTTTGGATATAAACCATTGTGCTTAATGCATCTATAGTTTATGCTCTAGCCCTATTCAGACATAATATTGTACCTCTGCTCAGATGTCTGCACATACAGGGGTGCTGTGAGGCACAGACCTGGGGGCCCAGGTCCATGTGTCCACTCTCCTAGGGTGCCCATGATATTCTCCAAGGAAAAAGAGGGCCCCGTTTATATTTCCAAAATGTCTTGGCCTAGATTTCTGAAATTGGGCACAGATATGTATTGATCTTGAAGCAGATTGGTTCATCCATTGATTTTTGATTCTTTAAATTTACAAAACCTTCCCCAAATCCTATGTTTTAACATACAGAATTACAAAAGCCCCCCCACCCCCGGACCATCATCCCACCCTCATGTGAAGAATTTTGCCCTTTGCCTTCATAAAAAAGTGTAACACCCCCCACCCCCACCCCCACCCCCATTTCCAGAATGGCTGGACTTAAAAGAGTTCTGAAATTGGGCACACATGGCAGGACTGTTTATTTTTATTTCAAGTAAATTGAATTTTTCCCTACTGCAGTAGTTTGTTTGTGACCCAAAAGGTTTGCATGAGAACTGTGAAGCAAGGGGCATGTGTTGTGGTTTTAATGTATTTTCTTTATGAATGTACAATATGTCCAAGTTGGTTTTGTGTTTGAACTGTGAAGCAAGGGACACTTCTTGTGTACCAGTTAGTTTGTGAATGGTCAGGAAGCTGTGTGACTCCATAAAGCTGTGCAGCTTGTGTGTGTGGGGGGGGGGGAATGCAATCTGGCCCAGATCTTTGGGTTTGTGGTGAATGATCAAGAAGATGTAAGGATTCTTTGGAGGTTGTTTAGCTCCCCCCACCCCCCACAAGCACTCTGGCCCAGGCCTGTGAGTTTGTGGTGAAACGTATATATACGGGGCAGGATGTTTATTTGCAGGGGAGCCCCCATAAGCTCATTAGGTCTAGGGTCCAAAATTACCTAGCTGCATCTCTGTATATATTTTGGGGTGAATGACTGTACCATAAGAAGTTTACTGCTGTACCTGTGTTCAGCATAATGTGAATAACTGTACCTGTGTACACTGTGCATAGACTGTATGAGTGCTGAACATAGAGTGATTAGAATTTCTGTCACAAATAAAACTGGCAACAAATCTGTGAACTTTGTTCTTAATTGTAAAGGCAAAGAGATCTCTGACTGGAAGGATGCATGTGCAAGACAGAGAAAGACACATCCTGAAGATTTGGACTCCACTCCCCTTGCCCAGGTCCTGGTGGCAGCACAGCCAGTCCATTTTGGTGTTGTGTATTTGTTTTGTTTGTTTGATTTCTATAATCCCCGCTGGTATGTTTCCCAGACTATGGGAAGAACCTATATTGGGCAGCAGCGATATCGGAAGATGCTGAAAGGTATAATCTCACACTGCGCGGGAGGAGGCGATGGTAAACCCCTCCTTTATTCTACCAAAAGAAAACCACAGGGCTCTGTGGGCCCCAGGAGTTGAAATTGACTTGACGGCACACTTATAACATTGGTCCCTACCTAACTTTCCCCTAACTGTACTGGTCATCCTTATCGAGCTGAATGACAATTTGGTGAAGCTGCCATTGTTTGAAGCATTTATTATCCTGTCAATTCCCCACACAGGAACTACTGTTAAAGACTGTAGGATAACTATTGTCCAGCGAAAGAAAGAGAATACTTCCTCTTGACCTATATTTTGCCCCATCTTGACTGTTAATTTGCTTTTGCTGTGGCATTGCCTGTTTGAACTGCACATGTTCCCTTTGATATTCAAAGTGAAACCTGATTACAGTGAGACCAATCACCATGAGCACTAACCAAAGTTTTGCTGTGACTGGACTCTGAAACCATTTGCCTTGAGCTACTATAACAGTAAGTTTTCCAGCCAAATAAAACTGTGTAGACTAGAGATGTTCCTGAGAGAGATGCACAGGTAGAGGATGCCAAGTGACCCATTGCTTGAAGGACACAGTCACAGCTTGTGTCAGTGATACACAAAGGTGACACTGCATTGTAACCACCTCCTGGTATAGAAGGCCTAGAATGAAATCCATGCAGGCAGTCATGTGACTCAATAGTTGCATTAAGATCTACTCTGGTGAATTTTGCAACTGATGTGATGGAGGACTGGATCCTTTCCCTTCTGTCCATGGAACCAGACAACAGCTCAGGTAAACAAAATGCTGAAGCTGGCTGCTAGCATGACAATGAAGGTTCAAAGAGCTGGAGCTGTGTGGAAGCTCTGTTGTTTCAAAGTAGCTGGAACTGGAACTCGGGAGGTTCTTCCTACTGAAGGGAACCAAGCACAAAGTTATTTGCATAGCTGTGTCTCTGAAGCAAGTGAGACGAGTAACCCATTCTTGAATAATGTATATCCACTGAAGAAGAACTGCATGGCTACCCCTCTAAAATTCTTCCTCTGCTTTTCATTCTGTTGTTTTTTATACAGTACATATTCATCAGTACAGGTATTTCAGGCATATCCGGCCCATACAGCACAGACCGCTGGCATGGCCACCAGAGGCAGTGGCGAGGTGATGAGCCCAGGCAGCCCACCAAAACAGCCATGGGAGCAGGTGGAGGCCCGTGGGCAAGAGGAGCTCCATGCTGCATGCCCAATCCTGGACACAGCCACAGCCTCCTTGTGTCTTCCAGCATGGACAGATGACATCATCCATTCGGCATCGGCCAAGCAGCATGAACACCGACAGGGTGTCTGGGAGGTGGGGTTGGGCTTGGAGAAGTAGGAGGACACGATTAGGAGAGAGTGCAGGGAGAGACTATGGGGCAGGAAAAGGAATGGGAGCACCGAAGCAGAATTAATAAAGATGGGGGCAAGCAGGAAGGGTGGGGCCCAAGCAAGAAGTCCCAAGTGTCTCTCTGTACTTAAACAGTCTCGGGCCGATGATGAGGGAGAGCTGACTGAAGGGCAGCCTTGGTCCTCCAGGGAGAGGCAAGGCACACTGATGTGGACATTCTGGCAGGTATGACGGTGGCTAGCATGAACCCCCATCCCTGCTACTAAGGCCCTGCTTAGGAGAGAGAGCGCACTGTCAGAACGGGGTCCTGGGCATTCTTTCACAAGGCATGATTATTATTCCAAAAGGTTTCTTCTATCCTTATAGTACTGGTGGGGCATAGTGCCCCAATCATTCCAGTTCCTTCACTTTATTACTCCTTGTATTAATATTTTAACTTAAATATTACTGAACATTTTTCTGATAACACACAATAGTATAAAATTGTATTTATTTATTTTAAATAGTATTATATAAATAAGCACAACAGTATAAATAGAATGCAGCATATCAAGTAAACGATATTCACTAAATGTACAGGCTATTATGCTTTTCTGGACTGTCTTGTTAGTATCTTATTGCAGTTTTCCTCTCCCCATTGACACTCATCTCTTTCATTTAGACTTTATGCTATTCCTTATATCAGACTAAAAACATCTTAGCTGGCTCTTTTTCTAACCTTATCCAAAGTCCAGCTTAGAACATGTACAAATGTATTTAAATAGGCAAGGCAATGCAAATTTCTGATGAACTAATTTGCAATTGATTTGTGTATGTACTTTTGGACCATAATTGCAATCCAATCATAAAAAAACATGGATCACTCACAGAGCAATAAACAGACAACAGTTTTCTCTACATATCACCACCAGATGGCAATGTAGCATAATTTCAGTTATCTTCACGATGTTCCCTCCCATTCCCAGCCCCCACCAGTAAAGGAATTTCATGCATTCTTCTACATAGCATAGCCTGAAACCAAGAGCTGGAAATTATCAATAGCAACTGGACTCCCGTTTAGGACTCTGGGCTGTTATATAAAGTCTGGCTATTTTTGGAGACACAGCATTGGGCTAACTTAATTGTTAAGGTTGTTCTTCTGTTCTGGAGCAACAATTAAATCAGTAGGAGTCAGTGAACTTTGTGAGCTTAGTCACACGTAACTCTGCACATAAATAGGCTGCAACCAGAGGCACTCTTACCCCTGGACTTCAGGGCCGAAGTCCAGGGCCTCCACAGCCCCTGGGCTCCCCCCTCCCCCACACAAAATCCTCTTTAGTCTATCCTGGGTGGTGTGGTCAACCAGCAGAGCATGATGATGCTTAATTTGCAGGGAAGAGGGGGCCTCCAAAGGCCTTTAGGTCCAGGCTTCAAAATTACCTAGGTGTACCTCTAGCTGCAACTAGATAGGGCTGAGAGAGATTCCTGCCTGCAACCTTGGAGAAGCTGCTGCCAGTCTGTGAAGACAATACTGAGCTAGATAGACCAATGGTCTGACTCAGTATATGGCAGTTTCCGAAGTTCCTGTTGAACTCAGAAGCACTTACTCCTAAGTAAATATGTTAAAACTGAACTCTAAATTTCTAAAGTGGCATTATCTCAGATGTTGGACTTCCAGCACACTTGCCAAAAAGATTGACCACCACAGATCTAAAGTTTTATAGGTAATATCTGTACTGAGAATCAGGCCCGGAAGCTAACTTGGGAGTCAGTGCAGCTGAGCCATTAGCTTCTTGAAACAAACTTCCAATCTGCTTATCCAGCAACTTTTAGCAATATACATACAGGGAGATACTGTAGGCTGGCTCTAAAATATTAAAATAGTAGAAAACTCCAAGCATTTCTTGATAATTTCTCAAGCTGGTTGTATTGACCAGTACTTAAAATTAGCACAACTAGAACAAAGAACATCCTTATTAAAATCAGTATGGTCAGCTTCATTTTTTGTGAAGGTTTTCAAGAGACTACTGCAAAACTATATTCGGGGCTAGACTTTTAAGGATCAATCACATGAAATATGAAAATTATATTCACTTAAGTCAAGTTTATATAGCACAGTGCAAAAATAATCACTGCAACAGCACAAAAAGTGGAATATTTCATAGCCCAATTTTTGCAATATTGTAGTCACTGCTTCTAATACCAAACTTGGTAGTCCTAAGCCTATCAGTTGGGCAGCAAAATACTGCCCCATCCATTTAAAAAAAAAAAAGAGGGGGGGAGGAGATAGTACTTTCAGCTAGGGGTGTGTATGAACCGGTTTGTTGGTTTGTTCCCGTGCACACACGCCCCGGCCACTTCCGTTATTATGTTTACTAGGGTGGCAAGAGGGTATATAGCTGCCCCGTACCAGCAATTTTGACAGCAGCACCAGTGGGGGAAACGTAGCAGGGGAGGTAAGGACACCCTCCCCGCGCCTTAAAGCAAACCCCCCCCACCCTCTCTGGAGTGCATGGAACTAGTTCTGTGCACATCCCGACTTTCAGCATGCTGCAGAAAAATATATTGTTGTTATTATTATTATTATTATTTCGATTTCCATACCGCCCTTCCAAAAATGGCTCAGGACAGTTTACACAGAGAAATAAGAAAAATAAGATGGATGGACTTACAAATATAGTTTGTAAAATAAGGGAAACAACCATTTTTTTTAAAAGGCCCAGTCAGCATTCCCTCTAACAGGGATTCCTAGATGTTTTTCACTGCAATTCCCAGCATCCCCAGCTGCAATGGCCTTTGGATGGGGATTATGTGAGTTGTAGTCAACAACATCTGGGAATCTCTGTTAGAGAGAACACTGGGCCCAATGAGGAATGAGTAGGCTTGGTGGAATGTTTCTGCTCACCCAGCCCCAAACCTCAGCAGTCACACCTCAACTGTCTCACACTGGGGAGGGGATTCCCCAATCATTTATCTCCCCTCTACTATTCCTCATGAACCCCCAGCTTCTAAATTAGATTTCTGAGGTATGATTGAAGTAATTACACAGGAAGTACTTGTCATAAACAAAGGTGGTTACTATCTCAAATGTGAAAATTTGCCAGAAGCCTTGTAGGGAGGAGGAGGCTTTAACATCTGCTTCCCAGAGACAGCAGCTGCCCAGTGGTGAGAGCCTGTGTGGTTGCTGTCTGCTGTTGTCAGCTTGCCAGCTTGTGTGCCCTCTAATGTGTGGGGCTGTGTCTGTTGCCCAGCAGGTGAGTCTGTGCGGGATTGGGGCCAGAGGGGTGAGTCAGCAGTTCCTGAAGGTCAGCTGCTCAGATTAGCCATTTTTCGGGGCTTGTAAAAAAGGGCTGCTCCTGTGGTGGCGGGCCCACCACCGAAGGGGCGCCACCCCTTTGGGGGAGCCACCTTGGGAGGCAACGAGGGCAAGGGCCTGGTGATATATTTTGGCTTCTGTTGTTTTTGGCTCCTAGGTGTTTCAGATGTGTCTTGGTTTGTCTGGGGATGGGGAGACAGGAGGTGTGTCCACTGACTGTGGGGTGGCTATTCCGGTCGTGGTGGGGAATAGAGGAAGTAAAGTTGGCAGGTCAGCATGTCGTTACAGGGGAAGGGAAGTCAGAAATCTATTGTTTCCCCTTCTGGCTGCCCTGCCAGCTCTTTGACCTTGGGGAGCAGTGCCAACCTCCCACAGACTCTCACCTTGCTCCTCTGTAATGCCAAGTCTGTCCAGAATAAGTCTGAAACCATCCATGATCTGATTCTGGATGAAGGGGCAGACCTGGTATGTATTACAGAGACTTGGTTGGGGGAGGCTGGTGGCTCAGCTTGGTCCCAGCTTCTCCCTCCAGGGTACTTTGTTGAGGAGCAGGCGCGGGGATTGGGATGTGGAGTGGATGTGGCCTACAAGAATAACCTCTCCCTGGCCAGGATCCCTGTCGAAGTGTCTGGCCATATTGAAAGTGTGTTCCTAAGTTTGGGGACCAGGGATAGACTGGGACTTCTCTTGGTGTACCAATCGCCCCACTGCCCAATGGAGTCCCTAACTGAGCTGACAGACTTGGTTTTGGGTTTGGTGTTGGAGTGTCCCAGGCTTGTGGTGCTGGGGGACTTCAATGTCCACTTTGGGGCCAATTTGTCTGGGGTGGCTCAGGAGTTCTATCCCAAAGGGTCTTGGGACCGACGCACATTACAGGTCACACGCTTGATCTGGTCTTTCACTCTGAACAGGGTGGTGTTCCGTGGGTGGAGACTCCTGTGATTTCCCCATTGTCATGGACGGTCTACCATCTGGTTAAGGTTGGATTCACAGTCACACCCCACTTTCGCAGGGCTGAGGGGCCCATTAGAATGGTCCTCTGGAGAAGTTTATTGGATCCAATAGGGTTCCAAGAAGCCTTGGAGGGATTTAGTGTTTGCTCTGTCAGTGATCCTGTTGATGCCCTGGTGGAGAACTGGAACAGCAAGCTCACCAGGGTAGTAGACATGATTGCACCTAAGCATCCTCTCCGACCTGCTTCAAAATTGGCCCACTGGTATACAGAAGAACTACAGGGGCTGAAGTGGCAAGGTAGACAACTGGAGCGCAAGTGGAGGAAGACTCAACTTGAATCCGACAGATTATGACACAGAGCACATTTTAAGATCTATGCTCTGGCTATATGGGCGGCAAAGAAGCTATCCTTTTCGGCCCGTATTGTATCCACAAGTTCATGTCCGGCGGAGTTGTCCAGGGTTGTGAGAGGGCTAGTGAGTCCCCCCCCTCCCTTGAATCCAAATTTGGAACCATATATTACCCGCTGTGACATGTTTAATGATTTTTGTGTGGATAAAATCTCTCGTATACGGGCCGACTTGGATTTAGACCCCACAATTACTGCAGTGTCTGAATCGGAGGTGTCCAGCAACTCCTCTTATGTGGTTAGGCTGGATCAGTTTCAGTTTGTGACTCGTGAGGATGTGGACAAGCTGTTTGGAGCGATGAGGCCTACCACCTGTTCTCCTGACCCTTGCCCGACATGGCTAGTACTATCTGGCAGGGAGGTTGTTGTAGAATGCCTAGTAGAGATCATAATAAATGCTTCTCTGAGGGAGGGCAGGATACCTCCTTGCCTTAAGGAGGCAATTATTAAACCACTTCTGAAGAAGCCTGCCTTGGATTCCTCAGAGTTGAGCAACTATAGGCCTGTCTCCAACCTTCCATAGCTGGGCAAGGTAATTGAGAGGGTGGTGGCATCCCAACTCCAGGCAGTCCTGGATAAAACTGATTATCTAGACCCATTTCAGACCGGCTTTCAGGTGGGCTATGGGGTGGAGATTGCCTTGGTTGGCCTGTTGGATGATCTCCAATTGGGAATGGACAGAGGAAGTGTGACTCTGTTGGTCCTTTTGGACCTCTTGGTGGCTTTCGATACTATCGACCATGTATCCTTCTGGAGCATCTGGTGGGGTTGAGGGTGGGAGGCACTGAATTGCAGTGCTTCCACTCTTATCTCTCGGGCAGATTCCAAATGGTGTCCCTCGGGGACTGTTGTTCTTCAAAAGCTGTACTTGGTTATGGTGTCCCTCAGGACTCCGTATTGTCTCCAATGTTGTTTAACATCTACATGAAACCGCTGGGAGAGATCATCAGGAGATTTGGTGCAGGGTGTTATCAGTATAGTGATAACACTAAATCTATTTCTCCATGTCAGCATCATCAGGAGAAGGCATACTCTCCCTAAATGCCTACCTGGAGTCAGTGATGGGCTGGATGAGAGGCAACAGGCTGAAGCTGAATCCAGATAAGACGGAGGTACTTATTGTGTGGGGTGGAACTCGGGAGATGATTTTGATCTGCCTGTTCTGGATGGGGTCACACTTCCCCAGAAGGAACAGGTGCGCAGTCTGGGGGTGCTTCTGGACACAAACCTCTCCTTGGTGTCCCAGGTTGAGGCAGTGGCCAGAAGTGCCTTTTATCAGCTTCGGCTGATATGTCAGCTGCGTCCATTTCTTGAGATAAATGACCTCAGAAAAGTAGTACATCTGCTGGTCACCTCCAGACTTGACGACTGCAATGCGCTCTATGTGGGGCTGCCTTTGTACATAGTCCAGAAACTGTAGTTAGTCCAGAATGTGGCAGCCAGGTTGGTCTCTGGGTCATCTCGGAGAGGCCATATCACTCCCATCTTAAAAGATTTACACTGGCTGCCAATACGTTTCCAAGCAAAGTACAAGGTTTTGGTTATCCTCTCTAATAAAACACTTGGTGTCCGTCCGTGCCTGCCTGTTCTGGGCATGCGCGAAGCGCATGCCCAAAACAGAGCAAGGCAGCCGCGAACGCCAGCACCTGGCGGCCATGTTGGGGCTGGGAGAAGGAGAAGTGGCCGCCGCCCACGCCGGGAGAAGAGTGCGGGCGAGGTGGCGGCGGCGGAGCCGCGGCCACGGCCAAAGGTGGCAGTGGCCGCGGCGGGGCAACTGGCAGCAGGAGTGCGGGTGAGGCGGCGGAGGGGCAACTGGCCCCATGGCAGCGGGCGCTGCCGTGGAAGTGCGGCCGAGGCGGCAGCAAAGCCGCGGCCTCGGCAAGCGGGGGCCGCGGCGGAACGGACAGGGCCACTGCTGCGGAAGTGCGGCCGAGGCGGCGGCGAAGCCGTGGCCTCGGCAAGCGGGAGCCGCGGCAGGGCAGCAGGACGGACAGGAAAGGACTGGGCCCGCTGGTGGCCGCACTCAGGGGCCCGGGGTCTCCCGGAACGAAGGAGAAGCGGGGACCAGGGAGGGCAGAGGCGGCTGCGGCGGAACCGGCCCTGCCGCGGGGAAAGCTGGGGCCCGCCGCAGGGAGCGAATAAAAGGTAGAAGAGTCTTCTGGGCAGGGGGGAGGGCAAGAGGGAGTGGGGGTGGGCCCGGAGCACTTACTAGCACCCGTTATTTAACGGGCCTGAAAACACTAGTAACCTATAAAGCCCTAAACAGCTTGTGTGCAGTGTATTTAAGCGAACACCTTCTTTGCTATGAACCACACCGTCCATTGAGATCATCTGGAGAGGTTCATCTGCAGTTGCCACCCGCTTGTCTGGTGGCTACTCAGAGACGGGCCTTCTCCATTGCTGCCCCAAGGCTTTGGAACACACTTCCTGCTGAAATAAGAGCCTCCCCATCTCTTACAAACTTTAAAAAGGCAATCAGGACACATTTATTTACCCAGGCTTTTTATTAGACATTGTTTTAATTGTGTTTTAATAGTTTTAACATTTTAAATTTTAATTGTTGAAATGTGTTAATCTTTTTATTGGGTGTTTTTATTGTCTTGTAAACTGCCCAGAGAACTCGTGTTTGGGGCGGTATAAATATGTGATAGATAGATAGATAGATAGATAGATAGATAGATAGATAGAGATTCCAGACTTTTTTCTTGATGGATAATTCTGTACAGTTGAAATGCTCTATTCCAAAGGTTCCCAACCTGTGGTTTTATTTTGGCTGGGGATGGGAGCTGTAATTCAGCAAAATCTGGAGTACCACAAGTTGGGAAACCTTGCTTTATTCTACTGTTGTATTGGGCTTTTCATGTATACAAGCATTTGAGTATTTCATAGATGAATGTCATGGCCAAAAGAAGTATGAATTCAGTAAATCAAATCACTAAAAGCTTACTTACCATAGACCATAAAATTGATTTCTGTAGTCAGTTGTTCACCATTATACATATAGTTCACTTTGCATGTAAAACCTCCAGAATCACTGCCCTGAATATTATAGAGCTCCAAGTTGCCATCATCAGTTAAAACAAATCTTTGTGATTCTACAAATAAAAACATATAACCAAAAATATCAACACTGTGACATTAAATAATAAACTAATCATAAAGACATAGACATAAAGGTAATCTAGCCTACAGTTCTGCAATAATGCAGAATTTTTCATAGCAATGCGCCCCTAACATATATGTGCATATAGTAGAAATTTGTAGCCTTTAATAATACATAGAGGAATTTATCACAAGCAAAGAAAAAGTGATACAAAATTCAGCAGGGGTATCTAATGAGCAATAATCAGATGATAATCTCTGTTAAGTGTTCCAAATCAGAGTCCTGAGTAACTGTACAGACCCTTGGAAGGCAAGTGCAGTTCCTTCTGTGTTAGTTACTCCTGACTAATTATTGTTTGCACAAAGTGCCCTTTCACAAGTCCCATGTGTGCTCCAAGTACTTTAGCCCTGCACACAGAGCACTATAGCCACATGCAATAGATCTTGAGAAATGAGATGTGCTTCCTGGCTCAGTCTTGAAGTGGAGGTGGGGCTTTGTCACAGGAAAGAATAAGATCTGAACTAACCTGGCCATTCATCTGATCTTCCCCATCACATCCTCAAATCTATTTCTTTCTCCTTTTGTCATCATAACTATGCTGTTTTAGGATTTACAACAACGCAACAACAGCCCTCCATCAACTTTTCTATGCTGTCATAACCTTGAAGTTATGCCAGCATGAAGGATTTAGTTGCAATCCTATCTTCATGCAGCCAGTATAATTCAAGGACAGGTTTGATTGATTAATCTCCTTAACTAGCAGCATGTTGAGCATATTGTTGGGCCAATAGTTGTTTATAACAAAGATAAGCAATAGAATGCTTACAAGTTATATGCAGCCAAACAAGCCTTTCCTCCCCTTGCCCCTTAGAATGACTAACCCTAAGATAAATTGACTTACAGTGGAAGCGTGGGGCTGCAATTATGGGGCTGGCATCCTTGATATGACAAATAGAGACCATACTCCTTGAGGCTGTCCACACAACCAAAAACAACCAAAAACTCCTTGAGGCTGTCCACACAACCAGGTTTGGAAGATGTACATGCTCCCAATTTCGGTTGTGTGGGAGCAAACAACTAGCTAGGAGGAAAGGTAGTGATTTTATGGAAACAGGAGCTGGGTAGGACAGCACCATCCTACCCAGCTTTCATACCCAGCATTTGACCAAAGTAGGAGGAAAAGCTGTCCTACCCAGCTCCAAACTGAGAATGTGTACAGCTCCCAAACCTGGGTAAGACACTTGTCCTATCCAGTGTTTGGTTGTGTGAACAGTCTCTTTGTATTGTTCCCCTTGGTTTCTGGGTTGTAAAGGTTTTTTCAGCTTAGTTGTTCAGAAAATTAGTAGTAGTAGTAATTTTTTTATATGTCCAAACATGGTATCCGTCACCTAGAAAGAAAAGGTTCAGGGGAATCTTTCCTGACAACATTCAGAACATATTTATTAACTAGACAGGTTTGTGTTGTTATGCATTCATTATGAATTCCGGTATTATTACTCTGCTCAGTCCGTTTAAAAAAACATTTTATATGAATATTTCTTATAAAACATGTAATGTCAAACTCATAAATTGCCATACAGATGATAGATTCATGCATTTTATATTCTAACTAGCTGACTTGGCGCAGAGCATCTGTGCCCCTAGTTCTCCCTATCTTCCCTCCATCTTCATTCTGTGTTCCCTCCCTCCTTCAGCCCCAGTTTGTGCTCCCTCCTTTCAGCCCCATTTTGTGTTCCCTTGCTGGCCGGCCGGGCCACTGCTTCTGCTCCCTTGGCGGCTGGCCGGGCCACCACTTCTCCCTTGGCGGCCGGCCGGCCTGGCTGTTGCTTCTCCTTCCTGGCTGCTTAGCCATTCTCCTGGCCAGCAGTTTCTTTCTGCCCATCCCTGTTGCTAATCGGCAGCTCACAAGAGCTGCCACGCATGGGATTAGCGATGGGTACGTCTAGGAGGATTATATATATAGATTATAGATAGATAGATAGATAGATAGATAGATAGATAGATAGATATTAACAGAGATGGGAAAGAACTAACCATGACACCAATTAAGCTAAAAATTTGTCAGTTACCTGCTCTGCTCAGTCTTATCAGAATTATTAGTCCAATGACTAAAATCCAGTGGATCAGGCACATGCATCCTTCCACCAACACAATATCACAACTAATGGCATTGCAGACATTGCTGGACCCTACCCTGGGGCATTCCCAGAAGGCAATTTATTCTAACATGATCACAGATTCTGATGAGAGATTTTTGGGGGCATCCAGAATATGTTAACGGATGTTAAGTAATACAGAAAAGGATTGGTTCTTTCATGAATTCCCAGCAAATGGCACTAAGAAATAGTTTGATCTCCTTTGATTTCATCTAGCTGCCCTAGAGAAATCTTGTCAGAATCTGTGTTCATGTTAGAATAAACTGTCATTTGGAAATGCCCCTGGAACAAACACTGCACAGTATTCCTGTAAGTTGCCATATTCCTGAAGTGAATTTCTAACTGGGCAAAGAGGTATCTTTTGAAGAAGTGATTATCTAATATTTAACAGGGAAAGAGAAACTGTCCCTATCCAACCACAGCACAGCATCCTTCCACTGGCTGTTGCTGGTGTCTTACCTCGCACTTATTTTTAGGTTGTGAGCCCTCTTGGGACAGGAAACCATCTTATTTATTATTTATCTTTCTATGTAAACTGCTTTGAAAGCTTTTGTTGAAAAGCAGTATACACATATTTATAGCAGTACTGCAGTTAATGCCACATAAGGTCATTCCATATTGCTAGAGTCAAGAAGACTTAGGCATACTAACAGCTCCTCTATGATTCATTCTCTCAGTTATTTGAGCCCACCAGAACTGATAAAAAAATCACAATTCAATCTATTAAGACACTCTTCAATCCTAAGCATGTTGTTTATTCAGAAGCAAAGCCCACAGTTCAACAGGGCTTACTCTGCAGCAACTGTGTTCTAGTTACTACAGGGTAACTAGACAGCATTCCTAATTTACATACAATTAAAATAATAGTTACCTTTAGTTATTTGTCCTAGAGGACCAGTCCACTGGTATACTGGATCAAAGATTCTCTGCATTAATAGTTTTTCAGTCAAACAATTAAGAATTAAATGATTTGAATAAATAGGAATGTATACTGCAGCTGAAATAGGAAAAAAGTCATATTACGAAATAAATAGATAGAACAAATACAATAATAATACAAGTGCTTTGAACAAATCACTGCTCCTGTGCAAGCCCACTGAAATAAAATCACACAAGAATACTTGGTAAATTACACCCAGTTGGTCTACTGTAATGAAAGGATTTGTGCTGGTGTAGGATCAGCACCAGAAACATATGGCTGTTTGTATATATTTTTATATTTTATGTTAGCTAGGTCAACAAAAATTTATTCTCACTGTAATTCCCTACCACAAGGAAGCCTTTCAGTTACATGTAAGAAGTTGCTCAAATACCCATTAATTTTAAAACTGCCTGGTTGCCTCAGGTGAAGAATCAGTTGCTCTTTCTCTATTGGAAGAATCAACAAAGACACATTACATGTAAATATATGTAATGGTATCCAGACTGCTCTTTCATGGCTAGAAAAACAATTTGGGGAGTGTGCAATTGGGAATGGAGAAGTGGAACTTGATCCTTTCTTTGCCTACCATATCCCCATTCCAAGTGTCCCCCAGCAACGTTTCATCCCATGAGGGCATATACAGTATGTCAGAAAAGGAAGGGCACAAAGCCAAACAAAAAAGGAGGAACACCCCAAATGCCTCTGGGATGAACTTTATTAATAGCCTGGCACTTTTCGGCAAACTCTTTATCAAGGGCTTTGGTTCCAATGTCTCTCAGAAGGACCAACAGATGCTTTGCCTTAGCCTCTTCCAATTACTGAGACACAATGGAATAAGAAGAGCCCTTGATAAAGGCCTTGCCACAATGTGTTGGACTTTTAATAAAGTTCATCCCAGAAGCATTTGAGGTTTGGCCACATTTTTCAGGTGGAAAAGAGACATCTCAAGCAGGAAACAATGGATGAAGAAAATAATTCCCCTTCCCCTATTCCTTAAATCCCAATAATCCCCTCATAAAACAGCTTTTTAAAAAAAGTTTTAGAAGAGAGTTTGACTACCATTACATGTATTTTTACACATAACTAATTTTGCCTTCACTCATGTCTTCATCAGTTTGATGCTTTTGGCAGTTTTATCAGCCAGAGAAGTGTGTGTATGAGATATAGAGACCTTTTTACAGACCTTCCCAAGAGTCACTTCGCAAGAGGCTTGATGTGATTATTGAACACATCACTATGTGTTTTTGTTTTTATTTTTAAAATGGTTCAGGGGGCCTAATTATTTTGAGACTGACATGGAGGGCAGTTTAACCCTTCTCCCACATGTCATGCTCCCAATGAAAATTGCTTCCTCAGGTGCTAATGCTTGTTTTGCCAAACAACAGCTTGGGAGTTGGGGTGAGGTGGGGATTTCCAACAGGATGTGTGTGTGTGTGTGTGTGTGTGTGTGTGTGTGTGTGTGTGTAATGGTTAAACTCCTCTCTTCACTCCACCACACTGCTCCTGATCTGAAGGCTCTATGAGGCAAGTCTCATGACCAGTGGGACTCGCTGAAATGAGGTCTGCGGGGAGAGCGGGCTTAGCCCACTCTCCCCGCAGATGATCGCCCGCGGAGCCCTGGGCGGCCAGATTGGCCGCCCACATGACTGCCGGCTCCTTCATGGAGCTGGCGAGGGCTGTGAGGATTGGGGGAGGTGTCGTCCCTGGAAGTTCCAGGATACCCCGTGTGTGTGTGTGTGTGGCATACTGGAGAGACTCCCGAGCCCGGGAGGCTGAAAGCAGCCTCCTGGCCGGGAGGTCTCCTCATGTGTTGCCACGCTGTGGAGCCATGCCGCGGCAACACACGATCAAAAAGATGAGGTTAATGAAGCGCTCACTCCGTTAACCTCGGCTAAGGGGAGGGGTACGTCGGGAGGTTTGCTGCCGGAAGCCGTGCGGTTCCTGTTGTAGCACACGATCAGCCAAACTCAGGCTAGGCTTCCTTAGCCCGATTGTGGCTGATCATGAGAATAGCCTCTACGACTAATATTTAAAACAGACAGAAAGGTATTGACATGTTTAATGTCACATCCAGTTTGACCCTAAACATTCTCAGTTTGGGGGGGGGGGGGAAACAATACATGATGTGGCAATTAGGACAGCAGTTCAAAAAATTAATTAAAAGCCCTGCTGAGCATGTATGCAATGTAACAGGGCTCCCTGGATCAGGGCCAGAGTAGGGAGGAGCTGTTGCTCAGTAGTAAGCACATGCTCTGCATACAGGTCCTAGCAGGTCTTTCCTGTAATCTCCAAGGGTACAGCTGGGAATGATCTCTATCTGAAAGTCTAAAGAGCTACTGCCAATCAGTGTAGACCAGGGCTGCTCAACTTCGGCCCTCAGCTGTTTTTGAACTACAACTCCCATAATCCCCAGCCACAGAGGCCAATAGGGATTATGAGAGTTTGCAGGCCAACATCTGCCAAATTTGAGCAGCCTTGATGTACACAATACTGACCTGGATAATGAATTGTTTGATTCTGTATAATACAGCTTCACCACCAACGACATTATAAGCTAAAATTCAATACAAAGTTAGATGTAGACAAGCCCACTGATTTCAATGAGCTTAGATGCACTTAACTCTGCATAAGATATAGCTGCACACTGAGTTCTACTGTGGAAAGTAAACAAGAGCACAGAACACAACAGTACAAAAACCCAGCCCTTCAATAACTATCTGAAATCAAAAGGTTTTGGAAACAGTTTGGATTACCAGTTCTTTCTTCTTTTCCAAATATTTGAAGAGAAGTTTCTTGAGCTTCTGGGATAGATGTAATAGTTTCATACTGAGCCTCTGAATCTGGCAATATATCTCTAATTTCTCTGTTCAAGTGTATGGTTCGTCTCCTTAAACGGCACATTTTATTCATAAAACATGGACTTCCAGCTAGAACAATATACAGAAAAGTTTCACAACTTGAAAAACAAAAACATACAAATAAAACCCTTAAAAATTTCATTATTAATTATTCTGCAAAATACAGTAATATAAATAACTAATTGCTTCCTTTACTACAGAACATTTGCAATACTACATAGAGTTTGGTTAAGAAATTAAGAGCAGACAGTAGAATCATCCTCTGTCTCCAGTCTCCCACCTCAACTCTTATCCATTCAAATGTAAATTCTTACATCCCTCTCCTCATCAACCTAAACCATGGTTAGCCAAGCAATGTTAGCTATGGTTACCTGTTAACCAGGATTTGAAATCAACTCAAATCCTGATTTCAAAGCCCAATTAAGAGAAAGAAAGAAATTAGCACAAGAAAGCCATTTTTTGGGGGGGAATTAAGGCAGCACTTATTCTCAAATAAATTCCCTAAGTTCAGTGCAATCTATCTTCAAGCAGACATAACATAAGATTGGGCTGCCTATGTCCATTCTGTTGGTGAACATTTAAACCACAGGCCAGATAAATGCAGAAATGAATTTATGCATTATTTGTGAAAATGATTTCTTATTGCAGAGATCTGAAATAAAATTAAGGCATCTATTTAGCTATCGCAAAATAGAAAAGCATTGTCACTTTTGAACTTTGGTGCTGGAGAAGACTTTTGAGGATACCATGGACAACCAGGAAAACAAACAAATGGATCATAGAACAAATCAATCCAGAATTTTCACTCGAAGCACAAATGACCAGGCTCAAACTATCGTACTTCGGACACATTATGTGAAGATCCTGCTCCTTTGAGAAGTCTATAATGCTGGGGAAAGTTGAAGGAAAGAGAAGAAGAGGACGACCAGCAACAAGGTGGACGAACTCAATTACGACAGCAATGAAGGCACCACTGAGAGGCCTTTAAGGCCAAGTTGAAGACAGAGCATCCTGGAGAGAATCTATCTATGTGGTTGCTAAGAGTTGACACCGACTTGACAGTACTTAATCAATCAATCAATCAATGTAGCGATCACATTATTTTGGCTTCTGAAATGAGCAGTATGAATACCATACAGTAAGTGTGAGAGACCTGAAAGCTAACCCATATCTTCAGTGTGTGCAATATAAAATGTTCTTAAACAGTTGCGAATGATTGAAGTATTGACTACTGTGCTCATATGCTATATGGTCAAAATTTAATGAATTGTATGTGCTTTAGAAGGTGATTACATATATATGCAAGACATACCGGTATGTGAATGCTTTGAATATGTGGAAGTGCTATATTGAGTGCTAAGTGTTATTATTATTTAATGCAACTTAAAGGCTATAGCACTTTTCCTTGAGAAGGCAGGCAGAAAGATTTAACTTTTGTAACTCACTTGAATTAGCATTTAAACCAAATATTTTGTGTGAGTTGTGCCTTGGGTTGCCAGGTCACAACACTGAGAGCGTCACTCTGTAACCACTTCCTTCTATTGATCCTTGCATCCAATCACTCACACACCCTTCACTAAGTCTATTGTACTAGGGTGCAAGGGAGGAAAAAAAGGCCCTGCTTGCTTGCTTCAGAAAGTGGAAAAATGGGGGTGGGTGGGAGGTGAAGGAAAGGGTAGGGATCATCAACAGCAGCTGCAGTATCGATAAATAAATAGAATCATGGCAATTCTAGTTATGCCCATACTACATGCTACACCCATCCCTACGGGTGACCAAAGGCAAAGAATAAAGCTCCTATCCTCTCTAATAAAAGCCTTGGTGTCCGTCCATGGACACCAAGGCGTGTGTCCATGCCTCCCTGGGCCGTTCTGGAAACGCGCCGAGGGAGACACGACCGCGGCGACCAGGCGGCCATGATGGCCGGAAGAAGAAGCGGCTGCCGTGGAGAAGTGGCCGCCGCGAAGCCGGGCGAGGGGAAGAGGCGGCGGGGGAAACCGGCCGAGGCGGGGCCGTGGCCGAGGCCTGGCTGCAATGCCGAAGACGGCCGGAGGGAAGAGGCGGCGGGGGAAGCCGGCCGAGGCGGCGGCAGAGCCGCGGCCGAGGCCTGGCGGCGCCGCAGAAGCACACGAAACAGGCGGCGGGTGCGGGCGGAACTCTTGGAGGCGGCAGCACTCTCCCCTACTAGTGCCCGTTATTTAAATGGGCTAAAAAACACTTGTCTCTTTAATAATATGTGCATTATCCTTCCATTATTGATTGATTGAGTGAGTGAGTGATTTATGTAGTGTATAAACTGCTTTTCAACAAGTGTTCCCTAAGTAGTGCACCAAGGGCAGCTCCAGGTTTCAGGGGGCCTGCTCCTACCTGGGTGGACCTCAAGAGAATTACTCTGCTACCACCACACAAGGCTATAAGCACAGGGGTGGTTTCAAGGATCAACAATAGGCCATTCTGAGGACCCTGGGCAGCTGTCCAACAATGCTAACCCCTGTTGCTGCCTGGCCCTGAACCATGCAGCAGGGATGTGCACGGAACCATTCGGTGCTCCATTCTAGGAGCGCCAAACCTGTTCCGTGGACTGGCATTCGAGCTGGTTTGCAGGTGGGGGGTGGGATAACTTTAAGGGCGGGGGAATGTGCTCTTACCCCTCCTGCCACGTTTTCCCCACTGGTGCTGTGTATTCAAACAGTCTGGCAGGGTGGCAGCGTATCTCCCTCTGCCCTATTGCTTCCTGTTTTAGTAGTAAATTTATTACAGTCCTTAGACCAGCTTAACATTTAAAGTTAGGGTTAGGGTAAGGGTAAATTATAATTTACAAATATTCAAATTGCTAATACAAGCTCTACGAAGTTTGGATGCAACAAAACAGAACTTGGCCACATTTATAGAAGTAACAAGTTTAAAATTTGACAATAAAAAAATCCAAGTAAAATTGATCTGTATGATCAGGATGGTTCTTTAAGAGAGGAACAATAAACTTAATACGAGCATCCCTATAAAAATGACAATACAGAATAACATGAAGAACTGACTCTATATCCCCTGAGCCACAAGGGCAACGACACAATGCATATAGGACTCGTTTATATTTCCCGTCTAGGAGTGCGGAGGGAAGGGAATTCAAATGAATTGCTTCCTTGGGCTGGAAGTATCTGGTGCATGTACAACATGCGCACCGGGAACTTCTGGTCCAAGGAAGCAACGGGGCAGCAGGGAGGTACACTCCTGCCCCGCCGGACTGTTTAAATACACAGTGCTGGCGGGGAAAATGCGGCGGGAGGGATATGAGCACACTCCCCCACCCTTAGTTATCCACCCTGCCACCTTCGGACCGACAGGTGTCAGTTCCGTGCACATCCCCACCATACAGTATAAGTTCAAAACACAATTATAAAAACATACAGATTAAAACTGAAGTATTAATGCAAAGCAGCAGAGTAATAAAAAAAATCTCACCACCCAACTTAGCAAATTATCCTAGACTTCCTATGAAATGACAACGAGAAAGATAAGCAAACCTCCTGAGAAAGTGTTCCAAAACTCTGGAGACAATTACAGAAAAGGCTCTGTTATGTGTGAAAACCAACCTGGAATCTGCAAAAAGTGGATACCTACAGTAAGGCCTTATTTGAAACCTCAGGGAGGTTGTATGGAAGGGGATATCTAGGATGGAAGCCATTTAGGGCTTTGCAGATCAACTGCAGCACACTAGACGAAGAAACATAGTATACTGGCCAATGATGTTGCTCCAAATCAGATAGCCAGCTTTTCTTTGCATTTATATTTTTTATTAGTTTTCTATATACCAACGTGACTTCCAGTTCATCTTTCAACATAGTTATACTGTAACATCTATATTTGCTCTCATATAAATATTTTCTTCATATTTTACCATAATAATCCTTTAGTTTCATTACTCAAACAAATTCCCTAACTGTTATTTTTACATTTCAAGCCCCATTGATAAATCCAAATTTACATTGTTTTTCCTGTACCACAAAGAGGGTTTCCAATCTTCTAGAAAACTTCCTAAATGGCCATCTCTTAGTAATACAGTAAATTTAGAAATTTCTGTTTTCTTTTGGGATTTCTTCATTGATTATGCCCAACAGAAAGGGTTCAAGTGTCTTGCGACATACATTTGAGTATCTTTTTAAATTCATCATAAGTCTTATCTTAAGGCCTCTTTACTTCTCTGCAGGACTGCCACATGTGATAAAAGGACCCCTCGCTTTCTTTAAATCTCCAACGCTTATTAGATACATTTTTGTAAATTAAAGCTAATTTCTTAGGTATTAAATGCCATACATCAATTTTATCAAATTCTCTTTTACATTATAGTACATTGTGAATTTCTTACACCGCTTCTCCCAATCCTCTAGATTAATATTATGACCTGCTTCTTGTACCCACTTTACCATTGTTAATTTTACCACTTCATCTCGTTTCTTCACATAACAGATTATACATTTTAATAATTTCCCAAACTATTATCAAACTTCTTCCACTTTGATCTTATCATAAGATAAATACACATGCCAACACCAACATTTACAACATGTCAGAGTATTAATTAAAAGTATCATTTGGAATAAATATAACATCTTTTATAATACTCCATTTCTTGATATAATTATTAATTTGATAATTTTTCTAACTTTAATTCTCTTCTGAAGTAATAGCTGGATCTGAATCAAAAGCTTTTTTGTATCTTCGCCAACATTTTTCTAATTCCGAACAATCCCTCTTAACAAATTTCTTAGATTTATTTAAAGAAGACATTCCTTCAGGCAATAGCCATTTAAAGGCTATATTTTTCTTCCTCAAAGCGTCCGCCACATACTTATAATGCTTCCAAGATAGCCAGCTTTTCTAACTTTGTTTGAGAAACTGCACCTGCCTAAATGCCCTCTTCTATATAAGCATTAAAGAGCCCTGCCCTTTATTTCTCATTTCTGCCAGTAGGATTGCCACCTGTCTGGGGCTCTGTAACTTTTCACTGCTGCTTGTGACAGGCAGAAATCCATCAGGTAGTGCTCTACTTTCCCATAACATCCTAGTTTTCCTAGGGAAGAAGATTTCTCTTGCTGAATTTCTACCTGCCACGCCGCGGTGGAAAAGCCACAGCGAGAGAGACCTCTGCGGAAGAGACCTCTGCGGAACAGGTGTTTGTTAAAACAAACACCTGTTCTGTTTTAAAAGGACGGCCTCCCTACCCCATGGTTAACACTCTCGGTCATATCATGATCAGATAGTCAGACATCAGGGAGGGTTTCAGTTGCAGACTGCTTGTTTTAGCGGAGCAGGACAATTCTGGCTACGAATGAGGAAAGGGGTGTGGTGAAAGCCGGTTCCTCCACTTAAACCCGCCTCAAGAAGATAAGAAGTCGAGGAAGGTGTTTTTGACCGTAGGGAAGGGAAAAGGAAACAGCCACTCTCTTCAAAAGGAACAATCAATCAATCCCAAATTCTCGACGATTCTCAAGTTTTGGGTTACTTACGGGCCACCCCTGAGGGGAGAAGGAGGAGCAACAGTGGGGGGCATACCAAAAGGAGCGCCCTGCGGCTGAGCTGGCGCTGCTGTGAGGCCGTTGCCGCCGGCGCCGCCATCGCCTCGCCCTCCCTTCCCTTCAGGGTGCGTGGCAGAGCCCCTTCCCCCGGCGGCGGCGGCGCCAGCGGCTGCGGCAGAGAGACGGAGGGAGGGGAGCAGGAGGGCCAGCGCGCGGGGGAGGGCTGCGGACGGCGCGAGCCCGGGCTGGGAGAGCAGGGAGGCCCCTCAACCGGAATGAAGCATCATCGCTGAATGGAGCTTCCAGTGGCAGAAGAATCGGAAAGTATCCGGAACCGGAGGACCGAGAAGAGGAGGCGGAAGGACGGACTTGTCGCCTCCATGCCCTGCTGGTGAGTGCGTGAGCCTCTCCTAGAGTCACTAGGCTGGCCGCTGGGGAAACGGAATGCTGCCTGGCGAAGCCAGAAGCTTCGTCGCCGCCCAGAGTTCTTGGTCACGGAGGGGAAGCGCCCCTCGACCCAAGTGGAAGGTCCACGGCCGGCCTCAAAACAGTGGGTGGTGCATCGTCAGCTGCTGGTATCCTCCGGGCTGGACTTCGACAGTGTGGTGTGGTTGCAAATTCAGAAGCGCACTCACCATGGTAGCCCCCACAGTCACGCCCAGCCCCCCAAAGCCGTAATCACAGCCGCCGCCCCCGACCTAAGAAACACGTAACACGACCTCTTTATATTCATATTTTTAAATGTTGTGTTTTTTGTTTTGTGGGCAAACATGCAGGCTGTAAGAATAGTAATAATACCAGATTCCTTTTACAAAGAAACCTGTCCAAAGTATACTGGACACCACCAATCACTTATTTGAGCGAAAGCGATGGTGATAAAAATGCAGCACTGTATGGTGGACACCCATAATGACCAGTTTTAGTCGATTTACTCTATGACCTCCCAACTTGGATTAATTTCAACAGTCTGGTTAGCAGCCACTCTGGTTCTGGTGTCCTCAGCACCAGAACTCAGCAGCACAATGAATTCTTAGCCACAGATAACCATATTTCTCTGGTTTCCACCACCCATTTACATTTATGGTAGCAATGAGGTAGCCCATTAATTCTGATGAACAGCTACAGAAGACTCTTTAGGTGTGAGTCTTTCCCAGCTCAACCTGGAGATGCCAGGGATTGAACCTAGGACTCTCTGCATGCAAATGTTTTAAAAACAGATTCTGTACCAATGAGCTATGACCCCATCCCCACTGGAAGCTTCCATATACCAAATCAGAACACTGATAAATCAGTATTGTCAACTCTGGCTGGCAGCAGCTCTCTGCTGAGAGTCTTTCCCAGCTTTGCCTGGAGATGCCAGGACTGAACCTGGGAGAACCTTCTGTGTGCTAGGATACATACAGATGCTCTTCCACTGAGCTATGCCCCCCATCCCCAAAGGGAAATAACTATGTGGGACTGCCTTTGAAGAATATCCGGAAACTGCAGCTAGTACAAAATGCAGCAGCTAGGATTGTATCTGGAGCTGCCTGTTGGGATCATATTACACCCATTCAGAAAGAGCTGCAGAGGCTACCAATTTGGTTCCGGGTCCTATTCAAGGTGCTGGTTTTGACCTTTAAGTCCCTTAATGGTTTGGGCCCTGGATATCTGAAGGACCGCCTGCTCCCAAGGGTTTCTGCCCGCTTGACAAGATCATCAGTGAGAGGCTCGGTTGTCGAGCATGTGGAACAGGGCCTTCTCAGTCATTACCCCTGGCTTTGGAATGCTCTCTCAGCTGGCATCTGCTCCTCAGTCTCCTTGACAGTTTTTAGGGGGAAAGAAAAGACATGGCTCTTCACCCGGGCTTTTGAATGAAAGTATTGTTTTTACTGCTGCTGCTTTGTGTTATGTATTATTTTAATGGGTTATTAAATTTTTAAATAGATTATATTTCTATTATCTGTACTTTTGTATTTCAGTTATGCATTGTTTTAATTCTGTTGCAAACCGCTTTGAGATTTTAATGAAAAGCAGTATATCAATCAATCTTATAGCACTTACATGTGGACTCCCATCTAAATGCAAACCAAGGTAGCCTCTGCTTAGCAGGAGGGACAATTCATGCTTGCTACCATAAAACCAGCCCTCCTCTGAATTCAGGTGCGTTCACATCCCTGTTCAGCCATGAAATCAGTGGGTGACCCTGGGCTAGTCACTTCTCTCTCAGCCTAACTGCTGAGAGAGACTTTGTTAGTAGGTATACAAATACCTCTCTCTATATTTCTCTTAAACATAACTGTCTCTAATCCCATGCGTGGTAGCTCTCATGAAAGTTTGCAAGCGAGCTGCTGGGGGTAAAAATGAACTGGCAGAAATGGATGGATGGGGGGGAAAGTGGTGCCAGGGAAAGCAAGAAGATGGCAGCTGAGTGTGAAGAAAGTGGTGCCAGGGAAAGTGGTGTGTGTGGTGGTGGGGGGGGGAGAAAGTGGCGGCCGGTTGTGTGTGAAGAAAGCGGCACCGGGGAAAGTGATGGGGTCGGGGGAAGAAAGCGGCAGCTGGGTGTGTGTGAAGAAAGCGGAGGCTGGCGGGTGAAGAAAGCAGCCTGGGGGGCGGGGAGCAGCAGGTGGCTGGGAAAAGTAGTTGGCCAGGCGGACGGCCAGAGGGAGAAAACACATTGGAGTGGGGAGGGCTGAGAATGAGGGGATGAGAACTAGAGTCGCAGATGCTCTGCTCCTGCCCAGCCCAGCTAGTGTTAAATAAATAACCTACCTCACAAGGTTGTGTGAGGTGAAATGTTATGGGGTAGATCAGCAGGGTGTGGAGAGCAGGTGCAGACAGCTATCCAGGAGAAGCGGTCTGGAAGGTAGATCAGCGGGTGGGGGCAATTCTTTTTAAGAATGTCGCCCGCTCTGCATGTTCTCAGGAGGTTGCCACCAGACGCCCAAGGAAGGCAGCGAAGAGCAGGCTACATTTTCTAAAGGAATCTCATGCCATCCTTTCCACAACCTTTGGAGCCCCTGTCAGCTTCTGCCCTTTCCCCCCCCCCACGCTCCGCCTGGGACCTGGGGTTTGGAAAAGTACCAGTACATACACTATTGGCGCTCTGCCTTTGTACATAATCCAGAAACTTCAGTTGGTACAAAGTGTGGCAGCCAGATTAGTCTCCAGATTAATTTGGAGGGACCACATCACGCCCATTCTTAAACAGTTGCACTGGCTGCTGGTATGTTTCTGAGCAAAATATAAAGTGCTGTTTATGCTTAGGCCAGGGTTACCTGAGAGAGCACTTTTCTCTGCAAGTTCCTCACTGCTCATTAAGATCAGGGCTCTTTCCAGACTAGCTACAAAATGCCTCCGTTCAGGCAAGTCACATTCAAAACATAAACAGCAGGGAGAGCAGTCTCATGGAAAATAACAACCCCCCAAAACAGCAACTTTCTTACGCCAGATATACAACACCCTAGCTCTATATCTCAGTGATTAAATTTGAAGCAAAGCATTGGAAATGTGAAGGGCACTCTGCTGTCTGTGTAGGGACTGCAGTGTCACAATACAGGAAGTGTGCTTCTGAGATTCGACTTGACCCCATTGCTGGGTCTATTCTGGAAAGTGCCCAGGAGAGGCCTGTCTTTGGGTGCCACCAGTTCATCTGCTGGCAACTTGGGATTTGGCCTTCTCAGTTGCCGTGCCTAGGTTGTGGCATGTGTTGAGCATGTATACAAATACAATGACTATTTATATACTTTTATTTTCAATAAAAGTTCCCAAAGTGGTTTACATAGATATAAATAAAATGGCTCCCTGTCCTCAAAGGGCTTACAATCTAAAAAAGAAACATAAAATAGACACCAGCAATAGCCACTGGAGGGATGCTGTGCTGGGGATGGATAGGTCAGTTGCTCTTCCGCTGCTTAATAAAGAGAATCACCTCTTTAAAAAGGTGCCTCTCTACTCAGCAGGGAGTAATAGAAGAGGTTTATCACCCTTTGGTGGCCTTCAAAAGAGCCATAAAGATCCATCTTTTCAGCCTGGCTTTTAATAATATTTAAGTGGTTTTAATGGTTTAAAATGAATTTTATGTTAGTATTTTAACGGTTTTATTATGTTTTTAAAATGGTTTTATTTTTGATTGTGAACAGCCCTGAGCAATTTTAGGATGAGCAGTATATTAGGGTTGTGTGTTTTGTTTTCTGTTTTGTTTTTGGCCCGAATCTGAAACACCTCCGTTTTGTTCTTTGTTCAAAATCAGCCAATCCGAAACACCCCAATTTTGTTCTTTGTTCGAAATTGCAAAATCTGAATCCAAAACGTTTTGGATTTTGAAAAAATGGCCCCATTTTGGATTTTGAAAAAATAGTGGGTGGGGGTGGTAGTGCCCAATGGGTGGAAACTACCACCCAAATTTCAGAGGAATTGGGCAAAGGGCTGATTTTTGGTGAATTTTTGAAGTATAGGATTTTTCCCATAGGGAAGAATGGAGGTTTCAGCAAAAGTATAGCTTCATGTTGGGGGGAAAGGGGTGGCCCAGTGCAGAGTAGGGTGGGTGGTAGTGCCCAGTGGGGGCAAGGAAGCTGCCAGAATTATTTCAAAGGAATTGGGCAGAGGGCTGATTTTTAAAGATGTAATGGAGTTTGCACATCTGTAAAGTTCTTCCCCATAGGGAATGATGGACCTTCATAATTCCTGCCCCATAACTGCACTTGGGGGGCACCAGGGTGGCCCAGAGCAAGTGGTGGTGTAGAGCACATAGGGTGCCAATCACCCCCATGGGTTGCTAACCCATGGGGTACTGGGTTCTGTTGTTTCTGAGATGTTTGAGTGTAGATTCAGATTCTCTGGTAGCATGTGAGAGTAGATTCATGGTTTGTCATTGAAAATCTCATATGCTACCAGAGAATCTATACTCAGAGCACCTCAGAAACAACAGAACCCAGCACCCCATGGGTTTCCCAATTCCTTTGGAATCTGGGTGGCAGCAGGCACCCATTGGGGCACTACCACCTGAACCACTCTTCTGCCCCCAAAGCCCCCTTTCTGCCCCGAATACACCCCAAACAACATCAACTTCACACATTAACAACAGCAGAGCTTTGGAAAAAATCAGGCAGATTTCCAAAGGTCATGCAAATCCACATCCCTCCCGCCCCAAATGCAATTGATCTATACACAACAGTGTGAAACAACAACAATGAAATGCACACTGCCCCACTGGGCAATGAAGGTAAATGCACACTGCCCCACTAGCCAATGAGGGTAAAATTTACCCTTAAATTTGCTTAAAAGGAATAAGGAGGCAATTGCCAGCAGATCAGCCCATGCTTTCGCTGGCCAATCTGCGGGCTGGAAGGGCTGGAAATTCAAACAGATGTCAAAACTCAAAATGGAGCCTGAAGGAGAAAGACTTTCTGCGATTGCAAAATGGAGTTCCAAAACAGCTGAAACAAAACGTTTTGTATCCGAAACAGGGACGTTTTGTTTTGGCTACAAAATTTTCTGTTTTGAGCATTGGGTGTTTTGTTTTGGCTACAAAACAGCCGAAACAGCCTGTTTTGTGCACAAAACGTTTTGTATCTGAAACGAAACGCACATCCCTACAGTATATAAGCAAACAAGCAAGCAAACAAAACATTTTAGCTGGAAGTTTTTTACATGGGGCTTTTAAAGCCCTTTAACTTGCATCTCCTCCGGAATGGAGGGAGTGCATTCACATATCGGCCAGATTTACACCAAAGTCCCTGTGAGGTATCAGGGAGCAGTTCACACACAGTTCGAGTTTTTCACTGCATATTAAACTGTAGCCCGATTTATATCTGTGGTAAAAAAATTCCACTATTTGCATTGGTTTTTTGGGACAACTTTGCTGTAAAGCCTCACAGTAAACTCGCAATAAAGCCTGCTGTGTGTAAAATCCCCTGAGGGTGGAGCAACTGTCCGTATTCAGCCTGAGCCTAGCAGCCCTCCCATTAGCTGGTGCTGGTCTTTTCCATGTCTCTGTGAGTGTGTTTAATTGTGAGCCTCTTTGAGTCACTGAACCATTTTCTCATTCCATTTGATATGGAAACCACTCTGTGATTTTCTTTTTAAAAAGAAGCAGTATAGCCTTTATACTTTCTTTTGACTGAATGGAGTCTTTCCTGGGAAACATGATTTTTTTCCCCTTTGAGGGAAAATTTCCAATAAACAAGCAAATGGGAATCCACCTAGCTCTACCAGATAGTTGTAGTTTCTGTTCTTGTAATCTGTATCATGGTTTCCAGATAATATTTGGCAAATATACTCTGGTTGAAGGCTTCTCCAGTGATCTTCACTATTTTTCAAGTGGGAGCAACTTCTGGCAACAAGCCTTCAATGTGAGAGCCGTTTCCACCACGCCCGGTTGAGCTCTAGCAATGTCTGGGAAGGCATGTAGAGAGCACTAGGAGGTGCAGTCATTCCCAGCACTTTCCCCATGGAGCTCTACACAGAAAGCGCTGGGAAGGATTACTCTTCCCAGTGCTCTGTGTACACCTTCCAAGATGGTTTTTGGGTTGGAGAGGGCTTCGTTTCTACTACTACAATGAATATGCATATACTGCTCTTCAACTAAAGTTCTCTTCAAGAAGCCACACTGGTGCTGGGCATGGTTGCCTTAACACGGAACCTACACAACGCTGTGTAGCATATTTCACTTTGGCTGAAACTTTGCAAAGGCCTAATAAACAGTTAGTCAGGGAGTCACACTTAGAGTTGATAGGAGCTGCCACTGGCTCCCAGTAGGGATGTGCACAAACCTGTTGGGAGGCCCTTTTATGGGCCTCTGAACAGATTCAAACACTGGCTAGTTCAATAGTTCACCAGAGGGTGTGTGTGTAACTTTAAGGGTGGGGGGAGGATGCACTTACCACCACCACCCCCGCTGCATTTCCCCCGCCGGTGCTCAGTTTCTTCAAAGTCCGTCGAGGCGGCAGCGCACCTCCCTGCTGCCCCATTGCCCCCTTTATCAGAAGTACATGATGCACCTGCGGCTCCGGGCACATGCGCACACCACGCTTGCAAGTGTGCACCGGCATGCGCAGGCGCATCGACTACTTCTGGTTACTTCTTGTAAAGGACTTTGAAGAAACCGAGCGCTGGTCGGGGTAACATGGAGGGGGAGGGGGTAAGTGCACCCTTAAAATTATCTCCCCCACGCCATCGAACCAGCGCCCGCCAGTTCCATGCACATCCCCAGCTCCCAGGCCTTGCAGTGAAGAATGCTGCTGTAGTCTACTCACAGTGCATTGTGGTTCCCTTCTCCCTACAAGAAGAATGAGGAGGCATGCTTACTGGTTGTGGTGAGGGTTATGCACGAGTTTTTTTTCCTGTTTCTTCGCTGTTAGTACATAAGATAGTTTGACAGTATTAACAGAAGTCTAGGGGAAATACTCTCTTGTCTTTGAAAGGGGAAATTCTTGTGAATGCAGTGGGGCATTTTGATAAAATCTATAGACACAGCTTGTTGGACAGTGCCTGAGGCAACAGACACACTTCATGAGTGCTATGATGGTGTGGTTTTCTCTCTTAGGTGCTGTTATTCTCTGAAAGGCATAGAACTTTGAAATGGGATTTTAAGAACATATAGACTATCCCTCTTGGATCAGGCTAGCCAGGCTACTGGCTAGTAAGCCCCAGGGACACTCACCAGCATGGAAGTGCTTCCTTTTATTTTTCTTGAACCTACTACCACGTAGATGGCTCCAACTACCCTTTTCCTAATCTTTGTCCCAAGCACCTGTACTCAGAGTTTCATTTCGCTATCATGGCTAATAACTGTTGATAGATCAATCTTCCATAAAGTTTTCATCCCCGCTCTTTAAAGTCATCTCAAACTGTGACCCTTGCTGTATCTTGTAGCAATGAATTCTACTAGTCAGTTATGTACTCTCCTGAAGAAGTGCCTCCTTCTCTTGAACGTGAGTGACTCACGTGAGTGACTCCAAATTTTAGTATATTCATTCATTCTTTCAATTTACTTACCGCCCTTCCAAAAATGGCTCAGGGCGGTTTACACAGAGAAATAATAAATAAATAAGATGGACCCCTGTCCCCAAAGGGCTCACAATCTAAAAGGAAACATAAGATAGACACCAGCAACAGTCACTGGAGGTACTGTGCTGGGGGTGGATAGGGCCAGTTACTCTCCCCCTGCTAAATAAAGAGAATCGCCACATTAAAAGGTGCCTCTTTGCCAAGTTAGCAGGGGTTAACTATTAAAAGAGAAGAAGAAAGCTTTCTTTGTCTACTCTTTCCACACCATTCATAATTTTATAAATTTCTTTCTTGTCCCTGATTGTACTATGTTGTGGCAGAAGAAAACCTCTCACCTCATCAAAAAGCACCAAGGAGACTGTGCCTAATGGTTGTGGCTGGATATGTATGAGAAGAGAGGGACTGCAGAGCTTACCTGGCAATGAATTGTGTAGTGAAGAGATGGAGGATGAACGAAGAAAGACAGATCAGTCCAAACCAGCCCTCCCCGCTTTCTTTTGCAGGTTCTCCTGATCAGTGCAAAAGGAAGTGAAACTTAAGGCACTTTCCTCAAAGCTTATAGCAAAACATTGGTGCTTGGCAGATGTGGGTTTTCTAGAAATTTTTGAACTGGAAATTTTTCCCATGCAATTTTTGCCTCATTTGTATAAAAGTTGCTTTGTTTTCCCCTCAGATTTGCATAGAAAATTACCATGCAAATTGTCCTGATACCCTAAATAGATTATTTGATTTGGCTTGTAATTTGACCCTCTACCGTATTATCAAACTAAATTCTTTATTGCAGTCACAGACCAGTACAATAGTAATACATACACACAGAAGCCCAACAGAGTAAAGCATAAAAGTTGTAATAAAACATTAACAAGTTAAACCTCAAAGCAGAACAGCTAAGTTGAATTCATTATGGATTGATTGATTGAACATATAGTGGTTAGAGTGCTGGACTAGGACCAAGGAGACCTGAGTTCAAATCCCCATTCAGCCATGATACTTGCTGGGTGACTCTGGGCCACTTACTTCTCTCTCAACCTAACCTACTTCACAGGGTTGTTGTGAGGCAAAACTTAAGTATGTAGTACTGGGCTCCTTGGAGGAAGAGCGGGATATAAATGTAATTAATAATAATAATAATAATAATAATAATAATAAACAGACAAACATCTGCCACACAATACACCAGATATAACTGTAGTTGAGAAGAAAGAAAAACAAGTTAAAATAATCGACATAGCAATACCAGGGGATAGCAGAATAGAAGAAAAAGAAATAGAAAGAAATCACCAAATACAAAGATCTACAAATTGAACTTGAAAGGCTGTGGCAGAAAAAGACCAAAATAATCTCAGTGGTCATTGGCACCCTGGGTGCAGTTCCAAAAGACGTTGAAGAGCACCTCAACACCATAGGGGCCACAAATCACCATCAGTCAGTTACAAAAAGCAGCTTTACTGGGAACAGCCTATATTCTGCAATGATCTTTATAACAATTGACAATAAAATTCTGGCATCCCAGGTCCTTGGGAAAGACTCGATGTCTGGATAAAACAAACCAGTCAATAACACCTGTCTGACTGTGTAAACAAGAAATAAATAATTATTATAAAAAATAGGGGCCACCATAGGGGCCACAGAAATCACCATCAGCCAATTACAAAAAGCAACATTACTGGGAACAACCAATATTCTGCGACGATGTCTATAATAATAACAGCAACAACACTGATAATAAAATTCAACCATTCCAGGTCCTTGGGAAGGACTCGATGTCTGGATAAAACAAACCAGTCAATAATACCTGTCTGACAGTGTAAACAATAATAATAATAATATACCACCTACTACCGAAGTCTCTAGGTGATTTATAACAATAATGAGTTCCTGGCGAGTTTTGCTGGCTGTCAAACAAAACTTTGCCACATCATAAAATATTAGATCTTTCTGGTCATCTAGAAGATAATCAAGATAAGAAGAGTCTGTACAACTTGGACGGCAACTTATAAAAGGAGTTTATAAAAATATATTTGTGATGTAAAGTAAAGTGTGCCGTCAAGTCAATTTCGACTCCTGGCACCCAGAGAGACCTGTGGTTTTCTTTGGTAGAATGAATAGTTGGCAGGCATTTACCTGAAACGTCATTCTCCTCAGAAGTATGGGTTGTATCCACCAATAGGATGAGTTGTCTCGACCTCCTGCTCCAGACAGGGCCAATCACAGGGCTTTTCTCATAGCCAGAAGAGAGGAGCAATCCCCTCAGCCTCAGTATTTAGCCAGCTCTATGATGCTCTGTAACCAGAAAAAAAACTGTAGAGAAACCTACAAACAGACCAAGATACCAAACACAAAACACCGGAGGGGAAGAAAACCCCCCACGAAATAAATCTTATCACTAGTACAACACCATCAAGGGAGAACAGTCCACCCAGAAAGGAATGCTGCCCACAGACAAAAGGGCAGAAGAAGAAAAGGAACCAAGACGAACCTGGGCAGGGCGGATACAACCCATACTTCTGAGAAGAATGACCCTTCAGGTAAGTGCCAATGATTCATTCTCCTTCAGAAAAGGGTTGTCTCCAGCAATAGGAGGCAAGGGGCTCCACCTACTAGAGCCCCTTGCAACATACAGGGTGGGCCTTGGACCTGCATCTGTACCTGCTGCAGAACCCTCCTACCAAAAGAGGTATCAGCTGAGGCCCAGTTTTGTATTTTAGAATGCTTAACAAAGGTAGATAAACACAACCAGGTAGCAACAAATATCCACCAATATCCGACAAATATCCACCAATGGAGCCGAGGCGGATAGAGCAGCCGAAGCCGCCACGCTCCTGGTAGAGTGGGCGGTAACACCTTCTGGAGTAGGCATCACTTTTGCCAGGTAGGCCAGCTCTGTATAGGCAGTTCCACCTAGATAGAGTGGATTTAGATACCTTCTTACCCAGCGTACAATCCCTAAAAGAAACAAAAAGGGACTCCAAGACGCTGAAGGTCTTTGTGTACCTCAGGTAAACCCTCATTGCCCTACACACATCCAGAGTGTGCCACTCCTTCTCCTTAGGAGATGCTGGCCTAGGACAAAAAGAAGGTAACATCAACTCCTGGGACTTATGAAAAACAGAATTGACCTTTGGTAAATAGGTAGGATCAGTTCGGAGGAGAACATAATCAGGGAAGACTAAACATAGTTCCTTCCGCATGGAAAGGTCCCCCAGATCAGATACCCTCTGTGCAGATGTTATAGCAACCAAAAATAAAACCTTAAAAGAAAGAAGTTTAAGGGACACTGATCTTAGAGGCTCGAATGGATGTTTGGTAAGAACCTGTAACAGCAAAATAAAGTCCCATGTAGGGAATTTGTGCACCATAGGTGGTTTAAGGCTGCTGCCCCTTTCAGGAACCTGTGGACATAAGGGTGACCAGATAAAGAAGACCCTCCTTGCCCTTCCCAGACTGAAGATAGGGCAAAAACCTGCCGCTGAAGGGTCTTTTGACCGAACCCCTCACCTAACCCTTTCTGCAAAAATCCCAGAACATGTCTTATTGAAGCAGACACGGGCAAGGCACCCTGTCTGCTACACCACTTGCTAAAAGCCTTCCATGTTGACTGATATACTTTAACGGTGGATGGATGGTGGGAGGACAAGAATGTATTCTGGACTGCCCCCAAGTAGCCACAAGCCACTAGAGACTCCTGCTCAATCTCCAAGCGAATAAGTTGAGCCATTCTGACTCCGGGTGAAAAACAGGTCCCTGGTGAAGAAGATGGGCATGGAACCTCAGAGCCATAGGCAGCTCCAGGGACAACTCCACCAGGTCTGAAAACAAAGGCCACCATGGCCAATGAGGTGCCACTAGAAGTACCTCTGCCTTCTCCTGACAGATTTTGTGCACTGTCTGTGGAAGTATAGCCTCTGGAGGAAAGGTGTTGTTCTTGGGAACTAGAAAAATAATTGAGTAAACCCCCAACTCTCCCCCCCATCGGAACTGGTTCGATGGCGTGAATCTGCAGCAAGTGGTGAATGGCACCCAACATCAGGGAGTGTTTGACTTTCCTTTGCGACCTTGGAGATAGAAGAAATGGCTCTGGAGGTTGAGAGGCAAGTTCCAAGGAGGATCCCTGGGAGATGGTCTGGAAGACCCAGGCATCCTTGCACGTCAACCTCCAAATGTGTGCAAACTCCTGCAACCTGCCCCCCACTAGGGATGTGCATGGAACCACGGCAGGGCGGTTTGAAGGTGGTGGTGGGTCTCCCTTTAAGAGCGGACGAGGGTGTACTTATCCCTCCCTCCACTTTTCCCCTGCCAGCATAGATATTTTTAGTAGCCCATCAGGGAGGCAGCATACCTCCCTGATGCCCCGTTGCCCTCCTCTTCCAGATATGACTGGAAGTTGCTGATGTGCCTGCGCGCGCCGGCACAGGCGCGTGGATGTGCGGAATTTGCCTAATTTGGTAAAAATTCCATAAATTATACCAAATGATTCACACATGGTCTCTCCTGCTCAGATTAGCATGGACACCATCTCCCCAGCCAGTTGCAATGCCCCTTTACCGCTCCTCAAAAATGGAGACTTTTCAAATTCAAGGAAATTTATTTGAAGAAATAAATTGAAATTCAAGGCTATTTATTTGAAGAAATAAATAGCCTCTGTCTAACTTATGGCACAGCGGGGAAATGACTTAACAAGCCAGAGGTTGCTGGTTATAATAATAATAATTATTATTATTACGGTCGTTGACCAGCACAAGTTGTAAAACAGTAATACTATACAGTAGATGCAATATAAGGAAAGTGTTGCAGTATTACGGAGATTAAAATTGATGTAGCATTAAGACTGAGGGGGAGGGAATCTAAAAATACAAAATTTTAAAACATGATATAAAACACAAACAGAATAGATAAAATGCATGTAAGCTAAAAAGGACTCAGCCAAACACTTTGTTTCAGTCAAAAAGCAGTATAAAATCAGAACAAATTTAAAAGGGGATAATCAGCATTCTGTGGGGTCCTGCTCAGCACAGAGTCACTGAAAATGCTAGTAAAATACTAGTGAAATAGATTAAAATAAAAGGGCAGCTTATTCCTGCTTATTGAACAATTACAACTCCAAACACAGCTCAGCTCCCAATCTGGGAGGAGATATACAATTCAGGGGCTCTATAAAGTGTTAGCATTGAATTAGCTACTTTAAAGCTGGCAATACCTATCCCCACATGCCCAGCTACAACTAGCCGAGATATGAGTACAAATTGCTCTGGCATTGTGTCGTTTATTTGTCCATTTTTAGGCTCTTCCGAAAGCGAAGGGCTGCACTGCAAAATTTGGCTACCTGTCTAGTGGAAGAGGAATTACTTCCTTCCAGGAGCCTGGCAGTCATCTGAGGTAGATCGAGACCTGGGAATTTGACTGTCAGAGGGTGAATGAAATCCCGGCGCAGGTCTCTGTAGAGCAGGCATTCCAATAGTACATGGGTAACTGTTTCAACTTGACCCTCGCCGCATGGGCAAAGCCTCTCCCCATAGGGGATCCCTCGGTATCGTCCCTCTAAAAGGGCTGAAGGCAAGGCATTACATCTTGCCAAGGTGAAAGCTTTTCTAAGAGGGGGCACCTCCAGGGCAGTAAGATAGGGTGCTGGGGCCAAGCAATACCTAACTGATTCTTGGCACTGAAAATCAGGTACCCTTGCCATGTCTGTCTGTCTCTCAATATCCTCAATTCTCTGTTTGATGGACTTCCTAGCTGTCTCCAAACTTTGCGTGAGCAGGGCGGACTGATCGAGGCCCAAAGAAGTCATCTTTTGGTTCAGTGAACGCTTCCAAGTCGTCTGGTATGAGTCCGCTAAGACTAGGCGGCTCAGCCCTATCTCTGAGGAATGGACTCTCAGCCAATAAAACAGCGCCATTTGCCAACATCTGGCCTCAACTCTAACAAGGCCCGCCTCCAGTCTGAGCCTCACATTGGAGGTGCATTTAGGGGTTTGAAATAATGCTCTCAGAAACTTGGACTGCACCACTTCTAAGGGGAACAGATCTGTATAGGGACCCAGTTGGGCACCGTATAATAACTGTGCCAATGGTTTCGCCTGAAAAAGTTTTATGGCCGCGGGGATAAGATGCCCACCCCTGGATCTATAGAACTGCAGAATAGCTCGGGCGCTGTTTTGAGTGGCCTGGGCCACGTGCAAGGCATGGGCTCGTCTTGAACCAGATGAGTGAACAGCTACCCCCAAATATACAAAGTTTTGGACCTGCTCTATCCTTTGTCCATCAATTTTCCAGACCCGTCTCTTGGGTCTCCTAGCAAAGGAGAGCACCTTTGTTTTCTGGTAGTTGATACTCAGCCGTTCAGTCTTACAGTAGACTGCCAGTGCCCCTAAGGCCCTCCTAAGGTTGCTGGTTCAAATCCCCACTGGTATGTTTCCCAGACTATGGGAAATACCTATATTGGGCAGCAGCGATATAGGAAGGTGCTGAAAGGCATCATTTCATACTGCGCAGAAGGAGGCAATGGTAACTCCCCCTTTATTCTACTGAAGACAACCACAGGGCTCTGTGGTCACCAGGAGTCGACAGCAACTCTACAGCGCACTTTACCATTACTTTCTTTTCAGGGAGGGTGAGGTCCCTAGAAGCTAGATGAGTTCACCAGATAATCCCATCAAGTTGTGGAAGAGACTTCCATTAGCATTTTCAGTTCCAGGCAACTGAAAGCATGAGAACCTTAGGAACAGAAAGATTTCCTCTTTCTCCTTCCTGAAACTCCAGCAAGTAGCAACCTGGCTTTGTAAGTAGCAAACCTCCTATTCTCAGTTAAATAAATAATAATCCCCTGTATTAATTTAAAATTGCCCTTTTTGTAGTCTGCATCCTTAAGGTTTTTTGGCTTTATAATGCAATCCATTCTACGCATGCCTAGAAGTAAGTACCACTGGTATCAATTAGATTATCTCCCAAGTAATTGTGTATAGGATTGCAGCCTTAACTGTAAAGCTTAGTGCATTTTTTTTTGTCCTATTGCTGGTATTAATATCTCAAACTTAGTGTAGTCTTCATCCGTTTTCTATAGATATTGTTTTGTGTGTAGGTGTGTGTGTTTAATTTTGCTTTAAGCCACCATGAATTCTCCCCCACCTTTTCCAGGCAGTTCTAGTATTCTAAATCAAAAAGAGTCATTTGGGGTGTACATAGGTTTTATGTACTTATCTCAGAATGTAAGTGGTGACCATGAAAGCCTTAATCCCTAGCGTGCCCCCCCGCCCCCCAAGTTTTGTAGGTTCAAATGTAGAATTTAATGTTGATGAAAATGCACTCAGCACTGCTCCTCAGCATGAGATTTGCTTTGGGTATCTTTACCTTCACCAATAAATAGCATATTCAGGTATTGGAAAACTGGGTGGGGTGGTAGTCTGTAGTTGGTGAGGAATCCATGACCAGCTAATTAGACAAGATTAAAAACTGAACTTGTATATTTGAAAGTGTTGACATATGAAGTCTGGGGCATTGAATGCTTAGGTAAAGAGAGCTTCCCCAATCCTGTTTTGGATTTATTTTCACCCCATAGTTTAAATTTCAGGCCTGCAATTTTTATTTACCCAGGCTTTTATATGATTGTTTCTATTGCTGCTGCTTTGTATCTTTTATGGTTATATTGTTTTGGTTTTTATAATCTTTTAATCTGATTTGTATTTTTATATTATAGTTAATATTTTGATTGTGTTATTTTTGTAGTCTCGTTTTTGTGTGAACCGCCTGGGGATTCAATGAAATGATTCAGTGAACAGCCTGTTTCAATGAAAGGCAATATAGAACTTTAACAAGTAATAAATAAATTTTATTTTCATTTTGCTATTTTAAATTTTAGGCAAGTGGGTTTTAAAAAGTTATGAAAGCTCACAAGCAGTATGCCTTCTCAAGTACATACACTACTGTGTCTGACACTCTACATAGCATATCAAATCTTTAAAACATTACAACTCTGCATTGAGTCATGTTCTTTATTATGTAACTTTGTCCTCTGTGTTACCCATTCATTACTTTCTCCAGTAAATGTGGTGTCAGAAAAGGCATATAATAACTCTAGCTGACCTGTGTTCAAGAGCTAGTTATTAGGCCTTTCTTGGGCCTTCAGCTAGAACATGCTCTAGGTAGAAAAATGTGTGATCTCCTGCCTGAAGCTACCCACTAGGGATGTGCACGGAACTGGTCTGGAAGCCCTTTATGGTTCTGCTAGTCTGACGCCGGGGATGGTGGTGTGTTGGTGCTGTGCCTCAATTGCAGAGTTAATGGCTTGTACCCCACTAGGCTTAGCAAAAAACACCCCGACATAGGTAACTTTCAAACTGAAGAATATATTGTGGTAGAGGACACTTACATGATATATCAGCTCAGTAAATCCAGTTACACGTAGGCATATATATATACACATCAGGCACGTAGATACAGCATAGGTATAGCAGCCGGGTGGACCACAGTGGTGCAGCATTTACCACTGTGAACAGTTAGCTCTTCTTTGAGCCTTGTTCTTATACTGGCTTTGGCCAATCACTCTAGGTCAGTACTTGAGCCCTCATCACCTGTCAATTGGCCTCACATGTTGCCAGTCGCCACTTACTGCAACCACAGTGACTTGCACTTATTACTTAAAGCTATACACACAACAACATCTCACAGTGATATATCTTGACATGGTGGCTCTTTAAGGGCGGGGGAGAGTGCACTTACCCCTCCCGCCACCGACGCTCTGTTATTTGCTAAAATTCATGGGGCAGCAGCGTACCTCCCTGCCACCCCTCCCCACATTGTTGCCCAGAAACGCGGAAGTATAGTCTGCGCATGCGCTCGCCACACACGTCGCACATAGCACATCACACGTCACACATACTTTTTCACACAATGCATAATTAACCTGTGGAATTTTCTGCCACAAGATGGTGACAGCCACCAGCCTGGATGGCTTTAAGAAAGATAAATTCATAGAGGAAGTTTATTAATTGCTACAAGTCTGAGGGCTGCAGGCCACCTCCAGCCTCAGAAGCAAGATGCCTCTAAATACCAGTAGCAGGAGAGCAACAGCAGGAAAGAGGGCATGCCCTCAGCTCTTGCCTGTGGGCTTCCCAGAGGCATCTGGTGGGCCACTGTGTGAAACAGGATGCTATACTTGATAGGCCTTGCACCTGATCCAGCAGGGCTGTTCTTACGTAGTTAAACTGTTGTGACTTGAAAAACTTATTGAAAGGTAGTAAATAAATACTGTAGTAAAATAAATCAACAATAAAAGAAACAACATTTTACTAATTGATGTAGCTAATGGCAGGTACTCAGCTTTATTGTCAATGAGAAATATTGAGCCATAGTTTATTTAAAAATGTAATGCAACTCAAGGTAATTTAATTATAGAAATTAGGTAAAATAGCTTGGGCTGCACAAAGTATGTATGGTTCTGAAGCAAAATATAGCTTGTGCTGTATCCTATATAATAAAAGGCTAAGTGAGTGTCCGTGGCCTTGGAACATTGGGGATCTGCGTCCCTGTCTCCCTGGGCTGTTCTGGGCCTGCGCAAAGCGCAGGCCCAGAACAGCCCAAGGGAGACAGGACTGCAGACGCCAGTGTCCCAAAGCCACGGGCGGCCATTTGCCAGCAATCACCCGTCCTCCTTTCGTGGTCCCACAGGCAGCCATTACGGCCCAATCGCTGCCCGCCCGCCCACCCTCCACCACTGTTCCGGCCCCACCGGTGGCCATTTCGGCCCAATCCCCGGTCCTCCATTCACGGCCCCACGGGCGGCCATTACGGCCCAATCGCTGTCCGCCTGCCTGCCCTCCATCACCGTCCCGGCCACACCGGCGGCCATTTCGGCCCAATCCCCTGTCCTCCTTTCACGGAACCCACGGGCGACCATTTCACCCCAAGCACTGCCGTTGGCCGCCCGCCCGCCCTCCCAACTGCCGAGCCCTCCTTACCCCGGCCATGTCCGTCGGGCTAAAAACTCCTTAATTTCAGAGAGAGAGAGGAGCTCACAAGCAGAGCTCCTCTCTTTGCAACGGCTCTGCCCGAACTGACACTATGGCCGTAAAGGACACAATAGGCGTCCTTTACGCCCAAACCGCCAGTACGGGCAGAGGCTTTGCAAGAGAGAGGAGCTCTGCTTGCGAGCTCCTCTCTCCCTCTGAAATTAAGGAGTTCTTAGCCCGACGGACATGGCCCGGTGAAGGACATGGCACTTGGGAGGGTGGGCGGGAGGGCAGTGGTGGCGGCGGCGTGGCAGGATTCACATGGCCCGATTTGGCCTGGGTGAAGGACTCGGCACATGGGTGGGAGGGAGAGAGGGCAGCTGAGCCGGCGGGAGCGGCAACATTCACATGGGCCGATCTGGCCCTTAATAATGGGGGGGGGGTCACCACTCTGGAGAGCCCAGAGCGAAGAAGAACACTCAGAGTCCCTGGGTAGAGGACAGTGTTCCCGACCCAGAAACTCTCCACTTTTAGATTCACTGACCGCCTTCGTATAAGGTATAAACAGTTTTCTATCAACTCTCAGTGCACAGTGGGGCAGACTATGACTGTAAGCTGCACGCTTTAAAGAGACTTTTATAGCTTTTAATTTATCAAAGGAAAAAATTAGCACACTTTGTGACAGCCAGTGATGGAATTTACTCATTTGGAAGGCATTGGTTTCCTGTCATTAAAACTACATCATGTCCTTTTCTATTAAACTTGAACTGGGGGCAGTAAGAAGTCACTAAAAGGAAATGAAGAGGTTTTTTGACAGAGAGAGACAGAAAGGAAGGAGTGAGGGAGGGAGGGAGACAGGACAATAGAAAGATGGAAAGAAGGAAGGAGAGAAAAGAGAGAGAAGGGAGGGAAAAGGACAAAAGAGAGAAGGAGGGAGGGAGGGATGGAAAGAACGAAAGAGAGAAGGAAGGAAGGAAGGAAGGAGAAAGAAAAAGGAGAAAGGAGTGAGGGAGAAGGACAAAAGAAAGACGGAAGGGAGACAGAAGCAGCCAGCCCCAAAGAGCGAGCTTGTTAAATGAAGAAAAGAGGAAAAGAAAAAGAAAACAGAAAGAAGGGAGTGAGAAAAGGTGGAAGAAAGGAAGGAAAGGAGAGAGAGGGAGAGAGAAGGAAGGGAGGAAAGAGGGAGAGAGAGAAAGAAGGAAAGGAGTGCGAGAGGGAGGGAGAAGGCAAGAGTGGAGAGAGAGAGAGAGAAGAAAGGAAGTAAAGAGGGAAAGAGAAAGAAAAAAGAAGGGAAGGAGAAGAGGGGGAAGAAAGGAAGGAAAGGAAAGAGGGAGAGAAAAGGAAGGGATGAATGAGAGAGAGGAAAAGAAAAAAGAAAAAGAAAGGAGGGCAAGAGAGAGGGAGAAGGAAGAAAGGGGGGGGAACGGTACTAGCGCCTGTTATTTTAACAGGCTTAAAAATACTAGTTCCTTAATAATATGATTGATGTCTAATTTACCTGGCAGTTACTGTTGGTCTGGGTCCTGTAACCTCATCTCTTTTCTTTTTAGCTATGCCCATTCAGCATAACCCCACCCATCTTCACTTTGCCTCTTTTTAAAAGAAGCAGAACTGAAAGCATACTATATAATAAAAAGTACCCCTGTGTGTGCCTTCCCCTCACGTAGCAATTAGCAGCTGCAGCCTAACCAAACCCACTTAGAATTTAGAACAGAGATTCCTTCAAGGACAGATGGTAAGGCCAAACCCACACTTAAAAAACAACTAAGCACTTCTCCACCTTTCCTTGACAGCATTTCGAGACACAATCCAAAATGTTTCCTGAAATGCATAAAACTTTTAGTGGTCCTTCCATACTATTGTAAGCCTTATGCTGACACATCCAAATATACACCTTCACTTCCTGGTTGCATCTTTAAGGGCCAATCTACAGAACCACACAAATGTGTGTTAAAGGTGTGCATCCAACCAGATGTGCCTCTTGGGGAGAGATGAACCCAGTCAAGATGGAGGACCAATTTTGCTTCAAGGCAAATTGCTGTCTTGGGGTGGGGTATTTTCATTAGGAAATCAGTAGGAAATGGAAATCTTCCCATCTTCAGTAGGAAAATGGATTATGGGTGGAAAGTAGCTCTTTCTGCCTGTGCTGGCACTGAACAAGTCCTTCCCTCCTGCCTGCTACACCAGCGACTGTTTTTGTCCAAAAGCAAAAATCAACTTCTGGTTGGAAGCATGCTTGTATAGCTTTCTCCAGCAGAGTTCAGTACTAGAGGCCACTGCAAATATATGAGCTCTGTTGAACTTAAGGAGAATTGCTCAAGGTTATGCTTCCTAACCTTTTACTTATTTGTTTGTTTCTTTCACCTATATCCTGCTCTTCCTTCAAGGAGCCCAGAGCAGTATACGTGGTTATATTTATCCTCACAACAACCCTGTGAGGTAGGGATGTGCACGAACCGTTTTGGAGGCCCTTTTACGGGCCTCTAAACTGATTCAAACCCTGGCCGGCTTGAAGGTTCAGCGGGGTGGTGGTGGTGGCTTTAAGGGCAGGGGAGGATGCACTTAGCCCCACCCCCCACCCCCCGCTGCATTTCCCCCACCCTAAAAGCCCATCAGGGCAGCAGCGTACCTCCATGCCACCCTGGTCTGACATTGTCTGGATGTAACTGGAAGTAGTAGCTGCGACGGCACACTTTGCTCACGCTCGTGCATGTCGGGTGCATGCACGTGATGTGTGCAGTTGCAGCTACTACTTCCGGTTATATCCGGACAATGTCGGAACGGGGAGGCAGGGGTTACGCTGCTGCCCCAACAGGCTTTTAGGGAATCGTGCACCGGCAGGGAAAATGCAGTGTGGGGGGTAAGTGCATCCTCCCCTGCCCTTAAAGCCACCCCACCCCGGTCGAACCACCCATGCCGGTTCCGTGCACATTCCTACTGTGAGGTAGGTTAGACTGAGAGATGTATGACTGGCCCAGAGTCACCCAGTGAATGTCTTGGCTGAGTGGGGATTTGAACTCAGGTCGCGAATGTGATTGCAACATCAAGTAGAACTTGAATGTGTGAATGAGCCATCACAGACTTAACTTTATACATATTTCTATATAACTTCAGATACAGTATTTTCCCAAGGAGTTGGTTCACCCATTCAGCCAAGCGAAAAATCCTGCACATGTATGAATATGTATGTCCTTTGTGGTTAGCATTGTGATTTCTGGCCACTGGAACCTAGGAAAAAATTATTCAGGATTGCACCATGTAAGAACTTTTATCCTTCTGGGGAATCTTGCACATTTTGCTAAAAGTTGCAACAGTTGTGTTTTTAAAGAAAGAAAGAAAGATTTTGCATGTTTTCAAGTACAATTACTCTTACTATTTTCCCCAACCCAGTGCACAGAATTTTTCTATTGCTTAACTAAATTGGTATGTGAAATCATGTAGTGTTTTTTGCGTTGCTGAGTTATCCTGAAAGATAAATAACCCCTGACCACAAACAGAGGCATCTAGTTAGAGAGAGAAAAAAGTGGCTGTATTCCTTATAAGGCATCACCAGACTATTAGAGCACTGTGAATGGGTGGCTACACTTGTATTGTTCAGTCTCTTTCATGCAGGCAACGGGCTCAGAGCACTACCAGGAAATTGCATACAGCTTCTAGCAAACTGAAGAGCATTTAGAGAAGCAGGTTCTCCAGCCAACAGTGAAGAAACGTGACAATGGGAAAGTCAGGTTGGTGAATTTCTGTATTAATCTTGTTCTTTGAATTGTCTAGAAGAAAATGTCTGCTAAAACCTTTCTCTAGTCTTTGGTAAGTTCTGTAAATCTTAATGGTTAGCAGCTCACCTTTATCTAGCCAATATCTTCGAAGGAGTTTCTTTGTGGCAGTGAAACCTAATGCTCACTGGATATAGTGGTAAACTGTTATGTTGTTTTATACAGGATGCTGTTGGAATATAACAGGGTGGTAATAAATAAACTGGTTCTTAGGGTGCTTTCAAAAATAATTGCTATGAGGATCATAAATCTTTAAAACAGTCCTTTGTGGGTGAATGCTTTTAATGCAAGTATTTATTATTTAGACACTCACTTCCTATGAGTTTGTGATTAGTGATATCCGGGAAAAACGTTAATAGCATTACATAATTTGGCAAGAATTCAAATAGTTTCCTTTCAGTGTTGGCTAAGCCTCCACAGCTGTGCAGGCTAAGGTAAGAGGGGAGTAATATTTCATTTCTTCTGATATACTGCTTGTATCACTGGATCAGGTATTTAGCAGCTGGATTATGTGTGCATTGCATGACTCACATTTAGAGCTATTACTCAGACTTTTGTAACAAAGGAGACTCTGGAGTTTGTTGTTTTAGAAGCTGCTCAGAAACAAGGAATGTCCTTGATTTTCTGGAGCAATGTTGTTCTGGCTCAGAATCTAAGATATCTGGTAACCCTACTCAGAGTGATGGAAGAAGGTTCTGCCTCCAGCCTCAGCTGCTTTTTGGTTGTGCCCTCCAGTGTTCATCAGTATGTCCAGTAATTTTGTCAAGTGTCCATTGTCTGACTTTCTAGATCAAAATAATATTTGTCAAGGCTGTTTTATAATATTTATCATAAGTGTAGCAAACTTATTTTGGTTGCTGGAGAAGGTCCTTTGCTAGAGAATGTTCCCTGAACTTCCTCCATTCTTTTCTGCTCTCTCTGCCACGCTCCCCCCGCCCCCAGCTAGAGTTCCTCATAGGAAGGGGGTGAGCTCCAGCCAACTGTTGCACAGGAGCATTGTACAGTTCAGGACAGTGTGGCCCAGTGAGGTAGGGAGGAGATGCCCTTATGCAGTCCTCCTGGCTCTACAGTGTTTACAGAGTAGGCCTCGCCACACACCCACCCCATTGCTCTGAGCCCCACATCTCCCTAAGGATGGTGTGCTTCTTATGACTTCATGCAGCAAGATTGTATTAAGAACAGTGTTCAACCAGAAGATTTTTCACTGATTCTGTGAGTTTTCCAAGCGTGATCATTTCTGGGTGCATACAGATATACTTCTCTGGAAGCATATTCACCATGTTTAATTATAAGTCTTTGTAAGACTTCTGTCATAAAGAAAAGAGAATATAAAATATTAAAATAATAGATGCCTTTGCTGAGTGTGATCTGCTCTGAACAGATAGAATAATTTAGGAAATAAATGTTTTCAACATTTCTGCAGACTAATAATTTTGCTACAATAGTGGTTCAAAATGGTTTGACTAGCTACATTTATCAACTGAAAAAATATTTTATATATTGGGTATCTGATCATTTATGTAATCTTAACTACTAAAACAATGCTCTTTGAACTCTGGCCTTCACGAAAAGGAGGCCTAACTCAGCTGTCATCACTCAGACTGTGCGCTAGTACTTGATTGCTCCCCTCACCCCCTGTCACAGTACCCCTCACCTCAGAGACCTCTTCATCCTCACCTAAGCCACACTCTTGCTCCTCCTCCATCCTGTTGCTTCCACCCCCCTCACCCCTCTTGGTCACTCCTCCATCCCCCTCATCCCTCTTGGTCATGGCTGCAGCACTGCTGGTGCCTATTGGCCAAGCTGCAGCCCCCTATCCCCAGAGACCTCCCTCACCCGAGCCCCGCTTCTTCTTCTCCCCACAGGAGCAGCAGCAGTTGACCAGGCCCTTCCTTGTTGCCGCCACTGCCATGGCCGCTCGTACCTCTCAGGCTGCTGACAGGCCCAGGCCCATCCCTTGCCTCCCTCCCTCCCTCCGCCAATGGCCTTGGTAGTCCCAAACAGCAGCAGTGGTTGACTGCTTCCTTGCTGCCAATAGGTGCCGCCATGACCGCTCGTTTTGCTCAGGCCACTGACAGGCTCAGGCCCTCCCCTCATCCTTCCTTCTCTGTTCCCCTCCCTTCTTCCCCCCCCCTCTTTCTCCCACTTGCTCTTCCCCTCCCTTCTTCTTTTCTTTCTTTCTCTCTCCCTTCCTGAGTTAACAGATCATGTTCATCTTGTTGTCTCATCTAATTCACACAATGGCAGCCTCCTTCTCCTGAAGGGACTCTTTCCTCCCTCACAACCCTTCTCTTCGCAGACCCTGCCCACTCTCTTTTTATATATAGATTCTTCTCCTCTACAATCAAGAACATCTTCTGACCAGTAACAGTTGCATTCCAACTGACCTTAACCAACACAGGCTCCTCCTCCTATCTGCATATGGAATGCCCACTGCCTAATTAACACGCTGCCGCAGGCAGCTCCTCCTCCCTATCTACATATGGACTACCACTGCCCAATCACCATGGTGCTTCTGCTCTCACAGGCTCCTCCTCCCTATGTGCATATGGAATCTTCACTGCCCAGTCATCATAGTGCTTCTGCTCACGAATTCTCAAGAGAGCTGCCATGCATGGGATTAGCCACGTGTACACTTTAGAGAATTATATATATAAACTTGCTGGGCTGGGCACAGAGCATCTGCGCCTCTGGTTCTCCCACATCCCCCTCCCCCACTGGTGCTCCCGCCATTTCCCTCCCCCTGTTGCTGTCCCCCCCGTGCTCCTACCCCCGGTGCTGTCACCACCAGGCCATCCTTCCTTTTGGCCAGCAGGTGGGCCGGAGAGGAAGGCTGCGTCACCCTCTCCGCCGCCCACCTGCCCGCTGCCGCCACCATCCCCCCCACCATTTTCCCCACCCCGTGCTCCTGACCCCAGTGCTCTTGCCTTTTGGCCAGCTGGTAGGCCGGAGAGGGAGTGTGCTACCCACCCGCTGCCGGTGGTTTTGCCCGCCGCCGCAGTTTCCTCCCCCCATCATCCCCGCCGCTGTGTGACAGCTTGCTCACAAACTCTTGCGAGAGCTGCCACACATGGGATTAGTGGTGGGTATGCCTAAGATGATATATGATTATATATAGGAGTTGTAAATCTTGTTGGCGCCATAATTCTGTTTCACATATTGTTTGTTTTATGATCTTACAACAGAACTCTTGATTCTGGTAGCTACCATATTTCTTCCTTTCCTTTATGAGCACCTTAAAATTGCTTCACCAGAACTAGATAGTAAGTTTATTTCTGTCCCTGCCAAGATATGTGTTGATTCTGCTGAATCCTCAGGAACTTAAACTAAGCTAAATTTAGAACCACCCATGAACCAAATACCATAGATTTAGATTTTTAGGTGGTGGCAGAGAGCATTAAATGTCTAACAACTGTCTAAGCCAGGCCTGCTCAATTTAGCCCCCCCAGCTGTTTCTTGACTACAACTCCCATAGTCCCCAGCCACAGTAGCCAATAGTCAGGGATTATTGGAATTGTAGGCCAACATCTGCTGGAGGGCTGAAGTTGAGCAGCCCTGGTCTAAGCCCTCTTGGGGCTAAAAAAAACCAAGGCTATTTTCACATGCACTGGAAACATGTGTGAACTGCTGGGAGTTGTGTGGTTTCCAGTGGCAAGCCCTCTTAATCCCTCCCACAAATGAGGTTAGCGAAGTGACCGCTCTGCTAACTCCATTTGTCTGATCATGTGCCACTGTAGCGACTCTCAAGGAGACCCCCAACCGGGAGGCTACAACAAGCCGCCCGGCATCGGGGGGGCTCCCCAGAATGCCCCACGCACTTGTGCGAGGCATTCTGGGACTTCTGGGGTCCAGGAGATCCCCAATCCCTGCCGCTCCATGATGAAGCCGATAATCGTGTGGGTGGCCGATTTGGCCACTTCAGGCGAGCTCCCTGTTCATCTGTGGGGAGAGTGGATCAAGCCTGCTCTCCCCGCAGAACCCTCTTAGGCTCTCCACACTGCTTGTGTGGAGAGCCTTACTGTCTGTATAATCTGCATATGGCAGAACAGATATCTTAAACTTTATCTTAATAACAAATTGTATCAGGTCTCTGGCAAGTCACCATATATGGCTCATGGGCTGTGTTTGGCTCTGGGTCTTGTTTTTATTATTCTTACTGGCCATTAGGTTACAGCTGGGGAAGCTGAGACCAAGAGGTAGTGGCTTGCCTTAAGTCCACTCATGGCTGAGGTGAGATTTCAAGCAGGAACATCCTGGTTCACAGTTCAATTTCAGTCATTGAGGCTGTTCTCACGAGTAGCCAAGACCGGGCTAGAACAGCTAAGCCCAGGCTTGGCTGCCCATGAGAACTGCTATGAGCTGCATGGCTCCCAGCAGTGCCTCAGCGGCAAACACACCTAGGGAGCCCGCCAGTTAGCTGAAGTTAAGGGTGCAAGTGCACCCTTAAACCGGGCTAACTGCTCATATGTCAGGGCGAGCTGCTTCCAGCCGGCGCTGTCACAGAAGTAGGCTCCTGGTCATTGCCGGGGGGGGGGGGAACCCACAATGCACCGCAAACTCACATGGTGCATTGTGAACTCACGCGGTGCATTGTGGGATTCTCAAGGGCTGGAACGACACGTCTGCAATACCCCCATGTTGTAGACAGAGGCAACATGCCTCTAAGAAGCATTCATATGGCACTTTCAAGTGTTCATTCAAATGTATTGTCTTGCTGTAATCTTTACAACCATCCTGTATGGTATGTAAATATCATCACTCACATGTTGCAGACAGAGGCTGAGTAGGAGTGACTTGCCTACCACCACCTAATGTAAGTGAGTTCGTGACAGGTGAGATTTGGGGATCTGGGGAATTCCTGCTTTGTAGCTCAGCGTCCTAGCCATTATACTACACTGGCTCTCCAATATTTCCCACCCAGGTTTGTTAAATTGGTGGTACATAATCATAATACATGTTACATACTTCTATAATCTTAAAGGATTGAATCAATGTGATCTCCATTCCAAAGTAGCTGTAAAGACCCCTCTGGCCTGCTCCTTTGGTGTAGACAATGTTTCTGTTTAATCTTCTAACTACATTTAGGAGTTCAGGAGTGTTTTGGGGTTGTACATTTCCCCCCTTTCCCCTCATAGTTTGCTTTCACCATGTGTGGCATAACTATCCTCCATTTCACAGGTGAAACTGGGCCACTTCTGTGGACATGGAACATCCCATTGGTCTTGAAGCACTCTCTGACACCAAGAATCACTGACACTGCCTAAGCTCTCTCCCCCATTGCACAGTACAGAAGGCTGTAGACTGTATCCATTTACTTTGTAATAGCTTATCTTGCTCTGAGGGGCATAACCAGGTTGGAGTGAGCGTTGGGACAAAAAGTGAAGATATGCCCCTGCCCTCTTCCTTCTTCTTGAGAGAGGTGTGAGGGGGAGAGCAAAGAGCAAGCTTCACGCTTTTTCTGGGTGAGGGTGGGCCCCCTTCCCTCAGAGGCCCAGATATTCCCCCCACCCCATTCCATTGTAGTTATACCTCTTCATGCACAGACTTCTGAAGCAGTGTGTGTTGGTAAACTAACCAGAAGAATTTCCTTAAACAAATGAACAAAACAAAAAACCATGGCAATGTTTAACAGAGTAATCTCACAGTAGATCTGGTTGTACTGATTCAGTAAACATTCACTAACTTTGTGAGGTACATAGAAGGGAAGAAGTGCATTGGTAGTTTTATTATGTATTTTATTTTATTTTTACATTTATATCCCGCTCTTCCTCCAAGGAGCCCAGAGCGGTGTACTACATGCTTAAGTTTCTTCTCACAACAACCCTGTGAAGTAGGTTAGGCTGAGACAGATGTGACTGGCCCAGAGTCACCCAGCTAGTTTCATGGCTGAATGGGGATTTGAACTCGGGTCTCCCGGGTCCTAGTCCAGCACTCTAACCACTAACTAGTTGTGTCCATGGCCGTGATTTGGATTAATGTGCACTAGAGCTTGAGGCATCTGTTGCCTCCACCCATTCAGAGATTTATCTGCTAGAGACTCAAGGAAAACCTGAAGAACTCTTATGCATATGTGTATACTATCTCCCCAAAAGGGATCATCCATGATAAATAGGCACAGTTGAAGCATCTATATATTTAATCCCTGTAGACATGCCTCAGCCTCTGTGGGAATGCGTCCCGGCAACCCAGCTGATTGGCTGGGCAGCGGAGCGGAGGGACGCACCTGATTGGCTGAGGCGCGTCTCAGTGGTGAAGGACAGAGGCAGCGGCGGGCCTTGCCGGGCCATGGAGGCCAGGGCAGCGGCGGGCCTGGCCCAGCCGGGGAGGGTGGCAGGGGCCCTGGCCCAGCCGGAGAAGCCGGTGGCGGCGGTGGGCCGAGGCCGGCGGCGGTGGGCCCAGCCCCGCCGCGGATGTGGAAGTAGGTGGATCCGGCCCAGTGCGGAGGCCAGGCGAAGAGGCGGCGGCCCGGCCGGAGACTGGGGCGGGGGGGGGAGAGGTAGCCGGCCCCCCAAAATGTGCAGATGCTCTGTGCGGGGGTCAGCTTGTATATATTACTTCTGCATTGGCACTATCATTGACCAGATTTCCTCTAAACTGGAATTTACAAACTCACTTCAAACCCTTGTTTCAAATACTGACTAGTGTTACTCCTAGTTACCATTGATAGAGAATGCTACTCATGATTAAGGCAAGCCATAGAAAGGAAAGAGGAGGAAGGAATGTGTGAGCTTGCAGCATGGTCATGATCTAAACATGGTTAGGAGGATGAGAAAGTTAAGTCTATCAGGGCCTTTGTGATTTTTTAAAAAGTAGTATTAAGTAGCCTACTTTCTACTCCCCCCGCACCCAGTCCCCAGCATGGTAAATTTTATAACAGTCCGTGACGGTGCTATCTGGTATATAGAAAGCTGCCTTATATTGAGTGAGACTATTTGTCTATCTAGCTCAGTATTGTCTACTCTGACTGGCAGCAGGTTTGAATCTTGGTTTGAATCTTGGCCTGCCTGCCTGCAAAGCAGATGCTCTACCACTGAGCTACAGCCTCATCCCCTAAGGGGGATATCTTATATCGGACAGCACTTGTGTCTAGTCACCCATCCAAATGCAAACAAGGGCAGAACCTGTTTAGCTAAGGAAATAATTGAACCAGCTTAATACAGACAAGTTGCAGTCTGTAACCAGTTATACTTAATAATTATGTGGTTTGTATTGGACCATAAAACATGGGTGTTGTACAGAAGTAGTGCTTACAATGTGATCACAATACAAATGTCCTAGGATGCCCCTCCCATATACTGACATTTGACTTGTATCTGACTGTAAACATACAAATTATTGGTAGACACACAGATCTCCTACATTGTCTTCCCTTTGAAAAGCAGGCTAAAAATGGTGGTTGAAGCCTGATGCTGCTGACTGAAGCAGCATTTTGTGTACTCCAGGCATCTGTTCATCATGCTCTGTAGATCTTTCATTCCATCTTGAATCCATGGATGAATTTGTAAAGGTCCTCCATGTCCTGTAACTCTCTATTCATGTATAAAGTGAAACACATCTACAGGCAACCTTTGAATCATGTAAACAGCTGGATTGTGTGGAATTTGTTTATTCACTCTTTGAAAGCTGCGTGCAAAGAAGCAAGACTCAATGACACATTTTATTTCTGTATATTATATTGGCATAGTCATGCAAGTATAGTTAAGATGAGGAGTGATTTCAGCATTCCACCATAAGCCCTGAACTTTCCTTTGCTTATAAAGATGAATATTTCCAACTTTCCGCCATTATAAGCCCTGAACATTCTATTGTTTATAACGGCAAAAGTGTCCACCCAATCCCTCTGAAATTGTGCACATATTGACTAGGGGACAAGAGACACCACTCCTCTGAATTTGGTGCAAATCCATTGCAAGATGGCTGAGATCCATTGCAAGATGGCTGAGATACAGCAGTTTAGGTTTTTAACTCTTAAATGGTTTCAAAGTGTTGGCCACATTTTTTCCACCAAAGACTCTTCACATGAGCAGTGTGAAGATCCTAAAGGAGTTTGCGAGGAGAGTGGGTTTGACCTGCTCTCCCTGCAGATGATCTCTCAGTTGTCCCTGGGTGACCGGATTGGCCGCCCAGACAATTACCAGCTTCGTCATGGAGCTGGTGTGAGCGGCAGGGTTTGGGGACCTCCTGGCCCACAGAAGCCTTAATTTGTTATAATTGTGATGATCATGGCGTACAGCTCATGAGAACCCCAAATCCACAATCCCAGAAAATTAGAATATTACATGAAACCAATAAAACAAGGATTGTAAATAGAACAATACTGGACCTCTGAAAAGTATAAGCATGCATATGTATTCAATACTTGGTTTGGGCCCCTTTTGCAGCAATTACTGCCTCAATGCGGCGTGGCATGGATGCTATCAGCCTGTGGCACTGCTGAGGTGTTATGGAAGACCAGGATGCTTCAATAGGGGTCTTCAGCTCTTCTGCATTGTTTGGTCTCATGTCTCTCATCCTTCTCTTGGCAATGCCCCATAGATTCTCTATGGGGTTCAGGTCAGGCGAGTTTGCTGGCCAATCAAGCACAGTAATCCCATGGTCATTGAACCAGGTTTTGGTACTTTTGGCAGTGTGGGCAGGTGCCAAGTCCTGCTGGAAAATGAAGTCAGCATCCCCATACAGCTCGTCTGCGGAAGGAAGCATGAAGTGCTCCAAAATCTCCTGATAGACGGCTGCGTTGACCCTGGACTTAATGAAGCACAGTGGACCAACACCAGCAGATGACATGGCTCCCCAAATAAACACAGACTGTGGAAACTTCACACTGGACTTCAAGCATCTTGCATTGTGTGCCTCTCCATTCTTCCTCCAGACTCTGGGTCCTTGGTTTCCAAATGAGATGCAAAAGTTGCTCTCATCAGAAAAGAGGACTTTGGACCCCTGAGCAACAGACCAGTTCTTTTTTTCTTGAGCCCAGGTAAGACGCTTCTGACGTTGTTTGTTGTTCAGGAGCAGCTTGACAAGAGGAATACGACATTTGAAGCCCATGTCCAGGATCCATCTGTGTGTGGTGGCTCTTGATGCACTAACTCCAGCCTCAGTCCACTCCTTGTGAAAGTCCCCAACACTTTTGAATGGCCTTTTCCTGACAATCCTCTCCAGGCTGCGGTCATCCCTGCTGCTTGTGCACCTTTTTCTTCCACACTTTTCCCTTCCACATAACTTTCTATTAATGTGCTTTGATACAGCACTTTGGGAACATCCAACTTCTTTTGCAATTACCTTTTGAGGCTTTCCCTCCTTATGGAGGGTGTCAGTGATGGTTTTCTGCACAACTGTCAAGTCAGCAGTCTTTCCCATGATTGTGATTCCTAATGAACCAGACTGAGAGACCATTTAAAGGCTCAGGAACCCTTTGCAGGTGTTATGGATTGATTAGCTGATTGGAGTGGGACACCTGGAGCCTAGACTGTTGAACCTTTACACAATATTCTAATTTTCTGGGATTGTGGATTTGGGGTTCTCATGAGCTGTACGCCATGATCATCACAATTATAACAAATTAAGGCTTGACTTATCTCGCTTTGCATGTAATGCGTCTATCTCATATATCAGTTTCACCTTTTAATTTGCATTACTGAAATTAATGAACTTTTGCACGATATTCTAATTTTTCGAGTTTCACCTGTATATAAGGCATTTATTAGAGAACTCCATTCTAGATAGGAAAGTGAGGAGTTAGGATCTCTAATCTAGCTAGCTAGCTGGATGCAGATGGATTCTGCATCTTCTCTGCACACATGGTGCAGGGAGAGGAGCTTGCTTGCATGTTGCAAGGTAGAAGGAACAGGAAGAGAAGAGAGGAAGGAAGTTAGTCCCTAAGAGTAGCAATCTACATTCCAAAGGGATAGTGTCAGAGCAGTAGAGAAGGCATGACCAATGTCTTGACCCTCTAGCCCTCTGACTTACTAGTCTGTCCTCCACTGTCTTTGAGACAAGAGACAGCGCAAAGTCCTTAACTTCCAACAATTGGCAGCATAGGTGCAATTCCAAAACAACCTCAGTACCATAGCACCTCAACACCATAGGGGCCACAGAAATCACCATCAGCCAATTACAAAAAGCAGCTTTACTGGGAACAGCCTATATTTTGCGACGATATCTATAATAACCAACAGTATTGATGATAGAATTCAGCCATCCCAGGTCCTTGGGAAGGGCTCGATGTCTGGATAAAACAAACCAGTCAATAACACCTGTCTGACTGATTAAACAAGAAATAATAATAATAATTTGTTTTCCCCCTCTGCCCCCTTTTCTCACCCCCACTAAAGTGGGGAAGCAGAGGCCCTCGGCAAAGCTTGAAATAAATTACTAGAAGGTAAGACCATTGATTCAACTGGAGGCTACTTCTGAGTAAACACACAGGAATCAGGACCAGCAGAGATCCTAGGCAAGAATGTGGGTTCTCCTCTTTCCCCCCTTCCTCACAGCCCGTCAGCAAAGAATAGAAGGGGAGAACCCATTTGAGGGGCAAACCCCATTTATTTCTTTGGGGGCTTACTTCTGAGTAAAAATGGATAGTATTAAGATCAAGGACCCCATGCTAGGAAGTTCTGAAGAAGGAATCTCAAGGAAATCCGAAAAAAACATTCCCACCCAGCAGCAAGAAACCATCATTCTGGTATAGACTGCTCTTGAACATGGAGGTTCTCCATCAGAGCCAAAGTGCCAGTGAAGAAGCTTCACTTGGCCATACTTAAGAAATGAAGCCTCCATATTACAAGTGGTTTGGCTCTCATGTTAAACCTCCATTTTCAAGGACAGTCACAACAGTAGTTTGTTGGCACTGGGTCAGATTGGTTTATGGGATTTACTTGTTGCACTTCTTTGGAGCTTTCTGGAAGCATGTAGCTGAGCACTGTGAGTCAGGGGATGCTAGTCTGGAGTACACATGCCTTTTCCAGCAGCATTTTGATAACTGAACCTGCAATTCTATGCACATCTAGAAGGAAGTAAACTCCTTTAAAGTCAGTGGGACTTGCTTCCATATAATGAGGGAACAGTTAAACAATCCATGGAAAATCGTGTTGGGGACAGGGAGAATAATGGAAAGGTTCTTTTAAAAACTTGAGTGGAAAACATTGTAAAAGTTCTTTGAGGTAAACCCACCCAGCACACAGATTGTTCTCTAACTGACATTAGCCAAAGTATCCCACAGAGCATAAGATCTGTTAGTATAGTTAAAACAAAAATGCCAATAATCCCTCCTCTCCTACTTTGTAGAGATACAGCAAGAAAGAGACAGTGGCTGGCTGACATGAGGAACATTACTCAAAGTTATCCTACTGAAATTAAAAGAACATATTAAGGAATGCCTAATGTCCTTTTAATTTCAATGAGACTACTTATTGAAAGCCATTATCCTATCAGCCATTAACCATTCAGTGGAGGCTTGAGGCTTAATGGGAAGAAATCTACTCCGTCTATGCTCAGAGGCTATGTAACTTATATACAACTTTTAAAATATACTACTTTCTAGACAGGAGGAAAAGAGACAGACACCAATAAGTGTCATTTAAACATGCCACAACTTTCTTAGAAGAGCCAAGGCCAGAATAGCTCATATCAGCTCCTCGGAGCTCTACTGTAGCCAGAGAACAGGTCCTGGAGAGGTGTGGGGAGGGTTGCTGCTCAAGGCCTATGTGTCCTGAGGAGAAAAAACCGAAGATATAAGGGCTCCTATAGATTTCCATCCCTTAAAAGAGTTGGGGTTTCAAGAATTGGGGGGCTTGTTCTCTAGGAGACTCATAAAGCAGTCACTGTATAGGAGTGTGTGTCACTTTTTACCACTATACAGGAGAAGCTCGTAAATGACCGATTCATTATTGCATATCCACGGTCGGGTAATAGACAGTCGACCCCAGTATAGATGTGTGGGTGGGTGGGAGGTAAAAAGAAGGCTTAGAACTGTGGGTCAGGGGTGGCTGGAAATGACCTCAGAGGTCATTTCCTGACTCCATTTTGACATAGGGAGCTATTTTATGGCTTGGTTTAAAAAAATGGGGGGGGGGATTGTGATTTTTTAAAAAATAATTTGCAACTCTTGGGGGACATTTATGGACTGCTGGGGACCCATGGACCATGGTAAAAATATATAAATGTAAAAGATAAAATAAAAATAAATGGTAGGCACTCCCCTGCATTTCTAGGGCCTTTTTGCCCATTTAAAAAATATGGGCAAATAAATGATGATCTTTGGCTGCTATTTGACTCCTGGGGGCACTCCTGGACTGCTGGGGACCCATGGAGCACACTAGGCCACCCCCTCTCACATTTCTAGGGCCATTTAGCCCCATTTTTAAAAACTGGCAAAAATTGGAAATTTCCGGGCGGTTTTTGGCTGATTTCCAACTCGGGGGGGGGGCAATTATGGACTGCTGGGGACTCCTAGAACACATTAGGCTACCCCCCCCCCCACATATTTCTAGAGCCTTTTAGCCCCATTTTAAAGAGGAAAATGTAAAAATAAAATGGCGATTGTCCTCTCCTGGAACCTAACCCCCATGATCCCATTGCACCAATAACTCAGTATTCGCAGTTTCCATATCTGCAGTAGTAGCGGAAAACGGACCCCACCGCCACCCATGAGGTTCTCCTGTATATAGTAAAAAGGCGCAAATCAGAGCATTAAGGCCTACTATTTCAGTCTAATTGGCTTAAGGCCTACCATACTTTGCCTTGGTCTTTCAGTTGGACATTGGGCTGGGGAGGGATGCACCCAGGCAGACATTTAACAGGTGCAGTTTCCCTAATCACCTCAGAAAGATGCTCCTGATGAATTTCTTCCTGATGCATCTCTGATCAAGGCAAAGTGGATACATGGAGCCTCATTTCTAAAGCTATCATCATATAATGTTGTGTAAACCGCCTAGAGCCTGTGGAGTCAGGTGGTATATGGATTAAATAAATAAATATACCAGACTGTACAAATGTTTTACAGTTTATATGGTGCAGAGGTTAAGATAGGCACCTTAACTTGCAATTCCCCTTTTTTTAGAGCACGAGTGAAAATGTAAAGTGTCTTAACTCTTATCTTAAACTGAAGGTTTTGGGATCACTGAATATGAGTGAAAGTTCAGAGCAAGGGAAGCCATACCATTTACCAGAAGTTGTGAATCTTCCCTGTTTCTAACAGCAAGTGAGTCAGGTAGTCCCCTGCTAACTGAGCAAAGAGGCACCTTTTTAGTGGTGAATTTCTTTATTGAACAGGGGGAGAGCAACTGGCCCTATGCATCTCCTGCACAGCATCCCTCCAGTGGCGACTTACAATTCTTTTTAAGATTGTAAGCCCTTTGGGGACAGGGAGACATTTTATTTATTTACTTATTTTATTTATTTCTATGTAAACCACTTTGGGAAATTTGTTGAAAAGCGGTATAGAAATATGTGTCATACTCATATTTGTCATAGAACGAAAACTGACAGATCAAAATGCAAAAGACTACTTGTTTGGGGCCTCTGAGGACCACTTAATACATCAAAGCACAATGTTCATATTTTTAAAAGGACATATCCTATTTTAATACCCAGTATTTTCAAAGCATATAACTGATATTTATACAACAACAGAGAGCAGTCTTTAGATGAATTTAAGGGTGAAAGAAGACCAGTGCCCTGCCAAGTATCCCAAAAATTTAGATTCTGAGTATATAGCATGGGCAACGTTCTGAACAAAATGCAGTGTTTGCACACAAGCTGATCTTCCACAAGTAGTAAAATTAAGGTTAAAAGAAAAAAAGGTTCCCCATATTTTGCCCCCCTCTCCCAAAAATTGAGAAGAAGTGCACTACTTTTTGTTGTTGCCACCATCCATGTTTCCAGCCCTGAAAGAGTTCTCTTATCAGAACTTGCACAGAGTTCCTTCCTTCTCCCAGACAGGAAGGGCTTCAGCACATGTTTTGAAACCTCTTCTTGAGAGAGCTTTCTGAGCTCTCGCAGCAGGGGCGTAACTACCATTAGGCAAGGTGAGACGGCTGCCTGCCCCCCCCCGCCTCAAGGGGCCCCCCAGAGGCAAGTCACATGTGAAATGAGTGTGTGTGTATCAGCGAGGGGCCCATTTTAAAATGTTTACCTGGGCCCACTCCAGCCTCGTTACGCCCCTCTCTCGCAGAGTTGTATTCTCCCTGTGCAAGTTCTGATAAGAGAACTGTTGCAGGGCGGAAACCTGGGTGGTAGCAAAAAAAAAAAAAGTGGTGGACTGGGGGTATCTTGGGCATCACTCCACAGACCCTCAGGAAGGTACTTATGGCCCATGGACCACACTTTGAGAAATGCTGGCGTATAGGAGTGTTGTTTTGAATACCCTCCCATTGTTGTCATTAAACAGCATGCTTTATCTCAGATAATTCGAGTACAAATACTTGAAATCACAGGAAGCTAGCAGGCAAGCTTTTCTTTTCTTTTTTTGTGTGGACAGATTTAATTGATGGGGAAAGCTTCACCTGCTACATCAGCTGCAACCATATAGTACAGAGCAATTTAAATTCAACACAGGTAGACTTAGTTAATATATCGGTTACTGTTGATTAACTGATGGCTGCTGCTGCAGGCTGCTGCACAGAACTGGGAACATAATACATTAGTATGTATTTTCTGAAGTGCTCAGAAAACTTCAAGATACTAAAAGCATAGTCAGGCTGCAATTATTAAAAGTTAAATTGAGAGGACTTCTGAATGAATGTGTTTTTTGGACTAAAAGTCTTAGAGCTTGTAGTGTATAGAGATATATATTATTGTATTAGATATATCAGTTCAAATTGACTTAATCTTTTTCTTGTGAAACTTGTATTTTTAAAGCAGCATTCATAACTTCTGCTTTCAAGTTTGTTGGAAAGTCCAGCTGTTCCTCCCCCCACCCCCACTGCCCAGTCCTTGAGAAATCCATCATGCTGAGACGATCAAACTGACAAAGAACTCTCTGTGTTTGGATGTGTTTCAGGCTCCAAAGGGGACAGAGACAGGAAGTGAAGTAGTATTTTATTGTTAGCAACAGAATGTTCATGTTTCCTAGCACTAGGACAGTTGCAGCTTTGAGGAATGTTAGCATCCCTTGACTGTTGTCCTGATGGTTTAGGCTAGATTTAAGCAGTTGATAATTACCATGTGTTAGGGGAGTCTCACCATATCTTTTGGGTGGGGGTGGGAGTGACTGCTGTTGGTTTGCATATTTTTATAATGGTATGTGCAAACTTAGAATGTTCTCTTCCTTCACATATAGGCTGAGTTAACAAAAGTCTGTGAAGTGGGCTACACATTAGCTCTCCCATGTTGAAGGTAGTGTGAGACAATGAACATTGCACACAGACCCAACAGTAGGGATGTGCAAAACGTTTGACGTTAAAACGTTTCAACTTGAAACGAGCCATTTTGAGTGCTTTGAGCTCGAAACAAAATGCCTTTTAAATAAAGGGCCTGTTTTGAACTTGGAATAAAACAACCCCATCTAAATGTTTTGAGCACCATTTTGGAGGTCTGTTTTCCCCTTGCTAATTGGTTTTCTGGCACTGGTTTCCGATTGATTTGCAATCTTCTTGCTTCTTAATTGGCTTGCTATAATACAAATCAAGTGTAGTCATGGGCAACTGTGCCCCCATTGGTTAGGAGGAGGGAGGGGGAACACAAAAGGAGGGAGTTTCAAAATGTATTCAAAGGGACTGGGAGGCAGAGAGAGCTCTTATAGTGTGCCTCTCTTGAAGATGTTACATGAGTAGAGGAGGAAGGAAGTCTTGATTTTGTGGTTTTCTTTTCTCGGCACTGAGTATATGCTGTGCTATTGCTGCCATAACTATCTGGTTTTGCTGGATCTCAAAGACAGAACTTGGGGTACCTGCCTTCCTTGAGTTCTGGTTTGTTTTGTTTGTGAGATAGTTTTGTGGTAAGAATTGGGCAGATGTGTGCATGTGGTATTTCTTGGTGATTGCTGTGGCGAGCTCCATGTTGAGACTAACTTGTGTTTCACTCACTGCTCTGGTCTGACCTACAATCTGCATTGCAAGGTATACTCAGTCAAAATGTGGCTGAAATTGCTCTTCAGCTGTTGTGATGCTAGGAAGTAAGGAGTCATAATTGTGTGTGAGAGAGAAACTTGTGCCAATGATAATACTGGAGTGCAGGCACTGTGGCTGGCACTGGATTCTGGGTCAGTGATCCTATTTTGGCTGTTTTTGGACTGTGTTTGAAATGCATGTTCTGTGTTTGGAGGGACAGATTCCCTTTTACTGTGTGCTTCTGCAGTGTTTTTCAAGGCAGAGTTGCAAAATGCTTTGGAAATAGCCATGCAAAATATGTGTGCAGCGCGCACTGTGAGTGCAGTTTGTTCTGGCCATAGGGAACAATGGGGAGACTTGAAACAGCTCATTGTTCCCCATGGGTAGCTCCACCCACCCAACCCACAAAAGAAATTGGCAAGTGGGCGATTTTAAACAAATGTGTACTCTTTCCCCCAAACCTCCATAGGATTCTATGGGGGTTTGGGGGAAAGGTTAATTTTTTAAAAAAATGCCCACTTCCCATTTCTTTTGCAGTTGGGTGGTAGGTAGCACCCATCATGCCCTACCACCCAGACCACTTTGGTGTCCCTAGGAGCTACCCATGGGGAACAATGGGGTGTTTTGAGTTTGTTTTGAATTTGTTTCATCGAAATGGCCAGTTTGACCACTGTTTTCATGAAACATTTCAGCCATCTGTGTTTTTGTTTCAAGCTTGAAACAAAATGCAAAATCCGTTTCGTGCACCTCCCTACCCAACAGAATGAGACATCATTAAACGAAAAAGATGTGCTGTGGTTTCTAGATTGCAGGACATAGTTTGAAGTTCTTAATTCAAAATATGTTGGGGAGGGCCAAAGCTCAACAGTAATGTACACACTTTGCATATGGAAAACCCTAGTTCCAGTCTTTACTACTTTGGCATCTCCTGTTAAAAAAGCTATTTGTTAGCAGGGCTGGGAAAAATTTTGGGCTGAGACCTTGAAGAGCCACTGCCAGTTGGAACAGACAGCACTGGGCTCAAGAAACCAGTGGCCAGACACCACCGTATAAGGCAACTTCTTATGGTACTAGAACCCACTGGATCACCTTTGATCAATAAAACCATTGTTAACAGGATGTGAAACAAGTATACCCATTTTCCTCTATTAAATGTTGGAAGTGCATGAATAAAAGGTCCAGATTTGTGTGCCAGTGTCATTCCTTGTTATTAAATATTAGATCCTTTCCACATGTGTGGTATTGCTCTTCTGCAATCAATTGGAAGCAGAATTAAAACTGTGTTCCACATTCTCTATAACAATTCTGCCCCCGTAGCAAAAACAAAATGAGAATTTAAAAAAGAGAAAAAGGCAAAACTCTGATTGTTAAAAATCACTATGTTGCAGAACATGAAATGGCAGTGTGGCCAGAAACTGCAGGGCAAGCAGTGCAGAAAGCTGTGTCCTCACCAACTGCCTCATGAACCACTTATGCTACCAGGCATATATCAATAGCACTTTGCCAGTCCAGACTGGCACTGCAATTGTGTTCACAGTTGGAAACAGAGTGAAAAAGATTCTGTTGATTCCAGAGAAAGCAGCTAGTGTAGAAGCAGCCATAGTGTTGCATTTTTAAACTGAATAATTCAAGAATTGCCTGTTTCTTGGAGACGAGGTGAAGGTTCAATACTTATGAACCTATTAAAAGAGCTAACGTATCAAAGTAATAAAAGGAAATGAAAAAGTCATGTGCAGATTCTCTGTTTCCTGTTAGAAGTCTCTTCTGTGCAGACAGAAATGCTAAAGAACATATCCTTTCTTGGGTGCAACGTCCTCAGAGATTGAAGACAGTAATGTGATTCTTAAAACATGTCAGAAAGATGAATTCCTATCTCCATTTGGATAAAATGTTAATCCTGCAGAAGTATATTCAGTTTATAACAAAGAAAAATCTTCTGGATAGTAGTCCTAAAATCAAAAATTGAATCTATTGTAGATATGTAGCAATACATTACAGTGTACAGGGGAATGTTGTAGTGCATATGCCTGGCTTGAAAATGGAGCGGGGGTGGGGATGGGGGACGAATCCATCCCTTGAAACCTCAGGATAAAACAGTTCTGGCCAAATCTGGGTCTGTGAGGGGGACCACCTGGCCTTGGAAGCCTCCACAGAAGCACACATATAATGGAGGGGGTAGCACCTCTCCCTTATGCAGGGAGACACAGCCCTATTTCATATGTGTAAAAATCCCTTCTATGAAGCAGTCTAATGGCCATAGTTGTATGAAAGAGGTAACATATACGCAGAAATAACATGTTGACCCAGCTTCTTGGCAGCTGTTGATATGAATCTAGAAGGTAACAAATGTGCTCTGTATAGACTGCACCCCCACATACAGCTGCCAAGAAGTTACGTGGCTCCATCAGCTATACACAACTTCTATTTGACTGCAAGCCACAATCCCTGCATGTGAGGGATTTTGGTGTGTGCGAACCTGGTAATAGTGGGGGACCTGGTAATAGTGGGTGATAGCGATCACCCTCAGCTCCACCCTCTCCTCCATCGCCCTCTAGTACAACTAGTTGATCAGAGCTAAGCATGAATATGAAAGAAGCGACAGATATGAACAAGAGTAAAAAGGACACTTGTGGATTGTTAACATTAAATATTGAACTGTAGGTTAACAGTAAGTCCAATTAGCCAAGGCTGAACAGTTGGATTGGTTGTTCAGATTAACCTAAGTAGATTATCATACAGAAACATATTGTTTTTCAACATGCACAAAATTGATTTGAAATTCTGTATTCAATACTACACGTGTGTTGGGAGCCAGCGTGGTGTAGTGGCTAGATTGCTGGACTAGGACCGGGGAGACCCGTGTTCAAATCCCCATTCAGCCATGAAACTAGCTGGGTGACTCTGGGCCAGTCACTTCTCTCTCAGCCTAACCCACTTCACAGGGTTGTTGTGAAAGACAAACTGAAGTATGTAGTACACTGCTCTGGGCTCCTTGGAGGAAGAGCGGGATATAAATGTAAACAATAATTTTATTCGTCTTTCAGTCTTTTCTTTATAATGCTGCCTGAATGCCAAAACCCAGTCATGTGACCAAGTGACACTGGCTCCGGCTTTTAAAAACAATTCTTGGCTGAGTTGATAAAACTGATTTTGTTCTTATTTTAGACTTCAGAACTTAATAAGACCCATGTAGGATTTTGCAATGGGGATTTTGTCCTTGCTTTGTGTGTATTGCAGAGACTGGCAACATTTCTGTTTAATACTGTTTTAGCTTCCAAACAATTTGCAGAAGAGGTCTTAAAAACCCACAATGACTACAGGAAGAAGCATGGTGTTCCGTCACTAAAACTTTGCAAAAAGCTAAACAGAGAAGCACAGCAGTAAGTACAACTGTTCCCTTTTTTATTTATTTAGAAACATACTAGTATTGTAATACTGTACCTGGTTTGCATACTCTGTTCTATGTTAGTTTGTTTTTGTTACTCCAGTCCTCATAGCCCTATTTCTTCTATCAACAAATGGCATTTCTCGTAAAATGATGAGAGCCAGTCTAGATGTTAGGAGTCACTCTGTGTGTGTTAGGCACATACTTCCTTTGTGCATAAAAAAGCTTCTTGTGGGTCTCTGTTTTATATCGAAAGTTTTTCATGTGTGAGGGGACTGCAGTTGTGCTGATCATTTTAGGCAGTTTCCCCCAGCCTGTCTCAGATACCAGAAGTGAGCTGGCAAGGAGCTAACTGCTTAAAGCCACCCAAAAGTTAGAGGGGGTGGGATTTGCTCCCCTTCCCTGTGTGCTTCTTTTGGCAGGAAAAAAAAGAGCATAAACCCCACCTCCATATTACAGCTAAATGGAGTAAAGCACGTGCTTTAACAAGCACATGGTTGCTCTGAACATCTAATTTGACCTTAATAATAGTATCAGTGGGGCCAGTTCAGGCGATACTTATTCCATGAGACTGAAAAGGGTCATGGCAATAATGAACAAACTGCTTCCCACATGTGATTAAAAAAACATGCCAGGAAGATGGACATCTATAAAAGACATCAGGACAGGTGCACTCAGATGTCCCCCTTTTAATCATGTGAGCCATTAAAAAAAACCCATCCAAACTGGCCCACTGCCTTCCTGTAACGATACTAATTGCCTTCTGTGCTAGAGCCTGTAGAATCCAGAGGAAAGAGTTGTGGTATACAAGGACAAGACAGTGGAGTTGAATCAGGAATATTGACGGTTTAATGAAATAGATATTGGACCGGGTCTCACGATCCATGAGACCTGGTTTGGGGCTGTGAGCGGGAAGAGCAGGGGGGGAGCCCTGGGCGGCCGGATTGGCTGCCCACACGATTGCCAGCTCTGAGATGGAGCCGGCGGGGGCTGGGGAGCTCGGGGGCCGCGCAGCCCCTGGAAGCCCCCAGTATACCCTGCGCAAGCGCGCAGGTCATACTGGGGAAACCCCTGAGCCGGGAGGCGGCTTTTTGCCTTTCGATCGGGGGGGGGTCTACTCATGAGTAGTCGCGGAGCTGCACCGCAGCTACTCACAAGCAGATAGCCCGGGTTTGCGGAGCGCTCGCTCCGCAAACCTGGGCTAAGGGGCGAGCTACAGGAATGGGTTAGCCGCTCCAGAACCACCGGGCTCACCTGTGAGCCCGGTGGTTCTGACGATCAGCAAAAATCGGGCTAGCGGAGGCTAGCCCAATTTTTGCGGATTGTCAGAATAGCCCCATTATGTACAGAGAGGCAGGTGCAGTCTGCCTTCAGTGCTTTTGCTGCTGGCTGTTTATTAGCTCTGCTAATAACAATGTGAATTGTTAACATTCTCTTCAAGCTGAAGAAAAAACTATATAAACAGAATTCATTAATGCTTCTGCGTTCAAAAAAAGCTTCCAGAACACAGACACCCTGGGCTTCTAGCCTAGCCTTCTCCTGAAATGCTATTTTTCTGTATGTATGGAGGGTATATTTTGTACAGTACATAAAGAACATTCAAACATGTCATCTCACACCTGCAGTCTGAAGTGGCACAGTCCAGCAAAGAGTTGCAAAGTGTGATTCTGATGCTTATCTATCTAGTCTCTGAAAATGAACTGGTTAATACTGGGTGCCATTGAGGAAAATATATGAGCTGACTGAGTTGTGGCACGTTATTCCATAGGTGGAATAACCATTTTCTTCAAATAATGCTAGCTATGCCTCTCACCTTGGATTGCTCGAACTTGGACCTTTTTAAGGTACATTAGTTTTGAGAAAGAAAATAACTTTTATTTCTTTATCATTAAAAATAAAATAAAAAGCTGCAAGTACTAACTTGTTGATCAAGAAGCCTATGTGTCTGTATTATAGAAGTAAAGGTAAAGTGTGCCGTCAAGTCAGTTTCGACTCCTGGCGCCCACAGAGCCCTGTGGTTTTCTTTGCCTCCTCCCATGCAGTATGAGATGATGCCTTTCAGCATCTTCCTATATTGCTGGTGCCCAATATAGTACCAGCGGGGATTCGAACCGTCAGCCTTCTGCTTGTTGTTGTTGTTATTATTTATTTATTGTTGTTGTTCAAGCATTTCCCTGCTGAGCCACTTGAGGTAGTGTATTATAGAGGGAGTGCCTTTAATGCTTGAAGAGCACCCCAGAGTAAACTTGGGGAACATTCATGGGATCTTGGGGTTGGGGCAATATAGTTCAGTGGTAGAGCATCTGTTTTGCATGCAGAAGCTTACAGTTTCAATCCCTGGCACCTCTAGGTAGGGCTGAGAGAAAATCTTGCCTGAAACCCTGGAGAGCCACTGCTAGTCAGAGTAAGAAATACTTAGCTAGTTGGACCAATGGCCCGACTCTGTATAAGGCAGTTTCCTGTGTTCTAATCTGTCCCTTTGCAGAGCACCCATATAAAAGAATTGTGGCTTGATGATGTTCTGGAAGTTGCTTCACCCTTCCCTCCCTGCACAGAGACCAGAAGCGCAAGACATCCAGAAGAGGGGGCCCGAGCTACACTCTGCATTATGAACGTGCTTAGTTCATTTGTGCTTGGTTTTTCTTACCTGATAGCAGCCACAGGATGCCCAACCAAGACTGGGACTGTGTCATGCAGGGAGGGGGCTTAAATATTGTTATGATTCTAATCAAGATCAGGGGGCCCATAGCTGCTATTTAGTGCAGGAGGTAAGTTCCCCTTGGTACCCCTTCTGTAAATAAAAACTAAGCACGTAAGGACCAAGCAAATCAAGACAATCTTTATTACAGTCAGTGGCCAGCAAGACAAGACAATAAAGGCATTTATACCAAGCATACATACTTCACTGACTATCATTGTTCCTCATATTGACTAGACAAGCATATGACATACCCTAAATGTTAAAAAACAAAATTAAACTACTTTGTAGACAACATAGGAATCTCTATCCTCTAAAAGAAACTTAACATAAAAATCGTCCAGATATCCTGGGAATTTGACTAATAATGGTAAAATCGAATCTTGATAGAAACAGCAGCGCAAAAGAACATGAGCTATTGTTTTGATCTCATCAGTGCCACAAGGGTATTGCCGCTGTAAAATAGGTACAGTATATGCTAAAATCTACCTAGGGAACAAGCATATTATTAACGTGTTTGTTCCAGAATTGCAGTTTTCTGCTCTTACAATGGATTTAGTGGTGTTTTTACTTCCTCTTTTTTTAATACAAATTCAGTGCTACATATTCTCCATCTATAATCTTTTCTTTTGCCAAAGCATGTTTTGCACAACCACAAAGCTAAATGTAATCTGTTTACTGTTTTGTAATTATTGTTGTTTTTTAATCTAGGTATTCAGAAGCCCTTGCTAGCACAAGAATCCTCAAACATAGTCCTGAGTCCAGTAGTGGAAAATGTGGAGAAAATCTCGCCTGGGCCTCTTATGACCAGTCAGGTAAGAAGTGTCTTCCTTCCTATGCAGGAGTTACTTATAAGGCTGCAGGATTCAAACATTTTACTCGAAAACCTGTGAGAATTGCAATTTAAGGCTCCATATAGTAATGATCCTTTTTAATGATGTGGCCTGTAATAGTGATGCAGCCCAACAATATGCATGCTTACTCATAAGTAAGTTGCACTCTATTCAGTGAAACTTTTTTTCAAGTAAGTGTGCATAATTTTGCAGCTGCAATGCCTTAAGATTGTGGTTACTGATTGATTGATTGATTGATTGATTGATTGATTGATTAATCATATGTATATACCTCCTGATATGTGTATGTCTAGGCGGTGTACACAATTTAAAACAACAGTAAAAACAAAATATTCACAGAATAAAAAAGTTAAAACAATTTCATGGGATAAAAACAATTAGACAGTTTAAAATTAATTTCAGTTAAAAGCCTGAGAGAACAAGTGTTTCTTGAGGGTCTTCCTAAAATGCTCTCAGTCTCATGCACATTCTAGCCCCCACTTGTGTCCATGCAATCCTGGCATGACTTGTTGAAAATCTTTCCTCTTCCTTTCCCTATCCTGTTCCATCCCACTCCTTTCCTCTCTGTCCCAAAGCAGAAAGTTTCTGCTGGAGATTTTGGCTGCCCCGTCATTGTCCTTTGCTGCTCTGTCTATGTTTCCACATAAAACTGTTGTTATTGGACAGCAGTCATGTAGCCTTGTTACATTTTGAAAGACAGATGTTCCTTTCAAAAAGCCTTACGAAAAGGCTTTTGCTGTGTGCTGCCTTCAGAAACATCTGCCTTAACAAAACAATGGGTATATCCTTTTATTTTCTCTCATATGAATGGAACATGGCTGCCATTCATTCTTGTGAAGAGAGAATCAATGCACTTGGAGGTGAGGGTTGGCTCTTATAAAGTGGACTGCATCTTTTGGATCTCTCAGCGGCTTTAAATACCATCGACCATGGTATCCTTCTGGATCGCCTGGAGATAGGAAGAACTATTTTACAGAGGTTCTGCTCCTACATCTTAGGTAGATTTCGGATGGTGGCGCTTGGTGACAATTGCTCTTCAAAACAGGAGCTGCTATATGGAGTCCCTCAGGGCTGCATTCTGTCACCAATGCTTTTTAACATCTACATGAAATCGCTGGGTGAGGTCATCGGGAAATTTGGTGCTAGGTGTTACCAATATGCTGATGACACCCAAATCTTATTTCTCCTTGTCATTGGTATCAGGAAATGGCATTAGCCCCTTAAATGCCTGCCTACAGTCAGTAATGGGCTAGCAGAGAGATAAACTGAAGCTGAATCCAAGCAAGATAGAGGTGCTCATTGTTGGGGGTCATAATCTGCAAGACAGATTAGAATTTCCTGTTCTGGATGGGGTTACATTCCCCCCAAAAGAACAAATCTGTAGCTTGAGAGAGCTCTTGGAGCTGGATCTCACCTTGGTGTCTCAGGCTGAGGCTGTGGCCAGGAGCACTTTTTGCCAGCTTTTTTTGATTCAACAATTCCACCCCTTCCTGAGAGAAAGACCTGAAAACAGTGGTGCAAACATCTAGTAACTTCCAGGTTGGACTACTGCACTGCGTTCTATGTAGGGCTGCCTTTGTGCGTAGTTCAGAAACTTTAGTTAGTTGCCTGGTGTTGTTGACCACACAAATTGTACCTGCACATGTGCTGATGCCATGTGTGTTGTGTGCCAATGCATTGCGCATGTGCTGCTGGGAACAGGGAAGCTGCCACGAAGCATGGCTTTTTAGAATGGACTGTGCTGCGGGGTGGGGGGCAACGGAGGAGCAAGAGGGACCTGCATGCCTCCCTTTAAAGCTACCACTCTCTGCCACCTTGCAGATGTATGAAACACTTTGTGCACATCCCTACTGTCTTCCTTGGAAGTCTGTGTTTTTCGTTTTAATGTAAACTACCCTGAGCCACTTCAGTAAGGGTAGTATATAAATTGAATAAACAAATAAAATATCCTCTCTTCCCCTCTTCTGCCCCCACGGTTATGAGGGGCATTTGCAGATTATATATAAATTACCAGTGTGCATGTCTTTAAGGAACTATAATTTCGTGATTTGTTTTTATAGCCAGAGCTTACTTTCCCTTGTTGTTAGTCAAAAGTGGTATATGAACATCTCTTCTCTAAATATTTTAGATTTTTACTAATTTAATTCCAGCTTGATTGAAAAGAATTCATGATAATGCACAGGTGAAATAGCATGAAAGGGAAGACTTAATAGCTTGGCAATATTTTTTCAAAAAATTACTTCATCCATTCATACTGTGAAATTTAAATCTCATTCACCTTGCAGGAAAGGAAGTAGCTGACAGATGGTATGGTGAAATAAAAAGTTACAACTTTCAGAGCCCAGGGTTTTCCTCTGGGACAGGTGAGTATAGGCACTTATTTAAAGAGAGCATTAAAAAAAATGTTTGTTTTCCTACTATATTTCAAAAATTGTAAGCTTTTAAAATAAGCTTATGGTGAACGAATAGTAGTTTTTAAAAGCATGTTATTCAAACTGACAGCAATAAATTGAGAGTTAACATAAGAAAAGCCCTGCCCAAGGCCTATCTAGTCCAACATCCTGTTTCACACAGTATCCCACCAGATGCCAGGGATGTGCATGGAACTGTTTGGCGCTCCATTCTAGTAGCACTGAACCAATTCCATCAACCGGTGTTCAAGCCAGTTCGGAGGGTGGGAGCTTTCTTCCGGGGGCAGGGAAGGTGCTGCCTACCTGCCAGCCCCTGCCCTGCTGCTTTCCCCTGCCGGAGCTCTCACAAAAAGTGGGCATGCCTGCCTGCAGCCCCGGTCAGCGTTGCCACGCAAATGGCTAATGTGCATGCCCGTGCTATTTGTGGTTCCGTGCACATCCCTACTGGGGGGCCCACAAACAAGAGGTGAGAACATGCCCTCTCTCCTGCTGTTGCTCCCCTGCAACTGGTATTGAGAAGCATCGTGCCTCTGAGACTGGAGGTGCCCACAGCCACTGGAGTAGTAGCCATTGATAGTAGGGATGTGCACACATTGATTTTTTTGATTCGATTTGTGCCCAAAACAAATCACCCCTGATTTGTTTTGTATTCAAATCTAACCCCTACAAATCACCCCAGATTAAATTTGTATTTGCTTCGATTCGATTTAGATTTGGACCAATTCCGGCCACTTAACAAGGTCCTAGGGGCACCAGATTTGGATGGTGGGTAGGTCCCCATGGTTGCCACCTATCAGCCAAATCTCAAGGCAGTGGGACATTTGGTTGATTTTTAATGAATTTTTTACGTTTTTACTGATTTTGAACATTTCTGCCATAGGAAACAATGGGGATTCGAAGTTGCCATATCCTAACCCTAAAAAGGATCCTCAACTTTCATTTTTAAAAAACCCAAAAAACTAAGCTCTAGCCCTTGTAGAAGTGGAGTTACGGAGCAAAATGTGCAGCCATTATTTTTCAAGTGTTTGGATTTTTTGGTGTATGATAACTTTTTCTCATAATGAATCCCTATGAGGATTCTTAGCACACCTTTATTTCTTCTGTTCATTTTGACTGTCACTGGACAGTGCCAACTGTCATCTGCCATGTGCCAACTACACCCCCCCCCCCACACACACACCCCTGCAAGGCATTTTAATTTTTAGGAATATTGAAATGTTTAAATTCTTTGGTGTCTAATAACTTTCCCTCATAATGAATCTCTATGAGGATTCATTATATGCCTTTGTTTCTTCTGTTCATTTTGACTATCATTGGACAGTGCCAACTGTCCACTACCATGTATCAACTACATACACACACACACACACACACACACACACACTGAGGTACTCCGTTTATTTCTAAGGTATTTTTGAAGTGTTTAGATCTTCATTACACACCTTCATTTCTTCTGTTCATTTTGACCCCACTGCTTTGCAGGTAGGGGTGGGGAATTAAGTGGCATCCCATGTTCCAACTACCCCCCCCAAACCCACTGGGTACTCAGTTTATGTTTTAGGAATTTTTGAGGTGTTTAGACTCTGGTGTGTAATGAATCCTCATAAGGATTCATTATCAGGAAAGGTTATTAGACACCAAAGAGCCTAAACACTTGAAAAAAATCCTAGAACATAAACTGAGTAGTATCGCACTGCCTTGCAGGTGGGAGTGGGATGTAGTTGGCACATGGCACTGTCAAAAAGACAGTCAAAATGAATAGAAGAAATGAAGGTGTGTAATGAATCTTCATAGGGATTCATTGAGGGGAAGTTATTATACACCAGAGAATCCAAACACTTGAAAAATAGTGACCACACATTTTGCTCCATAACTCCATTTCTACAAGAGCTAGAGTGTAGCTTTTTTCAAAAAATGAAAGCTGGGAATCGGGTAATTAAGAGGAGGGACCCGAATCTTCAATCGATTCAAATTGAATCCGGCGCGATTTGATTTGTACCTGAATCTAGCCAATGGACCACAAGGATGATTTGTTTTGTATCCAAATCACCCAAATCAGCTAGATTCAGGTACAAATCGATTTGTACCTGAATCAGTTTGCACATCTCTAATTGATAGATCTGTCTTCCATGAATTTGTCTAAGCCTCTTTTAAAGCCATGCAAGCTGGTGGCCATCAGTACACCCTATGGCAAAGAATTCAATAGATTAATTATGCACTGTGTAAAAAAGTACTTTCTCTTATTGATCCTAAATTTCCAAACCTGCAGTTTCATGGGATGACCCCGGTTCTTGTGTTGTGAGAGGAGAAAATTTTCTCTCTGCCCATCCTTGCCACTCAATGCATAATTGTATACACCTCTATCATGTCTCCTCATAGTCGCCTCTTTTCCAAAGTAAAGAGCCCCACATGCTGTAGATTTGCTTCATAAGGAAGGTGCTCCGGGCCCTTGATCATCTTGGTTTCCCTCTTCTGCACCTTTTTCCATTTAAGATACAGTGACCAGTTGATGGCTGTACTTGTGACTGGGCCAAACTGCATGTTACATTAAGCACATTAATGGCCCTTGTGTGCTTGAGTCGCCAACCCGCCCCCCCCCCATGGCAGGTGTGTGTGTGTTGTGGGGGACAAGCAGGATTAGGACTCTAGTGAAGGAAGAGGGGTCCTCTTCCAGATGAGGCCCCTCATGGAGGTATATGCCCCAGGAGAGAAGCTGCCACTTGTGCCAATGGCGTTCTCTCCTGAGACAAATAGCCATTGTGGGGGCAGGGAATCCAGATCTGCAGGGGTAAAAGATTAACTCCTTTCTGCCCTTGCCATGGCCCTGATGCTCCCTTCCTGCTGGCTACTGTTTTGGGGGGATGGAAACAAGCCTGCAAGGGTCAATAATGTATTTAACATAATATATAGTTTGGCCCTATGAACTTATTCTTAATTTTTAACATCATAATTTAAAAAGGCATTTCCAAAGGCATTGTATAGCTTAATTTTTCATGAAATGGCAGAGTGATTACTGAGAAATTATGTTGATTGTTTTGTGCTAACCTGCACAATAGCATGCCCTTCTTGTGGGCTTTCTTCCTGGAAAAATACAGGTGTTTGTGGTTTATATAAGAACAGATTTTTGACGCTTAGTTTGTACTGAGCATACCAGGAAATTGCAAGCTAAGGGAAGTAATAATCCTATTCCTTTAAAAAATTGAAATAGATGCTTTCAGTTGAAAACAAGTCCAAATTCAGTCACATTTTGATAATCCACTGTAACCTAGAAACCAAATTGGCTCAGTGAATGTGATCTGGAAGTGTTATAATGGAAACCAGTTCCCACTTGTGGGCGCTTACATGCAAAATTTCAAAGCAGGCAGTCTTCCCAGAAAGTCACAACTACAGGTGTAAAGTTTTAAATAAAATGCTTTATTGAGTACAAAGTAAAGGTTTGACTATAATTTCCCAATGTAACATGGGGATTCCCATGTAACACAGGCATTCTAAATGAAACACATGTCCTGGGCTTGATGCTGTACCACTGATGTGGTTATGTAAGGAAGGCTATTTCTGTGAGATGGGGAAGGGGAACAATGGTGGATGATCTGCTTAAGCAAAAAAAATTCAGAGAGAGTGCATACGAATGGATGACCCCGGTAAAAACCCGTATCTAAAAATTATATCCTGGTACTTCATGATAACATTAGGTAACTTTCCTGAAACAAACACTTTGATCTCTCTTTGATTTTGCTGAGTCTAGCTTGAAACCCTTCTCATAAACTAATATAGTTTATATTGTTACTCCCCCCCCCCCCAATTTCAGGACACTTTACAGCAATGGTTTGGAAGAACACAAAGAAGATGGGAGTTGGAAAGGCAGCAGCAAGTGATGGTTCTACGTTTGTGGTGGCAAGATATGAGCCTGCGGGGAATATTGTAAATCCTGGCCACTACGAACAAAATGTTCTTCCACCGAAGAAATAGCTCTGTCAGGAGTGGAAGTGGGGAAAAGACTATTTTAGCGGTTAATGAAGAACAGAACTAAGGATTGGATTCGATTGGACAGAACTTTCATTTTATTAAATGAAGTTGAATGGTATCTCATGCTTGAACAAAATGTTTAGAATTTAACACAGAAACTTCAGCCATGTTTAACGGAGATGCAATCATGCCTATCAAAATTTCCTTTTGTGTGGAAAACGGTGCTGAAGTTTGGAGGATCTGCAGCAAGCCCAAAATAGAGTAAAAGGAAACATGAGTTCATATAGAAACATCATGGTTTGAGAAACTTTGTATTTGTGTGGGGTCTTCTTAAAAGGCATTTATAAGCTTTAATTAAAATTTAACAACTTTAAAATTATTTTTAATATATTCAGATTTTCCAACATTTTTAATTAAATAGTCTGAGTTTGGCCAAGATACCAAAATTGTTGCTTATACATTCCTTTCAACTTTGTGGGGTATTTCATTCTGTTATGGTTTTAGTGCCTTTTGATTAGCTGTTTCAGGGCTCTCTCCTATAGCCTCGATGTGTGCTGAAAGTAACATTTGTGTTCTGTGACAAATTGCATGTGTGGAAATCATAGTGATCTTGTAGATTATGATAGACAAGCCTTATTGGGTAACACTTGGGATACAGCATGTGAAAACTGCTATCTATTTTATAATCAATGCGGTACAGAGATGTCATGAAATATGTTTCAATTAAAAGTCAGCTCTAGAATAAAAGGATAGCTACAACTTGGCTGCAAAACTTGCACACAGTGAACCTTCATGAGATTTGGTTAAATGCTGTATGTTCCCTCAGAGCCCCGAGTACAGGCAGTTTATATACTGGGTGCCCAATCCAGCATCTTGAGATTCTAGGCATTCATATAAAGCAAACAAACGAAGCAGGTTCCTAGCCCTTCTGACTGGGAAGTTATGCTTGAAAGTATGTGGGTAATGCTGCTGAAATATCAAAAGCTTAGAGGGGTGACTGAATAAAATTTCTGGTGGTTGAGGGCAGAGTTTCAGTGCCTGATACAGCTTTTTGTCTCTGTCAATGACTAACAAAAATCAGAACCAACTATGCACAAAAATAAAAAATGCTTCAGAAAATTTGCAAATTGAGCATATGCGCATAATTCATAATAGGTTGTAGAATTCACTTTGGTGCAGAATTTAGACTGACTGGATGTAAAAGTTCAAAATGGTTAGCATGAAGTATGCACAGTTTTCCCTCCACTTTCAATTCAGCTGACATTTTACATGATATGGTGTCTGTAGTAGTTTACATTAAAATATACATATATGTCTGTCTTAATGGTGACTAGGGAAAGTGTGCCGTTGAGTCGTTATTGACTCCTGGCGACCACAGAGCCCTGTTGTTGGTTTTGGTAGAATACAGGGGGTAGTTACCATTGCCATCTCCCGTGCAGTATGAGATGATGCCTTTCAGCATCTTCCTATATTGCTGCTGCCCAATATAGGTGTTTCCCATTGTTTGGGAAACTTACCAGTGGGGATTTGAACTGGTAACTTCTGGCTTGCTAGTCAAGTCATTTCCCCACTGCACCATTAGGTGGCCGATTAATGGTGACTAGGGGAAGGCATATAGTTTGAGATACTTTCCCCATCATTAGAAATCAAACCCCTTCTTTCTCTCCTGACCTTCCCCAATTTAGCTCCTTGACTGTGTGAGAAATACTGTATTCCCTCTAATCAGCTGCTCTCCTAGAACAATATTCCCATTCCTGAACTATTAGATTCCTAAGTGGAACTGCGGGGTTTTGTGTATGCTGCAATTCCATGGAAATGCAAAGAAAAAATTGGTGCAGAATTCAGCTTCCTGAAAAACTCTGCTTTCTTCTTTCCAAGAAGAAAGAATGAAGAAAGTTCTTAACCCTTATGGTTGCAAAAAATATGCTTGGAAATGTGTGGCCAGAACCAGCTAACATATCAAATTTATTTACGAATACTTAAATACTGCTTTTCAACAAAAGTTCTCAAAGCAGTTTACATGGAAAAATAAATAATAAAGATACTTCCCTGTCCCCAAAGGGCTCACAGAATAAAAAGAAACACAAAATTGACACCATCAATTGCCATTGGAGGGATGCTGTGCTGGGGTTGGATAGGAACAGTTGCTCTTCCCCCGCTAAATATAAGAGAATCACCACTTTAGAAGGTGACACTTGTAAAAGAAAAACTCTTTTAAAAAACTCTTCTAAAAAAACCCAGAAGTGTGACTAAGATATTCAGGAGGAAAGGGCTGGGTTACAGTGTTGTTTTCCCTCCCCTTAAATGACTACCAAACCAGAATAAATAATGAAAGATAGCCAAAAGGGGGGGGGGGAGTCACATAAGAGCAATTATAAATATATGCTCTCCGTTTGTATAATGGATGCAAGTCACATAATTCTGCTTTACTTGGTACAAAATTTGGATTACTTGGGTACTTTTTAAAGTGGTGGGGTACATGCATTCTAAATAGACATTTTGTTCTTGCTTCTTCGTGTTGCTTCTTCATGTTGGCATTTTAATACATCTGAAATAATATGTGGTGTTATTTCATGCTGTGTGTAGTTTCCCAAGAAAACTGAGATGGTTTATAATATTTCGTGCTGTAGTCTGTAATGCTAGCATCTGGAACTCAGTTACAGTTTCCACGTGTTAAGAAACTGCACACTGGGAATCAATCCTGCATTTCCCCATTATTGGGGTGACCATATGCAAACACTTTAAAAAAATAGTAACCACAGAGTCAATATTAGCTACAATTCTGTGCGGTTAAGTCCTCTGTCTTCACTGAGACCTAACATCAAGAACTAAGAATAGGATTACTACTTAGTGAGGCTCTACACACGATCTATGTGTAGAGCCTAAATAAGCTTTGCGGGGAAAGTGGGTTTAGCCTGCTCTCCCCGCAGACAAGTAGGGAGCTTGCCCTGGGCGCCTGGATCGGCCACCCACACGACTACTGGCTCTGTCACGGAGCCAATAAGGGTGGTGGGGATCAGGGGCCACCCAGTCCCCAGAAGTCCCAGAACGCCCCATATGAGTGCACAGGGCATTCTGGGGAGACCCCCAAGGCCGGGAGGCTTGGGAGTTTCCTCATGAGTCGGTGTGGAGTCGTGACCATGGCGACTCACGATCGCCAAAACAGGGTTAGCGGAGCACTCACTCCACTAACCTCAGTTAAGGGAGGGGATTAAGTGGGCTCACTGCTGGGAGCCATGCGGCTCCCAGCAATTCTCATGACCGCTCGAAAGCAGGCTGGGCTCCCTTACCCCACTTTCAAGTGGTCACGTGAATAGCCTCAGGGTATACTAGGGAGTATACCAGAGATAGTTAATAAACACTGATAGATGAAAGTTTTGGAACAAAAATGCCTCAGGCCAGGGTGTGGGCAGACCCTTTATCCCAGCTGTGCTGCCACTAAGAGTCATTATTTTCACCCCATCCCACACTTCCTTATATTCTTATAGCCTTGATCAAATTGAATTTTGTGAATATTCAGCTTGTGAATATTCAACTTTTAAGCTTGTATTTTTAAAAAATGGAGTAGGATTAAAAAAGAATACAAACGTTGCCTTTCATCGTTGCATATTAAATTGTTCCAGCTCAATCATGTTGCAATGTGTGCTGTATACGCGATCCCTTTAAATGTTACCAGGAATTCAATGCAGCATAAGGAATATTTGAAAATAAAGTATTTTCATATTAAATATTTATGGCTGTTTTTAAACAGATCTTCATCACTTTTGCGATGATTTAGAACTGCTGTCAATGTTCTGAGCAGTAATTTGACAGAAAAGAGAAGTCCATTGGGACTCCATGAGGAAGTGAGAATCATTGTAAATATGGTAAATTGCACGTCTAGTTTTGTATCTAAATTGGAGAGTAGAAGTCTTCAGAGATTCCCATACAGAAGAATAGGAGAGGAGGGAACTTGTCATGTCAGGCAAAAGGGAGTGGGAGTGAGGTCTGGGAACCATAGTTGTATATAGAATGAGTAAAGCTCTTTTTAAAAGGTAGGTTGGGATACTGATGGACATCTTTTTATTTGCTTGTTGGGCGAGGCTTAATTTAACATTGTTGGGCACCATGGGGTTTCATCCAGGAGCTCTGTGGGTCAGATACCAATTCCCTGCTACTTAGCTGCTGTGACCATTGGAGGTGAGACCTGAAGACAGTTCAAGTCAGAATGCCCCAGGCTAGACTTCTTGGGTCTCAGGAAATTTCAGAGAGCCAGTTCTACGCCAGTGCTTGCCAAATATTTTTGCTGCACTCACCAAGCCTTTGCACCTCCTCAAGTGAAGCCACTGCCTTTTCCATCTGTCCTGTTGGATTTCTTGCCTACCTGCTGTTTGTCCAGGCTGCTCCAGGTACTTGCTAGAGGTGGGAACTGATCCTCACCAGCACTCCGATCCGGTTGCTACATAACTATCCCAGGTACTTGACATGTGCCTTGCAAGTCAAACAAATGCCTCCTGTTATGGCCACTCTTGTTTTGCTACAGAATGGTGGTTTAATACCTTTCCCCCCACGTTACAACCCTGTAGATATTTACTTTGCAATTTGAGGATTGAAGGCTGATTATTATTGGAGTAAACACAAGTAAAAGCCAAAACTTGACATGTAATCCCATATTGTATTATTTTCCGTTGCCCTCCTATTAAGGTAGTTCTCATGACCAGCCCTACCTGGGTAAGGTTAGTGGTGAGAACCGCCAGGTTCAGTCCTGATCCCAGCGTTCCTTCACCGGGTGTGCCCTCCTACTTCACTGCCTGGTCACGTGGAAGCTCGGGCTGCTGGAAGGAGCTGGGCGGGGGGAGCAGCCAGGCAGCGCAGAGCTCCCCCAATGCAATGCATTGTGGGATATGGGAGGATGCAGCCTGGTTCTCCCCCCTTCCTCTAGCTGCTCTGGGAGCCCTTCCATGCTTGTCATGTGGGCATGCAGCACAGCAGATCCTGGGAGCAGCAAGGATTGTGTGGGGGAAGACGAGCTGGTGCCTCCCCACTAACCTTCTCCACATCCTGCAGTTGTGCTGATGAGAATGACTTCATAGTGTCTTGTTATATTCCAGCAGCAGCCAATAATGTTGAGTTGGGGAGGGGGGCAGGGAAATGCATGTGATTTTGCAGGATTTTGAAACATTTATTTTTATATTTATATGCATCGCCTTGTGAGGTAGGTTAGGCTGAGAAATAAGTAACTGACCTAGAGTCACCCAGGGAGTTTCATGGCTGAATGAGGACTTGAACTTGGGACTCCCTAGTCCTTGTTCAACTCTCTAACTACACTAGGGATGTGCAGAACCGGTCCAGCGGTCCGCTGTCTGACAGTTCGGTCCAGGGGTTCGTGATCGAACCGAACCCCTGCCCCGGTTCCGTCGGACCGGAACCAGACCGGAAGGTCCACAAACTTTTTTTTAAAAAATTAACGTAAAAGCAAGTACCTGTAGCCCCTTCGGGGGGCTTGCTGTAGCAGCGGGGGTGATGGTGGTGGTCTGCGCAGGTTCCCTCTCCCCCCGCTGGCCTTCCTGGCCTCGCAGAGGGCATTTGTACATGTGCGGCGGCCGCCAAAATGGCAGCCACTTGCTTTTACAGAGGCCCGGAAGCGCCCAAAAGGCTTTGCTTACCTGGCCGCAGCAGTGGTGAGGAAGGCCGGCGGGGGGAGAGGGAACCTGCGCGGGACACCCCTCCCCCACCGCAGCTAGAGCAAGCCCCCCGAAGGGGTTACAGGTACTTGCTTTTACGTTTTAAAAAAAAAATTTAAGTTTGCGGACTGGACCGGTGGGGGGGGGGGGGGTGGTTCGATGCGGGCTGGACTGAACTGGCCCGGTTCCGTTCGAAGCTGGTCCGGCCTCAAACCGAACCAGGCCAGACGGTTCCGTGCACGCCCCTAAACTACACCACCAGGCTGGGTCTCAAGCAGTTCTTTCAAAAGGCCCCAGGGTTTATTAGCAGCACCTGCCCTGCTCCATCATCATCATCATTATTATTATTATTATTATTATTAATTCGATTTCTATACCGCCCTTCCAAAAATGGCTCAGGGTGGTTTACAAAGAGAGATAACAAATAAGATGCCTCTTATTTATTAATAAGATAACAATTATTAATAAGATAACAAACAAATAAGATGGCATTACATTTGTACTGGAGCGAAGCCAAAAGTTGGCAACAGATGTCTTCTGGCTTGAATATGCACAGAGGTAGAGGGGGAGGGACTGCCCCTTGTACCCTTTTAAAAACAAACAAACTGGGTGGCAATCCTCCCAGTAGCTGTAATTTCCCCCAAAGAGTCCTGGACAGCAATGTTACATCAGGTTGTAGTATTGACCTGGTTGGGCTTCTGTGGGGGAAAGTGGCCAGTGGCACTGGGAACCACCATTTCCCCCAAAAAGTCCCTGCAGAGGGAAACTCCAGAACATAGTGTCATTCTCAGGGAATTCTGGGATGAGAAATGATGGCTGCCAGCTTGTGAGTGCTGGGAGGAGTTATGCCCACAATGTGTTTCATCCCCACCCTCATGTGCCCCCGTATTGCCAACTGTGAATGGGGTGGTGGAATTGGAGTGGAACATATGCAGACAGCACTAATTTGTTTAGGTAATCTACCAAAATTTGGGGTAGCAGTAAGGAGAATGTTGCTCCCCAGAAATTTGTTTTGCCTTTGTCTTTAGTTTTTCTTTAGGCACCTTGTGCAGAATATAAAAAGCAGGTGCCATTATTATTATTCTTGTGTGTCGCTTCCTACAAACTTTTGTTGGTCATGATGTGAAAAAAGCCCCACTCCCAACATGTTTGGGGTTAGTGGTTTGGTCTAACCTTTAAATTAGAAATTTCCCTTGAGGAGGATAGTGTTAATGAAAAGTTATATTGTGAGGTTACAATATTCCCCTTTTGGATTTTTTGTTTCTTGAGTATATAATCAGGATACTCACTGGCTTCCCTGCAGATAAACGTCACTGAGGTTCTACACTTTTAAGGGAGGGAGGGCTCTATCTGTGTGTGAGAGTGAGAGTCTAAATGGAGGAAGAATGACGATTTGGCAAGACATGTTAAACACAAACGTGTAGTCTGCATGATTGCCTCTAACAGTCCGCTAAGTTTATGAAGTCTACATTCAGAAGTGGTCTATCAATCACTTAGAGATGCCAAATGTCAAAAGGCAAATGTGACAAGAAGGACATTTAGAGCAAAAATATCCAGCTTTAATCTAAACCGGTGGCCAGTCTGCAAAACCAACAGATCACATGAAGTGAGTTTTAGTCCACAAAAGCTTTGCTACGACACACTAGTTACTCTTTAAGGGGCCACACAATTATTTTTGGTACACGGACATGGTTACCCCTCTGGAAGTTGTTCCTGGATTGCATCACTTCAGGCTGCAAGAAAAGGATATTCTCAATGCTCATCTCAAACAATGGAAAACTCTTGAGATTAAATACAGCATCTGAAACTAAATAACCAGTCCAAAAACTCATTCTTCAATAAACTGTATTATAAGGCTCATACCTGTTCACAAATGTGCTCATTTCATTGAAACATATGTTTTGTCTTCTGGTCAATAATGCGAGGAATAAATCACTCTTGCTGACCTCGCCAAAGAAACTTGTAAGAGCTCTCTGTCTTCCTATGCTGTTCATAAATCCAAACTTTCATGCATCACCTGCGTCTGAAGCTGGTCCAGCTCAAAACTCCAAATAAGACGATATAGTGGTGGTAATGATATACACATTCTAGATAAAGCATCATTCTCAATGCTCTTAACATTGAAACATGTTTGCTCAAGTTTGGTAAGATCTTTGTTTTAAATTGTTTTACTTACTCACTAAAGAGGTCTTAATATCTTGTCTGGAGTAAGGGAGAATGCATATATCATCACCACTATATATAGTATTATTTGGAGTTTTGAGCTGGACCACCCTTCTGCCTCTGCTAGGGCTGTGGAGTTCATTCAAATCTTTTTGCATCCCCACAGGACTATTTCCATTGTCTTAGCCATGTGGAGAATGTAAGCTGATAAAAATGGAAAATATAATAGAGGGCTGAAAGATTGCAATATGATCAAATTGGATTTTAACCCCCTCCCCCGCACCACCAAATGAACAAGAACCACACAAGGTGAAAACAATGAGGGACAATGAGGGAGGCTAGGTTGTTGTGCACTTAGGACAGGGCCTTCTCTGTTGCTGCCCCCAGACTCTGGAATGCTCTCCCGGTGGGTATTGGCTCCTCCGTCTCCATCACAGTTTTTAGAAAACATGTCAAATCGTGGCTTTTTACCCAGGCTTTTATATGATTGCCTCCGCTGCCGCTTCTTGTATTTTGTATTGTTTTTATGCTGGTGTTTTAATTTTTTTTTAAAAAAAATCAGATCTGTTTTTATACTTTTTAGCTCAATATTTTAATGTGTCTTTTTTATAATTGTGTTTTTACATTTTATTGTGAGCCGCCTTGAGATTTTCTTAATGAAAGGTGGGGTATAAATTGAATAATAAATAAATAAATAAATAAAAAATGGGATGAAGAGTGCACTCAGGTGCAGAAGTGAGAGGGTGTGGTGGGGTCATACCTGTGGGAGGCAACTCTCTCATACACCATTACCTACACAGATAAGCATTCCACTACAAGTTGCATTGTGGTCCATCTACAATTTTTCCCCATTCTGTAAACAAGAAAACATAAATGTAGGAATTATAAAGATACTGGTGTTTCTTGGATTGGCACACAGATCGATCAAAGTTACAGGATGTGCAAAATGTCATCTGGATCAACCGCAAAATTGCCCATAGGAATCAGCAATCATGTTGAAATGGACTATTGTCTGTAAAGACTCTCTCTCTCGCACCACATCGTCTTGGCTTTGAAAGTCTTTTATGTTCTCTTACAACTTTAGCAATGTGAATCGTATGCTTCTAAGAGGCCTTTATTTCTCCTTTAACATATTAGGGTTGTAGGAAAGCAACACATATTTTCCATTCAGCATATAAATGATTCCAGCAAGTGACATTTGAAGCACAGAGCCATTCCACTTACTAAGGCTAACTACTTTCCAGTAGATGGCAGTGTTACTCTTCCCCTGAATGGGAAGCATAACATTGGATTAGGCAGCTGCTGAACACTTGCCTGTGTTTACTGCTCTTTTTGGCCAAGAGTACATATGTCTTAACGTAATTGGGTCATTTTATACAATATTAATTTTTTCCTTAAAGCAAATACACTTTTAAAACTGCCTCTATTGTAACTTGTATAAAATTTCCAAGGTGATGAGATTTGCAGGGTGGCAGAGATGTAACACTAGATTGGATGGTTTTAAAAGGGACTTAGACAAAGCCATGGAGTACAGGTCTATCAATGGCTACTAGTCTGGTAGCTATTGGCCACCTCCAGCTGCAGAGACAAGATGCCGCTAAATACCAGTTGCAGGGGAGCAACAGCAGGAGAGGAGGAAAGCCCTCACTCCCTGCCTGTGAGCTTCTTGGAGGCATCTGGTGCAGGGGTATAACTATAATTGAGCGGATGGGTTCAAAGAACTCAGGCTCCCGAGCTCCCGAGAGCCCCCCCCCCAGATCCCCCCATCTTCATTATCTCCCTCACTCCACGAGAGAGGAGTGAACTCGGGCCCCCTCTCCCTTAGCTATGTCCCTGATCTGGCGGGCCATTGTGTGAAACAGGATGCTGGACTAGATGGGCCTTGAGCCTGATCCAGCAGGGCTGTTATGTTCTTAAGAGGAATTCAAAGAAAAAAAATAGCAGAATTGTACAGTGCTTTCATAGGAGATCCCTCTAGACTTGGTTAGTAATTGTGTTTGGGTACAAGCTGGTATCTAGCCACAAAAATTATTAAATGGTGGCAGCTGCAGGTAGCAAGGCCTGGAATTTGCTAAGGGCCAAACCACTTTGGGCTGGCTTAGCAAATGCTTGACCTTGACTGATGCCTCAACTGAATCAACACTATCATTTTTGCCTCAGGTCTTCTCTCAGTTCAGGTGGGGCTTAGAAAGTCTGCTTCTTCTGACATCATTAGTAGGTTGCTTGATGTCTGAGTACATGCATGTGATCTTGGCAGATTGAAAGGGGACCATTGATGCTATCCTGCCCAGAGACCCACAGCTCTGTGAACAGAAAAAGCTTTCCACATTTCAAAGACCAGTGTATAAGAAAAACCTCACAAAAACATAGAAAAATTAGCAGCTTTCTACTGTAAAACCACAATGAATTTTAACAAAGCAACTCCACCAAGTTCGCATTATCTTGGAATGTGATGTCTCTACTAGACAGTTACAATGTGGCTGTCCTGAATGGGAGACTTAAGCTAGAGAGCCACCCTTGTTATTGAATTTGCTGCATCTACTGCCTCCCTCTTCATTTAAAACTATTGCACAAGCATGACAGTAACCATAATACATGGTTTTGACTTGTAACCAAGCTCAGAGCTGATGAGAGAGAGTGGGAGCACTTACCTGAGCAGCATTTGAATCCATGCCTTCTAGTCCTTGAAGAGCATTCTTGAGCATCAACAGGGCAGACCTTGACTCCTTCCCCTTCATTCTTAGAAATTTATGACAAAACATTATTTCATAAAACAATTTGTAAAAATGTTGGGGCTGCTCATGCACGTGAGTTGCGATTACTGCTTCCCATGCACTCTTGCCAAGGGAATTGCTCATGGCTGATGATGCAGTGGTAAATGAGGTGAGGTGTGCAGTTACTGAGGCTACGAGGGGCTCACTGTTGCTGAACCATAGGAGGAAAAACTGGGTAGCTTTTCCTCCTACCCTGCTTCCACACAATCACACCTACACAGGTTTTCTTCTTACCTTGCTTCCACACAACTGAAAATTGGGAGTATACACAGCTCCCAAACACGGGTAGAATACAGTTTTTGATTGTGTGAATGTACTCATAGTTAAACTGGTATAAAAACGATGTATGCTGCAAACATAGATGCCACTTAGTCATTTGTGTTGGTGAAGGCAGAACTGCAGCTGTGGTAATCTTGGCAGGACCATAGTATTATTTTGCTTGCATGCAAAATAGTTCTGATGAACAGTATGTAAAGCTATGCTAACAATTTCTCCACATCCATCACAATGGTCCAAGTCTTAAAACTATTAATGATTTTTTTCAACAGCTCCAGTGATTTTTCAGCTACCCACAAAGGCCATGAATCAACATAACCAAAACTGTTAGTGCAGCATTTAACAGCAATTAACCTACTGTTATGGGAACTACTTTCCCCTCCTGAATTAGCCCATTCTAATCTGCTCACCCAATTAGTCTAAACCGACATAACAACAAAAATAAAAGGTTCAGAATGAAAGTTCTCAGACCTGCAAGGCTTAACTTAATAATATGAAAAGAGACCACTAATTGAGAGAAATGTTTCATATTAAATCCTTCCCCAGACTATTACACGTCAACCGCATTATTTAGGCATTGTCTCTTCACTCACTAAAGGCATTCAGAGATTGAGAAAAATACATCTACATTATTTTGATGTAGATAAATGATCTTACAGTTTTTTCAGAGTCCATATTCAAAAAACAAAATATTTGGCCAACTTCTAAATCAGTTCTTTGTATTATGTTATCATAATTTGTGCTCTGGACCATTTAATCAATTGCCATCAATGAACTTCCCCCTCATTCTGATGGGCAAGGAGAAGCCCCAATGGAATTAAGCCAAAGGTGTTGCTAAGTCTCAAGAACAAGGTAATTAATACAAACAAAACCAATCCTTTTGACCTTTAAAGCAAATGCAGACTGCTCCCCCTTTACCTTCAAAATATATTTGTGATGGAAAACACAGTTTTGCAGCAAGGCCAGAAGAAACAACTCTTCTTACCCTTGTCTTCCTTTCCCTGCTTGTTTTTTACTTCTCTATGTTTAAATGTTAATAGTAAACTCTGTGAGACAGTGAACTGTCAAGGCCCAGGATCTGAGTTCTGCATTAGGGGAGGAAGAGGAGTCCACTTTTGGAACCATCCCACCACCTAGAATATATGATTACAGACACTGAATAATAATAAATGAAGTTGGGAAGTAGCCCCTGAGGAACCCAACCCTGCAAAGACCTCTACAGATGAGGAGGAAAAGGACCCAGCTGTGTTTGTCACCTGAGGAAGTCTCCCTGCCAATGCAATCTGATTGTTATGCTCATGGCTCACGTCATCCAACACACCAAGCACTGGAGGTGAGCAGCACCAGACCTACCAAGGTTGCTGGAGAAAATGCCTCAGCCTGCTTCCCCTTTAACTGAAAGCTGATCTTCTCCAAGGATATAGAATCCAGAACTCCCTGCATCAGTATTTCAGCCATTAGCAGATTTATTCTGACCAGCAGTCCAGATTACTTACATTCTGGCCCAGGTTTCTCTTGCTAGCATTGCCCACTTGTTCAGTCCAGATTCCTGTCTGGGGTTTTGCAAGCTGAGACATCTGATTATGAGCTCACCATTAAGGTTGTCAGCTCTCCAGGACTGGCCTGGAAGAGACATCAATTTCCAAGTGACTACTGAAAGTGATCTTGGTGATGTTAATGGCTTGATATTGCAAAAAATATTGGGGGGTGGGGGAACACCCAGAATAGCTTCTGTATGTTTTGGCAGCCCTACTCACCATGCCTGTCTGGCTGCTGCTTAATTCACTATTGCCCAGAAGTGCAGCTAGGTAATTTTGGACCCTGGACTCAATGAGTTTACACCCCCACCCAGGGGCGTAGCAAGGTTGGAGGGGGCCCAGAGACAAGATTTTAAAATGGGCCCCTCGCAGATATAAACACACTTCACAATATATAGTGCACTCACACTCACATCCCCATTATGAATACGGTGAATATCCAGTTCACATTGAATCTAGTTTTTTTACTCTCTGCTCCTGCCGATCTCCAAGAGACTCAACATAATTCATAGAGGGTGCAACATGGGTGGGTGGGGAGTCATGTGATGTGCCTCAGGGGGGGCCTCGAGGCAGTGGGGCCCCAAGACGACTGCCTCCCCTTGCCTAATGGTAGTTACGCCCCTGCCCCCACCCCTACAAAATAAGTATCCTCTCTGTGTATATATACACACCCACAGGTCTGGGCCAGGGAGCATTTGGGTTGGGTTGGGGTGAGGAGAGACTACACAAACCAATGGATTCACACAGCTTCTTGAGCATTCACTAACTGGGACACAACATGTGTCCCTTGCTCCACACTTCAAACACAAAACCAACTTGGACATATAGTAAATTCATAAGGAAAATACATTAAAACCACAACACATGCCCCTTGCTTCACTGTTCTCATATAGACCTTTTGGATCACAAACCAACTTGAGCATAGTGCATCGGTAGAAAATTTTATTTAGATGTAACAGTTAGTTCCATTTTCACTAGTTGTGATATGTTCTATGGATAGAGATAACACTTTCTGGCAGCTTTACTGCAGTAGGGGAAAATTCATTAAAAATCACAACACTAACCAATTTACTTGAAATAAAGACAAACAAAGTCTTGCCATGTTGGGCTGCATGTGTGCCCAACTTCAGAACTCTAATTCCAGCCATACTGGAAATGTAAAAGGTTGGGCAAGGGTGGGGAGCATCTTGAACTTTTTTTATGAAGGCAAAGGGGAGAATCCTTTACATGGTTTGAGGCAGGGAGGGGCTTCAGTTCCAGGAGTTTTTGTAGTTTTCTGCCATGAAACAAGCCACTTATAGGACTTTTTGAAGTTTTTTGAAAATTAAAAAAACCATTAAAAACCAACAGATTGACTAATCTGCTTCAAGATCAATACACAGTGTTCTGTTAACCTGTCCCACATGCCTAATTTCAGAACTCTAGGCAAAGCCATTCTATAAATATAAGAGAACACCATAGGGCCCCCTAGGAGAGTGGGCACACAGACCTGGGCCCCCAGGTCCATGCCTAACAGCACCCTTGCAATTGCCAGGACTCCAAGTACTTTCCACAGCCCTATCCACACCATTGAGCAGGGGCATCAATAGGGGGTGGCCCCCAGGGCTCAGCCCCCCAATGAATGGCTCATAGCCCCAAATCCCACCAACCACTGCTTCTGCATTGGGGCATGGGTGTCATACCTGTATGTGGCAGGAAGCACACCATGGGAGCAGACAAGTCAGAGTCAAACCAGCAAGGGGTCAAAAGCCAGAAATCTATCCATTGGGGCAGGCAAAGCAAAATCAACCACACAGATGGTGAGAAGGACCCAAAGATCAGTCCATTAGGAGCAGGCAGGGTCAAGGTCTAAAAACAAGCAAGGGAGCAGAAGCCAGGAAATCCAAGAGCAAGAGCAGAAACCAGAGAGCACACATCCACTCAAAAAAAAGAGTTGCTTTAGCAAACAGTGGAGCCAAATTGAAGCCTTAAATATGGAGCCAGCACTGCAGTCCTGCCCAAGCCTGGGGCTGTGCCCTTAAGTACTGGCTGCTGGTGGGGATTGGGGTGTTTCTGGTTCTTCCGCCAACTCAGATGACACAGGCAAGGGTGTGTGGATGGGGTAAGCAGATGCTGGAGTTTCTATTGGTGGAGGTGAGGACCCTTTGATCCCTGCCTCATCCTGCAAGTTGTCTTTGTCAGAGTCAGGCTTATGTGTTACCACCACGTCACTTTGAGAGCCCCTGGCGTCCAGCTGGGGAATCATGAACCCTTCATCTTGGGACTTTTCCGTGTCAGATGCAATGACAGTGGGTGGTCTGGGAGCCTGTGCTGGTTCCCATCAACCCTAAATGCAACTCCCTGACTAATTGTTTATTAGGCATGTGTGAAGTCTATACACAGCCTTCCTGGCACCACATGGAGGTGGCTGTTCTCACCATGCAGTGCTGTGTTTTGCCCAGGGCCAGTAGGACTCTTATAAGGGGAACAGAGTATGGTGTTTTTGGTTAACCCATTCCTTGATCCAGGCCAGCTTTTGAATGGGGCTTGTAGTCCAGTCCTGGAGTAGAGGAGGGGCTAACAAAGCCAGCAGCAAGAGCACTGAAAAGCAGCCTGCACTTGCCTCTTTGTACACAATATCTATTTCATTAAACTGATTCCACTCCACTGCCTTGTCCTTACATACCACAACTCTTTCCTCTGGATTCTACACAGAGCCCTCTTGAGTCCCAGGAGCATCTTGGAAGATCCACACGGAGGTGCTGGGAAGTGTAGTCTTCAGTGTTCTCCCCACCAAGCCCTATGGGGAAAGTGCTGGGTAGGACTACACTTCCCAGCACCTCCATGTGCATCTTCCAAGAGGCCGCTGGGGACAACGGCATTCTGCAGGCATTTGGGGCACTGCAGGTACTGCTGCAGCATTCAAATGCAAGTTGTGCTACAGCTACTTGTGCAAATGCTAAAATTATGTGAGGCAGTTGCGTGGTTGCACAGCCATTATTTCCAATGGCCAGGTGATCATGCAACTCCCTTGTGCAATTTTGGCATTTGTGCAAATGTGTTCTAGCGCAACTTGCATTTGGAAGCTGAAGCTGCTGTGCACAAAACACCCACAGAACACTGAATGAGATGTGAGCTAGTGACTGGCCCGAGCTAGCCACCTTGTGAGCTCCATAGACAGCGGGGTATTTGAACCCAGGTCTTCTTGGTCCAAGTCTAACCATTGCACCCACATTGGCTCACTTTTTTCAGACAACCCCAAACCCATCATTACGAACCCATTGCATTTCAGTGGTGCCCTCCTGACATTTCCATGAGCTGATCTAAGTCCTGCCCCCTGTCCGCTTTCCTCACTTAAAATGCAGTTATAGCACCAACCTGTCCAGTGTGGACTGGCCAAGCACTCTTGTTTTTCAGAACTACTGTGCAATTAATTGGAAGCTTCACCCTTGCAAGTTCTCCCTCTAATTGCTTCTTGTTCAGAATTGTTTTGCAATTTTAAAAAATGGAAACCAGTATTTAACACCCCCAACCCCCTGAGAACAGGATCTATCTAATTAAGGGCCAGTTTATTAGTCATGCCATGGCTGTATTGAACTGGAAGCCATTAGAGCAAAAGTGACAAGGAGGAAGCTGCTAAGTTGTGGGGACCCTTTTCTGAACAGAGCTTACTTCTACACAAACATTTATGGAAGGATCTTGTTTATGTAGACCAGCATTACCAGGTGATGCTGTGCTATATACTGTGTGTGAAACCACTCTTTTAATTAAGATTCCAAATGATTGTGGGAAAGCAGGGACTGAACAGCACTAAAGGGCTCAAGTGAGACAGCTACCAGAGTCTGCATCAAACCACCCCTGGCCCTTTTCCATTTAGATTGTTTCAATCTGCAGACTTGGACTTTTTCATTGACCTGACAACATCCTTTTCTTCCTTTTCAGTCCCTTGTGTATGTATTTGCTTAACATCTAGACTTATGAAGAGTTTTTATTACTTTGAAAGCTTGCTTACTTCTCTGTGTCCTTTTAGTTGGTTCTGATAAAGATATAAATATCTTACAAAAATAAGATAAATTACAAATATTATAATAAAGATACTGCCTAGAGATACACATATCAGGTGGTATATAAATATATGAGAGAGAGAGAGAGAGAGAGAGAGAGAGAGAGAGAGAGAGAGAGAGAGAGAGAGAGAGAATGAATATTGCCCTACTGTGGGTCTTGGATTTTTTTTTTAGGAATGGATCTGCAATTTAGGAATGGATCTGGGGGACAAGTACATGTGTGGATTGCTAACTGGTTGAAAGACAGAAAACAGAGGGTAGGTATAAATGGAGAGTTTTCACAATGGAGGGAAGTAAGAAGTGGGGTCCCCCAGGGATCTGTACTGGGACCGGTGCTTTTTAATTTATTCATAAATGATCTAGAAGCAGGGGTAAGCAGCGATGTGGCCAGATTTGCAGATGATACCAAACTCTTCCGGGTAGTGAAATCCAAAACGGATTGTGAGCAGCTCCAAAAGGATCTCTCCAAACTGGGGGAGTGGGCGACAAAATGGCAAATGTGGTTCAATGTTAGCAAGTGTAAAGTGATGCACATTGGGACGAAAACCCCCAACTTCAAGTATATGCTGATGGGATCTGAGCTGTCGGTGACGGACCAGGAAAGGGATCTTGGGGTTGTGGTTGACAGCTCGTTGAAAGTGTCTATTCAATGTGCAGCAGCTGTGAAAAAGGCAAATTCCATGCTAGGGATCATTAGGAAGGGGATTGAAAATAAAACGGCTAACATTATAATGCCCTTATACAAAACTATGGTGCGACCACACTTGGAGTACTGCGTACAATTCTGGTCACCACATCTTAAAAAGGACATTGTTGAACTGGAGAAGGTACAGAAGAGGGCAACCAAGATGATCAGGGGCCTAGAGCACCTTTCTTACGAGGCAAGACTACAACACCTGGGGCTTTTTAGTTTAGAAAAAAGACGACTGCGGGGAGACATGATAGAGTTCTATAAAATCATGCATGGCGTGGAGAAAGTGGAAAGAGAGAGATTCTTTTCCCTCTCACACAACACTAGAACCAGGGGTCACTCCATGAAATTGATTGCCAGGAGGTCTAGGACCAACAAACGGAAGTACTTTTTCACACAACGCGTGATCCACTTGTGGAACTCTCTGCCACAGGATGTGGTGACGGCCAACAACCTGGATGGCTTTAAGAGGGGTTTGGATGACTTCATGGAGGAGAGGTCTATCAATGGCTACTAGTCAGAGGGCTGTGGGCCACCTCCAGCCTCAAGGGTGTGCCTCTGAGTACCAGTTGCAGGGGAGTAATGGCAGGAGAGAGGGCACGCCCTCAACTCCTGCCTGTGGCTTCCAGCGGCATCTGGTGGGCCACTGTGTGAAACAGGATGCTGGACTAGATGGGCCTTGAGCCTGATCCAGCAGGGCTGTTCTTATGTTCTTATATGTTATGTTAATTTTTAGATCAGTCATATTCTCTCTCTCTCTCTCTCTCTCTCACTCTCACTCTCTCTCTCACTCTCACTCTCTCACTCTCACTCCTTCTATTGCAATAGGGAGATGACGATACGGGCTTCCCTTTCAGGTGGTTGTAAGGATCACTCGAGATCATGTATGTGAATAATTTGAACACTCAGAAAACACTACTGTAGTTATGTAGATGCATGTCAGATGAAAGGGATAGTGGCCTACATTATGCACAGTGTTACGTCTCTGTAACACCCTGCCTCGGGGTTGCTGTAGACCCAGAAGGCAGCCCTGGCACTGTAAAGAATGGGCTTTTGTGCAATTAGTGCTGCCACAGTTTCTTCCATTGTTGTGAATGGGAGAAACTGTGGCAGCACTGCCTGCACAACTGTCCATTCTCTACAGTCCTCCAAGTTTGTAATAGTCCTGATGTGGTGTGCAGCAGCTCTGTACTGCTGCACATTACTTCAGCAAGTAACTTTTCCCAAGCACATTTTTTCATGTGTTTCTAATTGAGAGCTTATTTATTTATTGTATACATTTATGTTATGCCTTTTCTGACTTATGCCATCGCAAGGTGGCTTGATTGATTGATAGATTAAGTGCCATCAAGTTGGTGTCAACTCTTAGCGACCACATAGATAGATTCTCTCCAGGATGATCTCTCTTCAACTTGGCCTTTAAGGTCTCTCAGTGGTGCATTCATTCAAGGTGGCTTACAAACAATAAATCAACAAAACATGAAAATGCAGTTCAAAAAATAACAAAGGCAGCAGATGAAAGTCAGCAACTGATAAAATCCTAGATGTTAAAAGGCCAGACAGAGTAACATTTTTTTCAACTGCAATTTAAAAACACAATTGTCAGTCACCAGGAACATCACTAGCAGGATTCCATTCTTTCCCCTATGCTGTTTAACATCTACATGAAACCGCTGGGAGAGGTCATCCAGAGATTTGGCCTGAGGTGTCATCAGTATGCGGTTGACACTCAGTTGTATCTTTCTTTTTCATCAGACACAGGCGAGGTGAGGCGGTAACTGTTCTGAATCCGATGAGGGTGAACAAGTTGAGACTCAATCCAGAGAAGACAGAAGTACTGTTGGTCAGTGGGTCCTCTGTCCAGGTGAATGATGTTCAGCGTGTTCTAGCTGGGGTTACATTCTCCCTGAAGGACCAGGTTCACAGTCTGGGGGTGCTCATTGATTCAGCACTGTCGTTAGACGCTCAAATGGCCTCTGTAGCTTGTAGCACCTTTTATCAGCCTCGGCTGATACGCCAACTGTGACCTTACCAGGATAGGGATAGCTTGGCCACAGTTACTCATGCCCTGATAACTTCTTGCTTAGATTACTACAATGCATTGTATGTTTGGCTGTCTTTGAAAACATGGTAGTAATGTTGTAAGCAAATGAAACTTCTAGCCAACTGGAATAATAATCTACCTTCACTATAACAAATCTTTGTTTTGTGGGTTGGTTATCAAAAGGCCCCATTATATCCAGATCAAGGTTTTCCCTGGAACTATTGGGATACTCTACTGGAGTCAAGGGTGTTAAAAGTCTTCTACTACTTACTTATTTACTTACTTCTTACATTTGTAAAGCACCCCATTCAGAGGCTCTGAGCAGTGTACAACTAGCCTAAAAAACATAAAAACAAATATTATTTAAAACACACTACTTAAAACAATATAAAAACAAATTTAACACAATTTAAAACCAATTTAAATACTTTAAAAAATCTAAAAACCTTGTGCAATTAGTGGAAGGCCAGGCCAAACAAGTAAGTCTTTAGAGCTCTCTTAAAGGCCAACAGTGAGCCTAAACTGAGGATATCTGATGGGGGTGCTTTCCATAGGACAGGAGCAGCAACAGAGAAGACCCGGTTCCGGTCGCCACCGGGCATAACAGGAGACGGACCTCTCCAGATGACCTCAATGTGTGATGGGGATCATACAGAAGAAGGCGCTTTCTAAGGTAGCCCAGATCCAAGCCATTCAGGGCTTTAAAGGTAATAACCAGCACTTTGTATTTCACCCGGAAACATATCGGCAGCCAGTGGTTACAATATTGTACCTCCTGTTGGTGTCAACAGATGTGAGAGCAGGGCTTTCAGCAGTTGCCAGTTTGATAGTCTGAAAACTAGCCTTGCAGGATGAATCCCAGTTAAAGCTACATACATTTTAAAAATAAAATGCAGTGGAGCTACTTTGGAGGCAAATTGTCTTCCAAATTTAGAGTAATACAGTCCTAAAAATGATCAAAATGCATCCTTGTGTGGCTCTGGTGCTTACCGAAAAGCTTTCACTGTTTGGGGATATACACTACTCTGAGATATTGTGTGTCCTAAGTATGTCACCGAGTGTGTACACAACTGACATTTATCTGCAGAGATAGTAAGTCCGTGTTGTCAATGTTTTCTTAAGACTTCTGTCAATTTAGCATCATGCTTTGCAATATTTTTGCCATACACTAAAATGTCATCCTAAATGTAAATTAAGTTATCTGTAGTCCCCAAAATTGCATGCATCGTTTGAAATACTGAAGCTGCAGAGGCTAATGCTAACTTACCAAGTTACCCCTGCTAACTTGGCAAAGAGGCACCTTTTAACATGATGGTTCTCTTTATTTAGCAGGGGGAGAGTAACTGGCCCTATCCACCCCCAGCGCAGTACCCCTCCAGTAGCTGTTGCTGGTGTATATCTTGTGTTTCTTTTTAGATTGTGAGCCCTTTGGGGACAGGGATCCATCTTATTTATTTATTATTTCTCTGTGTAAACTGCCCTGAGCCATTTTTGGCAGGGCAGTATAGAAATCAAATCAAATAAATAAATAAATAAGGGCAGTCTTTTGAAATGAAAAAGACCCTCTGGGGTAATAAAGGCTGTGTATTTGTGGGAACTTTTGAGTAGAGGAATTTGATGATAGGCCAAAGAAAAGTCCAAAGTTGTGAACATGGAGGCCTCTTTCAGAGTAAGCAGCATTTCATTGACATTGGGTAATGGATGACAATTCACTACCATGTTGGAATTCACATCTCTTAAATCTACGCACATTCGAAGTGTACCATTTGATTTCTGTACAAGAAGAATGGGAGAGACCTATTCTGATGAATCAATAGGATCTATAAGGTCACCATGCTGTAGTCTTGAAAGCTTCTCTCTAAATAGTTGGCACAATGCAATGGGTATGTTCCTCACTTTATGTTTTATGGATATTGCATTTGCCTTCATTTGAATTTTATGTTTGAAATGTATGGCAGTGCCAGAAATAACAGCAAAAATGTCTGAGAAATCAGCTATCATATTAGCATATGGATTCTCTATCATCTGTAATACAGGTTCTGTGCTATTTGGGTCTAACACTAGACCCCTCTGATGTTTCCAGCCCAATTTTGAGACTCCTTTTTGTGACACGCGTGCTGTCCTTTCTGCAGTATGTCCTTTGTATTATAGGACAGCAGTGAAGTATCCATTTATGGCAATAGGGGAACCTCCATATCCCCATGGGTGTATGTCTGAAGGCTACAGGTGCAGATCTGATTTAGTAAGGAGTTTCTTGTAAAGTAGTTGGGAAATGATAGTGTATAGAGAACCAGAATCAGTTATCATCTGCACTTCATGGCTATTACGTTTTACTTGACAATGTGGATAAGCAGGCCCTGAGTCTGTCACACTTAAAACACTGTCAGGAAGTGGTTTATCTGCCCCTTCCTTATCATATGGTGAATCAATAATGGAGTGGACTGCGGACTTGCAAACCTTAGCAAGCCGTCCCCTTTTCTTGCACCTGTTGCAAGTGCCTTGTGCAGGACAATGAGCAAACTTGGCTTTGTGGGCAAACTGAGTCTCCACATTAGTAGCACTGGTAGTTCTTCCTTTCTTGTGCATCCACTTTCTGGGGCAGTGCCATATGAGAAGATTGAACTTGGAAGGACAGAGACTGCACAGCCTGGATTTCAGGAGACTGGGTTTGGGGTACCAGAGAACAATCTGGCACAGTGAAGAGCATTTCCCACCTTCCTAGCCATCTCTATAACTTTACCCAAAGTAAATTTCCCTTCCAGTAGCAGTTCTTCACACAGTTGGGAGAAGTTTGTTTCCATAACAATCTGATCCCTCATCATTTCATCAGTAAAGTTGGCAAACTCACAGATTACTTAAAGCATGCAATACTGTGGCATATTGTTCGATAGATTCACCAGCCAGTTGGGATCGTTCAGCAATCACATTCAAAGTAGGGTTGAAATGATCATTTAAGGCTTGAAGAACAGCTTCATAAGGGTTGGCCTCTCCTTCCAAGTTGGTAGGAAAGGGCAAATGAGTATATATTATTTGGCCTTCAAGGCCCAGGCAGTGAAGAAATATGGCTTTCTGCTTTGCTGGAGTAAAATCAGGGCTCTGTATAATGAGGAGGTAATTGCTAAAATGAAACCTCCATTGTTTCCAGGGAAGAGTAGGTTCTCTTGATACAAAAAATTACTAGATAGAATACAACACAAAACCAAGAGGATGTCAAGCCCTTGGCAGCAGGCCACAATACCTGGCTGGTCAGCTGTGTTTGGCTCAGTGGTCACAGGCTGTGCAGGCCTACCCCTACAGCCACACCCAGATAATTTCATGAACCTCCTCTGCTTTTTTCTTTCTTTCTTTTTTGCAAGCTTCCCTCTTTTCAGCACAACCCTCTTCAGGACACAGAGTAAAATCTATCAACTGCAAGGTATCCCACTCAATCTATATCCCGCTATATGGGGTTTTTGATTTAATGACGACAGTTGGGGGTACTGTGTGCAGTTTTAGTCACTGTATTTTAAAAAGGACATTGTAGAACTGGAAAAGGTGCAGAAGAGGGCATCCAAGATAATTAGTGGCCTGGAGCACTTTCCTTATGAGACAAGGCTACAGCATCTAGGGCTTTTTAGTTTGGAAAAGTGGTAACTATGGGGAGACATGATAGAGGTTTATAAAATTATGCATGGATCAGAGAAAACAGACAGAGAGAACATTTTCTCCCTTTCTCACAACACTAGGGGTCATCCCAATGAAATTGATGGCCAGGAAATTTAGGACTGACAAAAGGAAGTACTTTTTCACACAGCACATAATTAATCTATAGAATTCTCTGCCAAGGGATGTGATGATGGTCACTAGCTTGGATGGCTTTAAAAGGGGCTTAGACAAATCCATGGAGGACAGGCTTCTGGTCTGCTATTGGCCACCTCCAGCCTCATAGGCAAGATGCCTCTAAATGCTAGCTGCATGGGAGCAACAGGAACAAGGAAAGAAGGCATGCCCTCACCTCTTGCCTGTGGGCTTCTTAGAAACATCTGATGGGTCACTGTGGGAAACAGGATGCTGGACTAGATGTACTTTGGTCCAATCCAACAGGCTAACCACAAGCTCCCCACTTGTGCCAGGAGCAGAGCCAGAGGAAATAAAGGCAGGGAAGAACTTGGCAGGGCAGAGGCAGAGCTAGGACAGAACTTGACAATTTGGAAGCAGAGCTAGAGCAGCACTTTTTATAGGTGGCGCCTAGCAGAACCTGACAGCTCACGTACTAACTGTGTCAGAATCTGGAACTGTCTGGCTTTTCAAATCTCGGTGCCAGTTACCTGGCAAAGCACAGTTTTACTAGCTGGACCAGTAAAATATTGGCTGTTGACAATGGTAGCAGGAGGTAGAGCAATGAGGAGAATTGGGCAGTTGTATGCCGGCGAGAAACCTGAACGATAGTGCAAATTATTCCTTACAAGCAATCTAATATTTGAAAGAGGGGATTATTACTCTTCTTTTGACTCAAGTGTTTCCACAGTTGTTTGTTGCATGGTTTCAAATGTTTCCATTTAAATGAAATTCTACTGTACAGCTTATTCCAGAATACCAAGATATCAAACTCCCACTTAAATCTAAGTATTATTTTTTTAAAGTGCCTGTGTTTTTTTTCTGAGGCAAGCTAAACAACAAAAGGTAATTTGCAAATTTATTGGAGATTTGTTCCACTTACAGGTTTCGTTTCATTTATTAGTTGCCTAAAACTATATAAAGCCAAGCTTTCCCCCAGTCCCCATGTGGCAGGTATGTATACAAATGGCAGGTACTGATGAAATGTTTACAGAAAAGATTGGCTTGTCAATGAGGCAGAGGATGGATATCGACCCTTTCTCTTGTGTTTGTCAGCCTGTAACCAGTTTAAGAAATGGCCCACAGCAATGAAATCCAATCAAACATCCTCTGTAACTTCCCCCCTTCCCAGAACACTGGCAGAGGCTTCAATCACAATAAAAGAAAATGAACCACTTATCATATAAATGAGGAGAAGGTAATTAACGGGTTACAAATTTCAACCGGAGAGGGTTCTTATTAAGAAACAGGATTAAACCAGGGAGATTTTACACATTTGAACCTTACTCAATGGTCTTGCTAAACAGAATACTTTGTGTACAACAAAATATATGACATCATTTTATGTTCCCCATTTCCCCAAGTGTTGGGAAGTTTCAGGGGCATCATTTATGGGATCAATTTCCTTGTGAGGCTTCTGCAGGTTTTTGTGTGATATATTTTTATTTACGCATTTACATGTTGGTTGTGGGGCAGCAGATAAGCATCCAGTCAGACAGTGCTTGTTTGTAAAGCAGCCTTAATTCCCCCAAACATAAACCTTTGGTGTCTCCAAAGGGCTGCTTCATACCAACCAGCTGCATACACTCAGATCTTTCTCTCTTTCTCTGGCTACACCCCCACTGCCAGTTTCCCTCCAATCCTGATCTAGTTAAGTGGGATTTGCCTTGTACCTGGTAGTCACAAGTCAGAAAATGCCATTAAAGAAGCATATTCTTTTAGCAGCTATGAATACAAAATCCTAGAGATGATTATCTTTCTACTAGTTGGCAACACACAGTAGCATTTCTGCTACCTTACATTGAGTTCCTAGAGTTAATTCCATGGGTGTTGTCATCTCATTGCTAGTTCTTCCATGAAAGGACCACATTGGAGAGTTTGTGTGTCATGCTTCCAAGGTAATTCTTTAGGTGTTGCCAGATAGAGTGCTGCTGCCAATGGCAATAATGCTGCAAATGGTTAGCAGCTGGGGTGTAGGGAGCTTGGTGGGGGCTGGGGACAAAGTCAAACAGGAGGCGGCTTCCCTACCCCTTTGATGTTCTTTCATGCGTGCCTCCAAGCCATGTCCCGTATCTGCTGTCAGATGCAAGGGGGTGAGGTCAGTGCTGATAAGGGGGCTGTCACAGCCCCAGCAGAGTTTCATTTCCTTTGTAAGTGGTTGGTGGAATTGCTGAAGGAGTTCCTCTCCCTGCAAAGGTGCTCCCTTTCAGCGATTCCACCAACCACTGACAGGAGAAATGAAACTATGTTATCAGTGCTGGCCCTGCCTCCTTGTGTCTGACATCAGTTGCAGGGGAAGGGCCTATGCCTGTGGTAGTGGTGGGAGAATCCATCCCTCTCCAGCTAGTGTTTCACTGAAATGCTGACTGGAGTTGAGAGAGGTGTGCCTCACTCTCCCAGCCAGTGAGTGCTTTGCTTGCCGGCTGGTTGTAGGAGGTGGGAGGGGGTGAGGGGGCAACCTGGCTGAGGGTGAGGGGAAGCCTTGGAGCCTGGGGAAAATTGTCCCCCCTTGTTCAATTGTCACTATGCCTCTGTTAGCAGCATGGTGTATGGCCACTAGTCATCTGTAGCAAGAATTCCTCTCGCCCCTTCATACAGACATGGGAGGAGCTAGTCTTGCTGCCTGATGAAAGCTTTGCTGTTGGAGACAGTGGGGTTCCCATTCACCCCTAAAACTGTGACTAGGGCTCATGCACCAGATTAGAGGAATACACAGTCTCACTATGTGGCCTGGGCAAGTCACTATGCCTCAGCCTCAGACTTGCTTGCAGTCTGGGGATACTAATCTGCCTTTGAGGGTTGATGTAAGGACACTGAGATAATACATGTGCAAAATTTTTAATTTTTTTAATATGCTGTATAGATGTCAGGTATTATTATTATGACATGTTACTCTTACATAGTGACATGTCATAACTAAGCTACCATTCTGAATCTCAGTAGCTGTTCCTTATACTATTTGACTATATGGTCATACTTTTTTGGCACAATGTGTTAGGTAGAATTATAGCAGGGGTATAGGAATTATAGCAGTTATAGTAATGTATACAATGATTTCTAATAATATTTAAAAATACTTTTAAGGCAGTGCTATTGTGTTTAGTTTCTTTTGGATCACTATAAGAACAGCATTTGCTTTATTTACAAATATACAGAGCATAGTGGAAGCAAATATACTTCTACAGCAGGCAGTAGAACTTTATTAAAACTTTACAACCTCTCTGCTGGGCTTCTAACACCCTGAACTCACAAGGAGCCTTCCTATAAAGCCCAAAAGTGAGCAGGTGACCCAAGGAACAGCTGAGTCACTCAGGGGCTGGTCCTAATCCTGCCCACACTTCTCACAGATGTTAACCTGAGGCTGCAGCCCCACAGGGGAAGCAGAAGCAGGCAGGCAACAGCAGAAGGAACCCCAGCAACCATCTGGTCTCTCACTCCAGGCAGCAGCGGGTGGGAAGTGCATGGACTCTCCCTCTTCTTCTCTGTTGAGCTGGATGGTTTCCCCATTGGATGGGTGGTCAGTAGGCTGCCATCAGGGGAAGGAGACAGAGCAAGTGAAGCTGCTCATGGGTGTTCTTAGCAAATAAAATGTTCCAGCTGTCCCCACATCTTTGGACACCACAACAAAGGCAACAAAAAGTTGTTTGGTCCCCAAAATAGTCTCTTTTCCACCAGAAAAAGTCATTTGGCTCCCAAAACAGTCACATGTCCTCTATAAATGTCCCTAGCTGGCAACCCTACTTGGAGGTTACGTCACTTGTGTGCAACTTTTTAAATGTACTAGGAAGGAAAGAAAATGTACTACAGAAGGAAAGGAGACAGACACTAATAAGTATCATTAAAACATGCCACAACTTTATTAAAAGAAGGAGAGCCAAGGTCAAAAGAGCTCATATCAGCTCCTCACAGCTCTACTGTAGTCAGAGAACAGGCCCTGGAGAGGTAGGGGGAGGGCTGCTGCTCAAGATCTATGAGTCCTGAGTGAAGGAAGGAGAAAAAGAAGAAGACAGAAGGGCTCCTATAGGTTTCCATCCCTTAAAAGAGTTGGGATTTCAAGAATTGGGGGGCTTTTTCTCTCTAGGGGGCTCATAAAGTAGAGTATGTCACTATATATGGTAAAAAGGCACAATTCAGAGGGTTAAGGCCTACTATTTCAGTTAAATTGACTTAAGGCCTACAACTATTTTGCTGATAATACCACCACCACCACCCCATCCCCCCATTTTATAAGATGATCAAGGATAGCAATTATGCATGTACAACTAAGGGGGGGAAATAAATAAATAAATAAATAAATAAATAAATAAATAAATAAATAAATTTGATTGATTGATTGATTGATTGATTGATTGATTGATTGATTGATATACTGCCCTTCCAAAGTGGCTCACATAACTTTTAAACATAGCATAACACAATAAGATACAACCTACCTAGGAAAAATGAAAGAGAAGGCGGTCCACCCACCTTCTTCTAAGGATATATATCTTCTGTTTTCAAAGCATAAACAATTCATTAAAATTTGACCAAATAGCTGAACATTCCTCTTCATTACCTTTCTGTATGTGTATGTGTGGGGGAGGGAGGGTTCAAATGCTGACAGCTGACAAGGAACACGTCAATTATCCAAAGTTGAAGTTCAAGAGTGCATTTGTCCTTCCAGTGCTGTATTATAATCCTTTTGGAGACCCCATCCCAAGCACAAAGAATCCACAATTCTTGATGTAATGCTAGATTCCATATTTTGGGGATGTACCCTAACAAAACATGAATGTCCTTCTTGACAGGCAATGATTGCTGCAATGTCATGTTAACAATCTCATGAATTTCAAGCCAAAATGGCACAATAACCAGGTAGGACCAAACCATATGTGTAAGTGTACCCCAAGAAAACCACATTGCTTTGTGATCGCCAGGAGTCAACACCAACTCGAGGGTACAACTTTACATTATCCCCATATAGATTATACTTCCAGCCTAGAATTCTGTGATCATCTTTTGTTAAACATTATCTGAGGTGTCCAATAAAGACAGAATAAATGTTCCTGCTGTATTAGCCACATTTTGAGATCCAAAGAGGCATGTTTCACTGCCTTCAAAGCAGCCCACCATTGATTTTATAAGATAGGGTATTCAAGATCATTGTTCCAAAGACCTTGGATATAATCAGTATCAATCTTATCAATATCTTTAAGCTTCTAAAATAGCAAGGTTGCAGACTTGAGTGCATCCAATAAATGTTCCAGGTCTAATAATAGAAATTGAATTTCAGAAGCTGCAATAACATCAGGACCAAAAAGCCAGGATAGTAAATGTTTTAGTGGAATAAACTGACAGCTAGCATTTAAAGATTAAAAACTCAGCTCTCAAAGCATCAAAAGACTTAAAAACAGATTCAAAAGACATAAATTGATCTAGCATAATGACATTGTCTAGTTAGTCCAATAAAAAGATTTATGAGCAATCTTCAAACAGGGATTATCCCACAATGTAAACTTTTCATGCTAAAAAGGATTGAAACCATGTCTAGAACCCAAAGTTCTCCATATATGCCTTGTGGCTTTAAACACCAGTAATGACCTAGATCCATGAACATATGATGAACCCAGCACCTGCCAAGATTTCAGTGGGTGAAATAATAACTTTTGAGCTGTGCCCAAGGCATGACTGAAACCTGGATCTCATTGTTCCACTCTGAAAATAGAATAAATGCCCAATGATAAGCTTGAAAATGTGGAAAGTTAAACCCGCCTTCTTCAATAGGTAGCTGAAGTTTATGAAGAGAAAATCTGGGCAGGTATTCTTGCCATAAGAAGTCATTGACTAATTTATAGGCTTGCTTAAAATATGATGAAGGTACAAGAATTGGAAGACCTCTTAAACTATATGAGAGCCTTGGCATTAGATTCATCTTAATCACATTATTTCACGTTGAGATACTCAACGGAATTGTAGCCCACCAATCTAAGTTATTTTTCATTTGAACCAAATATTTGGAAGAATTTGAATTTACTAATAGAGAAAGCTTCCTAGAAATTACTATGCCTAAATACACAAGAGACACTGGACACCACATAAAACTGACTGGACCATACAAATTCATTAACGCCAAACGTTGACCACTCATACTAACCATAAGTATAAGAAAGCGATCTTCATCTCTGTTATTTCCTGTTCAATAATTAATTTAGAAGTTTTGTGAATTAAAATAGTCACACTCCTCGCCCTCTTAGACTTACCATGTTCCCCACCCATGCCCATTACAAAAGCAATTTATCAACTTGCAAAATATGGGGTTTTTTATACAAAAGCAACCTCAACAGCCATTTCCCCCAACACCTGGTGGAGGTTAGGGGTGTGCATTTTGGAATTTTCTTGTTTCGATTTGTATCCGAATCGAAACACCCCCATTTTGTTTTGTACCCAAATGTTCTGAATCCGAATCAGCCCTGTTTTGTTTTGTAGCTGAATTTTCCAAATCCGAATCGATTTGGATTTTTAAAAAGGGTCCCAGGGCAAAAAGAGTGGGTGGTGGTGGTAGTGTCCAATGGGTGGAAGCTACCACCCAAATTTCAAAGGAATTAGGCAAAGGGCTGATTTTTTGTGAATTTTTAAAGTTTACACATCTTTAAGAATTTCCCCATAGGGAATAATGGGGATTCCAGCAAATGTATCGCTTCAAATCAAAGGGAAAGGAATGACCCAGAGCGGAGTGTGGTGGGTGGTAGTGCCCAATGGGGGCAAGGAAACTTCCAGAATTATCTCAGAAGAATTAGGAACATAGGAAACTGCCATATACTGAGTCAGAGCACTGGTCTATCTAGCTCAGTATTGTCTTCACAGACTGGCAGGGGCTTCTCCAAGGTTGCAGGCAGGAATCTCTCTCAGCCCTATCTTGGAGAGGCTAGGGAGAGAACTTGAAACCTTCTGCTCTTCCCAGAGCGGTTTCATCCCCTGAGGGGAATATCTTGCAGTGCTCACACATCAAGTCTCCCATTCATATGCAACCAGGGCAGATCCTGCTTAGCTATGGAGACAAGTCACGCTCAGCCACAAGACCAGTTCTCCTCTCCATTGGGCAAAGGGCTGATCTTTTGTGAATTGTTGACGTTTACGTGTCTTAAGATTTCTCCCATAGGGAATAATGGAGGTTTCAGCAGCCCCATAATTCCACTTGGGGGGCACTGGACTTTCCCAGAGCGAGGGGTTGTGTAGTGCACATAGGGTGCCAACCACCCCCATACCCACAAGCCTGTGGGGTAATGGGTTTTATGTTTCTGAGGTGTTCATTGTAGATTCTCTGGTAGCATATGAGATTTTCAGTGAAAAACAAGAATCCACTCTCATATGCTACCAGAGAATCTACACTCAAAACACCACAGAAACAACAGAACCCAGCACCCCATGGGTTAGCAACCCTTCCCTTGGCCAGTGTGGGGTCAGTAAAGAGTGGCAAGAAGCAAAAGAGCCAATGGGGAACAAGGAGGGAATTGTCAGCAGGTCAGCCCATGATTTAGGTCACCGATCAGAAGGCTGGAAGGGTGGGAAATTCAAAGAGATGTCAAACACAAAATGGAGACTGACTCAGAGATCACTACAAAATGGAGGTCCGAAACAACAAAACGTTTTGTAGCCAAAACAGGGACATTTTGTTTTGTATACAAAACTTTTGGATCTGGAAAATGGGTATTTTGTTTTGTCTACAAAACACCCGAAACAGGCTGTTTTGGGTACAAAACGTTTTGTATCCGAAACGTTTCGCACATCCCTAGTGGAGGTTTGAAGGCTGACCTAGACCCTTCACATTACAAGTTACCATGGAAACTGCCATACTCAATTAATGAAAACATCATAACAAAAAAGCCAAAACAGAAACAAACAGTGTGAACTGGCTCATAGAAAATGATAAATATATGCAAGAATAAAGAAGTAAATGAATAGAGCTTAATAGGGTGCAAATACTCCAGTAAATAATTATTAACAGGCAAAACCTAACATAATACCAACATAAATTACTGCAATAAGTGAAGAGGAAAAATATAACAACAAACCAGAAGAAGATGGGAGGAACCAAGGGAAAAACCAGTTTGCACTCCCAGGTCTAGTATAGTAATCTTGGCTCACAGAGAACTCCAGTGGACCCTCAATTAAAATCAGGATGAAGACTGCAAAATAGGACTTAGTACAAAGACCTTGTCCTGCATTACACAGAGATACCAATTGCAGGAGTCCACTGGCAGATGTTCAAATGTGAATAGGAGAGAATAGGTAAAACAATTAATCTGCTCCTGCAGGATTCAGTCCAGCTATGTACTTCTCAGTAGCTACAAAATGTTGGAAAGATCTATATATTTAATTCTCTTAGGCATACCCATCACTAATCCCATGTGTGGCAGCTCTTGCAAGAGAGCTGCTGATTAGCAATGGGGGACCGCAGTGGGGGAGAATCAGCAGCCTGGAGAATGGCTGGCCATGGGGGGAAGCAGCGGCCTGGAATATGGCCGGCTACTGGGGGGAGCAGGGAGAAGATGGGTGCCTGGTGGACAGGTGAGTGGCCCCGGCAGGCAGCCGTCCAGAGTGGCTGTGACCGGTGAGCGGGCCCCAGAAGATGGGCGGCCACAAATGGTGGCCGCAAATGGCAGGTGGGCAGCTGCGACTGGGGGCTGGGCGGCCGGAGTGGCTACAGCAGCCATGGCTGGCGAGTGGGCCCAGCAGACAGGTGGCTGCAAATAGTGGGCAGGTGGCCAGCCAGAGCAGCAAATAGTGGGCAGCTGAAGTGGCTGCGAATGGCAAATGGACCCGGCAGGCAGACGCAGTGGCTGTGGGCAGGGGGAGAAGAAGAGGGGCAGCTGGGAAGAATGCGGTGGGGGTGGGAAGCAAAAAAGCAGTGGGGGTGGGGGGACTAGGGGCACAGATGTTCTGTGCCGGATCAGGTAGTTTTAATTTATTCTCTTAATAAATGCAAAATACTGCTGGGAAGGAAACATGGTGTTGCAGATTTCTCTCTCTAACCAACTGATGTGCCTTTTGTAAGGAATGATGTTTAGCAGCCACTTCATTAGGAAAATCCAAGAAAAATATGATGCTACAGTTATCCCACATGAACTCCTTTCCTTCTTGGGCACACTTCAAAAGATCTTATTTAACCGTAGATTTTTAAAACATTACAATAAATGGATGAGGCTTGTCGGTGCCAAGTGATGGAAGAGTAGAAATACAATAAGCTCTTTCGATTTCCAACTCATACTCCTCCAGCAGGGTAAAGGTTTTGTGAAGGAACTCTTTAATGAAGTAAATAGACTCAGGGGCTATTCTCACGATCAACAAAAATCAGGCTAGGAGAGCCTAGCCCGATTTTTGTTGATCGTGTAAACCACCGGGCTTGCAGGCCAGCCTGGTAGTTTATGAGCGGGTAACCCGCTCAAGTAGCCCTCCCTAAAGCCCGGGTTTGCGGAGCGAGTGCTCCGCAAACCCGGGCTTTCTGATCATGAGTAGCCACGGCGTGGCTCCGCATCGCAGCTACTCATGAGGAGACCCCCAGAGGGGAGGTGAAAAGCCACCTCCTGGCTTCGGGGGTCTCGCCAGCATGCCCTGCGCACTTGCACTTCCCCTGGCAGCATGGAGGTGTGGGATTTGGGGTGCTTTGTCCTGACCCCCAGAACTCCCACAATGCACCACATGAGTCTGCAGTGCATTGTGGGGATACCCCCAGCTATGGGTGGGCACCCGTCAGTGTTGAAGCATTGGCTGAAAGCAGCCAACACTGCCACATGATCAAGTAAATGGGGTTAAAGAAGTGCTTGGGTGTCCCTAGCCTGGTTTAGGCTGTGCGTGAGAACAACCTCTGTGTCTTAACAAATATTGTATGATCGCCTTCTTTTTCCTTTGAAAACTTTCTTGGAGGAGAGGATTCGGGGTGGAGGGGGGACGTAGAAGGAGGCAGAACTTCCTCCCTCTCTTCCTCTCTCCCTCCCTTAGAAGCCATTATGAAATTTGCCAGCTGGACTTTCCCAATAGAAAAGGAAAAATAATCACCTGTTTAATGAGCAAGTCTCCAGGGTTATGAGGAGTTTAAGCAGTTCAGAATAAGAAAATCAGGTGCTTCTGGAGCACACTGAAGTGCATCTAGCTTCATCACCATCTTAACCAGAAGTGGAAAACACCATTCAAAAAGAAATTAAATTAAGCAGGTGAACCAGGTTTATGGGGAATTTCTGGGAAGAGAATCTGTAGTTTTGAACATGGTTGTTAAAGCATTTGCTATTTCAATGATCATTGGTGTGTGTGTGTGTGTGTGTGTGTGTGTGTGTGTGTGTGTGTGGTGTTTAAAAGAAAAAGAAAAAAAATCAAAATACAGATTTAAAGTGAACACAAATTCCCCTCTACTTCTTGTGTCCTTATTCACTGCTGAATAATCATGAGGTGGGATCACACTGTTACTATTACTGAATCCAATAATTTCAGCTTTTTTCAGGCAGAGGGGGAAATGTTATTTTATCTTAGTTGAAGGTTTTACACAGGTTTTGGTGTTAAACATCAGGAAGTTCTACCTTGTGGATTGGGTAAGCTCTTCCACATAGTGTACAATCAGATTTCCCTTTTTTAAAATGCCTGGAAATTCAGTAATCCAAAAACCTTCAGTTTGAGATGAGAGTTAAGATGCTTTACATTTTCACTTGTGGGTGCATGAAGCCTCATTTCTAAAGCCATCATCATATATCAGACTGTACAAAATCTTTACAGCTTTTATGGCACAGAATTTAAGATGGGCACCTTAACTTGCAATTTCCATTCTTCTTAGAACATGAGTGAAAATGTAAAGCATCTTAACTCTCATCTTAAACTGAAGGTTTTTGGATCACTTAAATATTAAACATACTACATTTTTTTACTAAAAGCTCAATACAACTAGGATATATAAATTTTTAATAATGTCCTATAAACAAAAGTTGCATATGTGGGAGCCGCCTGGGGAGGGTTAGTGGGCAGAGCGGGCTTAGCCCGCTCTCCCCGCACACAAGCAGGCAGTCTTCTCCGGGCAGCAAAAATGGCTGCCCACACGACTGCCGGCTCCATTACAGAGCCGCAGGGGCCTGGGAGGTTCAGGGGCCGTGCGACCCCTGGAAGCTCCAGCATGCCCTGCGCGAGCATGCTGGAGAGACTCCCGAGCTGGGTGGCTGCTTTTCAGCCTCCCGGTCAGGGGTCTACTCGTGAGTTGCCGCGGCAGAGTCGTGCCATGGCAACACACAATTAGAAAAAACAGGTTTGTGGAGCGCTTGATCAGCAAGCCTGGTTTAAGGGCAGGGGTAGTTTAGCGGGTTACCCGCTGAAGAACCACCTGGCTCACAGCCGAGCCCAGTGGTTCTCACGATGGGAGAAAATCGAGCTAGCCTCCGCTAGCCCGATTTTCTCCCATCGTGTGAATAGCCTCTATCAATATTCACGTGCATCGCCCATTTGTGTGGCAATGCTGAATGGGGCTGCAAGGAGGAATGCTGCAGCCCTGTGCCCATGCTTCTGGGGAGAGCGCTGGAGGTGGGAAAGTGATGGGGCAAGGATGGGCAGGTAGGAGGCACCCACCCTGTCCCTTAAAGTAACCTCCTTGGCCTCCGAACTGGCTTGAATGCCAGCATTTTGAACCGGTTCGGCTCTCCAGAAAAGGAGCGCCAAACTGGTTCCGTGCACTTCCCTACCACCACCAACGACTGTAAGCATGCTGTGCTGGGATTGGATAGGGACAGCTGCTCTCCCCCTGCTAAATATAAGAGAAGCACCACTCTAAAAGGTGCCTCTTTGGGACAACTGTGCGTGCTCTCTTCTTTCCAAACGGCAGCATAACAAAACCAAATTGCTGCTTTATTTATGACCACAGACTAGATAAAGGTAGGGTGAGCAGGTGCAATGGAGAGGGCTCTGCAGCACAGTGCAGAGTCTGCGCCTGTAATGTGTACAAAAGTGGATTTCTGCATATGATATATAGCTTTTTTCATTCCTGCATGAGAAATGGCATCTGCCAACATGTCTCCTTTTAGATGACTTTCTTAACAATGCTCTCCTTTGCATCTGGTCATCAGAGCCATAAAGCCTTTGTAGAATCCAAGGGAAAGAGTTGTGGCATGCAAGGACAAGGCAGTGGAGTGGAATCAGGAAAATTAACAGTTTAATGAGATAGATATTATGTACAGAGAGGGAAGTGCAGACTGCTCTTCGGTGCTCTTGCTGCTGGCTGTTTGTTAGCCCCACCTCTACACCAGGACTGGAATACAAGTAACTAAAGCCCCATTCAAAAGCTGGCCTGGATCAAGGAATGGATTAACCAAAAACACCACAGCCTTGATTAGCAAGTAACTGTATAGGAGGAGATTGAGGATAGTGAGCTAAGTCCCTCCTAGGGATGTGCATGGAACCAGCTGATTCGGCTCAATTCGACTGCGAACTGCACTCGAACCCTACTGGGCCGGTTCGATCTGGCACCCTGGCAAACCCCCTTGAGTTCAGTTCGATTTGAGGGAGTTTGTGAATGTTTAAAGGTCTTTAAAAATATTTTTTAACCTTTGCAGTCCTCCGTGGGGTTCCAGGAGGAGGTGGTGGTGGTCCACGGGGATCCCCCTCCCCCCACCTGCCTTCTATATGGTCCCAAAGAGCCGATTTGGCCGGTTTGTCGCCCATTTGGGCAGTCTTCTGCCAGTTTTTGGCCTCCCCCCGGCAGGGCAGTGGCCATGTTGGGGACTGGGTGCCTGCACAATAGGCCTCTGCACGGCCCAGGCTGGCGGGGACAGGGGGGACCCGCACGGACCCCCCGCCACCTCCAGGAACCCCACGGAGGGCTGCAAAGGTATTTAAAAAAAACAAAACTTTAAATGTTTGCGAACCCCCCGAACTGTTGGGGGGGGGGTCGGTTCTGTTCACCTCAAACGGTCCAACTGAACCAGTTTGACTTCAGCCAGGTTGGGGGGTGAAACTGTTTGCACATCCCTAGTCCCTCCTACCACGTGTACTCATTGTCACCCCCATCAGTTCCTCCACACACTTTTCTTGCCTGGGTTGGAAAGGCAACAATGATTGCTAGGGACTGGATTTGTCTCTGAGTTCTTCCGTTGTTGATCTCCTATCATAAAGGAACACATACTAATTGTTAGCAGACTACAGCATTTAGTAACTGACATTCTTGCTAAATGTGCCGTTTTCTTCATATTTAATCCCTCTGCACAGGAATTATTGCTGACCAATACATAACCATTTATGTGTACTGTAGGTATAATGCACTATTCCAAAAAGCAGAATCCTATTCATTTTAATCCATTTTTTCTTTTTAGTAGGAAGAGGAAATTTGTGTTGTTTGTTGTTATAGGCTTTCCTCTATATTTCTCTACTCTAAATTACAGTTGCAATTACAAAAAGATAAAAGAAGAATGTTTAAAACCTGCATGACTTTTTAAAAAAAACAAACAAACCCTAATTTTCAGCATTTTCCAGCAAAATAAGCCATCAGAGTTAGACTGTATAATTGACACCATTGCTTAGGGAACAAACCTATGAATCTTATTAGAAGCAAATTCATTACTTTAAATCCACCCTTAGGATGCAGAGCTCATCAAAGGAACCTCAGGAGGCTGCAGCTTAGAGGATGAGATGATTTGAGGCTACAAATCTACAGATTTGATGTAATTAACCTGAACTAATTATTGTCAGGCATTGGGTTGGACATCCTGGAGGAAGCTCTTCCAGGCGAGTTTTGCGGTCTCTTCAGTTTTTATGAAACAAGCTTTTCACCAAAGAAAGGAAGCACATAAGACCTGAAACTCTGTTAAAGTTAAACCAGTTGTTGCATCAGGACAATGTGTGCCAAAAACCATTAGTGTACATGTTTACAGACAATTTTATTGTAAATTTGTCGCATAACATTATTAGAGTAGGTGTGTGCTTGTGTGTGTGTTTAAAAAGCAGTATGCATAAATCTAAGTCAGAGAACTGGTTTGCTGGTGGCATCGTAACACAGAGACATCAAGGTAGTTATTAATGTTTTCAAAGCAAGGGTCTTATCCAGAAGCAGTCATTCTTTTCAGACTTTTGGTGGCGGGGTGAGGGGAGGCTTTGGTTTTGTTCTTTGGCACAAGCTAAAAGCCCTGCATTTTTGATGTGTGGGAAAGGAAGGAGGCATAAAGTTATTGTCCTTTCCCAACCCATGTCCACCACACACACACACACACAAACACGCTCACCACCCCACCCCACCCCTGCAAGCAAAGAAGCTGCCCTGAACCTGTCCCTCGCTCTGCATCACTGGACAACAACAGCCTCAGCAACAAATGGAATGGCTGGGAGCCGAGCAGGCCTCTTTCTTAGCTGTGAATGGTGAAGTCTTTCCAAGGTGCTGCGTATGGTGGCCTTCTGTACTTGTTTATCCTAACGAAAAGCCCTTGAATACGCAGGGTCTTTTTTGAACAGTTCAGCCATTAAATCTTCTATTTTATTGTGTTTGATTTAAGCGATAACTTTTGAGGACCATCCTGAATGCTTCTTGGAAACACACTTCAGTTTTTTTTCAAACAACTAAGTAATATAAATAACTACATGAATAAATGTATAAATAAATGTCTTGTAAATCAACTAAATTTATCAATATTAATGGCATATTATAGGCTTGTCTAAAGTACTTCATGTACATTATCTCAGTAATCCTTAAAACAATCCTGCAAGTTAGATCAGTTATTAATAACTCCATATTTTAGACTCTGGGTGGGAATACTAAGGAAGGATGAAAGGACAATGGATTGTCTAAGGCCACCTAGTGAGTGTGTGGCAGAGATGAGAGCTCAGTGGAGGACTTCCAGCCACACACTCAGCCACTCTTGCAACAAATATTCCCTTTATTAGCTGCACTTGTCTGCCCGATAGTTAATGAACCATTGACTCAATTAAGGGCCATGTTGACAGACAGCTCAAAAAATGTTTTTGTCTCAAGGAAAACAGGTCTATCCTAGGCAATATGCAGCAGGCATTAAAAGCTATGGCAAAGGAAACTGATAATTGGAATCCCTGATAGCATAAAAATACGTACTACTCTCCTCTATTGGCTGGTGTACACCACTACAGACTAATTGCTAATATCTCTGAGATGAGACATCACTAAAGCAAACCCCTCTGAAACACCATGTTAAATGGTAATTCTATTCCCCGTAGATGTTTTCTGTGCTATTAATCTCACAACTTGTTTCCAAGTCAGCAAAACACATTATCTGAATAATCATAATGCTGTTAATGTCTTTGTGTATTTATGCTCTTCTTTATGCAAAGTAGATGCTGTTTTCAGTCTCAGATCTTTTAAGATACCATATATTATTAGAAGCTTTGTCAGAAATATGCTGGCAACTCAGCAGAACAGAGTACTAGAACAGAGTGAATGAATGAATATATATATATATATATAGAGAGAGAGAGAGAGAGAGAGAGAGAGAGAGAGAGAGAGAGAATTATAAGTTTAAAAATAAGAATTAGCAATGTTAACTGATTACAACTTAGAGTATGAGTTGTCTTGCTTTTAACATATTAATCAATTAATGGAGGGACTAAACTTTAAAATAGGCAGTATCTGGAGTCTAGTTTGACTAAATGATACCACCAATTTTAAAACTTGGAGCAATGATCTGAAATTAATTTCCCAAAGAGGAATGTACATAGATTGTTTCAACAATACTATACATCATATTCTTGCCAAGAAGCAACTTGATTAAAATCTAATTAAAACCTCTTATTTTAAAAATCTAGTAGATAGACTGGTAATTGAACCCTGAAAATCTCCTTCCACTATCCTGGTTATTCAAACTTCTGCATCAAGCACATTATGCTTTCTTGGGGTTACTGACTCCCAGCCAAGCTCAGACCAAGCTCCCCAGTTTAGATAGGCTTTTCATGCTGACATTTCTAACTATTCACACACTATCTCTGGCACTGGGCATTTAGACTTTTTATTCTGTATCTGGTGCACTTGGCAATGCTTGGACTCAATCCAAGACTCTCCTGGCTCAGAGGCCAGAGCTTTCTCTATCTGGCCAGATAGATTTTTGTACATTTGTTGCCAAAATTTGGAAAAATAAATATACAGATTTCAGTCAGATTGTTGGTTTCATTACTTTCAAATCCTGATCCAAAAATTCAGGTGGCCATTCCAAAATCCATTTCTTTTGACAAATCCATTTGCAAGGCACACACACATAAACACCTGTTCTGTATTCTTGGACTCCGTAGTGCTGTGACATTTTAATCTTTTGATACTAACTAATTTGTGTTTCTTGTGCTAGTTTAACCCTCTCCTGTCAAACAAACTTTCTCCTTGTGAGTGAAAATTTGAGAGCCAAATGATAGTTAATCATACCATATTTTAATCTTTTGGAGGCCAGATATTCTATATGCTTGCAAGTGAAATTATCAAGCCTTTTTTAAAAAAAAAATCTTTTTCTTCTTTTTTTAACTTACTCCCCTGGGGGGCTTCTCCAAGGTGGCAGAGGGGGTCCTCAGAGGTCCCCCTCCCCCCACCCCGATAGCAAATGAGATTTTCGATGAAACACCATGAATCCACTCTAATTTGCTATCATAGAATCCACACTCAGAATACCTCAGAAACAACAGAACCCTGTACCCCATGGGTTAGAAACCCATGGGGGTGGTTGGAACCCTATGTGCACAACACCACCACTCGCTCTGGGCCACCCCAGCACCCCCCAAGTGCACTTATGGGGCTGCTGAAAGCTCCATTATTATACCTTATGAGGAAAAACCTTAAAGACGTGTAAACTTAAACAATTCCCCAAAAATCAGCCCTCTGCCCAAATCCTTTGAAAAAATTCAGGTAGCTTCCTTGCCCCTACCTGGCACTACCACCAACCCCACACTGCTCTAGGCCACCCCTTTGCCCCCGACGTGAAGCTATACATTTGCTGACACCTCCGTGCTTCTTTATGGAGAAAAACCTTCAAGAAGCATAAACTTCAACAATTCCCCAGAAATCAGCCCTCTGCCCAATCACTCTGAAATTGGGGTGGTAGCCTCCTCCCATTAGGCACTACCACCCCACCCCACTCTTTTTGCCCAGATCCTACGCTATGCCCCCAAACTGCCCCAAAGACACTAAAACATCAAAATTCCCCCCAAAAATCAGCCCTCTGCCCAATCACTCTGAAATTGGGGTGGTAGCCTCCTCCCATTAGGCACTACCACCCCACCCCACTCTTTTTGCCCAGATCCTACGCTATGCCCCCAAACTGCCCCAAAGACACTAAAACATCAAAATTTCCCCAAAAATCAGCCCTTTGCTGAATTCCCCTGCAATTGGGGTGGTATCCTCCACCCATTAGGCACTACTACCCCACCCCACTATTTTGCCCCTGGGACCCGAAATTCGAGCAGATGTCACATCAGACCTTTTTGCATTGAAATCAATGGATGCAAAAAGGCGGGAAATTCAAAGAGACGTCATCCCGAATCACCCGAATTTTTTGGGCACGAATCAGGGGTGATTCAGCTCGGGCACAAAAATATAGGGGGGCATCGGGGGTGATTCGGCTCGGCCCCGAATCACCCAAAATTGCTCGTTTCGGGCACAGATCGATCTGTGCCTGAAACGTTTTGCACATCCCTACTTGGAAGCACAACAGAACAGCCTAGCGGCTCATCTCAGCAGCATAATTTGGAATCAATGCAAAACTGAAAATTCCAATCACTGTGGCCATTGTTTTGCTGACTTTTAAAAATGAAGTCACAGACTGGTTGCTCACTATCTCTACTCAGGTGGCTTTGAAGATCAGGGTAGACATAAATTCCTGGACATAAATTGTTTTCCTGAAGTAACTACGGCTCAGTTCAGATGTAATAGGAAACCAGAGATCCCTTCATCTATGGTTTCCTAACCCGAACGTCCAAATTTGGGGAAATGGACTGGTTTCGGCCTGCAGTTTCCCTCGCCAAGCTCCACTCTGAACCTTCGGACAGAGTAGAGTTTTGCCACTGCAAATTCAATTTCTGCAGTGCCAGTGTTGAGGGAGGGAGGCCTCAGGGACTTGAGGCCTGATTGGTTGTGCGGGCTGTCCTTCAGAAAATAAGGAAGTCCACACAGTCAGCTTCCCTGCCTCTCTGCAGTCTCACTGACTGCAGAGAGGCAGCTCTCCCCAATGTCTGAATGTGGATGAGAGAGTGGGGGAGGGTGGTGCAGAACCGCAGGTCAATTGGACCCGCAGTTCCATGTTATGTCTGAACCGGGCCTATCTGTTTTGTGTGTGCAGGGACAGTTTTGTGGTGACTGTGGGCTCCCAGTGAGCTGGAGGGAAGATGAAGCTTTCTATGGCTATGTAGTGATAGTAAGACTTCAGGTGAGGACTAGGCCTCAGAGTAATTTCTTGGAGGTTGAGCCTTTCCTACTAAAGAGGAAAGCCAGGGAAAATCAAAACTAAAGGACCAATCCAGAGTGAGGGGCAGGGTTTACTGGACAACAGCCTATAGGGGCGCTGGAAGAGTTTCTATTCTGGAGTCAGTTCTTCCCTGGAGGCCTTTCAGAGAGAGCAGCATGTTCAGAAGCCTTGGCTGGGAATCATCTGGGAGTTCCTTACCTAGGAATAAGAGAAAGGATAGGGACCAGTTTAGTCAGATACGCCAGGGAATTATCTTTGTTTAAGTGCGTGGGTCTGTGTTGTAACTTTATTGTAATTCTTTGGGAGTTTGTCTGAAAGGAGGCCGGGTTTGTTTGTTTGTTTGTTTGTTTGTTTGTTTATCATATTTTTATACTGCCCAAAATGTACGTCTCTGGGCGCTTTACAACAAAAACAAAAAGTTAAAATAAATAAATGACAAATTAAAACATTGGTTAAAATAAATGACAACAAAAAGTTAAAACATTATAAGAATTTAAAACCTTAAAACAATATTTTAAAATGAAATTAAAACTATTAAAACAGTATTTAATTAAAAGCCTGGGTGAACAAATGTGTCTTTAAAGATTTTTTAAAAATTGTCAGAGATGGGGAAGATCTTATTTCAGCAGGGAGCGCGTTCCAAAGCATTGGGGCAGCAACTGAGAACACCCGTCCCCGAATAGCCACCAGCTAATAGCCAGATGGACCTCTCTTGATTATCTCAATAGGCGGTGGGGTTCATGCCAAAGAAGACTTTCTCTTAAATACCCAGGGTCCAAGCTGTTTAGGGCTTTATAGGTTATAACCAGCACCTTGTATTTTGCCCGGAAACTTATCAGCAGCCAGTGTAGCTCTTTCAATACAAGAGTAATATGGTCTCTCTGAGATGACCCAGAGACCAACCTGGATGCTGCATTCTGAACCAGCTGTAGTTTCCGGACTACATACACAGGCAGCTCCACATAGAGAGCATTGCAGTAGTCCAGGCTGGAGGTTACCAGCATATGTACCACTGTCCTGAGGTCATTCATCTCAAGAAATGGATGCAGCTGGCATATCAGCTGAAGCTGATAAAAGGCACCTCTGGCCACCGCCTCAACCTGGGAAACCAGAGGGAGGCCTGGATCCAGAAGTACTCCCTGAAGCCTTGCTGAAGCCTTCTGCATTTTCATCATTGCATTTAAAAAAACAAATCCTTGTTGTTATTGAATGTCACTCTTCATAGGACCCTGCCTAGTCACACGTCCTTGGCCTAAGACTGCTCAGTCTTGCTTGTAATGGAGAGGTTTTCCACTATACTCTCCCAGGATATCCCCTTAGAAGGGTGAATCTTACTAGGGAATAAGCCCCATTGAAAATAATACTTCAGAGTAAACATGCATAGGACTGAGTGCAAATTTTCCTCAGAAGACAGGAGAAATGTAGCCCCTCTCTGTTGCCCCTGTGATTACATGGGATACCTATACTTCCTACATCTTCTAGTGAAGACTCTTATAATTAGATGGATGGAATATATTTTGGGGAAAAGACCTCTTATTTTATACCACATGGTTACAAGTTTTATATATAAAGGCATTTTGATTTTTCATTGCATACTTCCTGCCACAAGATATGCAAGCACATTTAAATAAATGCAACTGAAAATAACTGAATATGGATGCTAGTAGTGGAAGAGACTAGACATATAGCAAAGCTTTGAGACATTTGGGAAGATTATATTTCCATGATAAGATGCAAACTGGAACAATCATGACGGAAATGGGGATGAAATTATCCGATGCAAAATATGCCTGCATTTTTGGTTGATATTATCATTCATGCCTATAGAATACATTAGGTTTTATTATGCATTTCCTTCTTGGGAGGAATATAAATCACAAAACGTTTTCTGTACTTGCCAAAGGAAATAGTCCCCTGGGACATGAAAATGTTTAAAACCTGCCTTGTATCAAAAGTTGCTAACAATTAAAATTAGAGACCTGTTTATGGACAAACATAAATCGCAGGACTAGTCTAAAACAGCCATGTGTAAAAGTCTGTGTAGGATAAAAATCCTAGCAAGAAAATATAAGAAAGCAAAACATTATACAGTATTTTAAGGACCCATTTTTGTGATGCATGTGCTTTTGTTCTCCCCATAGAGGTCATATTTTCCATGTAGATTTATGTAGCGTTCTGACAGATTTCTTCATTAAGAGCTGGAGGTGGGGAGCAGATATTTAACAAAAACAAATTGCTTGGCATGATCACTAAATAAGTATAGTATTTACAATTTATCAAAAGGTTTAATAAAATAACAAAATTACCAGATTGTGAACTAGGTAGGAATGCTTTCAAAATTGTCCTTTTCCAAATTTCTCCTCAAAATTTGAATTTCCAAAATAGCTACTCTTGTTTCTGAAGTTCTTTTTTTTAAAAAAAAATCTTTTAACTGTTTATGTTTTTATTAGATTTTTAAAATAACAGTATTATAAATAGTATATGGAAAGGGGATGGTATAAAACAACCAAAGAAAAGGGTACAGGAGATGATAAAATGCAAAATATATGTGAGTTGCAAGCTAGAATTTCCCAGTGAGGGTCCAATGCTGAATTTTTGTATAGGGCACTATACATGCACATTTTCTTGCAGTTCAGTTCCTTCCAATCATTCCTATCGTTTCCCCTCACTTTACTTTATTGATGCACATGGGTACATTAATAAAAATCACACAACGTCCCTCCCCCCGAAAATTCAATATGATTGTATATATTACTGTCACAATTTTTAGTGTATTGTTATCACTATTAACTTGTATCAGTAAATCACCACTCAAAGAAGATCTTGATGCAGTCATATGTATGATCATATCCAGATTGATTTTTGCAATGTTTTATCAATGCACCTGTGTGCACTGGTGATGGGGTTGGTGGAAAGGAGAGATACAAATCAAGTAAAGGAACAGAAAGCTGTGGCAAAGTCTGCTGGCTCTAACTCCAGAGTTCAGGAGGAGTGGGAGCAGAGCAATCCTATGGAACAATAAAGGGAAGTCCATCCATCCCTAAGCCAATGTTCTGCTACCAGATGGCAGAACAGCACAAGGCAGTAGCAGGAGACAGTTCATAGGGACATAGGAAGCTGCCACATACTGAGTCAGACCATAGGTCCATCTAGCTCAGTATTGTCTACACAGAATGGCAGCGGCTTCTCCAAGGTTGCAGGCAGGAATCTCTCTCAGCCCTATGAAGGGACAGATCCTAAAAAGAACTGGGATAAAAATGTAGAAAAAGAACATCCCTTAGAGGCCTCCCAGGAACCTGGGAGCAAAAATGGGTTTATTCTCATCCCAAACCACCCTGCCTTGCCTCCTGTCTCTGAACCCAAAACCCCCTCCCCCTTACCAACCTTCCCCGGGGCCCATCTGCCTCAAAGTAGGTCTACACTTTCATGTGAAGTAAATGTGAAAGGGGTAGGACGTAATACTGTTATACTATCATGGAAGACATGGAGGTAAGTGTTGAATTAACCCAATAAGCCCCTTTGAACAATACTTGACACGATCTTAGATCTGAGGAACAAATGCCTACCATTCTATTGCCTTGATTCTACATGAACAGCGACTCTTTGTCCAAATGGGTCCATGCCTTACACATAACACCCTCCTATCATGGGTTGTCGGGCCAATTCCTATAATATACTTACATGGAATGTTAATGGATTACGGTCACCAAATCGAAGGCAAGAGATCCTACACTTTTTAACAAAATGGAACTATCACATCTATGTTCTGCAAGAGACCCATTTCGAAAATGAGAGCCACCACTTTTTAGCACAACAGCAATGGACAGTGGGCCCATCCTTCTGGTCCTACGATGGGAGCGGCAAAGCAGGGGTAGCGATATTGTTCAAAGACAGACCTGATCTCAAAATCGAGAGGGTATTGGAAATTGATCAGGGCAGACTAATGTATGTAGATTTTACTGTCAGGGGTGACCCAAGCTCGACAACCACTCTAAGGCTCGACCGAGTCTTTAGACTCTGCGCCATATATGCCCTGGTACAATCACACCTTAGGAAGGCTCTTTGGACCAAGCGCCACCTCCTGATCATGGGGGATTTTAATAACAGAGCCCAACTGAGCGACAGGAAAGCCTTTTTGGGAGGCCTCCCAGTCTCCCCCTCAAGTCCCTCTCTAACGAATGAGGAAAAAGCTCTCCAACATTTTCTGAGTGAGACTCTGGGTTTAGATGATAAGGCCTTGGGGGTATATAGTGATTTGGATTTTCCCCCAATCCGTCATGAAGAGAACTTTAAATCGCAGTATAGACATAAATTTAAAACCGGAGTCAAATTTACATATTACCACCCGAGATCAGCTAGCGGCTAGATAGACTCTGGGCTCCCCCTTCTTTTGAAGTCTACAGGTGTAAACTAGTACTTACCCCATGGTCAGACCATGCGGCTGTGGGATTTATTTGTAATCTCTCTGAGGTAATTCCACATGGTAAGCCCTTGTGGCGATTACGCCCCAAAATGTTAAGTGATGAATATCTCAAAGGTGTCCTTTTATCAGAACTGAGGTGATAGATCCCTCGGCTATTAGAAGCAGAAGATGATCTTTTGGAAGCCTGGGAGACACTTAAAAAGAGGGTGGGCTGCCGTACTAGGGCAGTGACCAGCTGGACATATAAGATAGGGGTCAAAAATTATCAGAAAGCAATCACCCAACATCTGAGGATTGTTGATAAGATGAACAGGGGAAAAGCCTTCGATGTGGAATCATGCCGCCGCTTCAAAGAGACAATCAGGACATTTCAAAATGAGCTCCGGCACAGGCATTTAGAAAATAAGCGGTATCGCTTCAAAGGATCTATAGTTGAAAAAGGGGAGTGGGCAAAGGACAAGACGCATGCATCTAAGTTTGACATTCCAAGGCCTGCAATCGGATGGAAGTACCCCACTAATGGCCGACCCACACGATATGTTAAAGATCATGGCCTAGTTTTATACAAACTTGTATGCATTGAAGGATATTTCTCTAAAGGACATTCAATCCTATCTAGGTAGGTTCTGTAGTCTGAATGAATATGATCTTGGCTATTCCCTCACTGAGGGGGAAAAATGCTCTTTGACCCATCCTGTAACAATAGAAGAGGTCAGAGCAGTTATCTCAGCGGGAAAGAACACATCAGTCCTGGGGCCTGATGGTCTGACATGGCCTTTCTATAAGATTTACGCAGACCAGCTACTACCAGTTTTAGTAAAATTATTTAATTTTGTCCTAGCCAATGGGCGTTTAAATAGGTCCTTTGGGGACGGCCTCTTAATTTTTCCCCCCAAGAAAGGTGACACCACTTTACCACAAAACTGGAGACCGATAACCCTCACAAATATCGATTACAGAATCTTTGCCAAAATCCTAAATAATAGATTGGTGAAAGTGGCCCCTAAATTGGTCCACAGCTTGCAGACAAGCGCTATCTCGGGAAGAAAGATGACAGACTCATTGTGTCTGCTGAGAAAACTTTTTTACTCTATACAGAATGAAAGTTGGAAAGGTCACCTCCTCTTATTGGATCAAGTTAAGGCCTTTGACAAAGTGAACCACAATTATCTGTGGACATTGTTGAAAGCTAAAGGTATACCACCCCTCTTCGTTACGTGGATACAGCTGCTCTATACGAATGCAAAGGTGACACCACAGATTAATGGATGGCGGGGCGACCCGAAAACTTTGCATTCGGGTGTCCGCCAAGGATGCCCACTGAGCCCATAACTTTATGTTTTTGCCCTGGATCCGATCCTGATCAGGATTCAGAGAGAACCCCATCTGCAAGGACTCTCAGTCTCTATCCCTCCGCCCTGCGAGATCTTCCCAGGAGGGAGGAGGAGGGAGAGTGATGGGATAGCCGAACCACCTGTCCACTCAGAACCGCATTCTGAGTTTAGGGTAAAATTTGTAGCTCATGCCGATGATGTTACATTACTGTTATTGGATGAAAATGAAATCTCTGTAATAATAGACCTCTTCTGGGAATATGGCAAGATCTCGGGCTCAGAATTAAATGCTGACAAAAGTGTATTTGTTAAAATGGACCCCGGACGCAAGCAACTTTCATGCCTACCCATCTCCGAATGTAAAAGCGAAGGGGCCCCAGAGTCCAAACTGAAGTGGGTAGATACAGTAAACATTTGGGGGATTGAATATGGGATTAAGGAAAAAGTCTGGGGGGGGGGAATTGGACAGATTGGGAAGAAAAAGTAATGCTTAAAATCACCATGTGGAAAAAATGGAGCCTTGCCATGTACCAGAAAGCCGTTTATATCCGGACTTACCTGATACCCCTGGTGCATAACCTGGCGGTAGTCTATCCTCCCCCGCTCGATCTCCTTCGGAGAGTTGAAAGCCAGATCTTCCGTCTAGTATGGCACACAGCATCCTTCCCTTTGGCCCGTGCGGTAGCATTTAAGGAGGTTGAGCGGGTAGGCCTAGCCCTACCTGCCCTGCAACCCTATTTTGTAACCGAATTCATGTCCTACAATTTTGGAAAATGGATTTTCATGAATGTCCATAATATGTCCAACCTCCTGCAAAAAACCTGGGTCTCGCTTTTCGCTCTGTGTTGGCGCAAGTCAGCATGGGGCATAGCATGGTGGGGGAAAGGATCTTTCAATGATAATATCACACAAGTATTAAAAAGAGAACACCCAGACTACTTGAGAGATTTGTTATTCACACTTTAAAAATGGAAGGTTGAACCAGATCTATTTAAAGGATCCTCCTCAGTTAAGCAGCTAAGGAAAACAATTTATGGAGAGATTCTAGAAGTGGGTTTTTAAAAACCGGATTTAGAACGTAAACGCTACAAACACCGCACCTCACAGTACTTGTTGCAACCCAATCACCCTATCACTCTCTTTAAGGAGAAAAAAGTCCCTTTCCATTTATGGGAAACAAGGCGGTGCTTATACCACCAAGTACTGCCACTTAATGCGGCTAAGCCATGGCTCCCAGAGGACCAGCAAGAGTGTCCTAAAATCACCTGCAAACAGAAAGCTAGTGAGCTAGGCAAAACATTCAGGGAAACCCACTCACATTTCTTAAAAGAGTGTGTGGTAGCCAAAGGAGTGTGGCAGGGAGTAAGCAAGCTGTTAGAGTAGCCTGATTTGGAAAAACAGACTTGGGAAGAACTAACCTCGGGTTTGAGCGATAGAACCTCCTTTCGAGGTCCCAGAAAGAAACCTTCAAGGAAACGGGACGGAATGGGTGCCCTCATACTAGGGAATTGGAACGTCCCCCTTCTCGTAATCAGGTTAGTAAACCTGTATGTAATTTATGCAATGCTCGTGCATAGGAATAGGGAGGGAAGATGCGACCAAGAGGTTCACGCAGATGAGACAGTAAATCTCTTCTGGAAAAGTTTGTATGGTTATGTGCAAAAAGACAAGAGTATCTCTTCTAAACAGCAATGGGACAAATTGTGGAAATGGACGTCGGACGTAACCCCCCCCCCCCGATTACCTGATGTGCCTTGTGATCCCCCACCCCCAAGTTACAGTACTACCTGCATATACTTCATAACCGTGTGGGTTTCCAAATCCTTGTGTGTAAATCTTTGTAGATATATCATGTAAAAACAACCACTTTGTATATAATTGTGCTTTAGCAACGTACTGTATGCTTTGGTAGTTTGTTGGTTGAATAAAAAAATCTTGTCCTATCTTGGAGATGCCAGGGAGAGAACTTGGAAACCTCTCCTCTTCCCAGAGCAGCTCCATCCCCTAAGAGGAATATCATACAGTGCTCACACATTCATATGCAACCAGGGCAGCTTAGCTAAGGGGACAAGTCATGCATGCTACCACAAGACCAGCTCAGGTAACCCAGGAATGCCAGAGTTTGTGTGGGCCCCCTTTCTTCCTTAAAGACAATTTTGACTTCTTGCTAAGCCACCTAATATTAGGGATGCAATACATAAAGGACATATATGGTAGTTATCCATATCAAAATGTTGCTGTATATCCCTGGCCCAGAACAGAAGCACTTCTATTTTGTTGAGGCTTCAGCCAGGATGGAACAGGCTCAATGGAGGTGGGGGAGACATATCAAGAGGAGGAGAAGGAAAAAGAACACCCCTTTTTCCCCCTCCTCCCTCCTGAAATCCCCCCACCCCTGTTCCATTTACTACCAAATAAGATGAGATGTTAATCACATCTATGATGTGTGTGTGTAAAGGAGGAATTACTCCTCTGTGGGAAGAAGACTGATCAGGACTGAGATCCTAGCTGGCAGGAGGTTTTTTTAAACAACCTCCACACCACAGCCCTCATGAAAATGGACTCTTACAGCTGCTATTTCCTTGGAAGAGAAGCTGCTGCTAGTGTGAATGAAAATTTTCCTCCTAACACAAAAAGCAGCCATGGAAGGTGCATTTTTGATGAGACTACAACATGGGTTTAAATCCTCTTCCTCATCAAATCCTGATTCCTCCCAGCCTTGGAGGCAAGGGGTGTGCACAAAACTGATTTGTCCAATTTGAGTCCAAACTGGACTTGAACCAGATTGGGCATGTTCAGTTTTGCCATCCCGAACCAGAATCCTGGCTTGGCTAGAATTCGAGCTGATTCGGCATTATCTATCTATCTATCTATCTATCTATCTATCTATCTATCTATCTATCTATCTATCTATCTTAAGAGGAAGGGAGGTAGTTTCCTGACTGTCACAAGAGCCAACCAATCAGTGCTGTGCAATGTCAATTTCTGCTCCCAAACAAAACAGGTTTCTTTTGAGCCTCATCCAGAGGCGTAACTATAGGGGGGGCGGGGGGGCACGTGCTCCAGGCGCCATCTTTTCTGGTCACGTGGGGGGCGCTGCCATGACCAAATTTTTTTTTTAAATTTTTAATTTTTTTGTTAATACAAATGTTTCCTGCTCAGTGCAGCAGCGCTGCAGCAGTCAAGGGAGCGCGTTGGTGCCCCCTTCTCCACGAGCGGTCCCTTCTGCGCCACCTGCGCCCGCCCCCCCCATTGCTTTGCTGGCGCCTGGCGGCCAGTCAGTGGCCTGGCTTGGCGGCGGTGGCGGGTGCTTGTGAGGAAAAACCTAAGTATAATGTAGTATGTTGGGGGGGCGGCGGTGGGGGCGCGGTGGGGGGGCGCCATTTCAGTGCTTGCCCCGGGCACCATTTTCCCTAGTTACGCCTCTGGCCTCATCATCATCATCATCATCATCATCATCATCATCAGTATTAATATGCAGTGAGTGCACGTCCAGACTTACCATTAAACTGATGTACATCTGTTTTCACCCTAGCAATAAGGATGAAGGCTAAGGTCTCTTGGCAAGTAGAATTGAGAAACTACTACAGGGAAACCAATAGAAGGTGATAACCATGATCTCTGTTATTTATACACAGAGTATGGGAAACAAACAAAATGAATTTGAAATCCTAATACAGAAAGGCAAAAATAGGTACCGCTGAAGCTTGGTGGAATGAGACTCCAAACTGGAATATAGTACACAAATTGTTATTATTTTTAATTACATTTATATTCTGCTCTTCCTCCAAGGAACCCAGAGCAGTGTAAAGGTAAAGTGTGCTGTCAAGTCGGTGTCAACTCCTGGTGACCACAGAGCCCTGTGGTTTTTCTTTGGTAGAACACAGGAGGGGTTTACCATTGCCATCCACCGCATGGTATGAGATGATACCTTTCAGCATCTCCCTATATCACTCCTGCCCGATATAGGTGTTTCCCATAGTCTGGGAAACATACCAGCGGGGAGTTGAAATGGCAACCTCATGCTTGCCAAACAAGTCATTTCCCGCTGCACCATTATATTTATCCTCACTACAACCCTCTGAGGTAGGTTAGGCTGAGATATATGTAACTGGCCCAGAGTGAGTTTCATGGCTGAGTGGGGATTTGAACTCAGGTCTCCCCACTCCTAGTCCAACACTCTAACCACTATACCACACTGGCAGAACTTGTCCCAAAGGAATGGAAACAGAAAGGGAGGGGGAGTTGCATTATATATAATATTGGCTAACATCCAGACTAGTGTTGCACTAGTGCAACAAGAGAAATTACACACACGTAAGTAGTTTGTGGAGCTGTGTGAAGTTGTGGTGCTCCACAATGTTGCACAGCCTGTAGTGGAAGGACTTCTTTGGGATATATGCAAGGTTGTACAAACTATTAATACACCAGGTCATACCAGGTAGACAGTCAGGGGCCAGGATGGTCAAGTAAGAGCCAAGGGTCTGTAGCACACCCAAGATCAAAGCCTAGTAGTCATCATGAGCCAAAGGGTGAGACAGAAGAAAACAGGTTGCTTACCTATATAATGATCTGGTAATGATCTATTGCCAGCCATAAGTAATGGGTTCTGCGCCTGTGCAGGATCCTCCTCAGCTAAGTTCTAAAGCTCCTCATGGTGCCCACACTCCGCCCCATACTACTGGCATGGTTGATATTTAAGGTGAGCTAGACACCATCTTGCTTGATTCCTGGATGACCACTGAAGTTGATGACCATCCAATCCGGTGAGTTCTGTTTGCACATAGTGCAGTTGTAAGTACATATATTACTGCAGCGGGGAGGTTTATGGGAGGGTCTTATAGATGGCAACAGATCACTACCAGAACATCAGTTACAGGTAAGCAACCTGTTTATCTGGATCGTGATCCATTGCCAGCCATAAGTAATGGGTGTTTAGCAAACTCCCCTCAGAGGAGGGTGTAGAAGTCATTGCAACACCCTTTTAAGCACGCTTCTCTCAAAACTTACTTCCACTGCAGAGCACAGTTTGAAGGCATAATGCTTGATAAAAGGTAGCTCTGTTGACCAAATTGCTGCTTTGCAGATGTCTTTAAATGTAACCCTAGAAAATGTGCTGCTGAGGATGCTTAGGCATGGGTGGAAGATGCTCTAATCATCTTAGGTGGTTCAACTTTTTGAATTTTATACACCAAAATTATGTGTTCCACCAACCAGTGAGACAAGCATTGTCTAGACACTCACTGCCCCTTAGAAGACCCCTTTATGAAAATGCATTTTGATAATCTAAATCCCTTTGTATGGTCAAGGTAGTATAGGAGGGCCCAGCGCACAACTAGGGAATGCATGGCTTTTTCCAGTGGCGAAGCTGGCAGACTGAAGAATGTTGGTAAGACAATATCTTGATTTAGATGAAAATCTGACACTATTTTTGGCAATCCATATGCACCAACACTTTATCCGGGTAGAACCATGTGAATGGTGCATCTATGCAAAGCACCACCAGCTCATTCACTCTTTGTGCAGTCGTGACTGTAATCAGAAATGCTGTTTTTAATGTATCTAATTTAATGTGGGCTGTTGCGATGGGCTCAAAGGGTGCCAACATCAGTGCTGACAAAACAAGTGAAATACTCCACTGAGCCACAGATTGCCGAATAGGAGGGTATAAATTCATTAGTCCCTTTAAGAAACTCTTACAGTCAGGGTGAGTAAATAAGGTTTTACCATCCCATCCGGGATGCATTGCTGAAAGCGCAGCAAGGCGTACCTTAATGAATACATTTGCTAGGTCTTGAGTTTTTAAAGTAGTCAAGTAGAGGAGAACATCCCTAATTGAAGCTTTCCTTGGTTTGAAGTTTTTTTATTTTGAGTAATGTTTGAATCCCTTCCACTTGCTAGCATAATTATGTCTTGTTGATACCTTTCTTTTATTGAGCAGTATCTTGTCTACAAGCCGACTCTCCATGCTGTTAGATGTAGAGTAGCTATATCCAGGAGCAGTACTTGTCCTCTGTTGCGGGACAGAAGATCTGGCAGTCTGCGGCAGCCTCTGGTACTTTTGGCGGGACAGTCTGTGTGCCAATGGAAACCAGAATTGTCTTGGCCACCAAGGGGTTAAAAGGATGCCCTTTGCTTGCATAGTCATTAAGTTTTCAAACACTCGACCGATTAAAAGTAGAGGTGGAAATATGTATAGAATTCCCCTCAACCAGTCCATCTGGAAAGCATTCCCGAGAGAGAAAGAGGGTTGTGCCCTGCTCATGAGCAGAAGCACTTGTACTTTGCATTCTTTGATGTTGTGAATAGGTCTGTTGTTGGGAAGGCCCATGCCCTGAAAATTGGTTTCAAGTAATCCGAGTGTACTTCCCACTCATGCTGTTGCTGGCGTGCAAATGTATGGCTCAGGTTGTCTGCCAGGACATTGTCTATACCTTTTATATGTATTGCTATCGGAAATATGCGATCGCATATGCACCAATGCCACATCTATAGATTCAATCCATAAAGGGACCTAGACACAGTGCCCCCTTGCCTGTTGATGTACGCTATCACAGTAATGTTGTCCAATTGTACTTGTATCACCTGATCTTTCAGTTGAGAAAGGAAAGCCTTCATGCCCAGTACCACAGCTAGCAGTTCCAAGAAGTGAATGTGAAGTCAGCTTTGTTGTACTGACCACTGTCCCTGTACTTGATGGCCATTGCAATGGGCTCCCACCCTGTTAGAGACACATCCATAGTAAGCCATACTGTTGGAGTCATTGAAGAGTGTGAGCAGTGGAAGGGTCCAAGCCTGCTTCAATCCCCTCGATATCATCGTTTTCATTGTTGAAGGTCAGTGTTGGTTCTCAACATCGAGGTGTTACTTGTCTGGATATCGAGAAAGTTGGGGTGCTTAAAGAGGAAGGATTTTCTCAATGCCGAGCCGTTGGTGTCGAAGCTGGAGATTGCATTGGTGTCAGCACAGGTGAAAGTGAAGCCTGCTGAAGAGGCAATGGAGCTTGAGGTCTTATCTGTGGAGATTGAGGTTTCGATGCCAACGTCTTCAATACTGAGGGAGTCACAGCTGTTTGAGGTCTTGATATCAAAGCCTTCAACATCAAAGTAGGCTCTCTATGCCGAACCATGAGCACTGAAGGAGCAAACAACTGATGTGGAGTCGGCTCTGGGGAGAGAGATCTCAGTGGCTGAGCCAGCAAAGGTGTTATTGGTTTTGAAATTGGTGCTGCCTCAGTAGATGTTGATGCCGAGGCTTCCTCTTATCCCGACCATAGTGACTGAAGTCCCAACAGAGAAGGAGTGCTTGTCTCGGTGGCAGCCTGGCCCTTGCTCATTTTTGGCGAAGGTGCTGATGTACTCTCTTCCCATGTGCCTTCTCCTTCAATTTGGGAGGCTTGGGAGACTTAAAAGTCTGATCCGGCTGAGAAGCTGAGGATTTAGACTGGTCATGGTCTCCAGCCCTCAGTGTCGATCCTGACTATGATGTTGATGGATGCTCACCCGGAGTCAATGGCAATAGCACGTCAGTACAGAGTGCAACCTAAGGGCACGATCCCTCCTCATTTAAACTGAGAAGGACAAACATATCTTGCATCTCCAAGTATTGTGCTGTTCTTCTGAACAAAATAGACAAGGATCATGCTGGTCTTGAGAGGGTAGTTTCATATTACGCCATTTAAACAATTTCTTCCCTCCTTTTGTTTTACCTTCTTTAGAAGATGTGTCCATTAGAGTAGTTGTTCATAGACCAAAGACCAAACCAATAATCTGTCTGTTTGAGGGGTATCTGAAAGAATAGTGAGTCCAAAGTCCGGTCTTTTCAGTGAAAACAATAAGGTGTGGTTTATTTTGGATTTTTATTTTTTTTTTAACAACAGAACTCTTGGTAAGAACCAAATCCAATCAAGGAGCAACAGCTAGAAGGTCTGAATGTGATGGTGGTCGGAAAGGAACTGAGCAAAATGGCTTCCTGCATGGCTTAAATATCGACCAGGCCAGTAGTGTGGGGCGGAGCACGAGTGCCACAAGGAGCTTTAGAACTCAGCCGAGGAGGATCCTGCACAGGGCCAGAACTCATTACTTAAGCCTGCCAATAGATCACAATCCAGATCCAGGAACACATGAAAGCTGAAACCAATTAATCACCAGGAGCCAAAGGGTCAGACAGAATCCAGAAGGGAGCCCCGGATCACACCACACAGACCATCATGAACAAGACAGCACAAAAAAAACTCTGATGCTGTGGCAAGGCCTGCTTCAACCTCAACTTTTATACATCCTACTAAAGGGAGAGGTCAATGAGTGATGCCAGGAGTCAGGGATTCTGCTTGCAATGCTTACAGACTGCCACAAGAGGCAGCAAGGTACAGGGCTGCAGAGATGGCCGGTCATGATATCATGATCATTTGTGAAAAAGTTAACCTCTGTTCCAGACTAGTTCTTGTGCGAGTGCAACTTAATGCAGAATCTTTTGCACAAGTCTATATAGTTAGAAAGTAGTAAGTTTATTGTTGTGACCACCGGTCATAACATAGCATAACATAAAAGAAGAAATACAACATACCAAGAAGTTACATCAGTTAAGTTGAGCTAAAACCAAAGCTACATTTTAGAACATAAAATTTCTTTCTGAACTTAAAAGAAAGCATAGCGAAAGTAGCGACTTGATAGCTGACATGTGAAATTGCATCTACAAGAAGATAAGCCAAACATTCTACATCTGATCCCTTAAGTTTATATAACTTCAGTGTTTCCCTCCTGATCTCATCATAAATAGTGCAATAGAGGATGCAGAGGATGATGTCCTCCACTGGACTAGCACCACAAGGACAAAGGCTTTGTTCTACTGGGAGTTTACAGAATCTCCGTTCAGGATATGCTGAAAGTATAGTCGGAAAATGAAAAGTTGTAAAAGCCTTCTCAGTGGAGCACTGGTACACAGGCCTATAGATGTACAAATGGGGAGCCCTTGCAGAGCCTCTTGCACAACCTCACTTATATATGCAATGCAGATTTCTTTGCACAGCATGCATTTGGGTGGTTTCCCTTCCACTAATGGTAACATAACTGGTAGCATAAATTTGAGGAGTATCAGAATCACAAAAATTCTTTCTGCAAACATCACTGTGGATGCTACCCACACACTGAAAGAAAGTAAAGATTGTGCCATCAAGTCAGTGTGGACTCCTGGCAACCACAGATCCATGTGGTTGTCTTGGTAGAATACAGGAGTGCTTTTCTAAAACCAGATTACCAAACTTCCAAAGAGACAGGGGGGCTATTCAGTCGATAGGCAAAAATCGGGCTAGGAGAGCCTAGCCCGATTTTTGCCGATCATAAAAACCATCGGGTTTGCAACCGAGTCCGGTGGTTCTAGAGCAGGTAACCCACTCAAGAACCCCTGCCTTAAAACCAGGTTTGCGGAGCGAGCACTCTGCAAACCTGGTTTTAATTATTGTGAGTAGCCGCGGCGTGCCTTCGTGCAGCAACTACTCATGAGTAGACCCCCGGAAGGAAGCCGTAAAGCCACCTCCCAGCTCCGGGGGTCTCCCTAGTATGCTCTGTGTGCTCGCGCAGGGCATACTGGGGCTTCCGGGGGCTGCATGGCCCCCGAGCTCCCCAGCCCCCGCTGGCTCCGTTTCGGAGCTGGCAATCATGTAGGCGGCCGATCTGGCCACCCAGGGCTCCCTTCCCACTCACTGCCCCAAACTGGGTCTCACAAATCGTGAGACCCGGTCCACGGAGTAGTATAAGCGGGCCTTCAACTACCTTGACATCAGCTGAAAACCTAACTTTGTTACGAAAGGGAGATCCAATAAATTCTTAACAATTTCATCTTTCAGAAGGTGGAATAAAGGGATCAGCTGTTCAGGAATTAATCCTTACAAACAGGGAAGAATTGGTTAACATAGTGAAAGTTATTTATTTATTTATTTATTTATTTATTTATTATTTCTCTGTGTAAACTGCTCAGAGCCATTTTTGGAAGGACGGTATAGAAATCAAACAAACAAACAAATAAAATAAAATAAAATAAGTGGCAGGAACCTTGGCAGAAAGTGACAATATCATCTTAGAATTCATTATATCAAGAGGAGGGGGAAAAATGAGGGGAGTTGGATGTGTACCCTCGATTTCAGGAAAGCTGATTATAATGAGCTGAGACAAAAATTATGTAGGATCCCATGGCTAGAAACGCTAAAGGAGAAAAGGAGTCAAAGAGGGATGGGACTGGGAGATTCTGAAAAGCGAGATACTGAAGGCACAGTCACAAACAATTCCAATGAGAAAATAGGAGATATCTAAAGCAACTAGTACAGATAGCTCTCTGAAAAACTGAGTGAGAAGCAAAAGGAGCATGTATGGGAAATGAGAGAAGGGACACATAACCAAGGAACACTACACTACAAAAGAGTAGTGGTCGGCTTTTTTTCATTGGAGGTATTTTTAAAAAGGCTGGATGGCCATCTGTCAGGGATGTTGTATTGGTTTCCTGCTCTGAGTAAGAGGCCAGACTAGAATACTTCCAAGGTCCCTTCCAACTCTAAAATTCTATGGCTATAAATTGCTCTGGCTTGCCATGTTTTAGGTCCTGCTTTCATTATAGTGCTGCAAAATGCTGAGGCTAAAATGGAATAATAGAAAGGGCTGAAATGCCCCAAATCAAGCCGAAATGGGATTATTTAGATGACCTTTCAAAGTGTGACAGCCACACATTTTTAGCCAATGCACACTGCTGACCTGCCATGGCCCAAGTTAGTCAAATGATTCCTTTTGCTAACTTAACTTAAACCAGATTCTTTCTCTTTTTTTGATGGTCAATGACCGAATGATAAGCGTGCAAGTGTGAGATAGGAAGTTCCCAGTTTGAATCTCCCCTCAGCCTTCAACTCAGTAGGGGTCTTTAGGGAAGTCTCTACTCCCTCTGACTTCCCCTCCTCTGTGATATGGGGGCAATAAAACTGGTTAATGAGTTTCATATCTCTGGGTTGTACTGTAGAAGTGATAAGCTTGTGACTCTTGTATATTTCCCAAGGGGTTGAACCACCTGTGTCTATGCATTTATTACCACCTTTTAGTTTCCCTAGAAGTTCTGATTGATGCATCATTCAAGTAAATTCCCACCCTCTAATGAAACTTGGCAGCTGATCACAAATATTAATCTTTTCATGTCCTGTTTTTGATAGTTAACTTTTAAAAAAATTCTAATAACACTTCCATTGAAGTCACTTTTTAATAAACACTTTCCCCCATAAACCTCTGTTTAAAAAGAGATTATTCAAGCGGGTTTTAAACAATTAGTCCTTTGAAAGATTTAATTGGAGAAGATAAACCTGTAGAGAATCTAATGGAGGCACAGCTCTTCCACACTCAAGATTATCTATCTGTCACCCGGTGACCCATCTCCTTCACACTACGTTTTAATTTTTGTACCAATTATACTGTATATGGATAATTCCTATTAGCATATTTATGGTCATTGCTTCATATTTATTGTCTGCACAACTCATTAATCTTCATCTAGTGTGTGGGGCTGACAGCTCAATCTATTTTGCAATCTTTGGGCGGCAGCCATATCCAAAAAGGGCTTTGTTTCCCTGTAAATAAACTGTGTTTGGGACCAGAGCACAATGGTGCATCATACAGTGATTGACACAAGCCAGGACTGCTAATCAAAAGTAGATCTTATTACCAGATGAGTCAAGTGCATTATGGGGCCATTGTTCTAGTGCTGTCAGGGCAGGAGCGGATGTGGTCAGTCACCTCCTCAAGATGGGTTGATTGTTCTCCAAGATTACACAGAGTCGCCTTATTATTCGGCCCAGACAACAAGGCAGCTCCCCCCAAATAGACACCTTTTGCAGAAACTGCCTGTGCATTGGGCTGATTTGAATTGCTAATGCATAATCTGTCTAGCACAGATGTGCAATGAATATTGGGATGTTTTGCATGTCAGTTGAGGAGGCTGAATGATGAGGTGATGATTATTCAATGATGGCTACTGGACATTCGCCAGCAGTTGAGTTCTAGCACTTTTCACTGACACTAATCAGATCATCTTCCAAAGCCTCCTTTCTTTTGTCAATTCAGTGACAATTTATGTAAGGATATAATGCAGTCCTCTCCTCCTCTTCTAGTTAACACAGTTGGCAGGAATTTTGCATTTTGATCTAATTAAAAAAAATTCACTCCCATTTCAAATAGTAATATAGATAGAAACTGCTCACACAAGTGAGTTGGCAACTTCTCTTCACTTTCCTGGGCTTTTAAAACTTCAGTTCCCTCTGTAAGAGTCTAAAAATGCATTCTCAGCCTCTTGCCAAAGGTATCTCTTATTTTACAAAATGAAAAACATATAAAGATCTGGGCGTCTTAATGATAGCCAGAGGGATTGTTATCAAAGCATTCAATGAATGCAGTCTAAAATACACAATAATAACAGGTGTTATTGTGACAGGAAAAGATGGTAAATAGAGCAGTAACCAAAAGAGGAAAATCACTGCAGCACCTTCTGTTATAGCTACTCACCAACTGTACATTGTACATTGTTTTTAGAGCTGTCATCTGATTAAAAATGTTTCGCTGATCAATTAACTTACTTTTTAACAGATCAATCAATAAATTGAATTTAAATGCATTTATATATTATCTAAACCCCAGTCTGGATGCCATTTTGAGTTCCACTAAAGCAACTGTAAGATGACATAATTGAATAAACAATTAGAATTGGCAGGGAGTGCTTTATTTTCCCTCATTCCCAATTACACTAACATGACAGAATCAAAACCGTCCCCACCCCCAGCAAGTAAACAAGCGTACCTTAAGCTTGCAGCCTACACCAATGTAAAATGTGCCCTCTCTGATTAAAACGGGGTTCACCTAATTCAGCAACTAGTGCTTTTGTTGATTAATTGCTGCTTAAAAGAGACTAAAACTTACATCTCTACAAATTGATGTTATATGTGGGGCATTTCATATTGGCCAGAAACTAACTTAATTAGTCTACACAAAGCTTCCTGAATCACTATCATAAGACTGTCCCATATGATACTGCTTCTACTGTGTCTTTTACCAGGCATGAATTTGCCAGTCAATTTTTCTTCACATCTGATTGCCTTTTATTTTCCGTATAGCACGTAGGTTGCCTCATTTACTTGAAACACTATAAGGCTGTTCTCACGAGCAGCCTAGCCTGGGCTAGGCTCCTCGTGTGGATCCTGGCACTGCCACCCGGCCAAGCCAAACCAAACCTCCGAGCCTGGCTGTTAGTCGGGATTAAGGGTGCGGGCCCACCCTTAACCCAGCTGCTGGGATTGTGTGTGAGTTTGGGCTGCTTTCAGCCCGAGTGCACACGGAGATGGGCACCTAGAGTGCACATCCCATGGGGGTATCCCCCAATGGATCACGTCCATTGAAAGGTGCATTGCGGGATACCCAGACGCATCGTCCCGGCCTCTGGAGATCATGTGGGAGCACTCCCAGCAGCGCTCCCAGTGGCCCACACTTCCAGCAGCAGTTTTTTAATTGTCTGGGGGTGAAACCCTGTCTCCCCCCCACTCTGTCAGTCAAGAGTATAGCACCTGTATCTATTTGCCTCTGCAGCCACATAGAGGGGTGCTATACCTTGCCTGATCCTCCTCTCTGTCCATAACACATTGTGGACTGGACGGAGTTAATCAGTAAAGCATCTATGTGTCAAGAAGCCTTATTGACAGACTGCCTCCACACCCTTTTTTGGAAACTCTGGCTTTTTATGGAAAACAATGGAAATGGAGCCTGGTCAGGCACTTGGTGCCAGGAGGAGATTGGCCTGTGGTTGGATCAAGCAGCAGTATCCTGCCAAGGCTGAACTGATGCATGAGCTGCCTAGCGAAAGGTGATGCACCCAGCTCCCCTGAATCCTGTGCATTCTTAATGTAAGTATCCTGACACAGCAAAAGGCTCTTTAGCGTCAAAGAATATTTGAGGCTAGAAAGCTTTTGTACCATCAAAATACCTGGAATGCAATCAAAATCAAGTCCCAGGTCAGTTAAGCAGATTTTGCATAATGAGTTCTTTTGTTCTGCATTTTCTCTGAATAATCACCACCACCACCACCACCACACACACACCCTCCTCAAGTCTAATTCCTTTGTCCACTTAAAAACCTATAGTTTTCCTGCCTTTGCAGAGGACAGATCCTTATAACATAGCCTAGACATGTGTGTGAAAGTTCCTGAGAAATGTCTTTGTTGTTGCTGTCATGGGAGTCTGGTGACAAATTTACTTGCTACCTATCTGCTGTGTACTAAAACACTTTCCCTCTAAGCTGGAACACTGGACTGCAGGGATCCAGACTTGCTGCTGAGCTGAAATAACTATCCTTACTCGCTTTTAAATTTAATTTTTTATATTATCGCTATTGTACTGACCATGGAATTATTTTATTAATAATAATAATTATTATTATTATTCACATTTTATATCCCGGTCTTCCTCCAAGGAGCCCAGAGCGGTGTACTACATACTTAGGTTTCTCCTCACAACAACCCTGTGAAGTAGGTTAGGCTGAGAGAGAAGTGACTGGCCCAGAGTCACCCAGCAAGTCTCATGGCTGAATGGGGATTTGAACTCGGGTTACCCCAGTCTTAGTCCAGCACTCTAACCACTACTCCACATTGGCTCCACACTGGAATCACAAAGCTTCTCCCCTTCCCCCTTCGTAAAGTCTTGATTTTAATGTATGCCAATGATATGGCTCTTATCGCATGTGCACTGGACAGCCCTGGACACTCTCTGTGTGAGCTTGCCACAGCACTATCCCTGTGCCCGAATGCCTGAGAGCTCCTAAACTACTGAGTGGAATCCTAGAGACCTTTGAGACTGGGTCATTCCCTACATGGGCTTTTTGTGGGCTAACTTCTGAGCCTGACTGCTAGAGAGTCCCAGTGTTACCCTTTGCTAGCTGTGTGTACACAGTACCACAGATTTTAGTGCTATGTTGACATCTTGCTGTTTTTCCTTGCCCTTGCATTGGCAAAACACCTTTGTAGGGGCCCCCAACTCTTCTCTTGGAGGGAAATAATTGTGCATGAGTCATATAGTTATAGATAGGTATTAGCACTGCTCTTAATTTTCTCTTTTCTCTATTGCTTTCCCCCTTCTCTGTCCACATTCCAATACAATATGAAATAGATGCTGTCAGGCAGGAAGCTCTGCCTGAAATGACAGGGGAAGCCACCGCTGGCCTGCCCTGCCATGGCGGCACGTAAGGCGACCTTCCTCGCACCCACCCTCCCTTTTGTACCCCATAGGGTTCCCCCTTTGCTCGTAATGAGGAATCCTTACCAAATTTCCCTTTGCCAACATGCACAACCAGGTTGAACTGGTTTGAGCTGAACTAGGCCCAGTTTGCCTTGTAAATTACACCTGGAAACACATACTGCCCCCCCTTTTTGGAGGGCCAGTCTGGTTTGAGCTTGAAATGGTCTAACTGGGCCAGTTCGAATCAAACCCAGTTTGATTTGAACTGGTTCTGCACATCCCTAGACTAAAGCAGGGCTGCACAACTTGGGAGCACACAGCGCTCCCAAACCTGGGTAGAACAGTTTTTGATTGTGTCAATGACCTCATAGTCTAGCCGCTGTTGTCCACATTTTGTTAACAGCCAGGTTGCATTACCCTAATGTGGGCTAACTTTGAGTACTGCAGAAACTCCAACTGGTTCATAATATCAATTGAATTGTTAATTGGAGCATGCTGGTTTGAAAGTATCTCATTAGTACTAAAAGATCTACATTGGCTACTAGTCTGTTTCCAGGTATAATTTACAATGCTGGTTTTGACCTTCAAACCTCTAAAACAGTTCAAGACCAAGGTACTTAAAGGTCTGCTTTCTCCTATATGTACATGCTCAATCTCTTTCTGTGGCTCTTTTCCAGCTACTCCTACCTCCAGCAATTAGGCAGGTAGCAACTGGGGAGACAACCTTTTTAGTAGCACCTCATCTTTGGAATGGCTTCCTTAGATCTGTGAAGTGCCTACATCTTCATCATCATCATCTAGGTGCTAATTAAGTGTTTCTTTTGAACAAGGCTTTTAACCAAATTGTTCTTGCTTTTTTCTTGGATTCATGGCTTTGATTTCTATTTTACTTATTTTGGCTGCTTTTTGTTATTTATCAATGATTGGGATTGTATTATCTATTGTTTTAATTTCATTTAAGCCATTTTTGGCTTAATTTTGAAGACATTAATTTTGAAGACATCTTCAAATTCACTTTGCTGTCATCTTCAAGACAGCAACCAAAATTCTAAAAATACGTCAAGTTACAACAAGCATACGTAATTCTGACATCAGGATTCAGAAGGATTAGAATAAAATACAAATACAACCAAATGTGTCCTAACAGTGTTTAAGATATAATTTTTCTACCAATCTCCACTATTTCAGAGTGAAAATCCTGAGATAACTGAAAGACCCAATGCTTGAATTGACATAATCAATTGATTTTATATGGACTCAAATATTGCAAAGGAAAGTTATAATATGGAGTTTTATTTCATTGTGTTAAGCTATGAACATATTGGTACAGCTTTTCAGTGAATGCTTCTAATGAAAACTTTTCTAGAACTCTGGTTCTCCCAGCAGCTCCCATTGTCCTCTTTAGAGTAGAGTCTTTCACAAATTTCTCCATGGCTTCTGAAAATTGGGTTGGAAAAGGATCACATAAGAAGCCCGTCACATTGTTTACGACTGATTCCAAAGGCCCACCTGAATTGACTGCAATGACTGGGCACCTCATGTACATAGCCTCTAAAGGGACTATGCCAAAGTGTTCATTACTTGGTGTATACAACACACATGTGCAGTTACTAAGAAGAGCTATCTTCTGTTCATCAGAGAAAGATCTCAGGAATGTAATGTGCTCATCAACTTTAAGTTTGGTAGCAGCAGTTTTCAGTTCTTCATAATAGTCCATATTTTCTTGAACTGCTTCGTCATAGCCACCAGCCAAAACCAGGTGAACTTCCTTCCACTCCTGAGCATCGAGTCTTCCACGAAGGTCATGTAAAGCATTCAGAGCTAACATTAGATTTTTCTTCCTCTCATACCTATTGATGGAAAGAAACATGAATCTCTTGCCGTTGGGAACTATGCTAGCTACATCCATGGAAATGACAGTATCAAATGTACTGACATTCAAAGAAGGGTACAAGACATCTGGATTTATGTGAGACAAGGACTTGAAAGTTTCTTTGAAAACATTTGCTGTGAAACAACTATTGACAAGAATACAATCAGCCATGCCAGTTGTATACTCTTCCAACCAGTCCAGTGGGGCTCTGTAGACACGTTTAATAAAGGTTTCCCTCTTAGTCAAGAGCTGATCGGGAAAGTGACAGTAAAACAAAACCTTCTTGTGGGTTCGGGCTAGACGGAGAATTGGAATACAAGCAGACACCTGGAGAAACAAAGGAAAGACAAACACTGTTATTCAAAACAACAGCTAAGATTTTATACCACAAAGTTAGAACCCCTGCTAATTTGGAAAAGAGGCACCTTTTAACTTGGTGATTCTCTTTTATTTAGCAGGGGAAGAGTAAATGTCCCTATCCACCCTCAGCACAGTACCTCCAGTGACTGTTGCTGGTGTTTACTTCATGTTTCTTTTTAGTTTGTGAGCCCTTTGGAGACAGGGATCCATCTTCTTTATTTATTATTTCTCTGCGTAAACGGCCCTGAGTCATTTTTTGGAAGGGCGATATAGAAATTGAATAAACAAACAGTAAATGTTTGGGTGTGCTCTGCCAAAATCTCCCATGCTTTCCAACAACCTGGATCAGAAGGGATCCTGGATGCATCTGGAACAGAAAATTGAGAAGCTGTTCTTTCTTCATTGTGACTAGCTACTACTGCTCTGCTAGTAGTAATTTAAGGAAGCCTTATCTCATTTTCTGTGGGGTGGAAACACATAGGAACATAGGAAGCTGCCATATATTGAGTCAGACCATTGGTCTATCTAGCTCAGGATCATCTTCACAGACTGGCAGCGGCTTCTCCAAGGTTGCAGGCAGGAGTCTCTCTTAGACTTATTTTGGAGAAGTCAGGGAGGGAACTTGAAGCCTTTTGCTCTTCCCAGAGTGGCTCCATCCCCTGAGGGAATATCTTATAGTGCTCACACTTCTAGTCTAAGGTAGACCTTGCTTAGCTAGGGGGACAAGTCATGCTTGCTACCACAAGATCAGTTCTCCTCTCTGAACCAATGAGAACCAGCTCGCGTTTATGATTACTTTACTGAGACTGGGTGAAATCCTAACATGGATTAGTTCAGAGCAGTTTCTCTTTGCACCTACTATTTGAAACCTACCATTGTATACACCTGCAATTTGCTCCACAATACACACCCTAATTCTATTCTTTATACATGTTCTGGGTAACAATTTCATTTCTTCTAGATTTTTTTTTAAAAATTCTGATTGCCTGAACTCTAAGCCGCCTGACTGGTTGACCTCCACAGCACCTGAAAGAGGGTGGGATATGTCCAAAACCAACTCATGCCTGCCACAGTATGCTGTGTGTCAACAGAGAAGGGGCGGGAAGGCAGGTACATGTTGGCAAGCAGCCAGCCAGCAGGCCAACAGCAGTGGAAAGGGGGAACTCTTGGGCTCTCCCAAGAGCAGGAGGTAGGCTTGGGAGGAATCAGAAATCCCCATAGAGACAGCATAGGTTACAGACTACTATTAAAGAGCAGAGGGAAAGCATCAAGGAGAAAAGGGATTCAAGGAGTGCAATAGATTTGGCTCCAGGGGAGGATCAAAGTTTCTGTGCCAAAATGTCCTAGAGGAGGAGTGGAGAGAGGCACAAATCCCTCTCCTCCACACTGAGGGGAGAAAATCAAGACAGGAGATGCACTGCCTAGCTCCCAACACTGATCCAAGATATTGGACAATAATCTTAACCTTGTTAGAGAGGGAGAAAAATAAAACATTTTTTGCTTTGGGGGAGTAACTTGTCATTTGAAAAGTGAATGCAAAAAAATTATTAGCCTTAAATATTAACTTTAGTTAAGCAAAAAGTTATGTAATTCTACTTTCAACCAAAGTTAAAAAGTTACATTGATTTGTTGGGAATGCATGAAACATGGCAAATTGCCTACTAGCATCACTTTTCATTTTCAGAGTTTCTTTTCTATAACGCTACAGAAGCACCCTAGTTTACTCAAATCTCACCCTTACAGCCATGATATTATCTTGTCAACTGATAGCTGCACCCAGATTCAAAAATTCATCCTTATTCTGGCAAGTTGTTGCATCTCACTCATCCTGTAGTCCACCTGAGATTGATTGCTCGATACCTGCACCCTTATGGGAGAAGCATGATCATGCACTGTATGAGAAGAATGAAGCAGCTGTTATGGTCTCAGATTTGGATGTGGGCCATTTGCCAGAGTGGCCACCAGTAATAGATTCACTGGCAAAGCAGTTTAAACCTGGGAAAGCCACTGGCAGTGTTTACATTTCTGCAGAAGTAATTAGAAATAACTGAGCATGTTGTGCCCCAGTTCTGGCCTCCCTCTTTTCCTTTATTGATTGTACTGCATGGCTTCCAAAGGATTGGGGAGTGGTAATAATAATTCCAATCTATAAAAAGGGTGAAAGAAAATTACCTGCAAATTATCGACCTATTAGTCTCCTAAGTATAGCAAGTAAGATGTATGTTAGAAACTTATATGAGTGATTAGTGGATTGGATGGACTCCAAAAATATTCTTGCTGAGGAGCAAACTGGTTTCCATGCAGGTCACCCTGTTATGGATCCTGCCTTAGTATTACAACATCTAGTAGGAAAATATACTTCCAATACTTCCAAATATACTTCCTTATATGCAGCATTTGTTGACAGAATTCAATCTTGCCACCACTCTGGGGGCACTCAATTTGTCCCCTCTGCAATAAAACTTTTTCCCGCCAAAGTTCAAGCACAGCTCCTATATAGAGCTCAACTTGACACATATTCTAACTTCTCTGACGTGGAATCCATGCAGACTAAGTTTCTGAAGAATATTTTCCAGGTACCCCAGTGTGTGTCTAATGCTATCCTTCATCTGGAAACAGGATTGCTTAAAGTGGAGGCCAGAGTATGGATTAGCATCCTTGGATTCTGGCTAAAGCTGGGTTTTCCAACCTGTAGGTTTAGTTCCATCTGTGCTACTAGACACCAATCCCATGGGATGGAAAAGTTAGAGGAGAGGCTGCAGTACTATGGTTTCTTTCCTCCTGTACGGATATCTATGGAGTATGAAAATGCCATGGTAAACCTTAATAAAAGTAAAGTGTGCCGTCGAGTCCGTGTCACTCCTGGCAACCACAGAGCCCTGTGGTTTCCTTTTTGTAGAATACAGGATGGGTTTACCTCCCACACAGTATGAGGTGATGCCTTTCCGCATTTTCTTATATTGCTGCTTCCCGATAAATGGGAAACATATATGGGAATCTGCCAGACTATGGGAAACATACCAGTGGGGATTTGAACTAGCAACCTCATGCTTGCTAGGCAAGTCATTTCCCTGCTGTGCCAAACGTTAGGCAACAAATATATTATATGGAGCAACAAGGTGAACAGGGTTCCATTCCTGCTGGTGTCTATGTATTTGGGTAGCCAAGTTTTAAGTTTAAGCCCTGCTAGATATCTTAACTCAATTACAGTGCCACAATACTGCAGAGCTCTGACGTCGGCATGTTGCAATGCCTCTCAAACAGCAGTTTCAAAAAATCCCAAATGAGAACGTCTTTGCCATTGTAATTTGGGAGATAACAAAACTACGGCTCATGTGCTCAATTATCGTCTATTTTTCTTGAGATCTATGGCACAAATATATAACTCCTTTTATAAGTTGTAATCCAGGTCGCACTGACTCTTTTTATCTTGATTATCTCCTAGCTGACCAGAATGATCTAATCTCTTATAAGGTGGCTAGGTTTTGTTTGACAGCCAGCAAAACTCACCAGCTCATTATGAATTCAATTTAGCTGTTCTGTTTTGAGGTTTAACTTGTTAATGTTATATTACAACTTTTATGGTTTACTCTGTTTGGTTTCTGTGTGTATGTATTTTTATTGCACTGATCTGTGACCGCAATAAAGTATTTGAAAATCTTCGAAATCACCCTCCCATACTTGAAATCACAGTCATGAAATTTTCAGAAAAAGTACAATTTCCCCACCTGCTCCATGTGAAGTTCCTTGTGAAAAGTTGTTGGCGGACATCCAGACTAGTGCAAGCATGCTGCACTGGAGCAAGGATGTTGCACTAGCTACTTCTGCTAAGTCCAGACTAGTGTTGCACTGGTGCAATAGGGCATGCTTGCACAATCCAACCTATTGCACACCTCCTGCTGTGAAACCCCTTTCCCGGTCCATATATGTTGCAAGGAATGATGCAAAGCTATCCACTAGGCCTGTGCAGTTGAGGGTTATCGGATGCTCTGATACACACACCCTGCCCCCCGCATGGAAGCAGGTACTCTTGCGTGCAATTGGCACCAGGTAGTATTTTCTGGGTTCAGTACAGGGGGTTCCTTTTTAATCGGAACCAGCACCCACACTGCAGAGTCTGGAAGCATGCAGGGAGGCTGGGAAGGTGCGCAAGGATGCTGAGGACTGTAGTTCCTCCTAGAGCTGTCCCCATGGGATGAACTATGGACCTCAGGTGTCCCCACAAGCCCTCTCAGCCTCCCTTGTGCAGATACTGGTCCCAATAAAAATGAACCCCCTGCACTGGGCCCAGAAAGTACTACCTGGTATCGATTGCACCAGGAGCAGCTGCCTCCATGTGATGTGGCGGGAAAAACGTGCATCAGAACATCCAAAACCTCCCGACTGCACAGGCCTTCTATCCACTCTCCTCACCCTACAAGCCCAATGTTTGTGCAAGCAGACCAAGAGCCCAAGAGACTGAACCATTTAGAACATCCACTTAGCTATGTGACCTTCTTGCATGTTTGTTACACTGCCGTAGTATTAGTTGGGATGTGGCCAATGATAGGTGTACAATATTAGAATAAGCACAAAGAAGAGGATATTCATAGCCAGGTTACAATTTTGAGGTACCACATTGTGGTATGAGTACAAAATACACCTGAATGAGAAATACTGAACGTGTGTGAAAATCAAAATTGAACTGTTATGAAAAAATAAGCGGTTTGGATGCCTTTGACTCCACAATGATAGACTGCATAGGGGATGATTCCCATGGGATGGGAACCACTAGCTCTGGGGTAGCTGTTTGCTGCACATAGGGCACCATTTCCTCAAACTGCCCCCATGCTCCACTACATTTCCTTTCATGGCACGCCAGAGCTTTGAGGTTCCTCCACTTGCTCTATGTCTTATCTGCCTCCAGACAGAGATTAAAGTACTGCATCATGAAGTTCTTCTTCGCCTTGATGACCAGTACACCATCCCCAACAATAGCTGCTTGGGGTTTGCCAATGGGCCCCATGACGGGGGCCAAGACCATTTGCCTGGCTGTCATCTGCTGCTGCTGGGCCCTGGCTGTGTGCACTGTAGAGGCGGAGGGTGGGTCTGCAAGGGGAGAACATGATGGACGAGAGGATGGCAGCTGGGTACGTGGCAACAAGTGGACAGACACCTTCATGTGCATGGTTGTCCCTGGTATAGCAGTATTGTGTTCCAGGAATGTGGCTACAAACTTGTCACAGAAAGGCACAGTTTGAGGACATACATCTGGGCATTTGCTGTGCTCCATAACCACCTTGAACCTTTGGCAGAGGACAATTATGCACTTGCAGCACTGTTCCTGTTCACTCATATCCACACTGTGCCATCTCCCGTGCAATATGGCAGTACACTGCTGCACTGTGGAATAGCTTCAAAGTCTTGTCTTGGACTCCCTGATCTATCCAGAGATTCACCAGAACAGTAGTTTCCTTGTCATTCCAGGCCACGGCCCAGAGCTTCTTTGGTGTCAACTGCTGAGGTATACCATTGTCACTCTTGGGTTCTCCCTGCTTGGCAGTGGTGGGGATCTCCCTTTGGCCTCTGGCTGAGTGGCTATGGGCCAGAACTGTTTGGGGGATTTGTGTGAGATACTGGTCTATGCAGTGGGGTTGTGGGTATGCCGGTGTGGGGATGTGCCATTGTCTAGTGTGCTGCCATGCTGGTGTTTTTTCCTCAGGAGCAGAATTGTTTTCCCAGGTGTATAATCTGCACAGCACCTTCCATGGGGCAGGAGTGAGTGATGGGGTGCCAGCTTCCATAGGGTTCCCAAGCTGCAGCTGTGTCCCTTGGCAGATGATGGCTGTGGATCACTTGGGAACCCAGGGGAGGGTGGAAGAGGATACTACTATAGTGCTGCTGTACATTACATGGGAACATAGTAAACTTTATCTTACAGGCCCTTTGCCCATGTACCTGGAATTGTCCACACCTGCCCACACAATTTCAGTCCTCCAGCTGCGGATGGAGTATGAATCCCATCATCCCCGACTATTCAATGAAGCAAGGATGAGTGGAAATGTGATGCAGGAACCACGGGGGCGGGGGGGGGGGCAGTTGTGCAGGCCAGGTATACACTGACTGGCAGTGGCTCTGCAAGGTTCCAGGCACTGCCAGGGAAGGCACTTGAGATGTTCTGCATGCAATGCAGGTGCTCCACCAATGCGTTGCTGGGCCCGAGGAGGGGCAGGCGGTTGGGCTTTTGGGCAAGGTCAAGTTCTGTTGCCCCTTATTGCAGGTGTGTGTTCTGGTCCCATTCATGTGTGGGAGTCAGTCAGGAGTGAGGGCAATTGTGGACGCTATTCACTAGGCATCCCAGGAGGCTGGGGTTCATTCCTGTAAGCCAAGGGCATGTGGTATACATCAGGTATTGTGTGTGTAGCCCATTCTTCACAGCATGGGTCCAGGCTGAGGAAGCATGGGCAGAGATAGTGTGTGTGTCCTCTGCTGTCAGCCGTGACCTGCATTTGTATTCCTTTAAAAGGAGGTGATGCAGTTGTGAAGGAAGGTGTAGGTGGGCATGTCAGGTGTGGATGGCATGGTGTGTGTTCAGGAAGAGTGCAGCCAAAGGTGTTCTGGCTGCATGGCCATGGAGTGTGGTGGGGAGGCTAGAGTGTCAGCAGGCATGGTCCGTTCTAATTACAGGCATCTATGGGTGCCATGCAGGTAAAGTCGTGGCCCATCCAGGTAGCCAGGGTCAGCGCAATCTTGTTAAGGGTGTCTGAGCAGATGACTAACCCAGATCTGATCCTAGATTAAATACTGTATTATGTCTTAGATTAAGAATTGTACTGTCGCATACAATTATCTAATAAATACAGTGTTTTGTTACAGAAATTAAGATATTATTGAAAAAACAGAGTAAGCAACTTAGCAAGTTCTTTTAAAACTTTGGAAGACTTCAACTTCTGACCATTCCTAGACCTATCACATTTCACAGCCATATTACGAATACAACGGATATTTATATACCGCTTTTCAACAGAAGTTCCAAAAGTGGTTTACAAAGATATAAATTGCTATATTTTGTTATTTCTCTGTGTAAACCGCCCTGAGCAACTTTTGGAAGGGCGGTATAGAAATCAAATTTTCTAAAAAATAAAAAAAAATAGGCTCCCTGTCCCCAAAGGGCTCACAATTGAAAAAGAAACATAAGACAGACACCAGCAACAACCACTGGAGGGATGTTGTGCATGGGCTGGATAGGGCCAGTTGCTCTCCCCCTGCTCAATAAAGAAAATCAGCACTTTAAAAAGGTACCTCTGCTCAGTTAGCAAGGGATATTGATTTCAAATAACTAAATACAGGGATTGCATAAGAGCACAGCGGTGGAGTGTTCACTGGCAAACAAATAAATGACTCTCGTGCTATTTGTGATCCTTTGAGCATGGTCAAGCCATGCAACATCTATTCTGTAATGCAGAGCATTCTTGGGAGCAGTGTGATAGCTGGTACTTACCATGGGCCAGAGTTACTCCCAGGAGACAATCCAATTAGTTTCTGGCAGAATTTTTGTACCCTGGATACTTTTTTGCTCACAGGAAGGAAACCACTACATTTCCTTTGGGAATTTCATGCACCAGACTGTTGGTGAAAATGGCTGTTATGGGCAAAGTGACAGAACCACTAACGTGTTTTTGCAGGAAAATTGCATCTGGAGTAAGCAATTACTACAAAACTAGACCAATATGGAGTTAGGAAGCATATAAAATCTTGTCACATGTAATTCTGCCCTATCCTGGAAGCAATATGAAGAGTTATCCCTAAATTAGACACATACAGAGTAATGTTGCAAGCCAGCTCTATGGTGGGAAGGGGCGGGGGAAGAGGGAAACATTCCTTACACTGCTTTTTCTCATGGGCTTGGAGTCCATGGATGCTTTGGACACAGAAAGAGAGTTTTGAAGATGCCCCTTCCCTTGCTTTTCCTGAGGCCTCACTGATAGATAGTGGGGTGAAGTAGACAAAAATTGCATCTATTGAGCAATGCTCTGGGAATTAATCCCTGATTAAGCAAGTATGGATTTTATGCAATATAAGAAATAGGTGCTTTACTTCTACAGCATTTAGCAAGGAAAGAGCAACAGCAACTCCTTTAAGACTTTTGGGGTGTGGAACCATTTTCCCATTCCTTTTCCCAAACCATGGCCAGTTTGGACAGTTGTCCACTGGCACACGTGGTAACACTGAGGACATAACAGAAGCATGCCTGCCCTGACATCACCAGTGGACCTTCCAATCAATGTGCTCTCAGGGCATCCTTTTGATCATGGGAGGGGACACTTGTCTGATGCACCCCTCTGCACTGCTCCAGCAATTTAGATGAATGCCCCTCTCCTGCGATTAAAGGATGCTACACGAGGAAGTCAGGGCATCTGCACTCTTGGCATCTCCTCATGTTACTTCATGTGCTGGCAAACAATTGTCCAAACCAGCCCATTATTAAAGAATACATACATTCTTTCAATGGTGATGAAAATAAGAATAAGAATGGCTAGTACTTGGGGAGGAGAGCTGGTCTTGTGATAGAAAGCATGAATTGTCCCCTTAGCTAAGCAGGGTCCACCCTGGTTGCATTTGAATGGAAGACCACATCAATCAATCGATCAATCACATGGGTAAGCACTGTAAGATATTCCCCTCAGGAGATGGAGCCGCTCTGGGAAAAGCAGAAGGTTCCAAGTTCCCTCCCTGTCATCTCCACGATAGGGCTGAGAGAGACTCCTGCCTGCAACCTTGGAGAAGCTGCTGCAAGTCTGTGTAGACAATGCTGAGCTACATAGACCAATGGTCTGACTCGATATATGGCAGCTTCCTGTGTTCACCTTTATATCACATTAATTGGGCTAGATTACTAGACTTTATTTTTAAAGGCCTCGACCTGTCCACGTACAGAGAGATAAAATGGGAAACAGGCAGACAGTGTTGCGCCTAAAGGTTACCCCTACTGATCTACCTCAAGCCCCCGCATTGCCGCTTGCGCGCGCCCACCTGGTCGCAAATAAAGACGTCGAACTCTTCCCCGCTGAGGAGCAGCACGTGCAACGCCAGCCAGATCATCCGCAGAGCAGCGCAGAGGGCGTGGCCTCGTCCCAGAATGCTCCGCGGCAACCAGCCACCCGCCGTTCGCACTTCCAGCTTGCGCGTCTCGGAGAAGCAGCGCTCGGGGTCGTAGCGTGGTGTCCAGATCTGTACGCGGCAGCCCCGGGAGCGTAGTGCGAGAGCAGCGTCTACGATCAACCGCTCTGCTCCACCGATACCCAGATCTGGGTGTAGGAAAAAAACAGATGGGCTGTTTCGCTGTTCGCGCTCCGTTGCCGTAGCGGCCATGACTCTCTTTACACCAAGCTTCCGGGCCACGTGGCACTTGTTTAATACGCATGCGCGGCGTACTCTCGCTCAGCTCTCAAACGTACGTCCTAAAAGCGTCCTACCAATGGGGTCTCTTAGATATTGCCTGTTTTTCGCCTTGTTTTCGTAATACAGCCAGTACTGATCGGAACTGGATGAGGGAGGCCGTAGTCGATCTTTCTGGAGGAAATGAGCGGTGTTTGGGCCCTGCAGTTTCTTTTTGCTATGGAAAATGTTGATTGGAGTTAGGCACTGAGAATGGCAGCCGGACCTAGGGGTCCTAACCTTTGAAGTGGAGTAAGGTCCCCTTTTCAGCTGGGTAGAGGATTCAGGCGACGTGTCCTGTGCTGTAAGCGTTGGGAGCGAAGGGCGTGAAGAACCGATTAACGCAACAGCTGGCATGGTAAGGGGATGGGGAGAGTGTGGGGTGGCGGGGAGGACCGTCGTCCTCGCTTCTTTTGTGTACTAATCATCTGCCCATTTATCTCTTCCTAGCCGGGCCCAAATCCCAGCGCTACCAATGTGGGCGCCTCCGGTCGCTCTCCCAGCAAAGCGGTAGCCCCGCGAGCTGCAGGATCTACCGTACGACAGAGGTAGGGAGGGTGTATTTTGGCTTATAGGAACTTTTTTCTCTAGTGGTACGCTGTAGAAATGAAGACGTTGTCGAGAGGAATTGCTTAACACCGGAGTTAAATTGCTTATCTTTCTGTGTAGAATAACGTCTGCTTTGACTGTCGTTAGAAATGGCATTGTGGAGTAAATAATCAAAAAACAGATAAATGGCTATGAAGTAGTCTAGAAATCTTCTCTCTCTTTTTAGTGAGTTGCTTGAGCACATGTACTTCTTAAACGTTTATTTAAAGCACCATGTTTTGCTATATTCATATATTCAGAGAAGCTTATACAAAGTTAAGTATAGAGAAACAAAAAACTTTTTTTAAAAAAATTGACACAAGTTAATACAAAAAAACTGGCCACCAGTGGTTAGCCTGCCAAAATGGGAACATCTTTCTGTATTTCCTAAAAGCAATGAAGGAACTGAGTCTTCTCAATATGAAGGGAGGAACACTTCTGCAACTTATTGTTGTTCACTGCTATGTAAGCTGACCAAAACCTGTATCTGCTGATCTAAATAAGTATTTAAAAAGCTAAAATCTGGCAGTGGCACAAGAAAAGCTTGGTAGGGAGGAATGTTGATTATTTGGTCACCACTGGTGCATCTGATTTATTTTTGCAGGAAAAGTGCTAGCTGTGGAACAAGAAGTGCTGGACGTACAGCTTCTGCAGGCACTGGTGGCATGTGGCGATTCTATACAGAGGATTCCCCTGGGCTTAAAGTGTATGTAAAAACTTTAAAAAAGCAATAGTTGACTTAGTTATTAGAGCATTCTTCCTCTTCCTAGATGTATAGGGTGTAGACTTTTAAAAAATCAGCAGTACAGTAATGTGACTGGTGAGGGTTCTGCAGTTCTATGTGCTACCCTTATCATGGTCAGTATTTCAGCAGCTTCTGTTGAGAATGATGAGTGAAGCCCCAGCCATCCTCTCCAGCATTGAATTGGGGAATGGACAGGAGTCATCCCTTCACAATGCAATTATGGGGAAGATCCTCTCTTGAGCACCAAGGTGATGGCTAGGGCTGGCCAGTTGAGTGGCACGGAGTTGCAACTAGGATTGCTGTTTGTTCAGGATTGGCCTGGAGAGTCCGGGAATTGGATATCCTGTGTCCGATGTAGGAAAAGTGTTGACCTGGACATGAAATATCCAGGAATTTTAGTGGGAATATTGCTATAATAACTCTGACCCATTTTCTGGTGTTTTTGTACCAGCATTGTAGATACATAGTGCCAGTGTTTAAAAGCCCCATGTTCTTACCCTTTCTCTCTGGTGCCAGTGCTACCAACTGGCTAGGCTGGCTATATATGGTTCACTAAACCCCTTTCTCTCCTCCTAGAGAATCTCTAGAGTTCGCAAGAGTACTAATGGACTTCTGGGTGTAGCTGTGAAGTATCTCTTGCATTTGTGTTACTGCCATTATATTTATTTCTCATATTTGATTGTATTTATTGAGGTGAAGCACTCCTAACTTTCTCCTAGGCAAGAATGCTAACAGCTGTCAAGCTCAGAATCCCCTGAGCAGTCTGTCCAGTCCTACTACTGCTAGTTTAAAACTCCTGGTCAAAAAAAGGAGGGTTTTCAAATCCCCCCCCCCAATTCCCCTACCCCCACTTTGAGCATTTTGTCCAGGAATTCTTTTCAATGAATGTGGCAGCCCTAATAGTGATTCTTGGAGCCCCATCCTTTCCCTCTGGCTCCAGAATTGGCACGGGGGTTGTGTGTGTATCAGCCCTGCAGTTGAGCTGGACTTCCAAAGCCCTCCACAATCCCAGTTCAGCTGCTAGGGTGATCCCCCACCTATTTCTGGTTGATGGGGTGTGTGGGGTGAGGCACAGCATGAAGTCAGAGACGAAGGCTGCAATCTTGCTTGGAAATAAGCCACTTTGAACACAGAGGGATTTACTTCTTGTACCATCAGTGCTTCTGCTATGCACAGATATGGTAAAAATTAAGAAGTGGGTCCTGTAATGTATATTTGTACTAAAAGTGGGCCATGGGTCTGAAAAGGCAAACGCTGCTGTTGTAGGCATGTTTTCTTGTGTTGCCTAAAGAGTTTGTAGACTACTGCTTCCAACACTAGACGAGCTGGAGGGGGAATATGAGTGGCAGGGAGAAGCAGGGGTGGAGGAAATGGACTTGGCAGTTGTTACTCCAGAATGCCCTTGCTTAATAAGTTCATTATCCCAATCATACAGAATAGAACAAGTGTTACTGTGGTGCATTGCTCAGTATTTGCATTTTAACAGTTGGAGTCTAAGTAATAATTATTTACTGTTTTTGATGAGAACATAAACATGAATATTTGAGAAGAAAAGCTGGTATTGTAATTTATTCTTTGATTCGTTCGGGACATTGGGATCCAGCAGCAATCTCTCTAGTTTAGCCTTTCCCCCCAACTGCAGTTACCCAGATATTTCTGGAAGCTTGCAAACTGGGATATGAGGGTGATAATGATCCCCTGTTGATGGTTTCCACAATCCAATATGCAGAGATTTCTTCTAGAGATGGAGGCTCCATTGAGTTATCATGTATAGTATACTTGATGGTTTTTCCATGAATTAGTCTAATAGTATTTCCTTGAGGTAATGCAAAGAATCATCATTATTTTTGTAGTACTGCACTCCATAAATTACGTGACTGTTCTTGAAAACTGATATTTACCTATTCTAGCGGTTGATAAACTTCTTTGCTTTTTTTTTTTTAGTGGCCCTGTTCCAGTTCTTGTTATGAGTCTCCTCTTTATTGCATCTGTATTTATGTTGCACATCTGGGGCAAATACACTCGCTCATAGACTTAGTGCTATCCCACCTGCTAACTTGAAAACTACAGGATTCTGGACCAAAAGAATGGCGGTTGGGTTTTTTTTTTTTTTTTTTTTTTGAAGAACATGTATTTAGGACATCCTAGACAGAACAAGATAAGATTCTCTCCCTTTATTTGATTCTGGTGTTGAATGGACTCTTAAACTTTCTGTTAAATAGGGTTTTTGATTCCTTTCAGACAGAGACATCTGTACATCTTATTAAAATTTTTATGCATAAATGAAACTGTGTATTTGTTTTTTGTACTGTCATGTTTTGTGGGTAGTTTTTAAAAAAGACATAAAGTGTTAATATGCTGCAATATGAAGTAGAAGAAATTACCATAATGTGTGTGCGCAAATGGTTAAAAAATTAATATAGTAGTGAACATTGTTTTTGCAGGACTCGGTACTATTTTGATGCTGTGCAAAATGTTTTAATTTCCTGGATGGAGTAGACGGGCACTTCTGAGAATTTCAAAATCAATTTCTTTATTTAATTTTAGTGCTTGGATCTGCTGTAGCAACTATCCAATAGGTGATCACTGCTTATTACTGGCAAATCTAAAACTCAAGCAATGGACAAATCCTGTGACTTTAAATGAATCAGGAACATGTAGTGCAATACTCCTTGGTTGCTTCTTGCAAATCCCATGGGTGGCAGCTGATTGGTATAAGACTTGGATATGTACTAATGTATGAAAAGAGAGTTCTCATATATCTGAACTGAGAAGGAAAGAACAGTGGAGAACAGTACTTTTGAACCTATCTGTATGTTTGTGCTATTGTCCTTACTGGTTCTGTACATGTTGCAAATTTGACCTATACTTTAGAGGGCAAATACATGAGACTGAAAATCTTGAAAAGAAATTCAGCATTGAGTTCTCCTAAAGTCCCCCCCCCCATTTTTAAAAAAAGAACCTTTGGGGGAAACATGCAAAATTTCCCCACCAATATTTCTCATTAAAATATGAGGTCAGTGTTCCAATAAAGGTCGATTAATCTGGAAGTTACGACTTCTGATGTCTTAGAGGTAGAATATGGTCATCTCTTTGCCTGTTTGTGAACAATTAAGAATTCACATGCTGGGCTTGCAACACATGCATTAACTATAAAATTGCCAATGTTTTCACATATTCAGATATAAGCAGTATTGGGCAGACCTATCAGAAATGATTTTCTATTATTTCAGGTAAAGCTTCCTTAGAAATTACAGGGGGGAAAGCAATACAGAGTGTGAAATGATGTCTTGAGGATTTATAGGTTGCTTTTGTCTTTGAACTCACAAGAGAATTGAACTGTCCTACATATACTTTCTTGAACAAATATATTGTATCATTAACTAAACACTGTCTTATATTTGTCAGCTCTTTAGGGGTTGTTCTCTTACTTTCCTTCCACCAACTATTTTTTATTGTACCAGACTCTGAATTTGCCCTCCAACAGAAAACTGTCAGGTTTCTTAAGTGCTGTTAGTGCTTCAGACATCTCAATGGCACATCATAGTGTGTACTCTTCAAAAGACCCTTTGCAGTATACTATCTCAGTATTAAGAGACCCCTTACTTCGAAAATAAGTTTGAACATTTGGCAGTGGGGCAGATTTGATACCATATGCAAATGAGTTTTACACTATTCTTAATACTTGCAACTAGGGGCTAATTAATAGTTGACTTGCAATAAGCATCGTGATGGATGCTTAACTTACATAGGTCACAATCCAATAAATCAGGCAACTAGTTCCATGAGTACTCTGCAACATGGCGAGGGGATCAGCTGTTCATCAAAGAAAGTCACAGTTTCTGCTGCAGTAATACAAACTGTTGCATGAACTTAGGCACATCTTTAGAACCTGGCCACAGTTTCCAATATTCCTTGTACATGGAAACTTTTCTTCTACACTTGGGCTTGGAGAGGGAGTGGGGTTGCAGTGTGTGTGTGTGTGTTGAGATACAACCCCCCCCACACACACACACTTTTAAAGGTGGGAATGACTCTCCATAGCATTACAAGATACTAAGCCTTTCACCCAGCTTATTTTGGTGTTAAAAGTAGTGCATTCAGCTAACAAATGGCAGGATTGTTTATGCAAAATTTGGTATCTGTAGGTAATCAGGAATTCGTTTTGCACAAACTTCAAAATATGAAGGAATCCAGTTCATTTAATGAGCAGGGCCTTGCTTTCCCCTCTCAAAGCCTGCTGAAACTTCTGCTAGCCTTCTGAAATAACGTTGAGACTGGCTCAGCAGCCCGCTTTGGGCAAAGATTTCTACGTCAGGGGAAGTATAAGAAGCCTTTTTCAGTGATTGCTGTTTGATTCCCCTGCTCATATGCCCCCTACAAAGATAACTATTTCAATATGCTTTATTTCATTTGGGGCTTTAATGGGGGTGGGATTAATATCTGAATTGCATAAAAATGTTGGCTTGGAACCCACCCCCCTCCCCATCCCTGTATGTGAGCAGAGAAGTTCTACATGTGTACAAGATAGGTGGCCAATTTCCACCATTGCCACAGCCACAGCCCTCGGCTTGGGGAATATTATCCAGGGCTTGGGGCTCCCTGAGTAGAGTGAACCTGGGATCTAAGCCATAATTGTGAATTTTCAGTGATCTGGTTATTTTTTAATTTGTTGGATGAATTTTTGAAAAGAATACGGTTTTTGGAACTTGGGATAGCAACAGCAGGTGTTACAAAGCTCATTTCTGACCTGCAACCTCCTTGCTACTATATTCTATTCTCATTCCACTACAGACAGACGATTAAACTGAATAGTGTGCCAGAGAGGGTAACGCTGAAGTGTAGAGAGCTGTCAAATGTTGACTGCGTTAAATAAAGCAGATCTGCTTCAATAGTGACAGCACCCAAACCTGACTTTAAGTTGCTGTACATTTTGTGTGGTAAAACACTGCTCTGCGTTCCCACATCTCATATTAAAACAATAAATCTTGAAGCCAGGTATGTTGTTAAACTTACCTCTCAATTATTTTAATGCTACACCTCTCCAACAGCTAGCTGACTTGGTTTTTCTTAATTTAATCAAGATCTGGGAGTATGAGTGGTGGTAACACTGCTTGTCCATTCATGTTCTCTCTTCTCTGATAAAGACATATAGCTAATAACTAGTAGTGTGGCCCCTGCATGTTATTGACAATGACTGGATCATATATTGGAAGTTCCATTTGGAGAATGCCACCCAGTAGAGCAGGATGTTCTCTGCTCAGCCACAGCCTAAAGCTGTAGTTGAATAAGGCTGTAATGCATTTTATTAAATAGGACAATTAATATTAGTGGACTTATTGGCAAAGAAAACACAGGCTAATGCTTATTGATAATCAGTGTGGCACATGATTACAATCCTTGGAACAACTCAGTAGAATCTACATATTGGACAGTTGCATGAGCCATGACTAAGCACCATTGAAAACAGTGAGACAAATTAGTAATTTAAAAGTGCACAAGAGTGCCTCTTAAGGCAAGTAGCGCGCACACACACACACACACACACACAAAGTTCCACCATTATAAGCCTCAAAATTCTATTGCTAATAAATATGACAAATGTTGAGGTAATAAATTGAAATTTGGCATGTGTGATCTACCTGATGAAGTCTACAAATGTGCCAAATTTCAAGGAGATCTGATAAAAGTGCTACTGCTACAGCAGGTTAAAAATTGCTGAAAATTGGCACTTCTGTCCTGTCTCCAAAATTGTAGAACACTATACCATAAAATTCTTGCAAATTTGGGTGGAAATGATTGATGTTCTCTTGCGGGCTTGCCTAAGAAGGAAATCCTTTATTGGTTTGGTAAAGTTTTGACCAGTGGTTCAAAAGTTAAGTTTTCCTGCCCCTTTAAAGCCTATGGGATTCTATTGGAAGTGCAATGCCTCTTTAGTGATGGAAGGTAAACTCTCAAGGAAGCAGGAGAAGAGACATGGAATGGACAGCTGGGGGAAGCCAGGTGGGTAATTAGAGCAATGTGCTTACTCCCAGTGATGTAGTTGCAAATTCAGAAATGCAGGTGCTTTCCATGATAGCCCCCATAGCCACACCCACCCTAACAGCCACACCCCATGGCCATCCCCTTCATTTAGATAGATGCAATAATTGGGGGGGGTTCTCTTACAAGGAGTCAAGGATCATGTAGACTCTAGGGAATGCACTGGAATGAATGACAGGGAATGCCCCTTGAAATGTACTGGTTCCTTCAAAATGGCCATAGAAATGCATGAAAATTCAATGCATTCCATGACCATTTGGAAGGAACCGTGGATTTCAGTGGGCAGTCTGTCATTCATTGTAGGATGCCCTGACACTTGTCCATCCTAGGACTTGCATGCTGACGGTCCCAAGTTCGATCCCTGGCATCTCCAGGTAGGGGTGGGAAAGACTCCTGCCTGGAACCATGGAGAGCCACTGCCAGTTGGCATAGCCAATACTGCGATAGCTGGACCAAGGGTCTGGCTCAGTATAAGGCAGCTTCCCTAAGTCAGGAAGCATGGTAATACAAGCAGTTGGAATAGCAAGAGCATCACATTATTCCCATATGGAAAGCCAAGGGCTTTGTGTCCCTGCTGAGACCCTGGAGGGGGAAAAGTAGCGGGACTGTGTCCCTGCCTGTCTCTGTAGCACTACACCACTGCTTACTCCTAAGCCTGCCCAGGATTGCTGTATCCTTTTCTTCCCCCTCTTCCATCCAATCTTATGTCAGGCAGAGACTGACTCCCTCACACTTCTCTCAGTCCCCAGCTGCCCATCCCCTGCTGTCAGAATTCTGACAGGAAAACTGCACTAGACTTCTGCAATAAGAAGATCCTCTTGACTTGACTGGAGTGGGCCACTTGAATTACACCTATTTCATCAAAAATACTGAGGTAATTCAGTGAAATTTAGCCTATTTACTGCCCATTCCCCCCTCCCTCCAGTTTCCAAGCTGCGGATGTTTTGAATGCTCCTGTCAAGCCTCTTTGGGGTGGAGTGGTGGCGGTTCTGCCAGTAGGATCTAGCAAGCTGTCTGAAATATCCTGTCTGCATAATAAAGGAGCTGTTACCGTGGATTCATGTCCAGTGTTCTGTACTGTGGCCTGGTGTGTTAACCTTGGCAACGAGGATGGGATTCCCACATGGTGGAAGTACTGCTGAATCTGCACTAGAAATATCCATAAAATGTGAGTAAACTGTTGATTAGTTATTTTAGGACAAGAGGCGCGGCAAGGCTTTTTGTAGACAGGACTCTTCAGACAGCTTGCTAGATCCTACAGGCATAACAACCACACAAGTCCCCTAGAGATTTGACAGGAGCATACACAACCACAGTTAATTTCTCTCTCCTAGACCTTGGAGTGGGAGAGAGCCATTTCCCATCTCCATGCAACTCTGTGCATTTCCCAGCACGGGTGGGTGGGAGGGAAGGGCTATACAGAGCCCCTTAAAGCCTTGAAACACAGATACACACAGAACAGCGGGGTGTGAACCTTTCAAGATAGTCTTGGGGCTTTACAGGGCTCAGTTATTCTTATAGCCCTCCCCACTGCCTTCCAGTACTGCATGGAGGTAAAAAATGCTCTCACACTGGTTTTTTGGTTGTTGTTTTTAACACTAATGTAGCCCCCTCATACATCTTCCAAAATACTGTTATACATTTTGTTTTATTTTATATCCCACTCTTCCTTGAAGGAGCCCAGAGCAATGTACATGGTTATGTTTATCCTTAGGTTGAGAGAGAATTGACTGGCCAAAGTCATCCAATGAGTTTCAGGGCTGAATGAGGATTTGAACTTGGATCTTCCTGTCCCTAGTCACACTCTAAGAATCCCACACTGGTTCTACTATACTGTTGTAAGACTACTATAATGCAGGACATCCTACAACTGTGTTGGAAATATATAAAATATAATACAGTGAACTGTATTATATTATACAGTGTTCATTAGAATCAACACTAAATGTGATATTGGGGAGGGTACTGGATTGCCAGCACTGTAATGATAAATGTCCTTGTCACAAACCACAGAAAATAGATCGTAAAAAACCTTGCTGATTTAAGACAAGAGTGAAGGCTATCTCATTTTTGCTCAAGCTTCACAAAGCTAGGAAATTGGAACCTAAGACTGATGCCTTAGCAGCTATGCCATGTGATCAGTAATGATGTTGTGCAATGTCACAAATGCTGCTTGATTACAACTTCCCTGTGATGCACCCACATGGACACCATGGGGCATCTTTGCTGATGCCAGGCACTCCATCTTCCCCATCTTCAGTTGGGCCTCAAAGACCAAGGGAAAGTGTAGGTGCATGGAGAGCAAGTTGGAACTGAGCAGAATTTGTAAAACTACACAACATTATTACTGATCATGTAGCACATCTGTTATCAACCTTAGGTTCCAATTTCCTAGCTTTGTGAAGCTTGAGCCAAAATGATAGCCTTAACTGTGGTCTTAAACCTTCAGGTTTTTTTAATGATCTAATTAGTAACTTAAGTCCTGTTAATTTTAATTAGACTTAGTCTTGACGCACTTGGTCTGGATGCTGCACATTTGTTATCTTTGGGAATCTGCATGCAAAGGACTTCTGATGTAAAATCTGGTGCTCACTAAATGCTCTGAATAACCAAGGATCTTGGTTATTCACATACTAGTTTAGGGGGCTGATCATGAGATGTAAGCAGCTGACAGGAATTGCCACCATAGAATAGTAGGATCTGTTGCCTCCCATGCCTCTTTGATCCACTGGATAATAACGGGAAGGTCCTGCAATATCTTCCCCTAGGTAAGGTTGTTAGGCATACTCACAACCAGTCACTTTGTTGGCCCGACCTTGGGCCCAAAGGAGCAGAAGGGAAAGTAGGTTTAGAAGCCTTCTTCATTCAGACAAGACTGCAACAAACTCTGGGCTTAGCTTGCATGTAGAAAACAGTAAGCTAAGCCACACTCAACCAAAGACAACCTAATCTTAAAGAGACAGGACATGTATACTACAGGTCTGGCTGCTTCTGGTGGCCTGATGAGGTGAGTGCCCTCTTCCCAGCGTGCATCCACTCCACCCATTTCTTCCACAGTAACTGCCTGAAGGGCCGATTGCAGCTCACATCCATGACCTGCAACTGGCTTGTCATCCCCATTGGGATGATTACTAGGTCAGTCTGGTTTTCAGAGAGGATGGTGTTCTAAGGCACCTGAATGCATCCAGTATCAGCATTCGTGGCATCCTTGCTGGGGGCGGGAGAGGGTTCTAACCAGACAGAACTAAGTCAGTCAAATGTTGCTCCATCCACCCCTGTTCCTGTGTACTACTCCACTCCTGTGCACATTCCTGTGCACTTATCACCCCCGTGGGCCACCTCACATTCTTTGGCAGCAACTTCTCACCATTGGCAAGCACCTTCAGCATCACCAAGAACCAGTCCTTCTTTCTCTCACCCTAGTACGCTGATGGAAGACCTGGCCTGCTAGAGCACGTGGCACGCGGGCGCTCTGCTAACTTCATTTCCCTGCTCGTGTGCCATTATGGCACACAGTGACACATGAGTAGACCCCTGACTGGGAGGCTACAAGCAGCCTCCCAGTATCGGGGGCCCCCCAAATCAAGGGGTCCCCCAAGCAGCCCCCAATCCCCACAGCCCCCACCGGCTCTGTGATGGAGCTGGCAGTCATGTGGGCAGCTGATCCGGCTGCCCAGGGCTGCACGTTTGTGTGTGGGGAGACCGGGCTAAGCCCGCTCTCCCTGCAAACCCGCCAGAAGCTCTTCTCACTGATCGTGCGAAGAGCTTCAGAGTGAAATAAAAATGACCATAAGAACATTAAATAGTTTGGTATAAAATCCATCAAATTGCTTCCAACCAAACTTCAAAAGAGTGCCTTAGCTGAGTCAGAGTTTTCTGTTAAAGAATTTCCCAATATAATTTGGTCCTTTTGTATTGCTCTAATGTCTTCAACTTTTTTTTTTAAGCAATTGACTTAAAGCCAGCCAGAAGGCATATGATTTGTAGTAAGCTCATTGCTTAGATGGCCACTTTACTACAATATGTGACATTTTAGGAAGGGCTGTAGTGTGGAAACTCCTTTTGCCTTTCAGTCAGCCCAGGGGAAACAGCAATAAACTGCTGCTGGATCATTCAATATTAATTTAACTATCACTGGTTGTGACTATACAGAGTTAGGACATGTCTAGCAGTACTTCCTGCAGGAAGTATCTTGGGGTGTATCTTATGCTCCAAAACCCTGCTCTTCTATAGCTAAATTTCTAGTAGGAATATATTCCTACTCCAAGATATATATATCTCCAAATGTTCCCCTAGACTGTAGTTGCCTCAGCATTCAATTACTACAACTGCCAAAGTTTATATACTGCTTTTCAACAAAAGTGCTCAAAGCTGTTTACATTGAACACACAGATAAATTAGGATGGTCCCAAAAGGGCTCACAATCCAAAAATACACATAAGATAGACATCAGCAACAGTCACTGGAGGGTTGCTGTGCTGGGTCTGGATAGAGACAGTTACGCTTCCCCTGCTAAATTTAACAGAATCACCACTTTGAAAGGTGATTCTTTGCTCAGTTAGCGGGAGTGTTACTCATAATAGTAATAATAGCCCAGCTACTATTTTACCAGTTAAAGACTAATACAATAAGATATTAGTGACTCTCTGGAACACCTGGCCAAATAGACAGAATCAATCCATGTTGTCTAATCCTTTGTTTTAACCACATTATACTACCTGTTTCTATTTAGAGTACAGGGTAATTTCGTCTCCTGCTTTCAAGTTACAGAACTGTTCCCAGAAGACTGTGCTAAGCATCTGAAGGGTCCACCTAATTTCAGAACAGACCTGGACTTGAAACAGTAAACCACACTCACATATTACTCAGGAGGTGGGCATTCATAGTAAGCCTGGTCCGTTGCAGGGCAACCAATGATGTCACACAGTACATCATAAAGAATAAAGGGACACGTGCTGTCCCTAGAACATGGTACAGTAGCATTGTGTGCCATTTAAGGATTGGGATATAGCTCAGTTGTCTGTACACCTTGAATGCCCAGAATTTACTCCAAAATTAATTATTTGCTGTTGAGAGTCTCAGAGTGCTGGACAGCAGCTCTACCTAGACATCTGAAGATTCAGCAAAAAGGGGTGATGTTACGTCATGTGTAGTTGCTTTTTTGCACAGGCCAGTAATACATTCCTTTGGTCACCTGTATGTTATGTAATAATAAGCTTGCTTTGTTTTAAACATAATACTGTACAATATCTTGGTAGTGCTTATGGCAGCCCTGTAAGGTAGGTTCATATTATTATCCTCATAATACAGATGGCAAGGCTAAGGCCAAGAAAGAAAATGAGTCCTTTCTCATGATCAGTGAGAAAGGGCTCAGGGTGCATGGGGAGGTAGCCTTGAAAACCTTACCTCCTCCACAGATTATTCCCGCCGTCCATGCTGGGCGCGGAGCTCGGGCACCCAGCTGTGCAGCTGCCTCCTCGGGCAGTGTGGAGGGTCGGTGGCCGAGACACATCACCCCCACTCCTGGAACTCCCATAATGCACCATGCAAGTGCACGGTGCATTGTGGGGATTCCCCAGCACTAGTCAGTAGACTGCTGCTGTGTTGACACTGCACAAAGCTGCATGGCACTGACACATGATCATTTAGCCTAGGCTAAGGATGGACTCATGCCCTTAACCCTGGCTAACAGGTGGGGCTCTTTGACAGGTTTGCCACCGTGCCACAACCAGGAGCCATGTGGCTCCCGGTGGTTTTCACATGCAGGCAAAGCCAGGCGTGGCTCCCTCAGCCCAGTTTTGTCTAGGCATGAGAACAGCTTCACTGACTTGCCTAAGATCACTTAGTGAGTCCCTAGCAGTAGCAAATTTGAATGGGGGCCTTCCTGGTCCACAGTTCAGTGTCTTAGTCACAACATTATTCCAGTCATCATTCTCATTTCTTCTAGGGATATCCTCCCCCTCCCCCTCCCCACCGTATAAATAGTTTCTTGTTTACTTTCCCCACAGGATTTGAATGCATACATCTAGGAGAGCCGGGAGAGCTATATAAGAGTAACAGAGTAGCTGATGAGGCTGTTGGATACAGAGACCTGGGACATCCAGCGTGGTGCCAAGAACTTGGTAAGACAAGCACAGCAAGAGTAGGAGGAGGAAGTAAATCCCCTTCCCTATAATTCTGAGGCTCCAGCAGGCAGCAATGAGGTACCCAGATGAAGGCAACACAGGGCAATAATAAACATGCATATGTAAGCAAATTGAATTTATATAATTGTATCACGTTTCAAATCAGATGAATGTCTACAAACATTTTAAAACATGCAAAAATCACTAAAGATGAAAAATCACTCTCATTTCTTTGACATGACTTGTTCTCCTAGTCCGCTCACCCTGTGGCGTAATACAGGTACAACGAAGAGAATATGGTGCTATAAGTTTCAGTAGTTCATATGGTTGTGTTTCCACACTGGGAAGCATTTGCAATAATGAAGGACCACAAAAGATTATGGAGATGATTTACTTCACAATGACATTTTCCCTGAAGAAATGGGATTGTGGACACTCACCTGTTGTTGCTTCTTTTATTTGTAAGCAATACAAAAGATTAGGAAAAACTATAATATGGTCCTAGGTTAACAATATATAACTACAAAAGATAAGATTATAAATGGGTATTTTAACAGTAAAGGTTAATAATGCTGCATAAAATTGTTTAAATTGCAATAAGGATTGTTTTAAAAAGTCATAATGCATTAAAAGTCCTCATAAATATGCTGGTTAGGTAATTTGTTCAAGTATCGTAAAGGTCTTCAGGCATATGTTGACTAGATTGTGTGATCTTATGATTCCAGAGAGTTTGTGTCCTTATAGATCCTTATAAAGTCAGATGTGTTTCGACTCGTAGTCTTCCTTAGTGACTTTCCATATATTGTTCTCATGAGGGCATAGCGCCTCCAGACTCTCTAAATAAAATAGCCCGACTCTATAAAAATTACTTCCACCCCCTATTATACTCATCATCTTGTAAACTAAATTAAAAGGAGAAACAAGCTTACCCTTTTGATCCAAACAAATTTTCACAGTATTCCCTAGGTCCACTTCTCACTCAGCTGCCCTCAGAATCATGCGCTTGGCCTCTGGCAAGACATGTGGCGCCCCCCCCCCGGTATTGGGGGTCCAAAGGGTGCCAGGGGGGAGTGGGGAGACATTTGCGCTCACATCTTTATTATGCGGGGCATGCCAGTTAGATAAGTACACCCCACACCTATCCTATATTCGCTTTAGGATGAGGTAAGAAATGAACACAGGTTTCCAGACAATGCCATTCAAATATTATTTCTTGTTTACACAGACAGGTGTTATTGACTGGTTTGTTTTATCCAGACATCGAGTCCTTCCCAAGGACCTGAGATGGCTGAATTTTATTGTCAATTGTTATAGATATCGTCGCAGAATATAGGCTGTTCCCAGTAAAGCTGCTTTTTGTAATTGGCTGATGGTGATTTCTGTGGCCCCTATGGTGTTGAGGTGCTCTTCAAGGTCTTTTGGAACTGCACCCAGGGCGCCAATTACCACTGGGATGATTTGGGTCTTCTTCTGCCACAGCCTTTCAATTTCAATTTGTAGATCTTTGTATTTGGTGATTTTTTCTATTTCTTTTTCTTCTATTCTGCTATCCCCTGGTACTGCTATGTCGATTATTTTGACTTGTTTTTCTTTCTTCTTGACTACAGTTATATCTGGTGTATTGTGTGGCAGATGTTTCTCTGTTTGTAGTCGTAAGTCCCATAATATTTTTACATCTTCATTTTCTTCAACTTTTTCAATTTGATGGTCCCACCAATCTTTGGCTACAGGTAGCTTGTATTTTTTGCAGATGTTCCAGTGTATCATCCCTGCTACCTTGTCATGCCTTTGTTTGTAGTCAGTCTGTGCGATCTTTTTACAACAGCTGATTAGGTGGTCCACGGTTTCATCTGCTTCTTTACAAAGGCGGCACTTGCTGTTTGTTGTGGATTATTCGACTTTTGCTCGTATTGCATTTGTTCTTAGTGCCTGTTCTTGCGCAGCCAGTATTAAACCCTCTGTTTCTTTCTTCAAGTAACCATTCTTAAGCCATTGCCAGGTCTTGGTGATGTCCGATTTTCCACTTATATTGTGCAATTATTGACCATGCAGTGGCTTATTTTTCCATTTTTCTGCTCGGTTCTTGACTTGTTCTTTCTTGTAGGCCTGCTTTCTTTCATTGGTGTTGAATAGTTTCGTGTTATTGACCATTTGAAGTGCATCTTCTGTGTACTCCACATGCTCATTGCTTTTTAAATACATATCTGAATGTTTTTGCTGGCACCAGTTGTTTCTAAACATTTTAGAATCCATGTGTGTAGCAATGAATCGAAGGCTTTCTTGTAGTCAATCCATGCAACACTTAGATTGGTTTTTCTTCTCTTGCAATTTTCTAAAATCATTTTGTCAATCAGCAGCTGGTCTTTTGTGCCTCTGGTGTTCAGGCAATTTCCTTTCTGTTCAACTGGAAGCTGTTTGGTTGTTGTTGTTGTTATTACATTTATATCCCACTCTTCCTCCAAGGAGCCCAGAGCGGTGTACTACATACTTGAGTTTCTCCTCACAACAACCCTGTGAAGTAGGTTAGGCTGAGAGAGAAGTGACTGGCCCAGAGTCACCCAGCTAGTATCATGGCTGAATGGGGATTTGAACTCAGGTCTCCCTGGTCCTAGTCTAGCACTCTAACCACTACACCATGCTGGCTCTCAAATTTAACTGTGTAGTAAAATAGGCCACAAAATATTGTCATTAACAATAAATAAATAGGTGATCTGGTGCAGAACACCTGAGCCCCTATTCCCCACCACCCCACCACTTTTTTGTTTGCCACCCCCACTGCATCTGCCCGCCTGCCAGGCCCATCGGCTGCTTCAGCTGCCCACTGTTTGCTGCTTCAGTTGCGGCAGCCGCCAGCCATTCATGGCCACCCATCTGCTGGGTCCGGCCGTGGCCGCCACTCTGGCTGCCCGCCAGATCCGCTGGTTGCTGCCGCGCTGGCTGGCTGGCTGGCTGGCTGCTGGTCACAGCCACCTGACTGCCAGGCCCACCGGCCATTCATGGCCACCATTCACAACCTCCCATCAGCCATCTTCTCCCTGCCTCCCCGGTGGCTGGCCATTCACCAGGCTGCCTCTTCTCCCCACCCCCCAGCTTCGGCCGCCTGCCATTTGCTGCTCTGGTCATGGTGGCCACCCATCTGCTGGAACTGGTCATGGCCACTGCGGCTGCCTGCCGGGCCTGCTGGTTGCAGCCACTTGCCCACCTGCTGGGCCCACCTGCCGTTCATGCTGCCATTTGCAGCCGCTTGTCTGCTGTCTTCTCACTGCCTCCCCCCTGGGTGGGTGGCCATTCACCAGGCCGCTGCTTCTCCCCCCACCCTGCGGTCTCCCGTCACTAATTGGTAGCTCTCTCGCGAGAGCTGCCACACGTGGGATTAGTGACGGATGCGCCTAAGAGAATTAAATATATAGAAAAATGCTTTCTCAAAAGAGATACCCATGAGTACCAAAGAGGTACTGTCACTGTTCTTTTTGTGATTTGTTTAGGATTTTTAGGAAATGAAAAATAAAGACAGAAAGGAAGAAAAGGATGGGAGGTGGGATGGGGGAGAAATATATAGTAAGCATTAAAAGTGGATCCTGTGTTGCAAAGTGGGGATAAAGATGGGTTCCAAGACTGAAAAGGTTGAAAGCAGGGATGTGCATTTCGTTTCGGATACAAAACGTTTTGTGAACAAAACAGGCCATTTTGGCTCTTTTGTAGCCAAAACAAAACACCCAATGCTCAAAACAGAAAATTTTGTAGCCAAAACAAAACGTCCCTGTTTCGGATACAAAACGTTTTGTTGTTTCGGCTGTTTAGGAACTCCATTTTGCAATCGCAGAAAGTCTTTCTCCTTCAGTCTCCATTTTGAGTTTTGACATCTGTTTGAATCTCCAGCCCGCAGATTGGCCAGCGAAAGCATGGGCTGATCTGCTGGCAATTGCCTCCTTATTCCTTTTAAGCAAATTTAAGGGTAAATTTTACTCTCATTGCCCAGTGGGGCAGTGTGCATTTCACTGTTGTTGTTTCACACTGTTGTGTAGATCAATTGCATTTCGGGCGGGGAGGATGTGTATGTGCATGACCTTTGGAAATCTGCCTGATTTTTTCCAAAGCTCTGCTGTTGTTGATGTGTGATGTTGATGTTATTTGGGGTGGATTGGGGGCAGAAAGGGGGCTTTAGGGGCAGAAGAGTTGTTCAGGTGGTAGTGCCCCAATGGGTGCCTGCTGCCACCTAGATTCCAAAGGAATTGGGGGAAAGAGCTGATTTTTAAAGAATTTCTGATGTTGAACTGTCTTTGGGGCAGATTCGGGGAAGAAAGGGGGCCTGAGGGGCAAAACAGTGGGTTGGGTGGCAGTGCCCCAAGGGGTGCCTGCCACAACCCAGATTCCAAAGGAATAGGGCAAAGGGCTGATTTCTTAGGAATTGTTGGAAGTTTACGCTTCTTTAAGGTTCCTCCCCCAGGGAATAATGGAGGTTTCAGCAGACCCATAACGCCACCTGGGGGGCACTGGGGTGGCCAGGAGTGAGTGGTGGTGTAGTGCACATAGGGTGCCAACCACCCCACATGGGTTGTTAACCCATGGGGTGCTGGGTTCTGTTGTTTCTGAGGTGTTCTGTGTGTACTGTAGATTCTCTGGCAGCATATGAGATTTTCAGTGACAAACCATGAATCCACTCTCATATGCTACAAGAGAATCTGAATCTACACTCAAAACATCTCAGGAACAACAGAACCCAGTACCCCATGGGTTAGTAACCCATGGGGGTGGTTGGCACCCTATGTGCTCTACACCACCACTTGCTCTGGGCCACCCTGGTGCCCCCCAAGTGCAGTTATGGGGCAGAAATTATGGAGGTCCATCATGCCCTATGGGGAAGAACTTTACAGACACGCAAACTCCATTACATCTTTAAAAATCAGCCTTCTGCCCAATTCCTTTGAAATAATTCTGGCAGCTTCCTTGCCCCCACAGGGCACTACTACCCACCCTACTCTGCTCTGGGCCACCCCTTTCCCCCCAACATGAAGTTATACTTTTGCTAAAACCTCAATTCTTCCCTAAGGGAAAAATCCTATACTTCAAAAATTCACCAAAAACCAGCCCTTTGCCCAATTCCTCTGAAATTTGGGTGGTAGTTTCCACCAATTGGGCACTATCACCCCCACCCACTAGTTTTTCCCTGGGGCCATTTTTAAAAAATCCAAAACGTTTCGGATTCGGATTTTGCGATTTCGAACAAAGAACAAAATTGGGGTGTTTCGGATTGGTTGGTTTTGAACAAAGAACAAAATGGGGGTATTTCGGATTCAGGCCGAAAACAAAACAAAATGCACAACCCTAGTTGAAAGTAGGAACTGACCATCTGGTTAAGTTTGAAGGCAGTTCTTAGGTTTTTATAGGGTGGGGAGATAAGGAAAAATAAACCAGTTAGTAAAAGAATTCAGGCTATGTTTGTAGAGGAAATTGAGTGGACTAATGCTGAGGTTATTTGTCCTGCTGCATTGAACCAGCTCATTTTCCTTTGCTCCCTGCTAGCCTTTCCAGTGCAGAATTAGATTGTACTAGACAGAGGCAAGACATCGCTAGGCAGTGTTGCTAGGCACCACCACACACAGCAGCTGAGTAGGTCAGCCACCTCTGTGTGACAGTGAAGAATTAAGCTATTTAATTCCATATTAATTGCAAATCACTTTTAGTGTTCATATGTATAGGAATGGCTATACAAAATAAGCAAAGGAAGCATACAGGGAGAGGTGGAAACAGTAAATTAGTGAATGCATTTGGCTGAAATTGATGATAATTTGGGTATGCTGTCAAAATTGCTGTGGTTTTCTTTCCTCCCAGCCCCACACCCTCCCCACATTAAAAGTTTTCTGTAGACCTGAGCCAAAATTGCTAGTTTAGGCAAATATATTTGGAGGGGCAAAGCACCTCTTTTTCCTACGGTTTTTTGTATGTTTTAATGTTTACATATTTTATTGACTTGCCCCCTTGTTCTGAGGGCTGTCATCACACAACCAAATCTGATTAGCCATACAGTCTCGATTGCAAGGGATGACCCATGTGACTAATCTAGGAAGCAACTGCTGCCAGAGAAAAAATGGGAATTCTTTCCAGTCTTGTTCAGTGCCAATATTTGTATAATCTTTAAATATTTGGGAGGATAAATTTTCACTACACTAAAATAGCTAGTCTCAGATCAAAAGTGAAGAATATTGGGTGCAGCCCAAGTTTATTGTATTTCCATTAAAATTGTACAAAGTTTAACCAATGTTAAACATTATCTAACTATAGTCTAATTACAAGAAATGTAAATAATATATTGGTTTGTTTGTTTGTTTGTTTAATATATTTCTATACTGCCCAAAACTTGCATCTCTGGTCAAAACAATTAAAACCATTTAAACATTAAAATCAATCAAACAATTAAAATCATTTAAACATTAAAATAAAAATAATTTTAAACCCATCTTTCAAAGTATCAAAACTATAAATCTAATTAAAAGCCTGGGTGAATAAATATGTCTTCAGTACAAGCAGAAGGTTGCCGGTTCAAATCCCCGCAGGTACTATATCGGGTAGCAGCGATATAGGAAGATGCTGAAAGGCATCATCTCACACTGCATGGGAGGAGGCAATGGTAAACCCCTCCTGTATTCTATATTTAAAAAAAAAACCCACAGGGCTCTGTGGGCACCAGGAGTCAAAATTGACTTGACAGCACACTTTACCTTTACTTTAATATTGTAAACCTCTTTGGATGCCTTTGTCAAAGCAGAAAGGTAGTATAAAAGTATAACAAACACATGCACACACATTATCCATGATCAAACAGTCACATTTTTTTCTTTTCTGCAAAGGGATCTGTAGCTTTGGCATGTATCGTCAATACATAAGCCATTTAATTGTTCATAACAATAAGAGCTAATATAGAACCAGCAGGCAGAAATATATGGCCTCCTGAGGAATAGTTTTTGTGGGGCAAAAGGGAAAAGTGGTGGGGGAGAGGGAAAGTGTGCCCTTTTGCTATCCTTAAATGATATCCCTGCAGGAAGTGTGAGCATTTATTGTTTTATGGGTTGCAACTCAACAGCCTTGCGGGGAGATGGAAAGTGAATTTGGAAGGGAGAAGAACCCTGCTACTCTTTTTCCTAGTAGCAGTCTCACAGAAGAACTAAAGCAGTAAGCTGTAGTTTGTGAATATTTTCTGTTCTTCCAGCTGTGAGCTGATCTACGGCTTGGATGGCTTACTGCCATCTGCTGAAAGACCTGTCCAGGGGACAGTGGGAAAAGTTGGCTAATGATAGCTATGTGCATGAAAATGTTTGCCAACAAGTAATAATAATGTTAATAAATCTTATCCTTTCTACAAATTGCAGTTCTCTGTTCTGGAGACATTGGCATGCAAGAGAATGCCACCCAGTTCCCACTGAGACAAACAGTGTGTTAGGTAGAGCTGCTGTACAGCACTCTGAGACTCTCAACAGCAAATAATTAATTTTGGAGTAAATTCTGGGCATGCAAGGTATAAGGCAGACTGCCAGAGACACTATTCAGACCATATACAGTGACAATGAGTCTGACAAAGTACACAATTCTAGTCACTGAATGTAAAATTCCTTATTAGAATAACCATCTGCCAGATTTTGACCAGCCAGAAGTTTGGCCAGTTCATTTTAAATAAAACATTGATTAGAAAAGAAAAGAGCCTTGAATGGAAGGGTGGGGAACTCTCAACAAGTGAATTGTGGACCCTGGCTTCACACTTTAAATGTACTCTGTTTTTACAATGTGAATAAAATACTTGTTTTTATAGTGCTGCAAGCTTCAAACCATTTAAACAATAACATAATCAGCAAACTTTACTAAACAAATTGGTGGGAACAATTTTTAGATGGTGGGGCTGAAGGTTAAGGGTACGTTTATCCTGGTGGTTGTTGCATTGTTTGCTTTCACACTTTTTTCAGTTTCAGGGGGGGAAAGCATCAGCATTAAAGTTGTAGTAATATGTATATTTATTTAAATGTGTATATTTATTTAAACATAATTGATATATGAGTTGATTAAAAGTTAGATGATCAACCAATTGAGGGTTTATTAAAAAAAATTAATGGACAGGCATAATTTTTCAGTTTTCTTGTTCTCAGGATATTAATTCTTAGGTGCCCATACTTCTCCATTCTTGTCCTGTTAGGACACTCAAAATATTAATGGTTTGGGTTGAAATTGTAGTTAAGATTTTATTTCCACATTATACTTTTGATAGAAATGTGCACTGAATCCCAAGGGTGCATGGATACACTTGGCATGTAATGTTCAGGCTTTTGTATCCCAGATATAGAGGTCAGCCATAATTACAGAGAAGATTGCTAGCTAGTCTGAATTTAGTTTTCATGTCTGAAGGCTTAAGTGAGTAATTGAAGATTGAGATGGTTAATATTAGCATCATATACATGCTCCATGCAAAAACCTTTTATTTGCAGGTAGGGGTGTTGTAGCAGGTTACAAGCCTTTGCTTCAGAGCAAGCCCACATGAGGGGAAGAAAAATGCTGAATCATCCCCTCAATGCTTTCTGAGCAAAGAATTCTAACCAAACTTTCCTGTAATCTTGGTAGACTGCCTACCATCCCCATCCCAATTATCGACAGAGCTTAAACCACCCCTGGGCTTGGGTGGAAATCCCAGGGAAAACTCCCCCCTTCTTTTGCTGTTGGAAAAGTATACAAAACCCTTCTACATGCAAGCTTATATGTGGTGAGAAAACTGGTAGTTGCTGATGATGTGTTTTGCACCAGAGAAACCCCCTTCCTGCCTCCCTCTTTCCTGAGTTAAAAATACACACAGAGAGGCTTGCAAAATGCAAAGAACAAAAAAACCCCAAAATACAACTTTATTCAAATGCTAAGACTGCTTCAGTCTGAGGCTCTCTCAGCTTTTAGTTACAGGTAAAAGAAATACTCAGTAGGTTACAAGAATACTTCAAAAAGCTCCCCAGATGATGTTCATTTCAGACACTTTTAAAATTGTGGTTAGCAAGTTGCAAAGAACATGGATGTAGGAAAATACAAAAGCATGTTTAAAAGCTTACAGATAGACCATCCTAGAACTGTATCAGAGATTTACAAAGCACACACAAGAAATATAAGTTTCTAACACAAAATCTGACTAACAAACTGTTCCCAAGGCTGAATCCCCCTTTCCTTGAAAACTCACCCACCATCTGATGAGAATAAAGTTTCCTGCAATCCTGTCTCTCAAGGATCTGCAGAGGTCCTTCCATGAGAGAAATCTCCAGTCTAGCTTTTGACCATGAGGGATCAAAACTCCATTGCTCCTCACTAAGTCTTTCTGCCTGAGCTTTTCTCACCTCCAGCCTAGCTTCTTTCTCACAAAGGAACCTTTTCTTCCTCCTCATGGCTCTCTAGGTCCCACCCACCTGGTGTGCTGATTGGCTGAGCTCTGGAGTTCACCAGCCTGTCAGTCAGAACAGGGTTCACTTTCTGTTTACTCTTTAGTGGGAGGGTTGGCTGGTCACTAACAAGTGTGCTGAACCGATTCTATTTGAACCTGGTTTGAATAGAACCAGCCCAGTTCAACTGGTTTGGACTCAAACTGGACCCCCCCAAAAGGGATTCCAGTCTGAGTTTGAGCTGAACCCATTCGGAACTGGTTTGGCAATTCGAGGGGGCATGCTTCCAAAAAGGAATCTAGCAAGGAGTCTGCTTTACAATCGGGGGGGGGGGGCTGCCTATATTTTAAAAGACCGTAATAATGGTGGCAAGAGGGCAGCTATACGTGGCACGGCCCCTCTGAATTGCCTGGACCGGGCCTGGCACTCCAGCACAGCCTAGTTCCAACCTCCATGCATGTATGAAGGCTGGAACTGGGCTGCATTGGAACACTGGGCTCAGTCCGGACAATTTGGAGGAGCCGTGCTGCTGCCACACTCTGTACAGGTGCCCTCTCGCTGACATTATTAGAGTCTTTTTTAATGTAGGAAGGGTTCCCCCCTTTGCTTGTAAAGGGGAATCCTCACCAGATTCCCCTTTACATGCATGTCCCATCAAACTGCTGCACAGGTTCTGAACCACTTCGGCCCAGTTTGACACTTGGACCGAACTGAGGACCAGTTCAACTTGAACTGACTTTCAGTCCGGTGGTCTGGTTTGAGTGTGGCTCAAACTCAAACCAAGACTCCAGAATCGGCTTGTGCACACCCCTATTTGCAGAAAGGGCTTTCACTGTACATGCTGCTCTGTCTTGTGGGGGACATTAGTCTGTAAAAGACTAGTTTTTCTCAATGGTATGATATGTATGCTGCAGTATTAAGCCATGGGCATCTGGTGGGGGCAAGAGGGGGGTAGTCGTGTCCCCCCCCCCCGATTGAGCCAGCTCTATTGAATTCAATGAGATATACTTCCAGGTATGGGTGTAGGATTGTAGCCTATCCCCACCCTCATCTGAAAAAGTCTTGTGGATACATATGCACCACACTACTGCTTTTATAATTCCTGTGTTTAGCAAAGCTAAACCTGTCAAAATCTAATACAATTATCCAAGAATTGATAATTGTACCTTTTGCATTTGTTTACACTTTAAAAGCACACGTCCCTATGCCTATTATTATTATTATTATTACAAGCCGACCCCCGCACAGAGCATCTGTGCTTTTTTGGGGGCCGCAACCTCTCCCCCCCCCCAGTCTCCGGCCGGGCCGCCGCCTTCTCGCCTGCCCTCCGCGCTGGGCCAGATCCGCTGCCTCTCTCCCCCCGCCCCAGTCTCCAGCCCAGCCAAGTGCCGCCGCCTGGCATCCGGGCCCGCTGCCACTGCCTCCTCACCTCAGCGGCCGGGCCGGACCCACTGCCTGGCCCACTACTTCTGCCGCTGCTGGCCTCCGCGGCCGGGCCAGGCCAGGGCCCCCGCCACCGCTGGCCTCCCCGGCTGGGCCAGGCCCACCGCCACTGCCCTGGCCTCCATGGCCCGGCAAGGTCCGCCGCCACCGCTTCTGTCCTCCACCACTGAGACGCGCCTCAGCCAATCAGGTGCGTCCCTCCGCTCCGCTGCCCAGCCAATCAGCTGGGTTGCCGGGACGCATCCCCACGAAGGCTGAGGCATGTCTAGGAGAATTAAATATATAGATTATTACTGGCTGACATCCAGGCTAACATTCTGCACCCCAAACAGTTTCACATGCACAACAGGGAAATGACAATTTTCTCCAATCCCTCCTTCCCTCTGTGCTTCTCAGAAATATGTAATGCAAGTGTCTGTGTGTATAAATTGACAATCTTCAACATGATTTAGCAATGCAATCAAACAACTTCAATACAACTTTTCCAAGAGTGTAAATAAGGCATGTGGATAAATATTGTTATTAAACTTTGCATTCCAGTAACAACAAAAAGATCTGCTTGCCTACAGTTTGTCAGCTTCATTAATAATGCTATATCCCAGGGGCTCCCAACCTATGGTTTTTCCAGATGTTGCTGGACTACAGCTCTCAACATCCCCAGCCATAATAAATTGTAGCTGGGGATGATGGGAGTTATAGTCCAGCAACACCTGGAGTATCGCAGGTTGGAAATCCCTGCTATATCCCATATAGCCACCATGTTCACACATTGCTGCAGGCTTCTACTAGGTGCGAAGCCAGCCAAACGGTGGCCTGTATCCGGTCCCATCTGGCAGCCTCTCTAGTGATGCCATGTGTGTGTGTGTGTGATGTCATGTGCACAGGGGCATGACTCAGGCCCCAGAGAGCCCCGAACGAGCTCTCCCCCAGTCATTTCAGGCAACATTTGCTGTCTGACAGCATTTATTTCCCTTTGATGACCCAGGCAGAGCTTGCTTGGGGTTCTCCAGAGCCTGGGCGTGGGCATGAGAGCTCACTTGGGGCTCTCCGGAGCCTGAGCCACGCCCCTGTGCAGGCTTCAGCGGCCTTTTTCATTGGTGGCTCAGGTTCTTTGAACCCATTCGGTCAATGGTAGCTTCACCCCTGGCTTCTGCACTACTTCCTAGCACAAATTGTACCCTCTGAACAGGGACCTCATGCAGTTTTCTCTGTACCATCTGCCAGCTTGCACTTGCATTCTGAGAATAATCTATCCTTTATTATTACCACTTTTGTGGGGATTAGGGAAAAGGATGAATTCTTCTCAGAATTCAAGAGGTGGCTGGTAAGTGGCACTGAGAAAATCACACGAGGTCATGCTGGCATGCGTACAAAGCGTCAAATTAAGCTAGGAAATAGCATGGAAGCCTGCAGCGGTGTGTGTTTAGAGAGCAAGACTGCACTGAAAACCTGCATGAAAGCTTTCAATATCCTGTACCTTTTTGCTTTATAGAGGCCATTCCTTAATGATGTGAGAACATTTTGATACTCTCAGCTTTCTAGTCTGTTTAGAGTAGCATTTATAATGGATCCATTCCTAATTGCAGATAATTTTTTCAAAATACAATGGTATTTCTCTAAGGACCAGAAAGCATATAATATTTGGAACCTCAGATATACTGTATTGTATGATCTCATTTCGTCAGCATCATTTTTTTGTTAGTATGTGCGTACTATGAGGGAGTGACTGTGGTTTCTGAACATTTTGGCTTGGCACTACCTTATGATCAGCCCAGTTGGCTGGAAGACAGCTGGGGAGAAGGATTTGTGACAATTCCCAACATGTTAATTGTCACACTTCCCAATTACCTTAATAAAAATATGCAGATTTGGAGTGGCACTTCAGTTCATAATAAGCTTCCAACATGCCCCTTGGTCCTACACCAGGTTCTCCCATTCTGAGCTGGGAATCAGACATGATGTCAGCTGGGAAAATAAAGATTTCCTTACAACATTGGTAGCCTCTTAATTTGGTGATTATTATTTTTAAAAATCTCAGATAGCCAAATAACTTGCATTATAGTTATAGCTCTGTGTTTCTTTCCTTCACTTTTTAAAAATCAAAATAAGCCTGGGCTCGCTGTGAGTCAAGGTGGAGGAACAATGAACAGAGAAGCTGCTTTTTTACCCTTCCAATCTAGTTTTTCACTAGCAGGGGGGAAAGCTACAGGAACTTTGTACTTTCCTTGTACCTTTCCTCCTGTGAGTGAAAAAGCAGCTTGTGGGAGGGTGATATTATCTTCCCTTTTCTTGCAGCCTGCCCTGGCTGATTTTGATTTTTGAAATAGAATGCGGAAAGAAGAGAAACAACAGAACTTATGTGTAAAATGTAGTTCAAGCCTGTGTAAAATATAGGCCAATTACTGCAGATCTAAAAATCAAGACAGAAATAAAACAAAGTGATTTGAACCTAAAGAGGGCCATATCAAAAGACTATGGGTCTAAAAACAAGGCAAGTGTAAAACATAGAAAATTAAAACCTTAAAAAGACCATAGCACAGGACTAAGAACAAGGCAGGAGTAAAAAAATAGAAATTTAAACCTAACAAGGACCATATCGAAAGACAAATATATTTATTACTACACCAGTACATTTATAGTATCAAAAGGGAACATGCAACCTCCTCAAACTTAAATCCTCATGTAGTGACCACAATTCTCACCACCCTCTAAAGCAGGGCTACACAACTTTGGTCCTCCTGCAGATGTTGGCCTACAACTCCCATAATTTGTGGCTATTGACCACTGTGGCTAGGGATTATGGGAATTGTAGTCCAAAAACAGCTGGGGGGGTTCTAAGGTGAGCAGGCCTGCTCTAAAGAGTTAACAGGAAGTGAACCCTTATCTTGACTAATAGGCTGGTGAACTCCAGGGCTCAACCAATCAGTTGAACCGGTGGGTGGGACATGAGAGCTGCAGGGAGAATTCTGGGAAGAAGAAAGGAAGTCTGTACTGGGAGCATGGAGGAGGGCATGTGGCAATGGAGTTTTGCTGCAGCAGGATGACTGTAGACTTGCAGGAGGCCTGATTCTCATCAGGAGTTTGGTGAGTTCAAGGGATGGAAGCCAGGGTCTTTTGCTTCAGGAATTAAGCATAGGAAAAAGAGTGTTTAGTCAGACTTCGCATCAGGAATTTATATTTCTTTGTGTGTGTACTTTGCATTTCCCTAAATATCTGTTCTTTGCAACTAAGTAACTAAGATTTTGAAGTGTGCTGCCTTAGAACCAGCAAGGCATAATGAAGCATTCTTGTAACCAAGTTAAACATTTTAAAGTGTATCTAAAAAGCAAAAGCCTCAGTTGGAACTAGTCTGTAGTAATGTTAATAAACAATCTTTTTTTCTCTGTTCTTTACTTTTTACAAGCTGCCCAAATTTAGTTATTAACCCAGCAGGAGAAAAGGGGGCCATAAGGGGAATTTCTCTGGTGAAAAGTGTGTCACAATGAGAGCTTGATTCCATTAACAATTAATTCCATGTGCAGGCAGTCACCTGGGAGAACAATTGGATTTATACAGTTGCTTGTTAGCAAGGAGGAAAAAGTGAATGGGGATCGTTGATCACCCCAATGCCTGGAGTAGCCTGTAGGAGAGATCTGGTGGCAGCAGTAACTGACCAGAACTTCTCGGTTTACCAGAATCTTTTTCTTAGCTTTCTCATTTCTGAAAGTTAAGGATTTTTAATTGGTCGTAGACAGCTCCTCTGAGCATGCTGTGGAAATGACTCATCATGGATAGGGGTGTGCACAAAACTGGCTGGCCTGGTTTAGTTCAAGTCCAAACTGGACCCTAACTGAACTGGGCCAGTTAGGTCCTCGAAACCTCCCCTTTGGTTTGGTTCAGGATATGTGTGAATAAAATAAAATAAATTTAGGCACACATCCCCTCGGGGGGCTGCTATTGTGGCTGTGTGGCCCCCTCTGGAGGCACCTCTTCCCCCCAACAGCCTCTGAAATCCCCCCCCCCCCAGTTTGGACATTCTTCTGCCCATTCCAGGTACTCTTCAGCCTGTTCTGGGCCTCACATTAATTTGCTATACCTCACAATTAGCAATAAATATATTTATTGTCCCCAAATTTCATTTTCTAAAAAAAGGGGTCCAGATATTTTTCTTGAATACTAGTACAGGTGGATCCTTTCATCTGTGGGGGTTCCATTCCCGGGTAACAAAACTGTAGATAAGGGGAATTAGGATGATGGTGATTAGGGGGTTAGGTTCCTACAGGGCAAAAAAATGCATGGAAAGGGATTTTTCTTCACAATTATGGCCAGAAATGACCTCCACAGAGGTCATTTCTGGCTACCCCAAAATGTCAAACACTCAAAAATTAACCCCTTTTAACCTACCCACCCCACGTATACCAAGTCAGATATCAATTGCCCAACTGCAGATATGTGAAAATGCTATTGCTAGGACCGCATGTGCCAAGGTCCATCTGTATACAGTTGACATTCAAGGATATAATGGGCCTTAGAGACCTATTTTCTTTATTCATAGATTTTTAAAAAATGGGCAAAATGGCCAGAAATGGTTTCCAGTATCATTTTTGGTGGTCATTTTACAGTATGGAGCCATTTTGTGGCAGAATTTGGAGGATTTGGGGAGGCCTTGCTGGAGAGCTGGAGGTCTGGAGAGCAAGGTTCTGTGCTTTATTTCTCTGACCATATTTCTGCTTTCTTTGGCCTTCTTTTAAGCTGAAGGAACCTAACCCCTGGATTCCCATGGGGTAAGGTTTCTTTATTTACAGTTTTCATGGTTTCAGGTAAGAAAGGAATCTCCATGAATAAAGAGGGCCTCCTGAACTTTCATTAATTTGTGAAACTTAAAGGTTTTTGAAAACTTGTAATAAGTTTTTGAAAACTTGTAATAAGTTTTTGAAAGGTAGCACTCAAGTTCAGGAGAATACCAGGATAGCTAACAAATAGAATCACAGAAGCTATAAAAGGGAAGAAGACTTCCTTCAGAAAATGGAAGTCCTGACCAAATAAAGAGAACAGAAAGGAACATAAACTCTGGCAAAAAAAAAAAAGCAGAGAGACAATAAGAGTAGTAAAGAGACATACCTGCTGTCAAAAGCCATGTGCTTTTGTTTACAAACAAATGCACGTGGCTGGAGGATGTCATAGTGACGTCACAGGGGGCAGGGCGTGCAACTGTCAAAATGCGCTTATGTCACCAGATATGCACCAACGGAAATACATCATCGGAAAGGGCCAGAGGAGACCCCCATGTGGCCGGAAAGGGTCAGAAGTGGGGGTACGCCCTCACCCTGGAAGCTTGGCACCCACCCTACCACGCCAACCCCAGAACATGTCCAGACATGTCCCGAAGCTGGGCATGTGACCCCTCTACGAACACGCCTAGCCACCCTGTTATGTCTGCAGGGAAAGGGAAACCTTTGCTGGGTGTATCATGAACAAACAGAGTTTTGACCCCACCAGCTATGCTTGATGGGTAAGACAACTCTTTTGGCTGTGTGTCGGGAAGGAGTCCTAATATGTGTGCTAATTCTGCCCCGGCAGAAAAGGTGAATGCATTGTTAGAATTCATAAACTGAATATTTCTAGTAACAGAGTCATAAAGCAGGATAGTCCCCTCTAGAGCCTTCTGGGTACTGGTGATTTCATTCACATCGTGCAGCAAATCGGTTATGCTGGAGTAATATCCCTTTCGTAAGTAGAAGGTCCATTTCTTTAACCCCTTGCTATATTGAAAGGGGGTGTCAGTCGTGATGGTGTCCCATGTGCACGGGTACTGTATCTCTGAGAGATTTCATGCTAGGGATCATTAGGAAGGAAGAGAATTGAAAACAAAAATGGTAATATTATAATACCCATATACAAATCTATGGTGTGGCCACATTTGGAGTACTGCATACAATTTGGGTCACCATATTTTAGGAAGGACATTGTAGAACTGGAAAATGTGCTGAAGAGGGCAACCAAGATGATCAGGGGGCTGGAGCACCTTCCTTATGAGGCAAGGCTACAGCATATGGGGCTTTTTAATTTGGAAAAGAGACAACTATGGGGAGACATGATAGAGCTGTATAAAATTATGAATGGAGTAGAGAATGGGCAGAGATAATTTTTTCTCCCTCTCTCACAACACTAGAACCGGGGCTCATCCCATGAAACTGAAGGCCAAGAAATTTAGGAACAACAAAAGGAAGTATTTTTTCACACAGCACATAATTAATCTATGGAATTCTCTGCCACAGGATATGGTGATGGACACTCGCCTGTATGGCTTTAAAAGGTGCTTAGACAAATCCATGGAGGACAGGTCCATCAATTGCTATTAGGCTGGTGGCTATAGGCCACCTTCAGCCCCAGAGGCAAGATGCCTCTAAATTCCAGTTGCAGGGGAGCAACAGCAGGAGAGAGGGCATGCACATAACTCTTGCCTGTGGGCTCCCCAGAGGTATCTGGGTGGCCACAGTGTGAAACAGGATGCTGGACTAGATAGGCCTTGGGTCCAGCAGGGCTGCTCTTATGTTCCTAAACTGTGAGTTATCTAGAGCCAACATGCTCTGTTCTTCAAGGCACAACTTGGGGAGCCTGTCTTGTCCCATTTGCTTTACCCTGGTCCAATAAGTAAACATTCAAATGTATATGCAACTTGAAATAGCCTCAATCCCTAACTCAGCTCTTACTAAATGGGATGGTGTAGATTTTGATCCCCCCAAGATCATACACAAAAACCATATCTGAATTCTTTCAACTGGTGAAAACATTGGCAAACCTCAATGATGATATTGACCTCATCAGGTAATGGCATATCTTCCCTTAATGCTTGCCTGGAGATGGTAATGGCTGGATGAGAGATAAAAAAACTGAGGTTGAATCCAAATAAGACAGAGGGACTGACTGGGGGATTGGGATCCAAGAGATGGTTTAGATCTGCCTGTTCTGGATGAGGTTACACTCCCCCTGAAAGATCAGGTACGTAGCTTGGGAGTGCTCCTGGACCCAAAGCTATCCCTGGTTTCTCAGGTTGAGGCAGTGGACAGGAACGCTTTTTATCAGCTTCAGCTGATTCGTCATCTATGTCCATTTCTGGAGGTAAATGACCTTAAAACATTGGTACAGATGCTGGTAACCTCCAGGCTTGACTACTGTAATGCACTCTACATAGAGCATTACTTTGTACAAAGTCTGGAAACTACAATTGGTACAGAATGAGGCAGACAGATTGGTCCCTGGGACTAGGGGTGTGCAATTCGGGAATTCGGTGATTCGGTTCAGGACCCGAACTGAATCACCCCTGTTCTGTTTTGTGCCCGAATATGGGCCACCCGAATCACCCTTGATTCGGTTCGGATTTGGATTTAATCTGAATTGATTTGGGGGGTAAAAAAGGGGCCCAGGGGCAAAATTTTGGGGTGGGGTGGTAGTGCCCAATGGGTGGAGTCTACCACCCCAATTTCAGGGGAATTGGGCAAAGGGCTGATTTTAGGGAAATTTTTGAATTTTTAGTGACTTTGGGGCAGTTCGGGGGCATAGCATGGGATCTGGGCAAAAAGAGTGGGGTGGGGTGGTAGGGCCTAATGGGTGTAGGCTACCACCCCAATTTCAGGGGGATTGGGCAAAGGGCTGATTTTTGGGAAATTTCTGAAGTTTTCATGTCTTTGGGGCAGATTGGGGCAGAAAGTTGGGACTGGGGCAGAATAGTGGGGTGGAGTGGTAGTACCTAATGGGTGGAGGCTACCACCCCAATTTCAGGGGGATTGGGCAGAGGCCTGAGTTTTTGGGAATATTTGAAGTTTTGGTGTCTTTGGGGCAGATTGGGGGCAGAAAGTGGATCTGCCCGAAAGGAGTGGGGTGGGCTGGTAGATAGTGCCTAATGGGTGGAGGCTACCACCCGTCCCCAATTTCAGAGTGATTGGCCAGAGGGCTGGATTTTGGTGAATTCTGAGGTTTGTCTTCATAAGGTGAAGTGTGCTAAATTGATTACTTCCTCATATTCATAGTGAGTGTGAAAAAGTGAAAGTGGGGTCATGAGAGTAGTCTAATTGAAAAAAATCTCATTTGCTATGATAGAATGAGAATTCACACCTCAGAAAAAACTTCTGAGGTGTGAATTCTCATTGTATCATAGCAAATGAGATTTTTTTCAATTAGACTACTCTCATGACCCCACTTTCACTTTTTCACACTCACTATGAATATGAGGAAGTAATCAATTTAGCACACTTCACCTTATGAAGACAAACCTCAAAATTCACCCCTCTGCCCAATCACTCTGAAATTGGGGACGGGTGGTAGCCTCCACCCATTAGGCACTATCTACCAGCCCACCCCACTCCTTTGGGGCAGATCCACTTTCTGCCCCCAATCTGCCCCAAAGACACCAAAACTTCAAATATTCCCAAAAACTCAGGCCTCTGCCCAATCCCCCTGAAATTGGGGTGGTAGCCTCCACCCATTAGGCACTACCACCCCACCCCACTCTTCTGCCCCAGCCCCCACTTTCTGCCCCAATCTGCCCCAAAGACATGAAAACTTCAGAAATTCCCCCCAAATCAGCCCTTTGCCCAATCCCCCTGAAATTGGGGTGGTAGCCTGCACCCATTAGGCCCTACCACCCCACCCCACTCTTTTTGCCCAGATCCCATGCTATGCCCCCGAACTGCCCCAAAGTCACTAAAACTTCAAAAAATCCCCCCAAATCAACCATGAACCAAATCACCCGAACTTTTCATGCCCGAAATTTGGGTGATTTGGCTCGGGCCCGAAAAATATCGGGGGACATCGGGGGTGATTCGGTTCGGCCCCGAATCACCCGAAATTGCTCACTTCGGGCACAGATCGTTCTGTGCCCGAAATTTTTTGCACATCCCTACCTGGGACAACACAAAGGGACCACATAACAACAATTTTAAAAGAACTGCACTGGCTGCCGATATGTTTCCGAGCAAAATACAAAGTTCACCTATAAAGCCCTTAATGGCTTGGGTCCAGGGTTTTTAAGACAGTGCCTTCTTTGTCATGAAGCCTGCTGCCTGTTAGGATCAGAGGTGCACCTAGGTAATTTTGGAGGCCCCCTCCTTGCTGGAGCCCCACCCCCACCCCACGTTAAGCATCATCCCTCTATTCTTATCTCACATATTTCTTTCCCCACTTTGTCTTTAATGCACCCGGAACAGGTCATAATCACACTCGGCCGCCTGGCTCAGTGTAGGCCAGCGGTGACCATACCACCCAGGACTGACCAAAGAAGATTTGGAGGCTCCCAGGGAATGTGGAGGTCCTGGACTTTGGCCCAAAAGTCCAGGGGTAAGAGCACCACTGGTTACAATCTATTGGACAGGTCGGGTTACGGTTGCCACAGGCTTGTCTGGTGGCGATCTGGGACCAGGCTTTCTCTGTGGCTGCCCCAGGGTTTTGGAATATGCTCCCCACTGAAATAAGAGCATCTTCTTCTCTGTTTGTTTTCAGGAAGACCCTCAAGAATCACCTGCTTTTTAAACTAGAATGAGCTGAGCGGGTGTAGAGCATCTGCGCCCTTAGTTCCACCTGTCTCTTCCCCCGCGGCCAATCTAGGACCCTACCCTGTCTTCATTTTGTCTCTATCCCTTCTGCCACTCTCCCCCATCCCTTCAGCCGGTTCGCTCCCATCCTCATCCCTTCAGCCTGTTCACTTTCCCCCTTCCCGAATCCCTTCAGCCAGTTCGCTCTCACCCCCCATCCCTTCAGTCAGTTTGCTCCCACCTCCCATCTCATCAGCCTGTTCATTTCCCCCTTACCACATCCCTTCAGCCAGTTCACTCTCACCCCCCATCCCTTCAGCCAGTTCGCTCTCACCCCCCATCCCTTCAGCCAGTTCGCTCTCACCCCCCATCCCTTCAGCCAGTTCGCTCTCACCCCCCATCCCTTCAGCCAGTTCGCTCTCACCCCCCATCCCTTCAGCCAGTTCGCTCTCACCCCCCATCCCTTCAGCCAGTTCGCTCTCACCCCCCATCCCTTCAGCCAGTTCGCTCTCACCCCCCATCCCTTCAGCCAGTTCGCTCTCACCCCCCATCCCTTCAGCCAGTTCGCTCTCACCCCCCATCCCTTCAGCCAGTTCGCTCTCAACCCCCATCCCTTCAGCCAGTTCGCTCTCAACCCCCATCCCTTCAGCCAGTTCGCTCTCAACCCCCATCCCTTCAGCCAGTTTGCTCCCACCCCCCATCTCATCAGCCTGTTCATTTCCCCCTTACCACATCCCTTCAGCCAGTTCGCTCTCACCCCCCATCCCTTCAGCCAGTTCGCTCTCACCCCCCATCCCTTCAGCCAGTTCGCTCTCACCCCCCATCCCTTCAGCCAGTTCGCTCTCACCCCCCATCCCTTCAGCCAGTTCGCTCTCACCCCCCATCCCTTCAGCCAGTTCGCTCTCAACCCCCATCCCTTCAGCCAGTTCGCTCTCAACCCCCATCCCTTCAGCCAGTTCGCTCTCAACCCCCATCCCTTCAGCCAGTTCGCTCTCAACCCCCATCCCTTCAGCCAGTTCGCTCTCAACCCCCATCCCTTCAGCCAGTTCGCTCTCAACCCCCATCCCTTCAGCCAGTTCGCTCTCAACCCCCATCCCTTCAGCCACTTCGCTCTCAACCCCCATCCCTTCAGCCACTTCGCTCTCAACCCCCATCCCTTCAGCCACTTCGCTCTCAACCCCCATCCCTTCAGCCACTTCGCTCTCAACCCCCATCCCTTCAGCCACTTCGCTCTCAACCCCCATCCCTTCAGCCACTTCGCTCTCAACCCCCATCCCTTCAGCCACTTCGCTCTCAACCCCCATCCCTTCAGCCACTTCGCTCTCAACCCCCATCCCTTCAGCCACTTCGCTCTCAACCCCCATCCCTTCAGCCACTTCGCTCTCAACCCCCATCCCTTCAGCCACTTCGCTCTCAACCCCCATCCCTTCAGCCACTTCGCTCTCAACCCCCATCCCTTCAGCCACTTCGCTCTCAACCCCCATCCCTTCAGCCACTTCGCTCTCAACCCCCATCCCTTCAGCCACTTCGCTCTCATCCTCATCCCTTCAGCCTGTTCACTTCCCCCTTCCCCCATCCCTTCAGCCAGTTTTCTCCCACCCCCATCCCTTCAGCCATTCACATTCCCCCTTCCCACATCACTTCAGCCTGTTCGCTCTCACCCCCCATCACTTCAGCCTGTTCGCTCTCACGCCCCATCCCTTCAGCCTGTTCGCTCTCACGCCCCATCCCTTCATCCTGTTCGCTCTCACCCCCCATCACTTCAGCCAGTTCGCTCCCACCCCCATCACTTCAGCCAGTTCGCTCCCACCCCCATCACTTCAGCCAGTTCGCTCTCACCCCCATCCCTTCAGCCAGTTCGCTCTCACCCCCATCCCTTCAGCCAGTTCGCTCTCATCCTCATCCCTTCAGCCAGTTCGCTCTCATCCTCATCCCTTCATCCTGTTCGCTCTCATCCTCATCCCTTCATCCTGTTCACTTACCCCTTCCCACATCCCTTCAGCAAGTTCGCTCTCATCTTCATCCCTTCAGCCTGTTCACTTACCCCTTCCCCCATCCCTTCAGCCAGTTTGCTCTCACCCCCCATCACTTCAGCCTGTTCACTCCCCCCTTCCCACATCCCTTCAGCCAGTTCAATCTCATCCCCATCCCTTCAGCTGGTTTGCTCTCACCCCCCCATCGCTTCAGCCGGTTTGCTCTCACCCCCCCATCGCTTCAGCCAGTTCCCTCTAACTCCCCATCCCTTCAGCCTGTTCACTTCCCCCCTTCGCATATCTTTTCAGCCAGTTCGCTCTCACCCCCCATCCCTTCAGCCAGTTCGCTCTCACCCCCCCCATCCCTTCAGCCAGTTCGCTCTCACCCTTCCCACATCTTTTCAGCCAGTTTGTTCTCACCCCCATCCCTTCAGCACCAGTTTTTCCACCCAGGCCATCCTCCTTGAGAGGAGGTGAGTGGTTGGAGCTGACATGCACTCTCCCTCTGGCTCACAGTGGCACTGCCGCCTCCTCTTCGACCTCCCTCCCTCCTCAGCTGTCTGGCTTGGAGAGACGCTCCTCTTGCTGTGCTCTGCTCTGTCCTGCCCTGCCAAAAAATCTTGCAAGACCTGCCATGCATGGGATTAGCAACTGGTACGCCTTAGAGAACTACACACACACACTTACGCACTTACACTTATTTATTTTAATAATTTGTTTTAATAACTGTTTTATGCTATTGCTTTTATTGTGGTTTGTGTATTCTAATCTGTAACTTTTATATTGTTTTTAAATTTGGTACACTGCCTAGAGATGTATATATCAGGCGGTATAAACATATGATAAATAAATTAATTAATAACCGCCATATTTCTGCACTGTAGATCAACATTAGAACAGCCCTGGCTTAAAAAGCCTTTAAAATTGGTCTTACTGAGCCTGGATAAATACAGTTTAAAAGTGTATTTAGTGATTGGCAGCAAGCAGCTGATCTCACAGTACACTTCTCTAACTGTGGAGATTAGGAACCTGAGGCAGGAAAAAACACTCCAAGATAACAGTACGATTTAACCTGCTCTATATACTTAATGTTCAGGCACCATTTATATAAGGCTTCCTTCTGGCCAAAAACCACAACCTTGGATTTAGCATTATTGATTATCAAATAATTTTCTTTGCAGTAAGTATTAACCTTTCTTAGGAGTCTTCTCAAACCCACCTGAGAAGTTGCTTTTAAAATCGTATCATCAGAAAACAGAATGGCACAGAGTACAAATCTAACCAGAACCTTGGGCAGCATATGAAAACTTTGATCATGTAAGGCTATGTAAACTATATTCTTTACACAAACATTAAGTAGCAATGGTGCCAGAATGCAACCTTTATGCACTCCTTTATTAGCAGGGATTTCTCATGTTAGGGTCCCCCCTGGAACCTGTACACACCTTCAGACATGTTTCTGAATATAACACATCAATTAGCAATAAAAGTCTCAAATCTATGTTTGCATTTGACAGTTTTCCCCATAAGCAAAAGCTACACTTAGATCAATAAGGGCTGAAAAAGCTGCCCTCTTTTAGATGTATATTTAGAATGTAGATATCCGATGATGCAAGACAAAACAATTATCAACAGTTGATTGTGCCTTCCAAAAATCCACCTGCCCTTCAGCGAAAGTATTGCTTTCATCTGCTCAACTTTCCAGTTTAGGAAGGAGAAACCTAGCACAGATTTTTGTAGCCATATCAATGAGACTGATCGGCCTACAATTCATGGAGTCCTGTCTATTCCCTTTCTAATATATTGGAATGATATTACGAAGTGTCCAACCATTATTATTTATGTGGGAAAATAACCCGGGTCACAGTGGGGCCCACCTGTCCAGATTACTTCTGAAGATTCCAGGAGGGAGGAAACCCTCCCTGGAGCCTTGTTGTTTTTCAGCAATTGTGGCAGAGATTTAACCTCTTGAACAGAAATGGGAAGTCATAAGGGAACAGGGATGTTATCCAGCACATTTTCCTGTCTACAGACTTCTCTTTCTTCAGCAACATTTCCGCTGAATAAATCCAAACGGTCATCCTCCCAAGCTGAGTCTGTAATAGGGATATCAAAGGAGAATTTCACTTCACTCAGTCTACCTAATACCAAATGCCAAAAAAGCTGAATTTTTCTCACTTGTAGCCAATTCTAAATCTGCCCAAACTTTAGCATTAAAGCTAGATATCTTCTTGGCTGAGATAAATATTTTATATTTGTGCCTAGATTTTAACATATGGTCATAGAGGGGTTTATCTGAGTTAACCTGGGCTTTTGCATTTCTTTTCCCAGCCTCGCTCTCAAGATTCTACACTCATTGTCAAACCACATCATCTTCATTTGCTTTTTATCTAATGGTTTTGATTCTGCAATTTTAAAAAAGTCTTAATTCAGAACATAAGGCATAATACACTGATAATACTAGGTTGATATCTGAATTTACTATAATACTAGGTTGATATCTGGAGTTGAAAAATATTACCCAATGTACTAGCTAATGCAGGTTTCTGGAAAATTTGGATTTTTCTCAAATCTATCTGACATCATTTTAATCTTTTCTCATGATGAAATTCCAGTTTTTGTAGAACTCACTGGTCTGCTATAGATATGGGTCTTATATCAGAATCCCATATAACGTTTACAGACCAAGGTTGGTGGTCACCATCTTCTCTAGTATTAACAACAATCTTAAATAGGCTCTTTCTTTAGAAACAAAAATGTAGTCAACACTCTAGTGTTAAAATCACCAAGAGCTGCTGTTGGGAATTTTAAGCAAAACTCCTGCAAGACTTGTTCCAAAATCAGCCATATACCAGTGAAACAATACCTAGAAGATGTTGGGGGGAATATAAATGTTTTAAAAAATAGTCACTAAACCTTGTATATTAAATTGTATTGCCAAAAGATTAGGAGAATCAGGATATAAATCCAACAATTCACCTGGCTAGCAAAGCTCTTCTTTAGCCAAAATAGCTAAACCACCTATAAGTCTACCTCTATCCTCCATGACATAGTCCCGATCCTAAACCTGGTCAATCTCACATCAATATCATTTCCCATAAGCCAGGTTTCTTGCAAAGATATTACTCCATAGACAAGCACTCAATCAAATAGTTATTGTGGACTTTGGCCCTCCACCCTGTTCTCTGTTCCATGAGAGAATACCTATAAGCCTTCTACCAGCTTCCCCAGAGGCTGCATTTAGTCTAGTACATCTCTATTTGTTTTGTCTTCTGAATGGTCAGCTACAAGAGAGCCCACTAGATGCAAACTCTTGGGTCCATGATGCCAATTTGTACAAATATTTTTCTGTCTATGTTCCATCTGGTCATCCCCTAGCTACCCATGCTGGCACCCTCATCTCTAGGCATCACTGGTTTATTTACATAAAAACTTTTTGGATTAGTAAAATTTAAATACCCTCCTTTTATCCGTGTTCTTGTTTCTGGCGGTTTAGTTAATTTCAACTTCTGACAGTTTGGTGAACTGGACACCCACTGTCCAGTTATTAGTGGTCACAAAGCTCTTTCTCTGTTCAACCTCTTTTCCTAGTGGGCTAGTGCTGGCCGTAGCAGCAACATGTTCCTGACCAGTGTCCCCAGCTAATCAGCCTTCCTTGTCTCTCCTCTACCCCCCACTACCTTTTATCCATGAAGATAACTTCACTTTCTCTCCTTTGCAGTGAGCCTTTGTCCAGTACTTTAACCTGCTCTTCTATTGCAATTTCACTAAAATCCTGAACATATAGCATTTCCTCAAGTTTTCAAGTCTTCTTATAATATCATTTTGTGCTTTTATAGGCAATGCATAGAAATAAACCAAAAGACACTTTTCTTCAGGCCATATCTCTTCCATTCTAGCTCTAGTGGAGAACTGCAGAAAAGGTTTATGATGTGAAGTATCCAGATCCAATTCTTCTTTGTTAGGGAATAGAGGGGAGACAAAAACTTGAGGAATGTCAGGCTCATCAAAGTCAATAAAACCTTTACTAACTCCAACTTCCACCAAAGGTTCTGTTTGGGGTTGGCTTGGAACAAAACTCCCTCTTATTGAGAGAGGAGGAGCCATGTTCTCAAAAACTCTAAAGTAAAGGTAAAGTGTGCCATCGAGTCAGTGTCAACTCCTGGCAACCACAGAGCCCTGTGGTTGTCTTTGGTAGAATACAGGAGGGGTTTACCATTGCCATCTCCCACGCAGTATGAGATGATGACTTTCAGCATCTTCCTATATTGCTGCTGCCTGATATAGGTGTTCGTCTGGGAAACATACCACCGGGGATTTGAACCAGCAGCCTCTGGCTTGCTAGTCAAGTCATTTCCCCACTGCACCATTATGTGGCTTTTGGTAACTCTACACAACTACTAAATTGTTTTCAAGCAGTGCAAATCTTCTTCCATATAGGAATCTAACTCTTTCCCAATCTTTAAATGTAACCATTGTACGAGCACTAGTTTCATTATAATATAAACGTTCTATTGATCTAAATTCAGTTATAGAAAAGTACCCTGGCAAAACTGTATCTAAGATATGTAAAAGATGTAATTTTCATTCAACTTGTGTAAGTAAGCCTTTGGGTTAGAATAGTTAATTAAAATTAATTTATAATGAACCAGTACTAGAGTCCCAGATGCCTTCATGAGGGGGAACCAACATGCTGGTTTCTGATTATATTTGTGGTTTAGACCTTAAATTGCTTGTTTCTACAAGGACACTCATCTCAAGCTCTTGCTTATCAGTCTCTATTTCTGGGATCATGTCTTAAGGGAGAGATCTGTTTTGCATATTGCCTATCATATTTTTTTAAAATCGTTTTTGTTTTCAAAACAGAATTCTGAGCACCAATATTACTGTCTAGGTGGGGTACACTAAACCATCCGCAGTGGTTCGGTTCAAATTTGAACCAAGTTTGAAGCAAACCACTGGTCTGCAGACTGGTTTGTTAGAACTGGCTGGTGGTTTGGTTCATGCTGTTGAACTGGGTCAAACCGGTTTGGCCCAGTTTGACTGGTTCAAGTGCCTTGCTTGTAAAGGGGAATCCGGTAAGGAATCGTTACTGTAAGACCATAACCGAACCTGTTGAAACTAGCTGGACCAGTTTGATTTGAACGGGGCCCAGTTTGGCTTGAACACGGACCAGCCCCCTTCTTTGGACCAGTCAAACCAGGCTTGCTTGAATTGAACCGGGTTTGATTCCAACCATTTCTGCACACCCCTATTAGTTTCTAAAGCTAGCAAATTTAAAAAGTATTTTAAAGTTCATCATCTTATAGTGTGAAGATATTTTGTTGTTCTTGTCTGTACATTTAATATCTTCGCTATTTTTTGCCTTGTTACTTACTGTCCATCACCTTCCTGCCAATGCATTTAGTTTTACCTGGCAACAGGTTTTTTTTTTAACAACTCATCGTGCGGTTCATCCACTTTTGTGGTAGCCAATTTACAATCTTTGCTGGAATTCCTATAAATTTCTACTAATATAGCCAAGAACCCTTTACACTCGGATAAAAGAAGTCTTAATACACTCCATGTCCTTGATTATTATTCTGAACCAACCTCTTATAATCTGAGTCCACCAAGTGAATGGCCTCCCTTTTTTTTAAATTTTATTTTATTTTATTTTATTTATTTATTTATTTATTTCAATCAATCAATCAATCAATCAATCAATCAATTTTATTTATTTCTTTATTTATTCGATTTCTATACCGCCCTTCCAAAAATGGATCAGGGTGGTTTACACAGAGAAATAATAAATAAATAAGGATGGATCCCTGTCCCCAAAGGGCTCACAATCGAAAAAGAAACACAAGATAGGCACCAGCAACAGTCACTGGAGGTACTGTGCTGGGGGTGGACAGGGCCAGTTACTCTCCCCCTGATAAATAAAGAGAATCACCATGTCAAAAGGTGCCTCTTTGCCAAGTTAGCAGGGTTTATCAATTTTATCATTGTTTTCCCCTTTTCCTTGGGAAAATGGAATGTAAGCCAACTTGGTTACATGTTTCTCTATCAAGTCTTTCAAAAAATTATCCTTTTCAGGGGCATGCATGCCCTCATTTCTACATGTATTCTCTGTCATAGCTAATTCAAAGACAATTTGGGGACTGTCCTCTCAGGAATTAACTCTTGGTAACTATCTTCCAAATCTGCTGACCAGTCCAAGAGTGGGCATGAGGGTAAGGATTCAATTTCCTGAACCACAGCCCCTGCCCCCAATGTAAAAAAAATGGGGTAATTTTTAATTGGCATGGTTGTCTTTTTGGTGCAGCATAAGCAATATTTAGTACTATCCCCATTGATTTGTAGGCCTGTCTGGTTAATACCATAGCTATCAAGGCCCATTAACACAGTCCCCTGCAAAACACAATAGCAAAAGACTCCAAAGAACTGTGCTGAATTTGCCCACTAGGGATGTGTGAATCGATTCAAGGTCAAATTGATTCCACTCAATTCAATTTTTTTATTATGATCACAGACCAGCATGGTTTTCAAACAGAAGTTCAGCAACAACAACAACAACAACAACAAACCCCTACATAACCTACAGATTTATGATACAGTGGTTAAGCATATATTTAGGCATACAGATCAGTTAACAATTATTCTTAATGAATTCCTTGCAGATTTTACTGGCTATCAAACAGAACTTAGCCACATTATAAGATCTCAGGTCATTCTGGTCATTTAAAAGATAATCAAGATTCCACTTGAATCTGGTCGATTTGAGTGATTCGAACTCGAAACAAATCTGCTGAGTCACTCCTGGCCAAATTTGAGGTCATCAAATCTCTCCAGTTTTGATTCAACTCAATTTGAGATTTGAGTCTCCCTTATTAAGTCTCCCAGATTTCCAGCTTTCATTATTTCTTTTAAAAAAATCTAAGCTCTAGCCCTTGTAGAAGTGGAATTAAGGAGCAAAATGTGTGGTCACTATTTTTTAAGTGTTTCGATTCTTTGAGGTCTAATAACTTTTCCTCATAATGAATCCCTATGAGGATTCATTCCACACCTTCATTTCTTCTGTTCATTTTGACTGTCCTTGGACAGTGCCATCTGTCAACTGCCAACTTGCCCCCCCAAGGTAGTGGGGTACTCAGTTTATTTTTAGGAATGTTTGAAGTGTTTAGACTCTGTGGTGTCTAATAACCTTTCTTCATAATAAATCCCTATGAGGATTCATTAAACACGAAAGAGTCTAAACACTTCAAAAATTCCTAAAACATAAACTGAGTACCCCAATGCCTTGCAGTTGGCGGGGGGAGTGTAGTTGGCACATGTCAGTTGACAGTTGGCACTGTCCAATGACAGCCAACATGAATAGAAGAAATGAAGGTCCCTCATAGGGATTCATTATGAGGAAAAACTATTAGACACCCTGAATCTAAACACTTCAAAAATAGTGACCGCACATTTTGCTCCATAACCCCACTTCTGCAAGAGTTAGAGCTTAGATTTTTTTAAACATTAAAACTGGGGATCCATGTTAGGGTTAGGGATAGGGCTGCTTCAAATCCCCATTATTCCCTCTGGCATAAATATACAAAATTAGTAAAAACTAAAAATAAAATAATTAAAGATCAACCAAGTGTCCCACTTGGACTGCCTTGAAATTTCGGTGGTAGGTGGCATCCATGGGGACCTACCCACCACCTCAATTTGGTGCCCCCAGACTTTTAAAAGTGGGTCAAATTGATTTGAATCCAAATCTAATCTAATTCAACTCGAATCCAATCTTACCAGATCCGAGTTTGCAGATTTGAGATCAAATAGAATCTGGATGATTCAATTTGACCTCAAATTGAATTGCAACAATCAATTCATGCACATTGCTATTGCCCACTCCCTTTTCAAGGATCTTGCGCTATAGGAGAACTCCTCTCTTTCACTCCTCTCTTGGTTATTCTTTCCACTCCAAATATTAACTTTCTCCAGATATGGTGGCAGTGATTGACTTTCCAGCATCTTTCCCCTTAAACTCTTCTACTCCAACATGATGATGTGGCCTCCAGTTGCCTCCAAGTGCAATGCCAAGTATGCACTTGGTGTTGCACTTTGGCTGCCCAGCCCTCTTTTATACCTGCAGAGACAGGCAGCAAGATCCTTTCATACTTGATTAATTGAAGAAGTGGGAGGGGGGCAGCAAAATGAGCACTCTCCAGTTGGCTCTACATACTCCACATGTTTTTTGTTTTTGTTTTTAATGGCTTTTTAAATTTGTTGTACACCACCCAGAGCCTTTGGATGGGGTGATTAACAAATAAATAAATAAATAAATAAATCTCCCCAGTCTTTTTGTCACTATGGGTATGAACTAATGGCAATGGCTGACATCTCAAAAAGCACTGGGAGAGTGCAGCAGGAGATGCTGCTCTTAATTCAGCCAGAGCCTTTCTGAGCAGCAGAGCATGCCCAGGGGGAAGGGGAGCAATTTTTGCTGCATTCCCTACCAGTGTTCCCTCTAACAGGGATTCCCAGATGTTGTTGACTACAAATCCCATAATCGCCAAGCAAAAGCCATTGCAGCTGGGGATTTTGGGAGTTGTAGTCAACATCTGGGAATCCCTGTTAGAGGGAACACTGATCCCCACCTTTGTAAGTGCTCTTTGCCTTCCAGAATATATCCCTCAGGGCTGTGCAACCCTGTGTGGCATATTTCTGGAAGACAAAGAGCACTTACAGAGGGAGGGAAGAGTAGTGAAAATCATCCCCCAACACACACACACACACACACACACACACACACACACACACACACACACACACACACTGCTGCTCAGGAAGACTCTGGCTACTAGCTTCATTCTCCCAGCACTGCTCTGGATGTTAGCTATAATCTCTATATATAATTCTCTAAGGCATACCCATGGTTAATCCCATGTGTGGCAGCTCTCACGAGAGTTCACGAGCAGAAGCACCATGGTGATTGGGCAGTGAAGATGCCATATGCAGAGGAGGAGGAGGAGCCTGTGAGAGCAGACGCACCATGGTGATTGGGCATTCCGTATGCAGATAGGGAGGAGGAACCTGTGATGGTTAAGGTCAGTTGGAATGCAACTGTTACTGGTCGGAAGATGTTCTTGATTGTAGAGGAGAGGATCTATACATATATAAAAGGATAGTGGGCAGAGGTCTGCAAAGAAAGGGGCCATGAGGGAAGAAAGAGCCCCTTCAGGAGAAGGAGGCTGCCATTGTGTGGATTAGATGAGGAAACAAGATGAACAAGATCTGTTAACTCAGGAAGGGAGAGAGAGAAAGAAAGGAGGGGAAGAAAGATAGAGGGGAAGAGCAAGTGGAGGAGAGAGAAAAAGAGAAAAAGGGAAGGGAAGAGAGAAAGAAGGAAGGGCGAGGGATGGTCCCGGGCCTGTCCGCGACCTGAGGGGAATGAGTGGTTATGGCGGTGGCGGCAGCAAGGAAGGGCCCAGTCAACCACTGCTGCTGTTTGGGGCTACCAAGGCCATTGGTGGAGGCAGGCAGGGGCAGGCCCGGGCCTGTCAGTGGCCTGAGGGGATTGAACAGCCATGGTGGTGGTGGCAGTGAGGAAGGACCCAGTCAACCTGTGGGGAGGAGCAGGAGTGGGGTGAGGGTGGGGAGGCCTCTGGGGATAGGGGGCTGCAGTTTGGCCAATAGGTGCCAGCAATGCTGCAGCCACAACAAGAGGGGTGAGGGAGATGGAGTAAAGGGATGGAGGAGGAGGAGCAGGATTGTGCCTCAGGTGAGGGTGAAGAGATCTCTGAGGTGAGTGGAGGGGAGCAATCAAGTACTAGCGCACAGATGCTCTGCGTGGGTTAAGCTAGTTTTATTTATTGTACTTGTACTACCAGCTGTGCACTCAGCACTTTCAAAACATTACAAGTAAAAAAGACTCAGAGAGACTCCAAAATGCTCTCCCTGCTCAAATAAGAGCCTCCCGATCTATGACAACTTTTAAAAAGTCTCTAAAGACCTATTTTTTTCAACCAAGCTTTTTAACTGGATTGTGGTTTAAAATCGTTGTAACTTGCCTAGGGAGCAAGAGCTTGCTGGTTCAAATCCCCGCTAGTATGTTTCCCTGACTATGGGAAACACTTATATCAGGCAGCAGTGATATAGGAAGATGCTGAAAGGCATCATCTCTTACTGCATAGGAAATGGCAATGGTAAACCCAATCCTGAATTCTACCAAAGAAAACCATATGGCTCCTGTGGTCCCCAGGAGTCTTCACCGACTTGACGACACAACTTTACCTTTAAAAACGCTTGAGGGAAAGCAACCAAAACAAATCAAACATATGCTGTTGGACTTCCTCTTCAAATGTAAGACCAAAGCAAGTCCATCATACTAAATGTCTTAAGTAATAGTTCTCACACTTCTTCCAAAAGAAAACAGAGACTATTTAGGTGAATGAAACATTAATTGCCAATCTGTTTGTTAGAGCCGTACATGCTGCTGGAAAGGGGCGGGAGGGGGGGATTTCAGGCTGTTCGGATGAGTTTTTTATTTGCTTTCTTCTTGCTGACCATGATTCTAATGTTACATATAATGTAGCCAGATTTTGGGTGGTGCCTAATAGAACCAGACAGACTTTAATACTTAATCAAATTCTTATACTTTAGAATGAATTGTTAAAGGTTTTTTTTATCTGTCTACTTTGTATTGCTGGTCAGAGAACGAAATAAAACTGAATGAAATTAAAAGAGATTGAGCACATCTACTGTTTTGTCTAGTAGAGGGCAGTGGTGGCACACACAGTCCAGCGGAGTGCTCTAGCTGCACAACCTTTTGATAGAGTCTGGATTTAAAAGCAGAGTCAGAAACTAGTTAGGTCTTGATAGGCTGGAGATGGTAGATGTGTTTTAGTGAAATGGATGTATGAAACAGAGGACAATAATCTGCTCATATGGCCTGATCGCCTTAGAAAGGTTTTTTTAAAAAAATGCTACTGTTGCATTCAGTGGCGTCCTCAGCATCTTGGAACACCACAGTGAAAAAGTTTCAAAATAAGAATGTTTATGATTGCAGTGTGAAGAATATTGCTTTGTACTATAGAACCTAGCCACCTAATGGCGCAGCGGGGAAGCCACGTGCCTAGAGAGCAGGAGGCTGTTGATTTGAATCCCTGCTGGTGAATATGGGAAACACCTATATCGGGCAGCAGCAATATAGGAAGGTGCTAAAAGGCATCGTCTCATACTGCACAGGAGATGGCAATGGTAAACCCCTCCTGTATTCTACCAAGGAAACCACAGGGCTCTGTGGTCACCAGGAGTCGACACCGACTTGATGGCACAACCTTTACCTTTTCCTCACTATAGAACCCAATTGGGGTTTCCGTGGCATTCTAAACATCTCAGCTTTGAGTTGTAAAAAAATATTTCTAGCCCTCATCATTTTGGAGAAAAGCTTGCAAGTAATTTCTGATAAATTTTCAGCAAAAAATAAGCCTGCTGTTTATATAGTCAGTGCTCAAAATGCATCATTAAAAATATCCTCAGTAAGTAATCCTTTCAACTGACCCACAAATTAGGCCAATATTATTGTTACAGAGGTAATGTTGGGCAGGAGGAGTGATGCCAAGATATTTGACCCATTGCTGGGGTGGGGGGAAGCCCCTTAGAGTTACACCAGGCCTCAATTTATGTCACTACAATAACCTGTATACGTCCCAGATAATCTTTGGAGGCCCTCCTCTGGGTGCTCCTGCAAAGCAGGTGGCTTTGGGGAGAGGGCCATCTGGGCTGTGGCACCTTATTGGGCGCTCTCCTCAGACACCTACTTAGCTGGGTATTTTTGGTGCCAAGGAAAGGTCTTTTTGTTCTCCCAGGCCTTTTGAATAGTTTTAACTGCTGTTTTAAATCCACTGCTTAATTGCTTTTTTATTTTGTGGTTTCTATTATATGATGTTATGATGTTATTATTATAAGGGTTTATTTATGTAAACTGCCCTGCAAATACTCTTCAGGGGTGATATATATTTCTAAATAAATAAATAAATAAATAACTTCCATTTTTTCAAGTGAGTTTTTTTTTAAAGAAAAAAGCTAGTCCTTTTATTGATGGAGATATAAATCAATATCAATGTGCAAGCACTATTACAGTATATCCAACTGCACTCCAAAGCATGAGGGAAGGGAGGCTGCTCCTGATGCACATTTTAATATTCAAAATTCAAAATTTAAATTTTGCATTCTAGATTGAAATGGTAGGTTTGAACATGTTTGATGAAATATGAATATCTGCGGATATATGATCAACTGACAATGAAAATATGCTGCCAAGTGCTTAACTGGAGCTCACCAGTCTCAGGACCTTACAGTGGTTTCAAATACTAGTTGTCAATATCCTGCATTTTCTGAGATTGTTTTTATTTATTTCGATAGTGTGTCTACACTTGAGAGTATCACCGAACATATAAAGAGTTATCTCTATCTGCCTGAGCCACTGTAGCCAGTCCCCTTGTGATGTCTGGAGTGAGGGGAGGTCTTCAGGGATCAGGGGTCTGGCTTGTGAGCTGGCTTGAGTAATTCCTGGCTCCTTTCCCTTTCCAAATCAAACACTTGAGTCTCCCACACTGCAGGTGATTGAACAGGTCCCTTCCTTCTGACAATTCTGCAATTAGAGCTAAAAGGTGTAGCTCTACCAGCTGCTTGCCTCTTTTGGGATCAAAAGAGAGGCATTCTTGTGGGGATTCCTCCAAAATGAAAATCTGCTGATCCCTGTGATTTCCCATTGCACTTCCTGTGTGCAGAGGACAGATTAAGATCCACAGAGAAGAGTGGGGGGGAAATAACTGTGAAGAATGAGAACAAGACAAACAGCCTTCTTCTTGGCTGCTAAGCTTGGATAATTAAATGCTAGCAGGCTCAAGTAAAGCTGTTATTTTTCTGGTCCAAACCCCAAGCCAGGAATAAAACATTAAGCGACGACAATCCTGATATTTTCCAGGGATTTAAAAAAATCAAATAATTCAACAAATTTAATATTGTTAATAATTTAAAATTAGGGCATCAAAATTTGCCAGACACTACCTGTAAACAACTTGTACACAACAACTTGTAAACTCCCTCATTTTTTGTTTGCCTCTTGTGTGTGGTTAAATAAAAAGGATCCAGTGTTGCATTCTGCCACGTGTTAATTTGCCTCTAAGGTTCTAAAGTATTTTCTACTAGGGTTGCCATATTCACGTTCTCCAAATCCAGGCACCCTAATTTGCATGCTATGCAAATTAGCTAGCAAATAATTTGCATAACATGCAAATTAACTAAAGCACTGTCCAGTTGACTTGTATTTGCTCTTGATATCTACCAACAATAGTTGGGGCGGGGGGATGTCTCTACATGACCATTTAACTGAACATTAAAAACCCAAACACTTTCTAATATACAAATTCAGTTTTTAGCTTTGTCTAATTAGCTCTGTGTAGTGCTGTCATGTATTCCTCACCAACTGCAAGCTACCATCCCACTCCATTTTCCAATACCTGAATATGCTATTTATTGGTGAATAAATGTGCTACTTATTGCATATTAAATATGCCAATTTAAATATGCCATTTATTGGTGAAGGTGAAGATACCAGATCAGATTGGTGAAGATATCAAATCAAAGCTCGTGCTGAGGAGCAGTGCTGAGTGCAGTTTTATCACCACACTATATTTTACAATTGACTCTACAAAACAGGCACTAGGAATTAAGGCTTTCATGATTAAGCCTTGTCATGGTCACCATTTATATCCTGAGATAAGTACATAAAATGCATCAGCAACATGACTATAGGCTGGAAAAGAGCAGAGGTCAGGGAGAACTCATGATGGCTTAAAGCAAAATTTTAAAACACAAAAAATAAAATAATATCTATAGAAAATAAATGAAGACTACACTAACTTTGAGATATTAATAGCAGCAATAAAACAATTCTATATACACTTACTTGGGAGAAAATCTGATTGAAACCAATGGTACTTACTTCTAAGTAGGCATGCATAGAATAGATTGTACTATAAAGCCAAAAAACTTAAACACTGGAATCTGGGCAAGCTAATGTGCTAACCAGGCACTGGGGAACATGCTTACAATCTAGTAAATACCCAGAAATGTGGGGGAGATGGCAACCATATCTGAGGGGCCTATTTATATGTTCAGTTTTGAGGTGTGTATACCTCATAGATGTTAAAGCATGTACCAAAGATATAAAATGTGAGTGTGACAAACATATGATTGCAACCACATAGATCATACAGATAAACTCTGTAGAAGTTAGGACTGTCAAGTGTACATGTGATGACAAAAACAGATTTCCTGTCACAGGTTTGTGAAACAGCCTTCAAGGAAGCAGCCCTTAAGACAATACCTCTTTTAAAAAGTGACTGTTTTACATGTGCATGTGCTGACTAAGAAACTTGTATGAAAACATCTGAGCTGCAACTGTCTTAATTCAGAAAATCTGCAGGATAACAATGTTAGAGAGTTTGAAGGAGAGATTTGTTTATCTACCCCAGCCGCAGCAGAAGTGCACAGGTAAGGAGAACATTGCTAATTAATATAGGGCCGGTTCAGACATACAGTTAAAGTACGTCTTGTACATCCCCGCACCAGCAGATCTGCATACGGTTGTAGGGCGGACCAGGAACCGGGAGTCCTGAATGGGCAGAAAGCTTCATGTCTGTGAACATCCCTCCACCAACACTGCACACACTCTAGGAAAAGGGAAAAGGGGGTGTCCAGATGCCCTCTGGGTGTTTGCAGGTCCGCACAAGGGAGGAGTGTGGGGAGGTTTCGGGGGGGGGATCTTTTCAATTTTCTATTTTTTACAAAAAAGGGTGGGGAAGTGGGGCCCCTTCTCATGAGCAAGACCTTGGTCACTCCTCATCAAATTATGATGTGTGGCGACTAAATAGCCACATTGACTATTCCTGCTCATGGAAGTGTCAGCCCATTGGTGCTCTAAGCCGAGCTGTGTTTGGATCTGATGGGCAGGGGTGTCCCAGAGACTGCTTTCTTGCTTCTGGGGATGGCAGCCGAGGTGCCAGGGAAACCAGCCCCCTGCTCGGCTGACTGTACCTGTGTACAAGTGCGCCATCACCAGTGGTCCCAGCAGTCCACCCAGCTCCCTGGGGGTCGGGGGAACAGAAGAAAGTGGCCTCTCCTGCGATCCCCATACCTGCTAATCTGCATAAGGCAGATGATTTTATTGTTGTGAGCTTCCTTGAGCAGTAGTGCACTGGAGGGGAGGGGTATAAATATTTTAAATAAATGAATGAATAAAAATAAAGTGCACAGCTGGACTGGACCCGGGAACTTTAAAACTTGAACGAATTTTCTGTCCTTTTGGCCCACCCCATGGCCATGCTCACAGCCAGGCTATGGAACATGGGGTGTGGGAATGTCTTCTGGGGTGTGTGGAATGCTGAAGAAGTCTTAGAGGAGAGGGAAGTTTTATTTTTCTTCTGTTTTTCAACAAGGATAGTCCGGGCCCCCACTAGAGTGGGGATAGTCGGGATTCCATCCTCCTGTGCCCCGATCTCCCCAGGGACTGGAGTTTGCATAGTGCTTTCGGGTGTTGTCCCACTTGGGGGGCAGCAGTGCCATGGCTGGCAGAAGTGGCACTGGCATTGCAAGGTATTTAAAGGGCTTTCAATGCACTTCCCCTCACAAGGGCGGGCAGGGCACTCCAAAAATGCACAATGCCGCTCATCACACAGCCCTGGAGATCTTAGCCAATCGCGGCCAGGCAGCTGATGTGGTGATGCTTTGCCCACAGGCTGGCCTCGGAGCTGGCTGGGATCGGGCTGGGAGGCCAAGCTGCAGGGAGGGGCTCACCTCTCCCTCTACTCCAGTTAGGCCAACAGTGGTTAGTTGTACGTCTGTGGTGTGAATTTGAGTTTGTCATTTTAATTTTGGTTAGTGTTAACTGCTGTTAATGTGTATGTGTGAACCAGGCCATTGTCTGAAGACATGGAGTTAAAGTTCTAAATAAAGAGTTTATTTAGGAAATACATCAGGGAGATAAGCCTACATGCCTGGCTGATTATAACCCTGCTAACTTGGCAAAGAGGCACTTTTTAATGTGGTGGTTCTCTTTATTTAGCAGGGGGAGTGTAACTGGCCCCATCCACCCCCAGCACAGTACCTCCAGTGACTGTTGCTGGTGTCTATCTTATGCTTCTTTTTAGATTGTGAGCCCTTTGTGGACAGGGATCCATCTTTATTTATTTATTTATTTATTTATTTATTTATTTATTTATTTATTTATTTATTTATTTATTATTTCTCTGTGTAAACTACCCTGAGCCATTTTTGGAAGAGTGGTATAGAAATTGAATAAAATAAAAATAAGTAATAAATAAATTAAATAAATAATTGTACACATAGGAAGAGGGGAAGGGTGAAGACAGAAGTCTCTCTCCAGGTGAGAGAATGAAACCTGAGACTATCAGTCTAACAAAGGGAAATCAGAGTAGAGAAAGATGGTCCAAGAAAGAATGCCCTTACTGGCTATCTTTACCCCTAGAGCCCCTAGTGGTCAAAAGGGTTGCTGGTGTTAAGAGTCAATGCCACCAGGAGCTGCATCTCCAGCAAGCAGAAGAGTTCAAAAGAGTCCCACTGGCTAGGAAGTTACTGTTTTATAACTGCTTCCCTTATACACACATGGAAATCTTGTGGATTTAACTAAAGGTTTATTCAGCAACAACTCAATTATCTCCTTCTCCTTTCTCTCCCTTTTCCTTTCTGAGTCCTCCCCCACAGTGGCAGAACTAGCCAAATGGTGGCCTGTGTCCCGCCCCACTGACGGCCTCACCAGTGACACCCTCAGTGCGCGATGTCATGTGAATGTGTGCGGGCCTAGGCTCCGGAGAGCCCTGAGTGAGCTCTCCCAATCTGAATGTATTTCCCTCCCTCTCCTTAGCTGGAGGGAGAGGATGGAAATAAATGCTGGCAGCCAAGAAACGCTGGCTGTAAATCAGCTCGGGAGAGCTTACTCAGGGCTTTCTGGAGCCCGGGCACGCCCATGTGCTCATGATGTCACATGCAAAAGGGGTGTGCCTGGGCTCTGGAAAGCCCCAAATGAGCACTCCTGAGCTCATTTCAAGCTAGCCCTTGCTGGCTGCAGTGAGGGAGAGGAAGGGAAAATGCTGCCTGGAAATGAGATTGGGAGGACTGGGGCGGGCCCTCTGGTGATCAGACCATGCCCCTTTTGTGTGTGATGTCACATGCAACAAGGGCTGCAGTGGCCCTTTTCATTGGCGGCTCAGGTTCTTTGAACCCTGTTGCTCAATGGTGGCTCCGTCTCTGCTCCCTCACACTGCCTACAGGTTTCCCTTAGGAATAATGTCTAAACAAATTAACTGCAAAAGATAACTGGATAGAATACAACAGTTACCAGGTGATAGTTTAAAAGTTTACAAAGTTGCACAGTTGTAGTACATCTTTACTTTAGGCAGCTACTTTCAAGATGTGCCTCCTCTTCATTTACAACCTTCAACTCCTCATTACTCAAAGCAAATGCATTTTTTAGCCATTGTGTGATGCCTCCACATATGATGTTTCAGGAACAGTAGCAAGGTAGCACATCTTCATGGAACAGATTAAACACATTAGGTATGTTGTAGCCTTTGGTGGCGGTGGAGAATAAGAATATTCTGGTTTCTACTTACTGCTTCCATTTTGTATACACTCCTGCTGACAGCAGGAGAGTGCAAAACTTTATTTATATTGGGGCTAAATGTAATCCAGGATTTGTAATTTGTTCATTCACAGTTGCTCCTTGTGCACAGCATCTTTTCAGAAAGAACACAATTGTTTAAGCTTCTATGCCTTTGTGCAATCATGTCATTCAAGCATATTAAGTAGTTAGAATAATATTTATATTGTATATAGAGCACCTGGTTCAAAACCTGAAAGGCAAAAGATTTTCAGGAGGCTTCAGAGGAGTCTTTCTTCCTCTTCACTTTTTAAGCATCACTCTCAGACACTCATTTGAGCAGAATCTGAATAATCATATTTTCTATGGTCTCTGACCAGAAAAAGAGGAAAGCAAACATAGCTAATCCTTACTTTTCTATACCATAGTCTTAATTCTTCCCTCCCAGTCCCCACTAAGGACTGATGAGGACAATGCTTGAGTAGAATTCCATGTTGATGGCTATTGTGTTAAAATGACTTTCCTCCAGAAAAATAGTGTATTTGCTGATCTCTCTCAGTGGGAGAAGATTATGAATGTGGTCTATGATTATTGTACTTTAGAGTGAACAGAATAGGGTGTGTGTGTGTGTGTGTGTGTGTGTGTGTGTGTGTGTGTAATAGAGCAAAAGTGCCTTTAAGTATAACTGCATTTATTATAAACAGCCCAGAGATGCAAGTTTGGGATGATATATAAATATGCTAAATAAATACATAAATAAATAGCCAGCTGGCTAGCCAGACTTGACTATAAGGGATTCACAGTAGGCTGCCATCATCCACTCTGTTTTGATGTGGAAAAACCCAAACTCCATATAAGATTTTTGAGTGATGTAAAGTGGTAAAACCCTTCCTAGAAGGACTGAGCAGTCCTAGGCCTCCAAATGCATGTGACTAAGGCAGGCCCCAAATTAAGAGTAGCACACTTCACCAACAAGGGTTTATTATTAGACTAAAAGAAAAACAAGAGTGTGCAATAAGAACAATTGTCTCTTAATAAAGCAGATTGTGTGAGAGAGAGTTTTCATTAACCAGGCAACTCAGATTCAAGCAATACAATAAAGGAGAATAACTTCCCTCACACGTCTAATTGAACTGGTCCCTGTCTTCTTACTCACAGGTACAGATCTCCCTGCTGTCTTCAGCCTCCTAGGCTGTGGCCTTCCCATTTCCCCAGCAGCTTCTCATCCAGCTGCTTTCTTGGGGCACTCTTGGGGCAGAACAATAGGGATGTGTGAGCTGGCTCACTTAGAGTCAGGCTTGACATCAAGCTGGCCTGGTCCGGGTGGTCCGGGTTAGAACTGGACCACCCCCTGGTTCGAAAAACTGGCTTGCGGGCTGGCTCGGGGGGTATACTTGTAAAGGGGAATCCAGTGAGCTCTCTAAAACAAAACTTATCAACCTGATTTTTTTTAAAGGGTTGCTAGTATCTATTGAGATTAGTGTGATGAATGAATATTGGAAAAAATACAACTGCTGAGGGTCAAACTATTCATTATGCACAACCGCATGTTAAGGCAACTCTGATGGTCTACTTTCCTCCCTGAAAAGTAACACTGAAAGGGAAAGATCTATTTTATTTATTTATCTTTACATTTATATTCTGCTCTTCCTACAAATTGCTCAAGGTGGTGTATCAAGGTGTGGTTATTTTTATCCTCTCTGAGGTCAAACAACTCTTTGGGGAGGTTTGGCTGAGAGGTAACCAACACACTCAGAGCCACCCTATGAGCTTCATGGTAGGGATGTGCACTGATAGAAATTCACAGCACATCTCCGGCACCTTTAAAATGGAGGAAAGCAGGTGCATACCTGCTCCTCCACTGCTCACCACCATTTCCTGTATCGGCAGCGTTAGACCCCAGCTATCATTGTGCACTGGTGGCGCTTCCCCCAGCTGCCCCATGTGACGCGGAGGCCATGTGCCCTGAGGCTTTGGAATGCGCTCCCTAGTGTAATAAGAGCCTCCCCATCTCTGACATCCTTTAAAAAGTCCTTAAAGATGCATTTCTTCACCCAGGCTTTTAACTGATTGTTTTGATTGTTTTGAATGTTTTTAGAATATTGTTTTAAAAATTTTAAATTGTGTTTTACATTTCTTGCTTTTAAATTTTTGTTTTGTTTTGCTTTTGTTTTTAATTAATGTTTTACTTTTTAATCTTGTTGTAAGCCACCCAGAGACATATGTTTTGGGCGGTGTAAAAATCTATCTATCTATCTATCTATCTATCTATCTATCTATCTATCTATCTATCTATCTATCACATTTATATACTGCCCAAAATCTGTTGTGCTACCTGTTGTATAAGCCATATATGTCCAAATGGGGAACTCCTTGTGCAACATGAATCCAGGTAGTTCTAATTATAGCACAACTTTGTGGAGTATCACAACTGCAAAAAGTCTTTGCACAAGTGCCGTTGTGGAAACCACCTTTTGTGAACTAAATCTTCACATCCCAGCATCACAACTATCTTTGAGAGAGAGAGAAAGGGTATGTGCAGTAGTGGCCCATACAAACAAGCTGGAGAGGTGGAAAATGAGCCCCAGCTGTTTGGATACTGTCAGTTGTTCTCACGCTGTCTTCAGGCCCCACCCTGGCTGGTCATTCACCTGGCTGGGGATTTCTCTCCCCTACTGGACCAATGACTGGCATGCATGGCTCAAGAGAGTGGTTGCTGGTTTCATTTCCAATCCCTCCACCTTGTTAGTATGGGCTGCTACTGGATAGTTGAAGAGACTGGACAGACCTAGATTGATATACTTTTAACCTTTATAGTAATAGCACTTACATTTATATACCGCTCTATAGCCAGAGCTCTCTAAGTGGTTTACAATTATTTAGCATATTGCCCCCAACATTCTGGATACTCATTTTACCGACTTCGGAAGGATGGAAGGCTGAGTCAACCTTGAGCCCCTGGTCAGGATCAAACTTGTAACCTTCTGGTTACAGGGCGGCAGTTTTACCACTGCGCCACCAGGGGCTCTTATGACCTTTATGGTTTTTTGGTTTTTTTTAAAAATGGGTGCCTTTTTGCACATTTGACATGAAGGTGTCTGAAAAGGTTGATGGCCTAAAAGATTGTATGAGTCACTGTAGATGAAGAAATGGGAAGCTGGTTTTATCCTAAGGGCCACTCTGGAAACATTTTCTGTGGAAAAGCCCCACCACTAATTTGCATGCATTAGTAACATACATAATTAAGAAGTACAGCAATTAGCATGGTGGGAAGTCTGACAAGTCCCTCTTGCCAGCTGAGACTTCTAGCTGACTGGGATAGCAGGAATATGAGTTTTTGCCAGTTGCAGTTTTCTTCAAAGTCTAGTGAAACATTACATTGACTTTAAAATCAGTTTGACATTTTGGATTTTTCTTAATGAGATAATCAGCCAGCATGGTGTAGTGGTTAGATGCTGGACTAGGACTGGGGAGACCTGAGTTCAAATCCCCATTCAGCCATGATACTAGCTGGGTGACTCTGGGCCAGTCACTTCTCTCTCAACCTAATCTGCTTCACAGGGTTGTTGTGAGGAGAAACTTAGAAACTTAAGTATGTAGTACACTGCTCTAGGCTCCTTGGAGGAAGAGTGGGATATAAATGCAAATAATAATAAATAATAATTAATCTAGTCTTCTATTCTAGTTTCAAAGCATTTAAGTCACATTGCAATTTCAAGCCTTTTCTTGTGATGAAAACTGGTTCCTCAAATCCTAACACTCCTAATCTGAACTGTGCTCATAGTTTTCACATCCTTTTACCCTGTTAAGGTATTTTTTAATGTTCAACCCAAAGAAACGGGCACATTAAACCAGCTCCAAGTTAATTACGGTAATGAAGATTCAGTACTGCTTCTCAAATGACATTTTGAAGATATAAGTGTGCTCTTAAGTGTCACATATGTGACCATTTGTCTGGGCTTCTGTCTAAATCACTTTTATTCCAGGTTGTTGTGATTTCAAATCTATCTATCTATCTATCTATCTATCTATCTATCTATCTATCTATCATATTTATATAAGGCCTGATACAGGGAAACTTCGTGATCTGCAGATTCACGTATCCAAGGTCAGGAAAAAGACAGCCAATCTCGGCATATGTGGAGGGGGGGGGGGACATGTCAACCTCACATATCTGCAGGTGGGGGTGGCTGGAAATGGCTGTGGAGGTCTTATCTGGCTGCCATTTTGTTTCTCGGAGCCACAAAATGGCTCTGTTTAAGGAAATAAAACAAAAATGGTGTTTTTTCAGCTGATTTGGGGGCATTTTAGGGCACAGCACAACTCGGGGGGGAAGCATGGTAAAGAGCTCCCCCCCGTGTTTCTCCCAAAAATTTGGCTGATTTTCAGCCATTTGAAAAGCAATTTCTGGCTAACTGGGAACCTAATGCCAACAATCCCTTTGACTTTAATGCCTCGATATTCGTTGTTTTCATATCTGCGGCTGCAGCCGGGAACAGAACCCCTGCAAATATCAAGGTCCTCCTGTATATACATCTATAGATGTACACAATCCAAATTACAATATAAAAATACAAACAATTAAAACACTAAAACAAAAACAATGAAAAACAATTCACAGAGTGAAGCAATTAAAATAATTCCACAGGTATGATGGATTTCACAAAAGCAAGTATGACTCAGAAATCTGTGATCTGTGGCTGATGTCTTCCACAACATTCTTTCTGCCTTGTAACAGAATGTGTGCAGAGTTACACAAGAGAATTCTTGTGCAAATGCAAGGAATTCCTCCAAAACAGTTGCATGATGGGCCATTAGAAATGATAGCAGTTGATCATGCAACTGTGTTTGCACCATTTTCCATATTTGCCAAGTGCACACTTGCACAACTGTGCACGTGTTCCATTTCAAGGTGGATGGAACATTGTGCAGTATGTCTTTAAACTGCAACAACAGAACTAACTAGCCCTAATATTAATGCAATAAAAGATCATAAAGCTGCTTAGAAAAAGCACTAATGAAAGGCAAAGAGTAGGTATAAAATTTATTCCAGTTGTGTTGAAATACTAACTTAAATATTGTAGGTAAAGGTAAAATGTGCAGTTGGGTTGATGTCCACTCCTGGCACCCACAGAGCCCTGTGGTTGTCTTTGGTAAAATACAGAAATGGTTTACCATTGCCATTTTCTATATTGCTGCTGCCCAATATAGGTGTTTCCCATAGTATGGGATCATTCCCATAGTATGGGAAACATACCAGCGGGGATTCGAACCGACAACCTCTGGCTTGCTAATCAAGACATTTCCCTGCTACACCATTAGGTGGCTAACCACACTAAATTATAGTCATACAGTAAGGACAGCAGAGATATTACAACAATCAGGCTAACATGGAAATAGCTGTAGCTGCCCTCAACTTGTATGGTGCTTCTGCATTAACATTTTTACTTCCCTTTAAGTACAATTTGCTGACTTGTTTATGGCTTTGTTCACAAAATCACAAGGAACCTGATTTAAAAGTTGATCAGGATTAGTGAGCCTAGCAGAGCTGATTGCGTGAACCCAGAATTTCATGGCAATCCTGGTAGGACTGCTCTGGTTAAACAGCATTTAACCAGCACAGATAACTGGGAGGTAGTTTTTGTGTTGTTTTCCTGTCTAGTCCATGTACTTGCCAGCACTTGGACCTGAATGCCTGACATGCATGTAAAAATGTTGGTTGCTTTTCTTCATAGAGTAATTCTACTAAATGTCATTGAAGACACATGTTATCAGGACTGATGGCTGGGAACAGAGGTGCACCTAAGTAATTTTGGAGCCTAGACCTAAAGGCCTTTGGTGTCCCCCCTGCTTTGGAGCCCCCCTGCCCCCACAAACAGTGTCTTGTGACACAAACAGTATTTTTAACATGTGGATTCTTGAGGTAAAAAATAGCAACTGAACTCACAAGAATGTAAGAATATACAACAGGTATATTTATGTAAATCTGCATTAGCGGAAACATTTCAATAGGTACATTAACTTATTCCCACCCACCCCTATTTCTTTCCCCACTTCCCCCTCTGTCTCTAATGCACCTGGCACAGGTCACAATCACACTCAGCCACCTGGACTTTTGCACTCGGTCATTTAAAACAACGCGAGGCCATCCGGCACAGAATGGTGACCACACACCCAGGACAAACTAAAGAGGATTTGGGGACTCCCAAGGGGTGTGGAGGCCCTGGATTTCAGTCCCAAAGTCCAGGGGTAAGAGTACCTCTGGCTGGGAGGCAGTCAAGCAGGCAGAATAACAAGTTGGCTGGTCAGCAATCCAGTGAACTCAGGCAAGGCTTCAAGGCAACCCACAATGGATCAATCCAGTGAACTCCCCTCTCCTCCTCTGGCTCTGGTAGGTAGGGTTGTGCACAGAACTGTCTGGCCCGGTTCAGTTCAAGGCTGAACTGGCCTCGAATGGAACCGGGCCAGTTCGGTCCAGAACCCATCGAACCCCCCTCCCCGGTCCGGTCCGGCACTAGTCCGTGAACTTAAAAAAACATTTTTTAAAGTAACTATTTTTAGCCCCTTCAGGGGGCTTGCTGTAGCAGTGTGTGTGTGTGTGTGTGTGTGTGTGTGTGGGTCCACGAGGGTTCCCCGCCGACCTCCCTCATCACCACCGCGGCTGGGTAAAGGTAGTCTTTTTGGCCCTTTCGGGCCTCCGTAAAGCGAGCGGCCCTGTGCAGGACTGGACTGGCAGTTCGGTCCCACGAACCCCTGGACTGAACCGTCGGACTGCAGACCACCAGACCGGTTCCGCACATCCCTACTGGTAGGAGCTATGACACCTTAAATGCTCTGAGCACTGAGACTCAAATCAAGAGTTATGCAGAACCAGATGAGTTCTTATTGCTTCTTCAAGTCACCTGATCTTGCTGGGCTGAACGATGCTTGCTAGCTGTCTACAGCATGGTGCTGCAAGCAGTGAAGATCAGCCCTGCGCAGTTCCTTCAGGCTGGGAGCTGCCCTTGGGGTAGCACAGGTAGTAAGCTGTCTGGACCCCTCTGGCAAAATCCCTGATTTGAAGACTCTGGCATCTTGCTTGCATATCTGAACCAAATCCTACCAGAAAAACTTGCAAGTTGTAGTGAGCCATGTTATCAAAGCTGTCAACAAACTAATTGTTCTTTTTATGTAGGCTTGGGGGGAAATGACGGACAATTTTCTAACCACTTGTTGACCCTTTATAGTTAATTAGGCAACTGTTCAAATTCCTTTCAAAGGAATAATTGTTAAATCAAATTACTTTGAAAAGACATACCAGGAGTCCTACTAATTTTCGGAACCATTAATTTTCGGAGGGTGACTTCAAAAGGTAACTAATAATAGCAAATTAAGGGTGATACTTAATTCCAAGGCAGTACCATTAGACTTACAGTGTCAAGCAGAAGGGCAGCACTGATAGATGAGGTGCGATCACACACATCTGGAAAGGGGAAAAAGCATCCAGTTCTTAATAGGAATAGGAAATCCCAGCATAGTGAGATCTAGTATGCAAAGACATTTAATTTGAATGTGAAAAGTGTTATGCAATGCAACCTGTTTTTAATCTCTTCAGTTGTTACTTAGTTACAGAGTAAAAAAACAAACAAAAAATGTGGTTGACTCCTACATCTTCCTGTTTCTCCATGGAGGGCTTTTGATTTTGGAGCTTTAGTTCCCGGAGCTATTGGTGAAATGATTTTATTAATCTGGAGGGCAGCTTATAGCTGAATTTAAAGGATCACTTAGTTAATGTCATTGAAATCAGTTTCCCCTTATAACAGCACGGTGAGGTCATTCACACAATCAAAAACTGTCTTCTACCTGGGTTTGGGAGCTGTGTATGCTCCCAGTTTTGGGGAGCATACACAGTGGAAGCAAGGGAAGAGGAAAACCTGGGTAGAAGTGATTGTGTGGAAGCAAGGTAGGAGGAAAACCTATACTATGCTTCCACACAACCGAAAATTGGGAGCACACAAAGCACACAAATCCGGGTAGAACACAGTTTTTGATTGTGTGAATGGTCTCATTGATTAACATTTTCTTTCAAAGTGGTGTAGTCCATAGTCTTGGGGAAGTCGCTGTATTTTGGCTGAAACTACTTTGCAGGGTTGGTGTGAGGATAAAATGGGGAAATGGCAATGTATGCTGTTTTATCTCCTTGGCAGACAGGCAGGATATCTATCTATCTATCTATCTATCTATCTATCTATCTATCTATCTATCTATCTATCTATCTATCACATTTTGATACCGCCCAAAATACAAGTTCTCTGGGCGGTTTACAACAAAAGAATAAAAACAACCAATAAAAAGATTAAAACATTTCAACAATTAAAATTTAAAATGTTAAAACTATTAAAACACAATTAAAACAATATCTAATTGAAAGCCTGGGTGAACAAATGTGTCTTGACTGCCTTTTTAAAAGCTGTAAGAGATAAGAGATGGGGAGGCTCTTATTTCAGCAGGAAGTGTGTTCCAAAGCCTCAGGGCAGCTATGGAGAAGGCCCGTCCCTGAGTAGCCACCAGACAAGCTGGTGAACCTCTCCAGATGATCTCAATGGATGGTGTGGTTCATAGCAAAGAAGATGTTCTCTTAAATACCCAGGGCCCAAGCTGTTTAGGGCTTTATAGGTTATAACGAAAACCTTGTACTTTGCCAGAAACCTATTGCAGCCAGTGTAGATCTTTTAAGATAGGAGTTATATGGTCTCTCCGAGAAGATCCAGAGACCAGCCTGGCTGCTGCATTCTGGACTAACTACGGTTTCTGGACCACGTACAAAGGCAGCCCCACATAGAGCGCATTGCAGTAGTCAAGTCTGGAGGTGACCAGCAGATGTACTACTGTTCTGATATAAGTGATAGATCAAGAAATGAATGCACCTTTTCCTCTCACACTCTAAGATTTAACTTACAGATGCTCAGGAGAGGGACCTCAAGCCCCTAGAATGTCAAGTCTAGTGTACACATGCACACACTGACAAAATTTGAAAAATGCATCCTTGAAATTTCTCCAGAAGGGAAAATAGGGTAGGTTCCTGTTTACCAGGGACAATTACTAGAAAACACAGCCATCCCTGATAAGCTGGGACACCTAGAGCGTATCGGAAAGTGCTATATAAACCGTAACCATTTTTATTAAAATCTGTAAATTCTTGGCAGTTTATTGATGACAACTCTCTCTGAGATGTTGAATGGCAGGTACAGGTGTCATTTCAGATTCACTGGGTAGCTTCCAGACTAGCCAGTCATGACTAAGCAACACTGAAATCAATGAGACAAATTAGTAATTACTAAATTAAGTCCCATTAATTTCAATGGGACTTAATCATGATTAACTTAGTCTAGATGCTGTCCACTAAATGTAATGGGCAACTAATATGCATTTAAAACAAGGTGAGAAACCCTCACTGGCCCAGATGGTCCCCATAATGTCTCCTTAACATCATTGTAGAGCAACTTATTGTCATCTCTTTGGGACATAAGAACACAAGAACAAACCTGCTGGATCAGACCCAAGGCCCATCCAGTCCAGCATCCTGTTTCACACAATGGCCCACCAGATACCACTGAGAAGCCCATAGGCAAGAGGTGACGGCATGCCCACTCTCTTGCTGTTGCTCCCCTGCAACTGGTTTTTAAAGGCATCTTGCCTCTGAGGCTGGAGGTGGTGTATAGCCACCAGACTAGTAGTCATTGATGGATCTGTCCATGAATTTGTCTAAGCCTCTTTTAAAGCCATCCAAGCTAGTGGCTATCACCACATCCAGAGAATTCCGTAGATTATTTATTTATTTATTTATTCATTCATTTATTATTTTCACATTTATATCCTGCTCTTCCTCCAAGGAGCCCAGAGCGGGATATTTGACTACATACTTGAGTTTCTCCTCACAACAACCCTGTGAAGTAGGTTAGGCTGAGAGAAGTGACTGGCCCAGAGTCACCCAGCTAGTATCATGGCTGAATGGGGATTTGAACTCGGGTCTCCCCGGTCCTATTCCAGCACTCTAACCAATACACTATGCTGGCTCTCATATGCACTGTGTGGAGAAGTACTTCCTTTTGTTGGTCCTATATTTCTGGGTCTCCACTTTTATGGGATGACCCCTGATTCTAGTATAGTAACAGAGGGATAAAATTTTCTCTCTGTCCACTCTTTCTACTCCATGCATAATTTTATACAGCTCTATCATGTCTCCCCATAGTTGCCTCTTTTCCAAACTAAAAGCCCCATATGCTGTAGCCTTGTTTCATAAGGAAGATGCTCTGGGCCCTTGATCATCTTGGTTGCCCTCTTCTGTACCTTTTCCAGTTCTACAATGTCCTTCTTAAGATATGGTGACCAGAACTGCATGCAGTACTCCAAATGTGGCCACACCATAGATTTGTATATGGGTATTATAATATTAGCATTTTTATTTTCAATCTCCTTCCTAATAATCCCTAGCATGGAATTTGCCTTTTTCACAGCGGCCAGTCACTGAGTTGATACTTTCAATGAGCTGTCCACCATGAGCCCAAGATCTCTCTCCTGGTCAGTCACTAAAAGCTCAGACCCCATCAATGTATATGTGAAGCTGGGTGTTGTTGTTGTTTTTTGCCCCAATATGCATCACTTTACGTTTGCTTATATTGAACCACATTTGCCATTTTGTCACCCACTCACCAGTTTGAAGAGATCCCTTCGGAGATCCCCACAATCTCTTTAGGATTTTACTACCCCTAATAGTTTATTGTCTGAAAATTTGTCCACTTTGCTGGTTACCCCCACTTCTAAGTCACTTCTTAAATGGTCCCAGTACAGATCCTTGGGGGACCCCACTTCTCACTTCCCATCATTGCAAAAACTGTCCATTTATTCCTACCCTTTGTTTCCTGTCCTTCAACTAGTTACCAATATACATATGAACCTGTCCCCTTATCCCACGACTGGTAAATTTATTCAACAGCCTTTGTTGACAGCCTTTAAACTTTGTCAAAAGCTTTTTAGACGTCCAGTTATACAATGTCAACCAGATCACCTTTAACCACATGCCTGCTGACGCTCTTGAATTTTGACAATTCAAAAAGATTCGAGGTTGATTCATCGAAACAGCCGGTTTGGCCTCTGTTTTGATGAATCAATTCAAGGATTTTGCAATTTGTTTTGAGCTCCAAATGAACTGCAAAATCCTATTCATGCACATCTTTAGTCCCACCTGACTGCATAACCCATATCTTCAATTCTGATGGCCTAATTTTTCATTGGAAGGGAAATATTTACCCAAAAATGCAATATGGTTTTCATTTTGTTAAAATATTTATAATTTGTTGCTATTTAACATTTGAAAACCTTAAAAAGTATTTAGTACTGAAAGGAAAAATCCCATTTGCTTCTTTTAAAATGTATTTTGAAGTTTAAAGTGGGTTTTAACGTGTCAGTTTGCTCTAGAGTCTAGAACATCATGAGCCCTTCCTCATGGTCAGTGAAAAGGGGCTCTGATCTGCAGGGGAGGAAACCTTAAAATCCTTACTTCCCCGGCAGACGATTGAGGGCTCCTTCCTGGGCAGGCAGATCACTTGGCCAGCCAATTGCCAGCTAATGTCAGCAGCGTGGAGAGTCTGGGGCTGGGATGTGTCTTCCCAGCTCCCGGAACTCCTATAATGCACTATACTAGAGATAATGCACTGGCCGGGAGGCTACTTGTGTGTAGGTGTTGCACGGAGCTGCACAGTACCAACACACAAGCACTAAGCCTGATTTAAGCCCTCATGCCCCAAACCCGGGCTGAGCATCCGGCTCCCTAAGCAGGTTTGTTGCCAGGCCACAGCCAGGAGCCGCACGCCTCCTGGTGGTTCACATGTGCTGGCAAAACCAGGCTGGACTTCCTTAGCCCGGTTTTGCCTGCGCGCATGAATAGCTCCCATCTCTTGCCATTTCTATGTGACTCAGTCCTAAGTAGCTCAGAGGAGACTACTGATCTTCTGCAGTGAGGACTGACTCAAATAAATCATTCAGCTTCTCTGTGATCATCATAACTTCTTACAGCAATCCTTTGTAGCATAATTACAACACAACTTTGTAGCATAATAGTTTGCCTTCCCAGATGGTTTCTTACATTCGGAGGCTTTAAAAAAAATCTCTTTAATAAAACAAATTTACAATGCTAAACAACACTGATCCAAACACAAACAGCAAAACCTAATACAACAATCCTTGATTCATCAATCCATCCAAACTCTAATATTGTCTAATGTAGGAAAACAACCATAATTATCTCGATTAGTGTAAGGAATAAAATCTGACCAAATTACATAAAAAGCATTATTTGTAGTCTGGTTTGAATGAGGCCAAATAATATTGGTTAGGTTTTCTGAGATTGTGATATGCCATAAATTCTCATACCAGATATCCATTGATGGTTTGATTTTTCCAGTGTTTAGCTATAGCTGACCTGGCAGCAGTTACCATACACACAATTAATTTTTTTAACGTCACATCTGTATTGACCCCAGAAAATATATTTACTAACACAAGCTGGGGGCATAATCCTATTTTCTGGTTTGTAATCCTGCTCATCTCCGTGAATACCTCTGTCCGAAAGGATGAAACTCTAGGACAGGTCCATCAAAGATGAAAACAGGTACCCTTCATCCCACAACCATTCCAGAAAAGTGGGGCAACTGTAGTAATACATTCTAAAAATAAGCAGAATAAATGAGTGTGTGTGTGTGTGTGTGTGTTTCCCAACAGATGGGATGGCCTGGAATTCTTTTAGGGCAAAGCAAAGTGCTTCAAATCATTGGTTAGGTTCTGGATACTTTTAAATTGGCAGGACAAAGAAAGGAGGCTGCAGCTTGTGGCATGGAAAATTAGACTGGCATATATGTCTAATCACAATTTGCACCTATAAATTTTGTTTCCAGATTTATATATCTCCATTCAATCATTTTCCACTGGAAATTTTGCTTTGTTTTGGCTTGGCTTCTGCAAACTGGAGGTTGTAACTTCATTTGAATAGTTTCCCACAGAAACCACAGATGACAGCCACAGAGGGGAATGGAAATTCTATTTAAAGGTCAGGTTTCCATTTATTCAGAGAAGTATCTCTTCAGTTGCTCTTCTGCTTTTTGGATGACGAACACTCTGCTCATTAAGAACAATACTGCTGTAAACCCAATGACATAGGAATGGGCTTTCCGATAAGGAGCTGACATCCAGGCTAATGTTGCACATACCAAATATCACTTTGGCCATGCAATGGAGAAGAGGCTATTTCTGATTATTCCCCCCTTCCTTCTGCAGCCTTTTGTGTCCCCCCAAAATATGTCTCTGGGGGTCCTGTAACTTTCAGGGACATATTTCAGAAGGCACAGAGGGCTGCAGAAGGAAGCAGGTTTGGCAAAAATTGTCCCTCCTTCATTGCATTTACAAAATGTTATCCTGCATGTGCATCATTAGTATGAATATAATTTAGGGTTCTTCCTAACAGACAAATTGTAATATGACACATTTCATTTATTCTGGTAATAGGGAATGAAAATAAAATGATAAAACTGGCCTCTCTAATAATTAGTAGTAGCTTTTGTATATTTTTCTTATACTTCCTTCAATATCACAAAAAGGTACTTATATTGATGTTTTGGTAATATGCAAAAATATTTAATTGATAAATGCATTGAAAGGCAGATGATAATCAACTAAAATTATTTAATTGGATAACAGCCTTAAGACATAGTAATAGTAATATTATGTGTAAGCAGCCTGAATTTTTTTTTCATTTTAATCAACATATTTTCATAACCAATGGCAAGTATGGCATGATTTTAATTGAACACCATTTTCCAGCATTTAAGCAATCTAAAGCTAATGAAGCATGCATGATGCATTATTAATGGTCAATTATAAAATCTCTTTTAAAAAATATTTCATATCTTGCATGATCAGCTACACCCTATGATGCATTTGACTATGTAGGCTCTCAAGTGCTTTTCCACTTGACAGTCTGTGCTACACAATTGCAACCAAGGGGATTCAAAACAGAATTGGAAGCAAATCCAGCTTCTTATCTGGAGCAGCTCAAACTGCAAACCAGTTAAGCCAAAATACATGGATCCAAGATGTACTCTAGTTTAACTAGCTTGTCAATCACAGATGAAATCTGTATTTATTTCTCTTTCATGTGCACACTCTCCAATCTCTTTATTCATTAGTGCCCTCCAAACTCAGCTGAAGACAAGCATCTGGTATTTGATATCATCCCCAGATGGATCACTAGTGCCATGCGCACAGTGCAGCTGTCCATCTCTGGCACTCAGGTGATGAACTGTTAGTTAGCTAACCATGAGCCAAATTATTTGGTATTGCAGGTGGGCTCCATATGAGTAAACAAAAATATACACAGTACTTATGCATGCAGTTATTGAAATAATTTTAACCATGGGTTCAACAGCAAAATTGAAATAGAATCTTAACATTTAAGGGACTTATCACCATAATCTCCTGTTGTGGAATATTGGGCTTGGATCAACCAGGGCCGTGATCCAATGGAGAGCGAAGCATGCTTAAGCCCATTGATTTCAGGTTTCTGGTTCAAATATCACCTCACCTATGAGCTCACTAGGCAGCCTTAGGCAAAGCACAAGTTTTCAGCCTCAGCCCTCCATCTGTAATATGGGGATATCAATCCTGACCTTTCTTGCAGGGGTGTTGTCAGGATCACTAAGATGGTATATGTGAAAGGCTCTGACCACTCTAAAAGCTCTAATTATCAATACTGCTGTTAATTTAGTCTGCTTTCTTTTAGTGGAAGCTAAAAGTGGCTACTTTACAATCACCTCTCAAAGTCCCCGGCAGTGTTCCCTCTAAGGCGTGCACATGTGCACACGCTCACACAGTTTTTTATATCTGCTAAGTTAATTTTAGATCCTGCTCAGGTTGAATCAGGAAGGTCCCAATCTGAATGCATGTGCGCGCACACTGCTTTGATCCTGCCGCCCAGAACAAAACTCATTCCGTACACAGATGAGAAAAATCAGAGAGAACACTGCCCCGCCCCCTTCTAAGCAAATTCCATCAGATGTGTCTGGACATGTCTGGGTACAGTTTCACAAAACTAACATTAGAAGAACATGAGGCCTATATGGAAGCAGCTTGCTGCCTGTTGCCCCTTGGAGTGGCTGCCTGACCCTGCAGGGCTGTTCTTGTGTTGAGCATCGGTGGTGAGAAAGAGGAGCTGCCGGGGCTGGATGCATGCCAGTGAAGGGCTGAGGCTGGGAGGGGGAAGAGAGGAAGAGAGGGTGGTAGCAAAGACAAAGGAAGGGTGGCAACAGCAGGCCTGAGGTCATCACCTCACCTGGCCTCATGGGAGAGCCATCCCTGAACCCATTCCATAACACTGTGAGGAAGAAACATCTATGAGAAATGCACAATGTTTAGTAGCAGGAGAAAAGGAGGGAGTGGGGGCAGGGTGAAGTGAAATGAAATGTGATGAAAGGTGTTGGTCTAAACCAGGGATTCTCAAACTTGGGTCCTCAGGTGTTATTGGACTTCAACTCCCATAATCCCCAGCCTCAGTGGCCTTTGGTTGGGGATTATGGGAGTTGAAGTCCAATAACACCTGAGGACCCAAGTTTGAGAATCACTGGTCTAAACACATGCTAAGCTTGGCATTGCTTTCCTTCCCCCTCACCCTGCAACATACATTTCAGTTCGAGAATCCTATAGCATGCTGTCACCTACATCCCAGGACACAGGAACGCAGGGAGGCTGGCGGTGGCCCGTGGGCAGCTGCTGCTGCCATGGCCCCCTGGCCCCACCCCCCTGCATCTGACATCAGACACTAGCCCACCCCCTGCGTCTGATGTCACAGGCGGGGGATGTGGTTTCCCTCCCAGAGGGGGCTGTGCAGTCCCATTTGGAAGGGAGATGGGCCCATGCTGCATTGGGCAGCGTGGGCTGGAGTGACTCTTCCTGCCTTAAAGGCATAGAGAGCCATTCTGGCCACACTGCCATTGCAGCTCAGGCTGATCTCTCTTCTAAATGAGGCTGCGCGTCCCCATTTGGGAGGGAGATCGATCGGCCCCACTGCATTGGCAGTGAGACCAGGAGCGGCTCTCCCTGCCTTTAAGGCAGGGAGAGTCACTCCGGCTGTACTGCCAATGCAGGGTGGGCTGATTTCAGCTCCAAACGGGGCAGCGCGGCCCAAATTGGGACAAAAATAATGCCCCTGTATCTGATGTCAGATGCAGGGGGGGGCGTGTCTGGGGCCGCACTCATGACCCCTGATTGGTGGCGGCCCTGGTTCTCTGATCCCGTTGGCCCAATGGTGGCTCCACCCCTGCCAGGACAAACTATCAGCAGCCTTTGCAGCTGTCAGAAGGCAGGGGAGAATCAGTGAGGAGAGTCCTCTATTGGCTCAGACATGCACTTTCTTTCAAGATTTCAGACTGCTTCAATAATGGTTCCCTCCTGCAGTGATTTGGTTCAATGTATGTACGTGTACCCAGTTACTGTTAACAGGAACATCACAGCAAACACATTTTTCATGTGTTCTCTAAAGTAAAAGCCTCATAACAACTGAAAGCATGTTTCATTTGACACAATATGATGTCAGATGTAGTGGTGGGCATAAGTGGGGGGAAACATTCTTGTAGGTAATTGCTTGTAGCCAAAGACTTCCTCCTTTAACCACATCAGTTTTGACATCCTCCCTCATTTGGCCATGCCCATACCTCTTCTTTAGATAAACAACTTAGTGTCAATATAATACTGATTTGTCCTATGCATGTTGAAAAATGTTGGAACTGACCTGACCCGCCTGTGAAATTGTTGGGTTGGGTCAGAACACTAACATACCTATGACATTCTGTTGGACCCCACTCCACCCTTCCCCTGCCCTCTCTTACCCTCTCCTCAAGGACCACATGGGAGCCAGGGAAAAACAGGCACAATGTCTAGGGGTGTGCAATTTGGATTTTTGGTGTTTCGATTCAGATCTGAATCAAAACACCCCCAATTCATTTTGGATCCGATTCTGGCCCTTCCAAATCACCCCCGATTCGATTCAGATCCAAATTAAACCGAATCTGAATCCGAAGCGATTCGGATTAAAAAAATGGATCCTGGGGCCAAAAGAGTGGGGTGGGGTGGTAGTGCCTAATGGGTGGAAGCTACCACCCAAATTGCAGAGGGATTTTCCAAAGGGCTGATTTTTGGTGAATTTTTGAAGTTTTAGTGTTTTGGGGGCAGATTGGGGGTATAACGTGGGATCTGGACCAAAAGAGTGGGGTGGGGTGGTAGTGCCTAATGGGTGGAGGCTACCACCCCAATTTCAGAGCCCTAAAGACAGCCATCTTGACACTTGCCTTTTGCTGAGACTTTTGTTTTAACCCCCCCCCTTTACATTCTTTTAGGTGTCCATGTGATGCAGGGGATTGTGGGATGTGTATTTTTTTAAAAGGATGAAACCATGCTTCTAAATTTCCTTTTTCTCCCTGTCTGCAGGGAGGATGGGGAATGTAACAACAGTAAAGCCCTATTCAGACATTATGTTGTGCCTGCCATCAGATGTCTGAATCCAGGTACATGTTTTTGTTTTAAAAATGAACCCGGGTCCCTCAAATGCATGGCACAGATAAAAAATGTACTGCTTTACCTGCATTCAACATAATATGTAGCTCTATTCAGACTTTTAAAAAAGTACCACTGTAACTGTGGACAGCAGTGCAAACAGGTAGGAAGTCTTGCCCCTGACTTGTCAGTCACCATTGTGCCTCACCATTCACACTTAGAGAGGCATTTGTCTGAACAGGGAAGCACCATATCCATGATGGTGGGTGCTTCTATGATCACAAGACTGGGACAGTCATGGATACAGCACTTCCCTGCTCAGCCAGACACTACTCTAAGTGTGAGCGGCAGGGCACAATGGTGTCTGAAAGGTCAGAGCGAGACTTCCAACCCATTTGCGCTGCTGAACACAGTTACGGCAGTGCTCTTAGAAAAGTCTGAATAGGGCTTGTGGATAATTGTACCTGTGCACAGATCTGTACACTCTAGACAGATTGTATGAGTACTGAACGTAACATGTGAATAGGCTTAAGTGTCCACCTTTCTTGTTGGACCGTTAAGTGTCCATGAGGAGCCTGAGCAGTGCAGGCAATTTCATGAGCAAGCGGCTGCAGTGGTGGTGGTGGTGTGGGCACCCTAAAGATGCCCCCACTGCCTCCAATCTGCCACCTGAAGCAAATGCCTCATCAGGGCCAAGGAAAGGTGGCCCAGTCAGCAAAACCGCTTTAAACATTTAGTTATAGTATTAATGAAAAGTGCTTTCCCATTTTGTCACAGTCCTAGTAAATTTAAAACTAGCAGCATGTAATAATATGCAACATATAAAACTAAAGCAGAAAGATGTTCATCATATATAGATGGACAATAGTACATGAGAGTTTGGACATCTAATTAATATACTTCAGCCTTTATCTGGGGGGGATCTCCATAAAGCCTGTCCATAATGCTAAATGGCAGCATCTGTTTTTAAGCAACAGCAAATAATAAAGTGAAGAATATTCCATGTGTTAGAAGGAAATACAGTCTTGGTCCTATTTTTTGTAAGGGCAATAAATTCAATTCTTTTTGACCTTTTTGCTAACTGAGTTAAATAGTTTGTTCTTTCTTCTGGGCACCAATTAATTCTTGTGTTAATTTTCAGTGGGAGCAAGGAAGTGACAGTGTACTTTATTCTGTTTTATAGGTTAAGGGTGCATTTAACTGATAGGCATGCTGTTATTAATGTATCCTTTTGTAGCCCACTGCCTTGCATGCAAGACCCAATTGCTCTTTTTATTATGGTTACAGTATTGTTGATTGACATCCAGAGTAGCACTGCATAGTACAACAGGGGCGGACATCCAAACGAACGCTGCCTGCTGCCCTCAGGGGATTTTTTTAAAAAAAGGGTGCTGTGGGCTTTGGGGGAAAGAGGAGGTGGTTGACACCTCCCCCTCATGCAATGACACAGCATTAGTCTGGATGTCAGCCACCGTTCACCCCTGCTAACTGAGCAAAGAAGCACCTTTTAAAGTGGCAATTCTCTTTTATTTAGCTGGGGCAGAGCAACGGCCCCTATCCAAGCCCAGCACAGCATTCTTCTGGTGGTGGTTGCTGGTGTCTGCCTTATGTTTCTTTTTCGATTGTAAGCCCTTTTGGGACTAGAAACCCTCTTATTTACTTACTATATATATTTCTATGTAAAATAACTGCTTTGAGAACTTTTGTTGAAAAGCAGTATATAAATATCACAGTAGTAGTAGTAGTAGTAGTAGTAGTAGTAGCAGTAGCAGTAGCAGCAGCAGCCACTCTTATTCCAGCACAGCACTTTTTTGGATGTCAGCTATTTATTACTGGGCAACATCCAGACTTAATAAGTCATGACTAGGTCCCACTGAAAGTAATGAAAGTTATTCATGGTTGAATGATAAATTTGCACCCATCACAGAAAAGGAAGCCCATTGGAAATAGTGGGCTTACCCTTCTTTAATGCAATTTGAGCAACCTAAGAACAGCCATGCTAGATCAGGCCCAAGGCCCATCTAGTCCAGCATCCTGTTTCACACAGTGGTCCACCAGTTGCTACTGGAAGCCGACAGGCAGGAGTTGAGAGCATGTCCTCTCACCTGCTGTTACTCCCCTGCAACTGGTACTCAGAGGCAACCTGCCTTTGAGGCTGGAGGTGGCCTATAGCCCTCCGACTAGTAGCCATTGATAGACCTCCATGAAGTGATCCAAACCACACTTAAAGCCATCCAGGTTGTTGGTTGTCGCCACATCTTGTGGCAGAGAATTCTACAAGTTGATTATGCATGGTGTGAGAAAGTACCTCCGTTTGCTGGTCCTAAATTTCCTGGCAATCAATTTCATGGGTTAACCCCTGGTTCTAGTGTTATCTGAGAGGGAGAATAATTTCTCTCTATCCACGTTCTCCACACCATGCATGATCTTATAGACCTCTATCATGTCTCCCCGCAGTCATATTTTTAAAAACTAAATAACCCCAGGTGTTGTAGCCTTGCCTCATAAGAAAGGTGCTCTAGGCCCCTGATCATCTTGGTTGCCATCTTCTGCACCTTTTCCAGTTCTACAATGTCCTTTTTTAGATGTGGTGACCAGAACTGTATGCAGTACTCCAGTTGTGGCCACACCATAGTTTTGTATAAGGGCATTATAATATTAGCAGTGTTAATTTCAGTCTCCTTCCTAATTATCCCTAACATGGAATTGGCCTTTTCCACAGTTGCCGCACACTGAGGCAACACTTTCAACGAGCTGTCCACCTCGATCCCAAGATCCCTCTCCTAGTCAGTCACTGACAGCTCAGATCCCATCAGCGTATTCTTGAAGCTGGAGTATTTTGTCCCAATGTGCATCACTTTACACTTGTCAACATTGAATTTCATTTGCATTTTGTCGCCCACTCTGCCAGTTTGGAGAGATCCTTTTGGAGCTCATCACAAGCTGTTTTGGATTTCACTATCCAAAAGAGTTTGGCATTATCTGCAAATCTGGCCACCTTGCTGCTTACCCCAACTTCTAGATCATTTATGAATAAATTAAAAAGCACCAGTCCCAGTACAGATCCCTGGGGGACCCCACTTCTTACTTCCCTCCATTGTGAAAACTCTCTGTTTATACCTACCCTCTGTTTCCTGTCTTTCAACAACAACAAATATTTATATACCTCTTTTCAACAAAAGGTTCCAAAGCAGTTTACATCGAGAAATAAGAAAGAAAGAAAGAAAGAAAGAAAGAAAGAAAGAAAGAAAGAAAGAAAGAAAGATGGATCCATGTCCCCGAAGGGCTCACAATCTAAGAAGAAACATGATAGACACCAGCAACAGTCACTGGAGGTACTGTGCGGGAGGTGGATAAGGCTACTTACTCTCCCCCCTGCTAAATAGAAGAGAATCACCATGTTAAAAAGGTGCCTCTTTGCCCAGTTGGCAGGGGTTACTTGCCATACATGTACTTGTCCCTTTATTCCATGACTGCTACATTTCCTCAAGGCTCTTTGATGAGGAACTTTGTTGAAAGCTTTTTGGAAGTCCAGGTATACTATGTCAACCAGATCACCTTTATCCACACACTTGTTGACACTCTCAAGAACTCCAAAAGGTTTGTGAGGCAAGATTTACCTTTGCAGAAGCCATTCTTGTTCTCCCCCAGCAGGGCCTGTTCTTCTATGTGCTTAACAATTTTAGCCTTGAGAATGTTTTCCATCATTTTGCCTGGAACAAACATTAAGCTAACCGGCCTGTAATTTCCTGGATTGCCCCTGAATCCCTTTTTGAAAACTGGTGTTACATTTGCTACTTTCCAGGTCCCCAGTACAGAGCTCGATTGTAGGGATAAGTTATATATTTTTGCAAGGAGGTCGGCAATTTCACATTTGAGTTCCACCCTTGGATGGATGCCGTCTGGTCCTGGCGATTTGCTAGTTTTTAATTTTTCCAGTTTAGAACATCATCTCCTGTAAAAAGCCTGGATCAGGAACAGGTATATGCTTAGTATTTTCTGCCATGAAGTATTTTCTGCCATGATGCAAAGAACTCATTAGCTTCTGCGCAACCTCCATATCCTCCTTAATAATCCACTCCCTCATTGTCTAATGGTCCAACCGCCTCCCTGGTTTGTTTCCTTCTTCTGATGTATTTAAAGAAGTTTTTGTTATCCCCCTTGATGCTTTTAGCTAAATGTACGTCTCTTTTTGACTCACTTATTGTCACCTTGCATTTCTTTTGCCAGAGTTTGTGTTCCTGTCTGTTCTCTTCATTTGGACAGGCCTTCCAGTTTTGGAAGGAAGTCTTCTTCTCCTTTATGGCATCCTTGACTTTACCTGTTAGCCATGCTGGCATCCTCCTGGACTTAGTGGTACCTTTCCTCCTTTTTTGGTATACATTCTAACTGGGCTTCTACTATTGTGGTTTTGAGTAAACTCCATGCATTCTGGAGTGAAGTGACTCTCTCAATTTTCCCTTTCAGTTTTCTTTTCACCATACTCCTCATTTGGGAGAAGTTTCCTCTTCAGAAATTCAAAGTGTCTGTGTTAGACTTCCTTGGTGATTCTCTCCCCACGTGTATGCTGAATTTGATCACACTATGGTCACTGTTCCCTAAAGGATCGATGACACTGACATCACCCACCAGGTCCTAGATGCCACTCAGGATTAAGTCCAAGGTCACCTTCTCTCCGGCTGGTTCCATGACCAACTGGTCTAGGGCACAGTCATTCAGTGTATCTAGAAATTTGACCTCTTTGTCATGACCTGACTGTGAATTTACACAGTCTAAGTGTGGGTAATTGAAGTCACCCATTATTACTGCCCTGCCTCTCCTTGACGCCTCCCTGATTTCCTTCTGCAACTCCCAGTCACTGTCAGCGTTTTGATCCAGAGACCGATAGCACATCCCCAGTTGCACATTTCCTTTTAGGCCTTGTATTGTCACCCACAGGGTTTTGTGGAGGACTCCAGTCCACCTCGGTTTTCTACTTAGTTAGATTCTATCCCTTCTTTAACATACAGTGCTATTCCACCTCCAAGGTGCCCCTCCCTGTCCTTTCTATAAAGTTTATATTCAGGGATAACAGTGTCCCACTGGTTCTCACTGTTCCACCATGTTTCTGTTATGCCCACTATATCTATTTCTTCATTAGCAGCCAAGCACTCCAGCTCGCCCATCTTGGCTCGGGGGCTTCTGGCAAAATTGGCATTTGCTCAGCTTATACAGATTGCACAAGCACAATGTTACTAGGCTGACATAGTCTTGCACAGTATGACATTGTTTATATATGTGGCACTATAAAAAGGAATGAGAGGACACGTCCACCTCCAGGGGCTTACAAACTAGATATTGATGCAAGGGAAACAACAGCTATTTTGTAATGGAAGTGCCGTGATGTGAGTGCTTGCATGCTGTCTTAAGAAGATTTCCTATAGCCCACCTCTTCAATAGCCCTGGCAGCTTGCTAACACTAAGGTTTCACTGTGCAGAATGTCAGCTGTTGATTTCAATGGGAGAGGTTTAAGCATGTGTTTTAATTCCCTCATTAAAATCAGTGGGGCACACAGGTGCTTAATTTGCCTGGATTGTGCTCTAGAATTCTTGAAAACAAAAATTAGCATGATAATTCCCCCAGCCTCTAAATCATTTTGTGCACTGTATTATGGAGAGATGAAAGGGGAAAGAGAACAGAAGGAATTCCCCATGCAGCACAGAGAAAGCAAGAACTGCTTCAGTTGAGTGGTTTTTCTGGAATATAGAAAAATGTGCAAAGGTGAGGCAATTTTTTACCATACAAACCAAAAGCACACTGAAGTGGAAGGAACTAGCAATGCTATTATAGCTCAAGCAATTACTCTTTAGAGAATCTGCACATGTAGCCAGGAGGGAGGATTTGTAGTTCAGAAGTAAAGCATGTGCTTTACATGTAGAAAGTACCAAGTTCAATCCCTGGCACCTCTGAGAATCCATGCTTCTCCGAGGGTTAATTTTTTCTGCTGAGAATGTAGCTTTCCTTCCCCTCACACAGAACAGGTAAATACAGGGAGAACCCCTTTCCTTCCTCCACTCCTGGGAGTTTTACTGTTTTTCATCCCCAATCTCCCTTCCCATCCTGAGTGAGTGAGTGAGTGTGTGTGTGTGTGTGTGACAGAGAGAGTGCTTATAGGTACCAACTAGCTGGGCTAGGCTACGAGGCTTAGAGATCTCTCTTTTACCAAAGAAAATGGGGAGGGTGGTTAACTCCTCCCCTTAAGTTAAAAAGAGAGACACCATAGAGACTCTAATCCAAAGATCTGCTCAAGACCACAGCCTCATGAGAGATATGATCTGCTATTGGAATACTGAAGAGAAAGAGACAAGGTGTTCCTAAAGGAGAGAAGCTTTATGGAGCTTTTATCACCTTAATTAGTGTGAATTGTAGACAATTTTTCCTGGCCAAGGGCACCTGTGAGAAACACTTTTAGATTCAGGTGACTCTAGCCACACTATCTGCAGTCATGGTCCCCCATTGCTGAGTCCCCCGTAGCCACAGTACAGCTGTTTATTCACCTGTTGGTGGCCAACTGGTGATACAAGGACTGCCACCATGTCAAGCTCCACTTCTTGGTTCCCAGCAACCTCCTTTCATTGGCATAGCCCCACCTGGGGTTTACTCTGTGGCAGGAGAGCTGAGCCATGGCCCTCCCTCCATAGGATGAAGCTGATTCTCCCCACTTTTGCCTGGTTTCTCAACCTGAACTTGTTTGGGTTTCTTTCTAGCTCTCTTTGCTCTGCTCCTTTTGCTGGTTCTTCAGATCAGCCCAATCTGCCCTCTTTATTTGAACTTGTTAAGGTCTCTTTCTCTCTTTGCTCCATTTCTTCTCTGGATCTCTGGACCAGCACTTTCTATTCCCTTTACCCAAACCTTTTTGGGTTCCTTTCCTTCTTTGCTCGACTTCTTTTCCAGATCTCCAGACCAGCTCTGTATACTCTCTTCACTCATACTTGTTTGGGTCTCCTTTCCACTTTGATCCATTTCTTTGGCTCTCTGGGCTGGCTCTATTTATTCTCTTTACCCAGACTTGTGCAGATCTCTCTCCGTTTTCACTTTGCAGATCTCTCTCCGTTTTCACTTTGCTGCTTCTCTGGATCTCCTGACCAGTTCTGCCTTCCCTCCTTACCAGATCTTGATCGGATTTATCCCTCTCTCCCCTTCCCCTCCACCCCTTAATGTAACATATACATTTAGGCAAGCAGTATAGCAGAGGTCAAGTATTAGCACCCAGATACGTGTCCACCTTGCATGTTCTGTGTAATGCTGGAATGCCTGCATGTGCTGATATAGTCAGACTTCTACTTTGCATTCAGTAAAATATATTTTTATTTGGACTTTTAAGCCTGTGGTTGCGATTTTCTTGGGAAACTGCCTGTTTTATAACCGGAGTCTATAAGATCCCCAAAGTGGTCCAAAGGTGCCCCTCGGATCAGAGTGATGTGCTGAGTAAATGAGTAGTTTTGAAGGATGTGTCATCCCAGCCCGGAAGGCAATCACCTGAGGAGGGCATTGCTCTTTGGCTTCGAACCCAACCTGTATTATATTTGTGCTGTAGTAGGGATTTCTTTTTCCATCCACCTCCTGATTGTAAAAGGGGACTCCAAAACTCACATGTGAGCAGCAACTGTTTGTCCTCTTCCAAGTACATTGTGGAACAGAGCCAGTGACGGAGAGTCTCTCTTACTGTCCATGCCTGCTGCTCTGTACTGATTAGGAACTGGATAGCAGCTCTATAAATGTGATGCAGCCAGAGCTTCCAGAAGTCATGTGAGAAGGGGCATTAGGAAACGGGAGCTGACAGTCACATCACAGCTACTCTGAGAAGAAGCGGCTGTTTAAAAAAAGAAAGGCATGTTTGCAGCATGACTGAACACCCCTCTCAACACCCAGCACTCTCCCTGCCACTAATCTGCATATGCTGGGATTAGAAGTCACATAGCAATAAAGAGGCCACTGTTCAGGCAACACCCATACGTTATGCATGTGATGACAGTTCCTAAATATTCTGCCTCTTACATCTCTATTCCTTAGCCCAGGCAACAGAAACAAAAAAATGGTAAAAGTTGCCATCACTGGCAAAAGGAGCACCCAGAGTCTGAGTTGGGACCAAGGCAATCAACAGCTGCTCTGAGCCTCTTTTTTATTTCTTTTTATTTATTTATTTTGCTCCATCATGCACTTTAGTTCATGCTTTACTGTATGTATGGACACCTATCTCCCTCAGCAATTTTTTATCATCATCATCATCAACATCATCAAAGTTCCCAGTATACACCATTCAATTACTTTACAAAACAGCATCCTCAAATTAATAACAATAACTAGGACATTTTGATTAAACCTCTTATTCCAATTTGTAATGAACAATTTCCAGTTCACAACTGAATTTTGCAGTTTCTCTCCTCTTTCTTTCCTTTTTTGGAATCTTGTGACATTAGTTAAGTTTGCCATGTTTAAAGTGTTCACAATCCTATTTAATCAATCCTCAACTGAGGAACCACTTGGCAAATGCCACATGGCTGATGTCAGCAACAGGCAAGTTGGGCTTTTGCCATTGCCCAGAGACTGTTTTGAACTCCCAAAGTAGCAGGAGCCAGCAGCAGCAATCTTCAGGGCAACCTTCCGATTTCATGAATATAGGAAATGAAAGGTTGTCCTGGAACTATGAGCTGTTCCCCAGAAGCCCCTTCACATAATCTGATATATTTTGAGGCTGGCTACATGATGCCATGGAATGGGAAAGCCCTATGTACATTCTGAGGGGTAATTTCACAGATCTAAGGACAAAATTAGACCTTTAGGTGTGGTCTTGTAGACCAACCATTCTTTAACAATGCTTATTGAGCCACCCCATACCATATTTGGGCTTGCTGTCACTGAAAATCAGAATATTGTCAGCTCCAACTTGACTGGAGAAGCATGGGACAGAACCTTGCTGTGCCAGCAACCACCGCACTTGTGTGACGCACAGCTCTTGTGTGACATAACTGACTCTACACTTAACAGGCTCCACAGCTGAGCCATGCTTCACATAAATTGTGTGGAGCCACTGTTTCCCCAGGGTATGTGATGTGGCAACCTCTGGAGTGGGAAAGGGTGTTGCCTGTTGAATCTTGACAGGTGTTGGTCATGTAACAGGTTTATTAAATGGGGTTATAAACAGTGCCATGGCGGGGCTCTTAATGCAGTTTTGCAGTATGGTTTCTCCCAGTCAAAGTGAAGAGAACATAAGAACATAAGAACAGCCCTGCTGGATCAGACCCAAGGCCCATCTAGTCCAGCATCCTGTTTCACACAGTGGCCCACCAGATGCCACTGGAAGCCTCAGACAGGAGTTGAGGGCATGCCCTCTCTCCTGCCATTACTCCCCCGCAACTGGTACTCAGAGGCACCCCGCCCCCGAGGCTGGAGGTGGCCCACAGCCCTCCGACTAGTAGCCATTGATAGACCTCTCCTCCATGAAGTCATCCATAAGAGAAAGAAGAGAGAGTCTGGAGATAGGGCTGTATCTACAAATTATAGTAACACAAAGCAGTACAGAATTAATTTTCTGTGCTGGAATATAAATGCAGCAGGGGTTTATATCACAGCTCTACCATATGGCTGCTAAAGTGTATATCAATAATCTGTACCAGATAATGCACCTTCACTTTCAGCAATGAATCCTGCCATTAAGTTTGTAACTTAATTTGACTCCTCTGATCTACAAACACACATAAATATTATAGGGTTTGATATATATTACAGGGGCAGGGTTGATTCTGGTTTCAGTCTTTCAACAACATTACTATGTACATGTGTGAAATATATCACTCTGAAATAATATGCAGACTACCAGTCTACTCTGCTTTCTTGACATTATTATAGACCATATATCCTTTAATTTAGTCTGTTGAAAAGACTGAAGATAGAGAATTCTCTGTAAAGGTTGTTACTGGAGTTGTGTGTGGTATATTCCACTGTATGTAAAACATCCCCAGGATGGATATTTTATTTTGAATTATCAGAGCACCCATTAAAGGATTGCTGTAGATTTGCTCACGAGTCTCAATAAAGTCAAAAATATTCATGTAATAAATGTTGCTTCCAGACAATCTGGGGAACTGACACAGCATGAAGTCCCCTGGAATTCATTCTTTGATGCAGGCATACATGTCCTGCAAATATGTCCATAAAAGTCACACAAGGTTTTACTTACCTGCCCATCTACACATACATATGTTAGTGACTTGTTGACTAAACACACACACACACACAACCCACCATGCCCTATCACTTCCTTGTCTGATCTCCTTGAGGAGATTCTTACCACAGGTGACCAGAAAGGTGATTGTTTGCAAAACACAGAGAAATATAGCACAAGAAGATGAGTGGCTAAGCTTGCTTTAGAAATATCTTAAAAGAGTCCCAATCACTGACCTACCAACACATTTGCCATCTTGCCCTGAATTTTCTGAAGTGATCTGTAAACTTTGAATTAGCATGGGAGAAACAATTCCCAAGCAGAATTGTCCTAAGTATGCTTCCAAACATACACTTTTATTTTATTTTTTTACAGGATTCCCTACTATGACTGTTTCTAGACTGACAGCTTTTAGGAAAAGGGTAGCAAGTTGCTACTAAACAGCACTGAATATGTATCAGCAAATAAGATATAATATTTAACATTTTAAAATGAAATACCTGTCAAGACCACATTTTAACATGGAAGCTGGAAAATAATGCAAACAAAATTAAAGATTAAAAAAGCTGGGTTAATACGTGAAGTGGGTCTCAAGCTTTGCTTCAAATGGGCCTGCTTAGAATGTGTACATGGTCATGTTAATAAAATGAAGACTCAGCCTGGCAGTTTTATCTCGAGGCTTCTGTGACATCACACTGCTACTCAGCCAGTGGCTAAGAGCAGCCTGGAAAGGGGGTAAATTGGTAGTATGACTTGGAATTCCCAGGGCTGTTTACTTGGTGCCTAGCCTGATAAGTGTTCCAAGGCTAAGATCAAGCATTTAATACATTTAGCTGTTGGTTTTAGTTGTGTGCTGTTCTGCTGTCTGTTTTACTCTGTTTTGTGTGTATGTTTTTAGTTGCATTGTTGTTGTATTTATTTATATTTTTGTGAGCCAGTTTGAAAACTTCATTTGAAAAGCAGATTAGAAATAACTTAGATAGATAGATAGATAGATAGATAGATAGATAGAAGTGCTCTAGAATGGCATCCACCCAAACTTGTGTTCAGAATTAATTTATAGATATATGAATTGTAGCGCTCTCGTACTCAAGTATATATTTTTGGGATTTATGCGTGTAGCTATCCTGTACTACTTTTACTACTATGAATATTTATATACCGCTCTTCAACCCAAATTCACAAACTGGTTTACACAGAAAAATAAATAATACATAAATAAGATGATCCCCTGCCCCCAAAGGGCTCACAATATAAATAAATAAATAGCGGGGGGTTAATATAAGAAGAAGAGACATAATATTGCAGAAACAGAAACTGGCATTTGATGAATTACCTAGGAAAGTAGGTAGGTGGTGCTAGAGGATGGCCAGGTTCTCAGTGGGCTGTATAGCAATGCAACTGCTAGTTCTGGAGAACTCCCTATTTCATGGGAGTGAGACTTAACACCAAGCCTGGTGTCAGCCAGAAAGAGGAGAATGTACAGAGCTCTCTCAAGAATATAAACTTCTATAACTCTCTCTATAAACCCAAGAAATGATAGCCAGATTTTGCAAATTTGTCAAGTGGATTTAGAGACTTCTCTCCCTCTGTTTTTCATGTATGGCTCTTCCACATGCAGCATCAAATACTGTATACATATGGTTGGAATTGTTTTCCTTCCTAGTATGTGACATAATGTCAGATTTCCTTGGAGAACCTTTGGGTTCAGCTTCAGCGTTCAATTTAAAAAGTATAGAAAGGAACAAGTTCTATTACAATAAATAACAAATCAAGGCAGAAAGGAAAATCAAAGCCTTCTCCCCTGCTTTAGACCATCTGTGATTATTTGTCAGCATATATTTCTGGCCAGCTCGCTGATTTTGACCACACAATAGCCCTATTCACACATTGTGTTCAGCGTATGTACAATCTGTCTACAGAGTATGCATGTACAGATATGTACAAGTGTACAATTATTCATACGTTATGTTCAACATGCATACAACAGTACACTTCCTATCTGTACCTTGATTTGAAGGGGACTGTACTCAGTTTCACTTTTAAAATGAACACATGTACAGTCATTCACTTATACTTGTCTGCAGACACCTGTACATACTTACAGCATAATGTTTGAATAGGACTAGTCAGGCCATAAACCATGAAACTGGCCTCTGTACTAGGTATGCAGGCTAAAGGAATAAATATTGTATTTTATTTTGCTTAAATAATGGCTGCTTGACCTGTGTGGATAGTACTCTCATTGTTATTGTGGATGTATGAAAAATCAGAACAAATGATCCTAAAATACACTTTATTATTATTGTTATATTGCAATTTTATCTTCTGTGAATTCAAGAATGGGCCTTGAAACTTTGCTTAGAATCTTGCCCCCTCTACAAAAATCTTTGTCCTCTACTGACGTTTGAAACGGCATCTTTGAGAAGGGCACTGTTTGAGAGATAAAAATCCAAAGCCTTGTTGGGTTCTAGTTCCTTGTTGGAACTAGCTGCATTGTTCTTTTGGTCCTGCATTAGTTCATTACATCCAAAATGGCTTTGGACATGTGCTTTTTAAACAGCATCCTTCCATGGCATGTGTGTGAGTGGGTTCAAAGTAATAAAATAAAATAAAATAAAATAAATCAACTGCCCCACTGTGTTGCTATGGGAGCATTATATGTATAGAATACATTGTATTGACACATTATAATAGTGTCAATCTTCCAGTTAGAATGTCTTAAACAGAACTCAGTTAGCTAAGTCTATTCTGTAATCAGTTATTAGGGATTGCCTAGACAGGGCTAGCTCAGCTTGTAGCCAATAAGATTTTGGCAGCTGGTTTGTCGGTGTTCCCTGTTAATGATTGATTGTTTGATTGTTAGATTTTTATACCGCCTTTCATTAAAACAATCTCAAGGTAGTTTACAAAACATTTAAAACAATATAAAACTATAAAACTTTTACACAACAAAAATATTAAATCGGAATATAAAAATACACATCTAATTAAAAGTTAAAAAAACAAACCCCATAGAGAGCAGCAGCAACAAAAACAACACTCATATAAAAGCCTATGGTAAAAAGGCAAGATTTTATTTGCTTTCTTAAGACTATGATGGAGAATGAGGAGTGGATGCCCACCAGCATTCCAGAGTCTGGGGGCAGCAACAGAGAAGGCTCTGTCCTGCATGAATGGCAACCAACCCTCCCTCATTGTCAGCACGCAGCGCAAAGCGCCCTCTGATGACATTGTCAAGTAGGCAGAAACCCTTGGGAGTAAAGATGTGCATGGAACCAGTTCTGTGCACTCCCAAGAGTGCATGCACATCGGACATTTGCATGGAATGCTGAATGGGGCTGCAAGAAGGAATGCTGCAGCCCCACGCCCATGATTTTTTGGAGAGCACAGGCAGGGGGAAAGCAGCAGGGCAGGGCTGGACAGGTAGGAGGCACCCTCCCTGCCCAGTAAAGTAACCCCCTCGTCCTCCAAACAGGCTCAAACGCCAATATTTCAAACCTGTCCTAGTTCAGCACTCTAACCACTACACCATGCTGGCTCTTCTACACCACGCTGGCTTAGGGTATAGATATGGATAGTGGCTATCCGTCTTGAAGTGGACCAAAATCCAAATATGGGAAATGTCTCTTACTTATGAATATATATCACTTGTGAGTCCTAAGAGTTCCAGATGAGTTTGTGAAGGCTCCAAAAAACCCCAGACTATACTGGTGCTAAGATGAGGAGTTGTTTCAACATTCCACTATTATAAGGCCTGAACATTCTGTTGACATAAATCAAAACCATACGTCAGATCTGCCTGACTGTGCACAGATATCAACTAGGTAACAAGAGACACCACCCTCAACATTTGGTGCAGATCCATTGAAAAATGGCTGAGATATAGCAGTAACATTTTACATCCTAAAAAGCATGCATTCACGTTTGCTATGCTTTTCTGCCATCAAATAACATATTTTTAAATGTTCCTTTAAATGGTTTAAAAAAAAATTTTCAGGTATATACATAGGATTCAGATATACACATACAGAGGGGTAATTCCGATAAACAGCCCCCACATACAATTAAAGGATGTGCAAGATTGTGTCAGCACAACCTTTAGTGACATTGGGGTGGGAGCATTACGTGCTGCAACCTTGATATTATCGCATGTAGTGGCCACTGTTTGAACTGCCCCAATCAGACTTACTTAGAACTTGAATGTAAATGTATATATTATCAAATAATTCTCCAATTATTAAGCTACATTAAACAACAACAACAAAAGGAACATAATAACATGCTATTCTAAAAAGATACCTATTCCAAGCAAGCAAGCAAAAAAAAAAAAAAAAGACTCCCACTAAATTCAACTCTATAATTTTTAAGGTTCTGCTGTAACTGGCCTCATATTCTTCATTACCTGGACTCTTGAGTCCTTTGTTTTCATATATATTTGGCTGAAGAAAGATATTAAGTGTTTGCAAATTTACAGGGTGACTGTTGATGTTCCATTCCTGTCTTCACAGCTCCTGTAGCAATTCAGTTGCCTTTTTTAATTTCGGTCTCACACTGAGCTGATGTTTTCAGTGAAGTTGCTGTGATAACAGCTATGTGTTTTTTTCTGATGGGTAACCACTAATTTAGAACCCTACATTGTATATCATTTGCTTATCCACCCCACCAACTCCCTGCTGCCACTAAGCACTTAAAGGCAGTGAATTTCAATTCACCATTCCATTGTCCATCCTATTGCCCAAAGGGGAATTTCTTATCACAAGTCAGCAATACTTGAGGCTACTTTCCCAACTATATCATTCTGTTTTCAGATGTATTTAACAAGAACAGAGTAAACAAAGCAGTGGGGGAAATGTACAGCCTGCTGCACCAGATTTCAGTAGAGCACGGAAGGGTTGCCAGTCAGAAGAGAGGCCCATTTCTTATGGAGCAGGCAGGATGGATTCTGAACTATTGTTTCCTGTATGTAGTATGCTGGAGGCATTGCCTCCTGACAGCACCTAAGGCTCTGGTAATGCCCAAACACATTATAAAAGCAAGACCGGGAATTAACGATACCATGTTATTTTTATTAGTGTTACAATACATTAGAGAATATGAACATAGGAATTGCCTTGCTGGATTAGGCCAAGGTCAATTTATTTATTTATTATATTTAATAAATATAACTTCTGTCTCTGGGTGGTTTACAACAACATAAAACAAATCAAAGCAGACATTAAAAAACTTCAAACGATTTAAAACCACAAGCTTAAGCTGGTCTAAGGACCGTAATAAAATTTACCTACCTATCTTAAAACCACCAGTCTAGTTAAAATGCTTGGGTGTCTGTAAGTACTTCTTAAAAGTTGTCAGAGATGGGGAGGCTCTTATTTCAGCAGGAAGTGCATTCCAGAGCCTCAGGGTGGCAACAGAGAAGGGGAGTGCCTGTGTAGCCACCAGATGAAACAGTGGCAACTGCAGACGAACCTCTCCGGATGATCTCAGTGGGCAATGGGGCTCATGGTGAAAATGACATTCTCTTAAATACCCAGGGCTTAAACTGTTTAGGGCTTTATAGGTTATAACCAACACCTTGCTTTTTGCCTGGAAACTTATTAGTAGTGTAGTTCTTTTGGTACAGGAGTAATATGGTCTCTCTGAGATGACCCAGAGACCAAACTGGATGCTGAATTCTGTACCACTGCAATTTCCAGACTACGTACAAAGGCAGCCCCACATAGAGCACATTGCAGTAGTTAAGTCTGGAGGTTAGTAGGATATGTATTTCTGTTCTGAGGCTTTTTATCTCAAGAAATGGATGTAGCTGGCATATCAGCTGAAAGTGATAGGAAGCACTTCTGGTCACAACCTGAGACACCAGGGAGAGGTTTGGATGCAGAAACACTCCCAGACTGTGTACCTTTTCCTTCTGGGGAAGTGTGACCCAATCCATATCATGAGCTCTGGCCTTGCACAATAAGTACCTCTCTCTTATCTCGATTCAGTCTCAGTTTGTTATCTTTCATCCAGCCCATCACTACCCCCAGGCAGGCATTTAGGGAGGTTATGCCTTCTCCTAATGATGTTGACATGGAGAAATAGATTTGGGTATCAGAGGCATACTAATAACACTCTGCACCAAATCTCCTGATGATCTCTCCCAGCGGTTTCATGTAGAAGAGCATTGGAGACAGTATGGAGCCCTGCGGGATACCATGTATAAGTTCATGTTCTGAAGAGCAACACTCTCCAAGCGACACCATCCGGATTCTGCCAGAGAGGTAGGAGTGGAACCACTGTAAAGCAGCACCTCCCACTCCCAACCTTTTCAGACATTCTAGAAGGATACTATGGGTGATAGTATTGAAAGCCACCAAGAAATCCAAAAGGACCAACAGAGTCACACTTCCTCCATCAATTCCCCATTGGAAATCATCCATCAGGCTGAACAAGGCAGTCTCCACCCCACAGCCCATCCAAAAACCAATTTGAAATGGGTCTAGATAATCTGTTTCCTCCAAGATTGTCTGGAGCTGGGACACCACCACCCTCTCAATTACCTTGCCCAACCATGGAAGGTTGGAGACAGGACTGTAGTTGCATTGAGGGATCCTATGCAGGCATCTTCAGAAGTGGTCTTATAATTGACTCCTAAGACCAGAAGGAAACCTGCCCTCTCTCAGAGAAACATTTATAATGTCTATCAGATAGACAGATAGTTCCAAATTCTGATTCAAGGCACTTACTAGCCCTCTCACAACCCTAAACAACTCCGCTGGACATGAGCTTGTGGATGCAATAAGGGCAGAAAAGAATCATTTCTTTGCTGCACATATTGCTTGAGCAAAGGTCTTCAAATGCACTCTATGTTGCAATCTGTTGGTTTCAAGTTGAGTCTTTCTCCACTTGTGCTCCAGTTGTCCGCTTTGTGCTCCAGTTGGTTGGAGAGGATGCTTAGGAGTGATCATATTTACTGCCCTGGAGAGTATGCTATTCCAGGCATATTCACCAGGGTAGTAGATATGATAGCTCCTAAGCATCAATGGAATCAACAGGTATCAATGGAATAACTGGAAGAGCCAATATTAAACCCTTCCAAGGCTTCTTAGAATTATATTGGATCCAATAACCTTCTCTGACAGAAAATCCCAATAGGCCCCTCACCCCTAAAGAGGTGTGACATGATTGAGAGTCCAACCTTAGTCAGATGGTGGTTTGTCCATGACAATAGGGAAATCACAAGAGTCCCCACCCAAAGAACACCACCCTAATCAAAGTAAATGACCAGATCAAGCATGTGACCAGCAACATGTTGGTCCCGAGACCACATGGAATAGGCCCATAGTTGTCATGGCCGCTATGAACTCCTGAGCCACCCTGGACAAATTGGTCCCAAAGTGAACATAGGAACATAGGAAGCTGCCATATACTGAGTCAGACCATTGGTCTATCTAGCTCAGTTTTGTCTACACAGACTGGCAGTGGCTTCTTCAAGGTTACAAGCAGGAATCTCTCTCAGCCCTATCTTGAAGATGTCAGGGAGGGAACTTGGAACCTTCTGCAGGCAAGCAGGCAGGTGCTCTTCCCAGAGCAGATCCACATCTTACAGTGCTCACACATGCAGTCTCCCATTCAAATGCAAACCAGGGCGAATCCTGCTTAGCAAAGGGGACATGATCTGTCACAAGATCAGTTCCCTTCCCTTGTAGTTGACTGAGTGCCTGTTTAGCATGCTTAAAATGTTCATGTATTGTATCAGTATGTCTTGCATTTTGGCAGTCAAATTGTGATACTGCAAAATGTGTTTGTTTTTTGTACCCCATAGTAAAGGAAATAAAGAAAGGGAATTAATGTAGCTCATTTTAGCACAGCAGCTCCTAGGCAATCTTTGGATTCTTTGCTTATCAAAGTCAGAAATCAGGTAGAATGCTCCAAAAAGGATACTGAAGATACCTGTATAGCTGTTGTTGTTGTTGTTGGTTGTGCTGTTGAGTCAGCGTCGACTCCTGCTGACCACAGAGCCCTGTGGCTTTCTCAGTAGAATACAGGAGGGGTTTACCATTGCCATATCCCACGCAGTATGAGATGATGCCTTTCAGCACCTTCCTATATCGCTGCTGTCCGATATAGGAGTTTCCCATATTCTGGGAAACACCAGTGGGGATTCAAACCAACAGCTTCCTGCTCTCTAGGCAGGTTACTTCCCCGCTGCACCATAAAGGTGGTAATCTATGGAATTCCTATTATCATGGATATTCATTAAGTATGGCTATTTCCAGATGGTGATATATTCCATTTTGTTTACCATCTCTTCCCATAGCTGTTGCTGGTCATCCAGATGACTCATAGCCCCACATACATTTCCCCCCTGTGATTATTCCCCAAAGTTATCTCCCAAAGCATCAATAATTAGCAGTTTTTGAAGCAGCTGTTCTGAGAAGAAGAGGCAAAGGTGCAGATGGTAATTATACCTCCACTCCCCCCCACACACACTTTAATTTTAATACCTGCTGCTGAAGTGTTCTTTTATCCCAACTCAGCCTCCCCAAGCTGGAGTGCATTGCACTTCATCAGTTCCCCTCTTTTCCAGTGTGTGCAAGATTGTGGGAGTCTGATACCTGATGGAGGGATGTTTGTGTGCAAAACTGCGGGACTTCAGTGCTTGGGGAGTGTTCTGTGTGGAGGCGGCTGATAGGTTTACTCAGCTGTGTGACTTTTGTGTGGTTTTCTTTTTGTTTGTTTGTTTATTCAATTTCTGTACTGCCCTTCCAAAAATGGCTCAGGGCAATTTACACAGGGAAATAATAAATAAATAAGATGGCTCCCTGTCCCCAAAGGGCTCACAATCTAAAAGGAAACATAAGATAGACACCAGCAACAGTCACTGGAGGTACTGTGCTGGGGGTGGATAGGGCCAGTTACTCTCCCCCTGCTAAATAAAGAGAATCACCACGTTTAAAAAGTGCCTCTTTGCCAAGTTAGCAGGGGTTTTTCTTGTTCCTCTGTGTGGAGTTGCAGGAATCTGGTACTCCATGCTCTGGAAAAACAAAAAAAAGCCTGCTTTACTTGTACACAACCAACTTTCCACTGATGCCCACTGTAGAATCCAGAGAGTTGTGGCACACAAGGACAAAGCAGAGGAGTAGAATCAGAATACTAAAGGTTTAATGAGACTGATATTATTTACAGAGAGGGAAGTGAACATAGGAACATAGGAAGCTGCCATATACTGAGTCAGAGCATTGGTCCATTTAGCTCAGTATTGTCTTCACAGACTGGCAGCAGCTTCTCCAAGGTTGCAGGCAGGAACCTCTCTCAGCCCTATCTTGGAGATGTCAGGGAGGGAACTTGGAATCTTCTGCTCTTTCCAAAGCAGCTCCATCCCCTGAGGGGAATATCTTGCAGTGCTCACACTTCAAGTCTCCCATTCATATGCAACTAGGGCAGACCCTGCTTCGCTAAGGGGACAAGTCATGCTTGCTACCACAAGACCAGCTACCACAACACCAGATAAAGTGCAGACTGCTTTCAGTGCTCTTGCAGCTGGCTATTTGTTAGCCCCTCCTCTATTCCAGGACTGGACTAAAAGTAACTAAAGCACCATTCAAAAGCTGGCCAGGATCAAGGAACGGATTATCCCAAAACACCACACCCAACAGTGAGAAAGACAGAGTAAAGGGGAGGAGCACAGAAACACAAATTTTGGCAATACTTGGGCCACCCTGTGGGATGTGAGAGTAAATTATGGGAAGAGGTGCATTCACTCCTCTTCCAGTCCTTTGTGCAAGCAAAAGAAAGGTTGTGGGGAAACACAACCCTCCTTCTGGAAATAGACTTTGTCTAGTTCACCAACAATGCTTCTCACCATTTTAAACTGTGCCCCTTAAACAGCATAATTTGGAACAGTAAAAATATACCTTTTGCTCCAACTCTCCTTTTGTTGAACATCCACTAGCCAACAGTAAAAGTTAAGTGAAGAACCATATTGTGGAGGTTTATCTTCCTTCTCTGTCATTTTAGCCTACCAATTTCCATGTATCTACACAACCAGAAAATATTCTGAAAAATATCCTTCACCTGATATACTGTAGCTACTGTAATTCAAGTTGAACTTTCAACCTGTTCCTTCAGTGTCCATTTTCAGATTCACTTAGAAATCACAAATTCTCTGTGACAAACACTTTGTAGTGGCTCAGAAAATGGTCTTTGTCAGCTGATAATCTTTGAGCAGTATAAAAGAGGCACCGTCCAGATTTTGCAAGCAGAATACATCATAAAGCAAACACAGCCAACCAGAATGACAAATAGACAAACCTGGTGATTAATATGGCTGGCCTCCTTCCCTTTGTTGATTGATGTGGGGAATTCAACACACTGGACAGCATCACAGAAATGGTAAATATTATTATAAATTGCCATTAATAATCAAAATCTGTGTGAATAATACTTATAGCAGCAGTATATTTCCTGCCTCTAGTAACTTTTTTACTGATCTAGATGAACATAGATGTGCATTTTGCAGGGTAGAGGATTTTGGTGAGGTAGTAAAATGCATTTGTAATGGATCAAACAATGCGACACAAACAGATATGAGAATCACAAAGCAAAACAAAGCAAAATCACCAAGTATAACAGTGGATGTCATACTAGTCTCAACCATAACAAGTTTTTCTAGTAAGAACTAATCAGTTTACTTTACTTTCAAATTGAGGTCCACAGATTAGATCTCTTGTGCCTCAAATGTTCATGTGTCCTCCATCTTGGATTGGGATGGATGACATCATTACAAATTACACCATTGAAGCGTCCCTGTGTGTCACTTATTACAACTGTACCAAATTTGGTTGAAATCGGTTAGACAGCCCTCAAGTTACTGCAATTGTGCCTCAAAAGTTCACACGTCCACCATCTTGGATCAGGGTAGATGACATCATCACAAACTACACCATTGGGGCATCCTATGTATCCATACAGCTGCAGCAAATTTGGCTCAAATTGGCTAGACTGTCGCCAAGTTAGTGCACTTGCACCTCAAAAGTTTTTGTTTCCACCATCTTGAGTTCAGTTGGATGACATCGTCACAATCTTTGCCATTGAAGTGTCCCTATGTGTCCCTACAGCTGTAGCAAATTGGGTTCAAATTGGTTAAGTGGTTCACAAGTTAGCCCATTTGCACCTCAAGAGTTTATGCACCCACCAACTTGAATTGGTGTGGATGACATCATCACAACCTATGCCATTGAAGTGTCCCTATGTGTTACTCACTGCAACTGTACCCAATTTGGTTCAAATGGGTTAGGCAGTCCCAGAGGCGGAGGGAGGCTAGCGGACATCTGATGTCAGACATGGGGGGGGGGCATGTTGGGGCCATGAGGCACGACTCCCGGGTTTTTTGAACTCTGTCGCCCAATGTTGGCTCTGCTCCTGGGCAGTCCACAAATTAGCCTACTTGTGCCTCAGATGTTCACGTTGCCTGCATTTTGAATTGGATTGGGTGACATTGTCACACACCATGCCATTAAGGCATCCCTATGTGTCCCTACAGCTGTAGCAAATTTGGTTCAAATTGGTTAGGCGGCTCACACTTGTGCCTCAAAATTTTACACGTTTGCCATCTTGAATTGGGATAGATGACATCATCGCAAAAAATGTCGTTGAGGTGTCCCTATGTGTCCCTACAACTGTACCCAATTTGGTTCATATTGGTCCAAGTGTTGCGAAGTTGATGGCGGTGGGGCGGGGGAGACAAACGGACAGACACACGGACCCACGGACCCACACACAGAAAGCCAGGTGATCTCATAAGCCTACTGGAAAGTAGGCTAAAGAAGTGTGTGATTTTAGAAATAACAACATCTCCCCAAAATTAAGAAGATGAAACCGTTCTTTTCCTGAGCAGAAACTGTTGCAGAGCATCCAGGATTGCCTTTGTCCGTGTCTTTCCACTGCCTGCTCACCTTTGCCATAGAGTTAGCCACAGAGTGTGGACTCCCACAAGTCTGGCAGAACTGGGCCCACCCAGGGCATTGCAAATGTTTTAAGGTGAAGGTAGATTTACAGACTAACCTCCATAGAGTGCAAAGTGAGTCTAATTAATAAAAGCAGAGTTAGCAGAGTCATGAGGGGGTTTTTTTGGAGCAACACTAAGAAGGGCAATAGAATTTGCCATATTTATAAATCTGCTATGTCACTTAGCACTACAACTGATTTAATTTAACTCAATTTGATATCCATTTTTAAAAGTCCAGTCTGAGGCAGCATTCCCCCAGAAAATTAACTCTCCAAATTTCATTGACAAATTGCAGGAGTATATCTATAGTATATCTATAGCAAGTTTTCAACTTGCCATCACATCTATAATGTAACTAAAACAGAGAAGCCAAGATGAGGGTATGGTATGCAGAACAGATAGGTAGATAAAACAAAACTCTAAATAGAATAGCATGAATGCATTAATCCACATTAAAAAGAAAGGCTGATATCCAGAGTAGTGCTGTGCATGTACTACAGTAGTGGCACATTTTCTGCCTATCTCCCTTCCTCTGAAGCCCATGGTGCCTCCTGAAAACATGTCCTTGAGGGTTGTGCAACCCTCAGGGACATTTTTTGGAAGTCACAGTGACTTCAGAAGGAAGGTGAAAGTGATAAAAATGCATTGATACAAGTGCATGTTGCAGCATTAGCCAAAATCTTCAGCTATAAATGTATTGATTCAGAAGCATGATCTGCAAGTACAGAAATACATAGGGGAAAGGATGATAAAAATGGGCATCATATCTGTAAACAGGATCAAAATAGATGGACATTAGGCCTATACTATTATTAATCAGACTATTTAATGCTGTGATCTTCACTATTTTTCAAGCAGGGGGTTGGGAAAAACAAACAAACAAACTTCAACGACAGAGCCATGTCTCACTGTGCTGACCTCTACACAGTTTTGTACTTTTCTCAGTGCTGAGAGAAGCCCTCTCTTAAGAGCTTTAGGGGGGTGGCACTGGGAAGGGCTACACTTCCCAGCATTCCGTGCAGTTCTCCCAAGATAGTGCAGAGACTCAAGAGGACTCAGTTTCCCTTCAAAGAACACACACACACCCCAAGCGCTGGGCAAAGTGCAGCACTTTACTGTGGCAATGGTCACCTCTGCATGGTGCCAAGGGGACTGTGAAAAATATTCAGCTTTGCACAGGCACAATAAACAATTAGCCAGAGAGCTGCACTTAGGGTCAATGGGAGCTGCCACCGGTCCTTGGGCCTTTCAATGAAGAGCACTGGTTTAATTGATTAAAATAATCTGGGTTAAATAATGCCCCCAGTTAATCAGACATTAGTCCCTCAAAGCCAGCATGATGAATTTCCATGTACGAATAGTTTCTACCTCTGTCTCAAAGAGATCGAGGGAGTGTGAGACCTGATTGGTGGAGCACAACCTCCCAAAATGGGACCAAGCAACTGCTAGCAGGGTGAAATAGCCCCCAGCATGAATCCAGCTGACTTACAGGAGAAGGAAAGAAGAACATTCATCTCAACTAGCTGATCACGTCTGGGAACTGGGATGTTGAACGAGATGGGCCTTTTGATGGATCCTGCCTGTGTGTACAGAGGCAGTAGATGCAGCTGGGGAGAAATAACTGGTGATGACAGTAATAAATTCTTCCTTCCATGCAAACACGAACAGTACTTGATCTCACAGTGTGGCATGGACTGTAAGACCAAATGTACTCATTCAGAAAATGAAAAAATGTCATTTCATTTCAAAAACCTTGATTTTATGTAGATGCAACATCACACATTCACACGCTGCCTGTTGAGTCTCTCCTGTTAAGTATATAGGAATGTGCTTGATTCTCATTGTTTGAATTCACCGGGAGCAAGGAATAAACATAGTCCCAATCCTAATGGTTTCCCTGAAAGCACTCCTACCATCACCATGCATCTATGAGCTTCAATGGAAAGGTGGCCAGAGCTATGCTGCAGTCTGTCATGCCCTTCCTGAACCCTCTTGCTCCTGCATGGCTGGCTGAGCTGTGCCAGGCTGGGCATGCATCCTCTCAGTCCTTCTGTGTGCCAGCACAGGGGAACTGCCTGGTCCATCAGCTGCCAAACCAGTAGCAGAAGAGGAATGAGAAAGGAGTGGCATCTATAGCAACAGGACATGAGTATATGTCTGAGATCCCCCATCCCTCCTTACTCCATTCAAATGCAGACCTTGTAAGAAATTGCTGACTGGGGGGTGAGGTAGATTATTGAACTGGGGAGATCTGGGATGAAATGTCTGCTGCTCCATCAGAGAATTAACTTTAGGCAAGTCACCTCAGCATAAAGTACCTCACAGGGTTGTTGTGAGGAAAATTGGGTGAGGGAAATGCCATGTATGCTGTGCCCCTGAACTCCTTAGAGGAACAGTACATAGGAACATAGGAAACTGCCATATACTGAGTCAGACCATTGGTCTATCTGTCTCAGTATTGTCTTCACAGACTGGCAGCGGCTTCTCCAAGGCTGCAGGCAGGAACCTCTCTCAGCCCTATCTTGGAGAAGCCAGGGAGGGAACTTGAAACCTTCTGCTCTTCCCAGAGCGGCTTCATCCTGAGGGGAATATCTTGCAGTGCTCACACATCAAGTCTCCCATTCAGATGCAACCAGGGCAGACCCTGCTTAGCTATGGGGACAAGTCATGCTTGCTACCACAAGACCAGCTCTCCTCTCCTCGATTAGGATTAGGGATGTGCACAGAACCGGTTTTGCCGGTTCAGGCTCGGCTGAACCAGGGCCAGTCCGATTCAGCCATTGAGCCAGCCAAACCAGCTCAAGGGCCAGCTCAGGGGGTATACTTGTAAAGAATATTCCCTAGGTTAAGGCGGGGGCAGAAAAAAGGGAATCCTTTACCTTTAGTTTCCTGCTGGTGGGGGCGGGGACAGTGATATCAGAGATGGCGGCTGGGGCTCCTCCAACCAGCCCACCAGCCTCCCAAATGACAGACTGGGCCAGCTGTGGCCTGGTCCGTGCCTCTGTGCACATGCAGAGGCCCTTAGAGTGGCCTCTGTGCACATACCAAGGCCACTCTAAGAGGCCACAGCAGGCTCAGCAGAGGCCACAGCAGACCTGGCTGAGGCCGCAGATGGCCCAGCCTGTCATTTGGGAGGCCAGTGGGGTGGAGTGTGTGTGTTTGGAGGCCATCACCTCCAATGTCGCTGCTGTCCCCGCCAGCGGAAAACTAAAGGTAAAGGATTCCCCTTTCACCAACCCCTTTTTTTAGGCTCGGGAATCCCCGCCCCCCGCTGAGTCAGCCTGTGAACCGGTTCCCTTTCATACCACCGAGTCAGTCCGTGAGTCAGAATTGGGGGCAGTCCAGTTCGAACTCAGACCGCTTGAACTAGCCTAGTTCGATGTAAGCCAGTTCGCACATCCCTAAGCAGGATACAATACATTTATTTTGCATATGTTGTGACAGATCGGATGTACAGGAGAGCATAATTTTTGGCAACAACTACCATTATCATGCAGGGGGTCAGGGATCTCCAGATGCACTCTCCCCCACCCCCTGCCCCCCTGATCAGTGCTATGGCCCTTCAGTAGATGCTATCCATTTTCATGTATGCAGTTACACATGTATGGTAGCAAATACCTTCTTAATGCTAAATTTAGTACATGGATTACATGCAGGTCCCTTTTGGTTTAATAAGAAGGAAGAAAAGAAATTGGAGCCCTGAATCTCTTCCATGCTGAGATCTATTGTCACTTTATTAAATTCAAATTTATTGCTGAATTTCCAGCCAAAAAAATAGCTGTTAGCACACTATAACATGGAGCATAAATTTGAGTTCACTGAATCAGAGACATTATTAAAGGGGAAAAAATGACTTAATGGTCTGTCCAACCTCATAAATCTTACTGTTCACATAAAAAAAGATGACAAAATTTATGTCCACTAAATGCATAGTATTAATGCAGTCATGATGGCTGGTAGTCAAAACAATTCCTTTACTGATCTGATGTTTAAAAATTATGGGAGCCTATAGATGGAGATAACTGCAAGGCAATATTTACACCGATATATTTTGCATGGAATAGGATCTCTGAAACCGAGATGTTTTGATATTCTGGCAGGTGTAGTTGGGCCACCAAGCTTCACGGATACTAAGGTGAGTTTTTTGCTCAAAGGGCTTTCCTCCATATTATATGGCGATCTGGCAGGTCCATGTTTACATGAGACTTGGGCCTGTCATCCAAGGTGTTGCCTTACAACATTTTACAACGAGGCGATTCTCACGACCACAGGAAAGCAGGCAAAGGGAGCCGAGCCTGCTTTCCTGTGGTTGTGTGCTGTCACAGGAGCCATGTGGCTCCTGGCAGCAAACCTCAGTAAGTACCCCCCCCCCTTTAAATGAGGTTGGAAGAGCAAGTGCTCTGCTAACCCTGTTTTGGCGATTGTGAGTTGCTATGGCATGGCTCTGTGCCGCAGTGACTCACGAGGAGACCCCTGACCGGAGGGCTCTAACAAGCCCCCTGACCTCAGGGGTCTCCCCGGGATGCCCTGTGCACTGGCACAGGGCATCCTGGGACTTCTGGGGGCCAGGTGGCCCCCAATCCATTCCCTGCTACCCCTACCGGCTCTGTGATGGAGTCGGTAATTGTATGGACAGCCGATCCTGCCACCCAGGGACAGCTCCCTGATCACTGTGTGTGGAGCCTCAATGTCTTACAATGTGAGCACTGTAAGATATTCCCCTTAGGGAGTGGAGTTTTTTTGGGAAGAGCATCTAGGTTCCAGGTTCCCTCCCTGGCATCTCCAAGATAGGGCTGAAGGAGATTCCTGCCTGAAGCCTTGGAGAAGCTGCTGCCAGTAGACAATACTGAGCTAGATGGACCAATGGTCTAGCTCAGTTTATGGTAGCTTCCTATGTTCCTTCCATTCTAGATGAGTGGCATTCACTTTTTCCTTCAGGAGGCACATTGATCAGTCTAGAATAGTACAGCATTAACTGCAGGCCAGGCATGCATAAATTGTGATCCATGAAGTCAAACACAACTCACCAACCAAGTACAGCCCATGCGGGAGTTCAAGAACCTCTTGTTTTTACTGCCTGCATGGGGCAGCAAGAATAGGATGTTAGTCAAGCATCTGATGGGCCGCCATATATGACAAGTGAGATACATTAGGTTTGTAGGTCACGATTTCTGCAGACCTGCTCCAGGCAATTTTTAACATCCTTGAATCTCAGAATAGGGTTTAGCAGAACCCTGTTCTGCCTAGGGCGAAGATGGTCTTCTCCTGCTCTCCCATTGCTCCCAGAGGTGCTCTTACCCCTGGACTTCTGGGCTAAAGTCCAGGACCTCCACACCCCCTGCGGCTCCTCTTTTGTCTGTCCTGGGTGGTGTGGTCACCTCACTACCAGTGTGACTGTGACCTGTGCCAGGCGGCTGAGAGTGACCTCTGACAGACGGGGGAGTGGGGAATGAAATATGTGTGATGGGAATATGTTAATTTTTGTGTTGAAATGTTTCTGCTAATGCATATTTGCACAAATATACCTGTTTTATATTCTTATATTCTTGTGAGTTCATTTGCTGTTTGTGCCCTCAAGAATCCTGTCTCTGTGTGTGTGTGTGTGTGTGTGTGTGTGTGTGTGTGTGTAGGGGGGATGATGCTTAACTTACAGCAGGGTGCGTGGGTCCAAAGGTCCTTAGGTCCAGACTCCAAAATTATCTAGGTACACCTCTGATTGCTCCCACTGATATTAGCAAAGCCACAACTGAATTCCTGAGTGGAAATTATTGCATCATTCCTTGCCCCGTCTCCCCAATAACCCCTTTGCTATTCCTACAATATTCTCTGACACCAAGCATGTGATGGTGGGTGTCAGAACCAGTGTTCCCTGTAACAGAGATTCCCAGATGTTATTGACTATAACTCCCAGTATCCCCAGCTGCAATGGACTTTGGCTGGGGATTATGGAAGCTGTAGTCAACAATATCTGGGACTCCCTGTTATAGGGAACATTGGTCAGAACCTACTATTAACATGACATTCAATTCAGGTTTCTCCCAAAGTTTGCAGTCCTACCATCAGGCTCTGAAGGACTTGAGGTGTTCCAGTCCCACTCCTTTCCTAGAAGCACCATGTAGGATCTGCTTTCCTTAGACTGGGGTGCTATATCAGCTGCTATATCATCTTGGACTCTGAAGGGTGCCAGATGTTATTGAGCTGAACTATTTCTATTACTGTTGATGTTTTGTATTTTTTGGATTGTTCTGAGATAATATTCTTTTTCCCCCCTCCCTGTGTGTTGATTTGTAACTTAACTGTTATATTGATACAGATATTATTTTTGTTATTGAATTGTTTCGTGTTCTACTTTAATTTGTTGTGAGCTGCCTGGGACACAATTCTGTGGAAAGGTGGCACACAAATAAATTGATTCACTGACCCATATAAACAAAGAGCTGCAACCAATCCTAGCTCTCTAATAAGCACCCTGTATGATGCTCATGTTTCCAATATATGTTTTTTTCCCCTTTTCATATATTTCAGTTTAGATGTATATTTAAAAACACAGGCCAACATCCAGAAGGGGAGACTGATGAAAATGTACACCCCAAACACACAATGGAAAACTCATCAGTGGAGGTTTGGTCTTGTTGGGGGGACCCAACATTAGACCCAGAGGTACCAACCCAGAAGTAAATGGAATTCAGGCCTGTGTTCAATTCCATTATATTAAGGAATGAATTAAATGCCTGAATTCAGATGACCTAACCAGTACATGACAACCAGATCTCATGACTGCCTGGTAAATGATTTGTAAAGGCAGGGGTAATCTAGCATTGTTTATCAGTGTTTGTGGAACTCACAAGAGACACAATGTGTCCTGTGAGATTACCAGTCTCACACTGCTGAAATTAACCTGCTCCTCATTAATCCCCTTACCTCACTGACAGGATGCTTCTGCCTCAGTCAAATGTATTGATTAACTCGCCTCACACATGTACCCCTTTTTATGTTACTATAAATATTCTCTTGTTATAATTACACACTAGATAGAGGTACACAAGAAATAATGTAATTGCTGTCTCACACAAATAGAGCTAATTCTTTCACTAACTCCTGACTTTTAACTTTCTTGGAACAAGACAGGAGAAGATGTAGATTTGTTTTGGGGAATGACAATAGAACAATACTCTGCTAATTCAGACCCTGTTTACTTCAGACCCTGTTTACTTCAGACCTTGTTTACTTCAGACCCTGTTTACCCTGTTTAATTCAGACCCTGTTTACCCTGGACTGACCAAATATCCTGAGCTAATTTTGATAATTAAAAGACAATATCCAGAGGATAGCAGGAATAGATGCCTTTTGTGATCCAGAAGACTCAAATGGACACCAAAGGATGGAACCATTATGAGTCTCTGGACATGGCAGATTAGCAGTCTTTTGCCTACATGCAATTTTTTGCCTACAAGCAAGACTTGCTCATGAGTAATCCAAGGGTTTGCTGCCCAAGCTGCGTGGCTAGAGGCAGGAACTCTTTCCAGGGAGAAGGGACTGTTTGTGACTTCTGCTGTGAAGTGAGAAGTCAAGACTCCCCAGCCATGATACTCCCAAGCAATCTTGCCTAACAAGCAGACTTGCTCAAGAGCCATCCCAGAGTTTGCTGCTAAGCCACGGGGCAACAAGCAGGAACTCTGTCCGTGGAACTCTGTCACTTCTGCTGTGCAGTGAGAAGTCAAGACTTCCCCAGCCATGGTGCTCTCACTTTCAGCCTCGCTCTGAGCAAACTGCCTGCTTGACTGCTAGTCGATTGTATCGCTCTCAATCTCCTGTTTCGAGCTACAGCCTCTCTTCTTCAGCAGAAAGCCCTGACACTCTCAAGCCTCTGACTCTGGTAATATGCTGCTCCACAAGCCTTGGATCCCTCCATCCTCTCCCCTCCTCCCTTCCCCTCTTCCATCTACTAATTCCTGATCTCCCCAAACCATGCCAGTCCTCAATCTTCCTTACCCCCCCCCCCTTTTCGCCTATATCTGAATTATATTAGGTTCTAGGAAAGTTTAATACACACACATATGTTAGTTAGGAACACTGGGTGAATGTTGTTGCTGGCTAGGGTTGAAATATTGTTAGTAGTACTGATAGATTGTTCTGTTTTCTGCTCAGTTAGATTGATGTTTTCGTTCTTTTATACTCAATAAAGCTCATTGAATCATTTAGGATCGGTTTTAATCTCCTTTCTTCCTTGCACCCAGATCCTACATGGTCACCATATAAAAGAACTGGTCACTTTGTGACACTGATGAAACAGGCCTAATTTTGTATGCTAGCTCATAAGCATATTTAGAATGCAAATCAGGCTTGGTTCACAACAGTCTGGATGTCAGCCATAGTGGGTGAAATAGTCATAGTAAGACTGACTCTCTCTCTGGTCACAGTCAGTGGGTCTTAAATGGATGTTATATGCAAATCTAGTACACTACCCAATCCACTATTACAAGAAGTGGCCAATAGACTTCTTGCAACTTGCAATTTAGCACTGACATTTTCTAATCTGAGTTGAAAGAAGCCTATTAGCCACTTTATATGTTACATATTTTAGTACATCTTAAAATATAATGTATAGTTTCAAAACACATGTATTAAACTGATATACTCATCAGAGAGCCATAACTGACTGCAGTTCCCTATCGAGTAACCCCTGATTTGCTGCTACTTAATGAGTGGAGTGGCTTTATGTAATGTGATGCCACCTGACATCTCTTTTTCTTCATGATTTTGTTTCAACAGACGAGGCTGAATATGAAATATGATTCTACAAGACTCTTCTCAGCAATGATTCAAAGATTAGTGTCTCTTCTGTGGGGAGAATGACTGGTGGGGGAAATTGTTGGCAGTATCTCCGTGAGGATATTATGCTTCTAATACAACTCAAGAATGTCAAGAGACAAAACTACTGAACATTAATAGACAAATGGTTAGTTTTGACTATTCTGAAATGAGAGCAAGGAACGGGCAAACCAAAGCTAAAGTTCAGTATTAAGATGGAGCAACATAATGAAAGCCACTGAAGATGTTGGATCTGAACCAGGGAGACCTGGGTTCAAATCTCCTCTAAGGTCTAAATCACAGTTGGGTTAGGTAGTGAGGTGGCCAAATTTTCAGATGACATCAAACTATTTAGGATAGTGAAATCCAAAACAGATTGTGAGAAGCTCCAAAAAGATATTTCCAAATTGCAGGAGTGGGCAAAAAAATGACAGATGCAGTTCAGTGTTAGCAAGTATAAAGTGATGCATATGGGGCAAAAGAACCCCAGTTTCACATATACATGATGGGGTCTGAACTGTTGGTGGACAGACCAAGAGAGAGATATCTTGGGGTCACGGTAGATAGCTCATTGAAAGTGCGCCACAATATGTGGCAGTTGTGTAACAAGCCAATTCCATGCTTGGAATCATTAGGAAGGTGATTAAACTGCTAATATCAAAATGCCTTTATACAAATCTATGGTGTGGCCATATTTCGAGTACTGTGTACAGTTCTGGTCACTATACCACAAAAAAGACATTATAGGACTGGAGAAAGTGCAGAAGAGGGCAACCAAAATGATCAGGGGCCTAGAGCACCTTCCTTACTAGGTAAGACTATGATACCTGGGTCTTTTTAGTTTAGAAAAAAGATGCCTGAGGGGTGACATGATAGAGGTTTATAAAAGTATGCCTGGTGTGGAGAGTGTAGATAGAGATAACACCCCCCCCCCTCCGCTTGCATAACACTAGCATTTTCTAGTCATCCTATGAAACTGATTGCCAAGAAATTTAGGACCAACAAAAGGCAGTACTTTTTCATAAAATGCATAAATAACCTATGGAATTCTCTGCCATAAGATGTGGTGACAGCCACTAGCCTGGATGGCTTTAAGAAAGGCATAGATAAATTAATGTAGAACAAGGCTATTAGTCTGAGAGCTATAGACCACCTCCAGCCTCAGAGGAAAGATGCCTATAAATACCAGAGGCATCAGCAGGAGAGGGGACATGCCCTCAGCTCTTGTCTGTGGTCTTCCCAGAGGCATCTGTTGGGCCACTGTGTGAAACCGGATGCTGGAGTAGATAGGCCTTTCGACCTGATCCAGCAGGGCTGTTCTTATGTACATCTCATGCAGAATAACTTCAAACTTTTTTGCTTGTTATGTACTTCTATAAAATTAATACGATAATGATTATTTTAACTGAGGAAAAAACATTTATTTAGTAGAAGTATTCATTTTTGAATTCTTCTACAAACAACATACACAACAGAATAGAACAAGTTGTTCTAGGAAAAATTATCTGCCTACTTTCCATTCACTATCCCTTCAAATGAATTTGGTCCAAATTGGTTAGGCAGTTCACAAGTTAGCCCACGCGCCTCAAGTGTTCATGCATCTACCATCCGGAATCAGGGTAGATGACATCATCACAAATTCCCCCCTGAGCCATTCCTATGTGTCCCTACACCTGTAGCAAATTTGATTCAAATTGGTTAGGTGGTTCACAAGTTAGCCCAACTGTGACTCAAATAGTCATGTGTCCACCATCTTGAAGTGGGGTGGATGTCATCATCACAAACCACACAGCTGAGGTGTCCCTGTGTGTCACTCACTGCAACTGTACCAAATTTGGTTCAAATTGGTTAGGCGGTCCAGAAGTTAGCCCTCTTGTGCCTCAAATGTTCACACACCCTTGGATCGGGGTGGATGACATCATCACAAACTATGCATCTGAGGAGTTCCTATGTGTACTTACAACTGTACCCAATTTGGTCCAAATTGGTTCTCATTTGCACCTCAAACTATACGTGTCCACCATCTTGAATCAGAGTGGATGACATCATTACAAATGATGTCCTTGAGTTGTCCCTATGTGCCCCTACACCTGTAGCAAATTTGGTTCAAACTGGTTAGGCAGTTCACAAATTAGTCTACATGCACCTCAAACGTGTACATGCCCACTATCTCGAATTGGGGTGGATGACAACATCACAGACTATGCTGTTGAGGTGTCCCTATGTGTTCCTACAACTGGACCCTATTTGGTTCATATTGGTCCAGGTATTGCAAAGGTGATAGCGGACACACACACACACACACACACACACAGCCTGGTTATCTCATAAGCCTACTGAAAAATAGGCTAAAAATTGGAAAGATGATATTAATCATACAATTACAAGCTGAATGCCTGATTATTGACTTGGTGAGGTTATTCACAAAATGAGGCTATTCACACAATGGGAGAAAAGTGGGCTAGTGGAGGCTAGCCTGATTTCCTCCCATCGTGGGAACCACCGGGCTCGGCTGCGAGCCCGGCGGTTCTTAAGCGGGTCACCCGCTTAAGTAGCCCTGCCCTTAAACCAGGTTTGCGGAGCAAGCACTCTGCAAACCAGGTTTTTCTAATTGTGTGTTGCCGCGATGCGGCTCCGTGTCATGGCAACTCACGAGTAGACCCGTGACTGGGAGGATCAAAAGCAGCCTCCCAGCTCGGAGGTCTCTCTAGCATGCCCTGCGCACTCATGCAGGGCATGCTGGAATTTCCGGGGGCCATGCGGCCCCTGATTCCCCCAGCCCCTGCAGGCTCTGTAACAGAGCCAGCTGTCATGTGGGAGGCTGGTTCGGTTCGGCCGCCCAGAGCAGACTGACTGCTCGTGTGCGGGGAGAGCGGGCTATGCCCGTTCTCCCCACTAACCCTCCTGAGGCGGGTCTCCTTGATCGTGAGACCTGCCTCAGTCAAAACTGTTTTACCTGTACTTGGGTGCTGTGTGTGGTCCCAATTTTTGGTTGTGTGGAATAAAGGTAAGAGGAAAAGCTATCCAGGTTTTCCTCCTACCTTGCTTCCACACAATCACTTTCACTCAGATTTTCCTCTCAGCTTGCTTCCATGCAACCAAAAATTGGGAGCACACACAGCTCCCAAACCTGGATAGAACACAGATTTTGATTGTGTGAATGACCTCATTTATTTTGAATCAGTTACCAATCTTTACATTTAGGAGTTTGGTTCTAATTCAAGGCAACCAAGATATTTCAGTTTGGGTTCCATTCCAGTTTATTTGTGTATTTATTATATATAATAAATATTTAATGATATATTGTGGATGGTTCACTATCTAAAAACCATTAAAACATTGACACAATTAAAACAATTTATAAATCCAGATTAAAACGCTGAAACCCAAAGCTTTAAAACTAAAAGCCTGGCTAAACCTGTTTTCAGGTCCTTCTTAAAAACATTCAGAGAAGGGGAAACTCTAATATCATTAGGAAGGATGTTCCAGAGTCCCAGGGCAACTCTAGAAACGGCCTGGTTTGGAGTTGCCACCAACTGAGCCGGTGGCAACCGCAACTGAACCTCCTCAGATGATCTTAATAGGCGGTGGGGTTCATGAAGAAGAAAGCGTTCTCTTAAATACCTTGGACCAAAGCCATTGAGGGCTTTATAGATAATGACCAGTGCTTTGTATTTTGCTCAGAAACATATTGGCAGCCAGTGTAGTTCTTTTAAAATGGGTGTAATATGATTTCTTCGGGCAAGCCTGAAGACCAACCTGGCTGCTGCATTCTTTACTACCTGCAGTTACATATAAAGGCAGCTGAACGTAGAGCACATTGCAGTAGTCAAGTCCGGATGTTACCAGCGTATGCACCACTATTTTAAGGTTGTTTCTATCTCCAGAAATGGATGTAGCTAGTGAATCAGCTGAAGCTGATAGAAAGCACTCCTGGCCACTGCCTCAACCTGAGAAATCAGGGAGAAGTTTGGGTCCAGAAGTACTCCCAGTTTACTAAAAAAGCCTCCCTGAACTGGTTTTGGGGTTCAGATTCAGGTTCAGTTCCACTCCCTTGTGATTACTTGTGTTTGCAAATGGGCTATTGCAAATAGAACCCCGCAGATAGAACTTACAAGTAACCCTACATGCAATACTTTTAAATTGAGTTTGTTCGTGCATTTATCTGCCAGTCATCAAGTGTACAGTTTTAAAATGGAAAGCAGTTGTGTGATGCATGTAAATCAGTCTCTCTTGACTGTGGCGAAGAAACAACCCAGGGTGAGACCATATGATCTTCCCAGTGATCTTCACTCTTTTTAAAATGAGGGTCACTTTGGCAAAAAATAATTATTTTTAAAAATCCTCTAATTGGAGAATCATTTCCTACCGTGCTGACCTCTACAGTGCTGTGCTTTCTCAAGCACTGGTGTTGCGGGGCTTTAGGAGAAACTGAACCCTATCCGACCCCAGGGCCATCTTGGAAGGTACACACAGAGTATTGGAAAGTGTAGTCCTACCTAGCCCTTTCCCCTGGGGAAAGTGCTGCGAAGGACTGCATTTCCCAGTGTGTGTCTTCCAATATAGCGCTGGGCCTCTGTTTCCCTTAAAGGAACCCCACTGGCACTGGGCAAAATGCAGCACTGCACAGTGGAAATGGTCACCTCAGTGCAGTGCCTTCACACAAGCCTAATAAATAATTAGTTAGGGAGTCACACTTAAGCTCAATAGGAACCACCACTGGCTCCTGGAGTTTGCAATGAAGAGCATTGAATCATATGATGGGTGGGGCTATGTGAGTGCAGATGGCCATTCATAATTACTTCGATTGAGTTCTGTGGGACAGACTGCAACTTGAGATGCAGTTGAGAGGGAGCAAGACCTTCATCCCTGACAATGGGTGGTCTAGCCCCCATGAACAGATTTCCAGATGGGGTATGTGTGCACTGCTAGCACATCTCTGCCTCTGTTCACACACTGTTCACTGGAAAGCACACTGGCGAGGGGATGGAGCTGCTTCAGGTGGTAGGCTATTCATGCACCACATGGATGCTTTTAAAATGCTCCATGTACCATAACTCACCTTTGGGAAAGAGGCAGCTTGCAGTGATAGATTATCATTATGAGCAGCTCTTATACTAGCTGGTAACCTTGTGACCACAGTTAGGACAAACCAAGATAAAGAAAGGAAGGCTGAACATACACTTGCCTGGGTTATAACAGCTACAACGGTATTGACAGCAGCTTACAAATAATGTTGGTATGAGACTGGTCCCCACCTGGGCAGGAGCTCCTTAAATGCTACAGGAGTGGACCAGAAAAGAGAAGTTCCACCTCTGGTCTGCAAAGGAGCTAGCACAAAGCCAGCCATCAAATGTAGACAACAACTCTGCATTTGTGCTCCCTTGCAGAACTTGGTTTCCATGCACAAAAATGTTATTTATGTTGCAGAACTGCAGAGCATGGCATCCATAAGCAAGTTAACAACATAATTGATTTGCAAGTGTTAAATGGTTATCTAATACATGAGTATTTTATGTGCCAAGCTATGGCTTCAGAGATAAAAACAGAATGCTCCAAAGCACACAAGGAAACATGTGAGGTCTCTGAAGGAATCCTAATTTCGATGTTCCAGAGATTCACCTGCTGGCAACACTGATCCTGCCTAAGGGAAGGAAGGCTAGGATGAATAGGTAAATCCCAGGGTATTAGGTCTAGTTCTGTGGAAACTGTAGGGGTTCACTAAGCACTCCTTCATGCTAGGTAGATTCTCTCCCCACCCCCACACAATATTTTTTCAATACCTTCCACAAAATCAAGTCATTAAAAACTCTGGGGTTGCTTTTAGTAGTCACCTGGTGCCAGTTCCTGTAGACTCCAGGCCAGTCCTAGAGGGTTGGCGACCCTAGCCACTTCTGAAATCTTATTCGGCACTGCAGTGTCCACACACCCAGTCAACAATGGGACCACCAAAGGTAAATGTGCTCCAAAAGCAGAGAGATGCATGTGGGGAAGGTATCAGGTCACTGGCAAACTGCCCTATGGGCACTTGCCTGCACCATCTGTCGATTTGTATTTGCCTTGCACAATTTTTCACAAATAGTCTGCACCATTGGTGACCCACCAGACCACAGGCAGCTCAGCAGCCCTGCCTGCTGACCCAGTCAGGTGCTTGAAAAAGCACTTCTTGTTTTTTCTGCTTGCCTGGGACTGCAAAAACAGTTAGTCTGTCTAGCATCTGGCAGGTCACGGCATACGGCTGGTAGGCTATGTTCAGCTTGATGGTCACCACTTGTGCAGGCCTGGCAGACTCTTCACATATTAACTTTCTCATAGCTGCAGACAAGAAAGACAGCTAATCAGGCGCTGCATATGCAATATCCTCACAGGACTTGTAGGCATGCTGTACACCTAGACAGCCTCCTAAGAATAAGCAGTGGAAATAGCCTGAAAGGTCAGATGGGGGAGCACTAGGATTGTGGGCAGGGAATAGAACAGCAGGAATGAGGCAAAACATTCTTGTTTGCAGGTCCCCAAGTCTCCTACGTGATTGCAGTTTGATCTGTGAAATTCAGGTCACTTGCCAGGTTTGTGTTGCTACATTAAACAGCATTACAGGAGAAACAACATTACACTGTACAAGGCTTCTTTGTAGAAAGTAGCTACCGAAAACAAAAACAAAAAAGTATGGGAACCAAGAAAGGAACAAAGAGACCCCTGAAATATTAAACACAAACATTTGCCATTAAAGCTGCTTTGGAGTAATTTTTTGAAAGCTGGTATATAAATCTAACAATAAAAATAAAATGTTGAATTGAAAATGAAACTAATTTTTACCAATAAAACCAGTGGGAAGTTGTTCTTGAATTCTTGACTCTGATATAGGGTTGCCATCTTTTTAAAATGAACCCTGCTCCTCTGCTGAATCCCCCCCCAGCTGTATTTTTTTCGCTATACACCTTAAGTGAATAGATATATGTGCCTGGGCTGTGCCAGCAGGCTGACACAAAGGAATTTCAAAAAATGTGAAGCTTTCCAAAGGGCTGATGCCACAGGCGGGCCAAGTTATTGGACATGGGCCCAAAGGCCCACACCCATGTGAAGATCTTGCCCCCAGCCAAGGTCTGGCCGACCCCTTCATGGTGGAGGAGCTGCTGAGGGAGTCACATAAGAGAGATTTAAAAGTATAGAGTTCTGTGGGTGCCCTATATTTCCTTCTCTTTATATGCAACTCATGCCACGGCTCCTTCTTGTCCTGCCCTCTCCATTAGCTTATGGGTTTTATCCCAGGCTCTAGCAATAATGCATGGGCCTTTGGGAGAAAAACTATTGGGTTGGTGGGAAGGTGATGTGGAGGAGGACCTACTGCTGTCTCCTGCCGAGTAAGCCATCTTCAGACTATGGGTCTCCTTTGGAGGGTCCCAGGTCCCTTCACACAGACTTGCCTCAGGGTCCAGAGCAACCTAACACTGGCTCTAGTTTCCTTCCCTCCATGCCAGAAAATTTTATTTTCCCCTAGTTAAATTACTGTGGGTGTATCACTACAGACTAAAACAGAAAACTAATTTGCTCACTGCAGGGAATCCTGGGCAATGTAGTTCTGCGACAGGAACTAAGGCTCTCTAACAGAGAGCATGTTTGCCAAATTACAGTTCCCAAGAATCTTTGCGGAAGCCATAACAGCTGTTGGTATAAAAGCAATATAAGTGTTGATATGTTGTGCTGTGACAGGTTTTGTTAAAGGGACACGAGCAGGCAACTCAAGAAAGGAAGAAAAATGAACATTATTATTAAATGCTAGATGCAGCACTGGGGCATGGGATTTTGAGTTATCTGAAAAGCAACCAGAGTTTGCAAGCTGTTATACTTTCGAGAAGGAGGGGGGTGGAATCTATTTCACAAAAGAGTGTTAAGTACAAGATAAACTTTTCTTGATCTAACTATTCTTCTCCCTTGGAGAACTGGTTAGGCAACATCGGTTTGGTGCTCAGGAGGTGTCACAATACTCTGGGACAATTTACATTTCTGATCTACCCTAATAGGAGTTTGGTAGCTATGAGGTTACAGCAATTGATTATATTTCTGCTAGCAGCGGCTTTTACACTCTGGCCACCTTCAGACATAATGCATAATTCTGTGCCCCCCTCCCCTCACTCTCCAGTTCACATTCGGATGTACTGGGGAGCAGCCTCTCTGCAGTCAGCAAACTGCAGAGAGGTGGGGAAGCTGGCTGTGTAGGCTTCCTTCTTGCTTGAAGGACAGCCTGCACAGCCAATTAGGGAGGGAGGGAGGGAGGGAGGATGGATCTTCCTCCTTCAACTCCAGACTGGGCGCTTACCAGATTAGTTGCTGGAACAGCAGCAAAATGCCTCCATTCAGGCAAGTCATATTCAGATCATAAACAGTAGGAGGACCTGTGTGCTGCTCTAAGAGTGCTCTTATTATGGCTTTACAAACAACGACGGGGGCAGGGGGCGGCAGCGAGGAACGCTGCTGCCCAAAAAACTTCACTTAACACTACAGCGCTGGAGGGGGAAGAGCCGGAGGGGTAAGTTCTACCCCCCCCGCGCCCTTAAAGGGAGACACCCCCCCTCGGTGCCGGTCCGGACCGGTCCGGACCATGCACATCACTACTTACTATGCCATAAAAGTGCAAGATAGTAAATCTTTATCATGTTGTTCATTGCCTGTACGTAAGTATACATGTATCAAAACAATTAAGTGAAATAATAATACAGCAGTATAAGACAATTGTCTTGAAATCATAGGTTGACTCAGCCTTCCATCCTTCCGAGGTCGGTAAAATGAGTACCCAGAATGTTGGGGGCAATATGCTAAATCATTGTAAACCGCTTAGAGAGCTCTGGCTATAGAGCGGTATATAAATGTAAGTGCTATTGCTATTGCTATTGCTATATGCAGTAATGGACTTCCGGTTGGACTGCTAACGAGGCTGCATGCTTCCCGACAGGAGAGACCGAGGAGGAGTATTTTAAGGGGGTTTTGAGCCTTCATAACCCCACCACCACCACCCTGGATTAAAGGGTTTGGATCAAGATTGACCACTGTATCCCCCCTGTATCCCCCCTTCTTATCTCAGGGCTGTGCTGGAAAGTACAGCTTTGATTTAAGTCAAGCGGTGGGGGTTGGGGTTCATCAAGCTACACTCCTCCATCGGAAATCCAATGGACTGAAGCCGGTCTGGCATCTAACTTATTTCGGTTTGGATTATAAATAATGCTTAAAGTTCAAGAAGCTCACCTCTCAGCGTGATTAGTGATAAATTGCTGGAATTCTACCTGCTTTTGCTGTAAAGATTGGACAGCGCTCAAGCCCTTGTTGTGAAGATGTCGTAAGTTTGCTAATTATAAATCAAGGATGGAAATTCAATCTGTTTTACTAAATGCTGGAATTGAAAATCTGAACTGATGACTAAAAGCTTTAAAACTTAAAAAAAAAAAGCAAAGCAGTGGGAACTATTATTATTCTCTTTTAGTACCTTTTGAGAGAGTTTAACTTAAGGGATAAGTGATTTGCTGTTTGCTGTTGAATATGTCTATCATGAAGTCCACCAATTAGAGGAAGAAGGCAGATTATTGAACTGTGAGAAAAATTAAACTGGCAGTGATAAGATACAAGAGTTGCGGTCTGGAGCTGAGTTTATTTGGAAAATAATTGCAGGCCTGTACTTTCTTGCAGAGCAAGGAGGCTGAATCCTGCTGTAAGAGCAGTGTTGCTGGAGGAGTTGTAAATAATGCAAAAGGTAAAGCAACAGAGCCAAACACAGACCCAATCACAAGCTAGGAGATTTTCTGTTCCAAACCCAGGCCTGGGTGAAGGGAAAATGTCTTCAGAGTTAAATGAGACACTAGTTGCTATGAAACAGTTACTAGAAGCTAATACAGGCACCCTCCAACATGTAAGTAAAGACATACAAACACTTAATAAGAGAACATCAAACATTGAGGAGACAGTGAAAAAACTGGCGCAAGATAACAAAGAATTTAAAACAAGGGTGGAAAGTTTGGAGCAAGACGTAGGATCACTAAGAGATGACAGGGAAAAATTATTAGATCAAATGGCTTTGTTGGAATTGAGGCAAAAAGAGCGTTTCTTGAGGTTTAGAGGAATCCCAGAAAAAACTGGTCAAGACATTAAAAAAGTGCTTAGGGAGGAACTTGCATCACTGTTGGGAATTTCAAGTGAAGAGATGGGTCCGCAGATTGATGCAGCTTTCCGCCTGAATTCTGAATTTGCCACAAAAAATAAATTAGCTAGGGATTGCATGGTTCAATTCAATTCTAAATCAATTACAGAGCAGATACTCCAAGCACATTTTGCCAAAGCCCTTACTATTAAAGCCTTTACTATTGAAGCCCAACATGTAAAAGTTCTGAAAGAAATACCATCCAGGATTTTAAGGAAACATAAGGATTACAGATTTTTGACAGATGTTTTGAACGCCAATGGAATATGTTTTAGATGGGAACTACCTGAAGGGGTCTCCTTTTTCTACAAGGGAAAGAGGAACAAATTTACAGAGCTCCCCAAAGCACAATAATTTTGGAGGAAATACAAAAAAACTTTAACCTCTGAGCACCCAGTGCCTTCAACACATAATTCTAACTAGCCAAGATGGATTACAAAATAGCTTCATGGAACGCTAATGGGTTAAATAGCAAAACCAAAAGGGTTAAAGTTTTTCATGTTCTTAAAAAACAAAGTTTGGATATTGTATGCTTACAAGAGACACATATTAGAAAACAAGATAGAAAATATTTGGTTAATAAGGCCTTGGGACAAGAATTTGTTTCCTCTGAGAAGAAGAAAAAAAGAAGGGTAGTGTTTTATGTGAAACAACAACTTGAACCCAAGTTGATTTTTAAAGATGAAGAAGGCAGGATGCTAGTTTAGGAAATTTTAGTTTCCGGAATCAAAACGGTGATAATTGGAATTTATGCACCCAATGAAAAAAAAGTAGAATTCTATAATTATCTAGAACATAAGATGGCTGAGTTATTGAATGCTAATTTGGTTTTACTGGGAGATTTTAATGGAGTTGTCTCTACATCCTTGGATACATCTTGATATGTTTGAAAGGAACCTACAAGGCAAGCGACATAAAGCTTTTTTTGATTTAGCAGAACATATGGATCTTTATGACTTGTGGAGAATCAAAAACTCAAATGCAAAGGAATATACTTATTTCTTTGAAAGATATAAATCTCATTCAAGGATAGATATGGTCTGGACATCCAAATCTATTACGCCATGTATAAAAAGAATGGATATCTTGCCCAGAACCTTCTCAGATCATAATGCAATTTGCTTTACATGGAAAAAGAAAGGAACGGTTTCCTTTCACTGGAGATTGAATGAACACTTGCTGAAAAAACTGGGTGTTGTGGAGAAAGCCAAAAGGAAGTTAAAGGACTATTTTGAACTGAATTTAAACCAAGGAATGGATAACAAAATAGTTTGGGATGCAGGAAAAGCGGTTATGAGAGGGTTTTTTATACAACAAAATGCATACTTTAAAAAACAAAGGGGACTGAAAAAAGAAGCATTATTGATGGAGATTTCTAAAAAAGAAAGAGAACTTTTATGGGCCAAGGATAAGAAGAAGATTACTCAAGTCATTAAAATGCTTCAGCAACAGCTCTCTATGTTAGTATTAAATGAAGTTGAACGGAAATTAAAATATGCGAAGCAAAAGTCATTTGAATTTGCAAACAAACCAGGCAAGTTGTTGGCTTGGAAAATTAGAACTGAGAAAAAGAATAAGTATATATCCAAGATACTAACAAAAAAATGGGGTTTCCTATGATGAAAGGGAAATAAAAAGGGAATTCTTTAGATACTATTCTGAATTATATAAAGGAAACAAAGTAGAAGATATAAAAATTGACAAATTTCTCAAGACACAAAATATTCCAAAACTTTCTAAGGAACATATAGAAATTATGAATGCACCGATATCAATAATGGAAATAACAGAAGTAATAAATCAAAGCAAGGCTAATAAGGCGCCAGGGCCCGACGGGCTACCAGCTTCATACTACAAATCATTTAAAGATCAAATATTACAGCCTTTGCAATGGATAATGAATGATATTTTGCAAAGAGGGATTATGCGTGGAAGTACACCAATATTGCAGTAATTCCAAAACCGGATCAAGATTTAAAGCAAGTCAAGAACTACAGGCCAATCTCACTCTTAAACAATGACTACAAACTTTTTGCCGCCATTTTGGCAAGGAGAATGAAGGTTATATTAAGACTTTTTATTCATGAAGATCAAGCAGGTTTTTTGCCAAAACGGCAATTAAGAGATAATGTGAGAACAGTTTTGAATGTATTGGAATATTACGAAAAACACAATGATAAACAGATAGCTATGATTTTTCTGGATGCAGAGAAAGCTTTTGATAATGTCTCCTGGCAGTTTATGTGGAGGCTATTAGATGTAATGGGAGTTGGTAACAATTTCATTAGGGCTATCAAGACAATCTATTTGGAGCAATATGCTAAAATTATTATAAATGGGGAACTATCAGACAATTGTAAAATACAAAAAGGAACTAGACAATGATGTCCACTTTCCCCATTATTTTTTATATTAGTACTGGAAGTGCTTTGTAGAAATATTAGAGAAGATGATCAAATACAAGGCCCAAAAATTGGGAAACACAAGTATAAATTAAGAGCCTTTGCGGATGATGTAGTGTTTTTTCTAGAAAATCCATTAGAGAAGATCGGAAGACTCTTAGAAAGAATACAACAATTTAGCCAACTGGCTGGGTTTTATATAAATAAGACTAAAATGAAGGTGTTGACAAAAAATATGGATCAGAAATCTAAGGATAGATTTTTTGAAATAAGTGAACTGAAAGTGGAGAAGAAAATTAAATACTTGGGTGTCTGGTTGACAAACAAAAACGCTTTGTTGTTTTTAAACAATTATATTGAAATATGGAATACAGTAAAAACTGACTTGCAAAGATGGTCGAGAATGAATCTATCTTTAATGGGAAGAATTTCAGTTGTGAAAATGAATGCTTTACCTAAAATGCTGTTTCTTTTCCAGACTATTCCTATAATTAATATTTTAACGTGTTTTAAGCAACGGCAAAAGGACATAACCAAGTTTGTTTGGCAAGGGAAAAGACCAAGAATTAATTTTAAAAATTTAACAGATGCTAAAGAAAGAGGTGGTCTTACCCTGCCAGACTTAAGGTTGTAGTTTGATGCTGTTTGTTTGACGTGGTTAAAAGAATGGATAACATTAAGAGATCCTAGAATACTTGATCTGGAAGGATTTGATAGAAGGTTTGGATGGCATTCATATTTGTGGTATGATAAAAGTAAAGTACATAAAGATTTCCTTAATCACTATGTAAGAAGAAGTCTATTGAGAGTGTGGGTAAAATATAAAAAATGGTTGGAACCTAAAACTCCGTTATGGCTATCCCCGATTGAAGCTTTAGCACATAAAGAGATAAATATGCAACTGGAATGGGGTACCTATAGGGATTTGTTATGTTTCCTAGAAAAGGGCTGTAAATTAAAAAACCCAATTGAAGTACAAAATTTGGTTAGTAATTGGTTTCAGTATCATCAGTTAAATGAAGTTTATAAGAAGGATCTTAAAGTTGGATCTGAGGATCAAATGTCGAGATTTGAGAAGGAGCTGTATGAAAATGATGAAAAATTAGTTTCTAAGATGTATAGGCTGTTGCTTTTGGAGGAGACAAGAGATGAAGTGGTTAAAACAGCTATGATAAAATGAGCTCAAGATGTGGGTCATAATATAGATATGGCAGCTTGGGAAAAATTATGGAAAATGGATTTAAAGTTCACTGTACAGGTGGTATTTGACACCTAAAAAATTAGCACTAATGTATAAAAATGTTTCAAACAAATGTTGGAAATGTGGACACTGTGAAGGAACTTTTTTCCATATGTGGTGGTCCTGTAGGAAGGCAAAGGCCTTTTGGGACATGATATATAACGAGTTAAAGAAAAATTTTTAAATGACATTTCCTAAGAGACCAGAATCCTTCCTGCTGGGAATAACACAAGGAGAGTTTTCCACAAGAAATTTAACATTCTTTATGTATGCAACCATGGCGGCAAGAATAGTATATGTGCAGAAATGGAAGGATAATGAATTGCCCTCAAAAGAAGATTGGTTGATAAAAATTTTGGAATATGCTGAGATGGCAAAACTTACAGTAAAGATAAGAGATCAAAACTTGGAATGTTTTAAAGAAGATTGAAAGCCATTCTTATTATACCTAAAGAACTATTTTTCTAATATTGATTTTTCAACAGGGTTTGAAATTTAGTAATATTAGCAGGTTGAGTAGAGTAAAATTGAGTTTGTAAGGTATAGGATATATGTTTTGAATTACTATAGCAATGGTTGAATTGTATAGTTAGTGATTTGCGCGGATTGGTGAGCGGGAAGTCAACATTTGTTTAATTGGATGTAACGAGATTGTTAAGATATTGTAAAAATCAAAAAAAAAAAAAATAAAAGAAAAAAAGAAAAAAGAAATCATATGCAGTAATCAAAACAGTGGAAACATTGCTTTTAAAAAACCCTCTAGACCCCTCTTAGAGATGACATATTGTTTCAGCCTAGTTTTTTGTGGGGCGTTTTGCTGTAGCAAATGAATAAGGCAACAGTCCTGAGGATTTTGGAATGTGTAACATCAGGTGTGCAACAGAGGTAAGAGACTACTACCGGGTTTTAAAAATTTGGAACAAACATCCATGGGACAGAACAAAAAGAATTGGAATAGGTCGTTAAACATACTCATATCACAAATGCAAAGTTGCAGATCAAAATCAATCTTACAAAAACTTTCTTCCTATGGTATGAGTGGCAGTAGCTGAAATATTAGGATCATAAAAGTCAATCTGATTAGTTCACAAGTTAATCAACCAAACAGCTTTCCACCTTATGAGCATCTTTATTGAAAATTAATATTCTATTGGAAATCACCTTGAGGTGTTTTATGAAAGGTGGTAAGTAACTTTAACAATCAATAAATAAAATTCAGATATGGAACAGAATGGGTTGAGTAAACTAGAGCCATGTCATAGAGCCAGCAAGTGAAAAGCAAGGATCCCATCTGGAGACTTTCAGGTTGCCAAATATTTTGCCAGAACAGATGTAATTAGATTCAGAAGAGGGCCTCTTTCTTTAGCTGTGAATAGAGATGGATGGATGGATTCAGCTGAGGCTAGTAGAAAGTGTGAGGTATACATCTTTTGCCATGTGACCAGGGATGACCTGCGCCACAAAAGCTGTGCATTAAGCGGATGGCAAAACAAGTTTCACCTCTATTTTCTCCCTTTATACATAAAACACAATCCTTAGCTCAGAATGGGATCTAGTATGAATGAAAATGTGATAAAAGGATAAAACCGCAACATGGTTGCTGTCAACAATATATCCAAATAGAGGTAGCTGGCCAAGAACGCTCCCTTTGTGTCGACTAATAAAGCAGCATTTGAAAATGTCATAATGTGGATCTATCAACCTCTCACACTAGGCGAGAGAAGCTGATGTCAAGCAGAGGCACTCCACAAAAGATCAATTAAGGCTATCAATAAATTAAGCTGTTTTGGAGTGTCCATTATGGCAGCTTGAGTGGGCTTTCACCTGCTTTTTCTCTCAAGGAATCATTGTATTAAGAGGGGTGTTGTTGTTTTTTGGTTGCTTTTGTTTTTGTCTTCCCGCTCTAAGCAAATCTTTCCTCAGAATATATGCATGTGATCATTCTTGAATTAGTTGAATCCCATATTTTGTGCCAAATATGTTTTAGGGAAAAGACACAATCCCACACTCCATCTTAATCTTTCATTAGGAGTCTCCAAGAACATGTTAATGTATATTTTGATCATTAGAACTATAAATACTGTAACATTTTCAATGGGATTGGTCATTTAATGTGAGAAAGCTGTGCTTGTGCGCTCTCTCTCTCTCTCTTTCTCTCTCTCTCACACACAGTTTGCACTCCAGATGCTCAACCAAAGGAGCAAGAAGGGTGAGATCAATAAGCTGTATTCCCAAGAATCTATTACAAATATGTCATAGGTTTGTAAGAGAAGAAGCAGCTGATCAGAGTGCTACTTTGGCCTTGAGACACTAGTGAATACATGCAGTAGGGTTCCAGTTGGGCAGTGCATTGATAGCTATTCCCATCTTCTGTCAGTGTGCTATAATATATACATATGTGACTGCTAGGTGTTTGATAAGCTGTTAATCAAATCTTGGAGGAGACTTGTGAATGGACAAGGTATTTGACAAATATATATATAAGGCAATCAATGGACAAAATGTAGAACAAGGTCTTCAATCATATTTTACATGATTCACTTGCATGCAAAAAGTGGGGAGGGTACGTGAAATTGAAAACTGAAGGGACAATACAGTGGGAAGTTTTTCTGTGCAAGTCCCATTGAAATTAGTGGGATCAATGGAATAACTTCTCTGCACATTTCTATACCTTGTGCCTTTAGTAGTTGCTCCATTCTTGAGAAAGTGTTCACCAGTTCATAATTCTTTCTTGATAAAAATGTTGGTTTAGGTGATCCTGAGACAATTGACATTCCCATGTATTCAAGGAATAGCATTCTTGGAACCAAAGTAGTGCCTGGAGATGAATTTCCCTGTGTCAGTGTTTTCATCACCAGTTCCAAATATTGCTCTAGACTGAAGTAATCTTTATTGTCCTGCAGTGACAAGAGTCATTCATCACCACTCCCATTATTTACACAGCGAGATTCCTACTTTTTGCCTGCATTCAAGCTCCCAGGATAGTGAGGCTGTGAGTATTCCTTGCCAGCCAGGGGCGTAGTGATCGTTGAGCAAGGAAAGACAATTGTCCCCAGGCTCCAGGGCTCTGGGGCCCCCCAAGCCTCTCCCTTGGCTAGGGTGCCCCCTTGCCCCCTCTCGAACCCAGTTGATGAGCAAAGCACTAATCATCTGGGAGCGTAAGGTACACCCCTCTCCTCTCCAGCCAGTGTTTCATGCTGGCTGGGGAGGAATAGACTCTCCCCCACCCCCTCAGCATTGGGCCCTTCCCTGCATCTGATGTCAAGATGCAAAGTGTCAAGAACAGGGCTGTGACAGCCCCGGCAGAGTATCATTTCCCCTTTCAGCAGTTGGTGGAATTGCTGAAAGGAGCTCCGTTTCAGCAATTCCACTAACTGCTTACAGGGGAAGTGAAATTCTGCCAGGGCTGTCACAGCCCCATTATCAACACTGGCCCAGCCCTCTTGTGTCTGTCATCAGATGCAGGGGGCATGGATTTGGGCACGTGTGCACATCATGCACACAAAAGAAAACCCAGAGGGCGGTGGAGCCACCAGTCGGACTTTGACCCCTGGCCCCTGCTAAGCTCCCTACGCCCCTATTGCCAGTGTGTCTTGCCCTTCAGGTTTCACTTAATTCAGTGCAAATGAATACTGAGAAGTAATGTATGTCTTTAATAGTCCGACATGTGGTCCCAATTCATTAACAATAAGACCAACTTGTTCATTATACTGTTGCCCTATTTATAGCAGGCAGCATCCATTCTAGTCTAGTTAATCATGATTAAACACCACTGAAATCACTGAGACAAGTTAATCATAACTAACTTAAAGGTAACGTGTGCTGTCAAGTCAGTGTCGACTCCTGGCGACCAAAGAGCCCTGTGGTAATCTTTGGTAGAATACAGGAGGGGTTTACCATTGCCTCCTCCCACGCAGTATGAGATGATGCTTTCAGCATCTTCCTATATTGCTGCTGCCCTTTATAGGTGTAACTAACTTATGTCACATTAATTTCAATGGGATTTAGTAATGATTTACTTAGTCTGGATGCTGCCTGTTCTTTATAACAGTAGTTTCATCATCCGTAGGACCAATGAGGTGACCAAAGACATAGGTGCTCCTTAGGAAAAAGTACCCATGGTTTGAAATGAGGGAGGGCAAGGAACTGCCCGCCACTCTCTCTAAGCAGCACCCCTGATATTCCACCCAGATAATATCTTCTAATCCCCCTCCAGCCCTGTGGAAACAAGCTATTTTAACAAGCAATTGATTTTTTAAAAGCACTGTTAACATTGGATGCAACACCCTAAAATGATTACCAAAGTTACGAGAACATGTTGGCAGTTGTTTCTCGAAAGCTGCTCTGTATCTAAGAGGCAACATATGTACTGTGCAAAGCAGCAGCTGCCGTGGCAAGGAAAGCTTTTAATTGAATACTTGAGGAAATAAACACATGGAACCTGTGTAACTTGATGTCAAATAAGTTATTGTTGCCCAGGGCTCTCTACATTCCCCACCCCCTCTTTTAAAGGGGGAAAAACCCTCCTCTTTTGGCAGATCTGTAAACTTATATTTTACAGCAAAGGAATGCCTGACATACAATATCCCTGGAGAATGTGTAGTACTGAAAGAATGACCCCAGAGGAAAGGAATATATTCCCTATGTTGTCTTTGTAGCTACGAAAAAGATCTTTCAGAATCCCAATTATAATGATGTCACTGCTAATATGTGGAAACACATACAAAGCAAAAACAGAATGACAGGATACTGAGAGATATTAAATTGCTCTGAATGCTAATCCTAAAATAACTTTTCATGGCATTTACAACAGTACTTAAAAATATATATATGCTGTGATAGTTGTAATTTTCAGCACACCCAAAACATCATAATAGCTCTGTGAAGAAAAATTTGTTCCATCTCTCCAATGACTTCCATCTCCCAGCATGATTGAGATTAGGGATTCCATGGTGTGGGAGGCGCAAGGAGGAGTCCACCTGGTGTTCTTGAGCCAATATGAAGAGCACTTATATGACTAGCCAGATCACTGGATCTACACCCTGAGGCTATTCTCAAGATGGGGGAAAACTGGGCTAAGGGAGCACAGCCCAGTTTTCCCCCATTGTGAGAATCCACCAACCCCTCCCCTCAAATGAGGTCAACTGAGCGAGCACTCCGTTAACCTTGTTTTGTTGATCGTGTGCCACCGTGGTGTACCTCAGCTCCGTGGTGACATGTGAGTAGACCCCCAACCAGGAGGCTACAACCAGCCTTCCAGCCTCAGAGGTCTCCCCAGAATGCCCCACGCAGTTGCACAGAGCATCCTGGGACCTGATCCCCACCGCCCCTACTGGCTCCGTGACGGAGCCGGTAGTCATGTGGGAGGTCAATCCAGCTGCCCAGGGCTCATCACTTGATTGTCTGTGAGGAGAGCGGGCTTGACCTGCTTTCCCCACCCAACCCATGTGTAGAGCCTCACTGAAAGTCTAGTATTACAAAGCAATTATTGTAATCCTATTCACAGTTACTTAGAGGTAAATCTAATTGAATGCTGGGATTTACTTCTGAGCAAACATGCAGAGGATTACACTATAAATGTCTGCACATACTATGCCTGCAAAGGAACAAATGCTTTTAAAATACTGGGGTGCTGTTTTATAGCTGCTTCCCTCATAAACTCAAAGCAATCTTATGTTTGTTTAACTAAGCTTTATTCAGAAACAACTCCATTTTCCTCCTTCTCCCTTTTATCTCTCTTTCCTCTCTGACTCCTTCCCCACACTCTCTACAGGATCCCCACTGGGACAAATGTCCAAACAATAAAATACAAAAGATTACTGGTTAGAATATTAGTGCCTTCTGAACACGAAAGAAGATAGATTCAGGAAGGGACCAGGGGCATAGCAAGGTTGGAGTGGACCCTGGGAATAAGAAATGAAGATGGGCCCCTGCCCCGATCCCCAGACCCCGCTGCTGTCCCCCCTCCTGTGTTTTGGCTTCAGAAGAACAATAATGACATGTTGAAAAACAAAAACAAAACATTTGTGGCACAGCCTTTCACTTGCTTCTATGCAAATATATTGCACACATAGTAGACACCTACACACACACACACGTCAACAACACACACACACATGTCAACATTTCCCATCGGAAACTGAGCCCCAGCTTTAGGCATAAATCACCCAGTTGCTAAGGAATGATTGTGGGGAGGGAAGCAAAGAAAATGAGTATCATGGTTTTACTCTATTATTTTTAATGAGGCCAGAATTCAAAAAGGGTCCCTATGGTCCTTTAATTGAAGATATTTTCTGCTCTGTCTCAACATCAGGAGGGGAAGGGAGGAGAGTGTCGGGCAGCACCCCTTCCCCTTCTCCTTGTGGTTGGCCAGCAGATGCTCAGCAACATTTTCCTTGCTGTTCAGCCTGTCAGACATGCTGAGGGAGGAGTGGGCTGGACCTTAGCACAAGCCAGTCAATCAGGAAAAGAAGAGGAGGGAGGGAGGGAGCGAGAGACACTGCTTAGCACTCCTCCCCCTCCCCTCCTAGGGAGGACTAGTCTCAGTTGAAGCTGAGATTCGTCCTCCAATCAAGAGCCAACAGCATGCTGAGAAAGGGCGGGGGGAGCAGGAGAGGGAAGAATGCACTGTTGCCCATCCAGCAAGCCACCCTCCTTCAGGGGCCTAAGGATATTTATCCCACCTCATTCAATTAAAGCTATGCCCTTGGAAGAGACTGAATAGAATCAAAGAATTTTAGACTTGAAAGATGCCTTAGAGTCTTCTAGTCCAATATCCTGTTCAGAGAAGAAACTGCTACAGCATCCGTGATAGATGGCCATCCACCCTTTGTTTGCAAACCTCTAAAAAGAGTAGTAGTAATTTTTATTTCGGTTACTGACCAGCAAAAGTCACTGAAGAGCAAAAGTAAAAAGAAAAAAAGAGAAAAAAACATAAAATTCCTAAAAGTTCCTAAAAACATTTAAACATATTGGGGTGCATTGTTTATGAGGAAGCAAGGGGGGGCAACATTCACAAAACCCGACTCAATTTATAACAGTTGACCTCAATAGATAGTGATACTTAGTTGTTCAGGTACATAGCATGGTCTTACGAATTCTGCTAGCAATTAGGCAGGACCTTGCAACTGCATAAGAGATCTTGTCATCATGATGTGATAAAAGATAACATATGTAGAAATCATCAGATCAGCCCAGAAAATTTAATAAATATGGAGTAATATGCATATTATGGATATCCCTATAAAAATTACAACAGAATAGAACATGTGCTGTTGATTCTATAGCTCCTGAATCGCAGGGACGAAAGTGCTCCACAAACGGGACTTTGTTAAATCTTCCCTCAAGCACTGCAGTGCAGAGAACATTAAACTGTGCTTGGGTAAACACCCTACAATACTTGGACACTGTAATACGGTTAAGCTATTTGGCAGGGTGTATGTTCTCGTCCAATATGCTGGTCAGAGCAGAAATTGCTACAGCATCCATGATAGATTTATTTATTTATTTATTTATGTAACATATTTTTATACCACCCAAAACACAAGTTGTCTGGGCGGACCATAAAAACAACCAATAAAAAGATTGACACATTTCAACAATTAAAATTTAAAACGTTAAAACTATTAAAAACACAATTAAAACAATATCTAATTAAAAGCCTGGGTGAACAAATGCGTCTTGACTGCCCTTTTAAAAGTTATAAGAGATGGGGAGGCTCTTATTTCAGCAGGAAGTGTATTCCAAAGCCTTGGGGCAGGAATAGAGATAGATGGTAGGGATGTGTAGAACTGGTCCGGCGGTCCGCGGTCCGACAGTTCGGTCCGGGGGTTCGTGGGTTCATGATCGAAGTGGGAACCCCCCCCTGGTTCTGTCCGGACCAGAACCGGACTGCCAGGTGCAGTCCGGCAGGTCCGTGAACTTTTTTAATTAAAAAATTTTTAATGTAAAAAAGGAACTACCTGTAGCCCCTTCGGGGGGCTTGCTGTAGCCACGGGGGGTGGATGGGTGGGCGCGGGTTCCCTCTCCCCCTGCCGGCCTCCTTCATCACTGCTATGGCCAGGTAAACGTAGTCTTTTTGGCCCTTTCAGGCCTCTATAAAAGCGAGTGGCTGCCATTTTGGCCGCCGCTGCGCATGCGCAAATGCCCTCTGCGAGGCCTCGGTAAAGAGACACAGAATGTGAGTGTGTGTGATTTATTAATTGTGTGTCTTTGAGAGCTGTCACCTGACTAATGCCTCTTCAAAGATGACACCTATCTTCTGTAGTTTTAAAAGTACTTACATTAAAAATAATTCACATTCTTAAATATGTATTGCCTGGTTATTTGGAGGTGCCTTTCTATTTATTTATTTAACAATATTTGTATACTGCTTTTCAACTAGAATGGTGGTTCACAATAATAAAATTGGATGTATAGGCGGATGGAATTGCCCTCACAATGATAGATCCAGAATTCTACATGCTGCTGATGGTATCAAGAATTGGTATCACATGTCTCCTGCCTCTACCTCTCTGAAAGGTGGTGGCAGCAAAGGGTGGAAGTGCTTGGGGGACACATATTTTTCATAATCCTCTTCTCAATCCACTACATATTCTTGCTGCTGCTAAGCAGATGGCTAAGTTCAGATGGTATCAAGGGCTTCCAGCCCTTAGAACTCTCAGTTGGAGACATTGGGGGTGCAGTAATATATTTAATCCTCTCCCCAGTCCTCTTGCTAGAGTTACTAACTAGGTCCACAGCAGTGGTCTCAGAAATGAGCCCCTGCCTAAAGTAATCCACCAGGCTTAAGTTCAACAACCAGACTTGTTCGTTATTGCAAGAGGTGGGCTTTCCTCATCTGGGCCAATGTCTATTGGCTGTATGAATACAAATACGACGGATATTTATATACCACTTTTCATCAGAAGTTCTCAAAGTGGCTGTAGCTACTGGCTCTGCTTCCCTGAAAGGTTGTGGCAGCAAAGAGGGGCTCTTGAAGGCAGATGTTCTTCAATGTCCTCTCCACAGCACCACCAGATGTTCCTGCTGCCACTACTGCTACTCCTGTAGATGGTATCAACCACTCCCACCCCTAAGTAAAAAGATTACTTTTTTTTAGTAATTAAAACATTTTCAATTATTTAACCTAATCAACTAATCAGCAAAATGTTGTAGGTTTCTATTACCCAACTTCTACATAAATATATTTTTGAGATGTTGGAGCTGTAAGTTGACTCACAATTATATAAAGAAAAGCTACTACCCATTATTCAAAGGAACTTGAAACTTAATTTTCCCCCTCATTCCCCTTTATAATAAGAGCCAATGGTCTCCACAACATAAATAAGTGTGCCCTTAATTTTCATCCCATTACTTGTTTGCTCTCACTGACATAAACAGTGCGTAATGAAGCAGCCTGGTCTCTGGGGCTAGCTAAAGAGACCACATTACAGCTAGTCTAAAATAACTACACTGGCTGCCAATACAATGAGCTGGTTATTACTTATAAAGCCCTGAATGCCCTGGGCCCAGGGTATTTAAGAGAGTGCTTTCTTCTTCATTAACCCTGCCACCTATTAAGATCATCAGAGAGGGCCCAGTTGTGGTTTTCACTGGCTCATTTGATGGCAACCCCAAACTGGGCCTTCTCTAGGATTGTCCCAGGGCTCTGGAATGGACTCCCAGATGAATGCAGAACCTCCCCATCTCTGGCTGTTGTTAAGTGATTATTGAAAACACCACTATTTTATCAGGCTTTTAGTTTACAATGTTTTAACGATGTTTATTTTAATTTGTTTTCTAGGATTTAAGGGTTTAATTGTCGTGTTGTAAACCACCCACAGATTTTATATGGGGTGGTATGCGACAGACAGACAGATATTGCCCCACATTGTTTAAGAAATGGAACATAGGAAGCTGCCATATAATGAGTCAGATCATAGGTCCATCTAGCTCAGTATTGTCTACACAGACTGGCAGCGGCTCCTCCAAGGCTGTGGGCAGGAATCTCTCTCAGCCTTATGTTGGAGATGCTGGGCTGGTGGCGGGGGGGGTGGGGGGTGGGGACGTGGAACCTAGATCCTCTTCTCAGAGCAACTCCATCCCCTAAGGAGAATATCTTACAGTGCTCACACATCAAGTCTCCCATTCATATGCAACCAGGGTGGACCCTGCTTAGCTAAGGGGACAAGTCATGCTTACTACCACAAGACCAGCTCTCCTCTCCCTATTAGTATTAGTTGATTAATTTATCAGTGAAACCATAAAAGCATTGCTATGTTGTGGAAGAAAAAGCTGCATGACTCTCTGCTGGAGCTGAATATGGTATGATCAATGCCAGGACTGCAGTCTTGATGACTTTTGGGAAGAGGCACATAGCTGAAGACATGCTCCCTGTGCCCTTTTCCAACCTCCAATACAAGAATGGCCTTCAAGACTTCAGTTTACTGCCACTTTAAGAGAGTGGATTTTTCCTGAGCAATTATAAAACCTGGATCATGGGATTTATAACAGGAAAATATCACAGACCTGGAAGCTCTGGGTCCCACAGCACTAAAGCAAATATGTGGATTTTTCTTGGATTTTATGGTTAGCAAAGCATAGCATTAGAGGTCTCTTACTATTGATTTTATAGTCAGTTTTTGTCATCTTGCTCCATGTGGAGATCAATGTTAAAGATGACTGTGGTAAATCCCCAAGGATCACATTATCTACACTGTTGGCTGGTGTCTCTGGAAATGCTGCAGATTCAAAGTTATATGAAATCTATTGTTTAGTCAAGTATGCATTTTTACTGAAATTTATTTGGATATTGTCATTTTGGTACTGATGGTAACTCGAAAAAAAGACACAGTTTCAAGGCAATTAAGTGAGACCTGACTATTCAGTGGCCTGCATTGCAGTTTGTTTAAATAAAATGAAAGGGCAATACAAAACGGCTTACATATATTCGGCTTACTCTATATTTGGGCAAATACTCACAGAATCCTGTCAAAGGAGATGGACTTGCAGCCCAATCAACAGTCCTGATATGCTGGAGTACGGTGGCTTTTTGGTGGAATTAATCTCTGTGAGAACAACTTCGCAAAAGCACCTGAATGCAAATACATTATCAGTAGTTTAGCTTGGACGGAAAAATAAGAATTTGCCACAGCTACAACTTTTGTTCTGGATTAAGTTACCGGGCTTTTTAATTTGTTGTTTATTGATAACTTTCATATTGTTTTGCTGCTGATATTTAAGGGGCCTTGAGAGTTCTTTTAGAACATACAACACACACACACAGGACATAAAACACACAATCTCAACACACACAGAGAGAACATAAAATGCTGTAATATACTAACTTGTTAAAATATTACATTATACAATGTTTTCTTTTCATTTTCAAGAGGGCTGATGAAAAGTCAGCTATCAGTTTGCTCAGCAGGATGGTCAGCTGGGGCATAGCTAGAATGGAGTGGGTTCTGGGACAAAAAGTGAAGATGGGCCCCTGCCCTCCACCTTCTTCTTGGGAAAAGCAGAAGCGGGCGAGTGAAGAGCAAGTGGTTGCCCCCTACCCATTCAATTATAGCTATATCTTGGCAGTCAGAATGATATTGTTGCAGCTTCTCCGATGGTGAAATGGTAATAGGTGACAGAAAGAAAGCCAAGCTGCTGAATGCCTATTTTGCATCTGTCTTCTCCCATAAGGCAATTGTGGCCCAGCTGGGCAACAGATGCACAAATGACAAAAGGAAGAAAATGCAACTCAAGATAGGTAAAGAGATGGTAAAATAGCACCTAGCGACTCTCCAGGTCCAGATTATTAACATCCCAGGGTACTCAAGATACTTGCTGATATGGTTTCAGAACCACCACTTGTTATCTATGAGAAAATCTGGAGAACAGGTGAGGTGAGGTCAGGTGCCAGAAGACTGGAGATGAGCAAATGTTGTCTCTATCTTCAAAAAGCGGGGAAAGGAGGAGCTAGGAAACTACAGATCTGTCAGCTTGACATCAATACCTGAGAAGTTCCTAGAAGAGATGATTAAGCATTCAGAACACTTAGAAAAGAATCTGGTAATCATTTAGGAGTCAGCATGGATTTATCAAGGACAAGTCATGACAGACTAATCTCATCTTTTTTTTGACAGAGGCTGACATGACGTGCAGTGATACGGAGCAGCTGTGCACCACATCGAAGCTCCTGCAGACTTGTAAGACAGCCCTAACGCAGTGGAAGATGGGCGGGCACACAAGCAGCACTACTGCAATTCCTTTCATGATCACAAATACTTGTGCAACTGCCTGCTCTTTAAGTTATGCTGCCATAAACTGCTTGGGCAGTGATTGAGTACATATGAGCCAGGGATTGCAGTTACACTTTCCTCAAACCAGAGTTGAGGGATGAAGCTCCTCCCTTGCTCCGGCTCCTATTGGCTGCACCAGCTATCCTTCAGGAAAGAAGGTAGCCTGCATAGCCAACTCTCCCGCCTCTCTGCAGTCTAACTGACTACAGTCAGTAAGACTGCAGTAGCTCTGAACTCAGACTGGAGAGCAGGGGGAGCAGGGACATGGAACCATGGGTCCACTGGACACACAGTTCCATATGTCATCTGAACCAGCCCGCAGAATGCATACTATGGTAACCGAAAAGGTAAAAAAAAAATAAGTTCTTGTACTCCAACAGGGGAATACACTCATAGGATTACACTAGTAACTAGAATAACTACTCAGAGTAGATCGTGGCAGTGCTGTGCACATCATGTATCCTGATTTCAGCAAAGCATTTGGCAAAATCTCCCATTGTATCCATGTTGACAAGTTGTTAAAATGTGGGCTAGGTGATGGTACTGTTAGTGAATCCCCAGCTGCTTAAACTATTGTACCCAGGAAGTACTCATTAATGAGGGTGAGTCAACATCTTCCTGGAGGGAGAATGTCAAGTTAAGTGTCACAGGGTTCATCCTGGGCACTTGAGGGTTATTTTCATAAATGATTTGGAGGAGCGAGTAGAAGGGGTGCTTGTCAAAATCTGCAGATGACATTAAGTTGTTGTGGTGGTAGACAATTTGTCTCTGTCAAATGTAAAGTCCGGCTTTGGAATATGATAAATTAAATGCACAAGTACAGGATGTGGGAGACAATGAGGTGGGTCTCATGATCAGTGAGACCTGCTTTTGCCGGTTTTGCGGGGAGAGCAGGCTAAGCGGGCTAAGCAGACAAGCAGGGATCAGCCACCCACATGACTGCCGGCTCCGTGACGGAGCCGGCGGGGGCTGGGGAGCGCAAAGGGTATACTGGGGACACCTCCGAGCCAGGAGTCTACTCGTTAGTAGTTGTGGCGCGGAGCCGCCCTGCAGCTACTCACAATCCCCAAAACCGGGTTTACGGAGCACTCACTCTGCAAACCCAGTTTAAGGGGCAGGCTACTTGAGCGGGTTTCCCACTCAAGAACCACTGTGCTCAGCTGCGATCCCGGTGGTTCACACGATTGTAGGCAATTGGGCTAGCAGAGGCTAGCCCGGTTTTCTACAATCGTGTGAATAGCCTCAATGTCTTGGAAGGAGTACATATGAAAGGGACCTAGGTGTTTTAGTGGACAACATGCTGAACGTGAGCCAGCAGTGTGATGGTTAAAAAGCTAATGCAGTCCAGCTGCTTAAAAAATCAACTGCTTAAAAATGGGCTGCTTAAAAAGCTAATGCAGTCTTACACTGCATTAACAGAAACATACAGCTATTCTCACGACAGGAGCTGCCTGGGGTAACCCTGGCGGCTCATGTCATCTGGAGCACCGGGAGCCCTCCTCTCCCAAGGTTCATTCTACTTCATCAGGTGATCATCTGGGCATTCACCACCGGGTAGAAAGCTTCCCCTCAGCCCGCCACCATCTTGGGCAGTGAGAATTAGTGGCTGCACCGAGTGCCCTGGCTGCTCTAATGAAAGCAGCCACTGCACTGCTGGTGCAGGGCACTCTGGGATGCAGGAGGACTCCCTCCTCTGAATCCCAGCTTTGTCCTCTGCTGCACCGGAGGTAAGGAGAGCTGCCACTTATCTGCCGGGGAAGGCAGGCCAGCTCCTGCCTTCCTGGAAGCCATCCAAAGCAGCGGCTGGAGGTCATGTGCACGACCTCATAGTCTCTCAGTCACGAGAAGGAATCATTCCACTCTCTTCTGCACTGGTCAGACCTCACTTGGAATACTGTGTCCAGTTCTGGGCCCAGCAATTTAAGAAAGACATGGACAAACTGGAATGGGTTTAGAGGAGGGCAGCTAAGATGGTGAGGTATCTGGAAACCAAGTCCTACGAGGAATGGCCGAAGGAACTGGGTAGGTTTAGCCTGGCAAAGAGAAGACTGGGGGCAGGTATGATAACTGCCTTCAAATATCTGAAGGGCTGTCACATGGAGCAGACGTTGCTCCTCAGTGCAGGGCTAGGACCAGTAAGTTGAAACTTCAAGGAAACAGATTTTGGTTAGATATCAGGAAAAAATACCTAACTGAAGCTACTGTTTAGTGAAGCATTCTGCCTTATGCAGTGATGGACTCTCCTTCTCTAGAGGTTTTCAAACAGAGACTGGGCAGCCATCGATCAGGGATGCTGTAGCAGTTTCCTGCACTGAGCGGGGGGGACAATCTAAGAAGACCTCTAAGGTCCCTTCCATTATGTGATTCTCAATTACCCTCTGCTTACAGCCTAACACAGTAAAGCAACTGAATATTGCCAGTGAGGAAGGCTGGGTAACGGCAGTAGTGACTCACTGGGGGAGCACTGACATTGCTTGTCATGGCATTGTAATCTAGCTGTTGTGGAACTTAGGAGTGTGACCCCTATCCATAGTTCACTAGTATTCAGATTTACTGGAATATATTTTATCCCCCTTTTTCCTGCTCATATTGGTCATATCATTTATGCCCTGAACCTTCCTTTGTGCCAACTTTAACAAGTTTTGGAATGAACAAGAAAGTAGCTATTAGTAGCTTTTAAAAAAAAAGATTGTGAGCCCTTTGGGGACAGGGATCCATCTTATTTATTTATTTGTTTATTATTTCTCTGTGTAAACCATCCTGAGCCATTTTTGGAAGGGCGATATCAAAATCAAATAAATAACAACAACAACAACAACAATAATAATAAATAATAGTGTTACTATCTGTTTATATAATTCTCTAAGGTGTACCTGTGGCTAATCCCATGAGTGGCAGCTCTCGCAAGATTTCCTGGCAGGGCAGGGCAGGGCAGGGCAGGGCAGAGCAGAGCAGAGCAGAGCACAACAGGGGGAACCTCTTTCCGAGCCAGCCTGCCGAGGAGGGAGAAAGGTCGAGGAGGAGGTGTCACTGTGAGCTGGTAGAAAAGCACAAGTTGGCTCCAACCACCTGCCTCCTCGCAAGGAGGAAAGCCGAACAGGCGGCGGCATGGGGGGTGAGAACGAATTGGCCAAAGGGATGTGGGGAGGGGGAGAGTGAACTGGCCAAAAGAGTGGGTGGGTGGGGAGAGCGAACTGACTGAAGGGATGTGGGGGGAAGAATGAACTGACTGAAGAGATGGAGATTAAATGAAGATGGGGCAGGGAGCTGGATCAGTTGCGGTGGGGGCGGGGGGGGGGGAGAGACAGCAAGAACTAGGGGTGCAGATGCTGTGCCACAGATGCTGTGGTCAGCTAGTTATTATTATTTCTATACCACTTTAAAAAGAAACTCAAAGTAGTTTACATATCTGTTTGTGTACTGGCTTTGGGATGGAGTCACTGAGTTTGTTCCCCCTCACTTGTTTGCCTTGAAGTCAAACTGAGAGGTTCTCCCTCTCTCTGTATAAGAGACTGTGAGGCTATTCACACAGGCAGCCAAGGCCCCAAGCCTTGGGGGAATGCCTCGGCGCCAAGCCTGGGAATTTACCCCATGCTTTAACCTGGGTTTAAGGGTGCAAGCACGCCTTTAACCCCAGGATCGGGGTTGTGTGTGCGCACGGCTGCAGGAAGCCCCCCCCCCCCGCCCACAGAGCCAGGCAGCGAGAGTGCCCAGCTGAGGGACGATCTCTCAGTGCACTGCACTCTTGGTGTGATGCTGAGGGATGCCGGAGGACTTCCTCCTCCAGCTCCCTGCTCTGCCGCTCGCCACAGCGCCGCTTAGGTGTTGTGGTGAGTGGCAGAGTGAACTGAGGAGGGTTGATTGTGTGTGGGGAGGCATGCAGGAACCTGCCTCCTTGCCAGCCCTCCCCCTGCCACCATTTTCTCTTAGTCTGATTATTGTTTTCTTAGCCTGTGTTTTAGTTAGTAATAAATATCAAACTCTTGTTTCTCAATTAAAGTTGCTTCCTGTTCAATTACTTATAGAGGTTAAGTAATTTCTCTGCAACCAGAGAATTTCCACTTTAAAAGGTGCCTCTTCGCCCAGTTAGCAGGGGGTAACATTTTCCCGTTAGCAGCTGCCCATCACACATTTATTTGGATGGGGTGGGGGGGGGAGAGGGGTTCATTAGGATGACCAAATAGTCCAATCTGATCCAGCTGTAGTGGGTAGCATTTTAGTCTTTAGAGCAGCATCCGCTCCCCCAAAGCAACAGCATACCTCTTAAAGCTACCCAAAGCAGCTTCTTACTAGTCAGCTGAAAGAATGTCTTTTTTCTTCCATTCTTGTTGGATTTAAACTGAAAAATTGATTCTGCCAGTCCTTCCTCCCAGTAGGCAAGTACTCCTACTACCTTTAGGAGTAGGGATATGTGAATCAATTTGTGGCTGAATTGATTCGATTCAAATCTTGGTGATTTGAGTGATTTGACCTCAAATCAAATCACCCTTGAGGATGCTTACCAGATTTGAGGTCGAATACCCTATCAATTCAAGCTTCCATTTTGTCCCCAGCAATTTCCATTTTGTTCCCTCTGAGCTTCTGTCACCACTGCCAGGGGTGAATTTTTAGTAATTTTACTGTGTGGATTCTCAGTTGTGAAATTATTTCTTCATAGGGATTCCCTGTGAAAAAGTCATTTTACAACTGAGAATCAACACATTTTACAACACATAAAAATCCCACCAAAATCACCCCTTTGCCTGATTCCTTTGGGGGTTGGGTGGTAGCTGGCAACCATGGGACCCTGCCACCCAAACCATTTTGGTACCCCCTAGCCCTTAAAAATTTGGCTGAATCAATTCAAATTTGGATCAAATCAAATCAAATCAAATTGACCCAGATTCAAAAGCAGCAGATTTGAGCTTGAATTGAATTGCAAAAATCTATTCATGCACATCGCTATTTAGGAGCATCAGCTGACAGTGCCCACAAAGCAAGCACTTTTGGTAAGACAAGCTGCACAAAAACCCAGGGAGAAAGGCTTCACATGACACAATATCAATAGCATTCCCATAATAAATTGATTATACTCAAACCATCACCCCCAAATAGTAAAAATAGTGGCCAATATCCTGACTAACTGTGCGCACATGCTTCTAAAAAAAAATCTGTGTGGTACTAACATTCCTGCTTCCAAGGGCTACACAACCCTCAGACAGGTGTTTCTGGTGTAAAAAAGTACTACTGGAGCAAGGAAAGAGCAGCAAAAACCATCATGTTCTTGCACGAGAGCATCTGTGCTTCAGAATCAGGGAATGTAGTGGTGCACGTGTCCAGATTAGGACAAAGCCTGTTAGAAGTACATGCATACGGTTAGGATGTTGGTCACCTTATATCAAAATTTATATCATAAATACAATCTGATACATTTTGAGTAACATATTGTTTATTGATGGTAAACAATAAAGCAATCTGGAAATTGTTCTAAAATGTCCACAAGTGCTGTGAAGAACTCATCAGAATCCATACACAGAATTGCATTTGTGTCTGGAAAATCCCCTTTCATGTGGTCATTAAGGATTGGGAATAACATTTTCTTAATGGTCTTAATAGTGCCTGGCACTCATGATGCTTTCCTTCTGAGATCAAGGTTTCGTTTTTTGTTCATTCTTTTAATTAAAATAACATATAGAAGTTCCAACTTTATTCCATTGGAGTTTTGTCAAATGCTCCAGAGACCGCATCTGCCACCACTAAATCTCTGCCAGGTTTTAATTTCCAAATTGTACAGTTGCAACTAAAGGAATAATCTGAGTGTGTTTGCCTGCCTGCCGGTCTGTCTAGCAGCCAAGCACTACTTTGCATTTCTCTCCAAAGGCTTATGCTACATTTCAAGGATCACTGGATTCCATTACATGAATTTTTTAGATCCTCAGACTAGGACAAAGCCCACCTCCTACATGAGAAAATTAGAGACTTTCAAAACTAGAGAAAATCCTGCCTGCTTATGTCTATAACCCCATGCCCTCCATATCCAATATTCCTCAGGAATGAACCCAATTAATCTCAATTACACTAGCAGAGAGCTGGAGGGACCAAGGTGTACCACGCCAGAGATGTCTGCAGTACAAGGAACAAGTTTAGTAAAACACACCAGATGGCTTAAGCAAGCAAGCTGTGCCTCACACTACAGGAGAAGGCAATTTGTTCATCCATTTTTTATTTTTTTTGGTCAGTGCCTTTGTTTTTGGTAGGGGGGCAGGGATTTATTTTATTTCTCTAATCCACCCAAATAAACAACGTCTTTGCAAAGTATCACACACTTTGATACAACCCATTGTTTGGGGATTTTTTCTTATTCTGTTCCATTACTGTTTTTTAAAAAATTGTTATTGTAAGCTGCCTTAAGCATTTTTCCAAGGAAAGTGGGTTCAAATAGTTTAATTAATAAATAACACTCCTCCACTCCAGATGTGCACAAGATGCTATGTCTGGATGGAGCTCTGGCCACTACTTGCACTTAATGACCTTGTTTGTTGAAACTAAGGTGGGACTTGCTGGGGAATGCTTTGGGTAGTGCCAACAATGTTAATGTTATGATTACCAGCTGTAGTGGATTAAAGATTTTGTATCAGAGCAAGCTCACATAAGGGAAAGAAATGCTGAATCATCCCTGCTGAGCAGCCTGCCTAGGCTTCTCCTAAAACTATTTTGTATTATCGGTAGGGTTAGGGTGCTGCTGCCGCCACCCCTTTTATTGACAGACTTTGAACCTCCCTGGGTGTCAAGGCACATGCTCCCACAATAAATCAAAGCAACAGCTGGAATGCGTGGGATTTGAGTTTTTACTAGCAGCAAAGTGAAAGCAAGTGTACATAGGACAAAGTCAATAGAAATTACCACATTTGATTCGTCAGTCCATAAATCATAGTTGAGTGCCAAGTCCATTATTGGTCAATGCCAGAAGTGGGGTTGGTTGCCAGTTCTGTAGTCCAGGGGGGTTCAAAGAGAGTCACAAGTCAATAGCCAGGCACAGGGTCAAGATCACAGGAGCAAACAGGAACAAGGTGCTCAAGAGCAAGGAACCAGAACTGCACGCCAAAGCGATCAATTGAAACCAGCGTGGTGCAGAGTGAGTGGTCTGAATTTATACCTCTTCAAGGTTAAATGCCAGGTGAAGCCAATTGAGGCCCCACCTGCCTTTGGAGCTATAGATTCAGATGCCTCACTGGTCAGACTTCACAGCCAAATGGCTGCTTCTTTTCTGCACAAAATGCTGCTCCTTTGTGCAGTCATGCCAACGCTCCACATAGCTCACCAGTCTGCTGCTTGGTCCCAGCTCCTCCACATCTGAAGAGGGCAATGGCTCCCCAGCAGCCTCCTGCTGTTCCACAATAGGTAAGCTTTCCATCTGTGGGGCTTCCTCCTCAGCGTCCTGCAGCAGGACCGTACCAGGGGACTGTGGGTCAGGCAGTTTCTCCTCAGAATCTTCTGAATCGGACCACTGCCTGACATCGGGCTTGGGGTGGAATCTCAGGGGAAACTCTCTTTGTTTTGCTATTGGATAAGTACAAAAATCTTTCACATGCAAGCCTACATGTGATGAGAAAACTGATAGCTGCTGAATATTTGAGGACTTGTTTGCGCCAGAGAAATCCCCCTTTGTGCCCCCCTTCCTGATTTAAATACCAACTCAGAGAGGCGTGTAAAAAGAAAACAACTTAAAAACAGTTGTATTCAATTACTACAGACTGCTTCCATCTGAGACTTTCTCAGCTTTTAGGTAAAGTTTAGAGTACTTAGTAGGGTTACAAAAATAGGTTGCCTTAATGCACACTTAAATGTTTATAGAGTCTTTTGCAAAGCCCTAGGTAGGATGGGCATAAGGCTAGAGTTCCTTATTTTAATTACATTACAGATAAACAGTAATAGAACAGGATCAGGAATATGCAAAAGCACACACACCAAAGAAATATAACATCCCTCATGCAAAGTCTGACTAAACAAACTTTCCCCTAAACCTCCTGAAGCCATAAGCCCTGGCTCCTTGCCTTGAACTCACCAAACACCTGATGAGAATTCAAGCTTCCTGCCCTCCTGTCTTGCAAGGATCTGCAGATTTATTCTCCTGCAGCCAACCTCCATGGCTGCATGTCATTCCCAGCCCCTCCAGCCTAGCTTCTTCCCTAACAAAGAACTTCCACCCACCTGGTGTGCTGATTGGCTGAGCCCTGCAGTTCACCAGCCTGTCAGTCAAGATAAGAGTTCACTTTCAGTTAATTCTTTAGAGGGAGGGGAGGCTGATCACTACACCAGTTATTTATTTCAAACATTCTTATGCCTGACTCAGACCTTAGGAAAGAGAGGCCTCGATAGAGTCAGTGGTGAAAATTGGATAGCTCTGATCTGTCAGGAATGGAGCGAAACAGTATGCAGTAGATCAGAGGGTGGAGCTAAGAGCAAAAGCTTTCTATTAACCAAAAGAGAGTACAGTTCTCACTAACTGTTAGGTTGGCAGACCTATTTCATGTGGGGATTGCAACCATGGTTACAAAATGGTTCCAGCAATGCATGGATTCAGCAGATGCACAAGGTTCCTGTTTAGTTGTTTTGCTGTTTACTGACTGCGTCAGTGGATTTTCTAGAAGCATATTTACACAGTTTAGGAGGGGTGTGCATTGACTTGGTTCAAATTTGGTTCAGTTCAACTTCAAAGCAAATTCAAACTGAACCACTGGTCCGCAACCCAGTTTGGTTGAACCAACTGGCTGGTCCTGTCCAGTCCATTTGATTGACCTGGTTTGACCCGGTTCAGCCCAGTTCAGCAGTTTGAGGGGCTATGCTTGCAAAGGGAAATCTGGTGACGATTCCCCTTGAGAAGCAAAGGGGAATCCTGGCTTTAAAAGGCTTCTAAAGGATGGCCGGGGTGGGTGGTAAGAGGGCACCTTTAAAAGCAGCTGTAAGGTGCTCTTCCCAGCAGCCCATCTGTGCAGCAGTGGTATGGTTCCAGGACTAACCTGGTGTGACCTCCATGCATGTGCAGAAGCCATTTGCATGACCATTTGTGTTCATGGCAGACCGGTTTGCAATCAAACAATTCATGCACACCCCTCCCCGCTTAGTTTAGTTTTTGCTATAATAGCATTAAGGATCTGCTCATTTAATTCCTCATGTTTCATATCAATCTAATCTATCTATCATATTTTCCATGGAGTTTGCTGCTGTGGCTGGCTTCTTCAATAACTCATTTTCTGTCATACAGCTGTGTTGTGTGTCCCTGGTCCCTCAAACAATCTGATATCCTAACTTAGACGTCTAAAACAGTAGCTTACAGTCAGGGAGTCTTGTAATTTTAATGGCACACAAGTAGCCTGAACAGTCAAAAGCACTTCTTTGATCCATTTTTAGGCATACATGCAGGGGTCTAGCGAGGTTGAAGGTGGCTCTAGGGTGAGACACCTCCCTTCACAGCTCTCACTGCCTGCCTTTGTAGCTGTTGCCCACCCATCTGCCTGCCTGTCAGCCAGCCAACCACCACCACTAGGGATGTGCAAACAGGTTTGACAGTTCAGAATCGAACTGAACCATCCCCTGTTGGAAGCCTTCGGTTCAATGGTTCAAACCGAACCATCCCCTGTTTGGTCCAACCCCGGACGGAACACCCCCCAACTGTTTGTAGGGTTCACAGACTTACATTTTTTTAACTTACCCCTTTCAGGGGAGTTGTTGGAGGCAGTGGGGGGGTGTTCACAGAGGTCCCCCCTCCCCCCGCCAGTCTCCCTTTTCGCCACCGCCAGCCATTCGGCCAACTCTTTGGCCTGTTGGGGCCTTCCCCCTCCAGCGTGGCAGGCATTTTGGAGGCTGCTGCACCTGTGCAACTGGCCTCTGTGTGGCCTGGGTCTGTCTTAAAGGGGCCTCCTGTTCTCCCTGGACTGGGACAACTTTGTGCTGGCTCAGCAATGCAGCCAGCACTGGGCATGGAGTGTGAGAGCAGGGAGTGAGCAGGGTTGGCAGGCTGCCCCCTCAGCCCCTCAGCCCAGGACTTTTGTTTCCCCTGCTTTAATGGTGGCTACACCATTGTATACAGTGAAACTATACACATAATGTTGTGTATTACACATGCAATGTGTAAGCTGACCCTAAATTATTTGGGAAGCACCACATCATATTACTTTTGGACTAGTTACTTTTGAGATTTAAAAGGGTTGGTGGGGGGACCTTGGTATTGAAATCAGACAGACCTTTTTGGACTTTCCCAGATCCTCTTCTTCCACTTTTGAAACCTGGAGCAACATTAGCCCATCTCCAGTGTTGTGAGAGTGCAGAAGTTCCTTTAGTACCCTTGGATGAAATCCATCCATCCCCAAAGATTTGGTCATTTAAGGTGGCAAGGTATCTCCTGCTCAACTCATCAGTCCTGAACTGCAATCCTGATAGCAAGTTGGCAGCAAGGCATGTCAAGAATTTGTTAAAGATTCAATGCTTAGCAGAGTTTCTTTCCCAACAGATATCAGGGCAGTTAAAGTTCCCCACTGAGCCCAGAGATGCAAGTTTTAGGTGGTATAGAAATATCTTAAACAAAAAAATAAATTATTACTATTTTTTTGCTTCCTTGAAACCTTTGTTATGTATTTCAGGGAAATATCCGCTCCTCTCACATCCTCTCCTCGGGATCACAGTCTGTAGAAGAAAGTGGCTGACATATCACGCAAAGGCTTACTCTTGTGTAACATTTTTTTTCCATTTGCAGAATTTCTGCAACTTGCAAATCTTGTGTATACACAGCATTACTGGGCTGATGTACCCTTGCATGGTATGTCAGCCACCCACTAGAAAGTTGTTTTTATTTCTTTTTTCCATTGACTTTTATCAAGATGTTCTCCACTGGACTACCATGTTCACCCTCCTGAACTTCTGTGCAAGTGTACGGATTTTTGACATATAATGCTACTCCCCCTCCCTTCTGTTGCATCTATTATTTTTGTACAGATTATATTCTTCAGTTGCTATCTGCCAATTCAGTCTTAGTTATACCCATCAAGTCGTATTTACCTTTCTGTACTAGAAATTCAAGCTCATCTTGTTTATTTCTCATACTCTGTGCACTAGTGTATAGCCATGGATATTACGCTCCAAAGTTTCTTCTGTTATTTTATTGTAGAGTTTGATAGGAAACCCCACAGCTTTTCCTGCAGCACTGAAGTTTCTTTCTTTAGTATTTACTTTTGGACTTTCCTTCTGGCTTTTGCCTCTCTCCCCCTCTCCATGATTTAGCTTTAAAGCCCTCTTGATTAAGTTGTCAAGGTTTCACCAAACATGTTCTTAGCAACCCTTATGAGATGCAGCCTATCTCCTGGCAGCCATTCTTCATTGACAAAATTTGGACCATGGTCCCAAAAACTGAACCTCTCTCATTGACACCATCTGCATAGCCAGTCATTTGCTTGAAGTATTTTTCCTCTTTCTTTGTAGTCCTCTAACTTTCACACAAACAATTTACAAGAATACCACCTGAGCCCTAGGGTCCTTCCTTCCTAGAGCCTCGAGAACACCACCTGAGCCCCAGGATCCTTCACCTTCCTTTCCAGAGCTTTGTATTTAGAGTAGACACATTCATAGCTGTATCTGATGATGTCATTTGTTCTCACATGGATAAGCAAGAAGGGATAATGATCAATGGCTTGATAAGTCTTGACAACCTCTCCATCTTATATTGGATCTGCACTCCAAAAAGACAACACACTTCATGAGCCAGCGGATCTGGTCAGTACTTCTGGACTGGGCTCCAGTGGTGAAAAGTCAAGTGATGGACATGAATATGTGAAGTGGCCTGTACTGTTTTCCCTGCAAACATTTCCTTTTTTAAAGAAGTTAAAATTTGGATTCTCTAAGGTTCCTAAGTAGGATTTTCAGTCCCATTGAGCAACCAAGCTAGTGGATGTTTCATTTGCATGTCTGGATTGTATGTCAAAATCTCAGTACTGCAGTAAAGTTATTTTAAAGATAGGCTGATGTATATGCCAGAACTGCACAGACACTGTGCTCCTCAACAACCATTTCCCTATGAATAATGTACGTAATTATGAGCTCCTTTTTCATTACACAATTAAAAAAAAATCTGAGCACATATAAAATACTCACTGTGTTTCCTAGGATACAAGGTGATCCTAATTTCAGACTAGCTTGAAAAATGGCAAATGAACAATTTTAATTTTAATAAAAACACTGAAATATCACAATATGAAATATAATAAAATCTCATTTGGACAATCCCAATTTTGTGGAAGAGGGTCATTGTTTGACTTTCATATAAGATGTGCAAGTAATTTGATTAAACAGTACACTGTGGCAAGTCTTTTACCATTATTTTATATATTAAAAATGTAGCCTACATTATTATGGCCAATGTATGAAAAGGCTTCCATATTGAGTAGAACTGCCACTATCTGAATCTTCCATGAGTGTTGCTCATTAACCTGGTTTCAGTGTGACACTATTTATTCTACTTTTGCTGGTTGTCACTACTTATAAGCTGCCTTTCCAGAATTATGTTTTCAGGGGTTGCGGGGAAGCATTTGCTGATCTTAGCAATAAATGCTTAACTTGGAAACCATGCGGTGCTTAAGGGGTAAGAAACAACATTTCTAACATCCACTATATCACAGCTGCATGCTGCCGCTTCCCTATGAGACCTGACAATAATTATGGATGGACTTCAGTAAAACTAGGAATAAGTGGAGTTCCCCATGATGCCTGCTTTAGCGCTCTGGCTCCCTTTTTGTTCATTTGCCAATGAGTGGCACAGAGGTGGTGCTGCCAGGTTCTCTAGAATTCTATGAAGGGGGGTTCACATGTGAGTTTATTTCATCTTTACACCCTTCCTTTTGCCAATCCTGTCTTGTTCTGGTGCCAGGAACTTGTGACTGAAAACAGCTGTGGAGCAAGTGGAAAAATAACACCTAAGAATAGCTCCAGCCACCAAGCACAATGCGTATAGATTTTTATTACGAAGAGTGTAAGACCAGTGGAGGTGATGACTAGCCTGGTATTTTCTATTCAGTTGATCCCTGCCATATTTAGAAGGAGTGCAGTAGGCCAGGCAGCTCCATCAGAGGATCCACGTAGGTAGCAAGGTACTTGGCAGCTCGCAAAAGCATCTAGAAAGAGCTTTTCCAACTATTACAAAGAGACATGGAATATTCATAAACAGGCTCTGAGGAAATCATCACAAGGGGATTACCACGTTCCACAGGGAACAGAGGATACACATATGCTGGATAAGAAAGACGTATCTCCAGCTAGTTGTTTCCAGTCCAAGTATTATTCCCAAAATAAACCAAGAAGCAATAATATGTATTCTTAGGCTTGGCTGGTGCAATGACTGGGGCCCTAGATAAGAAGAATTCCAGATAAAGTATTCTCTATTCTTGTATATTTTATATTGTATACCAAGAAAAATAAATAATTACAATAAAGAAAGCAGTTGGTATGGTTGCATATTAATTTGAAAATTATTGTTCCAATATATTATACATAAAATCATTTCCGCACAATCTATCAAAAAAGGTTTGTCCTTTTGTATTTCTACAATACATTAACATACATTAATACATTAATAATGTAAAATATTTCCTAATGCAGTTTGACTTATCAAGTCATTTTTTGCCAAGGAAATATTTAAAATAGAAGTAATTTCAACAAACCTTGGCCAGATTAATTGTCTTGAAGAACCAACTGAGATATCAACCAGCCTTGGGTCAAAAAAGCTCCAGTTGAACCCAGCCATTGCCTGACAAAAACACTAATCAGAAAGAGATTAATCTCCACAGTGGTTGGTGAACCTGAATGTGTTTTACTGACACCCAGAAAGGGCTTTTTATTCGTGCAATGGTTAGATTTTTAAACAAACATTCAAACATATATTTGTTAACAAGACTAACCCTGGGAATTGGAGCCAATTCAGGCCCTATTAAAACAACAAATATATATATATATATATATATATATATATATATATATATGAATTGTCCCTGAAGAGAGCTTACAGCTAAAACATAATGGGCTCATCTATGCATGTTAATAAAGAAGCTTGACTACATTTCTGAGCATCTTGAGACTGGGTCTTTCTTACGGCCATTATTTTGTAACCCGCTATGAGCTATTGGTATGAGGCAGTGTATAAATGTTAAGAATGAATGAATAAATAAATAAATAAGAAAATGGAAGACTGTATTATTACAAGATGGATATGGCCTGCTTAGCTTAGCAAGTGGCACGGGGTGAAATAAGATAAATATTGAAATAGTAGTGAAGTTAAAGGAAAGTGTAGTGGGAAAGCACAAAGGAGAGTAAGAACAAAGGGATATAAACTAAAGAAGTAAGCTCATGCAGCCTCTCCCCTCCCATAAACATTATGCAGATGCAGACAGGTCCCAGTATTAATTTCTTAGTCCCTTTCTGAATGTTTTTGTGGTGTGTTACTGTACTGTTAATATCACAGATAGTGCTGGATATTGACTTTTCCTGATGCTGCCTTACTATACACCTACTGTGCATGAATGCTGCTAGCGGCTGTCTTTTAAAAGAGGGAGCAGAAGTGAGAAAGATACAACCCTAATCTTTTTTACCCAAACCGGGGGGCGGGGGTTACCTTTTATCCCCCACCTGTGCATATGGGGGAGTTACTGTAGCTGCCAGTATTTAAGCAACACTTCCTATCTGTGAGAGAAACAATCGCCTCACTTTGCACAGCCATAACGAAAGCAACAACAATATTAATTGCCTTCAGAAAAAATCAGCAAGATTAGCCACCATTCTAATCAACACTAGGTATCAATAGAACTCAGTAGGATTCAAGGCTAATGTTACTCTATTCACATCCAGAGGGACAGTCATGTTACTTTGTTGCAGCAAAAACCAAACAAAAAGAAAACAGAGTCTTGTGGCTCCTTAAGAACTAACCATTCTTTTGTAGCATAAGTTTTTATGGACAATTGTAATCACAATAATGGAGTGTTATCCTCAGTTGGGAGGTAAGGTTACAGAGAAAAGTCTAATGAACTAGAACACCTAGATTTTATTAAGAATCTAAGGCCATTCTTATAACCATATTATAGATTTTATTAAGAATCTAAGGCCATTCTTATAACCATAATGGGTGGGGGGGGTGTTGGGGGGGAAGAGGGGCAGGGTTGAACATGTCCTCCCTCCAGCTGAGCATGGAGTTCCTCTTTGGCGAGCTGTCACTCACCAACATGATCTTCACTGCTCCTGACAGCCTGGATCACTGACGCTGGGAACTGAACCAGACCAAACCAGGACCAGTTCAACTTGAACTAGCTCATGGTCTGGTTCGAGTTCAGCTCAGACTCAAACCAGACCACCAGAATTGCTCCCATGCACCCCTTAGAACCAACAGGGGGCAGTGAATATAGTGGAATTAAATTCAGCATAGATGCAGGTGGAGAACTGTCAAGGAAATGAAACACAGACACATTTGACTTCAGAAGATGAAATTTCTCAAGAAATGAGGGGTTTGGTAAATAGGAAACTGAAAGCGAAAGTCAAGGAGGTCAAACCACTCCACAGTGCATGGAACCTATTTAAAACCACAATAATAGAAGCTCAGTTAGAATGTATACCAAAAAGAATAAAACGTACCATCAGGTCCAGAAGGATGTTAGCATGGCTAACAAACAGAATCAAGGAAGCTATTTAGGCACAAAGACTTCCTTCAGAAAATGGAAGTAATGTCTAAAGGAGGAAAACAGAAAGGAACACAAGCTGGTGAAGGAAATGCTAGGAGACTGAGGGATACCAATAACAGCAGCAGCAGCAGCAGCAATAACAACAACAAATTGCCAGCAAGCAAGAATTGTTGGAATCATCTGATTGAGAAAGTCACAGAAAATGAAGAGGCAAAAATCCTTTGGGATTTACGAATACAAACTGATAGGCATTTAGCTCACAGTACACCTGATCTGACAGTCATTGAGAAGAATCGGGTTCAGATAACTGATATTGCAATCCCAGGGGATAGACAAGTCAATGAAAAACAATTGGAGAAAATAACTAAATACAAGGACCTTCAGATGGAAATTGAGCAGTTCTGGAAAAAGAAAACGATAGTGGTGCCAATAGTTGTTGGTGCCCTTGGTGCAGTACCAAAAGAACTTGAACATCATCTTGACACGTTGGGCATCCATAAAATTACAACACATCAACTATAGAAGGCCACACTACTCAGGACAACATGAATACTACAACAATATCTTTAATTTTTCGTTAGTTATCCTAGACCCTTGGAAAGGGCCTGATAATTAAAGTACCAAATCCAGTCAATAACATCTGGTAGACTGTGTGTAAATAACACTAATAACACTAATAACACTAATAATAATAATAACAAAAAACAACAACAACTGGAATAATAGCAGATGAAGTAATGCAACACTTACTAACTAACAAACAGCTTCCAGTTGAACAGAAAGGAAATTGCCCAAACACCAGAGGCACAAAAGACCAGCTGCTGATTGACAAAATGATTTTAGAAAATTGCAAGAGAAGAAAAACAAATCTAAGTGTTGCATGGACTACAAGAAAGCCTTCGACTCATTGCCTCACACATGGATACTAAAATGTTTAGAAACAACTGGTATCAGCAAAAACGTTCAGATATTTATAAAAAAAGCAATGAGCATGTGGAGTACACAGTTAACAATCAATGGCGAGACACTTGGACAGGTTAGCATTAGAAGAGGTATTTTCCAAGGGGACTCACTATCCCCTCTGTTGTTTGTAATCGCCATGATGCCACTTTCACAAATACTAAACAAAACAGGCCTCGGATACCAAACATCTAAAACATCAAGTCAAATAAACCATCTGCTGTACATGAATGATCTGAAGTTGTATGGAAAGTCCCAGGATCCCAGGAATGCTGCAAGTCCATCAAACAGTAGAGGAGGAGAAAAGAGGCCTTGAAGAATATATCAAGGACAGTGAAAAAGATGCACTTCAAATGGTCAATAACGAGAAACTATTCAATACCAATGAAACAAAGCAGGCCTACAAGAAAGAACAAGTCAAAAACCGAGCAGAAAAATGGAAAAATAAGCCACTGCATGGTCAATATTTGCACAATATAAGTGGAAAATCAGACATCACCAAGACCTGGCATTGGCTTAAGAATGGCAACTTAAAGGAAGAAACAGAGAGTTTAATACTGGCTGCACAAGAACAGATACTAAGAACAAAGACAATAAGAGCAAAAGTAGAAAAGTCAACAACAAACAGCAAGTGCCACCTTTGTAAAGAAGCAGATGAAACAGTGGACCACCTAATCAGCTGTTGTAAAAATATCGCACAGACTGACTACAAACAAAGGCATGACAAGGTAGCAGGGATGATACACTGGAATATCTGCAAAAAAATACAAGCTACCTGTAGCCAAAAATTGGTGGGACCATAAAACTGAAAAAGTGGTAGAAAATGAAGATGCAAAAATATTATGGGACTTCCGACTACAAACAGACAAACATCTGCCACACAATACACCAGATATAACTGTAGTTGAAAAGAAAGAAAAACAAGTTAAAATAATCGACATAGCAATACCAGGGGATAGCAGAATAGAAAAAGAAATGGAAAAAAATCACAAAATACAAAGATGTACAAATAGAAATTGAAAGGCTGTGGCAGAAGAAGACCAAATTAATCCCAGTGGTAATTGGCACCCTAGGTGCAATTCCAAAACAACTTGAAGAGCACCTCAGCACCATAGGGGCCACAGAAATCACCATCAGCCAATTACAAAAAGCAACTTTACTGGGAACAGCCTATATTCTGTGACGATATCTATAACAACAGCAACAACATTGACAATAAAATCCAGCCATCCCAGGTCCTTGGGAAGGACTCGATGTCTGGATAAAACAAACCAGTCAATAACACCTGTCTGACTGTGTAAATAAATAAATAATAGGAGCATACAGCTAAAAGCACCAAGAAAAACTATCTATCTATCTATCTATCTATCTATTTATTTATTACATTTCTAGATGGCCTCATCCAAAGGCTCTGGGCTGTGCACAACAAATTTTAAAAACATTTAAAAAAACACGCTATTTATAAACACACTGCTTAAAACAATATAAAAACAATTTTAAAATAATTCAGTGTCATTTAAAATCAATTAAAATATTTAAAAACAATTTAAAAACCTTGGAAGGCCAGGCCAAACAAGTAGGCTTTTAGGGCTCTCTTAAAGGCCAACAATGAGTCTAAATTACGGATACCTGCCGGGACTGCATTCCATAGGCCAGGAGCAGCTACAGAGAAGGCCCGGCTCTGAGTCGCCACTAGAAATATTGGTGGTAACTGGAGACAGACCTCTCCAGATGACCTCAGTGTGTGATGGGGATCATACAGAAAAAGGTGCTCTCTAAGATAGCTGTTCAGGGCTTTAAAGGTAATAAGCAGCACTTTGTATTTTGCCCAGAAATATAGCAGCCAGTGCAACTGTTCTAAGATAGCATAATATGGTTTCTCCGGGTTACCCTAGAGACCAGTCTGGCTGCCACATTTTGAACTAACTGAAGTTTCTGAATTACCTACAAAGGCAGCCCCATGTAGAGTGCATTGCAATAGTTGATGCACCACTGTTTTGAGAACATTCTCTTCAAGGAATGTGGATGGTACTATTGAATCAGCCAAAGTTGATGGAAAGCACACCTGGCCATAGCCACCACCTGAGATACCAGGGTGAGGTCTGGATCCAAGAGTACTCCCAAGCTGCATACCTGTTTCTTCTGGGGAGTGTAACCCCATCCAGCACAGGAAGATCTAACTCATCCCCACAAATTCCAATCCCTCATAATGGGCACCTCTGTCTTGCTTGAATTCAGCTTCCGTTAGGGACGTGCAAACTGGCTCAACGGCTTGACAGTTTGCCATCAAGCCAGTTTGGTTCAATGGTTTGCCGCCGAGCTGAACTCCACCCGCTCCCAGTTTGGCTCGACGTGGAGCCAAACCCCCCTGGTGGTCTGGGGGGGGGGCAGTTCGCAAACCTTTTGTAAAAAAATACCCCAAACAAACCCTTAAACCCCCTCGGGGGGGTTGTCGAAGGTGGAGGGGCCTGCAAAGGTTCCCCCTCCCCCTGCAGGCCTTAATAATCACCGCTGCGGCTGGTTCTATAGCCCTTTCCTGCCTGTTCGGGCCTCCATAGTGCTGCAAAGTGGCCATTTTGGCTGCTGCCACGCATGCACAAATGGCCTCTGCAAGGCCTGGCATGAGCCAGGGCCTCACAGAGGCCAGTCATGCATGCACATTGGCAGCCCAAATGGCCACCGTGCTGCGCTACAGAGGCCCAAATGGGCAGAGAAGGGCTATAGAACCGGCCACGGTAGTGATTATTAAGGCCTGTGTTGGGAGGGAGAACCTCCACGGACCCCACCACCAACTTCGGCAATCCCCTGGAGGGTGTTTAAGGTTTAAAAGATTTTTTAAAAAAAATGTTTACAAAAGGCTCGCAGCAATGTGTACAGTTGTGGAATAACACTTGAGGCCACTTGCTGAAGTGTGTGCAGAGGGGTGATTCAGATGAGCATCCCTGTTACATAATTAAAAGATGTGCCAAGAGTACATTGGCACATCCACCAGTGACGTCAGGGCAGGTGCGTTCTTGCCACAAACCTGATGTTCTTGTGTGTAGAGGGCAATGTTCACTTGAAACTGACCTCAGAGAATTATGGTGAGGGAAAACTCCCCCCTCCACCCACTGCCAATGTGGTGGCAGAACCTCTCCTGAGTTAGGGGTGGACCTGTGTAGATGCTATGATAAACAACAAGCCAGACATACCCCCAGATGTGCAACCACATTCACGAAGGGAAGCACTGTCATCTGTGTTTGGCTTGGATGGACAGAAAACATTGATAACATTGGCATAGCATCCTTTGGACAAGCAGGAACAAATGTCCCTGGGCCAAGAGGGTCAGGGCCCCCCGAAAGCAGGTTACCCTGCCCTGGCCTGGCACTGTCCAGCCACTGCTGCCACTTCTTATCTTGGCCTCTGGGAGGTGGGGGGTGAGCCAAGCAGGGCAGGCCAAAACCCATGGCAGTGGAGGTGGTGGTCCTTTCTGGCCAGCCTACCTCTCTGGCCAGACTGCACCTGGGCAGTTCGACTATGGACATCACATGCAACATCCATAGTTGAACTGCACAGGCGCACAGTTCAGCCAGAGAGGCTGGTCAGTTAGAGAGGCGCACTGCCTCTGCTGCCATGGGGTTTGGCCTGCGTCATGGCTCACCCCCCTCCCCACCCATGGAGGCCAAGTTAAGAAGCAGCAGCAGCAGCAGTGGCAGCAAGGCAGCAAGGCAGCGCCAGGGCAGGGCAGCCTGCTTGGAGGCCCCTTGGGGGCCTCCTGACCCTCTGGGCCCAGGGACATTTGTCCCTGCTTCTCCAAGGGACAATATGCCCATGTTCCTGAACTACATGTGTGCCAATTTCATAACTCTAAGCCTAGCCATTATGGAAATGTAAAGGGTTGGGCTGGGCGTAGGGGGGGGGATGTTGGACTTTTTAAAATGAAGGTAAAGGGCAGATTCATTCACATGGTAGTAGAATGATGGTACAAGGGGGTGGGGCTTCAGTTCCTTTTTTTGTAATTTATCTGCCCTGAAACAAGCCACTTAGAGGACGTTTTTTGAAGGTTTTTTAAAAAATAAAAAAAATCATTAGAATCAGTGAATTGACTGATCTGTTTCAAATTCAATATACAGAGTCGGGGGTACTGAGGAGGGGGTAGGAGCGGCAGCAGGGAGATGCTGGTTGACCTGCCCCTTGTGTCTGACATCAGATGCAGGGGCATGGCTTAGGGTACTGGGGTACATGCACTGCATGTGTGATGGGGCCCCCCTCCACAGATTTTGACCCCTGGCCCCTGGGGGGGGGGTCTTGCCACACCCCGGTTGATAATCTTGTGTGTACCTGGGATGTTTGTGCCCAGAACAGCTAACAAGAAACCCAGCAAAAGATGTGATATTGTGGGTGATACGTCTGTAGAAAGCACTTCATGAGCTCCTAGATTGCCTTCAGTTCAGTCACAGTGTATTCAGCTGAAATGATGAAAATTGAGCTTTTAAAGTATGGCTCCTCATTAGTGTGGAATTCAAAATTCTCATTTTCATTTGCTAAAAGTTCACATTCTCCGTGAGTAGTGCAGTCACACAGGGCACCATGCTTGGGATGTCCACTGCTCTGCTCTCCTGGAGTGGAATGTTAAAGTATTGTGAGTTCTGTGGCCTGAAAAAGCTGGAGGGCCTCCAATGGGGCTACTTGAAAGTACTACTCATGTGTAAAAAATCATGACTCTGGATGAGGGTTAAATACATCAGAAGCAGTAAACTTGCCAGGGAGACAGTTGGATAATTAAATGACACAGGAATGAAATGAATGCTTAAGGAGGATATGGAGTCTTCAGAGAAGCTGAATGAGTTCTCTTCATCTGTCTTTACTCCAGTGAATACAGGGCAGATACCTATGCCTGAACGGAACTTCTCAGGGAGGGAGGCTGAAGAACTGAGTCAAATAGAGGTGACAAAATATGATGTTCTAAGCGGTCTTGAAAAGTCAGGTGGTGGGCAGGGAGAGGTGCAGACCTTTGTATAGTGAACTTCTAATGCTGTTCATCGCCCACATGGATCTTTCTCAGCACTTATTGAATGAGCAATTATTAAATCTGCAAATGGGCTAATCCAGGCGTTGATTTGTGAAATGTGAAAGTAAAGTCAGAAACCTGATGCTTTCTTTCAATGAGGACTGAGCAAGCCCAGATGGTTGCTGTGGTAACCCCTAATATAGTGAGCAGTAGAACTTCCAGCTGGAATGTGTCACAGGAAGTCTTTGGCTAGAGTTTGAATGTCTAATCTCCAGAATGGAAATCCTGTGAAATAAGCTTATTGAATAAAACTCACTATTAACACATAATTTGAATCACCACCAGGTATCAATGGGACCTCAGTAGGACTCCAAAATTTTAGACATTTTCATAGGTAAATGAAATTGCATTATAGCCCAATTTACACATGTAGCAGAATGAGCAAGGGCGTAGTAAAGTGGGAGTGGGCTATGGATGGGATAAGTCATGAAGATGGGGCCCTGCCTTTTTCTCCTCTCCCCATGTCTTTGCTGCAGAAGAGAGGACATAATGAAAAACAAAAAATATTCCAGCACAACCTTCTCCCTGATATGCTAGTCTAATACTAGCAGGGATTTTCCCCCCCTTAAATGTTGGGGATCATTCAAAAATGGCATCTCCCATCAGCAGTCTGAAGTGATACAAACCACTGTTGCCATCTCAGGATTCCACCATTTCATTCTGCTGCACGGATTATGTATGTATTTATTTTAAACATTTCTTGTACCACCTATCAGGAGTGTTTCTAGGGCAGTTTACAAAAACAAAACAAACATAATAATAATAGAACCCAGTTTAAACAGCAAATGGAAAATTGCTGTTCAAACAATGTAAAAGTTTTGGGAGATTAAAAGGTTATTCACCTGGCACTAAGAAGTCAACAGTGTAGGGATCATACAAGCCTCCCTAGGAAGAGAGTTCCACAAAGGGGCGCCACAACCAGCCAAGAAGGCCCTCTCCCCAGTCACCACAGGCTTACCTCAGATGGTGGAAGACCTCCAAAGCCAATCTCAGTGCACAGACAAGTTGATATGGCATTTCTTCAGGTTCCCAGGTGCTTTGACCATCGTACATTTAATTTTGCCATCGGTACAGACTCTTTAGAAATGCCTAAGGCTTTGAGGAAGTAAGCATCCTCAACTAAACTGTAATACGAAACTCTAGATTGCATTAGTTTAAGGTACTGAAGGCTACACATGTTAATGATAGGGTATATGAGAAGTTATGTCATCACTAGTGGTGAACTCTTCTGCTCCTGCTCTCCTTAACTTGAATGTGGCATCACAGAGCCCCAGCCAGTGGCATGGAGATAATTGTTGCTATGGCAAGATGGGGGCAGGGCAGGGATCTGTCCTTCTAGAGAAAGGGAAGGAGAGGGCATCCAGCAGTAGACTCCAGACTCTAGTTGAACGAGCTGGTGGTGACGAGATAGTTTTGTATTGGAAGGTATGAGATGTAAAAATTGAGATAATGAGATAATATTTACTGTTTTACTGAGATACAGGCAGGAGTACAATCGTGATGTGGGTTGCCTAGCAGTCTGAGGTGACGGTTCAGTCCGAACTTAAAATTCAGTTGGCATATTAACCTTTCTGGAGAAATTGGGGGGGGGGGGAATGTGCAAAGAAACCCTAAGATGCTTTAAGTCAGAAGCCCTTTATTTGTGACACTTGCCATTTAGGAGCTGCTTTTCTGTGAATGCTTCAATGTGGCTGAGGTAGCTCTTAAATGACCAAACATTATGGCAGGAAGGACATGGGTATATCCTATCTTATTGTTATCTCCTCTTCAGCAGGGTCAAGATTATGTAATTGGGACATGTGCAATTTCTGTCTTAATTACCATAATTTTCAGTAGAATCGCCACGGCAGGTACATTTTTAAAAAGCTGTTTAAAGGCGCCTGCGGCATTTACCCTGGATGCGGCATTTACTCGCAAATAGAGGCAAAGGAGGCTGCCGAGGAAGAGGAGGCAGTGGCCGTGGAGGCGGACGATGGGGCACAATGACGACGCTTTGGCAAGGCCAGACTCAGCAGTCTGTTTTAAGGTGGACTCAGAAGTCTGTTTTAAGGTGACACCTCAGGCCATGCAGGAGGAGGGGTGGAAGGGGAGCAAGAGAGTCGAAGAGTCCATTTTAAGGTGGTGCACTGCAGGCCATGGAGGAGGAGGGATGGAAGAGGAACAAGATGGGGGAAGAGGAAGAGGGTGGCAGTGGCAGCAGCAAACGAGCCAGCCTGGCCTTCCCCACTGAGAAGGAGGCTTGGAGGCAGCGCAGCAAGGCCCTCTAACTGATGAGATGCTCCACTCAGCGGAGAGGGTCTCGAAGCCCATTCCCCACCAATTCCCCACCTTTCCTTGGCTGTATTTAATTGGTTTAGCTGTGACGTTTACAGCAATGTGGTATTTCTGATGGGTTTTTGAAAAAATTCAGCCTTTTCCCCTCAGTGCGGTGTTTACTCCAATGCGGCGCTTCAGCCCCAAATTACGGTAAAATATTTAAATCCTGCCTTTCCATCTTGAATCTGTGATGCCTGATGGTGTCTAACAGCACAACATTTTAAAACAGCAAACCCCACTAAAATATGAACAAATTGGATTGGCTGGCTCATGTGGCTGGATCATTTGTATTCCAGCTGTGTGGGAGCCATTCGTGGGAAAGTGACTCTATTAACATTTAAAGGGAATAGGAGATTAGAGAGCTTGTTTCTTGTGGTGGCTAAGAGTGTGAGCTGTGAGTTGGGAAGCCCCCACATTTCATTTTAATCACAGTTCAGTGTGATTTTTGACAAGCCATTATTCTCTCAACACTTCCTGCCATCTGCAGTGTGAGGATAATAGTACTGACCTACCTTACTGGACTGTTGGACTGTTTAGTGAGAGAATGTATGTGAAGCACTTTTAATATTTAAAAAATAGTATATAGATGCTCTGCACTACTGTTAAATTTCTGTTCTGCTGTGCTTAAAATTATTCAGAACAAAAGCATCCTTAATTGGAAATATTTGGTCTGACTCAAAAGTATAGGGAGGTAGATCATCCTTGAAATAGTTAATCTACACCTCACAATGATATTGGTAAAGAAATTCAGCACCATTAACTGAGCAAAGAGGTGCCATTTTAATGTGGTGATTCTCTTTATTTAGCGGGGGGGAGTAACTGGCCCTATCCAACCCCAGCACATCTAGTCATTGTTGCTGGTGTCTATCTCATGTTTCTTTTTAGATTGTAAGCCCTTTGGAGACAGGGACCCTCTCTCCCTCCCTTATTTCTCTATGTAAACTGCTTTGGGAACTTTTGTTGAAAAGGAGTATATAAATATTGGTTGTTGTTGCTGTTGTAAGTTTCAATTTACAACAGCTGTTGTAAGTTTCAACTTACAACAGGTTTAATGTTAAAAGTTCCAGCTCTTCTGGTTTATCCAGTAGCTATTGGAAGTGTGGCTGAGCTCCATATTGCTGGCTGTCATTTCTTGGTCTGGTAGCTCCTTTCTAAGCATGTCACAAAAATTGGTCCCCGATTGCCTAGTAATGACACTCTGAGATTACTTTCTAAAGCACACAAATATTCCTGGCAAGGCCAGAGTTATTTATTTATTAATTATTTATTTATTGGATATATATATATATATATATATATATATATATATATATATATATATATATATATATATATATCGCCCTTCCAAAATAGCTCAGGGCGGTTTACAAATTACAGTTAGACATCTGCCAACGTCCCAGTACTTTTGGAGGGCCTACTGCCAACTCTTGACCCATCACCTCTGAAGAGGAGTGGAGGCTTTTGCTGCTACTGTACCATCTCTCTCTGGATGACAGTGAAAATTGGCTGATCCCCTGGGAAAATTGCTGCCTTGCCCCATGAGAGAGAGAGAGAGAGAGTGAGCACAGCAGAAGCTGCTGCTGCTCCTTGCTGCTGCCACTTACTGCTTGTCCATCTACCTGGGTTCCTTCAGCCACCAATGTGTTTGTAGCTAAAGCTATAGCATAACTGCTGTTTGGCTTGCAACTGCGTTTTTATTGTAATTATGGCCCTCTCCAAGCGGTGCAGTCCAAATCCCTGTGAGCCATTTTTCCCCAGATCTGTGCTGTGTCTCCAAGGCAGCCTTGCACTTGGAGTCGAACCGAATTTCAATCAAGGTCCACTCCAGGCATGGCTCTATGTTCTCAGTTTTTGGTTAGAACTTATTTTTACTTCAGTTGGGCTGGCTCCATTAATCCTGGTATATGCCTTTCAGTCTACCTGGAAGTGGTCCTTGAGCGAACAACTTCTGCCATATGGGTTTACTCCTCGTTTTCTAATATCTCTCCGTTATCATAAAGCCAAAATGACTATTAAACAATGTATCTGGGACATTGAGTTGAAAGAACATCTGATACTGGTCCCCTATTACTCTGCCCTTGGGAGTCTTAAGAGCTGTTTTACTCCAGCTAGGTGTCTTTACAATTTAATTTAACAGTTCCTAAATGTTATACCATCAGCGCTGCTTGAGGGAAGATTTTGGAACGTCCCTTACTCTGAGCATATTTGCCCCTGTGAAGGGGGAAGTGGAAACATGTTCTTTTCATCATGATATCTATTTTGCTTCCTTGTTAGCAGAAATGCCAGGCAACTCAGATGAGGACTACCATTCTTTCCTCCTCTCTGATCAGAACCCACTTATTTCTGAAACAGTCGCTACGTTTTGTGCTGCTGCTTGTACCTGTCATCATAAACTACTCAGTGATACAACTTGTTTGGTTTAGTATGGGTTTAGTATTATAGTTTAGCACTGTAATTTAATGGGGGTGTTGTGTTTTTACAATGGTTGTGTGTGGTGGTTAAGAATGTAAATGGTACTGGTTTCTGTATTCTATCTATTTCTGCTGGTCTGTGACTAGTACCCAGAATGTTGGGGGCAATATGCTAAATCATTGTAAACCGCTTAGAGAGCTCCGGCTATAGAGCGGTATATAAATGTAAGTGCTATTGCTATTGCTATAATAAAATTATTCATTCATTCATTCATCTGCCTGGGCAAGTGTGTGAGCAACTGCCAATAGCAACTCAGCTGTTGCTCCTGCTCACTCACCTCCCCTCTTAGTGGCAGCTGCTCTGGCTCATAGCTCTCCCACTCACCACTCTCTCACCCATTTGCTTGAATGAGAAGTGACAGCAGGGAGTAGCAAATGCCAGCAGTGTGGTTTCCCCACCCCCACCCCCCGCAGTCAAGGAGGAGTAGGAGTAGCGACATCTAGTAAGGGTGGGGCTACCTGAAGACATCTGGCCAAGGGCCCTCCAAAATCTGGAGCCAGCCCTGCCAGCTAGGATCCAAAGTATTGTGTAACTATGGCCACCTTCGGACACCATGGGAAACCTGAGGGAAAGTCACCTCAGGTTGACCCCCTGTGATGGTTCTGGGACTATATCACAGTTCTGATTTCTTTTCCCAACCTCTGATTGAACCCTCAGTTGAATTAAGTAAGAATTAAGTAACACTCACCTAATCGAGGGTCTGAAGACTCCATCGTGTCATCCAGATTGGGTGAATCTCCCAAAGATTAAAGGAGGAAGCTCCTCCTTAGCTTCAAGTCTATTGGCTGGTGCGGGCTGTCCTTCAAGTGTTGGAAGAAGCCTACGCAGCCAGTCCCGCCCCCTTTGCTGGCTCCCAGACTGAGTATTGTAATAGTCTAGGAGCACGCCGGGGGACTGTAGGCAAACTGCGTGTCCTTTGGACCCGCGGTTACAAGTTACATCTGAAAGCAGCCTACATCTGCACATTCAGGGACCTGAGTTTCTTAAACAGCAACCTTGTATTTGCCAAAGAAAGCTATTGTTAAAATTAAAGGGACGTTCAAAAGCAACATGTTGTATGAAATTGGGGCCTATTATTCAAAAGGGCAGGGAAAGTAAAGCAGCATAGAGGGCTCCAGATTCCAGTCAATCTGACTTACTTCCAAATAAACATGTAAAGGATTAGGTTGAAGAACTTTATAAAAGACTGGCCCAATTACACATTTCTGTGAAAAACCATAGCCAGGATCCCATGAGCCATGCAATGTGCATCATACACCCAAGGAGGGGTTACACTTGTGCTTCTCAAACAGCAGTCCCCCATACCACATGCCAAGCCACTTCTGACATGGAAGGGACTTTCAAAAGCAGGTTGTGATTTATTTATTTATTCATTTATTTATTTATTTTATCAAATTTGTACACCGCCCCAAACTTTTGTCTCTGGGTACATATCTAAAGTAGCTCTTTTGGATCCTGGCCCTAGTCTTAACTTCCATGTCACTTTAAGGCTTGTATAGGTGTACAATTGTACAGAACGAGAACAATCTGTTCCTGTTCCTTTCTACAAGTAATTTGTTCCTACAAATAATTTGTAAGTTGTAGCCTTATAGAGATGGATTTTATTAAGAATCATGAATCTACAATAGATCTAATTGATCTGGTTTGATTATGAATGAAAAAATACCTTTGTACGCACATGTAATGCTGGATGTCACTAACAACAGATAAAAATACAGGGATCAGATGTTTTTTTCTTTTACAAAAACTGTGTAAATGGGAACTGCAGACTCTTACGACTGCTCCTTTTATGTGTGTAAAATACTATGATGAATACTCAGCTGTCAGAAACTTGTTTGTGGTTATGTCGCTTGTTATAACATGATTCTCATAAATGGATTGCATTTTAAATCATTTGTATTTCTTCTTGTTAGTGTCCTTCCAAGCAATTTTAATTTGTGAATGAAGGCATGTAAACTGTAGCACTGTCAGGGTATATTAGGTTCACGACATGTTCCGAGAAGCAAGTTAGCGTCTAGAAATGCACCAGGTTTATATGTTCATTTATTTATTTTTAAATTCTAATTAGAGGAAGGAAAAGGGTGTCAAGAGTCTTTAGTGATTCGCATTTTAACAGCCAGATTTATAATTTATTAATTTCCATCTTATAAAAATTTCATTATCCCTTTCCACAGGAGTCCAGGAGGGACTCAAATTTATTTATTGTTTCTAGGTAGGGCGTCATTAAATATTTGTTATCTCCTAAAGTTTGTTGGGAGATGGGATTATTATTTTCCACATGAAATCCCATTACATTGAATGGGAAAAAGCATCAAAATGTTGACCAAGTAAACTAAAAAGAGATGAATATAAGAATGTCTATTTGGTGCATTCTTAGAAAAAATCAGTACATGTTTCAGTTTTTCCTGCCAAATCAGTGTCATATTCTGTTATGTGACATACATTAATGTACTAAATCAACAGCATATCATTTGCCTTGCTACCCAACCTGTAATTTTTGGTGTTTTACTTTGTGATTTAAGATTGTTCATTTTCTGTACTGTATATAAGACAACATGGCTTGGGCCCTGGGGGCAGTTTTATTTCAGTGAAACAGTGTAAAATACTATGACTGAGGCATAGCATACTCATTTTGAATGTTAAATGGTAGCTGCGGATACATTAGTATTTTTTTTACAGAGTTCAGAAGGAATTAATCCCTCATCACATCAATCCCCAGTAAAACTTCAGATTCCTTTTTTCCTTTGCTCTGAATGTAGAGATCTTTCTAAATATGGAGAATAGATACCCTGTAGTTGGATTAACTATTAGGCTATGTGCGCTATAGCCACAGCTCAACTGGGACTCAACCAAATGCCTTTTTATAAAGGCTATGCTTCTCCATCTCGGTGTGTAGCAGCTCCTTCAGCATGCTATTTCATTATTTATTTATCGTATTTCTTAACTGTCTGACATGTGCATCCCTAGGCGGTGTACATAAGTTAAAGTACAATATTAAAACAGGATACACTTATTACAATTATGATATAAAATTAATTAAAAGCCTGAGAAAATAGGTGCTTCTTAAAGGTCTTAAACCCCCCCCCCCAAAAAAAACAGCCGGAGATGGAGAAACTCAGATAACGGACTTAACAGGGAGTGCATTCCAGAGCTTTGGGGCAGCCACAGAGAAGGCCTGGTCCTCAGTAGCCCCCAAACGAGCCAGTGGTAGCCGTAACCGGACCTCCCCAGATGGTCTTAGTAGGTGACAGGGTTCATGACAAAGGAAGCACTCTCTTCTGCTCTGGGCCGTTCCAGGCTTTATAGGTAATAACCAGCACTTTGTGTTTCACTTGGAAACATAGTAGCAGCCAGTGCAGTTCTTTTAAGATTGGTGTTATATGGTCTCTTTGAGTTATCTTGGAGACCCTGTCTGGCTGCCACATTCTGCACTAACTGTAGTTTCTGGGCTATGTGCAAAGGCAGCTCCATGTAGAATGCACCACAGTAGTCAAGCCTGGAGGTTAGCAGCATATGCACCACTGTTTTATGGTCATTTTCCTCCAGAAGTGGGTTTACCTGATGTATCAGCAGCTGATAAAAAGTGTTCCTGGCCACTGTCTCAACCTGAGAAACCAGAGAAAATGTGGGATCCAGGAGCATTCCCATGCTACATACTTGTTCTTTCTGAGGGAGTGTAACCTCATCCAGAACAGGCAGATCAAAATCATCTCTAGAGCTCTGACCCCACGCCCCCAGTCAGTACCTCTGTCTTATTTGGATTATTTCAGTTTGCTCTCCCTCATCCAGCCCATTACCACCTCCAGGCAGACATTTAGGGAAGTTATGTTATTACCTAATGAAGCTGATATGGAGAAATAGATTTGGGTGTCATCAGCATACTGATAACACCCTGCACTAAATCTCCTGATGATCTCTCCCAGCAGTTTCATGTCAATGTTAAAAAGCACTGGAGACAGTATGGAGCCTTGTGAAACTCCATACATTAATGATGTAGAATTTTGTGAGACAAGATAGCTGTCTGTTGTATTGGCTATCAGGGTTACCATATGTGAGTTTTGTTCACACGTTTCGGCCTTAACTGATAACAGTATTATCAGTGGGAAAGACTCTTTCTTCTTTCTCCATAAATTTCATAGATCCCAAATAATATTGGCTTGTGGGTCTTGAGGCAGTGGCATAGCAATGTTGAAGGTGGCCTGGGTGCAAACTCTGAAGCACCCTGCCACCCATTCAGGCAACACTTTGCTCCCTCCTCTGCTCCTCACTGGCCACTTTGCTCCCCACTCCCAGTGAGAGCACAGGTATGCCCGCACTCCAGCCATGCTCCAGCTGCGTCAGTAGCAGTGGGCAGCTGGAGCGCTGCATGCCACATACCACACTGGGAATGGACAGAGCTGATCCCTCAAAACCTTTGACAATTGTTTTTTCATATGTATGTCTTGGATTTAGGTCACGCATCACGTCTATATTTTAGGTATATTTGGTGGATGTTTGCTTTCATGAGCTGAAAAGAAGTTGAAAGTAGACCTAAGAGGAACCATCTTATGTATTCTTTATGTGTCTGTATTTTTGCTGAGAGCAGCACTTGTTGTTTTGAACTCTGCGCGTGGCCTTCACTTATACCCTTCTTGTCACAGCAATTAGCTCATCTGCAACTGACTTTTCTTTGGAATTGGAGGAGGGAGGAGAGAGAGAGAGGATCCTTCAACTAAGATCTGCAACAGTGTGAAGGGAGAGAAGGCAAAACTGAGTGGATACTGAAGCAGTTTGAAGACATCTGCAACGGAGAAGTCAACCTTGCAGGCCTTTTTCTAGGAAGCAGAGAGAGAGAGAGAGAGAGAGATATTTTTATTCTGAAGCTTGCTTTTTGAGATTTAATTTCCGCTACTACTTCTGCCTTTTGAAACTGAAAACCTCTTCTTTAAGCTATGTACCTTGACATTATGTCAGTGCTTGAGTTCTGATTTTTGTTAACTGACAAAGAGACATTAGAGGAGAAATGAATCCCATCTTATTTTACTCGTCTGAACTATATTTGGATTAGCCTAGCCCAGGCTTCCCCAAACTGCGGCCCTCCAGATGTTGCTGAACCACAATTGATTGTGGCTGGGTATCCTGGGAGTTGTAGTTCAGCAACATCTGGAGGGCCGCAGTTTGGGGAAGCCTAGCCTAATACCACAGATATTCATTTGCTTGGAGAGGAAAAGCCTAAATTGAGTAAAAGTATATGTTTTCAGTGGGCACATATATCTCCTGATCAAAAGCACCGTCTATGTGATATTTCCATATGTCCCGAATCTGAAAAAGCTTCCCACCTTCTGTGGGAATTTCTTCTAGGGTTGGGTCAATTTTTGCTTATATCCATTGGATTATATGAGTAGTTCCAGACAGGTAGCTGAATTTTGTAGCGCAGCCCTCCGTTTGCATAAGAGCTTAATAACGGGGAAATAGGTGATGGATTTAAGGCCAGAGCAACTTTTGTAGCTACAGTGTGGCTAACTGCAGGTGGGCACGCTGGTATTGGGATTACTTGTATATCATCAGTAAATCTAACAACAAAATTTTCCCAAGCTCCTAAATTGTTTAACCCCTCTCAGATTCAGGAGTCAGGAAAGCAACTGTTTGAGTTTTGATTTGTGGGTAATAATTCTCATAAGTATGAAATACTGCTGCCTCCTCTTATTCTTAGTTATGTATTTTTAGTAGTACTTTCAGTGCCTTGATCTATGTTGAGGAGGACTTTTTAAAATTTATTTGGTTTTATTGTTTGTAGGAGAAGTTTGATTGTCTTCTCTTCCACATTTGTTTTAATCTCATGCTGGTTGCTGACCAAAATAAAGAAATTTGTATTTGGGCTATATGAGTAGTCTGAATGAGGCTATTGTACTCAGAAGTAAATCTTTATATCCAAACCCTTGCTATTGCATTATGAAAGGTGGGTAGGAGAGTGGAGCTTGCCAAGAGCTACAGTGTAGGAATTTGTGACGTGATGCAATAATGTTAGCCACAATGAGCAGAGCTTACCCTTGGACTCAATGAACTCTTACCCTTGGACTTTGGGGCCATGGTCCAGGGCCTCCACACCCCCTGGGGCCCCCAATTCTGCCCTGAGTGGTGTGGTTGCTGTGCCCTGATGCTGGCCTGCACTGCACAAGGCAGCCAAGTATGATTGTGACCTTCATTGGGTGCTTTAGATACAGAGTGGGGAGTGAGGAAAGAAATATCTGGGATGGAAATATGTTAAGTTGCATGTTGAAATGTTTCTGCTAATGCAAATTTGCATAAATATAGCTGTTTTATAGTCTTACATTCTTGTGAGTTCAGTTGCTGTTTGTGCCCTCAAGAACCCATGTGTTAAAAATATTGTGTGTGTCACTGTATGTGTTTAGGGGAATGATGCTTAACTTGCAGGGGGGAGGGCTCCAAAGGCCTTTAGGTCCCGGCTCGAAAATTACCTAGGTACACCTCTGACAGTGAGTAGGATTTGTACTAAAAGTCTGTGGCATTGCAGACAACATGATGAGATTAGGAGGCTAATGAATCCAAATGACTTTCTGATGGCTCTGGGGGATTTTCCTGCTTGCATGTTTGACAGTTCTGCCAACCTAGTTGATCATTGGAATACAGAGATGATCTGGGCAGTAGACATGATTGCTAAGTGTCCTCTCCTTTTCCACAGAGCTGATGCAGCTCAATGGTTTTCTCTTGAGAGAAAAGCAGTGAAAATGAAGAGAGAACAACTAGAGCAGCAGTGGAGGAAATCTCTAGGGTCGTGCTCGAAACATGATTTGGCGTCTGAATCGCAGCACAATCCCTTTAAAACTGAGGACTTCCACAGTCCCTTTAACACGGAGGGGAGCAGGTCCATCCTGCTCCTCCTCCACTCACTACCACTTCCGTCATCGCTATAGCTATGATTATGCACCAGCAGAGCGTCTCCAAGATGACCCTGTGTGCCAATTTTATTATTGGCATATTATTCTATGCTCTGTTGTATTTGTTTTATTGTTTTAAGTTTTGTATTATTTTACTGTTGTCTTAAATAAATAATAAATTAAAACAGCTAGGCCAAGATTTCTGTCTGGACAGCAGAGGCCCAAAATACCTCCTTTAGAGATGGTCATATAGCATCCGTTCTGAAGATGGTAGTTGTATGCCCATTACTGAAAAAACTATGTGTGAATCCCTTCTGACTGTAAGAATTACTGACCTGATTGTAATAATTACTGACCAGTTTCTAACATCTCAATTTGGGGGCAAAGTGTTAGCGCATGTGGTGATGTCCCAACTTTAATCTTGTTAGATGATAATGATATAACTCACTTTCAGTCTGACTTTTGACATAGCTCCATGTTAAAAACTCATCGCTATAGTGGATGACTTGCATTGGAAGATGGACAGGGTTTTCAGTTCCATTGAACATGGAACCTTTCCCTCTATCTGACTGGGATGGGAAGGGTGGTACTTATATAGGTGTTACAGACAGACCTTCCCCTACCTGCTCCATTTGGGAAACCCTGGCTTTCTCTGCAAAGCAATAGAACCAAAACATAGGCGCTTGGTATGATAGAGGAAATTGGCCTCTGCTGTTATGAGCTTTTTGGGAGGAGTGTCAGCTACCACCCTCCATGTCTAGATTTTGGTTCTAGCAGGGGAAGTTAGCGTCAAATGGTACAGACCCATGAACAGCAATAAAAATATCTTATGGGCTGTGTGGGATAGCCATGATGTGGATGCACTGGAAAGGAAAAGAAAGTGGATGGAGAAGTAACTTTGAAATCAAAGAGGGTGATTGATTGATTGTGTGCCGTCAAGTCAGTGTCAGCTCTTAGTGACCACATAGATAGATTCTCTCCAGGATGATCTGTCTTCAGCTTGGCCTTTAAGGTCTCTCAGTGGTTCATTCATTGCTGTTGTAATAGCGTCTCCCCACCTTGCTGCTGGTTGTCCTCTTCTTCTCCTCTTTCCTTCAACTTTCCCCAGCATTATGGACTTCTCAAGGGAGCTGGGTCTTCGCATAAAGTGTCCAAAGTATGATAGTTTGAGCCTGGTCATTTGTGCCTCAAGTGAAAATTCTGGATTGATTTTTTCTATGATCCATTTGTTTGTTTTCCTGCCTGGCTGTCCATGGTATCCTCAAAACTCTTCTCCAGCACCAAAGTTCAAAAGTGGGATTTGATTTCAAAGTTACCTCTCCATCCACTTTCTTTTCCTTTCCAGTGCATCCACATCATGGCTATCCCACACAGCCCATACTTTTTCTATCTTGCTTTTTCAAAGTCCAGCTTTCGCATCCATAGACTGTCATGGGAAAAACCATTGTCCAAACGATTCTAATCTTTGTAGATATAGACACATCACGGCATCTAAATATCCTTTCCAAAGCCTTCATTGCAACCCTACCAAGTGCTAGTCTGTGGCATATTTCTTGACTGCTACATCCTTTACTGTTGATGGTCGATCCTAAAAGGCAGAAGCTATCCACCACTTCAATGTCTTCATTATCCATTCTGAGGCTGGTTGCTGTACCCATTGTCATTAGTTTAGTTTTCTATACATTTAGTTATAGTCCCATTTTTTCATTGTGCTCCAGGAAATGGAAGTGGTTGGCCATACACGTTACCAAGTTGCTAAGCTAGGAAGCGGGATAGAGGTTTGAGGGTGAAAGAGAAAGACAAAGGTGTTCTTCATAGCTACCAGAGTCTAGCTGTGGGAAATCCTTCTCTCAGGGGAGCTAAGCCATAAAGCAAGTTCATTGGGGTGCACCCATGCAGCCTGGGATGCAGAGTCGGATGGCAGATGCAGGTGGCCAATGAAAAAGCAAAAGCACATGCAAAAGGGCTAGGTAGCATAGAAGACAGCAAGCACAATCCCATGTGTGAAGAGGGTTCTTATAGGCAAAAGCATACCCTGGGTTGTTGACTGGAGGCTAAGAACTGGCAAGGACCAATTCTGAGATGAACCTTGATTAAGTTTAGGAAGTCTTGCTCATAATAAGGTGCAAATTATTGGGTATTGAATAGGGATGTGCGAAACGTTTCGGATACAAAACGTTTTGTACCCAAAACAGCCTGTTTCGGGTGTTTTGTAGACAAAACAAAACACCCATTTTCCAGATCCAAAAGTTTTGTATACAAAACAAAACGTCCCTGTTTCGGCTACAAAACGTTTTGTTGTTTTGGACCTCCATTTTGTGGTGATCTATGAGTCAGTCTCCATTTTGTGTTTGACATCTCTTTGAATTTCCCACCCTTCCAGCCTTCTGATCAGTGACCTAAATCATGGGCTGACCTGCTGACAATTCCCTCCTTGTTCCCCATTGGCTCTTTTGCTTCTTCCCACTCTTTACTGACCCCACATTGGCTAGGGGAAGGGTTGCTAACCTATGGGGTGCTGGGTTCTGCTGTTTCTGTGGTGTTCTGAATGTAGATTCTCTGGTAGCATATGAGAGTGGATTCTTGTTTTTCACTGAAAATCTCATATGCTACCAGAGAATCTACAATGAACACCTCAGAAACAACAAAACCCAGTACCCCACAGGCTTGTGGGTGTGGGGGTGACTGGCACCCTATGTGCACTACACAACCCCTCACTCTAGGCAACCCCAGTGCCCCCCAAGTAGAATTATGCGGCTGCTGAAACCTCCGTTATTCCCCATGGGAGAAATCTTAAAGACACGTAAACTTCAACAAATCACAAAAGATCAGCCCTTTGCCCAATTCCTTTGAAATAATTCTGGACGTTTCCTTGCTCCCATTGGGCACTACCACCCACCACACTCTGCTCTGGGTCATCCCTTCCCCCTTGATTTGAAGTGATACATTTGCTGGAATCCCCATTATTCCCTATGGGAAAATTCTTAAAGATGTGTAAACTTAAATAAAATTCACACAAAAAATCAGCCCTTTGTCTAATTCCCTTGAAATTTGGGTGGTAGCTTCCACCCATTGGACACTACCACCACCACCCATTCTTTTTGCCCTGGGACCCTTTTTAAAAATCCAATCGATTTGGATTTGGAAAATTTGGCTACAAAACAAAACAGGGCTGATTCAGATTCAGAAAATGTGGGTACAAAACAAAACAGGGATGTTTCGATTTGGATACAAATCGAAACAAGAAAATTCAAAAATGCACACCCCTAGTATTGAATAGGTTTTGTCTGGGTGGCTTCTTCTTGTATGGCCCTTGACAAAGGCTATTCAAAAATGGAGATTTCTGGAGCAATTACATGAACAAAGAGAAGAGGGGACATCACATATTCTAGAATATGCTGAGTCAATTCTGATGATGGGGAGGAATAGATGGGCAGAGAGTCCAACTCAGCCTTGAAGACTCTTATCAAACTAGAAAGAAGAGAGCTTGCATTCCTTTCTGCTTTGTTCCTTTTGCAACTCTGAGATGAGTCTGTTCTGCATTTCTCCTGCTTGTACCATAATGCAATCAGCGAGGGTCATTTCATTTTGTTTGCTGCAGGTCTTTTGCAAATGTCCCTAAGCAGTGTCTTTTAGGAAAGTGCTTTACTAGAATGAACTTCTACCAGAATGCAGCCAATTTCCAAGCAAATATAGAGAAAGAAAATGGCTGAGGCTTGAGTTTAGGAGGTACACTGAGGCACTCGAAAATGGCGAACCGAGCAGATCTGGTAACACTGCTTGGATCAAGCTCCAATGTTGTGCACTACAAAAGCCACCTGGAAAAATGTGATGTACCCCCTGCCCTATGAACCATGTGCCTTATCAGACACATCCAAAACAGTGCTAAAGTTATGTGAAGGCACACAATCCCACCTGCAAAAACGCTAAAGGCACAAGAAGAGCCTTTAGATTGTAGAAACAGCCTAGAAGGCAGTCAAAATTATGTCCTAAATCAGGTATGCAGATTTGACAAAATAGAGGCCTTTTGTTTTGTGCTTCCTCTGAATAGCCACTACCGCACCCACTCCCTCCTCATGTCCAGTCTCTTTTGTCCACCTTGGCACCAAGAGTTTTCCTGTCTTTGTGGTGTTTTTTCCTGAAGGTTCCTGGGAAGCAGGAAGGATCTTTGCTGCTGCTGGGTAAATTGGGTGTGGTAAGCTGCCCACTACTGCTCCAGAAATCCACCCAGCTGAGTACTCACCATGTACTCACACCTTTCCCTCCCCTTTAAGTTGAATCACTGGGCTGCTGAGTTCCAAGTTAGAACACTGGACTCCAGTCATTCACCTAAAGTATGGGGCTACTGCAGGGAGATCTGAACTGGACTGCCCTGGACATGCTTGGAAACACAGAGACTCCCACTCTGTGTGAGCTTGCCATGGGACCATCTCTGTGTCTGAAACCTGAGGGCCCTTGGTTCCCGAGTAGAATTTTTTAAAAAAACAAAAACCCTTGAATTTTGGTCATTCTCTATGTGGGGTTGCCATGGGCAAACCCTGAACTTGACTGCTTGGGAACTGCAGTGCTCCTCTTTACTAGCTGCAGACATGCATAATTCCACAGACTTTGGTGCCATGCCAGCACCCCAATGCCTTCCCTTGTCCTTGCATTGGCAAAATTTTTGCAAGGGACCCCAGATCTTCTCCTGACAGTAAATCCTTCCCTTCTGTCATCACACACAAAACAGCAGGGATGTCCTTAATGATCTTAATGGCTGGATGGGAATTTGAACTCAGGTCTTCTCAATCAAACCCACATCCTACCCACTGTATCTCACAGGCTTTCCAAATAAGCTTTTTAGATCCTGGCCAGTTGTTTGTTTGTTTTGCAGGATGTGTTCATCATCATTATCATCATCACATTTATATCGTGCTCTTCCTCCAAGCAGCCCAGAGCGGTGTACTACATACTTCTCTTTCACAACAACTCTGTGAAGTAGGCTAGGCTAAGAGAGAAGTGACTGGCCCAGAGTCACCCAGCTAGTATCATGGCTGAATGGGGATTTGAACTCAAGTCTCCCCAGTCCTAGTCCAGCACTCTAACCACTACACCATGCTGGCTTCTATCATCCATCACATGGAATGAGCTCACCTCATTGCCCCACAGAAGTGAGCTTTAATGAAGCTGGTTTTAATGCTGAGTACTCTTGCCACCTTTAGAACATCATAATCTCATGCATATGTTTGAGACTCTTACAACAGAGGATTGTGTTCCTTATAGAGTATATACTATATAGAGGCTGCCTTTCCCAGCAGTTAAAAACAGCCACAAGCATTATAGCATAGTAGATCTAACCTTTTGCACATGACTAACCACATATGACATAATGGAACAGCAAAAATGTTATCTGTAATTTAATGCAAGTGTTGCATATCCATGTTTGAGTATATTGTAGCTTTAGTAAATCCAGAGGCAACATATCACATTCTCCTTGATGGGAGGCTTGTCCATTAATATGTTTCAATGCAATACCTTACTAAAATACCTTTATTTCAGTCCATCACTTTGAGGCTGACTGATTGAATCAGATATTAAAGCTTGTTAGGGCTTCCCAAACAACCTAGAAACACATACTTTGAAACACATGGAGGCTGTTCTCATGTGCAGCCTAACCTGGGCGAGGCTGAGAACCTCCAGGATTGAGCCTGATCCTGCTTCCAGCCTGGCCGCACACAAGGACTGGCATCTAGAGCACCCATCTTTTGGGAGAATGTCCCAGTGCAGCGTGCATGTTGTGCATTGCATTGTGGGTTTCATTGAGGCCGTGAAAATGAGTCCCAGCCTCAGATCAATCTGCTCTGCTCTGCACTGAATGGAGCAGGGCTGACAGTGTGGGAGCACACTCTGTGCTCCCACCAAAGACTGGTCGATCATTTGGGAGGAAGGCAAGGTTAGGGAAGCCTTCCCCCCTGCCCACCCAGTAGGTTGCGTGAATGGTCCCATGTAGTCCAAGCCTCTCTGATTATGAAAAAAGTTTGACATCTAATGATCAAAAGGAAGTCAGAAATATGGTTGTTGGGTAGACATGGCAGGGCCTTTTCAGCTGTGGTGCCCAGTCTATGGAAAGGGAAGAATCATACTGCTCGTGCTCTCAAGTGGTAATTTAAAAATTCAGCATTTGAATCTACTTCAGACCAGACCTGTAGCTGAGAATCTCCTCTCCACTGAGAGAGGAGATTCATTGCTACAGATCTGGTTTGAAGTAGACTCAAATGCTGAATTTTTAAAATACCGCATGAGAACCAGAGGAGTATGATTCTTCAGTTTTTATGTCACTGATGATGACTGCAATGGTAGAAACGTATTTGGTGTAGGATATCAAATTGATCCAGTACCTCCTTATGCTGTGCCATACCACAGGACTACAAGGATATGCAGAACAATTCATTCTACACTATGGATACAGAAGCTTGACAACGCCCTTGAAATTTAGTACTCCCCGTGGAACACTCTTTTTGGATTTTTTAAAATATTCTCCATATGTTTATAGAGCTCTCTCTCCCTCCCCCCCCTCTCTCTTTGATGGTTTTTTTAAACCTTGGAAAAATATATATTGTGTATTTTTGTATATATCTGGTCTGGATGTATACAGGTTTGATTCAGAGTACTTTTCGACCATATGTTACCTATTTTTTATGTAGTAAGAATACTGATTTGTAATTCCAGATAGCTTTAATTCTGGACTCCCGAAGTCAAACATGGGAGCTGGACTCCCAACATCACACATGGGATGGAATGTTGGGCTGTAGGTTTTTAGAGATGTGCATGAAACAGATTTTGCAATTTGTTTCAAGCTTGAAATGAATTTCAAAATCCTTGAGTTGATTCGTTGAAACAGTGGACAAAGCCATCTGTTTTGACAAATCAACCTAGAATCACTCAAATCAATTCAAGTCTTTTGAGCGCCATTTTGAAGCTTGTTTTTCCTGGGGAGAGCTGGTCTACCAATTGGGGTCAGTGGGTAGACCAGCCCTCTGATCCAGACTTAGCACATTGGCCCGCCTCAGAGTACTGGTCTACCGAATAGACCAGTCATCTGAGGTGGGCCAATGTGCTATGTCCAGGGTGGAGAGCTGATCTACCCACCAAACCCAATTGGTAGTCCAGCTCTTCCTGGAAAAACAGTCCTCAAAATGGCACCCAAAACACTTGAATTGATTCAAGTCTAAATGTGGCTGTTTTGTTTCATGCTCGAAACAGACCCTTTATTTGAAAGGAATTTTGTTTCAAGCTCGAAAAACTTGAAACAGCCCTTTTCAAGATCAAATTGATTCAAGCCCAAATCGATTTGCACATCTCTGTAGTTTGCCCTTTACCACACTTGAATCAAGCTTAATTGGTGGTAGTGGGAATTTCCAGTAACAGCCAGAACTGGCAATCGATGCTTGCAGAATAGAAGTTGTCCTTACTTGTGTGTTCGTCTCAAGTTTTCATCATTAGCTGTCAGATTTTCTAGTAACTAGAGAATTTCTTGGACTATGTGTGCAACAAATTATGTGGTATCATATATATTGAGAGTGTTTTGTTGAAAAACATGTTTATTTCTTGAACTTTTCTGCATTAGATTTCAGTGTCTAACCAAGTACATAGTTTCTGGCCTTCTATTTGGCATGTGTAGAGAAGTGTGGGGCTTCCTGGCACTGCTTGCATCTATCTATCTATCTATCTATCTATCTATCTATCTATCTATCTATCTATCTATCATATTTCTATACCACCTAATATGTACATCTCTAGCTGCTGTCAGGGCTGTGCTGTGGGCAGTGGCCACTAGGTGAAGCAGAGCCAGAAGCCAGGACTAGGAGAGCCAGGCAACTAGCTGGGGCTCAGGAATCAAAACTGGTAGCTGAAGGTCAAGATCATGCCGGAGGTCAAGAGAAGCAGAAAGTCAGGAGTCGGGGAACAAACCAGTACCCAAAAATAAGGAACACATACAAGGCCAAGCCAAGCAGACAGATCAATGATGGAACAAACACACCAGAAGTAAAGAGACCTTGAAACTGAGGCAAGGCTTGCTTCAGATTGGAAGCCTCTTATACACTTCCTGTCTTCAGGGAAGCCAATAACTGGCCTCACAAGGCAAGACCAGCATAGGAGACACTCAAAAGCTGCTGCAATAGAGCAAATCACCAGAAGGAACAGCAGTAAGCAGAGTCCCAGCCTCAGGGTAGGGATGTGCACAAAACTGTTTTTTGTGGTTCGTTTCTAATTAGAACTGGTTTGGGTTCTAAAGTGTTAGAACTGGCCCATGGTTTGGTTTGAATTAGAACCCCTTGGAACTGGTTCTAAAAATTTCTCCATAGGGAATAATGGGGCCCGAACTGGCTCATTATTCCCTATGGGTATCACCCATGCCAAAGTGGGGTGTATGGTAGGGATGTGCATGGAACTGGCTGGCCTGGTTCAGTTTGAGTTCGGACCGGACTTGGACCTGACCAGTTCGGTCCAGCACCCACTCAAACCCCCCCAGTTCGGTCCGGTCGGGGCGGGGGTTCCACAATTTTTTAAAAAGTGTTTTTTTAATTACCGTATTGTTCCTCGAGGTGGTGGCGGGAGGTGTGTGTGTGTGTCCGTGGAGGTTCCTTCTCCTCCCTGCCGGCCTCTGTAATCACCCCCTCTGGCAGGTTCGGCCAATTAGGCCAGTTCTTCAGCCTGTTTGGGCCTGCAGAGCTTGGCTCGTTGGGTCATGCCAGGCCTCACAGAGGCCATTTGTGCATGCACAGCAGCATCCAAAATGGCTGCCACGCCAAACTATGGGCTTCCAGGATGGTGTTCCATGGGTGGGGACTCCTGTGATTTCCCCATTGTCATGGATGGACCACCATCTGGTTAAGGTTGGCCTCACAATCACTTCCCACCTTTTCAGAGGTGAGGGACCTATTAGGATGGTCCGCCCAAGAAGGTTATTGGATCCAATAGGATTTCAAGAAGCCCTGGAGAGATTTAGTGTTGGCTCTGCAGCGATCCTGTTGATGCCCTGGTGGAGAACTTTAACAGCAAACTCACTGGGGCAGTAGACATGTTTGCTCCTAAGAATTCTCTCTGACCCACTTCAAAATTGGCCCCTTGGTATACGGAAGAACTAAGGGGGCTTAAGTGGTGAGGTAGATGACTGGGGCGCAAGTGGAGAAAGACTCGACTTGAATCTGACAGATTGCAACACAGAGCACATTTGAAGTTTTATGCTCAGGTTATATGTGCAGCAAAGAAGCAATTATTTTCTGCCTGTATTGCATCCACAAGTTCATGTCTGGTGGAGTTGTTAAGGGTTGTGAGAGGGCTAGTATGTGCTTCTCCTCCCTTGAATTAAAATCTGGAACCATAGATTACCCACTGTGATGTGTTTAATGAATTCTTTGTGGGGAAAATCTCTCATATTCAGGCTGACGTAGACTGCGTCTCCACAATCACTTCAGTGTCTGATGTGGAGGTGTCCAGCGACTTCTCTTGTGTGGTTAAGTTGGATCAGTTCCAGTTTGTGATTCCTGAAGATGTGGATGAGCTGATTGGAAAAGTGCGGCCTACCACCTGTTCTCTTGACCCTTACCCAACATGGCTTATACTATCTGGCAGGTGGGTTGTTGTCGAAGGCCTGGTAGAGATTATAAATGCTTCTCTGAGAGAAGGCAGGATGTCTCTTTGTCTGAAGGATGCAATTATTCGACCATTTCTGAAGAAGCCTGCCTTGGATCCCTCAGAGTTGAACAACTACAGGCCTGTCTGCAACCTTCCGTGGTTGGGCAAGGGTTGTGGCCTCTCAGCTCCTGACAGTTTTGGAGGAAACTGATTATCTAGACCCATTTCAGACTGGCTTTCGGGCAGGCTATGGGGTAGAGACTGCCTTGGTTGGCCTGATGGATGTTCTCCAATTGGTAATTGACAGAGGAAGTGTGACTCTGTTAGTCCCCTTGGCCCTCTTGGCGGCTTTTGATACTATCAACCATAGTATCCTTCTGGAGTGCCTGAGGGGCTTGGGAGTGGGAGGCACTGCTTTGCAGTGGTTCTGTTCCTATCTCTCAGGAAGGTTCCAGATTATGTCCCTTGGAGACTGTTGTTTTTCAAAATCCGAACTTTTGTATGGTGTCCCTCAGGGCTCTGTATTGTCTCCAATGTTGTTTAACACCTACATGAAATATATTCCTTCTTCACCATATTACTCCCATATTGAAAGATCTACACTGGCTGCCGATAAGTTTCCAGACAGAATACAAGGTGGTGGTTATAACCTATAAAGCCCTAAACAGCTTGGGCCCTGGGTATTTAAGAGAATGTCTTCTTGGTCATGAACCCCACCGCCCATTGAGATCATAAGGAGAGGTCCATCTGCAGTTGCCACCGGGTCTTCTGGTGACTACTCAGGGACAGGCCTTCTCTGCTACTGCCCTGAAGCTTTGGAACATGCTCCCTGCTGAAATAAGAGCCTCCCCATCTCTGACAACTTTTTAAAAGTCTTTAAAGATGCATCTGTTCACCCAGGCTTTTAATTAAATATTGTATTAATGGTTTTAACATTGTTTTAAAATGTTTTAAAATTTAAATTGTTGCAATGTTTTAACTTTTACTGTTTGAACTTTTTCTGTTTGTTTGCTTGCTTGCTTGCTTTGCTGTAAACCGCCCAGAGACGTGAATTTGGGGCGGTATAAAAATATGTTAGATAGATAGATAGATAGATAAGGACATCCCCTCTCTGCCTTTTCTGCAGAGTTTGTATCCAGGGATAACCATATCTCATTGGTTCTCTCGGTTCCAACAGGTTTCCATTATGCCCACTATCTGGCCTCTCATTTTCAACCAACTATTCCAGCTCCCCCACCTGGGCTTGCAGAGTTCTAGCATTTGCATATAAAGATCTATACATTATGTCCCTTTCCAAATGTCATTGGCCTGTGCATTTTCCCCTGCTGCCTTTTGGTCTCTTTGATCAGCTGATATGTTGTATTCCAAGCTCATTTCCAAACTATATTCTATCCCCTTTTCAATGATCTGGAACACTTATGTCCTCATTCCTTAGGGATGATTTGACCTGTGCCAAATGTTGCCCAGCTCCTGTCAACTTTTCCCCAGGGGTCAGTTAAAAGCTGCTCTCTGACCTTTTTGATGTTAACCACCATGTCACCTTCACAGGGAATGCATATTTCTAATCTGGAGCCCAGAGTTGCATCTCCTTCTTTATTTTCTCTCTCTTCCTGTGTATCACCATGCAGTACTGCATTGTACAGATCCGCCACTGATGTTTGCAAGAGGAGGGTGCACAATCCACATTGTGTCACATGAATATGCTCCATTTATTCCATGCTGGAGCTTATGCCTCATTAAAGAACGACAAGCCTTTAAGCAAGTGGCTTGAACAGAATTCTTGCATTGCCATTCTTCCTGATTCATGCCAGCCACTCCTCAATCCTAATCAGACTTTTTCATTTCTAGTTTCCTCTTAACCCCTGCCCTCCATGAATCTGTTCCACTCATTCACCTTGTTAACAAGACAACTTGTTCTTTTCACCTGCTAATTTGTTTTAGCAGAAACAAAACAGAGCTAGGTACTTTTTGACCCCAGAGCCTAATGTCCATAATCTGTACTGAGTTTCCTAATTTGGGAGGGGTGTGTGTGTGTGTGTGTGTGTGTGTGTGCGTGCGCACATGCGTGTACACACACACAAACACACACACACACTAATACAGAACCAAGCCCACAGTTCCAACAGCAGAAGGAAGTATATATGAATGGGGCATGTGTAGATTGGAACTTGAGCAGTGAGGAATTCATTGTGGCAGTGGGGGCTGCTAAGTTAGTGTCTGTGATCAGGGCGAATAAATTAAGTTCAGTCTTGACATGGAGGTAATGTTGGTGAGTGGTCCATCTGCTCAGGGAGGTGATCTTCAAACTGTTCTGAATGGGTTTTCACTTCCCCAAAGGACCAGCTTTGCTGTTTGGGGCACTCACAGATCAAGCTTGGTCACTGTTGGCCCAAACAGCATCAGTGACACAGCGCCTTTCACCAGGGGAGGCTGGTCTGCCAGCTGCAGCTCCTCCTAGCCTGGCTACAGTTGTTCATGCCCTGGTAACCTCCGGCGAAGACTATTGTGCTTATGTGGTGGGCTCCTTTTGAACACTGTTTGGAACCTGCAGTCAGTTCAAAATACAGTTGTCGAGTTGCTAATTGACGGAGCACTGGGATAGCATCTTGCCCTTTCTGAAACAGCTTCCCAGGCTTCTGGTCTGCTTCCAAGTACAATTCAAAATGCTGGTGATTTATCCTGGCCTGGGTACCTGAAGGATCACTTTTCCCCACCTCAGACTGCCTGGACACTGAAGTTGTTGTTTTCATCGTCACTGGCTACTCTCCTCTGCATGCCCTTTGCCTTCTGAATTGAGGCTGGGGGCTATTGGGGAGAAGGACTTTTTAGCTGTAGACCTACCTTGATATCATTTTAGCACTAGGTCTCTTCATTTTCTCAAGTCACATCAGAAGCCGTTTATTTTATCTGCTATGCGTGTGTGTGTGTGTGTGTGTGTGTGTGTTTAATGTCAGTGTTATTGCTTATGTTTTACTGGACATTATTGTTTTCTTTTAAATTGTTGTGAGCCTATTATGATAGGCAGGATGCAAGTTGAGTGAATCAATGGAGAAACAAGCAAGCTGGCTATTCAGGAAAGAAAATGGGGGCGTGATTCAGTCCTCCCTACTTCATCTTCACTGCTAATTGACATAATTCTGCTTTTCCCAAAAAGAACTCTGCATGTAGCATTAGATTCTTAGGACTTCAACTTGAAATGGGGAACTCAGCATAGACTTCTTGTTGTTTTGTTGTTTAGAAGTTCAGCCCTGTAGAGAGTGTGTGGGGTGGAGTCAAACAGGGAAAGGGAGGGAAAGGAGAAAGAGAAAATGTTGTTGTTTCTGAATAAACTCTTAGTTAAATCTATATAAGATTACTTTGTATTTGTGAGGGAAGCAGCTAAAAAGCACTTCTGCTTTTAACTCTAACCCCTCAATGCAAAAGCTATTCAGCTTCAAAAAATGAGATAAGAGTAGTCTCAGGTACTGCCTCTCACCCCTGAGTCTCCCTGCCAGATTTTGTAATTTTTTACAATCATATTTTCCTATCTTTAAGAAATGTCTTTCTCTCCCCAGTTGTTGTGTGAAAGACTCACGCAAACAACAGGGGAAACTGATAGACTACACAGGGGAGAAAGGGAGACGGACGAGACACAAAGTGCTGTCAGATGCACACAGTAAACAAACTGGAAAACAATAAGGGGGGAAACATGGCTTTTCTTTAATCTCTTACAGCTACAGCAATCTTACATATTACTAGGACACAAGTGGGTAAGAACACTGAAGACAAAAATAAGATTTAAAAAAAACCTCATTGATAATGCCCCTTTGAAAGTTTTTACCTTGCTAAACTTTTTTTGGGGGAGGGGGGACTTTACATGATTGCCTACACAAAAGTGTAGTTTTTGCCTCCTTCCCTTCTCCCCTTTTTAATGCTATAACATGGCATTGCTATAGCATTAAAACAATAATATTATATTGTTTTAGAACATGCAATATAACAATGTTATAGCATTAAGATCCATATTGGATCTTAACACGTTCCATCAAAGTGATAGGCCCACAGCAAGAGCTGGCAGTGACATATTATGAATTGCATTCCCCCCATTGTGATAGCAGCCACTGCATGGTGGTGAATTCAGTTCTTCCACCATTTTGCCAAAGTTGCTAGGACATTCCTTCTTCACCATTAGTCTTCAGTGGCATCTAAACATAAGCAATGGGCAACATTCAGACTAATCAGTCATGACTAAGCACCACTAAAATAAATGAGACAAGTTAGTCATGACTAACTTAAGTCCCATTAATTTCAGTGGGACTTAGTCGTGAGCATGTTGCCTAGTATCTGGATGTTGCCTAGTATTTTGGGAAGGGGCATAATCCCCATTTCTGGTCCCCCCACAAGTGTTCACTGTAAATTTGATGATTCTTGCAAAATGCATAGCTTTGTTGCTGATCCCACTGGAATGTGAAGTGTGTTATGGACATTATCCTCTGGGAATTAAAGTAGAGGTGAAAATGTCCTCAGCAGCAGGCTAGCCATTAACTAGCTGAAAGAACATCCAAATCTCTAATAACTGGATGATTGAATTGGAGCCTGATGGAGTCCTTTGTGGCCTCTTTGCAATGATTCCTTAAAGTAATTTGGGAATTTTAAAGAAACAGAGTTGAGGTCAACAGCCTTTAGAGTAATAGCACAGCTAAGTGGTAAAGTTCATAATCAATGCAATAATAAGCCCCCACCCCAGCAAAACCTGCCATTGCATCTGAGGGCTGCTGCACCCCTCTCTGGAAATGTGTCCATATATGCACCAAGTGTGTCTCTGCCAAAGCTGAACACACAGTGAAAGGATAATGAAATCGCTTTGCCCAGTAGCCAAGCCCTGAGTTTTCATGATACCTGTATGCTGAGACCTGTTTATCTAAACCATTGCTGACTGTTATTAGGAGCCATTGTGGAAGGGCATTCATTAAAACATTGGGACATTGTTTTGCACTCAAAACTGGCACAGATACGGTGAATCCTTCAAGATCATATGTCTTCGTGGACTAGTCCTAAAGTCCTCTGGGAAGAGACCTCAGGGGTTATTTGTTTCATTCTTCTGCACTAGCCTATCAAACGTTTTTACTAGCCCCCATGCGCACACATATCTACATTAGGCAGTTCTTGCATTCTGAGAGAACCCACCCTTTCCCCCAGTCCACAAAAGTAGTAATGGAAAAGGCTGGGTTCTTATCTGAATGCAAAAGCTGATTGGCAGGTGATGCTGCAAAACTCATGGGAGATTCCTACTCAGGCCTATTCATATAACCCTAAACAGAGTTGTAGGATTGCCCAGCCAGGGTAGAAGAGCCATATGCGCTCCCAATCAGCAGTTGTGTGAACTCAAATATCAAGCTAGGAGGAGGACAGAGTGATTGAGTGGGAGCTGGGAGCTGGGTAGGACAGCTTTTCATCCACCCTTGGGGGTAGAATGGGGATAGAATATGGGTAGGGCATGCCTGTCCTACCCAGCTCCCACATCCCACACAATCACTCTAGTAACCATTGGCCAGGGGTGTAGCAAGGTTGGAGTGGGCCTAGAGACAAGATTTTAAAATGGGCCCCTCCCTCACTGAAGCTCAGCTCATGAAGCAAAGAAATCTTAAATGAGGCTGAATAGTGGTAACAAAAAGCATAGTAAAATTTGTGTGTGTGTGCGCGCGCGTGTGCATGCGTGTGTGTAAAACCTATGTGCCACAATAGAACATAATCCTAAATTATTTTTTTAAAGGTTTTGTAAATTGTGGACAATGCAAGTCATTTAATGGTACTAGAGAAAGACATGCTGTTCCGGTAGCTCCAGGTCTTAACACTCACATCAATTTCGGAGGATGAACACAACTGAAGGAAGCCCGGGCAGGTGCATGGCTGGGGGAGTCAGTCATGTGAGTTGCCTCGGGGGGGGGCCAAGGCAGTGGGCCCCCAGACAACTGTCTCCCCTTGCCCTATTATAGTTATGCCCCTGCCATTGGCCACGATCTTCAAGGGGGTGTGCCCAGTGTGATTGTGCTTTTTCAGCATCGATCACCTGCCCTTGGCAGGGAAAAGGCATTTTAACCCTTTCCTCATACCACTTGCACCACTGCCCTTGCAAGAGCCCTGCAGCCATACAGTCTCGCACTGGTACCAGGGGATGGACGGGGCACTAGTTTTCTGTAACTTCGAGTAGGGATCCTAATGCCTTCCTAGGAAGGAATATGTATATGAGGGCAGGCAAAGGATCCTGGGGTTTGGTCCATCATGACAAAGGATGCTCTTGGACTCCTAGACCCAGGCCAAGCAGTCCAGGAAGCCCCAACACACTCCTGCCCCCATGCTGGCTTACCGGCTGGGGATTAATCCTCTCGTGAGGGGGCTAGTCCACTGGGGAAAACCAGAGGTATCATGTGCTTTGGGTCTTCTATGGACTGCATACTCATGAGGTAGGTCATCCAACTACAAGGCCCCCCATGGATGTGGGGCTCTTGGTATCTCTGGTTAATAATAGAACCCATACCCCATACCTTCCCACCACTCTACCCTTCCAGACGTCCAAGCGGTCCACTCTGCTCCATGTGTCTGAGTGGTTTCAGGTGGGCAGCATTGGGAAAGAAAGGGGTTGGATCCTACATCCACAGCCAAATGGCCTGGGCTGGGACTGGCATTGTGTCATATGTAAATTGGCTGCTGCGGGGCATCCTGGGGCAGGGTACCTACAGATTTGAGCAATCCCTGGCAATTCATGTGGCTGTGTGTGGCAAAACAGCAACAATGTGGAAATGTGTTGCAAGGAGACCAAACAGTCAGAGGGAGTGCTTTGACCCCTGCTTCACAGAAGTCACCAGGACTGGGAAAGGTGTTGCTGGGGAACCGTTCCCCAGGGCTTGCATGGAACTAGCAATGGGGCTGGGTGGCCACAGCCCTCTGGCCCGCCTGCATGTCTCCATGGCCAGGCACTCTCATGAGAGAGTAGACCTTGGGAGAAGGGATCGTACATCTATTGCATGTTTGATCATCACACAGGGCTCTCAAGCCCAGCCCTGTTTCCTGTTGGATGTTTTCATGTGTTATGGCTGAGGGTGCATGCTTGCACCCCAGGGGAATGGGCTGGGGCCCCCTGACCCTACAAACTGGTTTAACCACTTTAAAAATATGGGGACTATCTTTTAACCCAAATATTGGGTTATCCAATTGATGGTAGACTTTCCTTTGCCTGTGCACATGGTACCACACCAGTCTGGGGTACTTCCAAGCCAGGGAGCCATGGCTGAATATCTGGATACACATGCACACACATACATGCAGAGTTGAGGGCACCCCTTTTTACAGTTGGAGAGAGAAGCACCATCCACGGGAAATGCAAACCATCCAGTTTGGAGTTGGAGGGAGAAGCACCATTCGGAGGGAGAAGCACCATCCACATTAAAAATGCCAACACCATCCAGGCATCCAGGGAACTTGATGCTCTGCTGCCCAACCAGACAGCACATGCAACACCTTGGAAAGGATGCCTTTCAGGGCAGTCGAACTAAATCAGGTGTGTGATTAATGAAATGGTTTCTTGAGCATGTGCACCCTCCCCTTCCCCGGATGGAAGCTTTCAAAATGTTTTGTATGGTAATTCCAAGTAAAGGTCCTGCATGCTGGGCAACTGAGTTGCTCAGTTTCTGGGCTTCGTGTGTTTGTGCCTGTATCTCTGCAGTCCTGAATTGCTGGAGACCCCTCTTGCTGTGTCCATCTTGCCATCCTATTCTTTTTGTTTGGATGGACAAGGGGTTCCCATAAGAGGCAGGGGAAAGTGGGCTTTCTCCAGTGTGGTTCTCTCACTTTAAATTGATGAATGTTAGGGATGCAGCGTCCCTGTTACCAGGAAGCAGGAGGAAGAGTGCGGAGACAGTGGAGGGTGGGGCAAAAGCTCAGAGGAGAAGCATGGCCGGCATATAGATGATCCATTTCTGGGCTGCTTTGAGCCACCCACTCTATGGTTTTGGGAGGAGCCAAAGCACAAAACTCAGGTTATGGTGGTGGCAGCATTCAGATGAAACAATGGCCCTTTTGGAACCTGAGGTTTCAGCAGTGAAACTCACTACAAACTGAACGTTCAAATTCAGGTTTGAGGTTGAAAACTGATCTGCAGTTGGGTGACAAAACCACAGTTTCAGGTATTCGGACAACCACAAACCTGAACCTTTGGAATGTTTGCTTCTGGTTTGGTGTTATATCCAAAGGCAGCCTCTGTATAACTTCACGAGGACTTGCTAGCTATAGGCTTTAATGGGGCAGGAAAACCTTTCTAATTTTTAAACTGCTGTTCAAAACTTCACCAAACCACTCAAAGGTACCCCTCCTAGACAAGCCTGAACAGAGTACATCACTCATTTTTTACCAAATTTGGAAGAAATACATGATACACTTTCTCCAATGTGGTTCTTTAAATGGATGGATGTGCTAGGGACATGATGTCCCTGGATAAAAAAGGACCACTGTGTCAATTTCCAGCACTTTTTAACTTGCTATACTTGTGGCAATTTTTATCAGATCACTTTGAAATTAGGCACATTTGTAGGCCCTGACTAGTAGATCACCTTTTTTAGTAGACCACAAGTTTTTAGTTCAACAAGCTTATTTATAAGCAATATGGTTTTGAGGCTTATAATGATGGAATAATTTCCTCCTCCTCCTCCTTCCTGCTTGCCTTAACTAAATAGGCATTCCCATGCCCCTTTAATACAAACAACAACAACAACAACAATAATAAACATTGGATAAGGATGATGAATACATGCTGCCTGGACCAGATCAGGGGTATATGGGATGGCAGTTTCCTCCTCAGATGGGGGAAATAAAAGTTACTACCTATGTTGTTGTTTTTTTACAGATTTTTGGTTCATGAATAGGACAGTTTCAAATTTTGCTGCCTGAATATTTGAGCCTTTTGGTCACATTAGGCATGCCTAATTTTTATTTTAGATTATTTAATTAGGATTTTAAATTAAATTATATTGTAAGCTGTCTTGAGTATTTGGAGATACAGGATAGAATGTTTTAAATACATACATACCTGCATACATCGTTCAAGCCATGACTGACACTGGAGACAGGTGATACTTCTTTCCAGAGAACTGAAGGTGGCCTTTGTTGCTTGTGTTGTCCATAATTCAATTTTGACGACCAACTATAATCTCTCAAGCTGGTTTCTGACACATTGCAAAAACCTGCCAATCCTGTTTGATCTGAGAAGATGGTAAGTCATCAAAAATAAAGCAATAATGGCTTCAGGAGCAACACTATGAGCAACAATGGCTCTGTTCACCATCTTCAACTCTCTAGATTTAAACAACAACAACAAAACTGCACACAATATGATCTGCATCTAAAAACACATGAGGTGAGACTATGTTAGGCAGTCAGAAGTGAAAGCAAGAATTTCCACCAAGGCCTTCAAGTGTTTTAGCTCTATGGGTTCTTGATGGCCAGAACAGAAAAATTAAGAATTCAGTGAAACAAGCCAAAAAGGAAAAGGGGAAAAGCAACACACTGTAGCCTATTCACACAACAAGCAATTTCAGTTCAAAATATAGAGAACGACATTTTTTACTTAATACCTGTCTCAGATGCCACACTTCCAGCTGAGAGAGATTTTGATTTTCTGTCAGATATAGCTAATACCCATGCTTCCTTTGCAAGTCTATGTTTCTATGAATAGTCTGACACCTAAAAACAAATTTTTCAAAGAAATTGAGTGTGTTTTTTTAAATAGAGAGAGTCACTATCAAAGCAGGGTTGAGGCTATCTTGCCATGGGAACAATTTTGATGTGAGACACACACTGCCTGCAGGAGAGTCACACGGCCTTTGGGGATACACTATCTGCCCTGGACAGGGTGATGCTCTCAGTCAGCTGTCTTGAAGAACTTGAACTCCAGTGAAGCAATGTGAGCAGGGGTGGTGGTGGTGGAGACGTTTAGGGTGACCCTCTTGGAAGTGTGCCTGATTGAAGGGTGCCAAGAGCATAGGAATGCCTCTCTGTTGCTCTTTGCAGGGGGGGGCACCGGCTGGGATGAAGGCAGAGGGCTGAGGCAGCTATTTCATGCTGGGACTGCCTCTCAGGTTGCATTTCAGCTAGGTTACTTGAGGCTGCATGAAATAGCAACTGTTTTCCCATGGGCCCTTAGTGCACATGTACCAGATTCACTGCAGTGCTCATCGAATCATCCAGTCATTGCTCATGATGAAGCAGGTGGGAGTAATGTGCTGTCTGGTGGTGGTGGTGGTAATGGCTCTGTGTGTGTGTGTGTGTGTGTGTGTGTGTGTGTGTGTGTGTGTGTTACTCATGCCTCCATAACAATATCCAGTTAAAGTCCTATTTTCTTGCTGCCTGTGCTGAATTTGTAGCTGATACAGGTATCTTCCAGAATACATCTACCTCGTATATCCACTTTTTGGAGGGGGGCAGGTTGTTATTTGATCTGATAACTTTGTGAGTGTGTACTGACTTTTAAAAGACAGGGAAACTTTATTTATTTATTTGACATATTTCTATACTGCCCACTACCAAAGTCTCTAGGTGGTTGACAGTGACAAAAACAAACCAATACATTTTAAAGTATAGCAAGTTCAAATTTTAAAAACCATCCATAAAAACTGCTAAATAGCTAAAAAGCTTGGCTGAAGAGATGGGTCTTTAGTTGTTTCCTAAAAGCCAACAGGGATGAAACAGCTCTCATCTCAGTAGGAAGTGCATTCCACAGCTCTGGGGCAACTACAGAGAAGGCTCTGCTTTGAGTCGCTCCAGACGAGCTGGCGGCACCCGGCAAATGTAGCAGATCCATAGAATTGTGGAGTTCAAGGCAGCCTTACAGGCCATCTAGTCCAATTCTGTGCCTGATGCAGGGAATCCTGAAGTTCAGCAACCCCAGCAGAGGCCTGTGCAGCCTCAGCTTGAAGGTCTCATATGCGGGACAGCCAACCCCATCCCAAGTAATTGGCTCCATTGTTGCTGCCCATTGAAATTAACTACTTTGAGTAATTTTCCTCATCATGCCAGTCTGTGGGACCTGGTTGGACTGAGGTTGGCCGTGGCATCTGTCCACCTTCTTCTATTCTGTATGTTCCTGGTGCTTCAGGATGAAGGGGCAAAGCCACAAGGGGGAAGCCACCTGGATCCTCCTTGTCTTGCACTTCAGTTCTTTGGCCATGCTTCGCTGTGAGAGCCTGAGTCACTGCAGAAGATGTCCCTTTCTCCTTATTGGCACTGCCTGCCTCTGCCCTGAATAATCCTGTGAAGTCCTGAGAGTCACAGCTCAGGACCCTAACATATAAATTCTGCATCTATACCTAGGGCAGAAAAGAGCCTTTACCATCCTCAAAAGAATCTTCTGAGTGCTTGACTACTGAACCAGTTTTGAAGTTGCTACCACTTTTATGGCCAGCAGGTTTATTCTGTTCACATTTAAGTCAACAAATAGTATATTTTAGGTTCAGGTTCAACTGTTGTTCACTGAATTAAAACCTCTCTGAACCAGTTTTTGGATTCAGATTCAGATCCACTCCCTGCTTGTGACATCACCAAGGATGCTGCTGGGGCACATCTTTCAGACTGTGCATTGTTTCCAGCATCAGCTGCAGTAAAGTAAAGTGTGCTGTTGAGTCCGTGTTGACTCCTGGCAATCACAGAGCCCTGTGGTTGTCTTTGGTAGAATACAGGAGGGGTTTACCATTGCCATCTCCTGCACAGTGTGAGATGATGCCTCTCCACATCTTCCTATATATCGCTGCTGCTGTGTAGGTGTTTCCCATAGTCTGGGAAACATACCAGTGGAGATTCAAACCAGCAACCTCTGGTTTGCTAGTCAAGTCATTTCCCCGTTGCACAATACACAACCCTAAATTGCACCTCCTCCTGCAAGAGATGTACCTCAAATCAGTACGTTTAAGATCGGCCCACTATAGATTCGAGGAAGTTAGTGTCTTATTAGTCAAATTAATATCTCTGGAATATAAACATGACGTGCTGATGGTTTTAAATGGAAACATTCTCTCTCCCCCCGCCCCCAGTTTCCTACACTGAAAATTGCCTAACAGGCAGAGTATTTCCTTACTCACCAGCTATTGTTTGGATACATTACAGTGAAATGAATGCCACATACCAAGAGTTACAAAACTCAAAGTGGAAAAGCAGCTGAGATCTGATTAGTCCTTTGGATTTCAAACACCCCTAAAGCTATGGATGAATCAAGGCTTTTCTGAGGTAGACACATTAGCAGTCACAACAGCTGGGGGAAATTCGCAAATGTTTCCATTTATACTTTGCCAGTTAACTTTCCTAATGCTATTTTACACAAAAGGTATTATGAAAAGTCCATAACTGAGACAGTCATACACTTAAAAAACCTTGCCTTAACATAGCCATTTACCAGAGACTTCAGAACTACATGTATGTGCTGTGACAAAATGTCCTGCAACGCTTTCATTTTATGCCTATCCGTTTGTTTAAATTACTGCAGCTGCAAAATGCAAAATGTGGATGGTACAATCCCAATCAGAGCTAGCAGCAGCTTTGGAAGGCAATTTTGTTTGCTGGGAGGTGGTTAAGCCCTACTTGCCCCAGCACCACTGCCCCATTCCAATTCAGGAGGTCCCAGTGACTTCTAATGTTTTAAAACATTGTAGAACTTTGACAATGTTCCTCATCAATGACTCCTAAGAAAACAGCAGTCATGGGATAAGTGGACAATTATATGTGTGGATTGCTAACTAGTTGATAGACAGGAAACAGAGGGTAGGTATAAATGGAGAGTATTCACAATGGAGGGAAGTAAGAAGTGGGGTCCCCCAGGGATCTGCACTGGGACCAGTGCTTTTTAATTTATTCATAAATGATCTAGAAGCAGGGTAAGTAGCCAGGTGGCCAAATTTGCAGATGATACCAAACTCTTTTGGGTAGTGAAATCCATAACGGATTGTGAGGAGCTCCAAAAGGATCTCTCCAAACTGAGTGAGTGGGCGACAAAATGGCAAATGTTGTTCAGTGCTGGCAAGTGTAAAGTGATGCATATTGGGACGAAAAACTTCAACTTCAAGTATACACTGATGAGATCTGAGCTGTCAGTGACTGACCAGGAGAGGGAACTTGGGGTTGTGGTGGACAGCTCATTGAAAGTGTCGACCCAATGTGCAAGAGCTATTAAAAAAGGCCAATTCCATGCTAGCGATCATTAGGAAAGGGATTGAAAATAAAACTGCTAATATTATAATGGCCTTATACAAAACTATGGTGCAGCCACACCTGGAGTACTGTGTACAATTCTGGTCACCACATCTAAAAAAGGACATTGTAGAACTGGGAAAGGTGCAGAAGAGGGCAACCAAGATGATCAGGGACCTAGAGCACCTTTCTTATGAGGCTAGGCTACAACACCTGGGGTTATTTAGTTTTTTAAAAAGAAAACTATGGGGAGACATGATAGAGGTCTGTAAAATCATGCATGGTGTGGAGAAAGTGGATAGAGAGAAATTCTTCTCCCTCTCCCATAACACTAGAACCAGGGGTCATCCCATGAAATTAATTTCCATAAAATCTAGGGCCAACAAACGGAAGTACTTTTTCACACAATGCATCATTAACTTGTGTAATTCTTTGCCACAAGATATGGTGACAGCCAACAACCTGGAAGGCTTTAAGAGGGGTTTGGATAACTTCACGGAGGAGAGGTTTATCAACGGCTACTAGTCGGAGGGCTATAGACCACCTCCAGCCTCAAAGGCAGGATGCATTTGAGTACCAGTTACAGGGGAGTAACAGCAGGAGGGAGGGCATGCCCTCTACATCTGCCTGTAGGCTTCCAGTGGCATCTGGTGGGCCACTTTGTGAAACAGGATGCTGGACTAGATGGGCCTTGGGCCTGATCTAGCAGGGCTGTTCTTATGTTCTTAACTTATCATGGAATTCTCTCATTGCTTGTAGTTTGGCTCTGAAATAGTACAGGTTATATTATTATTATTATTATTATTATTATTATTATTATTATTATTATTATTATACATTTTATATCCCGCTCTTCCTCCAAGGAGCCCAGAGCGGTGTACTACATACTACATACTTAGGTTTCTCCTCACAACAACCCTGTGAAGTAGGTTAGGCTGAGAGAGAAGTGACTGGCCCAGAGTCACCCAGCTAGTTTTATGGCTGAATGGGGATTTGAACTCGGGTCTCCCCAGTCCTAGCCCAGTACTCTAGCCACTACACCACGCTGGCTCCTATATTTTCAAGGTATGTATTTTCAGGATTGAAATTTTCTGTTTAAAATGGCAATACTAAATGATGCAGTGGGGAAATGCTTTGACTAACAAACAGAAGGTTGCTGCTTTGAATCCCTGCTGCTACTATATCAGGCAGCAGTGATATAGGAAGATGCTGAAAGGCATCATCTCATACTGAGTGGGAGGAAGCAATGGTAAACCCCTGCAGTATTCCACCAAAGAAAACCACAGGTCTCTGTGGGCGCCAGGAGTTGAAATCGACTTGACAGCACACTTTACTTTTACTTTACTTTAATCATGCCCATTCATGTTGTTATTGTTGTTATTACTATTTTTATTACTTGCTGACATGCTGCGCAGTGAGCCACTCATTCAGGAGGATCTATGCTTGTTGCTTCTGAACTTGCCAAGAGCCCATCCACGTAGCTTCCAAAAGTGGAGACTGCTCTGTGCCTCCAAAGTTGTTTGTCACTACAGCTGTGCTGCTACTGTCATTAGGAATAAGGGCAATAGGGGCACAGCAGCTATGATACGCAGCTTCAGAGACCTGGAGCAGCCTCTGCCTTTGGAAACTGCATGGATGGGCTCTTTCTTGGCTGACTCAGAAGCATCCTCTTGGATCGGCAACTCACTGAGCAGTATTTCAGCCACTATTCTTCATATACTCTTTTTTAAAAGTGCACATAACAAAGTAATAATGAGAAGATGGTTCCTTGCCCCCAATGGGCTCACAGTCTAACACAAGGTAGACACCAGCAACAGCCATTGGAGGGACACTGTGTTGAGGTTAAATAGTGCCTGTTGCTCTCTTCCTGCTTAATATAAAGAGAATCGTCACTTTAAAACATGCCTCATTGCCCATTTAGCAAGGGGGCAATGTAGAATGTATAAGTGGTGCACACAGATGCTTGTGCATTCTTGTGTCAGGACTAGGGATGTGCACAAAACGGATTTTGCATTTTGTTTCGCGCTCAGAATATGAAATGTCGAAAATGGTTTAATTGAAACAATTAACAATTGAACCAATTGGAACACGCTGACTGTTTCAATTAAACAAACTCGAGATGTTTTGAGTGTTTCAAGTGCCATTTTGAAGAGCTGGGAATTTTTAGGGAGAGCTGGTCTACCAATTGTGGCCGGAGGGTCGACCAGTCCTCCGAGGCAGGCTGATGCCTTGAGCTCCGTACTCCGAGGCATCCTCCGAGGTGGGCTGACGCCTCCACTCTGGGCTAAGTCTGGAGTGGAGGAGTCCTGAGTGAAGGCGGGTAGACCAGGCCTCCGCTCCAGACTTCGCATGATGGCCCGCCTTGAAGGACTGGTCTACCTGCTGACCCCAATCGGTAGAACAGCTCTCCCCGGAAAAAGAGCCCTCAAAAATGGCACTCAAAACACTGAAAGCATTTCAAGTTGAAGTGGGAATGTTTTGTTTCAAGCTTGAAACACCCAAAACAATTCATTCCAAGCTTGACACATTTTGAGCTCAGAATATTTTGCACATCCTTAGTCAGGAGTAGATACTGGAGCAAAGCTGGTCATCATTCATGGTTCTACGTGCTAGAGAGTCAGCATTGAGAAGAAAATAGGCTCTCTCTAGAATCCCTCTTCAACTCAACTTTCTCAGCAGACAAAGGGCAGGATCAACTGATGTCTCATTTTCTGGTACTTGGGAAATCCCATTATTCAAGCAATTCCATGTACTCTGATTGACCTCCCTATACAGTATTACTTCAGGCACCAGCCCACTTTGGTAGCTTATAAAAGATAAGGAGAGTCAGAGGCACAGCCACCAGTGCAGCCACCGGTGGGCTGCTGGTGGCGGGCCACCTGTAGGTGGTCACTATGAAAATGAGGAATATTTATATACCACTATGTATATTTAAGAATATTTATTACCACTATTCAACAAAAGTTCCCAAAGCGGTTTACATAGATACAAATAAAAAAATTAAACGGCTCCCCATCCACTCTTTGTTCAGAAGTACCCGGAAGTACCTGGTGCACATGTGCACAGTGGGCACGTGCATGCGCACATTGTGCTAGCGCACCTGCCCAATGTGTGAGCACACACACCCAGCGTGCACATGTGCACCAGCTACTTCCTGGTACAGCCGGTGGAGGGAAAGCAGAGGGAGGTGTAAGTGCACCCTCCCCCACCCTTATAGTCTGACCCCCCCACCTTCAAACCACCCCACCCGGTTCTGTGCACATCCCCATTCCCCATATCTAGCAGGTTTTTAAAAAGCACTCTAAATGCAATTATTCCACCAAGCCTTTGATTAGCTGTAAGCTGGTTTTTATTGTTCTACTGTTTAAAATTGTTCTAAAATTTTAACTGTTTAACTGTTTTAATTTGGTTACCATTCTGGTTTTATCATTTGCTTTGTCAACCGTCATGAGACATTGGTATGTGGCAGTACAGACATGTAATAAATAAGCAAATATAACAGTAATAATCTTAAGATCCTTTTAGATCTCTTGGCGACTCCTGATACCATTGACCATGGTATCCTGCTGGGTTGCCTGAAGAAGGTGGGATTGGGTCACACTGTTTCACAGTGGTTCTGTTCCTACCTCTCTGGCAGATTCCAGATGGTGTCACTTGGAGACTATTGCTCTGAAATGCAAGAGCTAAAGTGTGGGGTTCTACAAGGCTCCATACTGTCTCCAATGCTTTTTAACATCTACATGAAACTGCTGGGAGAGACCGTCAGGAAGTTTGGTCTGGGATGCTTTCAATATGCTGATGACACCCAGATCTATTTTTCTATACCAACTTCATCAGGAAATGGCATGACCCCACTAAATGCCTGCCTGGAGACGATATTGGGCTGGATGAGGGATAACAGACTGAAGTTGAATCCAAACAAGATAGAGTTACTGTCTGTAGGGGGTTGGGATCCAAGAGATGGTTTAGAACTGCCTGTTCTGGATGGGGTTACACTCCTGCTAAAAGATCAGGTTCATAGTCTGGGAGTGCTCCTGGATCCCAAACTCTCCTTGGTCTCTCAGACTGAGGCTGTGGCCAGGAGTGCTTTTTATCAGCTTCAGCTGATACGCCAGATATGTTCATTCTTGGAGACTAGTGACCTTAAAACAGTGGTATATCTGCTGGTGGTAACCTCTAGGCTTGACTACTGTAATGCACTCTATGTGGGGCTGCCTTTTTATGTAGTTCGGAAACTACAATTGGTACAGAATGTGGCAGCCAGACTGGGTTTACCTGAAGGAACCATATAACACTAATTCTAAAAGTACTGCATTGGTTGCCGATATGTTTCCAAATGAAATACAAAGTGCTAGTTATTACCTATAAAGCCCTTAATGGCTTAGGTCCAGGGTATTTAAGAGAGTGCCTTCTCTATCGTGAACCCTGTCACCTATTAAGATCATCTGGAGAGGTCCGGTTACAGTTGCCGCAAACCCATTTGGTGGCAACTTGGGACTGGGCCTTTTCTGTGGCTGCCCTGGGGTTCTGGAACATGCTCCCTGCTGAAATAAGAGCATCTCTTTCTCTGCTTTTAGGAAGACGTACCCTTTTTCCCAGGCCTTCAACTGAGACTCAGTTTTTAAAATTTTAATGTGTTTTTATCTATTATGATTTCATCTTTTTATGAATTTTAAATGTGTTATGTTTTATGTTTTTAATTCTGTACACCACCTAGAGATTTCTATACTAGGTGGTATATAAATAAAATAAAATAAAATAAAATAAAATAAAAATTAACAGTTGTAGTAAGGGAAATAAGAAGCCAGTTGAGAATTATGGGCTCAGAAGAGTTGAAGAAAATATTTAGTTGGAACAGAGGAAACTCAGAAGAGACACTAACAGGCACTGGTTCTGGGGACTACTCTAACAAACTCTGGAATACATGATTTAAGGACTGCAGTTGAAGAAAAAGAGGTTGGGTAAAATTGGTGTATTTGAAGCAATTGACTGTTGACAATTTTATGATGAACCTAGGTTTGTTATAAAACTAATAATATTATAGAGAACAAAATTATTTTCTTTCTCTCAAATTCTTTTCCTTCTCTCAGGGTCACCCAATGAAGTTTATTTGCAGTAGTTTCAGAACAAACAAAAGTAGTTCTTTACACATTAAGTTCTTCACACATTGGTAACCTTCAGACATAATGTGGAACCGTGGGTCCAATGGACCTGTGGCTCCATGCCCCCCATCCCCAACTCACACACTCCCGTCCGCATTCGGATGAAATGGAGAGCTCCCTTTCTACACTCTCACTGACTGCAGTGAGGAGGAGGAACTGGTTGCCGCGGCTTCCTTCTTTAATGAAGGACAGCCCTGGCAGCCAATTGCAGCCAGAGTGCAGGAGAAGCTTCCTCTTTCAACTCCAGTTGCAAAAGGGGGAAACTGCTGTGCCCGTGTTTAGATGTAATGCTGGCACCACAGAACTGGAGTTAAAAGCGGCGCAACTTCATTCATACCAAAGGTACAAATTGGAGTACGGGGTACTTGGCAAAGAGGCACCTTTTAATGTGGTGATTCTCTTCACTGAGCAGGGGGAGAGTAACTGACCCTATCCACCCCCAGCACAGTACTTCCAGTGACTGTTGCTGGTGTCTATCTTGTGTTTCTTTTTAGATTGTGAGCCCTTTGGGGACAGGGATCCATCTTATTTATTTATTATTTCTCTGTGTAAACCACTCTGAGCCATTTTTGGAAGGGCGGTATAGAAATCGAATTATTAATAATAATAATAATAATAATAATAATAATAATAATAATAATAATAAACTTGTGGGTCCATTTCCCCCCTAAGCTGTGGTTGCCCACATTCAGACGTACAGTTTCCAAAACTGGAGGTGAAGGGACCTCCAGTTTTGTGTTACCTGTAGATGTGGCCAATGCCTTATTAACAAGAAGTGCTCTTCCAAGATTTGGAGATGGTCACTAGCTTAGATAGCTTTTTAAAAAAGTATTGGTGCACTTCATGGAGAATAGGCCTGTTATTCATCATGACTATTAAATGGAATTTCCATGCATTGTACTGCACTACCAGGTGCTGGGGACAAACAATAGGGAATGGTCACCATCTTTATGTCCTGCCTGTGAGCTGCCTGAGAAAATCTGTCTAGCCATTGCTGGAAACAGCGCTGGTCTAGATGAACCTTAATGCCATTCAAGAATTGGATTAGCACTTCTTATATTGTTAATCCATTGGATCTCAAGGAGATTTTCTATGGAAACTACAAAATCAACAACAATATAATTGTTTTTTATAGTGCACGTATGCCAAGTTGATGCAAAATATACAGCAGTTTTCATTATGAGACTTGCTGTTGCATGTGATCTGATTAGAAATGGAATTGATACAGGAGTATTTAATGTAACATTTCACTTCCAATCTTGGTTGGAAGTTGATTTATCCATGAAGGGTGAAGATGCCTGGCATTTGGGGAGGGGGATTGGTGTCCATGGGGTAACAGGGTAGCCAAAACACTCTGTTCACATGATCACATATAGATCAGGTGTTCAGAAACCAGGTTATTAGATAATCTGATCTCCTTAGGTGAGATCACTGATTAGTCCTGTGCCACAAGCTTCAGTCTGAAAGAAGGGACCATATCATAGGGTTCATGTAATTAGAGCAAGTGCAGACACCGTTGCTTCCTGAACAGCTGCCTCTGCTGGGCCAGAGCTTTAGGAGGCCTCCCAGTGAAACCAGATCTGCCACTCTGCAGAAAACACGAGCCCATTCTGTCATATGTCATGTCAGTACAACTAGTTCAAGAGATATGGCTCTTGAAAGGTAAGCTAAACCTTGAAACCTCAGTGTATCTCTTAACAAGAGGATTCGAAGCATAGCTAGAACAGAAAGTCTGGACTCAGGGAACTGTCACCTGAGGTGTCACAGGACAAACCTCACTAAGAAGCACTTCGATATCTGCAAGAGGATAAAATTCATTAGGTTGGACTGGAGAGAGGTTTTTTTTAAAAAAAGTGTGTTGCTTCAAAGACTGCTTCCCAGCACAGCATCCTTCCAGTGGCTGTTGCTGTCTACCTTCTGTTTCTTTTTTAGATTGTGAGCCCTTTGGGGACAGGGAGCCATTTTATTTATTTATTTATTTATTTATTTATTTATTTATTTATTTATTTATTTATTTATTTCTATGTAAACTGCTTTGCCAACTTTGGTTAAAAAGCGGTATATAAATATCCATCATATTCATATTCCAAATTATGGATACAGTACATGTACTGCATACTAAAAAACCAAATTCGTTAAGGTAGGGTCTAAATTCTGTGATAGGAAAAACGGACATCTGTGACCTGTGTAAACTATGCAGTTTGTCATAGTTTCTCTTCTTTGACATAATTCTGGCATTTTAGACTTGTGCATAATTGATTCTGTTTCCACTGTCATGAAAAGGGCAAGGAGCTATACAAAATACTGAGCACCGCTCCTGACTACCTGAAATCTTATTCCGCAATTAGGTTTCTATGTGTGCATACAGCAAATGCAGTTGCTGATACTCATCTGGATCTGGATCTGCATCCACATTATCTGGGCCCCACTGTACTTCACTATCCAGAGTTCATTAAACCATTCAGTTTCAAGACAGCTAGATAATTAATGGGTGGTGGCTAGTTTTTCAAAGGTTACTTAGGTTTGTTCATTAAATTATGTTTTCTCATATTTCCCTCAGTATCCCAAAAAGTTGTTTGTATTGTGGTTTGGCCAGTATGCAAATTTTAATTAATTAATTAACCAAGCAGTAAAAAAGAAATAACAATCCTGAAATAACATGTGGTAAATAAGATTCATAGGAACATAGACCATTGGTCTATCTAGCTCAGTCTTGTCTTAGCTAAGGGGACAAGTCATGCTTGCTACCACAAGACCAGCTCTCCTCTCCTCTCCTCTCTCCTCTCTGATTAAAGATTTTAATCAGCCATTATATTAGCCAACTGGCAACTTGCAGGCCAGAGCTAATTCTTGAAGCATTGGTCTCTATACAGGCATGGCATCTAGTGTGTGAACATTATACACATGGGATAGAGCTAGCTAGCACAACTTTGATCTCCTCCCATGTCTTCAGGAGAATGTCTAGGTTATATAAGAGTGTTTGTTTGTTTGTTTATTCAATTTCTATACTGCCCTTCAAAAAATGACTCAGGGTGGTTCACACAGAGAAATAATAAAAACAAAACAAAACAAAAAGATAATCAAAATGTATCCCTCTCCCCAAAGGGCTCACAATCTAAAAAGAAACATAAGATAGACACCAGCAACAGTCACTGGAGGTACTGTGCTGGGGGTGAATAGGGCCAGTTATTCTTCCCCTGCTAAATAAAGAGAATCACCACATTAAAAGGTGCCTCTTTGCCAAGTTAGCAGGGGTTATTCCCAGTTTGTACAACTTGTGACCCACTGAGCCGAATGCAGCTCCCTGGCCATGTGTGGTCTGCCAGGTGCCTCCCCCCATTTTGGACTTTCCCACCAGCTGCAAGATAGGCATTTGATTGAGTTCCCCGTGGGCTGCTATATATAGGGTAGTGGACTGTTTGGCTAGATGGGTCACAAATTCTGTAGGCCTTATCCAGACCATCAGTTAAAAGCTGCCCCTACTGCAGTTTTGGCTAGGGGTGTGCACAAATTGTGATTCGATCAACGATTTGATGCACAGCCCAGGCACCTTTAAAAGTGAGGAGAGCAGGTCTGTACCTGCTCCTTGCAGCTTCCTGCAGTGGCATCACCCCCCAGCACCACCCCCCCAGCCCTGGCACTCCCCCAGTTGCCCTCATGTGACAACACACACATGGTCTCTGTGCATGCGTGGTGGCCATTTGTGTGACCAGCAACCATGGCATGGCCAGCCACTGGAGGCTGCATTCAGCTGGAATGGAGTTGAGGGAGAAAACTTCACCCACTCTTCCTCCCTGATTGCCTGTGCAGGCTGTCCTTGAAGCAAGAAGGAAGCCCGCACAGCCAGTTCCCCCACCTCTTTGCAGTCTCACTGACTGCAGAGAGGATGCTCTCCCTGTAATCTGAATGCAGACGGGAGGGTGGAGGTGGGTGGGGGGTGGCAGAACCATAGGTGCATTGGACCTGCGGTTCTGCGTGACGTGTGAATGTGGCCCCAGGATTCAAATGTCCCTATATAGCAGGGACAGTCTCTATTTTCTGGTATCTGTTCCTAGTAATTGACTCCCCCTATTTTGTCCCTATATTTACCTCTTAGGGATGCCTTGTTCAATTTTTTTTGTTCAGGTGCACTGCTAGAACTGCCATTCCTCCAGATTCAGCTCTCTCCACAGAGTTTCTAGTGGCTGGCAGGATGCACCGTATCTCTAATTCACTTGCTTGTAAATCGGAACACAATATTAAAGTGCTATGCAGTACACAGCATTTAGCAGGTAGAATCTTTTCTTCAGCAATGTGTGTAATAGTGAGTGGGGAGGGGGGTTTAGGCAATAATCCTTGATATAAGAATTAGTTATTATATGTGTATCCCTCTTGTCCATCTGTGAAATGTTGGAAGATTCCCCTGCTAACTGAACAAAAGAGGCATCTTTTATAGTGGTGATTCTCTTTTATTTAGCAGGGGGAAAGCAACTGTCCCTATCCATCCCCAGCACACATCCCTCCAGTGGTTGTTGCTGGTGTCTATCTTCTCTTTCTTTTTTAGATTGTGAGCCCTTTGGGGACAGGGAGATATTTTATTTATTTATTTATGTCTATGGGAACTTTGGGAACTTTTGTTGGGAAGCAGTAGATAAATATTTGTCGTATTTGTCTTTGTAAGATATGGACTTAATTCATCTGCTTGGGTAATCTAGAATAATGTGCTCTGTGTGCACCTATTCTCCTGCTTTCCAGTAGTGGCATGCTTGTAGTCGGAAGTGTACACTACATCTCCCAGGTTGTTTGGGTACATCCCCACCACCACCACCACACATATTCACAGGCATGTCCCTGTTTTTATTTGTGACATATTGGAGGGCATGATTGCAGAATAGTCTTCCTGACTAGGGTTAGGATAGCCTTGCTGTGTGTTTGCTGTTGTGGGGCGGGGGGGGAGGCGGCACAGGGAGCACAGGAGTGACCTTTCCCCAGAGGGCTTGATGCACTGAAAAGGAAACCATGAAATTCAGTAGAGCTTATTTCCAACAAAGAATACATAGAATTACAACATAAATGTTGCAACTCCAATTTTAACATGTTAAAAATAATCAAAGGTCCATTAAAATATCCCCCCCACACACACACAAATTGCTGCAGCAAGTTACTCTTAAAAGTATACAGCTACTAAATAGAAATGTAATTTAAGCTGAGATAAAGCAGAAGCTTAGACCACTCTTATTCATGGGATTTTCTCCAGCTTTATCTTTTGCATTGTCAAAACTCAAACAGACGGAGCAGAAGGAGTGCATTCAGTTCCGAAACTGAAGCCAGAACAACAACGAAAAGATCCAGGCAATCTGGTCTGTTCCTCGGAAGGAGGATTTACAAATAGTGGAATTGTCACCCTCTCTTAAAGCAAAATGATTATTGCCTTCTTTTAAATTTAAAAAAAAAAGAATTAACAGACATGCAAACTTTTAATGTAAAGGTTTGGGGTGTTGTTGGTTTTTATATTAATGGGGATTGGTTAAAATAATAGATGCAGATTTTTACATGAAAATGCAGCATAATGCATTTCTAAAATTGAGAGAACTGATTAGACTGAGAAAAATATTTGGGACCTGTTCAGAAGAAGAAAAGTGAGATTTGCTGAAAGTGTGCTAGTGTTCTGCATGTAATAAAGTAACAACTGCATATAACAATGTGCTCTCTCTCCACACAGCTAGATCTACACAGGCACCAGAATGAGGTGGTAGAAACTTGAAGTGATAAAGTAGACCAGAGCCGCACAACTTTAGCCCTCCAGCTATTGCTGGACGATAACTTTTATCATCCCCAGCCAATATACAGGGATGATGGGCAGTGTACCATCTAACACTTTTCATTTGTACGTGGAATGAGTTTTGTTCTGGGTGGCAGTAGCAAGGCAGCATGTGTGCATTTGCATTCAGAGTGTGGCCTTCCTGCTTCAGCCTGAGCGGAATCTAAAATTAACTGAGTGGACATCAAAAAAACTTGTGTGTGCATGTACATGCATACACCTTAGAAAAGGCTGGCTTATCCTAGCCCCCACCCCCACCCCGCTGGTTTTGGACTACAACTCCCATAATTTCCAGTCACAGTGGCCAATAGCCAGGGATTATGGGAGTTGTAGGCCAACTTCTGCAGGAAAGCCGAAGTTGAGCAGCCCTGCCTTAGAGGGACCACTGATTATGGGAGTTGTTGTCCAACCGCTGGAAGGCTAAAGCTATGCAGCCCTGGAATGCACTGTGCACTTCAGAGTGCACAGAGGGAAGCCATTTTTAAATATTTTTCCATGTAAAAAAAAGAATCTCCACATGCAAACAATTAGCACACCAAGAAGAAAGTGTATAGTCCAGCACTGTCTTTGCTGTGTTCCTTTTCCACTTGCAAGGCTTTCTTTACATAGGGGAGTATTTTAAACTGTCATTTCCAATCCACTGTCACCTCAGTGGCTATCGGTCACCTCAGAACTGTATCAGCCTGTTCCCACAATGCGTAGATCCAGTATGGGGAATGAAAGTCAGGGTTCTCAAAATCTGGGTGGTAGGTCCTCAGAAGGAGGCTCAAGCAGTCAGTGTAATATGAGAAGCTTCATGCCCCAAGCTTTGTTCACTCTCTGTCTGACAAGCTGATTGTTTGGTGCAATGACCTACTTAAGTGCAAATGTCCTCTTTTTCTGCAGGCCATCTATATATATAATTCTCCTAGGTGTGCCAGGGAAAAATGCGTCCCGGCAGCTCAGCTGATTGGCTGGGCTGCGGGAGCGCCTGATTGGCTGGCGCACCCAGGAGAATTAACGCCTGGCCCAGCCGCGGATGTTAAGGCGGCACTCGGCCCGCTGGCAGTGGCGGCGGGGGCACTGGGCCCGCTGGCAGCCGAGGCGGGGGCACTGGGCCCGCTGGCGGCAGCGGCGGCCGCAGCGGGGGCACTCGGCCCGCTGGCAGCAGCCGCAGCGGGGGCACTCGGCCCGCTGGCGGCGGCCGCCGCCGCACTTGACCCCACCAGAGACCGGGGGGTGGAGAGAGAGAGGTAGCCAGCCCCAAAGAGCGCACAGATGCTCTGTGCGGGGTCGGCTTGTTTCTTTTAATTCTCTTGCAGGGGAGAGCTTAAGGAATACTTGGGGTTGCTATCTTTTGATGTAAAGTGCCACTCAGGGACAGAGCCACCAGTGTGCGAACGGGTTCAAAGAACCCGGCCCGCCAATAGAAAAGGCTGACAAAAGCCCCTGTGCACATGACATCACATGCACAGGGGTGTGGCCTCACACTCCAGAGAGCCCCGAGCAAGCTCTCTCCCACCCACACCCTGGTTCTGGAGAGAAAGCTATCCCCTGGTTATTTCAGGCAGTGTTTGCTGCCTGACAGCCTTTCCCTTTCTTTCCCTCCAGCGAGGGAGATAAAGAGAAATAAATGTTGCCAGGCAGCAAGCACTACCTGAAATGAATGGAGGAGAGCTTACTCGGGGAGAGCTTACTCGTGTGCGTGGTGTCACATGCATGGGGCGTCACTAGAGGGGCTGCCATGCGGGGCCGGACACAGGCCGCCATTCGGCTGACTCCACACCTGGCTGCCACTCCCTGAGGGATGGAGCCAGAGTAGGCAGAGCCTGAGCAATCTCATAGGTCAGGATCAGATCTGGGACAAAACCCAGTGGGGTGGAACTTGGCAAAATTCACAGTTCATTGGCTTTTTCAGGGTGCAACCAGACAAGATAACAGGAGATCTGTGAGTGGATTTCCCATGGTATACATTTTTTACGATAATACCATCTTGAGGTGGAGTGTCAGCTGTGAAAAAGATGGGGAGTCAAGGATTAAACCTCTTCCCTGGTACCATGGTCCTGATCTGAATCTGCCCTATTCCACCCAATTCCATTGACTATGCAAAAAGACCAAGGTGTTCTTCACACAGCAAGCTTTACCACGAGTTCATTGTGAGGCTTTACTGCTAACTTGAAGTTGTTTCCAAAAACCAATGCAAAAAGTGGATTTTTAAAAAAAAAACCGGATATAAATCAGGCTACACTCTAATGCACAAGTGAAAACCCCAAATTGTGCGTGAAATGCTCCTCAATAGTTTGCAGGGTCTTCGGGGTAAATCTGCCTGATATGTGAACACACACCCTCCATTCTGGAGGAGATGTGAGCTAAAGGGCTTTTGCCCTTTGTGAAAAACACCCAGGTCCAGTTTGGTCCTCAGACTCCAATACTGTTGTTGGCCTGAGAAAAAACTCTATCTATCTATCTATCTATCTATTTCACATATTTGTATACTGCCCAAAACGCAAGTCTCTTTTGTGGTTGTCCCAGTTGATTGGCAATCCTGGGAAACTATAGGCCTGCCCAGCACACTCCTGTTTCTTTGCTCTTGTTTAAATTAGTCTGCCTGTCTCTTTGAAAATGAATGCTACCATCTGGACTGACTGTCTTTATTTTGTTTTATATGAACAGTTTTTTGTTGGGCTTTTTTCCTCTTCACTGTGACAAACTTTGGAACTGCCTGATTTAAACAGTCCATACACTTATGAAAGAAGATTGTTCATAAACATTACAGAATATCCTAAGAACATGTCCTTCAACTGCTGAGTAAATCTAAGGGTACGTTTGCACAGGTGCAACTGACCCCAGTTAGGGTTGTCACTTGTTTCACTGACCCTGCGAAACAGCAACGTTGACATGTAGAAATGTAACAGATGGAGTATATCACTTCATTTCCATGCCAGGAGCATTTCCAGACAGCAGGTTTTACTGCGAATTTGAATTTGCCCAAAAAAATCAACATTAAAAACGGATTTATTTACCCCAGACATAAATTGGGCTATGCTCTAACTGGGTTTTCTTTCTAAAACCCGAATCATGTGTGAAGCTTTCAGGGACTTCGGGGTAAATCTGACCAATATGTGAATGCACACCCTCCAATCTTGAGGTGAAGCGAACGAAAAGCCCTGTCCGGAAATGCTCCAGGAAAAATTTCACCTGCTGAGTTTTGCACATCAGGCAGATAGTAAAGGCAGAAGAGCAGGCCAGGCTCTTTTTTCTGATAAGATGGCAACACTACAAATATACAGTGGCCACCACTCAGCTAATTCCATTGCTTTTTGTGTTGCTCTGCTTATTATATAGGATGTCCAGGTAGTATCGAAGAGCCTGAAGCAGAAAAATCTGTCAAGCCAAGGAAGCAGAACAGAAAACCCCACACAAGAAGGAAATAAACACAATGAACATTTAATTATGAATTATCCACTCTGCTGCATAGGACACTGTGACCACAACTACTGCCTTAATTGGCAAAGTGTTCACATCCTTGTCCCTGGGATCTGAGAGCCAGTGGTTAACATTTGAGTGGACTGAATGTAGCAAACATGTCCATATACCCTGGCTTTTTTGTCCTCTCTCATACCACTTTTGTACTCATTTCCATGTGCGTTTGAATGATAGAAGCATGGCAGTGTGGTGTTTTTGGTTATTCCATTCCTTGATCCAGGCCAGCTTTTGAATACGGCTTTAATTACTTGTCATCCAGTCCTGGAGTAGAAGCAGGGCTAACAAACAGCCAGCAGCAAGAGCACGGAAAAGCAGTCTGCACTTGCCACTCTGTACATATGTATTTCATTAACCTATTAATATTCTTGATTCCACTCCACTGCCTTGTCCTTGCATACCACAACTCTTTCCCTTGGATTCTATTGACAGCTGGAACACCCTCAACAGTTTAAAATTGACACAAAGAAGCAGAACATCATGGATGAAATGATAATCAGCAGCAGTACAGATAAAGGGAACGTTTGAGGAGCAACTCCTCACTTAAGTTGTTTTTGACACTCACCAAAAATTGAAGGCTGTCCATAACAGATGAAAAACATTTGCGGGGAAGATAGGGGTTTTTTAGGTTTGACAGGGGAAGTCCAAGAAAATGAGGTGGGGGAGGACTCCTCAAATGCTGGGGTGGAGGGCTCTGTGCCCCTGTTGATCAGCCTTCTACAAAGCAGGCCCTATTATGCATGTTTTAGTTTACTGAGCCAGGGAGCATAGCAGCAGCAGCAATCTGTGGTCCAGGTCTTGACTACTGTGTCCAACTTAAAGTTGTGCCATCAAGGCAGTGTCAACTCCTGGCGCTCACAGAGCCCTGGGGTTGACTTTGGTAGAATACAGGAGGGTTTTACCATTGCCATCTCCTGCACAGTATGAGATGATGCCTTTCTGCATCTTCCTATATCGCTGCTGCCTGATATAGGTGTTTGCTTACCTGGAACAAAATACAAAAGAATTTGTAACCAGTTTAATTGGCAGAATAATAATTTTTAGCCAGCCTTTTAAGCAATGGGGGCCAGTTTTAGGCAATGAGGGGGAAATTTTAGTTGGTAAAGATGCAAGTTGATACTCAAGTTTATTTCAGGATGTTGTAGAATGAAAAAGAAAATATTCGAGATTATCTTTCCTAACTAACTATGCAACCACTTTTGTATAAGAAATTGTCAGTTTCATCTACTGTGTTGATTATCTCAAAAAAGGCACTTGCACTAAACGTTTTGTAATGTGAGAGCATTTTTTTTTCTTTTTGCTGGAGTGAGATCTACATTTTATAAACAAATACAGCTGCACATTTTTAGAGGTGCTCTTACCCCTGGACATGGGAACGAGATCCAGGGCCTCCACATTCCCTGGCTGCCACCCCTCATCACCAGTCTTCTTTAATCTGTCCTGGGTGGTGTGGTCACCGTGCCATGCCACTACGCCATGCTGCGCCAATTGACCAAGTTTGATTGTGACCTGTGCTTTAGAGAGAGAGTGGGGAGTGGGGAAAGAAATATGTGGGATGGGAATATGTTAAGTTGTGTCTTTAAATGTTTCTGCTAATGCAGATTTGCTAATGCATATTTGCATAAACAGACCTGTTGTATATTCTTACATTCTTGTGAGTTCAGTTGCTGTTTGTGCCCTCAAGAAACCACAAGTTAAAAGTAAGTGTGTGTGTGTGTGTGTGTGTGTGTGTGTGTGTGTGTGTGTGTGTGTGAGAGAGAGAGAGAGAGAGAGAGAGAGTAGGGGGATGATGCTTAACCTGCAGCGGGGGGCGGGCGAGGGGGGGGCTGGGGACTTCAAAGACCTTTAGGTCCAGGCTCCAAAATTACCTAGGTGCTTCTCTACACATTTTACTGAAATTTGATTGATTGATCTAAAATGATTTATCAACTCCAAGTTATGTAACTGATGGAGCTTCTTCCCTCAATTCTGGCTCTATGGGGCTGAAACTGTGGTGCCAGCATTTGGATGTAATGCTGGCATCGCAGAACTGGAGTTGGAGGCGCTGAAACTCTTCGGGGAAGGAAACCGTGGGTCCCTTCTCAGCTTAAGCTGTGTCCTGAATTTGGATGTGCATCCAAGGAAGCCAGAGGTGAAGGGACCTCCAGTTTCCTGTTATGTCTAAATGTGGCAACTGCCATGTTCAAGTGTAACTCAACAGGGCCACTTTAGATATTTTAAATATTATTTACTATTGCGTACATGAACAATTTTTGAACAATTTGTAATGGGGGCAAGAAGAAAATGCCTCAGATAAATTGAAACACGATATCTTTCTCCAGGGAACAGGAATAAATTCCTTGACATTCAAGGAAGCAGAGGGAACAATATCAGGCACCTCCATTGTAAGATAAAAGCAGGGGGCAATTGAAACTGATCTTTGATGACTTGTGACTCAGTATCACAGCAGCCCAGGGTGGCTGACTGTTAAGTATTCCTTGGAGAGTGAAGTGAGTAGTGTAGAGCCGCCAAGAACGTGTGCAGCTAAGAGGCAAGAGAGATCATTCTGACTTGCCAAAGGTCACACTAGGTATAGGATGACTGTGAGGGTGTGCCAGTCATTCCTGGTGTCAGGAAACGTAGGCAAAGGTTGCTTTTTAACTTCGCTTTTAAAAGGTTTATTAGGAGCGGGGCATCACAAAGACCAGTTCCTATTTAAATGTTTAAGTTGCAAAGAAACCTCCTGAATAAAAATTGTCCTAAGGTTTAAAAACTGTGATTTATTGAAATGATTGTTTAAAAGAAAGAAACGGATCATCCACTGGTACCATTATCATATACAGAATTTTAACAATGTTTAGCATTTGTATAGTGCTTTTTGGATGTAATTCTTACATCAGCCCTGTAAAATAAGTATCATCATCCATCATCATCATCATCATCACCACCACCACCATCATCATCATCATCCTCATATTGGAGCTGGGGCTGAGAGGGAGTTGCTTGCCTCCTAGTGATTACATTTCAGGGGCAAGATGTGAACTAGGAAGGTCATGAATCATTTACTCTCTTAGCCACTACACTACACCAGCTCCACGAACTTTCCCAGGAAGAGTTCTGTACATGAATAACTTCATATCAATCATTTGAGATATTAAGATTGTGCACACTACCATAATAGGGGCGGGGAGGGAGGGTGGGGATGAAGGCAGGGTTGAACCTACCGATGATCTTTACGTTCCCCTTTGGTGTGTGGCCACGTGCCCACACGATCCATGCTGATCCGAGCAGCACGGTTCTCTGGAGGCCAGGAAAATGAGTCCCGGCCTCTGGGAATCCTAAGGTGTACCACTGAGCAGTATGGTGCATTGAGCGATTCCCCCTCAGGCCGGGTGCTCTAGAAGCCTGACTCTCTAGGCACCTTGCTCTAGGCGCCTGGCTTGTGCCCTTTAACACAGGTAAAAGCCTGGGTTAAAAAAACCCGGGCTACCGGGGGATGCAGCACCGGGATTGGTCCCAATCCCAGCACTTCAAAGGAGCAGCTCTACTCAGATAGGAAGGCCCAAGCCTGGGTAGAGCTGCTTGTGTGAATAGCCTTATTGCCTAAATTGCTTGTCACTCAGAACAGATGTTTTGCATCCCAGCTTCAATCTTTAGCAACTCCAGGTAAGGCTGAGGGGGGGGGGGACTTCCTGTCTGGAACTTGGAGGGCCACTGCCAGGGTAGACAATACTGCAAAAGATAAACCAATCCTCTGACTCAAAATAAGACAGCTTCCTATGAACACGGAAGTCGTGGAAGCATGGTCGCATAATCATTTAACCATTTAAACCACAAATGCAGATCATTCTTTGCAAACTGTTGTGCTTGACTAGTAGTCTGAGATGGCACATTTGAACTCGGGGTGTGCACAAAACTGAGTTGCCCGGTATGGTTAGAGTCCAGACTGTACTCGAACCACACTGGGTAAGGGTATGTCCAGTTTTGTGCACCTCTACCCCCCCCCCCCCCCGTTCAGTTCAGGTTCAGGGGGTTTGAGAGTTTTTAATTAAAAATTATTTTTAACAGAAATAGAACTGCCACTCTGGGAGCTTCTCCGAGGCTGCAGAGTTCAGTCTCCAGAAGTTCTCTCTCCCCTTGCCAGCCTCCAGAGGCCCATTGGGCATGTGCGGTGGACTCAAAAATGGCTGCCACTATGGGGGTGAGACCCAGAATGGGCCAAAGACTAACCAAACTAGATGATTTGGCACATAATGGAGGCCAGCGGGGGGGGGGTGTACCTCTGAAGACACCACCTCCATGGGCGAATCTAAGCCCCCGGACCAGGTGGCAGTAAGTAAAATTTATTTTTTTAACTAAGAAATTATACACACACACACACACACGTGAACCCCCCAAACAGGCCGGGGGGGGGGTGTTCAGCTCGATATCAGACTCAACGAGGTGGGATGACAAGCAGGTTCGTTTCCGAACCTGTTCACACATCCCTAATTTGAACCAGCCCCTTGCAAGATGGTGAACTTTGTATTCAGTAGGATTTCCAACTTGAATCCACTGGCAAGTGCAGAGTCACTTTTGAAGAGATAAATTTCACTTCTCCTGATGAAGTCCTGCTCAAGCAGGAAGAAACAGGTAAAAAAAAATTACCTAGGATACCTGCTGAGTAACATTTGGACAAGGAGCAACAACTTGAATATGAACTTGCAAGAGTAAAGATCTGGAAGGACTTTGTGAATCTACATGTAATAAAGACTTGTGGACATAACTGACCTTCAAGAAACACCATTTGGAGTTTATGAAATAGAAACCTTCTTTCTTCAGTAATTGTGTCTTTCATCTATATATGTCAAATTTATGTTCGTTTTATGTACGTTGTGTTTGTTAATAGACCTTTATACACGATATATATACTATTATATGTATATGTTCCGCTTTGTAAAGTATAGCTGTATAGAATAGTATAGAACAATAGGGAGATAAGGGTGAAAGCAGCCAGTTTTGGAAGGGCATCATCATCATCATTATTATTTAATAATAATAATAATAATAATAATAATAATAATAAGAAGAAGAAGAAGAAGAAGAAGAAGAAGAAGAAGAAGATCTACAAATTGAAATTGAAAGGCTGTGGCAGAAAAAGACCAAAATAATCCCAGTGATCTCTGGCGCCCTGGGTGCAGTTCCAAAAGACCTTGAAGAGCACCTCAACACCATAGGGGCCACAGAAATCACCATCAGCCAATTACAAAAAGCAGCTTTACTGGGAACAGCCTATATTCTGCGACGATATCTATAACCATTGACAATAAAATTCTGGCATCCCAGGTCCTTGGGAAGGACTCGATGTCTGGATAAAACAAACCAGTCTATAACACCTTTCTGACTGTGTAAACAAGAAATAATATGGCAGGGCAGAGGTCTAATTAGAGGGGGCGGGGATGAATTAGTTGTTAGGAGGGTTTGTTTGTTTGTTTGTTTTAACATATTTATATATCGCCCAAAATGCAAGTCTCTGTTGCATTTTGGTTTACAACAATCAGTGGCTCGGCCAGTGATGAGGGGCAGTTGGAGGGCGAGTGGTGGAGGTCTCCAGAGAGAGATTGCCACAGCGATCCCAAGGAGCCTGGAGGAGAAGGATTCAGGTGAGTCAAACCCCCACTCCTTGAAAACTCTGAGGCCCTGCCTGGGGGAGCTGAGAAGGAGAGGTGGACAAGGGAACGGCCTTGGAGAGACCAGCATTGTGACATTACGTATAATTACAGTCTAAGGTTGCCAGGTCCGAATGCTGAAAAAGGTCAATATCCATTAACAAAAAAGTGGAAATAGAGGATACTTTTCACCAAAAAGAGTCTCCACTTTGCATAAAATGTGCATATGTTTTTGGTATTATATATGAATATTATATATGTACATATAATATGCATAATTCACATACCACTGTGAAGCCAATGACCAGGTTAAACTGTATATCTCCTCAGTCTGCTGTCTAGGTGCTGAGTTCTGAAGGCCCCTGCTTCTTAACTGTAAATTCATCTCCTGGCTAGGTTTATCACATACACAGTGCTCCTCCACGAGTCTGCTCTCCCCAACCAGGCCTGCCACTTCACCTCTTGGCTCGAGGCATTGGTGTGTGCATGGTTTCCCAGTCGCCTCCAAACATCTCTATATATACCACTTCCCAAGAGAAGGTTTCGTGTGGTTTTCAAAGAAAAATAAATAATATGATGCTCCCCTGTTTCCAAAGAGCTCACAATCTAAAAGGAAATGCAAGGTAACACCAGCCTCATCCACTGAAGGAATCCTGTGCTGGGGTTGGATAGGGCCAGTTGCTCTCCGCATGACAAACAGAAGAGATTCACCACTTTAAGAGGTGCCTTTTAACTCTGTTAGCAGGGTAGCTGCTAATTGAGTAAAGTTATTAGCTAACTGCTAACTTCTCACTGCCGCCGCATCATGTGGAGCATCAGCAGAACCTCCCCTCTGGCTTCTCTACTGGATGGAGGGTCAGTAGCAGGGGCAGGAGACAGAGGAAGAGAAGCTGACGATGAGAGCAAAGTTTTCTTAGCAAACAAAATGTTCCAGCTGCTCCCCAGAACTTTGGACACCACAACAAATGCCAAAAAGTTGTTCGGTCCCCAAAACAGTCGCATGTCCTCTAGGAAAGTCCCTAGTTGGCAACCCTATTACAGTCCTCAGGCACATAGCAAAAGGGAGTGTAAGGGGTGGCAGCAAACAGGCTGTCGATACCTGGGGGCTGTGTCTTCTCACCCACCCCCATAGATATGGGGTCTGGCTGCCTTTGCGGCCCCCACTGGTCAGCTGGCTGCCAGCTGGCTGTCCCTATTGCCGACTTGCCTCCCTTTGCTGGGCTGCAACACAGAATAATGGCATCACTGCACTGGCAACTGTTCTCACTGGAATGGGGGCAGTGTGCTCATGCTGGCATGGTAATATCATTAGGCCACATCATGGCTGGCAAAAGGAGGGAGGATGGGCGGCCAGCGGGTCCAGCGGGAGTGGTGGGTGAGTGTTAGTTCAGGTAGCACATGCAGGGGAAGATGGGGGGGGCACAAAGGCTTGTGGTGAATGCTCAAGAAGATGTACGGATCCTTTGGGGGTTGAGTAGTCCTTTCCCCCAAAAATGCACTCTGGCCCATACTTGTGGGTTTTTGGTGAGATATTTAATATACCACTCAATCCACAGATTGAGGGCAGAGTACAAGGCAAGAACAGCATCTGAGATTGAGAGAGAGGGTGGGGGGCGAACGCCTGGGTCTTCAATAAGATCTTAAAGGCTGAAAGGGAGGAGGCAGACCAAATCTGGGGGGAAGAAAATTCCAAAGTGAAGTGAAGTATATCTACGGAAAGGTTGCTTAATTTGCAGGGGGAGGGGTCCCTGTACGTTCATTACAACAGCAGCAACAGCAGCAACAGCAACAGCAACAACAACAACAACAACAATTTATACATCGCTTTTCAACCAGAGTTTCTAAAACAGTTTACAGAAAGAAAGAACGAAAGAACGAAAGAAAATAAATAAATAAGAAAGATGGCTCCCTGTCCCCAAAGGGCTCAAAATCTTAAACACACACACACACACACACACACACACACACACACCCGTAACAGCTACTGGAGGGATGCTGTGCAGGAACTGGATAGGGCCAGTTACTCTCCCCCCTGCTAAATAAAGATAATCACCACGTTAAGAAGGTGCCTCGTTGCCCAGTTAGCAGGGGTCCAGGGTTAAAAATTACCTAGCTGTACCTCTGACTGGAGAGTTAAAAGATACTGATGAACCTACGTCAGAACTGGACCCAGTTTTTTAAGAGTTCAGCTCCATGCTTAAGGCATTTTTTTCATCCCTGATGCTAGTCTAAAATGAAATTAGGATTGTGCTGTAGCCCTGAGATCTGGGTCAGGCTTGCCTTCCTGAAAATCTTGATATAATGAACAAAAAATCTGAAGTTAGACTTTTATAATAATTAATGAGTGGTGCTTAGTGCCTGTGTGCTTAACTAATTAAGGTTGGCTTGTGGCCACACCATCTTGGGCTGTGATATTTTCAGCATTCATTCAATAAGGAACATCAGGCTGGAGCAGCACTTAGATGGAGAGATATTAAACTGAATCTCAAATTCTCCAAAACTGGCATTAGTGTCCTACACACCTCTCTTAAAGACACTGTATATCAGCCAGTGTTACATTTTGGTATGCTGGCATTCCATCAGTTGGTGGCACTGGGAAGATACTGATGTCAATATTCCCTATGCTTTGGGAGTGAAGGAATATAGAACCACTCTTCTTAGAAAAGTGGATACTGGGGAAAAATTAATACTATGGGAAGATGCTGAAGAAGGACCAAGTTTCTATGTTAAATATTCATATATCTTCAGTCCTTATGGTGTTGCTATGTAATTTGTTTATTTGTTTATTTACTATAGTTGTATACTGTTTTTCTGCCAAAGCACTCAAGGCAATTTATAAAGTAAAATAATGGTTGAGAGACGCAATACAAAAGGGAAAGAAATGGGGAAGGACAAGGAAAATAAGCAAATTCAGTATCACTAAATAGCTTTAAAATAAATTTCAGATATTCTGCAAGAAAAAGTGACATGGCATATACAGAATTATTGGTAGGAGCTGTTTGGTAAAAGAATAAGTCACTGTGGCATAAACACCAACAGTTCCTTCATGTGTTAAAAAAAATAACTTGGATAAAGTTGATCACACAATTACTTAATTGCAAATGGATTGAACTGCAATTTTTAAAATATATATGAGATTTCTAATTGTTGACATACCTTCCATTACTCTTTTGTAGTGCTTTGTTGTTGGGCTACCTGGTTGTTGTGGTTTTTCTGTTCTTCTTGAAGTGCCATTACACACACGAGCCATACATTTTTTGTGGCTCTCTTTTCTGGAAATCAGATCATATTTGCCCAGGAAAACATAATTACCAATCTGAAGCCACTTCAGATTTCATATATTTGCATGTTGAAATGTATTCCAAATACAAATGAGCTAACCACATACCAATACACAATTAGTTCGTATTTCAACCACATTTCAAATTCAAAAGAGTTAACCTCTCTTTGAGGCTACTGTACTCTTAGCCTACCATATATACATGTTCTCATTGCCATGAAAGAACAGGAATGTCCTTCAGGACAGGAAACCTGCAATATTTGCAGAGGTGCACATAGGTAATTTTGGAGCCTGGACCTAAAGGCCTTTGAACCCCCTGACCACCACCCCCGCTGCAAGTTAAGCATCATCCCCCCACACATACACACCATGAGCCATGCAGTATTTTTAACACATGGATTTTCTTGAGGGCACAAACAGCAACTGAACTCACAAGAATGTAAGAATATAAAACAGGTAGATTTATGCAGAAACATTTCAACTTAACATATTCCCATCCCACATATTTCTTTCCCCACTCCCCACTCCCCCTCTGTCTCTAAAGCAGATGTCACACTCAGCTGCCTGGCATAGGCCACAGTCATGCTCGGTCACTTCTTACATTGTGGGCCAGCAGCACAGCGACCACACCATCCTGAACAGATTGAAGAGGATTGGGGGGGGGGGTTTCAGGGAATGTGGAGGCCCTGGTCCCGGAAGTCCAGGGGTAAGAGCACCTGTAGATATTTGCCCACCTCCACAGGCAAGCCCCCTGCCATATTTTTCCTCTAGTGCTCCAGCACCTGTGTCTACCACCACTACCATGGCTACCCCATTCAAGTTGGTAGACTTGGCCTCTGTGCTTTGTAACTGTTGCTTAGTGACAGGCAGAGGGAAGGGTGTCTTCGTTTTCCATGTCGATATATGGTGCCCACACCCCTGGGAGTCTCCCAGGCAGACCCAGGCCTTCAGGTGCCAATCATATTGAGCCAGGGACTGTGAAGGAAGGCCTGTCATTTTGGAGGGTGGCTTCTGGCCCCTCTTGTGCAGTTCTTCCTTCTATGTGCAATTTTAACGCTTTTCTTTTTTTTACAACATAAGCAAAAATCAGGGCCTCCTTCCAAAATGTTAACCCACCATTTTGTGGCCCTAGTTCCTAGCGTGCAATCAGATGGTTCAGAAGTGATGGTGCTGCTGAGGCATGGGGAGAAGTTGAATTGACAGTTGGGTATTCTCCCCCATGCAAACCCAACTGGAGAGCAGTGGGACTCCTGAAAAGCTTTCCTCCCTTGCCTCTGGTCACTTCCATGTGTCACAGTGGCCTTTCTAAGGGAAGTGTCCCTCTGCTTGGCTCCCTCTTATGCTACACCCCTCTCCATCCTCTGGAGTGACACTGTGGCCCAATACACATGGCATGGTGCCATGCAGGCTTTTGTTTTGCCTTTTCCCATCCAGGGTGTGTGACAGAGCTGCTGCATTGCTCTGTGTGGCTGCCTGCCTAATACTGGACTTCCCTTGCTGTGTGCTCTGCCTTCCCTCCCTGCCAGGGTATGCAAGAGTCACTTCTGGGTTTGCCACCTGGAGCTGTGCAGGGTGATAGGAAAGGGCTAGCATCACTGGGGCTGGGTTGTGAGCCTGCTCTGGCTTCATGATGGAGCCGAGCATTGCTGAAGAGCTCCAACTATTGGCCCCAAGTGTAGCTGTTGCACGCACTTGGGGCCAATAGGAGGGTGGCAGGTGATGTAGTAAATCCTTGCCTGTGCGAGGAAAGGGCAAGGGCTTCTGGGACATCCTGTTGTTTGGAGGCCAGGGAGGCCAGGGAGAGGGCCTGTAACTGAGACCAGGAGCTACCCACAACCACAAATGACTATCACATGGGCGAATGATCTAGGCTTCCTGGTGGGATCTCACTTGTGTGCTCAGCCTTGCCCCTCATCCTGAGTGCTCTTCATCTGGCATTCCTCCAAGTGTGAGAACAAAGCCCAAGATTAATGAGAGAGTCCCTGCTCCAAAGAATAGAGGACAGGCCGTTTTGGTAGTTACAATCAAGGAGTGGAGCTTACTCACTTTGCCTCCTCCTTTTTGGTCTTTTGCTGCACTGTTAAAACCTCTTGGTACCAGCAGGCATTTAACCTACAGGGAAACTGAGTGTTTTGTCTGATTTTGAATGTGTTGTAACTGCTGTTATTAATTGATTATTTTGGTTTTTGGATTCTTTGCATTTTTGGATTTTACTGTAAGATGCCTTAGCATCAATTATGACAGAAAGGTAGGATATACATTTTCATAATGAATGAATGAATGAATGAATGAATGAAACTCTTACATGAAATTATATTTAATGGGACCTTCAACAGAGCTTTCTCTATAGCCCTAAGAAGCAACCCGTTTTCCCTGAAGGCCACCTTGAAAAATGAGCAAGGGGAAGCAAGCCAGTGTTTCAGCCCCCACCACCACCTCTGAGTGGACTAAAGGCAAATTCTGCTGCCACAGATGCACCTGTGTCCATGCCTCTTTTGCCTCTGGGCTCACCACTGGAGTGGCAGTTAGAATCTCTCAGGGGGGTAGATTTAACATAGGGACCTCCAGCTATTGACCCTAGGATTATGGAATTTCCTCTTGAAAAATTATGAAGCTCCCTCTTGAAAGATGTCTTTCAGAATTCAGGCTTTCAAGGGGATTTAATAAATTAAATTTATGAATTTTTTTCTGATTTTCTATGATATATGGTTTTGAAAGGGTATTTTTTGAATTGTCAGTGGAGATAGATAGATAGGTAGACAGATAGATAGTGATTTATGGTATTTAATTCTAATCTAAACCAATTTTTCATTAGTGACCATAGTATCATATTAGAAAAGATAGGATATAGAAATGTTTTAATTTTTTTAAAAAAGAATATGGTGGAAGAGGATTTCATAAAACTATAGACCCAACAGAGAATAAAGTGAACTTCAAAGCCATGGCCTCCTGTTACTCCAGTCAGAGGACGTGCCCCAAGGAGGCCACACACACACCCTGCTCATTTATCCTTTACACAGGATGTATGACATAGGCCTCAAACTGGATTTTCTTGTGACAACTTGCTGCTTAGCAATCCTATCATGCATCAGCTAGAAAGATCGACGCACATATACAACTGACACCAGCAGTTCTGCGTAAAGTTGTGCAAGACATCAAATAACATAGCCACATGGAGGATAATTCTGGGGTAAGGCAGATTCTTATAATATATGTTGTCAATATGTTCTTAGCAGTGATCTAGCAGAAACTAGACTCCAAATCAAATGGGATTTGACTTCTTAGGGTCTTCAAGTTTTCTAATGGCACAATCCAGCCAAGCTCATTTTATTTCCACTGATCTTGATGGGAAAGTTAAGCCTGGCATACTTCCGTGGCATGCAAATTTAAACCTAAACAAATAAATAAACCTCATCAAGAACAGAATGAAAAATGGTAGTCTTTGCTTGACGTAGTACTTTAGTGGCCATGTGTGTGGATTACACACATGTGTACTGGAATAAATATGCATTTCCAAAATTAATTTGTAGAGGTTTGGGGGAAGGGATGAAGCTTCGATAACGGCAAGTCCAGTATGTACACTAATGAAATGTTTAAAAGGCATCCTTCAAAATCCCCTTAAAAGGCAAAACAGAGGTAGTGATTTACTGGGGTCCAGTGCCAGAAAAGGAATGCTTCACACTAAATATTTTATTTATTTTAAATCATATGTATCTCATCTTTCTATCAAAAAGCCACTCAGAGTGTCTATCAGTACAAAGCTATTCAGGACTTTACAAGGCATCACCACCACCATTTTGAATTTGGCCTGGATACAGATAGGGAGCCAGTCAAAATGCTTAAGCAAGGGAATCACATGCTCCAATAACTGATTGCCATAAATAGTCTGACTGCAGCATTTTGGATCAACGGAAGTTTCTGGACACTTTTCTCAGGCATCCTCACATAGAACATGTTGCAGTAGTCCAAATCAAGATGTAAAAAGAGATGAAGGATATGGAAATGTGGGTTAGTATGGGAAACTCACTGCTGCATTATCTTGCAGTGGGATCTAGTGGAGAAAGTACAGCCCAACAACCCTATTTATGTTTTCTAAACCAAGTAGCACTTATTTCAAGCAAATGTACTTAAGATCACTTCCTTCAATACATGTGCTCAAGTACTTGATGTGTGCATTTTGCTAAAGTTGACATGGAGTCAGAGCTCAATCCTGAGTTGTCAATCATGTGCAACAGAGATCTGACTATAACTTTATCAACAATTTGAGCCCCGCTCACTGAAAAATAACTCTCTTTCTGATTGTCTGATATAAATATCACTGAAAACAGCATATGCGGAAGCAACTGTAACACACTGCCTGTTATTTCTAATCAGCCATGCAGGAAAAACTTAGAAACTCATATTTATAACTGTCTTTCAGGCTTTTAAGAGTGTTAAAATGTAACTAAAGAACCAAATATTGTTTTGCTCATGCAGAATTTTAAAGTGAACGTTGACTGAGTATCAGTACGTATGGACCTGAGATATACACTTTGGTCACAAGTGCTTTTTCTCTGTGTTAAATAAATCCTCTTTTTACTTGAAAATATGCCATTGTCATGAGCACATCTTGCATCCAGTCCACAGCTAATCCCATCAACCTAAATGGTACTTAAGCCCTTTAGTTTGAGCTGGCTTGCAGCCAACGTGTACATTTTCTGGCCAGTAAGAGGCAGCACTCTGTAGCCAGTTCACATATTTGCCATTGTGAAAACAGTTGTATTTGTGACTGGGCACACCTATATAGAGCAGGCAGTGTGTGATTGTGAGCTGTATTCCTTTGTATCTTTATTTAAAATACCTCTGAACCCTCCGTCCTTCATGAGTGCTGTGGCCACTCGCAGCCCACCCAGTCTCCCTCCCACTGTGCATGGCTGGGATTGGCAGGGTTCTCAATGCAAAATGTGGTATCTGCAGGTTAGCGGGTTGAGCACATTCCTTTCCTTGAGCATATTGTGGTGTGAAAATACTATGCTTAAAATTGTGGTGTATAAAGTACTGTATGTGGCATGGTGTGTGTGGGGGGGGGTATTATGCTTGTTTTCCTGGTGGAGGGGGGCAAAAGGCCTTTCGGTCCAGGCTCCAAAATTACCTAGCTGCACCTCTGCATATACACACTAATTGCTATAATGGCCATAGCTTTGATGACTGTATAGTTTCTCAAAAGCTGGTGTGGCGGTAGGAAGCAAAAATCAGAATTCCCTAAAACAAGTTTTGCTCTTTAATAGGCTTTGCTAACAAGCAGGGGTGTAGCTATAATTAGCTGATGGGTTGAAAGAACCCAGGGCTCCAGCTCCTGAGGGCCCCTCAGCTCCACCCCTCCCTCCCTCCCTATATTCTTCATTATCTCCCTCACTCTGATGGGCCGCTGGGGAGAGGGGTGAACATGGGCCCTCTCTCCCCTAGCTACGCCCCTGCTAACAAGGATAAAATGGGGCGGGGGGTGGTCAGGTTCCAGTGCAGTGGAGTGCCATTCAGTTAAGTGTTGTGAAGCAGGAACAAGGTCATAGGAGTGACTAGTGTCATAGTGCTATAGCTGAAGGATGGATGCTAATAATTCTGCAGTGTGTGTTCTGTGAATTGAGATAATGAAGACTTTTGGATAAACAATGTTCAGGTAATAGGAATTTTCTGCTTTACATACCAAAAATGGCAAATTTAGTAAAATGTGAGATTAGTCACCTTTCTAGAATTTCCCACTACCACAGACTTTACATCATTAGCCAAACACTTACCAGGAAAGAACAAGTTCAAACAGTGCTAGCCTGTGACAGTTTTATGCCTGATGCAGAGAACCAAATGGTACCTCCTTACTTACTTCCCTCCCTCCCCCTTTTGTTTTTTTCCTTTTTAATAAATTCCTTCCTTCCTTCCAAATCTACCCCCCACCTTCTTTTCTGTTAGAAAGAGAAGAGGGAAAGTGCCGTTTGGCTTCCACCCTCTGGTGGGCTGCTGTGCCACCTTGAGAGCTGGCCTACAGTTGGCCACCTGAAGCAGCCTGATTCACTCTGCTTCATGGCAGAGCCAGCCCTGAGTTCCAGTCCTCCTTGATGATTCAATCAGTCTGGAAATCCAGGTCAAAGTAGTAATGTAGGGTCTGGAGTTGAATAAAAAGGGATAGGGCAGTTTCAGTTTATTTATTCAATTTATTCAATTTATTTTCATACCAATAAAGATTTCTGTTTTTAATCCAGTCTCTCCAATTGTATGCCTCCAATTGGTTAATTGTATACAAGTAATGAAATCCAAGTTAACTTGGATTAACCCATTTGCTTTAATTTAAAGAAGTAACAGGTGATTGATTTTTCAAAGGCGAAAATAGCATTCAGGCATTCAAAAACTAAGGGTGTCCACTGCTGGATTATGGGGTAATTAATTTTCACCTGCAGAAATCTGCCCCAGCGTGTTTTCTTAGTAACTTTAGCTTCTGTTCAGCCATTCATTCTTTTGTGTAAGTTGCTGGCCACGTAAGAGAGAAACAGAAGAAATCATGACAAGAGCATATGAGCGTACAGAAAACCTAGATGCATGATGAAGGTATCAAATGAATCTGGCATTCCAGGCTGGCACGTGCAAAATGAACGGCTCCAAATTCTCCGAAGGGGGAGTTCCTCCAGAGGTGAGATGAGGTTACCAGAAGAATCCAGGGAAGCCCTCGCTGCCGTTGCGTGAATTGTGTATAGTTTATTAACTGAGTGGCAGATGCTGTACATTTCCACCTACCCAGAGTTTTTTCTGCTACAGTTTGTTATTCATTTAGCTGTTATTCAGTTTGTTACCTTGAGTGCATTCACTGACAAATAAAACCCATTTCATCTTAAACTGTTAAAAAAAATGCTGCTGCCAGCAAAAGACGGAAATTTGATTATTTGCATGTCTCCTGGTCTGAGTGCAGCACATTACAGAGGCAGCAGCATGCCTGCGATTGCTTTCCAAGGACATTAACTTGCTGCGTCACGCAGGAGGAAATAAGGGCTGTGATGTGAGAGATACCAGAGGAACAAGGAGGACATCCTCAGCAATGGCTTCAGACAAATGTCCCAGGAATAAGGGGGAGAGGAAAAACCCCAGCTGACCCTATCAGAGTGCGTGGGTTAAAAAAAGCAGTCAGTCCTGAAAGACAGGTTTGCCAGCAGCAATCATGGTGAGCTTTCTTTCTTTTCCTAATAGTCGGGTCATCTGAAGTTATTACAATGTGCTCTCCAATACCACCCTGCCAAAAAATTACTTCATTCGCTTTAGAAAAAAAAAACTGACAAAAGAAAGCACACAGACCTGGCAAAGGCACCGTAAATATAAATAAGAAGCATATGATGCCCAGGATTCATGTGAACATAAAGTGACGTTGGCAGCCCCAGAAATAGAACTCCAGATAAAAATAGCTGTTGTCTAAATGTGGAAAGTGTGTAAATATAGTTGCAGGTTTCAATTTACTACACAAGCTCACAAGCTCCAAGTTACAGGCACTTATTATAGAGCTTGTGCGTCAGAGGAGAAAGTGGAAAAGGAGAGAGAGAGAGAGAAATAAAGGAAGACAATGTACTCTGCAATTAGTAGCTTCAATGAGAGGTAAATTAATTTCCCCCTCAGTCTTGTGAATATTGTTTAGAAAGCGGACAGGCATAAAATCACATTGAAATGCAGATGTCAGCATGTTGTAATGGTACTTTAAAAAGGCAAAAGGGGGACGGGGGTGGGGGGGGAGGCATAAATACCAAGACAGCTTCTGAGGCAAAGATTGTGATTGCAAACACAATGCAATGTAAGAAGAGCTCCTGGAAAAGATTTTTGTCTCATTCAAGCTGCTGCAAATGAAAAGAACAGACGCTTCTGTATCCTTCAGGTGAATTTATTTACTGACGTGGACCAGGACACCTGAAATCAGATCCTAAATTCAGTGGTGGATTAATGGAGAGGCAGAGTAGGCATTTACCTACGGCAGCGAAATTTGAGGAGCAGCAAATTTTGCCCCTCCTCAAATTTTGCCGCCCCTCTCTGTGGGCAGCAGCGGCTGCAGCAAGGGTGGAGTAAGCGAGGAGAAAGTCCCCCCCCTTTCCTTTTTTTTTTTTTAAAGACAAACCTTTTTTTAAGAGAAAGCTTAATCCGCCCCTGCCTAAATTCAAGTTAGGTTCCGGGGAACCATTTAAGATTACAGTGGGGGAGAGCAAACAGATTTAAGAGCAAGATTCTCAGTGAGATCTGAGGGCCTGTTTTTGAAAATAACATTAAATTTAAAAACTATCATGTATTTTAATAGCATGTGTTGCAAGTACTTTCTTATACCTGATAGTAACTACAAGCAATATTAATATTAACACAAGCCAAATACTCATTTGTTTATAAGTCTAATCACTTAGTAAAATAAAAGTGTTCCTGAGTATAACAAGCCACCCCGCTCCACCCTCCAAAAACTGTGCTCTGATTGTTTCAAAGGAGAAAAATATATAACATGAAAAGTTTTTATTTTAAGATTAAAAACATGGAATTCTGATGCTCGACAGCAAAACATTACACTAAAAATGTCAACTGATCGTGCTCTAATTTTGTGCATAAAAATAAGCAAAATGGTAGATCACAAATTTCTGCAAGTTTCAGAGTTGCCTTCTTCATATTTCTGAAATTTAGAGTAGTTTTGCATATTTTATATATCTTGTATATTTTTCTACAGAAAAAAACCCTCTAATATAATTTGTTTTCATTATTCATGGAAAGTCCCTTCATGTTGGCCTAAGCTAAATGTGACAGTGGCCAGCCATTAGTTTAATATGGTTCTACCTCAATCTACTTCTACTTACTATTATTGATATACCACTTTTTGACAGGAAAAAATGTTCTCAAAGCAGTTTGGCGGAGAGAAAAAAAGTTAAATTCCCCCCCCCCGCACTACTTCTGATCCAAACTGGAGTCCTCTGTATCTGTTTTAGAGTTTTCTTTCTTTCTTTCTTTCTTTCTTTCTTTCTTTCTTTCTTTCTTTCTTTCTTTCTTTCTTAGCTGTGTCACATCTGTTTTGGTCTTTAGCCAGTATGTTACAGAAGCTCTCAAGTATAAATGAAATTAGTAGCACTTCAAATTAGTGACAATAAGGGCACTCCTGAAATAGCAATCCCATGAATTGCTGTTCTGGTAAATTCATTTTCAAATCAGATGCACTAGTGTTTTATAAGATCTTCTCTTGCACAGCCTTGTGAGCCAGCTTAGGTCACCAGTGTACTTTTCTCATAGATTGCAAGATAGGGCCTTCCCCGATAGTATTCTTCACCTGGGAAGACCTACATCGAATTAAGACATAACAGAAAAAGAAACATCCCTTCACCTCTGGTTTCCTTGGATGCATGTCCAAATTCAGGAAACCGGAGTTGAAGGGGAGAAGGGACCCGTGGATTCCCTCCCTGAATTCCATTCTGAACCTTCGGTTCAGAGTGGAGTTCGCGTGCCTCCAACTCAGGTGTACTATGGCACCAGCATTACCATCCCATTGCTGGCACCGCAGTTTTGTCCCCACAGAGCCAGAGTTGAAGGAGGAAGCTCCTCCCTCACTCTGGCCCGATTGGCTGTGCAGGCTGTCCTTCTGCCAAGAAGGAAGCCTGCACAGCCAGCTTCCCCATTTCTCTGCAGTCTCACTGACTGCAGAGAGGCAGATCACCTGAAAGTGGAAGGGAGAGGTATGCGGATGCAGGATCACGAGTCCATTGGATCCTCAGTTCCACATTATGTCCGAAGGGGGCTCATGTGTTGGTGACTAGAGTAGCCAAGTGATATAATCCCAACCAGGGGCGTAGCATGGTTGGTACTACATCTGAATACGGGCCCACCCTTCCAGCCACAGTCCTCATGCCAACTCATCAACATTAGGGGGGCTGATTGGCATCGGGGCACAGATGAGCCACCCATCAGCCTCTCCCAGCTGGTGAGCACTTTATTTGCCAGTTGAGTGCTTCCATTCTTCCCCTCACTCAGAGTGAAGGAGAGAAAGAACCCAGCCAGCAAAGGCTACAGCAAAGCACTTGCCAGCTGGGAGAGGCTGTCGGGTGGTGTCCCCATGTCCCAGTGCAACCCATACCCCTTGCACTGGCTTCAGAAGCATGCTAATGTGCTCGCGTCGGGGTTGGTGGGCGTGCCTTCATTGGGGCATGGACACACCTCCCATCAGTCTCTCCCAATCAGCAAGTACTTCATTCACTGGCTGGTGCTGGGGTGTGTGTGTGAGGGAGCTACTAGGCACCCCCTGGACACTGGCAGCTGGGGGACATTTGTTCCCCCCCCACACACACACACATCCACACAAAATGGTGGCTACACCCCTGATCCCAACAAACACTCCCATTGGGAAAGAATTGCTGTTAGCATAACAGCAATCATGCCTATAGCTGTAATTGCTGGGAAGACAGTAGTTTCCAAATAGCTCGTCGTGTGTGTGTGTGTGTGTCTGTATCTGTGTGTGTGTGTGTGTGTGTGCGCGCACGTGCTTACTATCCTATCTTGCCTCACAGAAGGGATACACTCCCTTCTGCTCCCCCTTTTGTAGGTTGCCTGGATCTTTTGAAGATCAAACCATGCATTTGTACAAGGCAAGGAAATGCAGCTACAGCAGATGGAATGTCGGCTTGGCCTGGTCACAATTGTAGGCAAAAGGTTGACTTAGAAGTGACATGAGACTGCTGAACCCACAGATGTTCTACATTCTCTTTCTTTCCCTCCAAACCAGTTTCTCTTTAGGAATATAATTTCTTCAAGGAACAGCCTTATATGGTTTGTTCGGGCAATTTTGCAAGATGAATAATTAAGTTATAACAAGTTGCCAAATCATATATAATAATCTCTTATAAAATCTTGTTACAGAGTAGTGCTGGCTGCTCTACAAAGTTTTGGCTTATGTACAGATTGTAGCTACTAACTCCCACTACTGCCGGAGCCAAAAAAGGGACTTCCTGGGAAACACCAGCCAGGCTCTTAGAACTGGTAGCTTAGCACTATCAGACTCTTTTTAGTCTACTTGCAGACATTTTAACTTCCTTCTGCTAAAATTATTTATGGTTACATTAATTCTCCATGTGACTAGTTTCCAGTGAAGCAAAACATAGTACTGGCAAGCTTTTTGCTTCCATTTTGTTGAAAGAAAAAGAAAGAAAGAAAGAAAGAAAGAAAGAAAGAAAGAAAGAAAGAAAGAAAGAAAGAAAGAAAGAAAGATATACCAGAAGGCTGTACACTTAATTCATTAGAGTAATTCAAGCTTTTTGGGACTGTACCAAAAACAGTGGCTGTACCAGCTCTGCCTTATAACAACCTACAACTAGATCTATCTGATTTCTTACCCTTTTATACCACATTTATTAAAAACCTAGAAATCTGAAGCCAGTGCTGGTAACTTTGATAGTTTAAAGGATATTGCTTGCATTTTGTTAGCTCCAATTAACCTCTTGGGGAAAAGTAACCTCTTGGAAAGGTGTATGTATGCATCAGATAGTGAGGAAATCTGGACCCATAATAGAAGAAGCTTAGAAAGACTGTGAAACTGCAACCAATTAAACTGGCATACTGGTGAGGAATTTGTTCCAGGACTAGTTCTCACATGCTTCCACACACCACCACCATTTTCTCCATTTTATTTTTCATGATCGTGCCATCACACATCTTTTCCTCTGATAATGTGTCACCATGTGAAGCTGCCTTATACCAGCAGCAGGTTATCAAGATGATATGATCACATACAGCAAAATGTGGGAGGAACAACCACAGCACTTAGAATAATTGTATGGATATATCTTAGGCAGTGGCTTTACTAACACCTCAGGTGGACAAGATTAAGGCTATATGAATATGGTCAAGACAACCCAAAAGAGGTGTGAATATTCTTGAGGGTAGTAGGATAGCATAGAAGTTTTATTCCTCATTTTGACTAAAAAGGATTTTTTTTAAAGATAGAATGGACAGAATGAACAGACCTCTACAATCTTAAAAATTATCTTTGCCAATAACCAGTTTTACAGAATCCTGACTGTAATAAAGAATTCACTGTATGAGTGAATGCATATGGAGTGGGGTTTGGAGCAGTAAATTTCATAAATTTACCTAAATTTACCTAAATTTAATAGGGAAGAACATCCCATAGTTTATTTGTTGTTATTCCCTAAAGAGACAAGGTATGATGTGATTGAGTGAGAAGGTTTGGCAATTAAATGGACCATAGAAAACCTTATATATTATTGTATGGGTTGCTTTATGCTTGAAACTGATGAGACTTAAATGCAGCAAATGAAAGATTTAAACTTTGAAATAATTAGTTTACATCTCTCATTGCAGCCTTATGATTTCCCAACAACCCACAGTCTAAGGAAAATAAGTGTTTTGGCTAATGTTCTTTCTTAGGCAGTTCTAGAAGTTGTTCCTGGGGGCCTGATCGTGGAAAAAAAATTAATGTATTGTGATGAAATTTGAATATGTATTGAAAATGAATGGCTGCATCTTGGCTTTGTGTAGTTTATACATTGTTTACTGTTAATCAGGGACTTTTATGAGAGTTTGGATGCTGGCTGTCTTTCTAGAAGGACAGTTAATGCTGAGTGGAGAGGGTGGGTCATGTGGCTAAAGCTAGCCCTAATATTTATCTAGAGTCTGCTAAAAGACTGGCTGCTAAGTCACAGTTGTGTGGGATTCAGAAAGCAGATGTGATCTTACTTCCCCCCTGGAAATAGGATCTGGAGAGAAGAGATGCCTAAGCTCTATCAAAGGGTTGACTCTTAGAATAGGAGATAATGGGGTTGGGAATGGAAGCAAGCAGGTTCTCTCTGCTCAGCGGTGTGGTATTGTAGAATCCAGAAGAAAGAGTTGTGGTATGCAAGGACAAGGCAGTGGAGCAGAATCAGTAATATTAATGGTTTCTTGAAATAGGTATTATTTACAGAGTGGCAAGTGCCTTCTGCTTTCAGTGCTCTTGCTGTGGGTTGTTTGTTAACTCCAGGACTGGAATAAAAGTAACGAAAGCACCATTCAAAAGCTTGCCTGGATCAGGGAATGGATTAACCAAAAACACCACAGGTATCTTTTGATTTTCTTGTTCGGCTGCTATTGCTCTCTTTGGAGTTACTTTTTATGTAATTATATACACACATAGACCTCATTGGAAAAGCTCAGTACAGCTGCTTGGGTGGCTTTAGGGGTGCAATTTTTGATTTTGTTTTGTTTTGTTTGCAAATTCTGGCTATTTTCTGGGTCCTGAATAATTATAGGCGACAGTATCTACTACCATATCAGGGGCGTATCTAGGGTGGGGCAGGCAGGGCACGTGCCCCAGGCGCCACTTGAAGGCGGGGCGCCATTTCTTAAATTTTTTTTTAAGGCTGCTGAAAACAAAATGGCCACCACGCATGCTCAAATGGCCTCTGTGAGGCCCTAGACCATACCAGGCCTCACAGAGGCCATTTGAGCATTTGTGGCGGCCATTTTGTTTTCAGCTGCAATTTTTTGAAAAAAAATTATTTTAAAAAATGTCAGATGTTTGGACAGGGGGCGCAATTTCAATGCTTGCCCTAGGTGCTATTTTCCCTAGACACGCCTCTGTACCATATTGTGCTAGAAATATATACATTTTATACCAGACTGCAATGGTGGGAGAGACATTCTAGCCCACTGTTCTCTTATTCCCCATACTTCTTCTTCTACTCCATTTACTGCTTTCTTTTTAAAATCCAAGGAGCAGGGAGAGAAGGAGGAGCAGCAGTAGCCATGGTTGCTGAGCTGCCAAGTAAAGTGGGTGGGAGAAGGGAACGGGCATATGCTGCCGGGGAAGGGGGTGCACATGTGTTACCAGACAGCGTTGGGTGCAGGAAGATGCCACACAAAGGAGAGGCACCGTTCCAATTCAGGCACCAGAGGGGCTTAGGCTAACCCTGGGCAGAAGAAGCGGGTGAGCCATGGGACCAAGAGAGTACTGTGTGAGAAGTGCAGTGGCAGCACCTCTGAGCTGCAACCAGGACAGGTGGGCCAGCTTGGGTATGAGCTGGAGGGTCCACACCTGCCTGCCCACCTGGCTGTCCCCTTTGAGTTGACAGCAGTGGTGTGAGTCCACCAACAGACTTGCACTACTTCCCCAGGGGAACATCCCCAGAGACCCTTGCATCATTCTAGGAGCCTGGAGGAAATTTCCCATTGGCCTCTGGGAAGGGTGGGAGAAGGATGAGCTGCCATGCAAGTGCTTTGGCCAAGAGTACTCTACACAGCTCCTCCTTTTCCTGCCCTGGGCAATGGACTTTCTCTCGAAAGCTCCTACAATGGTGGCAGAAAGCTCATTGGCCAGTCGGAATGGGAGAAGCTGCTACAGAAGAACTTTCAGCTGCACTTCTTCCCACCTCCAAGGGTGGGAGAGGGAGGAACTGCCACCTCCCACCTGCCATCCACTGCATTCCCTTGCCACCCCTAGCACCCCCTTGCCACCCGCTGCATTCCCTTGCCATCCACTACCACCCAGTTTTCCCTCTGACAGGGATTCCTAGATGTTGTTCACTATAACTCCCAGCATCCCCAGCTGCAGTGGCCTTTGGCTGGGGATTATGGGAGCTGTAGTCAACATCTGGGAATCCCTGCCTGCCAGCCCCTGCATTTGCCTGTCATTGTGGAGGCCCAATGCATCTCAGGGCCCTCCACAACCTGATGCTAAATCTGGTTGAAATTTCAATGCAGAGGGCAACTCCCAGACTGTACAGTCCACATGCTCTCCAAGCATTGCATCCCAGTGTCTTTTTTGACACTGTAAGGGATCCTATTCCTGGAACGTATGGCGCAGTTGCCCTGAGCTTTAACCCAAAACTCCTTTCTCTTTAGGTTAGCTGCAGTCTACTTCCAAAGAAGATTTTTCATGAGGTCATTCACACAATCAAAAACTGTGTTCTACCTGGGTTTGGGAGCTGTGTGTGCTCCCAGTTTTCGGTTGTGTGGAAAACCTGGGTAGATTCTACCCAGGTAGAAGTGATTATGTGGAAGCAAGATAGGAGAAAAGGCTACCCAGGTTTTCCTCCTACCTTGTTTCCACACAACCAAAAATTGGGAGCACACAAAGCTCTCAAACCCAGGTAGAACACAGTTTTTGTTTGTGTGAATGGCCTCCTTATGTTCAAATCTCCAATGCTGCCTTATATAGACAGCCTGCCCTGATACATTGTTTCATCCAGTCTGCTACACAAAAACTGCAATCCTGCTACACAAAAACTGCAATCCTAAACTTGCTAGGGATTCAGTCTCCCTCAGCTCAGAGGAACATCCTTCTGAGTGAACATGCTCAGGGTTGCACTGATAGGCACAGAGTTTTAGGCGAACACATAAGAATTTGTGTGTCAAGTACAATCTTACAGAAAGCACATAAGATATACAAGAAAACAAACACAAGTGTCTGTGCTAGGATTATTTGAGGTAGTGTCTCATTCTATGGTGAAGCTTTTTCACACAAAGCTTTGTTTTGTTTTCTTTTGATGATCAGAGCCTGCGGCTCTTCAGATTCAGCCTTATCAACTGTTCTGACACAAGTGCATTTGTCATCAGCAAATCCCTTATGAGCACAGGTTCTTGGGTTTCTTGAACATCTTCATGACAAATCAGTGTTTTGCAATTCTCATGTCTGTGTCTTGAATTTAAAACCTGCATTGGCTAAAATATATGTTTGACTTAAAACTGGTTATGTTCCTGTTTCTATCCCATATTCACAAATTTAATATGCAATATGGGGATATTAATACCCTTACCCTAACCCTAACCCTTAGAGAGTTGATTAAGGATAGTGGCTTATATACCGCACAATGCCTCACCAATCAAAGAGTGAGTCACCTGTGTTGATTCTGTCTGATTATAAACTGTGTCCATAATATTTCCGAGCTCACAGAACCTCCATGGCAACTGTGTCACCGCTGTAGAGACACTGCTGCAATTATTCCCAATGAGAGCAGCGTTGCTTCAGTGGTGATGCAATTCTTAGTTGCCACAGGGGCTCTGCAAGCTCAGAAATCAGGGGGAACCAGGACAGTTGTCCTGCTCTTGGATCAGTGGGGCACCACATGGAACATAGGCCAGTATATTCTTTGAACACTCAAAAAGTGTCATATAAATGCTAAGTACTTATTGTTAGATAAATACTGGCCCATTCACACAGCCAGGTTTATCAAAAGAGAATTGGAACTAGCAAATGTTGCAGTGGAGGAGCAACCTGCCTAGAGAGCAGGAGTCTGTTGGTTCAAATCCCCAGAATATGGGAAACTCCTATATCAGGCAGCAGCGATATAGGAAGGTGTTGAAAGGTAACATCTCATACTGCGCGGAAGAAGGGAACGGTAAACCCCTCCTGTATTCTACCAAGAAAATCATGTGGCTTTCCATGTGGGGTCCCCCAGGGATTGGTACTGGGACCAGTGCCCTTTAATTTGTTCATAAACAATCTAGAAGTTGGGGTGACTAGTGAAGTGGCCAAATTTGCAGATGACACTAAGCTATTTAGGGTAGTGAAATCCACAATGGATTGTGAGGAGCTCAAAAAAGATCTCTCCTAACTGGGTGAGTGGGTGACAAAATGGCAAATGCAGTTCAATATAAGCAAGTGTAAAATGATGCACATTGGGGCAAAAAACACCAACGTCACGTATACACTGATGAGATCTGAGCTGTCAGTGACTTACCAGGAGACAGATCTTGGGGTCGTGGTGGACAGTTCATTGAAAGTGTCATATCATTGTGCAGCAGCTGTGAAAAAGGCTGATTCCATGCTAGGAATAATTGGAAAGGGATTGAAAATAAAAATGCTAATTGCCCTTATACAAATCTATGGTGTGGCCACATCTGGAGTACAGTGTACAGCTTTGGTCACCATATCTTAAGAAGGATATTGTAGAACTGAAAAAGGTGCAGAAGAGGGCAACCAAGGTGATCAGGGGCCTGGAGCACCTTCCTTATGAGACTAGGCTACCACATCTGGGGCTCTTTACCTCGGAAAAGAGGCGACTGAGGGGAGACATGATCGAGGTGTATAAAATTATGCATGGAGTGGAGAGGGTGGACACAGAGAAATATTTCTCCCTCTCTCACAACACTAGAACCAGGGGTCATCCCATGAAACTGAAGATCAGGAAATTTAGGACCAACAAGAAGAAGTACTTTTTCACACAGCACATAATTAATCTATGGAATTCCTTGCCATGGGATGTGGTGATGGCCACCAACTTGGATGGCTTTAAAGGGGGTTTAGATAGATTCATGGTGGATAGGTCTATCAATGGCTACTTGTCTGGTGGCTATGGGCCATCTCCAGCCTCAGAGGCAGGATGCCTCTCAATACCAGTTGTAGGGGAAAAACAGCAGGAGAGAGGGCATGCACATACCTCTTTCCTGTGGGCTCCCCAGGGACATCTTGTGGGCCACTGTGTGAAACAGGATGCTGGACTAGATGGGCCTTGTGCCTGATCCAGCAGGGCTGTTCTTATGTTCTTATGGCTCTGTGGTCACCAGGAGTTGAAACCGACTTGATGGCACAACCTTTCCTTTCCTTTCCTTTAAATGATAGCAGGCATCAGAGGTGCACTTAGTTAATTTTGGAGCCTGGACCCATAGGCCTTTGGAGGCCCTCCTGCCTGCCCTCCCTTTCTTTGTAAAGCACCATGCCCATGGAGTCACTAGTACAAATGCATTTATTAGGTAAAGACGGCACACCAGCAGCACCAGGGAGACCCATGCTCAGCCCTAGAAAGCACCAGCACAACCTGGCATGCCTATCCCAGCTCACAACAAACCAAATTGCAAAGCAAACAAGACAGCTGGCAAGTTCTTGCTTTCCCTAAAGTTCCACTCGACTCTGAACCCCGAAGGAGGAAGGAGCAGTTTCTCTCAAACACCCCCCCCCCCGGATTAAAGACAACCATTGCTCCTTTGGGGTCTCCCCATATTAACCTCCTGAGTGACAGAAATGGTTGGTGAGAGAGAGTCTTTTGCTGGCTTTTCAGAAACTCAAGTTCCCTTTACCTGAATTTCTCCATCCACTTTCTTCACCCTAGAACAAGACTGCACAACCTCAGTTCTCCAGCTGTTGTTGGACTACAATGCCCATCATCCCCAGCCACAATGGCCAATAGTAAAGGATGATGGGAGTTGTAGGCTTCATCTCCAGGAGGGCCGGAGTTACAAGGCTGCTCAACTTTGGCCCTCCAGTTGTTTTTGGACTACAACTCCCATAATTAGTGGCCTATAGTCAAGGATTATGGGAGTTGTGGGCCAACATCTACATGAGGGCCAAAGCTGAGCAGCTCTGCCCTAAAATAGACATTCCACTCCCCCATACACATACTCAATTGTCCTTGGTAATGGGAATCTGTCCCTCCCAGCAACAACCTGACAAACTGGGGAGAGAAGGATGCTCTGCGTTTTTTCCAGCTCCGCTCTGGGTGGGGGCAAGCAAGTTGCAAAATTGCCCCCCTTTCCCCCTGCCCACACCAGATCATAAATGGGGTGTTTTGCATCCCCGTCCCATCCCAAGGTGCTCACCAGATCAGCCAGGCTGCTCAGCGGGAGAGCAAGAGAGAAGGCATCAGCCTCAGGGTACAAGTCACGACCCTCAGAAAAAGGGCAGGTTGGTAGTCTGACACAGGCAAGGGGACCAAGCTGGGCTGGGATTGTCCAAGAAGGGAATGAAGGGCAGAATTCACCTGAAAGGTGGTGATGTAAAGGGAAAGCGAAAGAGACTTGTCCTCTCTGGACGGAGGAAAATGAGTGAGCTGGAAGAGTGGGGGAGTGGAAGGGGTGCTAGTGATTAATGCTGTTCACCATGGAGGGTGGACTTTAAAAAAGGATCATCATCTTTCGAAGAACTGGAGTCCAGGATGGCCTGGGCTGGTCAAGGAAGGGCTGTGTCATAGCTGTTAGCTGCCTGGCACACACATAATAGTAGCACACTGATGCTGGTCTCAGATCTGCCATCATGGAGGGGAGTATCAGAGGGCCCCCCAGGCAGTGGAGGACTGGGCCAGATCCCCATGGCCCAGTCCTAAAAGCGCCTCTGGCAGGCATTGTGTGAAACATGAATCAAATATCATCACTCATGGATAGATGACTGTGCTATTTAACACATGAATGCAGTCTTCATCTAGGTAAAAGTAAAGTGTGCCGTCTAGTTGGTGTCGACTTCTGGTGACCACAGAGCCCTGTGGTTGTCTTTGGTAGAATAGAGGATGGGTTTACCATTGCCATCTCCCACACTGTGTGAGATGATGCCTTTCAGCATCTTCCTGTATCGCTGTTGCCCGATATAGGTGCTTCCCATAGTCTGGGAAACATACCAGCGGGGGTTCGGACCGGCAACCTCTGGCTTGCTAGTCAAGTCATTTCCCCGCTGCACCTTTAGGTAGCTTCCCCCATCTAGGTGAGGGGACTGTTATCGAGTAAGCTATCAAGTGACAATTGCTGACATTCTGACTAAATTATTCAATGAAAGTCTCATTGAAATTAATAGGACAAGTTAGTTGTGAGTAATTTAATAATAATAATAATAATAATAATAATAATAATAATAATAATAATAATAATTCGATTTCTATACCGCCCTTCCAAAAATGGCTCAGGGCGGTTTACAAAGAGAAATAACAAACAAATAAGATGGCTCCCTGTCCCCAAAGGGCTCACATTCTAAAAAGAAACATAAGACAGACACCAGCCGATGATATCATATCATTTAATTAGTGGCACTTCAACTGCCCCGGCACTCCTCACAACAACTGTTTCTCACCATGGTCCATTCCTATCTGCAGGATTCCTATATTTGCTGGGAGTCCCCCCTGTGAAACATTCTGAGGATGGCTAGAGATGAGCATTGACCCTCTGTTGTCACTGAATGTACTACACTGTGCATCTAACCATCTGGAAAATAGGTCATCTGTGGAGTTTGGCCTCATTGTGAAAAGAATTTTACTATGCCTCTGCTTTCCCAGATTTCCAAATGGATGTAGATTTGTGTTTTGAAAAATGCTTTTCCTCATGACCAGATGCTACAGATGAGCAGTATCTGATGCATACCACAACATATTGCAATTATGGAGGAAACGGTTGCATATTCAGCTGCCTTTACCCAATGAGAGGCATCTAACCTTTTCAGACAGGCAGCAGACTCAGGCAAAGAGTCAAAACTACTCATGACGTTAACTGCATGGTTTGGTCCTGTGTGCTTGCTTTTGCCACTGTATATAGCAGTAACAGGGAGTCCTATCTGGATCCAGACCACTGCTGGGGCAAAGGCTTCAGTCCCTCCACCTTCAATGCTATGGCTCCAAGCCAAATCAGGAGCCCCTGAAGGACTGCTGTTTATCACAGGGGGAAAGGAAGATCCACTGAAGCGATTCACACATGCAGGCAAAACCGGTCTAAGGAAGCTCAGCCCAGTTTTGTCTGAGCGTGTGTACCGCCAGGATCAGTGGCAGTACCTGGGTAGCTTTTCCTCCAAGCTTGCTTCCATACAACCGAAAATTGGAAGCACACACAGCTCCCAAACCTGGGCAGACCACCATTTTTGATTGTGTGAATGACCTTAATTTTATGTGTTGAATGTTAATGTGTTGCTAATGTTAATGGTTTGGCCCTGCTTCTTTTTCTTAATGTCTCTAGTAGCCGTGGTGTGGGGGAGAGACCTCATCGGGTCTGGGGAAAATTGAACCCTTTCCTTGCTGTGGTTCTGTTCTGGATTAGGCCCCCTAAGGTGTCTATCTTTTCTGTGAGGGAGCCCCTCTGATGCCAATGAGAACTTCTCTCCTGAGGAAATAGCAGCTATTGCTATCAATCCAGATTGAGACTGTGGCAGGAGGAACCATTAAAGCCCCTTCTCTCCATGCCATGGTCTTAATCATGATCTCCGTGCAGCTGCTGTTTACATTAGTGGGGGGAAGCAAGCAAAGCCAAATTGCACATCACTTTATTATCGTTTGACCCTCATCAATGCAGGGTTTGCCTCTGAATATCATGGTCTTTCTCCCAGGGAGATAATTCTGCAAAACTGGCATACCCCAAACAAGGATGTCGGTGAGGTCCTATTGACTACCGCTGCATCTAAGCATTGCCACCATCAGTACTACTAGCTAATGCTTCACCCATTCGAACCAGGCAAAAAAGGGGGGAAAGAAAGAAAAAGAAAAAAAGTGGGGGCCTATGCCTTTGGTACGGTGCCACTCATAGTCAAAGCTGGCAGTTTGAAGAGTGTTTATGCCTGCATTGCATTCTTTGGCTTCAGTCACAAAACTCAGGAAAACTGAGCCACGTTTCTTGGGAAATTTCTATTAATCCATCTGATTGGTAAGACATTTCTTCAAAGTTGCCAAGTTTCAAAGGCCACTGAAACATTTGGCAACTCTGAGTGATGAACAGGGTTTCCATTTATATTGCAGAATTCTCTTGCCAACCTTGTTTGCTCTCAGGAGAATGTTTTCTTGCAATGCATTGATGTTATGCAGTTTTTGTTCCGTTTCCTAAAATAAATATTGGTGGGTCATTGGGAGTCTCCTTATTAAGAATCATATTTATTCATATATTTTCCCAGAATTTATTTTCAAGCACAAGACTTATCCACTCTTCTAGCAACTTCACCCTCTCTTCTGCACTCCAATTATGCTAAACCTATAGGGTATGTGTCGGTCTCATACATGAGGAATATGCACTGATGTTCTTACATTAAGTCTGTTGTATAATCTGTTCCAACCTTTTGTGCGACTTCTCCTGAATCTTTTTCTTCTTCTTCAACTTGTATGAAGCTGTATGAAGCTGAGTGTGAGAGCTATACATAGGAATCCTTTGTAAGTCTCTATATTCTTTTGGAGAGGCACCTGTGCCAGACTGCTGTAACAAACACAAGTGTCCTACGGCACCCCAGGGCCAAACGGCATATGAGGCCAGAAATCCATGCACAGATCCCCTGACAGTTGTATTTTCCTTACAAGCAGCTGGGGCAGGGGGATTTGGATAGGATTGGGGCCACAGCACCAGGCAAAAGGGGTTTCATCCTTTTCGCCAGCATCTTTTTTCTGATCTAAATTACCACCTGCAACAAACCCTACAATATAAAAATATAGCACAATCTAAATCATCCCCTGCCCCCAAGCTGCTGTTAGCTGCATTGGGGCAGCAGGGTGGATGGTTGGGGAGCCAAGTACCTGTATTATTTTTTTTTGCCAGAGATAATCGCAGCTGGGGGTTATTTATTGCGGGGGGGGGAGGATAACAACCAGGCTGGTGCCACCACTGTGACTGAATTCAGGTAGCCACACACATGCCTGCCTTTACTGCTTTCTAGTAATAATACAAATACTGGGAGATCCATTCATCATAGCACTTTTGCATCATAGGTACTTTGGCCTTAAAAGACTAAGATTAACACCTTCCTTGTGGCAGAATCTCTTGTGGACTGCAAGGGCATCCCCTGCTTCCTTTGTCTCTCACTTTGCTCCTGCCCTCTCTTCCCACTTTCCTTGAGGCAGAGACTTGTCTGTCTTGCTTATGTCACCCTCTAAAGAGCTATATACATTGATGATTCAATACATAATTAAACAACAATAAATGCAGCAGCGAGAGAACTCTCACAGGACACTGATCTTCCCCACACATTACAGGAAAATCATGCTTGCTCAGGTATGATCGGGTTCTGCCAGAGTTCAGTAGCAGCTGGTAGACACTGGGGGTGGGGGTGGGGAAGAGCCCAGGCAACATGGCAGCAGCCCCCGCACTTTAGTCTGCAGTGGTTTTGATAGCCAAACTGCCGCAGAGGAAAGCAGAGGGGTGAGGCAAGGACCTCCATTCCATTTTACTCTGTGGCAGCTTGGGTAAAACGCTCAAGTGCCAGAGTTTTCTGTAATAAACACACACAAAATGTGAGTGACAGATGTACAGCCTTAAAGTGCCAATGGGGGCTTACTGGAGCACATGCAGAAAGTCCCAGATTCCATGTCTGTTGTTTCCAGCAATGAGAATCTTAAGAAACAGGGCTGGGAATAAACTATATCTGAGACCTTGGAGGCAGCAAAGGGGAGACATGATAGAGGTTTATAAAATTGTACATGGTATGAAAAGAGGAGGGTGGTCTCCCTCTTTCAGAGCATTTGAACCACTGGGGCATCCCATGTAATTGATTGCTAAGAAATTTAGGACAGACAAAAGGAAGCACCTAACTGAGCGATGGAATGCTCTGTCATGGGATGTAATGATGGCCACCAGCTTGGATGGCTTTAAAAAGGCATAGGACAAGTGCATGGAGGACAAGTCTATCAATGGCTACTAGTCTTGATAACTATAGGCTACTTCTGGCTCAGAGGCCATCTGAATACCAGTTGCAGAGGAGCAACAGCAGGAGAAGGGGTGTGCCTTAATCTTCTGGTTGTGGGCTTCAGAGAATCATCTGGTAGGTCACTGCTGGAAAAAGAAAGCTGGACAAGATGGCCTTGGTCTATCAAGCAAGGCTGTTCTTATGCTCCTGCATCTCATCCCCCCGGCTCCACAACTTTATTAGAATAAAATTTACAGTGCAGTACAAAATTAATCCAAACACAAACAGCAAAACATCATATAACAAACCACGATTCATCAATCCATCCACATTCTAATATTATCTGGGGGTAAGAAGACAACCATAATTCTCCCAAGAGCATGTGGTTCCAGACAGGGGGGTGCATGAAACTTTGAGTCCAATGTTCAGTTCCCCCCCCCAAAAAAAAACAGACCCCGCTGGTTCGGCTCGAATTCAAGCCAAACCAGATACGGTTCAGATTGAGGGTGAGCCGGGGGTGAGCATACAAGCTGACCAAGTTCAATGGCGAACTAGCTTGAGCTCGACATCCCTAGTTGTTGATATCCCTTGAGCTCGACATCCCTAGTTCCAGAGGCTCCTGGGTGCAGAGGGTCTTACTGTAGATGATACGGATTATCTAGACCCCTTTCAATCTGGATTCCTTCCTGAAACTGGATGAAGAAAAATGAGAAGCACCAATTACAGATGAAAATGACAAGACAAAAGTCCCACAGTGCTGTAAACGGGTTTGTTAGAGGCCAACGCATGTCGGCCAAAGCTTTCTTCAGGTGCAAACTATTATCCAACGTAATCCTGTAACAAAAACACTTCTTCAAAAACAGGTAACAATATCTTTGAGTATCCAAAGCTAATGAACCACATTTGCTGATATCTCCCACAATATCTTCCACATTTTCATCTTCCATCCTAAAACTGCCTTTGTTGCTCTAGTGGATGATAGGGATGTGCATGGAACCAGTCGAGGAACCAGTGGTTCCGCCAGTCCGATGCCGCAGGGGATGGCGCACTTACCCCTCCTGCCGCTTTCTCCCCACCAGCGCTCCGTTATTTTCCATAATCCATGGGGCGGCAGCGTACGTCCCTTCTGCCCCTTCCCCCATTGTTGGCCAGAAATGTGGAAGTATAGTCTGTGCGTGCACCTGCTGTTACACACGGGTGCCCCACATGTTGCATGTTGCATGCGCACATCACACACACAACGTGCGTGCGCGACATGCGGTGGGTGTGGTGGGCAGGTACACGTGGCGGCGAGCACACATGCAGACTATATTTCCACATTTCTGGCTAACAATGGAGGAAGGGGCGGCAGGGAGGTACGCTGCTGCACCATGGATTTTGGAAAATAACAGAGAAAATAACGGTAAGTGCATCCTCCCGTGCCCTTAAAGAGCCACCCCCCACGGCATCGGACTGCAGCTCCACAGTTCCATGCACATCCCTAGTGGGTCACCTATGCTGGGAGCAAGGCAGGAGGAGTGTGTCCCTGTTGGTTCTGCTGGACCTCTTAGCAGCATTTGATACCATTGACCATGGTATCTTTCTGTACCGCCTCTCAAGTATGGGGATTGGAGGTGCTGTTTTGGAGAGACTTTGGGCCTTTCTGCGGGGGGGATGATCCAGAAGGTGCTTGGCTCTTTGGCCATTGGCCTGTGGAGTCCTGAAGGGCTCAGTTTGTCCCTCATGTTGTTTAACATCTACATGAAACCACTGGGAGAAGCCATCCAGAGTTGTCAGCAAAATGCAGATGACACTCATCTCTATCTCTTCTTATCTGATCCTGGGGAGGCAGTGGATGTCTTGAATTGGGGGCTGGAGGCAGTGATGGGTTGGATGCAAATAATAAACTGAAATTGAATCCAGGCAAGACAGAGGTGCTCTTGGTCAGTAGTAAAACCAATCAAGATGCGGAGTTTGACCGGTTCTGGATGTGGTTGCACACCCCTTGAAAGAGCAGGTGTGCAGCTTGGGGGTATTGCTGGACCCGGCTCTGCTTTTGGGAGCTTATGTGAAGGTGGTGGCCAGGGGTGCCTTTGCACAAGAAGGCAGAACTGGTCACAGTTACACATGCCTTAGTCACATTACGGCTGGATTACTGTAATGCACTCTACATGGGGCTGCCCTTGAAGAATATTCAGAAATTGCAGCTAGTGGAAAATGTGTCATCTAGGATTTTGTCTGGAGCTGCCCACTGGGATCATATCAAACGAATTTGAAAGAGCTACATTGGCTGCCAATTTGTTTCCAGGTCAAATTCAAGGTGCTGGTTTTGGTCTTTAAAGCGCTTAACGGTTTGGGCCCTGGATATCTGAGGGACCATCTGCTCCAGATGCCGACCATGAGGGAGGCTCGGCTGTCAAGCATGTGGGACGGGGCCTTCTCAGTTATTGCCCCCCAGGCTCTCCCAGTAGGCTTCTGCTCCTAAGTCTCCATCAGTTTTTAGAAAGCAAGTCAGATCTTGGCTTGTTATCCAGGCTTTTATATGAATGTTGCTTTTGTTGTTGTTGCTGCTGCTGCTGCTGTTCCTGCTCTGTATTTTGTGGTCCTAATGTGTATGTTTTTAAAAACTTTTAATTAGATTTATATTTTTATATTCCAATTTAATATTTTTATTGTATATCTGTTTTATAGTAGTTTTACATGTTTTGTAAACCGCCGTGAGATTATTTTAATGAAAGGCGGTATAAAAATTTAATGATAAAGTAAAAATTTAATGATAAAATAAATAAATATCCAATGGTGAAAACCTCCTATGTTTGGAATATATGAACAGTGTTCTGACCAGCTATGCCAGATGGATGCAGATAAAAATGATCCTTTGATATAGCTTAATTTTTTGTTAAAAGGCTGCTAATTTCAAAACAAAGTTTCCTGCAAATCAGCAGCAGCCAGCAATTTCTCTGAGGCTGTAACACATTTCAAAGGACCATCTTGGATTACTTGTACGTCTCTTATAATTTCACCTCACTGGGTAGATGTTGGCACAGGTGATTAATGTTAAATGATTCTTCTCAGTCTGCCTTGAAGAGAGTAAATCAAAGAGTTTTCAGGAAACAAGATAAAAACCACCATGGGTTTCCCTTAATTTGTTTGCTTGCCATCATGCGATGCAGCATTTGGTTTGGGGTAATGTCTCATTATCAAATCCTCAAGGGAGATAAAAGAGCTGGGGATGGGGACACACCAAGTCGATCTGCTCTAGATGCCTTAAAGCATTGCCGTGATCTGGCTGTCAAGATCGATTTGCACACAAAGTAAGTATTATGTTGTTTCAATATGCTTATTTACAGTGCCAGTCTCTCTATAGCCTTTATAGATTACACTATTCATAGATGTCATTAAACCTTATTAGGTTTAATCTTCTTTTATAAAGGAGAGACCTATTTAGTGAAAAAAATGTTGTTTTAATGTGTTAATCTTGCACAGTGCAGAACTGCCTTCCAGAATGGGTCACCTGTGGGTTCAAGTTTAATATCAGGTGTAGGGAATCAAAGGGGGCAGGGGAGGAATGCTACTTGACAGCTTGAGAAGCAGCTATCTGCAAAATCAAAATGAGCTGCAGAAGAAGGGGAAGGGTATCTCATTGAGCGAAGGTTAGCAGATGCACACAGTGAACAACTTAGGGAAAGAGCAGGAGGGAAGCAGGGAAATCAGCCAGAAGGAAGGAGAATCTGTGAGGTATCCTGATCAAAAAATAAGTTGGCCTTGGAGGGCAACTCCAGAGAATGGTGGATTAAAGCTTGCTCTGTGTCTGGAAGAGGAGGAGACAGAGCTTAATGAGTACCATAAATTATCTCCCCCTCCTGGCCTTAGGCCAGAATAAGTAAAAGTGGGAAACAAGAGCACTCTTGGTGGGGCGGGGGCTGCAGTTAGGTAATTTTAGAACCTAGACCTAATGGCCTTACTCCCTTGCTCCCTGGTAATTTCAACCCATTGGTTCTAGTCCTGCTCTCATGAGCAACAGAAAACAAGTCTCTGTACACGCAAATGCTGATAGCTTTCTAAACCAAGGCTGCATTCTTGTTGCTTCATGCCGATGAAGTCAAAAATTAAAACCACAACACATGCCCCTTGCTTCATTGTTCTCATGCAGACTTTCTGGATCACAACCCAACTTAACCACAGTGCATTTGTGGGGGAACATTGGTTGTTTGTTTATTTGGATGTTAACAGTTAGTTCCACTTTCACTAGGCGTGAAGCAGGGGCGTACCATTAATTAGGCAAAGGGAGACAAATGTCTCCTGGCCCACAGCCTCTGAGGGGCCCCCAAGGCCAGTCATTGCCCTCTCTCTTTTCCCCATTTCTTACTCTTTTCCCTTTTTCTGTTGCTGCAGCAACACCAAAGTGATCCAATACCCACCTCTTCTTCTTCTTCTTTTTCCCTCTTGCCTGCTTCTCAGCACGGCTGCTCCCGGCCGGCCGTCCTCTGCGCAGATGCACTCACTGAAACTGAAAGCAGGCCGGCTGAGTGATATCAGGCAGGCACGAGTCAGGCAGCTGCAGCGAGAGGGAGTGCTGGAGCTTTGAAGCCAAGCTGCTGGCTGGAGGCTGCAGAAAAGCCTTGTTTCGTTTGTGTGGCTGACAGATTGACTCACAAGAAGGCAGGGGGTAAAGTAAAGGCAAGTCCTATGAGGTGGGGCGGGGCAGGGCGGGGGGAGAGAAGAAGAATGTAAAGGAAAAGAAACTGCCCGAAGGCTGCATAGTCGCCTTGTTCTGCTGTGCTGACTGACCCCCAAGAAGGCAAGGCAAGGGGAGGATGGTAAAGAAACTTTTATTTTTAAAAGTAAAAGTTTTAAAAGGGAACAAGTGGAATGTGAAGAAAACAAATGAAAAAAGAGGGAGAGATAATGAGAAAGGGGTGGGGGTTGCCTTGGTAGTGCTGTCTCACAAGAAGGGGAGGAACGATGGAAGGTAAAAGAAAGTTGTATTTTTAAAAGTAAGCATGATGGGGGTAGAGAGAACAATTGGTGTTCAATGTTGGGATCTTGCAGGCTGAGTCATCCATTTTTGATAAGGGGTAAAGAGCTGCTAATAAATGCTTTTTTTTAAATGACTTGCATCAAAATAAGACTTTGCAAATCAGTTGATGATGGGTTTGTTTTTTTTAAGTTGCCTTTGTCTTCTGTCCCTGAAATGCTTACTACTTAAATCCCAAGAAACTGGGATGCCTCCATGTATTCCATTCTGTTGTCTGGTTTGAAATCAAATTAGGAGATAGATAGATAGATAGATAGATAGATAGATATTGATTGTCTAAACTGATTGCTGGTGGGTAACTTCTCTTTCTGTTGCCGTAGCTCAGGGTAGTGTTTGTATGATTCTTTCTTCCTACTTTCATTCTTACAACAATCCTGTGAGGTGGGTTAGGATGGGAGAGAGTATCTAGTTTAAGGTTATCCCCTGAATCTCCTGGCTGAGTATGGAAGGATTTGAACCCAATTCTCCCAAATTCTCATCCAACACTCTAACTAGGCTTTTAACTAAGTGGGGTACTGAGTGCAGGAGACAAAGGAAACTAAACTCTTTATTTTAGCTATGAAACAAGTACTGGAGTGGCTAAAAGTTATTAAGGTTTGCTGGCATAAACTAAACACACACACACACACACATACACTTACTCCATAGTAAACCTGTGTTCACTGGGATGAACTCAAGAAGCTTTTTTTTCTTTTCTGGACTGAATCTGTTCCCGATCAATTGGCTGAGATATACGTGCAAATGTGAAGTGGAAGAAAGGAAAAAAACTGTGAAATCCATTTTTTCTTTTATATTTGTGGATATGTGGGTGTGTGCACTCAGAGACGTATCTAGGGAAAATAGTGCCTGGGGCAAGCACTGAAATTGCGCCTCCTGTCCAAACATCTGACACCCATCTTTCAGATAACTTTACCTTAATGTCAGCTGAAAAATACAAGTCAAGCTTGTTAATCTTTTAATATTTCAAAAACTATTTAGCAGTGGACGTAGCCAGACCAAAAAAGGCTGGAAAACTACAAATTTCAGTATGCTGGGGCTCATGAAATCCCCAAATATTATGCAGAGGTGTACTTGGAAAAACTAAATAGAAGTGCCTGTCTAATTCTCGTAGCATCACGATTACATAAATTTTAAAAATAAATGGAGAATTTGACTTTTCCCAGATACTCTGAAAATAATTAAACAATATGCAGAATAAACAGTGTCACTGCTTGGAATATATTCTAGTATTTCAGAAAGACAGTTAAAATGAGAGAAAGAGCAAGAAACTCCCAGTGGGCCTTAATACTAAGGATTTCACATTGATTCAAAGACAAACTCACCATTAATAGCCATATTATTAAGACATCACATTTAACTCACTTATCACAAGAAGCAAAGTAAGAGCAAATGGATACAATCTTAGCTCATAAACTTCAGCTCAGTATTCACAAGCCCTGATTCTCTGTACATAGTGCCAATCTGAATATGTGTACAGTGACTTACATTATATTAAAACATTTTTAAAAAAATTACCTGTAGCCCCTTCGGGGGACTTCCAAAAGGCTGTGGGGGGTCTGCAAAGTTTCCCCCTCCTCCCACTGGCCTCTAGGGCCTCACAGGCACCATTTGAGCATGTGCAGTAGTCATTTTTTTAAAAAAATGGCCACTGAAAACAAAATGGCCACTGTGCATGCTCAAATGGCCTCACAGAGGCCATTTGAGCATGCCCAGTGGCCATTTTGTTTTTGGTGGCCATTTTTTTTTTTAAAAATTAATTTTAAGAAATTGCGCCCCCCCCTTCAAATGGCGCCCGGGGCACGTGCCCTGCCTGCCCCACCCTAGATACGCCCCTGTTCTTGTATCTATTATGGCACACAAAATTTGCACACATTGCCTTGATACTGCTGTCCAAAACAAAACTCATTCTGAGCATGGATGAAAGAAAATAGGTGGCACACTGGTGCTGAGGGCTGGCTGACATCCAAAGCAGAAGAGCAGCACCACAGGGTGAGAGAAGGTGAGAATCAGAGAGGAGGGGCAGAGCAGACAGGGAGTTCTGTGGCATGTTGAATCAGAAGCAGGCATTGGGTAGATTGGCATCAGAAAGTTGATGATTCCCACTAATTTAACAAGAGCAAGTTTTTTTTTAAAAAAAACCATCTCTACCATGGCTGGCCTTGTTCTAATTGCTTAGCTTTCAGCCTTAGTGTTCATTACCTTGGTGTTGATTGACTAGGAGCCAGGTCTCACGATCTGTGAGACCCGGTTTCGTCGGGTGAGCGGGGAGAGCGGGCTAAGCAAGTGGAGAGGGAGCGGAGAGGGAGCCCTGGGTGGCCGGATCGGCCGCCCACACGATTGCCGGCTCCGAGATGGAGCCGGCAGGGGCTGGGGAGCTGGTGGCTTTTTGTCTACTCGTGAGTAGGCGTGAAACGAAGGCATGCCGCGGCTACTCATGATTGTAAAAAGCAAGTTTGCAGAGCGCTTGCTCCACAAACCTGCTTTTTACCAGGGGTTCCAGAGCGGGTTAGCCACTACAGAACCACCGGGCTTGGCTGCGAGCCCGGTGGTTCTGACGATCAGCAAAAATCGGGCTAATGGAGGCTAGCCCGATTTTTGCTGATCATCAGAATAGCCCCAAGGCGTTTGTGCAGTTCTGCTTTCCAGTGTTCTGTGTTTTATGTTAGAATCCCTAATCTGTGTTCACTGTGGTGTACGTTTGTCTGTTAGGGATCATGGGGCTCTAGTTCTGTAAAAGAGCACATGTTTTGCATGCAGAGGCGGGTCCCAGGTTCAATCCATGACATTGTCAGATAGGGCTGTGATAGGGCCTCTGAAATTCTGGGTGGCCAGAATATGACCAGTAGGTGGCCATTGGTCTATTAAGGGAAAGCATCCAAAGTAAGGTAATACCTTTATTGGGACCAACTGAAATATTACAAGCAAACGTTGAAGTTATCTTTTTCAGGCTGAATGTTAAAGACAGACAAGGACAAACCCAAAATCCTGGTGTTAAGCTTGAGATGGCCTACAGGAGGTTAAGACTGATAGGGCTTAAGTCAAGTGGGGTCTGCTTTGAAAGAACTCTGGGTTTTTTGGTTTTTAGTGCTGGATGAAGTTTCAACTAACTGCTAGATTTTATATTAAAGTGGGGCAGGGCAGCCACTTTTGTCTTTGTCCCAGTGCCCCCCTCATGTACTGAGATCTTTTCTGCACCTAGTAGAAGGTGATGGAGAGGAAGGCAGTGAGGGGCCCATTTTACAATCTCGTCTCCGGGCCCACTCCAACCTTGGTACGCCCCTGGCATGAAGTAATCTATACATAGGCCACATTTGCACATAACATGAAACCAGAGGTTGCCAGAGGTGCAGTTAATTTTTGTAACCATGAATCGCATCAAAAACATTCATCCAACTGCAGCGCAACAACTTCCAGTTTGAGAGTAGGGGAGCCACTCCTTCGTCCTGGGCCAACAAGTTCATATCAAAGCAAGTTCCGTAGCACTCGTATCACCAGACTGTGGGCAAGATATCAGCATGTCTGCAGGGCATTAGCCATTGGCCACGATCTTCAAGGGGGCCTGCCGAGTGCAATCATGCCTTTTCGAAATGAATGAACCACCTTCCCCCAGCAGGGAAAGGGCATTTAAATTCCTTTAAATGGCATGCAAGCCCTTCTTCTGACAGCAATTGCACCACCACCCTCATAGGAACCCCGCACTAAAACATTTTCACACAAGCACAATTGCTGGCAATGGAGGGTGGGGGGATGCCGAGGGGCACTATTTTTCTGTTACTCTGGAAAGGGATTGTGAGGATTTCCTAGGATGGAATAGGTATATGAGGAGGGCAAAGGATCCTGTGGTCTGGTCCACTGTGACCAAGGATGCTCTGGTGATGGCTGAACCCAGCAAAGCACTCCAGTGACACCAAACCACACTCCTGCCCCCTTGTTGGCTCCCTGCCTGGGGATTAGCCCTCCCATGAGAGGGCCGGTCCACTGGGGAGGACCAGAGGCTTGAAAACCTTCAGTCCTCCATTGGACTGTGCTCTTGTGAGGTAGGCCATCCAAATAAAGGGGGGCCCATTTGTGTGCCCCTCGTTCTATCTGGTTAATAATAGAACTTTTATACAGTGACCTCCTCTTCTCTAGACATTCCTTTCATGCCCCAAAGAAGTAGTTGCTGCTCCATGTTTCTGGGCGGTACCAGACGGTAAACTAGGGAAATACCAGGACTGGGGATCGATCTTTTCTCTCATTCAAATTTCCTGGATTTGGACTGGCACTGTGGAGTATGTAGTTTGGACACTATGGGAATCACAAAAGAGGAGAGCCCCAATTATCATTGATCTCAGGACAGTAGGGTCACTGTGCCAGGCAAAAACAAACATGGATATGTCCGAATGGATGACTGAACTGGCAGAGGGCCTGCTTGGACTGATTCTTTGGGGCAGTCACCAAGACAGGAAGAGGTGTTGCTGAGGCACCTGTCACTGCAGCTTCCTTGTATCGAGCAACCAGGCTGGGCAGTAGCTACCGTTCAGCCCACATGCATGTCCCCATAGCCTTTTACTCTCATGAGAGAGTGGTCCTTGGGATAAGGGGCATTGTCATACAGTAGTAATGACTCTGCCCAATCCCTATGTCCCCCCAGATGTTTCTTCGCATGAGTAGTGCCATGGAGTGAGTATTTGTACCCAAGGGGAAGGGGATGCTCCCCTTTCCCCAACTTTATTGTACAAAAAATAGAACAGAGCCATTAGAGATTTCCTGGGTGGGCCAGTCTTGTAAAGTCAACCCGGCAATCTCTGCCCTGCCACATGTGATCTTTGCAGCTATCTCATTGGGTTGCTTGATTTATGGTGTCACCGTGATTAGACATCCTTGTGAACTTACTTCTTCGTCGATTTGTTTTTGGGGAACAAAAAACTTTGTGGCTGTCTTGCCATCCCGTCTTGTTTTTCTTCTGAATGCCAGAGTGGGGACAAGAGACACAGTGGGAAGTGGTCATCCCCCATGTGACTTCTCTCTTTGACAGGCTTAGAAGCTTGGGATGGGATGAGGTGGCACCCCTGTTGCTGGGCAATGGTGTGAATGGCATGGATACAGGGGGCGGGGCACGTGCTCAGAGAGGTGGCCATCAAGAAGTGCAGCAGGCATGGAGGGGGCACATTCCTGGGTGAGTCTGGGCCACTTTCTGTATTATTTTGCTTCCAGAAACAGCACAAAGCTGTGGTCATGGCAGCGTATGCATTTGGACATAACACTGCTGCCTTCAAACCTCAGGTTGGAGCAGTGACGCTCACTATAAACTGAAAATTCAAATTGGAGTTTGGCGAGGGAAACTGTAGATGACTTTTGCAGCAAAACCACGGCTTTACACATTCAGACATACATGATTTCCAACCTCTGCCCCATTCAACTCCATTTTGGCGTTACATGAGAATGAGGCCCTAGAGATAACTCTTTCTGGCAGTTTTACTGCAGAAGGGGGGGGAATCAATAAAAATCACAGAATTGAGCAATTTATTTCTTTTTGAAATAAGTTTAAAACAAAACAAAACAGAAGAGCCCTGCCATTCTGTCTGATATCTGTGCCCATTTTCAAAGCCCTATGTCCAGTCATTCCAGGAGATCTAAAGGTGGGGGCAGGAAATGGAGTCCTTTGCTGTTTTCTATGAAGGCGGAGGGCAGGTTTCTCCACATGGGGGTGGAAGGATGGTCCAGGCAGAGGGCTTCAGTTCCAGAAGTTTTTGTAATTTTCTGCCATGAAACAAGCCACTTAGAAAACTTTTTAAGTTTTTTTTTTAATTCAAAAAAAAATCATTAAAAATGACAAGATTGATCAATCTGCTTCAAAATAAACGCAAAGAGTCCTGCCATCCTATTCTACATCTGTGCCCAATTTTAAAGCCCTATGTAAAGTCATTCATGAAGATATAAGGGGTTGGGCATAAAAGTGGGGTGCTTTACACTTTTTTATGAATGAAAAGGGCAGATTCCTCCAGATTGGAGTGGATCTCACGATCATGAAAAACAGGGTAAACCAGTTCCTACTCTGATTTTAATGGTTTTGTGAACCAGCCTATTCTCTCTCAGCCTAACATATCTTATAAGGTTGTTGTGAAGATGTTGGAGGGAGGGAGACCATGTATGCTGCCCTCAGTTCCTTAGAAGAAAGGTTGGATAAAAATGTAAAAAATATTTCAATATTTCTTTATTTCTTTATTTTATTGTTAGCATTTTATACCACCTTTCATTAAAACAATCTCAAGATGGTTTACAAAACATTTAAAAAAAAAACTATAAAACAGTTATACAATAAAAATATTAAATTGGAATATAAAAGTACAAATCTAATTAAAAGTTTTTTTGTTTTTTTAAAAAAACATACACAATAAGACCATACAATACAGAGCAGCAGCAACAAAAACAACATTCATATAAAAGCCTGGGTAAAAAGCCAAGATTTCACTTGTTTTCTAAAAACTGTGTTGGAGATTGAGAAGCAGATGCCCACTGGGAGAGCATCCCAAAGTCTGGGGGCAATAACTGAGAAGGCCCTGTCTCATGTGCACGAAAGCTGAGCCTCCCGAAAGTTAGTTTCAGTCCCAAATCCAGGATAGAAGTCCGACTGAAAGGAGTCTAGATAATCCGTATCATCCAAGACCCTCTTCAGCCAGTCTTGAGGCTATTTTAAATGTGTGAAAGTACCAGCAGATTTTTCTCCAGACTCACTTTGAAGATAGCTCACTTTAAAAACAAAAACAACAAAAACCCTTGATGTCAAAACCCAAAATGTAGTGGATGTAGTGGCCTACTCATTCCAAAAACAAACAATTACTCTTTGAGATAAAGAGTTACTTTTTTTCATCAGAAATTGCCCACTTTTCATAAGAGGAGTTGTTCTGGACTACTGCTCTCTATAAATAAATGGCTGGTTTGGTTAAAGATTGTGGTGAAGATGATGATGATTTGATTGATTGATTGATTGATTGATTGATTGATTGATTGTTAAAGTGCCCAGTATCTCTACCTAGCTGTTTAATGAGGTAGGAGGAAAAGCCATCCTATCCAGCACCAGACTCCCACATGATCACTTCACCCAGGGAGAGGGGGCTTGTGTTTGCCCATCTCCACGGCAGCCCCTTGGTGTGAGGGAAGGGTGAAGCTGGGGGGGGCCTTAGGAGCTGGGGCCCATGGGTTCTTTGAACCCATCTGCTCAATTATAGCTATACCCCTGACTACGCCCTCCTCCTACCTAGGTTTTTACTTTATTTTACTTTGTTTTGTTTGTTTGTTTGTTCAATTAATTTCTATACCGCCCTTCCAAAAATGGCTCAGAGCAGTTTACTTGAGCTTGATCAAAAATTGAGGGCACGTATCCAGTTTATGGTTGAGAGAACTAGCCTAAAAACTGTAAGGTTTTAAATGGAGGGAGAAGAAACACAGAACTTTAGGGCTAGTTTGCAAAGATAATACACCAATGAATGAAAACTCTGAAGCCAGGCTTCTTGGATTTTTTTTTTTTAAGTGATACTTCCACACATTATAATCTGAAGTGCTTGATCTTGAGTTGAAATGAATATACATACATATTTGAAATTTGTGACATTCTTACAATACTGAATGTGGATTTTTAACTGTGAAATATGCTTTCAAGGTTCATAGTTGGCATGAAACCCATCATTGTTTGCTCTTCCAGGCCTTCCTCTTTGTTTCCTGTTGCACCATGGCCCAGAGAGAGGAGAACTGTCTGCAGCCACTTCAGACACCTCCACCATGGTCCAGAATCCTGGCTCTGAGAATCAGATAATGAAAGAGAGCAAATAATTGTGTCACTTCCTGTTATAAAGCTTCTGGCTCTCTTCCCTTTTCTCCCACCTCAGTCTGAGTCTCATTTGTTGCTGAGGGAGGTCACCGTTTGCACCTCTGTGCTCCCAAACTATCTGACCATGTACCTGACGGATTGCTGCCTGACCATTTTCTACCATAGGTACCTATGGTAGAAGACGGGCCTATGTGTACCATAGGTTCTTACCAGCGCTTGGACCAGAATGCCTGATGTCGGTTGTGAGCACCAATATACAGGACATATAACTTATCAATAGCCTCACTCACTGCAGGCTTGTGAAAATGACTAAGAATCCTGTATAACCTTAAAGACCAGCAGTCGTATTGTGACATAAACTTCCACGGCCTAAAGGCCACTTCATTAGATACTGAGCTTTGAGACACCTGTGGCCAGTAAATCAACACATGGGAAAGCCACCAAACAGAATTACAAAATCTGGAAGAGAAGCCAGCCAAACAAAACTACTAGTGCAACTGTTTTAATGAAAACAATGAAATGTTCACTTACCTACATGTATGCACCCGCAACTAAATTTTGCAGTATATGGTGTGCATCTGTTATTTAAGCTGGGGGGGGGGGGGGTGTGACACAAAGGCAGGAGTCTCTACTTAAATTTGGGTCTTATGTCATAGGCAAATTTTATTTTTCCTGGTGTGTGTGTGGGCGGTGGGGGGGGGGGACATTGGTGCTCAGTCCCAGCTGATTTTCAGCCACCCTTAAAGTTTCAAGAGTTAATGGCTGGTAAGAGGTCAGACTAATGTTTTTATCAATATCTGCTGAGGCTGTAGGGAGGAAAGGTGTCCATAGAAAAGGTTCTATCTAATGGTGAATGTTGTTAATTTAATGTGTGAGTGTGTGTGTGAGATTCCATGAACAGCAGATTCACAGATTCAATGCTCAACTTCCCCTTCCATTCCTCTGAAGAGTTCACACACATTGTGTGAACTCTTTGTGTTATTTGGTGGGGGTTAACCCCCCCACCAAGAACTTAAATGTGTTAAACTCCTTCCCCCATCAGAACACAAAGCTGTGAAATGTCTAGTGAGAAAACAAAAGCGTTTTAGACACCTTCCCCGCACAGAAACAGAAAAGAATGTGAATGCCTTAGGGGACTATTCTTCAAGCTGAATAATATCCTGCTCTTTTTGTTCAAGCCCACCTTCCTCCTGCTCCTTGCCCTTGTGCTCCATTAGCTCTGCCCACCTGGTTATCTGTTTAGTGTCCTCTGAGTCCACAAACATTCCACTCCATTAAGTTACATAGTCAGTTTTGGAGGGGTTAGTCCTTTTCCTTTCAGATTTTTGTGCAACCAATGTACCTGTGGGTTACCCCCAGTACTCCCTCTCACTCTTATGTCCAAAAAGATCATAACATTTTCAACTCTTTCAGAAATAGTTATAATATGTAATTTATTTTTATATAACTGTTCAGACCAAGGCCTCTCAAAGCAGTTTACATATAATTGTTTAAAACACCAAAACAATCAGGTTTCTGACTGCAGCTGCTGCTGGTTCTTAAAGCTGCAGGAGGCCTGATATAAACAGCGCCCGGGAAAATGTTGCCTGGAAGAATGTGGCAGTGGACCACAGTTGCAAGAGGTGGGTTTTCTCCTCCCTTGGGCTGCAAATGTAAAAGTGGCCAAGGGCTGTTTTCTCTTCTCTGCAGCAGCAGCTCTAAGCAGCAGCCAAGGCTGGGGGAACAAGGTAGCAACAGTATTTATCTCAGGTCAGGTGTTTTGGTAGCTGCTGTGGGAGGCCGATGTAAATGGCCCCCAGGAAGCATCCAGCAACAGATAACAGTTGCAGGGGAAGTATATATCTTACACATTATATGGGAGGTTAATGCAATCTGAGTTAAGATTACTGAATTGGCTTTTTATTATTGAATTATAATCACTTGAGCAATTATCAAACCAGGTGCTGCTGATTGGAATCAATTATTTGTTCACCTGATCAGTAGAAAGCTGACAAGGACTCACGATTGCCACTCAAGGGTGCTTCCACTACTACTGAAGCCTCGTCAAAAAGCATTTATTAGCTTGTGATGCTCCAAAGCTTCTCCCCAGAAGACAAGGGCAAAAAAGTAAAACCTTTTGGGGGGTGATGGGGGAAGGTGCTCTGATGATATAAAACACTTGATTCTATCATCGAGTCAGATTAATGTCTGGATAACTTTTGAGAAAAGTTCCAGAGTTCCTGCAGGAAATCTATTGGGATATTACATTTGGTGGATGCCTACAGTTCTATAAGCCACCTAATAGCACAGCGGAGAAATGACTTGACTAGCAAGTCAAAGGTTGCCAGTTTGAATCCCTGCTGGTATGTTTCCCAGACTATGGGCAGCAGCGATATAGGAAGATACTGAAAGGCATCATCTCATACTGCAGGGGAGGAGGCAATGGTAAATCGCTCCTGTATTCTACCAAAGACAACCACGGGGCCATGTGGTCGCCAGGAGTCGAAACTGACTTGATGGCACACTTTACCTTTACCTTACAGTTATATAAGAGTGGCTTAACAAAACATGAGCTGTTTTTCTGCAGATATGAGAACAACAGGAAAAGGACTGAGAGAAGAATTGTTTGCAGAGTGATGCAACCCTTGCTAATTGGACAGAGAGACACCTTTCAGAGCGGTGGTTTTAGCAGTGAAGTAGTAAATTTTCCTTCCTAGTAAGCCAGTATCACATTCCTCCATGGGCTGTTGCTGGTATTTTCCTTCTGTTTCTTTCTAGAGTGGGGACAGGAAATCATCTTCTCATTCTTTTTGCTATGTAAACTTCTTTGGAAAAAGTGGTGTGTGTGTGTACTATATTCTTAATAGTAATACAAATTAATAATATATGCCAAGATAATTTGGATTTTAGCATTATTTAAAGTAAGTAAAGGGTCACCCACCCACCCCCCACTTGGCCTGGAGCTTTCCCAGACAGCAGGCTTTAACACAGGTTTACCAAGAGACTTTACTGTGAGTCCTCCATTCCAGTGGAGGTGCGAGCTAAAAACCTGGTCTGGGAATGCTCCTGACAACATAAGAACACCCCTGCTGGATCAGGCCCAAGGCCTATTATTATTATTATTTTATTATTATTTACATTTTATATCCCGCTCTTCCTCCAAGGAGCCCAGTGCGGTGTACTACATGCTTAAGTTTCTCCTCACAACAACCCTGTGGAGTAGGTTAGGCTGAGAGAGAAGTGACTGGCCCAGAGTCACCCAGCTAGCATCATGGCTGAATGGGGATTTGAACTCGGTCTCCCTGGTCCTTGTCCAGCACTCTAACCACTATACCACGCTGGCTCCCATCTAATCTACCATCCCTATCTAATCTAGCATCCTGTTTCCTGATTGTTTCATTGTTTTCTACTATGCATAGCATACAGGGGAGACATTTAAAGGAGCTTAGAATAATTTTAAGATTATATATAGATTTTTGCTCATTTACTTTAAGCTCTATGACTTGTTTATTTTGGTGTAATATTGAATCTTGATGTATAAGAATATGAATCTTGATGTATAAGAATATGAAGACAGAGCCATGTAGATCATAGCTTTGGGAATGATAAAGAAACTGCATAATGAGAGTTCTTTCATGTGTGCTAGCTGTTCGCAGTTTCTTCTTTTGACACTGTATTTACATCTACATCTATGTTTCCCCCTGAAGAAGGGCAGAGACCTGTCTTCTCACACTGTGTAAAGCATTGTGCACACAGATGGTGCTATATAAATTAATAATAATAATACTGCCTCAACTGTGTCAGGCCTTGTTGAGGTTTTTTTTAATTAATATGTACTTTCTGAAATCTGTTGTACTTTACTGATATTCTGAAGCTGCACTGCAATGAAAAACCACATGAAACTGGAGAAGAAGCTGCCTTGAGTTAAAACATATGCCAACCGTTCAGTAAGCCTTAAGAAGTTATGTCTGCCAGACCATGTTGATCATATCCCAACACTAGCTGGAAACCTCAATGGTAAGAAGAATCTTACCCAGTGGCACTTTCCTCCTGGCCGGCAGGGGTGGGGGGGGGCCTCCAAATGTCTTCCCCAGGAGCCAGTTGTTCCCCCTTGGCAGACCCCACTGCACCTTCTGCAGCTGGCAGGTGGCCGTGTGCAGGGGCAGCCACATGCACAGCACATCAGGACCCACCAGATGGGCCTTCAAATGTCCCACCAAAAGCCTAGATGGCAGCAGCCCATATTGCACTACTATAAAAAAGTATACAGTGTACTGTGCTTGATTGGCCAGCAAACTCGCCTGACCTGACCCCATAGAGAATCTATGGGGCATTGCCAAGAGAAGGATGAGAGACATGAGACCAAACAATGCAGAATTGCTGAAGGCCGCTAATGAAGCATCCTGGTCTTCCATAATACCTCATCAGTGCCACAGGCTGATAGCATCCATGCCACGCCACATTGAGGCAGTAATTGCTGCAAAAGGGGCCCAAACCAAGTACCGAATACATATGCATGCTTATACTTTTCAGAGGTCCGATATTGTTCTATTCTTCAATCCTTGTCTTCTTGGTTCCATGTAATATTCTAATTTTCTGAGATTGTGGATTTGGGGTTTTCATGAGCTGTACGCCATGATCATCACAATTTTAGCAAATTAAGGCTTGACTTATCTCGCTTTGCATGTAATGCGTCTGTCTCATATATCAGTTTCACTTTTTAATTTGCATTACTGAAATTAATGGACTTTTGCACGATATTCTAATTTTCCGAGTTTCACCTGTAATCGATCGTATTAGCTCCCCCCCAACATGTGAACTCCGCTGGTAAATCACCTTCCGATGACCCGTTTAGTATAAGTATATCCAACCTGCTAACAGATTGCATCAGGCATGAGCCTGCATAATTACAAATCAGATCCCTAGGGATATGCTGCACTAAAGGGGTATCTTCTATCTCCAGATACAAACATCCAGGATATTTGGCATATAGAGCATCATTGTCCGGACCAATACAGGCATTAAAATCACCATCCAAAATTACTAGGGCATCTGGAAAAGAGGAGAAGCTGTCCTAGGCACTCCTCAGGTTCAGCCCAAAACAAGCTTATTTCCTGTTTTCATGTCTTAGGGGGAGCATACAAATTAACAACCAGTAATGAGTAAAATCTTAATTCTATAAGACATAAGAGAGTGGGATGAAATGTCTAACTTGATACATTTAGCTTGAAGTTTTGTAGTAATGCTGATACATAACCCCCCACCCACCCACCCAACGGAAAGCTTGGATTGCATGCAATCTCTTTGGGAAAGAGAAGGCAAAGGGGGAAGAGGAGGGGCGGAGCCACCATTGGGCGAATATGTTCACCATTGGGCGAATAAGTTCAAAGTACAACCCGGGCCGCCACCAATCAGGGGCCATACCTTGTGGCCCCGACACACACACCCCGGGAGCATGATTTCACTCTCAAACAGGGCCACACCAAAATCAGCCAGCGCTGTGTTTGCAGTGTGGCAGGAGCAACTCTCCCTGCTTTTTAAAGGCAGGGAGAGCCGCTCCTGGACACGCTGTGAATGCAGCACTGGCCAATTTTGCTCCCTGACGGGGCCACATGGCCCCATCTGGGAGCAAGGCCCCACCCCTGTATCTGACGCATGAAGCAGAGGGCATGGCTAAACACACCCTGCATCATACGTCAGATGCAGGAGGTGGGGTGGGGATGGCGGCTGCAGAACCGGGCTGCTGCTTGGCTCCCTCCGTGACTGGGGAAGAGTTTCGCCAACCCGTTGAGAATTGAACACCCTCATGGAGACTGGGGTTGTCTGTGTGTTTTGTTTTATGGGTGAGTGTCAGCTCTGAGCTTGCTAAACTCCTGAACTCTGTAAAAGTCTCAAAAAACCAAAAGCACGAGGGAAGCTGAGAAGGGGGGAAATGCCTTCCAAGCACTCAGCTATGTTGAGGAAGAGAGAGAGAGAGGCGAGGGAATAGTGCAGATAATCTTTTATTCAGTCACATTTATTGCAAACTGCAAAAAGAGCAAAGCAGTCCCAACTTCTTGCCTGTTTTTCTGAATGCTGGAGTGCAGAAGCTGCTGGGATCCCGATGCAAGTAGCTGTCTGTGCAATCCCAGAAAGATCATCCCTGGTTTGGAGGGGAAAGAAAGGCAGAGGGAGAGAGGATCAAGAGGAGGAGAGTAATTTCTGCTGTTTTTTGTTTTTCCCCTTTCTGGTGAGGAAATGGCAAGGAACCCTGCGACCGCAGCCACTCAGTCATTTGGGAGGCTGGCAGTGGGGGTGGAAGGATCCCCTACTGCCACCTCTGTCGTCCCTTCTGCCGCAGCTGCCCATCCATAGCACAGCCAGCTGGGAATTCGACAGGGGTGCAGGGAGAGAAGGAGTCCCTGCTGCAGCTTGGTTTTAAAGGTACATTACAAAAAGGCTAGCTTTCTCCTTGCCCCCAGCCCCCACCTTTAGCCCTTGACTTGTAAAGGGGAATATTTGCCAGATTCCCCTTTATGAGTATGCCTACCAAGCCCCTCAAGCTGGTCAAAATTATCTTGAATCCGGTCCAGATTCAAGCTGAACCCAGCAATCCAGTTCCATGCATACCCTTAATATTTATGTGCATAATTATATCCCATGTATGCAACAATTCCAAGCAACAGTCTGTATTCCTAAATATTCATAACTGAAATTATATTTAATAGTTTTGGTTAGTCCAGTGTTCCTTATTAAAAGTTACAAATTTAGCAATTCCTATTTTTTCCTCTCTTTATGTAGCTAATAGCTAATTTATTCATTTTTATCTGGGGCTAGTTTCCTAGCCAGTAGTAATATGGCCACAGTATCTGACCACATAATCTTACACACCACTAACAACTGAATGTCAATGTTCATTTTTTTTTCTTTAGTTCTTTTTGGTTTGGTTATATAGTCAATTCCTTTGAAAATGTCCGTAGTGAAAGTAGCAAAATTTGAAAAGGCTGATTGGAATCAACTACATTTGACTATTGTTAAAAGGTTGTGCACAGAACTGCCGACAGTGTGTGGAGGGTGTACCTTTAAGGAGCAGGGAGGGTGTTCTCCCCCCCACCGGCCCATGTTTCCCCCACCAGCACTGTGTTTAAAAATGGTCCTGCGGGGCAGCAGCGTACCTCCTTGCCGCCCCAGTGTGCATCAAGTGCAACAAGTGCAACAAGGAGAGCAAGATGTACATGTTTTTTAAGAAAAACAAACACTGATAGACACAAGAGGAATAGTCTTATACACAAAGGCCACATTTGCACGTGATGAGAAGCCAGAGGTCAGTGGACCTGTCATTGATTTTTCAAACAGTGAATCGCATCACAGATGTTTGTCCAGCCATGGTCTGGCAACCTCTGGCTTCAGGATGGGGAGCCTCTCCCTCTTCTTAGTCCTCCGAAGCCACATCCCAGTAAGCTCCATAGTGCTGGCATTGGCAGACTGTGGACAAAGCAACAGAATGTCACAGGACCAGTTGCCATTGGCCACAACCTTAAAGGGGGTGTGCCAAGTGCAATCATGCCTTTCTGAACATTTAGATCCCTTTAAATGCCATGCCATGCCAGCGCTTCTTCTGACAGTGATAGCACTGCCGCCCTCCTAAGGGCGCAAAAATAAAACTGTCCCACACAATCATTATTTTGGGGCGGGGTGGTCTGGGGACAGATCTGGGGGAACACTATTTTCCTGTTACTCAGGAAAGGGAAGGGAACATGATGATTCTCTAGGAGCGCGTATGTATATGAGAGAAGGCAAAGGATCCTGGGGCCTGGCCCACTGTGACTAGGATGTTCTTATGAGGACTCAACCTGGCAAAGCAGTCTACTCAGACCAAATCAGACTCCTGCTCCTCTGGTGGCTCACTGCCAGCCAACCCGCATTCTCATGAGAGGGCCAGTCTACTGGGGAGGACCTTAGGGTAAAAGACCCTCAGTCTTCCATTGGACTGTGCACTCATAAGTGGAGCTAAACCAACAAAGGGGACCCCCCTTGCATGGGTTCCCCATTCTCTCTGATTAATGATAGAACTTTTGCACTGCAACCCCCTCCTCCCCTGGGAAGGCTTGCATAGGCCCAAAGGAGAGCTTGATGCCCAATGTATCAGATCTTCCCTGCGTGTGTGGACAGGGTAAACACTGGGTGCGGGTATGGAGCTTTACTCTCTTTCAAAATTCCTAGGTTCAGACCAGCATTGTACGGTATGCGCATCTGCTGGCATGGGGAATCATGGAAGAGGGGGTGCCCTAATTTCCAGTCACCCTAAGAGAGTGGGCTCACCATGTTGGGGCACAAGCAAGGGTGCACATGTCCAAACGGGCAAACAGGCTGGCAGAGGGCACACCATGAGAGCTTCTTGGTAGCTGTCACCATGACAGGGAGAGCAGTTGCTGGGGAACCCATCCCTGCAGCTTCCCTATATAGAGCAACCTGGCTGGGTGGCATCCCATGGCCTGACACTCTCATGAGAGAGCAGTCCGTGGGAGGTGATGGCATCGCACATTGTTAGTAATTCAGCTCAACACCCCTGTCCCCACAGATGGTTCTTTTCATGAGTTGTGTGTGTGTGGGGGGGTGCCCCCATGGCCTTACACTCTCATGAGTGAGCAATCTGCTCAGGATCAGCACCCATCATTATCACAGAGGAGGCACCTCCTCTCTCATTGTTGGCAATGCTGTTCCTGCTGCCCAGCCCTTCTCATGAGTAAACCTAGGGACCACACAGGTAATCCCAAGGGGAAGGTGCTGGTCCTCCCTTCCCCAATGTCACTATACAAAAAATAGACCGTAGCCATTCAAGGATCCCTGGTTGGGGCTGCCCATTAAAACTGGCCCCCGGTATCCCCACCCAGCCATATGCTTCTGTCCCAGCACTCTAATGTGGTGTCTTGTTTACGTTGCCACCTGGAGTGCTTGTGCTTATGAACATACATCTTTGTCACTTCTTTTTCAGGCAGCAAAGTACTTAGTGCCTGTCCGGTCATCTGGTCCCCTTTCTCTCCTGTGACTTTGCCATTTAAAGACTGACAAGCTTGGGCTGGGGCACTGTGGTGTCGCTGTTGCCGGGCTATTGCTTTGTTGGATTGGAGACAGGAGGGGTTGGATGAGTGCTCAGAGAGGTGGCCAGTGAGAAATGCTGCAGGCATGGAGCAGGCGTGATCCAGGTCTCTATGATTGTGATTCCAGAAACTTCAGGGAACTGTGGTTATGGCACCGTCTGTTTTCAGCAGTAACACTGCGGTGGCCAAATCTCTGGTTTTGGCAGAGAAGCTTTGTGCAAACTGAAGGTTCAATTTGGAGTTTGGTAAGGCAAACCACAGGTTGCTTTTGCTATGAAACCGCAGTTCCACACATTCAGGCATAATGGAGTTCTAGCCATTTAACTCTGGTTTTGCATTACGTCTGAATGTGGCCATTGAGATGGGAAACACAGGGTTAGCTTAAAGTAATTAGCTTATCATTGGTGGTCAATGAGATGTGTTGCAAGCCTGCAAATCTGAAGTATGAGATGGTGGCACCCTAGTGTATACACACCACATAAATATACAGTTCATCATTTTGTTTAATATCCTTTAGTCTCTGTTAAGCCATGGATCCCAGATTCACAGACCTGATTACCCCCAAACCAACCATCCATTACAGATTGTGTAAAAAAGGCTATAACCATTGAAAGCACCTGGTTCGTTCTTGGGACTGTAAAATAAGAATTGGACTTCAGTCTGTATGAACATAAGTGTGGTCAACTTGCCTTAAAGGCAGGGAGAACCACTCCTGGTCCCGCTGCCAACACAGTGGGGCTGATTGATCTCCCTCCCAAACGGGGCTGCGCGACCTTTAAGGCAGGTAGAGTCGCTCTGGCCCACGCTGCCCAACACAGTGTGGGCCGATCTCCCTTCCAAACGGGGCCATGCGGCCTGCTTTGGGAGGGAGACCATGTCCCCCACATCTGATGTCAGACATGGGGGCGTGGCTAGCCAGGCCCCTGCATCTGATGTCAGACTTGGGGGTGGAGCCACGGGGCACAGCGGTGGCAGCACATGGGCTGCTGCCAGCCTCCCTATGCTGCTGCTTGAGAGAAAATCAGTCCGATACTCTTGCCTGCCTCTTCCATGCTACACTGTTGCCTGATCCATGACTCTTAGGGTATCATATGTTTTGTTGGCAGACCCAGCTTTCATTGGGTAGGATACCTCTAGTTTTTATATTTTGTGTGAGTATGTTGCATCACTATAGCTGAGTGGGTCTGTTGCACCTACTGGGAAGGGATTTGGTGTGGGAAAGACTGCACTGATTCTTCAGAATCTATATGCTCCAGAAAAGAAGTAGATTCAATACATGCCTTGTTGTGAGTGTTCTCTTTTTGTCTTGCAGCTACCATCTGTGATTAATCCTTTCTAGGTGCTTGAAAGCTGTGTGTGTTACGTTGCTTGTAGGGATATCATAAAGGCCTTTTGTCTTTGTCATATTTAATGTTAACAGACACAAACACTAACTATTTAATGTTAACAGACTCAAGGTAAAAATGGAAGAGAGAGGAGGCAGAGTCTAATTTTTTTTTATTCTGGTAGACAGATGAGTCATTGTGATCCCCGCACTGGGGATCATCACTACTATGACATTATGTTTACATCCATAAAGCATTAAACACCATTATCACTTTATTCATCTATAAGTCATCTAGAAGTTGCATTAGTGCATGGTATAATCTTCACCTCTTTAAAGTTCTGAAGCTAATCTATTAATCTTACTATGGACTCATACAGGCTCACATACCACACAGCATTCTGCTGGCATTTTGTGCCCCACAAATATTGCTACATCTTCCGGATGCAAGTTGTGCTACAGCACACTTGTGCAGATGCCAAAATCATGCAAAGGAGTAGCATGGCCACACAGCCTTTGAAAATAAAGTTCATGCCATTGCACAACTCCCACATGCAATTTCAGCATTTGCACAAGTAAGCGTGTGTGTTGGTTATTTTAAAGAATGAACTGCATGAAGATAAGTCACTGTGGTGCTGACTCCAGTGCTCCATAGGGAGCTAAGAAGACATTGTGCCTACTGTCCCCAGCCCCCACAGAATCCTAGGTAAGATAGGGAAGAGTGTGGGGGAAGGCAGGAGGACAGAGACAAACCAGTGTGGGCAGGGAAGGTGAAGAACCAAACTAGTATTTGCAAGCAGGAACAAAGCCCCAACAGATCATAGGCACTGTAGCCTGACACAGCAGAGACCTTTCATGTGCTGCAACTGCTGTTGTAATTGATAGAAGAGGAGAGGAGTTGACTGGGTCCATGAAGTGTTGAGCTTTCCTATGCTGCCTGGCACTAGTAGTCCAAGGGGTGGGGAGTGCCCCCCCCCAGGCGATTCCAACAGGGGCTTGAGCCCACCACCACCCCAAAGTTTACGGTGCTGAGAATTCTCCATTAAGGATTCCTAGACCCCTTCCTCATTGAACTCCAGCCCTCACAGGAAAGAGAATGATGGCCTGGTGATGTACTTCCCTCCATATGAAAGTGACTCTGATGAAGTGTTAGAAAATCAGATAAATAAGCAGCATGAGTTCCCATGTGTGAGTGCTTCGAAAATCTGTCACCAGAGACAACAGCAGAACATTAAATATAATTGTGTTTACTGTGGACAACAGTAGTTCAATTTTTCTGTTTCCAAACTTTTATACTAACCATGGTTTCATACTGATTGTTTTGTAAACTAACTTGGGTCTTGCACTTAGGGTAGACAGGATATACAAGAGAGAGAGAGAGAGATTAAAAGAATACCTGTAAAGCCAACAACGTGACCAATTCTACATCAAGGAAAATTAAAGACTGGACATGTAAATCAAGAAGTAACTTTCAAAATTCAATCATTATCAGAGGTGCACCTCAGTGATTTTGGAGCCTGGACCTAAAGGCCTTTGGGGGGTCCCTTCCCCTGCAAATTAAGCATCATCATTCTTGGCTAGGTGGCCATACCACCTGGGACAGACTAGAGAGGATTGGGGTCCCCCAGGGGCTGTGGAGGCCCTGGACTTGGCCTAGAGGTCCAGGGTAAGAGCGCCTCTGATCATTATCAAATAAAATATTCAGTATGTCAACTCAATCTCTGTCTCCTCACCCCCTCTACCCCATTTTATAAACAAATCTGCTAGAAACCATGGTTATTGCTGGTAAGTGAGAGAGGAGATGGTATAATGATTTTCTGCCAAGGCGGAAACTGATCGTCAGGGGGGAGGTTTGTTACTGGTTTGCCCCAAAAGCCCAAATTCAAATCCAGAATCAAGCTTGTCAAAGTTACAGTTTCTTTTTAAGTGATCAGCTGAAACCTAAAGACAGGGCTTTTTTTTCTTCCTGAAGCATTCTGTACGAAAGTAAATAGGGAAAGAGGTCCAGAAGGCAGGATTTAATGTAATTTAAACCTGGAATTACATCAGCAGTTTCAAACAGATGGCAGAATATGGGGATAAATGTGCTTGTTCCTCATAGCTTATTTTGATACTTTCATTGTTTGTACCATTAATAAATGAGGACCATTTAAAACAATAAAAATATGGATAAAGAGATGGATGGGATTTTTACACTGGAATTAAAAAAAGAATGTGGAAATTCATGGTGGGGGAAGGGATAAAATTAATTTGCCATACTTAAATGGACAGTATCTAGGATGCTTAAGGCAACTCTGCAAATAGGTTTCCTAGGAAATGAGCTGAGCAAAAATAATGACCTTGAAATTACACTCCAAAATGTCCCAAGTATTTCACAATTTGGCTTCAAAGTAGTAATTACATTAAAATACAAAAGACTGGTGATTGCTTGCATTGTAGTAAACCCAGATGGGTCAGCTACTGTACACAGCTGCAAAAGAAAAAAAGGGCATAATTAATTGGGTGGTATTCAAGATGGTGCTACATATAAAATGCACATTGGTTTTTATACTGTGCAATGGATTCCCCTTTCACGAGGATTTCTAGAGGGCTCAACATGTAGAAGAAACATATTCCACAGATATTATGTTATGATGTGATTATAAGGATTCCAAGCGATATATTTATTTGTATGGATACATAGGCAGGTTTTAAACACAGCAGTTGAATGAAGGTGTGTGTGATCTGAGGCTGTGTTGAATATCTGACATTTTTCATTCTGATTGAAAATAGCACACCATTCATTCATTCATTCACTACATTCTTGTACCACCCACTCAATGTGTCTCTAGGCGGTTGACAAAAAAAAAGAATTAAATCAAGTCTCAAAACAAAATTAAGCAATCAAAATAATTAAAATAATTAAAACAATCCAGCACCAAATGCCCATTTTTAAAAAATAAAATAAAATAGGCCTTTAAGGCCTTTTAAAAAACAACAATTGGTAAGGAGATCAAATCCTGCATATTGGCAGGGAGAGCATCCCAAAGCTCAGGGGCAGCAACTGACAAGGCTCAATTCTGAGTCACCACTAGACAAACAAGTAGCAACTGCAGACAAACCTCTCCAGGAATTACTCTTATTTGGTACCAGTTCTTTTTTCTTCTTTCCCTAACTCCTGTTTCTTCCTTTTTGCTGGATTAATAACATGCTGAGCCAGCCCAATCAGGGTCAATCTAATGAATGGTGTCATGCCAATATAAGTACTCAGATATGCCTACCTGTATATTATGATGGCATTTAAAACAAGAAGCAAACATTTTCACATATAGAATCCCAAAAAGTTGCTGAGGGTTTTTTCTGGCACTCCCAAAAATGTTTGTGAAAAAACTTTTTTAATTTTGGCCCAGCCTGCAGATGATCCAACCTTTAAACAATGAGGTCATTCACACAATCAAAAACTGTATTCTACCCAGGTTTGGAAGCTGTGTGTGCTGCCAATTTTTCGCTGTGTGGAAGCAAGGTAGGAAGAGAACCTGGTTAGCTTTTCCTCCTACCGTGCTCCCAAACCTGGGTAAGAACACAGTTTTTGATTGTGTGAATGACCTCATCATTACCTCCCCACCAACTTCTTTTTATCGTTGCCCTAATGACACCAGGTTTGCTTGGGAGAGGAGCTGCCTGGGAGCAAAGCATGGTATCAACATTTGGCTGTTTTTAAAACCCACTGGATTTTTAAAAAAACAACAAACAGAACACTCACACTCTGTGTTGGGTAATGTTAAATTATATGCAAATAAGAATTTGCTGGATTTGCCTTCCCCTGGAGGGCAATTAAAGCTGGTTGTTGATAAACAGTTGTCGTAATAGTAGTTGAAGATAATATATTTTTGATAGATTTGGGTAGGTTACTGGATAATCTGGAAACGTTCCAGAAGGCCTCAAAAATGGAGCAACACTGTTGATAAATCTCAATAGAAACAGCTGCAGACAAAACATAAATATACAAACGTGAACATATGCAACAAGCATATGCAACAGCCTCCACACACACACAGCCATGCAAACAAATGTACACCATACACACAACCACACAGACACACTCCACAAACACCACAGCCACTGCAACACACATTAATACAAAGACACAGAAAGACAGAAACGTAGAAATGTACACTCACACAACATGAACACATATACTCACACAACAGAAACATATGCATACTCATAAGCACATGCACACAGCACTAACACTCACAGAGGCACAGAAACATATGCACACAAGAAAACGAGCACACACACACACACACACACACACACAAACACATGTACATGTATCCACACAGAAATGCACCAACGCAAATAGAAGCAATCAGAGGCAACAAAAACACAAATGCAGACCGACACAACACAAATGCACAAACGCAGATGCACATTACATATAAACACATGTACAACCACATCATGTGCAAACACAAGCAGCAGCATGTAACATACAAACACATACAATTGCAGCAGCCCTGCTTCCTCCATGTACCACTGTTCTGCCTTGCTCACTCTGGCAATGGTACTTTATCCTTTGAGCACCAGATTCTACCAAAGAAGCTGCCAAACAAAGATGGCTGCAGTACTTGCCCTAAGTTAAAGATGACTGCTTTAAAACAAGAATTTGAATTCTCTTAACTTTAGGACTAGATAATGAATTTTCAGTTAAAAGCCTATTCTTGCAATATGATTGTATTTTTTTCTAACATAAATGTCTCATTTTGGCAGTTTAGATTAAGGTGTGTCTTGGGTGGGCACAAAAATGGTTCCAAACAGTGTGGAGGCTGTAGGACAAAGCAGACTTTTTTACACTTCTCTAATTCAACCATTCGTCATTAGAATTCTCTGAAATTTGGGCAGATTATATCTCCCCCACAAGGTAGGGATAGGATACTTTGAGCCTTTTCTCACGATCGCGTGAGAGGGCTTCAGGGCAGGTGGTAGGGAAGGCTGCAGAAGCTCACCTTCCCTGCAAACGATCCGGCTGCCAGGTCTGGAAGGGCCAGAGCACACGATCCTGTGCACCCAGATGCTCCACTGCTTCCCCCAGCAGTGCGTAGGTGCAGGGGTCAGAACGTGTTGTCCTGGGCCCCAGAACTCCCACAATGCACCACACGAGTGTGCGGTGCATTATGGGGATACCCCCAGCAATGGGTGGGTGCCCATCAGTGTTGCAATGTCAGCTGAAAGCAGTCAGCGTAACACACAATCAGGAAAATGAGGCTGAGTGCTCATTCCCTTTAGGAGGCAGGCTCCCTAAGCGATCCCAAAGATGCTGCCGAAGATCCGCCCGGATCAGGTGCGATCTCAGCAGTTTTCACATGCAGCCAAGACTGGGCTTGGCTATCTTAGCCTGGTCTTGACTGCGCATGAGAATAGCCTCTCTGTCTTGAGTGTATGATGACCAGAATGTTTAGGCTTTATAATGACAGAGTGCTGAAAAGGTCACTCATCTCACATAGCTCTGTAATGTTGCATTACTGGTTGGTTGGTTGGTTGGTTGGTTGGTTACTGGAGTTATAGACTGCTTTTCATTAAAATAATCCCAAAATGGTTTACAATTAAAAATGCACAATTGAAACAATGCACAATTAAAAGTATGAATATTAAATTTAAATATAAAAGACTTTTTAAACTGTTAAAATTTAAATAAAATACAACAGTAAAATACAGGACACAGAGCAGTGGTAGCAAACAGTTCTCTCATATAAAAGCCCAGGTAAAGAGCCATGTTTTAGCTTGTTTTCTAAAGCTGTAATAGAGACTGAAGAGTGATGCCAATGGGGAAAGCATTCTAAAGCCTGAGGGCAATGACTGAGAAGGCCCTGTCCTGCGTACTCAACAGCCAAGCCTCCCTCATTGTTGGCACACGGAGCAGAACCCCCTCTGATGATCTTGTCCATAGTTTGCCTTGTATTACCAGCTGCTAAAGACAAACAAGAAGTGGCTATTGCTATTTTCCCCTGAACGTGAACTTGCCTGAGACATCTGGCTGATAACTAACTGGACTGCATGGACATTTAACTAACCCACTTTGGCAATTCTGACTGGTGGCCACTGCCAGAAACTGAGCTAGTTGGACAGCCAATTCAGCCTAGCCAAATTTTTAGAGCAGATTTGCTAGTTAAGCTAATATATTGCAAACTGGTTCTTCATCCTGTTAAAAGTGATAGGAGCCTTGCCATCAAGGAGTTTCACCTTTTAAATCTCTACTTTCTGTTACAAATATTCTGGCTGCAATCCAGCCCACAGCTACTCACACTTCAGTCCCATTGAAATCAATGGGACTTAAGCACAGTTCACTTGTGAGCTGGAATGAAGCCATAATTCCAGACACTTCAGTTCTACATTTCCTTTTTCATTATGATAGATAATAATTTCTCTTGATGAACAGAAATGGGAATTCCATTAAAAAGATATCACAAGTAACTTTCAAGACTTTTAATCAAAATCTACTGCTGTTAAATGCTGGAGATAAGCATGTATATTTCTTGTCATAGTTTCTTTTTGTTTCATCATTTTGTTGACTTTTCTTTTAAAATATTGACTTCAACATAGTGACACCACATATATATATATTTATAATAGTGATGTGCATGAAATGAATTTTGAATTTTGTTTTGAGTGCAAAACAAAACACAGATGGCCTAAACGTTTCATCAAAACAGCAGTTGACCTGTTTGTTTCGACAGAACAAAATTTGAAATGTTTAGAGTGTTTCATGCATAGAGAAGAATGGGGAAACTCAAAACACCCCATGGTTTCCCATGGGTAGCTCCTAAGGTCACCCAAGTGGGTTGGATGGTAGGGCATGATGGGTGCCACCTACCACCCAACCCACAAAAGAAATAGGCAAGCAGGTGATTTTAAGTACATTTTTAACCTTTTCCCCAAACCCCAGTCGGATCACAAGCTCATTGGAAGCCAGTGCCAGAAAAACAATCAGCAAGGGGGAAAGAGGCCTCCCAAATGGTGCTTGAATAAATACATTATATACAATGTATATAATACATTATATATACTATAAATAAACGCTGTGTATATATGTTCAATTTTATTTTTGCTGTTATTGCCATCTGTTTTACTGATGGTGGGCCACATATTGCGCATGCACAGTGATATGAGGGCAGAAAGGGGCTCTGCCCTCACAGAGAGGGCTGCACAGCCCTCGGGAAAATATATGTGAAAGCAAAAGGGGCTTTTGCAGGGAGGGGAAAGAAGCAAAAAAATGGCTTCCTCATCCCCTTCTATGTGCACTTGCCTGCTGAACAAGCCTAGTATCTCTGGCAACATCTGGACTACTGTCTAAATTGTTATCCTATTTTTAATGCTTTTAATTATAAGACATTTAAATAATTCTAAATTAGATGGGGAAATAGCCTATAAACGCCACGAATAAATAAATGAATGTCTTACACCTGAGTGTATTCCTTTATGCTATGAGATTTGTTCAACTCTCAACAGAGTGACCAACTCTGTTTGATATGCTCTGTTTCATAGGATCATGTCACACATGTTGTGGAAGCAAACCTAGGGTTGCCACTAGGCATACACTCAGCAGGGAGCTGCAGCCTGTCACAGCTTCCTGAAGAGTTTACCTGTAAGATACATTTGTTTGCGAAGAGGTTTGTGTGCTCACACTTTCCATTTTTAAATATGCATGGAAAACAGCTCTGCTTTTTAAAAAATGTGTGAGGTGGCCTTTAAGATGGTTCCAACCAGACCTGCTGTCTGTGTATGTGTGTGTGTTTTCTAGACAGAGTAATCTAGCTTCTGTCTGACTTTGCTATATGTACTTGTATATATGTACTTACTTTGCTATATGTACTTACATATGTACATATGTACTTACCCACCTGTGAATCCAACATTCATTCTATCATCAGCTTTTTCCTCTCCACCCCACCTCCTTGCTCCAGGCAGCCTGCCTACCTTTTAAAGCATTTTATTATTATCTCTTGTTTACACAGGCAGGTGTTATTGACTGGTTTGTTTTATCCAGACATCGAGTCCTTCCCAAGGACCTGGGATGGCTGAATTTTATCATCAATACTTGGTTGGTTGGTTATTATAGATATCGTCGCAAAATATAGGCCGTTCCCAATAAAGTTGCTTTTTGTAATTGGCTGATGGTGATTTCTGTGACCCCTATGGTGTTGAGGTGGTCTTCAAGGTCTTTTGGAACTGCACCTAGGGTGCCAATTACCACTGGGATTATTTTGGTCTTCTTCTGCCACAGCCTTTCAATTTCAATTTGTAGATCTTTGTATTTGGTGATTTTTTCTATTTCTTTTTCTTCTATTCTGCTATCCCCTGGTATTGCTATGTCGATTATTTTCACTTGTTTTTCTTTCTTCTCGACTAAAGTTATATCTGGTGTATTGTGTGGCGGATGTTTGTCTGTTTGTAGTCGGAAGTCCCATAATATTTTCGCATCTTCATTTTCTTCATTTTCAGCCTTCCATCCTTCCGAGGTCGGTAAAATGAGTACCCAGAATGTTGGGGGCAATATGCTAAATCATTGTAAACCGCTTAGAGAGCTTTGGCTATAGAGCAGTATATAAATGTAAGTGCTATTGCTATTGCTATTCTACCACTTTTTCAATTTGATGGTCCCACCAATTTTTGGCTACAGGTAGCTTGTATTTTTTGCAGATGTTCCAGTGTATCATCCCTGCTACCTTGTCATGCCTTTGTTTGTAATCAGTCTGTGCGATCTTTTTACAACAGCTGATTAGGTGGTCCACTGTTTCATGATTAGGTGGTCCACTGTTTGATTAGGTGGTCCACTGCTTCTTTACAAAGGTGGCACTTGCTGTTTGTTGTTGACTTTTCTACTTTTGCTCTTATTGCATTTGTTCTTTGTGCCTGTTCTTGTGCAGCCAGTACTAAACCCTCAGTTTCTTGTTTCAAGTTGACATTCTTAAGCCATTGCCAGGTCTCGGTGATGTCTGATTTTCCACTTATATTGTGCAAATATTGACCATGCAGTGGCTTATTTTTCCATTTTTCTGCTCGGCTCTTGACTTGTAGGCCTGCTTTGTTTCATTGGTGTTGAATAGTTTCTCATTATTGACCATTTGAAGTGCATCTTCTTCACTGTCCTTGATATATTCTGCAAGGCCTCTTTTCTCCTCCTCTACTGTTTGATGGACTTGCAGCATTCCTCTTCCACCTGAGCTGCGAGGGAGGTATAGCCTATCTACTAGGGATGTGCAAAAAATTTCGGGCACAGATCGATCTGTGCCCGAAATGAGCAATTTCGGGTGATTCGGGGCTGAACCGAATAACCCTCGATGTCCCCCGATATTTTTCGGGGCTGAGCCGAAGTACCCAAAATTCGGGGCCAAAAAATTCGGGTGATTTGGCTCATGACCGATTTTGGGGGATTGTTTGAAGTTTTAGTGACTTTGGGGCAGTTCGGGGGCATAGAATGGGATCTGGGCAAAAAGAGTGGGGTAGGGTGGTAGTGCCTAATGGGTGCAGGCTACCACCCCAATTTCAGGGGGATAGGGCAAAGGGCTGATTTTTGGGAAATTTCTGAAGTTTTCGTGTCTTTGGGGCAGATTGGGGCAGAAAGTAGGGCCTGGGGCAGAATAGTGGGGTAGGGTGGTATTGCCTAATGGTTGGAGGCTACCACCCCAATTTCAGGGGGATTGGACAAAGGGCTGATTTTTTGGGAATTTTTGAAGTTTTTGTGTCTTTGGGGCAGATTGGGGGGCAGAAAGTGGATCTGCCCCAAAAGAAAGGGGTGGGCTGGTAGATAGTGCCTAATGGGTGGAGGCTACCACTTGTCCCCAATTTCAAAGTGATTGGGCAGATGGCTGGATTTTGGTGAATTTCTGAGGTTTTTCTTCATAAGGTGCAGTGTGCTAGATTGATATTCATAGTAAATGAGAGTGTGAAAAAGTGAAAGTGGGGTCATGAGAGTTCTTTAATTGAAAAAAATCTCATCTGCTATCATTGAATGAGAATTCACACCTCAGAAAATAAGGGAAAACATCCCTTCAGAAAAACTTCGATTTGTTTTTCTTCTCTTGCAGTTTTCTAAAATCATTTTGTCAATCAGCAGCTGGTCTTTTGTGCCTCTGGTGTTCGGGCAATTTCCTTTCTGTTCAGCTAGAAGCTGCTTATTAATTAATAAGTGTTGCATTACTTCATCTGCTATTATTCCAGTTAATAATTTGAACATGGTTGGCAGGCAGGTTATCGGTCTATAATTACTTGGAACTGCACCTTTTGCTGGGTCTTTCATTATGAGGTGAGTTTTCCCAGTTGTTAGCCGTTGTTCAATATCACCTCCTTGCAAAATGTAATTGAACTGTTTTGATAGTTGTTTATGAAGGCTTGTTAGGTGTTTAAGCCAAAAGCCATGCAGTTCATCGTTGCCTGGTGCAGTCCAATTTTTAATTTTCTTTGCTCTTTCACTTATTAATTCTGGTGTCATTATTAGATCTTGCACATTTTTCGACCTCTTTTACCCAGCCTGCTTTTTTATTATAATCTATTGGATTGTCCCATAATTTTCCACAGAATTGCACTGTTTCTTCTTAATTTGGTCTTTCCATGTTTCTTGCAGTTTCTCCTTCTATGCTTTGGTAGAAACGTCTCTGATTCGACTGGAATTGGAGATTCTGCCTGTGTTGTGTAATTCTGGCTTCATATCTGCTAATCTTCTTTGACACTGCTGTTATTTGCTGCTTTATTATTTCCAGGACTTCTCTAATTTTCCTTGAATCTAGGTGGTATTTTTGGATCAGATACTGTTTGGTGTTTTCATTCTTTAGCTTCTTGTCTTTCATATCTTTCAATTTACTAGCATCTGATCTAAGCCTGGAGATTTTATTTTCTAATCTAATCTTCCATTTAGGTGATGTACTACTTTCTTTTTTTACAGGTCCACTGATCTTATATCCGAGCTCTTGTGTTGTTATTGTTGCTGCACTGTACATTAGTTGGTTTGTTTCTTGCAAATTATTGGTTGTTATTTCTGCAAGTGCAGCACTGACAACTTTTAATTCCTGAGAAAGTTGTTTTTTGGCAACTGTTTTTAGCGCTGGAAGTCGAACCCTGGTGGTTGTTTGGTTCATGTGCTCAGTTATTTTTTTCTTTAGTTCTTGTTGCTTTTCTGTTAAACGGCATTTGGGTTTTTGAGGTGGAGGCAAAGGGGAGTTTTCCTGGTTTTGATTTTGAAACAATTCAGCAACAGTGGCATCCTCGATTTCCAACACCTCCTCTACCTGCGCCTGAGCAACTTCTTCAGTTGGTGGTGATTCTTCTTCCATATCTTGAGCCTGTGTTGCTCTTTCCAGTTCTTCCAGCTCAACTTCTGTGAATATTTTATTTCTTATTATAGGAATCTTCTCTGGTGTGCTAGCCTTTGTTCTGTTATTTCTGTATCTGGATACTTCTCTTTCCAAATTTGGTACATTCTTTTAAGATAACCTCTTCTAGTTGGACTAGACTTGTAATAGCAGATCATTATTTCCTTGTTGGCATTTTTCGTATATTTTTTTCGGTTAAGCGACGTTTCTTCCAGTAACCTTGCAGTCTCCAGCCCTGGTTGCTCAGCTGAAGATCCTGAGTGTTGCCCACTTGCCACCAGATGGTTATTATTATTATTTATTCACACAGTCAGACAGGTGTTATTGACTGGTTTGTTTTATCCAGACATCGAGTCCTTTCCAAGGACCTGGGATGGCTGAATTTTATTGTCAATTGTTATAGATATCGTCGCAGAATATAGGCTGTTCCCAGTAAAGTTGCTTTTTGTGATTGGCTGATGGTGATTTCTGTGGCCCCTATGGTGTTGAGGTGCTCTTCAAGGTCTTTTGGAATTGCACCCAGGGCGCCAGTTACCACTGGGATGATTATGATTATGATTATTAATTCGATTTCTATACCGCCCTTCCAAAAATGGCTCAAGGAGGTTTACAAAGAGAAATAACAAATAAATAAATAAGATGGCTCCCTGTCCCCAAAGGGCTCACATTCTAAAAAGAAACATAAGACAGACACCAGCAACAGTCACTGGAAGTACTGTGCTGGGGGTGGATGGGGCCAGTTACTCTCCCCCTGCTAAATAAAGAGAATCACCACAGTAAAAGGTGCCTCTTTCTCCAGTTAGCTGGGGTAGCTACCCCCATTTAGCAGGGGTAGCAGATGTTTATATACATTTATCCAGTAAATTATACATCCACACCCTAATTTTTAAAACAAAATCACAATTAAAAAAAAATACAAACATGAAAACAAGCATAAAGGTCTTTTTGAAAGCTGCAGAGTTGGACAGGAGGAGATGGTTGATCAAGACAATACATTCTATGGTGGATTTTGCATATGTATGGACAGCGTGGTATAGTGGTTAGAGTGCTGGACTAGGACCGGGGAGACCTGAGTTCAAATCCCCATTCAGCCATGATACTTGCTGGGTGACTGTGGGCCAGTCACTTCTCTTTCAGCCTAACCTACTTCACAGGGTTGTTGTGAGGAGAAACGCAAGAATGTAGTACACCGCTCTGGACTCCTTGGAGGAAGAGCGGGATATAAATGTAAATAAATAATAAATAAATAAATAAATAAATCTTATTGGGGCAATATGCCTGTAGGCCTCACTGCTGCACTTATATGGGGTTGGATCAGCCCCCTCTGCTGAAAAGCTTGTAGTGTAATTTCATATCTTAAATGTCTTTCAAAGATTAAACTTCCACAATTTTAAATGCTTGTTATATCTGAGCCCTGGCATTAATGAGATGTACAAACGATTCTCTCCTGGCCTTCTGTGTGTGCATTTGAACTAAACAGTTCTGTAGGCGGCTCTACACTGTCACCTGCTACAAAAGCAAACCATAAAATATATTGGAGTATTTGAATAAGATTTTTTTGCCCTTACGCTAAAGTCAATATGTAACCCTGCTTTGCTAGTAGTATAGTTCATGTTTGGTTTCTGCTCTGTTGCTTGTTGATCTAAAACGAATAGTGAAATTTGACTGATGATATCAAGCAGATCATCATACAAGAAACCTAATATATTTTAAAATATGGGTCATATTCAATCTTGTATTATCGTAGGCAATGTGCCCAACTACTCTGGGCTGAACTTGGCCCATCATCATTAATTAACATTAATTAATTAATAATCATTGCACATTATTTTATTGTAATTCATTGCTGCTCTGAATATGGAGTCTTCAGAACCAACATTTATTTTCTTGGTGCTTTGCCTAAGTCAATTTTTCCATGTTTACATGGAACAACTGACACTGTTGTCATATATTATTGGAATCCATTAGCAATGTCACATCATTCTGATCAATTTGTTCTCACATCAGTTGATATGATAATATCATATGTTGTCATATCAACTGACGCTCTGGAACCTTGCATTTCATGGCTAATAAAATCTACCAGGAAAAGAACAGGTACGTGGTTGGAGACAATTATTAATGTTTCATTTTTTGCTGGTCAATGGACCGAATAAAGCTGATTGAATGCTTCGTTTGTAGGGGAAGAATGGCCCCAAATAGCAAAGCAAAACCAGTTTGGTGAGAAAGCAGCAAAGCAAGAGGTCTTGAGACAGTTATTTAGTACTGAAGAACTACAAGGATTTATTTAAAGAAAAGGTTACAAACAAATGTGAAAAAGCCTGCAGCTTAATTTCAGCTGTAACTCGTGGCTGAAGAGACAAACCAAAACAAACAGCCATCTCTGCAGAGACAAAATGGAGACTAACACCGGAAGAACAAAGAGGGGAGGAGTCCAACACTTTTATCCATGACCCAACCCCCCCCCCCCCGCGATCACTATGAGACATTGCAGCTGAGAGCTGATTCTGCCAGGGTCCTAGCTCCGACATCATTAAGGGAGAGCAAGATGCCTCAAGCAGGTAGTGGTAAGACCACAATTTTAAAAGCCCTCCCTTGATTCCACCAACTTTGATAACCATCTGCCTGTTTCAAATCTTCCTTGCTAAGCAAGGTGATAAAGTGTGTGGTGTCTGTACATCTGCAAGGGTCATGGATGATACAGATTATCTAGACCTTTTTAAATCTGCCTTTTGCCTTGGGTTTGGGACTGGAACGGCCTTGGTCACCCTGGTGTAGTGGTTAGAGTGCTGGACTAGGACCGGGGAGACCCGAGTTCAAATCCCCATTCAGCCACGATACTAGCTGGGTGACTCTGGGTCAGTCACTTCTCTCTCAGCCTATCCTACTCCACAGGGTTGTTGTGAGGAGAAACCTAAGTATGTAGTACACCACTCTGGGCTCCTTGGAGGAAGAGCGGGATATAAATGTAAAAAAATAAATTAAATAAATAAATAAACTAGATGGGGGAGTGCATTCCTATTGGTTCTGCTGGACTTCTCATTTGCAGTGGCATTTGATACCATCAACCATGGTATCCTTCTGGACCGCCTCTCAGGTATAGAGATTGGGGGTGATGCCTTGGAATGGTTCTGGTCCTTTCTTGGGGGGACGTTCCAGAAGGTGGTGCTGGTGGACTTCTGCTTGATTCCTTGGCCTCTGGGGTACCGCAAGGCTCAGTATTGTCCCCCATGCTGTTTAACTTATACATGAAACCACTGGGAGAGGTCATCAGGAGGTGTGATGTGAAGTTCCACCAATATGCACCAATATGCAGATAACACTCGGCTCTACCTTTCCCTGACATCAGAGCCTAGGGAAGCAGTGAATGTATATAACTGCGGGCTGGAGGCAGTGCTAGACTGGATGTGGGCTAGCAAACAGAGGTTAAATCCAGACGAGATGGAGGTGCTGCCGGTCAGTAGAAAAGCCCATCAGAATAGGGTGAATCAACCAGCTCTGGGTGCAGTTGTACTCCACTTGAAAGAGCAAGTGCACAGCTTGGGGGTGTTGCTTGATGCAGCTGTTTTGGGATGCTCAGGTGGAGGCAGTAGCCAGGGGTGCCTTTGCACAGCTTCAGCTAGTGCGCCAGCTGTAACCCTTTCTCAAGAAGGAAGATCTGGCCACAATTACCCATGCCTTAGTTACATCACAACTGGATTACTTCAATGTACGTTATGTGGGGCAACCCTTGAAGAATATTCAGAAATTTCAGCTGCTGCAGAATGCAGCTGCCAGGGTTCTCTATGGATCTGCTTGCTCAGAGCATATTACACCTATTTTGAAAGAGCTGCACAGGCTGCCAATTTTTTTCCAGATCCCATTCAAGATGCCGGTTATTACCTTTAAAGCTCTTAATGGTTTGGGTCCTGGATACCTGAAGGACCGCCTGCTACCAAAGGTTTCTGCCCACCAAAAAAGGTCATCAGAGGAGTCTTTGCTTCATGTGCCAACATTGAGAGAAGCTAAATTGTTGTGCACGCAGGGCAGAGACTTCTCTGTTGTTGCCCCCAGACTCTGGAATGCTCTCCCAAGTGAATGCCCACTTTTTGACATCTGTGGCTGCTTTTAAAAGACAATTAAGACCTTTTATTTGTTCAGGCTTTTACCCCTTACGGGTTGTCAGGTCTCTCAGCAATCCTGCCTCTGTTTGTCTTTTTTATGGTTGTTGGCTTTGTGTGTCTGTGAACATAAGAACATAAGAACAGCTCTGCTGGATCAGCCCAAATCCCATCTAGTCCAGCATCCTGTTTCACACAGTGGCCCACCAGATGCCACTGGAAGCCTGCAGGCAGGAGTTGAGGGCATGCCCTCCCTCCTGCTGTTACTCCCCTGCAACTGGTACTCAGAGGCATCCTGCCTTTGAGGCTGGAGGTGGCCTATAGCCCTCTGACAAGTAGCTATTAATAGACCTCTCCTCCATGAAGTTATCCAAACCCCTTTTAAAGCCATCCAGGTTGTTGGCTGTTGCCACATCTTGTGGCAGATAATTCCATAAGTTGATTATGCATTGTGTGAAAAAGTACTTCCGTTTGCAGGTCCTAAATTTCCCGGCAATCCAACGTGTTTTATGCTTTTTACTGTTTAATTGATTTTAAGGTTTTTAATGTGATTTTTATGAAGTTTTATTGTATTTTAACCCTTGGAATGCCTTATGAAATGCAACAATTGAACAATAAATAAATATTTTTCAACAGTTGAAATCAATTATTGTTGGGTGCTGCTAGCTGTTAAATTGGGTTTGTATGGAAGAGCAAATGGTGGGTTATTAACCCTGATTTCAGTCAATATAGAGGGAACTTTCCAGCAGAGGGACTGGTCTGATAGTGACCACCTTCAGGTAGTCCAGATAGACAGTAAATTCCTCAGGCTAATTCTTTGTATTAATGCATATTTCCCAGTGGGCAGGAACTTAAACCAATGGCTCCAGGACTCTTTGCAAACTCTTTTGCAAGAGAGGACCCTCTTTTTGAGAGAGTTCAGCCATTTGCTACCAGATACCGATATTTTACTGCCTGGTGGTTTTAATGATAGAATTGGCAAGGGCATAAACAGTTTTATCCGGAAGATGCAGGTTAATCCAGAGGATGAGTGGTACTGTATTTGCCCTGGTCTATGGATAGCTTGGCCCTCGCCAGATGAGGTGAGGTGGGTGGTAACTAGGGAGAGGGCCTTTTTGGTGGCAGCACCCCGTCTAGCCTTCCCAGTTCACCAGGTGCCATCACTATGCTCTTTTAAATACCAGGTGAAGACCTTCTTGTTCACTCAGGCTTTTAAAACGTTTTAAGTGTTTTTAAATGGTTTCATCTTTTTAGACATATCTGTTGGTACTGTTTTGTTTTAATGTGTGTTTAATTGTATATTTTACTGTTTTATGAGTCCCACAGAGAACAATTTTTATGGGGTGGCCATATTCTTCTTCTTCATCATCATCATCATCATCTTTCTCAATTTTCTGCAACTGTATACTTTCGACATTGAGTTTGTTCTTCCAGTAGCGCTACAGTCTCCAGCCCTGATTGCTCAGATGAAGATCCTGAGTCCTGTAACCCATTTTTCGACAAGTGCCCAGGTACTCTAGCACTCAACATTGCTCTTGCTGACCCGGGCAATGACCAATCCAGTATAGAATTTGTTTTTCTTGTTCTCACCATGGTTATGGGATTAGGCACATTTAGTCTGGCTTCTCAGCAGAGGCCGGTCTGGTTTGGGTGACCCTCCAGCATAGCCCTCTGCATCCTCGAAGATCGCAAGCCCCTCCACCTCATCAAGGTAGTGCCAGGCGGAGGGGCATAAAGAGTCTCTCAGCTGAGGAAAGTTATAAGTATTTGGGCACTTTTCAAAGTGACAAAATCAAGTATGCTGAAGTGAAGACCAAAGTTAGTAAGGAATATATCAGGTGAGTAAGAAAGAAACTGAAATCCAAACTTAATGGTGTAACACTATCAAAGAAATCAACACATGGGCAATTCCTGTAATCTGATATACAGCAGGTATTGTTGATTGGACACAAGCAGAATTGGATGTGCTGGATTGGAAAACCAGGAAAATAATGACCATCAATCATGCCCTGCACCCAAGAAGTGATGTTGATAGGCTGTACCTGCCAAGAAATGAAAGTGGACGTGGAATGTTGCAAGTTAGACAGTCTGTTGAAGAAGAAAAATGAGCATTGGTGGAATACATCAATGAAAGCCAAGAAGCTTCAAGAAGTGAGTAAGGCAGGACTGTTGAAAATAAAGGAATCAAAGGATGAATACAAAAAAACAGCAGATGAGGAATCAACAAGAAAAATGGCACAAAAAACCATTGCACGGTCAGTTCTTTAATGACATACAATCGAAAGTCAACAATAGCAAAACATGGCAGTGGTTAAAGAAGGGGACACTGAAGAAAGAAATGGAAGGTCTCATTTTTTCAGCCCAGGAACAATCACTACAAACAAATCTTATAAAAGCAAAAATGGATAAGACCCAGAAAGACAATAAGTGTTGGTTATGCAAGGAAGCAGATGAGATGGTTGAGCACCTTGTTTGTTGTAGTAAGAAAATCACACAGACTGATTATAAGAAAAGACACAATAAAGCTGATGCGATGATGAACTTTTGCAAGAATTACAGATTACCAGCAAGCAATAATTGGTGGAATCGTCCGATTGAGAAGGTCACAGAAAATGAGGAGGAATACAAACTGATAGGCATTTAGCGCACAATATGCCGGATCTGACAGTCATCGAGAAGTATTGGGTTCTGATGACTGATATTGCAATCCCAGGGGATAGACGAGTCGATAAAAAACAATTGGAGAAAATAACTAAATCCAATGACCTTCAAATTGAAATTGAGTGGCTCTGGAAAAAAGAAAACAATAGTGGCGCCAATAGTTGTTGGTGCCCTTGGTGCAGTACCAAATGAACTTGAACATCATGAACATCAACTACAGAAGGCCACAGGAGGCCACACTACTCAGGACAGCACAAATACTACAACGCTATCTTTAATTTTTCTTTAGTTATCCTAGACCCTTGCAGGGGCGTAGCTATAACTGAGCAAAAGGGTTCAAAGAACATGGGCCCCCAGCTCCTGAGGGCCCTCCAGCTCCATCCCTGCCTATTTTCTTCATTATCTCCCTCACTCTGGGGGGCCACCAGAGAGAAGGATGATCACGGGCCCCCTCTTCCCTATCTATGCCCCTGGACACCTTGGAAAGGGCCCGATAATTAAAGTACCAAATCCAGTCAATAACATCTGGTAGACTGTGTGTAAATAGCATTAGTAGTAGTAGTAGTAGTAGTAGTAGTAGTAGTAGTAGTAAATTATGCAATAATTATTATAAGTATATAATAATATAATAATAATAAAATTATTATTTTATTGAGCAAATTCACAGAGAAGAATGTTGAAAACAACTTTTGAGAGCAAATTCATTTCAGCTTTACTTTTAATCAAGTGGTTTTTGTTAGAAAGACAGACCTTGATGTTTGATGCCATTATGGCTTGCTGGTTAGACTCAACAAATAAATAATGTATTCTGAGATTTTAGACCACACACTGAATTTTTCCCCCAGGAGAATAATCATGAATGGATGAGAAGGCAAAGTACTGGATAATAGAGAAACAGCAAAAGGAGAGAGATCAAACAGTAGCAAGGAATAAAACTTCTGAAGGTAATAGAGAGATTAGATTAAGAGAGAGTAAATCATGACTAGTGGTGTATACCAGTGGTGCCTGCTGGTTCCTGGGACTTGAGCGGGGGGGCTAGGCAAGGCAGGTGATGGGTGGAGCCACAGGTAGTGAAAGGTGGAGCCAATAGTGGGCAGCTGCGGAGATGGAGCCAGGACTAGGTGGGTGCCTTATCAGTAACTGGCAAAGTGCAGATATGTAGCTAACAAGTGATATCAAAATACACACACAAGCACACAAATCTCAATTGCTCATCATCAGAGATACAGAGAAATATGGAAAACATCAGTTGCTTTATTGTGCTTAACAGGACTACGGTAGTGTGTGTAGATTTGTCTTTAATGCGGTAGGCTCAAACACAAGAACACACACACACAGGAAAAGAACTGTGTTTTACACACACAAGTAAAGCACAGACAAGCTAAAAAGGCTACTTCTGTAGAAGGTAAATGCATTCTGAAGTCACCAGGGCAGCTCTATCTGCCCGATTATTTAAAAAGTGAAGAAGAATAATGATAATAATGATAATGATAATAATAATAATGAGAAGAAGAAGAAGAAGAAGAAGAAGAAGAAGAAGAAACAACCGTGGACCAACCGTGGACCACCAAATCAGCTGTTGTAAAAAGATCGCACAGACTGACTACAAACAAAGGCATGACAAGGTAGCAGGGATGATACACTGGAACATCTGCAAAAAATACAAGCTACCTGTAGCCAAGAATTGGTGGGACCATCAAATTGAAAAAGTGGTAGAAAATGAATATGTAAAAATATTATGGGACTTCCGACTACAAACAGACAAACATCTGCCACACAATACACCAGATATCACTGTAGTTGAGAAGAAAGAAAAACAAGTTAAAATAATAGACATAGCAATACCAGGGGATAGCAGAATAGAAGAAATAGAAATAGAAAAAATCACCAAATGCAAAGATCTACAAATTGAAATTGAAAGGCTGTGGCAGAAAAAGACCCAAATAATCCCAGTGGTAATTGGCGCCCTGGGTGCAGTTCCAAAAGACCTTGAAGAGCACCTCAACACCATAGGGGCCACAGAAATCACCATCAGCCAATTACAAAAAGCAGCTTTACTGGGAACAGCCTATATTCTGCGACGATATCTATAATAACCAACAGTATTGACAATAAAATCCAGCCATCCCAGGTCCTTGGGAAGGACTCGATGTCTGGATAAAACAAACCAGTCAATAACACCTGTCTGACTGTGTAAACAAGAAATTGTTATTATTATTATTATTATTATTATTATTATTATTATTATTATTAACCGATAACCTGCCTGCCAACCATGTTCAAATTATTAACTGGAATAATAGCAGATGAAGTCATGCAACACTTATTAACTAACAAACAGCTTCCAGTTGAACAGAAAGGAAATTGCCCAAACACCAGAGGCGCAAAAGACCAGCTGCTGATTGACAAAATGATTTTAGAAAACTGCAAGAGAAGAAAAACAAATCTAAGTGTTGCATGGATTGACTACAAGAAAGCCTTCGACTCATTGCCTCACACATGGATACTAAAATGTTTAGAAACAACTGGTGTCAGCAAAAACATTCAGATATTTATTTAAAAAGCAATGAGCATGTGGAGTACACAGTTAACAATCAGTGGCGAGGCACTTGGACAGGTTAGCATTAGAAGAGGCATTTTCCAAGGGGACTCACTATCCCCTCTATTGTTTGTAATCGCCATGACCCCACTTTCACAAATACTAAACAAAACAGGCCTCGGATACCAAACATCTAAAACATCCAGTAAAATAAACCATCTGCTGTACATGGACGATCTGAAGTTGTATGGAAAGTCCCAGTCAGAAATCGAATCACTGCTAAACACTGTCCGTATATTCAGTAGCGATATAGCAATGGAGTTTGGACTAGACAAGTGTACTGCATTAATAATGAACAGAGGGAAAATAACAAAAACAGAAGGAATAGAACTGCCCAATGGAAGCAAGATCAAGAACCTGGAAGAGAAAGAACGTTACAAATACTTGGGCATTCTCCAGGCTGATAACATCGCACACACTGAAGTTAAAAGAAAAATGGGAAGTGAATACATCAGGAGAGTCAGAAAAATCCTCAAGTCCAAACTCAATGGCAGGAACATCATACAAGCCATAAACACCTGGGCTATACCTGTTATTAGATAAACTGCAGGAATAATAGACTGGACCCAGGCAGAGCTAGAGACGCTAGATCGTAAGACCAGGAAAATAATGACCATCAATCATGCTCTGCACCCCCGCAGTGATGTAGATAGGCTCTACCTCCCTTGCAGCTCAGGTGGAAGAGGAATGCTGCAAGTCCATCAAACAGTAGAGGAGGAGAAAAGAGGCCTTGAAGAATATATAAGGGACAGTGAAGAAGATGCACTTCAAATGGTCAAGAACGCAAAACTATTCAACACCAATGAAACAAAACAGGCCTACAAGAAAGAACAAGTCAAGAACCGAGCAGAAAAATGGAGAAATAAGCCCCTGCATGGTCAATATTTACACAATATAAGTGGAAAATCAGATATCACCAAGACCTGGCAATGGCTTAAGAATGGCAACTTGAAGAAAGAAACAGAGGGTTTAATACTGGCTGCACAAGAACAGGCACTAAGAACAAATGCAATAAGAGCAAAAGTAGAAAAATCCACAACAAACAGCAAGTGCCGCCTTTGTAAGGAAGCAGATGAAACAGTGGACCACCTGATCAGCTGTTGTAAGAAGATCGCACAGACTGATTACAAACAAAGGCATGACAAGGTAGCAGGGATGATACACTGGAACATCTGCAAAAAATACAAGCTACCTGTAGCCAAGAATTGGTGGGACCATAAAATTGAAAAAGTTGAAGAAAATGAAGATGTAAAAATATTATGGGACTTCCGACTACAAACAGACAAACATCTGCCACACAATACACCAGATATAACTGTAGTCGAGAAGAAAGAAAAACAAGTCAAAATAATCGACATAGCAATACCAGGGGATAGCAGAATAGAAGAAATAGAAATAGAAAAAATCACCAAATACAAAGATCTACAAATTGAAATTGAAAGGCTGTGGCAGAAGAAGATCAAAGTAATCCCAGTGGTAATTGGCGCCCTGGGTGTAGTTCCAAAAGACCTTGAAGAGCACCTCAACACCATAGGGGCCACAGAAATCACCATCAGCCAATTACAAAAAGCAGCTTTACTGGGAACAACCTATATTATGCGACGATATCTATAACCATTGACAATAAAATTCTGGCATCCCAGGTCCTTGGGAAGGACTCGATGTCTGAATAAAACAAACCAGTCAATAACACCTGTCTGACTGTGTAAACAAGAAATAATAATAATAATAAATAACAACAAAGAACTGAGCCAGAGTGGTACAGTGGTTAGTGTGCTGGATTAAACTGGGTAAATCCCAGTTCAAATCCCCTTTCAGCCATGAAACTCTGGGACAGTCACTTATCTCTCAGCATAACCTTCCTCATAGGGCTGTTGGGAGGATAAATGTAACCATGTATGCCATTCTGGGCTTCTTGGAGGAAACACAGGCTATCCATGTAAACATAAAAAAATCTATATAAGCCACAGTTAAAGCAGAAGCGAGCTACAAAAGTGGAGAACAAATGCATTCTGAAGTTACAAGGGCAGCTCTTCCTGCTATTTCAAAAATGCATACATAAATAATAGAAAAATCACAGGTTTTTCAATTATGTCTGCTGTTGCAGCTATGAACCATCTTGTGCAACTCACAGGACACCATGGGAAGCAAAGATGCATGGGGACCCTCTCTCCATGCCTGCTGAACAGCTGGGTGCCACTTTCTGCCCGCCACCCTTAGCCTGGGTGTCCATCCTAGCAAACAACAATTTTTTTAAATAGAAATCACTTCCTTAATCCTTGCCCAATGAATCATAACCATCATTGGACATATTAATTTTACAAATACTGGCCACAATCCAGAAGAAAACCTGGTTAGCTCTCTGCATAGCAAATGGGTTTTTAAAAGTATTTTGCTTCCAACAGACTCCATTCCTTCTCTACATATACCACACCCACATGGAAAGCCAGTTCTGCAATTATTTGAAAAGCTGTTTGGACACAGAAATCTATGCATATGCCATAAAATAACTTTCTGGCTTCTTATGACAGTTTCTAATTGGATTAGTTCAGTCATAGAGTTTGCTGTTCTTTCCAATGTTTTATGGCAAGTCATTTTGGGAATGGGCAATAATGCTTTGATCTGATCTGATCTGATCTGAGAACAAAGGAGAGAAAGCAGAGGTTGCATTCTCTCCCTCCAAACCAACACAAAGAAGTCAGCATACGATCACACTTACCAACAGCCAAAAGGAACAAAATTCCTCTCACTGTATTGGCTTTAGATGCTGAAAAAGCTTTTGACAAGCTAGAACCTAATTACCTACAACACCTATTGGGCCAAAATTTAAAATAATAATAATAATAATAATAAATTATATGATACCCCAACAGCCAAGGTATTGGCTAATGATCTATACTCAGAAGACTTCAACATTCAGAGGGGGGCTAGACAAGGCTGCCCATTATCCCCACTTCTATTTGCCCTTTTCATCAAACCCTTGGCGAATGCAATGAGATCATCAGTAAAAATTAAAGGAAACATAAGGACATAGAACATAGATTAGTCTCTGCGCAGATTACATCACTCTCTACCTGACCAACTCATACCAAGCAACCTTGAGTATAAAAAGTATCTTAGAAGACTTCAAGAAGGCATCAGGTTTTAGCATCAATATCAGTAAATCCATAATTGCTAATTATAATTCTTCAGTGGAAGAAAATTCACAGCTATAAAATGAGAAACAACTCAAATGGGCAAAAGAAAAGTACCACTTTTTCAAAAGATTAAAGAAGATCTCCATAACTGGAGTTCTTTAAAGTTATTGTGGCTACAATGAATCTATCTAATAAAAATGTTAATCTTGTAAAAAAATCCTCTTTTTATTTCAGAATATTCCATGTCCTATCTCTAAAGCCCAAGACTCACAATGGCAGCAGATACTGAACAGGTTTATCTGGAGTTTAAAAAAACCAAGGATACAAAGAGTGATACTAAAACAACAAACAAATAATGGAGTTTTAAAATATCCAGATTTACAACTATACTATGACTCCACAATACTTTCGTGCTTACTTAAACTTATATTGTCTCACAATGACCGAACATGGGTGTACTTGGAGAATCAGTTTTCCTATCCGTACAACATTGAGGAAATATTATGGCAAACCTGGAAAAGCAAACCATTAACGTGCAAAGACAATCCATACTAATTAAACATCATTCTAATGCGGGACAAACGATATCATATATTAGCTCCATCCCCATCACCTATAACCCCAATTCACGGTCAACCATTTTTTTTACCTGGAGTGGAAGCTAAATCTCTTCAGTATTGGTGAAAACTAGACTTACAAAATTATATAATTTTATTAGTGGAAGCAAGATAATCTCAAAACAAGAACAGATTGCCAAAACAAAAGATCCCCACCTCCCGGTATGAATATATTCAAATAACCCACCTGATAATACCCACACTCAAAAATCTTACTCATTCTAAAACATTTTTTGAAAAAATAATAATGTACAACACTGCATATAACAAAGGACTACTTTATCAAATATATGATGTATTATTAAACGAGAAACGGAACTACACCTTATTATATATATAAAAAGAGATGGGCAGAAGACTTAGACCAAGAAATCACTGACAATCAATGGGAAAATATCAGGAAGTCCTACTCAATGCTTTCTTCTTCTTTAAACATCAAAGAAGAAATTTATAAGATATTAAGCAGATGGCACCTGTCCACCTCAAATTTAGCTGCGACAAATCCAGATATGTCCCACTTGTGTTGGAAAGGCTACAGGAAAAGGGGTTATTTTTATCACTAATGGTGGTCTTGTTCGTTTATATACAAACTAGCTGAGCATCTGCATCCCTAGTTCTCCCTGTCTCAACCCCCCAACACTTTCATTTTGTTCTCTCCCCCCAGCACCATTTCGTTCTCCCTTGACAGCCAGGCAGGCTGACGCTTCTCCCCACCTGGCAGCTGGCCATCACTTCTCCTATGCAGCTTCCACTTCTCCTCTCCACCCAGTGGCTGGCCGCTGTTTCTCCTCTGCAGCTGGTGGCAGGCCGGCCTGACAACCACTTCTCTTCCCCACCTGGTGGCCGGCCGGCCTGGCCACCGCTTCTCCTCCTGGCCTGCCCACCTGTAGTCTTCTTCCCCGCCCCCCACACCCACCAATCATCTTCTTCAGCCTGCCCGCTGGCCGTCTTCTTCCCCATCCGCCTGCCCGCTCACCGGCCGTCTTCTCCCCACACACACACACACCAGTCTTCTTCAGCCTGCCTGCCAGCCATCTTCTTCCCCGGCTGCCCGCTCATTGGCTGGCTTCTTCTCTGGCTGCCCCACCATTGCCGTCACCTTCTGTCCACCACCCTACCATCACCATCACCTTGTGTCCACTTTCTTTGGCCAGCTGGCTACCGCCAATCACCGCCATTCTCTTTGGCCGTCCATCCACCTGCCACCACCATTTTCTCCCCTGTCCCCATCACTAGCCAGGCAGCTGCTTGCGAACTCTCACAAGAGCTGCCACACATGGAATTAGCCATGGGTATGCCTTAGCGAATTATATATAAAGAAGATTTTGGCTACAAGTACAGAAGCATATTAAAGTAATATTAAACATAGAACTAGAGTTAAGCCCAATGAATTATTTACTAGACTTACCACTACAGTCTCAACTTACCACTTCAAGCAAAGAACTCTTTAACCTCCTAACTATATCAGCAAAATTTGTCATCGCCTCACAATGGAAGAAAAAAGGGCACATTTCAGTTAGAGCATGGTTCAACAGAATATGGTCTACAATTGTTATGGATAAAATTTCTTTATATTTATATATGACTTTGTTGCCAAGACTGCTGCATTGCAAACACAATTTTCATGGCACTAGACAGTTACAGCAACATCTGTTGTTATGTAATAGGTGGGGCAGGACAGCAGTATCATTTCACTAAATAGGTAACCTAGACACTCCCTTGCAACAGCTCATAGGAGGCACAATGATTTAGTAACTAATATCTGCTCAGGTGACCACTAGGGTGGGCTTAAAATATACTGCTAGTCACACCCATCCTACCCCCTTCATTGAATGGAATAAGCCCCTTGCACATTTCTCCTTCATCACTTGGAAAGCACCAGAGCAGCAGTCCTGAAGGGTCTGTTTGTACCACAACTGTATGTTTAGCACCAGCTAGTACTATCTCCGCACATGAAGAACTTACACATCAACAAGACGGAGAGAGATATTCTGGCTTGATGAGTTACACCTTCCCCACTGGCAGACACACTGATGTATGAGCTGGATTCCTTTGCCATTATTCCAGAGGTATTTCATTGTCAAGCTTTATAATCATTCATTGATAACTGAATTGATAATTGTGGTAGGCAAAAAGAAGAAGAGAGCATTAAACCACAATATTGTGAATCGTGAGATGGAAGGAAAAATTATCGAACTTTGCATACATAACTGAATTGAAGAAGCTATACTAGGTAAAGAAATATGACAGCTATCCTATCAAAGCCGAAGACTGAGAAAGAAATTTGACAGAAATCTCTGCTCCTGATGCCCAGATCTACAGGTCAGGACCACAGCCAGAACTGATCTAAAGAATGCAGATACTGGATATTGCAACACAAGGGAATGTTGCTCTGGTGGTGTTTCTTAGCCAACTGCTGCTTTTTGTAGCCTGCTGCTCATAAAGGGTGACTCGGCCCCACCCCTTTCCTAAGCAAGTTTTTTTAAGGGCTGTGCTTGGCTGGGAAGTCCTTAGAAGATTCCTCTGAGTTACAGGTTGTTGTCAGGGCTGTGTCCTTGGGTCCCAGCAGGGGTGCTGGTTCATCCAGTGAAGGGGGTCCTAATGGCACAGGGTCACCCAGTGCCTGAGTCAGTAGTGCCTCCCAATCTGTCTTTTCTCCTAGACTTTCTGCCCCATCCACCACCTGAGAAGCTCCAGGGTTGTTTTTTTGGTTGTGCTCCCTTTTGGGACAAGGAATGATTTTTCTCATTCATGTGTTGACCCATCATGACAATGATGGGTCACGTGCCACGCAAGGCAATGCAGGCCACTGGAGCACTACCCACACTGCTGGGCATGTGTAAGCACTGCCAGCAGTGTTGTGCAACAATGCTGTTCTGCTCCAGTTTAAAGTTGCACAAACACGTTGGAAATAAAGGGCATTGCATGCACAACTTTAGACTGGAGCGGAACAGCACTTTTGCGCAGCACTACCAGTGATGGTTATACACAGGGGTGTAGCTATAATTGAGTGGATGAGTTCAAAGAATCCAGGGCCCCCAGCTCCTGAGGGCCCCCCCCCCAGTGCCACCCCACCCCTCCCTATTTTCTTCATTTTCTCCCTCACGCCGAGGGGCCGCCAGGGAGAGGGGTGAACACAGGCCCCTTCTCCACTAGCTACAACCCTGGTTATACATGCACAGCAGTATGGGCAGTACTCTAACCACCTGTGTTGCCTTGTGTGGTATGAGAGATAATAATCATAATAAATAACCGTAATGTGATGCATTTCAGGTTATGATCACTGGCTAAGAGTCAATGTGACCAGAGTATTTTTATGAATGAGACATTAACGGCCATGAAGTACCCTGGAGGGGAAAATCATAAGAGTCTCAAGGGTCCTATGTGAGAGTATAAAGTGATTCCCTCTTCCTTCCTATATCTGTGTTGCATGTAGAAGGTCCCAGGTTCAATCCCTGGAATCTCCAAGTAGGGCTGAGAAAGACTCCTTCCTGAGACTATGGAGAGCCCCTGCTGCCATTCCAGTCCATGTAGACAATACTAAGTTCATATTGTCTGGACTGTCAGCAACTCCAAAGTCATCCTACTGAGCATATACAGATCAGTAATGGTCTGACTCAGTTTAAGGCAGCTTTTTATGTTCCCATCTGATCAGCCTGCATATTGTAACTAAATACCACATTACAAAGATACCATGAACTTCTAATAATCCGTTCTCTAAAGGAAGACAGGATGTAAGTTATGCTGCACCGCAGAACTTGAATCACTTGGGAAAGTGCGGAGCAAGTACCTAATGCTATAGTAAATGTTGCTCTAAACTATCTATCTTTGTGAGGGAGAAGTTCAAGCAATGGCTGCTGGGTTTAAACCTGCTTCTGTGCAAGCAGGTATCTGGGCTTCCTTTCTGAGCCCCTTTCATTGCCCAGCTGCAAAGTAAAGAGGTGGGACTTTAAGCAAGGCTTTCTCATGAGTACACATCACGGAGTAATAATGGAGAAATATCTCAAGCTTCCACAACCTGTGTGATCCCTCAGGCCTAATGAATTCCACCAGTCATGTCTTTGGGCCTGAAATGCCCTTGACAACTGAGCTGTTTTTGCAGGCCTGGGTGGGCAACAAAAAGAAGTTTGTCAAGCCTCTAATCAGTGTTCCCTCTAATTTTTTTCCATCTTTGTGCAGAATGAGTTTTGTTCTGGATGGCAGTATCAAAGCACTGTGTGTGCATGTGCATTCAGAGTGGGGCTTTCCTGATTCAACCTGAGCAGGATTTTCCTGATTCAACCTGAGCGGACACCAAAAACATTGTGTGCGCACACACATGTGCACAGTTCAGAGGGAACACTGCCTCTAATGGGCTGCGATACATGGTTTCTGGGCTGGTTTTGGTATGATGGATCAAAAGTCCTGACATAAATACATCTGCCCCAAATCTGGGGAAATTCTGGAATGTCAACTATTAATTCCTTTCCAAACAAGAACATCCACCCAATTTTCAAAATATCTCAATGGCCACTGTGACATAAACATATTGGACAAGTCTATAAAGGTAAAGTATGCTGTTGAGTCAGTGTCAACTCCTGGCAACCACGGTCTATAGCATGGATTTAAATGAGTTTAAAAATTCCAGTTCTCTTGAGTCTTGGAGGAGAGGCAATAGGAATGCTTTCCAGCTTTTAAGAGTCCTGCCCAGGGTGCGGGCGGGGGGGGGGGGGAGGTGGCAACACACATTCTCAGAACCTTTACTGAACTACATTACCCAGGATTCTTTGGGGGAAGCCACAACACTTAAATTGGTATTAAACCAGTATCCATTTGTAGTGAAGATATGCCCAGTGTTTGAAAGTGCCCCCCAAATAAATGGCTTGTGACAACTTTGGTGTCTCTGTCAGCTGTTTCAAAAGCAATCACCTGTCTGTATCAGCAAACTCCAAGTCTTGAGTTTTCTCAGAGAGGAGAGGCACTTGGTAGTGATGAATAATTCAAACAGCTCTACTACCAACCAACTTTGATAAGTATAATCTGGTGTCAGCTAGACCACCAAGGACTGATCTGGAATGTCAGCACCTAGTGGAATTCACTCATTTTTATGCTGAAGCATTTGCTTGAACAAAACAGTCCCCTGCTTGAGTTAACCAATGTGTATGCTAGACGGAAATGCTAGACAACAAGAATTAGATTCTTGATGGAGTCCCCAGGAAGCGAGAAAAAGGGTACCAAAGCCCTTTGAACGTACAGGGATGACAGAGCAGCAATGAACCAAGTTAAGCTTGCAGTCTGTACACTTGTTGGATAGTGAAGCAGCCAGGAGGGGGGAGAATGACATTTTTTCAGCTTTAGAACATCATCCTAGGGTTGCCACCTTTTAACTTGGCAAAGTATGGACAGTCCAGCCATCCATCTCAGCAGCAGAGCAAAACAAGCAGGATGTCAAGGGATTTTTAGCTACCTGCAGAATCCTGTTTTAGTCTCAATCACATATTTTTGAAACTGAAGGCATAACAGATTGAAATTTGCTCAGACAAACAGTACTGCCTTTGCAAAAAAATGAAATGAAATGAAATAAAGGTATGACCAAATTTCCGTCTTTGCACAAAATAAGGAACAAATTTCTTCCATAATATACTTCCTAAAAATTATGGCCAGAGTTCTAGAAATATGAATAGTCAATAATAATTATGAACAGGTGGGGTTTTCAACAAAATGTTGCAGTGTATCCCTAGCCCAGTAGTTCCCAACCTTGGGGCCTCCAGATGTTGCTGAACTACAACTATCATCAGCCCTAGCTACAATTTATTGTATGTTTACAACATCTGGAGGCCCCCAGGTTGGGAACCTCTGTCCTAGCCCTTAAGAAGAGTGCTCCCATTCAGGGTTTTAGCTAGGCTAGAACAAGAGTCTTCTGTTGCTATTCAGGCCTTTAAATCCCTTTTACCCTCACCCAAGACAGATGTAAGAACTGCCCATAAAAAACAATAGAGAAATCCAAGATTTAAGCACAGCTGTGACTAGGTGGCAGCAATGTGTCCTCTCCCTCCAGTCAAATGATAGCAGCAAAGACAGGAGTGTCCTTTGTCTAGAGCAGGGCTGCTCAACTTTGGCCCTCCTGCAGATGTTGGCCTACAACTCCCATAATCTCTGGCTATTGGCCACTGTGGCTGGGGATCATGGGAGTTGTAATCCAAAAACAACTGGGGGGCTAAGCTGAGAAGGCCTGGCCTAGAGTCTAGATCAGGGCTGTACAATTTTGCCCCTCCAGTTGTTGCTGGACTATAGCTCCCATCATCTCCAGCCACAGTAGCCAACAGTCAGAGCTGATGAGAGAAGGGCCAATGTTGCGCAGCCGCGGTCTAGACAATGAGATGAATTATAGTCGTTCTTCTCTCTGTGCCCTCAACTTTCCATAAGATCCTGGAAAGCTCACAGGGCCATAAATGGGGGTGGCGGGTGTCAAATTTTTCTTTGTCTTTTATTTAAGAACATAAATGCTTCTGTCGACCTTAGGAGTCCTCAACCACTCCCTTGTTTTTTGTGTGGCCCAGTGTTGCTTCCATATTTGACCAGATTGCTATTAGTATAAATTATAAGTAGCAGCCTAGTATCATTCATCCTGGTCTGTTTATACATTTGTACCATCTGGCATGGTGTCCATGATGCTCCACTGCTTCCTGCTATGTGAAATAGAAGTCAGCAACTGGAGGCCCCTGAACCAAATCCCAGCCTCCTAAATTATGCTAATTCAACCTGCAGTTACCAGCCTAAAATAAGGATGTGCACGGAACCAGTTTGGAGGCCCTTTTTGTGCCTCCGAACCAGTTCAAACGACCGCCGGTTCTGCCAGTTCAGAGGTGTGGGGGGGTTGACCTTTAAGGGCAAGGGAGGATGCACTTACCCCTCCCTCCACTTTCCCCCCCACCGGTGCTCCATTTGCAAAGGGTCCGTTGGGGCAGCAGTGTACTTCCCTACTGCCCCATTGCCTCGTTGGACCCTACATCAGTGGAAGTACCTGCTGCACCTTTGTACAATGTGCATGCACACACGCAGTCGCATGCAAGTGCATCATGTACTTCTGCTGACATAGGGTCTGATGAGACAATGGGATGGCAGGAAGGTGCGCTTCCACCACAACGGACCCTTTGCAAATGGAGCGCTGGTGGGGGGAAAGCAGAATGAGGGGTAAGTGCACCCTCCCCCACCCTTAAAGTCACCCCCGCCTTTGAACTTCCCCCGCCCAGTTCCATGCACATCCCTAGCCCCAAAGGCAAAAGAGAGAATTCCATGTTATATGTAGCTCCTTTATTATTTTTTTCTCAAGGGCTTTCTTTTACAGGGGAAACCTCAGATTTTTCAGCTGTTTTCCTATCTGTGCGAGAAAAGAGATAAAGGGCCAGTTCAGACAATACTCTACCAACCTGCACAATTAGAAGGGGACACACCAAGAGAGTGCCAATCATGACATCCTCCGCTGATTTTCTGACACCCTCCAGGCACATCCCTTTATTTATTTATTGTTCTATTTTTATACCGTCTTTCATAAGTCATCCCAAGGCGGTTTACAAAAGTCAAGATACAAAATACAATAAAATGCCATAAAAATCACATTTAAAACCAAATAAAAATCTAGTGAAAACCACAAAAAACAAAAAAACCCCAAAACCAACACCCAACCACAAATCATTTATCAGGGTGGGGGCTGTTCATCCTAATTGCTTCTCTACACTCACTCCAGATATATAGGACAGCCCCTCCTATGCAATAAAGGGATGTCCTTTGTTGGCTGATATGTGGCACCTTCCTTCTCCTACTGGTACTTCATTCAGTCTGAAGCCACCTGCAGCTGTTTTACACTATGAAAGAAATCCCTGGGGAGAAGAATCATAGAAAGGTACCTAACATGTAGTTCTGTCCCAAGAGGCATCTGTGACAACAGGACTTGGTAGCAGGCCACTTGGGAAAGAAGGGGTGCTTATACATATAAACCGCTGAGCTATGTGCACTCTTCTGTAGCAGATTGCTCAAAAAACCTGATAGTTGAACATACCTTGTATTGACTGTAAAATAGCAAACTAGAATATGTGTGGTTTTGTCACTGAAAAATCTACAATCTGTCTCCCACTTTTGCATTCTCTCTTTTTAGAAAATTGTAACTATACTGATTTATGAGAATAACTCATAGATCCATCTCATTCACAGCTCTGCTGTTCTAATCTAACATTTGAGTTTGAGACCTATCTATCTATGACTAGGTTTGCCAGGTCCAGGTGGTGAAAATAGTCAAAATCTGTCACCAGAAAAGTGGAAATACTTGATGCTGTTCACCAAAAAAAAAGGTCTCTAAAAAGTCTCCATTGTGCATTTAAAAAATTGTATAAAATTTACATATGCTAATTGGTATAATATATTCATGCTTTGCTATAAACAGGATAATTTGAGAATAAATACATATAACACCCCTTTTTCCACACAGTTCAAACACCGGTAACCTCTGGATCATAGAATCCCATGGGACAAATGGTGCATTTCAATTTCATTTGGATGGCCAGGGGGGGAGATGTACCCCTTCTCCACAGTTCAACACTAGCCTCCCTTCCACAGTGGTGCATATAGAGGAACCATAGGTTTCCTGACCTGGAGGGAGCTTGCTGGCTGCTAAAGCAGCTGTAGAGATACATGACACAGTCAGAAGAAGAAGTACTTCCTTGGGGCCACTGGACCAGTCACAGTGAGGAGGCAGGCTGTGTAGGGGAAGAATGGCAGTTCAGTCACCTAACAGCAGAGCAAAACTCACCTAACAGCAGAGCAAAATCAGTTTGGCAAGAAAGCAGCAAAGCAAGAGGTCTTGAGACAGTTCTTTAGTATTGTAGAACTACAATGACTTATTTAAAGAAAAGGTTACAAACAAATGTGGCAAAGCCTGTAGACTATTTGAGCTGTAGCTCATGGATAAAGGTAAAGGTAAAGTTGTGTCATTGAGTCGCTGTCAAACTCTGTGACCACAGAGCCACGTGGTTTTCTTTGGTAGAATACAGGAGGGGCTTACCATTGCCATCTCCTGCACAATATGATATGATGCCTTTCAGCATCTTCCTATATCACTGCTGCCCAATTTGGTGTTTCCCATAGTCTGGAAAACATACCAGTGGGGATTTGAACCAGCAACCTCTTGTTCCCTAGGCAAGTTACTTCCCCGCTGCGCCATTAAGTGGCTCATGTCTGAAGAGAGAGACTAAAACAAACAGTCATCTCTAGAGAGACAAAATGGAAACTAACACTGGAAGAACAAATTGGGGAAGAGTCCAGCACTTTCACCCATTACCCTAACCTCGCCCCCCCTCCCCCGTGGCCACTATGAGACTTTGCAGCTGAGAGCTGATGCTGCCAGGGTCCTGTCTCCAACAGTCCTTCTCATTGGCTCATGCTGCTGTCTATAAGTCCAAACTTCGCTCTCAAGGTTTTGAAATGATCCCTGGGCAATGGCTTTGTTAGCACATCTGCTACCATATGTTAACAAGGACAATACATTAACTTTACAAGTCCTTTTTCTTGTGCATCCCACACATAATGATATTTTTTCCCAGTGTGTTTTGTTCTAAATTTAATTTTCTCCATTTGTGAGACCTGGATGCAGCTTTGATTATCCTTGAAAAAATCAATGGGCTTGGGTTCATCTGTGTTGAAATCCGACATTAGCTTGTGCAGCCACACTACCTCATGACATGCTTGAGTGGCAGATACATATTCTGCCTCAGTAGATGAGAGAGCAACTATTGACTGCATGCTGCTACACCAACTGACTGCTCCACCACCATAAAAGAATACATAACCACTGGTTGACTTCCAGTCTGTTTGATCCTCAGCCCAGTCTACAGCCATATAGCCTACTAATTTGAGTCCACTACTAGCAGGCAACTTTAATTTTAGATGGATTATCCCTCTTAAGTACCTGCTTAGTCTCTTTACCGCAGCACAGTCATCTTTGCTGGGTTTACTTTCCTACTCAAGATTCTCACAGATGCAGCTATATCTGGTCTTGTTATCATTGCTACATATAAAAGTTTTCCGATCGCTGCCCCGTACTCACTGTTGTCTGGCAGAAGTTCACACTCCTCCTTCGGTTTTAGGTAACTGGTTCCATAGGTTTATTTGTTTCTTTGGCCTCTGTAAGTCCCAAATACTCTAGTAAATAATTTATTTTCTGTTTTGGGTTAAACAAATAGCTTCTGTCCTCTTCTATCTCTCTATGTGTATCACAAGATAGTGTGAAATAGGCTCAAGTTATTTGACTTCTATTTTACTATTCAGATGCTTTATTATTTCTAGGCTGTCATCTCTATTTTCATAACAAATTATCAGATCATCAGATGGAAGTAAGTATATAGGTCCATCTGTTGTATTTGAGCCTCAAGTACAGGCAAGGGTCAGCCTTTCCTTGGGTAAATCCCTCATTGACTAACAACTGGTTTAATTTGACATTCCAGGCTCTTGAAGCCCGCTTTACTCCATAGATATTTTCCTGCAGCATACAAACAAATCTTTCTTTACCAGGTTCTATAAATCCTGGAGGCTGCTCCATATAAATATCTTATTTGATGTCTCCATGAAGAAATGCAGTTTTCACGTCTATGTGATCCACTTGCTGCTGCAATGCTTAGGAGTGTCCTTACTGAGATGTGTTTTACAATGGGAGCAAATGTCTCATCATAATCTTCCCCATATATATGCAGGAACTGCATTTCCACCAGTCTCACATTGTAACGTGGGACAGCTCCTTCTGCATTTTGCTTAATTTTTAAAACCCATTTGCACCCCGCAGTCTTTCTTCCCTCAGGTAGCTCTGTGAGTGTCTAGGTGTTATTTTTCTGCAATTTCTTCTTTCGCAGCTTTCTTCCAGCTTTGTGCTTCAGTTTCCACGTGCTTGATTCTTGAAACCTTTCTCCCTTTGCAATGTAGGAAAGTTTCTTAGGCAGAACTCCTTTATTTCCTTGTGTTGGATGTTGTACCCTTTCATCAGCATCTTCTTCTGCTGAATCACTGCCAGGTGTAAAACTTACAGTGGAGCCTTCCTTTTCGTCATATTGCCTTGATTCTTTCTCCAACTGAAAATTGGGCTCTAGGTTTGTCAGTTCACTAGTAGTTAGTTTTTCATTTTCACTGAAGTATGCTACATTGCATATTTTAATTGTTTCTGTGGCAAGATCTAAAACCTAATATCCTCTATATCCTATGGAATAGCCAACAAGTATTCCTTCCTCAGATCTACAGCTGAGTTTGGTTCTTTTGGCTTATGGTATATAGCTGTATGCTTTAGATCCAGACGCTCTTCTATAACTCAAAGCGGACTTGTTGCCATGCCATAACTCATGTGGTGTTGTTCCTGTTGCCTTTGTTGACAATCTGTTTTGTAGGTTGTCTCTGCTTCTTCCCAAAATTTAGTAGCATCTACAAGCATGCACCTCATCATTTCCATAAGAGAACGGTTCTTTCTTTCCACCACTCCATTTGTTCTGGAGTATAAGGAACTGTCTTTTGGTGTTCAGCGCCCTCCTCCTTTAGAAATCTTATGACATCATTCCCAGTGTAATCACCGCCATTGTCAGTGTGGAGGATCCGTGGCTGTTTCCCAAACTTGTTGCTCACTATTGCAGCATATTATTTTAGTCTTTCTAGTACTCTTCCCTTTTCACTTAACAGGTATGTATATGTGTATCTAGAATGGTCATCAATGAAAGTAAAAACATATTAATTCCTTCCTTATGTATTAGCCTACATTGGTCCACAAACAACAGTATGAATAAGATCCAAAGGATGCTGTGTTTCCCTTTTTGTGTGTGCAAGAAAAGCAGACTGTGCTTTTATTTATTTTTGATTTATATAAAGAAAATGTTACAAACAAATGTGAAAAAGCCTGTAGCTTATTTCAGCTGTAGCTCATGGCTGAAGAGAGAAACAAAAACCAACAGCCATCTCTGGAGACATTGCAGCTGAAAGCTGATGCTGACAGGGTCCTAGCTCCAACAGGCTGCTGCAAAAAAAAAAAAAAAAAAACACCATGGCTGAGGCAATGGGATGGGATTGCCAGCACAGCAGCAGCAGCATACAAATGAGCTCATCTTGCCACCAAACATCAAGTGTTACACATGGTTAAGCCCATTGGTGCCAATAGGCTTACTCATAAGTAACAGCCATTGAGTGATTTGAGCCACTCGGCACTTGCAGCTGGAACTTTGGAAACCCCCTACAACACATTAAAATGTTGCAGGGGGGTTACATTGTTGCATATCCAGGGTAAAAGTCCACATCTGGGAACCTTATCTATGACCTATCTTTGCCATTTTAGACTCAGTTACATGGGTTTATATGGAAGGAAAGTACATATGCACATTTTTGGGATGTGCAGTGTGCGCGCGCTTATGCACAAATGAGTTCTCTAGAGTAACAGAAATGCAACAAGAAAGAATTGAAGTGTTTCAGCATACATCTCTCCATAAAAATAGAGAGGTATTGTTAACTGGTATCCTTATCAAAAAATGGTGAGTGCCCTGATGTGTTCATATGTATATAGATACAGAATATACACATCATACTCACACAACTGAGCCTCACAGGCCAAAGTTTGTTATATTAAACACTAGTTTTGTGCTGTGTGTGTATATTTTTAATTGAAACTAGCACCTGTGGAAGGGGTTCAAAAGTGGGGCCTCAACATGGGGAGAGATGGTTGTTACTTAACAGTCCAATGTAAATTTCTCCTCCTGCCTGCCTGATGATATTTGCATTGGGAAAACTCACTAATGGACTATCAAAACACACATGTTCCAGTGGCCTGAAATTTGATACACATTACCCCAGGCATCCGAATTACTAGAAAATCATAAAAATGTTTTTTTTAAACATTTTTCTCTCTGAATTTACTCAGAATATACCCCTAAATGCTTATAATATTTCCAGGCCATACAGAAAGCTGTAATTTGGTACAAACATAGCAAATATCACTCTGGTTCCTATAAATGCCTGGCATGAAGACTAGGGGTGGGCATTTCAGATATTTCCTATTCTGGCTTTGGCTGAATCCAAAGCACCCCCAGTTCAGGAAGGGTCCAAAATCAACCCTCCCAAACCCCCCAATTTTCGGTTTTGGAGCCAACTTGCTCTGAAACCGAATCCGAATCGCTGCAACCCATTCTGCCTGCTGCCACCACTTCCCCCTATCCCTTCTGCCCCAGTCCATTCCCCAATCCCCATTGCTTTCCCTCCCCACCCCTGGCAGCGCTTTCTCTCCCAGGCGCCGGGCTCCCTCCTTCCCTCCCAGCCATTTTTGCCTGCCTTGCCACCGCCGCCTCCATACCTGGCCATCCACCTCCTCCGCCACATCCTGGCAGCACTTTCTCTCCCCGGTGCCAGGCTCCCTCCTTCCCTCCCCGCCATTTTGCCCGCCTCGCCTCCACTGCCTCCATACCCAGCTGTCCGCCTCCTCCGCCGCATCCCCCGTTGTGGCCATGGCCGTGGCTGTGACTGTGTCCACATTCCAACTCTGGCAAAGCAGCATCGGCAAGACAGCCAGCCCAGCAACCCAGCAAGCTCCCTCCCCAGTCCCTGCCGCTCTGGAAAGAAACTCCTGTCCCTGCTGCATCCGGCCCTGCTTCCGCCCTGAAAGGCGGGAAATTCAAAGAGACATCAGAAGAGGAGGACCAGGAACTAAGCTGCTAGTGAGAGACTGAGCTGATCGCAAAATGGAGGGGCCGAAACTACAGACCTTTTGGAGCCAAAACAGGGATGATTCGTTTTGGCTCCAAAACATTTTGTCTGGGCTATCGGGTGTTTCATTTTGGCTAAAAAATACCCTAAATGGACTGTTTCGGCTACAGATCATTCTGTACCCGAAACATTTTGCACATCCCTAATGGAGACATGTGCAAGTCTCTGTTTACAAACAGGGGGTTAAAGTGTTCCTCAAAATGGTTAAGGGATTTTGCGGCCACCCAGAAAGCTGAAACTTGGTATGCATGTAGCCAATACAATTAATACTAGAAAAGACTAAAGATGGGACAGTCAAAACATGTAATGAAGCTTACCTCATAATTAAGGCTAACATTCCAGCACACACTATATATGAGACAGAGGGGCTAATCTCATGAGCAGCAGAAATCGGGGTAGGAGAGCCTAGCCCGATTTTTGCTGCTCATGTAAACCACCAGGCTCGCAGGGCATACTGGAGCTTCTCGCCCTTCTACTGGCGCAGGGAGTTCCACTGCCTTTTCACATGCATGGATTTTGTGGACAGGGATTTCGAGTAGCAGCCAGGAATAAGTACAGAATTTTTACTAGTCACAAAACACTCTGGGTTAAAGGTGTGTGTTGGACACATTCACAAGATTTCTCTCCATGTCAAATTCATCATGAGAATTCATCACCTCATTGTGGTAAAAAGTAGTTGTTTAAAACGGGTGGGCAATCTTGGCCCTCCAGCTGTTGTTGAATTACAGGTCCCATCACCCCCAGCAAACAACAACAGCTGGTGGGCCAAGAACATCCACCCCTAATTTAAAATCACTTCTAGAGCCCTGTTCAGGTGTTCACGAAGCTCCTGTTGTACACACTTACACTGGGGCAAGCAGGTCAGAAGTCCCACCCCAAGCCTATCTCTCATCCTCCTGACCCCACTCTTCGCGCTTCGAGCAGCATTCATCTGGAGTGGTGAACATTGTAAGTGTGACTGGAATGCCCAGTCTCTGGATCACAGAAACAGAGGCAGTCACACAGTGTTTGTCTCTTCAGACAAATGCTGCTCTAAGTATGAAGAATAGGTTCAGAAGAGTGAGTGGCAGGCTGGAGACAAGACTTCTGACCTGCTTCCAGCCTTGTAAGCATGTTCACTGGCCTTCTCTCTGAATGCCTGAACAGGACTCGAGTGTTTTGTTCTTTTTTATTCCTTGCACAATCATCTTCCTTTTCTTAGCTTTTCTGTAATGAACTCAGGTCAGAGACATTATAACGAATAAGCTGTTGAGCTTTATGCAGAGGCGTAACTAGGGAAAACGGCGCCCGGGGCAAGCATTGAAATGGCGCCTCCCGCGCCCCCAACATACTACATTATACTTAGGTTTTTCCTCACAAGCGCCCGCCGCCGCCAAGCCAGGCCACTGACTGGCCGCCAGGCGCCAGCAAAGCAATGGGGGGGGCGCGGGCGGAAGGGACCGCTCGTGGGGGAGGGGGCGCCGACGCGCTCCCTTGACTGCTGCAGCGCTGCTGCACTGAGCAGGAAACATTTGTATTAACAAAAAAAATTTTAAAAATTAAAAAAAAATTTTGTCATGGCGGCGCCCCCCATGTGACCAAAAAAGATGGCGCCCGGGGCACGTGCCCCCCCTGCCCCCCCTATAGTTACGCCTCTGGCTTTATGGAATTTATAAATGAATGACTTGTAAGTGGTTAGAAGTTCAGCTTGTAGCCTGAATCAGCTTGTCTTGCATTGTAAAGGTACTTTGTGAGGAAATAAATACCTCCACAAATTAAGCCAGGCTGATTTTACCCTTGTACCTACTTCCTATTATAATTCCTTAACAGTTGTATGCTGCCCAAACACGGCTCCACAAAGCCTGCAATGTGGCTACCAACATATTATAAAGAAATAAAAATCAATAAAAATAAAATAAATTTAAATTACACATTCTTATATGCAAAAGACCTGCAACAGCAAAGTAGTAGTAGTAGTAGTAAATTTATTACCGTCCTTAGACCAACAACAGCAAAGGAAAAATAAGAAAACTGTCTTGCAGATTTATAAGCATAAAAATCCACACCAGCTAATCCAATCAACACACTCTCAAACCCACCCTGCTCACAAGGTAAAACAAATAGTTATTGTGTTGTTGTTGTCATTTTTGGTTTTGAGTGCTACCACAGAGAAGGTAGCTGCTACCTCAGCCTAGCTTATGAAAAAGGTGGCTCATTTAACCTAACACATTTTGCAAAACTAAAAATGTGGCTTCCCAAGCAGATTTAGATTATTCATATGGTCTCTTTCTATATGAATTTCACTATGAAGTAACTGAAAATTCATTATTATTAATTTTTGTGGTGCAGACAAATTAGCTAAAATGATCCACTCTTAGATAATCTAATATTTGGTTTGGTTCAAAATGGAGGTTAAGAAACTGGTCTGGAAGGGAGGAACACGAGGAGTAGCCAAATGATTAGCAACAAGAACAAATTTAGGAGGCAGTTCCCATGATCAGTGGGAGCCGCCTGGAGAGGGTTAGCGGGGAGGGCGGGCTTAGCCCACTCTCTCCGCAGACGAGCAGTCAGTCTGCTCCAGGCGGCTGCAGCGGCTGCCCACACGACTGCCGGCCCCATCATGGAGCTGGCTGGGGCTTGGGAATTCGGGGGCCACATGGCCCCCGGAAGCTCCAACATGTCCTACTGGAGAGACCCCTGTGCATCTCCTCATGAGTTGCGTCTCCTCATGGTCTCCTCATGAGTTGTTGCAGCATGGAGTGCTGCATTTAAAACACACGATTTTAAAAAATGGGTTTGCGGAGTGCTCGCTCATGACGAGAGGAGATTGGGCTAGCCTCCGCTAGCCCGAATTTCTCCCATTGTGTGAATAGCCTCAATGAATGCTTTAGAGGTTACATTGTTGTAGTAATTAAGGCTTGGATGTAGCTATCCATCCATCCAAGCAGCCATCCAATTAATGTTCATAGCACATTACAGAGTAACACAAAGCCTCTATCCCAGTGTACATACAATCTAAATTTTGGTAATGGATGAGACAACAAGGGGCCTAAGGAAAGAGAGAGAAGGGTGACAAGAAACCAGAAAAGGTAAGGAATGGGAGAGGCAAGCAGAATAAGGGATGAATGTGAATCAATATAGTTACACACATATAGACTTTATTTCAGTTGTCACATTGTATTCATTTGCCTATCCTAGACAATATTGTATAGCTGCAGAAGCACTAAACAAACTATAACCAAATCATGTATAGTAGTATGAATGATCGTACTGAAATGCAGACCATTCAAAACTGCATATTTGAGATTATTTGTGTAGAGAAAGAAGTTGTGAGTCTATGACTCCTCCTCCTCTCTTTGTACTCCAGAATGATTTATGAACCTTTCCATTCTTCAGTAGTCTTTTAAGTTAAAGAATCCAGTTAGCTCTTCCTGGTGGCAGAAGTAATTAAAAGTGCAATCAACTTCAGTCAAACATAAACACACACACACACACATACCAAAAGAAAAAGAGAAAAAAGGTCAGCCTCTTTAATAATGTCCCCTACGTACTTTCCTGGCAGGGATTTTTGCTAATCTAATACCTGTTAATTTTCTTTCTAATTAGGGCTATGGCTCACCAGAGGCTGTTTTATACTTAATTTGTTAGGGTTTTATTATATGGCTCAACAGCCAGCCAGCCAGCCATTGTGTTCCTCATGTGATCGTGGCTAAGATCGTTCAGGCATTACTGGCACACTGAAGCCCTTGGAGAGAACGTGCCACTACAATTTGTGAGTCACCCGTTCTTGCTCTGCCTCGGCCTTGTCATGTGTGTGCCTGTCAGGATTCATCTCCATCTCCATTACCCCTGGGGCAAAAAGTCATATTTTGTTTCTGCTCACTTGTCTGATTTTTCGCAGATCTTATTCCCATCTTCAGAACCTTAAGCAAGTGCCATCTTCTGAGGATTTAAGGTGGAAATGTAAAGCATTCACCAAACGAACCTCAAAACATCTTTTAATCCACAGGAAGTATCCTTGGTCTAACTGTTCCACGGTTTTGATTTAAAACACAGTTATATCAAAGAAACTACCTACATTTTCTCCTTCAGTTCACACTGAAGCTCTTTGAAATAATGAGAGGTACAGAGGCAGATATTTATTAGTCTAGTTCAATTCCGAGGATTGTTGGTGGGGCGGGTGATGTTCCAATAATAATGTCACATATGTCATCTGATATTTTAAAAGCAAATTATACATCAATTAATTTTTTTCAAATTTATGTAACTTTATCATCATTTAATATTTATAAAATGCCTACATGTTACTACATGGGCATAATCTAGCAAAACTTAGACCACAAAGCTTGACTACATCCCATTTCACCACTTGCAAAAATAACTCACATGTAGCCACAGTGACATGGAAGTTGCTTCCTTATGATGCAGTCCCACACATCTGTGGCCTGCATGAGAAAAATGCAACCACATGGAAGAATTTGGTCATGTGGGCATCTTCCCAGTCATCCTCATTATTGTGTCATTCATACACAGCCTACAGATGTGTGAGATCGCATCAGAGGGAAGAAGCCCCCACACCACTGCAGCTGCATGTGAAGGGGGTTTACATAGGTCATGTGATGAAACTGCTTCCAGACTGTAGCACAAATTGCAGATGGTGCACAAAGAGTCTTGCAGTATCCACTGGATATCCAACCTTAGTGTGTGATACATCTCCACCCATTTTTGCAGCTGATACATTTAAGATGAATATCATGTATACTACAGCTCTAATCAAGGATATCTTAAGGTTGCCATCTCCTGCAGATTTCCAGGTATGTTCCATACTTTGAGCATGTTCCCCGGCATCCAGTTAGACCACTAGCTTGCCCAGATTCCCAGCATGCTTTTTTAAAGCTATGCTCTAGCCCTGTAGAAGCAAACTGGGGGGTCACTATTCTGTCCACCCATTGGACTTAGAGAAAGCCAGAAGCACGGGAGTCTGGCTGCTAGAGGTTCACTATGGCCACATGGGCACGTAACATGGAACTACAGTTGAACAGGAACACAGATCTGCAGACATCATGTCCGAATGTGGGGAATTGGAGCCCACCGCAGCAGTGAAACCAAGGGTTCAGAACTGGAACTCCAATCTGAACCCTTAGGTTGTAGTGAGTTTCGTCGCTGCAACCCGAGGTTCTAGGCAGTTTGTGGTACATCTTAATTCAGACTCACAGGCTGCTTCCCCTGGAACTGGAGTTGAGGGAGGAAGCTCCTCCCTCAACTCTGCCGTGATTGGCTGTGTAGAGAAGGAAGCCTGCACAGCCAGCAACCCTGCCTCTCTGCGGTCTCGCTGATTGTAGAGAGAGTGCTTTCCTAAACATCCAAATTTGGACAGGAAAACGGAGGGAGGGGCTGTGCGGAACCACGGATCCATTGGACTCACGGTTCCATGTTACATGCAAATGTGGCCAATATGTAATCCCCTGAGAGATGTTGCCTTTGTTTTTTGTCAGAAGGGGATTTATGTAGGGCAGTTGAGAGGATAACTTGATTTTGAAGTAAATCACTGCCTACCTGTGTATTGCAATGATTGAGGGTTTTGGCTTTATAGTGCAATTCACTCTATGCATGCCTACTTAGAAGTAAATACCATTGATTTCAATCAGACTTTCTACCAAGTAAGTGTGTATAGTATCTTCGTCTATAGATATTATTTTGTTTTTGGTGTATTTTGCTTTAAGACACCATGAATTCTCTCCACCCCCTGTTCTTTTCTAGCCTATACTAATATTCTAAATCAAAAGGAGTCATATTGGTGTTACATTTTATGTACTTGTCTCAGGATGTAAATGGTGGCCGTGTCATGGTTTAGACCCCAAAGCCATAATCCCTAGTCCCAATGTTGTAGAATCAATTGTAGAATTTATTGGTGATGAAAATGCACTCAACACTGCTCCTCAGCATGAACTTTGATTTGGTATCTTCACCAACCTTATCTGGTATCTTCACCCTCACCAATTAATAGAATATTTAAATTAGCATATTTAAACCAATAAATAACATATTTATTCACCAATAAACAGCATATTCAGGTAATGGAAAATAGAGAGGAGTGGTAGTCTGCAGTTGATGAGGAATCCATGACAATATTGTACACAGCTAATTAGACAAGGTTAAAAACTGAACTTGTATATTAGAAAGTGTTGGGATATCAAGTCAAGTTTTATTTACGGTACTAGACCAAACAATCCATGCATACAAAAGGCAAAACAAATTTATAAGAAACTCTATAGGTTCTCATTATACATCTTAAGAGCAATATAACAAAATTTGGCTACGGAGTTAAAATTTAAAACATCCTCATCTTGGCCTTTTGGCTAAGATCAAGTGTAGTGTTGGGATATAAAGTCTGTGTGTTTAATGCTCGGGTAAATGAGGACTGAGGGCTGGGGGGTTGGGTTGTGCCAGGCCTTTATCAAATATGTGTTTGGGCTCTCTTGAGGGGGATGGTGCTGGGAGTGCGCCCAGCATTTCTGGGGCGGCTATTACTGTTGTGGTGGGGAATAGAAGAATTGGCACAGGCAGAGCAGCTGGCCGTTACGGGGGAAGGGAAATTAGTAACTTAGTGACTGTTTCCACTTTCAACTGCGCTGTCAACTCTCAGGCCTCAGGAAGCAGCCCCAACGACCCGCAGAGTCTGGCCTTGCTCCTCTGTAATGCCAGGTCAGTTCAGAATAAGACCGAAATTGTCCACGATTTGATTGTGGATGAGGGAGCTGACCTGGCATGTATAACTGAGACCTGGTTGGGGGAGGCGAGTGGTCCTGTGTGGGCTCAGCTTCTCCCACCAGGTTACTCTGTCATGGAGCAGGCTAGAGGATGTGGGCGGGGGGGTGTGTGGAGTGGCTGTGGTCCATAAGAATACCATTTCCCTTACCAGGGCCCCTGTGAGACAGCTGACTTATATCGAGTGTGTATTTTTGCAGCTGGGAACTAGGGATAGATTGGGGATTCTGTTGGTGTACCGTCCACCCCGCTGCCCAACTGACTCCCTAACTGAGCTGACAGAGCTGGTTGCGGAGTTGGCATCGGAGTCTCCTAGACCTTTAGTGCTGGGGGACTTCAATATCCACTTTGGGACTGGCTTGTCTGGTGCGGCTCAGGAGTTCATAGCGGCCATGATAACTATGGGCCTATCCCAATTAGTTTCTGAACCAACTCACGTTGCCGGCCACACACTCGATTTGGTCTTTTGTTCGGATCAGGGGGGTGTTCCGTGAGTGGGGGGGTCAAGTGGTTTCCCCATTGTCGTGGACAGACCACTACCTGGTTAAGGTTGGTCTCACAGCCGCAATCCACCCCTGCAGGGGTGGTGGACTTATTAGGATGGTCCATCTGAAAAGGCTGCTGGACCCAGTGGGATTGCAAAAGGCCTTGGAGGATTTTGATGTTGGTGCGGCCGGTGATTCTGTCAATGCCCTGGTGGGAACCTGGAACAGGGAACTCATCAGGGCAGTAGACATGATTCCTCCTAAGCGTCCCTTCCGACCTGCTGCAAAAATGGCCCCTTGGTATACTGAGGAGTTGCGGGGGCTGAAGCGGTTGGGTAGGCGACTAGAGCGCAAGTGGAGGAGAACTCGGTTCGAATGTGACAGGATACAGCATGTCACCCATTTGAAGAGTTATGTGGTCACGGTGCGTGCAGCAAAAAAGAGCTTTTGGTCTGCGCGCATTGCGGCTGCAGGTTCACGCTCAGCAGAGCTATCCTGGGTTGTGAGGAGTTTGATTTCTGCTCCTTCTACTTCAAATCAGTCCCTGGGGTCGTTCTGCTGTCATGCCTTTAATGGGTTTTTTGCAAACAAGATCTCCTGTATTCGCGCCGACTTGGACTCCACTGTTTTTGCAGGGTCTATGGAGGAGGTGTCCAGCAATCCCTCTTGCAGTATTAGATTGGATCAGTTTCAATCTGTGACTCCCGAGGATGTGGACAAGCTGCTTGGGGCGGTGAGGCCTACCACCTGTTCTCTGGATCCTTGCCCGACTTGGCTGCTTCTATCTAGCAGGGAGATTGTTGGAGATGGCCTAGTTAATATCATAAACGCATCACTGAGGGAGGGTAGGGTGCCCCCTTGTTTGAAGGAGGGATTAATTAGATCACTCCTAAAGAAGCCTTCTTTGGATCCCTTAGTGATGGACAGTTGCAGGCCAATCTCCAATCTCCCTTGGTTGGGCAAGGTGATTGAGAGGGTGGTGGCCGTCTAGCTCCAGGCAGTCTTGGAGGAAACTGATTATCTAGATCCATTTCAAACTGGCTTTAGGGCTGGCTATGGGGTTGAGACAGCCTTGGTCGGCCTGATGGATGACCTTTACCAGGGAATCAAAGGAGGGACCGTGACTCTGCTGGTTCTTCTGGATCTCTCGGCAGCATTCGATTCCATCGACCATGGTATCCTTCTGGATCGCCTGGGGGAGTTGGGGATAGGAGGCACTGCTTTGCAGTGGTTCTGCTCCTATCTCTCGGGTAGATTCCAGATGCTGGAGCTTGGTGACAGTTGCTCCTCAAAATGGGAGTTGTTATATGGAGTCCCCCAGGGCTCCATTCTGTCACCAATGCTTTTTAATATCTACATGAAACCACTGGGTGAGATCATCAGGAGATTTGGTGCTGGGTGCTATCAGTATGATGATGACACCCAAATCTACTTCTCCTTTTCATCTTCAGGAAATGGCACTCATTCTCTAAATGCCTGCCTACAGGCCGTAATGGGCTGGATGAGGGAGAACAAATTGAAGCTTAATCCAAGCAAGACAGAGGTGCTCATTGTGGGGGTCAGAATCTGAGGGATGAGTTAGATCTCCCTGTGCTGGATGGAGTTACACTCCCCCAGAAGGAGCAGGTGCGCAGCTTGGGAATACTCCTGGACCCAGGCCTCACCCTGGTATCTCAGGTGGATGCCATGCCCAGGAGTGCTTTCTATCAGCTTCGACTGATTCGACAGCTGTGTCCATTCCTCAGAGAGGATGACCTCAAAACAGTGGTGCATCAGCTGGTAACCTCCCAGCTTGACTACTGCAATGCGCTCTACGTGGGGCTGCCTTTGTACGTAGCCCGAAAACTTCAGTTAGTTCAGAATGTGGCAGCCAGACTGGTCTCGGGGGCAACTCGGAGAGACCATATTATGCCTGTTTTGAAACAGCTACACTGGCTGCCGATATGTTTCCGGGAAAAATACAAAGTGCTGGTTATTACCTTTAAAGCCCTGAACGGCTTAGGTCCGAGTTATCTAAGAGAGCGCCTTCTTTTACATGATCCACACTGCACATTAAGGTCATCTGAGGAGGTCCGTCTCCAGTTGCCACCAGTTCGTCTGGTGACGACACAGAGGCGGGCCTTCTCTGTAGCTGCTCCTGGGCTATGGAATGCACTCCCAGCAGAAATTCGTAATTTGAGATCATTGCTGTCCTTCAAGAGAGCCCTTAAAACGTACTTATTTGGCCTGCCCTTCCAGAGGCAATTAATTTTAAATGATTAATTGTTTTAAACTGTTTTAAATTGTTGCCCTGATTTTCAGGGCTTTTATCTGTTTTATTGTGTTTTAATAGTTTGATTTTAATCGTTAATTTGTTTTTAATTGTTTTTATCATGTTGTGAACCACCGTGAGCCATTTTGGAAGGGTGGTATATAAATCTAATAAACAAACAAACAAACAAATAATGGTCAGGTAAAGAGATCCTTCCCAATTATTGTTGGTAGATATCCAGAGTGAATTCAAGTAGTGGTTAGAGTGCTGGACTAGGACTGGGGAGACCCAAGTTCAAATCCCCATTCAGCCATGATACTTGCTGGGTGACTCTGGGCCAGTCACTTCTCTCTCAGCCTAACCTACTTCACAGGGTTGTTGTGAGAAGAAACTTAAGTATGTAGTACACTGCTCTGGGCTCCTTGGAGGAAGAGCGGGATATAAAATGTAAAAATAAATAAATAAACTGGACAGTGCATCAATTAATATGCATAATTTGCACAATATGCAAATTATTTTCAAGCTATTTAGCATATCCTGCAAATTAGGGTACCCCAGATTTTGAGAGTTTGAATATAGCAACCCTAGGGAATCTGAAGAGGTGTACTGCCTCTCACCTAGTATGTATATTGATTAGGTATATGGAAATAACTGTCTAGACAGGAAAACAATTTAGTCTCACTCCATCAGGAATAAAAAGAAGTCCAAAGAACAACTGAATTCTAAACCAAATGGTATTACCAGACACCACTGAATTCAATATGTCTAAAAAAAAACAAAAAAAAACCCTTTATAGGGTTCCAAAAATATGGCACTAACGGGAAAAGAACCTAAATGCAAAATCTACTCTTCAGTCAGCACATTAATGAAAAATATAATCAAAATTATAAAAGGAGTTGTGTATCAACCAGTCCTCAAACTTTACCATACTTAAGCTGAAAACATCACAAGAAACAACAACAACCAGAACAAATATTTATATACCACTTTTCAACAAAAGTTTCCAAAGCAGTTTACACAGAGAAATAATAAATAGGATGGCTCCCTGTCCCCAAAGGGTAGGGATGTGCACGAACCAGTCTGGAGGCCATTCTAAAGGCCTTGGAACCAGTTCGAAGGCAGCGCCGGCTCAAAGGTTCAACGCTGGGGGGGCTGGCTCTTTAAGGGTGGGGGAAGGTGCACTTGCCCCTCCCACCGCTCTTCCCCCACCAGCGCTCCATTTTTAGGGAAATCCATGGGGCGTCAGCATACTTCTCTGCAGTCCCTTCCCCCATTCTTGGCCAGAAGTGGCCAGAAGTATCACCTGTGCATGCGCACGCACAGGCGATACTTCTGGCTAACAATGGGGGAAGGGGCAGCAGGGAGGTATGCTGCCGCCCGATGGATTTCCCTAAAAACGGAGCGCCGGAGGGGGGAAAGCGGTGGGAGGGGCAAGTGCACCCTCCCCCACCCTTAAAGAGCCATCCCCCCAGTGTCAAACGGCACCTCCGCGGTTCTATGCACATCACGACCAAAGGGCTCACAATCTAAAGAGAAACATAAGATAGACACCAGCCACAATAACTGGAAGTACTCTCCTGGGGGTGGTTAGGGCCAGTCACTCTCCCTCTGCGAAATAAAGAGAATTAACACATTTAAAAGCTGCCTCTTTGCCCAGTTAGCAGGGTTTTCATAAATATTTATAGTCAACAATCCCATAAAATCCTCTATAATAGAAGGCTAAAGTGTAATCCCGTGTCTGCCCGTGTCTTTCTCGGCCATTCTGGGCATGCGCAGAGCGCATGCCCAGAACGTCCGAGAAAGATACGGCCGCAGAGACACAGCGGCCATGTTGCCTCTCCGCGGAAAGGCCAGAGGTGGCCACAGGGAGGGCAGAGGCGGCGGCGGGTACAGCCCGGCCGCAGAGGTAGGAGAGCTGGTGGCGCCGAAAAGAACAGGGGTGGCAGCGGGTCCGGACGGCCCGCAGGAAGGCCAGAGGCGGGGGCAGCGGGTCCGGCCCAGCCGCAGGGATGCAGAGGCGGGGGCAGCGGGTCCAGCCTGGACGCGGGGATAGGAGAGGTGGCGGCGGCGGGTCTGGCCCACCCGCCGAAAAGAACAGGGGCGGCGGCGGGTCTGGACCGGCCGCAAGGAGAGCAGAGGCGGCGGTGACGGGTCCCGACCGGCCGCAGAGAAGGGAAAGACGGCGGGGGCGGGCAGCACTCTTGGAACTCTCCCCTACTAGTGCCCGTTATTTCAACAGGCTTAAAAACACTAGTCTGCTATAAATCATATATATCAAAGTCATACAATCGGATATATAAAAAGATTTTTAAAAAACTTCCAGTGTGCAAGCTGATCTAAAACTCCTTTTATAAATTTGATTACTTTATCTATTTAATTAGTGTGCTGACTCAAGAGTAGATTTAACATTTGGGTTCTTTTCCCATCAGTACCACTGAGCTCGAACGAGGAAGTTTGGAGTCCAGGCACTGGTTTCCCACTCAATGTACCTAAAGGGCAGCTAGTCTGAAAATGGAATGACAGGAACATGAAGCTAAGTAGTAACAACAACCTCTTGTTAGAACGCTACAGCTTTGGAGTCAGATTACCATAGAGAACCAACCACGCACCCCTTCCCATTACACAACCTTAGCACCACCATTGTAGCACTGAAGGAAGAGCATCTGCTTCCCTTTTACCTTTCCCTGGGGGTGGGGTATGGAACATTTAAAATGGCACTGCCACTGAAAGGAGCATTTGTGGCTGCTGCAGCTGCCACCCACTATCACCCGGTAAGCCAGAGCCTAATTGAGATGCTTACTAAGCAGTGGAGAGCAGCAGTGGATGTTCTAGAGGCTTCAGAAGTCAGCAGCCTTCAACATGTGGGCTCTCAACCCATGCCCATCCTGGCCAGCCTCTGATGCTGGTAGATTCTGTCTGTCCTTTCTCTCCCCACTGACATATTCAGTTCAAAGGTTGATCCTTTTTTACCTGAAAGAGAGGTGGTTACCTAGGACCAGTGTCCAACATCAGTAATGATTCACAATATTCTCACTGGCCTGTAGCACTGGGGACATAGAGGTTTGAACTAGCTACCCAGGTGGGAGAGTTTATGTTTTAAAAAGAAGTAAGAAGTGTTCAACAGAGAAATCTTTGTGTTTCTTTATCTTGATGTCTTGCTGAAGAGGCATGAAAGTTTGTTGGAGCTGCCCCAGGATATGGGAGTTCGGAAAATGTGTTGCTCTAAGATGCCTTGAAGAAAGAACTGACTGATAACTGTGAGCTGTAACTGCCGTGTTGACATTATAAGCAATGTAATGCTATTTTATACTACATCTATTTCTATTATTAAATTGCTTCATTAAATAAGATATTGTACAGGGGTATTAAGATTGCACCCACACTTAATGAAAGAGACACTAACCATCTTGGCTGCTTGGCTTCATGATTTCTTTGAAAGAGGTCTTGTGCCTTGATTAGCCAAAGGGAACCCGGAGCCCAAGCTGGGCCAGCTCTTCCACGGCTCATGCTTTATTTATTTATTTGTATTTATTTTATTTTATTATCATATTTTTATACAGCCTGATAAGTACATCTCTAGGCTGTGTACAAAATTTTAAAAACACAGATTAAAATACACAAGACACAATAAAAAGTATAAAACAGTTATTAAAACAAATTATTAAAATTAATTCTAATTAAAAGCTTGTGAGAACAGGAGAGTCTTGAGGGTCTTCCTGAAAACAAACAGAAGGATATGCTCTTATTTCAGCAGGGAGCATATTCCAAAGCCCTGGGGCAGCCACAGAGAAAGTCTGGTCCTGAGTTGCCACCAAACGAGCCGGTGGCAACTGTAACTGGACCTCTCCAGAAGATCATAACAGGCAGCAGGCTTCGTGACAAAGGAGGTGCTCTCTTAAATAGCCTGGACCCAAACCATTAAGGGCTTTATCAGTAATAACCAGCACTTTGTATTTCACCCGGAGACATATTGGCAGCCAGTGCAGTTCTTTCAAAACTGGTGTTATATGATCCCTTGGTGTTGTCCCAGAGACCAATCTGGCTGTTGCATTCTGTGCCAATTGTAGTTCCCTATATACAAAGGCAACCCCATGTAGAGCACATTACAGTAGTCAAGTCTGGAGGTCATCAGCATATGTACCACTGTTTTAAGGTCATTTACCTCTAGGAATGGACGTAGCTGACATATCAGCGGAAGCTGATAAAAAGCACTCCTGGCCACTGCCTCAACCTGAGAAACTAGGGAGAGCTTTGGGTCCAAGAGTACTCCCAAGCTACGTACCTGATCTTTCAGGGGGAGTGTAACCTCATCCAGAACAGGCAGATCTAAACCATCTCTCAGGTCCCGACCCCCAACAGCCAGTACCGCCGTCTTATTTGGATTCAACCTCAATTTGTTATCCCTCATCCAGCCGATTACTGCCTCCAGGCAGGCATTTAGGGAAGATATGCCATTTCCTGATTAGGTCAACATGGAGAAGTAGATCTGGGTGTCATCAGCATATTGATAACACCTCGCACCAAACCTCCTGATGATCTCTCCCAGTGGTTTTATACATATGTTAAAGAGCACTGGAGACAGTATGGAGCCTTGTGGAACTCCACACTTTAGTTTTCGCTTTGCAGAACAACAGTCTCCAAGCGAGACCATCTGGAATCTACCAGAGAGATAGGAGAGGAGCCACTGTGAAACAGTGCCACCGAATCCTACCTCCCTCAGTCGGTCCAGCAGGATACCATGGTTGATGGTATTGAAAGCTGCTGAGTTCCAAAATGATCAGCAGAGTCACATTCCCTCTGTCGATAGCCAGTTGGAGATCATTCATTATTATCTAATTGCTTTATCATTATTTAAGAATGTTTAGCTTGTTTTTGACAATACCCTCAAAGTGGGATACTGCATAATAAAAACTAAAGGTTTCAAATTAAACATTTAAAACAATTAAAGTTAAAAGCAGCTTTCAAATAATATGTTTAAAACAGCGTCATGCATCAAACATCAGCATCTAACTATCTACAGCTGAAAAGCCTGTTGAAAGAGAAAGTTTTTAATGGCAGACTCCTAAGTAAATTCTGCAGTTGCAGAATCACCACTGAAAAGGCCCTATTACTTTTTTTCTGAAGATGGTGGCACCTCCAAGAGGGCCTTATTTCTAGATCTCAAGGCAGGGAGTAACATATGGGGGAAGACACTCCTTCAAATACCGCAGTCCCAAATAATGTAGGACTTTAAAAGTGAAAACCAGCACCTTGAATTTAGCCTAGAAACTAATTTATAGCTAGTGGAGTCCTTGTAATATTCATACAATATTCTGCCAAGGCTCTAGTCAACCTCCAGAATGGGGAAGTGATTCAGGCTGCCGTTACAATCACTTCCAAATGTCCTCTTCCCAGCCACAGTACTAGGCTGGCCTCAAAGTTTTCTGTGGAGCTGCTAGCAAGAAAGCATCAGGGAAGACAACTGGAGCAACAGTGGAGGAGAACTTGTGACCATTTGAGGATCTACACTGTGGTGATTATGGTAACAAAGAAGCAGTAATTCTCTGCCATTGCTCTATCTGCAGAGAGCCATCCAGGGGAGTTTTTCGAGTGATGCCGGATCTATTACTTTTTGGCCCCTCCAATCACTTTCGGTACTCCTCTATGGTCCACTGTGACCAGTTTGCAAAATCACTCCAAATATTTCCTCATCAGTAAATAGGGAGGATGCTGAAATACCATTTGATACTTCACTTTGGGCAGCAAATGTCTTGGGCAGCTCTGCATTCATTATAGGCTGTGTAATGTGCTTCTTGAAAAGCTGGCAGCAGCACTGAACAATTAGTAGCAGACATGGGACTGGACTGAGTGATTTCACATCTCACATTAAATCTCACATTAAAGGCAATAGAACTCTCCATACACGATGGCAAATGTGGTATTCATTTTGCAGCCTGAAATACTCAGATGGTTTGTGGCAAAACTCTACAAAGGTTTGAAGAGAGAAATAATTATCAAAAGTATTTTGATCAGTGAAAAAGTGATAAACAACATTGCCCAGCACAGAGAAGGAACTACTGTACAGCAGAAATTATCCAGAGCAGAGCTTGTTATCAACAGATATGATGCTTGACTCCTTCATGAACTAGGAAAACAAATTTAACTGGGAATATTGGTGGCATACAGCAAACTTGTCTTTCAAAGTCAAGAACTTCCAAGAAAGAAGTGACATAGGCCAGATTCAGACAACATATGGAACCCCTGGTCCAGTGGATCCGCAGTTCCACACATCCCTTCCCCTGCTCTCCCATCCACATTTAGACCTACTGCAGTCAGCGAGACTGCAGAGAGGTGGGGAAGCTGGCTATGTGGGCTTCCTTCTTTCCTAAAAGAAGCAGCCAATAGGAGCCGGAGCGCAGGAGGAGGGGCAGACCAAGCCACGGACAAGATGGCATGTTAGTTCGATCTCTCTCTTCATCTCAGCCCTTTTATCAGACCTAGCCTTGAGAGTTTGGCAGCTACATTTGTTAATTTGAAGTGATATCGAAGGAAAAATGTCCAAGAAAGAGTTGAAGAGGAAAGGAAAAGGAATTAGAGTTTTCCTGGATGGTTTGAAGTCAACTGTTATGTCTCCCACCCATAATGGAGGGGAGGAGGAAGATGAAGAGACCCAGGAAGAAGCTCAACTGGAGTTACAAAAACAAGAAAAGCCTTTGGATACCTCTGGGCGAACCTTGGAATTACAATCAATTGGACATTTGATAAGGCAGCTTAATAAAGAATTACAAGTGGACTGGAGTAACTTGTTTACAACGAACGGTCCATCAAGATCTGGCAAGTATAACTGATCAAATTAATAAGCAATTTAAGGACCTTTCACTGCAAATCTCTGATATTGGACAAACAGGTAGCCTTTGATCTGGCTAATAAGAATGCCCTAGAATTATCTGCTACACAGAAAAAAGTGGAGGAGGTAAGAGAGAATATGGTGACTATCCAAGATCGCAATAGAAGAAATAATTTAAGAATCCGGGGCATTCATGCAAAGGTGCGAAATGTGGATTTAATGAGCTATGTTATCACTAAAATGAACGAGTTGTCTTCAGACTTGCAAATTGTAGAAAGAGATCTGGAACAAGTTCATAGGATCTCATATAAGATTTCAACACAGAAACCAAGAGACGTCCTGGTAAGATTCGTTAAGTCTGGCTTGAAGGACAGAGTGCTATATAAAGGGCATCAAAAAGAGGTAATCTGGGATAATGAGAAAGTACTATTTTTTCAAGATATTAGTACAGCAACATTGCAGCAGCAAAAAGAATTCAAACTTTTGACTGAGATTCTCTTTTCAAAAGGGATTCGATACCAATGGGGGTCTCCCTTTAAAATAATTATCTTCAAACCTGAAGGGAAACATATTATTACATCTCTGGAACAAATGCAAAAAGAAGTTGCTGAGATGAAACATCTCAGAGGGAACTAAACAACTTAGCCTTGAGTTAACTGGGAAACAGAAGAATTTGTCAGACGATAAGATATGTGTCTCTGCCAAGAATTTTTTTTTAAACTGTCTCCTTTGAAACCAGGCAATTTGACCTCGAAACTGTGAAATATGGAACCTACGAGAAGCAGCTGGAAGATTTGATAAATTACTATATTAAGTGAATTTTAAAAGAGAAATGAGGAAGAAGGGAGGAGAATGCTAGGGTGGTTAACTAGGCTGGGTGAATATAGATAATTAGTTAAATAATTATTTGGTTATAAGGAATATTGGGCTGGAATGGAGCGAGGGCAAACTGATGCTCCTCTCCCCCCCCCACCCCCCGCAACCGTTAGAGGATTCATCTCCTCTGCAACAATGTTTGCTTTCGGTCTGAGTGGGCCAGGGAGGGAAAGGAAGGGGAAAGGGGTAACATGGAGGGGAGGGGGTTGAGGGAGGGGTTTTCAGGGAAGGGGAAAGCATACTTTAAAAAGGAACAGTTAAATACACTATGTTACATTCTATAGATAGATATACTAAGATAGAAATGGGTGATTTGAGAGGACTGGAATTATCTGGTTTATGGAAATTAAATCATCGTATTATTGTCAGCAAGGACTAAGAATGAGTGAAAATGAGTGATCAGTATATGGTTGTTTCCTTGAACGTGAGAGGTTTGAGGGATCCAATTAAAAGGGCCAGGATATCTAAACATATTAAATCCTTTAACCCAGTTGTGGTCTTTTTGCAAGAGACTTATAAGATAGATGGTATTGCTGACAGATATTTTGGAAAACAGTTTTTTGCTCAAGCGACAAACAAGGCAATTGGGGTTGGTATTTTATTTAAAGCTAACATTGATCTTGTTACTGAAATGTTTTTGAAAGATAAGGATGGAAGATTTATTTTTATTAAGGGGAAGTTGTACAATAAGGATATTACTTGGACCTCTATTTATGCTCCAAATCAGAGACAGATTGACTTCCTTCAGAAAACAATGAGGAAAATGAAAAGGTTTGCTAATACTAATATAGTGTTGGGGGTGGGGGACATTAATGTTGATGCCACTAAGTCATCTAATGAGAATAAATCAAGATCTTTACAATATAAGAAACAAGCCTCACTATCGTTGAACTTTCAAAGATTGATACATAAATATGAGCTTATAGATACTTGGTGAATACTTAACCCCTCTGCAAAAGGTTTTACCTTTTTTTCAGGAAGACACCAATCTTATTCTAGGTTGGATTATACATGGGCATCTAATACTTTGTTAACTTAATTCCATAAGGGAGAAATTGGGCCCATTCTTGATTCGGATCATGCCCCAGTGATTTTTAAATTTAAATTAGAAGAGAAAATTTTATTCTCCCCGGTTTGGCATTTTAAAATTAGATTACTTGTGGACAGCGTAGCAAAGCAACAATTGACCCAAACATTAAGAATTTTTTTAAATGAAAACGATAAGGAGCATACATCACTAGTAATGAGGTGAGATGCCATGAAAACTTTTATTAGAGGGGAGTGCATTAATCAGATGGATTAAAAACAATCAATGCAAATAAGTGAGAAACTAGAGTTGGAGATTAAACACTTATTGGCAATATTTAATAGAACAGGGTCTGTTAATACCTTTAAGCAAACAGAGAAGAAAAGGAAGGAACTTGAGGTTTTGGAAACGACAAAAATTTCTACTCAACTCATTTATTTAAAACAAAGATATTATGGATATGATAATAAAAATACAAGATTGTTAGCTTATAAATTAAAGAAAGTTAAGGAGAAGAGGCATATAAAAATACTAAATAGCAATAGCAATAGCACTTACATTTATATACCGCTCTATAGCTGGAAGCTCTCTAAGCGGTTTACAATGATTTTAGCATATTGCCCCCAACATTCTGGGTACTCATTTTACCGACCTCGGAAGGATGGAAGGCTGAGTCAACCTTGAGCCCCTGGTCAGGATCAAACTTGCAACCTTCTGGTTACAGGGCGGCAGTTTTTACCACTGCGCCACCAGGGTAAAAGGATGATAAAGGTCAAACTATCACTAATACTAAAGATATTTGTGATTAATTTGTTAAATTCTTTGAAAAACTATAAAATTCTCATAACCCAATACAAGGGAAAATTCTTAACAGATAAGATAAACGCCCCACAGAGGATATTAAATTTTTGGATGCACTGAGGCAGAAGTGCTTGAGGTTTTTAAAACTATTCAGAATCACAAATCTCCAGGAGCAGATAGTTTGATAGGGGAATTTTTTAGGGAATTTAAAAAAATTATTATACCTGAGTTTGTAATTTTAATTAATGCTCTACATCAGGAAGCATGTCTCCCACCCTCATAGTATGACTAAAAAATAACATTAATTCTCAAAATTTCCAAAATAGGTAGAGATTTACAGGAAGTTAGTTCTTATAGACCAATTTTGCTACTAAATGTTGATTATAAATTATATACTAAATTATTGGCAAATCGACTTAAATTAATTATTTACAAAATTGTTCATATAGATCAATCTGGGTTCATTCCTAGGAGAAATATATTTAATTCTATAAGAAAGTTATTAAATATTATCTGTGCTTCTAAAGTCAAGTCAACCTCTCTAGCAATATGTTCTATAGACATACTTAAAGCTTTTGATTGTTTAAAGCAAATCTTTTAAAAATATGTTTTAAAGAAATTTAGATTTGGCTCAATCTTCTATAATATGATTGATCAGATTTATGGTTCAACTAAAGCCCAAATTAGAATTAACTTTGATTCTGAGTGGTTTTCAATGTCTAGGGGTACTAAACAATGATTTCCCTTGTCACCTCTTTTATTTAATTTAGCATTAGAAATGTTAGCAATCACATTGTGAGCAAATTATTAAATTAAAGGATTTAAATGAGGAAACAACACATATTTACTAATCTATTTGCCGATGATATGATATGAACTCTTGCAGAACCTAGTCAGTCTATTGAATATTTAAAGAAAGAATTATATCAATTCACGAAGGTATCAAGGTTATCTGTCAATTTTATTAATCTCAATTGATTTTTTTCATACACCTCCCACTATACAAAAGAAAGTTTCTAGTGATCTAGGGATCCCAATAAAGTATAAGATTAAGTATTTAGGCATTAACATAACTAAAAATATTAATAAACTATTTAATAGAAACTTTAGGCTAGTTTGGAAAAAATTAAATAAGGATATGAATCACTGGAAAAGATTAAATCTTAACATATTGGGAAGAATAGCAGTAATAAAAATGAAAGTTCTTTCTATACTTAATTTTTTATTTCAATCTCTCCCTGTGGAAATCCCAGGTAAAATATTTAGGTTATAGCAAAATAAAATTGAGAGGTTTTGCTTTAATACAAAAAAACTGAGACTAAATAGAAAGATAATATATAGACCTCAAAAACAAGCCATATGGGGACTTCCAAATCTAAAACTTTATTATCAAGCTGCCCAACTAAGTCATATGATTGCATTTATAATGGATGATGTATCAAAGCAGTGGATACAAACAGAAGAGACACAGGAATCAGAAGGAATCTTGAGATAAATACTTTTCCACCCAAGTAAATTTAAAGAGGTTAAGAAAAATAATAATGTATTCACTAGAAATATGTTTCAGATATGGAAATAAAAAATTACAATATTGATAGGAGATATTTCTCCACTAACACCTTTATTAACCTATCTGGATACTGGGGTAGATAAATATGGATTGGCTTACTTGAAGATGTTGAAGGAAAAGAATTTTTATAGAATAAGAGACTTCTGTCGAAATAAGAGGTTATTCAAGAAGGTTGAGATTGAACTACAAACGGGATCTCAAATATCTTGGTTAGTTTGGATAGATATTCAAATTGGATAGTAGCATTGATAGTTCAGCTACCCAATCACTTACAAATTTTGAGAAGTTAATACTCAGTTATTCGGATCAACCTAAAGGGATAAGCTCCAATATATATAACATTTTAATACAAAAAGAGATTGGAGAGCCCCCAATGAGTTAGGATTTAGGTAAAAATATAGAGGAGACACACTGGCATTCATTATGGAGGCCAGGGTTTTTTCTCTCAGCCTCTATTTAAGAACTTCACTGGAAAATACTACATCTCTGGTATTTAACACCTTCAGTATTAGCCCAATTTTCTCAACAAAATTCCATACAATGTTGGAGAGGTTGTAAACTGAAAGGTACATATTATCATATAAGGTGGACTGGTGAGAAAATTAAACCTTTGGGGGAGAGAATGTTTATTGAAATATGAAATTAGCAATATAATGAATCAAAGAGTATGTTATTCTCCAGATTTGGCTTTAATACATATTTTTACAGGAAATAATACTAAACTCAAGACAAAGAATTAGTAATTTTTTTAAATCCTGGCTGCTAAAGCAATTATGGTACAGCAATGGAAACTACTGGATAATTTAAATGTGGAGAGATGGTATAATAAGGTATGATCAATGGTAATTTTAGACAAAAATTCAGATAAACTAAAGATAATGAAAAATCAGATAAAAGAATCACAATTTTTTCACATTTGGAAAAAAAAAATTTCTTATATAGAATGTAATGGAGGTAATTCTGATCCTATTCATGGAGTTTGGAAATCATGATTATTTTAACATGTTTAGAATAGTGGTTTGGGTCCACTCCTAAATACTATGTAGATAGTTTTGTTGGCTTATATCATAAATATGCTATATTGATTTGTATTGAATTATTGATTTGTGTTGAATTAAATTGAATAAATGTAAGAATGTCCCAATAAAAAGATAGGGGATTTTTTAAAATGTCTATTCAGTTAATTTTAGATCCTGCTCAGGTTGAATCAGGAAGGCTTCACCCTGAATGCATGTGCATGCAGACTGCCTTGATACTGCCACCCAGAACAAATCTAATTGCGCACACAGATTAAAAAAATTAGGGAGAACACTGCCCCGAAGGCAGCTCAAGCAGCTACAGAGAGCCCAGACCTGTAACTCAGTCTCTCTTGAAATCCAGGCTGGTAATCAGCCCTCATCCTTGACTCTTAGGTTCGAGGGAATTGATAGATGGTGACTGAGGAAGAGTCACAATGGCACAGCAAGTGGGCAGCTGGAGGGTGGAATGCCCGGGTCAGAAGCAACAAAAAAGTGGGCTGGAGTGCCTGGGTTGTGCCAGTGGGGTAGGAGAGAATGTATTGCTTTGACAGTATCTGTATGTCTTCTTTCAGTTATATAACACTAAGGGTGTTTATAGCTTTAAAATAATAATTCAAAATGTGCACACTTAAAAATCTAAACCCATAACTCAAACTAACAGCTAAAAACAATAGCAACCGCAGATTATCCATATAAATGACCATCAAATAAACATCCAAAAGCTCAGGTTTTCACTTGTCTTTGAAAGGAGAAGAAAGGATGATATTTACATATCTCAAGGAAGGGGAATCCATAACATAGGGGCTATTGCAGAAAAAGCCTTGTTTTCGGTGGTGCGGGGGGTGGGGTGGATCTACCACGGAATTGGTTGAGCAAAGCGCCAAGCAAAATGAGAAGTGAATTGCTGCAGAGATGCTAGTTGGGGAGTGAGGGATTCTTTGATGTTGATCTTAAGCTTCCTGATGCAAAGGAGCAGCAAACAGCGATAGACACCTGAAAAGCCCGCAAGCAGAGATGATAGTGGGATAAGTAGGCTCATGAAAGGGGAGCTTTGCTGTGGGGTGGGGTGGCCCTATTATTGTCTAAGGACACAGTTAGACATGACACCAGAAATGTGTGAATACGGTCTCCCGGGGGCTTTAAATAAAATTAATAAACAGCTATTGGGGGGACTGGTTCAAACTGGAGCCACAGTACTGGGGGGGGGGACTATCCCATCCTTCATTTTTCTGCTTGATTATACCCCCACAAAGCTATTTGTAGGTATTGTCTAAATGTATATTTCCTTGTGGGACAAATAGATTCAGGCACATAATTTTCATCAAAAAAGTGATGTGTGGGGAAAGTGGCATGAGTTACCCTCCTCTCCCCCAGGACTTTGGTCTCAATCCATATCCCAAATGGCTATTCCCCCCCTCCCCCAAAAGCATAGGCAATCCTATTCACAGACCTCCTGCATCATGTTTAACTTTGCCCTCAGTCACAAATTGGCATGCAGCTAATGAAATACTCATTGGCCATGTAGGGTGCTTAGCAGGGGTCAAAGTCTTGGCCTGAAGTCAAAGTTCAGCCAATCCACAAAGTGCCATTAATGTAATCTTCAATACCTTCCTAACAAACCTGCCAGTGAAAAAGCATGCTTCTCATGTTTTTATCTTCTCAATTTTATCTTCTCTTTCTTGTCTCCAATGCTAGTGTTTGATCCAGTTTGCTTTTGTCATATTGTGCATTCACCCCAACATGCATCTGGGCATCAGCTATTTATTTGTTCTGGTGTGTATTCCTAGAATATTTCTTGTTGTGTAAACAAAGGCATTGTTGAAAAGAGGGCTTTTCAGTGGTAACTGGAAAGAAACAGAACAACTTGAGAGGCTGATTTTCAGTGACAAAGGAAAGTCAGAAGGAGCAACATCTAAGCTGAATGATGACAGGTGTTTCATGTCCCACCTCCTCCAAAGCTTCAGGCATCTTATAAAACTGATAAAAATAATAAATCACTGTAAATGTAATATTTAAATCAATATTAAATCACATTTAAAAACAACAGAATTAAAGTAGCATGGAGATAAATATGGAATATCCCCCTCAAGATAGTCTAAAAAGGCAGACTTGGCACTTTTTTCTCATCATGAAAGGGGATGGTGCATTGACACATTGCTGTTCAGGGCAACACCAGAAAAGGCCCTGCTTCTCCCTTCAGCTGAGTTTCCATAGATGAACCTTGGAGCAGGACCCTTTCCTTCAAGCCCAACAAGTGTGGGGAGAAGAATTCCAATTGCAGCAAATGTTTTGTTTCAGGGAGAAAAAGAAGCTTCATTCCCATTGCCATGGGTCCCATGAAGTTCCAGTTCTCTGCTGTCTGGCTGAGCTGCACTGGTTGCCTTTTACAAGAGCCCTACTAAAGGGGACCAAAGGTCCATTAAGTCCAGCATTCTCTATCTCCTCCAGAGCCAATCAGATGTTTCTGAGGAGTCCACAGCCAGAACATGAAGACAGTAGGCTGTAGGGGAAGAATGGCAGTTCAGACCCCACATAGCAAAGCAAAACCATTTTGGTGAGAAAGCAACAAAGCAAGAGGTATTGAGACAGTTCTTTAGTACTGAAGAACTACAAGAACTACTACAGCTGTAGCTCATGGCTGAAGAGAGAGAGACCAAAACAAACAGCCATCTCTGGAGAGACAAAATGGAGACTAACACTGGGAGACAAAGCAGAGAGGAGTCCAGCACTTTTATCCATGACCCTAACCCCGCCCCGCAGGTCACTATGAGACATTGCAGCTGAGAGCTGATGCTGCCAGGGTCCTAGCTCCTACATAGGCCTCCCCTGCTATTGCTCCCCAGCAACTGGTATTCAGAATTATACTGCCTGGTGGAAGTTCCACATAGGTAGGTAACATGACTGATGTGATAGACTTCTTCCTATGTGAATTTGTCTACTCCCCTTTTAAAGTCATATAAACTAAAATTATTACCATATGCCATGGCAGCTAATTCTAAAACTGAATTATGTGAAAAGGCACCCAAGGCAGGTTACAGAAAAATTAACTAAAAGCAGAATAAAAGCCACAAGTAAATATAAACAAGTCCCCCTGCTAACTGAGCAAAGAGGCACCTTTTAAAAGTGGTGGTTCTCTTTGTTTAGCAGGGGGAGAGCAACTGGCCCTATCCATCCCCAGGACAACATCCCTCCACTGGCTGTTGCTGGTGTCTATCTTATGTTTCTTTTTTAGATTGTGAGCCTTTTGGGGACAGGGAGCCATTTTATTTATTGGTTTGTTTGTTATGTAAACCGCTTTGGGAAGTTCTGTTGAAAAGCACTATATAAAGATTTGTCATATTCGTATTCGTGTCATGCAACAAGATAGCAACAAGGAGTTAACAGCGGGGCATGGGGAGAACAAAGCTCAGTCACCTACCCACCACAGCACCTCCAGATCACAATGCCAAAACAAACCCCGGGCATCCTCTGAACCTGGGGACTGGGGACTGGGGAAAGGGTGGGATCATCCCTCCGACACAGGCTCCAACTCTAGCTCCAATTTTGTGAGGTCGCCTTGGGCTCATTTGTCAGAGGCTGCCTGAGCACACAGCATGGCAACTGAAAGTATGTATTAACACACATAAATAAAATAAAGTAATAGAGACATGAATCAGATCTCTCCAAAGTACCTTTCCTCTCCATGAGGAAATTATGGAAGTGAATCTCAATGGCAAACATCACTGTTATCTTTTAAGGAGAACCGGTGAGTTGGCCAAAGCTATAAGTGCTGCTGAGGAATAATCACATGTGGTCTGAAACACAGGCCAAGAAGGGTACTAGCAACTCTAGAGTACTTAAACCCAAAGCACTTGAAGTGATTTGAGGTCTGCAGCCTTAGAAGAACAAGAGAATGCCTGCCTGTTGTTTAAAAGCAATATTAAAGACTTGCATAAAAAATGTAAAAATACAGGATTAAATATTTTATACCAATGAAACCAGAAGGCATTTGCTTGTAAACCAATGGTCTAGAAGGAATTTTTACACAAAAAACACAGAGTTTGAACTTCACAGAGAAACCTCCCAGGACAGTGACTATTTCTGCAGATACCATTGAACTTAATGATACACATCAACCAGTGAGAGGTAACTTGAGGAAAGTTGAGGTGTTATAGCAAGCAAAAGCTTTGCTGGGCAATGCATTCCATATAGGCATCTAAGCTTAAAATACCTCTTTTTCTCAGAGGGTGAGCTCATGCCTATGAAGCAGGCCTGGACAATCTGTGTTTGGGTCGGGAGCAAAGAGGATCCTCCTGAGAGTGAACGATCCCCAGTATAGTGGCAGTTGTGGGAATCTTAAAGCTTTAGCTTTTGCATGGCTCCTTTTGAAGCATCTCTAAAAGTTACCCCTTTGTAAGCCAGCTGCAACCCTTCCTTGAAGACATGGATTTGACCATTGCCACTATGCCTCTTTATTCTGGTTACTGTAGTGTGCTGTATGTAGGCTTCTTATTGAAGAAGACAATAGGAAAGCTTCAGTGGGTAGAATTGTGCTTAACTGCTTAGTTGAATCAGTTGAGTACAGAGGGCATTTTACTGCTTTTCTGCTTGTCTGAAGAGGCTTCCTGTTACCTCCTGAGCTCAAGCCAAGGTGCAGTTTTCCCTTCTTAGTTTACAGGGGCCCAGGATTGCTACTGGGGACATGGAGGCGTTTTTTAGATGCCTTCCGTATGGGAGGTTAAATTAGACATGGAGGCTATTCTCACACACACCCTAACCCAAGTTACAGAAGCCCTGTATGGGATAAATGGCAGTTCAGTCCCCAAGTAGCAAAGCAAAACCAGTTTGGTGAGAAAGTAGCCAAGCAAGAGGTCTTGAGACAGTTCTTTAGTATTGAAGAACTACAAGGATTTATTTAGAAGTTACAAAAAGAGAGGAAAGCTGAGCTAAAGGCTGAAGGAGAGAGAGACTAGACAAACAGCCATCTCTGGAGAGACAAAATGGAGACTAACACTGGAAGAACAAAGAGGGGAGGAGTCCAGCACTTTTATCCATGACCCTCAAACTCCCCAGTGGTCACTATGAGACATTGCAGCTGAGGGCTGATGCTGCCAGGCTCCTAGCTCCAATAAGCCCAGCCTGAGTTAGGCTGCATGTGAAAACTGCTGAGATCAGGTCCGATCTCAGCAGGGCAGGGCTGCCTAGCCCCACTTTTAAACCCAACTCTTAGCTGCAGTTAAGGGCTCAAGCGAGCCCTTAACCCAGGCCCTGGGATCATGTGCTTTCGTGTGTTCTCTGAGGTGGACAAAGAGACAGGTGCCTATAGCACCCATCTCCTGGGGGAATCCCCCAAAGCATCATGCATGCTGTACACTGCATTGTGGGATATCTGGAGGCCGGGACACGTCCCAGCCTCCAGATCTCCACACTGTGGCACACAGCTGACATCATCTGGGAGTACTGACCATGCTCCCAGCAATAAACCAGTACTCGTCTGTGGGGGAAGATGAGTTTGACCAGCATTCAGCCCTGCCTGCCGATTGCCCTGCCCAGTCATGTGAATGACCTCATGGTCTACACATGCAACAGGATACAGTTGAGAATGAGGTGCAAGAATCCTTAATTGGTTGAATGGACTGTATCATTTCAGACTGCTGATTGGATATAAACATAACTTAAGGGGGAGGGAGGAAGGGTCAAGCCCCTGCTGTAATTCCAAAGGGGGGCTACCCCCCACTCCCCTGGGCTACCATTGCCAGACAGCACAAGAAGGCTCAACACTTCATAGATCCAGTAAATTCCTCTCCTCTTCTATACTTGTAAAGGGAAATCCTCTCCAGATTCCCCTTTACAAGTATAACCCCCCAATTCGGCCTGCAAACCCGTTTGGCCTGCTTCGATGGCCGAACCGGACCAGTCATGGTTTGGCCTAGCCCGAGACCAGGCCGTGTCAGTTCGAATCTGGTCCAGATTCAAACCTAACTGGCCTGGCTAGTTCCATGCACATACCTACCTGTCCTGTCCTGCGTTGTACTTTATCAATTTTGTAGTGGGGGGAGTTATTTTGGCACAATTATTGTGCTGCACCTATACTGTATATCATTGTACCAATTTTTCCTTCCTCCACAGTCAAAATGAGCAAGCGCACAGTTGAAAGCTCTGCTGAGGTGGCAAAAGGTCTTGCGAAGTGTTGCCCTTGAGTGAGAAGTTCAAGTTGCTGGACATGATGGTTCGTGGAGACAGCGCCGCATCTGTGGCTTACCATTACAGCATCAAGTCCACTGTCTGCTCCATTAAGAAATGTGAAGCCAGTATCCAGGCCAGTGTGGTGTAAAGCACGTAGCATAGCATCCACATGAGCCCCACATAGAGCAAATGGGAAAGGCTCTCAGCATGTGGATAGAGGACCAAACCCAGAGAAATGTGCCACTGAGCAGACCAGTATTCTGGAAGAAAGCACTGTGTCTCTACAGGCATTTGTGGCAGAAGGTGGTCAAGAGGCAGCAACACCCAAGGCACTGAGTCCGGTTTCCAGGCCAGCAGGTGCTGGTTCAAGAGGTTCAAGCTCCACTACAGCCTCTACAACATAAAGATGTCGGGGGAAGTAGCATCAATGGACCATGAGGTGGCAGAACATTATTCAGCAAAGTTCCAGCAGCTGATTGGAGGATATAGGCCAGAGCAGGACTTCAGCGCTGGTGAGACAGGCCTGTTCTGGAAGCAGATGCCATCCCACTCCTTCCTAAGTGAGCAATAAAGATTTGCTCAAGGCTTCAAAGCAGCCAAGAACCGCTTCACTCTGCTGGTGTGTGGGAATGCTTCAGGGGACTGGATGATAAAGCTCTTGTACCAAGCCCAGAACCCTCACACCAGAGGGAAATAAAAAAGCCAGCTTCCTGTCCTCTGGAGAGCCAACAGGAGAGTGTGGGTGACTGCAGCAGTTTTCTCTGACTGCGTGATCTGCTGCTTCCTGTATGAGGTGCAGAGGTATCCGGCCTACAAGAAATTGGCCTTCAGAGTCCTCCTGCTGCTGGACAATGTCCCTGGCCATTCTGAGGCCTTACAGCTTGCACACCTGGACCTGCAAATTGTCTTCTTGCCACCCAACCCCACCTTATTGATCCAGCCAATGGGCAAGGTCTGATAGCAACCTTCAAGTCTTACTACACTCGATGCACCTTCAGGAGGCTGCTGGATCTGATGGAGGCCGATCCCTCTCTGTTGGCCAGCAATAGGGATGTGCAGGAAGCACTTCGTGCACATCCAGAATAGCAGAGGGGCACCTTAAAAGGAGAAAGTCAGGTCTTACCTGTCCCTCCATTGCAGCTGATTGCCCACCACCACCCCAGAGCAGCACTGTCAGTATTAAGCAGCCAGGCTCTCTGAATGCCAGCTGCATTTGCTTAGGAACAGGAAGCTCCCTTTTCGCAGCTTGAAGCATTTCGGCTCCTGGAAATGGAAGTGCCAAAATACTTCAAGCACATCCCTAGTCAGCTATTGCTGGAGAGCTACAGTATCACCGACTGCATAAAGAACATTGCAACATCCCTTTCCTCTAAATAGAGCACAGTGTGGAGGAAGCTGTGGCCCAGAGCAGTTACCTCTTCATCCACTCCAGCCGTTCTTTCTGTGGCTGACAAGATACAACAGATCGCCAGCCTTGCATGTGTCATTGGTGGGGAAGGCCTGGAAAACATCGAGGCACATGAGGTGGAGAAGCTCCTTGAATTCCCTCAGGATGAGCTCACAACAGGAGAACTGGAGGAGATGAACCAGGTAGCTCCTGAGAGTGAGGGAGGAGAGGAGAGAGCAGAAGAGATGCCCCCCAAGCCTTTCACCATGAAGGGGCTGTCCAAAATCCTGCAGCTGGAGACTGCCTTGGCAGACAAAGTGTTCAAGAGGAATACCCTGATGAAGTGCAGCATAAATTTCAAGAAGCAGCTGGAGGCTGCTTTGCAATCTTACAAGGAAACATACCATATAATCAACCTATAGAATTCTCTGCCTCAAGATGTGAGGAAACATCTTGGGATACAGGGTAGGTATAAATGGAGAGTTTTCATAATGGGGAGAAGTAAGACGTGGGGTTCCTCCAGAGATCTGTACTGGGACCAGTGCTTTTTAATTTATTCATAAATTATCTAGAAGTAGGGGTAAGCAGCGAGATGGCCAAATTTGCAGATGACACCAAACTATTCAGGGCAGTGAAATCCAAAACAGATTGTGAGGAGCTCCAAAAGGATCTCTCCAAACTGAGTGAGTGGGTGACAAAATGGCAAATACGGTTCAGTGTTGGCAAGTGTAAAGTGATGCACATTGGGATGAAAAACCTCAACTTCACATATACGATGATGGAATCTGAGCTGTCAGTGACTGACCATGAGAGGGAACTTGAGGTTGTGGTGGACAGCTCATTGAAAGTGTCGACACAATGTGCAGCAGCTGTGAAAAAGGCCAATTCCATTCTAGAGATCATTAGGAAGGGAGTTGAAAATAAAACTGCTAATATTATAATGCCCTTATACAAAACTATGGTGCGGCCACACTTGGAGTACCGTGTACAATTCTGGTCACCACATCTAAAGAAGGACATTGTAGAACTGGGAAAGGTGCAGAAGAGGGCAACCAAGATGATCAAGGGCCTAGAGCACCTTCCTTATGAGGCAAGGCTACAACACCTGGGGCTTGTTAGTTTAGAAAAAAGACAACGACGGTGAGACAGGATAGAGGTCTATAAAATAATGCACGGTGTGGAGAAAGTGGATAGCTTTCTCACATAACACTGGAACCAGAGGTGATCCCATGAAATTGATTGCCAGGAAATTTAGGACCAACTAACGGAAGTACTTTTTCACACAGCACATAATCAACTTGTAGAATTCTCTGCCACAAGATGTGGTGACAGCCAACAACCTGGATGGGTCTAAGAGGGGTTTGGATCACATCATGCAGAAGAGGTCTATCAACGGCTACTAGTCAGAGGGCTATAGGCCACCTCCAGCCTCAAAGGCAGGATGACTCTGAATACCAGTCACAGGGGAGTAACAGCAGGAGAGAGGGCATGTCCTCAACTCCTGCCTGCAGGCTTCCAATGGCATCTGGTGGGCTACTGTGTGAAACAGGATGTTGGATTAGATGGGCCATGCATCCAGCAGGGCTGTTCTTATATTCTTATGTGGTGACAGCCACATAAGCCTGGATGGCTTTAAGAGAGGTTTAGATAAATTAATGGAGGACAGGTCCATCAATGGCTATGAGTTTGAGGGCTGTAGGCCACCTCCATCCTCAGAGACAAGATGCCTCTAAATACCTGTTCCCTCATTATTCATGTTTTCATTATTCATGGTTGTAGGCAAGGAACAGAACCTCTGCGAATAACAAGGTCCATCTGTATTTCAGAAAGTTCATTCTCGTGTCTTCAAATAATAAAGATTTTTCTTTGGTCAAACAAGGGCCAGGCCAGACTCAATCACGTTGCTCTACACAGACATAAATAAATCTCTTGAGAGATAGATCACAATACTTTAATTATTTATTTAACATATTTATATACCACCCAAAACGCAGGTCTCTGGGTGGTTTACAACAATACAATAAAAACAACAAATAAAAAAGTTAAAACATTACAACTATTTAAAATTTAAAACAACGTAAAAACTATTAAAAACTAGGGATGTGCACGAATTGATTTTTTAAAAATTCAATCTGTACCCAAATCAAATCATAACCATTTGGAACCATTTGTTTTGGGTCCAAAGCTGGCCAGCTAGCACAGGGGCGATTGGTTTTGTCCACAAATTTCTCGAAACAGGTAGATCCGGGTACAAATCCTTTTGTACCCAAATCAATTTGCACAGACAGCAGGCACAGACAGTGATTCTCTCAGCAGCAGTAAGGGGGTGGGGAAAAATTCTCTTCTCTTTTCCTCAGTCAGGAAAGCAGGAACTAAAAGCAGAGAATCCACTCCAGGCAGCAGGCAGGCAAGGCAAAGCAAAGCTCCTCTGGCTCTCTCTCTCTCTTCTCCCACAAGGCAGAAAGGCAGAATGATGGCTGGCTGCCTCCTTAAGTACATTTGAAAATCCCTCCTTTGAACTTCCCCCACCCTTGTCCCTTCTTTGACCTTTCCCCTAGCCAATGTGGAGTCAGTCACCCTCGGCAACATAAGATTTGAATGGTAATTGGCCAATCTAGAACCAGGGGGGAATCACCAGCTGAGCTGAGCACACACACACCCCTGTGGTGGTGGCAGGCTGTGTAGGAGCAGCTGCTTAGCCTGACCGTCCAACCCAGCGGCCCTTGAGGATTGTGAGGCACTCCGGTGCACCTGCACAGTTTGAATAGAGCATCAACACTCGATTCAAACTGCGCAGGTGTGCTGGAGCAAGAACCACTTGGCCGGATGGTCAGACTCAGTGGCCACTCCCGTTCGGCCCACCACCACAGGGGGGTGCTCGGTTCACCCCCCACTCCCCAGCCACGCACGCAGCGGGTAGCGGCAGGGGGGCCTCATGGCGGAGACAACCTTGCGGTGGGGGCCCTATCAGCTGGGGCCCAAAAAGGCTTTTTAACTGAGGCCCAAGCCAGCTCTTGGCGGCCCTGCATGATGGCAGCAAAGCCCACTATGTTCAGCTGATTTACTGCCCTTTAGAGTACTGAAGATTGCTGGCTTTATTTCCTACCCTACTCAAAGCAAATTTGGGCCTCCCCCGTTATTTTTGTGTCTGCATCTACATGGGCTATTAATCTGTATGAACATTTTTAAAAGTTCATATGCAACTTTTCCCAGGTTTGACCCCTCCCCAATATTGGGGATACAGCGCTGGGCTGAGGATCACTTTTTTCTCACTGATGTGGTGGGCACTTTGTACTGGCAAGGTGCTTTTTATGCAGTGAAGCATTCAAAAGCAAAAACTTCACCTACAAGCTGAAGTGCTACAGTCCCCTGAACCACCTCAAGATTCTATTGCCTCATTTATAACCTGTGCTGGTCTGAGACCATAATAAAGACTGATTGATTGATTATTGCCTCATTCTGCTGCATGTGTAGCCCAGGCCTCAGTGGATGTTCAGAATAGGACCTTCTCTGTTATGTTGCCATACTTGCAGATCATAAACACATATGAACGTATGCAACTGCCTTGTGCTAAGTCAGATCAATATTGAGCTACTAGTCCATCTAGCTGAATATTGTCTCCTCCAGCTGTCAACAGTTCCCCAAACTACGTATTATTTTTAATGTGTGGTTTGGTGCTGCATGTCTCGGTTTTCTTGTGTAAATAACACAAGTGTGATGATCCATATTGGGCCATGGTGGGAGGTAGGGGGATTTAATGCTTTGTCATTTCTGTCCTGATCTGGATTGCTCCCTCCTTTATGTACTATTGGCACCAATGGAAGTTTTTTTCCCTGAAGGTTAATAGCATGCGCAGGAGGGCTATCTGGAGCAGGATCACAGTGGGGCAAAGTCTTAAAGCCTCTACCTCACCTCCAAAGTCCCAATCCAGACTGCCCCCGCCGCATGCTGTATACACAAGAAAACCAAGACAAGCAATGTCAAAACACATTAAATGTCATATGTAGTTTGATGACCTCAGGCAGAAATAATTCCCAGGCCATTTATCTGAGGTGTCAGAATTTAGGAGATACCAATTACAACAGACTTTTAATGTAAAGAGTTTGTCTTCTCTAGCACATATTGTGGTTTATTTGGTTGTTTTAATATGTGCATTGTTCTGACATTTTTGTAGGAAGTTTTATTTGTTAGAGTTTTTTAATAGTATGTAAATTACCTTAAACACAATTCTTACAGACAGATGGCTAAGATATTTTAAAAATAGCTAAATAAATGTGTGCTCTTTCATTGGGGATGGCAGAAGAGCTGTGACTTTATTTATTTATTTTCTAATTGGTTTGTGTGTGTGTGTGTGTTTTGCCTAGGTGCCAGGTATCTGAGCTGCATCTCATGCACTGTTTGTCATTTCACACCACTTAGAACAAATCCTCGCTGGCTAGAATCCTAGTCCTGTGGACTGTGAGTCATGGATATTCAATGACCATCATGTGAGCTGCTGCATGCTGCTGGCAGTGGAAGGGTCAGGAGGAAAGGTATGACACTGTCAAATCGTACAGTATCTTATCACAGAACAGCTTGTGGAGAACAGATAATTAACATAAAGGCACAAGTTGGGTTTATTTTGGGCACAGTGAGAGCAAGGACTTCTGGAGCTACTGGGGGAAAACAGCCTTAGGGTTAAGGAAATTGGGGTGTGTGTGAAGCCTTTCCAAATTTTTGCCCATGCAGCTTTTCACTTAACCAAAAAGGGGCACTCCATTCTGTGAAGGAATGAGGCCTAAACCTCCTCTTTTTGAATATATGATTTTATGTTGCAATTGCCTTGCTAATTCACCATGCTAAAAAGCTGTGCAGGAGTCAAAAGTTCATGGCTCCTGTTCTACAGTTTGCTTTAAGGTGGAGAAGAGTTTTACTAACATTTGGAGGGAAAGTGAGGTTTGATTTTATTGGGTATGTTTTTTAAAATGGAGGGAAGCTGTGTTGATTGGATGGTTTGGAAAAAATAGAGGCAATTTAGAGAATATAAGGAAGCTGCCTTCAGCAGAGCTTGGGCACAGTTCAGATTGGAGAACTGGAGAGTCCAAATGAAGGAGAGCAGTTCAAGTCAGAGTGAAGATCAAGTGGACATCAGAGCTGGAAAGAGTTTCAGAGTTGGAGTGGGAAAGAAGAACTGAAAAGAGTTGCTGAGAATAAAGGCTGAAAAATTACTAAGAAAGAGTCAATCTCTCTGGAGAGCTGAATCACTCACCAGCAGTCTGGGACTGAAACCCCAAAACTGTGAAATGAGAGCAGGACCTAAGGCTAAACAAGGGACAGACTGGGTTTGCTGGAGAAGCTGAGAGAATTGCAGGAAACTCTGGGTAAGAACTCTGACATTAGGGCCCAGTGTGAGGTCAGTTTGGATGTGTTTTGACCACATTTTATTTCTTCCTTGTGCTCATTTGGTTGTTGTTTTGGAACTAAAATTTTCTAAGGAACTATTTTAAATTAAACTGTTTTCAAAGTAAAATTTCTTGTTTGTATTTAAAAAATCTGTAGTCTAGGTCTGTTTTCTCCTCCCCACACCTAAAGCCTTTACTACACTACTTAATCTTAAGGCAACGGACATTGGAAGGCTGTTTTCAGTAGACTCAGCCAGAGAGCGCCTAAAATTCTACTTGGTGGCAGTGGTCACACTTAAGAATCACAGGGCTGGTTTAGTCTGGACTGTGACGTGTGGAGGCAGCATGGTGGGATCTGTAACACATTGCGTAGAATTCTCCAGTTAGTTTCCATTTATTTTGAATCGTAATATTAAAGTCCTGTTGGTTGGAAAGTTCATTGTTCTGGGTGGTGATGTGTATGGAGATAGCAAGGAGCCTGGACGCCACGTTGAGCCGGAACAGAAACTAACTTTTATTTTTTTTCCAAACCTTCCCCTTCTCCCCAAACACTGCCATCTAGTGGCTCTGAATTATGTACAACTATTACCATAGTGTGTAACCCATTTGGGATGAATCCACAGTTTGAGAGGACTTATGGCTCTGACACTATCATTGGATGCTCAGGTGCAATTGGTGTCCAGGAGTGCTTTTTACCAGCTTCATCTGGTTTGCCAGCTGTAAACCTACTAGAAAAGGTGGATCTGGCCTCAGTTATATATATGTGTCAATCACATCCAGGCTGGACAGCACTGCTGTAATGCACTCTATATGGTGCTGCCTTTAAAGAAACTGGTGCAAAATGCTGTAGAACAGATGCATGTGGGTGTAAGGTGCCACAGTCATGTGACACCAATTTTGTAAACGTGTTAACTCCCCTGCTAACTTGGCAAAGAGGTACCTTTTTAACATGGCGATTCTCTTTATTTAGCAGGGGGAGAATAAATGGCCCTATCCACCCCCAGCACAGTACTTCCAATGACTGGTGTGTGTCTTATGTTTCTTTTTAGATTGTGAGCCCTTTGGAGACAGGGATCCATCTTATTTATTTATTATTTCTCTGTGTAAACCGCTTTGGAAACTTTTGTTGAAAAGTGGTATATAAATATTTGTTGTTGTTGTTTGTATCAGCTTCATTGGCTCCCAGTCTATTTTCAGACTCTACTCAAAATCCTGGTACTGACGTTTAAAGCCCTTCATGGCCTGAGCTGGGTTATCTTAAGGACTGTCTATACCTCTATGAGCCTAAACGGGCCTTGGCAAGTACTTGGTGAATACCAGAGAAGGGCTTTTTGGTCTCCTCTTTGGAGCTCCCTCTACAGCAGGCCTGCTCAATTTTGGCCCATCAGCTATTTTTGGATTACAATTCCCATAATCCCCAGCCATAGTGATCAACAACAGCCAGGGATGATGGGAATTGTAAACCAATATATGCAGGAGGACCAAAGTTCAGCAGCCCTGTTCTACAGGATATTTGTCAAGTTCTTTTGCTATCTCCTTTTAAGCAAAACTCTCCTGCATACACTCTCAGATTCTATAAAGCTTTTAATTTGGATTTTTAGCCAGTATTTTTGGTTGGCAGCAGTTTCCCTGTGTTATCTTTAATACCGTAGGGGGTTTTTGTTTCCTGTTTTATTCTTTTTTTGTTTGTTTTTAGCCACCACATGAGAACTTACTTTAAAGGACTTTTAAATTTTTATTTTAAATAATAAAATAAACATAAATAATGCACAATAGTCCCATTTGCTTGCTACTGCCCAGAGCTGGGTTATTATTTCTTGACACTATTTCCCATGCAAATAGCTGATAGCTGCTATTTCTCATAGTGCCAGGCTACTGTACACACCTTTCCTTTCTCTGCAGATGATCAGTTGTGCAACTATTAGCGGAAATCTTGTGGGAGATGTTGGCAAAATACAGTATTAGTGGTACGTAAGACCGTATAAGTTAAGTAACCTATACTGAGCCCTTTCTCACAAACATATGAGAGGATGTTGGGGTGGATGGCAGGGAAATAAGCTCTCTTTCCCCACAGACGATCCAGCTGCCAGATCTGGGAGGGCCAGGGCACACAGATCACATGTCCAGATGGTCCGTTGCTTCCCCCAGCAGTGCGGGGTCAGTACATGTCATCCTGGCCCCCAGAACTCCCACAATGCACCACACAAGTGTACAGTGCATTGTGAGGACACCCCCAGCAATGGGTGGGTACCTGTCAGTGTTGCAGCATCAACTGAAAGCAGCCAATGCTGACACACGATCCAGTAAATTGGGTTAAGGGAGCACTCACTCTCTCGACCTCATTTAAGAAGCGGGTTTCAAAACAGGGTAAAGCAGTGCTGGCCTGCCAGGATAGGGCTCAATCCTGGTAGTTCTCACATGCAGCCTGGGCTGGGCTGGGCATCGGGTTAGGCTGCGAGTGAGAACAGCCTCACTGTATATTACAATGTAGATTTGGTTGATGTGGAATGAAAGATTCCTTCCTGTCTGAGACAGTCATTCAGAAGAGGCATTCAGACATTGCTTGAGATATAGCTATTTATTGAGTGATTTTCTTCATACCATGAGGAAAGTAACAAAACCAAGCTCAAAGTAGTGAGACACTCATAATGGCCCAGGAGATTTACCCTTCTTCCCCAAGAAGGAGACTTCATATTTGGGAAACAATGGAATACTGTGAGCTTGGGAGGATGAAGGCAAGTAGCTATAGCTATGTGGTCACCCTGCAGTTGCTATGTGGGCATCCCCTGTTTTTTTCTTGATCTTACTTTGCAGCCCCTTCTCATTTAAATAAAGCCTGCCCCCACCCCAACTTACCTCTCTGTGGTCTTCTATCAGTCCCTGTAACAACAGACCCTCTTCCTCTTCTTTCTGGAACGTTATTTTCCTTTCCTTTATTCTTTCCTGTTTCTTGACCTGTGTGATCATGCCCCATCCCCCACAACCCTTTCTTTTTCTAAAATGCATAAATGCCCGTTCTCTAGCCTTCTGGCAAGTTTCCCTCTTTATACTCTTAATTTACTAAATGACTCCTCCTGGAAATGTAATCAGACGAAGGCACACTGTATGTATATTTTCTGGACTTGCCCTAAAATACAGATTTACAGGATGGAAATGCTAAATATAATTTCCCTGCAGTAATTGTGAATGGGGGTGGGGGTGAGGGGAGATCTTTGTCAATATGTAAATAATGAGATTATTTATAGTAGTTATAATATCAGTTGCACCTTACTGGAAAAGGAAGACTCCCTCCACCAGCCCATGACTGGTACTTTTACATCTGGAATATCACTTTAATGCCTAAACTAATAAATCTGGTTTGTATTAGAGAAGGAAGGTAAGACTATAGATTTGTACAAACATTGATTTTGGTTTTTGGATATTGGAATGATACATTTAATTACTATATAAAGGTGTATGCTATGTTTTCTTGAGTGGCACTGCTGCTTTCAGCACCACCTGAGGAAAAGAAGCATTCCAGGACCTCTGAGTTAACATCTACCTCCTGCCTTGGCAGGGGCCAAGAAGAAACCCTACTACCGCAACACTTGGGACTGAGCTCTCCCCACTCTCCCCCCTTCTTTTAAATTGCTATTGTGTTTACAAAGGAATTTTGATTTCATTTGATTTCTTTATTCCCCAAACCATTATTTTTTATATTGTGAGCCCCTTGATGACAGAAGTTTTAACTTCTGGCTAATGTTATGCTACTGCAGGCATGCTTGTGCAACCTTCAGCATGCCTCATTTGATTTAAAGGGGACTTTTGTACAAGAGCAAATTTGACAATCCCTTGGTTTTAGTGAAACTAAGCAATCTTCTTGTGCTAGCACAACTTTGCTCGTTATGCAAGCACTCTATTCCTCTGGATGTCAGCCACTGTCACCTGCCCTAAGCCAAATCAATCAAATAAATGAATATGTTATAATTGTTCCAATTATTTCTAATAATAAATTTTAAATTGTAATAAAATTATTTTTTAAAGTTAATAAAAAGGACCACATCACTTTGGAACTGTATACATACTTCCTTAAAATGATCCCACTGATTATAACTCAGTGGGAGTACTGTATTAAACTCTTATCTATCTATCTATCCCCTATGGAAACTGCTTTGAAAACTTTTGTAGAATAGTGATATACAAAAGAACATCAGTATTTGTGCGGGTTCCATTCTCCACAATTACCGTGGATACGGCAGCTGTGAATACTGAGTCATTGGGGCAATGGGCTCATGGAGATTAGGTTCCCAGAAGCCCAGAAATTGCCCAAAACCCATGAGAAAGGGGTGAAAAGGGCAAAATAAAGTGCCCTTCCATGCTCTGAGGGCCTCCAGTGATCCAGCAATGCCCCCCAGAAGTCAGAAATAGTGCATTTTGGGTATTTTCCCCACAATTTATTGTGGAGTTTTAAAAGTAAAGGAGCTACCAAATGGCTCTGTTTCACAAAATGGTGGCCAGAAATGATCTTTGCAGTCATTTCCAGCTGCCTCTGACCCACGGATATGCAAAATTAACCCCTGGTGGGCCCATTTTCCCCTGCATTTGTCAGTCACCTCTGTATATATATCACCTGACCACGGAATATGAAATCACAGATGGTGAGTCCATGAATACTGTATAAATATTCATAGTAGTACCTACAAGCCAAGATATAACAAATATAGTGCAAATTTATTTATATAATCAGATTTCTAAATAAACAAGAGGGCTATTCATGTTATATGATATATAATATATATGCCCTGGTGGCGCAGTGGTAAAACTGCCGCCCTGTAACCAGAAGGTTACAAGTTCGATCCTGACCAGGGGCTCAAGGTTGACTCAGCCTTCCATCCTTCCAAGGTCGGTAAAATGAGTACCCAGAATGTTGGGGGCAATATGCTAAATCATTGTAAACCGCTTAGAGAGCTCCGGCTATAAAGCGGTCTATAAATGTGAGTGCTATTGCTATTGCTATATACAGTCACACTGGAGATTCACAGTCTTCATTCCTGTGACATGAAAATGGTTGGTTCAGTGCAGGGGGTTCCAAGGTCCATTTTGTATTTTAGCCAAAATTGTTTTCAGAAAAACATAGGTCACAACTCTGGGCAAATTTTATCAATCTGAGTCCAGAAACCTAAGGATGTGAAGTGGTCCTGGGACCTAGCTGAATGAACTACCATAGAGTATGTGTGATCAGCCCTCAGAGCTTTCTTCAGGCACAGACAAGAATAAGGGTATGTGGCATCAGCCCCTGCAACTGGCAGGTAGGATGAAGCCTGGATTGGCCAGGCTTGGCATAAATACTAGAAACTGGGCCTTCTCTTTGCCTGGTTAACTGAGGTATGTATTCTTGCTTCATTTCAGGTTCTAACCAACAAAGCTTCGCTGGCCTTCCAGTTCAGGCCGCTGTTAAGTTTGGGGGACCTGAGCATACCCTTCCAGTCTAGATTTGGGTGCATCATCTCATGGTCCCAGCCTGGCCCTGATGTCCAGCAATTTCAGGGCCAAATGTATGAAAGTATCCAGATTGAATTCAGATAATTAGCAATGGCAGAAAGCCACAGGGATTCTGTAATAATAAAGAGGCTCCAGCTCAGACATCTTGTGTCTGAAAGAGAAGATAATACCAGACAAGACTCAAATTAGTCTCATTAGTCAATAGGAAAAGATCAAAAAGCAGTTAAATTAAGATCTAGCAGAGAAATGTAACTTTAGAAATTAGGGAAATCTGTATAATTCCATGAGCAGGGAGTGGCATAATGAGCTGCCATGAGAGGTTATTGAATTACCTTCACTGCAGTTATTTAAGTCACCCGTCTGGCAGGGGTAACATGAGGATAAAGGAAGGCTTTCATATTAAACAGGAATGAACCATGCTAACTTGCTTGTGGTTCTTTCTGACCCAATGGTCTTTGGAGTTAGACTCCCTTGCAAAGCTTCAGTCATTTTTCATTATATGTGCTGGAGCAGACAGAAGGTTACTGGAATGAGCCTGGTAAAAATGAAGGCTAGGTAATGATTGGCAATTCTATGGGTGACTGCATAGGATATGATTACATATGAAGCTACACTTACTGCAGAGCAAATGGAAGCATCTTCCCCTTCTCAGTATCAGTTTGGTGCATGCATCCCTACTAAGACAAAACAGCAGGGACCAGAGATGCATAGAGCTGATGCGAGGAAGCAAGGAGGATCCAGGCAGCAGATTCCAGTGGGGACAGAACTGATGTTGCTATGAATCTGGCCTGTGTGCTTGGCCTGTGTACTTGTGCCCTAGAATATCTTCCCAAATCTACACATAAATAGCTTTTCGCCGTGACATCATAAATCTCCAGTTCTCATTTCTCCAAAAAAAACTTAACTTGGAAAGGCTGTGCTAAATTTCCTGCTTGTAGAAGAGAAGGCATATGAAATAAAATAAAATAAAATAATAATAAATAACAACAATAAATTAATTAATAGTGGTTTTCAACAAAGAACTCATGCACTATCACAAAGAACAACCAAAATGACCCCCAAGTTCCCAGTTTTTTACATGCACACACACTGGCTGACATCCTAAGGAAGCCCCACTTTTGTGCACTTCTAGGGAGTATTATCATAAGAGATGAGTTCCTTGATACACCACAGGGTGCCTCAGTCTATATTGCTCTTTTAGTAGAGACTAATTGTTTCAGTTTCCCACTCTCCTAACTCAGAGTTTCCTGACTGGCTTCCAAATGTTTCACTGCCAGTTCTTGGTGAATTTAATTCCCAGATCCTTCATTTATATCCCAACTTCCTTCCATCATGGAAATCAAAGCAGAATCATGGAGTTTCTAGGCAGTCACCCATCAAGGAACTGAACAGGCCTAGACCTAGCTTAACTTCAGCAAAGGGGCTGTATCACGTGCCAAGGGTCATACTAAGGTTATGAGGGACCTAAGGATAATGGAAGAGAAGAGCCAAAATGGAGAACCTAAAAGGCTATTCACATGGCTGAGAGGTGGGGAGGACCGGGAGCGGGGAGGCTGCACAAAACTTACCTTGCCCCCAGACAATCCTGCATCAGTGGTGGGAAGCGCAGACCGTGCTCCTACACGATGTGCACTGCTGCATGCAGTGTGGCTCTCCAGAGCCCGAGACAATGCATCCCGGCCTCCATGTATCCCACAATGCACCACATGGGTGTGGTGCATTGGAGGGCTACCCCCATGTGACTGGAACTCTAGGCACCTGTCTTTATGTCCACTTGGGTTGCAAGCAGTCTGAGCACACACACAACCTCAGCTAATGGCCAGGCTAAGAGGCTGAGGCAGGCGCATGGGCAGCATTGGGATCTGCGTGGATCCTGGTGCTTCACACACATAGCCTAACCCAGACTGGGCTGCCCTAGCCTGGGTTAGGCTATGCGTATGAATGCCCTTTAATTTTCCAAATAAAGGGTCTAAAGTAGGGCCTGAATGTTTGAACATGTAAGGCTACAGCCGTACTAGCCTGTGAGTTAATCTGGGCCTGCATGAGATCATATATATCTTTATTACTTATCCTTACTTACTTACAATTACTGTTTGTATAGAGCTTTCTATACTATTATTTATCCTGAGTTTTATTTTCAAAAATTAAAACTAGATCCCCTTGTGTCTGGAGCAGATCTCCAGACCCACTCTACCTGTTGCATGGGTTGATCCCAAGCCCTTCAACAGATCTGCTGATGCAGTTGATTGGAGGCAACAGCTATAAGACTTGGCCTCCATGAATTTATCGAAGCCCTTCTTAAAGCCATCCAGGCTGGTGGTTGTCACCACATCCTGTGGCAGCTATTGACCAGTTCAAACAATATCAGCCCCAGCACAAGTGCAAAATGAGGGGGCAGAGTGAAAGTGCACCTGTGGGAACATTCTCCATAGATGCCCTCCTAGCTCATCCCTTGACCAGGTGTGGAGGCTGTTCGTTTGAATGGTATTTGGAGCATGTGTTTTTGGGCCATTCAGATGAATAGCCCCCACAAATGTTCAAGGGATGTATTGGGAAAGAGCTGGGATATCCATGGAGGACATCCCAGCAGGCACTCTCTTGGCATGGCCCTTCCTTCTTCATGTGTGCTGGGGCTGGTATCATTTGGAGTGGCCCTGTGCTATGTTTCTGAGCATTTATTTCAGGAACAGCCTCTATTTTATAACAACCTTAGACCCTATTTTTCTAACATGCCAAACAGAACCTTAAAAAAAATACAGGAAAAATAACCAACTTGTCAAAGAGGATAAATTCTAGTCATTATTTAATGGGTGTGTGTGTGTGTGTGTGTGTGTGTGTGTGTGTGTGTGTGTGTTCAGTGACTTTTGCAGGGGGGGGGCAGGGAGTCTCAGTTCTTAACTGTAATTAAAGAAAGGGAGATAATCTCACCTAATATCTGGAAGGCACTTCGATCTTCCTTCCTTCCTTCTTTTTTCTCTGTTAGTTATCATTTCTCCTTAACCACCACCACCACCCATTTCTCATTTACAAAAATGTTCAGACATGCTCATGGACTGCGCGGGCTGCACTAGCAATGTGCAGTGTGTGTGTGTTGGAGGGGCAGGCTCTTCTACTAAGACTTGCCCAGCCCTACTTGGAGATGTCAGGCTTTGAACCTAGGACTTTGAACCTAGGAGATGTCAGGCTTAGAGCCTAGGAGAGGAGAGCTGGTCTTGTGGTAGCAAGCATGATTTGTCCCCTTAGCTAAGCAGGGTCCACCCTGGTTGCATATGAAAGGGAGACTTGATGTGTGAGCACTGCTCTGGGAAGAGCAGAAGGTTTCAAGTTCCCTCCCTGGCTTCTCCAAGATAGGCTGAGAGAGATTCCTGCCTGCAACCTTGGAGAAGCCGCTGCCAGTCTGAGAAGACAATACTGAGCTAGATAGACCAATGGTCTGACTCAGTATATGGCAGCTTCCTATGTTTCTATGTTCCTATGACTTTCTGCTTGCAAAGCCTGTGCTCTACCACTGAACTACTGCCCTGCACCATCTTTTTTATTTGGGGGGAGGGTGATGCCTGACTGGTGGGGCTAGCTAGTTGAGCTCTCTGTAGTGGGTTATGGCTTGTTTTCAACCACTTTTATTCTTTAAAATCTTTGATTATTGTATTTTCCTGCTGTGTAACAAGCACTGCATGATTGTTAGCCACCTGCAAACACCCGGGGCAAGGAAGTTGGGATTTTTTTAAAAAAAATTTAATTGAAACTGAGTATTTTCTTATATTATTTAGGTGAATAATTCCCATTCATTGCTATGAGGAAGAGTGAAAGTCTGTCCTTGGGGACTTGCTCTCTCTATCCTGCTTATGTTGGGTAACCTAACCTGTACTGACAGGGGTCCTGAAGTGGGGTGCTATGGCACTCCCCCCCACACACACCCCAGAGACCTTACAATATACAAGTCCTTTGGCCACAAACACATACATACCTCCCATGATAATGACAGGCATTATGATGTAGATGTACTAGTATCTAATAAAAACAGCAACAACTCTGCACAATGGTCAGCTCATTAATCTAATCTCTTCCCTCCTTTCCCATCAAGGGTACAATGAGGGGAAAATGCAGCTTAACAAGAGGCTCCATGTTTTCTGTGAATGCTATCCTAAGATTCCAAACACTTTGTGCTAAATCTTGCTTACCATAATTGCATGAATAGCTACATTGAAATCAATAGGCGTAGTTGCATTGTGGTTTCATGTGGGTCAAACTCCTTTCAGAATAGCATTATTTGCTCTCTTTTAACACTTCCTGGGCAACAGTGCAATGGCCGAGAGGTATGAGATAGTCACAGCGAATAAGAAAAACGTACTTGACTTCATATTGTGTCGAACTAAAGAAATATAGATTCAAGAAATGGGATGTTTTATTGCTTTTATTATCTTTGAACATATTCACCCATGCCTAAAAAGTTGGATTTTTGTCAATAAAACAACAAAATCTTTACCACAACACTGAGAAAAGCTAGCCTGAAAAAGATATAGATTTCAAAAAGATTTTCCCCCTGTTTATCCTTCTGACATTGTTGAAAACAAAACAGCTGTGATATTTTACAGCATTACACTATAGATGTGCACAATAGATATATCAGTGTCTAATGAGAAAAACTTGGCATTGAATGTACAAAATGTTAGCATGTGCCTGGACCTTAACAGACAACAATAGTTATTTAGCATCCGCTCAAGTTCTTTTGCTGCCCTAGGTATATACTGCCCTCTCATTTTGGTGTATATTTCCACCACAAGCATTTTCCTGATTACAACCTTTTCCCTCTGTATCATACAATTGAATGGCAAGAAGGAAAGGGGCCAAAAACAGGAAAATGGTGGAGTTGGGGGACTTTGACTGCAGACCTTTGGGACAATAGGGTCTGAGAAGGCATTTTGTTCCTACCTACAGGGAGCACCCTCTTTCCCCTGTCCTATACAAGTGAATGAACACTTTAATTAGAAATGGGAGAGGAGTCATCTCAGAGGACACATTTGCTCCACCTCTCAGATCCTGTCTCTAGAGTCGGAGGTGGTGAGAAGGAAATTGTGTTTATTCTTAGGAATTCCCAGTTTGTCCAGAGATCCCGACTCCTGTAATTCCAGACATCTGCTTCCGCTGCCTAGTGGGTTGGCCATGCAGTTGTTCTAACAACCTGTGAATCTTTCTGAATATGGGAGAGTAATCCATTTAGTGTCGTTCAAATTGGCCTCAACTCCTACTCTCATCCCTTGAACTGTTTCCATGGAATGTTCTCCATATTCAGAAAATTTTACAGGTTGCCAAACTGTCAGCTAATGCTGTAATGAATGGTTCTAATTACATGCAAGTAGCAGAGAGCATTGCCATTTTAATCAAATCTGATCCTTGTAAGCTATTTGGCAGGAGTACAAGAGAGAGCCTGAGGAAAGCACTGCCAAATCGTGAGTAACCTTTGGATTCTAAATTATGCTTGTCGATGGACTGAATACTCACGCACTTAGAGAAGGCTTGGTTTCTCTAAGTAGCTTCTATGGCTTCAACATAAATCATCATATTGATCATACAATTTCAAACATTAAAGGTTAACTAGCTAGCATCACAATACCAGTCAGATCACTAAGCCATCCTGTACCTTCCTCCTCAGCAAGGCCCATGTTGCCTAACTGTAATGCAGGCCTGCACAATCTGCAACTCACTAAGTCAAATGGAGCCCACCTGCCATAGACGGCCATTCATTCAGCATTTGATAAGTGCCCTGCTTCTACTGCCAGTTGCTATAAAAGGGATGGCATAATCACATCCAGACATTCTGTTGGATCATTTAGGGCGGCAGAAAATATCTGGGAATGCTAAGAGCTTTCATTGATCAAGCATTTTGACACCACCACCAAAATCACTGCTATCTTTTGTAGAGGAAGAGATTAGTTTAGGCTGCCTTACTTTTTCTCAGAACTCTTTCTCTTGCCAGCTTTGTTAAAATCATAACTCAATTCACTGTGTCATAGAGATCAAATAAATGAAGAGTGTGTCTGTAATTATATGGATCTCAATATTAAGTTGATGCCGAAATAAGATATAAACATTGCGTTGCTGAATCAAACTGTCTTATCTCATCCCCTGCTAACTGGGCAAAGAGGCACTTTTTACCGTGGTGATTCTCTTTATTTAGCAGAGGAAGAGTAACTGGCCCCATCCACCCCCAGCACAGTACTTCCAATGACTGTTGCTGGTGTCTATCTTGTGGTTTTTTTAGAATGTGAGCCCTTTGGGGACAGGGAGTCATCTTATTTGTTTATTTCTCTTTGTAAACCGCCCTGAGCCATTTTTGGAAGGGCGGTATAGAAATCAAATTATTGTTGTTGTTGTTGTTGTTGTTGTTGTTTACACAGTCAGACAGGTGTTATTGACTGGTTTGTTTTATCCAGACATCGAGTCCTTCCCAAGGACCTGGGATGCCAGAATTTTATCGTCAATGTTGTTGCTGTTGTTATAGATATTGTCGCAGAATATAGGCTGTTCCCAGAAAAGCTGCTTTTTGTAATTGGCTGGTGATTTCTGTGGCCCCTATGGTGTTGAGGTGCTCTTCAAGGTCTCTTGGAACTGCACCCAGGGCACCAATTACCACTGGGATTATTTTGGTCTTTTTCTGCCACAGCCTTTCAATTTCAATTTGTAGATCTTTGTATTTGGTGATTTTTTCTATTTCTTTTTCTTCTATTCTGCTATCCCCTGGTATTGCTATGTCGATTATTTTGACTTGTTTTTCTTTCTTCTCGACTACAGTTATATCTGGTGTATTGTGTGGCAGATGTTTGTCTGTTTGTAGTCAGAAGTCCCATAATATTTTTACATCTTCATTTTCTTCAACTTTTTCAATTTTATGGTCCCACCAATGTTTGGCTACAGGTAGCTTGTATTTTTTGCAGATGTTCCAGTGTATCATCCCTGCTACCTTGTCATGCCTTTGTTTGTAGTCAGTCTGTGCGATCTTTTTACAACAGCTGATTAGGTGGTCCACTGTTTCATCTGCTTCTTTACAAAGGCGGCACTTGCTGTTTATTGTGGATTTTTTTACTTTTGCTCTTATTGCATTTGTTCTTCATGCCTGTTCTTGCGCAGCCAGTATTAAACCCTCTGTTTCTTTCTTCAAGTTGCCATTCTTAAGCCATTGCCAGGTCTTGGTGATGTCTGATTTTCCACTTATATTGTGCAAATATTGACCATGCAGGGGCTTATTTTTCCATTTTTCTGCTCGGTTCTTGACTTGTTCTTTCTTGTAGGCCTGCTAGGTTTCATTGGTGTTGAATAGTTTTGCGTTATTGACCATTTTAGGTGCATCTTCTTCACTGTCCTTGATATATTCTTCAAGGCCTCTTTTCTCCTCCTCTACTGTTTGATGGATTTGCAGCATTCCTCTTCCACCTGAGCTGCGAGGGAGGTATAGCCTATCGACATCACTGCGGGGGTGCAGAGCATGATTGATGGTCATGATTTTCCTGGTCTTATGATCTAGCGTCTCTAGCTCTGCCTGGGTCCAGTCTATTATTCCTGCACTGTATCTGATAACAGGTATAGCCCAGGTGTTTATGGCTTGTATGGTGTTCCCGCCATTGAGTTTGGACTTGAGGATTTTTCTAACTCTCCTGATGTATTCACTTCCAATTTTTCTTTTAACTTCAGCGTGTGCGATGTTATCAGCCTGGAGAATGCCCAAGTATTTGTAATGTTCTTTCTCTTCCAGGTTCTTGATCTTGCTTCCACTGGGCAGTTCTATTCCTTCTGTTTTTCTTATTTTCTTTTAACTTCAGTGTGTGCGATGTTATCAGCCTGGAGAATGCCCAAGTATTTGTAATGTTCTTTCTCTTCTAGGTTCTTGATCTTGCTTCCATTGGGCAGTTCTATTCCTTCTGTTTTTGTTATTTTCCCTCTGTTCATTATTAATGCAGCACACTTGTCTAGTCCAAAATCCATTGCTATATCGCTACTGAATATCGCAATGAATCGAAGGCTTTCTTGTAGTCAATCCATGCAACACTTGGATTGGTTTTTCTTTTCTTGCAATTTTCTAAAATCATTTTGTCAATCAGCAGCTGGTCTTTTGTGCCTCTGGTGTTCGGGCAATTTCCTTTCTGTTCAACTGGGAGCTGTTTGTTAGTTATTAAGTGTTGCATCACTTCATCTGCTATTATTCCAGTTAATAATTTGAACATGGTTGGCAGGCAGGTTGTCTATAATTACTTGGAACTGCACCTTTTGCTGGGTCTTTCATGATGAGATGAGTTTTCCCAGTTGTTAGCCATTGTTCAATATCACCTCCTTGCCAAATGTGATTGAACTGTTTTGATAGTTGTTTATGAAGGCTTGTTAGGTGTTTAAGCCAAAAGCCATGCAGTTCATCGTGGCCTGGAGCAGTCCAATTTTTAATTTTCTTTGCTCTTTCACTTATTAATTCTGGTGTTATTATTAGATCTAGCACTTGTTGGTTACATTTTTTGACCTCTTTCATCCAGCCTGCTTTTTTATTATAATCTATTGGATTGTCCCATAATTTCCCCCAGAATTGCACTGTTTCTTCTTTATTTGGTGTTTCTAAGTTTCTTGCAGTTTCTCCTTCTATGCTTTGGTAAAAATGTCTCTGATTTGACTGGAATTGGAGATTCTGCCTGTGTTGTGTAATTCTGGCTTCATATCTGCTAATCTTCTTTGACACTGCTGTTATTTGCTACTTTACTATTTCCAGGACTTCTCTAATTTTCCTTGAATCTAGGTGGTATTTTTGGATCAGATACTGTTTGGTGTTTTCATTCTTCAGCTTCTTGTCTTTCATATCTTTCAATTTACTAGCATCTGGTCTAAGCCTGGAGATTTTATTTTCTAATCTAATCTTCCATTTAGGTGATGTACTGCTTTCTTTTTTTACAGGTCCATTGATCTTATATCCGAGCTCTTGTGTTGTTATTGTTGCTGCACTGTACATTAGTTGGTTTGTTTCTTGCAAATTATTGATTGTTATTTCTGCAAGTGCAGCATTGACATCTTTTAATACCTGAGCAAGTTGTTTTTGGCAACTGTTTTTAGAGCTGGGAGTCGAACCCTGGTGGTTGTTTGGTTCATGTGCTCAGTTATTTTTTGCTTTAGTTGTTGTTGCTTTTCTGTTAAACGGCATTCGGGTTTTTGAGGTGAAGGCAAAGGGGAGGTTGCCTGGTTTTGATTTTGAAACAGTTCAGCAACAGTGATATCCTCTATTTCCAACACCTCCTCCACCTGCGCCTGAGCAACTGCTTCAGTTGGTGATAATTCCTCTTCCATATCTTGAGCCTGTGTTGCTCTTTGCAATTCTTCCAGCTCAACTCCTGTGAATACTTTATTTCTTATTATGAATCTTCTCTGGTCTGCTAGCCTTTGTTCTGTTATTTCTGTGTCTGGATGCTTCTCTTTCCAAATTTGGTACATTCTTTTTAAATAACCTCTTCTAGTTGGACTAGACTTGTAATAGCAGATCATTATTTCCTTGTTGGCATTTTTCGTATTTTTTTTTGGTTAAGCGACGTTTCTTCCAGTAACTTTGCTGTCTTCAGCCCTGGTTGCTCAGCTGAAGATCCTGAGTCCTGTTGCCCACTTGCCACCAGATGTCCAAGGACTCCAGCACCTGGTGCGGTCCTTGTTGACCCGGGCGATGACCGATCCGGTATAGATTTATTAAAGTTACGTCTCACCATATTGTTGATGGGAGAGGCACTCTTTGTCTGGCTCCTCTGGTGAGACCTGTCCAGTATGGTTGGACCTCTGGCATAGCTCTTACCTTCCTCAGAGCACGCAAGCCCCACAACCACGCCAAGGTAGTGCCTCACTGAGGGTATTATTAATTATTATTATTATCATCATCATCATCATCATCATTATCCTGTTTTCTACTTATAGTGTGGCCAGCCACTACTAACTAACTTCTGAAACCTCACAGGAAGAGCATAGAGGCAATTGCTGTTTCCGGTCTTTTGGTGTGGGTCTTCCTCCCACCCCCATTAAGCTAATATCCATCACCATTTTTAAAAAGTCACCTTGTTGGAGGTTTGGCAAGAACACCAAACCCCACTTTTTAGTGAGCAAACCCCAGGGAAAGGGAAGTCCAGGAGGATGGCTGACTGACCAGCCTCCCTGAGAGAAGAAACCAGAGAAAACAATTAGTTCATATATGTGCCAGGCTCAGCTGCTTGACATGTCTGAAGCCACATTTTAAATTCCCTCTGCTTGTGCTTCATTCACATGCCCTCCACTTCTCGAGCAGCACAGTCAAGTTTCATTACTTTCATGTTCTTCTCTCAGGCCCTGCTCATGGCCCCACCACTAAGAGAGATCTGGTTGGCGGGGACTAGAGACAGAGCCTTTTGGGTTGTGGCTCCTCGGCTTTGGAACGCCCTTCCTGAAGAGCTTCGCCATGCTCTCTCCCTCAGTGTTTTTTAAAAACAACTAAAAACACACCTTTTCAAGGAGGCTTTTTAATGCTCCATCTCCAGGTAGGTTCTTTAGTTTTTATAATTCTTTGTTTTTAGCTTTTAAAATAACTTTTAATTTGAACTTAATACTGATTGTGGTTTTAACCTGACTTTTTAACATATTTACTCAATTTGGTTAATTTTATTACTTTTATTGTATATTATAGCTATTTTATTGTTGTGAGCTGCCCCAAGCAGTAATGTACCGGAGTGGCGGGGTATAAATATTTTAAATAAATAAATAAATACTTTTTTATAAATTCTCCCTTCACCAGCTGTTCACCATACTTTTTTCCCCTTAAGGAAAAAGCTGCTTCAGCCTACAGCTGCAGTTCACATTGGCTGCCCACACCACCAATAGAGCCATACTTTCTACAAAGAACTCCCATGCAAACCAATCATTTGCCACTTCTGCTAACTTTTTTGCCTCCTCTCTTTTCCTCTCTTACATTTTTCTTTTCCTCTCTTACAGAACATGTATGTGTAGACACCCTCCCTCTTTTCTAGGCTTCTTTCCTGTCCCTGCTAAGGTCCCTTTATTTCTGTCATTTTTATGCCACTCTAGCAATACACTAAACATTAGCTCTTTGCATACATTGCTTCCATGCTCTCATTGAGCTTGCTTTGCTGTATTCAAATTTCTGCAGATTCATGATGTTATTAGTCTGTTTTAATTTCTTTATTGGTCTTAATAAACCGTTTATTGGAGTATCTGACATACATGCATTTTGCTTCCCTTCCCTCTATCACAATACACTGTGTTGAGCATCAATATATCCCAATACATGTGTATCTTGTATGTCTGTGGGAATACTTGAAAATGGGGGAAAGCAGGGATGTTGCTAGGTACTTAAAGGGTCCAGGATTGGAACCCACACCCTATCGCCTTTGATAATTAATAATATTCCTCAAGAATATTTTTTAAAGTCTCTAACATTATAATACAGCTCCTATGAAGGTAGAAACTGCAGAGAGCTAAAATAAAGCTAGGGACATTCTCCTATAATCTGTGCAGGTGCCTCCACTGCTGTACTTCCTTTCTGGAAAACGTCATGGAGGAGGGAGGTGGCCGATGAGATTCGAGGCTCTGAGCAATTTATTGGAGGTTCATGCCTCATGGGCACCTCCCCGAGGATGCCCCTGGGGAAGAGAGAGAGTGAGAGGAGATTGTTCAGTCTGCAAAAATTCTGAGGTGCCTTTTGAAGTTGAGACATTTTGGCTAGCAACTTACCTGAGAGAAATAAGAACACAAATCATGAAACCACCATTGCATACTTATTTGCTGAACAACCAACAATTTTTTGACAGCATGCTGACATCCATCTGTGAAAATCTTTTCCAAAAAATACAGGTTACCATTAAAAGATATATACCTTGGAAAATATTTAGTTCTATGGAATGTTTATATGCAAACAACATATTAACATTCTTTGCATAATATATCAACCACATTGCATCAATTTAGGGAGTAACTCCACAGCTGACAAATCTTAACTTGAAGCCATTTGATAAAATAAGACTGTGTGGGAGAAATGTAAATTCACATCAGAATAGCTTGTGCAGTTGCCAATTACCTAGGTGCAAGATAAGATGTTTGTTATAAATTGCATTGTTTGTAGGCTGTTAACTTAATTCCTTACTGACCTTTAGGGGTTTTCCGCACACACATTCAAAGCATACCCCAGTCAGATACGACACACTGTAATAAAGTTGACAACAGACCCTTTCCTATGCTACTGCATTGATATGGGGCCTATGTGTCCCTAGAAATGAGGCAGGTGGCAGCTAGGGAGGAGAGCCTTCTTTGTTGTGGCACCCCACTTGTGCATGATCCATTGAATATTTTGCCAGGGTCTTCTAAACCTTTGGACCATCACCCTTGTGGCCATTGTATTTACTGTAGATATACTTGTATAATTACCAGTTTTAAGAATCATCTAAATCATATATGTTATACACTGAAATATTTTGCCACATGCAATACATCAAGTGTGATAGATTTTATTTGATGCCCTTGTGTGAAGGAATGAGGCACAAACCTCTTAATTATCTATATATTTTATTCTCCTAAACATACCCGTCGCTAATCCCATGTGTGGCAGCTCTCGCGAGAGCAGCTGCCTGGGGGGATAACGACAGGGATGGGAGACAATGGTGGCAGCAGGCTGGCCTGGCCCGGTCGCCAGTGGGCCAGAGGAGGCAGTGACAGGCCAGCCTGGCCCTGACCTGGCCGCTGATCAGGTGGGGGTGGCAGGCCGGCCTGGCCCAGCTGTCAGGAGGAGGAGGAGGCAGGAGGAGGTGGTGGCGGTGGGGGAGTGGGAGGAGGTGGGAGTGGGAGGAGGCGGCGGGGGAGTGGGAGGAGGTTCCCCCACTGGAGGAGGGAGTGGGAGGAGGTGGCGGGCCAGCTTTCCAGCCGGCCCACAAGCCAGAAACTTGGGGGGAGGAAGCAGGCAGGGGGAGCAGCCAGCCAGCCAGAAAACTGGGCATGCCAGCCAGAAGCTGGGCATGCCAGTTGGTGGGCGGGCGGGACAGTGGCGGTGGTGGGCCGGCCGGAGGCACAGATGCTCTGTGCCTGGCCTAGCTAGTTGTAAATAATATGTTTAGAATGCTGGCTGGATTCTGTGTTGCAGGCCTTGCCTACTCTACTGAGTTTTTTGGTGATTTTTGGCAAAGGTGTAAGGGCTGTGATCAGGGGCGTAGCCACAGTTGGGCGACTGGGTTCAAATAACCCAGGCCGCCGCCGCGCCTCATGGCCCTGACATCCCCCCCGCCCCCACATCTGACGTCAGATCTGGGAGGAGTGCTGGTTTAGCTCCCAAACAGGACTGCATGGCCCTGTTCAGGAGTTAAATGGCTGGTGCTGCATTCGCAGAGCGGCCAGGAGTGGCTCTTCCCTGCCTTAAAGTTAGGGAGAGCCACTTCTGGCCGTGCTGCGAACGCACTGCTGGCCCCAATCTAGCTCCCGAACGGGGCCGTGCTCAGGAGCTGGATGGCAAGCACTGCATTCGCAGCATGGCCAGAAGCAGCTCTCCCTGCCTTAAACGAAGAGCCACTCCTGGCCACACTGCAAACACAGCACTGGCCTGGATCTAACTCCCAAACGGGGCCGCGCAGCCCCGTTTGGGAGCCAGACCATGCTCCCTGCCTCTGACATCAGACATAGGGGGCGGGGTGAGAGGGGCCACCACCACAGCTGGACACGGGCCACCCGCAGTCTGGCTTCACTAGTGGCTGTGGCAGTGAACCCAGCCATACAAAATGTCTACTTGGTGGCAGCGGCAAAAGTATAGGTGGGATAGGCAGCTATCTCTCAACATATGGTGGCAAAGCGGTGGGATAGCCATTCACCCACACCTTGTTAGAAATGGTATGTTGGTAAGACATTTAGAGCACTGAAAAGACGTACTGGTGAACATCTGAGTAATATGAAATGTAAGAAAATTGGTGTTCTCTTTTAGCTCATTTTTTGGAGAAAACAATTCCTTTAGGGATGTACAGTTTGGGGCAACTAAAAGAATTACATATGGAAATGATAAAGTTCTACTCAAGAGAACATGGTGGATTTTGGAATTGAATACTTTGGCTCCACAGGGGTTAAATGAGGAACTTGATTTTTTGGCCATGCGTAAATGAAGTGTGTGATATTCCTTTAAGTATATGTTGGTAGAGTTAATGAATTACAGCTGGGTTGATTGGCCATAGTATAGATTTGTTCCTTTAGATAACAGTGTTATAAAGCTTGTGCGAAGGCAAAAGTTTACTTATAGAACTCTCTTTGGAACACCATAAATGTAAGTTGCCACAAGTATGATATATGTTATTGGTGATTCCATTTTAATTAGTTTTAGATGTATTTCTATGATGTGATCTAAATGTATTTTTATATATCATTTTAGTGCTCCCCTTGAAGAGATCCTTTTGTGTCTGAAACGTGTTATTTATTATTATTTATTTATTTAGCACATTTTTATACCGCCCTAACCCAAGGTCTCAGGTGTTGGGCTCAAATAAATGCTTCATAGCACCTTGAGATTTTGTCTTGTTCTTGTTTTAAAATAAATACATAATGGAACTCCATGTTACTCCTTCATCCAAGTAAAGACTGGCCCTTTTTAAAAAAAGTACTTGTCTAATTTACCAATCAAATGTTGTTAAATATAATCTAGTATTTAAAGCACTATTACAGAACTAGAACATAGAGAAAGCTTTATGCTAACTACAAAATCAATTTTTAAATGTTATAAACAATGACCCTTTATTCTAAACTACTACAACAAATTATAATCTGTAGATTTTAATCTTATATTCAAGAACCTGAACAATACCTCTTGGTTTTATTTGGAACTCAAAGGATATGTATTTACTTTAAATATTTATATTCTGCTCCTCCAGCACACTACTGCTTGGGGCGGCTTACAATAAAAACAAAATCCATGATAAAAGGGTAAAAGACAATAAAATACAATAAATCATCTTGAAGCAAATAAGACAGCCATTTCAATAGCCATATGAAATGTTTAAACTGAAATTAAACAATGCACACATAGTAACTGTGAAAGATAAAGTAGTGTTAAAATGTCATTGGGGTTGTAGTGCAGGACAGAGGGTGTCTGCTCTTAAATGAAAGGTGGAGTGGGAATGCCTGCATGCACTGTCATCCAGGTTCCTCTGTCAGATTGGGCTTTTTAAAAGCCAAGTTCTGGGTTACGGCCCATTTGACCCACGAGTATACCCCTTAGGTTCTGGCATCAATGGGATAGCAAGGAGCCCTTGTACCATCAGCTGGCATAATAATTCAATTTAAAACATCACTTAAGTAAGGACTTCCTTGTTTTCATTGAATAGTTGCCTTCCGTTCAATTTTGTCAAATAAGTGGGCAGCTGACAGGCATTCCATGAGCTATGGGATGCGTCTGTGAAAGGCAAAACCTATTCACGCACTTTCCACAGCACAAGGTTTATAAAAGGCTCTCCCATCTCTTCACAGAGCCTGCCGGATGCCCAGTGCTAAGATTGATCCAGCTCAAAGTGAATACGCCAGTACTTCTGCTCCCTTCATGCTTCATCTGCTGTAACTCATGTGTCAAAAACTGTGACCTACAAAGACAACAAACTGGGAAGAGGCAGGTGTATCCAAATCCTCAATGCAAGAAACAAAAGGAAGAAAGAGGCTTATAGAGTATTTTATGTTCATCTGGAACATCTCTGTTCATCTTTGTTTACTAGTGGGGGGAAGAGCCCGGGCAAAATATGGAAAATGTTAACATCAAAGATGATTCTATGATAGGACTAGATTCATATCTGCAGACTAATTCAGCCTGGGACACTAAAGAATTAGTGCCATTTTCTTTACAATAGTCAGACTTCTTATCTGTCTCCCAGACTTGGTTACGATTTGTAACTTCGCTTAATCCTTACTTTTATCTCGGCTGAGCTCGAACTCCGTACAATGTGTCTCGGTTATGTTTTTCTTATTGTCTTTTTAAAAATATCACTATGAATATCTCTTTATGTTTTATATCTCTATGTAGTTTTCTTTAAGTTCAAGAAATCTAATTATACCTTGTACCTTTTTACTTTCAATAAAACCATTATAAAAGTCAAGAATTAGTGCCATTTTCAGATATATGTTGTAACAAATTGGGAGTTATGACTATGGCCAACTATTTTCTTAGGCAGATTACTGTCTGATAGTCCAGGAGGCCAGAGGATCTCTGAATGGGGCCTTAATAGCCCATAAGTATCCTGACGGAATCCACCAGAGGATGGCATACTGTGCGGTGTGCCATTCATCAGAGGGATATGTGCAGGGCTTGCAAGCCGGCCAAGAGCCCATCCTCACTGGCAGCAGAGGCAGGGGAGGCTCTGTGTACACACTCAGCTGTGTGTGTAATCGGTGCTGTGCCACTACTGCCAGTGGTAGTGTCGTAGCAATGATTACATACAGCTGAGTGTGTTGTATTCTATCTAACAATATTTTATCTTGTTAGAAGTTTGTTCCAGTGGGAATCCTGTAGAGTTTGGGGGTGGAGTCAGAAAGGAAAGGGAGGGAAAGGAAGTTAAGTTGTTTCTGAATAAAGCTTCAGCCTAAGATAAACACTAAGCAAAGAAGGAAGCAACTATAAAACATTTGGTGACACGAAATTTTGAACCAGCTATGCATGTGAGCCTGCAAAGCTTGTGAAGGTTCCTGCATCTTCCTTTCATTGCTTTACTGGGCCTACATTCCTGAACTGCTGCATTCTGCTATTGTTGCTGATTGTTTCTCCAGCTTCCTGACTGGCACAATGCCCAAAGGTACTTTTTCCTTATCAATCCTGGACTCTGTTGTTCACTGGACGCCCACTGCAGCATGGCTCAGATCCCACCAAAACAGTTTTTCTTGTCCACGCTAAGAGAACCTGATCTTACCCGGAAACAATGAAGGTCCTATTTCTGTAATTACCACCTCTATACAGACCCCTAATTTTACTCCAGCAAAGCAGAAGGCTATATTGCTTCACTGCCTGGGCCCTGAAGGCCGAAGAATATGTACTCATTTGCCCTTTCTCACCAATTTGGAAGGGGGTGCCAACCCTACCAATTTGCCCTTTCCTACCAATTTGGAAGAGGATGCCAACCCTTATTAAGCTGCCCTTCAAATCTTAGATGATCATTTCAACCCTACTTTGAATGTGATTGTGGAACATTCCAAGTTCTATTCTAGATTCCAACTGCCCAGTGAATCTGTTGATCAATATGTCACAGCACTGCATGCCTTAAGTATAACCTGAGTGTTTGCCAGCTTTACTGATGAAATGATCAGCGCTCTGATTGTTATGAAAATGAAGGTTGCAGAATGTGAGCTGTCCACCTGGTTTTCAGAACAAACACCAGTGCAAGGTTTAAGACAACTTTACTTGCGAGACAAACACTTAGAAGTCAGTGCAAAACTTGCTGACTCACACACAGGAATAGGAAGGAGAATAGAAACTTCTAGCTAGCCAAGCCAGCACAGAGGAAACTACAGTGCCCCCTCCAGCTTCAGAGCAAATTACATGCAAACTATTCACAGTAAGTTAGGCTGCAGCTGTTGCATATCCCAGCAAACAAACTCCTCCAAACTGCATGAAAAACTGCTACTGGATGGGAAACTTACTTTGGATAAAGATCTAGAGATGGCTAGAAGGGTAGAAAATGCTCTTCACTATGCCAGCTCGATTCCTGAAATCCAGGCTTTTCATCCTAAATCCTTCCAATCCCAATCTTCTCATATGGCACTGCCCCCAGAACGTGGCAGCACAAGAAAGGAGGAGGTTCTGAGGTGGAGACTGTCCACAAAGCCAATTTTGCTCACTGTCCTGCACTGAAAGTCATTTCCAACATGAGCAAGAACAGGGGATACATTGCTAAGGTTTCCAAGTCTGCAGTCCCCTCTATTACTGATTCACCATATGGTAAGGATGGGGCAGATGAGCCACTTCCTGACAGCTTTTTGTGACTCTCAAAGCCTACTTCTCCACATTGTCAAGTAAAACCTAATGGCCATGAAGTGCGGATGATGGCTGATTCTGGTTCTCTATACACTATCATTTTCTTTATGCTTTTCAAGAAAACTCCTCACTACATCAAATCTGCACTTGCAGCCTTCAGACAACCACCCATGGGGGTGTAGAGGTCCCCCTATTATTAATTATTATTATTTATTTTCACAATTTATATCCCGTTCTTCCTCCAAGGAGCCCAGAGCGGTGTACTACATACTTCGGTTTTCTCTTCACAACAACCCTGTGAAGTAGGTTAGGCTGAGAGAGAAGTGACTGGCCCAGAGTCACCCAGCAAGTATCATGCCTGAATGGGGATTTGAATTCGGGTCTACTCGGTCCTAGTCCAGCACTCTAACCACTACACCACGCTGGCTCTCATTAAAGGATACTGTCCTAGAATACAAGGGATGCACTGAGAAGGGAAAGTGTATATGTTGCAAAAAGGAGTCTCAGTATTGGGCTGGAAAGGTCAGAAAGACCTATGGATAGTGTTTGATGCAAATAGCACGGAATCTGCATTACAGATGATGGAGCATTAACAATATTGTATTTATTGTTAGATTTCTATACCGCCTTTCATTAAAACAATCTCAAGGCGGTTCATGCAAAAGTTAAAACAAGACTACAAAAATTAAACAATTAAAATATCAGATCGAATATAAAAATACAAATCTGATTTTTAAAAAAACAACCAAGCAAAATATAACCATAAAATACAAAGAAGCCTCAATAGGAACAGTCATATAAAAGCCTGGGTAAAAAGCCAAGATTTCACATGCTTTCTAAAAACTGTGATTGAGACTGAGGAGCGGATGGCCACTGGGAGAGCGTTCCAGATATTGGGGGCAACAACTGAGAAGGCCCTATCTTGCATGCACGACAGCCAAGCCTCTCTCATTATCGGTTTAGCCCCCCTGCCCCCCACCAATGTCTGTGTCAAGCGGGCAGCAACCTTTGGGAGTAGACGGTCCCTCAGGTACCCAGGGCCCAAACCGTGAAGGACTTTAAAGGTCAAAACTAGCACCTTGAATTGGACCCAGAAACAAATTGGCAGCCAGTGCAACTCTTTCAAAATGGGTGTGATGTGATCCCAGCAGGCAGCTCTAGATAAAATCCTAGCTGCCACATTTTGCACTAGCTACAGTTTCCTAATATTCTTCAAGGGCAGGCCCACATTGAGCATGTTACAGTAATCCAGCTGTGATGTGACTAAGGCATGGGTAATTGTGGCCAGATCTGCCTTCTCAAGAAAGGCAGTATCTTACTCGAGAAAGGCAGTAATGTCCTCAGTAGCTGGCACACTAGCCAAAGCCGTGCAAAGGCACCCCTGGCCATTGCCTCCACCTGAGCTTCCAAAGTAGAGCCGGGTCCAGCAATATCCCCAAGCTGTGTACTTGCTCTTTCAATGGGAGTACAAACCCATCCAGAACTGGTATAATCTCCTCATCCTGACTGGCTCTCCTGCTAACCAACATTACCTCCGTCTTGTCTGGATTCAATCTCAGTTTATTAGCCCACATCCAACCGTGATGGCCTCCAACCCCCAGTTCAGGACATCCACTGCCTCCCTAGGATCAGCTGATAGAGACAGAGCTGAGTGTCATCAGCATATTTCAGTCCAAATCCCTGGACAACCTCTCCCAGCTGAAACAAGCCTCCCAGACTCGGGGGTCTCCTCAAGATGCCCTGTGCACTCGCATGGGGCATCCTTGGACTTCCAGGGACTAGGCGGCCCCCGACCTCTGCCACCCCAACTGGCTCTGTGACAGAGCCGGTAATCCTGTGGGCGGCCAATCAGCCGCCCAGGGATGGCTCAGCGATCGTCTGTGGGGAGGGGTAAATTAATCTGCTCTCCCCGCAAACCCACTGGAAGCTCTTCTCACCAGTCATGAGAAGAGCTTCTATGTGTGGTTCCCCAGAGGTACATCAGAATCCAATCCGGCCCACCACCAGATCTGAGTTTGACACCCCTGGTATAGTGCATTTTTGAGAGAGAGAAAATCCAAGCCCCAATATTTTAATATGTGGAAAAAATATTTGGGGGCGGTGATTCCTGTTGCACCCCCTGTAATTTCCTGCTGGATCTGCCCCTGGTTGCCATGGAGGCCATGAAATCCTGAGCTGCTCCTACTAGGGGGGCCTCAACATGGACATTTTATGTTTCTGAATAAAGTTTTGTTAAACATAAGATTGCTTTGTGTTTAAGAGGGAAACAGCTATAAAAAAGTGTGCATGGAGCCTCCCCTGCCTCCACTGTCAGCAAGAATGGGCTGTTGGCTGGATTGCAAACCCTGCGCACATCCCTCTTCGATTAATGTACTCTGTTAGTTGCTCCAATCTAATGCTTAACTTAGTGCATTTGAAAATATACCAAATATTACAAAGACATCAAGATCCAGAATCGTCCCAGGAACCCTTCTCAACACTTGGGGAAGTAGGAGGATAACAATATGCTTTTTAGCAGTAGAAATTACCAATTAATGCTGTTTGACTGACAGGTCTGGACTTATACAGTTGACAACATCCAGTTCTTGATAAGGGTCATGCTTTTTCAATAATGAATGAGAGGCAAAGGAGGGTATGTATGGTATCTAGGCATTATTTGGTGTCAATGTTCATTGCAGTATTTAGTAATGCAAATATCTGTGGTCCACCATGTTTCTTCTAATTTTGATTATATCATCGCAGGAAGGTGACTCAAGAAATGTTAAAAAATCAAAGCAGTCCTCTTCCTTCCATCTCTGCCCCCCTCAGCCAATGCATATAGGGCTGCATGCAGATCACAGAGCACCAACTATGGTGCAGGCCAGTGAGAACCTCTGACAGACAATCTCTACAGCCATCCACCTGTCTTCTTCTCCCCAATGGCCTGACCCACAAGATACTTCTGTCTACTAGATGTGGCTGTGATGGATGGCTTCCCTTTTTAAACCCTGACCAAAAACAACTATTTGTATTTTCAAACTGTAAGACTCCATTTCTTGGTAACCAGAAAGTCACACAGGCAAAAAGCACAACTTTTGCTCTTCAAGTCAGTCAGTAACTATTTGAGAGATAGGCTAGCAAGATTTCCTATCTCCTGGAAACCGCAAGTCTTTCTGTTCTCTAAAGTATCCAGGGAGGCCAGTTAGACATCATGCCCCAACCAGGGAGACAACCTCATCTAGGGGATTGACCAGACCTAGAATGTGTGTTCTTAGTCACCTCAGTTCCTGTTGGGTTGAGCAGGAAACCCTTGGCCTGCTTGGCTCAACCCTGACTGGAGGAGATTATTTCTCTTCCCCTTATCTGCCCACTGTGGCCACTGAAAAATGCCTTTGGAGATTGTCTTTTATCAACTATTGGATCCAGCTATCCAATGGGAAATCTTGATTTCTGAGTTTTCTTCCTGGTAAGAAGAGATCCTGTATGTTCCCAGCTGGAAAAACGCATTGCAGCTGTAGTGTACTTGCTTACAGAGTTTCTTGTAGTACTACAGATCCAGGGGTGTAACTATAATAGGGCAAGGGGAGACAGTTGTCTGGGGGCCCACCGCCTTGGGGGCCCCCCAGAGGCAAGTCACATGACTGACTCCCCCAGCCACACACCCACCCAGGCTTCCTTCAATTGTATTCCTCCTCCGAAATTGATGTGAGTGTTAAGACCTGGAGGTACCAGAACAGCATGTCTTTCTCTAGTACCATTAAATGACTTGCATCATCCACAATTCACAAAACCTTTTATAAAAATAATTTCGGATGATGTTCTATGGTGGCACATAGGAGATATAAATTTTACTATGCTTTTTGTTACCACTATTCAGCCTCATTTAAGATTTCTTTACTTCATGAGCTGAGCTTCAGTGGAGGGGAGGGGGCATTTTAAAATCTTGTCTCTGGGCCCACTCCAACCTTGCTAAGCCCCTGTATAGATCCCAGCAGTCTTTGCAGCAGAGATAAGAAATAGCAGCGCAAACAGATTGGTAAGGAACAAAAGTCTTAGTAAACATGGTAAGTAAGTTGTTGTTGTTAAAGACCTAAATATAACTTACAACTCTAGAGTCAGTTGTTAAAGATTAAACAAGAGTTCACACCGGCAGCCATATTTCCTGGAATGGCTTAAGATGTTGATAGTTCTTTTGCAAACTTAAGAAGCCTTCCTGATCTCGTATCAACCAGATCAGGTAGTATGCCAAAAATGCATTTTACTGTTTGAACTATTCTTCCTATTTTCAAGTATGCTTTGCTTCTTCTTTTGTAATAAAACCATCTTTTTACCTTTTTACTATCATTAGGCTGTGCTTGGTTTTAGACTCATTACTAGTCCTACCCAACCCCTATTAGCTGTACAGTATTCTTTTGGGGACTTCCCAAGAATCTCCAGGAGACTCCTGGGCAAATGGTGAACAACCACAATTTTGGAGGTGAGCAACACATCCAGCCACCTTGAGAATGGTTGGTGAAAAAAGTTTCAAAAAGAGTTTAAAGTGCTTTTAATAAAGCATACCTGGAGGCTTTACACACAGGGCTTCTGTTCTGCCCCGAATCTCCTTAGGGAGAGAGTGTGTGCATTCACACACCAGCCAAACTTACCCCGAAGTCCCATCGAGATTCTTGGACCCACTTCACACACAAGTCAGGCTTTGTCTTGCAAATTCTAGCTTATCTCGAGGTATTTCCAGATTTTTAAAATGCTGATTTTAAGCTACTTTTTCTGAAAACGCTGGAGCAAACGGAGAGGCACTGACATAGAATCATTAGCATGATAAGAGGAATGCTCTCTTCAGAAATGCAGATCTATCTCTGTAGGGAGCTCTCCCCCCCCCCCGCCTCCCATTGGCTAGAAGGAAAACACTACGTCTGCATGTGGGCTTGTTTCAAAAGAAAACCGAGAGCAGAGGGGAGGGGCTGCTTCCCTCAATGCCACGAGTGTAGTTCAAAGTGACTTCACTCAACATTTACCCCGAAGCTTGAAGCCAAGTGCAAATATCTCCCTGGTGAGGATACTTGGAATATTTGGAATAAATGGACTGGCGGGAATGCTGTCCATGTAGCCATTCATTCCAAGATTTGACCTTCTATTTCTCCCCTCGGCTTTCATGGAGGTAGCCCCATCGGCAGAAGTGGGGGCTTTACAATAGGGCAATTCCACATGGTACTGTGAGTATACAGGTCATACAGGATATTACCCACACTGCCATTTCTAATCAATTGGATATCATTGGGATCGTCCATTTAAATTAGCAATTCTTTTAAAAAAAGAGTATATAACCCACAAGAAAATAAAAGCATGGTACTGCTCTCTCTTCTGTTTTTTGGTGTGCATGTTATTTGGATAACATTTGAGCTGAAAGTTGTGTTTATTACCACTCATCATTTGTTCTGCTAGATACCCTTGACCAAAGAACGGTACACTCCTATCTGGGATGGTCGTCCTCTTCCACCGAGCATGCAGCTTCAGGAGGGACACACTTGGAGCGGTGAGGGAGGAAGGGGACACCCACCTAGCCAGCCAGAGCAGCCGAATCAACCCCAGCGATCAGTGGGGTGACAGATGTTGCAGCCAGATTGCCCTCACACCCAGATAAATTTTCATTTTTGCAATGGTTAGATTGAATGTGTTGTGTTTTTTAAAATCTGAAAGATGGACCTGATTTAGATATGTAAATGTTCTCTTCTGTTGAAAATAATGAAATATGCCATTTTATAAGGAAACAAAAAATGAGGCGTTCCCAAACACCAGCACCACCACTATAGCCCTATTTTATCATGTAAATCCAGCTGGGAAAGTACTGGATATCCCACTTAACACAAGAACTGTTTTGCTTGGAACTAACACTCCATTGTTCTTTCCCATCCAGATTAGGTGAGAAAAGCATTTAAGTGTATACGAGTCGTGATTTAAATAAAATCTACACTGTCTGTATTTTAGACTTTCAGTCTGATGCTGCCTGGAAAAAAACAAGCCCAATGAAAACTAAGGTACAATTTTATTTTTCCTCATGCCAAAGCACGTGAATATTTTAGAATATAAAAACATAGGGCGCCAGATGTTAAAATGTGCTAGGCTTTTTTGAAGTGTTCTTTTTACTGCCAGTAATCTAAAAACTTAAAACGACTATGGTTATATTTAGATTGTTGGGATGTTGTTGCCACGTTGGTCACAAACAATTTCTGTTGCTGAGCATCAATGAGGTGTTCTTATATGAAATGTTGTTACTTTGTCACTCCCAGAGAATGAAATGCACTTGCTGTAACTCTTCTACTCTGGATTTATTTACTCAGCTTCTGAAAGGACCAACATGAAGAGATTTCTGTTATGTTAGGGTGATCCATTCCTTCCATTAGGCCTCAGACATGGGGGGAGTTCTGGTAAACCTATTATGGAGTCCAGTACTTAGAGGCAAATGCAGGACTAAGGATCACATTATCTTATATATATACACACACACACAAACACACACACATGTGCACATACACACTGGAAGGTGGGAGAGAAATCTTGTCAGCAGCTGTGCCGTGCCAGCCACCATATCAAGTAGGGTCCCATTATATCTGTCATTGCTAAGGATCTACAGACATGTGAACAACAAACAACTCTGATTTAGACACACAACATAGTAACAAGCAAGCAAACTTCTACTCATATGGCCATAGGTGCCATTCAAGAACCTGAAATATGACCTGGTCGTGTTTGGAAGGGAAGTGGCATGCAGGGATATGCCAAGTTTTCTCTAAATGTCCATGCAGAATGTTTTGTATACTGAGACAGGATATAGATACATACACTTTCATAATAAAATGTAAACAAATGGAGCAATTGCTTTAAAAATATTGTAAAACTTTTTAAAAATCTAAACAACTTAAAAAAAAAAAAAACCTTAACAGCAGCAAGACCCATGGAAGCCATATTATAGACCATTGTAGCATTCTGTTCCCAAAAGCTTGATTAAATGGATTGATCCTTAAAAACCCAAACAGGTCTTCCTAAAAGTTCATTTCACAGGCTCGGGCTAAAATGAAAAAGTCCTAAATCTCCCAGAGTCAGTCCTAATCTCTTTTGTTGGGCTTATGCAAGAGAAGTAACCAGGGATCTATGCTCAATGACTGCTGTAGGTAGCAATAAAGGTAGAGTGTGCCATCAAGTTGATTTCGACTCCTGGTGCCCACAGGGCCCTGTGGTTTTCTTTGGTAGAATACAGGAGGGTTTTACCATTGCCACCTCCTGAGCGGTATGAGATGATGCCTTTCAGCATCTTCCTATATCGTTGCTGCCAATATAGTAGCAGCAGGGATTCGAACCGGCAATCTTCTACTTTCTTGTTAGTCAAACATTTCCCCACTGCACCACTTAAGGTGGTTATAGGACATCTTAAAAGAAGCCAGTTAAGTTTAAGCTAGAAGTCATGAGGGATTTGTGGCTACCACCAAGAATGGCCCCACATCTCTTCCCTTGTCTCCTGGTAATACCTAGTTAATGAAGTTGCACAATGTGACATCGTAGTCCGTTTCCCCTGCTATGTAAGCAGCAGCCACTGAAGTGGAGTGGGGGTGGAAAACTCTGCACACGGGGACATAAACAGGGGTGTAGCTATAATTGAGCGGATGGGTCAAGAACCCAGGCCCTCCAGCTCCTGAGGGCCCTCCAGCTCCACCCCTGCCTATTTTCTTAATTATTTCCCTCACTCTGAGGCACCGGAGAGAGGGCCGAACATGGGCCCACCTCCCCTAGCTACACCCCTGGACATTAATTCACACATTTTCTTTTACAAAGTGGGGTGATACGAAGTGGAGATGCATCAGGAGAGCAGCTGATTGTCCCTCCTAACATCTAGGTTGGCCCTTCTTCTCTCCTCAGTGAATGGCTGATATATTTCTCCGGCCACATGTCTGTCAACTGATAATAATCTGTGAAGCTTTCAGCAGCCACAAGCTATTGCTGAACTTGCTAAATGGCTTAGGAGATCTTTTCCTTGTAGCTTGATTATCTCACCACTTCTGAGATATAGTCTGTGCCCCCAAAGAATAATTTGTTAATGTTCCTAGCTTGCACTCTATAGTTTCTTGTGCAGCATAATAGCATACTAAATAGGTTATCTTGTTTTATTGAAAGACAACAGTTAGCTAGCACAACCGCTGCTGAAGGCAAATTACATCTGGCAATTATTCCAACTGCACCTACATAAGAACAGCCCTGCTGGATCAGGCCCATGGCCCATCTAGTCCAGCATCCTGTTTCACACAGTGGCCCACCAGATGCCGCTGGAAGCCTACAGGCAGGAGTGAAGGGCATGCCCTCTATCTTACTGTTACTCCCCTGCAACTGGTACTCAGAGGCATCCTTCCTTTGAGGTTGGAGGTAGCCAATAACCCTCCAACCAGTAGCCATTGATAGACCTCTCCTCCATGAAGTTATCCAAGCCCCTCTTAAAGCCATCCAGGTTGTTGGCTGTCACTACATCTTGTGGCACAGAATTCCACAAGTTGATTATGCGTTGTGTGAAAAAATACTTCCATTTGTTGGTCCTAAATTTCCTGGCAATCAATTTCATGGGATGACCCCTGGTTCTATTGTTATGTGTGAGAGAGAAGAATTTCTCTCTATCCACTTTCTCCACTCCATGCATGATTTTATAGTCCTCTATCATGTCTCCCCACAGTCATCTTTTTTCTAAACTCCAGGTGTTGTAACCTTGCCTCATAAGAAAAGTGCTCTAGACTCCTGATCATCTTGGTTGCCCTCTTCTGCACCTTTTCCAGATGTCCTTTTTTAGATGTGGTTACCAGAATTGTACTGCTAAGACATAAGGCACAAGGCAGCCAGAATCCGTTCCTGTTCCTAAGGTTTTAATGATGGCTTAAACTACAGTTGGCTGAGAGAACATTCCACTAACATGGTGGAAAACAGAGATCCAGAGGTGCTGGGTTCTTTCTTCAGCTAATTCTGCTGAAAAGTTTCTTGAAGATCAAGAAACAGAAACTGAGATGATATGAGAAAAATTATTTGTTTATTCCATCCCTTCAAGGTGGCATACATGAGGGCTAGTCCATTTTATTCTCACAATATGCATGCAAAGTACCTGTCTGAGATAATCATTCCAGTTTGCCCAATTATGAGGTCAGCCCTGTTTGCCCCAATTAAAACAAAACAAATACCTGTAAATGTATTTGCTCACTTTATCTCTTGATACCTTTCACCTTTCAGAGTCCTCCTTTCTGTGTTGTTTGTAACCTTTGCACCTCTCTTCCCTTCCTTTTTACCCCACATAGATTGTATTACTCTATAAAGCACCATGCACAATCGTCCATCATCAACATAATCATCATCAGCTCAAGGAGTGTAATTCACACATGTCACTGATGTCTATTTCAAATCCTACAGAATTGTATGCAAAGTGCGGAGAATATCCTGTTTCTCCTATTCCAAATACCGGCTAAGAAACTAACTTTGTAAATTTGAGAGCAGAGAAGGAAACCTGTAACCCACCATGAGATTTTATAATTTGGCAATATAAAAATTATCTGTGGGTGTATAAATTTACTGTTAACTAAACAGAAATGTAATGGGCAAGACAGCTTCCACCTTCAGCTGCTTTGATGTTATAAGCAAGGTATATTACCTTAAGTGGCGCAGCAGGGAAATGCTTGACTAACAAGCAGAAGGTTGCCGATTCGAATCCCCGCTGGTACTATATTGGGCAGCAGTGATATAGGAAGATGCTGGAAGGTATTAGCTCATACTGTGTGGGAGGAGGCAATGGTAAACCCTTCCTGTATTCTACCAAAGACAACCACAGGACTCTGTGGGCACCAGGAGTCGAAATCAACTTGACGGCACACTTTACCTTTACCTTACAGCAGCTGCAGTACTGTATTTACCTGAATCCAAGACTAAGTTTTTTCAAAGTTCTTTGATGTTAGAAATTGGGGGCATCATCTTAAATTCAGAGTGCTGTTCCTTTTGGGTAAATACAGGTATAACCTTATTTAACTTCTACCTTTTAAGGAGGTAATCTTAAATTCAGCGTCATATTCTATTAGAGTAAATACGGTAACAGTTACAGAATGTCCATGCTGTAGTGTTCAGCAGTCTAGGATCGGCTGCTGTCTTCAAGGATAAGGTCTACTGAGGCTACTGTCCCAAGTGCATGGACCCAAAAATTCTCTCTTGCTTCCAATGTCACTGCATCTGATGGCATCTTTATTGCAGTAATTGACAAATCAGTTTGTGTTTACTGGTATTTGTTTGGCTACTGGTTGTTCACATTTTTTGATAGTAGTTACAGACTTGTGATTGCAGAATTGTGCACTTGGGTCATTTGTTGACTTACCCACATACTGCATCCTGATCATTTATATCCTCGCATTTTGATTAGCCTTATGTTGAGGATGTTCCATCCTTATTGCAGGGATTGGATCAAGGCTATATTGGCACCAGTTGATTTTTCCAGGATATAGCCAGGATATTCCACAAACTCTTTGTGCAATCTACATATCATTCCACTAAGGTCCCACTTCCAACCTTTGTACTGGAAAATCAGTGCCTTATTAAGAGGATACAAACTTTCTGCAAATGTCCAGGCATTGCAAGGGACATTGGGCTTAGTAGGTACCTCAGCCGGCTATTTCGATCTGCAAGCTACAGAATGTAACTTGTCGTTAAGGGGAGGGGGGGAACCCTGTTTGGATTCAACAATATATCAGAACATCAAAGAATCCAAATGTTATATACGAATGTTTTAATATAATAGTAATAAAATTAAAAACTGTCCAACTATGCAAGATATAATAAATCTGAACCAATAAAAATCTATGTCTCAATAAAATTAAAACAAAATTATCCTTGAGATAGCCACGCGCCCCCCGATCCCCACAGCCCCTGCCAGCTCCATGACGGAGCCAGCAGTCATGTGGGCGGCCAATCTGGCCGCCTAGGGCTTCCATTTGATCGTCTGTAGGGAGAGTGGGCTAAGCCCACTCCCCCTGCAGAACCTCCTCCGGTGCTTCACACTGATCATGTGAAGCACCTCTCTGTGTCCAACTGGAAGGTCCAATAGTTTGTTTCACAATTACAGACAAAATTATCATGTTCTAATTGGAAGATGAAGTATCTTGTCGTAACTCAGCCAGCATCTGATCAGTCCTGTGTTGTTGCCAGATGCGTTTTGACTATACCAAGTCTTCTTCAGTGGCAACTGTCTCTTATCAGTCTCCACCCAACATAAGGATTGAACTGCTGTTCGGAGAAGCCACTGAAGAAGGCTTGGTATAGTCGAAACACGTCTGGTAACAACACAAGACTGATCAGATGTTGGCAAAATTACGACATGATACTTCATCTTCCAATTAAAACATGATACTGGGAACATTTATCTATACAGTGCTTTTCATCAGCAATTTTGAAATGAACTATTGGACCTTCAAGTTGGACACAGACTATCTCAAGGATCATTTTGTATTAGTTTTATTGAGACAGATTTTTATTGATTCAGATTTATATTATAGCTCTAATCTAAGTATAAGGGTAAAGAGTTCTAACCTTGCTGTTTCCCTGATCTGCTTGTTTGGGATGTGCAGGGATTTATTTAGTTTTTTAAAATGAGGAAATAGTCAGCTGTGTTAAGGACCTTCACCAGCAGTATGAAATCGTACCTTCATCTTAATTGTACCTTTTTATCTTGCCAGTTCATCTGCTGTTTGTGTGAAACAGGCCTTATCTGATTCCCCCCCACTCCCACCCCCCACCCCACCCCACCCCCACTGAATAAAACTTAGCTCCTAAAAGAGTGCAGTCTTGTTTGAAACAGTATTCAATAGAATAGGATGTTCCAGTGTTGGTGGTTTTAAGGATTGCTGCCATAGATACAGTTGTCCCAGCATTGCCACTACCCCATTGAACCTTCCTGCATTACTTGTCTTTATTGCAGGAAATGCCTCAGATATTTCAAACACTGAGGTTAGCAAAAACGAAATCTCATTGAGTTATCGAAGATAATTGGCATATTTTCAAGTACCATCACTGTTACAAGCATAATAGTTTTGAAGACATGGAATTTATGACAACAAACAAAACAAAAGCTCTTTTGAAAGGTTTGCAAAGTTAAAGTGACTAATTAGCTAGTTCTTTTTATTTAGCTGGCGTTATTGTAATAAATCTCCTTTCCTATTGGGCAACTTTTGTCCACCAAAACTTCAGTTTAACCAAGCTTCCCGAGGGGTTTAAAGAGAGTGAGGAGGCCACGGGCTATAGTGTTTGAACTGTGTTTAGGGGAGCTGGTTAACAATACCTACAACATGTGGCGCAGTATGGCTCAGGCATACAATAGCTCAAACTATAGATTGTTTCATTCTTCATGCCATTCACCCTCTACAGTCTTGCTATATCCCAAATGTCTTCAATTTCTAATATATTCTATGATAATCTAGGTTGTCAAACTGTTAGAGCCTACCACTCCAAACAAAACCCCCTTTTCCTTTATTATTGAAAATTGGAAATGTGTTCTCTAGGAGTCTGCCTGGAGAGAGTATATGCTCTATTAATGGAGGTTTATAGAGGCTTTTACAATTCCTATGGTAACCCAGTAGAAAGGCCGTTACCATGGGGACTAGCCAAGCCTATATAAACCTTCAGTCTTCATTAGAGTATCTCTGAGAGTGAATGCTTTAACAGTTAGCATTCTGGAATAGCTAACAATAATCTCTGCTTTGGTGGGGGGAATCTATTCTTTCTTCCTGCTGGAGATGGATTTATCTTGCCAGCTTTCCAAAGATAATATTCAACAACCTGTACGCTGATTGTCCTTCTCTTCTAGAATGCAGCTTCCAAAATGACTAGACACTGTAGGTTGCATGGCCATTTGCAAAATATGTTGCCCACTAAATTAACCATGCATTCCAAACAGAGAACTGAATTTGAAGCCATCAACTGAAAAGTATTTCTTTGAGAAGAAGTAAGAAAAGTTATAGCCCAATGGGCCCAGTTTACTAGCCACTTGTCCCTGGTAAATCATTTTCTCTTCTGCAGGAGATTACGCAGATGTTCATCCTGCTGCTTTAGCCAGAGCTCCCAACACTTCAGGGCATGGAATTATCATACTTCACATTTCAGCCCCAGATCTCTGAAAATGTCTGTAGTGCCTATGTAAATGAACATTTACAAACACTAAGGATGGAACCACCCTAACTCACATTAACCCTATTCTTGCATTACACCATCTGTGCACAGTGTAAACTCAATTCAGTCAGCATACAGCAGTATATTAAATCTGTATTCTACATTTTCAAGGGATCCAAAGTAGGGTTGGCAAAGTGAAATTCAAATCCCAAGGCATAAGAAGCTGCCCTATACTGAATCAGACCATTGGTCCATCTAGTGCAGTATTGTCTTCACTGACTGGCAATGGCTGGCTTTCCAAGGTCTCAAGCAGGATTCTTTCTCAGCTCTACCTGGAGATGCCAGGGGATGAACCTTGGGCCTTTTACATGTAAGCATGAAGATGCTCTTCCACTGAGCTGTAGTCCCATTATAGCACTCATGTCACCCATCCAAATGCAAAGACAGATCCTGCTGAGCAAATGGTACAATTCATGCTTGCTACCACAAGACCAGCTCTCCTCCCTAAACCATCTGAGAATTTGCAAGAGAACCTCCCTAAACCATCTCTCCTCCCTAAACCATCTGAGAATTTGCAAGAGTTTCTATAAAAGTGAAATTTCTCAGGAAGTTTCTGCACATTCTGAGAATTTCCATTATGACTTTTCAAATGAGTTTCTATAAAAGTGAAATTTCTCAGGAAGTTTCTGCACATTCTGAGAATTTCCATTATGACTTTTCAAATAGATGCTTATACATTTACACAAGAATATATATGTGTATGTAGACATCTGTGCATGTATACAATGCATCTGGGACATTCGGCAAAATCAAAGGAGAAGATACCTGTAGTACTCAACCTTTTCCATGTCTGTTTCCCTTGTAAAGGTTTTCACAAGGCAATTCCACCCCAAGTAACACTTTCCTTCTGGTTTTGGAACCTGGCTGGGGGGAAACAGGTAAAAGTGGTTAAGAGGCATATGCTGCAAAAAAATCAATAGGCCAGGAAAGGGTTAAGCACTCCCCTTCCATCTTCAGCATGGTGATGGAGAGGCAGGGTGTGAAGGGGCGGGTGAGAACAAGCATGCTAGTCTCAGCTTCTCTTCTTCTCTGCTGTGTTGCCAAACTGTCAAAGAAGAGAAGCCAGGAACAGCTCTCCTTCCTTCCAAAGGGGAGACAGCAAGAGAGGAAGAGAGCTGCTGATGACTTTGGACCACAGCAGCAGTGGAGAGCCCAGGAATCCACCACTGCCATAGGCAAGTTCCACTGCCTCCTGCAGGGCATGCCCCAGTCACTCAGCCTGGTGGTCAGGATGAAGAGGGTGGGGATAGGGCTGCTGGAGGCATGCAGGGGCAGGCTGGTGGGCTTCTGCCAGGGCAACAAGGGCACATTCTGCCACCCCAAAAAGACCACCCCCAAAGAGGAGCTGCCCTTGGGAATCAAGCTATCTTGGAGACTGTTGCCAGCCTCAGCTTCAAGCCTGCGATGCTTTTATCCCTCCTGCTATCCAGATTTAGCCAGGATTATCACAACCATCAGGTGACAGTCCTGGGAGAATCATGGTTTTCATTGCCGTCACCTCCTTTCTCTTCCACCCACCCTACCCACCCACATGCCTGCTCCTTCTGAAAGGATGTGATGCAGTGCAGCTTGCAGCGAGGCTAAGGTGATGGGGGAATGCCCCAGCCATTACCAAGGCAGCAGGGGTGAGGCCACTGCAGCTTCTGTTATAATGAGGCTTCACCCCAAAGGCAGCATTAGAGCTCAACAACTTTTATTGGGAGGCCAAACAAGAAAAAAAGGAAAGAAGAACAAAGACTTACAACCAGCAAGCCTACGGCTTTCTTCCAAACTGCTGAATCACAGCTTACATTCAACCAAGAACCTCACCAACCAGGAAGTGCTTCTTAAAGCAACAGTATGCAAGCTCTTCAATACTCCGCAGCTTCCATTCCAGGAGAGAATATGTCATGAGAGGGATTCTGCCTCTCACTGTTTCTCATCAAATCTCTTCCCCGAACTTGGAAATGGCAGCAGCAGTGTCTCTGCTGCTTTGGTAACAGCTGGGGCTAGTGGTGAGAGATCCAGCTCTGCACTAGATATGCTGGAGCCCATCTTTTTGGCAGGGCTGTGCTTAGAGAGCCCTGGTGGGCTGCAGGGCCCAGGACAAATCAGCCACTGTGGGGGCCCAGTGAATTCTAATGGGGGTCAAAAGAGCAGGGCCCGGGCCGGTCACCCTGCTTGCCATGTCCTAAGGACAGTCCTCCTTTTTGGATGCCCTGCACCGAGCAAATCTAGCTGGCTGGAGCTGTCACTTATCTGCACTGGTGGATAAGGAGAAGTGATGGAGCTGGTGGGCTGGGCAGGTGTGGAGGAAGAGGCAGTGGGGGTGAGGCACATGGCTTGGTGTGCTTTTTGAAAGGGAAGCACTTGGAAGGCTTGTGAGTTGTGCCGCTGAGGTGGCTCAGGCTGGGCTGTGCTGTGGGATAGAGGAAGAGCAGTAATAGCCACTTGCCTGCAACCCAACTTCACATCCCTGACCTGCGGTGCTGCAACACATGACATGCATTATTTATTGATATTATTTCTTTCATTATACACTTCTGCATGTAATGTGTTGGGCTTAAGATTTGTATCCCTTGTAATGGAAGAACTTTAAATAATTTGAAAATATTTAGTCATTTTGCACTGAAGCACTTTATGTTTTTAAGCATCTAAGCTTAATGGGCATTACTTAATGAGTAATGGGATCGTAGTGAAAATTTGCCATTGTCCAGGAGATTGCTTCATTGGACATAGTTCACAAAGAAGACATTTTTGCCCTGTTTGGGGACTTGTCTTGTATCCTCAAACTTTGCTAGCTGTAAAAATTCAAGGATTCTTTTTCTAAATTGTATTATATGCCCAAAATTTTGAATTAATTATGTAGTCTTGATGATGATGATGATGATGATGATGATGATGATGATGGCTTGGCTCATCTACTTTGGCAATCTGCAATAATATACCCTGCATGAACTTTATTACCTGCTTTCCTTTTGTGGCATGCTTGCTGTCAGGATTGCCTGCTGCATCTAGGCTGCTTGGCCACACCCATTGCATATCTGCACTGCAGGCATGTCCATATTTTCATCAGAAATAGTTGCTCTCTCAGTCTGTGCAATGTCACAAGGTTATTGCTCTGTACCTCAAGAATGGCTGCCTTTTTGCTACAGGTACTGGAGTCTTTTACTGAATGATCATAACCAGCCTCTGAGGTCGTTCTCATGACCAGCCCTACCGAGTAGGACAGTGCTAGCCTCGGTAGGGCTGGTCATGAGAAGCACCAGGATAGCTTCCAATCCTGGCACTCTACTCCTGGGTAGTCCTGGTTTTGTACCCAGGCTAAAAGTGAGGTAGGAAGACATGTGCATGCCTCTTACCTCACACCCAAGTCAAGTAGGCACTTAGTCTGCCAACAGTTCCTTTCGGGATGCTGGCAGCCATTAAAACCATAGAGGCTAGTGGAAGGAGTGACTTGGCAGCAGGAATTTCCACAATGCACCATGCTCATATAAGGGATTCCTGGCAGCTGGGATTCCTTCCTCTGCCTCCCACTTACCACATGGGCAGCAGAGCCTGAGGTTGCTGTTGATCAGGTGGGGGAAGAGAGGTAGGCTCCTGCCTTCCTCCCAACCATCCCCATTTTTGTCATGAGAATGACCTCTCCATGTATCTAGGCTTCCAGACAGATAGATCTTAGCCCTATTCTTTCACATGTTAGAAAGTAAGGACTGGTTCTAACTAAGGCTGAGATTAAATGCCTCCCGCACTTGATCCTCCATTCACAAGCAGTGAAATTGGGAGAACATTTGGGGGATTTCAAGAGAGGAGCAAAATGTGTAAGGTAGGTGAGTATCATCTTCATGTTGCAAATACAGGACTGAAAGTGGCTTGCCTAAGATTACCTTGTGAGTTCAAAGCAGAAATAAGATTTGGATCAGGTATTTTTATTTTTATTTTTTATTTATTTATTAGAACATAGCATAATTTCATAGCCTCCATGTACTCTGACTCATTGTCAAGGCATTATCTTTTGGAGAATCATCAGGCCAAGGTATGGCTATATCTGTGCCTTTCTACAAGCCAGAAATTCAGGGCAGAACAGCATTGCTTACAAGAGCATACCCAGGTAGTGGGCTTGCCACACTTGTTGGAGATAATTCCTGGACATGACTGTCAAGCTGAGGGAGCAAATTTAAAAACCCTCCTCTTAAAAAAAAACACCAGAATTTGAAAGAGTGCTTGATAGCAAGCTTGATAGTGGCATTTGGTGGTGATTTCATGCCTTTTTCCTATGGGGTTCTTTGCACAGGAGAGAGGAATGTTTCACCTCAAGAAACACAATTAAATATGCAAAGTAAATATAATGACAGTAAAATAAGTGCAGGTGAGAAATGAAAGAAACCTGCATTGTTTACTTTGTTTAATAACAGTTTACAAAAAGACCATTGTTTGAATGCAGTTGGAGGAGACCTGGTCTTGTGGTAGCAAGCATGACTTGTCCCATTAGCTAAGCAGGGTCTGCCCTGGTTGCATATGAATGGGAGACCACATGTGAGCACTGTAAGATATTCCACTTAGGAATATCTAAGCAATGCTGTTCTGCCCTGAATTCCCTAGCTGCTCTGGGAAAAGCAAAAGGTTTCAAGTTCCCTCCCTGGATAGGACTCTTGGTTCCTCTCCAAGATAGGGCTGAGAGAGATTCCTGCCTGCAACCTTGGAGAAGCCACTGCCAGTCTGTGTAGACAATACTGAACTAGATAGACCAATGTGCTGACTCAGTATATGGCAGCTTCCTATGTTCCGATGTTTTTGTTTCCTATGAACTTGTTTTCTCTATACTTACTGTCCTTTATTGCTGTCTTCAGCACCTAGGGGAAGAATGGCAGTTCAGTCCCCCAAACACTAGAGCAAAACCACTTTGGTGAGAAAGCAACAAACAAGAGGTCTTGAGACAGTTCTTTAGTACTGAAGAACTACAAGGATTGATATAAAGAAAAGATTACAAACAAATGTGGGAAAGCCTGCAGCTTAATTTCAGCTTAGCTCATGGCTGAAGAGAGAGACCAAAACAAACAGACATCTCTGGAGAGACAAAATGGAGACTAACACTGGAAGAAGAAAGAAGGGAGGAGTCCAGCACTTTCATCCATGACCCTAACACACACACACACACACACACACACACACACACACACACACACACTGGTCACTATGAGACATTGCAACTGAGAGCTGATGCTGCCAGGGTCCTGTCTCCAACAGTCCTTCTCATCAGCTCATGCTGCTGTCTATAAGTCCAAACTTCTCTCTCAAGGTTTTGAAATGATCCCTGGGCAATGACTTTGTTAGCACATCTGCTACCATATGTTAACTTGGACAATACATTAACTTTACTAGTCCTTTTTCTTGTGCATCCCGCACATAATGATATTTTTTTTCTATGTGTTTTGTTCTAAATTTAATTTTCTCCATTTGTGAGACCTGGATGCAGCTTTGATTATCTTTGAAAATCTCAATGGGTTTGGGTTCATCTATGTTGAAATCCGACATTAGCTTGTGCAGCCACACTACCTCATGACGTGCTTGAATGGCAGATACATATTCTGCCTCAGTAGATGAGAGAGCAACTATTGATTGCTTGCAGCTACACCAACTGACTGCTCCACCACCATAAAAGAATACATAACCACTGGTTGACTTCTGGTCTGTTTGATCCTCAGCCCATTCTGTATCCATATAGCCTACTAATTTGGGTCCACTGCTAGCAGGTAACTTTAATTTTAGATGGATTGTCCCTCTTGGATACCTGCCTAGTCTCTTTACTGTAGTCCAGTCATCTTTACTGGGTGTGCTTACTTTCCTACTCAAGATTCCCACAGATGCATCTATATCCGGTCTTGTTATCATAAAGGTAAAGTGTGCCATTGAGTCAATGTCGACTCCTGGCAACCACAGAGCCCTGTAGTTCTTCTTTGGTAGAATACAGGAAGGGTTTACCATTGCCTTTTCCTCCTCCTGTGCAGTATGAGATCATGCCTTTCAGCATCTCCCTGTATCACTGCTGCTCAATATAGGTGTTTCCCATGGATACTTACCAGCAGGGGTTCGAACTGGCAACCTTTGGCGTGCTATTCAAGTCATTTCCCCACTGCACCATTAGGTGGGCTCTTGTTATCATTGCTACAAATGATATTCCTAAAATATAAACTGAGTACCCAGTGGCTTGTGGGTTGCGGGGTAGTTGGAACATGGGATGCCACTAATTCCCCACCCCCACCTGCAAAGCAGTGGAGTCAAAATGAACAGAAGAAATGAAGTTGTGTAATGAAGAAACCAAAGAATCTAAACACTTCAAAGATACCTAAAAAATAAACTGAGTACCCCAGTGTGTGGGGGGGGGGGGGTAGTTGACACATGGCAGTTGACAGTTGGCACTGTCCAATGATAGTCAAAATGAACAGAAGAAACGAAGGTGTATAATGAATCCTCATAGGGATTCATTATGAGGAAAAGTTATTAGACACCAAAAAATCTAAACATTTCAATATTCCTAAAAATTGAAATGACTACCCCACTGCCTTGCCGGGGGGGGGGGGTGTAGTCGGCACATGGCAGTTGACAGTTGGCACTGTCCAGTGACAGTCAAAATGAACAGAAGAAATGAAGGTGTATAATGAATCCTCATAGGGATTCATCATGAGGAAAAGTTATACACCAAAGAATCCAAACACTTGAAAAATAATGACTGCACATTTTGCTTCATAACTCCACTTCTACAAGGGCTAGAGCTTAGATTTTTTTAAAAAATGAAAGCTAGGGATCCATTTTAGGGTTGGGATATGGCAGCTTTGAATTCCCATTGTTTCCTATGGCAGAAATGTTCAAAATCAGTAAAAACAAAAAAAAATCATTAAAAATCAACCAAGTGTCCCATTGCCTTGACATTTGGGTGCTAGGTGGCACCCATGGGGATCTACCCACCACTCAAATTTTATGGCCCTAGGATCTTGTTAAGTGGTCCAAATCAATCTGTATCAGAATAAAATCAAAGCAAATACAAATCGAATCTGGGGTGATTTGTAGGGGGTAGATTTGGATACAAAACAATTCAAGAGTGATTTGTTTTGAGCACAAATGGAATCAAAAAAATCAATTTGTGCACATCCATACTTGCAACCTGCTTTAGTCCATATATACTTTTCTGTAGCTTACAAACTAGTTTTTCTTTACCAGGTTCCACAAATCCTGGAGGCTGCTCCATATCAATATCTTCTTTGATGTCCCCATGAAGAAATGCAGTTTTCACATTTATGTGATCCACTTGAATTTTCTTTGCTGCTTCAATGCTTAGGAGTGTCCTTACTGAGGTGTGTTTTACAGCAGGAACAAATGCCTCATCATAATTTCCCCATATATTTGCAAGAATCCTTTTGCCACCAGTCTCGCTTTGTAACACTGGACATCTTCTGCATTTTGCTTAATTTTAAAAACCCACTTGCACCCCACAGTCTTTATTCCCTGGGTTAGGTCTATGAGTTCCATGGGTGGGTTGGTTGGTTGGTTGGTTGGTTGGTTGGTTTGTTTTTGTGCAATTACTCCATTTCTTCTTTCACAGCTTTCTTCCAGTTTTGTGCTTCACTTGCAGGTAAGTTATCACTTTCTTTCCACGTGCTTGATTCTTGAAACATTTCTCCCTTTGCAATGTATTAAAGTTTCTTAGGTGGAACTCCTTTATTTTGTTGCGTTGAACGTTGTACCCTTTGTTTCTCATCAGCATCCTCTTCTGCTGCATCGCTGCTAGGTGTAAAACTTACAGTGGAACCTTCCTTTTCGTCATATTGCCTTGATTCTTTCTCCAACTGAAAATTGGGCTCTAAGTCTGGCAGTTCACTAGTGGTTGGTTTTTCATTTTTACTGAAGTATGCTACACTGCATATTTTAATTGTTTCTGTGGCAAGATCTAAAATCCAATATCCATTACATCCTATGGAATAGCCAACAAGTATTCCTTCCTCAGATCTACAGTTGTTTGTTTGTTTATTTATCTATTTATCTATTTATCTATTTGATTTGTATACCACCCTTCCAAAATGGCTCAGTTGAGTTTGGTTCTTTTGGCTTTTCATATAGGTGTATGCTTTAGATCCACACACTCTTATATGACTCAAAGTGGGCTTGTTGCCATGCCATAACTCATGTGGTGTTGTTCCCGTGGCCTTTGTTGGCAATCTGTTTTGCAGGTAAGTAGCAGTTCACTGCCTCTCCCCAAAATTTAGTAGCCAAACCAGAATCTACAAGCATGCACCTCATCATTTCCATAAGAGAATGGTTCTTTCTTTCCTCCACTCCATTTGCTCCAGAGTATAAGGAACAGTTTTTTGGTGTTCAGTGCCCTCCTCCTTTAGAAATCTTATGACATCATTCCCAGTGTACTCACCACCATTGTCAGTGTGGAGGATCTGTGGCTTTATCCCAAACTTGTTGCTCACTCTTGCAACATATTCTTTCAGTCTTTCTAGTACTTGTCCCTTTTCACTTAACTGGTATGTATATGTGTATCTAGAATGGTCATCAATTAAAGTAAGAACATATTTATTCCCTCCTGATGTATTTACTTGCATAGGTCCACAAACATCTCTATGAATCAGATCCAAAGGATGCTGTGTTTCCCTTTTTTTTCATACAAGAAAAGCGGGCTGTATTGCCTTTGCTCTTATACAGCATGTACACATTGATTTAGTGCTAGAGGGGTCTATTTTTAGACCCTTTACCAAATCCAACTTTTCAGCCTGACATATCATTTTGGCATCTCTATGCTCTAACATTCTGTGCCACAAATTCAAATATCCTTTGTGTGTGCATTCTTTCATTGTTTTGGCCTTTTCAGTCACAGCACTTTTATCCATGTCCCCCCAAAAACCCAGTGGTCACTATGAGACACTGCAGCTGAGAGATAATGCTGCCAGGGTTCTAGCTCCAACACAGCAGACACTCACTAACACTAGAAATGATCTAGAAATGAGGGGAAGGCATTTATTTATTTATTTATTTATTTATTTATTTATTTATTTATTTAATTTATATCCCGCCCAAACTTAGGTCTCTAGGCAGCTATATTTACTGAGTCATATACTGAGAGCCAGCCAGTCAGCAACACTGGTGCCGGAAAAGGGGTAAGGATATGGAGCTTTAAAACATTGGAACTACCGTATATAGCTACAATGTCTAAAGAGAAAAATGGGTAAAATTCATTAAATCAATCTTCTTGTTCAAATTCCTGGATGTTTCATATCCAGAATGGCACTTTTCCTATAACCTGGACAGGATGTCCAGTTCCTGGACTTTTCAGGCCAATTTTGGACATGCAGTGATGCTCACAAGCAGCATCAAGTAGTGAAGCATATTCCAGTGGAGGCTACCTGTGAAATGACAAGTCATAAATCAACAGTGACAGTACTAGAAGTGTGTGGTAGTGGAGCTGGTTGTGGATCACTGTCAGGGTGAACTCAAAATTTGAGGTGCAACTTGGCCTTAGTGGGCTTCCCATACCCAAAGGGAAGCTTGCTGTCCAGAGCACTTTACAGCAGCTGTGCTAGTGACTGCCATCTTTGTTTACCAATGCAATGCCTTTGCCCCTTTGCTGCATCAGTTGCACAGCAGCAGGATAGAACATTGCACTGTCAGTTTCAAAAGATGATTATTGCCAATGCAACTGCCACAAAGTACTCTGGGCTACTGCTGCTGTCCCAAGATAAGCCACCAAAGGGGGGTTCTAGCAACCCTCCCCATCCACAAATGGGCTTCCTCCTAAGACATCTGCATCATTGCTAGGTCTTCTGGAGGAAGCCCATTCATGAATGGGGAGGGTACCTGGAAGAGAAAATAACAGGTCAACTGATTTGGCTATTGTTTTTCTTGTGTAAATAGGAGCTTCCCTCCAGCAGCATAGGAACAGATGGACAGGATGGCAGAGAATAGCAATGGAGCTGCTCTCTTTTTGGAGATAATTGTAGTGCTACTTCTGCCATTGCTTGAACACTGGCGCCAGCCTCACATTTCAGCTGTGAGTCTTCTCTTGGCCCTGGGTCTCAGCTGATCCCTAAACCTGGGCCTGGTCACTGTTATCTCCAAGAAGTATCTATGTTATCCTTTAATAGCCTCTGACACGGCAAGTTCAAGCTTCCACAAGGAGCCTTGCTGCACCACTTCCCTTTCGCTTAATCTTGGGAGAGATGATGCCTATAGGGTTCACTTCAACAAACTGAGCAGGGCTCCATCAGGTGTCTGCACATTCTCTGACAGCTATAAGCAAGCCTGCTTCGGGGGTACTGATGTTTGTGATTTCAGCCTATAGAGCCTAGAAGAAGAGAGTAATGCTGGGAAATTTAGAGTCCATATCATTGAACAGGCTGGGCTGATGTAACCAAAGTCATCCAAAAGAACCCTGGAAAATATAATCCTAAACTACCTTGAGCAGGTTTTCCTTCTGTATCTGTCACAGTGGTTTTCAAGATTTATACCTTGAGGGAGCTCTAGCTTGAGAGAGCTCTTGGTCACCAAAACACACTTGCTTATCTGCCATGGAAACCCTGTGAACTGCAGAGGGTTTTGGTAGGGATGTGCGAATGAATTGGTGGCTAAATCGATTCAACTCAAATTTGGGTGATTTGAGTGATTCAACCTCAAATCGAATCACCCTTAAGAATGCTTACCAGATTCAAGGTCAAATTGAAGCACCCTCCATTTGACTTCAAATAGATTTGGCTATTTGAGCCTCCATTTTGTCCCCAGCAACCTCTGTTTTTTCTCCTCCAAACTTCTGCCATCACTGCCAGGGGTGAATTTTTAGGAATGTTTATGTGTAGATTCTGGGTTGTGAAATGACTTCTTCATTGAGAATCCCTATGAAGAAGTTATTTCACAACTGTGAAATATCACAGTTATTTATACTGTGTGTGGATTCTCAGTTGTGAAATAACTTCTTCATAGGGATTCCCTATGAATAAGTTATTTCACAATCGAGAACCCACAACACATAAACATTCCTAAAAATTCACCCCTTTGCCCAATGCCTTTGGTGGCTGGGTGGCAGTTGGCACCCATGGGCCCCTGCCACCCAACCTGCTTTGATGCCCCCTAGCCTTTAAAATTTAGGTGGAATCAAATAAAATTTGAATCAAATCAACCCAGATTCAAGGGCAGCAGATTCAAGCTTGAATTGAATCACACTGATTCAATCGAACCCGAATCAACTTGCAAAAATAGATTTGTACACACCCCTAGATTCTGGAGCGCATTCTAAAGTGCATTCTCCATTCGATGTACTAGTCACCACACATATACTGAGAATCTGTCCTAAAATACTCAACATGTCTTTGCTGCTGCTTATTACAAGGGAGGGTCAACAGCATTTATTTATTGCTTGCTTGCTTGTATTTTTATGCCACCAAAAATAGGAGTCTCTTGGCAGTTTATACAACAGTTAACATAATGAAACCGCAGTGAAAACCAAAATTAAAACGGTTAAAATAGTTTAAAATAACAGTAGCAACAGTAAAACTAACTTACAGCTAACCAAAAGCTTGATATAATAAATGAACCTTAAGAGATCTTGTAAAGGTTGCTAGAGCTGGTGAAGCTCTTACAACAGAAATTTTGCCCCAAAGCCTCAGGGCAGCTTCAAAAAAGGCTTGACCCTCAATCACCCCCGGAGGAGCTAGTGGACCTCTCAAAAAATCTTAATTAGTGGTGGGGATCCTAAAGCAGAATAACAAACTATCCCTCCGAGAACTCTGTCCAGGGATACTGATCTCATTGGAGAACAACTGATAAGCTTCTGAGCAGCCCCAGGCTTCCCCAAAACAGAGGGCCTCCGTCAGTCACAATGTGGAGCCTTCTAACCAAGCTTCCGAAAACAAGTGGAGAATTCCCTCCACAGACAACGGATAGCTGCGTGACTTGTGTTTTGTTGCAGTTGATTTCTTTGTCCCCCTCCCTCTGCCATTTGCCCAGTCCAAGGCTCTTCCTTGGCTGCTCTCTGCCCACCTCTCTTGCTAAGCCAAGAATAAACCACAGGTGGGACAATTTGGATGTGGCCCAGTGACGATTTCAACTGCACTTGAAACAAGCCAGCTACAAACCTCCTTGGGTACAAATGTCTTGTTTGGCAAAACTGAACCCTGGGTAGATTTGAGAAGCACATTTGGACAGGAGAGTGCAGTGGGGATTCTTGGATTCAACCAAGGCTCTGCATTCCATCTGAAAGTGCCCAGAGTCTGAAAACCATTGATCTAGAATCCAGTATACAAAGCCTTTAATTAGTGCTTTGTACCAGTAAAAGGTCCTAGAGCAAGGAAAATGTGTCCTGCTTTGGGACACATCTTCTAAGGGCAAACCACAATTCCTTATGTTCCACCTAAACATTTGCATACACATAAATCAGAAATGCCTCAAGTCAGAATCCCAATTTCTATGCTATCATTAATTTTATCTTCCTTTTATATATAAATAAGACTAATTTTCCTCTAGCATGTTCTCTTAATTATGTTAGTAAAGTGACCTACCTTGTCCAGATCCTGCAAGGGACCCTGTTGTAAGAGGCCCTTATAACAGATCCCATCAAAAACATCTGTGCACATAATCTGAAATGCCAGCTAGCTATAGAACCAGGTCATTCAAATATCTACTTCTGCTTTACATACACACTGCCCATCGGCTACTGCTCTGGGGAACTGAAGCCCCAAGATGATTGTCGTAGATTTTTAAAATATTAATTACTGGAGTCAAAATTCTTCTTGACTTGCCTGGTGGTGCTAAAAATTAGCAATGAGAAGAGTGCAGAAGCTAGTCTCCTAGCAGTACATCATGCTGAGTTTATGGATGGTTGATATATATGGCCTAAAAGCATTTGGTGAAGGAGAAGGATGGAGGGAACTGGTTCTTTCTGGGTGATGTGGTTAGTATTCAAGATGATTCAATTAGGAAGTATGTCAGCAAAGAGCTTTAATCTCATTAAACAAAAGCCCCTTGCTTTTTTTTATTGGCTGCCTACCGGCAGTCTCTAGAGAGATGCCTTCTTCCCATCTTGCTCTGCTGCAAGGGATATGTCAGAACACATTTTGCAGTAACAAGTTGCATTAACTGCTTGACGTGGGTCTTCGCACGGACGTCGAGTAGAGTTGTTTAATTAGTGTTTGAGACATGAAGTGATACAGTTCTCCTCAAAAACGATTATGCTTTGTTGACCTTTTTACATAAAATTCCAAATAAAACTGTATTATTGGAAACATCACATAGGGTGGCTTGCTAAAATATATTAAATATATATGTATCCCAATCCAGGAAAGGAGACCCATGCAAGTAAGTGGGCTTTTGTGAAAGTATCACTTTATTGATATTGAGAAATTGGCTGTAAGTTGGATGCACATTCAATTATGCATTCAAATTGGCATCCAAGTAAGATGCAATCTATGACACTGTAGTACTTTGGATGCGGTATGCATTCTGACATACATTCCCATCCATGTTCTTGTCAAAATTAACATGTTAACGCCTTTTTAATGCATTGCTAGAACTGACCTGGAGCCATAGTGCTGAAAAAGACTTGCAAGTATGAACTACCCTTTGGTGTGTGTCTTTTACAGTTTCCCCCCCCAAAAACCAAATTATTATTATGAAACAAAATTATTGGCCTGTACAGGCTCCAGGGCTCAATGGCAAACTGGTTCTCTACTTATCATCTTGACTATCTTGGCCTTTTGCTGTATCTCTGCAAAGCAATCAAGGAAACATGAAACCTACATCCCTTCTTTGAATATGCTTGTTTTTCTACAACTCTTTGTGCTTCAGGATAAGCGGTTTCCTGATAACCCTTTGCTTTTGGATTTCTCTGTACATAAGTGAACAGAACATCAGAAGACTTTGGGAGGGATGCTTTTTCAGAGTCTTAAAAAAATGCCTCACTAGTCCCTTTGGAGAGCTGAGCAACAAGAACTAGCTTGTTGTCACATTTGTTCACAACTTGTATAGATAGGGGCTGTGCACTGAGCAAATTATTAGCTTGAGAGTCAGTTTAATTTTGCATCATCTTGATGATACATGGGGGGGAGACGCATTGAACTGAGCAGATATATTGGATTCACTTGATGCATCAGTCGGTGGGTGGGTGGGGCTTACCTGAGTCCATTCAGCAGTTCCCTTCTATCTCCTAACTGGAAATTGGCTACCTTCCAGCGTGAATGTGGCTAGCCATGACCCACTGCAAGCTGCTTCTCTTCCCCCCCCCCCCAGCACAGTGCTGTTCTCACTTACTTACTTCCTCTGCCTGCAGATCTCTTGCTTGGCACTGCCCTTCCAACCATTGCAATATGCCCTGCAATGGAATTGTGACCTCTTCTCCTTCTCTTTGCCAATGCTGAACAGACCTCTGGCTGCCACTGCAGCTGTAGCCCCAACCCACACTATGCTCACCTGTGCCCTGCATGTCTACACTGCTGCCAGTTTGCCTTGTTGGGGCCCCATCCCCCCCATTTGTCTTGAGCCCCACACACCCCTAGGGATGGACCTGTTTGAGGGACCATGAACAATACAACAGCAGCCTTTTATCAAGAGATATTCCCTGAAATTATTTCACGGGGTTCTCAGCAAGAAGATCAGTGATGGACTTCATTGAAAGACAACTTTCTCACCACTGTCAGTCTTCCCCTGCAACATGCAACTACAAGGGAGTCTGGGGTGTATTCTTTGGTGCACTGCACTCTCAATTCATACGGATGATGATGAAGCCCAATATGTCTACCTAATTCCCCATACGAACTGAGTATATATGCCCTAAAAATGCCCCAGAATCTTCTGCAATGGCCAGGAGTTCCTTAGAATATTCACTTGTGTGGAAAGGACCTCTTGTAGGCAGAACCTTAGCACTCCCTCTAAGATTGCTGCCATTAATTTCTTATTGTCTCCATGACAACTGTGGCTGTTTTGCATCTTGTTCTTCATGCAGTGTCCTGAAACAAGAATTCCCTTGCTTCTACTAACCTCCTTAGTCAATGTCATTCATAGACTAGATACTTTGGAAACCTTCAGTTAATCTTCCCGGTAGTGTTGTTACACTACCTTAGGCCAGCCTAAGGACATCCAGAGATATGTTGATGAACTTTGCCTGCCCCATCTCCTACTGTTTCTATTGTTTCTGCTGGGCTTTTTATTTTATTTTATTTATTTATTGAATTTGTAGACCACCCCAAACTTCCCTCTCTGGGCAGTTTACCACAACATCAAACAGATTAAAAGTGAAGACCCTAAAAAATTATGGAATGTCCAAGTTTTGGAAAGTAAAGGTCCTCATGGGCACTGCTGAGACAAATTAACTGAAATGTGCACGTAAGTCCCATGTAAGTGAATGGAGATCAAGAACTTAGCTTTTTATTAGAAACACATTCTTGATTGACTTGAAAATAATCCATCCTGCACCATAATTCAATAAAGTGCATGCCCCTGTTTCTAAATTTTGTCTTCTCCTAGATCCCACATCTCTGGCATCTTTGCTTATTGGTTTCACTATTTTGAACTTTGATGTGAATGAGCCAGATTGAATTTATTTGTAAGTAAGAAGTAAGGACTCTTAAATTACATCCTCTTTCTTTGGTGTCATAGATATCAGAGGATGCACAGGTCTGGATACTGGAAAACTAAAAAGATAACTCTGTATCAGTATGTGAGATGGGAAGGGAACAAAGGGCTTAGTTTAAATGGAGGAAAAGGAAATGTTAATCATGTTGCTTAATCACTACAACTACCAGTCCTTTTGTGATACTGTTCCACAGAAGAAAGCTATGACTAACCTCCCCCCCTCCCCCCGCCACCCGCCGTTAGTCATTGGGATTTTCTTTACAACCTAATTCAGGTAGAGGAACAAAGTAAGACCTTATCTTCACAAACAGCAGATCATGTTTAAAGCTGTTCCTGGATTGTACAACTTTAGTGTGCAGGTGAGTGGGGGAAGTGTGCAGGTGGGGAATCGCATGTTTGAATGCTCCTCTTTTCTATGTGCATAAATAGTGGGTGTGAGCATCACACGAACAGTCCTAGGATGGGATGCAAGGAATTTCTTCTTCCACTCACTCTTCTAATATCCATGTGGTGGTGCAATTCAACTTCACTAGACTGGATTGGATATATCTAGTCATGGCAGGTGCTTGGGAACTGATCAGCTTTTGATGTGATACGAATAGATATACACCAGTTCTTATGCCTGACTAGCTGTCTGTGGTTACTAGTCTAATGCTACAAAATAGTTACTCATCTTTTTTAAAATTTTGCCTCTCCTTGGCTTTTTCTTTCTTAAATTATCTGGATGATCAGTAAATTGCTAATCCCAGCTATATGCAGTTTTTGAATTACTTTTTCTGTTAAAGCTGATTTTAATGGACTCATAGAAAAATTAGGTAAGATCCCATGGCTAGTAAGTTGAATATGAGCCAGCTGCTAAAAAAGCTAATGCAATCTTAGGCAAGCATAGTGAACAGATCACAAGAAGTAATCATTCCACTCTCTTCTGCATTGTTTAGATGCACACTTAGTATACTGTGTCCAGTTCTGGGCCCTACATTTTAAGAAGGATGTTGATCAGAGGAAGGCAACATAGATGATGATGTCTAGAAACCAAGTCCTCAGGGGCGTAACTATAAGGGGGCAGGGGGGGCAGGTGCCCCAGGCGCCACCCCGGTGGGTCACGTGGGGGGCGCCAAAAAGTGGCTTCCCCCGCCTCCCCCCCTGGATCGCCCGCCGAGTGTGGCGGCGGGCATGCGGGCGGCAATTTGGCGGCGGGTCGCCCGCCGAGTGGCGGCGGCGGCAGGTCGCCCGCTGCGGTGGTGGCTGGCCTGGCGGCGATGGGATGGCCTCCTCAGTGTAGCAGCCGAGCGGCGGTGTGGAGTGCAGGCAGTGACGCCGAGCCTGCCTTCTGGCCCGGCGTCGTTTCTGCGCAGGCGCGCCTGCTCAGAAGCAACGCCGGGCCAGAAGGCAGGCTCGGCGTCGCTGCCTGCACTCCGCGCCGCCGCTCGGCTGCTACACTGAGGAGGCCATCCCATCGCCGCCAGGCCAGCCACCGCCACACTCAGCGTGGCGGGCGACCCGCCGCCACGGCCCGCCACATCGCCGCCGCACGCCGCCACCGAATTGCTGCCACCACCAGCAATCTGCTTCCTGGGGGCGGCGCCGCCGGCGGCGGCCCAAGTATGTGGGGGCGGCGGGGGGGGCACCATTTCAGGGCGCTTGCCCTGGGCGCCGTTTCCCCCCGATACGCCACTGCAAGTCCTACAAGGAATGGTTGAAGGAGCTGGGTATGTTTAACCTTGAGAAGAGAAGACTAAAAGGGACATATTGTTGCCATCTTCAAATATGGTTTCCCTAAAGACTGAATTAAAAACAAAACAAAAGAGCAAACGCCACACAAAAATTGCACAAGAACATCAATAAAAATTCATAAGGGGCCTGAAAGATCATAGTATTAATCAAACTGGCCTCAGTTTTTGTTGCTCTTGTTGTTTAAAGACTGCACAAGGTAAGAACCAAAAGGAAAGTGAACTCCGGTGCAGAAGTGAGCAGGTGTGTGGGGCATATCCTTGGGAACCAAGCCTCCACTGTAATACCACTTATGCAAATAACCATTCTTTTATAGGTTATTTACTACACCTTTTCCTCCTTGAAAATTTTTCCATTTTCCTGTTCAAGTTAGAATAAATGTAGTATGAAAAAACACTGGTGTTTCACACCTTGTAATGCAGATCATGCAACAAAGTTATGGCCTGTTAACAAAGGGAGCTGCCTTATACCAAGTCAGACCCTTGGTCCATCTAGCTCACCATTGTCTGCACAGACTGGCAGCGGCTTCTCCAAGGTTGCAGGAAGGAGTCTCTCTCAGCCCTATCTTAGAGATGCCAGGGAGGGAACTTGGAACCCTTCTGCATGCAAGCATGCAGATGTTCTTCCCAGAGCGGCCCCATCTTACAGTGCTCACATGTAGTCTCCCATTTAAATGCAAACCAGGGCAGGCCCTGCTTAGCAAAGGGGGCAATGCATGCTTGTCTGACCACAAGATCAGCTCTCCACCCATGTCATCTGGATTTCCCACAAAATCACCCATAACTATCAGTGGTCATGTTGGAATAAACTATCTTCTGGAAAGACTCATGGACTGAATATACGTACTTGAGATTCTGTAAAGTGCATATAATGTGTACCTCTCACCCGCAAGGTTTGCCAGGAAAATTAACATCGTTGTCTGTTGGGGGGAAAATTAGGGCTGCAAGCAGTATTATCAGGAGATTAATGAGAATCAGGGGTATATTGACTGCTGAGGCTGACAATTAAGTTTGCACTTGTTTATTTTATTTTTATTTTTTGAGGCTATTTGTTAATGTAATAGGGAATTTAAAAAATAACAAGGGATGAGATATATACAGTAGAAATTTTCAGTCATTGGCCAGAGGGGGACGGGGAGAGAGGGCGGGGGGAATATCCTGCCCTGCAAACACTGGCTGATGTCTATACAAAGTTACACAATATTATTACTCAGGAGTTATTTTCAAAGACTACTTAATTTCAATAGGACTTTTGTCAAGAAATTTATTCAGGATGTGTCAGTCACTGAGTAGTAGCTTCTATTTCTTAAATTGTAAAACATCTCATATTTCAGTACAGAGGTAGCCACGTGAGGCTCTAATCTAGACTAGGAATATTGCATTGAGGTAGTGGGTGTCTGATCCATTACTTCTGCACCATTTTCTCCCTAAATTTTCCTCCCACCTGCAGCTATTGAATTTTGAAAGTACTATTTACTACCATTGTACTGACACTTCCAGGGTTTAATAGTTACTCAGTATATGATTTTTGGTGGGGGAAACAAGGTAGGTTAAATGCAGCATTCCTGATCTGAATTGGGCCCTTGTGCAGCTGCTACTTTTTGTGTAAAAACAACTAGATGGCAAGACATTTAGCATCATGGATTCTACCCAATATAATTTATTTATTATTTATTTATTTAGAATTTTTATACCCCGCCCCTCCAGTGCAGTACTGCTCAGGGTGGCTTACAACAATCACATAGACACAGATACAAGTAATAAAATTAATTTTTTTAAAAAGTCAGATTAAAAATAATTATTAGGTTCAAATTAAAACTGAAAATTATAAAAAGCTAAAGAAGCTAAAGAACCTACCAGATATAACAAAATAATGACATTAAAAAGCCTCCTTGAAAAGGTGTGTTTTAAGATGTTTTTTAAAAACGCTGAGGGAGGGAGCATGGTGAAGCTCTTCAGAGAGGGCATTCCAAAGCCGAGGGGCCACAACCGAAAAAGCCCTGTCTCTAGTCCACGCCAACTGGATCTCTGTTAGTGGCGAGGTCATGAGCAGGGCCTGAGATGATGATCGGAGGGCCCTGGCAGATTCATGTGGGCAAATGCGGTCTGACAGGTACCCCGGCTCCAAACCATGTAGGACTTTAAAGGTCAATACCAGCACCTTGAATCTAGCCTGGAAGCTGACCGGTAGCCAGTGAAGCTGACGCAGGATGGGTGTAATACTCGTGAAGCGACTCACACCAATGAGCATCCTTGCAGAAGCATTAATACATATAATGTATTAGTTTGGTTTGCAAAACTTCTAAGATAGTGATGATTATGTTATAAATGGTATTCCATTCAGTGCTCATTGTGTGCTGGTTGGTTTAGCCTTATATATCTTAAACAACTGGCAAGATAACAGAGTTGTACAATTTGACAGCCTTCCCCCTTTGAAGTAGCTTTACAAAGGTGTAAGGTGAACGGAAGTAAGCAGATGCTCTCAGTCTTAATCATATGGTAGGAGTACAATTTAATAGTCAAAAGGAGAACCAATTTTATTATTTTGATTAAATTGCAATTAGGAGATGTGATTCTGCCCTCAGCTGTTCTTGTCCAAACCAAATAAGGATTCATAGATTCAGAAAATGGAATTAATCTATCTAATGATTGTTGGTGGGGGTGAGCTATTTGATGGAATGTATTACTAAATTTCACACACAAAGGAAAAGAAACAATCTAACTTTACTTCATATGGTTACTGCTGGAGTAAACAATTGCAGCTTGAGAGTGTTGGTACAAATGCACCCAAAGAAATACTGTTGCTGTTAGGCGGATTCTTTACTTCCTACAAGCAGCTGCACTCTGCTGATGGAAGGTATGGCTTAGTGGCTCAGGCTCAAATTGGCTGCAAACAGATGTTAACCATCAGCGTAGTTTCCTTTTGCCTTGCCTTCCTGTTCCATGCCTTGATCCTCACACTGACACTGATCAGAGGATGTCTGTCAGAACCAATAAACTCAGCTTCTCAACCCCTCCTGAGCTATGTGGAGTGACACTCAAGCAATGGGTCTATTGTTGACGGAATTCTCAGGCTAACTGGGCTGCATTAGTTCATTTAATAGCTTCCAATGTATGGGATCTTATCTGTCAGGATCAGTGAGAAAAACTATTCATGTTAGTAAAATTTAAAGATGATTTGGCTTTATGGGTTTTTAAAGGGGAGGGCTGGCATTAAAGTGGAAGATTAAAGGATGTGTTTAAAGTGGCCAGGATGGTAGGATGGTGAGCTCTAATCCTTGAGATTTTTCCATAAAAAGGGAAATGTCACTAGCTGCAGCTTCTTCTATCACGGCAGGTCTGTTATGGGAAAGCCACACTTGATGACATTCTCATATCTATGATAGTCTTTTAAAAGCATAAGAGCTCTCTCAGGGGCTTGTCTGGCAATCCTAAAGCTAACTGATCTGTATTTTGAGGATCCCTTTTCTGCTGAGGAAGCAGAACTCGGGATTTATCTTGCCTCATTTTTGCCTCCAGTGTGTTTGTCTGCTCCCTGCTTTGCTGCTGTGAGGTACATCTGAAGTCAAGCTCTATTCACACATTATATTCACCATATATACAATCTGTGTACACTGCATGCATGTGCAGATATGTATGAATGTGTGTTTATTCAGAGGCATTCTTAGGACCAGGCCACGGGGATCTGGCCCAGTCCTTGCCGGCGGCGGGGGGGGCTCCAAACACTCCCTCCCTCCATTGCCATGGCAGGCTACACGGCCTGTGGCAGTCCCCCAGTCCTTCTCCCCCCACTGTCAGCGGTGACCAGAAAGTGACGCTGGGCCTGCTGTTCAGCCCAGCATCTCTAATGAACTGCCGTGTGAGAGACGCGCCTGTGCAGTTGTGAGAGCTCATCGCAAGCCCGTGACGTCACAGGCTTGTGATGAGCTCTCACAACTGCGCAGGTGCGCCTCGCAGTTTGTTAGAACAGCAGGCCCAGTGTCGAACAGCAGGCTGAACAGCAGGCCCAGTGTCGCTCTTCGGCCATTGCCGCCATCGCCGGTGGGAGGTGGGGGGAGAAGGACTGCTGGCACCTCCTGGCAGCCACCCATCAGCCTTGCAGCAGCTGGAAACAAAATTTTAAAGGAGTGTTCAGTGTGGGAGGGTGGGTGCAGGAGGCCCCCAAAAGTATGTTTGTGGTGGCCTCGTGCTGGGGGGCCTCCCAATAGGGGTGGCCTGGGCACCAAAATGACCTAGATGTACCCCTGTATTTGCTCACACTAGAGATGTGCACGAAATTAATTTTTTATTCATTTTGAACTCAAATCCAATTCCAAAAATTCACTTTGAATTCAAATCAAATTCTAACCTTAGAATTAGAATTGAATTCAAATTGATTCGACCCTCTTTTGGTGCCTTTTCAAACCAATCAGGGGGCCTGAATGACATGACACCAAACCAGAGGTATATGTGCCAGAGGCTTGAATTTGTCATTGTCCAAATAGAATAGATGTAGCTAAAAAAATAAATAAAACCATCCTTTTCTCTTGATACTGTCAGCATGGGTCTTATCAATGTTTGTCAGCAAAATGCCTAACAAACTATTTGCTATAAAACGGGTATATTTCAAACTTATCACTTAATGTTTTAGAGTACTTTTATTATGCGTGTTATACATATATGTTAGCAGGATATTGAGGAATGCACATATATATATGCAATGGTATTTAGTATTTATTTGATTGTTCATAGCTTATGAGAGCTCACATTCTGTAGCATTTTGTGATTTTCACAATGCAGAAATGTCAACAGTCTAAAACTGCCAAATTTCAAATTTTGAGATAAATTTCACATTCACAGTTTAGATTTCAAATCTGAAATTTAGCATTCTAAATTGGAAAGGCAAAATATGGAATTTTGGCAAATTTTAAAAATTTGCAGATTTTCTTTGTTCTACCTGATAATCCCTTCTATCTATGCAAAATAGCTTTATTTGTAAACTAAGGTTAAAAAGACACAGGCAGCCTATGTGGTAACTGCTGTGACTAGGTATTAGACTGACAAGCACCCCTAAAGCAGCCATAGTCTGATGGTATTGTGTTTTCCCTTTATTGATGGGTCTAAAGATCAGCTTTTGAACTGGAAATCTAACTATATTTATATATAAAATTCTCTAAGGCGTACCCATGGCTAATCCCATGTATGGCAGCTCTCGTGACAGTTCATGAGCAGAAACACCATGGTGATTGGGCAGTGGAGATTCCATATGCAGATAGGGAGGAGGAGTCAGTGGTACCATGGTGATTGGGCAGTGGGGATTCCATATGCAGATGGAGGAGAGGAGCCTGTGATGGTTAAGGACAGTTGGAATGCAACGGTTATTGGTTGGAAGATGTTCTTGGTTGTAGAGGAGAGGAATCTATATATATAAGAGGATAGTGGGCAGGGGTTTGTAAAGAGAGGAGTCGTGAGGAAGGAAAGAGCCCCTTCAGGAGAAGGAGGCTGCCATTGTGTGAATTAGATGAGAAAACAAGATGAACAAGATCTGTTAACTCAAGAAGGGAGAAAGAAAGAAAGAAAGAAAGAAAGAAAGAAAGAAAGAAAGAAAGAAAGAAAGAAAGAAAGAAAGAAAGAGTGGAGGAGCGAGAAAGGAGGGGAAGAGAGAAAGAAGGAAGGGCAAGGGACAGGCCTGAGCCTGTCAGCGGCCTGAAGGGAATGAGCGGCCATGGTGGTGCCCATTGGCAGCAAGGAAAGGCCCAGTCAACCACTGCTGCTGTTTAGGGCTACTGAGACTATTGGCGGAGGGAGGCAGGCAGGCAGGCAGGCAAGGGACAGGCACAGGCCTGTCAGTGGCCTGAGGGGAACAAGTGAGTGAGGTTGGGGAGGTATCTGGGGATAGGAGCCTGCAGCTTGACCAGCAACGCTTCAGCTGTGACCAAGAGAGATGAGGGGGATGGAAGCAACCAGATGGAGGAGGAGCAGAAGTGTGGTTCAGGTGAGGGTGGAGAGATCTCTGAGGTGAGGGGAGCTGTGGCAGCGGATGAGGGGAGCAATCAAGTACTAGTGCTCAGATGCTCTGCACAGGTTAAACTAGTTACATTTTAAATGGTTAAAGACTAACATAATATATTATCACATTAATTGCTTATTGGTGCCAGGCTTTTTATTCAAGTTGGGGATGGTTCAGGGAGCCTTCACAAGGAAACAAAAAAAATCTCATTAGATTTTCTAGTTATGAGGCTGGGTCACACAATGTCCTTAAACAGACCAGCTTGCTAGGATCATTAGAATGCACTACAGTTACTGTCCACAGGTATTTGCTATGTATGGGCAAATTCAGAAATTCTGCTGAATGAATTTGAGTTGGATAGAGATAATCTGAATCAAGCTGGTTGCCAGAATCTGAAGAACTGTGAAGCAGGAAAGCTAAAGATCAAAACAGTACTTTGATATTTTGGTGTCAGTAGATGGCAGTCAACTCCTCAACTCTCCATACCAACAGAGAGAAGTTGCAAGAGAGCCCCAAGCCACACCCTGGTCTGTAAGGGTTGATTGATAGGACAAGCTTTCCTCACTTCTGCCTTGTTAAAGAAAGCAGTCAACAATCTTAAGAATAGTCACACCATACAGCTGGTTGCATACTCCTTAGGAAAGCCTTCCAGCACCATTATGTCTGTAAATTCAACATGACAGGAAATTTCTCTGTAGAAAAACATAGCCATTCCCACAGTGCAGGCCCTGTAGTGTTAGGCTTATAGCACTGTCAAAAACGTTCCTATCAGAGAACCATAAAAGAGGAAGAGAGTCCTTGTACTGAAAAGCACCGATTTAAAACTCAGGAGGGCAGGATTCACTTGTAAGGATGTGCACAGAATGGGGTTTGCATTCGTTTCTGAGCTCAGAATGGAATGCAAATGCCTGAAACATTCCGTCAGAACAACTGGTCGGAAGTTCTGAGTGTTTCAAGTGCCATTTTGGAGGCGTGTTTTCCTCTTGCTGACTGGTTTGGGCACTGGCTTCCAATTGGCTTTCAATCTCCTTGTTTCTGCTGGTCCCTGCTGCTGCCCCATCTCCTCCCTATTGCTGCTCCTTTTCTAGCTCATCTTCTTCACCAGTCCCACACCCTGAGCTGGAGCTCTGGGCTGGGGCCCACTGACGCATTACCACCCGCCTTCTCTCTGTCCTGCTCCTCTCCCCCTCCTCTGGGGGTGCATTCTGCTGGCTTCCCCCACTGGTACCACTCCTTCCCTCTTTCCCCTCAC